>NC_053035.3:393001791-397801791 GCF_002575655.3 Aegilops tauschii subsp. strangulata
AATTACTGGACATGACTGAAACAGCATCAGGTAGCAATGTTCAGAGCATGAAACCAACATGCTACAGGAACTTAACATGGCAAAACAAGGCATGGCAGTATTCTACTAAATTCATATGACAAAAGTCCCTTACTGACCATAAGCCAAAAAGGACCAGAAGATATGATGACAACCATGTAAACATAGCAAGTTTCGTTAACAGGTTTCAGACTTGGCAGAAAACAGAGCATGGCAGAAACAATAATATGAAGGCATCTTGGTGAGCTTGATGCACTCACCACAAAGCAATGCATGACAAAACAAGCATACCTACAGCAAGATGGCATGTTTATGAAGCTATCCATGGCAAGCGCAAGTACATAGCATGTATGGATCAACTACAACAAGCTTGGCAAAATTGAATAACACGTAAACAGTCTGCCAGAAATATTTTATAGCAAAAGTAGGGCAAGATTGACTCATGCTATGGCACTCCATAAGTGCAAACAAGGGAAGGAATGGATCAATTACAACAATGTATACAAACATCCTTAGTGAACATCTCCAAAATATGCATCGATCTCTCTGTAGCATCAAGTTTACATGGCAACAAAATAACAACAGACAGACTTAGAGAAATCACTAAGTCCCTGAAATCAGAAACATTACTGAGCCTAGTTTGCATGCTTGTGCTAGTCACCACAGAGATCACAAAAATACATGGCATACACCCCTGGAAATATGGCATGGTATACAACAAAACACATGTAGAGCTCATGCCCATAAGATGCACAGATTAAATGCAAAAAAATAACAAATCACCAAGTTCTGATAAGTAACGGCAGATAACAGCAACTAGCACTCTTGCACCAGAGATTTGGGCATCAAGACGGACTCAAATGAACATGGGGCAATGGAACAAAATGAAGAGCATCATGAGACGGACAATTCGATATATGGCACGCGCGAAACGGAGCTATATGCAAAGAGTTATGATGCACTGAACATAGCACGATACTGTAAAATGTAAAGGACGGCAGATTTTGGGGGGGGGGAGGGGAAGGAGAAGGAAAAGTCAACCCCGAGGTCTTCCAGATCGGATCGGGCCCGATGGCTCGCCGGAGCTCGGCGGGGCTGCCGGAGCGGCGCGGGAAGGCGGCGGTGACCATCGTCGAGGTGGCTCCCTCGGGGCGCAACGGCGGCGGGGCACGGCGGCGCCGGCGCAGGAGGCGGAGCGGCGCGGGGAACGAAGGGCGGCGGTGGCTCGGGCGCACGGGCCCGCGGGGGCCGGACGAGGGCTCCCCGGGCCGCGGGCGGCGCGGCGTACGGGCGGCGGGTCGGGCGACACGTGGCGGTGTGCTACTGGCCGGGGCGGCGGCCGGACATGTCCGTTGGTGGGAATTTTTGTCCGGCGGCGTGGAGGGGACGAGGTTAGGGTTTGACCTGCGAATGTCTCGAGAGGGGAGGTGTATATATAGGTAGAGGGAGCTAGGAGGCTCCAAATGAGGTGCGGTTGTCGCTCACACGATCGTGATCGAACGAACTAGAGCATGGAGGTGAGTTAGAGGGGTTTTGGGCTGTTAAGAGAGGGGTTTTGCTGCAACACACAAACGGACATCTGCGGTTACCCGGTTAACCGTTGGAGTACCAAACGACCTCCAAATGGAACGAAACTTGACCGGTGGTCTACCGGTGGTATACCAAGGCCACTTGACAAACCTCGGTCCATTCCGAGAACGTTTAACACCCACTCACGAAAGAAAACAAGAAGGGTGCGCCGGAGGAGAAGGGAGTGCCGGATTGCAAAACGGACAACGGGGAAAATGCTCGGATGCATGAGACGAACACGTATGCAACATGATGACATGGTATGAGATGCATGACATGAACAAAATGCAAAACGAAAAACAAAACTCGACGACGGAGGGAATATCATAACACATAGCCGAAAATGGCAAGAGTTGGAGTTACAAATATGGAAAGTTACATCCGGGGTGTTACAGCAACTCCCGGATACCATAGGAGTGCTTTGGGTGTGCCAAACGTCACAACGTAACTGGGTGGCTATAAAGGTGCACTACGGGTATCTCCGAAAGTGTCTGTTGGGTTGGCATGAATCGAGACTGGGATTTGTCACTCCGTATGACGGAGAGGTATCTCTGGGCCCACTCGGTAATGCATCATCATAATGAGCTCAATGTGACCAAGTGTTTGGTCACGGGATCATGCATTACGGTACGAGTAAAGTGACTTGCCGGTAACGAGATTGAACAAGGTATTGGGATACCGACGATCGAATCTCGGGCAAGTAACGTACCGATTGACAAAGGGAATTGTATACGGGATTGATTGAATCCTCGACATCGTGGTTCATCCGATGAGATCATCGTGGAGCATGTGGGAGCCAACATGGGTATCCATATCCCGCTGTTGGTTATTGACCGGAGAAATGTCTCGGTCATGTCTACATGTCTCCCGAACCCGTAGGGTCTACACACTTAAGGTTCGGTGACGCTAGAGTTGTAGGGATATTAGTATGCGGTTAACCGAAAGTTGTTCGGAGTCCCGGATGAGATCCCGGACGTCACGAGGAGTTCCGGAATGGTCCGGAGGTAAAAAATTTATATATGGGAAGTCCTATTTTGGCCACCGGAAAATGTTCGGTATTGTACCGGGAAGGTTCTAGAAGGTTCCGAAGTGGGGCCCACCTGCATGGGGGGACCCACATGAACATGGGTAGTGGGGCCAAGGCCCCACACCCCTGGTCAAGGCGCACCAAGATCCCACCTTAGAAGGAATAAGATCATATCCCGAAGGGATAAGATCAAGATCCCTAAAAAAAGGGGGATAACAATCGGTGGGGAAGGGAAATGATGTGATTTCTTTCCCCCACCTTTGCCAACGCCCCAATGGTCTTGGAGGGCAAGAAACCAGCCCCCTCCACCCCTATATATAGTGGGGAGGCGCATGGGAGCAGCACCCCAAGCCCCTGGCGCCTCCCTCTCCCTCCCGTGACACCTCTCCCTCTCGTTGCGCTTGGCGAAGCCCTGCCAGGATCCCGCTACTTCCACCACCACGTCGTCGTGCTGCTGGATCTCCATCAACTTCTCCTCCACCCTTGATGGATCAAGAAGGAGGAGACGTCCGTGCTCCGTACGTGTGTTGAACGCAGAGGTGCCGTCCGTTCAGCGCTAGGATCATCGGTGATTTGGATCACGATGAGTACGACTCCATCAACCCCGTTCTCTTGAACGCTTTCGCTCGCGATCTACAAGGGTATGTAGATGCACTCCTCCCCTCGTGTTGCTAGAAGACTCCATAGATTGTTCTTGGTGATGCGTAGAAAAATTTGAATTATTGCTACGTTCCCCAACAGTGGCATCATGAGCCAGGTTTATGTGTAGATTCTATGCACGAGTAGAACACAAAGTAGTTGTGGGCGACGATTTGTTCAATTTGCTTACCGTTACTAGTCTTATCTTGATTCGGCGGCATTGTGGGATGAAGCGGCCCGGACCGACCTTACACGTACTCTTACGTGAGACAGGTTCCACCGACTGACATGCACTTGATGCATAAGGTGGCTAGTGGGTGTCTGTCTCTCCCACTTTAGTCGGATCGGATTCGATGAAAAGGGTCCTTATGAAGGGTAAATAGCAATTGGCATATCACCGTTGTGGCTTTTGCGTAGGTAAGAAACTTTCTTGCTAGAAACCCATAGCAGCCACGTAAAACATGCAACAACAATTAGAGGACGTCTAACTTGTTTTTGCAGGGTATGCTATGTGATGTGATATGGCCAAAAGGATGTGATGAATGATATATGTGATGTATGAGATTGATCATGTTCTTGTAAAAGGAATCACGACTTGCATGTCGATGAGTATGACAACCGGCAGGAGCCGTAGGAGTTGTCTTAATTTATTGTATGACATGCGTGTCAATGAAAAACGCCATGTAATTACTTTACTTTATTGCTAACCGTTAGCCATAGTAGTAGAAGTAATAGTTGGCGAGACAACTTCATGAAGACACGATGATGGAGATCATGGTGTCATGCCGGTGACGAAGGTGATCATGCCGCGCCTCGAAGATGGAGATCAAAAGGCGCAAGATGATATTGGCCATATCATGTCACTTTATGATTTGCATGTGATGTTTGTCATGTTTAAATCTTATTTGCTTAGAACGACGGTAGCATAAATAAGATGATCCCTCACTAAAATTTCAAGAGATGTGTTCCCCCTAACTGTGCACCGTTGCGAAGGTTCGTTGTTTCAAAGCACCACGTGTTGATCGGGTGTGATAGATTCTAACGTTCGCATACAACGGGTGTTGACGAGCCTAGCATGTACAGACATGGCCTCGGAACACAAGCAAAACACTTAGGTTGACTTGATGAGCCTAGCATGTACAGACATGGCCTCGGAACACAAGAGACCGAAAGGTCGAACATGAGTCGTATAGTAGATACGATCAACATGGAGATGTTCACCGATGATGACTAGTCCGTCTCACGTGATGATCGGACACGGCCTAGTCGATTCGGATCATGTATCACTTAGATGACTAGAGGGATGTCTATCTAAGTGGGAGTTCATTAAATAATCAGATGAACTTAATTATCATGAACATAGTCAAAAGGTCTTTGCAAATAACGTCGTAGCTTACGCTTTAGTTCTACTAAGATATGTTCCTAGAGAAAATTTAGTTGAAAGTTGATAGTAGAAATTATGCGGACTGGGTCCATAAACTGAGGATTGTCCTCATTGCTGCACAGAAGGCTTATGTCCTTAATGCACCGCTTGGTGCGCGGAACCTCGAGCGTCGTCTGTAGATGTTACGAAACATCTGACATACACGTTTTGATGACTACGTTATAGTTCAGTGTGTGATGCTAACGGTTTAAAATTGTGGCACCAAAGACGGTTTTGAAATGTCGCAGAACATATGAGATGTTCCAAAGACTGAAATTGGGATTTCAGACTAATGCCCACGTCAAGAGGTATGAGACCTCTGACAAGTTTCTTAAGCCTGCAAACTAAGGGAGAAAAGCTCAATCGTTGAGCATGTGCTCAGATTGTCTGAGTACTACAATCACTTGAATCGAGTGGGAGTTAATCTTCCAGATGAGATAGTGATGGTTCTCCATAGTCACTGCCACCAAGCTATTAGAGCTTCGTGATGAACTATAACATATCAGGGATAGACATGATGATCCTTGAGCAACTCGCGATGTTTGACACCGCGAAAGTAGAAATCAAGAAGGAGCATCAATTGTTGATGGTTAGTAAAACCACTAGTTTCTAGAAGGGCAAGGGCAAGAAGGGATACTTCATGAAACGGCAAATCAGTTGCTGCTCTAGTGAAGAAACCCAAGGTTGAACCCAAACCCGAGACTAAGTGCTTCTGAAATGAGGGGAACGATCACTGAAGCAGAACTACCATAGATACTTCATAGATGAGAAGGCTGGCAAGGTCGACAGAAGTATATTGGATATACATTATATTAATGTGTACTTTACTAGTACTCCTAGTAGCACTAGGGTATTAGATACCGGTTCGGTTGCTAAGTGTTAGTAACTCAAAATAAAAGCTGCGGAATAAACGGAGACTAGCTAAAGGTGAGATGACGATATGTGTTGGAAGTGTTTCCAAGGTTGATGTGATCAAGCATCGCATGCTCCCTCTACCATCGAGATTGGGGTTAAACCTGAATAATTATTATTTGGTGTTTGCGTTGAGCATAGACATGATTGGATTATGTTTATCGCAATACAGTTATTCATTAAAGGAGAATAATGGTTACTCTGTCTATTTGAATAATACCTTCAATGGTCTTGCACCTAAAATGAATGGTTTATTGAATCTCGATCGTAGTGATACACATGTTCATGCCAAAAGATATAAGATAGTAATGATAGTACCACATACTTGTAGCACTGCCACTTGAGTCATATTGGTAGATATGCATGAAGAAACTCCATACAGATGGATCGTTTGGACTCACTTGATTTAGAATCACTTGAGACATGCAAATCATAACACATGGGCAAGATGACTGAAAGGCCTCGTTTTCAGTAAGATGGAACAAGAAAGCAACTTGTTGGAAGTAATACATTTTGATGTGTGCAGTCCAATGAGTGCTGAGGCATGCAGTGGATATCGTTATGTTCTTGCTTCACAGATGATTTGAGTAGATGCTGAGTATATTTACTTGATGAAACACAAGTCTGAATTATTGAAAGGTTCAAGTAATTTCAGAGTGAAGTTGAAGATCGTCGTGACAAGAGGATAAAATGTCTGTGATAGGATCATAGAGATGAATATTTAAGTTATGAGTTTGGCACACAATTAAGAAATTGTGGAAATTGTTTCACGACTAATACCGCCTGAAACACCATAGTGTGATGGTGTGTCCGAACATCATAACTACACCCTATTGGATATGGTGCATACCATGATGTCTCTTATCGAATTACCGCTATCATTTATGGGCTAGGCATTAGAGACAACCGCATTCACTTTAAATAGGGCACCACGCAATTCCGTTGAGACGACACCGTATGAACTATGGTTTAGAGAAACCTAAGCTGTCGTTTCTTCAAAGTTTGGGGCTACGACACTTATGTGGAAAAGTTTCAGGCTAATAAGCTCAAACCCAAAGCGGATAAATGCATCTTCTTAGAATACCCAAAACAGTTGGGTATACCTCCTATTTCAGATCTGGAAGCAAAAGTGATTGTTTCTAGAAACGGGTCCTTTCTCGAGGAAAAGTTTCTCTCGAAAGAATTGAGTGGGAGGATGGTGGAGACTTGATGAGGTCATTGAACCGTCACTTCAACTAATGTGTAGCAGGGCACAGGAAGTTGTTCCTGTGGCACCTACACCAATTGAAGTGGAAGCTTATGATAGTGATCATTAAACTTCAGATCAAGTCGCTACCAAACCTCATAGGACGACAAGGATGCGTACTACTTCAGAGTGGTACGTAATCCTGTCTTGGAAGTCATGTTGTTGGACAACGATGAACCTATGAGCTGTGGAGAAGCGATGGTGGGCCCGGATTCCGACGAATGGCTCGAGGCCATAAAATCCGAGAGAGGATCCATGTATAAAAACAAAGTGTAGACTTTGGAAGAACTACTTGATGGTCGTAAGGCTGTTGGGTGCAGATGGATTTTAAAAGGAAGACAGACAATGATGGCAAGTGTGACCATTAAGAAAGCTCGTCTTGTCGTTAAGATGTTTTCCGGCAAGTTCAAGGAGTTGACTGCGATGAGACTTTCTCACTCGTAGCGATGCTAAGAGTTTGTTGGAATTATATTTAGCAGTTACTGCATTATTTATGAAATCTTGCAGATAAGATGTCAAAACATTCTTTCCTCGACGATTTTCAAGAGGAAAGGTTGTATGTGATACAACCAGAAGGTTTTGTCAATCCTGAAAGATGCTAACAAGTATGCAAAGCTCCAGCAATCATTCTAAGGATTGGAGTAAGCATCTCGGAGTTGGAATGTACGCTTTGATGAGATGATCAAAGATTTTGTTTTTTACAAAGTTTATGAGAAACTTGTATTTCCAAAGAAGTGAGTGGGAGCACTGTAGAATTTCTGATGAGTATATGTTGTTGACATATTGTTGATCGGAAATGATGTAGAATTTCTGGAAAGCATCCAGGGTTATTTGAAAAGTGTTTTTCAATGGAAAACCTGGATTAAGCTACTTGAACATTGAGCATCAAGATCTATAAGGATAGATCAAAACGCTTAATAGTACTTTCAAATGAATGCATACCGTGACAAGATTTTGAAGGAGTTCAAAATAGATCAGCAAAGAAGGAGTTCTTGGCTGTGTTACAAGGTGTGAGTATTGAGTGAGACTCAAGACCTGACCACGGCAGAAGAGAGAGCAAGGACGAAGGTCGTCCCCTATGCTTTAGACGTAGGCTCTACAGTAGGCTATGCTGTGTACCGCACCCGAAGTGTGCCTTGCCATGAATTAGTCAAGGGGTACAAGAGTGATCCAGGAATGGATCACATGACAGCGGTCGAACTTATCCTTAGTATCTAGTGGACTAAGGAATTTTCTCGATTATGGAGGTGGTAAAAGAGCTCGTCGTAAAGGGTTACGTCGATGCAAACTTTGACACTAATCCGGATGACTCTGAGTAGTAAACTGGATTTGTATAGTAGAGCAGTTATTTGGAATAGCTCCAAGTAGCGCGTGGTAGCTACATCTACAAGATGACATAGAGATTTGTAAAGCACACACGGATCTGAATGTTGCAGACCCGTTGACTAAAACCTCTCTCGTAAGCATAACATGATCAAACCCTAGAACTCATTGAGTGTTAATCACATGGTGATGTGGACTAGATTATTGACTCTAGTAAACTCTTGGGTATTAGTCACATTGTCGTGGATTTGTCACGGCAGATGTCCTCGAGCTAGGACTTAGTCGTGGAGCCATCGCAGCTAGGAAGCTTGAAGGGGTTAATGCGGGACAAGGAACACGAGGGTTTATACTGGTTCGGCCCCTTACGGTGAAGGTAAAAGCCTACGTCCAGTTTGAGGTGGTATTGATTAGGGTTACGATCACCAGGGAGCTAAACTGCTATGCCCGGCTCTCGATGAGATCGTTCTCGTCCCTAAACCGCTACCGGGTCGTCCCTTTATATAGGGAGGCTGACACCCTGCAGCTCTCAGAGTCCCGGCCGGCTCATAAGAGTGTCCGGCTCGGACTCTCAACTATTCTTGCCTTACACTACAAGTTCTAGCATAATAATGATTGCAACTACGGGCTTTAAGCCATATCCGGGTCTTAAGCCCATCTTTGGCCCACCGTCTTCAGGCTTGGCGCCGGGCTTCTGGCAATGACCATATGAGTAACCCGGCCCCTCCTGGCGGGTGACTCTAAGGTCTATATCCTCAACATTAGGCCCCAGATTGATTTGAGCCGGCTCATGTCAATCTTCCATTCCTTCGACAGAAAAACCTCCGGCTTACAATTGTGTGAAGGCCATAACCCGGCATGACATCATCCTCTGGACTCCGGGTAATCCGCCATGATGTCATCTTCCATTAAGCCCGTTTTTTACTCCGCCAGATCCGCAACGGATCTTTTTCTTTACTGTCATCCCGAAAATCGAGGCGTTTCATGGGGAGATAACCACGCCGTGGTCTCCTTGATTCTTGCGCCCACTTATGAGCTCGCCTTATAAATAGGCCGGCCCGACGGGCTCTCAGCCACTTCTCTCTCCCTCATCTTCTTCCTCGCGCTACTGCTCCCCTGCCCGAGCTCTGCTACTGCCGCCGCCGTCGCGCCCCCGGTCTTCGTCAACCTTGGCCGCTGCATCACCCTGACTCGGTCCAGACAAACGGCGGCCACCTCCGCTCCTCTTCAGCTCCGGTGAGTCCTCGCCACTCCATAGGGCAGATCCGCACTAGGGCTTCATAGTTCTTTCTCTGTTCTTCGTAGTTCATCGCGGCTCTCAGTAGATTTGAATTTTACTGCCCCTTTTTGATCTTAGCTCTGTATAGGCTTACTGCGGTAGACGTTGAGGACCCATTTCACATGCAAATATCCCTCTTTTTACTGCATAAGAGCCTTGTTCAAGCTCAAGAACCTCCTCGCGTCTGTTTCTAGGTCTAGAAACTTTTCTTTTACCCGACCATTTTGATCCAAATTTTTTTCTGCGATGCGTGAAACCTGTTTTACCACACTTAGTAAAAAACTGCAATCATTGAATCTCGGCGGTTTACAGTTCCGGTTTAAAGAAACCACGCGCCGTAGAACCTTCCGGCTTAAAGAAAACCATGTGCCATAAAATTTCCGGCTTAGCTGTGATAAGGCCTGTAAACAATCAAATTACTCTCAATCCCTCGGCGGCTTAAATAGCCCGATGCACTTAAATGTATACCATTAGTCCCCTTCATAAGCCGCCACCTTGACATTGAACTGTAGATTTCTTCCGGCTCATAATTAACCCGGACGTTTTTCCTTTTATCATAGACTGCCGACTTTCACCATGCCTCCCAAAGCCTCCATTACTTGCAACTGGATGAGGTCCAATGTCACCAATGAGACCCTAGCAGATTTTGTCAAGTCTGGATATCTGCCCAAGAAGGACGTCATGTCCTACCGTGCCCCTGACCCGTCAGAAGAGAGACCACAGCCAAAGGATGGGGAGGTAGTGATTTTTGCGGATCATACGAGCCGGGGCTTCGCACCGCCCGGTTCAAAGTTTTTCAGAGACGTCTGAACTTCTTCGATCTGCGGCCTCAGGACATAGGACCCAACTCAGTGTCCAATATCTGCAACTTCCAAGTGTTCTGCGAGGTTTACCTTGGAGAAGAACCTAGTCTGCTGCTCTTCAGAGAGCTTTTTTACTTGAACCGTCAGAATGAGTGCGCCAATGGGCCAAGTCTAGAGCTAGGCGGCATCTCCATTCAGCGGCGAAGAGACTGTCTTTTCCCTTATGCCGAGCCGCCGAGCCACCCAAAGGACTGGAACATGACTTGGTTCTATTGCCAAGACACGTCACTGGCTGATGAAAGTCCGCTGCCCGGCTTTCGCCCATCGTGTCTGGAGTCAACACACCCACTGTCAGACAAACTGACTCCGGCGGAGCGCCAACCTCTGCTCCCCACTATCAACAAGATCAAGGCTCTCCTGGGCAATGGTCTGAATGGAATTGATCTGGTCCGGGTCTGGATCTCGTGGCGGGTGATCCCATTGAGCCGCCGCCCCAGCTTAAATGTGTGAGTACACGGGCCGAAAGGACGACCCTCAGAGACACAGCCGCAATGATCTTCCTGAAGACGTTGCAGAGGAGATGACCAAGGCTCTTTTAAACGAGAGCCTGGCAGACTGCGGAAGGACCGGGTTAGCCCCCTTCTGCAAGAACAACCCAGCCCCAGCGGTAAGCCGCCAATCTGATCATCCTATCTTCTTCTGTATATAACTTTCATCTGAATCGTTTGAAGAAATCATCATTGTATTTTTCAGGCTGACGACAAGTTCTGGCGGGTCAAATATGACCATGAGGCGGCCAAGAAGGCCAGAAAGGTGAAGAAAGCCGCCAAAAAAGCCGCTCCCCGTAAGAAGGGAAGTAGGCCAACTGATTCGGAGCTGATGCAACTAAGCGACAGCTCCGAGTCAGAGGTAACCCCTGAACCTGTAAGCTCTTTGTTATGTTTTATTGTTTACCTCTGTCCGCCTTACCAACACTTGTTCATCAACAGGATGACACCGGAGCCAGTAACCCGGTGGTTGAAGAGGTAATGTCACTTTCCTCCGACTCGGAGCCCTTGCCAAGGCTGAAAGTCCGAAGGGTAACCCGAAAAGTAAGCTTTTCACATCCTTTAGCTTATCAAGATCCTCAATTTATTTTGAAGCGACAGGTTCATGAGAGCCGGCGTCACACCCGGACCAACAAGGACACCGACCTCTCCTCCGGGTTACCTGACGCATCAAGGAAGCGTCGAACTGAGGTTATTTCCCACTTGTACCCTTTTCATCCGTTGGCGGGTGTTATACGTCAGCCACTCAATTCTTCTAACTCAAATTATCAGGAGAGCTCCCCCTCTTCCGGCGACTCTATGCAGTCAAGTCTGCCGGCTTTCAAGACCGTGCCCGGGTAATGATAACCATCTCACGTTGTACCTTTGCCTTCACTTACCCTATTGTGTTTAATCTTTTGGTCCTTTCAGTGCCCAGGCCAAGATCACCAAGAGGGCGAAGAAGTCCAGGCCGGTCGATGAGCCGGACTTGCCTGAGCCAGAGGCAGCCGCTCAAGAGCCGCCAGCCGCCTCTGCACCTGAGGCCGCTGCCCCAACTACCAAGGCAACTACAGAAGCTTCTGTTAACCTGGAGGCCTCCAGCTCGGCTCCACCAGCAGACGACCCGGACGTGGTAATCACCCGGACGGAGTTCGTTGAGCCGGGGAGACCTACCGTGCTGGCCAAGTGCTCCGCTAAGGGGGAGTTGCTGCAGCCCCACCGGGTGAACCTGGACCTCTCCGACTACGCCAACCTGAGCATTGGAGAGCTCGTCTCTGGCTACATCAGCCAAGTGCACAAGAGCCGGGACGCAGAGGTTGCCATGGTGAACCAGATCCAGCAGAAATCTGAGGTATCATTCGGCTGTCCTCTTACTTACTGCATAATTACCTTTAGCATGCTAGCCCCCAAGTCGACGACTTATGATTGAATATGTTGTAGACTTAGGTTCCGGCTTACTCAACTGAGCCGGCAGTTTGTAGATAGATACGTTCAATATGCATTAGCCCCCAAGTGCCAAGTGTCTTTGCTTGGAAAACACTTGGGACTTATATAGTAACTGTTCATGTCATAACCCGGAAATGTATGCAGGCTGCTGGCAAGAAGCTAGAGGCCGACATGGCTGATCTCAAGAACCGGCTGAAGATGCAAGAGATGGAGACCCGGAAGGCAAACACCAAGTTTGTATCCAGCATCGCCGCGCAAGAGAAGCTGAAGACAGAGTTTGACACTGAGCGGAAGGCGTGGGCCGAAGAAAAGGCCGCATTGGTGAACCGGGCTGAACAGGCGGAGAAGACTCTCTCCGAGAAGACCGCCGAGCTCTCCGGCCTAAAGCGCCAGGTGTCCCAGATGGTGGCCGCCATCTTCGGTAAGTCGCCTCACCGGCTTTCATCAAGTTTAGAATTTTTATATCTCATAATTCATCCTTGTCGGCGGCTTATCTGATTCTGTTAAACAGGTCCCAGAAGTGCCAACCTCAACCAGAGCATGGTAACCAAGCTGAAGGCCGTGTATACCCTGGTGGAGCAGCTCTACACCGGGTCACAACATGCCTTAGCTGTGGTGGCCCTATCCAACGAGGTGCCGACTCACCTGGCAGAAGTCCTTCGCCGGCTCGCTGTACTGCCTCAACGGATCCAAGAGCTGCGACGGGCCTCTACAAGAGCCGGAGCAATCGCCGCGCTGAGCCGGGCCAAGGCGTTCCTGCCGGAGTTAGTCCCGGCGGACATCGCCCTTGGCTATCCAAGCCTGAAGGAAGACGGCTCCGCTTTCGATCAGAAGGACTTCGCAGCTTGTGTGAAGGCCGTACGCCTGGTGGCCACTCTGATTGGCAATGATACAGATCTGACTAAGTATCAGCCGGGTTATGATGCAGAAAATCAGAGGATCCCTACTCCACGCTATGAAGCCCTCAACTTGATCCCGCCAGCTCGTCCGCACACCTTCGCCCCGGAAATTGACACGGCGGGGTTAATTGACGAGGAAGCCCAATTCGAAGCTCTCAGCGGCATCGACTGGAAGTCATCAACTTTCCAGGTCTTGGGATCAGCCGGAGGAGGAGATAGGAACGAGCCGGAGACTTCAACTCAGCAAGCGTCGTAACTCGGCTGGTGGTTTACCAAACAATGCCTCACCCTTTTGGACTCAACGAGTCTTGTAATAGAGTAGGATCAATACTTTATCTTTGTCGTGCCATCGTGCACGCCTTGAATTCTGAAGTCTGTTGAAATTGTCTCCTTTATGTTTCTCCGGGTCATAATTAATCATTTGTTTTCCTTACTCTCAAAATAGTTGCCTGTAACTATCCTGCAGAGAAAGACAAATCACAAGCCTCGAGGAGGCTGACCGCCCTGAGAATCATAGGTTTTAGATAACCCGGAATATAAATCAAAAAAGGACTGGTCTTCAATAATATCCTGAATACAGCCGTAATAACATACTTAGCGGCCTGCAAGCATACTTCCGGCTTAGATAACCCGGAAAGGAAGGCTGGTACCAAAATTCCGGTTTACCTGTCTTAATAACACCCATTGTGTTCAGCTAACACTATAAACCAAAGTGAAGCCGGCAAAGTGAGACCCGGCCGTATACACTTGGAAAGAAACAGACGGAACTTGCTATAAATCAGAGGAACTTGGGGGCTTCCGGTTCGGATACGACCAGAGACCCGGCCCAAAGGGGTTATGCTAGGATTCAAATACGATCATATAGCCCCCAGTGGGTGTGGCGATGCCAATCAAGAGGGTATCGACAGCTATGTTCTCTTTGGTTCGAATACGACCCATGTTTGAACAGGAAGCCCCCAAATGACTTTAAGAATTGTTTAACGACGCTGATTCGAATACGATCCACGTCGGTTCTCAAAGGGGTTAAACTAAGATTCAAATATGATCAAAGAAAACTCCCCAATGAGCTCGGCACTTTGCCAATCAAATGGGTATCGACAGCTGTGTTCTCTTTGGTTCGAATACGACCTATGTTTGAATAGGAAGCCCCCAAGTGACCTTATCGCCTACGGCTAGATTCGAATACGATCATAAGCCGGATCCTCCTTCAAGTTATCATGTAATCTGGCAATGAAAACAACACGTGCACATTTGGAGGAGAAAAAAGGACAGAGGTCCTGCTTTATTACTTATCATAATATATACATGGTTTAGAGAAGTATGTACATCATGAGGCCGGTGGCTTCAAGTGTAGTAAGGCCGAAGCGGAGCTATGTTCCACGGCCGTCGGGTCTCTTCCTCCGACTTACGTGAATCTTTGTGCTCCCGAATGTCAATGAGGTAATATGACCCGTTGTGCAAATTCTTGCTGACCACAAAGGGCCCTTCCCAAGGCGGGGATAGCTTGTGTGCATCTGTTTGATCCTGGATGAGCCGGAGCACGAGATCACCTTCCTGGAAGACCCGGGATTTGACCCGGCGGCTATGATAACGGCGCAGGTCTTGTGGGTAAATCGCTGAACGGGCTGCTGCCACATCACGCTGTTCATCCAACAAGTCAAGAGCATCCTGGCGCGCCTGTTCATTATCCGCCTCAACGTAAGCCGCCACTTGAGGTGAGTCATGACGGATGTCACTGGGGAGGACTGCTTCTGCCCCATAAACCAGGAAGAAAGGCGTAAAACCTGTAGACCTGTTAGGAGTAGTGTTGATACTCCATAACACGGAGGGCAACTCCTCCACCCAACAACCCGGCGTCCGTTGCAAAGGTACCAAAAGTCGGGGCTTGATACCCTTCAGAATCTCCTGATTAGCTCTCTCAGCTTGACCATTGGATTGAGGATGAGCCACTGAGGAAACATCAAGTCGGATATGCTCTCGTTGACAAAACTCCTCCATGGAGCCTTTGGAGAGATTGGTGCCATTGTCAGTTATAATGCTGTGTGGAAAACCAAAGCGAAAGATCACCTTTTTCATAAACTGAACCGCCGTGGCTGCATCACACTTGCTAACTGGCTCCGCTTCAACCCACTTGGTAAACTTGTCAACTGCCACCAAAAGGTGGGTCTTCTTATCCTTGGATCGTTTGAAAGGCCCAACCATATCCAGCCCCCAGACCGCAAAGGGCCAAGTAATTGGGATCATCCTCAGCTCTTGAGCCGGTACATGAGCCCGTCGCGAGAACCTTTGACAACCATCACACTTACTGACCAAGTCCTCTGCATCAGCATGAGCCGGCAACCAATAAAAACCATGACGAAAAGCCTTGGCCACAAGGGACTTTGAGCCGGCGTGATGGCCACAATCCCCTTCATGGATCTCACGCAAGATCTCTTGCCCTTCCTCAGGGGAAACACAACGCTGAAATGCTCCCGTAACACTGCGGTGGTGCAACTCACCATTGATAACAATCATTGACTTAGCCCGCCGGGTTATTTGCCTGGCCAAAGTTTCATCCTCAGGCAACTCGCCCTGGGTCATGTAAGCCAGATAGGGGATTGTCCAGTCTGGCATGATATGGAGAGCCGCCACCAGCCGTGCCTCCGGGTCGGGGACAGCCAAGTTTTCCTCTGTAGGCAGCTTAACAGAAGGATTATACAGGACATCCATGAAAGTATTAGGCGGCACCGGCTTTCGCTGAGAGCCTAGCCGGCTTAAAGCATCAGCCGCCTCGTTCTTCCTGTGATCAATGTGCTCTACTTGGTAGCCCTGAAAGTGCCCAGCAATGGCATCAACTTCGCGGCGATAAGCCGCCATGGGAGGGTCCTTAGAGTCCCACTTGCCTGATACTTGTTGAGCCACCAAGTCTGAGTCACCGAAACACCTTACCCGGCTCAAGCTCATCTCCTTAGCCATCCGAAGACCGTGGAGCAAGGCCTCGTACTCAGCCGCATTGTTAGTGCAAGGAAACATCAACTGTAGCACATAATGGAACTTGTCACCTTTAGGGGAAGCCAATACAACTCCAGCCCCCGAGCCCTCCAACTGCCTGGACCCATCGAAGTGAATAGTCCAATACGTGCTATCCGGCTTTTGCTCGGGGACTTGTGACTCTGTCCAATCATTGATGAAGTCCACCAGGGCCTGAGATTTAACAGCAGTGCGTGGCACATATTTGAGACCATGAGGTCCGAGCTCGATAGCCCACTTAGCCACTCTCCCTGTGGCCTCTCTGTTTTGAATGATATCACCAAGAGGGGCAGAACTGACCACGGTTATGGGATGACCCTGGAAATAATGCTTAAGCTTCCGGCTTGCCATGAACACACCATAAACAAGCTTCTGCCAATGTGGATACCGCTGTTTGGACTCGATAAGCACTTCGCTGACATAATAAACCGGCCGCTGAACCGGATGCTCCTTACCCTCTTCCTTGCGTTCCACCACCACAGCCACACTGACGGCTCGTGTGTTTGCCGCCACGTACAGTAATAAGGGCTCC
Source organism: Aegilops tauschii subsp. strangulata (assembly GCF_002575655.3). Lineage (NCBI taxonomy): Eukaryota > Viridiplantae > Streptophyta > Magnoliopsida > Poales > Poaceae > Aegilops > Aegilops tauschii. Next base: position 393,018,441 of record NC_053035.3, read on the forward strand.
TTATCAACCGGAGCAGCAAGGACTGGGGGCTCTGCCAGCTGCTTCTTCAAATCCTCAAAAGCGGTATTAGCTGCATCATTCTAGACAAAGTTATCAGTTTTCTTCATCAACTGATATAATGGCATGGCCTTCTCACCCAAACGGCTTATAAACCGGCTTAAAGCAGCGATGCGACCCGCCAAACGCTGAACGTCATTTATAGACGCCGGCTTAGCCGGGGAGGTGATGGCCTTGATCTTCTCCGGGTTAGCCTCAATGCCTCTGTCAGAAACCAAAAAACCCAAGAGCTGGCCTGCAGGGACACCAAAGACACACTTGGCCGTGTTAAGCATCATCTTGTAGACCCGGAGATTATCAAAGGTTTGTCTCAAATCATCTATCAGGGTTTCCTCTTTTATGGACTTAACCACAATATCGTCCACATAAGCATGAACATTACGCCCAATCTGTTTATGAAGACAGTTCTGCACGCAACGCTGATAAGTCGCCTGTGCACACTTGAGTCCAAAGGGCATGGATACATAGCAGAAGGCTCCAAAGGGAGTGATGAACGCCGTCTTCTCCTGGTCCTTAACTGCCATTTTAATCTGATGATATCTAGAATAAGCGTCCAGGAAACTTAAGCGCGCACAACCGGCCGTAGCATCAATAAGTTGATCAATACGGGGAAGGGCAAAAGGATCAGCCGGACACGCTTTATTTAAGTCCGTGTAGTCCACACACATCCGCCAAGTGCCGTTCTTCTTGAGTACGAGCACCGGGTTGGCTAACCATTCTGGGTGGAAGACTTCAACAATAAACCCGGCCGCCAAGAGCCGGGCCACCTCTTCGCCAATGGCTTTCCGCCTCTCTTCATTAAACCGCCGAAGAAACTGTCTAACCGGCTTAAATTTCGGATCAACATTGAGAGTGTGCTCAACGAGTTCTCTAGGTACACCTGGCATGTCAGAAGGTTTCCACGCGAAGATATCCCTATTCTCACGGATGAACTCGATGAGCACGCTTTCATATTTTGGATCCAGATTGGCACTGATGTTGAATTGCTGAGAAGAATCTCCTGGAACGAAATCAACAAGTTTAGTCTCATCAGCCGACTTAAATTTCATTGCCGGCTCATGCTCCATAGTCAGCTTTTTCAGAGAGGTCATATCTGTTGGGTCAACGTTGTCCTTGTAAAACTTCAACTCCTCTGTTGCACAAACAGATTCTGCATAAGCCGCATCGCCTTCCTCACATTCCAAGGCCACCTTCCGGCTGCCGTGAACCGTGATGGTCCCATTATGACCCGGCATCTTGAGCTATAAGTAAACATAACATGGCCGTGCCATGAATTTGGCGTAAGCCGGCCGCCCAAATATAGCATGGTACGGGCTTCTTATCTTGACCACCTCAAAGGTCAATCTTTCCACCCTGTAGTTGTTTTCATCTCCGAAGGCCACTTCCATCTCGATTTTGCCGACTGGATAAGCCGACTTACCAGGTACCACACCATGGAAGATAGTGTTTGACTGGCTGAGGTTCTTATCGACCAATCCCATACGGCGAAAAGTCTCATAATAGAGGATGTTGATGCTGCTGCCTCCATCCTTGAGCACCTTAGTGAACTTATATCCTCCCACCTGAGGAGCCACCACTAAGGCCAAGTGACCCGGATTGTCTACCCAGGGTGGGTGATCCTCTCTACTCCACACTATAGGCTGCTCGGACCACCGCAAGTAGCGTGGAACCGCCGGCTCGACATCATTCACAGCCCTCTTATGAAGCTTCTGGTCTTGCTTACACAGACTGGTGGTGAATACATGGTACTGTCCACCGCTAAGCTGCTTGGGATTGGTCTGATAACCCCCTGCTGCTGTTGGTGACCCTGGCCAGACTGCTGATTAAAGCCCCCTTGACCGTTCGGAGGATTGGAATTTGAGCCGCCGCCCGGGCCATGAAAACCGCCTGCGCCTGAGCCGCCGCCCGGGCCATTGTAATTCTTAAAGGCCTTCATGATTGCACAGTCCTTCCATAGATGAGTCGCTGGCTTCTCTCTAGAGCCATGCCTTGGACAAGGCTCATTCAACAGCTGCTCCAGCGTCGGGCCTGACCCGCCGCCTCGGGGAGGGGGTCTCCCCTTACGTCGCTGGTTACTCCCTTGTGAGCTGGCGTTGGCCACAAACTCTAGGCTGCCATCGGCCTTGCGCTTGCCTCCTCCTCCTTGGTTCCCCGGTTTATGCTGAGGACCCTTGCCGTTGCCGTTCTTCTTTCCCTTCCCTGTCCTTTCATCATTTGAAGCGGGGTCCTTGGTACCATCAGAATCGGCGTACTTGACAAGAGCCGCCATCAGTGTACCCATATCATTGCAGTCGCGTTTAAGCCGCCCGAGTTTCATCTTTAGGGGCACAAAACGACAATTCTGTTCCAACATTAGGACTGCAGAGCCGGCATCCATTTTATCCGAGGAATGTATTATCTCCTTAACCCGGCGAACCCAATGTGTCGTAGACTCACCCTCCTGCTGCTTGCAGTTAGTCAAATCCACGATTGACATAGACTGCCTACAGGTATCCTTGAAGTTTTGGATGAACCGGGCCTTCAGCTCAGCCCAAGACCCAATGGAATTCGGTGGTAGCCCTTTCAACCAAGTGCGGGCCGTCCCATCTAGCATCATGGTGAAGTACTTAGCCATGGCCGCCTCACTGACCTCCAGCAGCTCCATAGCCATCTCATAACTCTCGATCCAGGCTGCAGGCTGTAAGTCTGCTGTGTAATTAGGCACCTTGCTAGGGCCTTTGAAGTCCTTGGGTAGACGCTCATTGCGGATGGCTGGTACTAAACAAGGGACACCCCCAGTCCTGGTAGGGATACCCACGTCGACGGAAGCCATCGGATAAGCCGGGGGGTCTGGTAAGCCGTCAATTGAGGCACCTGCTCCGCCTCTTGCCGCGCTCTGTCCTGGTCTGCTGCATGAAAGGCTCCGTTATGAACCGGGCCATGGCCAGGGGGCGGGTCATGGCGTCGGACATTACTTGAACCGGTCGCTGAGACCATGTGTCTGCTGTAACTCGGGCTCCGGCCTGGACGAGGGGTCGAGTGGATCCTGTCTCGGTTGTAGGAATACGCCTCTTGCTGCGCCAGTGCTGTCTGAAGGAGTTCCCTGACCCGACGGGTTTCAATAGCCGTCGGAGAGTCGCCGTCAACTAGGAGAGCCGCTAGCCGTGCCGCCGCGGCGACCATGTTCTCCAGCGGGTTATTATAATGACCCGGGGGTGTTGGTACGTACTGAGGCGGGGCAGGGGGCACCTGGGGAGGCCCCATCACTTGGGGCTGAATAGGGGTCCCAGACCCGGGCACTATGACCCCTGGCGGGTTACTAGATCCTGCACCTGGCGTGTTGAAGAGGTTTCGCGGGTCGTAAACCGGAGGGAGTCGAGATTGGGCCTTTTGATGCCTCCTTCTCAGGACCTCATTGGACGCGTTTTGATCCATCGTTAGCCGGAAGGACTGTGCTTGAATCAACTGGGTTTGGGCGTCGAGAGCCGCCCTTTCCGCAGCCATCCTGATCCCCTCTGCTGCCAGATCCTCCTTGGCTTTCACTAGATCCAATTTTAACTGCGCCACCTCCGCATCATGCTGAGCTTGATCTGCCGGGTCAACCGTGGCGGTTAACAGAGCCGTTATCTTGTCCGTGAGATCCATTAGTACCTGAGCCGGAGAAGGCACCGGGTTTCCCGCTCCAGCAGCGGGGTTCTGAACAGGCTGCGCACCAGCCATAAAGACTCCAACCTGACTTGGCGGCTCAAATGGGTCCGGAGTACTGTCACCATCGGAACAACCCATGAGCCTGCCATCTTGAAGTTGATACAATGGGTTTGACTCGTCGGTGGACGATTCGCCGTCAGAGCCGGCGGCCGCTTCATCACTAGATCCAGATCGATCAGAGGGCCCTCCATGGATACATCCCACAAAGGCATGCCTTAAGGCAGGCCGGGCCCGGGCGGGTCGTGCACGCTGAGCCGTCTCGACGAGATCGGCGCAGAGACCCGGCTCAGGGCCCGGCTCACCAATCTTGCCAATGAAAACATGAATTCCGCCGAAGGGGACCCAGTACCCGTACTCAATTGAGCCGGCGTCGGGGCCCCAGTTTGCATCATCGATGTAGAGCTTGCCGCGACGACTCTTGGTCATCCGGCCCACAGCATATCCCTTGAGCCCTTCGAAGCCGCCCTTCAAGAACTCAAATCCACCGTGCGCCAGCCCCACGGTGGGCGCCAACTGTCGTGGATTTGTCATGGCAGATGTCCTCGAGCTAGGACTTAGTCGTGGAGCCATCGCAGCTAGGAAGCTTGAAGGGGTTAATGCGGGACAAGGAACACGAGGGTTTATACTGGTTCGGCCCCTTACGGTGAAGGTAAAAGCCTACGTCTAGTTTGAGGTGGTATTGATTAGGGTTACGATCACCAGGGAGCTAAACTGCTATGCCCGGCTCTCGATGAGATCGTTCTCGTCCCTAAACCGCTGCCGGGTCGTCCCTTTATATAGGGAGGCTGACACCCTGCAGCTCTCAGAGTCCCGGCCGGCTCATAAGAGTGTCCGGCTCGGACTCTCAACTATTCTTGCCTTACACTACAAGTTCTAGCATAATAATGATTGCAACTACGGGCTTTAAGCCATATCCGGGTCTTAAGCCCATCTTTGGCCCACCGTCTTCAGGCTTGGCGCCGGGCTTCTAGCAATGACCATATGAGTAACCCGGCCCCTCCTGGCGGGTGACTCTAAGGTCTATATCCTCAACACACATGGCGATGTGAACTTTGAGTGCTAATCACATGGTGATGTGAACTAGATTATCGACTCTAGTGCAAGTGGGAGACTGTTGGAAATATGCCCTAGAGGCAATAATAAAATGGTTATTATTGTATTTCCTTGTTCATGATAATTGTCTGTTGTTCATGCTATAATTGTATTAACTGGAAACCGTAATACATGTGTGAATACATAGACCACAACATGTCCCTAGTGAGCCTCTAGTTGACTAGCTCGTTGATCAATAGATAGTCATGGTTTCCTGACTATGGACATTGGATGTCATTGATAACGGGATCACATCATTAGGAGAATGATGTGATGGACAAGACCCAATCCTAAGCATAGCACAAGATCGTGTAGTTCGTTTGCTAGAGCTTTTCCAAATGTCAAGTATCATTTCCTTAGACCATGAGATTGTGCAACTCCCGGATACCATAGGAGTGCTTTGGGTGTGCCAAACGTCACAACGTAACTGGGTGGCTATAAAGGTGCACTACGGGTATCTCCGAAAGTGTCTGTTGGGTTGGCATGAATCGAGACTGGGATTTGTCACTCCGTATGACGGAGAGGTATCTCTGGGCCCACTCGGTAATGCATCATCATAATGAGTTCAATGTGACCAAGTGTTTGGTCACGGGATCATGCATTATGGTACGAGTAAAGTGACTTGCCAGTAACGAGATTGAACAAGGTATTGGGATACCGACGATCGAATCTCAGGCAAGTAACGTACCGATTGACAAAGGGAATTGTATACGGGATTGATTGAATCCTCGACATCGTGGTTCATCCGATGAGATCATCGTGGAGCATGTGGGAGCCAACATGGGTATCCAGATCCCGCTGTTGGTTATTGACCGGAGAAATGTCTCGGTCATGTCTACATGTCTCCCGAACCCGTAGGGTCTACACACTTAAGGTTCGGTGACGCTAGAGTTGTAGAGATATTAGTATGTGGTTAACCGAAAGTTGTTCGGAGTCCCGAATGAGATCCCGGACGTCACGAGGAGTTCCGGAATGGTCCGGAAGTAAAGATTTATATATGGGAAGTCCTATTTTGGCCACCGGAAAATGTTCGGGATTTTTCGGTATTGTACCGGGAAGGTTCTAGAAGGTTCCGAAGTGGGGCCCACCTGCATGGGGGGACCCACATGAACGTGGGTAGTGGGGGCAAGGCCCCACACCCCTGGTCAAGGCGCACCAAGATCCCACCTTAGAAGGAATAAGATCATATCCCGAAGGGATAAGATCAAGATCCCTAAAAAAGGGGGATAACAATCGGTGGGGAAGGGAAATGATGGGATTTCTTTCCCCCACCTTTGCCAACTCCCCAATGGACTTGGAGGGCAAGAAACCAGCCCCCTCCACCCCTATATATAGCGGGGAGGCGCATGGGAGCAGCACCCCAAGCCCCTGGCGCCTCCCTCTCCCTCCCGTGACACCTCTCCCTCTCGTTGCGCTTGGCGAAGCCCTGCCGGGATCCCGCTACTTCCACCACCACGCCGTCGTGCTGCTGGATCTCCATCAACTTCTCCTCCCCCCTTGCTGGATCAAGAAGGAGGAGGCGTCCCCGCTCCGTACGTGTGTTGAACGCGGAGGTGCCGTCCGTTCGACGCTAGGATCATCGGTGATTTGGATCACGACGAGTACGACTCCATCAACCCCGTTCTCTTGAACGCTTCCGCTCGCGATCTACAAGGGTATGTAGATGCACTCCTCCCCTCGCGTTGCTAGAAGACTCCATAGATTGTTCTTGGTGATGCGTACTAAAATTTGAATTATTGCTACGTTCCCCAACAGTAACTGTGGAGAGGTAGAGGCAACTCCTGTTCCGGTTGTTCTCAATTCGGAGAGCTTTGGCTCGGGTCGAGGCAACCGAAAGGGCCACGACCCTTTATCGTCAGCAGCATCCAAGACCAAAAGCGGGAGCGAGGTTGCCTTGATAGCAGCGGGCACGTAACATGCCAGCGCCACGAGGCAACGCCGCAAGCGCTATTTGGCCGCAGCGGCACACCCAAAGGGCGTCCATCGCGAGGCAACAATTATCCGAAGCACCACTTCCCGTAGGTCGGGTACTAGCATGCAAGCACTCTTAATCCAGCGATTCAAAGCCACACAAGGGATGGGACACGGCGCCGGTAGTCGGCCGCAGTACAACGGGGGATCTACCTGCAGACACGGGTCCAAAGCTACTCATGCGCTTAGTAGCCAACAAGCGGTCAAACCAACCAAGCCTCCGCCCGTGCAGAGCACGGGAGGATCACTTGCACGAAGGCGTCCTGCAAGGCCAAATCACGCGTGTGTCACACCCGCAGCAATAAAGTTACGGATACAACGATTTTCCGAAGGCAACTTAATCAGGACGTCGGTGCAACGTTGTCCAACGGTCTTATCGCGCACGAAACGGGCTACTTTTCTGTTTCCCGAGCCGCATTCGGCTGTTGGGTCAGAATTTCACTTGAGACGTATAGGGGACCGGGACAGCGATGACGTTGCCCCCGGGGGGCAACAGTTTTCCGGAGGCAACATTCGAGGGACACCGTTGCGACTGTTTACCGTCGGTCGGGTCGTGTACGTAACGGGGTACTTTCCTGTTTCCCGAGCCACGTTCGGCTGTAGGGTCAGGATTTCTCACAAGGCGTACACGGGACCGGGCCAGCACCTTCGTGATGGCATAACGACGGGACATCCGCAGGGACCCTGGCATCTGGCCCCTGGACTCCGCAAAACTTCCTTTTGTGCTTTCCAGAAACCTTGTGGGCTTTCCCCTTTGGCCCAAATAAAGTGTTCTCGTACCAAAACATTTCGGGAAAAATCCGGAACCCCTTCCGGTGAATTCTGGAACCCTTCTGGAGTCCAAACACTATTATCCCATATATCAATCTTTATCTCCGGACCATTCCGGAGTTCCTCGTCATGCCCGTGATCTTATCCGGAACTCCGAACAATGTTCGGTCACCAACATACATACCTCATATAATACTATATCGTCAACGAACGTTAAGCGTGCGGACCCTACGGGTTCGAGAACTATGTAGACATGACCGAGACACTTCTCTGGTCAATAACCAATAGCGGAACCTGGATGCCCATATTGGCTCCTATGTATTCTACGAAGATCTTTATCGGTCAAACCGCATAACAACATACATTTTTTCCTTTTGTCATCGGTAAGTTACTTGCCCGAGATTCGATCGTCGGTATCTCAATACCTAGTTCAATCTCGTTACCGGCAAGTCTCTTTACTCATTCCGTAATACATCATTCCGCAACTAACTCATTAGTTACAATGCTTGCAAGGTTTAATAGTGATGTGCATTACCGAGTGGGCCCAGAGATACCTCTCCGACAATCGGAGTGACAAATCCTAATCTCGAAATACGCCAACCCAACAAGTACCTTCGGAGACACCTGTAGAGCACCTTTATAATCACCCAGTTACGTTGTGACGTTTGGTAGTACACAAAGTGTTCCTCCAGTAAACGGGAGTTGCATAATCTCATAGTCATAGGAACATGTATAAGTCATGAAGAAAGCAATAGCAACATACTAAATGATCAAGTGCTAAGCTAACGGAATGGGTCAAGTCAATCAAATCATTCTCCTAATGATGTGATCCCGTTAATCAAATGACAACTCATGTCTATGGCTAGGAAACTCAACCATCTTTGATCAACGAGCTAGTCAAGTAGAGGCATACTAGTGACACTATGTTTGTCTATGTATTCACACATGTATTATGTTTCCGGTTAATACAATTCTAGCATGAATAATAAACATTTATCATGAAATAAGGAAATAAATAATAACTTTGTTATTGCCTCTAGGGCATATTTCCTTCAGTCTCCCACTTGCACTAGAGTCAATAATCTAGTTCACATCGCCATGTGATTTAACATCAATAGTTCACATCATCATGTGATTAACACCCATAGTTCACATCGCCATGTGACCAACACCAAAAGGTTTACTAGAGTCAATAATCTAGTTCACATGGCTATGTGATTAACACCCAAAGAGTACTAAGGTGTGATCATGTTTTGCTTGTGAGAGAAGTTTAGTCAATGGGTCTGCCAAATTCAGATCCGTATGTATTTTGGAAATTTCTATGTCAACAATGCTCCGCATGGAGCTACTCTAGCTAATTGCTCCCACTTTCAATATGTATCCAGATTGAGACTCAGAGTCATCCAGATCGGTGTCAAAAACTTGCATCGACGTAACCCTTTACGACGAACCTTTTGTCACCTCCATAATCGAGAAACACATCCTTATTCCACTAAGGATAATTTTGACCAATGCCCAGTGATCTACTCCTAGATCACTATTGTACTCCCTTGCCAAACTCAGGGCAGGGTATACAATAGGTCTGGTCCATAGCATGGCATACTTTATAGAACCTATGACTGAGGCATAGGGAATGACTTTCATTCTCTTTCTATTTTCTGCCGTGGTCGGGATTTGAGTCTTACTCAATCTCACACCTTTGCAACACAGGCAAGAACTCTTTCTTTGACTGTTCCATTTTGAACTACTTCAAAATCTTGTCAAGGTATGTACTCATTGAAAAAACTTATCAAGCGTCTTGATCTATCTCTATAGATCTTGATGCTCAATATGTAAGCAGCTTCACCGAGGTCTTTCTTTGAAAAACTCCTTTCAAAACCTCCTTTATGCTTTCCAGAAAATTCTACATCATTTCTGATCGACAATATGTCATTCATATATACTTATCAGAAAGGATGTAGTGCTCCCACTCACTTTCTTGTAAATACAGGCTTCACCGCAAGTCTGTATAAAACTATATGCTTTGATCAACTTATCAAAGCGTATATTCCAACTCCGAGATGCTTGCACCAGTCCATAGATGGATCGCTGGAGCTTGCCCCTTTTTTAGCACCTTTAGGATCGACAAAACCTTCTGGTTGTATCATATACAACTCTTCTTTAAGAAATCCATTAAGGAATGTAGTTTTGACATCCATTTGCCAGATTTCATAAAATGTGGCAATTTGCTAACATGATTCGGCAGACTTAAACATCGCTACGAGTGAGAAAATCTCATCGTAGTCAACACCTTGAACTTGTCGAAAACATTTTTTTGACAATTTGAGCTTTGTAGATAGTAACACTACTATCATCGTCTGGCTTCCTCTTCAAGATCCATTTATTTTCTATGGCTTGCCGATCAACGGGCAAGTCAACCAAAGTCCATACTTTGTTCTCATACATGGATCCTATCTCAGATTTCATGGCCTCAAGCCATTTTGCGGAATCTGGGCTCATCATCGCTTCCTCATAGTTCGTAGGTTCGTCATGGTCAAGTAACATGACCTCCAGAACAGGATTACCGTACCACTCTGGTGCGGATCTCACTCTGGTTGACCTACGAGGTTCGGTAGTAACTTGATCTGAAGTTACATGATCATCATCAGCTTCCTCACTAAGTGGTGTAGGAATCACTGGAACTGATTTCTGTGATGAACTACTTTCCAATTCGGGAGAAGGTACAATTACCTCATCAAGTTCTACTTTCCTCCCACTCACTTCTTTCGAGAGAAACTCCTTCTCTAGAAAGGATCCATTCTTAGCAACGAATGTCTTGCCTTCGGATATGTGATAGAAGGTGTACCCAACATTTTCTTTTGGGTATCCTATGAAGACGCACTTCTCTGATTTGGGTTTGAGCTTATCAGGTTGAAACTTTTTCACATAAGCATCGTATCCCCAAACTTTAAGAAACGACAGCTTAGGTTTCTTGCTAAACCATAGCTCATATGGTGTCGTCTCAACGGATTAGACGGTTCCCTATTTAATGTGAATGCAGCTGTCTTTAATGCATAACCCCAGAACGATAGTAGTAAATCGGTAAGAGACATCATAGATTCACTATATCCAATAAAGTACGGTTATGACGTTCGGACACACCATTATGCTGTGGTGTTCCAGGTGGCATGAGTTTGTGAAACTATTCCACATTGTTTTAATTGAAGGCCAAACTTGTAACTCAAATATCCGTCTCCGCGATCAAATCGCAGAAAAACTTTTATTTTCTTGTTACAATGATTCTCCACTTCACTCTGAAATTCTTTGAACTTTTCAACTGTTTCAGTTTCATTAAGTAGATATACCCATATCTGCTCAAATCATCTGTGAAGGTCAGGAAATAATGATACCCGCCGCGAGCCTCAACACTCATCGGACCGCATACATCGGTATGTATTATTTCCAATAAGTCATTAGCTCGCTCCATTGTTCCGGAGAAGGGAGTCTTAGTCATCTTGCCCATGAGGCATGGTTCGCAAGCATCAACTGATTCATAATTAAGTGATTCCAAAAGCCCATCTGCATGGATTTTCTTCATGCGCTTTACACCAATATGACCTAAACGGCAGTGCCACAAATAAGTTGCACTATCATTATTAACTTTGCATATTTTGGCTTCAATATTATGAATATGTGTATCACTACGATCGATATCCAAAAAACCATTTTCATTGGGTGTATGACCATAGAAGGTTTTATTCATGTAAACAGCATAACAATTATTCTCTAACTTAAATGAATAACCGTATTGCAATAAAAATGATCAAATCATATTCATGCTCAACACAAACACCAAATAACACTTATTTAGGTTCAACACTAATCCCGAAAGTATAGGGAGTGTGCGATGATGATCATATCAATCTTGGAACTACTTCCAACACACATCGTCACTTCACCCTTAACTAGTTTCTGTTCATTCTGCAACTCCCGTTTCGAGTTCTAATCTTAGCAATTGAACTAGTATCAAATACTAAGGGGTTGCTATAAACACTAGTAAAGTACATATCAATAACATGTATATCAAATATACCTTTGTTGATTATGCCATCGTTCTTATCCGCCAAGTATCTAGGGCAGTTCCACTTCTAGTGACTAGTCCCTTTGCAGTAGAAGCACTTAGTCTCAGGCTTAGGTCCAGACTTGGGCTTCTTCACTTGAGTAGCAACTCGCTTGCCGTTCTTCTTGAAGTACCCCTTCTTCCCTTTGCCCTTTTCTTGAAACTAGTGGTCTTGTCAACCATGAACACTTGATGTTTTCTTGATTTCTACCTTCGTCGATTTCAGCATCACGAAGAGCTTTGGAATCATTTCCGTTATCCCTTGCATATTATAGTTCATCACGAAGTTCTAGTAACTTGGTGATAGTGACTAGAGAACTCCGCCAATCACTATCTTATCTGGAAGATTAACTCCCACTTGATTCAAGCGATTGTAGTATTCAGACATTCTGAGCACATGCTCACTAGCTAAGCAATTCTCCTCCATCTTGTAGGCAAAGTACTGTCAGAGGTCTCATACCTCTCGACACGGGCATGAGTATGAAATACTAATTTCAACTCTTGGAACATCTCATATGCTCCGTGGCGTTTCAAAAAAACGTCTTTGAAGCCCCGATTCTAAGCCGTAAAGCATGGTGCACTAAACTATCAAGTAGTCATCATATCGAGCTTGCCAAACGTTCATAACGTGTGCAGTTTCTCCTGCAATCGGTCTGTCACCTAGTGGTGCATCAAGGACATAATTCTTCTGTGCAGCAATGAGGATAATCCTCAGATCACGGATCCAATCCGTATCATTGCTACTAACATCTTTCAACTTAGTTTTCTCTAGGAACATATCAAAAATAAAACAGGGGAGCTAAACGCGAGCAATTGATCTACAACATAGCTATGCTAATACTACCAGGACTAAGTTCTTGATAAATTAAAGTTCAATTAATCATATTACTTAAGAACTCCCACTTAGATAGACATCCCTCTAATCCTCTAAGTGATCACGTGATCCAAATCAACTAAACCATGTCCGATCATCACGTGAGATGGAGTAGTTTCAATGGTGAACATCACTATGTTGATCATATCTACTATATGATTCACGCTCGACCTTTCGGTCTCAGTGTTCCGAGGCCATATCTGTTATATGCTAGGCTCGTCAAGTTTAACCTGAGTATTCCGCGTGTGCAACTGTTTTGCACCCATTGTATTTGAACGTAGAGCCTATCACACCCGATCATCACGTGGTGTCTCAGCACGAAGAACTTTCGCAACGGTGCGTACTCAGGGAGAACACTTATACCTTGATAATTTAGTGAGAGATCATCTTATAATGCTACCGTCAATCAAAGCAAGATAAGATGCATAAAAGATAAACATCACATGCAATCAATATAAGTGATATGATATGGCCATCATCATCTTGTGCTTGTGATCTCCATCTCCGAAGCACCGTCGTGATCACCATCGTCACCGGCGCGACACCTTGATCTCCATCGTAGCATCATTGTCGTCTCACCAACTATTGCTTCTATGACTATCGCTACCCTTAGTGATAAAGTAAAGCAATTACAGGGCGATTGCATTGCATACAATAAAGCGACAACCATATGGCTCCTGCCAGTTGCCGATAACTCGGTTACAAAACATGATCATCTCATACAATAAAATATAGCATCATGCCTTGACCATATCACATCACAACATGCCCTGCAAAAACAAGTTAGACGTCCTCTACTTTGTTGTTGCAAGTTTTACGTGGCTGCTACGGGCTGAGCAAGAACTGTTCTTACCTACGCATCAAAACCACAATGATAGTTCGTCAAGTTAGTGCTGTTTTAACCTTCTCAAGGACCGGGCGTAGCCACACTCGGTTCAACTAAAGTTGGAGAAACTGACACCCGCCAGCCACCTGTGTGCAAAGCACGTCGGTAGAACCAGTCTCGTGTAAGCGTACGCGTAATGTCGGTCCGGGCCGCTTCATCCAACAATACCGCCAAACCAAAGTATGACATGCTGGTAAGCAGTATGACTTGTATCGCCCACAACTCACTTGTGTTCTACTCGTGCATATAACATCTACGCATAAAACTTGGCTCTGATGCCACTATTGGGGAACATAGTAATTTAAAAAAATTCCTACGCACACGCAGGATCATGATGATGCATAGCAACGAGAGGGGAGTGTTGTCTACATACCCACGTAGACCGTAAGCGGAAGCGTTATATCAACGCGGTTGATGTAGTCGAACGTCTTCACGATCCGATCGATCCAAGTACCGAAAGCACGGCACCTCCGAGTTCTACACACGTTCAGCTCGATGATGTCCTCGCCTTCTCGATCCAGCAAGAGGGGCGAAGTAGTAGATGAGTTGCGGCAGCACGATAGCGTGGTGACGGTGTTGGTGAAGAACAATCTCCGCAGGGCTTCGCCTAAGCACTACGAAAACTATGACGGAGGATAAACTAGAGGGGACGGGGTTGCCGGCACACGGCTTGGTGTTTCTTGATGTGTCTTGGGTGCTAGCCCTACCCCTCTATTTATATGTTGAGCCTTGGGGTCGAAACTTGGAGTAAAAGCCTCCACAAAGTCAGTTTCACCCGAAAGGCAAGAGTCCTTCTCGGACTCCAGGACCAGACGCCAGGGTTCCCGGCGTTTGGACCCAGACGCCAGGGACCCTGGCGTCTGGCCCCTGGACTCCGCAAAACTCCCTTTTGCGCTTTCCAAAAACCTTGTGGGCTTTCCCCTTTGGCCCAAATAAAGTGTTCTCGTAGCAAAACATTTCGGGAAACATCCGGAACCCCTTCCAGTGAATTCCGGAACCCTTCCGGAGTCCAAACACTATTATCCCATATATCAATCTTTATCTCCGGACCATTCCGGAGTTCCTCGTCATGTCCGTGATCTTATCCGGAACTCCGAACAACATTCGGTCACCAACATACATAACTAATATAATACTATATCGTCAACGAACGTTAAGCGTGCGGACCCTACGGGTTCGAGAACTATGTAGACATGACCGAGACACTTCTCTGGTCAATAACCAATAGCGAAACCTGGATGCCCATATTGGCTCCTACGTATTCTACGAAGATCTTTATCGGTCAAACCGCATAACAACATACGTTTGTTCGCTTTGTCATCGGTATGTTACTTGCCCGAGATTCGATCGTCGGTATCTCAATACCTAGTTCAATCTCGTTACCGGCAAGTCCCTTTACTCGTTCCGTAATACATCATTCCGCAACTAACTCATTAGTTACAATGCTTGCAAGACTTATAGTGATGTGCATTACCGAGTGGGCCCAGAGATACCTCTCCGACAATCGGAGTGACAAATCCTAATCTCGAAATACGCCAACCCAACAAGTACCTTCGGAGACACCTGTAGAGCACCTTTATAATCACCCAGTTACGTTGTGACATTTGGTAGCACACAAAGTGTTCCTCCAGTAAATGGGAGTTGCATAATCTCATAGTCATAGGAACATGTATAAGTCATGAAGAAAGCAATAGCAACATACTAAACGATCAAGTGCTAAGCTAACGGAATGGGTCAAGTCAATCACATCATTCTCCTAATGGTGTGATCATGTTAATCAAATGACAACTCATGTCTATGGCTAGGAAACTCAACCATCTTTGATCAACGAGCTAGTCAAGTAGAGGCATACTAGTGACACTATGTTTGTCTATGTATTCACAAAAGTAGAGGCCTGTTTTTCCAAAATGCGTGGGAGATCATTAAAGGAGATTTGATTGCAGCTTTGCACAAGTTTTTTCTGGGCAATGGTGTTGGTTTTGGGCGGCTAAACCAGGCTATCAAAACACCTGAGGCGTGCGGCATCAATGACTTCAGGCCAATTAGCCTTGTGCATAGCATGCCAAAACTTGCGTCCAAGCCGCTGGCAACCAGATTAAGGTCAAGAATGGGGGAACTGGTGCATATAAATCAATCTGTGTTCATAAAAGGCCGTAACATACATGACAACTTTCTGTTGGTCCGGCAAATGGCGAGAAGACTGCATAAAAGGAAGGCCAAAGGGGTTTTGCTGAAGCTGGACATTTCTAGGGCTTTTGATTCGCTATCCTGGCCTTTCCTCTTTGAGGTTCTTAGAGCAAAAGGGTTCCCAGAGCACCGGATTGCATGGGTCAGGTCGTTGCTCACATCGGCAAGTTCTAGAGTGGTGGTCAATGGATCGGCGGCCAGAATTCATGCATGCAAAGGGGCCGAGGCAAGGAGATTCTATATCGCCCCTCCTTTTCGTCATTGCCATGGACGTGTTAACAGAGATTGTGATCAAGGCCCATGATTCCGAGGTGTTGAGCAGCATGAAGGGCTATAACCCAATGCAGCGTTTATCTCTATACGCGGATGATGTGGTGCTCTTCATTAGACCCACTGTGTCAGATTTGTTCTTTGTTAAGGAGGTGCTTGGGATCTTTGGAGAAGCTTCGGGATTGAAAGTCAATTACAATAAATCGGCGGCTATTATGATTAGAGCAGAGGACGAGGATGAACAGCTCGTGAAGGAGGCCTTGCCATGGAAGATGGAGACTTCCCGTGCAAATACCTGGGTTTACAACTTAGTATCAAGCAGCTTAAGAGGTCAGAGTGGCAGCTGGTAGTGGATGCGGCACTTCGTATTGTTCCGGGATGGAAAGAGTGTTTGTGACAAGGCCGGGAAGATTGATTTTGGTCAACCAGGTCATGAGGGCGAGGCCGACCCACCATCTGATCGTTGTCGAGGCTCCAAAATGGGCTTTGGAGCGAGTGGACAAGGGCTGCAGAGCCTTCTTCTGGGCTGGATCAGAGGAACTTCATGGTGGCCGCTGCTTGGTGTCATGGAAGCGTGTTTGTAGACCCAAAGAGCTTGGAGGGCTGGGAGTAATCGACCTGTGCAAGCAAGGGATCACGCTCAGAATGAGATGGGAGTGGTTATCTAGGACATACGACATGAGACCGTGGCAAGGTTTGAACTAGACCCCGGACAAACAAGCAAGTGCAGCGTTTGCTAGTCTTGTGAAGTGGCACGTTGGCGATAGAATGAAAGCGCTGTTCTGGAAAGATAGATGGATCAGTGGGGCTACAATTGGCGAACTGGCACCACTGGTATATAAACAAGTCAGAACACGTATTGTGAATTAAAGGAGAGTGAAGGATGCGCTGTGGATGCATGCATGGATGGATGACATCGCAGGCCAGGTATGCACGGAAGGGCTGGCGCAATTCATTCGCTTGTGGGAGATTGTGATTAATATGCAGCTGGAGCCTAGGACCGAGGACAAGCCAATCTGGTCCTGGAACGGGGAAGGAGTCTACACAACGTCTTTGGCTTACAAGATGCTTTGCATGGGAGGGATCAGGTTTCAAGCTTATGCGGCCATATGGAAGTGTTGGGCACCGCTAGTGTGCAAGCTTTTCATGTGGCTGGCGGTGCAATACAGGCTTTGGACGGCGGACAGACGGTTTCGTCATGGTTTACAGGACCAAAGATCACCATGTTACATGTGCAAGCAGGAGGAAGACACTGTGGATCACATCACTATGCAGTGTGTGTTTGCGAGGCAGGTGTGGTACATTTGCTTCTGCGGAATGAGGATCAACCCAGACCTATGCCCGGCATAGCATTCCGCAATCAGCGACTGGTGGAATACCACGAGGAAGCATATCCCAAAGAGGCAGAGGAAGGGTTTTAACTCGGTGGTCACTTCGATCTGCTGGAACATATGGAAGCAACGTAACGGGAGGGTCTTTGGGAGGACTGACCTAAGGAATGTCGGTGGAACCGTGGACCTAATTTGGCAAGAATTAGAACTGTGGTCTCGAGCAGGAGCTACCGGAGTATCTACGTGGTGTGAGTAGTAGGGTAGAGTTTCGATGAGCGGAGGGTACGGTGGAGGCATCATTTGAGGGCCATCCACCTACCGTGTAATCTCTTGTATATAACTTTCTCTTCTTCTATAAAGCTATGGTACGCCTTTGGCGTACCCTCGAAAAAATAGTCCAACCGATGAGCATTACGAGGGAGGCCGTTGCTTTCCTGTTGGGGGCGGCCCTGCTAGAGAGGTTGACCCACCACTCCTTATGGATGGCTCGAGATGCCACGTCAAAGATCAACGACCTCAAGGTGTAGCCATTTGTTTGCCAAGTTCCATAGGAGGAGGGTGAAACGACACTTGACGAAAAGGTGCAGCCCGGATTCTTGCATTTGCTTGTTGAGGGGACAAAGGTCATAAGTTGACCATCCCCGCTTAGCCAATCTATCGGTGGTCCAAATCCGATCTTGGATGGCCAACCAAGCAAAGAACTTTACTTTGGGAGGTGCCCAAGCCTTCCAAACAGTGTGAGCCATATGTGAAAAGAAAGTTTCCATGCGCCTCATATGCAGAAGCCACCAAGTATTGGCCATCCGTTGTGTGCTTCCAAGCAAATTATCCTCCGCAGCTCATTTACTTAGAAGTCACTTATAAGCGTTCAAAGCTCAATAAATTGTTGGATGTGAGTAGAAGATAAGGTGTGATCCATCTTAATCTTGCCTACCCAAGCTTTCTCCTTGAGGGCCTCCCACACTTTTCAATTTTCCTTTTGGAAACCTAAAAAATGAGTGGTGCAATGTTCTTAGATTTTTGATCATACGATATCCATGGTGCATCCTAAAAAGGAGTTTTTGCCACATTGCCAATGGTGATAGTGGTGGACGCATAGAAAAGGTCGAGGTTCATCTTGTCGCAAGGGTTCCCCATGGCCACCCATAACTTATTTTTTGCGAATAATTCTTGTATTGCTCAAATCAAGAATTACAATCATGACATACAATGTCAAGTACTTCCTCACGTCTCGACCCAATCCATACATTGTGCCCTCTGTTGGAAATATGCCCTAGAGGAAATAATATTGTATTATTATATTTCTCTGTTCATAATTAAGAGTTTATGTTCTATGTTATAACTGCTATGATCCGGCAATATTTGATTCAGTGGAAAACTCATATGCACGCGTGAATGATAAACAGTAAATATAAGATTCCTGGTCTCATCTCTAAGACTAGCTCAAGTGTTGTTGTTGATCATGTTTTCCAGATCTTAGGATATTGTTAAGTGTAACGATAGTCCTAAAGCAACATTGAAAGTATGAGATCATATTGAATCGATTCAAACTTGTTTGTTATATTTTGAGATGATATTGTCACAAGTCAATTGCTATAACACGGAGTGTTAATGTGTGTTTTAGTTCCTAAGACCATGAAGTATCATAGTCTCTTCTTACCGTATGATGAACTTTGGGGTTGCTCAAACGTCATCTGTAACACGGTGATCATAACGACAACTTATAGGTTCATCGAAAAATTTGGCTAGAGAATCGATAGATCAAGAGTGGATATGCTTCCCCGTTGAAGGAGAAATATTCTTAGGGGCCTCTTGATGTGATGGCATCCATCATCGTCTGGCAAAACATAGTGACGACGCCACGAGGATGCCAGAACATGTCAATGAGAAAGAAGAACAAAACCGACAACGAGGAGACCGGTTTAGTGAGCATGTGTATGACTCAAGAGGATATTGATACATCTCACCACGGGTTTTGTAATGTATCATTAAGCAAAGGCAACATAACATGATAACCAAAGGTTCACTCGAATGGCATTCGTGTATTCATAGGGATTGATATTCCTTTGAGTTTCATCCAACAATGGGCTTGCCTCTATCATTTGGTACAACACGCACACGTGCTACTTCTGAGCTGCGTTGGGATTTTCCCCAAAGAGGAAGGGTGAAGAAATATAGTAGCGATAATAATTTCCCTCAGTGAGAACCAAGGTTTATCGAATCAGTAGGAGAATCTCTCAAACCCTAGTGAACAACACCTGCACACACAAAAGCAAATACTTGCACCCAACGCAGACAAGCGGGTTGTCAATCTCCTTGGACTCGTTACTTGCAAGGATTAAATCTTGTAGTGGTAGATAGATAAAAAGAAAAGTAAAATAAAAGGAGTAAAATTGCAGGAAGGTATTTTTGTTTTTAGCAATATGATTTAATAGACCCCGGGGACATAGTTCTCACTAGAGGCTTCTCTCTCGATCAAATAGCATACAATGGGTAAACACATTACTATTGGGCAATTGATAGAAAAGCGCATAGTTATGATGTTATTCATGGCAATGATCACATATATAGGCATCACATACGTGACAAGTAGACCAACTCCTTCCTGCATCTACTACTATTACTCCACCAATCGACCGTCGTCCAGCATGCATCTATGGTATTAAGTTCATGCCAAATGGAGTAACACCTTAAGCAAGATGGCATGATGTAGACAAAGTAAACTCAAGCAATATGATTAAACCCCATCGTTTTAAACCTAATGGCAACAATACAAATATGTGTCTCGCTACCCCTTCTATTACCGGGTGAGGACACCACAAGATTAAACTGTTGGTGCAATAATTTTCCTCCTTATGTTTTGGAGTTTGTTGACATAATCAGTATGGGACTTATGTGGTTTGCTAGTGCACACAGAGTAACAGGTCGTAGGAATCAAGAGGAGTTTGATTCAAACGACGAAGATAATCCCCTGCATGGCAGTGAAGGTTATCACCGAAGACTATGATAACAAGAGTGACCACTAAAAAATTGCTAACGTGAAGCAATTGGTTCAGTGCTCGTCTGAAGGAAGTGACTGCGACCGAGAAGTTTGAAGACAAAGTGAAGACGTAGCATTTATTTCATTGTTTCTCTTCTCTTTATTGAGTCACGGGACCACCGTACTATTAAGAGGGGTGTAGCATTCGAAGCTTTGATTCTCTGATGCTAAACCCAAATCCTATGAAAGTTGCGAGAGAAATCTCTTTGTGTTCCGAGCAAATACTTGCCACCAAGAGACTGTGATCTTCTTTGCTGCGAGAGATTTGTCTCTGACCGAGGAGTTAGCATTACTTGGTCCTCAAGTAATGTTACCGTTGCTCTTGAAATCCGATCGTTGAGAACATGTCGGTTGGCCATTGGCTGGATCGTGTGTCCAAAATGGTCATTTCCCACCAGGGAAGGCTGCGGCTATAAATAGCCACCCCGCGCCGGCGTTGTCCGGCGGCTGCTCTGTTTGATTGTGAGAAGATTGTTGAAAAACCCCCTCTCTTGAGTGATTTGAGTTTAAAATCCACCGAGAGAAAACCCCTAGAGCCGAAAAATTAGATAGTGGTTCAACATCACTCGAATCCAAGTCCAGTATGCTCCGCCTATTACTCTTGAGAGCTGCAAACTCTCTAGACGGTTAGGTTTCAATCTCTTTAGAGACCAAGAGTAATTGTGGTTCTCGAAGAAGAAGTCTGTAAAGGTTCGGAGGTCACCTCAAGTATCTAACACGAGTGATCGACATTGGCTGAGAACCAATTGTCGAGGAGAATAGGGCGAAGAGAGTTTATATTTTGTGTTAAATCACAACCGCTCCAACTAGACGTAGTCCTTGTGCAGAAGGATGAACTGGTCTACCAAATTCCTTGTCACCATCGAGCGTCACTGGTTACCTCTGCTCCTCCACTTTACATTCGTATTGTTTCAATCATATGATTTACCTTGATGCATGCTTTAGTTTCCATTCGTTAGTTTGTATTTGCTCACTGTCCTCTGTTTTCGTTCGCTTCGCTGCTGGGTTCTGAGAGTTTTGATATTTCCGAAAGAAATTTTAAAACTCCCATTCACGCCCCCTGTGGTAGTCATACTTCGTTTCTACAATTGGTATCCGAGCAAGGTACTCCTTGACTCTGCTCATTTTGGTCTAATCACCTTGGAGTTTAAGTATGTCTTCTGTGAGCTACAAGTCGCATATCAAGATTCCCATCTTCGATGGGATGGACTATGCCTTCTGGAAAGAGAAGATGAAGATCTGTCTCCGATCTATCGATGATGATATGTGGAACGTGGTGCAGAATGGAGTCACGATTGAAGTGCCTTGGGTTCCCACTGATCGCGAGAAGAGACTCGTTTAGTTGGACGCTCAAGCTAAAGATGAAATTGGTGGCCATCTCTCTTGTGCTCAATTTCTTCCCTATCGTCAGTGTGAAACTTCAAAGGAATTGTGGGACATTCTCGAGAAGATTAATGAGGGTGTTTCAACTCAGAAAGAAGCTCACATCGATACTCTTCGGGCGAAGTTCGATCGGCTCAAGCGAATCAAAAATGAAAGCTGTCAGCAAACCTTCGATCGTCTGAGTGACATTGCAAATGAGCTGCAAGGTCTCGGGGCGAAAGACATCACTGATCATGAAGTTGTGAAGAAACTGCTCAGATCTCTTGACAGCTCATTCGACACACTGGTTCTGATGATTAGGGAACGAGCTGATTTCCAATATCTTGACTCTGCTGATATCATGGAAAGGCTGAACACCCACGAGGAACAAGAAGAAGAAAAGAGAGATCTCCATGGCTCAAGTCACCGCAAAAGTCATGCTCTCAAGGCTGTGGTTGATTCTTCCTCAGAAGGAAATGCCGAAGATGATTCAGATCACCCAGAAAGGATCAGCAAAGATCTCACATTAATTATGAAACGTTTCCAGTGCCTTCACAGGAAGAACACGTTTCAGAAGAAAGGTTCTAGCAACTCTGGTGGTTCAAAATCTTCATCAAAACCTACTAGAGTTTACACCTGCTTCAAGTGCAAAAAGCCAGGACATTTCATTTCGGACATTTCATTTCGGTTGTTGGTTAAGAAGATGGAGAAAAACCAGTCGTTGACAGAAGAGTATTCCACTCTCAAGTCACAAATGGAAGAACTATCAAATAGTTATGATTTTCTCTCAACTGACCACGAGAGATTGACTTATGATTACCTGAAAAGGAAATAGGAACTCGAGTAGCCGAGAGAGGCTCATGATGATTTGATCAGAGGAAATTCTCTTCTCACCCAACAAATCAAAGAGAAACCTGAAGTGTTTACACCACCTTGCTTAAAATGCCTTGAACGTAGCAATGATGAATCAAATGCTGAATATTCTGTGAATGCTAACCCCTTTGTCAAGGAAAATGGTTCTGTGTCTGATGAGGATGCTAGGTTGAAGGAACTTATGTAGATAGGAATGTTCAAGTTTCTCAAAGCGCATCAGACACTTTGTGATGTTCTGAAGAAATCTATTCTTCACAAAATCCCAGAAAAGTGGTATCGATTTCGAAAGGAAACTGAATGAAAATGGCTCCTACTGGGAGCTTGTTCAATATCCTCGCATTGTGTAGGTGCCTGCCGAGAGCAAAACGCTCGATCCAACTTTGCTTTCGGGATATGACTCTCCTATCCCTGAATACTCTTATGATGATTCCATGGACAACTATAAGTTGTTCAAAAACCAACATGGTGAGGCTTTTGCTTGCTATGTTGGACCAAACAGTAGGAATGCCCCCCCAAACAAAGCTATATGGGTGCCCAAGAAAACCATCGATGCATTGCCTGTTCCTTCATCACTAACCATGCAGGCAGAAAATGCTCGTTACTTTGTTCGATGGAATGACTACATGCATACCTCACTCAATCACTATACTCATTCGCCAGGAAAGAATTTCAATGCCTATTCCTTTGATTACGCTCGTTCTTCTTCGAATATCAATTATGGTAATCGAAAGAAAACATATCCTGCTCGCTCTACTGTTTCGAAGCCACCTACAAAGATGTGGGTGGTTAAGAAAGCCTCATTCCTCTGCAGGACTATGTCTCCGGGTGTACAGAATGGATAATGGATAGTGGATGCACTAGTCTTATGATCGGAGACAAGTCATTATTTGTCTACTCCAACTTAACTGCTTCATCTCTGAAGGATATCACTTTTGGCGACAACAACAAAGGAAAGGTGATGTCTACTATGCAACCTTTCTACCTGTAGACGTTGTTGGGCCTCCAAGTGCAGAGTTTTGTAGGACAGTAGTAAATTTCCCTCAAGTGGATGACCTAAGGTTTATCAATCCGTGGGAGGTGTAGGATGAAGATGGTCTCTCGCAAACAACCCTGCAACCAAATAACAAAGAGTCTCTTGTGTCCCCAACACACCCAATACAATGGCAAATTGTATAGGTGCACTAGTTCGGCGAAGAGATGGTGATACAAGCGTAATATGGATAGTAGATATGGATTTTTGTAATCTGAAAATATAAAACAGCAAGGTAACTAGTAACAAAAGTGAGCTAAAACGGTATTGCAATGCTTGGAAGCAAGGGCTAGGTTCATACTTTCACTAGTGCAAATTCCCTCAACAATGATAACATAATTGAATCATATGGCAATCCCTCAACGCGCGACAAAGAGTCACTCCAAAGTTCCTATCGCGGAGAACATAAGATGAAATTGCTTGTAGGGTACGAAACCACCTCAGAGTTATTCTTTCCGATCAATCCATTGAGCTATTCCTATAAGTGTCACAAACAGCCCTAGAGTTTGTAGTAAAATAACACCATATGACACACATCAATCAACCCTAATGTCACCTAGATACTCCAATGTCACCACAAGTATTTGTGGGTCAATTATACGATGTGCATCAAACAACTTTAGATTCATAATATTCAATCCAACACAAAGAACCTCAAAGAGTTCCCCAAGATTCCTACTGTAGCGACCAGACCTCAAACAGTCCAGTCTCTGTGCATCAGTGTCATCCCTGGATCGATAATGTTGACACGCACAGTACTTGAAGGATTTATAACAGAGTAGCAATCACACACTTATTACATCGAATAGTCTCAAGAGAGAACTTATTACAATAAATATGGCTTAAGGCCATCTAAATACGATAACAGCGAAAGGCTTGGAAGATAAAGTGAGTCCATCAACTCCAACGGCATCACTGAGTATAAGACCACGACCTATGGTATCATTATTTCTAGCATGAATAATCCCATGATCCCTTTGAGCCTGGGTGGCGGTCCATAAAAAACAGGCAATCACTGGAATACCCAGGTGCCTCAATCCACCCAGATGTGTGTTTAAGTTGCCACCTTAAGTAAACCATTAATTAACAATCTCACATCTGTCATGGATACACTCACCCAATCCACGCCTACTAGCATAGCATAGCAATAAGCAAACGTAGAAGTAACTCCCAAAGGTTGATAATAAAACAGGTAATAGGTACTATCTCATCTACTTCCCGATACCCAAAATTTAATTAGATCCTAATCATGCAACTGTTTGAGTATTGATCTAATGCAATAAAACTGGGTATGAAAAGAGGTATGATCAAAGTGTTACTTGCCTTGCTGATGATCCGTGAAACCTAGAGATTCGAAGTAGCACGCTGCGCACTCCGGGTACTCTATCGCAAACAAACAAGCATACAATAAGCACTCATCTAATGCATAGGTAAAACTCAAATAAAAGATCTAACCAGAAAGTTCAACGTAGGAACTCCGGTTTGCAAAAGAATCAAATCAAACGAAGCAACAAAAGTCAAACGGCGAAAGAAACAATCTTCGTTTACTAATCTGGACCTAAGTCAAATTTTACAGTAGCAAAAACTTGTTTGAGTTGGTTAAACGGAAAGAGGGTTTCGAGACAAAACTCTAGGTGCTTGAATCGCCTGATTCCGATAAACGAGCGAAAAGTTATACTAGAACGAAAAACAGATCAGAAATCGCGATCAGAAATAATCGCGGAAAATCCGAGAAAAACAAAATGGACGAACAGGCTAACGAACGAACGTTCGCTATCTGCGAAAAAAAAACGAAAACCGTTCATTAAAACGAACGAACGAACGAGTGTTCGGTAAATAAACTAAACCAAAAAAAAACAGATCTAGGTTTAAAAAACGAACGAAAAACCGGACGGAAAACCGCCGGTGGCGGGGCGGTGGTCAACCTCGGCGGGGCGACAGGCGGCTCCGGCGGGGCGGCGGGGTCAGCGGCCGGGGGGGGGGGGGGTCGGCGGCGGGACGGCAGCGGCGGAACGGGCTAGGGTTAGGGTTTTCGGCGGCGGCGAGGGCGACTTGGGCTGACGGGGCCTCCGGGGCGCGCCTTATAAAGGCCTGGCCGGGCGGAGTCCTGGCCGAATACGGCCCAAGGTCGGTTCGCGTTTTTTTTAAATAATTTCATGCAGAAAAAACAAATAAAATAAATACTAAACGGACTCCAAAAATACCGAAATAAATTTTGCCGGCTTCTAAAATCAAGCCGGACAAGATGAACATTTATTTGGGGCCTAAATGCAATTTTGAAAAACGCATATTTTCCTAATTCAAATAATAATCAAATAAAATCCAAATAAAATCAAATATTTGTTTTTAATAATTTTCCTCCAATATTTCATTATTTGTGGAGAAGTCATTTTATCCCCTCTCATATATTTTGATATGAAATATTTTCGGAGAGAAAAATAATTAAAACAAATGATCCTATTTTCAAAATTTGAGAAAACCCAAAATATGAAAATAACGAAATCCCCAACTCTCTCCGTGGGTCCTCGAGTTGCGTAGAATTTCTAGGATCGCAAAGCAAAATGCAATAAAATATGTTATGCATGATGATCTAATGTATAACATTCCAAATTGAAAATTTGGGATGTTACAAACCTACCCCCCTTAAGATGAATCTCGCCCTCGAGATTCGGGTTGGCTAGAAAATAGGTGAGAGTGGTCCTTCCGTAGATCTTCCTCTCGCTCCCAGGTGGCTTCATCCTTGGCATGGTGACTCCACAGAACTTTGCAAAACTTGATAACCTTGCTGCGGGTGACTCGGCTGGCATATTCGAGAATCTTAACTGGTTTCTCCTCGTAGGTCCACTACTAGATATCACAATATAACCGAGGGTTGAATTCCCGTCGGTTATTTATGTTCATCGTCGATTATGATTATACCCGACGGTGCACCGTCGGTAATCTCCCGTCGGTGATGCTTGGTCGGCCATTACTACAATAGCTGACGGTACTGTCGGCCTTTGTCTTTGCCCACGGTGACAAGCCGACGGTGAGTCATCGGCCATATCTTGGCCTACAGTCGCCTCACCATGTTGAGACATGCATATAGCCGACCGTGACCCGTCCATAATGTATTTGCCGACAGTTGTTTTCTCCCGTCAGTAGTGACAAAGGTTGATGGTATATCTATCCCATCGAGTTTAGTTATAACCAAGAGGGTGCCTAACACCGTCGGTATTAATAGTGGTTGACAGTGCACATAATGACCCACGGGGAAGGCTATAGCTGAGAGGTGTGGCAAATTAGGTTATCAATTTAGTCATGCATATTCTTACACTTACCGAAGCATGGTATAAACTCGCATTTCTACTTTGTTGAACAAGGTGAAATTTCACAATCTAAAGATTATTTTAGAACTGCATGCATTTCAAAACCCAAATGACAAAAACAAATTATATTTAGCACAATCTCATAATGTATCCCAAGTACACCAAGAGTAGTATCCAAATCACACTAAACCTTAATGATCCATCAAAATGAAAAATAAAATAGTGACGAGAACATAATGTTCTATACATTTTTCCTAAGACAAATGGTCCAGAAACATCAAACAACATCAACATTCCAACTTGAGAACTTCACTTGGTTGAATCACTTTGAAGTCTGCTTGTCACCATAGATATCACTCTCATCATTAAGATCACCTCTATGATTGCTTCCCATTATCTACAAATTATCAAACTACTTGTGAGAAACATGAAAACGGGAATCACAGGAAACAACAAAATATGAAAATAATCTGATGGAGATGGCAAGATAAGTCAGACAAGTCACACAATTATAAAAATGAAACTAGTTAGATGTAATGATGAGAATATACAGAAGTCCACCGCCACTGGACTTATATTTTGACAAGCAGATTCACACAGCACATAAGTCCTAGTTTAACACCACAACACTAGTAGACTACTATAATCTGAACGAGATGCATGTAAGAATTTAACAAACGCCTTATTCCAAAGCACAGAAGTCTTATAATCCTATTTTTCTTTGCAGGGAAAAAGTCTTCTAATCTGATATAAAATTTGGGACAGGTATAGAAGAAATACATAAAGTACAGTGATCTGTATATATAATGCCCACACATCATTTGAGGGGATGTGTGACACTAAAAAGAGACCACATTGCTTGAAGAACTTGATGCTCTCTGTTTTATAAACCATTAGTTTTACTTCATAGAGAATCAGGATTACATAGACGTGTATGCTAAGGCGTAAAAGGTGGCAACATATCTCAGGAAACAAGAGTTCTCAACACGCAATAGCACACTGTTTGATTAACACTATTAAAAAAACTCTTTCAGGAAAGGCCATACTAACATAAGCAAAAGATGTATACCCGTGTACATAATGACATCCACATTCTTTATACCATATTTTCTGGTTAAGAAAATAAAGTAATTGCCATGTCATCACCAGTATACAACTGCAGGTTGAATATAGGCTCTCAACAAGTGTGCTCGCCCTTGTCCCCCATTAATACCTCATCATCCCAGCGCTTTGTAATCTTGACTCAGCAGCCAGAGACTTGTCCAGATAGAATATTGAACACATAAGAATACAATGTATTGTTATTCTGAAGAGGTAGTAACTAGATGTGTAAAGAGTAGATTGAATGCTCTTCACGCAACAGTAGTGCCAATTCTCATGAACTAGTCTTGAAGGCATTACTTGGCGGTTGGCGCGCATGCCCCCAATCCGTTGGTAGTAATGGCAGTAACCTAAAGAAGCATACAGAATGAATTTCTGGAGATTAAGGAAAGATTTGACAGCTACAAAATGTAGTCAGCAAAACCTCACCAACAATCCAAGTGAATGAAGCATGATGTTCTGAGAGAAATACATCTTATGTCCAAACCATTTTAGCTTATCTCGTTTCTTCCTCCAAACCTCAATTCTTATGTTAATAGAGATAGCTTGAAGCCTGAAGAACAACATCAAAAGAAACTGGTTTATGTCTGTTTCTACATATCATAATATTTTAGACCAAGTGTTTCTAATAGAAATTCACAGACAATTATTTTGGGGAACTTACAGATAAGTAAATTAGAGAGAACGCCCCTTAATCTAGGTGTATATAGATACAGTAGGTATTTAGTACATTTGGTGTTGCTTTAGTACGTTGAGTGAAATATAAGATGGAACATTAATGTAAGGCTGGGCGGCCGGGGCGTGGCTGTGTCTGACGCCGCTCTGCTGCGATAGAGGGCGCATGTCCTCACCGGCCCAGTGCCAACGAGGGGAAGGTACCACCGTGTCTAATTCCGGTGAAGGAAAAGAAAGAGGTCATACCTTTAAATGACAAGAACCTTCCCACAACCTTCCTTATCAGCCTCCGACGAAAATCCTTGCAGCACATGAGGCGCAGAGCCTCGATGCACATCGCCATGTGGACCAGCGGTCGGAGAACTTGGCGGCGAAGAACATGCTCTGCGCGAGTATGTCGGTGCACACAAAGCTCAAGGGAGAGGCCATCCTTAGCCAAGGATGAGGCGAATCAAGGAGGGGTGGTTCTAGAGCGACTGCAAGACTAGGGGAAGTAGGCAGCGGCGGTGCTGATGGGGCAGGTCAAGGCAGAGGCGGATCTGGGAGAGGCAGCGCTTGGATGGTTGAGGCGGAGGAAACGGAGAGTGGCACGATAAGGCAGGAAAGGGGACGAGTGGCTAAGGAAAGCCCGCGCGATTCCAAAATTTCCAGCTCCTGCGCGGGTGTTGCTAATATTTTAGCTTCCCAATCTCACGAACTCCTTTTTTTTACGAATAATCTCACCAACTCAATTGCAGATGCCAGGCCCGCCATGTGAAGTGCTTGCAGGCAGTTTCTTTTTTCATTCTTTTTTGAGTCGTGCAGGCAGTTTCTTTGACCTGAAATGTAGACGGGCCTTCGCATTGTAAAGCCACCGTAGTCCTAGCTCCAAATCTTAAGATGCCAAATAATTATTTTCAGCTACTCTTTTTGCCCCTAAAAATGCTAATATGTTTTTTTTTTCAAAACCGTTATATTCGAAATTTTATGAACGATTTTTTCTTAAAAAAAACCATGTTTCTATTCTTAGGTTTGTCACATACTCCAATTTCTTTATTTTTTTGATCCAAACTATGCAAATATGAAGTTTCTTAGTAATGGTCCATGTACTATGGATGATCCATGCATTGGTGTGTTGTATTTGGTTCCACCCCCAAACTGTTAGATATGTTGTCTCGGGCAAGGATCGTACGTAGACAATCGTACGTATAACATGACTCAATTTTCATTTTGAAATATGGAACTCATGTTTGCTGTAATTCATGATATTAATTAGTACTTGATGACACATCTGCAGTTGTTTACAAAGAGAGGACCATAGAGGAGTGATGAAAAATGCAAGCGAGTCCAATATTATATTGGCATAGCCTCACCGTCACAAGGGACGACAACGCCTAGGACGGCAAGACCTTCGTGACTCCATGTGGCAGACTCCTTGCAAAAGGAGCGATGCTTCCTTTTTGCTTGGCCGCGAGGAAAAAGAATGACCACACTACTTCGAACAAGGATCATATGCACGTATAGGATCGTACGCATAGCATGAATTCTTTTTTTAAAATTTTGAAATACATGACTCGTGCTTGTTATAATTCTTGATATTAATTAGTACTAGATCTTACAAAGAGGACCATAGAACAATGATGAAAAACAGGGTCAGGTCTAATATTGTACGGGCATTGCCTCACCGTCGTGGGAGACGACACCACTCAGGGACGGCAAGGCCTCCATGACTCCATGTAGCAAATTCCTTAGAGAAGAAGCAATGTCACCTTTTTACTTCCTTGGTCTGGCCAGTAGATGTGGTGGTATGGTGGAGCCAGGCCTACAATCACCATAGCAGACATCGTAGCTGCTCCAAAGTAACCGCAAGATATGATCTCTATCTCAATCTAAACCTCCATCTTTCCCCACTCCGTGTTCGCCTTCGCATCGACCTTGGAAGCATAGGAAGGAGCAAACCACCTCCAGAGCATGAACTAGCCGAGCATATTGAAAGATTGCAGCGCACGCCTCTCAACAGTTGGCCGACAACCAATACTACCAGGACCACGAGCGTCATGAGCCAGCTGCCACTGCTGAGCATGGGCATGCAATACACTACACGGAGAGACTTCATGTGCCACGCGATGACAATTCAACCTACACTTTGACATTGTCGTCACAAGGACAACAACTTCATCTTGAGTCTCAAGAGCTCTTTCCTTAATTATGGTGCTTTGTAAGTGTACATATTTTAACCATCCTATTTCAGTTGTTTACTGCAAATTTTTTAAGCATCATATGTATTAATTATTTAACTAATTACGAAAAAACATAATGCAGACACAATAGCAATGCTAGATCTTAATCTTGGAAATTTTCTTATTAGAAATTATCTGGAATATAACAACAGTTGTTCCACATGTTTAATGACGTTGTCCATTGAAACATATCACCGAGAGTGGAAGTTAACCATCGTTTATTGCTATTCCCCGTCAGGTATTTTCTCAAATAACCGAGAGTCACACATGTACCGTCGGCCATTTTCGCTCATAGGCGAGAGCTTGGTTTTCACCTTCGGCCATTAAATTTTACCGTCGGGCATTACATGTAATCTCCGAGGGTGTAGTAAGAACCGTCGGACATTACAATGAACCGTCGGGCATTAAACTAGATACCCGAGTGTTAGATTTTCACCGTCGGGCATTACATGTAATCCCCGAGGGTGTAGTAAAAAACGTCGGACATTACAATGAACCGTCGGCCATTATACTAGAAACCTGGGAGTTGGATTTTCACCGTCGGGCAATCTAATATACCGTCGGCTATTAGTAGTAATACTTGTGAGTTGACAATAACCGTAGGCCATTGACACTACTGTCGGCTATTACTGTAATAACCGACGGCCCGTCGGCTATTAGATTTCACCGTCGGAAATATGAGGATTTCTAGTAGTGGTCAAATTACTATCCAACTGAATCGCTTCCAGGGGCACTGTATCTTTCAGTGGTATCTTAGCCATCTCCGCGTGGCACTTCTTCAACTGGGATACGTGGAACACATCGTGAACTCCCGACAATCCTTCGGGAAATTCCAACTTGTAAGCAACTTCTCCCATACGCTCCAAAACTTTGTATGGTCCTACAAAACGTGGCGCTAACTTTCCCTTAACTACAAAGCGCTTCACTCCTCGAAGTGGTGATACTCGAAGATAAACTCTGTCTCCGACTTCGTAAACTGTCTCCTTGCGTTTAAAATCCGCATAACTCTTCTGCCTGGACTGGGATACCTTGAGCCTATCGCGAATCAACTTCACCTTCTGATCAGACTCTTTAATCAAATCTGGTCCAAACAACTGATGGTCTCCAACTTCGTCCCACAACAACGGTGTCCTGCACCTCATTCCGTACAGAGCTTCGAAAGGGGCCATCTTCAAACTGGATTGGTAGCTATTGTTGTAAGAAAACTCTGCATATGGCAAATTGTCGTCCCAACTGGATCCATAATCTAGCGCACAAGCTCTCAGCATGTCCTCCAAAATCTGATTGACTCTCTCGGTCTGTCCGTCTGTCTGTGGATGAAAAGCGGTACTGAACTCTAGCCTGGTACCCAAAGTTTCGTGCAACTGATTCCAAAACTTTGAAGTAAACTGGGTTCCTCTATCTGATACAATGGTCCTCGGAAATCCATGCAGACATACGATCCTGGTCATGTATATCTTTGCCGACTTAGCACTGGTATAAGTGGTCTTCACTGGGATGAAATGAGCTACCGTCGTCAAACGATCGACTATAACCCATATCGAGTCATAGCCTGAACGAGTCCTGGGCAATCCCGTGATAAAATCCATGCCTAGCTTATCCCACTTCCATTCGGGTATCGGCAATGGTTGTAGCAATCCTGCTGGCTTCCGATGCTTTGCCTTCACTCTCTGACATACATCACAAACTGCTACATACTCCGCAATATCCTTCTTCATTCCGGTCCACCAGAAACTGTCCTTCAAATCCAAATACATCTTGGTATTTCCTGGGTGAATCAAATATGGTGAATCATGGGCCTCTTGCAAAATCAACTTCCTAATCTTCGGATTATTGGGCACATAAACGCGGTCCTCAAACTATAAGGTATCGTGCTCATCCTCACGAAATCCCTTGGCTTTTCCTTTACTCAACCTTTCCTTTATCTCAGCAATCTCCTTGTCTGTCTTCTGAGCTTCTCTGATCTTATCCATCAAAGTAGACTGAATCTCCAATGCTGCTACATAGTCTCTCGGAACTATTTCCAAACATAGTTCGTGAAGATCCTCTGCTAACTCCTTGGGTAACTCTCCAGTCATGAGTGTGTTGACATGGCTCTTGCGGCTCAACGCATCAGCTACTACATTAGCCTTCCCTGGGTGATAATGCAATCTCATATCATAATCCTTAATGAGCTCCAACCATCTCCTTTGCCTGAGATTCAACTCCTTCTGCGTGAAAATGTACTTCAAACTCTTGTGATCCGTGTACACCTCACAATGGTTTCCGATGAGAAAATGTCTCCATGTCTTCAACGCATGCACTACTGTTGCTGGCTCCAAATCATGTGTAGCATAATTCAACTCATGGGGTTTAAGTTGTCATGAGGCATATGAAACAACTCTTCCCTCCTGCATTAGCACTGCTCCAAGTCCTCGACGAGAAGCGGCGCAATATACTTCATAATCCTTGCGCTGATCTGGCAGAATCAATACTGGTGATGTAACCAAACGTTTCTTCAACTCCTAGAAATTAGCCTCACATTCCTCAGTCCAATTGAATTTGGTGTCTTTCTTCAACAACTCCATCATAGGCTTTGCAATCTTCGAGAAATTCTCAATGAATCTCCGGTAGTATCCCGCGAGTCCAAGAAAACTCCGGATTTCTCCCACTGTCGTGGGTGCTTCCCAATTTGTCACAGTGTTAACCTTGGTGGGATCAACTGCTATTCCTTCTCCGGAAATAACATGTCCAAGGAATTTAACTTCCTTTAACCAAAACTCACACTTGCTGAACTTGGCATATAACTGATGTTCTCTGAGCTTCTCAAGTACCAAACGCAAATGCACCTTATGCTCCTCTTCATTCTTTGAGTAAACCAAAATATCATCAATGAACACTATGACGAACTTATCCAGAAACTCCATAAACACTTTGTTCATCATGTTCATAAAATAGGCAGGTGCGTTAGTCACACGGAATGACATAACGGTGTACTCATATAGCCCATACCTTGTGGTAAAAGCTGTCTTGGGTATATCCTGCTCTCGAATCTTCAACTGGTGGTATCCTGATCGCAAATCAATCTTGGAAAATACTTTAGCTCCTTGTAGTCGGTCAAGCAAATCATTGATCACCGGCAGTGGGTACTTGTTCTTGATTGTTACTTCATTCAATCCACGATAATCAACAACTATCCTTAACGTTCCATCCTTCTTCTCCACTAGAAGCACTGGCGATCCCCAAGGTGACGAACTTGGGCGAATATATCCTTTATCCAGTAA
Organism: Aegilops tauschii subsp. strangulata; assembly: GCF_002575655.3. Lineage (NCBI taxonomy): Eukaryota > Viridiplantae > Streptophyta > Magnoliopsida > Poales > Poaceae > Aegilops > Aegilops tauschii. The sequence continues at coordinate 393,052,537 of NC_053035.3, forward strand.
CTCCTTAATCTGCTTCTTAATTTCCTCCAAATCCTTAGCGGGCATCCTGTACGGTCTCTTAGAAATTGGCCCAGTGCCTGGAAAAAGCTCAATCAAAAACTCAATGTCTCTATCCGGTGGCATGCGTGGCAACTCCTCTGGAAATACGTCAGGGAAATCCTTCACCACTGGCACTTCCTCCTGTACAACTCCTGATAAGGAATTCACTTGAGTCCTCTTCGGCACATGCCGGGATATATACTTAATCCTTCTTCCTTCTGGGGTAGTAAGCAGGATCGTCTTACTGGCGCAATCGATGTTTCCTCCATACATCGATAGCCAATCCATTCCCAAAATCACATCCAAACCTTGCGACTCCAAAACTATTAGGTCTGAGGGGAAAACATGCCTACCTATGGCCAATGGCATCTGAAAACTTCCTTGGCTTACCATATACTCTACTCCTGGCGAGGTTACTAACATAGGTGTTCTAAGAACTTTGGTGGGCAACTTAAACTTATCCACAAATCCCCTTGATATGTATGAATGCGATGCACCAGTATCAGAAAGAATGATTGCAATAAATGACTTAACCAAAAACTTACCTATTACTGCATCGGGCTGTGCTTCAACCTCCTCCACATTCACGTGGTTCACATGTCCTTTGTTGAAAGGGTTGGGCTTCTTCCCAGAGCTTCCATTGCCATTTCCATTCTTAGCTTCGGGACATTCATTTGCATAATGTCCAGTCTTCTGGCATTTGTAGCAAGTGACTTGGCTTAGATCCCTCTTGGCTGGGGTCGATGGGTTGGTACGGTTCTGTCCGTTGCTTCCTCCATTCCCATTACCATTCTTGGGTCCACTATGGTTGTGCGAACCTCCTCCTCCATGGGTATGCTGAAAAGGTCCTCCCGAATTTGGGGTAAAACGTGGCTTCTGATGAGCTCCAGAATTGTACTTCCCTTGTCCATACTTCCTCTTGCGGCTTTCAATCTGCTGCTGCTTCCCTTCAATCATGAGAGCTCTATCTACCAACTCCTGGTAGTTGTTGAAGGTTGCTACCATCAACTGCATGCTCAGCTCATCATTCAATCCTTCCAGAAACTTCTCCTGCTTGGCTGCATCTGTAGCAACGTCATCTAGGGCATAACGTGCTAGTTTACTAAAGTCCTCCACATACTGGCCAACGGTACGTCCTCCTTGGCGTAAGTTGCAAAACTCACGCTTCTTCATGGCCATAGCTCCTGCTGAAACATGAGCAGTATGGAAAGCTTGCTGAAACTGGTCCCATGTGACAGTGTCAATAGGGTGTGTGGCTGTGTAATTCTCCCACCATGATGCTGCGGGTCCATCAAGCTGATGTGCGGCAAAACGCACTCTCCGCATTTGTGCATCCTGCAGTGGTCAACTCCCTTCCAACCTTGCGGAGCCAATCATCTGCCACAATCGGCTCGGTGCTGTTGGAGAACACCGGCGGATTCAGCCTAAGAAAACGGGCTAAGTGGTCCACAGGTGGTGGTGGTGGTGGGTGGTTGTTGTTATTGTTCCCCTGGTTCTGAACTAGCACTTGCATCAGGGCACTCTGCTGCTGAATCAACTGAGTGATCTCTGGTGGGAAAAAAAATCCGGTGTCGCGTCTCGGAGGCATCTGATGGATTTTTAGAAAAGATGAGAAAATAGAATAGAATGAGGTCTAGAGGGAAAACACTACCCATATGCACATGAGACAAACACAATCATATCACTCCAATCAATTCAAACAAGGCATACAATCGATCTAACTATCATTGCAAAGTGCTTGGACTATACTATATACATGGTGGAATACTACTACTAATTTGGTGGTCTACTAGAAAAATTGCTCAGTCGAAGGCTCCATGATATCTGCTCCGGCTTCATCCTCCCAATCATCTTCACTGGGGTCCGAGTCGGTGTCGTCGATGATGATGTAGTTCTCCGGGCAAGTAGAATCGTCATCTTCTCCTCCTGGTGCTGGGTCTCCCATGAATACTCCTAGCTTCTATGTCAGGTCGCCGTTCTTCCTCACTAGTGCGACGATTTCCTCCATATAATCCTCGTGTGTAGCCTTGAGTTCTTCTTCCAGTTCCATGATCCTAGTCTTTGCCTTCTTCATATCTATCATGTCTGCACACATCTGGTTTTCCTGGCGACGAATGTGCTAGTTTAACTCCTGAATGAAAGCTGCAATAGATCTATCCTTCCTGATGCTGATCATCTCCCATTGCTCGTCTCGGCGCCCACAAATCTGGTAGATAGTATCCTTGAGATCATTGTGGTACACTTCTGCAATGCGTCCCATGGTAATGTGAGCTGCCATACTCTTTCCTAGACTCCAGGTTGGTGCATCAAAGGAAAACTCTATGGGTTCAGTGACTGGCGTGAATGTCCTTCCTGGAACTTGAACTTGAATCATCCAGCGCTCCTCTTCTGGTAGTGTGGCGTTGTAGGTCCCGGTGAAGCTTGGTATTCCGATGTTCAGGTACCTAGTAACTTCCTTCAAGTGTCGTCCAAAAGGTGTATCCTCATCTGGTTGCGCGAACTTGTTACTTGCATCCGCCATCCTAAAAGAGTGGAAGAAAGGAGAGGAGTCAGAAATGAGAAGAGAGTAGTGATCTAGGGCTTTAGCTTAGTGGTCGTGTCCTACAGTCAGCGTGTGCTCTGATACCATATTTGTAGCGACCAGACCTCAAACAGTCCAGTCTCTGTGCATCAGTGTCATCCCTGGATCGGTAATGCTGACACGCACAGTACTTGAAGGATTTATAACAGAGTAGCAATCACACACTTATTACATCGAATAGTCTCAAGAGAGAACTTATTACAATAAATATGGCTTAAGGCCATCTAAATACGATAACAGCGGAAGGCTTGGAAGATAAAGTGAGTCCATCAACTCCAACGGCATCACTGAGTATAAGACCACGACCTATGGCACCTTACTCGTCGTCTGAAAAGTCTGCAACATGATACGTTGCAGCCCGAAAACGGGTCAGCACATGGAATATGCTGGCAATGTAACACATAGAGAGTAATGAACAGAATAATGCTATCGCTACATGCATATTTGGCTGGTGAAAGCTCTATGGTTACAGTTTTGCGAAAAGCCAATTTTCCCTACTGCAAAGGAATATATTTTTATTTAACTACAAAGTTGGTTGATAAATATTGAGAAGGTAAACCCCCTCTCAATCCCAATTAAAAGTAATCATTAACAACCCAACAAAATTAGTTAAGTATAAGTTGATGAGATTCACATGATAATCCAAGAACTAGATACTCAAGATGTCCATAACCGGGGACACGGCTAACCATGATTAGATTGTACACTCTGCAGAGGTTTGTGCACTTTTCCCCACAAGACTCGATCTCCTCCGTTGGATTTCTCGCACTACATGGTGTTTGAGAAACGGATGACCGAGACACAGTCTTTCAGAAGCGTTAGCACCTTACGATGGGTAGACAGTTACACCTACTTTCCCCTACATCTGCTAGTCTACCACTGTAAAAGTTCACACGACTTAATCAACTATGCTAGAGCCCATAATAGCATGTGGCTGCACACGGAAGTTTCTAGCATGAATAATCTCATGATCCCTTTGAGCCTGGGTGGCGGTCCATAAAAAAAAATAGGCAATCACTGGAATACCCAGGTGCCTCAATCCACCCAGATGTGTGTTTAAGTTGCCACCTTAAGTAAACCATTAATTAACAATCTCACATCTGTCATGGATACACTCACCCAATCCACGTCTACTAGCATAGCATAGCAATAAGCAAACGTAGAAGTAACTCCCAAAGGTTGATAATAAAACAGGTAATAGGTACTACCTCATCTACTTCCCGATACCCAAAATTTAATTAGATCCTAATCATGCAACTGTTTGAGTATTGATCTAATGCAATAAAACTGGGTATGAAAAGAGGTATGATCAAAGTGTTACTTGCCTTGCTGATGATCCGTGAAACCTAGAGATTCGAAGTAGCACGCTGCGCACTCCGGGTACTCTATCGCAAACAAACAAGCATACAATAAGCACTCATCTAATGCATAGGTAAAACTCAAATAAAAGATCTAACCAGAAAGTTCAACTTAAGAACTCCGGTTTGCAAAAAGAATCAAATTAAACGAAGCAACGAAAGTCAAATGGCGAAAGAAACGATCTTCGTTTACTAATCTGGACCTAAGTCAAATTTTACAGTAGAAAAAACTTGTTTGAGTTGTTTAAACGGAATGAGGGTTTCGAGACGAAACTCTAGGCGCTTGAATCGCCTGATTCCGATAAACGAGCGAAAAGTTATACTAGAACGAAAAACAGATCGGAAATCGCGACCAGAAATAATCGCGGAAAATCCGAGAAAAAGAAAACGGACGAACAGGCTAACGAACGAACGTTCGCTGTCTGCGGAAAAAAAACCGAAAACCGTTCGTTAAAACGAACGAACGAACGAGTGTTCCCTAAATAAACTAAACCGAAAAAACAGATCTAGGTTTTAAAAAAAACTGAACGAAAAACCGGACGGAAAACCAAACTGTTTTCTCGAGGAAAACCGCCGGCGGCGGGGCGGTGGTCAACCTCGGCGGGGCGGCGGGGGGGGGGGGGGGGGGGGGGGTCGGCGGCTCGGGCGGCGGCTGCGGCAGCGGATCGGGCTAGGGTTAGGGTTTTCGGTGGCGGCGGGGGCGACTTGGGCTGACGGGGCCTCGGGGGCGTTCCTTATAAAGGCCTGGCCGGGCGGAGTCCTGGCCGAATACGACCAAAGGTCGGTTGACCTTTTTTTTAAATAATTTTGCATAGAAAAACAAACAAAAGAAATACTAAACGGACTTCAAAAATCCCGAAATAAATTTTCCCCGACTTCTAAAATCAAGCCGGACAAGGTGAACATTTATTTGGGGCCTAAATGCAATTTTGAAAAACGCGTATTTTTCCTAATTCAAATAATAATCAAATAAAATCCAAATAAAATCAAATATTTGTTTTTAATATTTTTCCTCCAATATTTCATTATTTGTGGAGAAGTCATTTTACCCCCTTCATATATTTTGATATGAAATATTTTCAGAGAGAAAAATAATTAAAACAAATGATCCTATTTTCAAAATTTGAGAAAACCCAAAATATGGAAATAACGAAATCCCCAACTCTCTCCGTGGGTCCTCGAGTTGCATAGAATTTCTTGGATCGCAAAAAAAATGCAATAAAATATGTTATGCATGATGATCTAATGTATAACATTCCAAATTGTAAATTTGGGATGTTACACCAACCGGAGAAACATGGATGAAAACGTGCATCAACCCATATGCATAGATTACCCCAATGTCACCTCGGGAATCCGCGAGTTGAGTGCCAAAACATACATCAAGTGAATCAATAGAACACCCCATTGTCACCATGGGTATCCCACGCAAGACATACATCAAGTGTTCTCAAATCCATAATAGTATTGAATCCGGTAATAGTGAAACTTCAAAGGTAAAACTCAATTCATCACAAGAAGGTAGAGGGGGAGAAACACCATATGATCCAACTATAGCAACAAAGCTCGCGGTACATCAAGATCGTGCCAAATCAAGAACACGAGAGACAGAGAGAGAGAGAGAGAGAGAGATCAAACACATAGCTACTGGTACATACCCTCAGCCCCGAGGGTGAACTGCTCCCTCCTCGTCATGGAAACCGCCGGGATGATGAAGATGGCCTCTGGTGATGGTTTCCCCCTCCGGCAGGGTGCCGGAACAGGCTCCCGATTGGTTTTTCATGGCTACAGAGGCTTGCGGCGGCAGAACTTCCCGGGGAGCCCACAAGCCAGGGGGCGTGCCCTAGGGTGGGGGGCGCGCCCCTAGGCTTGTGGTCGCCTCGGCACTCTTTTGGCCCAACTCTGATGCTCCGTGGGTCTCTTTTGGTCCATCAAAAAAACACCGTAATTTTCAGCTCGTTTGGACTCCATTTGATATTCCTTTTCTGTAAAACTCAAAAAACAAGGAAAAAACCGAAATTGGCACTGGGCTCTAGGTTAATAGGTTAGTCTAAAAAAAATATAAAATAGCATATTAATGCATATAAAACATCCAAAACATATAATATAATAGCATGGAACAATAAAAAATTATAGATACATTGGAGATGTATCAAGCATCCCCGAGCTTAATTCCTGCTCGACCTCGAGTAGGTAAATGATAAAAAACAGAATTTTTGATGTGGAATGCTACCTAACATATTTATCAATGTAATGTTCTTTATTGTGGCATGAATATTCAGATCCATAACATTCAAAACAAAAGTTTAATATTGACATAAAAACAATAATACTTCAAGCATACGAATAAAGCAATCATGTCTTCTCAAAATATCATGGCCAAAGAAAGTTATGCCTACAAAATCATATAGTCTGGCTATGCTCTATCTTCATCACACAAAATATTTCATCATGCACAACCCCAATGAAAAGCCAAGCAATTGATTCATAGTTTTAATGTTCTCAAACTTTTTCAACTTTCACGCAATACATGAGTGCGAGCCATGGATATAGCACTATAGGTGGAATAGAATATGGTGGAGGTTGTGAGGAGAAGACAAAAGGAGATGCCCAACTATAGCTATGGAGATGCGCATCAATTGATATCGATGCAAGTGAGTAGCGATTGCCATGCAACGGATGCACTAGAGCTATAAGTGTGTGCAAGCTCAAAAAGAAACTAAGTGGGTGTGCATCCAACTTGCTTGCTCACGAAGACCTAGGGCAATTTGAGGAAGCCCATCATTGGAATATACAAGCCAAGTTCTATAATGAAAAATTCCCACTAGTATATGAAAGTGATAAAATAGGAGAATCTCTATCATGAAGATCATGGTGCTACTTTGAAGCACAAGTGTGGAAAAAGGATAGTAGCATTGTCTCTTCTCTCTTTTTTTCTCATTCATTCTTTTCTCTTTTTTTGTTTGGGCTCTTTGGCCTCTTTTTTTTGGGCTCTTTGGGCTCTTTTTTTTATTTTGGGCTCTTTGGTCTCTTTTATTTATTTTGGGCTCTCTGACCTCTTTTATTTTTAAGTCCGGAGTCTCATCTCTACTTATGGGAGAATCATAGCCTCCATCATCCTTTCCTCACACGGGACAATGCTCTAATAATGATGATCATCACACTTTTATTTACTTACAACTCAAGAATTACAACTCGATGCTAGGACAAAGATATGATTCTATATGAATGCCTCATGCATATGAGAACAATATGACAATGATGGTATGTGTCATAATAAACGGAACGGTGGAAGTTGCATGGCAATATATCTTGGAATGGCTATGGAAATGCCATAATTGGTAGGTATGGTGGCTGTTTTGAGGAAAGGTGCGCGGAAGTTGCGCTGTACTAGAGAGGCTAGCAATGGTGGAAGGGTGAGAGTGCGTATAATCCATGGACTCAACATTAGTCATAAACAACTCACATACTTATTGCAAAAAATTATTAGCCATCGAAGCAAAGTACTAATATGCATGCTCCTAGGGGGATAGATTGGTAGGAAAAGACCATCGCTCGTCCTCGACCGCCACTCATAAGGAAGACAATCAAAAAACAAATCATGCTCCGACTTCATCACATAACGGTTCACCATACGTGCATGCTACGGGAATCACAAACTTTAACACAAGTATTTTTACCAATCCACAATTACTCACTAGCATGACTCTAATATCACCATCTTTATATCTCAAAACAAATGCAAGGAATCAAACTTCTCATATATTCAATGCTCTTTAGATGAAAGTTTTTGTTATATCCCTCTTGGATACCCATCATATTAGGACTAAATTCATAACCCTAGCAAATTGCCATACTATTTAAAGACTCTCAAAATAATATAACTGAAGCATGTGATTTCATCGATTTCTATAAAATAAAACCACCGCCGTGCTCTAAAAAGATATAAGTGAAGCACTAGAGCAACTGACAAACTACTCCAAAAAGATATAAGTGAAGATCAATGATTAGCCAAAAAGTTAAGTAACTATGTGAAGACTCTCTCTCATCTAAGAATTTTAGATCTTAAGTATTTTATTCAAACAACAAGCAAAACAAAGTAAAATGACATTCCAAGGATAGCACATATCAAGTGAAGAAGCAAAAACTTAGGCTCAACCAAAACTGACCGTCTTTGTTGAAGAAGAAAGGTGGGATGCCAACCGGGGCATCCCCAAGCTTAGATGCTTGAGACTTCTTGAAATATTAACTTGGGATGCCTTGGGCATCCCCAAGCTTGAGCTCTTATGTCTCCTTAATTCTTCTCATATCACGGTTTCCCTTATTCTTAAAAACTTCATCCACACAAAACTCAACAAGAACTCGTGAGATAAGTTCGTATAAATCCATGCAAAGCCTTATCATCCTCTATTGTAAAAAATCACTAAAATTATAATTTGACATTGCATACTAAATGACTCTGCATATTTAATACTCCCATCCTCAAATAGAATCATTAAACAAGCAATCATATGCAATCATAACAACAATCCGTCTAAACAAAACAGTCTGTAAAGGACTAAGGAACATCCATACTTATTTAACTCAAAAAATTCTGAAAATTTACCACACTGTAGAGAATTTATCATTTCATATTGTGTCAAAATTTCAAGCTTTTATCACATTCTGACTTTTCTAGGGAATTTTTGCAACTGCGACAAACTTTCTATTTTGAAACAGCAACTCATATACTTGCAAATTGAGCATGATGAAGGCTATCCTTAACACTTTTATTGAAATAAAAGATACCAAACCTTATTATAAATAACATCAAGCAAATCTAGACAAAATAAAATGACGCTCCAAGGAAAACACATATCATGTGATGAATAAAAATATAGCCCCAAGTAAGGTTACCGATAATGTTGGAGACGAAAGAGGGGATGTCTTCCGGGGCATCCCCAAGCTTAGTTGCTTGTAGCTTCCTTGAATATTACCTTGGGGTGCCTTGGGCATCCCCAAGCTTAGGGTCTCTCCTTATTCTTGTCATATCGATATCTCACCCAAAACTTGAAAACTTCAATCACATAAAACTTGACGGAACTTTGTGAGATTAGCTAGTATGATAAAGACAAATCATTCACTTTGGTACTGTCAAGACAAGATTCATAATTTTTCCACATAATTCCTACTGCACTCTATCATTTTGAAAATTTATATTACTTAATATAATCTATGGAAACATTAAAACAAGCAAACTATGCATTGAAAACAGAAACTGTCGAAAACAGAATAGTCTGTAATGATCTGAACAACCACCATACTTCTCCAACTCCAAAAATTCTGAAAAGTTAGGACAACGTAAAAAATGTGTATATCGATCATGTTTCAAAAATTGAGATCAAAAGCATGTTCTAGTGAATTTTGAAAATTCCTGGACTGAGCGCAAAAGTTTCTGTTTTTGCACAGAATCAAGTCAACTATCGTCCACACTATCCCAAAGGCTTTACTTGGCACTTTATTGAAACAAAATCAATAAAACATGATTAATATAGTAGCCTAATCATGTTAAAACATAAAAAAGTAGGGGTAAATATTGGGTTGTCTCCCAACAAGCGCTTTTCTTTAATGCCTTTTTAGCTAGTCAGGATGATTTCAATGATGCTCACATAAAAGATAAGAATTGAAACATAACAGGAGCATCATTAAACATATGGCTAGCACATTTAAGTCTAACCCACTTCCTATGCATAGAGATTTTGTGAACAAACAATTTATGAGAGCAAGAATCAACTAGCATAGGAAGGTAAAATAAGCAAAACTTCAAGATTTTCAATACATAGAGAGGAAACTTGATAATATTGCAATATGTAGAAGCATATGTTCATCTCTCATAATAATTTTCAGTAGCATCATGAAGGAATTCAAAAATATAACCATCACATAAAGCATTCTTTTCATGATGCATAAGCATAGAAATTTTACTACTCTCCACATAAGCAAAATTCTTCCTATTCATAGTAGTGGGAGGAGCAAATTCAACAAAATAACTATCATGAGATACTGGATTGGCATAATCCAATTCAAAATTAAAATCATGATGACAAGTTTCATGGTTACCATTATTATTTATAGCATACATGTCGTCACAATAATCATCATAAATAGGAGGCATGCTTTCATCATAATAAATTAGCTCATCAAAACTTGGGGGACTAAAAATATCATCTTCATCAAACATATATAGCATCCCCAAGCTTATGGCTTTGCATATCATTAGCATCATGGATATTCAAAGAATTCATACTAACAACATTGCAATCATGCTCATCATTCAAAGATTTTATGCCAAACATTTTGTTAACTTCTTCTTCTAACACTTGAGCACAATTTTCCTTTCCATCATTTTCACGAAAGACATTAAAAAGATGAAGCATATGAGCCAACCTCAATTCCATTTTTTTGTAGTTTTCTTTTATAGAATAAACTAGTGATAGAACAAGAAACTAAAATATTCAATTGCAAGATCTAAAGATATACCTTCAAGCACTCACCTCCCCAGCAACGGCGCCAGAAAAGAGCTTGATGTCTACTACACAACCTTTATTCTTGTAGACGTTGTTGGGCCTCCAAGTGCAGAGTTTTGTAGGACAGTAGCAAATTTCCCTCAAGTGGATGACCTAAGGTTTATCAATCCGTGGGAGGCATAGGATGAAAATGGTCTCTCTCAAACAACCCTACAACCAAATAACAAAGAGTCTCTTGTGTCCCCAACACACCCAATACAATGGCGAATTGTATAGGTGCATTAGTTCGGCGAAGAGATGGTGATACAAGCATAATATGGATAGTAGATATGGGTTTTTGTAATCTGAAAATATAAAAACAGCAAGGTAACTAGTAACAAAAGTGAGCAAAAACGGTATTGCAATGCTTGGAAACAAGGCCTAGGTTCATACTTTCACTAGTGCAAATTCTCTCAACAATGATAACATAATTGAATCATATGGCAATCCCTCAACGTGCGACAAAGAGTCACTCCAAAGTTCCTATCAAGGAGAACATAAGATGAAATAGCTTGTAGGGTATGAAACCACCTCAAAGTAATTCTTTCTGATCAATCCATTGAGTTATTCCTATAAGTGTCACAAACAGCCCTATAGTTCGTAGGAAAATGACACCATATGACACACAACAATCAACCCTAATCTCACCTAGATACTCCAATGCCACCAAAAGTATCCGTGGGTCAATTATACAATATGCATCAAACAACTTCAGATTCATAATATTCAATCCAACACAAAGAACCTCAAAGAGTGCCCCAAGATTCCTACCGGAGAGACAAGGATCAAAACGAGCATCAACCCCTATGCATAGATTACCCTAATGTCACCTCGGGAATTCACTAATTGAGTGCCAAAACATACATCAAGTGAATCAATAGAACACCCCATTGTCACCCGGGTATCCCACACAAGACATACATCAAGTGCTCTCAAATCCATAATAGTATTCAATCCGATAATTGTGAAACCTTAAAGGTAAAACTCAATTTATCACAAGAAGGTAGAGGGGGAGAAACACCATATGATCCAACTATAGTAACAAAGATCACGGTACATCAAGATCGTGCCAAATCAAGAACACGAGAGAGAGAGAGAGAGAGAGAGAGATCAAACACATAGCTACTGGTACATACCCTCAGCCCCGAGGGTGAACTACTCCCTCCTCATCATGGAGACCACCGGGATGATGAAGATGGCCTCCGGTGATGTTTCCCCCTCCAGCACGGTGCCGGAACAGGCTCCCGAGTGATTTTTTGTGGCTACAGAGGCTTGCGGCGGTGGAACTTCTGATCTAGGTTTCTTTGTGGAGGTTTCTATATTTATAGGAATTTTTGGCGTCGAAACAAGTCAGGGGGGTTCCTAAGGAGCCCACAAGCCAGGGGCGCGCCCTAGGGTGGGGGCGCTCCCCCTAGGCTTGTGGTCGCCTCGGGACTCTTCTGGCCCAACTCCGATGCTCCGTGGGTCTCTACTGATCCATAAAAAATCACTGTCAATTTTCTGCTCATTTGGACTCCGTTTGATATTCCTTTCATGTAAAACTCGAAAACAAGGAAAAACAGAAACTGGCACTGGGCTCTTGTTAATAGGTTAGTCCGAAAAATAATATAAAATAGCATATTAATGCATATAAAACATCCAAAACAGATAATATAATAGCATGGAACAATAAAAAATTATAGATACGTTGGAGACGTATCAAAAGGTAATGGGTTAGGTAAAATTGTTATGTCCAGAGACAAGACTATTGATGATGTTTTACTTGTTCAGTCTCTTGGATCCAATCTTATGTCAGTTGGCAAGCTTTGTGATTTAGGCATGCTAGTTCTATTTTTTATATCCAAATGCATTGTCTTAATGGCCTCTGACAATTCCTTCGTCGTCGAGGGAAATAGAAAAGGTGATTTATATATTGTTGATTTCTGTAAGGGTCCCTCAGTCCAAACTTGCACTACTGTAGGTTGCTGCTGACGGGACACTACGATCAGAGACCCTTCAACAAAACTGTGTGCGATGCCATAATCGCAAACGGTGGTGTAAAAAAACCATCAAAAAATTGCAACGTTTGCAATGGAGGATGCATCAAACACGGATTTTAGTTGCGTGTGCGATGCAGGGCATACGGTTCAGCTCAATTAATTGTTTGCGATGAGGAGGAACAAAAGAAACGGGCAGCCAGATGAAGGTGTGTGTGATGTACAACATACGGTTCACTCGGATGAACTATTTGTGATTAGGCAACACAAAAGAAACGGTCAGCCAGATCAAAGGTGTGTGCGATATATGGCATGCGGTTCACTCGGATGAACTGTTTGCGTTGAGACATGAGAACAGAAACGGTTCAAATAAACAAGATGTGTGTGATACGAGGCAAACATGCCTGTAATCAGAAACGTGTGCAAAGACCGATAATAACACAAACGTTTACTGCTAACAAGCCGTGTGTGTTGTGAGCAAACGATTGCTAGTACACAATTGTGAGTGATTGATGAAAACATCACCGACGGGTTCCATTGTTTAGTCCGTGTGCGATGTGATTTTCTTTGTCCGCACAACATCTATGCTCTGTCTACAGAGCATCAACATATATACTTAAAAAGATAGCATTGCATAATCAAATTAAGCATACAATTACACAAGTGACTACACACATAACATTTCCACACACCAAAGTAAGCAATTACATGCATACTAAAGTAGGAGAAACGAGGATCTAATCATCTACTTATTGTTGCGACGATGCTTGCCATTGCTCTGCTTCCGGCTGGATCCCTAGCCGTTTTGGGGAAGGAGGCACTTCCTCATGTCAACGATCCTCCTGTACATGTCGTAGCTCGTGTATGCCTCCTTGGCCGCGTACACGACGTGAGCTTTGTCGAGTTTCTCCATCCAGGCCGAGTGCCAGGCACGCTTGTCCTTGTTGCACGAATCCTTCATGTCTCTGTAGTAGGGGTCGATGATGGCCTCGGCGAGGTGAACCAGTGAGTCCTTCTCATGCTCCTTGCTGCCCCAGATCTTGTATTGGCCCTGGATGTCGACAAGATTCAGGCAGGCGATGCCCGAATTCTCGAGCGCCTTTACATCGTTGGGGATGTCCACCGTAGCGAACATGTAGTGGGGGCTGTTGACAAACCTGGCGAAACGCTCGCAAGGCCTTGTGGCCATGCAGTAGTGGTAGACGAGGACATGGTGGTGCACGCACATCTGGGCGACGGCGACCTTGGGACGAGACCCGACACGAACGCGGGTGTACTCGAGGTCGAACCTGACCACCTTGTACTTCTGCTCGGCAAGCAACAGCTCCATGATGTGGATGGAGTGCTCCACCCAGACCGGGTCGTTGGTGTACACCACCGAGAGGTCCATGAACCTTCTGTGGGTGTCCACCATGGCACGCATGGTGAACTGCTGCTCGTCATCGGCAGCCGCTCGGAGCGCCATTGGAGCCGCACAGGATACCCTCTAAGAATTTCTCGTGGTGGGTGTACTTCTTGCAATGGTGGGGCGCGATCGAAAGGTTGGCCACTGTAATAAATGGGGGTCGGCCGGCCTGTAATTGTCATGTCTTGTCACAACGTTCATAGCGGAGGATTCCAGTGCACGCTTGACAACACCGCACCGCACGTGTGGGCTTGAAGAGGCGCCAAATGTATCGTCGGTGAGCCTATTTCCGCACTACTGCGCTGTTTACCGCGCAAGCTTCCCGCCCGGCTAGTTTGGCCATGCGCCGGCTAGAAGAGGGACAAATCATGGGCGTTTATTGGCAAAAAGCTTTGTAAAAACGAAATGTGTGGAATGACTTCGGTCATAAGTTTACCCGTGGGTGACGAGGTCAAAGTTACACAGAAGGGTGATGATGGACACTCGAGTGCGATAATTAATTCTACGCTCTAAAGTGCACACGGTGGAAGAAACCAACTGTGTGCAATAATGTCGAAGATCACAGTCTTATTAGCTATACAGATCGTGTGTTGTGAGATCGACAAGGTAAACAGATTCAAGAATGGTTAATAAAATCTAAGACCATTGCATATTAAGGTAAAAATAGTGCTGGCAATATACGAGTCTCATACGATGCCATTTCAATGATTGTACCACAAAAGCTCGAAATGTTACAAGGTTCAAATTCCAGAGTTATATGGCTCAAATTCGAAGATTACAAGGTTCAAACTGATATTAGAAATGAAATTCAGCTCATCACCTGCAAACGCTCGCGCTGATCCGCTAAACATGGATATCAGAGAGGTTCAAACTAATATCACCGCTTCTAAGTCTGTTTTCGAAACCTCACAATTTTTTGCAAAGGGGTCAGCCACTGAGAAGTCATGTATGGTGTTGACATGATGACTTCCGATTACTCTGCCATCTGAAGTTCCAAAATGAAATTCAGCATTTTTGGAGCCTACTCCATTCCGCCGCAGGCGCCGGCACTGATCAACAAACCATTCATTTTTGCGAAATAAATGTAGGGCAAACCTCATTTCCTTCAGCACCCTTGCTCTGAGAACAAAGAACCTAGCGAATATAATCTCCGGTAAGGTCCCTCGGTAGGAGTTCAAAGTAATTTCCGAGAGATGCAGATCTAGGCATTCGACGTGATTGTTATATTGTATCACATTATCCACCACTGGGCCTAATCTTATCTGCAAAAGAAGAAAACGTGTTAGTGCCTACATGCAGTTTTGAACATTACTAAAGGCCTATTTGGTTTGCAGGATTTGTAAAATGCACTAACATGCCATCTTCGATCTGACATGATTTACATGGGCATTTGATTAAATTCTAGAAAAATGTAGCCTTCTTCACAAGAGGTTGGAGTGGATGAAAAGTTCCCTAAGAAAACTAGTACAGATGAATCCAAATAAGAAATGCTTATTGATTGTAACCATATGGATCAAGCAACCAATATGGGGGGGGACATGTATGTATTGAAATCCTCCAAAAGAACCTTCAGAAATCGTAGTACACTGTCATTGTAAACTTGGAAAAAGGTGTCACAAATTGAACTCCCTTATGGTTAACATTTAACAGGAAAGGAACATCACCTCGATATATAGCTTCTCCAGGCACGGAAAGAATCTCAGGAAACTGACAACTTGCTCCAGGTTGGGGCCGATAGATTCTAGTGCCAAGACCTTCATTGTGCACAGTTTCAGGGTCAAGCTTGTCGGAATCATTTTCTGAATGACAGATGAACAAACATCTTCAAAATTAGAAATAATGTTAATTTGTAGAAGGAGAGGTAGAAGGCGGATGTGGTACCTGAACGGGTGTGGATCCAATAAAAAGTTCAGAGTATTTGTGAGACGAGTAGCCCACCACTGTCAATTTTGGCGCAGAAATGACATTGATGCTTGTTGGACCTTCTTAATCAACTACAAGTAATCTCTCAAGTGCAGGTGTGTCCTCAATGACCATAACATGGTACATATCTTGCGATGTCTTCCTACCGCACCAGCAACGCACATAAATAGCCCGGAGGTGATGTGGAAGGTACTCAACCCATTGATCGCCTAAAGACGAAGGTACTCGAGTGTAGTACAGCCACGGAGCAGGCGCTCCATGTCACCATTTGAGAGGCAGACGGCGATGAGCTGAAGGTGCTTCAGTCGTGGTAGAATAAGAGCGGGCATGTCATTAAGGAGGGGGGAATGGCAATTCTTGAACTTGGCGACGCGCAGCATGGGCGCGAGGCGGAGTGCGGACGTTGGCAGCGACCGCATATGTCCATCATCAAAAGTGAGCTCCTCGAGCTGATCTAGGGCGGGGGATCGGAATCGGTCCTTGCCGTTGGAACGGAACTTTCCCATTCTAAGGCCTTTGGTTGGGCCAAGGTGACTGTCGAGGATCTTGGAGAACGCATCCAAGCTTTTGCGATAGCCATGGCAGAGCTCGTGGGTGTCGATGAGGTCGAGAGGGCTGGAGTTCCATAGGGTGCGCCACCGTCGGGAAAGGACAGTTGTCCGCGCCCCATATTTGATTGGGAGGAGGGAGATGATGACTCTCAACATATCATCGGGGAGGTTGCTGATGAAGTCTAGGCCGGCTGGAGTCGCTTGTGGTTCTACCTCGCCCCGCCTCCGCTTGTTGGCAGCCCCGTTCTCCACCTCTGGAGTCTCCTTGTCAGTGGCGCTTTCTGATAGAAATGGGAGTACAGGGAATATTTAGTTAAAACAGGGCAATAGAAAAGTGTATTGGTAACTAGAAGTTATTAGGTAGGAATATAGTAAGAAAAGGGAATGACAATTGGTTGCTTAAATACTACACAATTCATTTGACATTACTGGGTAAGTCAACATGCAGATAGTTGAAAAGAAAACTTACTTCGAACAAAGTCTGGACTGATGATTTTGTCGGGGAAGTTAGCATATATCTCATGACCACGCCCTTTTATGTGCAGTGCAATTTTAGTGCCAGCTTTTAGTACATAAAAGTTTGCAATTTCTTTCCAAAAGCCAGTGCCAAAAAAGGAGTCACCACGCTCAACAAGTCTTACAGTAGCAACGATTGTAAATCCATGGTTTGTGTACAGTGTGACATTCGTGGAGCCTTGATCTATGTAAAGGGAAAATTGTGCACTACATAATTTGTTGCATAGCAAGGGATGTTCTGCAGAAAATGGTAGGATTGTTAAAGAAAATATGGTAACATGCAAATATGGGCCCAAATTGAAAGAACTGTACAGTAGTTGAAATCGAAGGACAAAAATCTGTAATTAAACAGATATGGTAAACATGATGTCATGGAAATATGAGAGTAATCGAAAGAACAATACAACATTAATTTTCCTAATATAGAAAGAAGAGGGGAAATATCCCCTTTGACGTATATGGTGCATGTGGCACCTTTTATCCAAATGTAGCAATATTTAGAATATGTTCAGGAAAGTAGGCCATGCCAACCGATTTAGGGTGAGATTGAACATACCGCGCGTGTCCTCAAGTTATCTGGTACGGTGAGATGGAATCTCTGGCGGCAGTCGCAAAGTCCTGAAGTGTCGGCGCACTGTACATTCTATGAATGAAAGAAAACCCTCAAATTAGCTTGAATAAAAATGAATTCACGGCGATTTCCGCCGGGTGATTAAAGGAGGCAGATGAACTGGGATAAGAGATGAGACAATATCTCGTTAAATTAATTACCTTGTCGTCCATGAGAAAGAACCCTTAGTACGGCAGATTCCCCAACCGAGCGGAGCTTGGTCGACCGCGAGCAGCATCGAGAAAGTCGATGGCGATAGGCGGCGGCAAGCGGAAGTGGCGAAACGCGGTGGGCTTTGCTGGCAGCCTAGTGGCGGCGACAGGCGTCGAGCTAAGTGTTTACCGCCGTGATTGGCGGTGCCATGGCATAGACCCGGAGGAGCTTGTGCAGGTGTGAATGGGGAACGTACCGGAGGGGCCGAGGGAGTGGCGGGTGAGGGAGTCCTGGATTAAGGGGTCCTCGGACGTCCGGCCTATTATCTATGGGCCGGACTGATGGGCTGTGAAGACATGAAGACCAAAGACCGTACTCGTGTCCGGATTGGACTCTTCTTGGCATGGAGGGCAAGCCTGGCGACCAACTATGAAGATTCCTTCTTATGTAACTGACTCCATGTAAACCCTAGATCCCCCTGGTGTCTATATAAACCGGAGGGGTTACTCCGGAAAAGAGACGTCCATACATACATACTCATTACCATATTCACATAGGCTAGACTTCTAGGGTTTCGCCATTACGATCTCATGGTAGATCCACTCTTGTAATACTCATATTCATCAAGATCAATCAAGCAGGAAGTAGGGTCTTACCTCCATAGAGAGGGCCCAAACCTGGGTAAACATCGTGTCCCCCGTCTCCTGTTACCATCGATCCTAGATGCACAGTTCGGGACCACCTACCCGAGATCCGCCGGTTTTGACACCGACATTGGTGCTTTCATTGAGAGTTCCACTGTGCCGTCGGCAAAAGGGCTCGATGGTCCCTCCGATCGTCAGTAAGGACGTTGTCCAGGGAGAAACCTTCCCCCGGACAGATCTTCGTATTCGGCGGCTTCGTACTGCGGGCCAACTCGCTTGGCCATCTGGAGCAGATCGACAGCTACACCCTTGGCCATCAGGTCAGATTCGGCAGCTTGAACTACGTTGCGGACGTCCGTGGGGACTTGATCTTCGACGGATTCAAGACCGCGGCAACCGCTCCCAGTCGCCCCGATGAACATGGCTCAAACCTGTCATCGGGCCGCATCCAGGAGATAGCTCCTGTAGCAGCTCTGGCCTTAAATCCGGGGTAGATCAAGTCATCCGAAGATGGGAAGCTCGACCCCATCACGGGGGCTACCGATTCCGCGGCGTTGGAGCCGCACGCAGATTCCACTTCACATGGTATCTGCATCAACGGAACTCCGGACTCGTCTCCGATGTCGAGCTCCGAACCCTGCGAGCCCGCGTATACCGAACTCGATCGGTTATCGATCTTCAAGTTCAGCGCCGCAGATGTCTTCCAACACTCGCCCATGGGCGACCTACTAAACTCGCTAAAAAACCTATCCCTGGCGGACGACCCATCGCCGAACCATGTTCGGTTCGAACTTACGGCGGATGATGGAGAATTTTGCTTCCCACCCGCCACCCACTTCATAGCCACCGTTGAAGACCTAACCAACACGCCCGACCCCCGCTCCGAAGACATCGACGGTGTGGACGATGATGAGGGGCAAGGCCAGAGCCTACTACCCGCCTGACACGGGATGACCACTTCCTGGTATGACGTGTGTATGATAGACACACCTTACGGTGCTCTCGACGATGACAAGGAGGATCCGGTCGAGGATAAACCTCCTGGTACGCAGCCCGGACACCGGCGCTCTAGGTCACATCGCCCAAAACAAAACACTGCTAGCACCAGAGAAGACAATACTCCGGACAATCAAGACCCTGTTGAGGTAGAATCCGAGCAGGAAGAACAGGAAGGCGGGCAAAACAGCCCTGATGAACAGGCCACATATGGGGACTCGGAGGACAGCAATTATCTCCCACTATCCGAGGAAGAGGAGATCCTCGGCAACGAGGATTTTATCATGCCCAAGGAACCTCTCGAGCAGGAGTGCTTTAAATGCCGGCTTATAGCCACTTCAAGGAGCATAAGAAAGAAGCAGCTGCAGCTTCAAGCAAGCCAAGATTTGCTCAATGATAGATGGACCGAGGTCTTGGCCGCCGAAGAATACGGCCTTAACACCCCAGACAAAAGCCACCCCAAGAGTAGGTGGCTCCCTCAATACGATGGCAGGGCATTGGAGCCCACACCACTATCGAACAATGCGGTGGGCCGACCACAGGTCGGTCCAGACAAAGCAGCAGCCCAAGCAGAACACCATACCAACCCATCCGGCCGTCAAAGCAAGAACAAAACAGCTCGAGGGAACACTCGCGATATCAACCAAGACACGGAGGGTAGAGCAGGATGCACAAGATCGATGCACAGATCACAGAGATATACCCCGACCGATGATGATGGTCGCCTATTCGGACACTACAGAGCCGACCATGCTCGGTCCGAGCACCGTAAACGGAGCCCGCCGGAGGTGCTTCATAGTGTGGCCCAACATAGAGGAGCCGCACACCCTCTCTGCTTCACTAACGAAGTAATGGAGCATGAATTTCTAGAAGGGTTTAAACCCATTAACATCGAATCATACGATGGGACAACAGATTCCTCGGTATGGATCGAGGATTACCTCCTCCATATTCACATGGCCCGCGGAGACGACCTCCACGCCATTAAATACCTACCTCTCAAGCTTAAAGGGCCAGCTCGGTACTGGCTAAACAGTTTGCTAGAAAATTCTATTGGCAACTGGGAAGATTTGGAAGACGCCTTTCGAGACAACTTTTAGGGAACATATGTCTGGCCATTATTGTAACGCCCACGATGCGGCTATATCTCCCACGTGTCGAGGCACGACTTAGAGGCATAACCGCATTGTGGTTTTGTCGCAAGAAGGGTCATCTTCACACAATCCCATGTAATGAACTAGAATGGGATAACGAGAGTTGGCTTACAGTCACCACTTCACACAATACATAAATATAAATCATACATCATCCAAATCCACACATAGACCGACTGCGGTCAAATCCAAATGAAAATAAGATAACCCCAAATGCTAGATCCCCGATCGTCCTAACTGGGCTCCACTACTGATCATCAGGAAACGAAACATAGTAACGACCACGTTCCTCGTCGAACTCCCACTTGAGCTCGGTTGCGTCATCTGCACTGGCATCGTCGGCACCTGCAACTGTTTTGGTAGAATCTGTGAGTCACGAGGACTCAGCAATCTCACACCCGCGAGATCAAGACTATTTAAGCTTATAGGAAAGGATGGTGTAATGAGGTGGAGCTGCAGCAAGCACTAAGCATATATGGTGGCTAACATACGCAAATGAGAGCGAGAAGAGAAGCAACGCAACGGTCGCGAAGCTAGAAATGATCAAGAAGTGATCCTGAAACTACTTACGTTCATGCATTACTCAAACCGTGTTCACTTCCCGGACTCCGCCGAGAAGAGACCATCACGGCTACACACACGGTTGATGTATTTTAATTAAGTCAAGTGTCAAGTTCTCTACAACCAGACATTAACAAATTCCCATCTGCCTCAGAACCGCGAGCACGGGTTTTGAAAGATAATACCCTGCAGGGGTGTCCCAACTTAGCCCATTATAAGCTCTCACGGTCAACGAAGGATAAACCTTCTCCCAGGAAGACCCGATCAGTCTCGGAATCCCGGTTTACAAGACATTTCGACAATGGTAAAACAAGACTAGCAAAGCCACCCGAATGTGCCGACAAATCCCGATAGGAGCTGCACATATCTCGTTCCCAGGGCACACCGGATGGGCAAGACGTCGGGTTGGCATAGACCCTGGTTGCCCAGGGGGCGCCGGATATCGCCCAGTTTGGGCCAGCACTCGAAGGAGCACTGGTCCGGGGGTTTAAATAAAGATGACCCTCGGGCTCGCGAAAACCCAAGGGAAAAAGGCTTAGGTGGCAAATGGTAAAACCAAGGTTGGGCCTTGCTGGAGGAGTTTTATTCAAGGCGAACTGTCAAGGGGGTCCCATAAATCACCCAACCGCGTAAGGAACGCAAACTCAAGGAACATAATACCGGTATGACGGAAACTAGGGCGGCAAGAGTGGAACAAAACACCAGGCATAAGGCCGAGCCTTCCACCCTTTACCAAATATATAGATGCATTAGTTAAATAAGAGATATTGTGATATTCCAAAATATCCATGTTCCAACATGGAACCAACTTCAACTTCACCTGCAACTAGCAACGCTATAAGAAGGGCTGAGCAAAAGCGGTAACTTAGCCAAACAACGGTTTGCTAGGAAAGGATGGTTAGAGGCTTGACATGGCAATATGGGAGGCATGATATAGCAAGTGGTAGGTAGCGCAGCATAGCAGAATAGAGCGAACAACTAGCAAAGCAAAGATAGAAATGATTTCGAGGGTATGGTCATCTTGCCTGCAAGGTTCTCAGAGTTGTCGAAAGCTTGATCCTCGTAAGCGTACTCAACAGGTTCCTCGTTCACGAAATCGTCTCCCGGCTCTACCCACAGCAAGAACACAAGCAATGGAACCACAATCAATCACGGGAAAAGCACAAGCAACATGATGCAAAACATGTATGATATGCGAGATGTGGTATGCGATGCATATGCGTGCTCCGGAAGAAAAATGATGAACAAGGCAGTAACTTGGAAAACCAAGCATGCCACTGGAAAGATGAGATGATTTCGGTCAAAATCGAATATAAAGATCACCGGAAACGGATGCACGGTTTGCAAATGGCAAGCAAAACAAGAATGACATGAATCTGCGATTAATAGCATGATAGCACTTAGAATACATCAAGAAACTATGCTACAACACTCGAACATAGCAACAAAGCATATGGCAGTAATCTACAGGAGAAGCTTAACAAAAGATGAACACTGAGCTACGGCTAGATCACACAATAACAGGTTCAAACAAGCATGGCAAAAGTGCAAAAGATATCAGGCTCACAGACTTGGTGAAATTACTGGACATGGCTGAAACAGCATCAGGTAGCAATGTTCAGAGCAAGAAATCAACATGCTACAGGA
This sequence comes from Aegilops tauschii subsp. strangulata, assembly GCF_002575655.3. Lineage (NCBI taxonomy): Eukaryota > Viridiplantae > Streptophyta > Magnoliopsida > Poales > Poaceae > Aegilops > Aegilops tauschii. The sequence goes on from NC_053035.3 coordinate 393,075,196, forward strand.
ACTTAACATAGCAAAATAAGGCATTGCATGAAGCTACTAAATGCATAGAACAAAAGTCCCTTACTGACCATGAGCCAAAAAGGATCAGAAGATATGATGGCAACCATGTAAACATAGCAAGTTTTGTTAACAGGTTGCAGACAGCAGAAAACAGAGCATGGCAGTAACAGAAATTATGAGGGAATCTTGGTGAGCTTGATGCACTCACCACAAGGCAATGCATGACAAAAGAAGCATACCTACAGCAAGATGGCATGTTTATGAGCTATCCATGGCAAGAGCAAGTTCATAGCATGTAAGAAACAACTACACCAACCTTGGCAAAATTGAATATCATGTTAACAATCTGGCAGAAATATTTTATAGCAAAAGTGGAGCATGATTGAGTCATGTTAGGGCACACCATAATTGCAAACAGGGGCATGGATGGATAGAGCACAACTATATCTACAAAACATCCTTACTGAACATCACCAAAAGGAGCATGGATCTATCTGTAGACGCATGGATACATAGTAACAAAATAACAGCAGACAAAGGAGCATGGATCTATCTGAAAACAGAAACATCACGAAGCCTAGTTTGCATGCTTGTACTAGTAACCACATAGATCACAAAAATACATGGCATACACCTCTGTAACTATGGCATGGCATAGATCAAAACACCTGTAGAGCTCATGCCCATAAGATGCACACATCAAATGCAACAAAAATAACAAAACACCAAGTTCTGATAAGTAGCAGCAGTAAACATCATATAGCACTTTTGCACCAGAGATTTGGGCATCAAGATGTACTCAAATGAACATGGCATAATGGAACAAAATGAAGATCATCTCTAGACGAACATTTCGATACATTATCCGCACGAAATGAAGCTATATGCAGAGAGTTATGATGCAATGAATAGGAGCATATAATGCAAATATCTCAAGACTTGGAAGATTTCGGGGGAGGAAGAAAAAGTCAACCCTCTCGGTGGATCCAGATCGGATCGGGCCGGCTCGAGGCTGCCGGAGCTGGGGGAGAGGAGGCACCGGGAGGGGAGAGCTCGGGGTCGCCGGAGATGGGCCGGAGGAGGCGCGGGCGGCGAGGGAGAGGAGGCGGCGGTGGGCGTCGGGCGGTGGGGCGCGGCGTACAGGCGCTGGCGGGGCGCGGCGGCGCCGGCGCGGGAGGCGCCGGCGCGGGAGGACGGCGAGGCGGCGGGGCGCCGCGGGAGCGGGCGACGGGCGGCGGGAGGAGGCGACGCGGGCCGCGGGGGCCGGCCACGGGCCTGGGTGGGCTTCGGCGGCGGGGACGGCGACGTGCCACGTGTCGTGCTGTGATTGGCGTGGGGCGGCGGCGCTGTTCGTCCGTCCGGCGGCAGACGTGTCCGGCGGCGCGGGGTGGAAGAGACTAGGGTTTGACCCGGATTTCGGAGGGGGAGGTGTTTTATAGGTAGAGGGAGCTAGGAGACTCCAAATGGAGCATGGTTTTCGCCCACACGATGGTGATCGAACGATCGAGAGCATGGAGGTGACTTAGAGGGGTTTTGGGCTATTTGGAGGGGGGTTTTGCTGCAACACACAAAAGGACTTTGCGGTTACCCGGTTAACCGTTGGAGCATCAAACGACTTCCAAATGGAACGAAACTTGACAGGTGGTGTACCAGGGCCACTTGGCAAACCTCGGTCCATTCCAAGAACGTTTAACACCCGCTCACAAAAAGAAACAAGAGGGGTGCGATGTTGCATGTGGGAGTGCCGGATTGCAAAACGGACAACGGGGAAAATGCTCGGATGCATGAGACGAACATGTATGCAAATGCAATGCACATGATGACATGATATGAGATGCATGACATGAAAAAAATGCAAAACGAAAAACAAATCCCGACCATGAAGGGAATATCATAACACATAGCCAAAAATGGCAAGAGTTGGAGTTACAAATATGGAAAGTTACATCCGGGGTGTTACAATTATACACTGATGACTTAAGTCACATTGTCCAGGAGCCTGGCGAGTCAGCCGGGGAGCTCTGGACCAGGTTCTTAGTCAAAAAGAACCAAATTATCGACTGTCCGGACGTAGAAGCCCTTGCGGCCTTCAAGCATAGCGTCCGAGATGAATGGCTAGCGCGTCACCTCGGCCAGGAAGGACCCAAATCCATGACAGCCCTTACCGCTCTAATGACCCGCTTTTGCGTGGGAGAAGACAACTGGCTTGCTCGTAAAAGCAACGACGCTAGCGGCCCGGGCACTTCCGAAATCCGAGATGGCAACGGCAAGCCACGACGAACCGAACACAACAGTCGCAGTAATATACGCGACACAGCGGTGAACGCCGGATTTCACAATCCAAAGCCCGGTCAACGGAAGAAGCCACTAAAGGCAAACTAGGATGGACCATCCACCCTTGACAGGATATTGGACCAACCTCGTCAGATTCACGGTCACCCTGATAGGCCAGCTAATCATAGCAACAGAAACTGTTGGGTCTTCAAACATGCAGGCAAGCTTAACGCTGATCACAAGGGGAGGAGCCACCAGGCGATAAAGACGATGGATCGGCTCACCAGCCGAACACCAGGGGCCAGAAATAGTTTCCCTCCGAAATTCGACCACTCCCGGAACGCAAATAGCAGTTCGGATTCCGCCACCCACCTACTGTACTGGCAAAATTTGCACCACACGCACATCACTACGCACTCAAGATACCATGGGCATCAGCGGAAGCACAAGACGGACAACCCTACAAGCGTTCCCGTAACGTTTTTATCTGTTTTCCTTATTTTTCTGTATCATCCCTAAAGAACAGGTGACCAACTGGACAACATCTACAACGGACTCTATCGGAGTTCGGATCCGTATACTCACCTAAGGGGCTACTTCCGTTAAGGATTCCCCTCCCTGAGGACGGGCGATGCAGACGTGCGACAGGAGGTCCAAAACAACTTTTTTGTAGACCGCACTCTTTATTCCGAGCCTGTACTATGCCCTTTTACCTCTGATCCCGACACCGAGCATGTCAAATAGCCGGGTCCGTGGTTTCCTTTATATATATATATATATATATACATAAATTTATCATTAGCACATCGCTCCGCTCTCAGTAAGCCTCATCCAAAATGATCTTTCATACTCTTTCAACAATCAGTACGGCCTCAACGGCTGCTTTGCAGATGCACCTCGGCATGCCCTGCCAGGGGCTCGGCATGGGAACGAATGAGTTGCCAGTAAAAGTCCGAACAGCTCTATAGCGTACTTCAACGTCGCAAGTTTGGCCTTATATGCATAAGCTCCGAATCATTGTCTTGGGTCAATAGTTGGGTTGCCCGGCTCCTGTGCTTGCTACCCTACGTTCCGCTCTATCGGCTAGGGTAGTAAAGGGAGAACTACTGCGATTGTGCCCTGGCCTAAACCGGATGAGCACCTCAGTAGAGAAAGCCGAAAACTGACTGTCATGATGCGGCGAGAGCTGGTCAACCACTTGGCGACTTATTGGAATCTTTAGCGATTCTCCGTGTAACACGAGGGATCTTTTTCAGATCAGATATGTAAGGCACCACATGCCGCATTCATACCAGGGGCTATGTCGTAGCCCCACCATAAAACTCCTATGGTTAAGTGAAAGTGTTAACGCCCTATAGTCCGATTGCCTGGTTCACCGCATTATCACCTCCTTCATGGACCAAGAAGTTGGATAAAGAGTGATTAAATGCTTCTCTGAACACCCCCGTACTTCCTATGAGGGGGCTGAAGCCAACGACTGGAAAACTTTCAGATTATATTAAAACGACCGCACAGGAGCAATTCAAGCTTTCGAGCAAAACAGAAATAGATTAACTATCAAATGGTCTTTTACAATCATCATACACCTCACTCGAACATTATGTTTTTCGAGCATTGACCCTCTATCAAGCGGGTGCCCTCCAGGACGTCTTCAAAATAACGCTTCGGGTCCGGACGGTCCTTGCCTTCGGGCGGACCCTTCGTCGCGACGTCGATGGCCTTCATCTTTCCCCAGAATGTCTTGACTCGGGCAAAGGCCATCCGTGCACCTTCAATGCACGCCGATCGCTTCGCAACATCGATTCGCGACACCACATCGACAAGCTTCTGCACCAAACCGAAATAGCTATTCGGCGCAGGCTCGGTTGGCCACAGCCGGATTATGACATCCTTCATGGCCGCGCCAGATACCCTATGAAGTTCGGCCCATTGGGACATCTGTTCATTGAGCAGCAGCGGGCGCTTTGACGCGCCAAACTGTGACCAAAAAAGCTTCTCCATTGCATATGCAGCTCGCGCTTGGTAATACCGCACTACATCGGAAGAACTCTTCGGCAAGTCCAAATACTCGTCCGGAGAACTCCACACTTGGTTCAGCTGAGCATAGTCCGGGTCGCCGAACTTAGTCTGCAGCAGAAAAGGCTTTCCAGCCACTATCTCCTTCGCCTGCCGAACCTCCTCACGGAGTGCTCTGGATTCTGTTCGCGCTTCTCTCGCCTCCTGTCGGGCCTTGTCCAGTTCAGCCGTTAAGGCTTTATTCTCCTTCTCAAGAAATTCGCAGTGGCCAGTAGCATTCTCCAAAGCGACTGTCATCGTGGATATCTTCTCCTCGCCCTGGCATCGTGCAGCTTGTTCGGCCTTCAATTCAGCCGATGCCCTTTCAGCAGCAGCATCACTAAATCAGCCCCGCTCCTTGGCCCGGACTAGCTCCGCCCGAAGAGCCTCCACAGCGGCAGCACCATCTGCATTTCATGCACATTTCATATAAAGCTCTTTTCAGCGTCGAGCACACTGGTGTAAGGAATTCTCGAAATATATACCTTGCGAGTCGTCAAGACGCCTGTTGATCAATGCAATGTCATCCTCCGCAATATCCAGCTTTCGCTGCAGTTCGGCCACTTCCGTATGTCGGGCAGCCACAAGAGGGGAGGCAGCCTGTATTTCAAATTAAATCCAGGTTAATACCTGAGCATATCTGTTTGATCCTCCGATCGCTTCCTTCGGAAGGCAATCCGAGCCTCAGGGGCTGCTGCATAACCAACAGGTGCATTCTGTCAATAAAATTCAATTGACAAAACTACATCACAAACCTCAAAACCTCTTAGAAGGCTCAAGAAGGCCTCGTTCAATCCACTCTTCGCGGATTGAACCCTTTTGACCACCGTAACCATCAAGGCACGGTGCTCTTCTGAAATGGACGCTCATCGCAGCATGTCCGTCAGCATTTCCGGCGCTCCTAGGTCTTCGGAAACTGCCACCGGAGTACGACATTCCTGTAAAGGAACCCGCTTACTTGCCTCCAGAATCGTCTTCGGCTGAAAACCGGACGGTTTGGGGACGCCACTCTTGATTCCCGAACCCTGAGTGACAAAGGCACCGCCTTCGGGTAACGCCTTCTTCGTTTCCTGTACTACTTGGCGATCGGGAGGAGCCCTTCGGGACAATATCTCGGTATCATCCCCCCTATTGGGCGATGAGGCTGGAGAAGGCGTGTCACTCTCCTTCATCTCCGGAAGAAGATCTCCCGAGGAGGAGGACGATTTAGAAACACCAGACGTTAACCTACATGGATGAACATATATCGGATGATTACTTCACTAGTAGGAAAGGAATGAGGTACGCTTAAAGTGCCCCAGCCTCACTTACGGTTTGCCCTGAGGTTCGTCCTCATCATCAAGCCCTACGGCAGCCTCGCTCGCCCGGCCCAAGCCGCCCGACGATGGCGTTTTCTCTCTCTTGGAAGGCTTCCCCCTGATCTTCGGAAGCGGCCCTCTTCTTGCCATGGAGGGCTCCCTCTGCACCCTTACCCTTGGGAAAAAGGATTTCGGTTTCCCCGAACGCAACGTTCAATTCATCCTCAGGGTGGGTATCACCTCTGGGCTCCCTGCTCTCGCCGCCCTCTGCAGACACCTGGTACGGTGTCGGAATCAGCATTCTCATCAGCAGGGCGGTCGCAGGGTCTTCAGGAAGGGGCACCGGACACCGGATTAGCACCGCTTTCTTTATCCAGTCCTGTACAGGGACAGATTGTTCAATATCTTGTTAAGAGATGCTCGAATGGAAGGTGCTCGGATATCGAGTACTTACCGAAGTGTCTCGATGATTGCAGTCAAGGCCAACGTCTTCGGTGGTGTCCGGCCATTGCTCTCGTTCCCTGAAATATAATTTCCACATTCCTTCATGCATAGTGCCGAAGAAGTGTTGTAGAGTCCGCCACCCTTCTGGGTTAAACTCCCACATAGGGAGAGGCCGCTGCTGACATGGCAGGATCCGGCGGACTAGCATTAATTGAACGACGTTCACAAGATCGATGCCCTTCTCGGTAAGCCTTCGGATGCGACTTTGCAGAGTCCGCACTTCATTGACGGATCCCCAGTCCAATCCCTTATTGATCCATGAAGCGAGCTGAATTGGAGGGCCGGGTCGGAACGCAGGTGTAGCTGCCCACTTGGAGCCCCGTGGCTCGTTGATATAAAACCACCCCTGCTGCCATAGGTCGGAAGATTTGGCGAAAGATCCTTCGGGCCAAACTAAGGGAGTCCTGGATTAGGGAGTCCTCGGACTGCCGGACTATATACTTTGGCCGGACTGTTGGACTATGAAGATACAAGATTGAAGACTTCGTCCTCTGTTCGGATGGGACTCTCCTTGGCGTGGAAGGCAAGCTTGGCAATTCAGATATGTAGATCTCCTCCCTTGTAACCGACTCTGTGTAACCCTAGCCCCCTCCGGTGTCTATATAAACCGGAGGATTTAGTCCGTAGGACAACAACAATCATAACCATAGGCTAGCATCTAGGGTTTAGCCTCTACGATCTCGTGGTAGATCAACTCTTGTAATACTCATATCATCAAGATCAATCAAGCAGGAAGTAGGGTATTACCTCCATCGAGAGGGCCCGAACCTGGGTAAACATCGTGTCCCCTGCCTCCTGTTACCATCCTCCTTAGACGCACAGTTTGGGACCCCCTACCCGAGATCCGCCGGTTTTGACACCGACATTGGTGCTTTCATTGAGAGTTCCACTGTGCCGTCGCGATAAAGGCTTGATGGCTCCTTCGATCATCGGCAACGATGCGATCCAGGGTGAGGTTTTTCTCCCCAGGCAAATCTTCGTACTCGGCGGCTTCGTACTGCGGGCCAACTCGCTTGGCCATCTCGAGCAGATCGAAAGCTACGCCCCTGGCCGTCAGGTCAGGTTTGGAAGCTTAAATTATACTGTCGACATCCGCGGAGACTTGATCTTCGACGGATTCGAGCTCATGTCAGGTGCGCCGCACAGTCACAACGAGCATGACTTAGCTCTGCCGTCGAACGGTGTTCGGGATATCACACCTGTGGCTACTCCGGCCCTCGATCCGGAGCCGATTGCGCCGTCCGAGGACGGGTGGATGGACCCCGCCTTGGAGGCCGCATACTCAGTGGCGATAGAGCCGAATACTGACTTCACCTCCTATGAGACCTGTGTCGCCGGATCCTTGGATTCGTCCCCGGCCACAGGCTCCGAACCACCTGCGCCCATGCCTACCGAATCTGATTGGGCGCCGATCATGGAGTTTACCTCCGCGGATATCTTTCAGCACTCGCCCTTGGGCGATGTGCTAAATTCATTAAGGTCTCTCTCCTGGTCAGAAGGCCCTTGGCCGAACTATGTCCGGCTCGAGCGGGAAGCAGACGACGAAGAAATTCGTTCCCCACCCACCACCCACTTAATAGCCACTGTCGACGACCTAACCGACATGCTCGATTTCGACTCCGAAGACATTGACGGTATGGACGACGATGCAGGAGAGGAACAGGAACCACCGCCCACAGGGCGCTAGACAGCCACTTCATGACACGATATATATATGGTGGATACACCCAAAGGAAACAATGACGAGGAACGGAAGGATGCAGCGAAGGATAATTCCCTCGAGAAGCAACCAAAGCGACAGCGTAGGCACTGCTCCAAAACCTGCCTCGGCAAAAACAGCGATAACAATGCAAGAAAAAATAATACCCCGGTCGACACCAGAAGAAACAATGACCACATGGACCCAACGATAGAGCAGGACGAGCCAGCGGACGGCGAACATAGTACGGAGCCGCTGTCCGACAACGGTGACGCCGAGGGTAAAGCTAATCAACCTGTCTCTGGAGAGGAGAACAGTCCGGAAGACGATGCACACATCATCCCGGAAAGTCACTTGGAGCAAGAGAACCTCCACAGAAGGCTTCTTGCCACCGCGAGGAGTCTAAAAAAGCAGAAGCAAAGGCTCAAGGCCGCGCAAAATACACTCAACAGTAGATGGAACAAAGTGCTCGACACTGTAGAAAAGTACGGTGGCAGTCGCCACACAAAGAGCTATCCAAAGCGCAAGCTGCTGCCTGAATTCGATGACGAGGCTCTAGAGCCTATAGAGCCGAAAAATAAAACGGGTGATCAGCCGGATTGACCACCCCGTGGCCGTGATAGCGCGGCTAACGATGTTGGTATGACCAGGTCCATCTACAGATCTCGGAAGCACGCTCCGGCACAAAATCAAAACAGAACACTACAACCGTCAGAACGCCATGACACATCGAAATACAAGGGTGCAGCGCACCCCCTATGCTTCACCGATGAGGTGCTGGATCACGAATTCCCAGAGGGATTCAAACCCGTGAACATAGAGGCGTACGACGGAACGACAGACCCTGGGGTCTGGATTGAGGACTTTATCCTTCATATCCATATGGCTCGCGGAGATGATCTCCACGCCATCAAATACTTGCCCCTCAAGTTGAAAGGACCAGCTCGGCATTGGCTGAAGAGCCTCCCCGAAAACTCAATTGGAAGTTGGGAAGAGCTTGAGGATGCTTTTAGGGATAATTTTCAAGGGACCTATGTCCGACCTTCGGATGCAGACGATTTAAGTCATATAATTCAACAGCCCGGAGAGTCAGCTTGAAAGCTTTGGAACAGATTCCTCACTAAGAAGAATCAAATCGTCGATTACCCGGACGCCGAAGCTTTAGCAGCTTTCAAGCACAGTGTCCGGGACGAATGGCTCGCCAGACACCTCGGCCAGGAAAAACCGAGGACAATGGTAGCCCTAACAAGCCTTATGACCCGCTTTTGCGCGGGCAAAGAAAGTTGGCTAGCCCGTAGCCGCACCAGCAACCCAGGCACATCCAAAGTTAGGGATGGCAATGGGAAACCACGACGCAACAAAAGCAAGCGTCGAAACAATGAAGACATCCCAGACAACACGGCGGTGAACGCCGGATTTAGGGGCTCACGATCCGGTCAACGAAAAAATCCATTTAAAGGCAGCAGAGATGGACCGTCCAGCCTAAACAAGATTCTAGACAGATTATGTCAGATTCATGGCACATCCGACAAACCTGCGAATCACACCAACAGAGAATGCTGGGTTTTCAAGCAGGCCGGTAAGCTAAATGCCAAACACAAGGGGAGGGACACACCAAGTGAAGACGAGGATGAGCCTCGCTAGCAAAACACTGGGGGACAGAAAAATTCCCACCAGAGGTCAAAACAGTGAACATGATTCACATGACAAAGAGGAGGATCAAACACGCACTCCGAGACATATGCACCGTAGAGCCCATCACCCCCAAGTTCAACCCTTGGTCGGCCTGCCCGATCACTTTTGATCGCAGGGATAACCCAACCAGTATCCGGCACGGAGGATCGGCTGCCTTGGTGCTAGACCTAATAATCAACGGATACCATCTCACCCGAGTCCTTATGGACGGCGGCAGTACTCTTAATCTGATATATCAGGACACAGTCCGCAAAATGGGTATAGACCCGACGAGAATCTGCCAAAGCAATACTACCTTTAAAGGAGTAATACCAGGCACAGAGGCCCGCTGCACGGGCTCTCTTGTACTAGAGGTTGTATTTGGTTCCCCCGACAACTTCCGAAGTGAAAAATTAACCTTCGACATCGCTCCATTCCGAAGCGGCTATCAAGCACTACTCGGAAGAACGGCCTTCGCTTGTTTTAACGCAGTACCGCATTACGCTTATCTTAAGCTTAAGATGCCCGGTCCATGTGGCACCATCATAGTTAGCGGAAACACAGAGTGTTCCTTACGTGCGGAAGAATGTGTGGCAGCTTTAGCAGCCGAACACTGAACGACCTCTCCAACCAGAACAAATGATCGGTCGTCAGGACCTTGAACATGGCTAGACGAGTCCGGCGCACCACTGGCTATAATAGCTCAGATAAACCGGAGACTGGATATACGGATATACCCCCATAGGTGGTGCTAGGGGCTTCCCGCATGTACAAAGAACTACAGTTCGACTTGACCTTATTTAGATTGAATTTTAACGGTCTATTAAGAATAATCAATTTTTTCGCATGAAGACTTTCACCTAAATTTTTCTCTTTTACAGATGATAATCATGCTACACCCTTCCAGGATACGGCACAACGGAGACACAGGCGTAGACGTGCAGCAGGGCCCCGCTCAAAGGTTTCTTTTTAGATTAAGACCCTGTGTAAACCTTTTTCACCGTCTCTTGTTGCTTTACATCCTCCGGATACTCAAAATAACCAAGAGGGATGCTGGCGTTATTGGCATTTCGCCACGTTAGACTAATGCACGTATCTGGAAATTCAGGGCTTATTATCGAGGGCGTCACGCAGCCCAGTATGCGTTGTAAAGACCGAATACCTTAGGGAGTGTTCGGCGTCGCGAGTTTGGCCTTATATGCATCAACTCCGAATCATGTCTTTGGTCAATAGTTGGGTTTGCCCGGCTCCCTTGTTTTGCTACCTTACGTTCCGCTCTATCGGCTAAGGTGGCACCGGGAGAACTACTGCGATTGTGCCCTGGTTCATCCGGACGAGCACCTCAATAGAGAAAGCCAACAACTGACTGTCATGATACAGCGCGAGACTGGTCAACCACTCGATGACTCATCGGAATCTTCGCGATTCCTCCACATTAACGAAGGACCGGTTTCCCGGTCATGTATGTACGCACACCGTCTTCAGATAGACGCGGAAGTACCAGGGGCTATATAGTAGCCCCACCGTCAATCTCCTATGGCTAAGTGAAAGTATTAAAGCAATATAGTCCGATTGCCTTGTTCGCCGCGCTATCACCTCCTTAATGGACCAAGACGTTGGATCAAGTGTGAATACACGCTTTTTCGAACACCCCCGCATTATATGCGTGGGGGCTGAAGCCGACGACTGCAAAATTTCAGGTTATATACATACATAAACGGCCGCACAGGAGGCATCATAATACTTTTAGGCAAAAGTATAAACACATCCTTTATAATCCTAATAGCATTGTTTTTACAATCGGGTTACATGTAACTAGAACATGATACTCTTCGAGCACTGAGCCTCTATTAAACGAGCGCCTTCTAGGACTTCTTCAAAATGGTGCTCGGCCGATGCCTGGCCTACGGCCGAACTCTGGGTTGCAATAGCGGTGGCCTCCATCTCTGCCCAGTATGTCTTAACACGGGCAAGAGCCATCCACGCACCCTCTATGCACGCCGACCTCTTTGCAGCATTGATATGCGGCACATCACCAAGGAATCGTTGCACTAAACCAAAATAACTATTCGGCCTTGGTCCTTCCGGCCAAAGATGATCCACGACAGACCTCATGGCAAGCCCGGATAACCTATGGAGCTTAGCCCACTCGGCCATTTGCTCATTCAGCAGCAGCGGACGCGTTGGAGCACTGAACTGCGACCATAACAACTTTTCCACTTCATGATCTTTTTGATCTTTGAAAAACTTAGCCGCATCAGCAACACTCGTTGCCAAATCCACGTACGCGTCTGCAGCACTCCATAATTGATCTAGAGGGGCATACTTCGGATCTCCGAACTTCGTCAGCAACAAAAAGAGCTTCCCAACTGTGATAGCTCCGGCTTGACGAAGCTCCTCCTTCGCCGCTCTGATTTTCGAGCGGGTCTCCTAGGCTGCTACCATGGCTTTCTCCAGGTCCGCCGCTTTCGCTTGACTTTCCTTTTCGAGAAGCTCATACCGGTCGGCGGCATCCTTCAGCTTAACAGCCATCTTGGCTATTTTATCTTTGCTCTGGCAATGAGCAGCCTGTTCGGCTCTTAATTCTTCGACCGCCTTTAGGACGGCCGCATCACTTCTCCTGGCTTGTTCCTTGGCCCGGGCAAGCTCCGCCCGAAGGGTCTCCACGGCGGCAGCTCCATCTGAAGTCACAGCACATTATAGATACTAGCATCATGCTCCTCTTAATATCTGTTAACCACCGGAGAATACATACCCTGTGCCTCGTCAAGCCGCTTGTTTACAAGCACGATATCGACATCTGCCGCATCAAGTTGCCGCTTCAGTTCGGCAAACTCACCAGTCCGGCTAGCCACCGGACCCTCAGCCGCCTGCACATAAAAGCAGCATGATCATTACCTGGGACTATGATCCTCTGTTTGCCGCCTTTGGACAACAACCAGAATTTCAGGGGCTACTATCTGCATAGGGCACTCCTAGCGTGTGCGGTACCGTCGAAAAATATATATATTACTTTGCGTACCTCAAAGCCTTTTAGCAGGCTCATAAAAGCTTCATGGAACCCACTTTTGGCGGATGAAATCCTCTCAACCACCGTACCCATTAAAGTACGATGCGCCTCTGAGATAGCCGCTTGCTCCAGAAGACCCATCAGTACGTCCGGTTGTGCACCGGACAGTCCCGGACTCTTTCTGTTGCTTTCCTTAGGAGTCAAATCCTCCGGACTCCGGGTGGCCGAAGGGTTACCTTCTGGCCTTGGCGGATCAGGAGAAATCCTCTGCGACGACACCTCAGGGTCGTCCGCCTCATGCGGCGGGGAGACAGGGGGAGGCGTTTCACTCTCCATCATCTCCGGAAGAAGATCTCCCGAAGACGAACTCTGTCGAGAAGGGCTACGATCCGAACTGCAAGACATACGTCTCGGTTATTGTCTTCAGAGATGAAGCAAAATATATTTACCAAAAGTACTCTTGTTCACTTACAGCTCGGTGGAGGGCTGATCCCCTTGCGGGCACTGTGCGGTAAGGATGCCCTCCGGTGCAGGACCCCCTGGCGAAGGTTTCTTCCCTCGTTTGGAAACCCTCATTTCCAAATCTTCAGAGGCGGTCCTCTTCCGTCCTTGGGGAGAGGGAATTTTAGATTCTTCTCCCCGGTTATCCTCCTTCGCGGAGACACTAATTCCCCCGGTTCGGATGAGTAATGTGTGAGGCCCGCTTTCGGCTTCGTTATCCCTCCCTTTATCTTCCTATGATGGCACCTGGTGAGGTGCATACTCAAGCATCCTGGCTAGTACGGGATCCAGTGAGCCTTCGGGAAGGGGAGTCGAACACCTGATCATCTTCACCTTTCTTATCCAGTCCTGGTCAAAGAGCGACTTTTCAGAATGATGTTGTGATAAATAAAAAGACAGCGTGTTCGGCCGCAGGATTACTTACCTGGGTATCTGGACGATTGCAGTTTAGACCCGCATCCTCGGTGGTGTCCGGACACTTTATTCGTGGTCCGAAGAACAATCCATACATCCCTTTGAGCGTCACGTCGAAGAATTCCTGAATAGTTCGCGGTCCTTCCGGGTTGAACTCCCACATACGGAGAGGTCGACGTTGGCATGGCAGGACCCGATGAACTAGCATGACTTGCATTACCTTGACAAGGCTGAAATCTCTCTCAAGGAGATCTCGGATGCGACTCTGCAGTATCGACACGTCATTAACCGGCCCCCAGTCCAGCCCCTTGTTGACCCACGACGCCAGTTGTGGCGGGGGCCCGAATGGAAGGCGGGGGCAGCTGCCCACTTAGTACTTCGAGGAGCCCTGATGTAAAACCACTCCCGCTGCCATAAGTTGGACATCTCCGGGAAGGAACCCTCCGGCCATGGAGCATCGGCGCCTTTGCTTATTATGGCACCTCCGCACTCTGTGTGTCGCCCATCGGTCATCCTCGGCTTCACATTGAAGGTCTTGAGCCATAAGCCGAAGTGTGGGGTGATGCGGAGGAAGGCTTCGCACACGACGATGAGCGACGAGATGTGAAGGATGGAATCCGGAGCCAGATCATGGAAATCGAGCCCGTAGAAGAACATAAGCCCTCTAACAAAGGGATCAACACTAAAACCTAGCCCTTGGAGGAAGTGGGAAACAAATACGACACTCTCGTTGGGTTCGGGAGTAGGGATGACCTGCCCTGGAGCAGGCAGCCTGTGCGACATTTCAGTGGTCAGATACCTGGCTTCTCTTAGCTTCTTGATGTCCTCCTCTGTGACAGAGGAGGCTATCCACCGGCCTTGAAGGTTGGATCCGGACATGATTGAAGGTCTAAAACACTTAGCCGGAGCCTCGAGTGTTGGAATTCGAGGTGGGGGAAGGGAAGGATCGAGCGCGAGAAGAAAAGGACAGGCCTTGGCCCCTTTATAAAGAGGATGAATATCAAGCGTCCTCCGCGTGACCGTTTGGAACTTGCCTAAAATCAAGGAGTCATACCAACAGGGCACGATTGGGTTACCCACACCCGTATTGATGAGAATCCCGTGATAAGAGGAACACAATCTCTTCTTCGACAATACGTGCCAATAAAACCGCCTCGCAACTCGTGTAGTGGCAGGCTGGGAAAAACGGTTCGTCATGACCAAACCACGGCAGAACATCATGCTATGAAAAGTTGTCAGCAGATTAGATTTATGGAAATATTATACTCTCTACGATGGTATGTGGAATTTGTTTTGCAGAGCCGGACACTATCCTTGTGTTCAAAATCTTCTATGGAGTATTCGGAGGAGGAACCCGCCTTGCAATGCCGAAGACAATCTGCGCGCCGGACTCATCGTCATTGAAGCCTGGTTCAGGGGCTACTGAGGGAGCCCTGGATTAGGGGGTCCTCGGACTGCCGGACTATATACTTTGGCCGGACTGTTGGACTATGAAGATACAAGATTGAAGACTTCGTCCTGTGTCCGGATGGGACTCTCCTTGGCGTGGAAGGCAAGCTTGGCAATTCGGATATGTAGATCTCCTCCCTTGTAACCGACTCTGTGTAACCCTAGCCCCCTCCGGTGTCTATATAAATCGGAGGATTTAGTCCGTAGGACAACAACAATCATAACCATAGGCTAGCTTCTAGGGTTTAGCCTCTACGATATCGTGGTAGATCAACTCTTGTAATACTCATATCATCAAGAGCAATCAAGCAGGAAGTAGGGTATTACCTCCATCGAGAGGCTCGAACCTGGGTAATCATCGTGTCCCCCGCCTCCTGTTACCATCCGCCTTAGATGCATAGTTCGGGACCCCCTACCCGAGATCCGCCGATTTTGACACCGACACAGACCGCGCTGGCCAGCTTGCCTATTATGACGCTGCCGCACTCTGCCTGCAGCCTCACATTAAAGGTCTTGAGCCACAAACCAATGTGCGGAGGAGTCCGGAGGAAGGCCTCACACGTGACAATAAATGTCAAGATGAGGAGAATAGAGTCCGGGGCCAGATCGTGAAAATCTAGCCCATAGTAGAACATGAGCCCCCGGACGAAGTGGTTAAGCGCGAACCCTAGCCCGTGAAGGAGGTGGGATACAAATACTACCCTCTCGCCAGATCTGGCAGTTGGTATAACTTGCCCTTGTGCCGGAAGCCGATGAAGGATTTCCGGGGTCAGATACCTCGCTACGCGGAGCTTTGCAATATCCTCCTCTGTGACAGAAGAAGCCACCCACCGGCCCTGATGGTTGGATCCGGACATGATTAGGGCTGGTGGTGATTGGAACCCGAGGGTTGGAACTTGGGGTGGCTGGGGTTGAGGAAGGAGCAAGCGCAAGGGAAGAAGACGAGACTGGGTCTCTATATAAAGGCTCCAAATACTGGGTGTCTCCCTTGGGTCTCTAAACTTACCTATCACCAAGGAGTTGTACCCAGGGGACGGTTGGGTTACCCACGCCTGCATTAATGAAAATCCCGTAAATAAGGGGACACGATCTCTGCCTTGACAAGACGTGCCAATTAAACCGCGCCCCGAGACGTGGGGCGGCTCGCAAGCCGACGGTTGGAAGTAGTAACCAGGCAGGCATGATACGATGTCATGGACAGTTATCAACAAGTTGGGCTCGTGGGATATTGTATTGTCCGCAAATATATACACAGGTCCGGATGCACTAATTTCATCCGAAGACTATTCTGTAGTTCGGAAGGAGGGAGCCCGCCTTGCAATGCCGAAGACAAATCTGCGCGCCGGACTCCTCGTCATTGAAGCCAGGTTCAGGGGCTACTGAGGGAGTCCAGGATTAAGGGGTCCCCGGACGTCCGACCTATTATCTATGGGCCGGACTGATGGGCTGTGAAGACATGAAGACCAAAGACCGTACTCGTGTCCGGATTGGACTCTCCTTGGCGTGGAGGGCAAGCCTGGCGACCAACTATGAAGATTCCTTCTTATGTAACCAACTCCATGTAAACCCTAGATCCCCCCGGTGTCTATATAAACCGGAGGGGTTAGTCCGGAAAAGAGACATCCATACATACATACTCATTACCATATTCACATAGGCTAGACTTCTAGGGTTTAGCCATTACGATCTCGTGGTAGATCCACTTTTGTAATACTCATATTCATCAAGATCAATCAAGCAGGAAGTAGGGTATTACCTCCATAGAGAGGGCCCGAACCTGGGTAAACATCGTGTCCCCGTCTCCTGTTACCATCGATCCTAGACGCACAGTTCGGGACCCCCTACCCGAGATCCGCCGGTTTTGACACCGACAGCGGGCGGGGTGAGGGTTTTTGTGACATGGGGATGATGAGGGTTTTATTTTTTATTTTTTGAATTGGTTGGTGAGGGTTTTCTGTCCCACAAAGAATTTTGGGCGCGACGGTTTTCTAGAGCGAACCGTGTGTGATTGACGCAGCAGGCAAAATGAAAGTCATTGCACACGGTTCCAATTTTGGGAACCGCGTGTGATTGACATACTTCCTCCGCCCTAGTTTATTGGTCCCCCTTTGTAATTTTTACCAAATTTTGACGAAATATTTAACATAATCAGACATAGATAATAAGCATACACGTACATAAGCATAGTTCAACCATAAGTACATAGTTCAACCGTCATTAAGCATACTGAAGCGTACATAGTTCGATCCATCCCACATCTCATCTCACATGCGGCCGGCACGATCCTGAAGCTTCTCCAGGTACTCGGCGTACGCACCGTGCGCCACCCTGCGAGAATACTTCTGCTTGAAGGAGCCAACAGCCCGTCCTCTTGCATGCGCCAGAAGACTTAGATATGCGTCATGAAGCTTCTGGTTGGAAAATGGGCATCCATAGCCGCCGTTCTAGGTCCTAATACGCCTGTTATGCATTCCCGCATAAAGCTCCCTCAGGATTTGCCTCTTGTACCTCCTCTGGCCATCTTCATCCTCGCTGTCCACATCGTCAGACAACAGCTATACAAATAGTAAAACAAATTTGGCATCAAATCAATGATTACATGTCGTGAAGTAGGATTAGGAATTTATGGCTATTTATTTATACATATCCAGAAATTATGGTTCGACTTTTAAGCACGCTCGTCTATGTACAGACTAATCTTGAAGAAAATAATGGCACAAACATATGTAGGTCATTCAAAATTAATTGTCAAGCCCTGGCTAGGTGAAGGAAATATGCCCTAGAGGCAATAATAAAGTTATTATTTATTTCCTTATATCATGATAAATGTTTATTATTCATGCTAGAATTGTATTAACCGGAAACATGATACATGTGTGAATACATAGACAAACAGAGTGTCACTAGTATGCCTCTACTTGACTAGCTCGTTGATCAAAGATGGTTATGTTTCCTAGCCATAGACATGAGTTGTCATTTGATTAACGGGATCACATCATTAGGAGAATGATGTGATTGACTTGACCCATTCCGTTAGCTTAGCACTCGATCGTTTTAGTATGTTGCTATTGCTTTCTTCATGACTTATACATGTTCCTATGACTATGAGATTATGCAACTCCCGTTTACCGGAGGAACACTTTGTGTGCTACCAAACATCACAACGTAACTGGGTGATTATAAAGGTGCTCTACAGGTGTCTCCGAAGGTACTTGTTGGGTTGGCGTATTTCGAGATTAGGATTTGTCACTCCGATTGTCGGAGAGGTATCTCTGGGCCCACTCAGTAATGCACATCACTATAAGCCTTGCAAGCATTGTAACTAATGAGTTAGTTGCGGGATGATGTATTACGGAACGAGTAAAGAGACTTGCCGGTAACGAGATTGAACTAGGTATTGAGATACCGACGATCGAATCTCGGGCAAGTAACATACCGATGACAAAGGGAACAACGTATGTTGTTATGCGGTCTGACCAATAAAGATCTTCGTAGAATATGTAGGAACCAATATGAGCATCCAGGTTCCGCTATTGGTTACTGACCGGAGAGGTGTCTCGGTCATGTCTACATAGTTCTCGAACCCGTAGGGTCCGCACGCTTAACGTTACGATGACAGTTATATTATGAGTTTATATGTCTTGATGTACCGAAGGTTGTTCGGAGTCCTGGATGTGATCACGGACATGACGAGGAGTCTCGAAATTGTCAAGACATAAAGATTGATATATTGGAAGCCTATGTTCGGACATCGGAAGTGTTCCGGGTGAAATCGGGATTTTTCCGGAGTACCGGAGAGTTACGGAAATTCGTATTGGGCCTTAATGGACCATATGGGAAAGGAGAGAAAGGCCCCAAAGGGTGGCCGCACCCCTCCCCATGGACTAGTCCGAATTGGACTAGGGAGGGGGGCGCCCCCTTGCTTCTTTCTCCTTCTCCCTTCGCTTCTCCTATTCCAACAAGGAAAGGAGGAGTCCTACTCCCGGTGGGAGTAGGACTCCCCCCTTGGCGCGCCCTCCTCCTTGGCCGGCGGCCTCCCCCTTGCTCCTTTATATACGGGGGCAGGGGGGCACCCCATAGACACACAATTGATCAACGATCTTTTAGCCGTGTGCGGTGCCCCCTCCACCATATTACACCTCGATAATATCATAGCGGAGCTTAGGCGAAGCCCTGCGTTGGTAGAACATCATCATCGTCACCACGCCGTCGTGCTGACGAAACTCTCCCTCAACACTCGGCTGGATCGGAGTTCGAGGGACGTCATCGAGCTGAACGTGTGCTGAACTCGGAGGTGTCGTGCGTTCGGTACTTGATCGGTCGGATCGTGAAGACGTACGACTACATCAACCGCGTTGTGTTAAACGCTTCCGCTATCGGTCTACGAGGGTACGTGGACAACACTCTCCCCTCTCGTTGCTATGCATCACCATGATCTTGCGTGTGCATAGGAATTTTTTTGAAATTACTACGTTCCGCAACAGTGGTATCAGAGCCTGGTTTTATGCATTGATGTTATGCATGAGTAGAACACAAGTGAGTTGTGGGCGATATAAGTCATACTGCTTACCAGCATGTCATACTTTGGTTCAGCGGTATTGTGAGATGAAGCGGCCCAAACCGACATTACGCGTACGCTTACGCGAGACTAGTTTTACCGTTGCGAGCACTCGTTGCTTAAAGGTGACTGGCGGGTGTCTATCTCTCTCACTTTAGTTGAACCGAGTGTGGCTACGCCCGGTCCTTGCGAAGGTTAAAACAACACTAACTTGACAAACTATCTTTGTGGTTTTGATGCGTAGGTAAGAACGGTTCTTGCTAAGCCCGTAGCAGCCACGTAAAACTTGCAACAACAAAGTAGAGGACGTCTAACTTGTTTTTGCAGGGCATATTGTGATGTGATATGGTTAAGACATGATGCTATATTTTATTGTATGAGATGATCATGTTTTGTAACCGAGTTATCGGCAACTGGCAGGAGCCATATGGTTGTCGCTTTATTGTATGCAATGCAATCGCCATGTAATTGTTTTACTTTATCACTAAGCGGTAGCGATAGTCGTAAAAGCAATAGTTGGCGAGACGACAACGATGCTACGATGGAGATCAAGGTGTCGCGCCGGTGACGATGGTGATCATGACGGTGCTTCGGAGATGGAGATCACAAGCACAAGATGATGATGGCCATATCATATCACTTATATTGATTGCATGTGATGTTTATCTTTTATGCATCTTATCTTGCTTTGATTGACAGTAGCATTATAAGATGATCTCTCACTAAAATTTCAAGATAAAAGTGTTCTCCCTGAGTATGCACCTTTGCGAAAGTTCTTCGTGCTGAGATACCACGTGATGATCGGGTGTGGTAGGCTCTACGTTCAAATACAACGGGTGCAAAACAGTTGCACACACAGAATATTTAGATTAAACTTGACGAGCCTAGCATATGCAGATATGGCCTCGGAACACGGAGACCGAAAGGTCGAGCGTGAATCATATAGTAGATATGATCAACATAGTGATGTTCACCATTGAAACTACTCCATCTCACGTGATGATCGGACATGGTTTAGTTGATATGGATCACGTGATCACTTAGAGGATTAGAGGGATGTCTATCTAAGTGGGAGTTCTTAAATAATATGATTAATTGAACTTGACTTTATCATGAACTTAGTCCTGATAGTATTTTGCAAATTATGTTGTAGATCAATAGCTCGCGTTGTTGCTTCCCTGTGTTTATTTTTGATATGTTCCTAGAGAAAAATTATGTTGAAAGTTGTTAGTAGCAAAGATGCGGATTGGATCCGTGATCTGAGGATTATCCTCATTGCTGCACAGAAGAATTATGTCCTTGATGCACCGCTAGGTGACAGACGTATTGCAAGAGCAGATGCAGACGTTATGAATGTTTCGCTAGCTCAATATGATGACTACTTGATAGTTTAGTGCACCATGCTTAACGGCTTAGAATCGGGATTTCAAAGACGTTTTGAACGTCATGGACCATTTGAGATGTTCCAGGAGTTGAAGTTAATATTTCAAGCAAATACCCGAGTTGAGAGATATGAAGTATCCAACAAGTTATATAGCTAAAAGATGGAGGAGAATAGCTCAAGCAGTGAGCATGTGCTCAGATTGTCTGGGTACTACAATCGCTTGGATCAAGTGGGAGTTAATCTTGCAGATAAAATAGTGATTGAAAGAATTCTCTAGTCAGCATCACCAAGTTAGTAGAACTTCATGATGAACTATAGTATGCAAGGGATGACGAAAGTTATTCCCGAGCTCTTCGCGATGCTGAAATCGACGAAGGTAGAAATCAAGAAAGAGCATCAAGTGTTGATGGTTAACAAGACCACTAGTTTCAAGAAAAGGGCAAAGGGATAGAAGGGGAACTTCAAGAAGAACGGCAAGCAAGTTGCTACTCAAGTGAAGAAGCCCAAGTCTATACCTAAGCCTGAGACTAAGTGCTTCTACTGCAAAGGGACTGGTCACTAGAAGCGGAACTGCCCCAAGTATTTGGTGGATAAGAAAGGATGGCAAAGTGAACAAAGGTATATTTGATATACATATTATTGATGTGTATTATACTAGTGTTCGTAGCAACCCCTCGGTATTTGATACTGGTTCAGTTGGTAAGAGTAGTAACTCGAAACGGGAGTTGCAGAATAAACAGAGACTAGTAAAAGGCGAGGTGACGATGTGTGTTGGAAGTAGTTCCAAGATTGATCATCATCGCACACTCCCTATACTTTCGGGATTAGTGTTGAAACTAAATAAGTGTTATTTGGTGTTTGCGTTGAGCATGAATATGATTTGATCATGTTTGTTGCAATACAGTTATTCATTTAAATTAGAGAATACTTGTTGTTCTGTTTACATGAATAAAACCTTCTATGGTCATACACCCAATAAAATGGTTTGTTGGATCTCGATCGTAGTGATACACATATTCATAATAATGAAGCCAAAAGATGCAAAGTTAATAATGATAGTGCAACTTATTTGTGGCACTGCCGTTTAGGTCATATTGGTGTAAAGCGCATGAAGAAACTCCATACTGATGGGATTTTGGAATCACTTGATTATGAATCACTTGATGCTTGCGAACCATGCCTCATGGGCAAGATGACTAAAACGCCGTTCTTCGGAACTATGGAGAGAGCAACAGATTTGTTGGAAATCATACATATAGATGTATGTGGTCCAATGAATATTGAGGCTCGTAGCAGGTATCATTATTTTCTGACCTTCACAGATGATTTGAGCAAATATGGGTATATCTACTTAATGAAACAGAAGTCTGAAACATTTGAAAAGTTCATATAATTTCAGAGTGAAGCGGAAAATCATCGTAACAAGAAAATAAAGTTTCTACGATCTGATCGTGGAGAAGAGTATTTGAGTTACGAGTTTGGCCTTCAGTTAAAACAATGTGAAATAGTTTCACTACTCACGCCACCTGGAACACCACAGTGTAATGGTGTTTCCGAACATCGTAACCGTACTTTATTAGATATGGTGCGATATATGATGTCTCTTACCGATCTACCACTATCGCTTTGGGGTTATGCATTAGAGACAGCTGCATTCACGTTAAATAGGGTACCATCTAAATCCGTTGAGACGACATCTTATGAACTGTGGTTTGGCAAGAAACCAAAGTTGTCGTTTCTTAAAGTTTGGGGTTGCGATGCTTATGTGAAAAAGTTTCATCCTGATAAGCTCAAACCCAAATCGGAGAAATGTGTCTTCTTAGGATACCCAAAGGAGACAGTTGGGTACACCTTCTATCATAGATCCGAAGGCAAGACATTCGTTGCTAAGAATGGATCCTTTCTAGAGAAGGAGTTTCTCTCGAAAGAAGTGAGTGGGCGGAAAGTATAACTTGATGAGGTAACTGTACCTGCTCCCTTATTGGAAAGTAGATCATCACAGAAACCAGTTTCCGCGACACGTACACCAAATAGTGAGGAAGTTAATGAGAATGATCGTGAAACTTCAGATCAAGTTATTACTGAACTTTGTAGGTCAACCAGATTAAGATCCGCACCAGAGTGGTACGATAATCCTGTTCTGGAGGTTATGTTACTAGACCATGACGAACCTACGAACTATGAAGAAGCGATGGTGAGCCCAGATTCCGCAAAATGGCTTAAGGCCATGATATCTGAGATGAGATCCATGTATGAGAACAAAGTATGGACTTTGATTGACTTGCCCAATGATCGGTGAGCCATTGAGATTAAATGGATCGTCAAGAGGAAGACGGACGCTGATAGTAGTGTTACTATCTACAAAGCTAGAATTGTCGCAAAAGGTTTTCGACAAGTTTAAGGTGTTGACTACGATGAGAGTTTCTCACTCGTATCTATGCTTAAGTCTGTCCGAATCATGTTAGCAATTGCCGCATTTTATGAAATCTGGCAAATGGATAAACAAAACTGCATTCCTTAATGGATTTATTAAAGAAGAGTTGTATATGATGCAACCAGAAGGTTTTGTCAATCCAAAAGGTGCTAACAAAATATGCTAGCTCCAGCGATCCATCTATGGACTGGTGCAAGCATCTCGGAGTTGGAATATACACTTTGATAAGTTGATCAAAACATATAGTTTTATACAGACTTGCGGTGAAGTCTGTATTTACATGAAAGTGAGTGGGAGCACTACAGCATATCTGATAAGTATATGTGAATGACATATTGTTGATCGGAAATAATGTAGAATTATTCTGCAAAGCATAAAGGAGTGTTTGAAAGGAGTTTTTCAAAGAAAGACCTCAGTGAAGCTGCTTACATATTGAGCATCAAGATCTATAGAGATAGATCAAGATGCTTGATAAGTTTTTTCAATGAGTACATACCTTAACAAGATTTTGAAGTAGTTCAAAATGGAACAGTCAAAAAAAGAGTTTCTTGCCTGTGTTACAACGTGTGAAATTGAGTAAGACTCAAAGCCCGACCACGACAGAAGATAGAAAAAGAATGAAAGTCATTCCCTATGCCTCGGCCATAGGTTCTATAAAGTATGCCATGCTGTGTACCAGATCTATTGTATACCCTACACTGATTTTGGCAAGGGAGTACAATAGTGATCTAGGAGTAGATCACTGGACAGCGGTCAAAATTATCCTTACTGGAATAAGGATATGTTTCTCGATTATGGAAGTGACAAAAGGTTCATCGTAAAGGGTTACGTCGATGCAAGTTTTGACACTAATCTAGATGACTCTAAGTCTCTGTCTAGATACATATTGAAAGAGGGAGCAATTAACTAGAGTAGCTCCGTGCAGAGCATTGTAGACATAGAAATTTGCAAAATACTTACGGATCTGAATGTGACAGACCCGTTGACTAAAATTATCTCACAAGCAAAACATGATCACACCTTGGTACTCTTTGGTTGTTAATCACATAGCGATGTGAACTAGATTATTGACTCTAGTAAACCCTTTGGGTATTGGTCACATGACGATGTGAACTATGGGTGTTAATCACATGGTGATGTGAATTATTGGTGTTAAATCACATGGCGATGTGAACTAGATTATTGACTCTAGTGCAAGTGGGAGACTGAAGGAAATATGCCCTAGAGGCAATAATAAAGTTATTATTTATTTCCTTATATCATGATAAATGTTTATTATTCATGCTAGAATTGTATTAACCGGAAACATGATACATGTGTGAATACATAGACAAATAGAGTGTCACTAGTATGCCTCTACTTGACTAGCTCGTTGATCAAAGATGTTTATGTTTCCTAGCCATAGACATGAGTTGTCATTTGATTAACGGGATCACATCATTAGGAGAATGATGTGCTTGACTTGACCCATTCCGTTATCTTAGCACTCGATCGTTTTAGTATGTTGCTATTGCTTTCTTCATGACTTATACATGTTCCTATGACTATGAGATTATGCAACTCCCGTTTACCGGAGGAACACTTTGTGTGCTACCAAACGTCACAACGTAACTGGGTGATTATAAAGGTGCTCTACAGGTGTCTCCGAAGGTACTTGTTGGGTTGGCGTATTTCAAGATTAGGATTTGTCACTCCGATTGTCGGAGAGGTATCTCTGGGCCACTCAGTAATGCACATCACTATAAGCCTTGCAAGCATTGTAACTAATGAGTTAGTTGCGGGATGATGTATTACGGAACGAGTAAAGAGACTTGCCGGTAACGAGATTTAACTAGGTATTGAGATACCGATGATCGAATCTCGGGCAAGTAACATACCGATGACAAAGGGAACAACGTATGTTGTTACGCGGTCTGACCGATAAAGATCTTTGTAGAATATGTGGGAGCCAATATGAGCATCCAGGTTCCGCTATTGGTTATTGACCGGAGAGGTGTCTCGGTCATGTCTGGATAGTTCTCGAACCCGTAGGGTCCGCACGCTTAACGTTACGATGACGGTTATATTATGAGTTTATGTGTTTTGATGTACCGAAGGAGTTCGGAGTCCCGGATGAGATCGGGGACGTGACGAGGAGTATCGAAATGGCCGAGATGTAAAGATCGATATATTGGACGACTATATTCGGACTTCGGAAAGGTTCCGAGTGATTCGGGTATTTTTCGGAGTACCGGAGAGTTACGGAAATTCGTATTGGGCCTTAATGGGCCATACGGGAAAGGAGAGGAAGGCCCCAAAGGGTGGCCGCACCCCTCCCCATGGACTAGTCCGAATTGGTCTAGGGAGGGGGGGTGCCCCCTTCCTTCTTTCTCCTTCTCCCTTCCCTTCTCCTATTCCAACAAGGAAAGGAGGAGTCCTACTCCCGGTGGGAGTAGGACTCCCCCCTTGGCGCGCCCTCCTCCTTGGCCGGCGGCCTCCTCCTTGCTCCTTTATGTACGGGGGCAGGGGGGCACCCCATAGACACACAATTGATCAACAATCTTTTAGCCGTGTGCGGTGCCCCCCTCCAC
This sequence comes from Aegilops tauschii subsp. strangulata, assembly GCF_002575655.3. Taxonomy (NCBI): domain Eukaryota; kingdom Viridiplantae; phylum Streptophyta; class Magnoliopsida; order Poales; family Poaceae; genus Aegilops; species Aegilops tauschii. The sequence goes on from NC_053035.3 coordinate 393,101,020, forward strand.
CATATTACACCTCGATAATATCGTAGCGGAGCTTAGGCGAAGCCCTGCGTCGGTAGAACATCATCATCGTCACCACGCCGTCGTGCTGACGAAACTCTCCCTCAACACTCGGCTGGATCGGAGTTCGAGGGATGTCATCGAGCTGAACGTGTGCTGAACTCGGAGGTGCCGTGCGTTCGGTACTTGATCGGTCGGATCGTGAAGACGTACGACTACATGAACCGCGTTGTGTTAAACGCTTCCGCTATCGGTCTACGAGGGTACGTGGACAACACTCTCCCCTCTCGTTGCTATGCATCACCATGATCTTGCGTGTGCGTAGGAATTTTTTTGAAATTACTACGTTCCCCAACACTAGGAATTATTAGTACGAACACTAACCCTAGTCGGATTACTAGTAGAAATTATTTGCACAGAAGAAACAACTAATCACTTATCACCTGTACCATTCGAACAATCAATACACTACACGGATCTAACGAAACTTACTCAGATTTCATGGATTGGGAGAACATAACCATAGGATTTGTTTTCCAAAAAGGGGGAGGCAGGAGTAACGAGAGAAACCCTATGATCTATTTGACACATAAATGGTTATAGATGACTAACCAGTTGTCCATCGTCGTCGGGCTCGTCAGCGGAGTGGTCGTCGGAGTCGGTGTGGAACTCCGCCTCCGGCTGTGGAAGCTCGAGGCCGTTGACGACATCAGGGTGCAGCGATAACTCGCCGACGGTGACGGTAACCTCTGTCTCCATCTCCACGCCGTGCTCCGGGGCTTTAGCAGCCCCGACGTTGCCACTCCCTCCGATGGGGCGCTTCGGCGGCATCCTCATACACTGACGACTTTGAGGACTGAGAGCGGCGTCGAGAATGCAAGCGGAGAGAGAGAGGATTGTGTGTGTGTGTGTGTAGTGAGGATGGGGGGTGCGGCCGCTCGGGCGCACCATTAATATGGAGTAGTGGGAGTTGTGGGAGAGAGGCGGGCGGCGGTCAAACCGATGGCTCTCCTCCCGGTGAGCCTGCGCACTGGACTGCTGGCATGCCTATCAAAGTTTCACACAGCTACTCGCATGCCTCCCGATGACACTGCGCAGCGAGCACGCCTCCGTCAATTCACACACCTGCACGCACGCCTCCCCGTCTGCCTGCGCGGCGGACTGCTTGCATGCGTCCTGTCAACTCATGCCTGCTCGCATGGCACACGGGTCGCGCGGCAGCACGTATATTTTTTTCTATTTGGATGATTAATGCTGCCGCTTTAGTGCTTAACCAAAGCATGGCACGTATCCATTGTTGGTCTAACGCTCACGGTTCGAATAAATAATCCGTTTGGGATATTGGTTCCCAATTATTAATAATCCCCCGTCTGTAATTAGATAAAGATTACATCAAAACTGGTCTCAAATTTGACAAAAAAGGTACAATGCCACTTTGTATTGGTGTCCATATGACAACACGATAAGTTTCATGAACTTCAAATAAGTTTTGGATGTACTAGAATTTAAAAATCAAGATTCTCAATGTTTGAAATTTGTTGCACAGGGTGTAAACATGCACCCAGTGAGACACATGTGTTTTTGCAATCCATTTAGGTGCATTGTCACGTGTGCATGTAGCTCAATTTTGATTTTTGCACATTATACCCGTAGAAAATCAATCAATCAATGTAATGAAACATCTTAATGATCTTTGTGATTTTTTTGAAATTAAAACGTTCCTCCTTTGGTAACATGTATGTTCACCGCGGATAATTAATTTAACATGCAACCTAGTTGCGGTGGATTCGCGGTGTGTGTATGGGTGTGTGTGTCTGGGGGTGGCGGGTGGCTCGCAGTACACTACGAGTTCTGAGCCATCATGTGGGTTGGCTGTTTTGTTAGGCAGGCCGGTGCCACATCAGTCGTGAAATCATTATTTAAAACATTACACAACCCTTCCATACATAAATGTTTTGGCCACATGCAGTCGATGATTGTCCTACACGACACTCGATACTCGCGTGTGATGCTTTCTGTGGGCTCGCGAGGTCGTCGTCCATCACTTTGACGAACAGCCGATAGTGAGGTTAATTTGACCAGCAAGGTAGAATCTTTTTTGTTTGTGTTATGGTGGTATATAGTATGCGTCGAAGAGGTGGGAGGGGACTGTAGCGACCAGACCTCAAATGGTCTGTGCTGCTGTGCACCAGTGTCATCCCTGGATCAGTAATGCTGACACGCACAGTACAAATGGAGGATTTATAACAGAGTAGCAATCACACACTTATTACATCGAATATCTCCAAAGAGATTAAGTATGATAAACATGGCTTAAGGCCATCTAAAATGATAACAGCGGAAGACTTGGAAGGTAAGTGAGTCCATCAACTCCAGCGGCATCACTGAGCATAAGACCACGACCTAAGGCACCTTACTCGTCGTCTGAAAAGTCTGCAACATGAAACGTTGCAGCCCGAAAACGGGTCAGCACATAGAATATGCTGGCAATGTAACACATAGAGAATAATGAACAATGACAAAGCTATACTACATGCATATATGGCTGGTGGAAAGCTCTATGGTTACAGTTTTGCGAAAAGCCAATTTTATCCTACTTCCAAGGAATAAATTTTATTTAACTATCATGGTGGTTGTGAAACATTGAGATGGTTGACAGCATCTCAATCCCAATTAAATGTCATCAATAACCCAACAAAATTAATTAGAAGTAACATAGTGATGAGATTCACATGATAATCCAAGTACTTGATACTCAAGTTGTCCATAACCGGGGACACGGCTAACCATGATTAGTTTGTACACTCTGCAGAGGTTTGTGCACTTTTCCCCACAAGACTTGATCTCCTCCGTTGGATTACTCGCACTACATGGTGTTTGAGTAACGGATGACCAAGACACAGTCTTTCAGAAGTGTTTGCACCTTACGTATGGGTAGACAGTTACACCTACTTTCCCCTACATCTGCTAGTCTACCACTGTAAGAGTTCACACAACTTAGTCAACTATGCTAGAGCCCATAATAGCTTGCGGCTACACACGGAAGTTTCTAGCATGAATAATCTCATGATCCCTTTGAACCTGGGTGGCGGTCCAAAAGAAAACAGGCAATCCTGGAATACCCAGGTACCTCAATCCACCCAGATGTGAGTTTAAGTTGCCACCTTAAGTAAACCATTAATTAACAATCTCACATCTGTCATGAATTTCACTCAAACCCAATCCACGTCTACGAGCATAGCATGGCAATAATAAAAGCAACGTAGAAGTAACTCCCAAGGGTTTGATAAGAAAACAGGTAATAGGTTCTACCTCAACTACTTCCCAATACCCACAATTTAATTAGATCCTAATCATGCAAGTGTTTGAGGAAAACAGATCTAATGCAATAAAAACTGGGTATGGAAGGTATATGATCAAAGTGTTACTTGCCTTGCTGATGATCCGCAAAACCTAGCGATTCGAAGTAACAAGCGGCACACTCCGGGTACTCTATCGCACACAAACAAGAATACAATCAGTACTCATCTAATGCACAGGTAAAACTTGAATGAAAGATCCAACCAGAAAGTTCAACTTAAGAACTCCGGTTTGCAAAAAGAATCAACTCGAAAGAAGCAACGGAAGTCAAACAGCGAAAGAAAGAAACTTCGTTTACTAATCTGGATCTAGGTCAAATTTTACTGTAGCAAAAACTTATTTGAGTAGGTTAAACGGAAAGAGAATTTCGAGACGAAACTCTAGGCGCTTGAATCGCCTGATTCCGATAAACGAGCGAGAAGTTAAACAGAATCGAAGATTCGATCAGAAATCGAATCTGAGAAAATAACGAGAAAACTCCGACGAAAAAAAAAACGGTCGAACGGTTAAATAAACGGACGTTCGTTAACAGAGAAAAACCGACGAACGCGTTCGTCGAAACGAACGGTTCGGTGAACGCTCGTAAAATAATAAAACCGAAAAAAAACCGATCTAGGGTTTTTTTTAACGAAGGTTTTTTTTAAAACAAAAACCGGTAAAGTCAGCGGGCGGCGGCAGTTCCTCGTCGGGCTCCGGCGAGGGGCTCCGGCGGGGCGGCGAGCTCGGGCGGCGGGGTGCGGGGCTCGGAGGGGGGGGGCGGGCGAGGCGGGGGCGGTGACTCCCGGCGGCGGCGGCGCGGGCTACGGCGGCGGCGGCGAGGCGTGTTGCGGGCGGCGGCGGGGCTCGGCGGTGAGGGCTCCGGCGGCGGCGGTGGTGAGAGAAAGAGAGGGGGGGTATCTAAGGAGGGGGGGTCCGGTGGCTTGGGGAGGTGGCAAGGGCGGCGGGCGGCGTAGCCGGCCGGGACTCGGGCGGCGATCCCGTCTCCGGGGCGGAGACGACGGGGCGGCGGGGCTGGGCCATCGGCTGGGCCTTTGGCCCAGTCGGCGCGCGAGCGGATTTTTTTTAATTTTTTTTAAAAATAAGTTCCGTGGAAAAAATTACGTAAAAAAAGGAATAAAAATCAGAAAAATATGAAATAAATTTTCCCCGTCTAGTTAGAAAATCTAGAATAGGGTGAACATTTTTTAAATCAAAATAAATATTTTGAAAACATGCAATATTTTTAATGCACTAAAATTGCAAATAAAATCCAAATAAATTCCAAATAATGATTTTAACATTTTTCCTCCAGTATTTCACTTGTTTTGGAGAAGTCATATTTTCTCCTCTCGTTTATTTAAATTGAAATATTTTCCGGAGAGAAAAATAATTTAAACCAAAATCCTCGTCTTATTATTTGATGAAAATCAAATTTGAAAATTCGAGAAAATCCCCAACTCTCTCCGAGGGTCCTTGAGTTGCTTAGGATTTATCGAGGATTTTTCAAAATGCAATAAAACATGATATCCAATGATGATCTATGTATAACATTCCAAATTGGAAATTTGGGATGTTACAAACCTACCCCCCTTAAGATGAATCTCGCCCTCGAGATTCGGGTTGGCTAGAAAATAGGTGAGAGTGGTCTTTCCGTAGATCTTCCTCTCGCTCCCAGGTGGCTTCATCCTCCGTGTGGTGACTCCACTGAACTTTGCAAAACTTGATAACCTTGCTGCGGGTAACTCGGCTGGCATACTCGAGAATCTTAAATGGTTTCTCCTCATAAGTCAAATCACTTTCCAACTGTATCGCTTCCAGTGGCACAGTATCTCTCAGCGGTATCTCAGCCATCTCTGCGTGGCACTTCTTCAACTGCGAAACGTGAAATACATCATGTACTCCAGACAATCCTTCGGGTAATTCCAACTTGTATGCAACTTCTTCCATACGTCCCACAACTCTGTATGGTCCGATAAAACGGGGCGCTAACTTTCCCTTAACTCCGAAGCGCTTCACTCCTCGAAGGGGTGATACTCGAAGATACACTCTGTCTCCGACTTCGTGAACGGTCTCCTTTCGTTTAGAATCAGCATAACTCTTCTGTCTGGACTGGGCTACTTTGAGCCTATCGCGAATCAACCTTACTTTCTGTTCAGACTCCTTAATCAAATCTGGTCCAAACAACTGACGGTCTCCAACTTCGTCCCATAACAACGGTGTTCTACACCTCCTTCTGTACAAGGCTTCGAAAGGGGCCATCTTCAAACTGGTTTGATAACTGTTGTTATAAAAAAACTCCGCATATGGCAAATTGTCGTCCCAACTAGATCCATAATCTAGTGCACATGCTCTCAACATGTCCTCCAAAATCTGGTTGACTCTCTCGGTCTGTCCATCTGTCTGCGGGTGAAATGCTGTACTAAATTCCAGCCTGGTTCCCAACGTTTCATGTAACTGCTTCCAAAACTTCGAGGTAAATTGGGTTCCTCTGTCTGATACAATGGTCCTCGGAACTCCATGCAAACATACGATCCTGGTCATGTATATCTTTGCCAATTTAGCACTGGTGTAAGTGGTCTTCACTGGAATGAAATGAGCCACTTTCGTCAAACGGTCGACTACAACCCATATTGAGTCATAGCCTGAACGAGTCCTGGGTAACCCGGTGATAAAAGCCATGCCTATTTTATTCCACTTCCATTCGGGTATCGGCAATGGCTGTAGCAATCCTGCTGGCTTCTGATGCTCTGCCTTCACTCTCTGACATACATCACAAACTGCTACATACTCCGCAATATCCTTCTTCATTCCGGTCCACCAGAAGGTATTCTTCAAATCCAAATACATCTTGGTATTCCCTGGGTGAATCGAGTACGGTGGATCATGAGCTTTCTGCAAAATCAACTTCCTGATCTCCGGATCATTTGGCACATATACGCGGTCCTCGAACCATAAGGTATCGTGCTCCTCCTCACGAAATCCCTTGGCTTTTCCTTTGCTCATCTTCTCCTTTATCTCTTGAATCTCCTTGTCTGTCTTCTGAGCTTCTCTGATCCTTTCCATCATGGTAGACTGAATCTCCAATGTCGCTAAATGGCCTATTGGGACTATCTCCAAACATAGCTCGCGTAGGTCCTCGGCTAACTCCTGAGGTAACTCTCCTGTCATGAGGGTGTTGGCATGACTCTTGCGGCTCAACGCGTCTGCTACTATGTTAGCCTTTCCAGGGTGATAATGCAATCTCATATCATAATCCTTAATGAGCTCCAACCATCTCCTCTGTCTGAGATTTAACTCCTTCTGCGTGAAAATGTACTTCAAACTCTTGTGATCCGTGTACACCTCACAATGGTTTCCGATGAGAAAATGTCTCCATGTCTTCAATGCATGCACCACGGCTGCTAATTCCAAATCATGCGTAGCATAATTCTTCTCATGGGGTTTAAGTTGTCGTGAAGCATATGACACAACTCTTCCTTCCTGCATAAGCACTGCTCCAAGTCCTCGACAAGAAGCGTCGCAATAAACTTCATAATCCTTGCGTTGATCTGGCAGAATCAACACTAGTGATGTAACCAATCGTTTCTTCAACTCTTGGAAACTAGCTTCACATTCCTCAGTCCAATTGAATTTGGTGTCCTTCTTCAATAGCTCTGTCATGGGCTTAGCAATCCTTGAGAAATTCTCGATGAATCTCCGGTAGTATCCTGCAAGTCCAAGAAAACTCCGGATTTCTCCAACTGTCGTGGGTGATTCCCAACTTGTCACTGTGTCAACCTTGGCAGGGTCTACTGCTATTCCTTCTCCAGAAATAACATGTCCAAGGAATCCAACTTCCTTCAACCAAAACTCACATTTGCTGAACTTGGCATATAACTGATGTTCTCTGAGCTTCTCAAGTACCAATCGCAAATGCTCCTCATGCTCTTCTTCGTCCTTGGAAAAGATTAAAATATCATCAATGAACACCACGACGAACTTATCCAAGAACTCCATAAACACTTTGTTCATCAGGTTCATGAAATAGGCAGGTGCGTTAGTCAGTCCAAATGACATAACGGTATACTCATACAATCCATATCTGGTGGTAAATGCTGTCTTGGGTATATCCTGCTCTCGAATCTTTAACTGATGGTATCCTGATCGTAAATCGATCTTGGAAAATACCTTAGCTCCTTGTAGGCGGTCAAACAAATCATTGATCATCGGCAGTGGGTACTTGTTTTTGATGGTCACTTCATTCAATCCTCGGTAATCAACAACCATCCTCCGCGATCCATCTTTCTTCTCCACTAGAAGTACTGGTGATCCCCAAGGTGACGAACTTGGGCGAATATATCCTTTATCCAGTAACTCCTTGATCTGCTTCTTAATTTCCTCCAAATCCTTTGCGGGCATCCTGTACGGTCTCTTAGATATTGGCCCTGTGCCTGGCAAAAGTTCAATCAAGAACTCAATGTCTCTATCCGGTGGCATGCCTGGCAACTCTTCTGGAAATACATCCGGATAATCTTTCACCACTGGTACTTCCTCCTGTACAACTCCTGATAAGGAATTTACTTGAGTCCTCTTCGGCATATGTCGAGATACATACTTGATCCTTTTTCCTTCTGGGGTGGTAAGCAAAATCATCTTGCTGGCACAATCAATGTTTCCTCCATACAACGATAGCCAATCCATTCCCAAAATCACATCCAAACCTTGCGATTCCAAAACAATGAGGTCTGAGGGGAAAACGTGCCTACCAATGGCCAATGGTATCTGAAAACATCCTTGGGTGGCCATATACTCTGCTCCTGGCGAGGTTACTAACATAGGGTTTCTGAGAACTTTGGTGGACATCTTAAACTTATTCACGAATCCCCTTGATATGTATGAATGCGATGCACCAGTATCGAAAAGAACGGTTGCAGTAAATGACTTAACCAAAAACTTACCTATTACTGCATGAGGCTGAGCTTCAACCTCCTCCACGCTCACGTGGCTCACGTGTCCTTTGTTGAACGGGTTCGGCTTCTTCCCAGAGCTTCCATTGCCATTTCCATTTTGGGCTTCTGGACATTCGGCATAATGTCCATTCTTCTGGCACTTAAAGCAAGTGACTTGGCTTAGGTCCCTCTTGGCTGGGGTAGATGGGTTGGTGCGGTTCTGTCCGTTGCTTCCTCCATTCCCATTACCATTCTTGGAGCCATTATGGTTGTGCGAACTACCTCCTCCATGGGTATGCTGAAACTGCCCTCCCGACTTCGGGGTAGAACGGGGCTTCAGCTGAGCTCCTGAATTATACTTCCCTTGTCCATACTTCCTCTTACGATTTTCAATCTGCTGTTGCTTCCCTTCAATCATGAGAGCTCTATCTACCAACTCCTGGTAGTTGTTGAAGGTTGCTACCATCAACTGCATACTCAGTTCATCATTCAGTCCTTCCAAAAACTTCTCCTGCTTGGCAGCATCTGTAGCAGCGTCATCTGGTGCATAACGTGCCAACTTACTGAATTCCTCCACATACTGGCCTACGGTGCGTCCTCCTTGGCGTAGGTTGCAAAACTCACGCTTCTTCATAGCCATAGCTCCTGCTGAAACATGGGCTGTACGGAAAGCTTGCTGAAACTGGTCCCATGTGACAGTGTCAATAGGGTGCGTGGCTGTATAATTCTCCCACCATGATGCTGCGGGTCCATCAAGCTGATGTGCGACAAAACGCACTCTTTCCGCATCTGTGCATCCTGCAGTGGTCAACTCCCTTCCAACTTTGCGGAGCCAATCATCTGCAACAATCGGCTCGGTGCTACTGGAAAACACCGGCGGGTTTAGCCTCAGGATACGGGCTAAGTGATCAACAGGTGGTGGTGGCGGTGGGTTGTTGTTGTTGTTGTTGTTGTTGTTGTTGCCTTGGTTCTGAACTAACACTTGCATCAGGGCATTCTGTTGCTGAATCAACTGGGTGATCTCTGGGGGGGAAACAAATCCGGTGCCGCGTCTCGGAGGCATCTGATAGGTTTAGAAAAGATGAGAGTTAAGAATAGAATGAGGTCTAGAGAGAAAACACTACCCATATGCTCATGAGACAATTTCAATCAATATCACTCAATCAATTCAAACAAGGCAAAACAATCGATCTAACTAGCGTTACAAAGTGCTTGAACTATACTATTAAATGGGGGAAAACTACTACTGATATGGTGGTCTACTAAAATTCTGATCCGTTGAAGACTCCATGATGTCTGCTCCAGCTTCATCAACCCAGTCGTCTTCACTTGGTTCCGAGTCGGTGTCGTCGATGATGATGTAGTTATCCGGACAAGGCATTCGTCGACTTCTGCTTTTGGCACTGGATTTCCCATGAATACTCCAATCTTCTTCTCCAGGTCGTCATTCTTCCCTACTAGTGCGTTGATTTCCTCCAAATAATCTTCGCGGGTAGCCTTGAGTTCTTCTTGGAGTTCCTTGATCTTCGTTAATGCCTTCTTCAGTTCTTCCTTGTCCGTGCACATCTGATTCTCCTGGCGTCGAATATGTTGGTTTTGCTCCTGGATGAAAGCTGCAATTGATCCATCCTTCTTGGCCTTAATCATCTCCCATTGCGCGTCTCGACGTCCACAAATCTGATAAATTGTATCCTTAAGCTCCTGGTGGTAGACTTCTCCAATGTGTCCCATGGCGATGTGTGCGGCCATGCTTTTCCCTAAACTCCATGTTGGTGCTTCGAAAACCAATCTTATGGGTTCAGTAACTGGCACAAACGTCCTTCCTGGAATGATAACTTGAATCTTCCAGCTCTCCTCTTCAGGTAATGTGGCGTTGTAGGTTCCGGTGATGCTTTGTATTCCTATGTTCAAGTACTTGGTGACTTCCTTCAAATGTCGACCAAATGGCGTGTCTTCATCTGGTTGCATGAACTTGCTCCTTGCATTCGCCATTCCTAAAAGAGTAGAAAGTGGAGAGGGGTCAGAAGTGAGAAGAGAGAAGCTTTCTAGGGCATAAGCTTAGTGGTCGTGTCCTACAGTCAGCGTGTGCTTTGATACCAACTTTGTAGCGACCAGACCTCAAATGGTCTGTGCTGCTGTGCACCAGTGTCATCCCTGGATCAGTAATGCTGACACGCACAGTACAAATGGAGGATTTATAACAGAGTAGCAATCACACACTTATTACATCGAATATCTCCAAAGAGATTGAGTAGGATAAACATGGCTTAAGGCCATCTAAAACGATAACAGCGGAAGACTTGGAAGGTAAGTGAGTCCATCAACTCCAGCGGCATCACTGAGTATAAGACCACGACCTAAGGCACCTTACTCGTCGTCTGAAAAGTCTGCAACATGAAACGTTGCAGCCCGAAAACGGGTCAGCACATAGAATATGCTGGCAATGTAACACATAGAGAATAATGAACAATGACAAAGCTATACTACATGCATATATGGCTGGTGGAAAGCTCTATGGTTACAGTTTTGCGAAAAGCCAATTTTATCCTACTTCAAAGGAATAAATTTTATTTAACTATCATGGTGGTTGTGAAACATTGAGATGGTTGACAGCATCTCAATCCCAATTAAATGTCATCAATAACCCAACAAAATTAATTAGAAGTAACATAGTGATGAGATTCACATGATAATCCAAGTACTAGATACTCAAGTTGTCCATAACCGGGGACACGGCTAACCATGATTAGTTTGTACACTCTGCAGAGGTTTGTGCACTTTTCCCCACAAGACTTGATCTCCTCCGTTGGATTACTCGCACTACATGGTGTCTGAGTAACGGATGACCAAGACACAGTCTTTCAGAAGTGTTTGCACCTTACGTATGGGTAGACAGTTACACCTACTTTCCCCTACATCTGCTAGTCTACCACTGTAAGAGTTCACACAACTTAGTCAACTATGCTAGAGCCCATAATAGCTTGCGGCTGCACAGGGAAGTTTCTAGCATGAATAATCTCATGATCCCTTTGAACCTGGGTGGCGGTCCAAAAGAAAAAAGGCAATCCTGGAATACCCAGGTACCTCAATCCACCCAGATGTGAGTTTAAGTTGCCACCTTAAGTAAACCATTAATTAACAATCTCACATCTGTCATGAATTTCACTCAAACCCAATCCACGTCTACGAGCATAGCATGGCAATAATAAAAGCAACGTAGAAGTAACTCCCAAGGGTTTGATAAGAAAACAGGTAATAGGTTCTACCTCAACTACTTCCCAATACCCACAATTTAATTAGATCCTAATCATGCAAGTGTTTGAGGAAAACAGATCTAATGCAATAAAAACTGGGTATGGAAGGTATATGATCAAAGTGTTACTTGCCTTGCTGATGATCCGCAAAACCTAGCGATTCGAAGTAACAAGCGGCACACTCCGGGTACTCTATCGCACACAAACAAGAATACAATCAGTACTCATCTAATGCACATGTAAAACTTGAATGAAAGATCCAACCAGAAAGTTCAACTTAAGAACTCCGGTTTGCAAAAAGAATCAACTCGAAAGAAGCAACGGAAGTCAAACAGCGAAAGAAAGAAACTTCGTTTACTAATCTGGATCTAGGTCAAATTTTACTGTAGCAAAAACTTATTTGAGTAGGTTAAACGGAAAGAGAATTTCGAGACAAAACTCTAGGCGCTTGAATCGCCTGATTCCGATAAACGAGCGAGAAGTTAAACAGAATCGAAGATTCGATCAGAAATCGAATCTGAGAAAATAACGAGAAAACTCCGACAAAAAAAACGGTCGAACGGTTAAAGAACGGACGTTCGTTAACAGAGAAAAACCGACGAATGCGTTCGTCGAAACGAACGGTTCGGTGAACGCTCGTAAAATAATAAAACCGAAAAAAACCGATCTAGGGTTTTTTTAACGAAGGGTTTTTTTTAAAACGAAAACCGGTAATGTCAGCGGGCGGCGGCAGTACCTCGTCGGGCTCCGGCGAGGGGCTCCGGCGGGGCGGCGAGCTCGGGCGGCGGGGTGCGGGGCTCAGGGGGGGGGGGGGGGCGAGGCGGGGGCGGCGGCTCCCGGCGGCGGCGGCGCGGGCTACGGCGGCGGCGGCGAGGCGTGTTGCGGGCGGCGGCGGGGCTCGGCGGTGAGGGCTCCGTCGGCGGCGGTGGTGAGAGAAAGAGAGGGGGGTATTTAAGGAGGGGGGGGGGGTCCGGTGCCTTGGGGAGGGGGCAAGGGCGGCGGGCGGCGTAGCCGGCCGGGACTCGGGCGGCGATCCCGTCTCCGGGGCGGCGGGGCTGGGCCGTCGGCTGGGCCTTTGGCCCAGTCGGCGCGCGGGCGGATTTTTTTTTAAAATAAGTTCCGCGGAAAAAATTACGTAGAAAAATGAATAAAAATCAGAAAAATATGAAATAAATTTTCCCCGTCTAGTTAAAAAATCTAGAATAGGGTGAACATTTTTTAAATCAAAATAAATATTTTGAAAACATGCAATATTTTTAATGCACTAAAATTGCAAATAAAATCCAAATAAATTCAAAATAATGATTTTAACATTTTTCCTCCAGTATTTCACTTGTTTTGGAGAAGTCATATTTTCTCCTCTCGTTTATTTAAATTGAAATATTTTTCCGGAGAGAAAAATAATTTAAACCAAAATCCTCGTCTTATTATTTGATGAAAATCAAATTTGAAAATTCGAGAAAATCCCCAACTCTCTCCGAGGGTCCTTGAGTTGCTTAGGATTTATCGAGGATTTGTCAAAATGCAATAAAACATGATATGCAATGATGATCTATGTATAACATTCCAAATTGGAAATTTGGGATGTTACAGGGACTAGCATATATACTATAGGTACGCGTCCGTGAACAAGTACACCTCACTCAGTTTCGGGACTTTTTGGTTTCCGAGGCACGTGCCACATCAAAAGTGTGAAATTGGTTATTCAAACATCACACAACACCTTTTCGGGCCACATGCATATCCTAGCTAGGACACTCACGTGTGACGCTTCCATCTATGGGCCCACGAGGCCATCGTCGATGCATGCATCACTTTGACCTACATCGGGAGAGGTTAATTAATTTCACCATCGACGAGGATTATTTTGGGTTGTACATATATTACGGCAGGAGCATATAGTATGCGGTGAAGAGGGGGGAAGGGGACCATCATATGTAGTACGCTTGATATGAACCTCACTCTGTGTGGGTGCATCGTTTATGGTTGTTGAGGCATGTGCCACATCAAAGTTGTGCATTTTGGGTATTCAACATATATATGTTTGGCCCACATGCAAAGCGGTGGTGGTTGTCCTATCGCACCCACTTAAGCGGTTATCAGCGATATCGATGCTTTCCATCTGTGGGCCCGCTTGGTCCATCACTACTTTTTGCTTGAGAACAAGAGAGGTTAATTTGACTTAGGAGGGGATTATTATTTTTGCTCTGGGATGACATGCATGATACAGTTTGAGCACACACACATGCATGTGTACGCATGAATCCCTCCCATCGAGTCGAAGTGGCAAGTACAATGGCACATCATGAATCGATCTCGCTCTGTGTGGGGAGCTAGTGTACGATTTTTGACGCACGCGCCACATCAATGTTGTGTATTCAAACATGCATGCACGCATCACCTCCATACATATGCATGTAGTGGTTGCCTTCGAATGGTACACTCCGTCGCGTGGTTATCGGCGACAAGCCTATATATTTGTGGGCCCGCGTGGACATCCATGATCACCTTGACCAACAACAAGATAGGTTACCATGGATGATTCTTCATTTGGTTCATGTTATCGTAGTATAGGTCATGGTGAGATTCAGACCTTAAGTTTGAGCGCATATACTATGCACACATGCATGCATGAATCCCCGTCGTTGGCTTGAAGTGTGGTGTAACATACATATGCATCGTCAACCTAACCCTCACTCAGTGTGGGGATTTCTAGTTCGAAATCACGGTGCCACATCAAAGTTGTTCCATTGTTACTCAAAAACACACCTCTCCATACATATATTAGGGACACATGCATGCAGTGATTGTCTTCGGGGACTAGCTACTTGTGTGATTATTGGCGAGCTAGCCCACCTCCGGGGTCGCATGGACGGCCATCACTTTGACCAACAACAAGAGAGATGTTGTTCGACCAAGGTGCATTATTCTTGGTCCATTTTACGATCCATCTTGGTGAGATATGCCTCTCTGGCCCGCCGACTGAAAGTGTGTGTGTGGGGGGGGGGGTTGCTACTTCGCGCTTTGCTAGGTGAACCTCGGTTGGAGGGGCATGCATTCATAGCTTAGGATTCTCTTCATGGCGACATGAGGGGGTGGGGGGGCTGCTAGCTACTTCGCACTTTGCTAGGTGAACCTCGGTTGGGGGGAGGGGGCATGCATTCATACCTTAGGATTCCCTTCGTGCCGACACGAGGGGGGGCTGCTAGCTACTTCGCACTTTGCTAGGTGAACCTCGGTTGGGGGGGCATGCATTCATAGCTTAGGATTCCCTTCGTGCCGACACGAGGGAGGGGGGGTTGCTAGCTACTTCGCACTTTGCTAGGGTGAACCTCGGTTGGGGGGGAGGGCATGCATTCATAGCTTAGGATTCCCTTTGTGCCGACATGAGGGAGTGGAGCTGCTAGCTACTTTGCACTTTGCTAGGTGAACCCCGGTTGGGGGGGGGGCATGCATTCATACACTACAAAAAAAAGACACATCCATGACATTTTGGGCTGAACGAATTTTTTTCTGTCATGCTTACGACACTTCTATGACAATAATTGTGAAAAAACCTGGTATCATCATAGATGTGGTGGGCTCCTACTTCTATGACAAAAAATCATGACAGAAAATGGGCTTTTCGTCCTGGGCGGGCCGGAGACGCAGCTGCATGACATTCTTTGGGCCGTCCATGACGGAAAAACCGTGGTAGAAGCGAGGGCGAGGAAAATATCGGGGTGTTCCCGGTTACGGTGGGTGGTCAGGGCCGAGCGATGCACGGAGGTTTGCGCGTTTCTCTCGTACACATACGTGCGTGGGTGCGAGGCGTTGGGCTCTAACTAAACCCGAGCGAGGCATTCGCCTAACTGAAACCGAGTGATTGCACTGCAGGCTACTCGTTACTGAACCCGAACGATCGATCGATGGCTGTTAACTGAACCCGACCGAGCGATTCCTTCGCTACTGCTGCTAACTGAAGCCGATTGAACACTGCTGCCTCCTTCCCTTGATGAACAGTGAGCGTTGTTGGGGGGGGGGGTGGATGAACAGTTCCCGGTGGGGGGTTGGATGAACAGGACCCCGTGGTGTTGCCGCTGGATGAACAGGACCCCGATCGATCGAGCCGGTTGGGAGGTGGATGAACAGGACCCCGTGTTGGGCTGGATGAACAGGACCCTGCGGAGGGCTGGTTGAATAGTAGCCGGTGGAGGGCTGGATGAACAGTAGCCCGTGGAGGGGTGGTTGAACAGGACCCCGTGGAGAGGGCTAGTTGAAGAGTGGCCGGTGGAGGAGCGCGCGGTGGAGGCGGGATGAACAGGAGCCCGTGGATGAACAGTCGCAGGTGGAGGCTGGAGGAGGTCGATGGTGGATGAACAGTAGCCCGTGGAGGCTGGAGGAGGTCGACGGTGGAGATGAACAGTATCTCGTGCAGTCCCGTTTTGCGGTACGCCACACCCCTCCAGATGAACAGGACCCCTGCTTCGAACGCAGCGCTCCAACACAAGTCCGTTTCCTCTGTTTTGCGGTTCGCCACACCCCTCCCGGTCAACAGGATCCCGTTTCGACCGTAGGAGGTCCAACAGAAGTCCGTTTCCTCCGTTTTGCGGTATGCCAGACCCCTCCCGATGAACAGGTCCCGTTTCGACCGTGGCCGGTCGAACACAAGGCCATTTCCTCCGTTTTGCGGTACGCCAGGCCTCGTTTCCATCGGGTGTTTCGTCCAAGCCGGTTGGCTCCCGATGAACTATACGCGTTCCGTTGCCTCCTGATGAACACGACGCATTCCGTTGCCTCCCCATGAACACGATGACGACGCAGTTTCTCTGTTCCGACCCAGCCATGTAAACGAGCCCTGGCCGTACGTATGCGCGAGTAGGCATTCGAGACCCCGCCCGTATGTATGTACGTGGCCGTATTTTCTTTCTTGCACCCTGGCCGCTGTATGTATGTGTACATGCTACGTGCGCGCCTCTACTACAACACGTGCCCTTCCTGGCACGGCCACGGTTCATCGCTGCAGCCTACAGACAGACCGATCGTATGTACGTACATGTTCGCGACCAGAACGACAATGCTACGTACGCTTCGACCAGGTGGGTCCCGACTGTCAGGCACTTCCTTGCGTGCGAGGATGTAGCTGGTGGGTCCTAGCAGTCACGGGGCGAATCAATTTTTTTGCCCCTAATATGGACACACTTCCTTGCGTGCGAAGATGTAGCTGGTGGGTCCCAGGCTCCCAACAGTCAGGAGGGAAACGGTTTTTTCGCGAAATACGATGGCCCGTCCGGTGGGTCCCTGCTATCAGGTGGAGGAATAATTATTTTCCGCGTAATAAGGACGCACTTCGTTGCTGCGGCCGTGGACCCAGCCGTCAGCCTCTCCACGTACAGTACTCTTCCGATGGAAGTCGGTCGTTGACCACATTGACCATGCCGCGCCGAGAGCACCAAGGTGGTGGACGACGGTGTTGGGAAACGTAGTAATTTCAAAAAAAATCCTACGCACACGGAAGATCATGGTGATGCATAGAAACGAGAGGGGAGAGTGTTGTCTACGTACCCTCATAGACCGTAAGCGGAAGCGTTATGACAACGCGGTTGATATAGTCGTACGTCTTCACGATCGACCGATCCTAGCACCGAAGGTACGGCACCTCCGCGGACTGCACACGTTCAGCTCGGCGATGTCCCACGAACTCACGATCCAGTAGAGCTTCGAGGGAGAGCTTCGTTAGCACGACGGCGTGATGATGGTGATGATGAAGTTACCGACGCAGGGCTTCGCCTAAGCACCGCTACGATATGACCGAGGTGGATTATGCTGGAGAGGGCACCACACATGGCTTGGAACAATCAACTTGTGTGTCCTAGGGTGCCCCTTGCCCCCGTATATAAAGGATCAAGGGGGGAGGCCGGCCGGCCTTGGTGCACCCCAGGGAGAGGAGGAATCCTCCTCCTAGTAGGAGAAGGATTCATCTTTTCCTAGTCCTACTAGGAAGGGGGATGGGGGAAGGAAAGAGAGGGAGAGGGAGAGGGAAAGAGGGGCCGCGCCCCCTCCCCTAGTCCAATTCGGACTCCCCATGGGAGGGGGCGCGCCACCTCCTAGGCTGCTGCCCTCTCTCTCCCCTAAGGCCCAATACTTCCCCGGGGGGTTCTGGTAACCCCTCCGGCACTCCGGTTTTCTCCGAAACCACCCGGAACAGTTCCGGTCCGAATACAGCCGTCCAATATATCAATCTTTATGTCTCGACCATTTCGAGACTCCTTGTCATGTCCGTGATCAGATCTAGGACTCCGAACTATCTTTGGTACATCAAAACACAAAAATTCATAATACCGATCATCACCGAACGTTAAGCGTGCGGACCCTACGGGTTCGAGAACTATGTAGACATGACCGAGACATGTCTCCGGTTAATAACCAATAGTGCAACCTGGATGCTCATATTGGCTCCTACATATTCTACGAAGATATTTATCGGTCAAACCGCATAGCAACATACGTTGTTCCCTTTGTCATCGGTATGTTACTTGCCCGAGATTCGATCGTCGGTATCTCAATACCTATCTCAATCTCGTAATTACCGGCAAGTCTCTTTACTCGTTCCGTAATGCATCATCCCGCAACTAACTCATTAGTCACATTGCTTGCAAGGCTTATAGTGATGTGCATTACTGAGAGGGCCCAGAGATACCTCTACGACAATCGGAGTGACAAATCCTAATCTCGATCTATGCCAACTCAACAAGTACCATCGGAGACACATGTAGAGCACCTTTATAATCACCCAGTTATGTTGTGACGTTTGGTAGCACACAAAGTGTTCCTCCGGTAATCGGGAGTTGCATAATCTCATAGTTATAGGAACATGTATAAGTCATGAAGAAAGCAATAGCAGTAAACTAAAACGATCAAGTGCTAAGCTAACAGAATGGGTTAAGTCAATCACATCATTCTCCTAATGATGTGATCCCGTTTATCAAATGGAAACTCATGTCTATGGCTAGGAAACTCAATGTAGGGTATACAATAGATCTGGTACACAGCATGGCATACTTTATAGAACCTATGGCTGAGGCATAGGGAATGACTTTCATTCTCCTTCTATCTTCTGCTGTGGTCGGGCTTTGAGTCTTACTCAATTTCACACCTTGTAACACAGGCAAGAACTCTTTCTTTGACTGTTCCATTTTGAACTACTTCAAAATCTTGTCAAGGTATGTACTCATTGAAAAAACTTATCAAGCGTCTTGATCTTTCTCTATACATCTTGATGCTCAATATGTAAGCAGCTTCACCAAGATTTTTCTTTGAAAAACTCCTTTCAAATACTCCTTTATGCTTTCCAGAAAATTCTACATTATTTCCAATCAACAATATGTCATTCTCATATATTTATCAGAAATGTTGTAGTGATCCCACTCACCTTCTTGTAAATACAGGCTTCACTGCAAGTCTGTATAAAACTATATGCTTTGATCAACTCATCAAAGCGTATATTCCAACTCCGAGATGCTTGCACCAGTCCATAGATGGATCGATGGAGCTTGCACATTTTGTTACCACCTTTAGGATGGACAAAACCTTCTGGTTGCATCATATACAACTCTTCTTTAAGAAATCCATTAAGGAATGTAGTTTTGACATCCATTTGCCAGATTTCATAAAATTTGGCAATTTGCTAACATGATTCAGACAGACTTAAGCATCACCATGAGTGTGAAATCTCATCATAGTTAACACCTTGAACTTTGGCAAAACCTTTTTCGACAAGTCTAGCTTTGTAGATAGTAACACTACTATCAGCGTCTGTCTTCCTCTTGAAGATCCATTTATTTTCTATGGCTTGCCGATCATCGGGCAAGTTAACCAAAGTCCACACTTTATTCTCATACATGGATCCCATCTTAGATTTCATGGCCTCAAGCCATTTCGCGGAATCTGGGCTCATCATCGCTTCCTCAAAGTTCGTAGGTTCGTCATGGTCAAGTAACATGACCTCCAGAACATCATTACTTACCACTCTGGTGCGGATCTCACTCTGGTTGACCTACGAGGTTCGGTAGTAACTTGATCTGAAGTTACATGATCATCATCATTAG
This sequence comes from Aegilops tauschii subsp. strangulata, assembly GCF_002575655.3. NCBI lineage: Eukaryota > Viridiplantae > Streptophyta > Magnoliopsida > Poales > Poaceae > Aegilops > Aegilops tauschii. Next base: position 393,120,625 of record NC_053035.3, read on the forward strand.
CTTCCTCACTAATTGGTGTAGGAGTCACATGAACAGATTTCTGTGATGAACTACTTTCCAATAAGGGAGCAGGTACAGTTACCTCATCAACTTCTACTTCCCTCCCACTCACATCTTTCGAGAGAAACTCCTTCTCTAGAAAGGATCCATTCTTAGCAACTAATGTCTTGCCTTCGGATCTTTGATAGAAGGTGTACCCAACTCTCTCCTTTGGGTATCCTATGAAGACACATTTCTCCGATTTGGGTTTGAGCTTATCAGGATGAAACTTTTCACATAAGCATCGCAACCCCAAACTTTAAGAAACGACAACTTTGGTTTCTTGCCAAACCACAGTTCATATGGTGTCGTCTCAATGGATTTAGATGGTGCCCTATTCAATGTGAATGCAGATGTCTCTAATGCATTACCCCAAAACGATAGTGGTAAATCGGTAAGAAACATCATATATTGCACCATATCTAATAAAGTACGGTTACGATGTTCGGACACACCATTACGCTGTGGTGTTCTAGGTGGCGTGAGTTGTGAAACTATTCCGCATTGTTTCAAAGGAAGACCAAACTTGTAACTCAAATATTCTCCTCCATGATCAGATCGTAGAAAACTTTATTTTCTTGTTACAATGATTTTCCACTTCACTATGAAATTATATGAACTTTTCAAATGTTTTCAGACTTATATTTCATCAAGTAGATATACCCATATCTGCTCAAATCACCTGTGATGGTCAAAAAATAACAATACTCGCCGCGAGCCTCAACACTCATCGGATCACATACATCAGTATGTATTATTTCCAATAAGTCAGTTGCTCGCTTCATTGTTCCGGAGAACGGAGTCTTAGTCATCTTGCCCATAAGGCATGGTTCGCAAGAATCAATTGATTCATAATCAAGTGATTCCAAAATCCCATCAGCATGGAGTTTCTTCATGCGCTTTACACCAATATGACCTAAACGGCAGTGCCACAAATAAGTTGCACTATCATTATTAACTTTGCATCTTTTGGCTTCAATATTATGAATATGTGTATTACTACGATCGAGATCCAACAAACCATTTTCATTGGGTGTATGACCATAGAAGGTTTTATTCATGTAAACAGAACAACAATTATTCTCTAACTTAAATGTATAACTGTATTGCAATAAACATGATCAAATCATAGTCATGCTCAACGCAAACACCAAATAACACTTATTTAGGTTCAACACTAATCCCGAAAGTATAGGGAGTGTGCGATGATGATCATATCTATCTTGGAACTACTTCCAACACACATCGTCACCTCGCCCTTAACTAGTTTCTGTTCATTCTGCAACTCCCGTTTCGAGTTACTACTGTTAGCAACTGAACCAGTATCAAATGCCGAGGGGTTTCTATAAACACTAGTAAAGTACACATCAATAACATGTATATCCAATATACCTTTGTTCACTTTGTGTCGGGTGGTAGGTGCGACATATGCCAACGGGTGGCTTATCATGGTGGGTGCCAGTAAGACGTCGCCGGTGCCTGGAAACGGGATGAGGAGGAGACATGCACGCCGGCGAATCTTACCCAGGTTCGGGGCTCTCCGAGGAGATAACACCCCTAGTCCTACTCTGCGGGGTCTCCGCATGATCACTAGATCAGAAAGAGTAGCTACAAATGCTCCTAGAGCTGTTGGGGTCAAGGGAGAAGAAGAACAAGGCTAGCTCTTGCTTCCCTCTCTCTATGGTGTGTGTGTAACTCTAAGAAGCCAACCCCTTGCATGGGTGTCCCGGGGGGTTTATATAGGCCTACCCCCCCAGGGGTACAATTGTAATCCAGCTGGGCGCTGGTCCCAGCCGTCAGTGTCTACGCTCGCCGGCTTCTCCGCCGGCTGTTGGGGCCCGCCGACTGGTAGGTCCCGCCGGCTGCCGGCCTCTTGGTCGACAGGCCGGCCCCACCGCCTAGGGCCTTGTCGGCGGCTGCTTACTGTAGCCTCGCCCCTGATGACGAGGGCTCCGTCGAGGTAAGCGTGGCTACAGTGTGCCGCCTCGAGGGCTCTCACTGTAGCCTTACCACGTCGTGTCTCCTTAATGTGGCACATGCTTCGAGGGAGGGGGTAGCCGGCTTCTGGGGGCCGGCTACGCCCTTTGCCGACTGGGGGAGGCTGGGCCGCCTTCGCGCCTCTCTCTGGCTGAAGGGGCCCGCCATCCGTGGGCCGTACGGGCGTCTGTCGTGGGTGACGTTGAGGCCAGCATGGCTACAGTGCCGAGCCAGACGGGAGATGGCCGTCCTGCACGGCGTCGTGTGGCCATGCCTGCCTCGGGCTTCGGGGGTAGTGGGCCGCACTGTGGCCACACCCCGTCTTGTCACCGTTATGTGGGTGTAGTTTTGGTGGTTGCGGTCTTGGCCGGCTCCTTGGAGTCGGCGCTCTTCGTGGCCGACTCTGGGGAGTCGGCGTTCTTCATGGCCGGCTCTGGGGAGTCGGCATCCTAAATGGCCGGCTTCCTACAGTCGGCCATCCCGTGGTTATCTTGGGGGGAGGTTGCTGAGGCTGGATCGCCTTCTGGGAGTCGGCTTTAGAAATAGCCGACCGGGGAAGGCGGCCCAATGCTTGAAATGCTTGAAGGCCCAAAGGCCTGATAATTTTTTGGAAGAGCCAGGGGCAGTCGGTTAGGCTACCCGTGGCTATTTACTCCGACACTTTGCCATCCTTCTTATCCGCCAAGTATCTAGGGCAGTTCCACTTCCAGTGACCATTTCCTTTGCAGTATAAGCACTCAGTTTCAGGCTTGGGTCTAGCTTTGGGCTTCTTCACGGGAGCAGCAACTTGCTTGCCATTCTTTTTGAAGTTCCCCTTCTTCCCTTTGCCCTTTCTTGAAACTAGTGGTCTTGTCAACCATCAACACTTGATGCTTTTCTTGATTTCTACCTTCATCGATTTCAGCATCACAAAGAGCTTGGGAATCATTTCCGTTATCCCTTGCATATTATAGTTCATCACGAAGTTCTAGTAACTTGGTGATAGTGACTAGAGAACTCTGTTAATCACTATCTTATCTGGAAGATTAACTCCCACTTGATTCAAGTGATTGCAGTACTCAGACATTCTGAGCACATGCTCACTAGCTGAGCTATTCTCCTCCATCTTGTAGGCAAAGTACTTGTGAAAGGTCTCATACCTTTCGACATGGCCATGAGTCTGAAATACTAATTTCAACTCTTGGAACATCTCATATGCTCTGTGGCATTTCAAAAACATCTTTGAAGCCCCAATTCTAAGCCGTAAAGCATGATGCACTAAACTATCAAGTAGTCATCATATCGAGCTTGCCAAACGTTCATAATGTCTGCATTTGCTCCTGCAATCGGTCTGTCACCTAGTGGTGCATCAAGGACATAATTCTTCTGTGCAGCAATGAGGATAATCCTCAGATCACGGATCCAATCCGCATCATTGCTACTAACATCTTCCAACTTAGTTTTCTCTAGGAACATATCCAAAATAAAACAGGGGAGCTAAACGCGAGCTATTGATCTACAACATAGATATGCTAATACTACCAGGACTAAGTTCATGATAAATTAAAGTTCAATTAATCATATTACTTAAGAACTCCCACTTAGATAGACATCTCTCTTATCATCTAAGTGATCACGTGATCCAAATCAACTACACCATAACCGATCATCACGTGAAATGGAGTAGTTTTCAATGGTGAACATCACTATGTTGATCATATCTACTATACGATTCACGTTTGACCTTTCGGTCTCAGTGTTCCGAGGCCATATCTGCATATGCCAGGCTCGTCAAGTTTATGCCGAGTATTCTGCGTGTGCAAAGCTGGCTTGCACCCGTTGTATAAGGATGTTGAGCTTATCACACCCGATCATCACGTGGTGTCTCAGCACGACGAATTTTGGCAACGGTGCATACTCAGGGAGAACACTTGTACCTTGAATTTTTTTAGTGAGAGATCATCTTATAATGCTATCGTCAATCAAAGCGGAATAAGATGCATAAAGGATAAACATCACATGCAATCAATATAAGTGATATAATATGGCCATCATCATCTTGTGCCTTTGATCTCCATCTCCAAAGCACCGTCATGATCACCATCATCACGGGCGTGACACCTTGATCTCCATCGTAGCATCGTAGTCGTCTCGCCAACTATTGCTTCTACGACTATCGCTATCGCTTAGTGATAAAGTGCAATTACACGGGGATTGCATTGCATACAATAAAGTGACAACCATATGGCTCCTGCCAGTTGCCGATAACTCCGTTACAAAACATGATCATCTCATACAATAAAATATAGCATCATGCCTTGACCATATCACATCAAAACATGCCCTGCAAAAATAAGTTAGACGTCCTCTACTTTGTTGTTGCAAGTTTTACGTGGCTGCTACGGGCTGAGCAAGAACCGTTCTTACCTACGCATCAAAACCACAACGATATTTCGTCAAGTTAGTGCGGTTTTAACCTTCAACCAGGACCGGGCGTAGTCACACTCGATTCAACTAAAGTTGGAGAAACTGACACCCGCCAGCCACCTGTGTGCAAAACACGTCGGTAGAACCAGTCTCGCGGAATGTCGGTCCGGGCCGCTTCATCCAACAATACCGCCGAATCAAAGTATGAAATGCTGGTAAGCAGTATGACTTGTATCGCCCACAACTCACTTGTGTTCTACTCATGCATATAACATCTACGCATAAACCTGGCTCGGATGCCACTATTGGGAAACATAGTAATTTCAAATATTTGCCTACACACACGCAAGATCATGGTGATGCATAGCAACGAGAGGGGAGATTGTTGTCTACGTACCCTCGTAGACCGTAAGCGGAAGAGTTATGACAACGCGGTTGATGTAGTCGTACGTCTTCACGATCGACCGATCCTAGCACCGAAGGTACGGCACCTCCGCGGACTGCACACGTTCAGCTCGGCGACGTCCCAGGAACTCACGATCCAATAGAGCTTCGAGGGAGAGCTTCGTCAAAACGACGGTGTGATGACGGTGATGATGAAGTTACCGACGCAGGGCTTCGCCTAAGCACCGCCACGATATGACCGAGGTGGATTATGGTGGAGGGGGGCACCGCACATGACTTAGAACAATCAACTTGTGTGTCCTAGGGTGCCCCCTGCCCCCGTATATAAAGGAGCAAGGGGGAGGCCGGCCGGCCTTAGTGCGCCCCAAGGAGAGGAGGAATCCTCCTCCTAGTAGGAGTAGGATTCATCCTTTCCTAGTCCTACTAGGTAGGGGGAAGGGGAAGGAAAGAGAGGGAAAGGGAGAGGGAAAGAGGGGTCACGCCCCCCTCCCCTAGTCCAATTCGGACTCCCCATGGGAGGGGCGCGCCACCTCCTGGGCTGCTGCCCTCTCTCTCCCCTAAGGCCCACTAGGGCCCAATACTTCCCCGGGGGGTTCCGGTAACCCCTCCGGCACTCCGGTTTTCTCCGAAACCACCCGGAACACTTCGGTGTCCGAATACAGCCGTCCAATATATCAGTCTTTATGTCTCGACCATTTCGAGACTCCTCGTCATGTCCGTGATCACATCCGGGACTCCGAACTATCTTCAGTACATCAAAACACATAAACTCATAATACTGATCGTCGCCGAACGTTAAGCGTGCGGACCCTACGGGTTCGAGAACTATGTAGACATGACTGATGACCCACAAGTATAGGGGATCTATCGTAGTCCTTTCGATAAGTAAGAGTGTCGAACCCAACGAGGAGCAGAAGGAAATGATAAGCGGTTTTCAGCAAGGTATTCTCTGCAAGTAGTGAAATAATAGGTAACGGATAGTTTTGTGATAGGATAATTTGTAACGAGCAACAAGTAACAAAAGTAAATAAAGTGCAGCAAGGTGGACCAATCCTTTTTGTAGCAAAGGACAAGCTTGGACAAACTCTTACATAAAGAAAAGCGCTCCCGAGGACACATGGGAATTATCGTCAAGCTAGTTTTCATCACGTTCATATGATTCGCGTTCGGTACTTTGATAATTTGATATGTGGGTGGACAGGTGCTTGGGTGCTGCCCTTAATTGGACAAGCATCCCACTTATGATTAACCTCTATTGCAAGCATCCGCAACTACAACAAAAGTATTAAGGTAAACCTAACCATAGCATGAAACATATGGATCCAAAACAGCCCCTTACGAAGCAACGCATAAACTAGGGTTTAAGCTTCTGTCACTCTGGCAACCCATCATCTACTTATTACTTCCCAATGCCTTCCTCTAGGCCCAAATAATGGTGAAGTGTTATGTAGTCGACGTTCACATAACACCACTAGAGGATAGACAACATACATCTCATCAAAATATCGAACGAATACCAAATTCACATGACTACTAATAGCAAGACTTCTCCCATATCCTCAGGAACAAACGTAACTACTCACAAAGCATATTCATGTTCATAATCAGAGGGGTATTAATATGCATATAGGATCTGAACATATTATCTTCCACCAAATAAACCAACTAGCATCAACTACAAGAAGTAATCAACACTACTAGCAACCTACAAGTACCAATCCCAGACTTGGAGACAAGAATTGGATACAAGAGATGAACTACGGTTTGAGAGGAGATGGTGCTGGTGAAGATGTTGATGGAGACTGCCCTCTCCCGATGAGAGGAGTGTTGGTGATGGGGATGGCAATGATTTCCCCCTCTCGGAGGGAAGTTTCCCCGGCAGAACAGCTCTGCCGAAGCCCTAGATTGGTTCTGTTGGTGAACGTAGTAATTTCAAAAAAATTCTACACACACGCAAGATCATGGTGATGCATAGCAACGAGAGGGGAGAGTGTTGTCCACGTACCCTCGTAGACCGATAGCGGAAGCGTTTAACACAACGCGGTTGATGTAGTCGTACGTCTTCACGATCAAGTACCGAACGCACGGCACCTCCGAGTTCAGCACACGTTCAGCTCGATGACGTCCCTCGAACTCCGATCCAGCCGAGTGTTGAGGGAGAGTTTCGTCAGCACGACGACGTGGTGACAATGTTGATGTTCTACCGATGCAGGGCTTCGCCTAAGCACCGCTACGATATTATCGAGGTGTAATATGGTGGAGGGGGGCACCGCACACGGCTAAGAGATCAATGATCAATTGTGTGTTCAGAGGTGCCCCCCTGCCCCCGTATATAAAGGAGCAATGGGGGGTTCGGCCGGCCAAGGGGAGAGGCGCGCCAGGAGGAGTCCTACTCCTATTGGGAGTAGGACTCCCCCCTTTTCCATGTTGGACTAGGAGAGGAAGGGGGAAAAGGTGGAGGGGCGGAAGGAAGGGGGGGCGCCGCCCCCCTCTCCTTGTCCTATTTGGACTAGGGGGAGGGGCGCGCGGCCCTGCCCTGGCCTCCTCTCCTCTCTTCCACCTAGGCCCGATAAGGCCCATTAAGTTACCGGGGGGTTCCGGAACACTTCCGATGTCCAAACATAGGCTTCCAATATATCAATCTTCATGTCTCGACCATTTCGAGACTCCTCGTCATGTCCGTGATCACATCCGGGACTCCGAACAACCTTCGGTACATGAAAACATATAAACTCATAATATAACTGTCATTGTAACGTTAAGCGTGCGGACCCTACGGGTTCGAGAACTATGTAGACATGACCGAGACACCTCTCCGGTCAATAACCAACATCGGAACCTAGATGCTCATATTGGTTCCTACATATTCTACGAAGATCTTTATCGGTCGGACCGCATAACAACATACGTTGTTCCCTTTGTCATCGGTATGTTACTTGCCCGAGATTCGATCGTCGGTATCTCGATACCTAGTTCAATCTCGTTACCGGCAAGTCTCTTTACTCGTTCCGTAATACATCATCCCGCAACTAACTCATTATTCACAATGCTTGCAAGGCTTATAGTGATGTGTATTACTGAGTGGGCCAAGAGATACCTCTCTGACAATCGGAGTGACAAATCCTAATCTCGAAATACGCCAACCCAACAAGTACATTTGGAGACACCTGTAGAGCACCTTTATAATCACCCAGTTACGTTGTGACGTTTCGTAGCACACAAAGTGTTCCTCTGGTAAACGGGAGTTGCATACATTTATCATGATATAAGGAAATAAATAATAACTTTATTATTTCCTCTAGGTCATATTTCCTTCAGTCTCCCACTTGCACTAGAGTCAATAATCTAGATTACACAGTAATGATTCTTACACCCATGGAGTCTTGGTGTTGATCATGTTTTGCTCGTGGAAGAGGCTTAGTCAACGGGTCTGCAACATTCAGATCCGTATGTATCTTGCAAATTTCTATGTCTCCCACCTGGACTAAATCCCGGATGGAATTGAAGCGTCTTTTGATGTGCTTGGTTCTTTTGTGAAATCTGGATTCCTTTGCTAAGGCAATTGCACCAGTATTGTCACAAAAGATTTTCATTGGACCCGATGCACTAGGTATGACACCTAGATCGGATATGAACTCCTTCATCCAGACTCCTTCATTTGCTGCTTCCGAAGCAGCTATGTACTCAGCTTGACACGTAGATCCCGCCACGACACTTTGCTTAGAACTGCACCAACTGATAGCTCCACCATTCAATGTAAACACGTATCCGGTTTGCGATTTAGAATCGTCCGGATCAGTGTCAAAGCTAGCATCAACGTAACCATTTACGATGAGCTCTTTGTCACCTCCATAAACGAGAAACATATCCTTAGTCCTTTTCAGGTATTTGAGGATGTTCTTGACCGCTGTCCAGTGATCCACTCCTGGATTACTTTGGTACCTCCCTGCTAAACTTATAGCAAGGCACACATCAGGTCTGGTACACAGCTTTGCATACATGATAGAGCCTATGGCTGAAGCATAGGGAACATCTTTTATCTTCTCTCTATCTTCTGCAGTGGTCGGGCATTGAGTCTTACTCAATCTCACACCTTGTAGTACAGGTAAGAACCCTTTCTTTGCTTGATCCATTTTGAACTTCTTCAAAACTTTGTCAAGGTATGTGCTTTGTGAAAGTCCAATTAAGCGTCTTGATCTATCTCTATAGATCTTGATGCCTAATATATATGCAGCTTCACCGAGGTCTTTCATTGAAAAACTCTTATTCAAGTATCCCTTTATGCTATCGAGAAATTCTTATATCATTTCCAATCAGCAATATGTCATCCACATATAATATCAGAAATGCTACTGAGCTCCCACTCACTTTCTTGTAAATACAGGCTTCTCCAAAAGTCTGTATAAAACCAAATGCTTTGATCACACTATCAATGCGTTTATTCCAACTCCGAGAGGCTTGCACCAGTCCATAAATGGATCGCTGGAGCTTGCATACTTTGTTAGCTCCCTTTGGATCGACAAAACCTTCCGGTTGCATCATATACAACTCTTCTTCCAGAAATCCATTCAGGAATGCAGTTTTGACATCCATTTGCCAAATTTCATAATCATAAAATGCGGCAATTGCTAACATGATTCGGATAAACTTGAGGATCGCTACGGGTGAGAATGTCTCGTCGTAGTTAATCCCTTGAACTTGTCGAAAACCTTTCACAACAAGTCGAGCTTTATAGGCAGTAACATTACCGTCAGCGTCAATCTTCTTCTTAAAGATCCATCTATTTTCAATGGCTTGCCGATCATCGGGCAAGTCAACCAAAGTCCATACTTTGTTCTCATACATGGATCCCATCTCGGATTTCATGGCTTCAAGCCATTTTGCGGAATCTGGGCTCACCATCGCTTCTTCATAGTTCGTAGGTTCGTCATGGTCAAGTAACATGACCTCCAGAACATGATTACTTACCACTCTGGTGCGGATCTCACTCTGGTTGACCTACGAGGTTCGGTAGTAACTTGATCTGAAGTTACATGATCATCATCATTAGCTTCCTCACTAATTGGTGTAGGAGTCACATGAACAGATTTCTGTGATGAACTACTTTCCAATAAGGGAGCAGGTACAGTTACCTCATCAAGTTCTACTTTCCACCCACTCACTTCCTTCGAGAGAAACTCCTTCTCTAAAAAAGATCCATTCTTAGCAACGAATGTCTTACCTTCGGATCTGTGATAGAAGGTGTACCCAATAGTCTCCTTTGGGTATCCTATGAATACACATTTCTCCGATTTAGGATCGAGCTTATCAGGTTGAAGTTTCTTCACATAAGCATCGCAACCCCAAACTTTAAGAAACGACAACTTTGGTTTCTTGCCAAACCATAGTTCATAAGGCGTCGTCTCAACGGATTTCGATGGTGCCCTATTTAGAGTGAATGCAGCCGTCTCTAAAGCATAACCCCAAAACGATAGCGGTAAATCAGTAAGGGGCATCATAGATCGCACCATATCTAGTAAAGTACGATTACGACGTTCGGACACACCATTACGTTGTGGTGTTCCGGGTGGCGTGAGTTGCGAAACTATTCCGCATTGTTTCAATTGTAGGCCAAACTCGTAACTCAAATATTCTCCTCCACGATCTGATCGTAGAAACTTTATTTTCTTGTTACGATGATTTTCAACTTCGCTCTAAAATTCTTTGAACTTTTCAAATGTTTCAGACTTATGTTTCATTAAGTAGATATACCCATATCTGCTCAAATCATCTGTGAAGGTGAGAAAATAACGATATCCGCCATGAGCCTCAATATTCATCGGACCACATACATCTGTATGTATGATTTCCAACAAATCAGTAGCTCTCTCCATAGTTCCGGAGAACGGTGTTTTAGTCATCTTGCCCATGAGACACGGTTCGCAAGTACCAAGTGATTCATAATCAAGTGATTCCAAAAGTCCATCATTATGGAGTTTCTTCATGCGCTTTACACCGATATGACCTAAACGGCAGTGCCACAAATAAGTTGCACTATCATTATCAACTCTGCATCTTTTGGCTTCGACATTATGAATATGTGTGTCACTACTACCGAGATTCATTAAAAATAGACCACTCTTCAAGGGTGCATGACCATAAAAGATATTAATCATATAAATAGAACAACCATTATTCTCTGATTAAAATGAATAACCGTCTCGCATCAAACAAGATCCAGATATAATGTTCATGCTCAACGCTGGCACCAAATAACAATTATTTAGGTATAATACTAATCACGAAGGTAGATGTAGAGGTAGCATGCCGACGGCAATCACATCGACTTTGGAACCGTTTCCCACGCGCATCGTCACCTCGTCCTTGGCCAGTGTTCGCTTAATCTGTAGTCCCTGTTTCGAGTTGCAAATATTAGCAAGAGAACCAGTATCAAATACCCAGGTGCTACTGCGAGCTCTGGTAAGGTACACATCAATAACATGTATATCACATATACCTTTGTTCACCTTGCCATCCTTCTTATCCGCCAAATACTTGGGGTAGTTCCGCTTCCAGTGACCAGTCTGCTTGCAGTAGAAGCACTCAGTCTCAGGCTTAGGTCCAGATTTGGGTTTCTTCTCCTGAACAACAACTTGCTTGCTGTTCCTCTTGAAGTTCCCCTTCTTCTTCCCTTTGCCCTTTTTCTTGAAACTAGTGGTCTTATTGACCATGAACACTTGATGCTCCTTTTTGATTTCTACCTCCGCTGCCTTTAGCATTGCGAAGAGCTCGGGAATTGTCTTATTCATGCCTTGCATGTTATAGTTCATCACGAAGCTCTTGTAGCTTGGTGGCAGTGATTGAAGAATTCTGTCAATGACGCTATCATCCGGAAGATTAACTCCCAGTTGAATCTAGTGATTATTATACCCAGACATTTTGAGTATATGCTCACTGACAGGACTATTCTCTTCCATCTTGCAATTGTAGAACTTATTGGAGACTTCATATCTCTCAGTCCGGGCATTTTCTTGAAATATTGACTTCAACTCCTGGAACATCTCATATGCTCCATGACGTTCAAAACGTCGTTGAAGACCCGGTTCTAAGCCGTAAAGCATGGCACACTGAACTATTGAGTAGTCATCAGCTTTGCTCTGCCAGACGTTCATAACTTCTGGTGTTGCTCTTGCAGCAGGCCTGGCACCCAGCGGTGCTTCCAGGACGTAATTCTTCTGTGCAGCAATGAGGATAATCCTCAAGTTACGGACCCAGTCCATGTAATTGCTACCATCATCTTTCAACTTTGCTTTCTCAAGGAACGCATTAAAATTCAACGGAACAACAGCACGGGCCATCTATATAGAATTAACATAGACAAGCAAGATACTATCAGGTACTAAGTTCATAATAAATTTAAGTTCTATTAATCATATTACTTAAGAACTCCCACTTAGATAGACATCCCTCTAATCATCTAAGTGATTACGTGATCCAAATCAACTAAACCATAACCGATCATCACGTGAAATGGAGTAGTTTTCAATGGTGAACATCACTATGTTGATCATATCTACTATATGATTCACGCTCGACCTTTCGGTCTCAGTGTTCCGAGGCCATATCTGCATATGCTAGGCTCGTCAAGTTTAACCTGAGTATTCTGCGTGTGCAAAACTGGCTTGCACCCGTTGTAGATGGACGTAGAGCTTATCACACCCGATCATCACGTGGTGTCTGGGCACGACGAACTTTGGCAACGGTGCATACTCAGGGAGAACACTATTATCTTGAAATTTTAGTGAGAGATCATCTTATAATGCTACCGTCAATCAAAGCAAGATAAGATGCATAAAAGATAAACATCACATGCAATCAATATAAGTGATATGATATGGCCATCATCATCTTGTGCTTGTGATCTCCATCTCCGAAGCACCGTCATGATCACCATCAGCACCGGAGCGACACCTTGATCTCCATCGTAGCATCGTTGTCGTCTCGCCAACTATTGCTTTTACGACTATCGCTACCGCTTAGTGATAAAGTAAAACAATTACATGGCGATTGCATTGCATACAATAAAGCGACAACCATATGGCTCCTGCCAGTTGCCGATAACTCGGTTACAAAACATGATCATCTCATACAATAAAAATATAGCATCACGCCTTGACCATATCACATCACAACATGCCCTGCAAAAATAAGTTAGACGTCCTCTACTTTGTTGTTGCAAGTTTTACGTGGCTGCTACGGGCTTAGCAAGAACTGTTCTTACCTATGCATCAAAACCACAACGATAGTTTGTCAAGTTGGTGATGTTTTAACCTTCGCAAGGACCGGGCGTAGCCACACTCGGTTCAACTAAAGTGAGAGAGACAGACACCCGCCGGTCACCTTTAAGCAACGAGTGCTCGCAACGGTGAAACCAGTCTTGCGTAAGAGTACGCGTAATGTCGGTCCGGGCCGCTTCATCTCACAATACCGCCGAACCAAAGTATGACATGCTGGTAAGCAGTATGACTTATATCGCCCACAACACACTTGTGTTCTACTCGTGCATAACATCAACGCATAAAACCAGGCTCGGATGCCACTGTTGGTGAACGTAGTAATTTCAAAAAATTTCTACGCACACGCAAGATCATGGTGATGCATAGCAACGAGAGGGGAGAGTGTTGTCCATGTACCCTCGTAGACCGATAGCGGAAGCGTTTAACACAACGCGGTTGATGTAGTCGTACGTCTTCATGATCCGACCGATCAAGTACCGAACGCACGGCACCTCCGAGTTCAGCACACGTTCAGCTCGATGACGTCCCTCGAACTCCGATCCAGCCGAGTGTTGAGGGTGAGTTTCGTCAGTACGACGGCGTGGTGACAATGTTGATGTTCTACCGACGCAGGGCTTCGCCTAAGCACCGCTACGATATTATCGAGGTGTAATATGGTGGAGGGGGCACCGCACACGGCTAAGAGATCAATGATCAATTGTGTGTTCAGAGGTGCCCCCTGCCCCCGTATATAAAGGAGCAATGGGGGGTTCGGCCGGCCAAGGGGAGAGGCGCGCCAGGAGGAGTCCTACTCCTATTGGGAGTAGGACTCCCCCCTTTTCCATGTTGGACTAGGAGAGGAAGGGGGAAAAGGTGGAGGGGCGGAAGGAAGGGGGGCGCCGCCCCCCTCTCCTTGTCCTATTCGGACTGGGGGGAGGGGCGCGCGGCCCTGCCCTGGCCTCCTCTCCTCTCTTCCACCTAGGCCCGATAAGGCCCATTAAGTTACCGGGGGGTTCCGGTAACCTCCCGGTACTCCGGAAAAATCCCGATTTCACCCGAAACACTTCCGATGTCCAAACATAGGCTTCCAATATATCAATCTTTATGTCTCGACCATTTCAAGACTCCTCGTCATGTCCATGATCACATCCGGGACTCCGAACAACCTTCGGTACATCAAAACATATAAACTCATAATATAACTGTCATCGTAACGTTAAGCGTGCGGACCCTACGGGTTCGAGAACTATGTAGACATGACCGAGACACCTCTCCGGTCAGTAACCAATAGCGGAACCTGGATGCTCATATTGGTTCCTACATATTCTACGAAGATCTTTATCGGTCAAACCGCATAGCAACATACGTTGTTCCCTTTGTCATCGGTATGTTACTTGCCCGAGATTCGATCGTCGGTATCTCGATACCTAGTTCAATCTCGTTACCGGCAAGTCTCTTTACTCGTTCCGTAATACATCATCCCGCAACTAACTCATTATTCACAATGCTTGCAAGGCTTATAGTGATGTGTATTACTGAGTGGGCCCAGAGATACCTCTCCGACAATCGGAGTGACAAATCCTAATCTCGAAATACGCCAACCCAACAAGTACATTTGGAGACACCTGTAGAGCACCTTTATAATCACCCAGTTACGTTGTGACGTTTGGTAGCACACAAAGTGTTCCTCTGGTAAATGGGAGTTGCATAATCTCATAGTCATAGGAACATGTATAAGTCATGAAGAAAGCAATAGCAACATACTAAACGATCGAGTGCTAAGCTAACGGAATGGGTCAAGTCAATCACATCATTCTCCTAATGATGTGATCCCGTTAATCAAATGACAACTCATGTCTATGGCTAGGAAACATAACCATCTTTGATCAACGAGCTAGTCAAGTAGAGGCATACTAGTGACACTCTGTTTGTCTATGTATTCACACATGTATTATGTTTCCGGTTAATACAATTCTAGCATGAATAATAAACATTTATCATGATATAAGGAAATAAATAATAACTTTATTATTGCCTCTAGGGCATATTTCCTTCCGGTTCCGCCAAGGTTCCGCCTCGTGGCGGTGGAGTCTCGTCTCGAAAGCTTGCTAATTATTTTTCTTCGGACAAAAGACTTCATATAGCAGAAGATGGGCACCGGAGGGCCAACAGGGGGCCCACGAGGCAGGGGGCGCGCCCCCACCCTCGTGGACAGGTGGAGGCCCCCCTGACGTATTTCTTCCGCTCAATATTTTTTTATTATTTCCAAAAATAACTTTCATGGAGTTTCAGGTATAGGTCTGTAATATTTGCTCCTTTTCCAGCCCAGAATTCCAGCTGCCGGCATTCTCCCTCCTTATGTAAACCTTGTAAAATAAGAGAGAATAGGCATAAGTATTGTGACATAACATGTAATAACAGCCCATAATGCAATAAATATCAATATAAAAGCATGATGCAAAATGGACGTATCAACTCCCCCAAGCTTAGACCTCGCTTGTCCTCAAGCGGAAGCCGATAACAATAAATATGTCCACATGTTTAGAGGTAAAGGTGTCGATAAAATAAAATACGGACATGAGGGCATCATGATTGTTCTCACAACAGCAACATATATGGATAATGTCATATGATTTCTTATGCTCAAGTAATAATCTATTCACAATGCAAAGTATGAATCAGAAACTTTATTGAGAACTAACAAACTATAATCTCAGTCATTGAAGCAATTGCAATTTATCATAACATCAGAAAGAGTTTATGTCAGAGCTTTCTAGCAAGTCCACATACTCAACTATCATTTAGTCTTTCACAATTGCTAACACTCACGCAATACTTGTGGTTATGGAGTTTTAACCGGACACAGAGAAAGATAGGGGCTTATAGTTTCGCCTCCCAACCTTTTACCTCAAGGGTAATGTCAACAATAATAGTTCATGCTAACTTACATCCAATTAGATATATCTATCAGGATCTTTCCAACACCCTGTGCTTGCCAAAAGATAAAATGTAAAAAGGAAAGGTGAAGATCACCATGACTCTTGCATAAGGTAGAAGATAATAGTAATAGATAGGCCCTTCGCAAAGGGAAGCAGAGGTTGCTATGCGCTTTTCAGGGTTGGATGCACAATATCTTAATGCAAAAGAACGTCACTTTATATTGCCACTTGTGATATGAACCTTTATTATGCAGTCCGTCGCTTTTATTTCTTCCACATCACAAGATCGTATAAAGCTTATTTCCTCCACACCAATCAATCACACATATTTAGATAGCAATTTTTATTGCTTGCACCGATGACAACTTACTTGAAGGATCTTACTCAATCTATAGGTAGGTATGGTGGACTCTTATGGCAAAACTGGGTTTAAGGGTTTTTGGAAGCACAAGTAGTATCTCTACTTGGCGCAAAGAATTTTGCTAGCATGAGGGGGAAAGGCAAGCTCAACATGTTGGATGATCCATGACAATATACTTTATCTCAGATATAAGAAAACATAACCCATTACGTTGTCTTCCTTGTCCAACATCAACTCTTTAGCATGTCATATTTTAATGAGTGCTCCCAATCATAAAAGATGTCCAAGATAGTATATTTATATGTGAAACCTCTCTTTCTTTATTACTTCCTATTAATTGCAAGGATGACCAAAGCTATGTTTGTCAACTCTCAACAACTTTTAATCATCATACTCTTCCTATGTGAAGTCATTACTCTCCATAAGATCAATATGATCTCTTTGTTTCTTTTTATTCTTTTCTCTTTTCTTTTATTCACTCAAGATCATGGCAAAATAATCAAGCCCTTGACTCAACACTAATCTTTATTATATAGCTCGCGGACTCGATTACATAAAGAGATCATAAAGCAAAACTCAAAACTAGATCATACCAAAACCTTTATTCTACTAGATCAAGATACTACTAAAAGGATCGAACTAAGAAAAAGGTACCCAAGCTTGGCAGTTGCCAAGGGGAGTGCCCATACCCATGTGATTATGTCTCCTTTGTTGGTGAAGAAGATGGAGACGATGATGGATAGTCACACATCGAGCGTAAGAGGTCCTCCAACTTGCGGATAATGCCCTTGAGTGCGATGATATGCTCCTTCAACAAAATATTTTCACGTGTGAGATACTTGTTTTGTATGCGAGCTAACTCAATCATCTTGAAAGCTTCGATCTCAGTTGGGGTAAGAAGATTGGATCAAGTTGAAGGATGTCTTCTGTTGCCGGAACTTGGTCCTCCATGGCCTTCTTGATCCCTTCATCCTTGTTGATCTCCATGGGTTCTTCCCTCTTCAGTTCTATCTTCATCAGCCAAGCATCGTTGTCACCATTGTTGGAGGAGGGGGACGACATGATGCCTGGCCTTGACAACCCTGGCAGAAAACAGCTCGAAACAAGAACAGAGGATAATTGTGTGATACAGGAGTTAAAACCTTCGGGAGATTATATAATGAATTTTTACCGACCAAAATACGTATCGTGCAAGAAAACGGAGTCCGGAGAGCGCACGAGGTGCCCACGAGGCAAGGGGCGCGCCTAGGGGGGTAGGGCGCGCCCTCCACCCTCGTGGAGGCCTCGTGTCCTTCCCGGGCTGCTTCTTATTTTTCTATTTTTCTAAATATTCCAAAACGGAGAAATATTGCCATTAGAACTGTTTTGGAGTCGGTTTACTTACCGTACCACGTACCTATTCCTTTTCGGAGTCTGAAACGTCCGGAAAGTGTCCCTTATGTATTCCTCCGGGGTTACGGTTTCAATAACATTGGTTTCAACATTTATGGGATTACCTGAGATATAATGTTTGATTCTTTGACCGTTTACCACCTTCGGATTTGTGGCTTCGAAGTTGTTGATTTTTATGGCACCGGAACGATAGATCTCCTCGATAATGTAAGGACCTTCATTTAGAGAGCAGTTTTCCTGCAAAAAATCTTAAACGGGAGTTGTATAGCAACACATAATCACCTACATTAAACTCACGCTTTTGTATTCTTTTGTCATGCCATCTTTTAACTTTTTCTTTAAACAATTTGGCATTCTCATAGGCTTGGGTTCTCCATTCATTAAGTGAGCTAATGTCAAATAACCTCTTCTCACCGGCAATTTTGAAATCATAGTTGAGCTCTTTAATGGCCCAATAAGCCTTATGTTCTAGTTCTAGAGGTAAGTGACATGCTTTTCCATAAACCATTTTATACGGAGACATACCCATAGGATTTTTATATGCAGTTCTATAGGCCCATAATGCATCATCAAGTTTCTTGGACCAATTCTTTCTAGATCTATTAACAGTCTTTTGCAAAATTAATTTGAGCTCTGTGTTGCTCAATTCTACTTGACCACTAGACTGTGGGTGATAAGGAGATGCAATTCTATGATTAACATCATATTTAGCAAGCATTTTTCGGAAAGCACCATGAATAAAATGTGAACCACCATCAGTCATTAAATATCTAGGGACTCCAAACCTCGGAAAAATAACTTCTTTAAGCATTTTAATAGATGTGTTATGATCAGCACTACTAGTTGGAATAGCTTCTACCCACTTAGTAACGTAATCAACAGCAACTAAAATATGTGTATATCCATTAGAGGCAGGAAAAGGTCGCATGTAATCAAAGCCCCAAACATCAAATGGTTCGATAACAAGTGAATAGTTCATAGGCATTTCTTGACGTCTACTAATATTACCAATTCTTTAACATTCATCACAAGACAGGACAAACTTACGGGCATCCCTGAAGAGAGTAGGCCAATAAAAACCGGATTGCAATACCTTATGTGCAGTTCTATCTCCAGCGTGGTGTCCTCCATAAGCTTCGGAGTGACACTTGCGTAGGATCTGTTCCTGTTCATGCTCAGGTACACAGCGTCTGATAACACCATCTCCTCCTTCTTTGTAAAGATGCGGGTCATCCCAAAAGTAATGTCTCAAATCGTAGAAAACCTTTTTCTTTTGCTGGTATGTGAAACTAGGTGGTATAAATTTAGCAACGATGTAATTAGCTTAATCAGCATACCATGGAGTAGTACGAGAAGCATTTATGACATTTAATTGCTCATCAGGAAAGCTATAATCAATAGGTAGTGGGTCATCAAGAAAATTTTCTAACCTAGACAAGTTGTCTGCAACGAGGTTCTCAGCTCCCTTTCTATCAACAATATGCAAATCAAATTCTTGTAGCAAGAGAACCCATCTAATAAGTCTAGGTTTAGCATCTTTCTTTTCCATAAGATATTTAATAGCAGCATGATCCGTGTGAATAGTTACTTTAGAATCAACAATATAAGGTCAGAACTTATCACAAGCAAATACAACTGCTAAAAATTCTTTTTCAGTAGTAGCATAATTTCTCTGAGCAATGTCTAGAGTTTTACTAGCATATTGAATAACATTTAATTTCTTATCAACTCTTTGCCCTAGAACAGCACCTACAGCATAATCACTAGCATCACACATAATTTCAAAGGGTATATTCCAATCAGGTGGTTGAACAATAGGTGCAGAAATCAATGCTTTCTTAAGTATTTCAAATGCTTCTACACAATCATCATCGAAGATGAATGGTATATCTTTTTGTAATAAACTAGTCAGAGGCCGAGAAATTTTTGAGAAGTCCTTAATGAACCTCCTATAGAAACCGGCGTGACCAAGGAAACTTCTTATACCTTTTTCAGAAACTTTATGCCCCAAGACAATACCTTCATTAACCATAAAGTGGCACTTTTCCCAATTCAAGACAAGATTAGTTTCTTCACATCTCTGCAAAACTGGATCAAGGTTGCTCAAGCAATCATCAAAAGAGGATCCATAGACGGAAAAATCGCCCATGAAAACCTCACAAATCTTTTCACAAATGTCAGAGAATATAGCCATCATGCATGTTTGAAAGGTAGCAGGTGCATTACATACCAAAAGGCATACGTCTATAAGCAAAAGTACCAAAAGGGCAAGTAAAAGTGGTCTTTGATTGATCATCGGCTGACACAGGTATTTGAGAGAAACCAGAATAACCATCTAGAAAGCAAAAGTGTGTATGTTTGGATAATATTTCTAGCATTTGATCGATAAAAGGTAAGGGGTAATGATCCTTTTTAGTAGCCTTATTTAATTTGCGGAAATCAATTACCATGCTATAACCTGTAGTAATTCTTTGCGGGATCAATTCATCTTTATCATTAGGAACGACCGTAATACCTCCCTTCTTAGGGACACAATGGACAGGACTTACCCACCGACTATCAGCAACGGGATAAATTATACCTGCCTCAAGGAGCTTTAGTATTTCCTTTCTTACCACTTCTTTCATCTTAGGATTCAACCGTCGTTGATGATCACGAACTGATTTGGCATCTTTCTCCAAATTTATTTTGTGTTGGCATAAAGTGGGACTAATGCCCTTAAGATCATCAAGAGTATATCCAATAGCAGCGCGGTGCTTCTTCAGAGTTTTCAATAATCTCTTTTCTTCATGCTCTGAAAGGTTAGCACTAATAATAACAGGATATATCTTTTTCTCATCAAGATAAGCATATTTAAGAGTATCAGGCAACGGTTTAAGCTCAAACACGGGATCACCCTTGGGTGGGGGAGGATCCCCTAGGATTTCAACATGCAAATTGTGTTTCAGGATGGGTTCCTGTTTAAAGAATACTTCATCTATTTCACTTCTTTCATTCATAAACATATCATTTTCATGGTCTAGCAAATATTGTTCTAAAGTTGATACGGCAATAGAAGCAAGACCAATAATTTCATCCTTACTAGGCAATTCCTCTTCACGGTGTTGTCTACGAAATTTAGAAAAGTTGAACTCATGAGACATATCACCCAAGCCAATAGTAACGACATCCTTTTCGCAGTCTATCCTAGCATTAACTGTGTTCAAGAAGGGTCTACCAAAAAATAATGGGACAAAAGCTATCTTGTGGGGAACCAAGAACAAGAAAATCAGCAGGATATTTAGTTTTCCCACACAAGACTTCAACATCTCTAACAATTCCCATTGGTGAAATAGTATCTCTATTGGCAAGTTTAATTGTGACATCAATATCTTCTAACTCAGTAGGTGCAATATCATGCTTAATTTCTTTGTATAAGTCAATAGGTATTGCACTAGCACTAGCACCCATATCACACAAGCCATGATAACAATGATCTCCTATTTTAACAGAAATAACAGGCATGCCTACCACAGGTCTATGTTTATCTTTAGCACATGGTTTGGCAATTCTAGCAGTTTCATCACGGAAATGAATAACATGCCCATCGATATTATCAGACAAGAGATCTTTAACAATAGCAATATTAGGTTCAACTTTAATTTGCTCAGGAGGTGTATAAGTTCTAATATTGCTTTTATGGACCACAGTTGAAGCTTTAGCATGATCCTTTATCCTAACAGGGTAAGGTGGTATCTCAACATAAGAAGTAGGAACAATAGGATCATTATAAGTGATAGTCTTTTCTTCAACTTTAATAGGTGCAGCTACTTTTACTTCTATGGGAGGATGATATTTAAACCACTTCTCCCTAGGGAGATCAACATAAGCAGCAAAAGATTCACAGAAAGAAGCTACTATCTCAGAGTCAAGTCCATATTTAGTGGTAAATTTACGGAAAACATCGGTATCCATAAAAGATTTAACACAATCAAACTTAGGTGTCATACCTGACTCCTTACCTTCGTCGAGATCCCAATCTTCAGAGTTGCGTTTAATTCTATCCAATAAATCCCATTTGAATTCAATAGTCTTCATCATAAAAGAGCCAGCACAAGAAGTATCTAGCATGGTCCGATTGTTATCAGAAAGCCGAGCATAAAAACTTTGAATAATTACTTCTCTTGGGAGCTCATGATTGGGCATGAATATAACATTGATTTAAGCCTCCCCCAAGCTTGAGCGATGCTTTCTCCTTCGCGAGGCCAAAAATTATATATATAATTGCGATCACGATGAACAAGATGCATAGGATAAAATTTCTAATGAAATGCCAATTTCAATCGTTTGTAGCTCCATGACCCCGTATCATCACATAGCCTATACCATGTCAATGCATCTCCCTTCAAAGATAAAGGGAAGACCTTCTTCTTAATAACATCACCGGGCACACCTGCAAGCTTAAATAATCCACAAACTTCATCCACATAGATTAGGTGCTCATCAGGATGCTTTGTTCCGTCTCCTGCAAAAGGATTAGCTAGCAGTTTTTCTAGCATACCCGAAGGAATTTCAAAGTGGACATTTTCATTTTCAGTAGGTTCAGTAGGTTGAGGAGCAACTCTTTGCTCTACTGGTTGGGGTGAAGATACCCCGAACAATCCCCTCAGAGGATTACTTTCCATAGTAACAAGTGACAGTAAATTTCAGCACACTATATAAATTTTTCCTTACCAAATTCTACCTACCAAAGGCGCTTCACCTCCCCGGCAACGGCGCCAGAAAAGAGTCTTGATGACCCACAAGTATAGGGGATCTATCGTAGTCCTTTCGATAAGTAAGAGTGTCGAACCCAACGAGGAGCAGAAGGAAATGATAAGCGGTTTTCAGCAAGGTATTCTCTGCAAGCACTGAAATAATAGGTAACGGATAGTTTTGTGATAGGATAATTTGTAACGAGCAACAAGTAACAAAAGTAAATAAAGTGCAGCAAGGTGGCCCAATCCTTTTTGTAGCCAAGGACAAGCCTGGAAAAAATCTTATATAAAGAAAAGCGCTCCCGAGGACACATCGGAATTATCGTCAAGCTAGTTTTCATCACGTTCGTATGATTCGCGTTCGGTACTTTGTTAATTTGATATGTGGGTGGATAGATGCTTGGGTGCTGCCCTTACTTGGACAAGCATCCCACTGATGATTAACCTCTATTGCAAGCATCCGCAACTACAACAAAAGTATTAAGGTAAACCTAACCATAGCATGAAACATATGGATCCAAATCAGCGCCTTACGAAGCAACGCATAAACTAGGGTTTAAGCTTCTGTCACTCTAGCAACCCATCATCTACTTATTAATTCCCAATGCCTTCCTCTAGGCCCAAATAATGGTGAAGTGTTATGTAGTCGACGTTCACATAACACCACTAGAGGATAGACAACATACATCTCATCAAAATATCGAACGAATACCAAATTCACATGACTACGAATAGCAAGACTTCTCCCATGTCCTCAGGAACAAACGTAAATACTCACAAGCATATTCATGTTCATAATCAGAGGGGTATTAATATGCATATAGGATCTGAACATATGATCTTCCACCAAATAAACCAACTAGCATCAACTACAAGGAGTAATCAACACTACTAGCAACCTACAAGTACCAATCCGAGACTTGGAGACAAGAATTGGATACAAGAGATGAACTAGGGTTTGAGAGGAGATGGTGCTGGTGATGATGTTGATGGAGATTGCCCTCTCCCAATGAGAGGAGCATTGGTGATGGCGATGGCGATGATTTCCCCCTCCCGGAGGGAAGTGTCCCCGGCAGAACAGCTCTGCCGAAGCCCTAGATTGGTTCCGCCTCGTGGCGGCGGAGTCTCGTCCCGAAAGCTTGCTTATGATTTTTCTTCGGACGAAAGACTTCATATAGCAGAAGATGGGCACCGGAGGGCCAACAGGGGGCCCACGAGGCAGGGGCGCGCACAGGGGGTAGGGCGCGCCCCCACCCTCGTGGACAGGTGGAGGCCCCCCTGACGTATTTCTTCCGCTCAATATTTTTTTATTATTTCCAAAAATAACTTTCGTGGAGTTTCAGGACTTTTGGAGTTGTGTAGAATAGGTCTCTAATATTTGCTCCTTTTCCAGCCAAGAATTCGAGCTGCCGGCATTCTCCCTCCTTATGTAAACAGGCATAAGTATTGCGACATAACATGTAATAACAACCCATAATGCAATAAATATCAATATAAAAGCATGATGCAAAATGGACGTACCAATGACCGAGACATGTCTCCGGTCAATAACCAATAGCGGAACCTGGATGCTCATATTGGCTCCTACATATTCTACGAAGATCTTTATCGGTCAAACCGCATTACAACATACGTTGTTCCCTTTGTCATCGGTATGTTACTTGCCCGAGATTCGATCGTCGGTATCTCAATACCTAGCTCAATCTCGTAATTACCGGCAAGTCTCTTTACTCATTCCGTAATGCATCATCCCGCAACTAACTCATTAGTCACATTACTTGCAAGGCTTATAGTGATGTGCATTACCGAGAGGGCCCAGTGATACCTCTCCGACAATCGGAGTGACAAATCCTAATCTCGATCTATGCCAACTCAACAAGTACCATCGGAGACACCTGTAGAGCACCTTTATAATCACCCAGTTACGTTGTGACGTTTGGTAGCACACAAAGTGTTCCTCCGGTAATCGGGAGTTGCATAATCTCATAGTTATAGGAACATGTATAAGTCATGAAGAAAGCAGTGGCAGTAAACAAAAATGATCAAGTGCTAAGCTAACGGAATGGGTCAAGTCAATCACATCATTCTCCTAATGATGTGATCCCGTTTATCAAATGACAACTCATGTCTATGGCTAGGAAACTTAACCATCTTTGATGAACGAGCTAGTCAAGTAGAGGCATACTAGTGACACTCTATTTTGTCTATGTATTCACACATGTCTTATGTTTCCGGTTAATACAATTCTAGCATGAATAATATACATTTATCATGAAATAAGGAAATAAATAATAACTTTATTATTGCCTCTAGGGCATATTTCCTTCAGTCTCCCACTTGCACTAGAGTCAATAATCTAGTTCACATCGCCATGTGATTTAACACCAATAGTTCACATCACCATGTGATTAATATCCATAGTTCACATCACCATGTGGCCAACACTCAAAGGGTTTACTAGAGTCAGTAATCTTGTTCACATCGCCATGTGATTAACACCCAAAGAGTACTAAGGTGTGATCATGTTTTGCTTGTGAGAGAAGTTTAGTCAACGGGTCTGCCAAATTCAGATCTGTATGTATTTTGCAAATTTCTATGTCAACAATGCTCTGCACGGAGCTACTTTAGCTAATTGCTCCCACTTTCAATATGTATCCAGATTGAGACTTAGAGTCATGTGGATCAGTGTCAAAACTTGCATCGATGTTACCCTTTATGACGAACCTTTTGTCATCTCCATAATCGAGAAACATATCCTTATTCCACTAAGGATAATTTTGACCGCTGTTCAGTGATCTACTCTTAGATCACTATTGTACTCCCTTGCCAAACTCAGTGTAGGGTATACAATAGATCTGGTACACATCATGGCATACTTTATAGAACCTACGGCTGAGGCATAGGGAATGAGTTTCATTCTCTTTCTATCTTCTGCCGTGGTCGGGCTTTGAGTCTTACTCAATTTCACACCTTGTAACACAGGCAAAAACTCTTTCTTTGACTGTTCTATTTTGAACTACTTCAAAATCTTGTCAAGGTATGTACTCATTGAAAAAACTTATCAAGCGTCTTGATCTATCTCTATAGATCTTGATGCTCAATATGTAAGCAGCTTCACCAAGATTTTTCTTCGAAAAACTCTTTTCAAATACTCCTAGCTCAATCTTGTAATTACCGGCAAGTCTCTTTACTCGTTCCGTAATGCATCATCCCGCAACTAACTCATTAGTCACATTGCTTGCAAAGCTTATAGTGATGTGCATTACCGAGAGGGCCCAGAGATACCTCTCTGACAGTCAGAGTGACAAATCCTAATGTCGATCTATGCCAACTCAACAAGTACCATCGGAGACACCTATAGAGCACCTTTATAATCACCCAGTTACGTTGTGACGTTTGGTAGCACACAAAGTGTTCCTCCGGTAATCGGCAGTTGCATAATCTCATAGTTATAGGAACATGTATAAGTCATGAAGAAAGCAATAGCAGTAAACTAAAATGATCAAGGGCTAAGCTAACGGAATGGGTCAAGTCAATCACATCATTCTCCTAATGATGTGATCCCATTTATCAAATGACAACTCATGTCTATGGCTAGGAAACTTAACCATGTTTGATCAACGAGCTAGTCAAGTAGGCCTACAAGTGTGTGGCAGAGAACTTATAGCCCAGTTGTGATTTGTAAGAATGTACAACCCATTTTTGAATTCTAATGGAATTTACTACATCCATTTACAGTTTGTTAAAAGTACAACCCATTTTCTAGCTAGGACAACGATTAACAATTTCAACCAACTATTCAAAACAGAATTCAAAAAAATTTCCCACATTTTGATAGGATCCGAAATATTTTTTTGCCGAAAGTTCTAGTCAGATTAAATACAATTTCAATGTAAATTTGTATTACGTAAAAATCCAACGAAACATTGCGCGTGCAACAATTAATGAAATTAAAATTTTCAAAATCCAAAAGTAATATTTTATAAACTAATTACGTGTTTGGTGCATTTTTTATAGTTACTGCCCAGTTTTTATAATTACATCCCATTTATTATTTCTTAAAGCCCATTTTCTTGTTAAGCCTAATGCATGCCTCCTAGGAAAGATTTCCAGCCTAGCGGGGCGGAGAATAACAAGCTGACCCGGATTGTGTACAACTGTCGGCATTTGTATTCGCCAAGAAAAAAAAGGCCAGTGTAATACAATACAACCTTACATGGCTACTCAGCCCACATTTAGCGACGCCGAAAAGGCCCAAACAAGGCTTCTGTATAACTTTTTGAAGTCACTGAGCTCAATTAATAACTTAAAAAAGTTAGAGTACAGTGGACCTAATTAAAAGCTGTCATGAGCGAAGAAATAATTCAACGGGTCCCACTTGTGCATGTGTGTGTGAGAGAGAGAGAGAGAGATCCATCGGTCAATGCTCGTAAATACATATTTAAGCCATATGCATTGACGATGCTCAGTAAAAACTTATATAGTTGACACAATCAGATAGAACATCATAGCACACTGAACTTGCATACAAAAATTTCACGCAGGCGGCACAATCAGGGTGGAAGCAGTGGATCGCTACGGGTAGGGCTATGTTGAAACCAACGAACTCGTACATAATGGTTCATCGTCTTTATCAATGATGGGGAAATATCTTGAATGATGTGCAAAGAAAATAGACAGACAACACAATATATAAGTTCTGCCAGAACATTAAGTTGACGTACAGCCCTTTCTGAAAAAGGTTCAGGTAAAAAAATAGAATAGGTCATGTGACAAGATTCAGTTGTTACCTCAAATTCGAGCACATCCAGGCAGCCAGCCCTGCCTCTTCTCCCAAAGAAGCAGTGGCCTCTGCCGCGCGATGGAGTAGGCCTTGTGCCATCCATCGTTTCGAGCAACACGGGGAAAGTCTGACGTTGACTCCTGTAATGGACGTCGTCGACGGACCGGGGCACCAGCGGCGGCGGCAGGACTTCGATTGATGGATTGACCACTTCTTTGTCATGCACGAACACTCGATACAGCTACATCCCTAACGTGGTCCGCGGCGGCCTTGGTGGTGACGAGTAGTACAACCCCGGTTCCTGCACCGGTATCTCAACACCAATCACCTTCGGTATGGTGGACGGCTTCTTCATCCATGCCATAACCGTCAGAGCCCAGCTGTCTGGAGGAACAAACATACTTACGAGCTCACCTCCAAAGTTGTTGATAAGCTCATTCATGGACTCGCTGTTCCAAGCATGTCGAGGCATGCCATGGAAGGTAAGCTTTGTTAAAAACTCAAGCTTAGAAGGCACCGAACCCTATCCTGGGTGCCACCGATCAAAGCTCACTAGCGCGCCATCGCAGAACAAACACCGGGAAGATTCGAACACACGACTGCCGTCGAAAGTTGTCCGGAACCTGACGGAGAAATCAGCCGGTGGTGGACAGACTTCGACGAGCAAGTCACTTATTTGGATGCCGTGCACAATGCCAAGAGCTTTGACAAGGTCGTCCGGCGAGACGGGAGGCCGGTCGCCGTTGATGGTTACCATCAGCACTTTGCCGGCAAACTGGTCGTCAAGCTCCGCCATGCCATTGTTGAGCGACAAGATGCAGCGCCCGAAGGCAGGACGGACCTTAGGATCTCCGGCTCGGAGATCCACGTTGACCGGCGACATGATAGTGCGCTTGAGTATAGGGAGTACAGGAGGGGGATTTGCGGGAACTGGAGTAGGAATCGAGATTCCAAAGGTGGGGGAGGGGTGGTTGATTGGGGATGAAAAGGTAGCATGAATTTCGAACACCCACCAATATGCTCTCGCGCGCAAGTGCACGAAAAAACCGGTGGCGCCCACATGTCGGCCTAAGAATCCCTATTCTTTCTTTTTTTGAGAGCCCGACCTTTTTTATGGGGATCTTTTGAGAGCCCGGCCTGAGAGTCATAATTGAAATATTTGGCATTGCGTTACTACTCGGCCCATATTCAATGATACCTCACTGGCCCAAATAGGTGTACATCATCGAAAAGACACTGAGCTCAAATTATAACTTGAAAAAAGGAGATATACTCTGAACACTGGAGAATGGTGATGCCCTCATTTAGCCCACCAGCAGTTCGAGACAATAAACAGTTTGAAACAACGATATATAGAACATTCAAACACTGACTAGTGACTACTACTGACATAAACAACAAGACATGATAGTTCATAAGAAGTCTTGCTACACCACGAAAACGCACCCATCTGTAGCGCTCAGACTCTCGTGATCTAGACGGGACTGACATTCTAAATAGAGGCAACTATTACATAGTAAGAGTGACATAGACGAGGATGACCAAATGACAAGGAATATGCATAACAAAAGAGAGAACTACCCATCCAGAACAAGAAGCAAAGACAACAAGTCATTTGAAGAGGGATGATCCAACACCATGATAATTTGCAGCCCCGGTTCAGCCACCAGTGATCCGGAGACACCAGTACTCCACCCTTTTGACGCAACAGCCCAATTACCTATCAACCTGAAGGCTTGAACCACATCACTGTCTGTCGGACTTGACTCATCCAAGGATCAAAGTTAATCCAGATGCCTTTGTCAATCTCACCTTCTTTTCGGTGCAGGCTGTATCATTGACAATCAGGGGAGTTTGCTCCTGAACTCCTAGGGCTCGCCATGTAGACACAGTTTTCCATAGCAAACAGAGCCTCTCTGCCATCAAGGTCCTTGCCAACGGTGATCTCCTGGTTAATCGGATAATTGAGTCCGAGAAACAGAGAGTATGAACCAAGGCTGTTTACCCGCCTCCAACTCAAAAATCCTGAAGGCCCCAACAAGCTGGTATCTTGCTCATAGACGTAAGAACCACTGTCCGAATACTCACGTATTTCACGGTGCTTGCATACAGTGGGGTTTTTGCAATATAACTTTTCCGGCTCATGTGTCCGAATGATCATAAGTCTTTTGTCGTCCTTTGATCGAGCGAGGAACCAGTTGTGCTTCCCTGTTTTTGGCAAAGGTGGTCTGATTACAAAGGGCAGTAACTGTAGGGACACTGCATCATATCAAAAAGGATAGGCATTGTTAATGTAAGATCAGCATTGTTTAGAGTATGAGTAGGATAATGCAAGAAAACATCATTGATATGTCCCTATTGGAACTGGGAGGAAAATACAGGGAAATGTATACTGGGTTTGAAAATATAGAAGTGCCATGCATGGTTATACTCATGTTATCTCACAATCGATTCTTCACAGGAAACTACGATGTGATGCATATTATGTAATCATGTTCTGTCCTCACAAACAAATTCTTCAAGGAAACTAACAGACCATGCATTGTTATATACTCATGTTCTGTGGGCAAAATTTTTGTGAGCATATTATTCTAACTATTGATTGCTGAAGGGCGAACATAGGTATGTACACATGGTAAGCCTTACAGGATTTCACTACTTCAAAATATAGTTTTCTCCATATGCACATTTAGTTCCCTAATGTATGGTTAGATGAACTCAACAGTGTGATGCATGTTTCTACATCATGAAAATGAGGAAACTAACATGGCCATTGATACACACTCATATTTAGTAGTATATACATTACTATAAAATAAGGGGAATATCAATATCTTTCTAACAGTTTGATTATTCAGGGGTACAAATTGGCTGTAATGGCATGGTCACAATCGCATGAATTAACTCATTCCAAATATAGCTGATTTATGGCGTCTCTAATACATTGCCATAGTTCTACTCAAACAGGGATATGTCAATCATCACAAAAAGTTCAAACAGTGTCATGGCATCATCATTAATATCAGACGGAAACAACTTACACGTGTCATCCCAGCAATATGTGGTGCCATCTGCTTTATCGATCGCGTAGATGATGCCGTTGTGTTCAATGGCATCACAGAAGTGTGTATCAGCTTTGACGACGATCCACTGTGAGCTGAGCTGTCTCCAGCTAAAGAAGGCACCGGCGGAAAGATAGGCGAGTCCCTTGTCGAACAAGTCAATTAGCTTGAAGTCTGCGTAATCCGCATGTCGTGTGGGCACTTGGCAGATTACAATCTTTTGCAAAACAAGGTGCGTCCAACTGACGACGTAATCTAGATGACTTGGACCGCGACGGTAAAACTCTATATCATCAAATAGAGGAAGGATAATCTCATGGGAGGTCTGGAAGTTCACGAGCACCAACTTTTCCTCGTCTTCTCTAACGGCGGCCATCCAGTGGGAGTTCATGCCGACCCAGTACATACCTGCAAGAAGTTTCAGACGATGGTGATCGGATCGAAGTCGAGGGAAATGATGTACGGCGACCCACTACATACCTGCAAAGAAGTTTCGGCTAATGGAGGTCGGATTGAAGTCGAGGGCCATCATGTACGCCTCCGTATCATGTTGAGCAAATCTCGCAAGACGAGATAGCAGCAAGCAGGGTGTCTTGAAAAGCTTATGCCTCGCTTCGACGATGGCCGTGTGCATGCCCCTGGAGCATGCAGCCAGCTGCATGGCGCTCAACATATCCATACACGAACAACAAAGGTCGAGGACGTCACTGAGGAGATTGCTCCAATCGTGGCTCATATGGATGCTGCGCGGTTCGCGTTCGACCATGGTGGAGTTTGGAAGGTGTGGTTTTGGGGGGCTTGATTTACGGGGGAGAAGGCTCTTGGTGCCGGAGCGGCTAGTGAGCGAATAGTGGTACTGGGGAGGCGAGCGAGGCGAGGGTACGCGGGGGCACAGTGATATGATGAAGAGTGACCTCAGGATCTCTAGTGAGGCTGAGATGGAGATGGAGTGGTGCTAGGGGATAGGGAGACGAGGCGAGGCATGCTATACAGCGGCGGTGATAATGACTGCACAGTGCACAAGGTGAGGCTAACTTTGGTAACCCGGACACGCTGCCTGGACTGGTGTCACGTCGGGCACAGGGTCTTGTCACTTCACTGTGAGGACCGAATGAATAATAGTATTTTGACCATCAAGTGTACCATAGTTGTACTACTACTACTAGTAGGAGTAGTAGGAACATGAGTAGTACTCCCGTGCTAGCATGCCTCTGGGTTCACTTCATCCTCCAGGTATCATCGATATTGCGAGCAGAACCAAATTCTCGTGCATTCGGAAGCATAAATGTTTATTATTCATGCTAGAATTGTATTAACCGGAAACATAATACTTGTGTGAATACATAGACAAACAGAGTGTCACTAGTATGCCTCTACTTGACTAGCTCGTTGATCAAAGATGGTTATGTTTCCTAGCCATAGACATGAGTTGTCATTTGATTAACAGAATCACATCATTAGGAGAATGATGTGATTGACTTGACCCATTCCGTTAGCTTAGCACTTGATCGTTTAGTATTCTGCTATTGCATTCTTCATGACTTATACATGTTCCTATGAATATGAGATTATGCAACTCCCGTTTACCGGAGGAACACTTTGTGTGCTACCAAACGTCACAACGTAACTGGGTGATTATAAAGGTGCTCTACAGGTGTCTCCGAAGGTACTTGTTGGGTTGGCGTATTTCGAGATTAGGATTTGTCACTCCGATTATCGGAAAGGTATCTCTGGGCCCACTCAGTAATGCACATCACTATAAGCCTTGCAAGCATTGTAACTAATGAGTTAGTTGTGGGATGATGTATTACGGCACGAGTAAAGAGACTTGCCGGTAATGAGATTGAACTAGGGATAAATTGCCCGATGATCGAATCTCGGGCAAGTAACATACTGATGATAAAGGGAACAACGTATGTTGTTATGCGGTTTGACCGATAAAGATCTTCATAGAATATGTGGGAGCCAATATGAGCATCCAGGTTCCGCTATTGGTTATTGACCGGAGACGTGTCTCGGTCATGTCTACATTGTTCTCGAACCCGTAGGGTCCGCACGCTTAAAGTTCGATGACGGTTATATTATGAGTTTATGTGTTTTGATGTTCCCAAGGTAGTTCGGAGTCCCGGATGAGATCGGGGACATGACGAGGAGTCTCGAATGGTCGAGACGTAAAGATCGATATATTGGACGACTATATTCGGACATCGAAAAGGTTCCGACTGATTCGGGTATTTTTCGGAGTACCGGAGAGTTACGGGAATTCACCGGGGAGTATATGGGCCTTATTGGGCTTTAGGGGAAAGAGAGAAGATAGGCTGGGCGCCCCCCAAGGCCTAGTCCGAATTGGACTAGGGGGAGGGGCTGCGCCCCCTCCTTCCTTCTCTTCTCTCTCCCCTTTCCTTGAAACCTACTCCTACTACTTGGAAGGGGGGAATCCTACTCCCGGTGAGAGTAGGACTCCTCCTAGGGCGCGCCATAGAGATGGCCGGCCCTCCCCCTCCTCCACTCCTTTATATACGGGGAGGAGGGCACCCCTTGGAGACACAACAATTGATCCCTTGGATCTCTTAGCCGTGTGCGGTGCCCCCCTCCACCATAGTCCACCTCGATAATATCGTAGCGGTGCTTAGGCGAAGCCCTGCGTCGGTAGAACATCATCATCGTCACCACGCCGTCGTGCTGACGAAACTCTCCCTCAAAGCTCGGATGGATCGGAGTTCGAGGGACGTCATCGAGTTGAACGTGTGCAGAACTCAGAGGTGTCGTGCGTTCGGTACTTGGTCGGTCGGATCGTGAAGACGTACGACTACATCAACCGCATTGTGCTAACGCTTCCGCTTTTGGTCTACGAGGGTACGTGGACACACTCTCCCCTCTCGTTGCTATGCATCACCATGATCTTGCGTGTGCGTAGGAATTTTTTTGAAATTACTACGTTCCCCAACAGTGGTATCAGAGCCAGGTGTTATGCGTAGATGTTATATGCACGAGTAGAAAACAAGTGAGTTGTGGGCGATACAAGTCATACTGCTTACGAGCATGTCATACTTTGGTTCGGCGGTATTGTTGGATGAAGCGGCCCGGACCGACGTTACGTGTACGCTTACGCGAGACTGGTTTTACCACCGTGCTTTGCACACAGGTGACTAGCGGGTGTCAGTTTCTCCAACTTTAGTTGAACCGAGTGTGGCTACGCCCGGTCCTTGAGAAGGTTAAAACAGCACTAACTTGACGAACTATCATTGTGGTTTTGATGCGTAGGTAAGAACGGTTCTTGCTCAGCCCGTAGCAGCCACGTAAAACTTGCACCAACAAAGTAGAGGACGTCTAACTTGTTTTTGCAGGGCATGTTGTGATGTGATATGGTCAAGGCATGATGCTATATTTTATTGTATGAGATGATCATGTTTTGTAACCGAGTTATCGGCAACTGGCAGGAGCCATATGGTTGTCGCTTTATTGTATGCAATGCAAACGCCCTGTAATGCTTTACTTTATCACTAAGCGGTAGCGATAGTCGTAGAAGCAATATTTGGCGAGACGACAACGATGCTACGATGGAGATCAAGGTGTCGCGCCGGTGACGATGGTGATCATGACGGTGCTTCGGAGATGGAGATCACATGCACAAGATGATGATGGCCATATCATATCACTTATATTGATTGCATGTGATGTTTATCTTATATGCATCTTATTTTGCTTTGATTGACGGTAGCATTATAAGATGATCTCTCACTAAATTAAAAGATAAAAGTGTTCTCCCTGAGTATGCACCGTTGCCAAAGTTCGTTGTGCCCAGACACCACGTGATGATCGGGTGTGATAAGCTATACGTCCATCTACAACGGGTGCAAGCCAGTTTTGCACACGCAGAATACTCAGGTTAAACTTGACGAGCCTAGCATATGCAGATATGGCCTCGGAACACTGAGACCGAAAGGTCGAGCGTGAACCATATAATAGATATGATCAACATAGTGATGTTCACCATTGAAAACTACTCCATTTCATGTGATGATCGGTTATGGTTTAGTTGATTTGGATCACGTGATCACTTAGATGATTAGAGGGGTGTCTATCTAAGTGGGAGTTCTTATGTAATATGATTAATTGAACTTAAATTTATCATGGACTTAGTCCTGGTAGTATTAGCATATCTATGTTGTAGATCAATAGCTCGCGTTTAGCTCCCCTGTTTTATTTTGATATGTTCCTAGAGAAAACTAAGTTGAAAGATGTTAGTAGCAATAATGCGGATTGGATCTGTGTTCTGAGGGTTATCCTCATTGCTGCACAGAAGAATTATGTCCTTGATGCACCGCTAGGTGACAGACCTATTGCAGGAGCAGATGCAGATGTTATGTACGTTTGGCTAGCTCAATATGATGACTACTTGATAGTTTAGTTCACCATGCTTAATGGCTTAGAATCGGGATTTCAAAGACGTTTTGAACGTCATGGACCAAATGAGATGTTCCAGGAGTTGAAGTTAATATTTCAAGCAAATACCTGAGTTGAGAGATATGAAGTCTCCAACATGTTCTATAGCTAAAAGATGGAGGAGAATAGCTCAAGCAGTGAGCATATGCTCAGATTGTCTGGGTACTACAATCGCTTGAATCAAGTGGGAGTTAATCTTCCAGATAAAATAGTGATTGACAAAATTCTCTAGTCACCATCACCAAGTTACTAGAACTTCGTGATGAACTATAATATGCAAGGGATAACGGAAACAATTCCCAAGCTCTTCATGATGCTGAAATCAACGAAGGTAGAAATCAAGAAAAGCATCAAGTGTTGATGGTTGACAAGACCACTAGTTTCAAGAAAAGGGCAAAGGGAAGAAGGGGAACTTCAAGAAGAACGGCAAACGAGTTGCTGCTCAAGTGAAGAAGCCCAAGTCTGGACCTAAGCCTGAGACTGAGTGCTTCTACTGCAAAGGAACTGGTCACTGGAAGCGGAACTACCCCAAGTATTTGGCGGATAAGAAGGATGGCAAAGTGAACAAAGGTATATTTGATATACATGTTATTGATGTGTACTTTACTAGTATTTATAGCAACCCCTAAGTATTTGATACTAGTTCAGTTGCTAAGATTAGTAACTCGAAACGGGAGTTGCAGAATAAACAGAGACTAGTTAAGGGTGAAGTGACGATGTGTGCTGGAAGTGGTTCCAAGATTGATATGATCATCATCGCAGACTTCCTATACTTTCGGGATTGGTGTTGAACCTAAATAAGTGTTATTTGGTGTTTGCGTTGAGCATGAATATGATTTGATCATGTTTATTGCAATACGGTTATTCATTTAAGTTAGAGAATAATTGTTGTTCTGCTACATGAATAAAACCTTCTATGGTCATACACCCAATAAAAATGGTTTGTTGGATCTCGATCGTAGTGATACACATATTCATAAAATTGAAGCCAAAAGATGCAAAGTTAATAACGATAGTGCAACTTATTTGTGGCACTGCCGTTTAGGTCATATTGGTGTAAAGCGCATGAAGAAATTCCATGATGATGGGATTTTTGAATCACTTGATGCTTGCGAACCATGCCTCTTGGGCAAGATGAATAAAACTCCGTTCTCCGGAACAATGGAGTGAGCAACTGACTTATTGGAAATAATACATACTGATGTATGCGGTCCGATGAGTGTTGAGGCTCGTGGCAAGTATCGTTATTTTCAGAGCTTCACAGATAATTTGAGCAGATATGGGTATATCTACTTGATGAAACATAAGTCTGAAACATTTGAAAAGTTCAAAGAATTTCAGAGTGAAGTAGAAAATCGTCGTAACCAGAAAATAAAGTTTCTACGATCGGATCATGGAGGAAAATATTTGAGTTACGAGTTTGGCCTTCAATTAAAACAATGTGGAATAGTTTCACAAACTCATGCCACCTGGAACACCACAGCATAATGGTGTGTCCGAACGTCATAACTGTACTTTATTGGATATAGTGCAATCTATGATGTTTCTTACCGATTTACCACTATCGTTTTGGGGTTATGCATTAGAGACAGCTGCATTCACTTTAAAAAGGGCACCATCTAAATTTGTTGAGACGACACCGTATGAACTGTGGTTTGGCAAGAAACCAAAGTTGTCGTTTCTTAAAGTTTGAGGTTGCAATTCTTATGTGAAAAGTTTCATCCTGATAAGCTCAAACCCAAATCGGAGAAATGTGTCTTCATAGGATACCCAAAGGAGACAGTTGGGTACACCTTCTATCACAGATCCAAAGGCAAGACATTCGTTGCTAAGAATGGATCCTTTCTAGAGAAGGAGTTTCTCTCGAAAGAAGTGAGTGGGAGGAAAGTACAACTTGATGAGGTAACTGTACCTGCTCCCTTATTGGAAAGTAGTTCATCACAGAAACCGGTTCCTGTGACATCTACACCAATTAGTGAGGAATTTAATGATGATGATCATGAAATTTCAGATCAAGTTGTTACTGAACCTCGTAGGTCAACCAGAGTAAGATCCGCACCAGAGTGGTACGGTAATCCTATTCTGGAGGTTATGTTACTAGACCATGACGAACCTATGAACTATGAAGAAGCGATGGTGAGCCTAGATTCCGCAAAATGGCTTGAGGCCATGAAATCTGAGATGGGATCCATGTATGAGAACTAAGTGTGGACTTAGGTTGACTTGCCCAATGATCGGCGAGCCATTGAGATTAAATGGATTTTCAAGAGGAAGACAGACGCTGATAGTAGTGTTACTATCTACAAAGCTAGAATTTTCGCAAAAGGTTTTCGACAAGTTCAAGGTGTTGACTACGATGAGACTTTCTCACTCGTATCTATGCTTAAGTCTGTCCGAATCATGTTAGCAATTGCCGCATTTTATGAAATCTGGCAAATGGATAAACAAAACTGCATTTCTTAATGGATTTATTAAAGAAGAGTTGTATATGATGCAACCAGAAGGTTTTGTCAATCCTAAAGGTGCTAACAAAATATGCAAGCTCCAGCGATCCATCTATGGACTGGTGCAAGCATCTCAGAGTTGGAATATACGCTTTGATAAGTTGATCAAAGCATATAGTTTTATATAGACTTGCGGTGAAGCCTGTATTTACAAGAAAGTGAGTGGGAGCACTACAACATTTCTAATAAGTATATGTGAATAACACATTGTTGATCGGAAATAATGTAGAATTATTCTGCAAAGCATAAAATAGTGTTTGAAAGGAGTTATTCAAAGAAAGACCTCGGTGAAGCTGCTTACATATTGAGCATCAAGATCTATAGATATAGATCAAGACGCTTGATAAGTTTTTGCAATGAGTACATACCTTGACAAAATTTTGAATTAGTTCAAAATGGAACAGTCAGAGAAAGAGTTCTTGCCTGTGTTACAAGGTGTGAAATTGAGTAAGACTCAAAGCCCGACCACGGCAGAAGATAGAAAGATAATGAAAGTCATTCCCTATGCCTCAGCCATAGGTTCTATAAAGTATGCCATGTTGTGTACCAGATCTATTTTATACCCTACCACTAAGTTTGGCAAGGGAGTGCAATCACTGGACAACGGTCAAAATTATCCTTAGTGGAATAAGGATATGTTTCTCGATTATGGAAGTGACAAAAGGTTTGTCGTAAAGGGTTACGTCAATGCAAGTTTTGACACTGATCCAGATGACTCTAAGTCTCAATCTGGATACATATTGAAAGTGGGAGCTATTATCTGGAGTAGCTCCATGCAGAGCATTGGACATAGAAATTTGCAAAATACTTACGGATCTGAATGTGACAGGCTCGTTGACTAAAATTATCTCACAAGAAAAACATGATCACACCTTAGTACTCTTTGGGTGTTAATCACATAGCGATGTGAACTAGATTATTGACTCTAGTAAACCCTTTGGGTGTTGGTCACATGACGATGTGAACTATGGGTGTTAATCACATGGTGATGTGAATTATTGGTGTTAAATCACATGGTGATGTGAACTAGATTATTGACTCTAGTGCAAGTCGGAGACTGAAGGAAATATGCCCTAGAGGCAATAATAAAGTTATTATTTATTTCCGTATTTTGTGATAAATGTTTATTATTCATGCTAGAATTGTATTAACCGTAAACATAATACTTGTGTGAATACATAGACAAACAGAGTGTCACTAGTATGCCTCTATTTGACTAGCTCGTTGATCAAAGACTGTTATGTTTCCTAGCCATAGACATGAGTTGTCATTTGATTAACGGAATCACATCATTAGGAGAATGATGTGATTGACTTGACCCATTCTGTTAGCTTAGCACTTGATCGTTTAGTATTCTGCTATTGCTTTCTTCATGACATATACATGTTCCTATGACTATGAGATTATGCAACTCTCGTTTACCAGAGGAACAGTTTGTGTGCTACCAAACGTCACAACATAACTGGGTGATTATAAATGTGCTCTACAGATGTCTTCGAAGGTACTTGTTGGGTTGGCGTATTTCGAGATTAGGATTTGTCACTCCGATTGTCAGAAAGGTATCTCTGGGCCCACTCAGTAATGCACATCACTATAAGCCTTGCAAGCATTGTAACTAATGAGTTAGTTGCGGGATGATGTATTACGGAACGAGTAAAGAGACTTGCCGGTAACAAGATTGAACTAGGTATTGAGATACCGACGATCGAATCTCGGGCAAGTAACATACCGATGACAAAGGGAACAACGTATGTTGTTATGCGGTTTGACCGATAAAGATCTTCGTAGAATATGTGGGAGCCAATATGAGCATCCATGTTCCGCTATTGGTTATTGACCGGAGACGTGTCTCGGTCATGTCTACATTGTTCTCGAACCCGTAGGGTCCGCACGCTTAAAGTTCGATGACAGTTATATTATGAGTTTATGTGTTTTGATGTACCGAAGGTAGTTCGGAGTCCCCGATGAGATCGGGGACATGACAAGGAGTCTCGAAATGGTCGAGACATAAAGATCGATATATTGGATGACTATATTCGGACATCGGAAAGGTTCCGAGTGATTCGGGTATTTTTCGGTGTATCGAAGAGTTACAGTTATTCACCGGGGAGTATATGGGCCTTATTGGGCTTTAGGGGAAAGAGAGAGGAGAGGTTGGGCGCCCCCCAAGGCCTAGTCCGAATTGGACTAGGGGGAGGGGCTGCGCCCCCTCCTTCCTTCTCTTCTCTCTCCCCTTTCCTTGACTCCTACTCCTACTACTTGGAAGGGGGGAATCCTACTCCCGGTGGGAGTAGGACTCCTCCTAGGGTGCACCATAGAGAGGGCCGACCCTCCCCTTCCTCCACTCCTTTATATACGGGGAGGAGGGCACCCCTTGGAGACACAACAATTGATCCCTTGGATCTCTTAGCCGTGTGCGGTGCCCCCCTCCACCATAGTCCACCTCGATAATATCGTAGCGGTGCTTAGGCGAAGCCCTGCGTCAGTAGAACATCATCATCGGCACCACGCCGTCGTGCTCACGGGACTCTCCCTCAAAGCTCGGCTGGATCGGAGTTCGAGGGACGTCATCGAGTTGAACGTGTGCGGAACTCGGAGGTGCCGTGCGTTCGGTACTTGATCGGTCGGATCGTGAAGACGTACGACTACATCAACCGCGTTGTGCTAACGCTTCCACTTTCGGTCTATGAGGGTACGTGGACACACTCTCCCCTCGCTTTGCTATGCATCACCATGATCTTGGGTGTGCGTAGGAATTTTTTTGAAATTACTATGTTCCCCAACACATACACACGCCCTCCATACCAGGTGAGCTTCACGATTTCTTGTCCTGGGAGGACATATACTTCTGTGGGGTAGCCATCGCAGGGGACAAACAGAAGTTGGAGCCGTACAACCTTGATTTGAAAAGCATCGCTGACATACAAACCAAAATAAAAATTCCTGTAGAAGACTGTGATAAACCGACACCATCCCTATTCGACGTAGCAAATTTTGTGCTCGGAACAAATCTTCAGAAGGGTGACGGGACGCTGGCATTAAGGTCGTCTGGATGGGAGAATTATCCCTTGATGTACGAGCAGATAAAATGTGCTGCCCTCGATGCCCGTGTGAGTTTCGAGATAGCTGCATGGTCCAGAGAGCTTGTTGTGAAGCCGTCCCCCA
Organism: Aegilops tauschii subsp. strangulata; assembly: GCF_002575655.3. Taxonomy (NCBI): domain Eukaryota; kingdom Viridiplantae; phylum Streptophyta; class Magnoliopsida; order Poales; family Poaceae; genus Aegilops; species Aegilops tauschii. The sequence goes on from NC_053035.3 coordinate 393,161,095, forward strand.
CAGAAAATGAGAAGAAGAAGAAGAAGAAGAAGAAGATATTGCACCAGCAGCAGGGCATTATGGATGGATGAACTATTTCCTCTCTTGTAAAAAAAATATGCCCTCTCTGTGTATATTGATATAGATGGACTATTTAGATGGTGTGCATGTCTTTGGAACAAGTAGTAGCATTGGTCCGCTTGACTATAAGGAACTATTTATCCGCCTAGCTTTCTCTACTACTCCTTCAAGTGATCAGTATGCAATGCATGTGTCCGTAGACATGACAACTTGTCCATGGAAGTTCAACTACGGCGACCACCACATTTCATCCACTGCCACTCGCGATTCCCACGACGCCGCTCCAACCCACGGCACCACGTCCCGTAACGCCTCTACGCCTCGTAAATCCTCGACGCCCAGCTGTGGCACGCTTGCCACGACCACGCCACCACCGGCCGGTTCATCTCGAACGAGTGAGTCGTGAACCACGCCACCACCATGAGAATGACATGTGGGCCAGCCGCATTTAAGGTCCGCATGTCATTGACTCATAGGCCAGTGCACTAAGCCACTGAAGCCCGGTCCCGTGGGCCCAGAGAGGGAAATGTAACTCCTGCGGCAGGCCTTGTGGTTCTCCCGCAGTACAAGCTCGTGCCAAACCCGGATGAGATTTGGTAACCAACTAGTAAGCTACACGTGCATTGCACGCATGAGATTTGGTAACCAAATCTCTACTCTCTATATCTATATATATATATCTATATCTATACTCTTATAAAAACAGAGTTGGTGATGATGGTGTGCATGCCATCCTGCAATACTGCAATATAGGCCGTCCGATTTATATCTGACGGATAGGAAGGAAACTATGGCAATTTTGCAAAAATATGCCCACACCCCTCTCCACATTTGCAAATAAGGCCTTCTCTTGTTCATCCTTTTCTCCCACAACATAAACTACTCATACAAATGCATCTTGATTTTCCGTGCAACGCATGGGCATCCTGCTAGTTATGAATAAATAACACTCTATCAACGAGCCGCATCAGACACCAAATTTCTTGGCTTCCGTGCTACAGCTAGATCTTCCCCTCGTTTCTGTTTTCCAACCCGGTGGCAGGCGGGGTGCGGTTTGCCAATAGTCGGTTTGCTCAACGGCAGTCCCACATGAAAGTGAAATTGCTAGGCAACACGCCTTCCCTAGCTATGTGGCGTGCCGCACGGGGCGTGGAGCACTCCCGATTCCCGGGCATGTGGGGGTGCGACGCGAACGCGGCATGCCTTTTCCTTTTAGTGGCAACGTGCCCGTGCGTTGCGACGGATCCAAAGTAGTAGAATAGTTGTACTTGTTCACAAACTTGAAAGAAATCACTCTTGTTTTGATATACTCCTAATATATTACTTTTCACTCAAAATATATTTCTCAGGCTATTTTGATGAGGTGAGGGAGGGATGTGGTTGCTTTCAAGATAATAAGGGGTTTTCTGCAAATTGGAGCAGAGAAGTGGGCTATTGTTGAAAAAATGCCATAACTTACCTCACAGCCGTCAGATGTAGATCTAATGGTCAGAAACGACGGATGGCAGACACACCGCCATCACCAACTGAGTCTTTTATAGGAGTAGGAGTAGAGAAAAATGTATAAATTGTAACATTTGGTTCTGCTCCTTGGCACGATCGATAGATAGAAATAATGATTGGAAACGCTAGGGCGGGGCTATTTCCGCCAGATAAGCAGGGTACGTAGTAGCTAGGTTGGCGCATCGTCGGCTTGGTCACATGCGGTCCGACATGTTCTAGTGATTTAGCAAGATGCCCGTGTGTTGCACGAAGTTGATGGAAAAGGTAAGCACAAATTTTAAATTGACGGATGGAGTACTAGTTACAGTGATGCATATAATTAAGCAAAGGGATTGCACATGTCGGTATTGACTGGAACGAGAATGCAATAGCACAATAAGAATTAAGGCCACGATGATGCGATCGCAGTGGTGGTTACAGGAGGCAAGAAGAAAGATGCATCCATCAACGTACGACCTCCTCCTCCTCAACTTAGTGCGCCGGGCCACCAACCGGCGGCTAAGGAGCGGCGGCTTATGTGGTGAGGTCAAGGTGCTTCTCAGCAAAGGCATCCAAGGCTTCCAGCCGGTTAAGGAAGGCCAACGTCGTAGCGTCCTCAATGGCCTTGTAGATACCTATATACACGATTTGCTCGTACATGTGGATGTGTACGTCGACGAATTCATGCAAGGCAAGGCGCCTCGCAGCGAGCGCAACCTCCAGGTGGACATTCTTCGTGGCGTCGGCGGGTAGTCGCAAGGCCACCAGTGCTTGAAAGAGATTCCGGCCATGGAGGCCGATTAGGGTAGCAGGCAATGAGGAGCCCGGGCGCGCGGGCTGGAGGAGTACGGCAATGTCGTCCCCGAGCTTCTTGAGGACGGTGGACTTGTTGGTGGTGGCAACGATCATCTGGTCCAACTGATAGTCGTAGTTGGCGTCTACGGCGGCCATCCACCAGCCGGTCGCGAACACCGTCTGGAGACAATCCTCTGCGCCATGCCGCAGGCCGGCGTCGTGGACCATCTGGCATAGCCGCTTGCCGCTTGCTGCTCGCGCGCATCACCGCCATGGGTCTGGAGTGAGCACTTTTGCGCTTAGTGTAGGTGCTTAGGCAAACGCTTAGGTGCGTACGATGTGGTAGATGCATTGGAATGGAGGGGCGCCTTTATATGAGTGCAAACTGCGTTGCATTCACATCGTGCAGCCTCTTTTCCCGGTCCTCCTCCCATTACTTCCCTCATGAATGCACGAAGCTAATTGAAGGAGGATGCATCATTGGCCATTCAACATTTCGGGAACCGCTACCCCTCCCTCGTCTGCATTAAAGCCATATCGGGAACTGCGCCGCCCACTGTCAAATCGAATAGTACTGTGCCGCTCGCTGCACGCCCGGCTGAACACGCCTCCTCGCCTCCATCAAACCCCTCCGTTAAACCCGCATGCAAACCGAGAAACCTACTCCGGCCACACGTCCGTTCATGAGCGGGCCAGAATTAAACGCAACACCGACCGAGCTCCTCCCGTCCGCCCTCAGATTAAACTAGGCCAGATGCCGGCCAAGCTCCTACCGTTCGCCCTCTACCTAAACGAGGCCAGACAGACAGCGGGCAAGAATCGCACCCCTCCGCTGCTCCCCCATCTCCTCCTTCACCATTTTCTCGACTCTTCCGATGGCTTCCGAGGAGCCGTTCCCCGGCATACTACCCGGATGGGTGGCCCGCCGAGCCCTCCGGATACGGGCGAGGCCGCTCGGTGCTTCATCAACCTGGCTTGGCCCGACGGAGCCAGTTGCCACCCTAATCTGGCGCGTGGTTCAGTAACTCGCCGCTCCAGTTCAGCTCGATGAGGAGTGGCGAGTTGCTCCACGCCGGCATGGCGGCGAGCACGCCGGTACGAGCGTCGTCGCTGCCGCATCGTACCGCACCACCAGTATCTGCGGTGGCCGCCCCTCCCGTGTCTGTGGGTGCGCCTCCCGTGCATGCGGCCGCGCCTCCCGTGCCTGCGGCAACGCCATGCAGGCAGAGACAGAAACCGGGTGTGTGGAGAGCGACGAGTCGGTGGCCAGCTTCTCCGTGTCCGCCGCCATCATCGAGGAGAAGTAGAACATGGGAGGCCGCCGCCACTTGGGCCCCATGAAGGCCACCGCCAAGGCGACGACTGCGCATTCAGGTAGTTTCTTTGCTGCTTCGTCTCTTCCGAGGACCTTCGTGGACCCCGCAAGTGTCTGCCGGACATGAGGAAGACAATGGGATCCGCGGGCGGCCATTTAGATTAGGTACCCCCTCACCTCTGGCAGGAAATATTTGTTCAAAGAATGGATAAATTGGTTGTATCTATAACTAAAATAAGTCTAGATACATCCATTTCTAGGACGAGGATTTTCGGACAGAGGGAGTATTAATTATACCAAGAGAGCCGGATTAGCATCGCTTAGTTCATGTAAATGTAATGATCCATCATGTTTATATGAAGATCCGGCTTTTTTATACAAAATCCTGCATGCTTATATGAAAACAGTCCGTGTTTGCATGAATTTCATCTGGTTGGTTAGAGTTGTGAAAATGTATGCCGCTAGCGTTTGATGTCGTCCTCCGCGGAAGGAAGCGGGAGGAAATTTGCCGGCTGCCGTTGGAGATGCTCTTATGCCGGAAATAATAGAGTCACATCCAATCCATTTGAGTTAATTGCATGTATGATTCTCCCTTTATAAAAAGTTAATTGCACGTACAGTGTACACGTGACTTGTAGTGTAACACCCCGCATGTAACTTGCCATATTTGTAACTCCGACTCTTGTCATTTCCGGCTATGTGATATGTTTTTCCCTCCGTTGTCGGGTTTTGTCTTTCGTTTTGTATTTTGTCATGTCATGCATTTTCATATCATGTCATCATGTGCATTGCATTCGCATACGTGTTCGTCTCATGCATCCGAGCATTTTCCCCGTTGTCCGTTTTCCAATCCGGCGCTCCTATCTCCTCCGGTGCACCCCTCTAGTTTTCTTTCGTGTGCGTGTGTCAAACTTTCTCGGAATGGACCGGGGCTTGTCAAGTGGTCTTAATATACCACCCGGAGACTACCGGTCAAGTTTCGTTCCATTCGGAGGTCGTTTGGTACTCCAACGGTTAACCGGGCATCCGCAAAGTCCATTTGAGTGTCCAGCAAAAACCCCCTCCAAAACCAGCCCAAAACCCACCAAACTCTCTTCCATGCTCTAGGTCGTTCGATCACGATCGTGTGGGCGAAAACCGCACCTCATTTGGAGCCTCCTAGCTCCCTCTACCTATTTATATGTGGGCATCCCGAAAAACGAAATCACAGACGAACCCTAGAGTTTTTCCCACCGCGCCGCCGGACGCGTCCGTCCGCGCCGGACGACGTCCAACCGCCCCGCCGCCGGCCCGCGAAGCCCGCAGCGGGCCCGCCCGAGCCCGCCGCCACATCCTCCGTGCCCGCGTGCGCCCGCCTCCGCGCCTGCCCCGCCGCCGCCCGCCGCCGGCCGACTCCACCGCCGCCGCCGCGCCTTGCGCCTCCGGCCGCCGGCCGCAGGCCCGCCGGCGACCGCCGCCCCCTGGTCCCCTCCTCCTCCGGCATCGGCCGCCACCGCCGGCTCCTTCTCTCCCGCCAGCGACGAGCTCCTGGAGCTCGGGCTCGATCTAGATCTGTGAGCCCCGTTGACTTTCTCGCGACCTCTAATTTTTCTAAGTCCTGGAAATTCTCAGCAAGTGCTCCTGTTCCCGATGCTATAACTCTGTGCATATAGCTCCGATTCGCGCGTGTAATATATCAAATTGTTCGTCTCGTGATGCTCTTCATTTTGTTCAATTGCACCATGTTCATTAGAGGTCATCTTGATGCCCAAATCTCCGTTGGAAGAGGGCTAGTTGCTGTTATTCTCTGGTTCTTATCAGAACATGGAGATTTGTCATTTTTGTATCGTTTAATCTGTGCATCTTTTGAGCATGAGCTCTACATGTGTTTTGAAGTATGCCATGCCATCTTTCCAGTGTTATAGTCCATGCATTTTTGTGATCTCTGTGGTGACTAGCACAAGCATGCAAAGTAGGCCCCGTAGAACACTATCATGCCTTGTTTTGCTATGTTAAGTTCCTGTAGCATGTTGTTTTCGTGCTCTGAACATTGCTACCTGATGCTGATTTCTGCCATGTCCAGTTTTTCACTAAGTCTGTGAACCTGTAATCTTTTGCACTTTTGCCATGCTTGTTTGAGCTTGATATGTTGTGAACTAGCCGTAGCTCAGTGTTCATCTTTTGTCAAGCATCTCCTGTAGATTACTTTCATATGCTTTGTTGCTATGTTGGGGTGCTGTAGCATTGTTACTTGTTGCATTTTAAGTGCTATCTTGCTGTTTATCGCAGATTAGTGTCATTCTTGTTTTGCTTGCCATTTGCAAACCGTGCATCCGATTCCGGTGATCTTTATATCGATTTCGACCGAAATCATCTCATCTTTCCAGTGGCATGCTTGGTTTGTCAAGTTACTGCCATGTTCATCATTTTCCTTCCGGAGCACGCATACGCATCGCATATCATATCTTGCATATCATATATGTTTTGCATCATGTTGCTTGTGCATTTCTCGTTGTTGATTGTGGTTCCGTTTGTTTGTGTTCTTGTCTTGGGTAGAGCCGGGAGACGAGTTCGTGAACGAGGAACCTGTCGAGTACGCTTACGAGGATCAAGCTTTCGACAACTCTGAGAATCTTGCAGGCAAGATGACCACCCCTCGAAATCACTTCTATCTTTGCTATGCTAGTTGTTCGCTCTATTGCCATGCTCGCTACCTATCACTTGCTATATCATGTCTCCTATTTTAGCCTTGTCAGCCCTAACCATCCTTTCCTAGCAAACCGTTGTTTGGCTATGTTACCGCTTTTGCTCCGCCCCTCTTATAGCGTTGCTAGTTGCAGGTGAAGTTGAAGTTTTTTCCATGTCGGAACATGGATATGTTGGGATATCACAATATCTCTTATTTAATTAATGCATCTATATATTTTGGTAAAGGGTGGAAGGCTTGGCCTTATGCCTGGTGTTTTGTTCCACTCTTGCCGCCCTAGTTACTGTTATACCGGGATTATGTTCCTTGAGTTTGCGTTCCTTACGCGGTCGGGTGATTTATGGGACCCCCTTGACAGTTCGCCTTGAATAAAACTCCTCCAGCAAGGGCCAACCTTGGTTTTACCATTTGCAACCTATACCTTTTTCCCCCGGGTTTTCTAGAGCCCGAGGGTCATCATTATTTTAAACCCCCGGGCCAGTGTTCCTCTGAGTGCTGGTCCAAACTAGAGCCACTTGCAGCGCCACCTTGGGGAAACTCGAGGATTGGTTTTAGCTGTACGTAGTGTTCATCCGGTGTGCCCTGAGAACGAGATATGTGCAGCTCCTATCGGGATTTGTCGGCACATTCGGGCGGCTTTGCTGGTCTTGTTTTACCATTGTCGAGATGTCTTGTAAACCGGGATTCCGAGCCTGATCAGGTCTTTCCGGGAGAAGGTTTATCCTTCGTTGACCGTGAGAGCTTATGATGGGCTAAGTTGGGACACCCCTGCAGGGTATTATCTTTCGAAAGCCGTGCCCGCGGTTATGAGGCAGATGGGAATTTGTTAATCTCCGGTTGTAGATAACTTGTCACTTGACCCAATTAAAATACACCAAGTGCGTGTGTAACCGTGATGGTCTCTTCTCGGCGGAGTCCGGGAAGTGAACACGGTCTGTGTTATGTATGACGTAAGTAGGTGTTCAGGACCTCTTCTTGGTCATTGCTAGATGACGTCTGTTCCTTTGCTTCTCTTCTCGCTCTCATTTGCGCAAGTTAGCCACCATATATGCTTTTGCCGCTGCAGCTCCACCTCTTTGCACCATTCCCCCCTTTAAGCTTAAATAGTCTTGATCTCGCGGGTCTGAGATTGCTGAGTCCCCGTGACTCACAGATTCTACCAAAACAGTTGCAGGTGCCGACGATGCCAGTGCAGATGATGGCGTCGATCTCAAGTGGGAGTTCGATGAGGAACGTGGTCGTTACTATGTGTCTTTTCCTGATGATCAGTAGTGGGGCCCAGTTGGGACGATCGGGGATCTAGCATTTGGGGTTGTCTTATTTTCATCTGGATTTTGACCGTAGTCGGTGTATATGATTGTATTTTGGATGATGTATGATGATATTTATGTATTGTGTGAAGTGGCGATTGTAAGCCAACTCTTTATCCCATTCTTGTTCATTACATGGGATTGTGTGAAGATGACCCTTCTTGCGACAAAACCACTATGCGGTTATGCCTCTAAGTCGTGCCTCGACACGTGGGAGATATAGCCGCATCGTGGGTGTTACAAGTTGGTAATCAGAGCCATCCCCGACTTAGGAGCCCCCTGCTAGATCGAATCGCTGGCGTTGTTGAGTCTAGAATAAAAATGTTTTGAGTCTTAGGATTATATATATCGGAGAGTAGGATTCTTTTTACTCCTCAGTTCCTTCGTCGCTCTGGTGAGGTCTCCTGACGTAGAAGTTTTGACTACTCTCTCCTCAAATTTCACTAAAAAAAATTTTAGGATCACGCGGGTATCTTGGAATTGTTCCGATGGATTTGTGACGAGAACATTGTTCTTGGTGCCTCCTGTCATTTAGGGGTTGTGGCAGTGTCCCGGGGAGTTGAGCTCCGAGGTGTTGTCGTCACAATTTTATCGTTGCAGTTCTGGAATACCTGAGTTTCGCCGACATCGAAATCTCTTTTATGCAGTTGTTGGTGAGATCACCTCGACGCCACCTAGTACTGGGGCGGGAGTTCGGGAGTATTGCCACAACTTGTATAACGGATGTTTTTCGAAGGTTGAGGTAAACGATTTCCGAAGATTTCTTGGTTATGTGTTGACGGATGGATACAGCTGGATCTAGGGATTGTTAGTTTGGGTGATATATATTTGTGTCCCCTGTATCCCCTACACCAGATTGCATAACCAGAAAGTTTCGGGAGTTTATAAGTGGGAATTCAAGTAGCCTTAGGATATCTTTCCGACAGACGCATGATATGAGATTGGGGTTCGATGTCTAGTGGTCCGCCTGTATACGGTTGATTTTACAGTGGTCTCGTTGTGTCTTAAAGAGTCCATGGCTTTGCCGACTCGGGGACGCTTCGTATGTCATGTGCACAGCCTTGTACATGATGGTGCTGTACGATTGAGCCCGTGTGGGCCCCACCATGAAAACTTCGGACGAAATATCTATCATATGTTTGTTCCGGCTTATTCTGCAAGCCAATACGTTGTTTTATTTCGTATTGTGGTATTCGAGTTACTTCGAATTCATTTGTTCATTCCATATCTTTTTCAAGTGGCTTCTCAACTTATGGAAGTGTGATGATTTACTACGGAATTCATTCGTTCATCTTCGTGCGAATGCTTATTGTGAAGACTATTTGTTGCAATTTCTATCCGTTGATTCTACTTATCTCTTGTCTATCAAGATGCTAACGGATGTCACCCTCTTCAGGATGGCTCCGCCAACGCGTCAGAATCCGGATCGCAATGAAGGGAGTCAAGCGAACCCTCCGCCACCACCTCCACCTCCGGAGGCATGGCAAGCAATCATGGCAGCCACCAACGCCAATGCTCAGATGATTCTGCAACTCTTGCAAGAACGTACTCAAGGGCAAGGCAATCAAGGCAATCAAGGTCAAGGCAACAATCAGTTTCACTTTGCCACTCTCAACCAGTTTCTCACAAATCAGCCCAAGCCTTTCAGCTACTGTGCCAAGGCCACGGATGCCGATGATTGGCTCGTGGACATCAACAAGCATTTTGAATGTAGCAATGTCAGGCCTGAGGACTTTGTCAAGTTCCCTTCTTTCCAGCTCAAGGACCAAGCTGCTGATTGGTATCAACAATACAAAGATTCCAGAGGAGGTCGTGTGATTACTTGGACTGACTTCTGTCGGGACTTCAAAGCGCACCACATTACACAAAGTGTTGTTGAGAGCAAGCGTGAGGAGTTCCGCAATCTCAAGCAAGGAAACATGTCTGTGTATCAATACAACATTCAGTTTCAGAAACTTGCTCGCTTCGCTAAACAAGACGTTCCTGATGAGAAGAGCATGATCTATCTCTTCAGAGGTGGCCTTAAAGAGGATCTGCAGTTAGCTCTCGTTCTTGTTGAGCCTACTCACTTTGATCAATTCTACAATATGGCACTGAAGCAAGAGGCTGCTCAGCTCAAGTGTGAGGCTTCTAAGAAGAGAGTCAGAGACGCAGTTCAGTCTTCTTCTTCCTCACTTGTGACAGCTAAGCAACAGAAGTTTTGGTTGCCTCCTCCTCCTCCGTTTCATCAGCCTTACCAGCAGAAGAACAAAGGTGGCCATGGTTCTAACAACTCTTCCAACTCTGGCTATCAGAACAAGTGTCAGAATCAAGCTTCCAAGTCCAATGCTCCTTATCACCGTCCACTCTCAGAGGTGACTTGCAACAAATGTCAGCAGAAAGGTTACTATGCTAACAAGTGCTTCAACCAGAGGCGTCTTCCTCCTCCTCCTCCTGTCAGATCTTCCAGCAATGCAGTGGTCAAGCATAATCCAAAGTTTGCAAAGGTGAACATGTTGAATGCAGCTCAAGCGGAGGAATCTACTGATGTGATAATGGGTAATCTTCCTGTTAATGATATTCCTGCAAAAGTTCTTTTTGATACTGGTGCATCTCTTTCTTTCATTTCAAGACCTTTTGTTGCCAAGCATGAATTTGTGACGGAAAAGATCCCTATCCCGTTGAAGATTGTGTCTCCGGGCAAGCAAATGACTTCTAATAATTGTGTCCCGGATGTTTCCATCAAGATAGGAGACTAAAAATTTCAGTCTTCTCCAATTGTTCTTGGTGACTCGGATATTGATCTTATTCTCGGGATGGACTGGCTTTCTAAGCACAAGGCTCAACTTGATTGTGCTGCCAGAGAAATTCAATTGACACACTCGTCTGAGGATGTGATTGTTTTTGCCGCTCGTGATGAAACCATTCGGTTTTTCTCTCTCAATGAGAAGGGCGAATTGGATGCCATCTCTCAAATTCCAGTCGTTTGCGAGTATCAAGATGTCTTTCCAGAAGAGCTTCCGGGTATGCCTCCGCACCGGCCAGTTGAGTTCGTTATCGAACTAGAGCCTGGTACTGTACCCGTTTGCAAGCGTCCATACAAGCTTGGACCTAACGAGCTGAAGGAATTGAAGAAGCAGCTCGATGAACAAGAGCGTCTGGGTTTGATCAGACCGAGTTCTTCTCCATGGGGTTGTGGTGTTCTTTTTGTCAAGAAGAAGGATGGCACGGACCGACTTTGTGTCGACTACCGTCCATTGAACAAGAAGACAATCAAGAACAAGTATCCACTTCCCAACATCAATGAGCTATTTGAGCAACTCAAAGGCGCTAAAGTATTCTCGAAGCTTGACCTTCGTATGGGTGATCATCAGATTCGCATTCGTGAAGAAGATATTCCCAAGACAGCATTCAGAACAAGCTTTGGTTCTTATGAATATACTGTCGTGTCTTTCGGCCTTGTCAATGCTCCTCCAGTGTTCTCTCGGATGATGAATTTCATCTTCAACCCCTATACCAATGAATTTGTTCTGGTGTATCTCGATGATATCTTGGTCTTCTCCAAGAATAAGCAGGATCATGCCAAACATTTGCGATTGGTGCTCGACAAGCTCAGAGAGTATCAATTCTATGCGAAGTTCTCCAAATGTGAGTTTTGGCTCGATGAAGTTCTTTTCCTTGGTCACATCATCTCTGCCAAAGGCATCGCTGTTAACCCCGAGAAGGTGTCCGCAGTTCTGGATTGGGAACCTCCTCAAAATGTCAAGCAGCTCCGCAGTTTTCTGGGTCTTGCAAGCTATTGCCGGAGACTCGTTGAGAATTTCTCCAAGATTGCAAAGCCTCTTTCTAATCTCCTACAGAAGCATGTGAAGTATGTCTGGTCTCCTGAGTGTGACGTTGCTTTCAACACTCTGAAACAGAAACTAGTCACAGCTCCTGTCTTGACTCCTCCTGATGAATCCAAGCCGTATGAAGTTTTCTGTGATGCTTCTCTCCAAGGTCTCGGTGCTGTGTTAATGCAAGAGAAGAAAGTTGTGGCCTATACCTCTCGGCAGTTGAAGCCCAACGAGAAGAACTACCCCACTCACGATCTTGAGTTGGCGGCAGTTGTCCATGCATTGGTTATGTGGAGACATCTCTTGTTGGGAAGACAAGTGGACATTTTCACTGATCACAAGAGTCTCAAGTATATCTTCACTCAACCCAACCTCAACCTCAGGCAGACTCGATGGGTCGAAATGATTCAAGAGTACAATCCGAGTATTGAATATACTCCAGGCAAAGCAAATGTCATTGCAGATGCTTTAAGCAGGAAAGCTTATTGCAACAGCTTAATCCTCAACCCTTTCCAACCGGATCTTTGTGAAGCTTTCCGCAAGCTGAATCTCCATGTTGTTCCTCAAGGCTTTCTTGCCAACCTCATAGTATCTCCTACTTTGGAAGATCAAATTCGGGAGGCACAACTCCTTGATGCCATGGTGAAGAAGGTGAAACGTGGTATCGACAAGGGTCTTTCCAAATACAAGTGCTATCGCATTGATGACAGAGACACTTTGTTCTTCGAGGACCGGATTGTGGTTCCGAAAGGTGATCTAAGGAAAGTAATAATGAACGAAGCGCATAATTCTCTCCTTTCCATTCATCCTGGAAGTACGAAGATGTATCATGACCTCAAGCAGTCGTATTGGTGGACTCGAATGAAGCGAGAAATTGCTCAATTCGTGAATGAATGTGATGTCTGTCGAAGAGTGAAAGCAGAACACCAACGACCAGCTGGTCTCCTCCAACCTCTTGCTATTCCGGAATGGAAGTTTGATCATATCGAAATGGACTTCGTGACTGGATTTCCCAAGTCCAAGCGCGGAAATGACGCTATCTTCGTTGTCATTGACAAGCTTTCTAAAGTGGCTCATTTCCTTCCAATCAAAGAATCCATCACAGCAGCTCAGCTGGCAGAGCTCTACACCTCCAGAATTGTCTCCTTGCACGACATTCCACAATTGATTTCTTCTGATCGTGGAAGCATCTTCACCTCTATGTTCTGGGACTCCTTCCAGAAGGCCATGGGCACAAACATTCGCTTCAGCACAGCTTTCCATCCTCAAACTAGTGGCCAAGTCGAGCGAGTTAATCAAATTCTTGAAGATATGCTCAGGGCTTGTGTCATTTCCTTTGGCATGAAATGGGAAGATTGTCTTCCTTATGCTGAATTCTCCTACAACAACAGCTTCCAAGCGAGTTCGGGCAAGGCCCCATTCGAGATTCTCTATGGCAGAAAGTGTCGTACTCCTCTCAATTGGTCAGAGACTGGTGAACGCCAACTTCTTGGCAATGATTTAATCACTGAAGCTGAAGAAATGTGTAAAGTCATCCGTGATAATCTCAAAGCCGCGCAATCGCGCCAGAAGAGCTACTATGATAGTAAACACCATGACTTGGCTTTCGAGATCGGAGACCATGTCTACCTCCGCGTCTCTCCAATGAAAGGCACTCGTCGCTTCGGTATCAAAGGGAAGCTTGCCCCTAGATACGTGGGTCCTTTCAAGATCATTGGCAAAAGAGGCGACCTCGCCTAGCAACTTGAGCTTCCTCCCAACTTCGCGAACGTGCATGATGTGTTCCACGTGTCACAGCTCCGCAAGTGCTTCAAGACGCCTGAGCGCACTATCGACTCCGAAGAGATTGACCTCCAAGAAGATTTGTCTTATCATGAGCACCCCGTTGCTATTCTTGAAGAAACTGAGCGTAAGACTCGCAACAAGTCTATCAAATTCCTGAAAGTGAAGTGGTCGCACCATTCCGACCGAGAAGCCACCTGGGAACGCGAGGACCATCTCCGTTCCGAATATTCGGAGTTCTTTCAGTCCTAGATCTCGGGACGAGATCCTCTCGTAGTGGTGGAGTGTTGTAACACCCCGCATGTAACTTGCCATATTTGTAACTCCGACTCTTGGCATTTCTGGCTATGTGATATGTTTCTCCCTCCGTTGTCGGGTTTTGTCTTTCGTTTTGTATTTTGTCATGTCATGCATTTTCATATCATGTCATCATGTGCATTGCATTCGCATACGTGTTCGTCTCATGCATCCGAGCATTTTCCCCGTTGTCCGTTTCCAATCCGGCGCTCCTATCTCCTCCTGTGCACCCCTCTAGTTTTCTTTCGTGTGCGTGTGTCAAACTTTCTCGGAATGGACCGAGGCTTGTCAAGTGGTCTTAATATACCACCCGGAGACTACCGGTCAAGTTTCGTTCCATTCGGAGGTCGTTTGGTACTCCAACGGTTAACCGGGCATTCGCAAAGTCCATTTGAGTGTCCAGAAAACCCCCCTCCAAAACCAGCCCAAAACCCACCAAACTCTTTTCCATGCTTTAGGTCGTTTGATCACGATCGTGTGGGCGAAAACCGCACCTCATTTGGAGCCTCCTAGCTCCCTCTACCTATTTATATGTGGGCATCCCGAAAAACGAAATCACAGACGAACCCTAGAGTTTTTCCCACCGCGCCGCCGGACGCGTCCGTCCGCGCCGGACGACGTCCAACCGCCCCGCCGCCGGCCCGTGAAGCCCGCAGCGGGCCCGCCCGAGCCCGCCGCCGCCACCGCCACCCGCCGCCGCCGCGCCTTGCGCCTCCGCCGCCAGCCGCAGGCCCGCCGGCGCCGCCCCGCCGGCGACCGCCGCCCCCGGGTCCCCTCCTCCTCCGGCGTCGGCCGCCACCGCCGGCTCCTTCTCTCCCGCCGGCGACGAGCTCCTGGAGCTCGGGCTCGATCCAGATCTGTGAGCCCCGTTGACTTTCTCGCGACCTCTAATTTTTCTAAGTTCTGGAAATTCTCAGCAAGTGCTCCTGTTCCCGATGCTATAACTCTGTGCATATAGCTCCGATTCGCACGTGTAATATATCAAATTGTTCACCTCGTGATGCTCTTCATTTTGTTCGATGGCACCATGTACATTAGAGGTAATCTTGATGCCCAAATCTCCGTTGGAAGAGGGCTAGTTGCTGTTAATCTCTGATTCTTATCAGAACATGGAGATTTGTCATTTTTGTATCATTTAATCTGTGCATCTTTTTAGCATGAGCTCTACATGTGTTTTGAAGTATGCCATGCCATATTTCGAGTGGTATAGTCCATGCATTTTTGTGATCTCTGTGGTGACTAGCACAAGCATGCAAAGTAGGCCCCGTAATAATTCTGATTTCACGGACTTAGTGATTTCTCTAAGTCCTAGTCTGCTGTAATTTTGTTGCCATGTAAACTTGATGCTACAGAGAGATCCATGCATATTTTGGAGATGTTCATTAAGGATGTTTTGTAGCTATAGTTGTAATGGACCCATTCCTGTAATTGTTTTCAATTTTAGAGTGCCATAGCATGACTCAATCTTGCTCTACGTTTGCTATAAAACATTTCTGGCAGATTCTTAACATGATATGCATTTTTGCCAAGCTTATTGTAGTTGATCCATACATTCTATGCGATTGTTCTTGCCATGGATAGCTTCATAAACATTCCATCTTGCTGTAGGTATGCTTGGTTTGTCATGCATTGCTCTGTAGTGAGTGCATCAAGCTCACAAAGAGGCCTACATATTAATATTTCTGCCATGCTCTGTTTTCTGCCAAGTCTGAAACCTGATAACGAAACTTGCTATGTTTACATGCTTGCCATCATATCTTCTGGTCCTTTTTGGCTTATGGTCAGTAAGGGAATTTTGTCATGTGCGTTTAGTAGAACACTACCATGCCTTGTTTTGCTATGTTAAGTTCCTGTAGCATGTTGTTTTCGTGCTCTGAACTTTGCTACCTGATGCTGATTTCTGCCATGTCCAGTTTTTCACTAAGTCTGTGAACCTGTAATCTTTTGCACTTTTGCCATGCTTGTTTGAGCTTGATATGTTGTGAACTAGCCGTAGCTCAGTGTTCATCTTTTGTCAAGCATCTCCTGTAGATTACTGTCATATGCTTTGTTGCTATGTTGGGGTGCTGTAGCATTGTTACTTGTTGCATTTTAAGTGCTATCTTGCTGTTTATCGCAGATTACTGTCATTCTTGTTTTGCTTGCCATTTGCAAACCGTGCATCCGATTCCGGTGATCTTTATATCGATTTTGACCGAAATCATCTCATCTTTCCAGTGGCATGCTTGGTTTGTCAAGTTACTGCCATGTTCATCATTTTCCTTCCGGAGCACGCATACGCATCGCATATCATATCTTGCATATCATATATGTTTTGCATCATGTTGCTTGTGCATTTCTCGTTGTTGATTGTGGTTCCGTTTGTTTGTGTTCTTGTCTTGGGTAGATCCGGGAGACGAGTTCGTGAACGAGGAACCTGTCGAGTACGCTTACGAGGATCAAGCTTTCGACAACTCTGAGAATCTTGCAGGCAAGATGACCACCCCTCGAAATCACTTCTATCTTTGCTATGCTAGTTGTTCGCTCTATTGCCATGCTCGCTACCTATCACTTGCTATATCATGTCTCCTATTTTAGCCTTGTCAGCCCTAACCATCCTTTCCTAGCAAACCATTGTTTGGCTATGTTACCGCTTTTGCTCCGCCCCTCTTATAGCGTTGCTAGTTGCAGGTGAAGTTGAAGTTTGTTCCATGTCGGAACATGGATATGTTGGGATATCACAATATCTCTTATTTAATTAATGCATCTATATATTTTGGTAAAGGGTGGAAGGCTCGGCCTTATGCCTGGTGTTTTGTTCCACTGTTGCCGCCCTAGTTACTATTATACCGGGATTATGTTCCTTGAGTTTGCGTTCCTTACGCGGTCGGGTGATTTATGGGACCCCCTTGACAGTTCACCTTGAATAAAACTCCTCCAGCAAGGCCCAACCTTGGTTTTACCATTTGCGACCTATACCTTTTTCCCCCGGGTTTTCTAGAGCCCGAGGGTCATCTTTATTTTAAACCCCCGGGCCAGTGTTCCTCTGAGTGCTGGTCCAAACTAGAGCCACTTGCAGCGCCACCTTGGGGAAACTCGAGGATTGGTTTTAGTTGTACGTAGTGTTCATCCTGTGTGCCCTGAGAACGAGATATGTGCAGCTCCTATCGGGATTTGTTGGCACATTCGGGCGGCTTTGCTGGTCTTGTTTTACCATTGTCGAGATGTCTTGTAAACCGGGACTCCGAGACTGATCGGGTCTTTCCGGGAGAAGGTTTATCCTTCGTTGACCGTGAGAGCTTATGATGGGCTAAGTTGGGACACCCCTGCAGGGTATTATCTTTCGAAAGTCGTGCCCGCGGTTATGAGGCAGATGGGAATTTGTTAATGTTCGGTTGTAGATAACTTGTCACTTGACCCAATTAAAATACACCAAGTGCGTGTGTAACCGTGATGGTCTCTTCTCGGCGGAGTCCGGGAAGTGAACACGGTCTGTGTTATGTATGACGTAAGTAGGTGTTCAGGACCTCTTCTTGGTCATTGCTAGATGACGTCCGTTCCTTTGCTTCTCTTCTCGCTCTCATTTGCGCAAGTTAGCCACCATATATGCTTTTGCCGCTGCAGCTCCACCTCTTTGCACCATTCCCCCCTTTAAGCTTAAATAGTCTTGATCTCGCGGGTGTGAGATTGCTGAGTCCCCGTGACTCACAGATTCTACCAAAACAGTTGCAGGTGCTGACGATGCCAGTGGAGATGATGGCGTCGATCTCAAGTGGGAGTTCGACGAGGAACGTGGTCGTTACTATGTGTCTTTTCCTGATGATCAGTACTGGGGCCCAGTTGGGACGATCGGGGATCTAGCATTTGGGGTTGTCTTATTTTCATCTGGATTTTGACCGTAGTCGGTCTATATGATTGTATTTGGATGATGTATGATGATATTTATGTATTGTGTGAAGTGGCGATTGTAAGCCAACTCTTTATCCCATTCTTGTTCATTACATGGGATTGTGTGAAGATGACCCTTCTTCCGACGAAACCACTATGCGGTTATGCCTTTATGTCGTGCCTCGACACGTGGGAGATATAGCCGCATCGTGGGCGTTACATGTAGGGTGGCTACAGCTTCGTATAGAAAGTTAAAAAGAAACAAGTCCATCCTTAATCTTGTATTCTAAGTACTCTGTGGGTTCCACTGTCAGTACAATAGCGAAAGAAGTATATATTAAATAAGTAATATATAATATAAAAAATCTTAAGTTAAAGACAGAATTCGAACTCAGGTCATCGCGTTGCGAGCATCCGGCGCTAACCAGTCTAGCACATTTTTGTTGTAGACCATGCTAGAGATATATCTCCATGTCTACTCTTATACTCCATCCGTTCCTAAATATTTGTCTTTTTCAGATTTCAAATGGACTACCAGATACGGATGTGTATGTAGACATATTTTAGAGTGTAGATTCACTCATTTTGCACTGTATGTAGTCACTTGTTTAAATCTCTAAAAAGATAAATATTTAGGAACGGAGGGAGTAGAAAACAGAGTTGGTGATGATGGTGTGCGTGCCATCCTGCAATATTGGCCGTCAGATTTATATCTAACGGATAGGAAGGGAACTATGACAATTTTGCAGAAAGATACCCACACCCCTCTCCACGTTTGCAAATAAGGCCTTCCCTCATTCATCCTTTTCTCTACTCTTACTAGCAATGTGCCGGTGCGTTGCAACGGATCCAAAATAGAATAATTCATGTTCACAAACTTGAAAGAAAAACTCTCTAGTTTGGTGTATATATCACTAAAAATATACTCGTATTAGGTTTCACTCAAAATATATTCCTTGTGGCTCTTTTGATGAGGTGGGGGAGGGATGTGGTTCGTTTCAAGATACTAAGGGGTTTCTGCAAATTGGAGCAGAGAAGTGGGGTCTTGTTGCAGAAATGCCACGACTTACATCATAGTCGTTAGATGCAGATCTGATGGTCAGAAATGACGGATGGCAGACACACCATCATCACCAACCGAGTCTTTTATAGGAGTAGAGATAAAAAACAGAGTTGGTGATGATGGTGTGCCTGCCATCCTGCAATATAGGCCGTCTGATTTATATCTGACGGATAGGAAGGAAACTATGGCAATTTTGCAAAAAGATACCCACACCCTCTTCACATTTGCAAATAGGCATTCCCTCTTTCATCCTTTTCTCTCAGAAGATAAACTACTCATATAAATGCATCTTGATGTTCCGTGCAACGCATGGGCCTCTTGCTAGTCTCTCACAAGATAAACTACTGATACAAATGCATCTTGATGTTCCGTGCAACGCATGGGCATCTAGCTAGTTTCTTTAAAAATAGTTACTACAATAATTGGGTTGAAGTGATATATTATATGGCTGCCCTGAATGATTTTAGATTCACTAGTTGTAACAAAGAAAAGGTGGTCTTGTTAATTAACAGAAAGCAGGGTGAAAACTATCACATGAGGCCGGTAAAACAAGGCACATTGGGTTCAGTGTCATCGTCACTACAGCTGTGCGCGCGCTAGAAGTCTACATATCGAGGGGGCTACAGAGAAAAGGACGTATCGAGTGTGTTTGAGCGAGGCACAGAGACACCAATTGACAGATTAAGATCAGATCGAGTTGTCACCCTTCTGCTGTCATTGTTGGGGTTGGGGTGGTGGTGGCGAAGGGGAGGGAGAGAAAGACGTATCGAGAGTGTGCGCGGTAGGCACAGAGGCACAACTAGCGAGTGTGTGTGTGTGTGTATCTGTGTGTGTTTGAAAGAGGAGTAGATAGATTACTATCAAGATCGAGGTGCCACCCTACTCCTTCGGTCCTTCGGTGTCGGGTAGTGTGTGTGTTTGAGAGAGAAGCCAGTCGATAGATTAGTATCAAGATTGAGGTGTCACCCTACTCCTTCGGTTTCGGGAAGTGTGTGTGTGTGGGTGGGTGGGGGGAGGCAGTGACACTTACATATCTCTACTGTTATAAAAAAAGAGTTGGTGATGATGGTGTTCCTGCCATCCTGCAACATAGGCCATCCGATTTGCAAATGTGGATAGGAAGGAAACTATGGCAATTTTGCAAAAATATACCCACACCCCTCTCCACATTTGCAAATAAGGCATTCCCTCGTTCATCCTTTTCTCCCACAAGATAAACTACTCATACAAATGCATCTTGATGTTCCGTGCAATGCATGGGCATCTTGCTAGTAGGGAGAAGGAGTTTGTGTGACCCATATCTATATTAAGGGATAGGTAGATAGGTTGTGTGCGAGGCATACTTAAAGCATCACGGAGATAAACAAATGGTGTGCATGCAAGTGCCAGAAAAATGAAGCGATAAACAATGTCTACACATGTGTGTGTGCGTGTGAGAGAGAGAGACAGAGAGAGAGAGAGAGAGAGAGAGAGAGAGAGAGAGAGAGACAAATCTAAAAAAGGTGCTCTGCTGGAATCCCATTGTATGTATTCATATGGTTCCGGAACTCGAGTTAACCTTAGGCATATGTGTGAGAGACATAATTATCCTTTGAGACATTAGTGGCTGTGGGTGGGCGGAATTAAAGGGGTGGGCATGTTCGACAAAGAGAGTGTGTGTGTTTCTGTGTGAGAGACTTGTAGGATGGGGTAGAAAGATGAATTCTAACCTTCACAGAGGGAGAGAAATACACGAAGTGCAGGTGTGTGATTCCGATGCCCACGGGGAAATGAGATATGTATGCGTGTGAGAGAGATTGCACAATTCATTCACATATCACTATCTAGCGATCGTGGATGTGCATCACTTGAACATAAATCAATATCTACTTCATATCATGGCCAAAGGTACAACATCGATTCAACGCTATAAAGATTGGACACTCACATATCACATTTTTTCTATCTAAATAAACCTTTTCAACTATGCATGCCAAAGTTACAGTGATGTTTCTTCAAACAACCAATGTAGCTATCATGTACATGCACCATTGTTAATCTTGCATTCAAATTCATTAGTCTTGGATGATTTAAGGTTCTATTATGAAGTAATATATGTAATATTCATATATGAATTCAATGGGTATGCAATTTATGAAATGAAGGCTATGTAATCATATGAGGTAACACTTTTAAGTAGCGGACTACTATATCCATTTCTTTTGTGGGACTACAATGTCCATTTCTTTTTGTGCGCCTCTACACTAACACGTCAATGCATTATGTTT
This sequence comes from Aegilops tauschii subsp. strangulata, assembly GCF_002575655.3. NCBI lineage: Eukaryota > Viridiplantae > Streptophyta > Magnoliopsida > Poales > Poaceae > Aegilops > Aegilops tauschii. Next base: position 393,181,834 of record NC_053035.3, read on the forward strand.
AAAGTAAATAACCAATCGCACTAAATTATCTATTTACACGAGAAATACATAGGCTGAGCGTTTGATCCCTTTTTTGTGAACGCGCCTCTACACCTGTACGATTGGCTGCGCCCGTGTGAACGTCCAAGTTATCGGATCATCATCTTGAGTTATTGCCTTTTTTTCTGGGGTGGACTTCACACCTTCCCGCTAGCATGGTCCAAAATTAGTTGAAACTGGATACGAACGATCCCGCGGGCGGCAAAATCTCCCGCCTCCTTCTAAAATTTCCGCCACCTAGTCTTTGGCATGCGAAATTCCCCTTTTGTCCTTGGTGCACGGAGAACAACGGTAACAATACCACCCTCATCTACATAATAGGTCAGGGCTGCTTTGGTAACTTCCGGTTCCCCCCACCACACGGCACCCCCATTTCCTCTCCCCCTCCCGCAAAAACGACTAACTCCACAGCACCAGAGCATCTTACATCACGCCGTCCGTACTTCATCGGCCTTTCTAGCCCTCCCCTCTCGAAACCCTAGACTGCTCATCCACCAGCGTACCAGAGCCCATTCACTGCCAGCGGCGTCCACCTCGCCGGATCTGCTTCTGTGGCCGCATCTACCCCTCCCACCTCCACTAGAAACAAGTAGACTGCTAATCCACCACTGTACCACAGCCCATTCAGTGCCAGCCTTGTCCACAGTAGCGGATTTGCTTCGCCGGTACTCTCGTCAATCGCAGCGCATCTGCAGTGGTTCATTCATACTCCCCACCGGAGCCGGTTCGTCCACACCCCCCCAAGAGCCGCCCCACCGACGGCCTCTGATCCTCTTCGCCGACACCTTCCTCAACCCTACAGGAGCCGCTTCGCCAACACCATCGTCAACCCTACCGGAGTAGCTTTGCATACCATTCTCAACCCTACCGGGCCGCTTTGCCAACTCACAAGTCCACGGCCACAGATCCGCTTCGTTGCACCCTCATCCAACCTACCGGAGCAGCTTCTGATGCCCCGTCCACGGCCGCAGCTCCGCATCGTCGACACCATCCTTAACCCAACCACCGGAGCAGCTTCACCAACGCCCTCGTCCATGGCCACAGATCCGCTTCGCCCACACCGTAGTCCACCCTACCGGAGCCGCACCACAAACACCCTACTCGACGGTTCTATATCTTGTTACCGGACCCCGACAGCCAGCGCAGCGTCATTCCCCTTGATGTTTCTAACCTGATTCCCACCGTCTGGTAAGATGCCAAGCACCCGCCACGGCCTAGGTACTTGTCACCTTTAAACCCGCCCAGCATCACCTGCCCGATGTACTTCAAATATACTAACAGGTCGCTGTTACCTATTATGCAGCTGGCAAAAACTACAAGGACGATGTTTCTTCTGGATCTAACAGCTTGGCCAACCAAGATCCTGGACTGAGGCATTGCTATGATCTTGTAAGTGCGTCTCTCTCTCTTGTATTGTTGTGTGCCTGCCAGCGTGCTTTGCTAGGATTTTCGACCAGTAATCCCTTTGTGCAGACAATGGTTTCTACTACTGGCTACTGAATTAGATATGTAGATGTCATACATGATACTAGCTCGTACCTCCATTCCTTAATATAAGTCTTTCTAGAGATTCCACTATAGGCTACATACGGAGCAAAATGGGTGAATCTACACTCGAAAATGCATCTATATACATCTGTATGTGGTCCATACTGGAATCTCTACAAAGACATATATTTAGGAACAGAGGCAGTACATTACACAAAATCGTAGGTGGCATGTAGGAATTCTAGTGCACTACATTAGGATCCCTTAGAGTGCCTGCCAGTCTAGCACACAGAGTCATGGCTAGTTTATGCTACGCACACAATCATTAATAGGTGGTTTAAATATGCGCAAGGGATATGCAATGTATTATCATGTAGAGATGTCTAAAATTAGCCGTGTCAATATGCAGATAGGGTTACACAATGAAAAAGTACAAGATGTATGTGGCAATTTCATGGAACAACGCAAAAAAAGAGGCATCCGTGAGCCTATACAGTGTGCTATGGTAGGTCACTCCTCCATTGCAATCATCGTGACATGTTATTTGTATGTCAGTTCTATTGGACAAGTTTCTTAGGGACAGTTATTATGAGTTATCCTAAGAAAATAAGCACCTGTGAACATAAGCTCCAGGTATTAAGCCAACCAATTCTTTTAATTGCCTTCCTTTTCAGCTTATCTTTGGTATGATCAGTGAAAAGTCTATATTGCATTATATTTTTTCATTTTGCTACCCATATGAAAAATAATTTGACTTGCAAACATCACAAATTGAACCCAATGCAGCAACTAATATGATAGGAAAACAGACCATCACTATTTGTTCAAAATGCAAATAGAAAGATACCATCTACTTGGCACAATCTACTTTGGTCAATATCTTCCATAGAGATCCCATTGCCTAATTTAAACAAAGAATGCATGACCCACATTTAAATGAAGAACAATTATTTATTGAAATTCGATGGTCCAAGTGGCTGGTTATTATCATATAGCAGCACCACCTGAAAGCATCATATAGCAGCAGTAGCTCATAGCAACTCATCATACAGCAGCAGCAGCGGTGTGCAATTCATCATATACCAGCAGCAACTCATAGCAATTCATCATATAGCAGCAACAGGAGCCGCTCATAGCAGTTCATCATATAGCAGCAGCAAGAGCAGCTCATAGCAATTCCTCATACAGCAGCAGCAGGAGCAGCTTATAGCAACTCATCATATAGCAGCAGCAGCTCATAGCAATTCATCATATAGCAGCAGCAGCTCATAGCAATTCATCATATAGCAGCAGTAGGAGCAGCTCATAGCAATGCATCATATAGCAGCAGTAGAAGCAGCTCATAGCAATTCATCGTATAGTGGATCAGAATGAAAATTTGGCAACAAATCAGAGGAGATCCTCACCTTGTTGGATGAGCTCATCCTTCAACAACACCTCAAGGCCACGGCCTAGGAGGAGGGGAGGGGGAATAAGGTGCCTTTTTGCTGAAGTGTGGCATCAGCCGTAGTTGTGCGGCACCTGCCGGAGTAGTGCATTGGACGGACCATGTGGAGCAACTGCTGGAGACCATGAGAATGAGGGGCGGCGCCAGAGGGAGGAGCAGCCGGGGAGATTTGCCCCTACGCGCCGGCCATGTAGCCTAGCTAGACAGAGCATCGTCGAGGACCAGGCCAGATGGGACCAGTGGCGATGGCTCACTGGAGGAACCCTAGTGCTGCAGGCAGGGGATCGAGGTAGAGGGAAAGGGGAGAGGAGATGCAAGCGGGCAGGGCAATAAACGCTTGCGTGTTTCTTTTTACTTGAGGGTCAGGTGTGACGCGGGCGTGAGCAGTTGCATTTTGAGTGTAATATAGGCAGACAACACACTCATTTCACTATTCCCCTTCCCTTCAATTTTTAGTGAGCTTCTACCGGGAACACCCCCCTCCAAAGCGAAATAAGTTAATCCCAAGCCCATAACTCAAAAATGACTTCTTTACATCTTTTATGGCTTATTTTGACAAAAAGCCCTGAAATGGCAGAATCGAACCAGCCCTTAACCTACAAGTCAATTGTGCGTGCAATGATGAATCACTCCTGCCTACTATAGTGTACATTTAGGCATCATCATACATGGCATAACCTAATACATGTGCATTCCATTGTAGAATCTGGAATATGCAATGTTTATGTTAGTTTATACGTTGCACATGATGTTTAAATGCCCCTTAAATCTGGTCAATCAAGTGATGGTCTTTAAGCCTCCTTCTTTGCCTCTTTTCTTGATATGTAAGATTTGCTCACACATCTGTTCAATTGCTTGTTTGCATCAGCCAGCCATACTAGGACTGTTTGCTTTGATTTCTTGCTGTTCTTGACCTAACACTCTAACAGTGCTTGTCAACGATTTAAACACTAAGGGCTGCTATAGTGGGGCCTTGTCTAGCTCATAGGTGACATAAAGGTTTGGCTGTACACTAAAGTAGGCTCTCCAAGAGTACCTGGAGATCCAGTTCGAAGGTATGCCTAGTTTTTACATAGTGCAGACATAGTAAATGTTCATTTCATTGTGTGCAAGTGCAAGAGATGTGGCATGTTTCATTATGTGGTATTGTTTTATTGTAATCTCATCCTTTGTGTTGTTCACAGACAGGAAAGTATGTATATTTATCATCCAAGGAGACGAGTAACTAGTTTGTGTCACCTTGCAGAGGGGGTGCAATGAAGATAAGATTGATGATTTCCATGTACAAGATGTTAGGAAGGAGCCTTGCAAGAGAAGTAGGAGCTGCGCAGAGCCTGTTCAACCAGTTAAGGTAAGTCACTGTATCCAACTCAACAGTTCAATTCCTTGTTTGTTTCAGGCATAGTTAATTTGCTCTTTTCAATTGCTTTATTTGTCCTCAGTTAATGAGATTCCCAAACAATGATGCTTGATGTTGGGTACTTGTATAGCTATTAGTTGGCATAATTAAAGGCCTTACCATTTAATTACTCTAGCGAAGTGTGCTTGAAGCTTTGAAGTCTATTAACCAACTATTATTGCATGAGGCTCACAATCTAATTTATAGTAGGCTAATGATTGCATAGTTTTGCTTGCTGGAGTAGGTTTGTATGAATCCCTCTGCTGTTCATTATGCTCCCTAAGACTTTAATTGAGCTACAAAATGGCCAACTGCTTGCCTACTTATACGCAACATGCTGTTTAAATTTGTAACTTGTCTGTGTTTTGGATTGGGCCCCAACATCATGCTCCTCTTGTGAGCTAAGAGAGATTTCTGTATGCAGGCTGCACAGACTACCTTTTTTATAATTTTTAAAATATCACCTGCTTATGTGTTATGACATGTAACATTATTGTTAGTCTTGTTTTGCCATGTACAAAATAGTCTGTCTTGCTCGCTTCACTGTTGTAACTATATTTTTGCCCTAGTCATGTGTACTTACAGAAACATTTCAGGATAAAGTGACATCAACACAAAGATCCGCGAGCAGTCCGGCATGGCCGTTACCGAATGATTATGGATTGGAATTGGAATGTGCTGATGTTCTGGAGCATCAACTAGAGGTGGCAAGACAACGTGTACATGATTCTCAATGTACAATCAACAAGTTGAGACTAGACATGCAAGTATTAGATGCAGGAGTCAAAAAATAAAACAAGACACTGAGGTAACCATGAAGGAATTGGAGATTTTGCAGACCGAAATTTGTGCCATCTGAATCCGGCCAATCCTATTTTCTGAAGAGATTATAGTTCAAATGGTAAGTTCTGTTGATGCGTGTCCATGATGTATGAGCTTTATTTGTCCAGTGTATGTAATTTGTTGTTTGTGTACGCTTTATAATCACTGGTGCCGAACTATAATGCCCAGTGGGTATATTCGGCTGTAATTTCTTTATTGTATAGTGTAGGATTATTCTACATTTCTATGCTTTTTATTGTATAGTGTATGTTTTTTAGAGGCGATAGTATAGAGTAGGATAATTCTTCAATATGCTATATCATTGAAACGGGGGCCAACATGCCCAAACATTTCCTGGACGCCATACAAAAGAACAAACATGTGCAGTCAAAGCGGGCCTTAATTGGGCTGGTGAAAATAATATTAAGTGGATCCCAAATGGGCCCACCGTAACAACGGCTCTTAGCAGGTCGTCAACAGGCCTAAAGCTCGATATGGCCGTTTAAATGGAAATGGCCCGCGGGCCTTTAGCAGGCCGAACTAAATTTCAATTTTGTCTCGACCCGTTTACTTTACGGGCCAGTAAGAGGCCGAAAGTGTTATGGGCCAGAGGAGGCCCAATTTGCAAACTAGGCTTTTAACATGCCGAAAGTCGCGTTGGGCTAAAATGGTGCCCTGCGGAACGTGGGCCCCTAATGGACCTAAAGTTAAAGGCCCAACTATTGTGCGGGCCCTTAACAGACCGAGAGACAAAATGGGCTAAGAGTTGGCCCATTTACCGAATGGGCCGAGGACAGGCCAAAAGTCACAGCGGGCTAGAATTGGCCCAACTACAGAATGGGCCGAGAAAAGGCCGAAAGACGTTCCAGGCCGTTAACGGGCTAGAATTGACGATGGGCTGCTAATAGGCTGAAAGAAGCTCGGGCCGCAATTGGGCCCAAAAATGTAGCAGGCCGTTAATGGGCTTAAACTGACGATGGGCTGGAAAATGTCGAATCTAGAATGGGCCTTTGGTGGGCCGATTCTGTGTAACTTGTATGGGCCGTACTTGTAAATGGGCGTGACTCAAGTAGGCCGCTAATGGGCTGGCCCGCTTATTTTGATAAGCCCGGCCTTTTCACCGGAATGGGCCTCTGTTGGGGCGTGCCACGTGTCGACGTATCATAGGCGCCTCCTGTCCAATGAGTGGATGATATCTGTCCCAACGGTGAGCCAACACGTGTTTCCTCCGGCCGATGAGAATTTTACACGTGGAAAATCCCCATTGGTCCGGGCTAACGGGTTATCGGATCCAAAACCAGACCCGATAGCTTAATGGCGAGCCGTTACGGTCGATGCCACGTGTTGGTCACCCTTGACGAAAGCACTTCTATGACACGCGTTTTATCGTCATGGAAGTGGACACTTCCGTGATGATAATTTTGGTAATGTCATGGAACACTTCTACGACAGCACAGGTATGACTATCTTGATTCTGTCATAAAATCGTCATGGATGTACATGCATGACAGAAAGCGTGACCTCTTGTGACAAACACGTATCATCACGGAAGTATTTTTTTGTAGTGATAGCTTAGGATTCCCTTCGTGCCGACACGAGGGAGGGGGGCTGCTAGCTACTTCGCACTTTGCTAGGTGAACCTCGGTTGGGGGGCATGCATTCATAGCTTAGGATTCCCTTCGTGCCGACACGAGGGAGGGGGAGGGGTTGCTAGCTACTTCGCACTTTGCTAGGGTGAACCTTGGTTCGGGGGGGGATGCATTCATAGCTTAGGATTCCCTTCGTGCCCACACGAGGGAGGGGGGCAGCTAGCTACTTCGCACTTTGCTAGGGTGAATCTTGGTTTGGGGGGCATGCATTCATAGCTTAGGATTCCCTTCGTGCCGACACGGGGGAGGGGGGCTGCTAGCTACTTCGCACTTTGCTATGTGAATGAACCTCGGTTGGGGGGGGCATGCATGCATTCATAGCTTAGGATTCCCTTCACGCCAACACGGGGGAGGAGGGGGCTGCTAGCTACTTCGCACTTTGCTAGGTGAACCTCGGTTGGGGGGAGGGGGCATGCATTCATAGCTTAGGATTCCCTCCGTGCCGACATGAGGGGGGGGTGGGGCAAGCAATACCGTGCGCTTTGTGAGAGAGGTGCCACATCGAAGTTGCATTTGGTAATTGAAAATCAAACCACCCTTTTGATACATAAATTTGGTCCACATGCAAGTGTGTTCATGTTCTGACCCTCTCCAGCGTCATTTTTCGCCAAATTTATGAACATTAGACAAGTTAGGAAGCTGATAAAGATTGTTAGTAAAATGGGTCCAAAGATGGCAATTAAACTATTTGTTTACACTTTATCCAAGACAACAGCGAACTGCAGGATGGTAAGTAAGAACTCTGCAGCCTTCTTTTTACTGCCCATAATGAGTTGTCTTAGATGACAATGTCTAAAGCAGTTTACTCAAGATTACCTCTCAAACTACATGATTGGTGGGCATGCAAAGTTTAAAGTATTTCTACCAGAACACAATGATTATCTAGATGTTTTCATGAAGACCGTGAAGGATGGGCGGTCGGCCATCACAAGGGGTTGGACTAGAGTCGTTCGTGCCTTCTGCATGGAGGAGGGCACAATATGGGCATTCCGCTTCACCTTGTTCAGCAACCAGAATATATTTCGCCTCTTTCTTTACCGTCTTTAATAGTACAAGTATACAACTGTGGTTCATCATTCTTTATTTGGTTCTTATGTAATTCTTGAACATATGTACCTATGAATCGAATAATGCATTAGTTGTTTCAACCTGATGGATATGAATTAAGCTGTAGCATACATTCAAATTCAAATTCAAATCCGGTACAATTTGAAATAGTAGAAATTAAATTATGGTGAAATTACGCTCTCTAGGTTGTTACGGCACACACGGTTGGTAAAACACAAACGTTTGCGATATACACCATAGTCCGAGACGGTTCACAGAGAGGAAACGTGTGCAAGCAAGCACACAGTTGCCGTTTGCAAAGCGTGTGCGATGTCAAACTATATCACAAACGGTGCGGGCAAACTAAACGTTTGTGTTTGTTCCCTTATCATACACGATTCGCAACCATGAACTGTTTCTGATGAAGTATGCATCATAAACGTTGCACCACAGAATAGCGTGTGCGATCGTTGTCATGTACGATGATGTTACGACGGTCCGACGTTTCGTAATCCTGTCCGACACTCGTACGACGATTAGCTAATCTTCTTTACAGTGAACCGTTTGTGATGGGCCACGCATCATACACGTTCTATAATAGTGAACCGTTTGTGATGGGCCGTGCATCATAAACGTAGCACCACCGAATACCGACTGCGATGGCAATGCGATTAGAAACGAGTAGGATTACTGTAGGGGCCCTATCCCTGACGGATTTTGGGTCGTGTGGGAAGGACCCCCCTATCGCCCACACTCACTTGGCGACGGTTCCAAATGCCGTCGCGGAAAGGGGTAAAAAACCGTTTGTTTAGGACCGACGCGTACCAGTGTTGTTTGCTTGCAAAAGCAACCTAAGGATGGCTGTGGCACCGAAGACTTGGTCATGCAGGTATGAGAAATTTGCAGACTCTGGTGAAGAAAAAACATCTCCATGGCATTCCTGATGTAAAATTCTACAAGGATCGTCTCTGTGGTGCCTGTGAGGCCGATAAATTGTCCAAGAAGCATCACTCATCAAAAACTGTCAGGACCACAACAAGACATTTGGAAATTCTTCATATGGATTTATTCGGACCTCAAAACTATGCAAGTTTCAGAGGCAGTCATTATGGTCTGGTTATTGTTGATGATTTCTCTCGTTACACTTGGGGTATTCTTTCTTGAAGACAAGAACTGCACCCAAGATATCTTCAAAAGATTCGCCAAGAAGGCCCATAATGAATATGATGTGTTAATTAAGCATGTCAGAAGCGACAATGGTACTGAGTTCAAAAATACTCATACCAAAGATTTTCTCGACAAAAATTGTATAACTCATGAGTTCTCCGCTGCATACACTCCCCAACAGAATGGAATTGTTGAGCAAAAGAATAGAACTCTCGTCGGGATGGCGAGAACTATGCTCAGCGAGTATAAAACTCCTATTCGCTTCTGGGCTGATGCTATTAACACTTCTTTTCATGTTGTGAATCGTGTTTATCTTCACAAGTTCCTTAAGAAAACTTCATATGAGCTCATCACTTGCAAGAAACCAAATGTTTCTTATTTATGTGTTTTTGGTGCACCCTGCTATATTCGTGACATGAATCATAATTCTAAGTTTGCACCTAAGGCACATGAAGGTTTTCTTCTTGGTTATGGCTCGAACTTGCATACTTATTATGTCTATAACACTCACCACGGGAAAGTTATGGAAATGGCAAATGTGCGGTTTGATGAATCTAACGACTCCCAAAAGGAGCACCTGCCTAATGTGATAGATGAACCACCGATTTTGGATGCTACTCAGCAAATGGCCCTTGGGAGCGTAAGGCTAGTTGAAGGAAATGCACCTGAATCTTCCGATGATGATGCCCCCATGACTCGAAGCAGAACACGCCAAGCCACTACCAAAGAAAATGCCGCTTCGAACACAAATGGCAATCAGAATGCAAATGCCAATGGAAATCCCGATTGAAATGGCGATGCAAATGCAAATCCCGGTGTTGATGCTGAGGAAAATGGAAATGATCATCAAGATGAAAATCCTCACCCATGAGTGGCTAATCGAGTTGATCACGCATTAATTCTCGAAGATCTCGAGAATCCAGGTTATCGACCCACAACTCGTTCTCGCAAACTACTGTGAAAGTTTTCGTTTTGTCTATTTGACAGAACCTACCAAGTATGAGGAAGCCATGAAAGATCCCGATTGGATGAATGCCATGCAAAAAGAGTTGGTGCAATTCAAATTGAATGATGTATGGGAATTGGTTGACAAACCGAATCCTAAGAAGCACAATATCATCGGCACTAAATGGATATTCTGGAATAACCAAGATGAAAATGGCATTGCTGTGAGAAACAAAGCATGTCTTGTCGCTCAAGGGTATACACTGGTAGAAGTATTGATTTCGATGAAACATATGCTCATGTTGCTCGCCTTGAGGCAATTCATATTCTTCTTGCATATGCAAACTACAATAATATCCTGCTTTATCAAATGGATGTGAAAAGTTGTTTCCTTGATGGTGTAATTTATGAGGAAGTATATGTTACACAGCCACCTGGCTTTGAAAATCCTTTGTTTCCTAACAAAGTTTTCAGGTTGAAAAATGCTCTATATGGGCTGAAGCAAGCCCCTTGAGCTTGGTATGACACCTCTAAAAGGTTTCTGCTCGACAAAGGGTTCAAGCCAGGATCCATTGATCCCACTCTTTTCACACATGCTATTGATGGTGATCTATTCGTGTGTCAGATTTATGTCGATGATATTATTTTCGGCTGTACTAAAAATGCTTGCAACATAGAATTAGGGCGAATGATGTCCGAGAAATATCAAATGTCTATGATGGGTGAACTTAAGTTCTTTCTCGGACTGCAAATACGTCAATAGGAGAACAAAATTTTCATATCTCAGGATAAATATCTGAGAGATTGTATGAAGAAGTTCAAAATGCAAGATTAGAAACAGAACGTCCAGAAAACTCCGATGGCCACGAATGGTAAACTGGACGGAGATGCGTACGGTAAAGATTACGATCAGAAAGCTTAACGTTCGATGATTGGTTCTTTACTTTACCTATGTGCATTCAGACCTGATATTATGTTCAGTGTTTGTATGTGTGCTCATTTTCAAGCTGCACCGAAAGAATCACATCACCAAGCGGTCAAGCGTATTCTGAGATATTTGGCTCACACCCCCACCTTAGGTTTATGGTATCCTAAGGGAGCACATTTTGATCACATTGGATATTCAGACCCAGATTACCCAGGTGACCTGGTTGACAGGAAATCTACTTCTGGGACATGTCATTTCCGCGGTAGATCTTTGGTATGTTGGTTGTCAAGGAAGCAGAATTGTGTGTCTCTCTCTACGGTTGAGGCCGAATATATTGCAGCTGGCATGTGTTGCACTCAGTTATTATGGATGAAGCGGACTCTGAAGGATTATGGCATCAAGGTCAAGAAGATTCCTCTTTTCTATGACAATGAGAGTGCGATCAAAATTGCACACAATCCAGTGCATCATTCTCGCCCCAAGCATATTGAAGTCAGACATCATTATCTTCGCGATCATGTTGCTCGAGAGGATATTGTTATCAGTCACGTCAGTACTGAAGAAAATCTCGCTAATATCTTCACCAAGCTTCTCGATGAGAAAAGATTCTGTGCGTTACGGTGTGAGCTAAATACCCTAGATTCCGCAAACGTGCAGTAAGCTGGACTCAGCACCCGTACCAACACTTCCACATCTTAAAAGGAATGGGTGCACAACACTCGAAGAGTTTGAAAATTTTGACAAAGTGAAATTTTCTTTCTGAGAGTGAATACATTAATGAAGAACTAGACTAACCAGGTGCCACGATAATTGTGTCATGCTCAGGGTTATATAGTTCTTATACGGTGGGTCACGCCACCACAATTTTCCTTCGTTGAGTTGTCTTTCGTTTGAAGGATTTTGTGTTATGTCCGAATGTATTTCACTCATAGCTATTCTCTCGGATGTTTGTGTTTGAGTGAAATACCTAGGACCCTGATTTCCCTCTATTCTATATCTTCCAGTCTATGATGTTCCATTATGAATGTTCCAATTTCATCTGGTAACAATACTTTATCTGGTGTCCTTGACCACGTTAAAGTTTCATTTCGAACCTTATTCGTTTTGGCGAAAGCCGTACAAAATTTGGGATTTCCCGCCCAAGTCAGGACCATGATCATTTATGACGGTTGCCACGTGCTATTCATCAACTGCCATTCTATTTTGCCCGTTAAATCGCAAAAGTCCTTTGACTATGGCCGTCCGATCTGATTCACCGGAAGTGGTCATTTCCCCTCGCATATAAATACTGCATCATCAACCTTCCCCAAATCCATTCCGCCTCCTCTCCACTGTCACTTTCCGAAGCCCTACCGCACTGCTCCTCCTCGAGCTCGGCAACGACGATCATCTTCGCTGCTTCGCTGCCGGAAAGAAGTAGCTGCTGCACATCACCAAGTTAGGGTATGTGTAGTGCAAATTCGCATCCATTCATCTCGCTCGAGTTCATCCGTGGTAGAAATAAACTATTTTTACCCCACTTCTCAGACTGATAGGTAACTTGTGCGGATGTGGTTTGTAGATGTCCTTTGCATCTGAATTTATTTAGATCTATGGTTTGTGTTATGCCTCGCATGAATGGAATGCTTAGCACGTTAACTAGTATATTCTTCGAACCTACTAGTTCGTTCTGTACATTTATTTCATTCGAAACATTTCTCAAAGTCTGCATCTAATTCATCTTCAATACATTTTTCTCGAAAACTTTGATGTGAGCATTCATAACCCTATCCCCATTTTCCCTCGCATGTGTCCTTTCTCACAAGTTAATGCAGTCAGTTGAGGATTCTGCTCGACCAGGGAGTATGGCTGATGGAGATGATGTTGTTCTGGGTATAGCCGACGAATCAAAAGCTCCAAATGCCAAGGGCCAACAGTAGGCCCATCAACCAGCAAGCGAAAAAGAACCGAGCAACATGCCGACGAGCAAGAAGAGAATGCTCTGAAGAAGAAGAAGGGTGCCAGACAACCATATATAAACACAACTGAATATATTTCCCATGATAATTACAATACTGTTCCAGGAGAAACAAAGCAGCAGAGAGATAAGCGTCTGCAATGGATTCGACGTCACTGGGTTCGCAAATGGTTCAATTTTGAATTTTTTTCATCCTCGGTTTGCTCAAAACTTTGCATTTCATCCACCATGGGGTGACTGCCAGGAAATTGCTCTCATCATGCCAAATGATCCCTAGGAGAGACTGCTACCTCCTCCAAATGCTCATGCGTCCTCCGTACAGACACCCGAATCTTATCCTGATGAGCTTGCAAAGTGTCAGCGAAATGCAATCAAGCGAGCTAAGAGAGCTGAGAAGCAACAGGCTCGTGAAGAAGAAAATCATTGCCTTCTCAAAGATGATGTGGATAGGAAAAAGGCCGAAGGAAAATTTGAAGGTCGCTCTAAATGCAAGCATGATCCCAGTACTGCTGCATCAAAGCGAAAGAGTGCACCGAAGAAGAAAACGGCTGCAACAGCCGATGAATTTGCCATGAGTGATTCTTCGGATAAAGATGATCCTCCGCTCACAAAGGCAGAAGTTGCTTCTACTCTCAGCGAGCAAGTGAATATCACTACTTCAACGGTGTTGCCTGACCTTTGGGTTCCTATATAGTTCCAAAAGCACCACCAAAGAAGATCATTTTAAGGAAAACTCCACCTACCACTGTCACTATGAAACATCATGTGGATACAACTCCTCATCCTGATGCTACCAATTTGATGGACTTGGTAGTTAACACTCCTATAAGGACTGCAAAGCCAGACGAACAAATTCCCAAGCCCGACTTGAAGAAAATCAAGGCCCAACTGCCGATCATAATGCTCCTCAAGCTACTGCGCCGAAGGTGAAGGCTTCTAAGTTTGCTCCTACCTTAACTCAGCCATTGGCTTCTAAACCTCCTTCCGAGCAAGTTCCTGTGCAAGCTGCTCCTACTGCCAAGTCTGATGCTCCTCACTACTATGATCATCAGTTCATCATGGAACAACTTGATAAGTTTGTGGACAATCCATCTGATGGTGAAGTGGCATCTCTGCCTATCCCTCCTGAAGTTGTTTCCCAGGCCACTACTGTTGTTTAAGAAATGAGAGAAGATGTAGTTGAAATCAACACTCCTTCTGCCAAGCTAAATGACCTGCATGGTCGAATGAAAACCGCTTCTTCAAAATTTGTCATTAGAGCAGTGATACGTCTCCAATGTATCTATAATTTATGAAGTACTCATGTCATTATATTATCATTCTTGGATGTTTTACAATCATTTTCTAGCAACTTTATATCATTTTTGGGACTAACCTATTGACATAGTGCCTAGTGACAGTTGCTGTTTTTTGCTTGTTTTTTACATCGCAGAAAATCAATACCAAATGGGATCCAAACGCAGCGAAACTTTTTGGAGATTTTTTCTGGACCAGAAGACACCCGGTGGGCCAAAGAAGTACTAGAGGGGAGCTACGAGGGGAGCACAACCCACCAGGGCGTGCCTGGGGGCCCAGGCGCGCCCAGGTGGGTTGTGCCCACCTTGGTGGCCTCCCGCACCGCCTCTTCGCCTTATAAATTGTCAAATATTCCAAAACCCCTAAAGATAACCCTAGATCAGAAGTTCCGCCCCCGCAAGCCTCTATAGCCACAAAAAATCATCATCCCGTCAGCCACCATGATGAGGAGGGAGTAGTCCACCCTCGGGGCTGAGGGTTTGTACCAGTAGCTATGTGTTTAATCTCCCTCTCTCTCCTCTCTCTCTCTCTCTATGTCTCTATCTCTCTCTCTCGTGTTCTTGAAATGGCACGATCTTGATGTATCGCGGGCTTTGATAATATAGTTGGATCATATGGTGTTTTCCCCTCTCTATTTTGTTGTGATGAATTGTGTTTTCCCTTTGAGATTTTGTTCTTATCGGATTGAATACTTTTATGGATTTGAGAGCACTTGATATATGTCTTGCATATGAATACCCATGGTGACAATGGGGTATTATATGAATTCACTTGAGATATGTTTTGGCAGTCAACTCGCGAATTCCCGAGGTGACATTAGGGTAATCTATGCATAGGGGTTGATGCACGTTCTCGTCTTTTGTTTCTCCGGTAGAAATCTTGGGGCACTCTTTGAGGTTCTTTGTGTTGGATTGAGTATTATGAATCTGAATTTGCTTTGGTGTTATTTTAGTACGAACTCTTGATAGATCGATCGGAAATAATAACTTAGTGTTATTTTAGTACGAACTCTTGATAGATCGATCGAAAAGAATAACTTGGTGTTATTTTAGTACGAACTCTTGGATAGATCGATCAGAAAGAATAACTACAAACAATTTCTTCGTATGTTCTCTGCTAGATAAGAACTTTGGAGTGATTCTTCATCGCATGTTGCGGGATGGTTATGTGATCCAATTAGATTAGCGTTGTTGAGAGATTGCACTAGCGAAAGTACAGACCCTAAGCCTCATTTTCAAGCATTGCAATACCGTTTGTGCTCCGTTTTGTCAATTGCTACCTTGCTGTTTTTTTGTTCCTACTAAAAAATCAATATATACTATCATTATTACACTTGTATAACCATCTCTTCGCCGAACTAGTGCAATTATACAAATTACCATTATATTTGCTGTGTTGGGGACACAAGAGACTCTTTGTTATTTGGTTGCAAGGTTGTTTGAGAGAGACCATCTTCATCCTATGCCTCCCACGGATTGATAAACCTTAGGTCATCCACTTGAGGGAAAATTGCTACAATCCTACAAAACTCTGCGCTTGGAGGCCCAACACGAGTCTACAAGAACAAGTTGTGTAGTAGACATCAAGCTCTTTTCTGGCGCCGTTGCCGGGGAGGTGAGTGCATGAAGGTATATCTTTAGATCTTGCAATTGAATCTTTTAGTTTCTTGTTTTATCACTAGTTTCGTTTATAAAAGACAACTACGAAAAAATGGAATTGAGGTGGCCTCATATTATTCGTCTTTATAATGTCTTTCATGAAAATGATGGAAAGGAAAATTGTGCTCAATTGATAGAAGAAGAATTCTAGAATGTTTGACAAAAAATATTTGAATGATGAGCATGATTGCAATATTGTTGGTCTGAACTCTCTGAATATCCATGATGCTAATGATATGCAAAGCCATAAGCTTGGGGATGCTATATTTGATGAGGATGATATTTTCAGTGCCACAAGTTTTGATGAGAACAATTATTATGATGATAGCATGCCTCTTATTTATGATGATTGCAAAATTTATAAAAGTGGATTTGGAGAGGTCATGACTTTATTTAGTAATGATTCCAATATTCTGGAAGAGGTTTCAATTGACTACGATGAGAACAAAGTTGCTACTTATGATGATTATTGTGATGATACTTATGTTATAAAAAGTAGTGATAATTATTGTCATAATTTTGAATATCCTTTTACTGAACACTACTCTTTCAATGTTGAAACAATTTTTAGTATTCGAGTTTCATATGATACTCCCACTATTTTGAATGAGAATAAATTTGCTTATGTGGAGAGTAATAAAATTTCTATGCTTCTGAGTCATGAAAAGAAAGCTTCATGTGATAGCTATATTGTTGAATTCATTCGTGATTCTACTGAAATTATTATGAGAGAGGAACATATGCTTGTAGGTATTGCAATAATATCAAGTTTTGTCGGATCACGGGTTCCGGCAAAACCCTCGAGGTTCGAACACTGGGGTGCGCACGAAAATCTTTCCTCTCCCAAGCTCTCGCACTCCACGATCTAGCGGACTAACTCGTCGAACCCAAAGAACACAGAGACACGAGATTTATACTGGTTCGGGCCACCGATGCGGTGTAATACCCTACTCCAGTGTGGTGTGGTGCATTGCCTCTTGGGCTGGGGATGAATAGTACAAGGGGCAGAACAGCCTCCTGAGGTGAGGTATTCTTGTGCTGGTGATTCATAGGATGGAATGGATCCGATCCAAGATGAGATGCTTCCTACGGTGGTGGCTAGTTCTATTTATAGAGGCCCGGGTCCTCTTCCCAAATATTGAGCGGGAAGGGATCCCACAACGGCCAAGTTTGAAGGGGAACCACTAGTAAAGCTTATGCTGACAAAAGCGGTCTTCGCCTGCCAAAGGCTCTTGTGGTGATGCCGTCTTGGGCTCCACGGTGACCTCCGTCCTGCCGTCCTACTGGTGTTGGTCTCATTGCACTGATATGGAAACCTTTGCCTGATGCCTAGGGACTCCGCGCCTGCGCTTGCCTCTTTAGCGCCAAAGAGGAAACAAGGACACTGCACGCGCGGGCGCCCGCCTGTTTGAGGTCGTCATTTCTTGCGTCATTGAAACCTCGCGAGGTTCGCCTTGCCTTGATCTCTCCGCTCCTCGCGAGCCAGCCTAGTGAGGCCGCTCCTGAGGAGGTCTTATGTCGTCCGCCTCACGAGGCTTGGCCCCTCGCGAGGGTCTTGAGTGTTTGTTGGTGAAGATGGGCCGTGTGATGCCCCCGATTCAATCGTACACTAATCATACACGCAAACGTGTACGATCAAGATCAGGTTCTCACGGGAAGATATCACAACACAACTCTAAAAATAAAATAAGTCATACAAGCATCATAATAAAAGCCAGGGGCCTCGAGGGCTCAAATACAAGTGCTCGATCATAGACCAGTCAGCAGAAGCAACAATATCTGAGTACAGACATAAGTTAAACAAGTTTGCCTTAAGAAGGTTAGCACAAACTGGGATATAGATCGAAAGAGGCGTAGGCCTCCTGCCTGGGATCCTCCTAAACTACTCTTGGTCGTCATCAGCAGCCTGCACGTAGTAGTAGGCACCTCCGGTGTAGTAGGAGTCATCGTCGACGGTGGCGTCTGGATCCTGGGCTCCAGCATCTGGTTGCGACAACCAGGAAGAAAGGAAAGGGGGAGAAAGGGGGAGAAAAGCTACCGTGAGTACTCATCCAAAGTACTCGCAAGCAAGGATCTACACTACTTATGCATGGGTATCTGTGTAAAGGGGCAATATCGGTGGACTGAACTGCAGAATGCCAGAATAAGAGGGGGATAGCTAGTCCTATCGAAGACTACGCTTCTGGCAGCCTCCATCTTGCAGCATGTAGAAGAGAGTAGATGGTAAGTTCATCAAGTATCATCGCATAGCATAAATCCTACCCGACGATCCTCTCCTCATCGACCTATGAGAGAGCGATCACCGGGTTGTATCTAGCACTTGGAAGGGTGTGTTTTACTAAGTATCCGGTTCTAGTTGTCATAAGGTGAAGGTACAACTCCGGGTCGTCCTATTACCGAGGATCACAGCTATTCGAATAGATAAACTTCCCTGCAGGGGTGCACCACATTACCCATCACGCTCTATCCCATTTGGCCGGACACACTTTCCTGGGTCATGCCCGGCCTCATAAGATCAACACGTCGCAGGCCTACCTAGGCACAACAGAGAGGTCAGCACGCCGGTCTAAATCCTATGCGCGCAGGGGTCTGGGCCCATCGCCCATTGCACACCTGCATGTTGCGAACGCGGCCGGTAAGAAGACCTAGCCTCCCTAATACAAGAGCAGGCGTTCCAGTCCAATCCGGCGTGCGCCGCTCAGTCGCTGATGTCAAGAAGGCTTCGGCTGATACCACGACGTCGAGTGCCCATAATTGTTCCCGCGTAGTTGGTTAGTGCGTATAGGCCAGTGGCCAGACTCAGATCAAATACCAAGATCTCGTTAAGTGTGTTAATTGAAGTATCCGCGAACGCCGACCAGGGCCAGGCCCACCTCTCACCTAGGTGGTCTCAACCTGCCCTGTCGCTCTGCCACAAAGTAACAGTCGGGGGCCGTCAGGAACCCAGGCCCACCTCTACAGCGATGGAGCCATCTGTCCTTTCAGCCCCCACATTGGAATCACTTGCGGGTACTCTATGAGCCAACCCGACTTTAGTCACCACATGTATCACGTATAAAGTATATAGTATATACCCATGATCACCTCCCGAGTGATCACAGCCCGATAGTATAGCACAGCAGACGGACAAGAATGTAGGGCCACTGATGGAAAACTAGCATGCTATACTAAGCATGTAGGATTGCAGGTAAAGGTAACAACAGTAGTAGCAAGGACAGGCTATGCATTAGGATAGAATTAACAGAAAGCAGTAACATGCTACACTACTCTAATGCAAGCAGTAGAGAGAAGAATAGGCGATATCTGGTGATCAAGGGGGGGGGGATTCCCTGGAAGCTCAGCCGAGAAGGAGGGATCGTCAACACCGTAGTCGATCGAGGCAGCAGCTACGTCCGTCTCGTAGTCTACCGGAGAGAAGATGGGGAAGAAACAATGAATACAGAGCAAACAAAGCATCACAAATATAACAAGGCAATACGCGGTGCCAGGGGTGATCTAACGCAGGGATAGGTGATACTAGCGAAGGGGGAAAACATCCGGAAAAGTATTCCCCGTGTTTAGCGTTTTTGCACAGATGAACCGGAGGGGGAAAGTTGCGTGTTCGCTATGCTAGGGATGTGTGGGGGACAAACGGGCCGCGTATCCGGATTCGTCTTGTCGTTCTGAGCAACTTTCATGTACAAAGTTTTTTCATCCGAGCTACGAATTATTTTATATTAATTTATAAAGATTTAATCATTTTCAGGAATTAACAGATTAATTAAATCAGCATGACGTCATCGGTCAACTCTGACCCCTCACGAGCCAAACTGACCAGTGGGGCCTGTTCATCATTGACTATTATCCTAATTAACAGATTTAATTAGTCTAATTAGATGGTTAGCTTAATTAAGTTTAATTAGTTTAATTAAACTAATTAATTAATTTAATTAATTCATGAACTAAATAAATAATTAACTATTTATTATTATTATTTTTAATCTCTTTTTAAAACATTTTAGGGGGCAGCCCCACATGTCATAGTCCCATGTGGGCTTAGTGGGTATTGGGCGCACACGCTACGGGCGTCGCCTGAACGGCACGAGCGTGCGGGCATTGGGTGGAGGCCGACGGGGTGGGGAGGGAGCGGTTGGCGGGCCGGCGAGGGCATGCATGCGGGCGCGGGTGCATGAGCAGCCAGGGAGGCGCGGGAGGAGGCAGGCTCGCGGTGGGGGAAGGCAGAGCGGTGGGCGTCGATGGCCGGAGTGGTGTGAGTGCGCGTGGTGGCCGGACGTGGCCACTGCGGCGGGCACGCGCTGGCGAGCGGGGCAAGTAGAGGCGGACGCCGGCGGCAGCCGCGCAAGCGGGGCGACGGACGAGGCGCGGCGCACCAGGAAGGAGCGGCAGGGGCGTGGAGTGCCGCGGTCGGGAGCAGCGGCAATGCGGTTGCCGCGGGCTCGACAGGCAGGGCGCGGCTGCCGGCGCAGACGGGCATGGCCACAGGCGCAGCAAGTTCGGACACGCACGGGAGGTCGCAGGGCGTGGCGAGGCGGTCAGTGTGCGGGGACGAGCGAGAGGGAAAAGAGGAGGTTGGGTTCCTCGCGGGTGAGTAGAGACCAGGGGGCGGCGAGGCTCGAGGAGGCCCTTGGGGAGGAGGACGGGGACGACGGCTCCAGCGGACGGCGACGGTGGGGACCGAGGTCGGGGCGGGTCGACGACGAAGGGGACGACGACGATGGCGTCGGTGAAGGGCGACGGGCATCGGGGGCGAGGGGGTCGGGCGAGCGGCGCGGGGCGCCGAGATTGATTCCCCAATCCAGATCGGATCGGGAAGGGGGGAAGAGCGATGTGGGAGAGTGGGGGACTGCGGCGATGTGGGCTAGGGTTTCGGGGTAGACAGGTGGGTTATGGAGAGGGAGTGAGGCCGAATGGGCCAGTTGGGCTGGCCGGCTGGCCCAGTTGGCCACGGGGGGTTCCTTTTCTTTCTCTTCCTATTTTATTTGTATCTTTACTTTTTATTTATCTTTCTTTACTGTTTTATATTTTACTTTAGTTTTGTAAAATACAAAAATGATCCCTAAATTAGCATTACTACTAAACGCACTGCCACAAAAAGGTTTAACACCTAGATAAAATAGTTTAACATTTTATTAATTATAAAAACATTTAAATATTTGTTTTTGCTACTGTTTTATTCACCTTAGAGTATTTAAACATTTTAATAAAGTGGGGTTTCTTCACCACAATTACCTATGCATTATTCGGCACAACCCGAGCATTTTAGTTTCAAAGTTTGAAAACTTTTATTGTTTGCTTGATTTGAATTCTGAATTTGAATCGGTTTCGAACTAATGCGAGATTAGCAAAAGTAATCGAGGTGACGTGGCATCATTAGTAGAGGGTTACTGTAGCTCAGTTATCCGGGCGCCACAAATCTCCTCTACTACAAGAAATCTCGTCCCGATATTTAAGAGGGGAAGTAAGGGGGAAGGGATTTGGTTGCGAAATTCTAACGAGTCTTCTCGGTCTTAGTGGCTCTTCTCAAAGAGGTCGATCCATTACATTGATGTATTCATTTCTCTGCTTCAGATCATCATGATGAAGTCGTCATCCTTTCTTTGGGAATTTCCTTCGTACTTACGAAAAGGATAAGGGGTAACTTCGGAAGAACTTTACAAGGTTGGCTATGTATTAGACAACTCAGGGAATGTGGCAGAAAGTATCTCTCGAATAGATACTTAAGAAAATATCGAGAGTATAGTAAGAAGGTACCATGAGAAGTTTCCAATGGGCAAACAATCGTTCGATGGCCTAATTAGAAGGTGAAAGGGGTTCAGAGCAACGAGAATAAGTATTGCGTCTGATACCAGAATAGATCACTAGGCAGGTGGCCCGTGAATTACATAAGAAGTAAAGAGCGAGGTATAACTTTGACAACAGGGTGTACAGGAGAGTCTGGTTTCGATCCTGTGGAACTATGGGTTATGGGCCCACCATGTGGGTTAAAAGTAGAAAGGGGGCTGACATCTTGCACGTCACGATAGCAAGGCATATCAGAGGGTAGCCTGCTAGTTATGTTGGCAACAACATTGGTACCAAGGGCGAGGGACGAAGAGAACAATTTTCTTGCTCGTTGAACGAGGTGGGCCAATAGGCAAGGTTCTCGTCCATCGGTGGCTACCGGAATGTCATCAACATAGTAACAGGGTCTTATTGACAGAGTAGTACACCAAGGTGTTTACATAAGCAGTGAAATATTACTGCTTAGATCATATAGATCACAAGAAAGATTAAACAAAATAATGGAAAGGAAAAGGTGATCATTAGATTAAACAGAACAATGGAAAGGAAAATGTGTTTAAACACATATTCCCGGGGTTTATCCTTCCCAAGGGCAAGCAGAGCATGATATCCATGACAGGATATAACGTAGAAAACCCTTTAGGAAAGGGGAGAGAAATTTCATGCCATTACCCATACAACGGTGTTTGGATAATTGATAAAGAAAATTTAGCATTGTGCTTCAAATGTCCTTATTGCAATTCGGAGTACCATAGACATGCTTCGAGATAGCATTGACATGGTCTTCAAGCAAAGCTCAGACTTCGGATATACGAAGGATCCATCAAGAACAAATTGTAGAATAAGTTTTACAATTTCCTCATGGAAGAATGGATAGCCTTGCTAAAAGGAAAATTATAACAATAGGTCCTCCGATCAGGTGTGCTAGACAAGACATCACCTTACCGAGTCATAAAAAGACCAATGTTATAACTCTTGGAAAGATGTTCCAACCATCACATCTGACCGAGGTTCAGATCCGATTGATGTCAGGATACCTCCAACTTCGGATGCCTGAGAAGAAAAGGTGCAATAAAAATTGACGAGATGACAATGTAAGATTTCCGGGAAATGAACTAGGGGAGCGAGTCCCGGCACAAGAGTTCATCATTTAAACCAAAGAGAGGATGAAGAGGTGGCTGATGGACTCAGCGACAATTCATCGAGATTTCCAAAAGATGGATTTCCACAATTATGTGAACAAGGAGATAACATTTGTCACATCAAATGATATAATGAGGTATGCTCAAGAAAAACATACACAATTAAACATATGTTGAAAGGTGCGCCCGAAATATGGGCACAGGTAGCCTGATCAATGGTTAGAATGGTGATTCAATTTTCAATAACCAATAGTCTAAGAATGAACTGTCGACCATTAACTCCAAAGCAATATGGTTGCTAGGAGTATAGAATCCAAGCAGCCTCGTTCACTTGTTGGTATTACGGTTGGAAGCAACACGGGGACCAAGAAGAATGGTGATGGCGAGAAGCATCACTGTATCAAGAATTCTTAAGAGGTGGTGAAATTCTCACTACATCCTCGACATAAGAGACAGTAATACTTCAAGGTAGAACATCATACAAGCCGGATAGCAAGCTGCATCCATAACATGAACAAGTTTGTGTTGGGGGAAGGCAAGGATGTTGTCGATGATAACACAATCGTCGAGGGCAAGGCTGGTATTTCTCACCATGAATTCAATTGATATCGTGGAAGAGCTCAGAATGCTGATGATGATCATGACACATTTGTCGAGAGATTTCATGAAGATGTAATCGATTGGCGATAACATCAAGTCAAAGGAATTATGAAGCAAAAGGTTATTGGAACCATGGGTACGACACAAACTCGGAATCCAGCTTGTTGTTCAAGGCAAAATGAGATGACGAGGAAAGTTGACGTAAGCTTAGCTCATCATCAAAAAATTTGCTCCGGGAAGGACCAGGTAGCACAGTTAAAATTAGCACAATAATGATGTAGCCGATCAGGCTAGGAATGACGTGATGGAGTATTAAACTTCTCAACAACAAAGTACTGGAGATACTAAATCACAGTGTTGATTTGATTCACAAATCGGTGTTCTCGGTTGACAACAACCCAGAGCCCAGGAAAATTGGAATTAGTGAGAAATAACAGTTGATGAAGAACCCATAAGAAGTCATGCAGTTCCATGATATTCTTGAGATACCAGAGTGCAATACTCGACGATAGATCAAAGTAAAGGTTGGACCGGGGTATTGATCTGTAGAAGACAAATTATTTGAACTTCCCCAAGAAATGGGATCAAAGAAGAATAATATGGTCGGAACCACGATTACAAAGGATCAATTCACAAATACCAGACGATATTATATCAAGGAAATAGTTATTATTACAAGAAGCTTCCATGATAAGTTCCACACCGGGTCCATGGTCATGAACACAAAGTTCAAGGTCGACTCCCACTTCTTTAATGCATAACCTTTCATTCACTTCTCATCTTCGAAGAACTTGCAGTGTTGAAATTTTATCTAGCGAAGCACAAGAAGAGTATGACTCGTGAAAACTTTCGGGTTCACACGGTTTTAGATAAGTTATAGGTTCAACCCATCGGGGTATCTTAGAAACATATACCACAAGCTTCAAGAGTAAATATCACCAGCTCGAAAGCAGAGCAAGGCTGAGAAAGCAGAGGATACAATTTACCAAAGGCGCTATGTATCCAAGGGAAGGCTCACAAGGTTATTGAATATGAAGGACGCTGTCGGATAATATCCATTAAAGGATCTGTCGGTCCATAACGGAGCTGATGTGAGCATCGGCACACAACCAGAGGAAGTAAAAATGCAAAAGCATTGGATTATAGAAACAACAGACTAATCCAAAGCTCAAATGCAAAGGAATTATGATTTCCAAATCAAGGGATGAGAAGCAATGTTCTGATTAGGGATGGATAAGTTGAATAGCCTTAGGGGTAAAATCGACGGCAATTGGATTGGTTGAGAACCAGCTCATGTTCAAAATGACGTCTAAGCCGGAAAGATAATTTAAAAGGATCAATTGAGGATTGCGTGCATTCGCACCATATTGAATCAAGGGACTCAAAATGATAATGACAAAGGATACTAATGAATATTGCTAGTCATATGGAACGCAACCAAAATGCAAGCAGACAAGTATTTGCAGAGTAATAGCGGGCAGAGGATTATCAAAAGATCAGATAGTATTTCAATGTGTCTTGTAAATCATATAAACAATGGGGGAAGAGAGGATAATCGGTAAGTGCGAGGAATTATCCGTAGAGGGTATTCATGTGGCAAGAACTGTAAGGCAGTAGGCGCAAAGTATTCTCAGATCAATAGAGAGAATTTCAGGGTACCTTGTAATAACAAGATCAACTAGGAACAAAAGTAAGAACAAGAGATGTATGTATTTATCCATAGGGATATTTTGGTGGTAGGGAATTGCAAAAGCAACGGACACAAAGTCTCGATTAGAACATCGGAGAGTATCTTCGGAATCCTTCGGGTGTAGTTGGCGATCATCTGGACTGAAGGGGCTCTCCGGGAGAAGTATTTTCGAGAACCTAAAGTTAGTTTTTTTTTTCAAAATCATTTAACCCGAATAGAAGAGAGATCAGATTCCCAGAGTATGGACGAGGAATAAAAGATCATAATACCACCCAATGGCGACGTGGGCTCGTAAGCCACACAGCCATGCTAATAAAGTTTTGCAATGACTAGACTCGACTTCGGCCAAGGAGTTGGAAGGGGGATTCCTACAGGCAGTCGGCTTTGATACCAACTTGTGACGCCCCCAATTCAATCGTACACTAATCATACACACAAACGTGTACGATCAAGATCAGGGACTCACGAGAAGATATCACAACACAACTCTAAAAATAAAATAAGTCAAACAAGCATCGTAATACAAGCCAGGGGCCTCGAGGGCTCGAATACAAGTGCTCGATCATATATGAGTCAGCGGAAGCAACAATATCTGAGTACAGACATAAGTTAAACAAGTTTTCCTTAAGAAGGCTAGCACAAACTGGGATATAGATCAAAAGAGGCACATGCCTCCTACCTGGGATCCTCCTAAACTACTCCTGGTGATCGTCAGCAGCCTGCATGTAGTAGTAGGCACCTCCGGTGTAGTAGGAGTCGTCGTCGATGGTGGCGTCTGGCTCCTGGGCTCCAGCATCTGGTTGCGACAACCAGGAAGAAAGGAAAGGGGGGAAAGGGGGAGAAAAGCAACCGTGAGTACTCATCCAAAGTACTCGCAAGCAAGGATCTACACTACTTATGCATGGGTATCTGTGTGAAGGGGCAATATCGGTGGACTGAACTGCAGAATGCCAGAATAAGAGGGGGATAGCTAGTCCTATCGAAGACTACGCTTCTGGCAGCCTCCATCTTGCAGCATGTAGAAGAGAGTAGATGGTAAGTTCACCAAGTATCATTGCATAGCATAAATCCTACCCGACGATCCTCTCCTCGTCGATCTGTGAGAGAGCGATCACCGGGTTGTATCTGGCACTTGGAAGGGTGTGTTTTATTAAATATCCGGTTCTAGTTGTCATAAGGTCAAGGTACAACTCCAGGTCATCCTGTTACCGAGGATCATGGCTATTCGAATAGATAAACTTCCCTGCAGGGGTGCACCACATTACTCGATCCCATTTGGCCGGGCACACTTTCCTGGGTCATGCACGGCCTCGTAAGATCAACACGTCGCAGCCCTACCTAGGCACAACAGAGAGGTCAGCACGCCGGTCTAAATCCTATGCGCACAGGGGTCTGGGCCCATCGCCCATTGCACACCTGCATGTTGCGAACGCGGCCGGTAAGCAGACCTAGCCTCCCTAATACAAGAGCAGGCATTCCAGTCCAATCCGGCGTGCGCCGCTCAGTCGCTGACGTCAAGAAGGCTTCGGCTGATACCACGACGTCGAGTGCCCATAACTGGTCCCGCGTAGTTGGTTAGTGCGTATAGGCCAGTGGCCAGACTCAGATCAAATACCAAGATCTCGTTAAGTGTGTTAATTGAAGTATCCGCGAACGCCGACCAGGGCCAGGCCCACCTCTCGCCTAGTGGTCTCAACCTGCCCTGTCGCTCTGCCACAAAGTAATAGCCGGGGGCCGTCAGGAACCCAGGCCCACCTCTACCGGGATGGAGCAACCAGTCCTTTCAGCCCGCACATCGGAATCACGTGCGGGTACTCTATGAGCCAACCCGACTTTAGTCACCACATGTATCATGTATAAAGTATATAGTATATACCCGTGATCACCTCCGGAGTGATCACGGCCCGATAGTATAGCATAGCAGATGGACAAGAATGTAGGGCCACTGATGGAAAACTAGCATCCTATACTAAGCATGTAGGATTGCAGGTAAAGGTAACAACAGTAGTAGCAAGGACAGGCTATGCATCAGGATAGGATTAACGGAAAGCAGTGACATGCTAGACTACTCTAATGCAAGTAGTAGAGAGAAGAATAGGTGATATCTGGTGATCAAGGGGGGGGGCTTTCCTGGAAGCTCAGCCGAGAAGGAGGGGTCGTCAACACCGTAGTCGAGCGAGGCAGCAGCGACGTCCGTCTCGTAGTCTACCGGAGAGAAGAGGGGGAAGAAACAATGAATACAGAGCAAACAAAGCATCACAAATATAACAAGGCAATACACGGTGCCAGGGGTGATCCAACGGAGGGATAGGTGATACTGGCGAAGGGGGAAAACATCCGGGAAAGTATTCCCGGTGTTCAGCGTTTTCGGACAGATGAACCGGAGGGGGAAAGTTGCGTGTTCGCTATGCTAGGGTTGTGTGGCGGAAAACGAGCTGCGTATCCGGATTCGTCTCGTCGTTCTGAGCAACTTTCATGTACAGAGTTTTTTCATCCGAGCTACGAATTATTTTATATTAATTTATAAAGATTTAATCATTTTTAGGAATTAACAGATTAATTAAATCAAAAGCATTTATGACGTCAACATGACGTCGTCGGTCAACTCTGACCGCTCAGCAGCCAAACTGACCAGTGGGGCCTGTTCGTCATTGACTGTTATCCTAATTAACAGATTTAATTAGTCTAATTAGATGGTTAGCTTAATTAAGTTTAATTAGTTTAATTAAACCTAATTAATTAATTTAATTGATTCATTAACTAATTAAATAATTAACTAATAATTATTATTTTTAATCTCTTTTCAAAACATTTCAGGGGGCAGCCCCACATGTCATAGTCCCATGTGGGCTTAGTGGGTATTGGGCGCACACACTACAGGCGTCACCCGAACGGCGCGAGCGTGCCGGCATTGGGTGGAGGCCGACGGGGGGGAGGGAGCGGTTGGCGGGCCGACGAGGGCGTGCGTGCGGGCGCGGGTGCACGAGCAGCCAAGGAGGCGCCGGAGGAGGCAGGCTCGCGGTGGGGGAAGGCAGAGCGGTGGGCGTCGATGGCCGGAGTGGTGCCAGTGCGCGTGGTGGCCGGGCGTGGCCACGGCAGTGAGCACGCGCTGGCGAGCGGGGCAAGCAGAGGCGGACGCCGGCAGCAGTGGCGCAAGCGGGGCGACGGACGAGGTGCGGCGTACGGGGAAGGAGCGGCAGGGGCGTGGAGTGACGCGGTCGGGTGCAGCAGCAACGCGGCTGCTGCGGGGGCAGCAGGTGCGGACGTGAACGGGAGGTCGCTGGGCGTGGCGAGGCGGTCAGCGTGCGGGGACGAGCCAGAGGGTAAAGAGGAGGCTGGGGTCCTCATGGGCGAGTGGAGACCAAGGGCGGCGAGGCTCGAGGGAGGCCCTTGGGGAGGAGGACGGGGACGACGGCTCCGTCGAACGGCGACGGTGGGGACCAGGTCGGGGTCAGGTCGACGACGACGATGGCGTCGGTGAAGGGCGACGGGCGTCGGGGGTGAGGGAGTCGGGCGAGCGGCGCGGGGCGCCGAGATTGATTCCCCGATCTAGATCGGATCGGGAAGGGGGGAAGAGCGATGTGGGAGAGTGGGGGGAGTGGGGTGATGTGGGCTAGGGTTTCGGGGTAGACAGGGGGTTATGGAGAGGGAGTGAGGCCGGATGGGCCAGTTGGGCTGGCCGGCTGGCCCAGTTGGCCAGGGGGTTACTTTTCTTTCTCTCTATTTTATTTGTATATTTATTTTTTATTTATCTTTCTTTACTGTTTTATATTTTACTTTAGTTTTGTAAAATACAAAAATGATCCCTAAATTAGCATTACTACTAAACGCACTGCCACAAAAAGGTTTAACACCTAGATAAAATAGTTTAACATTTTATTAACTATAAAAACATTTAAATATTTGTTTTTGCTACTGTTTTATTCACCTTAGAGTATTTCAACATTTTATTAAAGTGGGGTTTCTTCACCACAATTACCTATGCATTATTCGGCACAACCCGAACATTTTAGTTTCAAAGTTTGAAAACTTTTATTGTTTGCTTGATTTTGAATTTTGAATTTGAATCGGTTTCGAACTAATGCGAGATTAGCAAAAGTAATCGAGGTGACGTGGCATCATTAGTAGAGGGTTACTGTAGCTCAATTATCCGAGCGTCACAGGCCGTACGGGCCCGCTGGTGGTGCCACGCCGGGGGCCGCGGGCAGGCAAGTCTGGGGACCCCCGTTCCCAGAACACCGACAGTAGCCCCCGGGCAAGTACGGAGCGCCGCGGGCCCCAACAGCCTGCGGCCTTGGTCGACGCGTGGCGATTGATTGGACGTGGACGTCTCCGCTTCCCCATGCTGCCTCGGCAACTGCCCGATTTGACGAGTCCCTACTGCATGCAAAAAGGGTTATCATTACCTGCGATCGTGGGTGTCGCCGGTTGGCCTTCTGTTGCTATAAATGAGGAGGAGGGGGCAGAGCCCCCATCGCTCATCCTTTCCTACTCCGCTCGCTTCTTCTTCCTCGCTCCATTGCTAGCAGCGGCATCCATGGCGCCTGTGAAGAGGTCCTCGGCCGCTGAGAAGGGGAAGGCTCGCCAGGAGGGGCCTAGCTCTCCGGCGCCCAAGTGTGGACGCGGCCGTCCCTGCAAGCACACCGCGACCCCCGCCATGGCCCCCCGCGGCCGCGGCGGTGCCGCTTCGCGCGGTGGGGGTCGCCCTGGTCGTGGCCGCCCTGTTGGTGAAGGAAGACGTGTCGTGCTCGCGCGGTCTCCCTGGCCGCGCTTCCACTCGGCGGAGGTGCTGCCGGAGTTCATCGTCTGGTCGGAGAACCTAGCCGACAATTGGCATCAGTTCTCGCGCTTCTTCGCCGACGAGCTGCCGGCCGTCAGTCCAGGCGGTTCTGGCTGCAGGCGGACGGCTGCTGCAACAGGGCTTCCTCGGTCGCGGTTGAGGGCTCCGTCACAGGCAACATAGCCCTGGCTCGCGGGTGGCAGAAGTATGATGGCGACGCGACCGTCTACGTGAGAGTGTTTGGGGAAGATAGTCGCCGCACCGGGTGCTGCCCCGAGATCAATGACGGCGACGAGGTGCTTGGCCTTGGTGATGGTCGTGACGAGGATGAAGGCGAGCCCACCCCTGGCGTCGACCGCGCCTCGTCCAACTATGGCGGCTCTTCCTCCGGCGGTAGCTCCAGCAACAGAGGCTATGACCAGCCGCCACACCGCCGCGCTCGCTTCGAAGGTGGCAGCGGGTCGTCTCGCCTTCGTGCTCCAGTGAAGCGCGAGGAAGGATCCGACTAAGCTCGGGAGAGTGCCATGGGCCCGCCCCCGCAAGCTGCTGCCACTACTAGGAAAAGGGCTATAGATGGAATGGCCACTAATGGCGCACCAGACATGTGGTGCGCCATTGCTATATAGCAGTGGCGCACCATGTGTTGGTGCGCCATTAGTGTGAAAGACACTAATGGCGCACCAGACACACGGTGCGCCATTAGTAACAATTTTTTTTCCAAACATACTAATGGCGCACCGGGGCACAGTGCGCCATTACTAGTTCTAACTAGTAATGGCGCACCAGCCACATAGTGCGCCACTACTATATTTTTTTTTTGCAAAACTACTAATGGCGCACCGGAGAATAGTGCGCCATTACTAGTTTAAACTATTAATGGCGCACTGTTCCCTGCTGCGCCATTAGTGTCTTTTTTTGCAAAACTACTAATGAATGCAACTAAAATTGCAAAAAAAAAATTGATTATATTTTCAAATAATAAATTTGATAATTTTTTTCATATTCATAAATATTATTACTGTTTTTATAAAAAATATTACTGTTTCATATTCATATTCATTTTCTAAAAAATTATTAGATGCAACAAAAAAAATATTACTAATGGCGCACCTCTGGCTGGTGCGCCATTGCTATGTAAAAAAACATTCTAATGGCGCACCGCTTCGTGGTGCGCCATTAGTGAGCTTCCCCCCACACTAAGCTGCCCCCGCCGCACCTGACCACCACCGCCCCCAACGCCCCCTCCCCGAGCCGAGCGCCGCCTCCCTCGCCGTCCCCCCTCCGCCCGTGCCCGCGCCCTTGATGTCCTCCCGCCCAACCGCCCCCTCGGCCCGCGCCCGCGCCCTCACCGTCCCCACTCCCCCCGCGGCCCCACCTGCGTCAACCTCGTGCTCGCCGTCCAACACCGCGCGGCCTGCCCAGGAGGACCGACGCCATCTTCCTCTTCTTCACCCCCCCGGCGTGAGCTAGGCGGCAACAAGGAGTGGCGACCGCAACGACCCCGTCGCCTACGTGATTCTCCCCCGCCGGACTCCACCCCCGCCGCCCCCGCGCCCCCCACCACTGCAGTCGGCCGGCGCCGTGTACGCCCTCGACTGCAGGTGAGCCCCTCCCCTCCACTTCCTTCTTCTTCTTCTTCCTCTTGCCCTCAACCTCTGCTCTGAGTCTCGATCGCTGTGCAGGGCCCGCCATCTCCGGCGAGCTCACCACACCGCGTGAGCTCAACGACCGCTGTGCAGGGCACCACCACGCAGGTGACCCTCCGAATGTCAAAATTTCAACATTTTGATAGAGTACAATTGTTACAGTACAGTCAGAATTGTGTATGATTGTGCCTAAAGTAGATAATAGTCGACTTTAGGCTTTTTTAGAGGCAATACTAGTGAATTTCAGTTAACTCCTTACAGTTCAGTTAGGTACAGAAAAATTCAGTTACGTAGAGTTACAGAAAAATCCAGTTAGGCTTTTTTAGAGGCAATACTAGTGGATTTTAGGTATCTATTTGCTTGTCCTTCAAATAGGGGGCAAGACTGTTACAGAAAAGTTACTAAATACAGTTAGCTACTGTCAAAAAATTCAGTTAGGTACAGTTAGCATCAGTTAGGTACAGTTAGGTACAGTTAGCTACTGTCAGGCTTGTTAGATTAATCTTCAGTTTACTTGACTTTTGAGCCGCTGTATCTGAAGGGAGGGAGACAGGGACTGATGCAGTTGTGCAGCTGCTTGCTGCTGAACCCTAATTAGTTTGTTTGGCTTATGTATAAGACCATAGAGCACACCTCAATTGGAATCACAGCTGCACTAGAGCAATTATGTTTCAGAATGCCCAATCTTGTTCTCCAAGTGCACCAAGTGCAAGTGCACTAGGATTTTAGAACCACAGCTGCACTAGGATTTGGTGGTGGTGACTGAATGCAAGTGCACCAAGTTATAAGGGTCCATAAGCAGTGTTGTCATCAGGTCCAGACATAAGCTCCTGTAGTAAGTAGCTTTTGGTTTTATCTTTGTAAGATAACTGGTTCTTGTAGTTTGCTGTTGGTTTCTCTTAATGGAAATCGGAGGGGTAAACCCTTCCTCGATAAAAATTAAAGTGTCTGGTTTGTCGATTGCAGAACTGAACTTCTCTTTGAGAATGTGTACTCTGTGCTCTTGACATTTGCGCTTAAAGTTCTGAGAAAATCCACATGGTCTTTCATTTCTGTTGCATTGTTTTATCTATATGGTCTTTCATTTCAGAGTTACACTTATATCATATTAATCATTGACAAATCCACATGCTTAATCAATCGAGTAGTAAGTTGTTTAGGCTTGGCCATTTCCACTCATTGTAGATAGATAGAGTTACACTTTTGTTACATTGCGTTATCTTTCTGTAGAGTAGTAATGCTCCACTTCCATTGGTACAACTTGTGATGCTGACAGCAAGTCTGTAATACTAAAATTTTGTCAACTTGTGATGCTGCTGCTGTACCCCGAGAGGCCCTTGAGTTTGCTGGAATGTCGATTAACTTCCGTTCCGGCAAATTCGGGTACTCCATATGTCCTATTTTCAGCAAAGGTCATGCTGAAATTTTCCATGAATTTTAGCATGACAGTTCCATGAAATAGGACATATGGGGTACTTGTGACTAATGCATGGGCCGGGGTCTTAGTACTTAATTAAGTAGGAACCACTCATCCTAACCATTTGCTCTCAAAATTACCACTTCACTTCTTACTACTGAAAATCTTAGACCATCTCCATTCACCAATTGCTCAAACCAGTTCGAAGGGCGTGTTTTCACCACACTGTGGATTATCTTATTGGACCCAACAGAGATGATGTAGTTTTGAATTATGAACATAGGAAATGTCGTCATCGGACGACGAAAGTCTCCCGGGGGAGTGCGACTGGTGCCACGACGGTTGAGGTCTGTGCGACAGGCCTCACCTGGACGATGATCGGCGCTTCAGCATTAAGCTCGAGGAGACCTTCGAAGTTGAAACGGTACGCAACGACGACAAGTGTTTTTTTTCATAATTAAGCATGACTTCAACTATTTCAACGTGTAATTTCATCTTTTACAATTCGGGTATAGTTTATCCCATGCCATGCAAGACGCTATGTCTTGGAGAGGATGGATTTAGAAGATCATGAAAATTTTGAAACGAACAAAATTCACCTAAGGACACATCATGATGTGGATTTTGAAGTAAATCTGTATAATGCTGAGAGCGTAACCCATTTTGGTTGCAAAAATTGGGAAGCATTTTGCAAGATGTATGGTTTTGATGACGGTATGCTTGTCACCATGGATCTTGGTGATCCTGACACCGACCATGACAATATGGACATTTGGGCCCTTGTTGATATGCCTCCAGTTCTACCGCTATGTGAGTTTCTCAAACATAGCTAATTATTAACTAATTTATATTGTTTATTTCAAAATAGTTGAAAACTTATTTCTATTGACAGCTTATTTTGATTGTTCGAAAAATGTGCGGAACATGGTAGACAAAACCCACTACACCGATGGCTCCGAGTTAACTTATCAGGAGAAAAATCATCTGGTCGGGTTTTGTACTGATCTTGAAAATTACAACATCTACAATCAAACTCCTCAACATTATGGTCAATACGTGCCACTAGTGCATGTGTTGAACTACGGTAACTACCATGGAGATACCCTGGTAAGATTTTTTACTATTATGACATCCGTGCATCTTTTGCATACTTCTAAAACTAGTACATCATTGCTAACTATGAAGTTATTACTATGTTTTTCATCAGAGAATCCCTGAGGATTGTGTGCCTCATTTGATGTATCAGAATGGCAGTCTTCGTGTTTTCAACTTATATCCAGGTCATCCTACGAATCTCAACTGTCCATACCGGATTTCTAGAAGAAGTGGAGACATGCTAATCAGAGAATGGAAAAAATGTATGGACAGTCGTAAGGAGGTTCTTGGAAGCAAAAGGAAGCGCCGCGCAAGAATTGGAGACAGGATGATCTCCATTCTCCATAATGGAGAGTCAGGGTCTATATTGTTTTATGATATTTTACCTTAAATAGGGTATTTAGGTCCTGCCTAATATTGATGATCATGTGCTAAGAACAATTAAGTAGGGTTGGTTGGATGACTATCAGGATGATGATCGTATGACTTGTTATTAATAACGAGTAGAAGTTGTATGATGATGATTAGTAGGACTTGTTAGGATTAGTATTACTTTCGACAAACTCGCTACTCGCGGTCTCGAGACTTGTAATGTTCTATCTTTGTTCGGTCTTTTGAATTCGGAGACTAATATGATGAATTGTATTCGGAGACTAATCTTCTATTGTATTCGATGAATCTGCTGTTGCTGTGTGGTGCTGCTTATATTCTGTCCAATAATATATTTTGTAATCTGTGCAAAAATCAGAAAAGAAAAAAAATAATCCCTAATATACATACTAATGGCGCATCACACCGCAGTGCGCCATTAGTATGCCAAAGGATACTAATGGCACATCACCCCGCAGTGCGCCATTAGTATGCCAAAGGATACTAATGGCGCATCACCATGCGGTGCGCCATTAGTATGGCTAGGCACATGGGTAAATATGGCCCCCTGGGAGGCATACTAATGGCGCACCGTGGCCTATACTAATGGCGCACTGCCTGGTGCGCCATTAGTATACCAGATACTAATGGCGCACTAGTGGTGCGCCATTAGTAAAAAATACTAGTGGCGTGGTGCTAGTGGCGCACCAGTAGTGCGCCATTAGTAGGCAAAACTGGTGCGCCACTAGTAAGCCTTTTTCTAGTAGTGTGCAGGAGCACGCGCCGCTTTTGTTTCATTCTTCTTTTCCTTCCTGCATTGAGAGAGACAAGTATGGGGCCCCGTGGGGCGTGCAACAATTATCATTTCCAAATTGTTATGATGTGCTTATCATTCCCGCACCGCATTGCAATATCCATGTTTTATATAGGTACGTAGGAAAAACTTAGCTTGACGCGCTTGAAGTAGTTTCCGCCTCGCGAGGCGCGCGTTTCTCAATACCTGATGAGGAGGAACTGCAAAAAATTGTTAGGAGATCCAAGCCCTGGTCACCGGCGCCGCTGGCCATGGCCCAGCACTTCGTATCGCGGGACCCGTGGGGAACATATTGAGAGAGGTGCGCCAGCTTGCGGGCTGGAACGAGGGTGCCTCGCGAAGAATAGGAAAAACGCCTCGCGAAGAACGGGAAAAACGCTCACGAGGGTACCCATCCAGCCCCCTCGCGAGGCATGCGAGGGAGAGTACGGGCAAAAACGAGGAACTGAAGGCGGAAAAAGGAGGCACAAGGCAACGGAACCAGATCGGCATGCAACACCAGAAGGCAAATTTCGATTAAAGAAGGGCAAGCCCACTACGGAAAGCAAATGAAAAGCCACGTCCGGCGCCTAGTCTAGTTTTCTTGTCTTCTCACCAGCGCGGAGCTAAGTGCTGCCACTAAGACGTGGGAGGGAGCCCCAGAGGCCCGAGGGCGGTTCTCCTGAGACTCCGGGGCGTGTACAGCCCCACTCATTATTACGTGAGAGTGTCACGAGCGGAGACCTTCACAGGCACTGGGCCTTCTTCACAGGCGCTGGGCCTTTCTTCATGGGTAGAACTTTCGAAGGTGCTGGATGTTCCAGGCGGCAGTGGTACCGCCGCAGTGCCTGCTGGTACCTCGCAGCTCGAAGCGAGGCTTCACGGCGGCGTTCCTCCCCCAGCACGAGATCCATCCCCCGCATGGCGTCCTGCTGCGTTTCATCGAACGCCAGGAGCCGCGCAGAGCGATGCCTGACCTCGTGTGGGAGAACCGCTTATGCTCCGTAGACGAGGAAGAAAGGTGTCTCGCCTGTAGGCTTCGTGGCGGTGGTGCGGACGGACCACAGCACGGACTGGAGCTCGTCATGCCAGCCCCTGCCACATGCCTCGAGCTTCTTCTTGAAGGTCCTGGTCTTGAGGCCCCTCAAGACTTCCGCGTTGGCGCGTTCGGCTTGGCCATTGCTCCTGGGGTGTGCCACAGAAGCGTAGCAGATCTGCGTTCCAAGGTTAGCACAATATGTTTTGAAGAGATTGCTAGTGAACCGTGGGCCGTTGTCGGTGATGATGCGGTTGGGGTCTCCAAAGCGGCTTACAAGGCCCTTGATGAACTTAACTGCTGACCCGGCTGGGATGGTGCGGACCGCTTCCACTTCTGCCCATTTGGTGAACTTGTCGATGGAGACGTAGAGGAAGCGGTAGCCCCCTGGTGCTCGCGGGAATGGGCCTAAGATATCAAGCCCCCAGACCACAAATGGCCACGAGAGCGGGATGGTCTGGAGGCCCTGAGCTGGCTGATGGATCTGCTTGGCGTGAAATTGGCAGGCCTCGCAGGATTTCACCAGCTTAGCCGCGTTGTTGAGCCCCGTGGGCCAGTAGAACCCGCTGCAGAAGGCCTTGCCAACCAGGGTGCGTGACGACGAGTGGTGCCCGCAGTCTCCGCCATGTATGTCAGCCAGCAACTCATTTCCCTGCTCCCTGGAGATGCACCGCACTGAAAGGTCATTTGGTCGCTTCCTGTAGAGCTCACCGTCCCGAATGCAATACGCCGTAGCCTGCGGGGCCACACCCTCCGGATCCTCTTCCTTCTCCGGCAACATGCCCTGCGTCAAGTATTCCTTGAATTCCCTGGTCCAGCACCCCTCCTGAGGCTCGAGCGCCAAGAGCAGACGTGCTCCCGAGGTCGGGCCGCAGGCCGGGGCTCTTGAAGTTGGCGGTGACGGGAGCTCCTCCCGAGGTGGCATAGGTGTAGCGGTCGGTGGGGCTGCTGAGGGCTTGAAAAGACACTCCTCGAAGACTCCTGGTTCCTAGGGCTGACACTTTGATGCCCACTACCCAGGAACTGCTTCTCCATTTTGCGTACCTCCACGAGGTACGCCTCCATGTGCTCGTCCCTTGGCTCGTACACCTTGTTGGAGAACTTGACAAGGAGCTGAGAGTCCCCCTTGATGGTGAGGCACTTCACTCCTAAAGCCACCGCTGCCTTGATGCCAGGGATAAACCCCTCGTACTCAGCAATGTTGTTGGAGACCTTCTCGCCCTGTTGAAAGCAGAGCTGCACGACGTATTAGAGCTTGTCCTGGGTGGGCGAGATAAGCACTGCTCCAGCCCCTGCGCCCTGGCGCGAGAACGCACCGTCGAAGTACATGACCCAGCCGTCGGGCGCTTAACTCCCTGGAGAGACAGATTGGTTCTCGCCTACTTCGAGCTCCGGGACGTCGGTCCATTCTGCCACAAAATCGACGAGCGCGGCCCCCTTGATGACCCTGGTTGTGCTGAACTCCAAGTCAAATGCTTGCAACTCGATGTTCCATTCAGCGACTCTTTCCACAACATTGGGACTCCTGAGCACTCTCTCCAGCGGGAAAGCTGAGACGACCTTGATGGGATGACCCTAGAAGTAGTGGCGCAGCTTGCGCGAGGCCACCAGGAGCGCGAGCAAGAGATTATGTGGCATGGAGTATCGCGCTCTCGCTTCCCGTAGCACTGTGCTGATGAAGTATACTGGGTGCTCCACGAGGGGCGGGAAAGCACCTGGAGCCTTCGGTTCCGGGGCTGGAGGTACCTCTTTGGGGTCTTCGGCTTCGGGTGCCTCGCGGCCCTTGACCTGGCACTCCTCTCTGATGGCCACCAGCGCTGCGCTGGCGGAGTGGGGTGTGGTGGACAGGTAGAGCACCAAGGGTTCGAGAGGACGAGGTGCTACCATCACCGGCGGGCTAGTCAAATATCTCTTGAGGTCTTGAAATGCCAAGTCGGCCTCGGGGGTCCATTCGAACGAGCCTTTCTTCTACATCAACTTGAAGAACGGCAGGGCGCGCTCCCCCGGCTTGGAGATGAAGCGCCCCAGCGAGGTCACACAGCCGGCAAACTTATGCATCTCCTTGAGGGTTTGTGGTGGGCTCATGTCTTCAATCGCCTTGATCTTCTCTGGGTTGGCCTCGATCCCCCTGTGTGACACGAGGAAACCTAGCAGCTTGCCTGAAGGGACACCAAACACACACTTCTTCGGGTTGAGCCGCAAGTCCACCTGGCGCAGGCTCGCGAAAGTTTCCTCCAGGTCCTGAATCAAAGTTCTTGCCTCCCATGACTTCACCACGATGTCGTCGACATAAGCCTCAGTGTTTCTCCCGAGCTGCCATCCCAAGGCGATGTGCATCAGCCGCTGAAAGGTCGCTCCTGCGTTGCGCAGTCCGAATGGCATGCAAGTGTAGCAGTACACCCCGCACGGGGTCAGGAAGGTCGTCTTCTCCACGTCCTCCGCCGCCATCTTGATCTGGTGATAGCCTGAGAACGCATCCAAGAAACAAAGCAGGTCGCACTCTGCGGTGGAGTCAACGATATGGTCAATGCGCGACAGCGGGAACGGGTCATGAGGGCAGGCCTTGTTGAGGTTGGTGAAGTCGACGCACATCCGCTCCTTTCCTCCTTTCTTCGGCACAACGACAGGGTTCGCCAGCCACTCTGGGTACCGGACCTCGTGAATGACACCCACTGCCTCCAGCTTGCGGGTCTCCTGGACGATGAAAGCCTGTTTCTCCGTGGACTGTCGTTGCGCCCTCTGCTGCACAGGGCGCACGTTGGGGCACACCTTCAGATGATGCTCAATTACTCCTCTCGGGACCCCAACTAGCAGCTTGGGCTCCCAGGCGAACACCTCCTTGTTCGCCCGCAGGAAGTCCACCAACTCCCTTTCTTGATCTGGGGCGAGGTTGGCGCCTATAGTAAAGGTGGCGCCCGAGGCCCCATCCTCGTCAACTAGTGTTTGCTTCGTCTTGGCTTTGCCTTGGGTGAATTGCTGCTTCTTCTTGGTCGGTGCAGCCTCCTTGGCTCCATGCCCGGTCTTTCCTGCCCGACAGGCCGCCGCCGTGGCCCCGAAAGCGAGCTTGAGGGTCGCCAAGGCCTCCTTGGTAGCACCAGCCACGGTGAGGACGCCCTTGCTCCCCAGCATCTTCATGAGGTTGTAGGCAAGATGAGTGGCCGCCATGAACTGGGCCAGCGCCGGGTACCCGAGGATGGCGTTGTACGGTAGGCCGATGTGGGCGATGTCGAAGTCGATCAGCTCGGTGCGGTAGTTGTCGCGAGTGTCGAAGATCACGGGGAGACGGATCTGCGCCCAGGGGGTTGGAGGAGCCGCCGCCGACCCCGGAGAAGGGCTACTGGGGCGGAGCCGCTCAAGTGGCACGTGAAGGAGGCTAAACACCTCCACTGAGAGCACATTGAGGCTGGCGCCGCCGTCGATGAGGGTCTTGGTGACGGCCACGCTACAGATGGTGGGCATGCAGAGCATGGGGAGCACGCCCGATCTGACGGTGGTGACTGGATTATCCTCTGGATTGAAGGTCAGGTCGGCCTTGGGTGCCGCCCAACTCGGGGGAGCCCCCTGCCGTGAGGCGATGGCGCCAATTCAGCAAAAGAACGGCTTGGCGTGACGATCCGAGGGCGGCACTTGCGAGCCGCCGAGGAGGGCCACGACGACCGGGGGTGCTGGTCCCCCGAAGCACGCGACGAAGAGGTCGCGCAGCTCCCCCCAGGAGGCCACAGAAGATCCTGGCATATGAAGGAACCAAGCGCATGGCACGCTGGTGAGGGCCATGGGGGGCCAGTTAGACATGACCTTGTCATCACCGCCGACCTCCAGAACGGCCTCCTCGTACGCTAGCAGGAAGGCCACCGGATCCGCCGCACCGTCGTAACAGGGCGGCATCTTTGTCCTGAACTTGGTCGGCCACTGTACCCACCGTAGGGCGGGGTTGAAGGCCCGGTGCCCCACGGTGCTGCCGTGGGGGCCTGTCGATCCAGTCGGAGAAGTGGAGCCGTCCATGAGAGCTGGTCGGGGAAACGAAGCTGTCGGGGGAGGCGAGCTTCAGCGCTCCCCTACCTGGCGCGCCAAATGTCGGATCATGGGTTCTGGCAAAACCCTCGAGGTTCGAACACTAGGGTGCGCACGAGGATCTCTCCTCTCCCAAGCTCTCGCACTCCACGATCTAGCGGACTAACTCGTCGAACCCAAAGAACACAGAGACACGAGATTTATACTGGTTCAGGCCACCGAGGCGGTGTAATACCCTACTCCAGTGTCGTGTGGCGGGTTGCCTCTTGGGCTGGGGATGAACAGGACACGGGGAAGAACAGCCTCCTAAGGTGACGTGTTCTTGTGCTAGTGATTGATAGGATGGAATGGATCTGATCCAAGATGAGATGCTTCCTATGGTGGTGGCTAGTTCTATTTATAGAGGCCCGGGTCCTCTTCCCAAATATTGAGCGCGAAGGGATCCCACAACGGCCAAGTTTGAGCGCGAAAGGCTCTAGTGGTGATGCCGTCTTGGGCTCCACGGTGACCTCCGTCCTGCCGTCCTGCTGGTCTGGGTCTCATTGCACTGATATGGAAACCTTTGCCTGATGCATAGGGACTCCGCGCCTGCGCTTGCCTCTTTAGCGCCAAAGAGGAAACAAGGACACTGCGCGCGCGGGCGCCTGCCTGGTTGCGGTCGTCATTGCTTGCGTCATTGGAACCTCGCGAGGTTCGCCTTGCCTTGATCTCTCCGCTCCTCGCGAGCCAGCCTCGTGAGGCCGCTCCTGAGGAGGTCTTGTGTCGTCCGCCTCGCGAGGCTTGGCCCCTCGCAAGGGTGTTGAGTGTTTCTTGGTGAAGATGGGCCATACGGGCCCGCTGGTGGAGCCACGCCGTGGGCCGTAGGCAGGCAAGTCTGGTGACCCTCGTTCCCAGAACGCCGACAAGTTTCCTCTCTATGTGTTGAAAATCTTGAAGTTTTGCTTATTTTGCTTTCCTATGCTAGTTGATTCTGGTTCCCATAAGTTGTTTGCTTACAAAATCCCTATGCATCGGAAGTGGGTTAGAATTAAATGTGCTATTCACATTGGTACGTGTTGGTGCTATACAAACGGTTTTTAACCCCTTTCCGCGATGGCATTTGGAACCGTCGCCAAGTGAGTGTGGGCGATAGGAGGGTCCTTCCCACACGACTCAGAAACCGTCGGGGATAGGGGGCCAAGATGCATATATAGTACTCCTACTCGTTTGTGCTTGCATTGCCATCGCAGTCGGTATTCTGTGGTGCTACATTTACGATGTGCGACCCATCACAAACGGTTCACTATTATAGAATGATACGCCTCCAATGTATCTATAATTTTTATTGTCCCATGCTATTATATTATCTATCTTGGATGCTTTATATGCATTATGCTATTTTATATGATTTTTGGGACTAACCTATTAACCTAGAGCCCAGTGCCAGTTTCTGTTTTTTCCTTGGTTTTGAGTTTCGCAGAAAAGGTCAAATGGAGTCCAAATGAGCTGAAAATTTATGGTGATTTTTTATGGACCAGAAGAAGCCCCCGAAGCAAAAGAGTTGGGCCAGAAGAGCCTCGAGGCCTCCACAAGGGTGGAGGGCGCGCCCTCCGACCTTGTGGGCCCCTCGTGGACTCCCCTGACTTGTTCTCGACGCCAACACCTCTTATATATATCACCAAACCTCCAGAATAGAACCTAGATTGGGAGTTCCGCCGCCGCAAGCCTCTGTAGCCACCAAAAACCAATTGGGGCCCTGTTCCGGCACTCTGACGGAGGGGGGAATCATCACGGGTGGCCATCTTCATCATCTCGGCGCTCTCCATGATGAGGAGGGAGTAGTTCACCCTCGGGGCTGAGGGTATGTACTAGTAGCTATGTGTTTGATCTCTCTCTCTCTGTGTCGTGTTCTTGATATGGCACGATCTTGATGTACCGTGAGCTTTGCTATTATAGTTGGATCTTATGATGTTTCTCCCCCTCTACCTTCTTGTAATGGATTGAGTTTTCCCTTTGAAGTTATCTTATCGGATTGAATCTTTAAGGATTTGAGAACACTTTATGTATGTCTTGCATGTGCTTATCTGTGGTGACAATGGGATATTCACGTGATCTACTTGATGTATGTTTTGGTGATCAACTTGCGGGTTCTGTGACCTTGTGAACTTATGCATAGGGATTAGCACACGTTTTCGTCTTGACTCTCTGGTAGAAACATTGGGGCACTCTTTAAAGTTCTTTGTGTTGGTTTGATTAGATGAATCTGAGATTGTGTGATGCATCTCGTATAATTAAACCCACGGATACTTGTGGTGACATTGGAGTATCTAGGTGACATTAGGGCTCTGGTTGATGTGTGTCTTAAGGTGTTATTTCAGTACGAACTCTAGGGCTGTTTGCGACACTTATAAGAATATCCCAATAGATCGATCAGAAAGAATAACTTTGAGGTGGCTTCGTACCCTACAATAATCTCTTCGTTTGTTCTCCGCTATTAGTGACTTTGGAGTGACTCTTTGTTGCATGTTGGGGGATTGTTATATGATCCAATTATGTTATCATTGTTGAGAGAACTTGCACTAGTGAAAGTATGAACCCTAGGCCTTGTTTCCTAGCATTGCAATACCATTTTCGCTCACTTTTACCACTTGCTACCTTGCTGTTTTTATATTTTCAGATTACAAAAACCTATATCTACCATCCATATTGCACTTGTATCATCATCTCTTTGCCGAACTAGTGCACCTATACAATTCACCATTGTATTGGATGTGTTGGGGACACAAGAGACTCTTTGTTATTTGGTTGCAGGGTTGTTTGAGAGAGACCATCTTCATCCTACGCCTCCCACGGATTGATAAACCTTAGGTCATTCACTTGAGGGAAATTTCCTATTGTCCTACAAAACTCTACACTTGGAGGCCCAACAACGTCTACTAGGATAAAGTTGCGTAGTGGACATCATAGAATGTGTATGATAAGCATACAATTACACACATCCGCTTTTCCCAAACCGTATGCGATAACTAATTAAGAAGATTAGCTAATCGTCGTACGAGTGTCGGACAGGATTACGAAACGTCAGACCATCGTAACATCATCGTACATGACAACTATCGCACACACTATTCTGTGGTGCAATGTTTACGATGCATACTTCATCAGAAACAGTTCATGGTTGCGAATCGTGTATGATAAGGCAACTATCACAAACGTTTAGTTTGCCTGCACCGTTTGTGATATTGTCTGACATTGCACACGCTTTGCAAACGGCAAATGTGTGCATGCTTGCACACGTTTCCTCTCTGTGAACCGTGTCGGATTATGGTGTATATCGCAAACGTTTGTGTTTTACCAACTGTGTGCCGTAACGACCTGGAGAGCGTAATTTCACCGTAATTTATTTGATGCTATTTCAAATTGTACCGGATTTGAATTTGGATTTGAATGTATGCTATAGCTTTATTCATATCCATCAGGTTCAAACAACCAATGCATTATTCGATTCATAGGTACATATGTTGAAGAATTACATAAGAACCAAATAAAGAATGATGAATCACAGTTGTATACTTGTACTATTAAAGACGGTAAAGAAAGAGGCGAAATACATTCTCGTTGCTGAACAAGGTGAAGCGGAATGCCCATATTGTGCCCTCCTCCATGCAGAAGGCACGCACGACTCTAGTCCAACCCCTTGTGATGGCCGACCGCCCATCCTTCAGGGTCTTCATGAAAACATCTAGATAATCATCATTTTCTGGGCAGTAAAAAGAAGGCAGCAGAGTTCTTACTTACCATCCTGCAGTTCGCTATTGTCTTGGATAAAGTGTAATCAAATAGTTTAATTGCCATCTTTTGACCCATTTTACTAACAATCTTTATCAGCTTCCTCACTTGATGTTGGTTCATCGATATCTCATTTCCCCATACGCTGTATGGGTCGAAGCACGGATCTTTACCAATCACATATGTACCTAAAAGCACCATCCTGCAGTTAGTATTAGAAGCTAAACAACAATTGCACAATGATGTAGTACAAAATTCTTTTATAATATCTTATAACATCCAATATATTCACTTATATTATGGGCTAAAAGGAGTTTATTGCATTCTTACAAGTTATCGGCTGATTAACTGCTATTGTATCCATGGGTTAGACTTAGTTTGAGCTAGTTCGGGCTCAAATAGACCTAAAGTATATCCAAACATGAGGGCTAGTTTGATCTAGTTGCATCTAACCCACCCAAAAAAACTATCCAACCCAAGAGGTGCTAATTGGAGCTAGTTCTCCTAGTGCATTTATTGTGAATCTAACCCTGTCATCCAAACACCTCTTTGGATGGAGTTAGTTGAGGGTTAGTCATGAGCTAAAAACTAACTCTAACCTCTAGCTAAGTTGAGTATCCAAACAGGGTTGTGTTGTTTTTGTTGCTGTTGCTCTTCTACGTATATCTAGACATCATCTGAACATGAAGGTAACACTCCTCCTTCTTGC
Organism: Aegilops tauschii subsp. strangulata; assembly: GCF_002575655.3. NCBI lineage: Eukaryota > Viridiplantae > Streptophyta > Magnoliopsida > Poales > Poaceae > Aegilops > Aegilops tauschii. Next base: position 393,226,513 of record NC_053035.3, read on the forward strand.
TATGTAGCCTAGGATTGCGTATTTAGACATTAAGTATAGTGCATGTTGCTATGTAGCCTTAGATATATTACATATGGCCCTAGTTAACCTAAGATAAATGGGTTACAGATCTATTCAGTTAAAAGTCCGATTCACCGATTAGTCCCATATCAGCCCCCGGCCTATATGGTACCAGCTACCGATATCCTGAACAGTGAGAATATATAAGCCATGGGATGAAACTAACCTCGATGGAAAACATCAGTCGTTCCCAAAATTGTCCTGTGTAGGTACATCGAGAGGCATGTTAAGCACAACAGGCTAAACATCAACCAAATTATCCATGTCAAACAAAATAATCTCCAAAAGATAGCTTCACTATGCAGGTTTAAGCGCGCTAGTAAAGCAAAACAAGTGGAAAGGTATGTTAACTGCAAGATGCCTAACTGTCGGATTCTGGGTTCCGGCAAACCCTTGAGGTTTGAACTCTGGTGTCGGAGTAAGTGGCCACGGGTAGCCAAACCGGCTACCCGTGGCTCTTCAGAAAATTTATCAGGCCTTTGGGCCTTCAAGCACTCCAAGCATTTGGGCCGCCTTCCCGGAAGACGACCCAGCCTCGCCGACTCCAAGAAGCCGGCCCAGAAGGACGCCGACTCCTAGAAGCCGGCCACGACCACAACTACTCCAACTTAACGACGACCTGACGGGGCATGGCCACAGTGCGGCCCACGACCCCCGAAGCCCGAGGCAGGCATGGTTACAGGAGGCCGTACGGGAGGGATGTCTCCCGTGCGGCCGGGCACTGTAGCCACGCCAGCTACGACGTCATCCACGACCCACTCCTGCACGGCCCAAGGACTGCGGGCCCCTTCAGCCAGAGGGAGGCGCGAAGGAGGCCCGGCCTTTCTTGTCGGCCAGGAGCATAGCCGGCCTCCAGAAGCCGGCGACTCCCTTCCTCGAAGCAGGAGCCCATTTAAGGAGACAAGACGAGGCAAGGATACAGTGATAGCCCCCGACGCGGATCACTGTAGCCACGCTTACCTCGACAAAGCCCTCATCATCAGAGGCGCGGCTACAGTAAGCAGCCCCCGACAAGACCCTAGGCGGTGGGGCCGGTCTGCCGACCGAGTAGCCGGCAGCCGGCGGGACCCACCAGCCGGCGGGACCCAGCAGCCGGCGGAGGAGCCGGCAGGCGTAGACACTGACGGCTGGGGCCAGTTCCCAGTCGGATTACCATTGTACCCCCGGGGGGTAGGCCCATATAAACCCCCCGGAGCACCCATGCAAAGGGTGGGCACCTCTGCATGTTTGGCTTCCAAGCATAGCACACGCACACACACCATAGATAGAGAGAAGCAAGAGCTAGCCTTGTTCTTCTTCTCCCTTGATCCCAACAGCTCTAGGAGCGATTGTAGCTACTCTTTATCGAGCTAGTGATCATGCGGAGACCCCACAGAGCAGGACTAGGGGTGTTATCTCCTCGGAGAGCCCCGAACCTGGGTAAGATTCGCCGGCGTGCATGTCTTCGCCTCATCCCGTTTCCAGGCACCGGCGACGTTTTATTGGCTCCCACAATGATAAGCCATCCTTTGGCATATGTCGCACCAACCACCCGACATTTGGCGCCCACCGTGGGGCCAGGTGCACCGTCGTCCGGAGACCTGTTCTGGACGGGAACCTTCTTCCTTCCCCGCGAGCGCAGCCAGCCTGCTGCGCCCGATGGCGCTTGCCCCGACGCGCTGCAAGGCGTCGACGACGCCTGCGCAGCGAGCCGCCTCGCCGATCTGCTCGGCGAGACTCGCATCTTCGACGAGCCTGCGTCCGACGCAGGCACCGACTACCCCGAGAGCCGCCTCGTGAGCCTCCTCGACCAACTTCACGTCTCCAGCGAGCCTGCTGCGGACATGGAGTCTGTCGGCTCCACCGACCCGATGCTCATCGACTCCGACACCGCGTCGCTCGACGCCTACCCCTCTGACGTGGTGGTCTTCGACGACCCACTCCCTCGAGCTGACAGTGGCAGCAGCGCTGTCACCGAAGTGCTGGTCATCAGCCACGTCTCCAACTCGGGCGGGAGCGCCCGCGACGCTCAGCAAGCAGTGATGCACGACCTCTCCATCCCCCTTCCGACCGACGCTGACGCCGAGACCCTGGAGGCACGCCGTCTTGCCCTCATCACGGAGAGCAAGGAGATAGCCTCGATGAGACGCCTCACCGAGGCCCACCAGCGCGAAGTCGACCGCGCCGCCTTCGGGACGCCGCCGCCGAGCGGCCCGAGCCGAGCCGGCTTCGTCCTGAAGCGCGGCGCAGCCGTTGCCAGCATGCTGGGCGCAGATCGCCCCGTCTACGCCACCCCGCTCGAGAATCTGCGAGCCGCTCAGGCGGCAGCAGAGGAGCTCAATGGGCTGGGAGCCGATGAGCTCCCCTACATGACAAGACGGATCCAGCAGCTGATCGATGCGGCTGCAGAATGGCACGAAGCCGGCGCCCGAGCTGATAGCCATCCCCCGCGCCGGGAGCACGCCGCGACGTCCCGCTCGCCGACTGTGAGCGGCACGCGCCAGAAGAAAGACAAGGAGCCGGCTGCCAGCCGCAGCCGGACCCGCATCACTATCGAGCGCGACGCGGAAGGCCGCCCTCGGGCGGTTGAACATCAGGGAAACCTGCCTCCTCCCCCACCTCGAAGAGAAAGACGCCTCACTCCGCCGCCCATCACACATCCGACTCTTGGAGACCGACTCGGCCGCCGAGAAGGAGTCGGCGAGAGTGACGCCCGCCACAGGATCGACCGCCTTGCTTGGTCCCTGGCGTTAGAAGAAGAAGACGATGTCGGCCCGCCATGCTTTGGCCCCCGCATCCGCGACGAGCCCTTCCCCAAAGGGTTCTCGCTCCCCAGAGACACGCCCAAGTACAACGGCTCGGTGAAGCCGGAAGATTGGCTCATCGACTACTCCACGGCCGTCAGCATCGCCAACGGCAATCGGCGCGTCGCCGTGAAGTACGTCCCCTTGATGCTGCAAGGGACGGCGCGCACGTGGCTCAACAGCCTCAAGCCATACAGCATCAACAGCTGGCTGGACTTCACCGAGGTTTTCGTCCGCAACTTCACTAGCACCTACAAGCGGCCTCCCAAGCCTCGCCAGCTCTCCCTCTGCGTCCAAGGGCCAACGAGTCGACCCGCGACTACCTCACGCGATGGGCTGAGCTCCGCAACTCCTGCGAGGGAGTGCATGAGGTCCAGGCCATCGAGTACTTCACTGCCGGGTGCCGAGAGGGCACCCTCCTCAAGCACCGACTCCTCTGCGACGAGCCGGCTACCCTCGATGAGTTGCTGATCACCGCCGACAAGTACGCCACTGCCGACTCCTCCATGAAGACCGAGCTCCGAGTGGACGCCTCGGGGAAGGTAGTCGCTCCGACTCCCAAGACGCCGGCTGGCGACCCAAACCGGCGCCCTACCAGAACGACCACAAGCGCAAGGGCCCCATGCCGACTTCCTCCAGTCGGCAGGTGGCCACAGTTGAAGACGAGCAGCCCGAGGAGCGGCCCGCTCCCAAGAAGAAGGGAGGCCGGCCGCCCTGGCAGCCGTCCTTCTCCTACGAACAAGCACTCGATGCCCCCTGCAAGTTCCACAGCGGCGCGAAGCCGTCCAACCATACAACACGGAAATGCCACTGGCTCACCCGCATCAGCAAGGGCGAAGGGATGGTGCCGCCTCCGCCTCCCGGCCCGCCGCCTCCAGCTCCCCCGCAGCCGGCGGCCCGGCCGGCAGTCGGCGCCATCCAAGACGAGTTCCCCGAAGCGCACGACGCCTACGTCGTCTTCACGAGTCAAGTCGACGACAAGCGCAGCCGACGCCGGCAACACCAAGAAGTAAACGCAGTCGCCTCTAGCACCGCCGAGTTCATGCATTGGTCGGAAAAGCCCATCAGCTGGAGCCAGGCCGACCACCCAGAGGTGATGCCTTGGCCTGGCTCCTATGCTATGGTCTTGGACGTCACCCTTGCGACGGAGAGGCGAGCTGCCAGATTTTCCCGCGTCCTGATAGACGGCGGAAGCAGTATCAACATACTGTACCGCGACACCATGGACAAGCTGAACATCAAAGCAATGCAGCTCATGCCGAGCCGCACTGTCTTCCATGGTATCGTACCCGGCCTATCTTGCTCTCCAATCGGCAAGATCAAAATGGATGTTCTCTTCGGAGACAAAGATCACTTCCGCCGGGAAGCAATATGGTTCGAGGTGGCGGACCTGGAGAGCCCCTATCATGCGCTACTTGGCCGACCTGCTTTGGCCAAGTTCATGGCTGTGCCCCATTATGCCTATCTGAAGATGAAGATGCCGAGCTCGAAGGGGATCATCACGGTAGCCGGCGACTACAAGAAGTCCATCGAGTGTGCCATGGCCAGCAGCTGGCTGGCCGAGTCCCTCATGGTGGCGGAAGAGAAGAAGATGCTAGAACGGGTTGTGGCCATGGCCGGCAAGCAGCCAACCTTGTCCCCCAACCCCAAGGACTGTGATGCATAGGGCTCCTTCCAGCCTGCCAAAGAGACGAAGAAGATACCTCTAGACCCGGAGCACCCGGAGAGGTTCGCCGTGATTGGGGCGAACTTGGACAGTAAATAGGAAGGCGAGCTCGCCGACTTCCTCCTTGAGAATCGAGACATCTTTGCATGGTCCCCAAAGGACATGCCGGGTGTCCCGAAGGATTTCGCCGAGCACAAATTACATGTCCGAGCTGATGCGAAGCCGGTCAAGCAACCCCTCCGCCGACTATCAGAAGAGAAGCGAAGAATCGTGGGAGAAGAGATAGCCCGGCTCCTCGCAGCCGGCTTCATCATGGAAGTGTTCTTTCCAGAATGGCTTGCCAATCCAGTTCTGGTTTTGAAGAAGAATAACAAGTGGCGCATGTGTATAGACTACACAAGCTTGAACAAGGCCTGCCCAAAGGATCCGTTTGCTTTGCCACGGATTGACCAAGTGATAGACTCTACAGCCGGATGCGAGCTGTTGTGTTTTTTGGATGCATACTCAGGGAATCATCAGATCAAGTTGGACCCAGATGACCGCCTGAAGACTGCCTTCATCACACCCTTTGGAGCTTTCTGCTACCTGACAATGACATTCGTCTTGAGAAACGCCGGTGCCACTTTTCAGCGTTGCATGCAGAAATGTCTCTTGAAACAACTCGGCAGAAATGCCCACGTCTACGTAGACGACATTGTGGTGAAGACAGAGAAGCGCGGTACCTTGCTGGAAGACCTGAAGGAAACATTTGCCAACTTGCGCCGATTCCAGATCAAGCTCAACCCCGAGAAGTGCGTGTTCGGAGTACCAGCCGGCCAGCTGCTAGGCTTCCTGGTCTCCGAATGCGGCATTGAGTGCAACCCTGTCAAGATCAAGGCCATCGAGAGGATGGAGATACCCACCAAGCCGCGAGATGTGCAGAAGTTCACTGGCTGCTTAGCCTCCCTGAACCGTTTTATCAGCCGACTAGGAGAGAAGGCCCTCCCCTTGTACCGACTCATGAAGAAGTCCACTCACTTTGAGTGGAATGATAAAGCCGACCAAGCCTTCCATGAGTTGAAGAAAATGTTGACCACTCCGCCCGTCCTGGCTGCGCCGACTGAGAAGGAGCCCATGCTCCTCTACATCGCCGCGACAAGCCGAGTCGTCAGCACTGTTGTTGTGGTCCAGCGCCCGGAGGAAGGCCGAGCCCAGCTGGTCCAGAGGCCGGTCTACTATCTCAGCGAAGTACTATCTAGCTCGAAGCAAAACTACCCGCACTACCAGAAGATGTGCTATGGGGTGTACTTCGCTGCCAAGAAATTGAAACCCTACTTCCAAGAGCACCCCATCACGGTCGTGTGCACTGCCCCGCTCGCCGAGATCATAGGCAGCCGGGATGCATCCGGCCGGGTGGCCAAATGGGCCATTGCCTTGGCGCCTTACACGATTTTCTATCAACCCCGCACCGCCATCAAGTCGCAAGCATTGGCCGACTTCCTCGTCGACTGGGCCGAGACCCAGTACTTACCGCCGGCTCCCGACTCTACCCATTGGCGGATGCACTTTGACGGGTCCAAGATGCGCACCGGCTTGGGAGCCGGCATCGTCCTCACCTCTCCCAAAGGCGACAAGCTCAAGTACACGCTGCAGATCCACTTCGCCGACTCCCGGAAGACGACCCAGCCTCGCCGACTCCAAGAAGCCGGCCCAGAAGGACGCCGACTCCTAGAAGCCGGCCACGACCACAACTACTCCAACTTAACGACGACCTGACGGGGCATGGCCACAGTGCGGCCCACGACCCCCGAAGCCCGAGGCAGGCATGGTTACAGGAGGCCGTACGGGAGGGATGTCTCCCGTGCGGCCGGGCACTGTCGCCACGCCAGCTACGACGTCATCCACGACCCACTCCTGCACGGCCCAAGGACTGCGGGTCCCTTCAGCCAGAGGGAGGCGCGAAGGCGGCCCGGCCTTTCCTAGTCGGCCAGGAGCATAGCCAGCCTCCAGAAGCCGGCGACTCCCTTCCTCGAAGCAGGAGCCCATTTAAGGAGACAAGATGAGGCGAGGCTACAGTGATAGCCCCCGACGCGGATCACTATAGCCACGCTTACCTCGACAAAGCCCTCATCATCAGAGGCGCGGCTACAGTTAGCAGCTGCCGACAAGACCCTAGGCGGTGGGGCCGGCCTGCCGACCGAGTAGCCGGCAGCCGGCGGGACCCAGCAGCCGGCGGGACCCAGCAGCCGGCGGAGGAGCCGGCAGGCGTAGACACTGACGGCTGGGGCCAGTTCCCAGTCGGATTACCATTGTACCCCCGGGGGGTAGGCCTATATAAACCCCCCGGAGCACCCATGCAAAGGGTGGGCACCTCTGCATGTTTGGCTTCCAAGCATAGCACACGCACACACACCATAGATAGAGAGAAGCAAGAGCTAGCCTTGTTCTTCTTCTCCCTTGATCCCAACAGCTCTAGGAGCGATTGTAGCTACTCTTTATCGAGCTAGTGATCATGCGGAGACCCCGCAGAGCAGGACTAGGGGTGTTATCTCCTCGGAGAGCCCCGAACCTGGGTAAGATTCGCCGGCGTGCATGTCTTCGCCTCATCCCGTTTCCAGGAACCGGCGACGTTTTATTGGCTCCCACAATGATAAGCCATCCTTTGGCATATGTCGCACCAACCACCCGACATCTGGGGTGCGCACGACGAACTCTCTCTCCCTAGCGTGCTCGCTCAACGATCCACGGCCTAGCTCGACGAACTCAAAGAACAAGAGACATGAGGGTTTACACTGGTTCGGGCCACCATTGTGGTGTAATACCCTACTCTAGTGTGGTGGTGGTGGATTGCCTCGAGGGCTAAGGATGAACTAGTACAGTGGGTGAATAGCCTCAGGAGGAGAGGTGTTCTTGAGCTTGATGAGCTGGTGTGTGTGGGGTGATTCAGATCCTCTCTCCCCTCTATGGTGGTGGCTAGTACTATTTATAGAGGCCCGGGTCCTCTTCCCAAATGTTAGGCGGGAAGGGATCCCACAACGGCCAATTTTGAAGGGGGACAACTAGTACAAGCTATCCTGATAAAAGTAGTCTTCGCTTGCCAAAGGCTCTGGTGGTGACGCCGCCCTAGGCTCCACGATGACCTCCGTCCTGCTGTCCTGGCGGTCCTTGGTCTTGTTGCACCGATATGGAAACCTTCGCTTGATTCCTCGGGACTCCACGCCTGCACTTGCCCCCTTGGCACCAAAGGGGAAATGGGTACTCTGCGCCCGTTGGCGCCCGCCTGGCCTTGGTCGTCATGGCTCACGTCGCGTGAACCTCGCAAGGTGCACCTTGCATAGATATCTCCGCTCCTCGGGAGCCGGCCTAGTGAGACTACCCCTAGGGAGGTCTTGTCGTCGTCCGCCTCGCGAGGCTCAGCCCTCGCGAGGGTCTTGAGTTGTTGTTGTCGATGTTGGGCCATACCAGGCCGTCGGTGGAGCCACGCCGTGGGCCGCAGGCAGGCAAGTCTGGGTACACCCGTTCCCAGGACGCCGACAGTAGCCCCCGGGCCCAAGGCGCGCTCGGACTTGGCTTCGAGGCGAAGCCAAGGGGCAAGTGCGTAGTGCCACGGGCCCCAACCGCCTGCGGCCTTGGTCGACGCGTGGTGACCGATTAGACGTGGGTGTCTCCTCTTCCCCACGCCGCCTCGGCAACTGCCCGATTTGACGAGACCCTGCTGCATGCAGAAGAAACCATCATTACGTGCGATCGTGGAGGCCGATGGTTGGCTTCCTTTTGGCTATAAATGAGGAGGGGGCGGAGCCCCCATTGCTCATCTCCTCCTTCTTGATGTGCGCTCCTTCTTCTTCCGCGCCGTCTTGCTGCAGCACCCATGGCTCTGACGAAGAGGTTCTCGGCCACAGAGAAAGGGAAGGCTCGCCAGGAGGGGCCCAGCTCGCCACCGCCCAAGAGGGGGCGTGGCCGCCCCCGCAAGCACGCTGCGACCCCTACTATGGCCCCTCGGGGGCGCGAACATACCCCTTCGGGGACCGGCGACATCCTTGGTGGCCGCATCGGCGCCTCCTCCCGCGGCGGGGGCTGCTCCAGGCGGGGCAGCCCTTGCGCCGAGGGGGGCGCCGTGGTCGCCCGGCATCCTCGGCCACGCTTCCATTCGGCGGAGGTGCTCTCGGAGTTCGTTGTGTGGTCGGAGCAGCCGGCCGGCACTTGGCTCCAGCTCCGGCCTCCTTTGCCGGTGAGCTGTTGGCCGCGGGTCTCGACGGCCTCTGGCTACAATCCGACGGCTACTGCAGCAAGTCCTCGTGGGTCGTGGTGGAGGTTTCCGCCGCGGGCAATGCGGTCCTGGCCTGCGGCTGGTAGACACTCACCCGCGCGCGCGGCCTGAGCAGGAGGTGCACCCTCCACTTCAAGTACGATGGTGTCGCGACCCTCTTCGTGAGGGTATTCGGGGAAGATGGTCGCCGCGCAGGGTGCTGCCCCGAGGACAGCGGCGGGGACGACGAGCTTGGCCTTGACGACGGCCGCGACGACGCCGAGGGCGAGCACATCCTTGGTGACGGTCGTGGCTTGCCCAGCAGCGGTGGCTCCTCCTCCGGTGACAGTTCCAGCAACGGCGGCTATGACCAGCCGCCACATCGTCGGGCTCGCTTCGAGGACGGTGGCGGGTCACACCGTCGCCACACCCCGGTGAAGCGCGAGGAGGGCTCCGGCTGAGTGCGGGGGGGGGGGGGGGGGCGCTGAGGGCCAACCCTCGCGAGCCGCTGCGGGTGCGCACGCCGCTTTTGTTCATCCTTTTCTTTCTTCCTGCACTTCAAGAAACAAGCATGGGGCCCTACGGGGATGTGTAATGAACCGTGATTTTCATGCCACTATATTATGTTTATTGTTCCTGTGTTGTGTTGTGGCACTTGTGTTTCATGTAGACGTAGGAGGATAACTTAGCTTGGTGCGCCCGGGGTAGTTTCATGTCTCGTGGTGCGCCTTCTGGGACCTGGTGACGCCTCCGTGTTGCTGGCTCAGGAGCCATCGACCTCAGAACTCTTCACAGAGCTGCATAATTTTTTAGGTCGTCCCTTGGGTGCTTTATCCTTCCCTGCGCGAGGCCTCAGTCATGGGCTAATCATGGCCTGGTGCACCACGTCGCGGTACCCGTGGGGCATGGACTTAGAAGGGTGCGCCAAGCACGAGCTCAATCGAGGGCGCCTTGCGAAGATTAGGGGAGCCGATGCTCTGGAGAGACAGAGCTTTGGTGAGGTGTGTCCATGGTTTAGGCTAGCCCAGCGCACACACACACCTGCCCAGCCCCCGCGCGAGGCATGCAAGGGAGAGCGTTGGGCAACTGCCGCCCTCCCTGGCGTAAAACAAAGAGCTAGTGAAGAAGTAAAGAAAAAGGGGATTCAACCAAGAAGTCGAGAAACGCGAGAACTCCAAATTCCATTAAAAGGGCTACAAACCAACTACAGAAAGCAAATGAATAGCCGCGTCCGGCACCTAGTCTAGTCTTCTCACTAGCGCGGAGCTAAGTGCTACCACTAGGACGTGGGAGGGAGCCCCCGAGGCCCGAGGGCGGCACTTTGGAGACTCCGGGGCATGTACAGCCCCACTCATTATTACGTGAGAGTGTCAGGAGCAGAGACCTTCACAGGCAACGGGCCTTGCTTCATGGGTAGAACTTCCGGAGGTGCTGGATGTTCTAGGCGTTCTGGATGGGGATCCCGTCCTACGTCTCTAGGCGCACGACGCCTGGCCTAGAGACACGGGCGATCCTAAACAGGCCCTCCCACATGCGTGAGAGCTTACCAGCCCTTCCCTGGAGAGCACCCGCCTAAGGACGAGATCGCCCACCTCGAGCGTCCTGGAGCGAACGCTGCAACAGTGGTACCGCCGCAGCGCCTGCTGGTACCTTGCCACTCGGAGCGAGGCTTGGCGGTGGCGTTCCTCCCCCAGCACGAGATCCATCCCCCGCATGGCGTCGTGGCGTGCCTCGTCAAACGCCAAGACCCGTGTGGAGCGATGTTTGACCTCGTGAGGGAGAACCGCTTCGGCTCCGTAGACGAGGAAGAATGGAGTCTCGCCCGTTGGCTTTGTGGCCGTGGTGCGGATGGACCACAGCACGGACTGGAGCTCGTCGTACCAGCCTCTGCCGCAGGCCTCGAGTTTCTTCTTGAAGGTTCTCGTCTTGAGGCCCCTCAGGACCTCCGCGTTGGTGCGTTCAGCTTGGCCGTTGCTCCTGGGGTGTGCCACTGAGGCGTAGCATATCTGTGTTCCAAGGTTAGCACAGTGTGTTTTGAAGAGATTGCTAGTGAACTGCGAGCCATTGTTGGTGATGATGCGATTAGGGACTCCAAAACGGCTCACTAGGCCCTTGATGAACTTGACTGCGGAGCCGGCTGGGATGGTGCGGACTGCTTCCACCTCCACCCACTTGGTGAACTTGTCGATGGCGACGTAGAGGTAGTGATAGCCCCCGGGTGCTCGGGGGAACGGCCCCAGGATGTCCAGCCCCTAGACCGCAAACGGCCACGAGAGTGGGATAGTCTGGAGGCCCTGGGCAGGCTGGTGGATTTGCTTGGCATGGAACTGGTAGGCCTTGCAGGATCTCACCAGCTCGGTTGTGTCGTTGAGTGCTGTGGGCCAGTAAAAACCGTTGCGGAATGCCTTGCCCACCAGGGTGTGTGACGACGAGTGATGCCCGCAGTCCCCATCGTGTATGTCAGCTAATAGCTCGCACCCTTGCTCCCTGGAGACACATCGCAAAGAAACATCATTCGGCCGCTTTCAGTACAGCTCACCATCCCAGATGCAGTACGCTGTAGCCTGCCGGACCACGCGCTCCGCGTCTTCCTCCTGCTCTGGCAGCGTTCCTTGCATCAGGTACGCCCTAAACTCTTCGGTCCAACACCCCTCCTGAGGCTCGAGCGCCAGGAGCAGGTGGGCTCCTGAGGTTGGACCACAGGCTGGGGCTCCGGAGGCTGGTGGTGGCGGAAGCCCCTCCTGAGGCGGCGCTGGGTCCGCAGCCGGAGGGGCTGCCGAAGGCTTGAAGAGCCGTTCTTCGAAGATGACAAGCTCCTGAGGCAGGCGCCTGGACACCCTCTTGGCGATCTCGTCGGCTTCCTTGTTCGTGCCTCGGGGCACATGCTGCAGTTCCATGCCCAAGAATTGTTTCTCCATTTTGCGTACCTCTGCGAGATATGCCTCCATGTGCTTGTCCTTCGGCTCGTATACCTTGTTGGAGAAGTTGACGAGGAGCTGCGAGTCACCCCTGATGGTGAGGTGTTTCACTCCCAAGGCCACCGCAGCCTTGAGGCCGGCGATGAGGCCCTTGTACTCCATGATGTTGTTGGAGACCTTCTCGCCATGCTGGAAACAGAGCTGCACAGCGTAGTAGAGCTTGTCCTGGGTGGGCGAGATGAGCACGGCTCCAGCCCCGCGCCCTGACACGCGAATGCGCCATCGAAGTACATGACCCAGCCATCTGGCGCTTCGCTTTCTGGCGAGAGGGATCGGTCCTAGCCCGCTCCGGGTTCCGGACCGTCGGTCCATTCCGCCATGAAGTCGGCGAGGGCGGCTCCCTTGATGATCCTGGTTGTGCTGAACTCTTGCTTGAACGCCTGAAGTTCGATGTTCCCCTCGGCGACTCTTCCGGCAGCATTGGGGCTCCAGAGCACCCTCTCCAGTGGGTAGGCTGAGACGACCTTAATGGGGTGGCCTTGTAAGTAGTGACGCCGCTTGCGTGAGGCCACTAGGAGTGCGAGTAGAAGCTTTTGTGGCATGGGATAACGTGCCCTTGCGTCTCGTAACACCGTGCTAACGAAGTACACCGGGTGCTCGACGAGGGCGGGGGCGTCGATGGAGTCCAAGGCCTCCGGGGGTTGGGACGCCTCTTGAGGCCGGGGCACCTCTTGAGCTTGGTCGCCCATCAGGGCCACCGTTGTCCCAGGAGCGTCGTCTTCTGTGGCCTGATCATCTGTCGGCGCCGCTGCGGCTTTCGGGGCGCCGCCTTGGTGCCGCATCGTTCCCACCAAAGGTGCGGCGTTGCACGGCAGGACCTTGGCCTGGCGCTCCTCCCTGACAGCCACCAGCGCCGTGCTGGCGGAATGAGGTGTGGTGGCAAGGTAGAGCACCAGGGGCTCGAGGGGACGAGGCGCTACCATCATCGGTGGGCTGGTCAGGTACCTCTTGAGGTCTTGAAATGCTAGGTCGGTCTCCGGGTCCACTCGAACGGGCCCTTCTTCTTCATCAGCTTGAAGAATGGCAGGGTGCGCTCCCCTAGCTTGGAGATAAAGCACCCCAGCGAGGTCACGCAGCCCGCGAGCTTTTGCATTTCCTTCAGAATTTGCGGTGGGCTCATGTCTTCTATTGCCTTGACCTTCTCCAGATTCGCCTCGATCCGCCTGTGTGACACGAGGAAGCCCGGCAGCTTCCCGGAGGGAACGCCGAACACACACTTCTCCGGGTTAAGCCGCAGATCCACCTGGCGCAGGCTGGCAAAAGTCTCCTCCAGGTCCTGAATGAGGGTCCTTGCCTCCCGAGACTTTACCACGATCTCATCGACGTAGGCCTTAGCGTTCCTCCCGAGCTGCTGGCCCAGGGTGATGTGCATCAGTCGTTGGAAGGTCGCCCCTGCGTTGCGCAGTCCGAACGGCATGCATGTTGGAAATATGCCCTAGAGGCAATAATAAATGGTTATTATTATATTTCTTTGTTCATGATAATTGTCTATTGTTCATGCTATAATTGTGTTATCCGGAAATCATAATACATGTGTGAATATATAGACCACAACGTGTCCCTAGTATGCCTCTAATTGACTAGCTCGTTGATCAACAGATAGTCATGGTTTCCTGACTATGGACATTGGATGTCATTGATAACGGGATCACATCATTAGGAGAATGATGTGATGGACAGGACCCAATCCTAAGCATAGCTCAAAGATCGTGTAGTTCGTTTGCTAGAGCTTTTCCAATGTCAAGTATATTTTCCTTAGACCATGAGATCGTGTAACTCCCGGATACCGTAGGAGTGCTTTGGGTGTGCCAAACGTCACAACGTAACTGGGTGACTATAAAGGTACACTACGGGTATCTCTGAAAGTGTCTGTTGGGTTGACACGGATCGAGACTGGGATTTGTCACTCCGTATGACGGAGAGGTATCTCTGGGCCCACTCGGTAATGCATCATCATAATGAGCTCAATGTGACTAAGGAGTTAGCCAAGGGATCATGCATTATGGTACGAGTAAAGTGACTTGCCGATAACGAGATTGAACAAGGTATTGGGATACCGACGATCGAATCTCGGGCAAGTAACGTACCGATTGACAAAGGGAATTGCATACGGGATTGATTGAATCCTCGACATCGTGGTTCATCCGATGAGATCATCGTGGAACATGTGGGAGCCAACATGGGTATCCAGATCCCGCTGTTGGTTATTGACCGGAGAGGCGTCTCGGTCATGTCTGCATGTCTCCCGAACCCGTAGGGTCTACACACTTAAGGTTCGGTGACGCTAGGGTTATAGAGATATTAGTATGCGGAAACCTAAAGTTTTTCGGAGTCCCGGATGAGATCCCGGACGTCACGAGGAGTTCCGGAATGGTCCGGAAGTGAAGAATTATATATAGGAAGTCCAGTTTCGGCCACCGGGAAAGTTTCGGGGGTTATCGGTATTGTACCGGGACCACCGGAAGGGTCCCGGGGGTCCACCGGGTGGGCCACCTATCCCGGAGGGCCCCATGGGCTGAAGTGGGAAGGGCACCAGCCCTTAGTGGGCTGGGGCGCCCCCCTTGGGCCTCCCCCTGCGCCTAGGGTTGGAAACCCTAGGTGTGGGGGGCGCCCCACTTGGCTTGGGGGGAAGCCACCCCCCGTTCCCCCTTGGCCGCCGCCCCTCTTGGAGATCTGATCTCCCAGGGCCGGCGCCCCCCAGGGGTCCCTATATATAGTGGGGGGAGGGAGGGCAGCAGCAACACAGCCCCTGGCGCCTCCCTCTCCCCCTGCAACACCTCTCCCTCCCGCTTGCGCTTGGCGAAGCCCTGCCGGGATCCCGCTACTTCCACCACCACGCCGTCGTGCTGCTGGACCTCCATCAACCTCTCCTTCCCCCTTGCTGGATCAAGAAGGAGGAGACGTCGCTGCTCCGTACGTGTGTTGAACGCGGAGGTGCCGTCCGTTCGGCACTCGGTCATCGGCGATTTGGATCACGACGAGTACGACTCCATCAACCCCGTTCATTGGAACGCTTCCGCTCGCGATCTACAAGGGTATGTAGATGCACTCCTTTCCCCACGTTGCTAGTATACTCCATAGATGGATCTTGGTGATGCGTAGGAAATTTTAAAATTCTGCTACGATCCCCAACAGTGGCATCATGAGCCAGGCCTATGCGTAGTTGCTATGCACGAGTAGAACACAAAGCAGTTGTGGGCGTAGATGTTGCCAATTCTTCTTGCCGCTACTAGTCTTATCTTGTTTCGGCGGTATTGTGGGATGAAGCGGCCCGGACCGACCTTACACGTACGCTTACGTGAGACAGGTTCCACCGACTGACATGCACTAGTTGCATAAGGTGGCTAGCGGGTGTGTGTCTCTCCCACTTTAGTCAGAACGGATTCGATGAAAAGGGTCCTTATGAAGGGTAAATAGAAATTGGCATATCACATTGTGGTTTTACGTAGGTAAGAAACGTTCTTGCTAGAAACCTATACAAGCCACGTAAAAACTTGCAACAACAATTAGAGGACGTCTAACTTGTTTTTGCAGCATGTGCCTTGTGATGTGATATGGCCAGAAGATGTGATGAATGATATATGTGATGTATGAGATTGATCATATTCTTGTAATAGGAATCACGACTTGCATGTCGATGAGTATGACAACCGGCAGGAGCCATAGGAGTTGTCTTTATTTTTTGTATGACCTGCGTGTCATTGAATAATGCCATGTAAATTATTATACTTTGTTGCTAAATGCGTTAGCCATAGAAGTAGAAGTAATCGTTGGCGTGACAACTTCATGAAGACACAATGATGGAGATCATGATGATGGAGATCATGGTGTCATGCCGGTGACGAAGATGATCATGACGCCCCGAAGATGGAGATCAAAGGAGCAGAATGATATTGGCCATATCATGTCACTATTTGATTGCATGTGATGTTTATCATGTTTTGCATCTTATTTTCTTAGAACGGCGGTAGTAAGTAAGATGATCCCTTATAATAATTTCAAGAAAGTGTTCCCCCTAACTGTGCACCGTTGCGAAGGTTCGTTATTTCGAAGCACCACGTGATGATCGGGTGTGATAGATTCTAACGTTCGCATACAACGGGTGTTGACGAGCCTAGTATGTGCAGACATGGCCTCGGAACACACGCAATACACTTAGGTTGACTTGACGAGCCTAGCATGTACAGACATGGCCTCGGAATACGGAGGACCGAAAGGTCGAGCATGAGTCGTATAGAAGATACGATCAACATGGAGATGTTCACCGATCTTGACTAGTCCGTCTCACGTGATGATCGGACACGGCCTAGTTAACTCGGATCATGTTTCACTTAGATGACTAGAGGGATGTCTATCTGAGTGGGAGTTCATTGAGTAATTTGATTAGATGAACTTAAGTATCATGAACTTAGTCTAAAATCTTTACAATATGTCTTGTAGATCAAATGGCCCACGTTGCCCTCAACTTCAACGCGTTCCTAGAGAAAACCAAGCTGAAAGATGATGGCAGCAACTATATGGACTGGGTCCGGAACCTGAGGATCATCCTCATAGCTGCCAAGAAAGATTATGTCCTAGAAGCACCACTAGGTGAAGCACCCATCCCAGAGAACGAAGACGTTATGAACGCTTGGCAATCACGTGCTGATGATTACTCCCTCGTTCAGTGCGGCATGCTTTACAGCTTAGAACCGGGGCTCCAAAAGCGTTTTGAGAAGCATGGAGCATATGAGATGTTCGAAGAGCGGAAAATGGTTTTCCAAGCTCATGCCCGGGTCGAGTGATATGAAGTCTCCGACAAGTTCTTCAGCTGTAAAATGGAGGAAAATAGTTCTGTTAGTGAGCACATACTCAGAATTTCTGGGTTACACAACCGCTTGTCTCAGCTGGAGTTAATCTCCCGGATGACGCGGTCATTGACAGAATCCTTCAGTCGCTTCCACCAAGCTACAAGAGCTTTGTGATGAACTTCAATATGCAGGGGATGGAAAAGACCATTCCTGAGGTATATTCAATGCTGAAATCAGCGGAGGTGGAGATCAAAAAGGAACATCAAGTGTTGATGGTGAATAAAACCACTAAGTTCAAGAAAGGCAAGGGTAAGAAGAACTTCAAGAAGGACGGCAAGGGAGTTGCCGCGCCCGGTAAGCCAGTTGCCGGGAAGAAGCCAAGGAATGGACCCAAGCCTGAGACTGAGTGCTTTTGTTGCAAGGGAAGTGGTCACTGGAAGCGGAACTGCCCCAAATACTTAGCGGACAAGAAGGCCGGCAACACCAAAGGTATATGTGATATACATGTAATTGATGTGTACCTTACCAGTACTCGTAGTAGCTCCTGGGTATTTGATACCGGTGCGGTTGCTCATATTTGTAACTCAAAACAGGAACTGCGGCATAAGCGGAGACTGGCAAAGGACGAGGTGACGATGCGCATCGGGAATGGTTCCAAGGTCGATGTGATCGCCATTGGCACGCTACCTCTGCATTTACCTACGGGATTAGTTTTAAACCTCAATAATTGTTATTTAGTGCCAGCTTTGAGCATGAACATTGTATCTGGATCTCGTTTAATTCGAGATGGCTACTCATTTAAATCCGAGAATAATGGTTATTCTATTTATATGAGAGATATGTTTTATGGTCATGCCCCGCTGGTCAATGGTTTATTCTTGATGAAACTCGAACATGATGTTACACATATTCATAGTGTGAATACCAAAAGATGTAAAGTTGATAACGATAGTCCCACATATTTGTGGCACTACCGCCTTGGTCACATTGGTGTCAAGCACATGAAGAAGCTCCATGCAGATGGACTTTTGGAGTCTCTTGATTACGAATCATTTGACACGTGCGAACCATGCCTCATGGGTAAGATGACCAAGACTCCGTTCTCCGGAACAATGGAGCGAGCAACCAACTTATTGGAAATCATACATACCGATGTGTGCGGTCCAATGAGTGTTGAGGCTCGCGGAGGATATCGTTATGTTCTCACTCTCATTGATGACTTAAGTAGATATGGGTATGTCTACCTAATGAAACACAAGTCTGAAACCTTTGAAAAGTTCATGGAATTTCAGAGTGAGGTTGAGAATCAACGTGACAGGAAAATAAAGTTCTTACGATCAGATCGTGGTGGAGAATATTTAAGTCACGAATTTGGTACGCACTTAAGGAAATGTGGAATCATTTCACAACTCACGCCGCCTGGAACACCTCAGCGAAACGGTGTGTCCGAACGTCGTAATCGCACTCTATTGGATATGGTGCGATCTATGATGTCTCTTACCGATCTACCGCTCTCATTTTGGGGCTATGCTTTAGAGACTGCCGCATTCACTTTAAATAGGGCTCCGTTGAAATCCGTTGAGACGACACCGTATGAATTATGGTTTGGGAAGAAACCTAAGCTGTCGTTTCTAAAAGTTTGGGGATGCGATGCTTATGTCAAGAAACTTCAACCTGAAAAGCTCGAACCCAAGTCGGAAAAATGCGTCTTCATAGGATACCCTAAGGAAACTATTGGGTATACCTTCTACCTCAGATCCGAAGGCAAGATCTTTGTTGCCAAGAATGGGTCCTTTCTGGAGAAAGAGTTTCTCTCGAAAGAATTAAGTGGGAGGAAAGTGGAACTTGATGAGGTGATAGTCACCCCTTCCGAACCGGAAAGTAGCACAGCACGGGAAGATGTTCCTGTGGTGCCTACACCGACTGGGGAGGAAGTTAATGATGATGATCATGAAGCTTCGGATCAAGTTACTGCTGAACTTCGTAGGTCCACAAGGACACGTTCCGCACCAGAGTGGTACGGCAACCCTGTCCTGGAAATCATGTTGTTAGACAACGGTGAACCTTCGAACTATGAAGAAGCGATGGCGGGCCCGGATTCCGACAAATGGCTAGAAGCCATGAAATCCGAGATAGGATCCATGTATGAAAACGAAGTATGGACTTTGACTGACTTGCCCGATGATCGGCGAGCCATAGAAAATAAATGGATCTTTAAGAAGAAGACAGACGCGGATGGTAACGTGACCATCTATAAGGCTCGACTTGTCGCTAAGGGTTATCGACAAGTTCAAGGGGTTCACTACGATGAGACTTTCTCACCCGTAGCGAAACTGAAGTCCGTCCGAATCATGTTAGCAATTGCCGCATTCTATGATTATGAGATATGGCAAATGGACGTCAAAACGGCATTCCTTAACGGCTTTCTTAAGGAAGAATTGTATATGATGCAGCCGGAAGGTTTTGTCGATCCTAATAATGCTGACAAAGTATGCAAGCTCCAGCGCTCAATCTATGGGCTGGTGCAAGCATCTCGGAGTTGGAACATTCGCTTTGATGAGATGATCAAAGCGTTTGGGTTTACACAGACTTATGGAGAAGCCTGTGTTTACAAGAAAGTGAGTGGGAGCTCTGTAGCATTTCTCTTATTATATGTGGATGACATACTATTGATGGGAAATGATATAGAATTCTTGGAAAGTATAAAGGCCTATTTGAATAAGTGTTTTTCAATGAAGGACCTTGGAGAAGCTGCTTATATATTAGGCATCAAGATCTATAGAGATAGATCAAGACGCATCATTGGTCTTTCACATAGTACGTACCTTGACAAGATATTGAAGAAGTTCAATATGGATCAGTCCAAGAAGGGGTTCTTGCCTGTATTGCAAGGTGTGCAATTGAGCACGGCTCAATGCCCGACCACGGCAGAAGATAGAGAAAAGATGAGTGTCATCCCCTATGCCTCGGCCATAGGGTCTATTATGTATGCCATGCTGTGTACCAGACCTGATGTAAACCTTGCCGTAAGTTTGGTAGGAAGGTACCAAAGTAATCCCGGCATGGAACACTGGACAGCGGTCAAGAATATCCTGAAGTACCTGAAGAGGACTAAGGATATGTTTCTCGTTTATGGAGGTGACGAAGAGCTCGTTGTAAAGGGTTACGTCGATGCTAGCTTCAACACAGATCTGGATGACTTGAAGTCACAAATCGGATACATGTATATTTTGAATGGAGGGGTAGTAAGCTGGTGCAGTTGCAAGCAAAGCGTCGTGGCGCGATCTACATGTGAAGCGGAGTACATGGCGGCCTCAGAGGCAGCACAGGAAGCAGTCTGGATAAAGGAGTTCATTACCGACCTAGGGGTGATTCCCAATGCGTCGGGCCCGATGACTCTCTTCTGTGACAACACTGGAGCTATTGCCCTTGCGAAGGAGCCCAGGTTTCACAGGAAGACCAGGCATATCAAACGTTGCTTCAACTCCATTCGTGAAAGTGTTCAAAATGGAGACATAGAAATTTGTAAAGTACATACGGACCTGAATGTAGCAGATCCGTTGACTAAACCTCTCCCTAGAGCAAAACATGATCAACACCAGAACGCTATGGGTGTTCGATTCATCACAATGTAACTAGATTATTGACTCTAGTGCAAGTGGGAGACTGTTGGAAATATGCCCTAGGGGCAATAATAAATGGTTATTATTATATTTCTTTGTTCATGATAATTGTCTATTGTTCATGCTATAATTGTGTTATCCGGAAATCGTAATACATGTGTGAATATATAGACCACAACGTGTCCCTAGTATGCCTCTAATTGACTAGCTCGTTGATCAACAGATAGTCATGGTTTCCTGACTATGGACATTGGATGTCATTGATAACGGGATCACATCATTAGGAGAATGATGTGATGGACAAGACCCAATCATAAGCATAGCTCAAAGATCGTGTAGTTCGTTTGCTAGAGCTTTTCCAATGTCAAGTATCTTTTACTTAGACCATGAGATCGTGTAACTCCCGGATACCGTAGGAGTGCTTTGGGTGTGCCAAACGTCACAACGTAACTGGGTGACTATAAAGGTACACTACAGGTATCTCTGAAAGTGTGTGTTGGGTTGACACGGATCGAGACTGGGATTTGTCACTCCGTATGACGGAGAGGTATCTCTGGGCCCACTCGGTAATGCATCATCATAATGAGCTCAATGTGACAAAGGAGTTAGCCACGTGATCATGCATTACGGTACGAGTAAAGTGACTTGCCGATAACGAGATTGAACAAGGTATTGGGATACCGACGATCGAATCTTGGGCAAGTAACGTACCGATTGACACAGGGAATTGCATACGGGATTGATTGAATCCTCGACATCGTGGTTCATCCGATGAGATCAACGTGGAACATGCGGGAGCCAACATGGGTATCCAGATCCCGCTGTTGGTTATTGACCGGAGAGGCGTCCCACTTGGCTTGGGGGGAAGCCACCCCCTTCCCCCTTGGCCGCCGCCCCCCCTTGGAGGTCTGATCTCCCAGAGCCGGCGCCCCCCAGGGGTCCCTATATATAGTGGGGGGAGGGAGGGAAGCAGCAACACAGCCCCTGGCGCCTCCCTCTCCCCCTCCAACACCTCTCCCTCCCGCTTGCGCTTGGCGAAGCCCTGCCGGGATCCCGCTACTTCCACCACCACGCCGTCGTGCTGCTGGATCTCCATCAACCTCTCCTTCCCCCTTGCTGGATCAAGAAGGAGGAGACGTCGCTGCTCCGTACGTGTGTTGAACGCGGAGGTGCCGTCCGTTCGGCACTCGGTCATCAGTGATTTGGATCACGGCGAGTATGACTCCATCAACCCCGTTCATTGGAACGCTTCCGCTCGCGATCTACAAGGGTATGTTGATGCACTCCTTTCCCCTCGTTGCTAGTATACTCCATAGATGGATCTTGGTGATGCGTAGGAAATTTTAAAATTCTGCTACGATCCCCAACAATGCAGGTGTAGCAGTAAACCCCACATGGGGTCAAGAAGGCCATCATTTCCACGTCCTCCGCCGCCATCTTGATCTGGTGGTAACCCAAGAAAGCATCTAGGAAACATAACAGGTCGCACTCGGCGGTGGAGTTGACGATCTGATCGATGCGCGGAAGCGGGAACGGGTACTGAGGGCAAGCCTTGTTGAGGTTGGGAAGTCGACGCACATGCGTTCCTTCCCGCCCTTCTTGGGCACGACGACGGGGTTCGCCAGCCACTCCAGGTACCGGACTTCGCGGATGACACCCGCCGCCTGTAGCTTGCGGGTTTCCTGGACGATGAAGGACTGCTTCTCCGTGGACTGTCGTCGCGCCTTCTGCTTCACCGGGTGCACATTGGGGCACATCCTCAAGTGATGCTTGATTACTCCCCTTGGGACCCCCACCAGCTGCTTGGGCTCCCAGGCGAATACCTCCTTGTTCGCGCGCAAGAATTTCACCAGCGCCTCTTCTTGGTCCGGGTTGAGGTTGGCGCCTATGGTGAAAGTGGCCCCCGAGGCCCCGTCCTCCTCGACCGGTAATTGTTTCATCTTGGCCCGATCTTGAGTGAACAACTGTTTCTTTTTTGCTGGTGCAGCCCCCTTAGCCCCTGGGGCGAGTCCGTCGGCCTGGCGTGCCGCCATGGCGGCCCTGAAGGCGAGCTTGAGAGCCGTCAGGGTTTCTTTGGTGTCCCCGGCCACGGTGAGTACGCCTCTTCTTCCCGGCATCTTCATGAGGTTGTAGGCCAGATGGGTCCCTAACATGAACTGAGCCAGGGCAGGGTACCCGAGGATGGCGTTGTACGGGAGGCCGATGTGAGCGATGTCGAAGTCGATGAGCTCGTTCGGTAGTTGTCGCGGGTACCGAAGGTGACTAGGAGGCGGATCTGCCCTAGAGGGCTGGTGGAACCGCTGCCGACTCCGGAGAAGGGCTTGGTGGGGCGAAGCCATTCGTGCGGCACGTGGAGCAAGCTAAAAGCTTCCACCGAGAGCATGTTGAGGCTAGCCCCACCGTCGATGAGGGTCTTGGTGACCGCCACGTTGCAGATGGTGGGCGTGCAAAGCATCGGGAGAGCGCCTATGCCCGCGGTGGTTGCTGGATGGTCCCTCGAGTCGAAGGTGAGGCCGGCCTTGGGTGCCGCCCATCCCGAAGGGGCCCCCTGCTACACACGGGCAGCCCCATTTGGCGGAAGAACTGCTTGACATGGCGATCTGAGGGTGGCACCTGCGAGCCGCCGAGGAGGGCCGCGACAGCAAGGGGCGCTGGTCCCGCGAAGCGCACGATGAAGAGGTTGCGCAGCTCCTCCCAGGAGGCCATAGAGGATCCCGGCAGGTTGAGCAGCTAGGCGCGCGGCACGCCAGTGAGGGCCCTGGGGAACCAGTTGGCCATGACCTTGTCATCGCCCCCAGCCTCCAGAATGGCCTCCTCGTACGCCAGCAGGAAGGCCGCTGGATCCGCCGCGCCATCATAACAAGGCGGCATCTCCGGCTTGAACTTGTGCGGCCACTGCACTTGCCGCAAGGCGGGGGTGAGGGCCCGGAGGCCCGAGGCGCCGCTGCGTGCACCCGTCGATCCAGCTGGAGAAGCGGCGCCGTCCATGGGAGCCGGTCAGAGAGGCTAAGCAGGCAGAGAGATGAAGCTTTGGTGCACCCCTACTTGGCGCGCCAAATGTCGGATTCTGGGTTTCGGCAAACCCTTCAGGTTCGAACTCTGGGGTGCGCACGAAGAACTCTCTCTCCCCAGCACGCTCGCTCAACGATCCATGGCCTAGCTCTACGAACTCAAAGAACAAGAGACACGAGGGTTTATACTGGTTCGGGCCACCATTGTGGTGTAATACACTACTCCAGTGTGGTGGCGGTGGATTGCCTCGAGGGCTAAGGATGAACTAGTACAGTGGGTGAACAGCCTTAGGAGGAGAGGTGTTCTTGAGCTCGATGAGCTGGTGTGTGTGGGGTGATTCAGATCCTCTCTCCCCTCTATGGTGGTGGCTATTCCTATTTATAGAGGCCCGGGTCCTCTTCCCAAATGTTAGCCAGGAAGGGATCCCACAACGGCCAATTTTGAAGGGGGACAACACTACAAGCTATCCTGACAAAAGTAGTCTTGGCCTGCCAAAGGCTCTGGTGGTGATGCCGCCCCGGGCTCCACAATGACGTCCGTCCTGCCGTCCTAGCGGTCCTTGGTCTTGTTGCACCGATATGGAAACCTTTGCTTGATTCCTCGGGACTCCGCACCTGCACTTTACCCCTTGGCACCAAAGGGGAAATGGGTACTCTGCAGCCGCTGGCGCCCGCTTGGCCTTGGTCGTCATGGCTCACATCATGTGATCCTCGCGAGGTGCACCTTGCATAGATATCTCCACTCCTCGGGAGCCAGCCTAGTGAGACTACCCCTAAGGAGGTCTTGCCGTCGTCCGCATCGCGAGGCTCAGCCCCTCGCGAGGGTCTTGAGCTGTTGTTGTCGATGTTGAGTCGTACCAGTAGAGCCACGCCGTGGGCCGCAGGCAGGCAAGTCTGGGTACCCCCGTTCACAGGACGCCGACACTAACATTTAACAACAAGCAAACATAGTCATTCAAACTGGTATTGTGCCGGTCTAAGTACACTGGTTATTGTTAAATAAAAATGGAAAGGCGTGTTAACTACAAGATGCAGCAACCAAATGTAGTCATTCATAGTGGTATTGTTGAAACTGGTACTGATGAAATTGAACTGCACAGTTCATACTTGCACATATAGAACATCACGTTGTGAATAACTGGAATAAACAAGGCATACTACGAACAACCAAAGATAGCATTTGAAACTGGACATATGCTAACTACAAACAACCGAACAATCAAAAAACTTTAAAAGAGGCATATGCTAGCTATAACAGGCTTGACAACAAGCAAATATATGCATTCCTATCGATATGTTTAAAACTGGATTGATGAAATGTATTGCACAATAAATAATTGCACATATAGAGCATCACGTTGTGAACAACTGAAATAAACAAGGCATACTGCAAACAACCAAATATAGCGATTAAAACTGGACATATTCTCACTACACTACAAAAGGGACTCGACAAAACAAATCATGGGTTTCCCCCTGTGAAGAGGCATGGCAAAACAAATCATGGGTTTCCTCACTTGTCACAGATGGGCGCGTTCCCGTGGGAAGAGCACGGACCCTGGATGCGCTCCATGTTGTCGCAGATGGGCTCCTTCCCCTTGGAAGAGCACGGCTATAGGGTGCCCTCCCTGATGTCGCAGACGGTCTCTTTCCCCTTGGAAGAGCCAGAGAGGGTATCCTCCTCGTGGTCACCATCGATGAGGTCTGACTTGGAAGCTGTGGATCCCAAGCCAGTGCCGCGGAACGTGTCCTTCAGAAATGACAAAAGGGGCTCGATGGCGATGTAGGATGGCAAATTCTTGACAGCGAGCCAGAGGAGATCAGCGGCAGGGCCATGGATGAGATCGACGATGGTTGAACCCGAGGGGTTGGGGGTGGGCCACTTAACCTTTGACATAGCCCGCCTCAGGCCGTTGCTGTCGACGACCTTGATGTAGTAGCCGCGTCCGCGACATACCCGCATACTCTAGCCTGCTGATTGAGTGCCTGCGGCCAGTAATGGTCATCAGCTTCCTCGGTGATGGCGGGTGAAGAGACCGCGATACACCTCTTTTGGGCCAATCCCTCCTCGAGCTCCATGGGAAGCATAGCCGGGCTTAGGCTGCGACGCTCTGGAGTGGGTTCTGGGATGGGGATGGGGATCTGTGGGAAAGGGGGTGTTTGGTAGGCGTCATCTAAGAAACTCAGGGCCGCCTGGGTATGGACATTGGTGGGTAAGCTGCACGGGCAAACTGGCAGATGTTGACAATGGAGGCCTTGCGGAGGCGGCGGCAGGGACCTTGCTAGGGTTTTGAGCGAGGGAGGGGTGTGTGTGTGTGTGTGTAGGGGGGGTGTGTTTGAGGAAATGACGCGGGTACTGAAAATTTTACTACGCGGGAGTCAAACATGGGAGTGAAATGCCGGGGCTATTGAAAATTTTGATGATGGTGCATCACACACGGTCCGGAGATAACAATCGTGTGTTATGAAACAGAAAAACCCTCGAGGTGGGCAGATATTTTCGAGGGATGCAGGCGGGATTGGGAGAAACATCACACACGGTTGAAACACAATAACTTTGTGTTATCAAATAGAAAAAGCTACAGGCGGGTAGATATTTTTGAGAGGGGAAGCCTCGTGGAGCCCAATGTACTGTGCGGATGTGTGCGTGACAGGGGCACCGGCGTGGCACACGGTTAGTTTGAGTGAACCGTGTC
The DNA here is from genome assembly GCF_002575655.3 of Aegilops tauschii subsp. strangulata. Lineage (NCBI taxonomy): Eukaryota > Viridiplantae > Streptophyta > Magnoliopsida > Poales > Poaceae > Aegilops > Aegilops tauschii. Next base: position 393,252,348 of record NC_053035.3, read on the forward strand.
TGTTGCGTCATCCGACTTGTCTAATGTTCATAAATTTGGCGAAAAATGACACGGCAGAGGGTCAGAACATGAAAACGCTTGCATGTGGACCAAATTTATGTATGGAAAGGGTGGTTTGATGTTCAAATACCAAATGCAACTTCGATGTGGCACCTATCTCGCAAAGCGTGCGGTATTGCTTGCCCCCCTCATGTCGGCATGAAGGGAATCCTAAGCTATGAATGCATGCCCCCCAACCGAGGTTCACCTAGCAAAGTGCGAAGTAGCTAGCAGCCCCCCTCGTGTCGGCATGAAGGGAATCCGATGCTATGAATGCATGCCCCCCAACCGAGGTTCACCTAGCAAAGTGCGAAGTGGCAGCCCCCCACACACACTTTCAGTCGGCGGGCCAGAGAGGCATCTCACCAAGATGGGTCGTAAAACGGACCAAGAATAATCCACCTTGGTCGTATAACCTCTCTCTTGTTGTTGGTCAAAGTGATGGCCGTCCATGCGACCCCGGAGATGGGCTAGCTCGCCAATAATCACGCAAGTAGCTAGTCCCCGAAGACAATCACTTCATGCGTGTGGCCCAAACATATGTATGGAGAGGTGTGTTTTTGAATACACGATGGAACAACTTTGATGTGGCACCGTGATTTCGAAATAGAAATCCTCACACTGAGTGAGGGTTAGTGAAAGGATCGATATGGTTGACTAGAGGGGGGTGAATAGGCAACTAAATTTTTTTAGCTTTTCTTTACCAAATTAAACTTAGCATAAAGTAGGTTGTCTAGATATGCAACTAGGTGAGCAACCTATATGATGCGACAACAACAAGCACACAAGCAAGGAAGGGATACAACACAATATAAGCTTGCACAGGTAAAGGTAAGAGATAACCAAGAGTGGAGCTGGTGGAGACGAGGATGTGTTACCGAAGGTCCTTCCCTTTGAGAGGAAGTACGTCTCCGTTGGAGTGGTGTGGAGGCACAATCACTACAAAAAAATACACTTCCGTGATGATACGTGTTTGTCATAGTAGGTCACATTTTCTGTCATGCATGTACATCCATGACGATTTTATGACAGAATCAAGATAGTCATACCTGTGCTGTCGTAGAAGTGTTCCATGGCATTACCAAAATTATCATCACGGAAGTGTCCACTTCAATGACGATAAATCGCGCGTCATGGAAGTGCTTTCGTCAAGGGTGACCGGCACGTGGCATACACCGTAACGGGTCGCCATTAAGCTATCGGGTTTCGGTTTGGATCCGATAACCCGTTAACAGCCCCGACCAATGGGAATTTTCCACGTGTAAAATTCTCATTCGCCGGATAATGCACGTGTCAGCTAATCGTTGGGACAGATGTCATTCCTACAATGGACAGAAGACGCCTATGATATGTCGACACGTGGCACAACCAACAGTGGCCCATTTTAGGTAAAAAGGCCGGCCCAGCTAAAGGCCCACCATGTTTTTTAGACACTCGTGGGCTGGCCCGTTAACAACCTGCCATGTTTTGGGTCAAATTGAGGCCCATACAAGATCAGGCCCATTCACAACCTGTCGTGTTTTGGGCCAAATTACGGCCCATATCGGATTAGGCCCGTTAATAGGCCACTATTCTTTTGGGCCCATTCTAAGACATGTTTGTATTTCAGCCTATTAAATGCCCGTTTACCAGTTCGGCCCGATAATAGTTTCGGCCTATTAGCGGCCCGTGGTGCATCTGGGACGTTGTCGACCTGGTTTAACTTTAGGCAATTTAACGGCCCATGCAGAAATTGGGCTATTTCTTGGCCGAAGTAACTTTAGGCCTCTTAACGACCCGTAGTCTATGTGGATATATTTCAGCCCAACTGGCCTATCGGCCTATTAATGGCCCGTGTAACAGTTGGGCCTAATTACAGCCCGCATCGAATCCGGCCTGCTTACAACCCATCTGATAATAGCCCGTGACACTTTTGGGCCTATGGCCCGCGTGGATACCGGCCTGCTTAAAGCCAATAATTTTATTGGGCCAAACAGGCCCGAGATATATTTTGGCCTACTAACTGCTCGTCCTATTTGGGCCCAACATGGGCCTTAGGCAGTTTCGGCCTGTATTGGCCCGTGAATTTTTCGGCTCAACACTAGCCCAATCTAGGTTTTAGCCTGTTAAAAGCCCATGGTATTCTCTGGCCCAGCTGGCCAGAACTTTACGCGGCGTGTTAAAGGCAGGAAACTACTATAGGTTTAGACCTGCTAATGGCCCAAGATGATTATAGGCCCACGTTTTTGTTGGGGAACGTAGTAATTTCAAAATATTTCCTACGTGCACACAAGACCATGGTGATGCATAGCAACGAGAGGGGAGAGTGTCGTCTACGTACCCTCGTAGACCGTAAGCGGAACCGTTATGACAACGCGCTTGATGTAGTCGTACGTCTTCACGATCGACCGATCCTCAGTACCGAACGTACGACACCTCCGCGTTCAGCATACGTTCAGCTCGGTGAAGTCCCGCTAACTCACGATCCAGTAGAGCTTCGAATAAGAGCTTCGTTAGCACGACGGCGTGGTGACGGTGTTGATGAAGTCACCGGCGCAGGGCTTCGCCTAAGCACCGCTACGATATGACCGAGGTGGATTATGGTGGAGGGGGCACCGCACACGGCTAAGAGAGATCAATGATCAACTTGTGCGTCTATGGGGTGCACCCTGCCCCTGTATATAAAGGGGCAAGGGGGGAGCCCGGCCGGCCCTAGCAGGGCACGCCAGGAGGAGTCCTACTCCCACCGAGAGTAGGATTCCCCCTTCCCTAGTTGGACTAGGAGAGAAGGAAGGGGGAGAGAGGGAGGAAGAAAAGGGGGGCACCGCCCCCCTCCTAGTCCAATTCGGACCAGAGGGGGATGGGGCGCGCAGCCTGCCCTGGCCTCCTCTCTCTCTCCACTATGGCCCATTAAAGCCCATACAATTACCGGGGGGGTTCCGGTAACCTCCCGGTACTCTAGTAAAATCCCGATTTCACCCGGAACCATTCCGATATCCAAATATAGGCGTCCAATATATCGATATTTACGTCTCGACCATTTCGAGACTCCTCGTCATGTCCGTGATCATATCCAGGACTCCGAACTACCTTCAGTACACAAAAACTCATACTACCGATCGTCACAGAACTTTAAGCATGCGGACCCTACGGGTTCGAGAGCTATGTAGACATGACCAAGACACGTCTCCGGTCAATAACCAATAGCGGAACCTGGATGCTCATATTGGTTCCTACATATTCTACGAAGATCTTTATCGGTCAAACCGCATAACAGCATAACTTGTTCCCTTTGTCATCAGTATGTTACTTGCTCGAGATTCGATCATCGGTATCTCAATACCTAGCTCAATCTCGTTACTGGAAAGTCTCTTTACTCGTTCTGTAGTGCATCATCCCATAACTAACTCATTAGTCACATTGCTTGCAAGACTTATAGTGATGTGCATTATCGAGAGGGCCCAGAGATAGCTCTCCGACAATCGGAGTGACAAATCCTATTCTCGATCTATGCCAACTCAACGAACACCATCGGAGACACCTATAGAGCACCTTTATAATCACCCAGTTACGTTGTGACGTTTGGTAGCACACAAAGTGTTCCGCCAGTATTCGGGAGTTGCATAATCTCATGGTCATAGGAACATGTATAAGTCATGGAGAAAGCAATAGCAGTAAACTAAACGATCAAGTGTTATGCTAATGAAATGGGTCAAGTCAATCACATCATTCTCCTAATGATGTGATCCCGTTAATCAAATGACAAATCATGTCTATGGCTAGGAAACTCAACCATCTTTGATGAACGAGCTAGTCAAGTAGAGGCATACTAGTGACACCATGTTTGTATATGTATTCACACAAGTATTATGTTTCTGGTTAATACAATTCTAGCATGAATAATAAACATTTATCATGATATGAGGAAATAAATAATAACTTTATTATTGCCTCTAGGGCATATTTCCTTCAGTCTCCCACTTGCACTAGAGTCAATAATCTAGATTACACAGTAATGATTCTAACACCCATGGAGTCTTGGTGCTGATCATGTTTTGCTCGTGGAAGAGGCTTAGTCAACGGGTCTGCAACATTCTGATCCGTATGTATCTTGCAAATCTATATGTCTCCCACCTGAACTTGATCCCGGGTGGAATTGAAGCGTCTCTTGATGTGCTTGGTTCTCTTGTGAAATCTGGATTCCTTTGCCAAGGCAATTGCACCAGTATTGACACAAAAGATTTTCATTGGACCCGATGCACTAGGTCTGACACCTAGATTAGATATGAACTCCTTCATCCAGACCCCTCATTTGCTGCTTCCGAAGCAGCTATGTACTCCGCTTCACACGTAGATCCCGCCATGACGCTTTGTTTAGAACTGCACCAACTGACAGCTCCACCGTTTAATATAAACACGTATCCAGTTTGCGATTTAGAATCGTCCGGATCAGTGTCAAAGCTTGCATCGACGTAACCATTAACGACGAGCTCCTTGTCACCTCCATAAACGAGAAACATATCCTTAGTCCTTTTCAGGTATTTCAGGATGTTCTTGACCGCTGTCCAGTGATCCACTCCTGGATTACTTTGGTACCTCCCTACTAAACTAATAGCAAGGCACGCATAAGGTCTGGTACATAGCATTGCATACATGATAGAGCCTATGGCTGAAGCATAGGGAACACTTTTCATTTTCTCTCTATCTTCTGCAGTGGTCGGGCATTGAGTCTGACTCAAGTTCACACCTTGTAACACAGGCAAGAACCCTTTCTTTGCTTGATCCATTTTGAACTTTTTCAAAACTTAATCAAGGTATGTGCTTTGTGAAAGTCCAATTAAGCGTCTTGATCTATCTCTATAGATCTTGATGCCCAATATATAAGCAGCTTCACCGAGGTCTTTCATTGAAAAACTCTTATTCAAGTATCCTTTTATGCTATCCAGAAATTCTATATCATTTCCAATCAACAATATGTCATCCACATATAATATTAGAAATGCTACAGAGCTCCCACTCACTTTCTTGTAAATACAGGCTTCTCCAAAAGTCTGTATAAAACCATATGCTTTGATCACACTATCAAAACATTTATTCCAACTCCGAGAGGCTTGCACCAGTCCAGAAATGGATCGCTGGAGCTTGCACACTTTGTTAGCATCCTTTGGATCGACAAAACCTTCTGTTTGCATCATATACAACTCCTCTTCAAGAAATCCATTCAGGAATGCAGTTGTGACATCCATTTGCCAAATTTCATAATTATAAAATGCGGCAATTGCTAACATGATTCGGACAGACTTAAGCATCGCTACGGGTGAAAAAGTCTCATCGTAGTCAACCCCTTGAACTTGTCGAAAACCTTTCACAACAAGTCGAGCTTTGTAGATAGTAACATTACCGTGAGCGTCAGTCTTCTTCTTGAAGATCCATTTATTCTCTATGGCTTGCCGATCATCGGGCAAGTCAACCAAAGTCCACACTTTGTTCTCATACATGGATCCCATCTCAGATTTCATGGCCTCAAGCCATTTTGCGGAATCTGGGCTCACCATCACTTCTTCATAGTTCGTAGGTTCGCCACGATCAAGTAACATGACTTCCAGAATAGGATTGCCGTACCACTCTGGTGCGGATCTTTCTCTAGTTGACCTACAAGGTTCGGAAGTAACTTGATCTGCAGATTCATGATCAACATCATTAGCTTCCTCACTAATTGGTGTAGGTGTCACAGAAACCGGTTTTTGTGATGAACTGCTATCCAATAAGGGAGCAGGTATAGTTACCTCATCAAGTTCTACTTTTCTCCCACTCACTTCTTTCGAGAGAAACTCCTTCTCTAGAAAGGATCCATTCTTAGCAACAAATGTCTTGCCTTCGGATCTGTGATAGAAGGTGTACCCAATAGTTTCCTTTGGGTATCCTATGAAGACACATTCTCCGATTTGGGTTCGAGCTTATCAGGTTGAAGCTTTTTCACATAAGCATCGCAGCCCCGAACTTTAAGAAATGACAACTTTGGTTTCTTGCCAAACCATAGTTCATAAGGCGTCGTCTCAACGGACTTTGATGGTGCCCTATTTAACGTGAATGCAGCCGTCTCTAAAGCATAACCCCAAAACGATAGCGGTAAATCAGTAAGAGACATCATAGATCGCACCATATCTAGTAAAGTACGATTACGACGTTCGGACACACCATTACGCTGTGGTGTTCCAGGTGGCGTGAGTTGCGAAACTATTCCGCATTGTTTCAAATGTAGACCAAACTCGTAACTCAAATATTCTCCTCCATGATCAGATCATAGAAACTTTATTTTCTTGTTACGAGGATTTTCCACTTCACTCTAAAATTCTTTGAACTTTTTAAATGTTTCAGACTTATGTTTCATTAAGTAGATATACCCATATCTGCTTAAATCATCTGTGAAGGTGAGAAAATAATGATACCCGCCGTGAGCCTCATTATTCATTGGACCACATACATCAGTATGTATGATTTCCAACAAATCTGTTGCTCGCTCCATTGTTCCGGAGAACGGCGTTTTAGTCATCTTGCCCATGAGGCATGGTTCGCAAGTACCTAGTGATTCATAATCAAGTGATTCCAGAAGTCCATCGGTATGGAGTTTCTTCATGCGCTTTACACCAATATGACCCAAACGGCAGTGCCACAAATAAGTTGCACTATCATTATCAACTCTGCATTTTTTGGCTTTAACATTATGAATATGTGTGTTACTACTATCGAGATTCAACACAAATAGACCACTCTTCAAGGGTGCATGACCATAAAAGATATTACTCATATAAATAGAACAACCATTATTCTCAGATTTAAATGAATAACCGTCTCACATCAAACAAGATCCAGATATAATGTTCATGCTTAACGCTGGCACCAAATAACAATTATTTAGGTCTAAAATTAATCCCGAAGGTAGATGTAGAGGTAGCGTGCCGACGGCGATCACATCAACTTTGGAACCATTTCCCACGCGCATCGTCACCTCGTCCTTAGCCAATCTTCGCTCAATCCGTAGTCCCTATTTCGAGTTGCAAATATTAGCAACAGAACCAGTATCAAATACCCAGGTGCTACTACGAGCTTTAGTAAGGTACACATCAATAACAAGTATATCACATATACCTTTGTTCACCTTGCCATCCTTCTTATCCGCCAAATACTTGGGGCAGTTCCGCTTCCAGTGACCAGTCCCTTTGCAGTAGAAGCACTCAGTCTCAGGCTTAGGTCCAGACTTGGGGTTCTTCACTTGAGCAGCAAATTGCTTGCTATTCTTCTTGAAGTTCCCCTTCTTCCCTTTACCCTTTTTCTTGAAACTGGTGGTCTTGTTGACCATCAACACTTGATGCTCCTTCTTGATTTCTACCTCCGCAGCGTTTAGCATCGCGAAGAGCTCGGGAATTGTCTTATCCATCCCTTGCATATTATAGTTCATCACGAAGCTCTTGTAGCGTGGTGGCAGTGATTGAGGAATTCTGTCAATGACACTATCATCCGGAAGATTAACTCCCAGTTGAATCAAGTGATTGCAGTACCCAGACATTCTGAGTATATGTTCACTGACAGAACTACTCTCCTCCATCTTGCAGCTGTAGAACTTATTGGAGACTTCATATCTCTCAACCCGGGCATTTGCTTGAAATATTAACTTCAACTCCTGGAACATCTCATATGCTCCATGACGTTCAAAACGTCGTTGAAGTCCCGGTTCTAAGCCATAAAGCATGGCACACTAAACTATCGAGTAGTCATCAACACGCGACTGCCAGGCATTCACAATGTCCGAAGTTGCCGGCGCGGGTGGTACACCTACGGTGCTTCCAGGACGTAATTCTTCTGTGCAGCAATGAGGATAATCCTCAAGTTACGGACCCAGTCCGTGTAATTGCTACCATCATCTTTCAACTTTGCTTTCTCAAGGAACGCATTAAAATTCAACGGAACAACAGCACGGGCCATCTATCTACAACAACATAGACAAGCAAAATACTATCAGGTACTAAGTTCATGATAAATTTAACTTCAATTAATCATATTACTTATGAACTCCCACTTAGATAGACATCTCTCTTTTCATCTAAGTGATCACGTGATCCAAATCAACTAAACCATAACCGATCATCACATGAAATGGAGTAGTTTTCAATGGTGAACATCACTATGTTGATCATATCTACTATATGATTCATGTTCGACCTTTCGGTCTCAGTGTTCCGAGGCCATATCTGCATATGCTAGGCTCCTCAAGTTTAACCCGAGTATTCTGTGTGTGCAAAACTGGCTTGCACCCGTTGTATAAGGACGTTGAGCTTATCACATCCGATCATCACGTGGTGTCTCGGCACGACGAACTTTGGCAACGGTGCATACTCAGGGAGAACACTTGTACCTTGAAATTTAGTGAGAGATCATCTTATAATGCTACCATCAATCAAAGCAGAATAAGATGCATAAAGGATAAACATCACATGCAATATATATAAGTGATATGATATGGCCATCATCATCTTGTGCCTTTGATCTCCATCTCCAAAGCACCGTCATGATCACCATCGTCACCGGCACGACACCTTGATCTCCATCGTAGCATCGTTGTCGTCTCACCAACCATTGCTTCTATGACTATCGCAACCGCTTAGTGATAAAGTAAAGCAATTACAGGGCGATTGCATTGAATACAATAAAGCGACAACCATATGGCTCCTGCCAGTTGCCGATAATTCCGTTACAAAACATGATCATCTCATACAATAAAATATAGCATCATTACTTGACCATATCACATCACAACATGCCCTGCAAAAACAAGTTAGACGTCCTCTACTTTGTTGTTATAGTTTTACGTGGCTGCTACGGGCTGATCATGAACCGTTCTTACCTACGCATCAAAACCACAACGATATTTCGTCGAGTTAGTGCTGTTTTAACCTTCAACATGGACCGGGCGTAGTCACACTCAGTTCAACTAAAGTTGGAGAAACTGACACCCGCCAGCCACCTGTGTGCAAAGCACGTCGGTAGAACTAGTCTCGCGTAAGCGTACGCGTAATGTCCGTCTGGGCCGCTTCATCCAACAATACCACCGAACCAAAGTATGACATGCTAGTAAGCAGTATGACTTGTATCGCCCACAACTCACTTGTGTTCTACTCGTGCATATAACATCTACGCATAAACCTGGCTCGGAAGCCACTGTTGGGGAACGTAGTAATTTCAAAAAAATTCCTACGCACACGCAAGATCATGGTGATGCATAGCAAGGAGAGGGGAGAGTGTCGTCTACGTACCCTCGTAGACCATAAGCGGAAGCGTTATGACAACGTAGTTGATGTAGACGTACATCTTTATGATCGACCGATCCTCAGTACCGAACGTACGTCACCTCCGCGTTCAGCGCACGTTCAGCTCGGTGACGTCCCGCGAACTCACGATCCAGTAGAGCTTCCGGGAAGAGCTTCGTCGGCACGACGGCATGGTGACGGTGTTGATGAAGTTACCGACGCAGGGCTTCACCTAAGCACCGCTACGATATGACCGAGGTGGATTATGGTGGAGGGGGCACCGCACACGGCTAATTGAGATCATTGATCAACTTGCGTGACTATGGGGTGCCCCCCTGCCCCCGTATATAAAGGAGCAAGGGGGGAGGCCGGTCGGCCGTAGCAGGGCGCGCCAGGAGGAGTCCTACTCCCACCGGGAGTAGTGTTCCCCCCTTCCCTAGTTGGACTAGGAGAGAAGGAAGGGGGAGAGAGGGAGGAAGAAAAGGGGGGTGTCGTGGATCTAAGACTGACAGTAGAATGGGGGTAGGTATGTAGAGGCAAGATCCTAGCTATCGCAAAGTTGTACACATGAGTTTTACAAGTTCAGGCCCTTCGCAGAGGAAGTAATAGCCCTACATCTCGGTGCCCGGAGGCGGTCGACTAGATTATGCGTGTGTGTGTTACAGGAGGTCCGAATCCTTGTCCTAGTGGAGGGGGGTGGCTTATATAGAGTGCGCCAGGACCCCAGTCAGCCCACGTTACAAGAAGTTCAATGTACATAAAGAAGGAGCATTACAGGTAATGTCCGTAATAAAGTGCTATAAATGATCATTAAGTCTATGAGTAAACACTCGACCGTTGCTGTGCTGAGTGACCTTAGATCTTCTGTATGTCGAGTGGCTTCTGTTACGATCGAGTGACATTGATTCTTCCGAGTGGAATGTTTCTGGTCGAGTGAACAATGGTACCCTTCGAATGCTTCTGACTTTAGGGTGATGTCCTTGGGGAGGGTGTCTAGGTCAGGCCTATGACCCTACCGTAGGTACATAGCTTCATCATTAGCCCCCGAATGGTTCGGGGTTTGAGTGAAGAAGGAGTTGAAAATACTTCCGATTCAACTTTCGCGCTTCGGAAGTGTCTTGTTGGGATCGATGAATCAAAACGGTGACACCAACTTCTTTTTCAGTCGTCTTGATCCATTCTTGATTTTGTCGAGTGAACTTTTACTGGAAAGCCTCGAGCGTTGATATGGAGAAAATCTTTCGTCTGACAGGTTGCTCTGTTGCTCGCGGATCTCGCGGGATTCGAATTTTGTGAAGCGCGTGGGGCGGAGGAAGCCGCAGTAATCGGGCTGGATTAGGCAGGGCCGCCTCGATTTCCGCGCCACCTTTTTCGCCACGTATAGCGCGCGCGACTATTGCGGGACTTGGTAAGATCACTCGGGTCCACAAGCCAGTCACTCGGAAGCAACCTCATATAAGGCATCAGACGAGGGTTTTTGAACAGTGCGTTCCCATTCTTCCACTTCCTTCTCTGTTTTCTCCACTGCATCCGCTCCTGCCCCAGCGCCGCCGCTCTGTTCGAGCTCCGCCCGCTGCGATGGGGAAGGAGAAGACGGTGGCTTTGGAGCGCGCGAAGAAGGCGACGGCGAAGGCGCAGGCGAAGTCCGGTTTGCCACGCAGCTGGATCCAAGGCGACTGGATCCGGTCGACGATTCGTCAGGACGACATCGACGATCTGGCCGAGGAGGGATTGATCCCCCACGGATCCACGCGGCTCCAGGAGGACGAGACCGATCCCCGACCGCAGGAGCGTGAGTGTGTCCTCCTCACCACTCACGTCGACCGTGGGTTTTCTTTGCCGCCTCTTCCTTTTTTCCGAGCTTTATTGAACTTCTTTGGAGCACAACTTCATCACTTTTCCCCCAACACCATCGTCTATCTTGCCGCTTTCGTGTCTATGTGCGAGAATTTCTTGGGTTGTCGACCGCACTGGGGCCTCTTCAAGCACATTTTCACGTGTCGGTCTCAGTCGGTAAAAAAGCTAATCCGAGTGATGAGAGGACAAAAGTGATCCAGATGTGTGGGGGTCTTGGGATTCAGATGAGGGGTAAGAGCTCTTTTCCAGCCATAATCCTTCCCTAGTCAGTCCGAGGGTGGCAGTCAACTTGGTTTTACTGCAAAGACCAGCCGACTCCAGGCCAGTCGACTGGACTTCCCCCCCTTTCCATGGCTCGAGTAGAGAATCCCTCCGCCTTGAAAGTGACTCCGAGGGAGAAAGCGGAGGTGAAGGTGCTGGTTGAGCGAGTGGTCCAGCTCATCCGTGATGGCGTGACCGGCATGGATCTGTTGGAAGTCTTCCTCAGGCTCCGCATTCAGCCGCTTCAAGCCCGTGACCATCCGATGTGGATGTATTCAGGCATCGACGATTCCACTCGGATCCATCCAGAAGACGTTGATGAGGATACGGTGGAGAAGTGGTTGAGGGGTATCATTGGCAACAAAGATAACCCCAGGGGGCCAGGAGAGTCCCTCCACTCGACAACTCGTACGAAACAGACAAGGTCCAACTCTGATTTGCCGAGTGTTATCTTGATTCATCATGCAACTGCTTGTAATCAACCGACTGACTTTTGTCTTGCTTGTTGCCTTCTAGGCCCTTACTGAGTTGTACTCAATGCCTAACGGAGAGCAGGAGCAGGACCCAGAGGGGGAGGCGAGCGGAGGCGAGAGTGGCGAGTGGCATTCCGATGGTGAAGAGGACGAGGATAGCGATGACCCGAGTGATGAAGAATAGGTCAACTCTCCTCCCCGTAGGGAAAGGCGATCCATGCTCGCCCACAATCCGGCAAGCGCCCGCAGCAAAGCGACCGCGCAAACCGGGCAGTCATCAAAGCGCCCTCGGACGTCTTCTCCAGCGCCGACTGAAAAGGCACTGAAGCAGCCGAAAGCTGCGCCATCAAAACCGCCGAAAGCCTTGCCCAAGATCAAAGTGACCATCCCTACTGTTTCCGGGTAATAGTTGGACTTGAATTCCTTGTTTAGTACGAACTGGGTCTTGGTCCACTCACTGTTATGACCGACTGAATCTTGAAATCTGCAGTGCCGCTACCGCCGAGACTTCCGCTTACAAGAATGAAGATGAAGAAATGGAAGATGCCGTCACCTCCAATCCACGTACGATTCTCATAATCCTATCCTTATTCACTCGGTCGTTTTATTGGTCGATTAAATTTCTAGCAACTGATTCTTTTGCAGCTCCTCCCCATGTCATTGATCTTCCAGATGATGACGAAGACGTGCCACTGAGGTCCCTGGGGAAAAGAAACAGGAAGGCATCAGCTGGAAAGACACCTCAGTGTGCGTCGGCGACCGAAACAGCGATCCAGGAAGGTGGCAACGCCAATCGGACTTCCGTAACTTTTGCCGTACCACTGATGAGTGCTCAGCCATCGGCGTCGACTGCTCAGACTCCAGCCGATCCATCTTCGCTCTTTACCGCACATCACGTCCTAGAGGACCAAGTGGGTGCTGCCAAGGAAGCCATAGCCAGGCGGGCATCATGATGGAGCAGATGAAGATGGTCCGGGAAGCCAGCCAAGCGGCTTACGACGCCAGCTCAGCCCTTCAGAGCAACGTCCAGGTTGGTTAATCACCGACTAACTCTTTAACTTGGCGCTTGTTCTGTTAGGATATGGTACCTGAAAACTTCCTTGAAAAAATCTTTTCATCTGTCTGCATTTCGCATTTGTACACCCACTGGGTGTTTTGACTTGTCACTGAGCAAATTTGTATCTTGAGTCGACTAGGTTGTGTCGATTGGATCTTTTAACTAGTGGGGGCACGCTGAGTGCACCCACTGGGTGTAGTCCCTGAGACTATAGTTGACTGCGGGCAGTCGACTGTAGTCTTAGAATTAGAATTAGAATTTTCTCACTCACCCTGGTCGGACCATGTCGAGTGGAATCTGAACCAGTGGGGGCACGCTTAGTGCACCCACTGGGTGTAGTCCCCAAGACCGTGGTCGACTGCGGGCAGTTGGCAACGGTCTGAGAACAACTTGCCTCTTTTTTTACACTCGGCCTGGACAGACCACGTCGAGTGGAAACTGGACAAGTGGGGGCACGCTAAGTGCACCCACTAGGTGTAGTCTCCGAGACTACTGTTGGATGTTTGATTCGGCAGTAGTCTTAGAACTTGCTGAATTTATCAGACTATTGCTCTGAAGTAACCAGTCTTTCCATCTGTCGATTGACTATCCTTTGATTGCAGAAATCTTGTGAACTTGGAGCTTGTTTTGCTGACCTAAAGAAGCAGCAGATTCAACTCAACCTCGATCTGGAGCTGGCCAAGACAAATCTGCAGAAAGCCAAGGATGAAGCCGCTGGTAAGAAGAAGCATGTCGACTGATTTGTCTCTGAACCTGATTTTATTTTTCTTTTCCTAAACCAAGCGTTGTTTCTTTCAGAGAAACTGAACCAAGCTCTAGCAAAAAAGGACCAAGATCTTGCGGCCGCACAGAAAACAGCTGATGAGAAAACTGCACTCGCCGAACAGAAGCTAGCTTCAGTCGGCAAACTGGAGGAAGAAAACGCCAAGCTGAAAACTGCCCTTGATGAAGCCAATAAGGAAGCGACTCGCATGAAGAAGGACAAGAACAATCTGAACAAGAAGATGGAAGGCATTGCTCGCAAGAGGGACGATCTGGAGAATTATCTGGGAGGTCTCGCTAAGAAGTTGTTCGTCATGCTTGAAGGTATTCTCTTTGACCCGACTGACTCGTTACTGTCGACTCGACATTCAATCACTGACTCATCTTTGAATTGTGCGTATAGAATTTTGCCAGAACTTCAAGGAAGAGACTGGGAGAGTTGAGACAAGCTTGGACCCCATCGACTCTCCAGTGAAGGACGAAACTGCCATGAGCGTCCTCCGACTGGAATCTCGTGTTGCTGGTGTTGTCGACTATCTTGCTCGACTGAAAGTCGCAATGTCACAGATCGACACAGCTCTCTGGCCAAGGGCGACGCTCCAGAATGACCTCGAGTCTCTGATGACTCGGCTTAATGAGGTTCCCGGTCGAGTGCAAGAATGGAAGAAGTCTTCTGCCCGGTGCGGCGCTGACGTGGCTCTGTCCCTGGTTCGTGTCCACTGCAAGGAAGCATGAGAAGAGAAGCTGGCAGCGATCAAGGTTGCCAATACCAAGAAGCACGACTTCCAATCTTTCATGGAGACCTTCATTGCTGCTGCCACTTGGATTGCCGACGGAATCGACCTGGACGAATTCGTCGAGCCTGCCAGCCCTCCTCCTGCAGAGTGAACAAACTTTTACGCCTCACCTTAAATTTGCCTCGGAATGTCGACTGATTTTGTGACCGTTAAACTCCTTCGGGCTTGATGCCCGAGTACTTTGATCCGTGGTCCGGAACCTGAGGATTTATCTAAACTTGGTTTATCTCCGAATACGCTTGTGTTTGCTGCCGAGTTGAACTTGTCCTTCACTCGGAATAACCTTTGTACTTGAGATGCAGCTCTGAGGAGAAGGTTGCAGTCGACCTGCACCTCGTCGTCCACTACTAGGAAAAGGGATATAGATGGAATGGCCACTAATGGCGCACCAGACATGTGGTGCGCCATTGCTATATAGCAATGGCGCACCATGTGCTGGTGCGCCATTAGTGTGAAAGACACTAATGGCGCACCAGACAAACGGTGCGCCATTAGTAACAAATTTTATTTTATTTTATTTTGCCAGACATACCAATGGCGCACCAGGACATAGTGCGCCATTACTAGTTGTAACTAGTAATGGCACACCAGCAACATAGTGCGCCACTAAAATATTTTTTTTATTTTTCTACTTTTTTGCAAAACTACTAATGGCGTACCTGGTGCAGTGCGCCATTACTAGTTTAAGCTAGTAATGGCGCACTGCTCCCCGTGCGCCATTAGTGTATATTTCCTGGACACTTGATCTCGATCCCCCTCCATCTCGATCGCTATCCCACCTCACCAGATCCGGCCCCCCTCGCCGCCGAGCACCCCCCGCACCCTCTACCCCGCTCCACCGGGCGCCGCCGCTGACCCCCCGCACCCTCCCCCGCTCCACCGCCGCCGCCGACCCACCGCACCCTTCCCTGCTCCACCGCCGCCGCCGACGACCCACCGCACCCTCCCCCGCTCCACCGCCGCAGACGACCCACTGCACCCTAGCTCCCCTGCTCCACCGCCGCCGATGACCCACCGCACCCTCCCCGGCCCGCTCCACCGCCGCCGACGACCCCCTGCACCCTCTCCGGCCTGCTCCACCGTCACAAATGAATGCTATAGCTAATTCCTCCCTCTCCCTCGCCAGTTCCCCTTCGTCCCTCTCCCCCGCGCCAGTTCCTCTCCGTCCGCTCCCAATCCGCGCCCCCGCCGCCTCCCTCTGCCCATCCTCCCCTCCGACCCCACCCCACTCTCGCCGGAGTAGCGCCGCAGGGCCGACACCAACCTCGCCCTCGCCCGCGCGCGCCGCAACCTCCGCCTCGCATTCAACAGCTACACATTCTACACCGAGGACAAGGACATGAAGAGCGATGGTTATCAGAACTCCGGGGTAACGACGGAATCCTACACCGGTAACGACAAGGACAGAGCACCCCCCGCAACCCCCGACGACCCACCGCACCCTCCCCCGCTCCACCGCCGCCGAGCACCCCCCGCACCCTGTTTTTATAAAAATTATTACTGTTTTTATTAAAAAATATTACTGTTATGATTTAAACAAGTTTCAACATATTTAAACACAAATAAATATCAAACAGCATTTTAAATGCATTTTTTATAAAAATTATTACTGTTTTTATAAAAAAATATTACTGTTATGATTTAAACAAGTTTGAACATATTTAAACACAAATAAATATCAAACAGCATTTTAAATGCATAAAAAAATTGGGGAGCCTGGGAATCGAACCCAGGACCTCCTAGTGTGTGTGTTGCGTGCAGAGCAGTCGGGCTAGTGGGCGTGTTTTGATGGAGATAGGGTTAGGTGGGATATAACCTGACCAGTCGGGCTAGTAAGTAAAACAAAATTCTAATGGCGCACCAGGGGGAGGTGCGCCATTAGAATCGACGTACTTATGGCGCACCAGGGGGAGGTGCGCCATTAGAATTTTTATACTTGTTCCCCTCGCACTGTCGCCTCCCTCCCTCCCTCGCTCGCCAGATCCCCCACTCCTCGACCCCAACCGTACGCCACCGCCCCCTTGCTCCGCCCCCTCCGTCCGCCGCGCCTGCACATCGTCCGCCGCTGTGGTCTTGCGCTGCCTCGACGCCGCCGCCTCGACCCCCGCCGGACTCCACCCCCGCCCCAGCACGTACGTCCCCTCCCTCCCTTCCCCCATCCCCCTAGCTTCTCCTCCTCCTCCTCTCACCACCCGTGGCTTCTTCTGCTCGAAAGGTCAAGAAGGCGGCCAAGGACGTCGACGACATCACGGGCCCCTTCCTCCGGATCGCCGCCCGCAGCCTCCTCGACGTCGGCGTCCACCGGAGCACCACGACCGCGTCTGCGACCTCGTCTCTGCTCCGCCGCCGTCTACGACCTCGTCTGCGACCGCGTCCATCAAGGTGAGTTCTTCCATGGATCACTTCCAGGCCGTCGGTGCCATCCTGTTAATCAAGAGTGCTACTCCATCTAACTGTCATGAGGGATTATGGTGAATTTGCAATGCAATGCCAGTACTACACCTGACGATTTGCAATGCCAGTGTGAATTTGCAGTGCAAAAAAATTGCCAGGTCTGCACAATTGTTGTTCTAGTTACTTTCGAAACAAGGAGAGCTTTGATGTTGACTAGCATGCTGATAAATTATGAGAAATTAAAGTTTCTCAGATATGCCAGCAAGAAAATTCCTGTTGTTAAATTCACTGAAAATTCAGTTAATTTGGCTTTACTGAAAACCTTACTGAAACTAAATTCAGTTAGCTGGGTCATCTTCCACTTGAGAGGCTGGAATGATATCAGTGGCAATTATTTCCTATGATATGATGTAGCAGTAGTAGTAGTATATTGTGCTTAGGGCATGAATCATATGCAGCAGTAGTAGTAGTATTTTGTGATGAGGTTGGAGATTATGACCCCCAAACTAAATCTCCTAGGACCACAAATCATACCATCTCATCCATATAAGAAGCTTGAACAGCACCTTAACAATGAGGCACTACTAATTGGGCTGCTGTTTCCTCCACAAAAGAAGGCATCTGTGTGTTGCTTCTCAACCCTGGTGCCTTGCAGGTGAGATCACCTGCTTTACAGCTTTCTCTTGCTGCATAGGAAAGGTATTTTGCAGTGCTCAAGCAAAGTGAGGATAGTTTTTGCACAACAGCTGAATGTAACTGAATTTTTGAACACATGAATTGTAGATAGTTTCAGTTAACTAAGATTGGAAAAATATCTTGTTTCAAATATAGCCTATGCATGTCTTGTTTTCTGGTTATGGATATTGTATAGTACTGCATATCTTGTTTTTTTGTAATATAATGCTTACCAAAGGAGTGTTGAAGATATGCTATTGTTTCAAAGGAGTGTTTCAAATATATCTTGTTATCTGGTTATGGATATCTTGTTTCAAATATAAACTGCCAAAACTGAAAGAAATTGGAGTGTTGAAGATATGCTAGTGCTGAATTTTAGTAGTAGACTAAAATAAATTTTAGAATGACTGAATGTATGCAGCCTGCAGTAGTGTAGCTGTACCAAAATCACATATGCCCTAATGTATGCAGTCATGTTTTTATGCCATTCTGACTTGTCCACTGGGACTTCTCTCCTGTGATGTCTGTTTTGTTTCTGCAAAAACCCATTCAGTAGTGTGGGACTGTGGATCATTAGCAAGGAAACCCTGCTTTAGTTCAGACTTCAGAGATATTTGCCTTTGCTTCAATAGGTAGTTTGCTCACAGTCTAAGTTGAGCTGATTTTGTTGGGTGACCTATTAGATCTGGAATGGAAGCTCACATAAGTTGAGCTGCTTTTTGTCCATATGAAAGCAGAGGACCATATGGTCTGTGGCCTTTTCATCCATATGAAAGTAGAGGCACATTGTGGTGCTAGTTTGCTGGGTTTTGTCTCCGACCATCGTGTCGTGATGATTTTGCAGGTACCCCGAGAGGCCCTTGAGTTTGCCGGAATGTCGATTAACTTCCGTTCCGGCAAATTCGGGTACTCCATTTGTCCTATTTTCAGCAAAGGTCATGCTGAAATTTTCCGTGAATTTCTTTGCTAAAAATAGGACATATGGGGCACTTGCGACTAATGCATGGGACGGGGTATCTTAGTACTTAATTAAGTAGGATCAACTGCCCCTTTATTCTTGCTACATTAAACCATGCATAGGTGGCAAATAGAGCCAAGTGATTAGGCCCAACTTAGAATTCTCCTTCCCTTTTCTTGATAGGGTGTATTATTAGAATATACCCATATATATCAGTCAACCTAGGGTCCCTCGGCATCGATAAACCCTAAATGATGAAAACTTAACTTAGCATTTAGGGTGCCTCAGCGTCGACAAACCCTAAAGGATAAAACCTTGGCTTTTAGGGTGCCTCGGTGTCGATAAAAACCTAAATGATGAAAGCTTAGGCTTTTAGGGTGCCTCGGCGTCGACAAACCCCAACATATTCTATTTGGATGGCCCTGCTAACCCTTGACCATAAATACTTGAGATGGATGTAGCAGGCTTAAAGAAAGAAATGTTTTTAGGCCAACTCCACTGGGCCTGGCTGAAAATGCACAAGTGTGCATGACTAACAATATTCTATTGTAAAGCTAAACAGGAAAGAGGAACCACTCATCCTAACCATTAGCTCTCAAAATTACCACTTCACTTCTTACTACTGAAAATCATAGACCATCTCCATTCACCAATTGCTCAAACCAGTTCGAAGGGCGTGTTTTCACCACACTGTGGATTATCTTATTGGACCCAACAGAGATGATGTAGTTTTGAATTATGAACATAGGAAATGTCGTCATCGGACGACGAAAGTCTCTCGGGGGAGTGCGACTGGTGCCACGACGGTCGAGGTCTGTGCGACAGGCCTCACCTGGACGATGATCGGCGCTTCAGCATTAAGCTTGAAGAGACCTTCGAAGTTGAAACGGTACGCAACGACGACAAGTGTTTTTTTCATAATTAAGCATGACTTCAACTATTCCAACGTGTAATTTCATCTTTTACAATTCGAGTATAGTTTATCCCATGCCATGCAAGACGCTATGTCTTGGAGAGGATGGATTTTGAAGATCATGAAAATTTTGAAACGAAGAAAATTCACCTAAGGACACATCATGATGTGGATTTTGAAGTAAATCTGTATAATGCTGAGAGCGTAACCCATTTTGGTTGCAAAAATTGGGAAGCATTTTGCAAGATGTATGGTTTTGATGAGGGTATGCTTGTCACCATGGATCTTGGTGATCCTGGCATCGACCAAGACAATATGGACATTTGGGTCCTTGTTGATACGCCTCCAGTTCTACCGATGTGAGTTTCTCAAACATAGTTAATTATTAACTAATCTATATTGTTTATTTCAAAATAGTTGACAACTTATTTCCATTGACAGCTTATTTTGATTGTTCAAAAAATGTGCGGAAAATGGTAGACAAAACCCACTACACCGATGGCTCCGAGTTAACTTATAAGGAGAAAACTCATCTGGTCGGATTTTGTACTGATATTGAGAACTACAATATCTACAATCAAACTCCTCATCATTATGGTCCTCAATACGTGCCACTAGTGCACGTGTTGAACTACGGTAACTACTATGGAGATACCCTGGTAAGATTTCTTACTATTACGACATCCGTGCATATTTTGCATAGTTCTAAAACTAGTACATTATCATTGCTAACTATGAAGTTATTACTATGTTTTTCAACAGATAATCCGAGAGGATTGTGTGCCTCATTTGATGTATCAGAATGGTAGGCTTGATGTTTTGAATATACAACCAGGTCATCCTACGAATCTCAACTGTCCATACCGGATTTCTAAAAGAAGTGGAGACATGCAAATCAAAGAATGGAAAAAATGTATGGACAGTCGCAAGGAGCTTCTTGGAAGCAAAAGGAAGCGAGGCGCAAGAATTGGAGACAGGATGATCTCCATTCTCCATAATGGAGAGTCAGGGTCTATATTGTTTTATGCTATTTTACCTTAAAGAGGGTATTTCGGTCCTACCTAATACCGATGATCATGTGCTAAGAACAATTAAGTAGGGTTGGTTCGATGACTGTGAGGATGATGATCGTATGACTTGTTATTAATAACGAGTAGAAGTTGTATGATGATGATTAGTAGGACTTGTTAGGATTAGTATTAATTTCGACAAACTCGCTACTCGCGGTCTCGAGACTTGTAATGTTCTATCTTTGTTCGGTCTTTTGATTTCGGAGACTAATATGATGAATTGCATTCGGAGACTAATCTTCTATTGTATTCGATGAATCTGTTGTTGCTGTGTGGTGCTGTTTATATTATGTCCAATAATATATTTTGTAATCTGTGCAAATATTAGAAAAGAAAAAAATCCCTAATATACATACTAATGGCGCATCACCCAGACGTGCGCCATTAGTATGCCAAAGGATACTAATGGCGCATCGCCCACCAGTGCGCCATTAGTATGGCAAAGCACATGCCCACTGGGAGGCATACTAATGGCGCACCGTGGCCTATACTAATGGCGCACTGCCCAGTGCGCCATTAGAGTACCAGATACTAATGGCGCACCAGTGGTGCGCCATTAGTAAAAATTACTAGTGGCGTGATGCTAGTAGCGCACCAGTGGTGCGCCATTAGTAGGCAAAACTGGTGCGCCACTAGTAAGCCATTTTCTAGTAGTGGTCCTTTGCGGATAGGGATGGAGCGGACGTTATACTTGTGGCGTAGCTCCAAGGAGAAGGTTGCAGTCAACCTGCACCTCGCCGTCCTTGCGGATAGGGATGGAGCGTACATTATACTTGTGGCGTAGCTCCGAGGAGAAGGTTGCAGTCGACCTGCACCTCGTCGTCCTTGCGGATAGGGATGTGTTTCAAACTTAGGCGAGTATGGGACTGCAGCTAATCCCCCGAGTGGGAGGATTGCTTGCCACTCGGTAGGATTTTTCAAACTTAGGCGAGTACTGGACTGCAGCTAAGCCCCCGAGCGGGAGGATTGCTCGCCACTCGGTAGGATTTTTTAAAACTTAGGCGAGTACTGGACTGCAGCTAAGCCCCCGAGCGAGAGGATTGCTCGCCACTCGGTAGGATTTTTCAAACTTAGGCGAGTACTGGACTACAGCTAAGCCCCCGAGTGGGAGGAATGCTCACCACTTGTTGAGGATATAGACCTGGGAGTCACCCGCCAGGAGGGCCGGGTTACACTAAGGGTCATTGCCAGAAGCCCGGAGCTAAGTTTCAAGATAATGGGCCAGAGATGGGCTGAGACCCGGCGATGGCTTAAAGCCCGTAGTACAATCTTTATTGTTATAGTAGACTTGTAGTGTAAGGCAAGTATTGTTTAGAGTCCGAGCCAGACACTCTTATGAGCCAGTCGGGACTCTAAGGGCCACTGGGTGTCAACCTCCCTATATAAAGGGACGACCCGGCAGCGGTTTAGGGACGACAACAATCTGATCGAGAGCCGGGCATAGCTGTTTAGCTCCCTGGTTATCGAAACCCTGATTAATACCACCTCAACTGGACGTAGGCTTTTACCTTCACCGTAAGGGGCCGAACCAGTATAAACCCTCGTGTTCCTTGTCCCACTTAACCCCTTCAAGCTTCCCAATTGCGATGGCTCCACGACTAAGTCCTAACCCGAGGACATCTGCCGTGACAATTCCACGACAGTTGGCGCCCACCGTGGGGCTGGCGCACGGTGGATTTGAGTTCTTGAAGGGCAGCTTCGAAGGGCTCAAGGGATACGCTGTGGGCCGGATGACCAAGAGTCGTCGCGGCAAGCTCTACATCGACGATGCGGACTGGGGCCCCGACGCCGGCTCAGTGGAGTACGGGTACCGGGTCCCCTTCGGTGGAATTCATGTCTTCATCGGCAAGATTGGTGAGCCGGGCCCCGAGCCGGATCCCCGCGCCGATCTCATCGAAATGGCTCAGCGCGCACGACCCGCCCGGGCCCGGCCTGGCTTAAGGCGCGCTTTTGTGGGATGCATCCACGGAGGGCCCTCTGATCCATTCGGGTCTGGTGATGAGGCGGCCGCCGGCTCTGACGGCGAGTCGGCCGCTGATGAGTCAAACTCGTTGTACCAACTTCAAGATGGCAGGCTCATGAGTTATTCCGATGGCAACAGTATTCCGGACCTTTTTGAGCCGCCAAGTCAGGTCGGAGTTTTTATGGCTGGTGCGCAGCCTGTTCAGAACCCCGCAGCCGGATCGGAAAACCCGGTGCCTTCCCCGGCTCAGGTGCTGATGGATCTCACGGATAAGATGACGGCCCTGTTAACCGCCACGGTCGACCCAGCGGATCAAGTTCAGCATGATGCGGCGGTGGCACAGCTAAAATTGGATCTGATAAAAGCTAAAGAGGACCTTGCAGCGGAAGGGATCAGGCTGGCTGCGGAGCGGGCGGCTCTCGATGCACAGACCCAGCTGATTCAAGCGCAGTCCTTCCAACTCACGATGGATCAGAACGCGGCCAATGAGATCATGAGAAGGAGGCATCAAAAGGCTCAATCTCGACTCCCGCCGGTCTACGATCCGCGCAACCTCTTCAACACGCCAGGTGCAGGGTCTAGTCACCCGCCAGGGGTCGTAGCACCCGGGTCTAGACCCCTTATTCAACCACGAGTGATGGGGCCTCCCCAGGGGCCCCCTGCCCCGCCTCAATATGTGCCAATACCCCCGGGCCATTATAATAACCCGCTGGAGAACATGGTCGCCGCGGCGGCACGGCTGGCGGCTCTGCCCGTTGATGGCGACTCTCTGACGGCTATTGAGACCCGCCGGGTCAGAGAACTCCTTCATACAGCACTGGCGCAACAAGAGGCGTACTCCTACAGCCGGGATAGGATCCACTCAACCCCTCGTCCAGGGCAGAGCCCGAGTTACAGCCGGCACATGGTCTCGGCGACCGGCTCAAGTAATGTCCGACGCCATGACCCGCCCCCTGGTCATGGCCCGACTCATAATGGAGCCTTCTACGTAGCAGACCAAGCACTCCAGGAGGCGGAGCAGGCGCCTCAATTGACGGCTTACCAGACCCCCCCGGCTTATCCGACGATGTCCGTTGATGCGGGTATCCCTACTAGAACCGGGGGTGTCCCGTGTTTGATGCCAGCTATCCGTAATGAACGTCTACCCAAGGACTTCAAAGGACCTAGGAAGGTGCCTAACTATACAGCAGACTTACAGTCGGCAGCCTGGATCGAGAGTTATGAGATGGCTATGGAATTGCTGGAAGTCAGCGAGGCGGCCATGGCCAAATATTTCACCATGATGTTAGATGGAACTGCCCGCACGTGGTTAAAAGGGTTACCACCGAACTCCATCGGGTCTTGGGCTGAGCTGAAAGCCCGGTTCATTCAAAACTTCAAAGATACCTGCAGGCAATCTATGTCAATCGTGGATCTGACTGACTGTAAGCAGCAGGAGGGTGAATCCACGACCCATTGGGTTCGCCGGGTCAAGGAGATCATACATTCATCGGATAAGATGGATGCCGGCTCTGCAGTCTTAATGTTGGAACAAAACTGTCGCTTTGTGCCCCTAAAGATGAAACTCGGGCGGCTTAAGCGTGACTGTACTGATATGGGTACACTGATGGCAGCTCTTGTCAAGTACGCCGATTCCGATGGTACCAAGGATCCCCCTTCAGATGATGAAAGGGCAGGGAAGGGAAAGAAGAACGACAACGGCAAGGGTCCTTAGTTTAGCCCGGGGAACCAAGGAGGAGGCAAGCGCAAGGCCGATGGCAGCCTAGAGTTTGTAGCCAGCACCAACTCTCAAGGTAATAACCAGCGACGCAAGGGGAGGCCCCCTCCCCGAGGCGGCGGGTCAGGACCTTCTCTGGAACAGCTGTTGAATGAACCTTGTCCGAGACACGGTTCTAGAGAGAAGCCGGCGACTCATCTGTGGAAGGATTGTGCTATCATGAAGGCCTTTAAAAACTACAATGGTCCGGGTGGCGGCTCAGGTGCCGGCGGCTTTCATGGCCCGGGCGGTGGGTCAAATTCCGGTCCTCAGAACGGTCAAGGGGGCTTTAATCAACAGTCTGGTCAGGGTCATCAACAGCAGCAGGGGGGTTATCAGACCAACCCAAAGTAGCTTAGCGGTGGGCAGTATCACGTTTTCACCACTAGTTTGTGCAAAGCGGCGGGTCAAATTTCGGGTCTTCCAGGAAGGCGACCTTGTGCTCCGGCTTATCCAGGATCAAGCAGATGCACACAAATTATCCCCGCCTTGGGAAGGGCCCTTTGTGGTCAGTAAGAACTTGCACAACGGGTCATATTACCTCATTGATGTTCGGGAGCGTAAAGATTCTCGTAAATCTGAGGAGGAGACCCGTCGGCCGTGGAATATCGCTCAGCTTCGGCCTTATTACACTTGAGCTACCGGCTCTTGTGGGGTACATATTTATCTTAGACATATATGAATTATGATAAGCAATAAAGCAGGACCTCTGTCCTTTTTTCTCCTCCAAATATACGTGTCATACTAATTTGAAAGGAGGATCCGGCTTATGATCGCATTTGAGTCTAGCCGTAAACAGTAAGATCACTTGGGGGCTTCCTGTTCAAACATGGGTCGTATTCGAACCAAAGAGAACATAGCTGTCGATACCCATTTGATTGGCAAAGTGCCGAGCTCATTGGGAGGTTGCCTTTGGTCATATTTGAATCATAGTGTAACCCCTCTGAGAACCGACGTGGATCGTATTCGAATCAGCGTCGTTAAACAATTTTCAGAATCACTTGGGGGCTTCCTGTTCAAACATGGGTCGTATTCGAACCAAAGAGAACATAGCTGTCGATACCCTCTTGATTGGCATCGCCACACCCACTGGGGGCTATATGATCGTATCCGAATCTTAGCTTAACCCCTTTGGACCGAGTTTCTGGTCGTATTCGAACCGGAAGCCCCTAAGTTTTTATATTTTATCACAAGTCTACTCTGATCATGTCAAAGTATGTACTGCCGGGTCTCACTTACCGGCTTAATTTTGGTTTATCTTGTTAGTTGAACATCATGGATGTCATCAAGACAAGTAAATTCGAGTTAAGGTACCAACCGTGCTACCCGGGTTATTTAAACCGGAAGTATGCTTACAGGCTGTTAAGTGTGTTATCACAGCTATGTTCAGAGTACAGTTAAGGGCCAGTCTTTTCGGTTCGTATTCCGGGTTATCCATCTCAAACACCTGATTCTCAGGGCGGTAAGCCGCCTTGCGATTTGTGATTTACCTTTCTATGCAGATACTTAAAGGCACCTTTTAAGGTTGAGAAGGACAAAGGGATAATTACGACCCGGAAGAACACAAAGGATAATTTCAAGGGATTTCAGCGTTCATTACGTGCACGATGGCACGGCAGAGATAAAATGTTGCACCTAGTCTATTACAAAATTCCTCAAGTCTCAAGGTTGGAGCATTGTTCGATGAACCGCCAGCCGCTTTACGATGCCTGCTGGGTTGAAGTCCCCGGCTCGTCCTCTGCTCCGGTTGATCCCGAGACCTCAAAGGTTGACGACTTCCAGTCGATGCCGCGGAGAGCTTCGAACTGAGCTTCTTCGTCGATTAACCCGGCCGGGTTAATCTCTGGGGCGAAGGTGTGCTGGCGAGCCGGAGGAATCAGATTGATAGCTTCATAGCGAGGGGTTGGAATCCTCTGATTCTCCGCGTTGTACCCCGGCTGATACTTGGTTAAGTCGGTGTCGTTCCCGATGATGGTGGCCACCGGGCGTACAGCCTTAACACATGCCGCGAAGTCCTGCTGGTCGAAGGCGGAGCCGTCTTCCTTCAAGCTCGGGTAACCCAGTGCGATGTCTGCCGGGTCTAGATCCGGCAGGAATGCTTTGGCCCGGCTCAGCGCGGCAATTGCTCCGGATCTTGCGGAGGCTCGGCGTAGCTCCTGGATCCGCTGTGGCAGAACAGCGAGCCGGCGCAGGACTTCGGCCAGATGGGTTGGCACCTCGTTGGATAGGGCCACCACAGCTAAAGCGCGCTGTGACCCGGTGTAGAGTTGTTCCACCAGGGTGTACACGGCCTTTAGCTTGGTGACCACGCTCTGGTTCAAGTTGGCGCTTTTGGAACCTGTTTAACAACATCAGATGACCCGGTGATAAGGATGAATCAGGAGATGTAAACATTCTAACATGAATGAAAGCCAGTGAGGCGACTTACCGAAGATGGCAGCTACCATTTGGGACACTTGGCACTTTAGGCTGGAGAGTTCGGTGGTTTTTTCAGAGAGTGCCTTCTCCGCCTGTTCCGCCCGGGTTACCAGTGCGGTTTTCTCTTCGGCCCAGGCCTTCCGCTCAGCATCAAATTCGGTCTTCAGCTTTTCTTGAGCAGCGATGCTGGAGACAAACTTGGCGTTTGCCTTCCGGGTCTCCATCTCTTGTGCCTTCAGCCGGCTCTTGAGATCCGCCAGGTCCGACTCTAATTTCTTGCCAACAGCCTACATATATTTCCGGGTTATTAACAGTTATTCTATAAAGTCCCAAGCGCTTTCCAAGAAAAGACACTTGGCACTTGGGGGCTAATGCATATTGAATGTATCTATCTATGTACGGCCGGCTCAGTTCAGTAAGCCGGAATCTAAGTCTACAACATATTCAAGTATAAGTGCTAGACTTGGGGGCTAGGATGACAAGGATCACTATGCAGAAATACGAAAACAGCAGAAGGTTACCTCAGATTTCTGTTGGATCTGGTTGACCATGGCGATCTCGGCGTCTCGGCTCTTGTGAACTTGGCTGATGTAGCCTGAGACAAGCTCTCCAATGCTTAAATCGGTGTAGCTGGAGAGATCCAGATTCACCCGATGGGGTTGCAGCAACTCCCCCTTCGCGGAGCATTTGGCCAGTGCGGTCGGCCTCCCCGGCTCAACATACTCCGTCCGGGTAATTACCACGTCCGGGTCGTTAGCCGGTGGGGTTGAGCCGGAGGCCTCCGGATTAGCTGACGCTTCGGTCGTTGTCTTGGTGGTCGGGGCAGGGGCTTCAGGCGCCGTATCCATGGGAATGGTGGCCTCGGAGGCGGCTGGCGGATATTGAGCCGTCGTCTCCGGCTCAGGCAAGTCCGGCACTCTGGCTGACCAGGTCTTCTTTGCTCTTTTGGTGAGCTTTGCCTGGGCACTGAAAAGACAGAAGTGTTAGGCATACAAAGAGTAAATACAGACAGGTAATGTAAGGTGATTGTTATTACCCGGGTGCAGTTTTGAAGGCCGGCAGACTTGACTGCATGGAGTCACCCGAAGAGGGGGAGGTCTCCTGGTAATTGGAGTCAGAAGAATTAAGTGGTTGACGGATAACACCCGCCAACGGATGAAAAGGGTACAAGTGAGAAAAGACCTCGGTGCGACGCTTCCTTGTCGCGTCGGGTAACCCGGCGGAGAGGTCGGTGTCCTTGCGAGCCCGGGTGAGACGCCGGCTTTCGTGAACCTGCTGCTTCAAAAGAAATTGAGGGTCTTGATGAGCTAATGGATGAGAAAAGCTTACTTTCCGGGTTACCCTTCGGACTTTCAGCTGTGGCAAAGGCTCCGAGTCGGAGGAGAGTAATGTTACCTCTTCAATCACCGGGTTACTGGCGCCGGTGTCATCCTGTCAATAAACAAAATGATGGTAAAGTGGACAGCAGCAAACAACAAATATGGCAAGAGTTTAAAGGTTTAAGGGTTACCTCTGACTCGGAGCTATCGCTTAATTGCAGCAGCTCCGAAGCAGTGGGTCTGCTTCCCTTTTTGCGAGGGGCGGCTCTCTTGGCGGCTTTCTTCGCCTTCCTGGCCTTCTTGGCCGCCTCATGGTCATACTTGACCCGCCAGAATTTATCATTAGCCTGAGAAATACAGTAATGAATTCTTGAAATGGTTCAGAGCAAGGTGACATATCAAAGAAGCTGAAAGGTTAAAGTCAGCGGCTTACCGCTGGGGCTGGATTGGTCTTGCAGAATGGGGCTAGCCCGGTTTTTCCACAGTCTGCCAGGCTCTCGTTTAACAGAGCCTTGGTCTCTTCTTCAGCAACGTCTTCTGGAAGATCATTGCGACTGTGCCTCTGCGGGTCATCCTTTCGCCCGGTGTACTCACACATTAAGCCGGGGCGGCGGCTCAATGGGATCACCCGCCATGAGATCCAGACCCGGACCAGATCAATTCCATTCAGACCATTGCCTAGCAGGGCCTTGATCTTGTTGATCGTTGGAAGCAAAGGTTGGCGTTCCGCGCCAGTAAGTTTGTCGGATAACGGGTGAGTCGGCTCCAGGCGTGTTGGGCGAAAGCCGGGCAATGGATTCTCGTCAGCCGGGGATGTATCTTGGCAGTAGAACCAAGTCATATTCCAGTCCTTAGGGTGGCTCGGTGGCTCTGCGTAAGGGAACAGACAGTCCCTACGTCGCTGGATGGAGATGCCGCCTAACTCTAGACTTGGCCCGTTGGCACACTCATTTTGGCGGTTCAAATAAAACAGCTCTCTGAAGAGCAGTAGACTCGGCTCTTCTCCAAGATATGCTTCACAAAAGACTTGGAAGTTGCAGATGTTGGATATGGAATTGGGTCCTATATCCTGAGGTCGAAGGTCAAAGAAGTTGAGCACATCCCGGAAGAATTTTGAGCCGGGCGGTGCGAAGCCCCGGCTCATATGGTCCGCAAAGATCACTACCTCCCCCTCCCTCGGCTGTGGTTTTTCTTCTGACGGATCAGGGGCACGGTAGGACATCACTTCCTTCCTGGGCAGATATCCGGACTTAACGAAGTTGGCCAGGGTCTCATCAGTGACGTTGGGTCTCATCTAGTTGCAAGTGATGGGAGCCTTGGGAGGCATGGTGACGGTTGGTGGTCTATGAGGAAGAGAAAAGTGTCCGGGTTAATTATAAGCCGGGGATTATCATTCAAACTACAGTGATGGCTTATGAAGGGGACTAATGATATATATTGATATGGTGGGTTATCTAAGCTGTCGGGGCTTTCAGGTTAAGTTGGTCATCTATGGCTTACTGCAGTTAAGTCAGAGGATTTTACAGAGCATGGTTCTCTTTAAACCGGACATGTAAGCCGCCGAGATTCAATGGTTGCGTTTTTACTAAGTGTGGTAAACAGGTTTCACATACTACCGTAACTTTTTTGGATCAAAATAGTCGGAGCAGAGAAAATTTTCTAGACCTAAAAAACAGAGGCAGGAGAAGTTCTTGAGGTTGAACACAGTTCTCATGCAGTAAAAAGAGGATTTCTTGCAGATGAAATGAGTTCCGAACGTCTACCGCAGTGGTTTTACGCAAGGATAAAGGTCAACCGACTACAGTGGTGACGAGGACTGCCGAGTTTCTGGGCAAAGGTGACGAACACGAAGAACGGGAGGAACCCTACCACAGATTTGTTCTAGCAAGGCAGAGAAGACTCACCGGAGTTGAGGAAGAGCGAAGGTCGCCGCCGTTATCTGGTCCGGGTCAGGGTGATGCAGCGGCCGGGTCGATGAAGATCAGGGGCGCGACGGCGGCGGCGGCGGCAGAAGCTCGGGCAGAGGAACGACAGCGCGAGGAAGAAGAAGGAGAGTGTAAGAAGAGAGTGCCGGGCCGGCCTATTTATAAGGTAAGTCATAAGTGGGCGCGAGATTCAAGGAGACCATGGCGTGGTTATCTCCCCCTCACGGCGCCTCGATTTTCGCAAAGACAGTAAAAGCAGAGATCCGTTGTGGATCTGGCGGAGTAAAAAACGGACTTATTGGAGGATGACGTCACGGCGGATTATCCGGAGTCCGGAGAATGACGTCAGTCCGGGTTATGGCCTTCACACGAACGATAAGCCGGAGATTTTTTTGTCGGCAGAGTTGAAGATTGACACGAGCTGGCTCAAGTCAATCTGGGGCCTAATGTTGAGGATATAGACCTGGGAGTCACCCGCCAGGAGGGCCGGGTTACACTAAGGGTCATTGCCAGAAGCCCGGAGCTAAGTTTCAAGATAATGGGCCAGAGATGGGCTGAGACCCGGCGATGGCTTAATGCCCGTAGTACAATCTTTATTGTTATAGTAGACTTGTAGCGTAAGGCAAGTATTGTTTAGAGTCCGAGCCGGACACTCTTATGAGCCGGCCGGGACTCTAAGGGCCGCTGGGTGTCAACCTCCCTATATAAAGGGACGACCCGGCAGCGGTTTAGGGACGACAACAATCTGATCGAGAGCCCGGCATAGCTGTTTAGCTCCCTGGTTATCGAAACCCTGATTAATACCACCTCAACTGGACGTAGGCTTTTACCTTCACCGTAAGGGGCCGAACCAGTATAAACCCTCGTGTTCCTTGTCCCACTTAACCCCTTCAAGCTTCCCAATTGCGATGGCTCCACGACTAAGTCCTAACCCGAGGACATCTGCCGTGACAATTCCACGACACCACTCGATAGGATTTTTAAAACTTAGGCGAGTACTGGACTGCAGCTAAGCCCCCGAGTGGGAGGATTACTCACCACTCGGTAGGATTTTTAAAACTTAGGCGAGTACTGGACTGCAGCTAAGCCCCCGAGTGGGAGGATTGCTCACCACTCGGTAGGATTTTTCAAACTTAGGCGAGTACTGGACTGCAGCTAAGCCCCTGAGTGGGAGGATTGCTCGCCACTCGGTAGGATTTTTCAAACTTAGGCAAGTACTGGACTGCAGCTAAGCCCCCGAGTAGGAGGATTGCTCACCACTCGGTAGGATTTTTAAAACTTAGGCGAGTACTGGACTGCAGCTAAGCCCCCGAGTGGGAGGATTGCTCACCACTCGGTAGGATTGTTAAAACTTAGGCGAGTACTGGACTACAGCTAAGCCCCCGAGTGGGAGGATTGCTCACCACTCGGTAGGATTTTTCAAACTTAGGCGAAACAGATTAGCAGCCAAGTCACCCACTGGGGGATTTCAGACACAAATACAAGCAACCACAATCAGTTTAGAAGACTGTAAAACTCTTGTCTTTGATAAACAAAGTACAAAGGTATTTCTTATTACATCTCAACAGACTGAGTGCTTAAGTATAAAAGGGGCGGAGCAGCTCCGCATTCCAAGCGCGCGGCTCGTCTTTCTTGTGCTCGACATTGTAAAGGTGCTACGCTCCGTTGTGGAGTACTCTGGTGACAATGAAGGGGCCTTCCCAGGCAGGAGCAAGCTTGTGTGGTTTCTGCTGATCCACTCGGAGAACCAAGTCTCCCTCCTGAAATGCCCGACCCCTCTCGTTTCTGGCGTGGAATCGACGCAGGTCTTGCTGATAGATGGTCGACCGGATCAGGGCCATCTCTCTCTCCTCTTCCAGGAGATCAACTGCATCTTGTCGTGCCTGTTCTGCTTCATCTTTTGAGAAAAGCTCGACTCGGGGTGCATTGTGGAGCAAGTCACTCGGAAGTACAGCTTCAGCTCCATAAACCAAGAAGAATGGAGTTCGGCCAGTCGACCGATTGGGAGTTGTCCTCAATCCCCAAAGCACTGATGGAAGTTCATCGACCCAGGCGCCTGCTGCGTGCTTGAGATCACGCATCAGTCGAGGTTTCAGTCCTTTGAGAATCAATCCATTTGCTCTTTCAGCTTGTCCATTCGACTGGGGGTGGGCGACTGAAGCATAGTCGACTCAAGTACCTTGGGAAGCACATAAGGCTTTGAACTCATCGGAATCAAAGTTCGACCCATTGTCAGTGATGATGCTGTGGGGGACACCATATCTGAATGTTAACTCTCTGATGAAACTGACAGCAGTACTGGCTTGAAGGTTTTTGATAGGCTTGGCTTCGATCCATTTGGTGAACTTGTCGACGGCCACGAGCACATGAGTGAAGCCGCTCCTACCAGTCCTCAGAGGCCCAACCATATCTAATCCCCGAACAGCAAAGGGCCAGGCGAGTGGAATGGTCTTCAGGGTTGATGCAGGCTTCTGAGACATGTTGGAGTAAAACTGGCAACCTTCACATTTGTCGACTATTTCTTTTGTCATCTCATTTGCCTGTGGCCAATAAAATCCTGCTCGGCATGCTTTGGCCACGATGGTCCGAGAGGGCGCATGGTGACCACAGGTCCCCGAGTGGATGCCATTGAGGATCACTCGACCTTCTTCTGGTGTTATGCATTTCTGGCAGACTCCAGTCACACTTTCTCTGAACAACTGTCCCCTTATCACAGTAAAGGCTTTGGATCGACGGACGATCTGTCGAGCCTCTTGTTCATCCTCCAGGAGTTCCCTCCTGAGAATGTATGAAATGTACGGCACTGTCCAGTCGGGAGTGATGACCAAAACCTCCATGATCAAGTCGACCACGGCTGGGACTTCGACTTCAGTCGGATCCGTGGCACTCTTTGGTTGTGGGGGTTCTTAAGTGAAAGGATCTTCTTGAACTGAAGGTGAATGAATATGTTCCAAGAACACATTGCTGGGAATGGCTTCCCTCTTGGAACCTATCTTTGCCAGGTCGCCAGCTGCCTGATTTTTTAGTCGGGGTATGCGATGGAGCTCTAACCCCTCAAACTTCTTTTCTAACTTTCTCATTGCATTACAATAACCAGTCATAGCTGGGCTTCTGACGTCCCACTCCTTCATCACTTGATTGACCACTAAATCCGAGTCGCCATAGACCATGAGGCGACGGACGCCGAGTGAAATGGCCATACGCAACCCGTACAGAAGTGCTTCATATTCAGCTTCATTGTTGGAGGAGTCAAAGTGAATCTGGAGAACATAGCTGAGTTTGTCACCACGGGGGGATACCAATACCACCCCAGCACCAGAACCATTCAGCATCTTGGATCCGTCGAAGAACATGGTCCAATGCTCCGAGTGAATCTGAGTGGGAAGTTGCTGTTCGATCCACTCGGCGAGGAAATCTGCTATTGCTCGGGACTTGATAGCTTTCTTTGCCTCAAACATGATATCCAAGGGAAGGAGTTCAATCGCCCACTTTGCCACTCGACCAGTTGCATCTCTGTTGTTCAGAATCTCTGATGATGGTGCGTCGCTGATGACTGTAATGGAGTGATCAGAGAAATAGTGTGCAACCTTCTTCGTGGTCATGTAAATCCCATAAACAAGCTTCTGATAATGTGGATATCTTTTCTTTTGATGGAGTCAGAACTTCAGAAACATAATATACTGGGCGCTGAACTTTATAGGCTTTTCCTTCTTCTTCCCGCTCGACTGTGAGTACTGTACTGACAACTTGTCCAGTGGCTACAATGTAAAGCAGTAAAGGCTCTTTGCTGATTGGGGCAGCGAGCACCGACTGGGTGGAAAGCAGGGCTTTGAGCTCTGCAAACACTGCATCAGCTTCGGGAGTCCACTCGAAATTATCAGACTTCTTCATCAGTCGGTAAAGAGGCAATGCCTTTTCACCGAGGCGAGAAATGAATCGACTCAATGCGACCAAACAACCAGTAAGCTTCTGGACATCGTGCACACGCATAGGGCGTTTCATCCGGAGTATAGCACCAACTTTCTCTGGGTTAGCGTCGATCCCTCGTTCGGAAACAAGGAAACCGAGTAACTTTCCGCCAGGACCTCTGAATGTGCACTTTGATGGATTAAGCTTCATATCATACCTCCTGAGGTTGGCAAAAGTTTCAGCAAGGTCAGCCATCAGATCGGAACCCTTACATGACTTGACCACAATGTCATCCATGTATGCTTCAACATTCCGACTGATTTGAGTGAGCAAACACTTTTGAATCATCCTCATGAATGTGGCTCCGGCGTTCTTCAGGCCGAATGGCATGGTGACATAACAGAAGCATCCGAATGGAGTGATGAAAGCCGTTTTTATCTCATCAGGTCCATACAGTCGGATCTGATGATACCGGGAATAGGCGTCCAAAAAAGACAATCGCTCACACCCCACAGTCGAGTCGACGATTTGGTCGGTGCCGGGGAGAGGAAAATGATCTTTCGGGCAGGCCCGATTGATATGCTTGAAGTCAATGCACATGCGAAGTGAATCGTCCTTCTTGGGGACCATGACAACATTAGTGAGCCACTCGGAGTGGTAAATCTTTCGGATGAACTCAGCTGCAAGGAGCCGAGCCACTTCCTCACCAATTGCTTTTCTCTTCTGTACGGCGGACCGCCGAAGATGTTCCTTGACTGGTTTTACTTTCTGGTTGACTCGCAAACGATGCTCAGCCAGTCCCCTGGGTACACCCAGCATGTCAGAAGGTTTCCATGCGAAGATGTCCCAGTTCTCACGAAGGAACTGGATGAGCGCTTCTTCCTATTTGCTGTCGAGTGAAGTTGAAATATGAGTAGGAGCAGCATTAGGATCGGTCGGGTGAATGTGAATCGGCTTGGTTTCACCGGACTACTGAAATGCAGAATCAGTAGCGGGCTTCTTGGAGCGCAACAAATCACTCAGATCTGCGTTCTTTCGGTATTCTTGCATTTCGACTGCTGCCATTTGTGCATCGGCGATTTTTTAGCCCTTCCAGAAGCACTCTTCCGCCTTCTGCCGATTGCCAGTGATAGTGATCACTCCTCTGGGACCAGGCATTTTCAACTTGAGGTACACGTAACATGGTCGAGCCATGAATCGTGCATAGGCAAGCCTACCCAGAATAGCATGATAAGCACTCTGGAAATCTACCACTTCAAATGTCAACTTTTCTTTGCGGTAATTCTTGGAATCACCGAAAACCACATCAAGGGCAATCTGACCGAGTGATTCAGCCTTCTTGCCAGGTATGACACCATGGAAACTCATATTGCTTTCACTAAGCTAGGACATCGGAATGCCCATTCCCTTCAAGGTCTCCGCATACAGGATATTCAGGCCACAACCACCATCCATCAGCACTTTAGTCAGCCGAGTGCCTTCAACAACTGGGTCGACCACCAGCGCTTGCCTCCCACACGTGGCTATATGTGTTGGATGGTCAGACTGGTCGAATGTGATGGCAGTCTGGGACAACTTCAAATAACTTGGTGTTGCCGGAGCAACCATGTTCACCTCTCTGTTGATAACTTTCAGTCGACTTTTGCTTTCAACATCAGCAAAAATCATCAGAGTGGAATTGGCGTTGGGAAAACCATCATCATCTTCTTCCCTATCCTCACCCTTGTCTGACTCTCTTTCCTTCTCCTTGGGTTGTTTCTCTCGGAACTGCTGGATCAGGAGCCGACACTGCCGAGTGGTGTGTTTAGGGTAAATGAGATTACCCTCTTCATCTTTTTTGGTGTGAATGTGGCAGGGTAACAACACATCATTTCCATCTTGATCTTTCACTTTCTTGGGTTTCCACGGCCCTTTGGGCTTCCCCTTGAACTTTCCTTGAGCCACAACTAAAGCTTCACCAGGAGCCGCTGGTTCGGCCTTGCATTTCTGTTTCCGATTGGAATTCCCTCCTCCAGTTTCTTGGGCGATTGTTTTGTGCTTACCACTCCGGAGTCGGTCTTCCTCTTCACCATTCGTACTTGGTGGCGATCTCCATCATCCGACTCAGGGACATATCCCCAGTCCGACCGAACTTCAGGTTCAACTCTTGATATTTAACACCCTCCTTGAAGGCATAAACTGCTTGATGATCTAACACATTCTCCACTATGTGGTGCAACGTGATCCATCTCTGGGTATAATCTCTCAAGGTTTCATTCGGTTTCTGCACACAGGATTGCAACTCTGTTAACCCTGCTGGCCGTTTGCATGTACCTTCAGAGGTTCTAACAAACACTCGGGCAAGTTCCTCCCAACTATATATGCTCCTAGGTGCTAACTGATTCAACCACGCTCTGGCCGAGCCTTCCAACATCAGAGGAAGGTGCTTCATGGCCACTTCATCATTGCCGCCACCGATCGGAACAACCACTCGGTAGTCCTCGAGCCAAGTGTCAGGCTTGGACTCACCAGTGAACTTGCTGACTCCAGTCGCCAACCTGAAGTTGGGAGGAATCACTGTTGCCCTGATGGCTCTGCTAAAGCACTCTGGACCTGAAACATGCACTCTGCTGCCAGTCGGATAATCTCCGTCATGGCCTTTCTGTGTGCTCTGTTCTTGTCAACTAGACCTTGAACGAGAATAGATCTCGCATCAAAGCCCGGCTCTTTGGGGTTGACTGGAATTCTTCGTCCACCACTGTGAGGGCGTCTCTCATCGTGCTGCCAAGGCACATATGACCCACTCCTCGGGGGAGGCGTGGGCACTCGACGATGGTCATCGTGGTCGAGTCGGTGATCATACTGCTCACGGTTTCTGTACTGATCTCGTCAGTCTCCATGTCCCTCACGCCTCGGAGGTGATCTTGGGCTGTGAGCCGACTGAACTGTGTCTGCCATCACAGATCTGCTATGAATCCTATTCCGCGACTGAGATACTGTTGTGTTCTGCTCTCCCGCTGCTCGGAGTAAAGCCCGGATCTGCATCAAACCTCTACCAGCTTCCGACTGGGAAGGCTGACTCGACTCTGCTATTCGGACTGCAGCTGTGAGATTCTGAATCGGAGTTCAGTATACCTGAGTTGGAGGCGGAAAAAGCTGTCGTCGACAGGATTCAGGAATCCGCTGCCGAGCACGCTCGTCGAGTGCGTGCTGGAGGTTCTCCAGTCGAGTGCGCTCAGCCAAGTTGGCCAGGAGCGCCTCCTCCAAGGCCCGGGCCTCGGGGGTTTCTCCAACGATAGGAGTGTGAAGTGCATCCATATTGCGGCGGCGGATCTCTTCCCTCTGCTGCGAAGAAAGAGGCTCGGGGCGGTACTCTTCGTGAGCACGCGACGGATTGCCACCACCATCGCCACCGTCGTCGCGGGGGAAGCCAGGAGGACTGCATGGTCCATTGACCATCAAGACTTCTGCCGCAGGGTCGCTGCTGTCGCACTCGGATGCAGTCTCGACGGAGCTAGTCGACAGGTCGAACAGGCCGTAGAGAGTTTCGTCAGGCTCAATTTCCGCGACTTGCGGGGTGGCCGACTGGCGGGCCACTGCGTGCCTCACCCACCGCTGGAGCCGCGATCGACAGGAATGCTTGCGCCGGTGAATGGCGGAGGGCGAGGACGCCTCAGGAGCCGACCGATACTGAGTCGACGGCTGCCGAAGAAGGACGTCGCGGATGCACGCGCGAAAGTGCGTCGCCCCGCGGACGGGGAGCGCCTCGACGTCGAGTGGAGCCTCTTGGAGCCAGGCGGAGTCGTCGACGACGAAGACGAGCGCGCCGAGACGGATCTCACGACCCTTAGCCAATCCACCACCGGAAACCATGATGATGGGAATGAAAAAATCGCAACTTCACCAACAAGTTGCTAAGACACCTGCCCCGCGGTGGGTGCAACTGTCGTGGATCTAAGATTGACAGTAGAATGGGGGGTAGGTATGTAGAGGCAAGATCCTAGCTATGGCGAAGTTGTACACACGAGTTTTACGAGTTCAGGCCCTTCGCGGAGGAAGTAATAGCCCTACGTCTTGGTGCCCGGAGGCGGTCGACTGGATTATGCGTGTGTGTGTTACAGGAGGTACGAACCCTTGTCCTAGTGGAGGGGGGTGGCTTATATAGAGTGCGCCAGGACCCCAGCCAGCCCACTTTACAAGAACTTCAATGTACATAAAGAAGGAGCATTACAGGTAACGTCCGTAATAAAGTGCTATAAATGATCATTAAATCTATGAGTAAACGCCCGACCGTTGCTGTGCCGAGTGACCTTAGATCTTCTGCATGTTGAGTGGTTTCTGTTACGGTCGAGTGACATTGATTCTTCCGAGTGGAATGTTTCTGGTCGAGTGAACGATGGTACCCTTCGAATGCTTCTGACTTTAGGGTGATGTCCTTGGGAAGGGTGTCTAGGTCACGCCTATGACCCCACCCTAGGTACATAGCTTCATCAGGGGGCGCCGCCCCCCTCCTAGTCCAATTAGAACCAGAGGGGGAGGGGCATGCGGCCTGCCCTGGCCTCCTCTCTCTGCACTATGGCTCATTAAAGCCCATACAATTACCGGGGGGGGGGGGGGGGCGGTAACCTCCCGGTACTCCGGTAAAATCCCGATTTCACCCGGAACCATTCCGATGTCCAAATATAGGCTTCCAATATATCGATCTTTACGTCTCGACCATTTCGAGACTCCTCGTCATGTCCATGATCATATCCGGGACTCCGAACTACCTTCGGAACATCAAAACACAAAAACTCATAATACCGATCGTCACAGAACTTTAAGCGTGTGGACCCTACGGGTTCGAGAACTATGTAGACATGACCGAGACACGTCTCCGGTCAATAACCAATAGCAGAACCTGAATGATCATATTGGTTTGTACATATTCTACGAAGATCTTTATCGGTCAAACCGCATAACAGCATAAGTTGTTCCCTTTGTCATCGGTATGTTACTTGCCCGAGATTCGATCGTCGGTATCTCAATACCTAGATCAATCTCATTACCGGCAAGTCTCTTTACTCATTCCGTAGTGCATCATCCTGTAACTAACTCATTAGTCACATTGCTTGCAAGGCTTATAGTGATGTGCATTACCGAGAGGGCCAAGAGATACCTCTCAGATAATCGGAGTGACAAATCCTATTCTCGATCTATGCCAACTCAACAAACACCATCGGAGACACCTGCAGAGCACCTTTATAATCACCCAGTTACGTTGTGACGTTTGGTAGCACACAAAGTGTTCCTCCAGTATTCGGGAGTTGCATAATCTCATAGTCATAGGAACATGTATAAGTCATGGAGAAAGCAATAGCAGTAAACTAAACGATCAAGTGCTAAGCTAACGAAATGGGTAAAGTCAATCACGTCATTCTCGTAATGATGTGATCCCGTTAATCAAATGACAACTCTTGTCTATGGCTAGGAAACTCAACCATCTTTGATCAACGAGCTAGTCAAGTAGAGGCATACTAGTAACACCATGTTTGTCTATGTATTCACACATGTATTATGTTTCCGGTTAATACAATTCTAGCATGAATAATAAACATTTATCATGATATGAGGAAATAAATAATAACTTTATTATTGCCTCTAGGGCATATTTCCTTCAGTTTTGGCCCATATGAGTAACGGGCCGGCCTGAAGACCGACAACACTGAGATCCACTGAACCTTCCGGCCAAAATTACAGCATACGACCAAAGAATAAACCTAGACTATACAATAAAGAAATTACGGCATATTACATCCACTGGGAATCAAAGTTCGCTACCGGTGATAATAAAGCGCAACGTTACCGCGGATTACATACACTGGGCATCAAAGGTCGCCACCAGTGCATATAAACGCGCCGACAAAAGAATATGCTCCCTCCGTCCGAAAATACTTGTCATCAAAATGGATAGAAAGGGATGTATCTAGAACTAAAATACGTCTAGATACACCCCCTTTTATCCATTTTGATGAAAAGTATTTCCGGACGAAGGGAGTACAAAACTGAGAGCACTTCAGAAGGTACTAGGCCTGGCCAGGATGGGCCGCGCAAGCAGCCGAACAAGCTGATGAGACCTCAGTTGTGTCAATGATAGATGCTCCATCCCTAGTTGTATGGCACCATAGTGCGCAAGGCAGTTCTCTGACATCTTCATTGCATCTTTGACTTCAAGTCGGAGCTGGGCTGAAGCAAGCCTTTCCGCTTTAAGTTGAGACTGAAGTCGAACTGATTGAGGCAGCGACTGCATAGAGGTTGTCTCACACCTGCTGGTGAGTAGCTTCAACTCACTGTCTTCATTAAGACAGGACCTTGGGGTCATGTCGCTGTCCTCAAGATGGTTTGGCTCACTATCTTCCCTAAAGTTCTGCCTGGCATAAGAGATATGACTCTGAAAGAGAAACAAGGAGACACGTAACAGGTTTCACAATTATATAAGCAAATAAATGGATCTGTTCTGCATAAGTAACATGTTTTTACAACTTCAATTTAAAACTGGTAGTTGTTGCAAACATCCAATCAGATGTAAATAGCAAAGTAAACAGCAGTGGAGGAAATGATGCTTATCCAAATCTATACTAGAACAAAGTTTGAAGACTTGAGAAGGATGAACTTACATTACATGTTAACATGGGCTGGACAAAGCCCTTCTCCATGTTGATGGAAGGATAATTCAATAAATTCCCAAAGAAAATTCTTTATAAGCGTTGCCATTATTCTACATTTTGCAAAGAGTAAATATAGCTCAAATAATATTGGAAGAAACAGAGGATAATGAAGCTCAGGTGCAGACTGATGATACATAATCAAATAGCAATTAATTAAGTAGAGCATTACAAGGCAAAATGTACTGACAAGAGGAATGCAGACATTAACGTGTGCAGTGGCATTGGCTTTATTCAACATTTTGGTAAGAGTAAATGTAGATATGATAATTTGGAGAAAGTGGAGGGCAGGGAAGATAAGATGCAGAGTAATGCTAGGCAATCAACTATCTCGCGATGCAAGTACAGTAATACCACCATTGTCCATTATTACTTGTCGCTCAAATGGATGTATCTAACACTATTAAGTTCTAAATACATCCAATTGATCAACAATTAATTCGATACAAAGGGAGTACATGACAACAGGTACTTACATGAGCAACGCAAAACTTCATAACCATTGTGTTAATTCTACATTTATCTAAGAGTAAATATAGATCTTATAATTTCAAGCAAAGGGAGGATAAAGAAGCAAACATTTACAATGATGCTACATAATCAAACAGAAATGAGTGTAAGTATGCTGACAAAGGGCAAGAGGTACTGACAAGAGCAATGCAGAGCTCAGTATTGTTCTAAGATCCTATGATCCTTTGAGCAAGGAGATTCATCTGAAATTAGTTTTCATATAAGAGAGAAGGTAAGGCACATATGCAGAAATTTAGGAGTTCAAATTTTGAATTGATATCATAGACAGTACCTGACGCTGGGCTCTCAGCAGTTCTAATAGGGGTTTGGCCAGTGGAGTAGGGGTAAAGTGTGGTACAGTTGGGCCTGTGTTTTCTGTGGATCTATCTGATTGAACAGGTATCACTACCTTCTCCAAATACCTAGTTTGTACTCCTTGAGGATCTGCACTCACCCTCTTCCTTTTGGACATTTATTACGAAAGAACAACATTTGACTGAAAAAACATAGTATGACGACACATGGAATAGGTACAGAAAATGGATAGGTATGGCATATACTCATATATGATGCTTAAACTAAGCAGATGGTGTAATAAAGTAGAAGTAATGCAAGAGGTCAGATGCAAAATATGTGCGACCAATACAACCTTGCCAAGTTAGAGCAAGCACCTTGATGGGTGAATAAGATAGGCCATCCTCCACCATGCCAAGTTTGTTAGCCAGTGGATTGTTCCGCAATATTCCTCTCGTGTGCCCATTCTCATATTCATTTTGATAATGTTCAATACCTGACATGCATGAAAGCATAAAAACAAGTGCGATTATCTTTGTAATTGTAACGCCCCGAGACCGACGCTCCGTCTGCCTTCCTTGTTTTGCGAGTCAGCTGTGTTTTATTTGTTTGTTGCATTCGTCATCGCATCATTTGCATTGCATCGGCATTTCGTTGCCGCCATGTTTTTAAACTTGCATCCCCTCGTAGTGGCCGCGCCCCCCTTGCTTCCGCTGACCCTTCCGAGACCAACCTCGCTCTTCATTTTCCCTTTTGCTTAAACCGGGGTCCCTCTTTGCACAGTGCTTCGCCCCCTCGCGCGCGTCCGAAATTTGTTCCGAACCCGAACCGGACTTTCGTTACCATTGGGTCCGGATCATCCCCAAACATCTACAAAACATCACCGTTTTCTTTGTTGGACGCCCATAGCCTATTTTTCTCGACCGTTGATTTCGATCGGAGGGACTAGCCCCTAACCTATTTCCCTGCTATTTATACTCGAGGTCCAACCCTAGAAGTTAGGAGCCTTGTCCCATCCCCATTCGGCCGCCGCCACTCCAAAAATCCCCCTCGGGATCCATCCCCAACCTACCAGCCTCCTCCTTCCCGATCCATCCAACCACCACAGCCCACGCAGACCTCCCCGTTCCCCACGTCGCGAGCCAGGGAGAGGAGCTCCCTGCCGCCTCCCACCTCCTCGTCCCCGTGCCCACAGCCGCGGAGCAGTAGCCATCGCGCCCGAGGCCAAGCCCCTCGAGCAGGAGGGCTTCTCCTGCCCGAGCCCCGCCTCGTTCCCCATCGTCCTCGCCCGTCGTCACGTCACCGGCGTCCAAACCACCAGAGCGCAGCCGCCCTTCCGCTGTCGTCGAGCGCCACAGCAGCAGCAGCTCCAGGCCAGCCCCACGCCCCTGCTCTTCCTTCTTCTTCCCCTATCCCGCTCTTCTCTCAGTGCTCTCTCTCTGTCCCATGTAGGAGGGCAGCCATGGGAGTACCTCGAGGAGCACCACCGCAGCAGCCGGCTAGCCCTGCTCCTGCCTCCCCCAGATCAGCATTGCGCCGGCGCCCTTCGGCTCCCGCACCGCCGGCGAGCTCCATCAGGCCCCAGGTCGCGTGGCCATCGCCCTCGCCTTCCCTCTTCTTTCTTCTTTTCCGTTCTGTTCCATCCTCTCTGAAAAATCCCTCTCCCTTTCTTTCTTCAGGTACACAGGAGGTGCTCCACCCGTTGCTGTTGTTTGCAAGAACACTGGTGCCCCGAATCCGCCGTAGCGTTGCCCTCCGCGCTCGATTCCCTGCCGCGTCGAAGTCCCACCGCTTCCCTCACCTGCGGCGCCATGGCCTTGCCTCTGCTTCGAGCGGGCGAAGGAGGCGCGCTAGCCTTGATCCCCTGTCTCCTCTGCTCGTGGTCGCGTTGACCGCATCGGCCAGATGCGTGCGGCCCAGCAGCCGGCCTGCTGCCTCCAAGGTCCAGTGCCCACCTCGGCCTTCCCTCCAGCCGGCCTGCACGCGCCCCTCTTGGGCCTCCTCCATCGACCGGGCCTCAGCCCATGGTGAGCAGCGTCCAGTGCCGCTCCTGTGCACCAGTGGGCCAGCCAGATTAGGCCCGCAGTGTTTTTTTTCCGCTGCTGCAAATTTGTCTAATTTTCCAGAAACTGCATATTTACAGTTTGACCCTCCATGTTCATGCATTTAATATCTCACAAACCATGCATCGGATTAAAATAATTTATATATGTAAAATGCTTAGAATTTTGTGTAGTTTAATAATATGCCACTTTCACCCATGTTAAAATTGTTTAAACTGGTGTTTGATTAAATTTGCTCAAATAACATGCTAAAATGATTTAATTCATAACTAATTAACCGTAGCTCGGATTTTAATAAACTTTATATGTAAATGGGGTAGAAAAATGCCTAGTTTAACTTGGTGCACTTCATGTTGCTGTTTAACAATATTAAAGTTGCGTTTATGGCAGAACAGTACCAAATCTAAATTATGGACATGAGGATTTATCGGAATTGTCGTTTGTTATTTCCGGCCTCATTTAAAATTGCCTAAATAGTTAGTTTCCATATGCTTCACCTTTTGCCATGTTTAACAACATTTAATATTGTTGGTTGCATAAACGAGAGAGAACTAAATAATTAAATGTGGTGTTTCGTCAATATGCAACTCGTTGCATATTGAGCTCCACTTAATTTGTAGTGTTGTTTGTTGCACTTTGCCATACCATGCCTCATTAAACCGGACATGCATCATACTTGATTGTGCATCATGTCATGTTTCTGTGATGGTTGTTTACTTTGTTGTTTGTTTCTTTCCGGGTTGCTTCTCGCGTTAGCTTCGGTTTCTTTCCGGAGTTGTGAGGATTCGTTCGACTCCGTCTGTTTGTCTTCTTCATGGACTCGTTCTTCTTCCTTGCGGGATCTCAGGCAAGATGACCACCCCTCGAAATCACTTCTATCTTTGCTTTGCTAGTTGCTCGTTCTTTTGCCATGCTGCGCTACCTACCACTTGCTATATCATGCCTCCCATACTGCCATGTCAGCCCCTAACCTTTTCACCCTTCCTAGCAAACCATTGTTTGGCTATGTTACCGCTTTGCTCAGCCCCTCTTATAGCGTTGCTAGCTGTAGGTGAAGATGAAGATTGCTCCATGTTGGATTATGTTTATGTTGGGATATCACAATACCTGTTATTTAATTAATGCATCTATATATTTGGTAAAGGGTGAAAGGCTCGGCCTTATGCCTGGTGTTTTGTTCCACTCTTGCCGCCCTAGTTTCCGTCATACCGGTGTTATGTTCCTTGATTTTGCGTTCCTTACGCGGTTGGGTGATTTATGGGACCCCCTCGACAGTTCGCTTTGAATAAAACTCCTCCAGCAAGGCCCAACCTTGGTTTTACCATTTGCCTACCTAAGCCTTTTTCCCTTGGGTTCTGCAGACTCAAGGGTCATCTTTATTTTAACCCCCCGGGCCAGTTCTCCTTCGAGTGCTGGTCCAAACCGAGCGATGTCCGGCGCCCCCTGGGCAACCAGGGTCTATGA
This sequence comes from Aegilops tauschii subsp. strangulata, assembly GCF_002575655.3. Classification (NCBI taxonomy): domain Eukaryota; kingdom Viridiplantae; phylum Streptophyta; class Magnoliopsida; order Poales; family Poaceae; genus Aegilops; species Aegilops tauschii. Next base: position 393,297,192 of record NC_053035.3, read on the forward strand.
CAACCCGACGTCTGGCTCATCCGGTGTGCCCTGAGAACGAGATATGTGCAGCTCCTATCGGGATTTGTCGGCACATTCGGGCGGCTTTGCTGGTCTTGTTTTACCATTGTCGAAATGTCTTGTAACCAGGATTCCGAGACTGATCGGGTTTTTCTGGGAGAAGGTTTATCCTTCGTTGACCGTGAGAGCTTATGATGGGCTAAGTTGGGACACCCCTGCAGGGTATTATCTTTCGAAAGCCGTGCCCGCGGTTATGTGGCAGATGGGAATTTGTTAATATCCGGTTGTAGAGAACTTGACACTTGACCTTAATTAAAACGCATCCACCGCGTGTGTAGCCGTGATGGTCTCTTCTCGGCGGAGTCCGGGAAGTGAACACGGTTTCTGGGCTATGTTTGACGTAAGTAGGAGTTCAGGATCACTTCTTGATCATTGCTAGTTCACGACCTTCCGTTGCTTCTCTTCTCGCTCTTATTTGCGTATGTTAGCCACCATATATGCTAGTGCTTGCTGCAGCTCCACCTCATTACCCCATCCTTTTCCTTGAAGCTTAAATAGTCTTGATCTCGCGGGTGTGAGATTGCTGAGTCCTCGTGACTCACAGATACTTCCAAACACTTGCAGGTGCCGATGAGACCAGTGCAGATGACGCAACTGAGCTCAAGTGGGAGCTCGATGAAGATCTTGTTCGTTGTGTTGTTTCTTTTCATATTGTACAGTAGTGGTGCCCAGTTGGGACGATCAGGGATCTAGCAGTTGGGTTGTCTTCTTTTCTTTTGGTTCCGTAGTCGGACCTATGTGTGTATCTTGAATGATGTATGAATTCATTTATGTATTGTGTGAAGTGGCGATTGTAAGCCAACTCTTTATCCCATTCTTGTTCATTACATGGGATTGTCTGAAGATGACCCTTCTTGCGAAAAAACCACAATGCGGTTATGCCTCTAAGTCGTGCCTCGACACGTGGGAGATATAGCCGCATCGTGGGCGTTACAAGTTGGTAATCAGAGCCATCCCCGACTTAGGAGCCCCCTGCTTGATCGAATCACTGGCGTTGTTGAGTCTAGAACAACAATGTTTTGAGTCTTAGGATTATATATATCGGAGAGTAGGATTCTTTTTACTCCTCAGTCCCTTCGTCGCTCTGGTGAGGTCTCCTGACGTAGAAGTTTTGACTATTCTCTCCTCAAATTTCACTAAATTTTTTTTAGGATCACGCGGGTATCTTGGAATCGTTCCGATGGTTTTGTGATGAGAACATTGTTCTTGGTGCCTCCTGACATTTAGGGGTTATGGCAGTGTCCCGGGGAGTTGACCTCCGAGGTGTTGTCGTCACAATTTTATCGTTGCAGTTCTGGAATACCCGAGTTTCGCCGACATCGAAATCTCTTTTATGCAGTTGTTGGTGAGATCACCTCGACGCCACCTAGTACTGGGGCGGGAGTTCGGGAGTATTGCCATAACTCGTATAACGGATGCTTTTCGAAGGTTGAGGTAAACGATTTCCGAAGGTTTCTTGGTTATGTGTTGACGGATGGATACAGCTGGATCTAGGTATTGTTAGTTTGGGTGATATATTTTGTGTCCCCTGTATCCCCAACACCTAATTGCATAACCAGAAAGTTTCGGGAGTTTATAAGTGGGAATTCAAGTAGCTCTTAGGATTTCTTTCCGACAGATGCATGATATGAGATTGGGGTTCGACGTCTAGTGGTCCGCCTGTACACGGTTGATTTTACAGTGGTCTCGTAGTGTCTTTGTTTCGGCCTCTCCATATGTGGCACACATGCATTTCGAAACTAAAGTAGGAACATTTAGCTGACCAATTAAACATCTCTCAGTTTTACTAATATCAGCATAATATCATATTTGAATTTGTACAACTAAGCTTGTTTAGCTCGATGGGTGGAGCAGTGCTATTACGGCATGAACCACGTAGGTTGATCGTGGTCATCATAAAATGGGGAAACCGTAAGCATGATGAGTATAGTGTTGACCGTGGCAGTGGGATGGCAGATCTGAAGCTGCAAACCGCGCAAAGGGTAGTTAGCAACCGATGTTTGCTTTGAAATAACAACTAAGATTTGGTATGGACAAGAAAGTACAGTCAACAAGTCACAAAGAAATGCAATTCTGCTGTCTCTCTACATGTCGCGACATGCATTTGGAAACACAAGTGGGACCTTTAGCTAACCAATTAAATGCGCCTGTTAACTAATATTAGTGTCATATCACAATCATATTTGAACAGGTAAGCTTTGGAATTTTGAGTGTTGTGTTGTTTAGCTTGAAGGGTGGAGTAATGCTAGTACGACAGAAAGCACCTACGCAGATCATAGTAGACTAGATAAAAGGGGAAAACCCTAAGCATCAAGAGTAAAATCAGGAAAGTGGAACTAGCTGGACCAGTGGGTCGCGCACATGCTTTTCGAAACGAATATAGGAACATTCGGTGACCAATGAAACGTTCTCTGTTTTAGTGATATGAGCATCATATCAGATTCGTATTTCAACACCTAAGCTTTGGAATTATGAGTGGCATGTTGTTTCGCTTGATGGGTGGAGGTCTTGAGGAGCAGTGCTAGCACGACACGAAGCACCTACGATGATGGTAGTGAATATAAAGGGGGGTAACCATAAGCTTTATGAGTATAGTGACCGTCCCATGGTGGATCTGAAGGTGCAAACCGGACAAAGCTACTTCGCAACCAATGTTTGCTTTCAACTACCACTACGATTTGGTACGGACAAGAAAAGTACAGTAAACAATTTATGATCTATTTTCCAGGTGACATCAATAACTTAAGATCATATGGAAGAGTACCAGCTCTCTTGCGACGCCATGTAGGCCCCTGCTGATACGTTGAGGGTGTTGTGGGTGCGATGGCTATCGGCGGCGGAGAAGAAGACTTTAGACGGCAGACGGTCGGGTCGGGTGATAAATCCTGTTGACGTGGATGAGGACGTCATAGGAGCGGCAACGGCAAGGTGGACGACGGCGCCGATGAAGCGAGAGGACGCGATGAAAGGATCCTGGTCCGGCGCCGTGGATGAGAGACGTCCATCTCTTGCAGTGGACGACGGGGTAGGGGTAGCGGCTCCGGCAATGTGGAGGATGGGGTGGCGGACGGAGGAGGCTGGCCACAGTGGGGAGGTTGTCGTGGCGCCGACGGTGTATGAATGGGGAAATGGAGGGGGAGGGGGATCTCAAACTTTGGGACGCGCTTGTCTGAAATGTGGGAAAGTTACGAACTTACCCCCCGTTTAAAATTTTGGTTGGGGATAGGATGGTAATCTCGCATCTCCCAAATATTTGCCGGGAACGATTTCGGGCGAGGAGAGGGCGTTTTGCCGCCCACTGTTGGCGCCCACAGTGTATGAACGGGGCTGACAGGTAGGGCAGTTGTGTCACGTCTGAGGGAAGTTACACATCTGCCCCTATTTAAAATATTAGGCTACATCAATTTCGGATGAGGCGAGTTTGTTTTGCCGCCCACCGTGTAGGAATGGGGAAATGGAGGGAGAGACACATGTCTTTCGGACGAGCTTGAATCAAATGTGTTTTGCCGCCCACATTTGGCGCCCACCGTGTCTGAATGGGCTCAGAGGCGTCGTGTCACGTCTGATTGAAATTACTAGTCTACCCCTATCGACAGTAGTGTAAATCCGGTCGATAAGGATGTCAAGTGTCAAGGGTAGACAGTAATTTCCATCTCGCAAACACTTGCTTCGGGCAGCCCACAAATGATAGTGGGTGTTTAGCCGCTTTGTTCAAAACTTGGGAGAATTAACATTCATGTTTGCCCTGGGCCCTGGCAACTAAATTCAAATCCAATTCGTATTCGATTACGAATATCCACAGATAATTCTATGTTTTGTTATTTATTTCTTCAAAACCACAACAAATATTTATTCCACCTTTATGTATGATTATGATTTGGAAATGCCGTGATCTTTGAATTCAGTAGGTTGGATACACTTTGAGTCAAACAGTTATTTCATCCAATAGAATATGCTCACACGAAAAATAGTTCACCTTATGTCAATCATACAAGTACTGAGGATTACCTCGCCTAAAAAATTCGGATCATTACAACACATGGATAACATAGGGGGTCTTACAACATAATCAATTCAGAGACATGACACAACATGCAATACAATAATCTAATGACAATTTAAACTGGTATCTAAAGAAGAACTGGGATTACCCTGGGCTTCAGATAGCAGAAACAGCGGGACCTCCTCCGCCTTCAAATGCAACATTCTTACTTCCTCCAATTCTTGGGTTGCTTGCATAATGCATGCCCCTAATTGCATAATTTCCAGCCTCAAGATCAAGATTAACTCATTCATGGCAGCCACACCATCTCTTTCTGCCTCTAGTAGAGCATCAAGAACTATAATATATGTGCTCAGATTGCTCTCCGACGGTGTTGCCTCTGAACTGCTACCATCTGGTAACATGGATGGCGCACTGTTTCTACAAATAGATTCTGGGTTGTACATTGTGTCCTAGTGTGAACGGCATCCTGAAAGGTTTCCGCTGAACATAAGTAAGAGATAGTTATCGCATGATCCAGGCAGTAAGCTTACATGGTAAACGACATACGAATTATTGCCGAGCATGGCAAGCTATACTTTTAAATGGTTCGAAACATCATTAGCCGAAAATAAATTAAAATGGTAAGATGAAACTAGGGATGTAAGTGGCAAATAAGACATCCGCCAGTCCCATCTAGTTAGTTTTTGCTAGCTCCCTAGTTCATTTTCCTCAAAAAAACAAAAACTCTTTTGAACTATCATACCGCTAGTGGACTTTAATCGGGATTAAACCGGACCCAGTTGACATCCCTAGTTGAAAGGGAGTGTACCAGCGCTATATTTAACACTACTAGGAAATAGCTTATAGGTAGACGCTTACTAGTAGCGCGCTATATTGACCCACGCTACTGCTAATTACTAGTAGCGTGCTACATTAATCCCTTGCTACTAGTAAATATTATTAGTAGCACCGTGTAAAAAAACGCGCTATTAGTAAATATTTCTCACTGACAGGGTATAGTAGTAGCGCGGGTTGTAAAACCTACGCTACTACTAAGCGAATAGTGAAAGCGCAGTTGAGAGACCCACGCTACTACTGAGCGTGTCCATCGCGCGCGGCACCATCCACCGCCTGGTCCACTCCCACCCGACCAAACACTCTCCTGAATCCCTAAAAAAAACTCTTATCACACAAATCTCAACCCCACCTTACCCCTGGCCCTCAGTCGAGCTCCTCTCGCCCCACGATCTCCTCGCCGCCGCCACTACCCACGCCGGCCGATTCCGGCGACTCCGGCAGCATGCAACACGCCCCCAAGCTCCGCCCCTCCCTCCCCTCCGTCCAGATCCATGCCTCAAGGCCTACACCCTTGCCCGCGGCTAGGGTTTCGGGCGCCCACGTGTTCTTGCCGCCGAGTGCCTAGGTCAGCCCACCGGCTAACGAGCAGCATCCCGCCCCTTCGCGCACCCAGGCCGATGAGCAGAACAGGGATTGGCCGTGGACGGAGGCGAGTGCAGGCGCGGCAGTCGGAGAAGCTGGGGCGGCGGCGGATCTGGCGACCTCAGGGTCGGCTCGTCGTTCGTGGCCGGCCGGAGTCGTGCGGAGGCGCTGTCGTCCGTGGATTCCGGTGGCTGGCTGACGAGCAATTGCTCTTTTACGCTGTTGTAGCTGCTCGTTTCTGAATTTTCAATACTGCGGCTAGCTATGCCAAGTGTGGTTTCTGAATTTTTGCAAGTGCGACAGCCAAGTTCAGTTTTAGTTAAGTGTAGTACCAGTGTAGGCTTTGGAATATCAGTTATAGTTCAGTGTAGTACTAGTGTATGACTAACAAATTAGATGTTAGCAGATAGATGCACAGTTAGTTCAGCAATGTCAAGTTCAGTTTTCGTTCATTGTAGTGCTGTTCAAGTTGAGTTTGGTTCAGGTATAGAATTATCTATTCATGCCTATGTTGCAGCAGTCCACGCGATTGTGATTCTCGTGTTGCTGATAGCTTGGAGCAGTCGGATCTGGTCCATCTACTACTCGTGACTGGGAAGGAAGGATCGTGTCGCTGATAGTTCAGGTATAAAACTGTATCTTCTCATATAGCATTATTTCCAACGGCAAGTGTATTTTGGTCTACCATATATCAATCCACATAAAGGATGTTATGCGATTTAGCTTCCCATTTTTTGTAAGGCCTTACTGCAAAATAGTAATACCAACTACAATGTTGCAGTCCTACAGTTTTATCCATCAAACTTTGTTTGTATGGTTACTATTTTTATTATTTCAACAACTGGTAGTGAAGTTAAGATGAGCCTTGGAACATTTGTTTTTGATAGTTTAGTCTTTTTTGATGGTCCTCTATCTGTATAGCATTACAAACAACAACCACTGAGCCATGAGAGTCTTTCTAGATGGTACTCTATCTACATACTCTTACAAGAAACAACCAACGAGTTATGGTATATATTTCCATTCTCAAAATAACTATCTTTGATGCTTCTGAATATTTAGCTTTCAAAATGTCTTTACCGAATATGTAAGATTCTATTACACACAGACACACACACTATTACTTAATACATCCATGTGAGATGAAAAAAAACGTACTGATATTTATATTCTGGATATAATATAATGTGCACCTGCTCATACTTTTCAATAAAATCAGTACTTTGGTTGGAAAGAAGAAACTCCTCATTTCCTTCCAATTTAAGACCGCACTAGAGAATATTCTGATTGAAACATAATATATCTCTAGTGATATATATATATATATATATATATATATCAAAATTAGAGTGTTTTGTATAAAGTTTGTGAATAAGTATTATTCTTATTATGATCCGTTGCAACGCATGTGAACATTGCTAGTATTTCCAACCATGCAAAAAATGCTAGTATTTCCATAGTTTCGAGTTTTCCATCAAGATATTAGTCACTCATGGTTGATATTTACTTTCAATCACGTACACATAGGCACTATGTAACTAGCCTTGCTTATTGGCTTCCAAAGCGTAACTTTCACTCCTTGTCGGTGTCAAAACCGGCGGATCTTGGGTAGGGAGTCCCGAACTGTGCGTCTAAGGTCGATGGTAACAGGAGACAGGGGACACAATGTTTACCCAGGTTCGGGCCCTCTCTACGGAGGTAATACCCTACTTCCTACTTGATTTATCTTGATGAATATGAGTATTACAAGAGTTGATCTACCACGAGATCGTAATGGCTAAACCCCTAGAAGTCTAGCCTGTATGACTATGGTTATCCTTGTTCATCCTCTACGGACTAAGCCCTCCGGTTTATATAGACACCGGAGGGATCTAGGGTTACATAAGGTCGGTTACAGAGAAAGGAATCTTCATATTTGGACGCCAAGCTTGCCTTCCACGCCAAGGAGAGTCCCATCCGGACACGGGAGAAAGTCTCCACTACAAAAAAAAAAGACACATCCATGACATTTTGGGCCGAACAAATTTTTTTTCTGTCATACATATGACACTTCTATGACGATAATTGTGACAAAACCCGGTATCATCATAGATTTGGTGGGCTCCTACTTCTATGACAAAAAATCATGACAGAAAATGGGCTTTTCGTCCTGGGCGGGCCGAGACGCAGCTGCATGACATTCTTTGGGCCGTCCATGATGGAAAAAACCGTGGTAGAAGCGAGGGGGAGGAAAATTTCGGGGAGTTCCCGGTAACGGTGGGAGGTCGGGGGCCGAGCGATGCGCATTTCTCTCGTACACGTACGCGCGTGTGTGCGAGGCGTTGGCTCTAACTGAACCCGGGCGAGGCGTTGGGCTCTAACTGAACCCGAGCGATTGCACTGCAGGCTACGCGTTACTGAACCCGAGCGATCGATCGATGGCTGTTAACTGAACCCGATCGAGCGATTCCTTCGCTACTGCTGCTAACTGAAGCCGATCGATTGGATGAACATTGAGCGTTGCAGGGGGGGTTGGATGAACAGTGAGCGATGGCGTTGCCTCTGGATGAACAGGACCCCGTGGTGTGGAGGGCTGGATGAACAGTAGAAGGTGGAGGGGTGCCCGTGGAGGGGTGGTTGAACAGGACCCCGTGGTGTGGAGGGCTGGATGAATAGTAGACGGTGGAGGGGTGCCCGTGGAGGGGTGGTTGAACAGTAGCCGGTGGAGTAGCGCGCGGTGGAGGCTGGATGAACAGGAGCCCGTGGAGGCTGGAGGATGTCGACGGTAGCCCGTGGAGGCTGGAGGAGGTCGACGGTAGCCCGTGGAGGCTGGAGGAGGTCGACGGCGGAGATGAACAGTAGCCCGTGGAGTCCCGTTTTGCGGTATGCCACACCCCTCCCGATGAACAAGACCCCCGTTTCGACCGTAGGAGGTCTGTTTAGTCCGTTTTGCGGTACGCCACACCCCTCCCGATCAACAGGACCCCCGTTTCGACCGTAGGAGGTCTGTTTCCTCCGTTTTGCGGTACGCCACACCCCTCCCGATCAACAGGACCCCCGTTTCGACCGTAGGAGGTCAGTTTCCTCCGTTTTGCGGTACGCCACACCCCTCCCGATCAACAGGACCCCCGTTTCGACCGTAGGAGGTCCGTTTCCTCCGTTTTGCGGTACGCCACACCCCTCCCGATCAACTGGACCCCGTTCCAAACATAGGAGGTCCGTTTCCTCCGTTTTGCGGTACGCCAGGCCTCGTTTCCATCGCCTGTTCCGTCCAAGCCCTCCCGATGAACACGACCACGCATTCCGTTCCGACCCAGCCGGTTCGCTCCCACGCGTTCCGTTGCCTCTCGATGAACACGAGCATTCCGTTGCCTCCCCATGAACACGAGCATTCCGTTGCCTCCCCATGAACACGATGCATTCCGTTGCCTCCCCATGAACACGACGACGACGCTGTTTCTCCGTTCCGACCCAGCCATGTACACGAGCCCTGGCCGTACGTATGCGCGAGTAGGCATTCGAGACCCCGCCCGTATGTACACATACGTGGCCGTATTTTCTTTCTTGCACCCTGGCTGATGTACGTACATGTACATGCTACGTGTGCGCCTCTACTACGACACGTGCGCGCCTCTACATCCACCAGTATATATGTACGTACACGTTCGCGACCAGAATGACAACGCTACGTACACTTCGACCAGGTGGGTCCCGACTGTCAGGCACTTCCTTGCGTGCAAAGATGTAGCTGGTGGGTCCCAGAAGTTAGGGGGAAACATTTTTTTCACGAAATACGGTGGCCCGTCTGGTGGGTCCCTGCTATCAGGTGGAGGAATAATTATTTTGCACGTAATAAGGAGGCACTTCCTTGCTGCGGCCGTGGACCCAGCTGTCAGCCTCTCCACGTACAGTCCATGTCCGATGGAAGTCGTTCCTTGACCACGTTGACCACGCCGCACCGAGAGCACCAGGGCGGTGGACGACGGCGAGGCCTAGGAAGGGGACGACGCGGAGCCGGGGAAGACGCAGCAGTGGATGCCCACGCGTAGAGGAGTACGAGGGTTCACTGGTTCGCTGCGGTGTGAGGCTACCGTCGCCGCAGAATAACAGGGGGTGTGGGTGAGTAGAGGGATGGCCTGGCCAGCGGTGGGAGTAGTAGGGGGCGGTGAGGCCTCCGCCGCATCGCAGCCGCCCACGGGAGGCAGGAGCACGAGGCACGACCGGCGCTGGTTTGGGCGGCTGGAGCAAGAAGACCAGAGGTTGAAGAAGCACTACGGCCGTTGGATGGACATCCTACGGTCACTGGAGCTAGAATCGTGCATCTTGACTAAGTTGACAAAGCCCTCCGTCCCTGTCAACTTAGTAGGCCCACAAGTCAGCCTGCCACTATACTGGGTCCCAGCTAACAGGGGGAGTATTCATTTTTTTGTGCGTAATAAGGAGGCACTTCCTTGCGTGCGAAGATATAGCTGGTGGGTCCGAGCTGTCAGCGGCGGTAACATTTTTTTTGCGAAATACAGAGGCCCTTTCGGTGGGTCCCTGATGTTAGGTGGAGGAATCATTATTTTGCGCGTAAGAAGGAGGCATTTCCTTGTGTGCGGCCATGGACCCAGCTGTCGGCCTCTCCACGTACAGTCCACTTCAGATGCATGTCGGTCGTTGACCATGTTGACCAGGCTGCGCCGAGAGCACCAGGGCGGTGAACGACGGCGAGGCCTAGGAAGGGAACGACACGGAGGCAGGGAAGACTCGGCAGTTGTTTCCCACGCGGAGGGGAGTACGACTGTACGAGGGTTTACTGGTTCGTCTGCCATCGCCGGAGAATAAGAGCAGGTGTGGCTGAGTAGAGGGATGGCTAGGCCAGCGATGGGAGTACGGTGGGGCGGTGAGGCCTGCGCGGCAGCAGAGCCGGCCGCGGGGAGGAGGGAGCAGGCAGTCCCACCGGCGCTTGTTTGAGATTGAAGAGCAGGAAGAGCAGAGATTGAAGAAGCACGACGGCCGTTGGATGGCCATCCAACAGTCACTGCTTGTGCGTCAACCTTTTTTTAGGAAAGCCTCAAATATGTGGAAAACAACATACATCCCATCTGCCATTATTTCTAATAATTTACAGCCCATTTGCTAATTATTAAGGTTTTTTTGGAGCCCATATTCTTTTTGTTAGCATTACAGCCCATATTGTGGCCACGGTTAAAAAATTATACGAAATTTTGCATATTTCGGTGCGGTCCGAACTGTTTTTAATCCCGAAATTTCGACTCACATTCAAATTGATTTTAAAAATAAATGTATATCAATATAAAATCCAACAAATTCTCCATGCATAAAAATTAATAATTTAAAATCTCGAAATGAAAAAAAAAGATATTTGAAACTAATTGCCGGTTTGATGTGTTTTAAAAATGTACAGCCCATTTCTCATTACTGATGGGCCATTTTCTCGGCCAGCCGAATGAAAGCTCTCCTTGTCTTGAAAGATTTGCAGCCCAACAGGCCTGACAAAGCGACTTACTTGGCAAATCACAAAAAAATTGGGCTGTGGCCATGGTGTAACACCCACGATGCGGCTATGTCTCCCACGTGTCGAGGCACGACTTAGAGGCATAACCGCATTGTGGTTTGTCGCAAGAAGGGTCATCTTCACACAATCCCATGTAATGAACAAGAATGGGATAAAGAGTTGGCTTACAATCGCCACTTCACACAATACATAAATAAAACATACATCATTCAGAGTACACACATAGACCGACTACGGTCAAAACCAAAAGAAAAGAAGATAACCCAACTGCTAGATCCCTGATCGTCCCAACTGGGCACCACTACTGATCAAAATGAAAAGAAACGACACATCGAACAAGATCTTCGTCGAGCTCCCACTTGAGCTCAGTTGCGTCACCTGCACTGGTATCATCGGCACCTGCAACTGTTTTGGAAGTATCTGTCAGTCACGAGGACTCAGCAATCTCACACCTGCGAGATCAAGACTATTTAAGCTTATAGGAAAGGATGGGGTAGTGAGGTGGAGCTGCAACAAGCACTAAGCATATATGGTGGCTAACATACGCAAATAAGAGCGAGAAGAGAAGCAACGGAATGGTCGTGGAGCTAGCAATGATCAATAAGTGATCCTGAACTCCTACTTATGTCAAACATAACCCGAAAGCCGTGTTCACTTCCCGGACTCCGCCGAGAAGAGACCATCACGGCTACACACGCGGTTGATGCGTTTTAATTAAGGTCAAGTGCCAAGTTCTCTACAACCGGATATTAACAAATTCCCATCTGCCACATAACCGCGGGCACGGCTCTCGAAAGTTTATACCCTGCAGGGGTGTCCCAACTTAGCCCATTATAAGCTCTCACGGTCAACGAAGGATATTCCTTCTCCCGGGAAGACCCGATCAGTCTCGGAATCCCGGTTTACAAGACATTTCGACAATGGTAAAACAAGACCAGCAAAGCCGCCCGATGTGCCGACAAATCCCGATAGGAGCTGCACATATCTCGTTCTCAGGGCAAACCGGATAAGTCAAGCTACGAGTAAAACCAGACCTCGAGTTTCCCCGAGGTGGCCCCGCAGGCTGCTCGGTTTGGACCAACACTCGAAGGAGCACTGGCCCGGGGGGGGTCTAAAATAAAGATGACCCTTGAGTCTGCAGAACCCAAGGGAAAAGGGGATAGGTGTTAGCAAATGGTAAAACCAAGGTTGGGCCTTGCTGGAGGAGTTTTATTCAAAGCGAACTGTCAAGGGGGTCCCATAAATCACCCAACCGCGTAAGGAACGCAAAATCAAGGAACATAACACCGGTATGACGGAAACTAGGGCGGCAAGAGTGGAACAAAACACCAGGCATAAGGCTGAGCCTTCCACCCTTTACCAAGTATATAGATGCATTAATTAAATAAGAGATATTGTGATATCCCAACATAAACATAATCCAACATGGAGCAATCTTCATCTTCACCTGCAACTAGCAACGCTATAAGAAGGGGCTGAGCAAAGCGGTAACATAGCCAAACAACGGTTTGCTAGGAAGGGTGAAAAGGTTAGGGGCTGACATGGCAGTATGGGAGGCATGATATAGCAAGTGGTAGGTAGCGCAGCATAGCACTAGAGCGAACAACTAGCAAGCAAAGATAGAAGTGATTTCGAGGGTATGGTCATCTTGCCTAAAATCCCGCTAGGAAGAAGAACGAGTCCATGAAGAAGACAAACGGACGTAGTCGAACGAATCCTCACAACTCCGGAAAGAAACCGAAGCTAACGAGAGAAGCAATCCGGAAAGAAACAAACAACATAGTAAACAACCACCACATAAACATGGCATGATGCACAATCAAGTATGATGCATGTCCGGTTTAATGAGGCATGGCATGGCAAAGTGCACATACGAAACTACAAGTTAAGTGGAGCTCAATATGCAACGAGTTGCATATTGACGAAACGCCACATTCGAGTTATTTAGTTCGCTCTTGCTTATGTACCCAACAATGTTAAATGTTGATTAACATGGCAAGAGGTGAAGCATAAGTAAACTACCTATTTAAGCAAGTTAAGTGAGGCCGGAAATAACAAACAAAAATTCCGGAAAATCCTCATGTGCATATTTTAGATTTGGTACTGTTCTGCCATAAACACAATTTTAATGTTGTTAAATAGCAAAATAAAGTGCACCATGTTAAACTAGGCATTTTTCTACCCCATTTACATATAAAGTTTATTAAAATCCAAGCTACGGTTATTTAGTTCTGAATTAAAACATTTAGCATGTTATTTGAGCAAATTTAATCAAACAACATTTTAAACAATTTTAACATGGGATGAAAGTGGCATATTATGAAACTAGATGAAATTCTAGACATTTTTCATACATAGGTTATTTAAAACTGATGCATGATTAATTAGTTATTATATGCATGAACTCAAGGGGTTTTCTGTAAAACTGCAGTTCTCCGGATAATGCATAAAATCGCAGATCTGGGAAAAAACTACACGGGCCAAAACTAAAACTGGAGGAGACCCAACAGTGCACAGGAGAGGGGGCTCCTCACATTGGGCCAAAACTGGCTGGCTTTGGCTGGCGGATCTGGGCCGCGAGGAGGGGAGACCGGTTCGGGGCGAGATGCCCTGCTCGCTGCTGAAGAATGAGCAACAGAAGCAGCAGCAGTTTCCCGGCGATGCAGAAGGCGGCGCCGGGGAGGCGAGCGGCGCTGGCGAGGCGGCGGTGGCTCTGGGATCCAGCGGGGAAGCAGCCGAAGACACGGGGCCGCGTCGGATCTGTCGGAGACGGCCACGAACAGAGCAGAGCGGCGGCGGGAGCTGCAAGGCCATGGCGGAACTATTTCCTGAAGAAAAGACAGAGGAGAAATCAGAGAGAGAAAGAGAAGGAACTAGAGGGAGGGAGAGCACGGGGAAAGAGAGGGGCGGCGTTCATCTGCTCTTGGGCCAGGTGGCCGGCAGCACAGCAGCAGGTCTGGAGCGAGACGAGGCGGTGATGGCCTGGACGAGGAGGAGGCCGCGGACGAAGGACGATGATGGCTTGAGGCGCGTGGGACGCCCGGGCAAAGGAGCTCGAGCATCGGGCTCGCGAGAGGCCCGGCGAGGACGTGGTGGCGGGGCCGAGGTTGGAGGCGCGCGATGACGGGCGAGCTCGGGCGCATGGGCAATGGAGGAGCATGGCACAGGGGCTCGGGTTCTGCTGGGCGCGGAGGACGACGGGTGCGGGCGCAGGTGGACGGCCCTGGGAGTTGGTGGAGCGGCGGGGACCCGAGCCGATCCGGCCGGAGTTGAGGCGAAGGTGCGGCGGGGTTGAGCCGGAGCATCCATGGCGTTCTGCGGGACATAGAGAAAACGAGAGAGTGTTTGAGAGGGAGAGAGAGACCGAGGGAAAGAGAAACAAGCAGGGGCACGACCTGGTTCTTGTCGCCGGCAGCAGGTCGAGCTCCTGCTGGAGAAAGGAGGCGCGCGAGGTGCTGGGCTGCTGGATCGAGCGAGGGGATTGGCTCGAGGATGAAAACAAGGAGGGAGATGCTACGCGATCTGGTTGGGCGGCGTTGAAAGCAAGGTGGTTGGTCGGGGAAGGATCCCGAGGAACAGGGTGAGTGGGTGGCGGCGCAAGGAGGGGAATAGGTTTAGGCTAGGGTTGGACTGATTTGGTAGGTGGTGGTCTTATATATAACAAGTGAATTTTTGATAGGGGCATTTGGTCCCTCTGATTAAAATCGGACGATCGAGAAAATAATAGGTAGGGAGTCCAAATAAGAAAACGGAGATGTTTTGTAGATGTTAGGGGATGATCCGGACCCAACGGTAACAACAAACCGGGTCGGGTACGGGACAACTTTCGGACGCCCGGGAGGGGATCGCGGGCTGACGAGAGAGGTTAGTTGGTTTGACAAGAGGGAACCGAAAACACGGTTGGTCTCGGAACGGTCAACGAAGACAGGGGGGGGAACGCGGCAACTACGAACGAATGCATGTTTGAAAACAATGACGGCAACAGAGTGCCGATGCAATGCGAATGATGCGATGATGAATGCAACAAACAAAAAAATAATACAACTGACACACAAAACAAGGAAGGCTATCGGAGCGTCGGTCTCGGGGCATTACAACACTCCACCACTACAAGAGGATCTCGTCCCGAGATCTAGGATGGCACCGGAGAAAAAACGGAAGAGGAAGAGGTAAAACAAAGTTGCTTCTTTGACAAAAGAGTGAAACCAACGAACCTTGAGAGGTTAAACAATTTTTTGAGAAAAGAATACAACGAAGATGAACGAGATTACAAACACTCCGGTTGGAAAAAAATGGAAGAGATAGAATATGAACTTGGCAAAATGAAAGCACTTGGATGAGACTTCGGTTAAAAGAGGAATGATAGACACAACACTCTGGTTAAAACAAGATAAAGAAGGAATGAGAATGATATAATTTGGGCAGCACTCCGCCTGTAAATGGAAGAAATTGAACATGATCTTGACAAGATGAGAGGATACTCGATGAAATTAACAACACATTGCCTCCGGAACTAATGAAAGAATGGCACAAGGGGTAAGAAAGATTTCCGACAGCACTCCGTTTGAGGAAGGAGACGAAACTTGATAAGATGGGAGAACTCGAATGAAAACACGACACTCCGGTTAAATGGATAAGTAAGAAAAGAACACGATCCTCACAATTAGAGATGATGAGCGAAGAGAGCAACATCACCATGCCTCCGAAAGAAAAAATAGAAGATAGATCATTGGAATAAAGAATGGAGAAGAAAATGACAACTTCCGCCACAAATGAGCTTGGAAAGCATCCTTCCAAGAAGGTTAGAACGGAATTGTTGGAAAACCAACAACGGAAAGAATAAGCTTGTAGTGGGCTTATGGAAAACTTCTCAAAATTATGAGGTGACAACCCGCCACTAACGGAAACAAATGATTGGATTGATATCAACAAGGAGGTGAAAACTTCTACACCGAGATGAGAAGGAGAAAATTTGAATCATTGGTAACCACCACAAATAGCTACATTCCTTAGGGAAGGCTTTAGGTGAAACATGACACAAGATAGATCCAACGAAGAGATTGATGGATTTAAAATATCTCATTCTTGACAACATGTGAATCATGAAACGCGAACTCAAATTGTCAAGAATGACATAACACCACCTCAAAAGATAAGAGAAAGAATTGCACTTCGGAATGCAAGATGAAGAATGCTTGAACTTCTCAAAACAAACATGTGTTGAGCACCATGTTTATTTTAGAGTATAGCCTGACGGATCTTGACTCCAAGAGAATTCTTGAAGAACAATTGAAGAATGAAAAGAATCCTTGACGAACCACCATGTAGAGCCTCCATGAAGAACTTCGGTAATAAAAGAATGATCAAACGAAATGGAAAGTTGAAAAGAACTCCGGGAGAAGCCTTGCAATGATTTAGATGGAGCTTTGAAATGATATAATTGAAATAACTTGGAGTTCCGGAAAGAAAGATGAACAATTGAAATCAAGAATTCGATATCATGAACGAACTCCAGAAGAAGGAATTAATCACTTGGAGGAAACAATAATAAGAATTACATTATGCTTAGCCTTCACCAATTTAGATTGATGACAAGCAATGGATTTTTGCATACTACTTATTGTCGTAGAAAGGATTAAGATAGATATTGCGCAAACTTGGGAAGGTCTTCATCGAACCACCGGTAGGATTGAAACAACGAATAAATTAATATGCGGACATAGGAAAAGGAATCTTGAACGAACCACCGTAAGAATTAAAAATGAACGAAGAAAAGATAAAGAAACATCGGGAAGAATTAGAAAATGAACGAAGATACTTGAGAGAAATTTAGATACAAGAGAATGAAGAGATCGCGGGCTGACTAGATAATACTTGAATGATGCACCGGTAAGATTTGGAGAACGAGAGTTGAAAACTTAGAACGAAGAGATCTTCTGGAATGATGGCCTTTGGATGAACAAGAAAGGAAAACAACTCTGAAATGCTCCGGATGGGTAAGAAAAGAATTGCGCGATTGGAAACAATTTGAGAGGATGGCAACAAGTTAGAACCATGAATCTTAAGAGAACGGACCAAGATTTAGGAGAAATTCTTCTTCGGTCTTCAAATGTGGAGAATGATGATGAGAAACACCATCAAGAATTATTGAGGCACTCCGGAATGAAAAAAAATTGGAAAGGTTGAAACAACGACGAAAAGAATTTGAAAGATCTTGGAGAAAGACATTTGACTGATGATAATTTATTCTTACGTCAAACTTTGCAATGAATTTGAGAATAACTCCGGAAACAATTAGAAGAGTCAGGTAAGATCCTGGAAAAAGACCTGTGGGTTAGGGCCCACTCAAAAGAAACACCGTTGAAATGATTACTTGAAAATGAGATTGCACTGGTTGAATTAAATGGCTTGAATGAGATAGCATCCTCAAAAGAACTTGAACGGATTGGGAATGGAAATGTGAATCTTCTGAGGTATCTTGTACACTCCGGAACCAATGAATGGCGAGAAGTGGATGATTAAAAGGTACACCAGCATGAGAAAGCATTTGAAAGGAGGAAAGGTCTATAATCAACACTGAAAGCTTCAATTGAATCCACCGGAAAAGAATACGAGAATGAAGAATGATAAACTTGAAGCTTCCTGAGCATCTTCCTGAGAATCACCGGATAAGAACATTGATGGAAAAGAATGGAGAAACTTCACATCAATAAAATGATACTTGATTAAGGAATCTGAGTCCTTGAAGAGAAGGGTGGGAGGGCGGGAAAACAAAAGGCAACTTGGGGCAGATGGAATAAACACTGTTGCAAAGAACTGAGAATTGATCTCGCGAATGTTGAAATGATCGGATCCACTTGAAGAGAAGCACGCCGGTTGGAAAAGAATTTAACATGACGACCTCGAGATCAAAAAGGATTAGTATCCATATAGAAATATGAGAACACCGTTTAGGAAAGGTATGGATTTAACATTTGACTTCGAAGCAACTCGAATACCACAAAACAAAACAAAACAAAGGATTGGCTTGCAAAATAAGCCGGAACAAACATATGATAGAGATTTCGTCCGAAGTTTTCGTGGTGGGGCCCACACGGGCTCGATCGTACAGCACCATCATGTACAAGGCAGTGCACATGACATACGAAGCGTCCCCGAGTCGGCATAGCCAAGGACTCTTTAAGACACTACGAGACCACTGTAAACCAACCGTGGAAAGGCGGACCACTAGACGTCGAACCCCAATCTCATATCATGCATCTGTCGGAAAGATATCCTAAGAGCTACTTGAATTCCCACTTATAAACTCCCAAAACTTTCTGGTTATGCAATCAGGTGTTGGGGATACAGGGGACACAAAATATATCACCCAAACTAACATACCTAGATCCAGCTGTATCCATCCGTCAACACATAACCAAGAAAACTCCGGAAATCGTTTACCTCAACCTTCGAAAAGCATCCGTTATACTAGTTATGGCAATACTCCCGAACTCCCACCCCAGTACTGGGTGGCGTCGAGGTGATCTCACCAACAACTGCATACAAGAGATTTTCGATGTCGGCGAAACTCAGGTATTCCAGAACTGCAACGATAAAATTGTGACGACAACACCTCGGAGCTCAACTCCCCGGGACACTGCCACAACCCCTAAATGTCAGGAGGCACCAAGAACAATGTTCTCGTCACAAAACCATCGGAACGATTCCAAGATACCCGCGTGATCCTAAATTTTTTTTAGTGAAATTTGAGGAGAGAAGAGTCAAAACTTCTACGTCAGGAGGCCTCACTAGAGCGACGAAGGGACTGAGGAGTAAAAAGAATCCTACTCTCCGATATATATAATCCTAAGACTCAAAACATTCTTTTTTCTAGACTCAACAACGCCAGCGATTTGATCAAGCAGGGGGCTCCTAAGTCGGGGATGGCTCTGATACCAACTTGTAACACCCACGATGCGGCTATATCTCCCACGTGACGAGGCACGTGGGAGATATAGCCGCATCGTGGGCGTTACACGTGGACCCAGTTGTCAGCCTCTCCACGTACAGTACTCTTCCGATGGAATGTTGTTGACCACGCCGCGCCGAGAGCACCAAGGCGGTGGACGAAGGTGAGGCCTAGGAAGGGGATGACGCGGAGCCGGGGAAGACGCGGCAGTGGATGCCCACGCGGAGAGGAGTACGAGGGTTCACTGGTTCGGCTACGGTGTGAGGCTGCCGTCGCCGCAGGGCCTGGCTAGCGGTGGGAGTAGTAGGGGGCGACGAGGCCTCAAAGGCAGCACAGCCGGCCACTAGAGGCAGGAGCAGGTGGTCTCCCCGGCGCTAGTTTGGGTGGCTGGTGCAAGAAGAGCAGCGATTGAAGAAGCAGCAGGACCGTTCGATTCAAATCCAACGATTACTGCTGCTAGAATTGTTTGTTGACTAAGTTGACAAGCCCTGCGTACGCGTCAACTTAGTAGGGCCACATGTCAGCCTCCCAACCGGTGCGCCCCAGATGTCAGTGGGAGGAATCTTTTTTTTTCGTGTAATAAGGAGGCAGTTGATTGCGTGCGGCTAGGCCAGCGGAGGGAGTAGGGTGGGCCGGGGAAGC
This sequence comes from Aegilops tauschii subsp. strangulata, assembly GCF_002575655.3. Taxonomy (NCBI): domain Eukaryota; kingdom Viridiplantae; phylum Streptophyta; class Magnoliopsida; order Poales; family Poaceae; genus Aegilops; species Aegilops tauschii. Next base: position 393,316,770 of record NC_053035.3, read on the forward strand.
CTGCGCGGCATCACAGCGGGCCACAAGAGGAGGGAGCAGGCAGTCCCGCCGACGCTAGTTTAGGCGGTTGGAGAGGGAAGATCAGAGATTGAAGAAGCACGTCGGCCGTTCGATGGACATCCAACCGTCACTGCTACTAGAATCGTGTGTTCACTGACAAAGCCTTGCGTAAACAAGTCAGCCTCGAAATCTGTGGCGTGTACAGCCACATTGCTATTATTTTTATAATTTTTACTAATTTTCTAATTCATATGGAATTTATTGTCGCCCGTTTTCCATTTTTAGAATTGCTGGCCATTTTTTGGTTAATACCAGGGTCAAAAAATTAACTAAATATGTGGGAAATTTTGAAAATTCGCAAATTTTTGCTGGGGAATGAAATATTCTTAATCCAAAAATTAATAGCCATACTAAAACAAATTTAAAAATAAATTAGTACTATGTCATGTTAAATCCAATGAAATACGTATAAGATATCAGTGAATAACAAAAACAAAAAAGAAACTTATATCCCATTTGCTATAATTTTTTTTGGAATTTTCAACCCCTTTTGATATTACTTTTAACAGACATTGACCATACACTTAAGCCAGGCCGGAATGCATCTCTCCTCGTCTTGAAAGATTTGCAGCCCATTAATTCAGAGAAAACAAATAGGCCTAGCTTGGGTATTCTTCAAAAAGAAATACTGGGCTACCTATTTTCCCAAAGAACTGGTGCATGAGCATTTAGCTTTATTTATTTATTTACTTATTTATGTTTAGGGGACCATGAGCATGTACCTGGGCCGGATTCATGTGAGAGCCTCCCTTCCAGTTAATTATGGGCTTCTCTATTGGGCCTTCATCAGTGGGCTGCATGTTATCAACAAGTGGAAAATGTGTTCCGTACGAAAAATAGTATGCGCTACGTATGGTACGGGGCACTAAAGGATCGAACCATGCAACGACTTCCAAAACATTGTGCTTGTCGTTCTAACAACACATTTATTCAACCAATAGACGAAATATACTACTGATTGTACATTGAAAACAGCAGCAGCAGCAACCAGGGTTGGGGGTGCAACAGAAGCAGTAAGCAGGCCAGAAGAGTGAAGACGCAGCTCTCTCTTCCAAACCAAACATCAGCCATCATTACAAAAGGGCTACCAAAAAAGAACAAGTGTATGCATCCAACTAAATAAAGATCCTACTACACCAAGTGTACGCATCTAACTAACTGGCTCAGTTAGACGTTACTATTTATTAAGCTGTGGAGATTGGCTGACGGCTTGAACCAGATGGGTGCCTGACGGGGAAACTCCGACCAGCAGGTCAAAGTCTGATAATTGCGACCCTCTGTCCTACTTTGGGCTGCAGAGCGTGGTGACACATATCAGGGTATGGTGCATGCAGAGACGCATGGTACGCTGTGTACACACAGTTTTGCCTAATGAACGAAACCGTGCTGCCATCATGATCCTTGCCGTCGGTTATCTCTTGGTTAATCGGATAATTCAGTCCGACAAACAGAGAGCGTGTACCAAGGCTACTTACCAGCCTCCAGTCAAAAATTCCTGAAGGCCCGGAGAAGCCGGGATCCTGCTCAAAGACCTTGCAGTGACTGTGATTGTATTCCGCGAAACAACACGTCCGGTACGTGCGAACGATCATCAACCTTTCGCCGTCGTCTGATCGAGCCAGGAACCACCTGCAACTGCCATGCCGCTTTTCTTTGGAAGGTTCTGGGATTAGGAAGGGTAGGGACACCAGGCGGCCTACAACATCATATCAAGTTGGAGTCAAATAAAAAAGGGCTCTTGATTTAGTCAATCTTAAGAACAACATGTTATGAGCATGAATATTTTTTCTGCAAATGTTGACAGTAATATAAGCAAACCATCAGGATATCATAGGAAAGTAACATACTGCTGTAACGGCCGTTTGTAGCGATGATTGGAGTAGGCCAGCAATACGTCCAGCCAGAGAAGGAGCCGACAGCGTAAATGAAGCCCTTGTGTTCAATGGCATTAGAGAACCATGGAGGATGTATGATCCTGCGATGGACGTGCAGATTTATCCACTTACCGCAGAGACCTGTCAGATAGGCGAGACCGCGGTTTAAGAACACAATTAGCCTGAAGTCTTTATAATTCGCAGATCTTGTGGGCACTTGGCAGATTACAACCTTGAGAAAATCAAACTTGGTATCATGTTGGCTACTGTAAGATTCCGAGTATTCTGGGCCGCGGTGCCAAAGCAGTGCAGTGTTAATCGAAGGAAGGGGGATCAATCGCCGGGTGTAGACCTCCACGAGCATCCAGCTGCCGCGACCATCGACGAGCACCATCCAAGACGTGTTCATGCTAACCTAGTACATACCGTTAATGTAGTTGAGGCTGACGGGGATCGGATGGCAGTCAAGGGGGTTGATGCTCGCCACCCTACGATCGTTATGCTGCGTGACACGCCGTTTCTGAAGATCAGGCGGCATCAGCAAGCAAGGAGTTGTCTTAAAAAGCTCTGGCCTGAGGGCTTTGAGTAAACGGTACAGCCCCGACGAGCACGCGGCGAGCGGCATGGTACTGAGATTGTCCACACGCGAAACAATGAGCTTGATTACCTCTGTGGGGAGCGAATTCCAGCCACTCTTTCGGCGGACGCTGCTCGGTTCTGCCATTGTTAGTGCTTGGGTTTCGGACGAGGGGGGAGGCGCCTTAGCGGGGATGGAAGATTGGACGAGATTATGTGCGAACAAAGATGGAGAAGCGAATATGTGCTATGGGAAGTGGACAGGTGATGATGACTACAACACACCGCTTGACTTACGAGACACATACCAGCAGCGTAGGGTCATGTCGATGCCAGACAACTTGCTTGAGTGATCACAGTACTGGTACTCCCTACAGTGCTATGCCCTAACTTGCTTGAGTAGAGTAGTAGAGTAGGACTCTGCTCTACTACTAGCACCGGAGGAGTAGTATATTCTAATATGAAATAGTTACAAACTTCAATGCCCGAGCGTGGAACGACTACGAACCGTGCTCAAAGACCGTGTCTACGTGGTGTTTGGACATGGGCGACAACCTCAACGCCAACGGTGCTGCTCCCATTGCACCGTATGTGTTTCTGTCCTTCCTATTCGAAATCGTGGTAGAATTCATGTTTCTACTCTGTATCCTACTACTATGCTAGTCCACATGATTAGTTTCATCTCTGTTATAGCCGTCATGATTTATTTTGTGCTTATTCGGATTAAATCTCATAGTAACTTGCTCATATATTCAACTGGCGCAACGTCCCGTACAGCCACTCCCATTTCATGGACGGCCTGGTCGATGCCTCGAAGGAGCCCTTCGTCCACTGCTATGAGTGCCCGATGCCGTTTTGTGGCTCGCCGGCAGACATGGTGCATCACCTCACGGATGCGTGCAGCGGTCACTGCTGGCCCTTGGCGGAGAACATCAAGTACGAGACGTGCTACCTGTTCACCATGCCGGAGTCGCTGGAGGATCACCACCGCCTGCTAGTCTCGGAGGAGGACGACAGCGTCTTCCTCTTGATCGTGGGCACCGGCGAGGCCCGCGCAGGCCGCCGCCCCGTCTCTGTAATGTGTGTCAGGGGCGACGCCGCTGACGCTGACACTGACACGAGGCCGATGTACGGGTGCGTGGTCAGTGTTACTACCCCTCCGGGTCGCGTGGGCGGCGACACCGGCCTCATCGAACGGACTTGGACTTTGGGGAGCTGGGACTATCCCGCCAATGTGGACTTGGAAAACCCATGGCATCCTTTACCTGCCAACGCGGTGCACGGGGACTCCAAGGAGGTTCACCTGGACATACGCATTATCAAGTTAAATGTTGATCATTAGTCTTCGCTCAATGTAATCCGCTGTCTAAGCATGTGGAGACTTCCATGCAGGATCTTGCTCTATTGGAGTATCGCGCATGAATAAAAGTGTATCCGTTTATGGTTTAGTCTATAATCTTCCATGTATGAATTTTTACTACAGTACTGGTGAAAGACTTACGATGAACCATTTCTTACATCTCCTCTGCCCGCTTGCAAGTCATCCTGATTTAATCCCTCCGTCTAGGTGTATAAGGGCATGGTTAATATTACTTAATAGTATAGCCAACTGTTGACTATAAGAAAGTGCCATGTCATCTGTAGCCAACATGTATAACAATCGATACTCAAAAACTAATTCTTAAAGATCATTTCTTGCAAAGCACAATAAGTGTTATTTCTTCACAAGTTTTGGATGCAGGTTGAACAGTTGAACGCTTTTGTTTGCAAAAGATACCTTTTTATCTATTTCACCTGGATGTTTGTGAGCTCTAGAGATGAAATAATATCCGAAGAAACCTATCGATACCCGTTACACATGAGATGACCCCCACATCCTTTGTCAAAATAAACAACTCCCCGATCAATGCATTTAACTCTTCGGTGCAACGCACGGGCACCTTACTATTATAGATTAGTATGACCAAAAATTGAACTAACATTATATATAGTACGATAAATGCTAATGCATGTCACCTAAAATTATATCATTCAAAACTATGTTCAAATACGAATCCAACGATATAGTTTTTGTTGACATGCACTAACATTTTGTCAGTTAAATCTCCAGTCAAATTCAATTGGGGACTAATAAACCACGACCGATGTAGTACAAGTGTAGAGGGCGGCGCTGCACGGGAGTCTCACCTCTCACCCCGCTCGTGGCGCGGCAGTAAAGCCGTCATATCACAAAACCCAACCACTCCCAGTAATAAGTGGCCTGGTAAAATAAACAGACAAGCAACCATCACATCCCTCCGTCTTTTTTGCATTTCATCTCTCTGCATTTACTTTCTCCGGTTCATCTCGCACACTCGATCCCTAGCTACTACTCCTAGGGCCAGTTCTTTTGGCGGCTTCCCCAGCTTTTCCCACAAGACTAGTCACAGTGGAGAGTAACAATAAGGCGCCTCAATCATTTATTTGGGCTTCTAAGCTACTACTCCGTCCTGGTTTATTCCTCACCATTGTAGTTTGTGCTAAATTTTGACCAAAGATTTAACTGGTTTATTCCTCACCATTGTAATCCCTCCGTCTAGGTGTGTAAGTCATCTTACAAAAACCAAATAATCCCAAAACACTTAGGCGCGGTGCATTAACTTCTACTCCATACCTTGTTTCTTGTTTCTTGACATATCAACCAATAAGAGATAAAGAGTGTGCATGCTTTTAATGACTTGAGATATCAAACACGACATGCAGTGGTTAGTTCATTGCATGCAATACTAGTAATTAGCAAATAAACATTAACGTTTCTCGTTTTCTCCTCCTCGGTCACGGTGCATAGCCTAAGATGACTTACTCACCTAGACAGATGGAGTAGTGCATGTGACATGCACTAACATTTCATTAGTTAAATTTATGATCAAAATTTGACACAGATTACAATGGGGACCAATAAACCAGGACGGAGGTAGTAGTTATGGGATTACAAAAACCGCATCGTAATGTTAAAACGTGCATTTGCACGTACATAAGTAATAGTAGTACTCCCTCCGTCTAGGTGTATAAGTCTTCCCTCCTTCTTGGTCACGGTGCACAACCAAAGATGACTTATTGACCTGGACGGAGGGAGTAGCACAGTCTGCAAGCATATATCGAGAGAGACATGTAGTGCGATAGTATATAGTAAAGTTTTTTTTCCTTTTGAATTCACTTCTCCGAGTTCTGTTTATCTGGCTTCTACTAAATGGATCTAGGTTGCTCTGAGTATTGATCTAAAAAAGAAGTAACTTCATGTCAGGATGCAGTTCCTACGAGGAGGGAAGTATGGTCAACCTCGAGATCATGTTTCCAAAATGTGGCTGGATTACACACAAGGTGCCAGTTCCCTAATGATGCTTGATTAGACACAAGGTGCAAATTCCCAGATGATGCTGGATTACACACAAGCCAGGTGGAGTCGTCAGCTGTTCGTGTCCTCGTGGCATTAGTAAAGGCTGAAAGAAAGCGTGCCGCAGCCCTTGAGAATGTAGCTGAGTTCCTGAAGAAGTGAAAAGAGCAATCAGATGCTCTCTTCACCCAAGCCAAAGAAGAGATGGAAGAAGCCAGAAATAAGCTAGCAGAGGCAGAGCAGGCTAGGCGTCTCCTCCTATCTAAAACTGTTGTCAATACAAAATTTCCTTCATAATAGCTAGGTTCAAATGTTTATCCAGTCAGCATGCTTGTTGTGATGTCCGTGCATCTACTGATGTGGCACAAAATGTTTTTTTCGGGTCATGTAATAACAACAATTACTTTCCAAACAATAACAGACGAAGCATTGGACATGGTATAGTTCACGCGCAATCCCGACATTCCAAGTTCAACTTCCACGTCAAACTCATGTTCACAGATATCTGCACATTCATACATAATGTCCACAACCATGATTCACTTCAAAGCCAAAAAAATGTGAGGAGAGTTATAAATAAAGAAAACCCTCTACTAGTTCCTGCTACCAGTGCGAGCACAACAAGTCAAGACCATGCGAAATTAATTATATTTTAGTCATTTTTTGTGTTCTAAAATGCCTGTCGGCTCGTGGAAGGACGTGTTGCCGGCACACGCACGGATTCAATGAAGGCAGGCGGGGCAGTCTTAATCTGGTTGCATGCGGCGAGGAGGCGTGCTCAGCCGGGCCTGCAGCGAGTGCGGCCCTCTTGGCCGCGCGCCGGTTCAATGCCTGCGCTATGAGAGGTCGCGTCCGTGTCAGAGCAATCACTCCCTCCAGTCCTTTTTTGTTTGGGTATAACAAAATCTCGTTTTCCATTCACATTTTACAACTAAAATTCGTGGACAAACTTTGACCCAAAGTACGATGGGGACTAGTAAACCAGAATGGAGGTAGTAGTTTTTTTTAATCAAAGAAGGGTTTCCCCTTCTGATTTTCATTACTGAAAACCAGCATCTAAATCTAAACCATAGTATTTGCCCTAGAACTACCAGGTTCAACATCTCGCAATATAAACCCATACAACCTCCATCGCAAAAAAACCATACAACCATACGCCAAGGAGGTACGTAGTACTATGAATTCCATTTTCGCTCCATACCAATCGTTCTAAAAACTAGTTACTACTTATAACGCGCCATTGAAAATCGGTACTCTTAACCCCGCTAAAAAATGATATTTTAAACGTGGCTACTCGATCTGTGGCAACTGGCGAGCCACCACGCTCCAAGTCGTTCACCTATGGTCCCGACCATCAACTCCTATGGATCAAATTATCACGCGAGCTGACTATTCCTACAAAGGTGCTCCACCACGTACCCGGTACCCGCGAATGCAGCAATCGTGCACATAAGGTTTATTTGTTAACGTCGCCTTTACGTAACACTCATGTGTGCGAGATAGCGAGAGGCCGACTGCGTGCGTGCGCCTCTTCTCTTCGTATATGTACTCCACCGTTTGTCTGGTGTCCAAAAAATTATAATAACTACTAGAAATGTGCCAATGCGTTGCCACACGATCAAAGTAGATTAATACATATTCACCGATTTGATAGAAAAAAAGTCTAGTTTTGAAAGACGTATATCACTAAAAATATGTTATGTTTCACTCAAAATATATTCCTTTGGCGGTTTTGATGAGATAAGGGAGGAATGTTGTTGGTTTCAAGATTCGAGAAGTGGTATATGTCTAATTTCTACTCTTACTAACAAGATGCCCATGCGTTGCATGGAACATCAAGATCTTGTGGGAGAAAAGGATGAATGAGGGAAGGCCTTATCTGCAAATGTGGTGAAGAGTGCGGGTCAATTGCCATATTTTCCTTACTATCCGTCAGATATAAATTGGATGACCTACATTGCAGGATGGCAGGCCCACCATCATCACCAACTCTATTTTTTATCCCTACTCTTATAAAAAGCATTGTTGGTGATGATCGTGTGCCTGCCATCTTGCAATATAGGCTGTACGATCTATATCTGACGGATAGGAAGGAAACTATGGCAATTTTGCAAAAATATACCCACACCCCTCTCCACATTTGCAAATAAGGCCTTCCCTCGTTCATCCTTTTCCCCCACAAGATAAACTACTCATACAAATGCATCTTGATGTTCCGTGCAACGCATGGGCATCTTGCTAGTTGTTGCAAAAAGCCCATGTGTGTGAGAGAGAGAGGGAGAGTGGAGGAGGACGGAGTGCATGTGTGACAAAGACACAAGGAGTGTGTGTGCGATAGGTATCAGCTTAAAATGAGGCGATAGTGTGTGTGTGCACGATCGAGAGGGCGTGTCTCAAGAAGGGAAGAAAAATCTACATAGATACAAGGAGCGGGAGAGAGACATGTATGCGATGGTGGAAGCACGAGTGTGCGGGTGTATAAACCTATCTAGAGGCTAGCTAGTCGATAAATGTTTGTGAGAGAAATACGAGTCGGGGTGCGAAAGCGAGAGTTTTGTGTGTGTGAGAGAGAGACGGTAGTCGGGAAGGGGAGTGGAAGCAGGAGTTGTGTGTGTGTGTCTGTGTGAGAGAGAGGAGAGGAGACGGTAGTCGAGGTTGTCTGATCGGTAAACAAATGAATAATGTCAGTCTGGGATGGAGACGAAAAGGAGACCGCAACAAATGTTGTGTCTACAGGGGGGAGAGAGAGAGAGTAATTTTAGTGGTATGAGTCATATGTAGAGACATATAGGGTGTGTGAGAGAATCCCATAGAGAGAAAGACAAAGTGAAAGACGAGTGGAGACTGTGTGTGTGGCGGTGAAAAAGAAATCTTAGGTACCGAGTGATACCAGAGAACTGTAGAGACGTGAGAGATAATGAAAACTGTGTAATGTATAATGATAGGGAGAGTGTGACACTTCTCAAGGGAGACGTCGATAGACCATGTTTGCGAGGATAGGAGAAACATGAAGTGAGCGTGCGGGTGAGCTGGAGAAAAGAGAGTGATAGCTACCTGAAGGAGCATGCATGCGAGAGAGATGGGCGTGAAAGGAGTGAACAAAAAAGGGATTCAAATATTTGAATTTGAGATGATGATACATGTAATCCATACTCGAACCAAAATTGATCTATCAAACATGCATACTCATATGAATTCACGCACATCTATGTTATTTAATATGTAGATATTACTGATCCATACATTTTAGTAGAACATAATTTGGTTAATTTTTTTTGAATTCAACCGTAAGATTTCGAGATCGTTGTATTTGTAAACCATATTATACATATCAAGGAGCAGAATTCTTTGTTGTGCTTTTGAAAGTATATATAAAAAAATGATGTATATAGAATGTAATTCCAAATGAAAATGGATCCCGCCCGAAAAAAATAGAATACAAACGGGATTCGAATTGAGTTGGCACGGTAAACGTGCACTCTGCAAAATTTGAACGAAGCGGGGAAAGTCGCAGTAACCGCCCGAAACCAAAATCTGCGAGATGGAAATCGCTACTGCCTATCCCTGCCACACAAAGCCTATCTGCTAGATTTCTATAGGTTTTGATAGGGGTAGGTTTGTAATTTCACCCAAACATGACGTAACCGCCTCTCACCCGGATTCATACACGGTGGGCGCCAAAACACAGTGTGTCCTTGGCCGAAATCGACTCCGTCCCCGATTCATATTCATACACGGTGGGCGCCAAAAACAAACTCTCGTCGGCAAATATTCGGTGTATGCGAGATTACCGTCCTTTCCCCAACCGACTAATGTTGCTATTTTGTAGTAGAAATTTGAAACGGGGGCTAAGTTTGTAAATTTCCTCGCATTTGAGACAAGCGCGCCCTGAATACATGGTTCCCCCCTTCCTCTCTACCTCCCTTTTCCCCATTCATACTCCGTGGGCGCCAAATCACCCTCTCCGCCCCACCCTCCTCCGCCCGCCGCCCTCCGCCACCCCATCCACCGCCGTCCTCCTCCACCATGCCAGAGCTGATACCCCGACGCCGTCGTCCATTACAAGAGATCGACCTCTCTCATCCACGGCTTCGGACCGGGATCCTTGCATCCCGTCCTCTCGCTTCATCCCCGCCGTCGTCCACCTTGCCGGCGCCGCTCCTACGACCGTCTCATCCACCGCGCCCAGCCGCCACCATCTACCCTCCTAGATCTGCTTCCACGCCATCGACAGCCATCGCTACTGCAGCACCGTCAAATTCTCAGCAGATGCGTACACGGCGCCGCACCAGAGGCGGTACTCTTTCGTATCTGCTCAACTTATTTATCGCACCAAGAAAATAGATCACCACTACTTTACTCTGATTTCTTGTCTTGGTTGCAAAGTTGCCTTTGTCCGGGTTGCACCTTCAGATCCACCATGGCACGCTCAACACTATACTCCCAATGCTTATGGTTTTCCCCTTTTATATTCCACACTAGTTAAATCACAGTAGACTAAATTTCAAAATTGGGTCAGTCAATTTTTCAGAGCTCGCCGGAGTTCACCGGTGCGATCGAAGGGGCTCGGGTGGTTGTGGGGCCTCGCCGAATGAAGAAAACTCGATGCGGGTGGGGGTTGGGGCGGGGGTGGGGGGTGGGGGTGGCAGAGGAACACAGGCGGTGGGGGTCGGTGGTCCGGCCGGCGGCCCGTGCGGCGTTCTATATGGGAAGAATCAGAGACGAGGAAGAAGAAGGGTTAGGAGACGTAGGATCTTCATCCAACCGCCTGAAATGGTCGAGAGACAGCTGGGAGTTGCATTCTTAATGCGCTCTGGTTCATCATGTGTGGTCACTGCGCAACCAACATTTTATTATCCAAAATCTGCTTGCACTTCTTTACCATGTTCCTCTTTTGTTCTTCTTTAATATGTACTCCCGCCGTTCCTAAATACAAGTCTTTGTATAGATTCCACCATGGACTACATATGGAGCAAAATGAGTGAATCTACACTCTAAAATGTATCTGGATACATCTGTATGTGATCCATAGTGGAAATCTCTACCAAGACTTATATTTTGGAACGGAGGGAGTATGATAGTAGTACAGTATGTTCCTTGTACTGAAGATGAGTAGGGACATTTGCAGTGTAGAGGTCTATACGGTCGGTTGTGATGGACACTTTGAGCCTCTTTGATTCGTAGGATCTTGTAAACATTGGAATACGATTTGTAGTGGCCTGCCCACTTGAATCCTATAAGAATAGCAAGGAAATGCGGGGAGCTGTGTCGCCTTTGAGAGTTACACTGATATTAACAGTACCGCACCTTCACTTGAAGAGAGCTGGTATCCCAAGCCTTTCTAGCCGTACCGGCAATACTAGCACATATATTCCAGCAAGTTCCACTTTGCTGATTTTACTCTGATGCTTAAGGTTTTCCCGTTATATCTACACTATGATCTGTGTAGCTGCTTTGTGTCGCACTAGCAGCAGTCCACTCTTGAAGCTAAACACTGCTATGACTTACAAAATTGGCACCAAGGCATTGAGTGCCATTCTGGATGCAATGAAACTCATACACTCCCCACCTGTTGATTCTTGTTTAGAATATGATCCTAATGACTATTCTAACCTCGAGGAGTCAAAGGCAGATGGCCTATCCTGTTCACCCATCAAGGTGCCTGTTCTAATGTGGCAATGTTTTATTGTTTGCGGGTATCTTGCATATGTTGTCTTGCATTTCTTCTACTTTGTTGCACCGCCATCTGCTTAGTTTACTCATCATATATGTCGAGATGCCATGCCCATCCATTATCAATACATATTCCATCTGTCATCATACCATGTTTTTCCACTCAAATGCTGTTCTTGTGCATCAGACATCAAAAAGGAAGAGGGTGATTGCCGAACCTGTAGGAGCACCAGCAAAGTCCTTGAAAAACGTGGTGGTGCCGGAGAAATCAGACAGCACCCCACTTATATTGGCTATACAACCAGTGACACAAAACGTAGGACCGACTCCAGCAGACTGTACCCATACTTCACTGGCCACACCACTAGCCCCACCACACAGGACCTGCACTCTATCAAAAGGTATACCGATTTCATTTGCCATAACACCAGCTGTACCACAGAAAAATCCCACTGCAGCAAAAAGTACAGCAAGTCCACCGGCCGAAGACCTATCCCAACTGCAGAGACGGCCAATTCCTGCAGATTGGAACCCCATTCCATTTATTCCCAGTTTAAAAGACAATGCTATCAATGTTGTTAGGGACTACGTGCATATATTCCCATCATGGGAAGATTATTGTGAAGACAAACACCATTTTCACATCTTCCTGTCCAACTTACGTGTAAGTGCTATTATTCATGGTTATTATTTTCCTGTTTTTTGCTGATTGAACACATCAATGATTTACATTACATTGTTGTAACTAGGCGAGGGTCAATCTGGATAGTCATGACGAGCAAAGCTTGCTTGTGATTTTCAAGGAAGCATTGCAGCAGTATCAGTGTTACCTGAGGAAATCACACTTTGATGGCAAGTCTATAAACGAATTTCCGGTGAAGTGTCCTGTGCTAAATGTAGAAGACATTGAATGGAAAAACCTTGTTATGCACTGGTCTCGTTCCCAGGATGAGGTACTGTCTATGAAATCACATGACAATTTGAACTTCTACTTTTCCGCATGTGCCTTACGGATCTTTTTTGCAAGAAATCTGCTCGAAGAAGAATTCCGGTTTGACAAGAACGAACGGATATCGCAAATATGCTGCCCACTGCTTTGCTCTTGTTAGTACCTGTTGTCCTGTATCACTGTACTTGCATACATACCTGGTTCATTATGTGACAGCAGTATGCATGATAGCTTGCTTATCAATTGTTCGCTCCAAATTATCTGATCTGTATGAATGGTTACATTAGTGTAGAATATATCCAATGCCAATGTTTTTTTAGCTCTGCATTGTTCTTGTAAGTACATGCTGTCCTTTATCAGTGTACTTATAATGACAGGTAGTTGTTCATGTACCATCACTCTGCAGCTTATTTTCCTTTGCCCTCCATTTTCTACACATCAGATCTATATTTACTCAGTACCACAAGGTTGGTACTGAAGAAGTTTAGCTGTGCATTGCCCTTGGCTGTACCTTTTGCCTGTATCGCTGCACTTACATTTATAGCTACTTGGTTATGTAGCATCACTCTTCATCTTATCTTAAATATTCTGCATTCTTTCGTATATTATCACATCTGTATATACTCTTAACAAAATGTAGAATAAAGCCAATGCTTTTGAAGAAGATTCTGTGGTAAACTTCTTGAATTGCCCCCCCCCCCCATCAGCATGGACAAGGCCTTTATAGAGCCTGTCTTCACCAATAATGTAAGTTTGTCCATCTCAAGCCTTCAAACTTTGTTGTATATATTTGGTTAGGCATGACTGCAACAGCTGTTTATTTTTGGTGTTTGCATCAAATTGCTTGTTTAAAGTTTATTATGTAGTTCATAAACAAAAGTTTGTCCTTTCTCAATTTAAGTTTTCAGTTGTACAACCAAGTTCCTTCTTCATACCATGTAAATTAAACTATACAGAGCAAGTGATCTTCTTTTGCACTGCATGTATGCTTCTGTTCTTCATCCGTAATCCAGTGGTGTGGTGAACCTACCCACTACAGCACAATGTCATATTCTGCAATGTCTTAACTATGAACAATGTCATATCATTCTACTGTTATTTAAACCGTCTCTTTATTTGCCAATCTGAAATGGTATAAATTGACAGCACACTAACCATTGATACTTATGAGGTCTTGATCTGTAATCCAGTGGTGTCATGAAGCTGCCAACTCCTTCACAATGTCATTTCCTGCCATGTCTTGACCTGAACAATACCATATTGTGTTAATGCAATTTTAAACTGTGTCACTTTATTCTTCAGTAAGAAATGTGATGAATTGTCAGCACTGATAATTTATGTGCAAAAGCTGTCATCTGTCTGCTTGTTTATCTTTCAGAGTGAGGAAGATATAAGTGTTGAACAAGCGCAGTCTCATCATCTTGCTCAACTGCTTGCGTTGCAGCTCCCCAGCAGGGCTAACCTTTCTTGAACTCTATTGAAGTGCTTTCGGTTTTGTATATTATTTTGTCGGCGTGTTTATTTGCACTGGTGGCGATCTTTGATGGCCAGTGTATGTAATCTGCTGTCTGCTTGTGCTTTATTATCATAGTGGCGAACTTTGATGCCCAGTGGATGTAATATGCCGTAATTTCTTTATTGTATAGTCTAGGTTTTTTCTTATTCACGATGCTACAGTTATTTTACTGTATATATATCCTGTCTTCGCAGTAAACCGGCCAAACCGTAAAATTACGGTACATAATCGGGCCGTCATGCAATCACGATGTAGGTTGGGCCTGAAATGTGCCGAACAGCTCACGGGCCGGCAGCAGTCCCAAATGAACCCCGGCCCATGATTGTGCGAATCAAATCACGGGCTTTTAACAGGCCAAAATTGTCTCGGTCCTTGTTTGGCCCAATCAGATATCGGCTGCGAGCAGGCCGGATGCAAACCGGGCCGTAGTTAGGCCCAACTATATGACGGGCTTTTAACATGCCGAAATTAATATAGGGCCGAAATGTTAAACGGGCCCTTAACAGGCCAAAACTAATATCAGGCCGAATTACTAAGTGGGCCTTTAGCAAGTGGGCCCAAAAGCATAGTGTCCAGTTGACGGGCCGAATCTGATATGGGCCATAATTGAGCCCAAAGCGTCTTAAATGGCCGGGCCTGATCTGGGCCATAATTTGGCCCAGAACGTGGTAGGCTTTTAATGGGCCGGATCTCATATGGGCCACTATTAGGCCCAGAGTGTGGCAGGCCATTAATGGACCGGATCAAATATGGGTCGGCATTTGGCCCAAAATATGGCAGCCAGTTAATGGGCCGGCCTACTAGGGTCCTCAAAATCTTGTGGGCCTACAGCTGGGCCGGCCCATTAATGTCGGCGAAATCTCATGGGCCTTTAGCTGGGCCGGCCCATTATGATCCGCAAGAATCTTATGGGCCTTTACCTGGGCCGGCCCATTATGGCACAGAAAATCTTGTGGGCCTTTACCTAGGCCGACCCATTATGGCCCGCAAAATCTTGTGGGCCTTTAGCTGGGCCAGCCCATTATGGTCCGCAAAATCTCGTGGGCCTTTAGCTGGGCCGGCCCATTATGGTCCGCAAAATCTTGTAGGCCTTCAGTTGGGCCGGCCCATTTAAACTTGATGGGCCGGTCCACGTGTCAACATATCATAGGCGCGTCTCGCCCATTGGATGAGTGACACCTGTGTCAACGCGGACCTGACACGTGTCTCCTCCAGCCAATGATGATTTTACACGTGGAAAATCCCCATTGGTCGGGGCTGTTAACGGGTTATCGGATCCAAAACCCGACCCGATAGCTTAACGGCGTTCCGTTACGGTGGATGCCACGTGTCGGTCACCCTTGACGAAAGCACTTCTGTGACGCGCGATTTATCGTCATGGAAGTGGACACTTCCGTGATGATAATTTTGGTAATGTCATGGAACACTTCTATGATAGCACAGGTATGACTATCTTGATTCTGTCATAAATTTGTCATGGATGTACATGCATGACAAAAAACGCGACCTACTGTGACAAACACGTATCATCACGGAAGTGTATTTTTTTGTAGTGCTCCGGTCTTCGTATCTTCATAGCCCATCAGTCCGGCCCATGTCTAACAGGTCAGACGCCCGAGGACCCCTTAATACATGACTCCCTCACTCCTACTTACAATATGTAGAGTATTTAACAAAAAGCTACCACTTTCAACTAGCCCGCTGGCCTCCGCACAGGTTGGCAGGTTGGCCCGAGCGTGACTCATGCGCGAGCAAGCCGCTGCGCTGGCCTTCGTGCAAGCCAGATGGCTGGCCTTAGCGTGGCGCACGCGAGCAAGCCACCGTGCCGCAGTGCCAATCTAGCTAGCAAACCTTGCAGACAAGCAGCTGGACGGAGCTATCTTGGCTGGCTAGCGGCCACGAGTGCCGGACGGAGCTGGCATCCGGGCTGCCGCAAGATGGGCACCGCACCGCCGGCGGTTTTGACCTCACCTTCTGCCGACAGCGGTAGCTGCGTCCCATGGCCGAGGATGACTAGGTAGACGGGCCGGAGGTAGGAGGTCACTCGGGAATTTTTGTGCAGACTGACATGTAGGTCCCACAAGTCATAACACCTAACTTGTCGGTCGAATAGAAGGCGTTGACTTAAGGGGCGACATGGGTTGAAACGTGCCTATAACATCACTTTGTAGAGTAGTCGTTTCTTGGTAGGGCTGGTTGGTAAGGGCATGTACAATGGTTGATAAGGTAGTCTTATCTTAAGTCTGCCACGTATGCAAGTGGTAGTAGTTTCTTGTCATTATTAGTTGTTTCTTAGCATTATTAGTGGTTTCTTGTAAGGAACAATGTACTACTAGCGACAAAAGGCGATTCTTGGTTGCGTTGTACTCCAACGAGTACTACTAGTGGTCGCGGGAGTGTATACCACGTTTTGTGGGTTCGATCCCGGTCGAACGCACGGTGACCTTTTTTTAATAGTAACTTTGCTGCAAGCCAATATTGTACACGGGTTGTTTGAGTTTTGAAGTCGAACGAATGTGTCGCACCACAATCTGGGTGCACTGGATAGCCCTGCCACGTGAACGGGTTTTCCTTCCCATCATCTCGTGGCTTGCGTGCTCGCCCTAGCCGCACCTTGCTTGCAGCTTCCTCATCAGCTAGTAGTATATTTAAACTAGCGCCTCCCAATTAAGCCCGAGGAGACGGAAAAGCCTGGCGCGACATTGGGAACTGTGCAATATGGCTCTGTACGTAAAGTGCTACTAGTACTCTACTACTCTGTAGCTTGTGGCGTTGCACGCATGGACTTCACTCCATTATCGGCTCTATAAAAGAAATTCCTCTTAACGTGATATTTTTTTGAAACGGAGGCAAAAGCTTTGCCTCATCTCATTCATAAAGAAGGAACTACTAACAAAGTTTGACGAGATCCATTACATCTCCACAAATGGAAGCGAAAAGCCTAGTCTCGCTGTATCAAATAACTCAAATGTTCTGCCCCCGGAGCAATCGTCGCTGATAAACAGGCTGCTAGTGTGTGCGTGAGAGGAGCCGCTGAATAGGGCAGCTACGCGCTTGAATAGAGCACCGAGAGTACCCACTACGCAGGTGTACTTTCCCAGCATTGATAGTACAATGATGGTTCTAGAGAACAGTAGTACCCTCCACTTCCAACTGTAGCTCCTTGGCCCTGAGATTCAAGAGTTCAAAACTTGTGCACTATACTAGAAGTATAGTACATCGCACTACTAGTTGAGAAAGTAGTACTAGTACTACTACAGTACGAGTACGTAGTAAATAATAGCCTCACACCTTCGCTAAGGAATGATCGAGGAGCTACAGTTGGAAGGGACGAGGCCCTGCGGTTACTACGCTCTTATCTCCTCCTCGCCAGTTCCCCTCCCCCGAAGAGAAGGCAGTTCGTCGCTGCTCCCATGGATTCGCCACGCGGTTCTCCTCCTCGTCGGGGCTGGGAGACCTTGGACAGCGATCCTCTGGGAGAAATTGCATGCCGCTCCGACGTCCTCACCGCCGCAAGACTCGGTGCTTCCTGCACCAACTTTTCCAAGACGGTGCTTAAACAGGCTTGGGAGAAGGCCATGCTTGTTGGTCTTCCATGCGTCCTCGAGGAGAAGGTTCTTCTATGGGAAAATCCTTCGAACAATCCACTGCTCCCTGGCCATGGTTGCACGTTGACTCCGCTAGAGTTGCCGACATTGAGAGGTAGTCGGATTTTGTCCGATGAGCAGGTCAGTCGTGGAGTTTGATCATGTAGTACTTAGTTATTCCATTTCCATCCCGTAATTTCTCCGATGCCCACAGTCTTATATATAGGTCTGGGTCGGTGCCAACGAAGATTGGCTTGCATACCTCCGGCCGGATACCACCATCATTTTGCACAACATCCACAACAGCGTGGCCATTCCCGTAGACCCCTTCTCCACCATTGGGATCAGCCTTCCAGACTGGCTGGGCTTGAATACGTATGACGATGCCTACATGAGATTGAAGAAGATAGCAATTGCGGACCCGCCGACAAAGCGACGCGGCTACGACGATTACTATCTCATCGCGGCGTTCGACATAAGGATTGCCATCAATGCAAGAGGCAGTAACGGCAGAGGCTGGCGCATATTGGCGGTGGCAGATTTGTACCCCTACACGTTCGAAGACGCCGTGCGCTATCTAGGCCACATCTTCGCGGTGACAAGCCATGGGACTTATTTCATCTGGTTGCCATCCTACGGTACGGGAGATTACAAACAGAATGCACAAACCATCATTTGCATCCCTAACGGTACTCCATTATTTTGCAGGGACCAGTCATCCCCCGATCAAAATAAGATCGCCGATCCTGGATGTGCATTTGGATCCGTGATTCGGTCTAACCTGGAATCTTGTAGCTGACTTTGGCATATTGGGATCAACTATCTTAGTAGTCGTTACCCATGGTACCACTGATGTGCAACATGGTCACACAATCTGCCACGATCGGACCGTCACCATCTACCCATGTATTCCATTTAGTATTATATTTTTAACCCTCTCGCCTTCTCTTTCATTGCTTTACTACTTAGTACTAGTAGGAGTACTTTTTACCTTGGAGAACGCGTATAGCTAGCTAGGCCCTTGAAGACTTGAACCCACTAGCTGCCACCATTTTTGTTTTTCCATGTCTTACTATATCATCCATGTAGCCAAGAGTGGCTATATATAATAAGCCGGTTATTTTACTTCCTCTATACCGGAGTAGTACTATTTGCTGCACAGTATTACTGACCGCCATATTTGAGCACAACATTATTATGCATGGACCTTGACTATGTATGTCGCCATGTGTCCAGATCTGAGATGCCGCGTGTACCAGATGAACGGCGCCGAGTTCGACCCCCGTGATGCTACGTGGGTGCCGAGGAACACTCTTGGAGAGCACTCGCTCTTCATTGGGGATAGCTACCCCATTGTGAAGCGGATGCTACCTTCCATGCATGACACCGAAGGCCTGCCGTTGATGAAGCATGGTTGTGTGTTTAGTGCGCACCGCCAGATGAACGACATGCTGGGACACGCTATCCCTGATTTATGCTGCTTTAGCTCTGATGAGTCTCCATCGTGTGGAACCGGACTAGAAAGCTGCGACAATGATTCCCTTTGCCCACCGCTATGGATCGTGCCATCCATGAAGAACACCTCAGACTGGAACCTGGAGGAGGACATGTGGCGCATCTATAATGTGTAAGTGGTGTATGGTAAATTGTGAACAGTAGCGCTGTGAATATATGTAGACTCACTACTGTAGGATGCTGCTAACGCGACACTACAATCAGAGACCCTTCAAGAAACTGTGTGCGATGCCATAATTGCAAACGGTGCTGTATGAAAACCGTCAAAAAGGTGAAAACGTTTGCGATGGAGGATGCATCAAGCACGGTTCAGATGTTAGTTGCGTGTGTGATCCAGGGCATACGGTTCAGTTCAATGAACTGTTTGTGATGAGGCAGAACAAAAGAAACGGGCAGCCTAATGAAGGCGTGTGCGATATAGAGCATACAGTTCACTCGGATGAACTGTTTGTGATTAGGCCACACAAAGAAACGGGCAGCCAGATGAAGGTGTGTGCGATATACAACATGCGGTTCACTCGGATGAACTTTTTGTGATTAGGCAACACAAAAGAAATGGTCAGCTAGATCAAGGTGTGTGTGATTGAGGGTATACGCTTCAGAAGGATTAACTGTTTGCGATTAGGCAACAGAACATAAATGGGTAACCAAGATCAAAGTGTCTGCGATTTAATGCATACACTTCACATGGATGAACTGTTTGCGATTAGCCACAACAAACTGAAATAGTTAGATAGATCAACGTGTGTGCGCTAGACAGGCAGACCCATTCTAATTAAAAGAAGTGTGCGCGATGGTAATAACGAGCGCGCACAATTGTTGGAACAAGACGTGTGCTGACATTGCCTATTGCGGTGCACCCTATGGTGCAAATGCCACGTATAACCGTCAGTAAAGTTTGAGCATGCGTCCCGTCATATTTTTTTTAGAAGAACAGGGAGGCCGCGTCCCGTCACATTCCAAATTGCAAACCTGTTCACACCGAACAAAACCTAAACGGTTTCCCACCTAGGAGCGTATTACTACGCGGTTATAAATACTACTACTCCAAGATGACTGCACATTCCTCCTCAACTCCTCATCCACAAAAAGTCAAAAACAAACAAGTCATTCATCATCGTTCCCTTGCGTCCGCCATGGCCATCGTGAGTTCTGCGTCGAGAGATTTCCACCAGGGAGAGGCGAGCCTGGAAGCGGGAGCATGAGAGATGTCCCGCCTCACCGCGAAAGCAGCCAACATGTCCCACCGCACGGCCGTAGCCGCAGAGAGGTCCCGCCGCGCCGCCGAAGCAGCACGGAGGACCCGCCGCGCCGTCGATGCAGCAGACTGGTTCGGCCGCACCGTGGAAGCACAAGAGATGTCCCGCCGTGCCGCGAATGCAGTAGAGATATCCTCCCTTGCCGCGGCGGCCTGGGAAAATGCCTCGCGGGCAAGCGAGGAATTTTACAGGCGCATGCGTGCCCTCGTCCTTAGGCAGATGGATCAGATCTCCAGGTGGGAGAGGCTGCAGAATGACCTGATAGCCTCGTTTGAACAGTCTATCGACGTCATCCGGCAACTAAATGAGAGCAATGCGAAGCTCTGGGCCGAGAGCGACCTGTTGAGGGCGAAGATCGTCGGAAGTGCGGAGCAGCAGGAGCAGACGACTGCCTTGTTGAAGAGGACCGGCGTCATCGTTGAGAAACTTATGGACGAGAATAACAAGCTACACATCGAGCACAGAAGGCTGGTGGAGGAATCCGTGGATGCTCTCAAGCAGCATCTTGAGGACAAGAAAGAGCTCGTCGCCGCTCGCCGCGGAGACTAGTTCCCGCGGCTTGCAGCAACACATCAAGAAAGTAGAGATCAGCGAGCCAGATCATTGTCTTCCTTCTTCTTTTGCCCTTGTGTATTTCGGGCGTTGCCGCATGTGGCTTTTTTTAATTATGTTTCTAAATATGTAAGATAAGTATTATCCACTATCATCGTCCTTATATTCATCATGCTTTCTATAAGTTGCAGTCGATGCTATATAGGTCTGTCGGATCTTACATCAAGATCCGTGCAAAACTTTCTTTTCAGATTTTCATTTTTCTCTCCTAAATCTCAGTCCAGTGAGACATATAGCCACGCCATAGAACAGGTGCTCGTGCGCCATTAATGGAGACGTTGGGAGGGAGGTGCACGGCGGGTAGCGGTCAAAGGGCTCTCCTCCTGACGAGCACGCGCAGGGGTCTGATCGCACGCCTCCCGTACTCAAATAGCTACCCCGCACGGCACCTCCTAGCCAATAAAAAAAGGGGACGCGTGGCAGCACGTAATTGGTAAGTCGAATGCCCACGGTTTCAATAATACTTGTGTTTCCGATTTGTAACGTGACAGCACTTGTTCCAAAATGACTTTGTTGATTGTTAATGTGTGGGCCTTCGCAAATCCGACAGAAAAATTACCACAACATGTTGGTGCCATGTCATGAGACCATGCCAAGTTTCATGATTTTCAGGCGTGTTTTGGAATTACAGGAATTAAAAAACCAAGTTTCTCAATCTTTCTGGCCGAGCCACGACGCCCAGATGTTTGAATTTCACTCCCATCTCTTTCATGGGACCTAGAAATTTACCCAAGGACACACATGTGATTTTTCAAACCACTTTGGTGCACTGGAGCATGTACTTTAGTTCAAATTTGAATTATGCACATTAAATGCCCAGAAACTCAATTAATGTATAAAAAAGGCCAAACGAACCTGGAATAATTCCAAAATTTAGCACGGTACTTCTATTTGGTCTAATCTGGCTGTGTAAAAAAAGGCGGGAGAAGGCAGTGTACGTTTGTCGTTTTGCACACGGAAGTGACACGTTCCCTCTCAGAACCACGAGCCTTCTCGAGGGAAGCTCCGGTTTGCAAGAAGCTTACACCAAAGCTTGTCCCAATTCGGCCAAAAATATTACCACAGCATGTTGGTGCCATGTCATGACACCATGCCAGGTTTGATGATATTTAGGCGTGTTTTGGAATTACAGGAATTAAAAAAACCAAGTTTCTCAATCTTTTCGGCCGAGCCACGATGCCCGGATGTTTGAATTTCACTCCCATCTCTTACATGGGACCTAGAAATTCACGCAAGGACACACATGTGATTTTTTAGACACCTTTGGTGCACTGGAGCATATGCTTGTAGTTCAAATTTGAATTATGCATATTAAATGCCCAGAAACTCAATTAATGTATAAAAAAGGCCAAACAAGCCCAGAATAATTCCAAAATTTAGCACGGTACTTCTATTTGGTCTAATCTGGCTGTGTAAAAAAAATAAGGTGGGAGAAGGCAGTGTACGTATGTCGTTTCGGACACGGAGGTGACACGTTCCCTCTCGGAACCACGAGCCTTCTTGAGGGAACCTCCGGTTTGCAAGAAGCTTACACCAAAGCTTGTCCCAATTCGGCCAAAAATATTACCGCAGCATGTTGGTGCCATGTCATGACACCATGCCAAGTTTCATGATTTTCAGGCATGTTTTGGAATTACAGGAATTAAAAAACCAAGTTTCTCAATCTTTCCGGCCGAGCCACGACGCCCAGATGTTTGAATTTCACTCCAATCTCTTGCATGGGACCTAGAAATTCACCCAAGGACACACATGTGATTTTTCAAAAAACTTTGGTGCACTGGAGCCTGTGCTTGTAGTTCAAATTTGAATTATGCACATTAAATGCCCAAAAACTCAATTAACGTGTAAAAAAGGCGAAACGAGCCCAGAATAATTCCAAAATTTAGCATGGTACTTATATTTGGTCTAATCTAGATGTGCAAAAAATTAAGGCGGGAGAAGGCAGTGTACATATGTCATTTTGCACACGGAGATGACACGTTCCCACTCGGAAACACAAGCCGTCTTGAGGGAAGTTCCGGTTTGCAAGAAGCTTACACCAAAGCTTGTTCCAATTTGGCCAAAATAATTACCGCAGCATGTTCGTGCCATGTCATGACACCATGCCAAGTTTCATGATTTTCAGGCATGTTTTAGAATTACAGGAATTAAAAAACCAAGTTTCTCAATCTTTCCGGCCGAGCCACGACGCCCAGATGTTTGAATTTCACTCCAATCTCTTGCATGGGACCTAGAAATTCATCCAAGGACACCCATGTGATTTTTCAAACAACTTTGGTGCACTGGAGCCTGTGATTGTAGTTCAAATTTTAATTATGCACACTAAATGCCCAGAAACTCAATTAATGTATAAAAAAGGCGAAACGAGACCGGAATAATTTCAAAATTTAGCACGGTACTTCTATTTAGTCTAATCAGGATCTGCAAAACAATTAAGGCGCGAGAAGGCAATGTACGTATGTCGTTTCGCACACGGAGGTGACACGTTCCCTCTCGGAACCACGAGCCTTCTTGAGGGAAGCTCCGGTTTGCAAGAAGCTTACACCAAAGCTTGTCCCAATTCGGCCAAAAAATTACAGCAGCATGTTCGTGCCATGTCATGAGACCATGCCAAGTTTCTTGACTTTCAGGCGTGTTTTGTAATTACAGGAATTGAAAAACCAAGTTTCTCAATCTTTCCGGCCGAGCCACGAGGCCCAGATGTTTGAATTTGAACTCCCATCTCTTGCATGGGATCTAGAAATTCACCCAAGGACACACATGTGATTTTTCAAACAACTATGGTGCACTGGAGCACGTGATTGTAGTTCAAATTTGAATTATCTACATTAAATGCCCAGAAACTCAATTAATGTATAAAAAAGGCCAAACGAACACAGAATAATTCCAAAATTTAGCACCATACTTCTATTTGGTCTAATATGCTTGTGTAAAAAAATTAAGGCAGGAGAAGGCAGTGTACGTATGTCGTTTCGCACACGGAGGTGACACGTTCCCTCTCGGAACCAGGAGCCTTCTTGAGGGAAGCTCCGGTTTGCAAGAAGCTTAGACCAAAGCTTGTCCCAATTCGGCCAAAAAAATTACTGCAGCATGTTGGTGCCATGTCATGACACCATGCCAAGTTTCATGATTTTCAGGCATGTTTTGGATTTACAGGAATTAAAAAACCAAGTTTCTCAATCATTCCGGCTGAGCCACGACACCCAGATGTTTGAATTTTATTCCCATTTCTTGCATGGGACCTATAAATTCACCCAAAGACACACATGTGATTTTTCAGCAAACTTTGGTGCATTGGAGCATGTGCTTGTAGTTCAAATTTGAATTATGCCCATTAAATGCCAAGAAACTCAATTAATGCATAAAAATGCCAAACGAACCCGGAATAATTCCAAATTTAAACACAACACTCATGTACTAGTTGCATGTTCACTGTACGTAAATGTTCTAGCAATTCAAACACCATCCTTTCCCTCCGTAACACCATTTTGTCTTTCAAAACATAATGAAAAAATCAGGTATACCACAAACAATTTACTAGAAAGAATCGTGTGGGATGCGATATAAAATATCTTGGCGCATCGTCTTGTCTGGCTTATGCAGGAAGCTTCGTCGTCTACAGTCCACCGCCCCCGCTTGAACCACACTTGCGCACCAGTTTCTCGCGGCACCGAGCAAAATTTTTTTGCCACCGCGAAAATATCTATCTCCCCGCCCCTCCCTCCTACCAAAAGCCACATTTCCACTGTTCCTCCTTGCTTTCCAAGTTGAAACCTTCACTGCTGCTTACTGGCAGCTCAGCCTCCTCACCGGCGACCCTTCTTCTTGCAGCGCCGCCTCCTCGCCGGCGACCCTTCTTCTTGCAGTGCCGCCTCCTTGCTGGCGACCCTTCTTCTTGCTGCGAGGCCTCCTCGCCGACGCCCCTTCTTCTTGCTGCGTGGCCTCGTCGATATGGTCAGGTAATCCACACCCCACCCACACCATCCTCCTCCTTTCCTGTCCCACATGCCCTGACTGACAGAGCGACACCTTCCACCGAAATCACTGCTCTCCTCCAATTAAGCGCCGCCCACAACCATTTTACATGCAGTATAACATGGAGCTGAGTAGCATGCGGCCGCACGCGCGAATGAGGTCGCTATGGCTGACATGCGTGTCGACCGCCAGATCTTGGAGGAGCACCTCGTCTTCGAGGCCACCGTCGAGACCGTCGCGCGGTTGTCTACTTTAAAATACAGTTCGTGGTGTTTTCTCGAGGCCACCACCAGTGCCTTCTAGTGATTTGTCCTCTGTAATGTTAATATGCAATCTGATGTTCAGTTAATAGTTTGGTCCTCTGAAATGTAATGTTCAGTTAACACTTTTGTCCAACAATTGCTACATTTCGTAGTACTGTTCTCAAGCATTCTTTGTTTTGTTAACTGTCTTATCTTCTAGTACATGTTTCTATTCTGCAATGTCGTGCTCAGTTAACTATTTTGGTTCATTTGGTGTGCTGTCCATTTAACTGTTTGGTTCAGTTCTGCAATTTGATTTTCATTTGTTGTGGGTACAATTTTGTATTGTTATGCATGTGACACCAATCGAATCTGGCTGTACTCAATACATATTCTACTGATAGTATGGCAACTCTCAGTTAACCTGATCAAGATCTTCCTTATGTGTGTTGCAGGGAAACAATGTGAGACACTGCGGTTTACCATCGAGGTTTGTTCAAGCAGGGTCTTTGGCTAATAGCACATTATTGTGCAGTTGCAGGAATAATTCTAATATTTAGGTTTCTTACAATTTGGTCTTGCACATGTAGGTCCTGCTGTCAGAGGCTTAGACCCACTGTTTGACCCATTTTGCATATGGGGAAATGAGATGTCCACGAATATCAGTCAAGTCAAGAAACTCAGAAAGATTGTTAGGATGAAGAAACTTGCGACGAATAACATCAAGATCTTTGTTTGCACAATGAAGAAGACATCAATCAACTATAGGATGGTACCAACTCTTTTACCTTGTTTTTACCCCTTGCGCCATTTCAAAATTTACAACAGCGATTTATGCATAGCTTTGTTTTCAGTACTTTTCAAAGCAGTTCGTCGATGATTACCTCTCAAACCACCTGCATGGTCAAGAGGCGAGGAAGGTATTCATTCAACACCCACGGTACAATATTGAAGTCTTGCTGAAGAGGACGAAGGTTGGGCGGGCAATTATCCATAGCCACTGGCCTAAAGTTGCAAGGACATTCAACATCACTGAAGGCTCAATATTTGCCTTCCGCTTCTGTAGTTTCCCAGATGAGATTCATCTGTCTGTTTACCGTGTATGATGCTACTTTCCAAAGGTTTTTGATGCTGCATGTGAAACTTGGTGCTGTTGTGTAATGGCGTAACTGAGTGCCGAAGCTATCTGATGTAATTCGATTATGAAATCCTGGTTGCTTTTATACGGATATGAAATATCTGGTGTGTTTTATAAGAAATATCAGTTTGATTAGTAAATGGATTATCAATAATAGGCTAATTACCCTGCTTATTGGGGTTTTCTATTGCAAACGGTTACTCAGACATCACCGTGGGCGATGAACTCAAACAACCTGCACGGTTTCTAGAAAGTAGGCGTGTTCGATCAACTAACAATCACACACGGCTTCCGGCAGCGAACTGTTTGCATTAGGCCACCTTGCACAAACGTTTCCACACAAAGAACTATGTGGGATGTACATACCTAAGGAAATGATTTTCTGGGATTTACCGTGTGGGATGTACATACCTACGGAAATGACATCTGGGATTCACCGTGTGGGATGAACATACCTACGGAAATGATTTCTGGGATTCACCGTGTGGGATGTACATACCTACGGAAATGATTTCTGTGATTCACTGTGTGGGATGTACATACCTACGGAAATGATTTATGGGATTCACCGTGTGGGATGTACATACCTACGGAAATGATTGGGTTTCCATGCCTCGCCCGATCGCACATGGCCCCAGCCTGGGTCCCACGTGGGCCTATCCCTGAAGATTTATGGGTCTTGTGGGAAGGACCCCCTATCGCCCACACTCACTTGGCGACGGTTCCAAATGCTGTTGCGGAAAGGGGTTTTAAACCATTTGTTTAGGACGTCGATGTACCAGTGACTAGTCGTGCACAAATTTATCACATTAATTGGAGATGAACTTGTGTGGCATAGTGGCATTTGTCCTTTAGAATTTATTACCAGTAAATGTGTTATGTGAACGTGCAACTTGTGTGGTTGTTGCACGGGCTCCAACATGCTCTTTGAGAAAAAAAGGTGGCACAGCTTTGGATATAGGTGACGTGGAGGCATCATACAGTAGCATAATTCAGTATAGTTGTAGTATACTCCTACTCGGACGACAACTCCTATAAAACCTTGCGCTTGGCTCTTTGCCTCTTCAGGAGGTTCAACAGTTCATACTCGTGTGAACCTTGCACTTGGCTCTTCGACTCTTCGGAAGGTCCAACAATGATGGTACTATAGTACAATATGCTTCTAGCAATCTGACACCGATTGAACTGCTGCACGTCCACCGCGAGGGCGAGGGCGAGGGAGAGGGAGAGGGCGCTGTAGTCAAAACCCTCTCCTCATCCTGCGAGCCACCGCGCGCGTGGGCGAGGGAGAGGCGTAGTAAGCAAGCTTCTCCTCATTCGGCGAGTTGATGGGACACATCAAAGCAGTACTAGTACTAGTCCATACTGCATCCTTTCGGTTAATATGGCTTAATTTGAAACGAGAAAAATACACTGCGGTCAACGTATGTAACGATACGCTCTTTACGATCACTATATATAGTTTTGCGGTGATTATACGATCACTAGCTCATCGTAAAGCACCGTATTGCACCCTACTGACCGGCCACATAGTCGACGTGGCACTTTGTTGACTGGTTAAATTGTCACCTGGTTTCTGGGTCCCACCTGTGAGTTGGCAGAGCAAAGAAATCAGTTAAACAAAACTTTACGCAGGCGCGACAGGAGTCCAACCCTTGCGCGCGAACCACCCTGGCTGTGTATGTGAGTGCATGCACGTGTACTCCCTCGGTATTCCAACAAAGAGTGTACATCGGCTAAAAAACAAAGAGTGTACATTTACACTTCCAATGCATTTAGCCTTTAATCTAAATTGATATTGATTGACTAATGCACCAACTTGTGCTATAGCTATAGGCTACATGTCTATCCTCAATTACAGCATGCAACAACCTTAATTTAATATTCTTCTCTCAATGGTCGCATGCACACATAAGTCTGCTACTTTTGGGCATTAATTATGCCCTAGTCAATGTGTAAATCTCTAAATGTACAATCTTTCATGGACGTAGGGAGTAGGTTGAGCACTTGAGCATGAGCGTGTGTGTTGCTCGTGTGCTGTGTGCCGCATGGGTGCGTGAGTGTTGCGTGCGTCCATGTGTACGTGTGAGTGTTGCTTGTTGCATGCATGCATGCATGCATGCATGAGGCTTTTACTCCCTCCCATTGACATGTTCATATTTCAAGCTTCCTCAGTTCCCTCCATATGGTGATACTCCCTTTGTTCCCAAATATGGAGTAAAAGCCTCCCTCTGTTCCCAAATATGGAGTATTTGTCTTTCTAGAGATTTCAACAAGTGACTACGTATGGAGAAAAATGAGTGAAGTGAGCGTAGAGGCATAGGGATACTGTAGATAGGAAGTCTTCATGATCCATTATTTCCCATCTCGGTCAGAGAGAACTATTCAACTAGTCTTCACAGTGAAGTGAAAATACACGCAGCAGCAGATGGGACACTTAATTAATAAGCTAAACCAGCGTGTTCGTGTTACTAAATCAGCCTTACCAGTACTGCCATCATGTTAGCTAGTGGAGCACGCTTCCGCAAATACGCCTACGCACCTCTCTCCTCCATTAACTGACATATGGCCCCTCTTGAGGTAGACCCACATATCATCGGCGTAACTATTTACACTCCGAAGGACGGTATATCCTTGTAGTAGTACTAGTAGAATTTAGATTTAATGCACTTTCTTCCCCGTCTTTCACTCTTCTTCCTCCTCTCTTCTTCTTCCTCCTCTCTTCCCCATCGTCGGCCGCACACCATTTCCCCCCGCTCACTGCTCGGCCGCCCACGCCATCTTCCTTGGTAGCTCATGCGTACCATATCCCCCCGCTCACTGCTCGGCCACACACGCCATCTTCTTCGCTCGCCCGCCCGAATCCACTTTCCCACTGGCTCGCAGGCACCGAAAACCCCAATCACTCAACGCCCTAAAAAAACCTATGGCAGAACCGAATTCCCTCCCCGATGTTCTCTTGGAGCAGATCTGTAATCGTATGTGTCGGTGTCAAAACCAGTGGATCTCGGGTAGGGGATCCCGAACTATGCGTCTAAGGTCGATGGTAACAGGAGACAGGGGACACGATGTGTCGGGTGGTAGGTGCGACATATGCCAACGGGTGGCTTATCATTGTGGGAGCCAGTGAGACATCGCCGGTGCCTGGAAACGGGATAAGGCGAAGACATGCACGCCGGCGGATCTTACCCAGGTTCGGGGCTCTCCGTGGAGATAGCACCCCTAGTCCTGCTCTGCGGGGTCTCCGCATGATCACTAGATCAATATAAGTAGCTACAAGTGCTTCTTGAGCTATTCGGCTAGAGGAAGAAGAAGGGCAAGGCTAGCTCTCTTTTTTCTCTATGTGGTGTGTGAAACTCTATGAGATCAACCCTTTGCATGGGTGTCCCGGGGGGCTTATATAGGCCTACC
This sequence comes from Aegilops tauschii subsp. strangulata, assembly GCF_002575655.3. Lineage (NCBI taxonomy): Eukaryota > Viridiplantae > Streptophyta > Magnoliopsida > Poales > Poaceae > Aegilops > Aegilops tauschii. The sequence continues at coordinate 393,346,530 of NC_053035.3, forward strand.
CCCCAGGGGTACAATGGTAATCCGGCTGGGCGCGGGTCCCAGCCGTCAGTGTCTATGCTCGCCGGCTTCTCCGCCGACCATTGGGGCCCGCCGACTGGTGGGTCCCGCCGGCTGCTGGCCTCTTGGCCGACAGGCCGGCCCCACTGCTTGGGGGCCTTGTCGGCGGCTGGTTACTGTTGCCTCGCCTCTGATGACGAGGGCTTTGTCGAGGTAAGCGTGGCTACAGTACCGCCGCCTTGCGGGCTCTCACTGTAGCCTCACCTCATCTTGTCTCCTTAATGAGGCACATGTTTTGAGGGAGGGAGGTAGCCGGCCATCGGGAGCCGGCTACGCCCCTGGCCGACTAGGGGAGGCCGGGCCGCCTTTGAATGTCTCTCTGGCTAAGGGGGCCCACCGCCCGCGGGCCGTACTGGCGCCTTTCGTGGGTGACATCGAGGTCAACATGGCTACAGTGCCACGCCGGACGGGAGATGGCTGGCCCGTACGACGCCCTGTGGCCATGCTCGCTTCGGGATTCGGGGGTAGTGGGCCGTACTGCAGCCACGCCCCATCTTATCACCGTTATGTGGATGCAGTCTTGGTGGGTGCAGTCTTGGCCGGCTTCTGGGAGTCGGCTTTCTTCATGGCCGGCTTTTGGGAGTCGGTCCTCTTGGGGCCGGCTTCCTGGAGTCGGCTATCTCATAGCTTTCTTTGGGAAGGTTTCGGAGGCCGGGTCGCCTTCTGGTAGTCGGCCCTGGGGATAGCCGGCCAGGGGAAGGCGGCCCTATGCACTGTATGCTTGTAGGCTCGAATGGCCTGATAATTTTTCGAAGAGCCAGGGGGAGTCGGTTAGGCTACCCATGGCCATTTACTCCGACAGTAGTCCCCGAAGCTGGTTGGGCATCAAGGCTGAGAGGAGGTCGAGAAGCTCGGTCAGCTTCTTATCTTGACGAGCCAACAGCTGGGAGCCGGCTTCGGTTGGGCGCGCCGTCTTGGCGAAATTTCTAAAGTCGGAAGGCGGGACTCTGTTGGTGCGCGCGCCGGGCCGCGGGCCGGCCGCTTGCCGTCCGTGAACCATGTGGCATCCTCCGGCTGAAAAAAGCCTGCCAACCCACGCGCGCGACAGGACGTCGCCGCAGGCGGGGCGCCCACTACTCCTACGCCTAGGCCTAGGCGTGGATTCTTTGTGGCCCAAAGCTGTCCGCACGTCTTCCGGCGGCGGTTTCCGCATGCCATTAGGGTGCAATAATTGCGGGACGTGGGGGAGTGGGCGCAGTTAATCCCACGTTCCCCCCACGCCTCGCCTCCTTGGCTTCGCCGCACGAGGCTATAAGTAGGGGGAGGAGGGGAAGCGGCAAACGCTCGCACGCTCCTCTCCTCTCCTCCATCTTCTTCCTCCTGCTTTCCCTCGCAGCAGCGCCTCGCTGCCGCGCCGTCCCACTGATCTTCACTCCGCCCCGCAGCTTTGCCGCCGCAGGGCCGTGCTTTCCCCGCCACCGCACTCTTCCTCGTTAGCTTCTCGCCACCATGCAGTATGGCGGGTACTGGGATGGCTCCAACGTCCATATGGACAACATCGATTTCCTCCTCAAGACGCGGCGGTTGCCCGGCAAGGACCAGGTGCGGGTCCGTCTCGCGCCGGAGAAGGAGATCACGCCGGCGCCGGAGGAACGCGAGCGGGTAATCTTCCGCTATCCCTTCCTGCGCGGCCTCGGCCTGCTGGCGAGCGCTTTCTTCCGCTCCTTCCTCGACTTCTATCAACTCCAGCCACACCACCTCACTCCGAACACGGTGGTGTTGCTGTCCGCCTTCGTCACCCTGTGTGAAGGGTTCTTAGCGTTCTCCCCACCCTGCAGCTCTGGGGGGAGTTCTTCCAAACCAAGCTCGGCACCCGCCTGCAGGGCGTGCCGGCTCAGAGCGGCGCCTCCATCGCGATGCGAAGGCTGGCGGCCGACAACCCCTTCCCTGTCATCACGTTGATCCAGTCGGTGAAGCGCTGGTAGAAGTCGTATTTCTACGTGAGGAACGTTGCCCCGCAAGGCGACTACGTCAAGTTGCCGGCTTACGCAGCCGGCCCGCCGGCTGGGAGGCGGCCCCAGTGGTCCTATCGGGCCATGACGCTGTCGCAGGCTGGAGCCGCGGCCGTCGCCCGACTCCGGGTGATGATCCAGTCGGAGGGCCTGACTGGGTCCGACTTGCTGGCCGCCTTCGTCGCGCGCCGGGTGCTTCCGCTTAAAGCCGCCCTCGCCTGATCTGTCAGATGAGTGGCCAACTCGATCTGAGCCGGATGTGCACCGAGGATATGCCGCACGACGAGGTGGCTCATATGGTGAATTACCTTGCGAACGGCAAGCTCTCCGCAGAGTGGCGGTTTGGCAAGGAGCCATATTCCCGTGCACATCCTCCGCCTACGGTTCGCTCTCTTTATCCTTTCTTCTCTTAGTTTTGTCGCCGCGTTTTTCTTGGCCGACTCTGACCAGTCGGCACGTCTTGGCAGAGCCCTCTCCTTCAACCTGCGACCGAGTCGGGGGCGGATCGCCGATTTCTTCCCGACCGGACGGAGCATGACTTGGAGGACCATGACTTGGGGGCGGCCGCCATGGACGACAACACCGAGGCGGGAGGCGGCAAAGCTGGCGGCGAAGCAGGCGGCTCCAGGCCTGGAGTCAGCTTCGACGACTGGCCGAATGACGACGAGGCGGAAATCGTCCCACGCCGCCAGCCGGCGTCCGGCCATGGCGCGGGTTCCTCCCCCGCGCCGCCTACTCGGGGTGGCGGGCAGAAGCGTCGGGCCGCGTCGGGCTTGTTCGGCAGTCGGCCGAAGAAGCCCAAGGGCGGGCCGGCAGCGACCAGGCGGGATGAAGCGGCCGCGAAGGCGGCCCTCTTCCGCAAGGCGGTGAAGCAGCCGCAGATGGTGTCGGCGTAAGTGTATATTCTTTTGCATACTCTTTCTTCTTTTCTTGTTGGTTTCTGAATCCTTGCCCTATCTCAAGAATCAGGGCTCCGCTTTCTCTTGAGCGGGTTGCTGCCGCCTCTGTGGTTGGATCGCCGGGAGGATCCGGGAGCACCCGCCGTGTGGAACCCCGCGCCGAGCTTCAGGCGGCGACGGAGCAAAATGCGCGGGAGGCGCGGGAAGAGCGGGAGGCGGAGGTGCTGAGGGCGGCTGCCGCCAAGGCGGCACAGGAGGAGGAGGAGTCGACGAAGGCGCGTGCCGACGTGGCGGCCAAGGCCCAAGCGGAGGCTGCGGCCGCGGCAACAACGGAGGGGGCCTCGCTTGTCACCCCTCTACGTGTCCCGGCGCCCGAGGTCCCGGAGCCCCCGCCAGAGGAAGCCGGCGGCGACCTGCCGGGGTTGGAGAGGGAGGACGACATCGTCGTCCCGGAGAGGGAGGCGGCACCAGCCTCACCGACTGGGGCGGCCCAAGGCAGCCGGCCTAACATGCCAACTGCGCAATCGGCTGGGGGCAAACCGGCTGCGAGGACGGACCTGGTGGTCCAGTCGCCGTCGCGCCAGCGCGCGGGGAAGGCCACTTCGGACCCGCAGAAGGCCGCGGGCTCCAGCTCGTCGGCCCAGGACGTGGAGGCGGCCAGCACCACCTCGGGGTGGACGCCAGGTGGCGGGACGGCCGTGGTGAATGTGGCGGTGCAAGAAGTCCGGAACCGGCTTCAGTCCCAGGCCGCAGTGCTGAGGAAATACAACGACGAGTTCCTCGCGACGCGGGCGGCCATTCGGGTAAGTCTTCCCGTTTTTGCTTTTATGATCTTGGTTTCTTCCGTGGGGGCGCATCAGCACACCCACTGGGTGTAGTCCCCGAGTTCCGAGTCGACTGCTGAGCAGGCGGCTTGGAACTTCTTAGCGGGCTTTGTTTGCTATCTTGTTCTCATTCGCTTCTCTTCCTGACTTGCAGGACTACCACAACCTCCGTGCAGCTGCCTTCAACTCCCAGGCTCGGGAGCTGACCCAGAAGAATGCTGATCTATCTGAGAGCCGCGGTAAGTGCTTCATCCTTTATCTCATGTGGGGACGCATCAGCGCACCCATTGGGTGTAGTCCCCGAGATTCGGGCCGACTGCTGAGCAGTCGGGTCGAATCTTTCTTGACGACTTCTTCCTTATTGCTTCTTTCTTCTCTGCCGTGCCTGCAGCGGCCAACGCCAAACTGAGGGAGCAGCTGGGTGGGACTCAGGCCGCCCTTCGCGCTAAGGACGCCGAGTTTGACGTCTTGGCCCAGGAGCGTGACTGCATGGCCAAGAGGCTAGCCGACCAGGAGGAGAGCCACAAGGCGGCCTTGAAGGCGATGCAGGACAGCGAGGCCGCCCTTCAAGCCGAATATGAGACGGAGGCGGCGAGCTGGGCCGAGGCTAGGCAGTCGTTGATCAATGGCTACGGCCAGATCGAAGACTTGGTTGACGGTAGGCCGCCCTCTTCTTCGTCCTTTGCTTGCCGCTTGCCGTTTGGTTCATTTTCTGACTTGGTATTTTTCTCTTCTTTCTCTTTCTTTCTTGCGCAGAGTACTTCCCTGGCTACTCTACTGTCGCCAACCAGGTCGTTGAGACCCACCGTGAGGCACAAAGGCAGGCTGGCGCTGAGATCACGCCGAACGCTCGTCGGTCGCTGGAGGAACAGCTCTTGGCGATTCGAGCCCGCCTCCAGCCGGCTTCAGCGTGTTGGGGCGCAGGTGCTGGCCGCTCTTTGGCCCGGTGAGGTGATTCCCCGCACCCCCAGTCGGACTGCCGACTGGCTGGAGGTGGCGGCCGGCCACTTCGAGGCCTGGAAGGCTTCTGCGGCTCGGTCCGGTGCCAGGCGGGCGCTGGAGTTCATCAAGGCCTGGTATCCCGAGCTGAGCTTGGACCAGTTGGCCACCTGGCGGCAGGAGGCCGACACGGAGCTGGAGCCAGTGCGGCCGGCTATCATCCAGTGAGCCTCGGCGATCGCTGACTACACCGACGCCAGCGCCTTTGCTCCTGAGGTGGACGACAACGGCGTTGCCCAGCCGGAGGAGTGGTTCGGGCTGAATCCGGCAGATGGCGAGGACTCGGCGAAGGAGATCGACTCCAGCGACGAGGGCGAGGAGGAGGAGGAGGAGGGTCAAGACACCGCGCCAGATGGTGGAGCGGCCGGTCAGCCTCAGCTTGACCGTGCCTCCAGCAACAATGCACGTGCGGGTGCACCGCCTGCAGCCGGCGATGAGCGAGCCGAGACTCGCCAGCTGGCCACTCCTCCAGCCGGTGCCACCGCCTCTACCGACCAGCCTCGCTCCCCTATTGCGCCCTTAGTCTAATTTGCTGCCTCTACTTTCCTGTTTTACTACTCTTGGAATAGTATTTTGTTAAATTTGCACAGTTCCACCCATTGGGGTGTATTCGAACTATATTGACTGCTGGCCTGTTGAAGGCCTTATGTGTAAATATAATTATGCATGCGTTTGGCTTTCCCTTGTTCTTTGCTTTTCATCCTTCGGCTGTTTCCTTTGCCGCCCTCCCTTGGTTGCCGCCTTCCCAGCCGGACAGCTGCTCTGCAGTCTGTGGCTGGAGAAGTGCTTGGCCGGTTGGGAGGGCAAGTACTCTAGCTTTGTTGGATTGTAGCGAAGTGACTGGGAAGCCGGCCAGCCGGCTGTTTTGTCAGCCGGTAGGCGTGGCTGGAGGCCGGCTTGCGTTATATAAGTTCGTTAGTCCTTAGCCGTTTTTCGTGTGGGCATCTTTTCTGCCTTTGGCTCTTGCCAGTCGGGCAGTCGGTCCTTCGAGCTGCGACTTTCAACAAGAGAGGGCTCGGGTGCAGGCACACTACTTGTCTGACTTCAGGTAGAACTTTTAATATAACTTAAGGCGGCCAGTCCCCGGGCCGACTAGTCGAACCTGGTGCCAGATAGAAAATCAAATGTAATAATACATTCATGAGTATGACACTCGTCATTCATAGATAAAGGAGGGCAGTCCCCGAGTGCGCCTCGGGGGGCCCATTGTGTCGTACTTAATACAAAAAGGTAGCATGATACATACTGCTTTTAACTGTAAAATCTTCTCAGGAGGTTGGCGTTCCATGCTCGTTCCGACTCCTTGCCGGAATCATCCCTCTTGCATGCTCTTGGCTTCTATGCGTCGATCAGGTAGTAGGAGTCGTTGCCTAGTGCCTTGCTGACGACGAAAGGGCCTTCCCAAGGGGCCGAGAGCTTGTGTTGGCCGGCTGTTCGCTGGATCAACCGGAGCACAAGATCGCCTTCTTGGAAGGATCTTGGCTTGACCTTCCGGTTATGGTAATGGCGCAAACCCTGCTGGTAGATGGCAGACCGGCTGAGTGCTAACAGCCGGCCTTCTTCCAGCAGGTCGACGCCGTCTTCTCGTGCTTCCTTGGCCTCCGCCTCCGTGTACATGGTGACCCGAGGCGAGTCGAACTCGATGTCAGTTGGGATGACAGCTTCGGCACCATATACAAGGAAGAACGGAGTGAAGCCGGTTGACTTGTTTGGGGTAGTACGGAGACTCCAGAGGACAGCCGGCAGCTCATCGAGCCAGCAGCCGGCCGAACGCTCCAGTGGTACGACCAGTCGGGGCATGATGCCGGAGAGGATGAGGCCATTTGCTCGCTCCACCTGGCCGTTTGACTGCGGGTTGGCAATGGATGCTAAGTCCAGTCGGATGCCCTGTGTCGCGCAGAAATGTGCCAGTGCTCCCTTGGCGAAATTTGTGCCGTTGTCGGTGATGATGCTGTGTGGCACACCATACTGAGTAGTGATGTCTGCGATAAATGTCACGGCAGTCGGCCCGTTCAGCTTCTTGATCGGCTTCGCTTCAATCCACTTGGTAAATTTGTCCACGGCGACAAGCAGATGTGTCATGCCGCCGCGGGCTGTCTTGAATGGGCCCACCATGTCCAGCTCCCAAACGGCAAAGGGCCAGGTGAGCGGGATGGTCTTGAGTGCAGAAGCCGGCAGGTGTTGCTTGGAACTGAAGACTTGGCATCCTTTGCAGCATTTGACTAATTTCTTGGCATCTTCCAAAGCAGTCGGCCAAAAGAAACCATGGCGGAAAGCTTTGGCCACAAGTGATCTTGAGGCTGCGTGGTGGCCGCATTCGCATTGGTGGATATCCTTGAGGATTGCTACGCCCTTCTCTGGCTCGACGCAGCGCTGGAAGACTCCAGTGACGCTACGCTTGACAAGTTCTCTGTTTATTATTGTGTATGCTCCGGCTCGGCGTTGCACTAGTCTTGCCGAGATCTCATCAGTCGGCAGCTCTTTGTTGACTAGGAAGTTGAGGATGGGCTGGGCCCATGATGGAGCTGTGACTTCTTCTACTGTCAGTATGGCCACTGTGACCCGGGTGGGTGGGTTGGGTGGTGGAGAGTTGGAGTCGGCCACCGGTTCTTGTGTCGCTGCAGTCCCCGGGCCGACTGTTGCAGTCCCCGGGCCGGGTTCTGAACTCCCCGAGCCGGGTGCGACTACGGCAGTCCCCGGGCCGCTTGTCGAGGTCCCAAGCCGCATGCTGGGTTCCTCCAGTCGGATCCGGCGGCGGGGTGGCGGGCGTGCTAGGCGGTTGATCCGGTGGCGGGCGCCGTTCTCACCGACTCCTTCGCGGTGGCCTAGTCGGCCACCGAGAGTCGGATGCGTGACAGGCGGTGGGGTGGGATATCTCTCCCCACGAGGTGGGGGAGGAGGCGGATTGCCTTGGCCCTCCACCGCTCGAGGGCGGCCTTCTGCGTCGGGCTCGATGGTGATTCGAGTCCGGCTGCGGCTAGCAGCCGGCTCCTTGTCTTTCCTTGCGCGGGCGCCGCTCGCAGTTTGCGACCGGGATGTCGCGGCATGTTCTCGGTGTGGGGGAGGACTCTCAGCGCGGGCGCCGGCTTCATGCTATTCTGCGGCCGCGTCGATCAGCTGCTGGATGCGCCTCGTCATGTAGGGGAGCTCATCAGCCCCCAGCCCGTTCAGCTCTTCTGCGGCCGCCTGAGCGGCTCGCAGATTCTCGAGAGGTGTGGCGTAGACTAGGCGGTCTGCCCCTAGCATGCTGGCGATGGCCGCGCCGCGCTTCTTGACGAGGCCAGCTCGGCTCAGCCCGCCATGAGGCGGCGTACCAAAGGCGGCGCGAGCGACTTCGCGCTGGTGAGCCTCGGTGAGGCGTCTCATGGAGGCTATCTTCTAGCCCTCCACGATGAGGGCGAAGCGGCGTGCCTCCAGAGTCTCGGCGTCGGCGTCGGCCGGGATGGGGACGGACAAGTCATGCATCGCCGCTTGTAGGGCGTCGTGGGCGTTCTCGCCCGAGTCGGCGCCGTGGCTGATGACCAGCACCTCAGTGACAGCGCTGCTGCCACTGTCGGATCGAGGGAGAGGGTCGTCGAGGATTACCACGTCGGAGGGGTAGGCGTCGAGCGATGCCGTGTCGGAGTCGACAAGCATCGGGTTAGTGGAGCTGACCGACTCCAAGTCCACAGCAAGCTCGCTGGAGACGTGAAGCTGGTCGAGGAGGCTAACGAGGCAGCTCTCGGGGTAGTCGGTGCCCGCGTCAGACGCGGGCTCATCAGAGATGCGAGTCTCGCCAAGAAGGTCGGCGAGGCAGCTCGCCGCACAGGCGTCGTCAACGGCTTGCAGCGCGTCAAGGCAAGCGCCATCGGGCGTAGCAGGCTGGCTACGCTCGCGGGGGAGGAAAAGGGTTCCCGTCCAGAACAGGTCTCTGGACGACGGTGCACCTGGCCCCACGGTGGGCGCCAAATGTCGGGTGGTAGGTGCGACATATGCCAACGGGTGGCTTATCATTGTGGCAGCCAGTAAGACATCGCCGGTGCCTGGAAACGGGATACGGCCAAGACATGCACGCCGGCGGATCTGACCCAGGTTCGGGGCTCTCCGTGGAGATAACACCCCTAATCCTGCTCTGCGGGGTCTCCGCATGATCACTAGATCAATATAAGTAGCTACAACTCCTCCTTGAGCTGTTCGGCTAGAGGAAGAAGAAGGGCAAGGCTAGCTCTCCTTTTCTCTCTATGTGGTGTGTGAAACTCTATGAGATCAACGCTTTGCATGGGTTTCCCGGGGGTCTTATATAGGCCTACCCCCCATGGGTACAATGGTAATCCGGCTGGGCGCGGGTCCCAGCCGTCAGTGTCTATGCTCGCCGGCTTCTCCGCCAACCATTGGGGCCCGCCGACTGGAGGGTCCCGCCGGCTGCCGGCCTCTTGGCCGACAGGCCGGCCCCACCGCTTGGGGGCCTTGTCGGCGGCTGGTTACTGTTGCCTCGCCTCTGATGACGAGGGTTTTGTCGAGGTACGCGTGGCTACAATACCGCCGCCTTGCGGGCTCTCACTATAGCCTCACCTCGTCTTGTCTCCTTAATGAGGCACATGTTTCGAGGGAGGGAGGTAGCCGGCCATCGGGAGCCGGCTAAGCCCCTGGCTGACTAGGGGAGGCCGGGCCGCCTTTGAATGTCTCTCTGGCTAAGGGAGCCCGCCGCCCGCGGGCCGTACTGGCGCCTTTCGTGGGTGACATCGAGGTCAACATGGCTACAGTGCCGCGTCGGCCGGGAGATGGCTGGCCCGTACGGCGCCCTGTGGCCATGCTCGCTTCGGGTTTCGGAGGTAGTGGGCCATACTGCGGCCACGCCCCGTCTTATCACCGTTATGTGGATGCAGTCTTGCTGGGTGCAGTCTTGGCCGGCTTCTAGGAGTCGGCTTTCTTCATGGCCGACTTCTGGGAGTCGGTCCTCTTGGGGCCGGCTTCCTGGAGTCGGCTATCTCGTAGCTTTCTTTGGGAAGGTTTCGGAGGCCGGGTCGCCTTCTGGTAGTCGGCCCTGGGGATACCCGGCCGGGGGAAGGCGGCCCTATGCTCTGTATGCTTGAAGGCTTGAATGGCCTGATAATTTTTCGAAGAGCCAGGGGGAGTCGGTTAGGCTACCCATGGCCATTTACTCCGACACGATGTTTACCCAGGTTCGGACCCTCTCTATGGAGGTAATACCCTACTTGCTGCTTGATTGATCTTGATGAATATGATTATTACAAAAGTAGATCTACCACAAGATCGTAATGGCTAAAACCCAAAAAGTCTAGCCGGTATGACTATGATTGTGATTCTTGCCTCTACAGAATAAGCCCTCCGATTTATATAGACATCGGAGGGGACTAGGGTTGTACAAAGTCGGTTACAGAGAAAGGAATCTTCATATCAGGATGCCAAGCTTGCCTTCCACGCCAAGGAGAGTCAGATCCGGGCACGGGAGAGAGTCTTCGGTCTTGTATCTTCACAGCTCATCAGTCCGACCCACGTACTATAGTCCGGACGCCCGAGGACCCCTTAATCCAGCACTCCCTCAGTAGCCCCTGAACCAGGCTTCAATGACGACATGTCCGGCGCGCAAATTATCTTCGGCATTGCGAGGCGGGTTCCTTCTCCGAATACTCCAACACAGTCTTCGGACTCAACGAACGTGTCCGGCTCTGTAAAACAAATACCACACACCACCGCAGAGAGCATAATATTTCACGAGTCCAATCCGCTGACAACTTTTTGTAGCATGACATCACGTCACCGCCCGGCCATTATTTTGAACCGTTTTTTAGCCCGCCGTTCCATATTTCGAGATGCGGCTTCATTGGCACGTCTTGTCAAAGCAGAGATCGTTGTCGGAGTAAATGACCACGGGTAGACTAACCGACTCCCCCTGGCTCTTCAAAAATTACCAGGCCGATCGAGCCTTCAAGCACCCAAAGCACGGGGCTGCCTTCCCCTGGCCGGCCATCTCACAGGCCGACTGCTGGAAGGCGGCCCGACCCTGGAACCTTCCCGAAGATAACCAAAAGATGGCCGACTCCAGGAAGCCGGCCCCAAGGGCACCGACTCCCAGAAGCCGGCCACAAGAAGACCGACTCCCAGGAGCCGGCCGAGACTGCACCCTCAAGGGCCGCGCCCACATAATGGTGATGAGATGGGGCGTGGCTACAGTACAGCCTGCCACCCCCGAATCCCAGAGCACGCGTGGCCACAGTGCGCCGTACGGGTCGGCCATCCCCCGTCCGGCGTGGCACTGTTGCCATGTTGACCATGACGCCACCCACGACAGGCGCTAGTACGGCCCGCGGGCGGCGGGCCCCTTCAGTCAGAGAGATGCTCGAAGGCGGTCAAGCCCCCTTTTAGTCGGCCTGGGGTGTAGCCGGCTCCCAATAGCCGGCTACCTCACTCCCTCGAAGTATGTGCATCATTAAGAAGACAAGACGAGGTAAGGCTACAGTGAGAGTCCGCCGGACGGCGGCACTGTTGCCATGCTTACCTCAGCAAAGCCCTCGTCATCAGGGGAGAGGCTACAGTAGCCAGCAGCCGGCGGGACCCACCAGTCGGCGGGCCCCAACGGCCGGCGGAGAAGCCGGCGGATACAGATACTGACGGCCTGGACCCGCATCCAGCTGGATTACCATTGTACCCCTAGGGGGTAGGCCTATACAAACTCCCAGGGCACCCATGCAAAGGGTTAATCTCTTAGAGTTTCAGACAGCACGTAGAGAGAAGAGGAGAGCTAGCCTTGCCCTTCTTCCTCCTCTAGCAAAACAGCTCAAGGAACCACTTGTAGCCACTTGTGTTGATCTAGTGATCATGCGGAGACCCCGCAGAGCAGGACTAGGGGTGTTATCTCCATGGAGAGCCCCGGACCTGGGTAAGATTCGCCGGCGTGCATGTCTTCGCCTTATCCCGTTTCCAGGCACCAGCGATGTCTTACTGGCTCCCACAATGATAAGACACCCGTTGGCATATGTCACACCTACCACCCAACATTTGGCGCCCACCATGGGGCCAGGTGCACCGGCGTCTGGAGACCTATTCTGGACGGGAACCCATTTCCTTCCCAGCGAGCATAGCCAGCCCGGCACGCCCGATGGCACTTGCCCCGACGCGCTGCAAGGCGCCGACGACACCTGCGCGGCGAGCTGCCTCGCCAATCTTCTTGGCGAGGCTCGCATCTCCGACGAGCCTGCGTCCGACACGGGCACAGACTGCCTCGAGAGACGCCTCGTCAGCCTCCTCGACTAGCTTCACGTCTCCAGCGAGCTTATGCTTGTCGACTCCGACATGGCATCGCTTGACGCCTTCCCCACCAAGGTGGTGATCATCGACGACCCTCTTCCTCAAGCCGACAGTGGCGGCAGCACTGTCACTGAGGTGCTGGTCATCAGCCATGGCGACGCCTCAGGCGAGAACGCCCACGACACCCTACAAGCAGCGCTACATGACCTGTCCACCCCCATCCCGGCCGACGCCGACGCCGAGACACTGGAGGCACGCCGCCTCGCCCTCATCGCGGAGGGCCAGAAGATAGCATCCATGAGACGCCTCACTGAGGCTCACCAGCGCGAAGTCGACCGCGCCGCCTTTGGTACGCCGCCTCCTAGGGGGCCGAGCTGAGCCGGCATCGTCAAGAAGCGCGGCGCGGCCATAGCCAGCATGCTGGGAGCAGACCGCCCAGTCTATGCCACGCCACTCGAGAACATGCGTGCCGCTCAGGCGGCCGTAGACGAGCTGAACATGCTGGGGGCCGACGAGCTCCCCTACATGACTAGACGCATCCAGCAGCTGATCGACGCGGCCGTAGAGCGGCATGAAGCCGGCGCCCACGCAGAAAGTCCTCCCCCACGGCGAGAGCATGGTGCGACATCCCGGACGCCGACTGCAAGCGGCGCCCGTGCAAGAAAAGACAAGGAGCCGGCTGCTAGCCGCAGTCGGACTCGGCTAACCATTGAGCACGACGCAGAAGGCCGCCCCCGAGCTATGAACGACAAGGCAATCCGCCTCCTCCCCGCCTTGTGGGGAGAGATATCCCACCCCGCCGCCTGTCACGCATCCGACTCTCGGCGACCGACTAGGCCACCGCGAAGGAGTAGGCGAGAATGGTGCCCACCATCGGATCGACCGCCTAGCGCGATCCCTGGCGCTAGAAGAAGAAGATGATGTCGGCCCGCCTTGCTTTGGCCCCCGCATCCGCGACGAGCCCTTCCCCAAAGGGTTCTCACCCCCGAGAGACACGCCAAAATACAACGGCTCTGTGAAGCCGGAAGACTGGTTGATCGACTACTCCACCGCAGTCAGCATAGCAAACGGCAACAGGCGCGTTGCCGTGAAGTACGTCCCGCTCATGCTTCAAGGCACGGCGCACACCTGGTTGAACAGCCTCAAACCCTACAGCGTCAACAGCTGGCTAGACTTCACAACAGTCTTCATCCGCAACTTCACCAGCACACACAAGCGGCCTCCCAAGCCCCGCCAGCTTTCCTTGTGCATCCAAGGGCCTAGCGAATCCACTCGCGACTACCTCACGCGTTGGGCCGAGCTCCGCAACTCCTGCGAAGGGGTGCACGAGGTTCAGGCCATAGAGTACTTCACCGCCGGGTGCCGAGAGGGCACCCTCCTCGAGCACCGACTCCTCTGCGACGAGCCGACTACCCTCGACGAGCTGCTGATCATAGCAGACAAGTATGCCACGGCCGACTCTTCAATGAAGACTGAGCTTTGAGTGGATTCCTCTGGAAAGGTGCTCGTTCCAGCTCCCAAGACACCGGCCGGTGATTCCAATCGACGCCCGCACCCGAACGACTACAAGCGCAAGGCCCCTATGCCGCCTTCCAGCAGTCGGCAAGTAGCCACAGTCGAAGACAAACAACCCGAAGGGCGGCCCGTGCCCAAGAAGCAGAAGGGCGGTAGGCCGGCTTGGCAGCCGGCTTTCTCCTACGAGCAAACCCTTGATGCCCCCTGCAAGTTCCACAGCGGCGCGAAGCCATCCAACCATACGACTCAGAAGTGTCATTGGCTCACGCGAATCTCAAAAGGCGTGGGACTGGTGCCGCCTCCACCTGCTGGCAAGCCGCCTCCAGCCTCTCAGCAGCCGGCTGCTCGACCAGCAGTCGGAGCCATTCAAGACGAGTTCCCGAACGAGAATGCCGCCTACGTCGTCTTCACAAGCCAAGCTGAAGACAGACGCAGTCGGCGCCGACAACAGCAGGAAGTCAAAGCGATCTCCTCCAACAACCCTGAGTTTATGCATTGGTCTGAGAAGCCTATCAGTTGGAGCCGGGCCGATCACCCAGAGGTGATGCCGTCTCCCGGCTCTTATGCATTGGTATTGGACGCCACCCTCACGATAGAAAGACGAGCTGCCTGTTTCTCCCGAGTACTAATTGACGGAGGGAGAAGCATCAACATACTGTACCGTGACACCATGGAGAAGTTGAACATCAAGACGAAGCAACTCATGCCAAGCCGGACTGTGTTCCATGGCATTGTACCCGGCCTGTCCTGCTCACCAATCGGCAAGATCAAGATAGATGTACTGTTCGGAGACAAGGATCACTTCCGCCGAGAAGCAGTCTGGATTGAAGTGGTGGATCTAGAGAGCCCTTACCACGCGTTGCTTGGCCGACCTGGCTTGGCCAAGTTCATGGCTGTACCTCATGACGCCTACCTCAAGATGAAGATGCCTAGTTCGAAGGGAATCATCACCATAGCCGGAGACTACAAGAAATCCTCCGAGTGTGCTGCAGCCAGCAGCCGGCTGGCCGAGTCCCTCGTGATTGCCGAAGAAAAGAAGATGCTGGACCGAGTCGTGGCCATGGCCGGCAAGCAGCCGGCCCTATCCCCTGACCCCAAGGAATATTATGCTCAAGGCTCCTTCCAACCGGCCAAGGAAACAAAGAAGATACCTCTGGACCCGGAGAACCCGGAGAGGTTTGCTGTCATCGGTGCAAACCTAGACAGGAAATAGGAAGGCGAGCTCGTCGATTTCCTCCATGAGAATCGGGACATCTTTGCATGGTCCCCAGAGGACATGCCGGGTGTTCCGAAGGATTTCACCGAGCACAAGTTACACGTCCGAGCAGACGCAAAACCAGTCAAGCAACTCCTCCGCCGACTGTCGGAGGAAAAGAGAAGGATTGAGGAGAAGAGATAGCCCGGCTTCTGGCAGCCGGCTTCATTATGGAGGTGTTTTTTCCAGAATGGCTTGCCAACCCGGTCCTGGTGTTGAAGAAAAACAATAAATGGCGCATGTGTATAGATTACACCAGCCTCAACAAATCCTACCCCAAAGATCCGTTTGCCTTACCTCAAATCGATCAAGTGATAGACTCCACAGCCGGATGTGAGCTGTTGGGTTTCTTGGATGCTTACTCAGACCGCCTTCATCACACCATTCGGAGCTTTCTGCTACCTGACTATGACATTCGGCTTGAGAAATGCCGGTGCCACTTTTCAGCGTTGCATGCAGAAATGCCTCCTCAAGCAACTTGGCAGAAATGCCCACGTCTATGTAGACGATATTGTGGTGAAGACGGAGAAGCGCGGCACCCTGCTGGAAGACCTCAGAGAAACATTTGCCAACTTGCGCCGGTTTCAGATCAAGCTCAACCCCGAGAAATGCGTGTTCGGAGTACCAGCTGGCCAGCTTCTAGGCTTTTTGGTCTGCGAACGCGGCATCGAGTGCAACCCAGTGAAGATCAAGGCCATAGAGAGAATGGAGATTCGTACCAAGCTGCGAGACGTCCAGAAGTTTACCGGGTGCCTGGCCTCCCTAAACCGCTTCATCAGCCAGCTAGGAGAGAAGGCTCTCCCCCTGTACCGACTCATGAAGAAGTCTACCCACTTCGAGTGGAACGACCAAGCAGACCAAGCTTTCCACGAATTGAAGAAGATGCTGACCACGCCACCTGTCTTGGCGGCGCCGACTGAGAAAGAGCCCATGCTCCTTTACATTGCCGCGACTAGCCGAGTGGTCAGCACAGTTATTGTGGTCCAACGCCCAGAAGAAGGCCGAGCTCAGTTAGTCCAGAGGCCGGTGTATTATTTGAGCGAAGTACTGTCCACCTTGAAGCAAAACTACCTGCACTACCAGAAGATGTGCTATGGAGTGTACTTCGCCGCCAAGAAGCTGAAGCCCTACTTTCAAGAGCACCTCATCATGGTCGTATGTACTGCCCTGCTTATCGAGATCATAGGCAGCCGGGATGCATCCGGCCAGGTGGCCAAGTGGGCCATTGCGCTGGCTCCTTACACGATCTTCTACCAGCCTCGCACTGCCATCAAGTCCAAAGCATTGGCCGACTTCCTTGTCGACTGGGCCGAGACCCAGTACCTACTGCCGGCCCCCGACTCCACTCATTGGCGGATGCACTTCGATGGATCCCAGATGCGCACCGGCTTGGGAGCCGGCATCGTCCTCACCTCTCCCAAGGGCGACAAACTCAGATACACATTGCAAATTCATTTTGCCGGCTCCAACAACGTGGCCGAGTACGAGGCGCTCATACATGGGCTCCGGCTAGCCAAAGAGCTCGGCATCCGCCGGATCCTGTGCTATGGCGACTCAGATTTGGTAGTCCAACAATCATCTGGCGACTGGGACGCCAAGGACGCAAACATGGCGAGCTACCGATTCCTCGTTCAACAAATCAGCGGATACTTTGAAAGCTGCGAGTTCCTTCACGTGCCATGGGCCGACAACAAGCAAGCACATGCCCTGGCACGAATCGGTTCCACCCGACAAGCTATCCCAACCGGCGTCTCTCTCCAACGCCTCCTCAAGCCGTCTGTCAAGCCGTCTCCCGAATCGGACTCCATCTTCGTACCGCCTGACCCTGATACAGTCGGATCCAACTTGGGGAACCCAACAGGCGGCTCGGGGACTTCAACAGGCGGCCTCGGGACTGCCGTAGTCGCACCCGGCCCGGGGACTTCAAAACCCGGCCCGGGGACTGCAGCAGTCGGCCCGGGGACTGCATTGACACAACAGGCGGCGGCCGACTCCAACTCTTAACCACCCAACCCACCCACCCTGGTCGAAGTAGCCGTATTGGCAATAGAAGAAGTCACAGCTCCATCATGGGCCCAACCCATCCTCAACTTCCTGGTAAACAAAGAGCTGCCGACTGATGAGATCTCGGCAAGACAAGTTCAACGCCGAGCCGGAGCATACACAATAATAAACAGAGAACTCGTTAAGCGCAGCGTCACTGGAGTCTTCCAGCGCTCCGTCGAGCCAGAGAAGGGCATAGAAATCCTCAAAGACATCCACCAAGGCGAGTGCGGCCACCACGCGGCCTCAAGATCACTTGTCGCCAAAGCTTTCCGCCAAGGTTTCCTCTGGCCGACTGCTTTGGAAGACGCCAAGGAATTAGTCAAATGCTGCAAAGGGTGCCAAGTCTTCAGCTCCAAGCAACACCTGCTGGCTTCTGCACTCAAGACCATCCCCCTCACCTGGCCCTTTGCCGTCTGGGGGTTGGATATGGTGGGCCCATTCA
Organism: Aegilops tauschii subsp. strangulata; assembly: GCF_002575655.3. Classification (NCBI taxonomy): domain Eukaryota; kingdom Viridiplantae; phylum Streptophyta; class Magnoliopsida; order Poales; family Poaceae; genus Aegilops; species Aegilops tauschii. The sequence goes on from NC_053035.3 coordinate 393,363,767, forward strand.
AGACGGCGCGCGGCGGCATGACTCATCTGCTTGTCGCCGTGGACAAATGCACCAAGTTGATTGAAGCGAAGCCAATCAAGAAGTTGAATGGGCCGACTGCCGTGACATTCATCGCATATATCACCACCCGGTATGGCATACCACACAACATCATCACCGACAATGGCGCGAATTTTGCCAAAGGAGCACTGGCACGTTTCTGCGCGACACAGGGCATCCGGCTGGACTTAGCGTCCGTTGCCCACCCGCAGTCAAACGGCCAAGTCGAGCAAGCAAACGGCCTCATCCTCTCCGGCATCAAGCCCCGACGGGTCATACCACTGGAGCGTTCGGCCGGCTGCTAGCTCGATGAGCTGCCGGCTGTCCTCTGGAGTCTGTGTACTACCCCGAACAAGTCAACCGGCTTCACCCCTTTGTTCCTTGTATATGGTGCCGACGCTGTCATCCCAACTGACATCGAGTTCGACTCGCCTCGGGTCACCATGTACACGGAGGCGGAGGCCAAGGAAGCGCGAGAAGACGGCGTTGACCTGCTAGAAGAGGGCCGGCTGTTAGCACTCAGCCGGTCCGCCATCTACCAGCAGGGTTTGCGCCGTTACCACAACCGGAAGGTCAAGCCAAGATCCTTCCAAGAAGGCGATCTTGTGCTCAGGCTGATCCAGCGAACAGCCGGCCAGCACAAGCTCTCGGCCCCTTGGGAAGTCCCCTTCGTCATCAGCAAGGCCCTAGGCAACGACTCCTACTACCTGATCGACGCACAGAAGCCGAAGGCACGCAAGAGAGATGATTCCGGCAAGGATTCAGAACGACCATGGAACGCCAATCTCCTTCGAAGATTTTACAGTTAAAAGCAGTATGTACCACGCTACCTTTTGTATTAAGTACAAGACAACAGGCCCCCCGAGGTGCACTCGGGGACTACCCTCTTTTATCTATGTATGACGAGTGTCATACCTATGAATGTATTATTACATTTGATTTTCTGTCCCGCACCGGGTTCGACCTGCAGTCAGACAAGTAGTGTGCCGGCACCCAAGCCCTCTCTTGTTGAAAGTCGCAGCTCGAAGAACCGACTGTCTGACTGGCAAGAGTCAAAGGCAGGAAAGGATGCCCACACGAAAAGCGGCTAAGGACTAACGAACTTATATAACACAAGTCGGCCTCCCACCCTGCCTACCGGCTGTCAGAACAGCCGGCTGGCCGGCTTCCCATTCACCTTGCTACAATCTAAGAAAGCTAGGGTACTTGCCCTCCCAAACGGCTAAGCACTTCTCCAGCCACAGACTGCAGAGCAGCTGTCCGGCTGGGAGGGCGGCGACCAAGGGAGGGCGGCAAAGGAAACAACCAAAAAGATGAAAAGCAAATACAATCGGAAGCCAAGCACATGCATGATTATATTTACACAAAAGGCCTTCGAAAGGACGGCATTCAACATAGTTTGAATACACCCCCAGTGGGTGGAACTGCGCAAATTTAACAGAATATTGTTCAAAGAGTAACAAAACAGGAAAGTAAAGGCGGCAGATCAGGCTAAAGGTGCAACAGGCGAGCCAGGCAAGTCAGTGGAGGCGGCAGTGCCGGCTGGAGGAGTGGCCGGCTGGCGAGTCTCGGCTTGATCATCGCCGGCTGCACGCGGCGCGCTCGCACGCTCCTCGTTGCTGGAGGCACGATCAAGTTGAGGCTGGCCGGTCGCTCCACCGTCCGGCACGGCGTCTTCACCATCCTCTCCCTCCTCCTCTTCGCCCTCGTCGCTGGAGTTGATCTCCTCCGCCGAGTCCTCACCATCTGCTGGGTTCAGCCCGAACCATTCCTCCGGCTGAGCAATGCCGTCATCATCCACCTCAGGAGCAAAGGCGCTGGTGTTGGTGTAGTCGGCGATTGCCGAGGCATGCTGGATGATATCCAGCCGCACCGCCTCTAGCTCCTCGTCAGCCTCCTGCCGCCAGGTGGCCAGCTGGTCCAAGCTCAGCTCGGGATACCAAGCTTTGACGAACTCCAGTGCCCGCCTGGCGCCTGACCGAGCTGCAGAAGCCTTCCAGGCCTCGAAGCAGCCAACCGCTACCTCTAGCCAGTCGGCAGTCCGACTGGGGGTACGGGGAACCACCTCGCCGGGCCAGAGGGTGGCCAGCACTTTCGCCCCAACACGCTGAAGATGGCGGAGCATGCGGTGAGCCGGCTGGAGGCGGTCTTGGATCGCCAGAAGGTGCTCGTCAAGCGACCGGCGGGCGTCCGGCGCGATCTCAGCACCAGCCTGCCTTTGCGCCTCGCAGTGAGCCTCGACGATTTGGTTGGCGGCAGTGGAGTAACCAGGGAAGTACTCTGCACAAGTAAGAAAGGAAGAGAAAAAACACAGTCAGAAAATGGACAAAATGGCAGGCGGCAAGCGAAGGAACGAAGAAGAAGGCAGCCTACCGTCAACCAAATCTTTGATCTAGCCGTAGCCGTTGATCAGCGATTGCCTTGCCTCAGCCCAGCCCGCCGCCTCGGTCTCGTATTCGGCTTGGAGGGCGGCCTTGCTGTCCTGCGCCACCTTCAGGGCCGCCTTATGGCTCTCCTCCTGGTCGGCCAGCCTCTTGGCCAAGCGGTCATGCTCCTGGGCCAAGGTGTTGCACTCGGCTTCCTTGGCGCGAAGGGCCGTCTGGGCCCCACCCAACTACTCCCTCAGGTCGACATTGGCCTCTGCAGATATGGCAAAGAAGAAAAAAAAGCAATAAGAAAGAAGTCGCCAGGAAAGATCCGGCCCGACTGCTCAGCAGTCGGCCCGAATCTCGGGGACTACACCCAGTGGGTGCGCTGACGCGCCCCCACGTGAGATAAAAGATGAAGCACTTACTCCGGCTCTCAGTTAGATCAGCGGTCTTCTGGGTCAGCTCCCGAGCCTGGGAGTTGAAGGCAGCCGCGCGGAGATTATGGTAGTCTTGCAAGTCGGACAAAGAAGCGAATAAGAACAAGATAAGCAATCAAAGTCTACTAAGAAGTTCCAAGCCGCCTGCTCAGCAGCCGACTCGGAACTCGGGGACTACACCCAGTGGGTGCGCTGACGCGCCCCGACGGAAGAAATCAAGATCAAGAAACAGAAAAGCGGGAAGACTCACCCGAATGGCCGTCCGTGTCGCGAGGAACTCTTGAGTGTACTACCTCAGCACGGCGGCCTGGGACTGAAGCCGGTTCCGGACTTCTTGCGCCACCATGTTCACCACGGCCGTCCCACCACCCGACGTCCACCCCGAGCTAGCGCTAGCCATCTCCAGATCCTGGGCCGACGAGCTAGAGCCCGCGGCCTTCTGCGGGTCCGGCACCGAAGTCGCCTTCCCCGCGCGCTGGCGCGATGGCCACCGGACCACCAGGTCCGTCCTCGCAGCTGGCTGCATGGGTGGCGCATTAGGCCGGCTGCCTCGGTCCGCCCCAGTCGGCGATGGCGGTGCCGCCTCCCTCTCCCGAACGATGACGTCGTCCTCCTCCCTCTCCATCCCCAGCAGGTCGCCACCGGCTCCCTTCGGCGGGGGCTCTGGGATCTCGGGCGCCACGGCGCGCAGGGGGACGACAAATAAGGCCCCGGCCGCTGTCTATGCAGCTGTAGCCTCCGCCTGAGCCTTGGCCGCCGCGTTGGCTTTCGCCTTGGCCGACTCCTCCGCCATCTCCTGCGCTGCCTTGGCAGCGGCCGCCCTCAGCTCCTCCGCCTCTCGCTCCTCCCGCGCCTCCCGCGCATTCCGCTCCATCGCCGCTTGAAGCTCGGCACGGGGGTCCACGCGGCGGGTGCTTTCGGATCCTCCCGCCGATCCAACCACGGAGGCGGCAGCGGTCCGCTCAAGAGAGAGCGGAGCCCTGTTTGATGAATCAAGACAAAGACTTAGAAGAAGAGTATCGACGAAAAAGAAGAAGGAATATGCGAGAGAATCGACACTTACACCGAAACCTTTTGTGGCTGCTTCACCACCTTGCGGAAGCGGGCCGCCTTCGCGGCTGCCTCGTCCCGTTTGGTCGCTGCCGCCGTGCTCTTGGGCCCCTTCGGCCGACTGCCGAATAGGCTCGGCGCAGCTCGGCGCTTCTGCGCCCCGCCTCGAGCAGCCGGCGCGGTAGACGAGCCCGCGCCATGGTCGGACGCCGGCTGGCAGCGCGGGACGATTTCCGCCTCATCATCATCCGGCCAGTCGTCGAAGCTAGCTCCAAGCCCAGAGCCGCCTGCTTCGCTGCCTCCCCCCTCGGTGTTGTCGTCCATAGCGGCCGCCCCCAAGTCGGGGTCGTCCAAGTCATGCGCCACCCGGTCGGGGAGAAATTGGCGCTCCGCCCCCACTGCCCCGGCCGCCGGCCGAAGGAGAGGGCTCTGCCAAGACAAACCGACTGGTCGGAGTCGGCCAAGAGAAACTTGGTGACAAAAGTAAAGAAGAGAAGATAAAGGAAACTTACCATAGGCGGGGGAAGGGCACGGGAGTACGGCTCCTTGCCAAACTGCCACTCGTCGGTGAGCTTGCAGTTCGCGAGGTAGTTCACCATGAGAGCTACCTCGGAGTGAGGCATCTCCTTGGTGCACATCCGACTCGGATCGAGTTGGCCGCTCATTTGACAGATCAAATGAGGGCGGCCTTGGAGCGGGAGCACCCGGCGCAACACGAAGGCGGCCAGCAGGTCGGACCCGGTCAGGCCCTCCGACTGGATCACTACCCGGAGTCGGGCGACGGCGGCGGCTCCTGCCGGCGACAGCGTTCTGGCCCGATAGGACCACTGGGGCTGCCTCCCAGCCGGCGGGCCGGCTACATAAGCCGGCAAGTTGACGAAGTCGCTTTGCGGGGCGACGTTCTTCACGTAGAAGTAGGATTTCTGCCAGAGCTTCACCGACTGGATCAGCATGATGGCAGGGAAGGGGTTGTCGGCTATCGGCCTCCGCACCGTGATGAAGGCGCCGCTCTGAGCGGGCACGCCCTGCATGCGGGTGCCGAGCTTGGATTGGAAGAATTCCCCCCAGAGCTCGAGGGTGGGAAGGACGCCAAGGAAGCCCTCGCACAGAGTGACAAAGGCAGACAGCAGCACCACTATGTTTGGAGTGAGGTGGTGCGGCTGGAGCTGGTAGAATTCGAGGAAGGAGCAGAAGAAGGCACTCGCAGGCAGGCCGAGGCCGCATAGGAAGTGCGAGCGGAAGATTACCCGCTCACCTTCCTCCGGCGCCGGCGAGATCTCCTTCTTCGGTGCAAGACGGGCCCGCACCTGGTCCTCGCCGGGCAACCGCCGCGTCTTGCGGAGGAAGTCGATGTGGTCCACGTGGACGTTGGAGCCGTCCCAGTCCCCGCCGTGCTGCATGACGGCAAGAAGCTGATGAAAGAGGGCGCTGCGACGATGAAACCACGGCCCCGCGGCGATGAAGCAGCGGTGTAGTGCGAAGACTAGAGGGATGGCGCGGCGGCGAGGGGCTGCAGCGACGGAGAAAAAGAAGAAGAAGATGGCGGAGCGAGGGCGAGCGTGCGAGCGTCTGCCGCTCCCCCTCCTCCCCTATTTATAGCCTCGTGCGGCGGAGCCGAGGAGGCGAGGCGTGGGGGGGGGGGACGTGGGATTAACTGCGCCCACTCCCCCATGTCCCACGATTATTGCGCCCTAACGGCGTGCAGAAACTGCCGTTGGAAGGCGAATGGCCCGTTTTGGGCCGCAGAAGATCCACACCCGGGCCGAGGCGTGGAAGTGGCGGGCCCCGGCCTGCGGCGGCGTCCTGTCACGCGCGTGGGCTGGCAGGCTCTCCCAGCCGGAGGGCGCCACGTGGTGCGCGGGCGGCAAGCGGCCGGCCCGCAATCAGGCGCGCGCGCCAGCTGATTCCCGCCTTCAGATTTTGAGGCCTCACCAAGACAGCGCACCTGATCAAAGCTGGCTCCTAGCTGCTGGCTCCTCAAGATAGGAAGCTGATTAAGCTTCTCGTCCTCCTTTGAGCCGTGAAGCCCAACCAGCTTCGGGGACTACTGTCGGAGTAAATGACCACGGGTAGCCTAACCGACTCCCCCTGGCTCTTCAAAAATTATCAGGCCGATCGAGCCTTCAAGCACCAAAAGCACGGGGCCGCCTTCCCCTGGCCGGCCATCTCACAGGCCGACTGCTGGAAGGCGGCCCGACCCTGAAACCTTCCTGAAGATAACCACAAGATGGCCGACTACAGGAAGCCGGCCCCAAGGGGACCGACTCCCAGAAGCCGGCCACAAGAAGACCGACTCCCAGGAGCCGGCTGAGACTGCACCCTCAAGGGCCGCGCCCACATAACGGTGATGAGACGGGGCGTGGCTACAGTACAGCCTGCCACCCCCGAATCCCGGAGCACGCGTGGCCACAATGCGCCGTACGGGTCGGCCATCCCCCGTCCGGCGTGGCACTGTTGCCATGTTGACCATGACGCCACCCATGACAGGCACCAGTACGGCCCGCAGGCGGCGGGCCCCTTCAGTCAGAGAGATGCTCGAAGGCAGTCAAGCCCCCTTTTAGTCGGCCTGGGGTGTAGCCAGCTCCCAATAGCCGGCTACCTCACTCCCTCGAAGTATGTGCATCATTAAGAAGACAAGACGAGGTAAGGCTACAGTGAGAGTCCGCCGGACGGCGGCACTGTTGCCATGCTTACCTCAGCAAAGCCCTCGTCATCAAGGGCGAGGCTACAGTAGCCAGCAGCCGGCGGGACCCACCAGTCGGCGGGCCCCAACGACCGGCGGAGAAGCCGGCGGATACAGACACTGACGGCCTAGACCCGCATCCAGCCGTATTACCATTGTACCCCTGGGGGGTAGGCCTATATATACCCCCAGGGCACCCATGCAAAGGGTTGATCTCTTAGAGTTCAGACACCACGTAGAGAGAAGAGGAGAGCTAGCCTTGCCCTTCTTCCTCCTCTAGCAAAACAGCTCAAGGAGCCACTTGTAGCCACTTGTGTTGATCTAGTGATCATGCGGAGACCCCGCAGAGTAGGACTAGGGGTGTTATCTCCATGGAGAGCCCCGAACTTGGGTAAGATTCGCCGGCGTGCATCTCTTTGCCTTATCCAGTTTCCAGGCACCGGCGATGTCTTACTGGCTCCCACAATGATAAGCCACCCATTGGCATATGTCGCACCTACCACCCGACAATTGTGTCCCCTTATTGCGGGATTCTCATCAATACGGGCGTGGGTAATCCAACCGTGCCGTCTGCACGGCCCTTGCGAGTAGGCGAGTTTTTAGGGCGAGTGGGGAGGCGCTTGATATTCACGGCCTTTATAAAGAGATAAGTGATTGCTCTCTTTCACCCACGCCTTCTCTCTCTCTCTCTCCCTGCCTTCCCATTCTTGAGCTCCAGCGCCCAAGTTCTCATCTTTTCCGCCTCAAGAAAGCACTCGACCATGTCCGAATCTAGAGCGTAAGGCAAGTGGATGGCCTCCTCCGTCAAGGAGAAGGACATCACCAAGCTTCGGGAGGCCGGATATCTGGCGAAAGAAATCACCCACCAGCTTCCGACCAAGGGGCAGATCGTCCCCACCCCGAAGCCCAATGAGAGGGTGGTGTTCATCCCCCACTTCGTCCGTGGGTTAGGGTTTCCTCTCCACCCTTTCGTCTGCGGACTTATGTTCTATTACGGGCTAGATTACCACGATCTAGCCCCAAACTCCTTGCTCAACATCTCGGCATTCATTGTCGTGTGCGAGGCTTTCCTCTGCATTCCACTCCACTTCGGACTATGGCTCAAGATCTTCAATGTGAAGCCGAAGGTGGTGGATGGCTAGCACGCAGAGTACGGAGGTGCCATGGTGAGCAAGATGCCCAATGTCACATGGCCCAAGGGTACCTTTGTGGAGACTGTCAAAGAGTGGTAGAAACTGTGGTTCTATATCACAAAGCCCCGCGACGCCACCTGGGCCAGGGCTCCCGAATTCAAGTCCGGAGCCCCAATGTGGCTCACCTCCTGGCTGGAGAAAGGCCTGATTTGGTCTTCGTCGGACAAGCTGACGGTGCTGCAAACGCGCATCCAGAGCATGGTGGACAAGAACATCAAGCTCGTCAACGTGATCCAGGTGATGCTAGTTCGCCGGATCCTTCCATGCCAGAGCCGGACTTGCCACTGTGGGAGTTCAATCCGGCCGAGCACCAGACCTTGCAACAGTTCTTTGGAACTATGCACGAAGATATCTGGAAGGTGCTCTTTAAGGGAAACGAGACGCCGCCGGATACGACCGAGGACCGTGGGCATGCCTTAGCCCATCCCGCCAGTGCGGTAAGTATTTCACGTTTCAGGGCGCATAGTTTACTAGTTTAGTCGTGGAGGATATCTAAACCTCACTATTTATTTTTTCAGGGCTGGACACAGAAGGCGGAGCGGATTCGGTGTCTGGCTCCGCTGCCCGAGGAACCAGCAATTCCACTTCTGACGAAGATGCTGGTTCCGGCGCCCTACCAGGCGCCGGAGAAGAAGGCCAAGGGGGTCCGGAGTGGCCCCCGCTGCAAAAGAGCTTCGGACCTGACGTCCGAAGACAACGAGACTCACTCCTCCACCGCTGAAGACGACGAGGAGGAAAGCAGCTCTCCCCCCGAGGGAGGAAGGAAGAAGAGGATGGCCTCCACAAATCTGGAGGCGGAGGCGTACAAGAGGGGGAAGAGCTCCCCCCGCGGATAACTCCGCGGGGGACGTTGACAGCAGCCCAAAGCCGCGCCCCCGAAACAAGCCCCTGGCCGCATCGTGAGTACTAAGAAAACCTGATGCGTCCATATATTCGACCTCTCTACTTCATAGTTTTAACATGTTGAATTATGCGATTGGAGTTCGGCCCACGACAGCTCCCTGCGGTCCTCATCGGGGGATTCGCTAGATTCAAAGGCGATGGCCAGCGAGTCACCACTGACGGCTCACTCTCCCTAGGCCAAGGGCGACGCCGAGGAGCTGTCCCGAAGGACCTTCCCCAGCCAGGGAGAGGTTCAGGAGGCCGTCAGGGTGGCGCCAGAGGATGACTCCTCGGCCGCCGGACACTCGGGGGAGAAAGCCCCCATGGAGACTGGCGATGGGGGCCATATCCAATTCGGCCCCGAGCTAGATACCATCCCGGAGACCTTCACGGCTTCGGAGTCAAGGAGGAGGTGTGCCTGTACCGCCAGTGACCTCTGTCCATCCAGAGGCACCGGATAATCTGCTGGAAGCGCTACGAGGCTCTTCCATTGTGGAGGAACACCGTATCCTTATGGGTACAGTGGTTGAGAGGGTTCAGTTCGTCAAGAGTAGACTGACCGAAGCCTGCACCAGCCTGCTAACATGTTTTGAGGTAAGTGACGCAAAAGAGAAAGCCGTAGTATAGAAAGTAGCCCCTAGGACACTGTCCAGTGTTCAGAAAGAAAAGCCGGACAGAGGATCAAGTAATTTTTGCAGGAAACTAACTAAATATGTCTTATGTGAAATAAGCAGGTGTCATTGCTGGCTGCAACCTGTCATGCTGCTGAGGTCTCCAGACTGAAGCAGAGTCTGGAGCGGGCCAAGGAAGAGCTCGGCCAGGCAAGGAAACAGCTAGAGGAGAAGCAAGCTATATAATGACTTGCTGTATGTTCAGAAAGAATAAATGATGTTTACTGATCATAGTGCTATGATATTTGTAGGAGCGGCTACTAAGGTTGAAACCCTCAAGAAAGCGTTGGCCGAGGCCGAGGAGAGGGCGGCGAAGGAACAAGCCGCCCGGAAAAAGCATGAGGCCAGGGTTGGGGAGGTCCAGCAGGAGCTCCAGGATGCCTTGAAGAGATACGAGCCCTTGGAGCGCCAGCATGCGGACCAAGAGTCCAAACTCGCGAAGGCCCGCCAAAGCGCACAAGAGGCCCGGGCCGAAGCCCAAGGCGCCCTCCAGGAAATCCAAGAGGCCAAGAAGATCACGGCGGGTAAGGCTTTTATTATGCAAAGCAAGTATGTGAAGAAGAGGTATCTCTTACTGACCCGGATTTGGAGTTCTCCAGGGGCGTTTGCGGATCTGCCGTGCAGTGTTTTAGACGCTGCTGAATTCTTTTGAGCCGCAGAGGGGAGCTCAATGGAGAAGCTGTTCTGGTCGCAATACCTTGCGCCAGAACATCCGGTGCCCTTTAGCGATCAGCTAAAACAGCTGGTCGAGCTGTATAGGGTGGCCGAACTGGCCATGAAGGACTTAATAATCCGGCTGTGGCCTGCCTAAGCCATACCCAGTAGCTACTTTGGTCTCGTGAAGCGGCTAGTCGATGCCTGCCCTCGGCTTGACGCCATAAAGTGGTCGGTCTGCATTGAAGGTGCGCGGATGGCCTTCGCCCGTGTCAAGATGCAGTGGGCGAAGATGAACGCCGTCACGGCCGCGACCGAGGGACCGCCCGCGGGCAAGGAGCACCGCACGCTCGAGCGATATTTTAGGAACGTCCTGGAGGGATCCCGCATTGTGGCGGAGCAATGTACGAAGGATGTAATCTTTTAATGAATACATTCATATTGTCTCACCTTGTATTATGAAACAAGTTCGGCTATGTAATATAATGTTTGTTTAATATTTTACCTCCTGTGCGGCCGTGTTTATGAAAATTTTGAGAGTTGGCCAGTCGTCGGCTTCAGCCCCCACGTAGGTAGTACGGGGGTGTTCGGGATGGAATCTAAACACTCTTGATCCAATTGTTTGGTCCTTGAAGGAGGTGTTTAGCGCAAAGAACCGGGCAATCGGACTATGTGGCTTTATCACCCTCACTTAGCCATAGGAGTTTGATAATAAAAATTTAGGCATAGCCCCTAGTATCTGAACTATGGTACTGTAAACACCTGATCGGGTAAGAACCGATTCATCGCATAATGCAGAAAAAATCTCTAAAGATTTGAAAACCTCCGAAGAGCTGACCGGCTCTCGCCGCATCATGATAGTCAGTTTTTGGCTTTCTCTATTGAGGTGTTCATCCGGATAAACCAGGACACAATTGCAGTAGTTCTCCCTTTACTACCCTAGCCGATATAGCGGAACGTAAGGTAGTAAGCACAGGAGCCAGGCAACCCAACTATGGACCAAAGACATGATTCGGAGCCAATGCATATAATGCTAAATTCGGGGTGCCGAACTGTACTGTAAAGAGTGTTCGGACTTTGTTGCCGTATTATGGGTCGCAATGAAGCCCCTCGCAGATTAAAGCGTACCAAAGTGTACGGGTGCAACTTGAGAAGATTATCAAAAAAGGAAAAAGGAGGTAGTAAGCTAATGCCGCAGAAGTTGGGCCGCCAACTGTTTCCATTATAGTTTGATTAATACGTCAAAGCGTATTTTGTACAAGTGGTGCAATAAGCAACCGGGCTATTTAACATGCCACAACCAAGGAAGAGTTGCGTGCGTGTCCTGAAAACAGGTAGAGTGATCGTTTAAAGAGACCACCTAGAAATTCCCTTTGTATGCCAGTGCTTCTTTTCATCTTGGTGTATCCATCCTGTCGAAAGGACCGATGATCAGGTCGTCCGAAGAAGCCTGCGGAAAAGAAACTTGAAAAGAATAAAAATAAAAAAAATAAAAATTGAAAGTATGTGTGTCCAGGAGCGGTCGAGCCGTATTATGGATCACAAGCTAGTTATGCCTCCGTCTATGCCCATGGTATATTGAGTGCGTAGTTATGTATGTGCGGTACAAATGCTGCCACTTGGTTGGGACTGGGACGGAGGCCACATTGCTAGTCGAGCTCTTGACGAGCTGGGCTGTCCTATTGCAGAGTAGTCCGGCCTCGTTTGACAGTGTCCGGGAGCTTGGCCGCCGAATTAAGGTTATGTTTGAAAAGGCTGCTCTGTACTTCTGCTGCTAACGCAGTGGTGTGCTCCTCGGTACGGAGGGAGCGTTCCGTGTTTCCACTGACTGTTATGACGCCGCGTGGTCCGGGCATCTTGAGCTTGAGATAAGCATAGTGTGGCACCGCGTTGAATCGAGCAAATGCGGTTCGTCCAAGCAGTGCGTGATAGCCTCTGCGAAAGGGGACGATATCGAAGATCAACTCTTCGCTTCGGAAGTTGTCCGGGATCCAAAGACAACCTCTAGTGTGATTGAGCCCGTGCAACGGGCCTCTACACCTGGTATGACTCCTTTAAAGGTAGTCTTGGTGGGCTTAATTCTTGATGGATTAATGCCCATTTTGCATGCTGTAGCCTGATAGAGCAGGTTCAGGCTGCTACCACCGTCCATTAGGAGTCGCGTGAGGTGGAATCCATCGATGACTGGATCGAGGACCAGTGCAGCTGAACCGCTGTGATGGATACTGGTCGGATGGTCCCTGTGATCGAAAGTGATTGGACAAGAAGACCATGGGTTGAACTTTGGGGCGACTGGCTCCATTGCATAGACGTCCCTGAGTGCGTGTTTGCGTTCCCTCTTGGGGATGTGAGTAGCGTATATCATGTTCACCGTTTTAGGGGGCAAACTTCTTCTGTCCCCCTGTGTTCGGTGGATGGGGCTCCTCGTCATCGTCCTTACTTTGTGACCCCTTTTCCTTGTTCTCGGTATTTAACTTGCCGGCCTGTTTAAAAACCCAACAGTCTCTGTTGGTGTGATTGGCTAGTTTGTCGAGGGTGCCGTGTATCTGGCATGGGCGATCAAGTATGCGGTCCAAGATGCATGGGCCCGAATTGTTCCTATTGTATGGCTTCTTTTGCTGACCGGACTTGGAGCCACTGAATCCGGCGTTGACCGCCGTGTCATCGGTATTGTTGCCATTGTTTCGACGCTTATGTCTATTGCGTCGGGCCTTGCCGTTGCTATCCTTGGCTTCAGAGGTGCCATGTTCACTTGCATTATTATTGCAACGGGCTAGCCAACTATCTTCGCCCGCACAGAAGCGGGTCATAAGTGCCGTAAGGGCTGCCATGGACTTTGGCTTTTCCTGCCCGAGATGTCGGGCGAGCCATTCGTCGTGGATGTTATGCTTAAAGGCCGCTAGGGCTTCGGCATCCGGACAGTTGACGATCTGGTTCTTTTTAGTTAAGAACCTAGTCCAGAATTTCCTGGCCGACTCTCCGGGCTGTTGGACTATATGACTTAAGTCATCTGCATCTAGAGATCGTACATATGTTCCTTGGAAGTTGTCAAGGAAGGCTTCTTCCAAGTCTTCCCAGCTGCCAATGGAGTTTTCGTGCAGACTATTCAACCAGTACCGAGCTGGTCCTTTGAGATTTAGCGAGAGGTATTTGATGGCACGGAGAACATCACCACGGGCCATATGAATATGGAGAAGAAAATCCTCGATCCATACCGCGGGGTCTGTTGTCCCATCATATGATTCAATGTTTACGGGTTTAAACCCTTCTGGGAATTCGTGATCCATTACCTCGTTAGTGAACCAAAGGGGGTGTGTGGCACCTCTGTATCGGGCCACGTGATGACGTAGCTCGGATGGAGTCCGTTTGCGGTTCTCGGCCCAGGCATGAGTATGATTGTTGCGTCCAGCTAGATAGCCATTGTCGCATGTCGGGGCGTGTCCCCGTGATCCATAGATCGATCTATTCTGACCCGCTCTACTGTCCAAGCCCTGCTGCAGGTCGTAGGTATGTCCCCGAGCTGTTTTATCTCTGCCTTTATGGTGAGGTGGGGCGGGCTCGTGTTCGGCTTGAGTTGCCGCTTCGTCCCGACCACGTGGTGGTCGGTCGGCCGCATTGCACGATGATGGTACGAGCTCCAGCGCCTCATCATCGAACTGAGGTAGCAATTTACGCTTCGGGTAACTTTTGGCTGGGCGCTTGGGGCCGTATTCCTCGGCTGCCAGGACATCAGTCCATATATCGTTGAGCAGACCTTGATCAGCTTGAAGCTGCTGCTGCTTCTTTTTTAGGCTCCTTGCGGTGGCTATTAGCCGGCGCTTAAAGCGCTCCTGCTCGAGAGGTTCCTCAGGCACGATAAAATCCTAGTTGCCGAGGCTCACCTCCTCCTCGGAGAGCAGAAGATAATTACTGTCCTCCGAGTCTTCGTGTATGGCCTGTTCATCAGGGCTGACTTGCCCATCTTCCCGTTCGTCCTGTTCGGAAGTTGCCTCAATGGGGTCTTCATTGTCTTTGGCACCATCCGGAGTGTTACCTTCTCCTGTGCCGGTGTTGCTGTATTTGCTGCGGCATGATTTAGAGCGGCTCCGCTGATGCGGCGCTTTGGTTGTATCTCAAGAGGTTTATCCTCAACTGGATCTTCCTTGTCAACGCCGCTATTCTCTTTTGGGGCATCCACCATGTATACGTCGTATGAGGAGGTGGCCGTCCATCGTCCGGTGAACGGTGGGTTTTCGGCCTGCTCCTCTCTGGCATCGTCGTCCATATCGTCGATGTCTTCGGAGCCGTAATCGATCGTGTCGGTTAAGTCTTCGACAGTGGCTATGAAGTGGGCGGGGGGTGGGAAGCAAAATTCTCAGTCGTCAGCCTCCAGTTCGAAGCAGATATAATTCGGCTGAGAGTCCTTCGCTAAGGAGAGTGTTTTTAATGAGTTTAGCACGTCGCCTAGAGGCGAGTGCCAGAAGATGTCCGCGGAGCTGAACTCGATGATCGACGCCCGATCAAGCTCATCGTGCACGGACGCACATGCTTCGGAACCTGTAGCCGAAAACGTGTCCGAGGTTTCGGTGATGCAGATCCCACTTGAGGTTGGGTCTGTGTGCGGCTCCGACGCCGCTGAATCTGCGGCCTCCGTGGCGGGGTTGAGCCTCCCGTCCTCGGATGGCGTGATCTGCTCCGAATCTAGGGCCAGAGCAGTTGCAGGCGCTATCTCCTGGATATTGTCCGATGACAGATTTAAGTCGTGTTCATCGTGGTGACAGGGAGCGGCAGCCGCGGTCTCGAATCCGTCGAAGATCAAGTCTCCGCGGATGTCCGCGACATAGTTCAAGCTTCCCAATCTGACTTGATGGCCAGGGGCATAGCTGTCGATCTCCTCTAGATGGCCAAGCGAGTTGGCCCACAGTACGAAGCCGCTGAATACGAAGATTTGTCTGGGGAGGAAGACTTCTCCCTAAACAGCATTGTTGTAGATGATTGATGGGGCCGTCAAACCTCTTGACGACGACACAGCGGAACTCTCAATGAAATCACCAATGTCGGTGTCAAAACTGGCGGATCTCGGGTAGGGGGTCCCGAACTATGCCTCTAAGGTCGATGGTAACAGGAGACAGGGGACACGAGGTTTACCCATGTTCGGGCCCTCTCTATGGAGGTAATACCCTACTTCTTGCTTGATTGATCTTGATGAATTTGAGTATTACAAGAGTAGATCGACCACGAGATCGTAATGGCTAAAACCCTAAAATTCTAGCCGGTATGACTATGATTGTGATTCTTGCCTCGACGGACTAAGCCCTCCGGTTTAAGTAGACACCGGAGGGGACTAGGGTTGTACAAAGTCGGTTACAGAGAAAGGAATCTTCATATCAGGATGCCAAGCTTGCCTTCCACGCCAAGGAGAGTCCTATCCGGACATGGGAGAGAGTCTTCGGTCTTGTATCTTCACAGCCCATCAGTCCGGCCAACATACTATAGTCTGGACGCCCGAGGACCCCTTAATCCAGGACTCCCTCAGTATGGACCTGCTTAGCACGGTCCGTTTGGCCGCATGCTCGGTGTCTTTGTACCGTCTACTTGTCTGCAACCGGCCGACTCTTTTCAAGACACCCTGCTTGCTGATGCCCGATCCTCGCAGGTGACCCAGACACCGACTTGACGATCCTAAGGAGGTTTCCATGGTGCCCCTCGACATGCTACCACTACCTTTCCACCTGTCCTTCATGCGCGGCCACTACTGGGCGGGCATGAAGGCCAACTGGATCGTCCTCATCCACCAATCTGGTAGTCTGTGGCGTCTCGTGGATATCTACAGGCAGCAAGAGATCACCCTTCCATCGTTGGATACCGCCGCCATCGAGCCTCGCGGCCCGCCGGACACTACTGCCTACTACGCACGAGACGCGTCGAGATTTTGGCTCGACCTCTGTTTGCTGAAAGTTGTAATCTACGAAGTGCCCACACCATCAGAAGACTACATGGATTACAAGCTCATTGCCTTGTTCTACATGGTATTAGTCTATCTGGAATCCGGTCACCATACATGGTTATGGCCCATCGTCAATCCTGTTGAGGCAACATTTCTGTCTGATGCTATAGTGCACGATGGCATCGTTTACGCGGTCGACACACAGATTGGCTGCCTATACTGGCTGAATCTATCGTCGTGTAATTGTTCTATCTCATCTCATCTTTACCTTATGAATACGACTTCCTATTCATTGTTACAAATTTAGAATAGATAGTATGTCTATAACCACATCATTGCTATATGTTCCTCTCATTTCCTAGATTTGTATGACCACACATGTTATTGTTAGAGTTGATATGAGAACAATTGGCATCTAATGATTGTTAGAATAGATATTATGAGCATAACCTCATGATTGCTATATGTTACTCTCATTTCCAAGATTTTTATAACAACACATGTTATTGCTTAGAGTTGATATGAGAACAGTGGTAAGTGCTATGGTAAAATATGAGTAGGCCCTGTCATAGCTGTTTTCCTCTCATTGTTACATGATGTTTGAACCAAAACATATTGCTAGAATATGAAAGCCATTGGCTTATTTTTTTTTTAACTTGGGGTATGATTATGACCACGGAATTGCAATTCTCTGTCTATGATATGTGTCACTGTTATAATAATCTTAATTCCACACATACTATAAACATGATTTTTATTTTTGTCCTTTTGGTCTCCAATTTGAATTATTGCAGCAAACACAAATGCGATGGCCTTCATGATTCTTGGACCTGGAATCATACCAGCCGATGGGTGGTGGTTTATCGCTCATTCAGCTGACGGCGGTCATTTGATGCTCATTCGCACGTACCAAATTGACCAAACCATTACATCAAACCACATGCAGTATAATGCCTGGGGCGTTTCTGACATTGATGGCTATGGTTGCTTCGTGTTCAAGAAAGATCCCAGCTTCGTTGGGCCAGGCGTATTCAACTGGAGGCGGGTTTACAGCCTCGGCAACCACTCCAAGTTCCTCGAGCTCAATTATCCGATCATCAAACCAATCATCGATCATATCACCGGCGATGATTACCGTGCTATGCAACTTCCATTCGCCAAGGGGAACTGTGTTTACACATCATACCATGGGTTTCATGAATCACCATATCCAGAGATTCGTCGACACAGCTTGTTGCCAGATAATCTTCAGTGTGTGAAAGTCATCAAGCTTCCATGCGATCGATGGCTTTTGCAAACCCGACATGCGGCGATGTGGTTCATGCCAACAACAAATATGCACAACTTGATCCGTACTGATATCTAGACTGAGCCATGTATCCTGCTGCTGTAGCACGACCCTCTTTTGTTGGATATTATGTATTGTTGTTAGTTTGAAGCACTCCTCTGGTTTGAAGGATAGATACCTTTCTGGGATCAAGTGCATCCTAACTCACCTGCGTAGAATGTATTGATAATGATGATGGAGATGCTGTGTAGAAGCCATATATATATAGTAATACTATTCATCACCTAGGATGCAGAATAAGTTATTCTTCATTGGAGGTAATCTTACAATTAGGCTTCAAGTGCCTACTTGTTAGTTAAACCTATGGTTAAAATGTGACACTAAATACGACTAGTAAGTAGTACAGTGGCAGTACTAGTATACATCGGTCAAATTATTCATCATGTACACACATTGAATTGACGTGACAACACGCTGCGCGTGAGGTGACACAAGAATCCCGGTGGCGTGTTCGGGTATTGTGGACTTCAAATTTGGAGTACCACTTATATGTCGAAATCTTTCATCATTCACTTAAAACAGTCGATTGACCATACCTTGAGTACCATATAACTGGAATAAACCGATGCAAGTCCAAGAAGGATTGGCCGGTGCTGCCGGCTGGCGTCAAGTTCGATCCTATGGACCAGGAGCTGATCGAGCACCTTGAGGCCAAAGTGAGTGATGATAGCGCGAGATTTCACCCTCTCATCAATTTTTTCATACCAACCATCGACATCAAGCACGACATATGCTACACCCATCCTGAGAAACTTCCAGGTAAGACACCGATCGGCCATCTACTTGCACAAACATATTCCTTTGTTTATAGTTCTATTTTTCTTTTTAGACGCAGACCTAGTGAAGCAATTACAATTTGACAGTTAACAAAAAGTGAAACAAGTGACTGCAACATGCCAAAGATGTTATGAAAATGCCAACTACGTACACTAAAACCTGTATTCGACAATACTGCAGGTATCACACTGAGTGGCCTAAGCTAGCATTTCTTCCAACGCAATTCCATGGCGTTCAAAAGGGGCACGTGGACGCGTCGCAAGATACAGTCGGAGTGCGGCATGCACACGATGTGGCACAAGACCGGCAATACCTTGCCTGTGATGGTCAATAGCCGGGAGACGAGCAGCAAAAAGGTTCTGGTGCTGCACATCAACAAGAACTTTGACCAGCAGAGGACCGACTGGGTGATGCACCAGTACCACCTCGGGGACCTGGAGTAAGAGAAGGAGCGGGAGCTGGTCCTCTACAAGATTTTCTACCAGACGAACACTAGGGCCAGGATAAAAAGATTATAAGTTAGTTTGGTATTGGTACTTGTACTACCTTTTCGTTCGCAAGTTGGTATTGTTGTTAACGATCTTTCGGTATGAACTTGGCATTTGCTTCCAACCATCATGCCGAGGGTCGACGTGGATATAAAGTTGAATCATTTGTTTCGAAACTAATTTTCAGGCACCTGATTTTTATTTGATGGGTAGCATAAGCACCTGCCGTTCGGATTCCCAGTTCTCCAAATTTTTCGAAACAAGTGCATGCACTTATTATCACGATGAAAATACAATATACCTGCTGCATCCCAGTTAGAGTCTGTACTTGCAGAATTTTCTTGTTTATTGAGAAGGTATATTGGTTTTCAGGTCGAGCAAGTTTCAACTGGGCTGTAAACTGCCCAGGCTTGGTTTTGTTTTTAACAGGCCCAGCCCATGACGACAATGGGGCACAACGATCCAGCAGGTATCTACTGGCCTCTAGCCCTCCAGCGTTAGTTATATTTTGTCTTACAACATCCGCAGGCAGTTTTTTTACTGAATCAAACACACAGCCCAGTTCTATTTCCCCTTAAAACACCCTGTCCTACTTCCGTTTTCTAATCTCTACCTATAGTTTTACTAGTTCATATACACGTATCATTATATTGAAATACATAAAGTTCCCTTTTCATATTGACACCCTTATTTTTGTTGTTGTTTTCCCTCCCAGCACTGATTTTTTTACCACCAGTTTTCCCTTAAACCAACTCAATTGTCCCACGTCTTATTTGCTTACAAAAACAAAATGATTTTTTTGGAAAATCAATAAGTTCTTAAAAAAATTTATCATTTCGGGATTACAACAGTTCGGACTCCACCGAAATATGCAAAATAAGGTTGAACTTTTTGAACGTGGTCCTGGGCAGAAAATGGGTTGTAATAAATTACTTAAGACTTAGCAAATGGGTTGCAAATTATTAAAAAATAGCAAATGGGCTCTATGTTGTCTGCCACAGATTTGGAGGCTGACTTGTGGGCCTACTAAGTTCATGCATACACAAGGTTTCTCAAAAAAAGAAACTTAGTCAACAATCGACTCTACCAGCGTCAGACCGTTAGATGTCAAGCTAACGACAATCGTGCTTCTTCAGTCTCTGATCTTCCTGCTCCAGCCGCCCAAACCAGCGCCGGCAAAACCGCCTACTCCCGCTTCCCGTGGTCGGCTGTGCTGCTGGGCAGGCCTCATGGCCCCACCATACTCGCATCCCTGGCCTGTCTATCCCTCTACTCACCCACACCTCCTATTATTTTCCAGCGACGGCAGCCGAACCAGTCAACCCTCGTACTCCCCACCGCGTGGGCAGCCACTGCCGTGTCTTCCCCGGCTCCGTGTCGCTCCCTTCGTAGGCCTCGCCATCGTCCACCACCCTGGTGCTCTCGGCGTGGCGTGGTCAACACGGTCAATGAACGACATCCATCAGAAGTGGACTGTACGTGGAGAGGCTGACAACTGGGTCCACGGCCGCACACAAGGAAATGCCTCCTTATTACGCGCAAAATAATGATTCCTCCACCTGACATCTGGGACCCACCAGAAGGGCCTCTGTATTTTGTGAAAAAAATGTTCCCGCCGCTGATAACTCGGACTCACCAGTTATATCTTCGCACGCAAGGAAGTGCTTCCCTATTACGCACAAAAAAATGAATACTCCCCTGCTAGCTGGGACCCACCATATGGGAGGCTGACTTGTGGGCCTACTAAGTTGACGCGGACGGTGGCCTTTGTCAACTTTGTCAATATGAATGATTCTAGCTCCAGTGACCGTACGATGTCCATCCAACGGCTGTAGTGCTTCTTCCACCTCTGGTCTTCTTGCTCCAGCCGCCCAAACCAGCGTCGGCCGTGCCGCGTGCTCCTGCCTCCCGTGGCCGGCTGTGATGCCGCGGAGGCCTCACCGCCCCCTACTACGCCCACCACTGGCCAGGCCATCCACTCACCCACACCCCCTGTTATTCTGCAGCGACGGCAGCCTCATACCGCAGCCGAACTAGTGAACCCTCGTACTCCTCTCAGCGTGGGCTTCCACTGCCGCGTCTTCCGCGACTCCGCATCGTCCCCTTCCTAGGCCTCGCCGTCGTCCATCGTCCTGCTGCTCTCGGCACGGCATGGTCAACGTGGTCAAGGAACGACTTCCATCGAAAGAGTACTGTACGTGGAGAGGCTGACAGCTGGGTCCACGGCAGCAGCAAGGAAGTGCCTCCTTATTACGCTAAAAATAATGATTCCTCCACCTGACAGCAGGGACCCACCGGACGAGCCACCGTATTTTGTGAAAAAAAATTCCCCCTGACTGCTGGGACCCACCAGCTACATCTTCGCACGCAAGGAAGTGCGTCCATATTACGGGCAAAAAAATGATTCGCCCCCTGACTGCTGGGACCCACCAACTACATCTTCGCACGCAAGGAAGTGTCCGACAGTCAGGACCCACCTGGTCGAAGCGTACGTAGCGTTGTCATTCTGGTCGCGAATGTGTACGTACATACTGGTCGATCGGTGTGTCTGCAGGCTGCAGCAATGAACCGTGGCCGTGTAAGGAAGGGCACGTGTCATAGTAGAGGCGTGGACGTAGCATGTACACGTACGTCTAACCAGGGTGCAAGAAAGTAAATACGGCCACGTACGTACATATGGGCGGGGTCTCGAACGCCTACTCGCGCATACGTACGGCCAGGGCTCGTGTACATGGCTGGGTCGGAACGGAGAAACTGTGTCGTCGTCGTGTTCATCGGGAGCCAACCGGCTTGGACGGAACAACCGATCGAAACGAGGCCTGGCGTACCGCAGAACGGAGGAAACGACCTTGTGTTCGAGTGGCCAGGCTCAAAACGGGATCCTGTTCATCGGGAGGGGTCTGGCGTACCGCAAAACGGAGGCAACGGACTTCTCTTGGACCTCCTACAGTCGAAACGGGGTCCTGTTGATCGGGAGGGGTGTGGCGTACCGCAAAACGGAGGAAACGGACTTGTGTTGAAGCGCTATGGTCGAAACGAGGGTCCTGTTGATCGGGAGGGGTGTGGCGTACCACAAAATGGGACTCCACGGGATACTGTTCGTCTCCACTGTCGACTGCCTCCACGGGCTACTATTCATCCACCGTCGACCTCCTCCAGCCTCCACCTGCGACTGTTCATCCACGGACTCCTGTTCATCCAGCCTCCACCGCTCCTCCACCGGCTACTATTCAACCAACCCTCTCCACGGGGTCCTGTTCAACCACCCCTCCATGGGCTACTGTTCATCCAGCCCTCCACACCCACTACTATTTAACCAGCCCTCCACGGAGTCCTATTCATCCAGCCCTCCACGGGGTCCTGTTCATCCACCCCCAACCGGCTCGATCAATCGGGGTCCTGTTCATCCAGCGGCAACGGCCTCTACTACCACGGGGTCCTGTTCATCCAACTCCCACCGGGAACTGTTCATCCAACCCCCCCCCCCAACAACACTCACTGTTCATCCAGAGGCAACATCGATCGGCTTCAGTTAGCAGTAGTAGCGAAGGGATCGCTTGATCGGGTTCAGTTAACAGCCATCGATCAATCGCTCGGGTTCAGTAACGCATAGCCTGAAGTGCAATCGCTCGGGTTTAGTAGGCGAACGCCTCACTCGGGTTCAGTTAGAGCCCAACGCCTCGCACCCACGCGCGTACGTGTACGAGAGAAACGCGCATCGCTCGGCCCCTGACCACCCACCGTAACCGGGAACTCCCCGATATTTTCCTCGCTCGCGCTTCTACCACGGTTTTTTCCGTCATGGACGACCCAAAGAATGTAATGCAGCTGCGTCTCCAGCCCGCCCAGGACAAAGAGCCCATTTTCTGTCATGATTTTTTTCATAGAAGTAGGAGCCCACCACATCTATGATGATACCGGGTTTTGGCACAATTATCGTCATAGAAGTGTCATAAGTATGACAGAAAAAATTTCGTTCGGCCCAAAATGTCATGGACGTGTCTTTTTTGTAGTGAATGCTCCCCAAGAAGCCACTAGGGCCACCGTATTCTCCCCACGCCCTCA
This sequence comes from Aegilops tauschii subsp. strangulata, assembly GCF_002575655.3. NCBI lineage: Eukaryota > Viridiplantae > Streptophyta > Magnoliopsida > Poales > Poaceae > Aegilops > Aegilops tauschii. The sequence goes on from NC_053035.3 coordinate 393,386,349, forward strand.
CACAATGCGAGATGTCGTGATCCCAGTATTGGTTCCCTTGGAGGCGGCGACCGAACCTTTACAAACAAGGTTGGGGTAATCTCCACAACTTAATTGGAGGCTCCCAATGACACCACGAAGCTTCACAACAATGGAATATGGCTCTGCGGTGACCTCAACCGTCTAGGGTGCTCAAACACCCAAGAGTAACAAGATCCACAAGGGATTAGGTGAGGGAATCAAATTTCTCTTAGTGGAAGTGGAGATCGGGGCCTTCTCAACCAATCCCTAGAAAATCAACAAGTTTCATTGGCTAGGAAGAGAGATCAGGCGAAAATGGATCTTTGAGCAACAATGGAGCTTGGGGAGGGAAGAGGTAGTCTTCTTGGGGAAGAGGACCCCCTTTATATAGTGGGGGACAAGATCCAACCGTTACCCGCCCACTCAGCCTACGAGACGCGGTACTACCGCACACGCTCGCGGTACTACCGCAAGGCGCTGCTGTTGGGGAACGCAGCAATTTCAAAAAAAATCCTACGATCACACAAGATCAATCTAGGAGAAGCATAGCAACGAGCAGGGAGAGTGTGTCCACGTACCCTCGTAGACCAAAAGCCGAAGCGTTTTATCAACGCGGTTGATGTAGTCGTACGTCTTCACGATCCGACCGATGCTAGCACCGAACGTTCGACACCTCCGTGTTCAGCACACGTTCAGCTCGATGACGTCCCTCGTACTATTGAACCAGTTGATACTGAGGGAGAGTTTTGTCAGCACGACGGCGTGGCGACGGTGATGATGAAGTTACCGGCGCAGGGCTTCGCCTAAGCACTACGACGATATGACCGAGCTGTGTAACTGTGGAGGGGGCACTGCACACGGCTAAAAGATCAACTTGTGTGTCTATGGAGTGCCCCCTGGCCACGTATATAAAGGAGGGAGGGAGAGAGGAGGCCGACCAGGTTGGGCGTGCCAGGGGGGAGTCCTACTTGGACTCCTAGTCCAAGTAGGATTCGCCCCCCTTTTTTCCTTTCTTCCAAGAGGGGAGAGAGGGAAGGAGTAGGAGAGGGAGAAGGAAAGAGAGGGGGTGACCCCTCCTCCCTAGTCTAATTCGGACTTGCCGTGGGGGGGGGGCGCGGCCACCCCTTGAGGCCCTTCTCTCCTTTCCCGTATGGCCCATTAAGGCCCACTACTTCCTCCGGCAAATTCCCGTAACTCTCCGGTACTCCGAAAAATACCCGAATCACTCGGAACCTTTCCGATGTCCAAATATAGCCTTCAATATATCGATGTTTACCTCTCGACCATTTCAAGACTCCTTGTCATGTCCTTGATCTCATACGGGACTCCGAACAAACTTCGATCATCAAATCACATAACTCATAATACAAATCGTCATTGAACGTTAAGCGTGCGGACCCTACGTGTTCGAGAACTATGTAGACATGACCGAGACACATCTCCGGTCAATAACCAATAGTGGAACCTAGATGCTCATATTGGCTCATACATATTCTACGAAGATCTTTATCGGTCAAACCGCATAACAACATACATTGTTCCCTTTGTCATCGGTATGTTACTTGCCCAAGATTCGATCGTCGGTATCATCATACCTAGTTCAATCTCATTACCGTCAAGTCTCGTTACTCGTTCCGTAATGCATCATCCCGCAACTAACTTATTAGTCACATTGCTTGCAAGGCTTATAGTGATGTGCATTACCGAGAGGGCCCAGAGATACCTCTCTGAAACACGGAGTGACAAGTCCTAATCTCGATCTATGACAACCCAACAAACACCATCAGAAACACCTGTAGAGCATCTTTATAATCACCAAGTTTTGTTGTGATGTTTGATAGCACACTAAGTGCTCCTCTGGTATTAGCAATAGCAATAAACTAAACGATCATAGTGCTAAGCTAACGAATGGGTCTTGTCCATCTCATCATTCTCCTAATGATGTGATCCCGTTCATCAAATGACAACACATGTCTATGGTTAGGAAACATAACCATCTTTGATAAACGAACTAGTCAAGTAGAGGCATACTAGGGACACTTATGTTTTGTCTATGTATTCACACATGTGCTAAGTTTGCGGTTAATACAATTATAGCATGAATAATAAACATTTATCATGAAATAAGGAAATATATAATAACTTTATTATTGCCTCTAGGGCATATTTCCTTCAGTCTCCCACTTGCACTAGAGTCAATAATCTAGCTCACATCACCATGTGATTAACACCAATAGTTCACATAACCATGTGATTAACACCCATAGTTCACATCGCCATGTGACCAACACCCAAAGGGTTTACTAGATTCAATAATCTAATTCACATCTCTATGTGTTTAACACCCAAAGAGTACTTAGGTGTGATCATGTTTTGCTTGTGAGAGAAATTTTAGTCTACGGGTCTGCCACATTCAGATCCGTAAGTATTTTGTAAATTTCTCTGTCCACAATGCTCTGCACGGAGCTACTCTAGCTAATTGCTCCCACTTTTAATATGTATCTAGATTGAGACGCAGAGTCATCTGGATCGGTGTAAAAGCTTGCATCGATGTAACTCTTTACGACGAACTCTTTGTCACCTCCATAACCGAGAAATATTTCCTTAGTCTTCTATGGATAATTATGACCGTTGGCATGTGATCTACTCCTAGATCACTATTATACTCCCTTGAAAAACTCATAGCAAGGTACACAATATGTCTGGTACACAGCATAGCATACTTTATAGGACCTATGACTGAGGCACAAGGAATGATTTTTTTCATTCTCTTTCTATTTTCTGCCGTGGTCGGGTTTTGAGTCTTTACTCAACTTCACACCTTGCAACATGGGCAAGAACTCTTTTCTTTGACTGTTCCATTTTGAACTACTTCAAGATCTTGTCAAGGTATGTACTCATTCAAAATCTTATCAAGCGTCTTGATCTATCTCTATAGATCTTGATGCCCAATATGTAAGTAGCTTTACCAAGTATTTCTTTGAAAAACTCCTTTCAAACACTCCTTTATGCTTACAAGAAAAATTCTACATTATTTTTGATCAACAATATGTCATTCACATATACTTATCAAAAATGCTGTAGTGCTCCCACTCACTTTCTTGTAAATACAGGCTTCACCGCAAGTCTGTATAAAACTATATGCTTTGATCAACTCATCAGAGCGTATATTCCAACTCCGAGATTCTTGCACCAGTCCGTAGATGGATCGCTGGAGCTTGCACACTTTGTTAGCACCTTTAGGATTGAAAAAACCTTCTTGTTGTATCATATACAACTCTTCTTTAAGAAATCCATTAAGGAATGCGGTTTTGACATCCATTTGCTAGATTTCATAAAATGTGGTAATTGCTAACATGATTTGGACAGACTTAAGAATCGCTACGAGTGAGAAAATCTCATTATAGTCAACACCTGGAACTTGTTGAAAACCTTTTGCGACAATTTGAGCTTTGTAGATAGTAACACTACTATTAGTGTCCATCTTCCTCTTGAAGATCCATTTATTCTAAATGGCTTGCCGATCATTGGGAAAGTCCACCAAAGTCCATACTTTGTTCTCATACATGGATTCCATCTCAGATTTCATGGCCTCAAGCCATTTTGCAGAATTTGGGCTCATCATCGCTTCCTCATAGTTTGTAGGTACGTCATGGTCTAGTAACATGACTTCCAAAATCGGATTATCGTACCACTCTGGTGCGGACCGTACTCTGGTTGACCTACGAGGTTTGGTAGTAACTTGATCTGAAGTTTCATTATCATCATCATTAGCTTCCTCACTAATTCATGTAGGAATCACTGGAACTGATTCCTGTGATGAACTACTTTCCAATTCGGGAGAAGGTACAATTACCACATCAAGTTCTCACTTCTTTCGAGAGAAACTCCTTCTCTAGAAAGGATCCATTTTAAACAACGAATATCTTGCCTTCGGATCTATGATAGAAGGTGTACCCAATAGTCTCCTTTGGGTATCCTATGAAGACGCATTTCTCCGATTTGGGTTCAAGCTTATCAGGTTGAAGCTTTTTCACATAAGCATCGTAGCCCCAAACTTTAAGACACGACAGCTTAGGTTTCTTGTCAAACCATAGTTTATACGGTGTCGTCTCATTGGATTTAGATGGTGCCCTATATAACGTGAATGCAGCTGTCTCTAATGCATAACCCCAAAACGATAGTGGTAAATTGGTAAGAGACATCATAGATCGCACCATATCTAATAAAGTGTAGTTTTTGACGTTCGGACACACCATTACACTATGGTGTTCCAGGTGGCATGAGTTGTGAAACTATTCCACATTGTTTCAAATGAAGACCAAACTCGTAACTCAAATGTTCACCTCCATGATCAGATCGTAGAAACTTTATTATCTAGTTACGGTGATTTTCCACTTCACTCTGAAATTCTTTGAACTTTTCAACTATTTCAGACTTGTGTTTCATTAAGTAGATATACCCATATCTGCTCAAATCATCTGCGAAGTTCAGAAAATAACGATACCCGCCGCGAGCTTTAACACTCATCGGACCGCATACATCGGTATGTATTATTTCCAGTAAGTCAGTAGCTCGCTCCATTGTTCTAGAGAACGGAGTTTCAGTCATCTTGCCCATGAGGCATGGTTCGCAAGCATCAAATGATTCATAATCAAGTGATTCCAAAAGCCCATCAACATGGAGTTTCTTCATGCGCTTTACACCAATATGATCTAAATGGCAGTGCCACAAATAAGTTGCACTACCATTATTAACTTTGCATCTTTTGGCTTCAATATTAGGAATATGTGTATTACTACGATCGAGATCCAACAAACTATTTTCATTGGGTGTATGACCATCGAAGGTTTTATTCATGTAAACAGAACAACAATTCTTACTTTAAATGAATAACCGTATTGCAATAAACATGATCAAATCATATTCATGTTCAATGCAAACACCAAATAACATTTATTTAGGTTTAACACTAATCCCGAAAGTATAGGGAGTGTGCGATGATGATCATATCAATCTTGGAACTACTTCCTACACACATTGTCACTTCACCCTTAACTAGTCTCTGTTCATTCTGCAATTCCCGTTTCGAGTTACTAATCATAGCAACTGAACCGGTATCAAATACCCAGGGGTTGCTACGAACACTAGTAAAATACACATCAATAATATGTATATCAAATATACCTTTCTTCACTTTGCCATCCTTCTTATCCGCCAAATATTTGGGGTAGTTTCGCTTCTAGTGACCATTCCCCTTGAAGTAGAAGCACTCAGTTTCAGACTTAGGTCCAGCTTTGGGCTTCTTCATGGGAGTGGCAACTTGCTTGCCATTCTTCTTGAAGTTCCCTTTCTTTCCCTTGCCCTTTTACTTGAAACTAGTGGTCTTGTCGACCATCAACACTTGATGCTTTTTCTTGATTTCTACCTTCGCCGATTTCAGCATCGCGAAGAGCTTGGGAATCATTTCTGTTATCCCTTGCATATTATAGTCCATCACGAAGTTCTAGTAACTAGGTGATAGTGACTAGAGAACTCTGTCAATCACTATCTTATCTGGAAGATTAACTCCCACTTGATTCAAGTGATTGTAGTACTCAGACATTACGAGCACATGCTCACTAGCTGAGCTATTATCCTCCATCTGGTAGGCAAAGTACTTGTCAAAGGTCTCATACCTCTCGACATGGGCATGAGTCTGAAATACTAATTTCAACTCCTGGAACATCTCATATGCTTCGTGGCGTTCAAAACGTCTTTGAAGCCCCGATTCTAAGACGTAAAGCATGGTGCACTAAACTATCAAGTAGTCATCATATCCAGCTTGCCAAACGTTCATAACGTCTGCATCTGCTCCTGCAATCGGTCTGTCACCTAGAGGTGCACAAGGACATAATTCTTCTGTGTAGCAATGAGGATAATCCTCAGATCACGGATCCAATCCGCATCATGGCTACTAACATCTTTCAACTTTATTTTCCTCTAGGAACATATTAAAATTCAAAGGAACAGTAGCACGGTCCATTGATCTACAACAACATAGACATGCAAAATACTATCAGCTACAAAGTTCATGATAAATTAAAGTTCACTTAATCATATTACTTAAGAACTCCCACTTAGATAGACATCCCTCTAATCATCTAAGTGATCATGTGATCCATATCAACTAAACCATGTCCGATCATCACGTGAGATGGAGTAGTTTTCAGTGGTGAATGTCGGGGTTCAAGAAGGAGACCTATGGGATCGCAGGGAATCCCTACTATTGTTGCTGGGGCGCGGGGCTATAAAAAGAGCGGGTTTAGAAGATCAACGCTGGGGAGTTTATCCAGGTTCGGGCCGCAAATCGTGCGTAATGCCATACTCCTACTGGTTTGTGTTTATCTGGTGTTCTTGGACTAGCTACAAGGCGTGCAGGGTCCAAAAAGTTCGAATCCTCCCTCAGTACGCCGCGGGCCTCCTTTTATAGTCAAAGGGGCTGCCACAGTGGCACACAAGAGGTGGAAAGTTGTACAGTAGTCGAGTTTATCTTTGTCATCACAGGACAAAATGTATTAAATGCGCTACTTAGGTGTCCTCTTGCTTTATCAGGGATGGCAACGAAGCCTGTCCCGTCCGTCGCCGCTTCGCCCTGCTCCGACACACGTCCAGGCCAACGAGGCATGCAACGCCATGTAAGCTGGCAGGCTGCTGAGCTGGTGCAGTGGCATGGTCTTCACAAAGATCTGCATGCCACCACGTAGGTGCTTGACTAGTTGGCTTAGGATCCACGTACTGCCACGTGGGTACTTGCTTAGTTGGTGGGTCGGCCGCTGAGCTGGATCGGCGACGGGGCGGCAAGGCCGTGCCGCGATCTTGCTGATATTCCCGGCAAAGGTCTTGCCGGGGCCTTGTGGGCGCCCTCGGCAAGAGTCTTGCCGGGGCCTCGTGGGTATCTTCGGCAGGGGCCTTGCCGGGGCCTGAACGACACCTATGGGATCACAGGGAATCCTTACTACGGTTGCTGGGGCGCGGGGCTGTAAAAAGAGCGGGTTTAGAAGATCAACGCGGGGGAGCTTATCCAGGTTCTGGCCGCAAAGCGTGCGTAATAGCCTACTCCTGCTGGTTTGTGTTTATCTGGTGTTCTTGGACTAGCTACAAGGCGTGCAGGGTCCAAAAAGTCCAAATCCTCCCTCAGTACGCCGCGGGCCTCCTTTTATAGTCAAAGGGGCTGCCACAGTGGCACACAGGAGGTGGAAAGTTGTATAGTAGTCGAGTTTATCTCTGACATCATAGGACAAAACACATTAAATGCGCTACTTAGGTGTCCTCTTGCTTTATCAGGGATGTCAACGAAGCCCGTCCCGTCCGTCGCCGCTTCGCCCTACTCCAACACGCGTCCAGGCCAACGAGGCATGCAACAGCATGTAATCTGGCAGGCTGTTGAGCTGGTGCGGTGGCAGGGTCTTCACGAAGATCTGCATGCCACCACGTAGGTGCTTGACTAGTTGGCTTAGGAGCCATGTACTGCCACGTGGGTACCTGCTTAGTTTGTGGGTCGGCCGCTGAGCTGGGGCGGCGACGGGGTGGCAAGGCCTTGCCGCGATCTTGCTGATATTCCCGACAAAGGTCTTGCCTGGGCCTTGTGGGTGCCCTCGGCAAGAGTCTTGCCGGGACCTCGTGGGTATCTTCAGCAGGGGCCTTGCCGAGGCCTGAACGACACCTATGGGATCACAGGGAATCCCTACTACGGTTGCTGGGGCGCGGGGCTGTAAAAAGAGCGGGTTTAGAAGATCAACGCGGGGGAGTTTATCCAGGTTCGGGACGCAAATTGTGGTAATACCCTACTCCTGCTGGTTTGTGTTTATCTGGTGTTCTTGGACTAGCTACAAGGCGTGCAGGGTCCAAAATGTCCGAATCCTTCCTCAGTACGCCGCGGGCCTCCTTTTATAGTCAAAGGGGCTGCCATAGTGGCACACAGGAGGTGGAAAGTTATATAGTAGTCGAGTTTATCTCTGACATCATAGGACAAAACACATTAAATGCGCTACTTAGTTGTCCTCTGGCTTTATCAGGGATGGCACCGAAGCCCGTCCCGTCCATCGCTGTTTCGCCCTGCTCCGACACGCGTCTAGGCCAACGAGGCATGCAACGCCATGTAAGCTGGCAAGCTGCTGAGCTGGTGCGGTGGCAGGATCTTCACGAAGATCTGTATGCCACCACGTAGGTGCTTGACTGGTTGGCTTAGGAGCCATGTACTACCACGTGGGTACCTGCTTAGTTGGTGGGTCGGCCGCTGAGCTGGGGCGGCGACGGGGCAGCAAGGCCTTGCCGCGATCTTGCTGATATTCCCGGCAAATGTATTTTGGGGACTTGTGGGCGCCCTCGGCAAGAGTCTTGCTGGGGCCTCGTGGGTATCTTCGGCAGGGGCCTTGCCGGGGCCTCGTGGGCATGCTCGGCAAGGAGCCTCGCTGTTGTCTTGTTTCCTGGTTCCTATCTAGGCCTCGCAGGCCCTTTGTCTTGACAAAGATCTGCATGCTACCATGCAGGCGCCTCCCGAGCCTTGGTTCCAATGTAGTTGATGGTGTCTTAGGCTCAAGGGTGGCGGCTCTGCTGGTGTTGGCCAAGTTTCCCCGGCAAGGGCCCTTGCCGGGGCTACATAAGCTGCCCCTGGCAAGGCTCCTGCTGGGGAGAGCCCACCGTGTCCCTTCGCTTCTTGCGCTTCTGTCTTGTCGTTGCTCTGGTAGTCTTGTGTCTTCGCTCCTTCTGCCTCGCCAAGCGTGGCCGCGGGCGTGTGGCTGTGACTGCCCGCGCACAAGTAAACGGGTACCAAAAGGACCCCTACTTTTGTACACCGACAGGAGCCCCCGGGCGTGGGCCACACACAAGCACAGAGCGTTGTTGGGCCAGGCCCAGAACGGTGCGCGGGCACGCGAGCAAGAGTTTTACCACAGTAACTCCCTTGCCAGTTGCGCTTCCCCATGACCCATGTTGAATGCATGACGTGGGGGTCGCGCGTGGAATGACTGCAGCATGCTCGCGTCCCTTTAAAACTGCAGGGCTGCTGCTCATTTACTCTCTCTGCCTCGGAACCGTCGTTCCATGTTTCCCACTACGCCTGCCCCTTGCGCCACGTACGCCGCATGCACGGCGTGGGGTAGGTGACAGACGCACGGGAAATGCGAAGGCGCGTGGTGGCCGATACTCACGTGCCTTTATTAGGCGGGGAGGGCGGTCAATGGCCTTGCTCGTCGCCACTTACTGAGCCGGACCTGAACGGGCATTTCAGAGGCGTAGAGCTAGTCTTTTAGCCTTCCCCGCTCAGCTATAAAAAGGGGACTCAGGAGGAGGAGGAGGGGCATCCCCTCGCATCTCTCCTTCGTCCCCATTCTCCATCCATCGCCATGGCGAGAGGGCTTGGTTGTGGTCGTTCTTCCATGGAGGCGACCAGGTCTTCCTCCCGCTAGAGAGCTGCGACGGTCAAGGAAGAGCTGGACGCCCAATGTGAAGGCCACGCTCGAGGCAGAGACGTCGACCGGGGCCGCGGTCGGCAAGGCGGTCGAGGCAGAGGTGGGCATGGAAGGGGGACACCCGTGTCGTCACCATCTCCGTCACCATCTCCTCCACTGGCTCCTCCTGCTTCGTCGAGCGTCCATGTCGGGGACACGGTGATGGAGTTTATCCTGCAATTGCGTGGGCCGCCGCGCAGCCGCCTTCGCCTTCTCGAGGCGTGTGCGAGGGTGCTGGAGATCGACCGGCCACCGAGGCTGAGGCTTCACATGAAGGGGTGTTGCCACGGCGACATGTGGGTGAACACAAGGTTCCCCGCCCCTCATGTGATGCTCCTTCGTCGGGGCTGGAAAACCTTCGCACGTGCCTATTGCTTGATGGATGGGCATGTCCTCTACTTCAGGCTAGCGGAGAGCGACCTACTCTCCGTCAAGGTCTTCGGGCGCTCGGGACACAGGCTAGGGTGATGTGCAGAGAGCTCGACCAATGACGAAAGCTCCTCCTTGGGCGACAGTGACGAGGAGGACCGCGGGTGGGAGGATGACGGGTACGACTAGGCGTCGGACACACCGTCCCTGGGCGGCGCCAGTAGCACCATCATCTGCATCGCCAGCTCCTTGAGCTTCTCGGGGTCGTCGCCTTGGGTGGCTAGCGTTGGAGGGACCTGGAAGACGAAGAAGGCGGGTGGTGGTCTGTCAAGTCGAAGTACGATGGCATCGACGCCTTCGTCACGTATTGCCGGCCCGCTGCCTCGTCTTTCGGCTCTTCTTCCAGCACCGTCATCACCGGCCTTCTTCTGGACGACCGCCGGGACGTTCTCTTGGCGTCTTCTGCAGATCGTACCTCGCCTAGGCACTCCTTTTGCCCTTCTGCCATCTTGTTCTGTTTCCAGGGGAGAGGGACAAGAAAAGGATTACGGGCATCTTATCTCTTTTTAGTCTTTAAGCCTGTGGGCACTTTGTCAGATTTAAATCTTGTAATCCCCTTGCTCATGTTTACATTCCGTACAAATTGTACTTTCTAACAACGTATTAATGGAAAAAAGGTGTTTGCTGGGTTCTTTTGTGCGTGAGCGAGGCCCATGCCAAGGAATGAATCCTTGCTATTTTTAAGATAAACATTGTCGCCCGGCAACAGGCCTTGCCGTCCTCCCACTTCATACCTCGACCATACTCACGCTCTTGGCGGAGGTAGGGGCGAAGTAGGTTTAGGCCCTTCATTTGTTTCCTTGTCACCGCAACTACAACCAAGTTCCGGCCCAAAGAAGCGTTCTTGGGCATAGGAAAGGGGGAGCACGGTGGCCCAGGAATAAACGAGGTTTCATACGTCCAAGTCCCATACGAAAATGGACAATAGGAGATAAAGGACTTATCTGAATCTGCAGCCCCCGGCAACATTGGCTTGTCATGGTTGTATATTTGAATCTGCAGCCCCCGGCAATGGCTTGCCGGGGTCGAGGATGTCGGTCCGTTTCCCCGCTCTTAAATGGTTTGGCAGAAACGCCTGTACAGCCTGCGAACCAAAGAAAGGCCTGGAAAGGGTAGAAAGACACACACTCGACCTCTATGCTAGGGGTTAGTTGCCGCTGAGCACTATCACCATAACAAAGAGAGAGACTCAACCTAGCATGCATGCTAAAACTTAGGGCACCAGCGCTTCATTTATATATGCTCAGGGTCTGTGCCTGGCTCTGTACAAAGGGGTTACATGCCTTGTCGGCAAGGCTTGTACAAAAGGTGGTTTGCCGGGAGGCACGGCAACCGCGCCTCATGGGTAAAACTTACGAAGATGTTCGATGTTCCAGGAGTTGCTCACTGGAATACCATCGTGGACTGCGCCAGGCCTGGTGACTCGTATTACCCGATAAGGGCCTTCCCACTTTGGCGTCAACTTGTTGGAATTCTTGGCCGACTGAACGCGCCGAAGAACAAGGTCGCCTTCCTCAAAACTTCGGGCATGAACCTTGCGGCTGTGGTAGCGGCACAAGGCTTGCTGGTAGCGTGCAGCTCGCATAGCCACCCGAAGACGGTCTTCCTCAAGGAGCGTTGCATCATCTTGCCGCAACTGCTCTTGCTCAAGCTTGTCATAAGAGAGCACTCGAGGTGACCCGTATGTGAGTTCCGTGGGGAGAGCTGATTTTTCCCTGTATACCAGGGCAAAGGGTGCTGGCCGGTGGCTCGATTTGGCGTCGTTCTGATCAACCAAAGAACCGCCGGCAACTCATCAATCCAGTGCCTTCCACACATGTGCAACCTATCAAAAGTCTTTGTCCTCAGGCCTCACGGTACTTCAGCATTTGCCCTCTCCGCCTGGCCGTTGCTCCGTGGGTGTGCCACTGAAGCGAAACGGACCTTGCTGCCGAGGTCCTAAATGTACTGCATGAAGGCGCGGCTCATGAACTGCGTGCCGTTGTCCGTGATGACTCTGTTGGGCACACCAAAACAGCAGACTAGCCCCTTGAAGAACTTGACGGCTGATTGTGCTGTTACCTTTCTCACTGGTTCCACTTCCGGCCACTTTGTGAACTTATCGATCGCGACGTACAAGTACTCAAAGCCCCCGACAACGCGGGGAAAGGGGCCCAATATGTCAAGCCCCAGACCAAAAATGGCCAGGAAAGAGGGATTGTCTGGAGGGCTTGGGCTGGTTGATGAAGCTTCTTTGAATGGAACTGGCACACTTCACACTTGGTTACTAGGGAAGTTGCATCCCGGAGGGTGGCGGGCCAAAAGAAGCCTTGTCGGAACGCTTTGCCTGCAAGGGCTCCCGATCCTATGTGGGAGCCACACATGCCTCCGCGTATTTCTGCCAACAACCTCAGACCGTCTTCTCGAGGAATGCACTTCAACTTCACACCGTTCAATCTCCTTCTGTACAGGGCATCATCCATAAACTGGTACATGCTGGACCGACGGGCTACTTTCTCTTCTTCTTCTTGTTCCTCTGGAAGCTCCCCTGATTGGAGGAAACGGACGGTGGACTATGCCCATGCCGGAGCCTGGGGCTCGACGGCAAGGTCTAAAGGCACATCTTCGGCTGTAGGGGCAACTACCTCTACGGCCAGGGCCTGAGCCCCTGCCGGGGGTTGTTGCTCCCCGGCAGGCTTGGGACACCCGGTAACGTCCTTGCCCGCGGCTCCTGGGAGCTCGGCGGGAAAGTACTTGCCATGGCCTGCCTTCCTTCGCTTGTTCTGTCCGGCTGATGGCTCGACGGATGGTTGAGTTAATTGAAGCACAAAGGTACCTGGTTCCATAGGCAACTTCAGGGCAGCGTGCTTCGACAGGTCGTCAGCAATGTTGTTCTTCGCTCGGGGACATGCTCTGCTTGCAATCCGTCAAAACGCTCTTCCAACTTCCTCACTTCATCCACGTAGGCTTCCATCAACAGGCTCTGGTAATCCTTGTTGACTTGCTTGACGACGAGCTGTGAATCACCCCTGACGATGAGCTTCCTGATCCCAAGGCCTGCCGCGATCCTGAGACCGGCAAGCAGTCCCTCGTACTCCGCCGTGTTATATGTCGATTTTTCCCGGGGAAAGTGCATCTGGATTATGTAGTTGAGGTGCTCTTCGGTGGGCGTGACGAGTAGTACGCCGGCACCAGAACCTTGCAATGAGAAAGCTCCATCAAAGTACATAATCCAATCGCGACACGTTTCCTTGCCGGGAAGGGTGGTCTCTTGAACTTCTTCGTCAGGCGTTGCTGTCCATTCTGCTATGAACTCTGCTAAGGCTCGGCTCTTGATCATTGAAGTAATTTCAAACTTGAGGCCAAAGCTCGACAACTCCAATTCCCACTCCACAATCCTCCCAGTTGCATCTTGGTTGTGCTAGATTCGTTGCAACGGGAGGCGGGTGACAACGGTGATCTCATGTGTTCGGAAATAGTGGTGCAGCTTTCTCGAGGCCATGAGGAGGGCGAAAAGTAGCATCTGCATACCAGAATACCTTGACCTAGCCCCCTGCAAGAGGTAACTGACAAAATAAACTGGGTGCTGCACCATCTTCTTCTTCTGTTCAACTTCGCCCATCTGCGCAGACTTCACCTCGCCGGGACAGGGCCTTGCCTGGGCCTTGCCCAGTAAAATGGACCCGCCTTTTTCAAAACTTTGAAAAAGGGGAGGGCACGCTCAGCGGATTTGGAGATGAACCTACTCAGGGTGGCAACACAGCCGGCAAGCCTACGGACATCCCTGACTCGTTTCGGTGCCTCAATCTGCTCAATGGCCTTGATCTTGTCAGGATTTGCTTCGATTCCGCGTTGAGACACAAAGAACCCAAGAAGTTTGCCGGACGGGACACCGAACGCACACTTCTCTGGGTTGAGCTTGAGGCTGATCTTGCACATATTTGCAAATGTTTCTTCTAGATCCTGTACGAGCGTGGCCCTGTCCTTTGTTTTGACCACTATATCGTCCATATAGGCTTCCATATTTCTATGCAGCTGGGGCTCAAAACCAATTTGGACCACCCAGGCAAACGTTGAACCAGCGCCTTTCAACCCGAAAGGCATTCGTACGAAATAGTACGTACCACATGGGGTGATGAACGTGGTCTTCTCTTCGTCTTCCTTCATCATGACGATCTGGTGATATCCCGAATAGGTGTCGAGGAATGACAGCAGGTCACACCCGGCAGTGGAGTCTACAATCTGGTCGATGCGCGGTAGAGGGAAAGGATCCTTTGGACAAGCTTTACTGATATCTGTGTAGTCAATACACAGCCTCCACTTCCCATTCGCCTTACGCACAACCACCGGACTGGCCAACCACATGGGGTGGAGCACTCCTCTAACCAGGCCTGCTGCCTCCAACTTCCTGATCTCTTCAATGATGAACTCTTGTCGCTCCAAAGCTTGCTTCCTGACCTTCTACTTAACGGGTCGTGCGTGAGGACAGACAGGAAGATGGTGCTCAATCACCTCCCTGGGAACGCCAGGGATGTCAGATGCTTGCCATGCAAATACATCGACATTCGCCCGCAGGAAGGCGACGAGCGTGCTTTCCTATTTGCTGTATAGGGTGGAGCTTATAGTGAAAGCCCCACCCGTGCCGTCCTCCTTGACGGACACCTTCTTAGTTTCTGGTGGTGTAGCCTTGGACTTCTTGCTCTTGTCAGTGGAGCTCTCTGGCACGTCCTCAACGCGAGCACAACACTCCAAAGAGGTGCGCTTTCCGGAGTGGGTGCAAGTGGTCTTGCGGGCCTTCTTCCTTCCCGGGGCTTCAGCGGCAGCAGCAAGTGCCTTGGCGACAGTTGCTGCAACTGCCTCTCGGTAGAGTTGATCGGCGCAGATGAGCGTGTCTTTCTTGTCAGAGGGGACGGTGATGATGGTCAGTGGCCCCGGGATCTTCAATGTGTTGTAGGCGTAGTGTGACGCCGCCATGAACTTGGCCAGCGCTGGGCGGCCAAGGATCCTGTTGTATGGCAAGGGGATCTCAGCGACATCAAAAACAATCTTCTTCGTCCTGTAGTTCAGCTCACCCCCAAATGTAACGGGCATCATGATCTTACCTTTCGGCTGACTCTTTCCTGGGTTGACCCCTTGGAACGTGCCCGTCTCCTCGAGATCTCCGTCGGGAATCTGCAGCTTCTTGATCACAGCGGGCGAGATCAAATTTAGACCGGCCCCACCGTCAGCCAGCACTTTGGTCATCTTGAGGTTGCGTATTGTTGGTGAAACCAATAATGGCAAACAGCCGACCGCAGTCCTGCGATCAGGGTGATCCTCGGTGTCAAAAATGATGGGCGTGCGGGACCACTTCATTGGCTTCTGGGCATCGAACGATGGCTCGGCCGCATTAACCTCACGCGTCCATTGCTTCAGTTGGCGGTGAGAGGTGTGCAGCGAGGCGCCTCCGTCGACGCACATGGCCTCTGTAGCTTTCTAGAATTCGTGCTCGCCAGACTCGTCGTCCTCGTCATGATCATCATCTTGTTCCTTCTTGTCGCGGCCCCGAGCGGGCCTCTCTTGTTGATTTTCTTTGCCGCGGTGACCCCCTTGGCCGCCACGCTTCTTGCTGGACCCTTCAGCACCATCCTGACCCTTCTCCTTGTCCCGCCTTTCATATTCAACTCTCTGCTTTTCAGCAAGCAGCTCAACTTGTCGGCAGTTCTGGAGGTCTTGGCCCTTGGTGCGGTGGATCTTGTAGTACTGCTTGTCAGAGCCTCCTGGCTTGTCAGCGGCCGCCAAGGCCCGGCAGGCAGCGCACCGGGAAACCTCCTTGCTGGGGTCATCAGCCTTGGCCTTCTTGGCGCGCCGAGGTCACCGGATCCCTCAATGGCAAGCACAGTCCTGCCCTTACGTTTCCTTACGGCGCTGGCCCTTCTTCGTCGGGGCGGCGGCGTCTTCCTCAGTGGAGTCGGTTTCAGCCCTGGCGTCCTCGCCGGGGTACTTCCTTCCTTCCTCAGCCCGAGCACACCTATCCGCCAGAACATAAAGTTCGGCTACATCCTTGACTTTGTTCATCGCCAGCTCTTCACGCATCTTGCGGTTGCGTACGTTCCGATGGAACGCACTGATGACAGCGGCGGGATGAACATCTGGGATGGTGTACTGCACACGGCTGAATCTTTGTATGTACTTACGCAGGGACTCACCATCCTTGACATGTAAGTCACTTGCCTGGCCAGGAGCTTGGTGGCCTCCGGTAAAGGCGCCAACAAACTCGTGGCACAGGTCCGGCTAGGAAGAGATGGAATCCACGGGCAGGTGCATCAACCACGACATGACATTAGGCTTAAGTGCCAACGGAAAGTAGTTGGCGAGCACCTTATCATCGCGAGCCCCGGCGGCTTGCATCACGATGGTGTAGATGCTGAGGAACTCTGACGGTTGAGTCTTGCCGTTGTACTTTTCCCCAACATCAGGCTTGAACCTGTGGTGGGAGGGCCACTTGAACTGCCACAGCTCTCCGGTAAAGGCCGGACAACCCACCTCGTAAGGCAGGCCGCCAGGGCCTCCCAGCGCTGGGTGGTCCATAGTAGGCCCCGCTGACTAATGGCGCACCTCCCGCGGTCACTCGATGGTAGTTCGAGATTCTTCCTGAGCTCGCTCTCGAAGAAATCGACGTTGGTCGCAGCGGGTTCGCGGGTCAGACGACGGTGTGGAAACGTTGTCACAGGCGTCAGCCCGACGGGCCGGTGGCTGCTGTCGCGGCCTCAAGGGAGGAGAGTGCATTGTGGTTGCAGCATCTCTGGTCCCCCCACCGCCGGCATGCACCGGCTCGACAGAACACCGACGTGAGGGTCCCGTTGGGAGCGGCTCGTCTTTGTTGGCGAAGCTGACAAGGCTTCGAATGGTGGCACTCCACTCATCGAGCTTCTCCCCAGCAGGGGGAAGTCGAGGAGTAGTTGCATGCGCGCCAGCGCTTCTGGTGGCGTGGGCGGCGGCGAGAGCTGCGTAGACCGTGACGCGCTTCGACTTCTAACCAAGTTAGAAGGGGCTTTGTCACGGTCTCGTGGTCGCACGCTGCTTCCGCCGGTGTCCGAGCGTGCACGACGGCCTGGTGCATCCTGCGAGTGGCGCATAGGGCTCTTTTCGTGCCGGTGCCCGAGGGCTCCGGCATCGTGATGTTTCTCATCACGCGCGGCCTGGGAAGGCCGCGGCGCGGGTGCCAGCTGGGGTGTCGTAGAGGTTGCCGCGCCGCCCGTGGGCAGCACGGCCCCGCCCCAGGATCCAGCGGCGTGTGGCTCGTCATCTCGGACTCAAACGACGCAGCTCACTGGCTCCGATTGCCAGAGTGTCGTGGATCCTCGCGGGCCACGTCTCCGGCTCCATCTGTGGCCACCCGGTCACCTGCCCGCGCTGGCGCGGACGGGCCGGCTCCGGGCGACCCGATCACTGTGATCCCCTTTCTTTTGATGGCCATGGTGATGATGAAGTCCATGCGATAACCTTCAAATCGGATATTCACAGCTTTCTGGCCCCTACACGGCGTGCCAAAGATGTCGGGGTTCAAGAAAGAGACCTATGGGATCACAGGGAATCCCTACTACGGTATCTGGGGTGCGGGGCTGTAAAAAGAGCGTGTTTAGAAGATCAACGCTGGGGAGTTTATCCAGGTTCGGGCCGCAAATCATGCGTAATACCCTATCCTGCTGGTTTGTGTTTATTTGGTGTTCTTGGACTAGCTACAAGGCGTGCAGGGTCCAAAAAGTCCAAATCCTCCCTCAGTACGCCGCGGGCCTCCTTTTATAGTCAAAGGGGACGCCACAGTGGCACACAGGAGGTCGAAAGTTGTACAGTAGTCGAGTTTATCTCTGACATCACAGGACAAAACGCATTAAATGTCCTACTTAGGTGTCCTCTCGGTTTATCGGGGATGGCAACGAAGCCCGTCCCGTCCGTCGCTGCTTCGCCCTGCTCCGACACGCATCGAGACCAACTAGGCATGCAACACCATGTAAGCTGGCAGGCTGCTGAGCTGGTGCGGTGGTAGGGTCTTCATGAAGATCTGCATGCCACAACGTAGGTGCTTGACTAGTTGGCTTAGGAGCCACGTACTGCCACGTGGGTACCTCCTTAGTTGGTGGGTCGGCCGCTGAGCTGGGGCGGCGACGGGGCGGCAAGGCGTTGCCGTGATCTTGCTGATATTTCCGGCAAAGGTCTTGCCGGGGCCTTGTGGGTGCCCTCTGCAAGAGTCTTGCCGGGGCCTCGTGGGTATCTTCGGCAGGGGCCTTGCCGGGGCCTCGTGGGCATCCTCGGCAAGGAGCCTCGTTGTTGTCTTGTTTCCTGGTTCCTATATAGGCCTCGCAGGCCCTTTGTCTTCACAAAGATCAGCATGCCACCATGCAGGCGCCTCCCGAGCCTTGGTTCCAATGTAGTTGATGGTGTCTTAGGCTCAAGGGTGGCGGCTCTACTGGTGTTGGGTGATAACCCACAAGTATAGGGGATCAATTGTAGCCTCTTTCGATAAGTAAGAATGTCGAACCCAACGAGGAGCTAAAGGTAGAATCAATATTCCCTCAAGTTCTATCGACCATCGATACAACTCTACACACGCTTGATGTTCTCTTTACCTAGAACAAGTATAAAACTAGAAGTACTTTGTAGGTGTTGTTGGATAGGTTTGCAAGATAATAAAGAGCACGTAAATTAAATCTAGGGGCTGTTTAGACAAAGACACAATAAAGTTAATATAGCGAGTGTGGAAAAGTGGTGGTAGGAGTTGGGAAATTGTCCCTAAGCAATTGACTACTTTACTAGACCGATAGCAAGTTTAAGGGGGAGAGGCCACTGCTAGCATGTCACCCCTGACTTGGAATTCTATGCACTTATGATTGGAACTATTAGCAAGCATCTGCAACTACTAACGTTCATTAAGGTAAAACCCAACCATAGCATTAAGATATATTGGTCCCCCTTCAATCCCGTATGCATCAATTTCTATGCTAGGTTGAAGCTTCTGTCACTCTTGCCCTCCAATATATAGTCTTATCAACATACAACTAACCCTATGGTGTGATCCACGCGCAGAATCATATGATGGGCACCAAAGGACAGAAACATAACCACAAGAAAATTAAACCAATCATAGCAATTCACCAATTACCGAAAGGACAACGAAAATCTACTCAGACATCATCGGATGGCAACACATCATTGGATAATAATATGAAGCATAAAGCACCATGTTCAAGTAGAGGGTACAGCGGGTTGCGGGAGAGTGGACCACTATAGATAGATGGGGGAACGTGATGAAGATGTTGGTGAAGGTGACGGAGGTGTTGGTGTAGATCGTTGTCGCGATGATGGCCCCGACGGTGTTCCGGCGCCACCGGGAGAGAGGGGGAGAGGGCCCCCTTCCTTCTTCTTCTTCCTTGACCTTCTCCCTAGATGGGAGAAGGTTTTTCCTTCTGGTCCTTGGCTTCCATGCCATGGAGGGGCGAGAGCCCCTCCGAGATTTGATCTGTCTCTCTGTCTCTCTCTATTTCTGTGTTCCCTGATTCTGCCCTTTCACCGTTTCTTATATTCCCGGAGATCCGTATTTCCGATTGGGCTGAAATTTGGACACGATTTTTATCCGGATATTGGCTTTATTGCGGCGAAAGAAGGGCACCAACCGCCTTACGGGGTAGCCACAAGGTTCAGGGGCACGCCCACCCCCCTGGGGCGCGCCCCCTGCCTCGTGGCCCCCTCGGGCATCGTCTCGCGTTGATTCTTCTTCCCAAAAATCACATATATTCCAAAAAAAATCTCCGTCAGTTTTTATCCTGTTTGGACTCTGTTTGATATGGATTTTCTGTGAAACAAAAAAACATGCAACAAACAGGAACTGGCACTGGGCCCTGGATCAATATGTTAGTCCCAAAAATAGTATAAAAAATTGCCTAAAGTATATGAAAGTTGTATAATATTGGCATGGAACAATCAAAAATTATAGATACGACGGAGACGTATCAGCATCCCCAAGCTTAATTCCTGCTCGTCCTCGAGTAGGTAAATGATAAAAAAGATAATTTTTGATGTGGAATGCTACCTAGCATAATCTTGATAATGTAATCTAATCATGGCATGAATATTAAGACACGAGTGATTCAAAGCAATAGTCTATCATTTGACATTAAGAAAATAATACTTCAAGCATACTAATAAAGCAATCATGTCTTTTCAAAATAACATGGCCAAAGAAAGTGATCCCTACAAAATCATATAGTCTGGCTATGCTCCATCTTCACCACACAAAATATTCAAATCATGCACAACCCTGATGACAAGCCAAGTAATTGTTTCATACTTTCGATGTTCTCAAACCTTTTCAACTTTCACGCAATACATGAGCGTGAGCCATGGATATAGCACTATAGGTGGAATAGAATATGATGATGGAGGTTGTGTGGGGAAGACAAAAAGGAAGAAAGTCTCACATCGGCGCGGCTAATCAATGGGCTATGGAGATGCCCATCAATTGATGTCAATGCGAGGAGTAGGGATTGCCATGCAATGGATGCACTAGAGCTGTAAGTGTATGAAAGCTCTAACTGAAACTAAGTGGGTGTGAATCCAACTTGCTTGCTCATGAAGACCTAGGGCATTTGAGGAAGCCCATCGTTGGAATATACAAGCCAAGTTCTATAATGAAAATTCCCACTAGTATATGAAAGTGATAACTCAAGAGACTCTCTATATGAAGAACATGGTGCTACTCTGAAGCACAAGTGTGGTAAAAGGATAGTAACATTGTCCCTTCTCTCTTTTCCCTCATTTTTTTATTTTTTTCTCTTTTTTTGTAGGCTTCTTTGGCCTCTCTCTTTTTGAGGGCTTCTTTGGCCACTTTTATTTTGATAACCTCACATGGGACAATGTTCTAATAATGTTGATCATCACACATTTATTTACTTACAACTCAATATTACAACTCGATATCTAGAACAAAGTATGACTCTATATGAATGCCTCCGGCAGTGTACCGGTATGTGAAATGATCTAGCATAGCAATGACATCAAAAAACGGACAAGCCATGAAAACACCATGCTAGCTATCTTACGATCATGCAAAGCAATATGACAATAAATGCTCAAGTCAGGTATATGATGATGATGGAAGTTGCATGGCAATATATCTCGGAATGGCTATGGAAATGCCATAATAGGTAGGTATGGTGGCTGTTTTGAGGAAGATATAAGGAGGCTTATGTGTGATAGAGCGTATCGTATCATGGGGTTTGGATGCACCGGCGAAGTTTGCACCAACTCTCGAGGTGAGAAAGGGCAATGCACGGTACCGAAGAGGCAAGCAATGATGGAAGGGTGAGAGTGCGTATAATCCATGGACTCAACATTAGTCATAAAGAACTCACATACTTATTGCAAAAGTCTATTAGCTATCGAAACAAAGTACTACACGCATGCTCCTAGGGGGATAGATTGGTAGGAAAAGACCATCGCTCATCCCCGACCGCCACTCATAAGGAAGACAATCAATAAATAAATCATGCTCCGACTTCGTTACATAATGGTTCACCATACGTGCATGCTACAGGAATCACAAACTTCAACACAAGTATTTCTACAATCCACAATTACCCACTAGCATGACTCTAATATCGGCATCTTCATATTGCAAAACTATTGCAAGGAATCAAACATATCATATTCAGTGATCTACAAGTTTTATGTAGGATTTTATGACTAACCATGTGAATGACTAATTCCAGTCAACTCTCTAAATAGATATAAGTGAAGCAAGAGAGTTTAATTCTTTCTACAAAATATATGCCCACGCTCTAACAAATATAAGTGAAGCAAAAGATCATTCTACAAATGGCGCTTTTCTATGTGTAAGGAAACAGGTAATCCAAACTTCAAATGATATAAGCGAAGCACATGAAGCATTCTATAAAGCCATACTCAAAAGATATAAGTGAAGTGCAAAGAGCATTCTATAAATCAACCATGGAATATTTCATACCAGCATGGTGCATCAAAGAAAAGTGAAAACTAAATGCAAAAGACGCTCCAAGATTTGCACATGTCACATGAACGAAACGAAACCGAAAACATACCGATACTTGTTGAAGAAAGATGGGATGCCTTCCGGGGCATCCCCAAGCTTAGACGCTTGAGTCTCCTTGAATATTTACTTGGGGTGCCTTGGGCATCCCCAAGCTTGAGCTCTTGCCTTTCCTCCTTCTCCTCATATCGAGAACTCCTTGATACTTGATCACTTCATCCACACAAAACTCAACAGAAAGCTCGGTAAGATCTGTTAGTATAATAAAGCAAATCACTACTCTAAGTACTGTTGCAAACCAATTAATATTTTGTTATTGCATTGTAGCTACTGTAATATAACTTTTCCATGGCTTAATCCACTGATAGAAATCGATAGTTTCATCAAAACAAGCAAACAATGCATCAAAAACAGAATCTGTCTTAAACAGGATAGTCTGTAGTAATCTGAACATTCACCATACTTCTGGTATTCCAAAAATTCTGAACAAATTGGTAAAAATAAAAAATTTGTATAGAAAGACAGTGCAAAAAGTTTCAGAACCGTTTGACGTTCCAGTAAAAAATGTAAAATCGTGCACTACAGCCAAAGTTTCTGTTTTGCACCGCACAAACCAACAAGCAATGTAAACATCCTAAAGGAAAATCTTGGCACATTATTTTTATCATACAATGGATTTGTATAAGGGGATAATTATTTTTGTTGAAAAGTTTCTGTAATCAAGGGTCACAAAGTTTCCATGGGCATGCACAAAGTTCAACGCTAGCTCCCATTTTAACAATGCTCGTCTTTCTTACTTTTGCTTTTCTTTTTGAAAAAGTTTTAGGTTCCCCTCTTTATTTTTTTTGTTTTTAAACCTTATGAAAGCACACAACATAAATAAATGACTCTCTAAAACTTCTGGGTTGTCTCCCTGGCAACGCTTTCTTTAAACCCATTAAGCTAGGCATAAAGTGCTCAAGTAATGGATCCACCCGGATCCCAAGGTATATCAAAGCCGATTTGAATTAGCAATGATTTGGCATTTAGTAGTGAGCACAAAGGAACATATATCAAGCAATGACGAAATCTATCTCTCTTCCTATGCATCGACATGTCATACAAGAACAATTCATGCACATCAAGTAAAGGCCAATACATAGCATAAGCAATTTCTTGCAATTCTATCATATTGGAAACATGGAGAGGGGGAGATGTAGTTCCTCTCTCATAATAATTGCAAGTAGGAGCAGCAAGCACATGCATATTGTATTCATCAAAATCATCATGTGCAACGGTTAAAGGCAACCCATTAATATAATCCTTAATAAGTGCAAACTTCTCCGATATAGTGTAGTTTGGAGAATTCAAAAAGATAATAGGACTATCATGTGTGGGTGCAATAGCAACAATTTCATGTTTGACATAAGGAACTATAGCAAGTTCATCTCCATAAGCATAATTCATATTGGCATCTTGGCCACAAGCATAGCAAGCATCATCAAAAAGGGATATTTCGAAAGAATCAATAGGATCATAACAATCATCATAGAATTCATCCTTCGGTAAATTCGAAGGGAAATTAAACAATGTATGGGATAAAGAGTTACTCTCATTAGATTGTGGGAACGGGTGATCAATCCGCTCTTCCTCCTTTTGTTCTTCGCTCTCCTCCTCATCTTTTTCATCCAATGAGCTCACAATGTCATTAATTTCTTCTTCCATAGACTCCTGCAAAATGTTAGTCTCTTCTTGGACAGCGGAGGAGTCCTAAATATATGGTTTAACATAGGCATTAGAAGCATAATTATCATAACAATATTTAAGTATGGAAAAAATTTCAGATTTGTAAAGAGTAGCATCATACTTTTCAATCAAACAAGCAACGTCATAAGCACCCTTAAAAGCAACAAATTCTTCAATTTGTTGAACATCATAGTAATTATAAACACCCTTAGCATATGAAGATACGATTCCATTATCACTTAACAAACATTGGTAGGGAAGGTGTTTCTTAGGGTCTTCAGAACAACAAGTAAAATCATATATTTCACATAAATTCCAAGCATAGCATTGCAAACAATGAATTTGATCCAGTAAAAGTTTCCCTTTTTGAGATATGCGGTCTCACACATAACAAGCATGCTCATCTAAAGATTTGCCCTCAACTAAGCTAGTTGGGGTTTATGCACGAGCACATTGGGATCGAAGATGATCCAAGTAAAAAAGCTTCAGTAGAGTGATAGATTTTGAGTGGTTCTTCCACCATTGGTTCAGTAGGTACCACTAATTTTTTTGGTATTTTGCGTTTCCTACCCATAACTAAAGATAGAAAACAAGAGCACAAAATAAAAACTACTTAGTGATAAAGCAAACAAGCACAAACGAGAATATTCACCCCATGCTATAACCCCCGGCAACGGCACCAGAAAAAGGTCTTGATAACCCACAAGTATAGGGGATCAATTGTAGCCTCTTTCGATAAGTAAGAGTGTCGAACCCAACGAGGAGCTAAACGTAGAATAAATATTCCCTCAAGTTCTATCGACCACCGATACAACTCTACGCACGCTTGACATTCGCTTTACCTAGAACAAGTATAAAACTAGAAGTACTTTGGAGGTGTTGTTGGATAGGTTTGCAAGATAATAAAGAGCATGTAAATAAAATCTAGGGGCTGTTTAGATAAATACACAATAAATTTAAAATAGCGAGTGTGGAAAAGTGGTGGTAGGAGTTGCGAAATTGTCCCTAAGCAATTGACTACTTTACTAGACCGATAGCAAGTTTTATGTGGGAGAGGCCACTGCTAGCATGTCATCCCTGACCTGGAATTCTATGCACTTATGATTGGAACTATTAGCAAGCAGCCGCAACTACTAACGTTCATTAAGGTAAAACCCAACCATAGCATTAAGATATATTGGTCCCCCTTCAATCCCGTATGCATCAATTTCTATGCTAGGTTGAAACTTCTGTCACTCTTGCCCTCCAATACATAGTCTTATCAACATACAACTAACCCTATGGTGTCATCCACGCGCGCGCTCATATGATGGGCACCAAAGGACAGCAACATAACCACAAGCAAATTAAACCAATCATAGCAATTCACCAATTACCGATAGGACAACGAAAATCTACTCAGACATCATAGAATGGCAACACATCATTGGATAATAATATGAAGCATAAAGCACCATGTTCAAGTACAAAGTACAGCGGGTTGCGGGAGAGTGGACCGCTGTAGATAGATTGGGGAAGGTGATGAATATGTTGGTGAAGATGACAAAGGTGTTGGTGTAGATCGTTGTCGCGATGATGTCCCCGGCAGCGTTCCGGCGCCACCGGGAGAGAGGGGGAGAGGGACCCCCTCCTTCTTCTTCTTCCTTGACCTTCTCCCTAGATGGGAGAAGGGTTTCCCCTCTGGTACTTGGCTTCCATGGCATGGGAGGGGCGAGAGCCCCTCCGAGATTGGATATGTCTCTCTGTCTCTCTCTGTTTCTGCGTTCCCTGATTCTTCCCTTTCACCGTTTCCTATATTCCTGGAGAT
The DNA here is from genome assembly GCF_002575655.3 of Aegilops tauschii subsp. strangulata. Classification (NCBI taxonomy): domain Eukaryota; kingdom Viridiplantae; phylum Streptophyta; class Magnoliopsida; order Poales; family Poaceae; genus Aegilops; species Aegilops tauschii. The sequence goes on from NC_053035.3 coordinate 393,411,823, forward strand.
CCGTAACTCTGATTGGGCTGAAATTTGGACACGATTTTTATCCGGATATTGGCTTTCTTGCGGTGAAAGAAGGTCACCAACCGCCTTACGGGGTGGCCACAAGGGTCAGGGGCGCGCCCACCCCCCTGGTGCGCGCCCCTGCCTCGTGGCCCCCTCGGGCATCGTCACACGTTGATTCTTCTTCCCAAAAATCACATATATTCCAAAAAAAATCTCCGTCAGTTTTTATCCTGTTTGGACTCCGTTTGATATGGATTTTCTGCGAAACAAAAAAAAACATGCAACAAACAAGAACTGGCACTAGGCACTGGATGAATATGTTGGTCCCAGAAATAGTATAAAAAGTTGCCAAAAGTATATGAAAGTTGTATAATATTGGCATGGAACAATCAAAAATTATAGATACCACGGAGACGTATCATTGGGCAAGTTGCCCCGGCAAGGGCCCTTGCCGAGGCTACGTAAGCTGCCCCCGGCAAGGCTCCTGCCGGGGAAAGCCCACCTTGTCCCTTCGCTTCTTGCGCTTTTGTCTTGTCGTTGCTCTGGTAGTCTTGCGTCTTCGCTCCCTCTGCCTCGCCAAGCGTGTCCACGGGCGTGTGGCTGCGACTGCCCGCACACAAGTAAAGGGGTACCAAAAGGACCCCTACTTTTGTACACCGACAGTGAACATCATTATGTTGAGCATATCTACTATAAGTCACGCTCGATCTCTCGGTCTCAGTGTTCCGAGGCCATATATGCATATGCTAGGGTCGTCAAGTTTAACCCGAGTATTCTGCGTGTGCAAAACTGGCTTGCACCCATTGTATGTGAACATAGAGCTTATCACACCTGATCATCACGTGGTGTCTCGGCACGACGAACTGTCGCAACGGTGCATACTCAGGGAGAACACTTATACCTTGAAATTTAGTGAGAGATCATCTTATAATGCTACCGCCGTACTAAGCAAAATAAGATGCATAAAGGATAAACATCACATGCAATCAATATAAGTGATATGATATGGCCATCATCATCTTGTGCCTTTGATCTCCGTCTCCAAAGCACTGTCGTGATCACCATCGTTACCGGCTTGACACCTTGATCTCCATCGAAGCATCGTTGTCGTCTCGCCAACTATTGCTTCTACGACTATCGCTACCGCTTAGTGATAAAGTAAAGCAATTGCATGGCGATTGCATTTCATACAATAAAGGACAACCATATGGCTCCTGCCAGCTGCCGATAACTCTGTTACAAAACATGATCATCTCATACAACAATTTATATATCAACACGTCTTGACCATATCACATCACAACATGCCCTGCAAAAACAAGTTAGACGTCCTCTACTTTGTTGTTGCAAGTTTTACATGGCTGCTACGGGCTTAGCAAGAACCGTTCTTACCTACGCATCAAAACCACAACGATTTTTCGTCAAGTGTGTTGTTTTAACCTTCAACAAGGACCGGGAGTAGTCACACTCGATTCAACTAAAGTTGGAGAAACGGACACCCACTAGCCACATGTGTGCGAAGCACGGCGGTAGAACTAGTCTCATGAACGCGGTCATGTATTGTCGGTCTGGGCCGCTTCATCCAACAATACCGCCGAATCAAAGTATGACATGTTGGTATGCAGTATGACTATTATCGCCCACAACTCTTTGTGTTCTACTCGTGCATATAACATATACGCATAGACCTGGCTCTGATGCAACTGTTGGGGAACGCAGTAATTTAAAAAAAAATCCTACAATCACGCAAGATCTATCTAGGAGAAGCATAGCAACGAGCCGGGAGAGTGTGTCCACATACCCTCGTAGACCAAAAGCGGAAGCGTTTTATCAACACGGTTGATGTAGTCGTACGTCTCCACGATCTGACCGATCCTAGCACCGAACGTACGGCACCTCCGTGTTTAGCACACGTTCAGCTCGATGACGTCCCTCGTACTCTTGATCCAGTTGAGGCTGAGGGAGAGTTTTGTCAGCACGACGGCGTGGCGACGGTGATGATGAAGTTACCGGCGCAGGGCTTCGCCTAAGCACTATGACGATATGACCGAGGTGTGTAACTATGGAGGGGGGCACCGCACACGGCTAAAAGATCAACTTGTGTGTCTATCGGGTGCCCCCTGGCCACGTATATAAAGGAGGGAGGGAGAGAGGAGGCCGGCCAGGTTGGGTGCGCCAGGGGGGAGACCTACTTGGACTCCTAGTCCAAGTAGTATTCGGCCCCCCTTTTTCCTTTCTTCCAAGAGGGGAAAGAGGGGAGGAGTAGGAGAGAGAGAGAAGGAAAGAGAGGGGGCGCCGCCCCCTCCCAAGTCCAATTCGGACTTGCCATGGGGGGCGCGCGGCCACCCCTTGAGGCCCTTCTCTCCTTTCCCGTATGGCCCATTAAGGCCCACTACTTCCTACGGCGAATTCTGATAACTCTCCGGTACTCCGAAAAATACCCGAATCACTCAGAACCTTTCCGATGTCCGAATATAGCCTTCCAATATATCTATCTTTACCTCTCAACCATTTCAAGACTCCTCATCATGTCCGTGATCTCATCCGGGACTCCAAACAAACTTCGGTCATCAAATCACATAACTCATAATACAAATCGTCATCGAACGTTAAGCGTGCGGACACTACGGGTTCGAGAACTATGTAGACATGACCGAGACACATCTCCGGTCAATAACCAATAGCGGAATCTGGATGCTCATATTCGCTCCTACATATTCTCTGAAGATCTTTATCGGTCAAACTGCATAACAACATACGTTGTTCCCTTTGTCATCGGTATGTTACTTTCCCGAGATTCGATCGTCGGTATCATCATACCTAGTTCAATCTCGTTACCGGCAAGTCTCTTTACTTGTTCCATAATGCGTCATCCCGCAATTACTCATTAGTCACATTGCTTGCAAGGCTTATAGTGCTGTGCATTACCGAGAGGGCCCAGAGATACCTCTCCGAAACACGGAGTGACAAGTCCTAATCTCGATCTATGCCAACCCAACAAACACCATTGGAAACACCTGTGTAGCATCTTTATCATCACCTAGTTATGTTGTGACGTTTGATAGCACACTAAGTGTTCCTCCGGTATTCGGGAGTTGCATAATCTCATAGTTATAGGAACATGTATAAGTCATGAAGAAAGCAATAGCAATAAACTAAACGATCATAGTGCTAAGCTAACGAATGGGTCTTGTCCATCACATCATTCTCCTAATGATGTGATCCCGTTCATCAAATGACAACACATGTCTATGGTTAGGAAACATAACCATCTTTGATAAACGAGCTAGTCAAGTAGAGGAATACTAGGGACACTTATGTTTTGTCTATGTATTCACACATGTACTAAGTTTTCGGTTAATAATCTTCTAGCATGAATAATAAACATTTGTCATGAAATAAGGAAATAAATAATAACTCTATTATTGCCTCTAGGGCATATTTCCTTCAGCTGCGGTACTACCACTCCTTGGTACGGTACTACCGCTCGTGTGGTAGAAGCCAGGTGAGGTCCTGTTGCACTAGGCAACGAGCGGTAGAACCGCCGGAGCGGTACTACCACGCGCCCCTGCGGTTCTACCGCAGGGCAGGGCTCAACTGGGCTGGGAAAAGGCATGGACTAAATAAATTTCATCCGTGACTACTTCCGCTGAGTTTGGGACGTGCAAAAATTCGGCACGGTACTACCGCGTAGGGGCGGAAGTAAAAAATTACTTCTGCGCCTACTTCCGCGTGCGCCAGCGTTCTGGGCTAGAGCCAGCGGTACTACCGCTCGCGAGGAGCGGTACTACCACGTGGCGCGGTACTACCGCTCGGCAGGGCGGTACTACCGCGGGCCCCTGCGGTACTACTGCTCCCTTGAGTAGTACTACGACACGCCACAAAACCTATAGCACTTGGAGGCCTTCATCTCGCAGCGACAAGGATAAATGGACGGTGCTCCAATGAAGTGAAGGAAAGGTGGTGCAAATGAACAGATGTGTACGTGTTGATTCCACCCTAACCTTTCCGAAGCAGACCCCCTCTTAATAGTACGGCTTTCCTACGACTCTAATCCACCGAAAAGAGACGTAGAGAACCGTTGTCTTCGATAGGCTCCGAGGGGCACCGAATCGTCTTGTGCCTAGACATGAGATATCCGAAATGCTCAATGCACACGATTAGTCCACAAATGCACTGTCACCAATCACCAAAACCACATAGGGATAAATATGCCCTTGCAGTTAGGTTGACGATGCATATGTATGATACACCACACTTCAAGCCGACGACGGGGAGTCAGGCATGCATGCGTGCATAGTATATGCGCTCAAACTTAACTAGGTCTGAATCTCACCATGACCTATACTACGATTACACGAACCGAAGGAAGAATCCGCCATGGTAACCTATCTTGTTGTCGGTCAAGGTGATCATACAAGTCCACGCGGGCCCATGAATATATAGGCTTGTCGCTGATAACCACGCGAGGGAGTGTACCGTTCGAAGACAACCACTACATGCATATGTATGCAGGTGATGCGTGCACGCATGTTTGAATACCATTTCACAACATTGATGTGGCGCATGCATCAAAAATCGTACAGTCCCCACACAGAGCGAGACTGGTTTATGACGTGTCATTGTACTAACCACTTTGACTCAATGGGAGGGATTCATGCGTACACGTGCATGTGTGTGTGCTCAAACTGTATCATGTCATCCCAGAGCATGACCTATATATATACCGTATTACAAGCAAAAAAATAATCCCCTCCTAAGTCAAATTAACCTCTCTCGTTGTCAGGCAAAAAGTAGTGATGGACCAAGCGGGCCCACCGATGGAAAGCATCGATATCGCTGATAACCTATTAAGTGGGTGCGAGAGGACAACCACCATCGCTTTGCATGTGGGCCAAACAGAGGTTGAATACCCAAAATGCACAACTTTGATGTGCCACATGCCTCAAAAACCATAAACCCCCCACATAGAGCGAGGTTCATGAAGCGTACTACATATGATGGTCCCCTTCCCCTCTTCAAAGCATACTATACACTCCTACCGTAATACAACCCAGAAAGAATCATCCTCGATGGTGAAATTAATTATCCTCTCCCGACGTAGGTCAAAGTGATGCATGCATCAATGATGGCCTCGTGGGCCCACAGATGGAAGCGTCACACATGAGTGTCCTAGCTAGGATAACCACCGCCTGCATGCATCTGGCCCAAAGAGGTGTTGTGTGATGTTTGAATAGCCAATTTCACAACTTTGATGTGGCACGTGCCTCGGAAACCGAAAAGTCCCGACACTGAGTGAGGTGTACTTGTTCACGGGCGCGTACGTATAGTATATATGCTAGTCCCCTCCCACCTCTTCTACGCGTACTATATACAACCATAACACAAACAAAAAAGATTCTACCTTGCTGGTCAAATTAACCTCACTGCCGGCTGTTCGTCAAAGTGATGGACGCCGACCTCGCGGGCCCACAGAAAGTGTCACACGCGAGTATCGAGTGTCGTGTAGGACAACCATCAACTGCATGTGGCCAAACATGTATGTATGAAAGGGTTGTGTAATGTTTTAAATAACGAATTTACGACTCTGATGAGGCACCTGCCTATCAAAACGGCCAACCCACACGGTGGCTCACAACTAGTAGTGTACTGCGAGCCACCCGCCACCCCCCAGACGCACACACCCACATACACACCGCGAATCCATCGCAAATACGATGCATGTTAAATTATCTCTTGGTGAACATATGTTACCAAAGGAGGGACGTTTCAATTTTGAAAAAAACAAAGATCATTAAGACGTTTTAGTACATTAATTGATTGATTTTCTACAGGTATAATGTGCAAAAATCAAATTTGAGCTACATGCATACGTGACAGTGCACCTAAATGGATTGCAAAAACACATGTGTCTCACGGGGTGCATGTTTACTCCCCGTGCAAGAAATTTCAAACATTGAGAATCTTGATTTTTAAATTCTAGTACATCCAAAACTTATTTGAAGTTCATGAAACTTATCGTTTTGTCATATGGACACCAATACAAAGTGGCATTGTACTTTTTTTTGTCAAAAATGGGACCAGTTTTGATGTAATCTTTATCTAATTACAAACGGGAGATTATTAATAATTGGGAACCAATATTCCAAAGGGATTATTTATTCGAACCGTGAGCATTAGACCAATAATGGATATGTGTCATGCTTCGGTTAAGCTATAAAGGGTAGCATTAATCATCCAAATAGAAAAACAATATACGTGTCGACACGCGACCCGTGTGTCGTGCGAGCAGGCGTGAGTTGACGGGACGCATGCGAGTAGTCCGCCGCAGACAGACCGGGAGGCGTGCGTGCATGTGTGTGAATTGACGGAGGCGTGCTCGCTGTGCAGTGTCATCGGGAGGTGTGCGAGTAGATGTGTGAAATGACGATAGGCATGCTAGCAATCCGGTCCGCAGGCTCACCGGGAGAAGAGCCAACGGTTTGACCGCCACCCGCCTCTCTCCCACTACTCCATACTGATGGTGCGCCCGAGCGGCCGGACCCCCCATCCTTGCCACACACACTATCCTCTCTCTCCGCTTGCATCCTTGACACTGCTCTCAGTCCTCAAAGCCGTCAGTGTATGAGTGATACGTCTCCAACGTATCTATAATTTATGTAGTATTCATGCTAATATATTATCATTCTTGGATGTTCTACAATCATTTTATAGCTACTTTATATCATTTTTTGGGACTAACCTATTGACCCAGTGCCCAGTGCCAGCTGCTGTTTTTTGCTTGTTTTTTACATCGCAGGAAATCAATATCAAACAGAGTCCAAACACCGCGAAACTTTTTGGAGAATTTTTATGGACCAGAACACCCAAGATGGGCCAGAGCAGCACCTAGGGGGTGCTCCAAGGGGGGCACAACCCACCAGGTCGCGCCTGGCCCCCCAGGCCCACCCTGGTGGGTTGTGCCCATCTCGGTGGCCTCTCGCACCCCCTCTTCGCCCTATAAATTCACAAATATTCCAAAACCCTTTGGGGTAGCCCTAGATCGGAAGATCCGCCGCCGCAAGCCTCTATAGCCATCGAAAACCAATCGGGAGCCCGTTCCGGCACCCTGCCGGAGGGGGAAATTATCACCGGTGGCCATCTTCATCATCCTGGCGGACACCACGATGAGGAGGGAGTAGTTCACCCTCGGGGCTGAGGGTTTGTACCAGTAGCTATGTGTTTAATCTCTCTCTCTCTCTCATGTTCTTGAGATGTCACGATGTTGATGTATCGCGGGCTTTGTTAATATAGCCGGATCATAGGGTGTTTTCCCCTCTCTATCTTGTTGTGATGAATTGAGTTTTTCCCTTTAAGATTTTGTTGTTATCGGATTGAATACTTTCATGGATTTGAGAACACTTGATATATGTCTTGCAATTGAATACTCATGGTGACAATGGGGTATCGTATTGATTCACTTGATATATGTTTTGGCACTCAACTCGCGGATTCCCGAGGTGACATTGGGGTAATCTATGCATAGGGGTTGATGCACGTTCTTGTCTTTATTTCTCTGGTAGAAATCTTGGGGCACTCTTTGAAGTTCTTTTTGTAGGATTCAGTATTATGAATATGAATTTGCTTTGGTGTTATTTCAGTATGAACTCTAGGATAGATCGAACGGAAAGAATAGCTTTGTGTTATTTTAGTACGAACTCTTGAATAGATCAAACGGAAAGAATAGCTTTGAGGTGGTTTCGTACCCTACAAACAATTTATTCTTATGTTCTCCGCTAGATAAGATCTTTGGAGTGATTCTTCGTTGCACGTGAGGATAGTTATATGATCCAACTGTATTAGCATTGTTGAGAGATTGTGTAACGCCCACGATGCGGCTATATCTCCCACGTGTCGAGGCAGGACTTAGAGGCATAACCGCATAGTGGTTTTGTCGCAAGAAGGTTCATCTTCACACAATCCCATGTAATGAACAAGAATGGGATAAAGAGTTGGCTTACAATCGCCACTTCACACAATACATAAATATAATTCATACATCATCCAAAATACACACATATAGACCGGCTACGGTCAAATCCAGAAGAAAATAAGACAACCCAAAATGCTAGATCCCCGATCGTCCCAACTGGGCTCCACTACTGATCATCAGGAAAAGACACATAGTAAAGACCACGTTCCTCATCGAACTCCCACTTGAGATCGATCCCATCATCTGCACTGGCATCGTCGGCACCTGCAACTGTTTTGGTAGAATCTGTGAGTCACGAGGACTCAGCAATCTCACACCCGCGAGATCAAGACTATTTAAGCTTATAGGAAAGGATGGTGTAATGAGGTGGAGCTGCAGCGGCAATAAGCATATATGGTGGCTAACATACGCAAAAGAGAGCGAGAAGAGAAGCACCGGAACGGTCGTCATCTAACAATGACCAAGAAGTGATCCTGAACTCCTACTTACGTCATTCATAACTCAAGCCGTGTTCACTTCCCGGACTCCGCCGAGAAGAGACCATCACGGCTACACACGCAGTTGATGTATTTTAACTGGGTCAAGTGACAAGTTTTCTACAACCGGACATTAACAAACTCCCATTTAACTCATAACCGCGGGCACGGCTTTCGAAAGATAATACCCTGCAGGGGTGTCCCAACTTAGCCCATCATAAGCTCTCACGGTCAACGAAGGATAAACCTTCTCCCGGAAAGACCCGATCAGTCTCGGAATCCCGGTTTACAAGACATTTCGACAATGGTAAAACAAGACAAGCAAAGCCGCCCGAATGTGCCGACAAATACCGATAGGAGCTGCACATATCTCGTTCTCAGGGCACACCGGATGAGCAGTCCGTACAACTAAAACCAATCCTCGAGTTTCCCCAAGGTGGCGCTGCAAAGGGCTCTAGTTTGGACCAGCACTCAGAGGAACACTGGCCCGGGGGTTAAAATAAGATGACCCTCGGGCTCTAGAAAACCCGGGGGAAAAAGGCTTAGGTGGCAAATGGTAAAACCAAGGTTGGGCCTTGCTGGAGGAGTTTTATTCAAGGCGAACTGTCAAGGGGGTCCCATAAATCACCCAACCGCGTAAGGAACGCAAACTCAAGGAACATAATCCCGGTATAACAGAAACTAGGGCGGCAAGAGTGGAACAAAACACCAGGCATAAGGCCGAGCCTTCCACCCTTTACCAAATATATATATATATATATATGCATTAATTAAATAAGAGATATTATGATATCCCAACATATCCATGTTTCAGCATGGAACCAACTTCAACTTCACCTGCAATTAGCAACGCTATAAGAAGGGCTGAGCAAAAGCGGTAACTTAGCCAAACAACGGTTTGCTAGGAAAGGATGGTTAGAGGCTGACATGGAAAAATGGGAGACATGATATAGCAAGTGATAGGTAGCGTAGCATGGCAATAGAGCGAACAACTAGCAAAGCAAAGATAGAAGTGATTTCGAGGGGTGGTCATCTTGCCTGCAAGGTTCTCAGAGTTGTCGAAAGCTTGATCCTCGTAAGCGTACTCAATAGGTTCCTCGTTCACGAACTCGTCTCCCGGCTCTACCCAAGACAAGAACACAAGCAACGGAACCACAATCAATCACGAGAAATGCACAAGCAACATGATGCAAAACATGTATGATGTGCAAGATATGATATGCGATGCGTATGCGTGCCCCGGAAGGAAAATGATGAACAAGACAATAACTTGGCAAAACAAGCATGCCACTGGAAAGATGAGATGATTTCGGTCGAAATCGATATAAAGATCACCGGAAACGGATGCACGGTTTGCAAATGGCAAGCAAAACAAGAATGACACGAATCTGCGATTAACAGCATGATAGCACTTAAAATGCAACAAGCAACAATGCTTCAGCACTCCAACATAGCAACAAAGCATATGGCAGTAATCTACAGGAGATGCTTGACAAAAGATGAACAGTGAGCTACGGCTAGTTCACAACATGACAAGCTCAAACAAGCATGGCAAAAGTGCAAAAGATAACAGGTTCACAGACTTGGTGAAATTACTGGACATGGCAGAAAACAGCATCAGGTAGCAATGTTCAGAGCACGAAAACAACAAGCTACAGGAACTTAACATAGCAAAACAAGGCATGTAAGTATTATACTAAATGCATATGACAAAAGTCCCTTAATGACCATAAGACAAAAAGGAGCAGAAGATATGATGGCAAGCATGTAAACATAGCAAGTTTCGTTATCAGGTTTCAGACTCAGCAGAAAACAGAGCATGGCAGAAATAATAATATGAAGGCATGTTGGTGAGCTTGATGCACTCACCACAAAGCAACGCATAACAAAACAAGCATACCTACAGCAAGATGGCATGTTTATGAAGCTATCCATGGGAAGAACAAATGCATAGCATGTATGGATCAACTACAATAAGCTTGGCAAAATTGCATATCATGTTAAGAATCTGCCAGAAATATTTTATAGCAAAAGTAGAGAAAGATTGAGTCATGCTATGGCACTCCATACTTGCAAAAAAGGGCAGGAATGGATCAATTACAACAATATCTAAAAAACATTCTTACTGAACATCTCCAAAATATGCATTTATCTCTCTGTAGCATCAAGTTTACATGGCAACAAAATAACAGCAGACAAGGACTTAGAGAAATCACTAAGTCCCTGAAATCAGAAACATTACGGGGCCTAGTTTGCATGCTTGTGCTAGTCACCACAGAGATCGCAAAAATACATGGCATACACCACTGGAAATATAGCATGGCATACAACAATACACATGTAGAGCTCATGCCCATAAGATGCACAGATTAAAAGATACAAAAATAACAAATCTTCAAGTTCTGCTAAGAGCCAGAAGATAACAGCAACTAGGACTCTTGCAACAGAGATTTGGGCATCAAGATGGCCTCTAATGAACATGGTGCAATTGAACAAAATGTAGAGCATCACAAGACGAACAATTTGACATATTACACGCGCGAAACGGAGCTATATGCAGAGACTTATGCAATGATGAACAGGGGTACTTATGTAAAAATACTGAAGACTTAGAAATTTTCGGGGGACGGGGAAAAGTCAACGCACGAGGATTGGATCGGATCTGGTCCGAAGGGGTCTCGAGCTCGATGGGCGGTGGCCGGAGATGGCGGCCGGCGACGGAGGAAGGAGAGGACGAGGCGCCGGCGGGGTCGGGGGTCCTCGGGAGGCGCGGCGTTCGGCAGGGGAAGAGGCGGCGCCGGCGGAGGAGGGCGGCGCCGGCCGGGCAGCGCGCGGCGCGGGGCGGCGCCGGCGGAGGAGGGCGGCGCCGGCCGGGCAGCGCGCGGCGCGGGGCGGCGGCGGCGCGGCGAGGCGGCGGTGGCAGCGCACGGCGGCGGCGCACGGGAGCAGGGGGAGGCGCGCGACGTATGGGCCGGTGGGCTCGCGGCGGGCCTGCGGGCCGGCGCGGCACGGGCGGCGGTGGGCGCCACGTGGCGGCGGCGGACTGGCGGCGCGTCTGTCCGGCGCGGGCGGCCGTGTCCAGCGCGCGGAGGGACGAGGGTTAGAGTTACGTCTGCGTTCGTTTTTCGGGAGGGTCACATATAAATAGGTAGAGGGAGCTAGGAGGCTCCAAATGAGGTGCGGTTTTCGCCCACACGATCGTGATCGAACGACCTAGAGCATGGAAGGGAGTTTGGTGTGTTTTGGGCTGGTTTTGAGGGGGGTTTTGTTGCAACACACAAATAGACTTTGCGGATGCCCGGTTAACCGTTGGAGTACCAAACGACCTCCAAATGGAACGAAACTTGACCGGTGGTCTCCGGGTGGTATATCAAGGCCACTTGACAAGCCTCGGTCCATTCAGAGAACGTTTGACACCCGCACACGAAAGAAAACAAGAGGGGTGCACCGAAGGAGATAGGAGTGCCGGATTGCAAAACGGACAACGGGGAAAATGCTCGGATACATGAGACGAACACGTATGCAAATGCAATGCACATGATGACATGAACAAAATACAAAACGACAAACAAAACCCGACCACGAAGGGCATATCATAACACATAGCCGAAAATGGCAAGAGTTGGAGTTACAAATATGGCAAGTTATATCCGGGGTGTTACAGATTGCACTAGTGAAAGTACGGACCCTAGGCCTCATTTCCAAGCATTGCAATACCGTTTTTGTGCCTGTTTACTATTTGCTACCTTGCTATTTTTATTTATTCAGATTATAAAAATATATTTCTACCATCAATATTACACTTTTATCACCATCTCTTCGCCGAACTAGTGCACCTATACAATTTGCCATTGTATTGGGTGTGTTGGGGACACAAGAGATTTCTTGTATTTGGTTGCAGGGTTATTTGAGAGAGACCATCTTCATCCTACGCCTCCCACGGATTGATAAACCTTAGGTCACGCACTTGAAGGAAAATTGCTACTGTCCTACAAAACTCTGCGCTTGGACGCCCAACACGAGTCTACAAGAATAAAGTTGCGTAGTAGACATCAAGCTCTTTTCTAGCGCCGTTGCTGGGGAGGTGAGTGCATGAAGGTATATCTTTAGATCTTGCAATTGAATCTTTTAGTTTCTTGTTTTATCACTAGTTTGGTTTATAAAAAGAAAACTACAGAAAATGGAATTGAGGTTGCATCATATTATTGATCATCTTTATAATATCTTTCTTGAAAATGATGGATCGGAAAATTGTGCTCAATTGCTAGAAGAAGAAGTCAATAAAATATTTGGCACAAAATATTTGAATGATGAGCATGATTGCAATGTTGTTAGTATGAATTCTTTGAATATCCATGATGCTAATTATATGCAAAGCTACAAGCTTGGGGATGCTATATTTGATGAAGATGATATTTTTACTCCCCCAAGTTTTGATGAGAAAATTTATTATGATGATTGCAAGCCTCCTATTTATGATGATTATATTGATGAAAGTGGATTTGGAGAGGTCATGACTTTATTTAATGATGAGTCCACTATTTTGGAAGAGGTTTTGATTGTTTTTGATAATGAAGTTGCTATCTATGATGATTCTGGTGATGACATGTATGCTATAAAGAATAATGATAACCATGAAACTTGTCATCATGATTTTAATTTTCAATCACATGATAGTTATTTTGTTGAGTTTGCTCCCACTACTATTGATGAGAATAAATTTGCTTATGTGGAGAGTAACAAAATTTCTATGCTTATGTATCATGAAAAGAATGCTTTATGTGATAGTTATATTGCTGAATTCATTCATGATGCCACTGAAAATTATTATGAGGGAGGAACATATGCTTGTAGGAATTGCAATAATATCAAGTTTCCTCTCTATGTGTTAGAAATCTTGAAGTTATGACTATTTTGCCTTCCCATGCTAGTTGATTCTTGCTCCCAAAAGTTATTTTCTCACAAAATTCCTATGCATAGGAAGTGGGTTAGGCTTAAATGTGCTTGCTATGTGATTCATGATGCTCTTGTTATGTTTCAATTCTTATCTTTTATGCGAGCATCATTGAACTCATCATGCCTAGCTAAAAGGCATTAAAGAAAAGCCCTTGTTGGGAGATAACCCAACACTTATACCTATTGTTTTTGTGTTTTCACATGATTATGCTACTGTACTAATCATGTTTTATTGCTTTTGTTTCAATAAAGTGCCAAGTAAAGCCTTTGGGATAGTGTGGATGATAGTTGACTTGAATCTATGCAAAAACAGAAACTTTTGCGCTCAGTCCAGGAAATTTGAAAATTCAGTGCAACATGATTTTGATCTGAAATTTTTACAGGTGATGGATATACATATTCTCTACGTTTTCCTATTCTTTCATAATTTTTGGAGTAGGAGAAGTATGGTTGGAGTATAGATTAGTACAGACTGTTCTGTTTTTGACAGATTCTATTTTCAATGCATAGTTTGCTTGTTTTCTAGTTTCTATGACTTATATTGCGCAATATAAATTGTGGAAATGATATGCTAAAGTAGGAATTGTATGGAAACAATTATGAATCTTGTCTTTGACAATACCAAAGTGAAATGGTTTGCTCTTTATCATACTAACCTATCTCACGAAGTTCCGTTAAGTTTTGTGTGATTGAAGTTTTCAAGTTTTGGGTGAGATATCAATATGAGGAGAATAAGGAGTGCCAAGACCCTAAGCTTGGGGATTCCCAAGGCACCCCAAGGTAATATTCAATGAAGATCCAAGCGACTAAGCTTGGGGATGTCCCGGAAGGCATCCCCTCTTTCGTCTCCAACATTATCGGTAACCTCACATGGAACTATGTTTTCATTCATCACATGATATGTGTTTTACTTGGAGTGTCATTTTATTTTACTAGGATTTGCTTGCTATTATTTATAATAATGTTTTCATCTTAATTTTCAATAAAAATATCAAGGATAGCCTTTACCATGCTTATTTTGCAAGTATACATGTTGCTGTTTCAAAACAGAAAGTTTATCGCTGTTGCAAAAATTCCCTAGAAAGTCAGTATATGATAAAATGTTGAAACTTTTTGCATAATAAGCTCTGATAAATTTTCTACAGTTTGGTAAATTTTCAAAAAAATTGGAGTTAGGGAAGTATTGATACTCTAGCATTCTTTACAGACTGTACTATTTTGGCAGATTGCTGTTATGTTTGCATTGCTTGCGTATGTTTGCTTGTTTAATGATTCTATTTGAGGATAGGATTATTAAATATATAGAGGCTTTCAGTATGCAATGTTGAATAATAATTTTTGTGATTTGCTACAGTACAGAATGATAAGGTTTTGCATTGATTTATACTAACTTATCTCATGAGTTCTTGTTGAGTTTTGTGTGGATGATGTTTTTTGAGATTTAGGTAAACCGTGATATGAGAGGAATTACGAAGACAGAAAAGCTCAAGCTTGGGGATGCCCAAGGCACCCCAAGATAATATTTCAAGAAGTCTCAAGCATCTAAGCTTCGGGATGTCCCGGTAGGCATCCCACCTTTCTTCTTCAACAATTATCGGTTAGTATCGGTTGAGCCTAAGTTTTTGCTTCTTCACATAATGTGTGTTATTCTCAAAATGTCATTTTGTTTTGTTTTGTTTGCTGTTTTAATAAAAAAATTAGATTTGAAAGTTTTAAATAAGAGAGAGTCCTCACATAGCTATCTATTTACATAACTACTCGCATGATCTTCACTTATATCTTTTTGGAGTAGTTTGTCATTTACTCTTGTGCTTCACTTATATCCTATGAGTAAATTGTTGAATAAATTGAATGTAATGAAGTTGAAATTATATGTTCATATCATGTCTAGTGGTAGCTTCACATTGGGTTTAGAAAGTGAAATCTTTTGAGGCTTGACAATCACAATATTGGTCATACAAGCAATTCATAAATAATTAGTAGAAGGAAGAGAACTTTCACATGCAAATACACTATCTTGGAAATCTTTTGTGATTGTGAGCCCCCATCAAAATATTATATGCCAAAATTGTTGATGTTGGACAAGGAAGACGACGTAATGACTTATGTTTGTTCATATTCACATAGAAGTTATATTGCCATAGATCCTTCAACATGTGGTGTTTGCCCCCCCATCTTTGCTAGCCAAAAATTCCGCACCAAGTAGAGATACTACTTGTGCATCCAAAAACCCTTAAACCCAAATCTTATTTTCAAGAGTCCACCATACCTACCTAAGGATTAAGTAAGATCCTTCAAGTAAGTAGTCATCGGTGCAATAAGGAAATAAAAATTGCTTCAAAAAGTGTGAGATCATTTAGTGTAAGAGAAAATTGAGCGTTGTACAAACTTGTGATGGTAAAGAATAAAAGCGATAGACTGCATAATAAAGGTTGCCATCACAAGGGGCAATATAACGTGACGTTCCTTTGCACTAAGGGGTTGAGCATACAAACAAATAAGCGCATGGCAACCTCTGCTTCCCTCTGTGAAGGGCCTATCTTTTACTTTATGTATTTACTTTTATGCAAGAGTCAAAGTTTTTCTCTCTGTTCCTTTTTATTTTTCTCCTTTGACAAGCATCATGTGGTGAGGAAAGATCTAGGCACATATATCTAGTTGAATATGGGTAGCGTTAGTTATTATTGTTGACATCACCCTTGAGGTGAATACGTTGGGAGGCAAAACAATAAGCCCCTATCTTTCTATGTGTCTGGTTGAAACGTTTTGCTCATGTGTATGTGGTGAGTGTTATCAATCATAGAAGACTATATGATGGTTGAGTATGTGGAGCTCTTACTTAGACTCTCTTGAATAAGTTGAATTGCAATTGCTCGGTGACTAAGAACATAGGTTGTTGAGTTTCAAGAGAATTCATTGTTTGAACCTTCACATGTGAATTGGTTGCTACTTTAACATGAGAAGTCTTATAAGAAAGAATTGTTGTTATGATGTTGGGAAAAGTGATTGAAATTATCATTGATCAAACTTATGCACTTTTCTAGCATTCACACTTCATAAATTATTTCTTTTATCATTTACCTACTCGAGGACGAGTAGGAATTAAGCTTGGGGATGCTGATACGTCTCCAATGTACCTATAATTTATGAAGTATTCGTGCTAATATATTATCATTCTTGGATGTTTTACAATCATTTTATAGCAACTTTATATCTTTTTTGGGACTAACCTATTGACCCAGTGCCTAGTGCCAGTTGTTGTGTTTTGCTTGTTTTTTACATCGCAGGAAATCAATATCAAACGGAGTCCACACACCGCAAAACTTTTTGGAGAATTTTTATGGACCAGAACACCCAAGATGGGCCAGAGCAGCACCTGGGGGGTGCCCCGAGGGGGAGCGCCCTGGTGGGTTGTGCCCACCTCAGTGGCCTCTCGCACCCCCTCTTCGCCCTATAAATTCACAAATATTCCAAAACCCTTCGGGGTAGCCCTAGATCGGAAGTTCCGCCGCCGCAAGCCTCTGTAGCCACCGAAAACCAATCGGGAGCCCGTTCCAGCACCCTGTCGGAGGAGGAAATCATCACCGGTGGCCATCTTCATCATCTCGGCGGCCACCACGATGAGGAGGGAGTAGTCCACCCTCGGGGCTGAGGGTTTGTACCAGTAGCTATGTGTTTAATCTCTCTCTCTCTCTCATGTTCTTGAGATGTCACGATCTTGATGTATCGCGGGCTTTGTTAATATAGCCAAATCATATGGTGTTTTCCCCTCTCTATCTTGTTGTGATGAATTGAGTTTTTCCCTTTAAGATTTCGTTGTTTTCGGATTGAATACTTTTGTGGATTTGAGAACACTTGATATATGTCTTGCAATTGAATACTCGTGGTGACAATGGGGTATCGTATTGATTCACTTGATATATGTTTTGGCACTCAACTCGCGGATTCCCGAGGTGACATTGGGGTAATCTATGCATAGGGGTTGATGCACATTCTTGTCTTTCTTTCTCTGGTAGAAATCTTGGGGCACTCTATGAAGTTCTTTGTGTTGGATTCAGTATTATGAATATGAATTTGCTTTGGTGTTATTTTAGTATGAACTCTAGGATAGACCGAACGGAAAGAATAGCTTTGTGTTATTTTAGTACGAACTCTTGAATAGATCAAACGGAAAGAATAGCTTTGAGGTGGTTTCGTACCCTACAAACAATTTATTCTTATGTTCTCCGCTAGATAAGAACTTTGGAGTGATTCTTCATTGCACGTGAGGGATAGTTATATGATCCAATTATATTAGCATTGTTGAGAGATTGCACTAGCGAAAGTACGGACCCTAGGCCTCATTTTCATGCATTGCAATACCGTTTTTGTACCCATTTACTATTTGCAACCTTGTTGTTTTTATTTATTCAGATTATAAAAATATATTTCTACCATCAATATTACACTTTTATCACCATCTCTTCACCGAACTAGTGCACCTATACAATTTGCCATTGTATTGGGTGTGTTGGGGACACAAGAGATTTCTTGTATTTGGTTGCAGGGTTGTTTGAGAGAGACCATCTTCATCCTACGCCTCCCACGGATTGATAAACCTTAGGTCATCCACTTGAGGGAAAATTGCTACTGTCCTACTAAACTCTGCATTTGGAGGCCCAACACGAGTCTGCAAGAATAAAGTTGCGTAGTAGACATCAATGAGGATGCCACTGAAGCACCCCATCGGAGGGAGTGGCGACGCCGGGGCTGCTGAAGTACCGGAGCACGGCGTGGAGATGGAGATAGAGGTTGCCGTCACCGCCGGCGAGTTATTGCTGCACCCTGACATCATCAACGGCGTCGAGCTTCCACAGCCGGAGGCGGAGTTCCACACCGACTTTGGTGACGACTTGGGCGACGACCCCGGCGACGACTCTGACGACCACTCCGGCGACGACTCCAATGACGACGGACAACTGGTTAGTCATCTATACCCATTTATGTGTCAAATAGATCCTAGGGTTTCTCTGGTTACTCGTGCCTCCCCCTTTTTGGAATAGAAATCCTATGGTTATGTTTGCCCAATCCATGAATTCTGAGTAAGTTTCGTTAGATTTGTGTAGTGTATTGATTGTTTGAATGGTACAAGTGATAAGTGATTAGTGTTTGTGCTAATAATTCCTAGTCAGGACTTGACAATAGATTTTGAATGACCTGCATATGTTTGTGCCATTATTTTCTTCAAGATGGGTCTGTACATAGACGACTGTGCTTAAAAGTTGAACCATAATCTCTGGATATGTATAAATAAATTCCTAATCCTACTTCACGACATGTAATCATTGATTTGATGCCAAATTTTGGCAACTACCAAATGTTCGATAGAGATAGTTTGTAAACATTAATTTGACGCCACATTTTTTTACTATTTGTATAGGTGCTGTCTGACGATGTGGACAGCGAGGATGAAGATGTCCAGAGGAGGTACAAGAGGCAAATCCCAAGGGAGCTTTATGCGGGAATGCATAACAGGCGTATTAGGACCTGGGATGGCGGCTATCGATGCCCATTTTGCAACCACAACCTTCATGACGCGTATCAAAGTGTTCTGGTGCATGCAAGAGGACGCGTCGTTGGCCCCTTCAAGCAGAAGTATTCTCACAGGGTGGCGCATGGTGCGTATGCCGAGTACCTGGAGAAGCTTCAGGATTGTGCTGCATGTGCAATGAGATGCGGGATCGAACTATGTAAGCTTGAGCATGCTTAATGACGGTTGAACTATGTACTTATGGTTGAACTATGCTTCTGTACCTGTACACTTATTATCTATGTCTGAGTATGTTTAATCTATGTTTACATATGTCTAACTGTGGGATATGGATGCAACCAGTTCGGTTGATGGAATCTACCTCCGTCCTCGTTTATTGGTCCCCTTTGTAATTTGTGTTAATTTTGACCAAAGATTTAACTAACAAAATGTTAGTGCAGGCCAGCAAAAATTATATCGTTGGATGCGTATTTGAACATAGTGTTCAATGATATAATCTTTGGTGACATGCATAAACATTTCTTAGTTAAATATTTGGTCGAAATTTGGTACAAATTACAAAGGGGGACAATAAACCAGGACGGAGGTAGTATGTCAATCACACATGGTTCCCAAAATTGGAACCGTGTGCAATGACTTTCATTTTGCCTGTTGCGTCAATCACACACGGTTGGCTCTAGCAAACCGTTGCCTCCGAATTTTTTTATGGAACAGAAAACCCTCACCATCCCCACGTCACAAAAACCCTCACACCGCCCGCCACCCCCTCCGTTCCCCATTTACACCTGCACAAGCTCCTCCGCGTCTATGCATGGCACCGCCTATCGCGGCGGTAACCACTTACACTAGTACGCGTCGGTGCTATACAAACGGTTTATAACCCCTTTCCGCGACGGCATTTGGAACCGTCACCTAGTGAGTGACAGTGATAGGGAGGTCCTTCCCACACGACCCAGAAACCATCGGGGATATGCCCTCCTGGCACACACGCTCGGCAAAATGAGGTCATGTGCGACCGGCGAGCGATCCAATATGGAAAATATGTACAGTAGAGTTAAAAAATACAATTATACAAGCGAAATTGTTTCTGGTCTCAAGTACATCCCACACAGTCAGTCCCCGCTAAACGTTTCCGTTCGTATGTACATCCCACAAAGTCGCTCCAAGGAAAACATTTCCGTTCACAAGTACATCACAAACAATTTTTCCCGTTAAATCGTTTGTGATAGCGTTGCCATTACACACGATATTCACAATTTTGTCATTTGCATTATTGAATGCATCACACACGGTCCATAGAAGAAACGGTGTGGCAAAGGTTGTCCATCACACAAAGTTTTTATTTGTTAAACGCTTGCACAAGGTGGCCTAACGCAAACAGTTTTCAAGAGAAAGTCGTGTGTGATTGTTCATTGATCCAACATGGTTTATTCCAAGAAACTGTGTGCATTGGCTGAGGTCATCGCCCACGGTATTTCTTTAATAACCGTTTGCAATAGCAAAACCCAATTAGCAGGCTAATTCGCCATTGGCAGGCTAATTGCCCTATTATTAATAATCCATTTATTAATCTAATTGACATTCATATTAAGCACATAATATATTTCATTTCCATATTAAGGAAGCAGAATTTCATAATTGAAATACATCAGAGTACAACATGATATAGCTTCAGCACTCAGCTACCCCATTACACAACTGCACCAGCACCAAGTTCAACATGCAACATGTAGAACCTTTCGAAATTAACATCATAGACGGTATATAGACAGATGCATCTCATCTGGAAAACTGCTGAAGCGGAAGGCGAATATTGAGCCTTCATTCATGTTGAAGGTCTTTGCAACTTTAGGCTAGTGCCTGTGGATGATACACCGTCCGTCCTTCGTCCTCTTCAGGAACACTTCAATATTTAACCGTGGGTGTTGTATGAAAACCTTCCTCGCCTCCTGACCATAGAGGTGGTTTGAGAGGTTATCATAAGTGAACTGCTTTGGAAAGGCCTGAAAACAAGGATGTGCATAAATATCTTCTCTATATTGGAAATGGGGCAAAGGAATAAAAAAGGCAAGGTATAATAGTTAGTACCATCTTGTAGTGAACTGATGTCTTCTTCATTGTGCAGACAAAGATCTTGTTATTTTTTGTCGCTAATTTCCTTATCCTAACAATCTTTCTGAGTTTCTTGATTTGATTGATATTCATGGACAACTGATTTCTTCATATGCAAAAAGGGTAGAACAATGGGTCAAAACCTCTAACAGCAGGACCTACATGTGCAAGACCAAATTGTTAAAAACCTAAATATTAGAATGGTTCCTGCAATTGCATAATAATGTGATATTAGACAATAGACCATGCACGTGCAGTTAACTAAACACCACAACAAATGAACCAAACATTAATTGAGCACCACATTGCACAATATAACATACTCCTAATAGAAGATCAGGCAGTTAACCAAACCAAGCATGGTTAACAACTTGGAAATATAGCAATTGTATTTGTTTCTCATGTATTTAGTACAACCAAATTTGATTTATTTTTCACAGGGTGTACAATGACAGAATGCAGCCACAACAATTGAACATTGCATTGCAGAATTGAACCAAACAGTTAACTAAACACCACAACAAATGAACCAAACGTTAACTGAGCACCACATTGCACAATATAACATACTCCTAATAGAAGATCAGACAGTTAACCAAACCAAGAATGCTTAACAACTTGGAAATATAGCAATTGTATCTGTTTCTCATGTATTTAGTACAACCAAATTTGATTTATTTCTCACATGGTATACAATAACAGAATGCAGCCACAACAATTGAACATCGCATTGCAGAATTGAACCAAATAGTTAACTAAACACCACAACAAATGAACCAAACGTTAACTGAGCACCACATTGCACAATATAACATACTCCTAATAGAATATTAGACAGTTAACCAAAGCAAGCATGCTTAACAACTTGGAAATATAGCAATTGTATATGTTTCTCATGTATTTAGTACAGCCAAATTCGATTTATTTCTCACATGGTATACAATAACAGAATGCAGCCACAACAATTGAACATCGCATTGCAGAATTGAACCAAACAATTAACTAAACACCACAACAAATGAACCAAACGTTAACTGAGCACCACATTGCACAATATAACATACTCCAAATAGAAGATCGGACAGTTACCAAACCAAGCATGCTTGACAACTAGGAAAATTGCACCCTAAAGAATTGAACATCACATTTGCAGAATTGAACCAAACAGTAAACTAAACACCACATTGCACGACATATAGAACATATACTCTAGAGCAGAAGATTGCATGGTAAAAGTAGATAGCACAATTCACTAGAATTAGTTAAGGAAAGGCAGTAGCTAGCAAACTGAACATGGGTCCTTATAGTGAGCTAATAAGACAAGCTACTCCTCATTGTAGGAGATATCGATGACGATTGGCTCCTTGGACATGGAAGAGGGCGAGGCCTCCACTTCGTGGGTGCCCTCGTCGTAGTGGTGAGTTGCCTGAGCCGCTCCAGGCACCAACCTGCTGGCTCTCGAGATGAGGTAGGCACGTGCACGTTGAGAAAACACCTCGTAGTCTTCGTCGAAGGCACTGATGGTGGCCTCGAGAAAACGCCACGAACAGTCATTTAAAGCAGCCAACCGCGTCGCGGCGTCGGTGCGTGAGCCGTCGGCGGTGGCCTCGACGGCAAGGTGCTCCTCCAAGATCTAGGGGTCGGGCCGAATGGCAGCCATCGCGACCTCATCCATGCGTGCGGCCGCGATTTGCTTCTCCGCTGCCAAATGCTCCTTGAGATCCCGGCTATACTGCGTGCACCAAGGCTTAGGGCGGCGCTTATTTGGTGGTGGGGTCGGTGATTTGGGTGGAAGGTGTCGCGCTCGCGCCGGCGGTCGGGGCATGTGGGATGTGGAAGGAGGAGGATGGGGGTCGGGTGTGGATTACCTGCCTGGATAGGTGAGGCCGAGTAGCGTGAAGGAGGGTCGCCGGCGAGGAGGCGGCGCTGCAAGCAAGGAGTGAAGGTTTCAACTTGGAAAGGAAGGCGGAAACAGGGGAAATGTGGCTTTTGGTAAGGGGAAGGGGCGGGGAGGTAGATATTTCTGTGGAAGCCGAAAATTTGGAATCGCTTCAGCGAAAAAACTGGTGCGCAAAGTGTCATTAGACACGGTCCCATATTCAGAACTGTGTACGATATGTGAACATCACAAATGATAGATAGCTCAACCCGTGTGTGATGAGTTTGAACGTCAAAATTTTTGGTTCGAATTTCCCTGGTTACAGTGGTCATCCACGTCATTGCATAATTTGGGTACACAAAGGAGACTACAGCACACCCACACTTCTTAATGGAGCAAGTTCAGCAATTAAAAAGAGCTAGTTGACCTAAACATTACTCTAACAAATTAAAGACCGGCATTCTTAATTAAACAAAACAAAGAGTACTACTACGGCTGGTGCTCGTCGATCTCCGCCACCGCCTCCATGTCCAGCTCGCGCCCGACGGTCTCCTGGGGAAGGGGCTCCATGGCATCAATTGCACCATACTCCGCAAGCATCTCACCATCCGCGTCCGCCATATCTTTGGAATAGACTGACATGAGCTGGGCGTGGGCGGCCGTGATTTGGGCTTTGGTGGGCTCCGTCGTGGCAAGGTAGGCCACGCGGGAACGGACGGCTGCTCAAACTCTCTCCGTGGATTGCTGACCGTTGTCAGAGAAGCTTCGTTCGATTTGTGCGGTGACCGCCACGATCTGGGCGTGGACGGCCTCGACATGGTCGTGGGCGGCCTCCATCAGGGCTAAGGTCACCGCTGCGGAACGGATAGCTGATATGCCGCTCTTGCCAGTTCCTATCCCCGAGGCAGATGCTGCTGCTGCCGCCTGAGAAGCAACAGCGGTCGTTTGGGCTGCCTTGGCCGCCCGGACGCAGATTGCGGTCGCCCTCACGAAGCTTGTTAGCACGTGCTTGGCGGCTGCGGCCGCACTCTCGCCGGAGTGGTCCGCCGAAGTTGCCCTCACGACGCCGGTCCGCATCCCCATCTTTCACCAGCGATGATTGAATAGTGAAATAATATTTTGAGGAGCGGGCTAGTGTGCTTGACATTCCGACGGTGCTCCAAGATATTTTGTGTTGCATCTCACACGGTTGGTCATAATAAACTGTGTGCGATCTACTTGACTTTTCGTCTTGATTTGAATAACGTAATGGGATCACAGCTGCAAAGGATGGTGTTTGAATTGCTAGAACTTTAATCAACTATAGGTGTGTCGTCAAAAATTTGAAATTATTCAGGGTCCGTTTGGACGTTTTTATACATTAACTTGGTTTTGTAGGCATTTCAGGTGCATAATTCAAATTTGAACTGCATGCACATGCTCCAGTGCATATAAACTGGTTGAAAAATCAAATTTGTGTCCTTGGTTGCATGCTTAGGTCCCATGCAAGAAATGGGAATGAATGTCAAACACCCTGCCATCGTCACTCGGCCGCAAACATTGAGATACTTGGTTTTTAAATTCTAGTAAATCCAAAACTCGTCTGAAATTCATGAAACTTGGCATGCTATCATGGAGCAGCATCAACATGCCGTGGTAAAATTTTTGTCCCATTTGGGGCAGGTTTGGGTATAAGCTTCTCCCAAACCAGAGCTTCTCACAACAAGCGTGATGGTTTCGGTAGGGAACGTGCCATCTTTGGGGACGAAACGATATCCGTTGCCTCTTATTGCTTCCAAAAAATTTCTAGTGTCAACATAGAACAACAGGCGTGTTGTGTTTAATTTTAGATGCGTTCGGGGTTCGTTTGGACATTTTTATACCTTAACTGGGTTTTCTAGGCATATTATGTGCACAATTCAAATTTGAACTACATGCACATGCTAATGCATATAAACTGGTTGAAATATCAAATATGTGTCCTTGGTTGCATGCTTAGGTCCCATGCAAGAAATGGGAATGAATGTCAAACACCCTGCCACTGTCACTCAACCGCAAACATTGAGATACTTGGTTTTTAAATTCTAGTAAATCCAAAAATCGTTTGAAATTCATGAAACTTGGCATGCTATCATGGAGCGGCATCAACATGCCATGGTAAAAATTTGTCCCATTTCGGGCAGGTTTTGGTATATCCTTCTCACAAACCAGAGCTTCACACAACAAGCATGATGGTTCCGATAGGGAACGTCCCACCTTTGGGGACGAAACGATATCCATTGCCTCTTATTGCTTTTAAAAATTTTGTCGTGTCAACATTGAACAACAGAAGTGTTGTGTCAATTTTTGTGATTTTTCGGGGTTCATTTGGACATTTTTATGCATTAATTGAGTTTTCAATGCATTTATGTGCATAAATTCAAATTTGAACTACATGTACATGCTCCAGTGCATATAAATTGGTTGAAAAATCAAATCCATGTCCTTGGGTGCCTGCTTAGGTCCCATGTAAGAAATGGGAATGAATTTCAAACACCCTGCCACCGTCACTCGGCCGCAAACATTAAGATACCTAGTTTTTAAATTCTTGTAAATCCAAAACTCGTTTGAAATTCATGAAACTTGGCATGCTATCATGGAGCGGCATCAACATACCGTGGTAATTTTTTTCCCATTTGGGGCAGGTTTGGGTATATGCTTCTCACAAACCAGAGCTTCACAAAACAAGCATGACGGTTTTGGTAGGGAACGTCCCACCTTTGGGGACGAAACGATATCCATTGCCTCTTATTGCTTTCAAAAAATTTCTCATGTCAACATAGAACAACAAAAGTGTTGTGTCAATTTTTGTGATTTTTCAGGGTTCGTTTGGACATTTTTATGCATTAACTGTGTTTTCAATGCATTTATGTGCATAAATTCAAAATTGAACTACATGCACATGCTCTAGTGCATATAAATTGGTTGAAAAATCAAATCGGTGTCCTTGGGTGCATGCTTAGGTCCCATGCAAGAAATGGGAATGAATTTCACACCAGGGCACCGTTGATTGCCGACAAAACATTGAGATACTTTCTTTTTAAATTCTAGTAAATCGGAAACTCGTCTGAAATTCATGAAACTTGGCATGCTATCATGGAGCGGCATCAACATGTCGGGGTAAATTTTTTGTCCCATTTGGGGTAGGTTTGGGTATATGCTTCTCACAAACCAGAGATTCACACAACAAGCATGATGGTTTCGGTAGGGAACGTCCCACCTTTGGGGACGAAACGATATCCATTGCCTCTTATTGCTTTCAAAAAAATTCTCGTGTCAACATAGAACAACAGAAGTGATGTGTCAATTTTTGTGATTTTTCGGGGTTCGTTTGGACATATTTATGCATTAACTGAGTTTTAATGCATTTATGTGCATAAATTCAAATTTGAACTACATGCACATGCTCCAGTCCATATAAATTGGTTGAAAAATCAAATCTGTGTCCTTGGGTGCATGCTTTGGTCCCAGGCAAAAAATGGGAATGAATTTCACACCAGGGCACCGTTGATTGCCGGCAAAACGTTGAGATACTTTCTTTTTAAATTCTAGTAAATCCAAAACTCGTCTGAAATTCATGAAACTTGGCATGCTATCATGGAGAGGCATCAGCATGTCGTGGTAAAAAATTTGTCCCATTTCGGGCAGGTTTGGTTATATGCTTCTCACAAACCAGAGCTTCACACAACAAGCATGATGGTTTCGGTAGGGAACGTCCCACCTTTAGGAAAAAAACGATATCCATTACCTCTTATTGCTTTCAAAAAATTTCTCGTGTCAACATAGAACAACAGGAGTGTTGTGTCAATTTTTTTGATTTTTGGGGTTCGTTTGGACATTTTTATGCATTAACTGAGTTTTCAATGCATTGATGTGCATAAATTCAAATTTGAACTACATGCACATGCTCTAGTGCATATAAATTGGTTGAAAAATCAAATTTGTGTCCTTGGGTGCATGCTTAGGTCCCATGCAAGAAATGGGAATGAATTTCAAACACGAGGGCACCGTTGATTGCCGGCAAAACATTGAGATACTTTGTTTTCAAATTCTAGTAAATCCAAAACTCGTTTGAAATGCATGAAACTTGGCATGCTATCATGGAGCGGCATCAACATGCCGTGGTAAATTTTTTGTCCCATTTGGGGCAGGTTTGGGTATATGCTTCTCACAAACCAGAGCTTCACACAACAAGCATGATGGTTTCGGTAAGGAACGTCCCACCTTTCGGGAAGAAACGATATCCATTGCCTCTTATTGCTTTCAAAAAATTTCTCATGTCAACATAGAACAACAGGAGTGTTGTGTCAATTTTTGTGATTTTTCGGGGTTCGTTTGGAAATTTTTATGCATTAACTTAGTTTTTAATGCATTTATGTGCATAATTCAAATTTGAACTACATGCACATGCTCCAGTGCATATAAATTGGTTGAAAAATCAAATCTATGTCCTTGGGTGCATGCTTAGGTCCCATGCAAGAAATGGGAATGAATTTCAAACACGAGGGCACCGTTTATTGCCGGCAAAACGTTCAGATACTTTGTTTTTTAATTCTAGTAAATCCAAAACTCGTCTGAAATTCATGAAACTTGGCATGCTATCATGGAATGGCACCCGACATGCTTTGGTATTTTTCGTGTCCATTTTTAGAGAAGGCGCACTCGAGTAACAGCCAACAAAGGCATTTTGAAAAAATAGCTGCCACTTTAATATCTCAAACGTTTGTATAATTCAAATCATGTGCGTTCTGTTAACCATTCACGTGACGCCACGTGTCTTCGATTTAATGGCTATAGGAGGTGACGTGCGGACAACTGCTTGACTGAACGGGAGGCGAGCGAGCGCAGTCCGGTGCGCAGGCTCACCGAGAAGCGTGCGAGCTGTTGAACGCAGGATTTGTGTATCTCTTCAATGCAAACGGTTCAGATTGAATACGGTATGCAAATTAAAGCCAGACTTCGGCGCTAAGCCAAGAGACACTGCGATTTGTCAAAATATGCAGCTAAAAATCACCAGCACTATCTAATTTTAGCAACTAAAATCACTAGCACTATCTAATTCATCCGCGTGTTCGCTACGCACTCACCGTACGGGGCGTGCTAGTAGCTGTGTGTAATGACGATGGTTGTGCCAGCAGTCCACCACGTAGGCTCACCGGGAGGCAAGCCAGCCCTTTGACCGCCGCCCACTCCTCCATATTAATGGCGCGTCCGCCTCGCTCCGTGAAGTCCGCCGCGCAGGCTCACCAATAGGCGTGCCAGCAATCCGCCGTGCAGGCTCACCAGAATGGAAGAGGCTCCAAAAAAAGCTAAACTTCGTATTGGAAGAGCATATGGCAAAGCTATTGGAAGTCATTGTGTCAAACCCAAACATGACTTGTCAGCGGCTGATCCCTTTAGAAATGACGAGGTTTGCAATGTTTGAATTTGGGCATTGTAATCTTTGAATTTGAACCTTGCAATATTTATGGTAATTGTTATATAACGTAATTGGATGTTTAATTTGGTATTGCAATCATGTCATGTTCCAAGTATATATAGGTTGTTCTTCTATACACAAAGCATAGAAGTTCTGCAGGCAGAGCATATCACAACACACACGGACCGCACAACGTAACCCGTCAACGATGAATTCATCAATCGCAAACAGTTCATCCAAGTGAACCGTATGTTGTATATCACACACACCTTCATCTGGTTGCCCGTTTCTGTTCTTCTGTCTCATCGCAAACAGTTCATTGAACTGAACTGTATGACCCTCATCGCACACGCAACTAAATTCTGAACCGTGTTTGATGCATCTGTCATCGCAAATGTTTTGTATCTTTTTGACGGGTTTTTTACATCACTGTTTGCGATTATTGCATCGCGCACAGTTTCGTCGAAGGGTCTTTGATTGTAGTGTCGTGTTAGCAGCATCCTGCAGTAGTGTTAGCTCGACGCCTGCCGCCGCCGCTGCCAGGCTGCCAGCAAACCCACCGCATTTCGCCACTTCCGCTTGCCGCGACTTATCGCCATCGACTTTCTCGACACTGCTCGCGGTCGACCCAGCTCCGCTCGGTTGGGGAATCTGCCGTACTGGGGGTTCTTTCTCATGGACAACAAGGTAACTAATTTAATGAGATATTATCTCATCTCTTATCCCAGTTCATCTACCTCCTTTAATCACTCGGCCAAAATCACCGTGAATTCATTTTTATTCGAGCTGATTTGAGGGTTTTCTTTCATTCATAGAGTGTACAGTGCGTGGACACATCAGGACTTTGCGGCCTCCGCCAGACATTCCATCTCACCATACCAGATGACTTGAGGATGCGCGCGGTATGTTCAGTCTCAACCTAAATTGATTGGCATGGCCTACTTTCCTGAACATATTCTAAATATTGCTACATTTGGATAAAAGGTGCCACATGCAGCATATACGTCAAAGGGGGTTTTTTTCCCTCTTCTTTCCATATTAGGCAAATTAATGATGTATTGTTCTTTCGATTACTCTCATATTTCCATGATATCATGTTTACCCTATCTGTTTAATTATGGATTTTTGTCCTTCGATTTCAACTAGTGTACAATTCTTTCAATTTGGGCCCATATTTGCATGTCACCATATTTTCTTTAACAATCCTACCATTTTCTGCAGCGTGTCCCTTGCTATGCAACAGAATCTGTAGTTCACAATCTTTCCCTTTACATAAATCAAGACTGCAGGGATATCATACTGAACACAAACCATGGATTTACAATCGTTGCTACTGTAAGACTTGATGAACGTGGTGACTCCTATTTTGGCACATAAAAGAGCCTGGTCATGAGATATATGCTAACTTCCCCAACGATATCATCCGTCCAGACTTTGTTTGAAGTAAGTTTTCTTTTCAAGTATCTGCATGTTGATTTACACAGCAATATCAAATGAATTGTGTAGTATTTAAGCAACCAATTGTTATTCCCTTTTCTTACTATATTCCTACCTAATAACTTCTAGTTACCAATACACTTTTCTGTTGCCCTGTTTTAACTAAATATTCCATGTACTCCCACTTCTATCAAAAAGCGCCGCTGACAAGGAGACTCCAGAGGTGGAGAACGGGGGTGCCAACAAGCAGAGGCGGGGTGAGCAAGAACCGCAAGTGACTCCAGCAGGCCTAGACTTCATCAGCAGCCTCCCCGATGATATGTTGACAGTCATCATCTCCCTCCTCCCAATCAAATATGGGGCACGGACAACCGTCCTTTCCCGGCGGTGGCGCCCCCTATGGAACTCCACCCCTCTCGACCTCATCGACGCCCACGAGCTCTGCCATGGCTATCGCAAAAACTTGGATGTGTTCTCCAAGATCCTCGGCAGTCACCTTAGCCCAACCAGAGGCCTTAGAATGGGCAAGTTCCATTCCAATGGCAAGGACCGAGCCAAGCTTGACGACTGGTTCCGATCCCCCGCCCTAGACCAGCTCGAGGAGCTCACTTGGTGATGGGCATATGTGCTCGCAGCCAATGTCTGCGCTCCGCCTCGCGCCCACGCTGCGCGTCGCTAAGTTCAGGAACTGCCATTCCCCCCACTTAATGACGCGCCCGCTCTTATTCTACCACGACTGAAGCACCTCGAGCTTGTCGCCGTCTGCCTCCCAAATGGTGACATGGAGCGCCTGCTCCGTGGCTGTACTACACTCGAGTACCTTCGTCTTCAAGCGATCAATGATTGAGTAGCTTCCACATCACCTCCATGATTCTCTGGACTATTTATGTGTGTTGCTGGTGCGGCAGGAAGACATCACAAGATGTGTACCATGTTATGGTCATTGAGAACACACCTGCACTTGAGAGATTACTTGTAGTTGATCAAGAAGGTCCAACAAGAATCAATGTCATTTCTGCGCCGAAATTGACAGTGGTGGGCTACTCGTCTGACAAATACTTCGAACTTGTTATTGGATCCACACCCGTTCAGGTACAACAGCCGCCTTCTACCTCTCCTTCTACAAATTAACATTATTTCTAATATTGAAGATGTTTGTTCGCTTGTTATCCAGAAAATGATTTCGACAAGCTTGACCCCGAAACTGCGCACAATGAAGGTCTTGGCACTAGAATCTATCGGCCCCAACCTGGAGCAAGTTGTCAGTTTCCGGAGATGCTTTCCATGCCTGGAGAAGCTATATATCGAGGTGATGTTCCTTTCCTGTTAAATGTTAACCATAAGGAGTTCAATTTGTGACACCTTTTTCCAAGTTTACAATGACAATGTACTATGATTTCTATAGGATTCTTTTGGAGGATTTCAGTACATACATGCCCCCCCCATATTGGTTGCTTGATCCATATGGTTACAATCCATAAGCATTTCTCCTTTGGATTCATCTGTACTAGTTTTCTTAGGGAACTTTTCATGCACTCCAACCTCTTGTGAAGAAGGCTACATTTTTCTAGATTGTAATCAGATGCACATGTTAATCATGTCAGATCGAAGATGACATGTTAGTGCATTTTACAAATCCTGCAAACCAAATAGGCCTTTAGTAATGTTCAAAACTGCATGTAGGCACTAACACGTTTTCTTCTTTTGCAGATAAGATTAGGCCCAGTGGTGGAAAATGTGATACAATATAACAATCACGTTGGCTGCCTAGATCTGCATCTCTCATAAATTACTTTGAACTCCTACTGAGGGACCTTACCGGAGATTATATTTGCCAGGTTCTTTCTTGTTAGAGCAAGGGTGCTGAAGGTAATGAGGTTTGCCCTACATTTATTTCACAAAAATGAATGGTTTGTTGATCAGCACTGGCGGCTGCGGCAGAATGGAATAGGCTTAGAAAATGCTGAATTTCATTTTGGAACTTCAGATGACAGAGTAATGGGAAGTCATCGTGTCAACCCCATACATGACTTCTCAGTGGCTGACCCCTTTGCAAAAATTATGAGGTTTTAAAACCAGACTTAGAAGTGGTAATATTAGTATGAACCTCTCTGATATCCATGTTCAGCGGATCAGCGCGAGCGTTTGCAGCTGATGAGCAAAATTTCATTTCGAATATCAGTTTGAACCTTGTAATCTTCGAATTTGAGCCATATAACTCTGGAATTTGAACCTTGTAATATTTTGAGCTTTTGTAGTACAATCGTTGAAATGGCATCGTATGAGACACATACATTGGTAGCACTATTTTTTGACCTTAATATGCAATGGTATTAGTGAAGGAAATATACCCTAGAGGCAATAATAAAGTTGTTATTTATATTTCCTTATATCATGATAAATGTTTATTATTCATGCTAGAATTGTATTAACCGGAAACTTAGTACATGTGTGAATACATAGACAAACAGAGTGTCCCTAGAATGCCTCTACTTGACTAGCTTGTTAATCAAAGATGGTTAAGTTTCCTAACCATAGACATGTGTTGTCATTTGATGAACGGGATCACATCATTAGAGAATGATGTGATGGACAAGACCCATCCGTTAGCTTAGCATAATGATCGTTTAGTTTTATTGCTATTGCTTTCTTCATGACTTATACATATTCCTATCACTATGAGATTATGCAACTCCCGAATACCGGAGGTACACTTTGTGTGCTATCAAACGTCCCAACGTAACTGGGTGATTATAAATATGCTCTATAGGTGTCTCCGAAGGTGTTTGTTGAGTTGGCATAGATCAAGATTAGGATTTGTCACTCCGTGTATCGGAGAGGTATCTCTGGGCCCTCTCGGTAATGCACATTACTATAAGCCTTGCAAGCAATGTGACTAGTGAGTTGGTTGCGGAATGATGCATTACAGAATGAGTAAAGAGACTTGCCGGTAATGAGATTGACCTAGGTATGAGGATACCGACAATCGAATCTCGGGCAAGTAACATACCGATGACAAAGGGAATGACGTATGTTGTTATGCGGTCTGACCAATAAAGATCTTCATAGAATATGTTGGAGCCAATATGAGCATCCAGGTTCCGCTATTGGTTATTGACCAGAGATGTGTCTTGGTCATGTCTACATAGTTCTCGAACCCGTAGGGTCCGCACGCTTAACGTTCGATCATGATTTGTATTATGAGTTATGTGTTTTGGTGACTGAAGTTTGTTCAGTGTCCCGGATGAGATCACGGACATGACGATGAGTCTTGAAATGGTCGATAGGTAAAGATTGATATATTGGAAGGTTATATACGGGCACCGGAATGGTTCTGAAGAAGAGCGGGGATTTTTCAGAGTACCGGGAGGTTACCGGAACCCCCCGAGAAAGTTATTGGGCCTATTGGGCCATAGTGGAGGAGAGGAGGCAGGCTACGAGAGGAGGCGCGCGCCCCCCTTGCCCAGTCCGAATTGGACAAGGGGAGGGGGTGCCCCCCCCTCTTTCCTTCTCCCTCTCTCCCTTCCTGTTTCCCCTCTCCTTTGATTGGAAGGAGGGGGCGAATCCTACTAGTAACGGAGTCCTAGTACGACTCCCCCCTCATGCCGTGCCCACCTTGGCCAGCCTCCTCCTCCCCCCTCCTCTATATACGTGGGCAGGGGGGCACCCCAAAGAGACAACAGTTGTTTCTTAGCCGTGTGCGGTGCCCCCCTTGATACGTCTCCAATGTATTTATAATTTATGAAGTATTGATGATGTTATTTTGTCATTCTTGGGTGTTCTACAATCATTTTACGGAAACTTTATATTATTTTTTGGGACTAACCTATTGACCCAGTGCCTAGTGCCAGTTGCTGTTTTTTGCTTGTTTTTTTTACATCGCAGGAAATCAATATCGAACGGAGTCCAAACGCAACGAAACTTAACAGAGATTTTTTCTGGACCAGAACGAACCCAATGGGCCTGAGTTGCACCTGGGGGTGCCCCGAGGGGGGCACAACCCACCAGGGCGCGCCAGGGCCCCCTGGCGCGCCCATGTGTGTTGTGCCCACCTCAATGGCCTCCCGCACCCCCTCTTTGCCCGGTAAATTCACAAATATTCTGAAACCCTTCGGGGTAGACCTAGATCAGAAGTTCCGACGCCGCAAGGCTCTGTAGCCACCAAAAACCAATCTAGACCCGTTCTGGAACCCTGGCGGAGGGGGAATCATCTCCGGTGGCCGTCTTCATCATCCCGGCGGCCACCACGATGAGAAGGGAGTAGTCCACCCTCGGGGCTGAGGGTTTGTACCAGTAGCTATGTGTTTGTTCTCTTTCTCTCTCATGATATATATCATGGGCTTTGTTAATATAGTCGGATCATATCATGTTTCTCCCCTCTATAATCTTGATATGATGAGTTGAGTCTTTACCCTTTAAAATTTTGTCTTGTTGGATTGAATATTCAGATATGAGAACACATGATATATGTCTTGCAATATGAATACTTGAGGTGACAATGAGGTATCCTATTGATTCACTTGATATGTGTTATGTCATTCAACTCGCGGATTCCCGCGGTGATATTGGGGTAATCTATGCATAGGGGTTGATGCACGTTTTTCTCTGACGAAAACTTTGGGGGTCTCTTTATAGTTCTTTGTGTGGATGGAGTATTATGAATATGAATTTGCTTTGGTGTTATTCTAGTACGAACCCTAGGATAGATCGAACAGAAAAAATAGCTTTGTGTTATTTTAGTACAAACTCTTGAATAGATCGAACGGAGAGAATAGCTTTGAGGTGGCTTAGTGGTCTACAAACAATTCCTATCTTTTGTCCTCCGCTAATAGGAACTCGGGAGTGATTCTTTACTGCACTTTGAGGGATAATCATATGATCCAACTATGTTAGCATTGTTGAGAGGTTGCACTAGTGAAAGTACGGATCCTAGACCTCATTTTTAAGCATTGCAAAACCGTTTTTGTGCCCGTTTACTATTTTCTACCTGCTATTTTTATTTATTCAGGTTATAAAATATATTTCTACCATCCATATTACACTTTTATCACCATCTCTTTGCCGAACTAGTGCACCTATACAATTTGCCATTGTATTGGGCGTGTTGGGGACACAAGAGATTTCTTGTATTTGGTTGCAGGGTTGTTCGAGAGAGACCATCTTCAGCCTACACCTCCCACGGATTGATAAACCTTAGGCCATCCACTTGAGGGAAAATTGCTATTGTCCTACAAAACTCTGCTCTTGGAGGCCCAACACGAGTCTACAAGAATAAAGTTGTGTAGTAGACATCAAGCTCTTTTCTGGCGCCGTCGCCGGGAGGTTAGGAAAGCGGCACTCACATCCCGTCAACGAAGCTCTTTTCTGGCGCCGTTGCCGGGGAGGTGAGTGCTTGAAGGTATAGCTTTAGATCTTGCAATTGAATCTTTTAGTTTCTTGTTTTATCTCTAGTTCGGTTTAAAAAAGAAAACTACAAAAAAATGGAATTGAGGTTGCATCATATTATTGATCATCTTTATAATATCTTTCTTGAGAATGATGGATCGGAAAATTGTTCTCAATTGTTAGAAGAAGAAGTCAACAAAATGTTTGGCACAAAACATTTGAATGATGAGCATGATTAAAATGTTGTTAGTATGAATTCTTTGAATATCCAAAATGCTAATGATGATTGCACAAGTCATGATAAAAATGTTTCTTATAAGCATGTCACTTTTTGTGGAGTGAATTGGGAGTGCCTTTGCACACCAAAAAGGGAAGATAGATTTTGTAAGAAGCGTAAATAATTAGAAATGAAAAAGGTGCAAGAGAGGCTAGATGATTGTGCTGAAAGATGTAACTTTTTCACCATCCTTGTGAAATTTGCAATGAACGTGGCCATTTAAATCTCCAATGCAAATTATTTCATTATCAAATCGTGTCCAAAAATTGTGACAACTTGATTACCCTTGAGCATCATAAAGAGCTTAGTCTTCTTTTGGGGTAAGAAATGAAATGTATAACTAAGGGTTTTCCAAATCCCGAGAGGTTTCTTGATTTTGATCTAGAAGAAATTTCTATGTTTTGTGTGGTAAATTGCATTGAGAATCCTTATATTTCCAACTATCTAAAGACAAGAAAACAAATAGAATATGAAGAGAGTACTAATGAAAGGGAAAATATTTCCCAATACCCTCCTAGTGTTTATTATGATGAATCAGGTAACGAGGAGGAGCTTCCTATCCAATCAATCTCTTCAACAAGAAGCTTGAAAAAATTAATTAAACCCACAGATGATGTGGTGAAGAAGAAGAAAAGAAGAAAGAAGAGAGGTAAAAGGTATCTCTCCCTAATAATGTTGCTCCTATCACCATTGTGCCTCATGAAAGTGAATCAAATATGTTGATGGAAGATGATGATATTGAGTATGATTTTGTGATACCTACTACTTTTTGTAATGATTATGATTGGGAAGACAATGATGTCCCTTATGATCTTGAAAATCTTTTTAGCACTTGCTTGGAACAATATGATAATAATGTTTGCTATACTCACTACAAAAAAATACACTTCCGTGATGATACGTGTTTGTCACAGTAGGTCGCGTTTTCTGTCATGCATGTACATCCATGACAAATTTATGACAGAATCAAGATAGTCATACCTGTGCTGTTGTAGAAGTGTTCCATGACATTGCCAAAATTATCATCACGGAAGTGTCCACTTCCATGACAATAAATCGCGCGTCACAGAAGTGCTTTCGTCAAGGGTGATCGACACATGGCATCCACCGTAACGGAACGCCGTTAAGCTATCGGGTCGGATTTTGGATCCGATAAGCCGTTAACAGCCACGACCAATGCCGATTTTCCATGTGTAAAATTCTCATTGGCTGACGGATCCACGCGTCAGCTCCGCGTTGGCACAGGTGTCACTCATCCAACGGTCGAGATGGGCCTATGATACGTTGACATGTGGACCGGCCCAAAAGTGGCCCACAAAGTTTAAACGGGCCGGCCCAACCGAAGGCCCATAAGATTTAGCAAACCATAATGGGCCGGCCCAGCTAAAGGCCCACAAAATTTAGCGGACCATAATGGGCCGGCCCAGCTAAAGGCCCACACGATTTTGCAGACCATAATGGGCCGGCGCAGCTAAAGGCCCACAAGATTTTGCGGACCACAATTGGCCGGCCCAGCTAAAGGCCCACAAGATTCTATAGACCATAATGGGCCGGCCCAGCTAAAGGCCCAACATTCTCTGTCAAATCGGCCCATCAACAGCCTGTCCTAAACTTGTCATCAACGCGGCCCATGGTCACTTCTGGCCCGTTAATAGTCTGCTAAGTAATTGGGCCGAATTACGGCCCGGTGTATTTCCGACCTGTTAAAGGTCCGGCTTCATTTGGGCCCATTTACAGGCCATCAAAACTTTCAGCCCATAAACGACCGTGAAGGATTTGGGTCATATTCGTCCATGTCTGACATTCGGCCTGTTAAAGGCTCACTATAGCTTTGGGCTACTTTCGGCCTGTTAACACCGGACGTAAACCATGGGCCATATGTGGCCCAACGTCATATCGGGCCCATTAACGGTCCATATAAAAATGATGATAATCTAGCACGACCGAAGTTCCGGCCTGTTAAAGGCCCGTGTATTAGGTCGGCGCATTTACGGCCCGTCCGAATTTCGGCCTGTCAAAGATCCGCATCGTAAATGGGCCACCATTTCGGCCTGCTAAGTCCAGTGGATTATTTGGCACAATCAGGGCCCAATCTCACTTTCGGTATATTAAAGGCGCATGTTTTCTATGGGCTCGAGATATTTACACCTGTAAACGGCCTATTTTTACTGAGGGCCCAAATTATGTTTAGGCCTGTTAAAGGCCCACTATGGGCACAGGCCTACCAGAAAAATATGAAAGCTTATGCTGATTTAGGCCCAGATATTTTTAGTGGGCTACATGCCAATTTCGGCCCGTAATCGTTTTTAGCCCAATTGGAATGGGCCCGATGAATGTTGGCATGTTGGGCTCCTACGAAGCTTTCGGCCGAATACATTACTAAGATTAACCTACACTATACAAAAATAGCGTCGTAATTACTACAGCCTGAGGCAGCATCATAAATGTTGTATCACAAAAAAAAAATTCCAACCATACAACAAAAGGCCTGTTGGCATAAAGTTTACAGTCCTTCCAGATAAAAGCACCATCAGATGTATAGAAGCACAGATCATTTGACCTGAGTGCTAATGTTTCAGGCTGTAGAATCTGATGGAGCAGCACGATCTCCACCTTTTTTCCGCCATTGCTCTTGAACAACGAAGCGAATGTCTGATAGTCTGGTTTCAAAACCATTCATATCTTGACGACATTTGTCAACCACTATTCTTGTTTCCGAAACAACGTCCATTAGGGATTGGACTTGTGTCTGGAGCACAGATATATCACTCTGTCTAGCAGGAAGATTTTGTTCAGTAGGCGATTTGGACGAGGTTACCTTGACAACCAACCCAGAATTACGCAGGAAGGTGCTTTTTGCACTGTTAGTGGAGAGATACTGACGCACTGCAGCAAGAGGTGACATTGTGCCTATAGTAGCCTCGTCACCTTCAGGTGGTTGTGGCTGTTCAATCATTTGTTCCATAGCTTCCTGAAAGTTTGAACTTGTAGATTAGTGTACCAGTTAAGTTACTAATGAGACAAAAACAAACAAAGTAGGTTAAACGTTTATACATAACTTATTTTGGTGAACTACTATAATACATTAGCATGTATTGTAGTGCCAACTACATAATAAAATCACTTTTGGAACATATGTCCATGTAGCATGCCTACTGTATTGTCTATTTCCTCACATTCGTTGACATCTAAGGATAAAGAGACATGGTTTAAAGTAGGATGAACATAGTATGACATCATTCATATCATGGGCAAACAGATATAAAACAAACAGGCTATTTTATCATTGTGTGCGCACGTGAACATAACAACTAGATTACAGATCAAGACCAAAAGAATATCCTTCATCTCTTTTAAACCATGTAAGGTGAAATGATACGTTAAGACAACTGTGAATAAAAGTGAACAGAGTAACTGACATTGGCTGCAAACCAAGTAGTTAAATGAACACATCACAATACCAATCAGTTCAAGGCAGGAGGAGTAAGGACTTACAACAGCGGCTTGAACTGGTGTGCTCATGCCCTTCATTTTGCTGGTGTGGCAATCCTTGAAGATTTGCACTGCATTCGGTTCAGGTTCTTTTTAGTCCGCACGGGCTTTCCTCTGTATTTGGAACAAGTCAATATAGATACGATAATATGGCACAAAAAAAAGAAGGAAGTAGCAGCTATTTACAAGAGCCTCAGAGTGTGCAATATAGCTACGAGATCCTGTTGTCTGTTGGAATTTCACTTTAGAACGGTTGGTTTTGTTCTTCAAACAGTTAGCCTAGAAGAAGATACACTTGTAAGGCACATACATAAATACAAGTTCAATATGTGGTCTGATCAAATACATATAGCCTACCTGATACTTTGGGTCAGACCAGTGTTTAATGAGGGCTGTCCAGTCTTCATCTATAATATATTCCAGTGGAGATGTTTGGGCGATTTCATTGTTAGCCCTGCCTTCAAAGTGAGATTTTCTAAGGTGGTACCGATATTGTCGCAGAGCAGACTGAAAAACATGAGTGCATGCTTGTTTAGTTGCATCATCTTTTGGATCCAACTTGAACCTCATCTGTTGAAAAAAGAATGTGAGTCTTATTAGGAGGAAGCTAGAAAGTATGGGACAGAGCAAGACAATATTACTAATTGCGATGAATAACATTACTTACGGATAAATGGTCAAGGAAGGTGTTAAACTAGGTATTGTCTTTCTCATTCCTGTACTGGATCCACGTTGGGAGGATACGTGCATGACACCTAACGGCAACGACTGCCTCTGATACTAACTTGGCTGACTCTGTAGCATCACGTGGCCTTTTTAAACCTACCTCAAAATGGATCTCCATTCTTCCTCCTTTAGATTTTGTTAATCTGTCAAGCATTATCCCTGATGTCTGTTTCCGCTTGCGCCGTGGTGCTAGTTCAACAACGAATATGGAAAGTGTTAGTGTACATCAAACTGTGAGAGTACATATAAAGGAGCATGCAACTGCAACTTGACTCGGTCAGGTACCGTCTTGGTGTTGATGCTCATGAGGTTCATCTGATCTTGCCAAGTCCTGTTGTGTCAGCAGTGCTTCGGAAGTAGTGTTAGGTGTGAAGGCAGCTTGGGAACTGGCCAGTTCCGGAGCAAACGAACGAGTAACTGGTTGAGATGCTGGTACAGTTGAAGCGGATGCTGCAGCTGGTGGAGCAGGTGATACTGTGTTTGTAGATTTAGCCGGTG
The DNA here is from genome assembly GCF_002575655.3 of Aegilops tauschii subsp. strangulata. Taxonomy (NCBI): domain Eukaryota; kingdom Viridiplantae; phylum Streptophyta; class Magnoliopsida; order Poales; family Poaceae; genus Aegilops; species Aegilops tauschii. Next base: position 393,452,000 of record NC_053035.3, read on the forward strand.
GACTTGGACCTTCTACTGCACTATAAGTACCAGCAGAATCTCGATGACAGAACCTTTTCCGTTTCACCTGACGAGTAACAGCACTCCCTACTATATTATTTTCCTTGCTCTTTTTTGACTTTGCCATGTCAAGCTATACCCACAACACAAAAGAATAAAATCACTCTTCAGAACTCATTGATGCATGATACAGACAAGCAATACTTTGATGTAAGACAACCGTATGAGGATGGAATATGTAAGAAAAACAGGACGGCATGACATATTCACAGCTACGATGTGCAAACTAAGCAGAAGGATTTTCAAGAAAATATAAGTAATGCAAGCTAGACACCATATGAAAGATGCAACCAATATTACTCTGCCAAGTTAAAAGTGTCTTGTCATAAGTGGCAATTTGAAAAATTAGAAGCAGTACAACGTAGAAGTCAATGCAAGATGCAACCACTATCAAACTGCCATGTTAAAAGCGTCCAATCATGAGTGACTGATGCGGGATACACAACAGCAGTACTTTGATGTAAGAACATGGTATGATAGATAGATGCAGAGTATTCTAGACACAGAAAGCCATGTCATATGCACATGTATAACGTATAAACTCAGCAGGTGCAATTTAATCAAAATAGAAGAAATACAGGCTAGACAACATATGCAACATGAAACCAATTATCACACTGTCAACTTAGAGCAAGCACCTGCGATGGTGGAGTACGGGAGACGAACTCATCATGTAGACTTGGGACTTCAACTTCATTAGCAGTAGCAGTGGCAAATCTAGAGAGTCTCTGTTTGCGTCGGTGTGGAGGACCACCAACATCCCCTAACTTACTCTTTTCCTTCCTATTTTCTGATATTGCCTTATGAAGTCAAAACCACAAGAAGATGAATAAAATTAGCTCTGCATAACTTGTTGATGCATGATACAGACGAACCTACTTTGATGTAAGGCAAGCGCAGGATAGGAGGATGGAATATATACAAAAAAAGACAGAATTTCATATTCACACGTACGATAGGAGGATGGAATATGTATAAAAAACAGTAAGCGGAAGGCATTTCAACAAAATTAGAAGAAATGAAAGCTAGGCACCATATGAACATGCAACCAATATCACTCTATCAGGTAAAAAGTGTCTCGTCGTAAGTGCCATTTCAAGAAATTAGAAGCAGTACAAGCTAGAAGACAATGCAAGATGCAACCTACATCACAGTCCCAAGTTAAATGTGTCTTATGGGTAAGTGATCGTTGCAGGTATAAGTTGTAAGCTACGCAGATGCAATTCAACATAATCAGAAGCAATACAAACTAGACATCACACGGAAAATGCAACCACGTATAACAGTTCCAAGTAAGAGCAAGCACCTGTGATGGTGGAGTAGGGGAGATGTGCTCATCATGTCCACGTATGTTCTAGAAACAGGAACACGTGTCATATTCACAGGCATTATGTGTAAAGTAAGCAGATGCAATTCAAGTTAGAAGCAATACAAGCTAGACATCATATGCGACATGCAACCACATATAATAGTGTCAAGTTAGAGCAAGCACCTGTGATGGTGGAGTAGGGGAGATGTGCTCATCATCTACACAGCTACGTTGACTGTCCAGCCTTGTGTTGTCTTGCGAATCTTGTTGGGAGGATGGCGGAGTAGAATCTGTAGAGACCCCCTATTTAAGTTGCTCCGAAGGACCACCATCATCCACTGCCGGACTAATTTCCTTCAGCTGTAATGATTTTGCATTGTGAAGTCAAACCGATAAGAAAAAGGAATAAAATTCGCTCTTCAGAACTCATTCATGCATGATACTGATGAACACTACTCGGATGAAAGGCAAACACATGATGCGAGGATGGAATATGTATGAAAAACAGGATGGTGTGACATATTCACACCTATGATGTGGTAACTAAGCAGAAGGCATTTCAACAAATTAGAAGCACTGCAAGCTAGACACCATATGAAAGATGCAACCAATATCACTCTGCCAAGTTCAAACTATATGGCGTTTCAACAAATTAGAAGCAGTACATGCTAGAAATCATATGCAAGACACAACCAATATCACAGTGGTGACTTAAAGGTGCCTTATCATAAGTGACTGATGCGGGATATGCAAGAATAGTAGTCCGATGTAGAAACAGGAACACATGTCATATTCACAGGCATTATGTGCAAAGTAAGCAGATGCAATTCAACAAAGTTAGAAGAAATACAAGCTAGACATCATACGCAACATGCAACCACATATAATAGTGCCAAGTTAGAGCAAGCACCTGTGATGGTGGAGTAGGGGAGATGTGCTCATCATCTACACAGCTACGTTGACTGTCTAGCCTTGCGTTGTCTTGCGAATCTTGTTGGGAGGATGGCGGAGTAGAATCTGTAGAGAACCTCCGTTTCAGTTGCTCGGAAGGACCACCATCATCCAATGCCTTACCAATTTCCTTCAGCTTTATTGATTTTGCATTGTCAGGTCATACCGACAAGAAAAAGGAATATCATTCGCTCTTCAGAACTCATTCATGCATGATACTGACGAACACTACTCTGATGAAAGGCAAAGTCATGATACGAGGATGGAATATGTACGAAAAAATGGACGGCTTGACATATTCACACCTATGATGTGGTAACTAAGCAGAAGGCACTTCAACAAATTAGAAACACTGCAAGACACCATGTGGAAGGTGCAATCAATATCACTCTGCCAAGTTAAAACTGTCTCGGCATAGGTGGCGTTCATCAAACTAGAAGCAATACATGCTAGAAATCATATTCAAGACGCAAACCAATATCACACTGCCAACTTAAAGGTGTCCCATCATAAGTGACTTATGCAGGATACATAAGAAGAGTAGTTTCATGTAAGAACATGGTGTGATAGACAGATATAGTATGTACCAAAAACAGGAAAGCGTGTCATATTCACATGTATCATGTGTAAGCTAAGCAGATGCAGTTTACACTAATTAGGAGCAATACGAGCTAGAAACCATATGCAACATGCAACCAGATATCACACTGCCAAGTTAGAGCAAGCACCTTGGATGGTGGAGTAGGGGAGCGGAGACTTGGACCTTGTAATGCACTATCAGTACAAGGAGAATCGGTACAGATGCTCCGTTTACGTTGCTGCAGAGGACCACCATCATCGCCTTCCTTACTCTTTTCCTTCCTCTTTCTTGATTTTGCCTTGTTAAGTCAAACCAACAAGAAAAAGGAATAAAATTTGCTCTTCAGAACTCATTGATGCATGATACTGACGAACACTACTTTCATGTAAGGCAGCCGCATGATAGGAGGATGGAATATGTATGAAAAACAGGACGGCGTGATATATTGACATGTATGATGTATAAAGTGTAAACTAAGCACAAGGTGCTTGAACTTGTTAGAATCGATGCAAGGTAGAAACGATATGAAAGATGAAACCAATATCACTCTGCCAAATTAAAAGGGTGCCCTAACAAATGTATTTGACCAAATTAGAAGCAATACATGGCAACATGCTAGAAATAATATGCAATATGCAACGAATAAAGGTGACTCATCGTAAGTGATTGATGCAGGAAACAGAAGAGAGGTAGTTTCATGTAAGAACAAGGTTAACACATAGATGTAGTGTGTACCAAAAATAGGAAGGCATGCCATATTCACAGGTATAGTGTGTAAACTAAGCAGATGCAATTTACCCTAATTAGAAGCATTACAAGCTAGACACCGTATGCAACATGCAACGACATATCACACTGCGAAGTTAGAGCAAGCACCTATGATGGTGGTGTAGGGGAAGTGCGGTCTTCAGGTACAGAGCTACGTTTAATATCTTCATTTAGGCTTGTTGTTTCTTGAGAATCATGTGGAGAGGATGAAATTGCATTCTTTATAAGAGTATTGCGTCTCATATTAACCCACGCGCGTGACTGTCTCATCATAAGCGATAGACGCAGGATACACAAGAACAGTAGTTTGATGTAAGAACATGATGTGATAGGTAGATGTAGTATGTACCAAAAACAGGAAGGCGTGTCATATTCACATGTATAATGTGTAAGCTAAGGAGATGCAATTTAGCAAATTAGGAGCATTGATGAGGGATACACAAGAAAAGTAGTTTGATGTAAGAACATGGTTAATAGAAAGACGTAGTATGTACCAAAAACAGGAAGGCATGTCATATTCACAGGTATAATGTGTTAACTAAGCAGATGCAATTTACCCTAATTAGAAGCATTACAAGGTAGACACCATATGCAACATGCAACCACATATCACACTGCCAAGTAAGAGCAAGCACCTGCGATGGTGGTGTGGGGGAATTGGAAGCAATACAAGCTAGACACCATATGCAACATGCAACCACATTTGACAGCACGAAGTTAAAGCGAGCACCTGGGATGGTTGTGTGTGGCAATTGAGATCATCAACTGCAGAGCTACGTTTACTCTCTCCAACTGCTGACACTGCACCCATTAGAGCGCTGAAACGCTTAGTGCTTATCTTCGAATTACACTGGAGCGACTTCTGTCTTTTCTTTTCTGCATTCAACACTGCGTCAGAGTCTGAAATACCCATGCATAAAAAAACAATAGTGTGAGTATGGGTGAAGTGTGTGCACAATTAGTACAGTGTAAAGGTAGCAGATAGCAGGTCGGTGAGAAATAAATGACGGGAGACATATGATAGCTCTACAACATGCATGGCACACTAAATTACTACAGGATTCTATGAAAATAACAGTCGACTGAAAGAAAATAGGTCAGTCCATTTTTTCTGCACCGTCCGATGTACAAAGAACTGGCAGATCGCCTTCATCTACCTCCAGCCAGTCAGTGTTGACGATCTTCCTCGAAACGCCAGCGACCACCGGCCCAGTATTCCTCCCCTGCGTGCGCCCTCCCCTCGACCGCACTGCACCGCCGTGCTTGGCACTGCCCCCCGGCCATCCATTCAAGCCCGCCGACCTCTAGATCGGGCGCAAGCAGCTCCTGCGCCCCACACCCCTATGATAGACACCGATGCACCGCTTCCCCGGGGAACAGGCGGACTAGGTGCTTTGCGCGCCTAAGCGGGTGCTGCTTCTTTTAATTGCGGTTCGACTGACCCTGAATTGAAATCCAGGCGGGCTACTGACCTCTAGCAAAGGTGAAATAGTAAAAGGGAGGAAACCTTGTGCATTTAGTATCACGAAGAAGATGCAGTAAGAAGCGCTCACCTAGTTTCTTTCGTGGGATGAATACGGTGTGAGCGGAGACGTAAGATTTGGACGAATAAGGGAAGAGGAGTACCTCTTTCTGCTGGCAGTGTTGTGTCCTCCTTCTGTTTTTCCGACGATCTTCTTGTTGTTCGCCGGAAACCAGAAGTTGTGGAGGACGGTGCAGCCTTGGCCGAACCCATGGCCAAGTTGTTGAGTGTGGTGCGGTGGCCGTCTGTCGGCGGCGGGGAAGCAGATCCGAGCCGGCGAACGACGGCGTAGCGGGAACAGCTCCGGTGCGGTGGACGGTTGCGATAGTGGAGCCGCAGCAGTGAGGCGCAGGACGGCGTGGTCGGAGTGGTTCTGGTACAGCACACGTCGGCGTCGGCATCGTGGAGGTAGCTCTGCCTCGGCTTCAGCTGCTAAGTCCTTGAGGGTGTTGCGGTTGCGGTTGCGTTGGACAACGACGTCGGTGTACCGGCTCCGGCGTGATGGAGGAGGGCGGCGGTGGATTGGCCACTATGGGGTGGAGGACGGAGGAGGCTGGGGTTTCGCGGCTGGTGGAGAGGGCGTTTTCACGCCCACGGAGTATGAATGGGGAAACGGAGGGAGGCGGGGAACTAAGGGGGAACAATGTTTCGGTTTGAGACGCGCTTGTTTGAAATTTGGGGAAAGTTAAAAACTTTGCCCCCATCTAAAATTTCGGACATATTGCGGGTTGGGGGCAGGACAGTCATGTCCGGTGTCCCAAATGTGGGCGGGATAGATTTCGGCTGAGCACATGGGTAGGCGCCCACGGCGTATGAATGCTTCTCGGAGGCGGTTGAGACTGGCGTCTTGGTGAAGTTACAAACCTACCCCGGTTTAGACCTTTGGACATCGGGCCGATAGGCTACACGGGCCAGAGTCAGGATAGTAATTTCCTACCACCAAAACATTAGTCTCGCCCGGTTTCGGGTGACCAGAGGCCTATTTGGCGCTTCGTTCAATATTTGGGAGCAGAAGCATTAACGTTTTCGGTTCTCTTGAATTGAACTTTCAGGATTTGTCAAACGTCACAAATCTTTACTCTTGAAAATCCTAAAACTACGATTATTTTGGAATGGAGGGGGTACATTTGAATATACATTGTACGCGAGTATATATTAAAAAATATGCGACTTACCTCAGTTCATGCATGGTTCCAGATATAATCTCCTTGGTTGCAAAAAAAAGTTAGATATGCGTATGAATATATATAGCATGTTCAAACTCACAACAAAGATTGATGCCCCCTTTTACATCTGATTTACAAATGCCACTATCTCGGGTTCAAATAGATGAATGCACTTCCTATGAATTCGAATCTTCGAAACCCCCTTTATGTTGAATTCGACATGTATTCTATTTCGTAGCTAGCAATTTGGAATGTATCCATGCAAGTGACAAATGTATAAACTGCTTCACACTAACAACATGTAGTGCACTAATTAATGTTTATATATGAATTGCAAAAGCATCCATTGCCTGTATTTCAAACCGCTCTCACTCTATGGATCGATAATATGAAATAAACACATGCATATGCTAGAATTCAATAGAGTATGGGTGTCTGATAGACCGATTTTCGTCCATACGCAATTTGCAAAATTCATGATCTCATCCAAAAATAATAATGCCATTTATATTTTAATTTAATGCGTAGAACCGCCTTTTACACGTAGATGCACTATGCCTCGCCCCGTTCTCACAAACGCGTTATATATTTCTCTATCTAACGCATCAGTGCACACACTTTATATGCATCGGCATTTCTCTTTCACACATGCTCACAATCTCTCTCAGGGTGTCGGGGTGTCTCACGCACATGCTCTCTCTGTTTCTCTCTCTTTCTGACTACTATGTACCACTCTTTTCACTAATCTCAGTTTGAAAACATTATTTCTCTCACATGCATGGTCTCTACTGGCCCTCTATACGCACATATATGTGCCTATGTGTCTCCCGCACGCACATTGTCTTTAGGCCTCTCTCGCACACATTGCCCCCCCGACACACCTCTCTCTTAGTAGTTGGTAGATATGATTTCATCATATCATTCAGTAGGATATCCTGGCTGTTAGGCTGGATGGTAATACGAGGCAAAGTTTTACCCTAGTTCGGATCGGACCCTTGCAGTTGAAGAAAGAGCCTACTCCTGGTACTGTATATTAGTGATAGGGATGTGTACAAAGTACACGTGAATACCAGGCATTGTGCATGTGTGTATACTATCGACGAACTAGCCCCCAAGCTTGTATAACATACTAAGGGCCCAGGGTTACAAATCATATATAGTCGGCTTATCACCAGTGGGGATAGAGTCCTCCGGGACTCTGGTAGCTTTGTGTTGTATGCCAAGTCCTCCACATGGGTCTTCGTATAACACGTCTCGGTCCAACCTATATGTGGCGCAGGATGGAACCGACCCATGAGTCTTCATGTTGACCCACCACAACTAGAAATGATGTGCCCACCACACCACACACGCAATCGGCCACTAAGAAAATAAGCATATACAATAGTACAACGGTATCTAGCTCACAATACGTCTCCATATTTTGTTGATGACACTGACGGACTTTGCATTTGATGCGTGCTCCGTATTTTGTTGACGACACTTACGGTCATTGTATTTGAAGCGAAAGCACGATATGGTCACTGGACTTCAGAATAAGCTCATCACGGTCACCACATACATTTTGTCATGCTAACCAACATGTGGTTGGATGGTTAGAGGACAGTGGTTTCTCGAGCCCACCAATGTTAAAGTCCCGGTGCTCGCATTTATCTTGTGTTAATTTCAGTATTTTCCGGCGATGTACGTTCAGTGGGAGGAGACGTTCCACTCGACTACGAGGCACCTATGGTGACTTCGTAAAATCTCAAGATCATATATGCTGGCCCACTCTCTCGAAGGTGCTCATAGGGGTAGGGTTCGCGTGTGTGCGCTTATAGCGGTGAGTGCTTGCGCGTATATATGAGCCCTTGCGTCTGTACCGTGTTAAACGAATACATATCATGATTATACGGTCACTGGCTCACCCGTACAACTCCGTATTTTGTTGATGACACAATCAATTGACCAGTCAAACGTTCCACGCGGCGCAACTAGTGTTGCACCATCGGGGCGCGTAACCATGGGGCCCACCTGTCAGCCCGTATATGAAAGAAAGAAATGGTAGTTTGAGTTTGTACTGTGTTAATAAAATAGGAGTACATTTTAGGGTGATCATACGGTCACTGGCTCACCATACAGCTCTGTAATTTGTTGATAACACGATCAATTGACCAGTCAAACGGTCCACATTCAGCAGCGCACATTAGCATAGGGCCCACCCGTCAGCGCGTATATGAAGGACATAAATGGTAATAAATTAGTGGTCGGTGGGTATTCGAAGTCATGAGACCTCTGGTTGGCAGTCACCGGCGGTTGGGGGGGCGTTCATTGGGCAGTGGGGTGGGGATCCCCGGAGAAAAAGCTTGACGGGGGGGGGGGGCTAGAGGGATGGCCGATGCGGCGACGGACCGGCGGCGGGGAGTGATTTCGGGGAGGGCGGGCCGGCCGCGGGCGGCGGGGGCGGGCGGTTCGGCCGGTGGTGGCTGGCGGCTCAGGGGGTGGAGTTTGATGACAAACTGGAGGCCCTTGATTTCGTATCCAACGGCTGGAAAATCTAATGACCAGAGATGAAAAAGTCAGTCGACTGACGTGTAGCCTCACCCCGCACGTACACATGCACGCACGCAAGACACGCACGCATGTAGGCGTGCAACACTGACACGTACACACGCACGCATGCTGGCGTGCAACACTGACACGTACACATGCACTCACGAACAGACGCACGTACGCACCCATGCATGCAACACTGAAACGTACCCTTGCACGCACGCAACACTCGCACGCCTGCATGCACACAGCACACGACGCAAGACACACGCTCAACCTATACGTGCATGCACCCTTTGTTAAGGACATGGATTGTTACGGGTATTAATCAATCTTATCTATGATAAGCAGAACATTGATGTTTGCAACGGTCTTTATGAATCACAACGTATCGAACGGGCTATCAACATAGTAGGCTTACCTACATGAAAAAGATGACGTCACACTCAATGAACAATCATCGGTTTATGAAATGCCCGCTTCTGACCGCCCTGGCCCACCAAAGGTTCCTCTGCTGTGCGCTGCCTGCGTTGGGTCACTGACATGCAGGCCATGCACCCAAAGAGCCCACACGTCAGTGGAAGAATGGCGCGGTGTCCTAGGTCAGAGTCGAGGGCGGCATGCCAGGCTGAACACGCCTCCGTGCCGCATTCAAACGCCTCCATGAAACCCACCCGTGTGGAAGCCGAGAAACCCACTCTGGACACACGTCCGTTCATGACCGGGCCGGCCTTAAACGCAACGCCGGCCGAGCTCCCCCCGTCCGTCGTCTATTTAATCTCCTATTTAAACGAGGCCAAACGCCGGCCAAGAATCACACACCTCCGCCGCTCCCCTATCTTCTCCACCATTTTGTCCACTCTTACAATGGCTTACGAAGAGTAGTTATTCCGCATCCAAGCCGGCTGGGTAGCCCGCCGGATACGAGCTATGCAGCTCGCTGATCCACCTCCCTCCCCTCGTCCGACGGAGCCAGTTGCTGCCCCAAGCCGGCGCGTGTTTCAACAACTCGCCGCTCCAGGTCAGCTCGACGAGGAGCGGCGCACGGGCGTCGTTGTTGCCGTCCACGCCACTGCCTCGTACAGCGTCTCCCGTTTCTGTGGCCGAGACTCCCATCCCGGCAGCCGCGCTATGCAAGCAGCGATAGAAGCCGGGTGCGCGGAGAGCGACGAGTCGGTGGCCAGCGCCTCCGCGGCCGCCGCCATCATCAAGGAGAAGTAGAACACGGGAGGCCGCCGCCGCTTGGGTCCCATGAAGGCCACCGCGGAGGCGACGCCGGCGTACATAGCAGGTGTCTTGCCGGATCCTTTTGTTGCGAGGACCTTTGTCGGCCCCGCATGGGCTCCACGGAAGAGGGGAATGTTAGGATGAACTCGAGCCGGTGCCGACCATGGCGAAGTAGTGGCCGGTGATGAACTCGAACCGGTGCCAGCCACCATCATCTTCGGCACCAGCCAATGATATCAGTTGGGCAGTGGGGAAGCGAGCCATCCTTTGCGCTGAAGCATATACCTCCGGGGCTCCCGGCAGTCCGGTGATCGTGCTGCCCGACATGAGGAACACAAATCAATCGGCGGGCGACCATTTAGGCCAGGTATTATATACCTGTGCTGTCCAGAACTAGCACCACGTAGTTCATTTGAATGTAATGAAATCCATCATGTTTGTATGAAAATCCGGTATTTTATATGATTTCCGTCGTTGTTTATATGAAATATCAGTTTGTCCACGTGTTTGCGTGAATTTCGTCCGGTTGGTTGAGTTGCTGTCATAATGTGTGTGGCTACAGTTGGATGGCGTAATTTGCGGGTCGCCGGTCGGTCTGCGGGCGGCTCGGGCGGCGTTGTGGGACAAAAAAACACAGCTCGAGCGAGCTCATCTCCAACGTGCGCGCTGGAGGATGCATGACAGCATGAGCAGCCGAGCCATTCCTCGTTCATCGGTGGCAAAGGCACCGGTGGACAAAAGGGTCGCCAATATTTTGGCTACCCCGGGCAAGATCTAAACAGCCCCTCCCAACAGATTCAAGTCCCTCATTCGCCGTGGAATTTTGCCATGTGTTGTTTTCATGGACTAGCAAGATGCCCGTGCATTGCACAGAACATCAAGATGCATTTTTTTACAAACTCCCGCATGCATGCAAGGGATAATTAATGTCCTCCTTTGCTAGTACCACGAGGCAAACACCATTAATATTGCATCGATTAGTGTTAGTGGCCTTGTATATCTGCAAATTGTAATTTTGATAGTGGCCCCTTGTATATAAAAATGGAGGGAGAAAGATGAGAGATAAGGTGTGGAGGAGTGGGGCGTGGTGGTGACTGGTGGTCGGACTGGGCGGAGGCATGGGGATGGACGGCGCATTATGTCTAGGTTTGTATCTGTCTCACACACACCCACGTAGGTGGGGGACGTGCACGAAGAGAAGAGGTGCACGCACGGCGCACGTACTCCCGTCTCTTTCCCAACCACACCCGCGCGGTTACACGTTGGAGCTCATTTATGTACGAAAAAGGCAGCCCACGTGGTAATTTGGCACGTTTACTGGTTGTCCACTTGGTGGAGGGAGGATCGTCTACCACGGGTGAACAAACAAATTGCGACTTGACGCGCTATGTTAAATTAAAAAAAGAGGCAAACCATGTGGGGCCTACCTTAGAGGCAAGGCTCTATACACTGGAGTACTTTTGATGTGTCCCATCAACTCGCAGAACGAGGAGAAGCTTGCCTAGTATGTCGTCTCCCCCGCCCACGGGCGCGGTGGCTCGCAGGATGAGGTGAAGCTTGCTTACGAGTAGTAGTAGTAGTACTACTACTACTGTACGCCTTTACGCCCGCTCCCTCGCCCACGCGCGCGGTGGCTCGTAGCACGAGGAGAAAATTTTACTACTCCCTCCGTTTACTCCTCGTCCCTACTACGTACTTTGGTTAGTACTCCCTCCATTTACTTACACAAGGCCACTATAAAAAAATACATTTTGCATCTATACAAAGCCACAAATAGTAATCGAGACAAAAGTTACTACTCCCTCCTTTCCAGTTTATGGCTCAATTTCAAAATCTCTCCAACCAAGGTAGACGGTGAGTGGTCGAATTAATTTCGTAGTTTGCACAAGTAATTAGTACGCTCGTTTTTCTCAAGAATTTATGTTTACCGAGGCATTAATTAGAAAGAATGCAAGAATGACCACTAAATTTCCATGAACTTGCACATGCATTGGTTAGTTTCCTCTTGACACTGCTTGCGTCGGGTGATCTAACGCACCTCGAAATCCAACATGTAATGGTACTACTACTAGTATACTAGAATTGAGACTTATCAAACGGAAAATGAATGTTTTTTAGATGAGCCCTATAAACCCTAGTGGGTACGTACTCCGTAAAAACAGATTTTTCCAAAACTAAGTCGCTCCCTTTCATGAATTCTGTAGTATACTCCTCCGTCGACGCTCCCTTTCATGAATTCTGCACTTCCTGTCGCCGACATGTGGGACATATAGCAACTGGGTCGACGTGTCAAGCACCAAATAACAGTGCAGAACAGCAGGGGGGACGCACCCCACTCGTACCGGCCCAGTAGTAGTAATGAGCAATGAGACGTCAAATGACAATGCCGCACCTTCCCAGACGGATGAAGCAACCATTATTTCACACTTCGGTTCGCGATCATCTCAAACCACGTAGTATTGCTTCTGCCTCAAGAGGGACACGCGCATCGCCTTGGTACATCATGACACATGGGACCGCATGACAGGCCATGCTCCCCTGGCGATCGCTCGGTAAAATCACCTCATTTTTACTATACTTCCTCCGTATCGGTTTACTACATGGCATGCACGTCGTTCTAGGTTGAGAATTTAACTGGCTATATATGTGATGAACAGTACTCTAGCCTTTTGAAAAATGTATACTTTTGTACAGTAGTACTATCGATGGATTGCGCCATGGAGCAAAAATTGAAATTAAAAAAAAGGTGGTACATATAGAGAGCGCTCGTCGCCAAATTATGCATATAGTACTATTAAAAAAGCTAGTACGTGCTTAATTGGGGTGCTAAATTCTATTAAAGAAATACTAGTAGTATGTACATACTGAAGAGTTAAAGTAACGAGAAGAAACATAACATAGTTCTGCTAGGGGCTCAGCACAACACACCCCTGAAATTAAACTAAGCACACCTGAAATTAAAATATGCAACTAATCCGGTAGACACTGCATTAGAAGTTTAGAACCACCATGAGCAACGACACTGCCACCTTACTCGGAGTCCTCGTCCACGTCCTCGACTTCGTCCTTGTCCCTCTTCATCTTGGCCGATACTTCTTTGCTTGAACCACACACTTGGTTGTTGCTCTTCATCCAACCCTTGTAGATATTGAAACAAAGGTAGCCATCCATTGCAGCGTAGTGGATGTGGTCTATATCTAGTACATTCTGCTGCCATGCATGACGATGAAACGTGTAATGAGGTTTCTCCAGTTTACGGTACGAAGGATGAAACATGGCTCCTGCCAGGGTCAGCATTGAAGGCTGACGAGAGGGCACCAGCCGGTTCTTCTGGAGGTCGAAGGGGTTGCCTACAACGAGGCCTATCCGACCCAAGACTTCTTTGTCGTTCTTAAAGTCTACAGTAACGAATTTCACTGTTTTGTCCTTGAGGAAGTTCTTAAAATCCTGGCACTCAACGTCGGCATGGCATATGTGGTAGGCCAAGAAAACGTTATGTACGCAAACCTGGATCACGGCGGGCTTCTTCCTCTCTTCGTCCTTTAGATCCTTCTCTCGTCCCAGGACTGTGGTGTACTCAACATCTAGCCCAGCGACCCACTCATCATCTGAGTTTTCGAACATGTGTCTGAAGCGAGAAAGGCATCCTTTCACCGTCGCGGAAGAACGGGTGTAGATGACGTCGAACTCATCGCCGGTGATGGTTCTAACCTTGTACTCACCGCCGATCGTGGAGATTTGGGACGACATGGATTTGGAATGAGGGTTAGGATTAGTGGAACTGCCGTAATGTGAATGGATGGGACGACTAGGAGCGAACCGCCGTAGTATTGAAGGACTTGCGGGGACGAGTAGGAGCAAACTGCCAGCGTGCGAACGGCAGGGTAGTGGCTTTCCATTCTCCCATGATATGGGCTTCCGAGAGCCCTTAGATCTGAGATCGAACGGTTGCATGGCGTGATTCTAGACCTATGGGTGAATATCCTATCCTGGAGGGTTATTCTGCAAATTTTCAGCAACTTAACATGCGACCGTTTGATCTCAGATCCAAGGGCTGCCAGCAGCCCGTATCATGGTCGCGCCTACCACGACCGTCGCGTCGCTCGCGCGGTCGCGCCCTTGGAGATTTAACACAGTGAGTTAGGCTATCTAATGTTGGCATGTCATACATAGTCATCACTTAGTCACTCATACTACAACAAGGTTGGCTATAAGGTTGGCTATAAGTGTATTTTTTTTACTCCTCTCTATCTCTTTCTTCGTACACCCTCTGTCCCATAATATAAGAACGTTTTTGACACTAGTGTAGTGCCAAAAACGTTCTTATATTATGGGACACAGGGAGTACTAGTATTTATTGCATTTGCCAAGGAGTGACCTCTTCCAATGAAATGGTGTTGCTAAGTTCGCTTCATTTAATTAGCTATAGACTCAAAATTGTCTTTTCACCTAGGTACACGCGCTTAGCACCGTTTCTTCCTTGGGTCACCAAACTAGTCTCTCTCTTCTTGATTAACTTGCCACATCAGAGTTTATGCCTATGTGGCAAGCTTAAGCACCTGTAGGAGCAAGTAAAAGTAAGTACAATAGTGCGCTTTACATGGCATTTTTTCATATGTGGAGGAAAGAGAGGCAAGGAAAAAGTGGAGAAGTGGGCTCTCATGCAAGAGCCAGCCTCTACTACATGGTGGAGCATTGGGAGAGGCACCTGTATGGAGGTGGTCAGGAATCAGGAGACTCACGCCGGTCGTAGCACCGCAGTTAAAATGATAATGCCAAGTCAAATCACGGGGCCCCACCTGTCCAGCAGTAACTCGCTGTCAAATCACACAGCCCTACGTTTGCAGCAGCCTACTCCCTCGTCTTCTCGCGTCTCTGTCAAACCGACTAGGCGGAACTGCCCCGCCTACCGTGCAGGAAAAGCCCCGCCCTCGACTTTTAAGCACAACTACATCCGCTTAAGAATCCAATGATATACTTTTTGTGACATAGTAACTCATATTTAGTCAAATGGATGACCTAGAACTACGTGCAGGCCTTATAAACCGAGACGCCTAAAAATAAAAAAACCAAGACGGAGAGGGTAGTTCAGCACGTATCTTTTTAGATCAATATAGTCGGGATTCACCAAGGAGCAAAACCAAGTGGTAGGCTGCTACTGTCGTGTTGGCGTAGCAACTCAAGCAGGGTCAGTCCGCACACGAAATGGCGACACACTTAAGAGGACCCCTTTGGCCCACATGTGGCTCATCCACCGTCTTGTTCCACATGCGATGCACCAAATTATAGTTCGAAGCAGCTGTTGGAATTGGAGGCACCCCGGTCGTAGCGCCGCAGTAGTAGAAAATGAGCGATGAGGGGTCAAATCACAAAGCCCCACCTTTCCCGCATTAAGCTGGACGGACGAAGCAACCATCATTTCACTCTAGGGCGCAAGAGCATAAAGAAAAGAGAAAACAATGATGCGTGCGGCAGCTACCTAGGGCACCCTAGGGTAGGGGTCTCCACTACAGATCCTTTTTTTTGAAAGCGCCTCCACTACAAATCGGCTTCTCCCTCGTCCTCTTGAAGAAAACTGATGATGAGTGCAGCGGTAGGGTTTGTAGGAGTACTACGGCGTGCGGGGCCACGTCATAGTAAACGGGTTTGAGTCGACGCCTTAAATATGTGTGGGCCGCTTGGTTTTACGGGAACGAGGTAGCATTTTGGGTTTGGGGACCAGTGGAGATATAGTACGTACAAAAAATTGTGGACGTAGGTTCGACCGAAAGGCAATGATGCATGGGCCCTGCATTTTGATATACCCAGGGCCGCGTGAAATTTGCTACTATACTCGAAACTAGTAAGGTACACATGTATTGAACGCTTGAGATTTCAAAACCAAATTATGAATAAATACACACTATAGCATGTAAAGCTTTGAGTCATATATGCATGATGTAGATGTTCGTTTAGTTCTTATAGTTCATCTCATTCAAAATCAATTAGTTTTATAAAAATGTTAAGATTCATGGGGTTGTGCATTGTAAATCATAAAGTAAAAAACAAATAATGGCAATTCATTTAGAAAAAAATAATCAATTATGATATAGAAGATTCTAGAACAAAGGAGAAGTGCTTGTGTTTTGAGGTTTGTGCATTATGCTTAAGTTCAACCATGGAGTCTTCTAAATTGTACATGTGGCAGATCTGGTGGAATGTTGATGATATCCAACGGCCAGTAGTGCTTGGATTTACCTATCTCTGCACTATCAGGTTAGCTTCATCCAGCGACCATCTTTCAAAGTTATTGGCACACTATATAGTTCTTGTGCCATAGTTGCATGTTTTGGAAAAAAAGCTACTAGTGGGTTGTACTATCTATTTAGGAATAGAAGATGTATACATGGAAGTTGTAGGGAAAGAGATGACATGGAGCATCTCAATTCCTATGAGTAGGGATTGGAAAAAAGATGTCATTTGGTTCACATCATAGGAACTTTTCTATTGAATCTAGAGATGAATTGTATCTCAATTCCTATGAGGAGGGATTAGAAAAGAGATGTAATTTGGTTCATATCATAGGAACTTTTCTATGAATATATGCTAATGTTTATTTACATTTGAAATTAAGGGAGTATAGGAATCCATTCATATGAACCAAGTGGCTCTAAAGCTATAGAAATGATATCATGTTTATTTCCTTTGAAATGTGGAGTATATGAATCTATTCCTATGAACCAATTGGCTCTAAAGGAAAAAATCCTATAAAAATCATATCATATAGAGTTCCTATCATATTCCTCGACACTAAAGGATGCTTGAAATTGCTGCGGGTGATACGATGGTCTTTCTTTGTAGACTCCTCACCCATCTTTATAGTTACCTCTCGAAGGTGAATGAAATGATATATACATGGTATTCTACATGTGCAATTTGGTACACGAAAACTCGGTAAAAGTTTGCGAGGTTCGAATTTTCAATAAAGCTATATGCACTGCATTTCGGAACGGAGGGAGCATACGGCAGTTGCTAACACTCACATGGAAGATTTGTGTGTAGGAGGAGTGGCTGTTCTGTTAAATGACATGGCAAAACTGACACTGTCGGATGCCGATCTAACGGTTCTTACGGCGTTCGTTAGGAAAAGGCTTGTGGCAAACGTTTGTCGGATAATGATTTACGGACACATGCATTGCATTGATACGTGCCCCGCTCTCTCTCACGCACACGCACCCTCACGAGTCACGACTCTCCCGAGTCCTCTCGCAGACTCGCACGTCGCACCCACCGTCTATCTGCAGGTAGACGTCACGCACATATGTGCTCTTCACACCCTACACTCAGAACTTCTAAAAAACAAAAGACGGCGCGCACATTTTATTTTAGCTCACACGTCACACACTTATACTATTACTCTTGCGGCGAACGTTCTTTGGGCATAGTATATTGTACTCTCACGAAGAGAAGTGGTGCACGCACGCAGTAGTTCTCTCACACCCACTCGCGGGTACACGTAGGAGCGCATTTTTTTGAAGCTGGTACAACAAAATTACTCCACTATATATAAAAGCAGGAGCCTTAGCGCTTGCTTTACTAGGGTTCCTCTCGTTCACTCTCTCATGCTCTCCAGATCTAAGCAACACATAGGTGGCCACACACTCTCTCAGCTCACAGCTGGTCACAAATCCGGCCGGACGACCTCGACCGGGGCAGGGGTGTAGGTGCATCGTTCACGCTGTCGTCGGCGGCGAGGGAGGAGACCAACGGCTGCCAGCGCGTCCCGATCGGCGGCCGTGTCGTTCTCTCCGAGAGAGCGCCGGCTCGGGAGGGCCTCCGACCCCTTCTTCCTCCCTGCGGTATTGTGGCCAAGATGCGGCCTCCCGATGCCGTCTTTGCCACATGCCGACGACCCTCAGGTATATATTCCTTCGAAACATGCCTTGCTCTACTGCCCCAGCTCCCTTCGTGTGGATCCTTTTCTACTTCCGTCCGCTTTTCCAAAGCCACCTAGACTTCTACTATTATTAGAAGTAAAGCTAGTTCATACAGTCGACTCAAAGCGTTGGTTCAAACAGGGAAGAAAGTGGGAAAGCTGTAGCATGAATCCAGGACTTGGTTCTAAGAGGAAACGGGGGAAAGTAGTAATATCTATCACTGTTTAAATAACTGTATTTCGTATTTGCGCAAACAGGGATGTCTGTCTCCATATCGTTTCGGGATGTCTGTCTCTGTATCGTTTCTATCCGCGCAATCAAAAGCACACACCTCAGTTTTAGTACAACTGCGCAAAATGAGATGGCTATCCCTCGTTGTCGTCGTCTAACCTCCCATCTTCTAGGTATCCCTACATTGGTAGTAACTAAGGTAGAATGACCAACGCAATCTAAAAGAAGTTGATTCGTACGTTTTACTTCCTGATTGTAGTGCAGGGACGAGCGAAAACAACTGCATCCTAGTCCAGAATGCACTTTCTACCAGTTCATCCATGGACCGAGGACTAGCTGGCACGGCTGCACGGCGGTTTTTTGGATAGGTGTGCGGACAAGAGGCATTGTGGTCTGCTTATTTCTGCAAATAGCGGTGCTTAAATTTAGGGGAATGCACAAGCATTTCAGCTGGTCAGTACACTGCATGGTTCAGTTCAGCATTCCAGCTGAGACCACAATTATAATTGGTTATTCTGGAATGAGAGAACCTAACCCTGGATGGTGGCAACAAGAAAAAACCAGAGTGAACTCCAGGAAATTTAAGCCTGCCAGGAGGCCCTTTGCTCAGAGAAGCCTTGCTTGTTTTTTTCCTGATTTGTAAACCTTCTCACAACTTTGTCTTTTGTTGTGAACTAGTATATGTTTGTTATGTTCTATGAATCATTGAGATGTATAGAATTGCTTAACTTATGCTTTTCAAGTTTTTTATGAAGACGAGTTTAATGTGAGTGTTCCACATGAGCGCTGGAATAGCGTGTGAATGTTTGGAATTTATTACATTGTGGCCTCAATTAACTGCATGAACCACTGTAACAAGATACATAGTTGCTTATATGTCAGACAGCAGATTGTTGATTGTTAGTTGGTCGATAGCCTAGTGTTGAAGCGAGCTGAGAAAATGTGCCGTGTTTTGCACAACTGCTTACAAGTGGGGTAGCACCAACAGTGTTTACAAGTACTTATGTATACGCCAGCGCACGGTTCTCGAACGAGTGCTCTATTTCATCAAAACGCACACTGCTCGTATGATAAACCGTGACAACTTATGTCTTACCATGCCATATTCATGAAAAAACTAGTGAGGACGCATCTGTTTCGGCAACAATTACGATGGTTCTCACATGATTCACGGGCACACAAAAGTAGCAGCAGTTCCCATAGACGGATTCAAAAAAAGTACTAGCCCCAGAGGGGTCGATAACAGGCAAGGTACGGATAATTAGACACAATCCAAACTACTATTAAACACTAGCTGGGGCAACTATTTCATGCCTCGATCTAATTTGGGCTGGACACAAGACGGACCTTGCCATGAACATCATCGAGGACGTCCCGCAGCAGCTCAATCCTGTGAACCTTCATGAAGACAACCTTGTGGCCTTGCCACTGATAAACTTGTTTATGGAGGCATGCCACGTCATCTTCCTGCGTAAGCTTGACAAGAACTGTATGCCTCACAAACGAAGGAGTAGCTTTGAACTTCTTGTGCTTCAGTACACCCTGGGCAACACGCCTGCCAACAGTGAGGCTGGAATACAACTCTTCATTGGTATAACCACAAATGGCTTCCAGGATCCAACAGCCTAAGAACTCTATTTTCCCAGTGCGTATATTCAGGTCGTCCGCCTCATAGCGAGTGACATGTACAACTAGACAATCCTTGTCTGCATCAGGGCTCTAATTGAAACAGAAACAAATTCTGAATTACTTTTCAGTATAAGAAACACAAGTTATTTAAACCACTATGTATAGCATGGCATCGAAGCTAATAAAATTTTGCATTATTAATCACCACATACTTCCTTTTCTATAAAAAAATCACCACATACTTAGATGAAAAACCACAATCGAGATCGGCAAAGAAGGAAATCACCTTGGGCAGCTCAGCGGGGGGGGGGGGGGGGACACATCCTCGAAGGGGGAAAACTGCTCCTGCAGTGCCACGGGGGTTGTAACCACAAACGGGGCGTTGACCATCTCAGTAGTGGCCGTGAGCGTATCTGGGGTCGGCTCGGTGGTTGCCTCCATCTTCTTGGAGCTCTCTGTCTCGTGGGGATCAGCCTCCCGCGTCTGCTCCAATATCGGCAGACTTGGTTCTCCTTGGTCCATCATGAAACTGACGAATACTAGGAGACCACTGAAAGGAAAACACAATCGCAATGACAATGAAACAAAAAAGAGAGTGAGGATCGGTTACTACTTTGCAAAAGTTCTTTTTTTTTCTCTGAATGAAAATATACCAACATCACAGATCCGCTTACCTTCCCTTCGTTCGAATAGAAGAACAGTGGCAGATACGAGTGTTGCCTTTCTTGAAGACGGTGAGGGAGATGGGGATTCCGCGAAGAGTGAAGTGATGGTTGCTTCGTCCGTGAAACTTAGACTGCGGGGAGGTGGGGTTTTGTGATACGACGGCTGGTTACTGCCGGGCTACGACCGGGGTGACTCTCCGCCTGCATACTGCCTTCTAATTTGGTAGATGGCATTTGGGCCCGCGCACTGCATGGCCCGCATGTCGGTGAACAAAAGTATAACGGCATTCAGTAGAGGGAGACGTTTCAATGACCTAGGAGGAGCCAGAAGCGGTAGAGTGTCTCCACTGTACTAGTAGTAATTGTTTTTTCTCGGTAGCTGTAGAGTGTCTCCACTGTATTAGTAGTAATTGTTTCTCTGGGCCCAAGACAAAACAGCCCATCCACACTAGTAAATAGTAAAATCAATTCAAAAGCCCATATATATACTGAATGAGAGGCGCTACCCACACCCAGCACACCGCCCCCCCCCCCAAAAAAACTGGGTGCTCTTCTTCCTCCTCGCTCCCACCCACCTCACGTCAGCTCGCTCCACTCGTACCCCCAAATTCCTCACCTCACTCCTACAGAAACCCCCAGCTCCCCTTCTTCCTCACTCCTACAGAAAACCCCCAGCTCCCCTTCTTCTTTGCTCGCACTAAAACTAGGCTCATCATTCGTTACTCTGCTCAAATCCATGAGCGCGACGCGACGCCCTCGAGGAAAATGGAGTCGGCTGACCCCAGCGCCAAGAAGATGAGGCTCCCGCCAGCGGCGACGCCTGTTGTAGATCCCGCACCTGGCAGCGCGGGGAGAAGCGGCGACCCCGCCCCCACCAGATCCCAGGAACCCGTAGAATCTCGGGTGGACCGCATCAGCGATCTCCCGGACGCCGTCCTTGGGGAGATCATCTTGCTTCTCCCCACCAAGGATTGCTGCTGCACCCAAGTCCTCTCAATTCGGTGGCGCCCTCTATGGCGTGCCGTGCCCCTTAATCTCGACTGTCGTCAGCTATCTCTCTTCAATGATTTTGAAATCCCCAGAGCCATCATCTCCTCCCACGAGGGCTCCGTTCAAAGCCTCTGCATCCCATCATGCTACCTGAGCAAGCATACCATGCCCTGCATGGTGGACGCCTGGCTGAAATCCCCTGAATTCACAGAACTACAGCTGCTTGAGTTCTACTATTCCCCTGGAAATCACATACCACATACCGAACGCCATGAACTTGTGCCCTCAGCACCGATGTCCATCTCGCGGTTTTCGTCCTCTCTCCACACCGCCACCTTTGCGCTGTGCTACCTACCAGACAATCTGGTACTAAACCTTCGACTCCCATTTCTCAAGAAACTTTCACTTGTGCGGGTTCGTATATCGGAGGCCTCATTGCACAGCATCATCCACTCCAGTTGCCCTGCGCTGGAGTGCTTGGTGCTTGTTTTCACAGTAAGAATCGGTTGTCTCCAAATAAAGTCGCCTAACCTTGTAAGAATTGGAATTTCTTTTGACGGAAGGCAGCTCATGATCCAAGATGCCCCTTCACTTCAAAGGTTGATCCTTGATTCTAGTTATTCACCGTTGCAAATAACCGTTCTCTCTGCGCCTAAACTAGAGACCTTGGGTGTAATACATGATCTCTGTGCTCATTTCAATATGGTGTTTGGATCCACAGTTTTTCAGGTACTTTATATTATCATCTACACTTGTAACCATAAGCTGCATTTTAAATTTCTGCGCATAATTTATATATAATATTGGAGTACACATTTTGTACTAATATTATGTTCTATGCTCAATGAAGAGTTTCTCATGGATGGCCTATCAATGGTGCTGGATTCTGTCAAGATCTTATATATCCAAATGAATAGTTTTGATCTGAACAAGATTATTGGCTTGCTGCAATGCTTTCCATGTCTGGAGAAGTTGTATATAAAGGTGATAATTTCACGCACATTGGAAGCCCGCATATAGTGTACTAGAATTGACCATTCAACTGTTGCTCTTTCGACACTCTTCTTTTAGACCTTAACTATTTTCAATCTTCATGTTTATTTAGGCAACAAGACGGGGTAAGAAAGTTATAACCAATCGGTGGATTCGTAAGCATCGGGATTTTCTCACTTCTCATGAGATTCGATTGAAGACAATAACGCTAGAACGATATGTAGCCAACCGTGCAAACACAAGATTTGTCACATTCTTCCTGCTGAATACGTGGTTACTATTGTCCATCAGCCTTAAGTTTATCAGCAGCATGGTTTTGACGGATGGGTATGTCGAAGAGCAAAAAAACGAGTTTCAGGTGGGCAAAAGAGCTTCTGAACGTGCCGGGTGTGGGGTGGTTGGTGCGACATATGCCAAGGGATGGCTTATCATTGTGGGAGCCAATAAAACGTCGCCGGTGCCTAAAACGGGATGAGGCGGAGACATGCACGCGGGCGGATCTTACCCAGGTTCGGGGCTCTCCGAGGAGATAACACCCCTAGTCCTGCTCTGCGGGGTCTCCGCATGATCACAAGATCGAGAATGGGTAGCTACAATCGCTCCTAGAGCTGTTGGGATCAAGGGAGAAGAAGAACAAGGCTAGCTCTTGCTGCCCTCTATCTATGGTGTGTGTGCTATGCTTAGGAGGCAACTCTATGCTCAGAGGCCAACCCTTTGCATGGGTGCTCCGAGGGGTTTATATAGGCCTACCCCCCGGGGGTACAATGGTAATCCGGCTAGGCTCTGGTCCCAGCCGTCAGTGTCTACGCTCGCCGGCTTCTCCGCCGGCTGCTGGGTCCCGCCGACTGGTGGGTCCCGCCGGCTGCCGGCTACTTGGTCGACAGGCCGGCCCCACCGCCTACGGTCTTGTCGGCGGCTGCTTACTGTAGCCGTGCCTCTGATGACGAGGGCTTTGTCGAGGTAAGCGTGGCTGCAGTGGGCCGCCTCGGGGGCTCTCACTGTAGCCTTACCTCGTCTTGTCTCCTTCATGGGGCTCCTGCTTCGAGGAAGGGAGTAGCCGGCTTCTGGAGGCCGGCTACGCTCTTGGCCGACTGGGAAAGGCCGGGCCGCCTTCACGCCCCTCTCTGGCTGAAGGGGCCCGCCGCCCGCGGGCCGTACGGGAGTCGGTCGTGGGTGATGTCGAGGCCCGCATGGCTACAGTGCCGAGCCGCACGGGAGACGGCCGCCCCGTACGGCCTCCTGTAGCCATGCCCGCCTCGGGCTTTGGGGGTAGTGGGCCGCACTGTGACCACACCCCGTCGTGTCGCCGTTATGTGGGAACAGCTTTGGTGGTTATGGTCTCGGCCGGCTCCTAGGAGTCGGCGTCCTTCTTGGCCGGCTTCTTGGAGTCGGCCACCCCGTAGTCGTCCTGGGGAGGAGTTGGTGAGGCTGGGTCGCCTTCCGGGATTCGGCTTCAGAGGTAGCCGGCCAGGGAAGGCGGCCCAATGCTCGGAGTGCTTGGAGGCCCGAAGGCTTGATAATTTTTTCAGAAGAACCAGGGGCAGTCGGTTAGGCTACCCGTGGCCATTTACTCCGACAGTAGTCCCCGAAGCTGATTGGGCTTCGAGGTGGAGTGGGGGTTGAGAAGCTGGATCAGCTTCCTATCGTGACAAGCCGGCAGCTAGGAACCGGCCTTGGTCAGGCGCGCCGCCTGAGTCGAAATCTTCTGGAGTCGGAGGGCGGGAGCCCGCTGGCACGTGCACCGGGCCGCGGGCCGGCCACGGGCCGTCGGCGAACCACGTGGCCGGAAAGCCTGCCAGCCCACGCGCGTGACGGGACGTCGCCGCAGGGAGGGGGCCCGCCACGTCCGCGCCCCGGCCCAGGCGCAAATTCTTTGTATCCCGAAACCGCCCGCACGTTCCGTGCGGCAGTTTCGGCTCGCATTTATGCGCAATAATTGTGAGACATGGGGGGAGTGGGCGCAGTTAATCCCACTCCCCCCCCCACGTCCGGCCTCTTCGGCCTCGTGAGGCTATAAGTAGGGGGAGGCGGAGGGCGGCATGCCCTCGCACGCTCCTCCTACTTCCTCCGTCTTCTTCCTCTTGCCAGTTCTTGCGACAGCGCCTCGCCGCCGCGCTCTTCCACCGCACGCTCCTCCGCCGCCGTGGTAGCTTTCGCCATGCCTCCCACCGTAGAGCGGCTTGGCGGGGATTGGGACAGCTCCAACGTCCATGACGACCACGTCGACTTCCTCCGCGACACGCGGCGGCTGCCCAGCGCGGACAAAGTGGAGGTCCGCCTCGCGCCGGCGAAGGAAATCTCGCTGAGGCCGCGGGAGGGCAAGCGGGTGGTCTTCCGCTCACACTTCTTGCGCGGCTTCGGCCTGCCAGTGAGCGCCTTCTTCCGCTCCTCGCTCGAATTCTATCAGCTCCAGCCGCACCATCTCACCCCCAACGCGGTGGTGCTGCTATCCGCCTTCGTCACCCTGTGCGAGGGCTATCTCGGCGTCCTCCCCATCCTTGAGCTCTGGGGGGAGTTCTTCCAGTCGAAGCTGGGCACGCGCATTAAGGGCGTGCCGGCTCATACTGGCGCCTTCATCGCGTCTCGGAGATCGGGCGCCGACAACCCCTTCCCCGTCATCACGCTGATCCAATCGGTGAAGAAGTGGCAGAAGTCATACTTCTACGTGCGGAACATCGCTCCACGGGGCGACTACATCAATCTGCCGTCTTACGTAGCCGGCCCACCGGCGGGCAGGCTGCCCCAGTGGTCCTTCCGGGCGGTGCCCCTGTCGCCGGCTGGAAACGCCGCCATCGCCCGACTGCGGGTGATGGTCCAGTCAGAGGGCCTAACGGGGCCCGATCTTCTGGCTGCGTTCGTCACGCGCCGGTTTCTTCCGCTCCAGAGCCGGCCTCATCTGATCTGTCAGACGAGCGGCCAGCTCGATCCAAGCCGAATGTGCACCAAGGAGATGCCGCGCCATGAGGTCGCCTACATGGTGAACTACCTTGCAAACTGCAAACTCACAGAAGAGTGGCAGTTCGGCAAGGAGCCATATAGCCGAGTCAATCTTCCGCCTACGGTATGCTCCCCTTGTCTCTTTTTCTCTCCCTTTGATTTGTTGCCGAGCACCTCTTGGCCGACTCTGACTTAGTCGGCTTGCTCTTCGACTGAGCCCTCTGCTTCGGCCGGCCGGCGGGTCAGACGCGGAGCGCCGCTTCGTCCCCGACCGGACCGAACATGACCTGGAGGACCCCGACCTGGGGGCGGTCCATATGGACGACGACGTCGAGCCGGGCGGTGGCCAAGCCGGCGGCGAAGCAGGCGGCTCCGGGTCACTGCTACCTTTGACGACTGGCCGGACGATGATGAAGCCGAAGCCGTCCCACGCCGCCAGCCGGCATCTGGACGCGGCGCGGGCTCCTCCGCCGCGCGGCCTGCTCGGGGTGGAGGTCAGAAGCGTCGCGCCGCCCAGGGCTTGTTCGGCAACCGAACGAAGAAACCCAGAGGCGGGGCGGCGGCCACCAGGCGGGAGGAGGCGGCCGCGAAGGCGGCTCGTTTCCACAAGGTGGTGAAGCAACCGCAGACCGTGTCGGCGTAAGTCTGAATCTTTCTTTGTGTACTCTCTTTCTTTATTTTCTTTCTTTGGTGGTTCTTGAAACCTTTGTCTGTTTCTTCAACGATCAGAGCTCCGTTGTCACTTGAGCGGGCAGCTGCCGGCTCCGTCGTCGAGTCGCCAAGGGGCTCTAGGAGCACCACCCGCCGCGTGGACCCCCGCGCCGACCTCCAGGAGGCGACGGAAAGGAACGCGCGGGAGGCGCGGGAGGAGCAGGAGGCACGGGAGGCGGAGGCACGGAAGGCAGCCGCCGCCCAGGCGGCACGGGAGGAGGAGGCGGCGAAGGTACTCGCCGAGGCCACAGCCAGGGCCCAGGCAGAGGCTGAGGCCGCGGCGGCGGCAGGGGAGGTTTTGATGGTCACCCCCCTGCGCGTCATGGCGCCTGGGGACGTGGAGCCCTCGCCAGGGGGAGCCAGCGGCTCCCAGCCGGGGCTGGGAGGAAGCGGCGACGACGTCATCATTTTGGAGAAGGGGCCGGAGCTGACCCCGCCAACTGGGGCGGCCCAAGGCGGCCGGCCTGATTCGCCACCTGCACAGTCGGCGGAGGGCGAGCCGGCCGCGAGGGCTGAGGTGGCGGTCCGGGTGCCGCCAAGCCGACGGGCGGGGAAGGCCGCGTCGGAGCCACAGCCGGCCGTAGGCTCCAGCTCGTCGGCCCGAGATGCGGAGGCGGCCAGCGCTACCTCGCGGTGGACACCAGGCGGAGGGACGGCCGTGGTGAACGTGGCTGCGCAAGACGTCCGGACCCGGCTCCAAAGCCAAGCCGCGGCGCTGAGGCAGTTCACCGATGAGTTCCTCGCAACGCGGGCGGCCATCCAGGTTAGTATTCCTACCTTGCTTCTTCTTGATCTTGATTTCTTCCGTGGGGGCGCGTCAGCGCACCCACTGGGTGTAGTCCCCGAGTTCCGAGTCGGCTGCTGAGCAGGCGGCTTGGAACTTCTTGGAGGTTTTGCCTTTGCTGTTTTTGTTCTCACTTCGGTCTTCTGTCCATTTTGCAGGACTACCACAACCTTCGAGCGGCCGCCTTCAACTCCCAGGCTCGGGAGCTGACTTAGAAGACCGCCGACCTTACTGAGAGCCGAGGTACGTGACTTGATCTTTATCTCATGTGGGGGCGCGTCAGCGCACCCACTGGGTGTAGTCCCCGAGATTCGGGCCGACTGCTGAGCAGTCGGGTCGGATCTACCTTGACGGTTTCTTACTTTTCTTCTTCTTCTTCTTCCGTTTCTGCAGCAGCCAACGCCAGTCTGAGGGCACAGCTGGGGGAGTCCCAGACTGCTCTTCGTGCCAAGGATGCCGAGCTCGCCGCCTTGGTGCAGGAGCGCGACCGCCTGGTCAAGAAGCTGGCCGACCAGGAGGAAGGCCACAAGGCGGCGCTGAAGGCTGCGCAGGATCGCGAAGCTACTCTCCAGGCCGAGTTCGAGACGGAGGCGGCTGGCTGGGCTGAGGCCAGGCAGACTCTGGTCTCTGGCTACGGCCAGATCGAAGATCTGGTTGACGGTAAGCCGCCTACCTCTCCGTCCTTTCTTGCCATCTGCCACTTTGGCTTGCTTTCTGATTTTGGTATTCCTTTCTTCTTCTTCACGCAGAGTATTTCCCTAGCTATTCGACTGCCGCCAACCAGGCCATCGAGGCCCGTCGCCAAGCGCGAAGGCAGGCCGGCTTTGAGATCTTGCCAACCGCCGGCCGCTCGCTGGAGGAACAGCTCCTGGCGATCCAGGCTCGCATCCAGCCGGCTCACCGGCTGCTCCGTCGGCTTCAGCGTGCCGGGGCGCAGGTCTTGGCCGCCCTCTGCCCCGGCCAAGTGGTCCCTCGCACCCCCAGTCGGACTGCCGACTGGCTGGAGGTGGCAGTCGGCCGCTTCGAGGCTTGGAAGGCCTCGGCGGCTCGCTCCGGCGCCAGGCGGGCGCTGGAGTTCGTCAAGGCCTGGTATCCCGGCCTGAGCCTGGACCAGCTGGCTACCTGGCGGCAGCAAGCCGACACGGAGCTGGAGCCGGCGCGGCCGGCCATCATTCGGCGGGCTTCGGCGATCGCCGACTACACCGACACTAGCGTCTTCGCCCCCGAGGTAGACGACAATGGAGTCGCCCAGCCGGAGGAGTGGTTCGGGCTGGACCCGGAGCATGGCTAAGACCCGGCGGAGGAGATCGACTCCAGCGATGAGGGTGAAGAAGAGGAGGAGGAGGGTGAGGACGCCGAGCCGGCTAGTGGAGCAGCCGGCCAGCCTCAGCCTGATCGCGCCTCCAGCACCACGTCATGCGCGAGTGCGTCGCCTGCCGTAGGTGGTGGTCAAGCCGAGACCCGCTAGGCGGCCACTCCTTCAGCCGGCGAGGCCACCTTCACCGACCAGCTCGGCCTTCATGTCGCGCCCTAGTCTGCCGCCTTTTGCTTTTCTGCTTTGTTACTCTTTAGAACAATGTTTGGTTAAATTCGCACAATTCCACCCACTGGGTGTATTCGAACTTATGTCTGTTGCCGGCCTGTTGGCGGCTTTATGTATATATATGACTTATGCATTCGGCCTTTCCTTGTGCTTTGCTCTTTGTCCTTCTGCTTTTTCCTTTGCCGCCCTCCCTTGGTTGCCGCCTCCCCAGTCAAACAGTTGCTCTGCAATCTGTAGCCGGGGAGTGCCTGGCCGATTGGGGAGGGGGAAGTACTTTAGCTCTGCTGGACTAAAGCTAAGTTTTTTAGGAAGCCGGCCAGCCGGCTGCTTTGACAGCCGGTAGGCATATTTGGAGGCCGTCTCTTTGCTATATAGGTTAGTTGTTCCTTAGCCATTTTTCGTATGGGCATCCTTTCTGTCTTCTCTCTTGCTAGTCGGACAGTCAGTTCTTTGAGCTGCGACTTTCAACAAGAGAGGACTTGGGGGCCGGCGCACTACTTTGCTGACTTCGGGAAGAACTTTCGATATAGCTCAAGGCGGCCAGTCCCCGGGCCGACTAGTCGAACCCGGTGCCGGACAAGAATTCAAAATGTAATAATACATTCATGGATATGACACTCATCATTCATAGATAAATAAAAGCCAGTCCCCGAGTACTGTTCGGGGGGCCTGTTGGTTTGTACTTAATACAAAAGGGTAGCATGATACATACTGCTTTTCAGCTGTAAAATCGTCTTAGGAGGTTTACGTTCCATGGTCGCTCCGACTCCTTGCCGGAGTCGTCTCTCTTGCGTGCTCTTGGTTTTTGCGCGACGATCAAGTAGTAGGAGTCGTTGCCGAGTGCCTTGCTGACGACGAAGGGGCCTTCCCCAGGGGACGAGAGCTTGTGCTGGCCGGCTGTTCGCTGGATCAGCCGGAGGACAAGGTCGCCCTCTTGGAAGGATCTTGGCTTGACCTTGCGGTTGTAGTAGCGACGCAGCCCTTGCTGGTAGATGGCGGACCGGCTGAGGGCGAACAGTCGGCCTTCTTCCAGTAGGTCGACGCTGCCTTCTCTTGCTTCCTTGGCCTCCTCCTCCGTGTACATGGTGATCCGAGGCGAGTCGAACTCGATGTCTGTTGGGATGACAGCCTCAGCACCGTACGCGAGGAAGAATGGAGTGAAGCCGGTTGACTTGTTAGGTGTAGTGCGCAGGCTCCAGAGGACAGCCGGCAGCTCTTCGAGCCAGCAGCCGGCCGATCGCTCCAGTGGTACAACCAGTCGGGGTTTGATGCCGGAGAGGATGAGTCCATTTGCTCGCTCGACCTGGCCATTTGACTGCGGGTGGGCAACGGAGGCTAAGTCCAGTCGGATGCCCTGGGTTGCGCAGAAACATGCCAGTGCTCCTTTGGCGAAGTTCGTGCCGTTGTCGGTGATGATGCTGTGCGGCACGCCGTACCGAGTAGTGATGTCGGTGATGAATGTTACGGCAGTCGGCCCGTTCAGCTTCTTAATCGGCTTGGCTTCGATCCACTTTGTGAACTTGTCCACAGCAACGAGTAGATGTGTCAGGCCGCCGCGGGCTGTCTTGAAAGGGCCCTCCATGTCCAGTCCCCAGACGGCAAAAGGCCAGGTGAGGGGGATGGTCTTGAGTGCAGAAGCCGGCAGGTGTTGCATGGAACTAAAAACTTGGCATCCTCTGCAGCTCTTGACTATTTCTTTAGCATCCTCCAAGGCAGTCGGCCAGAAGAAACCATGGCGGAAAGCCTTGGCCACAAGGGATCTCGAGGCTGCGTGGTGGCCGCACTCGCCTTGGTAGATGTCTTTGAGGATTGCTACTCCTTTTTCTGGCTCGACACAATGCTGGAAGACTCCAGTGACGCTGCGCTTCACAAGCTCTCTGTTGATTATTGTATATGCTGCGGCTCGTCGTTGCACTAGTCTTGCTGAGATCTCATCAGCCGGCAGCTCTCTGCTGACTAGGAACTTGAGGATGGGCTGGGCCCATGAGGGAGCTGTGACTTCTTCTTCTGTTAATGTGGCCACCATGACTCGGGTGGGTGGGTTGGGCATTGAATTGGAGTCGGCCACCGCTTCTTGTGTCGTTGCAGTCCCCGGGCCGACTGCTGCAGTCCCCGGGCCGGGTGCCACTACGGCAGTCCCCGGGCCAGGTGTCGAAGTCCCCGTGCCGCCTGCGGGATTTCTCTAGTTGGATCCGGCTGTATCTGGCGCGGGCGGTACGAAGATGGAATCCGACTCTGGAGACGGCTTGATGGACGGCTTGAGGAGGCGCTGGAGGGAGACGCCAGTCGGTATGGCTTGTCGGGTGGAGCCGATCCGTGCTAGGGCATCTGCTTGGTCGTTGTCGGCCCTTGGCACGTGAAGGAACTCGCACCCTTCGAAGTATCCGCTTATCTGCTAGACGAGGAAACGATAGCTCGCCATGTTCGCGTCCTTGGCGTCCCAGTCGCCAGATGATTGCTGGACCACCAAGTCTTAGCACAGGATCCGGCGTATGCCGAGCTCTTTGGCTAGCCGGAGCCCGTGTACGAGCGCCTCCTACTCGGCGACGTTGTTGGAGGCGGCGAAGTGGATCTGCAGCGTGTACTTGAGCTTGTCGCCTTTGGGAGAGGTGAGGACGATGCCGGCTCCTAAGCCGGTGCGCATCTTAGACCCGTCAAAGTCATTCCGCCAATGGGTAGAGTCGGGAGCCGGCGGTAAGTACTGGGTCTCGGCCCAGTCGACGAGGAAGTCGGCCAATGCTTGCGACTTGATGGCGGTGCGGGGTTGATAGAAAATCGTGTAGGGCGCCAAGGCAATGGCCCATTTGGCCACCCGGCCGGATGCATCCCGGCTGCCTATGATCTCGGCGAGCGGGGCAGTGCATACGACCGTGATGGGGTGCTCTTGGAAGTAGGGCTTCAATTTCTTGGCAGCGAAGTACACCCCATAGCACATCTTCTGGTAGTGCGTGTAGTTTTGCTTTGAGCTAGACAGTACTTCGCTGAGATAGTAGACCGGCCTCCGGACTAGCTTGGCTCGGCCTTCCTCCGGGCACTGGACCACAACAACAGTGCTGACGACTCGGCTAGTCGCGGCGATGTAGAGGAGCATAGGCTCCTTCTCAGTCGGCGCAGCCAGGATAGGCGGAGTGGTCAGCATTTTCTTCAACTCATGGAAGGCTTGGTCGGCTTGATCATTCCACTCAAAGTGAGTGGACTTCTTCATGAGTCGGTACAGGGGGAGGGCCTTCTCTCCTAGTCGGCTGATAAAACGATTCAGGGAGGCTAAGCAGCCAGTGAACTTCTGCACATCTCGCAGCTTGGTGGGAATCTCCATCCTCTCGATGGCCTTAATCTTGACGGGGTTGCACTCAATGCCGCGTTCGGAGACCAGGAAGCCTAGCAGCTGGCTGGCTGGTACTCCGAACACGCACTTCTCGGGGTTGAGCTTGATCTGGAATCGGCGCAAGTTGGCGAATGTTTCTTTCAGGTCTTCCAGCAAGGTACCGCGCTTCTCTGTCTTCACCACAATGTCGTCTACGTAGACGTGGGCATTTCTGCCGAGTTGTTTCAAGAGACATTTCTGCATGCAACGCTGAAAAGTGGCACCGGCATTTCTCAAGCCGAATGTCATTGTCAGGTAGCAGAAAGCTCCAAAGGGTGTGATGAAGGCAGTCTTCAGGCGGTCGGCCGGGTCCAACTTGATCTGATGATACCCTGAGTATGCATCCAAAAAACTTAACAGCTCGCATCCGGCTGTGGAGTCTATCACTTGGTCAATCCGCGGCAGAGCAAACGGATCCTTTGGGCAGGCCTTGTTCAAACTCGTGTAGTCTATACACATACGCCACTTGTTATTCTTCTTCAGGACCAGAACTGGGTTGGCAAGCCACTCTGGAAAGAACGCTTCCATGATGAAGCCGGCGGCAAGGAGCCGGGCTATCTCTTCTCCCACAATTCTTCGCTTCTCTTCAGACAGTCGGCGGAGGGGTTGCTTGACCGGCTTCGCATCAGCTCGGACATGTAATTTGTGCTCGGCGAAATCCTTCGGGACACCCGGCATGTCCTTTGGGGACCATGCAAAGATGTCTCGATTCTCACGGAGGAAGTCGACGAGCTCGCCTTCCTATTTACTGTCCAAATTCGCCCCAATCACAGCGAACCTCTCCGGGTCCAGAGGTATCTTCTTCGTCTCTTTGGCAGGCTGGAAGGAGCCCTGCGCATCACAATCCTTGGGGTTGGGGGACAAGGCCGGCTGCTTGCCGGCCATGGCCACAACCCGTTCCAACATCTTCTTCTCTTCTGCCACCACGAGGGACTCGGCCAGCCGGCTACTGGCCATGGCACACTCCATGGACTTCTTGTAGTCGCCGGCTACCGTGATGACCCCCTTCGAGCTCAGCATCTTCATCTTCAGGTAGGCGTAGTGGGGCACATCCATGAACTTGGCCAAAGCAGGTCGGCCAAGCAGTGCATGATAGGGGCTCTCCAAATCCACTACCTCGAACCATATTGCTTCCCGGCGAAAATGATCTTTGTCTCCGAAGAGAACATCCATTTTGATCTTGCCGATTGGAGAGCAAGATAGGCCGGGTACGATATTATGGAAGACGGTGCGGCTCGGCCTGAGCTGCTTCGCTTTGATGTTCAGCTTCTCCATGGTATCGCGGTACAGTATGTTGATACTGCTTCCGCCGTCTATCAGGACGCGGGAAAATCTGGCAGCTCGCCTCTCCGTCGCGAGGGTGACGTCCAAGACCATTGCATCGGAGCCAGGCGAAGGCATCACCTCTGGGTGGTCGGCCTGGCTCCAGCTGATTGGCTTTTCTGACCAGTGCATGAACTCGGCGGTGCTAGAGGCGACTGCGTTCACTTCTTGGTGCTTCCGGCGCCGACTGCGCTTGTCGTCGGCTTGACTGGTCAAGACGATGTAGGCGGCGTGCTCTTCGGGAAATTCGTCTTGGATGGCGCCGACTGCCGGCCGAGCCGCCGGCTGCTGGGGAGCTGGAGGCGGCGGGCCGGGAGGCGGAGGCGGCAACATCCCTTCGCCCTTGGTGATGCGGGTGAGCCAGTGGCATTTCCGGGTTGTGTGGTTGGACGGCTTCGCGCTGCTGTGGAACTTGCAGGGGGCATCAAGAGCTTGCTCGTAGGAGAAAGACGGCTGCCAAGGCGGCCGGCCACCCTTCTTCTTAGGAGCGGGCCGATCTTCGGGCTGCTCATCTTCAACTGTGGCCACCTGCCGACTGGAGGAAGTCGGCATGGGGCCCTTGCGCTTGTGGTCGTTCTGGTAGGGGCGCCGATTAGGGTCGCCAGCCGGCGTCTTGGGAGCCGGAGCGATTACTGTCCCCGAGGCGTCTACTCGCAGCTCGGTCTTCATCGAGGAGTCGGCGGTGGCGTATTTGTCGGCGATGACCAGCAACTCATCGAGGGTAGCCGGCTCGTCGCAGAGGAGTCGGTGCTTGAGGAGGGTGCCTTCTCGGCTCCCGGCGGTGAAGTACTCGATGGCCTGGACCTCGTGCACTCCCTCGCAGGAGTTGTGGAGCTCGGCCCATCGCGTGAGGTAGTCGCGGGTCGACTCATTGGGCCCTTGGACGCAGAGGGAGAGCTGGCGAGGCTTGGGAGGCCGCTTGTAGGTGCTGGTGAAGTTGCGGACGAAGACTTCGGTGAAGTCCAGCCAACTGTTGATGCTGTAGGGCTTGAGGCTGTTGAGCCATGTGCGTGCCGTGCCTTGCAGCATGAGGGGGACGTACTTCACGGCGACGCGCCGATTGCCGTTGGCTATGCTGACGGCCGTGGAGTAGTCGATGAGCCAATCTTCCGGCTTCACCGAGCCGTTGTACTTGGGCGTGTCTCTGGGGAGCGAGAACCCTTTGGGGAAGGGCTCGTCGTGGATGCGGGGGCCAAAGCATGGCGGGCCGACATCGTCTTCTTCTTCTAGCGCCAAGGATCGAGCAAGGCGGTCGATCCTGTGGCGGGCATCGTTCTCGCCGACTCCTTCTCGGCGGCCGAGTCGGTCGCCAAGAGTCGGGTGTGTGATAGGCGGCGGAGTAAGGCGTCTTTCTCTTCGAGGCGGGGGAGGAGGCAGGTTTCCTTGGTGTTCAACCGCTCGAGGGCGGCCTTCCGCGTCGCGCTCGATGGTAATGCGAGTCCGGCTGCGGCTGGCAGCCGGCTCCTTGTCTTTCTTCTGGCGCGCGCCGCTCGCAGTCGGCGAGCGGGACGTCGCGGCGTGCTCCCGGCGCGGGGGATGACTATCAGCACGGGCGCCGGCTTCATGCCGTTCTGCAGCCGCGTCGATCAGCTGCTGGATCCGTCTTGTCATATAGGGGAGCTCGTCGGCTCCCAGCCCATTGAGCTCCTCTGCAGCCGCCTGAGCGGCTCGCAGATTCTCGAGCGGGGTGGCGTAGACGGGGCGATCTGCGCCCAGCATGCTGGCAACGGCCGCGCCGCGCTTCTGGACGAAACCGGCTCGGCTCGGGCCGCTGGGCGGCGGCGTACCGAAGGCGGCGCGGTCGACTTCGCGCTGGTGGGCCTCGGTGAGGTGTCTCATGGAGGCTATCTTCTGGCCCTCCGTGATGAGGGCAAGGCGGCGTGCCTCCAGGGTCTCGGCGTCGGCATCGGCCGGGATGGGGACGGAGAGGTCGTGCATTGCCGCTTGCAGGGCATCGTGGGCGTTCTTGCCCGAGTTGGCGACGTGGCTGATGACCAGCACTTCGGTGACAGCGCTGCTGCCGCTGTCAGCTCGAGGGAGGGGGTCGTCGAAGACCACCACGTCGGAGGGGTAGGCGTCAAGCGATGCAGTGTCGGAGTCGACGAGCATCGGGTCGGTGGAGCCGACCGACTCCACATCTGCAGCAGGCTCGCTGGAGACATGAAGCTGGTCGAGGAGGCTGACGAGGCGGCTCTAGGGGTAGTCGGTGCCTGCGTCGGACGCAGGCTCGTCAGAGATGCGAGTCTCGCCGAGCAGATCGGCGAGGCAGCTCGCTGCGCAGGCGTCGTCGACGCCTCGCAACGTGTCGAGGCAAACGCCATCGGGCGCAGCAGGCTGGCTGCGCTCGCGAGGGAGGAAGAGGGTTCCCGTCATGAACAGGTCTCCGGACGACGGTGCACCTGGCCCCACGGTGGGCGCCAAATGTCGGGTGGTTGGTGCGACATATGCCAAGGGATGGCTTATCATTGTGGGAGCCAATAAAACGTCACCGGTGCCTGGAAACGGGATGAGGGGGAGACATGCACGCCGGCGGATCTTACCCAGGTTCGGGGCTCTCCGAGGAGATAACACCCCTAGTCCTGCTCTGCGGGGTCTCCGCATGATCACTAGATCGAGAATGGGTAGCTACAATCGCTCCTAGAGCTGTTGGGATCAAGGGAGAAGAAGAACAAGGCTAGCTCTTGCTTCCCTCTATCTATGGTGTGTGTGCTATGCTTAGGAGGCAACTCTATGCTCAGAGGCCAACCCTTTGCATGGGTGCTCCGAGGGGTTTATATAGGCCTACCCCCCGGGGGTACAATTGTAATCCGGCTGGGCTCTGGTCCCAGCCGTCAGTGTCTACGCTCGCCGGCTTCTCCGCCGGCTGCCGGCTACTTGGTCGACAGGCCGGCCCCACCGCCTAGGGTCTTATCGGCGGCTGCTTACTGTAGCCGTGCCTCTGATGACGAGGGCTTTGTCGAGGTAAGCGTGGCTACAGTGGGCCGCCTCGGGGGCTCTCACTGTAGCCTTACCTCGTCTTGTCTCCTTAATGGTGCTCCTGCTTCGAGGAAGGGAGTAGCCGGCTTCTGGAGGCCGGCTACGCTCTTGGCCGACTGGGAAAGGCCGGGCCGCCTTCACGCCCCTCTTTGGATGAAGGGGCCCGCCGCCCACGGGCCGTACGGGAGTCGGTCGTGGGTGACGTCGAGGCCAGCATGGCTACAGTGCCGAGCCGCACGGGAGATGGCCGCCCCGTACGGCCTCCTGTAGCCATGCCCGCCTCGGGCTTTGGGTGTAGTGGGCCGCACTGTGACCACACCCCGTCGTGTCGCCGTTATGTGGGAACAGCTTTGGTGGTTATGGTCTCGGCCGGTTCCTAGGAGTCGGCGTCCTTCTTGGCCGGCTTCTTGGAGTCGGCCACCCCGTAGTCGTCCTGGGGAGGAGTTGGTGAGGCTGGGTCACCTTCCGGGAGTCGGCTTCAGAGGTAGCCAGCCAGGGAAGGCGGCCCAATGCTCGGAGTGCTTGGAGGCCCGAAGGCCTGATAATTTTTTCAGAAGAACCAGGGGCAGTCGGTTAGGCTACCGTGGCCATTTACTCCGACACCGGGCTTCTATTTACAACATATTGTGTTCATAATCCAGTAAATTTTACGACCCAGGATGTTCATTCTATGGACCTGATCGATCCATTTGACTGTGACTGCCAAAAACAGTGCTGGAGTTAGATGTTGTTGCCCTTTTCAATCTGGTTTTTTTTGTAAACCCGATGAACAATTAACCCTCGTGCTTTTGTACAGTTTGTAAGCTGGAGTTAGATGTTCCTGCCCTTTTCAACTCGGCTGTGACTATCATATTTTCTTTGAAACAAGGCAAATGGCTTGCCAGTCGTTTAATTTAGAGTGAAATATTGTAACAAATCCCAACCAAGGGAAATAACATCACTCTCGCCAGCTGCTTGAGCTCACTGTGCATTATAGAAGCCGAGTGATTAGCCCCCACCAGCACCCACAAACTTATTTCGAACTAGCACATCAAATGGGCTGTAAATTTTCATAGGAAAGGCTGCATGACCATGAAAGATTTGGATTCTGACATTTGGGACCCGCGAGGAAATAGCCTATCCAAGGTGGTGTCGACTTACTAGCCAGTCAACAAACGACTCTGCCTACCAGCCGTTGGATTGACATCCAACATCTGTTGTGTATCTTCTATCTCTTGTCTTCTTCTTCCTCCAGCCGCCCAAACCAAACCACCCCGTCGGCTCCGCCTGCTCCCGCCTCCCATGGCTAGTTGCACCACCACCGCCCTACCGTACGTACCCTCCAACGTTGGCCAGTCCCTCCCTCTATTCCCCCCACACGTCCTGTTATTCTCCGGTGACGTCAGCCCCAACACGCACCCGCGCCCGAACCAGTCAACCCTCGTACTCCCCTCCGCCTGCGAGTGGACCGGTGCATCTTCAACGGCTCCTGTTCGTTCCGTCCGAGGCCTCGCCGTCGTCCTCCGCCTTGCGGCCTTGGTTCGCTCGCCGTGCGCGGTGCGCCGCGCTCTTCCGTTGTCAACGTCGTCAACAACCGAGAGGAACAAGGAGATGACTGTACGTGGAGAGGATGACAGTAGGGACCCACCAGCGTCATGGCAGTACGCAAGCAAGTGCCTCTATAGTACAAGCCCAAAAATATGGTTCCTCCTAATGGTTGGACATCTGCGGCTCACGCCATTGTCAATGTAGTCAATAAACGAGAGAATTACACTACGAGCGGCTGACACCAGGGACCCAGCAAGTCGCCATTTTTTTTGAGGAACAGGCAGTTGTTATTTATACTAGTTTTAGCGACAGATCAGGGTAACAACGGGGCTGTGGCCTGTCTAGCCAGGGTTTTATTTATGTTTACCACATCATGAGCCCAGTTGTGTTTTTTTCTTGCTGAAAATGGCTAGCCCAGTTCTATTTTTTAAAAGAAATACCCAAACAAGGCCTACTTGCTTTATCGGCCCTGCTGGGCTGCAAATCTTTCAAGATGAGGAAAGTTTCATTCGGTTTGCCTAGAAATGGGCTGTACATTTTTAAAACACATCAAACCGGGAATTAGTTTCAATTTTTTTTTTCATTACAAGATCTTAAATTCCATTGATTTTTATGCGTGGACAATTATTTGGATTTTATATTTATATAAATTATTTTTCAAAATAGTTTGAATGTGAATCGATATTTCTGGATTAAAAACAGTTGACCGCACCGAAATATGCAAAATTTTGTATACTTTTTAACCATGGCCACAATATGGGGTGTAATGCTAACAAAAAGAAGATGGGCTCCAAAAAAATTCTTAAGAATTAGCAAATGGGCTGTACATTATTAGAAATAATGGCAGATGGGCTGTATGCTGTTTTCCACAGATTTGAGGCTGACTTGTGTGCCTACTATAGGTTGACGCGTATGCTTTCATAAAAAAAGGTTGACGCACACGCAACGCCCTGTCAACTTAGTCAACACACGAGAGCAGTGACTGTTGGATGTCCATCCAACGGCTGTCGTGCTTCTTCAATCTCTACTCTTCAGGCTCCAGCTGCTCAAACAAGCGCCGGCGGGAGTGCCTGCTCCCTCCTCCCGCGGCCGGCTATGCTGCCGCGCAGGCCTCACGGCCCCATCGTACTCCCATCGCTGGCCTAGCCATCCCTCTACTCACCCACACATGTTGTTATTCTCCGGTGACGGCAGACGAACCAGTAAACCCTCGTACTCCTCCGCGTGGGAAACAACTGCCGAGTATTCCCTGGCTCCGTGTCGTTCCCTTCCTAGGCCTCGCCGTCGTCTACCGCCCTGGTGCTCTCGGCGTGGCCTGGTCAACGTGGTCAATGAACGACATCCATCGGAAGTGGACTATACGTGGAGAGGCTGACAATTGGGTCCACGGCTGCACGCAAGGAAATGCCTCCTTATTACGCGCAAAATAATGATTCCTCCACCTGACAGCTAGGACCCACAGGAAGGGCCTCTGTATTTCTTGAAAAAAATGTTCCCCCCGCTGACAGGTCGGACCCACCAGCTATATCTTCGCACACAAGGAAGTGCCTCCTTATTACGCCCAAAAAAATGAATACCCCCCTGCTAGCTGGGACACACCATATTGTTGGGCTAACTTGTGGGCCTACTAAGTTGACGGGGACGGAAGGCTTTGTCAACTTAGTCAATACTCCAGTGACCGTATGATGTCCGTCCAATGGACATAGTGCTTCTTCAACCTCTGGTCTTCTTGCTCCAGCCGCCCAAAGCAGTGTCGGTCGTGCCGCCTGCTCCTGCCTCCCGTGGCCGGCTGTGCTACCGCGGAGGCCTCACCACCCCCATACTACTCCCACCACTTGCCAGGCCATCCCTCCACTCACCCACACCCCCTGTTATTCTGCGGCGACGGCAGCCTCACACCGCAGCCGAACTAGTGAATGCTCGTACTCCTCTCCGCGTGGGCATCCACTGCCGCCTCTTGCTCGGCTCCGCGTCGTCCCCTTCCTAGTCCTCGCCGTCGTCCACCGCCGTGGTGCTCTCGGCGCGGCGTGGTCAATGTGGTCAACGACCGACTTCCATCGGAAGAGTACTGTACGTGGAGAGGCTGACAGCTGGGTCCACGGCAGCCGCATGGAAGTGCCTCCTTATTACGCGGAAAATAATTATTCCTCCACCTGACAGCAGGGACCCACCGGACGGGCTACCAGTATTTTGCGAAAAAAATGATTTCCCCCTGACTGCTGGGACCCACCGGACGGGCCACCGTATTTCGCGAAAAAACGTTCCCCCCCCCCCCCCCCGCTGTCAGCTCGGACCCACCGGAAGTGCCTCCTTATTACGCACAAAAAAATGAATATTCCCCCGGCTAGCTGGGACCCACCTTGGTGGGAGGCTGACTTGTGGGCCTACTAAGTTGACGGGGACGAAGGGCTTTGTCAACTTAGTCAATATGAACGATTCTAGCTCTAGTGACCGTACGATGTCCATCCAACGGCCGTAGTGCTTCTTCAACCTCTGGTCTTCTTGCTCCAGCCGCCTAAAGCAGCACCGGTCGTGCCGCATGCTCCTGCCTCTCGTGGCTGGCTGTGCTGCCGTAGAGGCCTCACCGCCCCGACTATTCCCACCGCTGGCCAGGCCCTGCGGCGACGGCAGCCTCACACCGCAGCCGAACGAGTGAACCCTCGTACTCCTCTCCGCGCGGGTTTCCACTGCCGCGTCTTCCCCGGCTCCGCGTCATCCCCTTCCTAGGCCTCGCCATCGTCCACCGCCGTGGTGCTCTCCGCGCGGCGTGGTCAACGTGGTCAAGGAACGACTTTCATCGGAAGAGTACTGTACGTGGAGAGGCTGACAGCTGGGTCCACGGCCACAGCCCTGTTTTTTTGTGATTTGCCAAGTAAGTCGCTTTGTCAGGCCTGTTGGGCTGCAAATCTTTCAAGATGAGGAGAGCTTTCATTCGGCTGGCCGAGAAAATGGCCCATCAGTAATGAGAAATGGGTTGTACATTTTTAAAACACATCAAACCGGCAATTAGTTTCAAATATCTTTTTTTTTCATTTCAAGATTTTAAATTACATTAATTTCTATGCGTGGAGAATTTGTTGGATTTTATATTGATATACATTTATTTTTAAAATCAGTTTGAATGTGAGTCAAAATTTTGGGATTAAAAACAGTTCGGACCGCACCGAAATATGCAAAATTTCGTATAATTTTTTAACCGTGGCCACAATATGGGCTGTAATGCTAAACAAAAAGAATATGGGCTCCAAAAAAACCTTAAGAATTAGCAAATGGGCTGTAAATTATTAAAAATAATGGCAGATGGGATGTATGCTGTTTTCCACAGATTTGAGGCTTTCCTAAAAAAAGGTTGACGCACAAGCACTGACTGTTGGATGTCCATCCAACGGCCGTCGTGCTTCTTCAATCTCTGGTCTTCCTGCTCCAGCCGCTCAAACAAGCGCCGGCGGGACTGCCTGCTCCCTCCTCCCCGCGGCCGGTTGTGCTGCCGCGCAGGCCTCACCGCCCCATCGTACTCCCATCGCTGGCCTAGCCATCCCTCTAGTCACCCACACCTGCTGTTATTCTCCGGCGACGGCAGACGAACCAGTAAACCCTCGTACAGTCGTACTCCCCTCCGCGTGGGAAACAACTGCCGAGTCTTCACTGCCTCCGTGTCATCCCCTTGCAAGGCCTCGCCGTCGTCCACCGCCGTGGTGCTCTCGGCGCGGCGTGGTCAATGTGGTCAACGACCGACTTCCATCGGAAGAGTACTGTGTGTGGAGACGCTGACAGCTGGGTCCACGGCCGCAGCAAGGAAGTGCCTCCTTATTACACGCAAAATAATTATTCTCCACCAGACAGCAGGGACCCGTCGGACGGGCCACCGTATTTCGCGAAAAACGTTTCCCCCTGACTGCTGGGACCCACCAGCTACACCTTCGCACGCAAGGAAGTGCGTCCGGGCAAAAAAAACAAAACGATTCGCCCCCCTGACTGCTGGGACCCACCAGCTACATCTTCGCACGCAAGGAAGTGCCTGACAGTCGGGACCCACCTATTCGAAGCGTACGTAGCGTTGTCATTCTGGTCGCGAACGTGTACGTACATATATACTGGTGGATGTAGAGGCGCGCACGTGTCATAGCAGAGGCGCGCACATAGCATGTACACGTACGTACAGCGGCCAGGGTGCAAGAAAGAAAATACGGCCACGTATGTGTACATATGGGCGGGGTCTCAAACGCCTACTCGCGCATACGTACGGCGAGGGCTCGTTGACATGGCTGGGTCGGAACAGAGAAACAGTGTCGTCATCGTGTTCATGGGGAGGCAACGGAATGCGTCGTGTCCATCGGGAGGCAACGGAACGCGTGGGAGCCAATCGGCTGGGTCGGAACGGAATGCGTGGTCGTGTTCATCGGGAGGGCTTGGACGGAACAGGCGATGGAAACGAGGCCTGGCATACCGCAGAACGGAGGAAACGGCCTTGTGTTCGACCGGCCACATTCGAAACGGGATCCTGTTCATCGGGAGGGGTGTGGCGTACCACAAAATGGACGAAACGGAC
Source organism: Aegilops tauschii subsp. strangulata (assembly GCF_002575655.3). NCBI lineage: Eukaryota > Viridiplantae > Streptophyta > Magnoliopsida > Poales > Poaceae > Aegilops > Aegilops tauschii. The sequence continues at coordinate 393,494,253 of NC_053035.3, forward strand.
CTCCTATGGTCGAAACGGGGGTCCTGTTGATCGGGAGGGGTGTGGCGTACCGCAAAACGGACGAAACGGACCTCCTACGGTCGAAACGGGGGTCCTGTTGATCGGGAGGGGTGTGGGGTACCGCAAAACGGACGAAACGGACCTCCTACGGTCGAAACGGGGGTCCTGTTCATCGGGAGGGGTGTGGCGTACCGCAAAACGGGACTCCACGGGATACTGTTCATCTCCACCGTCGACCTCCTCCCGCCTCTACGGGCTACCGTCGACCTCCTCCAGCCTCCACGGGCTCCTGTTCATCCAGCCTCCACCGCGCGCTACTCCACCGGCTACTGTTCAACCACCCCTCCACGAGCACCCCTCCACTGTCTACTGTTCATCCAGCCCTCCACACCACGGGGTCCTGTTCAACCACCCCTCCACGGGCACCCCTCCACCGTCTACTGTTCATCCAGCCCTCCACACCACGGGGTCCTGTTCATCCAGAGGCAACGCCACCGTTCACTGTTCATCCACCCCCCCCCCCCGCAACACTCACTGTTCATCCCAGAGGCAGCATCGGTCGGCTTCAGTTAGCAGCACTAGCGAAGGAATCGCTCAATCGGGTTCAGTTAACAGCCATCGATCGATCGCTCGGGTTCTGTAACGCGTAGCCTGCAGTGCAATCGCTCAGGTTCAGTTAAAGCCCAACGCCTCGCTCGGGTTCAGTTAGAGCCAACGCCTCGCACACACGCGCGTACATGTACAAGAGAAACGCGCATCGCTCGGCCCCCGACCTCCCACCGTAACCGGGAACTCCCCAAAATTTCCCTCGCCCTCGCTTATACCACGGTTTTTTCCGTCATGGACGGCCCAAAGAATGTCATGCAGCTGCGTCTCCGGCCCGCCCAGGACGAAAAGCCCATTTTCTGTCATGATTTTTTGTCATAGAAGTAGGAGCCCACCACATCTATGATGATACCGGTTTTTGTCACAATTATTGTCATAGAAGTGTCATATGTATGACAGAAAAAAAATTCGTTCGGCCCAAAATGTCATGGATGTGTCTTTTTTTGTAGTGACTATTGGTGCCATTCATGCTATTGGTAAGAATGATTGTGATGATATGCAAAACCACAAGCTTGGGGATGCTATGTTTAATGAGTATGAAATGTTTGAAGATTTATTTGCTGGAAATAATGCTTGTCCTAAGCTTGGGGATGCTTTGCTTAATGAATATGATCCTTTGATTCCTTCTACTTTCAATAAGAAAATTTATTATGATGATAGGATGCCTCCTATTTATGATGATTACATTGATGAAAGTGGGTTTGGAAGAGTGTCAACTCTAGGTAGTAGTGATCCCACTATTTTGGAGGGTGTTGAATCTTATTACAATATTGATGAAAGTGGATTTGGAGAGGTCATGACTTTATTTAGTGATACATCCACTATTTTGGAAGAGTAATAAATCTTCTATGCTTGTGCATCATGAAAAGAGTGATGTATGTGATAGTTACATTATTGAATCCATTCATGATGCCTCTGAAAATTATTATGAGAGAGTAACTTATGCTCTTACATATCTCAAAAATATCAAGTTTCTTCTCTATGTGTTGATTGTTTTGAAGTTGCACTTGTTTTGCCTTCCTATGCTAGTTGATTCTTGCTCCCATAAGTTGTTTGCTCACAAAATCCCTATGCATAGGAAGTGGATTAGACCTAAATGTGCTAATCATATGCTTCATGATGCTCTCTTTATGTTTCAATTCTTATCTTTTATGTGAGCATCATTGAAATCATCATGCCTAGCTTAAAAGGCATTAAGGAAAAGTGCTTGTTGGGAGACAACCCAACACTTTTACCTACTGTTTTTGTGTGTTCACATGATTATGCTACTGTAGTGATCATGTTTTATTGCTTTTGGTTCAATAAGGTGCCAAGTAAAGCCTCCGGGATAGTGTGGATGATAGTTGACTTGAATCTGTGCAAAAACAGAAACTTTCGCGCTCAGTCCAGGAAATTTGAAAATTCACTGGAACGTGCTTTTGATCTGAATTTTTTACAGGTGATATATATACAAATTCTCTACATTTTCCTATTTTTTCAGGATTTTTGGAGTAGCAGAAGTATGGTTGGAGTACAGATTACTACAGATTGTTCTGTTTCTGACAGATTCTGTTTTCAATGCATAGGTTGCTTGTTTTCTAGTTTCTATGGCTTATATTGCTCAATATAAATTGTGGAAATGATATGCTGCATTAGGCATTGTGTGGAAAAAATTATGAATCTTGTCTTTGACAGTACCTAAGTGAAATGGTTTGCTCTTTATCATACTAACGCATCTCACGAAGTTCCGTGAAGTTTTGTGTGATTGAAGTTTTCAAGTTTCGGGTGAGATATCGATATGAGGAGAATAAGGTATTACAAGACCCTAAGATTGGGGATGCCCAAGGCACCCCCAAGATAATATTCAAGGAAGATCCAAGCAACTAAGCTTGGGGATGCCCCGGAAGGCATCCCCTCTTTCGTCTCCAACATTATCGGTAACCTCGCATGGAGCCTTGTTTTCATTCGTCACATGATATATGTTTTACTTGGAGCGTCATTTTCTTTTGTTAGGATTTGCTTGCAGTTATTTATAATACTTTTTGCATCTTTATTTTCAATAAAAATGTCAAGGATAGCCTTTACCATACTTATTTTAGAAGCATACTTGTTGCTATTTAAAAACAGAAAGTTTATCGCTGTTGCAAAAATTCTCTAGAAAAGTTAGAATATGATAAAATGTTGAAACTTTTTGCATAATGAGCTCTAATAAATTTTCTAGATTGTGGTAAATTTTCATAATTTTTGGAGTTAGGGAAGTATTGATACTCTTGCATTCTTTATAGATTGTACTGTTTTGGCAGATTGCTCTTATGTTTGCATTGTGTGCATATGTTTGCTTGTTTAACGATTCTATTTGAGGATAGGAGTATTAAATATGCAGAGGCATTTAGTATGCAATGTTGAATAATATTTTTTGTGATTTGCTACAGTAGAGAATGATAAGGTTTTGCATTGGTTTATACTAACTTATCTCACGACTTCTTGTTGAGTTTTGTGTGGATGAAGTTTTTTGAGATTTAGGAAAACCGTGATATGAGAGGAATTAAGGAGACACAAAAGCTCAAGCTTGGGGATGCCCAACACATCCCAAGATAATATTCCAAGAAGTCTCAAGCATCTAAGCTTAGGGATGCCCCGGTAGGCATCCCACCTTTCTTCTTCAATGATTATCGGTTAGTATCGGTTGAACCTAAGTTTTTGCTTCTTCACATGTTGTGTGCTATTCTTGGAATGTCATTTTATTTTGTTTTTGCTTGTTGTTTTAATAAAATACTTAGATCTGAAAGTTTTTGAATAATAGAGAGTCCTCAAATAGCTACCTATTTACTTAACTACTCGCATGATCTTCACTTATATCTCTTTGGAGTAGTTTGTCATTTACTCTTGTGCTCCACTTATATCCTATGAGTAAATAGTTAAATAAATTGAATGTAATGAAGTTGAAATCATATCATGCCTAGTGGTAGCTTCACATTAGGTTTAGAAAATGAAATCTTTTGAGGCTTGACAATCACAATACTGGTCATACAAGCAATTCACAAATAATTAGTATAAGGAAGAGAACTTTCACATGCAAATACACTTTCATGGAAATCTTTTGTGATTATGAGCCCCCATCAAAATATTATATGCCAAAATTGTTGACGTTGGACAAGGAATACAACGTAATGATTTATGTTTGTTCATATTCACATGGAAGTTCTATTGTCATAGATCCTTCAACATGTGGTGCTTGCCCCCCATCTTTGCTAGCCAAAAATTCCGCACCAAGTAGAGATACTACTTGTGCATCCAAAAACCCTTAAAGCCAAATCTTATTTTCAAGAGTCCACCATACCTACCTAAGGATTGAGCAAGATCCTTCAAGTAAGTTGTCATCGGTGCAATAAGGCAATAAAAATTGCTTCTAAAAGTGTTAGATCATTTAGAGTAAGAGAAAACTGAGCGTTGTACGAACTTATGATGGCAAAGCAATAAAAGCAACGGACTCCATAATAAAGGTTGCTATTGTAAGGGGCAATATAATGTGACGTTCTTTTGCACTAAGGTATTGAGCATACAAACAAATAAGCACATGGCAACCTCTGCTTCCCTCTACGAAGGGCCTATCTTTTACTTTTCAGTATTTACTTTTATGCAAAGAGTCAAAGTTTTTCTCTCTACTCCTTTTTATTTTCTCTTTTGGCAAGCATCATGTGGTGAGGAAAGATCTAGGCACATATGTCCAGTTGAATATGGGTAGCATGAGTTATTATTGTTGACATCACCGTTGAGGTGAATACGTTAGGAGGCAAAACAATAAGCCCCTATCTTTCTATGTGTTCGGTGGAAATGTTTTGCTCATGTGTATGCGGTGAGTATTAGCAATCATAGAAGACTATATGATGGTTGAGTATGTGGAGCTCTTTCTTAGACTCCATTGAATAAGTTGAATTGCAATTGCTTGGTGACTGAGAACATAGGTTGTTGAGTTTCAACAGAGTTCATTGTTTGAACCTTAACATGTGAATTGGTTGCTACTATAACATGAGAAGTTTTATAAGAAAGAATTGCAGTTATGATGCTAGAAAAAGTTATTGAAATTTTCATTGATCAAACTTATGCACTTTGCCAGCACTCACACTTCATAAGTTACTTCTTTTATCATTTACCTACTCGAGGACGAGTAGGAATTAAGCTTGGGGATGTTGATACGTCTCCAACGTATCTATAATTTATTAAGTATTCATGTTGTTATTTTTTCATTCTTAGGTGTTTTACAATCATTTTATGGCAACTTATATCATTTTTTGGGACTAACCTATTGACCTAGTGCCTAGTGCTAGTTGTTGTTGTTTGCTTGTTTTTTTACGTCGCGTGAAATCAATATCAAACGGAGTCCAAACGCAACGAAACTTCACGAAGATTTTTTCTGGACCAGAAGGAACCCAATGGGCCTGAGCTGCACCTGGGGGTGCCCCGAGGGGGGCACAACAAACCAGGGCGCGCCAGGGCCCCTGGCGTGCCCAGGTGGGTTGTGCCCACCTCGGTGGCCTCCCACACCCCCTCTTTGCCCTATAAATTCACAAATATTCCGAAACCCTTCGGGGTAGACCTGGATCAAAATTTCCACTGCCGCAAGGCTTTGTAGCCACCAAAAACCAATGTAGACCCGCTCCAGGACCCTGCCGGAGGGGGAATCATCTCCGGTGGCCATCTTCATCATCCCGGCGGCCACCACGATGAGAAGGGAGTAGTCCACCCTCGGGGCTGAGGGTTTGTACCAGTAGCTATGTGTTTTATCTCTCTCTCTCTCTCTCTCTCTCTCTCGTGATCTATATCATGGGCTTTGTTAATATAGTTGGATCATATGATGTTTCTCCCCTCTATACTCTTGATATGATGAATTGAATCTTTACCCTTTAAAGTTTCGTCTTGTCGGATTGAATATTCAGATATGAGAACACATGATATATGTCTTGCAATATGAATACTTGAGGTGACAATGAGGTATCCTATTGATTCACTTTATATGTGTTATGGCATTCAACTCGCGGATTCCCGCGGTGATATTGGGGTAATCTATGCATAGGGGTTGATGCATGTTTTTCTCCGACGGAAAATTTGGGGTCTCCTTATAGTTATTTGTGTGGATGGAGTATTATGAATATGAATTTGCTTTGGTGTTATTCTAGTACGAACTCTAGGATAGATCGGACGGAAAAAATAGCTTTGTGTTATTTTAGTACGAACTCTTGAATAGAGCGAACGGAGAGAATAGCTTTGAGGTGGCTTATGATGGGGAATGTAGTAATAATTCAAATTTTTTCTACGTCTCACCACGATCAATCTAGGAGATACTAGCAACAAGAGAGAGGGAGTGCATCTTCATACCCTTGAAGATCGCTAAGCGGAAGCATTACAAGAACGCGGTTGATGGAGTCGTACTCGCGGCGATTCAAATCGCGGAAGATCCGATCCAAGCGCCGAACGGACGGCGCCTCCTCTTTCAATACACGTACAGCCCAGGGACGTCTCCTCCTTCTTGATCCAGCAAGGGAAGAGGAGAAGTTGAGGGAGAACTCCGGCAGCACGACAGCATGGTGGTGGAGCTTGTGGTTCTCTGGCAGGGCTTCGCCAAGCACTATGGAAGAGAGGAGGTGTTGGAGAGGGGGAGGGGATGCGCCAGGGAAGGGTTCCCGACTGCCCTAGGGTTTCCCCTAGGGGGCGGTGGCCAGGGCAGATTGGATCCCCCTAGGAAAACCCTAGGGAGACTTGCCCCCCAAGCCAAACCAGGTGGAGGCTTGCCTCCCAAGTTAGGTGGAGGTGCCTCACCTCCCAAAGTAACGTGGAAAAGGGTGTGGGGGCGCACAGCCCCTTAGTGGGCTGGTTTGCCCCCTCCCCTTGGCCCATGGGGCCCTGCAACACTTGCCGGGGCCCCCGAAACACCTTTCGGTCATGCTGGCCATAGCCTGGTACCCCCGTAACACTTCCGGACTCCAATACCCTTCGTCCAATATACCGATCTTCACCTCCGGAACTCCTCGTGACATCCGGGATCTCATCCGGGACTCCAAACTACCTTCAGTAACCACATACTATTCCCATTACAACTCTAGCGTCACCGAACCTTAAGTGTGTAGACCCTACGGGTTCGGGAACCATGCAGACATGACCGAGACACCTGTCCGACCAATAACCAATAGCAGGATCTGGATACCCATATTGGATCCCACATGTTCCACGATGATCTCATCGGATGAACCACGATGTTGGGGATTCAATCAATCCCGTATACAATTCCCTTTGTCCATCGGTATGTTGCTTGCCCGAGATTCGACTGTCGGTATCCCCATACCTCGTTCAATCTTGTTATGGCAAGTCTCTTTACTCGTTCCGTAACGCATGATCCTGTGGCTAACTCCTTAGTCACATTGAGCTCATTATGATGATGCATTACCGAGTGGGCCCAGAGATACCTCTCCGTCATAGGGACTAACAAATCCCAGTCACGATTCGTGCCAACCCAACAGACACTTTCGGAGATACCTGTAGTGCCCCTTTATAGTCACCCAGTTACGTTGTGACGTTTGATACACCCTAAGCATTCCTACGGTATCCGGGAGTTGCACAATCTCATGGTCTAAGGAAACGATACTTGACATTAGAAAAGCTCTAGCGAACAAACTACACGATCTTGTGCTATGCTTAGGATTGGGTCTTGTCCATCACATCATTCTCCTAATGATGTGATCCCGTTATCAACGACATCTAATGTCCATGGTCAGGAAACCAAAACCATCTATTGATCAACGAGCTAGTCAACTAGAGGCTCACTAGGGACATGTTGTGGTCTATGTATTCACACATGTATTACGGTTTTTGGTTAATACAGTTATAGAATGAACAATAGACAATTATCATGAACAAGGAAATATAATAATGACCATTTTATTATTGCCTCTAGGGCATATTTCCAACAGTCTCCCACTTGCACTAGAGTCAATAATCTAGTTACATTGTGATGAATCGAACACCCATAGTTCACATCGCCATGTGACTAACACCCAAAGAGTTTACTAGAGTCAATAATCTAGTTCACATCACCATGTGATTAAGACTCAATGAGTTTTGGGGTTTGATCATGTTATGCTTGTGAGAGAGGTTTTAGTCAATGGGTCTGCAACATTGAGATCCGCATGTACTTCGCAAATATCTATGTTATATCATGGATGCTGCTTCCACGCTCCACTTAGAGCTATCCCAAATGGTTGCTCCACAATACGCATCCGGTTTGCTACTCAGAGTCATCCGGATAGGTGTTAAAGCTTGCATCGACGTAACCCTTTACGCCAAACTCTTTATCACCTCCAAAACTGAGAAACATTTCCTTATTCCTCTAAGGACAATTTTGACTGTTGTCTAATGGTCCATTCCTGGATCACTTTTGTACCCCCTTGCCAGACTCATGGCAAGGCACATATCAGGTGCAGTACACAGCATGGCATATCGAACAGAGCCTATGGCTAAGGCATAGGGGATGACTTTCGTCCTTTCTCTTTCTTCTGCCGTGGTCGAGCTTCAAGTCTTAACTTCACACCTTACAACTCAGGCAAGAACTCCTTCTTTGACTGATCCATCTTGAACTCCTTCAAGATCATGTCAAGGTATGTGATCTATGAAAGTCTTATCAGGCGTCTTGATCTATCTCTATAGATCTTGATACCCAACATGTAAGCAGTTTTACATAGGTCTTCCTTTGAAAAACTCCATTCAAACAACCCTTTATGCTTTCCAGATATTCTACATAATTTGTGATCAACAATATGTCATCCACATATACTTATCAAAATGTTGTAGTGCTCCCACTCACTTTCTTGCAAATACAAGTTTCTTGCAAACTTTGTATAAACCCAAATGCCTTAATCACCTCATCAAAGCGTATGATCCAACTCCGAGATGCTTGCTCCAGTCCATAGAAGGACCGCTGGAGTTTGCATACCTTTTAGCATCCTTAGGATTGACCAAATCTTCTGGTTGTATCATATACAGCCTTTCCTGATGGAAACCGTCAAGGAAACTTTGTTTTGACATCCATCTGCCTGATTTCGTAAATGAAAATGCAGCAACTGCTAACATAATTCTAACAGACCTTAGCATCGCTATGATTGAGAGAGTCTCATCATAGTCAACCCCTTGAACTAGTCGGAAACTTCTTTGAGACAAGTCGAGCTTCACAAATGGTGATATTACCATCAGCGTCTGTCTTCTTCTTAAAGATCCATTTATTCTCAATTGCTTGCCGATCATCGGGCAAGTCCACCAAAGTCCATACTTTGTTCTCATACATGGATCCTATCTCGGATTTCATGGCTCCTAGCCATTTGTTGCAATCTGGGCCCACCATTGCTTCTCCATAGCTCATAGGTTCATCGTTGTCCAACAATATGACCTTTAAGACAGGGTTACCACTCAAAAGTTGTACACACCCTTGTCGACCTACGAGGTTTGATAGTAACTTGATCTGAAGCTCCATGATAATCATCATTAGCTTTCTCTTCAACTAAGGTAGGTGCCACAGATAACATCTGTCTGTGCTGCGCTATTCTCTGGTTGAAGTGAAGGTTCAACAACCTCATCAAGTTCTATCTTCCTCCCACTCAATTCTTTCGAGAGAAACCCTTTCTCGAGAAAGGACTTGTTCCTAGCGACAAACATTTTGCCCTTAGATCTGAGATAGAAGGTATACCCAATCATCTTGTTTGGATATTCTATGAAGACACAATTTTCCGCTTTAGGTCGAGCTTTTCTGGCCAAAGCCTATCGACATAAGCATCGTAGCCCCAAACCTTAAGAAACAACAACTTAGGTTTCTTGCCAAACCATAGTTCATACGGTGTCGTCTCCACAGACTTAGATGGTGCCCTATTTAAAGTGAATGTAATTGTCTCTAATGCATAACCCCAAAATGATAGCGGTAGATCGGTAAGAGACATCATAGATCACACCATATCCAATAGGGTGCGATTACGACGTTCGGGCACACCATTACGCTATGGTGTTCCAGGTGGCGTCAACTGTGAAACGATTCCACCTTGTCTTTAGTGATTGCCAAACTCATAACTCATATACTCTCCCCTAGAACTTGATCTTCTTGTTATGATGATTCTCAACTTCACTCTGAAATTGCATGAACTTTTCAACCGTTTCAGACTTATGCTTCATTAAGTAAATATACCCATATCTACTCAATTCATCGGTGAAGGTGAGAAAATAAAGATATCCACTGCGTGCGTCAACACTCATCGGACCGCACACATCAGCATGTGTGATTTCCAACAAGTCACTTGCCCGTTCCATTGTTCCAGAAAACGGGGTTTTAGTCATCTTGCCTATGAGGCATGGTTCGCATGTATCAGGTGATTCAAAATCAAGTGACTCCAAAACTCCATTAGCATGGAGGTTCTTCATGCGCTTTACACCAATATGACCTAAGCGGCAGTGCCACAAGAATGTGGTACTATCATTATCAACTCTACATCTTTTGGCATCAATGTTATGAACATGTGTATCACTACGACCGAGATTCAATAAACCATTCACATTGGGTGAATGACCATAGAAGGTATTATTCATGTAAACAGAATAACCATTATTCTCTGACTTAAATGAATAACTGTATTGCAATAAACATGATCTAATCATGTTCATGCTCAATGCAGACCCCAACGCAAATCTAGGTTCAACACTAATCCCGAAGGTAGAGGGAGCGTGCAATGGTGATCATATCATCCTTGGAAACACTTCCAACACATATCGTCACCTCGCCCTTAGCTAGTCTCCGTTTATTCCGTAGCTTTTGTTTCAAGTTACCAATATTAGCAACTAAATCGGTATCTAATACCCATGTGCTACTAGGAGTACTAGTAAGGTACACATCAATAACACATATATCAAATATACTTATGTTGAAGTTGCCAGCCTTCTTATCTACCAAGTATTTGAGGCAGTTCCGCTACCAGTGACCGTTCCCCTAATAGAAGCACTTCGTCTCGGGTTTGGGTTCTTGGGTTTCTTCACTGCAGCGGCAACTGGCTTGCCATTCATGAAGTTTCCCTTCTTGCCCTTGCCCTTCTTTGAAACCAGTGGTCTTGTTAACCATCAACACTTGATGCTCCTTCTTGATTTCTACCTTTACGGCCTTAAGCACGTGAACAGTTCTGTGATCATCTTCCCTTGCATGTTATAGTTCATCACAAAACTCTAGTAGCTTGGCGATAGTGACTGGAGAACTTTGTCAATCACTCTCTTATCTGGAAGATTAACTCCCACTTGATTCAAGCGATTAAAACAAGTCTTTCTCTAGGACGATTCTCAGACTACGGCCCTAGTCCGCACAACTGCTTACAATATCTTTCAACTTAGTCTTTCTCTAGGAACGTATTAAAACAAGGAGCTAAAGCGTGAGCTATTAATCTACAACATAATTTGCAAAGACAATTTAGACTATGTTCAAGATAATTAAGTTCATCTAATTATTTAATGAACTCCCACCCAGATAGACATCCCTCTAGTCATCTAAGTGATACATGATCCGAATCGACTAGGCCGTGTCCGATCATCACGTGAGACGGACTAGTCATCAACGGTGAACATCTCCATGTTGATCGCATCTACTATACGACTCATGTTCGACCTTTTGGTCTCTTGTGTTCCGAGGCCATGTTTGTACATGCTAGGCTCGTCAAGTCAACCTAAGTGTTTCACATGTGTAAATCTGGCTTACACCCGTTGTATGCGAACGTTAGAATCTATCACACCCGATCATCACATGGTGCTTCAAAACAACGAACCTTCGCAACGGTGCACAGTTAGGGGGAACACTTTTCTTGAAATTTTAGTGAGGGGTCATCTTATTTATGCTACCGTCGTTCTAAGCAAATAAGATGTAAACATGATAAACATCACATGCAAATCATAAAGTGACATGATATGGCCAATATCATCTTGCGCCTTTGATCTCCATCTTCGAGGCGCAGCATGACCACCTTCGTCACCGGCATGACACCATGATCTCCATCCTCTTGATGTCCATCATCGTGTCTTCATGAAGTTTTCTCGCCAACTATTACTTCTACTACTATGGCTAACGGTTAGCAATAAAGTAAAGTAGTTGCACGGCGTTTTCATTGACATGCAGGTCATACAATAAATTAAGACAACTCCTATGGCTCCTACCGGTTGTCATACTCATCGACATGCAAGTCGTGATTCCTATTACAAGAACATGATCAATCTCATATATCACATATATCATTCATCACATCTTTTTGGCCATATCACATCACATAGCATACCCTGCAAAAACAAGTTAGACGTCCTCTAATTGTGGTTGCCTGTTTTACGTGGCTGCTATGGGTTTCTAGCAAGAACGTATCTAACCTACGCAAAAGCCACAACGGTGATATGCCAATTGCTATTTACCCTTCATAAGGACCCTCTTCATAGAATCCGATCCGACTAACGTGGGAGAGACAGACACCCGCTAGCCACCTTATGCATCAAGTGCATGTCAGTCGGTGGAACCTGTCTCACGTAAGAGTACGTGTGAGGTCGGTTCGGGCCGCTTCATCCCACAATGCTGCCGAATCAAGATAAGACTAGTAACGGTAAGAAAATTGAACAAATCATCGCCCACAACTACTTTGTGTTCTACTCGTGCATAGAATCTACGCATAGACCTAGCTCTGATACCACTGTTGGGGAACGTAGTAATAATTCAAATTTTCCTACGTGTCACCAAGATCAATCTAGGAGATACTAGCAACGAGAGAGAGGGTGTGCATCTTCATACCCTTGAAGATCCCTAAGCAGAAGCGTTACAAGAATGCGGTTCATGGAGTCGTACTCGCGGCGATTCAAATCGCGAAAGATCCGATCCAAGCGCCGAACGGACGACGCCTCTGCGTTCAACACACGTACAGCCCGGGGACGTCTCCTCCTTCTTGATCCGCCAAGGGGAGAGGAGAAGTTGAGGGAGAACTCCTGCAGCAGGACGGTGTGGTGGTGGAGCTTGTGGTTCTCCGGCAGGGCTTCGCCAAGCACTACGGAAGAGAGGAGGTGTTGGAGAGGGGGAGGAGCTACGCCACGGAAGGGTGCCCAGCTGCCCTCCCACCCTGTCACTATATATAGGGGAAGGGGAGAGGGGGAGGCGCCCTAGGGTTTCCCCTAGGGGCGGCGGCCAGGGCAGATTGGATCTCCCTAGGAAAACCCGAGGGAGACTTGTCCCCCCAAGCCAAACCAGGTGGAGGCTTGCCTCCCAAGTCAGGTGGAGGTGCCCCACCTCCCCAAGTAATGTGGGAAAAGGTGTGGGGGCGCACAGCCCCTTAGTGGGCTGGTTTGCCCCCTCCCCTTGGCCCATGAGGCCCTGTAACACTTGACGGGGCCCCTGAAACACCTTTCGGTCATGTTGGCCATAGCCTGGTACCCCCGGAACACTTCCGGACTCCAATACACTTCGTCCAATATACCGATCTTCACCTCCGGACCATTCCGGAACTCCTCATGATGTCCGAGATCTCATCCGGGACTCCGAACTACCTTCGGTAACCACATACTATTCCCATTACAGCTCTAGCGTCACCGAAACTTTAGTGTGTAGACCCTACGGGTTCGGGAACCATGCACACATGACCGAGACACCTCTCCGGCCAATAACCAATAGCGGGATCTGGATACCCATATTGGCTCCCACATGTTCCACGATGATCTCATCGGATGAACCACGATGTCGGGGATTCAATCAATCCTGTATACAATTCCCTTTGTCCATCGGTATGTTGCTTGCCCGAGATTTGATCGTCGGTATCCCCATACCTCGTTGAATCTCGTTATGGCAAGTCTCTTTACTCGTTCCGTAACACATGATCCCGTGGCTAACTCCTTAGTCACATTGAGCTCATTATGATGATGCATTACCGAGTGGGCCCAGAGATACCTCTCCATCATAGGGAGTGACAAATCACAGTCTCGATTCATGCCAACCCAACAGACACTTTCAGAGATACCTGTTGTGCACCTTTATAGTCACCCAATTACGTTGTGACGTTTGATACACCCAAAGCATTCCTATGGTATTCGGGAGTTGCACAATCTCATGGTCTAAGGAAACGATACTTGACATTAGAAAAGCTCTAGTGAACGAACTACACAATCTTGTGCTATGCTTAGGATTGGGTCTTGTCCATCACATCATTCTCCTAATGATGTGGCCCCGTTATCAATTACATCTATTGTCCATGGTTAGGAAACCACAACCATCTATTGATCAACGAGCTAGTCAACTAGTGGCTCACTAGGGACATCTTGTGGTCTATGTATTCACACATGTATTACGGTTTCCGGTTAATACAGTTATAGGATGAACAATAGACAATTATCATGAATAAGGAAATATAATAATAACCATTTTATTATTGCCTCTAGGGCATATTTCCAACAGCTTAGTGCTCTACAAACAATTCCTATCTTTTGTCCTCCGCTAATAGGAACTCGGGAGTGATTCTATAATGCACTTTGAGGGATAATCATATGATCCAACTAAGTTAGCATTGTTGAGAGGTTGCACTAGTGAAAGTACGGACCCTAGGCCTCATTTTTAAGCATTGCAAAACCGTTTTTATATCCGTTTACTATTTTCTACCTTGCTGTTTTTATTTATTCAGATTATAAAAATATATTTCTACCATCCATATTACACTTTTATCACCATCTGTCGGATCTTGGGTTCCGGCAAAACCCTTAAGGTTCGAACTCTGGGGTGCGCGCGAAGTTCTTTCCCTCCTACCGATCCACGCCCTAGCTCGCTTAGATCTCGCGGACGAACTCGATGAACTCGCAACACAAGGGACACAAGATTTATACTAGTTCGGGCCACCGTTGTGGTGTAACACCCTACTCCAGTGTGGTGGTGGTGGATTGCCTCTTGGGCTGATGAAGAACAGTACAAGGGGGAGAACAACCTCCTGAGGTTGAGGTGTTCTTGTGTTCGGTGTGGCTAAGGGCTGGCTCTCCATTAGATGAGATCAAGCTGCCTCCTTGGGTGGTGGCTAGTCCTATTTATAGAGGCCCTGGTCCTCTTCCCAAATATTGAGAGGGAAGGGAGCCAACAACGGCGACCAATTTGAAAGGGGACAACTAGTACAAGCTATCCTGACAAAAGCGGTCTTCGCCTGCGAAAGGGCTCTGGCGATGACGCCGTCTTGGGCTCCACGGTGACCTCGGTCCGGCTGGCCTGCTGGTCTTGGTCTCGTTGCACTAATATGGAAACCTTTTCCTGATGCCTCGGTACTCCGCACCCGCGCTTGCCCCCTTGGCACCAAAAGAGGAAACGAGGACGCTGCGCGCGCTGGCACCCGCCTGGTGTCGATCGTCATGGCTCACGTCATGAGAGCCTCGCGAGGTTTGCCCCACCTTGATATCTCCGCTCCTCGCGAGGCAGCCTGGCGAGGCCGCTCCTGTGGAGGTCTTGCATCGCCCGCCTCGCGAGGGTCTTGACAGCCTTGTTGACGAAGATGGGCCGTACAGGCCTGCTAGCGAAGCCACACCGTGGGCCGCAGACAGGCAAGTCTGGGGACCCCCGTTCCCAGAATGCCGATAGTAGCCCCCGGGCCCAAGGTGCACTCAGGCTTGGCTTCAAGGCGTAGCCAAAAGACAAGCGTGAAGCGTCGCGGTCCCCAAAAGCATACGGCCTTGGTCGACACGTGGCAGTTGATTGGACGTGGGCGTCTCCACTGCCCCGCGCTGCCTCGGCAAATGCTTGATTTGACAAGTTCCTGCGACATGCAAGGAAAATCATCATTACCTGTGATCGTGGGTGAAGGAAATATGCCCTAGAGGCAATAATAAAGTTATTATTTATTTCCTTATATCATGATAGAAGTTTATTATTCATGCTAGAATTGTATTAACCGGAAACATAATACATGTGTGAATACATAGACAAATAGAGTGTCACTAGTATGCCTCTACTTGACTAGCTCATTGATCAAAGATGGTTATGTTTCCTAGCCATAGACATGAGTTGTCATTTGATTAACGGGATCACATCATTAGGAGAATGATGTGATTGACTTGACCCATTCCGTTAGCTTAGCACTCGATCGTTTAGTATGTTGCTATTGCTTTCTTCATGACTTATACATGTTCTTATGACTATGAGATTATGCAACTCCCGTTTACCGGAGGAACACTTTGTGTGCTACCAAATGTCACAACGTAACTGGGTGATTATAAAGGTGCTCTACAGGTGTCTTCAAAGGTACTTGTTAGGTTGGCGTATTTCGAGATTAGGATTTGTCACTCCGATTGTCGGAGAGGTACCTCTGGGCCCACTCAGTAATACACATCACTATAAGCCTTGCAAGCATTGTGACTAATGAGTTAGTTGCGGGATGATGTATTACGGAACGAGTAAAGAGACTTGCCGGTAACGAGATTGAACTAGGTATCGAGATACCGACGATCGAATCTCGGGCAAGTAACATACCGTTGACAAAGGGAAAACCGTATCTTGTTATGCGGTCTGACCGATAAAGATCTTTGTAGAATATGTGGGAGCCAATATGAGCATCCAGGTTCCGCTATTGGTTATTGACCGGAGAGGTGTCTCGGTCATGTCTACATAGTTCTCGAACCTGTAGGGTCCGCACGCTTAACGTTACGATGACAGTTTTATTATGAGTTTATATGTTTTGATATACCGAAGGTTGTTCGGAGTCCCGAATGTGATCACGGACATGACGAGGAGTCTCGAAATGGTCGAGACATAAAGATTGATACATTGGAAGCCTATGTTTGGACATCGGAAGTGTTCCGGGTGAAATCGGGATTTTTCCAGAGTACCGGGAGGTTACCGGAACCCCCCCCCCCCCCGGTAACTTAATGGGCCTTAGTGGGCCTAGGTGGAAGAGAGGAGAGGAGGCCAGGACAGGGCCGCGCGCCCCTCCCCCCCAGTCCGAATAGGACAAGGAGAGGGGGGCGGCGCCCCCCTTCCTTCCTCCCCTCCACCTCTTCCCCCTTCCTCTCCTAGTCCAACATGGAAAGGGGGGAGTCCTACTCCCGGTAGGAGTAGGACTCCTCCTGGCGCGCCACACCTCCTTGGCCGGCGGCCTCCCCCTTGCTCCTTTATATACGGGGCAGGGGGGCACCTCTCAACACACAATTGATCAACGATCTTTTAGCCGTGTGCGGTGCCCCCTCCACCATATTATACCTCGATAATATCGTAGCGGTGCTTAGGCGAAGCCCTGCGTCGGTAGAACATCATCATCGTCACCACGCCGTCGTGCTGACGAAACTCTCCCTCAACACTCGGCTGGATCGGAGTTCGAGGGACGTCATCGAGCTGAACGTGTGCTGAACTTGGAGGTGTCGTGCGTTCGGTACTTGATCGGTCGGATCGTGAAGACGTATGACTACATCAACCGCGTTGTGTTAACGCTTCCGCTTTCGGTCTACGAGGGTACGTGGACAACACTCTCCCCTCTCGTTGCTATGCATCACCATGATCTTGCGTGTGCGTAGGAATTTTTTTGAAATTACTACGTTCCCCAACAGTGGTATTAGAGCCTGGTTTTATGCGTTGATGTCATGCACGAGTAGAACACAAGTGAGTTGTGGGCGATATAAGTCATACTGCTTACCAGCATGTCATACTTTGGTTCGGCGGTATTGTGAGATGAAGCGGCCCGGACCGACATTACGCGTACGCTTACGCGAGACTGGTTTCACCGTTGCGAGCACTCGTTGCTTAAAGGTGACCGGCGGGTGTCTGTCTCTCTCACTTTAGTTGAACCGAGTGTGGCTACGCCCGGTCCTTGCGAAGGTTAAAACAGCATCAACTTGACAAACTATCGTTGTGGTTTTGATGTGTAGGTAAGAACGGTTCTTGCTAAGCCCCTAGCAGCCACGTAAAACTTGCAACAACAAAGTAGAGGACGTCTAACTTGTTTTTGCAGGGCATGTTGTGATGTGATATGGTCAAGACATGATGCTATATTTTATTGTATGAGATGATCATGTTTTGTAACCGAGTTATCGGCAACTAGCAGGAGCCATATGGTTGTCGCTTTATCGTATGCAATGCAATCGCCATGTAATTGTTTTACTTTATCACTAAGCGGTAGCGATAGTCGTAAAAGCAATAGTTGGTGAGACGACAACGATACTACGATAGAGATCAAGGTGTTGCGCCGGTGACGATGGTGATCATGACGGTGCTTCGGAGATGGAGATCACAAGCACAAGATGATGATGGCCATATCATATCACTTATATTGATTGCATGTGATGTTTATCTTTTATGCATCTTATCTTGCTTTGATTGACGGTAGCATTATAAGATGATCTCTCACTAAAATTTCAAGATAAAAGTGTTCTCCCTGAGTATGCACCGTTGCGAAAGTTCTTCGTGCTGAGACACCACGTGATGATCGGGTGTGATAGGCTCTACGTTCAAATACAACGGGTGCAAAACAGTTGCACACGCAGAATACTCAGGTTAAACTTGATGAGCCTAGCATATGCAGATATGGCCTCGGAACACGGAGACCGAAAGGTCGAGCGTGAATCATATAGTAGATATGATCAACATAGTGATGTTCACCATTGAAACTACTCCATCTCACGTGATGATCGGACATGGTTTAGTTGATTTGGATCACGTAATCACTTAGATGATTAGAGGGATGTCTATCTAAGTGGGAGTTCTTAAGTAATATGATTAATAGAACTTAAATTTATCATGAACTTAGTACCTGATAGTATCTTGCTTGTCTATGTTAATTGTAGATAGATGGCCCGTGCTGTTGTTCCGTTGAATTTTAATGCGTTCCTTGAGAAAGCAAAGTTGAAAGATGATGGTAGCAATTACACGGACTGGGTCCGTAACTTGAGGATTATCCTCATTGCTGCACAGAAGAATTATGTCCTGGAAGCACCGCTGGGTGCCAGGCCTGCTGCAAGAGCAACACTAGAAGTTATGAACGTCTGGCAGAGCAAAGCTGATGACTACTCGATAGTTTAGTGTGCCATGCTTTACGGCTTAGAACCGGGTCTTCAACGACGTTTTGAACGTCATGGAGCATATGAGATGTTCCAGGAGTTGAAGTTAATATTTCAAGCAAATGCCCAGATTGAGAGATATGAAGTCTCCAATAAGTTATACAGCTGCAAGATGGAAGTGAATAGTTCTGTCAGTGAGCATATACTCAAAATGTCTGGGTATAATAATCACTTGATTCAACTGGGAATTAATCTTCCGGATGATAGCGTCATTGACAGAATTCTTCAATCACTGCCACCAAGCTACAAGAGCTTCGTGATGAACTATAACATGCAAGGGATGAATAAGACAATTCCCGAGCTCTTCGCAATGCTAAAGGCAGCGGAGGTAGAAATCAAAAAGGAGCATCAAGTGTTGATGGTCAATAAGACCACTAGTTTCAAGAAAAAGGGCAAAGGGAAGAAAAAGGGGAACTTCAAGAAGAACAGCAAGCAAGTTGCTGCTCAGGAGAAGAAACCCAAGTCTGGACCTAAGCCTGAGACTGAGTGCTTCTACTGCAAGCAGACTGGTCACTGGAAGCGGAACTGCCCCAAGTATTTGGCGGATAAGAAGGATGGCAAGGTTAACAAAGGTATATGTGATATACATGTTATTGATGTGTACCTTACTAATGCTCGCAGTAGCACCTGGGTATTTGATACTGGTTCTGTTGCTAATATTTGCAACTCGAAACCGGGGCTACGGATTAAGCGAAGATTGGCTAAGGACGAGGTGACGATGCGCGTGGGAAATGGTTCCAAAGTCGATGTGATCGCCGTCGGCACGCTACCTCTACATCTACCTTCGGGATTAGTATTAGACCTAAATAACTGTTATTTGGTGCCAGCGTTGAGCATGAGCATTATATCTGGATCTTGTTTGATGCGAGACGGTTATTCATTTAAATCAGAGAATAATGGTTGTTCTATTTATATGAATAATATATTTTATGGTCATGCACCCTTGAAGAGTGGTCTATTTTTGTTGAATCTCGATAGTAGTGATACACATATTCATAATGTCGAAGCCAAAAGATGCGGAGTTGATAATGATAGTGCAACTTATTTGTGGCACTGCCGTTTAGGTCATATCGGTGTAAAGCGCATGAAGAAACTCCATACTGATGGACTTTTGGAACCACTTGATTATGAATCACTTGGTACTTGCGAACCGTGCCTCATGGGCAAGATGACTAAAACACCGTTCTCCGGAACTATGGAGAGAGCAACAGATTTATTGGAAATCATACATACAGATGTATGTGGTCCGATGAATATTGAGGCTCGTGGCGGATATCATTATTTTCTCACCTTCACAGATGATTTGAGCAGATATGGGTATATCTACTTAATGAAACATAAGTCTGAAACATTTGAAAAGTTCAAAGAATTTCAGAGGGAAGTTGAAAATCATCGTAACAAGAAAATAAAGTTTCTACGATCAGATCGTGGAGGAGAATATTTGAGTTACGAGTTTGGCCTACATTTGAAACAATGCGGAATAGTTTTGCAACTCACGCCACCCGGAACACCACAGCGTAATGGTGTGTCCGAACGTTGTAATCGTACTTTACTAGATATGGTGCGATCTATGATGTCTCTTACTTATTTACCGCTATTGTTTTGGGGTTATGCTTTAGAGACGGCCGCATTCACTCTAAATAGGGCACCATCAAAATCCGTTGAAACGACACCTTATGAACTATGGTTTGGCAAGAAACCAAAGTTGTCGTATCTTAAAGTTTGGGGTTGCGATGCTTATGTGAAGAAACTTCAACCTGATAAGCTCGAACCTAAATCGGAGAAATGTGTCTTCATAGGATTCCCAAAGGAGACTGTTGGGTACACCTTCTATCACAGATCCGAAGGAAAGACATTCATTGCTAAGAATGGATCCTTTCTAGAGAAGGAGTTTCTCTCGAAAGAAGTGAGTGGGAGGAAAGTAGAACTTGATGAGGTAACTGTACCTGCTGCCTTATTGGAAAGTAGATCATCACAGAAACCAGTTTCTGTGACACCTACGCCAATTAGTGGGGAAGTTAATGATAATGATCATGAAACTTCAGATCAAGTTATTACTGAACCTCGTAGATCAACCAGATAAAGATCCGCACCAGAGTAGTACGGTAATCCTGTTCTGGAGGTTATGTTACTAGACCATGACGAACCTACGAACTATGAAGAAGCGATGGTGAGCCCTGATTCCGCAAAATGGCTTGAGGCCATGAAATCCGAGATGGGATCCATGTATGAGAACAAAGTATGGACTTTGGTTGACTTGCCCGATGATCGGCAAGCCATTGAAAATAAATGGATCTTCAAGAAGAAGACTGACGCTGACGGTAATGTTACTGTCTATAAAGCTCGACTTGTTGCGAAAGTTTTTCGACAAGTTCAAGGGATTGACTACGATGAGACCTTCTCACCCGTAGCGATGCTTAAGTCTGTCCGAACCATGTTAGCAATTGCCGCATTTTATGATTATGAAATTTGGCAAATGGATGTCAAAACTGCATTCCTGAATGGATTTCTAGAAGAAGAGTTGTATATGATGCAACCGGAAGGTTTTGTTAATCCAAAGGGAGCTCACAAAGTGTGCAAGCTCCAACGATCCATTTATGGACTGGTGCAAGCCTCTCGGAGTTGGAATAAACGCTTTGATAGTGTGATCAAAGCATTTGGTTTTATACAGACTTTTAGAGAAGCCTGTATTTACTAGAAAGTGAGTGGGAGCTCAGTAGCATTTCTGATATTATATGTGGATGACATATTGCTAATTGGAAATGATATAGAATTTCTGGATAGCATAAAGGGATACTTGAACAAGAGTTTTTCAATGAAAGACCTCGGTGAAGCTGCATATATATTGGGCATCAAGATCTATAGAGATAGATCAAGACGCTTAATTGGACTTTCACAAAGCACATACCTTGACACAGTTTTGAAGAAGTTCAAAATGGATCAAGCAAAGAAAGGGTTCTTGCCTGTACTACAAGGTGTGAGATTGAGTAAGACTCAATGCCCGACCACTGCAGAAGATAGAGAGAAGATGAAAGATGTTCCCTATGCTTCAGCCATAGGCTCTATCATGTATGCAATGCTGTGTACCAGACCTGATGTGTGCCTTGCTCTAAGTTTAGCAGGGAGGTACCAAAGTAATCCAGGAGTGGATCACTGGACAGTGGTCAAGAACATCCTGAAATACCTGAAAAGGACTAAGGATATGTTTCTCGTTTATGGAGGTGACAAAGAGCTCATCGTAAATGGTTACGTTGATGCAAGCTTTGACACTGATCCGGACGATTCTAAATCGCAAACCGGATACGTGTTTACATTGAACGGTGGAGCTGTCAGTTGGTGCAGTTCTAAGCAAAGTGTCGTGGCGGGATTTACGTGTGAAGCGGAGTACATAGCTGCTTCGGAAGCAGCAAATGAAGGAGTCCGGATGAAGGAGTTCATATCCGATCTAGGTGTCATACCTAGTGCATCGGGACCAATGAAACTCTTTTGTGACAATACTGGTGCAATTGCCTTAGCAAAGGAATCCAGATTTCACAAGAGAACCAAGCACATCAAAAGATGCTTCAATTCCATCAAGGATTTAGTCCAGGTGGGAGACATAGAAATTTGCAAGATACATACGGATCTGAATGTTGCAGACCCGTTGACTAAGCCTCTTCCACGAGCAAAACATGATCAGCACCAAGACTCCATGGGTGTAAGAATCATTACTGTGTAATCTAGATTATTGACTCTAGTGCACATGGGAGACTGAAGGAAATATGCCCTAGAGGCAATAATAAAGTTATTATTTATTTCCTTATATCATGATAAAAGTTTATTATTCATGCTAGAATTGTATTAACCGGAAACATAATACATGTGTGAATACATAGACAACCAGAGTGTCACTAGTATGCCTCTACTTGACTAGCTCGTTGATCAAAGATGGTTATGTTTCCTAGCCATAGACATGAGTTGTCATTTGATTAACGGGATCACATCATTAGGAGAATGATGTGATTGACTTGACCCATTCCGTTAGCTTAGCCCTCGATCGTTTAGTATGTTGCTATTGCTTTCTTCATGACTTATACATGTTCCTATGACTATGAGATTATGCAACTCTCGTTTACCGGAGGAACACTTTTTGTGCTACCAAACGTCACAACGTAACTGGGTGATTATAAAGGTGCTCTACAGGTGTCTTCAAAGGTACTTGTTGGGTTGGCGTATTTCGAGATTAGGATTTGTCACTCCGATTGTCGGAGAGGTATCTCTGGGCCCACTCAGTAATACACATCACTATAAGCCTTGCAAGCATTGTGACTAATGAGTTAGTTGCGGGATGATGTATTACGGAACGAGTAAAGAGACTTGTCGGTAACGAGATTGAACTAGGTATCGAGATACCGACGATCGAATCTCGGGCAAGTAACATACCGTTGACAAAGGGAACAACGTATCTTGTTATGCGGTCTGACCGATAAAGATCTTCATAGAATATGTGGGAGCCAATATGAGCATCCAGGTTCCACTATTGGTTATTCACCGGAGAGGTGTCTCGGTCATGTCTACATAGTTCTCGAACCCGCAGGGTCCGCACGCTTAACGTTACGATGACAGTTTTATTATGAGTTTATATGTTTTGATGTACCGAAGGTTGTTTGGAGTCCCGAATGTGATCACGGACATGACGGGGAGTCTCGAAATGGTCGAGACATAAAGATTGATATATTGGAAGCCTATGTTTGGAGATAGGAAGTGTTCCGGGTGAAATCGGGATTTTTCCGGAGTACCGGGAGGTTACCGGAACCCCCCCACCCCCCCGTAACTTAATGGGCCTTAGTGGGCCTAGGTGGAAGAGAGGAGAGGAGGCCAGGGCAGGGCCACGCGCCCTCCCCCCCCAGTCCGAATAGGACAAGGAGAGGGGGGCGGTGCCCCCCCTTCCTTCCTCCCCTCCACCTCTTCCCCCTTCCTCTCCTAGTCCAACATGGAAAGGGGGAGTCCTACTCCCGGTAGGAGTAGGACTCCTCCTAGCGCGCCACACCTCCTTGGCCGGCGGCCTCCCCCTTGCTCCTTTATATACGGGGGCAGGGGGGCACCTCTCAACACACAATTGATCAACGATCTTTTAGCCGTGTGCGGTGCCCCCCTCCACCATATTACACCTCGATAATATCGTAGCGGTGCTTAGGCGAAGCCCTGCGTCGGTAGAACATCATCATCGTCACCACGCCGTCGTGCTGACGAAACTCTCCCTCAACACTCGGCTGGATCGGAGTTCGAGGGACGTCATCGAGCTGAACGTGTGCTGAACTCGGAGGTGCCGTGCGTTCGGTACTTGATCGGTCGGATCGTGAAGACGTATGACTACATCAACCGCGTTGTGTTAACGCTTCTGCTTTCGGTCTACGAGGATATGTGGACAACACTCTCCCCTCTCGTTGCTATGCATCACCATGATCTTGCGTGTGCGTAGGAATTTTTTTGAAATTACTACGTTCCCCAACAGTGGGAGGCGCCGGTTGGCCTTCTTCCACTATAAATGGGGAGGGGGCGGAGCCCCCGTCGCCCATCTCTTCTTGGTTCACTTGCTTCTTCCTCCTTGCTCCACCGCTAGCAGCAATGGCGCCGTCGAAGAGGTTCTCCGCCGCAGAGAATGGCAAGGCCCCTCGGGAGGGACCCGGCTCCCTGGTGCCCAAGTGAGGACGTGGCCGTCCCCGCAAGCATGCCGCGACCCTCGCCGTGGTCCCCGGGTCTCGGGGTGGCGCCGCAGTGCGCGGCAGGAGTCGCTCTGGTCGCGGCAGTCCTGTCGACAAGAGGAGATGTGCCGTGGTTGCGCGACCTCCCCGACCGCGGTTCCATGCGTCTGAGGTGCTGCCGGAGTTCATTGTCTGATCGGAGGATCCGGCCGGCAGCTGGCTCCAGCTCCCCCGCTTCTTTGCCGACGAGCTGCCGGCCTCCGGTCCAGGCGGGCTCTGGCTGCAGGCAGACGGTTGCTGCAGCCGGGCTTCTTGGGTCGCGGTCGAGGTCTCCGTCGCGGGCAACATAGCTCTGGCTTGCGGTTGGCAGACGTTCGCCCGCGCGCGCGGCATGGGTAGGCGGTGCACCATCCACTTCAAGTTCGACGGTGATGAGACCCTCTTCACGAGGGTGTTGAGGGAAGACGGTCGTCGCGCCGGATGCTGCCCCGAGGTGAACGACGGCGAGGGGGTGCTCGGCCTTGGCGATGGTCGGGACGACGAGGAGGACGAACCCGCCGGCCGCGCCTCGTCTGGCTATAGTGGCTCCTCCCTTGGCGACAGTTCCAGCAGCGGCGGCCTTGATCAGCCAACACGCCGCCGCGCCCGCTTCGAAGGTGGTAGCGGGTTGTCTCGTCACCGCGCATCGGTGAAGTGCGAGGAGGGGTCCGACTAGACCCGGGATGTCGCCAAGGCCCTGCCCCCGTCGGCTGCTGCAGGGGCGAGCGCCGCTTTTGTTATGTTCCCCTTTTCCTTCCTGCACCGAAATGAAACCAGCATGGGCCCGGAGGGGCGTGTACTGAACCATGACTTATTAACCATTATGCTACGCTTGTTGTTTCAGTGCTGTGTGGCTATTTTGCGCAAAGATAACTTAGCCTGGTGCATTCGAGGTGCCCTCCTCCTTACGAGGTGTTTATGTCCTCGTGTCCATCTTGACCTTGTGGTCTGCGATTGCTTAGGAACTGCAAAAAATTCGTTAGGGAGTTTGCCAGGAGATTTGTCGTTCACCCAAGCCTCGACCCGACGCTTTGTATCGCGGTACCCGTGGGGCACGGATTAGGAGAGATGCGCCAGCTTTCGGGCTCAAATGAGGGTGGCTCGCGAGAAGGCAGAGAGAAGAAAAATGCTCGTGAGGGCACCTGCCTAGCCCCCCTCAGGAGGTATGCGAGAGAGAAAACACGAGTGAACCAGAGCCGGAAAATGCGGTAAGAGGCGAGGGAATCGAATCAGCAAGGAACACCAAAAGCAAACCTCGATTAAGAAAAAGCGAGCCAGCTGCGGAAAGCAAATGAAAAAGGCGCGTCCAGCACCTAATCTAGTCTTCAAGTCTTCTCACCAGCGCGGAGCTAAGTGCTGCCACTAGGCGTGGGAGGGAGCCCCAGGGCCTGAGGCCGGCACTCCTGAGACTCCGGGGCGTGTACAACCCCACTCATTATTACATGAGAGTGTCACGGGCGGTGATTCTTAACAGGCACCGGGCCTTCTTCACAGGCTCTGGGCCTTGCTTCATGGGTAGAACTTCCGGAGGTGCTGGATGTTCCAGGTGTTCTGGATAGGTATCCTGTCCTGCGTCTCCAGGTGCGCGGCGCCAGGCCTGGAGACATGGACGACCCTGAACGGGCCCTCCCACATGGGTGAAAGCTTGTGCAGCCCTTCCCTGGAGAGGACCCGCCTCAGGACGAGGTCGCCCACCTCGAGCGTCCTGGAGCGGATGTTGCGGCAGTGGTATTGCTGCAGCGCCTGCTGGTACCTTGCCGCCCTCAGTGCAGCTTCGCGACGACGTTCCTCCCCCAGCACGAGGTCCATCCCCCACGTGGCGTCCTGCTGTGTTTCATCGAATGCCAGGACCCATGCGGAGCGATGCTTAACCTCGTGAGGAAGGACCGCTTCAGCTCCGTAGACAAGGAAGAATAGAAAAAGAACAGGGACGGAAGGTGAGTAACTTACCTGTGCCGGGCTGGGAAGCAGAGGTCCCCTCCCCGCCAACATTTGGCGCCGAGGCGAAGCCACCAGCGCCGGGGTTCTCCTCCTCCTCCTCCGTGTGCATGGGCTCGGTGCTTGGCTCCCTTGCCGGGGACGCCCCTCGGGGCGGCGTAGTCGATGGGGGCGGCGTGTTGGTGGTAGCCCTCAGTGGCTCCTCCTGCTGCTGTCCTCCTCCTGCAACCATGGCAAGGTCAGCACCAAGAGATCATGCCCACAACACACGTCGACGAGGGGTGAGTAGTGAACTTACGCTGGGGGCTGTGCCGGGGGCTGCTATCCGGGCTGCTTAACACCACCAGCGGTGCACCGGAAATCCCTGCTGGGGGCTGGCCGCTCGCCGAAGCCCTGGCCCTCTTCACCCTCTGGGCCAATGTCTCCGCATCCCTGCAAAGATGAAGACGAATCAAGATAAGTGGCATGATCCGAGGAGACGGAGATGACAGAAAGGGACAATATACTTACTCGTCCTCCACTTCCTCCTCCGCTGCTTTCCTCTTCCTCCTTGGGCTGAGGGTCCCGAAGTCAAAAGTGACCTCCGCATCGACGTCCACATCGACGTCTGCCGGAGGAGGGGAGGAGGGCGGAGTCTGGACGCGCTTGGATGAAGAGGAGGCAGATGCTTTCTCCTTCGCCACCGCGGCCTTCACTGATTTCTTCGCAGCCGTGGCCCTCGTTTGGCGCGTGGACGCCTCCTGAGCTTGCCGACCCTGCCGGGCTGAACCGGCTCGCCAGAGGTGGCCCGCCGCAGGACTCGCCCTCTCCCCGTGGCCGGAGGGTCGACAGCCTCGGCCTCCTCCAACGACGACTCGTCGACCACATCTTCGACAAGAGGGCCCCCGGTGCCGGCGCTGCTGGCCTCCCCAGCGGCCTCCGCCCACTGGGCAAGCTCCTTCTCCTCTGCGGCCGCTGCAGCCTCGTCCTCTACACCGCCAGCACTGCCGGCCTGCCTGGCAAACTCCGCCTCCACCGCCTGAGTGGTGTCCTGGATGAGCAGCGGCTCGTTGCAGATGTATATCTCCGCCAAGCTGTCAAAGAACTCCTGCACCTCCTTCGGTGGCGGCGGGGCCCAATCTTGGACGGGACCATGCGGGTTGCAGTCCGGCATCATGGCGATGATGTCGGTCTGGCGCGAGTTGTTGCTCAGCGGGACCATCCCCGCCGGCAACCCAAACAAGGGGCCCTTGACGACCTTGCCGGCCTTCGCAGCCTTGCCGGACCTCTCGGCCTAGCCTTCGCAGTTCACGTCGGGCTGAAAGATCCACTGGCAGAAGTGGGCATGCCCCAACACCGTGAAGTTGTGATTGAGGCCGGGGCGAAGCCTCATGATGTCAGCCGCGTTCTGGAAAAGCCAGGCTGGCCTCCCCTTCTTGTGCAGAAGAGCGATTGGCGGCGGAGGAAATCTGCCCCAATCATCTCCAGGGTAAGCCCGGCAACGGTGAGGTGGTGGATCCTAGTGGTGGCGATCTCGAGCTTATCATCCTGGGCGTCGACGTCGCCCCAGTTGTTCCTGCGGACCAGCGGCGCCTGGCGGACCCGGCAGAACTCTTGTGGATCATCCTCCTCAATCCAGTACCACCGGCCCCGCCATTCTTCCCACCTCTCCTTCTGGGCACCCTCCGGGCACGTCCCTTGGGACCTTGGGATCCAGGTGACGCAGCCAGAAATGGCGCCTCCCTTCTGGATGCGAGGGTAAAAGTAATGGCGGAAGAGCGCCGTGTTGGGAAGAACTCCGGCGAAGCCCTCACAGAGGTGGGCGAACAGAGCCATGCACGCCACGGCGTTTGGAGTAAAATCCAGAAGGTGGAAGCCAAATGTGTGCATGATATCGTTGAAGAAATCGGAGAAAGGGGGCAAACGCCGCAAGAAAAGTAATCGACGAAGAACGGGTACCGATTCGGGGCGGCCTCGGCGCAATTGGCGGGGATGACACGCGTGGCTGGATGCCCAATCGTCTCCCCCGCCTTGTCTTGCACCCCCATAGGGGCTTGAAGCAGTCCCGGAGCTCGAACACATCGACCGTCGAGGGGAAGTAGGCGAGCTGCGTCCGCCGTGTCGCCAACTTGCTCTCCGGTGGCTCGCTCGTCCCGGCATCCTTGGCCACTCCCTTGCCTCTGCTGGTCTTTGGTGCCATGGCGGCTGCGGGGAGGGAGGGACAGAAGATAGCGAAGGCACAGCGGCAGCGAGCAAAGGCGAAAGCTTGGGAAGGAAGGAGAAGGGGACGGCGGTTCTGAGATTGAAGAAGATGCAGGGGATAAATGAGCAGCGCGCCCGCAGTTATCCCTTTTTACGGGGAAGGTGCGGGCCACTTTTCCCATTAACTGTGATGTGACGCATGCGTGCGGGAACCGCCCCACGCATGACCCCCACGTCATGCACGACCCTCCACGTCGCGCGTTCAACGCGGGTCATGGGGAAGCGCAGCGGACGAAACAGTTATTGCGGTAAAATCCGCCCCACCTGCCCGCGCACCGTTCTAGGCCTGGCCCAACAACGCGTCGCGCTTATGTGTGGCCCAGGCCCGGGGGCTCCTGTCGGTGTACAAAAGTAGGGGCTCTCCTTTTGACCCCTTTACTTGTGCACGGGCAGTCAGAGCCACGCGCCGCGGCCAGACCTAGCAGGGCAGAAGAGGGAAGCCGGAGAGAAGCCGAAGCACAAGACAACCTAGGCAATGCCAAGACTAAGAACCCAAAGAGCAGAGGGGCGAAGCAGGTTCCCCCGGCAAGATCCTTGCCGGGGCAGCTCGCCCAACACCAGCGGAGCGAGCCGCCCTTGAGCCCAGGGGTTCTGGACGCCGTCAACAAAGACATTGGAACCAGGGCTCGGGAGGCGCCTCTGTGGTGGCATGCAGATCTTCGTCAAGATCATGAACACACAAGATCAGATGAGGACCAGACGACGGTGACCCTCGGCAGGATCCTAGCCGAGGAGATCCACAAGGACCCCGGAAAGCGCCTTGTCAGGGCGACTGCGACGCCACGGTAAGATCCTTGCCAGGCCCCTCGCAAGACCCTTGTCGAGGGCGTCAGCGGGGCCACTGCCATGCCCGCACCAGCCAAGACTCCACCGCTGTCCCCAAGCAGCTACTAGCTCAACCAGCTGGGCAGGCACCTGCGTGGCGACGGGCGGCCTCTACACCAACTCAGCAATCACCTGTGTGGTGGCATGCAGATCTTCGTGAAGGCTCCACCACCGCGCCACCTCAGCTGCCTGCCTGCCTACATGGCACCGCACGCATCGCTGGCCTGGGCGCGTGTCGAAGTGAGGCGGAGCGGCGACGGACGGGACGGGCCTCGTTCCCGTCCCCGATAAAGCTAATGGACACCTAAGTAGCGCATTTAATGCACTTTGTCTTGTAATGTTGGGCAATAAGCTCGCGCGCTGTACACCTTTCCACCTCCTGTGTGCCGCTGTGGCGACCCCTTTTGCCTATAAAAGGAGGCCTGAGGCGACCAGGAGAGGGATTCGGCTCTTTTGGGCAAGTTACACCCCGTAGCTAGCTCAAGAACACAAGAACACTCAATACATCCACCAAAGCAAGACTAGGGTATTACGCGTCCTCGCGGCCCGAACCTGGGTAAACGATCCATGTGCTTCCTGTTAGACCTGCTCTTCTCACGACCCCACGCCCGCCGACCGTAGAAGGGATTCCAGTGATCCCATAGGTGTCGTTTCCCCGACAGTATGCCAGCAATCGTTTGCTCACAACACACACGGCTTGTTAACAGGAATCGTCAGTGTTGTTATCGGTCCTCCCACACGTTTTTTATTACAGACCTGTTTGCCGCGTATCACACACATATTGTTAAGTTGAACCGTTTCTGTTCTCTTGGCTCAACGCAAACAGTTCATCCGAGTGAACTGTATGCCGTATATTGCACACACCTTGATCTGGGTGATCGTTTCTTTTGTGTTGCCTAATCACAAACAGTTCATCCGAGTGAACCATATGCTCTATATCGCACACACACCTTCATCTGGATGCCTGTTTCTATTCTTCTGCCTCATCGCAAACAGTTCATTGAACTGAACCGTATGCCCCTCATCACACACGCAACTAAATTCTGAACCGTGTTTGATGCATCCATCATCGCAAATGTTTTGCATATTTTTTGACGGTTTTTTACATCATCGTTTGCGACTATTGCATCACACACAGTTTCGTCGAAGGGTCTCTGATCGTAGTGTCGCGTTAGCAGCATCCTGCAGTAATGTCATATGCTTCATGATGCTCTCTTTGTGTTTCAATTCTTATTTTTCATGTGAGAATCATTGAAATCATCATGCCTAGCTAAAAGGCATTAAAGAAAAGCGCTTGTTGGGAGACAACCCAACACTTTTACCTACTGTTTTTGTGTGTTCACATGATTAAGCTACTGTAGTAATCATGTTTTATTGCTTTTGTTTCAATAAAGTGACAAGTAAGACCTTTGGGATAGTGTGGATGATAGTTGACTTGATTCTGTGCAAAAACAGAAACTTTTGCGCTCAGTCCAGGAATTTTAAAAATTCAATGGAATGTGTTGTTGATCCGATTTTTTACAGATGATTTATATATAAATTCTCTATGTTGTCCTAATTTTTCAGAATTTTTGCAGTAGCAGAAGTATGGTAGTTGTCCAGATCATCACAGACTGTGCTGTTTTTGACATATTCTGTTTTCAATGCATAGTTTGCTTGTTTTCTAGTTTCTATGGCTTATATGTCTCAACATAAATTGTAGAAATGATAAGGTATAGTAGGCATTGTGTGAGAACAATTATGAATCTTGTCTTTGACAGTACCAAAGTGAATGATTTGTTTTATCATACTAACCTATCTCACGAAGTTCCGTTAAGTTTTGTGTGATTGAAGTTTTCAAGTTTTGTGTGAGATATCGATATGAGGAGAATAAGGAGTGGCAAGACCCTAAGCTTGGGGATGCCCAAGGCACCCCGAGGTAATATTCAAGGAAGACCCAAGCAACTAAGCTTGGGGATGCCCCGGAAGGCATCCCCTCTTTTGTCTTGGAGCTATATTTTTCATTCGTCACATGATATGTGTTTTGCTTGGAGCGTCATTTTTATTTTGCTAGAATTTTATTGCTATTATTTAGAATAATGTTTTTCATCTTCCATTTCCATAAAAATGTCAATTATAGCCTTTTCCATGCTTATTTTACAAGTCTATGTGTGGTTGTTTGAAAACAGAAAGTTGCACGCTAGTGCGTGAATTATTGAAAAAAGTCAGGATGGGATAAAATGATGAAATAGTTCGCACAATAAGATATGATAAATTTTCTACAGTTTGATAATTTTTCAGAATTTTGGGAGTTAAAAAAGTATTGATACCCTTGCATCCTTTACAGACTGTCCTGTTTACACAGATTGCTGTTATGTTTGCATTGTTTGCATATGTTTGCTTGTTTAATGATTCTATTTGAGGATAGGAGTATTAAATCCGTAGAGGCATTTAGTATGCAATGTTAACTAATAGTTTTAGTGATTTTTTAAGTAAAGAATGATAAGGTTATTGCATTGATTTATACTAACTTATCTCACGAGTTCTTGTTGTGTTTTGTGTGGATGATGTTTTTAAGAATTAGGGAAATCGTGATATGAGAGGAATTAAGGAGACACAAAAGCTCAAGCTTGGGGATGCCCAAGGCATCCCAATATAATATTTCAAGAAGTCTCAAGCATCTAAGCTTGGGGATGCCCCGGTAGGCATCCCACCTTTCTTCTTCAACAATTATCGGTTAGTATCGGTTGAGCCTAAGTTTTTGCTTCTGCACATGAGTTGTGCTATTCTTGGAATGTCATTTTGTTTTGTTTTGCTTGATGTTTTAATAAAATACTTAGATCTGGAAGTTTTAAATAAGAGAGAGTCCTCAATTAGCTACCCATTTACTTAACTACTCGTTCGATCTTCACTTATATATATATATATATATCTTTTTGGAGTAGTTTGTCATTTACTCTCGTGCTTCACTTATATCCTATGAGTACATTGTTGAATGAATTGGATATCATGAAGTTGAAATTATATGTTCATATCATGCCTAGTGGTAGCTTCACATTGGGTTTAGAAAGTGAAATATTTTCAAGCTTGACAATCACAATATTGGTAATACAAGCAATTCATGAATGATTAGTATAAGGAAGAGAACTTTCACATGCAAATATATTATCTTGGAAATATTCTATGATTGTGAATACCCATTAATTATTTTCATGCTTGAGCAAATTAGTTGAAGTTGGACAAGCAAGACAACGTAATGAGTTATGTTTGGGTATATTTGCATAGAAGTTATATTGTTATGGATCCTCCAACATGTGGTGTTCGCCTATGATCTTTTGCTAGCCAAAAATTTGTACTAAGTAGAGATACTACTTGTGCATCCAAGAACCCTTAAAACCAGTTTCTTGCCATGAGTGTCCACCATACCTACCTATGGATTGAATAAGATCCTTCAATTAAGTTGTCATCGGTGCATAAAGCAATAAAAATTGCTCCTAAATATGTTTGATCCCTTAGTGTAAGGGAAAATTGAGCGTTGTACAAACTTGTGATGGCAAAGTAATAAAAGCGACGGACTGCATAATAAAGGTTGCTATCATAAGGGGCAATATAACGTGACGTTCCTTTGCATTAAGAGCTTGCGCATCCAAAAATAAGAAGCGCATGACAACCTCTGCTTCCCTGCGAAGGGCCTATCTTTTACTTTTTCAGTATTTACTTTTATGCAAAGAGTCAATATTTTACATCCTCATTCAACCTCAATTATTCTCTAGTTGGCAAGCGTCATGTGGTGGGGAAAGACCTAGGCACCTATGACCAGTCAAATATATTTGATCATGATTTATTATTGTTGACAATTATCTCTATGATAAATGAGTTGGGAAGCGAAACATTAAGCCCCTATCTTTCTCTGTGTTTGATGGATGCCATTTGTTCTGAGAATATGCTTTGAGTAGGAGCAATCATGGAAGACTATATGATGGTTGAGTATGTGGAGCTCTTACTTAGACTCTGTTGAATAAGTTGAATTGCAATTGTTTGGTGACTAAGAATATAGGTTGTTGAGTTTCAAGAGAATTCATTGTTTGAACCATCACACGTGAATAGTTTGCTACTTTAACATGATGAGTTTTATGAGAAAGAGTTGTTGTTATGATGCTAGGAAAAGTGATTGAAATTATCATTGATCAAACTTATGCACTTTGCTAGCATTCACACTTCATAAATTATTTCTTTTATCATTTACCAACTCGAGGACGAGTAGGAATTAAGCTTGGGGATGCTGACACGTCTCCAACGTATCTATAGTTTATGAAGTATTCATGTCGTTATATTATCATACTTGGTTGTTTTGTAATCATTTTATAGCAACTTTATATCATATTTTGGGACTAACTTATTGACATAGTGCCCAATGCCAGTTGCTGTTTTTTATTTGTTTTTTGCATCGCAAAAATCATTACCAAACAGGGTCCAATCGCAGCGAAACTTTTTGGAGATTTTTTCTGGACCAGAAGACACCCAGTGGGCCAAAGAAGTACTAGAGGGGAGCTCCGAGGGAGCACAACCCACCAGGGTGCGCCTGGGGGCCAGGCGTGCCCAGGTGGGTTGTGCCCACCTCGATGGCCTCCCGCACCGCCTCTTCGCCCTATAAATTGCCAAACATTCAAAAAAACCCGAAGATAACCCTAGATCAGAAGTTTCGCTGCGGCAAGCCTCTGTAGCCATGAAAAACCAATGTAGACCCTGTTCCGACACTCTGCCGGAGGGGGAAATCATCACCGGTGGCCATCTTCATCATCCCGGCGGCCACCATGATGAGGAGGGAGTAGTCCACCCTCGAGGCTGAGGGTTTGTACTAGTAGCTATGTGTTTAATCTCTCTCTCTCTCTCTCTCTCTCGTGTTCTTTGGATGGCACGATCTTGATGTATCGCGGGCTTTGTTAATATAGTTGGATCATATGGTGTTTTCCCCTCTCTATCTTGTTGTGATGAATTGAGTTTTCCCTTTGAGATTTCGTTCTTATCGGATTGAATACTTTTATGGATTTGAGAGCACTTGATATATGTCTTGCATATGAATACCTGTGGTGACAATGGGGTATTATATTGATTCACTTGAGATATGTTTTGGCATTCATCTCGCGGATTCCCGAGTTGACATTGGGGTAATCTATGCATAGGGGTTGATGCACGTTCTCGTCTTTTGTTTCTTCGGTAGAAATCTGGGGGCACTCTTTGAGGTTCTTTGTGTTGGATTGAGTATTATGAATCTAAATTTGATTTGGTATTATTTTCGTATGAACTCTTGATAGATCGATCGGAATGAATAACTTAGTGTTATTTTAGTACGAACTCTTGATAGATCGATCGGAAAGAATAACTTGGTGTTATTTTAGTACGAACTCTTGGATAGATCGATCCGAAAGAATAGCTACAAACAATTTCTTCTTATGTTCTCTGCTAGATAAGAACTTTGAAGTGATTCTTCATCGCACGTTGAGGGATGGTTATGTGATCCAATTAGACTAGCATTGTTGGGAGATTGCACTAGCGAAAGTACGGACCCTACGCCTCATTTTCAAGCATTGCAATACCGTTTGTGCTCCGTTTTATCAATTGCTACCTTGCTGATTTTTATTGTTCCTATTACAAAAATCAATATCTACTATCATTATTACACTTGTATCACCATCTCTTCGCCGAACTAGTGCACTTATACAAATTACCATTGTATTTGGTGTGTTGGGGACACAAGAGACTCTTTGTTATTTGGTTGCAAGGTTGTTTGAGAGAGACCATCTTCATTCTATGCCTCCCACGGATTGATAAACCTTAGGTCATCCACTTGAGCGAAAATTGTTACTGTCCTACGAAACTCTGTGCTTGGAGGCCCAACACGAGTCTACAAGAACAAGTTGTGTAGTAGACATCAAGCACTCGAAGACTCCTACAAGGACATCAACCGTGCAATGACTCTTCTCCGAAACAGACGGTTGCATTTTCACACTGATCTGGATGAAATTGTTCACAAGATCTGTGATGAACATCGAACAGAGGTTACTGGCTACAATGATCTGGTGAAAGGCCATATTGGTCAAACTGCTCACCAAAAGAAGAAGCATCGAAAGAAAATTGCCAAGAAAAATGTACCTCCTGCTCCGACAAAAAAGTCACCTGATCGCCCAGAGGCCGAGTCTTGGAAAGAAAAGTCTCCTGAGCCATCTATTCCTTTGCAACCACGAGTCAAAGACTCGGATGCTCCTCCTTCGCCAAGGCCAACTGAATCAGTGCCTGTGGCCTCCCCTGCTCAAGCTGATATTCCTTCCCAGCAAAAAGTATCTGAGGAAGGTGAAATCCCTCGCTCCGAACCCCAAGCCTCTCCGGCTCATGAAGCACAACAACATATACCAGTGGATCAACCTCAACAATAGGCTCCAGTGCTTGACTCAGTCTCAGTTCCGAAAGGAAAGGAACCTGGTCATCTGCCGACTGTCTCTGCAGCTCCCTCTGTTGTGCAACCAGCGTCATCCCCACTTAAGTTATCTCTCGACACAGCGACAATATTGCCAGTTGTTGGTCCCTCCGAACAAAAATCTATTTCTGCTCGTTGTACGGACTCCGTTGTTTATGGCGATGAATTTCTCTCACCTGAAGAAGAACTCAAATATCCATTCCCTCGTGAAGAACTGCCTGTGTCCTCGGCAGAAGCTAGAGCCCGAGGTCCTCTATTCAATCGGAATGCGCATCACAAATTCTTTCAAGAAAGTCCGTATGATGGTCCGCGCACTTCAGAATCGCCTCGTTTCTGGACAAAGGAACATACCATATATTACACTCGGGTGAGAGCAGAAAGATATTTCCTCATGAATATCCAAACATCCCTGCTATGCGAGCAATTGGCTGTTTCACATAGTTGCTGCAAGATCTAGATGATTCTGCCTCACCAAGGTATTCGAGTTCGAGCATCCTTGGAACAGAAAGATTATTCTTCAGTTCTATGTCACTTTGTATATCTTTGGTGATGAATCCAATAGCTCAAAATGGATTATGGAGTGGATGATCGAAGGGAAACGCATCAAGTGCACTTCAACAGATTTTGTCTCGCACTTACCCTTCCCTTGCTTTGAGCATGGAAATACTGAAATCCGGGTGCACAACATTGATGTTATATCATACGAAACCTTTCAGTGCACGATGGACCAAAACAAGATTCGTGACTACACTGGTCCTCCCCATCCTGAGCATTTAACATTCGAGAATCAAATGCTTTATCACCGTCTCTCCTACACTATTTGCCCTCTGGCCGGGATGAATACAGATAAGTCAATACCAGATGTTCTTCGATGCAATCTATGCAATCTCTGAGCGATACATCTTTGATGTTGAGGACATGTTTCTGCGTGTTCTGAAGGATTCTTCTCAATATCCGTTCTGTGTTAAAGTGTTCGTGCCATGGATCCAGAAAATTATTGATCATGCCATGCGCACAGTGTATCTAGTGAAAGAAAGTCATAAATGCTTCATACCTCCTGTTCGCAATGCCTTGCAAGTCATGGAAGGTATTTCTTTGGGTAAATTGCCTCCATCAAGCCTCATGATTATTACAAGACATTCGACGGGCCATGTCTCCCTAAGCGCGATCCAAAGATTTTGCCTCAACCTCGATCGCGACTCAAAGTCAGTTTGCGGACACAAAATTGCTGGTGCAGCACATCGCTAAGGATCAACGCGAAAAAGAACATCTCACCTCTGAGCTTAATGCTATCAACAATCGAACTAGAGTTATGCATCTGATTGCGGATGAAAACAAGAAAAGGCTCTGGAATTGCTTCGCAAGTTCTTTATGAGAAATAACTCCTAAATGTCAATCTCAAAGAGCTCTGTGATTATATTGACAAAGGCTTCACTATTGAAGATTTTCAAGAACGGAGTACCCCTCCTCTTCCTGATCGTGAGCCAACCACTGATCTTCTACACCTCAAGCTTCGCAAACTACTTAAAGAATCGGAAGCCACCTCACCGACTGAGAAATCTACCGAAGGCAATGTGCTATCCCGTATTCCTCATGTGGTTGCCCTAATATTCCATTGTCCTCTCGGCCACAAGTTGTTATCCCTGAAGGCAGATCTGATGATGCTGAACATGAAGCCACTCCAGTCACTTCCGAAGACGAAATCACCTCGGGCAGTTCTTCTGGAGATGCCACCGAGTGAACCAGGTTCCACGCTTTGGCACTCATGTTATTCGTCACCTTTTTTACACTAGTTGACAAAAAGGGGGAGAATTACATCGAGTCTCAATAGATTTGCTTTCTGTGTTTCCTTCGTTTGGTTTCGTCCAAGTTTGAAACTTCTATTTAAAGACTATCTGCTCTAAGTTGTAAAACTTCTGTGTTGTAATCTTAATAACCCCGCCTGCTGCACTATCTCTCTCAAAGCATTTGTTTTGCAGGTGGAATTATTATCAAAAGTTATGAATAATTTCACTACGATCTCGATGGAGTATATCTCATCAGTGCAAATCATTGTCTCGAATGATTAAAATATCCTCTGTATACTTCAATACTTGCAGGAGAATTAATCTCATATCATTTTCCATGCATATATTTAGGGGGGTATATTTCATCATCGAGCAAAGTAACGCTTATTCATTCTTGTTGGAATTACTTTTCACTTATCTATCTTCACTTCGATTATTATCTGTTTTGTCAACAATCACCCAAAAAGGGGGAGATTGTTGGTGCAATAATTTACCTCCTTATGTTTTGGAGTTTGTTGACATAAACAATATGGGACTTATGTGGTTTGCTGGTGCACACAGAGTAACAGGTCCCTGGAATCAAGAGGACTTTGGTTCAAACGACGAAGATAATCCCCTGCGTGGCAGTGAAGGTTATCACAGAAGACTATGATAACAAGAGTGACCCCTCAAAAATTCCTAGCGCGGAGCAATTTGTTCGGTGCTCGTCCGAAGGAAGTGACTGCGACCGAGAAGTTTGAAGACGAAGTGAAGATGTAGCATTTATTTCGTTGTTTCTCTTGTCTCTATTGAGTCACAAGGCCATCATACTATTAAGTGGGGTGTAGCGTTCGAAGCTTTGATTCTCTGAGGCTAAACCCAAATCCTATGAAAGTTGCGAGAAAATCTCTTTGTGTTCTGAGCAAATACTTGCCAGCAAGAGACTGTGATCTTTTTTGCTGCGAGAGATTTGTCTCTGACCGAGGAGTTAACATTACTTGGTCTCAAGTAATGTTACCGTTGCTCTTGAAATCCGACCGTTGAGAATGTGTCGGTTGGCCATTGGCTGGATCGCATGTCCAAAATGGTCATTTCCCACCAGGGAAGGCTGCGGCTCTAAATAGCCACCCCGTCGGCGTTGTCCGATGGCTGCTCTATTTGATTGTGAGAAGATTGTTGAGCAACCCCCTCTCCTGAGTGATTTGAGTTTAAATTCCACCGAGAGAAAACCCCTAGAGCCAAAAAATTAGATAGTGGTTCAGCATCACTCGAATCTAAGTCCAGTACGCTCCGCCTATTACTCGTGAGAGATGCAAACTCTCTAGACGATTAGGTGTCAATCTCTTCAGAGACCAATAGTAATTGGGGTTTTCAAAGAAGATGTCTGTAATCGGAGATCACCTCAAGTATCTACCACGAGTGATCAACATTGGTTGATGAACCAATTGTCAATGAGAAAGGAGTGAAGAGAGTTTATCTTCTGTGTTAAACCACAACCCCTCCAACCAGACGTAGTCCTTGTGCAGAAGGATGAACTGGTCTACCAAATTCCTTGTTGTCATCGAGCATCACTGGTTACCTCTGCTCATCCACTTTACATTTGTACTATTTCAATCATATGATTTACCTCAATGCATGCTTTAGTTTCCATTCATTAGTTTGTATTCGCTCACTGTCCTTTGTTTTCGTTCGCTCTGGTGCTGGGTTCTGAGAGTTTTGATATTTCTGAAAGAAATTTTAAAACTCCCATTCACCCTGATACGTCCATTTTGCATCATGTTTTCCTACTGTTATTTATAATGTTTTTATGCTTAATAACAATTTTTGGAGTAATTCTAATGCCTTTTCTCTCATATTTTGCAAGTTTTACACAAAGAGGGAGAATACCAGCGCTGGAATTCCGGACCTGAAAAAAGCTATATCAGATATACCTATTCTGCACATCTCCAAATAGGCTCAAACTTTACGGAGAATTATTTTGGAATATATAATAAATATTTGAGGAAATAACTACCAGAGGGGGCTGCTTGGTGCCCACAAGACACTAGGGCGCGCCAGCCCACCCTAGTGGGTGGTGGGCAGCCCAGCCCACCTCCGGTGCCCATCTTCTGGTACATAAGATATTTTGACCAAGAAAAAATAAGGACGGGACTTCCAGGATGGAACGCCGTCGTCTCGAGGCGGAACTTGGGCAGGCGAACTTTTGCCGTCCGACGGAGCGATTCCGCCGGGGGAACTTCCCTCCCGAAGGGGTAAATCGAAGCCATCGTCATCACCAACAACCCTCTCATCTTTGGGAGGCCAATATTCATCAACATCTTCAACAGCACCATCTCATCTCAAACCCTAGTTCATCTCTTGTGTTCAATCTTTGTACCGGAACCTCAGATTGGTACATGTGGGTGACTAGTAGTGTTGATTACATCTTGTAGTTGATTACTATATGGTTTATTTGGTGGACGATTACATGTTCAGATCCATTATGCTATTTAATACTCCTCTGATCTTGAGCATGAATATTATTTGTGAGTAGTTACTTTGTTCTTGAGACGACGGGAGAAGTAATGTTGCAAGTAATCCTGTGAATTTGATATTCGTTCGATATTTTGATGGTATGTATGTTGTGATTCCCTTAGTGGTGTTATGTGAACATCGACTACATGACACTTCACCATCTTCGCTCCTAAGGGAATGCATTGTGGAGTAGTTATTAGATGATGGGTTGCTAGAGTGAGAGAAGCTTAAACCCTAGTTTAAGCGCTGTTTCGTAAGGGACTGATTTGGATCCATATGTTTAATGCTATGGTTAGGTTTTTTCTTAATACTTTTCTCGTAGTTGCAGATGCTTGCGAGGGGGTTAATCATAAGTGGGAGGCTTGTTCAAGTAAGAACATCACCCAAGCACCATTCCACCCACATACCATATTATCAAAGAAGCAAACGCGAATCAAACCAACATCATGAAAGTGCCTAGATGAAATTCCCGTGTGCTCTCAAGAACGCTTTGCTTATTATAAGAGACCATTTTGGCCTGTCCTTTGCCACAAAAGGATTGGGCTACCTTGATGCACTTTTGTTATCGTTATTTTTACTTCCTCATTACAAATTATCTTGCTATCAAACTATCTGTTACCTACAATTTCGGTGCTTGCAGAAATTACCTTGCTAAAAACCGCTTGTCATTTCCTTTTGCTCCTCGTTGGGTTCGACACTCTTGCTTATAGAAAGGACTATGATTGATCCCCTATACTTTTGGGTCATCAAGACTCTTTTCTGGTGCCGTTGCCGGGGTGTGAAGCGCTCTTGGTAAGTGGAAATCGGTAAGAAAAAATTTATATTACGTGCTGAAATTTATTGTCACTTGTTACTATGGAAAAAAATCCTTTGAGGGGTTTGTTCGGGGTATCTTCACCTCGACCGGAAGCACAATTAGTTGCCCCTCAACCTACTGCACCTACTGAAAATATTGGTTATGAAATTCCTTCGGGTATGATAGAGAAACTGTTAGCTAATCCTTATGCAGGAGATGGAACGAAACATCCCGACTTGCACCTTATATATGTGGATGAAATTTGTGAATTTTTTAAGCTTCCAGGTTTGCCCGTAGATGAAGTTAAGAATAAGGTTTTCCCTTTATCTTTGGAGGGAAAAGCTTTGACATGGTATAGGCTATGCGATGATATTGGATCTTGGAACTGGAATCGATTGAAATTGGAATCTCACCAAAAAATTATCCTATGCATCTACTTCATCATGATCGGAATTATATATAAAAATGTTGGCCTCATGAAGGAGAAAGTATCGCTCTAGCTTGGGGGAGGCTTAAGTCAATGTTATATTCATGCCCCAATCACGAGCTCTCGAGAGAATTATCATTCAAAAATTTTATGCTCGGCTTTCTCGCAATGATCAATCCATGCTCGATACTTCTTGTGTTGGTTCTTTTATGAAGAAGACTATTGAATTCAGGTGGGATCTTTTATAAAGAATTAAATGCAACTCTGAATATTGGGAACTCGACGAAGGTAAAGAGTCAGGTATAAAGCTTGAGTTTGACTGTGTTAAATCTTTTATGAATACCGATGCTTTTCACAAGTTTAGCACTAAATATGGACTTGACTCTAAGATAGTAGCCTCCTTTTGTGAATCATTTGCTACTCATGTTGATCTCCCTAAGGAGAAGTTGTTTAAATATCATCCCCCTATTAAAGAATAAATTAAAGAACCGGTTATAGCTAAAGACGAAACTACCATTTACAACGTTGATCCAGTTGTGCCTACTGCTTATATTGAAAAAAACTTTCCCTGTTAGGATAAAGGAACATGCTAAGTTTTTTGCAGTGGTTCGCAAAACTAATATTAAAGCACGTAAACCCCCTGAACAAATTAAAGTAGAACCTAGAGTTGCTATGATTAAAGATCTCTTGGTAGAAAATGTTGATGGGCATGTTATTTACTTCTGTGATGAAGCAGCTAGAATTGCCAAACCCGATGAAAAAGATAAACATAGACTAGTTGTTGGCATGCCTGTTGTCTCGGTCAAAATAGGAGATCATTGTTATCATGGTTTATGCAACTTAGGTGCTATTGTGATTGCTATTCCTTTTACCTTATTGAAGGAAATATGCCGTAGAGGCAATAATAAATTTGTTATTTATATATTTCCTTACATCATGATAAATGTTTATTATTCATGCTAGAATTGTATTAACCGGAAACTTAGTACATGTGTGAATACATAGACAAACAGAGTGTCACTAGTATGCCTCTACTTGACTAGCTTGTTAATCAAAGATGGTTAAGTTTCCTAGCCATGGACAAGAGTTGTCATTTGATGAACGGGATCACATCGTTAGAGAATGATGTGATTGACTTGACCCATTCCGTTAGCTTAGCACTTGATCATTTAGTATGTTGCTATTGCTTTCTTCATGACTTATACATGTTCCTATGACTATGAGATTGTGCAACTCCCGAATACCGGAGGAACACTTTGTGTGCTATCAAACGTCACAACGTAACTAGGTGATTATAAAGATGCTCTACAGGTGTCTCCGATGGTGTTTGTCTAATTGGCATAGATCGAGATTAGGATTTGTCACTCCGATTGCCGGAGAGGTATCTTTGGGCAATCTCGGTAATGCACATCACTATAAGCCTTGCAAGCAATGTGACTAATGAGTTAGTTACGGGATGATGCATTACGGAACGATTAAAGAGACTTGCCGGTAACGAGATTGAACTAGGTATTGAGATACCGACGATCGAATCTCGGGCAAGTAACATACCGATGACAAAGGGAACAACGTATGTTGTTATGTGGTTTGACCGATAAAGATCTTCGTAGAATATGTTGGAACCAATATGAGCATCCAGGTTCCGCTATTGGTTATTGACCGGAGATGAGTCTCGGTCATGTCTACATAGTTCTCGAACCCGTAGGGTCCGCACGCTTAACGTTCGGTGACGATCGGTATTATGAGTTTATGTGTTTTGATGTACCGAAGGTTGTTCGGAGTCCTGGATATGATCACGGACATGACAAGGAGTCTCGAAATGGTCGAGACATAAAGATCAATATATTGGATGACTATGTTTGGACATCGGAATGGTTCCGGGTGAGTTCGGGCATTTATCGGAGTACCGGGAGGTTACCGGAACCCCCCCCCCCCGGGGGGAGTATATGGGCCCTAATGGGCTTTAGTGGAGAGAGAGAGGGGCGGCCAGGGCAGGCCGCGCGCCCCCTCCCCCTTGGGTCCGAATTGGACTAGGAAGAGGGCGGGCGGCGCCCCCCTTTTCCTTCTCCCTCTCTCCTCCTTCCTTCTCTCCTACTCCAACTAGGGAAAGGGGGGAATCCTACTCCCAGTGGGAATAGGACTCCTCCCAGGGAACGCCATAGAGGGTCGGCCCTCCCCCTCCTCCACTACTTTATATACAGGGGAAGGGGGCACCCCATAGACACACAAGTTGATTGTTTAGCCGTGTGCGGTGCCCCCCTCCACCATATTCCACCTCGGTCATATCGTTGCAGTGCTTAGGCGAAGCCCTGCGCCGGTAACTTCATCATCACCATCATCACGCCGTCGTCCTGACGAAGCTATCCCTCGACACTCAGCTGGATCTAGAGTTCGTGGGACGTCACCGAGCTGAACGTGTGCAGATCGTGGTGGTGCCGTACTTTCGGTACAAGGATCGATCGGATCGTGAAGACGTACGACTACATCAACCGCGTTGTCATACCGCTTCCTCTTACGGTCTACGAGGGTACATGGAATACACTCTCCCGCTCGTTGCTATGCATCACATAGATCTTGCGTGATCGTAGGAAATATTTTGAAATTACTGCATTCCCCAACAGTGGCATCCGAGCCAGGTTTATGTGTAGGTGTTATATGCACGAG
Source organism: Aegilops tauschii subsp. strangulata (assembly GCF_002575655.3). Lineage (NCBI taxonomy): Eukaryota > Viridiplantae > Streptophyta > Magnoliopsida > Poales > Poaceae > Aegilops > Aegilops tauschii. Next base: position 393,538,291 of record NC_053035.3, read on the forward strand.
TAGAACACAAATGAGTTGTGGGCGATAATAGTCATACTACTTACCAGCATGTCATACTTTGATTCGGCGGTATTGTTGGATGAAGCGGCCCGGACCGACATTACACGTACGCTTACGCGAGACTGGTTCTACCGACGTGCTTCGCACACAGGTGGCTGGCAGGTGACAGTTTCTCCAACTTTAGTTTAATCAAGTGTGGCTACGCCTGGTCCTTGTTGAAGGTTAAAATAGCACACTTGACGAAAAATCTTTGTGGTTTTGATGCGGTAGGTAAGAACGGTTCTCACTCAGCCCATAGCAGCCACGTAAAACTTGCAACAACAAAGTAGAGGACGACTAACTTCTTTTTGCATGGCTTGTTGTGATGTGATATGGTCAAGACGTGATGAGATATAAGTTGTTGTATGAGATGATCATGTTTTGTTGAAGTTATCGGCAACTGGCAGAAGCCTTATGGTTGTCTCTTTATTGCATAAGATGCAAGAGCCAAATAATTGCTTTACTTTATCACTATGTGATAGCAATAGTTGCAAGAGCAATAGTTGGCGAGACGACCATGTGACGACACGTTGATAGAGATCAAGATGATGGAGATCATGGTGTCATGCCGGTGACGATAGAGATCATGACGGTACTTGGAGATGGAGATCAAAGGCGCAAGATGATCATGGCCATATCATGCCACATATTTTGATTGCATGTGATGTTTATCCTATATGCATCTTATTTTGCTTAGTTCGGCGGTAGCATTATAAGATGATCTCTCACTAAATTTCAAGATATAAGTGTTCTCCCTGAGTATGCACCGTTGCGACAGTTCGTCGTGCCGAGACACCACGTGATGATCGGGTGTGATAAGCTCTACGTTCACATACAACGGGTGCAAGCCAGTTTTGCACATGCGGAATACTCGGGTTAAACTTGACGAGCCTAGCATATGCAGATATGGCCTCGGAACACTGAAGACCGAAAGGTCGAGCGTGAATCGTATAGTAGATATGATCAACATAGTGATGTTCACCATTGAAAACTACTCCATCTCACGTGATGATCGGACATGGTTTAGTTGATTTGGATCACGTGATCATTTAGATGACTAGAGGGATGTCTATCTAAGTGGGAGTTCTTAAGTAATATGATTAATTGAACTTTAATTTATCATGAACTTAGTCCTGATAGTATTTGCATAACTATGTTGTAGATCAATAGCTCGTGATGTAGCTCCCCGTTTATTTTTGATGTGTTCCTAGAGAAAAAATATATTGAAAGATGATAGTAGCAATGATGCGGACTAGGTCAGTGATCTGAGGATTATCCTCATTGCTGCACAGAAGAATTATGTCCTTGATGCACCGCTAGGTGACAGACCTATTGCAGGAGCAGATGAAGACGTTATGAACGTTTGACAAGCTCGGTATGATGACTACTTGATAGTTTAGTGCACCATGCTTTATGGCTTAGAACCGGGATTTCTAAATGTTTTGAACGCCACGGAGAATATAAGATGTTCCAAGAATTGAAATTGGTATCTCATACTCATGCCCGTGTCAAGAGGTATGAGACCTCTAACAGTACTTTGCCTACAAGATGGAGGAGAATAGCTCAACGAGTGAGCATGTGCTCAGAATGTCTGAGTACTACAATCACTTGAATCAAGTGGGACTTAATTTTCCCGATAAGATAGTGATTGACAGAGTTCTCTAGTCACTATCACCAAGTTACTAGAATTCGTGATGAACTATAATATGCAAGGGATAACGGAAACGATTCTCAAAGCTCTTCGCGATGCTGAAATCGGCGAAGGTAGAAATCAAGAAAAAGCATCAAGCGTTGATGGTTGACAAGACCACTAGTTTCAAGTAAAAGGGCAAGGGAAAGAAAGGGAACATCAACAAGAATGGCAAGCACGTTGCCACTCCCATGAAGAAGCCCAAAGCTAGACCCAAGCCTGAAACTGAGTGCTTCTACTGCAAAGGAAATGGTCACTGGAAGTGGAACTGCCCTCGATACTTGGCAGATAAGAAGGATGGCATAGTGAACAAAGGTATATTGGATATACATGTTATTGATGTGTACTTTACTAGTGTTTGTAGCAACCCCTCGGTATTTGATACTGGTTTAGTTGCTAAGAGTAGTGACTCGAAACGGGAGTTGCAAAAATAAACAGAGAATAGTTAAGGGCGAGGTGATGATGTGTGTTGGAAGTGATTCCAAGGTTGATAAGATCACCATCGCACACTCCCTTTACCTTCGGATTAGTGTTGAACCTAAAATAAACATTATTTGGTGTTTGCGTTGAGCATGAATATGATTGGATCATGTTTATTGCAATACGGTTATTCATTTAAGTCAAAGAATAATTGTTGTTCTATTTACATGAATAAAACCTTCTATGGTCATACACTCAATATAAATGGTTTATTGAATCTTGATCGTAGTGATACACATATTCATAATATTGAAGCCAAAAGATGCAAAGTTAATAATGATAGTGCAACTTATTTGTGGCACTGCCGTTTAGGTCATATTGGTGTAAAGCACATGAAGAAACTCCATGCTGATGGGCTTTTGGAATCACTTGATTATGAATCACTTGATGCTTGCGAACCATGCCTCATGGGCAAGATGACTAAGACTCCGTTCTCCGGAACAATGGAGCGAGCAACTGACTTATTGGAAACAATACATACTGATGTATGCGGTCCGATGAGTGTTGAGGCTCGCGGCGGGTATCGTTAGTTTATGACCTTCAGAGATGATTTGAGTAGATATCGGTATATCTACTTGATGAAACATAAGTCCGAAACATTTGAAAAGTTCAAAGAATTTCAGAATGAAGTGGAAAATCATCGTAACAAGAAAATAAAGTTTCTACTATTTGATCGCGGAGACGAATATTTGAGTTACGAGTTTGGTCTTCAATTAAAACAATGTGGAATAGTTTCACAAATTCATGCCACCTGGAACACCATAGCATAATGGTGTGTCCGAACGTCATAACCGTACTTTATTGGCTATAGTGCAATCTATGATGTCTCTTACTGATTTACCACTATCGTTTTGGGGTTATGCATTAGAGACAGCTACATTCACGTTAAATAGGGCACCGTCTAATCCGTTGAGACGACACCGTATGAACTATGGTTTGGCTAGAAACCTAAGCTGTCGTTACTTAAAGTTTGGGGTTGCGATGCTTATGTGAAAATGTTTCAACCTGATAAGCTCGAACCCAAATCGGAGAAGTGCGTCTTCATAGGATACCCAAAAGAAAATGTTGGGTACACCTTCTATCACAGATCCCAAGGCAAGATCTTTGTTGCTAAGAATGGATTCTTTCTAGAGAAGAAGTTTCTCTCGAAAGAAGTGAGTGGGAGGAAAGTAGAACTTGATGAGGTAATTGTACCTTCTCCCGAACTGGAAAGTAGTTCATCACAGAAATCAGTTCCAGTGATGCCTACACCAATTAGTGAGGAAGTTAATGATGATGATCATGAAACTTCAGATCAATTTACTACCAAACCTCGTAGGTCAACCAGAGTACGTTCCGCACCAGAGTGGTATGGTAATCTGGTTCTGGAAGTCATGTTACTAGACCATGACGAACCTACGAACTATGAGGAAGCGATGATGAGCCCAGATTCTACAAAATGGTTTAAGGCCATGAAATCTGAGATAGGATCCATGTATGAAAACAATGTATGGACTTTGGTGGAATTGTATGATGATCGGCAAGCCATTGAGAATAAATGGATCTTCAAGAGGAAGACGGACGCTGATAGTAGTGTTACTATCTATAAAGCTCGAATTATCGCAAAAGGTTTTCGACAAGTTCAAGGTGTTGACTACGATGAGATTTTCTCACTCGTAGCGATGCTTAAGTCTGTCTGAATCATGTTAGCAATTGCCACATTTTATGAAATCTGGCAAATGGATGTCAAAAGTGTGTTCCTTAATGGATTTCTTAAAGAAGAGTTGTATATGATGCAACAAGAAGGTTTTGTCAATCCTAAAGGTGCTAACAAAATGTGCAAACTCCAGCGATCCATCTATAGACTGGAGCAAGCATCTCGGAGTTGGAATATACGCTTTGATAAGTTGATCAAAGCATATAGTTTTATACGGACTTGCGATGAAGCCTGTATTTACAAGAAAGTGAGTGGGAGCACTACAGCATTTTCTGATAAGTATATGTGAATGACATATTGTTGATCGGAAATAATGTAGAATTTTTCTAGAAAGCATAAAGGAGTTTTTTAAGGAAAGACCTCGGTGAAGCTGCTTACATATTGAGCATCAAGATCTATAGAGATAGATCAGGACGCTTGATAAGTTTTTTCAATGAGTACATACCTTGACAAGATTTTGAAGTAGTTCAAAATGGAACAGTCAAAGAAGGAGTTCTTGCATGTGTTGCAAGGTGTGAAGTTGAGTAAAGACTCAAAACCCGACAACGGCAGAAAATAGAAAGAGAATGAAAAGTCATTCCCTATGCCTCAGTCATAGGTTCTATAAAGTATGCTATGTTGTGTACCAGAACTATTGTGTACCTCACCATGAGTTCGCAAGAGGATACAATAGTGATCCAAGAATGGATCACTGGACAGCTGTCAAAATTATCCTTAGTGGAATAAGGAAATGTTTCTCGGTTATGGAGGTGACAAAGAGTTCGTCGTAAAGAATTACATCAATGCAAGCTTTGACACCGATCTGGATGACTCTAAGTCTTGATCTAGATACATATTGAAAGTGGGAGCAATTAGCTAGAGTAGCTCCATGCAGAGCATTGTAGACATAGAAAATTTGTAAAATACATACGGCTCTGAATGTGACAGACCCATTGACTAAGCTTCTCTCACAAGCAAAACATGATCGCACCTTAGTATTCTTTGGGTGTTAATCACATAGCGATCTGAACTAGATTATTGACTCTAGTAAATCCTTTGGGTATTAGTCACATAGAGATGTGAACTAATCACATAAAGATGTGAACTATAGGTGTTAATCACATGACGATGTGAACTAGATTATTGACTCTAGTGCAAGTGGGAGACTGAAGGAAATATGCCCTAGAGGCAATAATAAAGTTGTTATTTATATATTTCCTTACATCATGATAAATGTTTATTATTCATGCTAGAATGGTATTAACCGGAAACTTAGTACATGTGTGAATACATACACAAACAGAGTGTCACTAGTATGCCTCTACTTGACTAGCTCATTAATCAAAGATGGCTAAGTTTCCTAGCCATAGACAAGAGTTGTCATTTGATGAACGAGATCACATCATTAGAGAATGATGTGATTGACTTGACCCATTCCGTTAGCTTAGCACTTGATCGTTTAGTATGTTGCTATTGCTTTCTTCATGACTTAAACATGTTCCTATGACTATGAGATTATGCAACTCCCAAATACCGGAGGAACACTTTGTGTGCTATCAAACGTCACAACATAACTGGGTGATTATAAAGATGCTCTACAGGTGTCTCCGATGGTGTTTGTTGAGTTGGCATAGATCAAGATTAGGATTTGTCACTCCGATTGTTGGAGAGATATCTCTGGGCCCTCTCGGTAATGCACATCACTATAAGCCTTGCAAGCAATGTGATTAATGAGTTAGTTACGGGATGATGCATTACGAAACGAGTAAAGGGACTTGCCGGTAACGAGATTGAACTAGGTATTGAGATACCGACAATCGAATCTCGGGCAAGTAACATACCGATGACAAAGGGAACAACGTATGTTGTTATGCGGTTTGACCGATAAAGATCTTCGTAGAATATGTAGGAACCAATATGAGCATCCAGGTTCCGCTATTGGTTATTGACCGGAGATGAGTCTCGGTCATGTCTACATAGTTCTCGAACCCGTAGGGTCCGCACGCTTAACATTCGGTGACGATCGGTATTATGAGTTTATGTGTTTGATGTACCGAAGGTTATTCGGAGTCCCGGATATGATCACGGACATGACGAGGAGTCTCAAAATGGTTGAGACATAAAGATCGATATATTGGATGACTATGTTTGGACATCGGAATGGTTCCGGGTGAGTTCGGGCATTTACCGGAGTACCGGGAGGTTACCGGAACCCCCCGCGAAGTATATGGGCCCTAGTGGGATTTAGTGGAGAGAGAGGGGCGGCCTGTCGGGTGGTCGGTCCGACATATGCCAAGGGATGGCTTATCATTGTGGGAGCCAATAAAACGTCGCCGGTGCTTGGAAACGGGATGAGGCGAAGACATGCACGCCGGCGAATCTTACCCAGGTTCGGGGCTCTCCGAGGAGATAACACCCCTAGTCCTGCTCTGTGGGGTCTCCGCATGATCACTAGACCGATAAAAGGTAGCTACAATCGCTCCTAGAGCTGTTGAGATCAAGGGAGAAGAAGAACAAGGCTAGCTCTTGCTTCTCTCAATCTATGGTGTGTGTGCTATGCTTAGAGGGCAACTCTATGATCAGAGGCCAACTATGCTTGGGTGCGAACCCTTTGCATGGGTGCTCCGGGTGGTTTATATAGGCCTACCCCCCGGGGGTACAATGGTAATCCGACTGGGCGCTGGTCCCAGTCGTCAGTGTCTGCGCTCGCCGGCTTCTCCGCCGGCTGCTGGGTCCCGCCGGCTGGTGGGTCCCGCCGGCTGCCGGCTACTTGGTCGATAGGCCGGCCCCACCGCCTAGGGTCTTGTCGGCGGCTGCTTACTGTAGCCTCGCCGGTGATGACGAGGGTTTTGTCGAGGTAAGCGTGGCTACAGTGGGCCGCCTCGGGGGCTATCACTGTAGCCTTACCTCGTCTTGTCTCCTTAATGGGGATCCTGCTTCGAGGAGGGGAGTAGCCGGCCTCTGGAGGCCGGCTATGCTCTTGGCCGACTGGGAAAGGCCGGGCCGCCTTCGCGCCTCTCTCTGGCTGAAGGGGCCCGCAGTCCTTGGGTCGTACAGGAGTGGGTCGTGGATGACGTCGAGGCTAGCATGGCTACAGTGCCGAGCCGCACGGGAGACGGCCGTCCCGTACGGCCTCCTGTAGCCATGACCGCCTCGGGCTTCGGGGGTAGTGGGCCGCACTGTGGCCACACCCCGTCGTGTCGCCGTTATGTGGGAACAGCTTTGGTGGTTGTGGTCTCGGCCGGCTGCTACGGGCCGGCGTCCTTCTTGGCCAGCTTCTTGGAGTCGGTCACCCCGTAGTCGTCCTGGAGAGAGGTTGCTCGGGGCTGGGTCGCCTTCCGGGAGTCGGCTTCAGGGGTAGCCGGCGAGGGAAGGCGGCCCAATGCTCGGAGTGCTTGAAGGCCCAAAGGCTTGATAATTTTTCTGAAGAACCAGGGGTAGTCGGTAGGGCTACCCGTGGCTATTTACTCCGACAGTAGTCCCCGAAGCTGATTGGGCTTCGAGGTGGAGTTGGGGTTGAGAAGCTCGATCAGCTTCCTGTCTTGACAAGCCGGCAGCTGGGAGCCGGCCTTGGTCAGGCGCGCCGCCTGACTCGAAATCTTCTGAAGTCGGAGGGCGGAGACCTGCTGGCACGTGCACCGGGCCGCGGGCCGTCGGCGAACCACGTGGCCGGAAAGCCTGCTAGCCCATGCGCGTGACGGCACGTGGCCGCAGGGAGGGGGCCCGCCACGTCCGTGCCCTGGCCCAGGCGCGGATCCTTTGTATCCCGAAACCGCCCGCACGTTCCGTGCGGCAGTTTCGGCTCGTATTTATGCGCAATAATCGCGAGATGTGGGGGAGTGGGCGCAGTTAATCCCACGTCTCCCCCCACGTCCGGCCTCTTCGGCCTCGTGAGGCTATAAGTAGGGGGAGGTGGAGGGCGGCCGGCCCTCGCACGCTCCTCCTACTTCCACAGTCTTCTTCCCTCGCTCGTTCTCGCGACAGCGCCTCGCCGCCGCGCTCTCCCACCGCACGCTCCTCCGCCGCCGTGCTAGCTCTCGCCATGCCTCCCCACGTAGAGCAGCTTGGCGGGGATTGGGACGGCTCCATCGTCCATGACGACCACGTCGACTTCCTCCGTGACACGCGGCGGCTGCCCGGCGCGGACAAAGTGGAGGTCCGCCTCGCGCCGGCGAAGGAAATCTCGCCGAGGCCGCAGGAGGTCGAGCGGGTGGTCTTCCGCTCGCACTTCTTGCGCGGCTTCGGCTTGCCAGTGAGCGCCTTCTTCCGCTCCTGGCTCAAATTCTATCAGCTCCAGCCGCACCATCTCACCCCCAACGCGGTGGTGCTGCTGTCTGCCTTCGTCACCCTGTGCGAGGGCTATCTCGGCATCCTCCCCACCCTTGAGCTCTGGGGGGAGCTATTCCAGTCGAAGCTGGGCATGCGCAGTAAGGGCGTGCCGGCTCATACTGGCGCCTTCATCACGTCGCGGAGATCGGGCGCCGACAACCCCTTCCCCGTCATCACGCTAATCCAATCGGTGAAGAAGTGGCAGAAGTCGTACTTCTACGTGCGGAACATCGCTCCACGGGGCGACTACATCAACCTGCCGGCTTACGTAGCCTGCCCACCGGCGGGCAGGATGCCCCAGTGGTCCTTCCGGGCTGTGACGCTGTCGCAGGCAGGAAACGCCGCCATCGCCCGACTGCGGGTGATGGTCCAGTCGGAGGGCCTGACGGGCCCCGACCTCCTGGCCGCGTTCGTCACGCGTCGGGTTCTTCCGCTCCAGAGCCAGCCTCATCTGATCTGTCAGATGAGCGGCCAGCTCGATCCGAGCCGAATGTGCACCAAGGAGATGCCGCGCCACGAGGTCGCCTACATGGTGAACTACCTCGCCAACTGCCAACTCTCTGAAGAGTGGCAATTCGGCAAGGAGCCATATAGCCGTGCCAATCCTCCGCCTATGGTACGCTCCCCTTGTCTCTTTTTTTCTCTCTCTCTCTCAGCCTTGTTGCCGAGTTCCTCTGGGCCGACTCTAACTTAGTCGGCTTGTTCTTCGACAGAGCCCTCTGCTTCGGCCGGCCAGCGGGTCAGACGCGGAGCGTCGCTTCGTCCCCGACCGGACCGAACACGACCTGGAGGACCCCGACCTGGGGGCGGTCCATATGGACGATGCCATCGAGCCGGCCGGTGGCCAAGCCGGCGGCGAAGCAGGCGACTCCGGGTTCACTGCTACCTTCGACGACTGGCCGGACGAGGATGAAGCCGAAGCCGTCCCGCGCCGCCAGCCGGCATCCGGACGCGGCGCGGGCTCCTCCGGCGCGCAGCCTGCTCGGGGTGGAGGCCAGAAGCGTCGCGCCGCCCAGGGCTTGTTCGGCAGCCGAACGAAGAAGCCCAGAGGCGGGGCGGCAGCCACCAGGCGAGAAGAGGCGGCCGCGAAGGCGGCTCGCTTCCGCAAAGTGGTGAAGCAGCGGCAGACCGTGTCGGCGTAAGTTCTCTTTCTCTGTGTACTCTCTTTCTTTCTTTGGTGGTTCTTGAACTCTCGTCCTTTTCTTCGACGATCAGAGCTCCGTTGTCACTTGAGCGGGCGGCTGCCGGCTCCGTCGTCGAGTCGCCAGGGGGCTCTGGGAGCATCACCCGCCGCGTGGACCCCCGCGCCGCCCTCCAGGAGGCGACGGAAAGGAACGCGCGGGAGGTACGGGAGGAGCAGGAGGCACGGGAGGCGGAGGCGCGGAAGGCAGCCGCCGCCCAGGCGGCTCGGGAGGAAGAGGCGGCGAAGGCACTCGCCGAGGCCGCAGCCAGGGCCCAGGCAGAGGCTGAGGCCGCGGCGGCCGCAGGGGAGGCTTTGATGGTCACCCCCTGCGCGCCATGGCGCCTGGGGACGTGGAGCCCTCGCCAGGGGGAGCCAGCGGCTCCCAGCCGGGGCTGGGAGGAAGCGGCGACGACGTCGTCATTTTGGAGAAGGGGCCGGAGCCGACCCAGCCAACTGGGGCGGCCCAAGGCGGCCGACCTGATTCGCCGCCTGCACAGTCGGCGGAGGGCGAGCCGGCCGCGGGGGGCTGAGGTGGCGGTCCGGGTTCCGCCAAGCCGGCGTGCGGGGAAGGCCGCGTCGGAGCCGCAGAAGGCTGCGTTGGAGCCACAGCCGGCCGTGGGCTCCAGCTCGTCGGCCCGAGACGCGGAGGCGGCCAGCGCTACCTCGGGGTGGACGCCAGGCGGAGGGACAGCCGTAGTGAACGTGGCTGCACAAGACGTCCGGACCCGGCTCCAAAACCAAGCCTCGGCGTTGAGGCAGTTCACCGATGAATTCCTCGCAACGCGGGCAGCCATCCGGGTTAGTATTCCCATCTTGTTTCTTGATCTTGATTTCTCTTCTTGATCTTAATTTCTTCTGTGGGGGCGCGTCAGCGCACCCACTGGGTGTAGTCCCCGAGTTCCGAGTCGGCTGCTGAGCAGGCAGCTTGGAACTTCTTGGAGGATTTGCCTTTGCTGTTTTTGTTCTCACTTCGGTCTTCTGTCCATCTTGCAGGACTACCACAACCTTCGAGCGGCCGCCTTCAACTCCCAGGCTCGGGAGCTGACTCAGAAGACCGCCGACCTTACTGAGAGCCGAGGTATGTGACTTGATCTTTATCTCATGTGGGGGCGCGTCAGCGCACCCACTGGGTGTAGTCCCCGAGATTCGGGCCGACTGCTGAGCAGTCGGGTCGGATCTTCCTTGACGATTTCTTATTGTTCTTCTTCTTCTTCTTCCGTTCCTGCAGCGGCCAACGCCGGTCTGAGGGCACAGCTGGGGGAGTCCCAGACTGCTCTTCGTGCCAAGGATGCCGAGCTCGCCGCCTTGGTGCAGGAGCGCGACCGCCTGGTCAAGAAGCTGGCTGACCAGGAGGAAGGCCACAAGGCGGCGCTGAAGGCTGCGCAGGATCGCGAAGCCGCTCTCCAGGCCGAGTTCGAGACGGAGGCGGCCAGCTGGGCGGAGGCCAGGCAGACTCTGGTCTCCGGCTATGGCCAGATCGAGGATCTGGTTGACGGTAAGTCGTCTACCCCTTCGTCCGTTCTTGCCATCTGCCACTTTGGCTTGTTTTTCTGATTTTGGTGTTCTTCTCTTCCTTTCTTCTTCTTCGCGCAGAGTATTTCCCTGGCTACTCAACTGCTGCCAACCAGGCCATCGAGGCCCGTCGCCAAGCGAAGAGGCAAGCCGGCTTTGAGATATCGCCAACCGCCGGCCGCTCGCTGGAGGAACAGCTCCTGGCGATCCAGGCTCGCATCCAGCCAGCTCACCGGCTGCTCCCCCGGCTTCAGCGTGCCGGGTCACAGGTCTTGGCCGCCCTCTGGCCCGGCCAAGTGGTCCCTCGCACCCCCAGTCGGACCGCCGACTGGCTGGAGGTAGCAGTCGGCCGCTTCGAGGCTTGGAAGGCGTCGGCGGCTCGCTCCGGTGCCAGGCGGGCGCTGGAGTTCATCAAGGCCTGGTATCCCGGCCTAAACCTGGACCAGCTGGCTACCTGGCGGCAGCAAGCCAACACGGAGCTGGAGCCGGCGCGGCCGGCCATCATTCGGCGGGCTTCGGCGATCGCCGACTACACCGACACCAACGTCTTCGCCCCCGAGGTGGACGACAATGGAGTCGCCCAGCCGGAAGAGTGGTTCGGGCTGGACCCGGCGTACGGTGAGGACTCGGTGGAGGAGATCGACTCCAGCGACGAGGGCGAAGAGGAGGAGGAGGAGGGTGAAGACGCCGAGCCGGCTGGTGGAGTAGCCGGCCAGCCTCAGCCTGACCGCGCCTCGAACACTACGTCGCGCGCGAGTGCGTCTCCTGCCGCAGGAGGTGGTCAAGCCGGGACCAGCTAGGCGGCCACTCCTTCAGCCGGCGAGGCCGCCTTCACCGACCAGCTCGGCCTTCATGTCGCGCCCTAGTCTTCTTTCTTTTGTTTTCCTATCTTGTTACTTTTGAACAATGTTTGGTTAGGTCTGCACAATTCCACCCACTGGGTGTATTCAAATTTAAGTATGTCGCCGGCCTATTGGCGGCTTTCATGTATATAACTTATGCAATTGGCCTTTCCTTGTACTTTTTGCTCTTTGTCCTTCTGCTTTTTCCTTTGCCGCCCTCCCTTGGTTGCCGCCTCCCCAGTCAAACAGTTGCTCTGCAATCTGTAGCTGGGGAGTGCCTGGCCGATTGGGGAGGGGGAAGTACTTTAGCTCTGCTGTCACGACCGAATTTTTGAGATAATAATTTCCCAGAAAAACGGCCTTGCGCCCACCAGCCCTAGGATTACTGTTAGCTGATGAGGCACCAACTTGATACAAGAATTCCAAGCGAGGTACAAAAATATGTAGTACAAGACCATTTAGGCCTAGGAGTACAACACTTGGTTTCTAGTGGTTGAGGGCGAAAGCGGTTGGGTACATCTGCGTCTATGGGACTCCATTTCCCACAAGAACAGCTGACCAGGATAACTCCTATCTTCACGAGGCTGCAATTGTCAACACGTAGGTTCCGAGGTTGACACCGCGATGCTTATCTCCAAGCGAGGAATCTGGCCAAGGCAATAGCCAGGGACAAGCAAGTGAGTACGTTTGAATGTACTCGCAAACATTAAGAACACGGGTATAATATATCAAACATACTCTAGATTATTATGAGATCACACATTTGCCAAGAAATATACGAAAAACCAAGATGCACACATATGGTTAAAAATATACCAAAATAAAATACTGGGTGCCAAACGAGTGTCTGAATGACTCCTCGAGCGGAAAATGCAGGATAGTAATACTGGTGCCAAACGAGGATCTGAATGACTCCTCAAGCGGAAACTGCAAGAATAGTAATACTGGTGCCAAACGAGGGTCTGAATGACTCCTCGAGAGGGAAACTGCAGGAATAATAATGCCGCAGTCGGGCGTCGGGGCGACACCACATAAAGGGCTTATAAAAGATAAATGAACAACAAGCATGCCGCAGTCGGGCGTCTGAGCGACACCACAGAAAGGGCTTATAAGAGAATAATCACAGTGAATATCCAGGAGGTAGAACCATCCCAGGAATACTCAATAATATACGTAATATAAATGGTTAGTCCAAAATAATAAAGATCATAATCCATAGGTGCCATAATCATAAACAATATTTAGTACAGTCGTTTCTCCATCCGAAAACCAATAATTTAGTCAAGCCGTATCTCCATCCGAATACCGTTACTACGATCCAGTTAGCCGTGTCTCCATCCGAATACCGTTACTGAGCTCTAGTTAAATCGTTCTCCATTCGAATACCGATAATAGATTCAACTCAGACTGTGGTCTCTACTCAAGAACATGACTATCCAACAGGATATATCCTCTGCAGAGGGAGTACCATTTTCCACAAGTAACGGGTTTACTTAGTCCCTCGGGACTAATTCCGTCTACGGTCTTTTAATTAAAAACACGCCTGACCTGCACACACCAGCTTAACTCACCAGTGTCTGGAATCACCCACGACACCTGCCAAGCAAAACTCTAAGTGGGGAGGCTACAACCTCGACTTAGCATGGGATCACAAAATTTATAACGCGCGCACACTAGGGGAGCTACCCCCCCGGCTCCAACCGGAAACACCCATGCCCCCGGACCGAATGATAGGCTTTAATCCGTGGCCACGGGACCTTCATCACGGCCTCTCTGTATGGTGTGTGCTTTGGTAAGGGGTTGACAACTTACTGAACCATACCCTGTCCCCTGCAGGGACAAGTGGTGGTACCAACAAATAAGGAAGCTATTGATCAAGACTCGATCTACAACCGACTCAGGTGGTCCAAGAATCCTCCAACAATATTACCACTAGTGAAATAAATCACCACTCCTCGAGCCTCACCATGCCATGCCGGGCATACTCGTCTCGACGAGGGACTAGGGACAAGCTCGTGTCTACCCAAGACCACGACTTTCCCGGCTTCCTACCGGTATGCATGGGAAGTTCACGAGGATGATCCAAATCATTAGTGTATCCATTGCTGACCACAAAACAACTCCAAAGTGTACTCATGCACGAGACTATATCGATACATAAAGCTATCACATATACCAAGTCAAAAGGTGTTGTGATCGTATCAAAACACCACAACAAAATATTATGCCAGAGTTCAGAAATGCTTGCCTTCAAGAGTATGCAAAGGATGCACTATTTGGAAGCTTTCCCTTTTCTCCAAAATCCTATTTTGCAAAATATACAAATAACAAATATTTCAAACACAGTACCAAACGTTGTCTCAAATATTTTTCAAATAAATCTTAAAATAAACTAGATGAAATTTGAGAGAGGTAGGAAAAAGAATCAACTCATTTGGAGTTTTATTTTAAAAGCTATAGCCAGTCAAACATTAGTCAAACTTCTGTTTTAATAAAATCAGAAAAAAGGAAAGCGCTGCGGGGAAGAATACGTTTTTAAAACAGAGGAGACGTACTCCGGTATTTGCGCTACCACTTAACCAGAGAGGGCGGGGGAGCGGGTCACTGACAGTGGGTCCAGAGGGCCCACTGGTCAGGTTTGACTGGTCTCCCTCTCCCTCCTTTCTCTGTGCCCGACCGGCGCGGGACTCTGGCGATCGCCGGCGACGAACGGCGGCTCCTCGAGGGCATCTGAGGGCAGGGATGGGTTGGCCAGACCGAGGCGGTCCTCTCGGTGGGCATTAGGCAGGTGGGGACGGAGGAGGTCACCGGCGGCGAGCTCCGCGGCGGAGGGAGGTTTGGGAGCAAAGTGGACTTTGGGCTCCGGTGATCCTTGGCCGAAGCTGAGGCGCTAGGCAGCTCCGCACGACTACGGGGGAGTTCTTGGTGGCATTGGATTGGCGAGGGAGGGCCTAGCTGCGATGCATGGCACGGGATTGCGACGGCGACCGAACATGCCGGAGGCGGGGAAGAAAGGGCTTTCCCGTCGATTGCTGGCTGTGGGAGGGCTATGGGGGTGGCCTGGGGTTGCTTGAGGGATCGGTCGAGCTCGGGGTCCCTTTAAATAGGCGCTCGAGGCTGGCTCCTGCGGTGGCCGAGGATAAGATCGCCGGCGACCACTTTCCTGTAGTTGCAGGGCATCGTGGCGGCGACGAAAGCGTGCCGACGAGCGGGGGGGTAAGCACGACATGTGCTCTGGGGCAGCTGGCGTGCGCTGGCGGTTTGGGCGGCGCCGTCCGCGGCAGAATCCGCTGCCGACGCCGGTGTGCTGCCAAGGGGGCTCTGCGGCGGCGCTGCAGGGTGCCAGGGAGAGCTTGGAGTGTACTGGAGAGAGGGCGAGTGCCTGGCGCGGTTCAGCAGGCGAACAGGGGCCAGAGATGGGACGCGACGAGGGCGGCAGAGCGGCTTGTCGGCTCAGTGCGCGCGCATTCAAAACGTGTGCTCTGGGCGCGCCCAGAGCACGCACGGCAGGTGCTCGACGGAATGCCAGTGCGGTCTAGAGCTCGAGGGTGGAGCTGGCACTGCACAGGATGGAGGTAGGGGTAGCAAGGCGCTCAGTGGACAAGGTGGATAGGTCAGGGGTTCAAGTCCACAATGCAAGCTAGCAGACATGCCAAAAATGTTCCTGCACACAGGGTGTTTGACAGAATGCCATGGTCAGCTAGGCAACTCTTGGGGTGGCCAAACTCTCCAGATCCTGGTCCCTTTAGGAGCTCAAGAAGGTGGTAAGGTTAGTTTGGCAAAAACAGAAAGTTGATAGTGCAAGAATTTGAGAAAACCAGTTTTGGGCAGAAACTAAAGGCTATCATTGCATGCACCAAAAATATGCCAATGGGTCCAATCTCCTGGATTTAAGAGTTTGGTAGGGAGGACTATAGGTAGGGAAAAGCTCAAAGGTATTAGAGCAAAATAAAATGGGGTTGCAGTACAAATCACCAAACTGGACCAGCAGGGAAATGAAGATGATTCACTCAAATTTTTCAAAGAACAACACTAGGTTTTTGCTTGAAGATGAATTGTATGCATCCACTGACATCTCCAAACACTTGGAAGAATTTTTAGAAGAATATTTAAATAGGTTGTAGTGCAAAATACCTACAGGACCAGATTTGAAAAATTGATGTGGAGCTCAAAATCTCCAATGACCAAAAGATGTTTTTGCCTAAAAGTGATGGGGAAACCTCACATGACATCCCCAAATTTTGGTGAAATTTTTAAAAGCATTTATCAAATGGTTGCAGTGCAAAAAGGGGCTCCAAATTTATGAAAGGTCATTTTAAAAGGATAAAGCTCATGAAAAATAATTATGCAAATAAATCCACTGATAAAGGATTGATTTTATAAAGAGGGCACACAAGTCCAATAATACCCTTTGAAGGTTTTTTCCACTTGAAGTAAAAATTCACAATAACAAAAGGGTAAATCTTGACAAATGGAAAAGTTTTATTTCCTGGCAACATTTTAATAAATAAAACAAGGCCAAAAATTTTGGGTGTCACAACACTACCCCCCTTAAGAAAAATCTCGTCCTCGAGATTTGTTAAAAGTTGTTACGATGATGCGCGAATAAAAATCTATGTCGTGAAAATATATATACGCAGCAATAACTCGGGGGAAGAAATCTCCTCGAGAACATGTTGCGAGAGAAAAAGTAATTAAAGCAATACTAACAGCAGTAAAACTGCTCACACAACAGGAACTAAAGAAAGTTGGATCCATCGTACAAAAATTTGGAACCACGAACATGCTACAACACATAAATACAAGTACTGGGACAATAAATACATCGGAGGCGTTTACAAGGAAAACGGCAAAAAGACAGGGTCCTGAGAAAATGCCTCTGGCACTGGGGCACACTCCTCTTCTATCGGGTGAAGCGGGTTGACCAGCCGATGAATGCGCCCTTCTTGGTCAGGCCTCAGTGGTCTGCCAATAGCGATCCGAGGATTTAAATCAGCGAGGCTCTAGAGATAGCCCATTACTCGCTGAGTTAACCCCTCCTGGGCAATAACGTACTGGGCAAGGTTGGCCAGTACTGGATCTCTCTCAATGCGCCCACCGGGAAATGATGCAACTTCTCCGGGTGCTGCACGACTCGGAAAATAATAGTATCCTCGCTTGCTGGCATAGGGTACTGCGAATCGAAGACGAGTGAGCGCCTCATACGCAGCGGCTTCTATAGCCATATGTGGAGTCGGCATGGATTTCCCCACGAAGGAGACTTCCGTGGGATCTTGGTTTGGGTATGCGGGAGGGATGTGCACCACTGCCCAATATTTCGAGGTGGAAGGGGTGATCCTCGATTTGAGCAACTCGTACTGGGGTGGACGGGTGGCACTCATAGTACTGCAGGTAAAGTCCCACAATAATTTGACAAAGCTACCCGGGGTTGCGTCTGGGGTTCTCAGATAAATACTGGGGGTTGACATGGCAAGGAATGGCTGTGAGCACTGCGCACAAAGGTGAGGGGTGCTCGGCAAGGTCACGAAGTGGACTTTATATAGCATTGGGGCTGGGATTAATCACTGTAGAAAAGGGTGACCGGATGCCGATCCTGTTCTCGGGTCAAAACCACAGATATACACATCACATAAATGTGACGCATTACTGTGGGTGCTGACGGGGTTGGTCTTGGTAGCTGCGCCCGAAAAAAGTGCAACTGTACGCTAACGTACACATGCATAGCTACCACTCCAAAACAGGGGCGCTCGAGCAGACAGCATGCAATACAAGCGATACAAGCCCACACCATTACAAAGCGTAGGAAAACCAAGGCTCGATACAACTCGAGCGACTTAGTCTACTTCGTTAATGTCTAAGCGGGCTTGCCTAGAGGACGCCGATGCTTCTCCACGGTTCTCACCGTCGGGATTTGCCGACTGAGGCTGAGGTGCTGCAGGGTCGGGGAAATGGTGGTGACCATCGCGGGGGTTGTTGGCCACAATCCCGTTGGAATGGTTTCCCAAAAGGCGACGAAGCGCTTCTGGGGTCACCAAAGTGCTCTGGTTGATGGCTGGCGCCGACCTCGGAGGATCGATCGGGTGTCCGAACAGCACGACTGGGTTGTCGGCGTCGGGCTCCGCTTCTCTTCTCGCTGGGGCTCGGCGAACCAGCTCTCCACGAGCTGCGATCAGATCAAGGGTGACCTGATCGAACAGTTGCTCTAGTGCGCTTACGTAGCGCACCAGATGCAACAGCGCAGGATCTGTCTCGTGGTCTCCGTTGGCAACCTGGGGCGGCCTACCATACCCGTCACGACTGGGGTAGTAGTAGAACGAGCGACAGTTAACTCTAGGCGACAAGTGCCGGAGTTGAACTATAGCTTCGCGGGCTGCCAGTTGGATGGCTTGTGGCTCAAAGGAAGTGGTCCTTCCAGTGAACCTGTAGGGGCGTTCTGGCGACAGACCCCTACCGTAGATGTGCACAGTGGCCCAGTACTGACGGCTCTCTCCGTACATGGGTCCCTGGTACACAACATATTCAGGAGGCTCTTCTAACGCATAGGCATGGCGGGTGAGGTTTGCGAGCACGGTCACAAAACCTCCAAGGTTGGTTGTTGTGGTCTCGTTGTGAACAATGGGGCCAGGCATCGTGGCTTGGTTTGGGGAAAGAGGCTGGGCTGTGATTGAGGCTAGTGTGCCCTTTTTATAGGGAAAGGGGACGGAGTCTTCCTCCGCACGCTTCTGATAGAGACGGGTTGGGTGTCGGTCACTGGCGCGTGATCGACGGGCAAGATTGATAGGTTGGGCACCGTCCGCCGAAAGGCGTCGGGTCACTGTGGAGCTATCTTACGCGGGAAGCTTGGCCGGGAATAGGATAAGGTCTGACGGTTTGGTTAACCTAGGTTTATTGACTTGGCTAAGATAGGATTAGCCAATGGTCAGCCTGGCTCTGATACCAAGTCTGTCACGACCGGATTTTTGAGATAATAATTTCCAGAAAAACGGCCTTGCGCCCACCAGCCCCAGGATTACTGTTAGCTGATGAGGCACCAACTTGATACAAGAATTCCAAGCGAGGTACAAAAATATGTAGTACAAGACCATTTAGGCCTAGGAGTACAACACTTGGTTTCTAGTGGTTGAGGGCGGAAGCGGTTGGGTACATCTGCGTCTATGGGACTCCATTTCCCACAAGAACAGCTGACCAGGATAACTCCTATCTTCGCGAGGCTGCAATTGTCAACACGTAGGTTCCGAGGTTGACACCGCGATGCTTATCTCCAAGCGAGGAATCTGGCCAAGACAATAGCGAGGGACAAGCCAGTGAGTACGTTTGAATGTACTCGCAAACATTAAGAATACGGGTATAATATATCAAACATACTCCGGATTATTATGAGATCACACATTTGCCAAGAAATATACGAAAAACCAAGATGCACACATATGGTTAAAAATATACCAAAATAAAATACTGGGTGCCAAACGAGTGTCTGAATGACTCCTCGAGCGGAAAATGCAGGATAGTAATACTGGTGCCAAACGAGGGTCTGAATGACTCCTCGAGCGGAAACTGCAAGAATAGTAATACTGGTGCCAAACGAGGGTCTGAATGACTCCTCGAGAGGGAAACTGCAGGAATAATAATGCCGCAGTCGGGCGTCGGGGCGACACCACATAAAGGGCTTATAAAAGATAAATGAACAACAAGCATGCCGCAGTCGGGCGTCTGAGCGACACCACAGAAAGGGCTTATAAGAGAATAATCACAGTGAATATCCAGGAGGTAGAACCATCCCAGGGATACTCAATAATATATGTAATATAAATGGTTAGTCCAAAATAATAAAGATCATAATCCATAGGTGCCATAATCATAAACAATATTTAGTACAGTCGTTTCTCCATCCGAAAACCGATAATTTAGTCAAGCCGTATCTCCATCCGAATACCGTTACTACGATCCAGTTAGCCGTGTCTCCATCCGAATACCGTTACTGAGCTCTAGTTAAATCGTTCTCCATCCGAATACCGATAATAGATTCAACTCAGACTGTGGTCTCTACTCAAGAACATGACTATCCAACAGGATATATCCTCTGCAGAGGGAGTACCATTTTCCACAAGTAACGGGTTTACTTAGTCCCTCGGGACTAATTCCGTCTACGGTCTTTTAATTGAAAACACGCCTGACCTGCACACACCAGCTTAACTCACTAGTGTCTGGAATCACCCACGACACCTGCCAAGCAAAACTCTAAGTGGGGAGGCTACAACCTCGACGTAGCATGGGATCACAAAATGTATAACGCGCGCACACTAGGGGAGCTACCCCCCCCCCCCCGGCTCCAACCGGAAACACCCATGCCCCGGGACCGAATGACAGGCTTTAATCCGTGGCCACGGGACCTTCATCACGGCCTCTCTGTACGGTGTGTGCTTTGGTAAGGGGTTGACAACTTACTGAACCATACCCTGTCCCCTGCAGGGACAAGTGGTGGTACCAACAAATAAGGAAGCTATTGATCAAGACTCGATCTACAACCGACTCAGGTGGTCCAAGAATCCTCCAACAATATTACCACTAGTGAAATAAATCACCACTCCTCGAGCCTCACCATGCCATACCGGGCATACTCGTCTCGACGAGGGACTAGGGACAAGCTCGTGTCTACCCAAGACCACGACTTTCCCGGCTTCCTACCGGTATGCATGGGAAGTTCACGAGGATGATCCAAATCATTAGTGTATCCATTGCTGACCACAAAACAACTCCAAAGTGTACTCATGCACGAGACTATATCGATACATAAAGCTATCACATATACCAAGTCAAAAGGTGTTGTGATCGTATCAAAACACCACAACAAAATATTATGCCAGAGTTCAGAAATGCTTGCCTTCAAGAGTATGCAAAAGATGCACTATTTGGAAGCTTTCCCTTTTCTCCAAAATCCTATTTTGCAAAATATACAAATGACAAATATTTCAAACACAGTAGCAAAAATTGTCTCAAATATTTTTGAAATAAATCTTAAAACAAACTACATGAAATTTGAGAGAGGTAGGAAAAAGAATCAACTCATTTGGAGTTTTATTTTAAAAGCTATAGCCAGTCAAACATTAGTCAAACTTCTGTTTTAATAAAATCAGAAAAAAGGAAAGCGCTGCGGGGAAGAATACGTTTTCAAAACAGAGGAGACGTACTCCAGTCTTTGCGCTACCACTTAACTAGAGAGGGCGGGGGAGCGGGTCACTGACAGTGGGTCCAGAGGGCCCACTGGTCAGGTTTGACTGGTCTCCCTCTCCCTCCTTTCTCTGTGCCCGACCAGCGCGGGGCTCCGGCGATCGCCGGCGACGAACGGCGGCTCCTCGAGGGCATCTGAGGGCAGGGATGGGTTGGCCAGACCGAGGCGGTCCTCTCGGTGGGCGTTAGGCAGGTGGGGACGGAGGAGGTCACCGGCGGCGAGCTCCGCGGCAGAGGGAGGTTCGGGAGCAAAGTGGACTTTGGGCTCCGGTGATCCTTGGCCGAAGCTGAGGCGCTAGGCAGCTCCGCACGACTACGGGGGAGTTCTTGGTGGCATTGGATTGGCGAGGGAGGGCCTAGCTGCGATGCATGGCATGGGATTGCGACGGCGACCGAACTTGCCGGAGACGGGGAAGAAAGGGCTTTCCCGTCGATTGCTGGCTGTGGGAGGGCTATGGGGGTGGCCTGGGGTTGCTTGAGGGATCGGTCGAGCTCGGGGTCCCTTTAAATAGGCGCTCGAGGCTGGCTCCCGCGGTGGCCGAGGATAAGATCGCCGGCGACCAATTTCCTGTAGTTGCAGGGCATCGTGGCGGCGACGAAAGCATGCCGACGAGCGGGGGGATAAGCACGGCCTGTGCTCTGGGGCAGCTGGCGTGCGCTGGCGGTTTGGGCGGCGCCGTCCGCGGCAGAATCCACTGCCGACGCCGGCGTGCTGCCAAGGGGGCTCTGCGGCGGCGCTGCAGGGTGCCAGGGAGAGCTTGGAGTGTACTGGAGAGAGGGCGAGTGCCTGGCGCGGTTCGGCAGGCGAACAAGGGCCAGAGATGGGACGCGACGAGGGCGGCAGAGCGGCGTGTCGGCTCAGTGCGCGCGCGTGCAAAACGTGTGCTCTGGGCGCGCCCAGAGCACGCACGGCAGGTGCTCGACGGAATGCCAGTGCGGTCTAGAGCTCGAGGGTGGAGCTGGCACTGCACAGGATGGAGGTAGGGGTAGCAAGGCGCTCAGTGGACAAGGTGGATAGGTCAGGGGTTCAAGTCCACAATGCAAGCTAGCAGACATGCCAAAAATGTTCCTGCACACAGGGTGTTTGACAGAATGCCATGGTCAACTAGGCAACTCTTGGGGTGGCCAAAATCTCCAGATCCTGGTCCCTTTAGGAGCTCAAGAAGGTGGTGAGGTTAGTTTGGCAAAAACAGAAAGTTGATAGTGCAAGAATTTGAGAAAACCAGTTTTCGGCAGAAACTAAAGGCTATCATTGCATGCACCAAAAATATGCCAATGGGTCCAATCTCCTGGATTTAAGAGTTTGGTAGGGAGGACTATAGGTAGGAAAAATCTCAAAGGTATTAGAGCAAAATAAAATGGGATTGCAGTACAAATCACTAAACTGGACCAGCATGGAAATGAAGATGATTCACTCAAATTTTTCAAAGAACAACACTGGGTTTTTGCTTGAAGATGAATTGTATGCATCCACTGACATCTCCAAACACTTGGAAGAATTTTTAGAAGAATATTTAAATAGGTTGTAGTGCAAAATACCTACTGGACCAGATTTGAAAAATTGATGTGGAGCTCAAAATCTCCAATGACCAAAAGATGTTTTTGCATAAAAGTGATGGGGAAACCTCACATGACATCCCCAAATTTTGGTGAAATTTTTAAAAGCATTTATCAAATGGTTGCAGTGCAAAAAGGGGCTCCAAATTTATGAAAGGTCATTTTAAAAGGATAAAGCTCATGAAAAATAATTATGCAAATGTTGGAGTAAGTGGCCACGGGTAGCCAAACCGGCTACCCCTGGCTCTTCAGAAAATTTATCAGGCCTTTGGGCCTTCAAGCACTCCAAGCATTTGGGCCGCCTTCCCGGGCCGGCTACCACTAAAGCCGACTCCCGGAAGGCGACCCAGCCTCACCGACTCCAAGAAGCCGGCCAAGAGAAACGCCGACTCCTAGAAGCCGGCCGAGACCACAACCGCCCCTACATAACGACGACCTGACGGGGCATGGCCACAGTGCGGCCCACGACCCCCGAAGCCCGAGGCAGGCATGGTTACAGGAGGCCGTACGGGAGGGATGTCTCCCGTGCGGCCGGGCACTGTAGCCACGCCAGCTACGACGTCATCCACGACCCACTCCTGCACGGCCCAAGGACTGCGGGCCCCTTCAGCCATAGGGAGGCGTGAAGGGGGCCCGGAGTTTCCTAGTCGGCCAGGAGCATAGCCGGCCTCCAGAAGCCGGCGACTCCCTTCCTCGAAGTAGGAGCCCATTTAAGGAGACAAGACGAGGCGAGGCTACAGTGATAGCCCCCGACGCGGACCACTGTAGCCACGCTTACCTCGACAAAGCCCTCATCATCAGAGGCGCGGCTACAGTAAGCAGCCGCCGACAAGACCCTAGGCGGTGGGGCCGGCCTGCCGACCGAGTAGCCGGCAGCCGGCGGGACCCACCAGCCGGCGGGACCCAGCAGCCGGCGGAGGAGCCGGCAGGCGTAGACACTGACGGCTGGGGCCAGTTCCCAGTCGGATTACCATTGTACCCCCGGGGGGTAGTCCTATATAAACCCCCCGGAGCACCCATGCAAAGGGTGGGCTTCTGGTTGGCACCTCTGCATGTTTGGCTTCCAAGCATAGCACACGCACACACACCATAGATAGAGAGAAGCAAGAGCTAGCCTTGTTCTTCTTCTCCCTTGATCCCAACAGCTCTAGGAGCGATTGTAGCTACTCTTTATCGAGCTAGTGATCATGCGGAGACCCCGCAGAGCAGGACTAGGGGTGTTATCTTCTCGGAGAGCCCCGAACCTGGGTAAGATTCGCCGGCGTGCATGTCTTCGCCTCATCCCGTTTCCAGGCACCGGCGACGTTTTATTGGCTCCCACAATGATAAGCCATCCTTTGGCATATGTCGCACCAACCACCCGACATTTGGCGCCCACCATGGGGCCAGGTGCACCGTCGTCCGGAGACCTGTTCTGGACGGGAACCTTCTTCCTTCCCCGCGAGCGCAGCCAGCCTGCTGCGCCCGATGGCGCTTGCGCCGACGCGCTGCAAGGCGTCGACGACGCTTGCGCAGCGAGCCGCCTCGCCGATCTGCTCGGCGAGACTCGCATCTCCGATGAGCCTGCGTCCGACGCAGGCACCGACTACCCCGAGAGCCGCCTCGTCAGCCTCCTCGACCAACTTCACGTCTCCAGCGAGCCTGCTGCAGACATGGAGTCTGTCGGCTCCACCGACCCGATGCTCATCGACTCCGACACCGCGTCGTTCGACGCCTACCCCTCTGACGTGGTGGTCTTCGACGACCCACTCCCTCGAACTGACAGCGGCAGCAGCGCTGTCACCGAAGTGCTGGTCATCAGCCACGTCTCCAACTCGGGCGGGAGCGCCCGCGACGCTCAGCAAGCAGCGATGCACGACCTCTCCATCCCCCTCCCGGCCGACGCCGACGCCGAGACCCTGGAGGCACGCCGTCTTGCCCTCATCACGGAGAGCAAGAAGATAGCCTCGATGAGACGCCTCACCGAGGCCCACCAGCGCGAAGTCGACCGCGCCGCCTTCGGGACGCCGCCGCCAAGCGGCCCGAGCCGAGCCGGCTTCGTCCAGAAGCGCGGCGCAGCCGTTGCCAGCATGTTGGGCGCAGATCGCCCCGTCTACGCCACCCCACTCGAGAATCTGCGAGCCGCTCAGGCGGCAGCAGAGGAGCTCAATGGGCTGGGAGCCGATGAGCTCCCCTACATGACAAGACGGATCCAGCAGCTGATCGACGCGGCTGCAGAACGGCACGAAGCCGGCGCCCGAGCTGATAGCCATCCCCCGCGCCGGGAGCACGCCGCGACATCCCGCTCGCCGACTGCGAGCGGCACACGCCAGAAGAAAGACAAGGAGCCGGCTGCCAGCCGCAGCCGGCCCCGCATCACTATCGAGCGCGACGCGGAAGGCCGTCCTCGGGCGGTTGAACATCAGGGAAACCTGCCTCCTCCCCCGCCTCGAAGAGAAAGACGCCTCACTCCACCGCCTATCACCCATCCGACTCTTGGCGACCGACTCGGCCGCCGAGAAGGAGTCGGCGAGAGTGACGCCCGCCACAGGATCGACCGCCTTGCTCGGTACCTGGCGATAGAAGAAGAAGACGATGTCGGCCCGCCATGCTTTGGCCCCCGCATCCGCGACGAGCCCTTCCCCAAAGGGTTCTCGCTCCCCAGAGACACGCCCAAGTACAACGGCTCGGTGAAGCCGGAAGATTGGCTCATCGACTACTCCACAGCCGTCAGCATCGCCAACGGCAACCGGCGCGTTGCCGTAAAGTACGTCCCCCTGATGCTGCAGGGCACGGCGCGCACATGGCTCAACAGCCTCAAGCCCTACAGCATCAACAGCTGGCTGGACTTCACCGAGGTTTTCGTCCGCAACTTCACTAGCACCTACAAGCGGCCTCCCAAGCCTCGCCAGCACTCCCTCTGCGTCCAAGGGCCCAACGAGTCGACCCGCGACTACCTCACGCGATGGGCCGAGCTCCGCAACTCCTGCGAGGGAGTGCATGAGGTCCAGGCCATCGAGTACTTCACTGCCGGGTGCCGAGAGGGCACCCTCCTCAAGCACCGACTCCTCTGCGACGAGCCGGCTACCCTCGATGAGTTGCTGATCACCGCCGACAAGTATGCCACTGCCGACTCCTTCATGAAGACCGAGCTCCGAGTGGACGCCTCGGGGAAGGTAGTCGCTCCGGCTCCCAAGACGCCGGCTGGCGACCCAAACCGGCGCCCCTACCAAAACGACCACAAGCGCAAGGGCCCCATGCCGACTTCCTCCAGTCGGCAGGTGGCCACAGTTGAAGACGAGCAGCCCGAGGAGCGGCCCGCTCCCAAGAAGAAGGGAGGCCGGCCGCCCTGGCAGCCGTCCTTCTCCTACGAACAAGCACTCGATGCCCCCTGCAAGTTCCACAGCGGCGCGAAGCCGTCCAACCATACAACACGGAAATGCCACTGGCTCACCCGCATCACCAAGGGCGAAGGGATAGTGCCGCCTCCGCCTCCCGGCCTGCCGCCTCCAGCTCCCCAGCAGCC
Organism: Aegilops tauschii subsp. strangulata; assembly: GCF_002575655.3. Taxonomy (NCBI): domain Eukaryota; kingdom Viridiplantae; phylum Streptophyta; class Magnoliopsida; order Poales; family Poaceae; genus Aegilops; species Aegilops tauschii. The sequence continues at coordinate 393,564,331 of NC_053035.3, forward strand.
GGCGGCCCGGTAGGCAGTCGGCGCCATCCAAGACGAGTTCCCCGAAGCGCACGACGCCTACGTCGTCTTCACGAGTCAAGTCGACGACAAGCGCAGCCGACGCCGGCAACACCAAGAAGTAAACGCAGTCGCCTCTAGCACCGCCGAGTTCATGCATTGGTCGGAAAAGCCCATCAGCTGGAGCCAGGCCGACCACCCAGAGGTGATGCCTTCGCCTGGCTCCTATGCTATGGTCTTGGACGTCACCCTTGCGACGGAGAGGCGAGCTGCCAGATTTTCCCGCATCCTGATAGACGGCGGAAGCAGTATCAACATACTATACCGCGACACCATGGACAAGCTGAACATCAAAGCAAAGCAGCTCATGCCGAGCCGCACTGTCTTCCATGGTATCGTACCCGGCCTATCTTGCTCTCCAATCGGCAAGATCAAAATGGATGTTCTCTTCGGAGACAAAGATCACTTCCGCCGGGAAGCAATATGGTTCGAGGTGGTGGACCTGGAGAGCCCCTATCATGCGCTACTTGGCCGACCTGCTTTGGCCAAGTTCATGGCTGTGCCCCATTATGCCTATCTGAAGATGAAGATGCCGAGCTCGAAGGGGATCATCACGGTAGCCGGCGACTACAAGAAGTCCATCGAGTGTGCCATGGCCAGCAGCCGGCTGGCCGAGTCCCTCGTGGTGGCGGAAGAGAAGAAGATGCTGGAACGGGTTGTGGCCATGGCCGGCAAGCAGCCGACCTTGTCCCCCAACCCCAAGGACTGTGACGGGCAGGGCTCCTTCCAGCCTGCAAAAGAGACGAAGAAGATACCTCTAGACCCGGAGCACCCGGAGAGGTTCGCCGTGATTGGGGCGAACTTGGACAGCAAATAGGAAGGCGAGCTCGCCGACTTCCTCCGTGAGAATCGAGACATCTTTGCATGGTCCCCAAAGGACATGCCGGGTGTCCCGAAGGATTTCGCCGAGCACAAATTACATGTCCGAGCTGATGCGAAGCCGGTCAAGCAACCCCTCCGCCGACTATCAGAAGAGAAGCGAAGAATCGTGGGAGAAGAGATAGCCCGGCTCCTCGCAGCCGGCTTCATCATGGAAGTGTTCTTTCCAGAATGGCTTGCCAATCCAGTTCTGGTTTTGAAGAAGAATAACAAGTGGCGCATGTGTATAGACTACACAAGCTTGAACAAGGCCTGCCCAAAGGATCCATTTGCTTTGCCACGGATTGACCAAGTGATAGACTCTACAGCCGGATGCGAGCTGTTGTGTTTTTTGGATACGTACTCAGGGTATCATCAGATCAAGTTGGACCCAGCTGACCGCCTGAAGACTGCCTTCATCACACCCTTTGGAGCTTTCTGCTACCTGACAATGACATTCGGCTTGAGAAACGCCGGTGCCACTTTTCAGCGTTGCATGCAGAAATGTCTCTTGAAACAACTCGGCAGAAATGCCCATGTCTACGTAGACGACATTGTGGTGAAGACAGAGAAGCGCGGTACCTTGCTGGAAGACCTGAAGGAAACATTTGCCAACTTGCGCCGATTCCAGATCAAGCTCAACCCCGAGAAGTGCGTGTTCGGAGTACCAGCCGGCCAGCTGCTAGGCTTCCTGGTCTCCGAACGCGGCATTGAGTGCAACCCTGTCAAGATCAAGGCCATCGAGAGGATGGAGATACCCACCAAGCTGCGAGATGTGCAGAAGTTCACTGGCTGCTTAGCCTCCCTGAACCGTTTTATCAGCCGACTAGGAGAGAAGGCCCTCCCCCTGTACCGACTCATGAAGAAGTCCACTCACTTTGAGTGGAATGATCAAGCCGACCAAGCCTTCCATGTGTTGAAGAAAATGTTGACCACTCCGCCCGTCCTGGCTGCGCCGACTGAGAAGGAGCCCATGCTCCTCTACATCACCGCGACAAGCCGAGTCGTCAGCACTGTTGTTGTGGTCCAGCGCCCGGAGGAAGGCCGAGCCCAGCTGGTCCAGAGGCCGGTCTACTATCTCAGCGAAGTACTATCCAGCTCAAAGCAAAACTACCCGCACTACCAGAAGATGTGCTATGGGGTGTACTTCGCTGCCAAGAAATTGAAGCCCTACTTCCAATAGCACCCCATCACGGTCGTGTGAACTGCCCCGCTCGCCGAGATCATAGGCAGCCGGGATGCATCCGGCCGGGTGGCCAAATGGGCCATTGCCTTGGCGCCTTACACGATTTTCTATCAACCCCGCACCGCCATCAAGTCGCAAGCATTGGCCGACTTCCTCGTCAACTGGGCCGAGACCCAGTACTTACCGCCGGCTCCCGACTCTACCCATTGGCGGATGCACTTTGACGGGTCCAAGATGCGCACCGGCTTGGGAGCCGGCATCGTCCTCACCTCTCCCAAAGGTGACAAGCTCAAGTACACGCTGCAGATCCACTTCGCCGCCTCCAACAACGTGGCCGAGTACGAGGCGCTCGTACATGGGCTCCGGCTAGCCAAAGAGCTCGGCATACGCCGGATCCTGTGCTACGGCGACTCCGACTTAGTGGTCCAGCAATCATCTGGCGATTGGGACGCCAAGGACGCGAACATGGCGAGCTACCGCTTCCTCGTCCAGCAGATGAGCGGATACTTCGAAGGGTGCGAGTTCCTTCATGTGCCAAGGGCCGACAACGACCAAGCAGATGCCCTAGCACGGATCGGCTCCACCCGACAAGCCATACCGACTGGCGTCTCCCTCCAACGCCTCCTCAAGCCGTCCATCAAGCCGTCTCCAGAGTCGGACTCCATCTTCGTACCGCCTGCGCCAGAAACAGCCGGATCCGGCTCAAGAAATCCCGCAGGCGGCACGGGGACTTCGACGACTGCCCCGGGAACTGACGTAGTCGCACCCGACCCAGGGACCTCAGTGCCCGGCCCGGGGACTGCAACGACGCAAGAAGTGGTGGTCGACCCCAACGCAACACCCAACCCACCCACCCGAGTCATGGTGGCTACATTAACAGCAGAAGAAGTCACAGCTCCCTCATGGGCCCAGCCCATCCTCAAGTTCCTAGTCAGCAGAGAGCTGCCGACTGATGAGATCGCAGCAAGACTAGTGCAACGACGAGCCGCGGCATACACAATAATCAACAGGGAGCTTGTGAAGCGCAGCGTCACTGGAGTCTTCCAGCGTTGCGTCGAGCCAGAAAAAGGAGTGGCAATCCTCAAAGACATCCACCAAGGCGAATGCGGCCACCACGCCGCCTCAAGATCCCTCGTGGCCAAGGCTTTCCGCCATGGGTTCTTCTGGCCGACTACCTTGGAGGATGCTAAAGAAATAGTCAAGACCTGCAGAGGATGTCAAGTCTTCAGTGCCAAACAACACCTGCCGGCTTCTGCCCTCAAGACCATTCCCCTCACCTGGCCTTTCGCCGTCTGGGGACTGGACATGGTGGGCCCTTTCAAGACGGCCCGCGGTGGCTTGACACATCTACTCGTTGTTGTGGACAAGTTCACAAAGTGGATCGAAGCAAAGCCGATTAAGAAGCTGAACGGGCCGACTGCCGTGACATTCATCACCGACATCACTACTCGGTACGGCGTGCCGCACAGCATCATCACCGACAACGGCACGAACTTCGCCAAAGGCGCACTGGCACGTTTCTGCGCGACACAGGGCATCCGACTGGACTTAGCGTCCGTTGCCCACCCGCAGTCAAACGGCCAGGTCGAGCGAGCAAATGGACTTATCCTCTCCGGCATCAAACCCCGACTGGTTGTACCACTGGAGCGATCGGCCGGCTGCTGGCTCGAAGAGCTGCCGGCTGTCCTCTGGAGTCTGCGCACTACACCCAACAAGTCAACTGGCTTCACTCCATTCTTTCTTGTGTACGGTGCCGAGGCTGTCATCCCAACAGACATCGAGTTCGACTCGCCTCGGATCACCATGTACACGGAGGAGGAAGCCAAAGAAGCAAGAGAAGACGGCGTCGACCTACTGGAAGAAGGCCGGCTGTTAGCCCTCAGCCGGTCCGCCATCTACCAGCAAGGCCTGCGCCGCTACTACAACCGCAAGGTCAAGCCAAGATCCTTCCAAGAGGGCGACCTTGTGCTCCGGCTGATCCAGCGAACAGCCGGCCAGCACAAGCTCTCGGCCCCTTGGGAAGGCCCCTTCGTCGTCAGCAAGGCACTCGGCAACGACTCCTACTACTTGATCGACGCGCAAAAGCCAAGAGCACGCAAGAGAGACGACTCCGGCAAGGAGTCGGAGCGACCATGGAACGCAAACCTCCTAAGACGATTTTACAGCTGAAAAGCAGTATGTATCACGCTACCCCTTTTGTATTAAGTTACAAACCAACAGGCCCCCCGAACAGTACTCGGGGACTGCCTTTTATTTATCTATGGATGACGAGTGTCATATCCATGCATTTTGAATTCTTGTCCGGCACCGGGTCCGACTAGTCGGCCCGGGGACTGGCCGCCTTAAGCTATATTATAAGTTCTTCCCGAAGTCAGCAAAGTAGTGCGCCGGCTCCCCAGTCCTCTCTTGTTGAAAGTCGCAGCTCAAAGAACTGACTGTCCGACTAGCAAGAGAGAAGACAGAAAGGACGCCCACACGAAAACGGCTAAGGAACAACTAACCTATATAGCAAAAAGACGGCCTCAATATACGCCGGCCGACTGTCACAACAGCCGGCTGGCCGGCTTCCTAAAAAACTTAGCTTAAGTCTGGCAGAGCTAAAAGTACTTCCCCCTCCCCAATCGGCCAGGCACTCCCCGGCTGCAGTTTGTAGAACAACTGATTGACTAGGGAGACGGCAACCAAGGGAGGGCGGCAAAGGAAAAAAGCAGAAGGATAAAAAGCAAAAGTACAAGGAAAAGTCGATTGCATAACTTATATACATAAAGCCGCCTAAAGGCTGGCAACAGAATTAAGTTTGAATACACCCAGTGGGTGGAATTGCGCAGACTTAACCGAACATTATTCAAAAGTAACAAGACAGGAAACAAAAGAAAGAAGACAAAGGCGCGAAGGCCGAGTTGGTCGGTGAAGGCAGCTCGCCGGCTGAAGGAGTGGCCGCCTAGCTGGTCCCGGCTTGACCGCCTCCCGCAACAGGAGATGCACTCGCACGCAGCGTAGTGCTGGAGGGGCGGTCAGGCTGGCCGGCTGCTCCACCAGCCGGCTCGACGTCTTCACCCTCCTCCTCCTCCTCTTCACCCTCGTCGCTGGAGTCGATCTCCTCCGCCGAGTCCTCGCCGTACGCCGGGTCCAGCCCGAACCAATCTTCCGGCTGGGCGACTCCATTGTCGTCCACCTCGGGGGCGAAGACGTTGGTGTCGGTGTAGTTGGCGATCACCGAAGCTCGCCGAATGATGGCCGGCCGCGCCGGCTCGAGCTCCGTGTCGGCTTGCTGCTGCCAGGTCGCCAGCTGGTCCAAATTCAGGCCGGGATACCAGGCCTTGACGAACTCCAGCGCCCGCCTGGCGCCGGAGCGGGCCGCTGACGCCTTCCAAGCCTCGAAGCGCCCGACGGCCACCTCCAGCCAATCGGCGGTCCGACTAGGAGTGCGCGGGATCACTTGGCCAGGCCAGAGGGCGGCCAAGACCTGCGACCCAGCACGCTGAAGCCGGCAGAGCAGCCTGTGAGCCGGCTGGATACGAGCCTGGATCGCCAGGAGCTGCTCCTCCAGCGAGCGGCCGGCAGTCGGCGAAATCTTGAAGCCGGCTTGCCTCTTCGCCTGGCGACGAGCTTCAATGGCCTGGTTGGCGGCAGTGGAATAGCCGGGGAAGTACTCTGCGCAGAAAAGAAAAGAAGAACCCCAAATCAGAAAAACAAGTCAAAATGACAGATGGCAAGAAAGGACGAAGGGGTAGACGACTTACCGTCAACCAGATCCTCAATCTGGCCATAGCCGGAGACCAGAGTCTGCCTGGCTTCATCCCAGGCGGCCGCCTCCGTCTCGAACTCGGCCTGGAGGGCGGCTTCGCGGTCCTGCACGGCCTTCAGCGCCGCCTTGTGGCTTTCCTCCTGGTCGGCCAGCTTCTTGACCAGGCGGTCGCGCTCCTGCACCAAGGCGGCGAGCTCCGCGTCCTTGGCACGAAGAGCAGTCTGGGACTCCCCCAGCTGTGCCCTCAGGCTAGCGTTGGCCACTGCAGAGAAGAAGAACAATGAGAAATCATCAAGGAAGAGCCGAGCCGATTGCTCAGCAGTCGGCCCGAATCTCGGGGACTACACCCAGTGGGTGCGCTGACGCGCCCCCACATGAGATAGAGATCAAGTCACATACCTCGGCTTTCAGTGAGATCGGCGGTCTTCTGCGTCAGCTCCCGAGCCTGGGAGTTGAAGGCGGCCACTCGGAGGTTGTGATAGTCCTGCAAGATGGACAGAAGATCGACGTGAGAACGAAAGCAACGATGAGAAATCATCAAGGAAGATCCGAGCCGACTGCTCAGCAGTCGGCCCGAATCTCGGGGACTACACCCAGTGGGTGCGCTGACGCGCCCCCACGAGAGAAATCAAGAAGAAGATGAGAATACTAACCCGGATGGCAGCCCGCGTGGCGAGGAATTCGTCGGTGAACTGCCTCAGCGACGTGGCTTGGCCCTGTAGCCGGGTCCAGACGTCTTGCGCAGCGATGTTCACCACGGCTGTCCCTCCGCCTGGCGTCCACCCTGAGGTAGCGCTGGCCGCCTCCGCGTCTCGGGCCGACGAGCTGGAGCCCACGGCCGGCCGTGGCTCCGACGCCGCTTTCTGCGGCTCCGACGCGGTCTTCCTGCGCGCCGGCTTGGCGGAACCCGGACCGCCACCGCAGCTCCCGCGGCCGGCTCGCCTTCCGCCGACTGTGCGGCCGCAGGCTCAGTCTGGCCGCCTTGGGCCGCCCCAGTCGGAGGAGTCGGCCCCGGCGCCTCCCTCAAGAAGATGACGTTGTCGCCGCTCCCTCCCAGATCCGGCTGGGAACCACTGGCTCCCCCTGGCGAGGGATCCACGCCCCCGGGCGCCATGGCGCGCAGGGGGGTGACCATCAAGGCCTCCCCTGCCGCCGCTTCGGCCTCGGTCTCTGCCTGGGCCTTGGCTGCAGCCTCGGCGAGCGCCTTCGCCGCCTCCTCGTCCCGAGCTGCCTGGGCGGCGGCTGCCTTCCGTGCCTCCGCCTCCCGCGCTTCCTGCTCCTCCCGCACCTCCCGCGCGTTCCTTTCCGTCGCCTCCTGGAGGGCGGCGCGGGGATCTACGCGGCGGGTGGTGCTCCCAGAGCCCCCTGGCGACTCGACAACGGAGCCGGCAGCCGCCCGCTCGAGTGACAGTGGAGCTCTGATCAAAGAAAAGAAGACAAAGGTTCAGAAGACCACCCGAGAAAAGAAAGAAGGAGAATACACAGAAAGAAAGAAAGCTTACGCTGACACAGCCTGCGGCTGCTTCACCACTTTGCGGAAGCGAGCCGCCTTCGCGGCCGCTTCTTCCCGCCTGGTGGCTGCCGCCCCACCCCTCGGCTTCTTCGTCCGGCTACCGAACATGCCCTGGGTGGCGCGACGTTTCTGGCCTCTACCCCGAGCAGGCTGCGTGCCGGAGGAGCCCGCGCCGCGTCCGGAGGCTGGCTGGCGGGGCGGGACGACTTCGGCTTCGTCCTCGTCCGGCCAATCGTCGAAGGTCGCGGAGAACCCGGCGCCGCCTGCCTCGCCGCCGGCTTGGCCACCAGCCGGCTCGGCGGCTTCCTCCATATGGACCGCCCCCAGATCGGGGTCCTCCTGGTCATGCTCGGTCCGGTCGGGGACGAAGCGGCGCTCCACGTCCGCTCCGCCGGCCGGCCGAAGCAGAGGATTCTGTCAAAAAGCGAGCCGACTGAGTTAGAGTCGGCCCAGAGGAACTCGGCGACAAAGCTGAGAGAGAAAGAGAGAAAAAGAGAAGGGGAGCGTACCGTAGGCGGAGGATTGGCGCGGCTATATGGCTCCTTGCCGAATTGCCAGTCGTCGGGAAGCTGGCAGTTGGCGAGGTAGTTCACCATGTCGGCCGCGTCGGCCTGCAGCATCTCCTTGGTGCACATCCGGCTCGGATCGAGCTGGCCGCTCATCTGACAGATCAGATGAGGCCGGCTCCGGAGCGGGAGGACCCGGCGCATGACGAACGCGGCCAGAAGGTCGGGCCCCGTCAGGCCCTCCGACTGGACCATCACCCGCAGGCGGGCGATGGCGGCCTTCCCTCCCTGCGATAGCGTCACCGCCCGGAAGGACCACTGGGGCAGCCTCCCCGCCGGTGGGCCGGCTACGTAAGCCGGCAGGTTGATGTAGTCGCCCCGGGGAGCGATGTTCCGCACGTAGAAGTATGATTTCTGCCACTTCTTCACCGATTGGATCAGCGTGATGACGGGGAAGGGGTTGTCGGCGCCCGATCTCCGCGACGCGATGAAGGCGCCAGTGTGGGCCGGCACGCCCTTGCTGCGCGTACCCAGCTTCGACTGGAAGAATTCCCCCAGAGCTCGAGGGTGGGGAGGACGCCGAGATAGCCCTCGCACAGGGTGACGAAGGCCGACAGCAGCACCACCGCGTTGGGGGTGAGGTGGTGCGGCTGGAGCTGATAGAAGTCCAGCCAGGAGCGGAAGAAGGCGCTCACTAGCAGTCCGAAGCCGCGCAGGAAGTGCGAGCGGAAGACCACCCGCTCGCCCTCCTGCGGCGCCGGCCTGACCTCCTTCTTCGGCGCGAGGCGGACCTCCACTTTGTCTGTGCTGGGCAGACGCCGGGTGTCGCGGAGGAAGTCGATGTGGTTGTTGTGGACGATGGAGCCATCCCAATCCCCGCCGAGCTGCTCTACGTGGGGAGGCATAGCGGAGGCTGGCACGGCGGCGGAGGAGCGTGCGAAGGAAGAGCGCGGCGGCGAGGCGCTGTCGCAGGAATGAGCAAGGCGAGAAGACGAAAGGAGTAGGAGGAGCGTGCGAGGGTCTGCCGCCCTCCACCTCCCCCTACTTATAGCCTCACACGGCCGAAGAGGCTGGACGTGGGCGGTGACATGGGATTAACTGCGCCCACTCCCCCCACGTCTCGCGTTTATTACGCATAAGTGCAAGCCGAAACTGCCGCACGGAATATGCGGGCGGTTCCGGGATACAAAAGATCCGCGCCTGCGCTAGGGCGCGGACGTGGCGGGCCCCCTCTCTGCGGCAACGTCCCGTCTCGCGCGTGGGCCGGCAGGCTTTCCGGCTACGTGGCGCGCCGTCGGCCCGTGGCCGGCCCGCAGCCCGGCGCACATGCCAGCGGGTTCCCGCCCTCCAACTCCAGAAGATTTCGGCTCAGGCGAGGTGCCTGACCAAGGCCGGCTCCCAGCTGCCGGCTTGTCGCGATGGGAAGCTGTTCGAGCTTCTCGAACCCTACTCCACCTCGAAGCCCGATCAGCTTCGGGGACTACTGTCGGAGTAAGTGGCCACGGGTAGCCAAACCGGCCACCCCTGGCTCTTCAGAAAATTTATCAGGCCTTTGGGCCTTCAAGCACTCCAAGCATTTGGGTCGCCTTCCCGGGCCGGCTACCACTAAAGCCGACTCCCGGAAGGCGACCCAGCCTCACCGACTCCACGAAGCCGGCCAAGAGAAACGCCGACTCCTAGAAGCCGGCCGAGACCACAACCGCCCCTACATAACGACGACCTGACGGGGCATGGCCACAGTGCGGCCCACGACCCCCGAAGCCCGAGGCAGGCATGGTTACAGGAGGCCGTACGGGAGGGATGTCTCCCGTGCGGCCGGGCACTGTAGCCACGCCAGCTACGACGTCATCCACGACCCACTCCTGCACGGCCCAAGGACTGCGGGCCCCTTCAGCCATAGGGAGGCGTGAAGGGGGCCCGGCCTTTCCTAGTCGGCCAGGAGCATAGCCGGCCTCCAGAAGCCGGCGACTCCCTTCCTCGAAGCAGGAGCCCATTTAAGGAGACAAGACGAGGCGAGGCTACAGTGATAGCCCCCGACGCGGACCACTGTAGCCACGCTTACCTCGACAAAGCCCTCATCATCAGAGGCGCGGCTACAGTAAGCAGCCGCCGACAAGACCCTAGGCGGTGGGGCCGGCCTGCCGACCGAGTAGCCGGCAGCCGGCGGGACCCACCAGCCGGCGGGACCCAGCAGCCGGCGGAGGAGCCGGCAGGCGTAGACACTGACGGCTGGGGCCAGTTCCCAGTCGGATTACCATTGTACCCCCGGGGGGTAGGCCTATATAAACCCCCCGGAGCACCCATGCAAAGGGTGGGCTTCTGGTTGGCACCTCTGCATGTTTGGCTTCCAAGCATAGCACACGCACACACACCATAGATAGAGAGAAGCAAGAGCTAGCCGTGTTCTTCTTCTCCCTTGATCCCAACAGCTCTAGGAGCAATTGTAGCTACTCTTTATCGAGCTAGTGATCATGCGGAGACCCCGCAGAGCAGGACTAGGGGTGTTATCTCCTCGGAGAGCCCCGAACCTGGGTAAGATTCGCCGGCGTGCATGTCTTCGCCTCATCCCGTTTCCAGGCACCGGCGACGTTTTATTGGCTCCCACAATGATAAGCCATCCTTTGGCATATGTCGCACCAACCACCCGACAGCAAATAAATCCACTGATAAAGGATTGATTTTATAAAGAGGGCACACAAGTCCAATAATACCCTTTGAAGGTTTTTTCCACTTGAAGTAAAAATTCACAATAACAAAAGGGTAAATCTTGACAAATGGAAAAGTTTTATTTCCTGGCAACATTTTAATAAATAAAACAAGGCCAAAAATTTTGGGTGTCACATCTGCTGGACTAAAGCTATGTTTTTTTAGGAAGCCGGCCAGCCGGCTGCTTTGACAGCCGGCAGGCATATTTGGAGGCCGTCTCTTTGCTATATAGGTTAGTTGTTCCTTAGCCATTTTTCGTGCAGGCGTCCTTTCTGTCTTCTCTCTTGCTAGTCGGACAGTCAGTTCTTTGAGCTGCGACTTTCAACAAGAGAGGACTTGGGAGCCGACGCACTACTTTTCTGACTTTAGGAAAAACTTGCGATATAGCTCAAGGCGGCCAGTCCCCGGGCCGACTAGTCGAACCCGGTGCCGGACAAAAATTTGAAATGTAATAATACATTCATGGATATGACACTAGTCATTCATGGGTAAACAAAGGAAATCCCCGAGTACTGTTCGGGGGGCCTGTTGGTTTGTACTTAATACAAAAGGGGTAGCGTGATACATACTGCTTTTCAGCTGTAAAATCGTCTTAGGAGGTTTGCGTTCCCTGGTTGCTCCGACTCCTTGCCGGAGTCGTCTCTCTTGCGTGCTCTTGGTTTTTGCGCGTCGATCAAGTAGTAGGAGTCGTTGCCGAGTGCCTTGCTGACGACGAAAGGGCCTTCCCAAGGGGCCGAGAGCTTGTGCTGGCCGGCTGTTCGCTGGATCAGCCGGAGCACAAGGTCGCCCTCTTGGAAGGATCTTGGCTTGACCTTGCGGTTGTAGTAGCGGCGCAGCCCTTGCTGGTAGATGGCGGACCGGCTGAGGGCTAACAGCCGGCCTTCTTCCAGTAGGTCGACGTCGTCTTCTCTTGCTTCTTTGGCTTCCTCCTCCGTGTACATGGTGATCCGAGGCGAGTCGAACTCGATGTCTGTTGGGATGACAGCCTCGGCACCGTACACAAGGAAGAATGGAGTGAAGCCGGTTGACTTGTTGGGTGTAGTGCGCAGACTCCAGAGGACAGCCGGCAGCTCTTCAAGCCAGCAGCCGGCCGATCGCTCTAGTGGTACAACCAGTCGGGGCTTGATGCCGGAGAGGATGAGTCCATTTGCTCGCTCGACCTGGCCGTTTGACTGCGGGTGGGCAACGGACGCTAAGTCCAGTCGGATGCCCTGCGTCGCGCAGAAACGTGCCAGTGCTCCTTTGGCGAAGTTCGTGCCGTTGTCGGTGATGATACTGTGTGGCACGCCGTATCGAGTAGTGATGTCGGTGATGAATGTCACGGCAGTCGGCCCGTTCAGCTTCTTAATCGGCTTGGCTTCGATCCACTTTGTGAACTTGTCCACTGCAACGAGTAGATGTGTCATGCCACCGCGGGCTGTCTTGAAAGGGCCCACCATGTCCAGTCCCCAGACGGCAAAAGGCCAGGTGAGGGGAATGGTCTTGAGTGCAGAAGCCGGCAGGTGTTGCTTGGAACTAAAAACTTGGCATCCTCTACAGCTCTTGACTATTTCTTTAGCATCCTCCAAGGCAGTCGGCCAGAAGAAACCATGGCGGAAAGCCTTGGCCACAAGGGATCTTGAGGCTGCGTGGTGGCCGCATTCGCCTTGGTGGATGTCTTTGAGGATTGCCACTCCTTTTTCTAGCTCGACGCAACGCTGGAAGACTCCAGTGAGGCTGCGCTTCACAAGCTCCCTGTTGATTATTGTGTATGCTGTGGCTCGTCGTTGCACTAGTCTTGCTGAGATCTCATCAGCCGGCAGCTCTCTGCTGACTAGGAACTTGAGGATGGGCTGGGCCCATGAGGGAGCTATGACTTCTTCTTCTGTTAATGTAGCCACCATGCCTCGGGTGGGTGGGTTGGGTGTTGAATTGGAGTCGGCCACCGCTTCTTGTGTCGTTGCAGTCCCCGGGCCGACTGCTGCAGTCCCCGGGCCGGGTTCTGAAGTCCCCGTGCCGGGTGCGACTACGGCAGTCCCCGGGCCAGTCGTCGAGGTCCCCGTGCCGCCTGCGGGATTTCTCGAGTCGGATCCGGCTGTTTCTGGCGCAGGCGGTACGAAGATGGAATCCGACTCTGGAGACGGCTTGATGGACGGCTTGAGGAGGCGCTGGAGGGAGACGCCAGTCGGTATGGCTTGTCGGATGGAGCCGATCCGTGCTAGGGCATCTGCTTGGTCGTTGTCGGCCCTTGGCACGTGAAGGAACTCGCACCCTTCGAAGTATCCGCTTATCTGCTGGACGAGGAAACGGTAGCTCGCCATGTTCGCATCCTTGGCATCCCAGTCGCCAGACGACTGCTGGACCACCAAGCCGGAGTCGCCGTAGCACAGGATCCGGCGTATGCCAAGTTCTTTGGCTAGCCGGAGCCCATGTATGAGCGCCTCGTACTCGGCCACGTTATTGGAGGCGGCGAAGTGGATCTGCAGCGTGTACTTGAGCTTGTCGCCTTTGGGAGAGGTGAGGACGATGCCGGCTCCCAAGCCGGTGCGCATCTTGGACCCGTCAAAGTGCATCCGCCAATGGGTGGAGTCGGGAGCCGGCGGTAAGTACTGGGTCTCGGCCCAGTCGACGAGGAAGTCGGCCAATGCTTGCGACTTGATGGCGGTGCGGGGTTGATAGAAGATCGTGTAGGGCGCCAAGGCAATGGCCCATTTGGCCACCCGGCCGGATGCATCCCGGCTGCCTATGATCTCGGCGAGCGGGGCAGTGCACACAACCGTGATGGGGTGCTCTTGGAAGTAGGGCTTCAATTTCTTGGCAGCGAAGTACACCCCATAGCACATCTTCTGGTAGTGCGGGTAGTTTTGCTTTGAGCTGGATAGTACTTCACTAAGATAGTAGACCGGCCTCTGGACCAGCTGGGCTCGGCCTTCCTCCGGGCGCTGGACCACAACAACAGTGCTGACGACTCGGCTAGTCGCGGCGATGTAGAGGAGCATGGGCTCCTTCTCAGTCGGCGCTGCCAGGACAGGCGGAGTGGTCAACATTTTCTTCAACTCATGGAAGGCTTGGTCGGCTTGATCATTCCACTCAAAGTGAGTGGACTTCTTCATGAGTCGGTACAGGGGGAGGGCCTTCTCTCCTAGTCGGCTGATAAAACGATTCAGGGAGGCTAAGCAGCCAGTGAACTTCTGCACATCTCGCAGCTTGGTGGGAATCTCCATCCTCTCGATGGCCTTGATCTTGACGGGGTTGCACTCAATGACGCATTCGGAGACCAGGAAGCCTAGCAGCTGGCCGGCTGGCACTCGGAACACGCACTTCTCGGGATTGAGCTTGATCTGGAATCGGCGCAAGTTGGCGAATGTTTCTTTCAGGTCTTCCAGCAAGGTACCGCGCTTCTCTGTCTTCACCACAATGTCGTCTACATAGACGTGGACATTTCTGCCGAGTTGTTTCAAGAGACATTTCTGCATGCAACGCTGAAAAGTGGCACCGGCATTTCTCAAGCCGAATGTCATTGTCAGGTAGCAGAAAGCTCCAAAGGGTGTGATGAAAGCAGTCTTCAGGCGGTCAGCCGGGTCCAACTTGATCTGATGATACCCTGAGTATGCATCCAAAAAACTTAACAGCTCGCATCCGGCTGTGGAGTCTATCACTTGGTCAATCCGTCGCAGAGCAAACGGATCATTTGGGCAGGCCTTGTTCAAACTCGTGTAGTCTATACACATACGCCACTTGTTATTCTTCTTCAGAACCAGAACTAGGTTGGCAAGCCATTCTGGAAAGAACACTTCCATGATAAAGCCGGCGGCAAGGAGCCGGGCTATCTCCTCTCCCACAATTCTTCGCTTCTCTTCAGACATTCGGCGGAGGGGTTGCTTGACCGGCTTCGCGTCAGCTCGGACATGTAATTTGTGCTCGGCGAAATCCTTCGGGACACCCGGCATGTCCCTTGGGGACCATGCAAAGATGTCTCGATTCTCACGGAGGGAGTCGACGAGCTCGCCTTCCTATTTACTGTCCAAGTTCGCCCCAATCACAGCGAACCTCTCCGGGTTCTCCGGGTCCAGAGGTATCTTCTTCGTCTCTTTGGCAGGCTGGAAGGAGCCCTGCGCATCACAATCCTTGGGGTTGGGGGACAAGGCCGGCTGCTTGCCGGCCATGGCCACAACTCGTTCCAACATCTTCTTCTCTTCTGCCACCACGAGGGACTCGGCCAGCCGGCTGCGGGCCATGGCACACTCGATGGACTTCTTGTAGTCGCCGGCTACCGTGATGATCCCCTTCGAGCTCGGCATCTTCATCTTCAGGTAGGCGTAGTGGGGCACAGCCATGAACTTGGCCAAAGCAGGTCGGCCAAGCAGTGCATGATAGGGGCTCTCCAAATCCACTACCTCAAACCATATTGCTTCCCGGCGAAAATGATCTTTGTCTCCAAAGAGAACATCCATTTTGATCTTGCCGATTGGAGAGCAAGATAGGCCGGGTACGATACCATGGAAGACGGTGCGGCTTGGCATGAGCTGCTTCGCTTTGATGTTCAGCTTGTCCATGGTATCGCGGTACAGTATGTTGATACTGCTTCCACCGTCTATCAAGGCGCGGGAAAATCTGGCAGCTCGCCTCTCCGTCGCAAGGGTGACGTCCAAGACCATAGCATAGGAGCCAGGCAAAGGCATCACCTCTGGGTGGTCGGCCTAGCTCCAGCTGATTGACTTTTCCGACCAGTGCATGAAGTCGGCGGTGCTAGAGGCGATTGCGTTCACTTCTTGGTGTTGCCGGCGTCGGCTGCGCTTGTCGTCGGCTTGACTTGTGAAGACGACGTAGGCGGCGTGCTCTTCGGGGAATTCGTCTTGGATGGCGCCGACCGCCGGCCGAGCCGCCGGCTGCTGGGGGGCTGGAGGCTGCGGGCCAGGAGGCGGAGGCGGCAACATTCCTTCGCCCTTGGTGATGCGGGTGAGCCAGTGGCATTTCCGGGTTGTGTGGTTGGACGGCTTCGCGCCGCTGTGGAACTTGCAGGGCGCATCGAGTGCTTGTTCGTAGGAGAAAGACGGCTGCCAGGGCGGCCGGCCACCCTTCTTCTTGGGAGTGGGCCGCTCTTCGGGCTGCTCGTCTTCAACTGTGGCCACCTGCCGACTGGAGGAAGTCGGCATGGGGCCCTTGCGCTTGTGGTCGTTCTCGTAGGGGCGCCGATTAGGGTCGCCAGCCGGCGTCTTGGGAGCCGGAGCAACTACTTTCCCCGAGGCGTCCACTCGGAGCTCGGTCTTCATTGAGGAGTCGGCAGTGGCGTATTTGTCGGCGATGACCAGCAACTCATCGAGGGTAGCCGGCTCGTCGCAGAGGAGTCGATGCTTGAGGAGGGTGCCCTCCCGGCACCCGGCGGTGAAGTACTCGATGGCCTGGACCTCGTGCACTCCCTCTCAGGAGTTGCGGAGCTCGGCCCATCGCGTGAGGTAGTCGCGGGTCGACTCGTTAGGCCCCTGGACGCAGAGGGAGAGCTGGCGAGGCTTGGGAGGCCGCTTGTAGGTGCTGGTGATGTTGCGAACGAAAACTTCGGTGAAGTCCAGCCAACTGTTGATGCTGTAGGGCTTGAGGCTGTTGAGCGATGTGCGCGCCGTGCCTTGCAGCATCAGGGGGACGTACTTTACGGCGACGCGCCGGTTGCCGTTGGCAATGCTGACGGCCGTGGAGTAGTCAATGAGCCAATCTTCCGGCTTCACTGAGCCGTTGTACTTGGGCGTGTCTCTGGGGAGCGAGAACCCTTTGGGGAAGGGCTCGTCGCGGATGCGGGGGCCAAAGCATGGCGGGCCGACATCGTCTTCTTCTTCTAACGCCAAGGATCGAGCGAGGCGGTCGATCCTGTGGTGGGCGTCGTTCTCGCCGACTCCTTCTCGGCGGCCGAGTCGGTCGCCAAGAGTCGGATGTGTGACAGGCGGTGGAGTGAGGCGTCTTTCTCTTCGAGGCGGGGGAGGAGGCAGGTTTCCCTGGTGCTCTACAGCTCGAGGGCGGCCTTCCGCGTCGTGCTCGATGGTAATGCGAGTTCGGCTGCGGCTGGCAGCCGGCTCCTTGTCTTTCTTCTGGCGCGCGCCGCTCGCAGTCGGCGAGCGGGACGTCGCGGCGTGTTCCCGGCGTGGGGGATGACCATCAGCACGGGCGCCGGCTTCATGCCGTTCTGTAGCCGCGTCGATCAGCTGCTGGATCCGTCTTGTCATGTAGGGGAGCTCATCGGCTCCCAGCCCATTGAGCTCCTCTGCAGCCGCCTGAGCGGCTCGCAGATTCTCGAGCGGGGTGGCGTAGACGGGGCGATCTGCACCCAACATGCTGGCAACGGCTGCGACGTGCTTCTGGACGAAGCCGGCTCGGCTCGGGCCGCTAGGCGGCGGCGTGCCGAAGGCGGCGCGGTCGACTTCACGCTGGTGGGCCTCGGTGAGGCGTCTCATCGAGGCTATCTTCTTGCCCTCCGCGATGAGGGCAAGGCGGCGTGCCTCCAGGGTCTCAGCGTCGGCGTCGGCCGGGATGGGGACGGAGAGGTCGTGCATCGCCGCTTGCTGAGCGTCGCGGGCATTCTCGCCCGAGTTGGAGACGTGGCTGATGACCAGCACTTCGGTGACAGCGCTGCTGCCGCTGTCAGCTCGAGGGAGGGGGTCGTCGAAGACCACCACGTCGGAGGGGTAGGCGTTGAGCGACGCGCTGTCGGAGTCGATGAGCATCGGGTCGGTGGAGCCGACCGACTCCACATCTGCAGTAGGCTTGCTGGAGACGTGAAGCTGGTCGAGGAGGCTGACGAGGCGGCTCTCAGGGTAGTCGGTGCCTGCGTCGGACGCAGGCTCGTCGGAGATGCGAGTCTCGCCGAGCAGGTCGGCGAGGCAGCTCGCTGCGCAGGCGTCGTCGACGCCTTGCAACGCGTCAAGGCAAACGCCATCGGGCGTAGCAGCTGGCTGCGCTCGCGGGGGAGGAAGAGGGTTCCCGTCCAGAACAGGTCTCCGGACGACGGTGCACCTGGCCCCACGGTGGGCGCCAAATGTCGGGTGGTTGGTGCGACATATGCCAAGGGATGGCTTATCATTGTGGGAGCCAATAAAACGTTGCCGGTGCCTGGAAACGGGATGAGGCGAAGACATGCACGCCGGCAAATCTTACCCAGGTTCGGGGCTCTCCGAGGAGATAACACCCCTAGTCCTGCTCTGCGGGGTCTCCGCATGATCACTAGACCGATAAAAGGTAGCTACAATCGCTCCTAGAGCTGTTGAGATCAAGGGAGAAGAAGAACAACGCTAGCTCTTGCTTCTCTCTATCTATGGTGTGTGTGCTATGCTTAGAGGGCAACTCTATGATCAGAGGCCAACTATGCTTGGGTGCGAACCCTTTGCATGGGTGCTCCGGGGGGTTTATATAGGCCTACCCCCCGGGGGTACAATGGTAATCCGACTGGGCGCTGGTCCCAGTCGTCAATGTCTGCGCTCGCCGGCTTCTCCGCCGGCTGCTGGGTCCCGCTGGCTGGTGGGTCCCGCCGGCTGCCGGCTACTTGGTCGACAGGCCGGCCCCACCGCCTAGGGTCTTGTCGGCGGCTGCTTACTGTAGCCTCGCCGGTGATGACGAGGGTTTTGTCGAGGTAAGCGTGGCTACAGTGGGCCGCCTCGGGGGCTATCACTGTAGCCTTACCTCGTCTTGTCTCCTTAATGGGGATCCTGCTTCGAGGAGGGGAGTAGCCGGCCTCTGGAGGCCGGCTATGCTCTTGGCCGACTGGGAAAGGCCGGGCCGCCTTCGCGCCTCTCTCTGGCTGAAGGGGCCCGCAGTCCTTGGGCCGTACAGGAGTGGGTCGTGGATGACGTCGAGGCTAGCATGGCTACAGTGCCGAGCCGCACGGGAGACGGCCGTCCCGTACGGCCTCCTGTAGCCATGCCCGCCTCGGGCTTCGGGGGTAGTGGGCCGCACTGTGGCCACACCCCGTCGTGTCGCCGTTATGTGGGAACAGCTTTGGTGGTTGTGGTCTCGGCCGGCTACTACGGGCCGGCGTCCTTCTTGGCCGGCTTCTTGGAGTCGGTCACCCCGTAGTCGTCCTGGGGAGAGGTTGCTCGAGGCTGGGTCGCCTTCCGGGAGTCGGCTTCAGGGGTAGCCGGCGAGGGAAGGCAGCCCAATGCTCGGAGTGCTTGAAGGCCCAAAGGCTTGATAATTTTTCTGAAGAACCAGGGGTAGTCGGTAGGGCTACCCGTGGCTATTTACTCCGACACGGCCAGGGCAGGCCGCGCGCCCCCTCCCCCTTGGGTCCGAATTGGACTAGGAAGGGGGCGGGCGGCGCCCCCCTTTTCCTTCTCCCTCGCTCCTCCTTCCTTCTCTCCTACTCCAACTAGGGAAAGGGGGGAATCCTACTCCCGGTGGGAGTAGGACTCCTCCCAGGGCGCGCCATAGATGGCCGGCCCTCCCCCTCCCTCCACTCCTTTATACACGGGGGAAGGGCCACCGCATAGACACACAAGTTGATTGTTTAGCCGTGTGCGGTGCCCCCTCCACCATATTCCACCTCGGTCATATCGTTGCAGTGCTTAGGTGAAGCCCTGTGCCGGTAACTTCATCATCACCGTCATCACGCCGTCGTGCTGACGAAGCTCTCCCTCGACACTCAGCTGGATCTAGAGTTCGTGGGACGTCACTGAGCTGAACATGTGCAGATCGCGGAGGTGCCGCACTTTCGGTACTAGGATCGATTGGATCGTGAAGACGTACGACTACATCAACCGCGTTGTCATAACGCTTCCGCTTATGGTCTACGAGGGTACATGGACTACAGTCTCCCGCTCATTGCTATGCATCACATAGATCTTGCGCGATCGTAGGAATTTTTTTGAAATTACTGCGTTCCCCAACACTTATATCAAGAAATTATGAATGACATAGCACCCGCTGAAATAGAAGACATGGATATTACTATTAAACTTGCTAATAGAGATACCATCACACCACTTGGGATAATTAGAGATGTTGAAGTCTTCGTGTGGGAAAATAAAATACCCTACTGATTTTCTAATTCTTGGTTCCCCACAAGATGATTTTTGTCCCACAATATTTGGTAGGCCTTTCTTGAACACTGTGACACCCAAGTTTTCTATTTGGATTTTTCCAAAAGATTTTTTTATTTGACTTGAGGGAGGTGATTTAAATTTTTTTTCAAAAGAACTCTCCCTTTCAAATATCTTTTTTATGGCAAAAGTTTTATATGGATTCACCCAAGATCTGTCTTTGGTCTTGGAGGTTCTTGCTTTTCATTTGGACTCAAGACAAAATAATTTTCACTTGGGAAAATGCCTTTGAAAATATCTTTAAAAATTGCACTATGGCTTTTGGAATAATCCTTTGCCACTTTCAACTATTCCTTCTTGCCATGGCCTTAGTGCAAATCTTCTCTCCTAACCCTTCCCTCATCGTTGGATCATGTTTGGCATCTAATCCAGCAAGTTGAACCTCCCCTATGTCTATTTTCCATTTAAATCTTATTCAAAGAAATTTCTGTCTTCTATTCTATCCATTGGTGATTTACAAAGGAACTCTACTTTCTGTTTTGATTTTTGTCCCCAAACCAACTCTCCTCCCTAGTCCTTTGACCCTCAACCAAGATCCATGAAGATCCACTGGTCTTCAGTTCAAATTTTTCAAACTACACTTGCTGCAAGTTTGGACCAGATTTGTCAAATTTGGTGAAATTCATTCAAACCCTTCTCCAAAAATTCCAAGTAAAATCAGGCAGCCTCTAGGTGCATTGAGTGGTCACCTCACCAAGTGCCAGCTCCAGAAAAATTTATCTCATAGCCAAATCTCTCTGTCGAACACCTGCAGTGCATGGTTATTGTCAAGTTCAGAAAATTCAGAGAACAGTTCAGTGGCTTACTGTCGTTTTCTTCAGAGATGGTTGTCGATCTCGCCAGTGCCACTGTGTCGCCTTGCTCCTTGTCCCCTCCCCCTTGTTCCTGCACCGCACAAACGCCTGGCACCTTGCGGGCGTCGGCGACGAGCAGCAGAAGGTGCGCCGCCCCGTGACCGACGCCAGCGGCGGCTTTGCGGCCGCCAATGGGAGGCACGGCACCGACGACGCCACCCAGCGCCGCCCAAACCACCGGAGCTCGCCGCGTGGCCTTCCACTCCCCGGAACGCGCTGCCACCCTCGTCGTGAACCGCAGGGCGCGGAGCGCGCTCTCTGCCGCCGTTGAGCCCATGCGGCCATCTCACCGTGGACCGACGCCGTTACGCCAAGACCAACTCCGTTTAGCTGTGGAATGGCACCAGTAACCTCCACTGATGCTGCCTGGCCACTCAAACCTCCTGCCAATCCACTGCATTGCCGTAATCGCTCGCCGGAGATTCCCCGTTCACGGCCACCCCGTCGATCCGCCTATAAATAGAGGCCCCGAGCTTCAACTCGAGCACCCACCATCCCTGCACTCCACCTAGAGCACGCCTAGCCACTGGAAGAGCCCCGAGGAGGTCTCCTTCCTCGACTCCGGCCGCCGCGACCCGCCACGGGATCCAGCTCGATTCGCCCCCGTGTGTGCACCTCCGCCTCCCTTCTCTTGCCAGTAGCTTCACCATGCACCTCTCTTTCTGACCCGCGCTTCAATTCGAAGTTTGCAGCCCTCCACCGGAGTTCCCCATCCGCACCCGAGCCGCCGTCCGCCGGAGATAGTGTCGCCGTCGACGTGGTGCTCCCCGTTGGTCGAGTCCACCACCCACCGACGCGGAAGAACAAGCTGAAGCTCTTGGTACCCTCCGATCCTCCTAACTCGCCGTGGTTCGACGCCGGCGTCCACCGCAGTCTTCGGCATCCATAATGTGTAGCCAAATGTGAAAATAGCTTTTGGCATCGTGGGAACCATTGTGGACGGTGTTGCCAAAGCCAAAAAGATGGAACCGAAGCTCCCTGATTGATTGATTGAAGGAATAGAAAAATGCAACGTCTCTCCTCTTTCTCCCATGTTTGGACGCATGTAGTACAGTATAGAGCACAGAGTCTACTCACCTGTCCCTTCTATCACAAATCACAAAGTAGTGAGGCGTCAAATCACAAAAGCACGGACGAAGCAACCATCATTTCACTCTTCGCTGACTCCGCTTCTCGATTGTCTTCTTCGAGAAACCATCTCACCGCACTAGTACTCCTAGTAGTACTAGTAAAGGACTTCCTGGATGCAAATAAGGCGGTTGTCTCGGCTTGCAGGCGGCACTTGCGAACGACTTACCGTGGTCTCCCTCAATGGTGTTCTCCGTCGAACGCACTTCGCCAAACCACCAAAAAAAAGATATCATCGACATCACCGCAATGGGGAAGGAAGTCAAATATAGTTACTACCTCCATTTTTTGTACACAAGGCCAGTATATCAAAATTACAATTTGCAAAGGGCCACTAACACTAATCGAGGAAAAATTGATGGGGTTAGCAACCAAGGACATTAATATCCCCTGCATGCATGCGGAAGTGAGAAGGTTGGTTTGCATGGCGCTGCATTAATCAAGCGATGAGGAGTGAGATGGTTAGCTCTTTGGTCTTTGGAGAAAAAATACGCATTAATTGACACGTGAAACGAGGATTTGTATCGATTCAATCCCGCGAAGGAAAACCCCGCCTTTCTTTTTTAACACTAGTACTCCTAGTACGTACGTACTTATCCTGTTTGGGTCTAGGCCTTGCATTGCCAAACTTTGCCACACATTTTTGCCAAGCTTGCCTAAAGTTTTCAAAATGAGAAGGAGGTACACTTGCGCACGGCTGTCGCGGTCGCACCGCACCCTCACACGGTCGCTCCTGCACGCCGCGGTCGCACCGCACCCTCACACAGTCGCTCCTGCACGCCGCAAACCCAACCAAGGGAACGCACCCTCACTGACATGTGCTGTCGCATGTGAACAAACCAAACTCAGCCATCCTATCGCTGACACATAATTTTCGTTCATAGAGTATGTTTATCCAACCGCATGTTGGGGAGTATCCGTACAGCCCGTGCGGTGGTTTGTTGGGGAAGAAGAAGAGGTGAGGAAAAAGGAAAGAAGGGTTAGGAGACGTAGGATATTCATCCAACCGCCTGAAATGGTAGACTGACCCAAGTCAGGCGACTTGCATAACAAATATATGTTTTTACACAGCAAAAGATCCATAAAAAAACAACATAAAGAAAAACTATCACTGCTCATGGAAAGAGACGGCCTCGTCGTCTTTGGCTACCGGCGTGAACCAGCCGTTGCTGTCGACGTGTGTCTCCGCACCGTGGTTGTCCTCGGCCTCCAGCTACTCGTTCAAGCGGAGCGTGCGGGCGCTCTGCACGGACGAGAGCACAGCCCGGTTCAAGTCGAGGACGTCCGGTTCCGCCTGCAGGAGGGCCTCGATGGCAGCGGCATCCGCGCGCACCGCGTCGAGTCGAGCCTCCGCCGCCCGGTTCAAGTCCAGGACGTCCGGTTCCGCCTGCAGGAGGGCGTCAATGAGAGCGGCATCCATGCGCTCTGCGTCGAGTCGAGCCTCTGCCGCCCAGTTCAAGTCCAGGACGTCCGGTTCCGCCTGCAGGAGGGCCTCGATGGCAGCGGCATCCGCGCGCTCCGCCTCAAGTTGAGCCTCCGTCGCCCGGTTCACATCCACGACATCCGGTTCCGCCTGCAGGAGAGCCTCGATGGCAGCGGCATGCGCGCGCTCCGCGTCGAGTTGAGCCTCTGCCTCCCGGTCCTCCTTTAGTATCGCCATGTTGAACCGCTGGTCCGCCTGCACCATGGGGGACTCGGACGCCGGCACGAAGTCGACGTCCATCGTCTCATACCCATCGGGGGCCTTCTGCGCCGCGACCTCCGTCATGAACATTCGATCGGCTTCCTCCTCCTCGTAGCTTGGCTCCAGAGAACTCGGGGATTGGCCCGCCGCAAAGCGAGCTTGGGAACGGAGGTCTGTGGCACCGACTGCCGCCGCGATTTCTGCGTGGCGCTCCGGCGTGAGCATCTTGTAGTAAGTGATATTGCGGCGCACCATGGCTTTCCGGCGAACTAGGGGATGCTTGATGCGGGCTAGGGGATCGAAAGGTGGGGGAATGGGCTGGAGATTTGGTGTGGTTTTAGGGCAGTGGCTGGCGTAGGCCGAGCAGCGAAGGTTCTGGTGTGAATAGTGGTTCCGGTGACGACCGGTCAATCGGTTTTGACTGTACATCGCTCTTGTCGCGTTCGCGTTGCAGCCCGGCACGCTGGACCCTCCACGTCGCTCACCGAATGGAACGCGCTTCGTCTTGCGTTTTTGCTCGCTTGTGGGACCGCAGTTGAGAGCAAACCGACGTCCCTCCCCCTCCCCCGCCCGCGTCATTTATTATACCACCACTCCCTTCGTTTTATGCGGAGTAAATAAAAACAGAGGGAGTATACTACGAATGAGGATCCCCTGACGTGGCCGAACCCATTGAGTAACTGACATGCGGGGCCTAGCAAGCATGGGGTCCGCCAGTAAGTGACCGAAAGGGAGGGTAAGGCAGGGATACCTACGTCAGAGGATCCACTTCCACTATACTACTTCGACCAAATGTTAGAGTAATAATATATGACATGCAACTTACACAAATGTTAGAGTAATAATATATGACATGCAACTTACACAAAGCATATAGGGTCTAATGCGTTTTTCGAGGCTAACTTTGACCAAATGTTAGAGTAATAATATATGACATGCAACTTACACAAAGCATACTGTCAAATTCGTATGTGAAAGGAGTTTCCAATGATATAATTTTCACATTATACATCTCATGTACTATTAATCTTGTCAATAGTCAAATTGGAAACCATCTCGAGTACAAATCGAGGAGTACGTATGAATCTAACAATATTGATTGGGCATTGTTGAATGTTGATACCTTTTTGATCAAAGTAGAGATACTTTGACTACACATAAAACTTATATGTAAACTAGAAAGGATAGGGGGAGTATATTGTACGTTCAAAAACGAAACGAACATTGAATACCCTTTATATATGATTTGCGGATGCTATGATCACCGGTTCGAAATTTTGAATCCGCCTTAGGTATCACGTGCCCCCACCCGTTCCCTCTCGATTTCATCTCGGGGTCCGGAGATCTATTGAAAGAGGACTAGGGTGGGTACATGCGAATGATACTCGGCGGAATGTTCAAATGAGGCATGCGGGAGGATGGACTCGACTGGAGGGCGACATGATCGATGGAGAAGAGGGTTGGAGAGGAATGAGAAATAAGCAAACGCCACATGATTATACTTGAATGGCTCAAATAAACAATAAGTTGTCTCGCTTGGCCTACATAGTGAAAGGCCTAATGCGCAATGCGGAGCACTGACGCTCGAATATGGCCGGGAAAACAGGGAAACCGACATGTGGGGCACACCCGTCGGGACGACGTAGCGCAAACTAGTCCAATGGAGGAGCTGGCCCACGACGTCCTCGCCACCGACAACCGTTCATGTGGGTCGTTGGGGCCAACAACGGGGCGCAGCTCCAGCACCGCCTCTGGACCCGGCGACCGCGGTGAGCGACACGCTCATATCGTCGCTAGACACTGTCGGTTTCAGT
Organism: Aegilops tauschii subsp. strangulata; assembly: GCF_002575655.3. Lineage (NCBI taxonomy): Eukaryota > Viridiplantae > Streptophyta > Magnoliopsida > Poales > Poaceae > Aegilops > Aegilops tauschii. Next base: position 393,589,444 of record NC_053035.3, read on the forward strand.
GTGCCGAGGGTGGCGTTAGTGATGTGGCACGACCAACGGTATGATTGGTTTGTTCCCAAGGTTGCCCCATCAAAGCATTGGGTAGCCAAATTTTGGTTGAGGTATTGGTTGCCCATGATTTGACCGACATTGGAAAGAAAAATGAACTAGAGTTGGCTAGAGTTCATTGGCATGCCAAAGAAATGGCAACCATCCAAACAAAGACCAATCTTTGGGTCATGACCAAAATTTTGGTTGAGGTATTGGTTGCCCATGATTTGGCCGACATTGGCAAGAAAAATGAACTAGAGTTGGCTAGAGTTCATTGGCATGCCAAAAAAATGGCAACCATCCAAACAAAGACCAACCTTTGGGTCATGACCAAAATTTTGGTAAGGTGCACTTTGGCCACAATCCAAACACATCCCAACACCCGGCTCGTCGAGGATGCACGGGGCACCGCGACGCGTCCGCGGAGTGGTGTAGCGCGGCCAACTGCATCCTCTGGACCTGAGACCATGCCAGGTCGTCTTGCTTTTTCAATGACATGCGGGGATCGCATATGAGCAAAGGGCATCTCCAACGTTGCCACGACCGCAGCTGACTACCCTGACACACCAAAACCCTCGTCCCTCGCGCCGTCGCGTGGTGCGTTCCCAGCCGGCGCAAGCTGCCCGCATTCATGCCGTCCGTTCGTATGTCGTCGTTAAGAGGCTCGGTGCCCGAGGAACCAACTCCGGCGACTTAATGACGCACCCGGACGCTTGGCCTCATCGGAATGCGCTACTTAAAGCGGCAACGCCCAGCTAACCTCCACACCATAGCGCATCGTCCTCCTACCTGGCACCACATCCGCCATGACCGCAAGTGCGAACACTCTGCAGGAGAGCTTGTCTTCGGGGATGAAGCTCGAGGTCGCCGCCCTCGCTCAAGTCACCTCTCACGACGCAATAGCGGCGTAGCCGGACGTGGACGTGACCGCACAAGCGGTGGCCATGCTGGCGGCCGACGACGGGAGCACCATCAGCCACGCGTCCTACTTGCCGCCGTCCAATGTCCAGCACTGCCGAGGTCAGGGACTCCTCCGAGGATGAGTAAGGCATGGGAGGCGGCAGGGCATGGTGTGCCAACTGGCCGGTCCGTATCCTGTGTTCTACTCTTCCTCGCCGGAGACCGCACCTTCACTTCACGGGTCTTGAACCCCGCCCCCGTACATAGAGATCGCAGATGGAGGACGTCGGTCGCCGCCGTAGAATAGGTTTAGGGTCGGGTTTCTTTTATTTTTCTGTCCTATAAAAGTTTGAAATGTAATGAAAATCTGCCGTGTTTGCATTAATCTCGGCCGGTGTATATGAACTTTCACAATAATATACATATTGTAGGAGTACTAGCAAGATGCCCGTGCGTTGCACGGAAGATCAAGATCTTGTGGGAGAAAAGGATGAACGAGGGAAAGCCTTATCTGCAAATGTGGAGAGGAGTGCGGGTAAATTGTCATAGTTTCCTTCCTATCCGTTAGATATAGATCGGACGGCCTATATTGCAGGATGACGGGCACACCATCATCACCAACTCTGCTTTTTATTGAACCGAGACAAATCTAACATGCGAAGTAAAATAAACACATAGGGTCTATACATACACAAATTATCTTAGGCACTCCAATAGTACGTCCACTACACATTCACGCATTTCACATCTTTCTACATCTATGGGAACCTATGAAAGGGTTAACGTAAACTGCCTCTCTCTCTCCTCCCCTGATTTTCATGGTGGTGGGCCCCTCCCTCCCCCCAATCTACAATCAACAGCTCACATGTTTCACATTACGTTAATTACGTAACTGGGATTACGTAGGTGTAGCATTACTCATCCTAAAAAACCCAACTAAGCCAACCTCCCAGCATATCGCGCGGGAAAAGACCCGGCCGCGCCGTTTTAGTTGGGATTACCAGATTACTAGTACTAGTATCGATGGATCGTGCGAAGCAACAAATTTTTTTTGAGGTGGCGAAGCACCTAGTTTAAAAGGAAAAAAGGCGGTACACTCACAGCATTCCTGTCGCGGTCGCATTGCACCCCACACACGTTCGGTCCTGTACACGGCTCACGCAAACGGAACGCGCTTCCGCTTGCCTCTTCACTGACTGTGGGACTGCACATGGAGAAACCGACCATGCGCCAAACTCCCCCCGCCCACCGTGCGAAAATCCTCCCTCCCCCCCCCCCCCCCGCCACACCCACACACGTTCGGTCCTGTACACGGCTCACGCAAACGGAACGCGCTTCCGCTTGCCTCTTCACTGACATGTGGGACTGCACATGGAGAAACCGACCATGCGCCAAACTCCCCCCGCCCACCGCGCGAAAATCCTCCCTCCCCCCCCCCCCCCCCCGCCACACCCAAAAATTCCCCCCAAATCCGATTCAACCGCCCTTCGGCCAACTAGCCAATAATATTCCCCAAACCCCCCTCCCCCCTATCCCCCTCCACTCCATTCGCTCCGCCAAAGCCGCCCTCCCCGCCGCGCCGATACGTGGGCGCCGTGGTTCGGCGATCCTCTCGCTCCCACAGTACGCTCTCGTAGACTGCCGTCCTCTAGCCGCGCCGCCACCTCTGGCTACATTCTTGTGGAGGCGCACAGCGGTCAGCGCCGCCACCGCTGGCGATGTTCATGTGGAGATGTACGGCGGTTAGCTTCTCCCATGGTACGCGCATTCTAGACTGAGGCCCCGTTCATGTCGGTGTAGCGCTGAATGTTAGCTGATAGACACTGTTAATCTCACTGTTTGCCGAAGTAGTTTACTGTCAATATGCTCTGCTTAAGAAGCTTCCTTGCCCTGTTCTGCACTCAATCTGCTTAGCTGAGATGGCATGCCAAGGCCGATTAGTTGCTAAAATATCCTGCCATATATTTATTGTGACGTAGATTGCCATGGTCTAGTAGCCAATCTGTTAGGTGAAATAGATCTACACCGTTTTATACTCGATCTTTGTTGCTGCGATGGCCTTCGATGGTTTGTTGGTTGTGTGCTCGGCCTCATTGACTGCTGAAACAGCCTGCCATAATTTGGCACTCAAATCTGTTTGCTGAATTAGCTTTACATATATTTCGTTACTTAGATCTGCTCGTCCAAATATCTTGCCATAGCTTTAGACATCGACCTAGGTATTTTTTTCTGGACTTCATAAAAAAGCATATATATTTTTCTGGACTTCATAAAAAATCTGTAGAAGAACTAATTTGTATGTCTAACAGATGGACAGGACTTGGATAACTTCTGCTCGAAGATTCTCCGCTGCATATGTCGAGGGGGTTGAAAACTTCATAAACTTTATCAGAGCTGAGTACGGTGGTCCGAAATCAGATGTGCTCTGCCCATGTAGCAGTTGTATGAATTCAGTTACAAGACCCCAGTCAACTGTGCAAAATCATCTACACTTGTATGGGATGTCAGTCACATATACTAGGTGGGTTCATCATGGTGAAGCTGTGAACGCCAATGTTATTGACTACGTGGAAGCGTGATCTGCCTGATGCTCAGGTGGAAGAGGAGGAGGAGGTGGTGGTGGCGGAGCCAGGAGTTTGACCAACATTGAAACAATGCTACGAAATGCTCGTGCATTCCGTGAACTTTCACATGCAGAAGAAAAACGGTGGGCCTGCATGTTGGAACAATGCAACATTGTTGTCACCCCAGGAAATAAGCTATCAGTATTCTCAGCTATGGTCACCTTTCTTCAGGTGAAGACATCTGAGCGGATGACCAACAAATCATTCGATGCGATGTTGGCTGCTTTCCGCGAATCTTTCCCAGATGCGTCTGAGCTGCCACACACCTATAGTAAAATGAAGAATTTCCTTCGTGCAGTTGGAATTGGATATGATATGATCCATGTTTGTAAGAATAATTGTGTTCTGTTCCGGAAGGATTATGCCAACTTAAGTGAATGCCCGAAATGCAAATCATCAAGATGGAAAGATGGCGATGCTGTGAAGAGGATTCCTCATAATGTTCTGAGACATTTTCCAATTATACCAAGATTGCAGAGGTTGTTTCATGATGCTGAAACAAGAGAGGATGTACTGTGGCATTCTAGGAACCAGGAGTACAGAGATTAGAATGTAATGAGCCATCCATCTCATGGTAGTGAGTGGAAAAGCTTCAATGATAAACACAAAGAGTTTGCTGCTGACCCGAGACACATTAGACTTGGCTTAGCTTCATATGGATTTAACCCATTTGGCCACCAGAGCGCCACATATAGCATGTGGCCAGTGCTTGTTATCCCTTACAACCTGCCTCCAAATGTCTGCACCAAAGAATCAAACTACATGATGGCCTTGCTCATCCCAGGTCCAAAAAGTCCTGGAAAGGATTTTGATTTGTTCATGGAGCCTCTTGTGGAGGAACTTCAACAGCTATGGAAGGGTGTTCTCACTCGAGACCTATATAGCAGCCCACCAGCTGATTTCTTTCTGCGTGCTGTTATAATTTGGTGCATCCATGATTATCCGGCTTTGGGCACTATGTCAGGGCGAACGACACATGGTTTACAATGCATATGTTCGCTGTGACCGGAATCCGTTGTCATACGCAATACTTAGCAAGATCTGTTACATTGGACACCACCGTTTCCTTGCCAAGGACAAGCCGCATCCTAGAAAATACCAAAGACATGTGTTCAATGCAAAGCATGAAAACCGTGATGCGCCAAAGAGGCTCACCGCCGATGAGTTGCAAGTGGAATTAGAGAAGGTCAGGCATATTACACCAGGAAACCATCCTGGTAATGGTAGCGGGAAAAGGAAGTGTGGCAGGGTAGAAGAGAGATTATTGTTTACCCGCAGGTCCACTTTGTGGGACTTGGAGTATTGGAAAGATTTGGATCTGCGGCATAATCTTGATGTGATGCACATCGAGAAAAATATGTGTGACAGCATTATTGGCACACTTCTTAATATTGAAGGCAAGACGAAAGATACCTTAAAATCTAGGATTGATTTGACACACCTGGGTATCAGAAAGGATTTGCAGGTGCAAGATGAAGGTAAACCACGGGATATGGCACCAGCTGTGTACGTCTTGGACAAGGTAAAAAGAAAAGAATTCTGTGAGGTCCTGTCACGTGTGAGATTCCCACATGGATTTGCTTCCAACCCTGAAAGGAGAGTCAGTGCAGATGGAAACAAGGTACAAGGGTTGAAAACTCATGACTGCCACGTCCTACTTCAAAGGGTTTTACCTGTTATCCTTAGAGGATTGGGCCGCCCTGACTTATACAGAGCAGTTGCAGAGTTGGGACAATTCTTCAGGGAACTCTGCAGTAGGAATATCAGGATAGATGCTTTGGAGCGTCTTAGAGACAAGATACCAACTATCCTATGCGACCTTGAGAAGATATATCCTCCAGCCTTCTTTGATGTGATGGTGCATTTGGCTGTTCATCTACCTGATGAGGCACTACTTAGAGGTCCAGTACGGTATGGCTGGATGTACCCTATTGAAAGGCGGCTAGGCACTTTCAAGGGCTATGTTAGGAATAGAGCTAGACCCGAGGGTTCCATTGCAGAGGCCTACATTGCTACAGAAGCGTTGACATTCTGCTCAAAATACATTGAAACAGCTGATCAGCTTAGCAAAGAGGTGGGTGAAGACAATCCGGGGCTCAATGTTTTCGATTATTCTGTTCGAGTTACAGGGAAGAGTCGACAAGAGGACAAACCTAAAGATTTGGACAAAATGGTTTGGTATGTGTTGAATAACTGTCCTGAGATACTACCTTATATCAAGTAAGTGCAGTACTACAGCTTATACATCGTAATCTACTAAACTTACAGCACATTCTTATATATTTAGATGTTTGACGCGATCACTATGTTGTGCAGCACCTACAAGGAGGAGTTACTGCCGCAAAATCCAAGAAACATTGACAAACTGGTTATGGCAGGATTTGTGAAATGGTTCAAGAACCATGTAAGCTTTTGAAGTGCACTGTCAGTTTTTTTAATATATTGAGTACATAAGATGATCAGCTTGTCTATTTTCTAACCATAGGTTAAGAAGATGCGGGAGGATGGGCAGGCAGTTGATGATGCCCTTTACTCACTAGCAATGGGTCCTGATACTCGGGTAAGACATTATGAATCTTGTGTTGTTGGAGATGTGCGCTACAACACCCTTTCACGAGACGAAGGCAGGAAGACACAAAACAGTGCCATCATGAGCACGGATACGTATGACAAAGAGACAACTGAAATGTATGCTAACATAACAGACATTGTTCAGTTGCAGTATATCTCCAGTTTCGAGGATCATCGCTGTGTGGTTCTGTTGTGCTGTCGTTGGTAGTTTCCAGGATCGCAAAACCCAGAGCTGGTGATTATTTCAAATCCATCAATGTCAAGGCGGCGTACCAGACCAACGATCCTTTTATTTTGGCAAATCAAGCAACACAGATATTTTTCTTGGAAGACACATTTGCACGTAGCGATGACTGGAGAGTATTGCAAAGGTTTGAGCAGAGGAATTCGTTTAATGAAGTTGCACAACAAGATGATGCTTACACTGCTCCTGATGTACAAGATAACGCAGATGTTCCTAATATCTTTGAGAACCATCACGTCAATGACGCCGGCGAAAATATTGCCTGTCGTGCTGTGGACATACAAGAGTTGATCAAGAAGATGCCAACGTTCGAGGACGTTGAGGACAAAGAAGAAGATGACACCATGGGGAATTACGATTCAGACTGATACACATGGCGAAGATGTTGACGCTGCTGCTGCGGATGATGATTACATTGCTTTTGTCGTATTTCCTGTCAGAAGACGTTTTTTTATCTACTATGTGAAATTGTGTTTGCTATGACAACTGAAACCTGATGAACATGTTGTTTAGTATTTTGCTGTGAGAACATCACTTGTTATGTATGTTGATTTGTGTTTGATGATTGTGTGACAACTAAAACATGATGACATTGTTGTTTAGTTGTACTCATATTTGGCTGTGAAACTTGAATTTGATGACATAGTTTGCTGTTGGACTGCAATTTGCTCGACATCTTCGAATGAGAACAAAGCTGACCCGACAGGGCCTCTGCTATTTATTTATTTATATGAGCAAAAGGGGATACCCCTTGATTTCCGTTAATAGAAATCATTAGATGTTCACAACACTACGCCCAACCTGCTACACAGGTTTCATTCATTACTAGTTTCAGCAAAGTGCTCATGTCGTAGCCACTGAATACATCACGAGTGCTACATAAACTGCAAATAAAGAGACAATCATCCTACAGAGCACATCGATTTTGCCCATTATCTTCACAAGCTCTTTCATCTCCTCATTGCTGTCAAGGCCGTTCAGCAGTTGTTGCTTGGCCATGATCAGAGGAACTGCATCTTTAACCTTCTGCTCTGCATCTTCCTCTTCTGCCATTCCTTCAGTTACTTGTCCAACACCCCAACCTGCTGGTATTGGGATTCCTCGGCTAACCAAATAATCAGCGTAGTTGCATTCCCCCACATCAGCAACTTCCCAGAAATACAAATCACACGAATCTTCCCTTTTCTGCATGAATCAAATTGGAAGATCATCAACCAAACTATTAAAAAAATCAGCAACTGAAAGTAGCAGAACAACACTTAAACATATTATTACCCCATGATTCGGGCATTTGTAGAAGACTCGGCCAGGGTTGCGGATTGTGGTTGAGAAGCGACGGATGACTCTGCGTGATTCGCAGCAGTGGCACCACACCAATGGCAGCGGGTTGCGATGAGCAATCGGCTGCGGTGCGCGTGTCGGCAGGGTTGTGATGAGACCCACAGGCGATGGTACGGGTGGCGACTTGGCGCATATCTGGTTGTTGCCTGCTGAAGAGCAGGTGGACGAGCAGCCAGCGAACATGGTTGCTACGGCCAGAGCTTCTGATGCTAGGCAGAGTAAGTAGAGAAGAGGAGAAGCGAACGTTGGATATGTCAGTTTCATTACTTGCAGAGTAGCATAGCACCATATATAGTGATAGTCTAGGTTTGGATTCGAACCAGCTACAGGAGGGACCTCCTTGTTTTGCGAAAAAAATTATTTCTCCACCTGACAGCTGGGACCCACCGGCTGTATCTTCGCACGGAAGGAAGTGCCTCCTTGTTTTGTGAAAAAAATTATTCATCCCGTTGACAGCTGGGACCCGTCAGATTTGGTGACTGACTTGTGGGCCTACTAAGCGGACATGTACGCACGGCTTTGTCAACTTAATCAACAAATGATTCTAGCAGCTGGACCGTTGGATGTTAATCCAACAGCCGTGCTCCTTCTTCAACCTCTGTTCTTGCTCCTGTCTCCCGTGGGCGGCACCGCGGCTGTGCTGCCGCGCACCCGAATCAGTGAAGTTTCCCACTCCTCTCCATCTGCGACTCCACTGCCCCGTCTTCCCCATCTCCGGGTCGTTCCAGTCTGGGTGCGCTCGGCACGGTGTGGTCAACGTGGTCAACAACCGAGAGTCATCGGAAGATGACTGTACGTGAGAGGCTGACAGTGGGGACGCACCACGCCCATGGACGCATGCATGCAACGGAACGCGGCGAGGTCAACGTGGTCAAGCAACGACTTCCATCGGAAGTATACTGTACGTGGAGAGTCTCAGCTGGGTCCACGGCCGCAGCAAGTAAGTGCCTCCTTATTACGCGGAAAATAATGATTCCTCCAACTGACAGCAGGGACCCACTGGACGGGCCACCGTATTTTGCAAAAAAATGTTTGCCCCCTGACTGCTGGGACCCACCTGACGGGCCACTGTATTTCGCGAAAAAAACGTTCCCCCCACTGTCAGCTCGGACCCACCGGAAGTGCCTCCTTATTACGCACAAAAAAATGAATACTCCCCCGGCTAGCTGGGACCCACCTTGGTGGGAGGCTGACTTGTGGGCCTACTAAGTTGACGGGGACGAAGGGCTTTGTCAACTTAGTCAATATGAACGATTCTAGCTCCAGTGACCGTACGATGTCCATCCAACGGCCGTAGTGCTTCTTCAACCTCTGGTCTTCTTGCTCCAGCCGCCCAAAGCAGCGCCGGTCTTGCTGCATGCTCCTGCCTCCCGTGGCCGGCTGTGCTGCCGCGGAGGCCTCACCGCCCCCTACTATTCCCACCGCTAGCCAGGCCCTGCGGCGACGGCAGCCTCACACCGCAGCCGAACCAGTGAACCCTCATACTCCTCTCCGCGCGGGCTTCCACTGCCGCGTCTTCCCGGCTCCGCGTCGTCCCCTTCCTAGGCCTCGCCGTCGTCCACCGCTGTGGTGCTCTCCGCGCGGCGTGGTCAACGTGGTCAAGGAACGACTTCCATCGGAAGAGTACTGTACGTGGAGAGGTTGACAGCTGGGTCCACGGCCACAGCCCAGTTTTTGTGATTTGCCAAGTAAGTCGCTTTGTCAGGCCTATTGGGCTGCAAATCTTTCAAGACGAGGAGAGCTTTCATTCAGCTGGCCGAGAAAATGGCCCATCAGTAATAGGAAATGGGTTGTACATTTTTAAAACACATCAAACTGGCAATTAGTTTTAAATATCTTTTTTTTTCATTTCAAGATTTTAAATTACATTAATTTTTATGCGTGGAGAATTTGTTGGATTTTATATTGATATACATTTATTTTTAAAATCAGTTTGAATGTGAGTCGAAATTTCGAGATTAAAACAGTTCGGACCGCACCGAAATATGCAAAATTTCGTATAATTTTTTAACCGTGGCCACAATATGGGCTGTAATGCTAACAAAAAGAATATGGGCTCCAAAAATAACCTTAATAATTAGCAAATGTCCTGTAAATTATTAGAAATAATGGCAGATGGGCTGTATGCTGTTTTCCATAGATTAGAGGCTTTCCTAAAAAAAGGTTGACACACAAGCAGTGACTGTTGGATGGCCATCCAACGGTCGTCGTGCTTCTTCAATCTCTGCTCTTCCTGCTCCAGCCGCTCAAACAAGCGCAGGCGGGACTGCCTGCTCCCTCCTCCCCGCGGCCGGCTTTGCTGCCGTGCAAGCCTCACCGCCCCACCGTACTCCCATCGCTGGCCTAGTCATCCCTCTACTCACCCACACCTGCTGTTATTCTCCGGCGACGGCAGACGAACCAGTAAACCCTCGTACAGTCGTACTCCCCTCCGCGTGGGAAACAACTGCTGAGTCTTCCCTGCCTCCGTGTCGTTCCCTTCCTAGGCCTCACCGTCGTCCATCGCCCTGGTGCTCTCGGCGCGGCCTGGTCAACGTGGTCAACGACCGACATGCATCTGAAGTGGACTGTATGTGGAGAGGCCGACAGCTGGGTCCACGGCCGCACGCAAGGAAATGCCTCCTTATTACGCGCAAAATAATGATTCCTCCACCTGACATCAGGGACCCACCGAAAGGGCCTCTGTATTTCACGAAAAAAACGTTACCGCCGCTGACAGCTTGGACCCACCAGCTATATCTTCGCACGCAAGGAAGTGCCTCCTTATTACGCACAAAAAAATGAATTCTCCCCTGTTAGCTGGGACCCAGTATAGTGGCAGGCTGACTTGTGGGCCTACTAAGTTGACGGGGACGGAGGGCTTTGTCAACTTAGTCAATATGCACGATTCTAGCTCCAGTGACCGTACGATGTCCATCCAACGGCCGTAGTGCTTCTTCAACCTCTGGTCTTCTTGCTCCAGCCGCCCAAACCAGCGCCAGTCGTGCCTCGTGCTCCTGCCTCCCGTGGCCGGCTGCGATGCGGCGGAGGCCTCACCGCCCCCTACTACTCCCACCGCTGGCCAGGCCATCCCTCTACTCACCCACACCCCCTGTTATTCTGCGGCGACGGCAGCCTCACACCGCAGCGAACCAGTGAACCCTCGTACTCCTCTACGCGTGGGCATCCACTGCCGCGTCTTCCCTAACTCCGCGTCGTCCCCTTCCTAGGCCTCGCCGTCGTCCACCGCCCTGGTGCTCTCGGCGCGGCATGGTCAACGTGGTCAAGGAACGGCTTCCATCGGACGTGGACTGTACGTGGAGAGGCTGACAGCTGGGTCCACGGCCGCAGCAAGGAAGTGCCTCCTTATTATGTGCAAAATAATTATTCCTCCACCTGACAGCGGGGACCCACCGGACGGGCCACCGTATTTCGCGAAAAAAATGTTTGCCCTTGACTGCTGGGACCCACCAGCTACATCTTCGCACGCAAGGAAGTGCGTCCAGGCAAAAAAAACGATTCGGCCCCCTGACTGCTGGGACCCACCAGCTACATCTTCGCAGGCAAGGAAGTGCCTGACAGTCGGGACCCACCTGGTCGAAGCGTACGTAGCGTTGTCATTCTGGTCGCGAACGTGTACGTACATATATACTGGTGGATGTAGAGGCGCGCACGTGTCGTAGTAGAGGCGCGTACGTGTCGTAGTAGAGGCGTGCACGTAGCATGTACACGTACATACAGCGGCCAGGGTGCAAGAAAGAAAATACGGCCACGTATGTGTACATACGGGCGGGGTCTCGAACGCCTACTCGCGCATACGTACGGTCAGGGCTCGTGTACATGGCTGGGTCGGAGCGGAGAAACAGCGTCGTCGTCGTGTTCATGGGGAGGCAACGGAATGCTCGTGTTCATGGGGAGGCAACGAAATGCGTCGTGTTCATGGGGAGGGGTGTGGCGTACCGCAAAACGGAGGAAACGGACCTCCTACGGTCGAAACGGGGGTCCTGTTGATCGGGAGGAGTGTGGCGTACCGCAAAACGGAGGAAACGGACCTCCTACGGTCGAAACGGGGGTCCTGTTGATCGGGAGGGGTGTGGCGTACCGCAAAACGGATGAAACGGACTTCCTACGTCGAAACGGGGGTCCTGTTGATCGGGAGGGGTGTGGCTTACCGCAAAACGGACGAAACAGACCTCCTACGGTCGAAACGGGGGTCCTGTTGATCGGGAGGGGTGTGGCGTACTGCAAAACGGATGAAACGGACCTCCTACGGTCGAAACGGGGGTCTTGTTCGTCGGGAGGGGTGTGGCGTACCGCAAAACGGGACTCCACGGGATACTGTTCATCTCCACTGTCGACCTCCTCCAGACTCCACGGGCTACCGTCGACCTCCTCCAGCCTCCACGGGCTCCTGTTCATCCAGCCTCCACCGCGCGCTACTCCACCAGCTACTGTTCAACCACCCCTCCACGGGCACCCCTCCACCGTCTACTGTTCATCCAGCCCTCCACACCACGGGGTCCTGTTCAACCACCCCTCCACGGGCACCCCTCCACCGTCTACTGTTCATCCAGCCCTCGACCACACCACGGGGTCCTGTTCATCCAGAGGCAATGCCACCACCCAAAGAATGTCATGCAGCTGCGTCTCCGGCCCACCCAGGACGAAAAACCCATTTTCTGTCATGATTTTTTGTCATAGAAGTAGGAGCCCACCACATCTATGATGATACCGGGTTTTGTCACAATTATCGTCATAGAAGTGTCATATGTATGATAGAAAAAAAATTCGTTCGGCCCAAAATGTCACGGATGTGTCTTTTTTTGTACTGGTAGAAGCTATTCCAACCAGCAGTGCTGATCATAACACATCCATTAAAATGCTTAAAGAAATTATCTTCTTGAGGTTTGGAGTCCCTAGATATTTTATGTGGTAATAAATGAGTACTGGTCGCAAGAGATCGAAAGAGACAACATATTGATCCATAGTACTAAAACTTAAGCAACTACAAAACCCAAGCATGATCATTTCTTTGGCATAGATCCGTGCATTTTCAAAGCAAATAGATGATTTTTTTCACAGGGCAATTACAGAGCAAATATATAAGATATCCAACACATATAACTTCATCATACATGCATAGTTCCAGCCAACCATAGCAAGTTCCATGCATAGTTCCATCATACATAGCAAGTTCCACATAGAGGCATCCAACCATATATATTACAATAGTTTCATCGAATGATACATGCATAGTTCATCGATACAAAAGAAACAGAGAAAGGGATAAGAAGCACTCCATTAATGCAAGCTTTCATCAAGTGAATGAAATCTGCAAAATGGGAAATAAGAAAGTTAGAAGAAGAAGATTAGAAGAAGAAGGAGAAGAAGAAAATGAAGAAGAAGAAGAAGAAGTATATGACATTTATGAGCTATCTTAGGTAAAAATGACATTTATGAGCTAACTTAGCTAAAATGGATCATTTTGGAACTAACCTAAGTAAAATGGATCATTTTGGAGCTAACCTAGGTATAATGGATCATTTTGGAGCTAACCTAGGTGAAATGGATCATTTATGAGCTAACTTAGCTAAAATGGATAATTTTGGAGCTAACCTAGGTAAAATGGATCATTCTGGAGCTAACCAAAGTAAAATGGATCATTTATGAGCGAACCTAGCTAATATGGATCATTTTGGAGCTAACCAAGCTAAAATGGATCATTTTGTAACTAACTTACGTAAAATGCATTTTGGAGCTAACATAGGTAAAATGAATCATTTTGGAGCTAACTTAGGTAAAATGGATAATTTTGGAGTTAACTTAGGTAAAATGGGTCATTTTGGAGCTAACCTAGCTAATTATGCCATTTTTGAGTTAACTAAGCATATTATGCCATTTTTTACATAAGTAAGCTAAGTATAGGTCTTTATTGAGCTAAACTAGGTAACTAAGCATATTAGAGATAACTTAGCATATTAGAGCTAACTTAGGTCATTTTGGAGGAAACAAAGCTAAGTGTAGATCATTTTGGAGCTAAGTAAGCTAATTATGTCATTTTGGAGGAAGATAAGCTAAGTCTAAGCATTTTGGAGGACATAAAGCTAAGTCTAGGTCTTTATGCATTTGGTAAGCAAAACACTAGAGAAAACTTACCGTCATCACGGAGGTGAAGCACCGGTGTGGCTCGTGCTGGTACCACCACCTGGAGAAGGATCGTGTGATGCTTGTCTGGAGGCACGTTGCACCAAAGATCATTTGCAATGTCTCGTTAGCATGATGACACTCAAATGTTAATACTAGTAACCAATGACCATTCAAATTAAATCACCGTGGTCCCCGGAGCAATCTCTGGCATCGACGGAGGGCTCTGACCGGCCTTCTGGCAAACAGACTGCACATTTGGTTTTCACGGGTCAGTCATACTAGTTAGTAATGAAAAGAACATTAAGTGAATGATTTGGCTAATATGCAGAAGAAACTTACCACGAGGAGCTCATACATGGCCCGGTTCTGCATGTCATTTCGTGCCCTCTCCTCCTCCATCAACCTTGCCGTCCTCTCCTCCAATTCCCGCTGCTTCTCCTCCGCCTCCCGGTCCCTCTCCGCCAGAAGCGCCTGGTTTCTATCTCTCCCACTCTGAAGAGCAGCCTGCCACACCACTCCTCATTAGCATTGTAAGCATCGATAGCTGCACACACAATGTAATGCTTGAAAGAAATCTGAGTGTATAACTAACCTGGAAGGCGAGCTCGATTGGCCGTGGACGAGGCCTTATCTCAGGATCTGAGCTCGTTTGGCACGCCTTGATCTCCGGGAGAGTGTGAGGACAACGGATAAGTCCATCTCCAATGGCTATCGAGCCATGGGACCTCCCGCCACTAGATATCAGCACCAACTCCGAATCAAACGGCCCGCTCGGGTTAAATTCCTCCCCTTTCCTCGCCTTCCCCACATCTCTGTACCTCACGAGCTTGTTGTGGGAGGAGATGTTGGTGAAGTTCTCTAGATGATCGAGGTCAGACGCAGAGAATGCCTTGGCCTTCTTGAATGGGGCAGTATGGGCCATGGCATAGAGGTCGAACACCTCTGGCACCGGTGCCATATTGTGTCCCGCCTAAAAGAGAGGACTAGTATTAGTAATTAAAGGGCTCAAGCTACCATGACAGAATGAATCGCATGAATCATGAAGCAACACTAGTATTGATATAAGTTGGCGATGCCTTGATGGTGTGGCACACCTCTCATTTGGGCACGCTTGTCCTTGGCACCTTTGTGGACGAGGCCATGCGTCTGAGCACCACTCATCCACCAACGCCTCCCAACAATCCATATTATCCACACACCATCTCGGGGGCACCTAAGTCAGTAAAGAGACACTTGAGCGCTACGTCTACGAATCAAATCAATGAAACTGAGAACAAGGCCTTAAGAATATAGGCAATTACCTTCATGTACTCCTCCTTCTTCAGAAACTTTCCGCGGCACTTCTTCTTGGGCTTCCGAACACCACGTGAGGCGAAGTAGTCTCGAACAGCCTACACCCAAGCCTCGTGCCATAAGTTTTGTAGTAGGCGCCTGCACTCGGCATCGATAACCCGTGCACAAGCCTCCATGTATCCCTCCTCACACCAATAGAGATCTGCAATCAAATGAGACAACATTGATTAGTACAATAACTAAGCTTATTCGAAGATTTTTAATTGCGTAAATGAGAAGTTACCCAAAACATTCTGATAACCATGTTGGCCCTTGTGTGGCACACGACACCGTCGATGATCTCCTCCGGCGGGGCCGGGGCAGCCAAGTAGTGCTCCCAGGTCAATCCTAGCTCTGGAAGCTGACCCTCACCGGGCAACGTGACCCACCCCGGGAAGTTTTGCCGGCAAATCACACCAAGGACTTGGTTGGGCCTGCGGACATCCTGAGGGTGGTCCCAGCCCCTGCAGTATGACAAGGCGCCAAGGCATTAGATATTTGAAAAAAACATGATGGCAAAAGGTACAAAAAGAGTAAATGCACTTACCTCGTCCCATCAGGCCAAATCAGCAACCTCTGCTCGTGGGTCGCCGGCACGGATGGGAGCCGTGTACTACCACGCTGGTAGACGGTGGCCCCCTCAACCACCTCGTCCTCGCTGCTGCTATCACAAATCTGATGCCTGCCACCATCCGCATGGCCACTCGACCCCTCAGGTGGATCCTGCCAGGTACCCCATCCGGACGTATCCTGGGACATAGCCTGGGGCGGAGTCACGTGGGCCCAAGTGTCCTAGCCCGAAGTCTCGTGGGCCGAAGGCCCGTCGATCCGAGGCTCGTGGACCGGAGTCTCGTGGGCCGAAGGCCCGTCGACCCGAGGCTCATAAACCGGAGTCCGCGTAGCCTCCTCCTCAGACGTGCCCCCCTAGCAGTCGTGTGCTTGGGTGACTCAGCTGGGGGTGGCGGCGAGGATGGCGTAGGAGCCTGCCTACCTCTCCCTCGGCCACGTCCTCCCCGACCTCCTCTCCCAGTGGGCAACGACGCTGACGAAGAAGCGCCCACCGGTAAAGCCATACCCTCGTACAACGCTCTCCGGAGAGGTGCGGGTGGAATGGAAGTACCACTCCCACTACGCTGAGGACCAGCGCCCACCATCTTTCAACACCTGTCATGACAGAAGAGTAAACGGAATTAGTACAACATAAAAAAAATTGAATACCGACATGAATACCAAACTGACTCCTGACAAAAGATCATCGCCCCTCGACCCCTCGCCCCTCGGTGGTCCTGTCGAACACCTTCACTGTGAGCATGGTGTGCTTGTTGTCGTATCTTAAGATGCGGACGTGCCCGGAAGGTCATCAGCACGGGCGAACTGCTTCCATCCGTTATTCGTGCACGGATGGAAGTAGTTCGCCCACGCTCATGACCTTCAGCTCGGGGACGTGCTCATCTTAAGCTACGACACCAGTCAGTCAGCACTCGGACTGGAAGATCCTCGACCATCGACCCCTAGACCCTCGACCCCTCGGCCCCTCGGTGGTCCTGTCAAACACCTTCACTGTGAGCATGGTGCGGCTGTTGTCGTATCTTAAGATGCGCACGTGCCCGGAAGGTCATCAGCGCGGGCGAACTGCTTCCATCCGTTATTCGTGCACGGATGGAAGCAGTTCGCCCACGCTCATGACCTTCAGCTCGAGGACGTGCTCATCTTAAGCTATAACACCAGTCGGTCAGCACTCGGACCGGAAGATCCTAGACCATCGACCCCTTGCCCCCTCGGTGGTCCTGTCGAACACCTTCACTATGAGCATGGAGCGGCTGTTGTCGTATCTTAAGATGTAGACGTGCCCGGAAGGTCACCAGCGCGGGTGAACTGCTTCCATCCTTTATTCGTGCACGGATGGAAGCAGTTCGCCCACGCTCATGACCTTCAGCTTGGGGACATGCTCATCTTAAGCTACGACACCAGTCGGTCAGCACTCAGACCGGAAGATCCTCCACCATCGACCCCTAACCTCGATCCTCGACCAGGTTCCGTCGTCGCCGACGCACCCCTAACCTCGACCCGGTTCCGTCGGCACCGATGCACCCCTAACCTCCTCTTCTTCTTCTTCCTCCTCCTCTTCTTTTCTTCTTCTTCTTCTTCTTCTTCTTCCTCCTCCTCCTCTTCTTCTTCTACTTCTTCTTCTTCTTCTTCTTCTTCTTCTTCTTCTTCTTCTTCTTCTTCTTCTTCTTCTTCTTCTTCCTCCTCCTCCTCCTCTTCTTTTCTTCTACTTCTTCTTCTTCTTCTTCTTCTTCTTCTTCTTCCTCCTCCTCTTCTTTTCTTCTACTTCTTCTTCTTCTTCTTCTTCTTCTTCTTCTTCCTCTTAATCTACTTCTTATTTTCTTTTTTTCATCTTTCTTCTTAACTAAACCTAAACTAAACTAGATGTAAACATAAACCTAAAAAACTGAAAAAAAAACCTAAACTAAACCTAAACCAAACTAAATCTAAACTAAACTAAACTAAACTTAAACTAAACTAAACTAAATCTAAACCTAAACCTAAAAAAACTAAATCTAAACTATAAACTAAACTGGAAAAAAAGAGGGGGAGGGGGCTCACCGGAGTGGGGGAGATGGAGGAGGCCGATGCCGGCGGGTCGGGGCGGCGGGGCATCGGGGGGGGGGGCGGAGCGGTGTTCCAGCGCGGCGGGGGTGCGGAGTGGCTGGCCGGGGCGGCGTGCAGGAGCGGCGGTGGTAGCGGGCGGCGGGCCGGGGCGATGTGTGGTCGGGGACGACGGCGGTTGGGGGCGGCGGCGGGGTGCGGTCGGGGGTACGATCAGGGGCGCGGTGGGGATCGGGGGTTAATTAGGGAGAGAGAGAACAGAGAGAGAGGAGGCGGGGGGACGGCCGTTACATAGTTAAATCTTTGTCGTCCGCTGGCGTACGGCAAAGAGGTGGGGCTAGTGGGCCGTCAGGGTTTCGACCTCCACTGGGCCCCCACCCACCTCTTTGCCGTCCGCTAGCGGACGACAAAGAATTGGCTGATGGCAAATAGGGTCTTTATCGTCAGCCCTTTCTTTGTCGTCCATTTTTTGGAAGCAGACGGCAAAGACCTTCTTTGTCGTCCGCAAGCGGACGGCAAAGATCTGACTGATGGCAAATTCTCTGTTTCCAGTAGTGTAAGTAAGAGGATCCAAGTATTTGTTTTCATGCTAGATTAAACTTTGACAAGGAGCATAGAATTTTCTACTGAAGCTCTAGTGGTTTGGTGATCAAAATAAATGTTATCTAGCTGATCATGTGCTAGCTTGTAGAAATATGTTATATCTTGCTTATAGCTTGCAGAGAAGACAAGGATACGCCTTTGGGGCAACAATCTTATTGATAAGCTAGATGGATCAACTTTGGTTTATCAACCCTTTTGCTCAAGGACGAGCAAGGTTTAAGCTTGGGGATGTTGATGAGTGGATTTTATGCATAGTTTTTAGAGTATATTATAGTGCCAAAATCCCTCATATCATATCCATCTAGCACTTATTCATGTCTCCAATGCATAGTTTTTGGTATTTACTTATTTTACCAAGTTCATTGCACACCTTTTATTTTTATTTAGTTTTGTTAGTTTTCCTTTGTTTTGTGGTCTTTTTAGGTGTGTTGACATGTTCATGGACTTTGGACATCAAACGAATTGAGCTAGGGCTCAAACCGAAGAAGTTCCACCTACCAAATCAAGGCCCTTTGGAGAGTTTAATGATTTGACATTTATCAAAGTTTCCAAAATTAAGATCCAAGGCCCCAAATGCATCGGGCTTTTCACTAGCATCCAATGAGCCCAATAACATCAAAATTGGAGTTCGTATGAAGAAATGGCGATCAAAATACGAAGCAGCATCCATCCATCTATACATCTATCCATGTATTCACCCATAGCATCCATACATACATCCACCCATAGAACACATAGCATTCATCCATCCATTGGGGAGGGGAAAGCTCACCAAGTGGGGAGTAGGGGGGAGGGGGCGCTGGCCAGTGGGGGGTTGGGGCGCCAATGGGGTGGGGGCGACCACGGGGTAGGGGGCGTCGGCGCCGGCCGGTGGGGCAGGGGCGCGGCGGGGTGGGGGCACCCGCAAGGAGCAGGCCGGTTGGGGGCGAGGAGCAGAGGAAAAGAAATGAGAGAAAGCAGCGCGGGGATTTCACTTAAGTGTCCCCTGGATCTTTCCCGAGAGCCTATTGGTGGGGCACTGGGTAAAAGTCGTCAACTAGATCTAGGGTTTACCTTTTACTGAGTGAACTCTTGGTAAAAGTCGTCAACTAGATCTAGGGTTTTCATTTTTACCGAGAGCAACACTCGAAAAAGCCTCTTGTACCGAGTGCTACTCTAAGAAAAATGAGTAGTTAGCATCATTTCATCTAACCCTGCATCACAAAGGATTTTCCATGCCACTTCTAGGCATGATTTCATGTGCTGCCTTGCAGATCTGCAATTTTCGACGATGAAACCCTAGCAGAGCAATAAATGTCTCAAATATTGCACGCGGGTCCAAAAAATGCGGGGGCCTGGCACGTGTCATGCGATGGCCTCCTTTGAGAGAATGAGAAGTTTCGAGGCCAACGGAGCAACAGGACCCGCACTTCCTGCACAAACCGGACACATTCCCTCTCGATACCCAGAGACTAGTTCAGAGATGGTGCGGTTTACAAGTGGCCTCGGGGGAGGCTTATTCGAAACGCTCCCAAACTTTTACCACATCGTACAGGGGCCATGTGATGACACCGTGCCAGCTCTCAAGGAATTCCGGCATCGTACGATTTTTCGAGGATTTAAATGGTTGCATCAGGCATGCCACCGAGGTACTTTTGCCCCCCGGTGGCAGGTTCTGCCCCTCCCTTGTCTGCACAAGGTCTACGCATGCCGCAAGGACATCACAAAGGATTTCCATGCCTCTTCCGGGCGTGATTTCATGTGCTGCCTTGCAAATCTGCAATTTCCGACGATGAAACCCTAGCAGAGCAATAGATGTCTCAAATATTGCACGTGTGTCCGAAAAATGGGGGAGCCTGGTATGTGGCATGCGATGGCCTCCTTTGAGAGCACGAGAAGTTTCGAGGCCAACGGAGTAACAGGACCCGCACTTCCTCCACAAGCCGGACACGTTCCCTCCCGATACCCAGAGACTAGCTCGGAGATGGTGCGGTTTACAAGCGGCCTCAGGGGAGGCTTATTTGAAACGCGCCCAAACTTTTACCACACCGTACAGGGGCCATGTGATGATACCGTGCCAGCTCTCGAGGAATCCGGTATCGTACGATTTTCCCAGGATTTAAACGGTTGCATGAGGCATGCCACCGAGGCACTTTCGCCTCCCGGTGGCAGGGCCCGCCCGTCCCTCGTCAGCACAAGGCCTACGCATGCCTCAAGGACATCACAAAGGATTTTCCATGGCGCTTCCGGGCATGATTTCATGTGTCGTCTTGCAGATCTGCAATTTCCGGCGATGAAACCCTAGCAGAGCAATAAATGTATCAAATATTGCACGCGAGTCCGAAAAAATTAGGTGGGGGCTGTTACGGAAGACTCAATAATAATAATAATAATAATAATAATAATAATAATAATAATAATTGAATTAATAAAAAGCGCCGGCATCCATCTAGGAAGATGGCCTATCACTGTGAATCTTCTCTTCCCTGAGCAGGTGAAAATTCAAAGTGATGGTCCATCTTCTTAACAGGAGTGTAATGTTTACTGCATCTGGACTATCCAACTATTTAAAGAGAGTCTGAGCTTTACCGAGAGTGTCTCTCAGCAACTATTGCTCTGCCGAGAGCCGCGCTCAGTAATGGTGCGGTTTGATCATAAATTAATAAAAAGGGTCGGCATCCATTCTTTAGAATATGGACTGCCACTATGAACATTCTATGTCCGGAAGAGAGGAAGATTCATATTGACCGTACATCTTCTTAATAATGAAGACCGTAGCTTAATGCAATTGGATTATCCGACTATTTGAACAGGTCCTTCTCCTTGTCAGTAGATGAGGTGGGACTAAATCTTTGCCGAGAGCTGCTCTCGGCAAAGAAGTACAACCATGACCCTCCCGTTATTTGCCGCCGGATGAGTCACGTGGCAAAACTTTGTCGTGCCGTTGCTTGGCTCTCGGCAAATAGTGTCTTTGCCGAGTGTGGTTGTTTTGCCAAGGTCTACTCTCGGCAATATCTTGTGTTTGTCGAGATGCGCCTGTTGCCGAGAGGTACTCTCGGCGTCTGTGACTTTGCCGCGTGCCCGCGCTTTGACTCTCGGCGAAGAACTTGGCACCCGGCGTATACGAAAATTCCAGTAGTGTAGGTTTGATTTTGAACATTCGGACCGGTCCAAACAAATTTGGTGACCGTTGTTGGATTGGCGAAAAATATCCGAACATTTGTGGGCGATTTGATGATCCGCGTTAGAGTTGCCCTAATGCTAGTGAACTCTCTTTTTGCAAAAAAAAAAAAAGAAGATGGTATGCTCTCACCAACCCGCACCGAAGTAAGCAGCTCATGTTGATTAGCCACTACGTACCACCAGATGATGCCGCTCATGCATATGGCTGCCCGCATAATCTCACCGTGAGCCAACCGAAAGCAAGCATGAATGACATTCCTAACTCCCCTCCCTAGCTACCCAATCAAGCGATCAACAACCACACCACCTCTCATCACCGGCCCAGCTTGTACTCTAGCGCACACACATTTCTGTTCTCCAAAACTCGTCTCCATGCATTTGAACCATGATGCATAGGAGTATATTACTTCCAAAGAAACTTGCCATGACAAGAGTCCCTGACATACAGTCTACTCCACCAATGTCTCAGCTCCATGACGAGTTTCTCCAGGCACCGATCATCTGTTCGGAGAGTCCAGTGATGATACAGTTCGTGTCCAACCCCAGCGTGGGCGGCAGCAGCGACGCGCTGTCGGCGTCGCTCAGCGCCTGCCCTTCGGGGAGGTCGGCTTCAGAGGTGGAGATCGAAGTGCTCTTCCATGACGCCGATGTGTACGTCTACGACGACGGCTGCTGCACGGCGTTGCCAGCGTCGGCGTCATTCCTCGGCTGCGACGGCGACAGCGAAGACGTGGAGGCGGGCGGAGCGACGGCAGGGCTGCTTCGCGGGCCGTCGCCGGGGATGGAGTTCGTGGAGCGCGACGGCAAGGGGGAGCTCAAGTGGAGCGAGATGCAGGGAAGGTTTGGTCGCTCGTCCTCGGCGCATGGGAACACTGCTGGTGAGCTAGCTCCTTTCACTTTGGCCATCAACCATCAGACTATCAAAGTATCAATACATACCATTTATGTTCTGTTATAGTGAAATTTTAGAAGAGTCTGTTATGTTTTGGTCGATTGGAAAAGGCGAACGCTAGGCGCCGGCGGCTAGCACCGGCCGAAAGTTTCGGCCGGTCCCGCCCCAGCCGCTTGATGCAAGCCGCTTGGCCAATGGATCTGAGCAAAAAAAGAAAAACGATTCGCCCACGTCTTCTTCTTCCTCGGGCTGGATCTGCAACTCCCGCTCAGGATCCTCGTCGCCGCGCCTGCAGTCCCCTTCGGTGGCCGTCCTCGTCGCCGGCCGTTCTCGTGGTCGGTCCCCACCCTTGCCGGCCGTCCTCGTGGTCGGTCCCCACCCTCGCCGGCCGTTCTCACCGTTGAATGGATGTAGTCAAAAACTACCTCAATCCATGCAACAACTGCGCCTGCGGTTGCAGCTCCACTGGCGACGGTTATAGCTCCCCTCCGGTTGTAGCTCCATCGCCGCCCCTCGCCGCTCGCTGCACGGAATTGCGTCGGCGACGACCACCAGTCAGTCAACGCCATTGAATGGATGTAGCAAAAAACTTCACCGGTAGTAGCAAAAATAAACTACGGATGCAGCAAAAATCAAACACCGTCGCCGTCTTCGCGAGGTTGCAACTCCGCCTTACATGAATGTAGCAAAAAACTTCAGCGGTAGTAGCAAAAATCTACTACGGTTGCAGCAAAAATCGTCGTTGTCATCGTCGCGAGGTCGCAGCTCCGCCTGATGGATGTAGCAACAAACTTCGCTAGTAGTAACAAAATCCAACTACGGTTGTAGCTTCTCTTTGCTGTGCAGTTCCATTGAAGCTTTTCTGTCTATGGTTAAAGCTTTTTTCAACAGCTATTGAAGCCGTTCTTGGTGACGGTTGCAACACTAGTATATGCAGGTGCATCCAGCCATGGCGGCCGGCGAGGGAGTGCCTGGACGCCGGCGATGGAGGTCGTGGTCGGCCAGTCGTAGCCCGGGGGGGGGGGGGGGAGGGGGGAGGGGATGCGCCCGTGTGAAGGCTGGAGGTAGGGGATGGATCTGGCCATGGCGGCAGGCAGCCATGCCGGCCGGCGAGGGGAGCCTGGCCGCCGGCGATGGAGGTCGTGGTGGCCCAGTCGCAGCCCGGGAGGGAGGGGAGGGAGGGGATCCGCGTCCGTGAAGGCTGGAGGTAGACGCGAGAGAGCGAGCGTGACGGGGAGACCGGCAGAATTTTTAGCCGGTGCGCCGGCTTTAAACGTTTCCCATTGGAAAAGGCCAAGCAACCAACTAGCGAAAAAATCCACTCCTTCCGTTCCAATAAATAAGGTGTAGGGCCGTCTCCAGAAATTCGTGGGCCCGGTGCGAAATGCAAATTGGGGCCCTAAATTTCTAGAATACTGGTTGCTTCATGCAAATACTAAAACAAAAAAGATTGAACCTGAATTTTAAACGAGCAACAATCTTGAAAATCTTGACGTATGACAACTTGGTCAACTAACCTACTACTTATCTTGATGAACTGATGCATATGCACACAATATACTCACTAATATAATCATTCAACGGAACAAAATAGTTCAAATTAAATAGGGTTTCGGTTTGAGTGCACCTGGTGGACAGATCAGTGGTGCCCTCGCCTTGGTATGGGCCACCTGCTGTTTCTACCTGTGCATTTTTATTTCAGAATACGCAAAACATTATGTTAAAAATAGAAAAGTGTATTTACAAGATGGTGTTATAGCGAAGAAAAACTGGATGACGTACACTGTCGAAAACTTGACATTAAACAACCCCTTGAAGAAACCTGCCGGATTGGGTCACCAAAACGTCCATTTACCATGGCCCTTGTAGTAGCAGCAGAGAGGAACAAAGCCGTGCATCGAATCCAATTGTTCCTAAAACTGAAACATTGCATAATTTTAATGAGGAATGGCCAGCCAACAGACCAAAAAACACAAGCTATAGTAAATCAGATCATTGGAGAAGACACCTTCTTGCAATGCAGTGCACAGACGACTTGTTGTTGCTGTACCATATAAAAGTTCTTCATGTGAGAAGGGATATGGGCTGCACCTCCGGGGAGGAAACAAAGCGATCAAACTAGATAACGCGCTAGCCTCCGTCACCGTGCGGCGGCGCCACACTTCGTTCGTCTCGGGAAGATGGATAGATCTATTGATCGGCGGCAAGCTGTGTCAATCCGTACTCAGGAAAGGTTCATTCGGGAATTGAGGAGAAGGCCCAGTTCGGGAGAGCCATGGGCCTGTGTTAGCTGTAAAAATGGCCCAAAATTAAGGAAACATAGGCCTAGAATCGGGGGCCCCTGTGCGGTCGACAGCCCGCACAGACCCCTGGACGACCCTGATAAGGTGCACGCTCATTTCAGAATTAAACTTTGATCATAAATTAGACCAATTAAATTTGTGTCAACCACAAAAAATTGTATATTGGTCTGACTCATGGGTTTGGGTTGAGTTTTGTATAGCTTTAGTGGACATCTTGCCACGTGTGAGATGATTGCCGATGTGGATGAGAAAAGAAAGAAAAACAAATGCAGTATAATAAAGATACAATAGAAAGTGCAGCAGTTGTTTCCTTTCTCTCTGTCAATGCAAAGATACACTCCAAAGCGTATTCGCGAAAAAAAATAGTGCAACAGAAGTTGATGAAAGATGCACTAGAACTGAGCACCATGTCCACCTCGCCGCGCCTATCTCCACTTCTCCAGCATGACCATGTCCACCTCCCCGCGCCTCCTTTGATCCTCCCACCCACCCAGCCTGCAGACGCTCTCCATCCTGAGTTCCTGACCTGCCTCCCGACTCCAATCCCGCGGCTTTCCACACATGTTGGCGAGGCCGAGCTCTTCAGTGTCTTCACGAAGGTAGGCGAGATCGTTGCATAACATGCTATATTGCTAGCTGAATATAGTCACAGATGCGTACGTATGCGTGTACTTCCTTTAGATTCAGGCTGCGTAGATGAATGGATTGTCGAACTGTTCGTGCGGTCGTGCTATGAGCTGTTTGTTTCTGGAGCCTGCAGCCCTGCGCGCCAACTGTTTGCTGTTATGCTTCAACGTGGGCTGTGCTTAAAGTGCTGGGTGATTGCCCCATGCTTTAAGCAAAGATAATATTCTTCACAGGAAAGAGGGATAAGGATGAAACGAGAATAGAATTAGTTTTATTATTGTCGAGTGGTGCAGAGTCCAGCCTTCGAGTGGGAGATGGGCTGGGGAGGAACCGATTGAGAGGACGGGGTTTTTTGCAAGGTTTACCTTAAAAACAAGAAACACAACTAGAAACACTGTCCTAGTTTCTGCAAGGTTTACCTTAAAAACAATACTCCCTCTGACGGTCCGACCCATACCAAGTGGCGTGGTTTTAGTCTACGCTCCATACGGCTCGATGATTTTGACGGGTTAAAATGAAGATTGTGGTATTAATGTTTCTTTTTTGTATCCAGGATGTTGAGAAAAAACTATTGAATGGGTTCTCAAGAAAAATAGCCCTATTTTTTTGGTTAATTTATGTCTACATGTTACCTGCATCTTTTTATGAGCTCATACTCTTACTCTGCAGGTGAGAATGAGTCTGCTAGTTCGGCGAAAGAGCCTGTTTTGGTCAATCAAAACAGCTATCCTAACAGATCCATCAGTCGTTCTTCTAGCCATGGGATCAGAATAGCATTGGATAGGTATTCTTCGTCAACTGCAACTCCTATGACTCCAGTCTCCAGTATACACACTAAGAAATAAAAAAATACTGACACATATGAATCTGCAGCTGTGAAAGAAACTCAAGTAGCAATCTCACTGAAAAAGATATCAAGCAGGTATGATGCAGACAGTCTTAACACATGATTACTAATAGCTTAGAACTGTGTATTTACATGCTTTTAATTTCTTAGGCGATAATGTTCAGTGCCTCTTTGAACAAGCTCTCATTAAGCCAAGACGAAGCAACTGAATACACACACTTGATCCTAGAAGAAATCCAAACAGGCCAGGGACTAGCAAAGGTGATCTACTAGCACCAGACAATATTTTACAATCACTGACTCTATTTCTTCATATTGATAATATAAATCCAATTTATTGTCCTTGTAAAATCCTAAAACATGCAGCTGAGCGGAACAAGAAAGGGGACACTGAATGATCTCCAACCAACTTGCTGTTCAACACCTATACCGACCAAACACATACAATGTATGACATCGGCAGCCATTGTCTTCTTTCGTGCTCACTGGAGACGAATATGGATAGTTGTCATGTGGCTTGTAGCATGTGCTGCACTCTTCACTTGGAAGTTCATGCAGTATCGCCAGCGGTTGGCATTTGAGGTCATGGGATACTGCCTGCCAACTGCCAAGGGCGCTGCAGAGACTCTTAAGTTCAACATGGCCATTGTGCTCCTACCTGTATGCCGTAACACTATCACTTGGCTTAGGAGAAGCCGTAGCATCAACTCTGTCATTCCATTTAATGACAATATTAACTTCCACAAGGTGTGATCTATTGCCAAATGTAATGTGCATTGCATTTGCCTCGCTTGTATACTCCGATTGGTCCAAGCATAATACTCATATTCCAGTTTAGCTTGTTGCTGCAGGAATTGTAATCGGCATAATCCTCCATGGTGGTACTCACCTATCATGTGATATCCCAAGGATTGCAATGGCAGATAAGACCATCTTTGGGCGCACAATTGCTGGTGACTTTGGCTATCACCAGCCATCATACATGGAGATAGTGACATCAATCGAGGGAACAACTGGTATAGCCATGGTAGTGCTCATGCTGATTGCTTTCCTGCTTGCCAGTAGGCCTTCAAGAAGAAATCCAGGATCACTCCCACCTCTGGTCAGACAGATGGCGGGATTCAATGCTTTCTGGTACTCGCATCATCTGTTCATTGTTGTCTATGTTCTGCTCATCGTGCATTCCATGTTCCTCTTCCTAGCAAAAGACGTATCAGAGAAGACGGTAATATGAATTGAATAAAGTAAGATCACTATGTTTATGTCCCTGTTATCTCATACTGTCTCAAAGTGTATGCAGACATGGGTGTATGTGGTGATTCCTGTGATGATCTACCTTGGAGAGCGAATGTTCAGGATGGTCAGATCTATGGCATATGAATCAAAGATCCTCGATGTATGTGATCATCTGCCATATTTCTTCATCTCAATGAAGTATATTTGTTCTATGCACGTCCTCTTGTAACAAATCTAATTCAGTATGTTTTTAACAGGCAATGACTTATCCAGGGAAGGTACTTTCTCTCAAGATGACAAAGCCTGCAGGTTTTCGCTATCAAAGTGGAGTGTATGTCTTTGTTCAATGTCCACAAGTATCGAAGTTTGAATGGTAAGCTTACCATGGTACTGAAGCTTTGGTAAATAGTTGGTGATATATCAGTTTCGTTACTGTTTTGCGCTGTCACTTTATGTCGTGCAAGTTTGTAGCATGGGTTTTATTGCTAATTCTAGATCTATTTCGTTCTGTGTTTCAGGCACCCATTTTCTCTTACCTCTGCACCAGATGATGATCATTTGAGCATCCACATCAGATCTCTGGGTGACTGGAGCTACCATGTGTATGATATGTTCCATGAGGTAAGACACTCTTCATCAGCTGAATAATGCTTCAGGTAGCTATCTCAATACTGTAGTCATATATACAAAATATATAAACACTTGACATTTTGTAGGCACTGCGTTGCAGCAACCTCGACCTGCCTAAAGTATCCATTGATGGCCCATACGGTGCAGCATCACAAGATCACTCGAAATATGAAATTATCTTGCTAATAGGGCTTGGAATAGGAGCAACACCGTTCATAAGTGTCCTCAAAGACATTGCTAATGGCCTAGATAAGGCAATGACCAGTGCAACCTGCTCATATAGTGTAACCAGCTACGCACATGCATACAAAATGATTTATCATAATCTTCCCAATCCATTGCAGGAAGGCTGCGCAGCAAATCATCATAGTGCCAATGGGCTGAGGAAGGCCTACTTTTATTGGGTGACAAGAGAGCAAGGATCCTTTGAGTGGTTTAGGGACATCATGAAGGAGGTTTCAGCTCGAGACAGCAAACAGGTTACGATTTAATGACCATTCTAAAGTGTCTATATCTACTTCCGGATGGGCATTTTCCATGACAATGAATGTCTTGCGCTCTTATAAATCTCTTGTTGTGCTTGTAGGGTGTGATAGAGATGTACAACTATCTAACAAGCGTCTACCAGGAAGGTGACAAGCGGTCAGTGCTGATAAGCGCAATTCAAGCTCTTCATTTTGCGCGCCATGGCATTGATATCATCTCGAAAACTCCTGTAAGTCTTTCTCCTAAACAGCTACACAAAATTGAAGATTGTACAACATTCTTATTACTCTACCATTTGGTGCACTGCAATTTTCCAGTGCTAATTTCCGCGAACCCTTCATTCCGTGCAATTGTCAAATTGTCAATCACAAGGCAATTTTTCTACTTGCAGGTCCGTACACACTTTTCGAGGCCGAACTGGCCTAGGGTGTTCCATGGTCTTGCAAGAAAACATATCGGTGAAAGGATAGGTATGACTCTTCTGTTCTTGTCTGACAGCTAATTATATATGCAACTAATGTTCTACCGAAAAATATTTGTTTTAATTTAGAAGATGCATTGTCAGTCAAATCATCGTACGATGAAATAATGATCCCCAGTTTCTTTTCTGATGTGTCAAAAGGGGGACGAGTTGCAGATATATGACCCAACTATTATGAGTTTCCTAGTAGTATTATTTAATTTGGGACATATTTTCCATGAAATTTACGGTTTCGAGTTCACGTATTTGTTATTCTAATGGAAATGGAATGCAATGGCAGGGGTTTTCTACTGCGGGCCGGATGATTTGGGAAGACAACTGGAAAGACTCTGCCACAAAATGAACATGAGAACATTCACTAGATTTGTGTTCCACAAGGAGCATTTTTAGGATTGATAATGAGGTGAAATGAAATGTGACTTTCCTGTTTCTTTATTTTTGTCAATAACAACTAGGGTAGAACATGAGATTGTGTTTACTAATTACTGAAATGCAGGCTCTAATTTTATATTTCCTCCCACTGTTGAAAAATCTTGTAAAATGACACTTTGGACAAGGTCAAATCTCTATTGGATATGCTCGTGTTTCTTCTGGGGGAGTAAAAATTTTTTAGCAAACTTTGAGGAATAGATTTTTTTTTTAGTATACACTTTGAGGAATAGGAATTTTTTTAGTGAACTTTGAGGAATAGATTTTTTTTTGAGGGGCAATAGATTTTTTTATGCTCTGTTAACTGGTGCTGGGCTGAATGAAGCATACTCCGGTTAATTGCGGACCCGGCCCACGTTCCCAAAACCCAACGCAAACCCCGCCGCCGTTTCAGCCCATCCTCCTTATCCCAAAATCAGTCTCTCTGCCGCCGCCACCTCCGCCACCACCTCCACCACCGCCACGGCGCCCGCCGGTGAACCCCACGGTTGGCGACCATCGCGCGCTCCACCGCCCTCCCCACCGCTCGGCTCCTCCTGCGCGGGCGCATGGCCTCCTTCGCCTCCGTTGCGACCCTCCCCCTTCCCACCTGCTCCTCCTCCGACGACGACTCTGACGACGCCAAGCCCCTCCCGCCTCTACCCGCATCGAAAGAAATACGCCCTCCTCCGCAGCACCAGCAGCAGCCGCAGCCGCAGCGGCGGCAGCTGGAGCGCGACTGCAACGTGGCCATGAAGGCCCTGGCGCGCGCGGGCGACGTCGACCAGGTGCTCGCCCGCTTCGCCGAGCTCAGGGCTTCCGGGACCCCCAGCGTGCTCTCCTACAACACTCTCATGAACGCGCTCGTGGAAGCTGGCCGTGTGAAGGACGCCCACGACGCGTTCGGCGAAATGCTTGCGGCAGGGGTGGCGCCCAATGCGTCGTCCTGCAACATCCTCCTCAAGCTGCACTCGTGGACCTCCGACGACGACGACTCTCCGTACAAGACGATCCTCTCGATGCGAGAGGCTGGGGTGGAACCTGACGTGAGCACGTACTCCACGCTTATCACGGGACTGTGCCGTGTGGGGAGGCTCCCCGAGGCATGGGGTGTGCTCGAGTGCATGCTGGAGCAGGGGTGCCGTCCCATGGTGCATACTTACACGCCCATTGTACAGGGATATTGCCGCGAGGGCCGTGTTGGGGAGGCCATGGACCTGATGGCCATGATGGAAAAATGTGCCGGTTGCCCTCCCAATGTAGTCACCTACAATGTTCTGATCAGGGCTTTGTGCGACGCCGGCCAATTTAATGAAGTCAAGCAGCTTTTAACGGAGAGTAGAACCAAGGGTTGGACGCCCAGTATTGTCACCTACAATACGTTTATGAATGGTCTCTGCCAGAAAGGTAAGGCTAAGGAAGCACTTGTGCTGCTGGGTGTTATGCTGGGCAAAGGGTTGGACCCCACAGATTTTACTTTGAGCATTCTTCTGAATTGCCTTTGCCATGCCTCGAGGATTTCCCATGCCAGATACTTGCTAGAGAGGAGTACGTCATCGAGATGGTATGCTGGTGTTGTTGCATACAACACTGTGATGGGCAGGTTATGTGAAATGGGACATTGGAGGGGTGTTCTGAAGCTGTTGACTGACATGATCAAGAAAGGTGTGATGCCAAACACGAGGACGTTCAACATTGTCATTCGTAGTCTTTGCATTGGTCGAAAGTGCTCCGCAGCCAAGAGCCTGGTCTGTAACAAAGGGTTTGCTGCAAATGTCGTGACATACAATACACTGATTGATTGGTTTTTCTACCATCGAAAGCTTAGTGAGGTGGGGCACCTACTTTCTGACATGGCAGCAGGAAAAATTGCTGTAGATGAAGTTACTTACACTATATTCGTTGTTAGATTATGCAGAGATGGAAATTTTGCTAAGGCCAGTAGTTGCTTTCTAAAATCGCTAGAGAATGGACTGTCAATGGATCTTCTTGGCGTCCTTATAAACAGGCTTGCTTACAGTGGCAAAATCCCGGAGACTATTCGCATATTCCAGAATATGAGAGAAAGAAAAGGGCTTTCCCTAGATAATTCTATATTTGACCTCACAATTGAAAGATTCTGTAGGGCCGGTTATTGTCACGACAAATATATACATAATCTTAACTCTATTCTGGATGCAATGTTGGGAAAGCAGTGAACTCAACTCTTGTGGATCTAGGAAGCAGACGATAATTGGAGGTAGCTTACTCTTTCTTTCTGTTTTTCTCGTGATCTGAATTTAGATGGAGTAGTATTGTTCTCACTGCTGAATTCGTCCAATCAATGACAATAGGATGTTCTGTGCAGAACTTGCAACTTTGTTCTAGTAACAATTTCGGCTAGCATTCAAATTTACGGAATCTGAATTTGTAAGTGTGTCATACCAAATTGTTGGGCTATGTAATTATCAATGGTTCCAAATGGTCTTTGTTCTAGACAATCATCACTAGATTTTCCACTAACCATATCTTATTGTGTGTTCTCACTTCTCAACAATGTTGCATGTCCAATAACAATCAGATATGATGTACTAATTGGTAGGAAAATTTGCCGCTTTTGAGGGAAATGGAAGCTTCCTGTGCCTAAATAGTATTTTCCTTTGTGCCACATATAATGACATAATCATTCAGTAACATCTAGTCATATTTGCTTGTCTGGCTGACACAACTATAGTGATTTTCAGTGATATATTTATTTACATTATGATTATATATTTAATTTAATCATAGTTTTCATGTTGGTGTTTGGAACCAATCAACCAATACTTTATGAAGTAAACGCTTCGTATGACAGATGTCGTTGTCAGATTTTTTTTTAAATATTTTGGCAACTGAAATATCCTCTAATTTTTGGTATTCCTCTGAAACTATTATGAACAATGTCTCCTCTAGCACACCGCAATTCGATCCAAGGTTTGCACGAAACAGTAGCTGTTTTGCCTTTGGCTGCCGTTAAAAGCATTTTAACCTGAATGATCTGTTTTCTGGCCTGCTTGCCCAAAAACAAAGGAATTTCTTGAATGCAGACATTTTGGGATATTATCTGTTATACAAGCATACTTTTTATTTTGTTCAGCATTACTGTAGCTCCTTTTCTTTTACTCAGGTTTCCTTTTGAGTTATACATGTCATATTTCAGGAATGGATTCCCTCTTTTCATTATTTTCCTCCTGCCAACAGCCATGAATGAGAAGTGTAGACATTGCTAAAGATACTGAATACGTGCTGTCTGCCTTTTATAACATCCCGTACATCAAAGATGGCTGCATGCCTGTTTATGTTAACATATTCCACCCTGCCACTCAACAGACAGAGTCTAATTGGTGAGTTATGGGAAGATTGACTTAGTTGCCAACATAGAAAGGTTTGGTAGTTGGTACTAAAAGTTAAATAATTAATTATATTGATTTACATAAATGGTATTATTTACGTATCTGGTGTTGTAAACTAGTAGTAAGAACTAGCAAGCAATATTTTTAGGCTGGTATTATAATTATCTTTGAATTTTATGCATGTTCTGCCAAGTTACATACCTATGCTACAAATATTTAGTGACTAGGACACTGAATTTTCCCCTCTTACCTATGCTGTTCTCCACATATGTGACACCTCAGCCCGGCCTGGTTGAAATTCAGCCCAAGTGTGGCCGATGAGTATATGTGTGCACCCTGTTTGTTTGAGCTTTTGCTTCTGCTTTTGCAGCTTTTCCACTTTGACAAAAAAAACATAAAAGCTCCTAAATATGTGCTTTTGGAGTTTTTATGGTTTTTGATGAATCAATATAACAATATTTGGCTCCAAAAGCCATTACAGCTCGAAAAGCACCTATTTAGGAGCTTTTATGGCTTTTTGACCAAAGTGGAAAAGCTGCAAAAGCAAAAGCAAAAGCCCAAACAAACAGGGCCTTAGAACATAAGTGGAGATACGTACCACCTTGCTAGTTTGAAGGTGGCAACCACCAATATCAAGGGTTCCAAGGCAATAACGTCCTGTTAGCCATTTTTTTGCGGGAAGCAAGGACTGACATGTAATAAGCAGGATAATGCACGTTGGCATACCCAGTATGCAGATTAGGTCTAAGCCAGTTGGGACCTTGGTGTGTTACCGCATATAGGCTTCACTGTTTGATCTTTGAACCCTGTTTCTATTATATCCACACTTGGTTAACTTCCTGTCTTCTGCAAGCTTGCAATCAACAACATGCTGCACAGGTGGGATTCCAATGCAAGTTTTTCCTATTTAATACAGGATTACTGCAATTGCAAACAGTTTTAGCCATATAAACTTGACAAGATGAGGATGGTTATGATCCGACAAGGTATGATGACATATAGCCCATACTGATCGCCGTGCCCTGTATGCTGGATCCTCTACCATTCTGTGTTCTTTCTGAAAGCATGCCAATCCCTATGTTGGGTGGTGCTGAGCATCCTCTATTTGCTGGGATCAAGCTTTTCCTCTCTTTTCTTTTTTCGGGTGACCAAGCTTTTCCTCTGCAGGGGCCTTGTGCAGTAAACCCCCTACGGACGTTCCCCGTCGAATCATTTGTGCTGGCAGGATTCCTGTTATCTGGTTCAGAATGAAACTTGATTAGTTATTGTGTATTTTTCTCTATCTACCATAGGTAGAGTGCATATAGCATCAGGTAGGTGTTTGTGGTTACTCTACATAGAGCTCTTTATAGAAGACAAAAAAAAAGTGTCAGGTAGGATTATTCTCTTATTCTTATCAGCGTTTGGATTGTGAGATGTAGCCCAAAGACATTAAGGTGAATTGGATTTTGTGTGTGTCAGACAGGTCGTGGTGCTCTAAATAGATTTTTCTTGTTCTGATTTGTGTCGTTTATTTCTGACCTCATGATTCTTGTTCCTTTTTTGCAGCTACTCCCTTCGTAAACAAATATAAAAGCATCAAGATCACTAAAATAGTGATCTAAACGCTCTTATATTTCTTTACAGAGGGAGTACTAGCTAGCTCCTGAACTAATTTTGACATATTGCAGCATTTTGTTTTGTTTATTTCAGTCATTCCGAATGTTTCTCTTACGTTCTCAGGCTAGTATGTCTGCCAGGTTCTTTCACTGATGTTAGCGTATACATGTATACCTCATTCCACAGGACGCACGCATGATGTAGTTGTTGCTATGGATAAAAGTTTTATCATAAAACATGTCTGCCCAATCTGAGTTCATCTGAAAACCTGCATATGCACTAGCCTTCTCTCCGTCTCCTTTTCTTGGCGCGGGGTATGCATATGCTGATATGCACTTTACTAGACTCTGTTAAAAAAAGATATGTCCATCGGGTTATTTCAAAAAGGAAAAAAGATATGCCACATCGGGTTTGTCATGGGTATCCGTTGAGCGAGCATAGCATATATGGTTTTTTTTAGGCATAGAGCACAGCATTTAGTTTTTTTTAGGGCTTTTTCTTTTAGGGGTAATCCAAGCTTTATTAACGATCAAAAGCCACAGTTTGTGGTATGCATCTTGGATTATAGGAATGGCCTAACCACACATGGCGCCCAGGGCCTACAGAGAGTGTGTTTCGCTAAGCTATGAGCCTCAACGTTAGAGTTTCGGCTTTCATACATGAAATTACACATAAAATGATGAGCTCTATTCTGAATCTCCCTAATAACCGTACCATATCTTCCGCTGTTTCCTGAGATTATGTCGCCCACCACTTGCTTGGAGTCAGACGAAATAACCATACGCTGGATATTCAAATCCTTCGCTAGCGATAATGCTTCCCGGCACGCAATTGCCTCAAGGGTAGCCGGATATGTAATGCCTCGGAGAACAATTGCGGAGCTACCGAGATAAGCCCCGCGGTCATCTCTGCACACTGCCGCAGCAGTGCCTCCCCATGAACGGCATCCGGCGTCAACATGAAACTTGGATGACTCTGCCGGGGGTGCCTTTGGTCGGACAGCTCTACTCATTTGTTGTGTCGTACTTCCCCCATGAGCTGGTTTCCTTTCTCTAATAATTTCCAGGTCATCCAAATATCTCTGAATAAAAGCATGTGTGCCCTGTGGGCTTTGGAAGATGCCCTCGTGGATTGCTTTCCGTCACGAAGACCAAATCGCCCAAAGTGTAACTGCTATCTTAATAAACTCCAAATGTGGCAAAGTTTCCATCAGAGAGAAGAGCCAGCACTTTGCATTAGGGTCCGAAGATGCTATTAAACTGTTGGCCAATCCTTCATCCGCAAGTGCCCATGTACACCTTGTGATGCGGAGCATCCTATGATCATCCCCATGCACCTACCATCGTCTCATCAAGAGCCAAGAGGACCCATGACACGAGCACGAGCTAGAGCTCTCGAGAAAGAGGTGACTTCCTTCCTTAGTGATATCACATATGATCCACTCGAGACATGGCTACTACCTAAGTCCGATATGCTATGCATGATCAGGTGTCAAGAGGACCCTCACGAAGATGCACGTGAAGACGGACAAGCCGCCAAGTCCATGGATGAAGAGAACCAACGGAAACGGGCAAGTTCACCTTCCAGGCCCCGGACATCCGGCCAAGGCCCCGGACATCCGGCCCCTGAAGATGCCAACAACAGCAGCAGCCCAGCAGTCGAAGTGCTACAGGGCCCGGACATCCGGCCCCATGCCCCGGACATCCGGCTCCTCCCGAAAGCCCGGAAATCCGGCCCCTTCGCCGGACATCCGACCCCGCCTATCCAGAGACTACAGAAGTTTGCACCGCCAGCCCGGACATCCGGCCCCCAGCCCGGACCTCCGGCCCCTCCTGAAGCCCCGGACATCCGGCCCGACGCCCGGACATCCGGCTCCGTCTGTCTGCGCACAGTAAAGGGCCGAAGCCCATGTACCTCTTCGCCCCCCTAGACTATATATACTCCATCCCCTTCCTCTTTCTAGGGTTAGCATTGGTTTAGCTCATAGTTGAGATAGAGCTTTGCTCATCCATTACGGATCTCCTCCTCGAGAGAGACTGCGGCCCCTCTTCGGAGAAGATCACCTTGGATTCAAGACCCCCTCTTGGGTGGCCCCATCAAGACCTCCTCACGGAGAAGAACCGGTTACCCTTGTATCGTCCTTTGTTGGATTTGGATCTTGTATCTCACCTTATCGATCTAGCGCATGTGTGATCTATTCTTGTTGGTTGAGTGTTTCTCTCGTGTTTTCCCTCGTGTTTCCCCTCATGTTCTTCGTGTTCATCCTTGGGATCCGCTCCTTTGGTGAAAGATCGGCCATCTAGGGTTCCACCCTACATGAGCCACGTTGATCACGATTTCGGAGCGCCCTCTCTTTGTTTTCTAGCTTGATTTTGTTGTTTTTTCGTCCTAATCCGAAAATTGCCCCAATTTTTTTTGTGATTTGTTGGTGTGATGAAGTTTTGTTGGATTTGATCCGCGGATTTCGTGTGTTGCAGGTAGATCTAGCTTTTCCCCATCTTTTCCCCAAATTCCATCCACAAAATCTTCCGAATTTTGCCCCGGATTTGACCTCTCCACGCGGTGTTCTTCGAGTTCGTCCACGGATCCCGAGCCCGGACATCCGGCCCGACAGCCCGGACATCCGGCCATCCGCCCGGACATCCGGCCCCTGACAGCTTCATCTCCATCCTCCACTCCGTTTACCGCCTAACCCTTGCCAAATTTTGTCCCGGTGCCCACATACACTTCCGCATACCACCACCACTTCCGCATAGCACCACCATAGCCTTTCCCGCTACCAACTCCGACAATTTTGACCCGTTTTGCTTTGAGAATTTGAGTTGTGGTTTCCGTGTCCTATTGTGTTTCGGCTATCTAGGTACGGTTCGGAATCAACATCACCACCGCTCATCTTCGCCAAGGACTACTACGAACGGCTACATCACAATTGTGGTATCAACCTCACCTTGGTATCACTTTGGTATCGTGATATCATCATACTCTCTTGCATTTGCATTGATAACCCCATGGCCTTACTTTTGCGTAGCTTACCCATCGAGACTAGCCTTTGAGTATTGCTGGCAACGTGACTTGTGCACATTAGTGATCATACTTCCCATAGCATACATACCATCATCGTGTTGCATATCTTGGTATCATCTCTTGTGTCACAAAGTTGTCTTCGCATACACAATTGCTATCTTGGTTCGTGAAGCATTGCATGAGAAAAGAGCTCAAACAACAAAGAGCCAAACAAGCTTTTAAGCAAAAGGGAAAGATAAGCAAAGAGCTTATAAGCAAGAACCATAGCATCATACAACATTAAGATTGTCATACTCGATCATCTTGGATCAAAAGCATAGAAACATCATACATATAGCATACTTGGGATAGAAGTCGTTGCATTTTTGCTTAGTAGGTTGTGCACAAGTTCGTATCCGCCTATTGTGCAATCATGCTAGCGTCTCTCTAGTGTTGTGCAACAAGAGCA
The DNA here is from genome assembly GCF_002575655.3 of Aegilops tauschii subsp. strangulata. Taxonomy (NCBI): domain Eukaryota; kingdom Viridiplantae; phylum Streptophyta; class Magnoliopsida; order Poales; family Poaceae; genus Aegilops; species Aegilops tauschii. The sequence goes on from NC_053035.3 coordinate 393,627,339, forward strand.
TCTTGGTGGATTCCACATTTTGGCTCATCCTTGGTTGCTCAACCCCACTTATCTATTTGCGTGTGTGTTTCCGTGTACCATATCTTGCTATTGGTCTACTTGTTGCATTTACAAGTCACGAATCTTTTCCAACATTATTGAGTCTCACTTACAATTGCATCAAATTTTTGTGCCACCATCCTAACCAAGCTCCACCATAAGCTTTTACTTGTGCAGGTGTGAGAACCGACAAGAATTGGTACCAATTGTGCTATTTCCTTGCTACACATTGGAGTGATCTTTGATCCATTTTCAACATCGGTCAAGGTACATTTGGTATTGGTTCTTCTCTTTCTCCCACTCACATATCTTTGTTTGGAATGATGGATAGGCCAAGTCCTTCTACCAACCCACTTTTCTTGGAGCAAGACGACGACATGTCATCCTACGTCACCAAGACCCAACTATTTGGTGCACATCGGGCTTTGCATCAAGAACAACTTGCTTTGGGCGACCGCATCGACAATCTCGCCACCGACCTACGACAATCCGAGCAATGTACAAGAGACTACTTCGACACATCCATGAGTTCCCTCAAAGAAGATATCCGAACCATGATGGTCCGCTCTTCTACAACTTCGTCCTCGTCAAGACGGAGCCGCTCAAGTCGTCACTCCGAAGACACCCTCTCCGGTTCAAGTACACCGACATCGAACACTCTTCGTCGTGCCACGCGTCAAGACCGTCAAGCTAACCGCAATCCTCTACACGACACTGACTCTCAAGAGCATCGACATCGTCAAAACCAAGCTGCTTTCGCACAAGCACAAGAACGGCAACGCCAACGACAACAAGAACAAGAGGAGCGAGCGCGACAACATCAAGATGCACAAGACGCCGAGGCACAACGTCAAGAACAACAACTACGTGAAGCTCAAGCACTTGAGGCGCAACGTGCCCTTCAAGATTCAAGTCGTGCCGTAGCCAATCGAGGCCGACAAAATCGACTACATCAAGAAGCACTTCGCGACGAAGCTCAAGAAAGGATTTACCAAGCACGTGTGCATCGACAAGCTCCTCGTCAAGATCGACAAGCTCCTCGTCAAGATAGACAAGCTCCTACTCGAGCGAGACAAGAACGTCAAGTCCATCGACAGCAAGAAGACAATGGACCTCCTCCTCGCCAAGAGCAACATGAGGTCGACAACCCTCCTCGCCAAGAGCAACATGAGGAAGACAACCCTCCTCACCAAGAGCAACATGAGATTGTCAATCCTCACCGACATGGGCGTCATCATCCCCGACCCCGACACAATGAAGAGCAACGATATGGCAAGCTAAAGTTCACCATGCCCAAGTTTACCGGAAGCAATGACCCCGAAGAGTACATATCATGGGCATTGAAGGTTGACAAAATCTTCCGCTTGCACAACTACGAAGAAGAGAAGAAGATCGCAATGGCATCCCTTGAATTCCAAGACTACGTCCTCATTTGGTGGGAACAAGTCATTGAGCGCCAAGCGGCAAGAGGTGAACCACCCATCACCACTTGGGCACAAATGAAGGATGTCATGAGAGCACGATTCGTGCCAAACTACTACAACCGCGACCTCTTCAAGAAACTCCAACAACTCAAGCAAGGAACCAAGAGCGTTGAAGAATACTACAAGGAAATGGAGATTGCCATGATACGAGCCAATGTCAAAGAAGATGATGAGCAAACCATGGCACGTTTCTTGAATGGACTCAATCACCCTATCAAGAAGATTGCCGACTTCCAACCATACTCGAACCTCATCGAGCTAGTGCATCAAGCTACCAAAGCGGAACGGCAAGTACAAGACGACTTCAAGTATGCCAAGTTCTCATCCAAGTCCTATGGCCTCTCCAACAATCAAGCTTCGACGACTCCCACTACAAGCAACAGCGACAAGTCAAGTTACAAGAAAGCTTTGACAAGCTCAAGTCGTCCTCCTACTACAAGCAACTCCAAGAAAGCTTCATCATCATCTACCCCAACCGATGAGACCATCAAGACGAGTTCCATCAAATGTTTCACATGCGGAGGCCGAGGCCACAAGTCCTTCGAGTGCACAAACAAGCGCACCATGATCCTCAACGACGATGGAACCTATGACTCCATGCGTGAAGGAGAAATGGAAGCCCTTGAGCAAGTGGCCATGCACCGACAAGTGAACAATGAAGAAGAAGATGATCACATCTTTTGTGACGAAGACTCAAGTCCCGCTCTTGTTGTCTCCAAGGTCTTGACTCTTCAACATCAACAAGATGAAGATCAAAGATGCCATATCTTCCATTCAAAGGCCGACATCAATGGACGGTCCGTCAAGGTCATCATCGATGGAGGGAGTTGCCATAACTTAGCAAGTGAAGAACTATGCTCCAAACTCCAATTGGTCAAGATGAAGCACCCTCACCCCTACAAGGTTCAATGGCTAAGCGACAACGGCACCATCCAAGTCGAGCATAGGGTACAAGTCTCTTTCAAGATCGGCGCCTATGAAGACACTTTGGAGTGTGATGTCCTTCCGATGACCGTTTGCCACCTTCTTCTTGGACGACCATGGCAATTTGACCGAGGTGTCATTCACAATGGGTGTACAAATCACTATAGCTTCAAGATGAAAGGGAAAGAGTTTGTGCTACGTCCTATGTCTCCAAGCCAAGTGCTCGCCGACAAGCAAAACACCCATCGTGGAGAGAATAGTGAGAGAGCGAACCACAAAAAAGAGAATGAGCGCCACAAGCCCAAATTGAGTGCCTCCACGATGAGCGACAAGGAAACCTTAGTTCTCTTTGCCACCAAGCGTGAGATGAGAGAAGTGTGTGAGAACCCATCAAGTGTCCTACACTATGTCCTATTGTGCAAGGACGAGGCACCAAAATCTAACAACTCTCACAATCTTCCTCTAGTGTTATTTTCCTTATTGCAGGAATTCCAAGATGTTTTCCCCGATGAGCTACCTCTAGGTCTACCTCCACTACAAGGCATTGAGCACCGAATTGATCTCATCCCCGGAGCGCTGCTTCCAAACAAAGCTCCCTACCGCGTCAACCCCGAAGAAACCAAAGAAATACAAAGGCAAGTAAAGCATCTCATAGACCATGGTCATGTGCGTGAAAGTTTGAGTCCTTGTGCCGTACCGGTCATTCTTGTGCCAAAACGAGACGGTAGCTTTCGCATGTGTTCCGATTGTAGACCTATCAATGCTATCACCGTTCGTTATAGGTACCCCATTCCACGCCTTGATGATATGCTTGATGAACTTGGCGGTGCCACTATCTTTTCCAAAATTGATCTTAAAAGTGGTTACTATCAAATCCGCATACAAGAGGGCGATGAATGGAAAACCGCTTTCAAAACAAAGTTTGGTCTATATGAGTGGTTAGTCATGCCTATGGGTTTATCGGAAGCACCCGGTACCTTCATGCGCCTTATGCATTACGTGTTTCGCCCTTACATTGGTGAATTTGTTGTTGTCTACTTTGATGATATCCTTGTGCTTAGCAAATCTCTCAAAGAGGATGTCACCCACCTTCGCACCGTGCTACAAACTCTTCGAAAATAGCAACTTTATGCTAATATGGAAAAATGCCTATTTGGTGTTGATAAGCTTGTTTTCTTGGGTTTCGTAGTATCTTCTAAGGGTGTTCATGTTGATGAATCTAAGATCAATGCTATTAAAACTTGGCCCCAACCAACCAATTTGCAATAAGTGCGTAGTTTTCTTGGTTTAGCCGGTTTCTACCGTCGATTTGTGAAGGATTTTAGCACCATTGCCTCACCTTTGCATGCTTTGAGTAAGAAAAATGCACCGTTTGTTTGGGGAACATCCCAAGATATCGCTTTCAATGAGCTTAAGAATTTGCTTACTCATGCTCCCGTGCTTGCATTACCCAATTTTGACAAACCTTTTGAAATTCATTGCGATGCTAGTGGTAATGGCATAGGAGGTGTGTTAACGCAAGAGAAGCGCCCCATTGCATACTTTAGTGAGAAACTCTCCGGAGCGCAACTCAATTACCCCATCTATGAAAAAGAGCTATACACTTTAGTGCGAGTTTTGCATGAATGGGAACATTACCTACGCCCTCATGAGTTCATCATCCATACCGACCATGAAACGCTTAAATACCTTAAGGGTCAAACTAAGTTGAACAAGCGTCATGCTAAATGGAGTGAATTTATTGAGTCATTTCCTTATGTCATCAAGTACATTAAAGGTAAGGAAAATGTTGTGGCGGATGCACTTTCCCGTATATGCATGCTTGTTACTCAACTTGAGTTAAATGTCATTGGCTTTGAGCATATAAAAGACTTGTATGAGCATGATCCTACATTTGCTATTCCTTATGCCAAGTGTTTGACGCATACTTCTTGGGATCGATACTACATCAAAGATGGATATCTTATGAGAGCCAACAAACTTTGCATTCCCGAGTCCTCTCTTCGCTTGTTGCTTTTGCAGGAATCTCATGGAGGCGGACTCATGGGACACTTTGGATGCGACAAGACATTTGCTACGCTCTCCAAGAACTACTTTTGGCCCAAGATGTTTCGCGACGTCAATCGCTTCACCAACCGATGCCCTACATGTCGCAAAGCTAAGTCTAAAGCCCACTCTCATGGCCTCTATATGCCACTTCCAATTCCATATCAACCATGGGAAGATATTAGCATGGACTTTGTGCTTGGTTTGCCTAGAACTAGAAATGGCAAGGATTCTGTTTTTGTTGTTGTGGACCGATTCTCCAAAATGGCTCATTTCATTCCTTGCAACAAGATAGACGATGCTTCACATGTTGCAAATTTGTTTTGTAGGGAAATCTTGCGACTTCATGGAGTGCCAAAGACGATTGTCTCGGACCGCGACGTCAAGTTCTTGAGTTACTTTTGGAAGACCTTGTGCGCCAAGCTCGGAATCAAGCTTTTGTTCTCTTCGGCATACAATCCACAAACCGACGGCCAAATGGAGGTGACGAACCGCACGCTCTCCACTCTACTACGCGTGTTGATAAAGAAGAACATCAAGGAGTGGGAGGAGTGCCTACCTATCGCCGAGTACGCCTACAACCGTGCAAGACATTCGACTACCGGCAAGTCCCCCTTCGAGGTCGTCTATGGCTTCAACCCATTGTCACCATTGGACATTCTACCTCTACCGCTACAAGAGCGCACAAACATGGACGCGAGTGCCCGAGTCAACTTCCTCAAGAAGATGCATGAAGATACAAGGAACACCATCGAGCGCCAAGTACAACGACTCGCGACCAAGCTCAACGTCAACAAGCATCCCATGATGTTCAATGTTGGAGATCTTGTGTGGCTACACCTTCGCAAGGATCGCTTCCCCAATGAACGCAAGTCCAAGCTACTACCCCGAGCCGATGGACCCTTCAAGGTGCTTGCACGCTACTACAACAACGCATACAAGATCGACATCCCATGCGACAAGTACTCCGTGAGCGACATCTTCAACATTAAAGATCTCTCCCCATACCATGGTGATGAGGATTTCGATCCAAGGTCGGATCTTTCCCAAGGGAGGGGAGATGATGCGGAGCATCCTACGATCATCCCCATGGAACCACCATCGTCTCATCAAGAGCCAAGAGGACCCATGACACGACCACGAGCTAGAGCTCTCGAGAACGAGGTGACTTCCTTCCTTAGTGATATCACATATGATCCACTTGAGACATGGATACTACCTAAGTCCGATATGCTATGCATGATCAGGTGTCAAGAGGACCCTCACGAAGATGCACGTGAAGACGGACAAGCTGCCAAGTCCATGGATGAAGAGAACCAACGGAAATGGGCAAGTTCACCTTCCAGGCCCCGGACATCCGGCCAAGGCCCCGGACATCCGGCCCCTGAAGATGCCAACAACAGCAGCAGCCCAGCCGTCGAAGTGCTACAGGGCCCGGACATCTGGCCCCATGCCCTGGACATCCGGCTGCTCTCGAAAGCCCGGAAATCCGGCCCTTCGCCGGACATCCGACCCCGCCTATCCAGAGACTATAGAAGTTTGCACCGCCAGCCCGGACATCCGGCCTGAGGCCCGGACATCTGGCTCCGTCTGTCTGCGCACAGTAAAGGGCCGAAGCCCATGTACCTCTTCGCCCCCTAGACTATATATACTCCATCCCCTTCCTCTTTCTAGGGTTAGCATTGGTTTAGCTCATAGTTGAGATAGATCTTTGCTCATCCATTACGGATCTCCTCCTCGAGAGAGACTGCGGCCCCTCTTCGGAGAAGATCACCTTGGATTCAAGACCCCCTCTTGGGTGGCCCCATCAAGACCTCCTCACGTAGAAGAACCGGTTACCCTTGTATCGTCCTTTGTTGGATTTGGATCTTGTATCTCACCTTTGTGTTCATCGATCTAGCGCATGTGTGATCTATTCTTGTTGGTTGAGTGTTTCTCTCGTGTTTTCCCTCGTGTTTCCCCTCATGTTCTTCGTGTTCATCCTTGGGATCCGCTCCTTTCGTGAAAGATCGGCCATCTAGGGTTCCACCCTACATCACCTTGCCACCGTGCATTCTAGGAGCGAATGCCTCCAAGAATATGGTCCTCCGCATAGCGCACACGATCTTGAATTTGACATATGCCTGTGAGCTCGTACATCCTCTGTCGGGATGGAATGTTTTGATAGCCGCCAAAGAAACATCTTGATTTTTCCTGGTACTTGAGTGTTCCACATTCTTTTCCATGCTCCTTCTTCTCTGTTCGAGCTGGAGGACCCGGATGTATCCTCCAGCCAAGCCTCCCTTCTTCGTCTCGTGGACACTAAGATGTTGTACACCGACCGTACGATGAACAGACCCGAGCACTCATAATTCCAGCTCCAGTAGTCTTCCACGTTCTGCGTGCAAATTGGGATGCTCAAGTTCACCGGGATATCAATCGGCATAAAAACCTGCTACACGCGCCCTATGTTCCATGTCGCCGGCGTAGCATCTATCAGTTCAGACACCAACTCCGGTGGGTTAGCTGATATGCATCTCGTCCCTGGGCAGCCAGTTATCCACCCAAGTTTTTGTGCCTTGACCATTACCAATACACTTTATCAAACCCTGCTTCAACACATCTCTCCCTTCCAGGATAGCCCTCCATATCTGACTCGGATGGTTGCCTAAAGTCGCTTCCAATATAGTGGAGTCTGGGTAGTATATGCTTCTCAGCAGCCGAGCACTTAGAGATTCAGGGTGTTGTAGGATACGCCACGTGTGTCTCGCTAACATCGACATATTGAAAAGCTCAAAGTCTTTAAATCCCAGGCCCCCCATAGCTTTGGGTTGAGTCGTTTCCTTCCATGAGACCCAATGTGGTTTGTGGTGCCCGTCCTTGCTGCCCCACCAGAACTTCCTTATGAGCATGTTCAGATGCTCACATAGACCTCTAGGGAGTTTAAAACAGGACATGGAATATACAGGAACAGCCTGAGCAACCGCTTTAACCAATATCTCCTTACCTGCCGTTGACATTGTGCTCTCATTCCAGCCTTGGATTTTACTCCAAAGTCTGTCCTTTATGTATTTGAAGGCACCATTTTTTTGAAGCACAAATATCTGAAGGCATTCCCAGATTTTTTCATTGAGGGACTCGTTGGCACATTGAGTAACCCTTTTATTTCATCTCGGACAGCTTCCGGGACCCCCTTACTGAAAAAGATCGATGACTTGTCATAGTTAATTCTTTGCCCAGTCGCTTGACAATTAGCATCCAACATTTGGTTCACCTCATTAGCACCCATACCATTAGCCTTGAAAAACAACAAGTTGTCATCTACAAACAATTGGTGGCTTACTGGTGGCGCCGAAGGTGCCACTTGCAATCCATGAAGATTAGATGACTCACTTTTTGATTTTAGCAGGCATGAAAGGCCCTCTGCTGCAATCAAGAACAGGTATGGTGAAATTGGATCCCCCTATCGAATCCCACAAGATGGCTTGAACTGCTATAGTTTCTAGCCATTAAACAAAACCGAGAATTTCACTGAGCTTACTGTTGGGGAACGTTGCATGGGAAACAAAAAAATTTCCTATGCTCACCAAGATCGATCTAGGAGATGAACATCTACGAGAGGAGAGATTGGATCAAGCACCCAACGTACGGCACCTCCGAGTATATGCACACGTTCAGCTCGATGACGTCCCTCGAACTCTTGATCCAGCAAAGTGTCGAGGGAGAGTTCTGTCAGCACGACGGCGTGGTGACGGTGATGGTGAAGTGATCCGCGCAGGGCTTCACCTAAGCACTACGTCAATATGACCGGAGGCGTAAACTGTGGAGGGGGGCGCCGCACACGGCTAGGAATAGTTGATGTGTGTTCTAGGCGCCCCCTCCCCACGTATATTAAGGAGGGAGGGGAGGGAGCCAGCCCTAGGCACGCCCCAAGTAGGAGGAGTCCTACTTGGGCTCCTAGTAGGATTCGCCCCCCTTCCTTTTACCCGAAGGGGGAAGAAGGAAAGAGAGGGGGAAGGAGGGAAAGAGGGGGGCGCCGCCCCCTCCTCCTACTCCAATTCGGCCTCCTTCCTTGGGGGAGGCGCGCCCCTCTCTGTGGGCTGGTGTGCTCCCTCCTAAGGCCCATATGGCCCATATCTTCCCCCGGGGGATTCCGGTAACCCCCCCGGTACTCTGATATGTACCCGATACATTCCGGAACACTTCTATTGTCCGAATACTATCATCCAACATATCAATCTTTACCTCTCGACCATTTCGGGACTCCTCGTCATGTCCGTGATCTCATTCGGGACTCCGAACAACATTTGGTCACCAAATCACATAACTCATATAATACAAATCGACATCGAACGTTAAGCGTGCGGACCCTACGGGTTCGAGAACTATGTAGACATGACCAAGCCACCTCTCCGCTCAATAACCAATAGCGGAACCTGGATGCTCATATTGGCTCCCACATATTCTACGAAGATCTTTATCAGTCGAATTGTTATGACAACATACGTTATTCCCTTTGTCATTGGTATGTTACTTGCCCGAGATTCGATCGTCGGCATCTTCATACCTAGTTCAATCTCATTACGGCAAGTCTCTTTACTCGTTCCGTAATGCATCATCCCACAACTAACTCATTATTCACATTGCTTGCAAGGCTTATTATGATGTGCATTACCAAGAGGGCCTAGAGATACCTCTTCGATACTCTGAGTGACAAATCCTAATCTCGATCTATGCCAACCCAACAAAACACCTCCGGAGATACCTGTAGAGCATCTTTATAATCACCCAGTTACGTTGTGACGTTTGATAGCACACAAGGCATTCCTCCGGTATCCGGGAGTTGCATAATCTCATAGTCAAAGGAATATGTATAAGTCATGAAGAAAGCAATAGCAATAAAACTTAACAATCATTATGCTAAGCTAATGGATGGGTCTTGTCCATCGCATCATTCTCCTAATGATTTGATCCCGTTCATCAAATGACAACACATGTCTATGGTTAGGAAACTTAACCATCTTTGATTAACGAGCTAGTCTAGTAGAGGCTTACTAGGGACACTGTATTTTGTCCATGTATCCACACATGTATCAAGTTTCCGGTTAATACAATTCTAGCATGAATAATAGACATTTATCATGATATAAGGAAATATAAAAAACAACTTTATTATTGCCTCTAGGGCATATTTCCTTCAGTCTCCCACTTGCACTAGAGTCAATAATCTAGATTACAATGTAATGATTCTAACACCCATGGAGTCTTTGTGCTGATCATGTTTTGCTCGTGGAAGAGGCTTAGTCAACGGGTCTGCCACATTCAGATCTGTATGTATTTTGCAAATCTCTATGTCTCCCTCCTTGACTTGATCACGGATGGAGTTGAAGCGTCTCTTGATGTGTTTGGTTCTTTTGTGAAATCTGGATTCCTTCGCCAAGGCAATTGCTCCAGTATTGTCACAAAAGATTTTCATTGGACCCGAAGCACTAGGTATTACACCTAGATCGGATATGAACTCCTTCATTCGCTGCTTCCGAAGCAGCTATGTACTCCGCTTCACACGTAGATCCTGCCATGGCGCTTTGCTTGGAACTGCACCAACTGACAGCTCCACCATTCAATACAAATACGTATCCGGTTTGTGACTTAGAGTCATCCGGACCAGTGTCAAAGCTAGCATCAACGTAACCACTTACGACGAGCTCTTTGTCACCTCCATAAACGAGAAACATATCCTTAGTCCTTTTCAGGTACTTCAGCATGTTCTTAATTGTTGTCCAGTGATCCACTCCTGGATTACTTTGGTACATCCCCGCTAGACTTATAGCAAGGCACACATCAGGTCTGGTACACATCATAGCATACATGATAGAACCTATGGCTGAGGCATAGGGAATGACTTTCATTTTCTCTCTATCTCTGCAGTGGTCGGGCATTGAGTCTGACTCAACTTCACACCTTGTAATTGTGACGCCTGGATAATTAGACTACAGTAATTCCCTGCTAATGATGCCACGTCACCTCAGTTACTGTTGATAATCTCGCGCTAGTTCAATACGATTCAATTTCAGATTTGAATTAAAGTGAAACGATAAAAGTTTTCGAACATTAAAACAAAAATGTTCGGATTGTGCCAAATATTACATAGGTAATTATAGTGAAGAAAACACATTTTAAAAAAAAAATGCTAAAATGCTCTAAAATATATAAAACAGAAAAAGGAAAATAAATAAAAGTAAAGTAAAAACAAAACAACAGGAAAAATAAAAAAATGTAAACCCCCTGGCCCAATTGGGCTTTAGCCCAGCCGGCCGGCCCACCCCCGGCCTAGACATACCCCACTACCGAAACCCTAACCGACACCTCCCACTCTCCCCCACTCCTCTCGATCCCATCTGGATCGGGGAGGGGTTCGATCCACCTCCCCCTCCTCTGCCCCCGATTGGATCGGGGGGATCGATCCCCGCCGCTAGACGCGCGACGCCGCCCCGCCTCTGACGCCGCTGGACCTCGCAGCCACCTCGCCAGACCTCCCTCGCCGGATCGCTCCGCCTCGACCACGCCTCCCCGCCGGACTTCCTCCCCGCCATCGATGCCTCGTCCCCGTCCTCCACCCCGCGCCCCGCTGCCTAAGACCCTACGGCCCCGCCGTGAGCTCCGGCCTCCCTCCCTCTCTCCCCTGGTTCTCTGTCCCCGGCCACCGACGCCCACTGCCGCGCTCAGCCACGCGTTCGCCTGCCCTGCGTCTGCCTCCCGCCTCCCGCTCGCGAACCGTGCCCACCTTCGCAGGCCACGGCCACGGCCGCCACCCGCCCGGCTGCGGCGCCCCGCCCGCGCGGCCCAGCTCCGGCCGCCGCTGCGTGCTCGCCGTACTGCGCTGCTCCCCACCCCGCGTTGTAGCTCCGCGCCAGCTCGCGCTTCCGGCGCCCGTACACCCGCAAAGCCCGCGCCCCTGGCGCCGCCCCCTCCCGCGTCCCGCATCACTGGCTTCGGCCTCGCCCGCACTAGCCATCCACCTCGCTCAAAGTCGGCGATGCTCCGACCGTCCCCGGCGTCGGCCGTTGTCACCGTTGCGTGCGCGATGCCGGACCGCACCTGTAGGTCCAAACCGCAGGCCCGGAGACCCCCTATGCTACGTTTCCGGCCGTCTCCGGCAAAGTGCCGCCACGGGAGAGGCTCGCCGGAGCTCTCTCCGGCACCCGCCTACGTGGCACTGCCCCGGGGCCACCCGCTGGGTCGCTGACCAGTGGCCCCAATGGCCCCCCTGTATCTATGACAGACGGGTCCCACGCCCTGGAACGGTTGAAAAAATTGAAAATGAATGAAAATAAATAAATAAATAAAATTAAATATCAATTAATTAATTAACTTAATTAATTCTGTTTAATTAAACTAATTAAAATCTATTAGCCTAATAACCTAGTTAGACTAAATTAACTAGTTAGTTAATGTAACAGTCAATGACAGGAGGGCTCCACCCCCTGTTGACCAGTCAAACGTTGACTAGTCAACAGGGACCCCTGGCCCACCTGTCAGCCTCGGGTACACTTCTGTGTACGCAGAGCTGGGTGCACCTAGCATTTACCATTTTATTTTCGAATTAATAAATAACCCAGAAATTGTTTTAAACTTTGAAAATTAATATAAAATAATCCGTAGCTCAGATGAAAAACTTTGTACATGAAAGTTGCTCAGAACGACGAGATGAATCTAGATACGCAGCCCGTTCGTCCGCCACACATCCCTAGCATAGCAAACACGCAACTTTCCCCCTCCGGTTCATTTGTCCGAAAACGCGAAACACCGGGGATACTTTTCCGGATGTTTTCCCCCTTCGCCGGTATCACCTCCTACCGCGTTAGGGCACACCTGGCACCGTTACTTGTCTTGTCATGCATCGATATGCATATGTTTGCATTATATTTATTGTTTCTTCCCCATCTTCACTCGTTAGACACCGAGACCGACGCCGCTGCTACCCAGTATGACTGCGGTGTTGACGACCCCTCCTTCTTGGCTGAGCTTCCAGGCAAGCCCCCCCTTGATCATCAGATATCGCATATTCTTCTCCCTACTGCTTGCATTAGAGTAGTGTAGCATGTTACTTCTTTCGGTTAATCCTATTCTGCTGCATAGCCTGTCATTGTTGCTACAGTTGTTACCCTTACCTGCTATCCTAATGCTTAGTATAGGATGCTAGTGTTCCATCAGTGGCCCTACACTCTTGTCCGTCTGCCATGCTATACTACTGGGCCGTGATCACTTCGGGAGGTGATCACGGGCATATGCTATATACTTTATACTGTTACATTACTTATGATACTGTTCGGAGATGGGGGCTGAAGGGGCAGGTGGCTCCATCCCGGTAGAGGTGGGCCTCGATTCCCGACGGCCCCCGACTGTTACTTTGTGGCAGAGCGACAGGGCAGGTTGAGACCACCTAGGAGAGAGGTGGGCCTGGCCCTGGTCGGCGTCCGTGGTTACTTCATAATAACACGCTTAACGAGTTCTTGGTATTTGATCTGAGTCTGGCCATTTGGTCTATACGCACTAACCAACTACGTGGGAAAGATATGGGCACTCGACGTCGTGGTATCAGTCGAAGCCTTCGTGACGTCAGCGACTGAGCGGCGCGCGCCAGATTGGACCGCGTAACGTGACTTCCTTTGTAATGGAGGTTGCTAGGTCAGCTTCCGGCCGCCCTCGCAACGTGCAGGTGTGCAATGGGAGATGGGCCCAGACCCCTGCGCCATAGGATTTAGACCGGCGTGCTGACTTCTCTGTTGTGCCTAGGTAGGGCTGCGACGTGTTGATCTTCTGATGCTGGGCATGACCCAGGAAAGTGTGTCCGGCCAAATGGGATCAAGCGTGTTGGGTTATGTGGTGCACCCCTGCAGGGAAGTTTATCTATTCGAATAGCCGTGATCTTCGGTAACAGGACGACTTGGAGTTGTACCTTGACCTTATGACAACTAGAACCGGATACTTAATAAAACACACCCTTCCAAGTGCCAGATATAAGCCGGTGATCGCTCTCTAACAGGGCAACGAGGAGGGGATCGCCGGGTAGGACTATGCTATGCGGTGCTACTTGGTGAACTTACCATCTACTCTCTCCTACATGCTGCAAGATGGAGGTGGCCAGAAGCATAGTCTTCGACAGGATTAGCTATCCCCCTCTTATTCTGGCATTCTGCAGTTCAGTCCACCGATATGGCCCTTTACACATATACCCATGCATATGTAGTGTAGCTCCTTGCTTGCGAGTACTTTGGATGAGTACTCACGGTGGCTTTTCTCCCTATTTTCCCCCTTTCCATTCTTCTCGGTTGTCGCAACCAGATGCTGGAGCCCAGGAGTCAGACGCCACCTTCGACGACTCCTACTACACCGGAGGTGCCTACTACTACGTGTAGCCCGCTGACGACGACCATGAGTAGTTAGGAGGATCCCAGGCAGGAGGCCTGCGCCTCTTTCGATCTATATCCCAGTTTGTGCTAGCCTTCTTAAGGCAAACTTGTTTAACTTATGTCTGTACTCAGATATTGTTGCTTCCGCTGACTCGTCTATGATCGAGCACTTGTATTCGAGCCCTCGAGGCCCCTGGCTTGTATTATGATGCTTGTATGACTTATTTTATTTTTAGAGTTGTGTTGTGATATCTTCCCGTGAGTCCCTGATCTTGATCGTACACGTTTGCGTGTATGATTAGTGTACGATTGAATCGGGGGCGTCACAGTAATACAGGCAAGAACCCTTTCTTTGACTAATCCATTTTGAACGTCTTCAAAACTTTATCAAGGTATGTGCTTTGTGAAAGTCCAATTAAGCGTCTTGATCTATCTCTATAGATCTTGATGCCCAATGTATAAGCAGCTTCACCGAGGTCTTTCATTGAAGAACTCTTATTAAATTATCCTTTTATGCTATCTAGAAATTCTATATCATTTCCAATCAACAATATGCCATCCAAATATAATATTAGAAGTGCTACAGAGCTCCCACTCACTTTCTTGTAAATACAGGCTTCTCCAAAAGTCTGTATAAAACCATATGCTTTGATCACCTCATCAAAGCATATATTCTAACTCCGAGATGCTTGCACCAGTCCATAAATGGATCGTTGGAGCTTGCACACTTTGTTAGCACCTTTAGGATCGACAAAACCTTCTGGTTGCATCATATAGAACTCTTCTTTAAGAAATCCATTAAGGAATGCAGTTCTGACGTCCATTTGCCAGATTTCATAATCATAAAATGCGGCAATTGCTAACATGATTCGGACAGACTTAAGCATCGCTACGGGTGAGAAGGTCTCATCGTAGTCAACTCCTTGAACTTGTCGAAAACCTTTCACGACAAGTCGAGCTTTGTAGACAGTAACATTACCATCAGCGTCCGTCTTCTTCTTGAAGATCCATTTATTCTCTATGGCTTGCCGATCATCGGGCAAGTCAACCAAAGTCCATACTTTGTTCTCATACATGGATCCCATCTCAGATTTCATGGCCTCAAGCCATTTTGCGGAATCTGGGCTCGTCATCGCTTCCTCATAGTTTGTAGGTTCGTCATGATCTAGTAACATGACTTCCAAAACAAGATTACCGTACCACTCTAGTGCGGAACGTGCTCTGGTTGACCTACGAGGTTCGGTAGTAACTTGATCTGAAGTTTCATGATCATTATCATTAGCTTCCTCGCTAGTTGGTGTAGGCATCACGGGAACGGTTTTCTATGATGAGCTACTTTCTAATTCGAGAGAAGGTACAATTACCTCATCAAGTTCTACTTTCCTCCCACTCACTTCTTTCGAGAGAAACTCCTTCTCTAGAAAGGATCCATTCTTAGCAACAAAGATCTTGCCTTCGGATCTATGATAGAAGGTGTACCCAACAATCTCTTTTGGGTATCCTATGAAGACGCACTTCTCCGATTTGGGTTCGAGCTTATCAGGCTGAAGCCTTTTCACATAAGCATCGCAACCCCAAACTTTAAGAAACGACAACTTAGGTTTCTAGCCAAACCACAGTTCATACGGTGTCATCTCAACGGATTTAGATGGTGCCCTATTTAACATGAATGCAGCTGTCTCCAATGCATAACCCCAAAATGATAGTGGTAAATCGGTAAGAGACATCATAGATCGCACCATATCTAATAAAGTACGGCTACGAAGTTTGGACACACCATTACGCTGTGGTGTTCCAGGTGGCGTGAGTTGTGAAACTATTCCACATTGTTTTAAATGAAGGCCAAACTCGTAACTCAAATATTCGCCTCCGCGATCAGATCGTAGAAACTTTATTTTCTTGTTACGATGATTCTCCACTTCACTCTAAAATTCTTTGAACTTTTCAATTTCAGACTTGTGTTTCATCAAGTAGATATACCCATATCTGCTCAAATCATCTGTGAAGGTCAAAAAATAACGATACCTGATGTGAGCCTCAACACTCATTGGACCGCACATATCGGTATGTATTATTTCCAATAAGTCAGTAGCTCGCTCCATTGTTCTAGAGAACGGAGTTTTAGTCATCTTGCCCATGAGGCATGGTTCGCAAGCATCAAATGATTCATAATCAAGTGATTCCAAAAGTCCATCCGCATGGAGTTTCTTCATGCGCTTTACACCAATATGACCTAAACGGCAGTGCCACAAATATGTTGCACTATCATTATCAACTTTGCATCTTCTGGCATCAATATTATGAATATGTGTATCACCACGATCGAGATTCAACAAAAATAGACCACTCTTCAAGGGTGCATGACCATAAAAGATATTACTCATATAAATAGAACAACCATTATTCTCTGATTTAAATGAATAACCGTCTCAAATTAAACAAGATCTAGATATAATGTTCATGCTCAACGCTGGCACCAAATAACAATTATTCAGGTCTAAAACTAATCCCGAAGGTAGATGTAGAGGTAGCGTGCCGACGGCGATCACATCGACCTTGGAACCATTCCCGACGCGCACCGTCACCTCGTCCTTAGCCAATCTTTGTTTAATCCGTAGTCCTTGTTTCGAGTTACAAATATGAGCAACCGAACTGGTATCAAATACCCAGGCACTACTACGAGCATTAGTAAGGTACACATCAATAACATGTATATCAAATATACCTTTGTTCACTTTGCTATCCTTCTTATCCGCCAAATACTTGGGGCAGTTCCGCTTCCAGTGACCAATCCCTTTGAAGTAGAAGCACTCAGTTTCAGGCTTAGGTCCAGACTTGGGCTTCTTCCCGGGAGTGGCAACTTGCTTGCCATTCTTCTTGAAGTTCCCTTCTTTCCTTTGCCCTCTTTCTTGAAACTAGTGGTCTTGTTAACCATCAACACTTGATGCTCCTTCTTGATTTCTACCTCCGCAACTTTGAGCATTGCAAAGAGCTCGATAATAGTCTCCTCCATCCCTTGCATATTATAGTTCATCACGAAGCCTTTACAACTTGGTGGCAGTGATTGAAGAACTCTGTCAATAACACTATCATCTGGAAGATTATCTCCCAGCTGAGTCAAGTGGTTATGATACCCAGACATTCTGAGTATGTGTTCACTGACAGAACTGTTCTCCTCCATCTTGTAGCTATAGAACTTGTTGGAGACTTCATATCTCTCAACTCGGGCATTTGCTTGAAATATTAACTTTAACTCCTGGAACATCTCATAAGCTCCATGACGTTCAAAAAGTCTTTGAAGTACCGATCTAAGCCGTAAAGCATGGCACACTGAACTATAGAGTAGTCATCAACATGCGACTGCCAGGCATTCACAACGTCTACAGTTGCTGGGGGTGGCACACCTAGCGGTGCATAAAGGACATAATTCTTCTGTGCAGCAATGAGGATAATCCTCAAGTTACGGACCCAGTCCCTGTAGTTGCTACCATCATCTTTCAACTTAGCTTTCTCTAGGAACACATTAAAATTCAAGGGAATGGTAGCACGGGCCTTTGATCTACAACATAGATATGCAAAAACTATCAGGACTAAGTTCATGATAAATTAAGTTCAATTAATCATATTACTTAAGAACTCCCACTTAGATAGACATCCCTCGAGTCATCTAAATGATCACGTGATCCAAATCAACTAAACCATGTCCGATCATCATGTGAGATGGAGTAGTTTTCAATGGTGAACATCTCTATGTTGATCATATCTACTATATGATTCACACTCGACCTTTTGGTCTCCAGTGTTTCGAGGCCATGTCTGTACATGCTAGTCTCGTCAAGTTTAACTCGAGTATTCCGCATGTGCAAAACTGTCTTGCACCCGTTGTATGTGAACGTAGAGCTTATCACACCCGATCATCATGTGGTGTCTCGGCACGACGAACTGTCACAACGGTGCATACTCAGGGAGAACACTTATACCTTGAAATTTTAGTAAGGGATCATCTTATAATGCTACCGCCGTACTAAGCAAAATAAGATGCATAAGAGATAAACATCACATGCAATCAAAATATATGACATGGTATGGCCATCATCATCTTGTGCCTTTGATCTCCATCTCCAAAGCACCTTCATGATCTCCATCGTCACCGGCCTGACACCTTGATCTCCATCGTAGCGTCGTGGTCGTCTCGCCAACTATTGCTTCGACAACTATCGCTAACGCATAGTGAAAAAGTAAAGCAATTACATGGCGTTTGCATTTCATACAATAAAGCGACAACCATAAGGCTCCTGCCAGTTGCAGATAACTTCTACAAAACATGATCATCTCATACAACAACTTATATCACATCATGTCTTGACCATATCACATCATAACATGCCCTGGAAAACAAGTTAGACGTCCTGTACTTTGTTGTTGCAAGTTTTACGTGGCTACTACGGGCTTCTAGTAAGAACCGTTCTTACCTACGCATCAAAACCACAATGGTGTTTCGTCAAGTTTGATGTTTTAACCTTCAACAAGGACCAGCCGCAGTCAAATTGAATTCAACTAAAGTTGGAGAAACAGACACCCGCCAGCCACCTTTATGCAAAACTAGTTGCATGTCTGTCGGTGGAACCGGTCTCGTGAACGTGGTCATGTAAGGTTTGTCCAGGCCGCTTCATCCAACAATATCGCCAAATCAAAATAAGACGTTGGTGGTAAGCAGTATGACTATCACCGCCCACAACTCTTTGTGTTCTACTCGTGCATATCATCTACACACAGACTTGGCTCGGATGCCACTGTTGGAAAATGCAGCATGCATTTCAAAAACTTTCCTACGCTCACGCAATATCTATCTAGGAGATGCATAGCAACGAGAGGGGGAGAATATGTCCACGCACCCTCGTAGACCGAAAGCAGAAGCGTTTATTAACGCGGTTGATGTAGTCGAACTTCTTCTCGTTCCGACCGATCAAGCAGCGAACGTACGGCACCTCCGAGTTCTGCACACGTTCAGCTCGATGACATCCCTCGAACTCTTGATCCAGCAAAAAGTCGAGGGAGAGTTCCGTCAGCACGACGGCATGGTGACGGTGATGGTGAAGTGATCCGCGCAGGGCTTCGCCTAAGCACTACGTGAATATGACAGGAGGCGTAAACTGTGGAGGGGGGCGCCGCACATGGCTAGGAATAGTTGATGTGTGTTCTAGGCGCCCCCTCCCCACGTATATAAAGGAGGGAGGGGGAGGGAGCCAGCCCTAGGCGCGCCCCAAGTAGGAGTCATACTTGGGCTCCTAGTAGGATTCGCCCCCCTTTCCTTTTACCGGAAGGGGGAAGAAGGGAAGAGGGGGGGGGGAGGGAAAGAGGGGGGCGCCGCCCCCTCCTCCTACTCCAATTCGGCCTCCTTCCTTGGGGGAGGCGCACCACCCCTCTATGGGCTGGTGTGCTCCCTCCTAAGGCCCATATGGCCCATATCTTCCCACGGGGTTTCCGGTAACCCCACCCCCCGGTACTCCGCCGATACATCTGAAACACTTTTGGTGTCCGAATACTATCATCCAATATATCAATCTTTACCTCTCGACCATTTCGAGGCTCCTCTTCATGTCCGTGATATCATCTGGGACTCCGAACAACATTCGGTCACCAAATCACATAACTCATATAATACAAATCGTCATCGAACGTTAAGCGTTCGAGAACTATGTAGACATGACCAAGACACATCTCCGGTCAATAACCAATAGCAGAACCTGGATGCTCATATTGGATCCTACATATTCTACGAAGATCTTTATCGGTCGAACCGTTATGATGACATACGTTATTCCCTTTGTCATCGGTATGTTACTTGCCCGAGATTCGATCGTCGGTATCTTCATACCTAGTTCAATCTCGTTACCGACAAGTCTCTTTACTCGTTTTGTAATGCATCATCCCATAGGTAACTCATTAGTCACATTTCTTTCAAGGCTTATTATGATGTGCATTACTGAGAGGGCCCAGAGATACCTCCCTGATACTCTGAGTGACAAAACCTAATCTCTATCTATGCCAACCCAACAAAACACCCTCGGAGATACCTTTAGAGCATCTTTATAATCACCTAGTTACGTTGTGACATTTGATAGCACACAAGGCATTCGTCTGGTATCCGGGAGTTGCATAATCTCATAGTCAAAGGAATATGTATAAGTCATGAAGAAAGCAATAGCAATAAAACTTAACGATCATTATGCTAAGCTAACGGATGGGTCTTGTCTATCACATCATTCTCCTAATGATGTGATCCCGTTCATCAAATGACAACACATATCTATGGTTAGGAAACTTAACAACTTTGATTAACAAGCTAGTCTAGTAGAGGCTTACTAGGGACATTGTAGTTTGTCCATGTATCCACACATGTATCAAGTTTCTGGTTAATACAATTCTAGCATGAATAATAGACATTTATCATGATATAAGGAAATATAAAAAATAACTTTATTATTGCCTCTATGGCATATTTCCTTCACTCCAATATACGAGTCTCATACGATGCCATTTCAACGATTGTACCAC
Organism: Aegilops tauschii subsp. strangulata; assembly: GCF_002575655.3. Taxonomy (NCBI): domain Eukaryota; kingdom Viridiplantae; phylum Streptophyta; class Magnoliopsida; order Poales; family Poaceae; genus Aegilops; species Aegilops tauschii. The sequence continues at coordinate 393,647,782 of NC_053035.3, forward strand.
AAAAGCTTGAAATATTACAAGGTTCAAATTCCAGAGTTATATGGCTCAAATTCGAAGATTACATGATTCAAACTGACATTAGAAATGAAATTCAGCTCATCAGCTGCAAACGCTCGCGTTGATCCGCTGAACATGGATATCAGAGAGGTTCAAACTAATATTACCACTTCTAAGTCTGGTTTCGAAACCTCATAATTTTTTCAAAGGGGTCAGCCACTGAGAAGCCATGTATGGGGTTGACACGATTGTCGGCGTTCTGGGAACAGGGGTCCCCAGACTTGCCTGCCTGCGGCCCACGGCGTGGCTATGCAAGGGGGCCTGTCTGGCCCATCTTCATCAACAAGGCATACAAGACCCTCGCAAGAGGCCAAGTCCCGCGAGGCAGACGATGCAAGACCTCCTCGGGAGCGGCCTCACCAGGCTGCCTCCCGAGGAGCGGAGATATCAAGGCGGGGCAAACCTCGCGAGGCACTCGTGACGTGAGCCATGACGATCGACACCAGGCGGGCGCTAGGCAGGCGCCAGCGCGCGCAGCGTCCTTGTTTCCTCTTTGGTGTTAAGGAGGCAGGCGCAGGCGCGGAGTACCGACGCATCAGGCAAAGGTTTCCATATCGGTGCAACGAGACCAAGACCAGCAGGACGACAAGACGGAGGTCTCCATGGAGCCCAAGACGACGTCACCACCAGAGCATTTTTCAGGCGAAGACCACTTTTGTCAGGATAGCTTGTACTAGCTGTCCCCTTTCAAATTTGCCCGCCGTTGTTGGCTCCCTTCCCGCTCAATATTTGGGGAGAGGACCAGGGCCTATATAAGTAGAGCTAGACACCACAGTGGAGGGCATCGAATCCTCTCCACACAAGTTAGACAAGCACAAGAACACCTCAACCTCAGGAGGCTGTTCTTCCCCTTGTACTGTTCATCATCAGCCCAAGAGGAAATCCACCACCACCACACTGGAGTAGGGTATTACACCACAACGGTGGCCCGAACCAGTATAAATCTCGTGTCTTTCTGCGTTGTGAGTTCGTCGAGTTTGTCCGCGAGATCTTAGTGAGCTAGGGCGTGGATCGATAGGAGGGAAAGGACTTCGCGCGCACCCCAGAGTTCGAACCTTAAGGGTTTTGCCGGAACCCCACATCTGACATTTGGCGCGCCAGGTAGGGGTGCACCGAGGATTCTCTTCCATGATCTACGCTCCGCCCGCATGGCTAGCGCACCGTCATCACCTCCGGCGGCCAGCATCGACGACGGGGCCAGAGGGCTCCGAGCCCTGGCCCCCGCCCTACGGCGGGTGTGGTTGCCAACCAAGTTCAAGCTGGAGATGCCGCCGTGCTACGACGGCGCAGCGGACCCAACGGGTTTCTTGCTAGCATACGAGGAGGCCGTCCTCGAGGCCAGGGCGATGACAAGGTCATGGCCAACTGGCTCCCCATGGCCCTCGCCGGCGAGCCGCGCGCCTGGCTGCTCAACCTCCCCGGATCCACGGTGGCGTCTTGGGAGGAGCTGCACAGCCTCTTCACCGCATGCTACGCGGCACCGGCGCACCACGCGGTCGCGGCCCTGCTAGGAGGCTCTCAGGCGCCTCCTTCGGACCGCCACATTAAGCCGTTCCTCCGCCAGGCTGGCGCCGCTTCCAAGCGCTCGGGGGCTCCGCCCGGCTGGGCTGCACCTGAGGCCGACCTCACCTTGAGCTCAGAAGACCACCCCGACTCCACCGCCGGCTCGGGCACGCTTTCGATGCTCTGCACGCCCACCATCTGCCACGTGGCCGTCACCAAGACCCTCATCGACGGCGGCGCTGCCTCAACTTGCTCTCCGTGGAAGCCTGCGGCCTCCTTCACGTGTCGCCCAAGCGGCTCAGCCTCAGCAAGCCCTTCTCAGGGGTTGGTGGCGGCGCTTCCCACTCTCTGGGGCAGATCCGCCTCCCCGTCACCTTCGGCACGCGTGACAACTACCGCACCGAGTTGGTCGACTTCGACGTCGCCCGCATCGGCCTCCCGTACAACGCCATCCTCGGGTACCCAGCTCTGGCCCAGTTCATGGCAGCGACTCATCCGGCCTATAACCTCATGAAGATGCCTGGAAGCAAAGGTGTCCTCACCATCAAGGGGGACACCAAGGAGGCCGTGACAGCACTCAAGCTTGCCTTCAAGACCGCAGCGGCGGCGCAGCCCGCCGACGCCGATACCCGCGAGGCCAAGGAGGCCGCGCCTACCAAGAAGAAGCGGCTGTTCACCCAAGACAAGGCAGAAACCAAGCAGGTGCCGGTCGACGAGGACGGGTCCTCCGGAGCCACCTTCACCATAGGTGCCGGCCTCGATTCCATCCAAGAAGAGGAGTTGGTGAACTTCTTGCGCGCAAACAAGGATATATTCGCGTGGAAGCCCAATCAGCTGGTGGGGGTTCCGAGAGAGGTGATTCAGCATCACTTAAGGGTGTGCCCCAACATGCGCCCTGTCAAGCAACGAGTGAGGCGGCAATCCACGGAGAAGCAAGCCTTCATCGTCCAAGAGACCCGCAAGTTGGAGGCCGCGGGTACCATTCACGATGTTCGATACCCCACATGGCTGGCGAACCCCGTCATAGTACCGAAGAAAGGCGGGAAGGAACGAATGTGCGTCAACTTCACCAACCTCAACAAGGCGTGCCCGCAAGACCCGTTCCCTCTCCCGCGCATCGACCAGATCATCGACTCCACTGCCGAGTGCGACTTGTTGTGCTTCCTGGATGCGTTCTCAGGGTATCACCAGATCAAGATGGCGGTGGAAGATGTAGAGAAGACAGCCTTCCTGACCCCGTGTGGGGTGTACTGCTACACCTGCATGCCCTTCGGGCTGCGCAACACGGGCGCGACCTTCCAGCGGTTGATGCACATCGCCTTAGGGCGACAGCTCGGGAGAAACACAGAGGCCTACGTCGACGACATCGTGGTGAAATCTCGGGAGACGAGGACCCTGATCCAAGACCTGGAAGAGACCTTCGAGAGCCTGCGCCAGGTGAACTTGCGGCTTAACCCAGAGAAGTGTGTGTTTGGTGTTCCTTCCGGCAAGTTGCTGGGTTTCCTCGTGTCCCACAGGGGGATCGAGGCGAACCCGGAGAAGATCAAGGCCATCGAAGACATGAGCCCACCGCAGACCCTCAGAGAAATGCAGAAGCTGGCCGGTCGGATGACTGTGTTAGGACGCTTCATCTCCAAACTAGGAGAACGCGCCTTGCCCTTCTTCAAACTGATGAAGAAGAAAGGCCCGTTTGAGTGGACCCCGGAGGACGACCAAGCCTTCCAAGACCTCAAGAGATACCTAACTAGCCCGCCGGTGATGGTGGCGCCACGGCCTCTCGAGCCCCTGGTGCTCTACCTGTTTGCTACCCCGTACTCTGCCAGCGCAGCGCTGGTGGCGGTACGGGAGGAGCATCAAGCCAAGGGCGGGCTCCGCCAGGTTATAGCTGAAATGCCGCAAGGTCAGGAAGGCGCCACGGGAGCTGCAGTAGCGTCGACAGAGGACCAAGCTTGGCAGGACGATGTCACAGAGATCCCTGTAGGCGACCAGGCATCAGGAGTTTCACCACCTCAGGAGGCGTCCGGGCCCCCGCAAGACACAAGCCTCACCAACGCGCCAGCCCTTGTCGAGCACCCGGTGTATTTTGTCAGCACGGTGTTGTGGGACGCAAGGGCACGATATCCCATGCCTCAGAAGGTCCCACTCGCACTCTTGGTGGCCTCACGCAAGCTGCGGCACTACTTCCAGGGCCACCCCATCAAGGTCGTCTCTGCCTACTCATTGGAGAGAGTGCTCAGGAGCCCGAACTCTGCTGGAAGGGTCGCTGAATGGAACATCGAGCTGCAAGCATTCCAGTTGGAGTTCAGCACTACCCTAGTCATCAAGTGAGCCGCGCTTGCTGATTTTGTGGCGGAATGGACGGATGCCCCGACACTTGAAGTAGGCGAAGACCGGTCCACCTCGCCGGGTAGCGAGGCGCCGGATGGCTGGGTCATGTATTTTGACGGCGCCTTCGCGCATCAGGGCACGGGGGCTGGGGCAGTACTCATCTCGCCCACTCAGGACAAGCTCTACTACGCCGTGCAGCTCTGCTTTCAGCAGGGCGAGAAGGTCTCCAACAACATCGCAGAATACGAGGGCCTCATAGCTGGCCTGAAGGCTACAGCAGCTCTGGGGGTGAAGTGCCTTGTTGTTAGGGGTGACTCGCAGCTCCTCGTCAACTTCTCCAACAAGGTGTACGAGCCAAAGGACGAGCACATGGAGGCTTACCTCACAGAAGTGCGAAAGATGGAAAAACAATTCATGGGGCTGGAGGTGCAGCATGTGCCCGAGGCACTAACAAGGAAGCCGATGACATCGCCAGGAGGGCATCCAAGCGGCAGCCCCAGGAGCCTGGTGTCTTCGAAGAGCGGCTCTTCAAGTCGTCGACGACGCCAGCACTTTCAAGCATGGTTCAGCCTCGGGAGGAGCTCCCACAACCACCTGCCACAGGAGCCCCAGCCTGTGGCCCGACCTCAGGAGCTCGCCTGCTCTTGGCGCTCGAGCCCCAGGAGGAATGCTGGACCAAGGAATTCAAGGAGTACCTGATGCAAGGGACGCTGCCGGAGAAGGAAGAGGATGCAGAGCGCGTGTCCCGGCAAGCCACAGCATACTGTATCCAGGACGGAGAGTTGTACAGAAAGCGACCGAATGATGTTTCGCTGCACTGCATTTCCAGTGACCAAGGAAAGGAGTTGCTGGCTGACATACACGGAGGGGACTGCAGACACCACTCGTCGTCATGGACTCTCGTCGGCAAGGTGTTCCGCAGTGGATTTTACTGGCCCACGGCGCTCAATGACGCGACCGAGTTGGTGAAGTCCTGCGAAGCTTGCCAGTTCCACGCCAAGCAGATACATCAGCCAGCTCAGGGCCTCCAGACCATACCACTCACATGGCCGTTCGCAGTTTGGGGGCTGGATATCTTGGGCCCTTTCCCTCGGGCACTAGGGGGCTACCGCTACCTGTACGTCGCCATTGACAAATTCACCAAGTGGGCGGAAGTGGAAGCTGTTCGCAGCATCCCAGCCGGATCCGCGATCAAGTTCATCAGGGGCATCGTGAGACGTTTCGGAGTCCCCAACCGCATCATCACCGATAACGGTTCGCAGTTCACCAGTAACCTCTTCAAAACCTAATGTGCTAACCTTGGAACGCAGATTTGCTACGCTTCGGTCGCGCACCCCATGAGCAATGGCAGGCCGAATGCGCCAACGCGGAGGTCCTGAGGGACCTCAAGACCAGGACCTTCAAGAAGAAGCTCGAGGCCTGTGGCAGGGGTTGGTACGACGAGCTCCAGTCCGTGCTGTGGTCCATCCGCACCACCGTTACCAAGCCAACGGGCGAGACCCCATTCTTCCTTGTCTACGGAGCTGAAGCGGTCCTCCCTCACGAGGTCAGGCATCGCTCCGCACGGGTCCTGGCGCTCGATGAAACGCAGCAGGACACCACACGGGGGATGGACCTCGTGCTGGGGGAGGAACAACGTTGCGAAGCCGCACTGAGGGCGGCAAGGTACCAGCAAGCGCTGCGGCGATACCACTGCCGCAACATCCGCTCCAGGACGCTCGAGACGGGTGACCTCGTCCTGAGGCGGGTCCTCTCCCAGGGAAGGGCTGCATAAGCTTTCACCCATGTGGGAGGGCCCGTTTAAGGTCGTCCACATCTCTAGGCCTGGCGCCGTGAGCCTGGAGACACAGGACGGGATACCCATCTAGAATGCCTGGAACATCCAGCACCTCCGGAAGTTCTACCCATGAAGCAAGGCCCAGAGCCTATGAAGAAAGGCCCAGAGCCTGTGAAGAAGGCCCGATGCCTGTGAAGAATCGCCACCCGTGACACTCTGACGTAATAATGAGTGGGGTTGTACACGCCCCGGAGTCTCAGGAGCGCCGGCCTCAGGCCCTGGGGCTCCCGCCCACGCCTAGTGGCAGCACTTAGCTCCGCGCTGGTGAGAAGACTTGAAGACTAGACAAGGTGCCGGACGCGGCTTTTCATTTGCTTTCCGTAGTTGGCTCGCTTTTTCCTTAATCAAAGTTTGCTTCTGGTGTTCCTTGCTGATCCGATTCCCTCGCCTCTTACCGCTTTTTTTTCGACTCTGGTTCGCTCGTGTTCTCTCTCTCTCGCATATCTCACGAGGGGGCTAGGCAGGTGCCCTCGCGAGCGTGTTTCTTCTCTCTGCCTTCTCGCGAGCCACCCTCGCTCAAGCCTGGAAACTGGCGCATCCCTCCTAGTCCGTGCCCCTCGGGTACCGCGATACAAAGCGCCAGGTCAAGGCTTGGGTGAATGACAAATCTCCTAGTGAACTCCCTAACGAATTTCTTGCAGTTCCTGAGCAATCGCAGACCACTCGATCAAGATGGACACAAGGAAATAAAGGCCTTGTAAGAAGGAGGGCGCCCCGAATGCACCAGGCTAAGTTATCTTGGCGCAGAACAACAAGCGTAGCATAATGGTTAATAAGTTATGGTTCGATACACGCCCCTCCGGGCCCATGCTGGTTTCATTTCGATGCAGGAAGAAAAAGAGGAACATAACAAAAGCGGCGCTTGCCCCTGCAGCAGCCGAAGGAGGCAGGGCCTTGGCGACGTCCTGGGTCTAGTCTGACCCCTCCTCACGCTTAACCGGTGCGCAGTGACGAGACGACCCGCTACCGCCTTCGAAATCGGCCGCGGCGATGAGGCGGCTAGTCAAAGCCGCCACTGCTGGAACTGTCGCCAAGGGAGGAGCCACCGTAGCCGGACGAGGCGCGGCCGGTGGGCTCGCCCCCACCTCGTCCCGGCCATCGCCAAGGCCAAGCACCTCCTCGCCGTCGTTCACCTCGGGGCAGCATCCGGCGCGGCGACCGTCTTCCCCAAACACCCTCACATAGAGGGTCGCGTCGCCATCGAACTTGAAGTGGAGGGTGCACCGCCTGCCCAGGCCACGCGCGCGGGCGATCGTCTACCAACCGCGGGCCAGAGCTATGTTGCCCGCGACGGAGACCTCGACTGCGACCCAAGAAGCCCGGCTGCAGCAACCGTCTGCCTGCAGCCAGAGCCCGCCTGGGCCAGAGGTCGACAGCTCATCAGCAAAGAAGCGGGGGAGCTGGAGCCAGCTGCCGGCCGGATCCTCCGACCAGACAACAAACTCCGGCAGCACCTTTGACACATGGAACCGCGGTCGGGGAGGCCGCGACACCACGGCGCGTCTCCTTTTGTCGACAGGACTGCCGTGACCCGCGCGACACCTGCCGCGCACTGTGGCACCACCCTGAGAGCCGAGGGCCACGGTGGGGGTCGCGGCATGCTTGCGGGGACGGCCACGTCCTCGCTTGGGCGCCGGGGAGCCGGGTCCTTCCCGAGGGGCCTTGCCTTTCTCCACGGCAGAGAACCTCTTCGACGGCGCCATCGTTGCTAGAAGTGGAGGAAGAAGCAAGCGAGCAAGGAAGAGATGGGCGACGGGGGCTCCGCCCCCTCCCCATTTATAGAGATAGAAGGCCAACCGGCGCCTCCCACGATCATAGGTAATGATGGTTTTCCTTGCATGTCGCATGGACTTGTCAAGTCAAGCAGTTGCCGAGGCAGCGTGGGGAAGTGGAGACGCCCACGTCCAATCAACCGCCATGCGTCAACCGAGGCCGCTGGCTTTTGGGGCCCGCGGCACTCCGTGCTTGACCTTTGGCTTCGCCTCGAAGCCAAGCCCGAGCGCACCTTGGGCCCGGGGGCTACTGTCGGCGTTCTGGGAACGGGGGTCCCCAGGCTTGCCTGCCTGCGGCCCATGGCATGGCTATGCGAGCGGGCCTGTCCGGCCCATCTTCATCAACAAGGCATACAAGACCCTCGCGAGAGGCCAAGCCTCGCGAGGCGGACGACGCAAGACCTCCTCAGGAGCGGCGTCACTAGGCTGCCTCCCGAGGAGCGGAGATATCAAGGCGGGGCAAACCTCGCGAGGCACTCGTGACGTGAGCCATGACGATCGACACCAGGCGGGCGCCAGGCGGGCGCCGGCGCGTGCAGCGTCCTTGTTTCCTGTTTGGTGTTAAGGAGGCAGGCGCAGGCGCAGAGTACCGAGGCATCAGGCAAAGGTTTCCATATCGGTGCAACGAGACCAAGACCAGCAGGACGACAAGACGGAGGTCACCATGGAGCCCAAGACGGCGTCACCACTAGAGCCTTTTTCAGGCGAAGACCGCTTTTGTCAGGATAGCTTGTACTAGCTGTCCCCTTTCAAATTTGCCCACCGTTGTTGGCTCCCTTCCCGCTCAATATTTGGGGAGAGGACCAGGGCCTATATAATTAGAGCTAGACACCACAGTGGAGGGCATCGAGTCCTCTCCACACAAGTTAGACAAGCACAAGAACACCTCAACCTCAGGAGGCTGTTCTTCCCCTTGTACTGTTCATCATCAGCCCAAGAGGCAATCCACCACCACCACACTGGAGTAGGGTATTACACCACAACGGTGGCCCGAACTAGTATAAATCTCGTGTCTTTCTGCGTTGTGAGTTCGTCGAGTTCGTTCGCGAGATCTTAGTGAGCTAGGGCGTGGATTGATAGGAGGGAAAGAACTTCGCGCGCACCCCAGAGTTTGAACCTTGAGGGTTTTGCCGGAACCCCACATCCTACAACGATGACTTCCTATTACTCTGTCATCTGAAGTTCCAATATGAAATTCAGCATTTTCGAAGCCTATTCCATTCTGCCGCAGCCATCGGCGCTGTTCAACAAACCATTCATTTTTGCGAAATAAATGTAGGGCAAACCTCATTACCTTCAGCACCCTTGCTCTGATAACAAAGAACCTGGCGAATATAATCTCCGGTAAGGTCCCTCGGTAGGAGTTCAAAGTAATTTCTGAGAGATGCAGATCTAGGCATTCGACGTGATTGTTATATTGTATCACATTATCCACCACCGGGCCTAATCTTATCTGCAAAAGAAGAAAACATGTTAGTGCCTACATGCAGTTTTGAACACTACTACAGGCCTATTTGGTTTGCAGGATTTGTAAAATGCACTAACATGCCATCTTCAATCCGACATGATTAACATGGGCATTTGATTACAATCTAGAAAAATGTAGCCTTCTTCACAAGAGGTTGGAGTGGATGAAAAGTTCCCTAAGAAAACTAGTACAGATGAATCCAAAGGAGAAATGCTTATGGATTGTAACCATATGGATCAAGCAACCAATATGGGGGGGGCGGACATGTATGTACTGAAATCCTCCAAAAAATCCTTCAGAAATCGTAGTACATTGTCATTGTAAACTTGGAAAAAGGTGTCACAAAATGAACTCCCTTATGGTTAACATTTAATAGGAAAGGAACATCACCTCGATATATAGCTTCTCCAGGCACGGAAAGCATCTCAGGAAACTGACAACTTGCTCCAGGTTGGGGCAGATAGATTCTAGTGCCAAGACCTTCACTGTGCGCAGTTTCAGGGTCAACCTTGTCAGAATCATTTTCTGGATGACAGACGAACATACATCTTCAAAATTAGAAATAATGCTAATTTCTAGAAGGAGAGGTAGAAGGCTGCTATTGTACCTGAACAGGTGTGGATCCAATAACAAGTTCAGAGTATTTGTCAGACGAGTAGCCCACCACTGTCAATTTCAGCGCAGAAATGACATTGATTCTTGTTGGACCTTCTTGATCAACTACAAGTAATCTCTCAAGTGAAGGTGTGTCCTCAATGGCTATACCGTGGTACACATCTTGTGATGTCTTCTTGCCGCACCAGCAACACACATAAATAGTCCGGAGAGTCATGGAGGTGATGTGGAAGCTACTCAACCCATTGATCGCCTGAAGACGAAGGTACTCGAGTGCAGTATAGCCATGGAGCAGGCGCTCCATGTCACCGTTTGGGAGGCAGACAGCGACGAGCTCAATGTGCTTCAGTCGTGGTAGAACAAGAGCGGGCGCGTCATTAAGGGGGGAATGGCAGTTCCTGAACTTGGCGACGCGCAGCATGGGCGTGAGGCGGAGCGCGGACGTTGGCAGCGAGCGCATATGCCCATCATCAAAAGTGAGCTCCTCGAGCTAATCTAGGGCGGGGGATCGGAACCAGACATCAAGCTTGGCTCGGTCCTTACCGTTGGAATGGAACTTGCCCATTCTAAGGCCTCTGGTTGGGCCAGGGTGACTACCGAGGATCTTGGAGAACGCATCCAAGCTTTTGTGATAGCCATGGCAGAGCTCATGGGTGTCGATGAGGTCGAGAGGGGTGGAGTTCCATAGGGGGCGCCACCGCCGGGAAAGGACGGTTGTCCATGCCCCATATTTGATTGGGAGGATGGAGATGATGACTATCAATATATCATCGGGGAGGCTGCTGATGAAATCTAGGCCTGCTGGAGTCGCTTGCGGTTCTTGCTCGCCCCGCCTCCGCTTGTTGGCAGCCCAGTTCTCCACCTCCGGAGTCTCCTTGTCAACGGCGCTTTCTGATAGAAGTGGGAGTACAGGGAATATTTAGTTAAAACAGGGCAATAGAAAAGTGTATTGGTAACTAGAAGTTAGTACGTAGGAATATAGTAAGAAAATGGAATAACAATCGGTTGCTTAAATACTACATAATTCATTTGATATTGTTGGGTAAGTCAACATGCAGATACTTGAAAAGAAAACTTACTTCGAACAGTCTGGACGGATGATATCGTCGGGGAAGTTAGCATATATCTCATGACCAGGCTATTTAATGTGCATTGCAATTTTAGTGCCCGCTTTTGATAATCCCCAAGTGCAGGGAATCATCGTAGCAATTCCCAAAGGTGGAAGTGATAAGTATGGAGTGTTGAACCCACAAGGAGCTAAAGGTAAGATCAATATTCTCTCAAGTCCTATCTGCCACTGATAGGACTCTACGTACACTGAACGTTTGCTTCCAACTAGAAACGAGAAATAAAACTATGTTGTGGGTATGAAGAGGATAACTTTGCATGATATCGGAGAGCTCAAACATAAAAGTAGGTTCTTTTATCATAAAGTTAGAATATATTACTAAATATTATAAATAGCGAGTGTGGAATAATGATGGATAGGTGTGCGGAATTGTCCTAGGCAATTGTTAACAAGACCGGTAGTCGTCATTGCAATTTCATATGAGGGAGAGTCATAAGCTAACATACTTTCTCTTCTTGGATCATATGCACTTATGATTGGAACTCTAGAAAGCATCCGCAACTACTAAAGATCATTAAGGTAAAACCCAACCATAGCATTAAAGCATCAAGTCCCCTTTATCCCATACGCAACAACCCCCTTACTCGGGTTTATGCTTATGTCACTCAAGCAACCCACTATAAGCGAATCATAAACGTATTGCAACACCCTACAGCGGGAATCCCTCACGCTTGCGCGACACAGAGGGCACAATAAGACAGCACCAAAATAAAACATACAACTCATACCAATCTAGATCATCAATCAACCCAAAGACAAAGGATATCTACTCAAAACATCATTGGATGGAAACACATCATTGGATCATAATATGTGGCATAAAGCACCATGTTCAAGTAGGGATTACAGCGGGGTGCGGGAGAGTGGACCGCGTAAAAGTGATGATGATGGTGATGTTGATGAAGACGATCACCGTGGCGATGATTCCCCTCCTGATGGCACTCCGGCGCCACCGAGAGAGAGGAGGAGAGGTTCTCCCCCTTGTGCTTCCTCCTCCATGGCCTCCCCCCTGGATGGGGAGAGGTTCTCCCTCTGGTCCTTGGCCTTCATGGCAATGATGGGCCCTCCGGGATCCTCCCCCATGGCCTCCGGTGATGATGGCCCCCTCCGACAGGGAGCCAGAGAGGGCCTAGATTGACTTCTCGTGGCTACAGAGGCTTGCCGCGGCGGAACTTCCGATCTAGGTTATTTTCTGGAGGTTTTGTATTTATAGGAGAGGATGGCGTCTAGAACAAGTCAGGGGGCCCCACAGGGAGTCCACGAGGCAGGGGCGCCCCAGGGGGGTGGGCGCGCCCTCCTCCCTCGTGGGTCCCACGGGACTCCCCTCCGGTAACTCTTCATTCCAGTATTTTTTATATTTTCCAGAAAAATTCTCCGTTGATTTTCATCGCATTCCGAGAACTTTTATTTCTGCAAAAAAAACAACACCACGGTAGTTCTGCTGAAAATAGCGTCAGTGCGTGTTAGTTCTAGTCAAATCATATAAAACTATTGTAAACATGGCATGAATACTTCATAAATTATAGATACGTTGGAGATGTATCAGCATCCCCAAGCTTAATTCCTGCTCGTCCTCGAGTAGGTAAATGATAAAAGAAATAATTTATGAAGTGTGAATGCTACCAAGTGCATAAGTTTGATCAATGATAGTTCCAATCACTTTTTCTAGCATCATTATATATCATAACAGTAGCTCAACTCATAAAATTTCTCATGATCAAGTAATAAGCTATTCACATGTTAAAGTATATATCATAGACTTTCTTGAAAACTAACAAACAGTGCTCTTAGTCATCAAACAATTGCAATTCATCTTATATTCGGGAAGGGTCTATGTGAGAGCTTTGATTCAGCAAACTCCACATACTCAACTATCATTTAATCTTTCACAATTGCTAACACTCATGTAATATTTATGGGTTCAAAGTTTTAATCGGACACAGAGAAAGATAGGGGCTTATAGTTTTGCCTCCCAACCTTTTACCTCAAGGGTAATGTCAACAATAATAATTTATGAAAACCTACATCCAAGTGGATATATATATATCCGGATCGCTCCAACACAAAGTGCTTGCCAAAGGAAAAGGTGTAAAAAGGAAAGGTGATGATCACCATGACTCTTGTATAAGGGTGGAAGATAAAAAGATAGGCCCTTCGCAGAGGGAAGCAGAGGTTGTCATGCGCTTTTATGGTTGGATGCACAAAATATTAATGCAAAAGAATGTCACTTTATATTGCCGCTTGTGATAAAGACCTTTATTATGCAGTCCGTCGCTTTTATTTCTTCCCTATCACAAGTTCGTATAAAGCTTATTTTCTTCGCACTAATAGATCATACATATTTAAGGAGCAATTTTTATTGCATGCACCGATGACAACATACTTGAAGGATCTTACTCAATCCATAGGTAGGTACTGTGGACTCTCATGGAAAAACTGGTTTAAGGGATGTTTGGAGGCACAAGTAGTATTTCTACTTGGTGCAAAGAATTTGCCTAGCATGAGAGGGAAAGGCAAGCTCAACATGTTGGATGATCCAAGACAATATAACGTTTCGGATATAGGAAAACATAACCCATTAAGTTGTCTTCCTTGTCCAACATCAACCTTTTAGCATGTCATATTTTAATGAGTGCTCACAATTACAAAATATGTCCAAGATATTATATTTATATGTGAAATCTCTCTTCCTTCAATATTCTTTCATGAATTGTTCAAGTGACCAATTCTGCGTTTGCTAACTTTCAATAAGTTTACTACCTATACTTATTCTGTGTGAAGTCATTACTCCCCATGGTATATGCATATGAAACATATATAAATTCAGATTTATGATATTCAATTCATTCAACCATTTACTCATAGGATATATGTGAAGCACGTGAGTAAATGACAAACTACTCCAAAAGGATATAAGTGAAGAACACTGAGTAGTCAAATAATTAACTAGCCATGGGAGGATTCTTTTTCATTCAAGATTTCAGATACAATGATGTTATTCAAACAGCAAGTAAAATTGAAAATACGCTCCAAGCAAAACACATATCATGTGACGAATAAAAATATAGCTCCGAGTAAGGTATACCGATAGTTTTGAAGACGAAAGAGGGGATGCCTTCCGGGGCATCCCCAAGCTTAGGCGCTCGAGTCTTCCTTGAATATTTACTTGGGGTGCCTTGGGCATCCCCAAGCTTAGTGTCTTTCCACTCCTTATTCTCCTCATATCGATATCTCATTCAAAGCTTGAAAACTTCAATCACACAAAACTTAACGGAGCTTCGTGAGATAGGTTAGTATGATAAAGAGTAAACCATTCACTTTGGTACTGTCAAAGACAAGGTTCGTAATTTTTGTCACACAATGCCTACTGCACCATATCATTTCTACAATTTATATTGAGAAATATAAGCCATAGAAACTAGAAAACAAGCAAACTATGCAATGAAAACAGAATCTGCCAGAAACAGAACAGTCTGTAATGATCTGAACAGCAACCATACTTGTGCTACTCCAAAAATTATGAAATAAATTGGTGGACGTGAGAAAATTTTCTATTAATCTTCTGCAAAAATAATCAACTCAAAATCACTCTTCTGTAAAAATTTACAGCTAATCTCGTGAGCACAAAGTTTCTGTTTTTTACAGCAAGATCACATTAACTTTCACCCAAGTCTTCCCAAAGGTCTTACTTGGCACTTTATTGAAACAAAAGCTATAAAACATGATTACTACAGTAGCTTAATCATGTAATCACACAAAAAAAGTAAGGGTAAATATTGGGTTGTCTCCCAACAAGCCCTTTCTTTAATGCCTTTTAGCTAGGCATGAAGATTTCAATGATGCTCACATAAAAGATAAGAATTGGAACATAAAGAGAGCATCATGAAGAATATGACTAGCACATTTAAATCTAACCCACTTCCTATGCCTAGTGATTTTGTGAGCACATAATTTATAGGAACAAGAATCAACTAGCATAGGAAGGAAAAACAAGTATAACTTCAAAACTTTAAGCACATAGAGAGGAAACTTGGTATTATTGCAACTCCTACAAGCATGTATTCCTCCCTCATAATAATTTTCAGTAGCATCATGAATGGATTCAACAAGATAATCATCACATAAAGCATTCTTTTCATGATCTACAAGCATAGAAATTTTTCTACTCTCCACATAAGCAAAATTCTTCTCATTCGGAATAGTGGGAACACTAATTCCTAAAGTTGACACTCTTCCAAACCCGCTTTAGATGATAGTATTATTCATAATCCAAAAGATATAAGTGAAGTTCATGGAGCATTCTACAATTAATATAGACTAACCAATATCCAAGCTCAAAATATATAAGTGAAGCACACGAAGCATTCTATAAAACCATACTCAAAAGATTTAAGTGAAGCACAAAGAGCATTCTATAAGGTCATACTCAAAAGATATAAGTGAAGCACATGAATCATTCTATAAATCGATGAAGGGACATCTCATACTAGCATGGTTCTTAAAGAAAAAGAAAAACACAAAGGACACAAATCATGTGAACGAAACAAAAACCAAGGTATACCGATAATTGTTGAAGAAGAAAGATGGGATGCCAATCGGGGCATCCCCAAGCTTAGATGCTTGAGTATACTTGGAATATTTACTTGGGGTACCTTGGGCATCCCCAAGCTTGAACTCTTGCTTCTCTTTATTCTTCTCACATCGGTAACTCCTCGTTCTTCGAACACTTCATCCACAAAAACTTAACAAAAACTTTGTGAGATCCGTTAGTATAATAGAGCAAATCACTACCTTTAGGTACTGTTGCAAACTCATTCCAATTTCATATTAGCACTTTATCTACTGTATTCCAACTTCACCATGGTTCATACCCCCCGATACTACCCATAGATTCGTCAAAATAAGCGATCAACACATAGAAAATAGAATCTGTCAAAAACAGGCCAGTCTGTAGTAATCTGTAACTCTCGAATACTTATGTAACTCCAAAAATCCTACCAAATTAGGAAAACCTGAGAAATTTGTGTACCAATCAAGAGCAAAAATAATAAACTAAAAATCACATTCCTGTGATTTATGAAAATTATTTTCGTGCGCGCAAAAGTTTCTGTTTTTGTACTGCACAAAGTAAACAAGCAATCTAGTCATCCTAAAACCAATTGGCACATTATTTTTATAATACAATGGATATATACAAGGGGATAATTATTTTCAGAGAAGCTTCCATGAAATTTTTTACATTGTTTCCACGAGCATGAACACAAGTGTTCAAGGTCGACCCTCACTTCTCCAATGCATAACCTTCCAATCACTTCTCTTATTGAAAAACTTTTTAGGTATGAGAGGCAAGTATTTTTTTTTGTATTTTCATTCTTTAAAAAAAATTGTATGTTTCACCCACAACTAAACAGAAACAAAAGGGAAAAACAAAATCTACTTAGTGAAGAAAGCAAACAAGCACACACGAGAATATCAACCCTACGCTATTGCTCCCCGACAACGGCGCCAGAAAAGAGCTTGATAATCCCCAAGTGCGGGGAATCATCATAGCAATTCCCAAAGGTGGAAGTGATAAGTATGGAGTGTCGAACCCACAAGGAGCTAAAGGTAAGATCAATATTCTCTCAAGTCCTATCTGCCACTGATACGACTCTACGTACACCGAATGTTTGCTTCCAACTAGAAACAAGAAATAAAACTACGTTGTGGGTATGAAGAGGATAACTTTGCATGATATCGGAGAGCTAAAACATAAAAGTAGGTGTTGTTATCATAAAGTTAGAATATATTACTAAAGATTATAAATAGCGCGTGTGGAATATATGATGGATCGGTGTGCGGAATTGTCCTCGGCAATTGTTAAAAAGACCGGTATTCGTCATTGCAATTTCATATGACGGAGAGGCATAAGCTAACATACTTTCTCTTCTTGGATCATATGCACTTATGATTGGAACTCTAGCAAGCATCGTCAACTACTAAATATCATTAAGGTAAAACCCAACCATATCATTAAAGCATCAAGTCCCCTTTATCCCATACGCAACAACCCCCTTACTCGGGTTTATGCTTCTGTCACTGAAGCAAACCACTATAAGCGAATCGTAAACGTATTGCAACACCCTACAGCGGGAATCCCTCACACTTGCGCGACACGGAGGGCACAATAGGACAGCACCAAAATAAAACATACAACTCATACCAATCTAGATCATAAATCAACCCAAAGACAAAGGATATCTCCTCAAAACATCATAGGATGGCAACACATCATTGGATCATAATATGTGGCATAAAGCACCATGTTCAAGTAGGGATTACAGCGGGGTACGGGAGAGTGGACCGCGTAAAAGAGATGAGGATGGTGATGATGATGGTGATGTTGATGAAGACGATCACCGTGGCGATGATTCCCCTCCCGATGGCACTCCGGCGCCACCGAGAGAGAGGAGGAGAGGTTCTTCCCCTTGTGCTTCCTCCTCCATGGCCTCCCCCCTGGATGGGGAGAGGTTCTCCCACTGGTCCTTGGCCTTCATGGCAATGATGGCCCCTCCGGGATCCTCCCCCATGGCCTCCGGTGATGATGGCCCCCGCCGGCAGGGTGCCAGAGAGGGCCTAGATTGACTTCTCGTGGCTACAGAGGCTTGCGGCGGCGGAACTTCCGATCTAGGTTATTTTCTGGAGGTTTTGTATTTATAGGAGAGGATGGCGTCGAGAACAAGTCAGGGGGTCCCACAGGGAGTCCACGAGGCAGGGGGCGCACCCTCCACCCTTGTGGGACCATGGGACTCCCCTCTGGTAACTCTTCGTTCCAGTATTTTTTATATTTTCGAGAAAAATTCTCCGTTGATTTTCATCGCATTCCGAGAACTTTTATTTCTGCACAAAAACAACACCATGGTAGTTCTGCTGAAAACAGCGTCAGTCCGGGTTAGTTCTAACCAAATCATACCAAAAATCATATAAAACTATTGTAAACATGGCATGAATACTTCATAAATTATAGATACGTTGGAGACGTATCAGCTTTCAGTACATAAAATTTAGGAATTTATTTCCAAAGGCCAGTGCCAAAATAGGAGTCACCATGTTCATCAAGTCCTACAGTAGCAACGATTGTAAATCCATGGTTTGTGTTCAGTATGACATCCCTGCAGTCTTGATTTATGTAAAGGGAAAGATTGTGCACTACAGATTCTGTTCCATAGCAAGGGACGCGCTGCAGAAAATGGTAGTATTGTTAAAGAAATATGGTAACATGCAAATATGGGCCCAAATTGAAAGAACTGTATAGCAGTTGAAATCGAAGGACAAAAATCTATAATTAAACATATAGGTTAAACACGATGTCATGGAAATATGAGAGTAATCGAAAGAACAATACATCATTAATTTGCCTAATATAGAAAGAAGAGGAAAAAAAATCCCCTTTGACGTATATGGTGCATGTGGCACCTTTTATCCAAATGTAGCAATATTTAGTATATGTTCAGGAAAGTAGGCCATGCCAACCGATTTAGGGTGAGATTGAACATACCACGCGCATCCTCAAGTCATCTGGTACAGTGAGGTGGAACTCCATGGATGTCTGGCGGAGGCCGCAAAGTCCTGATGTGTCCGCGCACTGTACACTCTATGAATGAAATAAAACCCTCAAATCAGCTCGAATAAAAATGAATTCATGGTGATTTCGGTCGGGTGATTAAAGGAGGCAGATGAACTGGGATAAGAGATGAGATAATATCT
The DNA here is from genome assembly GCF_002575655.3 of Aegilops tauschii subsp. strangulata. Classification (NCBI taxonomy): domain Eukaryota; kingdom Viridiplantae; phylum Streptophyta; class Magnoliopsida; order Poales; family Poaceae; genus Aegilops; species Aegilops tauschii. Next base: position 393,666,237 of record NC_053035.3, read on the forward strand.
CATCAAATTAGTTACCTTCTTGTCCACGAGAAAAACCCTCAGTACGGCGAATTCCCCAACTGGGCGGAGCTGGGTCGACCGCGAGCAGCGTCGAGAAAGTCGATGGCGATAGGAGGCGGCAAGCGGAAGTGGCGAAATGCGGTGGGGTTTGCCGGCAGCCTGGCGGCGGCGGCAGGCGGTGAGCTAAGTGGTTGCCTCCGTGATAGGCGGTGCCATGCATAGATGCGGAGGAGCTTGTGCAGGTGTGAATGGGGACCGGAGAGGGTGGCGGGCGGGGTAAGGGTTTTGTGACGTGGGGATGGTGAGGGGTTTCTTTTCTATTTTTTGAATTGCGTGGTGAGGGTTTTTTGCCCCGCCCCACAAAGAGTTTCGGAGGCAACGGTTTGCTAGAGCCAACCGTGTGTGATTAACGTAACAGGCTAAATGAAAGTCATTGCACACGGTTCCAATTTTGGGAACCGTGTGTGATTGGCGTACTACCTCCATCCTGGTTTATTGGCCCCCTTTGTAATTTGTACCAAATTTTGACCAAATATTTAACTAACAAATGTTTATGCATGTCACCAAAAATTATATCATTGAACACTATGTTCATATACGCATCCAACGATATAATTTTTGCTGACCTGCACTAACATTTTGTCAGTTAAATCTTTGGTCAAAATTTAACACAAATTACAATGGGGACCAATAAATCAGGACGGGGGTAGATTCCATCAACCGAACTGATTGCATCCATATCCCACATTTAGACATAAGTAAACATATATTAAACATAGTCAGACATAGATAATAAGCGTACACAAGCATAGTTCAATCATAAGTACATAGTTCAACCGTCATTAAGACACTACATAGCCATACATAGTTCGATCCCACATCTCATCTCATCTGCCGACACGATCCCGAAGCTTCTCCAGGTACTCGGCGTACGCGCCGTGCGCCAGCCTGCAAGAATACTTCTGCTTGAACGAGCCAACGGCCCGTCCTCTTGCATGCGCCAGAACACTTTGATACGTGTCATGAAGCTTGTGGTTGCAAAATGGGCATCGATAGCCGCCGTCCCAGGTCCTAATACGCCTTTTATGCCTTCCCGCATAAAGCTCCCTCAGGATTTGCCTCTTGTACCTCCTCTGGCCATCTTCATCCTCGCTGTCCACATCGTCAGACGGCACCTATACAAATAGTAAAAAAATGCGGCGTCAAATTAATGTTTACAAACTAATCTCTAGTGAACATTTGCCAGTTGCCAAAATTTGGCATCAAAATCAATGTTTACATGCCGTGAAGTAGGATTAGGAATTTATGACTATTTTTTTATACATATCCAGAGATTATGGTTTGATTTTTAAGCACAGTCGTCTATGTACAGACCAATCTTGAAGAAAATAATGGCACAAACATATATGTAGGCCATTCAAAATCAATTGTCAAGTCCTGACTAGGAATTATTAGCACGAACACTAACCCTATTCGGATTACTAGCAGAAATCATTTGCACAGACGAACAACTAATCACTTATCACTTGTACCATTCAAACAATCAATACACTACATAGATCTAACGAAACTTACTCAGATTTCATGGATTGGGAGAACATAACCATAGGATTTCTATTCCAAAAAGGGGGAGGCAGGAGTAACCAGAGAAACCCTAGGATCTATTTGACACATAAATGGGTATAGATGACTAACCAATTGTCCGTCGTCGTCGGAGTCGTCGCCGGAGTGGTCGTCGGGGTTGTCGCCCGAGTCGTCACCGGAGTCGGTGTGGACCTCAGCCTCCGGCTGTGGAAGCTCGACACCGTCGAAGATATCAGGGTGCAGCGATACCTCGCCGGCGGTGACGGCAACCTCTATCTCCATCTCCACGCCGTGCTCCGGTGCTTCAGCAACCCCGACGTTGCCACTCCCTCTGATGGGGCGCTTCGGCGGCATCCTCATACACTGACGACTTTGAGGACTGAGAGCGGAGTCGAGGATGCAAGTGGAGAGAGAGGATTGTGTCTGTGCCGAGGATGGGGGGTGCGGCCGCTCGGGTGCGCCATTAATATGGAGTAGTGGGAGAGAGGCGGGTGGTAGTCAAACTGCTGGCTCACCTCCCGTTGAGCCTGCGCACCGGACTGCTGGCATGCCTACCGTCGTTTCACACAGCTACTCGCACGCCTCCTGATGACACTGCGCAGCGAGCACGCCTCCCGGCAATTCACACACTTGCACGCACGCCTCCCGGTCTGCCTGCTCAGCGTACTACTCGCATGTGTCCCGTCAACTCACGCCTGCTCGCACGGCACACAGGTCGCGTGGCAGCACGTATATTGTTTTTCTATTTGGATGATTAATGCTGTCGCTTTACTGCTTAACCAAAGCATGGCATGTAACCATTGTTGGTCTAATGCTCATGGTTTGAATAAATAATCTGTTTGGGATATTGGTTCCCAGTTAGTACTAATCTCCTGTTTGTAAGAAGATAAAGATTACATCAAAACTGCTCTCAAATTTGACAAAAAAAAGTACAATGCCACTTTGTATTGGTGTCCATATGACAACACGATAAGTTTCAAGAATTTCAAATAAGTTTTGGATGTACTACAATTTAAAAATCAAGATTCTCAATGTTTGAAATTTCTTGCACGGGGAGTAAACATGCACCCAGTGAGACACATGTGTTTTTGCAATCCATTTAGGTGCACTGTCACGTGTGCATGTAGCTCAAATTTGATTTTTGCACGTTATACCCCTAGAAAATCACTAAATGAACTAAAACGTCTTAATGATCTCTGTTTTTTGTTTCAAAATTAAAACGTCCCTCCTTTGGTAACATATGTTCACCGTGGGATAATATAACATGCATCGTAGTTGCGGTGGATTCGCAGTCTGTGTGTGTGTGTGTGTGCATCTGGGGGTGGCTGGTGGCTCGCAGTACACTACGAGTCATGAGCCACTGTGTGGGTTAGCCATTTTGTGAGGTAGGTGCCACATCAGAGTCATGGATTCGTTATTTAAAACATTACATAACCCTTTCATACATATATACATGTTTTGGCCACATGAAGTTGATGGTTGTCCTACACGACACTCGATACTCGCGTGTGACGCTTTATGTGGGCCCGCGAGGTCGTTGTCCATCACTTTGATGAACAACCAGCAGTGAGGTTAATTTTACCAGCAAGGTAGAATCTTTTTTATTTGTGTTATGGTGGGAGTATATATATAGTACGCGTCGAAGAGGTGGGAGGGGACTAGCATATATATATATATATATATATATATATATACTATACGTACGCGTCAGTGAACAAGTACACCTCACTCAGTGTCGCGACTTTTCGGTTTTCCGAGGCACGTGCCACATCAAAGTTGTGAAATCGGCTATTCAAACATCACACAACACCTCTTTGGGCCACATGCATGCAGGCGGTGGTTATCCTAGGACACTCACGTGTCACGCTTCCATCTATGGGCCCACAAGGCCATATTCGATGCATGCATAACTTTGACCCACATCGGGAGAGGTTAATTAATTTCACCATCAAGGAGGATTCTTTTTGGGTTGTATTACGGTAGAAGCATATAGTATGCATGCGTCGAAGAGGGGGGAGGGGACCATCATATGTAGTACGCTTCATGAAACTCGCTCTGTGTGGGGGCTTTATGGTTTTTGAGGCATGTGCCACATCAAAGTTGTGCATTTTGGGTATATATTCAACATATGTTTGGCCCACATGCCCTCGCGTGGTTATCAGCGATAAGCCTATATATTTGTGGGCCTGCGTGGACATCCATGATCAGCTTGATCGACAACAAGATAGGTTACCATGGCGGATTCTTCCTTTGGTTCGTGTTATCATAGTTTAGGTCATGGTGAGATTCAGACCTAATTAAGTTTGAGCGCATCATCAGCTTGAAGGGTGGTGTGACATACATATGCATCGTCAACTAACCGTCACTCGGTGTGGGGATTTCTGGTTCGAAAGCACGATGCCACATCAAAGTTGTTCCATTGTGTATCCAAACACACCTCTCCATACATATGTTTGGGCCACACGCAGGCAATGGTTGTCTTCGGGGACTAGCCACTTGCGTGATTATTGGCGAGCTAGCCCATCTCCGGGGTCGCATGGACGGCCATCACTTTGACCAACAACAAGAGAGAGGTTGTACGACCAAGGTGGACTATTCTTGGTCCGTTTTATGATCCATCTTGGTGAGATGCCTCTCTGGGCCGCCGACTGAAAGTGGGTGTGTGGGGGGTGCTGCTACTTCGCACTTTGCTAGGTGGACCTCCGTGGGGGGGCATGCATTCATATCTTAGGACTCCCTTCCCGCCGACACGAGGTGGGGGGCAAGCAATATCGTGCGCTTTGTGATATATGTTCCACATCGAAGTTGCATTTGGTATTTGAACATCAAACCACCCTTTTCATACATATATTTGGTCCACATGCAAGTGTGTTTGTGTTCTGACCCTCTCCCGCGTCATTTTTTGCCAAATTTATGAACATTATAGACAAGTCGGATGACGCAACGAACACGGTTTCACTCACACTAACCGTGTGCCATGCCGGTGCCCCTGTCACGCACATCTGCACAGTACATTGGGCTCCAGGAGGCTTCCCCCCTCAAAAATATCTACCCGCCTGCAGTTTTTTTCTGTTTGATAACACACGGTTATTATGTTTTGACCGTGTGTGATGTTTCTTGTTCCCGCTCCCACCTGCATCCCTCGAAAATATCTTGCCACCTTGAGGGTTTTTCTGTTTCATAACACACGGTTGTTATCTCCGGACCGTGTGCGATGCACCATCATCCAAATTCTCAATAGCCCCGGTATTTCACTCCCGCGTAGTAAAATTTTCAGTAGCCGCGTCATTTCCTCAAACACCCCCACCTCCACACACACACACACACACACACACACACCAAAACCTCCTCGGGCGCACGCGCACACACACACACACCCTCCCTCACTCGAAACCCTAGCAAGGTCACCGCCGCAAGGCCTCCATTGTCAACATCTGCCGGTTTTCTCGTGCAGCTTACCCACCGATCTCCTTACCCAGGCCGCCCTGAGTTTCTTAGATGACGCATGCCAAACGCCCCCTTTCCCACAGATCCCCATCCCCCACTCCAGAGCGTCACAGCCTAAGCCCAGCTACGCTTCCCGTGGAGCTCGAGGAGCGACTGTCCCAAAAGAGGTGTATCGCGGTCTCTTCGCCTAACGTCGCGGAGGAAGCTGACGACCATTACTGGCCACAGGCACTCAATCAACAGGCTAGAGTATGCGGGTATGTCGGGGACGCCGGCTACGACATCGATGTCGTCGACAGCGATGGCCTGAGGCGGGCTATGTCACAGGTTAAGTGGCCCACCCCAAACCCTCGGGTTCAACCGCCATCGATCTCATCCATGGCCCCGCCGCTGATCTCCTCTGGCTCGATGTCAAGAATTTCCCATCCTACATCGCCATCGAGCCCCTTTTATCATTTATGAAGGACACGTTCTGCGACGCTGGCTTGGGATCCACAACTTCCAAGTCAGACCTCAGCGACGGCGACCACGAGGAGGGCACCCTCTCCGGCTCTTCCAAGGGGAAAGATCCCATCTGCTCTTCCAAGGGGAAAGAGCCGTCTGCGACATCAGGGAGGGCACCCTACGGCCGTGCTCTTCCAAGGGGAAGGAGCCCATCTGCGACAACATGGAGTGCATCTAGGGTCCGTGCTCTTCCCACGGGAACGAGCCCATCTGTGCCAAGTGAGGAAACCCATGATTTTGTTTTGCCGTGCCTCTTCACAGGGGGGAACCCATGATTTGTTTTGTCGAGTCCCTTTTGTAGTGTAGTGAGAATATGTCTAGTTTTAATTGCTATATTTGGTTGTTTGTAGTACGCCTTGTTTATTTCAGTTGTTCACAATGTGATGATCTATATGTGCAATTATTTACTGTGCAATACATTTCATCAATCCAGTTTTAAACATACCGATAGGAATGCATATATTTGCTTGTTGTTAAGCCTGTTATAGCTAGCATATGCCTCTTTTGAAGTTTTTTGATTGTTCGGTTGTTTGTAGTTAGCATATGTCCAGTTTCAAATGCTATCTTTGTTTGTTCATAGTATGCCTTGTTTATTCCAGTTATTCACAACATGATGTTCTATATGTGCAAGTATGAATTATGTAGTTCAATTTCATCAATACCAGTTTCAACAATACCACTCTGAATGACTACATTTGGTTGTTGCATCTTGTAGTTAACACGCCTTTCCATAGACCGGCACAATACCAGTTTGAATGACTATGTTTGCTTGTTGTTAAATGTTAGGCCTGTTGCAGTTAACACATCTTTCCACTTGTTTTGCTTTACTAGCATGTTTAAACCTGCACACTAAAGCTATCTTTTGGAGATTATTTTGTCTGCCATGGATATATTTGGTTGATGTTTAGCCTGTTGTGCTTAACATGCCTCTCGATGTACCTACACAGGACAATTTTGGGAACGAATGTTGTTTTTCATCGAGGTTACTTTCATCCCATGGCTTATATATACTCACTGTCCAGGATATCGGTAGCTGGTACCATATAGGCCGGGGGCTGATAAGGGACTAATCGGTGAATCGGACTTTTAACTGAATATATCTGTAACCCATTTATCATTAGGTTAACTAGGGCCATATGTAATATATCTGAGGCTACATAGCAACATGCACTATACTTAATGTCTAAATATGCAATCCTAGGCTACATAGCAACAAGGAAGAGTGTTACCTTAATGTTCTGATGATGTCTAGATATACGTAGAAGAGCAGTAGCAACAACAACACAGCCCTGTTTGGATACTCAACTTAGCTAGAGGTTAGAGTTAGTTTCTAGCTCATGACTAACCCTGAACTAACTCCATCCAAAGAGGTGTTTGGATGACAGGGTTAGATTGACAATACATGCACTAGGAGAACTAGCTCCAATTAGCACCTCTTGGGTTGCATAGTTTTTTTGGGTGGGTTAGATGCAACTAGCTCAAACTAGCCCTCATGTTTGGATATACTTTAGGGCTATTTGAGACCGAACTAGCTCAAACTAACTCTAACACATGGATACAGCAGCAGTTAATCAACCGATAATTTGTAAGAATGCAATAAACTCCTTCCGGCCCATAATATAAGATGTTAATTCATCTAATATGTGAGTATATTGGATGTTATAAGATATTATAAAAGAGTGTTGGAATACATCATTGTGCAATTGCTGTTTAGATTCTAATTAATATTAACTTGGTTCTTTTAGGTACATATGTCATTGGTAAAGATCCGTGCTTCGACCCTTTCTGCGTATGGGGAATGAGATATCAATGAACCAGCATCAAGTGAGGAAGCTGATAAAGATTGTTAGTAAAATGGGTCAAAAGATGGCAATTAAACTATTTGTTTACACTTTATCCAAGACAACAGCGAACTGCAGGATGGTAAGTAAGAACTCTGCAACCTTATTTTTACTGCCCATAATGAGTTGTGTTAGATGACAATGTCTGAATCTTTTTCCTTTGCAGTGGTTCCCAAAGCAGTTTACTCAAGATTACCTCTCAAACTACATGATTGGTGGGCATGCAAAGGTTAAAGTATTTCTACCAGAACACGATGATTATCTAGATGTTTTCATGAAGACCGTGAAGGATGGGCGGTCGGCCATCACAAGGGGTTGGACTAGAGTCGTGTGTGCCTTCTGCATGGAGGAGGGCACAATATGGGCATTCCGCTTCACCTTGTTCAGCAACCAGAATGTATTTCGCCTCTTTCTTTACCGTCTTTAATAGTACAAGTATACAACTGCGGTTCATCATTCTTTATTTGGTTCTTATGTAATTCTTGAACATATGTACCTATGAATCGAATAATGCATTGGTTGTTTGAACCTGATGGATATGAATAAAGCTATAGCATACATTCAAATTGAAATCCGGTACAATTTGAAATAGCGGCAATTAAATTACGATGAAATTACGCTCTGCGGGTCGTTACGGCACACACGGTTGGTAAAACACAAACGTTTGCGACATACACCATAATCCGACACGGTTCACAGAGAGGAAACGTGTGCAAGCATGCACACAGTTGCCGTTTGCAAAGCGTGTGCGATGTCAGACAATATCACAAATGGTGTGGGCAAACAAAACGTTTGTGATAGTTGCCTTATCGTACACGATTCGCAACCATGAACTGCTTCTGATGTGGTATGCATCATAAACGTTGCACCACAGAATAGTGTGTGCGATAGTTGTCGTGTACGACGATGTTAGGACGGTCCGACGTTTCGTAATCCTATCCGACACTCGTACGACGATTAGCTAATCTTCTTAACTAGTTATCGCTTCCGGTTTGGGAAAAGCGAATGTGTGTGATTGTCTACTTATCATACACGTTCTATAATGGTGAACCGTTTGTGATGGGCCGCGCATCGTAAACGTAACACCACAGAATACCGACTGTGATGGCAATGCGAGCACAAACGAGTAGCGAGTAATGTATATGCATCAAGTCTCCCTATCCCCGACGGTTTCTGGGTCGTGTGGGGAGGACCCCCCTATCGCCCACACTCACTTGGCGACGGTTCCAAATGCCGTCGCGGAAAGGGGTTAAAAACCGTTTGTATAGCACCTCGATGTACCAGTGCACCTCCGCGTTCAACACACGTACGGCTTGATGACGCCTTCACCTCCTTGATCTAGCGAGCGATGGTGAAGTAGTAGCTCGAGTCCTCCGACAGCACGACGTCATGGTGGTGGTGGTGGTGGAGAAATCTTAGCAGGGCTTCGCCAAGCCTAGCGGAGAAGAAGATGGACTACAAGGGAAAGGAAGGGCAGCACCGTGGCATAGATGGGTGTGGATGCCCTCCCTCTCCACCTCTATATATAGGGGGAAGGTAGGGGGCACCCTAGGGTTCCCCCTAGGGGGGTGCCGGTGGCCACCAGATGGGGCACCCCCTAGGGAAACCCTAGGGTGGCTTGGCCCCCTAGGTGGGTTCCCCCACCCCTTGCCGAGTGGGCTAGGGTTTGGGTGGCGCCCAACCCCTTGTGGGCTGGTGTGCCCCCTTCCCTTGGCCCATGAGGGCCCCCAACACTTGCCTCCCCCCCGCAACCTTTTTCAGTCTCCAACGAAAACCCGGACCTCCCGGAACACTTCCGGAGTCCGAATACCTTCATCCTATATATTAATCTTCACCTCCGGACCATTGCGGAGTTCGTCGTCATGTCCGGGATCTCATCCGGGACTCCGAACAACCTTCGGTCACCAACACAATAACTCAACTATACTTAGATCATCACCAAATGTTAAGTGTATAGACCCTGCGGGTTCGAGAACTATGCAGACATGACCAAGACACCTCTACGGTCAATAACCAATAGCGGGACCTGGATGTCCATATTGGTTCCTACATATTCTATGAATATCTTTATTGGTCGAAGCTGGATGCCAAGGATTCAGCAAATCCCATATATAGTTCCCTTTGTCTATCGACATGTTACTTGCCCGAGATTCGATCATCGGTATCTCCATACCTAGTTCAATCTCGTTACCGGCAAGTCTCTCTACTCGTTCTGTAATACAAGATCACGTGGCTAAATCTTTAGTCACATTGCTTGCAAGCTCATTGTGATGTTGTATTATCGAGTGGGCCCTGAGATACCTCTCCGGCATACGGAGTGACAAATACCAGTCTTAATCCATGCCAGCTCAACCGACATCCTCAGAGATACTTGTAGAGCATCTTTATAGTCACCCAATTAGGTTGCGACGTTTGATACCCACAAGGTACTCCTCCGGTGTCAATGAGTTGCATGATCTCATGGTCATAGGAACAGATACTTGACATGCAGAAAATGATAGCAATAAACTTGACATACTCTCTGGTTGAAGTAAAGGTTCAACAACCTCATCAAGTTATATCTTCCTCCCACTCAATTCTTTCGAGAGAAACTCTTTCTCGAGAAAGGACCCGTTCTTAGCAACAAACACTTTTCCCTCTGATCTGAGATAGAAGGTATACCCAATCGTCTCCTTTGGGTATCCTATGAAGACACAATTGCCCGCTTTGGGTTTGAGCTTTTTTGGCTGAAGCCTTTTGACATAAGCATCGCAGCCCCAAACCTTAAGAAACGACAACTTAGGTTTCTTGCCAAACTGCAGTTCATACGGTGTCGTCTCTATGGACTTAGATGGTGCCCTATTTAAAGTGAATGCAACTGTCTCTAATGCATAACCCCAAAACGAGAGTGGCAGATCAGTAAGGGACATCATAGAACGCACCATATCCAATAAGGTATGATTACGACGTTCAGACACACCATTACGCTGTGGTGTTCCAGGTGGCCTCAGTTGTGAAAAAATTCCACGTTGTCTTAACTGATGGCCAAACTCATAACTCAGATACTCTCCCCCTCGATCAGATCGTAGGATTTTAATCTTCTTGTTACGATGATTCTCAACTTCACTCTGAAATTGCTTGAACTTTTCAAGCGTTTCAGACTTGTGTTTCATTAAGTAAATATACCCATATCTACTCAAGTCATCGGTGAAGGTGAGAAAGTAACGATATCCACCATGCGTGTCAACACTCATCGGACCGCATACATCAGTATGTATGATTTCCAACAAGTCACTTGACCGTTCATTCTTCCGGAAAACAGGGTTTTAGTCTTCTTGCCCATGAGGCATGGTTCGCATGTGTCAAGTGATTCAAAATCAAGTGACTTCAAAAGTCCATCAACATGGAGTTTCTTCATGCGCTTTACACCAATATGACCTAAGCGGCAGTGCCACAAGAAAGTGGTAATATCATTATCAACTCTACATCTTTTGGCATCAATGTTATGAACATGTGTATCATCACTATCGAGATTCAACAAAAATAAACCCCTCACACTGGGTGCATGACCATAAAAGATACCCATATAAATAGAACAACCATTATTCTCTGATTTAAATGAGTAACCATCTCGCATTAAACAAGAACCAGATATAATGTTCATGCTCAACGCGGGCACTAAATAACAATTATTCAGGTTTATCACTAATCGATGGTAATCGAAGAGCGGGCGTGCCGACGGCGATGACACCAACCTTGGAACCATTTCCCACGCGCATTGTCACTTCGTCCTTCACCAGCCTTCGCCTATTCCGTAGTTCCTGATTAGAGTTGCAAATGTGAGCAACCGCACCGGTATCAAATACCCAGGCACCACAACGAGAGTTGGTAAGGTACACATCAATAACATGTATATCATATATACCTTTGTTGACGCTCGCCCCCTTCTCGTCAGCCAGATACTTGGGGCAATTCCGCTTCCAGTGGCCAGTTCCCTTGCAATAGAAGCACTCAATTTTTGGCTTGGGTCCAGCCTTGGGTTTCTTCACGGGAAGAGGAGCAAATGCTTTGCCACTCTTCTTGAAGCTAGTGGTTTTATTGACCATCAACACTTGATTCTCCTTCTGGATGACTAACTCAGTGACTTTCAGCATCCCGAACAACTCGAAGACTGACTTGTTCATCCCTTGCATGTTATAGTTCAACACAAAGCTCTTGTAGCTAGGTGGTAGCAATTGAAGAACTCTGTCAGTGACCGCCTCAAGCAGGAGCTCAACTCCCAACTCAACCAGATGGTTGTAATACCCAGACATTCTGAGTATATGCTCACTGACAGAGCCGTTCTCCTCCATCTTGCAGCCATAGAACTTATCGGAGGTCTCATACCTCTCGATCCGGGCATTTTTCTCAAAAATAAACTTCAACTCCTGGAACATCTTATATGCCCCATGATGTTCAAAACGCCTTTGAAGTCCCGGTTCTAAGCCATACAACATGGTGCACTGAACTATTGAGTAGTCATCAACACACGACTACCAGGCATTCACAACGTCCAGAGTTGCTGGAGGGAGTGGCGCACCAAGCAGTGCATCAAGGACATAAGACTTTTGGGCAGCCGTGAGGATAATCCTCAGATTACGGGCCCAGTCCACAAAGTTGCTTCCATCATCTTTCAGCTTAGCTTTCTCTAGGAACGCATTGAAATTCAGGGGAGCTACTGCGCGCCATTGATCTACAACATAATTTGCAAAGATAACTTAGACAATTGTTCAAGATAACGAGTTCAATTAATCATATTACCTAAGAACTCCCACTCAAATCGACATCCCTCCGGTCATCCGAGTCTAACATGATCCGAATTCACCAACCCAAGTCCGATCATCACATGAGATGAGGTGGTTTCAATCGTGAACATCTCCATGTTGATCATATCTACTATATGACTCATCTTCGACCTTTCGGTCACTTGTGTTTCGAGGCCATGTCTGTACATGCTAGGCTCGTCAAGTTTAACCCAAGTGTTCCGCATGTGCAAAACTGGCTTGCACCTGTTGTATGCGAACGTAGAGTCTATCACACCCAATCATCATGTGGTGCTTCGAAATGGCGAACTTTCGCAACGGTGCACACTTGGGGAGAACACAATTTTATCTTGAAATTTTAGTGAGGGATCACCTTATAATGCTACCGTCATCCTAAGAAAAATAAGATGCATAAAAGGATTAACATCACATGCAAATCATAAGTGACATGATATGGCCATCAAATTGTGCTTTCGATCTCCATCTTCAAAGCACCGGCATGATCTCTATCGTCACCGGCATGACACCATGATCTCCATCATCGTGTCGCCATCGGGGTTGTCACGCCAACCATGCTTCTACAACTATTTCTACCGCTTAGCGATAAAGTAAAGCATTACATAGCGCTCAATAATCGACACGCAGGTCATACAATAATTAAAGACAACCCTATGGCTCCTGCTGGTTGCCGTATTCATCGACATGCAAGTCGTGATAATCTATACAAAACATGATCATCTCATACATCAAATATATCTCATCATGTCTTTGGCCATTTCATATCACAACATACCCTGCAAAAACAAGTTAGACGTCATCTATTTTGTTGTTGCTGCCGGATTCGGGGTTCCGTAGACCCTTGAGAGGTTCGAACTCTGGGGTGCATGCGAAGAACTCTCCCCACCCAGTCTTCCTGCTCAACAATCCACGGCCTTGCTCGACGGACCCAAGGGACAAGAGACACAGCAGTTTATCCTGGTTCGGGCCACCTTGCGGTGTAATACCCTACTCTAGCTTTGTGGTGGATTGCCTCGAGGGGCTGAGGGATGAACTAGTACAGTGGTTGAACAGCCTCAGGAGGTGAGGTGTTCTTGAGCTCGATGAGCGGGTGAGATGGTCAGAATGGAATCGATCGACCCCCCCTATGGTGGTGGCTAATCCTATTTATAGTGGCCTTGGTCCTCTTCTCAAATGTTGGCGGGAAGGGATCCCACAGCGGCCAAATTTGAAGGGAGACAACTGGTACAAGCTATCCTGACCAAACTAGTCTTCGCCTACAAAAGGCTCTGGTGGTGACGCCGTGGTGGGCTCCGCGATGACCTCCATCCTGCCGTTCGGCGGTCTTGGTCTTGTTGCACTGATATGGAAACCTTTGCTTGATTCCTTGGGACCCCGCGCCTACGCTTGCCTCCTTAGCACCAAAGAGGAAACTGGTGCACTGCGCCCGCTGGCGCCCGCCTGGCCTTGGTCGTCATGGCTCACGTCATATGAACCTCGCGAGGTGCGCCTCGCCTTGCATAGATATCTCTGCTCCTTGGGAGCTAGCCTAGGGAGGCTGCCCCCTAGGGAGGTCTTGGTGTCATCTGCCTCGCGAGGCTTGGCCCCTTACGAGGGTCTTGGGTTGCTGTTGTTGGGCCGTTGACGGAGCCACGCCATGGCCCGCAGGTAGGCAAGCCTGGGTACTCCCGTTCCCAGGACGCTGACAGTAGCCCCCAGGCCCAAGGCGCGCTCGAACTTGGCTTCAAGGCGAAGCCAAAGGGGAAGGGCGGAGCGCTGCGGACCCAACCGCCTGTGGCCTTGGTCGGTGCATGGCGATTGATGGGACATGGGTGTCTCCGCTTCCCCACGCTTCCTTGGCAACCGTCCTTGCCTGACAAAATGGCTGGTGCTCGCCACAGGGCTTTCATTGCCCTTCCTTCGTCTTGCTCCAGATCCCCTTCTCCTTCTCGCCTAGAGAGCTTCCAAATCCATCGAAACTCTCCCCCTAGCCCGCAGCCGATGGCCACCGACAAGGCGAAGGCCGCGCACTCGCCCTCCTAGTTCGAGCCTGCCCTGAGCGCGTCGACCATTTCGGAGAAGAACCTCACCGCCGCGCTCCTGGTGATGGCGGGCAGCAGCAATGAGGGGGAGAGACAGCGCTTCGGGCCGGCTGCGTCAAGCCAGACACCTTGGGCGGCGCATTCTATCCTTTCTTCTTGCAGAGCGTCTTTGCGGGGTAGGTCCCCCCTTTCTCCGGCTTCTTCTATGTCGTCCTTCGCTATTACAATCTCCACACCCTCCATCTTCATCCCAACTCCGTCCTCCTCCTGTCGATCTTTGCCTTTTACTGCGAGGCATTTGTGGGGCTGATGCTGTCCGTGGTGCTACTCCGCCATTTCTTCTACCTCCGGGTCAAGGAGGGCCAGTGTTCGGGGTGTGCCAACTTCGTCGCGGCCAACGGTAGCAATGCGATCTCGCGAGCCGGGAATAAGGTGGAGGATTTCAGGAACAAGTGGATCTTCATGGACACCAAGCGCTCCTACCCTCGGCTGGCGCTGCCGACTGGGATGCCAGCGCCTCACGAGGGGTGGAATCACGAGAAGCTCACCGATCCCCGGGCGGAGTAGTTGATGGAGAAGATGGTGGCCAACCTGAAGGCAGAGAAGCTGACGGGGGCCATGATTGTCAAGGAATTCCTGACACAGTGCCTGGCTCCGCTCCAGGCGCGCTTGCGCCCCTTGTGGAAGCTCATGGACGAGGGAGGCGACCTCCGTCTGCATCCGGACGACTTGCCGGAAGAGGAGCTGAACAAAATTCTGCGCCTCCTGGTCGGGAAGGACTAGGGTTGCCCGCCAGATACTCATCTTCCGCTATACCGCCGCCCGGATGGGGAAAACATCGCCGTCGCCATGCCTGTCTTCAACGAGAACGGTCTCGTACCTCTGGCGCCCTCGGGGCCCAGGGCTCCCCGGTAGCATTGTCCTCCGGCGAGTCCCACCAGGAGGAGAGGTCGGACTCGGAGGAGACCCTGGAGAGGGCGGGGGAGACTTCTCCTCTGCGCCAGACCGATCTCCTCCGCACCCTTCCTGATGACGACGAGCACCCGGTGAGGGATTCGCCGCGCTCTGCCGGGGTCACCACGAGGTCCAAGGGCACCCCTCCGATGATGCCGCAGGTAGGGGTCCCAAAGAAGAGCATATCTTCGCTGATCCCCCAAGGTGATGCCTCCGCTTCGTCACCGGCCGGCATCACTGCAGATCTGGGCGCCATGCCCTCGCCCGCCCCTGGGGCTCGCGCGCCAGCGCCCCAGCCCGCGAAGCCTGCGGGCATGGTGCTCCAGAAGAGGCTGAGGTAGTACGCCGCCGTGGACCAGTAAGTGCTCTGCCTCGATCTTTGATCCCTGTTTTTGTCGCAGCATCTTGATGCCTTCCTCTTGTACAGTTAGGCCAATGCCAGTGGTGAAGAAAAAGAAGGAGACGACCGTGATCCCCGAGACACGGCAGCTTGCCGCGGCCACGCCACCTTCGGCGCGGAAGGGTGGTGATGGCTCTCGCGCCTTCGCGGCTGGGTCATCCTCGCGAGACTTGGGGGGCGGCCTCTTGAGAAGGCGACTTCTGTAGCCAAGCCGGCTCTGGAGGCGCTCGCGCTCAGCTCGCCTGCTGAGGACCCAAAGGCTCCGGAGCCCCCGGCCCCTTCTGCCGCTGCTAGCATGCCGATCCTGGCACCTGCGCTGTCTCCTCCCCCTTCTGTCACACTGCTGGGCCGTGATTTTCCTGCTTTGCATGATGCTCTGGAGGAGGCTCTCTCCGCACTAACCCAGCTTCGCGACGACCTTCAGGGCGCCGACCATCGCCTGGCGTCGAGAAGGATGGTTGATGTTCCAGGAGTCCGTCAGGAGTCCTGGCGTTGATCTCGGGATGGATGCGATCCGACGCGTCCGTCAGGGCGGCATGGAGCCAGGCCGTAGCGGCCTCCAAGGAGGATGAACGGGCTGCCGGCCTGGCCTCAGCTTCCCGTGACGCGGCATTGAAGGATGTCGAAGCTGCCGAGGGGCGCTGCCGGGTGGCGGAGGACGAGCTGGAGACCCTGCACAACGAGCGGGCCACTGAGGCTCGTCAGCACGAGGCGCAGGAGGAGAAGCTGAAGGCTCGGGAAGATGCGGTCGTCGGTCGTGACACCGAGCTGGAGCAATTGGCGCGGGAGCAGGCTGCGGAGCACGGCCGTCTGGAGAAGCTGAAGGAGGAGGTCAAAGCGGAGAAGGCCCGGCTGGAGGCCAAGGCGAAGGTTCTTGCCAAAGATCGTGCCGCCTTCAATTCTCTTGAGCAGTGGTCCTGCAAGGCACTACGGGAACTCTACGGGAGGGGGTTGAAGAAGCCATTGGTGACTGCTGAGGAAGGCCCCGCCGAGCTGGTCCCCCAGCTCGTCACGGCGCTCGAGGGCGTTGTTGCTTGAGTCGGCCCCATGGTCGAGGGGGAAGCCCGCGCGCTTTCCGCCTCGGCTATGACGCGTGTCTTCAGCCATCTCCATCTTTGCGACCCCAGCACCGACTTCGGAGCCCTGCTTGAGCCTGTGGACGAGGAGCACTGCACCGCCGCCGCCGAAGCCGTGAAGGACCAGGTGGAGGCCCTGCTGCAGAAGTTCCTCGCCATCGACCCCGCGACTCCGGCTGATGGTTGATACGTCTCCATCGTATCTACATTTCCAAACACTTTTGCCCTTGTTTTGGACTCAAACTTGCATGATTCGAATGGAACTAACCCGGACTGACGCTGTTTTCAGCAGAATTGCCATGGTGTTATTTTTGTGCAGAAATAAAAGTTCTCGGAATGACCTGAAACTTCACGGAGAATATTTTTGGAATTAATAAAAAATACTGATGAAAGAATCAAGACCAGGGGGCCCACACCCTGTCCACGAGGGTGGGGGCGTGCCTGCCCCCACTACAAAAAAATACACTTCCGTGATGATACGTGTTTGTCATAGTAGGTCGCGTTTTTTGTCATGCATGTACATCCATGACAAATTTATGACAGAATCAAGATAGTCATACCTGTGCTGTCGTAGAAGTGTTCCATGACATTACCAAAATTATCATCACGGAAGTGTCCACTTCCATGACGATAAATCGCGCGTCACAGAAGTGCTTTCGTCAAGGGTGATCGACACGTGGCATCCACCGTAACGGAACGCCGTTAAGCTATTGGGTCGGGTTTTGGATCCGATAACCCGTTAACAGCCCCGGCCAATGGGGATTTTCCACGTATAAAATCATCATTGGCTGGAGGAGACACGTGTCAGGTCCGCGTTGGCACAGGTGTCACTCATCCAATGGGCGAGACGCGCCTATGATATGTTGACACGTGGATCGGCCCATCAAGTTTAAATGGGCCGGCCCAACTGAAGGCCCACAAGATTTTGCGGACCATAATGGGCCGGCCCAGCTAAAGGCCCATGAGATTTTGCGGACCATAATGGGCTGGCCCAGCTAAAGGCCCACAAGATTTTTGTGTGCCATAATGGGCCGGCCCAGGTAAAGGCCCACAAGATTCTTGCGGATCATAATGGGCCAGCCCATCTAAAGGCCCACGAGATTTCACCGACATTAATGGGCCGGCCCAGCTGTAGGCCCACAAGATTTTGAGGACCCTAGTAGGCCGGCCCATTAACTGGCTGCCATGTTTTGGGCCAAATGCCGGCCCATATTTGATCCGGTCCATTAATGGCCTGCCACGCTCCGGGCCTAATAGTGGCCCATATGAGATCCGGCCCGTTAAAAGCCTACCATGTTCTGGGCCAAATTACGGCCCAGATCAGGTCCGGCCCTTTAAGAGGCTTTGGGCTCAATTATGGCCCATATCAGATTCGGCCCGTCAACAGGACACTATGCTTTTGGGCCCACTTGCTAAAGGCCCACTTAGTAATTCGGCCTGATATTAGTTTTGGCCTGTTAAGGGCCCGTTTAACATTTTGGCCTTATATTAATTTTGGCCTGTTAAAAGCCTATCATATAGTTGGGCCTAACTACGGCCCGGTTTGCATCCGGCCTGCTCGCAGCCGATATCTGATTGGGCCAAACAAGGACCGAAACAATTTTGGCCTATTAAAAGCCCATGATTTGATTCGCACAATCATGGGCCGGGGTTCATTTCGGGCTGCTGCCGGCCCGTGAGCTGTTTGGCACGTTTGAGGCCCAACCTACATCGTGATTGCATGACGGCCCGATTATGTACCGTAATTTTACGGTTTGGCCGGTTTACTGCGAAGACAGGATATATATATATATACAGTAAAATAACTACAGCATCGTGAATAAGAAAAAACCTAGACTATACAATAAAGAAATTACGGCATATTACATCCACTGGGCATCAAAGTTCGGCACTATGATAATAAAGCACAAGCAGACTGCAGATTACATACACTGGGCATCAAAGATCGCCACCAGTGCAAATAAACACACCGACAAAATAATATACAAAACCGACAGCACTTCAATAGAGTTCAACAAAGGTTAGCCCTGCTGGGGAGCTGCAGCGCAAGCAGCTGAGCAAGATGATGAGACTGCGCTTGTTCAACACTTATATCTTCCTCACTCTGAAAGATAAACAAGCAGACAGATGACAGGTTTTGCACATAAAAGTATCAGTGCTGACAATTCATCACATTTCTTACTGACGAATAAAGTGACACAGTTTAAAATTGCATTAACACAATACGGTATTGTTCAGGTCAAGACATGGCAGGAAATGACATTGTGAAGGAGTTGGCAGCTTCACGACACCACTGGATTACAGATCAAGAACTCATAAGTATCAATGGTTAGTGTGCTGTCAATTTATACCATTTCAGATTGGCAAATAAAGAGACGGTTTAAATAATAGTAGAATGATATGACATTGTTCATAGTTAAGACATTGCAGAATATGACATTGTGCTGTAGTGGGTAGGTTCACCACACCACTGGATTACGGATGAAGAACAGAAGCATACATGCAGTGCAAAAGAAGATCACTTGCTCTGTATAGTTTAATTTACATGGTATGAAGAAGGAACTTGGTTGTACAACTGAAAACTTAAATTGAGAAAGGACAAACTTTTGTTTATGAACTACATAATAAACTTTAAACAAGCAATTTGATGCAAACACCAAAAATAAACAGCTGTTGCAGTCATGCCTAACCAAATATATACAACAAAGTTTGAAGGCTTGAGATGGACAAACTTACATTATTGGTGAAGACAGGCTCTATAAAGGCCTTGTCCATGCTGATGGGGGGGGGGGCAATTCAAGAAGTTTACCACAGAATCTTCTTCAAAAGCATTGCCTTTATTCTACATTTTGTTAAGAGTAAATATAGATGTGATAATATACGAAAAAATGGAGAATATTTAAGATAAGATGAAGAGTGATGCTACATAACCAAGTAGCTATAAATGTAAGTGCAGCGATACAGGCAAAAGGTACAGCCAAGAGCAAGCACAACTAAACTTTTTCAGTACCAACCATATGGTAAGAGTAAATTAGATCTGATGTGTAGAAAATGGAGGGCAAAGGAAAATAAGCTGCAGAGTGATGGTACATGAACAACTACCTGTCATTATAAGTACACTGATAAAGGACAGGATGTACTTACAAGAACAATGCAGAGCTAAAAAAACATTGGCATTGGATATATTCTACACTAATGTAACCATTCATACAGATCAGATAATTTGGAGCGAACAATTGATAAGCAAGCTATCATGCATACTGCTGTCACATAATGAACCAGGTATGTATGCAAGTACAGTGATACAGGACAACATGTACTAACAAGAGCAAAGCAGCGGGCAGCATATTTGCGATATCCTGTCGTTCTTGTCAAACCGCAATTCTTCTTCGAGCAGATTTCCTGCAAAAAATATCCGAAAGGCACATGCGGAAAAGTAGAAGTTCAAATTGTCATGTGATTTCATAGACAGTACCTCATCCTGGGAACGAGACCAGTGCGTAACAAGGTTTTTCCATTCAATGTCTTCTAAATTTAGCACAGGAGACTTCACCGGAAATTCATTTATAGACTTGCCATCAAAGTGTGATTTCCTCAGGTAACACCGATACTGCTGCAATGCTTCCTTGAAAAGCACAAGCAAGCTTTGCTCGTCATGACTATCCAGATTGACCCTCGCCTAGTTACAACAATGTAATGTAAATCATTGATGTGTTCAATCAGCAGAAAACAGGAAAATAATAACCATGAATAATAGCACTTACACGTAAGTTGGACAGGAAGATGTGAAAATGGTGTTTGTCTTCACAATAATCTTCCCATGATGGGAATATATGCACGTAGTCCCTAACAACATTGAAAACATTGTCTTTTAAACTGGGAATAAATGGAATGGGGTTCCAATCTGCAGGAATTGGCCGTCTCTGCAGTTGGGATAGGTCTTCGGCCGGTGGACTTGCTGTACTTTTTGCTGGAGTGGGATTTTTCTGTGGTACAACTAGTGCTATGGCAAATGAAATCGGTATACCTTTTGCTGGAGTGCAGGTCCTGTGTGGTGGGGCTAGTGGTGTGGCCAGTGAAGTATGGGTACAGTCTGCTGGAGTCGGTCCTACGTTTTGTGTCACTGGTTGTACAGCCAATATAAGTGGGGTGTTGTCTGATTTCTTCGGCACCACCACGTTTTTCAAGGACTTTGCTGGTGCTCCTTCAGGTTCGGCAATCACCCTCTTCCTTTTTGATGTCTGATGCACAAGAACAGCATTTGAGTGGAAAAACATGGTATGATGACAGATGGAATATGTATTGATAATGGATGGGCATGGCATCTCGACATATATGATGAGTAAACTAAGCAGATGGCGGTGCAACAAAGTAGAAGAAATGCAAGACAACATATGCAAGATACCCGCAATCAATAAAACATTGCCAAATTAGAACAGGCACCTTGATGGGTGAATAGGACAGGCCATCTGCCTTTGACTCCTCGAGGTTAGAATAGTCATTAGGATCATATTCTGAACAAGAATCAACAGGTGGGGAGCGTATGAGTTTCATTGCATCC
Organism: Aegilops tauschii subsp. strangulata; assembly: GCF_002575655.3. Classification (NCBI taxonomy): domain Eukaryota; kingdom Viridiplantae; phylum Streptophyta; class Magnoliopsida; order Poales; family Poaceae; genus Aegilops; species Aegilops tauschii. Next base: position 393,687,424 of record NC_053035.3, read on the forward strand.
AGAATGGCACTCAATGCCTTGGTGCCAATTTTGTAAGTCATTGCAGTGTTTAGCTTCAAGAGTGGACTGCTGCTAGTGCGACACAAAGCAGCTACACAGATCATAGTGTAGATATAACGGGAAAACCTTAAGCATCAGACTAAAATCAGCAAAGTGGAACTTGCTGGAATATATGTGCTAGTATTGCCGGTACGGCTAGGAAGGCTTCGGATACCAGCTCTCTTCAAGTGAAGGTGCGGCACTGTTAATATCAGTGTAACTCTCAAAGGCGACACAGCTCCCCGCATTTCCTTGCTATTCTTATAGGATTCAAGTGGGCAGGCCACTACAAATCCTATTCCTATGTTTACAAGATCCTACGAATCAAAGAGGCTCAAAGTGTCCATCACAACCGACCGTATAGACCTCTACACTGCAAATGTCCCTGCTCATCTTCAGTACAAGGAACATACTGTACTACTATCATAGTCCCTCCTTTCCAAAATATAAGTCTTGGTAGAGATTTCCACTATGGATCACATACAGATGTATCCAGATACATTTTAGAGTGTAGATTCACTCTTTTTGCTCCATATGTAGTCCATGGTGGAATCTATACAAAGACTTGTATTTAGGAACGGAGACGTATTAAAGAAGAACGGAAGTGGAACATGGTAAAGAAGAGCAAGCAGATTTTGGATAATAAAATGTTGGTTGCACAATGCCCACACATGATGAACCAGAGCGCATTAAGAATGCAACTCCCAGCTGTCTCTCGACCATTTTAGGTGGTTGCATGAAGATCCTACGTCTCCTAACCCTTCTTCTTCCTCGTCTCTGATTCTTCCCATACAGAACACCGCACGGGCCGCCGGCCGGACCACCGGCCCCCACCGCCTGTGTTCCTCCGCCACCCCCACCCCCCACCCCCGCCCCAACCCCCACCCGCGTCGAGTTTTCTTCGTTCGGCGAGGCTCCACAACCACCCGAGCCCCTTCGATCGCACCGGCGAACTCCGGCGAGCTCTGGAAAATCGACTGACCCAATTTTGAAGTTTAGTCTACTGTGATTTAACTAGTGTGGAATATAAAAGGGGAAAACCATAAGCATTGGGAGTATAGTGTTGAGCGTGCCATGGCGAATCTGAAGGTGCAAACCGGACAAAGGCAACTTCGCAACCAAGACAAGAAATCAGAGTAAAGCAGTGGCGATCTATTTTCTTGCTGCGATAAATAAGTTGAGCAGATACGAAAGAGTACCGCCTCTGGTGCGGCGCCGTGTACGCATCTGCTGAGAATTCGACGGTGCTGCGGTAGTGATGGATGTCGGTGGCGTGGAAGCAGATCTAGGAGGGTAGACTGTGGCGGCGGGGCGCGGTGGACGAGACTGTCGTAGGAGCGGCGCCGGCAAGGTGGACAACGGCGGGGATGAGGTGAGAGGACGGGATGCAGGGATCCCGGTCCGAAGCCGTGGATGAGAGAGGTCGATCTCTTGTAATGGACGACGGCGTCGGGGTATCAGCTCCGGCATGGTGGAGGAGGACGGCGGTGGATGGGGTGGCGGACGGCGGCGGACGAAGGAGGGTAGGGTGGAGAGGGTGTTTTGGCGCCCACAGAGTACGAATGGGGAAAAGGGAGGTAGAGAGGAAGGGGGAACCATGTATTCAGGGCGCGCTTGTCTCAAATGCGAGGAAATTTACAAACTTAGCCCCCGTTTCAAATTTCTACTACATCACAGCAACATTAGTCGGTTGGGGATAGGACGGTAATCTCGCATACACCGAATATTTGCCGACGAGAGTTTGTTTTTTGCGCCCACCGTGTATGAATATGAATCGAGGAGGGAGTCGATTCGGCCGAGGACACACTGTGTTTTGGCGCCACCGTGTATGAATCCGGGTGAGAGGCGGTTACGTCACGTTTGGGTGAAATTACAAACCTACCCCTATCAAAACCTATAGAAATCCAGCAGATAGGCTTTGCGTGGCAGGGATAGGCAGTAGTGATTTCCATCTCGCAGATTTTGGTTTCGGGCGGTTACTGCGACTTTCCCCGCTTCGTCCAAATTTTGCAGAGTGCACGTTTACCATGCCAACTCAATTCGAATCCCGTTTGTATTCTGTTTTTTTCGGGTGGGATCCATTTTCAATTGGAATTACATTCTATATACATCATTTTTTATATATACTTTCAAAAGCACAACAAAGAATTCTGCTCCTTTATATGTATAATATGATTTACAAATACAACGATCTCGAAATCTTAAGGTTGAATTCGAATTTATTTAACCAAATTATGTTCTACTAAAATGTATGGATCAGTAATATCTACATATTAAATAACATAGATGTGCGTGAATTCATATGAGTATGCATCTTTGATAGATCAATTTTGGTTCGAGTATGGATTTCATGTATCATCATCTCGAATTCAAATATTTGAATCCCTTTTTTGTTCACTCCTTTCACGCCCATCTCTCTCGCATGCATGCTCCTTCAGGTAGCTATCACTCTCTTTTCTCCAGCTCACCCGCACGCTCACTTCATGTTTCTCCTATCCTCGCAAACATGGTCTCTCAACGTCTCCCTTGAGAAGTGTCACACTCTCCCTATCATTATACATTACACGGTTTTCATTATCTCTCACGTCTCTACAGTTCTCTGGTATCACTCGGTACCTAAGCTTTCTTTTTCACCGCCACACACACAGTCTCCACTCGTCTTTCACTTTGTCTTTCTCTCTATGGGATTCTCTCACACACCCTATATGTCTCTACATATGACTCATACCACTAAAATTACTCTCTCTCTCTCCTGTAGACACAACATTTGTTGCGGTCTCCTTTTCGTCTCCATCCCAGACTGACATTATTCATTTGTTTACCGATCAGACAACCCCAACTACCGTCTCCTCTCTCTCTCACACAGACACACACACACAACTCCTGCTTCCACTCCCCTTCCCGACTACCGTCTCTCTCACACACACAAAACTCTCGCTTTCGCACCCCGACTCGTATTTCTCTCACAAACATTTATCGACTAGCTAGCCTCTAGATAGGTTTATACACCCGCACACTCGTGCTTCCACCATCGCATACATGTCTCTCTCCCGCTCCTTGTATCTATGTAGATTTTTCTTCCCTTCTTGAGACACGCCCTCTCGATCGTGCACACACACACTATCGCCTCATTTTAAGCTGATACCTATCGCACACACACTCCTTGTGTCTTTGTCACACATGCACTCCGTCCTCCTCCACTCTCCCTCTCTCTCACACACACATGGGCTTTTTGCAACAACTAGCAAGATGCCCATGCGTTGCACGGAACATCAAGATGCATTTGTATGAGTAGTTTATCCTGTGGGGGAAAAGGATGAACGAGGGAAGGCCTTATTTGCAAATGTGGAGAGGGGTGTGGGTATCTTTTTGCAAAATTGCCATAGTTTCCTTCCTATCCGTCAGATATAGATCGGACGGCCTATATTGCAGGATGGCAGGCACACGATCATCACCGACAATGCTTTTTTTATAAGAGTAGGGATAAAAAATAGAGTTGGTGATGATGATGGGCCTGCCATCCTGCAATGTAGGTTGGCCGATTTATATCTGACGGATAGGAAGGAAAATATGGCAATTTACCCGCACTCTTCACCACATTTGTAGATAAGGCCTTCCCTCATTCATCCTTTTTCTCCCACAAGATCTTGATGTTCCGTGCAACGCACGGGCATCTTGCTAGTAAGAGTAGAAATTAGACATATACCACTTCTCGAATCTTGAAACCAACAACATTCCTCCCTTATCTCATCAAAACCGCCAAAGGAATATATTTTGAGTGAAACATAACATATTTTTAGTGATATACGTATTTCAAAACTAGAATTTTTTTTTCTATCAAATCGGTGAATATGTATTAATCTACTTTGATCGTGTGGCAATGCGTTGGCACATTGCTAGTAGTTATTATAATTTTTTGCACACCAGACAAACGGTGGAGTACATATACGAAGAGAAGAGGCGCGCGCACGTAGTCGGCCTCTCGCTGTCTCGCACACATGAGTGTTACGTAAAGGCGACGTTAACAAATAAACCCTAAAATCCTAGGTGCACGATGGCTGCATTCGCGGGTACCGGGTACGTGCTGGAGCACCTTTGTAGGAATAGTCAGCTCGCGTGATAATTTGATCCGTAGGAGTTGATGGTCGGGACCACAGGTGAACGACTTGGAGCGTGGTGGCTCGCCAGTTTCCACAGATCGAGTAGCCACGTTTAAAATATCATTTTTTAGCGGGGTTAAGAGTTCCGATTTTCAATGGCGCGTTATAAGTAGTAAGTAGTTTTTAGAACGGTTGGTATGGAGCGAAAATGGAATTCATAGTACTACGTACCTCCTTGGCGTATGGTTGTATGGTTTTTTTTGCGATGGAGGTTGTATGGGTTTATGTTGCGAGATGTTGAACCTGGTAGTTCTAGGGCAAATACTATGGTTTAGATTTAGATGCTGGTTTTCAGTAATGAAAATCGCAAGGGGAAACCCTTCTTTGATTAAAAAAACTACTACCTCCATTCTGGTTTACTAGTCCCCATCGTACTTTGGGTCAAAGTTTGTCCACGAATTTTACTTGTAAAATGTGAATGGAAAACGAGATTTTGTTATACCCAAACAAAAAAAGGACTAGAGATAGTGATTGCTCTGACACGGACGCGACCTCTCATAGCACAGGCATTGAACCGGCGCGCCGGCCAAGAGTGCCACACTCGCTGCAGGCCCGGCTGAGCACGCCTCCTCGTCGCGTGCAACCAGCTTAAGACTGCCCCGCCTGCCTTCATTGAATCTGCGCGTGTGCCGGCAACACATCCTTCCGCGAGCCGGCAGGCATTTTAGAACACAAAAAATGGCTAAAATATAATTAATTTACGCATGGTCTTGACTTGTTGTGCTCGCACTGGTAGCAGGAACTAGTAGAGGATTTTCTTTATTTATAACTCTCCTCACATTTTTTTGGCTTTGAAGTGAATCATGGTTGTGGACATTATGTATGAATGTGCAGATATCTGTGAACATGAGTTTGATGTGGAAGTTGAACTTGGAATGTCGGGCTTGCGCGTGAACTATACCATGTCCAATGCTTCGTCTGTTATTGTCTGGAAAGTAATTGCTGTTATTACATGACCCGAAAAAAAAACATTTTGTGCCACATCAGTAGATGCACGGACATCACAACAAGCATGCTGACTGGATAAACATTTGAACCTAGCTATTATGAAGGAAATTTTGTATTGACAACAGTTTTAGATAGCAGGAGACGCCTAGCCTGCTCTGCCTCTACTAGCTTATTTCTGGCTTCTTCCATCTCTTCTTTGGCTTGGGTGAAGAGAGCATCTGATTGCTCTTTTCGCTTCTTCAGGAACTCAGCTACATTCTCAAGGGTAGCTGCATGCTTTCTTTTAGCCTTTACTAATGCCACGAGGACACGAACAGCTGACGACTCCACCTGGCTTGTGTGTAATCCAGCATCATCTGGGAATTTGCACCTTGTGTCTAATCCAGCATCATTAGGGAACTGGCACCTTGTGTGTAATCCAGCATCATTTTGGAAACATGATCTCGAGGTTGACCATACTTCCCTCCTCGCAGGAACTGCATCCTGACATGAAGTTACGTCTTTTTTAGATCAATACTTAGAGCAACCTAGATCCATTTAGTAGAAGCCAGATAAACAGAACTCGGAGAAGTGAATTCAAAAGGAAAAAAAATAAAAACAAACTACAAGGTGAGAACACCCACTTCCGACATCAAGCTAAAAACGAAAGCATTAGGACGATTAAGACTCTTCTTATTACACATCGAAGAACACCACGCTCAAGAGAAATAGAAACTACAACATATACACATCGAAGAACACGAGGCTACACGAAAGTAATTGAAAGGGTGTTACTTACCAAAGCTCGTTTTACAGGTTCGGTGCAGCTCCTCTTTAACTTGCCACGCTCCTTGAAGATGTCCCGAATATCCCGTGTTTGGTCTTCATTGCTCCTCTGCATGTTCGCACTCGTGGTTTTAAAATCTCAACATGGCAAGAAAAATATACTACTAGTAATACTCGCGCATCTTGTGGGCAACATTAAAGCACTCGTCTGCCATGTTAGAGCATCTCCAACAGAATCGCAACGCGCGGCACTTTAAAAAAGCGTTTACAGTGCTGAGATCGAGAAGTAGATACTAGAGAGTAGAGGATAGTTCTCAGCATAGATAGATAAAAAAAGATAATTCAACTACTCCTCATCGTCCGACTCCTCCTCGGTGATGTCCTCCTCCGACGTCTGATTGTAGGCGTGAAGATACCAATCGTCATCGGATTCCCAGGGCGACGCCGCTCCTAGCCTCATGTTGAATTGAGCGTCCGCTTTTCGCCTACGCTTGTCCTCGCGATAGGCGGCTCGCTCCGCCCTCCTCTTATCCCTCTCCGCCCTCCTTTGCGCATAGAACTCGCGCTCATTGATGATGTCATGCGGGAAGTGTTGGCGCCACAGCGCCCTAAGCCGCGGCAGAGGCGCGAGCTCCTGCGCCCGCTCCCGCGTCGGCACGTTGGGGAAGTTCAATGTTCTATGAGGCCACCGGAGGCGCCACACCGCCGCATCGTACGCGTGGGCGGCCTCGTTGGCGGTGTCGAAATTGCCGAGGCCGAGGCGCATCCCGCGGAACCGGATCTCGGCGAAGAAGCCACCGGAGGGGCGCGCGCGGACGCCGCGGTATCCCCAAGTTTCCCGGCGACGCGGCGGCATGGTGGCGCGGCGGCGGCGAGGCGAAAAAGAGCGGGAAGAGAGTGGTGGCGAGGCACAGAGCGGGGAGAGAGCGGTGGCAACGCACAGAGCGGTGGGAGGGCGTTGGATTTTATAAAGTGCGTCGGACGCCGCGCGCCAAAACTAGCGCACGCTCGGCCGCTTTTTCCCGCGCGCGCGCAATCCTTTCCCGACGTCTCTGCTATCTCTACTCTCTTCTCTACTAGCGTGATACAGGAGCGACGCACAATTACAAGCTGATATTCTGTTGGACAATGGAGGCTATAACCAATTACTTTTACAGGAATAATAGCACCCAGGAAATTTGAAGGGTAGGTATGAACAAAATTGGAACTGCACATGTACTGCTAAGTGATTTAATACACACATTACCAATCGAGGAGGAGAACGATGGTCGTGGCGGCCTCTGTGAGTCATGGTCGGCAACGGGAGTCAGTTCATTGTCCACGACGGTGGTACTTCTGCGCTTGGCGTCGGCTTCCGGGAAGCAGATCCGAGACCGTGGAAGACGATGCCGGGGAAGAGGCTCCGTGTACGACGACGACGGTGGACCGGCTCCAGTGCGGCGTACGAGGTCGTCGATGAGGCAGATGCGCTGCGGTGGACGAGTGCGCTGATGTAAAGGGGAGGAGCACGAAGGCTGCGGTGCCGTGGAGAAGTCTATTTTGTGGTGGGGATAGAAAATGGGGAGTATTCAGGTGTACTACTCTGGGTGCCGGGGTGGGGTTGGCTGGGTAGGGTGAACCTAAAGTTACGAAAACAGCCCCCTACCAAGCGTCATCTGTAGGCCTGTTCCGAAGGCTATGATGGTAACTTCCCACTGGTCGAATCAGGGTCGCGGGAGATTTTCCCGCCGACCTCAAAATTTTGTGACACTGGACTCCCCGTGTGGCGTGTTGAGTGATTCGGCTAAGCAACTAGCGAGTAGTAGTAGTAAAGTCTGCATATTAGGTTTAACTGAAGTCAAACTTCCTAAAGTTTGACCAAGTTTATAGAAAAATATAAACATTTACCATAACAAATATGTATGATGTGAAAGTACATTCAATAATGAATCTAATGGTATTTATTTGTTATTGTATATGTTAATATTTTTTGTTATAAGCTTTCTGAGAGTTTACAAAACCTGACTTTGACCAATGCTAATACACGGACTTAAATAAAAACGGAGGGAGTACACATTTTTTTTCTTAGTTTGTAGTGAACTAATCATTTTTTTGAAATTGTGAAATGAATATATTAGGCTATTGACTTCGAATGTAATGGTCTATACAATTCAATAGTTACAATCATTGTCGAATCCCAAGATGTATACAAGGTCTATAGTACTTCACAACATGCTTAAACTCACATAATCCCAGTCAAATGAGAATCTAAATGCATTTCATAGTTATTACTTTGTAGGATGCAACAAAAACAACCATAACTCTACATCAGCCATTATAGAAGCAACATTTTGACATATCCCAATGTGTGAATGAAACGTGTAGAGAGAGCTTTTGAAGATGGAGCAGATAGGGCGGGAAAGATTGTATGTATGTGGACGAGAGAGTAGGAGACAAACCTAACGAGACAGAGAGAGAGATAGAGAGAGAAAGAGAGAGGAAGAAGTTAGGTCTGTGAGAAAGATGGATACATGTAATATACATGAGATGCGTGTGCGTCTGGATTCTATATACGTGGAAGGAGAAGAGACAACATGTTTGATGAGAGAGCTGGAAAAACATGGACGAGAGGGGAAGGATCTCGTGGGTTGAGGGATTGACAATTTTGTGCGGGGGAGAGAGGGATTGGTAATTTTGTGCAAGAGAGAGAGAGGGTGGGGGAGGAGTCAGTCAGCCGTCGTCACATCACCCTGCTTCCAAACGACCCCGCATTCTCTAGCGCGGTGTGGTCGCCGTCTTCGATCTGCTCGATGCCGTCTTTGAAGATTGAGGTGTTGTGCATGTTGGGGTGCAAAGAAGCACAGGCGAGAGTGGTCGCCGTATAACCTTGGATGGGGATGAATTGTATGCTCGGGGGAGTGTGTGTGTGTGTTGTGCTGCGCGTGTCTGTGTGTGTGTGTGTGTGTGTGTGTGTCAGATATTGAGAGAAAACAAACCTAAGGAGAGAAATGGTTATTCACGAAGAGATTGTGCGGGCCTTGAGGTGGGCAGGGGCCGGGTGAGGGTGTCAAAATGTGCGCGTTGATGCATGTGTTGCATGCGACCGTGCGAGGGACGGACGAATCGAGAGAGATGGTTGTTGTGTTACGGATGCTCCTCTCTCTGTCTCTCTCTCTCTCCCTCTCTCTCTCTCTCACACACACACAAGTAAACTAGAAGACTGTTCTCTCATGTATACACAACGTATCGGCATCTGTCTATGTCTCACTCATGCATGATCATTTGCACATTCACACCTCTCTATGTCTGTATCACACGCACACCGTCTCCACATTGCCCTTCCGCCACAACACACATATGGACACATACACACGTTCTCTCTCAGTCACACACACAAAATCAGTATTAAAAAAACTAGGGCGCACCTAAAACGTCCAAATCCAAATAAACACGACTGGAGCTAAATTCAAATATATGGAAATATTGCAGCGTCAAGAACTTTCATAGGAAAAAAAAAGTTGAGTAATATTCGAGGATTGTTTTCACACACACAAAAAGGTTCGGTGGATGTCCTTCGAGCGCGACACGGTGACACACCGTTCGATCGACTGTGCGGCCGCGGTTCACGCGCTTGCACAGGATTCCGTATCGTGGTTGTGGTACTAACTAATAAAAGCGCTGCCTAAGTCTAATGTTTACGTGTACTAGTACGGTTTTCTTTTAAGTTTGACCAACCTTATATATAAAACTAAAGTAAGCTCCCACACGCGCACTCATCAATATGCCGCCGCCGTCGCGCATGCCGGCGCCTGCCTGCTCCGGCCAACAATTTCTCGCCCATCACCGCCGTGTCGCCGCCATCCCTGTGCCATGAAGCCGAAGGATCGCCCGCTCACGTCGTCGGTAGTCCCTCCTCGCGATGCCGCCGCGCTGCCAAGCACGCAAGCAGCTGGTGGAGCCACGTCTATGCACGCAGCGTACGAAGAGGAGGACGAGCGCGTGCTCCAGCACGCCGGCGAGGAGGAACTAGCGTGTCATTGTCGTCTCCGCCCGCGCGGAGGAGGCGCGGATGGTGGCTGTCGCGGCGGAAGCCGGTCGCGCGCGCGTTGAGCCCGCAAACCGGGTGCGGACGCGGAATCTACCTTCGAGACCTTGAATGCCACGTGGATCCTGCAATCTGAAGGAGCAATTTGGGCCAGTCGACTCATGTGAGCCGTTTGATGCAACATGGATGGCTAGAAGGGCTTCTTCCACCTCTTCTGCCGTCTTCTTCCTTCGCTCCGTCGAACTTCTTTCACAAATCGACTGACCCAAATTTTACTACTAGTACGAACGTATTAAGTACAGTAGGAACATGAACATACGAGCAGTAGTACCAACTGCAAGAAGAATAGTAGTAAGACATAGTACTAGTACTACTGTACGTACTAAAGAGTTCAAATAACGAGAAAGAACATAAACATAGTTCTGCTGGGGCCTCAGCACAACACACCCTTGAAAATAAACTAAGCAACTAGTCCGCTTGACACTGCAGTAGAACCAGCATGAGCAACGGCACTGCCACCTACTCGGAGTCCGAGTCCACGTCCTCGACTTCGTCCTCGTCCCTCTTCCTCTTCCTCTTCGCCGACGCTTCTTTGCTTGAACCGGACACTCAGCTCTGCTTCTTCCTCCAACCCTTGTAGATATTTAAACAAAGGTAGGCATCCATTTTTGCGTATAGGATTTGATCTTCATCTAATGTCTTCGACTCCCATGCATGATGAAACTCGTGATGAGGTTTCTTCAGTTTAGCGTACGAAGGATCAATCATGGCTGCTGCCAGGGTCAGCATTGAAGGTTGAGAGGAGGACACCTGGCTTGCCTTCTGGAGATCGAAGGGCTGGCCTACACCGAGACCTATCCGACGCAGGACATCCCTGTCGTTCTTAAAGCCTACAGTAACAAATTTCACTCTTTTGTCCTTGAGGAAGTTCTTAAAATCCTGGCACTCAACATCGGCATGGCATATGTGGTAGACCAAGCAAACGTTATGTACGCAAACCTGGATCATGGCGGGCTTCTTCCTCTCTTCGTCCTTTAGATCCTTCTCTCGTCCCAGGACTGTGGTGTACTCAACGTCTAGCCCAGCGACCCACTCATCCATTGAACTGTTGAACATGCGTAGGAAGCGAGCAAGCCATGCTTTCACCGTCTCGGATCCACGTGTGTAGATGACGATGAACTGATCGCCGGTGATGGCTCTAACCTGGTACTCAGCGGCGACCATGGAGATTTGGGAGGCCATGGATTTTGGAGGAGGGTTAGGAGAAGTGGAACTGTTGTACCCCGCAAAAAAATTGGGAGCGAACTAATGTGAAAGGACAGGACGACTGGGAGCGAACTGTTGTAAGGTAGAAGACGGGGACGAGTAGGGCGTGCGAACGGTGTGGGGTTGCTGGCTTGCCCGGTGGATAAACGGCTGCAAGCCCCCAAAGAGTTCTCGAGAACTATGCGGGACCCACTAGATGTCATGTCTACTAGACCCATATCATAGGCCTCACGGTATAGCTTCTGCCTGTTCGCACGCCATGCCGGCGCGTGGATGTAACTTCACTTAATTCCGTCAAACGCCGCGCCTCCCACGACCTTCGCCTCCCTCGCACGGTCGCGCCCTTTGAGACTTCGACCGGCTATAAATGAGCAAAAAAAATTGCCTTCTTTTAGACAAGCAATTTTTTTTGCCTACTCTGCATGCATGATACTCCCTCTGGTCCTTTTTACTCCCATCAACCATTTGCAAAGTGTTTGACCAATTTTATACTTTTTTTTGAACACCACCTTATATTAATTAACCAGCCACACCAGTACACTCATTCGATACAATATTCACCACACAGGGTGGTATGTTATTTACAAGAATACCATCTAATCTATTGTCAAAGCTATACTTAGTGATTAAGTGTGCCACCTTATTGGTCGAACGGCTAATCTTTGACAATTGAAGATTGTTGATCAACTTCGAGATGCTCAACGCTTTCATCTTCAGGTCACGCATAGCAGACCTGTCATAGTCCCCCGATGCAAGAGACGCTACCACAAAAGCGCAATCAGTCTCTAAAATTACAGGATTATGAAGAGAAATACCTATGTAGAGACCGGCAATGCAAGCCCTAAGCTCTGCTTCCTCCACGCTTTGACAGGCATCAATGAAATCCCACGACCAAATTTATACTAAAAATATCAATATCTACAATACTGATTATAATGAGTATAAGAACTATGTTTTATAATGAGTGTAAAAATATTGATTTGACATTGTGAATGTTGACACATTTTTCTATAAGTTTGGTGAAAGTAGAGGTACATTGACTTCAGACAAAACTTAAATGCACAATGCAAACTAGTTCCTCCGTCCAGGTGCGTGCCATGTCCTATCTTGTCATCACAACAAGGTTAGCTATTAGGCTGGCCATAGTGGGGGTAACATAAGTAGTATCATGCACTTGGGACTCGCAAACATGCTAATGTGGTAGGCAATTAAAGAAGAGAGAGATGGTTATAGTAACATAGGTAGATACCGTAACATAATAAATGTGATGCTACTATGTGTCATGCATGGCAATAAATGAGACCACCTATGATACTAATCTATGATACTATGCACTATAGAGGTAGTAACATAGACTAGTAACATATGCATGTTACTAGTCTAAGTTACTCCCCACTATGACCAGCCTTAGAGTACCACTACCTCCCTTCTAGTTTAAAGGGCTCGATTCAAAAATTTCACCTACTCTTAGCAAGATAGTAGAGGCGGTGGAATAGTTTTTGAAGTCTGCAAAAGTACTCAACTAGTGCTGTCGTTCTTCACAAAAAAATGTGTTTACCAATGCATGCATGAACACTAGTTACTCTAACCCCCCTCTCTTCTTTAATTCTTTGCCACATCAGCATGTTTGCTATTCCCGTGTGCATGATACCAGCTAAGATACCACCATTATGGCCAGCCTTAATCATCGCATGCAATAATTTAGTGCACCTTGAAATATGAACATGTGTGGGGCGTGTATGCTTTTAATGACTTGAGACTATACCTAGCCCGGCATGCAAGAGGTTCCCCATACTTGCAGGAAGCCCGTTCGTCTCCAAATCTTTTCCTCTCCATGTGTGGAAACAATATGCCTTCCAAACTCTCCTTCTCCCTCCGGCGGTCCCACCACTCCACCCCGTGTGAAAAAATCTGCATGCATGACTCTCCTCCTCCCACGCTCGTCCAATCCGTTGTGACCAGCAATATTTCCACCCCTTCGCTCCCCCGTAATTTACTCCAACAAATATGCCCACGTAGCTGTTACTTAACTACAGGTGCATTGGATCACTGACATATGGGCCCAACAGGGGTCTGGCCCATATGTCAGTGACGCAACTGGACCTGCAGTTAAGTCAGTGCAGCTCAGTCCATATCTTACGTAGGTGTGCCATTGCTCGCTATAAATATTGCGCCTCCCACGACATCGCTATCTCCTCCCCCTCACGTTCACATTCATCGCTATCTCCTCCCCCTCCCTCTCACGTCGAACACCATGGCATCGCCCCTCCCAAGCCCTAGGAGCCCCTCGCTGCACCGCGCGGACGATCACGCGTCGTCGTTCCGTTCCTCGCCGCCACTAGTCGAGGAGGACGCGGCGGTGTTCCGCTCCTCGCCGCTACGCGACGCGTCGCCATTCCATTCCTCGCCGCCACTAGTCGAGGAGGACGCGTCGGCGTTCCGCTCCTTGCCACGACGCGACGCGTCGCCGTTCCGTTCCTCGCCGCCACTAGTCGAGGAGGATGTGTCGGTGTTCCGCTCCTCGCCGCGACGCGTCGAGGTGGACGCGTTGGCGTTCCCAATCTCGCCAGCACGCGCGCCGGAGGACGCGTCGGCTCCCCGCTACGAGGAGAACGCCGCGCCGCCCGCCGAGCCCCCCAGCCTTGAGGAGCTTTGGAAAGAAATGGATGTCGCCTTGTGGGAGGCTTTCCCTCCAGCAGAGCGCGCCAAAATAGAGGCGGAGAAGAAGGCCGAGGAAGAGAAGCGCACCGCGGAACAAGCTGCCTGGGAGGCCTATGTCGCGTCCGAGAGAGTCAGGCAATTGGCTCTTGGGCAGAAGGCTCGTGCGAGGGCCGTGAGGGTGGCGGAGGACGCCCGTGCCGATGCCCTGAGTGCAGTCGGGCCCAAGCGCCTCATCTATGCTTGGTGGTACGTGGACCGGGTGCACGCTTCCAGCGAGGAGGAGTACCTGTTGGTGCCGGATCACCACACCGGTGAGATCGCGCTCGCCCGCCGGCAAGCCGCCAATCAGCACCTCGCGAGTTGCGAGGCTGAGGAAGAGGCGTTGTGTCGGTGCGCTGGGAAACGGCGGCGCACCAGGGCACTCGTGGCGCGCCGCAAGCGCTCCTGCGAGCGCCGTGGCTTTTAGGAGGAGTATAATTTTTGTTTCGTAAGGCGATCTCATTAGTTTTGGGACGCAAATGATAAATCCCGAACGTTTAGGAATTTTTAGCGTCCTTAATTAAGTATGTAAAAGGGAAAGTTTGGAAACCTTGTGTATTCGTACGCATTTTGCAAGTATGTGCATATAGCACAAACTTTACTATATACTATCGCACTACACGTCTCTCTCGATATATGCTTGCAGACTGTGATACTCCCTCCGTCCAGGTCAATAAGTCATCTTTGGTTGTGCACCGTGACCAAGAAGGAGGGAATACTTATACACCTAGATGGAGGGAGTACTACTATTACTTATGTACGTGCAAATGCACGTTTTAACATTACGATGCGGTTTTTGTAAAAGTAGAAAAACAGCACTAGTCAAGCTTGTGAAACGATTCAATGCAAAACAAATGCAAAAATGCTCGTTTGATTGTTTACTTTTAGCTTCCTTCTCTGTGGTTATTTCTCTGTCGTACTTTGTACGGAGTATCTCACTGGTTGGAAAGGCATGCAAATTCCCAAACCGCTTCCTACACCCTGTATCGAATTTTTTGCCTAACAAGTTGTGCCGTGCAATTGGAATTCCAACTTGAGTACTACTACTAGTAGGAGTACCAGGGGTCAGTTCTTTTAGGCTTCTAGATTAGTAATCCCATAACTACTACCTCGGTCCTGGTTTATTGGTCCCCATTGTAATATGTGTCAAATTTTGATCATAAATTTAACTAATGAAATGTTAGTGCATGTCACATGCACCACTCCATCCGTCTAGGTGAGTAAGTCATCTTAGGTTGTGCACCGTGACCAAGGAGGAGGAGAAAACAAGAAACTTTAATGTTTATTTGCTAATTAATAGTATTGCATGCAATGAACTAACCACTGCATGCCGTGTTTGATATCTCAAGTCATTAAAAGCATGCACACTCTTTATCTCTTATTGGTTGATATGTCAAGAAACAAGAAACAAGGTACGGAGTAGAAGTTAATGCACCGCGCCTAAGTGTTTTGGGATTATTTGGTTTTCGTAAGATGACTTACACACCTAGACGGAGGGATCACAATGGTGAGGAATAAACCAGTTAAATCTTTGGTCAAAATTTAGCACAAATTACAATGGTGAGGAATAAACCAGGACGGAGTAGTAGTTTAGAAGCCCAAATAAATGAGTGAGGCGCCTTATTGTTACTCTCCACTGTGACTAGTCTTGTGGGAAAAGCTGGGGAAGCCGCCAAAAGAACTGGCCCTAGGAGTAGTAGCTAGGGATCGAGTGTGCGAGATGAACCGGAGAAAGTAAATGCAGAGAGATGAAATGCAAAAAAGACGGAGGGATGTGATGGTTGCTTGTCCGTTTATTTTACCAGGCCACTTATTACTGGGAGTGGTTGGGTTTTGTGATATGACGGCTTTACTGCCACGCCACGAGCGGGGTGCGAGGTGAGACTCCCGTGCAGCGCCGCCCTCTACACTTGTACTACATCGGTCGTGGTTTATTAGTCCCCCATTGAATTTGACTGAAGATTTAACTGACAAAATGTTAGTGCATGTCAACAAAAACTATATCGTTGGATTCGTATTTGAACATAGTTTTGAATGATATAATTTTAGGTGACATGCATCAGCATTTATCGTACTATATATAATGTTAGTTCAATTTTTGGTCGTACTAATCTATTGTAGTAAGGTGCCCGTGCGGTGCACCGAAGAGTGAAATGCATTGATCGGGGAGTTGTTTATTTTGACAAAGGATGAGGGGGTCATCTCATGTGTAACGGGAATCGATAGGTTTCTTCGGATATTATTTCATCTCTAGAGCTCACAAACATCCGTGTGAAATAGATAAAAAGGTATCTTTTGCAAACAAAAGCGTTCAACTGTTCAACCTGCATCCAAAACTTGTGAAGAAATAACACTTATTGTGCTTTGCAAGAAATGATCTTTAAGAATTAGTTTTTGAGTATCGATTGTTATACATGTTGGCTACAGATGACATGGCACTTTCTTATAGTCAACAGTTGGCTATACTATTAAGTAATATTAACCATGCCCTTATACACCTAGGCGGAGGGATTAAATCAGGATGACTTGCAAGCGGGCAGAGGAGATGTAAGAAATGGTTCATCGTAAGTCTTTCACCAGTACTGTAGTAAAAATTCATACATGGAAGATTCTAGACTAAACCATAAACGGATACACTTTTATTCATGCGCGATACTCCAATAGAGCAAGCTCCTGCATGGAAGTCTCCACATGCTTAGACAGCGGATTACATTGAGCAAAGACTAATGATCAACATTTAACTTGATAATGCCTATGTCCAGGTGAACCTCCTTGGTGTCCCCGTGCACCGCGTCGGAGGGTAAAGGATGCCATGGGTTTTCCAAGTCCACATTGGCGGGATAGTCCCAGCTCCCCAGAGTCGAAGTCCGTTCGATGAGGCCGGTGTCGCCGCCCACGCGACCCGGAGGGGTAGTAACACTGACCACGCACCCGTACATCGGCCTCGTGTCAGTGTCAGCGTCAGCGGCGTCGCCCCTGATGCACATTACAGAGACGGGGCGGCGGCCTGCGCGGGCCTCGCCGGTGCCCACGATCAAGAGGAAGACGCTGCCGTCCTCCTCTGAGACTAGCAGGCGGCGGTGATCCTCCAGCGACTCTGGCATGGTGAACGGGTAGCACGTCTCGTACTTGATGTTCCCCGCCAAGGGCCAGCAGTGACCGCTGCACGCATCCGTGAGGTGATGCACCATGTCCTCCAGCGAGCCACAAAACGGCATCAGGCACTCATAGCAGTGGACGAAGGGCTCCTTGGAGGCATCGACCAGGCCGTCCATGAAATGAGAGTGGCTGTAGGGGACGTTGCCCCAGTTGAATATATGAGCAAGTTACTACGAGATTTAATCCGAATAAGCACAAAATAAATCATGACGGCTATAACAGAGATGAAACTAATCATGTGGACTAGCATAGTAGTAGGATACAGAGTAGAAACATGAATTCTACCACGATTTCGAACAGGAAGGACAGAAACACATACGGTGCAACGGGAGCAGCACCGTTGGCGTTGAGGTTGTCGCCCATGTCCAAACACCACGTAGACACGGTCTTTGAGCATGGTTCATAGTCGTTCCACGCTTGGGCATTGAAGTTTGTAACTATTTTAGATTAGAATATACTACTCCTCTGGTGCTAGTAGTAGAGCAGAGTCCTACTCTACTACTCTACTCAAGCAAGTTAGGGCATAGCACTGTAGGGAGTACCAGTACTGTGATCACTCAAGCAAGTTGTCTGGCATCGACATGACCCTACGCTACTGGTATGTGTCTCGTAAGTCAAGCGGCATGTTGTAGTCATCATCACCTGTCCACTTCCTGCAGCACATATTCGCTTCTCCATCTTTGTCTGCACATAATCTCGTCCAATCTTCCATCCCCGCTAAGGCGCCTCCCCCCCTCGTCCAAAACCCAAGCACTAATAATGGCAGAACCGAGCAGCGTCCGCCGAAAGAGTGGCTGGAATTCGCTCCCCACAGAGGTAATCAAGCTCATTGTTTCGCGTGTGGACAATCTCAGTACCATGCCGCTCGCCGCGTGCTCGTCGGGGCTGTACCATTTACTCAAAGCCCTTAGGCCGGAGCTTTTTAAACCAGCTCCTTGCTTGCTGATGCCGCCTGATCTTCAGAAACGGCGTGTCACGCAGCATAACGATCGTAGGGTGGCGAGCATCAACCCCCTTGACTGAGATCTTATCCCCGTCAGCCTCAACTACATTAACGGTATGTACTGGGTCGGCATGAACACGTCTTGGATGGTGCTCGTCGATGGTCGCGGCAGCTGGATGCTCGTGGAGGTCTACACCCGGCGATTGATTCCCCTTCCTTCGATTAACACTGCACTGCTTTGGCACCGCGGCCCAGAATACTCGGAATCTTACAGTAGCCAACATGATACCAAGTTTGATTTGCTCAAGGTTGTAATCTGCCAAGTGCCCACAAGATCTGCGAATTATAAAGACTTCAGGCTAATTGCGTTCTTCAACCGCGGTCTCGCCTATCTGACAGGTCACTGTGGTAAGTGGATAAATCTACACGTCCATCGCAGGATCATACATCCTCCATGGTTCTCTGATGCCATTGAACACAAGGGCTTCATTTACGCTGTCGACTCCTTCTATGGCTGGACGTATTGCTGGCCTACTCCAGTCATCGCTACAAACGGCTGTTACAGCGGTATGTTACTTTCCTATGATATCATGATGGCTTGCTTATATTACTGTCAACATTTGCTGAAAAAATATTCACGCTCATAACATGCTGTTCTTAAGATTGACTAAATCAAGAGCCCTTTTTTAGTTGACTCCAACTTGATATGATATTGTAGGCTGCCTGGTGTCCCTACCCTTCCTAATCCCAGAACCTTTCAAAGAAAAGCGGCATGGCAGTTGCAGGTGGTTCCTGGCTCGATCAGACGACGGTGAAAGATTGATGATCGTTCGCACATACCGGACGTGTTGTTTCGCGGAATACAATCACAGTCACTGCAAGGTCTTTGAACAGGATCCCAGCTTCTCTGGGCCTTCAGGAATTTTTGACTGGAGGCTGGTAAGTAGCCTTGGTACACGCTCTCTGTTTGTCGGACTGAATTATCCGATTAACCAGGAGATAACGACGGCAAGGATCATGATGGCAGCACGGTTTCATTCATCAGGCAAAACTGTGTGTACACAGCGTACCATGCGTCTCTGCATGCACCATACCCTGATATGTGCCGCCACGCTCTGCAGCCCAAAGTAGGAGAGAGGGTCGCAAGTATCAGACTTTGACCTGCTGGCTGGAGTTTCCCCCGTCAGGCACCCATCTGGTTCAAGCCGTCAGCCAATCTCCACAGCTTAATAAATAGTAACGTCTAACTGAGCCAGTTAGTTAGATGCGTACACTTGGTGTAGTAGGATCTTTATTTAGTTTGATGCATACACTTGTTCTTTTTTGGTACCCCTTTTGTAATGATGGCTGATGTTTGGTTTGGAAGAGAGAGATGCGTCTTCACTCTTCTGGCCTACTTACTGCTTTTGTTGCACCCCCAGCCCTGGTTGCTGCTGCTGTTTTCAATGTACAATCAGTAGTATATTTCGTCTGTTGGTTGAATAAATGTGTTGTTAGAATGACAAACACAATGTTTTGGAAGTCGTTGCACGGTTCGATCCTTTAGTGCCCCGTACCGTACGTAGCGCATACTATTTTCCGTACGGAACACATTTTCCACTTGTTGATAAGATGCAGCCCACTGATGAAGGCCCAATAGAGAAGCCCATAATTAACTGGAAGGGAGGCTCTCACATGAATCCGGCCCAGGTACATGCTCATGGTCCCCTAAACATAAATAAGTAAATAAATAAATAAAGCTAAATGCTCATGCACCAGTTCTTTGGGAAAATAGCTAGCCCAGTATTTCTTTTTGAAGAATACCCAAGCTAGGCCTATTTGTTTTCTTCGAATTACTGGGCTGCAAATCTTTCAAGACGAGGAGGGATGCATTCCGGCCTGGCTTAAGAGTATGGTCAATGTCTGTTAAAAGTAATATCAAAAGGGGTTGAAAATTCCAAAAAAATTATAGCAAATGGGATATAAGTTTCTTTTTTTGTTTTTGTTCTTCACTGATATCTTATACGTATTTCATTGGATTTAACATGACATAGTACTAATTTATTTTTAAATTTGTTTTAGTAAGGCTACTAATTTTTGGATTAAGAATATTTCGTTCCCCAGCAAAAATTTGCGAATTTTCAAAATTTCCCACATATTTAGTTAATTTTTTTGACCCTGGTACTGACCAGAAAATGGCCAGCAATTCTAAAAATGGAAAACGGGCTGCAATGAATTCCATATGAATTAGAAAATGAGTAAAAATTATAAAAATAATAGCAAATGGGCTGTACACGCCACAGATTTCGAGGCTGACTTGTTTATGCACGGCTTTGTCAGTGAACACACGATTCTAGCAGCAGTGACTGTTGGATGTCCATCCAACGGCCGACGTGCTTCTTCAATCTCTGATCTTCCTGCTCCAGCCGCCTAAACTAGCGCCGGCGGGACTGCCTGCTCCCTCCTCTTGTGGCCCGCTGTGATGCCGCGCAGGCTTCCCCGGCCCACCCTACTCCCTCCGCTGGCCTGGCCGCACCGCAATCAACTGCCTCCTTATTACGCGAAAAAAATGATTCCTCCCACTGACATCTGGGGCGCACCGGTTGGGCTGAGCTGTGGGCCTACTAAGTTGACGCGTACATAGGGCTTGTCAACTTAGTCAACAAACGATTCTAGCAGCAGTAATTGTTGGATTTGAATCAAACGGTCGTGATGCTTCTTCAATCGCTGCTCTTCTTGCACCAGCCGCCCAAACCAGCGCTGGGGAGACCGCCTGCTCCTGCCTCCAGTGGCTGGTTGTGCTGCCATTGAGGCCTCATCGCCCCCTACTACTCCCACTGCTAGCCAGGCCCTGCGGCGACGGCAGCCTCACACCACAGCCGAACTAGTGAACCCTCGTACTCCTCTCCGCGTGGGCATCCACTGCCGCGCCTTCCCCGGCTCCGCGTTGTCCCCTTCCTAGGCCTCGACGTCATCCACCGCCTTGGTGCTCTCAGCGCGGCATGGTCAACGTGGTCAACGACATTCCATCGGAAGAGTACTGTACGTGGAGAAGCTGACAGCTGGGTCCACAGCCACAGCCCAGTTTTTTTGTGATTTGCCAAGTAAGTCGCTTTGTCAGGCCTGTTGGGCTGCAAATCTTTCAAGACGAGGAGAGCTTTCATTTGGCTGGCCGAGAAAATGGCCCATCAGTAATGAGAAATGGGTTGTACATTTTTAAAACACATCAAACCGGCAATTAGTTTCAAATATCTTTTTTTTCATTTCGAGATTTTAAATTATATTAATTTTTGTGCGTGGAGAATTTGTTGGATTTTATATTGATATACATTTATTTTTAAAATCAGTTTGAATGTGAGTCGAAATTTCGGGATTAAAAACAGTTTGGACCGCACCGAAATATGCAAAATTTCGTATAATTTTTTAACCGTGGCCACAATATGGGCTGTAATGCTAACAAAAAGAATATGGGCTCCAAAAAACCTTAATAATTAGCAAATGGGCTGTAAATTATTAGAAATAATGGCAGATGGGCTGTATGCTGTTTTCCACAGATTTGAGGCTTTCCTAAAAAAAAGGTTGACGCACAAGCAGTGACTGTTGGATGGCCATCCAACGGCCGTCGTGCTTCTTCAATCTCTGCTCTTCCTGCTCCAGCCGCTCAAACAAGCGCCGGCGGGACTGCCTGCTCCCTCCTCCCGCGGCCGGCTCTACTGCCGCGCAGGCCTCACCGGCCCATCGTACTCCCATCGCTGGCCTAGCCATCCCTCTACTCACCCACACCTGCTGTTATTCTCCGGCGACGGCAGACGAACCAGTAAACCCTCGTACAGTCGTACTCCCCTCCGTGAGGGAAACAACTGCCGAGTCTTCCCTGCCTCCGTGTCGTTCCCTTCCTAGGCCTCACCGTCGTCCAGCGCCCTGGTGCTCTCGGCACGGCCTGGTCAACGTGGTCAACGACCGACATGCATCTGAAGTGGACTGTACGTGGAGAGGCCGACAGCTGGGTCCACGGCCGCACGCAAGGAAATGCCTCCTTATTACGCGCAAAATAATGATTCCTCCACCTGACATCAGGGACCCACCGAAAGGGCCTCTGTATTTCACGAAAAAAACGTTACCGCCGCTGACAGCTCGGACCCACCAGCTATATCTTCGCACGCAAGGAAGTGCCTCCTTATTACGCACAAAAAATGAATACTCCCCCTGTTAGCTGGGACCCAGTATAGTGGCAGGCTGACTTGTGGGCCTACTAAGTTGACGGGGACGGAGGGCTTTGTCAAATTAGTCAATATGCACGATTCTAGCTCCAGTGACCGTACGATGTCCATCCAACGGCCGTAGTGCTTCTTCAACCTCTGGTCTTCTTGCTCCAGCCGCCCAAACCAGCGCCGGTCGTGCCTCGTGCTCCTGCGTCCTGTGGCCGGCTGCGATGCGACGGAGGCCTCACTGCCCCCTACTACTCCCACCGCTGGCCAGGCCATCCCTCTACTCACCCACACCCCCTGTTATTCTGCGGCGACGGCAGCCTCACACCGCAGCGAACCAGTGAACCCTCATACTCCTCTACGCGTGGGCATCCACTGCCGCGTCTTCCCCGGCTCCGCGTCGTCCCCTTCCTAGGCCTCGCCGTCGTCCACCGTCCTGGTGCTCTCGGTGCGGCGTGGTCAACGTGGTCAAGGAACGGCTTCCATCGGACGTGGACTGTACGTGGAGAGGCTGACAGCTGGGTCCACGGCCGCAGCAAGGAAGTGCCTCCTTATTACGTGCAAAATAATTATTCCTCCACCTGACAGCGAGGACCCACCGGACGGGCCACCATATTTCCTGAAAAAAACGTTTCCCCCCTGACTGCTGGGACCCACCAGCTACATTTTCGCACGCAAGGAAGTGCCTGACAGTCGGGACCCACCTGGTCGAAGCGTACGTAGCGTTGTCATTCTGGTCACGAACGTGTACGTACATATATACTGGTGGATGTAGAGGCGCGCACGTAGCATGTACACGTACGTACCGCGGCCAGGGTGCAAGAAAGAAAATACGGCCACGTATGTGTACATACGAGCGGGGTCTCGAACGCCTACTCGCGCATATGTACGGCCAGGGCTTGTGTACATGGCTGGGTCGGAACGGAGAAACAGCGTCGTCGTCGTGTTCATGGGGAGGCAACGGAATGTGTCGTGTTCATGGGGAGGCAACGGAATGCGTCGTGTTCATGGAGAGGCAACGGAATGCGTCGTGTTCATCGGGAGGCAATGGAACGCGTGGGAGCTAACCGGCTGGGTCGGAACGGAATGCGTGGTCGTGTTCATCAGGAGGGCTTGGACGGAACAGACGATGGAAACGAGGCCTGGCGTACCGCAAAATGGAGGAAACAGACCTCCTACGTTCGGAACAGGGTCCTGTTGATCGGGAGGGGTGTGGCGTACCGCAAAACGGAGGAAACGGACCTCCTACGGTCGAAACGGGGGTCCTGTTGATCGAGAGGGGTGTGGCGTACCGCAAAACGGATGAAACGGACCTCCTACAGTCGAAACGGGGGTCCTGTTGATCAGGAGGGGTGTGGCGTACCGCAAAACGGACGAAACGGACCTCCTACGGTCGAAACGGGGGTCCTGTTCATCGGGAGGGGTGTGGCGTACCGGAAAACGGGACTCCACGGGATATTGTTCATCTCCACCGTCGACCTCCTCCAGCCTCCACGGGCTACCGTCGACCTCCTCCAGCCTCCACGGGCTCCTGTTCATCCAGCCTCCACCGCGCGCTACTCCACCGGCTACTGTTCAACCACCCCTCCACGGGCACCCCTCCACCGTCTACTGTTCATCCAGCCCTCCACACCACGGGGTCCTGTTCAACCACCCCTCCACGGGCACCCCTCCACCGTCTACTGTTCATCCAGCCCTCCACACCACGGGGTCCTGTTCATCCAGAGGCAACGCCACCGCTCACTGTTCATCCAATCCCCCACCCCCCGCAACGCTCACTGTTCATCCAATCGATCGGCTTCAGGTAGCAGCAGTAGCGAAGGAATCGCTCGATCGGGTTCAGTTAACAGCCATCGATCGATCGCTCGGGTTCAGTAACGCGTAGCCTGCAGTGCAATCGCTCGGGTTCAGTTAGAGCCCAACGCCTCGCTCGGGTTCAGTTAGAGCCAACGCCTCGCACACACGCGCGTACGTGTACGAGAAGAAACGCGCATCGCTCGGCCCCCGACCTCCCACCGTAACCGGGAACTCCCCGAAATTTTCCTCCCCCTCGCTTCTAACACGGTTTTTTCCGTCATGGACGGCCCAAAGAATGTCATGCAGCTGCGTCTCCAGCGCGCCCAGGACGAAAAGCCCATTTTCTATCATGATTTTTTGTCATAGAAGTAGGAGCCCACCACATCTATGATGATACCGGGTTTTGTCACAATTATCGTCATAGAAGTGTCATATGTATGACAGAAAAAAAATTCGTTCGGCCCAAAATGTGACGGATGTGTCTTTTTTTTGTAGTGCCCCCCTAGGCGCGCCCCCCTGTCTCGTGGGCCCCCTGAGGCTCCACCGAGCTCAACTCCAACTCTATATATTCAGGTTCGGGGAGAAAAAATTAGATAGAAGGTTTCATCGCAGTTTACGATACGGAGCCGCCGCCAAGCCCTAATCTCTCTCGGAAGGGCTGATCTGGAGTCCGTTCGGGACTCCGGAGAGGGGAATCCGTCGGCGTCGTCATCATCAACCATCCTCCATCACCAATTTCATGATGCTCACCGCCGTGTGTGAGTAATCCCATCGTAGGCTTGCTGGACGGTGATGGGTTGGATGAGATTTACCATGTAATCGGGTTAGTTTTGGTAGGGTTTGATCCCTAGTATCCATTATGTTCTAAGATTGATGTTGCTATGACTTTGCTATGCTTAATGCTTGTCACTAGGGCCCGAGTGCCATGATTTCATATCTGAACCTATTATGTTTTCATGAATATATGTGAGCTCTTGATCCTATCTTGCAAGTCAATAATCACCTACTATGTGTTATGATCCGGTAACCCCGAAGTGACAATA
This sequence comes from Aegilops tauschii subsp. strangulata, assembly GCF_002575655.3. Classification (NCBI taxonomy): domain Eukaryota; kingdom Viridiplantae; phylum Streptophyta; class Magnoliopsida; order Poales; family Poaceae; genus Aegilops; species Aegilops tauschii. The sequence goes on from NC_053035.3 coordinate 393,712,455, forward strand.
ATCGGGACCACTCCCGGTGATGACCGTAGTTTGAGGAGTTCATGTGTTCACTAAGTGTTAATGCTTTGGTCCGGTACTCTATTAAAAGGAGGCCTTAATATCCCTTAGTTTCCAATAGGACCCCGCTGCCACGGGAGGGTAGGACAAAAGATGCCATGCAAGTTCTTTTCCATAAGCACGTATGACTATATTCGGAATACATGCCTACATTACATTGATGAACTGGAGCTAGTTCTATGTCACCCTATGTTATAACTGTTGCATGAGGAATCGCATCCGACATAATTATCCATCACTGATCCAATGCCTACGAGCTTTTCATATATTGATCTTTGCTTAGTTACTTTTCTGTTGCCACTGTTACAATTACTACAAAACTGCTACTGTTACTTTTGCCACCGTTACTGTTACTTCCATACTACTTTGCTACTAAATACTTTGCTGCAGATATTAAGTCTTCCAGGTGTGGTTGAATTGAAAACTCAGCTGCTAATACTTGAGAATATTCTTTGGCTCCCCTTGTGTCGAATCAATAAATTTGGGTTGAATACTCTACCCTCGAAAACAGTTGCGATGCCCTATACTTGTGGTTTATCAAGACTATTTTCGGGCGCCGTTGTCGAGGAGCATAGCTCTATTCTTTGAGTCACTTGGGATTTATACCTGCTGATCACTATGAGGAACTTGAAAGACAAAAAAACCAAGATTTTTCCCTCAACTACAAGGGGAGGTAAGGAACTGCCATCTAGCTCTGCACTTGATTCACCTTCTGTTTTGAGTAAACTTGCGACACCTAAACCTGCTTCTGCTATTAATTCTGCTATGTCGCATGTTATTGATGATGCCACTTCTGCTTTGCATGATGCTTATGATGAAACTACTTCTATGCTTGATAATACTGTGCCACTAGGTGAATTTCTTGATGAACAAATTGCTAGAGCTAGAGAGAATGAAATTATTGAAACCGATAATATTGATGAAAGTGATGGTGAAGACTCTCCCCCTAGATATGAATTTCCTGTTGTGCATGAGGGTTATGTTATGGATGAAGAGACTGCTAGAGATTTTCTTGCCTGCAATGATAGATATGATCTTAAAAAATTATTAGCTAAGCTGAAAGAAAAGTCTTTGAATGCTAGAACAAAATATGACCCTACTTTTGCTACTTCACCTATCTGTATTTCTGATAAGGATTATGATTTCTCTGTCGATCCTGAGATAATTACTCTGGTTGAATATGATCCTTTCTATGGCTATGAATCTGGAACTATTGTGGCACATCTTACCAAATTAAATGATATAGCCACCCTATTCACTCATGAGGAAAAAATTCATTACTACTATATCCTTAAGCTATTTCCGTTCTCATTAAAGGGTGATGCTAAAACATGGTTTAATTATCTTGCTCCTGGTTGTGTGCGTAGTCCCCAGGATATGATTTATTACTTCTCTGCAAAATATTTCCCCGCTCATAAGAAACAGGCTGCCTTAAGGGAAATATATAATTTTGTGCAAATTGAAGAAGAGAGTCTCCCACAAGATTGGGGGAGGCTTCTCCGATTACTTAATGCTTTGCCTGATCATCGTCTCAAGAAAAATGAAATACTTGATATCTTTTATAATGGACTAACTGATGCTTCCAGAGACCACCTGGATAGTTGTGCTAGTTGTGTTTTCAGGGAAAGAACTATTGATCAAGCTGAATTGCTATTGAATAATATGTTGAGTAATGAAAATGATTGGGCACTTCCTGAACCAAATCCTAAGCCAACTCCGAAGAAAGGGGGTATTCTATTTCTCAGTCCTGAAGATATGCAAGAGGCAAAGAAATCTATGAAAGAAAAGGGTATTAAAGTTGAAGATCTTAAGGATTTACCACCTATTGAAGAAATACATGGTCTTGATAACCCGACACAGGTAGTAAAGGTAAATTCTCTATATAGATATGATAAAGCTGAAATCCCATCTACTAAATTTGCTAGCCAATGCTTGGATGAGTATGATGATTTTATTGTTAAACTAGAAAACTTCAATGCTTATGTTGGTAGAGAATTGAAACGAAATGCTTATATGATTGAACACTTGAGTGATTATATGTCTAGAGTTAAAGGTGAGCTTAAACTTATTAGTAAACATGCTTCTATGGTTACCACTCAAGTAGAACAAGTGCTTAAAGCTCAGAATGATTTTCTCAATGAATTAAATAATAAGAAAAATGATAATGTTGTTAGAGTTATGACTAGAGGGGGTAAAATGACTCAGGAACCTTTGTATCCTGAGGGCCACCCTAAGAGGATTGAGCAAGATTCTCAGAGAACTAATGTTGATACACCTAGTCCTTCTAAGAGGAAGAAAAAGAAAAATGATAGGACTTTGCATGCTTCTAGTGAACCTGTTGTTGACACACCCGAGAATCCCGATGATATTTCTATTTCTGATGCTGAAACACAATCTGGTAATGAACATGAACCTAGTGATAATATTAATGATGATGTTCATGTTAATGCTCAACCTAGCAATGACAATGATGTAGAGATTTGAACCTGCTGTTGATCTTGATAACCCACAATCAAAGAATCAATGTTATGATAAGAGAGGCTTTATTGCTAGGAAACATGGTAAAGAAAGAGAACCATGGGTTCAGAAACCCATGCCTTTTCCTCCTAAACCATCCAAGAAAAAGGATGATGAGGATTTTGAGCGCTTTGCTGAAATGATTAGACCTATCTTTTTGCGTATGCGTTTGACTGATATGCTTAAAATGAATCCTTATGCTAAATACATGAAAGAAATTGTTACAAATAAAAGAAAGATACCGGAAGCTGAAATTTCCACCATGCTTGCTAATTATACTTTTAAGGGTGGAATAGCAAAGAAACTTGGAGATCCAGGAGTACCGACTATACCATGCTCCATTAAAAGAAACTATGTTAAAACTGCTTTATGTGATCTTGGAGCTGGTGTTAGTGTTATGCCTCTCTCTTTATATCGTAGACTTGATTTGAATAAGTTGACACCTATTGAAATATCTTTGCAAATGGCCGATAAATCAACTGGTATACCTGTCGGCATTTGTGAGGACTTGCCTGTTGTGGTTGCAAACGTTACTATCTTAACGGACTTTGTTATTCTTGATATTCCCGAGGATGATAGTATGTCGATTATCCTTGGTAGACCCTTTTTCAATACTACATGGGCTGTTATTGATTGCAACAAAGGCAATGTCACTTTTCATGTTAATGGTAATGAGCATAAGGTACACTTTCCGAGGAAACAACCTCAAGTCCATAGTATCAATTCTATTGGAAAAATTCCAACGATTACTATTGGAGGTTTTGAATTTCCTCTTCCTACTGTCAAGAAGAAATATGATATTGTTATTGTTGGGGACGTTCATATCCCCGTTGAGGTAACCTAGTGCTATTCGAAAATTCTCCGGTTTCATGCGATTCGGAATGAGTTTGTTAACAAGACTTGATCAACCTTGTTAGTGGATTCCTTTTTGATGAGCATGAGGTGGATGAAGTTAGAAAGCACAACTCTCTGTACCCTCCTTTTACTTTCTGTTATTTAGATTAAATAAAGCAAAAATAGTATTTTCTGTCTGTTTTCTGAATTATCCGTGCAATAAAAAATACCCCGAAATAAAAGTTCTCCAAATGTCCCGAAAATGAAATATGATTTTTTGTAGAATATTTAAGAATATCTGGCACTGAGAACACACCAGGGGGAGCCACCACCTGGCCACGAGGGTCCAGGGTGCGCCCACCCCACTGGGGGCGCCCCCTGCCTCGTGGGCCCCACATGGCCCCCCTCCACTTATTCCTGCACCCACACACTTCGTCGTCCCGCAGAAAAAATCACCACACAGCTCAAACTCGTGTTCTAGCTCGTTTTGCTGTGATTTTTGGTCTCCTTGCTCAAAGCTCCATTCACAAAACTGCTTTGGGGGATTGTTCTTTGGTATGTGACTCCTCCAATGGTCCAACTAGTTTTTGTTCTAGTGCTCTATTTATTGCAAATTTTTGCTGCTTGGGTGACCCCGTTCTTGAGCTTGCATGTCAAATTTATATGGTCCCAAGTAGTTCTAATGCATGATAAAGTCTCTAGGCACTTGTGGGAGTAGTTGCTATCAATCTTGTTGAGTTTGGTTCACTTTTATTTTGAGTTACTAAAAAATTCAGAAATTTTTTAGAGGGAGAAAATGTTGAAGAGATTGTTGAGAGGCTCTTCGAGCCGAAGCTCGAAGGATAAGAAAAGTGAAGAGAATAAGAAGCCCAAATATAATCTTCCTCGCACCGCCAGGCCAGCCGTGGCCATAGACCAACTTAGGCCAAAAGCCTAAGCTTGGGGGAGTACGTATTTCTCACCGACATTACATTCATGTTCACACACTCATTCTAGTTGTCAGTGCTCATACTTTTTCATTGTATTATCCATGCTACTTTATTTTCTGTTTTAAGCCTTCTTCTTGTGTGTTTGAAAAACCTTAAGAAAAACCAAAAAATTAGTTATAGCTTTTAGCTAGTTTACTTCCCATGCCTGTAGTAGTAGTAATTAAAAGAAAACCCAAAAAGATTTCTCGTTCTTCTTTTGCTTGTTGGGAGCTTTCCCGTGTAAATAGTTTTATTTCTTTATTTTCTTTGGGGGTCGAGAGGAGAAGACCATGATGAAAATGTTGAAGTGGCTCTTATATGCATTATTGTTGATTTAACAAAGAGCCCATATTACCTTGTTTTCTCCTTTGTATTAAATGCCTGCAGATTCTAGCTTAGTCCAATGCACGTGCACTATTATTATTATTATCCACACCGTTCGGTCGTGCAAGTGAAAGGCAATAATGACGATATATGATGGGCTGATTGAGATGAGAAAAGCTGGTATGAACTCGACCTATCTTATTTTTGTAAATATGATTAGTTCATCATTCCTGATTCAGCCTATTATGAATGAAACATATTTGCAATGACAATTAGAAATTATAGTTGCTTATGCCATGCTTAATTAGCTAGGAGTTTATAATGGTTTACCTTGCGTGCCAACATGCTATTAAAATGGTTGTGATGTGGTATGATAGGGTGGTATCCTCCTTTGAACGATTCGAGTGGCTTGACTTGGCACATGTTCACGCATGTAGTTGAAACAAAATCAACATAGCCTCCACGATATTTATGTTCATGGTGGATTATATCCTACTCATGCTTGCACTTAGTGTTGATTAATTTTAATGCATGTTCATGACTGTTGTCGCTCTCTAGTTGGTCGCTTCCCAGTCTCTTTCTAGCCTTCACTTGTACTAAGCGGGAATACTGCTTGTGCATCCACTTCCATAAACCCCAAAGTTATTCCATATGAGTCCACCATACCTTCCTATATGTGGTATCTACCTGCCGTTCCAAGTAAATTTGTATGTGCCAAACTCTAAACCTTCAAATGAAATTCTGCTTTGTATGCTCGAATAGCTCATGTATCAACTAGGGCTGTCTGTATCTTCCATGCTAGGTGGGCTATTCACAAGAGGAGTGGACTCCGCTCCTCATTCACGAGAAAATGGTCGGTAACCGGGATGCCCAGTCCCATGCTCAAATCAAATCAAAATAATTGCAAACAAAACTCCCCCAGGACTGTTGTTGGTATGGACGGTACCCGTTGTTTCGGACCGGCCGTGGAGTGTGCTTGTTGGTGGAGGGGGAGTATAAACTTTACCATTCTGTTTGGGAACCACCTATAATGTGTGTAGCATGGAAGATATCGAGATCTCTTGGTTGTTGTGTTGACAATGAAAGTATACCACTCAAAATATTATTTATCTCTATTTCAAAAATCGAGCTCTGGCACCTCTACAAATCCCTGCTTCCCTCTGCGAAGGGCTTATCTATTTACTTTTATGTTGAGTCATCATCCTCTTATTAAAAAGCACCAGTCGGAGAGCACCGTTGTCATTTGCATGCATTACTATTACTTTACATTGAGTATGACTATGACTGGATCTCTTTTACCATGAATTACAATGTTTAGTTAGTCCTTGATCTTCAAAGGTGCTCTGCATTTCTGTTTTGCGGTCTCAGAAAGGACTAGCGAGATACCATCTTGTTATATCATATCATGATTATTTTGAGAAAGTGTTGTCATCCGAGATTTATTATTATTGCTCGTTAGTTGATTATGCCATTGATACGAGTAAACATGAGACCTAAGTGTTATTGCGAATATGGTTAGTTCATAATCTTTAATGAAAACTTGAATGCTGGCTTTACCTATTTACAACAACTAGAGCAAACAGAGTTTGTAGAAGTTTTTTCTTTATCACTTTCAGTTTGTCAACTGAATTGCTTGAGGACAAGCAAAGGTTTAAGCTTGGGGGAGTTGATATGTCTCCATCGTATCTACTTTTCCAAACACTTTTGCCCTTGTTTTGGACTCTAACTTGCATGATTCGAATGGAACTAACCCGACTGATGTTGTTTTCAGTAGAATTGCCATGGTGTTATTTTTGTGCAGAAATAAAAGTTCTTGGAATGACCTAAAACTTCACGTAGAATATTTTTGGAATTAATAAAAAATACTGGCGAAAGAATCAAGACTAGGGGGCCCACACACTGTCCACGAGGGTGGGGCGCGCCTGCCCCCTGGGCGCGCCCCCTGTCTCGTGGGCCCCCTGAGGCTCCACCGACCACGACTCCAACTCTATATATTCACGTTCGGGGAGAAAATATCAGATAGAAGGATTCATCGCGTTTTACGATAGGGAGCTGCCGCCAAGCCCTAATCTCTCTCGGGAGGGCTGATCTGGAGTCCGTTCGGGGCTCCGGAGAGGGGAATCGGTCGCCGTCGTAATCATCAACCATCCTCCATCACCAATTTCATGATGCTCACCGCCGTGCGTGAGTAATCCCATCGTAGGCTTGCTGGACGGTGATGGGTTGGATGAGATTTACCATGTAATCGAGTTAGTTTTGTTAGGGTTTGATCCCTAGTATCCATTATGTTCTAAGATTGATGTTGCTATGACTTTGCTATGCTTAATGCTTGTCACTAGGGCCCGAGTGCCATGATTTCATATCTGAACCTATTATGTTTTCATGAATATATGTGAGCTCTTGATCCTATCTTGCAAGTCAATAATCACCTACTATGTGTTATGATCCGGTAACCCCGAAGTGACAATAATCGGGACCACTCCCGGTGATGACCGTAGTTTGAGGAGTTCATGTGTTCACTAAGTGTTAATGCTTTGGTCCGGTACTCTATTAAAAGGAGGCCTTAATATCCCTTAGTTTCCAATAGGACCCCGTTGCCACGGGAGGGTAGGACAAAAGATGCCATGCAAGTTCTTTTCCATAAGCACGTATGACTATATTCGGAATACATGCCTACATTACATTGATGAACTGGAGCTAGTTCTGTGTCACCCTATGTTATAACTGTTGCATGAGGAATCGCATCCGACATAATTATCCATCACTGGTCCAATGCCTACGAGCTTTTCATATATTGATCTTTGCTTAGTTACTTTTCTGTTGCCACTGTTACAATTACTACAAAACTGCTACTGTTACTTTTGCCACCGTTACCGTTACTTCCATACTACTTTGCTACTAAATACTTTGCTGCAGATATTAAGTCTTCCAGGTGTGGTTGAATTGACAACTCGGCTGTTAATACTTGAGAATATTCTTTGGCTCCCCTTGTGTCGAATCAATAAATTTGGGTTGAATACTCTACCCTCGAAAACTGTTGCGATCCCCTATACTTGTGGGTTATCAATGGTGCCGCCGACCCTATGGCCACGGCTGACGGTATGGGTGACGGCAACGCCCAGGCTGAAGGAGAAGCTTGATGGTGGCGCTCCCTTCATTTTATTTCCTGCAACGTGAATCATGCCTCGCGGAGGTGTAAGAACTTGTGTTTGGTACTTTAAGAAACAATATGTTTTGTAATAGTTTGCTAGGATTTTGCGATTTCCTTCCTGTTTGCTTTAGTGTTCTGCGTCGGCAGGGCCCGGCCTCACGCATAGCTCAGCTGTCGTTGCGTCGTCCGGATCGCCAGGACGAGGCAAGGAGTGAGGGGTTACGCGACCAATTAGGCTCCTGAGTCGCGATGCTCGGGAGTCCCCCTTGACATACGAACAGCCCTCAGGGAGGAGATGCGAGAATAGGTCTTGGCGTTCTGTGTCGGCAGGGCCCGGCCTTGCGCATACCTCAGCCGCCGTTGGGTCGTCCAGATCGCCAGGACGAGGCCAAGGAGTGAGGGCTACGCGACCAGTTAGGCTCCTGAGTCACGATGCTCAGGAGTCCCCCTTGACGTACGAACAGACCTCCATACCTTTCCTCACCGAGGTCCCGCTCGGGAGGGGCACGCGATGACCAGGTCTAAGGGACCTAGTAGGGTGGCGTACTCTAGGTGTGACCTGAGCATAGCCCCCGTGCCCAGCCCCCTCACGCGACTCTCTCGAAGGGAAAGTGCTGCAATAGGACTTAACACTGAGCCTGGCGGCTCCCTGGGATTGATGCGGCCATGGGGACGCCCCCAGTTGTTTATCACCAGCGCGGAGCATGGCGCTTCCGCACTTGCATGGGCATAGCCACTCCTCGACCGTGTCGACTGGCAGTGCGGAGCATGGTGCTTCCACTGGTGCGTGGGTGGGGGCTCCCTCTGAGTGGAGCCCCCGCGGCGTGTACAGCCCCGCCCTGACACGTGGCTTGCACGGCAGGGCTAGAGGAGGTGTGTCTGGGCACTCGTGAGCCAGCGCGGGACTCACGAGGCCCTACCTCGAGGCGTGTTGCACCTAAACTTGATTCTTGACACTTGTGATGGCCCCGCGAGATGGTTAGACAACCTGCGCCGAATGAATCTCCTGAGGTTATCACATGAGAAGGCCAAACACCAACGACCCCAGGAGGTGACGTGAACGGGGCCGGCCCACCAGACAAAGCTCAGTCATTGGGTTTATCGATGCTGCAGGGACAGACCTGAGCACAGACGTTGTGCCCAGTCTTCTCATGCGTAAGTCCTGAAGAAAGAAAGTCGGCGCGCGGCTCCCGTGGTGACGAGGCACCGGGTCGCGCGCCCTGGCTCGTCCGCCTGCGATTAGCTCATGCAAGAACAAGGCACCAAGGACCATGGGAGGTGATGTGCATGGGAGCTGGCCCGCGAGCCAGAGCTCAGCCTCTTGGGTTTGGCGACGCTGCAGGGACGGACCCGAGCACAGACGTCGTGCCAGTCCTTAATCATGAGGCGGTCGAGGGTGGGTTTGCAAGGGCGCACGACGTTCATGGCAACGAAGTACTGGACAGGCAGATGATAAACGTATAGCAATCCATGGAAGGAGGTAAAGCTAGTTCTGATAGATGTAAGAATGATACATGCCACAAGGACAGACCCACGAGGCCTGGGGATGATGCAGCCCGAGGGGGCGCCCCCAACAGAGCAAACGAAAGATGCAAAAAGATACATGTCGTAGGGACAAGCCCATGCGACCTGGGGATAATGCAGCCCGAGGGGCGCCCCCGACTGAATGAACCGGAAAATGTCACCTGGCACCGTTGCTGAAGAGATGTTGAAGTAGTTGAAGATGCGTCCTGAAGGGGTTGCTCCTCACGAGCCGCCTGGGTCCTGAACCTTGGGAGGCTCTGGAGGTCCGGGGGGCTCGTGAAGAACCGTCGCCATCCCCGCCAGGACCGTGTGATGCCTGGCCTCCTAAGCCGCCAGGACGCTCTGTAGGCGACACTGGAAGGTAACAGCCGCACTCGGCAAGCCAAAAGGCATGCAAACATAGCTATGGGGGACCCTCACACCAACCAACGTGCGATGGCCAGAAGCGCTCCTGGGATGCGGCCCTGTTGAGCCCTGGGATGTCGACATAGACGCGCAGCTCGTTGTCCTCGCCAGGACAAAGGGCTGCACCCGATGGCGGGCGACGGTCGCCACGCATGGCTCTCGCCTCTTGAAGCTCCTCGGTCACCTTGGTGATGAACTCCTGAGCACCTGGCTCCCCGTGCCTCGTGCCCTCGTAAGGGAAGCGTGCGATGAAGCATGCCTCCACGTGGTGCCCGAACGCCTCCCTCGTGACATTGGCTAAGTCAGAGGCCCTCCAGAAGAGAGCCCTCGAGCCCAGCCTGAGGAGGGCGTTGGGCGCGCCTTCCTATGCGAGAGAGGGAGGCGCCCCATCCGTGGGCGCAGGTCCTGAGGTGGTGCCGTTGGAGACACCGCTCACCTAAGGCTCTTGGCGGAGTAGCTTCTTCTTCTTCTTCTTGGGGACGGCCTCAGGGGGGTAGATGGGGCCCTTGTTGTCTGGGTCCTCGACCGCTGCGGCCTGGTAGGCGCGCTCGAGAGAGCACACCGCGTCCTTTTCCTCGCAGGCGATCGTGATGATGTCGCGGTTCCCTGGCATCTTGAGGACATTGTAGCCATGATGGGTCACCGCCATGAACTTGGCCAAGGCTGGATATCCAAGGATGGCATTGTACGTGAGGCGGATGTGAGCGACGTCGAAGTCGATGAGCTCGATGCGGTAGTTGTCGCGCTGGCCGAAGGTGACAGGGAGGCGGATCTGCCCTATCGGGGTGGTGTAGTCGTCGGTCACTCCTGAGAATGGCTTGGTGGGCTGTAGCTGATCATATGGCACTTGGAGGCGGTCGAACGTCTCGATGGAGAGAACATTGAGCCCCGCACCGCCATCGATGAGGGTTTTGGTGACCTGGACGTTGCTGATGACGTGCGAGCAGATCATCAGGAGGGCGCCGGCAGTTGTCGTGCACTTGAGTTGGTCTGACAAGCTAAAGGTGATGGTGCACTTGGACCACCTGAGCGGACGTGTGGCCTCGAGCCTGGGGAGGGCCGCGTTCACTTCACGGGCAAACTGCTTCAAGATGCGCTAAGAGGCCGAGGCCGGAGCGTCGCCCAAGATGCAGGCGATTGCACATGGCTCCTTGAAGCCCCCAGCCCCCTCGTCCTGGTGATGGTCGTCGTTCCTTCTTGGTGGTGGTGGCAGCGGAGGGAGGCTGGCGTTGCCCTGAGGACGGTTCTCATGAGGTTGATCTCTCCAAGCGCCCTCGCGAGGCTGGCCCTGCCAGCGGTCCTCACGAGGCTGGTCCCGCCACTCCTGGCGGGGGCCGCGGTCGTCCCAGCGTCCTCCACTTCGGCCTCCTCCACGACCGTAGCCTTGATCGTTACGCTCGGGGCGGCGACCAAGGTGCCCGTCGCAGATGACCCAGAGCTCGTGACAGTCGTTGGTGTTGTGGCTGTGTACGTTGTGGAAGACGCAGAACGGACGGCTGCCCTTGGATTACTTTGGGTGGTCGCAGCCGCGCTTCATCTCTAGTTCAGCCGCGAGCACGGCCGCCCCTTTGTGCTTCACGTCCTTGGCCTTGGCCTTCTTGTCTTCTGGGTCGGCCGCTGGGACCTCGAGGAGGGAAAGGCGCCCTTCCTCAGCTCTCGCGCACTTGGTTGCCATGTTGAACATCTCCAGAGCCATGCACAGGTCCTCGTGGATGGAGAGCTCCTCCTTCATCTTGACATCGCGGACGCCATCAGAGAATGCTGAAATGATGGCCTCGTCTGAAACCTTGGGGATTTTAAGACGCACGCTGTTGAAGCGCTAGATGTTCTTCTGCAGGGTTTCCCCTGGCTATTGCTTGATGCATCGCAGGTCACCCGCAGCAGGTGGGCGGTCGCGAGTGCCCTGGAAGTTGGAGATAAAACGCTCGTGCATCTCGCCCCAGAAGGAGATCGATCCCGCGGGCAGGTTCAGGAGCCACGAGCGCGTGCCATCCTTGAGGGCCATGGGAAACCAGTTCGCCATGACCTTCTCGTCGCGGTTGGCCGCCTCGATGCTCAACTCGTAGAGTTGCAGGAACTCCACGGGGTCGGGGGTGCCGTCGTAGCGCGGAGGCAGGTCGGGCTTGAACTTGCCCGGCCAGACGACGCTGCGAAGCTCGGGGGTGAAGGCACGGCAGCCCGCTGTGGTCACTGGAGCCCGTCGTGGAGGTGGTGCTTGGTCATGGAGTTCACGCGCCACCGCGACGGGTGGCACGCAGTCTTGACGTGGCGGTGCTGGAAGTGCACGCGCCTCCCCTTGTGGGCGTTGGATCTCCTGGCAGCTTCTTCTTCATGCGCGGGCACCCTGCGCGGCGGGTCACGCTGCGGGGCCGCGCGCCTTGGCGCGAGAGCGACGTCCTGACGAGGCGATGGAGGAGGCGCTCCGTGGGCTACATCACCCACCGCAGGCGGTGGGCGAGGCAGCGAAAGAGACGGTGCAGGAGAGCCCCCAGCGGTGCTGACCAGCTCGGCGATGCGGTCCAGACAGTCCTCGTAGAGGTCGTCGACGGGGCGGTAACGCAGGAGCTCGCACGCCATGAGCAACCCTGCCTGCGCGTTCACCGGGCCATGTCGGGCATGGGATGACGAACGGGCTGGAGTTGACGGGGTGGTGGTGCGTCCATCTCGCAGCACGGAGCGATGCAGCGACGAAGCTTGTTGCTCATGCCCCGCCGGGCCAGTGGCGGCGTTGGCGACAGGTGACGGAGAACGACAGGGAGGCCCGCTGACGGGCGCCGTCTGGGCGACGCGAGCGGCGAGAGCGGCTCGATGCTCAGCACAGGCCCGACGAGCGTCGGCCATGGAGGCGGTGGAGCGGTGGCGGGTCGACTGACGGAGGAGAGGCTTCGGTGCACCCCTACCTGGCGCACCAAATGTCAGATTCAGGGTTCCGCAGACCCTTGAGAGGTTCGAACTCTGGGGTGCGTGTGAAGAACTCTCCCCACCCAGTCTGCCTGCTCAACAATCCACGGCCTAGCTCGACGAACCCAAGGGACAAGAGACACAACAGTTTATCCTGGTTCGGGCCACCTTGCGGTGCAATACCCTACTCTAGCTTTGTGGTGGATTGCCTCGAGGGACCGAGGGATGAACTAGTACAGTGGTTGAACAGCCTCCGGAGGTGAGGTGTTCTTGAGCTCGATGAGCGGGTGAGATGGTCAGGATGGAATCGATCGATCCCCCCTATGGTGGTGGCTAAGTCCTATTTATAGTGGCATTGGTCCTCTTCCCAAATGTTGGCGGGAAGGGATCCCACAACGGCCAAATTTGAAGGGAGACAACTGGTACAAGCTATCCTGACAAAAGTAGTCTTCGCCTGCAAAAGGCTCTGGTGGTGACGCTGCGGTGGGCTCCGCGATGACCTCCGTCCTGCCGTCTGGCAATCTTGGTCTTGTTGCACTGATATGGAAACCTTTGCGCTATTCCTTGGGACCCCACGCCTGCACTTGCCTCCTTAGCACCAAAGAGGAAACTGGTGCACTGCACCCGCTGGCGCCTGCCTGGCCTTGGTCGTCATGGCTCACGTCATATGAACCTCGCGAGGTGCGCCTTTCATAGATATCTCTACTCCTCGGGAGCCAGCCTAGGGAGGCCGCCCCCCAGGGAGGTCTTGGTCTCATCCGCCTCGCGAGGCTTGGCCCCTCACGAGGGTCTTGAGTTGCTGTTGCTGAAGCTGGGCCGTACCGGGCCGTTGACGGAGCCATGCCGTGGGCCGCAGGCAGGCAAGCCTGGGTACCCTCGTTCCCAGGACGCTGACAGTTGCATCTTTTATGTGGCTGTTATGGGTAACTAGTAAGAACCGTTCTTACCTACGCAAAGCCACAACGGTGATATTCAATTTGCTACTTAACCTTCTATAAGGACCGCCTTTGTCGAAACCGATTCAACTGAGGTGGGAGAGACAGACACCCGCCAGGCATCTTTATGCAACAAGTTGCATGTAGTCGATGGAACCAGTCTCATGTACGTGGACATGTAAAGTTGATCCGGGCCACTTCATCCCACAATACCACTGAATCAAGAAAAGACCAAGGAAGGAAGCAATCTGAATATCAACGCCCACAAACTCCTTTGTGTTCTACTCGTTATGTCATCTACGCATAAAGCTAGCTCTGATACCACTGTTAGGGAACGTTGCATGGGAAACAAAAAAATTCCTACGCTCACCAAGATCGATCTAGGAGATGAACATCTATGTGAGGAGAGATTGGATCCACATACCCTTGTAGATCGCTAACCGGAAGCGTTAAGAAACGCGGTTGATGTAGTCGAACATCTTCGCGATCCAATCAAGATCCGTCCACGAACTCCCGATCCAAGTGTTGAAGGGATGGCACCTCCGTGTTCAACACACGTACGGCTTGATGACGCCTTCACCTCCTCGATCCAGCGAGCGATGGTGAAGTAGTAGCTCGAGTCCTCCGACAGCACGGCAGCGTGGTGGCGGTGGTGGTGGAGAAATCTTAGCAAGGCTTCGCCAAGCCTAGCAGAGAAGAAGATGGACTATGAGGGAGAGGAAGGTCAGCGCCGTGGCATAGATGGTGCAGCTGCCCTCCCTCTCCACCTCTATATATAGGGGGAAGGGAGGAGGGGGTGTCGGTGTCAAAACCGGCGGATCTCGGGTAGGGGGTCCCGAACTGTGCGTCTAAGGTCGATGGTAACAAGAGACAGGGGACATGATGTTTACCCTGGTTCGGGCCCTCTCTATGGAGGTAATACCCTACTTCCTGCTTGATTGATCTTGATGAATATGAGTATTACAAGAGTTGATCTACCACGAGATCGTAATGGCTAGACCCTAGAAGTCTAGCCTGTATGACTATGGTAATGAGTATATGTGTAACGCCCACGATGCGGCTATATCTCCCACGTGTCGAGGCACGACTTAGAGGCATAACCGCATTGTGGTTTTGTCGCAAGAAGGGTCATGTTCACACAATCCCATGTAATGAACAAGAATGGGATAAAGAGTTGGCTTACAATCGCCACTTCACACAATACATAAATATAATTCATACATCATCCAAAATACACACATAGACCATCTACGGTCAAGATCCAAATGAAAATAAGATAACCTCAAATGCTAGATCCCCGATCGTCCCAACTGGGCTCCACTACTGATCATCAGGAAAAGACACATAGTAACGACCACGTTCCTCATCGAACTCCCACTTGAGATCGATCCCATCATCTGCACTGGCATCGTCGACACCTGCAACTGTTTTGGTAGAATCTGTGAGTCACAAGGACTCAGCTATCTCACACCCGCGAGATCAAGACTATTTAAGCTTATAGGAAAGGATGTGTAATGAGGTGGAGCTGCAGCAGGCACTAAGCATATATGGTGGCTAACATACGCAAAAGAGAGCGAGAAGAGAAGCAACGGAACGGTCGTCATCTAGCAATGACCAAGAAGTGATCCTGAACTCCTACTTACGTCATTCATAACTCAGACTGTGTTCACTTCCCGGACTCCGCCGAGAAGAGACCATCACGGCTACACAAGCAGTTGATGTATTTTAATTGGGTCAAGTGACAAGTTCTCTACAACCGGACATTAACAAATTCCCATCTGCCTCATAACCGCGGGCACAGCTTTCAAAATATATTACCCTGCAGGGGTGTCCCAACTTAGCCCATCATAAGCTCTCACGGTCAACGAAGGATAAACCTTCTCCCGGAAAGACCCGGTCAGTCTCGGAATCCCGGTTTACAAGACATTTCGACAATGGTAAAACAAGACCAGCAAAGCCGCCCGAATGTGCCGACAAGTCCCGATAGGAGCTGCACATATCTCGTTCTCAGGGCACACCGGATTGTCCAAGCTTCCGATAGGCAAGCCCAGAGTTGCCCCTGGTGGCCACCGGCGACTGACAGGTTGGACCAATACTCAGAGGAGCACTGGCCCGGGTGTTTAAATAAAGATGACCCTCGGGCTCGCGAAAACCCGGGGGAAAAGGCTTAGGTGGCAAATGGTAAAACCAAAGTTGGGCCTTGCTGGAGGAGTTTTATTCAAGGCGAACTGTCAAGGGGGTCCCATAAATCACCCAACCACGTAAGGAACGCAAACTCAAGGAACATAATACCGGTATGACAGAAACTAGGGCGGCAAGAGTGGAACAAAACACCAGGCATAAGGCCGAGCCTTCCACCCCTTTCCAAATATATAGATGCATTAATTAAATAAGAGATATTGTGATATCCCAAAATATCCATGTTCCAACATGGAACCAACTTCAACTTCACCTGCAACTAGCAACGCTATAAGAAGGGCTGAGCAAAAGCGGTAACTTAGCCAAACAACGGTTTGCTAGGAAAGGATGGTTAGAGACTGACATGGCAATATGGGAGGCATGATATAGCAAGTGGTAGGTAGCGCAGCATGGCAATAGAACGAACAACTAGCAAAGCAAAGATAGAAGTGATTTCGAGGGGTGGTCATCTTGCCTGCAAAGTTCTCAGAGTTGTCGAAAGCTTGATCCTCGTAAGCGTACTCAACAGGTTCCTCGTTCATGAACTCGTCTCCCGGCTCTACCCAAACAAGAACACAAACAAACGGAACCACAATCAACCACGAGAAATGCACAAGCAACATGATGCAATACGTGAATGATATGCAAGATATGATATGCGGTGCGTATGCGTGCTCCGGGAGGAAAATGATGAAAAAAGCAGTAACTTGGCAAACCAAGTATGCCACTGGAAAGATGATATGATTTCGGTCGAAATCGATATAAAGATCACCGGAAACGGATGCACGGTTTGCCAATGGCAAGCAAAACAAGAATTACACGAATCTGCGATTAACAGCACGATAGCACATAGAATGCAACAAGTAACAAAGCTACAGCACTCCAACATAGCAACAAAGCATATGGAAGTAATCTACAGGAGATGCTTAACAAAAGATGAACACTGAGCTACGGCTAGATCACAATATAACAAGCTCAAACAAGCATGGAAAAAGTGCAAAAGAAATCAGGTTCACAGACTTGGTGAAATTATTGGACATGCCTGAAACAGCATCAGGTAGCAATGTTCAGAGCACGAAATCAACATGCTACAGGAACTTAACATAGCAAAACAAGGCACGGTAGTGTTCTACTAAATGCATATGACAAAAGTCCCTTACTGACCATAAGCCAAAAAGGACCAGAAGATATGACGGCAACCACGTAAACATAGCAAGTTTTGTTAACAGGTTTCAGACTTACCAGAAAACAGAGCATGGCAGAAACAATAATATGAAGGCATCTTGGTGAGCTTGATGCACTCAGCACAAAGCAATGCATGACAAAACAAGCATACCTACAGCAAGATGGCATGTTTATGAAGCTATCCATGGCAAGAGAAAATACATAGCATGTATGAGACAACTACAACAAGCTTGGCAAAATTGAATAACACGTAAACAATCTGCCAGAAATATTTTATAGCAAAAGTAGAGCAAGATTGAGTCATGCTATGGCACTCCATAATTGCAAGAAAGGGCAGGAATGTATCAATTACAACAATACTACAAAACATCCTTACTGAACATCTCCAAAATATGCATGGATCTCTCTGTAGCATCAAGTTTACATGGCAACAAAATAACAGCAGACAAGGACTTAGAGAAATTACTAAGTCTCTGAAATCAGAAACATTACAGGGCCTAGTTTGCATGCTTGTGTTAGTCACCACAGAGATCACAAAAATACATGGCATACACCACTGGAAATATGGCATGGCATACAACAAAACACATGTAGAGCTCATGCCCATAAGATGCACAGATTAAATGCAACAAAAATATCTCCAAGTTCTGCTAAGTAACAGCAGACAACAGCAACTAGCACTCTTGCACCAGAGCTTTGGGAATCAAGATGAACCCTAATGAACATGGTGCAATGGAACAAAATGAAGAGCATCACGAGCTGAACATTTTGATATATCACACGCGTGAAACGGAGCTATATGCATAGAGTTATGCCATGATGAATAGGGGCATGTAATGTCAAAACCTCAAGACTTAGAAAAATCGGGGAGGGGAGGAAAGTCAACCGCGGGTTTTCTCTGGATCTGGATCCGGGGCGCGGTTCCCGAGGTTGGCCGGGCCACTCGCCGGAGTTGAGAGGGAGAGGACACCGGAGTTGGGCCGGCCGGATCCGGGCCGCCGGGACGCCGGAGGGGCGCGGCGCGGGACGGCGCTGTCTGGTCGGCGGCGAGCAGTGGCGAAGGCGGGCGGCGGCCGAAGGCGAGGGGCGGCACCGGCGGAGCGGGCGGCGGCGGCGCGATGGCGGCGGCGGCGCGGCGACGGCCGGTGGAGGCGCGAGGAGGCGGCGGCGCACTGGAGCGGGCGACGGGCGGTCGGGCCGCGGGGGCCCGCGGCGGGCCTAGCGGGCCGGCGGCGCGGGGGCGGCGGATGCGCCACGTGGCGGACGTGGAGTGGCTGCGGGGCGGCGGCGGATTTGTCCGGCGACGTACGGACACGTCCGGCGGCGCCGGAGGGCGATTTTTAGGGTTGGACTACGAATGTATTTCGGGAGAGATGCATATATATAGCTAGAGGGAGCTAGGAGAGTCCAAATGAGGTGCGGTTTTCGCCCACACGATCGTGATCGAATGACCTAGAGCATGGAAGAGAGTTTGGTGGGTTTTGGGCTGTTTTTGAGGGGGGTTTTACTGCAACACACAAACAGACTTTGCGGTTACCCGGTTAACCGTTGGAGTACCAAACGACCTCCAAATGGAACGAAACTTGACCGGTGGTCTCCCGGTGGTATTGTCACGGCAGATGTCCTCGAGCTAGGACTTAGTCGTGGAGCCATCGCAGCTAGGAAGCTTGAAGGGGTTAATGCGGGACAAGGAACGCGAGGGTTTATACTGGTTCGGCCCCTTACGGTGAAGGTAAAAGCCTACGTCCAGTTTGAGGTGGTATTGATTAGGGTTACGATCACCAGGGAGCTAAACTGCTATGCCCGGCTCTCGATGAGATTGTTCTTGTCCCTAAACCGCTGCCGGGTCCTCCCTTTATATAGGGAGGCTGACGCCCAGCGGCTCTCAGAGCCCGGCCGGCTCATAAGAGTGTCCGGCTCGGACTCTCAGCTATTCTTGCCTTGCACTACAAGTTCTACCATGATAATGATTGTAACTACGGGCCTTAAGCCATATCCGGGTCTTAAGCCCATCTTTGGCCCACCGTCTTCAAGCTTGGCGCCGGGCTTCCGGCAATGACCATATGAGTAACCCGGCCCCTCCTGGCGGGTGACTCTAAGGTCTATATCCTCAACATTAGGCCCTAGATTGATTTGAGCCGGCTCATGTCAATCTTCAATTCTTTCAACAGAAAAAATCTCCGGCTTACCATTTGTGTGAAGGCCATAACCCGGCGTGACGTCATTCTCTGGACTCCGGGTAATCCGCCGTGACGTCATCTTCCATTAAGTCCGTTTTTTACTCCGCCAGATCCGCAACGGATCTTATCTTTACTGTCATCCCGAAAATCGAGGCGTTTCGTGGGGAGATAACCACGCCATGGTCTCCTTGATTCTCGCGCCCACTTATGAGCTTGCCCTTATAAATAGGCCGGCCCGACGGGCCTTTCTCACTCTCCTTCCTCTGTCGTCTCCTTCCTCTCACTGTCCCGTGCTGCTCGAGCTCCGCCGCCGTCGCCGCCGCGGGTCTTCTCGTCGTCACCAGCTCAGGCCGCTGCATCACCCTGATTTGACCAGAGAAACGCGACGACCTCCACGACTCTCCAGCCCCTGTAAGTCCTGCTTGTCCTGTAGAATAGATCTGCCGTAGGGTTCGTCCGCGTTCTTCGTGTTCGTCGCCGTCGCACACAAGCTCCGGTAGTTTTCTTTTTTAATGCTCCTTTTTGATCTTAGCTCGTATGGAACCACTGCGGCAGATGTTTTAGCACCCATTTCAAACACAAGTAGACTTCTTTTCACTGCATAAAGACCTCATTCGAGCTCAAGAACTCCCCTGCCTCTGTATTTTAGGTCTAGAAAATTTCCTTTGGACCGACCGTTTTGATCCAAAAATTTTACTGCGATGTGTGAAACCTGTTTTACCACACTTAGTAAAAAACTGCAATCATTGAATCTCGGCGGTTTACAGTTCCGGTTTAAAGAAACCACGCGCCGTAGAACCTTCCGGCTTAAAGAAAACCATGCGCCATAAAATTTCCGGCTTAGCTGTGATAAGGCCTGTAGACAATCAAATTACTCTCAATCCCTCGGCGGCTTAAATAGCCCGATGCACTTAAATGTATACCATTAGTCCCCTTCATAAGCCGCCACCTTGACATTGAACTGTAGATTTCTTCCGGCTCATAATTAACCCGGACGTTTTTCCTTTTATCATATATTGCCGATCTTCACCATGCCTCCCAAAGCTCCCAAAGCCTCCATTACTTGCAACTGGATGAGGTCCAATGTCACCAATGAGACCCTAGCGGATTTTGTTAAGTCTGGATATCTGCCCAAGAAGGACATCATGTCCTACCGTGCCCCTGACCCGTCAGAAGAGAGACCACAGCCAAAGGACGGGGAGGTAGTGATTTTTGCGGATCACATAAGCCAGGGCTTTGCACCGCCCGGCTCAAAGTTTTCCAGAGATGTTCTGAATTTCTTCGATCTGCGGCCTCAGGACATAGGACCCAACTCAGTGTCCAATATCTGCAACTTCCAAGTGTTCTGCGAGGTTTACATTGGAGAAGAACCCAGTCTGCTGCTCTTCAGAGAGCTTTTCTATTTAAACCGCCAGAATGAGTGCGCCAATGGGCCAAGTCTAGAGCTAGGTGGCATCTCCATTCAGCGGTGAAGGGACTGCCTTTTCCCTTACGCAGAGCCGCCCAGCCACCCCAAGGACTGGAATCTGACGTGGTTTTACTGCCAAGACACGTCGCCGGCTGATGAGAGTCCACTGCCCGGCTTTCGCCCATCGCGTTTGGAGTCAACACACCCACTGTCAGACAAACTGACTCCGGCGGAGCGCCAGCCTCTACTCCCCACTATCAACAAGATCAAGGCTCTCCTGGGCAATGGTCTGAATGGAATCGATCTGGTCCGGGTCTGGATCTCGTGGCGGGTGATCCCATTGAGCCACCGCCCCGGCTTAATGTGTGAGTACACGGGCCGAAAGGACGACCCTCAGAGACACAGCCGCAATGATCTTCCTGAAGACGTTGCAGAGGAGATGACCAAGGCTCTTTTAAACGAGAGCCTGGCAGACTGCGGAAGGACCGGGCTAGCCCCCTTCTGCAAGACCAACCCAGCCCCAGCGGTAAGCCGCTGATCTGAACATCTCATCTGTACATAACTTTCATCTGAATCATTTTAAGAAAACCTCATTGCATTTTTCAGGCTGATGATAAGTTCTGGCGGGTCAAATATGACCATGAGACGGCCAAGAAGGCCAGAAAGGTGAAGAAAGCCGCCAAAAAAGCCGCTCCCCGTAAGAAGGGAAGTAGGCCAACTGCTTCGGAGCTGATGCAACTAAGCGACAGCTCCGAGTCAGAGGTAACCCCTGAACCTGTAAGCTCTTTGTTATGTTTTATTGTTTATCTCTGTCCGCCTTACCAACACTTGTTCATCAACAGGATGACACCGGAGCCAGTAACCCGGTGGTTGAAGAGGTAATGTCACTTTCCTCCGACTCGGAGCCCTTGCCAAGGCTGAAAGTCCGAAGGGTAACCCGGAAAGTAAGCTTTTCACATCCTTTAGCTTATCAAGATCCTCAATTTATTTTGAAGCGACAGGTTCATGAGAGCCGGCGTCACACCCGGACCAATAAGGACACCGACCTCTCCTCCGGGTTACCTGACGCATCAAGGAAGCGCCGAACTGAGGTTATTTCCCACTTGTACCCTTTTCATCCGTTGGCGGGTGTTATACGTCAGCCACTCAATTCTTCTGACTCAAATTATCAGGAGACCTCCCCCTCTTCCGGCGACTCTATGTAGTCAAGTCTGCCGGCTTTCAAGACTGTGCCCGGGTAATGATAACCATCTCACGTTGTACCTTTGCCTTCACTTACCCTATTGTGTTTAATCTTTTTGTCCTTTCAGTGCCCAGGCCAAGATCACCAAGAGGGCGAAGAAGTCCAAGCCGGTCGATGAGCCGGACTTGCCTGAGCCAGAGGCAGCCGCTCAAGAGCCGCCAGCCGCCTCTGCACCTGAGGCCGCTGCCCCAACTACCAAGGCAACTACAGAAGCTTCTGTTAACCCGGAGGCCTCCAGCTCAGCTCCACCAGCAGACGACCCGGACGTGGTAATCACCCGGACGGAGTTCGTTGAACCGGGGAGACCTACCGTGCTGGCCAAGTGCTCCGCTAAGGGGGAGTTGCTGCAGCCCCACCGGGTGAACCTGGACTCTCCGACTACGCCAACCTGAGCATTGGAGAGCTCGTCTCTGGCTACATCAGCCAAGTGCACAAGAGCCTGGACGCAGAGGTTGCCATGATGAACCAGATCCAGCAGAAATCTGAGGTATCATTCTGCTGTCCTCTTACTTACTGCATAGTTACCTTTACCATGCTAGCCCCCAAGTCGACGACTTATGATTGAATATGTTGTAGACTTAGGTTCCGGCTTACTCAATTGAGCCAGCAGTTTGTAGATAGATACGTTCAATATGCATTAGCCCCCAAGTGCCAAGTGTCTTTGCTTAGAAAGCGCTTGGGACTTTACATTTGCATAGTAACTGTTCATGCCATAACCCGGAAATCTATACAGGCTGCTGGCAAGAAGCTTGAGGCTGACCTTGCCGATCTCAAGAACCGGCTGAAGATGCAAGAGATGGAGACCCGGAAGGCAAACGCCAAGTTTGTGTCCAGCATCGCCGCGCAAGAGAAGCTGAAGACGGAGTTCGACGCTGAGCGGAAGGCGTGGGCCGAAGAAAAGGCCGCATTGGTGAACCGGGCTGAACAAGCGGAGAAGGCTCTCTCCGAGAAGACCGCCGAGCTCTCCGGCCTAAAGCGCCAAGTGTCCCAGATGGTGGCCGCAATCTTCGGTAAGTCGTCTCACCGGCTTTCATCAAGTTTAGAATGTTTATATCTCATAATTTCATCCTTGTCGGCGGCTTATCTAACTCTGTTTAAACAGGTCCCAGAAGTGCCAACCTGAATCAGAGTGTGGTGACCAAGCTGAAGGCCGTATATACCCTGGTGGAGCAACTCTACACCGGGTCACAACGTGCCTTGGCTGTGGTGGCCCTCTCCAACGAGGTGCCGACTCACCTGGCGGAAGTCCTTCGCCGGCTCGCCGTTCTGCCTCAACGGATCCAAGAGCTGCGACGGGCCTCTGCAAGAGCCGGAGCGATCGCTGCACTAAGCCGGGCCAAGGCGTTCTTGCCAGAGTTAGACCCGGCAGACATCGCCCTCGGCTACCCAAGTCTGAAGGAAGACGGCACCGCCTTTGATCAGAAGGACTTCGCAGCTTGCGTGAAGGCCGTACGCCCGGTGGCCACTCTTATTGGCAACGATACAGATTTGTCCAAGTATCAGCCGGGCTACGACGCAGAAAATCAGAGGATCCCTACTCCACGCTATGAAGCCCTCAACTTGATCCCGCCGGCTCGTCAGCACACTTTCGCCCCGGAGATTGACCCGGCAGGGTTAATTGACGAGGAAGCCCAATTCGAAGCTCTCAGCGGCATCGACTGGAAGTCATCAACTTTCCAGGTCTTGGGATCAGCCGGAGGAGGAGATAGGAACGAGCCGGAGACTTCAACTCAGCAAGCGTCGTAACTCGGCTGGCGGTTTACCAAACAATGCCTCACCCTTTTGGACTCAACGAGTCTTGTAATAGAGTAGGATCAATACTTTATCTTTGTCGTGCCATCGTGCACGCCTTGAATTTTGAAGTCTGTTGAAATTGTCTCCTTTATGTTTCTCCGGGTCATAATCAATCCTTTGCTTTCCTTAATCTCAAAATAGTTGCCGTTAACTATCCTGCATAGAAGGGAAAATCACAAGTCTCGAGGCGGCTTACCGCCCTGAGAATCATAAGTTTTAGATATATAACCCGGAATATGAATCAAAAAGGACTGGTCTTCAATTATATCCTTAATACAGCCGTAAGAACATACTTAGCGGCCTGCAAGCATACTTCCGGTTTAGACAACCCGGGTAGTAAGGTTGGTACCTCAATTCCGGTTTACCTGTCTTAATAACACCCATTGTGTTCAGCTAACATTATAAACCAAAGTTAAGCCGGCAAAGTGAGACCCGGCCGTATACACTTGGAAAGAAACAGACAGAACTGACCATAAAGTAGAAGAACTTAGGGGCTTCCGGTTTGAATACGACCAGAGACCCGGCCCAAAGGGGTTATGCTAAGATTCGAATATGATCATATAGCCCCCAGTGGGTGTGGCGATGCCAATAAAGAGGGTATCGACAGCTATGTTCTCTTTGGTTCGAATACGACCCATGTTTGAACAGGAAGCCCCCAAGTGATTTTAAGAATTGTTTAACGACGCTGATTCGAATACGATCCACGTCGGTTCCCAAAGGAGTGAAACCATGATTCAAATATGATCAAGGAAAACTCCCCAATGAGCTCGGCACTTTGCCAATCAAATGGGTATCGACAGCTATGTTCTCTTTGGTTCGAATACGACCCATGTTTGAACAGGAAGCCCCCAAGTGACCTTATTGCTTACGGCTAGATTCGAATACGATCATAAGCCGGATCCTCCTTCAAGTCATCATGTAATCTTGCAATGAAAACAACACGTGCATATTTGGAGGAGAAAAAAGGACAGAGGTCCTGCTTTATTGCTTATCATAATATATACATGGCTGAGAGAAATATGTACATCACGAGAGCTGGTGGCTCAAGTGTAGTAAGGCCGAAGCTGAGCTATGTTCCACGGCCGACGGGTCTCTTCCTCCGACTTACGTGAATCTTTATGCTCCCGAATGTCAATGAGGTAATATGACCCGTTGTGCAGGTTCTTGCTGACCACAAAGGGTCCTTCCCAAGGCGGGGAGAGCTTGTGCGCATTTGCTTGATCCTGGATGAGCCGGAGCACGAGATCGCCTTCCTGGAAGACCCGGGTTTTAACCCGGCGACTATGATAACGACGCAGGTCTTGTTGGTAAATCGCAGAGCGAGCTGCGGCCACATCACGCTGTTCGTCCAACAAATCAAGAGCATCTTGGCGCGCCTGTTCATTGTCTGCCTCAACATAAGCCGCCACTCGAGGTGAATCATGACGGATGTCACTGGGGAGGACGGCCTCTGCCCCATAAACCATGAAGAAAGGCGTGAAGCCTGTAGACCTGTTAGGATTAGTGTTGATGCTCCATAACACGGAGGGCAACTCCTCCACCCAACAACCCGGCGTCCGTTGCAAAGGGACCAAAAGACGGGGCTTGATGCCCTTCAAAATCTCCTGATTAGCTCTCTCAGCTTGACCATTGGATTGAGGATGAGCCACTGAGGAAACATCAAGTCGGATATGCTCTCGTTGACAAAACTCTTCCATGGAGCCTTTGGAGAGATTGGTGCCATTGTCAGTTATAATGCTGTGCGGAAAGCTAAAGCGGAAAATCACCTTTTTCATAAATTGAACCGCCGTGGCTGCATCGCACTTGCTAACTGGCTCAGCTTCCACCCACTTTGTGAATTTGTCAACTGCCACCAAGAGGTGGGTCTTCTTATCTTTGGACCTTTTAAAAGGCCCAACCATATCAAGCCCCCAGACCGCAAAGGGCCAAGTGATTGGGATCATCCTCAGCTCCTGAGCCGGCACATGAGCCCGTCATGAGAACCTCTGGCAACCATCACATTTACTGACCAAGTCCTCCGCATCAGCATGAGCCGTCAGCCAATAAAAACCATGGCGAAAAGACTTGGCCACAAGAGACTTTGAACCAGCGTGATGGCCACAATCCCCTTCATGGATCTCACGCAAGATTTCTTGACCTTCCTCAGGGGAGACACAATGCTGAAACGCCCCTGTAACACTGCGATGATGCAACTCGCCATCGATAACGATCATTGACTTAGCCCGCCGGGTTATTTGCCTGGACAAAGTTTCATCCTCAGGCAACTCGCCCCGGGTCATGTAAGCCAGATACGGCATTGTCCAGTCTGGTATGATATGGAGAGCCGCCACCAGTCGTGCCTCCGGGTCAGGGACAGCGAAATCTTCCTCTGTAGGCAACTTAACAGAAGGGCTATACATGACGTCCAGGAAAGTGTTAGGCGGCACCGGTTTTTGCTGAGAGCCTAGCCGGCTTAAAGCATCCGCCGCCTCGTTCTTCCTGCGATCGATGTGTTCCACTTGGTAACCCTGAAAGTGCCCAGCAATGGCATCAACCTCGCGGCGATAAGCCGCCATGAGAGGGTCCTTAGAGTCCCACTTGCCTGATACTTGTTGAGCCACCAAGTCTGAGTCACCGAAATACCTTACCCGGCTCAAGCTCATCTCCTTAGCCATCCGAAGACCGTGGAGCAAGGCCTCGTACTCAGCCGCATTGTTAGTGCAAGGAAACATCAACCGTAACACATAATGGAACTTGTCACCTTTAGGGGAAGCCAATACAACTCCAGCCCTCGAGCCCTCCAACTGCCTGGACCCATCGAAGTGAATAGTCCAATATGTGTTATCCGGCTTTTGCTCGGGCACCTGTGACTCTGTCCAATCATTGATGAAATCCACCAAGGCTTGAGATTTAACAGCAGTGCGTGGCACGTATTTGAGACCATGAGGCCCAAGTTCTATAGCCCACTTAGCAATTCTCCCTGTGGCCTCTCTGTTTTGAATGATATCACCAAGAGGGGCAGAACTGACCACAGTGATGGGATGACCCTGAAAATAATGCTTAAGTTTCCGGCTCGCCATGAACACACCATAAACAAGCTTCTGCCAATGCGGATATCGCTGCTTGGACTCAATGAGCACTTCGCTGACATAATAAACCGGCCGCTGAACCAGATGCTCCTTACCCTCCTCCTTGCGCTCCACCACAATAGCCACACTGACGGCTCGTGTGTTCGCCGCCACATATAATAATAAGGGCTCCTTATCAACCGGAGCAGCAAGGACTGGAGGCTCTGCCAGCTGCTTCTTCAAATCCTGAAAGGCAGTATTAGCTGCATCATTCCAGACAAAGTTATCAGTTTTCTTCATCAACTGATATAATGGCATGGCTTTCTCACCCAAACGGCTTATAAACCGGCTTAAAGCAGCGATGCGACCCGCCAAGCACTGAACGTCATTTAAACACGCCGGCTTAGCCAGGGAGGTGATGGCCTTGATCTTCTCTGGGTTAGCTTCAATGCCTCTGTCAGAAACCAAAAACCCCAAGAGCTTGCCTGCAGGAACACCAAAGACACACTTGGCCGGGTTAAGCATCATCTTGTAGACCCGGAGATTATCAAAGGTTTCTCTAAAATCATCTATCAGGGTTTCCTCCTTTATGGATTTAACCACAATGTCGTCCACATAAGCATGAACATTACGCCCAATCTGTTTATGAAGACAGTTCTGCACGCAACGCTGATAAGTCGCCTGTGCACACTTGAGTCCAAAGGGCATGGTATACATAGCAGAAGGCTCCAAAGGGAGTGATGAACGCTGTCTTCTCCTGGTCCTTAACTGCCATTTTAATCTGATGATATCCGGAATAAGCATCCAGGAAACTTAAGTGCGCACAACCGGCCGTAGCATCAATAATTTGATCAATACGGGGAAGGGCAAAAGGATCAGCCGGACACGCCTTATTTAAGTCCGTGTAGTCCACACACATCCGCCAGGTGCCGTTGTTCTTGAGTACGAGGACCGGGTTAGCTAACCACTCTGGGTGAAAGACTTCAACAATAAACCTGGCCGCCAAGAGCCGGGCCACCTCTTCACCAATAGCTTTCCGCCTTTCTTCATTAAACCGCCGAAGGAACTGCCTGACCGGCTTAAATTTCGGATCAACATGGAGAGTGTGCTCAGCGAGTTCCCTAGGTACACCTGGCATGTCAGAAGGTTTCCATACGAAGATGTCCCTATTCTCACGGATGAACTCGATGAGCGCGCCTTCCTATTTTGGATCCAGATTGGCACTGATGCTAAATTGCTGAGATGAGTCTCCTGGAACGAAATCAACAAGTTTAGTCTCATCAGCTGACTTAAATTTCATTGCCGGCTCATGCTCCGTAGTCGGCTTTTTCAGAGAGGTCATATCAGTCGGGTCAACATTGACCTTGTAAAACTTCAACTCCTCTGTTGCACAAACAGATTCTGCATAAGCTGCATCGCCTTCCTCACACTCCAGGGCCACTTTCCGGCTGTCATGAACCGTAATGGTCCCGTTGTGGCCCGGCATCTTGAGCTGTAAGTACACATAACACGGCCAAGCCATGAACTTGGCGTAAGCCGGCCGCCCAAATATAGCATGGTACGGGCTTCTTATCTTAACCACCTCAATGGTCAATTTCTCCACCCTGTAGTTGTTCTCATCTCCAAAGGCCACTTCCAACTCGATCTTGCCGACTGGATAAGCCGACTTACCAGGTACCACACCATGGAAGATAGTGTTTGACTGGCTGAGGTTCTTATCAACCAACCCCATACGGCGAAAAGTCTCATAATAGAGGATGTTGATGCTGCTGCCTCCATCCATGAGCACCTTTGTGAACTTGTATCCTCCCACTTGAGGAGCCACCACTAAGGCCAAATGGCCTGGGTTATCCACCCGGGGAGGGTGATCCTCCCTACTCCACACTATAGGCTGCTCAGACCACCGCAAGTAGCGTGGGACCGCCGGCTCAACAGCATTCACAGCCCTCTTATGAAGCTTCTGATCTCGCTTACACAGACTGGTGGTAAACACATGATACTGTCCACCGCTAAGCTGCTTTGGATTGGTCTGATAACCCCCCTGCTGCTGTTGATGACCCTGGCCAGACTGCTGATTAAAGCCCCCTTGACCGTTCTGAGGATTAGAATTTGAGCCGCCGCCCGGGCCATGAAAGCCGCCGGCGCCTGAGCCGCCGCCCGGGCCATTGTAATTCTTAAAGGCCTTCATGATTGCACAATCCTTCCACAGATGAGTCGCTGGCTTCTCTCTAGAGCCATGCCTTGGACAAGGCTCATTCAACAGCTGCTCCAGCGTCGGACCCGACCCGCCGCCCCGGGGAGGGGGCCTCCCCTTACGTCGCTGGTTATTCCCTTGTGAGCTGGCGTTGGCCACAAACTCTAGGCTGCCGTCGGCCTTGCGCTTGCCTCCTCCTTGGTTCCCCGGGTTATGCTGAGGACCCTTGCCATTGCCGTTCTTCTTTCCCTTCCCTGTCCTTTCATCATCTAAAGGGGGATCCTTGGTACCATCAGAATCGGCGTACTTGACAAGAGCCGCCATTAGTGTACCCATATCATTGCAGTCGTGCTTAAGCCGCCCGAGTTTCATCTTCAGGGGCACAAAACAACAATTCTGCTCCAACATTAAGACTGCTGAGCCGGCATCCATCTTATCTGACGAATGTATGATCTCCTTAACCCGGTGAACCCAATGTGTCGTAGACTCACCTTCCTGCTGCTTGCAGTTAGTCAAATCCACAATTGACATAGACTGCCTACAGGTATCCTTGAAGTTTTGGATGAACCGGGCCTTCAGCTCAGCCCAAGACCCAATGGAATTCGGCGGTAGCCCTTTCAACCAAGTGCGGGCAGTCCCATCTAACATCATGGTGAAATATTTGGCCATTGCCGCCTCACTGACCTCTAGCAGCTCCATGGACATCTCGTAACTATCGATCCAGGCTGCGGGTTGTAAGTCAGCTGTGTAATTAGGCACCTTCCTAGGGCCTTTGAAGTCCTTAGGTAGACGTTCATTACGGATAGCTGGCACTAAACAAGGGACACCCTCGGTCCTGGTAGGGATACCCACGTCGATGGAAGTCGTCGGATAAGCCGGGGGGGTCTGGTAAGCCGTCAATTGAGGCACTTGCTCCACCTCTTTCCGCGCTCTGTCCTGGTCTGCTGCGTGAAAGGCTCCATTATGAGCCGGGCCATGGCCAGGAGGCGGGTCATGGTGTCGGACGTTACTTGAGCCTGTCGCTGAGACCATGTGTCTGCTATTACTCGGGCTCCGGCCTGGACGAGGGGTCGAGTGGATCCTGTCCCGGCTGTAGAAGTACGCCTCTTGCTGCGCAGTGCTGTCTGAAGGAGTTCCCTGACCCGGCGGTGTCACGACCGGTTTTTCAATAAAATAATTATTGAGAAACCAATCCCTGTTACGGACCAGCGAGGAAGAATTCCTTCTCACTGATAGACAATATATTGGTCACAGAAGAAAAATACCAGGAGTACTAAATATAATACAAGGTTGAGCAGAGACTGCCCAACAATTTATTACATGCACGCCGATAAAACAATACGGCGGATAGGGTGGCAAACTACTAACTCACGATAAAAACGGTGGTGGAAATATCATCGCGAAGCGAGTGACATGATTCCGGAATACAACAACTCTTCGAGCGTCGGAGTGAGGCTCGAGAAGACTTATTGCGGGTGGTGGAAGCGTAAACGATACAAGTGACCAATATCCGGGATCGCGCAGGACTGACTGGGACTCCTCTAGGCGTCGGATGCGCTATCAAACTCTTCATCCAAGAGATCGCCTTCGTCAACATCTGGCCAAATCAACAAGCCAGGTGAGTACTATGAAAGTACTCGCAAGACAGTTCAGACATAAAGTATAACAAATGCAAACATGAAGCACATGAATAAGTTAAACAGAGCGATCAGACATAGAGATAATAAATACAGGGTGCCAAGCGAGGGTCTGAATGACGCCTCGAGCGGAAACTGCATGTGCTTATACAGAAAGTAAAGACAGTGCATGCCGCAGTCGGACGTCTGAGCGACATCACATAAAGGGCTTATATCGAAAGTGAGAAACGACTACACGCCACAGTCGGACGTCTGCGCGACGTCACATAAAGGGCTTATGTCACAACTCATTAATACAATAGCTCGGAGACATAAATTATCACAAGCATGAGACACAAAATAAAGTTAGTCCATCAACTGGAATAACAATAAATCTGAGATTTTACCGCTTGAGCTTGTTCACCGGGGGCAAGATTTTCACACTGATAGATTTGGATGTAAAGTCTACATTACTGATCATGGATACGATGATATGGAAAGAATTGACTCTGCAGAGTTTGTACTTAACCACAGCCAACGGATTTCAGTAGTCACGGGGACTAGTTCCGTCTACGGTGTTCTGGAAGGAACACGTCTAACCAGTACACACCCAATTTAACCATCCGAAGCCAGGGATCACCCTCGGCAACATTCAGGAAAAACCCTGAGTCGGGGAGGCTACAACCTCGCGTAGCATGGGATCAAATTTCTATACGCGCGCTATAAGGGGGTGCCCCCCCTCTCGGTCCCAACCGGAAACACCCATGCCCCCTGACCGAATGACTGGCTTTAATCCTGGGCCAAGGTACCATCATCCCGGCCTCTCTGTTTGGTGTGTACACGGAAAGAGGTTACCAACTTACTAAACCGTATCCTGGCAATGAGACATGTGGTAGCACGGAAAGGGGAAGGGACGATAACACGGCTCCAACCATGTTAACGTCGGAAAAGTCGGATGACACAAGGCTGGCATGCTACAACAGTACCACCTTGCTGCCCTTCATGTCACCACATGATTAGGCCACCTCTCATCAGAGGTCATCGCAACTTTGGAACATGCGGGAAAAGATCGATAACGTGGCTCCAACCACGTTAACGTCGAAGAAAGTCGGATGACGCAAGGCTGGCATGCTACAACAGTACCACCTTGCTGCCCTTCATGTCACTACTTGATTAGGCCACCTCTCATCAGAGGTCATCGCAACTTCGGAACAACCGGGTCGTTGCCTTACAAGCAACGAGGTATTTATCGACACTCACATGCCACGCACAAACTTTCACATGAACATGCAAAACATCTGCCATATCAAATGTTCAAACATGCTTGCCTGGTTCGGAGAAGTCGGAGTCTAGCTCGGCGAAGTTCGCGGCTCCGTCCCCTCTCCCGGAACCTACGGCAATCACGAAACGGGGTACTAACGTGAAAACCAACACATGCACAGAAACTTTGCCAAATATTTTTCAAATAAATCCCATAAAAAACTAGACAAAATTTGGAGATTGACAGAAAAAGAATCACTCAAAAATACCTTTTCATTAAAAAGTTATAAAGGTTTCTGTCCAGGGACCTTTCTGTAATGAAACAGAAAAGTTCCAGGGTTTTAACTGAGAAAACAGAAAACGCTTCGGCTGGGAATGCGCAAGCGCAAGGAGAAAATGTATTTTGCCCGAAGGCGCCAACAGAAAACGGTTCGGGGAAATAAAACACAGGCTGACACGCGGGGCCCGCATGTCAGGTTTGAAAGCTCGCCGGCGCCCGAAGACGGCGATGGACGCCGGCGTCAAACCACGGCGAGTTAGGAGAAACGGAGGGTACCAAGAGCTTCAGTGTCTTCTTCCGCGTCGGTGGGTGGTGGACTCGTCCAACAGGGAGCACCAGGTCGACGGCGACACTATCTCCGGCGGACGGCGGTTCGGGTGAGGTTGGGGAATTCCGGTGGAGGGCTGCAAAGTACGAATTGAGGCGCGGGTCAGAACGGGTGATGCAAGGAGAAGCTACTGGCAAGAGAATGGGGGCTGTGGAGCACACACGGGGGCGAATCGGGCTGGATCCCGTGGCGGATCGCGGCGGCCGGAGTCGAGGAAGGAGACCCCCTCGCGGCTCTTCCAGTGGCTGGGCGTGCTCTAGGGGAAGTGTAGGGCTGGTGGGTGCTCGAGTTGAAGCTCGGGGCCCCTATTTATAGGCAGATCAACGGGGTGGCCGTGAACGGAGAATCTCTGGCGAGCGATTACGGCGGAGCAGTGGGTTGGCAGGGGGTTTGAGCGGTCGAGCAGCATCAGTGGATGTTACTGGACTCGATTTGCAGCTGAACGGGGTTGGTCTTGGCGTAATGGCGTCTGCCCACGGTGAGGTGACCGCACGGGCTCAACGGCGGCAGAGAGTGTGCTCCGCGCCCTGGGGTTCATGACGAGAGCGGCAGCGCATTCGGGGGAGTGGACGGCCACGCGGCGGGCTCCGGTGGTTTGGGCGGCGCTGGGTGGAGTCGGCGGCGCCGTGTCTCCCGCTGGCGTCCGCAAAGCCGCCGCCGGCGTCGGTCACGGGGCGGCGCACCTTCTGCTGCTCGTCGCCGACGCCCGCAAGATGCCAGGCACTCGTGCGGTGCAGGAACGAGAGGGCGAGGACGAGGAGCAAGGCGACGCGAGGGTACTGGCGAGATCGACGCCCGTTTCTGAAGAAAACGACAGCAGCCACTTGACTGAACTCTGAACTTACTGAATCTTGACAGTGACCAAGCATTGCAGGTGTTCGACAGTAGGTTTTGGTAAAGAGATAAATTTTTCTGGAGCTGTAACTTGGTGAGACGATCACTCAAAGCACCCAGGGGCTGCCTGAATTTACTTGGAATTTTTGGAGAAGGTTTTGAATGAATTTCACCAAATTTGGCAAATCTGGTCCAAACTTGCAGCTGATGTAGTTTGAAAATTTTGAACTGGAGACCAGTGGATCTTCATGGTTCTAGGGTGAGGGTTCAAAGGACTAGGAGGGGAAAGAAGTTTGGTGGTAAAAGTCCAAACAGAAAATGGAGTTCCTTTGTAAATCTCCAAGAGGTAGAATAGAAGGCAGAAAAATTTTGAATAGAATTTGAATGGAAAATAAATACATGGGGAGGTTCAACTTGCTGGATTTGATGTAAATCATGATCCAGAGGTGAGGGAGTGTTTAGGTGAGAGGATTTGCACTTATGCCATGGCAAGAAGGAATAGTTGAAAGTGGCAAAGTACTTTCCAAAAGCCATAGTGCAAATTCAAGAAAAGGTTTTCAAAAGTTATTCTCTCAAATGAAAAACATTTTGTCTTGAGCCCAAATGAAGAGCAAGAACTCCCCAGGTCAAAGGCAGATCTTGGGTGAATTCAAATAAAAATTTTGCCATAAAGAAAAATATTTGAGAGTGAGAGTTCTCTTGAAGAAAATTTTTAAATCACTCCCTTCAAGTCAAATAAAAATCTTTTTGAAAAATTCAATAGAAACTTGGGTGTCACAACACCTACCCCCTTAGGAAAAATCTCGTCCTCGAGATTTCTGTTGATCCTCAAATAGATATGGATATTCTGCTCGGAGGAAATCTTCCCTTTCCCATGTGGCTTCATCCTCAGTGTGGTTGCTCCACTGGACCCTGAAAATTTTTGTCGTTTTCTGACGGGTCCTCCGTTCAGACTCTTCTAAAATCTTTACTGGCCTTTCTCTGTAGGTGAGATCTGGTTGCATATCAATGTCCTCATGAGGTACATGTTTCTCC
This sequence comes from Aegilops tauschii subsp. strangulata, assembly GCF_002575655.3. Classification (NCBI taxonomy): domain Eukaryota; kingdom Viridiplantae; phylum Streptophyta; class Magnoliopsida; order Poales; family Poaceae; genus Aegilops; species Aegilops tauschii. Next base: position 393,746,653 of record NC_053035.3, read on the forward strand.
GGGTTACTCACACATTTCCTCAACTGCGAGACGTGGAATACGTCATGGACGTCTGACAGCTCCTTGGGTAGGTCTAGCTGGTAGGCTACCGTGCCTCTTCGTGCCTTCACACAAAATGGTCCAATAAATCTTGGGGCTAGCTTCCCCTTAATTTTGAACCGTTGCAGACCCCTCATAGGAGATACTCGGAGGTATACGGAATCACCAGGTTCAAAGCTGACCTCACGATGCTTCTGATCATAGTAGCTCTTTTGTCGGCTCTGTGCTGTCTTGAGTCTGTCCCTGATTTGTTTAACTTTTTCCACGGCCTCCTTAAGCATATCTGGGCCGAAGATACGGCTGTCACCTGTTTCTGACCAATTCAATGGGGTACGACACCTCCGTCCGTACAATGCTTCAAAGGGTGCCATTTGCAAACTGGTTTGGTAACTGTTGTTGTACGCAAATTCGGCATACGGCAAACTCTCTTCCCAACTGGATCCATAGGTGAGCACACAGGCTCTTAGCATATCCTCTAGGATTTGGTTTACACGTTCTGTTTGTCCATCTGTCTGAGGGTGGTATGCTGTACTGAAAGCTAGTTGCGTGCCCAGAGCTTGTTGTAGGTGATCCCAAAATTTGGAGACGACTTGGGTGCCTCGGTCTGATATTATAGTCTTTGGGACTCCGTGCAAGCAAACTATACGGGAGAGATAGAGTTTTGCCAGTCTTTGTGTTGAGTAGGTAGTCTTCACGGGAATGAAGTGAGCAACCTTGGTTAGTCGGTCTGTGATGACCCAGATGGCGTCATTTCCACGCTGTGATCGGGGTAATCCGACAATGAAGTCCATTCCGATTTCATCCCATTTCCACTCCGGTATCCTGTTAGGCTGGAGTAGCCCTGCTGGCTTTTGGTGCTCGGCCTTGATGCGCTGACATGAATCGCAACAAGCAACGAATGTGGCTATATCTCTTTTCATACCGTGCCACCAAAATCTTTCCTGAATGTCCTTGTACATTTTGGTTCCTCCAGGATGTATCGAGTATGGAGCGGTGTGGCTCTCCGTCAAGATCTGTTGCTTGAGTTCCTCAATGTTAGGTACGCAAAGTCTGTCCCGGTACCATAATGTTCCTTCACTGTCCGTGACGAATTCTGAAGTCTTACTACGGTTCATTTTCTTCTTTATGCCTTCGATACTGGGATGTCCCTGTTGAGCCCTCTTGATTTGTTCCACTAGGGTGGGTTGTATCTCCAGGTTCGATATGGTGCCCTCAGAGACTAACATCATGTTGAGCCGAGTGAACTCTCGCTGAAACTCAGGCCTCAAGTTTTGCTGACCGTCACTGTCCGGGCTGGGGTTTCGGCTAAGGGCATCGGCCACTACATTTGCTTTTCCTGGGTGGTAGTGGATGCCGACGTCATAGTCTTTGACCAGCTCCAACCAGCGTCGTTGGCGTAAATTCAGCTCTGGCTGTGTGAAGGTATATTTGAGGCTCTTATGGTCCGTATATATTTCACAGCGATTTCCCAACAGAAAGTGCCTCCACTCCTTGAGTGCATGTATAACTGCTGCTAGTTCCAAGTCATGTGTTGGGTAATTTTCCTCATGTTTTCGCAGCTCTCTGGAGGCATATGCGACAACTTTGCCATCCTGCATTAGCACACATCCGAGACCTTTTCGGGACGCGTCACAATACACCTCAAAGCTCTTGTGTATGTCTGGTACGGTTAAGACTGGTGCGGTTGTTAGCTTCTTCTTGAGTTCTTGGAAGCTCTGCTCACATGCTTCCGTCCATACGAATTTCTTGTCCTTCTTGAGTAACTGTGTTATAGGTTTTGCCACAGTGGAGAATCCTTCAATAAACCTCCTGTAATACCCGGCCATCCCTAGGAAACTCCGCACATCTGTAACATTCGCGGGTGGCTTCCAGTCTAGTATGGCCTTGACTTTTTCTGGGTCTACGGCCACGCCTTCTTGGTTCAAAATATGGCCCAAGAAACCAACTTGTCTTAGCCAAAATTCGCATTTGCTAAATTTGGCGTACAACTGATGTTTCCTCAATTCTCCCAAAACAATCCTGAGGTGCTCAGTATGTTCTTCTGGTGTCCTTGACTAAACCAGAATGTCGTCAATGAATACCACCACAAATTTGTCCATGAATTTCATGAATACTTTGTTCATGAGGTGGACGAAATATGCGGGGGTGTTTGTTAGTCCAAACGGCATCACCGTAAACTCGTATAACCCATATCTGGAAGTGAATGCTGTCTTGGGGATATCCTCTGTTCGTACCTTTAGTTGATGGTATCCTGATCTCAAATCAATCTTTGAAAATACTTTAGCTTGTGCGAGCTGGTCAAACAAATCATTTATCCGTGACATCGGGTATTTGTTTTTGATGGTGACCATATTGAGGGCTCGATAGTCTATGCATAGTCTCAGTGTCCCATCCTTCTTCTTGGCGAACAATACAGGCGAACCCCATGGTGAGGAGCTGGCTCGTATAAACCCCTTGTCCAGTAATTCCTTTATCTGCTTCTTCAACTCCACCAATTCTGAGGGTGCCATTCTATACGGCTTCTTATAAATGGGAGCGGTGCCAGGTGCTAATTCAATGCTGAATTCGATCTCTCGGTCTGGTGGCATACCTGGTAGTTCTTCCGGGAACACATCAGGGAACTCGCATACCACTGGCACTTTTCTTAATTCTGCGATGTCCATCTTGTTCAGTTTTGGTTTCTGTGATCGTGGCCTTTCTTGAGCGGAAACTCTTATTGTCTTGTCGTGATGGTGAGTAAGAATCACTGTCCGATTGAAACAGTCGATGAATCCTTTCTTGGTGGTTAACCAGTCCATTCCTATAATGACATCCAGTCCTTTACTTTCCAACACGATGAGATTCGTGTGGAATGGTAGTCCTTCGAATTCAATGACCACTCCCTGGCAGTAACCCTAAGCAATTTTCTTATTTCCGGGGGACTTGATGATCATAGATTTTTCCAAGGGGAGTATCGGAAAACCATGTTGCGAAACAAAACTCTTCGAAACGAACGAATGGGAAGCTCCAGAATCAAACAAAACCGTGGCAGGTACTGTGTTGACAGGGAACGTACCGAGCACGATGTCTGGGGCATTCTGCGCTTCTTCCCTGGTCACATGGTTCAAGTGACCCTTCCTGTGGTTGTTGCTGGGATTGAAGTTGTTGCGCTTGGGGGCTGGATTGTTTCCACCATTGTTCGGCTTGGGTGCCGAGTCTCTTGGCTTCGGGCACTGTTTAGCATAATGCCCTTGTTGACCACAAGCATAGCAGGTGACCCCTGGATGGTATGTGAACTCCTTGTCTCTGGCATGAAATTGTCCAACGGGTCTTGGCTCAGTAGCCGTGGATCTCCTCGTGTCTGTCCTTGGGACCTCAGTCTTGCCTCGGTTGCTGCGGGCAAGCGTCGTCTTGTCCCTCTTCCGCTTGCGGATATCTTCCAGACTACGGCGCTCATTCTCCAGGGTGATGGCCTTGTCCACCAGCGTCTTAAAATCCGAAAAGGTGTGTACAATCAGTTGGCATCTTAATGCTGGTGCCAGGCCGTCCAGGAATTTTTCCATCTTCTTGTTTTCTGTCATGTGCTCGCCGTAGGCATAACGAGACAGTTGGGTAAACTGGCCGTTGTATTCTGTGACGGTCATGCCTCTTTGCTTCAGGTCATCAAACTCTCTCTTCTTGATCTTTAGGATGCTCCTGGGAATGTGTGCCCCACGGAAGCCTTCCTTGAATTCTTCCCAGGTGATGTTGTGTTCCCTGGGGTGCATGTGTAGGAAGTTTTCCCACCATGCTGCGGCTGCTCCAGTAAGGTAGTGTGGTGCATAAAGCACCTTCTCATGATCTGAGCATTGAGCGATAATCAGTTTCCTTTCAATCTCGCGAAGCCAATCATCGGCTTCCAGTGGCCTGTCGGTGTGAGCAAAAGTTGAGGGGCGAGTCTTCTGTAACTCAGATAACTTGGAATGTGGTTGATAGGGTTCACGGTGGTTTCCCATATTGATGACATGGTTCATCATCTCCTGGTGCTGTTGCTGGCTTTGCTCGAAGAGATGGCATACTTGAGATAGTGCCGCTTCGCTGTCCTGTTGGCTGGACTGACCCTGAGTGAAATTGTTGCTGGTCTGTGTTCCGTAAACCTCTTCTGGCTGATTGGGCATAGAGCGAGTCCAAGGGCGAGACATTTTTCCAGTCTGGGGTATCATTTGCAAAACCCATGAGAAAAACCGTGTAGCGCAGGAAAACCCTTGCAAAGGCAATAATCAAAAAGGCTTCAACGTTTTCAAGAAACACAAATGATTTTCACGGAGAAGAAGTGCTTAACACAAATCTTACATGCGAAAGCAAACACAAGATACAGCACTCAGGTTGTGCGTACACAATCCTGACATGTTATTAAAAACTAGCGTACTACTCCGGAAGGCAGCAAACACACCAATACAAACTAGCGTACAGATAAAAACAACACATCATACAAGCAGGCATAACACGCGGCTACTCGGTGCTCTCAGTCGGAGATGGTGAAGATCTCCTTCCCCTTGCCGAAGGCAAGGCTCAGTGGTCCAGGAGAATCAACCTCCTCCTCTCTAGCTGGTTCCTGGCGTGCGACGCTGCGCTGCGGTGATGGTGCGGGGGCGACTGGCAGTAGAGTGCGTGCGGCAGGCGGTGCGGCTCTGACTGGAGTAGGAGCGATGACTCGGTCAAACTCCTCAGTGGTAGGCAGACGGCGAGCAGTGGCCAAAACGGCCGGTGCATACGAGGCTGAAGACGAGACGAATGTCAGAGGCAGCGCCGTGTGGAGGAGCTCCTTCCTGCTGGCAGGACCGCCCCGGACTAAGTCCATGCGGGCAGCCACAAGATCATCTACGAGGTTGTCGAAAGACTCCTCCAGAGCCTTGAGATACTCCACAACCATCTCGATGGCTTCATCTCGCTCTCCCCGATGGCAGGCGAACGCATAGTGGCTGGTGTAAGGCACATGGCATGGGAGGTAGCGGTAGCGACGAGTCTTCATCGTAGGAAGGATGTCCCGAAGGTGAGCTATCGCCTCACGGGCAGCCATCTGCATGGCATGCCTCTCCGTAGGCATGGCCCTTCCCGTAAAACGGAAATGGCGAGCAGCAGATCGTCCTCCCCCTGAATTGCACCACAGACTGGTGCATAGACACGTCGTCACTGAGCTTGTGCTGATAGAGTGTGAACTCCGGGCGAGCTACTGGCCCGATCGCGAGCTTGGTGATGGAGACGAGGAGCTTGACAAACCCCTCGGGCACGTTGGTGAACACTCGATTCTCACAGCTGCTGCCAGCCATCTACAAAAGTAGGCAAAAATTCTGAGTAGTCATGTCATAAATTTTATGATGACCAACAGAAAATAGCTACAATTGCAAAATGCTGAAGAAGCACTAAAGACGCTAATAACCGATTAGCGATCGCACCTAGTGGCTTCCTACAGTCAGCCTGGCTCTGATACCAAGCTTGTCACGACCGGTTTTTCAATAAAATAATTATTGAGAAACCAATCCCTGTTACGGACCAGCGAGGAAGAATTCCTTCTCACTGATAGACAATATATTGGTCACAGAAGAAAAATACAGGAGTACTAAATATAATACAAGGTTGAGCAGAGACTGCCCAACAATTTATTACATGCACGCCGATAAAACAATACGGCGGATAGGGTGGCAACCTACTAACTCACGATAAAAACGGTGGTGGAAATATCATCGCGAAGCGAGTGACATGATTCCGGAATACTACAACTCTTCGAGCGTCGGAGTGAGGCTCGAGAAGACTTATTGCGGGTGGCGGAAGCGTAAACGATACAAGTGACCAATATCCGGGATCGCGCAGGACTGACTGGGACTCCTCTAGGCGTCGGATGCGCTATCAAACTCTTCATCCAAGAGATCGCCTTCGTCAACATCTGGCCAAATCAACAAGCCAGGTGAGTACTATGAAAGTACTCGCAAGACAGTTCGGACATAAAGTATAACAAATGCAAACATGAAGCACATGAATAAGTTAACCAGAGCGATCAGACATAGAGATAATAAATACAGGGTGCCAAGCGAGGGTCTGAATGACGCCTCGAGCGGAAACTGCAGAATAGTAATGCGGGTGCCAAACGAGTGTCTGAAAGACTCCTCGAGCGGAAAATGCGGAATAATAATACAGGTGCCAAACGAGTGTCTGAAAGACTCCTCGAGAGGAAAATGCGGAATAAAAATACAGGTGCCAAACGAGTGTCTGAAAGACTCCTCGAGAGGAAAATGCGGAATAAAGATACAGGTGCCAAACGAGTGTCTGAAAGACTCCTCGAGCGGAAAATGCAGAATAATAATGCCACAGTCGGGCGTCGGGGCGACACCACATAAAGGGCTTATAACAGAAAGTAAAGACAGTGCATACCGCAGTCGGACGTCTGAGCGACATCACATAAAGGGCTTATATCGAAAGTGAGAAACGACTACACGCCACAGTCGGACGTCTGCGCGACGTCACATAAAGGGCTTATGTCACAACTCATTAATACAATAGCTCGGAGACATAAATTATCACAAGCATGAGACACAAAATAAAGTTAGTCCATCAACTGGAATAACAATAAATCTGAGATTTTACCGCTTGAGCTTGTTCACCGGGGGCAAGATTTTCACACTGATAGATTTGGATGTAAAGTCTACATTACTGATCATGGATACGATGATATGGAAAGAATTGACTCTGCAGAGTTTGTACTTAACCACAGCCAACGGATTTCAGTAGTCACGGGGACTAGTTCCGTCTACGGTGTTCTGGAAGGAACACGTCTAACCAGTACACACCCAATTTAACCATCCGAAGCCAGGGATCACCCTCGGCAACATTCAGGAAAAACCCTGAGTCGGGGAGGCTACAACCTCGCGTAGCATGGGATCAAATTTCTATACGCGCGCTATAAGGGGGTGCCCCCCCTCTCGGTCCCAACCGGAAACACCCATGCCCCCTGACCGAATGACTGGCTTTAATCCTGGGCCAAGGTACCATCATCCCGGCCTCTCTGTTTGGTGTGTACACGGAAAGAGGTTACCAACTTACTAAACCGTATCCTGGCAATGAGACATGTGGTAGCACGGAAAGGGGAAGGGACGATAACACGGCTCCAACCATGTTAACGTCGGAAAAGTCGGATGACACAAGGCTGGCATGCTACAACAGTACCACCTTGCTGCCCTTCATGTCACCACATGATTAGGCCACCTCTCATCAGAGGTCATCGCAACTTTGGAACATGCGGGAAAAGATCGATAACGTGGCTCCAACCACGTTAACGTCGAAGAAAGTCGGATGATGCAAGGCTGGCATGCTACAACAGTACCACCTTGCTGCCCTTCATGTCACTACTTGATTAGGCCACCTCTCATCAGAGGTCATCGCAACTTCGGAACAACCGGGTCGTTGCCTTACAAGCAACGAGGTATTTATCGACACTCACATGCCACGCACAAACTTTCACATGAACATGCAAAACATCTGCCATATCAAATGTTCAAACATGCTTGCCTGGTTCGGAGAAGTCGGAGTCTAGCTCGGCGAAGTTCGCGGCTCCGTCCCCTCTCCCGGAACCTACGGCAATCACGAAACGGGGTACTAACGTGAAAACCAACACATGCATAGAAACTTTGCCAAATATTTTTCAAATAAATCCCATAAAAACTAGACAAATTTTGGAGATTGACAGAAAAAGAATCACTCAAAAATACCTTTTCATTAAAAAGTTATAAAGGTTTCTGTCCAGGGACCTTTCTGTAATGAAACAGAAAAGTTCCAGGGTTTTAACTGAGAAAATAGAAAACGCTTCGGCTGGGAATGCGCAAGCGCAAGGAGAAAACGTATTTTGCCCGAAGGCGCCAACAGAAAACGGTTCGGGGAAATAAAACACAGGCTGACACGCGGGGCCCGCATGTCAGGTTTGAAAGCTCGCCGGCGCCCGAAGACGGCGATGGACGCCGGCGTCGAACCACGGCGAGTTAGGAGAAACGGAGGGTACCAAGAGCTTCAGTGTCTTCTTCCGCGTCGGTGGGTGGTGGACTCGTCCAACGGGGAGCACCACGTCGACGGCGACACTATCTCCGGTGGACGGCGGTTCGGGTGAGGTTGGGGAACTCCGATGGAGGGCTGCAAAGTACGAATTGAGGCGCGGGTCAGAACGGGTGATGCAAGGAGAAGCTACTGGTAAGAGAATGGGGGCTGTGGAGCACACACGGGGGCGAATCAGGCTGGATCCCGTGGCGGATCGCGGCGGCCGGAGTCGAGGAAGGAGACCCCCTCGCGGCTCTTCCAGTGGCTGGGCGTGCTCTAGGGGAAGTGTAGGGCTGGTGGGTGCTCGAGTTGAAGCTCGGGGCCCCTATTTATAGGCAGATCGACGGGGTGGCCGTGAACGGAGAATCTCCGGCGAGCGATTACGGCGGAGCAGTGGGTTGGCAGGGGGTTTGAGCGGTCGAGCAGCATCAGTGGATGTTACTGGACTCGATTTGCAGCTGAACGGGGTTGGTCTTGGCGTAATGGCGTCTGCCCACGGTGAGGTGACCGCACGGGCTCAACGGCGGCAGAGAGCGTGCTCCGCGCCCTGGGGTTCACGACGAGAGCGGCAGCGCATTCGGGGGAGTGGACGGCCACGCGGCGGGCTCCGGTGGTTTGGGCGGCGCTGGGTGGAGTCGGCGGCGCCGTGTCTCCCGCTGGCGTCCGCAAAGCCGCCGCCGGCGTCGGTCACGGGGCGGCGCACCTTCTGCTGCTCGTCGCCGACGCCCGCAAGATGCCAGGCACTCGTGCGGTGCAGGAACGAGAGGGCGAGGACGAGGAGCAAGGCGACGCGAGGGTACTGGCGAGATCGACGCCCGTTTCTGAAGAAAACGACAGCAGCCACTTGACTGAACTCTGAACTTACTGAATCTTGACAGTGACCAAGCATTGCAGGTGTTCGACAGTAGGTTTTGGTAAAGAGATAAATTTTTCTGGAGCTGTAACTTGGTGAGACGATCACTCAAAGCACCCAGGGGCTGCCTGAATTTACTTGGAATTTTTGGAGAAGGTTTTGAATGAATTTCACCAAATTTGGCAAATCTGGTCCAAACTTGCAGCTGATGTAGTTTGAAAATTTTGAACTGGAGACCAGTGGATCTTCATGGTTCTAGGTTGAGGGTTCAAAGGACTAGGAGGGGAAAGAAGTTTGGTGGTAAAAGTCCAAACAGAAAATGGAGTTCCTTTGTAAATCTCCAAGAGGTAGAATAGAAGGCAGAAAATTTTTGAATAGAATTTGAATGGAAAATAAATACATGGGGAGGTTCAACTTGCTGGATTTGATGTAAATCATGATCCAGAGGTGAGGGAGTGTTTAGGAGAGAGGATTTGCACTTATGCCATGGCAAGAAGGAATAGTTGAAAGTGGCAAAGTACTTTCCAAAAGCCATAGTGCAAATTCAAGAAAAGGTTTTCAAAAGTTATTCTCTCAAATGAAAAACATTTTGTCTTGAGCCCAAATGAAGAGCAAGAACTCCCCAGGTCAAAGGCAGATCTTGGGTGAATTCAAATAAAATTTTTGCCATAAAGAAAAATATTTGAGAGTGAGAGTTCTCTTGAAGAAAAATTTTAAATCACTCCCTTCAAGTCAAATAAAAATCTTTTTGAAAAATTCAATAGAAACTTGGGTGTCACAGGCGGGTTTCAACAGCCGTCGGAGAGTCGCCGTCAACTGGGAGAGCCGCCAGCCGAGCTACCGCAGCGACCATGTTCTCCAGCGGGTTATTATAATGACCCGGGGGTATTGGCACGTACTGAGGCGGGGCAGGGGGCACCTGGGGAGGCCCCATCACTCGTGGCTGAATAGGGGTTCCAGACCCGGGCACTATGACCCCTGGCGGGTTACTAGACCCTGCACCTGGCGTGTTGAAGAGGTTGCGTGGATCGTAAACCGGAGGGAGTCGAGATTGGGTCTGTCGATGCCTCCTTCTCATGACCTCATTGGACGAGTTCTGATCCATCGTGAGTTGGAAGGACTGCGCTTGAATCAACTGGGTTTGGGCATCGAGAGCCGCCCGCTCTGCAGCCATCCTGATCCCTTTCGCTGCCAGATCCTCCTTAGCCTTCACTAGATCCAATTTTAACTGTGCCACCTCCGCATCATGCTGAGCTTGATCCGCCGGGTCAACCGTGGCGGTTAACAGGGCCGTCATCTTGTCCGTGAGATCCATTAACACCTGAGCCGGCGAGGGCACCGGGTTTCCCGCTCCAGCAGCAGGGTTCTGAACAGGTTGTGCACCGGTCATATAGACCCCAACCTGACTTGGCGGCTCAAACGGGTCCGGAACGCTGTCACCATCGGAATAACCCATGAGACGGCCATCTTGAAGTTGATACAACGAGTTTGACTCATCGGTGGACGACTCGCCGTCAGAGCTGGCGGCCGTCTCATCACCAGACCCAGATCGATCAGAGATCCCTCCATGGACGCATCCCACAAAAGCATGCCTTACGGCAAGCCGGGCCCGGGCGGGTCGTGCACGCTGAGCCGTCTCGGTGAGATCGGCGCAGAGATCCGGCTCAGGGCCCGGCTCACCAATCTTGCCGATGAACACGTGAATTCCGCCGAAGGAGACCCGGTAGCCGTACTCAATTGAGCCGGCGTCGGGGCCCCAGTTTGTATCGTCGATGTAGAGCTTGCCGCGACGACTCTTGGTCATCCGGCCCACAGCGTATCCCTTGAGCCCTTCGAAGCTGCCCTTCAAGAACTCAAATCCACCGTGCGCTAGCCCCACAGTGGGCGCCAACTGTCGTGGAATTGTCACGGCAGATGTCCTCGAGCTAGGACTTAGTCGTGGAGCCATCGCAGCTAGGAAGCTTGAAGGGGTTAATGCGGGACAAGGAACGCGAGGGTTTATACTGGTTCGGCCCCTTACGGTGAAGGTAAAAGCCTACGTCCAGTTTGAGGTGGTATTGATTAGGGTTACGATCACCAGGGAGCTAAACTGCTATGCCCGGCTCTCGATGAGATTGTTCTTGTCCCTAAACCGCTGCCGGGTCCTCCCTTTATATAGGGAGGCTGACGCCCAGCGGCTCTCAGAGCCCGGCCGGCTCATAAGAGTGTCCGGCTCGGACTCTCAGCTATTCTTGCCTTGCACTACAAGTTCTACCATGATAATGATTGTAACTACGGGCCTTAAGCCATATCCGGGTCTTAAGCCCATCTTTGGCCCACCGTCTTCAAGCTTGGCGCCGGGCTTCCGGCAATGACCATATGAGTAACCCGGCCCCTCCTGGCGGGTGACCTTAAGGTCTATATCCTCAACACTTCTGGAGTATTACGGCCTCCAGGTGCACAATTTTACCCCGGCCTCCATTCTGCACATCGCGGGTTACGTTGCTTTATGCGAACTATTTCTGGGTATTGAGGCCCATTTTGAACTATGGAGAAAGTTGTTCTGCCTTGTCCCGCACAACCATGAAGGATCAATATTCGAAGTGGGGGGAGCCGAAATATGGCGCATTGCCAAGACCGGATATCTATCCGGCACGCCGAAGAGGGCGTTTGAAGAGTGGACCTCTGAGTGGTTCTACATTGATGATGTCATACTTCCAGATCTAGTCCGGAGAGGCCTCCCCGAGTTTGCGAGTGTTCCTCTAAAGAAGCACCACAGCTGGCACCCTCGGAGCCTCGAGGAGGAAGATAGTGCGGAAGTTCGTCAACTCCTGAGCAAGATCAGGACGCTTGCCCAGTCCGGGTATACGATAGTCGAAGTGATGGCGACCTCCATAGTACGGGGAGTTCAGCCACTCCAATACAGAGGACTTCCCATGTGGAATTACAATGGGGAAGATGACACCTCCCGCTGCGGCAGGAAAGGTCCAGACACCCCTCCTGCCCTAGCCAAAATATTGGCCGAACTGTTTAAAGGCGAGGAAGAGGAGTTCCTGTGCATCATGCACAGAGAGGGATATTCCATGTACAATCCTTCTAGCTGGGTAAGTCCCCAACTTTTTTGCTCCACTCATTCTTCTCCCTGAGCTTTATTAACCCGTCTGTTTATAACAGCACCGACAAAAGACTTCCGAGGGGCTTTATAGCCCCGCTCCGCAGCCCGAGGGCCACGGTCAGGACCTTGATCCTGGATTTGAAGAGGATCCGGATATATTCGTGGTGCTCGAGAATGACGTGTTTTACCAGGCGAGCTACGACGGCACCGAAGTGGCCATCATCGTCGATTACCCTGGTCTTCTCCCCGCTTCACACGTAAGTAGTCAGGAGGCATCTTCCCCGAAAGGATTCCCTTGTTCTGCCTCACCCACCGCACTGTCTCGTGCTTCAAAGGGGAGGCATTCGACATACCGTGCTACTCCAAGAGCGACTCCGAAGAGAGCGGGCCCCGCACCGGGCAAGCCTTCGAAGAGGAGGGCAGGCGAAGACACGGTCGGGCCCTCGTCAAAGAGGTATGGGTTTGCAAATATGTTGTTTAATAGTCGCATCCAACTGTGACTTTCATGTTCATCCCGAATCAGGAAAAGAGTCCGCTGGACTGTGTCCGGGGGTCCGGGCAGTAATACTCCCAGCAGCCAGGATCCGGCCCCAGCAGAGAGGACGGGGCCGATATGGGAGTGACGCCGGACTGTCCTTCGGCCGAGGGCTCGGAAAATATGTCCGTCACCAACTCGGAAGTGGAGAGCGCCATGAATCATCGACGCTTGAGGGCCATTTTACGAGACCCCCGCTGTTCGAAAGAGGCGTTTGATGCCTTCAGCTCGGCTGATGCATACATCTGAGCTGCTCGAGATGGGCTTGGCAAAGCCACAAAGCAGCATTTGACGAATGTGCGGGTAAGGTTTATTTTGTCCGAAAAGGATAAGCACATGCTAGTAGCCCCCGAGACTGAAAGCAGTTGGCACAAGTGATTTAAGGATCGATGTATAACCAGGTTCTGTCGGAGAGGAACAACCTGCTAGCTCAAGAGCTGGAGAAGTGTCGGACACAGCTAAATGCTTCTACCGCTGAACTGAAAGAGTCCAAGGGGGCATCTTCTGGTAAGTATCCCCTCCATCGAGGAATAACAATTATACAGTAGCTATGCTAATACTGTTGCTTATCTCGTAATACGATCATCAGATCAACTGGAAGAGAAGTTGAAAATCGCTCAAGCGGGAGAGAAAGAGGCAAAAAGACTACATGCCGCAGGCGAGCGTATCCTGGCCCGAGTCAGAGAGGAGAAAAACAAACTCCAGGACTCAAACACTAAACTGGGAGAAGAACTGAAAGATGTGCGGGCCCAGTTAGCCGACTCCGTGAAGGAGAATAAAAAGCTTCAAGGCGGCGTATTCAGTACGTGGCCGGGTCTTTACCGTATAATAACTTGGAGGTAAAAGTAGCTGATATAACTATGATTGCAGGTATGTTGACGGGCCGTCCCGAAGAGGAGGTGTCCGGATCATCAAGTGATCTCCTGCAAGGGCTGTCGCAGTTGCATGAGCAAGCTCGGCAGGCAATGCGGAGTGTAGCCAAGGCCTTATGGCCATCCGACTCCCCTCCAGGGAGTATGGAGAAGCTTGTAGAGCTATTCAAGGGAGCGCGGTGGCATATCCGACTATGGAAGATGTCGGCTTTCCGAGAGGGTGCGCGAGAGGCCTGGGCCATGGTAAAAACACGATATACCAAGCTGGATCCGAATCACATGGCCCGGGTCGGACCGTTAGGATCAAATGGGGAAGAAATTCCCGTTAGTTTAGTATATGGCCAAGTAGAGGTGGCTGCTAGATACTCCCAACAGGATTGTAAATTAGACGGCCTGTTGGACGGTATAGAGGAGGAAGTTTTATGTCCTAAGTGACTATGTATTTTTTTTCCTTCTAGCTGGATTGTAAAACGGTTGTCATGGCCGACCTTTTCGCTTCAATCTCTTGACCCGAAGGTGCGGAGTGTTTCTGAATACCTGAGCGGCAAAGTAAACCGGGGAATGCGTGGAAACCAGACGTAGGGGTCATTGTTGCTTGAACAGACAATTATCCGGCTAGTTATGTTATATTACATTAAGAGTGTAAGAAACATCTTCCAGAGAGAATAGTTCCGTTAAGGGTCCTTTTCCCTGGGTGTGCATGCATCGATGTGCATGTCCGAACTGTGATAAAGAAACCACAATGTGTATAGCTTCTGGGGGTTCACGATGGGACGAATGCAAAAACATCTTTAATTCACCGACCGAATATTCCCTTAAGAATGCTAGCTTTCGGCTTCACCCAGTCTGAGGTACACATCCGGATGACCTGGCAGTAACAATCGCAGAGGTGCTCCCTTTATGCCCTGGCCGAACTAAGGGAACGTAGGGCATAAGCACAGGAGCCAGGCAACCCAGCTTGGCCAAAACTTAAGTCATATCGATGCATATAATGGTGAAGAAATGGTACATATGTGTAAGTGCATCTAGTGCCCCTTAGTGATTTTGGTGTATTGAAGACTTATAGGTTAAGGGACTAATGTGTTTATGAGTGTACACTGAGGAGTTTGATATTTACAGAGAAAGTCGACCCCTAAAAATGAAGTTCTTCAACTGAAGACTTTGGATTTCTGAAGACTTTGAAAGTGAAGAAATTGGTGTGACCTTGAAGACTAGGTATCATTCAAGGAACATGAAGCGTGAAGACTTTTGTTTTCGTAGTTTCATTTTCTCTTTCTTGAGTCATAGGAAACACCGTACTGTTAAAGGGGGTCGAGGAAATACTAAGGAAAAATTTCCATGTGATGCTCAACTCAAAATCCTACACCTACCAATCCCTTCGAGTGAAGCCATTGGAAATCTCATACAGTTCAGTCATATTCTTCAATGACAGAGACGAAGTTCTTCTGGTCTCTGAGGAATTTGTTCTGACTGAGTAGTTAGGAATTCGCCAGTGCGGATTGCCTACACAGTGAGGAACATGATAGCCCTGAGGAATTTGAGCCTCAAAATTCCGACTGTTGCTGTGCTATGCGCCAGCTGTCCCAAAATATCTACCCACCTAACGGTCATATCATTAAAGGGCATTTATGTCTTATCATGTCGGGCTGCTCCCCAGGCTATAAATAGCCGCCCCCTACAACCACTAGCTGGTTGGCTGCTCCGAGAGAAACTGACACTTGTCATTTGAGAGCATCCCATCCTCCGAGGACTTTGAGCGAAAATCATCGAGTGAGGAAAACCCAAACCCAAACACCTACAAACCCAAAGTGATTGAGCATCACTGAAGAGATTGATCCTGCATGGATCCGATGCTTGTTACCTTTGAAGATTGTGCTTCTTCCAGACGGTTAGGCGTCATGGTCTAGAGCATCCAAGAGGAAATTGTGGATCGCCGAGTGACCGAGTTTATGAAGGTTCGGAAGTCACCTGTAGACTTACCACGAGTGATTGGGCAAGGTCTGTGTGACCTTAGCTCAAGGAGAATACGGTGAGGACTGTGTGTCCTCAAGTTTAAATACCTAGCCGCTCCAACCAGACGTACAACTGAGACAGCAGTTGGAACTGGTCTACCAAATCATTGTCTTTACCAAGCTTCCTGGTTCTTTTTCCTCAACTCTTTCATTTCCTCATAACTGTGTTGTGCACTTGTTCATATATGTGTTTGAAGACTTTGACTGAAGACTTTCTCAATTTCCTCAGTTCAATTTCTTCAGTCCGTTTGTCTTCATCCTGTGTTTTCCTGTGTTTACGCTTTTTGTACTCTGTGCTTGTCTTCATTTCATCATGATGACCAAGCTTGTGTTCTGTTATGCTTACTTCTGAGTGCTTATTCTGCTGCAAGTAGTTCTTCGCTAAGGAATTTCCTCACCCACAAATTCCTCAGTGAAGAATTCATAAAAATCGCCTATTCACCCCCCTCTAGTCGATATAACGCACTTTCAATTGGTATCAGAGCAAGGTACTCCCTTGTTCTGTGTGATTTTGGTTTAACCGCCTGGAGTTTTAGTTATGTCGACCGCAGGTATGATCAAGGTCTCTGCTGGGTGTCCTACCTTCGATGGGACGGACTATCCTTACTGGAAGAATAAGATGCGGATGCATCTTGAGGCAATTGATAACGATCTCTGGTATGTTGTGAAAAATGGTGTTCCCTCAGTCAGACCTTCTCTGAACGCTACTGACGTGAAGAGATT
This sequence comes from Aegilops tauschii subsp. strangulata, assembly GCF_002575655.3. NCBI lineage: Eukaryota > Viridiplantae > Streptophyta > Magnoliopsida > Poales > Poaceae > Aegilops > Aegilops tauschii. Next base: position 393,762,821 of record NC_053035.3, read on the forward strand.
CAAGCAACTCGATTGTCAAGCGAAGAACATCATATGTGGTCATCTGAGCAAAGGGCAGTATGGAAGAGTGAGTGCTTTGGAAACTGCTAAGCTTATCTGGGATAGGCTGTCCAAAGTCAATGAAGGAGTCTCAACACAGCGTGACTCTCAAGTTGACGTTCTTCGCAATCTCTTCAACCGCTTCAAAAGACTCGACAATGAAAATGTTCAGCAAACCTTCGATCACCTCACTGACATCTCAATGAGCTTCAAGCACTTGGTGCCACTGACATCACCGACCATGAGGTGGTGAAGAAATTGCTGAGATCGCTTGATTCCTCATTTGATACTCTGGCATTGATGATACAAGAACGTGTTGATTACAAGTCACTTGATCCCGCTGATATCCTCGAGAGGCTAAACACTCATGATTTTCAGCTTGCTGAGAAGAGAGATCTCTATGGTTCGAGCTATGGCAGATCACGTGCCCTAAAGGCCAAGGCTGTCTCTAAATCTGAAGGTGAAGATTATGGTAGTAACCTTGGTGATCCTGAAGAACTGAGCCAGGAGCTAGCACTGCTCGTGAAGAAATTGCAGAGGTTCTCAAGACATGGTCGCTTTGGAAAATCCTCAAGGAGCAATGATTCCTCATCCAGTGACTACAAGAAGAGGCTATGCCACAAGTGCAAGAAACCTGGTCACTACATTCAAGATTGTCCTCAGTGCGAAAAGGAATCAAAGAAGAAGAAATACAAGGATTACAGTTCTGATGATGTGAAGAAGAAGAAGAAATCTTCAAAGTCTTCATCATCAAAATCCTCGAAGTCTTCGTCACACAAGAAGAGCAGCTCCAAGAAGGCTCGGGCATTCATTGGCAAGGAAATAGACTCTGAGGCTGAATCTGAGCAACATGAGGAAGAGGAGGCATCTGAGGAGTCCGAGTCTGGTGTGGCGAGTCTAGCTCTCGCTACTGCATTCGTCAGCAAGTCTATCTTCAACTCTGAAGAAAATGGCTTCACCAACAAGGCTGATGAAGGCAATGATGACTATGCTCCCACCTATTGCTTCATGGCAAAGGGTGCCAAGGTACTCAAATATACCTCCTCTGAATCAAGTGAGAATAAATCTGATGAAAACCTCAAGCCCAGCTACTCTAAACTTGCTAAGATTGCTGTGAAACAACAAAAGGCTTTTGAAAAGGTTCAAAACATGCTAGACAAAAGTGATGATATGTTGGGTGAAGAAATGGATCGCACTAAAACCTTGACTGAAAATCTTCAGAGACTTCAGACTAGGTTTGACAACCTTCAAGGTCATCATAACACTCTTATCTGATCATTGAGAAGCTTTCTTATGAATTTCTTCAAAGAAAGCAAGATCTTGAAAAGCTAAGAGTGAGTTATGAAGATCTTCAGAAGGAGCGCAATTCATTACTTGCTCAACAAATCAGCGCTTCTCAGGAAGAATTTGTTCCTCCATGTTTGAAATGCATTGAACGTGAATGTGCTAATTCTTCACCTGAATGTTCAAATGCTTCTAATGCTACAAATTCTTCAACTGTCTCTGCTATCACTAATTCCTCATCTGAGGACATAGCTAGTATCACTGATGATGCAGGGCTGAAGGAATTGTACATGACAGGCTTGTACAAAAGCCTTAAAGGGCATCAGACTCTTTGTGATGTGCTTAAAAAGCAGATTCTGAACAGGAATCCTAGGAAAGAGGGTATTGCCTTTGAGAGGAAACTCAATGCTGATGGTACTTATTGGAAGCCTGAGCAGTACCCCAAAACCTCATGGGTTGCTGCAAAGGGACCTCCAGTAGATCCATCTAATCTATCTGGCTTTACATGTGAATCTCCTCATTCTTCTGATGAGTCATTTGACTCCAACTATAAACTGTTCAAAAATCAGAATGGTGAAGTATTTGCTAGATATGTTGGCACTAACTGCAGGAATGGTTCCCCTGTGAAGAATATCTGGGTTCCCAAAAGATGCCTTGAAAGTCTTCAGGTGAATGTCCTCATGACACCACCTATGAAGAATAGGAACCCCAGATCAAACTCTTCATATGGACCAAATTCTTCATATGAATCCAAGTCCTCATACGGACCAAATTCCTCACGTGGATCATATTCCTCAAAAGGATGAAAGTCCTCATATGATTATCGTCGCGCTAACACCTCTGTTTCGCAGGGAAGAGCTAAGGGCTATGAATATGAGCATTACTCTTCTAACCATTATGTTCATAAGTCCTTGAAGAATTTCTCTGCTTATTCATATGCTTACCCTAACTTCTCTTATGTGAAACGAAATGGATTGGCTTCTATGCCACCTTTCTCATATGGATCTCGCAGAGTGATGAACTCTTTGTCACCCCTTCAGATGTGGGTGGTGAAGAAAAAGAACTAATTTCTTCTGCAGGGTCAGGTCTCCAGACGTGCTAAAATGTCTGAAGAATTTGCTGGAGACCTGAAAATGCCTGAAAGGACGCAGGCTAATCATGAAGAAATGAACTTTCATTTCTTACGTCCTCATACTGCTTTATCTGGTCTATTGCTTGATGAAATTGATCTGATGAATTGTGATGTCATATTCTTCACTGATGAAGTATGTGAGTTCGTAAGCTGCACTAATTCATCTGCAGGATGATCAACCCAAAGCCAATGAGTGGGTCCTCGATAGTGGATGTACAAATCACATGACTGGTGACAAGAATCTATTGATGGATGCTCCCTTATCTCCATCGCATCTGAAGCATATCATCTTCGCCGACAAAGGCAAAAGTCAGGTATTGGGTCTAGGTAAGGTTGATATCTCAAAGGATCGGCACATGGACAGAGTCATGCTTGTCAAGTCCTTAGGATACAACCTCATGTCTGTCTCAATGCTTTGTGATCTCGATATGGTTGTTGTCTTTGGCAAGTATCATTGTGTTGTGATCATGGAAGCTGACAATTCCAAAGTCTTCGAAGGCTTTAGGAGAGGAGACTTGTACATTGTTGATTTCTCTACAAGACCACAACCAGCCGTATGTCTACTTGCAAAAGCTTCAGAAGGCTGGATTTGGCATCGACGACTTGGTCATGCAGGCATGAGGAATTTGCACACGCTTGCGAAGAAGAAGCATGTCATTGGCATTGAGAATGTCAAATTCCTCAAGGATCACTTATGCGGAGCCTGTGAAGCTGGAAAGATGACCAAGGCCAAGCATCCAGCGAAGACTATCATGACCACTACTCGACCATTTGAATTGCTTCACATGGATCTTTTTGGTCCTAATCATTATTCTGCAGTTTCAAATGATGCATCTCAATACGGCTTTGTTATTGTTGATGATTACTCTCGTTACACATGGGTACACATTGTTACTTGCAAACATGAAGTGCAGGAAGTCTTCAAATGATTTTCTTCGAGAGCTATAACCAACTTTGGTGTGAAGATCAAGCACATCAGAAGTGACAATGGAACTGAGTTCAAGAACTCTGGTCTTGATGACTATCTTGATGAACTTGGTATTACTCATGAGTTATCTGCTCCTTATACTCCTCAGCATAATGGCGTCGTGGAGCACAAGAACAGGACTCTTGCTGAGATGGCTCGCACTATGCTTGATGAATACAACACGCCTCGTCATTTCTGGATTGAGGCAATTGATACTGCGTGCCACATCATCAACAGAGTATATCTTCACAAATTCTTCAAGAAGACTGCATATGAACTCCTCACTGACAAGAAACCCAATGTGAGTTATTTCAAAGTCTTCGGTGCTAAATGTTGGATTACCGATCCTCCTCACAACTCTAAATTTGCACTGAAAGCACATGAAGGTTTCATGCTTGGTTACGGAAAGGACTCGCACACCTATAGAGTCTTCAACAACGTTCTTCACAAGGTTGTTGAAACTGTAAGTGTGCGGTTCGATGAAACTAATGGCTCGCAAAGAGAGCACCTGTTGGATCTGGGGTTCCGGCAAAACCCTTAAGGTTCGAACTCTGGGGTGCGCGCGAAGTTCTTTCCCTCCTACCGATCTACGCCCTAGCTCGCTAAGATCACGCGGACGAACTCGACGAACTCGCAACACAGAAAGACACGAGATTTATACTGGTTCGGGCCACCGTTGTGGTGTAATACCCTACTCCAGTGTGGTGGTGGTGGATTGCCTCTTGGGCTAATGATGAACAGTACAAGGGGAAGAACAGCCTCCTGAGGTTGAGGTGTTCTTATGCTCAACGAACTTGTGTGGGTGAGATGCCTCTGAATGAGTTATCCCCTATGGTGGTGGCTAGCTCTACTTATATAGGCCTTGGTCCTCTCCCCAAATATTGAGCGGGAAGGGAGCCAACAACGGCGGCCAATTTGAAAGGGGAGAGCTAGTACAAGCTATCCTGACAAAAGCGGTCTTCGCGTGCGAAAGGGCTCTAGCGATGACGCCGTCTTGGGCTCCACAGTGACCTCCGTCCTGCTGGCCTGCTGGTCTTGGTCTCATTGCACTAATATGGAAACCTTTGCCTGATGCCTCAGTACTCCGCGCCTGCGCTTGCCCCCTTGGCACCAAAGAGGAAACGAGGACGCTGCGCGCGCTGGCGCCCGCCTGGTGTCGATCGTCATGGCTCACGTCATGAGAGCCTCGCGAGGTTTGCCCCGCCTTGATATCTTCGCTCCTCGCGAGGCAGCCTGGTGAGGCCGCTCCTGAGGAGGTCTTGCATCGTCCGCCTCGTGAGGCTTGGCCCCTCGCGAGGGTCTTGACAGCCTTGTTGATGAAGATGGGTCGTACAGGCCTGCTAGCGAAGCCACGCTGTGGGCCACAGGCAGGCAAGTCTGGGGACCCCCGTTCCCAGAATGCCGACAGTAGCCCCCGGGCCCAAGGTGCGCTCGGGCTTGGCTTCGAGGCGAAGCCAAAGGTCAAGCGCGGAGCGCCGCGGGCCCCAAAAGCCTGCGGCCTTGGTCAACGCGTGGCAGTTGATTGGACGTGGGCGTCTCCGCTTCCCCACGCTGCCTTTGGATCCGCCTGGCTATGCGGCCCCCGTAGCCTACACGGTTATTCTTCCCTTGTCCACGCCTGGCTCCCCCAATCTCTCTGCTTTCTCGAGACTCTGCTCCTCCCCTCCAATCTGATCTGCGCCCTGCTTGCCTCGTCACTATGACGCCGGGACGAGCAGACAAGGGGAAGAAGCCCCTGTCTTCACCAAGTGCACCTCCGTCCTTCGAGCCTGCGCTCGGCCGACCCCTGGTGCTCAACGACGAGGCCATGGACAAGGTGCGCCCAACACTTGCTTCCAGTTTCAACGAGTGGGGAGAGATGGTGGCTTGGCCCGCGTCTCGCCCTCACATTGCCCGGGCAGCCACTGAGGTCCCAATCTTCATAGATGCCCTCTGGGCTGGCTTGATTCCTCCCTTCTCCGCCTTCTTCAAGGCTGTGCTTGAGCATTATCAGATCCACATGCTGCATCTCGACCCTCAATCTGTGACTCTTCTCGCCGTCTTCGCCTTTGTGTGCGAAGCCATGGTGGGAATCGCTCCTTCGGTGGCCCTCTTCCGCCATTTCTTCTCATTGCATCTGCCTGGCCCTTGGCAGAGCTCGGGGTGCGTGAGCTTCCAAGCCGTGGCCACGACAGCGGGCGTGGGGATCGACTTTGAGCTTCCTCCATCCACGAGCGAGTTTCGGACACGATGGGTGTTTGTCGATGCCGGTGTACTCAGCCCTCTGCTCCATGCTCCGCCAGGGTCTGCTGTTCCCAACTCCAGTTGGGGCCACCAGAGGCTCGCGAGCCCCCGTCTCGTTCCCGTCTGGCTCGGGCTGAGGAGGCTGAAGGACCGCGGCGTGAATGCGCCTATGGTGGTGAAGGAGTTCCGCTTCGCTTCAGCGCCATTCCTGCCTGATGTGGGCCTTGCTCAGCAGTCAGGACCATATGAGGTTTCAGGAGGAGGGACTTCCTCTTAAGACGCGGCAAACAGTGCTTGCGGTCCTGACGGGTGCCCCTCTGCCGGACGACATGCCCAGGAAGAGTTGTCTGCTGTACCGCTGCGAGAACAAGGCTGAATTTGCCGAGAGAATGCCCTCCTTTGATGAGTGGGGGCTGCGCCCGATCGGCCTGGTGGGGCCCCGCGAGAACCCCGTCGACGTGGTCCCCTTCCTCGCCGCCGGTGCTGAGCTCGCCCCAAGTGGGGGTGCAGGAGGGCGAGCTCCGACGGAGGCCGTTGGCCCAAGTGCTGAGGAGCACATGCCGCGTGGTGATCCTGGGGCGTCGTCCTCGGGAGCTCGCGATCCCTCCCCTGGGGCGTCGGTTACTGAGGCGACGCAGCATGCGATTCCCGAGGTCAAAGCCCCGGAAGCCTCGGGAGGTCGTGGTGAGGCGGCACCCGACTGTTTGCCGCAGTCGGGCACCCCTGAAGTTGTCCCTCCAAGCTTTTCCTCGGCTTCGCCTCGTGCTGGCCGCCACGTCCAGCGCTTCGGTCGGCTTTGCGTGGACTTCGCGGAGCTCTGCAAGAGGAAAGGAACCCCGAGCGGCAACAGCATCTTCGGGCCGTTGAAGCGGCGAAAGTACTTCGCTATCGACGAGTAAGTACTGCACCTTCCGATTTCTTGATTGCTGCTTTCCTTCCTGACACTAGCTCTTTAGGACCCCTTCTGCCAGGCCGTTGGGTCCCTCGTGAAGCAATCCCCGCCTTCCTCGGCACCCCCGTCGGCCTTGAGTACCCCGAGCTTGCACGTCGCGCCCAGAGCGGGGCCGGCCGAGGGGGTGCGCTCGCCTTCTTGGTGCCTTGAATCTGCGGCCCTGTGGTCCTTCCTTCACGGTCTAGCTTGGAGCTTGGAGGGCATCCCCCGGGCCCCTCCTTTGGTCATGGACGGCAGCTGGTTGGCTTTGGCCCGCGGCTCTTCTTCAAGCGGCAGGCCCCGACTGGCCGGGGCCCCTCACGAGGTCGGGCCGGCGCCTGGAGCGGCACCAGCCCCCTGCCCCCTGCCGAGAGGGGGGCGCCACCGCACGCCCCACCCGCAGCCCCAGTTGCGGAGGACGAGGTGGGGCGTGCGCTGGAGTTCGAGCGCGGGCGGAGCGTTTTTCGTCATGAGCTCTTCCAGGAGGCGATGGGCGCGATGAGTCGGCTGGGCGAAGAACTCGCGGGTGTTGACTCGCGTCTTGAGGCTGAAGGCCTTCGGCTGGCGGAGGAGTGGCGTAAGCTGAGGGTGGCCATCAACCTAGGCCGCTACCAGCGTGATCTTGACAATGCGAAGGCCGAGGCATCCCTCAAGGTTTCCCGCGAAGCTTGCTTCCGAGCCTTGGAGGAGGCTCGCGAGGCTGCGGAGAAGCGCGCGTGGGAGCTCCAGGCCTGGAGTGCGTCCCTCGAGCAGCAGGTGGAAGCGCGCAGAGCCGCCCTTGCATCGCTGAGGGGGACGCCTGCCGAGGAAGAAGAGGTCCAGAAGCGCGAGGAGGCGTTGGCTCTGGAGGCCGTGGAGCGCAGCCTTGAGCTTGAGCAGCTGGAGACGAGGGAGCGCCAAGTTGCCCAAGCGGAAGATGTCGTCGGCGCACGCGAGGCCAAGGCTCAGGAGGAGGTTGATCGTTGGGTGGCCGAAGTTCGCGTAGATCTGGAGGGTAGGTATGACTTGAAGTTGAAGCTGTTGGGGAACGTAGTAATTTCAAAAAAAATTCCTACGAACACGCAAGATCATGGTGATGCATAGCAACGAGAGGGGAGAGTGTTGTCCACGTACCCTCGTAGACCGATAGCGGAAGCGTTAACACAACGCGGTTGATGTAGTCGTACGTCTTCACGATCCGACCGATCAAGTACCGAACGTACGGCACCTCTGAGTTCAGCACATGTTCTGCTCGATGAAGTCCCTCGAACTCTGATCCAGCCGAGTGTTGAGGGAGAGTTTCGTCAGCACGACGGCGTGGTGACGATGATGATGTTCTACCGACGCAGGGCTTCGCCTAAGCACCGCTACGATATTATCGAGGTGTAATATGGTGGAGGGGGGCACCGCACGCGGCTAAGAGATCAATAGATCAATTGTTTTGTCTATGGGGTGCCCCCTGCCCCCGTATATAAAGGAGAAAGGGGGAGGCCGCCGGCCAAGTAGGAGGGCGCGCCAAGGGGGGAGTCCTACTCCCACCGGGAGTAGGACTCCTCCTTTCCTTGTTGGAATAGGAGAAGGGAAGGGAGAAGGAGAAAGAAGGAAGGGGGCGCCCCCCCCCCTCCCTAGTCCAATTCGGGCTAGTCCATGGGGAGGGGTGCGGCCACCCTTTGGGGCCTTTCTCTCCTTTCCCGTATGGCCCATTAAGGCCCAATACGAATTCCCGTAACTCTCCGGTACTCCGAAAAATACCCGAATCACTCGGAACCTTTCCGAAGTCCGAATATAGTCGTCCAATATATCGATCTTTACGTCTCGGCCATTTCGAGACTCCTCGTCATGTCCCCGATCTCATCCGGGACTCCGAACTCCTTCGGTACATCAAAACACATAAACTCATAATATAACCGTCATCGTAACTTTAAGCGTGCGGACCCTACGGGTTCGAGAACTATGTAGACATGACCGAGACACCTCTCCGGTCAATAACCAATAGCGGAACCTGGATGCTCATATTGGCTCCCACATATTCTACGAAGATCTTTATCGGTCAGACCGCATAACAACATACGTTGTTCCCTTTGTCATCGGTATGTTACTTGCCCGAGATTCGATCGTCGGTATCTCGATACCTAGTTCAATCTCGTTACGGGCAAGTCTCTTTACTCGTTCCGTAATACATCATCCCGCAACTAACTCATTAGTTACAATGCTTGCAAGGCTTATAGTGATGTGTATTACTGAGTGGGCCCAGAGATACCTCTCCGACAATCGGAGTGACAAATCCTAATCTTGAAATACGCCAACCCATCCAGTACCTTTGGAGACACCTGTAGAGCACCTTTATAATCACCCAGTTACGTTGTGACGTTTGGTAGCACACAAAGTGTTCCTCCGGTAAACGGGAGTTGCATAATCTCATAGTCATAGGAACATGTATAAGTCATGAAGAAAGCAATAGCAACATACTAAACGATCGAGTGCTAAGCTAACGGAATGGGTCAAGTCAATCACATCATTCTCCTAATGATGTGATCTCGTTAATCAAATGACAACCCATGTCAATGGCTAGGAAACTTAACCATCTTTGATCAACGAGCTAGTCAAGTAGAGGCATACTAGTGACACTCTGTTTGTCTATGTATTCACACATGTATTATGTTTCCAGTTAATACAATTCTAGCATGAATAATAAACATTTATCATGATATAAGGAAATAAATAATAACTTTATTATTGCCTCTAGGGCATATTTCCTTCAGAAGCTCGCGGGAACGAAGGATGTGGGCAGGGCCGCTGCCCTCAGGCCCAGGCTCGCTGATGCAGAGAGGCGCGCGGAGGCCACGGCCGTCGCCCTGGACGTGGCGCAGGCGGAGCTGGCCTCCGCCCGTGCCGAATTGCTCTCCCTCCGGAGGCGGGTTGATGACGTCGAGTGCGTCGCGCGGCAGAGTCGGGAGGAGGTGCTGGAGAGGCGGACGTTAGAGCGCGTTCACGCTCCCATGCTTCAGGATCTCCAAAACAGGGCCAACACTGCCCTGGGCCATGTCTGTGACGCGAAAAAACCCCCATCCTCAGGTGAATGACTACGCCAGTCACCTCTACTTCTTCACCGATGTGGTGACACGCCTGGAGGCCCGATCTGATGAAGCTCGCAGGCTCGTGGAAGAGAGGAGTCGCGGCCTGCTCGAGCGCGCTTTCTCCCGTGTCTTCAGCCATCTCCTGAACGCCAACCCCGACTTTGATTTCGACGCCGCCATCGCCCCCGTACCTACGGTTGTCCGACGACCTCGCGTGGTGGGTAGAGGACAACGTGGACGCGTTGGTCAGGGCCTTCACCTCAGAGGACGACGCGGTGGTGGTCGCCGCAGATTGAGGCAACGTGGTTGATGATGGGGACGTCGGCGCTGGTGACGGTGGCGGCGGCACCGACGATGGTGACAGCGACGCGAGCGGCGCGTCCGAAGACGACGCGGAGGACGCGGCGAGCGGCATATCTGGCTAACTCCTAGTCCCTTTACTGCTTCACCCTGTGTGCAAAAACTCGGGCATGGCCCCTAAAGATTGTGAGAGCATTTTGGGAGGGGGAGCCCCTCATGTAAGAAAATCATGATTTCTACTCCTTTATGCCGAACCAAGGGTGCGTTTTGGTCGGTCATGGGTCTAATAGCAAGTTTTGCCACTGTGGCTTACCTTAGCCGAAGCGGGACCTGAATCGGGTTGTGAGGTCGAGAGTCACCACGCGGCTCCTGAAGGTTCTGCTGACCCGCCCGAGAGGGCCTTGTGAGGTTCCTACGCCGATCGGCACGTGTGGCGTGCGTGCTGTGCCCAGCCCCGCTCGCGAGGGGGAGGCGGCGAGTGTGAGCTCCAGAACAAGGCAAGAACCAGATGGCAAGAAATCGCTTGAATCAGAAAATACACCCCCACACGCACCGACAAAAACTCGACTTCAACTTAAATCCAAATCCAGAAGGCAAGGCTACAGAAGAAGAGATCCAAAGCAAATGGCCGCGTCCGACGCCTAGTCTAGTCTTGTGGTCTTCGAGTCTTCTCACCAGCGCAGAGCTAAGTGCTGCCACTAGGCGTGGGTTGAGCCCCAGGGCCTGAGGCCGGCACCCCTAAGACTCCGGGGCATGTGCAGCCCCACTCATTATTACGTCAGAGTGTCACGGGCGGCGAGCTTCACAGGCACTGGCCTTCTTCACAGGAACCGGCCTTGCTTCATATCGCCAGACGAGGGCCCGCCTTGCGCCACCCTCGACCACCTTTGAGCCGACCGGCAACCTGGACGACACAAAGGGGGGAAGGGGATGCCAGCGGTGCCCTCGGCGACCACGGGTCCTCTGCCGAGGGAAGGCTCGCCGGCACCTCCCCGGCAGAGGGCCTACCTCCGGGCGTTGCCTGGCTTCGCGCGAAGTGGGGAGGGGCCTTGCTCTTGGCTCCCTCCGCGTGGCCCCCAGTGTGCTTCCCCTGGCGGAAGGGATGCTGCTGCGCTGGGGTCGTCGACCGACGCTGTGACCTGATTCACTTGCAGCCCACGGTTAGCGTAAGCCTGCTCCTGAGAGATTAGTGGTACCCTGTAGTTGTTGTTGCTGGCGCGGTCATTGCGGTTCTCCATCGGTTCCTGGAAGGCTTCGACTTCTAGCGCTCCTTCTTCCCAATCTTCCCCGAGGAACGAGCCAGGGTCGTGCTCCGACGCGTACTCCTGGTCCATCATGCGGGGCACGTAGGCTTCCGGGGCCGTTACCCCGAACACCTCGCCGTGGTGCCCCACACTCCATGTTGCCCCGCCCAGCGTGGCGTCCTCAGGATGGTAGCGCGGAAACTCACTAGGACCATGGGAGGCGACGCTTGTGCCCATACTTGTCGCGGGCGGCATGGGGGCGGTGGAGCCCCCGGCGCTGCCGGCCGTGCTGCTGTTGACGAAGCCCCCAGGCACACCCGGGGGTGCGTGGTTGCGGTGAGGCCCGCCGTGAGGCCCCGTAGTGGCCTGAGAGGGAAGCTGATAGCAGAAGGGCGGTGCTCCCGATGCCGCCGCATCCAGCAGCTCGGCGACGCGTTCCAGCAGTGCATCCCGGCCGCTCTCCATCAGCCGGCACCGCAGCAGCTCTCGCGCCACCGTGAGTGCTGCCCGCATGTTCGCCTGCTCCCGCCGTGTGTGTGGCGCCATTGCTGCGGCGTGGCTTGCTGCCCTTGCAGCGGCTCGCACTTGTCGTGGAGTGAGGGTGGACGACGCCTGGCCGCGCCGCCTGCGCCCCGCAGCGTTGGACGGCGCTCACGCCGCCTGGAGCGCGGGGTCGAGGTCTTCATGGGCAGGTGACACCGCTCGGGCTGGCCAAGCTGCCCAGCGGTCGGAGTCTGGCCTTGGATTGCCGGACATCGGGGCGTGGAGCGTCGGTGGATCGATTGGTGGGGAAGAGGCTCCGGCGCACCCCTACCTGGCGCGCCAAATGTCGGATCTAGGGTTCCGGCAAAACCCTTAAGGTTCGAACTCTGGGGTGCGCGCGAAGTTCTTTCCCTCCTACCGATCTACGCCCTAGCTCGCTAAGATCTCATGGACGAACTCGATGAACTCGCAACACAGAAAGACACAAGATTTATACTGGTTTGGGCCACCGTTGTGGTGTAATACCCTACTCCAGTGTGGTGGTGGTGGATTGCCTCTTGGGCTGATGATGAACAGTACAAGGGGAAGAATAGCCTCCTGAGGTTGAGGTGTTCTTGTGCTCGACGAACTTGTGTAGGTGAGATGCCTCTGAATGAGTTATCCCCTACGGTGGTGGCTAGCTCTACTTATATAGGCCCTGGTCCTCTCCTCAAATATTGAGCAAGAAGGGATCCAACAACGGCGGCCAATTTGAAAGGGGACAGCTAGTACAAGCTATCCTAACAAAAGCGGTCTTCGCCTGCGAAATGGCTCTGGCGATGACGCCGTCTTGGGCTCCACGGTGACCTCCGTCCTGCTGGTCTTGGTCTCGTTGCACTGATATGGAAACCTTTGCCTGATGCCTTGGCACTCCGCGTCTGCGCTTGCCCCCTTGGCACCAAAGAGGAAACAAGGACGCTGCGCGCACTAGCGCCCGCCTGGCACCCGTCTGGTGTTGATCGTCATGGCTCACGTCATGAGAGCCTCGCGGGGTTTGCCTCGCCTTGATATCTCCGCTCCTCGCGAGGCAGCCTGGTGAGGGCGCTCCAGAGGAGGTCTTGCGTCGTCCGCCTCGCGAGGCTTGGCCCCTCGCGAGGGTCTTGACAGCCTTGTTGACGAAGATGGGCCGTACAGGCCTGCTAGCGAAGCCACGCCATGGGCCGCAGGCAGAAAAGTCTGGGGACCCCCGTTCCCAGAATGCCGACAGCACCTACCTTCTGTGATAGATGAACCAGCACCTGAGGAATCTATCAAGTTCAAGGCTACTAATGATGTCATTCCTACCGAAGAATCTGCTGAAGAATTCATTCCAGAATGTGAAGAACGTCGAGCTGATGCACCTGAAGAAAACGGTGCTGAGGAAAATGGTCCTGAAGAAAATGCTGATCAAATTCCTCGATGACAACCCGCTCATCCTCGCGTTGCAAACAAAGTGCAAATTGAGAGAATCATCGATGATATTGACGCACCAGGTCCTCTCACACGCTCAAAAGCTTCCCATTTGTCTAACTTTTGTGGGCACTTTGCTTTTGTCTCTATCACAGAGCCCACTAAGGTAGATGAAGCATTTCTGGAGCTTGAGTGGATTCAAGCTATGCAAGAAGAATTACATCAGTTCGAGCTCAACAACGTCTGGGAACTGGTCAAACGTCCAGATCCTCGCAAGCACAATATCATTGGCACAAAGTGGATCTACCGCAACAAGCAAGATGAAAATGGCCTTATGGTGAGGAATAAGGCACGGCTTGTAGCTCAAGGCTACACACAGGTTGAAGGAATTGATTTCGATGAAACTTTTGCACCTGTTGCTAGACTTGAGGCTATTCGCATATTACTTGCTTATGCTAACCATCATGATATCACCTTATATCAAATGGATGTGAAAAGTGCATTCCTCAATGGTAAGCTTGAGGAAGAAGTATATGTTGCTCAACCCCCAGGTTTTGAAGATCCAAAGTATCCTGACAAAGTCTTCAGACTCAATAAGGCCCTCTATGGCCTAAGCAGGCCCCTCGGGTGTGGTATGATACTTTGAAGGAATTCCTCATGAAGAAAGGCTTCAAACCCGGTTCACTTGACCCAACTCTTTTCACTAAGTCTTATGATGGTGAATTGTTTGTGTGCCAAATATATGTTGATGATATTATCTTTGGCTGTACTGACCAACGTTACAGTGATGAATTTGTCTATATGAGTGAAGAATATCAAATGTCTATGATGGGAGAGTTGAAATTCTTCTTAGGTCTTCAAATTCGTCAACAGCGCATTGGCATATTCATATCTCAGGAGAAGTACCTCAAGGATGTACTGAGGAAATTCGGCATGCAAGATTGCAAAGGGGTCAAAATTCCAATGCCCACAAATGGCCATCTATGCACTGATGAAAATGGTATTGACTTTGATCAAAAGGTATACCGCTCCATGATTGGTTCTCTATTGTATTTATGTGCATCTAGGCCAGATATTATGCTTAGTGTTTGCATGTGTGCCCGATTTCAAGCTACACCGAAGGAATCACACCATAAGGCTGTGAAGCATATTCTTCGATATCTAGCTCACACACCAACACTTGGACTATGGTACCCCAAGGGCTCGGCTTTTGATCTCATTGGATATTCAGACTTTGACTATGTTGGTGATCGTGTGGACCGCAAGTCAACATCTGGCACATGCCATTTCCTCGGACGATCTTTGGTCTGTTGGTCCTCGAAGAAACAGAACTGCGTATCACTGTCTACTGCTGAAGCTGAGTACATTGCTGCTGGTTCTTGTTGTGCTCAATTGGTGTGGATGAAGCAAACTCTCAAGGACTACGGCGTCAATGTTAAGAATGTGCCTCTCTACTGTGACAATGAGACTACCATCAAGATTGCTCATAACCCAGTTCAGCACTCGAAGACCAAGCACATTCAGATTCCTCATCATTTTCTTCGTGATCATGTGTTGAAGGGCGACATTTCTATTGAGCATGTGAAGACTGAAGAACAGCTAGCCGATATCTTCACAAAGCCCTTGGATGATAAGAGATTTAGCAAGTTGCGGTGTGAGCTAAATATCTTAGAATCTTCGAATGTTCTTTGAAAAGGACACTCATCCTAACACTTATGCAAAATTGATGACTTAGATGTGCAGCACATGAAGAAACGTTTTTCTTCAATCAATGAAGAATAACACTCTAAGTGTGATGAAATTAACGAAGAATTTGATTCTCAGAGCCGTACGACAATTGTACACGGTATCTGAAATCATCATTCTTATACGGTGGGTCACGCCACCACCAAATGTTGAAAATCTTCAATTTGAGTTTTTCCTCAGTTTTGAAATTCCTCAGTTGTTCATGTTCTTCAACTTTGCATTGTCTTTACTGTTTCCGTTGTTTTTTTCATTGGTTATACATATATATGAGTTTATGTCCTCTACAGCATTCACTTATTGCTAATTCTTCATGTTGCTTTTTTTGCTAAGTGAATATAATCGGACCCTTCCCCCTCTATGCTAAACTCAACCCAATCTATTCACAAATTCTTCATGTGCGTTCTATTTGAGAGCATCCCATCCTCCGAGGACTTTGAGCGAAAATTATCGAGTGAGGAAAACCCAAACCCAAACACCTACAAACCCAAAGTGATTGAGCATCACTGAAGAGATTGATCCTGCGTGGATCCGATGCTTGTTACCTTTGAAGACTGTGCTTCTTCCAGACGGTTAGGCGTCATGGTCTAGAGCATCCAAGAGGAAATTGTGGATCGCCGAGTGACCGAGTTTGTGAAGGTTCGGAAGTCACCTGAAGACTTACCACGAGTGATTGGGCAAGGTCTTTGTGACCTTAGCTCAAGGAGAATACGGTGAGGACTGTGTGTCCGGGACTGTGTGTCCTCGGGTTTAAATACCTAGCCGCTCCAACCAGACGTACAACTGAGACAGCAGTTGGAACTGGTCTACCAAATCATTGTCTTCACCAAGCTTCCTGGTTCTATTTCCTCAACTCTTTCATTTCCTCATAATTGTGTTGTGCACTTGTTCATATCTGTGTTTGAAGACTTTGACTGAAGACTTTCTCAATTTCCTCAGTTCAATTTCTTCAGTCTGTTTATCTTCATCCCGTGTTTTCCTGTGTTTATGCTTTGTGTACTCTGTGCTTGTCTTCATTTCATCATGATGACCAAGCTTATGTTCTGTTATGCTTACTTCTGAGTGCTTATTCCGCTGCAAGTAGTTCTTCGCTTAGGAATTTCCTCACCCGCAAATTCCTCAGTGAAGAATTCATAAAAATCGCCTATTCACACCCCCCTCTAGTCGATATAACGCACTTTCAATATGGGAGAAAACGCATATGTGAAGAGCTTGATGCTCGGTACAATAGCAAGCTTCTATCCAAGAAGCCCCCAGGTTTAATAGATGTACATACTTCAAGATGTATGCGTCGGGGGTGTACGGTCTAACCGCATGAAAGGTTTTAAAGCTAAAAATAAAAAACGGAAAGAGAGAGAAAAAAATGACGGAAACAATAGGGGGAAGGAGATGAACAAAGATTTTCACGCTAGGCATAGAATCTTCGGAGTCTGCCCGCGTTCCAGGGGTTCGGCTCTAATCGATTGTCGACGCATCACGCAGGCGGTATGCTCCTCCTGTGAGAACTTCGTCGATGATGAAGGGACCCTCCCACTTGGGCTTGAGTTTGTCCTTTTTCTTCTCCGGCAGGCGCAGAACGAGTTCGCCGACGTTGTAAGTTTTGGCCCGCACCTCTCTGCTTTGATACCTGCGGGCCTGCTATTGATAAAATGCGGAACGGGCTTTTGAAACGTCGCGCTCCTCCTCCAGGGCATCTAAGCTGTCCTGCCGATTGAGCTCGGCCTCTCTTTCTTCGTACATGCGCACTCGAGGTGAGTCATGAATAATGTCGCAGGGTAGTACTGCCTCTGCGCCGTACACCATGAAGAAAGGTGTGTATCCGGTAGTGCGACTGGGCATGGTCCGCAGCCCCCAGAGTACGGAGTCGAGCTCCTCAACCGAGTGCTTGTCTGACTCTTTCAAAGACCGCACTAGTCCAGGCTTAATGACGGTCATAATAAGACCATTGGCTCTTTCGACTTGACCGTTTGTTTGTGGATGATATAAAGAGGCGTAATCGAGCTTGATGCCCAGATTAGCGCACTAGGTTTTCACTTCGTCGGCTGTGAAATTGGAGTCGTTATCAGTGATGATGCTGTGCGGAACACTGTAACGGTGTACGATGCCGGATATAAATTAAAGTCTATTACTGGTCCTGACTCGGCCGTTTTAACTGGTTTAACCTCTATCCACTTGGTGAATTTATCCACCATGACTAGCAAATATTTTTTCTTATGGCTTCCTCCTTTAAGGGGTCCAACCATATCCAGTCCCCAGACCGCAAAAGGCCAAGTGATGGGGATTGTTTGTAGGGCGGTGGGGGCATATGGCTTTGCTTGGCGAAGAGTTGGCATCCAACGCAACGTTGGACAAGGTCTTGTGCATCTGCTCGGGCCGTCGGCCAATAGATTCCAGTACGGAAGGCCTTGCTAACAAGGGCCTGAGCTACGGCATGGTGCCCGCCGAGACCGGCATGAATCTCAGCCAGAAGTTGCCGCCCCTCCTCCTCGGAGATACATCTTTGAAGGACTCCGGTAGCGCTTTTCTTATAGAGCTCCCCGTCGTGGACCTTGTAGGCCTTCGAGCGCCGGACAATGCGGCGGGCCTCATTCTGGTCCTCAGGAAGCTCCTTCCTGTTAAGGTAGGCCAGGAAGGGTTCGGTCCAAGTGGCAATGACTCCCATGATGAGATGCGCCGACGGTGTTATTTCGGTAGCTGAGCTTCCGATGATGTCGGTGTTTTCGGAATCTGGGGTTATGTGCTAGTCCGGACTAGTGTTGCTGTTTTCCCCCTGCCACACCACAGATGGCTTAAAAAGCCTTTCCAGAAAGATATTAGGCGGGACGGGGTCGCGCTTACCGCCGATACGAGCAAGAACGTCCGCTGCTTGATTACTTTCTCGAGCCACGTGATGGAACTAAAGCCCCTCGAACCGGGCTGACATTTTTATGACAGCATTACGATAAGCTGCCATCTTCGGATCTTTGGCGTTGAAGTCCCCATTTATTTGAGATATTGCAAGGTTTGAGTCCCCGCGCACTTCTAGGCGTTGTATGCCCATGGAGACAGCCATCCGGAGACCATGCAATAAGGCCTCACATTCGGCTGCATTGTTGGAGTCTGTGTATAGTATTTGGAGTACATACTGAACGACATATCCAGTAGGTGACGTTAAAACGACACCCGCCCCTAGCCCCGCTAGCATTTTGGAGCCATCAAAATACATAACCCAATTGGAATATGTGCCATACTCTTTAGGGAGTTCGGCCTCTATCCATTCAGCGACAAAGTCAGCCAGTACTTGGGGTTTAATAGCTCGGCGTGGTTTGTATGTAATATCAAATGGAAGGAACTCAATGGCCCATTTGGCAATCCGGCCCATGGCATCGCGGTTGTTTATAATCTGATTGAGTGGTACTTCGGAAGCCACCATGATCGAACACTCCTGGAAGTAGTGACGGAACTTTCGGGATGCCATGAAGACCGTGTATGCTATCTTTTGATAATGGGGGTACCGGAATTTGCATGGTGTAAGGACAGTGGATACGTAGTATACTGGCTTCTGAAGCGGGAATTTGTGTCCGTCCTGTTCTCATTCAACGACAAGCACGGCGCTCACCACCTGATGTGTTGCTGATATGTATAATAACATCGGTTCGCCGACATTTGGCGCGGCCAGGATTGGGTTGCTCGCAAGAAGGGTTTTATTTCCTCCAGTCCGGCTGTTGCCGCGTCCGTCCACTCGAAGTGATCGGTTCGCTGTAGAAGGCGATAGAGTGGCAGTGCCTTTTCTCCCAATCTGGAGATAAAGCGGCTTAGAGCTGCCACGCAACCCGCGAGTTTTTGGACTTGTTTAAGGTCTGTTGGCGTAGCCAGTTGTGACAGAGCTCGGATTTTGGCTGGATTTGCTTCGATTCCTCCGTTGGAAACGATGAATCCCAGCAGTTTTCCAGTGGGTACGCCGAAAACGCACTTTTCCGGATTGAGCTTAATGTCATATGCGTGGAGGTTATCAAATGTGAGACGTAAATCGTCTATTAGTGTTTTGACGCGCTTAGTCTTGATGACGACGTCATCCACATAAGCTTCAACTGTCTTGCCGATCTGTTTCTCCAGGCATGTTTGAATCATGCGTTGGTATGTGGTGCCGGCGTTCTTGAGCCCGAAGGGCATGGTGTTGAAGTAGAATGGCCCATGTGGGGTAATGAATGTTGTTGCAGCTTGATCGGACTCCTTCATTTTGATTTGATGGTATCCGGAATATGCGTCGAGGAAACACGGTGAGTCGTGTCCTGCGGTAGCATCAATGATTTGATCAATGTGGGGGAGGGGGAAGGGATCCTTATGGCAAGCCTTATTGAGGTCTTTAAAATCGACGCATTACCGCCAGGATTTTTCCTTCTTTGGTACCATCACCTGGTTTGCCAGCCAGTCAGGATGTTTTATTTCTCTGATGAATCCAGCCTCAATTAGCTTGGCCATCTCCTCCCCCATAGCTTGGCGTTTGGGCTCGAAAAAGCACCGCAGTGCTTGTTTGATTGGTTTGTATCCCTTTAGGATGTTAAGGCTATGTTCGGCCAGCTCATGTGGGATTCCAGGCATGTCAGAAGGGTGCCAGGCGAATATCCCAGTTTTCACGAAGGAAGTCCCTTAGTGCGGCGCCGACCGTTGGATCAAGTTGTGCGCCAATAGATGCTGTCTTCTTGGGGTCCGTTGGGTGGACCTGGAATTTTACTATTTCTTCTGCCGGTTTGAAGGAGGTGGATTTGGGTCGTTTGTCTAAGATCACATCGTCCCTATCCACCATGGAGCGCAGTGCGATTAATTCTTCGGCCGCGGGGGCTTCAGATAATGCCTCAAGGACCAGGGATGCAGTTTTGTTTTCAGTGCGGAGTGCTATGTCCGGATCACTTACAAGAGTGATTATGCCGTTTGGTCCAGGCATTTTGAGCTTCATATATCCGTAATGGGGTATAGCTTGGAAGCGTGTAAAAGCATCCCGCCCCAACAGGGCGTGGTATCCGCTGCTGAAAGGAGTCACTTGGAAGGTGATCTCTTCAGACCGATAATTCTCTCGCATGCCGAATACCACGTCAAGAGTGATTTTTCCCGTACACCGCGCCTCCCGACTGGGAATGATTCCTCGGAAGGTTGTACTGCTTTGCTTGATGCGGCTCCTGTCTATTTCCATTTTGTGGAGTGTATCCTCATAGATGAGGTTTAGTCCGCTGCCACCGTCCATGAGGACCTTGGTGAGTCGAAAGCCGTCCACTATGGGACTAAGGACTAGAGCGGCTGGTGCTCGGATTGTCCTGTATTTTGGTTCGTCTCCGGTATTAAAGGTGATAGCCGTGTCGTTCCAAGGGTTTACTATGGCGATTTGGCAGACTTCGGCAAGGCCGCGCAGTGCCCTTTTGCGCTTATTGTTTGAAGCGAATGTCTCGAAGACCGTCAGTATTCCGGGGTCGTCGTCTTCTGGAGGGTGTTGCTCTGGGGTGTTTTTGGTAAGGATGTCCTCGCTGCTTTTGGCTACCTGTCGGAGTATCCAACATGCTCTAAGGCTGTGGGTTGGTATGGTATCCTGTGGTGTGTGTATTTTGCATGGGACGTCGAGCCATCCCTCCAGAACTGTCCCGGGCCGCCTAATGGGTTTGTATTTCTTGGCTATTGGACTGGGCGCGCCACGGGGATGCGCCCTTTTCGCCTGGACCAGTGGTTGAGTTGGGAGCGATGGCTCCCAACAAGCTGTCTGATCCATCCAGGCGCTTTCCATTGCATTGTACTTCTGTACGATAGTTGCCAAGTTAGCGAAGTGTAGTATGCGGCGGCGATTAATGGCGTTGAGGATTCCTTCGTTCAGGCAATTGTTGCGGAATGCTGATATCGCGTCCTCGTCGCGGCAATCTTTAACCTTGTCTTTGACAAGGAGGAATCTGGCCCAGAAATGGTGGACCGTTTCCTGAGACTGTTGTTGTATGCTCGTGAGAGCGCTTATGTCTAGGTGGGTGGGTGGAATTGGATCTGGACCCTGTCCCGATCGATGATCCGGAGTCTGAAGTTTTTCCAGACTTAACAGTCCGGGCTCCGGAGTATCTTCTGGTTGCCTTTGTTCGCCATCCGATTCTATGTTCGGAAGGCCGGTCACCTCCTTTTACGGGTGGGTATCCAGCACTGTAGGGTCGGCGATCCAGACGTAGTCCGTCTTCAGTGTAGGGGGAGAGTCGCCATCCTGCTCCTCTACTACCGCTATCTGGTGAGTGATCGGTGGGGATTTGATTTCTCTTTGGTCGGGTTTAAGCCCGATCCGATCGTAATCTGTGGCGATTCCCAGGGCGGCGATACGATCCAGGAGCTCGTTTAAAGATGAAAACTCCGTCGGATCCATCTGCTTGGAGTGCTTGGGGTCGATACGAAGAGGATTTTCGATGGCCCGAGAGGTCATCGTTGGCTTAATGGCCGAACGGGCGGTCATGGTAAAGCTGCCCAACCGGAGGGTTTGGCCTGGGACCAGTTCTCCTCCGGTAGTGATATTGTCTTTAAGGACGAGGCGAGTCATCAATCCTGTTGTCGACGGCACAGTGGAACTCTCAATGAAAGCACCAATGTTGGTGTCAAAACCGGCAGATCTCGGGTAGGGGGTCCCGAACTGTGCGCCTAAGGTCGATGGTAACAGGAGACAGGGGACACGATGTTTACCCAGGTTTGGGCCCTCTCTATGGAGGTAATACCCTACTTCCTGCTTGATTGATCTTGATGAATATGAGTATTACAAGAGTTGATCTACCACGAGATCGTAATGGCTAGACCCTAGAAGCCTAGCTTGTATGACTATGGTAATGAGTATATGCGTGTCCTTTCCGGACTAAGTCCTCCGGTTTATATAAACACCGGGAGGATCTAGGGTTACACAAGGTTGGTTACAAGGGAAAAGAATCTACATATCCGGTCGCCAAGCTTGCCTTCCACGCCAAGGAGAGTCCCACCCGGACACGGGTGCAGTCTTCGGTCTTCGTATCTTCACAGCCCATCAGTCCGGCCCACAGCTAACAGGCCGGACGCCCGAGGATCCCTTAGTCTAGGACTCCCTCAGGGGGTGCCCTAGCGTTCCCCCTAGGGGGGCGGTGGCCACCAGATGGGGCGCCCCCTAGGGAAACCCTAGGGTGGCCGGCCCCCTAGGTGGGTTCCCCCACCCCTTGGCCGAGTGGGCTAGGGTTTGGGTGGCGCCCAGCCCCTTGTGGGCTCGTGTGCCCCTTCCCTTGGCCCACGAGCCTCCCCCCCGAAACCCTTTTCGGTATCCGAGGAAAACCCGGTACCTCCCGGAACACTTCCGGAGTCCGAATTCCTTCATCCTATATATCAATCTTCACCTCCGGACCATTCCGGAGTTCCTCGTCATGTCCGGGATCTCATCCGGGACTCCGAACAACCTTCAGTCACCAACACAATAACTCAACTATACTTATATCGTCACCAAACATTAAGTTTTTAGACCCTGCGGGTTCGAGAACTATGCAGACAAGACCGAGACACCTCTACGGTCAATAACCAATAGCGGGACCTGGATGTCCATATTGGTCCCTACATATTCTACGAAGATCTTTATAGGTCGAACCTCGATGCCAAGGATTCAGCTAACCCCGTATATAGTTCCCTTTGTCTATCGGTATGTTACTTGCCTGAGATTCGATTGTCGGTATCTCCATCCTAGTTCAATCTCGTTACCGGCAAGTCTCTTTACTCATTCCGTAATACAAGATCCCGTGGCTAACTCTTTAGTCACATTGCTTGCAAGCTCATTGTGATGTTGTATTAGCGAGTGGGCCCTGAGATACCTCTCCGTCATACGGCGTGACAAATCCCAGTCTTGATCCATGCCAACTCAACAGACACACTCGGAGATACCTATAGAGCATCTTTATAGTCACCCAGTTACGTTGTGACGTTTGATACACACAAGGTACTCCTCCGGTGTCAGTGAGTTGCATGATCTCATGGTCATATGAACAGATACTTAACATGCAAAAAAGATAGCAATAAACTTGATACGATCATATGCTACATTTATAGTTTGGGTCTTGTCCATCACATCATTCTCCTAATGATGTGATCCAGTTATCAAATGACAACTCATGTCTATGGCTAGGAAACCATTGCCATCTTTGATCAATGAGCTAGTCCAGTAGAGGCTCACTAGGGACATGTTGTTGTATATGCATCCACACATGTATTTGTGTTTCCGGTTAATACAATTATAGCATGGATAATAAACGATTATCATGAACAAGGAAATATAATAATAACCAATTTTTATTGCCTCTAGGGCATATTTCCAACACTTACCATTCCCATGACTATCTCCATCCACTTCTCCTTGAAACCCAGTTTTAGCATTATAACTTTCAGATAAGCCCACTCAACTTTGTCATATGCCTTCATCACATCCAATTTTACAACGCAATGTTGATTTTTCTTTGCCTTGTTCCTTTTCATGAAGTGGAGACACTCATAAGCAATAATGATATTGTCAAAAATTAGTCTCCCTGGCACAGAGGCAGATTGTTCCTCCAAAATAATGTCAGGCAGAACGAGCTTCAGACGGTTTGAAATAACTTTTGAAGCTATCTTGTATAACACGTTGCACAGACCGATAGGACGAAATTGTGCAAGAAGGGTTGGATTCTCTACCTTAGGGATCAGTACCAGAGTAGTCTCATTAATGCACTCAGCTGACTCCGTGCCTTCAACTATTCCTATGACTGCTCGTCACTTCCTCCCCACATACTTCCCAGTGACGCTGAAAATAGTGTGCCGGAAAACCATCCAGTCCAAGAGCCTTTGTTGGGTACATTTGAAAGAGAGCTTCCTTTACTTCCTTCTGGCTATTGGGTGCATTCAAATTTACGTTCACTTCCTCTGTTACCTTGCATGGGACAGTATCAAGCACTTGGTGCATATTTTGCACTCCATTGGAGGTGTATAACTCATCGTAGAATGCTGTCGTAATCGCCTCCATCTCTTCTGTATTTTCTGTCACTTTCCCATCTGATACGTCAATTTTGCATCATGCTTTTATATTGATATTTATTGCATTATGGGCTGTTATTACACATTATATCACAATACTTATGCCTATTCTCTCTTATTTTATAAGGTTTACATGAAGAGGGAGAATGCCGGCAGCTGGAATTCTGGACTAGAAAAAGGAGAAAATATTAGAGACCTATTCTGCACAACTCCAAAAGTCCTGAAACTACATGGAACTTATTTTTGGAATATATAAAAAATATTGGGCGAATAAAGTATCAGAGGGGGGCCACCAGCCAGCCACAAGGGTGGAGGGCGTGCCCCCCGACCTTATGGGCCCCCTGGCAGGCCTCTGGTGCCCATCTTTGGCTATATGGTGTGTTTTGACCTGGAAAAAAAATCAGAAGGAAGCTTTCGGGAAGAAGCACCACCGTCTCGAGGCGGAACCTGGGCAGAACCAATCTAGGGCTCCTGCAGAGCTGTTCTGCCAGGAAAACATCCCTGCGGGAGGGGGAAATCGTCGCCATCATCATCACCATCGATCCTCTCATCGAGAGGGGGTTAATCTCCATCAACATATTCACCCGCACCATCTCCTCTCAAACCCTAGTTCATCTCTTGTATTCGATCTTGGTCCCAAAACCTCAGATTGGTACCTGAGGGTTGCTAGTAGTGTTGATTACTCCTTGTAGTTGATGCTAATTGGTTTATCCGGTGGAAGATTATATTTTCGGATCCTTAATGATAATTACTACTCCTTTGATTATGATTATGAATATGCTTTGTGAGTAGTTACGTTTGTTCCTGAGGACATGTGAGAAGTCTTGTTATATGTAATCATGTGAATTTAGTATTCGTTCGATATTTTGATGAGATGTATGTTGTATCTCCTCTGGTGGTTTTATGTGAACGTCGACTACATGACACTTCACCATGATTTGGGACTAGGGGAAGTCATTGGGAAGTAATAAGTAGATGATGGGTTGCTAGAGTGACAGAAGCTTAAACCCTAGTTTATGTGTTGCTTCGTAAGGGGCTGATTTGGATCCATATGTTTCATGCTATGGTTAGGTTTACCTTAATTCTTCTTTCATAGTTGCGGATGCTTGCGAGAGGGGTTAATCATAAGTGGGAGGCTTGTCCAAGGAAGGGCGGCACCCAAGCACCGGTCCACCCACATATCAAATTATCAAAGTAACGAACGCGAATCATATGAGCATGATGAAAACTAACATGACAACAATTCCCATGTGTCCTCGGGAGCGCTTTGCTTTATATAAGAGTTCGCCCAGGCTTGTCCTTTGCTACAAAAAGGATTGGGCCACCATGCTGCACCTTAGTTACTTAATTTACTTGTTACCCGTTACGATTTATCTTATCACAAAACTATATGTTACCAATAATTTTAGTGCTTGCAGAGAATACCTTGCTGAAAACCACTTGTCATTTCCTTCTGCTCCTCGTTGGGTTCGACACTCCTACTTATCGAAAGGACTACGATAGATCCCTTATACTTGTGGGTCATCAAGACTCTTTTCTGGCGCCGTTGTCGGGGAGTGAAGCGCCTTCGGTAAGTGGAATTTGGTAAGTAAACATTTATATAGTGTGCTGAAATTTACTGTCACTTGTTACTATGGAAAATAATCCTTTGAGGGGTTTGTTTGGGGTAACTTCACCTCGACCAAAAGAGCAAAGAGTTGCTCCTCAACCTACTGCACCTACTGAAAATATTTATTATGAAATTCCTTCGGGTATGATAGAGAAACTGCTAGCTAATCCTTATGCATGAGATGGAACATTACATCATGATATGCCCCTAATCTATGTGGATGAAGTTTGTGGATTATTTAAGCTTGCAGGTATGCCCGAGGATGTTGTCAAGAAGAAGGTCTTCCCTTTACCTTTGAAGGGAAAGGCATTGACATGGTATAGGATATTGGATGATATTGGATCATGGAACTACAATCGATTGAAATTGGAATTTCATCAGAAGTTTTATCCTATGCATCTGGTTCATCGTGATCAGAATTATATATATAATTTTTGGCCTCGTGAAGGATAAAGTATCGCTCAAGCTTGGGGGAGGCTTAAGTCAATGTTATATTCATGCCCCAATCATGATCTCTCAAGAGAAATTTTTATTCAAAAAATTTATGCTCGGCTTTCTCATAATGATCGATCCATGCCCGATACTTCTTGTACTGGTTCCTATATGAAGAAGGATATTGAATTCAAATGGGATTTGTTGGAAAGAATTAAATGAAACTCTGAAGATTGGGAACTCGACGAAGGTAAAGAGTTAGGTATAAATCTTAAGTTTGATTGTGTTAAATCTTTTATGGATACCGATGCTTTTCGTAATTTTAGCACTAAATATGGACTTGACTCTGAGATAGTAGCTTCTTTCTGTGAATCTTTTGCTACTCATGTTGATCTCCCTAAGGAGAAGTGGTTTAAATATCATCCTCCCATTGAAGTTAAAATATTTGAACCAATTAAAGTTGAAGAAGAAACTATTACTTATAATGTTGATCCTATTGTTCCTACTGCTTATATTGAGAAACCACCATTCCCTGTTAGAATAAAGGATCATGCTAAAGCTTCAACTATGGTCAACAAAAGTAATCTTAGAACACCCAAACCCTCTGAGCAAATTAAAGTTGAACCTAGTATTGCTATGGTTAAAGATCTCTTGGTTGATAATATTGACGGGCATGCTATTTATTTCTGTGATGAAGCTGCTAGAATTGCTAAACCTGATATGAAAGATAAACATAGACATGTTGTTGGCATGCCCGTTGTTTCTGTTAAAATTGGAGATCATTGTTATCATGGCTTATGTGATGTGGGTGCTAGTGTGAGTGCAATTCCTTATACCTTATATAAAGAAATTATGAATGACATTGCACCTGCTGAGATAGAAGATATTGACGTTACTATTAAGCTTGCTAATAGAGATACTATATCACCAATTGGGATTGTTAGAGATGTTGAAGTCTTGTGTGGGAAAATAAAATATCCTACTGATTTTCTTGTTCTTGCTTCCCCACAAGATAATTTTTGTCCCATTATATTTGGTAGACCTTTCTTGAATACTGTTAATGCTAAGATAGACTACGAGAAACATATTGTTACTGTTGGTTTAGGAGATATGTCTCATGACTTTAATTTCTATAAATTTCGTAGACAACCTCATGATAAAGAATTGCCTAGTAAGGATGAAATTATTGGTCTTGCTTCTATTGTCGTGCCTCCTGCTGATCCTTTAGAACAATATTTGCTAGACCATGAAAATGATATGTTTATGAATGAAAGAAGGGAAAGAGATGAAGTATTCTTTAATCAAGGGCCTATTTTGAAACACAATTTGCCTGTTGAAATCCTTGGGGATACTCCTCCACCCAAGGGTGATCCCGTGTTTGAGCTTAAACAATTACCTGATACTCTAAAATATGCTTATCTTGATGAAAAGAAGATATATCCTGATATTATTAGTGCTAACCTTTCAGAGCGTGAAGAAAATAAATTATTGAAAACTCTGAAGAAGCACCGTGCCGCTATTGGATATACTTTTGACGATCTTAAGGGCATTAGTCCCACTCTATGTCAGCACAAAATTAAATTGGAGAAAGATGCTAAACCAATTGTTGATCATCAACGACGGTTAAATCCTAAGATGAAAGAAGTGGTAAGAAATGAAATACTAAAGCTTCTGGAGGCAGGTATAATTTATCCTATTGTTGATAGTCAATGGTTAAGCCATGTTCATTGTGTCCCTAAGAAAGGAGGTATTACTGTTGTTCCTAATGATAAGAATGAATTGATTCCACAAAGAATTGTTATAGGTTATAGAATGGTAATTGATTTCGCAAATTAAATAAAGCTACTAAGAAAGATCATTACCCACTACCTTTTATTGATCAAATGCTAGAAAGACTATCCAAACATACACATTTTTGCTTTCTAGATGGTTATTCTGGTTTCCCTCAAATACCTGTGTAAAAAGAGGATCAAGAGAAAACTACTTTTACTTGCCCTTTCGGTACCTTTGCTTATAGACGTATGCCTTTTAGTTTATGCAATTCACCTGCTACCTTTCAAAGATGTATGACTGCTATATTCTCTGACTTCTGTGAAAAGATTGTTGAGGTTTTCATGGATGATTTCTCCATTTATGGAACTTCTTTTGATGATTGCTTAAGCAACCTTGATCCAGTTTTGCAGAGATGTGAAGAAACTAATCTCGTCTTGAATTGGGAAAAGTGTCACTTTATGGTTAATGAAGGTATTGTCTTGGGGCATAAAATTTCTGAAAGATGTATTGAAGTTGATAAAGCTAAAGTAGATGCTATTGAAAAGATGCCGTGTCCTAAAGGTATCAAAGGTATAAGAAGTTTCCTCGGTCATTGATGCGTCTCCAATGTATCTATAATTTTTTATCGTTCCATGCTGTTATATTATCAATCTTGGATGTTTTATAATCATTTTATAGTCATTTTATATCATTTTTTGGTACTAACCTATTGACATAGTGCCAAGTGTCAGTTGCTGTTTTCTGCATGTTTTTTACATCGCGGGAAATTAATACCAAAGGAGTCCAAACGCAGCGAAACTTTTTGGAGATTTTTTTGGACCAGAAGACATCTAGTGGGCCAAAGAAGCGCCTGGGGGTGCTCCGAGGGGAGCACAACCCACTAGGGCGTGCCCTAGTGGGTTGTGCCCACCTCGGGTGCCCCCTGAACCGACTCTTTGCTCTATAAATACCCCAATAATCCAGAAACCCTAGGGAAGTCGATAAAAATCAATTCCAGCCGCCGCAGAGTCCAGAACCACCAGATCCAATCTAGACACCATCACGGAGGGGTGCATCATGTCCATTGGTGCCTCTCCAATGATGCGTGAGTAGTTCTTTGTAGACCTACGGGTCCGTAGTTAGTAGCTAGATGGCTTCCTCTCTCTCGTTTGATTCTCAATACAATGGTCTCTTGGAGATCCATATGATGTAACTCTTTTTTGCGGTGTGTTTGTTGGGATCAGATGAAGTTTGAGTTTATGATCAGATCTATCTTTTTATCCATGAAAGTTATTTGAGTTTCTTTGATCCCTTATATGCATGATTGCTTATAGCCTCGTATTTCTTCTCCGATATTTGGGTTTTGTTTGGCCAACTTGATCTATTTATCTTGTAATGGGAAGAGGTGCTTTGTAGTGGGTTCGATCTTACGGTGCTTGATCCCAGTGACAGAAGGGGAACCGACACGTATGTATCGTTGCTACTAAGGATAAAACGATGGGGTCTATTTCTACATAAATAGATCTTGTCTACATCATGTCATCGTTCTTATTGCATTACTCCGTTTCTCCATGAACTTAATACACTAGATGCATGCTGGATAGCGGTCGATGTGTGGGAGTAATAGTAGTAGATGCAGGCATGAGTCTGTCTACTAATCTTGGACGTGATGCCTATATAATGATCATTGCCTGGATATCGTAATGATTATTTGAAGTTCTATCAATTACCCAACAGTAATTTCTTTACCCATCGTTTGCTATTTTTCTCGAGAGAAGCCACTAGTGAAACCTACGGCCCCGGGGTCTCTTTCTCATATTATTTGCCTTTGCGATCTATTTTATTTTCCTTTTATTTTTAGATCTATTAAACCAAAAATACAAAAATACCTTGCTGCAATTTATTTTATTTGGCGTTCAATGTATCAACATTTACAACTCTCTCACGTCCGTTTGCCATCTTTGGCGCCGCTATCCGAAAGGGATTGTCAACCCCTTTTACACGTCGGGTTGCGAGTATTTGTTATTTGTGTGCAGGTGTTGTTTACGTAGTGTTGCTTGGTTCTCCTACTGGTTCGATAACCTTGGTCTCGTCACTGAGGGAAATACCTACCGTCGTTGTGCTGCATCATCCCTTCCTCTTTGGGGAAATACCGACGTAGTTCTAGCAGGCATCAGTCATGCTGCCTTCTGTAGGAGGTTTATTAAAGACTTCTCTAAAATTTCTGGGCCTCTCACTAATCTCTTACAAAAAGATGTTCCTTTGTTTTTGATGATGATTGTGTAGAAGCATTTGAAATACTTAAGAAAGCCTTGATTTCTGCTCCTATTGTTCAGCCACCCGATTGGAATTTACCCTTTGAAATTATGTGTGATGCTAGTGATTATGCTGTTGGTGCTGTTCTAGGACAAAGAGTTGATAAGAAATTAAACGTTATTTAGTATGCTAGTAAAACTCTAGACAGTGCCCAGAGAAATTATGCTACCACTGAAAAAGAATTTTTAGCAATTCTATTTGCATGTGATAAGTTCACACCTTATATTGTTGATTCCAAGGTAACTGTTCACACTAATCATGTTGCTATTAAATATCTTATGGAAAATAAAGATGCTAAACCTAGACTTATTAGATGGGTTCTCTTGCTACAAGAATTTGATTTGCATATTATTGATAGAAAGGGAGCTGAGAACCCCGTTGCAGACAACTTGTCTAGGTTAGAGAATGTTCTTGATGACCCACTACCTATTGATGATAGATTTCCTGATGAACAATTAGTTCTCATAAATGCTTCTCGTAATACTCCATGGTATGCTGATTATGCTAATTATATTGTTTCTAAATTTATACCACCTAGTTTCACATACCAGCAAAACAAAAAAAATTCTATGATTTAAGACATTACTATTGGGATGATCCACACCTTTATAAAGGAGTAGATGGTGTTATTAGACGTTGTGTACCTGAGCATGAACAGGGACAGATCCTACGCAAGTGCCACTCCGAGTCTTATGGAGGACACCACGCTGGAGATAGAACGGCACATAAGGTATTGCAATCCGGGTTCTGTTGGTCCACTCGCTTTAAGGATGCCCGTAAGTTTGTCTTATCTTGTGATGAATGCCAAAGAATTGGTAATGTTAGTAGACGTCAGGAAATGCCTATGAACTATTCACTTGTTATTGAACCATTTGGTGTTTGGGGCTTTGATTATATGGGACCTTTTCCGTCCTCTAATGGGTATACACATATTTTAGTTGTTGTTGATTACGTTACTAAGTGGGTAGAAGCTATTCCAACTAGTAGTGCTGATCATAACACTTTTATTAAGATGCTTAAAGAAGTTATTTTCCCGAGGTTTGGAGTCCCTAGATATTTAATGACTGATGGTGGTTCACATTTTATTCATGGTGCTTTCCGTAAAATGCTTGCTAAGTATGATGTTAACCATAGAATTGCATCTCCGTATCATCCTCAGTCTAGTGGTCAAGTAGAATTGAGAAAAAGAGAGATTAAATTGATTTTGCAAAAGACCGTTAATAGATCTAGAAAGAATTGGTCTAAGAAACTTGATGATGCTTTGTGGGCTTATAGAAGTGCTTATAATAATCCTATGGGTATGTCTCCGTATAAAATGGTATATGGAAAAGCATGTCATTTACCTCTTGAACTAGAACATAAGGCATATTGGGCTATTAAAGAGCTCAATTATGATTTCAAACTTGCCGGTGAGAAGAGGTTATTTGACATTAGCTCACTTGATGAATGGAGAACCCAAGCCTACGAGAATGCCAAGTTGTTTAAAGAAAAAGTTAAAAGATGGCATGACAAAAGGATACAAAAGTGTGAGTTTAATGTAGGTGATCATGTTTTGCTATACAACTCTCATTTAAGATTTTTTGCAGGAAAGCTTCACTCTAAATGGGAAGGCCCATACATTATTGAGGAGGTCTATCATTCCGGTGCCATAAAAATCAACAACGCCGAAGGCAAAAATCCAAAGGTGTTAAACGGCCAAAGAATCAAGCATTATATCTCAGGTACTCCCAAAAATGCTGAGACCAATATAATTAATACCGTAACACCGGAGGAGTACATAAGGGACACTTTCCAGAACGTTTCAAACTCCGAAAAGGAATAGGTATGTGGTACGGTAAGTAAACCGACTCCAAAACGTTTCCAATGATAAATTTTCTCCGTTTTGGATTATTTAAAAATTTAGGAAAATTAAAAGTAGTCCGAAAGAGACACGAGGCGTCCACAGGGGTGGAGGGCGCGCCTTACCCTCCTGGGCGCGCCCCCCGACCTTATGGACACCTCGTGTGCCCTCCGGACTCCGTTTTCTTGCACGATACTTCTTATGGTCGGTAAAAAATCATTATATAATCCCCCGAAGGTTTTGACCACCGTACCACGACAATATATCCTTTTTTTTTGAGTTGTTTTCTGCCAGAATTTACAAGGCCAGGCATCATGTCGTCCCCCTCCTCCAACAATGCAGGCGACGATGCGTGGCTGATGAAGATAGAGATGAAGCGGGGAGAACTCGGGAAAATCAATGAGGGTGATAAAATCAAGAAGGCCGCGGAAGATCAAGTTCCAGTAGCAGAAGAAGAAGACATCCTCCAACCTCACTACGATCACCTTACTCCTGCTGAAATTGAAGCTTTCAAGATCATTGAAATTGTTCGTGTGCAAAACAAGTATCTCACGCGTGAAAATATTTTGTTGCAAGAGTACATCACCTCACTCAAGGGTATTATTCGCAAACTGGAGAATCTCCTACGCTCGATGTGTGACACGACTTCATCAACAACTCCATTATCACCACCCCCGAAGAAAGAGATCTAAGTACATGGGTATGGGCACTCCCCTTGGAAACTGCCAAGCTTGGGGGAGTTGCCCCGGTATCGTATCACAATTACACCTTTATCTTTATCATTTTTCTTAGTTCGATCCTTTTGGTTATATCTTGATTTAGTAGAATAAAGTTGTAGTATGATCTAGCTTTGAGTTTTGCCTCGATCCCTATCTATGTAATCGAGTCTGTGAGATATATAATAAGAGTAGTTTTGAGTTAAGGGCTTTGCTTTCTTGCTATGATCTTGAGGGAACTAAATAAAAGAAAGAATAAAAAGAAATAAAAAGTTCATATATTGATCTTATGGACACTACTGCAGGATGGTCCAAACGCGACACTATGATCAGAGACCCTTCGTCGAAACTGTGTGCGATGCCATAATCGCAAACGGTGGTGTAAAAAACCGTCAAAAAAGGTGCAAAACGTTTGCGATGACGGATGCATCAAACACGGTTCAGATTTTAGTTGCGTGTGCGATGCAGGGAATTCTGGTTCAGTTCAATTAACTGTTTGGGATGAGGAGGAACAAAAGAAACGGGCAGCCAGATGAAGGCGTGTGCGATATACATCATACGGTTCACAAGGATGAATTGTGTGTGATTAGGCAACACAATGGAAACGGTTCAACTGAACAAGATGTGTGTGATACGCGGCAAACAGGTCCGTAATCAGAAATGTGTGCGAAGACCAATAATAACACAGACGATTGCTGCTAATAAGCCGTGTGATTTGCTCTATCTACAGTAGAATAACATATATATATATATATATATATATATATATATATAACTGAAATAAACATCCAATTACATAAGTGACTATACAGATCATTCGCACACACCTCAATCAACAATTGCATGCATTCTAAAGTAGGAGAAACAATTGTCTAGTCATCTACTTCTTGTGACGCTCCCGCCACTGCTATGTGGCTTGATCCCTCGTCTGGGGTAGGAAGAAGACAGTTCCTCATGTCAACGATCCGCCTGTACATCTTGTAGCTTGTGTACGCGTCCTTAGCCGCGTACTTGATGTGTTCTTCATCCAGCCTCTCATGCCAAACACTGTGCCAGGCGTTCTTGTCCTTCTTGCTCTCTTCCTTCATCTTCGCATAGTAGGGGTCGATGATGGCCGAGGCGAGGTCAACCAGGGAGTTCAGTTTGTTGTTGTCGCTCCCCCGGACCTTGTAGTGGTGCTGGATGTTGACAACATTCGGGCATTTCAAGCCCGAAACCTTAAGCGCTTTTAGATCGTTGGTGGTGTCCACAGTAGCGAAACTGTAGTCGGAGCTGTCGATAAACCTGGAGAAACGCTTGCATGGCCTTGTGGCAAGGTGGTAGTGGTAGACGAGGACGTCATGTCGCACGCACAACTAGGCAACGACAACCTTCTGATCGTGCCCGGCACGACCCATGGTGTACTCGAGGTCGAAGCCGACCACTCGGTACTTGTCCTCGGCAAGGAACTGCTCCATAGTTTGGATGGAGCTCTCCACCGAGACCGGATCATTCGTGTACACCACCGAGAGGTCCTTCCCCCTCACATGGGTGTCCACTACGTGATGCGTGGTGAATTGCCCGCCGTTGTCATCGTCGGCCGCTGGGAGCGCCATTGGAGCCACGGGGAGCGCCATTGGAACCGCTGGATGTCCTCTCTGTATGTGTCGTCGTGGGTGTGCTTATTGTGTCGTGTGACGCAAGAGATATAAGGTAAATGGCCGTAGGAATAATGGGGGCCAGGCGGCCTGGATTCTCTGCGCGTCCCCATGGCAGTTTTTGTAGCGGGTAACTGCATCGTCGCGCCGCGCCCCGCGCAACCGCATGCACACGAACGCGCATGATCGTGCGCCGGCCCCAAACACTAGCAGCACGCGTGGAGGGACGAGGGCAGAGCACCCGGAGGGATGCGAGAGCAGAGGCGTGCAGCGGGACGCGAGCAGAGCGCGCCGCGGCCGCCTGAACCGCAAGCAACCACACGCATAGAGCAGTTGAACACGCAGGAAATGGTCGCCTACAAGCCGGCCAACAGTTGCATCGCTGCGTAGAGAGTGGCCGTGTGCTACCACCAGTGTCTAGTCCATACTTCCCTTTATATTCTGTGCCATACTTTGCCCTCAAATTTAATCCACAAAATGTTAATGCATGTTATAAAAATTATATAATTGGAAACTATGTTCAAATACGAATCCAACTATATAATCTTTGGCGATATGCATTCATATTTTATTAGTTAAATCATACTTATAAACCAGGACGGGGGTATAGTAGGTAATTAAATCGCAAACGTTTTTTTATTAACCGTGTGTGTACATGGCCTTTCGTCCTCCTCTCGCACGTCTTGTCACCCCGCTGCCTCAGACGGCTTACAGCGCAAGCTTGCGCGGCGCGCGGGGATGTTCTTTTGGCCAAACAGTGGCGCCAATGAATCGTCGGTGTGCCCGTTCCCGCGCAACCTCATAGGTTCCCGCGCAAGCTTCCCGCCCGACTCGGTTAAATCCCTAAAATCCCAATGCTTACCAGCCTGCTATAAAAACCCTCACGGCCGGCGAGTCCTGCGTCACATTTTCCCCTCCCTCCCTGTAGCTTATCTCGTCTGCTTCGCCCATAATCGCCAATGGCACCGGTCCATCATCGTCGCTCAGCCACTCTGCCGTCATCAGAGGACAACTCCAGCTGGGAGGCTACCCCGCGGCGGCGGCGCAGTCCCGGGCTTAGTGTAGTGCACGTGGCGTCCCTGTTGGTTGTGCGCGGAACACCCACCACACGCTCCACCGCCGCTGCCCGTCGGCAGCTGTTGCCGGCCGCCGTTGCCGCCACACCACCGTCGAAAGCCAGGGCCATCTCCCGCTCCGCCGCCGCAGCCCAAAGACGGGAGGTGGCCATCGTGGCCGCCACCCCACTGCCGGCCACCGTGGCCATCACCCGCTCCGCCACCGCGGCCTGAAGGTGGGAGGTGGTGGTCGTGGCCGCCACCCCATCGTCGGCCGCCAGCCACCGTCGACCGCCGAGGTCATCACCCGCTCCGCCGTCGTCGCCGCCTGAAGGCGGGAGGTGGAGGTGGATGCCCGCACGTGCGCCAGCGACCTTGCGCGCTACACCGAGTTCCTGCGGGAGGAGAAGGAGCGCCTCGTCGAGCACGCAAAGAGCCTTACCACCGCCGTGGCCGCGGCACATGCCGCCTCAGAGGCGAGGAATTAGGATATCTACGAGGAGAACCACCGCTTCGAGAGGGGTCATCTGGAGCAGCAGAGGGCGTTCGAGGTGAGCGTCGCTGAAGCTGCAGCAGCGGCAGGTACCGTATTGCAGTTGTCCAGCTCGTCGGTAGGCTCCTCCTCCTCTACCTCTTACTGAGCACGCTCAACAGAGGAGAGGCAGCCGGAAGTAGAACAAAGCCCCTCCGTAGTAGTAGTAGTAGTAGTAGTAGTAGTAGTATTTAGGGGCTATTTTGTTCAGTTCATCTGACTATAGATGTGGTGGAACTTTACAACGTACTTAAAATTAGCTAGTATATATAGTTGAACTAGCTATTTCAGTACGTGGTTGGCAACAATTGGGGAAAAGTTTGGTCGGTTCAGCTGTCGAGTTGAACTGTTTGTATAAATTAAGAATGACTGCTTAATCTATGAATGAAATCTATGCTTAATTACTGAATTTTAGTTGCAAAAATTAGATACTGCTAGTGATTTTTAGCTTCATATTTTGACAAATCACAGTGTTACAAGGTTGACAAATGGCAATGTTACTAGATCAAAAAATGTCAATCTTTCCAGTTTGACAAATGGCAACATACCCAATATGACAGATGCAAATCGCACCAAATTGTTTGTAAGTGGTTGCGCACGGGTAATCCAAAAGAACCGTTTGCGTTGAAGAGATGAACAAATCCTGCTCTCACTTTGCATCATGTCGTCCCGGGGTCGACAGGCGGGGCGCGGGAGGACGGCGGCTGGCGGCACTGACAGGTAGCGTTCGACGGCGGCGTCCCATACCGTTGAAGGGGGTGCGCACACGGAGAGGAAGGCGGGCGGCCATGGAAGTCAAAGGGCTCGCTTCCCACTGAGCCTACGCAGCGTACAACTCGCACGCTTCCCGGTGAGCCTGCACATTCGAGGACAGCTTGCACGCCTGTCGGTCAGCCTACGCACCGGACTGCGCTCGCACGCCTCCCGTTCAGCCAAGGCCAAGCAGTTGTCCGCATGACACCTCCTACAGCAATTAAAACCAAGACACGTGGTGTCACATGAATGGTTAACAGAACGCACACGGTTTGAATTATACAAACGTTTGAGATATTAAATTGGCTGCTATTTTTTCAAAATGCCTTTGTTGGCTGTCATTATTCGAGTACGCTGTAACAGCCTGATTTTTGGCCCTTTCTTTTTCTTTTGTTTTTCTGAGGTTTTTGCTTGAGTTTTCTTTTTCCGTGGCTTTGTGGTCTGGAAACTGAAGAAGATGAACTCTTCTTTGCTTCCAGAGTGGCTTGTCATACCCAAATCCTTCCCTATACCCTGTCATTTTCATCCTAGCCCAAATCCCAATATTCTTTTTATTGGGAATATTCCTTTTCTATTAAAGGAATAACTCAAATTGCCCTAGGTTGTGAAGCAACCTCTATTTCCATCACTCCTAAAATTCCCAAATAATTCTCATAAATTTTTTGGGTCATATCTTTCTCAAATATGGCAAAATATTTCATTTGTCATGTTTATCATCATGCTCAAATAATTCATTTCCTATTCTGCCCTAAATGGCACATTGTGAAGCAAGTGCTATTTTCCTTTTCCCAATTAACCTCAAACTCCTTGGACACCTTTTCCTGTCCATATCATTGCCACATGCCAAAATGCAACCTCATTTGCCTAGTAATTATTTAATTATGATTTTCCAAAGTTTCTATCCAGAAAGAAGCTTCGTGAAGGAGGTGAAAGCTAGGCATATCCAAATGAGTTTCCATTTCGCATGATCCCTCATATAATTATATCATAGCCCTCCACCAAAGTAGAGCTCATGTCATGCCTCCATGTGAGCTCATCTTCAATTCTTTGATTCTGTCCAAAATTTCAGTTTGTGAAGCAAGTATACTTTATCTTGCTCCATTATGGCTGCCAATTTTTCTAGGCCTTCTATTATCTATATAACCTACCTCCACCCATTTTGGGCATGTTTCATCAAGCCATTTTTCCTATAGAATTTTTCCAAGTTTCTGGACAGAAATGATGTTTGTAAAGCAAGTACCATTTTGGATTTTCCATTTGGTATGAGCTTTTTACATCATCTTTATATGTCCATATCATGAGGATTTGCCAAGTTGCATCCCATTCCATAACTCCATGTGAGTGCATCATCCTAATCTAGTCTCTGGACCAGTTTATGTGGTTGTGAAGCAACTACATTAAATCTTGATCCTAATCCTCAACAAGTTACCAGGGTGAAAGTCCTTCTTACCATAAACCTACCAGACAACTCCATTTCTCCCAATCAAGTTTCTGTGGATCACCAGTGCTCGTCCATGTTTACTGCAGTAAACTTCAGAGCTTGATTACCATTTAACCAGAGCGATTTTAACCAAACTATCACCGCAGTAGGAACCTCCCCTGGATGAACATGCCACTAGACAACACGCTCCAGCTCATCTCCCCCGCTACATGCTAGTGCACGTGGTGACCGCCTTAATGGCAAGCCTGTGCGCGCGCTCTGCTGCCGTTGGCCGCGCCCAGGATGGATTCTTGCTCGGGCCCCTCTCCCCCTCGTCGTCTTACCGTGCATGAGCATGTCCATTGTCTTCCTCTTGTCCTCGCCGATCACCTGGACCCCTCTCCCCCTCCGTCTGTTTCCTCACCGACGCAAGCCGCCGCGTGCACACGGGCGCATAGTGGCGTTTTCGCTCGGTTCTTCGCCGTCTTCTTCCTCCCTGCGCCACCTTGGCCTCCTCTGCCCCGTGAGAGCCTCCACTGCTCCTCCTACGTTGTCTACCTCCGAGCTCGCGAGCGAGGGCACGCGTCCGCGGCGGCGCCAGCGCGACACCTTATCCCGCGGCTATATAAGCCAACCCGGAGCTCCCTTGAACGCACCAGCAGCCTCACTCCTCTCCCCTAGTTCCCCCGAGCCCCTTCCCCGAGCACCAGAACCCCTCCTCGACCTCCATTGCCACCATGGCCGCCGTTCGGCTCCGCTCAAATTCGAGTTGGGCAGTGCCCCTCCCCTTCTCTTTCCACCCCCAGTAGACTCCTCCTCCACCTAGACTTCGCCCCCGTGCTCTCCCTCCCCTCCGGTGGCCTTCTACTATGAGCTCGCCGCCGATCGAAGATCGCCGTCCGCCGCGGCTGGCCTCCTGCTCAGCCAAGCCCTTCCCCGCGGCTGCATCTTGCCTGGATGGATCCGTCTCGTCGCGCTAATCATGCCGGTAGGTCGCACGCCGCGAGAGGTGGCCGGAGTCGCCGGGAATCCGCGTCGGGCCGCCGGTCTCGTCTTTGCATCGCGGGCGAGCGGGAGGAGGAAGAAGGAGCCAGGCCAGGCGGGCCCCATCTCCACGCAGCCCCACCTGTCGGCGGGCAGGCGTTGACCCCGACTGCCTAGCTGGATAAGTGACGGGCCCCACAGCCCGTGGGACCCGCACGTCCGCGACCACGCGCCAGGTCCCGCCTCTGCCTAGTCAGATAAGTGGAGACGTATTAAGTAGAATACGTTTTCTATTTCTGAAAGTGTATTTCCTGTCTTCTTCAGCCCCGAATGTGTTTTCAGTTCAGTGAAAGCGTATTTCGCTGATTGCGCTTTCTGTTTTTCTGTCCAGGCCCAGATTGTGAAGTTTTTCTTTACAAAGAGGTCCCTGACAGAAAAACTATCATATCTTTTCACTCCCAACTCCAAATGAGGTGAATCCAAAGCCCACTTCTTCGTCTCGTCGAGCCCGTTCTGTTGGTTTCATTTTCACTATGGTTTGACACTGTGAAAATGACCTTTTTGCCCTTGCACGTAAACAGCCCCTCCGAGAGAGAACTGTTTCCGGCAAATCTTTTCGCGGCTTCACCGCACTTCTCCCCGATGCCTTCTTCATCCCCAGGCAAGCCACATTACCCACTTGCATGATAGTCATGCAGTAGCCATGTTTTTCAAATTGAATATTTATTAAATGATTGCTTGTTTAAAATATGGTTATCGTTGTTTCGGTAATGCTTCTGGATTAGTGCTTGCTTGCTATGTTGTTATGCACCTGGTTATCATGCCCTGCTAGTTACTAATATTACTTTCATATTACCATGCTTGATAGTAGTACATGTTGGGTTGGTCATGTTCTTTGGTGCATGACTAACGTCGGTTACCGAGTACTGTTAATATGTGTTGTTTCCTTCCTGTTAGTTGGTTAAGTGTTACTCGGTAATGTTATTAAGGCGTTCTTGCATGGTATTTATGGTTGATGCTAGTGGTCATGTTATACCATGAGTAGTGTTGCACTTGTAATATTTATGCTCGTCATTATGCCACGTTCAGTTTGAGATTATTTCATAGTTGATATGATGGATAGTTATGTTGCATCCCGTGCTTATGTTGATATCATGCTCATGCTTTGTATATGCATCATGTTATTTTATCATGGCTCAGCATATTGCATTCAAGTTTAACCGGATTTAATTGAACTTGAACAACTGTTGGCTGAGTCATGGTGCCACCATATCGAAACTGACCAGTGCAACCACGCTTACCTTTATGGGAAGGTCCTAACTGGGTTTCGTGCCTCTCGCCGGTGCCTCCAATGAGGGAAGGTTATGGGCGCGCGCTACCCTGATTAGGTAGGCGGACATAACCTTGTGTGCCCGTTGTTGTTATTTTGGATCCGGTCCCCATGAGGGACGTTTTGGCCACGACGGTGGTCGTTCTGTCTTTGGTAGACACGGGGCCACCCAGGACTAGCCCAGTGGGGAGTGAGTCGGAGTGGCCGAGAGAGTGTCATGGCAGTAGATCGGTTTTGTCGGAATGCCGTTGGTCCACCCGAATGGGAATGCGAGGCCATGGGTTCCGTAGTGTGGGTACAGTGTACTAACCTCTGCAGAGTGTATATTAAATCTATCGATAGCCGCGCCCGCGGATAAGGGCCCAATTCGTGTCGGTCACATCTTGAGTCAACAGTATTAATAATAACTTGATTAATGACAACCCCGGTTTGATGATGAGATAAGTTGGTTGTGCTCGCCGGAAAGATCACCGTTTGAGACCAAGTGTTGGTCATGGTTGTGATCGCCGGAATGAGCACCGTGGTATCGAGAATACCGAGTTGTTGGATATTCATGATGTTGTGCGAGAATCATGGGTAAAGATCAAGCTCCTTGTGGTCATTTAATGATTACTACGGTATTGTTTATACCAAGCTTGATTTGATCCTGAGATGATCGTGCGATGTCCGAGGTTGGTAAGTGATGCATGTGATGTTTAAGTAGTAACCCGAGCAGAATAAATAGTGCATATAGTGTCTTCATGTTGCATGCTAGTATCGTCGAATTCATATGTTCATGTTATGCTCATGTTATTCTAGCTGTATCATGTTCATGTTGCTCATGTCATGTTGTTATGAGGATCTCATGTTACTTCCTGCTTAACCTGTAAATGCCATGTTGATGTTTGTCTTGAATGCTTCTGGTTATTGTGAGCTTGCAAGTACATTCAATGTACTGACCTGGCGTGTCATGCCAGTTTGCAGGTCGTGACTGGATTGCTTGCTTGTTTGGTGTTGTTCCTGTGTTCGCGAGCTAGGATAAACGTTCCAGCCAGAGTCCCTGCGGAGTGGAGTTCACCACCGTTGTCGTTGTTCCGCTGCTAGAAGTTTTTCCGCTGCTTCGAGTTGTTCTTCTGCTTGCATAGAGCAACTGAGGATGACGTAGTGTCGCCGTGCCGATGTTATTCATTGTAATATCGGAGACCTTGTATTCATATTCGTGTAATAACAGTAAGCTTGTTTGTTCTATGCTAAGCAGTGCCATATTCCAGAAGACTTCTCCTCGATCTCTGGGCTGGAATACGAGGCGTTCCGGTTTTCTCTGAGCCGGGGTGCCACAGGCTTGGTATCAGAGCAGGTCTGGCTGTAGGATGTCCTAGCCCGCGCGAACGTTAGAAAGCGGTAATATAGACCCCAGTTGGTTTGTTGCACTTGATTGTTGCATTTGTTTGTCGCATAGCATGCATATAGATTGTTATTTTATCACTAACGGTTAATCTTGTGAGTGTAGGTGGCATCGTTTTCGGTCCACCGCCTGCACCATCCTTCTTAGCATGCCTGCTCCTCGGTGTGATGCGACCACATCATCATCCATGCCCTCTATCTCGTCCCCTTGGCAACCCTTGCTGATCTTTGTTATCAGAAAAGGGCAATGCAAATAAACCCAGTCTTCCACTGTTATCTTGCCATGTCATTTCATTCTTTGGACGGGTACGATTCCCTTCGTACGCTTGATGATGAGGTGGTCGTGACTTTTGGTGTCTCGCTACTTGATCGTCAAGTCTGTTCTCACCTGTGCATCCATCCAGATCCAGCCACTGTTCAGCTAGTGCTTGGTGTAGCTTCGGTTACGCCAACTCTTTCCACACATGGATATAATTTTCGTGCACACCGCCACATCATATTAGACAGTAATACCAAAGTTTCCGCGCAATTTGTGTGCTTAGGTGTGCATGCATATTATGGTGTGAGTAGCAGTAATATGTGATGATTGTTTGATTAATTATATTAGTAGTATGCTTGTGTGCTTATGTTTTAGTCGTTTCTTTTCTTTCTTTCTTTGGGCCTTCGGTGTTACAAATTTTCCCCCTATTAAAGTTGCTCGTCAGCCGACACCGGACTCGAAGAGTCGGCAAGAAATGCATATATTTGGAAACTCAGCTAAACAGAATGGAATTGTCAGCAGACTGTAGTGAAATTGGAAATAGCTCGTCTAAATACAAAAGAAATCCTGGATGGAATGTCAGTATAAAGTTTGCATTAACATGCACTCCTCACATCAGTATGGAATTCTCAGCCGACTGCATTTAGATTGGGGGATATTTGATCATGTTACTGAGTGTCAAGTCTCTCTCAGTGTGCACTCCTCATAGCAGAAATGATCAAATCAGCAAGAAGATAAATTTGTGTGCAAGGTTGACATCATATTATCAAAGGTATGGCTCAGAAACAAGTTTAATTTTTTGATGAGGATGATTTTGGAACCCGATGTACCTGGAAGCAAGCAAAAATATGGCATGTACTCAAAAAGGAGGATTGTCCTGTAAAACCCCGTTTCATACAAGAGATCAATAACAAAAATTTTAAGATGGTTATATATGTGGAAATCGGTCTGCATATCACAATAAGAAGCTTCTGGTGTAAGAAACCCAATCTTCCCTCGCAAGATACCCGAGAAGCTTCCAAGGCAAGATTCATCTATCTTCCTCAGTATGATATATGGATGATTTCCCGTACAAGGTACTCTGCCTTCTTCAGTAAGCAACCGCAAAAGCTTCCGGCATAAGGTACT
The DNA here is from genome assembly GCF_002575655.3 of Aegilops tauschii subsp. strangulata. Lineage (NCBI taxonomy): Eukaryota > Viridiplantae > Streptophyta > Magnoliopsida > Poales > Poaceae > Aegilops > Aegilops tauschii. The sequence continues at coordinate 393,805,800 of NC_053035.3, forward strand.
GAGTCTTTCCCCAGCAAAGTCTTTAAGGGGGTAAGCTTCTGAAGCACGATACCCAGTCTTCTTCAGCAAGCTGTTCGATGAAAGTTTCGAGCACAAGCCAGCCAATCTTTCTTAGTAAGACATTGGTACAAGGTAGTACGCTGTGAATTGATAGCATATGGCAGTGAATCCCAAGAATCAGATCCGCAACATTTTGGTCAGAAGCAAGAATCAGTCAGAATACATGTCTGTCTCAGGGAATCAGATTCTCATATATATGCGGTGAGCATACCACCAAGATCTTACAAGTCACTCGGATGAGGATCTGACAACCACGTGAGGATGGTTAAGAGAAGAAAGCCAGTATACACCTCGGTGTGACAAAGGGATTATGAGGATTGACGACATCACTGAGCTCAATACAAGTACCTGAGAACCTGGAAAATGATCCTGATGAGCCCTTGTCCCCTTTTTCTCCAATGACGGCACCACGCCCGTGATCTAAGCTGATTTTTAGCTATCCGGGGTGGATGCCGGTTTTTATTTCTCTCTTCAACGACTGTCATGAGTTCTGAGCTGCTTTTCGGCCGTCTTGAGCCGTGGTTGAGTTATTTCAGTAATGCCCTAGATCTGAGTTGTAAAGACCATTCTGGTGGCTACTGATTTATTTGCCGATTTCTTGCAAAGGTTCGGATGATCATTTTCCTGCGGTCAGAACTTGAGGATGTTGAACCTGCCATTTAATGGGGTACCCTGTCCGAAAAATGAGGATAAGCTACGATTGCCGAAAAATTGCACCAACAGTACCTTTGGTGATACAAAGAAGCAATATGAACCAGCTCTTTCAGCCAAGGATCCAGACCAAGAAAACAATAATGAAGGAGCAAGACCAATGATGCAGGCGAAAATCAAATATTTGGTACGGATCCGATACAAAAGACAGTGGAACCAGTTAAGATGATTCAGAAACTTCCGCGATAAGCTAGAAGCTGTCGGGAAAGCGGTTATGACCCAACTCACTGTTTGGAACCCGAAGGACCTGCATCTAGTGAAGAAACCCAATGCAAGGAGTTAGAGCTTGGGTGTCCACTAGAGAAATCTGATCACCACTTCATGAAAGATTGTCAGTGCCGGATGACACACCCAGCGGAAATCACTCTTGGATTTGTGAGACCGACATATATTTCGGTCGTGAGAATCAATCACAGTCAGCTAAGTCAGTAGATCTAAAAAGAAATTGGAGCATGTATAAGCATGAACAAGCAAGGTAAGATCTGTCAGAATATGGATATATTGAAGCAAACCACCCCAGGGCCAGTCAGATAAAAATTTAGTGGGAACAAAAATAAGAAAAAGGATACCCGAGTTGGAAACGGTTTCCTTAAGTCAGTATCTTCATACTTGGTCCCTGAGCAACCAAATCTCGAGGACGAGATTTCTTTAAGGGGGTAAGGTTTGTAAGAGCCTGATTTTTGGCCCTTTCTTTTTCTTTTGTTTTTCTGAGGTTTTTGCTTGAGTTTTCTTTTTCCGTGGCTTTGTGGTCTGGAAACTGAAGAAGATGAACTCTTCTTTGCTTCCAGAGTGGCTTGTCATACCCAAATCCTTCCCTATACCCTGTCATTTTCATCCTAGCCCAAATCCCAATATTCTTTTTATTGGGAATATTCCTTTTCTATTAAAGGAATAACTCAAATTGCCCTAGGTTGTGAAGCAACCTTTATTTCCATCACTCCTAAAATTCCCAAATAATTCTCATAAATTGTTTGGGTCATATCTTTCTCAAATATGGCAAAATATTGCATTTGTCATGTTTATCATCATGCTCAAATAATTCATTTCCTATTCTGCCCTAAATGGCACATTGTGAAGCAAGTGCTATTTTACTTTTCCCAATTAACCTCAAACTCCTTGGACACCTTTTCCTGTCCATATCATTGCCACATGCCAAAATGCAACCTCATTTGCCTAGTAATTATTTAATTATGATTTTCTAAAGTTTCTATCCAGAAAGAAGCTTCGTGAAGGAGGTGCAAGCTAGGAATATCCAAATGAGTTGACTTTTTGCATGATCCTTCATATCATCATATCATAGCCCTCCACCAAAGTAGAGCTCATTTCATGCCCCCATGTGAGCTCATCTTCAATTATTTGATTCTGTCCAAAATTTCAGTTTGTGAAGCAAGTATACTTTATCTTAGTCCATTATGGCTGCCAATTTTTCTAGGCCTTCTATTATCCATATAACCTACCTCCACCCATTTTGGGCATGTTTCATCAAGCCATTCTTTCTCTAGAATGTTTCCAAGTTTCTGGACAGAAATGATGTTTGTAAAGCAAGTACCATTTTGGATTGTCCATTTGGTATGAGCTTTTTACAGCATCTTTATATGTCCATATCATGAGGATTTTCCAAGTTGCATCCCATTCCATAACTCCATGTGAGTGCATCATCCTAATCTAGTTTCTGGACCAGTTTATGTGGTTGTTAAGCAACGACATTAAATCTTGATCCTAATCCTCTCCAAGTTACCAGGGTGAAAGTACTTCTTACCCTAAACCTACCAGAAAACTCCAGTTCTCCCAATCAAGTTTTTGTGGATCACCAGTGCTCGTCCAAGTTTACTGCAGTAAACTTCAGAGCTTGATTACCATTTAACCAAAGCGATTTTAACCAAACTACCACCGCAGTAGGAACCTCCCCTGGATGAACTTGCCACTAGACAACACGCTCCAGCTCATCTCCCCCGCTACATGCCAGTGCACGCGGTGACCGCGTTAATGGCAAGCCTGTGCGCGCGCTCTGCTGCCGTTGGCCGCGCTCAGGATGGATTCTTGCTCGGGCCCCTCTCCCCCTCATCGTCTTAGCGCACGTGAGCATGTCCATTGTCTTCCTCTCGTCGTCGCCGATCACTTGGACCCCTCTCCCCCTTCGTCCGTTTCCTGACCGGCGCTAGCCGCCGCGTGCACACGGGCGCACAGTGGCGTTTTCGCTCGGTTCTTCGCCGTCTTCTTCCTCCCTGCGCCCCCTTGGCCTCCTCTGCCCCGTGAGAGCCTCCACTGCTCCTCCTACGTCGTCTACCTCCGAGCTCGTGAGCGAGGGCACGCGTCCGCGGCGCCGGACACGCGTCCGCGGCGACGCCAGCGCGACACCTCGTCCCGCGGCTATATAAGCCAACCCGGAGCTCCCTCGAACGCACCAGCAGCCTCACTCCTCTCCCATAGTTCCCCCGAGCCCCTTCCCCGAGCACCAGAACCCCTCCTCGACCTCCATTGCCACCATGGCCGCCATTCGGCTCCGCTCAAATTTGAGTTGGGTAGTGCCCCTCCCCCTCTCTTTCCACCCCCAGTAGACTCCTCCTCCACCTAGACTTCGCCCCCGTGCTCTCCCTCCCCTCCGGTGGCCTTCTGCCATGAGCTCGCCGCCGACCGAAGATCGCCGTCCGCCGCGCCTGGCCTCCCGCTCAGCCAAGCCCTTCCCCGCGGCTGCATCTTGCCTGGATGGATCCGTCTCATCGCGTTGATCACGCCGGTAGGTCGCACGCCGCGAGAGGTGGCCGGAGTCGCCGGGAATCCGCGTCGGGCCGTCGGTCTCGTCTTTGCATCGCGGGCGAGCGGGAGGAGGAAGAAGGAGCCAGGCCAGGCGGGCCCCATCTCCACGCGCCCCCACCTATCGGCGGGCAGGCGTTGACCCCGCATGCCTAGCTGGATAAGTGACGGGCCCCACAGCCCGTGGGACCCGCACGTCAGCGACCACGCGCCCGGTCCCGCCTCTGCCTAGTCAAATAAGTGGAGACGTATTAAGCAGAATACGTTTTCTATTTTTGAAAGCGTATTTCCTGTCTTCATCAGCCCCGAATGCGTTTTCAGTTCAGTGAAAGCGTATTTCGCTGATTGCGCTTCTGTCCAGGCCCGGATTGTGAAGGTTTTCTTTACAAAGAGGTCCCTGACAGAAAAACTATCATATCTTTTCACTCCCAACTCCAAATGAGGTGAATCCAAAGCCCACTTCTTCGTCTCGTCGATCCCGTTCTGTTGGTTTCATTTTCACTATGGTTTGACACTATGAAAATGACCTTTTTTCCCTTGCACGTAAACAGCCCCTTCGAGAGAGAACTGTTTTCGGCAAATCTTTTCGCGGCTTCACCGCACTTCTCCCTGATGCCTTCTTCATCCCCAGGCAAGCCACATTACCCACTTGCATGATAGTCATGCAGTAGCCATGGTTTTCAACTTGAATATTTATTAAATGATTGCTTGTTTAAAATATGGTTATCGTTGTTTCGGTAATGCTTCTGGGTTAGTGCTTACTTGCTTGCTATGTTGTTATGCACCTGGTTATCATGCCCTGCTAGTTACTAATATTACTTTCATATTACCATGCTTGATAGTAGTACATGTTGGGTTGGTCATGTTCTTCGGTGCATGACTAACGTCGGTTACCGAGTACTATTAATATGTGTTGTTTCCTTGCTGTTAGTTGGTTAAGTGTTACTCGGTAATGTTATTAAGGCGTTCTTGCATGGTATTTATGGTTGATTCTAGTGGTCATGTTATACCATGAGTAGTGTTGCACTTGTAATATTTATGCTCGTCATTATGCCACGTTCAGTTTGAGATTATTTCATAGTTGATATGATGGATAGTTATGTTGCATCCCATGCTTATGTGGATATCATGCTCATGCTTTGTATATGCATCATGTTATTTTATCATGGCTCAGCATATTGCATTCAAGTTTAACCGGATTTAGTTGAACTTGAACAACTGTTGGCTGAGTCATGGTGCCACCATATCGAAACTGACTAGTGCAACCATGCTTACCTTTATGGGAATGTCCTAACTGGGTCTATTGTCGTGCCTCTCGCCGGTGCCTCCAACGAGGGAAGGTTATGGGCGCGCGCTACCCTAATCAGGTAGGCGGACATAACCTTGTGTGCCCGTTGTTGTTACTTTGGATCCGGTCCCCGTGATGGACGTTTTGGCCACAACGGTGGTCGTTGTGTCTTTGTTAGACACGGGGCCACCCAGGACTAGCCTAGTGGGGAGTGAGTCGGAGTGGCCGGGAGAGTGTCATGGCAGTAGATCGGTTTTGTCGGAACGTCGTTGGTCCACCCAAATGGGAATGCGAGGCCATGGGTTCCGTAGTGTGGGTACAGTGTACTAACCTCTGCAGAGTGTATATTAAATCTATCGATAGTCGCGCTCGCGGATAAGGGCCCGGTTCGTGTCGGTCACACCGTGAGTCAACAGTATTAATAATAACTTGATTAATGACAACCCCGGTTCGATGATGAGATAAGTTGGTTGTGATCGCCGGAAAGATCACCGTGTTGGTCATGGTTGTGATCGCCGGAATGATCACCGTGGTATCGAGGATATCGAGTTGTTGGATATTCGTGATGTTGTGCGAGAATCATGGGTAAAGATCAAGCTCCTTGTGGTCATTTAATGATTACTACGGTATTGTTTATACCAAGCTTGATTTGATCCTGAGATGATCGTGTGATGTCCGAGGTTGGTAAGTGATGCATGTGATGTTTACGTAGTAACCCGAGCAGAATAAATAGTGCATATAGTGTCTTCATGTTGCATGCTAGTATCGTCGAATTCATATGTTCATGCTATGCTCATGTTGTTCTAGCTGTATCATGTTCATGTTGCTCATGTCATGTTGTTATGAGGATCTCATGTGAATTCCTGCTTAACCTGTAAATGCCATGCTGATGTTTGTCTTGAATGCTTCTGGTTATTGTGAGCTTGCAAGTACATTCAATGTACTGACTTGGCGTGTCATGCCAGTTTGCAGGTCGTGACTGGATTGCTTGCTTCTTTGGTGTTGTTCCTGTGTTCGCGAGCTAGGATAAACGTTCTAGCTAGAGTCCCTGCGGAGTGGAGTTCACCACCGTTGTCGTTGTTCCGCTGCTAGAAGTTTTTCCGCTGCCTCGAGTTGTTCTGCTGCTTGCATAGAACAACTGAGGATGGCGTAGTGTCGCCATGCCGATGTTATTCATTGTAATATCGGAGACCATGTATTCATATTCGTGTAATAATAGTAAGCTGGTTTGTTCTATGCTAAGCAGTGCCGTATTCCAGAAGACTTCTCCTCGATCTCTGGGCTGGAATACGGGGCGTTCTGGTTTTCTCTGAGCCGGGGTGCCACATACGCCTTCTCTCAAAATGGACACGAAAAATACCACAGCATGTCGGGTGCCATTCCATGATAGCATGCCAAGTTTTATGAATTTCAGGCGAGTTTTGGATTTACTAGAATTTAAAAATAAAGTATCTCAACGTTTTGCCGACAATCGACGGTGCCCTGGTGTTTGAAATTCATTCCCATTTCTTACATGGGACCTAAGCATGCACCCAAGGACACAGATTTGATTTTTCAACCAATTTATATGCACTGGAGCATGTGCATGTAGTTCAAATTTGAATTATGCACATAAATCCATTGAAAACTCAGTTAATGCATAAAAATGTCCAAACGAACCCCGAAAAATCACAAAAATTGACACGACACTCCTGTAGTTCTATGTTGAGATGAGAAAAATTTTGAAAGCAATAAGAGGCAATGGATATCGTTTCGTCCCCAAAGGTGGGACGTTCCCTATCGAAACCATCAGGATTGTTGTGAGAAGCTCTAGTTTGTGAGAAGCATATACCCAAACCTGCCCCAAATGGGACAAAAAATTTACCATGGCATGTTGATGCCGCTCCATGATAGCATGCCAAGTTTCATGAATTTCAGACGAGTTTTGGATTTACTAGAATTTAAAAACCAGGTATCTCAATGTTTTGTCGGCAATCAACGTGCCCTAGTGTTTGAAACTCATTCCCATTTCTTGCATGGGACCTAAGCATGCACCCAAGGACAGATTTGATTTTTCAACCAATTTATATGCACTGGAGCATGTGCATGTAGTTCAAATTTGAATTATGTACATAAATGCATTGAAAACTCAGTTAATGCATAAAAATGTCCAAACGAACCCCGAAAAATCACAAAAATTGACACAACACTCCTGTTGTTCTACGTTGACACGAGAAATTTTTTGAAAGCAATAAGAGGCAATGGATATCATTTTGTCCCCAAAGATGGGACGTTCCCTACCGAAACCATCATGCTTGTTGTGAGAAGCTCTAGTTTGTGAGAAGCATATACCCAAACCTGCACCAAATGGGACAAAAAATTTACCACGGCATGTTGATGCCGCTCCATGATAGCATGCCAAGTTTCATGAATTTCAGACAAGTTTTGGATTTACTAGAATTTAAAAACCAGGTATCTAAATGTTTTGCCGGCAATCAACGGTGCTCTGGTGTTTGAAATTCATTCCCATTTCTTGCATGGGACCTAAGCATGCACCCAAGGACAGATTTGATTTTTCAACCAATTTATATGCACTGGAGCATTTGCATGTAGTTCAAATTCGAATTATGCAAATAAATGCATTGAAAACTCAGTTAATGCATAAAAATGTCCAAACGAATCCCGAAAAATCACAAAAATTGACACAACACTCCTGTTGTTCTATGTTGACACGAGAAAATTTTTTAAAGCAATAAGAGGCAATGGATATCGTTTCGTTCCCAAAGGTGGGACGTTCCCTACCGAAACCATCATGCTTGTTGTGAGAAGCTCTGGTTTGTGAGAAGCATATACCCAAACCTGCCCCAAATGGGACAAAAACTTACCACGGCATGTCGATGCCGCTCCATGATAGCATGGCAAGTTTCATGAATTTCAGACGAGTTTTGGATTTGCTAGAATTTAAAAACCAGGTATCTCAATGTTTGCGGCCGAGTGACTGTGGCAGGGTGTTTGACATTCATTCCCATTTCTTGCATGGGACCTAAGCAGGCAACCAAGGACACAGATTTGAATTGTCAACTAATTTATATGCATTAGAGCATGTGCCTGTAGTTCAAATTTGAATTATGCACATGAATGCATAGAAAACTTAGTTAATGCATAAAAATGTCCAAGCGAACCCCGAAAAATCCCAAAAATTGACACAACACTCATGTTGTTCTATGTTGACACTAGGAAAAAATTTTGAAATCGAGAAGAGGCAACAGATATCATTTCGTCCAGAAAGGTGAAACGTTCCCTACCGAAACCATCACACTTGTTGTGAGAAGCTTTGGTTTATGAGAAGCTTATACCCAAACTTGCCCCAAATGGGACAAAAAATTTACCACGGCATGTTGATCCCGCTCCATTATAGCATGCCAAGTTTCATGAATTTCGGACAAATTTTGGATTTACTAGAATTACAAAAGCAAGTACGTCGATGTTTGCCGGACAGCCACAGTGCCGTGGTGTTCGAATTTCATCCCCATTTCTTGCATGGGACATAAGCATAAACCCATGGACACATATATGATTTTACAACCCATGTTGGTGCAACGGAGCATGTGCATGTAGTTTAATTTTGAATTGTGCACCTGAAATGGCTAGAAAACCAATTTAATGTATAAAATGTTCAAACGAACCCTGAGCAATTCCAATTATTTTACGACACATAGTTGCATGTTCACTCCAAATAAAAGGTCTAGCAATTCAAACATCGTCCATTGCCGCTATGACCCCATTATGTAATTCAAATCAATATGAAAAATCAAGTAGACTGCACACAGTTTATTATCACCAATTGTGTGAGATGCAGCACAAAATATCCTTGAGCACCATCGGTGTATAGTACGCCTATGGAAATTCGAACCAAAATTTTTGACGTTCAAACTCATCACAAACGGGTTAAGCTATCTGAATCGTTTGTGATGTTCACATATCGTACACAGTTCTAAATAAGGGACCGTGTCTGATGACACTTTGCGCGCCAGTTTTTTCACTGAAGCGATTCCAAATTTCTGGCTTCCGCGGAAATATCTACCTCCCTGCCCATTCCCCCTTACCAAAAGCCACATTTCCCCTGTTTCCGCCTTCCTTTCCAAGTTGAAACCTTCACTCCTTGTTTGCAGCGCCGCCTCCTCGTCGGTGACCCTCCTTCACACTGCTTGGCCTCGTCTATCCAGGCAGGTAATCCACACCGACCCCCATCCTCCTCCTCCTTCCACATCCCACATGCCCCGACCGCCGGCGCAAGCGCGACACCTTCCACCCAAATCACCGACCCCTCCACCAAATAAGCGCTGCCCTAAGCCATGGTGCACGCAGTATAGCCAGGATCTCAAGGAGCATTTGGCAGCGGAGAAGCAAATCGCGCCCGCACACGCGGATGAGGTCGCGATGGCTGCCATTCGTGCCGACCCCCAGATCTTGGAGGAGCACCTTGCCATTTGCGAGCTATGCCGGTTAAGCATGCTCGGTTTACCCGTTGCGTGTGCTGCTCTTGCCTTTCCTTCATAAATTCTAGTGAATTGTGCTATCTAATTTTACCATGCAATCTGTTCCTCTAGTGTATATGTTCTATATGTCATGTAGTGTGGTGCTCGCTTATTAACTGTTTTCTTAATTAGTTGTCATCTTCAGTTAGCTGTTTGGTTCAATTCTGCAAATGTGATGTTCAATTCTTCAGGCTGCAATTTTGTATTGTCTTCCATGTGAGAAATAAATTGAATTTATCTTTACAAAATACATGAGAAACGAATACAATTGCTATATTTCCAAGTTGTCAAGCATGCTTGGTTTGGTTATACATTGTGCAATGTGGTGCTCAGTTAACGTTTGGTTCATTTGTGTTGTGGTGTTTAGTTAACTGTTTGGTTCAATTCTGCAATGCGATGTTCAATAGTTGTGGGTGCATTCTGTTATTGTACACCATGTGAGGAATGAATTGAATTTGGCTGTAGTAAATACATGAGAAACAGATACAATTGCTACAATTGGCTGTAGTTAACTTTTTGGTTAACTGTCTGATCTTCTATTAGGAGTATGCTATATTGTGCAATGTGGTGCTCAGTTAATGTTTGGTTCATTTGTTGTGGTGTTTAGTTAACTGCTTGGTTCAATTCTGCAATGCGATGTCCAATTATCGTGGGTAGAATTTTGTATTGTTGTGCATGTGAGGAATAAATCGAATTTGGATGCACTTAATACATGATAAACATATACAAGTGTTGTATTTCCTAGTTCTCAATCATGCTTGGTTTGGATAAATGGGTTTTCCATGTGGCTTGAAATAATCTGATGAATCTGCAATGTGCTTATTTTTCATCAACATATTTTACTGATAGCATGTGAACCCTTACTTAACCTGATGACTAACTACCATATATGTGTTGCAGGGAAACAATGGGAAGCACTGAGGTTATCGAGGTTAGCACGTGCATGGTCCGTTGTCTAATAGCACATTATTGTGCAATTGCAGGAACCATTCTAATATTTAGGTTTTTAACAATTTGGTCTTGCACATGTAGGTCCTGCTGTCAGAGGTTTTGACTCACTGTTCGACCCTTTTTGCATATGGGGAAATGAGTTGTCCATGAATATCAATCAAATCAAGAAACTCAGAAAGATTGCCATGATAAAGAAATTAGCGACAAAAAACAACAAGATCTTTGTCTGCACAATGAAGAAGACATCAATTCACTACAAGATGGTACTAATTAACTATTATACCTTACCTTTTTTATTCCTTTGCCCCATTTCCAATATCGAGAAGATATTTATGCACATCCTTGTTTTCAGGCATTTCCAAAGCAGTTCACTGATGATTACCTCTCAAACCACCTCTATGGTGAGGAGGCGAGGAAGGTTTTCATACAACACCCACGGTTCAATATTGAAGTGTTCCTGAAGAGGACGAAGGACGGACGGTCAATCATCCACAGGCACTGGCCTAAAGTTGCAAAGACCTTCAACATGAATGAAGGCTCAATATTCGCCTTCCGCTTCAGCAGTTTTCCAGATGAGATGCATCTGTCTATATACCGTCTATGATGCTAATTTCGAAAGGTTCTACATGTTGCATGTGAAACTTGGTGCTGGTGCAGTTGTGTAATGGGGTGAGTGCTGAAGCTATATCATGTTGTACTCTGATGTATTTCAAGTATGAAATTATGCTTCCTTAATATGGAAATGAAATATATTATGTGCTTAATATGAATGTCAATTAGATTAATAAATGGATTGTTAGTAATAGGAAAATTAGCCTGCTAATGGCGAATTAGCCTGCTAATTGGGTTTTGCTATTGCAAACGGTTATTGAAAAAATACCATGGGCGATGACCTCAGGCAACACACACAGTTTCTAGGAATAAACCGCGTTGGATCAATGAACAATCACACATGACTTTCTCTTGAAAACTGTTTGCGTTAGGCCACCTTGCGCGAATGTTTATCACATAAAAACTGTGTGTGATGGACAGCCTTTGCCACACAGTTTCTTCTACGGATCATGTGCGATACATTCAATAACGCAAACGATTTAACGGGAAAAATTGTGTGTGATGTACCTATGAACGGAAATGTTTTCCTTGGAGCGACTGTGTGGGATGTACATACGAACGGAAACGTTTAGCGTGGACTGACTGTGTGGGATGTACTTGTGACCAAAAACAATTTTGCCTGTATAATTGTATTTTTTAGCTCTATTGTACGTATTCCCGTATTTGAGCGCTCGCCGGTTGCACACGACCTCATTTTGCCGAGCGTGTGTGCTAGGAGGGCATATCCCCGACGGTTTCTGGGTCGTGTGAGAAGGACCCCCCCCCCCCTATCGCCCACACTCACTAGGCGACGATTCCAAATGCCGTCACGGAAAGGGGTTAAATACCATTTGTATAGCATCGGCGCGTACCAGTGGAAGAGTAATGACTTCACATATAAAGAGTATGATGAATAAAAGTTATTGAGATTTGACAAGCATCGTTTTGGTCATTGTTGCATTTAGTAGGAAGTAATAAGAAAGAGAGGTTTCACATATAAATATACTATCTTGGACATCTTTTGTAATTGTGAGCACTCATTAAAATATGACATGCTAAAAAGTTGATGTTGGACAAGGAAGACAACATAATGGGTTATATTTTCTTATATCCGACTAGAAGTTATATTGTCATGGATCATCCAACATGTTGAGCTTGCCTTTCCCTCTCATGCTAGCCAAACTCCTTGCACCAAGTAGAGATACTACTTGTGCTTCCAAACATCCCTAAACCCAGTTTTGCCATGAGAGTCCACCATACCTACCTATGGATTGAGTAAGATCCTTCAAGTAAGTTGTCATCGGTGCAAGCAATAAAAATTGCTCTCTAAATATGTATGATCTATTAGTGTGAAGAAAATAAGCTTTATACGAACTTGTGATATGGAAGAAATAAAAGCGACGGACTGCATAATAAAGGTCTTTATCACAAGCGGCGATATAAAGTGACGTTCTTTTGCATTAAGATTTTGTGCATCCAACCATAAAAGCCCATGACAACCTCTGCTTCCCACTCTGAAGGACCTATCTTTTACTTTTATCTTCTACCCTTATACAAGAGTCATGGTGATCATCATCTTTCCTTTTACACTTTTTCCTTTGGCAAGCACTATGTGTTGGAAAGATCCAGATCTATATATCCACTCGGATATAGGTCTTCATAAAGTATTACTATTGACATTACCCTTGAGGTAAAAGGTTGGGAGGCGAAACTGTAAGCCCCTATCTTTCTCTATGTCCGATTGAAACTTTGTACCCATAAATATCGCGTGAGTGTTAGCAATCGTGAAAGACTAAATGATAGTTGAGTATGTGGACTTGCTGAAAAGCTCTTTAATTGACTCTTTCCGATGTTATGATAAATTGTAATTGCTTTAATGACTAAGATCATAGTTTGTTAGTTTTCAATAAATTTTCTGATTCATACTTTACTTGGTGAACGAATTGTTACTTTAGCATAAGAAATTATATGACATTATATGTTGCTGTTCTAAAGATGATCATGATGCCCTCATGTCCGTATTTTATTTTATCGACACCTCTATCTCTAAACATGTGGACATATTTATCGATATCGGCTTTCGCTTGAGGACAAGCGAGGTCTAAGCTTGGGGGAGTTGATATGTCCATTTTGCATCATGCTTTTATATTGATATTTATTGCATTATGGGTTGTTATTACACATTATATCACAATACTTATGCCTATTCTCTCTTATTTTATAAGTTTTACATGAAGAGGGAGAATGCCGGCAGCTGGAATTCTGGACGGGAAAAGGAGCAAGTATTAGAGACCTATTCTGCACAACTCCAAAAGTCCTGAAACTTCACAGAGCTTATTTTTCGAATATATAAAAAATATTGGGCGAAGAAAGTATCAGAGGGGAGCCACCAGCCAGCCACAAGGGTGGAGGGTGCCCCCCGACCTTGTGGGCCCCCTGGCAGGCCTCCGGTGCCCATCTTTGGCTATATGGTGTGTTTTGACCTGGAAAAATCAGAAGGAAGCTTTCGGGACGAAGCGTCGCCGTCTCAAGGCGGAACTTGGGCAGAACCAATCTAGGGCTCCGGCGGAGCTGTTCTGCCGGGGAAACAACCCTCCGAGAGGGGGAAATCATCACCATCGTCATCACCATCGATCCTCTAATCGAGAGGGGGTCAAACTCCATCAACATCTTCACCAGCACCATCTCCTCTCAAACCCTAGTTCATCTCTTGTATTCGATCTTGGTCCCAAAACCTCAGATTGGTACCTGAGGGTTGCTAGTAGTGTTGATTACTCCTTGTAGTTGATGCTAATTGGTTTATCCGGTGGAAGATTATATTTTCAGATCCTTAATGATAATTAATACTCCTCTGATTATGATTATGAATATGCTTTGTGAGTAGTTACGTTTGTTCCCGAGGACATGGGAGAAGTCTTGTTATAAGTAATCATGTGAATTTGGTATTCGTTCGATATTTTGATGAGATGTATGTTGTCTCTCCTCTGGTGGTGTTACGTGAACGTCGACTACATGACACTTCACCATGATTTGGGCCTAGGGGAAGGCATTGGGAAGTAATAAGTAGATGATGGGTTGCTAGAGTGACATAAGCTTAAACCCTAGTTTATGCGTTGCTTCGTAAGGGGCTGATTTGGATCCATATGTTTCATGCTATGGTTAGGTTTACCTTAATTCTTCCTTCGTAGTTGTGGATGCTTGCGAGAGGGGTTAATCATAAGTGGGAGGCTTGTCCAAGGAAGGGCAGCACCCAAGCACCGGTCCACCCACACATCAAATTATCAAAGTAACGAACGCGAACCATATGAGCATAATGAAAACTAACTTGACAACAATTCCCATGTGTCCTCGGGAGCGCTTTGCTTTATATAAGAGTTCGTCCAGGCTTGTCCTTTGCTACAAAAAGGATTGGGCCACCTTGCTGCACCTTAGTTACTTAATTTACTTGTTACCCGTTATGATTTATCTTATCACAAAACTATCTGTTACCGATAATGTCAGTGCTTGCAGAGAATACCTTGCTGAAAACCACTTGTCATTTCCTTCTGCTCCTTGTTGGGTTCGAAACTCTTACTTATTGAAAGGACTATGATAGATCCCCTATACTTGTGGGTCATCACCATCCTGGCGCTGAAGTGCTTTTATCTTGTTTTTCCTTCTCCTTCGGCTGGCCATTAGATGAAAATAATAGGTGTTTTTATCACCATGTGAAGCCAATCCAGCCGAGCTCGCTGCCTCCAAAGGATTTATTCCCTGTGATAGAGCTCGAAAAGCCGGTCGGTAATCTTTATTTCCACATGATTGGGTCCTTGTCCTACTCGAGAAGAGCGCAATCGGTCCAGCTCGGCTTTCAAGTGTCCAATTTCTAATCTCACCGACCCAAAATGAGTACGATCCCATGTAGCCAGATTTCTCGACATTTCATGTAGCTTTTCACGTACCTCAGCTACCGTGTGACCCTCTTTCTCTTTCCATCCCGTTCCAACAAATTCAAATAGACCTGGGTAACGCTCCCACATCAGCTCGTACGTGAATTCTCTTGCGGCTTCTTGCATGCCTACACATCGGAGAACTGTAGCAATATTAGGGCGTGGCCAGAAGTTGCTATAGTTTTGGGCTCTAGAACTGGTGTGGGAAATGCCATGCACCATGTTGGATTCGCCAAACACCTATCCAGCCGTACTCTCATGTACGTCCCTCCTGCCACCTTCTCGAACGTCCAGAAATTTTCTTTATACCCAATGTCCATGAGGCCGCAGTTGTCCACTGCATCACGGAACACGTCCATTTGTGCCTGGCTGCGTTGCCCAACTCCATCATGCTCGTGTGCATGCAAAACCTCATTAAAGTCACCAATGACCACCCATGGGAGATTACTATTGCCTGCAATCCCTCTCAACATATCCCATGTTTTGTATCTATCCTGGACTTGCGCCTCCCCGTAAACAAAAGTGACACGAGTTCTGCACTCAACCATGTCATATATCAATGCATCTATATGATACCTCGAATAACCAATAATCTCAACTTTTATTGAATTGTTCCAAAACATGCCAAGACCACCACTTCTACTCGTACTACTAACTGCAAAACTACTCTCAAAACCTATTGTGCTCGCCAGATTCTCAACTCTGGTACCCTCTAACTGAGTTTCAACAATGCATAATACAGAGAGGGCAAATTGCTTTGTCATATCAAGAAGCTCATGAACTGTCCCGGGTTTGCCTGCACCGCGACAGTTCCACACTAGGAGACTCATTGTGCCTGGCGGTGATCCTCCGAGGAGCCCGCCGATAATGCATCATGTGGTTGATTTATTCTAGGGATGGAGACACCCCCGCTTGGTCCATCATTCATGCTGGGATTTTCTTCAGCTCCCTTCCCTTGCATATGTTTATGCCTCTTGTTTTGTTTACAAGGCGATACATACACTGGTGGTAGAGGGGGCACTGCCACCACAGAGGTTGCCACCACCATTGCCAGCGAGTTGTCCCCTTGACCACCTTCCCCTTCTATAGTCATGTTTTGCGAGGACGAGCTAGGACCTCAAGCTGTTTTCCACTGACGGGCATTTGTATGATGCATGCATGCCATCCTTCGCCACGTCCAGAGCGTTCCTCGCCGCTTCCTGATGTCTACTACACAACCTTCTTCTTGTAGACGTTGTTGGGCCTCCAAGTGCAGAGGTTTGTAGGACAGTAGCAAATTTCCTCAAGTGGATGACCTAAGGTTTATCAATCCGTGGGAGGCATAGGATGAAGATGGTCTCTCTCAAGCAACCCTGCAACTAAATAACAAAGAGTCTCTTATGTCCCCAACATACCCAATACAATGGTAAATTGTATAGGTGCACTAGTTCGGCGAAGAGATGGTGATACAAGTGCAATATGGATGGTAGATATAGGTTTTTGTAATCTGAAAATATAAAACAGCAAGGTAACTAATGATAAAAGTGAGCACAAACGATATTGCAATGCGTTGAAACAAGGCCTAGGGTTCATACTTTCACTAGTGCAAGTTCTCTCAACAATAATAACATAATTGGATCATATAACTATCCCTCAACATGCAACAAAGAGTCACTCCAAAGCCACTAACAGTGGAGAACAAACGAAGAGATTATTGTAGGGTACGAAACCACCTCAAAGTTATCCTTTCTGATCGATCTATTCAAGAGTCCGTAGTAAAATAACACGAAGCTATTCTTTCCGTTCGATCTATTATAGAGTTCGTACTAGAATAACACCTTAAGATACAAATCAACCAAAACCCTAACGTCACCTAGATACTCCAATGTCACCTCAAGTATCCGTGGGTATGATTATACGATATGCATCACACAATCTCAGATTCATCTATTCAACCAACACAGAGTACTTCAAAGAGTGCCCCAAAGTTTCTACCGGAGAGTCAAGATGAAAACGTGTGCCAACCCCTATTCATAAGTTCACGAGCTCACGTAACCCGCAAGTTGATCACCAAAACATACATCAAGTAGATCACGTGAATATCCCATTGTCACCACAGATAAGCACATGCAAGACATACATCAAGTGTTCTCAAATCCTTAAAGACTCAATCCGATAAGATAACTTCGAAGGGAAAACTCAATCCATTACAAGAGAGTAGAGGGGGAGAAACATCATAAGATCCAACTATAATAGCAAAGCTCGGATACATCAAGGTCGTGCCAAATCAAGAACACGAGAGAGAGAGAGAGAGAGAGATCAAACATATAGCTACTGGTACATACCCTCAGCCCCGAGGGTGAACTACTCCCTCCTTGTCATGGAGAGCGCCGGGATGATGAAGATGGCCACCGGTGAGGGATCCCCCCTCCGGCAGGGTGCCGGAACAGGGTCCCGATTGGTTTTTGGTGGCTACACAGGCTTGCGGCGGCGGAACTCCTGATCTATTCTGCTTTCTCGAGGTTTCAGTATTTATAGGATTTTTTGGCGTAGGTCTCACGTCAGGGGGGTCTCCGGGTTGTCCACGAGGCAGGGGCCCATGCCTAGGGGGTGGGCGCGCCCCCCACCCTCGTGGGCAGCCCGGGACTCTTGTGGCCCAACTCTTTTGCTCCGGGGTCTTCTTTTGGTCCATAAAAAATCATCAAAAATTGGCATGTCAATTGGACTCCGTTTGGTATTCCTTTTCTGTAAAACTCAAAAACAAGGAAAAAACAGAAACCGGCATTGGGCTATAGGTTAATAGGTTAGTCCCAAAAATCATATAAAAGTGCATAGTAAAGCCCATTAAACATCCAAGATGGATAATATAATAGCATGAATACTTCATAAATTATAGATACGTTGGAGACGTATCACTTCCTCATCGATTTCATCCTCCTTTCCCTTTTTTGTTGCCTCCCTATCCCCTGTGTTTACAAGGTTCTCGTTCTGGGCATTGAAACGCTAACTCTGGTTAGGGTTATAAGTGCCCCTACCCCTTCCTCTTCGTCCTGTGCCTCCAGTTGTTGCCCGTCCTCTCTGAGGTCCAATCATCCCCCGGCCAGCACTCCCTACCCTAGCCACATCAGCTAATACAAATTCTCCCCACTGAAAAGTGGACTCATCATGCTCCCCATCGCCGCATTCCTCATACCAGTGCCCAAACTCTCCGCAGTTGAAGCAAAACGTAGGGAGCTTTTCGTACTTCACTTGGTACATTACTCTTTCATCTGCCTTCTTGAAGGAAATATGCCCTAGAGGCAATAATAAAGTTATTATTTATTTCCTTATATCATGATAAATTTTTATTATTCATGCTAGAATTGTATTAACCGGAAACTTGATACATGTGTGAATACATAGACAAACAGAGTGTCACTAGTATGCCTCTACTTGACTAGCTCGTTAATCAAAGATGGTTATGTTTCCTAGCCATAGACATAAGTTGTCATTTGATTAACAGGATCACATCATTAGGAGAATGATGTGATTGACTTGACCCATTCCGTTAGCTTAGCACTCGATCGTTTAGTATGTTGCTATTGCTTTCTTCATGACTTATACATGTTCCTATGACTATGAGATTATGCAACTCCCGTTTACCGGAGGAACACTTTGTGTGCTACCAAACGTCACAACGTAACTGGGTGATTATAAAGGTGCTCTACAGGTGTCTCCAAAGGTACTTGTTGGGTTGGCGTATTTCGAGATTAGGATTTGTCACTCCGATTGTCGGAGAGATATCTCTGGGCCCACTCGGTAATGCACATCACTATAAGCCTTGCAAGCATTGTAACTAATGAGTTAGTTGCGGGATGATGTATTACGGAACGAGTAAAGAGACTTGCCGGTAACGAGATTGAACTAGGTATTGAGATACCGACGATCGAATCTCGGGCAAGTAACATACCGATGACAAAGGGAACAACGTATGTTGTTATGCGGTTTGACCGATAAAGATTTCCGTAGAATATGTGGGAGCCAATATGAGCATCCAGGTTCCGCTATTGGTTATTGACCGGAGAGGTGTCTCGGTCATGTCTACATAGTTCTCGAACCCATAGGGTCCACACGCTTAACGTTACGATGACAGTTATATTATGAGTTT
Source organism: Aegilops tauschii subsp. strangulata (assembly GCF_002575655.3). Taxonomy (NCBI): domain Eukaryota; kingdom Viridiplantae; phylum Streptophyta; class Magnoliopsida; order Poales; family Poaceae; genus Aegilops; species Aegilops tauschii. The sequence continues at coordinate 393,824,727 of NC_053035.3, forward strand.
ATATGTTTTGATGTACCGAAGGAGTTCGGAGTCCCGGATGAGATCAGAGACTTGACGAGGAGTCTCGAAATGGTCGAGACATAAAGATCGATATATTGGACGACTATATTCGGACATCGGAAAGGTTCCGAGTGATTCGGGTATTTTTCGGAGTACCGGAGAGTTACGGGAATTCGTATTGGGCCTTAATGGGCCATACGGGAAAGGAGAGAAAGGCCCCAAAGGGTGGCCGCACCCCTCCCCATGGACTAGTCCGAATTGGACTAGGGAGGGGGGCGCCCCCTTCCTTCTTTCTCCTTCTCCCTTCCCTTTTCCTACTCCAACAAGGAAAGGAGGAGTCCTACTCCTAGTGGGAGTAGGACTCCCCCCTTGGCGCGCCCTCCTCCTAGGCCGGCCGCCTCCCCCCTTGCTCCTTTATATACGGGGGCAGGGGGCACCCCATAGACACACAATTGATGATTGATCTCTTAGCCGTGTGCGGAGCCCCTCTCCACCATATTACACCTCGATAATATCGTAGCGGTGCTTAGGCGAAGCCCTGCGTCGGTAGAACATCATCATCGTCACCACGCCGTCGTGCTGACGAAACTCTCCCTCAACACTCGGCTGGATCGGATTTCAAGGACATCATCGAGCTGAACGTGTGCTGAACTCGGAGGTGCCGTGCGTTCGGTACTTGATCGGTCGGATCGTGAAGACGTACGACTACATCAACCGCGTTGTGTTAACGCTTCCGCTTTCGGTCTACGAGGGTACGTGGACAACACTCTCCCCTCTCGTTGCTATGCATCACCATGATCTTGCGTGTGCGTAGGAAATTTTTTCAAATTACTACGTTCCCCAACAGTGGCATCCGAGCCTGGTTTTATGCGTTGATGTTATATGCACGAGTAGAACACAAGTGAGTTGTGGGCGATATAAGTCATACTGCTTACCAGCATGTCATACTTTGGTTCGGCGGTATTGTGAGATGAAGCGGCCCGGACCGACATTACGCGTACGCTTACGCGAGACTGGTTTCATCGTTGCGAGCACTCGATGCTTAAAGGTGACTGGCGGGTGTCTGTCTCTCGCACTTTAGTTGAACCGAGTGTGGCTACGCCCGGTCCTTGCGAAGGTTAAAACAGCACCAACTTGACAAACTATTGTTGTGGTTTTGATGCGTAGGTAAGAACGGTTCTTGCTAAGCCCGTAGCAGCCACGTAAAACTTGCAACAACAAAGTAGAGGACGTCTAACTTGTTTTTGCAGGGCATGTTGTGATGTGATATGGTCAAGACATGATGCTATATTTTATTGTATGAGATGATCATGTTTTGTAACCGAGTTATCGGCAACTGGCATGAGCCATATGGTTGTCGCTTTATTGGATGAAATGCAATCGCATGTAATTGTTTTACTTTATCACTAAGCGGTAGCGATAGTCGTAAAAGCAATAGTTGGCGAGACGACAACGATGCTACGATGGAGATCAAGGTGTCGCGCCGGTGACGATGGTGATCATGACGGTGCTTCGGAGATGGAGATCACAAGCACAAGATGATGATGGCCATATCATATCACTTATATTGATTGCATGTGATGTTTATCTTTTATGCATCTTATCTTGCTTTGATTGACGGTAGCATTATAAGATGATCTCTCACTAAAATTTCAAGATAAAAGTGTTCTCCCTGAGTATGCACCGTTGCGAAAGTTCTTCGTGCTGAGACACCACGTGATGATCGGGTGTGATAGGCTCTACGTTCAAATACAACGGGTGCAAAACAGTTGCACACGCAGAATACTCAGGATAAACTTGACGAGCCTAGCATATGCAGATATGGCCTCGGAACAGGGAGACCGAAAGGTCAAGCGTGAATCATATAGTAGATATGATCAACATAGTGATGTTCACCATTGAAACTACTCCATCTCACGTGATGATCGGACATGGTTTAGTTGATTTGGATCACGTGATCACTTAGAGGATTAGAGGGATGTCTATCTAAGTGGGAGTTCTTAAGTAATATGATTAATTGAACTTAAATTTATCATGAACTTAGTCCTGATAGTATTTTGCAAATTATGTTGTAGATCAATAGCTCGCGTTGTTGCTTCCCTATGTTTATTTTGATACGTTCCTAGAGAAAAATTATGTTGAAAGATGTTAGTAGCAATGATGCGGATTGGATCCGTGATCTGAGGATTATCCTCATTGCTGCACAGAAGAATTATGTCCTTGATGCACCGCTAGGTGACAGACCTATTGCAGGAGCAGATGCAGACGTTATGAACGTTTGGCTAGCTCAATATGATGACTACTTGATAGTTTAGTGCACCATGCTTAACGGCTTAGAATCGGGACTTCAAAGACGTTTTGAACGTCATGGACCATATGAGATGTTCCAGGAGTTGAAGTTAATATTTAAAGAAAATACCCGAGTTGAGAGATATGAAGTCTCCAACAAGTTCTATAGCTAAAAGATGGAGGAGAATAGCTCAAGCAGTGAGCATGTGCTCAGATTGTCTGGGTACTACAATCGCTTGAATCAAGTGGGAGTTAATCTTCCAGATAAAATAGTGATTGACAGAATTCTCTAGTCACCATCACCAAGTTAGTAGAACTTCGTGATGAACTATAGTATGCAAGGGATGACAAAAGTAATTCCCGAGCTCTTCGTGATGCTGAAATCGACGAAGGTAGAAATCAAGAAAAACATCAAGTGTTGATGGTTGACGAGACCACTAGTTTCAAGAAAATGGCAAAGGGAAGAAGGGGAACTTCAAGAAGAACGGCAAGCAAGTTGCTGCTCAAGTGAAGAAGCCTAAGTCTGGTCCTAAGCCTGAGACTAAGTGCTTCTACTGCAAAGGGACTGGTCACTGGAAGCGGAACTACCCCAACTATTTGGTGGATAAGAAGGATGGCAAAGTGAACAAAGGTATATTGGATATACATGTTATTGATGTGTACTTTACTAGTGTTTATAGTAACCCCTCGGTATTTGATAATGGTTCAGTTGCTAAAAGTAGTAACTCGAAACGGGAGTTGCATAATAAACAGAGACTAGTAAAAGGCGAGGTGACGATGTGTGTTGGAAGTAGTTCCAAGATTGATATGATCATCATCGCACACTCCCTATACTTTCGGGATTAGTGTTGAAACTAAATAAGTGTTATTTGGTGTTTGCATTGAGCATGAATATGATTTGATCATGTTTGTTGCAATACGGTTATTCATTTAAATTAGAGAATAATTGTTGTTCTGTTTACATGAATAAAACCTTCTATGGTCATACACCCAATAAAATGGTTTGTTGGATCTCGATCGTAGTGATACACATATTCATAATAATTAAGCCAAAAGATGCAAAGTTAATAATGATAGTGCAACTTATTTGTGGCACTGCCGTTTAGGTCATATTGGTGTAAAGCGCATGAAGAAACTCCATACTGATGGGATTTTGGAATCATTTCATTATGAATCACTTGATGCTTGCGAACCGTGCCTCATGGGCAAGATGACTAAAACGTCGTTCTCCGGAACTATGGAGAGAGCAACAGATTTGTTGGAAATCATACATACAGATGTATGTGGTCCGATGAATATTGAGGCTCGTAGCAGGTATCATTATTTTCTGACCTTCACAGATGATTTGAGCAGATATGGGTATATCTACTTAATGAAACAGAAGTCTGAAACATTTGAAAAGTTCATATAATTTCAGAGTGAAGCGGAAAATTATCGTAACAAGAAAATAAAGTTTCTACAATCTGATCGTGGAGAAGAGTATTTGAGTTACGAGTTTGGCCTTCAGTTAAAACAATGTGAAATAGTTTCACTACTCACGCCACCTGGAACACCACGGTGTAATGGTGTGTCCGAACATCGTAACCGTACTTTATTAGATATGGTGCGATATATGATGTCTCTTACCAATCTACCACTATCGTTTTGGGGTTATGCATTAGAGACAGCTGCATTCACGTTAAATAGGGTACCATCTAAATCCGTTGAGACGACATCTTATGAACTGTGGTTTGGCAAGAAACCAAAGTTGTCGTTTCTTAAAGTTTGGGGTTGCAATGCTTATGTGAGAAGGTTTCATCCTGATAAGCTCAAACCCAAATCGGAGAAATGTGTCTTCATAGGATACCCAAAGGAGACAGTTGGGTACACCTTCTATCACAGATCCGAAGGCAAGACATTCGTTGCTAAGAATGGATCCTTTCTAGAGAAGGAGTTTCTCTCGAAAGAAGTGAGTGGGAGGAAAGTAGAACTTAATGAGGTAACTGTACCTGCTCCCTTATTGGAAAGTAGTTCATCACAGAAATCTGTTCCTGTGACTCCTACACCAATTAGTGAGGAAGTTAATGATGATGATCATGTAACTTCAGATCAAGTTACTACCAAACCTCGTAGGTAAACCAGAGTGAGATCCACACCAGAGTGGTACGGTAATCCTGTTCTGGAGGTCATGTTATTTGACCATGATGAACCTACGAACTATGAGGAAGCGATGATGAGCCCAGATTCCGCGAAATGGCTTGAGGCCATGAAATCTGAGATGAGATCCATATATGAGAACAAAGTATGGACTTTGATTGACTTGCCCAATGATCGGTGAGCCATTGAGATTAAATGGATCTTCAAGAGGAAGACAGACAGTGATAGTAGTGTTACTGTCTACAAAGCTAGAATTGTCGCAAAAGATTTTTGACAAGTTTAAGGTGTTGACTACGATGAGAGTTTCTCACTCGTATCTATGCTTAAGTCTGTCCGAATCATGTTAGCAATTTCCGCATTTTATGAAATCTGGCAAATGGATAAACAAAACTGCATTCCTTAATGGATTTATTAAAGAAGAGTTGTATATGATGCAACCAGAAGGTTTTGTCAGTCCTAAAGGTGCTAACAAAATATGCAAGCTCCAGTGATCCATCTATGGACTGGAGCAAGCATCTCGGAGTTGGAATATACGCTTTGATAAGTTGATCAAAGGATATAGTTTTATACAGACTTGCGGTGAAGCCTGTATTTACAAGAAAGTGAGTGGGAGCACTACAACATTTATGATAAGTATATGTAATTGACATATTGTTTATCGAAAATAATGTAGAATTATTCTGCAAAGCATAAAGGAGTACTTGAAAGGATTTTTTTAAAAGAAGGACCTCGGTAAAGCTGCTTACATATTGAGCATCAAGATCTATAGAGATAGATCAAGACGCTTGATAAGTTTTTTCAATGAGTACATACCTTAACAAGATTTTGAAGTGGTTCAAAATGGAACAGTCAAAGAAAGAGTTTCTTGCCTGTGTTACAAGGTGTGAAATTGAGTAAGACTCAAAGCCCGACCACGGCAGAAGATAGAAAGAGAATGAAAGTCATTCCCTATGCCTCAGCCATAGGTTCTATAAAGTATGCCACGCTGTGTACCAGATCTATTGCATACCCTACCACTGAGTTTGGCAAGGGAGTACAATAGTGATCTAGGAGTAGATCACTGGACAGCAGTCAAAATTATCCTTAGTGGAATAAGGATATGTTTCTCGATTATGGAAGTGACAAAAGGTTGGTCGTAAAGGGTTACGTCGATGCAAGTTTTGACACTAATCTAGATGACTCTAAGTCTCGGTCTAGATACATATTGAAAGTGGGATCAATTAGCTAGAGTAGCTCCGTGCAGAGCATTGTAGACATAGAAATTTGCAAAATACTTACGGATCTGAATGTGACAGACCCGTTGACTAAAATTATCTCACAAAACATGATCACACCTTAGTACTCTTTGGGTGTTAATCACATAGCGATGTGAACTAGATTACTGACTCTAGTAAACCTTTTGGGTGTTGGTCACATGACGATGTGAACTATGGGTGTTAATCACATGGTGATGTGAATTATTGATGTTAAATCACATGGCGATGTGAACAAGATTATTGACTCTAGTGCAAGTGGGAGACTGAAGGAAATATTGTTGGGGAACGTAGCAGAAATTCAAAATTTTCTACGCATCACCAAGATCAATCTATGGAGTAATCTAGCAACGAGGGGAAGGGGAGTGCATCTACATACCCTTGTAGATCGCGATGCGGAAGCGTTGCAAGAACGCGGATGAGGGAGTCGTACTCATAGCGATTCAGATCGCGGTTGATTCCGATCTAAGCACCGAAGAACGGTGCCTCCGCGTTCAACACATGTGCAGCCCGGTGACGTCTCCCACGCCTTGATCCAGCAAGGAGAGAGGGAGAGGTTGGGGAAGACTCCGTCCAGCAGCAGCACGACGGCGTGGTGGTGATGGAAGAGCGTGGCAATCCCGCAGGGCTTCGCCAAGCACCGCGGGAGAGGAGGAGGTAGAGAGGTAGGGCTGCGCCAAGAGAGACCGGAAAACTCGTGTGTTGGGCAGCCCCAGACCTCAACTATCTATAGGGGGGAGGGGGCTGCGCCCCCTCTAGGGTTCCCACCCCAAGGGGTGGCGGCCAGCCCTAGATCCCATCTAGGGGGGCGGCCAAGGGGGGAGAGAGGGGGGCGCCACTAGGGTGGGCCTTAAGGCCCATCTGGACCTAGGGTTTGCCCCCTCCCACTCTCCCATGCGCCTTGGGCCTTGGTGGGGGGCGCACCAGCCCACCTGGGGCTGGTCCCCTCCCACACTTGGCCCACGCAGCCTTCTGGGGCTGGTGGCCCCACTTGGTGGACCCCCGGGACCCTCCCGGTGGTCCCGGTACATTACCGATAGCACCCGAAACTTTTCCGGTGACCAAAACAGGACTTCCCATATATAAATCTTTACCTCCGGACCATTCCGGAACTCCTCATGACGTCCGGGATCTCATCTGGGACTCCGAACAACATTCGGTAACCACGTACATACTTTCCCTATAACCCTAGCGTCATCGAACCTTAAGTGTGTAGACCCTACGGGTTCGGGAACCATGCAGACATGACCGAGACGTTCTCCGGTCAATAACCAACAGTGGGATCTGGATACCCATGTTGGCTCCCACATGTTCCATGATGATCTTATCGGATCAACCACGATGTCGGGGATTCAATCAATCCCGTATACAATTCCCTTTGTCTATCGGTATGTTACTTGCCCGAGATTCGATCGTCGGTATCCCTATACCTTGTTCAATCTCGTTACCGGCAAGTCTCTTTACTCGTTCCATAACTCACATCATCCCGTGATCAACTCCTTGGTCACATTGTGCACATTATGATGATGTCCTACCGAGTGGGCCCAGAGGTACCTCTCCGTTTACACGGAGTGACAAATCCCAGTCTCGATTCGTGCCAACCCAACAGACACTTTCGGAGATACCTGTAGTGCACCTTTATAGCCACCCAGTTACATTGTGATGTTTGGTACACCCAAAGCATTCCTACGGTATCCGGGAGTTGCACAATCTCATGGTCTAAGGAACTGATACTTGACATTAGAAAAGCTCTGAGCAAACGAACTACACGATCTTGTGCTAGGCTTAGGATTGGGTCTCGTCCATCACATCATTCTCCTAATGATGTGATCCCGTTATCAACGACATCCAATGTCCCTGGTCAGGAAACCGTAACCATCTATTGATCAACGAGCTAGTCAACTAGAGGCTTACTAGGGACATGGTGTTGTCTATGTATCCACACATGTATCTGAGTTTCCTATCAATACAATTCTAGCATGGATAATAAACGATTATCGTGAACAAGGAAATATAATAATAACCAATTTATTATTGCCTCTAGGGCATATTTCCAACAGTCTCCCACTTGCACTAGAGTCAATAATCTAGTCCACATCACCATGTGATTAACTCTCACAGGTCACATCACCATGTGACCAACATCCAAAGAGTTTACTAGAGTCAACAATCTAGTTCACATCTCTATGTGATTAACACTCAATGAGTTCTGGTTTGATCATGTTATGCTTGTGAGAGAGGTTATTAAGTCAACGGGTCTGAACCTTTCAGATCCGTGTGTGCTTTACGAATATCTATGTCATCTTGTGGATGCTACCACGCGCTACTTGGAGCCATTTCAAATAACTGCTCTACTATACGAATCCGGTTTACTACTCAGAGCCATCCAGATTAGTGTCAAAGTTCGCATCGACGTAACCCTTTACGACGAACTCCTTTTCACCTCCATAATCGAGAAAATTCCTTAGTCCACTAGATACTAAGGATAAGTTCGACCGCTGTCATGTGATCCATTCCCGGATCACTATTGTACCCCTTGACCAACTCATGGCAAGGCACACTACATGTGCAGTACACAGCATAGCATACTATAGAACCTACGTCTAAAGCATAGGGGACGACCTTCGTCCTTTCTCTGTCTTCTGCTGTGGTCAGGTCTTGAGTCTTACTCAATACTCACACCTTGTAACACAGGCAAGAACTCCTTCTTTGCTGATCTATTTTGAACTCTTTCAAAATCATGTCAAGGTGTGCGTTCTTTGAAAGTATCATCAGGCGTCTTGATCTATCTCTATAGATCTTGATGCCCAATATGTAAGCAGCTTTATCCAAGTCTTCCTTTGAAAAACTCCTTTCAAACAACCCTTTATGCTTTCCAGAAATTTTACATCATTTCGGATCAACAATATGTCATTCACATATACTTATCAGAAATGTTGTAGCGCTCCCACTCACTTTATTGTAAATACAAGTTTCTAACAAACTTTGTATAAACCCAAAAACTTTGATCACTCCATCAAAGCGTATATTCTGACTCCGAGATGCTTGCTCTAATCCATGGAAGGATCGCTGGAGCTAGCATACCTTTTAGCATCCTTAGGATCGACAAAACCTTTCTGATTGTATCACATACAACCTTTCCTTACGAAAACTGGTAAGGAAACTTGTTTTGACATCCATCTGCCAGATTTCATAAATGTAGCTAATGCTAACATGATTCCGACGGACTTAAGCATCGCTACGGATGAGAAAATCTCATCGTAGTCAACTCCTTAAACTTGTGGAAATACTCTTTGCCACAAGTCGAGCTTCATAGACGGTAACATTACCGTCCACGTCCGTCTTCTTCTCAAAGATCCATTTATCTCGGATTTCATGGCTTCTAACCATTTGTCGGAATATGGGCCCACCATCGCTTCTCCATAGCTCGTAGGTTCAGTATTGTCCAACAACATGATATCTCAGACAGGATCACGTACCATTCTGAAGTAGCACGCATCCTCGTCGTCCTACGAGGTTTGGTGGTGACTTGATCCGAAGTTTCATGATCACTATCATAAGCTTCCACTTCAATTGGTACAGGTGCCACAGGAACAACTTCCTGTGCCCTGCTACACACTAGTTGAAGTGACGGTTCAATAACCTTATCAAGTCTCCACCATCCTCCCACTCAATTCTTTCGAGAGAAACTTTTCCTCGAGAAAGGACTCGTTTCTAGAAGAAATTACTTTTGCTTCCAGATCTGAAATAGGAGGTATACCCAACTGTTTTGGGTATTCTATGAAGATGCATTTATCCGCTTTGGGTTCGAGCTTATCAGCCTGAAACTTTTTGACATAAGCATCGCAGCACCAAACTTTTAAGAAACGACAACTTAGGTTTCTCTAAACGGTGTCGTCTCAACGGAATTGCGTGGTGCCCTATTTAAAGTGAATGCGGTTGTCTCTAATGCCTAACCCATAAACGATAGTGGTAATTCGATAAGAAACATCATGGTATGCACCATATCCAATAGGGTGCAGTTATGATGTTCGGACACACCATCACACTATGGTGTTCCAGGCGGTATTAATTGTGAAACACTTTCCACAATGTCTTAATTGTGTGCCAAACTCGTAACTCAGATATCTCTATGATCATATCATAGACATTTTATCCTCTTGTCACAACGATCTTCAACTTCACTCTGAAATTACTTGAACCTTTCAATAATTCAGACTTGTGTTTCATCAAGTAAATATTCTCAGCATCTACTCAAATCATCTGTGAAGTAAGAACATAATGATATCCACTGCATGCCTCAGCACTCATTGGACTGCATACATCAAAATGTATTACTTCCAATAAGTTGCTCTCTTGTTCCATCTTACTGAAAACGAGGCCTTTCAGTCATCTTGCCCATGTGGTATGATTTGCATGTCTCAAGTGATTCAAAATCAAGTGAGTCCAAATGATCCATCTGCATGGAGTTTCTTCATGCATATATACCAATAGACATGGTTCGCATGTCTCAATCTTTTCAAAAACGAGTGAGTCCAAAGATCCATCTACATGGAGCTTCTTCATGCATTCTATACCAATATGACTCAAATGGCAGTGCCACAAGTATGTGGTACTATCATTACTATTTTATATCTTTTGGCACGAACATGTGTATCACTGCGATCGAGATTCATTTTAGGTCCAAGACCATTGAAGGTATTATTCAAATAAACAGAGTAACCATTATTCTCCTTAAATGAATAACCGTATTGCGATAAACATAATCCATGTTGGAAATATGCCCTAGAGGCAATAATAAATGGTTATTATTATATTTCTTTGTTCATGGTAATTGTCTATTATTCATGCTATAATTGTATTGTCCGGAAATCATAATACATGTGTGAATACATAGACCACAACGTGTCCCTAGTAAGCCTCTAGTTGACTAGCTCGTTGATCAACAGATAGTCATGGTTTCCTGACTATGGACATTGGATGTCATTGATAACGGGATCACATCATTAGGAGAATGATGTGATGGACAAGACCCAATCCTAAGCATAGCATAAAAGATCGTATAGTTTCGTTTGCTAGAGCTTTTCCAATGTCAAGTATCTTTTCCTTAGACCATGAGATCGTGCAACTCCCGGATACCGTAGGAGTGCTTTGGGTGTGCCAAACGTCACAACGTAACTGGGTGACTATAAAGGTGCACTACGGGTATCTCCGAAAGTGTCTGTTGGGTTGGCACGGATCGAGACTGGGATTTGTCACTCCGTGTGACGGAGAGGTATCTCTGGGCCCACTCGGTAATGCATCATCATAATGAGCTCAATGTGACTAAGGCGTTAGTCACGGGATCATGCATTGCGGTACGAGTAAAGAGACTTGCCGGTAACGAGATTGAACAAGGTATTGGGATACCGACGATCGAATCTCGGGCAAGTAACATACCGATTGACGAAGGGAATTGTATACGGGATTGATTGAATCCTCGACACCGTGGTTCATCCGATGAGATCATCGTGGAACATGTGGGAGCCAACATGGGTATCCAGATCCCGCTGTTGGTTATTGACCGGAGAGGCGTCTCGGTCATGTCTGCATGTCTCCCGAACCCGTAGGGTCTACACACTTAAGGTTCGGTGACGCTAGGGTTGTAGAGATATATGTATGCGGAAACCCGAAAGTTGTTCGGAGTCCCGGATGAGATCCCGGACGTCACGAGAGGTTCCGGAATGGTCCGGAGGTGAAGAATTATATATAGGAAGTCAAGTTTCGGCCACCGGGAAAGTTTCGGGGGTTACCGGTATTGTACCGGGACCACCGGAAGGGTCCCGGGGGTCCACCGGGTGGGGCCACCTATCCCGGAGGGCCCCGTGGGCTGAAAGTGGAAGGGAACCAGCCCTTAGTGGGCTGGGGCGCCCCCCTTGGGCCTCCCCCCATGCGCCTAGGGTTGGGAACCCTAGGGTGGGGGGGCTTTCCCCTTGCCTTGGGGGGCAAGGCACCCCTTTCCCCCCTTTGGCCACCGCCCCCCCTTGGAGATCCCATCTCCCAGGGCCCCCCCAGGGGCCTATATAAAGGGGGAGGGAGGGCAGCAACCCACAGCCTTGGGCGCCTCCCTCCTCTCCTGCAACACCTCTCTCTCTCTCTCGCAGAAGCTCGGCGAAGCCCTGCCGGAGACCCGCTACATCCACCACCACGCCGTCGTGCTGCTGGATCTCCATCAACCTCTCCTTCCCCCTTGCTGGATCAAGAAGGAGGAGACGTCGCTGCACCGTACGTGTGTTGAACGCGGAGGTGCCGTCCGTTCGGCACTCGGTCATCGGTGATTTGGATCACGGCGAGTACGACTCCGTCATCCACGTTCATTGGAACGCTTCCGCTCACGATCTACAAGGGTATGTAGATGCACTCCCTTCCCCTCGTTGCTAGCACACTCCATATATGCATCTTGGTGAGCGTAGGAAAATTTTAAATTATGCTACGATCCAACAGTGGCATCATGAGCCAGGCCTATGCGTAGTTACTATGCACGAGTAGAACACAAAGCAGTTGTGGGCGTTGAGTTTGCCAATTCCTCTTACGTGAGACAGGTTCCACCGACTGACATGCACTAGATGCATAAGGTGGCTACCGGGTGTCTGTCTCTCCTACTTTAGTCGGATCGGATTCGATGAAAAGGGTCCTTATGAAGGGTAAATAGAAATTGGCAAATCACGTTGTGGTCATACGTAGGTAAGAAACGTTCTTGCTAGAAACCTACAAACCACGTAAAAACTTGCAACAACAATTAGAGGACGTCTAACTTGTTTTTGCAGCAAGTGCTATGTGATGTGATATGGCCAGAAGATGTGATGAATGATATATGTGATGTATGAGATTGATCATATTCTTGTAATAGGAATCACGACTTGCATGTCGATGAGTATGACAACCGGCAGGAGCCATAGGAGTTGTCTTTATTATTTTGCATGACCTGCGTGTCATTGAATAACGCCATGTAAATTACTTTACTTTGTTGCTAAACGCGTTAGCCATAGAAGTAGAAGTAATCGTTGGCGTGACGACTTCATGAAGACACAATGATGGAGATCATGATGATGGAGATCATGGTGTCATGCCGGTGACGAAGATGATCATGGTGCCCCGAAGATGGAGATCAAAGGAGCATAATGATATTGGCCATATCATGTCACTATTTGATTGCATGTGATGTTTATCATGTTTTTGCATCTTATTTGCTTAGAACGACGGTAGTAAGTAAGATGATCCCTTATAATAATTTCAAGAAAGTGTTCACCCTAACTGTGCACCGTTGCGAAGGTCCGTTGTTTCGAAGCACCACGTGATGATCGAGTGTGATAGATTCTAACGTTCGAATACAACGGGTGTTGACGAGCCTAGCATGTACAAACATGGCCTCGAAACACACGCAATACACTTAGGTTGACTTGACGAGCCTAGCATGTACAGACATGGCCTCGGAACACGGAGGACTGAAAGGTCGAGCATGAGTCGTATAGAAGATACGATCAACATGGAGATGTTCACCGATCTTGACTAGTCCGTCTCACGTGATGATCGGACACGGCCTAGTTAAACTCGGATCATGTTTTCACTTAGATGACTAGAGGGATGTCTATCTGAGTGGGAGTTCATTAAATAATTTGATTAGATGAACTCAATTATCATGAACTTAGTCTAAAATCTTTACACTATGTCTTGTAGATCAAATGGCCAACGTTGTCCTCAATTTCAACGCGTTCCTAGAGAAAATCAAGCTGAAAGATGATGGCAGCAACCATACGGACTGGGTCCGGAACCTGAGGCTCATCCTCATAGTAGCCAAGAAAGATTATGTCTTAGAAGCACCGCTAGGTGATGCACCAATCCCTGAGAACCAAGACGTTATGAACGCTTGGCAGCAGCGTGCTGATGATTACTCCCTCGTTCAGTGCGGCATGCTTTACAGCTTAGAACCGGGTCTCCAAAAGCGTTTTGAGAAACATGGAGCATACGAGATGTTCGAGGAGCTGAAATTGGTTTTCCAAGCTCATGCCCGGGTCGAGAGATATGATGTCTCCGACAAGTTCTTCAGCTGTAAAATGGAGGAGAATAGTTCTGTTAGTGAGCACATACTCAGAATGTCTGGGTTGCACAACCGCTTGACTCAGCTGGGAGTTAATCTCCCGGATGACGCGGTCATTGACAGAATCCTTCAGTCGCTTCCACCAAGCTTCAAGAGCTTTGTGATGAACTACAATATGCAGGGGATGGAAAAGACCATTCCTGAGGTATATTCGATGCTGAAATCAGCGGAGGTGGAAATCAGAAAAGAACATCAAGTGTTGATGGTGAATAAAACCACTAAGTTCAAGAAGGGCAAGGGTAAGAAGACCTTCAAGAAGGACGGCAAGGGAGTTGCCGCACCCGGTAAACCAGTTACTGGGAAGAAGTCAAGGAATGGACCCAAGCCCGAGACTGAGTGCTTTTATTGCAAGGGAAGTGGTCACTGGAAGCGGAACTGCCCCAAATACTTAGCGGACAAGAAGAAGGCCGGCAACACCAAATGTATATGTGATATACATGTAATTGATGTGTACCTTACCAGTACTCGTAGTAGCTCCTGGGTATTTGATACCGGTGCGGTTGCTCATATTTGTAACTCAAAACAGGAACTACGGAATAAACGGAGACTGGCGAAGGACGAGGTGACGATGCGCGTCGGGAATGGTTCCAAGGTCGATGAGATCGCCGTCGGCACGCTACCTCTGCATCTACCCACGGGATTAGTTTTAAACCTCAATAATTGTTATTTAGTGCCAGCTTTGAGCATGAACATTGTATCTGGATCTCGTTTAATTCGAGATGGCTACTCATTTAAATCCGAGAATAATGGTTGTTCTATTTATTTGAGAGAAATGTTTTATGGTCATGCCCCGCTGGTCAATGGTTTATTTTTGATGAATCTCGAACGTGATGTTACACATGTTCATAGTGTGAATACCAAAAGATGTAAAGTTGATAACGATAGTCCCACATACTTGTGGCACTGCCGCCTTGGTCACATTGGTGTCAAGCGCATGAAGAAGCTCCATGCAGATGGACTTTTGGAGTCTCTTGATTACGAATCATTTGACACGTGCGAACCATGCCTCATGGGTAAGATGACCAAGACTCCGTTCTCCGGAACAATGGAGCGAGCAACCAACTTATTGGAAATCATACATACCGATGTGTGTGGTCCAATGAGTGTTGAGGCTCGCGGAGGATATCGTTATGTTCTCACTCTCACTGATGATTTGAGTAGATATGGATATGTCTACCTAATGAAACACAAGTCTGAAACCTTTGAAAAGTTCAAGGAATTTCAGAGTGAAGTTGAGAATCAACGTGACAGGAAAATAAAATTCTTACGATCAGATCGTGGTGGAGAATATTTAAGTCACGAGTTTGGTGCACATTTAAGGAAATGTGGAATAGTTTCACAACTCACGCCGCCTGGAACACCTCAGAGAAATGGTGTGTCCGAACGTCGTAATCGCACTCTATTGGATATGGTGCGATCTATGATGTCTCTTACCGATTTACCGCTCTCATTTTGGGGTTATGCTTTAGAGACTGCCGCATTCACTTTAAATAGGGCTCCATCTAAATCCGTTGAGACGACACCGTATGAATTATGGTTTGGGAAGAAACCTAAGCTGTCGTTTCTAAAAGTTTGGGGATGCGATGCTTATGTCAAGAAACTTCAACCTGAAAAAGCTCGAACCCAAGTCGGAAAAATGCGTCTTCATAGGATGCCCTAAGGAAACTATTGGGTATACCTTCTACCTCAGATCCGAAGGCAAGATCTACGTTGCCAAGAATGGGTCCTTTCTGGAGAAGGAGTTTCTCTCGAAAGAATTGAGTGGGAGGAAAGTGGAACTTGATGAGGTGATAGTCACCCCTTCCGAACCGGAAAGTAGCGCAGCGCGGGAAAATGTTCCTGTGGTGCCTACACCGACTGGGGAGGAAGTTAATGATGATGATCATGAAGCTTCGGATCAAGTTACTGAACTTCGTAGGTCCACAAGGACACGTTCCGCACCAGAGTGGTACGGCAACCCTGTCCTGGAAATCATGTTGTTAGACAACGGTGAACCTTCGAACTATGAAGAAGCGATGGCGGGCCCGGATTCCGACAAATGGCTAGAAGCCATGAAATCCGAGATAGAATCCATGTATGAAAACAAAGTATGGACTTTGACTGACTTGCCCGATGAGCGGCGAGCCATAGAAAACAAATGGATCTTTAAGAAGAAGACGGACGCGGATGGTAATGTGACCATCTACAAGGCTCGACTTGTCGCTAAGGGTTATCGACAAGTTCAAGGGGTTGACTACGATGAGACTTTCTCACCCGTAGCGAAGCTGAAGTCTGTCCGAATCATGTTAGCAATTGCCGCATACTATGATTATGAGATATGGCAGATGGACGTCAAAACGGCATTCCTTAATGGCTTCCTTAAGGAAGAGTTGTATATGATGCAGCCGGAAGGTTTTGTCGATCCTAAGAATGCTAACAAAGTATGCAAGCTCCAGCGCTCAATCTATGGGCTGGTGCAAGCATCTCGGAGTTGGAACATTCGCTTTGATGAGATGATCAAAGCGTTTGGGTTTACACAGACTTATGGAGAAGCCTGTGTTTACAAGAAAGTGAGTGGGAGCTCTGTAGCATTTCTCATATTATATGTGGATGACATACTATTGATGGGAAATGATATAGAATTCTTGGAAAGTATAAAGGCCTATTTGAATAAGTGTTTTTCAATGAAGGACCTTGGAGAAGCTGCTTATATATTAGGCATCAAGATCTATAGAGATAGATCAAGACGCCTCATTGGTCTTTCACAGAGTACATACCTTGACAAGATATTGAAGAAGTTCAGTATGGATCAGTCCAAGAAGGGGTTCTTGCCTGTATTGCAAGGTGTGCAATTGAGCACGGCTCAATGCCCGACCACGGCAGAAGATATAGAAAAGATGAGTGCCATCCCCTATCCCTCGGCCATAGGGTCTATTATGTATGCCATGCTGTGTACCAGACCGGATGTAAACCTTGCCGTAAGTTTGGTAGGAAGGTACCAAAGTAATCCCGGCATGGAACACTGGACAGCGGTCAAGAATATCCTGAAGTACCTGAAGAGGACTAAGGATATGTTTCTCGTTTATGGAGGTGACGAAGAGCTCGTCGTAAAGGGTTACGTCGACGCTAGCTTCGACACAGATCTGGATGACTCGAAGTCACACACCGGATACGTGTATATTTTGAATGGAGGAGCAGTAAGCTGGTGCAGTTGCAAGCAAAGCGTCGTGGCGGGATCTACATGTGAAGCGGAGTACATGGCAGCCTCGGAGGCAGCACAGGAAGCAGTCTGGATGAAGGAGTTCATTACCGACCTAGGGGTGATTCCCAATGCGTCGGGCCCGATGACTCTCTTCTGTGACAACACTGGAGCCATTGCCCTTGCGAAGGAGCCCAGGTTTCACAGGAAGACCA
This sequence comes from Aegilops tauschii subsp. strangulata, assembly GCF_002575655.3. NCBI lineage: Eukaryota > Viridiplantae > Streptophyta > Magnoliopsida > Poales > Poaceae > Aegilops > Aegilops tauschii. The sequence continues at coordinate 393,841,935 of NC_053035.3, forward strand.
GGCATATCAAGCGTCGCTTCAACTCCATTCGTGAAAGTGTTCAAAATGGAGACATAGATATTTGTAAAGTACATACGGACCTGAATGTAGCAGATCCGTTGACTAAACCTCTCCCTAGGGCAAAACATGACCAACACCAGGACGCAATGGGTGTTCGATTCATCACAATGTAACTAGATTATTGACTCTAGTGCAAGTGGGAGACTATTGGAAATATGCCCTAGAGGCAATAATAAATGGTTATTATTATATTTCTTTGTTCATGGTAATTGTCTATATTCATGCTATAATTGTATTGTCCGGAAATCGTAATACATGTGTGAATACATAGACCACAACGTGTCCCTAGTAAGCCTCTAGTTGACTAGCTCGTTGATCAACAGATAGTCATGGTTTCCTAACTATGGACATTGGATGTCATTGATAACGGGATCACATCATTAGGAGAATGATGTGATGGACAAGACCCAATCGTAAGCATAGCATAAAAGATCGTGTAGTTTCGTTTGCTAGAGCTTTTCCAATGTCAAGTATCTTTTCCTTAGACCATGAGATCGTGCAACTCCCGGATACCGTAGGAGTGCTTTGGGTGTGCCAAACGTCACAACGTAACTGGGTGACTATAAAGGTGCACTACGGGTATCTCCGAAAGTGTCTGTTGGGTTGGCATGGATCGAGACTGGGATTTGTCACTCCGTGTGACGGAGAGGTATCTCTGGGCCCACTCGGTAATGCATCATCATAATGAGCTCAATGTGACTAAGGCGTTAGTCACAGGATCATGCATTGCGGTACGAGTAAAGAGACTTGCCGGTAACGAGATTGAACAAGGTATTGGGATACCGACGATCGAATCTCGGGCAAGTAACATACCGATTGACGAAGGGAATTGTATACGGGATTGATTGAATCCTCGACACCGTGGTTCATCCGATGAGATCATCGTGGAACATGTGGGAGCCAACATGGGTATCCAGATCCCGCTGTTGGTTATTGACCGGAGAGGCGTCTCGGTCATGTCTGCATGTCTCCCGAACCCGTAGGGTCTACACACTTAAGGTTCGGTGACGCTAGGGTTGTAGAGATATATGTATGCGGAAACCCGAAAGTTGTTCGGAGTCCCGGATGAGATCCCGGACGTCACGAGAGGTTCCGGAATGGTCCGGAGGTGAAGAATTATATATAGGAAGTCAAGTTTTGGCCACCGGGAAAGTTTCGGGGGTTACCGGTATTGTAGTGGGACCACCGGAAGGGTCCCGGGGGTCCACCGGGTGGGGCCACCTATCCCGGAGGGCCCCGTGGGCTGAAAGTGGAAGGGAACCAGCCCTTAGTGGGCTGGGGCGCCCCCCTTGGGCCTCCCCCCATGCGCCTAGGGTTGGGAACCCTAGGGTGGGGGGGCTTTCCCCTTGCCTTGGGGGGAAAGGCACCCCTTTCCCCCCTTTGGCCGCCGCCCCCTGGAGATCCCATCTCCCAGGGCCGGCGCCCCCCAGGGGCCTATATAAAGGGGGGAGGGAGGGCAGCAACCCACAGCCTTGGGCGCCTCCCTCCTCCCCTGCAACACCTCTCTCTCTCTCGCAGAAGCTCGGCGAAGCCCTGCCGGAGACCCGCTACATCCACCACCACGCCGTCGTGCTGCTGGATCTCCATCAACCTCTCCTTCCCCCTTGCTGGATCAAGAAGGAGGAGACGTCGCTGCACCGTACGTGTGTTGAACGCGGAGGTGCCGTCCGTTCGGCACTCGGTCATTGGTGATTTGGATCACGGCGAGTACGACTCCGTCATCCATGTTCATTGGAACGCTTCCGCTCGCGATCTACAAGGGTATGTAGATGCACTCCCTTCCCCTCGTTGCTAGTACACTCCATAGAAGCATCTTGGTGAGCGTAGGAAAATTTTAAATTATGCTACAATTCCCAACAATCCAATCATGCTCAACACAAACACCAAATCTCGATGGTAGAGGGAGCATGCGATGCTTGATCATATCAACCTTGGAAACACTTCCAACACATATCGTCATCTCACCTTTAGCTAGTCTCCGTTTATTCCGCAGCTTTTATTTCGATTTACTAACACTTAGCAACCGAACCGGTATCTAATACCCTTGTGCTGCTAGGAGTACTAGTAAAGTACACATTCATATAATGTATATCGAATATACTTCTGTCGACCTTGCCTGCCTTCTCATCTACCAAGTATCTAGGGTAGTTCTGCTTCAGTGACCGTTCCCCTCATTACAGAAGCACTTAGTCTCGGGTTTGGGTTCAACCTTGGGATTCTATACTAGAGCAGCAAATGGTTTGCTCTTTCATGAAGTATCCCTTTTGCCCTTGCCCTTCTAGAAACTAGTGGTTTTACTAACCATCAACAATTGATGCTCCTTCTTGATTTCTACTTTCGCGGTGTCAAACATCGCGAGTTACTCAAGGATCATCATGTCTATCCCCGATATGTTATAGTTCTTCACGAAGCTCTAATAGCTTGGTGGCAGTGACTATGGAGAACCATCACTATCTCATCTGGAAGATTAACTCCCACTCGATTCAAGTGATTGTAGTACTCAGACAATCTGAACACATGCTCAACGATTGAGCTTTTCTCCCTTAGTTTGCAGGCTTAAGAAACTTGTCAGAGGTCTCATACCTCTTGACGTGGGTACTAGTCCGAAATCCCAATTTCAGTCTTCGAAACATCTCATATGTTCTGCGATGTTTCAAAAGCCGTCTTTGGTGCCACAATTCTAAACCGTTAGCATTACGCACTGAACTATCACGTAGTCATCAAAACGTGTATGTCAGATGTTTCGCAACATCTATAGACGACGCTGAGGTTCAGCACACCGAGCGGTGCATTAAGGACATAAGCCTTCTGTGCAGCAATGAGGACAATCCTCAGTTTATGGACCCAGTCCGCATAATTGCTACTACCAACTTTCAACTAAATTTTCTCTAGGAACATATCTTAAACAATAGAACTAAAGCATAAGCTATGACATAATTTGCAAAGACCTTTTGACTATGTTCATGATAATTGAGTTCATCTGATTAATGAACTCCCACTCAGATAGACATCCCTCTAGTCATCTAAGTGATACATTATCCGAGTCAAACTAGGCCGTGTCCGATCATCACATGAGACGGACTAGTCATCATCGGTGAACATCTCCATGTTGATCGTATCTACTATACGACTCATGTTCGACCTTTCGGTCTCTTGTGTTCCGAGGCCATGTCTGTACATGCTAGGCTCATCAAGTCAACCTAAGTGTTTCGCATGTGTTCCGAGGCCATGTCTGTACATGCTAGGTTCGTCAACACCCGTTGTATTCGAACGTTAGAATCTATCACACCCGATCATCACGTGGTGCTTCGAAACAACGAACCTTCGCAACGGTGCACAGTTAGGGGGAACACGTCTCTTGAAATTTTAGTGAGGGATCATCTTATTTATGCTACCGTCGTTCTAAGCAAATAAGATGTAAACATGACAAACATCACATGCAAATCATAAAGTGACGTGATATGGCCAATATCATCTTGCGCCTCTGATCTCCATCTTCGAGGCGCGGCATGATCACCTTCGTCACCGGCATGACACCATGATCTCCATCATCGTGTCTTCATGAAGTTGTCTCGCCCACTATTACTTCTACTACTATGGCTAACGGTTAGCAATAAAGTAAAGTAATTACATGGCGTTATTCATTGACACGCAGGTCATACAATAAATTAAGACAACTCCTATGGCTCCTGCCGGTTGTCATACTCATCGACATGCAAGTCGTGATTCCTATTACAAGAACATGATCAATCTCATACATCACATATATCATTCATCACATATATCATTCATCACATCCTTTTGGCCATATCACATCACATAGCATACCCTGCAGAAACAAGTTAGACGTCCTCTAATTGTTGTTGCATGTTTTACGTGGCTGCTATGGGTTTCTAGCAAGAACGTTTCTTACCTACGCAAAAGCCACAACGTGATATGCCAATTTCTATTTACCCTTCACCCTTTTCATCGAATCCGATCCGACTAAAGTGGGAGAGACAGACACCCGCTAGCCACCTTATGCAACTAGTGCATGTCAGTCGGTGGAACCTGTCTCACGTAAGAGTACATGTAAGGTCGGTCCGGGCCGCTTCATCCCACGATGCCGCCGAATCAAGATAAGACAAGTAACGGCAAGTAAATTGACAACATCGACGCCCACAACTACTTTGTGTTCTACTCGTGCATAGAAACTACGCATAGACCTAGCTCATGATGCCACTGTTGGGGAACGTAGCAGAAATTCAAAATTTTCTACGCATCACCAAGATCAATCTATGGAGTAATCTAGCAACGAGGGGAAGGGGAGTGCATCTACATACCCTTGTAGATCGCGATGCGGAAGCGTTGCAAGAACGCGGATGAGGGAGTCGTACTCGTAGCGATTCAGATCGCGGTTGATTCCGATCTAAGCACCGAAGAACGGTGCCTCCGCGTTCAACACACGTGCAGCCCGGTGACGTCTCCCACGCCTTGATCCAGCAAGGAGAGAGGGAGAGGTTGGGGAAGACTCCGTCCAGCAGCAGCACGACGGCGTGGTGGTGATGGAGGAGCGTGGCAATCCCGCAGGGCTTCGCCAAGCACCGCGGGAGAGGAGGAGGTAGAGAGGTAGGGCTGCGCCAAGAGAGACCGGAAAACTCGTGTGTTGGGCAGCCCCAGACCTCAACTATCTATAGGGGGGGAGGGGGCTGCGCCCCCTCTAGGGTTCCCACCCCAAGGGGTGGCGGCCAGCCCTAGATCCCATCTAGGGGGGCGGCCAAGGGGGGGAGAGAGGGGGGCGCCACTAGGGTGGGCCTTAAGGCCCATCTGGACCTAGGGTTTGCCCCCTCTCACTCTCCCATGCGCCTTGGGCCTTGGTGGGGGGCGCACCAGCCCACCTGGGGCTGGTCCCCTCCCACACTTGGCCCACGCAGCCTTCTGGGGCTGGTGGCCCCACTTGGTGGACCCCCGGGACCCTCCCGGTGGTCCCGGTACATTACCGATAGCACCCGAAACTTTTCCGGTGACCAAAACAGGACTTCCCATATATAAATCTTTACCTCCGGACCATTCCGGAACTCCTCGTGACGTCCGGGATCTCATCCGGGACTCCGAACAACATTCGGTAACCACGTACATACTTTCCCTATAACCCTAGCGTCATAGAACCTTAAGTGTGTAGACCCTACGGGTTCGGGAACCATGCATACATGACCGAGATGTTCTCCGGTCAATAACCAACAGCGGGATCTGGATACCCATGTTGGCTCCCACATGTTCCACGATGATCTCATCGGATGAACCACGATGTCGGGGATTCAATCAATCCCGTATACAATTCCCTTTGTCTATCGGTATGTTACTTGCCCAAGATTCGATCGTCGGTATCCCTATACCTTGTTCAATCTCGTTACCGGCAAGTCTCTTTACTCGTTCCGTAACTCACATCATCTCGTGATCAACTCCTTGGTCACATTGTGCACATTATGATGATGTCCTACCGAGTGGGCCCAGAGATACCTCTCCGTTTACACGGAGTGACAAATCCCAGTCTCGATTCGTGCCAACCCAACAGACACTTTCGGAGATACCTGTAGTGCACCTTTATAGCCACCTAGTTACGTTGTGACGTTTGGTACACCCAAATCATTCCTACGGTATCCGGGAGTTGCACAATCTCATGGTCTAAGGAACTGATACTTGACATTAGAAAAGCTCTGAGCAAACGAACTACACGATCTTGTGCTAGGCTTAGGATTGGGTCTCGTCCATCACATCATTCTCCTAATGATGTGATCCCGTTATCAACGACATCCAATGTCCATGGTCAGGAAACCGTAACCATCTATTGATCAACGAGCTAGTCAACTAGAGGCTTACTAGGGACATGGTGTTGTCTATGTATCCACACATGTATATGAGTTTCCTATCAATACAATTCTAGCATGGATAATAAACGATTATCGTGAACAAGGAAATATAATAATAACCAATTTATTATTGCCTCTAGGGCATATTTCCAACAAATATGCCCTAGAGGCAATACTAAAGTTATTATTTATTTCCTTATATCATGATAAATGTTTATTATTCATGCTAGAATTGTATTCACCGGAAACTTGATACATGTGTGAATACATAGACAAACAGAGTGTCACTAGTATGCCTCTACTTGACTAGCTCGTTAATCAAAGATGGTTATGTTTCCCGGCCATAGACATGAGTTGTCATTTGATTAACGGGATCACATCATTAGGAGAATGATGTGATTGACTTGACCCATTCCGTTAGCTTAGCACTCGATCGTTTAGTATGTTGCTATTGCTTTCTTCATGACTTATACATGTTCCTATGACTATGAGATTATGCAACTCCCGTTTACCGGAGGAACACTTTGTGTGCTACCAAACGTCACAACGTAACTGGGTGATTATAAAGGTGCTCTACAGGTGTCTCCAAAGGTACTTGTTGGGTTGGCGTATTTCGAGATTAGGATTTGTCACTCCGATTGTCGGAGAGATATCTCTGGGCCCACTCGGTAATGCACATCACTATAAGCCTTGCAAGCATTGTAACTAATGAGTTAGTTGCGGGATGATGTATTACGGAACGAGTAAAGAGACTTGCCGGTAACGAGATTGAACTAGGTATTGAGATACCGACGATCGAATCTCGGGCAAGTAACATACCGATGACAAAGGGAACAACGTATGTTGTTATGCGGTTTGACCGATAAAGATCTTCGTAGAATATGTGGGAGCCAATATGAGCATCCAGGTTCTGCTATTGGTTATTGACCGGAGAGGTGTCTCGGTTATGTCTACATAGTTCTCGAACCCGCAGGGTCCGCACACTTAACGTTACGATGACAGTTATATTATGAGTTTATATGTTTTGATGTACCGTAGGAGTTCGGAGTCCCGGATGAGATCAGAGACTTGACGAGGAGTCTCGAAATGGTCGAGACGTAAAGATCGATATATTGGACGACTATATTCGGACATCGGAAAGGTTCCGAGTGATTCGGGTATTTTTCGGAGTACCGGAGAGTTACGGGAATTCGTATTGGGCCTTAATGGGCCATACGGGAAAGGAGAGAAAGGCCCCAAAGGGTGGCCGCACCCCTCCCCATGGACTAGTCCGAATTGGACTAGGGAGGGGGGCGCCCCCTTCCTTCTTTCTCCTTCTCCCTTCCCTTTTCCTACTCCAACAAGGAAAGGAGGAGTCCTACTCCCGGTGGGAGTAGGACTCCCCCCTTGGCGCGCCCTCCTCCTAGGCCGGCCGCCTCCCCCCTTGCTCCTTTATATACGGGGGTAGGGGGGCACCCCATAGACACACAATTGATGATTGATCTCTTAGCCGTGTGCGGTGCCCCCTCCACCATATTACACCTCGATAATATCATAGCAGTGCTTAGGCGAAGCCCTGCGTCGGTAGAACATCATCATCGTCACCACGCCGTCGTGCTGACGAAACTCTCCCTCAACACTCGGCTGGATCGGAGTTCGAGGGACGTCATCGAGCTGAACGTGTGCTGAACTCGGAGGTGTCGTGCGTTCGGTACTTGATCGGTCGGATCGTGAAGACGTATGACTACATCAACCGCGTTGTGTTAACGCTTCCGCTTTCGGTCTACGAGGGTATGTGGACAACACTCTCCCCTCTCGTTGCTATGCATCACCATGATCTTGCGTGTGCGTAGGAATTTTTTTGAAATTACTACGTTCCCCAACACTTCTTCCCTGTGACAAAACATTTTATTTTGGCGTTGATATCAATATTGACCTTGACTCTAGCGAACTCGCCAAAAAAACCCGCAGGCAACCTTAGCTGGACCTCCTCCACTTCGCCAATGCGTGAGGCCATCCCCCGAACAGCTGCCTCTATCAAGAAGTTATTGGGGAGACGATGAATCTGCGCGCAAACTGCAAGTCTATCCAGCTGGATGGATTCCGGCTTCCTGAAGCCATCATACTCCTTCATAATCACAACATGACCTCTGAAGAGCCATGGCCCCTCAAACATTGCTTTATTCCAGTCTGCTAAACAACCAAATTGTGCCGTGAAGAGGTTTTCATTGACCCTTCTCCATGCACAGGTCTTGTTGGATTCCACGCCGAGCGCATATCACCATACAATGCACTTGGACTAAAGGTCTTGGGAGTATGAACCCTAGCTATGGCCAGCCACTTGGTCGGTGTCATCTAGTACGGGAGCTCCTCTTCCCAGACAAAGTCACCATCCTCTTCTTCCTGCAGGTTCAGCCGAGCCAAGAGTTCTTCCGCACTCTCCTTGCCCCTCCTCCCATGCGATCCTATATTCTCACCAGCCATCGCCTCCAGATCCAATCGCCTGAAGCCCAAAACCCTAGGAAAAAAACCGTCCCTCGTCTAAGCCCCCCGATCTTCCTTTCGACCAAGGTCGGGTAGGATCTCTAGGATCCCCCTTGATCAGCCCGAGCCGAGAGGTGGAATCGAAGGAGGTACGACGTGGATCCGAAGGTAAATTCCGGCGGAGTCGCTGGAAGCAAGAGAAACCCTTCGCCAGGGGAGATAAACAACTTATGTTTTTTTTTGAGGGCCGAGCATAGCGTATAGGCCCTGTTTGTTTGGCCTTTTGCTTCTGCTTTTGCAGCTTTTCCAATTTGGCCAAAAAGCCATAAAAGCTCATAAATAGGTGCTTTTGGAGCAATATTGATTCATCAAAAGCTGTTATATTGATTCATCAAAAGCCATAAAAGCTCCAAAAATACATATTTATGAGATTTTGTGGCTCTTTAACCAAAATGAAAAGGCTGCAAAAGTAGAAGCAAAAGCCTAAACAAACAAACAGGGCATATAGTACTGTCCGAAGCGAACCTAGCGCTATTCACATTTCGCAGCAAACAAGCCCGCTCCTTATTAGTCCGCCTACAGATTACTTCGGCCCAAAAGGAAAGAAAATAGAATGGCAGATCCACAATGAAGCCCAGCCTAGCCACATAACCCGGCCCACACCAACCAGCCGCGAAGCCGCATCGGCGCGTCCTATATATTTGCCCCCTCGCCCTAGGGTTCCTCTTTAGACGCAGCCGCTTCACTTCTCCCAGGTAAAGGTAAGCTCCCCCCACGCGCCGCCGCCGCCGCCGCGGATCCAAAATCCTCTCCCCTCTCCGTTCACCGCCTCGCTTCTCCCCGTCGCTAACGTGGGCTGGGGCTTCTCCTGGTTGTGCAGGAAAGGTTCGCCCATGGCTCCGTCGCAGCCCAAGTCGGGCCTCTTCGTGGGCATCAACAAGGGCCACGTCGTCACCAAGCGCGAGCTGCCGCCACGCCCGTCCGACCGCAAGGGGGTAAGCTTCTTCCACCCCTACATCCGAGACACATCATGCATACAGATCACGCGGGTGCTGTTACTGTTGATCTGCGCGGGCTTGATGCGTTAGGCTCGATTGCTTGTTGGTGGATTATGTGGCGTGGTAGCTTGCTTGCTTCGCTCTAGACCAACGGCGAGTCTTCCGTAGATCATGACTTGTTGCTAGTTTTGGTGGATCTAAAGCATGCTGCCATTTCTATTGGAGGAATTTTGTGTCTTCCCATTCAGTGTTTGGCTGACTGATTCAGGAAAGCTAGTTGGTTAATCTTCTTTGACTATGTAGTGTAGATAAATAAATACTCTTAGCAGACTGGATTTGAGGCGTTCTAGTTTATTTGGAAGACGAAATTCAGTTTAGATTCTGAATGTGTGACAATTCCTTCATTCTCATTTGCATTAGATCCTTTGTGGTAGGAAGAATTCATATTATTGTGATGTTCAATCCTGTTTGATTTTTTCATTCTCATTGTTCTGACTGGTTACCATGTTGGTTTGCAGAAAGGTACCAAGAGGGTGCATTTCGTCAGGAACTTGATCAGGGAGGTTGCTGGGTTTGCTCCGTATGAGAAGCGTATCACTGAGCTTCTCAAGGTTGGCAAGGACAAGCGTGCCCTGAAGGTGGCGAAGCGAAAGTTGGGTACCCACAAGAGGGCGAAGAAGAAGAGAGAGGAGATGTCCAGTGTCCTCAGGAAGATGAGGTGTGTAAATTATGACTTCACTCTGAATTTATTGTTACATGTCCTGAGCTTACTTGCAGTATTAACCGGTAGCTTTGTTACTCTCAGTAAATCAGTACTTTAGTCGGTGATAGTTCATATATGATTAATTTTCAGTTCCTTGTGGCAACCTCAAACTTGAGTGTTAATAATTGTGTGGAGTGTATACAATGTGCCTCCATTTATAAACGCTATTTTTTGCGTGATGGGAAGACATCCGAGTCTCCTAGCTTTATGTGGAGCAAACCTTGCATGTTTGTATATTCCTAAGCAAACGTTGCAGATTTAGCTTTTTGGTGTTGAGGTTTCCCCAGGGATTCCTCCATTAGAAGGCAGTCTCATATTCCATCGCCCTTGATAGCAGCGTTGCTGCATTTATACTTTGGGAATTGCCATGAGACACACATCTCTTCTTGCTAGCATTTTTAGTACATGTTTTAGTCTACACAATTTTGCCTTTCTCTGTATAAAAAACTGTCTTCTGTGTGATGGGGGGACATCCGAGTCTTCTTGCTTTATGTGGAGCAAACATCCCATGTTTGTATATTCCTAAGCAAACGTCACAAAGTGAGCCTTCTGGTGTTGAGGTTCCCCTAGGGTTTCCTCCACTGGATGGCAGTCTCATATTCCATCGCCCTTGATAGCAGCGTTGCTGCATTTAAACTTCGGGAATTGCCATGAGACACACATCCCTTCTTGCTAACATGTTTTAGTTTACACAGTTATGCCTTTCTCTGTATAAAAACCTGTCTTGTGTGATGGGAGGACATCCGAGTCTTCTTGATTATGTGGAGCAAACATTCCATGTTTGTATATTCCTAAGCAAACATCACAAAGCGAGCCTTCTCGTGTTGAGGTTCCCCTTGGGTTTCCTCCACCTGATGGCAGTCTCATATTCCATCGCCCTTGATAGCAGCGTTGCTGCAGTTAAACTTTGGGAATTGCCATGAGACGCACATCTGTTAATGTGTCATTTCAAACACATGTTTTGGTTTACACTTTGTGCCTTTTTTTCTGTATATTAACTGCCTTTCATGGATGATATACATGCTAAACTAATTTTCTGATGTGATGTACAGATCTGCTGGAACTGGAACCGAGAAGAAGAAATAGAGCATCCCAGGCTCATGAAGTTGATGGAAAATCTTCTGTTCTGGTGTCCGGCTTTTACTGCATGTAGAACCTGCTAGACTTGAAACTGTTATCCGCCAGCTAAACATTATGCTATGTTGAACCTCCTGTCTTGTGAGATTTTTGAGCTAACTTGCAATGCATCGTTTGCCACCCTATTTCTGAGTTTGCTTCTATGATCTGTCAGCTTGATTCCAACTGCCATTCTTATGCCAGTGGCTTTACAATTGGCGTATGTGTGCGTAATTTCTGTGATGTAGGCTCCTTGAATATGAATTAATTTATCAAACACGCTGTGTTTGTAGGTAAGAAGAACCGTTGTTATACACAAATGCTAGCGATTTATGCCTGGACAAGATCGAGAGCCACATAGTGCTATGCGAGCAATTCGCCTGACATAATGATTTCGTTGCCTTTTTGGCCATTTATTTTTCGCATACATAACGCATGGAGACGTTGTGGTGCTCAGCCCAGTTGACATGCTTAAAAAAACCAAAGTTGATGAAATTTGGTTGATTTGGATGAAATTTAGGCGATTTCATTGATATTTTAGCGAATTTACATAGATTAGTCGTTGTCGCCATCGCTCGGCGGGTTGTCCTTCATGGCGTCCTTGCTGCAGCACTGCCCTGGCTGGCTTGGCGTAGCTGTCGCTGTCGGAGCGCACGACGACGCCGCCTTGTCGCGGCCGCGCGGCGATTTCTTCCTGTTAGAATTAATTATAATTTGTAATTAGGGGAAAATCTCCCCTTGCCTAAACCATCGTGCGGTTTGTCCCGCACAGACGCCTTCTCGCTCCTGCCCTCTGGAACCGACGCCTCCCTTCAATCGCGTCTCTCCAGATGGTATATGTAGTGCCTGTAACCATCAATCGATACAGAGATTTCACTTTTGATCTCAAACACGTTATCACGCACGTAGAACAACCAGCGAAAGAGAAAAGAAAGGAAGGGAAAGAGCACTCGCCGGTGGTGAGATGCCGAGCCTCGTCTCCTTCCTCCGCCTGATCCATGAGGATGGCCGTCGCTACGGTCGCCGTTTCCACGGACTGGGTAGACTCCGGCGATTCCGTCGCCAGGCTATCCGTCGCGCCGCTGGACGCGACCACTGTGGCGCTAGGAGAGGCGCCCGTGGTGCTCACCACGCCCCGGGACAGGGTTGCCGCGCCACAGGACGCGCCCACTGCGGTGCTCCCCGCGCCCATGGCCATGAGCACATGGGGCTCGACCCTCGGATGGTGGCCGGCCCGAGCGCCCCGATGATCAACGAGGCCGCCGCTGTGCCTGGATCGCCCCCGCGGATCTCCGCCTCCACCTCCTCCTCCACCGGCCGCGTGGCTCCCGCCGGCGAGGCTGTTGGCCCGAGCCGTGGCCCTCCTGGATACGCGCCCGTCCCGATGTGCGCCATTGTGGACGAAGAGGCCGCGCTTGGCTTCGTGTCAGCGCCTCCGGCGTCATCCGCCTTGGAGTAGGGATGGAAGGTGCCGGCGTCAACTCTCCACCACCACTGGAGGCTACTGCGGGCCCAAGCATCCGCGCGGAGCAGCGCTTCGGCCGCCTCTTCGGGCGCGCCGTCGCGGCCCTCGACCGCCGTCCCAGCCGCCGCCCTGGCTCATGGGCTCCGGCGAACCTCGGCTTTGCCACCACTCCGCTGCGCTAGGCCTCCACCATCGCCGTCTCCTCTTCGGATGAGGAGGGCTCGTCGGCGACGAGCCGGTGACCACTAGAGACCGATGGGATGCGGCGGCGGCCGCTCCCCCCGCTAGTAGCGCCGTGTCAGAGGAGGGGATCGAGTGGTGGTGCGGGCGTCGGATTATCCGACCCATATCCGTAACCGCTCTCTCCCCCCTCTGCCTTATGCGGTGCGGCGGCGGTTGGGCCGGCCAAAGGCCGTGCAGGCTCAGGCCCAGGCGCATGCGGGTTCTCCGGCTGCCTCCTGTTGGCCGTGGACTTCATTTTTTTTCTCTCTCTCTCTCTGTTTTTATTAGTCTAGTACTAATTATTGTATATGGTGCAGTTTTAGACTCTGGTTAGTACTGTTTATTACCTAGTTTGACTGCTACTTACATACTAGTCTAGTTCTAGATTACATCTGACTAGGACTTCTGTAATTATTAGTGTGTTTATATTATGTAATGGATTGATAATATAAATAAAGTACCGGATTTTATCTGGGAAGAATGACATGTTCCATGTGTTTACCACATCTCATTTTTATTAAACATGTCTTTGCGATTGAGATCTTCTCTCGCATACCAAACTTGCAAATTTTTGAATATTTCTCCCTCATCTTATTTGGAATCACAAAGTAATGAGTTGTGATCTACTGCATATTTGCAGACTATCCTCTCTTACTGTGAGGTCTACGCTTTGTCATTCTCGACAAGCGATCACCTCCAACGTGTATTCCTTATATCTGAATTGTAGCATACACAAGGTAATGGCGATGTAGCCTATTACTGTGAGATCTAAGTGATCTTCAAAGTGTATGTTCACACAATTGAGGTTGAGAATTTTTCAAGTTCACTTGAGTATCAAAATTTTGCATTCTTATTACACAACCATGATGGTTTTTAATTTACCGATCGTAAATTAATTATCTTTGGTTTCCCATGTAGGCAAAGATGACTGCCAAAGAGTTTGAGGAGCTTGCCCTCAATGGCCACAACTACCCTACATGGGCTATGGACATCAAGATCAGTCTTGCGTCCCGTGGGATAGCGCGTGCAATACAACCCCTGGAGACTCCTCTCCCGGCTGGGGCCACGCCGCTGACAGAACAACAGAACTATGCTGCTTTATTCATCATAAGGCACCATATTCATCCAGATCTCAAGTCTGAGTATTTACAGGAGGAATCTCCTAGTACTCTGTTTCTGGCCCTCAAAACGAGGTATGAACAGCAGAAGGCAGTAGTCCTTCCCGAAGCACTTCATGATTGGACTCATCTCCGTCTTCAGGATTTCAAGTCCATCGGTGAGTACAATCATGCTGTTCATAAGATATGTTCCAAACTGCACTTTTGTGAGAAGGAACCTACTGAGGGGGAGAAGATAGAGAAAACTTTGTCTACTATGCTCCCTTCAGATAGGATCCTCCAACAGCAATACCGTGCTCGTAACTACACTGTCTATTCCGAGCTTATTCACATGTTACTTCAGGCTAAAAAGCATGATGAGCTACTTGCTAAGAATGGATCTCAGCGCCCAGTTGGGGCACAACCTTTACCCGAAGTCCATCTGAATGTTGCAAATAGACAAAAGTTTAATGGTACCCCTCGGGGTAAACAGTCCAATTTCGAGCATAAGCGAAAGCGCAATGGGAACAGGAGATCTAGATACCCAGGCAAGGGAAAAGGCACTTCAAAGCCCAGGTTTGATAAATCTAAGCTTTGCAGCAAGTGTGGATGCTCCACGCATTCTACTGAAAAGTGCACAATGCCCAAGCATCTGGTTATGCTGTACCAGCAATCTCAGGGACGCAAAGCACCTCAAGGGAAAAGGTTTGAAGCCAACTTCAACCTTCATCCGGATAGCGCAAAAGGAGCTGGTGGTTCGCACGATGTTCCTCCTGGACCAAGCAACGCCGTGGTTCCTTATCTGTCTGAGGATACTGCTGAAATGGAGAACACGTTGATTGAGTACACCGCAAACAACGTGTTTGGCGACTTCGACTAGTCTCTCAATATCCTTAGTGATCTACTTAATTATGTCCATTTGTGATGATTGTAATAAGAACATAAGTTTGTTGTTGTCTTTATATTGTATTGTATCAGCACATTTGATATAATAAAGACTGTATTCTATAAGAATGGTTTTCACATTGAAACCCATGAAGACAACAAAGAGGAGTATCTACTCTTTACTAAAGATGACGGATATGGCAAAAAGGTACATGAGAAAATCCCTTCTCTATCGTCTGGTTTGTACTATACGTACATCAAACCCGTGGAACATGTTGCATACAAAGTAATTTTTCAGAATGTTAACGCATTCCATCGCCTAGGCCATCCTGGAATAGGGATGATGAGAAAAATTACTAGCAATTCCATTGGTCATAATTTGCTTGAGTCAAAATTTCCTCAATCTTCTGATTTTGTGTGCACATCTTGTGCCACGGGAAAGCTAATTTTGAGGCCCTCACACCTCACAATACAAGCTGAACCACTTCAATTCCTTGAACGTATTCAAGGAGACATTTGTGGTCCCATTCAGCCATTATCTGGACCTTTCCGGTATTTCATGGTTCTGATTGACGCATCTACACGATGGTCACATGTGTGTCTTCTATCCACACGAAACCATGCATTTGCCAAGATAATGAGGCAAGTCATTAAGTTGCAAGCCCATTATCCTGAAAGTCGAATTAAGTCAATTCGAATGGACAATGCTGCAGAATTCTCCTCACATGCTTTCAATGATTATTGCATGGCTTTGGGGATTGAAGTTCAGCACTCTGTTCCATATGTCCATACACAAAATGGTTTGGCTGAAGCATTGATTAAGAGGATCAAACTCATTGCAAGACCTTTGTTGACAAATTGCAACTTGCCAACCTCTTGTTGGAGTCACGCTGTTTTACACGCTGCTGACTTGATACAATTGAGGCCAACTGCATATCACAGTTCTTCCCCTCTGAAATTGGTACGTGGAAATCCTCCAAGCATTTCCCATCTGAGTAAGTTCGGATCTGCTGCATACATCCCGATCTCACCACCACAGCGGACATCTATGGGCCCACACAGGAAGTTGGGGATCTATGTGGGGTACAAATCGCCGTCGATTATCAAATACCTGGAACCCCTGACTAGGGATCTGTTTACAGCCCGTCACGCTGATTGCATATTTAATGAGGAACATTTTCCGGCATTAGGGGGAGATTTCAAGTACCAGAAAGAATGCCCGAAAATTGATTGGAATGCTCATGCCATTTCATCCTCTGATCCACGTACCCAAGAGACCGAACTTCAAGTTCGGAAGATCATTAATTTGCAACATCTTGCAAATAATCTGCCAGATTCATTTACTGATCTGAAAGTGTTACAAAATCCTTAAATCCGGCCAGAAACGCGCCAGAAAGAGTGGAGGTACCAATAAAAACCACTCAACTCCCTATTCCCCAAAAGAGGGGGAGTAGTACGGCCTCTGACCTGGAGCATGCTTCTAGCAAGCAGCAAAGGAAATCAAGGAGAAAAACCTCGGAGTCAGTAAATGCAGGTCAACTCAGCGTTGACAAACACCTGATGGGTAGTATACACCCAGTGGAAGGGCAACCTCCACAACCCAGTTCCAGTGTGCACAAACTGACCGGGACATCGGAACACCCAGACTCAATCGTATTGGGAAATCACGAAGAGTCACTAGGGGTGCAGGAAATTTCCATCAACTATGTTGATTCTGGAGAATCATTTGACCGTAAGACTACGACTATCGACATCTATTTTGTTGAAAAGATTGCAGATACCCTTCTCACTGATCATGATCCAAGGTCTATCGTTGAGTGCCAAAAGCGCTCCGACTGGCCTAAATGGAAGGATGCAATCCAAGCAGAAATTGCCTCGCTTAACAAAAGAAATGTACTGAAGCAATACCTACACCTCCCAGTGTTTTCCCTGTGGGATTCAAATGGGTTTTTCTCCAGAAACGGAATGAGAACAATGAGGTGGTGAGATATAAAGCAAGGCTCGTAGCACACGGTTTCACGCAGAAACCCGGCATTGATTTCACTGAAACATATTCTCCAGTAATGAGTGCAACCACTTTCCGACATCTTATATCTTTGGCAGTGCAAAATCGTCTATCTATGCAGTTGTTGGACGTCGTGACCCCATATCTTTACGGGTCACTAGATTCGGACATATATATGAAGGTTCCTGATGGAATCTCTGTCCCGAATAAAAATGCAAAACGCAACATGTATTGTGTAAAGCTGAATAAGTCATTATATGGCTTAAGGCAGTCGGGGCGGATGTGGTACAACCGACTGAGTGAGTTCCTTCTTCAGAAAGGTTACTCCAATAGTGCTGATTGCCCATGTGTCTTCATCAAGAAGTCCTCTACAGGATTTTGCATCATTTCTGTGTATGTTGATGATCTCAACATCATCGGCAGCACACCAGGCATTGATGAAGCACACAATCACCTAAAGATGGAATTTGAGATGAAGGATTTGGGTAAAACCAAATTTTGCTTAGGCATTCAACTTGAGCACCTTCCCTCAGGAATCATGGTACACCAATCTGCCTATATCCAGAAAATATTGGAGAAATTCAATATGAACAAATCCTATCCATCTAAAACTCCCATGGTGGTTCGATCTCTAGACGTGGAGAAAGATCCGTTCGGACCAAGGGATGATGGAGAAGAGTTGTTGGGACCTGAAGTTCCATACCTCAGTGCCGTTGGAGCGCTTATGTATCTTGCAAATTGCACAAGACCTGATATTGCATTTGAAGTGAATCTACTTGCTAGACATAGCGCAGCTCCCACCAAACGTCATTGGTCTGGAGTAAAGAATATCTTTCGATATATCCAAGGCACAAAGGATCTTGGTCTATTTTTCCAGTTCCAGAAAAATCAGGACTCTGATATGATTGGATATGCAGATGCCGGTTATTTGTCTGATCCCCATAATGCCAGATCACAGACCGGCTTCGTGTTCCTACATGGTGGCACTGCTATATCATGGAAGTCTTCGAAACAGACTCTGGTGGCAACATCTACCAATCATTCTGAAATAATTTCATTATTTGAAGCAACATGCGAATGTGTATGGCTTCACAGAATGATAAACCACATACAACAGTCATGTGGATTGGTTCGACAGAATCACCTACCATTATCTATGAAGATAATGCGGCCTGTTTTGCATAGATGCAAACAGGATACATCAAGAGTAATATCACCAAGCATATTTCTCCTAAATGGTTTTCCCCCCATAATCTTCAGAAAAGCGGGGAAATAAGCATTTTGCAAGTCAAATCATGCGACAACCTTGCTGGTTTATTTACCAAGTCTCTACCAAATTCTACATTCCAGAAATGTGTTCATGGAATTGGTATGCGAAGACTTCGGGACTTGCAGGTGTCAGGGGGAGTCTCTTCTTGAGATATCCTTATCTTAATGACATCACATTATGCTATCTCTCTTTGTGAGTATATATTTCAGGATCTCATCCAAGATTTTATGAAGAACTTTTGGAGGAGAATCTTTCTGAGATGATAAAGCATCCCGGATAATCGTGAAGATGATTCTACATGGTCAAGTGTAGATTAGGGGGAGTGTTAGAATTAATTACAATTTGTAATTAGGGGAAAATCTCCCCTTGCCCAAACCGTCGTGCGGTTTGTCCCGCACAGACGCCTTCTCGCTCCTGCCCTCTGGAACCGACGCCTCCCTTCGATCGCGTCTCTCCAGATGGTATATGTAGCGCCTGTAACCATCAATCGATACATAGATTTCACTTTTGATCTCAAACACTGCCATGGCGCGGCCTGGCGCTCCATCTCCTCCCGCACGTAGTCCTGGCGTGACCATAGGAGGCCGCTCTCCAGGTCGGCTGCCATGGCCTCCTGCTCCTGCTTCACGGGGAGGAACGCCGCCGGCTCCTTCGGCTTGACCAGGCGGGAGGAGGAAGGGGATGGGACGCGTCCGCCCTCGTTGTTGACAAGGCTGCTGCCGCGGGTGAGCCGACGGAGCGGCGTCTTCTGCGGCTCGGGCTTGACGGGGAGGAGCGGCGCCGACCCGAAGGAGCGGGAGCCCGAGGACGGCGTGTCCATGCTCCTCGGCGTTCAGGAGCTTCTACGGCGACGAGAGAAGGAGGGCGCCGGGTACTCCAATGAGCCGCCCTCGATGTGCGCGAGCACGGAGGAGAGAGTCCGCCCCGGCGCGCCGCACCATTGATGCCGACCCTCCGTGTTGTGGCGCCCCCCCTGCTGGGGCGCCGTTGGTGGAAGCCAACTGCTCGGAGCGGCGCCGCTCGAAGTAGACGGTCCAGAGCGCGTGGTTGTCCGCCGCGTACCGCGGCTGCTGGCGCGCTTGCTCCGGCATGTTCGCCCGGATCACCGCGATCTCGGCGCTGCGTTCCGCGGCGGAGGGCACTGGCGGCACAGGGACGCCGCCTGCGCTCAGCCGCCATGCGCCGGGCACACGCATGTCGGGCGGCGTCGGGTAGTTGGCTACGGTGAGTGTGCGGCGAGCGGCGACGAAGCTCGGCTTTTATGGCGGCGAGGGGGCGGCAGTAGTGTGGACGCGTCTCGGGAAAGGGCGGGACGCGCGGCGGCTCGCCATCACTGCGCCGCCCGTGATCAATGGAAGGCTGACCGGCGGCAGCCTTAGCATTGATTCGCACGGGAGCCGAGGCGAGGCAACGAAGACGACGAGCCTAGTCGCTGACTCCGCGAGCCCACAGGGTGAGAATCGGGCGCGGGAAGTTTTGGCACCATTTTTCTTTCCTTCGGCGCCCCCCGGTCGGCCCTAGCGTGCTGGGTTCGGTCTAGGACCGCCGGCGTCAATTTCAGCCCAAATCGACGAATTTTGGGCTCGTGGGGACGCGACTGGACGTTTTTTGACACCGGCGATAAAAAAGGTGCCCTGGGGGCTCTTGGGGGGCGGGTGGAGATGCTCTAATGTTGTTTATCCCAATAGCGGCAGCACGGGGCCTGGCCGCGCGTCTTCCTAGATAATCTGCATCCATAGCCAAGCCGGGAGCAGGTTGATTGGGTCGTGAGAGCAAGAAGAAGCGCACTATTTCAAGAGCATCTGATCGCAGTGCACGCATAACTCATCGTGGGGTGACCGCTGTGAGCAACACGGTCGTCAGGTCCAGCAGCAACCATGCAAGGCGAGCCAAGAGAAGACCTTGAAAAAACCGGACGCTTTGGGTTTATACCGGTTGGACCGCCTGTTCAGCGGGTCGTTCGCTTTTTACAATAAAATGATATATACTTCCCGACGCGGATTTTTGGGACATGGTGCCACGCGATGCCGAAATCTCGGCCGCCCGCTTGTGCTTTGAGATTACTAATTAATATAGGACATTTTCCAATACGATCACAGCTACTCAATAATACATTGGAATACGCAGCAGTGAGTGGGCCATGGCACTTTAAATTCGTATGCACTTTGTCTGGTAGTTGGGTTTTGGCACTCTGTCAGATGTGTTGAATTAATCCCTGCTGGGTACTTGATGGCCTGCATAGCATTTACAAGTCTTTATGCAGCCAGTACGAGTTAATGGGGGTGGCTTGTGCAGGGCATGTATTTTAGATATGCTTCATGCAGGTGGGTGTATGAAGGACATTGTTGAATCTTATCATCAGATTGGCTGGGTATAGAGCAAATTTATTTACACGGGATTACTTGATGTTTGAGCTATGATTCAGCCACATCGTAAAAAAAACTCCCATGGGAGGAGCTGGAGAATCGATGTAGGACATTGATGAAGACATGAATAACACTATGACATGAACATAAAATGCTGTTGTTGTAGGAGCTGATGGATATAAAAAGTTGGCACGACAGAGAAGATCTGAGAGAAAGAGAGGGTCAGGAATATGGATTGCTCCTAGACAGTCATTGAGTGACACATAACTACCAAAGCTGAGAGAGAGAGAGAGAGATGAACTGTTGTAGCTACAATTCCACATCTCCATTTTTTTGAAAAGAAACTCTAAATCTCTATGTATGAGTTCTAGCTAGCCATGCCCTGAACGAAGAGAAAAAACAAGAGAAGCAAGATGAGTGCGAGAGGAGCTGCAGAATGAACAAGGGATGGGGAGAAAATACATGCAATGGTGCAGGTTGTGGTTAATGTACGCTGCAAATAACTGAAAGAACTCCTCTAATCAATAATGTGGGATCAGTGTGGTCATCAATGGGGCTTTAACTGCACTTGTGCAGATCCGTGGGCCATACTCATCTATTATCCATGGAATACGACCAATATACGTTTTGGCAGTGTAAATACAACACGAATCACGAAGAAATGATGGTGTGGATACCATTCTCGCGTGGCACCATGTCCACTCGTGATTTATCGATATACTCCCTTCGTATATCCATTTTGTGATAACTAATTCCGAACGACACAGACAGTATTGAGTAATAATATGTGGTAATAGAAACATCTTTTATACCTGACAATGAATGTGCCCACCCGAGGTGGTTATTGGGCCAAACTTTGCTTCGGCCTACTACCAAGCGTTTGACTCCCACTTCTCCCAAGTTCTTTTAAATTGTTTTTCTGGTTCAACCGTCATTTTTTTCCTGGTTCTTCTAAAAAACCATCGGTTCTTTTGGTTTTCACTGGTCTGATTGCAGGACAATCTTTAGACCTTAAAGAACCACCAGAGTTACCCGTTCCCTTTTTTGGTCCGATCGCTAGTTCTGTCTGTTTTTTATACCTATGCGCGCAAGGGGGCTACGTCTTCCAGGAAAGCCGCCAATGCGGTCCAGGATGGAACCACGGAATAGGGCAAGGTAGCAGGAATTCATCAA
Source organism: Aegilops tauschii subsp. strangulata (assembly GCF_002575655.3). Lineage (NCBI taxonomy): Eukaryota > Viridiplantae > Streptophyta > Magnoliopsida > Poales > Poaceae > Aegilops > Aegilops tauschii. The sequence goes on from NC_053035.3 coordinate 393,863,667, forward strand.
ATATTGTCTGGAATCGGTCTAATGCCATCGCAACTTGTCGGGGCCATTACAGAGCTGGATGGGGCGCAACCTTGCCAGAGCTCAACGTATTGCACCATGGTTGCAGGGCCAAACGCATCATGAATGTCGCACACCCTAATCTGCATCGACAGCCCCTGGTGCACCGTATGGTATCACTAGCGGTGTCTGGGGTCAAGGGTGTAGATGAGCGGGGCGAGCTCTGCAATGGTCTTCCCATCCACCCAAGCAACGACCAGAAGCAGTAAGAGTGGTTGTCGTGCAACATCCATGAGGTAGAAGCCTGGAAGATGTACAGGGCCTCCGGATCGTAGGGAAGGTGAAGATCGCTCCAGGGGCGGTTGGGTTCGGTGCGATGTAACCGATGCCATCGAGTACGCAATGTGATGCCCGAGCGCTGCAAATCCTGAATGCCAAGGCCGCTAGGGTAGGTAGGCAGGCATACACGAGCCCTGCTGACACGACATTGGCCTTCTTGCACGTCTTTGTGGCCGATCCAGAGAAAACCTCGAATAATCTGATTGACCTTGACGATGATAGTTTTTGTGAGCGCTTCATTGAGCTTACAAAATCCCTGCCCATTGAGAGAATATAGCTTGACAAAGACATCACAAATGTCGTGCTTCATGGTCTCCCAAGTGCTCCGGAGAAACTCGGAGGTAAAACCATCTGGTTCGGGTGCCTTGCCCACATGCAAACTCCTGATGGCTCTCCAAATCTCGTCCTTGAAAAATGGCTCCTCGAGGCCGGGCAACTCTAAAGGTCCAGTGTGCACCGAAGCAAGGTTGATGGAGCAAGAGCGCTCCTCTGTGGTGCCAGGGATGGTGGTGCAGTGGTTGAAAGCCGCCTCGGCCATGCCTGCCTGGTCGGACACCGAGCCGTCCCCAACCTTAAGCTCGAGGATATGGTTCTTCTACTTCCACACACATGAATGCGGAAGAAGTGTGGCTCGACATCATCATATTGTAAGCATGTGAAGCACACACGCTGCCTCACGACTACTCGAGCGAGGCAAGCCCCATATAGGCGCCATTAAGCCTGCGCCGAAGCCAAGCCTTGGGCCGTGAAATAGGCTTCAAATCTTGTGCCTGATCAAATCACGCGATAAGCTCGTGGGCGACAAGCAGTTGTCGTGAGATGCTGCCGACAACACGAGCACTCCAGCTTTGGAGTTTGTGCACCATAGCCTTGAAGTGCGCGGCGATCCGCTGGAAAGGGTCCGGGTCACGATAAGCAGAATGCAATGCCTATAGATATCCATCCGTACGAGGCAAAAAATGCTTGAGGTGGAAATGCTTGGCTCCGGGGGAGCGAGCTGTGCTATCCATGAGAGGGCAGTGATAGAGGCGGCGGATGAAAGACAATGGAGCATGCGGTGCAGTTGCAAGGTAGACCATCCAGAGGAGAAAAATATGAGGTCAATGCGCAAGCGGGTGGGTGAGTCGCTTTCGCTTGACCAGGTATACTGACTCCCAACGTCTTGTAGCTGCTCATCAACAAGGAAGCGGCGGAATCTGGGGTTATTTTGCTAAAGCCCTAAAGCATCACTTTGTTTTCAGTTGCGTTCTTGGGTTTCCTGGGTTGAAAACAAGATCCCATTTTATTATCTTTCGACCAGATCATGAATGGCCAACCTAAAAGTAATATTTTGTTACCATGTAATAATCTTATAACTAAATGGCTATAACAAGTCTATAACCTTATAAACAAGTGACTAACCGGACAACTGGTGACGGGAAAAATTCGTCGAAACATATCAACGACATCAGATCTATAGTTTTTCGAAGAACTTGACACAACAATACCAAGGTGGAAATGGAACGTCACTGAGTGCATGGTCTGAGAGATCAACGGTTTTGAAAATTCAAAACCTAGAGACTTTTTTTTTTGAAACAAGGCAAAAGATTTGCCTTTTTCATCAATTAAGAAGAAGTTAGACATAGTTCCACCAAGTGGAAGAGTACAAATCACTCTCCCGGCATTGCATTACTCAAATACTTCACACCCGCACGAGCCCAAAGAGAGGCTTCATCCTTAATCTTGGTAATAATGACGGTAGTAGTGGCGGCTATGTTGCGGAAGTTCCTCGCGTTGCGCTCGTCCCACCAAACTTCCACCGAGGGCGCAAGTCTCCAATCCGTCGGGTCGACGTCACGAAGGCCAAACCAATTCTTAATCTCCGTCCACACTCTCATTGTGAACCGACATTGAAAGAGGAGATGAGGCACCGTCTCTTGAACCTGTTTGCAAAGAGGGCAAAAGGTTGCAGTTAGGCCATCCCCGACATTGCAACCTATCGGCGGTCCACACCCTATTCTGGATAATCAACCAAGTAAAAAATTTGCATTTTTGGGGGGCCAAGCTTTGCACTACAAGGGTGCTCCACAAGATTTGCATGTGCAGTGGACTGTTCCCTGGGTGGATTTGGCGTCACCAACAGTGTCTGCCCAAGTGGAGATGGACAATTCAATATTTCTCCCGCTATGATTGACGCTTAAGCCAAGCTGACTAGTCATGGAGAGCTAGCTGCTTGCACGCCAGGACTTGTTAGCTGGCGCATGCGTGGAGCCTTCTTCCTTGCCCAGATCGCTCATACGCCGTTGAAAGCTGCTGCTATCCACCATATCTTGAAATTACGCTCATCCATGTCGACCCGATCAGCTGCAACGTCGCATTTCTAGCTGCGAATTCGTCAACATATAGTCCACGTACCCCATCGGATTATCTTGTGCCCAACCACCAGCGGACCCAGCTAATCAAGCCGCCAGTGCATATTTAGGGTGAGCAGAGCGGCGTGTCTTGTGATCCTCACACAGAGGCCAGCTCCAGCCTCCAGCTCGATCGACCGCCATGACGAACGGGTACCTGTTCCGGGAGTACCTCGGCGCGCAGTCCACGGGCGTCCGGTTCTCCGACGTGCCCGTCAACCCCGGCGTCAGCTTCCACTATATCCTCGCCTTCGCCATCGACTACACGCCGGTGGCCCAGCAGCCCACGCCGGCGCCGACCAACGGCGTTTTCAGCGCGTTCTGGGACACGGCGAACCTCTCCCGCGCCGACGTGGCCGCCATCAAGGCCGCGCACCCGAACGTGAGCGTCATGGCCGGCCTCGGCGGCGACAGCGTGCTGGACATCGTCAAGGTCTCCTTCGCGCCCACCTCCGTGGACTCGTGGGTGGCCAACGCCGTGGCGTCGCTCTCGCGCCTCATCAACGAGTACGGCCTCGACGGGGTGGACGTCGACTACGAGCGCTTCGCCGCCGGCGTCTCCGTCGACACCTTCGTGGAGTGCGTCGGCCGGCTGCTCACCCGGCTCAAGGCCGCCTTCCCCAACATCACCACCTCCATCGCGCCCTTCGAGGACGACACCGTGCAGAGGTACTACCGGGCGTTGTGGAGCAAGTACTCCCGGGTCATCGACTACGTCAACTTCCAGTTCTACGGCTACGGCGCCAACACCGACGTCCCGACCTACGTCATGTTCTACGACCGCCAGACGGGCTTCTACCCCGGCGCCAAGGTGCTCGCCAGCCTGCAGACCGGCAAGACCACCGAGGAGCTCGGCCTGCTCTCGCCGGACCAGGGCATCGCCGCCGCCAAGGAGCTGCTGCGGCAGAACAAGCTGCCGGGCTTCTTCATCTGGTCCGCGGACAGCTCCAAGCAGAGCACCTACAAGTTTACCTATGAGACCAGGGCGCAGGAGATCGTCGCCAACCATTGATCTCCGAACGGACGGTATACACCGGTATACACCGTACTACTACTATCAATAAGAGTTATTAGGCTTGCCAAGAGCCGTAGAATAAGTGCGCGCGTGCAATCTTTAAATCATTCATACTTGTTTGCAAAACTACTGTATGAGAGTGGTGTGACGACCGTAAGAATAAAGTGGATGGTTCTGGAATGAAGTGAAGCACCGTTCGTCCATCACCTTCCTCTTCTCCCGTCCCCTCCATGTTCGGCTGTCGACCATCCTGCCACGCCCCAATCACCTCTTCGGATGGTTTTAACTTTCGGTGATATAACGATGAAATTCACTGAATTTCACCAAAAATATTTCAGCAATTTCTGTAGTAAACTTGAATTCAAATAATTTTCAAAACGTGTTTTGTTTTATTTTTTCAAAAAATGATTGAATTCAATTGAATTTTTTGGTCCTGGGCCGAAATGCAAACCAAAATCACCGAAATTCAATCAACTTTCTGTTGTTGATGAAATATATCTGAAACTGGAAGTGAAAATGTGACGCCCCGAGACCGACGCTCCAGACGCCTTCCATGTTTTTCGTTATCGTCGCGTGTATTTATTTGTTTGTTGCATTCATCATCGCATTGCATCCGCATGTTTTCATAAAACTTATAGTTGCTCGTAGTTGCCGCGTTCCCCTTGCCTTCGTTGACCGTTCCAGGACCAACTAGATTTTGTTTCCCTCTTGCCTGGCTTCCTAACCTCTCTGCACATCCCGCAAACCCCTCGCAACCATGTCCGAATCTCCCCCAAACCCGACCCGGCCAGTCATCACCGTTGGATCCGGATCAACCTCAAACATCCCTAAAACATCTTCGGTTTCTCTTTTGGCCTACCTAACCTGTTCATCTTCGACCGTCCGATTTTGATCGGATGATCCAAAATGCTCCCTCATATATATATATAGCAGTCCACCCCTAGTCCAACCCTAAAATCTAGTCCCTTGTCCCTTCACCCGCCGCCACCTTCCAAATCCTCCTCAGGATCTCTCCAGATCCACCCACCTACCTCCATCGTTTTCCCCAATGGCCCAACCAGCGCCCCGCTTGTTCGATCCGGAGGAGAGGAGCTCCTCCGTGCCCCACCTCGCCTCAATCCAGCAGCACGACAGCTCCCCAGCGACCGCAACCCTCCTCCTCGCTCGATCCTGAGCGGGGGAGTACCCTGACGGCTCGTCCCCGCGCAGCCCGCGAGGCACCGGCCTCCTCAGCTCCTCCGGCCCTGCAACAACTCTCGCCGGCCCTTCTGCAGTTCGTCGCCGCCGGCGCACACAGCCACCTGGACTGCGCCCCGTCTTCCCCGTCGACCAGGACCGGCCTCGACCCTCTCTCTCCCTTCGTTCTCCTCCTCCTGTCGTTTCCCTCTCTCCCTGTCGCTCAAACTTTCTGTCTTTTGAACAGAGGACGTGTGCCGCCTCCTTCAGCGCCGCCCATGGCCTCGTCTTCGGCCAGTACGAGCCGTCCCCGACATCCTCCTCGTCGCCCACGCCATCGCCTTGCTTCGCCCTCGCCGTCGTCCCGCCGGTGAGCAGCACCAGCAGGTCGTCCTCGCCGCATCTGCTCCCTTCCCCTTTCTCTTCTTTGCTGAAGCTTCCGCGCTCTCACACGACTCTCTCTCTCGCTGTCCTCTGTTACAGCTCCCGGATCCGCACCTTCCTTCGTTCCCTGCACCGCCGCGTCGCCGGAGCAGGAGCTCCATCCGCTGCCGCGCCCTGCATCGCCTGAAGCCGCCCCGCGTCTCGCCTCCTCCGTTTGCTTCCTCCGCATTGAGCGAGGCCAGGCAACCGCGCCCGCGTTGACTTCTCGTCGTGAGGCTCCAGTCGGCCTCGTCCCGATCTCCAGGCCCACATCTGCCAGCCCGCGTCCAGCCTCCCCACCGAGCCGGCCCATGAGGCCTGGTGAGCCTCAGATCCAGCGCCCTCACCCTGTGCACTCTTGGGCCAGCTAGATTCGGCCCGATGTGGGTTTTTCCCCCTGCTGCGAATTTGTCTAATTTCCAGAGAAACCTGTTTTGCAGAAAACCCCCTAGACATCATGCATATAATAACTCCACAACCGTGCATCGGTTTAAAATGATTTAAACATGTAAATTGCTTAGAATTTCATCAAGTTTCATAATATGCAACTTTCATCCATGTTAAAAATGTTTAAAATGCTGTTTGATTAAATTTGCTCAAATGCCATGTTAAAATGATTTATTTCATAACTAATTAACCGTAGCTCTGAATTTAATAAACTTTATATGTAAATGGGGTAGGAAAATGCATAGATTAACATAGCGCACTTTATTTTGCTGTTTGACAACATTAAAATATGGCTTAGGGCAGAACAGTAGCAAATTCGAAATATGCATATGAGGATTTTCCGGAATTGTTGTTTGTTATTCCGGCCTCATTTAAACTTGCCTAAATAGGTAGTTTTTATATGCTTCACCCCTTGCCATGTTTAACAACATTTAATATCGTAGGGTACATAAATGAGAGAGAACTAAATAATTGATGTGGTGTTTCGTCAATATGCAACTCGTTGCATATTGAGCTCCACTTAATTTGTAGTATTGTTTGTGCACTTTGCCATGCCATGCCTACTTAAACCGGACATGCATCATACTTGATTGTGCATCATGCCATGTTTATGCTTGTGTGTTTACCATGTTGTTTGCTTCTTTCCGGTTTGCTTCTCTCGTTAGCTTCGGTTTCGTTCCGGAGTTGTGAGGATTCGTTCGTCTACGTCCGTTTGCCTTCTTCATGGACTAGTTCTTCTTCCTTGCGGGATCTCAGGCAAGATGACCATACCCTCGAAATCACTTCTATCTTTGCTTGCTAGTTGTTCGCTCTATTGCTATGCCGCGCTACCTACCACTTGCTATATCATGCCTCCCATACTGCCATGTTATGCCTCTAACCCACCTTTCTTAGCAAACCGTTGTTTGGCTATGTTACCGCTTTTGCTCAGCCCCTCTTATAGCGTTGATAGTTGCAGGTGAAGATGAAGTTTGTTCCATGTTGGAACATGGATATGTTGGGATATCACAATATCTCTTATTTAATTAATGCATCTATATACTTGGTAAAGGGTGGAAGGCTCGGCCTTATGCCTGGTGTTTTGTTCCACTCTTGCCGCCCTAGTTTCCGTCATACCGGTGTTATGTTCCTTGATTTTGCGTTCCTTACAGGGTTGGGTGATTTATGGGACCCCCTTGACAGTTCACTTTGAATAAAACTCCTCCAGCAAGACCCAACCCTTGTTTTAACAATTGCCACCTAAGCCTTTTTCCCTTGGGTTCTGCAGACTCAAGGGTCATCTTTATTTTACCCCCCCGGGCCAGTGCTCGTCGTGAGTGTTGGTCCAACCTGTCAACCGCCGGTGGCCACCAGGGGCAACTCTGGGCTCGCCTACCGGAAGTTTGGACAATCCGGTGTGCCCTGAGAACGAGATACGTGCGACTCCTATCGGGATTTGTCGGCACATCGGGCGGCTTTGCTGGTCTTGTTTTACCATTGTCGAAAAGTCTTGTGACCGGGGTTCCGAGACTGATCGGGTCTTCCCGGGAGAAGGAATATCCTTCGTTGACCGTGAGAGCTTGTGATGGGCTAAGTTGGGAGACCCCTGTAGTGTATATACTTTCAAGAGCCGTGCCCGCGGTTATGTGGCAGATGGGAATTTGTTAATGCCCGGTTGTAGAGAACTTGACACTCGACTTAATTAAAATACATCAACCGCGTGTGTAACCGTGATGGTCTCTTTTCGGCGGAGTCCGGGAAGTGAACACGGTTCTTGTGTTATGGTTGTGCGTAAGTAGTTTCAGGATCACTTCTTGATCACTTCTAGCTTCGCGACCATTGCGTTGCTTCTCTTCTCGCTCTTATTTGCGTATGTTAGCCACCATATATGCTTAGTGCTTGCTGCAGCGCCACCTCACTACCTTCTCCTACCCATAAGCTTAAATAGTCTTGATCTCGCGGGTGTGAGATTGCTGAGTCCTCGTGACTCACCAGATACTTCCAAACAGTTGCAGGTACCGATGATACCAGTGCAGGCGAGGCTACCCAACTCAAGTGAGAGCTCGGTGAAGAACTTGGTCGTTAATATGTTTTGTTTCCTGATGATCAGTAGTGGAGCCCAGTTGGGACGATCGGGGATCTAGCATTTGGGGTTGTCTTCTTTTATTTTGGTTCCGTAGTCGGACCTTGATTGTACTCTGAATGATGTATGTTTAATTTATGTATTGTGTGAAGTGGCGACTGTAAGCCAACTCTTTATCCCATTCTTGTTCATTACATGGGATTGTGTGAAGATGACCCTTGTTGCGACAAAACCACCATGCGGTTATGCCTCCAAGTCGTGCCTCGACACGTGGGAGATATAGCCGCATCGTGGGTATTACAGAAAACTAGCCACCACCAAATCACCTACGTCGGCAATGTGGCCCCAACCACCCCCACCCCACCCACCACTGCTCATCGTCGTCCCGTCTTCATCGGCTCCAGTTTGAGCCGCCTTCATGTTTCCCTCTCTTACTCTCGCGACATGTTGATCTTTGGAAGAAGCATAATGGAGAAACACCCGCGAGAGTCTCCCATTGCCACGTTGATTTTTGTCCGCTTACGCGAGCTCTTGACCTCTGCATGACCTTCTCTTGCATTTCTTGGCCCCAATGATATTGTCTTCCTTTTTATTTAAATATGTTCCATTGATAGACTATTGTCATTATGAAACCCAACACTGTCAGTTACTTACCATTCATTTATCATTCCCAAATCTTATTTTTCAATTAAAATCAACTAGCTCCACAGAGCATGCCCGTACCTTGTTGAGCTCTGGCTCCATGCTTGGGTAGGATTTAGGTCGATCCCATTTATACCAATCCCTTTCTCTCTCGTTGTGTGGCTTGATTTCTAGGTTGTGAAAAATCTGCCCTTTGGGCTTTTTTATGTGAGAAGCTCCACGGGAAACTTGTAAGGAATAGCATTCTCCAAAATTAGTTCCTTTGAACCAAAGAGGGCACCAGTGTTTGTAACTGAAATGTGAACAACAGTGGAAAGTGGATAATCTCAATTCTTGATTCATGCTGGAATAAGGGGCTTCCCAGGTTGTCTGCAAATGGTGGCCGTCGGATCGTTCTGCTGGGCGGCCACAATCGAAGCGGTGCCACCGCTTGTAGTTTCGTCCAGCCGGAGGGGTATTTCCGTCTGTTCCAGCCAGCCTATATAGACACATTCATAGCCGGGTTAACTTCCCCCCACGCGGTGAAACCCCTAGCCGCCACACCCCACGCTCGCACCTCCTCTTCTCCCTGCTTCCGCCTCCATCGATCCGCTCTTGCGCTGTAGGCAACAGGTCTCACCTCCCCATCGCCGGCAAGGTCCAACTCCTATGCGCCTCCCTCCTTTCCCATCCCCACGAGATCACCAGCGCCCCTTCCATTGTGCTTGAGTCGTGGAGGGTCAGCCGCGGTGGTGGACAAGGAGATCCATGGTCAACCGTCGATGACCGTTTCCTCTTCCTGCCACAGCCGCCTTCGGCGCCCCTTCTCCTCCTTGCCCCCAAGCTCATGCTGTGTGGATGCTCACCCTGGAGACGCGCCCCTTCTCCTATGCCGTTAATGGCAGGACAGAGTGGCGGGACGACTGCGCCAAGATGGGTTGCACACATGAGTGAGAGGCGGTGCGGGGTGGTCGTGGCCAACCGCGCGCTACCAGTGCCGCAACAGGATGGGCTCCGCGCAGGAGGGAGCGGTGGGTTAAGGTGTTTGTGGCTATCTAGCCGCCATCAACAGCTGCAGCTCCAGCGCTTCCTCTGCTTTTTGATGGTGCCACAAGAGGGGACGACGTTTCTGTGGCTGCCGTCATAAGCCGCCATCTGCAACCACAGCTCCATCGGGTAATATTTTGATTCTTTATTTCTGGGCCCGTGAGAACATGGGAGACCATAGAGGAAGGAGACTGATGGATTGTGGTGACAGTGGGCTTGTTTGCCCTAGCCATGGCGGCGCCTGCTACTTCTTGAGCTTGTGTTGGTTTTTCCCTTGAAGAGAAAAGGGTGAGCGGCAAAGTAGAGATAAGTATTTCCCTCAGTTTGAGAACCAAGGTATCAATCCAGTAGGAGACAACGCACAAATCACCTAATACCTGCACAAACAATCAAACAACTTGCACCCAACGCGATAAAGGGGTTGTCAATGTTGGAAATATGCCCTAGAGGCAATAATAAATGGTTATTATTATATTTCTTTGTTCATGATAATCGTCTATTATTCATGCTATAATTGTATTGTCCGGAAATCGTAATACATGTGTGAATACATAGACCACAACGTGTCCCTAGTAAGCCTCTAGTTGACTAGCTCGTTGATCAACAGATAGTCATGGTTTCCTGACTATGGACATTGGATGTCATTGATAACGGGATCACATCATTAGGAGAATGATGTGATGGACAAGACCCAATCCTAAGCATAGCATAAAAGATCGTATAGTTTCGTTTGCTAGAGCTTTTCCAATTTCAAGTATCTTTTCCTTAGACCATGAGATCGTGCAACTCCCGGATACCGTAGGAGTGCTTTGGGTGTGCCAAACGTCACAACGTAACTGGGTGACTATAAAGGTGCACTACGGGTATCTCCGAAAGTGTCTGTTGGGTTGGCACGGATCGAGACTGGGATTTCTCACTCCGTGTGACGGAGAGGTATCTCTGGGCCCACTCGGTAATGCATCATCATAATGAGCTCTATGTGACTAAGGCGTTAGTCACGGGATCATGCATTGCGGTACGAGTAAAGAGACTTGCCGGTAACGAGATTGAACAAGGTATTGGGATACCGACGATCGAATCTCGGGCAAGTAACATACCGATTGACAAAGGGAATTGCATACGGATTGATTGAATCCTCGACACCGTGGTTCATCCGATGAGATCATTGTGGAACATGTGGGAGCCAACATGGGTATCCAGATCCCGCTGTTGGTTATTGACCGGAGAGGCGTCTCGGTCATGTCTGCATGTCTCCCGAACCCGTAGGGTCTACACACTTAAGGTTCGGTGACGCTAGGGTTGTAGAGATATATGTATGCGGAAACCCGAAAGTTGTTCGGAGTCCCGGATGAGATCCCGGACGTCACGAGAGGTTCCGGAATGGTCCGGAGGTGAAGAATTATATATAGGAAGTCAAGTTTCGGCCACCGGGAAAGTTTCGGGGGTTACCGGTATTGTACCGGGACCACCGGAAGGGTCCCGGGGGTCCACCGGGTGGGGCCACCTATCCCGGAGGGCCCCGTGGGCTGAAAGTGGAAGGGAACCAGCCCTTAGTGGGCTGGGGCGCCCCCCTTGGGCCTCCCCCCATGCGCCTAGGGTTGGGAACCCTAGGGTGGGGGGGCTTTCCCCTTGCCTTGGGGGGCAAGGCACCCCTTTCCCCCCTTTGCCCCCCCCCCTTGGAGATCCCATCTCCCAGGGCCGGCGCCCCCCCCAGGGGCCTATATAAAGGGGGGAGGGAGGGCAGCAACCCACAGCCTTGGGCGCCTCCCTCCTCTCCTGCAACACCTCTCTCTCTCTCGCAGAAGCTCGGCGAAGCCCTGCCGGAGACCCGCTATATCCACCACCACGCCGTCGTGCTGTTGGATCTCCATCAACCTCTCCTTCCCCCTTGCTGGATCAAGAAGGAGGAGACGTCGCTGCACCGTACGTGTGTTGAACGCGGAGGTGCCGTCCGTTCGGCACTCGGTCATCGGTGATTTGGATCACGGCGAGTACGACTCCGTCATCCACGTTCATTGGAACGCTTCCGCTCGCGATCTACAAGGGTATGTAGATGCACTCTCTTCCCCTCGTTGCTAGTAGACTCCATAGATGCATCTTGGTGAGCGTAGGAAAATTTTAAAATTATGCTACGATTCCCAACAGTGGCATCATGAGCCAGGCCTATGCGTAGTTACTATGCACGAGTAGAACACAAAGCAGTTGTGGGCGTTGAGTTTGCCAATTCTTCTTGCCGCTACTAGTCGTTTCTTGTTCCGGCGGCATTGTAGGATGAAGCGGCCCGGACCGACCTTACACGTACGCTTACGTGAGACAGGTTCCACCGACTGACATGCACTAGTTGCATAAGGTGGCTAGCGGGTGTCTGTCTCTCCTACTTTAGTCGGAACGGATTCGATGAAAAGGGTCCTTATGAAGGGTAAATAGAAATTGGCAAATCACGTTGTGGTCATACGTAGGTAAGAAAACGTTCTTGCTAGAAACCTACAAACCACGTAAAAACTTGCAACAACAATTAGAGGACGTCTAACTTGTTTTTGCAGCAAGTGCTATGTGATGTGATATGGCCAGAAGATGTGATGAATGATATATGTGATGTATGAGATTGATCATATTCTTGTAATAGGAATCACGACTTGCATGTCGATGAGTATGACAACCGGCAGGAGCCATAGGAGTTGTCTTTATTATTTTGCATGACCTGCGTGTCATTGAATAACGCCATGTAAATTACTTTACTTTGTTGCTAAACGCGTTAGCCATAGAAGTAGAAGTAATCGTTGGCGTGACGACTTCATGAAGACACAATGATGGAGATCATGATGATGGAGATCATGGTGTCATGCCGGTGACGAAGATGATCATGGTGCCCCGAAGATGGAGATCAAAGGAGCATGATGATATTGGCCATATCATGTCACTATTTGATTGCATGTGATGTTTATCATGTTTTTGCATCTTATTTGCTTAGAACGACGGTAGCAAGTAGGATGATCCCTTATAATAATTTCAAGAAAGTGTTCACCCTAACTGTGCACCGTTGCGAAGGTTCGTTGTTTCGAAGCACCACGTGATGATCGGGTGTGATAGATCCTAACGTTCGAATACAACGGGTGTTGACGAGCCTAGCATGTACAGACATGGCCTCGGAACACACACAATACACTTAGGTTGACTTGACGAGCCTAGCATGTACAGACATGGCCTCGGAACACGGAGGACCGAAAGGTCGAGCATGAGTCGTATAGAAGATACGATCAACATGGAGATGTTCACCGATCTTGACTAGTCCGTCTCACGTGATGATCGGACACGGCCTAGTTAAACTCGGATCATGTTTCACTTAGATGACTAGAGGGATGTCTATCTGAGTGGGAGTTCATTAAATAATTTGATTATATGAACTTACTTATCATGAACTTAGTCTAAAATCTTTACACTATGTATTGTAGATCAAATGGCCAACGTTGTCCTCAATTTCAACGCGTTCCTAGAGAAAACCAAGCTTAAAGATGATGGCAGCAACTATACGGACTGGGTCCGGAACCTGAGGATCATCCTCATAGCAGCCAAGAAAGATTATGTCTTAGAAGCACCGCTAGGTGAAGCACCAATCCCAGAGAACCAAGACGTTATGAACGCTTGGCAGCAGCGTGCTGATGATTACTCCCTCGTTCAGTGCGGCATGCTTTACAGCTTAGAACCGGGTCTCCAAAAGTGTTTTGAGAAACATGGAGCATATGAGATGTTCGAGGAGCTGAAACTGGTTTTTCAAGCTCATGCCCGGGTCGAGAGATATGATGTCTCCGACAAGTTCTTCAGCTGTAAAATGGAGGAGAACAGTTCTGTTAGTGAGCACATACTCAGAATGTCTGGGTTGCATAACCGCTTGTCTCAGCTGGGAGTTAATCTTCCGGATGACGCGGTCATTGACAGAATCCTCCAGTCGCTTCCACCAAGCTACAAGAGCTTTGTGATGAACTACAATATGCAGGGGATGGAAAAGACCATTCCTGAGGTATATTCGATGCTGAAATCAGCAGAGGTGGAAATCAGAAAAGAACATCAAGTGTTGATGGTGAATAAAACCACTAAGTTCAAGAAGGGCAAGGGTAAGAAGAACTTCAAGAAGGACGGCAAGGGAGTTGCCGCGCCCGGTAAACCAGTTACTGGGAAGAAGTCAAAGAATGGACCCAAGCCTGAAACTGAGTGCTTTTATTGCAAGGGAAGTGGTCACTGGAAGCGGAACTGCCCCAAATACTTAGCGGACAAGAAGGCCGGCAACACCAAAGGTATATGTGATATACATGTAATTGATGTGTACCTTACCAGTACTCGTAGTAGCTCCTGGGTATTTGATACCGGTGCGGTTGCTCATATTTGTAACTCAAAACAGGAACTACGGAATAAACGGAGACTGGCGAAGGACGAGGTGACGATGCGCGTCGGGAATGGTTCCAAGGTCGATGTGATCGCCGTCGGCACGCTACCTCTGCATCTACCTACGGGATTAGTTTTAAACCTCAATAATTGTTATTTAGTGCCAGCTTTGAGCATGAACATTGTATCTGGATCTCGTTTAATTCGAGATGGCTACTCATTTAAATCTGAGAATAATGGTTGTTCTATTTATTTGAGAGATATGTTTTATGGTCATGCCCCGCTGGTCAATGGTTTATTTTTGATGAATCTCGAATGTGATGTTACACATGTTCATAGTATGAATACCAAAAGAGGTAAAGTTGATAACGATAGTCCCACATACTTGTGGCACTGCCGCCTTGGTCACATTGGTGTCAAGCGCATGAAGAAGCTCCATGCAGATGGACTTTTGGAGTCTCTTGATTACGAATCATTTGACACGTGCGAACCATGCCTCATGGGTAAGATGACCAAGACTCCGTTCTCCGGAACAATGGAGCGAGCAACCAACTTATTGGAAATCATACATACCGATGTGTGTGGTCCAATGAGTGTTGAGGCTCGCGGAGGATATCGTTATGTTCTCACTCTCACTGATGATTTAAGTAGATATGGGTATGTCTACCTAATGAAACACAAGTCTGAAACCTTTGAAAAGTTCAAGGAATTTCAGAGTGAAGTTGAGAATCAACGTGACAGGAAAATAAAATTCTTACGATCAGATCGTGGTGGAGAATATTTAAGTCACGAATTTGGTACACACTTAAGGAAGTGTGGAATAGTTTCACAACTCACGCCGCCTGGAACACCTCAGAGAAATGGTGTGTCCGAACGTCGTAATCGCACTCTATTGGATATGGTGCGATCTATGATGTCTCTTACCGATTTACCGCTCTCATTTTGGGGTTACGCTTTAGAGACTGCCTAAATAGGGCTCCGTCGAAATCCGTTGAGACGACACCGTATGAATTATGGTTTGGGAAGAAACCTAAGCTGTCGTTTCTAAAAGTTTGGGGATGCGATGCTTATGTCAAGAAACTTCAACCTGAAAAGCTCGAACCCAAGTCGGAAAAATGCGTCTTCATAGGATACCCTAAGGAAACTATTGGGTATACCTTCTACCTCAGATCCGAAGGCAAGATCTTCGTTGCTAAGAACGGGTCCTTTCTAGAGAAGGAGTTTCTCTCGAAAGAATTGAGTGGGAGGAAAGTGGAACTTGATGAGGTGATAGTCACCCCTTCCGAACCGGAAAGTAGCGCAGCGCGGGAAAATGTTCCTGTGGTGCCTGCACCGACTGGGGAGGAAGTTAATGATGATGATCATGAAGCTTCGGATCAAGTTACTGAACTTCGTAGGTCCACAAGGACACGTTCCGCACCCGAGTGGTACGGCAACCCTGTCCTGGAAATCATGTTGTTAGACAACGGTGAACCTTCGAACTATGAAGAAGCGATGGCGGGCCCGAATTCCGACAAATGGCTAGAAGCCATGAAATCCGAGATAGAATCCATGTATGAAAACAAAGTACGGACTTTGACTGACTTGCCCGATGAGCGGCGAGCCATAAAAAACAAATGGATCTTTAAGAAGAAGACGGACGCAGATGGTAATGTGACCATCTACAAAGCTCGACTTGTCGCTAAGGGTTATCGACAAGTTCAAGGGGTTGACTACGATGAGACTTTCTCACCCGTAGCGAAGCTGAAGTCCGTCCGAATCATGTTAGCAATTGCCGCATACTATGATTATGAGATATGGCAGATGGACGTCAAAACGGCATTCCTTAACGGCTTCCTTAAGGAAGAGTTGTATATGATGCAGCCGAAAGGTTTTGTCGATCCTGAGAATGCTAACAAAGTGTGCAAGCTCCAGCGCTCAATCTATGGGCTGGTGCAAGCATCTCGGAGTTGGAACATTCGCTTTGATGAGATGATCAAAGCGTTTGGGTTTACACAGACTTATGGAGAAGCCTGTGTTTACAAGAAAGTGAGTGGGAGCTCTGTAGCATTTCTCATATTATATGTGGATGACATACTATTGATGGGAAATAATATAGAATTCTTGGAAAGTATAAAGGCCTATTTGAATAAGTGTTTTTCAACGAAGGACCTTGGAGAAGCTGCTTATATATTAGGCATCAAGATCTATAGAGATAGATCAAGACGCCTCATTGGTCTTTCACAGAGTACATACCTTGACAAGATATTGAAGAAGTTCAATATGGATCAGTCCAAGAAGGGGTTCTTGCCTGTATTGCAAGGCGTGCAATTGAGCACGGCTCAATGCCCGACCACGGCAGAAGATATAGAAGAGATGAGTGTCATCCCCTATGCCTCGGCCATAGGGTCTATTATGTATGCCATGCTGTGTACCAGACCTGATGTAAACCTTGCCGTAAGTTTGGTAGGAAGGTACCAAAGTAATCCCGGCAAGGAACACTGGACAGCGGTCAAGAATATCCTGAAGTACCTGAAGAGGACTAAGGATATGTTTCTCGTTTATGGAGGTGACGAAGAGCTCGTCGTAAAGGGTTACGTCGACGCTAGCTTCGACACAGATCTGGATGACTCGAAGTCACAAACCGGATACGTGTATATTTTGAATGGAGGAGCAGTAAGCTGGTGCAGTTGCAAGCAAAGCGTCGTGGCGGGATCTACATGTGAAGCGGAGTACATGGCAGCCTCGGAGGCAGCACAGGAAGCAGTCTGGATGAAGGAGTTCATTACCGACCTAGGGGTGATTCCCAATGCGTCGGGTCCAATGACTCTCTTCTGTGACAACACTGGAGCTATTGCCCTTGCGAAGGAGCCCAGGTTTCACAGGAAGACCAGGCATATCAAGCGTCGCTTCAACTCCATTCGTGAAAGTGTTCAAAATGGAGACATAGATATTTGTAAAGTACATACGGACCTGAATGTAGCAGATCCGTTGACTAAACCTCTCCCTAGGGCAAAACATGATCAACACCAGGACGCAATGGGTGTTCGATTCATCACAATGTAACTAGATTATTGACTCTAGTGCAAGTGGGAGACTGTTGGAAATATGCCCTAGAGGCAAGAATAAATGGTTATTATTATATTTCTTTGTTCATGATAATCGTCTATTATTCATGCTATAATTGTATTGTCCGGAAATCGTAATACATGTGTGAATACATAGACCACAACGTGTCCCTAGTAAGCCTCTAGTTGACTAGCTCGTTGATCAACAGATAGTCATGGTTTCCTGACTATGGACATTGGATGTCATTGATAACGGGATCACATCATTAGGAGAATGATGTGATGGACAAGACCCAATCCTAAGCATAGCATAAAAGATCGTATAGTTTCGTTTGCTAGAGCTTTTCCAATTTCAAGTATCTTTTCCTTAGACCATGAGATCGTGCAACTCCCGGATACCGTAGGAGTGCTTTGGGTGTGCCAAACGTCACAACGTAACTGGGTGACTATAAAGGTGCACTACGGGTATCTCCGAAAGTGTCTGTTGGGTTGGCACGGATCGAGACTGGGATTTCTCACTCCGTGTGACGGAGAGGTATCTCTGGGCCCACTCGGTAATGCATCATCATAATGAGCTCTATGTGACTAAGGCGTTAGTCACGGGATCATGCATTGCGGTACGAGTAAAGAGACTTGCCGGTAACGAGATTGAACAAGGTATTGGGATACCGACGATCGAATCTCGGGCAAGTAACATACCGATTGACAAAGGGAATTGCATACGGATTGATTGAATCCTCGACACCGTGGTTCATCCGATGAGATCATCGTCGAACATGTGGGAGCCAACATGGGTATCCAGATCCCGCTGTTGGTTATTGACCGGAGAGGCGTCTCGGTCATGTCTGCATGTCTCCCGAACCCGTAGGGTCTACACACTTAAGGTTCGGTGACGCTAGGGTTGTAGAGATATATGTATGCGGAAACCCGAAAGTTATTCGGAGTCCCGGATGAGATTCCGGACGTCACGAGAGGTTCCGGAATGGTCCGGAGGTGAAGAATTATATATAGGAAGTCAAGTTTCGGCCACCGGGAAAGTTTCAGGGGTTACCGGTATTGTACCGGGACCACCGGAAGGGTCCCGGGGGTCCACCGGGTGGGGCCACCTATCCCGGAGGGCCCCGTGGGCTGAAAGTGGAAGGGAACCAGCCCTTAGTGGGCTGGGGCGCCCCCCTTCGGCCTCCCCCCATGCGCCTAGGGTTGGGAACCCTAGGGGGGAGCTTCCCCCTTGCCTTGGGGGGCAAGGCACCCCTTCCCCCCCCACTTGGCCGCCGCCCCCCCCCCCCTTTGGATCTCATCTCCAGGGCCGGCGCCCCCCCAGGGGGCCGATATAAAGGGGGGGGAGGGAGGGCAGCAACCCTACAGCCTTGGGCGCCTCCCTCCTCCCCTGCAACACCTCTCTCTGTCCCGCAGAAGCTCGGCGAAGCCCTGCCGGAGACCCGCTATATCCACCACCACGCCGTCGTGCTGTTGGATCTCCATCAACCTCTCCTTCCCCCTTGCTGGATCAAGAAGGAGGAGACGTCGCTGCACCGTACGTGTGTTGAACGCGGAGGTGCCGTCCGTTCGGCACTCGGTCATCGATGATTTGGATCACGGCGAGTACGACTCCGTCATCCACGTTCATTGAAACGCTTCCGCTCGCGATCTACAAGGGTATGTAGATGCACTCTCTTCCCCTCGTTGCTAGTAGACTCCATAGATGCATCTTGGTGAGCGTAGGAAAATTTTAAAATTATGCTACGATTCCCAACAGTCAATCCCTTCACGGTTAGTTGCAAAAGTGAGATCTGATAGAGATAGATGAAACTAAACAAACGATAAAGTAAATATTTCTGGTATTTTTCATTTATAGATCGGAAAGTAAAAGATTGCAAAATAGTAGATCGGGAACTTATATGATGGAAAATAGACCCGCGGGCCATAGGTTTCAATAGAGGCTTCTCTCAAGATAGCAAATAATATGGTGGGTGAACAAATTACTGCCGAGCAATTGATAGAAAAGCGCAAAGTTATGATGATATCTAAAGCAATGATCATGAATATAGGCATCACGTCCGTGTCAAGTAGATCGAAACGATTCTGCATCTACTACTATTACTCCACACATCGACCGACTCCTGCCTACATCTAGAGTATTAAGTTCATGAAGAACAGAGTAACGAATTAAGTAAGATGACATGATGTAGAGGAATTAACTCAAGCAATATGATGAAAACCTCATCTTTTTATCCTCGATGGCAACAATACAATACGTGCCTTGCTGCCCCTACTGTCAGTAGGAAATGACACCGCAAGATTGAACCAAAAGCTAAGCATTTCTTCCATTGAAGAAAAACCAATCTAGTTGGCCAAACCAAACCGAAAATTCGAAGAGAATTACAAAGATATCAAATCATGCAATTGAGAGGCCCAAAAGGAACAGAATTTGTTTCAAAACAGAGAGTTATGTTGTAACTGTCTGATTTTATCGGCAATTGAGCTGTGACGATGAAACATGTTCTACGTATTGATTTGTGATGAAACGAGTAAAATAAAAATACATGGTTAAAAGTAAAGTTGAGATCAAGGGGGGAGAATGTTAGGTTGATCTCCTCCCGTGTGGGCCCAACGGCCCACCGGGCCCTTAAATTCGCGCCGTGATCGGGGGCGCCCAACTCACAATGGTTAACGGGCCCCCTGTCACCTGCTCAATATAAAGAGGTAGGGGCCGGCGGCACGCAACACGAGGTTCGTCGCGCAGCCGCACACTCCACCAACACACCTATCGATCTAGGTTTCGCACAGTGCTGATGGAAAGCGTCGCCACCACCTCGCCCACTCTGCCATCACCGCCATAGCCATCTACCATGGCCACCTCGGCGGGGATCATCAACTCAAAATGAAGGTAAGACTACGGGAAGTCTCTAGCCTACTCCAATCTAAAGTACTATCAGTTTCAAGGTAGGAGGTGGTGGAGGAACACAAAGACGTCACATGCGTTTGTGAATTTGTCACCAAACCGACAATACTCAAATCACAGTGAATACAATCAATGTAGTTGAGCCTAATGGCTTTTTTTGAAATTTTTCAAAAAAACTTCCGATCTATTCATTAACTGTCAAGGTAATACAGAAAATAGAAGTAAAATTTACATCCAGGTCCGTAGACCACCTAGCGACGACTACAAGCACAGATCCAAGCCAGTCGTAGTTCTGCCCTCTAAACAAGCGAAGTTTGACAGAGTTACTGACTTAATTCTAAGAAAATCTAGTTCGACATAAGGCAACAAAAATTGCAAATTATACAATAGTAATTCTGCCACTCCACCATTTTCAATTATATGCAGGCAAAAGGCGAAACAAAGGCACAATTCAATGCAAAAACCTGCAGACACAGCAGCACAGGTATCGGCAAGAACGGCACAAACTACGCACGATATCAAGGGCTCACTTATTATTGATCCCTAAAAAACCATGAGTAGTCTACGTGTATCATCACCCGCAAAAAAAAAGTCTACGTGTATCATATTCACTGCTACTCTATCCCCTAAAAGATAACATGAGCAATCTGTCAGTATCGCTTGCTTCTATCATATTCACTGCTACAACAATCAATCTAAGAGGGTGCTTGAATCCGGAGGACTTATTTTAATCTAATTAAAAATAGTCTTTTTAAGAGGCTAAAGTTCCAAGCACCCCTAACTAAAGAGGGGTTAAAACTAGACTAAAATTCTTTAGTCAGGGTATCCCTACTAAAAATATGAATTAGTTCTCTCCTTATTTAACTCCTCTCCTTTAACACAGAGTTCGTGCTCATTAACTTGATTTTAGTCTCTTTAGTATTTGAATCCAAGCATAAATGATAGCAAGTTTTAGTCCCACTATTTTTAGTGGTGGGACTAAAATGTATCAAGCACCCTCTAAATTGCCACCGGCAAGTCCGTAACAGTGAACACAATAAGCTCCAAACCAGAACAAGCAAAAGCAAACACGATGATCGAATTACACTATTTGCTTCCTGCTAGACGACGAGAGCGGCAACCAAAAGACGGTGATCGAACTACACTATTTGCATTGGTGACTATACCCAGTGACTGCACAAGCTGCAAACTCCACCATGCCGAAGGGCAAAGCCCCATGGTCCAGCAGCTGCCTTGTCTGCATGACTGCGTCATCCGTGTGCCACAGATGAACATAAATAAAACAGAACCACAGATGAACAAAAATAAAACAGAGCCAGAAAAGATCAAAAGTAGGGAAGCACCAAATTCAAACTTAAAAACGAGAAGCTCTAAGCTTCAAGGGTTCCAAACCAAAGCAAACATCATGATCCATCATGTCCTTCAGACCAACGACTCCATCGAACGACTACTACTACTTCCAGCTAGATGACACAACGACAGACGACTGACACCACCGAGCGCCATCCAAAGGACGGACACCGAGACAGCGAACCCATCAAGGAGCGCGCAGACCGGAGACCACCACGGGCACGGACCAACAAATTAGTCCACCTCCTCGATCTTGGGGCCAGCGCCGCCGCCGCCGGCCGGCATGTCCTCGTCCATGCCCATGCCGCCGCCCATGTCCGGCGCGGCGCCCTGGTACATCTTGGCGATGATGGGGTTGCAGATGCCCTCCAGCTCCTTCATCTTGTCCTCGAACTCGTCGGCCTCGGCGAGCTGGTTGGCGTCCAGCCAGCTGATGGTACCCTCGATCGCCTCCTCAACCTTCTTCTTGTCGTCCGCGCCGAGCTTGGAGGCGATCTTGTCGTCCTTGACCGTGTTGCGCATGTTGTAGGCGTAGTTCTCCAGCGCGTTCTTGGCGTCCACCTTCTTCTTGTGCTCCTCGTCCTCCGCCTTGTACCTCTCCGCCTCCTGCACCATCTTCTCAATCTCCTCCTTGCTCAGCCGCCCCTTGTCGTTGGTGATGGTGATCTTGTTCTTCTGCCCCGTCGTCTTGTCCTCCGCAGACACGTTCAGGATGCCGTTGGCGTCGATGTCGAAGCACACCGTGATCTGGGGCACACCGCGGGGCGCCGGCGGGATGCCGGAGAGCTCGAACTTGCCCAGGAGGTTGTTGTCCTTGGTCCTGGCGCGCTCGCCCTCGTACACCTGGATCAGGACGCCCGGCTGGTTGTCCGAGTAGGTGGAGAAGACCTGCTCCTTCTTGGTGGGGATGGTGGTGTTCCTCGGGATGAGCGTCGTCATGACGCCGCCGGCGGTCTCCAGACCCAGGGAGAGAGGCGTCACGTCGAGCAGCAGCAGGTCCTGCACCTTCTCGTTGCCCTCTCCGCTCAGGATGGCAGCCTGGACGGAGGCGCCATACGCCACTGCCTCGTCGGGGTTGATGCTCTTGCACAGCTCCTTGCCGTTGAAGAAGTCCTGGAGCAACTGCTGCACCTTGGGGATACGGGTGGAGCCACCGACCAGCACCACGTCGTGCACCGTGCTCTTGTCCATCTTGGCGTCGCGGAGGCACTTCTCCACCGGCTCCATGCACTTGCGGAAGAGGTCCATGTTGAGCTCCTCAAAGCGAGCCCGTGTGATGGTAGTGTAGAAGTCCACACCCTCGTACAGCGAGTCGATCTCGATGGTGGTCTGGGCCGTCGACGACAGCGTGCGCTTGGCACGCTCGCACGCCGTGCGGAGACGACGAAGAGCGCGGGGGTTGCCGGTGATGTCCTTCTTGTGCTTGCGCTTGAACTCCTGGACGAAGTGGTTCACCATGCGGTTGTCGAAGTCCTCCCCACCCAGGTGAGTGTCACCGGCGGTGGCCTTCACCTCGAAGATGCCCTCCTCGATGGTCAGCAGCGACACATCGAAGGTGCCACCACCAAGGTCGAAGATGAGGACGTTCTTCTCACCGGTGCTGGTCGCCTTCTTGTCAAGGCCGTAGGCGATGGCAGCAGCAGTGGGCTCGTTGATGATGCGCAGCACGTTCAGCCCGGCGATGGCGCCGGCGTCCTTGGTGGCCTGGCGCTGGGAGTCGTTGAAGTAGGCCGGAACGGTGACCACGGCGTTCTTGACAGAGTTGCCGAGGAAGGCCTCAGCGATCTCCCTCATCTTGATAAGCACCATGGAGGAGATCTCCTCCGCTGCGAACTGCTTCTCCTCACCCTTGTAGTTGACAACGATCATGGGCTTGTCTGCAGGGCCAGGGATGACCTTGAAGGGCCACAGCTTCATGTCACTCTGCACGGAGGGGTCAGAGAACCTCCTGCCAATCAGCCGCTTCGCATCTGCAAGCAGAAACAGAGGAACAGAACATTGAGTTGCATGGTTCAACAATGAGCTTGGCGTACTGAAATGAAGTAGAACATTTCAAGATTCCACAGAGATTAATAATCCAAGCAAGCTGTTTCTTCAGAACAAGGAGGTGCATTCAGTAAGCTACTGCAGACTGGGACTGTTCCAGAAGGATAACCGAGAACAGAAATTTAAAATTAACAAGCATAATTTCAATCCTAAGGTAGCTTGCAAACATAATTCAAACCCAAATTTCTGAAGGATTTAATTTCAGAATGTAACGATAGAGCGAAACAAATGTTCAATTCGAAATATGATTCTCAATCAATAACAAAATATGATTCAATAATTTCAATCCTAAGGTAGCCTAACGACATAATTCAAGTAGTTTTTTCAGAAGGATGTAAAACTTGAGAATCTAGTATACTACAGTAGAACTAATTTTCATCTGCAGCATAATTTCAACCACCCAACTTGAGTCTAGCCCTCCATTCGGAAGGATCTACTACTGAACCATGCAGAACAAACAACTGAGTACCTTTAGAAGAAGAAAATAACAGCATTTCGAACAGTATAAACAAAGAGCAGCCATGCCAATAAACTAATAATAAATTCTGTGATAGATCAGAGAAAGACGGGACTGCAACACAGATTGGACAGCAGCTACATCTGATTTAAATAAGACTAGATCTACAGCGTATTTTCAGTCATAAGGCAGCATCCCAACTTTAATTCAAGCCATCCATTCCTAAGGATCTAATTTGAGAATCTGACATAGAACAAATCTCAGAAACAGGGGACTACAGCATGCCAAACAACAGAGAATAGACATGCAGATATGAACCAATAATAAATCTGTAACTAATCTCAGAAACAAGGCACTGCATGACGGATTCGGCAACAGCCACATCTGATTATTCAGCACAAATCATATCACATCGTGCGCGTAAGAACATAATAGGGACCGCGCGCAACCACGGAGATCTCTAACAGACGACGCATGATACGCAGCAGGTCGAGAGGGAGGGAGGGACGGGGGCAGGCACGTACCGAAGACGGTGTTGGTGGGGTTCATGGCGACCTGGTTCTTGGCGGCGTCGCCGATGAGGCGCTCGGTGTCGGTGAAGGCGACGTAGGAGGGCGTGGTGCGGTTGCCCTGGTCGTTGGCGATGATCTCGACCCGGTCATGCTGCCAGACGCCGACGCACGAGTAGGTCGTCCCGAGGTCGATGCCGATCGCCGGCCCCTCGCCCTTGGCCATCTCCGCCTCCTCTCCTCTCCTGGGAATCGCTCGCTCGCTCTCTCGCTTTGGGGTTCGCCGGAAGACCCTCTGAGTTTGCCTGGTGCGATTTGCTTTGCCTCTCTCTGATTTCGATTTCGAACGGAAGTGGGGAGGGAGGGCCGGAGACGGGCGGGGTTTTATGGCGGAGGCGGCGGGCGGCCGGGTCTGGAATGTTCTGGCGCGTGCGATCCTGGCCGTCGGATCGGGGAGGGGGGTGATGGTTCTGGAAGGGTCCGGAGTGTGCGGGGCGGGGCGGGGTGGCGGTGGGGTGGGGTGGGGTGGCCCACGCGCGGGCGCTTCTGGTGGTGCTGGTAGGTTCTACAATGTGCACGAGCATGGTAGGCTACTGTGGAGAGACGGTGGTAGGAGCACGCGTCGGGTGGGTAGGACGCGCGGAAGGAAAAACCTGATTCTAGTAGTTCTTTTTTTTTACATCAATCGTTTTTTTTAGAATCACATCAATCGTCCTAGCCAAGCCTGCCTCGGCCTGCACGGGTAATTGGGCCAGGCCTAGTCTCGGCCCACGTATGTTAGTACATGCCTTTTTTTTTGAATGATAGCTTCCGGGCTCTGGAAGTCTTTTTCCCTCACGTTAGGGTTCCTCTCCTCTCGGTGGCGACTCCCAGCCGCCGTAGAGATTCATCTTCCCTACCCCAGATTCTCCGTGATCCCTCGACTCAGATCGATCAAGGGGCGGTCCCTGGACTGCTACCCGATCTTGGTTAGGGGTCTGTGGAGAGGAAGGGAGTCTAGGGTTTCGACAAACAAGCCCGGTGGAGAGTTCTTCGGGCTAGGGAACGAACATGGCGAGCGAAGCTTCTGGATCGGGCACTCACGAGGATCTGGAGGCGATGATGAAGGAATTGGGTCTCTCGGAGGAGGACCTAGATGACGTTGTTGTTGATCAAAAAGCTGTACTGCCGGAGGCAACGCGGTGGATGGCGATTGCTAGAGTTTACAATGAAAAGCCCTATAGCCAATTCTGGTTCTACAAGAACATGAGGGCCGCTTGGGATCTGGCGCAGAAGGTGAACATCCGACCACTCGAGGACAATTTATACACTCTGCAGTTTTCTTGCCTCGGTGATTGGGAGCGCGTGATGGAGGATGGACCGTGGGCTTTCCGCGGAGATGCAGTGATTCTGGCGGAGTACGACGGGTTCACCAAACCGTCAACGATCAAACTGGACAAGCTGGCTATATGGGCACAGATTCATGATTTCCCGGATGGCTATGTGTCGCAGATTCCAGCTTTGGCAGCAAAGATAGGTGATCTGGTGTACGCGGAGCCAGCATCTCATGATTTTGAAGGTAACTTTTTCAGGGTCCGAGTCAACATAGATGTCAACAAACCACTGAAGAATGCGGTCTCGCTCAAGATTGATGATAAAAGGCTGTTGTTCCATGTCAAATATGAACGCCTCCCAGATTGGTGTGCGGTATGCGGCAGGCTTGGGCATTTGTACA
Organism: Aegilops tauschii subsp. strangulata; assembly: GCF_002575655.3. Classification (NCBI taxonomy): domain Eukaryota; kingdom Viridiplantae; phylum Streptophyta; class Magnoliopsida; order Poales; family Poaceae; genus Aegilops; species Aegilops tauschii. Next base: position 393,889,589 of record NC_053035.3, read on the forward strand.
AAGAACACGGCGACGGAGTTCACCCCCCATCGGCGCTGGTGTTCAAGAACTTGAAGGCCTCTTGGTTCCGCGGAGCGGGTCCTGGACCCGGTGGGGCGAAGAACAAAAGAAACACAGCAGGGAGTCGACGGTTAGCTGCTGAGGAAAGACCGTCCTTTCCCAAGGACCAGGATGCTTCGATGGCAGAGGCAGGTCAGAATAGGAAGAGGACCCAAGCTTCGGTCCTGTCTACAGGCGTGCATACTTCTGCACCCTCGGCTCACCCAGGCGACGGGATTCTGCTGCTGCCGGCACCACAGACACCCGTGAGCCCACCACCCAAGCAGGACCCCAAGAGGGTGAAGACAACTGCACAAGCTCAGAACGGCCAAGGCAAGGGAAACAATGCAAAGGATAACACAAACGCAACATCGGCGGGCTCCTGGGTGGAGCACCGCCGGGTCCAATGAGTATCCTATGTTGGAACTGCCGCGGTGCGGGCAAAGCCGCGACAGTTTGGGAGCTTCGCGAGTTAGCGAGGAAATTTGCCCCTACCCTACTATGTATCGTAGAAACACAGCTGGATAGAGCAAAGGGTAGAGAGTTTGGCTAGTAGTCTTGGTTTTGATAAAGCTTATGCTGTTAGTAGTCAGGGTCGGAGTGGTGGACTCGGAATTTTCTGGAATAATCCAATAAATATAGAGATTTTGGGCTACTCGGTTTATCACATTGATTGTTCTCTCACAGATCCAGGTCAGGACCCATGGAGGGCCACTATTTTTTATGGAGAGGCCCAAACCAGTTTGAGACATCATACTTGGGACATAATGAAGGGGATAGCTACTTTAAGCGATCTACCTTGGGTCTGCATAGGCGATTTTAATGAAGTGCTGCGTCCAGAAGAACAAGAAGGCATTGGAGAGAGGAGTAATGCACAAATCCAAGGTTTTAGGGAGGCGGTGGACGTTTGCATGTTGGCGGATTTGGGCTATCAAGGTAACTTTTGGACGTTTGAAAAGAAGGTCTCGGGAGGGAGCTACACCAGAGTGCGCCTAGATAGGGCGCTTGCAACGGGTGCATGGGCGCTGAAGTTTCCCACAGCCACGGTTATCCATCTTACGGCTACGACTTCGGACCACGCCCCGATCCTCTTGAAGACTGAGGATGGTGAAAGTCGCCCACCGGCGAAACCCCCCTTCAGGTATGAGGTTATGTGGGAGACGCATGAAACATGGCAAGATACACTCTCGCAGTGCTGGAGCGAGGGACAACCAACATCGAGCCTGGAAGAGTTGCAAGCAAAGTTGCGGACTATATCTGACAGTCTTGGAAATTGGAATAAGAACACTTTTGGAAGCGTCCGCAAAGAAATAAAGAACCTGCTGGCCGAGCTAGAACGACTGAGAGGGGACCCAAGGAGGATCGGACCATCACATGCAGAACTTAAAATCAATGAAAAGCTCGTTGAGCTTTACCATCGGGAAGAACTGATGTGGCGTCAAAGATCTAGGCTCGAATGGCTTGCATCAGGAGACAAAAACACAATTTTTTTTCATATGAGGGCTTCTATGAGGAGAAAGAAGAACATGATTAAAGCCCTAGAGAATGCTCTTGGGGTGAATGTTAGCGATCCGGCTGAACTAAGAACACTCGTGACTGATTTTTACAAGTCTCTATACACATCTGCGGGGGTAACTAATTTGGACCAAGTTCTCCAACATGTTCCTGTAAGGGTCACCCAAAGCATGAACGAGGCGCTGGTTGCCCCGTATACCCGGGAGGAAGTTAAAACGGCACTCTTTCAGATGGCCCCAACTAAGGCGCCAGGGCCCGATGGCTTCCCGGCCCAGTTCTATCAGCGGCATTGGGATATCTGTGGAGAAGAGGTAACGAGAGCGGTCCTGAGAATTGTAAGAGGGGAGGAAAGTGCAGAATGTGTTAATGACACAGTACTAGTGTTAATTCCAAAGGTGATGAACCCAACCCTCTTATCTCAGTTTCGCCCCATTAGCTTATGCAATGTCATTTACAAGATTGCGTCCAAGGTTATAGCAAACAGGTTGAAAGTAATCTTGCCAGATATCATCTCAGCGGAGCAATCAGCTTTTGTCCCGGGCCGTCTCATCACAGATAATATTATTTGCGCATACGAGTGCTTGCATTTCATGAAGAGGAGTAAGGCCAAATCAAATAGTCATTGTGCACTCAAGCTTGACATGATGAAAGCATATGACAAGCTAGAATGGGCTTATCTGCGAGCGATTATGGTCAAGCTTGGTTTTATGCAGCAGTGGGTGGACATTATAATGGGTATGATCAGTTCAGTTTCTTTCTCAGTTTCTTTTAATGGAGAAAAGCTAGAACCTTTTACACCATCATGTGGTATTCAACAGGGAGATCCGATTTCCCCTTATCTATTTTTGATTGCAGCAGAGGGCCTTTCGTGCCTCCTAAAACACAGTTCTCAGTCGTCTTTGCTCAGTGGGATTAAGGTGGCTCCGACAGCTCCGGTTGTGAACCATCTCCTATTTGCGGACGATAGCCTGCTGCTTTTCAAGGCTAGTAATGAGGGTGCGACGGCGGTGTCAAACCTATTGAATACCTATTGTGATGCATCTGGTCAGAGAGTCCATCATAGCAAGTCCTCGATTTTTTTCAGCAAGGGGTGCCCACAACAGAGGAGAGAAAGCATTAAGCATATCCTTAATGTTCAGAATGAGACCCTGAGCGAACGCTATTTGGGAATGCCAACAGATGTTGGTCAATCAAAAATGGGAACCTTCCGGTATCTCCGAGACCGTGTTTGGGAGAAGGTGAAGGGGTGGATGCAAAAACTCTTGTCTTATGCGGGGAAGGAGATCTTGATTAAAGCTGTGGCACAGGCGCTCCCGGTCTTCTCCATGGCATGTTTCAGGTTACCGAGAGGACTTTGTGAGAATATCACGAAGATTATGCGGCAGTTTTGGTGGGGCAGTAAGGCGGGGAAGCGCAAGCCCAACTGGGTGGCTTGGGACGACATGGTCAGACCAAAACACCTTGGGGGTTTGGGATTCAGAGATATGGAAATTTTCAATCTAGCACTACTCGCCAGGCAAGCTTGGAGAATCTTGAGCGAGCCATCCTCTCTTAGTGCGAGGATTTTGAAGGCAGTATACTTCCCAGAGACTTCTTTGCTTGATGCAGAATTAGGAAGCAAGCCATCGCAAATATGGCGGGCAATACTTGATGGACGAGATATGTTGAGACATGGAATCATAAGAAGAATTGGCAATGGTCAGTCTACAGAAATTTGGAGACACAACTGGCTTCCGCGCCCAGGCATGATGAGACCAATTGTGTCTTTGATTAATAACCCTCCTGAGCTTGTTTCTGACCTGTTAATCCCAGCAACAGCATCCTGGAACGAAACGCTGGTGCGTCAAGTTTTCTTACCTATAGATTCTGAGGCCATTTTGTCGATCCCCCTGTGTACCAGGAACATTGATGACTTCTAGTCATGGAGTGCTGACCAACGAGGTATGTTCACTGTCAAATCAGCCTACAAAATGATACTTCAAATGAAAATCACAAGGGAAAATTGGATTGAAGAGGCAGCGGGCGCGTCAGGTGATAACAGGGAGACAAGCGACTGGTCGAAGCTTTGGAAGATTGATGTTCCATCTAAACTGAAAATGTTCCTGTGGCGGCTGGCTAGATCTTCTATGCCTACTGCGGATCTTCTTCAGCATCGGAACATGGCTACCTCGGCGGCATGCAGATTATGCGGAGTTAGAGATTCTTGGAGACATGCGCTTATAAACTGCTCAATGGCGAGAAGCGTGTGGGCTTTAGCTGACGAAGAAATGGTGGAGTTAATGTGCCAGAATGAATCTGAAAACGCTAAGGAATGGATCTTCTAAATGAATAGCAAGTTATCGCATGATCAACTAGTGCGTATGGTGATCACGCTGTGGGCTATCTGGGAGTGAGAAGGAAAGCAGTTTATGAGGATATCTTTCAAAGCCCAATGTCAACACACTTATATATTCAGTCCTACTGGAATGATCTCCAAGTCTTGAAAAAACCGCACATTCAGCACTCACATCCCAGGCCAGTGAGGCCATCCCATTGGATCCAACCGCCGGAGCACTTGATGAAGGTGAATGTAGATGCTGCGGTTTCGGAACGACGAGGTGTAGGCTCAGTGGCAGCAATTTGCAGAAACAGAGATGGACTCTATCTAGGTGCTTCATCGGTGGTATTCAGAGGGATAATTGATCCGACAACTTTGGAAGCTCTAGCGGTAAGGGAGGCCCTGGCATTGGCAGAGGATCTAAACATACAAGCTATACATGTGGCTTCCGATTGCTCAGTGGTGATAGATGATCTCAAAGAAGAAGCGGGGCTGGTTATGGGGCTATTATACATGAAATACTAAAGTACTCTACTAGTTTTACTTCGTGTAATTTTGTTCATGAATTTAGGAGCTCGAACGTCGAAGCTCACAATCTAGCAAAGCATGCACTAAAACTGGGGCTTGGTCGCCATGTTTGGTTGGGCCACCCTGGGGATCTTCATTTCGTCCATGTAAACTATGTGACGGATCAATAAAGCTTTGCTGATTGTCTAAAAAAAAAGCTTTTTATTAAAAAAAACCCAAGGCCACAACAGTTCAAATTACAACGGTTCACAGTTTACGGCTTGCAGTTTGAAAATCAACTACAACTGCCCTACTGATTAGTTATTACAGATGCATCAGGCAGCCACACCCAATCATATAACTACAGCGAAAGAAGTAAAAACTTCCTACACTACATCATCGAGAGGGTGTAGAACAAGTGCGTTGCTAAGCATTCTCCTCGCCGATGATCGAGAAGTCTTAGGCACTCGAGGAGCAACGTAGCTTGAGCATCCGAGCAGAGAACTTTTCATTGCCACATCAGTGAACCCACTGAACCCACCACGCACTTCATACTTCGCCATTTTCGCCCCTGAAAAACAAAATCATTCTGAAGGCGCCACAAGCCCCACAAAGTGGCAGATTTAAACCAAGTTGACAGCCTCACATTTCTTCCCACAGTTCCAGAAGAAAGCAATAGACTCAAAATCACAAGGAACAAAAATGTGCAAAATCTCAGCTACAATTTCCCACATATGCTTAGCAACGATACAATCAAAGAATAGGTGTTGAATAGACTCAAGTTCTAAACAGAACACACAGGACATGCCAGGTACTATCTGGCGCTTAGCTAAGTTATCCCTAGTTAAGCTCTTGTTACGAACAATAAACCATAAGAAAACATGAATATTGGGTGGCACTTTAATCTTCCAAATACAATCTTTCGGCTCACTACGAATCCCCCCGAAATTGATTATCTTATAAAAAGGACCTCGCAAAAAAAATACCAGAAGGACCCAAATAGCTTTATCACAGGTCGTAGTTATTGAAGTATTTCATACTAATTGTAGCAGCTCCAACCATCTCCCATACAAAGATTCATCTACGCATGTTCTAAAAGATAATTTCAAGGTTTCCTCATCCCACCTTTGCGCAACAGTGCAATCCTGTTGCTGGCAAATGTTGAGCAGTTCACAAAAGCTGGTTTTCATAGAAATCTCCCCCGCCCACTGATCATGCCAAAAGAAAATATTCCTCCCACTACCCCACCTCCCACCTATAAAAGTTTTTCGCACCCCCAAAATCCCAGCAAATACTCTTCCAGAAGGGAGATCCCAAACCTGACTTACCATACAAAATACTAGGCTTGTCAGCACCATATTTATAGCATTAAATTCCTTTCCCGTCACTATCTCTATTATCAAAAAATCTCTTACTCCACACAGCCAACAAGGCCATGTTGAAATACCTCGGGTTTGACACCCCCCATACCACCAAATTCCTTCCTCATAGAAATGAGGCCCCATTTAGCTAAGTGGTATTTGTGTTCATTCCCATAATTTCCCCAAAAAAAATTAAGACATTTGTGATACAATTGCATCAACGGCCCATTTAGGAAACTTCATCATAGACATTAAATATGCAGGAATGCTGGCAATACAAGTAGAGATCAAAATCAATTCGCCCCTGTAAGATCAATTTCTTCCCAGGCACCTAGAGATGTTTTTAATTATTCTATCAATGATGGGTTACAGATCCTCTCTTCTCAACTTTTTAAAATGTAAGGGCACCCCTAATATTTGAATGGAAAGGTGCCCATCTTACATCAGAAAACTTGCGCCAAGCAATCAACAGTATCCTCATCCACATGGATGGTGTGCAAATCAGTCTTATGAAAGTTTATTTTCAGACCAGAAAGTTTTTCAAAACAAGAAAGAATCCATTTCAAATTCCTAGCTTGCTCCACAGAATTTTCTAAGAAAAGTACGGTGTCATCTGCATATAAAAAAGATAATCCATTTCAATCAACAGTACATGTCGTTCGCTAAAAAAAGAATCTCTGCGCTAGCAACTTCCGTCCCCATCTACAGAGGGCAAATCCTATTCACCGCACAGGTCAAGGAATAGTGATCAATAGCGTACCCCACAAGCACTCGTCCTCTGTATTATGAATGTTCCCAAATTCCTTGAACCAATATTTTTTCCTTTTTCTTTGTCTATTTATTTATTCTTATTTTTTTTATTTTTATCGTTTCCCCTTTTTCTTTTATGATTTTTCCTTCTCTACTTATTTTTTTGTTTCCTTTCCAGTTTCTCTTGTTTTTTAAATTTCATAAATTTTTATAAATCACGAAAACAAATTTCAATTCATGAATTTTTTTGAAAATCACAAGCAATTTTCAATTTCAGGAGCATTTCCTAAAAGTTGTGAATATTTTTCGAATATGAGAACAGTTTTGGAAAAAACAAACTCTTGAACATTTTTCTGAAAGTCATGAACAATTTTCAAATAGGAAAACATTTTTTGAATCGACGAACAATTTTTCAAAATGATGGACATTTATTTAGATTTGGGAATGATTTTGGAAATACGTTAATATTTTTAAATTAAGAACACTTTTCAAAATTTGGGAATATTTTTTTGAAATTTTGAACATTTTCCTAATTCATGACAAAATTTTCAAATCATGGAAAAATCGAGTTCAAGAACATTTTTTGAAATTCAGAGAAATTTTCAATTCATGATTTTTTGTATTAAATTCTTGAACATTTTTTGAATCGGCGACCATTTTTGAAATTCAGAACAATTTTTTAATTTCGTGAATATTTTTTGAATTCAACCTTTTAAATTTCATGAACTTTTTTGAATTTAGATAGATTTTAATAGAAAGCCGACCAAAATCTAAAAAACTCACAGGAACCCCATTTCTACCAAAAACACTGGAAAACCAATCAAAAAAGGAAACATCATGAAAGCTTGGTAGGTCTAGCTTTCCTGATTGGGCCGGCCCAAATTAGCGTTGCGGGAAGGAGGGTGCGTGTTTCCTCGCTACTCCCCATGTAGGAGGAGCCACTAGTTAATGAGCGCTCCTTCGGGAGCCTCGCAACGATCAGCGCCACTTGGCGCGCTCTCAGCCATTCGCCACGTGTCGCGCTCTGGGCGCTCCCTCCAGATTTTATTTTTATTTTATTTTTCCGCACGCGTTTTTGGCTGTTTAAACTTTTTTTTCGGGTTTTTTCGACGTTTTGGTTTCCACTGGTCTTCCTTAGCTTTTCGACCAATTTTTTTCTATTTTTGTGTGTGAAAAAATGCGTTTTTTCCTTTCGCGAGAGTGACGGTTTTCCTTCCGAGAGAGGCACGGTTTTGCTTTCGCGAGAGTCACGGCCGTGCCTCTCGAAAATGAAAAAAAAGCGGTTTCTGTTTTTGTTTTCCTTTTACGAGAGTCACGGTTTTGCTTCCGTGAGAGGCACGGTTGTGCTTTCGGGAGAGTCACGGCCGTGCCTCTCGAAAATGAAAAAAAAACGCGTTTTCTGTTTTTTTTTTCTTTTGCGAGAGTCACGGTTTTGCTTCTGCGAGAGGCACGGGTGTGCTTTCGCGAGAGGCACGGGTGTGCTTTCGCGAGAGTCACGGCCGTGCCTCCTCGGAAACGAAAAAACGCGTTTTCTTTTTTTTTTCTTCCGCGCGGGTCACGGTTTTGCTTCCGCGAGAGGCACGAGTGTGATTTCGTGAGAGGCACGGGCGTGCCTCTTTCGGAAAGGGAAAAAACCCGTTCTCCCGATTCGGTTTTTTTCGGACGGTTTTTCTTGTGAAAAAAGTTCGTCAAAACCTATTAACATGGGATCTAGTTTTGAAGATCTCGACGCGAGGAATCCAACGGTAAAAGCGGTTTGAGATTTGGACGCACAGTTTGAGAGATAAAATATTTTGAATAAACGGATCTACGAAAAAAGGAAAAAACCCGGTTGCGACAAGTGACGCGCTGCATGTGCTCCTCAACCTGGGAGTTGGGGTGTTGTCGACTCGGTTCAATTCAATTCATGTAATAAATTGGGAAAACGTTGATTTGGCTCGTATAGGAGATAAATGGATTTAAGGAGAATGATCCTGATATAAAATATAACACTATGGGCGCGAATCAAGCTTGTGGATGAACATGAGAATTAAATTAGCGTGAAAAACATAAGCAATTCTAAGGTGCCATTTTTTTTTCTTTTTTGAATTGGCTCATCGCCAAGGATAGTTCTACACCCCCTAAAATAGCCTTTCCACACAAAAAAAGTACTACTAACATTCAATTTGGTATTTTGCGAAAGAGAACCGAATAAGTTCCAATTTCAGCGCTGAAGAGTAATTTCATGAGAGCACCTAAAATGGAATGTACATTTAGATTGTGGGAAAAATAGTCATGTTATCAACCAACAACTCGTCATGCAACTGTATTTGTATCTAATTCATTTGAGTAGCAACTGAAAATAGAAAGCAAGAGTTGATGCTCATGCGCATAGAATCTTGCTCTCCCATGTAATCAATCAAGAATACTAATTACATCTGAAACAATATTTCTAAAAAGAAAATACTCCCTCCGATTTATATTTTTTATACTAAAGTTGTACGTTTTAAAGTAGCGACAAGTAATATGGATATGAGGAAGTAAGACTGTCTAAATAGGTTCGCGTCATAATTTTGATGCGCCAGGTTTAATCAGTCAGTGCGATTTGCGGCACTGCGCTTCTTCCTCACCACCGTCGCACCGCCCGCCAAGTGCATGCCGGAGTGGTTCTTGCTTTTGGCGCTCTTTGGTTTCGCCGCCCGCGGGCGCTTAGTGGTCGGCGGCGCTGCCAGCTTGTTCTTATGCCGCAAACCGCACGCGTTGCACAGCGTCTTGGGCCCATCCGGGCCAGCGCGCCACAGCGGGGTCTCCGAGATGCCGCAGTTGTGGCACCAGTACCTGCCCTTGCCACCGTCTCCGGACTCCACGGTGAGCACCACGCCGCGCGGCACCACCGGCCGCACGACGGTTTCTGTTTGCTGCCTCCTCTCTGCCGCGGGGCCGCTCTGGTGCTTCTGCGGCCGGCGTTTCGCGCCGTCACTCCTCCTGCACTCCGATGGGTTCCAGTGGGCGTCATCGTCGTCGTCATCTGACGAGGAGTCGCTCGACGACATTGCATACAGGTCGTCCTCGTCCTCGTCCATGCGGTTCCTGAACGACGAGCGGTTCGTCGCCACGGCTGGCCTGTCGGTGGTGGCAGCTTTGGTTCCTGGCGGCGTCGGGGTCGTTCCCGTGGCGCCGTGGATAGCGATGTCGACGGACGTTGTCGTCTCCAAGTCTGGGAGGTCCCCCAGCAGCATTTCCAGATTATCCACCCCGGCGCTCGTCCACATGTCCATGCTCCCGCCGCGGAAGTCGTCGAACCACGCGCCGCCGGCGAGGCCATCCTCCGCGCCGTCGCCGAGGCACTGCATGACGCCGTCGAGCGGGTCGTCGGGGACGGGGAGCGCGGAGACGAAGGGCGCCGGCGGCCCGACGGTGCCGCTGCCGGCGACGTCGTTGCTGTGAGAGGCGCCCCGCGCTTGGCGGCCGTGGCTCTGGTGCATCGCGCCGCAAGGCTTCATGGCGTTCGCGGAAGCGGAGGTCGATCGATCTATGGCCTCTCGATCGGGAAGTTGCATGGCTTCCTCCGAGCGAGCGAGCGCGTATTATGGCGCCTAGGTCTCGAGCGTGCGTCCGAGTCGAGGACAGCAACCTGAGCGGTGGCGGTTTTGTAGTGTTCGAGTCGGCGTGGGCTTCGCATGTGGCCTTGCGGCCTAGCGCTCTAGCCCAGCACTAGTGCCTAACCGCCAACACCATGGCCCAATATCGATTCATCCGCACGTGCTGTCTCCTCTTTGATTGCTGTCGACACCTTCGATTTTTCTCAGATTCAACGAGAATTATTTTCCGTCAGGGATCGTGCTTCCACACGCTCGTGTACCAGCATAAGATCGCCATGAATCATGAAATAGGCTTCATAAGATCGAACAATACAAGGCATCATCAACTGTTTTAACAAATCCTCTTATACAAAGTAGAAAAAAAAGGCAAGACAAACAAAGAGAGGAATACCGAAAAAGGCTTTCACCCCACTTTATATATAAATCAACGATCCAGTTACAACCAACCTCATACAACTCCACACCAACCCATATAGGGCAAGATACAAGAATGTTGGGAACAACTACACCACCCAACACAACTCCAAGCCATCAACATGAAGGAAGAGAGAGCGCCGCTTGACGCCGGAGGCCTCATTCGTGAACGAATCACAGCGAAGAGTCGGAGCTGTGCACGACGAACCGATTATTCCAAGGCAGAGCCTTCAACAAGGTCATGGCACCTAAGTACCGCCAGCGCCCAATCCAGGGATCGAGGTTTCCCCCGGAGCAACACGGAGGAGGAAGAGGAACAACGACGACACCTTCAAGAAGGATACGACGCCCGTAGGCGCCGCCACCGACGACCTGGCAAAGCCAGAAAGAGTTTTCACCCGTCAAGCCCTCTTCGTCTCCGACAGGGAGTGCCGCAAGCACGCTGCAGAACCACCGCCACCGACCATCGTACCCAAGCTACCACGCCGCCCGCACGACCATGGTAACCGGCCAACATCCGAGCCGCAAGCTCCGCCCACGGCATCGCGCCTCCCACCACCGCGGCGGCCGCCCCGGCATCCAAGACTACCCCTCATCGCCGCCGCCGCACACCGACATCGTCAACCGGTGAAGGGGCAACAAAGACCCATCTTTCCGCCCCGAACAAGCTCCTTTGGTTGGAGCGGCCGACAGCAAGATCTAGGCAGGGAAAACGCCGGCGGCCAGACGTGCTGCAGCCACCCGAGACACCTGATCTGGAACCTCCAAATCTCGACGACAACGAGTCCGGGAGGCACCCCTGCCTCCCCCCTCACGGCGCCCTTGCCACCCACCGGCCAGCCGAGCCAAACCAGAGCACAAGAGGAGCCGCCACCACCAGCCAATTCATGCGCCACGACGGCCGTAGAAGAGGGGGTCAAGCATACCGATGTCGCGTCACCACCTCCTCTAGCCCGCGCCGAAGAAGACGCAGCCGCCCGCGACCTGTGCCGACCGCAGCCCTTGCCGCCGGAGGAGAAGACAGCCAACCGCCGCCGCCGCCCCAGGCACACACCGCCACCTCGCCACCCGCCGCGCTGTCGCTGCGGATGAATCGCCGTGGCGCCCGGCGCCAGCGCCACGCCCCAGCCCGGGGTGTTGACCCGCGCAAACCCCACCATGCGGGAGGATGAGGATGCCCCGCCGCCGCCGTCGACCGGCCTTTGCCCGGCTGGGCCCTCTGACGGCGGCGAGGGAGGAGGGGAGACTGGCGGCGCGATCTAGGGTTCCACTGGTACGCGTCGGTGCTATACAAACGGTTTTTAACCCCTTTCCGCGACGACATTTGGAACCATCGCCAAGTGAGTGTGGGCGATAGGGGGTCCTTCCCACACGACCCAGAAACCGTCGGGGATAGGGAGCCAAGATGCATATATAGTACTCCTACTCGTTTGTGCTCGCATTGCCATCGTAGTCGGTATTTTGTGGTGCTACGTTTACGATGCGCGGCCCATCACAAACGGTTCACTATTATAGAACGTGTATGATAAGCATACAATCACACACATTCGCTTTTCCCAAACCGTATGCGATAACTAATTAAGAAGATTAGCTAATCGTCGTACGAGTGTCGGATGATACGTCCATTTTGCATCATGCTTTTATATCGTTATTTATTGCATTATGGGCTGTTATTACACATTATGTCACAATACTTTTGCCTATTATCTCTTATTTTACAAGGTTTATACGAACAGGGAGAATGCCGGCAGCTGCAATTCTGGGCTGGAAAAGGAACAAATACTAGAGACCTATTCTGCACAACTCCAAAAGTCCTGAAACTTCACGGGAGCACTTTTTGGAATTAATAAAAAATATTGGTGAAAGAATCAACTCGAGGGGGCCCACACCCTGTCCACGAGGGTGGGGGGCGCGCGCCCTACCCCCTGGGCGTGCCCCCTGTCTCGTGGGACCCCTGGCAGGCCTCTGGTGCCCATCTTCTGCTATATGAAGTCTTTCGTCCTAGAAAAAATCAGAGGGAAGCTTTCGGGACGAAGCGCCGCCGTCTCGAGGCGGAACCTGGCGAAACCAATCTAGGGCTCCGGTGAAGCTGTTCTACCGGGGAAACATCCCTCCGGGAGGGGGAAATCATCACCATCGATCCTGTCATCGGGAGGGGGTCAATCTCCATCAACATCTTCACCAGCACCATCTCCTCTCAAACCCTAGTTCATCTCTTGTATCCGATCTTTGTCTCAAAACCTCAGATTGGTACCTGTAGGTTGCTAGTAGTGTTGATTACTCCTTGTAGTTGATGCTAGTTGGTTTATTTGGTGGAAGATTATAAGTTCAGATCCTTTATGCATATTAATACCCCTCTGATTATGAACATGAATACGATTTGTGAGTAGTTACGTTTGTTCTTGAGGACATGGGAGAAGTCTTGCTATAAGTAGTCATGTGAATTTGGTATTCGTTCGATATTTTGATGAGATGCATGTTGTATCTCCTCTAGTGGTGTTATGTGGACGTCGTGAAGGAAATATGCCCTAGAGGCAATAATAAAGTTATTATTTATTTCCTATTACATGATAAATTTTTATTATTCATGCTAGAATTGTATTAACCGGAAACATGATGCATGTGTGAATACATAGACAAACAGAGTGTCACTGTTATTGACGGTGTCCTGGACTAGGGGGTACTCACCACGTCATCTCCCGATATGTTAGATTGGGCCGAGGACCCCCATGGCCGTATACTCATGGGCCAGTTCGGACAGCTACCGCATACAAGGAAGATTCCACAAGACTTGGTGATCAAGACAAGGACTCCTCCCCACCGGCGTATACGGCTAGGACTCTTGTTATCCTAGGCCTCTGGTGCATTATATAAACCGAGGCCAGGCTAGTCGATAGAGATATACAACAATCATAATCATAGGCTAGCTTCTAGGGTTTAGCCTCTACGATCTCGTGGTAGATCAACTCTTGTAATACTCATATCATCAAGATCAATCAAGCAGGAAGTAGGGTATTACCTCCATCGAGAGGGCCCGAACCTGGGTAAACCTTGTGTCCCCCGTCTCCTGTTACCATCGATTCTAGACGCACAGTTCGGGACCCCCTACCCGAGATCCGCCTGTTTTGACACCGACATTGGTGCTTTCATTGAGAGTTCCGCTGTGTGATCGGCAAAAGGATCAATGGCTCGACTGCAGATCAACTGCGACGTCGGCTTCTTCGTCACCGGCTCGGCTGGTCACCTTGGCTGGGCCGAGGACTGCGCCCTACCTCCGATCGTCATGTTCAGATGAGGGCCTTCATCAACATCAACTCTGATCTCTATCAAGATCATGGAGGAATCATCCAGGGAGCCCGGGGGCTCAACGTCAACATTGCCCTCGGGCGACCGTGCTGTTTTTCTGGACAACGAACTTGTATCCGCCGCCACCGCCTCCTCAAGTGTCGTTTTAACGATTGCTTCGGTGGAATTGTGCGGAATTGAGTCTACAACAACCCTGGAAAATTTCGTCAAGTTTCGATGGAGGAATTTCTGGCAATCCGCGATATACCAGAGCCCTGTCAAATCTGGACGGGAATCTGGACGAGTTTAGGGCGTGGTGTCCAGCTTCTAGCTCGGACGTCCTTTGGAAGATCCAACCGTTGATCGGCTGCGAAATTCCTATATCTACCACCCCTCAAAATTTCAGCTCGATCCGACATTGACCACGTCACGAGTCACGACCTGCATCGGCAGGGACGCACTGTTGCTTTTTCAAGCCGATGTCCATCACGCCGACCTACTTCGACTCATCGGCTGACATCGAGGCTTCAACACCTCGGCTGGACCGGGGGCTTCGCCATCTCTTCATCAACCTACTCCGGAGACTTCGGCGTCACCAGTCAACCTGCTTCGTCACGTTAGCTGGACCGGGGGCTTTGCCTCGGCGAGCCAACCTTTACCAGCATCGCCATACCGTCGCTTCACCGCCCATCAGGCAATAAGAATGCGGATCGAGTCCCAATTTTGGGAGTCACTTTTCTTTGGATTTCTACAACAAATGAACCAGGTGCTATTAATCCTAGTATTTTTTGCTTGTTTGGGTTTATTTTTCTAAGGAATTATTACTCTGGTTTGTCCATCATCCGTACACAGGTCTATCAAATGATGGCCGCATTAACGATGGTCGCGTGGTGGTTCGGTCAGTTTCCGTACATAGTCCGGCGAACGCCGCATCCGGAACTCGGATCGACCTGTGAATTCAGGCTTTGCCACACCTTTACCGCATCACGCCGACGCCCCGCATCGACATTGACTTCGGCGCCAGGCCATATTCTTCTTATTACTCACTTTGCATAAATTATTTATTATGCAACATTTTTTTTCAATTTATCATTATTATTATTATCTCCGGTTTGCACTATTTTTTGTGCACAGGTAAATGATTCGGGTCGGGCAGTGTTGTCACCTCAGCGTACTGACATACCACGTCACCTCGGCTGGACGGGGGGCTTCGTCAACACCTCAGTAACCCATGCCGGGGACTTCGGCGGCCTGCATTGGTCGCGCTATGTCACCTCTTCGGAGTGCCGAGTTCTTCGCTCGGCCACATTGGGCTTGGGGGCTGAGACCTTGTCCCGCACCAAGCTCGGACCGCGTCATCAATGCCGAACACATTAACCAGCTAAGTCGCTTTGACGCTCAAAAACTCCCAGTTTTAAATTTTGTTCGATTCGACAAAGCATTATAACCTTTTGGCAAAAAGTGGCCTGTGAAAAACTTCCTTGTCGAAACTTTGTTTGTGACACACAAATTCAAATACCCCATTTATTTGGGGGCGTCCTTTATGAAGCTTTTCCTCTTGCATATGATTATACTTGTACGGCTTCGTTCCTTGTTCGTGTATTACGCCACAATACGCACCATATTGACTGAAGCGATTTGCAAGCTGGGTTGCCTCGCTCCTGTGTTTACCCCTACATTCCCGATTGTTCGGCTAGGGAGTAAAGGGAGCACCTCTGCAATTGTCATGATCGGGTTATCCGAGCCGGACCTCAGACTGGGTGAAGCCGAAAGCTAGCGCTCTTATTATTTTCAATTATGGTCGGCACACAACGAAACTCATGAGTACAAAAATCTATTGCACTAGTCTCATAGTAACAATGAGCACCAAAGAAAGGTATCAGTAGGGGTACTATTTTCTTCGAAGATGCTTCTTACACTTCGTCAGTAATATAGCATAAGTTCCCTGAGCGCGCTTTGTCTGTTACAGCCTTATGGCCTGATTGCCTGGTTATCGGAAACACCGTCGATATTCTCGACAGGTGGAGTACATAACACTTTTCGGCCCTTGACCGAAGAGGGAGAAGCCGACGGTCGGTTAAGACGCGTATAAAGTTCGGGTGAACACAGATATGATATAGGTACTTTGGTACATACAATCATTATATATAAAATTCTTTTACCCAAGTCACTTGGGGGCTCTTAAATTTATATGAGCCGTTTTATAATAAGTGTTCTTCTTCTTAGCCGTTGCAAAGTTTTTTATTATTATTTATCACTCCTTTTTTTGACACGAGTGAGTGGTCACTAGCCGGGGAGCCTAATTTCCCTCTCAAAGCCGCTAGAGTTTAGTTTGCTAAACTGGCCTAATGAGAAGTACTCCGCCTTCGGGATAGGTGGTTGAAGCCGTAGGCTAACCCGCTTGAAGTCTTTAGATAGGATGTGTCTTGTTAAAGCACGACAGAAGCACTTTTTTTTCTCTAAAGTCCAATTTTCAGATTGGCACCGAACACTTGATCTTGTTCGGACGTCAGGTTTTCACTGACGTTTTTTGGTTTTCCAAGCCTATGGCACTTTTAAATTATTTGTGTGTTTCCAGCATTAGTCTCGTAGTGCAACGCCGGACACCTTTAGAGATTTGGCAAAAACATTCTCGGATATTGCCATATATGCATGGGTTTCTAATTATGTCTTCGGTCAATAGTTGGGTTGCCTGGCTCCTGTGCTTGCCTCCTACATTCCGCTTTGTTCGGCTAGGTGTGCAAAGGGAGAACCACTGCGATTGTGCTGCCAGCTCGCATGGTTAAGCACCTCAGTGGAGAAAGCCGAAAACTGACTGTCACAATAGACGTAAACTGGTCAGCAATCCGATGACTATGTTAAATGACGGGCCGTTCATAACATTGGCTGAAGTGTTTACGGCTTGACCTCGGCTATCGCCGAACACTAACGGGGGGCTCATAGCTAGCTTCCCCAGTATAAAGCTCCTATGACCAAGCGAAAGTTATAAACCTCGCATATCTGATTGCCTCGTTTCCGCTAACACAACCGCCTTTGGGCACCGAGACGTCGGCTAAGGGTTGTTTTGTTATGCGGAAACACCCTTCGTAGTATATACCAAGGGGTAGAAGCCGATGATGGGCCACTTTCAACTGATAAAACGGTCGCAATGGAGTCAAAATAATGATGTAAAGTACTTGGATACATAGAATCATTACACACAATCTGTGATTTTACTCTGGATATCGATCCTTAATTCGGCCACCCGTGCCCACATTAAGGCTCGGGGGCTACTAGGCTATGCGCTCATTATTTACAAATATTAAAGGGCACATCGATCCCCTGATCTGGTGTTGCCACCCGACCAGTGTCTGGGGGGCTACTGCATTGCCTACTACAATGCAGAAAATTCCAACTGCCAAGTGTTCGGCTTGACCGAACTATGGGCAAACATGTCTTCGGATAACAATAGGTACCATTTGGACCTATCCGGCGTCAAGCTAAATATATTACGACAACTTTTCAAGACCCTCTCTCAAGGGCCCGTTTGCCGATCACTATTATCTCTAATATATTACACTGCGTTTTTATTCCTATGTATGCTGCCGAGCTAGGAGTTAATCCTCAGGCCGATTTCGCTCATCGGCCTGAGTCTCAGGGGCTACTGGGAGCAGCGGTTTCATGTTTTCCTTCAGGTGCATCTCGGGTTTTAGACTGATACACACCTTGAGGGCTACTGGATATACATATACTGGCTATATACCTCGGCAGAGAATAAACTGCACCAATAAAAAATATTCACAAAAAATCAGCCCGCTGTCGGGTGGTGCACCACCTCGGAAGCAGTCCGGCATAAAGCTCGGGCGCCAGTGGCTGGCTCCATAGAGGGCATTTCCGGCATTAAGCTCGGCTAAACTCCTTTGACTTTTTTGAACCAAGGTGATCTGTGACACCTCGGATATAGTCCGGCGTTGGAGCTCGGATATAGTCCGGCGTTGGAGCTTGGACACAATCCGGCATTGGTGCTTGGCTGCAAAGGATACCTCGAATGCAGTCCGGCGTTGGGGCTCGGATGCAAGAGGACACCGCCGCACGGGAAGAACTTCAAACCCGAGGCGGGCATAAAAATAACAAGGCATTGATAAAGGCCGAAGACTTAAAGGGCTCCTTGGATACCCGACGTATAAACTCATCAGATTTAGCTCGGCAATCCTCAAGGCAGATGATGGGAAAATTTGTTGAACCAGTTTTCAAGACCGACGACCGAAGATGAAGAACAGTTCGGAAGAATCGAGGAGCGTCCCTAACTTGAAGACCGGTTCAGGGGGCTACTGACGGTGTCCTGCACTAGGGGGTACTCACCACGTCATCTCCCGATCTGTTAGATTGGGCCGAGGACCCCCATGGCCGTATACTCATGGGCCAGTTCAGACAACTGCCGCATAGAAGGAAGATTCCACAAGACTTGGTGATCAAGACAAGGACTCCTCCCCACCGGCGTATTCGGCTAGGACTCTTGTTATCCTAGGCCTCTGGTGCATTATATAAACGAGGCCAGGCTAGTCGATAGAGATATACAACAATCATAATCATAGGCTAGCTTCTAGGGTTTAGCCTCTACGATCTCGTGGTAGATCAACTCTTGTAATACTCATATCATCAAGATCAATCAAGCAGGAAGTAGGGTATTACCTACATCGAGAGGGCCCGAACCTGGGTAAACCTTGTGTCCCCCGTCTCCTGTTACCATCGATCCTAGACGCACAGTTCGGGACCCCCTACCCGAGATCCGCCTGTTTTGACACCGACATTGGTGCTTTCATTGAGAGTTCCGCTGTGTGATCGGCAAAAGGATCAATGGCTCGACTGCAGATCAACTGCGACGTCGGCTTCTTCGTCACCGGCTCGGCTGGTCACCTTGGCTGGGCCGAGGACTGCGCCCTACCTCCGATCGTCATGTTCGGATGAGGGCCTTCATCAACATCAACTCCGATCTCTATCAAGATCATGGAGGAATCATCCAGGGAGCCCGGGGGCTCAACGTCAACATTGCCCTCGGGCGACCGTGCTGTTTTTCTGGACAGCGAACTTGTATCCGCCGCCACCGCCTCCTCAAGTGTCGTTTTAACGATTGCTTCGGTGGAATTGTGCGGAATTGAGTCTACAACAACCCTGGAAAATTTCGTCAAGTTCCGATGGAGGAATTTCTGGCAATCCGCGATATACCAGAGCCCTGTCAAATCTGGACGAGAATCTGAACGAGTTTAGGGCGTGGTATCCAGCTTCTAGCTCGGACGTCCTTTGGAAGATCCAACCGTTCATCGGCTGCGGAATTCCTATATCTACCACCCCTCAAAATTTTAGCTCGATCCGACCGTCCAAACTTCGGGAACCTTCCGATTAGTGCATCACTTTCCGGATCTGTTTTCTGCGCGAAAACGAATCCGACCCGAGTTCGTGTTTTTTATGAACGGGATTTAGGACATCCAGTTTGAAGGAAGTTTTGTATGGGGTATTGTGTTTTGTTCCCGAAGACATCCCACTAACTTTAAAATCTTTTGAACATGATCTTCACCATCATGCTGGTGTCAAACCAGTCCGGCAATATTGCTCCACGGCTGCCGACCTGCGCTAGACACGTCGTCACTTTGTTGAGCCGAGCTCAACTTATTCGGATCATCATCTCGGCGAGCCGAACAGGAGTTCGGCATTGCGAAGGATAAATCATCACCAACATCGCTGCCCCATGATTACACGGAGCGGGCACGCCGGCATCGCCGCACGGTCACTTCATCAAGCCGGCATTGACCACGTCACGAGTCACGACCTGCATCGGCAGGGACGCACTGTTGCTTTTTCAAGCCGATGTCCATCACGCCGACCTACTTCGACTCATCGGCTGACATCGAGGCTTCAACACCTCGGCTGGACCGGGGGCTTCGCCATCTCTTCATCAACCTACTCCGGAGACTTCGGCGTCACCAGTCAACCTGCTTCGTCACGTTAGCTGGACCGGGGGCTTTGCCTCGGCGAGCCAACCTTTACCAGCATCGCCATACCGTCGCTTCACCGCCCATCAGGCAATAAGAATGCGGATCGAGTCCCAATTTTGGGAGTCACTTTTCTTTGGATTGCTACAACAAATGAACCAGGTGCTATTAATCCTAGTATTTTTTGCTTGTTTGGGTTTATTTTTCTAAGGAATTATTACTCTGGTTTGTCCATCATCCGTACACAGGTCTATCAAATGATGGCCGCATTAACGATGGTCGCGTGGTGGTTCGGTCAGTTTCCGTACATAGTCCGGCGAACGCCGCATCCGGAACTCGGACCGACCTGTGAATTCAGGCTTTGCCACACCTTTACCGCATCACGCCGACGCCCCGCATCGACATTGACTTCGGCGCCAGGCCATATTCTTCTTATTACTCACTTTGCATAAATTATTTATTATGCAACATTTTTTTTCAATTTATCATTATTATTATTATCTCCGGTTTGCACTATTTTTTGTGCACAGGTAAATGATTCGGGTCGGGCAGTGTTGTCACCTCAGCGTACTGACATACCACGTCACCTCGGCTGGACGGGGGGCTTCGTCAACACCTCAGTAACCCATGCCGGGGACTTCGGCGGCCTGCATTGGTCGCGCTATGTCACCTCTTCGGAGTGCCGAGTTCTTCGCTCGGCCACATTGGGCTTGGGGGCTGAGACCTTGTCCCGCACCAAGCTCGGACCGCGTCATCAATGCCGAACACATTAACCAGCTAAGTCGCTTTGACGCTCAAAAACTCCCAGTTTTAAATTTTGTTCGATTCGACAAAGCATTATAACCTTTTGGCAAAAAGTGGCCTGTGAAAAACTTCCTTGTCGAAACTTTGTTTGTGACACACAAATTCAAATACCCCATTTATTTGGGGGCGTCCTTTATGAAGCTTTTCCTCTTGCATATGATTATACTTGTACGGCTTCGTTCCTTGTTCGTGTATTACGCCACAATACGCACCATATTGACTGAAGCGATTTGCAAGCTGGGTTGCCTCGCTCCTGTGTTTACCCCTACATTCCCGATTGTTCGGCTAGGGAGTAAAGGGAGCACCTCTGCAATTGTCATGATCGGGTTATCCGAGCCGGACCTCAGACTGGGTGAAGCCGAAAGCTAGCGCTCTTATTATTTTCAATTATGGTCGGCACACAACGAAACTCATGAGTATAAAAATCTATTGCACTAGTCTCATAGTAACAATGAGCACCAAAGAAAGGTATCAGTAGGGGTACTATTTTCTTCGAAGATGCTTCTTACACTTCGTCAGTAATATAGCATAAGTTCCCTGAGCGCGCTTTGTCTGTTACAGCCTTATGGCCTGATTGCCTGGTTATCGGAAACACCGTCGATATTCTCGACAGGTGGAGTACATAACACTTTTCGGCCCTTGACCGAAGAGGGAGAAGCCGACGGTCGGTTAAGACGCGTATAAAGTTCGGGTGAACACAGATATGATATAGGTACTTTGGTACATACAATCATTATATATAAAATTCTTTTACCCAAGTCACTTGGGGGCTCTTAAATTTATATGAGCCGTTTTATAATAAGTGTTCTTCTTCTTAGCCGTTGCAAAGTTTTTTATTATTATTTATCACTCCTTTTTTTGACACGAGTGAGTGGTCACTAGCCGGGGAGCCTAATTTCCCTCTCAAAGCCGCTAGAGTTTAGTTTGCTAAACTGGCCTAATGAGAAGTACTCCGCCTTCGGGATAGGTGGTTGAAGCCGTAGGCTAACCCGCTTGAAGTCTTTAGATAGGATGTGTCTTGTTAAAGCACGACAGAAGCACTTTTTTTTCTCTAAAGTCCAATTTTCAGATTGGCACCGAACACTTGATCTTGTTCGGACGTCAGGTTTTCACTGACGTTTTTTGGTTTTCCAAGCCTATGGCACTTTTAAATTATTTGTGTGTTTCCAGCATTAGTCTCGTAGTGCAACGCCGGACACCTTTAGAGATTTGGCAAAAACATTCTCGGATATTGCCATATATGCATGGGTTTCTAATTATGTCTTCGGTCAATAGTTGGGTTGCCTGGCTCCTGTGCTTGCCTCCTACATTCCGCTTTGTTCGGCTAGGTGTGCAAAGGGAGAACCACTGCGATTGTGCTGCCAGCTCGCATGGTTAAGCACCTCAGTGGAGAAAGCCGAAAACTGACTGTCACAATAGACGTAAACTGGTCAGCAATCCGATGACTATGTTAAATGACGGGCCGTTCATAACATTGGCTGAAGTGTTTACGGCTTGACCTCGGCTATCGCCGAACACTAACGGGGGGCTCATAGCTAGCTTCCCCAGTATAAAGCTCCTATGACCAAGCGAAAGTTATAAACCTCGCATATCTGATTGCCTCGTTTCCGCTAACACAACCGCCTTTGGGCACCGAGACGTCGGCTAAGGGTTGTTTTGTTATGCGGAAACACCCTTCGTAGTATATACCAAGGGGTAGAAGCCGATGATGGGCCACTTTCAACTGATAAAACGGTCGCAATGGAGTCAAAATAATGATGTAAAGTACTTGGATACATAGAATCATTACACACAATCTGTGATTTTACTCTGGATATCGATCCTTAATTCGGCCACCCGTGCCCACATTAAGGCTCGGGGGCTACTAGGCTATGCGCTCATTATTTACAAATATTAAAGGGCACATCGATCCCCTGATCTGGTGTTGCCACCCGACCAGTGTCTGGGGGGCTACTGCATTGCCTACTACAATGCAGAAAATTCCAACTGCCAAGTGTTCGGCTTGACCGAACTATGGGCAAACATGTCTTCGGATAACAATAGGTACCATTTGGACCTATCCGGCGTCAAGCTAAATATATTACGACAACTTTTCAAGACCCTCTCTCAAGGGCCCGTTTGCCGATCACTATTATCTCTAATATATTACACTGCGTTTTTATTCCTATGTATGCTGCCGAGCTAGGAGTTAATCCTCAGGCCGATTTCGCTCATCGGCCTGAGTCTCAGGGGCTACTGGGAGCAGCGGTTTCATGTTTTCCTTCAGGTGCATCTCGGGTTTTAGACTGATACACACCTTGAGGGCTACTGGATATACATATACTGGCTATATACCTCGGCAGAGAATAAACTGCACCAATAAAAAATATTCACAAAAAATCAGCCCGCTGTCGGGTGGTGCACCACCTCGGAAGCAGTCCGGCATAAAGCTCGGGCGCCAGTGGCTGGCTCCATAGAGGGCATTTCCGGCATTAAGCTCGGCTAAACTCCTTTGACTTTTTTGAACCAAGGTGATCTGTGACACCTCGGATATAGTCCGGCGTTGGAGCTCGGATATAGTCCGGCGTTGGAGCTTGGACACAATCCGGCATTGGTGCTTGGCTGCAAAGGATACCTCGAATGCAGTCCGGCGTTGGGGCTCGGATGCAAGAGGACACCGCCGCACGGGAACAACTTCAAACCCGAGGCGGGCATAAAAATAACAAGGCATTGATAAAGGCCGAAGACTTAAAGGGCTCCTTGGATACCCGACGTATAAACTCATCAGATTTAGCTCGGCAATCCTCAAGGCAGATGATGGGAAAATTTGTTGAACCAGTTTTCAAGACCGACGACCGAAGATGAAGAACAGTTCGGAAGAATCGAGGAGCGTCCCTAACTTGAAGACCGGTTCAGGGGGCTACTGACGGTGTCCTGCACTAGGGGGTACTCACCACGTCATCTCCCGATCTGTTAGATTGGGCCGAGGACCCCCATGGCCGTATACTCATGGGCCAGTTCAGACAACTGCCGCATAGAAGGAAGATTCCACAAGACTTGGTGATCAAGACAAGGACTCCTCCCCACCGGCGTATTCGGCTAGGACTCTTGTTATCCTAGGCCTCTGGTGCATTATATAAACGAGGCCAGGCTAGTCGATAGAGATATACAACAATCATAATCATAGGCTAGCTTCTAGGGTTTAGCCTCTACGATCTCGTGGTAGATCAACTCTTGTAATACTCATATCATCAAGATCAATCAAGCAGGAAGTAGGGTATTACCTACATCGAGAGGGCCCGAACCTGGGTAAACCTTGTGTCCCCCGTCTCCTGTTACCATCGATCCTAGACGCACAGTTCGGGACCCCCTACCCGAGATCCGCCTGTTTTGACACCGACATTGGTGCTTTCATTGAGAGTTCCGCTGTGTGATCGGCAAAAGGATCAATGGCTCGACTGCAGATCAACTGCGACGTCGGCTTCTTCGTCACCGGCTCGGCTGGTCACCTTGGCTGGGCCGAGGACTGCGCCCTACCTCCGATCGTCATGTTCGGATGAGGGCCTTCATCAACATCAACTCCGATCTCTATCAAGATCATGGAGGAATCATCCAGGGAGCCCGGGGGCTCAACGTCAACATTGCCCTCGGGCGACCGTGCTGTTTTTCTGGACAGCGAACTTGTATCCGCCGCCACCGCCTCCTCAAGTGTCGTTTTAACGATTGCTTCGGTGGAATTGTGCGGAATTGAGTCTACAACAACCCTGGAAAATTTCGTCAAGTTCCGATGGAGGAATTTCTGGCAATCCGCGATATACCAGAGCCCTGTCAAATCTGGACGAGAATCTGAACGAGTTTAGGGCGTGGTATCCAGCTTCTAGCTCGGACGTCCTTTGGAAGATCCAACCGTTCATCGGCTGCGGAATTCCTATATCTACCACCCCTCAAAATTTTAGCTCGATCCGACCGTCCAAACTTCGGGAACCTTCCGATTAGTGCATCACTTTCCGGATCTGTTTTCTGCGCGAAAACGAATCCGACCCGAGTTCGTGTTTTTTATGAACGGGATTTAGGACATCCAGTTTGAAGGAAGTTTTGTATGGGGTATTGTGTTTTGTTCCCGAAGACATCCCACTAACTTTAAAATCTTTTGAACATGATCTTCACCATCATGCTGGTGTCAAACCAGTCCGGCAATATTGCTCCACGGCTGCCGACCTGCGCTAGACACGTCGTCACTTTGTTGAGCCGAGCTCAACTTATTCGGATCATCATCTCGGCGAGCCGAACAGGAGTTCGGCATTGCGAAGGATAAATCATCACCAACATCGCTGCCCCATGATTACACGGAGCGGGCACGCCGGCATCGCCGCACGGTCACTTCATCAAGCCGGCATTGACCACGTCACGAGTCACGACCTGCATCGGCAGGGACGCACTGTTGCTTTTTCAAGCCGATGTCCATCACGCCGACCTACTTCGACTCATCGGCTGACATCGAGGCTTCAACACCTCGGCTGGACCGGGGGCTTCGCCATCTCTTCATCAACCTACTCCGGAGACTTCGGCGTCACCAGTCAACCTGCTTCGTCACGTTAGCTGGACCGGGGGCTTTGCCTCGGCGAGCCAACCTTTACCAGCATCGCCATACCGTCGCTTCACCGCCCATCAGGCAATAAGAATGCGGATCGAGTCCCAATTTTGGGAGTCACTTTTCTTTGGATTGCTACAACAAATGAACCAGGTGCTATTAATCCTAGTATTTTTTGCTTGTTTGGGTTTATTTTTCTAAGGAATTATTACTCTGGTTTGTCCATCATCCGTACACAGGTCTATCAAATGATGGCCGCATTAACGATGGTCGCGTGGTGGTTCGGTCAGTTTCCGTACATAGTCCGGCGAACGCCGCATCCGGAACTCGGACCGACCTGTGAATTCAGGCTTTGCCACACCTTTACCGCATCACGCCGACGCCCCGCATCGACATTGACTTCGGCGCCAGGCCATATTCTTCTTATTACTCACTTTGCATAAATTATTTATTATGCAACATTTTTTTTCAATTTATCATTATTATTATTATCTCCGGTTTGCACTATTTTTTGTGCACAGGTAAATGATTCGGGTCGGGCAGTGTTGTCACCTCAGCGTACTGACATACCACGTCACCTCGGCTGGACGGGGGGCTTCGTCAACACCTCAGTAACCCATGCCGGGGACTTCGGCGGCCTGCATTGGTCGCGCTATGTCACCTCTTCGGAGTGCCGAGTTCTTCGCTCGGCCACATTGGGCTTGGGGGCTGAGACCTTGTCCCGCACCAAGCTCGGACCGCGTCATCAATGCCGAACACATTAACCAGCTAAGTCGCTTTGACGCTCAAAAACTCCCAGTTTTAAATTTTGTTCGATTCGACCAAGCATTATAACCTTTTGGCAAAAAGTGGCCTGTGAAAAACTTCCTTGTCGAAACTTTGTTTGTGACACACAAATTCAAATACCCCATTTATTTGGGGGCGTCCTTTATGAAGCTTTTCCTCTTGCATATGATTATACTTGTACGGCTTCGTTCCTTGTTCGTGTATTACGCCACAATACGCACCATATTGACTGAAGCGATTTGCAAGCTGGGTTGCCTCGCTCCTGTGTTTACCCCTACGTTCCCGATTGTTTGGCTAGGGAGTAAAGGGTGCACCTCTGCAATTGTCATGATCGGGTCATCCGAGCCGGACCTCAGACTGGGTGAAGCCGAAAGCTAGCGCTCTTATTATTTTCAATTATGGTCGGCACACAACGAAACTCATGAGTACAAAAATCTATTGCACTAGTCTCATAGTAACAATGAGCACCAAAGAAAGGTATCGGTAGGGGTACTATTTTCTTCGAAGATGCTTCTTACACTTTGGCAGTAATATAGCATAAGTTCCCTGAGCGCGCTTTGTCTGTTACAGCCTTATGGCCTGATTGCCTGGTTATCGGAAACACCGTCGATATTCTCGACAGGTGGAGTACATAACACTTTTCGGCCCTTGACCGAAGAGGGAGAAGCCGACGGTCGGTTAAGACGCGTATAAAGTTTGGGTGAACACATATATGATATAGGTACTTTGGTACATACAATCATTATATATAAAATTCTTTTACCCAAGTCACTTGGGGGTTCTTAAATTTATATGAGCCGTTTTATAATAAGTGTTCATCTTCTTAGCCGTTGCAAAGTTTTTTATTATTATTTATCACTCCTTTTTTCGACACGAGTGAGTGGTCACTAGCCGGGGAGCCTAATTTCCCTCTCAAAGCCGCTAGAGTTTAGTTTGCTAAACTGGCCTAATGGGAAGTACTCCGCCTTCGGGATAGGTGGTTGAAGCCGTAGGCTAACCCGCTTGAAGTCTTTAGATAGGATGTGTCTTGTTAAAGCACGACAGAAGCACTTTTTTTTCTCTAAAGTCCAATTTTCAGATTGGCACCGAACACTTGATCTTGTTCGGACGTCAGGTTTTCACTGACGTTTTTTGGTTTTCCAAGCCTATGGCACTTTTAAACTATTTGTGTGTTTCCAGCATTAGTCTCGTAGTGCAACGCCGGACACCTTTAGAGATTCGGCAAAAACATTCTCGGATATTGCCATATATGCATGGGTTTCGAATTGTGTCTTCGGTCAATAGTTGGGTTGCCCGGCTCCTGTGCTTGCCTCCTACGTTCCGCTTTGTTCGGCTAGGTGTGCAAAGGGAGAACCACTGCGATTGTGCTTCCAGCTCGCATGGTTAAGCACCTCAGTGGAGAAAGCCGAAAACTGACTGTCACAATAGACGTAAACTGGTCAGCGATCCGATGACTATGTTAAATGACGGGCCGTTCATAACATTGGGTGAAGTGTTTACAGCTTGACCTCGGCTATCGCCGAACACTAATCGGGGGCTCATAGCTAGCTTCCCCAGTATAAAGCTCCTATGACCAAGCGAAAGTTATAAAGCCCGCATATCTGATTGCCTCATTTCCGCTAACAGAACTGCCTTCGGGCACCGAGACGTCGGCTAAGGGTTGTTTTGTTATGCGGAAACACCCTTCGTAGTATATACCAAGGGGTAGAAGCCGATGATGGGCCACTTTCAACTGATAAAACGGTCGCAATGGAGTCAAAATAATGATGTAAAGTACTTGGATACATGGAATCATTACACATAATCTATGATTTTACTATGGATATTGATCCTTAATTCGGCCACCCGTGCCCACATTAAGGCTCGGGGGCTACTGGGCTTTGCACTAATTATTTACAAATATTAAAGGGGCACATCGATCCCTTGATCTGTTGTTGCCACCCGACCAGTGTCTCGGGGGCTACTGCATTGCCTATTACAATGCAGAAATTTCCAACTGCCAAGTGTTCGGCTTGACCGAACTATGGGCAAACGTGTCTTCGGATAACAATAGGTACCATTTGGACCTATCCGGCGTCAAGCTAAATATATTACGGCAACTTTTCAAGACCCTCTCTCAAGGGACCGTTTGCCGATCACTATTATCTCTAATATATTACTCTGCGTTTTTATTCCTAGGTATGCTGCCGAGCTAGGAGTTGATCCTCAGGCCGATTTCGCTCATCGGCCCGAGTCTCAGGGGCTACTGGGAGCAGCGGTTTCATGTTTTCCTTCAGGTGCATCTCGGGTTTTAGACTGATACACACCTTGAGGGCTACTGGATATACATATACTGGCTATATACCTCGGCAGAGAATAAACTGCACCAATAAAAAATATTCACAAAAAATCAGCCCGCTGTCGGGTGGTGCACCACCTCGGAAGCAGTCCGGCATAAAGCTCGGGCGCCAGTGGCTGGCTCCATAGAGGGTATTTCTGGCATTAAGCTCGGCTAAACTCCTTCGACTTTTTTGAATCAAGGTGATCTATGACACCTCGGATATAGTCCGGGGTTGGAGCTCGGATACAGTCCGGCGTTGGAGCTTGGACACAATCCGGCATTGGTGCTTGGCTGCAAAGGATACCTCGAATGCAGTCCGGCGTTGGGGCTCGGATGCAAGAGGACACCGCCGCACGGGAACAACTTCAAACCCGAGGCGGACATAAAAATAACAAGGCATTGATAAAGGCCGAAGACTTAAAGGGCTCCTCAGATACCCGACGTATAAACTCATCAGATTTAGCTCGGCAATCCTCAAGACAGATGATGGGAAAATTTGTTGAACCAGTTTTCAAGACCGACGACCGAAGATGAAGAACAGTTCGGAAGAATCGAGGAGCGTCCCTAACTTGAAGACCGGTTCATGGGGCTACTGACGGTGTCCTGGACTAGGGGGTACTCACCACGTCATCTCCCGATCTGTTAGATTGGGCCGAGGACCCCCATGGCCGTATAATCATGGGCCAGTTCGGACAGCTGCCGCATACAAGGGAGATTCCACAAGACTTGGTGATCAAGACAAGGACTCCTCCCCACCGGCGTATTCGGCTAGGACTCTTGTTATCCTAGGCCTCTGGTGCATTATATAAACCGAGGTCAGGCTAGTCGATAGAGATATACAACAATCATAATCATAGGCTAGCTTCTAGGGTTTAGCCTCTACGATCTCGTGGTAGATCAACTCTTGTAATACTCATATCATCAAGATCAATCAAGCAGGAAGTAGGGTATTACTTCCATCGAGAGGGCCCGAACCTGGGTGTGACGCCCCGATAATTAAGCTACAGCAACCCTCTGCTAATGATGCCATGTCACCTCCGTTACTGTTGCTAATCCCGCGTTAGTTCAAAACCGATTCAAAAACCGAATTCAAAAACAAGTCAAACAATTAAAGTTTTCAAAAGTCAAAACTAAAATGTTCTTAATATGACAAATAATTCAAAAGACATATTGGTGGAGAAACCAACTCTTTATAAAATGTTTAAATGCACTAAACTAATTAAATCATTAGCTAAAACCATTAATTAAATGCCTTTTATGTTTTGAAAATTACTAAACTAAATTATTTTGGGTTGAAACCTTTTGTGGTTGTGACATAAGTTGTAACATCAATTTAGGTGCCACTTTGGTATTTTATTAATACTAAGATAATTAGGAACTAAATGAAAACAGTAAAGGAAAAATACATAAAAGGGAAAAATCAAAACCAAAAACAAAAGAGAGTAAAAGCCCCCCCTCACTGGGCTTCGGCCCACCAGGCCGCTACCCGGCCGGCCCACCCCACTACCACCTCGCCTACTTAGGCCTCCCCCTCACACCCTCAAACCCTAACCCCCCGTCAGCCCACTTTTCCCCACTCTCCCGATCTCTCTCCCCTCCCCCGCGTGGATCTGGATCGGGGGCGCTCGCCCCCGACAACCGCGTCGACCCCGACGCCCACCGGACCCCGCCGCCGCCCGGAGCTCCACGGGCCTCGCCGGAGCTTTCCCCGCCGGACTGCCTCCTCCTTCTCAACGGCCTGCCTCCTCTCCGTCACGCCGTCACCGTCTGTCGGAGTAAGTGGCCACGGGTAGCCAAACCGGCTACCCCTGGCTCTTCAGAAAATTTATCAGGCCTTTGGGCCTTCAAGCACTCCAAGCATTTGGGCCGCCTTCCCGGGCCGGCTACCACTAAAGCCGACTCCCGGAAGGCGACCCAGCCTCACCGACTCCAAGAAGCCGGCCAAGAGAAACGCCGACTCCTAGAAGCCGGCCGAGACCACAACCGCCCCTACATAACGACGACCTGACGGGGCATGGCCACAGTGCAGCCCACGACCCCCGAAGCCCGAGGCAGGCATGGTTACAGGAGGCCGTACGGGAGGGATGTCTCCCGTGCGGCCGGGCACTGTAGCCACGCCAGCTACGACGTCATCCACGACCCACTCCTGCACGGCCCAAGGACTGCGGGCCCCTTCAGCCAGAGGGAGGCGTGAGGGCGGCCCAGCCTTTCCTAGTCGGCCAGGAGCATAGCCGGCCTCCAGAAGCCGGCGACTCCCTTCCTCGAAGCAGGAGCCCATTTAAGGAGACAAGACGAGGTGAGGCTACAGTGATAGCCCCCGACGCGGATCACTGTAGCCACGCTTACCTCGACAAAGCCCTCATCATCAGAGGCGCGGCTACAGTAAGCAGCCGCCGACAAGACCCTAGGCGGTGGGGCCGGCCTGCCGACCGAGTAGCCGGCAGCCGGCGGGACCCACCAGCCGGCGGGACCCAGCAGCCGGCGGAGGAGCCGGCAGGCGTAGACACTGACGGCTGGGGCCAGTTCCCAGTCGGATTACCATTGTACCCCCGGGGGGTAGGCCTATATAAACCCCCCGGAGCACCCATGCAAAGGGTTGGCTTCTGGTTGGCACCTCTGCATGTTTGGCTTCCAAGCATAGCACACGCACACACACCATAGATAGAGAGAAGCAAGAGCTAGCCTTGTTCTTCTTCTCCCTTGATCCCAACAGCTCTAGGAGCGATTGTAGCTACTCTTTATCGAGCTAGTGATCATGCGGAGACCCCGCAGAGCAGGACTAGGGGTGTTATCTCCTCGGAGAGCCCCGAACCTGGGTAAGATTCGTCGGCGTGCATGTCTTCGCCTCATCCCGTTTCCAGGCACCGGCGACGTTTTATTGGCTCCCACAATGATAAGCCATCCTTTGGCATATGTCGCACCAACCACCCGACATTTGGCGCCCACCGTGGGGCCAGGTGCACCGTCGTCCGGAGACCTGTTCTGGACGGGAACCTTCTTCCTTCCCCGCGAGCGCAGCCAGCCTGCTGCGCCCGATGGCGCTTGCCCCGATGCGCTGCAAGGCGTCGACAACGCCTGCGCAGCGAGCCGCCTCGCCGATCTGCTCGGTGAGACTCGCATCTCCGACGAGCCTGCGTCCGACGCAGGCACCGACTACCCCGAGAGCCGCCTCGTCAGCCTCCTCGACCAACTTCACGTCTCCAGCGAGCCTGCTGCGGACATGGAGTCTATCGGCTCCACCGACCTGATGCTCATCGACTCCGACACCGCGTCGCTCGACGCCTACCCCTCCGACGTGGTGGTCTTCGACGACCCACTCCCTCGAACTGACAGCGGCAGCAGCGCTGTCACCGAAGTGCTGATCATCAGCCACGTCTCCAACTCGGGCGGGAGCGCCCGCGACGCTCAGCAAGTAGCGATGCACGACCTCTCCATCCCCCTCCCGGCCGACGCCGATGCCGAGACCCTGGAGGCATGCCGTCTTGCCCTCATCACGGAGAGCAAGAAGATAGCCTCGATGAGACGCCTCACCAAGGCCCACCAGCGCGAAGTCGACCGCGCCGCCTTCGGGACGCCGCCGCCGAGCGGCCCGAGCCGAGCCGGCTTCGTCCAGAAGCGCGGCGCAGCCGTTGCCAGCATGCTGGGCGCAGATCGCCCCGTCTACGCCACCCCGCTCGAGAATCTGCGAGCCGCTCAGGCGGCAGCAGAGGAGCTCAATGGGCTGGGAGCCGATGAGCTCCCCTACATGACAAGACGCATCCAGCAGCTGATCGACGCGGCTGCAGAACGGCACGAAGCCGGCGCCCGAGCTGATAGCCATCCCCCGCGCCGGGAGCACGCCGCGACATCCCGCTCGCCGACTGCGAGCGGCACGCGCCAGAAGAAAGACAAGGAGCCGGCTGCCAGCCGCAGCCGGACCCGCATCACTATCGAGCGCGACGCGGAAGGCCGCCCTCGGGCGGTTGAACATCAGGGAAACCTGCCTCCTCCCCCGCCTCAAAGAGAAAGACGCCTCACTCCACCGCCTATCACCCATCCGACTCTTGGCGACCGACTCGGCCGCCGAGAAGGAGTCGGCAAGAGTGACGCCCGCCACAGGATCGACCGCCTTGCTCGGTCCCTGGCGATAGAAGAAGAAGACGATGTCGGCCCGCCATGCTTTGGCCCCCGCATCCGCGACGAGCCCTTCCCCAAAGGGTTCTCGCTCCCCAGAGACACGCCCAAGTACAACGGCTCGGTGAAGCCGGAAGATTGGCTCATCGACTACTCCACAGCCGTCAGCATCGCCAACGGCAACCGGCGCGTTGCCGTAAAGTACGTCCCCCTGATGCTGCAGGGCACGGCGCGCACATGGCTCAACAGCCTCAAGCCCTACAGCATCAACAGCTGGCTGGACTTCACCGAGGTTTTCGTCCGCAACTTCACCAGCACCTACAAGCGGCCTCCCAAGCCTCGCCAGCTCTCCCTCTGCGTCCAAGGGCCCAACGAGTCGACCCGCGACTACCTCACGCGATGGGCCGAGCTCCGCAACTCCTGCGAGGGAGTGCATGAGGTCCAGGCCATCGAGTACTTCACTGCCGGGTGCCGAGAGGGCACCCTCCTCAAGCACCGACTCCTCTGCGACGAGCCGGCTACCCTCGATGAGTTGCTGATCACCGCCGACAAGTACGCCACTGCCGACTCCTCCATGAAGACCAAGCTCCGAGTGGACGCCTCGGGGAAGGTAGTCGCTCCGGCTCCCAAGACGCCGGCTGGCGACCCAAACCGGCGCCCCTACCAAAACGACCACAAGCGCAAGGGCCCCATGCCGACTTCCTCCAGTCGGCAGGTGGCCACAGTTGAAGACGAGCAGCCCGAGGAGCGGTCCGCTCCCAAGAAGAAGGGAGGCCGGCCGCCCTGGCAGCCGTCCTTCTCCTACGAACAAGCACTCGATGCCCCCTGCAAGTTCCACAGCGGCGCGGAGCCGTCCAACCATACAACACGGAAATGCCACTGGCTCACCCGCATCACCAAGGGCGAAGGGATAGTGCCACCTCCGCCTCCCGGCCCACCGCCTCCAGCTCCCCAGCAGCCGGCGGCCCGGCCGGTAGTCGGCGCCATCCAAGACGAGTTCCCCGAAGCGCACGACGCCTACGTCGTCTTCACGAGTCAAGTCGACGACAAGCGCAGCCGACGCCGGCAACACCAAGAAGTAAACGCAGTCGCCTCTAGCACCGCCGAGTTCATGCATTGGTCGGAAAAGCCCATCAGCTGGAGCCAGGCCGACCACCCAGAGGTGATGCCTTCGCCTGGCTCCTATGCTATGGTCTTGGACGTCACCCTTGCGACGGAGAGGCGAGCTGCCAGATTTTCCCGCGTCCTGATAGACGGCGGAAGCAGTATCAACATACTGTACCGCGACACCATGGACAAGCTGAACATCAAAGCAAAGCAGCTCATGCCGAGCCGCACTGTCTTCCATGGTATCGTACCCGGCCTATCTTGCTCTCCAATCGGCAAGATCAAAATGGATGTTCTCTTCGGAGACAAAGATCACTTCCGCCGGGAAGCAATATGGTTCGAGGTGGTGGACCTGGAGAGCCCCTATCATGCGCTACTTGGCCGACCTGCTTTGGCCAAGTTCATGGCTGTGCCCCATTATGCCTATCTGAAGATGAAGATGCCGAGCTCGAAGGGGATCATCACGGTAGCCGGCGACTACAAGAAGTCCATCGAGTGTGCCATGGCCAGCAGCCGGCTGGCCGAGTCCCTCGTGGTGGCGGAAGAGAAGAAGATGCTGGAACGGGTTGTGGCCATGGCCGGCAAGCAGCCGACCTTGTCCCCCAACCCCAAGGACTGTGACGCGCAGGGCTCCTTCCAGCCTGCAAAAGAGACGAAGAAGATACCTCTAGACCCGGAGCACCCGGAGAGGTTCGCCGTGATTGGGGCGAACTTGGACAGCAAATAGGAAGGCGAGCTCGCCGACTTCCTCCGTGAGAATCGAGACATCTTTGCATGGTCCCCAAAGGACATGCCGGGTGTCCCGAAGGATTTCGCCGAGCACAAATTACATGTCCGAGCTGATGCGAAGCCGGTCAAGCAACCCCTCCGCCGACTATCAGAAGAGAAGCGAAGAATCGTGGGAGAAGAGATAGCCCGGCTCCTCGCAGCCGGCTTCATCATGGAAGTGTTCTTTCCAGAATGGCTTGCCAATCCAGTTCTGGTTTTGAAGAAGAATAACAAGTGGCGCATGTGTATAGACTACACAAGCTTGAACAAGGCCTGCCCAAAGGATCCGTTTGCTTTGCCACGGATTGACCAAGTGATAGACTCTACAGCCAGATGCGAGCTATTGTGTTTTTTGGATGCGTACTCAGGGTATCATCAGATCAAGTTGGACCCAGCTGACCGCCTGAAGACTGCCTTCATCACACCCTTTGGAGCTTTCTGCTACCTGACAATGACATTCGGCTTGAGAAACGCCGGTGCCACTTTTCAGCGTTGCATGCAGAAATGTCTCTTGAAACAACTCGGCAGAAATGCCCACGTCTACGTAGACGACATTGTGGTGAAGACAGAGAAGCGCGGTACCTTGCTGGAAGACCTGAAGGAAACATTTGCCAACTTGCGCCGATTCCAGATCAAGCTCAACCCCGAGAAGTGCGTGTTCGGAGTACCAGCCGGCCAGCTGCTAGGCTTCCTGGTCTCCGAACGCGGCATTGAGTGCAACCCTGTCAAGATCAAGGCCATCGAGAGGATGGACATACCCACCAAGCTGCGAGATGTGCAGAAGTTCACTGGCTGCTTAGCCTCCCTGAACCGTTTTATCAGCCGACTAGGAGAGAAGGCCCTCCCCCTGTACCGACTCATGAAGAAGTCCACTCACTTTGAGTGGAATGATCAAGCCGACCAAGCCTTCCATGAGTTGAAGAAAATGTTGACCACTCCGCCCGTCCTGGCTGCGCCGACTGAGAAGGAGCCCATGCTCCTCTACATCGCCGCGACAAGCCGAGTCGTCAGCACTGTTGTTGTGGTCCAGCGCCCGGAGGAAGGCCGAGCCCAGCTGGTCCAGAGGCCGGTCTACTATCTCAGCGAAGTACTATCCAGCTCAAAGCAAAACTACCCGCACTACCAGAAGATGTGCTATGGGGTGTACTTCGCTGCCAAGAAATTGAAGCCCTACTTCCAAGAGCACCCCATCACGGTCGTGTGCACTGCCCCGCTCGCCGAGATCATAGGCAGTCGGGATGCATCCGGCCGGGTGGCCAAATGGGCCATTGCCTTGGCGCCTTACACGATTTTCTATCAACCCCGCACCGCCATCAAGTCGCAAGCATTGACCGACTTCCTCGTCGACTGGGCCGAGACCCAGTACTTACCGCCGGCTCCCGACTCTACCCATTGGCGGATGCACTTTGACGGGTCCAAGATGCGCACCGGCTTGGGAGCCGGCATCGTCCTCACCTCTCCCAAAGGTGACAAGCTCAAGTACACGCTGCAGATCCACTTCGCCGCCTCCAACAACGTGGCCGAGTACGAGGCGCTCGTACATGGGCTCCGGCTAGCCAAAGAGCTCGGCATACGCCGGATCCTGTGCTACGGCGACTCCGACTTAGTGGTCCAGCAATCATCTGGCGATTGGGACGCCAAGGACGCGAACATGGCGAGCTACCGCTTCCTCGTCCAGCAGATGAGCGGATACTTCGAAGGGTGCGAGTTCCTTCATGTGCCAAGGGCCGACAACGACCAAGCAGATGCCCTAGCACGGATCGGCTCCACCCGACAAGCCATACCGACCGGCGTCTCCCTCCAACGCCTCCTCAAGCCGTCCATCAAGCCGTCTCCAGAGTCGGACTCCATCTTCGTACCGCCTGCGCCAGAAACAGCCGGATCCGGCTCAAGAAATCCCGCAGGCGGCACGGGGACTTCGACGACTGCCCCGGGAACTGACGTAGTCGCACCCGGCCCAGGGACCTCAGAGCCCGGCCCGGGGACTGCAGCAGTCGGCCCGGGGACTGCAACGACGCAAGAAGTGGTGGTCGACCCCAACGCAACACCCAACCCACCCACCCGAGTCATGGTGGCTACATTAACAGCAGAAGAAGTCACAGCTCCCTCATGGGCCCAGCCCATCCTCAAGTTCCTAGTCAGCAGAGAGCTGCCGACTGATGAGATCGCAACAAGACTAGTGCAACGACGAGCCGCGGCATACACAATAATCAACAGGGAGCTTGTGAAGCGCAGCGTCACTGGAGTCTTCCAACGTTGCGTCGAGCCAGAAAAAGGAGTGGCAATCCTCAAAGACATCCACCAAGGCGAATGCGGCCACCACGCCGCCTCAAGATCCCTCGTGGCCAAGGCTTTCCGCCATGGGTTCTTCTGGCCGACTGCCTTGGAGGATGCTAAAGAAATAGTCAAGACCTGCAGAGGATGTCAAGTCTTCAGTGCCAAACAACACCTGCCGGCTTCTGCCCTCAAGACCATTCCCCTCACCTGGCCTTTCGCCGTCTGGGGACTGGACATGGTGGGCCCTTTCAAGACGGCCCGCGGTGGCTTGACACATCTACTCGTTGCTGTGGACAAGTTCACAAAGTGGATCGAAGCAAAGCCGATTAAGAAGCTGAACGGGCCGACTGCCGTGACATTCATCACCGAAATCACTACTCGGTACGGCGTGCCGCACAGCATCATCACCGACAACGGCACGAACTTCGCCAAAGGCGCACTGGCACGTTTCTGCGCGACACAGGGCATCCGACTGGACTTAGCGTCCGTTGCCCACCCGCAGTCAAACGGCCAGGTCGATGGAGCAAATGGACTTATCCTCTCCGGCATCAAACCCCGACTGGTTGTACCACTGGAGCGATCGGCCGGCTGCTGGCTCGAAGAGCTGCCGGCTGTCCTCTGGAGTCTGCGCACTACACCCAACAAGTCAACCGGCTTCACTCCATTCTTCCTCGTGTACGGTGCCGAGGCTGTCATCCCAACAGACATCGAGTTCGACTTGCCTCGGATCACCATGTACACGGAGGAGGAAGCCAAAGAAGCAAGAGAAGACGGCGTCGACGTACTGGAAGAAGGCTGGCTGTTAGCCCTCAGCCGGTCCGCCATCTACCAGCAAGGCCTGCGCCGCTACTACAACCGCAAGGTCAAGCCAAGATCCTTCCAAGAGGGCGACCTTGTGCTCCGGCTGATCCAGCGAACAGCCGGCCAGCACAAGCTCTCGGCCCCTTGGGAAGGCCCCTTCGTCGTCAGCAAGGCACTCGGCAACGACTCCTACTACTTGATCGACGCACAAAAGCCAAGAGCACACAAGAGAGACGACTCCGGCAAGGAGTCAGAGCGACCATGGAACGCAAACCTCCTAAGACGATTTTACAGCTGAAAAGCAGTATGTATCACACTACCCCTTTGTATTAAGTT
This sequence comes from Aegilops tauschii subsp. strangulata, assembly GCF_002575655.3. Lineage (NCBI taxonomy): Eukaryota > Viridiplantae > Streptophyta > Magnoliopsida > Poales > Poaceae > Aegilops > Aegilops tauschii. The sequence goes on from NC_053035.3 coordinate 393,927,209, forward strand.
ACAAACCAACAGGCCCCCCGAACAGTACTCGGGGACTGCCTTTTATTTATCTATGGATGACGAGTGTCATATCCATGAATGTCTTATTACATTTTGAATTCTTGTCCGGCACCGGGTCCGACTAGTCGGCCCGGGGACTGGCCGCCTTAAGCTATATTATAAGTTCTTCCCGAAGTCAGCAAAGTAGTGCGCTGGCTCCCCAGTCCTCTCTTGTTGAAAGTCGCAGCTCAAAGAACTGACTGTCCGACTAGCAAGAGAGAAGACAGAAAGGACGCCCACACGAAAACGGCTAAGGAACAACTAACCTATATAGCAAAAAGACGGCCTCCATATACGCCGGCCGACTGTCACAACAGCCGGCTGGCCGGCTTCCTAAAAACTTAGCTTAAGTCCGACCGAGCTAAAAGTACTTCCCCCTCCCCAATCGACCAGGCACTCCCCGGCTACAGATTGCAGAGCAACTGTTTGACTAGGGAGGCGGCAACCAAGGGAGGGTGGCAAAGGAAAAAAGCAGAAGGACAAAAAGCGAAAGTACAAGGAAAGACCGATTGCATAACTTATATACATAAAGCCGCCTAAAGGCTGGCAACAGAATTAAGTTTGAATACACCCAGTGGGTGGAATTGCGCAGACTTAACCGAACATTGTTCAAAAGTAACAAGACAGGAAACAAAAGAAAGAAGACAAAGGCGCGAAGGCCGAGTTGGTCGGTGAAGGCAGCTCGCCGGCTGAAGGAGTGGCCGCCTAGCTGGTCCCGGCTTGACCGCCTCCCGCAACAGGAGACGCACTCGCACGCAGCGTAGTGCTGGAGGTGCGGTCAGGCTGGCCGGCTGCTCCACCAGCCGGCTCGACGTCTTCACCCTCCTCCTCCTCCTCTTCACCCTCGTCGCTGAAGTCGATCTCCTCCGCCGAGTCCTCGCCGTACGCCGGATCCAGCCCGAACCAATATTCCGGCTGGGCGACTCCATTGTCGTCCACCTCGAGGGCGAAGACGTTGGTGTCGGTGTAGTCGGCGATCGCCGAAGCTCGCCGAATGATGGCCGGCCGCGCCGGCTCGAGCTCCGTGTCGGCTTGCTGCCGCCAGGTCGCCAGCTGGTCCAAGTTCAGGCCGGGATACCAGGCCTTGACGAACTCCAGCGCCCGCCCGGCGCCGGAGCGGGCCGCTGACGCCTTCCAAGCCTCGAAGCGCCCGACGGCCACCTCCAGCCAATCGGCGGTCCGACTAGGAGTGCGCGGGATCACTTGGCCGGGCCAGAGGGCGGCCAAGACCTGCGACCCGGCACGCTGAAGCCGGCGGAGCAGCCTGTGAGCCGGCTGGATACGAGCCTGGATCGCCAAGAGCTGCTCCTCCAGCGAGCGGCCGGCGGTCGGCGAGATCTCGAAGCCGGCTTGCCTCTTCGCCTGGCGACGAGCTTCGATGGCCTGGTTGGCAGCAGTTGAGTAGCCAGGGAAGTACTCTGCGCGAAGAAGAAAAGAAAAGAAGAACCCCAAATCAGAAAAACAAGTCGAAGTAGCAGATGGCAAGAGAGGATGAAGGGGCAGACGACTTACCGTCAACCAGATCCTCAATCTGGCCATAGCCGGAGACCAGAGTCTGCCTGGCTTCGTCCTAGGCGGCCGCCTCCGTCTCGAACTCGGCCTGGAGGGCGGCTTCGCGGTCCTGCGCGGCCTTCAGCGCCGCCTTGTGGCTTTCCTCCTGGTCGGCCAGCTTCTTGACCAGGCGGTCGCGCTCCTGCACCAAGGCGGCAAGCTCCGCGTCCTTGGCACGAAGAGCAGTCTGGGACTTCCCCAGCTGTGCCCTCAGACTGGCGTTGGCTGCTGCAGAGACAGAAGAAGAAGAACAATGAGAAATCATCAAGGAAGATCCGAGCCGACTGCTCAGCAGTCGGCCCGAATCTCGGGGACTACACCCAGTGGGTGCGCTGACGCGCCCCCACATGAGATAGAGATCAAGTCACATACCTCGGCTTTCAGTGAGATCGGCGGTCTTCTGCGTCAGCTTCCGAGCCTGGGAGTTGAAGGCGGCCGCTCGGAGGTTGTGGTAGTCCTGCAAGATGGACAGAAGACCGAAGTAAGAACAAAAATAGCAAAGGCAAATCCACCAAGAAGTTCCAAGCCGCCTGCTCAGCAGCCGACTCGGAACTCGGGGACTACACCCAGTGGGTGCGCTGACGCGCCCCCACGAGAAAAGTCAAGGGCAAAATTGAGAATACGAACCCGGATGGCTGCCCGCGTGGCGAGGAATTCGTCGGTGAACTGCCTCAGCGTCGCGGCTTGGTTCTGGAGCCGGGTCCGGACATCTTGTGCAGCGATGTTCACCACGGCTGTCCCTCTGCCTGGCGTCCACCCGGAGGTAGCGCTGGCCGCCTCCGCGTCTCGGGCCGACGAGCTGGAGCCCACGGCCGGCCGTGGCTCCGACGCCGCCTTATGCGGCTCCGACGCGGCCTTCCCTGCGCGCCAGCTTGGCGGAACCTGGACTGCCACCTCAGCTCCCGCGGCCGGCTCGCCCTCCGCCGACCATGCGAGCACAGGCTCGGTCTGACCGCCTTGGGCCGCCCTAGTCGGAGGAGTCGGCCCCGGCGCCTCCCTCACGAAGATGACGTCGTCGCCGCTCCCGCCCAGACCCGGCTGGGAACCGCTGGCTCCCCCTGGCGAGGGATCCGCGTCCCCAGGCGCCATGGCGCGCAGGGGGGTGACCATCAAGGCCTCCCCTGCCGCCGCTTCGGCCTCGGCCTCTGCCTGGGCCTTGGCTGCAGCCTCGGCGAGCGCCTTCGCCGCCTCCTCGTCCCGAGCTGCCTGGGCGGCGGCTGCCTTCCGTGCCTCCGCCTCCCGCGCTTCCTGCTCCTCCCGCACCTCCCGCGCGTTCCTTTCCGTCGCCTCCAGGAGGGCGGCGCGGGGATCTACGCGGCGGGTGGTGCTCCCAGAGCCCCCTGGCGACTCGACAATGGAGCCGGCAGCCGCCCGCTCGAGCGACAGTGGAGCTCTGATCAAAGAAAAGAAGACAAAGGTTCAGAAGACCACCCAAGAAAAGAAAGAAGGAGAATACACAGAAAGGGAGAAAGCTTACGCTGACACAGCCTGCGGCTGCTTCACCACTCTGCGGAAGCGAGCCGCCTTCGCGGCCGCTTCTTCCCGCCTGGTGGCTGCCGCCCCACCCCTCGGCTTCTTCGTCCGGCTACCGAACATGCCCTGGGTGGCGCGACGTTTCTGGCCTCTACCCCGAGCAGGCTGCGCGCCGGAGGAGCCCGCGCCGCGTCCGGAGGCTGGCTGGCGGGGTGGGACGACTTCGGCTTCGTCCTCGTCCGGCCAATCGTCGAAGGTCGCGGAGAACCCGGCGCCGCCTGCTTCGCCGCCGGCTTGGCCACCAGCCGGCTCGGCGGCTTCCTCCATATGGACCGCCCCCAGATCGGGGTCCTCCTGGTCGTGCTCGGTCCGGTCGGGGACGAAGCGGCGCTCCACGTCCGCTCCGCCGGCCGGCTGAAGCAGAGGATTCTGTCAAAAAGCGAGCCGACTGAGTTAGCGTCGGCCCAGAGGAACTCGGCGACAAAGCTGAGAGTGAAAGAGAGAAAAAAAGAAGGGGAGCGTACCGTAGGCGGAGGATTGGCGCGGCTATATGGCTCCTTGCCGAATTGCCAGTCGTTGGGAAGCTGGCAGTTGGCGAGGTAGTTCACCATGTCGGCCGCGTCGGCCTGCGGCATCTCCTTGGTGCACATCCGGCTCGGATCGAGCTGGCCGCTCATCTGACAGATCAGATGAGGCCGGCTCTGGAGCGGGAGGACCCGGCGCGTGACGAACGCGGCCAGAAGGTCGGGCCCCGTCAGGCCCTCCGACTGGACCATCACCCGCAGGCGGGCGATGGCGGCGTTCCCTCCCTGCGATAGCGTCACCACCCGGAAGGACCACTGGGGCAGCCTCCCCGCCGGTGGGCCGGCTACGTAAGCCGGCAGGTTGATGTAGTCGCCCCGGGGAGCGATGTTCCGCACGTAGAAGTATGATTTGTGCAACTTCTTCACCGATTGGATCAGCGTGATGACGGGGAAGGGGTTGTCGGCGCCCGATCTCCGCGACGCGATGAAGGCGCCAGTGTGGGCCGGCACGCCCTTGCTGCGCGTACCCAGCTTCGACTGGAAGAATTCCCCCCAGAGCTCGAGGGTGGGGAGGACGCCGAGATAGCCCTCGCACAGGGTGACGAAGGCCGACAGCAGCACCACCGCGTTGGGGGTGAGGTGGTGCGGCTGGAGCTGATAGAAGTCCAGCCAGGAGCGGAAGAAGGCGCTCACTGGCAGTCCGAAGCCGCGCAGGAAGTGCGAGCGGAAGACCACCCGCTCGCCCTCCTGCGGCGCCGGCCTGACCTCCTTCTCCGGCGCGAGGCGGACCTCCACTTTGTCCGCGCTGGGCAGACGCCGGGTGTCACGGAGGAAGTCGATGTGGTCGTTGTGGACGATGGAGCCATCGCAATCCCCGCCAAGCTGCTCTACGTGGGGAGGCATGGCGGAAGCTAGCACGGCAGCGGAGGAGCGTGCGGAGGAAGAGCGCGGCGGCGAGGCGCTGTTGCAAGAACGAGCAAGGCGAGAAGACGGCGGAAGTAGGAGGAGCGTGCGAGGGCCTGCCGCCCTCCACCTCCCACTACTTATAGCCTCACACGGCCGAAGAGGCCGGACGTGGGGGGAGACGTGGGATTAACTGCGCCCACTCCCCCCACGTCTCGCGTTTATTACGCATAAGTGCGAGCCGAAACTGCCGCACGGAATATGCGGGCGGTTCCGGGATACAAAAGATCCGCGCCTGGGCTGGGGCGCGGACGTGGCGGGCCCCCTCTCTGCGGCAACGTCCCGTCTCGCGCGTGGGCCGGCAGGCTTTCCGGCTACGTGGCGCGCCGTCGGCCCGTGGCCGGCCCGCAGCCCGGCGCACATGCCAGCGGGTTCCCGCCCTCCGACTCCAGAAGATTTCGGCTCAGGCGACGTGCCTGACCAAGGCCGGCTCCCAGCTGCCGGCTTGTCGCGATGGGAAGCTGTTCGAGCTTCTCGAACCCTACTCCACCTCGAAGCCCGATCAGCTTCGGGGACTACTGTCGGAGTAAGTGGCCACGGGTAGCCAAACCGGCTACCCCTGGCTCTTCAGAAAATTTATCAGGCCTTTGGGCCTTCAAGCACTCCAAGCATTTGGGCCGCCTTCCCGGGCCGGCTACCACTAAAGCCGACTCCCGGAAGGCGACCCAGCCTCACCGACTCCAAGAAGCCGGCCAAGAGAAACGCCGACTCCTAGAAGCCGGCCGAGACCACAACCGCCCCTACATAACGACGACCTGACGGGGCATGGCCACAGTGCAGCCCACGACCCCCGAAGCCCGAGGCAGGCATGGTTACAGGAGGCCGTACGGGAGGGATGTCTCCCGTGCGGCCGGGCACTGTAGCCACGCCAGCTACGACGTCATCCACGACCCACTCCTGCACGGCCCAAGGACTGCGGGCCCCTTCAGCTAGAGGGAGGCGTGAAGGCGGCCCGGCCTTTCCTAGTCGGCCAGGAGCATAGCCGGCCTCCAGAAGCCGGCGACTCCCTTCCTCGAAGCAGGAGCCCATTTAAGGAGACAAGACGAGGTGAGGCTACAGTGATAGCCCCCGACGCGGATCACTGTAGCCACGCTTACCTCGACAAAGCCCTCATCATCAGAGGCGCGGCTACAGTAAGCAGCCGCCGACAAGACCCTAGGCGGTGGGGCCGGCCTGCCGACCGAGTAGCCGGCAGCCGGCGGGACCCAGCAGCCGGCGAAGGAGCCGGCAGGCGTAGACACTGACGGCTGGGGCCAGTTCCCAGTCGGATTACCATTGTACCCCCGGGGGGTAGGCCTATATAAACCCCCCAGAGCACCCATGCAAAGGGTTGGCTTCTGGTTGGCACCTCTGCATGTTTGGCTTTCAAGCATAGCACACGCACACACACCATAGATAGAGAGAAGCAAGAGCTAGCCTTGTTCTTCTTCTCCCTTGATCCCAACAGCTCTAGGAGCGATTGTAGCTACTCTTTATCGAGCTAGTGATCATGCGGAGACCCCGCAGAGCAGGACTAGGGGTGTTATCTCCTCGGAGAGCCCCGAACCTGGGTAAGATTCGCCGGCGTGCATGTCTTCGCCTCATCCCGTTTCCAGGCACCGGCGACGTTTTATTGGCTCCCACAATGATAAGCCATCCTTTGGCATATGTCGCACCAACCACCCGACACCGTCTCCACCTCGCGCCCCGCTGCCACTCCCCTACTCCCCGCCGTGAGCCTCTCCTCTCCTCCCCTGCTCACCCGCGCGTGCCCACGCTTGTGCTCACCGCCGCGTAGCCGTGCTCATGCGTGTCCCAGGCCACACACGCCCGCATCACCGAGTCGCCTCCGCCCCGGGCTCCCGCGTCGTCTGCAGCCCCGGCCGCCGCTGCTTGCGGCTGCTCCAGCGTGCGCCCCCGACGCCTCCGCCCGCGCCTGCCTTCGACCGGCTCCGGCCGCGCCCTGGCCGCTCTGCGCGCGCGGCCCGTGCCCTCTTGGCCTCGCCCTGCCTCGCCGCGCGAGCACGCGCCGCGTCGCTCCGCACCACTCTGTGCCCTGCTGCCGCTCGCCGCAGCCGCCTCGCTCCGCCGCCGCGCTCGCCGCCTCCCCGCGTCCCGCTGCCTCGCCTGCGCCTCCTAGCCACGCCGCCAGCCTCTGCCCCGCCGCGCCGTGGTCGCGCCGGCTCCGCTCTCTGCTGCCGCGACTCACCCCCACTGCCGCTGTAACACCCATGATGCGGCTATATCTCTCACGTGTCGAGGCACGACTTAGAGGCATAACCGCATTGTAGGTTTTGTCGCAAGAAGGGTCATCTTCACACAATCCCATGTAATGAACAAGAATGGGATAAAGAGAGTTGGCTTACAATCGCCACTTCACACAATACATAAATAAATCATACATCAATCAGAGTACACACATAGACCGACTACGGTCAAAGCCAAAAGAAAAGAAGATAACCCAACTGCTAGATCCCCGATCGTCCCAACTGGGCTCCACTACTGATCAACCGGAAACGGAACATAGTAACGACCAAGGTCTTCATCGAACTCCCACTTGAGTTGGGTAGCATCGCCTGCACTGACGTCAACGGCACCTGCAACTGTTTGGAAGTATCTGTGAGTCACGAGGACTCAACAATCTCACACCCGCGAGATCAAGACTATTCAAGCTTATGGGTAGGAAAGGGTAGTGAGGTGGAGCTGCAGCAAGCACTAGCATGTATGGTGGCTAACATACGCAAATAAGAGCGAGAAGAGAAGCAACGCAACGATCGTGAAGCTAGAAGTGATCAAGAAGTGACCCTGAAACTACTTACGCACAACTATAACACAAGAACCGTGTTCACTTCCCGGACTCCACCGAAAAGAGACCATCACGGCTACACACACGGTTGATGCATTTTAATTAAGTCAAGTGTCAAGTTCTCTACAACCGGACATTAACAAATTCCCATCTGCCACATAACCACGGGCACGGCTCTCGAAAGTTTATACCCTGCAGGGGTGTCCCAACTTAGCCCATCACAAGCTCTCATGGTTAACGAAGGATATTCCTTCTCCCGGGAAGACCCGATCAGTCTCGGAATCCCGGTTACAAGACTTTTCGACAATGGTAAAACAAGACCAGCAAAGCAGCCCGATGTGCCGACAAATCCCGATAGGAGTCGCACGTATCTCGTTCTCAGGGCACACCAGATGAGACTAGCTACGAGTAAAACTAGTCCTCAAGTTTCCCCAAGGTGGCCCCGCAGGCAGCTCAGTTCGGACCAACACTCGAAGGAGCACTGGCCCCGGGGGGTTAAAATAAAGATGACCCTTGAGTCTGCAGAACCCAAGGGAAAAAGGCTTAGGTGGCAGATGTTAAAAACCAAGGTTGGGCCTTGCCGGAGGAGTTTTATTCAAAGCGAACTGTCAAGGGGGTCCTATAAATCACCCAACCGCGTAAGGAACGCAAAATCAAGGAACATAACACCGGTATGACGGAAACTAGTGCGGCAAGAGTGGAACAAAACACCAGGCATAAGGCCGAGCCTTCCACCCTTTACCAAGTATATAGATGCATTAATTAAATAAGAGATATTGTGATATCCCAACATATCCATGTTCCAACATGGAACAAACTTCATCTTCACCTGCAACTAGCAACGCTATAAGAGAGGCTGATCAAAAGCGGTAACATAGCCAAACAACGGTTTGCTAGGAAAGGTGGGTTAGAGGCTTGACATGGCAATATGGGAGGCATGATATAGCAAGTGGTAGGTAGCGCGGCATAGCAATAGAGCGAACAACTAGCAAGCAAAGATAGAAGTGATTTCGAGGGTATGGTCATCTTGCCTGAGATCCCGCAAGGAAGAAGAACGAGTCCATGAGGAAGACAAATGGACGTAGTCGAACGAATCCTCACAACTCCGGAACAAACCGAAGCTAACGAGAGAAGCAACCCGGAAAGAAACAAACAACATAGTAAACAACCACCACATACACATGGCATGATGCAAAATCAAGTATATGATGCATGTCCGATTTAATGAGGCATGGCATGGCAAAGTGCAACAAACAACACTACAAATTAAGTGGAGCTCAATATGCAATGAGTTGCATATTGACGAAACACCACATCAATTATTTAGTTCTGTCTCGTTTATGTACCCAACAATATTAAATGTTATTAAACATGGCAAGAGGCGAAGCATAGTAAGACTACCTATATAGGCAAGTTTAAATGTGGCCGGAACAACAAACAACAATTCCGGAAAATCCCCATTTGCATATTTTGGTTATGGTACTGTTCTGCCCTAAACCATATTTTAGAGTTGTTAAACATGCAAAATAAGGTGCACCATGTTAAACTAGGCATTTTTCTACACCATTTACATATAAAGTTTATTAAATTCGGAGCTACGGTTAATTAGTTATGAAATAAACCATTTTAACATGACATTTATGCAAATTAAAACAAACAGCAATTTAAACATTTTCAACATGGATGAAAGTTGCATATTGTGAAACTAGACATAATTCTTAACATTTTTCATATATGAAGTTTTTTAATCCGATGCACGGTTAATGAGTTATTATATGCATGAAGACTAGGGACTTTTCTGTAAAACTGCACTCTTTGGATAATTGGGCAAATTCGCAGACACGGAAAAAACATGCACTGGGCTGAATCTGGTGCACTGCTGGGCTGAACAGGAGGGCTGTGGGGAGCTCACCCATGGGCCAAAACTGGCCGGCTGGGGGATGTAGAGGTGCGGGGCCTTGGCGAAGAAGCAGGCTGAGCCTGGCGCTGGCTTGATCAACGCGAGCGGGCGCGGTACGAGCGACCTGCTCGTTGTAGAGGAAGCAGAGGCCGCAGCAGGGGATGGCGAGGCGGCGGAGCCGAGGGACTTGGGCGCGACTCCGGCGAGGGTCTTGGGTGGCGGGGTGGACCGAGAACAGCGGAGATGGCCGGGACTCGACGGATCTGTGCGGCGATTGGACTTGGCGGTCAACGCGGCAGGGGCGGCTTCCTTTGTTTGCTCCCGACAGAAGGAGGCAGCACGGCGCGGAGCAGCGCTTGGGACTGCGGCACGGAGACGACGGCAGCAATGCGTACGGAGCTCCGGCGAGGCGATGCAGATGCGGAGGAGGCGGGGGAGGCCGGCTTCAAGGCGGACGGGCGCAGGTCAACGGGGTGCAGAGGAGGTCCCTGGCGGCGGGGCTTGGCGAGCTCGGCGTCGAGGAAGGAGCTCCGGAGCGAAGGATAACTCCACGACGTCCATGGTAGGGCTGACGCAGGGAGTGGCGACGACACCAGGAACTTGGCGACTCCGGCGACGCAGAGGTGGGGGACGCATAGACCCGTGCGACAGCGCCATGGGGAGGATTCGGTGCAATGTCCCTGGTTCACAGAGAGGGAGAGGGAGAACTGAGAGCTTCACCGAAGAAAAGAAAAAGGGGAAGGGAGCAGGGGTGGCGAGGACAACCTGCTGGTTCCGGCGACTAGCGACGACGGGGACGAGGTGCTCGGGGAGCCCCTCGGGCACGAGAGGAGGCTTGAGTCTCGGCGCTCGCGGCACAGGGGCGCACGAAGGAGGGGGTCGAGGTGGCTGGTTGGTTCGATTGGATGGAGGAGGAGATGGATGGTTCGGTGGTGGCTGGATTGGATCGGGCAAGATCCCGAGGAAGGAGGAGGCTGGTCAGGGAAGGATCCCGAGGAACATGCGAGAGTGGGTGGCGGCACAAGGGGGAATAGGGTTAGGCTAGGGTTAGACTGATTTGGGTAGGTGGGTGGACTATATAAAGGGAAATAGAATTGGTTAGGACCCTCCGATTTAAATCGGACGGTCAAGAAAAATATAGGTTGGGAAGTTCAATTAAGAAAACGGAGATATTTTATAGATGTTTGGGGATGATCCGGACCCAACGGTGATGACTGAGCGGGTCGGGTTCAGGACATGTTTCGGACGCGCGCGAGAAGGGGTTTTGTGCATTGTGCAGAGAGGCTCAAACGGTCGGACAACAAAAGAACGGTTGGTCTCGAAAGGGACAACGAAGGCAACAGGGAGAAGCAAGAACTACGAACGGACCACGAGTTTAAGAAAACATGCAGATGCAAATGATGACATGATGAATGCAACAAACAAATAAATATACGCGACGATCACGAAGAACATGGAAAGCGTCTGGAGCGTCGGTCTCGGGGCGTTACAACACTCCACCACTGCAAGAGGATCTTGTCCCGAGATCTTGGATGGCACCGGGGAGAAACGGAAGAGGAACAGGTAAAACAAGTTGCTTCTTTGACAAACGAGTGAAACCAATGACCCTTGAGAGGTTGAAAACTTGAAAGAAGAATACGACAGAGTTGAACAAAATTGAGAAAACTCCGGTAGAAAAGAGAAACAAGGAATAGCATATGAACCTTGGAGGTTGCAAAGCTATGAATGACGAGTACAATGGACAAGAAGGAATCGGAACCACTCTGGTTGAAACAAGATAAACAAGGAATAAGGAAGAACAAATTCGGACAGCACTCCGGTTGAAAAGAGATGCAAGACTTGATAAGATAAAAAGAACTTGAAGAGATGACACAACACTCCGGTTAAATGGAAAAGCACGAAAAGAACACGATCTTGACAAAACAAGAAGATGGGTCAAAGAGAGCAATATCACAATGCCTCCGGTAGAAATGAAAGAATGCAATGAAAAGAATGGAGAAGAAAACAACATGTTCTACCTTAAGTGAATTTGAGAGAGCATCCTTAAAAGAAGGATAGAACGGAGTTGTTGAAAAATCAACAAAGAAAGGATATGATCTTCGTGGGCTTATGGAGACATCTCAAAACTTGAGGTGAAATTCTGCCACTAACGAAAACAATTGCTTGCTTGAGATCAACGAAGAGATGAAAACTTCTCTCGCCGAGAGGATAGGAGAAAACTTGGATCATTGATAGACACCACAATTAGCAACATTCCTTCGAGAAAGCTTTAAGTGAAATCCATACCAAGATAACTCCAACAAAGAGATTATTATGGGTTGAAACAACTCATGGACGAAGAAAATATGATGGGTTTAAATATCTCATTCTTGACAACTTGTGAATCATGAAACATGAAGAAAATTATCAAGAATGACATAACACCACGTCAAAAGATAAGAGAGAAAGAATTGCACTTCGGAATGCAAGATGAAGAATGCTTGAACTCCTCAAAACAGAACATGTGTTGAACACCATGTTTATTTTGGAGTATAGGTTGGCGGATCATAACTTCGAGAAAAAACTTGAAGAACAATTGGAGAATGATTGAAATCTTGACGAACCACCATGTAGAGTCTCCATGAAGAACTCCGATAATAAAAGGATGATAGAAAGAAAGAGAAGTTGAAAACACAAGGTGAAGCCTTGCAGTGATAAGATGAAGCTTTGAAATGATATAACCGAGAAAACTTGGAACTCCGGAAAGAAAGATGAACAAATGAAATCAAGAATTTTGATGAACCTCTGGAATAAGGAATTGAATTTACTCGATGAAATAAGAATAAGAATTACATTATGCTCATCCTTCACCAATTAAATTGATGACAAGCAATGGATTTGGCATACTACTTATTCTCGTAGAAAGGATTAAGATAGATATGGCGCAAACTTGGGAAGGTCTTCAACGAACCACCGGTAGGATTGGAAAGAACGAATGAATCTATATGATAACGAAGGAAGAGAACTCTTGAACGAACCATCGTAAGAATTGGAAATGAAAGTAGCAAAGGCACAATTCACCGAGAAGAATTAGAAAAATGAATAAAGATACTTGACGGAATATAAATATATGAGAACGAAGAGATCACGAACTGACTAGGGAATACTTGAGCGGTGCACCGTAAGATTTGGAGAACGAGATCCGAAAGCTGAGAATGAATAATTCCGAGATGATGAGATCAGGAGAATCAAACTGAAAGACTCTTGAATTGCTCCGGATGGGTGAAAAGAATTCTCACAATCAAAAACAATTATGAGAGGATGGCATCAAGCTTGAACTACGCATCTTTGGAAATACGGGTAAGGATTTGGTGGAAAAATTCTTCTTCGGTCTTCAAATGTTGAGAATGATGATGAGAAACACCACCATGAATTATTGAGGCACTCCAGAACCATGAAGAATAGAAAGGTTGAATCAACAATGAAAAGAATTTGAATAATCTTGGAGAAAGACATATGACTGATGATAATTCATTCTTACGTCAAAATTTGCAATGAATTTGGGAATCGCTCCGGATAAATTAGAAGAGTCAGGTAAGATCCTGGAAAAGACCTGTGGGTTAGGGCCCACTCAAAAGAAACACCGTTGGAATGATTTTTAAGAGAGACTGCAGCGGTTGAATTAAGTGGCTTGAATGAGGTAACAACCTCGAAATAGTTAGAATTGATGCGGAGTGGAAACACGAATCTTCAGAGATATCGTCAGCACTCCGGAACAATTGAATAGCGAGAAGTGGATGATTAAGAGGTGCACCGGTACGAGAAAAACATTTGAAACGAGGAAAAGATATGATCGACAAAGCTTGAATTTAATCCACTGGAGAAGAAAGAGAACGAATAATGATGAAGTTAAGGCTCCGTTAGTATATTCCTGAGAATCACCGGATAAGAACATTAAAGGAAAAGAATGGAGAGACTTCCCATCTATAAGATGGATACTTGATTAAGAAATCTGAGTCCTTGAAGAAAAAGGGTGGGAGGGCGGGAAAACAAAGGCAACTTGGGGCAGATGGAATAAACACCGTTGAGAAAACTTATAATTGATCTTGCGGATGGGGAGAATGATGGGATCATCTCGAAGAGAAACGCACCGTTGGAAATAGAATTAAGATGGCAATCTCGATGATCAAGAAGGAATAGTATCCACATAGGAATATGAGAACACCACTTAGAAAAGGTATGGAATCCACATTTGACTTCGAAGCAACTAGAATACCACAACTTAAAACAAAACAAAGGATTTGTCTTGCGGAATAAGCCGGAAACAAACATATGATAGAGATTTCGCCCAAAGTGTTCGTGATGAGGCCCCACGGGCACGACGTACAGCGGACGTCACGAATGACAAGCAAGACGTCCCCGAATCGGCATAGCCAAGGATTCTTTAAGACGCCTCGCGACCACTGTAAATCGACCATGAAAAGCGAACCACTAGACGTTGGACCCCAATCTCAAATCATACATCTGTCGAAAAGATATTCTAGGAGCTACTTGAATTCCCACCTATAAACTCCCGAAACTTTCTGGTTATGCAATCAGGTGTTGGGGATACAGGGGACGCCATATATCTCACCCAAACTAACAATCCCTAGATCCAGCTGTATCCATCCGTCAACACATAACCAAGAAAACTCCGGAAATCGTGTACCTGAACCTTCGAAAAGCACCCGTTATACGAGTTATGGCAATACTCCTGAACTCCCTCCCCACTACTGGGTGGCGTCGAGGTGATCTCACCAACAACTGCATAAAAGAGATTTTCGATGTCGGTGAAACTCAGGTATTCCAGAACTGCAACGATAAAATTGTGACGACAACACCTCGGAGCTCAACCCCCCGGGACACTGCCACAACCCCTAAATGTCAGGAGGCACCAAGAACAATGTTCTCGTCACAAAACCATCGGAACGATTCCAAGATACCCGCGTGATCCTAAAATTTTTTTAGTGAAATTAGAGGAGTGGAAAGTCAAAACATCTACGTAAGGAGACCTCACCAGAGCGACGAAGGGGCTGAGGAGTAAAAGAATCATACTCTCCGATATATATAATCCTAAGACTCAAAACATATTTGTTCTAGACTCAACAACGCCAGCAATTCGATCAAGCAGGGGGCTCCTAAGTCGGGGCTGGCTCTGATTACCAACTTGTAACACCCACGATGCGGCTATATCTCTCACGTGTCGAGGCACGACTTAGAGGCATAACCGCATTGTAGGTTTTGTCACAAGAAGGGTCATCTACACACAATCCCATGTAATGAACAAGAATGGGATAAAGAGAGTTGGCTTACAATCGCCACTTGACACAATACATAAATAAATCATACATCAATCAGAGTACACACATAGACCGACTAAGGTCAAAGCCAAAAGAAAAGAAGATAACCCAACTGCTAGATCCCCGATCGTCCCAACTGGGCTCCACTACTGATTAACCGGAAAAGAAACATAGTAACGTCCAAGGTCTTCATCGAACTCCCACGTGAGTTGGGTAGCATCGCCTGCACTGACGTCAACGGCACCTGCAACTGTTTGGAAGTATCTGTGAGTCACGAGGACTCAGCAATCTCACACCCGCGAGATCAAGACTATTCAAGCTTATGGGTAGGAAAGGGTAGTGAGGTGGAGCTGCAGCAAGCACTAGCATGTATGGTGGCTAACATACGCAAATAAGAGCGAGAAGAGAAGCAACGCAACGATCGTGAAGCTAGAAGTGATCAAGAAGTGATCCTGAAACTACTTACGCACAACCATAACACAAAAACCGTGTTCACTTCCTGGACTCCGCCGAAAAGAGACCATCACGGCTACACACACGGTTGATGCATTTTAATTAAGTCAAGTGTCATGTTCTCTACAACCGGACATTAACAAATTCCCATCTGCCACATAACCGCGGGCACGTCTCTCGAAAGTTTATACCCTGCAGGGGTGTCCCAACTTAGCCCATCACAAGCTCTCACGGTCAACGAAGGATATTCCTTCTCCCGGGAAGACCCGATCAGTCTCGGAATCCCGGTTACAAGACTTTTCGACAATGGTAAAACAAGACCAGCAAAGCCGCCCGATGTGCCGACAAATCCCGATAGGAGTCGCACGTATCTCGTTCTCAGGGCACACCGGATGAGACTAGCTACGAGTAAAACCAGTCCTCAAGTTTCCCCAAGGCGGCCCCGCAGGCAGCTCAGTTCGGACCAACACTCGAAGGAGCACTGGCCCCGGGGGGGTTAAAATAAAGATGGCCCTTGAGTCTGCAGAACCCAAGGGAAAAAGGCTTAGGTGGCAGATGTTAAAAACCAAGGTTGGGCCTTGCCGGAGGAGTTTTATTCAAAACGAACTGTAAGGGGGGCCTCTAAATCATCCAACCGCGTAAGGAACGCAAAATCAAGGAACATAACACGGGTATGACGGAAACTAGGGCGGCAAGAGTGGAACAAAACACCAGGCATAAGGCCGAGCCTTCCACCCTTTACCAAGTATATAGATGCATTAATTAAATAAGAGATATTGTGATATCCCAACATATCCATGTTCCAACATGGAACAAACTTCATCTTCACCTGCAACTAGCAATGCTATAAGAGGGGCTGAGCAAAAGCGGTAACATAGCCAAACAACGGTTTGCTAGGAAAGGTGGGTTAGAGGCTTGACATGGCAATATGGGAGGCATGATATAGCAAGTGGTAGGTAGCGCGGCATAGCAATAGAGCGAACAACTAGCAAGAAAAGATAGAAGTGATTTTGAGGGTATGGTCATCTTTCCTGAGATCCCGCAGGGAAGAAGAACGAGTCCATGAAGAAGACAAACAGACGTAGTCGAACGAATCCTCACAACTCCGAAACGAAACCGAAGCTAACGAGAGAAGCAACCCGGAAAGAAACAAACAACATAGTAAACAACCACCACATACACATGGCATGATGCAAAATCAAGTATGATGCATGTCCGATTTAATGAGGCATGGCATGGCAAAGTGCAACAAACAACACTACAAATTAAGTGGAGCTCAATATGCAACGAGTTGCATATTGACGAAACACCACATCAATTATTTAGTTCTCTCTTGTTTATGTACCCAACAATATTAAATGTTATTAAACATGGCAAGAGGTGAATCATAGTAAGACTACATATCTAGGCAAGTTTAAATGAGGCCGGAACAACAAACAACAATTCCGGAAAATCCCCATTTGCATATTTTGGTTATGGTACTGTTCTGCCCTAAACAATATTTTAGAGTTGTTAAACATGCAAAATAAGGTGCACCATGTTAAACTAGGCATTTTTCTACCCCATTTACATATAAAGTTTATTAAATTCGGAGCTACGGTTAATTAGTTATGAAATAAACCATTTTAACATGACATTTATGCAAATTAAAACAAACAGCAATTTCAACATTTTGAACATGGATGAAAGTTGCATATTATGAAACTAGACAGAATTCTTAACATTTTTCATATATGAAGTTTTTTAATCCGATGCACGGTTAATGAGTTATTATATGCATGAAGACTAGGGACTTTTCTGTAAAACTGCACTCTCTGGATAATTGGGCAAATTCGCAGACAGGGAAAAAAACATGCACTGGGCTGAATCTGGTGCACTGCTGGGCTGAACAGGAGGGGCTGTGGGGAGCTCACCCATGGGCCAAAACTGGCCGGCTGGGGGATGTAGAGGCGCGGGGCCTTGGCGAAGAAGCAGGCTGAGCCTGGCGCTGGCTTGGTCAACGCGAGCGGGCGCGGTATGAGCGACCTGCTCGTTGTAGAGGAAGCAGAGGCCGCAGCAGGGGATGGCGAGGCGGCGGAGCCGAGGGACTTGGGTGCGACTCCGGCGAGGATCTTGGGTGGCGGGGAGGACCGAGAACAGCGGAGATGGCCGGGACTCGACGGATCTGGGCGGCGATTGGACTTGGCGGTCAACGCGGCAGGGGCGGCTTCCTTTGCCTGCTCCCGACAGAAGGAGGCAGCACGACACAGAGCAGCGCTTGGGACTGCAGCACGGAGACGACGGCAGCAACGCGTACGGAGCTCCGGCGAGGCGATGCAGATGCGGAGGAGGCGGTGGAGGCCGGCTCCAAGGCGGACGGGCGCAGGTCAACGGGGCGCAGAGGAGGTCCCTGGCGGCGGGGCTTGGCGAGCTCGGCGTCGAGGAAGGAGTTCCGGAGCGGAGGAAAACTCCATGGCGTCCATGGCGGGGCTGACGCAGGGAGCGGCGACGGCACCAGGAACTTGGCGACCCCGGCGACGCAGAGGTGGGGGACGCCTAGACTCGTGCGACAGCGCCATGGGGAGGATTCGGTGCTGTGTCCCTGGTTCACAGAGAGAGAGAGAGGGAGAGCTGAGAGCTTCACCGAAGAAAAGAGAAAGGGGAAGGGAGCAGGGGTGGCGAGGACAACCTGCTGGTTCCGGCGACTAGCGACGGCGGGGACAAGGTGCTTGGGGAGCCCCTCGGGCACGAGAGGAGGCTGGAGTCTCGGCGCTCGCGGCACAGGGGCGCACGAAGGAGGGGGTCGAGGTGGCTAGTTGGTTCGATTGGATGGAGGAGGAGATGGATGGTTCAGTGGTGGCTGGATTGGATCGGGCAAGATCCCGAGGAAGGAGGAGGCTGGTCAGGGAAGGATCCCGAGGAACATGCGAGAGTGGGTGGCGGCGCAAGGGGGAATAGGGTTAGGCTAGGGTTAGACTGATTTGGGTAGGTGGGTGGACTATATAAAGGGAAATAGAATTAGGTTAGGACCCTTCGATTTAAATCGGACGGTCGAGAAAAATATAGGTTGGGAAGTTCAATTAAGAAAACGGAGATGTTTTATAGATGTTTGGGGATGATCCGGACCCAACGGTGATGACTGAGCGGGTCGGGTTTGGGACAGGTTTCGGACGCGCGCGAGAAGGGGTTTTGTGCATTGTGCAGAGAGGCTCAAACGGTCGGACAACAAAAGAACGGTTGGTCTCGAAAGGGACAACGAAGGCAACAGGGAGAAGCAGGAACTACGAACGGACCACGAGTTTAAGAAAACATGCGGATGCAAATGATGACATGATGAATGCAACAAACAAATAAATATACCCGACGATCACGAAGAACATGGAAAGCATCTGGAGCGTCGGTCTCGGGGCGTTACAGCCGCGCCCCGCCTTGGCTCCCTACCCTACCATGGCCCGCCTCCCCTCTCGCATGCAGCCGGCGCCCAGCCCGCCTCGCCGGCGCTGGCGCGCGCGCGTGCGGCGGCCGCCCGGGTTCGCCCGTTAATAGGCGCATGCCCATCGCCCTCGTGCCCGCAACCGCTATGGCCCCTGGGGCCTATGATAAGTGGGCCCAGCCCCTGAGAACGGTTTAAAATTAATATAAATAAATAAATAACAATTAAAATAATTAATTAATTAATCAATGAATTAATTAGGTTAATTAATCCTGTTTAATTAATCTAATTAACTAGTTAGTTTAATTAAACAGTAATTAGATTAGTTAAACCGTAATTAGACTAAACAGTCAATGACGAACGGGACCCACACGTCAGTTGACCAGTCAACACCTCTGTTGACTGCTGACGTCATGCTGACATCATGATGACCTCAGCAAACACTATTCTGGATAATGTTGAGTTAAATTAATTAAATAAATTCTAAAAATGATTTAAAACTTTAGAAAATCTTATAAAATAAACAGTAGCTCAGATGAAAATACTTTCTACATGAAAGTTGCTCAGAACGATGAGACACTTTCGGATACACAGCCCGTTCGTCTGCTACACATCCCTAGTATAGCAAACACGTAACTTTCCCCCTCCGATTCATTTGTCCGAAAACGCGAAACACTGGGGATATTTTCCCGGATGTTTCCCCCCTTAGCCGGTATCACCTACTACCGCGATTGGGCACACCTAGCATCACACTTTGTCATGTCATGCATCGTCATGCATTTATTTGCATTATATTTATTGTTTCTTCCCCCTCTTCTCTCGCTAGACTCCGAGACTGGCGCCCCTGCTACCCAGTACGACTACGGTGTTGACGACCCCTCCTTCTCGGCTGAGCTTCCAGGCAAGCCCCCCCCTTGATCACCAGATATCGCCTATTCTACTCTCTACTGCTTGCATTAGAGTAGTGTAGCATGTTACTGCTTTCCGTTAATCCTATCCTGATGCATAGCCTGTCCTTGCTACTACTATTGTTACCTTTACCTGCATTCCTACATGCTTAGTATAGGATGCTAGTATTCCATCTGTGGCCCTACATTCTTGTCCGTCTGCCTTGCTATACTATCGGGCCGTGATCACTCGGGGGGTGATCACGGGTATATACTTATGTACTTTACATGATACCTGTGGTGACTAAAGTCGGGTCGGCTCGTAGGAGTACCCGCGAGTGGATCTTTGTGGCGGAGCGACAGGGCAGGTTGAGACCACCTAGGAGAGAGGTGGGCCTGGCCCTGGTCGGCATTCGCGGTTACTTCAAAATAACACACTTAACGAGATCTTGGTATTTGATCTGAGTCTGGCCACTGGCCTATACGCACTAACCAACTACGCGGAAACAGTTATGGGCACTCGACGTCGTGGTATCAGCCGAAGCCTTCGTGACATCAGCGACTGAGCGGCGCGCCCCGGATTGGACGGGAACGCCTACTAGGCTAGGTCTGCTTCCGGCCGCGTACGCAACGTGCAGGTGTGCAATGGGCGATGGGCCCAGACCCCTGCGCGCATAGGATTTAGACCGACGTGCTGACTTCTTTGTTGTGCCTAGGTGGGGCTGCGACGTGTTGATCTTCCGCGGCCGGGCATGACCCAGAAAAGTGTGTCCGGCCAAATGGGATCGGGCGTGTTGGGTTATGTAGTGCACCCCTGCAGGGAAGTTTATCTATTCGAATAGCCGTGTCCCTCGGTAAAAGGACGACTCGGAGTTGTACCTTGATCTTATGACAACTAGAACCGGATACTTAATAAAACACACCCTTCCAAGTGCCAGATATAACCCGGTGATCGCTCTTTAACAGGGCGACGAGGAGGGGATCGCCGGGTAGGTTTATGCTATGCGATGCTACTTGGTGAACTTACCATCTACTCTCTTCTACATGCTGCAAGATGGAGGTGGCCTGAAGCGTAGTCTTCGACAGGATTAGCTATCCCCCTCTTATTCTGGCATTCTGCAGTTCAGTCCACCGATATGGCCCTTTACACAGATACTCATGCATATGTAGTGTAGCTCCTTGCTTGCGAGTACTTTGGATGAGTACTCACGCTTGCTTTTCTCGCTCTTTTCCCCCTTTCCCTTCTACCTGGTTGTCGCAACTAGATGCTGGAGCCCAAGAGTCAGACGCTACCGTCGATGACGACTCCTACTACACCGGAGGTGCCTACTACTACGTTCAGGCCGCTGACGACGACCAGGAGTAGTTTAGGAGGATCCCAGGCAGGAGGCCTGCGCCTCTTTTGATCTGTATCCCAGTTTGTGCTAGCCTTCTTAAGGCAAACTTGTTTACTTATGTCTGTACTTGGATATTGTTGCTTCCGCTGACTCGTCTATGATCGAGCACTTGTATTCGAGCCCTCGAGGCCCCTAGCTTGTATTATGATGCTTGTATGACTTATTTATGTTTTTAGAGTTGTGTTGTGATATCTTCCCGTGAGTCCCTGATCTGAATCGTACACGTTTGCATGCATGATTAGTGTACGATTGAATCGGGGGCGTCATAAGTTGGTATCAGAGCCGACTGCCTGTAGGAATCCCCCTTCCAAATTCCTTGGCCGAAGTCGAGTCTAGACATTACAAAACTTTTACTAACATGGCTGTGTGTCTTACGGGCTCACGTCGTCATTGGGTGGTATTAGGATCTTTTATTCCTCGTCTATACTCTGGGACTCTTATCTCTCTTCTATTCGGGTTAAATGATTTTACTAACTCTAACTCTAGGTTCTCGTAACTACTTCCTCCCGGAGAGCCACTCGATACAGGTGATCGCCTGATGCACCGAAGGATTTCTAAGATACTCTCCGATGTTCTCTCGAGAACTTTGTGCCCGTTGCTTTTTCAATTCCCTACCATCGAAATACCCCTATGGATAAATACATGCACTTGTCATTCCTACTTTTATTCCCAGTTGATCTTGTTATTACAAGATACCCCAAAATACTCGCCGTTGTTCCGAGAATCCTTTGTGCTTACTGTCTTGCAGTTCCTTGTCGCCTGAATACACCTACAAATCAATCCTCACACTTATCGAGGATTTGTTTCTCACTAGTTGTTCAGGTGTTTCACAAAATTCTTCGAAATGTTATCCGATCTTTTGAGAATCCTCTGCAGCCTATGGCTCTTGAAATTCTTGTCTGCATGCATTATGGTTAATTCCAAATGCCTAGCATTATTCATGGACATCCTTTGTGACTATCATTTTGAGACCGTTGATTCAATATGATGGGGATGCTCACAATCATCAGTCGCAATTAGAATTCCTCCTTCCGGCTTAAACGTCATTTTTGAACATGAGCTAGTTCTCGACCAATCTATTTGTCGTTGATTGTACCCTAAGCCTACTCAACTTATCCATCCTTAATCAGAGTGTTTGCCTCTGATCCCTTGATTTGGAAATTATGATTCTTTGCCTTTGAACTTTGAATTAGTCAGTTGTTTCTGCATTGATTCTTCCTCTGGTTGTGCGCCGCTGCACACATGAGCTCCGTTATGGACCGTCGGGGTCCTTTGTTGAATTATCATCCGACAGTGTCCTTCGTATCCAAAAATCTCAAGAAGTTCTTTCCCTGATTCATAATGCCATTGATAAATCTTATTCTCTGTTTTGGCCAACCATGCTCTGCTCACGAGCTGGTGATGTTTACTATGAAGTTTGTGGTATATGTTCCTAAGATGCCTGGATGGGTTGAACCAACGCCTTTCCTAATCTGTGTGAACCCGAAAGATTTCGCGGGTCATACTTATCTGGTATTGCACCAGGTAAAACTTTCCACAACTAATGTCATTTTCGAAATACGAGAGGTCAATGTAAGGTTATGCATTGAGGAAGCAGGAGTCGACCTTGAACCTTTGTGTTCATGCCCATGGAAACGATGTAGAGCTTATCATGGTAGCTTCTCGTAACAATAATTATTCACTTGGCATAATTTGATCTTGTATCTATGATTTTGTTCCGACCGTGATTGTTCTTCTTTGATCCCATTCTCAGACAAGTTAAAAGTACTTGCCTTCTGCAGATCATTACGTCTGCTCAACCTCTAATTTGATCTACCTTCGAGTATTACCCCTGGTATCTCGAGGATGTCAACCCATTACACTACATCTTATGAATTTCTGATGAATTATTACCTTTCCCCGTCAGTCACCCCACAAGTTCTGGGTTGTCGTCAACCGAGAACACCGATTTGTGAATCAAATCAACACTGTGATTCAGTACTTCCGGTACTTTGTTGTTGAGAAGTTAATACTCCATCACGTCATTCCTAGCCTGATCGGCTACATCATTATCATGCTAATTTTAACTGTGCTACCTGATCCTTCTTCCCGGAGCAAAATTTTCGACGATGAACTAAGCTTACATCGACCTTCCTCGTCATATCATTTTGCCTTGAACAACAAGCTGGATTCCAAGTTTGTGACATACCTATGGTTCCAATAACCTTTCTCTTCATCATTCCTTTGACTTGATGTCATCGCCGACCGATTACATCTTCATGAAACCTCTCGACAAATGTGTCGAGATCATCATCAACATTCTGGCATTTCCGTAACACAAAACTGGTTCATGATTTGTGTTGTACCTTGAGTTCCTTGCTATCCAACTTATGTTATGCTCTACCTTGGAGTATTACCATCGTTTACAACAAGAATGTAGTGAGAATTTCACCACCTCTTATGAATTATTGATGCAAGTAATACTTCTCACCATCACCTTTCCTTCTTGGTCCTCGTGTTGATATTAACCGGGATACCAACAAGTGAACGATGCTGCTTGGATTCTGTACTTCTAGCAACCCTATTGCTTCGAAGTTAATGGTTGATAGTTCATTCTTAGGCTGTTTTTTTTTGACTGGGAACTGTAGGGGAAACCCCCACAGCATATCAAAACTTTATTGAGAAAAAGAGATACAGTACAAGTACAAAGGGGGATTACAAGAGGTAATCAAAGTAATCTAGGGGAAGAAGGAGAAATAACAAGTTAAAAGATACAGACTATTGGCCTCAAGGTGGCAGAAATGAAATCCAGCGAAGAAGATCATCTTTGTAGGCAGCTTTCACTCTATATTGCATTAAGCTGATGTCATGGATGAATGCAGTTCTCCATTTATTGAATCTAGCTCTCTCATGCCTGAAGACCTTAGCGTTCCTGATGATCCAGATATTCCAGCAAGCAATGAACACCACTTCGGTGAAGAAGGGCTTCCTAAAACTCCTGCTAGCATTAATAACCAAATGAGCCATGGAGTCACCAGAAGACCAATCAATTTGCAGATAGTTCCAAACTCTGACACTAAAGTTGCAATTAAAGAACAGATGATCCCTTGATTCCCTATTCTGCAAAGGACAAAGGACACAGTTTACTCCATCCTCCAAATGCCAATGCCTCCTATCCACCATGTCCTTGGTGTTCAACCTGTCCATAATAAGCATCCAAGCAAAAACTTTGATTTTCATTGTACAAGAGGACTTCCAGATCCAAGCTGTCAAAGGGTTGAAAGATGCTGATGCAAAAGTATGTGAGTAAAACAACTTTGGTGAGTATCCCTTGGCAGTGCCCTTCCAAAACCAAATATCCTTGGACCCAGGTGTTCTATTAAGGCCACCCAACATGGACTGGAGAATAGTCAGATCATCAAAAGCCTGGCTGGACAAAGGAAGGTGGAAGTGCTGGAATATATCCTGAGAGTCCAAGAACTCAAGAACAGTGACCCAGGGGTCCTTAACATAGGAATAGAGCCTAGGAAATCTGAGTTGAAGGCTAGACACCTGACCATCAAACTGCAAGTTATCTGACCACATGAGGGCAGTGTCCCCTGCATTAATCTGAACCCAAGCACACTCCCTAAAATGATGCATGACCTTGCAAATATCCTTCCACCAGAATGAGCCACAATCAGAAGTTCCCTGGGGGACCCTATTATGATAGTAGGTATCCCAAATTAAAGATACCCAAGGGAGATCCTTTTTATTAAGGAAGTTATTCGCATGTTTGATCAGAAGTGCAACATTCTGAGAACCAAGGTTAAGAATACCAAGACCTCCCCTGTTTTTTGGCCTGCAAATAAGGTCCCACGCAGCTAGGGAGGGGGCAGGCTGACCCCTATTCCTCCTCCAGAGGCATTGTCTCTGGATTCTCTCCAATTGTTTAAGAATTCCAGCTGGGACAGCCAAAATGAAAGGAAGAAAATGGGCATAGATGACAGAGCAGAGTTAAGAAACTGCAGCCTTTCCCCCTAATTCAAAAAAGATGAACTAGCTGTCATTCTCCTCTCCATGCAATCAACCAATGGCATAAAATCCACCATTTTAGGCCTTGTAGGTCCCACTGGCAACCCAAGGTAGGTAAATGGCATTTTCCCAATCTGGCAGCCAAATGCAGAAGCTAATTCAGTCATGACAGCAGTGTCCACATTGATGGGAATAATAAAGGATTTGTGATAGTTCACATCCAGACCAATGGACACAGAGAAGACCCTGAGCATATCCTTGAGAGCTATAAGATGGTCCTTGTCCGCAGGCAAGATAATAAGGGTGTCATCAACATACTGAATCACGGGGTAATCCTGATCATGACAAGGTATAGGTAACTGAAGAATGCCCCTTCTGAACATGTCATTGATTACAGTCTGCAGGAGATCACCAGCTAGGACAAAAAGGAGGGGAGAGACTGGATCACCCTGTCTGACACCCTTTTTGCACCTGAACTTCCTACCAGGGACTCCATTAAGCAGAACAGATGAGGTACCTGTGGATAGAAGTTGCTTCATCCAAAGGATCCACTTCTCATTAAAGCCCTTATATCTCAAAATTTGCACAATGGCCTCATGCTCAAGGGAGTCAAAAGCCTTTTCAAAATCCAACTTTAGAATAACAATAGGTCTCTTGGACTGGTGGCACTGGTGTAAATACTCAAAGGTCCACCCAATACAATCTTGAATTGTTCTGCTTTTTATGAAACCATATTGGTTCTTGTGGACACACTGCATAATCACCTCTTGAAACCTATTGGCTGCCATCTTAGACAAGAACTTAAGACCCATTCCTGTTAAAGAGATAGGTCTGAAGTCACCCACCTCCTCAGGGGAGGGCTTCTTAGGCACCAGAGTTATGTAAGAGTCATTGATATTTTCCAGATGAGCAGTACCCTCAAAGAAAGCCTGGGCCAGTTCATAAAAATCCTGGGAAATTATGTGCCAGCACCTTTTGAAGAAAAGACCATTAAAACCATCTGGACCTGGAGCTTTATCAACTGGCATATGCTTGACAATCATGTCCATTTCCTCCTTCTGAAAAGGCTGAGTGAGAACATCCAATCCCACAACTGGTTCAATTAGGGAAGAAAGATCAAAACCCATGTTAATTCCCCTGGAAGAACCCATTCTGTTTTTAAAACAATTCCAGATAATACCCTCCATTTGTGAATGATCAGTCACCATAGTACCATCAGGCAATTTTAAGCTAGCAATAGAATTCCTTCGATACCTCTCCGTGGCCATAGCATGAAAGAACTTGGTGTTCTCACCACCCACTTTTATGTATCTGATAGTACATCTTTTCCTCCAATAGAGACATTGAAGGTGGAGCAATTTCTCAACATGGGTTTTAACCACTATCCTGAAATTGGATTCATGTCTGTAGAGTGTTCTATATTCCTCAAGCTCATCCAAGAGCAGGATAACACTATTGCATTTACAAATTAGAGTTTTCAGTTTGGAAATGTTCTTCTGCCATCTCTTGAGACACATTCTTAGGGACTTAAATTTGTCAGCTATCCTGGCAGTAATATGGCCCTTTCTGGATTGTTTCTGCCATGAGGAATCAACACAGTTCATAAAACCCTCCAACTCCAACCAATAATTCTCAAACCTAAAGATATTAGACTTGGGAATAGAAGTTTTGATTGTAACCATACAAGGCACATGGTCAGAAGCAGTTCTGGCAAGAGGTAGCACCTCAGTCATGGGATAATCAGATATCCAATCAACAGAAGTGAAGAACCAGTCTAGCTGCTCAAGGAGTGGAGTATCCTGCATATTGGACCAAGTGTAGGACCTTCCTTTGATGGGCAATTCCAAAAGGCCGAGGTGTCCAATAATCTCATTAAAGATGAACATGTCATTCAAATCACCACCAGGTAGATTTCTGTTATCCACAGAACGTAAGAAATTAAAATCCCCCAGTAACAGCCAATTCTCACCCACGGGAATGTTCAGGTGATACAACCAGGTTACAAAATTATCCCTAGCTTCCCCCTGACAAGGACCATAAACCACCACAAGTGTCCACTGCTCATTGTTTTGCCTAGAAACAAACTCGATCACCACTGCAAATTGTTGGACTTGCAATAAAGTCCCACCAAATATAGACGAGTTCCAAACAACTAGAATTCCACCAGAGGCCCCCAAGGAAGGAGAGAAAGCAAAGCTGTCAAATCTCTTGGGGCAAAAGCTTTTAATCATTCTGGAATCGAATGAAGCACATTTAGTTTCTTGCAGACAAGCAATAGCACAATGACTTTCGTCAATCTTTTGTCTAACAGCTCTTTGCCTAGCCTCAGAGTTTAAACCCCTGACATTCCAGCACAGGACATTCCAGTTTCTACAGTGATTATTCATAAAGAAATATCATAAACAAGTCTCCCATCCACATGACACACAATGTCAGATGCCCAAAAGCACATAATGGTTCCGAACCAACATTATTACATATCCAAGGATCGGAAAATGAAAACCAAACGCATAAAGCAGATTTATGGGCTTGCCAAACCCAGCAGAAGAAGAGCACACTATTCATTGGAGGCTTGATTTGCAGCAGCAGCAGGGTCCACCATAAGTGCATCCTCCGTGAGCAGAGTTGCATCAATCTCCAGCTCCTTGCCAATAGCTTGCAGATGACTGATGGGAGTAGGTGGAGGAGCATCTCCAAATGCAGGGTCATCAGACATCTCTGCAGAAAGGGGCTTGGACTTGGGCTTCTTCTTCTTGGGCTGCAGAACCAGCTCATGGAAAGTGGGCTTAAACACATCACGCTGGGCCGAACTTCTGGTACACCTTCGAACAGATGTTTCAACAAGAGGCGTTGGCGCCAGAGTTTTGCGTGGCCTCCTCGTAGGTACACGCGCAGGAGGAGAAGGGACAACAGGCGCAGCCCTCTCAACATCATCCACAAATAACGCTCTAGCCACAGGTCGGGCAGGAACCGGCTCCTTCCATGTCAGCAAAGGAAGATCATCTTGCTGGAAAGCAAAGTCCCAGTTTCTCTTGGTCAAAATGACAGGCGACAGGGGTTTAGGCAGCAGAGGTTTTGGCACCTCAAACACCATTGGAGCATTCAGCAGGTTTTCAAACGAGCGCCTCCAAATCATTTCAGGGGGCAGAGGGGGACCAAAGGGGATCTTAACCGCAGGCTGATCCAAAGCTTGGACATCAATAAGAGGAGGTTGATAGACCACAATTGCCCAGTTACTAGCATCCTCCAGGTCCGGTGCAATCTCCATCAGATCATTCAGGTTGTCAGGTGGAGCCCCATCAATGAGAAGGATAGGTGCAGGGGGCACCTGAAGTTGAGCATCACAACTTTGGTGAGCCGAACTGGGTTGAGCCGAGGCATTCAACACCATGGATTCTTGATCCTCTATAGCAGGCTCCGCAGCAGGTTCCTCCCAGTTTCCCCAATTGTCCTCATGCACCTCATTATGTGCAGGTTCAGGCAGAGGTGGCGGCACATCGTTCCACCCCAGAGCCGGGAATGGAGGCAGAATAAAAGGTGGCATCTCCGGGAAGGGTACACCAGGCAGGGGATGAGGATTGCCATTGATGGGCATCCAGTCTTCATCTTGGGGCATCTGTTCAGCAAAATTGGCCCCAAGGATATATAGAGGCGCCGTCCAAGACACCCTGGCACCACCCCAGGTAGCATAATCCATGAACACCACATCTCGTGGCACCAAAATATCTTCTGGAAAAGACGCAAAGGCCAAAGTGCGCACAAGGTATGGATCCTCACTAATCCAATGATGAAACTTCCCAAATGTGTTGACCGCTGCCCGAATACTATCCTCATTGCGAAGATCAAGCGGAATTCCCAAGAACATGAGCAGTCCCTGACGGAAACCCTGAGCACCTCTAAAAGATTCACCCTCATCGTGTTTCATAAAACGCACAAAACGATCATTGCCAAGAGGTTGGGGCGGCATCTGAAGAAGAGAAAACCTGACTGCAGCATCCCGAAGCTCAAAAAGACCCACCGATCTAATCCAAGGCTGAGCAGACCTCACCAACACCCCATGAGCTTGCAACCATTGAACCACTTCCTCTCTAGCAGCACCAATCTGATCGGGAGGGGGATGGGCATTACCTCAGCTAGCATGAACTCCTCATGGCGGCGCACAAGTGGGGTATGTGGCGTCACATAGGTCCGAGGCAAACGAGCATCACCGCCATCCACAATGTGATGGCCAGCCGGCACATACAGCAAGGGGTCAAGAGGGAAGTTAGCCATCGGAGGGGTACAACCCGGGCTGGAAGCAGACGGCGAGAACTCCGACGGAGGAGGGGTCTCAGGCGGCGCGGTCGAAGGTGTTTTGGGACCAGGACTGATGGAACAGGGCGAAGCAGTAAATGCGGAAGTGCAAGAGGAGTCCAAGTTTGGTAAAAGCTGTGTCAGAGAGATATTCTCGGTGGGAGCTGAGCGATCCTCGGAAGTTGCAACGTTACCGGGTTTCGGTTTCCAAACCAGACCCAAGATCCTTGCAAACTTGTTGCAATCCTTTTTACCATGCCCCACCCGCAGACAAGAGGTACAATGTAGTTTAGACGTGCACGCCGCAGCAAAATGGCCCTTAGACAAGCAAATCTGGCACGTTAAAATTTCGTCCACCATACCCGATACCAAGTTATCAAAATCTTCTTCTGCTTGCTGAGAGGAAGGAATAGAAGGCCCAGAAGATAACACCAGCTCCACTTGGACCGTGGAACGTGAAGATGACGGCCCAACATGGGATGGCACGTCCACATTCGGAGAGCCAAAATTTCCACCCGAGATAGACGGCGACCCATCCGCAGCTGTTTGAAGATCCCTAACCATTCCAAAAGAAATGGAGGGGGTAGTCGACGTCCACCGGAGTTCAGCCGGCGGCGGGGGCTGGATGACCACCCTTTCATGCGCAGAAAGTGTGTACCCCGCATCCTCAACCGTTTGAATGCAATTTTGCGTGGCCAGATAACGATAACCACGACAAGCAGGATAATTCTGGAACTTTGAAAATGAAAGCTTCTTGGCAGGGGCATGAGATGATCTTATCTAAGATTTACGGGGCTTGGTGTGCATAGCCAACATGCCAAGGGTAGCTCGACGTTTGGAAGGACTAACAATGATCCACTCGGCATCACATTCCAATTTCCAAAGTTTAAACTCACGGCCCCAATTTGGGCCACCATTACCCCAAAGATGAAAGAAACATTTAAAATGATCACAAGAGAAAGAACGGAGCTTGAGAATGATCAAAGCCACAGCCTTGCAAGAAACTTGAAAACCAAAAACCCTATCCTTGATCATAAAAACCATGAACTCAATAGCAGAACCTCCGATGGCCGCCTCAAGTGCCGCTGCCACCGAATCCTCAGTCAAACGAAAATCATGCCGGCCAAAAGAAATTACCATGGTGAAGAAGCCCGTGTCATCCATGGGGTGCACCGGAAAACCCGTAGATTGAAAAACCTTTTCCGCAAAAACCCGACCCTTGGAGAAGTCCAAGCCAAGGGTGGATCCATCAGCAGAACCCATGGAGATGGGTATTAGGACGTAGATCTCAGTGCACCGGAGAGATCTAATGGAGAGGAAATGAAAATTGGTGGCTAGGGGAGGAGATCACCGGAGGTGGTGGCGATCGCCGGGGTGGGGGTGGGAGCGCCTATCATGGTAATTCTGAATTTTTCACAGTATATTGATATTCATTCTTAGACTGTTGGTTATTGAATCACCATTCTAACCTTGATCATGCTCCCTAAGCCCATATTTCGAGTGCACCTTTCAACCAATGTTTAATTGTGTATGTTTTCATTGAGCATACATCATCATATCATTTGATCTGGCAAATGTTATCTCCTTGTTCACATAATTGTGGAGTTACAACTTTTGGAAATATCGATGAATTGTCGCTGAATCCATAGGTCACCTCCTCACCTCTCCTTGATTTAATGATGAACTCTTGTTTCGGAACTCGCTTCCATAGTTCAATTCCCGAGAATCTTACAATGTCATCTCCACAATTTGTGTTTCACCTTTCTTCTCAGGCTTCCCGAGTCTGAGTTATCCTGACACCAATCAGATCTGAATCTCGGTCAGATATGATGGTTGGAACCTTTTCCAAGAGTCATAACATTGGTCTTTATATCACCCGGTAAGGTGATGTCATGCCTAGCACACTTGACCGGAGGACCTATTGTTATAGTATCCTCTTTAACAATATTACCCATTCTTTCGTGAGGAAATTGTAAGACTTATTCTATAAGTTGTTCCTGATGGATCCTTTGTGTATCCAAAGTTTGTTCTTTATCCAGTGACTATGTCAATGCTATCTCGAAACATGTCTGTGGTACTCCGATTTTCAACAAGAACATTTGAAGCCCAATGCTAAATGTTTCCTGCTCAATTATCCAAACACCGTTGTATGGGTAATGTCATGAAATTGCTCTCCCTTTACCTAAAGAGATTTCTACATTATATCCATCATCGATATGATGCTCTGCTTGACCTTGGGAAGGATATACCTTGAAATATGTGTTTACACACATTTTCCTTTCCATTGTTCTGTTTAATCTGATGATCACCTTTTCCTTTCCATTGATTTATTTAATCTTTGTTGTGATCTATATCATCTAAGCAGTAATATTCTTCTGCATATGTAAACACCTTGGTGTACAACTGTGTTAGTAAGACCGTGTTACTATTGTTGATGACATTTCCGTAACCACCGATGGACGAGAACTTTGCCTATTGGTCCGCCTCGTTTCAACGAGCAGGAAAATGGTTCTCTTTGTCCCTCGCCCTTGGTACCAACGATGCTGCCAACATAACTGATCGGTTATTCTCTGACCTACCTTGCTATCATGACCGTGCAAGATGTCGCTGCTCTTTCTACTTTTAACCCACATGGTGGGCCCATAACCCAAAGTTTCACGAGATCGAAACCTGACTCTCCTGTACACCCTGTTGCCAAAGTTATTCCTAGAGCTTGACTTTGTATGTAGTTCACGGGCCACCCGCCTAGTGATCTATTCTGGTATCAGACGCAATACTTATTCCCATTGCTCTGAACCCCCTTTCACATTTCGTATCAGGCAACGAACGATTGCCTGCCCACTCGAAACTTCCCATGATACCTCCTTACTTTGCTCTCGATATTTTCTTAAGGTTTCAATTCGAGAATCACTTTCCGCCACCTTCCCCGATGTTATCTGCCAGATAGTCAACCTTGTAAGGTCCGTTCTTCCGAAGTTACCCCTTGTCCTTTCGTAAGTACGATGAAATTTCCGAAGAAAGGATGATGATTTCATCATGATGACCTGAAGCACTGGAATGAAGACATCAATGAAATGGATCGATCTCTTCAAGAAGAGCAACCAAGACCGAGAAGATTCGTTAGAATTTCGTAACCAGATCTTTCCCCCTTACTACACCTCTTAAATCTCGGGACGAGATTTCTTGTAGTGGAGGAGAATTGTCACGCCCGGATAATTAAGCTACAACAACCCTCTGCTAACGATGCCACGTCACCTCCGTTACTGTTGCTAATCCCGCGTTAGTTCAAAACCGATTCAAAAACCGAATTCAAAAACAAGTCAAACAATTAAAGTTTTCAAAAGTCAAAACTAAAATGTTCTTAATATGACAAATAATCCATAAGACATATTGGTGGAGAAACCAACTCTTTACAAAATGTTTAAATGCACTAAACTAATTAAATCATTAGCTAAAACCATTAATTAAATGCCTTTTATGTTTTGAAAATTACTAAACTAAATTATTTTGGGTTGAAACCTTTTGTGGTTGTGACATAAGTTGTAACATCAATTTAGGTGCCACTTTGGTATTTTATTAATACTAAGATAATTAGGAACTAAATGAAAACAGTAAAGGAAAAATACATAAAAGGGAAAAATCAAAACCAAAAACAAAAGAGAGTAAAAGCCCCCCCACCTCACTGGGCTTCGGCCCACCAGGCCGCTACCCGGCCGGCCCACCCCACTACCACCTGGCCTACTTAGGCCTCCCCCTCACACCCGCAAACCCTAACCCCACGTCAGCCCACTTTTCCCCACTCCCCCGATCTCTCTCCCCTCCCCCGCGTGGATCTGGATCGGGGGCGCTCGCCCCCGACAACCGCGTCGACCCCGACGCCCACCGGACCCCGCCGCTGCCCGGAGCTCCACGGGCCTCGCCGGAGCTTTCCCTGCCGGACTGCCTCCTCCTCCTCAACGGCCTGCCTCCTCTCCGTCACGTCGTCACCGTCTCCACCTCGCGCCCCGCTGCCACTCCCCTACTCCCCACCATGAGCCTCTCCTCTCCTCCCCTGATCGCCCGCGCGCGCCCATGCTCGTGCTCACCGCCGCGTAGCCGCGCTCACGCGCGTCCCAGGCTGCACACGCCCCGCATCGCCGAGTCGCCTCCGCCCCGGGCTCCCGCGTCGTCTGCAGCCCCGGTCGCCGCTGCTTGCAGCTGCTCCAGCGCGCGCCCCCGACGCCTCCGCCCGTGCCTGCCTCCGACCGGCTCCGCCCGCGCCCTGGCCGCTCTGCGCGCGTGGCCCGCACCCTCCTGGCCTCGCCCTGCCTCGCCGCGCGAGCACGCACCGCGTCGCCCGCACCACTCTGCGCCCTGCTGCCGCTCGCCGCAGCCGCCTCGCTCCGCCGCCGCGCTGGACGCCTCCCCGCGTCCCGCTGCCTCGCGTGCGCCACCTAGCCGCGCCGCCAGCCTCTGCCCCGCCGCGCCGTGGCCGCGCCGGCTCCGCTCTCTGCTGCCGCGACTCACCCCACTACCGCGCCCGCCTTGGCTCCCTGCCCTACCGTGGCCCGCCTCCCCTCTCGCATGCAGCCGGCGCCCAGCCCGCCTCACCGGCGCTGGCGCGCGCGCCTACGGCGCCTGCCCATCACCCTCGTGCCCGCAACCGCTATGGCCGCTAGGGCCTATGACAAGTGGGCCTAGCCCCTGAGAACGGTTTAAAATTAATATAAATAAATAAATAAATTTTAAAATAAATAAATAATTAATCAAGTTAATTAATCCTGTTTAATTAATCTAATTAACTAGTTAGTTTAATTAAATAGTAATTAGATTAGTTAAACCCTAATTAGACTAAACAGTCAATGACGAACGGGACCCACTCGTCAGTTGACCAGTCAACACCTCAGTTGACTGCTGACATCATGCTGACGTCACCAAACACTATTCTAGATAATGTTGAGTTAAATTAATTAAATAAATTCTAAAAATGATTTAAAACTTTAGAAAATCTTATAAAATAAACCGTAGCTCAGATGAAAATACTTTCTACATGAAAGTTGCTCAGAACGTCGAGACGCTTTGAGATACGTAGCCCGTTTGTCCGCTACACATCTCTAGCATAGCAAACGCGTAACTTTCCCCCTCCGATTCATTTGTCCGAAAACACGAAACTCTGGGGATATTTTCCCGGATGTTTCCCTTCTTCGCCGGTATCACCAACTACCGCGATTGGGCACACCTAGCATCACGCTTTGTCATGTCATGCATTGTCATGCATTTGTTTGCATTATATTTATTGTTTCTTCCCCCTCTTCTCTCGCTAGACTCCGAGACCGACGCCGCTGCTACCCAGTACGACTACGATGTTGACGACCCCTCCTTCTTGGCTGAGCTTCCAGGCAAGCCCCCCCCTTGATCACCAGATATCGCCTATTCTACTCTCTACTACTTGCATTAGAGTAGTGTAGCATGTTACTACTTTCCGTTAATCCAATCCTGATGCATAGCCTGTCCTTGCTACTACTGTTGTTACCTTTACCTACATTCCTACATGCTTAGTATAGGATGCTAGTGTTCCATCTGTGGCCCTACATTCTTGTCCGTCTGCCTTGCTATACTATCGGGTCGTGATCACTCGGGAGGTGATCACGGGTATATACTTGTGTACTTTACATGATACCTGTGGTGACTAAAGTCAGGTCGGCTCGTAGGAGTACCCGCGAGTGGATCTTTGTGGCGGAGTGACAGGGCAAGTTGAGACCACCTAGGAGAGAGGTGGCCCTGGCCTTGGTCGGTGTTCGCGGTTACTTCAAAATAACACGCTTAACGAGATCTTGGTATTTGATCTGAGTCTAGCCACTGGCCTATACGCACTAACCAACTATGCGGGAACAGTTATGGGCACTCGACGTCGTGGTATCAACCGAAGCCTTGTGACGTCAGCGACTGAGTGGCGCGCGCCGGATTGGACTGGAACGCCTGCTAGGCTAGGTTTGCTTCCAGCCGCGTACGCAACGTGCAGGTGTGCAATGGGCGATGGGCCCAGACCCCTGCGCGCATAGGATTTAGACCGGCGTGCTGACCTCTCTGTTGTGCCTAGGTGGGGCTGCAACGTGTTGATCTTCCGCGGCTGGGCATGACCCAGAAAAGTGTGTCCGGCCAAATGGGATCGAGCGTGTTGGGTTATGTGGTGCACCCCTGCAGGGAAGTTTATCTATTCGAATAGCCGTGTCCCTCGGTAAAAGGACGACCCGGAGTTGTACCTTGACCTTATGACAACTAGAACTGGATACTTAATAAAACACACCCTTCCAAGTGCCAGATATAACCCGGTGATCGCTCTCTAACAGGGCGACGAGGAGGGGATCGCCGGGTAGGTTTATGCTATGCGATGCTACTTGGTGAACTTACCATCTACTCTCTTCTACATGCTACAAGATGGAGGTGGCCTGAAGCGTAGTCTTCGACATGATTAGCTATCCCCCTCTTATTCTGGCATTCTGTAGTTCAGTCCACCGATATGGCCCTTTACACATATACTCATGCATATGTAGTGTAGCTCCTTGCTTGCGAGTACTTTGGATGAGTACTCACGGTTCCTTTTCTCCCTCTTTTCCCCCTTTCCCTTCTACCTGGTTGTCGCAACCAGATGCTGGAGCCCAAGAGTCAGACGCCACCGTCGACGGCGACTCCAACTACACCGGAGGTGCCTACTACTACGTTCAGGCCGCTGATGACGACCAGGAGTAGTTTAGGAGGATCCCAGGTAGGAGGCCCGCGCCTCTTTCGATCTGTATCCCAGTTTGTGCTAGCCTTCTTAAGGCAAACTTGTTTACTTATGTCTGTACTCGGATATTGTTGCTTCCGCTGACTCGTCTATGATCGAGCACTTATATTCGAGCCCTCGAGGCCCTTGGCTTGTATTATGATGCTTGTATGACTTATTTATGTTTTTAGAGTTGTGTTGTGATATCTTCCCGTGAGTCCCTGATCTTAATCGTACACGTTTGCGTGCATGATTAGTGTACGATTGAATCGGGGGCGTCACACTGGGTAAACCTTGTGTCTCCCGTCTCCTGTTACCATCGATCCTAGACGCACAGTTCGGGACCCCCTACCGGAGATCCGCCGGTTTTGACGCCGACAAGTATGCCTCTACTTGACTAGCTCGTTGATCAAAGATGGTTATGTTTCCTAGCCATAGACATGAGTTGTCATTTGATTAATGGGATCACATCATTAGGAGAATGATGTGATTGACTTGACCCATTCCGTTAGCATAGCACTCGATCATTTAGTTTGTTGCTATTGCTTTCTTCATGACTTATACATGTTCCTATGACTATGAGATTATGCAACTCCCGTTTACCAGAGGAACACTTTGTGTGCTACCAAACGTCACAACATAACTGGGTGATTATAAAGGTGCTCTATAGGTGTCTCCAAAGGTACTTGTTGGGTTGGCGTATTTTGATATTAGGATTTGTCACTCCAATTGTCGGAGAGGTATCTCTGGGCCCACTCGGTAATGCACATCACTATAAGCCTTGCAAGCATTGCAACTAATGAGTTAGTTGCGGGATAATGTATTCCGAAACGAGTAAAGGGACTTGCCGGTAACGAGATTGAACTAGGTATTGAGATACCGGCGATCGAATCTCGGGCAAGTAACATACTGATGACAAAGGGTACAACGTATGTTGTTATGCGGTTTGACCGATAAAGATCTTCGTAGAATATGTGGGAGCCAATATGAGCATCTAGGTTCCGCTATTGGTTATTGACCGAAGACGTGTCTCGGTCATGTCTACATAGTTCTCGAACCCGTAGGGTCCGCAAGCTTAAAGTTCGATGACGGTTATATTATGAGTTTATGTGTTTTGATGTACCGAAGGTTGTTCGGAGTGCCGGATGTGATCACGGACATGACGAGGAGTCTCAAAATGGTCGAGACGTAAAGATCGATATATTGGATGACTATGTTTGGACACCGGAAAGGTTCCGGAAGGTTTCGTACATTTATCGGAGTACCGGGGGTTACCGGAATCCCCCGGGAACTAATGGGCCTTGTTGGGCCCTAGTGGAGAGAGAGAGGGGCCGGCCAGGGCAAGAGGCGCGCCCCCTCCCCTTGAGTCCGAATAGGACAAGGAAGGGGGGCGGCGCCCCCCTTGCCTTTCCGCTCTCCCACTCCTTCCTCCCCCTCCTTCTTGGACTAGGAAAGGTGAGGGGCAAACGAGGAGGAGAGGGCCGGCCAAGGGGTTGGCGCGCCCTAGGAGGGTGAAACCTACTTGGAGTAGGTTTCCCCCTCCTAGGCGCGCCAACCCCTTGGCCGGCCCTCTCCTCCTCCCCCCTTTATATAGGGAGGAGGGGGCACCCCATAGACACAACAATTGATCTCTTGATCTCTTAGCCGTGTGCGGTGCCCCCTCCACCATATTCCACCTCGATCATATCGTAGCGGTGCTTAGGCGAAGCCCTGCGTCGGTAGAACATCATCATCGTCACCACACCGTCGTGCTGACGGAACTCTCCCTTAAAGCTCGGCTGGATCGGAGTTCGAGGGACGTCATCGAGCTGAACGTGTGCTGAACTCGGAGGTGCCGTGTGTTCAGTACTTGATCGGTCGGATCGTGAAGACGTACGACTACATCAACCGCGCTATGCTAATGCTTCAGCTTTCGGTCTACGAGGGTACGTGGACAACACTCTCCTCTCTCGTTGCTATGCATCACCATGATCTTGCGTGTGCGTAGGATTTTTTTTGAAAGTACTACGTTCCCCAACAGTGGCATCCGAGCCAGGTTTTATGCGTAGATGTTATATGCACGAGTAGAACACAAGTGAGTTGTGGGCGATATAAGTCATACTGCTTACCAGCATGTCATACTTTGGTTCGGCGGTATTGTTGGATGAAGCGGCCCGGACCGACATTATGCGTACGCTTACGCGAGACTGGTTCTACCGACGTGCTTTGCACACAGGTGGCTGGCGGGTGTCAGTTTCTCCAACTTTAGTTGAATCGAGTGTGGCTACGCCCGCTCCTTGAGAAGGTTAAAACATCACTAACTTGACAAGCTATCGTTGTGGTTTTCATGCGTAGGTAAGAACGGTTCTTGCTCAGCCCGTAGCAGCCACGTAAAACTTGCAACAACAAAGTAGAGGACGTCTAACTTGTTTTTGCAGGGCATGTTGTGATCTGATATGGTCAAGGCATGATGCTATATTTTATTGTATGAGATGATCATGTTTTGTAACCGAGTTATCGACAACTGGCAGGAGCCATATGGTTGTCGCTTTATTGTATGCAATGCAAACGCCCTGTAATGCTTTACTTTATCACTAAGCGGCAGCGATAGTCGTAGAAGCATAAGTTGGCGAGACGACAACGATGCTACGATGGAGATCAAGGTGTCGCGCCGGTGACGATGGTGATCATGACTGTGCTTCAGAGATGGAGATCACAAGCACAAGATGATGATGGCCATATCATATCACTTATATTGATTGCATGTGATGTTTATCTTTTATGCATCTTATTCTGCTTAGATCAACGGTAGCATTATAAGATGATCTCTCACTAAATTATCAAGGTATAAGTGTTCTCCCTGAGTATGCACCGTTGCGAAAGTTCTTCGTGCTGAGACACCACGTGATGATCGGGTGTGATAGGCTCTACGTTCAAATACAACGGGTGCAAAACAGTTGCACACGCGGAATACTCAGGTTAAACTTGACGAGCCTAGCATATAACAGATATGGCCTCAGAACACTGAGACCGAAAGGTCGAGCGTGAATCATATGTAGATACGATCAACATAGTGATGTTCACCATTGAAACTACTCCATCTCACGTGATGATCGGACATGGTTTAGTTGATATGGATCACGTGATCACTTGGAGGATTAGAGGGATGTCTATCTAAGTGGGAGTTCTTAAGTAATATGATTAATTGAACTTGAATTTATCATGCACTTAGTACATGATAGTATCTTGCTTGTCTATGTTGTTGTAGATAGATGGCCCGTGCTGTTGTTCCGATGAATTTTAATGCGTTCCATGAGAAAGCAAAGTTGAAAGATGATGGTAGCAATTACATGGACTGGGTCCGTAACTTGAGGATTATCCTCATTGCCGCACAGAAGAATTACGTCCTGGAAGCACCGCTAGGTGCCAAACCTGCTGCAGGAGCAACACCAGATGTTATGAACGTCTGGCAGAGCAAAGCTGATGACTACTCGGTAGTTCAGTGTGCCATGCTTTATGGCTTAGAACCGGTACTTCAACGACGTTTTGAACGTCATGGAGCATATGAGATGTTCCAAGAGTTGAAGTTAATATTTCAAGCAAATGCCCGGATTGAGAGATATGAAGTCTCCAATAAGTTCTATAGCTGCAAGATGGAGGAGAATAGTTCTGTCAGTGAGCATATACTCAGAACGTCTGGGTATAACAATCACTTGATTCAACTGGGAGTTAATCTTCCGGATAATAGCGTCATTGACAGAATTCTTCAATCACTGCCACCAAGCTACAAGAGCTTCGTGATGAACTATAACATGCAAGGGATGGATAAGACGATTCCCGAGCTCTTCGCAATGCTAAAGGTTGCGGAGGTAGAAATCAAAAAGGAGCATCAAGTGTTGATGGTCAATAAGACCACCAGTTTCAAGAAAAAGGGCAAAGGGAAGAAGAAGGGGAACTTCAAGAAGAACAACAAACAAGTTGCTGCTCAGGAGAAGAAACCCATGTCTGGACCTAAGCCTGAGACTGAGTGCTTCTACTGCAAGCAGACTGGTCACTGGAAGCGGAACTGCCCCAAGTATTTGGCGGATAAGAAGGATGGCAAGGTGAACAAAGGTATATGTGATATACATGTTATTGATGTGTACCTTACTAATGCTCACAGTAGCACCTGGGTATTTGATACTGGTTCTGTTGCTAATATTTGCAACTCGAAACAGGGACTACGGATTAAGCAAAGATTGGCTAAGGACGAGGTGACGATGCACGTGGGAAATGGTTCCAAAGTCGATGTGATCGCGGTCGGCACGCTACCTCTACATCTACCTTCGGGATTAGTTTTGGACCTGAATAATTGTTATTTGGTGCCAGCGTTGAGCATGAACATTATATCTGGATCTTGTTTGATGCGAGACGGTTATTCATTTAAATCAGAGAATCATGGTTGTTCTATTTATATGAGTAATATCTTTTATGGTCATGCACCCTTGAAGAGTGGTCTATTTTTGTTGCATCTCGATAGTAGTGATACACATATTCATAATATTGAAACCAAAAGATGCAGAGTTGATAATGATAGTGCAACTTATATGTGGCACTGCCGTTTAGGTCATATTGGTGTAAAGCGCATGAAGAAACTCCATACTGATGGACTTTTGGAACCACTTGATTATGAATCACTTGGTACTTGCGAACCATGCCTCATGGGCAAGATGACTAAAATGCCGTTCTCCGGAACTATGGAGCGAGCAACAGATTTATTGGAAATCATACATACAGATGTATGTGGTCCGATGAATATTGAGGCTCGCGGTGGGTATCGTTATTTTCTCACCTTCACAGATGATTTAAGTAGATATGGGTATATCTACTTAATGAAACATAAGTCTGAAACATTTGAAAAGTTCAAAGAATTCCAGAGTGAAGTTGAAAATCATCGTAACAAGAAAATAAAGTTTCTACGATCTGATCGTGGAGGAGAATATTTGAGTTACGAGTTTGGTCTTCATTTGAAACAATGCAGAATAGTTTCGCAACTCATGCCACCCAGAACACCACAGCGAAATGGTGTGTCCGAACGTCGTAATCGTACTTTACTAGATATGGTGCAATCTATGATGTCTCTTATTGATTTACTGCTATCGTTTTGGGGTTATGCTCTAGAGACAGCTGCATTCACGTTAAATAGGGCACCATCTAGATCCGTTGAGACGACGCCTTATGAACTATGGTTTGGCAAGAAACCAAAGTTGTCGTTTCTTAAAGTTTGGGGATGTGATGCTTACGTGAAAAAGCTTCAACCTGATAAGCTCGAACCCAAATCGGAGAAATGTGTCTTCATAGGATACCCAAAAGAGACTCTTGGGTACACCTTCTATCATAGATCCGAAGGCAAGACTTTTGTTGCTAAATTTGGAATCTTTCTAGAGAAGGAGTTTCTCTCGAAAGAAGTGAGTGGGAGGAAAGTAGAACTTGATGAGGTAACTGTTGGAGATCGTTGCAGAAATTAAAAAATTTCTACGCATCACCAAGAACAATCTATGGAGTCTTCTAGCAACGAGAGGGAAAAGAGTGCATCTACATACCCTTGTAGATCGCGTGCGGAAGCGTTCAAGTGAACGGGGTTGATGGAGTCGTACTCGTCGTGATCCAAATCACCGATGACCGAGCGCCGAACGGACGGCACCTCCGCGTTCAACACACGTACGGTTGGGAAGACGTCTCCTCCTTCTTTATCCAGCAAGGGGGAGGGGGAGGTTGATGGAGATCCAGCAGCACGACGGCGTGGTGGTGGAAGCAGCGGGGATCTCGGCAGGGCTTCGCCAAGCTCAGCGAGAAGGAGAGGTGTCACGGGAGGGAGAGGGAGGCGCCAGGGGCTTGAGTGCGGCTGCCCTCCCTCCCCCCTCTTTATATAGGGCCCTTGGGGGGGCGCTGGCCCTAGGAGATCCAATCTCCAAGGGGGGCGGCGGCCAAGGGGGTGGCTTGACCCCCAAGCCAAGTGGGGCGCCCCCACCCCTAGGGTTTCCAACCCTAGGCGCTGGGGGAGGCCCAAGGGGGGCGCACCAGCCGAACAGGGGCTGGTTCCCCTCCCACTTCAGCCCATGGGGCCCTTTACGACGAGCTCTTCGTCACCTCCATAAACGAGAAACATATCCTTAGTCCTCTTCAGGTACTTCAGGATATTCTTGACCGCTGTCAAGTGTTCCATGCCGGGATTACTTTGGTACCTTCCTACCAAACTTACGGCAAGGTTTACATCAGGTCTGGTACACAACATGGCATACATAATAGACCCTATGGCCGAGGCATAGGGGACGACACTCATCTTTTCTCTATCTTCTACCGTGGTCGGGCATTGAGCCGTGCTCAATTGCACACCTTGCAATACAGGCAAGAACCCCTTCTTGGACTGGTCCATATTGAACTTCTTCAATATCTTGTCAAGGTACGTACTTTGTGAAAGACCAATGAGGCGTCTTGATCTATCTCTATAGATCTTGATGCCTAATATATAAGCAGCTTCTCCAAGGTCCTTCATTGAAAAACACTTGTTCAAGTAGGCCTTTATGCTTCCCAAGAATTCTATAACATTTCCCGTCAATAGTATGTCATCCACATATAATATGAGAAATGCTACAGAGCTCCCACTCACTTTCTTGTAAACACAGGCTTCTCCATAAGTCTGTGTAAACCCAAACGCTTTGATCATCTCATCAAATCGAATGTTCCAACTCCGAGATGCTTGCACCAGCCCATAGATGGAGCGCTGGAGCTTGCATACCTTGTTAGCATTCTTAGGATCGACAAAACCTTCCGGCTGCATCATATACAATTCTTCCTTAAGAAAGCCGTTAAGGAATGCCGTTGTGACGTCCATTTGCCATATCTCATAATCATAGAATGCGGCAATTGCTAACATGATTCGGACGGACTTCAGCTTCGCTACGGGTGAGAAAGTCTCATCGTAGTCAACCCCTTGAACTTGTCGATAACCCTTAGCGACAAGTCGAGCCTTATAGATGGTCACATTACCATCTGCGTCTGTCTTCTTCTTAAAGGTCCATTTATTTTCTATGGCTCGCCGATCATCGGGCAAGTCAGTCAAAGTCCATACTTCGTTTTCATGCATGGATCCTATCTCGGATTTCATGGCTTCTAGCCATTTGTCGGAATCTGGGCCCGCCATTGCTTCTTCATAGTTTGAAGGTTCACCGTTGTCTAACAACATGATTTCTAGGACAGGGTTGCCATACCACTCTGGTGTGGAACATGTCCTCGTGGACCTATGAAGTTCAGTAGTAACTTGATCCGAAGTACCTTGATCATCATCATTAGCTTCCTCTCTAGTCAGTGCAGGCACCACAGGAACATCTTCCTGAGCTGCGCTACTTTCCGGTTCAAGAGGTAGTACTTCATCAAGTTCCACTTTCCTCCCACTTACTTCTTTCGAGAGAAACTCTTTCTCCAGAAAGGACCCGTTCTTGGCAACAAATATCTTGCCTTCGGATCTGAGGTAGAAGGTATACCCAATGGTTTCCTTAGGGTATCCTATGAAGACGCATTTTTCCGACTTGGGTTCGAGCTTTTCAGGTTGAAGTTTCTTGACATAAGCATCGCATCCCCAAACTTTTAGAAACGACAGCTTAGGTTTCTTCCCAAACCATAATTCATACGGTGTCGTCTCAACGGATTTCGACGGAGCCCTATTTAAAGTGAATGCGGCAGTCTCTAAAGCATAGCCCCAAAATGAGAGCGGTAGATCGGTAAGAGACATCATAGATCGCACCATATCCAATAGAGTGTGATTACGACGTTCGGACACACCATTTCTCTGAGGTGTTCAAGGCGGCGTGAGTTGTGAAACTATTCCACATTTCCTTAAGTGTGTGCCAAATTCGTGACTCAAATATTCCCCTCCACGATCTGATCGTAAGAATTTTATTTTCCTGTCACGTTGATTCTCAACCTCACTCTGAAATTCCTTGAACTTTTCAAAGGTCTCAGACTTGTGTTTCATTAGGTAGACATACCCATATCTACTCAAGTCATCAGTGAGAGTGAGAACATAACGATAGCCACCGCGAGCCTCAACACTCATTGGACCGCACACATCAGTACGTATGATTTCCAATAAGTTGGTTGCTCGCTCCATTGTTCCGGAGAACGGAGTCTTGGTCATCTTACCCATGAGGCATGGTTCGCACGTGTCAAATGATTCGTAATCAAGAGACTCTAAAAGTCCATCAGCATGGAGCTTCTTCATGCGCTTGACACCAATGTGACCAAGACGGCAGTGCCACAAGTATGTGGGACTATCATTATCAACCTTACATCTTTCGGTTCTCACACTATGAATATGTGTAACACTACGTTCGAGATTCATTAAGAATAAACCATTAACCAGCGGGGCATGACCATAAAACATATCTCTCATATAAATAGAACAACCATTATTCTCGGATTTAAATGAGTAGCCATCTCGAATTAAACGAGATCCTGATACAATGTTCATGCTCAAAGCTGGCACTAAATAACAATTATTGAGGTTTAAAACTAATCCCGTAGGTAAATGTAGAGGTAGCGTGCCGACGGCGATCACATCGACCTTGGAACCATTCCCGACGCGCATCGTCACCTCGTCCTTTGCCAGTCTCCGTTTATTTCGCAGCTCCTGCTTTGAGTTACAAATATGAGCAACCGCACTGGTATCAAATACCCAGGAGCTACTACGAGTGCTGGTAAGGTACACATCAATAACATGTATATCACATATACCTTTGGTGTTGCCGGCCTTCTTGTCCGCTAAGTACTTGGGGCAGTTCCGCTTCCAGTGACCACTTCCCTTGCAATAAAAGCACTCAGTCTCAGGCTTGGGTCCATTCTTTGGCTTCTTCCTGGCAACTGGCTTACCGGGCGCGGCAACTCCCTTGCCGTCCTTCTTGAAGTTCTTCTTACCCTTGCCTTTCTTGAACTTAGTGGTTTTATTCACCATCAACACTTGATGTTCCTTTTTGATCTCCACCTCCGCTGATTTCAGCATTGAATATACCTCAGGAATGGTCTTTTCCATCCCCTGCATATTGAAGGTCATCACAAAGCTCTTGTAGCTCGGTGGAAGCGACTGAAGGATTCTGTCAATGACCGCGTCATCCGGGAGATTAACTCCCAGCTGAGTCAAGCGGTTGTGTAACCCAGACATTTTGAGTATGTGCTC
This sequence comes from Aegilops tauschii subsp. strangulata, assembly GCF_002575655.3. Taxonomy (NCBI): domain Eukaryota; kingdom Viridiplantae; phylum Streptophyta; class Magnoliopsida; order Poales; family Poaceae; genus Aegilops; species Aegilops tauschii. The sequence goes on from NC_053035.3 coordinate 393,972,132, forward strand.
ACTGACAGAACTATTTTCCTCCATCTTACAACTAAAGAACTTGTCGGAGACTTCATATCTCTCGACCCGGGCATGAGCTTGGAAAACCATTTTCAGCTCTTCGAACATCTCATATGCTCCGTGTTGCTCAAAACGCTTTTGGAGCCCCGGTTCTAAGCTGTAAATCATGCTGCACTGAACGAGGGAGTAATCATCAGCACGCTGCTGCCAAGCGTTCATAACGTCTTGCATCTCTGGGATGGGTGCGTCACCTAGCGGTGCTTCTAGGACATAATCTTTCTTGGCAGCTATGAGGATGATCGTCAGGTTCTGGACCCAGTCCGTATAGTTGCTGCCATCATCTTTCAGCTTGGTTTTCTCTAGGAACGCGTTGAAGTTGAGGGCAACATCAGCGTGGGCCATTTGATCTACAAGACATATTGTAAAGATTTTAGACTAAGTTCATGATAATTAAGTTCATCTAATCAAATTATTCAATGAACTCCCACTCAGATAGACATCCCTCTAGTCATCTAAGTGAAACATGATACGAGTCAACTAGGCCGTGTCCGATCATCACGTGAGACGGACTAGTCAACATCGGTGAACATCTTCATGTTGATCGTATCTTCTATACGACTCATGCTCGACCTTTCGGTCTTCCGTGTTCCGAGGCCATGTCTGTACATGCTAGGCTCGTCAAGTCAACGTAAGTGTATTGTGTGTGTAAATCTGGCTTACACCCGTTGTATTCGAACGTTAGAATCTATCACACCCGATCATCACGTGGTGCTTCGAAACAACGAACCTTCGCAACGGTGCACAGTTAGGGGGAACACTTTCTTGAAATTATTGCGAGGGATCATCTTATTTAAGCTACCGTCGTTCTAAGCAAATAAGATGTAAAACATGATAAACATCACATGCAATCAAATAGTGACATGATATGGCCAATACCATTTTGCTCCTTTTGATCTCCATCTTCGGGGCGCCATGATCATCGTCGTCACCGGCATGACACGATGATCTCCATCATCGTGTCTTCATGAAGTTGTCTCGTCATTTATTACTTCTACTACTATGGCTAACGGTTTAGCAATAAAGTAAAGTAATTTACATGACGTTATATGTTGACACGCAGGTCATAAATAAATTAAGACAACTCCTATGGCTCCTGCCGGTTGTCATGCTCATCGACATGCAAGTCGTGATTCCTATTACAAGAACATGATCAATCTCATACATCACATATATCATTCATCACATCCTTTTGGCCATATCACATCACACGGCATATGCTGCAAAAACAAGTTAGACGTCCTCTAATTGTTGTTGCAAGTTTTTACGTGGCTGCTATAGGTTTATTAGCAAGAACGTTTCTTACCTACGCCAAAACCACAACGTGATATGCCAATTTCTATTTACCATTCATAAGGACCCTTCTCATCGAATCCGATCCGACTAAAGTGGGAGAGACAGACACCCGCTAGCCACCTTATGCTACTAGTGCATGTCAGTCGGTGGAACCAGTCTCACGTAAGCGTACGTGTAAGGTCGGTCCGGGCCGCTTCATCCCACGATGCCGCCGAAACAAGATAAGACTAGTAGTGGCAAGAAAATTGACAACATCTACGCCCATAACAAGTTTGTGTTCTACTCGTGCATAGAAACTACGCATAGACCTAGCTCATGATGCCACTGTTGGAGATCGTTGCAGAAATTAAATTTTTTCTACGCATCACCAAGAACAATCTATGGAGTCTTCTAGCAACGAGAGGGAAAAGAGTGCATCTACATACCCTTGTAGATCGCGAGCGGAAGCGTTCAAGTGAACGGGGTTGATGGAGTCGTAATCGTCGTGATCCAAATCACCGATGATCGAGCGCCGAACGGACGGCACCTCCGCGTTCAACACACGTATGGTTGGGAAGACGTCTCCTCCTTCTTGATCCAGCAAGGGGGAGGGAGAGGTTGATGGAGATCCAGCAGCACGACGGCGTGGTGGTGGAAGCAGTGGGGATCTCGGCAGGGCTTCGCCAAGCTCAGCGAAAGGGAGAGGTGTCACGGGAGGGAGAGGGAGGCGCCAGGGGCTTGGGTGCGGCTGCCATCCCTCCCCCCTCTTTATATAGGGCCCCTGGGGGGCATCGGCCCTAGGAGATCCAATCTCCAAGGGGGGCGGCGGCCAAGGGGGTGGCTTGACCCCCAAGCCAAGTGGGGCGCCCCCACCCCTAGGGTTTCCAACCCTAGGCGCAGGGGGAGGCCCAAGGGGGGCGCACCAGCCCAATAGGGGCTGGTTCCCCTCCCACTTCAGCCCATGGGGCCCTCCGGGATAGGTGGCCCCACCCGGTGGACCCCCGGGGACCCTTCCGGTGGTCCCGGTACAATACCGGTGACTCCCGAAACTTTCCCGGTGGCCGAAACTGGACTTTCTATATACAATTCTTCACCTCCGGACCATTCCGGAACTCCTCGTGACGTCCGGGATCTCATCCGGGACTCCTAACAACTTTTGGATTTCTGCATACTAATATCTCTACAACCCTAGCGTTACCGAACCTTAAGTGTGTAGACCCTACGGGTTCGGGAGACATGCAGACATGACCGAGACGACTCTCCGGTCAATAACCAACAGCGGGATCTGGATACCCATGTTGGCTCCCACATGTTCCACGATGATCTCATCGGATGAACCACGATGTCGAGGATTCAATCAATCCTGTATACAATTCCCTTTGTCAATCGGTACGTTACTTGCCCGAGATTCGATCGTCGGTATCCCAATACCTTGTTCAATCTCGTTACCGGCAAGTCACTTTACTCGTACCGTAATGCATGATCCCATGACCAAACACTTGGTCACATTGAGCTCATTATGATAATGCATTACCGAGTGGGCCCAGAGATACCTCTCCGTCATACGGAGTGACAAATCCCAGTCTCGATTCGTGCCAACCCAACACACACTTTCAGAGATACCCGTAGTGCACCTTTATAACCACCCAGTTACGTTGTGACGTTTGGCACACCCAAAGCACTCCTATGGTATCCGGGAGTTGCACAATCTCATGGTCTATGGAAATGATACTTGACATTTGGAAAAGCTCTAGCAAACGAACTACACGATCTTGTGCTATGCTTAGGATTGGGTCTTGTCCATCACATCATTCTCCTAATGATGTGATCCCGTTATCAATGACATCCAATGTCCATAGTCAGGAAACCATGACTATCTGTTGATCAACGAGCTAGTCAACTAGAGGCTCACTAGGGACATGTTGTGGTCTATGTATTCACACATGTATTATGATTTCCGGATAACACAGTTATAGCATGAACAATAGACAATTATCATGAACAAGGAAATATAATAATAACCATTTTATTATTGCCTCTAGGGCATATTTCCAACAGTAACTGTACCTGCTCCGTTATTGGAAAGTAGTTCATCACAGAAACCGGTTCCTGTGACACCTACACCAATTAGTGAGGAAGTTAATGATAATGATCATGAAATTTCAGATCAAGTTGTTACTGAACCTCGTAGGTTAAACAGAATAAGATCCGCACCAGAGTGGTACGGTAATCCTGTTCTGGAAGTTATGTTACTAGACCATGACGAACCTACGAACTATGAAGAAGCGATGGTGAGCCCAGATTCCGCAAAATGGCTTGAGGCCATGAAATCTGAGATGGGGTCCATGTATGAGAACAAAGTGTGGACTTTGGTTGACTTGCCCGATGATCGGCAGGCCATTGAGAATAAATGGATCTTCAAGAAGAAGACTGACGCTGACGATAATGTTACTGTCTACAAAGCTCGACTTGTTGCAAAAGGTTTTCGACAAGTTCAAGGGATTGACTACGATGAGACTTTTTCACCCGTAGTGATGCTTAAGTCTGTCCGAATCATGTTAGCAATTGCCGCATTTTATGATTATGAAATTTGGCAAATGGATGTCAAAACTGCATTCCTGAATGGATTTCTGGAAGAAGAGTTGTATATGATGCAACCGGAAGGTTTTGTCGATCCAAAGGGAGCTAACAAAGTGTGCAAGCTCCAGCGATCCATTTATGGACTTCTGCAAGCCTCTCGGAGTTGGAATAAATGCTTTGATAGTGTGATCAAAGCATATGGTTTTATACAGACTTTTGGAGAAGCCTGTATTTACAAGAAAGTGAGTGGGAGCTCTGTAGCATTTCTGATATTATATGTGGATGACATATTGCTGATTGGAAATGATATAGAATTTTAGGATAGCATAAAGGGATACTGGAATAAGAGTTTTTTATGAAGGACCTCGGTGAAGCTGCTTATATATTGGGCATCAAGATCTATAGAGATAGATCAAGACGCTTAATTGGACTTTCACAAAGCACATACCTTGACAAAGTTTTGAAGAAGTTCAAAATGGATCAAGCAAAGAAAGGGTTCTTGTCTGTGTTACAAGGTGTGAAGTTGAGTCAAACTCAATGCCCGACCACTGCAGAAAATAGAGAGAGAATGAAAGTCATTCCCTATGCCTCAGCCATAGGTTCTATAAAGTATGCCATGCTGTGTACCAGACCTATGTTATACCCTACACTGAGTTTGGAAAAGGGAGTGCAATAGTGATCTAGGAGTAGATCACTGTATAGCGGTCAAAATTATCCTTAGTGGAATAAGGATATGTTTCTCGATTATGGAGGTGACAAAAGGTTCGTCGTAAAGGGTTACGTCGATGCAAATTTTGACACGGATCCAGATGACTCTAAGTCTCAATCTGGATGCATATTGAAAGTGGGAGCAATTAGCTAGAGTAGCTCTGTGCAGAGCATTGTTGACATAGAAATTTGCAAAATACATACGGATCTGAATGTGGCAGACCCGTTGACTAAACTTCTCTCATAAACAAAACATGATCACACCTTAGTACTCTTTGGCTGTTAGTCACATAGCGATGTGAACTAGATTATTGACTCTAGTAAACCCTTTGGGTGTTGGTCACATGACGATATGAACTATGGGTGTTAATCACATGGTTATGTGAACTATTGGTGTTAAATCACATGGCAATGTGAACTAGATTATTGACTCTAGTGCAAGTGGGAGACTGAAGGAAATATGCCCTAGAGGCAATAATAAAGTTATTATTTATTTCCTTATTACATGATAAATGTTTATTATTCATGCTAGAATTGTATTAACCGGAAACATGATACATGTGTGAATACATAGACAAACAGAGTGTCACTAGTATGCCTCTACTTGACTAGCTCTTTGATCAAAGATGGTTATGTTTCCTAGCCATAGACATGAGTTGTCATGTGATTAACGGGATCACATCATTAAAAGAATGATGTGATTGACTTGACCCATTCCGTTAGCTTAGCACTCGATCGTTTAGTTTGTTGCTATTGCTTTCTTCATGACTTATACATGTTCCTATGACTATGGGATTATGCAACTCCCGTTTACCAGAGGAACACTTTGTGTGCTACCAAACGTCACAACATAACTGGGTGATTATAAAGGTGCTCTACAAGTGTCTCCAAAGGTACTTGTTGGGTTGGCGTATTTCGAGATTAGGATTTGTCACTCCGATTGTCGGAGAGGTATCTCTGGGCCTACTCGGTAATGCACATCACTATAAGCCTTGCAAGCATTGCAACTAATGAGTTAGTTGCGGGATGATGTATTACGGAACGAGTAAAGAGACTTGCCGGTAATGAGATTGAACTAGGTATTGAGATACCGACGATCGAATCTCGGGCAAGTAACATACCGATGACAAAGGGAACAACGTATGTTGTTATGCGGTTTGACCGATAAAGATCTTCGTAGAATATGTGGGAGCCAATATGAGCATCCAGGTTCCGCTATTGGTTATTGACCGGAGACATGTCTAGGTCATGTCTACATAGTTCTCGAACCCGTAGGGTCCGCACGCTTAAAGTTCGATGACAGTTATATTATGAGTTTATGTGTTTGATGTACCGGAGGTTGTTCGGAGTCCCGGATGTGATCACGGACATGACGAGGAGTGTAGAAATGGTCGAGACGTAAAGATCGATATATTGGACAACTATGTTTGGACACCGGAAAGGTTCCGGAAGGTTTCGGACATTTATCGGAGTACCGGGGGTTACCGGAACCCCCCGGGAACTAATGGGCCTTGTTGGGCCCTTGTGGAGAGAGAGAGGGGCCGGCCAGGCCAAGAGGCGCGCCCCCTCCCCTTGAGTCCGAATAGGACAAGGAAGGGGCGGCGGCGCCCCCTTGCCTTTCCCCTCTCCCACTCCTTCCTTCCCCCTCCTTCTTGGACTAGGAAAGGGAGGGGCAAACCTACTTGGAGTAGGTTTCCCCCTCCTAGGGCGCGCCAACCCCTTGGCCGGCCCTCTCCTCCTTCCCCCTTTATATACGGAGGAGGGGGGCACCCCATAGACACAACAATTGATCTCTTGATCTCTTAGCCGTGTGCGATGCCCCCTCCATCATATTCCACCTCGATCATATCGTAGCGGTGCTTAGGCGAAGCCCTGTGTCGGTAGAACATCATCGTCGCCACCATGCCGTCGTGCTGACGGAACTCTCCCTCAAAGCTCGGCTGGATCGGAGTTCGAGGGACGCCATCGAGCTGAACGTGTGCTGAACTCGGAGGTGCCGTGCGTTCGGTACTTGATCGGTCGGATCGTGAAGATGTACGACTACATCAACCGCGTTGTGCTAACGCTCCCGCTTTCGGTCTACGAGGGTACGTGGACAACACTCTCCCCTCTCGTTGCTATGCATCACCATGATCTTGCGTGTGCGTAGGATTTTTTTTGAAATTACTACGTTCCCCAACACGTCGACTACATGACACTTCACCATTATTTGGGCCTAGGGGAAGGCATTGGGAAGTAATAAGTAGATGATGGGTTGCTAGAGTGACAGAAGCTTAAACCCTAGTTTATGCATTGCTTCGTAAGGGGCTGATTTGGATCCATATGTTTCATGCTATGGTTAGGTTTACCTTAATACTTCTTTTGTAGTTGCGGATGCTTGCAATAGGGGTTAGTTATAAGTGAGATGCTTGTCCAAGGAAGGGCAGTACCCAAGCACCGGTCCACCCACATATCAAATTATCAAAGTAACGAACGCGAATCATATGAGCGTGATGAAAACTAGCTTGACGATAATTCCCATGTGTCCTCGGGAGCATTTTCCTTTATACAAGAGTTTGTCCAGGCTTGTACTTTGCTACAAAAAGGATTGGGCCATCTTGCTGCACTTTATTTACTCTTGTTACTTGCTACCCGTTACAAATTACCTTATCACAAAACTATTTGTTACCGATAATTTCAGTGCTTGTAGAGAATACCTTACTGAAAACCGCTTGTCATTTCCTTCTGCTCCTCGTTGGGTTCGACACTCTTACTTATCGAAAGGACCACGATAGTTCCCCTATACTTGTGGGTCATCAAGACTCTTTTCTGGCGCCGTTGCGGGGATGTGAAGCGCCTTTGGTAAGGAAAAATTTATGTAGTGTGCTGAAATTTATTGTCACTTGTTACTATGGAAAGTAATCCTTTGAGGGGCTTGTTCGGGGTATCTTCACCCTGACCAGTAGAGCAAAGAGTTGCTCCTCAACCTACTGAACCTACTGAAAATGTTTACTTTGAAATTCCTTCGGGTATGATAGAGAAACTGCTAGCTAATCCTTTTACAGGTGATGGAACATTACATCCCGATTTACACCTAATCTATGTGGATGAAGTTTGTGGATTATTTAAGCTTGCAGGTATGCCCGAGGATGTTATCAAGAAGAAGGTCTTCCCTTTACCTTTGAAGGGAAAGTCATTGACATGGTTTAGGCTATGTGATGATATGGGTGAAGGAAATATGCCCTAGAGGCAATAATAAAGTTATTATTTATTTCCTTATTTCATGATAAATGTTTATTATTCATGCTAGAATTGTATTAACCGGAAACATAATACATGTGTGAATACATAGACAAACAGAGTGTCACTAGTATGCCTCTACTGGACTAGCTCGTTTATCAAAGATGGTTAAGTTTCCTAACCATAGACATGAGTTGTCATTTGATAAACGGGATCACATTATTAGGAGAATGATGTGATTGACTTGACCCATTCTGTTAGCTTAGCACTTGATTGTTTTAGTTTACTGCTATTGCTTTCTTCATGACTTATACATGTTCCTATGACCACGAGATTATGCAACTCCCGATTACCGGAGGAACACTTTGTGTGCTACCAAACATCACAACGTAACTGGGTGATTATAAAGGTGCTCTACAGGTGTCTCCGATGGTACTTGTTGAGTTGGCATAGATCGAGACTAGGATTTGTCAGTCCGATTGTCGGAGAGGTATCTCTGGGCCCTCTCGGTAATGCACATCACTATAAGCCTTGCAAGCCATGCAACTAATGAGTTAGTTGCGGGATGATGTATCACGGAATGAGTAAAGAGACTTGCCGGTAACGGGATTGAACTAGGTATTGAGATACCGAAGATCGAATCTCAGGCAAGTAACATACCGATGACAAAGGGAACAACGTATGTTGTTATGCGGTTTGACCGATAAAGATCTTCGTAGAATATGTAGGAACCAATATGAGCATCCAGGTTCCGCTGTTGGTTATTGATCGGTAACGTGTCTCGGTCATGTCTACATAGTTCTCGAACCCGTAGGGTCCGCACGCTTAAAGTTCTGTGACGATCGGTATTATGAGTTTATATGTTTTGATGTACCGAAGGTAGTTCGGAGTCCTGGATGTGATCACGGACATGACGAGGAGTCTCAAAATGGTCGAGACATAAAGATTGATATATTGGAAGCCTACATTTGGACATCGGAAGAGTTCCGGGTGAAATCGGGATTTTACCGGAGTGCCGGAGGGGTTACCGGAACCCCCGGGGATTAATGGGCCTTGTTGGGCCCTAGTGGAGAGAGAGAGGGGCCGGCCAGGGCAGGCCACGTGCCCCCTCTCCCTATGGTCCGAATTGGACTAGGGGGGGGGGGGCGCCCCCCTTTCCTTCTCCTTCTCCCCCTTCCTTTCCCCCTCCTAGTAGGAGTAGGAAAGAGGGGAGTCCTACTCCTACTAGGAGGAGGACTCCTCCTCCTGGCGCGCCCTACAGGGCCGGCCTCCCCCTTGCTCCTTTATATACGGGGGTAGGGGGGCACCCTAGAACACACAAGTTGATCATTGATCTCTCCCAGCCGTGTGCGGTGCCCCCCTCCACCATAATCCACCTCGGTCATATCGTAGCGGTGCTTAGGCGAAGCCCTGCGACAGTAGCTTCATCAACATCGTCACCACGCCGTCGTGCTGACGAAACTCTCCCTCGAGCTCTACTGGATCGCGAGTTCGTGGGATGTCACCGAGCTGAATGTGTGCTGAACGCGGAGGTGCCGTACGTTCGGTACTGAGGATCGGTCGATCGTGAAGACGTACGACTACATCAACTGCGTTGTGATAATACTTCCGCTTTTGGTCTATGAGGGTACGTGGACAACACTCTCCCCTCTCATTGCTATGCATCACCATGATCTTGCGTGTGCGTAGGAAATTTTTGAAATTACTGCATTCCCCAACAGTTGCATCCGAGCCAGGTTTATGCGTAGATGTTATATGCACGAGTAGAACACAAGTGAGTTGTGGGCGATACAAGTCATACTGGTTACCAGCATGTCATACTTTGGTTCGGCAGTATTGTTGGATGAAGCGGCCCGAACCGACATTACGCGTACGCTTACACGAGACTGGTTCTACCGACGTGCTTTGCACACAGGTGGCTGGCGGGTGTCAGTTTCTCCAACTTTGGTTGAACCAAGTGTGACTACGCCTGGTCCTCGAGAAGGTTAAAACATCACTAACTTGAGGAAATATCATTGTGGTTTTTATGCGTAGGTAAGAACGGTTCTTGCTCAGCCCGTAGCAGCCACGTAAAACTTGCAACAACAAAGTAGATGACGTCTAACTTGCTTTTGCAGGGCATGCTGTGATGTGATATGGTCAAGGCATGATACTATATTTTATTGTATGAGATGATCATGTTTTGTAACGGAGTTATCAGCAACTGGCAGGAGCCATATGGTTGTCGCTTTATTGTATGAAATGCAATGGCCATGTAATTGCTTTACTTTATCACTAAGTGGTAGCGATAGTCGTAGAAGCAATAGTCGGTGAGACAACAACGATGCTACGATGGAGATCAAGGTGTCGCGCCGGTGACGATGGTGATCATGACGTTTCTTTGGAGATGGAGATCAAAGGCACAAGATGATGATGGCCATATCATATCACTTATATTGATTGCATGTGATATTTATCCTTTATGCATCTTATTCTGCTTTGATTGACGGTAGCATTATAAGATGATCTCTCACTAAAAATTTCAAGGTACAAGTGTTCTCCCTGAGTATGCACCGTTGCCAAAGTTCGTCATGCCGAGACAACACGTGATGATCGGGTGTGATAAGCTCGACGTTCTTATACAACGGGTGCAAGCCAGTTTTGCACATGCAGAATACTCGGGTTAAACTTGACGAGCCTAGCATATGCAGATATGGCCTCGGAACACTGAGACCGAAAGGTCGAGCGTGAATCATATAGTAGATGTGATCAACATAGTGAAGTTCACCATTGAAAACTACTCCATTTCACGTGATGACCGGACATGGTTTAGTTGATTTGGATCACGTGATCACTTAGATGATTAGAGGGATGTCTATCTAAGTGGGAGTTCTTAAGTAATATGATTAGTTGAACTTTAATTTATCATGAACTTAGTCCTGTTAGTATTAGTATATCTATGTTGTAGATCAATAGCTCGCGTTTAGCTCCCATGTTTTATTTTTGATATGTTCTTAGAGAAAACTAAGTTGAAAGATGTTAGTAGCAATGATGCGGATTGGATCCGTGATCTGAGGATTATCCTCATTGCAGCACAGAAGAATTGTGTCCTTGATGCACCACTAGGTGACAGACCGATTGCAGGAGCAAATGCAGACGTTATGAACGTTTGGCAAGCTCGATATGATGACTACTTGATAGTTTAGTGCACCATGCTTTATGGCTTAGAATCGGGGCTTCAAAGACGTTTTTTTGAAACGCCACGGAGCATATGAGATGTTCCAAGAGTTGAAATTAGTATTTCAGACTCATGCCCAAGTCGAAAGGTATGAGACCTTTAACAAGTACTTTGCCCATAAGATGGAGGAGAATAGCTCAGCTAGTGAGCATGTGCTCAGAATGTCTGAGTACTACAATCACTTGAATCAAGGGGGAGTTAATCTTCCAGATAAGATAGTGATTGACAGAGTTCTCTAGTCACTATCACCAAGTTACTAGAACTTCGTGATGAACTATAATATGCAAGGGATAACGGAAATGATTCCCAATCTCTTCGTGATGCTGAAATCGACGAAGGTAGAAATCAAGAAAAGCATCAAGTGTTGATGGTTGAAAAGACCACTAGTTTCAAGGAAAGGGCAAAGGGAAGAAGGGGAACTTCAAGAAGAACGGTAAGCAAGTTGCTACTCAAGTGAAGAAGCCCAAGTCTGGACCTAAGCCTGAGACTAAAGTGCTTCTACTGCAAAGGGACTGCTCACTGGAAGCAGAGCTGCCCCAAGTATTTGGTGGATAAGAAGGATGGCAAAGTGAACAAAGGTATATTTGATATACATGTTATTGATGTGTACTTTACTAGTGTTTATAGCAACCTCTCAGTATTTGATACTAGTTCAGTTGCTAAGATTAGTAACTCGAAACGGGAGTTGCAGAATGAACAGAGACTAGTTAACCGTGAAGTGACGATGTGTGTTGGAAGTAGTTCCAAGATTGATATGATCATCATCGCACACTCCCTATACTTTCGGGATTAGTGTTGAACCTAAATAAGTGTTATTTGGTGTTTGCGTTGAGCATGAATATGATTCGATCATGTTTATTGCAATACGATTATTCATTTAAGTTAGAGAATAATTGTTGTTCTGTTTACATGAATGAAACCTTCTATGGTCATACACACAATGAAAATGGTTTGTTGGATCTCGATCATAGTGATACACATATTCATAATATTGAAGCCAAAAGATGCAAAGTTAATAATGATAGTGCAACTTATTTGTGGCACTGCCGTTTAGGTCATATTGGTGTAAAGCGCATGAAGAAACTCCATGCTGATGGGATTTTGGAACCACTTGATTATGAATCACTTGATGCTTGCGAACCATGCCTTATGGGGAAGATGACTAAAACTCCGTTCTCCAGAACAATGGAGCAAGCAACTGACTTATTGGAAATAATACATACTGATGTATGCGATCCGATGAGTGTTGAGGCTCACGGCGGGTATTGTTATTTTCCGACCTTCACAGATGATTTGAGCAGATATGGGTATATCTACTTGATGAAACATAAGTCTAAAACATTTGAAAAGTTCATATAATTTCAGGGTGAAGTGGAAAATCATCGTAACAAGAAAATAAAGTTTCTACGATCTAATCGTGGAGGAGAATATTTGAGTTACGAGTTTGGTCTTCATTTGAAACAATGCAGAATAGTTTCGCAACACACGCCACCTGGAACACCACAGCGTAATGGTGTGTCCGAACATCGTAACCGTACTTTATTAGATATGGTGCAAGCTATGATGTCTCTTACCGATTTACCACTATCGTTTTGGGGTTATGCATTAGAGACAGCTGCATTCACGTTAAATAGGGCACCATCTAAATCCGTTGAGACGACACCATATGAACTGTGGTTTGGCAAGAAACCAATGTTGCCGTTTCTTAAAGTTTGGGGTTGCGATGATTATGTGAAAAAGTTTCAACCTGATAAGCTCGAACCCAAATCGGAGAAATGTGTCTTCATAGGATACCCAAAGGAGATTGTTGGGTACACCTTCTATCACAGATCCGAAGGCAAGATATTCGTTGCTAAGAATGGATCCTTTCTAGAGAAGGAGTTTCTCTCGAAAGAAGTGAGTGGGAGGAAGGTAGAACTTGATGAGGTAACTGTACCTGCTCCCTTATTGGAAAGTAGTTCATCATAGAAATCTGTTCCTGTGACTCCTACACCAATTAGTGAGGAAGCTAATGATTTCAGATCAAGTTACTACCGAACCTCGTAGGTCAACCAGAGTGAGATCCGCACCAGAGTGGTACGGTAATCCTGTTCTGGAGGTCATGTTACTTGACCATGACGAACCTACGAACTATGAGGAAGCGGTGATGAGCCCAGATTCCGCGAAATGGCTTGAGGCCATGAAATCTGAGATGGGATCCATGTCTGAGAATAAAGTGTGGACTTTGGTTGACTTGCCCGATGATCGGCAAGCCATAGAAATAAATGGATCTTCAAGAGGAAGACGAACGCTGATAGTAGTGTTACTATCTACAAAGCTAGACTTGTCGAAAAAGGTTTTGACAAAGTTCAAGGTGTTGACTATGATGAGATTTTCTCACTCGTAGCGATGCTTAAGTCTGTCCGAATCATGTTAGCAAATTGCCACATTTTATGAAATCTGGCAAATGAATGTCAAAACTACATTCCTTAATGGATTTCTTAAAGAAGAGTTGTATATGATGCAACCAGAAGGTTTTGTCGATCCTAAAGGTGCTAACAAAATGTGCAAGCTCCAGCGATCCATCTATGGAGTGGTGCAAGCATCTCGGAGTTGGAATATACGCTTTGATGAGTTGATCAAAGCATATAGTTTTATACAGACTTGCGGTGAAGCCTGTATTTACAAGAAAGTGAGTGGGAGCACTACAACATTTCTGATAAATATATGTGAATGACATATTGTTGATCGGAAATAATGTAGAATTTTCTGGAAAGCATAAAGGAGTATTTGAAAGGAGTTTTTCAAAGAAAGACCTTAGTGAAGCTGCTTACATATTGAGCATCAAGATCTATAGAGATAGATCAAGACGCTTGATAAGTTTTTTCAATGAGTACATACCTTGACAAGATTTTGAGGTAGTTCAAAATGGAATAGTCAAAGAAAGAGTTCTTGCCTGTGTTACAAGGTGTGAAATTGAGTAAGACTCAAAGTACGACCACGACAGAAGATAGAAAGAGAATGAAAGTCATTCCCTATGCCTCAACCATAGGTTCTATGAAGTATGCCATGCCGTGTACCAGATCTATTGTATACCCTACACTGAGTTTGTCAAGGGAGTACAATAGTGATCTAGGAGTAGATCACTGAACAACGGTCAAAATTATCCTTAGTGGAATAAGGATATGTTTCTTGATTATGGAGGTGACAAAAGGTTCGTCGTAATGGGTTATGTGAACTATTGGTGTTAAATCACATGGCGACGTGAACTAGATTATTGACTCTAGTGCAAGTGGGAGACTGAAGGAAATATGCCCTAGAGGCAATAATAAAGTTATTATTTATTTCCTTATTTCATGATAAATGTTTATTATTCATGCTAGAATTGTATTAACCGGAAACATAATACATGTGTGAATACATAGACAAACAGAATGTCACTAGTGTGCCTCTACTAGACTAGCTCGTTTATCAAAGATGGTTAAGTTTCCTAACCATAGATATGTGTTGTCGTTTGATAAACGAGATCACATTATTAGGAGAATGATGTGATTGACTTGACCCATTCCGTTAGCTTAGAACTTGATCGTTTTAGTTTACTGCTATTGCTTTCTTCATGACTTATACATGTTCCTATGACTATGAGATTATGCAACTCCCGATTATCGGAGGAACACTTTGTGTGCTACCAAACGTCACAATGTAACTGGGTGATTATAAAGGTGCTCTACAGGTTTCTCCGATGGTACTTGTTGAGTTGGCATAGATCGAGACTAGGATTTGTCAGTCCGATTGTCGGAGAGGTATCTCTGGGCCCTCTTGGTAATGCACATCACTATAAGCCTTGCAAGCAATGCAACTAATGAGTTAGTTGCGAGATGATGTATTACAGAACGAGTAAAGAGACTTGCCGGTAACGAGATTGAACTAGGTATTGAGATACCGACGATCGAATCTCGAGCAAGTAACATACCAATGACAAAGGGAACAACGTATGTTGTTATGCGGTTTGAACGATAAAGATCTTCGTAGAACATGTAGGAACCAATATGAGCATCCAGGTTCTGCTGTTGGTTATTGACCGGTAATGTGTCTCGGTCATGTCTACATAGTTCTCGAACCCGTAGGGTCCGCACGCTTAAAGTTCTGTGACGATCGGTATTATGAGTTCATATGTCTTGATGTACCGAAGGTAGTTCGGAGTCCCGGATGTGATCGCGGACATGATGAAGAGTCTCGAAATGGCCGAGACATAAAGATAGATATATTGGAAGCTTACATTTGGACATCGGAAGAGTTCCGGGTGAAATCGGGATTTTACCGGAGTGCCAGAGGGGTTACCGGAACCCCTCGGGGATTAATGGGCCTTGTTCGGCCCTAGTGGAGAGAGAGAGAGGGGCCGGCTAGGGCAGGCCGCGCGCCCCCTCCCCCTCTGGTCTGAATTGGACTACGAAGGGGGGGGGCGCCCCCCTTTCCTTCTCCTTCTCCCCCTTCCTTTCCCCCTCCTAGTAGGAGTAGGAAAGAGGGGAGTCCTACTCCTACTAGGAGGAGGACTCCTCCTCCTGGCATGCCCTACAGGGACGGCTGGCCTCCCCCTTGCTCCTTTATATACGGGGGCAGGGGGGACCCTAGAACACACAAGTTGATTATTGATCTCTCCCAGCCGTGTGCGGTGCCCCCTCCACCATAATCCACCTCGGTCATATCATAGCGGTGCTTAGGCGAAGCCCTGCGACGGTAGCTTCATCAACATCGTCACCACTCCGTCGTGCTGACGAAACTCTCCCTCGAGCTCTACTAGATCGTGAGTTCGCGGGACGTCACCGAGCTTAATGTGTGCTGAACGCGGAGGTGTCGTACGTTGAAAGTGCGTTATATCGACTAGAGGGGGGTGAATAGGCAATTTTTATGAATTCTTCACTGAGGAATTTGCGGGTGAGGAAATTCCTTAGCGAAGAACCACTTGCAGCAGAATAAGTACTCAGAAGTAAACATAACAGAACACAAGTGTGGTCTTCATGATGGAATGAAGACAGGCATAGAGTACAGGAAGCGTAAACACAGGATAACACAGGATGAAGACAAACAGACTGAAGTAATTGAACTGAGGAAATTGAGAAAGTCTTCAGTCAAAAGTCTTCAAATAGATATGAACAAGCACACAACACAGTTATGAGGAAATGAAAGAGTTGAGGAAATAGAACCAGTAAGCTTGGTGAAGACAATGATTTGGTAGACCAGTTCCAACTGCTGTCTCAGTTGTACGTCTGGTTGGAGCGGCTAGGTATTTAAACCTGAGGACACCCAGTCCCGGACACACAGTCCTCACCGTATTCTCCTTGAGCTAAGGTCACACAGACCTCGCCCAATCACTCGTGGTAAGTCTTCAGGTGACTTCCGAACCTTCACAAACTCGGTCACTCGGCGATCAACAATTCCTCTTGGGTGCTCTAGACCATGACACCTAACCGTTTGGAAGAAGCCCAGTCTTCAAAGGTAACAAGCATCGGATCCACGCAGGATCAATCTCTTCAGTGATGCTCAATCACTTTGGGTTTGTAGGTGTTTGGGTTTGGGTTTTCCTCAGTCGATGATTTTCGCTCAAAGTCCTCGGAGGATGGGATGCTCTCAAATGACATGTGTCAGTTTCTCTCAGAGTAGCCAACCAGCTAGTGGTTGTAGGGGGCGGCTATTTATAGCCTAGGGAGCAGCCCGACATGATAAGACATAAATGCCCTTCAATAATATGACTGTTAGGTGGGTAGATATTTTGGGACAGCTGGCGCGTAGCACAACAACGGTCGGAAATTTGAGCATCAAATTCCTTAGGGCTATCATGTTCCTCACTGTGTAGGCAATCCGCACTGGCGAATTCCTAACTCCTCAGTCAGAACAAATTCCTCAGAGACTAGAAGAAGTTCGTCTCTGTCACTGAAGAATATGATTGAACTGTATGAGATTTCCAATGGCTTCACTCGAAGGGATTGGTAGGTGTAGGATTTTGAGTTGAGCATCACATGGAAATTTTTCCTTAGTATTTCCTCGACCCCCTTTAACAGTACGGTGTTTCCTATGACTCAAGAAAGAGAAAATGAAACTACGAAAACAAAAGTCTTCACGCTTCATGTTCCTCAAATGAATACCATGTCTTCAAGGTCACACCAATTTCTTCACTTTCAAAGTCTTCAGAAAGTCTTCAGAAATCCAAAGTCTTCAGTTGAAGAACTTCATTTTTAGGGGTCGACTTTCTCTGTAAATATCAAACTCCTCATAGACTTATAGACCTGTGTACACTCATAAACACATTAGTCCCTTAACCTATAAACCTTCAATACACCAAAATCACTAAGGGGCACTAGATGCACTTACAATCTCCCCCTTTTTGGTGATTGATGACAATATCGGTTAAGTTTTCAACGGGGATAAACATATGAAGTGTAAATACTGATATTGAGAAGTTTGATTGCAAGATATAGAAGAACTCCCCCTGAAGATGTGTATAGTGAGGAATTTTCTTTTGAAGCAATGCACACTTGAAGAGTAGAATCATGGAGATCTCCCCCTATATCTTGTAATTCATACACGCATTTGACATAATATATGAAGAATTTGAAATGCATGATGAAATGTGGTGACTGATGAAATTCAGCATGCGTGCATTAGCATATATGAGGAATAAGCATGCAGAAAACACAACAAAAGTATCAGCCCACTATAGAGTTTAAGTTTACAACTCGATCTAGCAAAGTCATCAGAAGAACGAGAGTTGTAACTCAGTAAAAAAAAGCCCATAAATAGACCCGCTTGAAGACTAACTCAAATTTCTCCCCCTTTGTCATTGAATGACCAAAAGGATCGAAACTAAGGACTAACGCCCCTGAAGAATCTCAAGTTGATGAAGGAGCGCCAGCGTTGTTGGGGTCGATTGTTGATGTAGGGCCTGCCGCAGTGTTGTCCAAGTCTTCATGCTCGTCGGTGTCGCGCGATGAAGAATAGGAGCTGGCCACCAAGGAAGGAACCTTGACCTTCTTGTATTTCTTCGGTGGAGGAGCAGACCAGTCAAAATCTTCCTTGAGACCCATTTTCTTTAGATCTTCTTCGCTATAAATGTGAGACAGAACAGCCCAGGTACGGTTGACGGTTTCATGGAGGTAGTAATGGTTTTTCTTTACTGCATTGTGGGTAGCAGTCATGTTGTGAAGAATTGAACCAAACTGACGCTTGACCCATTTGTGATTGCGATCAACCTTCTGGTGAAGACCGAGGAGAAGCTCATGATCAGTCATCACCCTGGGAGCTGTGCCTTGAGGATTTTGCTTGGGTGCGTTGGCGGCAGAGTCATGGGTGGCAGAGTCGTCATTGGTGGAGTAGGATGAAGCTTTGCGAAATTGACCATCCAATGGACGAATGCCTTCATCAATAACGGCAGAAGCCTTGCCCTTGTCATCAGCTAAGGAAAATGTCCGTTTGAGGACTTCAATCGAGGGCAAGTAGCTGCAATGGTTTAGTGTATCAGCTTTGTAGTTGAGTGAAGACCTTGTTCTGATGAATCTCATAATCCACGCAGCATAAGGCTTCAACTCAAACGGTGACATTGCGACATTGGCCAGAGTCCTCATGAAGAAATCATGGAAGTTGACGGGGACGCCATGAATGATATTGAATAGCAGATTCTTCATGATGCCAATGACTTCTTCTTCATTCGAGTCGTGGCCCTTGATAGGACTCAATGTCTTCGTCAGAATGCGATAGACAGTCCGAGGCACATATAGCAATTCCTTCACGAGGAATTTGGTTCTTGGGGCCTGACCTGGCTTCAATGGCTTCATCAGCACTTGCATATAGTGATCTGTAAGCTCAGGCTCTTGGTACATGCAACGTGCAGCTTCAAGGGGAGGACTGAGAGGCAAAGCACGAAGCAATTCAGTAGCTGGTGCCTTGTAGTGAGTATTTTCAGTCATCCAGTCCAGCACCCATGAATTCACATCTTCAGAGTCTCCGGTGATGTGCAGCGTTGCATAGAATTGAAGAATGAGTTCTTCATTCCAATCACAGATGTCAGTGCAGAAATTTAACAGTCCAGCGTCGTGAAGAACACTGAGGACTGGCACGAAGCACGGGAGAGATTCCATATCCACGTGAGGAATGTGCTCATGATCGAAGACTTTGTCTTTGTTGAACATCACCGAGGAATAAAAATTTGCCTGGCAGGCAGTCCAGAAACGCCTCTTCCTAATGCGAGCAGAGTCATAGGGGTTGTAATCAGTGAAGAATACGTGCTCGCTGAAGAAATCATCAGTCTTGAATTTTTGCTTCCTTGATAATGGATCCTTTGGCTTGGGTTGAGGAGTGTCAGTCAGTTGCATCACAACCTCAGGAATGCAATCTCAGGTTCTTCAGGCTGAGGAATTTCTGGTTCCTCTTCAGTGGCAGTCTGTGTCTTCAATGATTCAGCAGCAGCAGTTTCTTCAGCACTAGGGGCTGGAATTTCTTCATGTACAAACGGAGTGGGGTGAGTTTCTTCAGAGCCCAATGGAACAGTATGTGCTAGGGACTGAGGGATTTGTTGCAATGGCGTGAACAGAGGGGAGTTGGGATGCTGACTATCCCAAAAATCATCATTCATCAATGGAGTAGTACTCCCAATGTCCATGTCAGAATTTTGTTCATCCAATTACTCAACGCCGACCTCTTCAGCAGTGAACTAAGGCATGGGCGAGGAGACAATTGGAGTTGAAGGGATTGCGTCCGCTTAAATTTCTTCATCCATCTGCTCTGAGGAAGCAACAGAGGGAATGTCTTCATCGGATTCACTTGGAATCACATAATCTTCATCAAAAGGTACAAGTTCCTTTGATGGCATACTGGAAACAGGAACAACATCAATTGGATTTTGAAATGAGCTGGTCAATTTCTTCATCTTCTTCGGAGCTGAAGAATCTGATGAAGCTGATGCTGTCCTTTTCCTTACCGCTGCACGCTCTGCAGCCTTGGTCTTCTTCACATCTGATGCAGAAGGAAGGATCGGAGTTGGGGTAGGCGCAGGAGGAGTAGAGGAATTTGGTTGACTTTCTTCAGGCACAACTAATGTAGTTGCCTTGACTTCTTCATTTTCTTCAGGCACACCACTAGTGGATGCCCTGGCAATTTCTTTAGCGGCTGGAACACAGTCATCAGCCCTGGAACTCACATTTTCTCAGCAGCCTTATTTTCATCAGCGGTGCTGGCGTGCTCTTTGTTGGTTGAGCAGATGCTTCGGCTTGAGGAATTTCTAGTTGCGATGGAGCTGCAACCTTTGAAGTGAATTTCTCAGTCAGTTTTACAAACCTGACCTTGGCTCCTTGTCAATCAGCATAGTAAGCATTGAAGTCATCGCTGAGGCCTTTGATTTCAGCCTGGATCTTCACTAGTTCCTCAGTTGTCATAGAGACAACGTTTTTCTTCAGGTAGTGCTCCTTCCTGTACCTAGCTTTCTTCAGCTGGCTGGCCTTCTCAAATTTCCATTTCTCTTCTTCAATGAAGGCAGTCAAAACATGACTTTGACCAGGTGTGAGGTTCATCTCAGGCAAAGGTGTGTTGGGATCCTTGTGCCAGAGATCGATGAAGTCTAGGATCAGCTTCGGATAGCAGTGGCACATTGCTTCCTTTGGCTCTAGCGGCCTTGACTTGTCTGTCTCTGATGATTTCGGCTAGTTCTTCATCATCAACCTCATCATCATCAGAGGGCACGTGGAAGGCGACCTGCTTTTTGTGAGGACTTGGTCGAGGACCTCGTCCAGCAGCGGCCTTTTTCTTCAGCAGAGAGGGGCCAGCTGAGGAACTTGGTGCAGCTGAGGAACTTGCAGAGGCTCCTGAGGCAATAGATATGCCAGTAGTCCTTTGGCACGTGGTGAGATGCACTGGTGCAGAGGATTTGGTCGGAGCAGCCGAAGACTTTGGCAGAGGAGCTGAGGACTTTGGAGGAGCAGGAGCAGTTTGAGGAGTTGGGCGTGAGAGCTTTGAGGAATCTGGCTGTGAGGGCATTGCTGAGGAACTTGGCCTTGAGGGCATTGAAGGTGAAGCACTTGGCTTATGCGCAGGCTTCTTTGTCATGGCCTTCTTCGGCTTGCTAGCAGAGGCCTCAGCAGTGGCAGCAGCAGAGTCTTCGTTGAATTTCCTCACTGCTTCTCTTGCTTGTCTGGCCAACTTGGCCTGGCGCTTGGCCCATTCATCAGGATAATCCTCACCGCGCTTGAGGCTAGTGGGATCCGCTTCTTGGCCAGGTGCCAATGGAGGTCTTGGGCATGGAGGATTGAGTGCGAATTTCTTCATGTACTTGGGAGTAACATACTTGTACTCCCTCCACTCTCTTGCCCATCTCCTTTCTATCCTCTGTATGCGCACCTTGCACTGATTTTTGTCCTCTTTTCCAAACTTGGCCTCATCAGGAGTGCAGTAATCCGCATATATGTCATCAGGGATTTCAAAAGCAGTGTTAATCTCAGGCCTCTTTCCTCCCTTTTGTGACTTCTTTCCATCAGCCATTTTCTTCAGATGAGGAATTTGAACAATGGAATTCTCTGAAGAAGTATGCAACTTTTCTTCGAGGAAGCTGCAAATGAGTTAAGTTGATGAGAACCTAGTGATTCAGCAGCGGACATGAGTACCTGTGAACATAGTATAATTGCGAGGAATTTGGAGAGGTCATATGCGTTCTCAAAAGGTTTTGTAAAAAAGAAAAAATTTGAAGAAGTTCACTAACCGTTCTTTGTCTTAGGTTCCAGAGTTGTATAGATTGAGAATCCACACAATTGAGGAATCTTGAAGAAAAACATAGCTTAGAGAAATGAATCAAGAACAGATGACATGTGAGGTGTTTAGTGTGTGAAGATTTGAAGAAAAACACCTTTGAGGATTTTGTAGAAATCATTTGAATCAAAGAGGGCAGTAAAAGTAACTTTTAATTACCCTGGACGAAGAACACGACAAACTGGGAAGTGGAGATGTGAAGTTCGTCAGTGCAGATCTTCCACGCCCTAACTTGGTTAAGGAAGACAGCTACGGCGACGGCGGAGTGTAGAAATCCGCGGCCGGCGCGAGTATGACGGCGATGAGGTCGAGGCAGTGAAGCTCTTCCTCACCGGCGACGATGAAGTAGCGGCGGCGCTAGGGTTTGAGAAGCTCGAGTGGGAGTGAGATCGAGCGGAGTAAAAGAGAAGTGAGGAAGGGGAGGGGTATTTATAGCCATGGT
The DNA here is from genome assembly GCF_002575655.3 of Aegilops tauschii subsp. strangulata. Taxonomy (NCBI): domain Eukaryota; kingdom Viridiplantae; phylum Streptophyta; class Magnoliopsida; order Poales; family Poaceae; genus Aegilops; species Aegilops tauschii. Next base: position 393,994,397 of record NC_053035.3, read on the forward strand.
GAAAAACTGTTCGCCCGAAGAAATTGGACGAACGTGCCCCTGACCCTTCTCATTCGCTTGACATGTGTCACCCACGTACTGAGAAGTGGAGATCGTGGGTGAATAGATAAGTATTATCGTGGGATGCGGAACGATTTGAGCGGCAAAACCGAAAATTTTGGATAAGATAAGTTTTAACGTTGTGTTCGCAAATTCTTCCGCTGACAAGGACACAGTGAAGATTTTGAACGAGTTTCAGATAGAACGCACATGAAGAATTTGTGAATAGAATGGGTTGAGTTTAGCATAGAGGGGGAAGGGTCCGATCACATTCACTTAGCAGAAAAAACAACTTGAAGAAATAGCAATAAGTGAATGCTGTAGAGGACATAAACTCATATATATATAGCCAATGAAGAAAAATGACGGAAAAGGTGAAGACAATGCAAAGTTGAAGAAAATGAACAACTGAGGAATTTCAAAACCGAGGAAAAACTCAAATTGAAGATTTTCAACTTTGGTGGTGGCGTGACCCACCGTATAAGAATGATGATTTCAGACACCGCATACAATTGTCGTAGGGTTCTGAGAATCAAATTCTTCGTTAATTTCTTCATACTTAGAGTATTATTCTTCATTGATTGAAGAAAAACATTTCTTCATGTGTTGCACATCTAAGTCATCAATTTATGCATAAGTGTTAGGATGAGTGTCCTATTCAAAGAACATTCGAAGATTCTAAGATATTTAGCTCACACCGCAACTTGCTAAATCTCTTCTCATCCAGGGGCTTTGTGAAGATATCGGCTGGCTGTTCTTCAGTCTTCACATGCTCAATAGAAATGTCGGCCTTCAACACATGATCACAAAGAAAATGATGACGAATCTGAATGTGCTTTGTCTTCGAGTGCTGAACTGGGTTGTGAGCAATCTTGATGGCACTCTCATTGTCACAGAAGAGAGGCACATTCTTCACGTTGACGCCATAGTCCTCGAGAGTTTGCTTCATCCACAGCAATTGAGCACAGCAAGAACCAGCAGCAATGTACTCAGCTTCAGTAGTAGACAGTGATACACAGTTCTGTTTCTTCGATGACCAACAGACCAAAGATCGTTCGAGGAAATGACATGTACCTGATGTTGACTTGCGGTCCACACGATCACCAGCATAGTCAGAGTCTGAATATCCAATGAGATCAAAAGCCGAGCCCTTGGGGTACCATAATCCAAGTGTTGGTGTGTGAGCTAGATATCGAAGAATATGCTTCACAGCCTTATGGTGTGATTCCTTCGGTGTAGCTTGAAATCGGGCACACATGCAAACACTAAGCATTATATCTGGCCTAGATGCACATAAGTACAATAAAGAACCAATCATGGAGCGATATACCTTATGATCGAAGTCAATACCATTTTCATCATTGCACAGATGGCCATTTGTGGGCATAGGAATTTTGACGCCTTTGCAATCTTGCATGCCGAATTTCCTCAGTACATCCTTGAGGTATTTCTCCTGAGATATGAATATGCCATTGTGTTGTTGACGTATTTGAAGACCTAAGAAGAATTTCAATTCTCCCATCATAGACATTTGATATTCTTCACTCATCATATAGGCAAATTCATCACTATAACGTTGGTCAGTATAGCCAAAGATAATATCATCAACATATATTTGGCACACAAACAATTCACCATCATAAGACTTAGTGAAAAGAGTTGGGTCAAGTGAACCAGGTTTGAAGCCTTTCTTCATGAGGAATTCCTTCAAAGTATCATACCACGCCCGAGGGGCCTGCTTGAGGTCATAGAGGGCCTTATTGAGTCTGAAGACTTTGTCAGGATTCTTTGGATCTTCAAAACCTGGGGGTTGAGCAACATATACTTCTTTCTCAAGCTTACCATTGAGGAATGCACTTTTCACATCCATTTGATATAGAGTGATATCATGATGGTTAGCATAAGCAAGTAATATGCGAATAGCCTCAAGTCTAGCAACAGGTGCAAAAGTTTCATCGAAATCAATTCCTTCAACCTGTGTAGCCTTGAGCTAGAAGCCGTGCCTTATTCCTTACCACAAGGCCATTTTCATCTTGCTTGTTGCGGTAGATCCACTTTGTGCCAATGATATTGTGCTTGCGAGGATCTGGACATTTGACTAGTTCCTAGACGTTGTTGAGCTCGAATTGATGTAATTATTCTTGCATAGCTTGAATCCACTCAGGCTCCATAAATGCTTCATCTACCTTAATGGGCTCTGTGATAGAGAAAAAAGCAAAGTGCCCACAAAAGTTAGATAAATGTGAAGCTCTTGCGCGTGTGAGAGGACCTGGTGCTTCAATGTCATCGATGATCTTTTCGACTTGCACTGCTTTTGCAACGCGAGGATGAGCTGGTTGTCGTCGAGGAATTTGATCAGCATTTTCTTCAGGTGCATTAGCTCGACATTCTTCATGTTCTGGAATGAATTCTTCAGCAGATTCTTCGGTCGGAATGACATCCTCAGTAGCCTTGAACTTGATAGTTTCCTTAGGTGCTGGTTCATCTATCACAAAAGGTAGGTGCTCTCTTTGTGAGCCATTAGTTTCATCGGACCGCACATCTACAGTTTCAACAACCTTGTGAAGAACGTTGTTGAAGACTCTGTAGGTGTGCGAGTCCTTTCCGTAACCAAGCATAAAACTTTCATGTGCTTTCGATGCAAATTTTGAGTTGTGATGAGGATCTCTAATCCAACATTTAGCACTGAAGACTTTGAAATAACTCACATTGGGTTTCTTGTCAGTGAGGAGTTCATAGGCAGTCTTCTTGAATAATTTGTGAAGATATACTCTGTTGATGATGTGGCACACAGTATCAATTGCATCAATCCAGAAACGACGAGGCATTTTGTATTCATCAAGCATAGTGCAAGCCATCTCAGCAAGAGTCCTGTTCTTGCACTCCACGACGCCATTCTGCTGAGGAGTATAAGGAGCAGATAACTCATGAGTAATGCCAAGTTCATCAAGATAGTCATCAAGACCAGAATTCTTGAACTCAGTTCCATTGTCACTTCTGATGTGCTTGATCTTCACACCAAAGTTGGTTGAAGCCCTCGAGGAAAATTGTTTGAAGACTTCCTGCACTTCATGTTTGTAAGTAACAATGTGTACCCATGTGTATCGAGAGTAATCATCAACAATAACAAAGCCATATTGAGATGCATCATTTGAAACCGCATAATAATGGTTAGGACCGAAGAGATCCATGCGAAGCAATTCAAATGGTCGAGTAGTAGTCATGATAGTCTTCGCTGGATGCTTGGCCTTTGTCATCTTTCCAGCTTCACAGGCTCCGCATAAGTGATCCTTGAGGAATTTGACATTCTCAATGCCAATGACGTGCTTCTTCTTCGCAAGCGTGTGCAAATTCCTCATGCCTGCATGACCAAGTCGTCAATGCCATAGCCAGCACACGGCTGGTTGTGGTCCTGTAGAAAAATCAACAATATGCAAGTCTCCTCTCCTAAAGCCTTCGAAGACTTTGGAATTGTCAGCTTCCATGATCACAGCACAACGATACTTGCCAAAGACAACAACCATATCAAGATCCCAAAGCATTGAGACAGACATGAGGTTGTATCCTAAGGACTCGACAATCATGACTTTGTCCATGTGTCGATCCTTTGAGATCGCAACCTTACCTAGACCCAATACCTGACTTTTGCCTTTGTCAGCGAAGATGATATGCTTCAGATGCGATGGAGATAAGGGAGCATCCATCAATAGATTCTTGTCACCAGTCATGTGATTTGTACATCCACTATCGAGGACCCACTCAATGGCTTTGGGTTGATCATCCTGCAGATGAATTAGTGCAGCTTACGAACTCATATACTTCATTAATGAAGAATATGACATCACAATTCATCAGATCAATTTCATCAAGTAATAGAACAGATAAAGCAATATGAGGACGTGAGAAATGAGAGTTCATTTCTTCATGATTAGCCTGCGTCTTATCAGGAAATTTTTAGGTCTCCAGCAAATTCTTCAGACGTTTGAGCACGTCTGGAGACCTGACCCTGCAGAAGAGATTAGTTCTTTTTCTTCACCACCCACATCTGAAGGGGTGGCAAAGAGTTCATCACTATGCGAGCTCCATACGAGAAAGGTGGCATAGAAGCCAGCCCATTTCGTTTCACATAAGAGGAGTTAGGATAAGCATATGAATAAGCAGAGAAATTCTTCGAGGACATATGAACATAATGGTTAGAAGAATAATGCTCATATTCATAGCCCTTAGCTCTTCCCTGCGAAACAGAGTTGTTAGCATGATGATATTCATATGAGGACTTTGATCCTTTTGAGGAATTTGATCCACGTGAGGGTTTTGGTCCGTATGAGGACTTGGATCCATATGAAGAATTTGGTCCATATGAAGAATTTGATCTGGGGTTCCTATTCTTCACAGGTGGTGTCATGAGGACATTCACCTGAAGACTTTCAAGGCACCTTTTGGGAACCCAGATTTTCTTCATAGGGGAACCGTTCCTGCAGTTAGTACCAACATATCTAGCAAATACTTCACCATTCTAATTTTTGAACAGTTTATAGTTGGAGTCAAATGACTCATCAGAAGAATGAGGATATTCACATGTAAAGCCAGATAAATTGGATGGATCAACTGGAGGTCCCTTTGCAGCAACCCATGAGGTTTTGGGGTACTGCTCAGGCTTCCAATATGTACCATCAGCATTGAGTTTCCTCTCAAAGGCAATACCCTCTTTCCTAGGGTTCCTGTTGAGGATCTGCTTTTTAAGCACATCACAAAGAGTCTGATGCCCTTTGAGGCTTTTGTACATGCCTGTCATGTACAATTCCTTCAGCCCTGCATCATCAGTGATACTAGCAATGTCCTCAGATGAGGAATTAGTGATAGCAGAGATGGTTGAAGAATTTGTAGCATTAGAAGCATTTGAACATTCAGGTGAAGAATTAGCAGATTCACGTTCAATGCATTTCAAGCATGGAGGACAAATTCTTCCTGAGAAGCGCTGATTTGTTGAGCAAGTAATGAATCGCGCTCCTTCTGAAGATCTTCATAACTCACTCTTAGCTTTTCAAGATCTTGCTTTCTTTGAAGAAATTCATAAGAAAGCTTCTCATGATCAGATAAGAGAGTGTTATGATGACCTTGAAGATTGTCAAACCTAGACTGAAGTCTCTGAAGATTTTCAGTCAAGGTTTTAGTGCGATCCATTTCTTCACCCAACATATCATCACTTTTATCTAGCATGTTTTGAACCTTTTCAAAAGCCTTTTGTTGTTTCACAGCAATCTTAGCAAGTTTAGAATAGCTGGGCTTGAGGTTTTCATCAGATTCATTCTCACTTGATTGAGAGGAGGTATATTTGAGTACCTTGGCACCCTTTTCCATGAAGCAATAGGTGGGAGCATAGTCATCATTGCCTTCATCAGCCTTGTTGGTGAAGCCATTTTATTCAGGGTTGAAGATAGACTTGCTGACGAATGCAGTAGCGAGAGCTAGACTCGCCACACCAGACTCGGACTCCTCAGATGCCTCCTCTTCCTCATGTTCCTCAGATTCAGCCTCAGAGTCCATTTCCTTGCCAATGAATGCCCGGGCCTTCTTGGAGCTGCTCTTCTTGTGAGATGAAGACTTCGAGGATTTTGATGATGAAGATTTTGACGATTTCTTCTTCTTCTTCTTCGCGTCATCAGAACAGTAATCCTTGTATTTCTTCTTCTTTGATTCCTTTTCCCACTGAGGACAATCTTGAATGTAGTGACCAGGCTTCTTGCATTTGTGGCATAGCCTCTTCTTGTAGTCACTGGATGAGGAATCATAGCTCCTTGAGGATTTTCCAAAGTGACCACGTCTTGAGAACCTTTGGAATTTCTTCACGAGCAGTGCTAGCTCCTGGCTCAGTTCTTCAGGATCACCAAGGCTACTACCAGAATCTTCACCTTCAGATTCGGAGACGACCTTGGCCTTCAGGGCACGTGATCTGCCATAGCTCGAAGCATAGAGATCTCTCTTCTCAGCAAGCTGGAATTCATGATTATTTAGCCTCTCGAGGATATCAGCGGGATCAAGTGACTTGTAATCAGCATGTTCTTGTATCATCAATGCCAGAGTATCAAATGAGGAATCAAGTGATCTCAGCAATTTCTTCACCACCTCATGGTCGGTGATGTCAGTGGCACCAAGTGCTTGAAGCTCATTTGAGATGTCAGTGAGGCGATCGAAGGTTTGCTGAACATTTTCATTGTCAAGTCTTTTGAAGCGGTTGAAGAGATTGCGAAGAACATCAACTCGAGAGTCACGCTATGTTGAGACTCCTTCATTGACTTTGGACAGCCTATCCCAGATAAGCTTAGCAGTTTCCAAAGCACTCACTCTTCCATACTGTCCTTTGCTCAGATGGCCACAAATGATATTCTTCGCTTGAGAATCGAGTTGCTTGAATCTCTTCACATCAGCAGCATTCAGAGAAGGTGTGACTGAGGGAACACCATTTTCCACAACATACCAGAGATCGTTATCAATTGCCTCAAGATGCATTCGCATCTTATTCTTCCAGTAGGGGTAGTCCGTCCCATCGAAGGTAGGACACCCAGCAGAGACCTTGATCATACCTGCGGTCGACATAACTAAAACTCCAGCAGGTTAAACCAAAATCACACAGAACAAGGGAGAACCTGGCTCTGATACCAATTGAAAGTGCGTTATATCGACTAGACGGGGGGTGAATAGGCGATTTTTATGAATTCTTCACTAAGGAATTTGCGGGTGAGGAAACTCCTTAGCGAAGAACTACTTGCAGCGGAATAAGTACTCAGAAGTAAACATAACAGAACACAAGCATGGTCATCATGATGAAATGAAGACAGGTATAGAGCACAGGAAGCGTAAACACAGGATAACACAGGATGAAGACAAACAGACTGAAGTAATTGAACTGAGGAAATTGAGAAAGTCTTCAGTCAAAGTCTTCAAACAGAAATGAACAAGCACACAACACAGTTATGAGGAAATAGAACCAGTAAGCTTGGTGAAGACAATGATTTGGTAGACCAGTTCCAACTGTTGTCTCAGTTGTACGTCTAGTTGGAGCGGCTAGGTATTTAAACCTGAGGACACCCAGTCCCGGACACACAGTCCTCACCGTATTCTCCTTGAGCTAAGGTCACACAGACCTCGCCCAATCACTCATGGTAAGTCTTCAGGTGACTTCTGAACCTTCACAAACTCGGTCACTCGGTGATCCACAATTCCTCTTAGATGCTCTAGACATGACGCCTAACCGTCTGGAAGAAGCACAGTCTTCAAAGCTAACAAGCTTCAGATCCATGCAGGATCAATCTCTTCAGTGATGCTCAATCACTTTGGGTTTGTAGGTGTTTGGGTTTGGGTTTTCCTCACTCGATGATTTTCGCTCAAAGTCCTCGGAGGATGGGATGCTCTCAAATGACAAGTGTCGGTTTCTCTCGGAGCAGCCAACCAGCTAGTGGTTGTAGGGGGCGGCTATTTATAGCCTAGGGAGCAGCCCGACATGATAAGACATAAATGCCCTTCAATAATATGACCGTTAGGTGGGTAGATATTTTGGGACAGCTGGCGCGTAGCACAGCAACGGTCGGAAATTTGAGTATCAAATTCCTCAGGGCCATCATGTTCCTCACTGTGTAGGCAATCCGCACTGGCGAATTCCTAACTCCTCAGTCAGAACAAATTCCTCAGAGACCAGAAGAACTTCGTCTCTATCACTGAAGAATATGATTGAACTGTATGAGATTTCCAATGGCTTCACTCGAAGGGATTGGTAGGTGTAGGATTTTTAGTTGAGCATCACATGGAAATTTTTCCTTAGTATTTCCTCGACCCCCTTTAACAGTACGGTGTTTCCTATGACTCAAGAAAGAGAAAATGAAACTATGAAAATAAAGGTCTTCACGCTTCATGTTCCTCAAATGAATACCAAGTCTTCAAGGTCACACCAATTTCTTCACTTTCAAAGTCTTCAGAAAGTCTTCAGAAATCCAAAGTCTTCAGTTGAAGAACTTCATTTTTAGGGGTCGACTTTCTCTGTAAATATCAAACTCCTCATAGACTTATAGACCTGTGTACACTCATAAACACATTAGTCCCTTAACCTATAAACCTTCAATACACCAAAATCACTAAGGGGCACTCGATGCACTTACATACGTTCGGTACTAAGGATCGGTCGATCGTGAAGACGTACGACTACATCAACCGCGTTGTCATAACGCTTCCTCTTTCGGTCTATAAGGGTACGTGGACAACACTCTCCCCTCTCGTTGCTATGCATCACCTTGCGTGTGCGTAGGAAATTTTTGAAATTACTACGTTCCCCAACAATGGGATCATGGAACTACAACCGAGTGAAATTGGAATTTCATCAGAAGTTTCATCCTATGCATCTTGTTCATCATGATCGTAATTATATATATAATTTTTGGCCTCGCGAAGGTGAAAGCATCGCTCAAGCTTGGGGGAGGCTTAAGTCAATGTTAAATTCATGCCCCAATCATGAGCTCTCAAGAGAAATTATTATTCAAAATTTTTATGCTCGGCTTTCTCTCAATAATCGCTCCATGCTCGATACTTCTTCTACTGGCTCTTTTATGATGAAGACTATTGAATTCAAATGGGATTTATTGGAAAGAATTAAACTCAACTCTGAAGATTGGGATCTCGATGAAGGTAAGGAGTCAGGTATGACACCTAAGTTTGATTGTGTTAAATCTTTTATGGATACCGATGTTTTCCGTTAATTTAGCACTAAATATGGACTTGACTCTGAGATAGTAGCTTCTTTCTGTGAATCATTTCTACTCATGTTGATCTCCCTAAGGAGAAGTGGTTTAAATATAATCCACCCATTGAAGTAGAAGTAGTTGCACCTATCAAAGTTGAAGAAAAGACTATCACTTATAATGTTGATCCTATTGTTCCTACTGCTTATATTGAGAAACCACCTTTTCCTGTTAGAATAAAGGATCATGCTTCAACTGTGGTTCGTAAGAGTAATACTAGAACACCTACACCCCCTGAGCAAATTAAAGTTGAACCTAGTATTGCTATGGTTAAAGATCTCTTGGCCGATAATATTGATGGGCATGTTATTTACTTCTGTTGAAGCTGCTAGAATTGCTAGACCCGATACTAAAAATAAACATAGACCTGTTGTAGGCATGCCTGTTATTTCTGTTAAAATAGGAGATCATTGTTATCATGGCTTGTGTGATATGAGGGCTAGTGCAAGTGCAATACCTCATTCCTTATACAAAGAAATTATGCATGATATTGCACCTGCTGAGATAGAAGAAATTGATGTTACAATTAAACTTGCCAATAGAGACACTATTTCACCAGTTGTGATTGTTAGAGATGTTGAAGTCTTGTGTGGGGAAGTTAAATATCCTGCTGATTTTCTTGTTCTTGGTTCCCCAGAAGATGACTTTTGTCCCATTATATTTGGTAGACCCTTCTTGAATACTGTTAATGCTAAGATAGATTGCAAAAAGGATGTTGTTACTATTGGATCGGGGGATATGTCTCTGAGTTTAATTTTGCTAAATTTCGTAGACAACCCCACGATAAAGAATTGCCTAGCAAAGATGAAATTATTGGTCTTGCTTCTATTGCCATGCCTCCTAATGATCCTTTAGAACTATATTTGCTAAATCACGAAAATGATATGTTTATGGATGAAAGAAGGGAAATAGATGAAGTATTCTTTAAAGAGGGACCTATTTTGAAACACAACTTGCCTGTTGAAATTCTAGGGGATCCTCCTCCACCCAAGGGTGATCCTGTGTTTGAGCTTAAACCATTACCTGATTCTCTTAAATATGCTTATCTTGATGAGAAAAGGATATATCCTATTATTACTAGTGCTAACCTTTCAGAGCAGGAAGAAAAGAAATTATTGAAAACTCTGGAGAAGCACCGTGCCGCTATTGGATATACTCTTGATGATCTTAAGGGCATTAGTCCCACTTTATGCCAGCACAAAATAAAATTGGAGAAAGACGCTAAACCGGTTGTTGATCACCAACGTTGGTTAAATCCTAAGATGAAAGAAGTGGTAAGAAAAGAAATACTAAAGCTTCTGGAGGCAGGTATAATTTATCCTGTTGCTGATAGTCAGTGGATAAGTCCTGTCCATTGTGTCCCTAAGAAGGGAGGTATTACTGTTGTTCCTAATGATAAAGATGAATTGATCCCACAAAGAATTGTTACAGGTTATAGAATGGTAATTGACTTCCGCAAACTAAATAAAGCTACTAAAAAGGATCATTACCCTTCACCTTTTATTGATCAAATGCTAGAAAGATTATCCAAACATACACATTTTTGCTTTCTAGATGGTTATTCTGGTTTCTCTCAAATACCTGTGCCAAAAGAGGATCAAGAAAAGACCACTTTTACTTGCCCTTTTGGTACCTTTGCTTATAGACGTATGCCTTTTGGTTTATGCAATGCACCTGCTACCTTTCAAAGATGCATGATGGCATATTCTCTGATTTTTGTGAAAAGATTGTTGAGGTTTTCATGGATGATTTCTCCGTTTATGGATCTTCTTTTGATGATTGCTTAAGCAACCTTGAACGAGTTTTGCAGAGATGTGAAGAAACTAATCTTGTCTTGAATTGGGAGAAGTGCCACTTTATGGTTAATGAAGGTATTGTCTTGGGGCATAAAATTTCTGAAAGAGGTATTGAAGTTGATAAAGCTAAAGTTGATGCTATTGAAAAGATGCTATAACGCCCCGAGACCGACGCTCCAGATGGCTTCCATAAATTTTTTTTCGTTATCGTTGTGTGTATTTATTTGTTTGTTGCATTTCATCATGTCATCATGAGCATTGCATTCTCATGTTTTTCATAAAACTTGCATCCGTTCATAGTGCCGCTTCTCCTTCATCTTGGTGTCCTTTCTTAGATCGACCGGGTTTTGCTTCCCTCTTGTTTGGCCGCATAACCTCTCCGCGCAACCCACACTCTTTGCTGCCTTGTCCAAAAACTTCCCCGAACCGCATGGTCATGACCAGTGGGTCCAGAACAATCCTGAGTTATCCTAAACATCATCCGTTCTTTGTTTAGACCACCCGAAGCCGTCCGATAAAAATGTAGGGGTTAATCCCCTCTCATATTAGCCACCTACTATATATAGTGGGCAGCCCCTAACCAAATCAGACCAAACCCTAAATTTTAGGGAGATGTCCCATCCATCAATCCCCATGCCGCCGCCACCTTCTCCACCTTCCTCGTTTTCCCCATTGAGCCAACCACCAACCAGATCCATCCATCCCGCAGCCACCCCGCGCGCCTACAGTTCGTCTGCCTGAGACCCCGAGCAAGAAGGCTCGGCTCCGTCTCCTCCGCCCGCTGGCCGCATCTCACCTCCTCCCGTGCGCCTCCATCTCGCGCAGCCAGCCGTGCCTCCCCGCCGGCGATGAGCAGCAGCACCCGAGCCCCTGTGCCATGCTCCTCCTCTGCCCATGCGCCCGAGCTCGCCCGTCGTCGCGCGCCTCCAACCTCGACCCCGCCACCACATCCTCGCCGGGCCTCTCGCGAGCCCGATGCTCGAGCTCCTCTGCCCGGGCGTCCCACGTGCCTCAAGCCGTCGTCGTCCTTCGTCCGCGGCCTCCTCCTCGTCCAGGCCATCGCCTCGTCTCGCTCCAGACCTGCTGCTGTGCTGCCGGCCACCTGGCCCAAGAGCAGATGAGCGCCGCCCCTCTCTTTCCCCGTGCTCTCCCTCCCTCTAGTTCCTTCTCTTTCTCTCTCTGATTTCTCCTCTGTCTTTTCTTCAGAAAACAGTTCCGCCATGGCCTTGTAGCATGTTCCGCCGCTTGGGGATCTGATCCACGCCCCCCCCTTGCCGGATCTGAACCCAGGCGCCTCCCCGCGCTTCGTTCCGCCCGTTCCAGCCGGTTCCTGCCGACCCCGCCGCCAGGACCCCCTGCCGGCTTCTTCTCCATCGCCATGATGCTGTTGTTTCTGTTCTTCAGGAACGAGAGCAGCAGCGTCTCGCTCGTCCCGAGCGTTGACCGCGGCCCCGCGCCTCCTCGTTCGATCCAGCCTCCTGGGCCGCAAGCACGCCCGAGGCCCAGATCTGCGCCGCTTGGGCCTCCTCCTCTCCAGCTGGGCTTGGCCCATGGGTGAGCTCCCCACAGCCCCACCTGTTCAGCCCAGCAGTGCACCAGATTCGGCCCGTATATGTTTTTTTCCTGGTCCTGCGAATTTTGCCAATTATCCCAGGATTTACTGTTTTTACAGAAAAGTCCCTCTAGATCATGCATTTAATAACTCACAAATGGTGCATCGGATTAAAATGATTTTAATATGAAAAATGCTTAGAATTTCATCTAGTTTCACAATATGCCACTCTCATCCATGTTTAAAATGCTTAAACATGCTGTTTGATTAAATTTGCTAAAATGCCATGTTAAAATGATTTTTTTTCATAACTAAATAACCGTAGCTCGGATTTTAATAAACTTTATATGTAAATGGGGTAGAAAAATGCCTAGTTTAACATGGTGCACTTTATTTTTCTGTTTTGACGACATTAAAATTGTGTTTAGGGCAGAACAGTACCAATTCCAAAATATGGACATGAGGATTTTCCGGAATTGTTGTTTGTTGTTCCGGCCTCATTTAAACTTGCCTAAATAGATAGTTTATTTATGCTTCACCCCTTGCCATGTTGAATAACACTTAATATTGTTGGGTACATAAACAAGAGCGAACTAATTAACTTGAATGTGGTGTTTCGTCAATATGCAACTCGTTGCATATTGAGCTCCACTTAATTTGTAGTATTGTTTTGTTGCACTTTGCCATGCCATGCCTCATTAAACCGGACATGCTTCATACTTGATTGTGCATCATGCCATGTTTATGTGGTGGTTGTTTACTATGTTGTTTGTTTCTTTCCGGGTTGCTTCTCTCGTTAGCTTCGGTTTCGTTCCGGAGTTGTGAGGATTCGTTCGACTACATCCGTTTGTCTTCTTCATGGACTCGTTCTTCTTCCTTGCAGGATCTCAGGCAAGATGACCATACCATCGAAATCACTTCTATCTTTGCTTGCTAGTTGTTTTCTCTATTGCTATGCCGCGCTACCTACCACTTGTTTATCATGCCTCCCATATTTGCCATGTCAAGCCTCTAACCCACCTTTCCTAGCAAACCGTTGTTTGGCTATGTTACCGCTTTTGCTCAGCCCCTCTTATAGCGTTGCTAGTTGCAGGTGAAGATGAAGTTTGTTCCATGTTGGAACATGGATATGTTGGGATATCACAATATCTCTTATCTTAATTAATGCATCTATATACTTGGTAAAGGGTGGAAGGCTCGGCCTTATGCCTGGTGTTTTGTTCGACTCTTGCCGCCCTAGTTTCCGTCATACCGGTGTTATGTTCCTTGATTTTGCGTCGCTTGCGCGGTTGGGTCATTTATGGGACCCCCTTGACAGTTCGCTTTGAATAAAACTCTTCCAGCAAGGCCCAACCTTGGTTTTACTTTTGCCTCACCTAGCCTTTTTCCCTTGGGAGTCACGCATCCCGAGGGTCATCTTTATTTTACCCCCCGGGCCAGTGCTTGTCTAAGTGTTGGTCCAAACTAGAGCACCGTGCGAGACCATCCCTTGGAAACTTGGGTTACATCGGTACCTGTACGCGTCGCTTATCCGGTGTGTCCTGAGAACGAGATACGTGCGACTCCTATCGGGATTGTCGACACATCGGGCGGCTTTGCTGGTTTTGTTTTACCATCGTTGAAATGTCTTGTAACAGGGATTCCGAGACTGATCGGGTCTTCCCGGGAGAAGGAATATCCTTCGTTGACCGTGAGAGCTTATAATGGGCTAAGTTGGGACACCCCTGCAGGGTATTATCTTTTGAAAGCCGTGCCCGCGGTTATGTGGCAGATGAGAATTTGTTAACGTCCGGTTGTAGAGAACTTGACACTTGACTTAACTAAAACGCATCAACCACGTGTGTAACCGTGATGGTCTCTTTTCGGCGGAGTCCGGGAAGTGAACACGGTTTCTGGGTTATGTTTGACGTAAGTAGGAGTTCATGATCACTTCTGATCATTACTAGTTGATGACCGTTCCGTTGCTTCTCTTCTCGCTCTTATTTGCGTAGTTAGCCACCATATATGCTTAGTGCTTGCTGCAGCTCCACCTCACTACCCTTTCCTTCCTATCAGCTTAAATAGTCTTGATCTCGCGGGTGTGAGATAGTTGAGTCCTCGTGACTCACAGACACTTCCAAAACAGTTGCAGGTGCCGAGGATACCAGTGCAGGTGACGCAACCGGGCTCAAGTGGGAGCTCGATGAAGCTCTTGTTCGTTGTGTTGTTTCGTTTCCTGTTGATCAGTAGTGGAGCCCAGTTGGGACGATCGGGGATCTAGCAGTTGGGTTATGTTCTTTTCTTTTGGCTTTGACCGTAGTCGGTCTATGTGTGTACTCTGATTGATGTATGATTTATTTATGTATTGTGTGAAGTGGAGATTGTAAGCCAACTCTTTATCCCATTCTTATTCATTACATGGGATTGTGTGAAGATGACCCTTCTTGCGACAAAACCACAATGCGGTTATGCCTCTAAGTCGTGCCTCGACACGTGGGAGATATAGCCGCATCGTGGGCGTTACAGATGCCGTGTCCTAAGGACATCAAAGGTATAAGAAGTTTCCTTGGTCATGCTGGTTTTTATAGGAGGTTCATTAAAGACTTCTAAAAAATTTCTAGGCCTCTGACTAATCTCTTACAAAAAGATGTTCCTTTTGTCTTTGATGATGATTGTGTAGAAGCATTTGTAGTACTTAAGAAAGCTTTGATTTCTGCACCTATTGTTCAGCCACCTGATTGGAATTTACCCTTTGAAATTATGTGTGATGCTATTGATTATGCTGTAGGTGCTGTTCTAGGACAAAGAGTTGATAAGAAATTAAATGTCATCCAATATGCTAGTAAAACTCTAGACAGTGCCCAGAGAAATTATGCTACTACTGAAAAAGAATTTTTAGCGGTTGTATTTGCTTGTGATAAGTTCAGACCTTATATTGTTGATTCTAAAGTAACTGTTCACACTGATCATGCTGCTATTAAATATCTTATGGAAAAGAAAGATGCTAAACCTAGACTTATTAGATGGGTTCTCTTGCTACAAGAATTTGATTTGCATATTATAGATAGAAAGGGAGCTGAGAACCCCGTTGTAGACAACTTATCTAGGTTAGAGAATGTTCTTGATGACCCACTACCTATAGATGATAGCTTTCCTGATGAACAATTAGCTATCATAAATGCTTCTCGCACTACTCCATGGTATGCTGATTATGCTAATTACATTGTTGCTAAATTTATACCACCTAGTTTCACATACCAGCAAAAGAAAAAGTTTTTCTATGATTTGAGACATTACTTCTAGGATGATCCACACCTTTATAAAGAAGGAGTAGATGGTGTTATTAGACGTTGTGTACCTGAGCATGAACATGAACAGATCCTACGCAAGTGTCACTCCGAGGCTTATGGTGGACACCACGCTGGAGTTAGAACTGCACATAAGGTATTGCAATCCGGTTTTTATTGGCCTACTCTCTTCAAAGATGCCCGTAAGTTTGTCTTGTCTTGTGATGAATGCCAAAGAATTGGTAATATTAGTAGACGTCAAGAAATGCCTATGAGCTATTCACTTGTTATTGAACCATTTGATGTTTGGGACTTTGATTATATGGGACCGTTTCCTTTCTCTAATGGCTATACACATATTTTAGTTGATGTTGATTACGTTACTAAGTGGGTAGAAGCTATTCCAACTAGTAGTGCTGATCATAACACCTCTATTAAGATGCTTAAAGAAGTTATTTTCCGAGGTTTGGAGTTCCTAGATATTTAATGACTGATGGAGGTTCACATTTTATTCATGGTGCTTTTCGTAAGATGCTTGCTAAGTATGACGTTAATCATAGAATTGCATCTCCATACCACCCACAGTCTAGTGGTCAAGTAGAATTGAGTAATAGAGAGATCAAATTAATTTTGCAAAAGACTTTTAATAGTCTAGAAAGAATTGGTCTAAGAAACTTGATGATGCATTATGGGCCTATAGAACTGCATATAAAAATCCTATGGGTATGTCTCCGTATAAAATGGTTTATGGAAAAGCATGTCACTTACCTCTCGAACTAGAACATAAGGCATATTGGGCCATTAAAGAGCTCAATTATGATTTCAAACTTGCCGGTGAGAAGAGATTATTTGACATTAGATCACTTGATGAATGGAGAACCCAAGCCTATGAGAATGCCAAACTGTTTAAAGAAAAAGTTAAAAGA
Organism: Aegilops tauschii subsp. strangulata; assembly: GCF_002575655.3. Taxonomy (NCBI): domain Eukaryota; kingdom Viridiplantae; phylum Streptophyta; class Magnoliopsida; order Poales; family Poaceae; genus Aegilops; species Aegilops tauschii. Next base: position 394,010,765 of record NC_053035.3, read on the forward strand.
TGGCATGACAAAAGGATACAAAAGCGTGAGTTTAATGTAGGAGATTATGTGTTGCTATTCAACTCTCATTTAAGATTTTTTGCAGAAAAACTTCTCTCTAAATGGGAAGGGCCTTACGTTATCGAGGAGGTCTATCGTTCACGTGCCATAAAATCAACAACTTCGAAGGCACAAATCCGAAGGTGGTGAACGATCAAAGAATCAAACATTATATCTCAGGTAATCCCATAAATGTTGAAACAAATGTTATTGAAACCGTAACCCCGGAGGAATACATAAGGGACACTTTCCAGAACGTTTCAGACTCCGAAAAGGAATAGGCATGTGGTACGGTAAGTAAACCGACTCCAAAACAGTTCTAATAGCAATTTGTCTTCGTTTTGGAATATTTCAGAAAATAGGAAAATAATAAGTAGTCCGGGTAGGACACGAGGCATCCACAAGGGTGGAGGGCGCGGCCTACCCCCTGGGCGCGCTCCCCTGCCTCGTGGGCACCTCGTGTGCTCTCCGGACTCCGTTTTCTTGCACGATACTTCTTTTGGTCGGTAAAAATTCACTATATAATCTCCCGAAGGTTTTGACCACTGTACCATGCAAATATCCTCTGTTTTTGTTTTGAGTTGTTTCTACCGCAGATAAGAGCAAGATGTCTTCTCAAGAGTTAGTCGGGGAAAGTCGGGTGTCTCATCCGACACCGGGACCAGGAGCAAACAGTGATGCTGACCACTTTGGGCCATCAACGGAGGAAGAGATGGAGGTCGACTTGAAAAGGATAGATGCCATGGAGGAGGATCAAGAAGTTACTTCTCGTTTCCGAGCCGGATTCACGATGGGGGAACTACAGAGCTCAGCTATTCCAAATTCGGTCATCCCTTCCAATGTTAGATTCCTTTCCTATGAATATATGAAAAAGAGTGTTACTTGTTCTCCTGCAGCTATGCAACATCCTTGGGTGAAAGGAGCTTTAGCCGTCATGGGTAAGCTCCGTAAGGAAATAATGGACCTCAAGCAGCAAGTCAATAAGCTCGAGGAGGAGAATCGTATCCTGAGGGGCATCATCGCCAAGAATATCACATCACCACCTCCGAAGAAAGAGACATAATCACATGGGTATGGGCACTCCCCTTGGCAACTTCCAAGCTTGGGGGAGGTGCCCCAATATCGTATCACCATCACACTCCTATTGTAACACCCCGGATGTAACTTTCCATATTTGTAAGTCCAACTCTTGCCATTTTCGGCTATGTGTTATGATTTTCCCTTCGTGGTCGGGTTTTGTTTTTCGTTTTGCATTTTGTTCATGTCATGCATCCCATATCATGTCATCATGTGCATCTCATTTGCATACGTGTTCGTCTCATGCATCCGAGCATTTTCCCCGTTGTCCGTTTTGCAATCCGACACTCCCACATGCACCGGCGCCCCCCTCTTGTTTCTTTTCGTGAGCGGGTGTTGAACGTTCTCGGAATGGACCAAGTCTTGCCAAGTGGCCTTGGTATACCACCGTTAGGCCACCTGTCAAGTTTTGTTCCATTTGGAGGTCGTTTGACGCTCCAACGGTTAACCGGGTAACCGCAAAGTTCTTTTGTGTGTCGCAGCAAAACCCCCCTCCAAACAGCCCAAAACCCCTCTAAGTCACCTCCATGCTCTCGGTCGTTCGATCACGATCATGTGGGCGAAAACCGCACTCCATTTGGAGTCACCTAGCTCCCTATGCCTATATAAACACCTCCCCCTCCGAATTTTCGGATCAAACCCTAGATCATTTCCCCTTCGCGCCGCCGGACGCTTCTTCCTCAGCCGCCGGACACGTCCGCCGCCGGCCGGACGAAGCAGCCGCCGCCCTCGCCCAACCGCAGCGCGCCACGTGGCCCCGCTCCGTTCCCTGCGCCGCCGGCCCGCCGGGCCCGTACGCCGCCCCCGCGGCCCGCGCCTCGCCCGCAGCGCCCGCGCGCCCGCGCCTCCTCCCACGGCTCCCCGCGCCGCCGCCGGATCCCGTCGCCCCGCCGGCTCGCCGCCGTCCTCCGCCGCCCTTCCGCACCGGCCGGTGAGCCACCGCCGCGCGCCCCGTCGCCGGCGCCGCCCGCGCCCGCACCCGAGCCGACGAGCTCCCATGCTCCGCTGCCCGTGGACGCCGGCGCCTCCGGCCGCTCCTCCCGCGCCTCACCAACCTCCCTCGAGCTCCAGCCTCCTCCACTCCAAACTCCGGCGAGCTCACTCCGGCGATCCTCGAAGGCAGCGCCCGATCTGCATCTGAAACCGCGCGGTTGACTTTTCTCCCCTTCCCCGAAATTTCTCCAAGTCCTAGAGATTTTGCATTATATGCTCCTGTTCATCGCATCATAACTCTCTGCATATAGCTCCGTTTCATGCGTGTAATATATCAAAATGTTCGTCTCTAAATGATCTTCATTTTGTTACATAATGCCATGTTCATTTGAGTCCATATTGATGCCCAAATCTCTGGTGCAAGAGAGCTATATGCTGTTAACTGCTGTTACTTATCAGAACTTGAGGATTTGTTATTTTTGTTGCTATTGACGTGTGCATTTTATGGGCATGGGCTCTACAGGTGTTTTGATCTATGCCATGCCATCTTTACAGAGGTGTATGCCATGTATTTTTGTGATCTATGTGGTGACTAACACAAGCATGCAAACTAGGCTTCGTGATGTTTCTGATTTCAGGGACTTGGATTTTCACCGTCTGTCTGCTGTTATTTTGTTACCATGTATCCATATGGCTACAGAGAGATCCATGTTCCTTTTGGTGATCTTCAGTAAGGATGTTTTGTAGATATAGCTGTGCTATCTCCATCCATGCCCCTGTTTGCAGTTATGGAGTGCCATAGCATGTCTTAATCTTGCTATACTTTTGCTATAAAATATTCTTGGCAGATTGTTAACATGATATTCAATTTTGCCAAGGTTGTTATAGTTGTTTCATACATGCTATGTATTTTCTCTTGCCATGGATAGCTTCACAAATATGCCTTCTTTCGGTAGGTATGATTGTTTTGTTATGCGTTGATTTGTGGTGAGTGCATCAGGCTCACCAAGATGCCTTCATAATACTGTTTCTGCCATGCTCTGTTTTCTGCTAAGTCTGAAACCTGTTAACGAAACTTGCTATGTTTACATGGTTGCCATCATATCTTCTGTTCCTTTTTGGCTCATGGTTAGTAAGGGACTTTTGTTTTATGCATTTAGTAGATTCATGTCATGCCTTATTTTGCTATGTTAAGTTCCTGTAGCATGTGTTTTGCTTGCTCTGAACATTGCTACCTGATACTGTTTCAGCCATGTCCAGTAATTTCACTAAGTCTGTGAACCTGATACCTTTTGCACTTTTGCCATGCTTGTTTGAACCTGTTATGTTGTGATCTAGCCGTAGCTCAGTGTTCATCTTTTGTCAAGCATCTCCTGTAGATTACTGTAATATGCTTTGTTGCTATGTTGGAGTGCTGTAGCATAGTTACTTTTTGCATTCTAAGTGCTATCATGCTGTAATCGCAGAATTGTGTCATTCTTGACTTGCTTGTCATTTGCAAACCGTGCATCCGTTTCCGGTGATCTTTATGTCGATTTCGACCGAAATCATCTCATCATTCCAGTGGCATGCTTGGTTTGCCAAGTTACTGCCTTGTTCATTCTTTTTCTTCTGGAGCACGCATATGCATCGCATATCATATCTCGCATATCATGCATGTTTTGCATCATGTTGCTTGTGCATTTCCCGTGATTGATTGTGGTTCCATTGCTTGTATTCTTGCTGTGGGTAGTGCCGGGAGACGAGTTCGTGAATGAGGAACCTGTTGAGTACGCTTACGAGGATCAAGCTTTCGACAACTCTGAGAACCTTGCAGGCAAGATGACCATACCCTCGAAATCATTTCTATCTTTGCTTTGCTAGTTGTTCGCTCTATTCTGCTATGCTGCGCTACCTACCACTTGCTATATCATGCCTCCCATGTTTCCATGTCAAGCCTCTAACCATCCTTTCCTAGCAAACCGTTGTTTGGCTAAGTTACCGCTTTTGCTCAGCCCTTCTTATAGCGTTGCTAGTTGCAGGTGAAGTTGAAGTTGGTTCCATGTTGGAACATGGATATTTTGGAATATCACAATATCTCTTATTTAATTAATGCATCTATATATTTGGTAAAGGGTGGAAGGCTCGGCCTTATGCCTGGTGTTTTGTTCCACTCTTGCCGCCCTAGTTTCCGTCATACCGGTATTATGTTCCTTGAGATTGCGTTCCTTACGCGGTTGGGTGATTTATGGGACCCCCTTGATAGTTCGCCTTGAATAAAACTCCTCTAGCAAGGCCCAACCTTGGTTTTACCATTTGCCACCTAAGCCTTTTCCCTTGGGTTTTCGTGAGCCCGAGGGTCATCTTTATTTAAACCCCCGGACCAGTGCTCCTTCGAGTGCTGGCCCAAACTGGGCGATGTCCGGCGCCCCCTAGGCAACCAGGGTCTATGCCAACCCGACGTCTTGCCCATCCGGTGTGTCCTGAGAACGAGATATGTGCAGCTCCTATCGGGATTTGTCGGCACATCGGGCGGCTTTGCTGGTCTTGTTTTACCATTGTCGAAATGTCTTGTAAACCGGGATTCCGAGACTGATCGGGTCTTCCTGGGAGAAGGTTTATCCTTCATTGACCGTGAGAGCTTATGATGGGCTAAGTTGGGACACCCCTGCAGGGTATTATCTTTCAAAAGCCGTGCCCACGGTTATGAGGAGGATGGGAATTTGTTAATGTCCGGTTGTAGAGAACTTGTCACTTGACTTAAGTAAAATACATCAACCGTGTGTGTAGCCGTGATGGTCTCTTCTCGGCGGAGTCCGGGAAGTGAACACGGTTTGTGTTATGCATGAACGTAAGTAGTTTCAGGATCACTTCTTGATCATTTCTAGCTTCGCGACCGTTGCGTTGCTTCTCTTCTCGCTCTCACTTGCGTATGTTAGCCACCATATATGCTTAGTGCCTGCTGCAGCTCCACCTCATTACACCATCCTTTCCTATAAGCTTAAATAGTTTTGATCTCGCGGGTGTGAGATTGCTGAGTCCTCGTGACTCACAGATTCTACCAAAACAGTTGCAGGTGCCGACGATGCCAGTGCAGGTGATGCAACCGAGCTCAAGTGGGAGTTCGATGAGGAACGTGGTCGTTACTATGTTTCTTTTCCTGATGATCAGTAGTGGAGCCCAGTTGGGACGATCGGGGATCTAGCATTTGGGGTTATCTTATTTTCATTTGGATTTGACCGTAGTCGGTCTATGTGTGGATTTTGGATGATGTATGAATTATATTTATGTATTGTGTGAAGTGGCGATTGTAAGCCAACTCTCGTTATCCCATTCTTGTTCATTACATGGGATTGTGTGAAGATAACCCTTCTTGCGACAATACCACAATGCGGTTATGCCACTAAGTCGTGCCTCGACACGTGGGAGATATAGCCGCATCGTGGGCGTTACACCTATCTTTACCATTTTTCTTAGTTCGATCCTTTTGGTAATATCTTGATCTAGTAGAATAAAGTTTTGGTATGATTTAGTTTTGAGTTTTGCTTTATCATTCTTCTATGTAATCGAGTCCGTGAGCTATATATAATAAAGATTAGTTTTGAGTCAAGGGCTTGATTGTCTTGCTATGATCTTGAGGGAATAATAGAAAAAGAAAGAATAAAAAGAAATAAAGAGATCATATTGATCTTATGGAGAGTAATGACTTCACATATAAAGAGTATGATGAATAAAAGTTGTTGAGAGTTGACAAACATAGTTTTGGTCATCGTGCAATTAATATGAAGTAATAAAGAAAGAGAGGTTCTCACATATAAATATACTATCTTGGACATTTTTTATGATTGTGAGCACTCATTAAAATATGACATGCTATCCTAAGTCACACTGATCTAGCATGTAACACATCATATCACTTTGGGGCCTCACGCACGGTATTCCCACGGGTGCCACCTTACCTGGCCCGGGACCGTTTGCGCCTTTTGACTCACGTATATGATAGTGTCGCTAGCATCCATATGACAAAGAACTCGGGCCGACATGACTAGTCGTAAACCCAAAGTGGCACTAACTTACAGGGACAGGCATACATGACCCAGCAACGAACATGTCGGTCATCAGCGAGTGAATCCGGGCTGTAGCAGCTGGGCTAACAGGACTCCGGAGAATCCGGGCTGTAGCAGGCTAACAAGACTCCGGTAGACACCGCGTGACATTTCCCCGAAGGGACAGACACATGAACGAAGAAGGACACATGCCGGCCAGCCTAAGTGTTCCAGAGCAGTAGCAAGCTACCATCGCTCAGTGGAAGCACTAGGAGACATTTCCCGGTAAGAGAGGCTACCAAGGATAAACAACTAGGTTGTCGGATCCCACACATACCAAGCATTTCAAATCATACACACAATATGCTCGATATGTGCAGATACAACATGGCATCACAACAAAACTCTACAACTCAAAGTATTTATTCATTAGGCTCCGAGACAAGGAAGACAACGTAATGGGTTATGTTTTCTTATATCCGAAATAAAGTATATTGTCATGGATCATCCAACATGTTGAACTTGCCTTTCCCCGTCATGCTAGCCAAATTCTTTGCACCAAGTAGAGATACTACTTGTGCTTCCGAATACCCTTAAACCTAGTTTTGCCATGAGAGTCCACCATATCTACCTATGGATTGAGTAAGATCCTTCAAGTAAGTTGTCATTGTTGCATGCAATAAAAATTGCTCTCTAAATATGTATGATTTTATTAGTGTGGAGAAAATAAGCTTTATACGATCTTGTGATGTGGAAGAAATAAAAGTGACAGACTGCATAATAAAGGTCCATATCACAAGTGGCAATATAAAGTGACGTTCTTTCGCATTAAGATTTTGTGCATCCAACCATAAAGCACATGACAACTCTGCTTCCCTCTGCGAAGGGCCTATCTTTTATTCTTGTCTTATACCTTATACAAGAATCATGGTGATCTTCACCTTTCCTTTTTACATTTTATCCTTTGGCAAGCACATTGTGTTGGAAAGATCCTGATATATATATATCCAATTGGATGTAAGTTATCATGAACTATTATTGTTGACATTACCCTTGAGGTAAAAAGGTTGGGAGGCAACACTATAAGCCCCTATCTTTCTCTATGTCCGATTAAAACTCCATACCCATAAGTATTGCTGAGTGTTAGCAATTGTGATAGACTAAATGATAGTTGAGTATGTGCTTGCTGAAAAGCTCTTATATTGACTCTTTCCGATGTTATGATAAATTGCAATTGCTTCAATGACTGAGATTATAGTTTGTTAGTTTTCAATGAAGTTTCTGATTCATACTTGACATTGTGAATAGATTGTTACTTTAGCATAAGAAATTATATGACAATATATATATATATATATATATATATATATATATATATATATGTTGCTGTTATAAGATGATCATGATGCCCTCATGTCCGTATTTTATTTTATCGACACCTCTATCTCTAAACATGTGGACATATTTTTCGTTATCGGCTTTCGCTTGAGGACAAGCGAGGTCTAAGCTTGGGGGAGTTGATACGTCTATTTTGCATCATGCTTTTATATCGTTATTTATTGCATTATGTGCTGTTATTACACATTATGTCACAATACTTATGCCTATTCTCTCTTTTTTTACAAGGTTTACACGAAGAGAGAATTCCGGCAGCTGGAATTCTAGGCTGGAAAAGGAACAAATATTAGAGACCTATTCTGCACAACTCCAAAAGTACTGAAACTTCACGGGAGCACTTTTTGGAATTAATAAAAAATACAGGCAAAAGAATCAACCAGAGGGTCCCACACACTGTCCACGAGGGTGGGTGTCTCATGGGCCCCCTGGCAGGCCTCCGGTGCCCATCTTCTGCTATATGAAGTCTTTCGTCCTAGAAAAAATCAGAGGGAAGCTTTCGGAACGAAGCGCCGCCGTCTCGAGGCAGAACCTGGCGAAACCAATCTAGGGCTCCGGCGGAGTTGTTCTTCTGGGGAAACACCCCTCCGGGAGGGGGAAATCATCACCATCGTCATCACCATCGATCCTCTCATCGGGAGGGGGTCAATCTCCATCAACATCTTCACCAACACCATCTCCTCTCAAACCCTAGTTCATCTCTTGTATCCGATCTTTGTCTCAAAACCTCAGATTGGTACCTGTAGGTTGCTAGTAGTGTTGATTACTCCTTGTAGTTGATGCTAGTTGGTTTATTTGGTGGAAGATTATATGTTTAGATCCTTTATGCATATCAATACCCCTCTGATTATGAACATGAATATGATTTGTGAGTAGTTACGTTTGTTCCTGAGGACGTGGGAGAAGTCTTGCTATAAGTAGTCATGTGAATTTGGTATTCGTTCGATATTTTGATGATATGTATGTTGTGTCTCCTTTAGTGGTGTTATGTGAACGTCGACTACATGACACTTCACCATTATTTGGGCCTAGGGGAAGGCATTGGGAAGTAATAAGTAGATGATGGGTTGCTAGAGTGACGGAAGCTTAAACCCTACTTTATGCGTTGCTTCGTAAGGGGCAGATTTGGATCCATATGTTTCATGCTATGGTTAGGTTTACCTTAATACTTCTTTTGTAGTTGCGGATGCTTGCAATAGGGGTTAATCATAAGTGGGATGCTTGTCCAAGGAAGGACAGTACCCAAGCACCGGTCCACCCACATATCAAATTATCAAAGTAACGAACGCGAATCATATGAGCGTGATGAAAACTAGCTTGACGATAATTCCCATGTGTCCTCGGGAGCGTTTTCCTTTATATAAGATTTTGTACAGGCTTATCCTTTGCTACAAAAAGGATTGGGCCATCTTGCTACACTTTATTTACTCTTGTTACTTGCTACCCGTTACAAATTACCTTATCACAAAACTATTTGTTACCGATAATTCCAGTGCTTGCAGAGAATACCTTACTGAAAACCGCTTGTCATTTCCTTCTGCTCCTCGTTGGGTTCGACACTCTTACTTATGGAAAGGACTACGATAGATCCCCTATACTTGTGGGTCATCATCGGACAGGACTACAAAACGTCGGACCGTCGTAACATCGTCGTACACGACAACTATTGCACACGCTATTCTGTGGTGCAACATTTACGATGCATACTTCATCAGAAACAGTTCATGGTTGCGAATCGTGTACGATAAGGCAACTAACACAAACGTTTAGTTTGCCCGCACCGTTTGTGATATTGTCTGACATCGCACACGCTTTGCAAACGGCAACTGTGTGCATGCTTGCACACGTTTCCTCTCTGTGAACTGTGTCGAATTATGTTGTATATTGCAAAAGTTTATGTTTTACCAACCGTGTGTGCCGTAACGACCTGGAGGGCGTAATTTCACCGTAATTTAATTGCTCCTATTTTAAATTTTACTGGATTTGGATTTGAATTTAAATGTACTAGTCGTCAACCCGTGCGACCGCACGGGCTAGATATTTCACATAACACATAAATGTAAATTATTAAACAACATATTTATTTGTCAAAAACTACGTAAGCAAATTACACATGCACTCTGTAATATAGCCACTAACCATTTATATAGACTATTGGAAGTGTCTGCACCACTATTAGACTTTTAAATTTTTACTAAAACTCTATAACATTGTGCAAAATAACTACATGCATATTTCATGTGCATATAACATTGTAACAAACAGAAACAAAAGCACAACAGACATATGATCTGAGTATTAGTCCTTATTTTTACTAATTCTTTACATTATTACAGAATAGTATATGATTTAAAAAACCAATCCGTACTTTTTTGTTATTTGAGCATCATTACACACCAGGGATTTATTTATTTTATGCTTCATTGGAGCACGAACAACTACACTAAGTTTTCCCATGATCCCTTCATTTCATACTGCTCTTCTTTCAAATATATTATTTTAGAATGATAATGCTTGATGCGTGAGGACCAACAAAAAAAGCTTTGTCACACTCAAAATTTAACTTCTAAAAATTAATAAAAGAGTTACACTATTCCTTGATGGCACGTAGTGTATCAACTGATTAACTCTAGCTTCAAGAAGACTCTATGAAAGCATGAAAGCCTGCACGATATCAACACCATCATTTTGGTTCGATGATAATGTGCAGTAGACATAATAAATAAATTACTCCTAGTGTTGTAGAATTGTAACCGGAAGCAAGCGGCAGCTTGGCTACTGGCCTACAAAAATTTCAAGTAGAAAAAAGTCCAGCAAATTGTAATCCAAATATGCATGTGTCATTATACAACAAAAGTATAGTCTACCTCTACAATCATGCAAATAAATCATTATACAACAAAAGTATTTGCTAACTTTTCCATGCCCCACTACTCATACATATTTTCTCCGGACATGTTGTCTGCGATAGTTTAATACTTTGGCTAGAATTTTCATTATACAATAAGAATATCACTAAAATTCCAAAAGCACGGTATCTATAATCTTAGGACGGATATTGAAAAAAGCACACAGATTTCTCAACCTGAAGTGTTACTTTATCTTCATAACTTGTAGCAAACGCCTATGTAATACAGACGTATGTATTTTCTATAGGAGTTGGATGACAGGAAAACCAATTCTATCAAACTTGCAAACTCCATATAAAATAGATAAGCAATTCTGCAGTCAGAAACCAATTCATCTGCTCTGACCCTGGTGTCGTCCCTTCTTAGAATCTCCTCCTATTGACCAAGTCTGCTTTGAAAAGATAGTTGTTTTTTACCAGAGAAGTCTATGAGTACTTCATTTATCACTTATTATCTACCGTCACGTATTTTGCAAAATCTACAACAATGCCAAAAGTTATTCATAATCTGACGCCTATGAAACAGTCAGAATCTTGCCCTAAGTACCAGATTTACATCAAGAAATCATGTGCAAATATAGATTTCATGCCTACGTACATGTCCTCTACAACCTTCTCTATGCTGCAAAATACACAGAAGGAAAAACATTGATTTTCCCATCTGACACCTAATAAATAGCCAAATAATACTCCCTGACCATTAGGGATCAAGTAGATTTTTTGCAGCTGGAGAAAACAAAAGTGAATTCCTGGATTTAGGATGTGCTTGCCAATCTCAAACGGTGTCTACTGTGCTGCCGCCTCACCAATTAGTGGTACTTCATCGAACAACTATAGAAATAGCTCGTACGTAGCTTGGATGGATGTTGTACTTCTGTAGGAAAGTTCTCAATGATTAATGTTCATCAGGAAACTGCTTCCAAATAGTATTTTTTCGCTCCTGTAGAAAAAAATAGCCAAAAGAATTAATCCCAGTTCTTAACAATTCTGGTTGTAATTTTGATATGACGTTCAAGCAGTAACAATAGTAACGATGCAAGCATTTACATGAAGAAAAAAAGAAAAAATATGCACAACGTTTATTAAGCTTACACAATCCCATTGCTCTAACACCAGTATGATATGCCCTGCATCCAATTCTCATTGTATTAAAGAAAGATTTTATCTTGATTCAGAAACTACAACAAAACTGTATTAAATTCGTACCTGGCCAGGAAATTATGATCACCAGTACAACACTTCTTAATTGCAAGTTCGAAACAAATTCTAGAACGCAAGTATGAATCTCTAAAGGATAAACTATGCCACATCACCGCCTGCTCCTTCGCTGCAAGGTATTGTTATATGAAAGCCAGGAAAGTAAAAGCAGTGATCTAAACTCTCTTGCCCAGGAACAATCATGACCCAGGTTGATCTAGCTGAACGGCGTGAGGCGATTAATCCAAGGAAAAATCAATATTTTCTTTCAGTTTGAGATACATATAGTTTGTCCGTCCATGGTTGTTCCTGATGTTGTATGGCAAAGGTAAGGGATGCCTGGTGAGGGCGAACCCAAGGTTGTGCGCTCGAGGAGAGAACGATGGCGGCTGAATCCATTTGCCTGCAAAAAAATCAGATCGCCCGCAAGCAACATTGAGGAAACCAAGGATGGCTATCTAGATTGAAGGGATGACATGAGTTAGGACTGTTGCATATATTAGATGAGACGTACATGGACCATGGCGCTGCTGCTATGACCAAAACTGCAGCTTCTCAAATCGGAGGCTGGTGGTGACGCTCCCGGTGGAGCAGCGTCGTGGAAAGAATTGGGGGACAGGACGCTGATGACGACGGCGCTAGTGGCATGACAAAACTACATCTTCTCGATTTTCAGTCTGGATGTGATTTCCCGGCGGAGCATCGACGTGGAGGATGGAGGGATGGGAGGACTCGAGGGAACGTTTATATTGAGAACTAACTCGATGGAGGCAAAGCACAATAGGAGATGCGTTGGTAGGACTCCTAGGAACACACGGATATTGATTTTTTTTGGACTCTAGGAGGAAGGAGGAAGGCTTGCACACGGAGTTATTTTTTTAAGGACACATGGAGATAAGTTGGAAACGTTGGAGACATTGAGTCGGCTTGGTAAATAAAACTACATCCATCTAGCGGCCAACTTTTTATCTTAAACTATATCTAACGGCTCTTGGTTATTAATTCCTAGGATTAACGTAGAAGCTCGGATGGTGCTTTCGATTAGTAAATATAAGATATAAGATATAAGATGTTGTAGCTTTATTCATATCCATCAGGTTCAAACAACCAATGCATTATTCGATTATAGGTACGTATGTTCAAGAATTACATAAGAACCAAATAAAGAATGATGAACCACAGTTGTATAGTTGTACTATTAAAGACGGTAAAGAAAGACGCGAAATACATTCTGGTTGCTGAACAAGGTATAGCGGAATGCCCATATTGTGCCCTCCTCCATGCAGAAGGCACGCACGACTCTAGTCCAACTACTTGTGATGGCCGACCGCCCATCCTTCATGGTCTTCATGAAAACATCTAGATAATCATCGTGTTCTGGTAGAAATACTTTAACCTTTGCATGCCCACCAATCATGTAGTCTAAGAGGTAATCTTGAGTAAACTGCTTTGGCAACCACTACAAAGGAAAAAGATTCAGACATTGTCATCTAACAGAACTCATTATGGGCAGTAAAAAGAAGGCTGCAGAGTTCTTACTTACCATCCTGCAGTTCGCTGTTGTCTTGGATAAAGTGTAAACAAATAGTTTAATTGCCATCTTTTGACGCATTTTACTAACAATCTTTATCAGCTTCCTCACTTGATGCTGATTCATCGATATCTCATTGCCCCATACGCAGAAAGGGTCGAGGCGCGGATCTTTACCAATGACATATGTACCTAAAAGCACCAAGTTAATATTAGAAGCTAAATAGCAATTGCACAATGATGTAGTGTTGGGGATCGTAGCAGAATTTTAAAATTTTCTTACGCTCACCAAGATCCATCTATGGAGTATACTAGCAACGAGGGGAAAGGAGTGCATCTACATACCCTTGTAGATCGCGAGCGGAAGCGTTCCAATGAACGTGGTTGATGGAGTCGTACTCGCCGTGATCCAAATCACCGATGACCGAGTGCCGAACGGACGGCACCTCCGCGTTCAACACACGTACGGTGCAGCGACGTCTCCTCCTTCTTGATCCAGCAAGGGGAAAGGAGAGGTTGATGGAGATCCAGCAGCACGATGGAGTGGTGGTGGATGTAGCGGGATCTCGGCAGGGATTCTCCGAGCTTCTGCGAGAGGGAGAGGTGTTGCAGGGGAGGAGGGAGGCGCCCAAGGCTGTTATGTTGCTGCCCTCCCTCCCCCCTTTATATAGGCCCCCTGGGAGGGGGGCGCCGGCCAAGACCCATCTAGATGGGGGGGCGGCGGCCAAGGGGGGAGACTTGCCCCCCAAGGCAAGTGGGGCGCCCCCCCACCCTAGGGTTTCCAACCCTAGGCGCAGGGGGTAGGCCCATGGGGGGCGCCCCAGCCCACTAAGGGCTGGTTCCCTTCCCACTTCAGCCCATGGGGCCCTCCGGGATAGGTGGCCCCACCCGGTGGACCCCCGGGACCCTTCCGGTGGTCCCGGTACAATACCGATAATCCCCGAAACTTTCCCGGTGGCCGAAACTGGACTTCCTATATATAATTCTTCACCTCCGGACCATTCTGGAACTCCTCGTGACGTCCGGGATCTCATCCGGGACTCCGAACAACTTTTGGGTTTCCGCATACTCATATCTCTACAACCCTAGCGTCACCGAACCTTAAGTGTGTAGACCCTACGGGTTCGGGAGACATGCAGACATGACCGAGACGCCTCTCCGGTCAATAACCAACAGCGGGATCTGGATACCCATGTTGGCTCCCACATGTTCCACGATGATCTCATCGAATGAACCACGATGTCGAGGATTCAATCAATCCCGTATACAATTCCCTTTGTCAATCGGTATGTTACTTGCCCGAGATTCGATCGTCGGTATCCCAATACCTTGTTCAATCTCGTTACCGGCAAGTCTCTTTACTCGTACCGCAATGCATGATCCCATGACTAACGCCTTAGTCACATTGAGCTCATTATGATGATGCATTACCGAGTGGGCCCAGAGATACCTCTCCGGCATACGGAGTGACAAATCCCAGTCTCGATCCGTGCCAACCCAACAGACACTTTCGGAGATACCCGTAGTATACCTTTATAGTCACCCAGTTATGTTGTGACGGTTGGCACACCCAAAGTACTCCTACAGCATCCGGGAGTTGCACGATCTCATGGTCTAAGGAGAAGAGTCTTGACATTGGAAAAGCTCTAGCAAACAAACTACACGATCTTTGAGCTATGCTTAGGATTGGGTCTTGTCCATCACATCATTCTCCTAATGATGTGATCCCGTTATCAATGACATCCAATGTCCATAGTCAGGAAACCATGACTATCTGTTGATCAACGAGCTAGTCAACTAGAGGCTTACTAGGGACACGTTGTGGTCTATGTATTCACACATGTATTACGATTTCCGGATAACACAATTATAGCATGAACAATAGACAATTACCATGAACAAAGAAATATAATAATAACCATTTATTATTGCCTCTAGGGCATATTTCCAACAGGCTCCCACTTGCACTAGAGTCAATAATCTAGTTACATTGTGATGAATCGAACACCCATTGCGTCCTGGTGTTGATCATGTTTTGCTCTAGGGAGAGGTTTAGTCAACGGATCTGCTACATTCAGGTCCGTATGTACTTTACAAATATCTATGTCTCCATTTTGAACACTTTCACGAATGGAGTTGAAGCGACGCTTGATATGCCTGGTCTTCCTGTGAAATCTGGGCTCCTTCGTAAGGGTAATAGCTCCAGTGTTGTCACAGAAGAGAGTCATCGGGCCCGACGCATTGGGAATCACCCCTAGGTCGGTAATGAACTCCTTTATCCAGACTGCTTCCTATGCTGCCTCCGAGGCTGCCATGTACTCCGCTTCACATGTAGATCCCGCCATGACGCTTTGCTTGCAACTGCACCAGCTTACTGCTCCTCCATTCAAAATATACACGTATCCGGTTTGTGACTTCGAGTCATCCAGATCTGTGTCGAAGCTAGCGTCGACGTAACCCTTTACGACGAGCTCTTCGTCACCTCCATAAACGAGAAACATATCCTTAGTCCTCTTCAGGTACTTCAGGATATTCTTGACCACTGTCCAGTGTTCCATGCCGGGATTACTTTGGTACCTTCCTACCAAACTTACGGCAAGGTTTACATCAGGTCTGGTACACAGCATGGCATACATAATAGACCCTTTGGCTGAGGCATAGGGGATGACACTCATCTTTTCTCTATCTTCTGCCGTGGTCGGGCATTGAGCCGTGCTCAATTGCACACCTTGCAATACAGACAAGAACCCCTTCTTGGACTGATCCATATTGAACTTCTTCAATATCTTGTCAAGGTATGTACTCTGTGAAAGACCAATGAGGCGTCTTGATCTATCTCTATAGATCTTGATGCCTAATATATAAGCAGCTTCTCCAAGGTCCTTCATTGAAAAACACTTATTCAAATAGGCCTTTATACTTTCCAAGAATCTATATCATTTCCCATCAATGGTATGTCATCCACATATAATATGAGAAATGCTACAGAGCTCCCACTCACTTTCTTGTAAACATAGGCTTCTCCATAAGTCTGTGTAAACCCAAACGCTTTGATCATCTCATCAAAGCGAATGTTCCAACTCCGAGATGCTTGCACCAGCTGTAACATCCCAAATTTCCCATTTGGAATGTTTTACAATTGTAGCTAAGCATCTATGCTTATTGCTTGAATTGAGTGACATTTGAATTATTTCAGAGGCTTTTGAGTTTGTTGGAATTTGGATTCAAATTGGCAGTTGAATTTATTTCAAACAATGCCTGACAAATACTTGAGCAAAAGTATGAGAGGAGTAAAATGACACTCCAAAAATGTCAGAAGAAAAATATTGCCAAAAAGTTTGAATTTAAATTTGAAATTTTATTTGGGATTTCCAGAAAATTGTTTTTTTTTAGTTTGAGTTTTACATCTGAAAAATGTCCACGTTATAGGATTAATTCCCCTGAGAATTTTGATATATATATGTCCTATATAAAAATAATATATATGTTTTTTTTCCTTCCCTCTATTTCAAAAAAAAAGAGAAAGCCCCGAGCTGGCCAGGCCAACCGGCCCAGCACCCAGGAGCCAGCCGGCCCAGCCCACCGACGCCCGAGCCGGCCTGCCCCAGCGCCCGATGCCGAACCCCCTCGCCCTCGCTCGCCCGTTCGCTCCCCTCTCCCTCCCCCTCACTGACCCGTGGGGCCCGCCCTCTCTCTTTCCCCTCGCCCACGCTATGCCGCACCAGAGCGCGTTCGCCGCCGCCGCCGCCTCCGAATTCCACGGGATCGCGCTCCGAAGCCGCCCCCTCCTCCAAGTTGATGTCCTATAAATACCTTTGCCTCTCCTCTCTCGATCCCCCTAAAACCCTAAGCTCAACCACGCCCGTAGCTCGCGCCCTCTCCGTTCGCATCTCGCCGCCGCCACCTCGGTTCACCGCCACTTCCGCCGCCGGTGAGCACCCCCTGCCCTTCCCTACTACTCCACCGGAACCGCCGCTTCCACGCGCACCCCCCTGACACCATCTACCTGCCCAAGAGCCCCCGAAGCCGTCGCCCCTGACCTCGTTCGCCGCCCGCCGGAGCTGCAGAGTACCGGGCTCTGCACCGCCTCGTCCCCGCCGCTCCAGTCGCCCCCGAGCTCCACCGAGACCACCCTCGACCTCGCCACGCTCCGCCGCATCTCCCCGACGTCGCCGCCGCCGCCCAGGACCACCGGAGCAGCCGCGCCGTCCACGCCCGAGCCTCCGTTGTCCGTCGCCGTCGTCGCCACACTGTAAGTCGCCGGAGCCGCCCACCACCGTTCGATCTGCAATCTACGGAGTAGATTAGAAGAAGTGAAGGGTTAGGTTTATTTGTTTAGATCGGTTTTAGTTTCGGTTTAGATCGGTTTATTTTATGTTGTGGTTTAGTTGGACCGGCCGACTGGTTTATTTCTGTTAGCCCGTGGACGCGTTGGATTATTAAACGCTCAGGCGCTGTTTAGTTTTAGAACGCTCACTGTTTCGGCCCGTTAGCGCGTTAGTTTTATTTTTGTTTTATTTTCGTTTCTGTTTTAAAACAGAATAGTTCCAATCTTGAAAAATCTATATCTTTTAGGTTATTTATTATTTTTAGTTGATTCTTTTTTTGTTAGTTTGCAAATTTGTTGTAGTTTCTGTAGAAAATAGGTTTAGCCATGTTTAAATTATTAGAAATAGTTTTATATTAGATTTAGACAGATTAGTTTTTCTGCCATAAATTGAGTTAGGTTATTATTTTTTTAGTGATTCTTTTTTCTACTGCTTAGTTTTGACCATGCCTAGCAGTAGGAACTTGTTTTGGTATTTTAGATTTAATAAACAATTAGTTTTAGGTCGAAATCAAGTTTTTCTTGTTTATTTAGCCAGCTACTGTTTTCCTACTGTTCTAGTTAGTAAATAATTTTATTTTTGTTATGTTATAGTTTATTTTAGATTAGTTTCTGTAGCTACAGAGGATGAACTTTTATTTACAGTAGAATAAATTTTTTATTTTATTTTCTTTGCTAGGATTGTTTTAGGCATAATAGGAGTTCTATAATAGCTTTTGATGTGATTCTTTTTGCTCCTAGTTTGTATGATGTTTTTCCTTCTGTTAGTTAGCAAAACCAATGCTTAGGTTCTGTTAAGAAAGGTTTTAGTTGTGTAAAACTATTTCTTAGTTGTTGCTTGATATGATGAAAACCTTGATTTGTTTTCTCCGAGTTTTTCTTTGGTTTTGGTTTGAGTACGTGGGTGTTTTAGTTCAACTTGCTGTTATGTTATATTGTGCTATACTTATTTGTGCTATTGTTTGACTCGGTAGAATTTTCGGAGTGCGAAGCCTGCTATTACGAGTCGCTAGCTTTCGAAGACCGTCAGCCAGGCAAGTCATTTGATCATGTTTTTACAGTACCTATGATTTTATTGCATTAGAGTTATACCTCCCCACCATGCATGCAGTAGGAGAATTTTGTTAAGTTATGTTCTTAAGTAGTATCATGAGGTAGGATGAACCCTTCTCCCTTGTTACCAATGCCCGGGACGATGTAGTTTATTTTGCTATGCTCGTAGACGGGGTTGGTTGAGTGATTCATAAGGGAGATGTGAGAGTCAAGATGATGACAACCCCATGACGTCAAGCTCAAGATGGATTTCAAAATTCACTACTGGGTGGAGGACGGTTGACGGGCACCCTGGAGAAACCAGCGGATGGCCGGGATGCATGGAGAAGCGCCATGACATCTTGCGGAAAGCTTCACCCAGCCACGAAGAGACGGATGGATACCCCATTGACCGGAAGCTTACCTGTGCAGCCGCAAGCCATTATGGGCTCTAGCTTGGTTGACCCTAGGCGTGACTCTGGCCGGACGGTGCTACGAGATGTAGAAGAACGGTAGGATTGGATGGGCACCGGCAGTGGCCCAGAGGAACTCTTCGGAAGACCCTGTTTCGTTCGTCCCGTCTTCAAACACCAGGCAGTGCGAAGACTTAAAAGGAGGGAACGTTTCTTGCGGGTAAAGTGCACAAACCTCTGCAGAGTAACAACCTAATCGATTAGCCGTGTCCCCGGTTACGGACAAATGAGCCTCTGGAATTGGAGTATTTCGGATATCTCAACACTGAACTTAATAAATTAATTGAGGGGGTTATTTAATAATTGGGAATGAGACATTGGTTGGCGGAACCATCTCAATAACTACCAACAATTTTGTAGTAATTGCAAACAAGTCCTTGTTGTAGGGGAAAACCGGCTTTTTCGCAAAACAATGAAACTTAGAGCCCCACAGCCAAATTGCATATAGTATTAGTAATTTTATTGTTGTTCTCTCTTCATGACTTGCCGGCATATTCAAAATGCTGACCTACACGGCTGCAACGTCTTATGTTGCAGAGGAGTTTTCCGATCAGGAGTGAGGCTACGATCCACGCTTGGCGATTGCCCTATGGAGTCGGATGGACTCGCTATTTGTCTACGCTTCCGCAGCTTTATTTAGTTATTTCTCATGAGTTGGCCTTTGGCCGAATTTATTATGATGTAATAAAGACTCGATATGAGAATCGTGTAATAAATTCAGGTGTGATTGAACTTTGAATCTTTGCATCAATGTACTGTGTGTGCCAGCATGATCTTGGGATGGTACAGCTACACAGAGACTTGACCGATTTCAGGTCGGGTCGTTACACCAGCCCATAGATTGAGCGCTGGAGCTTGCATACTTTGTTAGCATTCTTAGGATCGACAAAACCTTCCGGCTGCATCATATACAACTCTTCCTTAAGGAAGCCGTTAAGGAATGCCGTTTTGACGTCCATCTGCCATATCTCATAATCATAGTATGCGGCAATTGCTAACATGATTCGGACGGACTTCAGCTTCGCTACGCGTGAGAAAGTCTCATCGTAGTCAACCCCTTGAACTTGTCGATAACCCTTAGCGACGAGTCGAGCCTTATAGATGGTCACATTACCATCCGCGTCCGTCTTCTTCTTAAAGATCCATTTGTTTTCTATGGCTCGCCGATCATCGGGCAAGTCAGTCAAAGTCCATACTTCATTTTCATACATGGATCCTATCTCGGATTTCATGGCTTCTAGCCATTTGTCGGAATCCGGGCCCGCCATCGCTTCTTCATAGTTCGAAGGTTCACCGTTGTCTAACAACATGATTTCCAGGACAGGGTTGCCGTACCACTCTGGTGCGGAACGTGTCCTTGTGGACCTACGAAGTTCAGTAGTAACTTGATCCGAAGCTTCATGATCATCATCATTAACTTCCTCCCCAGTCGGTGTAGGCACCACAGGAACATTTTCCCGCGCTGCTACTTTCCGGTTCGGAAGGGTGACTATCACCTCATCAAGTTCCACTTTCCTCCCACTCAATTCTTTCGAGAGAAACTCTTTCTCCAGTAAGGACCCGTTCTTGGCAACAAAGATCTTGCCTTCGGATCTAAGGTAGAAGGTATACCCAATAGTTTCCTTGGGGTATCCTATGAAGACGCATTTTTCCGACTTGGGTTCGAGCTTTTCAGGTTGAAGTTTCTTGACATAAGCATCGCATCCCCAAACTTTTAGAAATGACAGCTTACGTTTCTTCCCAAACCATAATTCATACGGTGTCGTCTCAACGGATTTCGACGGAGCCCTATTTAAAGTGAATGCGGCAGTCTCTAAAGCATAGCCCCAAAATGAGAGCGGTAAATTGGTAAGAGACATCATAGATCGCACCATATCCAATAGAGTGCGATTACGACGTTCGGACACACCATTTCTCTGAGGTGTTCCAGGCGGTGTGAGTTGTGAAACTATTCCACATTTCCTTAAGTGTGTACCAAACTCGTGAATTAAATATTCTCCACCACGATCTGATCGTAAGAATTTTATTTTTCTGTCACGTTGATTCTCAACCTCACTCTGAAATTCCTTGAACTTTTCAAAGGTTTCAGACTTGTGTTTCATTAGGTAGACATACCCATATCTACTTAAATCATCAGTGAGAGTGAGAACATAACGATATCCTCCACGAGCCTCAACACTCATTGGACCGCACACATCAGTATGTATGATTTCCAATAAGTTGGTTGCTCGCTCCATTGTTCCGGAGAACGGAGTCTTGGTCATCTTACCCATGAGGCATGGTTTGCATGTGTCAAATGATTCGTAATCAAGAGACTCCAAAAGTCCATCTGCATGGAGCTTCTTCATGCGCTTCACACCAATGTGACCAAGGCGGCAGTGCCACAAATATGTGGGACTATCGTTATCAACTTTACATCTTTTGGTATTCACACTATGAATATGTGTAGCATCACGTTCGAGATTCATCAAGAATAAACCATTGACCAGCGGGGCATGACCATAAAACATATCTCTCAAATAAATAGAACAACCATTATTCTCGGATTTAAATGAGTAGCCATCTCGAATTAAACGAGATCCAGATAGAATGTTCATGCTCAAAGCTGGCACTAAATAACAATTATTGAGGTTTAAAGCTAATCCCGTAGGTAGATGCAGATGTAGCGTGCCGACATCGATCACATCGACCTTGGAACCATTCCCGACGCGCATCGTCACCTCGTCCTTTGCCAGTCTCCGCTTATTCCGCAGTTCCTGTTTTGAGTTACAAATATGAGCAACCGCACCGGTATCAAATACCCAGGAGCTACTACGAGTACTGGTAAGGTACACATCAATTACATGTATATCACATATACCTTTGGTGTTGCCGGCCTTCTTGTCCACTAAGTATTTGGGGCAGTTCCGCTTCCAGTGACCACTTCCCTTGCAATAAAAGCACTCAGTCTCAGGCTTGGGTCCATTCTTTGACTTCTTCCCGGCAACTGGCTTACCGGGCGCGGCAACTCCCTTGCCGTCCTTCTTGAAGTTCTTCTTACCCTTGCCCTTCTTGAACTTAGTGGTTTTATTCACCATCAACACTTGATGTTCTTTTCTGATCTCCACCTCCGCTGATTTCAGCATCGAATATACCTCAGGATGGTCTTTTCCATCCCCTGCATATTGAAGTTCATCACAAAGCTCTTGTAGCTTGGTAGAAGCGACTGAAGGATTCTGTCAATGACCGCGTCATCCGGGAGATTAACTCCCAGCTAAGACAAGCGGTTGTGCAACCCAGACATTCTGAGTATGTGCTCACTAACAGAACTATTTTCCTCCATTTTACAGCTGAAGAACTTGTCGGAGACTTCATATCTCTCGACCCGGGCATGAGCTTGGAAAACCATTTTCAGCTCCTCGAACATCTCATATGCTCCATGTTTCTCAAAACGCTTTTGGAGACCCGGTTCTAAGCTGTAAAGCATGCCGCACTGAACGAGGGAGTAATCATCAGCACGTGATTGCCAAGCGTTCATAACGTCTTGGTTCTCTGGGATTGGTGCTTCACCTAGCGGTGCTTCTAAGACATAATCTTTCTTGGCAGCTATGAGGATGATCCTCAGGTTCCGGACCCAGTCCGTATAGTTGCTGCCATCATCTTTCAGCTTGGTTTTCTCTAGGAACGCGTTGAAGTTGAGGACAACGTGGGCCATTTGATCTACAAGACATAGTGTAAAGATTTTAGACTAAGTTCATGATAATTAAGTTCATATAATCAAATTATTCAATGAACTCCCACTCAGATAGACATCCCTCTAGTCATCTAAGTGAAACATGATCCGAGTTAACTAGGCCGTGTCCGATCATCACGTGAGACGGACTAGTCAAGATCGGTGAACATCTCCATGTTGATCGTATCTTCTATACGACTCATGCTCGACCTTTCGGTCCTCCGTGTTCCGAGGCCATGTCTGCACATGCTAGGCTCGTCAAGTCAACCTAAGTGTATTGCGTGTGTTCCGAGGCCATGTCTGTACATGCTAGGCTCGTCAACACCCGTTGTATGCGAATGTTAGAATCTATCACACCCGATCATCACGTGGTGCTTCGAAACAACGAACCTTCGCAACGGTGCACAGTTAGGGGGAACACTTTCTTGAAATTATTATAAGGGATCATCTTACTTACTACCGTCGTTCTAAGCAAATAAGATGCAAAACATGATAAACATCACATGCAATCAAATAGTGACATGATATGGCCAATATCATTATGCTCCTTTGATCTCCATCTTCGGGGCACCATGATCATCTTCGTCACCGGCATGACACCATGATCTCCATCATTGTGTCTTCATGAAGTCGTCACGCCAACGATTACTTCTACTTCTATGGCTAACGCGTTTAGCAACAAAGTAAAGTAATTTACATGGCGTTATTCAATGACACGCAGGTCATACAAAATAATAAAGACAACTCCTATGGCTCCTGCCGGTTGTCATACTCATCGACATGCAAGTCGTGATTCCTATTACAAGAATATGATCAATCTCATACATCACATATATCATTCATCACATCTTCTGGCCATATCACATTACATAGCACATGCTGCAAAAACAAGTTAGACGTCCTCTAATTGTTGTTGCAAGTTTTTACG
Source organism: Aegilops tauschii subsp. strangulata (assembly GCF_002575655.3). Classification (NCBI taxonomy): domain Eukaryota; kingdom Viridiplantae; phylum Streptophyta; class Magnoliopsida; order Poales; family Poaceae; genus Aegilops; species Aegilops tauschii. Next base: position 394,034,341 of record NC_053035.3, read on the forward strand.
TGGCTTGAATAGGTTTCTAGCAAGAACGTTTCTTACCTACGTAAAACCACAACGTGATTTGCCAATTTCTATTTACCCTTCATAAGGACCCTTTTCATCGAATCCGTTCCGGCTAAAGTGGGAGAGACAGACACCCGCTAGCCACCTTATGCAACTAGTGCATGTCAGTCGGTGGAACCTGTCTCACGTAAGCGTACGTGTAAGGTCAGTCCGGGCCGCTTCATCCCACAATACCGCCGAAACAAGAAAAGACTAGTAGCGGCAAGAAGAATTGGCAACATCAACGCCCACAACTGCTTTGTGTTCTACTCGTGCATAGTAACTACGCATAGGCCTGGCTCATGATGCCACTGTTGGGGATCGTAGCAGAATTTTAAAATTTTCCTACGCACACCAAGATCCATCTATGGAGTATACTAGCAACAAGGGGAAAGGAGTGCATCTACATACCCTTGTAGATCGCGAGCGGAAGCGTTCCAATGAACGTGGTTGATGGAGTCGTACTCGCCATGATCCAAATCACCGATGACCGAGTGCCGAACGGACGGCACCTCCGCGTTCAACACACGTACGGTGCAGCGACGTCTCCTCCTTCTTGATCCAGCAAGGGGAAAGGAGAGGTTGATAGAGATCCAGCAGCACGACGGTGTGGTGGTGGATGTAGCGGGATCTCGGCAGGGCTTCGCCGAGCTTCTGCGAGAGGGAGAGGTGTTGCAGGGGAGGAGGGAGGCGCCCAAGGCTGTTATGTTGCTGCCCTCCCTCCCCCCCTTTATTAGGCCCCCTGGGAGGGGGGCTCCGGCCAAGACCCATCTAGATGGGGGGGAGCTGCGGCCAAGGGGGGAGACTTGCCCCCCAAGGCAAGTGGGAAGCCCCCCACCCTAGGGTTTCCAACCCTAGGCGCACGGGGGAGGCCCATGGGGGGCGCCCCAGCCCACTAAGGGCTGGTTACCTTCCCACTTCAGCCCATGGGGCCCTCCGGGATAGGTGGCCCCACCCGGTGGACCCCCGGGACCCTTCCGGTGGTCCCGGTACAATACCGATAACCCCCGAAACTTTCCCGGTGGCCGAAACTGGACTTCCTATATATAATTCTTCACCTCCGGACCATTTCGGAACTCCTCGTGACATCCGGGATCTCATCCGGGACTCCGAACAACTTTCGGGTTTCCGCATACTCATATCTCTACAACCCTAGCGTCACCGAACCTTAAGTGTGTAGACCCTACGGGTTCGGGAGACATGCAGACATGACCGAGACGCCTCTCCGGTCAATAACCAACATCGGGATCTGGATACCCATGTTGGCTCCCACATGTTCCACGATAATCTCATCGAATGAACCACGATGTCGAGGATTCAATCAATCCCGTATACAATTCCCTTTGTCAATCGGTATGTTACTTGCCCGAGATTCGATCGTCGGTATCCCAATACCTTGTTCAATCTCGTTACCGGCAAGTCTCTTTACTCGTACCGCAATGCATGATCCCATGACTAACGCCTTAGTCACATTGAGCTCATTATGATGATGCATTACCGAGTGGGCCCAGAGATACCTCTCCGTCATACGGAGTGACAAATCCCAGTCTCGATCCGTGCCAACCCAACAGACACTTTCGGAGATACCCGTAGTATACCTTTATAGTCACCCAGTTACGTTGTGACGTTTGGCACACCCAAAGTACTCCTACAGCATCCGGGAGTTGCACGATCTCATGGTCTAAGGAGAAGATACTTGACATTGGAAAAGCTCTAGCAAACGAACTACACGATCTTTGAGCTATGCTTAGGATTGGGTCTTGTCCATCACATCATTCTCCTAATGATGTGATCCCGTTATCAATGCATCCAATGTCCTTAGTCAGGAAACCATGACTATCTGTTGATCAACGAGCTAGTCAACTAGAGGCTTACTAGGGACACGTTGTGGTCTATGTATTCACACATGTATTACGATTTCCGGATAACACAATTATAGCATGAACAATAGACAATTACCATGAACAAAGAAATATAATAATAACCATTTATTATTGCCTCTAGGGCATATTTCCAACATGTAGTACAACACTCTTTTATAATATCTTATAACATCCAATATACTCACATATTAGATGAATTAACATCTTATATTATGGGCCGGATGGAGTTTAGTGCATTCTTACAAATTATCGGTTGATTAACTGCTACTGTATCCATGGGTTAGAGTTAGTTTGAGCTAGTTCAGGCTCAAATAGCCCTAAACACTAGTAAAAAAAGACACATCCGTGACATTTTGGGCCGAACGTTTTTTTTCTGTCATACATATGACACTTCTATGACGATAATTGTGACAAAACCCGGTATCATCATAGATGTGGTGGGCTCCTTCTTCTATGACAAAAAATCATGACAGAAAATGGGCTTTTCATCCTGGGCAGGCCGGAGACGCAGCTGCATGACATTCTTTGGGCCGTCCATGACGGAAAAAACCGTGGTAGAAGCGAGGGTGAGGAAAATTTGGGGGAGTTCCCGGTTACGGTGGGAGGTCGGGGGCCGAGCGATGCGCGTTTCTCTCGTACACGTACTCGCATGTGTGCGAGGCGTTGGCTCTAACTGAACCCGAGCGAGGCGTTGGGCTCTAACTGAACCCGAGCGATTGCACTACAGGCTACGCATTACTGAACCCGAGCGATCGATCGATGGCTGTTAACGGAACCCGATCGAGCGATTCCTTCACTACTGCTGCTAACTGAAGCCGATCGATGGTGCCTCTGGATGAACAGTGAGCGTTGCTGGGGGGGTTTGGATGAACAGTTCCCGGTGGGGGTGGATGAACAGGACCCCGTGGTGTTGCCTCTGGATGAACAGGACCCCGATCGATCGAGCCGGTTGGGGCTGGATGAACAGGACCCCGTGGAGGGCAGGATGAACAGGACCACCCCGTGGAGGGCAGAATGAACAGTAGATGGTGGAGGGCTGGATGAACAGTAGCCCGTGGAGGGGTGGTTAAACAGGAGCCCGTGGAGAGGGCTGGTTGAACAGTAGCCGGTGGAGTAGCGCGTGGTGGAGGCTGGATGAACAGGAGCCCGTGGATGAACAGTCGCAGGTGGAGGCTGGAGGAGGTCGACGGTGGATGAACAGTAGCCCGTGGAGGCTGGAGGGGGTCGACGGTGGAGATGAAAAGTATCCCGTGGAGTCCCGTTTTGCGGTACGCCACACCTCTCCCGATGAACAGGACCCCCGTTTCGACCGTAGCGCTCCAACACAAGTCCGTTTCCTCCGTTTTGCGGTACACCACACCCCTCCCGATTAACAGGACCCCCGTTTCGACCGTAGGAGGTCCATTTCCTCCGTTTTGCGGTACGCAAGACCCCTCCCGATGAACAGGATCCCGTTTCAAACGTGGCCGGTCGAACACAAGGCCGTTTCCTCCATTCTGCGGTACGCTAGGCCTCATTTCCATCGGCTGTTCCGTCCAAGCCCTCCCGATGAACACGACGACGCATTCCGTTTCGACCCAGCCGGTTGGCTCCCCATGAACACGACGACGACGTTGTTTCTCCGTTCCGACCCAGCCATGTACACGCGCCCTGGCCGTACGTATGCGCGAGTAGGCGTTCGAGACCCCGCCCATATGTACACATACGTGGCCGTATTTTCTTTCTTGCACCCTGGCCACTGTACGTACGTGTACATGCTACATGCGCGCCTCTACTACGACACGTACGCGCCTCTACTACGACGCGTGCGCGCCTCTACATCCACCAGTATATATGTACGTACACGTTCGCGACCAAAATGACAATGCTACGTACGCTTCAACCAGGTGGGTCCCGACTGTCAGGCACTTCCTTGCCTGCGAAGATGTAGCTGGTGGGTCCCAGCAGTCAGGGGGGCGAATCGTTTTTTTTTTGCCCGGACGGACTTCCTTGCGTGCGAAGATGTAGCTGGTGGGTCCCAGCAGTCAGGGGGAAACGTTTCTTTCACGAAATACAGTGGCCCGTCCGGTGGGTCCCAGCTGTCAGGTGGAGGAATAATTATTTTCCGCGTAATAAGGAGGCACTTCCTTGCTGCGGCCGTGGACCCAGCTGTCAGCCTCTCCACGTACAGTCCACGTCCGATGGAAGTCGTTCCTTGACCACGTTGACCACGCCGCGCCGAGAGCACCAGGGCGGTGGACGACAGCGAGGCCTAGGAAGGGGACGACGGGGAGCCGGGGAAGATGCGGCAGTCGAAGCCCGCGCGGAGAGGAGTACGAGGGTTCACTGGTTCGGCTGCGGTGTGAGGCTGCCGTCGCCACAGGGCCTGGCCAGCGTTTGGAATAGTAGGGGGCGGTGAGGCCTCCGCGGCAGCACAGCCGGCCACGGGAGGCAGGAGCATGCGGCATGACCGGCGCTGCTTTGGGCGGCTGGAGCAAGAAGACCAGAGGTTTAAGAAGCACTACGGCCGTTGGATGGACATCGTACGGTCACTGGAGCTAGAATCGTGCATATTGACTAAGTTGACAAAGCCCTCCGTCCCCGTCAACTTAGTAGGCCCACAAGTCAGCCTGCCACTATACTGGGTCCCAGCTAACAGGGGGAGTATTCATTTTTTTGTGCGTAATAAGGAGGCATTTCCTTGCGTGCGAAGATATAGCTGGTGGGTCCGAGCTGTCAACGCCGGTAACATTTTTTTCACGAAATACAGAGGCCCTTTTGGTGGGTCCCTTATGTCAGGTGGAGGAATTATTATTTTGCGCGTAATAAGGAGGCATTTCCTTGCGTGCGGCCGTGGACCCAGCTGTCGGCCTCTCCACGTACAGTCCACTTCAGATGCATGTCGGTCGTTGACCACGTTGACCAGGCCGCGCCGAGAGCACCAGGGCGGTGGACGACGGCGAGGCCTAGGAAGGGAACGACACAGAGGCAGGGAAGACTCGGCAGTTGTTTCCCACGCGGAGGGGAGTACGACTGTACGAGGGTTTACTGGTTCGTGCCGTCGCCGGAGAATAACAACAGGTGTGGGTGAGTAGAGGGATGGCTAGGCCAGCGATGGGAGTACGGTGGGGCGGTGAGGCATGCGCGGCAGCAGAGCCGGCCGCAGGGAGGAGGGAGCAGGCAGTCCCGCCGGCGCTTGTTTGAGCGGCTGGAGCAGGAAGAGCAGAGATTGAAGAAGCACGACGGCCGTTGGATGGACATCCAATAGTCAGTGCTTGTGCATAAACCTTTTTTAAGGAAAGCCTTAAATCTGTGGAAAATAGCATACAGCCCATCTGCCATTATTTCTAATAATTTACAGCCCATTTGCTAATTATTAAGGTTTTTTTTCCGAGCCCATATTCTTTTTGTTAGCATTACAGGCCATATTGTGGCCACGGTTAAAAAATTATATGAAATTTTGCATATTTTGGTGCGGTCCGAACTGTTTTTAATCCCGAAATTTTGACTCACATTCAAACTGATTTTAAAAATAAATGTATATCAATATAAAATCCAACAAATTCTCCACGCATAAAAATTAATGTAATTTAAAATCTCGAAATGAAAAAAAAGATATTTGAAACTAATTGCCGGTTTGATGTGTTTTAAAAATGTACAGCCCATTTCTCATTACTGATGGGCCATTTTCTCGGCCAGCCGAATGAAATCTCTCCTCGTCTTGAAAGATTTGCAGCGCAATAGGCCTGACAAAGCGACTTACTTGGCAAATCACAAAAAAACTGGGCTGTGGCCGTGGACCCAGCTGTCAGCCTCTCCACGTACAATACTCTTCCGATGGAATGTCATTGACCATGCCGCGCCGAGAGCACCAAGGCGGTGGACGACGGCGAGCCCTAGGAAGGGGACGATGCGGAGCCGGGGAAGACGCGGCAGTGGATGCCCACGTGGAGAGGAGTACGAGGGTTCACTGGTTCGGCTGCCGTCGCCGCAGGGCCTGGCTAGTAGTGGGAGTAGTAGGGGGCGATGAGGCCTCAACGACAGCACAGCCGGACACTGGAGGTAGGAGCAGGCGGTCTCCCAGGCTGGTTTGGGCGGCTGGTGCAAGAAGAGCAGCGATTGAAGAAGTAGCAGGACCGTTCGATTCAAATCCAACGGATACTGCTGCTAGAATCGTTTGTTGACTAAGTTGACAAGCCCTGCGTACGCGTCAACTTAGTAGGCCCACAGGTCAGCCTCCCAACCGGTGCGCCCCAGATGTCAGTGGGAGGAATCATTTTTTTCGCGTAATAAGGAGGCAGTTGATTTTGTGCGGCCAGGCCAGCGGAGGGAGTAGGGTGGGCCGGGGAAGCCTGCGTGGCATCACAGCGGGCCACAAGAGGAGGGAGCAGGCAGTCCCGCCGGCGCTAGTTTAGGCGGCTGGGGCAGGAAGATCAGAGATTGAAGAAGCACGTCGGCCGTTGGATGGACATCCAACAATCACTGCTGCTAGAATCGTGTGTTCACTGACAAAGCCTTGCGTAAACAAGTCAGCCTCGAAATCTGTGGCGTGTACAGCCCATTTTCTATTATTTTTATAATTTTTACTCATTTTCTAATTCATATGGAATTTATTGCAGCCCGTTTTCCATTTTTAGAATTGCTGGCCATTTTCTGGTCAGTACCAGGGTCAAAAAATTAACTAAATATGTGAGAAATTTTGAAAATTCGCAAATTTTTGCCGGGGAACGAAATATTCTTAATCCAAAAATTAATAGCCATACTAAAACAAATTTAAAAATAAATTCGTACTATGTCATGTTTAATCCACTGAAATACGTATAAGATATCGGTGAAGAACAAAAACAAAAAAAGAAACTTATATCCCATTTGCTATAATTTTTTTGGAACTTTCAACCCCTTTTGATATTACTTTTAACAGACATTGACCATACTCTTAAGCTAGGCCGGAATGCATCCCTCCTCGTCTTGAAAGATTTGCAGCCCAGTAATTCGGAGAAAACAAATAGGCCTAGCTTGGGTATTCTTCAAAAAAATACTGGGCTACCTATTTTCCCAAAGAACTGGTGCATGAGCATTTAGCTTTATTTACTTATTTATGTTTAGGGGACCATGAGCATGTACCTGGGTCGGATTCATGTGAGAGCCTCCCTTCCAGTTAATTATGGGCTTCTCTAGTGGGCCTTCATTAGTGGGCTGCATGTTATCAACAAGTGGAAAATGTGTTCTTTACGAAAAATAGTATGCACTACGTGCGGTACGGGGCACTAAAGGATCGAACCGTGCAACGATTTCCAAAACATTGTTTTTGTCGTTCTAACAACACATTTATTCAACCAATAGACGAAATATACTACTGATTGTACATTGAAAACAGCAGCAGCATCAACCAGGGCTGGGGGTGCAACAGAAGTAGTAAGCAGGCTAGAAGAGTGAAGACGCGGCTCTCTCTTCTAAACCAAACATCAGCCATCATTACAAAAGGGCTACCAAAAAAGAACAAGTGTATGCATCAAACTAAATAAAGATCCTACTACACCAAGTGTACGCATCTAACTAACTGGCTCAGTTAGACGTTACTATTTATTAAGCTGTGGAGATTGGCTGACGGCTTGAACCAGATGGGTGCCTGACGGGGAAAACTCCAGCCAGCAGGTCGAAGTCTGATACTTGCGACCCTCTCTCCTACTTTGGGCTGCAGAGCGTGGCGGCACATATCAGGGTATGGTGCATGCAGAGACGCATGGTACACTCACACAGTTTTGCCTGATGAACAAAACCGCGCTGCCATCATGATCCTTGCCGTCGGTTATCTCCTGGTTAATCGGATAATACAGTCCGACAAACAGAGAGCGTGTACCAAGGCTACTTACCAGCCTCCAGTCAAAAATTCCTGAAGGCCCAGAGAAGCTGGGATCCTGCTCAAAGACCTTGCAGTGATTGTGATTGTATTCCGCAAAACAACACGTCCGGTACGTGCGAACGATCATCAATCTTGCGTCGTCGTCTGATCGAGCCAGGAACCACCTGCAACTGCCATGCCACTTTTCTTTGAAAGGTTCTGGGATTAGGAAGAGTAGGGACACCAGGCGGCCTACAACATCATATCAAGTTGGAGTCAAATAAAAAAGGGCTCTTGATTTAGTCAATCTTAAGAACAGCATGTTATGAGCATGAATATTTTTTCAGCAAATGTTGTCAGTAATATAAGCAAGCCATCATGATATCATAGGAAAGTAACATACTGCTGTAACAGCCGTTTGTAGCGATGACTGGACTAGGCCAGCAATACGTCCAACCATAGAAGGAGTCGACAGCGTAAATGAAGCCCTTGTGTTCATTGGCATCAGAAAACCATGGAGGATGTATGATCCTGCGATGGACGTGCAGATTTATCCACTTACCGCAGTGACCTGTCAGATAGGCGAGACCGCGGTTGAAGAACGCAATTAGCCTGAAGTCTTTATAATTCGCAGATCTTGTGGGCACTTGGCAGATTACAACCTTGAGCAAATCAAACTTGGTATCATGTTGGCTACTGTAAGATTCCGAGTATTCTGGGCCGCGGTGCCAAAGCAGTGCAGTGTTAATCGAAGGAAGGGGGATCAATCGCCGGGTGTAGACCTCCACGAGCATCCAGCTGCCGCGACCGTCGACGAGCACCATCCAAGACGTGTTCATGCCGACCTAGTACATACCGTTAATGTAGTTGAGGCTGACGGGGATCGGATCGCAGTCAAGGGGGTTGATGCTCGCCACCCTACGATCGTTATGCTGCGTGACACGCCGTTTCTGAAGATTAAGCGGCATCAGCAAGCAAGGAGCTGGCTTAAAAAGCTCCGGCCTGAGGGCTTTGAGTAAACAGTACAGCCCTGACGAGCACACGGCGAGCGGCATGGTACTGAGATTGTCCACACGCGAAACAATGAGCTTGATTACCTCTGTGGGGAGCGAATTCCAGCCACTCTTTCGGCGGACGCTGCTCGGTTCTGCCATTGTTAGCGGGGATGGAAGATTTGATGAGATTATGTGCGGACAAAGATGGAGACGCGAATATGTGCTGCGGGAAGTGGACAGGTGATGATGACTACAACACGCCGCTTGACTTACGAGACACATACCAGCAGCGTAGGGTCATGTCGATGCCAAACAACTTGCTTGAGTGATCACAGTACTGGTACTCCCTACAGTGCTATGCCCTAACTTGCTTGAGTAGAGTAGTAGAGTAGGACTCTGCTCTACTACTAGCACCGGAGGAGTAGTATATTCTAATCATGGGCAACCAATACCTCAACCAAAATTTTGGCTACCCAATGCTTTGATGGGGCAACCTTGGGCACAAACCAAACATACCGTTGGTCGTGTGTAGCGACCAGACCTCAAATGGTCTGTGCTGCTGTGCACCAGTGTCATCCCTGGATCAGTAATGCTGACACGCACAATACAAATGGAGGATTTATAACAGAGTAGCAATCACACACTTATTACATCGAATATCTCCAAAGAGATTAAGTATGATAAACATGGCTTAGGGCCATCTAAAAACGATAACAGCGGAAGACTTGGAAGATAAGTGAGTCCATCAACTCCAGCGGCATCACTGAGTATAAGACCACGACATAAGGCACCTTACTCGTCGTCTGAAAAGTCTGCAACATGAAACGTTGCAGCCCGAAAATGGGTCAGCACATAGAATATGCTGGCAAAGTAACACATAGAGAGCAAAGAACAGTAATGATGCTATACTACATGCATATATGGCTGGTGGAAAGCTCTATGGTTACAGTTTTGCGAAAAGCCAATTTTATCCTACTTCAAAGGAATAAATTTTATTTAACTATCATGGTGGTTGTTAAACATTGAGAAGGTACCTCCAACTCAATCCCAATTAAGTGTCATCATTAACCCAACAAAATTAATTAAAAGTAACATGGTGATGAGATTCAAATGATAATCCAGGTACTAGATACTCAAGTTATCCATAACCGGGGACACGGCTAACCATGATTAGTTTGTACACTCTGCAAAGGTTTGCGCACTTTTCCCCACAAGACTCGATCGCCTCCGCTTGATTCTCTCACTACATGATGTTTGAGAAACGGATGACCGAGACACAGTCTTTCAGAAACAATCACTCTTTACTCTGGATGGACCGGTACACCTACTTTCCCCTACATCTGCTAGCCCACCTCTTCAAGAGATCTTGTAACCTACTCAACTATGCTAGAGCCCATAATAGCTTGTGGCTGCACACGGAAGTTTCTAGCATGAATAATCTTATGATCCCTTTGAGCCTGGGTGGCGGACCTTATAAAATCAGACAACACTGGGTTCTCCAGGTGCCTCAATCCACCCAGATGTGAGTTTTAGTTGCCACCTTAAGTTGAACCATTAATAAACATCTCACATCTGTCATGAATATCACTCAAACCCAATCCACGTCTACGAGCATAGCATGGCAATAATAAAAGCAATGTAGAAGTAACTCCCAAGGGTTTGAATAGAAAACAGGTAATAGGTACTACCTCAACTACTTCCCAGTTCCCACAATTTAATCAGATCCTAATCATGCAATTGTTTGAGGAATAGATCTAATGCAATAAAACTGGGTATGAAAAGTATGATCAAAGTGTTACTTGCCTTGCTGATGATCCGCAAAACCTAGCGATTCGAAGTAACAAGCGGCACACTCCGGGTACTCTATCGCAAACAAACAAGCATACAATCAGTACTCATCTAATGCACAGGTAAAACTCGAATGAAAGATCCAACCAGAAAGTCCAACTTAAGAACTCCGGTTTGCAAAAAGAATCAACTCGAAAGAAGCAACGAAAGTCAAACTGCGAAAGTAAGAAGCTTCGTTTACTAATCTGGATCTAGGTCAAATTTTACTGTAGCAAAAACTTGTTTGAGTAGGTTAAACGGAAATAGAATTTCGAGACGAAACTCTAGGCGCTTGAATCGCCTGATTCCGATAAACGAGCGAGAAGTTAAACAGAAACAAAGATTCGATCAGAAATCGAATCTGAGATAATCGCAGAAAAATCCGACGAAAAAGAAAAACGGACGAACGCTTAAAGAACGGGCGTTCATTAATAGAGAAAAACCGACGAACGCGTTCGTTAAAACGAACGGTTCGGTGAACGCTCGCAAAATAATAAAACCGAAAAGAAAAAAACCGATCTAGGGTTTTTTTTAAACAAAAACCGACGAAGATCGAGGTAGGCAATACCTCGTTGGGGGCGGCTCCGGCGGGGCTCCGGCAAGGGCGCGGGGTACGGCGGGGTGCGGGGCTCGGGGTATGGCGAGGGGGCGGCGAGGGGGCGGCTCCGGCGGCGGCAAACGGCGGCGGCGGCGGCTCCCGAGTGCGGGCGGCAGCGGCAGGCGAGGTGAGGTAGAGGGGGGGTGTGGGGGTTTATGAAGGGGGGAGCAGCTTGGAGGAGGGGCAAGCTCCGGCGGCGGCGGCACGGACTCCCGTGTCCGCCATGGACACGGCGGCGGCGGCGCGTGCCGTGCGCGAGGAGGAGAGGGCGCGGGGTGGGCCGGCGGCCTGGCGCTCGGCTGGGCTCGGCCCAGCGGGCGCGCGTGTTTTTTTTTAAAAATGTTCCGCGGAAAATAATACATAGAAAAATAAATAAAAATCAGAAAAATATAAAATAAATTTTCCCCATCTAGTTAGAAAATCTAGAATAGGGTGAACATTTTTATAACAAAAAATAAATATTTTGAAAACATGCAATATTTTTAATGCAATAAAAATTGCAAATAAAAATCCAAATAAATTCCAATAAATGATTTTAACATTTTACCTCCAGTATTTCAACTGTTTTGGAGAAGTCATATTTTCTCCTCTCATTTATTTTTAAAATTGAAATATTTTTCCGAAGAGAAAATAATTAAAATAAAATCCTCGTCTTATTATTTGATGAAAATCAAATATGAAAATTCGAGAAAAATCCCCAACTCTCTCCGAGGGTCCTTGAGTTGCTTAGGATTTATCGAGGATTTGTCAAAATGCAATAAGACATGATATGCAATGATGATCTATGTATAACATACCAAATTGAAAATTTGGGATGTTACAAACCTACCCCCCTTAAGATGAATCTCGCCCTCGAGATTCGGGTTGGCTAGAAAACAGGTGGGAGTGGTCCTTCCGTAGATCTTCCTCTTGCTCCCAGGTGGCTTCATCCTTCGTGTGGTGACTCCACTGGACTCTGCAAAACATGATAACCTTGCTGCGGGTAACTCGGCTGGCATACTCAAAATCTTAACTGGTTTCTCCTCATAGGTCAAATCACTTTCCAGCTGAATCGCTTCCAGTGGCACAGTATCTCTCAGTGGTATCTCAGCCATCTCTGCGTGGCACTTCTTCAATTGAGAAACATGAAATACATCATGTACTCTAGACAATCCTTCGGGCAATTCCAGCTTGTAAGCAACCTCTCCCATACGTTCCAACACTCTGTATGGTCCGATAAAACGGGGCGCTAACTTTCCCTTAACTCCAAAGCGCTTCACTCCTTGAAGTGGTGATACTCAAAGATACACTCTGTCTCCGACTTCATGAACTGTCTCCTTTCGTTTAGAATCAGCATAACTCTTCTGCCTGGACTGGGCTACCTTGAGCCTATCGCGAATCAACCTCACTTTCTGTTCAGACTCCTTAATCAAATCTGGTCCAAACAACTGACGGTCTCCAACTTCGTCCCATAACAACGGTGTTCTACACCTCCTTCCGTACAAGGCTTCGAAAGGGGCCATCTTCAAACTGGTCTGATAACTGTTGTTATAAGAAAACTCTGCATATGGCAAATTATCGTCCCAACTAGATCCATAATCTAGTGCACATGCTCTCAACATGTCCTCCAAAATCTGGTTGACTCTCTCGGTCTGTCCATCTGTCTGTGGGTGAAAAGCTGTACTAAATTCTAGCCTGGTTCCCAATGTTTCATGTAACTGCTTCCAAAACTTCGAGGTAAATTGGGTTCCTCTGTCTGATACAATGGTCCTCGGAACTCCATGCAAACATACGATCCTGGTCATGTATATCTTTGCCAACTTAGCACTGGTGTAAGTGGTCTTCACTGGAATGAAATGAGCCACTTTCGTCAATCGGTCGACTACAACCCATATTGAGTCATAGCCTGAACGAGTCCTGGGTAATCCTGTGATAAAATCCATGCCTATCTTATCCCACTTCCATTCGGGTATCGGCAATGGTTGTAGCAATCCTGCTGGCTTCTGATGCTCTGTCTTCACTCTCTGACATACATCACAAACTGCTACATACTCTGCAATATCCTTCTTCATTCCGGTCCACCAGAAAGTATTCTTCAAATCCAAATACATCTTGGTATTCCCGGGGTGAATCGAGTATGGTGAATCATGGGCTTCTTGCAAAATCAACTTCCTGATCTCCGGATCATTTGGCACATATACACGGTCTTCAAACCATAAGGTATCGTGCTCATCCTCACGAAATCCCTTGGCTTTTCCTTTGCTCATCTTCTCCTTTATCTCTTCAATCTCCTTGTCTGTCTTCTGAGCTTCTCTAATCCTTTCCATCAAGGTAGACTGGATCTCCAATGTCGCTAAATAGCCTCTGGGGACTATCTCCAAACATAGCTCGCGAAGGTCCTCGGCTAACTCCTGAGGTAACTCTCCTGTCATGAGGGTGTTGACATGACTCTTGCGGCTCAACGCGTCTGCTACTACGTTAGCCTTTCCAGGGTGACAATGCAATCTCATATCATAATCTTTAATGAGCTCCAGCCATCTCCTCTGTCTGAGATTTAACTCCTTCTGCGTGAAAATGTACTTCAAACTCTTGTGATTCGTGTACAGCTCACAATGGTTTTCGATGAGAAAATGTCTCCATGTCTTCAATGCATGCACCACGGCTGCTAATTCCAAATCATGCGTAGCATAATTCTTCTCATGGGGTTTAAGTTGTCATGAAGCATATGACACAACTCTTCCTTCCTGCATAAGCACTGCTCCAAGTCCTCGACGAGAAGCGTCGCAATAAACTTCATAGTCCTTGCGTTGATCGGGCAGAATCAACACTGGTGATGTAACCAATCGTTTCTTCAACTCTTGGAAACTAGCTTCACATTCTTCAGTCCAATTGAATTTGGTGTCCTTCTTCAATAGCTCAGTCATGGGCTTAGCAATCTTCGAGAAATTCTCGATGAATCTCCGGTAGTATCCTGCAAGTCCAAGAAAACTCCGGATTTCTCCAACTGTCATGGGTGCTTCCCAACTTGTCACTGTGTCGACCTTGGCAGGGTCTACTGCTATTCCTTCTCCAGAAATAACATGTCCAAGGAATCCAACTTCCTTCAGCCAAAATTCACACTTGCTGAACTTGGCATATAACTGATGTTCTCGGAGCTTCTCAAGTACCAATCGTAAATGCTCCTCATGCTCTTCTTCATCCTTGGAAAAGATTAAAATATCATCAATGAACACCACGACGAACTTATCCAGAAACTCCATAAACACTTTGTTCATCAGGTTCATGAAATACGCAGGTGCGTTAGTCAGTCCAAATGACATAACGGTATACTCATACAATCCATATCTGGTGGTAAAAGCCGTCTTGGGTATATCCTGCTCTCGAATCTTTAACTGATGGTATCCTGATCGTAGATCGATCTTGGAAAATACTTTAGCTCCTTGTAGGCGGTCAAAAAAATCATTGATCATCGGCAGTGGGTACTTGTTTTTGATGGTCACTTCATTCAATCCTCGGTAATCAACAACCATCCTCAGCGATCCATCTTTCTTCTCCACTAGAAGTACTGGTGATCCCCAAGGTGACGAACTTGGGCGAATATAGCCTTTATCCAGTAACTCCTTGATCTGCTTCTTAATTTCCTCCAAATCCTTTGCGGGCATCCTGTACGGTCTCTTAGATATTGGCCTTGTGCCTGGCAAAAGTTCAATCAAGAACTCAATGTCTCTATCTGGTGGCATGCCTGGCAACTCTTCTGGAAATACATCCGGATAATCCTTCACCACTGGTACTTCCTCCTGTACAACTCCTGATAAGGAATTTACTTGTGTCCTCTTCGGCATATGCCGGGATACATACTTGATCCTTTTCCCTTCCGGGGTGGTAAGCAAAATTGTCTTGCTGGCACAATCGATGTTTCCTCCATACAACGATAGCCAATCCATTCCCAAAATCACATCCAAACCTTGCGATTCCAAAACAATGAGGTCTGAGGGGAAAACATGCCTTCCAATGGCCAATGGTATCTGAAAACATCCTTGGGTTGCCATATACTCTGCTCCTGGCGAGGTTACTAACATAGGGGTTTTGAGAACTTGGGTGGACATCTTAACTTATTCACGAATCCCCCTTGATATGTATGAATGCGATGCACCAGTATCGGAAAGAACGGTTGCAGTAAATGACTTAACCAAAAACTTACCTATTACTGCATCAGGCTGAGCTTCAACCTCCTCCACGCTCACGTGGTTCACATGCCCTTTGTTGAACGGGTTCGGCTTCTTCCCAGAGCTTCCATTGCCATTTCCATTTTGGGCTTCAGGACAATCAGTTGCATAATGTCCCGTCTTCTGGCACTTGAAACAAGTAATGTGACTTAGATCCCTCTTGGTTGGGGTAGATGGGTTGGTGCGGTTCTGTCCGTTGCCTCCTCCATTCCCATTACCATTCTTGGAGCCATTATGGTTGTGCGAACTACCTCCTCCATGGGTATGCTGAAACTGTCCTCCCGGTTTCGGGGCAAATCGTGGCTTCTGCTGGGCTCCAAAATTGTACTTCCCTTGTCCATACTTCCTCTTACGATTTTCAATCTGCTGTTGCTTCCCTTCGATCATGAGAGCTCTATCTACCAGCTCCTGGTAGTTGTTGAAGGTTGCTACCATCAACTGCATACTCAGCTCATCATTCAGTCCTTCCAAAAATTTCTCCTGCTTGGCAGCATCTGTAGCAACGTCATCTGGTGCATAACATGCTAACTTACTGAAATCCTCCACATACTGGCCTACGGTGCGTCCTCCTTGGCGTAGGTTACGAAACTCACGCTTCTTCATAGCCATAGCTCCTGCTGAAACATGAGCTGTACGGAAAGCTTGCTGAAACTGGTCCCATGTGACAGTGTCAATAGGGTGCGTGGCTGTATAATTCTCCCACCATGATGATGCGGGTCCATCAAGCTGGTGTGCGGCAAATCGCACTCTTTCCGCATCTGTGCATCCTACAGTGGTCAACTCCCTTCCAACTTTGCGGAGCCAATCATCTGCAACAATCGGCTCGGTGCTACTGGAAAACACCGGCGGGTTTAGCCTTAAGAAACGGGCTAAGTGATCAACAGGTGGTGGTGGCGGTGGGTTGTTGTTGTTGTTGCCTTGGTTCTGCACTAACACTTGCATCAGGGCATTCTGTTGCTGAATCAACTGGGTGATCTCTGGCGGGAAAACAAATCCGGTGTCGCGTCTCGGAGGCATCTGATAGGTTTAGAAAAGATGAGAGTTAAGAATAGAATGAGGTCTAGAGAGAAAACACTACCCATATGCTCATGAGACAAATCAATCAATATCACTCAATCAATTCAAACAAGGCAAAACAATCGATCTAACTAGCGTTACAAAGTGCTTGAACTATACTATTAAATGGGGGAAAACTACTACTGATATGGTGGTCTACTAGACATTCTGATCCGTTGAAGACTCCATGATGTCTGCTCCAGCTTCATCAACCCAGTCGTCTTCACTTGGTTCCGAGTCGGTGTCGTCGATGATGATGTAGTTATCCGGACAAGTGCATTCGTCGACTTCTGCTTTTGGCACTGGATTTCCCATGAATACTCCAATCTTCTTCTCCAGGTCGTCATTCTTCCCTACTAGTGCGTTGATTTCCTCCAAATAATCTTCGCGTGTAGCTTTGAGTTCTTCCTCCAGCTCCTTGATCTTCGTTAATGCCTTCTTCAGTTCTTCCTTGTCCGTGCACATCTGGTTCTCTTGGCGACGAATATGTTGGTTCTGCTCCTGGATGAAAGCTGCAATTGATCCATCCTTCTTGGTTCTGATCATCTCCCATTGCGCGTCTCGGCGTCCACAAATTTGATAAATTGTATCCTTAAGCTCCTGGTGGTAGACTTCTCCAATGCGTCCCATGGCGATGTGTGCGGCCATGCTCTTCCCTAAACTCCAAGTTGGTGCTTCGAAAACCAATCTTATGGCACTAAACATCCTTCCTGGAATGTGAACTTGAATCTTCCAGCTCTCCTCTTCGGGTAATGTGGCGTTGTAGGTTCCGGTGATGCTTGGTATTCCTATGTTCAAGTACTTGGTGACTTCCTTCAAGTGTCGACCAAACGACGTGTCTTCATCTGGTTGCATGAACTTGCTCCTTGCATTTGCCATTCCTAAAAGAGTAGAAAGTGGAGAGGGGTCAGAAATGAGAAGAGAGAAGCTTTCTAGGGCTTAAGCTTAGTGGTCGTGTCCTACAGTCAGCGTGTGCTCTGATACCAACTTTGTAGCGACCAGACCTCAAATGGTATGTGCTGCTGTGCACTAGTGTCATCCCTGGATCAGTAATGCTGACACGCACAGTACAAATGGAGGATTTATAACAGAGTAGCAATCACACACTTATTACATCGAATATCTCCAAAGAGATTAAGTATGATAAACATGGCTTTGGGCCATCTAAAAACGATAACAGCGGAAGACTTGGAAGATAAGTGAATCCATCAACTCCAGCGGCATCACTGAGTATAAGACCATGACCTAAGGCACCTTACTCGTCGTCTGAAAAGTCTGCAACATGAAACGTTGCAGCCCGAAAACGGGTCAGCACATAGAATATGCTGGCAAAGTAACACATAGAGAGCAAAGAACAGTAATGATGCTATACTACATGCATATATGGCTGGTGGAAAGCTCTATGGTTACAGTTTTGCGAAAAGCCAATTTTATCCTACTTCAAAGGAATAAATTTTATTTAACTATCATGGTGGTTGTTAAACATTGAGAAGGTACCTCCAACTCAATTCCAATTAAGTGTCATCATTGACCCAACAAAATTAATTAAAAGTAACATGGTGATGAGATTCAAATGATAATCCAAGTACTAGATACTCAAGTTGTCCATAACCGGGGACACGGCTAACCATGATTAGTTTGTACACTCTGCAAAGGTTTGCACACTTTTCCCCACAAGACTCGATCGCCTCCGCTTGATTCTCGCACTACATGATGTTTGAGAAACGGATGACCGAGACACAGTCTTTCAGAAACAATCACTCTTTACTCTGGATGGACCGGTACACCTACTTTCCCCTACATCTGCTAGCCCACCTCTTCAAGAGATCTTGTAACCTACTCAACTATGCTAGAGCCCATAATAGCTTGTGGCTGCACATGGAAGTTTCTAGCATGAATAATCTTATGATCCCTTTGAGCCTGGGTGGCGGACCTTATAAAATCAGACAACATTGGGTTCTCCAGGTGCCTCAATCCACCCAGATGTGAGTTTTAGTTGCCACCTTAAGTTGAACCATTAATAAACATCTCACATCTGTCATGAATATCACTCAAACCCAATCCACGTCTACGAGCATAGCATGGCAATAATAAAAGCAACGTAGAAGTAACTCCCAAGGGTTTGAATAGAAAACAGGTAATAGGTACTACCTCAACTACTTCCCAGTTCCCACAATTTAATCAGATCCTAATCATGCAATTGTTTGAGGAATAGATCTAATGCAATAAAACTGGGTATGAAAAGTATGATCAAAGTGTTACTTGCCTTGCTGATGATCCGCAAAACCTAGCGATTCGAAGTAACAAGCGGCACACTCCGGGTACTCTATCGCAAACAAACAAGCATACAATCAGTACTCATCTAATGCACAGGTAAAACTCGAATGAAAGATCCAACCAGAAAGTCCAACTTAAGAACTCCGGTTTGCAAAAAGAATCAACTCGAAAGAAGCAACGAAAGTCAAACTGCGAAAGTAAGAAGCTTCGTTTACTAATCTGGATCTAGGTCAAATTTTACTGTAGCAAAAACTTGTTTGAGTAGGTTAAACGGAAAGAGAATTTCGAGACGAAACTCTAGGCGCTTGAATCGCCTGATTCCGATAAACGAGCGAGAAGTTAAACAGAAACAAAGATTCGATCAGAAATCGAATCTGAGATAATCGCAGAAAAATCCGACGAAAAAGAAAAACGGACGAACGCTTAAAGAACGGACGTTCGTTAACAGAGAATAACCGACAAACGCGTTCGTTAAAACGAACGGTTCGGTGAACGCTCGCAAAATAATAAAACCGAAAAAAACCGATCTAGGGATTTTTTTAAACAAAAACCGGCGAAGATCGAGGCAGGCAGTACCTCGTCGGGGGCGGCTCCGGCGGGGCTCCGGCAAGGGCGCGGGGTACGGCGGGGTGCGGGGCTCGGGGTAGGGCGAGGGGGGTGGCGAGGAGGCGGCTCCGGCGGCGGCAAACGGCGGCGGCGGCGGCTCCCGAGTGCGGGCGGCGGCTGCGGCAAGTGCGGCGGCGGCGGGCGAGGTGAGGGAGAGGGGGGTGCGGGGGATTAGAAAGGGGGGAGCAGCTTGGAGGAGGGGCAAGCTCCGGCGGCGGCGGCACGGACTCCCGTGTCCGCCATGGAAACGGCGGCGGCGGCGCGTGCCGTGCGCGAGGAGGAGAGGGCGCTGGGTGGGCCGGCGGCCTGGCGCTCGGCTGGGCTCGGCCCAGCGGGCGCGCGTGTTTTTTTTAAATGTTCCGCGGAAAATAATACGTAGAAAAATGAATAAAAATCAGAAAAATATAAAATAAATTTTCCCCGTCTTGTTAGAAAATCTAGAATAGGGTGAACATTTTTATAACACAAAATAAATATTTTGAAAACATGCAATAAAAATTGCAAATAAAAATCCAAATAAATTTCAATAAATGATTTTAACATTTTACCTCCAGTATTTCAATTGTTTTGGAGAAGTCATATTTTCTCCTCTCATTTATTTTTAAAATTGAAATATTTTTCCGGAGAGAAAATAATTAAAATAAAATCCTCGTCTTATTATTTGATGAAAATCAAATATGAAAATTCGAGAAAAATCCCCAACTCTCTCCGAGGGTCCTTGAGTTGCTTAGGATTTATCAAGGATTTGTCAAAATGCAATAAGACATGATATGCAATGATGATCTATGTATAACATACCAAATTGAAAATTTGGGATGTTACATCGTGCCACAGCACTAACGCCACCCTCGGCATACTGAAACCAACCGTGTATAGCGACGATATGAGCGTGTCGCTCACCGCGGTCGCCGTGTCTAGAGGCGGTGCTGGAGCTGCGCCCCGTTGTTGGCCCCAACGACCCACATGAACGGTTTTCGGTGGCGAGGAGGTCGTGGGCCAGCTCCTCCATTGGACTAGTCTGCGCTACGTCGTCCCGACGGTGTGCCCCACATGTCGGTTTCCCTGTTTTCCCGGTCATATTCGAGCGTCAGTGCTCCGCGTTGCGCATTAGGCCTTTCACTATGTAGGCCAAGCGAGACAACTTGTTGTTTATTTGAGCCGTTCAAGAATAATCATGTGGCGTTTGCTTATTTCTCATTCCTCTCCAACCCTCTTCTCCATCGATCATGTCGCCCTCCAGTCGAGTTCATCCTCCCGCATGCCTCATTTGAACATTCCGCCGAGTATCATTCGCATGTACCCACCCTAGTCCTCTTTCAATAGATCTCCGGACCCAAAGATGAAATCGAGAGGGAACGAGTGGGGGCACGTGATACCTAAGGCGGATTCAAAATTTCGAACCGGTGATCATAGCATCCGCAAATCATATATAAAGGGTATTCAATGTTCGTTTCATTTTTGAACGTACAATATACTCCCCCTATCCTTTCTAGTTTACATATAAGTTTTATGTGTAGTCAAAGTATCTCTACTTTGATCAAAAAGGTATCAACATTCAACAATGCCCAATCAATATTGTTAGATTCATACGTACTCCTAGATTTGTACTCGAGATGGTTCCCAATTTGACTATTGACAAGATTAATAGTACATGAGATGTATAATGTGAAAATTATATCATTGGAAACTCCTTTCACATACGAATTTGACCGTATGCTTTGTGTAAGTTGCATGTCATATATTATTACTCTAACATTTGGTCAAAGTTAGCCTCGAAAAACGCATTAGACCCTGTATGCTTTGTGTAAGTTGCATGTCATATATTATTACTCTAACATTTGTGTAAGTTGCATGTCATATATTATTACTCTAACATTTGGTCAAAGTAGTATAGTGGAAGTGGATTCTCTGACGTAGGTATCCCTGCCTTACCCTCCCTTTCGGTCACTTACTGGCGGACCCCATGCTTGCTAGACCCCGAATGTCAGTTACTCAATGGGTTCGGCCACGTCAGGGGATCCTCATCCGTAGTATACTCCCTCTATTTTTATTTACTTCGCATAAAACGGAGGGAGTGGTGGTATAATAAATGACGCGGGAGGGGGAGGGATGTCGGTTTGCTCTCAACTGCGGTCCCACAAGCGAGCGAAAACGCAAGACGAAGCGTGTTCCATTCGGTGAGCGACGTGGAGGGTCCAGCGTGTCGGGCTGCAACGCGAACGCGACAAGAGCGATGTACAGTCAAAACCGATTGACCGGTCGTCACCGGAACCACTATTCACACCAGAACCTTCGCTGCTCGGCCTACGCCAGCCACTGCCCTAAAACTACACCAAATCTCCAGCCCATTCCCCCACCTTTCGATCCCCTAGCCCGCATCAAGCGTCCCTTAGTTCGCCGGAAAGCCATGGTGCGCCGCAAGATCACTTACTACAAGATGTTGACGCCGGAGCGCCGCGCAGAAATCGCGGCGGCGGTCGGTGCCACAGACCTCCGTTCCCAAGCTCGCTTTACGGCGGGCCAATCCCCGAGTTCTCTGGAGCCAAGCTACGAGGAGGAGGAAGCCGATCCAATGTTCATGGCGGAGGTCGCGGCGCAGAAGGCCCCCGATGGGTATGAGACGATGGACGTCGACTTCGTGCCGGCGTCCGAGTCCCCCATGGTGCAGGCGGACCAGCGGTTCAACATGGCAATACTAAAGGAGGACCGGGAGGCAGAGGCTCAACTCGACGCGGAGCGCGCGCATGCCGCTGCCATCGAGGCTCTCCTGCAGGCGGAACCGAATGTCGTGGATGTGAACCGGGCGGCGGAGGCTCAACTTGAGGCGGAGCGCGCGGATGCCGCTGCCATCGAGGCCCTCCTGCAGGCGGAACCGGACGTCCTGGACTTGAACCGGGAGGCATAGGCTCGACTCGACGCAGAGCGCGCGGATGCCGCTCTCATCGACGCCCTCCTGCAGGCGGAACCGGACGTCCTGGACTTGAACCGGGCGGCGGAGGCTCGACTCGACGCGGAGCGCGCGAATGCCGCTGCCATTGAGGCCCTCCTGCAGGCGGAACCGGACGTCCTTGACTTGAACCGGGCTGTGCTCTCGTCCATGCAGAGCGCCCGCACGCTCCGCTTGAATGAGTAGCTGGAGGCCGGGGACAACCATGGTGCGGAGACACACGTCGGCAGCGACAGCTGGTTCGCGCCGGCAGCCAAAGACGACGAGGCCGTCTCTTTCCGTGAGCAGTGATAGTTTTTCTTTATGTTGTTGTTTTTATGGATCTTTTGCTGTGTAAAAACATATATTTGTTATGCAAGTCGCCTGACTTGGGTCAGTCTACCATTTCAGGCGGTTGGATGAATATCCTACATCTCCTAACCCTTCTTTCCTTCTTCCTCACCTCTTATTCTTCCCCAACAGACCACCACACGAGCCGTACAGATACTCCCCAACATGCGGTTGGATAAACATACTATATGAACAAAAATTATGTGTCAGCGATAGGATGGCTGAGTTTGGTTTGTTCATATGCGACAGCACGTGTTAGTGAGGGTGTGTTCCCTTGGTTGGGTTTGCGGCGTGCAGGAGCGACTATGTGAGGGTGTGGTGCGACCGCGGCGTGCAGGAGCGACCGTGTGAGGATGCGGTGCGACCGCGACAGCCGTGCGCAAGTGTACCTCCTTCTCATTTTGAAAACTTTAGGCAAGCTTGGCAAAAATGTGAGGCGAAGTTTGGCAATGCAAGGCCTGGACCCAAACAGGATAAGTACGTACGTACTAGGAGTACTAGTGTTAAAAAAGAAAGGCGGGGTTTTCCTTCGCGGGATTTAATCGATACAAATCCTCGTTTCATGTGTCAATTAATGAGTATTTTTTCTCCAAAGACCAAAGAGCTAACCATCTCACTCCTCATCGCTTGATTAATGCAGCGCCATGCAAACCAACCTTCTCACTTCCGCATGCATGCAGGGGATATTAATGTCCTTGGTTGCTAACCCCATCAATTTTGCCTCGATTAGTGTTAGTGGCCCTTTGCAAATTGTAATTTTGATATACTGGCCTTGTGTACAAAAAAATTGGAGGTAGTAACTATATTTGACTTCCTTCCCCATTGCGGTGACATCGACGATATCTTTTTTTTGGTGGTTTGGCGAAGTGCGTTCGACGGAGAACACCAATGAGGGAGACCACGGTAAGTCGTTCGCAAGTGCCGCCTGCAAGCCGAGACAACCGCCTTATTTGCATCCAGGACGTCCTTTACTAGTACTACTAGGAGTACTAGTGCGGTGAGATGGTTTCTCGAAGAAGACGATGGAGAAGCGGAGTCAGCGAAGAGTGAAATGATGGTTGCTTCGTCCGTGCTTTTGTGATTTGACGCCTCATTGCTTTGTGATTTGTGATAGAAGGGACAGGGGAGTAGACTCTGTGCTCTATATTGTACTACATGCGTCCAAGCATGGGAGAAAGAGGAGAGACGTTGCATTTTTCTATTCCTTCACTCAATCAATCAGGGAGCTTCGGTTCCATCTTTTTGGCTTTGGCAACACCGTCCACAATGGTTCCCACGTGCCAAAAGCTATTTTCACATTTGGCTACACATTGTGAATGCCCTTAACCGTACCACTTGGTTTTGCTCCTGTATGCTATCTATACAAATCTCAATTATATTGATCTAAAAAATTATAGAATCAAGATTAGTAAAAAGGAGGTGATTTTGCCGCGCGGATGGCGGGGGAGGTTTCTTATTTGAGCAATGCTACATCCACGTAATGGTTTACGTAAAGTTACGAAATGATGTGATGTGGGACTATTTTATTGGATTAAAGGAGAGGATTAGGCCCACCCCACCTGAAAATCAGGGGGGCATATATAGATTAGATGGAAAGTATACGTAGCAGCTACGTAGCCCTTTGTAAGTCTAGGATTAGGCTTCTTATTTTCGGAGGACGTTGTCCTGGCGGTTTGCTAACATGCGGTCCCACGTGTCGGTGCTTTACCAAGCCGATCCGCGTCCCACATGAGGCAGAACAACGGCAGAAGCAACACGTGGTTAAGTTCAAGAAGATGAGGGAGATGCGGATTCCGCAACGAGTGAAATGATGGTTGCTTCGTCCCTCCAACTTAACTGCGGGAAAGGTGCAGCTTGTGATTTGACGCCTCATTGCTCATTACTACGCCGGCGCCATGACTGGGGTGCTTCACCCCGGCTGCTCTGCACTGTATTCCGGTATGGCACGTGGACCCGGTAGCTTGATGTCCCACATGTCGGCGAAAGGGACTAGAAGATTTATGAAAGTGAGCGCTCCACTCTTACGACGGAGGAGTAGACGACACGACGGCCCAGTGAACTGTCACTTGTAGTACTGTATAGTACTATAGTTTTGCTGTTTCGCACGATCCATCGATACAAACCCGATTAAACAGGAAAGGGCGGGATTTTTTCCGCGCGGTAGATGATACTGGCCATACATTTCAAAGGCAATTTTAATGTATGCAAACTGAATAATTATAAGTTACAATATGATATCTAGTAAAACTAAAAAGACATATGATTTATTGTGTTAGAGTGTAGTAGTAGTGCTGTATTGCATAGTTGTTAGATGTAACATGCGAGAACGTGTAGAGATGTAGTTTTGGAGGGCCTACAGAGAGAAAAGCGTAATACGGTCACCGAACTTCAGAATAAGCTGATTACGGTCACTATATATGTTTTGCGGTGATTATACGGTCACTTGCTCACAGTTCAGCATCGGATTGCACCCTGTTGACCGGCCAAATAGTCTGCGTGGCGCCATGTTGACTAGTTAAATTGACCATGTTCCTTGTGGGTCCTACCTGTTAGTTCGCATAGGCAAAAGGTCAGATAAACACAAATTTACGCAGGCGCGACAAGGCTCCAACCAGTGCGCGGGAATCACCTGGTTGTGATGTGTCTGTCAAGGCCTGATGTGTGCGCATGCACGTGTTGGTTGAGCACTTGAGCGTGAGTGTGTGTGTTGGTCGTGTGGTGTACTGGTGTGTGCATGCATGCGTGCGTGTGTGCGTGTGAGTGTTGCGTGCGTGCGTGTGAGTGTTGCATGCGTGTGTGGCTGCGTGTGTATGTGTGAGTGTTGCGTGCATTCGTGGGTGCATGTGTTTGTGTGAGTGTTGCATGCATGTAGTTCGTGTGCATGCGTGCGTGTGTGTATAATCACCACACCAGCTCCTGTGTGTTAAAAGAGACGGCTCAGCATACCAATACAAGGCCACCTTGTCCGCTGTGCCCGCGGTCATGACTTCGAACCACCGTCCAAATATTTTTTTGTCGTTTGTTTTCATTCTTACTAGCAAGATGCCCGTGCGTTGCATGTAACATCAAGATGCATTTCTATGACTTGTTTATCTTGTGAGAGAAAAGGATGAACGAGGGAAGGCCTTATTTGCAAATGTGGAGAGGTGTGTGGGTACCTTTTTGTAAAATTGCCATAGTTTCTTTCCTATCCGTCAGATATAAATCGGACGGCCTATATTGCAGGATGGCAGGCACACCATCATCACCAACTCTGTTTTTTATAAGAGCGTAGTTTATGTATTTTATAAGAGTGTAGATGTAGAATAGATACAAGTCGACAGGTGGGCACGATGGTAGTGAGATAATGTGATGCAAAACTAGAGGTGCCACATGGAGCGTTTAACTGGTCAACTAGTCATGTCATGAGCAAATACAGAGTTGTACGGTGAGCCCGTGACTGTATAATAACCACTAAACATAAATGGTGACCGTAATGAGTGGATTCTGAAGTCCAATGTATGTATCGTGCTTTCGCTTCAAATACAATGATCGTCATTGCATATATCGCGAGAGAAAGATGAAACATGCGTGAATTTTCTGGGGGCTTACTTTTAGAGGACCTGGAAATAGTTTTGTGTGCATACGTGAAAGGGGCGTACGGGGGGTATGCGATGGAGAGAGAGATGCTCTTCGTTTCTCTTTATTATGACTAACTTTGTATATAATATAAAAATATACAAATTCAAAGTGCGGAATAAATATCATTGTGGGCACCATGCAATGCAAATTAGCGTTCGTACTCCTCCATATAACTTTGTAATGTTGTATATATGTAGAAACTCTAAAATTATTTTTTGGCCACACTTTAGTCAAAAGGAATGTTGTATGCGAAATAAACGTGAAGAGAGGGCTTTTTAGATCCATGAGGTACGTGATGTAACATGTGTGAATGTGTAGTTGATGCATTTGGCGGGGCCTAGAGAGGTATGTGTGTGTATTACGTATTCGAGAGAGGCATGGATAGAGGGGCCGACGGGGGGGTGGGGGAGGCGTGGGAGAGATAGCACGAGAAATGAGAGTGGTCTAGAGAGAGAGATGAATATGACGTCACGACAAGAGATTCCATTCCCTTGAGTGTGTATATGCAAGGGGGGAGGGAATAAAGGAACCAGGAGAAATTTTCTGTGTGTGTGGTGTTTGTGGGTGTGAGAAGATAATGAGACGTGGGGGCAGAGGGTGTGTCACCGCGTGAGGTCCGGTGGGTCGAGGTGAGGCCCTTCGTTCGGTTCCGACCTGCGCCACATTGCTCGGCCCGTGACGCATTTAGGAAGACCCATGAATGACTAGTCGTACAAGACAAAGATAGCAGAATTGTGAAGGACTCTATGTCCACTGACAAAGCCGGCTAGGATTTGTAACCCTAGGTTCTCGGACTAAGGTAACCCCTTTATCTCTGATATTACTATTCATCCAACCTAACTTTAAGGGGCATCCTACAGAATGCTCTACTAGAATCATACTCGTCGATTAGGAAGAGAGGTGTGAGACAATGCGTGAGAGACAGGCGTAAAGATAATGTGCGTACATGAGACTGTTGGGAACGTAGTAATTTCAAAATTTTCCTACGCACATGCAAGATCATGGTGATGCATGGCAACGAGAGGGGAGAGTGTTGTCCACGTACCCTCGTAGACCGACAGCAGAAGCGTTATCACAACGCGGTTGATGTAGTCGTACGTCTTCACGATCCGACCGATCAAGTACCGAACACACGGCACCTCCGAGTTCTACACACGTTCAGCTCGATGACGTCCCTCGAACTCCGATCCAGCTGAGTGTTGAGGGAGAGTTTCGTCAGCACGACGGCGTGGTGACGATGATGATATTCCACTGACGCAGGGCTTCGGCTAAGCTCCGCAACGATATTATCGAGGTGTAATATGGTGGAGGGGGGCACCGCACATGGCTAAAATATCGTATATCAAGTGTGTCCATGGGGTGCCCCCTGCCCCCGTATATAAAGGAGCAAGGGGGAGGCCGCCGGCCTAGGGAGGAGAGGCGCGCCAGAAGGGGCAGTCCTACTCCCACCGGGAGTAGGACTCCTCCTTTCCTTGTTGGAATAGGAGAAGGGAAGGGAGAAGGAGAAAGAAGGAAGGGGGCGCCCCCTTCCCTAGTCCAATTCGGACAAGATCATGGGGAGGTGCGCGGCCACCTTTTGAGGCCTTTCTCTCCTTTCCCGTATGGCCCATTAAGGCCCAATACGAATTCCCGTAACTCTCCGGTACTCCGAAAAATACCCGAATCACTCGGAACCTTTCCGAAGTCCGAATATAGTCGTCCAATATATCGATCTTTACGTCTCGGCCATTTCGAGACTCCTCGTCATGTCCCCGATCTCATCTGGGACTCCGAACTCCTTCGGTACATCAAAACTCAATAAAACTGTCATCGTAACGTTAAGTGTGCGGACCCTACGGGTTCGAGAACTATGTAGACATGACCGAGACACCTCTCCGGTCAATAACCAATAGCGGGACCTGGATGCCAATATTGGCTCCCACATATTCTACGAAGATTTTTATCGGTCAGACCAGATAACAACATACGTTGTTCCCTTTGTCATTGGTATGTTACTTGCCCGAGATTCGATCGTCGGTATCTCGATACCTAGTCCAATCTCGTTACTGGCAAGTCTCTTTACTCATTCTGTAATACATCATCCCGCAACTAACTCATTAGTCACAATGCTTGCAAGGCTTATAGTGATGTGCATTACCGAGTGGGCCCAGAGATACCTCTCCGACAATCGGAGTGACAAATCCTAATCTCGAAATACGCCAACCCAACAAGTACCTTTGGAGACACCTATAGAGCACCTTTATAATCACCCATTTACGTTGTGACGTTTGGTAGCACACAAAGTGTTCCTCCGGTAAATGGGAGTTGCATAATCTCATAGTCATAGGAACATGTATAAGTCATGAAGAAAGCAATAGCAACATACTAAACGATCGAGTGCTAAGCTAACGGAATGGGTCAAGTCAATCACGTCATTCTCCTAATGAGGTGATCCCGTTAATCAAATGACAACTCATGTCTATGGCTAGGAAACATAACCATCTTTGATTAACGAGCTAGTCAAGTAGAGGCATACTAGTGACACTCTGTTTGTCTATGTATTCACACATGTATTATGTTTCCGGTTAATACAATTCTAGCATGAAATAAACATTTATCATGATATAAGGAAATATATAATACTTTATTATTGCCTCTAGGGCATATTTCCTTCAGTCTCCCACTTGCACTAGAGTCAATAATCTAGTTCACATCGCCGATTTAACATCAATAATTCACATCACCATGTGATTAACACCCATAGTTCACATCTCTATGTGACCAACACTCAAAGGGTTTACTAGAGTCAATAATCTAGTTCACATCGCTATGTGATTAACACCCAAAGAGTACTAAGGTGTGATCATGTTTTGATTGTGAGATAATTTTAGTCAACGGGTCTGTCACATTCAGATCCGTAAGTATTTTGCAAATTTCTATGTCTACAATGCTCTGCACGGAGCTACTCTAGCTAATTGCTCCCACTTTCAATATGTATCTAGACTGAGACCTAGAGTCATCTAGATTTAGTGTCAACACTTGCATCGACGTAACCCTTTACGACGAACCTTTTGTCACTTCCATAATCGAGAAACATATCCTTATTCCACTAAGGATAACTTTGACCGCTGTCCAGTGATCTACTCCTAGATCACTATTGCACTCCCTTGCCAAAATCATTGTAGGGTATACAATAGATCTGGTACACAGCATGGCATACTTTATAGAACCTACGGCCAAGGCATAGGGAATGACTTTCATTCTCTTTCTATCTTTTGCCGTGGTCGGGTTTTGAGTCTTACTCAATTTCACACCTTGTAACACAGGAAAGAAACTCTTTCTTTGACTGTTCCATTTTGAACCACTTCAAAATCTTGTTAAGGTATGTACCCATTGAAAAAACTTATCAAGCGTTTTGATCTATCTCTATAGATCTTGATGCTCAATATGTAAGCAACTTCACCGAGGTCTTTCTTTGAAAAACTCCTTTCAAACAGTCCTTTATGCTTTGCAGAATAATTCTACATTATTTCCGATCAACAATATGTCATTCACATATACTTATCAGAAATGTTGTAGTGCTCCCACTCACTTTCTTGTAAATACAGGCTTCACCGCAAGTCTGTATAAAACTATATCCTTTGATCAACTTATCAAAGCGTATATTCCTACTCCGAGATGCTTGCACCAGTCCATAGATGGATCGCTGGAGCTTGCATATTTTGTTAGCACCTTTAGGATTGACAAAACCTTCTGGTTGCATCATATACAACTCTTCTTTAATAAATCCATTAAGACATGCAGTTTTGTTTATCCATTTGCCAGATTTCATAAAATGCGGCAATTGCTAACATGATTCGGACAGACTTAAGCATAGATACAAGTGAGAAAGTCTCATCGTAGTCAACACCTTGAACTTGTCGAAAACCTTTTGCGAAAATTCTAGCTTTGTAGATAGTAACACTACTATCAGCGTCTATCTTCCTCTTGAAAATCCATTTTATCTCAATGGCTCGCCGATCATTGGGTAAGTCAACCTAAGTCCACACTTAGTTCTCATACATGGATCCCATCTCAGATTTCATGGCCTCAAGCCATTTTGCGGAATCTGGGCTCACCATCGCTTCTTCATAGTTCATAGGTTCGTCATGGTCTAGTAACATAACCTCCAGAACAGGATTACCGTACCACTCTGGTGCGGATCTTACTCTAGTTGACCTACGAGGTTTAGTAACAACTTGATCTGAAATTTCATGATCATCATCATTAAATTCCTCACTAATTGGTGTAGATGTCACAGGAACCGGTTTCTGTGATGAACTACTTTCCAATAAGGGAGCAGGTACAGTTACCTCATCAAGTTCTACTTTCCTCCCACTCACTTCTTTCGAGAGAAACTCCTTCTCTAGAAAGGATCCATTCTTAGCAATGAATGTCTTGCCTTTGGATCTGTGATAGAAGGTGTACCCAACTGTCTCCTTTGGGTATCCTATGAAGACACATTTCTCCGATTTGGGTTTGAGCTTATCAGGATGAAACCTTTTCACATAAGCATCGCAACCCCAAACTTTTAAGAAACGACAACTTTGGTTTCTTGCTAAACCACAGTTCATAAGGCGTCGTCTTAACGGATTTTGATGGTGCCCTATTTAACGTGAATGCAGCTGTCTCTAATGCATAACCCCAAAACGATAGTGGTAGATCGGTAAGAGACATCATATATCGCACCATATCTAATAAAGTACGGTTACGATGTTCGGACACACCATTACACCGTGATGTTCCAGGTGGCGTGAATTTGTGAAACTATTCCACATTGTTTTAATTGAAGACCAAACTCGTAACTCAAATATTTGTCTCCGCGATCAAATCATAGAAACCTTATTTTCTCGTCACGATGATTTTCTACTTCACTCTGAAATTCTTTGAACTTTTCAAATGCTTCAGACTTATGTTTCATCAAGTAGATATACCCATATCTGCTCAAATCATCTCTGAAGGTCAGAAAATAATGATACCTGCTGCGAGCCTCAATATTCATCGGACCACATACATCTATATGTATGATTTCTAACAAATCGGTTGCTCTCTCCATAGTTCCGGAGAACGGCGTTTTTTAGTCATCTTGCCCATGAGGCACGGTTCGCAAGCATCAAGTGATTCATAATCAAGTGATTCCAAAATCCCATCAGTATGGAGTTTCTTCATGCGCTTTACACCAATATGACCTAAACGGCAGTGCCACAAATAAGTTGCACTATCATTATTAACTTTGCATCTTTTGGGTTCATTATTATGAATATGTGTATCACTACGATCGAGATCCAACAAACCATTTTCGTTGGTGTGTATGACCATAGAAGGTTTTTATTCATGTAAACAGAACAACAATTGTTCTCTAACTTAATTGAATAACCATATTGCAATAAACATGATCAAATCATATTCATGCTCAACGCAAACACCAAATAACACTTATTTAGTTTCAACACTAATCCCGAAAGTATAGGGAGTGTGCGATGATGATCATATCAATCTTGGAACTACTTCCAACACACATCGTCACCTCACCTTTTACTAGTCTCTATTTATTCTGCAACTCCCGTTTCGAGTTACTACTCTTAGCAACTGAACCAGTATCAAATACCGAGGGGTTGCTATAAACACTAGTAAAGTACACATCAATAACATGTATATCCAATATACCTTTGTTCACTTTGCCATCCTTCTTATCCACCAAATAGTTGGGGTAGTTCCTCTTCTAGTGACCAGTCCCTTTGCAGTAGAAGCACTTAGTCTCAGGCTTAGGACCAGACTTAGGCTTCTTCACTTGAGCAGCAACTTGCTTGCCGTTCTTCTTGAAGTTCCCCTTCTTCCCTTTGCCCTTTTCTTGAAACTAGTGGTCTCGTCAACCATCAACACTTGATGTTTTTATTGATTTCTACCTTCGTTGATTTCAGCATCACGAAGAGCTCGGGAATTACTTTCGTCATCCCTTGCATACTATAGTTCATCACGAAGTTCTACTAACTTGGTGATGGTGACTAGAGAATTCTGTCAATCACTATTTTATCTGGAAGATTAACTCCCACTTGATTCAAGCGATTGTAGTACCCAGACAATCTGAGCACATGCTCACTAGTTGAGCGATTCTCCTCCATCTTTTAGCTATAGAACTTGTTGGAGACTTCATATCTCTCAACTCGGGTATTTGCTTGAAATATTAACTTCAACTCCTGGAACATCTCATATGGTCCATGACATTCAAAACGTCTTTGAAGTCCCGATTCTAAGCCGTAAGCACGGTGCACTAAACTATCAAGTAGTCATCATATTGAGCTCGCCAAACATTCATAACGTCTGCATCTGCTCCTGCAATAGGTCTGTCACCTAGCAGTGCATCAAGGACATAATTTTTCTGTGCAGCAATGAGGATAATCCTCAGATCACGGATCCAATCCGCATCTTTGCTACTAACTTCTTTCAAGATAATTTTTCTCTAGGAACATATCAAAAATAAACAGGGAAGCAACAACGCGAGCTATTGATCTACAACATAATTTGCAAAATACTATCAGGACTAAGTTCATGATAAATTTAAGTTCAATTAATCATATTACTTAAGAACTCCCACTTAGATAGACATCCCTCTAATCATCTAAGTGATTACGTGATCCAAATCAACTAAACCATGTCCGATCATCACGTGAGATGGAGTAGTTTCAATGGTGAACATCACTATGTTGATCATATCTACTATATGATTCACGCTCGACCTTTCGGTCTCCGTGTTCCGAGGCCATATCTGCATATGCTAGGCTCGTCAAGTTTAACCTGAGTATTCCGCGTGTGCAACTGTTTTGCACCCGTTGTATTTGAACGTAGAGCCTATCACACCCGATCATCACGTGGTGTCTCAGCACGAAGAACTTTCGCAACGGTGCATACTCAGGGAGAACACTTTTATCTTGAAATTTTAGTGAGAGATCATCTTATAATGCTACCGTCAATCAAAGCAAGATAAGATGCATAAAGGATTAACATCACATGCAATCTATATAAGTGATATGATATGGCCATCATCATCTTGTGCTTGTGATCTCCATCTCCGAAGCACCGTCATGATCACCATCGTCACCGGCGCGACACCTTGATCTCCATCGTAGTATCGTTGTCGTCTCGCCAACTAATTGCTTTTACGACTATCGCTACCGCTTAGTGATAAAGTAAAACTATTACATGGTGATTGCATCTCATACAATAAAGCGACAACCATATGGCTCCTGCCAGTTGCCGATAACTCGGTTACAAAACATGATCATCTCATACAACAAATCATATCACATCATGTCTTGACCATATCATATCACAACATGCCCTGCAAAAACAAGTTAGACGTCCTCTACTTTGTTGTTGCAAGTTTTACGTGGCTGCTACGGGCTTAGCAAGAACCGTTCTTACCTACGCATCAAAACCACAACGATAGTTTGTCAAGTTGGTGCTGTTTTAACCTTCGCAAGGACCGGGCGTAGCCACACTTGGTTCAACTAAAGTGAGAGAGACAGACACCCGCCGGTCACCATTAAGCAACGAGTGCTTGCAACGGTGAAACCAGTCTCGCGTAAGCGTACGCGTAATGTCGGTCCGGGCCGCTTCATCTCATAATACCGCTGAACCAAAGTATGACATGCTGGTAAGCAGTATGACTTATATCGCCCACAACTCACTTGTGTTCTACTCGTGCATAGCATCAACGCATAAAACCAGGCTCGGATGCCACTGTTGGGAACGTAGTAATTTCAAAATTTTCCTACGCACACGCAAGATCATGGTGATGCATGGCAATGAGAGGGGAGAGTTTTGTCCACGTACCCTCGTAGACCGACAGTGTAACGCCCCGGGTCCGATGCGC
Organism: Aegilops tauschii subsp. strangulata; assembly: GCF_002575655.3. NCBI lineage: Eukaryota > Viridiplantae > Streptophyta > Magnoliopsida > Poales > Poaceae > Aegilops > Aegilops tauschii. Next base: position 394,068,437 of record NC_053035.3, read on the forward strand.
CAGGTGTCTGCCAGTTATTCACTGCCATTGCCATGTCTTTTGCTTGCGTGTTGCATTTTGTCATGTCATCATGTGCTTTGCATTTGCATACGTGTTCGTCTCATGCATCCGAGCATTTTCCCAGTTGTCCGTTTTGCAATCCGGCACTCCTATGTCACCCGGCGCCCCTTTTGTCTCTTTTCGCGTGCGGGTTTTAAACGTTCTCGGAATGGGTCGGTATTTGCCGAGTGGCCTTGGTATAGCACTGACAGTCCGCCCGTCAAATTTCGTTGCATTCGGAGTCCGTTTGATAGCCCAACCGTTGAACTCATAGCGGTATCGTTGACGGTTCCCTCGTCAGACGTTTCGGTCTCCGTAACCGTCGCCGGGTCTCTCCCTCTCCTCTCCCACAGGCCAAGTCCAGTCCTCTAGACCCAGCCTACCCCTCCTCGCGTCCGGAACCGCCCGATCGCGATCGGAGAGCTCCGAAAGCCCCAAAAACCCTAATCCTAATCCCCTTCCTTATATAAACCCCTTCCATGCCATTTTGGGCAGGCCCTAGCCTCCCCTAACCCCCAGCCGCAGCTATCCCCCCTCCTCCTCGGGATCTCCTCCGCCTCCCCCTTGTTTTCCGGCGCCGGCCACCTCCACCTCGCCACTTGGCAGCTCCCCATTGGCCAGCCGCCACCGCGCCATCGCCCTCCTCCTCTCCCTACGCGCCACGTCGCCTCCCCGTTCGCCACCTGTCCCGCGCCTCTCCCTCCAGCGCCCCATCCGCCGCCGGCCCGCCCAGGCCCGAACGGGGCCCGCCCGAGCCCATCTGGGCCCGAGCGCGCGCCGCCGCCCGCGTCTCGCTCCCCGCCGCCGCGCTCGAGCGCCTCTCCGCCACCTCGCAGCCCCGCCGTGCCGGCGTTCTCCCTCGTCGGCCGGAGCCCCGCCGGATCCCAGGTCACCGCCCCCCGCCGTTCTCCTCTTTCCTCCCCGCGCACCCTCTCCCTCTCACTCGCGGCCATGTCGCCGTCGTTTTCTCGCAGGAACCGCGGCGGGAGCCCCCCGTCACCGGGAACCGCGTCCCCGACGGCCGCCGTTCGCCGGATCCGGCGTCCCCGCCCCGGATCTGCATCCGCCGCCGCCTCCCGCACCGATCCCCGGCCCCGCCTCGTCCCGCGCTCGCCGGAGCGGCGCCGGGATCCACCGCCGCCGGAGCGCCTTCGTCGTCCGTGTGCGTGCGGGCACACGCAGTCGCCGCGTGGGCCATGTGGGCCCCGCAAGCCGCATCAGCCCCGGCCCGTGTCGCCTCTCCTCCGGCCCAACCGCCTCCTCTGCACCAACTGGCCCAAGTGGCCCAAGGTGAGTGAGCCCGCCTAAATCCCGCCCGTGCGTAGAATAGCTAAGTCGCGCTCACCTGTTTTTTTCCTGAGTTTGGCCAAGTCCTTAAATGCTTGCATTATGATGCCATGTTCTCTGCATTATAACTTTGTGCATGCATGTCCGTTTTATGCGTGTAATATGTCAAATTGTTCGTCTTGTGATGCTCTACATTTTATTCAATTGCACCATGTTCATTAGAGGTCATCTTGATGCCCAAATCTCTGTTGGAAGAGGGCTAGTTGCTGTTATTCTCTGGTTCTTATCAGAACTTGGTGATTTGTCATATTTGTATCATTTAATCTGTGCATCTTTTGGGCATGAGCTCTACATGTGTTTAGAAGTATGCCATGCCATTTTTCCAGTGGTGTAGTCCATGTATTTTTGTGATCTCTGTGGTGACTAGCACAAGCATGCAAAGTAGGTCCCGTAATGTTTCTGATTTCAGGGACTTAGTGATTTCTCCAAGTCCTTGTCTGCTGTAATTTTGTTGCCATGTAAACTTGATGCTACAGAGATATCCATGCATATTTTGGAGATGTTCAGTAAGGATGTTTTGTAGCTATTGTTGTAATTGATCCATGCCTGCAATTGTTTGCATTTATGGAGTGCCATAACATGACTCAATCTTGCTATACTTTTGCTATAATATATTTCTGGCAGATTCTTAACATGATATTCATTTTTGCCAAGCTTATTGTAGTTGATCCATACATGTTATGCTATTGTTCTTGCCATGGTTAGCTTCATAAACATGTCATCTTTCTGTAGGTGTGCTTGGTTTGTCATGCATTGCTCTGTAGTGAGTGCATCAAGCTCACAAAGAGGCCTTCATATTATTATTTCTGCCATGCTCTGTTTTCTGCCAAGTCTGAAACCTGATAATGAAACTTGCTATGTTTACATGCTTGCCATCATATCTTCTGGCCCTTTTTGGTTTAAGATCAGTAAGGGACTTTTGCCATATGCTTTGAGTAGATTCATGTCATGCCTTTGTTTGCTATGTTAAGTTCCTGTAGCATGTTGATTTCGTGCTCTGAACATTGCTACCTGATGGTATTTCTGTCATGTCCAGTAATTCTGCCAAGTCTGTGAATCTGTTATTATTTGCTATCTTGCCATGTCGTTTTGAGCATGTTCTAGTGATTCCTGGAGATAGCTCAGTGTTCATGTTTTGTCATGCTTTACCTGTACATCATGTCCATGCCTTTTGTTTTCATGTTGAGTTGCTGTAGCATATTGTTTTGGTGCTTGCATTATGCCTAGTTGCTGTTTTGGACAGATTGTTGCTATGTATTGTTTGGAGTGTATGTGTTGCACCGTTGCTCCGTTTCGAGCATGCCCTATATGAAACTTGCTTAGTTTTGCATGTAGTTGCATATTATTATGTTGCATCCTTGTTTTGAGGTGTTTGCTTGATGTTTGTATGCATTTTGCATCAATGCCATGTTTAACTTGTTTTGCTCATATCTTTTAGACCGTAGCTCCGAATCTAATGAACTTTATATGTAACTTGACTAGAATTTCGTGTAGATCATCATGGTGCTCTTTAACTTGCTGTTTAACAACTTGAACATAAGGTTTAATCAGTTCTGGACCAATTTCGAAATATGCATATGAGGACTTACCGGAATTGGTATATGTTGATCCCGGCCTCATTTAAACTTGCCTTGATGTGTTGTTCTCGTATGCATCATCTCTTGTCATGAGTAGCTTCGTTTAGCCTTGTCATGCATCATTTTTGGTTGAGCATCATGTCTTGTTCATGTGTGGTGTGTTTACCTTGTTGTGTGCTTCTTCTCGATAGTTCCCGTGTCGTTGCGATCGTGAGGATTCGTTCGTCTTCGTGGCTTCATCTTCTTCATGGATTCGTTCTTCTTCCTAGCGGGATTTCAGGCAAGATGACCGTCACCTTGGATCTCATTACTATCATTGCTATGGTAGTTGCTTCGTTCTATCGCTTTGCTGCGCTACCTATTCATTTGCTCCTCAAGCCTCCCAAATTGCCATGAACCTCTAACCTTTGTCACCCTTCCTAGCAAACCGTTGTTTCGCTATGTTACCGCTTTGCTCAGCCCCTCTTATAGCGTTGCTAGTTGCAGGTGAAGATGAAGATTGCTCCAGGTTGGATTATGTTTATGTTGGGATATCACAATATCTCTTATATTATTAATGCATCTCTATATTTGGTAAAGAGTGGAAGGCTCGGCCTTATGCCTGGTGTTTTGTTCCACTCTCGCCGCCCTAGTTACTAATATACCGGTGTTATGTTCCCGGATTTTGCGTTCCTTACACGGTTGGGTGATTTATGGGACCCCCTTGGCAGTTCGCCTTGAATAAAACTCTTCCAGCAAGGCCCAACCTTGGTTTTACCATTCCCTTGGGAGTCGCGCTCTCGAGGGTCATCTTTATTTACCCCCCCCGGGCCAGTGCTCCTCCGAGTGTTGGTCCAACCTGTCAGTCGCCGGTGGCCACCAGGGGCAACTCTGGGCTGGCCTATCGGAAGCTTGGACAATCCGGTGTGCCCTGAGAACGAGATATGTGCAGCTCCTATCAGGATTTGTCGGCACATTCGGGCGGCCTTGCTGGTTTTGTTTTACCATTGTCGAAATGTCTTGTAACCGGGATTCCGAGACTGATCGGGTCTTCCCGGGAGAAGGAATATCCTTCGTTGACCGTGAGAGCTTATCATGGGCTAAGTTGGGACATCCCTGCAGGGTATTATCTTTCGAAAGCCGTGCCCGCGGTTATGTGGCAGATGGGAATTTGTTAATATCCTGTTGTAGAGAACTTGACACTTGACCTTAATTAAAACGCATCAACCGCGTGTGTAGCCGTGATGGTCTCTTCTCGGCGGAGTCCGGGAAGTGAACACGGTTTCTGTGTTATGTTTGACGTAAGTAGGAGTTCAGGATCATTTCTTGATCATTGCTAGTTTCACGACCGTTCCTTTGCTTCTCTTCTCGCTCTTATTTGCGTAAGTTAGCCACCATACATGCTTAGTCGCTGCTGCAACCTCACCACCTTTACCCCTTCCTTTCCCATTAAGCTTTGCTAGTCTTGATACCCATGGTAATGGGATTGCTGAGTCCTCGTGGCTCACAGATTACTACATCACCAGTTGCAGGTACAGGTTTTGCGATGATCATGACGCGAGAGCAATGTTTTCTTGTTTGGAGTTCTTCTTCTGCTTCTTCTTCGATCAGGGGATAGGTTCCAGGTCGGCAGCCTCGGCTAGCAGGGTGGATGTCGTTTGAGTTTCTGTTTATGTTTCATCCGTAGTCGGATGTTGAGCTTATGTATGATGTATTGATGTATTCTTGCGGCATTGGTATGCCTTGTATGTATGCCCAAATATTATGTAATGTTGATGTAATGATATCCACCTTGCAAAAGCGTCTTCAAGATGCGCTTCTATCCTTGGTGGGACCTTCGTGTTCCTTTAGGATTGGGTCGCATTTTGGGCGTGACAGACAGCGGAAGCGTTATCACAACGCGGTTGATGTAGTCGTACGTCTTCACGATCCGACCGATCAAGTACCGAACACACGGCACCTCCGAGTTCTACACACGTTCAGCTCGATGACGTCCCTCGAACTCCGATCCAGCCGAGTGTTGAGGGAGAGTTTCGTCAGCACGACAGCGTGGTGACGATGATGATATTCCACCGACGCAGGGCTTCGCCTAAGCTCCGCAACGGTATTATCGAGGTGTAATATGGTGGAGGGTGGCACCGCACATGGCTAAAATATCGTATATCAAGTGTGTCCATGGGGTGCCCCCTGCCCCCGTATATAAATGAGCAAGGGGGAGGCCGCCGGCCTAGGGAGGAGAGGCGCGCCAGAAGGGGGAGTCCTACTCCCACCGGGAGTAGGACTCCTCCTTTCCTTGTTGGAATAGGAGAAGGGAAGGGAGAAGGAGAAAGAAGGAAGGGGGCGCCGGCCCAATACGAATTCCCGTAACTCTCCGGTACTCCGAAAAATACCCGAATCACTCGGAACCTTTCCGAAGTCCGAATATAGTCGTCCAATATATCGATCTTTACGTCTCGGCCATTTCGAGACTCCTCGTCTTTCCCCGATCTCATCTGGGACTCCGAACTCCTTCGGTACATCAAACTCAATAAAACTGTCATCGTACCGTTAAGCGTGCGGACCCTACGGGTTCGAGAACTATGTAGACATGACCGAGACACCTCTCCGGTCAATAACCAATAGCGGGACCTGGATGCCCATATTGGCTCCCACATATTCTATGAAGATCTTTATCGGTCAGACCGGATAACAACATACGTTGTTCCCTTTGTCATCGGTATGTTACTTGCCCGAGATTCGATCGTCGGTATCTCGATACCTAGTTCAATCTCGTTACCGGCAAGTCTCTTTACTCGTTCCGTAATACATCATCCCGCAACTAACTCATTAGTCACAATGCTTGCAAGGCTTATAGTGATGTGCATTACCGAGTGGGCCCAGAGAGACCTCTCCGACAATCGGAGTGACAAATCCTAATCTCGAAATACGCCAACCCAACAAGTACCTTTGGAGACACCTGTAGAGCACCTTTATAATCAGTCATTTACGTTGTGACGTTTGGTAGCACACAAAGTGTTCCTCCGGTAAACTGGAGTTGCATAATCTCATAGTCATAGGAACATGTATAAGTCATGAAGAAAGCAATAGCAACATACTAAACGATCGAGTGCTAAGCTAACGGAATGGGTCAAGTCAATCACGTCATTCTCCTAATGTGGTGATCCCGTTAATCAAATGACAACTCATGTCTATGGCTAGGAAACATAACCATCTTTGATTAACGAGCTAGTCAAGTAGAGGCGTACTAGTGACACTCTGTTTGTCTATGTATTCACACATGTATTATGTTTCCGGTTAATACAATTCTAGCATGAATAATAAACATTTATCATGATATAAGGAAATATATAATACTTTATTATTGCCTCTAGGGCATATTTCCTTCAGAGACACGTAGGCAGGTCCATGTATATAAAAAGGGTCGATGAGGATTGTGCGTGTATATGTTTGCGAGAGGAAGAGTGCTTGTGATAAAGGTTAGTGAAAACAGTTGTAAATGGTTACGAGAGGGAGGGAGGGTTATATCTAGAGCATGTGTGCGAGAAAGACACCTCGGGAGAGAGTGTGTGAGCATGTGTGAGACCACCGATGGAGAGTGAAACTACACGTAAAAGACTGCTCTACACATTGATTAAAGATATAAACTGTATCCAAATATTAGGATAGGATCATGATATTTGCAATTCGCGTAAGGAGCGGTCATTGATCCATCAGACATCTAGATTCTATCGAATTTGAGCATGTCTATGTTATTATTCAACACAATTGATCCACATAGTTAGTATTTTGAACTCCAGACAATGCATCGCTTTAGCAATTGAATATAAACGTGAGTATAGTTCATGTTGTGTGTGTAATGCACATTATACATACGAAAGTTACACAATAGACATTATAAATAGCTACCTATGAACTAGAAAAAAAACAAATTCAAAATGAAGTCCATTCAATTATTTGAATTTGATATCATGGCATTTGTAAACCATACCTAAATTATGGGGGCACCAATCTTTGCTCTGATTTTGTACATAATAGCATATGTAGTCGTGTACAAAATAGATTCAAATTTAGCTCCTCCATTCCAAAATAATCGTAGTTATAGGATTTTCAAGTGTCAAAATTTCAAAAAGAAGCGGATAATTTAATGAGGTTTTCAAACATACAAGGTCAAATATAACGTTGTCTATTTAGGTCAATCCTCATAGTTCAAGAGTACTCTAAACGTGAATGCTTGTGTTTCAAAATTTCGAACGAAGCGCCAAAAGAGCCTCTACTCGCCCGAAACCGCGTGAGACCAATGTTTGGTAGTACAATGAAATTACTTTTCTAATAACTCCGACCCGTGAAACCTACCGGCCCGACGTCCAAAGGTCTAAACCGGGGTAGGTTTGTAGCTTCATCTAGACGCCACACAACCGCATCCGAAAAACATTCATACACAATGGCCGCCTAAGCACACATGCGCGCGGCCGAAATCGCTCCCACCCACTATTTGGGACACCTGGGATTACCATCCTACCCCCGACCCGCAGTAGGTCTGAAATTTAAGAGGGGGGCAAAGTTTGTACTTTCCCCAAATTTCAAACAAGCGCGTCCCATATTCTGTTCAAAAAAGCCAAAAATAAGCGCGTCCCAGACCGAAACATGGTCCCCCCACCCGTCTGATTCCCCATTCGTACTCCGTGGGTGCCAAAACTACCTCTCCACCAGCCGCGAAACCCCGACGTCCTCCGTCCGCCACCCCATCCCACCCATCAACCGCCGCCCTCCTCCATCACGCCGGAGCCGATACCCCGACGTCGTCGTCCACCGCAACCTCAACCGCAACGCCCTCCACGGCTAGTAGTTGAAGCCGAGGTCGAGCCGTCCGTACCCGAGCCAGTTCAACGACGCCGTCCTGCGCCTCACCGCTGCCGCTCCAACTTCGCCACCCTCCACCGCACCGGAGCTGTTCCTGCTACGCCGTCCTTCGCCGCCTCGGATCTGCTTCCCCTCCACCGACATACGGCCACGACAACACAATCAACAATTTGGCCATGGGTTTGTCCAAGCCTGCACCCTCCAGAACATCGTTTTCCCTGGTAAAAAGAAGAAGATCGGCGCGACATGTGGAGGTGACCACACCGGCAACCGAAAAAGGTACTCCTCTTCCCTTATTCGTGCAAATCTTACGTCTCTGCTTGCACGGTATTCATCCCACAGAAGACACTAGTTGACCGCTTCTTCTTGATACTAGATGTTCCTAGTAACTCGCGATGCACAAGGTTTCTCCTCATATACTATTTCACCTTAGCTAGAGGTCCGTCGCCCCCTGAATTTCAATTTCTGGCCAGTTGATTCCCAATTAACGGAAGCGTTCCCCGGCGTAACAGGCGCTAGTACGCCTATTACGCCGGGGAAGCAGCGCCTTGGCGTTTATCTTAGGGGCGTGTGCGGCCTAGAGCTACTGGCGCCCGATCTGGAGGTCGGCCGGGATTAAAGGGATGGTCTGGGGGCGCTGCCAAGCACGGCGGTGGTGTGAGGTCGATGGGAGGGCGGGGCGGCGGAGGCAGGGGTCTGGGCCGGTGGTCGCTGGCGGTTCGAGAAAGATCATCAACAGTGACTGGCGGGAGGTAGACGAAGGCCATCTGCCCGTTCCTTATAGATCGGACGGTTCATTAAAAAATCGACTGACCTATTTATTTTCAGTCGACTGTTATCTTAGATATGACCACATGTGGTGGTGTGCTGGAGGAGTACCTGCATTTCCTGTGCTCATATATTACAAAATCATACGGAGTAGAATCTAATTTTGTTTGCCATGCAATGTTGTAGAGCTATCATATGTCTCCTGTCATTTATTTTTCAGCCACCTGCTATCTGCTACTTTAACAGTGCACTAGTTCTGCACACACTTCACCCTTACTCTCACTATTGTGTTTTTATGCAAGGGTATTTCAGACTCTGCTGGCATGAGAGAAGCCAAAAATAAAAGAGAGAAGTCGCTCCAGCTTCGTGTGCGGGTAGGCAAGACACGTTACAGCGCTATAAAGGGTGCAGTGTCAATAGATGGAGACGGTAAACGTAGCTCTGGAGTTGATGACCTCGCTCGCAATGAACCACTGTAACGCCCACGATGCGGCTATATCTCCCACGTGTCGAGGAACGACTTAGAGGCATAACCGCATTGTGGTTTTGTCGCAAGAAGGATCATCTTCACACAATCCCATGTAATGAACAAGAATGGGATAAAGAGTTGGCTTACAATCGCCACTTCACACAATACATAAATAAATTCATACATCAATCAGAGTACACACATAGGTCCGACTACGGAACCAAAAGAAAAGAAGACAACCCCAAATGCTAGATCCCCGATCGTCCCAACTGGGCTCCACTACTGATCATCAGGAAACGAAACATAGTAACGACCAAGGTCCTCGTCGAACTCCCACTTGAGCTTAGTTGCGTCACCTGCACTGGTATCATCGGCACCAGCAACTGTTTTGGAAGTATCTGTGAGTCACGAGGACTCAGCAATCTCACACCCGCGAGATCAAGACTATTTAAGCTTCAGGGTAGGAAAGGGGTAGTAAGGTGGAGCTGCAGCAAGCACTAAGCATATATGGTGGCTAACATACGCAAATAAGAGCGGGAAGAGAAGCAACGGAACGGTCGTGAAGCTAGCAATGATCAAGAAGTGATCCTGAACTCCTACTTACGTCAAACATAACCCAAAAGCCGTGTTCTCTTCCCGGACTCCACCGAAAAGAGAGCATCACGGCTACACACACGGTTGATGCATTTTAATTAAGTCAAGTGTCAAGTTCTCTACAACCGGATATTAACAAATTCCCATCTGCAACATAACTGCGGGCACGGCTCTCGAAAGTTTATACCCTGCAGGGGTGTCCCAACTTAGCCCATTATAAGCTCTCACGGTCAACGAAGGATATTCCTTCTCCCGGGAAGACCCGATCAGTATCGGAATCCCAGTTTACAAGACATTTCGACAATGGTAAAACAAGACCAGCAAAGCCGCCCGATGTGCTGACAAATCCCGATAGGAGCTGCACATATCTCGTTCTCAGGGCAACACCGGATGAGACATCCTACGAGTAAAACCAGCCCTCAAGTTTCTCCAAGGTGGCCCCGCAGTCTGCTCGGTTCGGACCAACACTCGAAGGAGCACTGGCCCCGGGGGGGGTCTAAAATAAAGATGACCCTTGAGTCTGCAGAACCCAAGGGAAAAAGGGATAGGTGGTAGCAAATGGTAAAACCAAGGTTGGGCCTTGCTGGAGGAGTTTTATTCAAATCAAACTGTCAAGGGGGTCCCATAAATCACCCAACCGCGTAAGGAACACAAAATCAAGGAACATAACACCGGTATGATGGAAACTAGGGCGGCAAGAGTGGAACAAAACACCAGGCATAAGGCCGAGCCTTCCACCCTTTATCAAGTATATAGATGCATTAGTTAAGATAAGAGATATTGTGATATCCCAACATAGACATAATCCAACATGGAGCAATCTTCATCTTCACCTGCAACTAGCAACGCTATAAGAGGGGCTGAGCAAAAGCGGTAACATAGCCAAACAATGGTTTGTTAGGAAAGGTGGGTTAGAGGCTTGACATGGCAATATGGGAGGCATGATATAGCAAGTGGTAGGTAGCGCGGCATAGTAATAGAGCAAACAACTAGCAAGCAAAGATAGAAGTGATTTCGAGGGTATGGTCATCTTGCCTGAGATCCCGCAAGGAAGAAGAACGAGTCCATGAAGAAGACAAACGGACGTAGTCGAACGAATCCTCACAACTCTGGAACGAAACCGAAGCTAACGAGAGAAGAACCCGGAAAGAAACAAACAACATAGTAAACAACCACCACATAAACATGGCATGATGCACAATCAAGTATGACGCACGTCCGGTTTAAATGAAGCATGGCATGGCAAAATGCAACAAACAATACTACATATTTAGTGGAGCTCAATATGTAACAAGTTGCATATTGACGAAAACACCCCATCAAATATTTAGTTCTCTCTCGTTTATGTACCCAACAATATTAAATGTTGATTAACATGGCAAGAGGTGAAGCATAAGTAAAACTAACTATTTAAGCAAGTTAAATGAGGCTGGAAACAATCAACAATAATTCCGGAAAATCCTCATGTCCATATTTTGGAATTGGCACTGTTCTACCTAAAACCATATTTTATTGTTGTTAAACAGGAAAATAAAGTGCACCAAGTTAATCTATGCATTTTTCTACCCCATTTACATATAAAGTTTATTAAATTTGGAGCTAGGGTTATTTAGTTATGAAATAAATCATTTTAACATGGCAATCGAGCAAATTTAAACAAACAGCATGTTAAACATTTTAAACAAGGATGAAAGTTGCATATTATGAAACTAGATAAAAATCTAAGCATTTACATATATAAATCATTTTAATATGATGCACGGTTCATGAGTTATTACATGCATGAAGTTCAAGGGTTTTTCTGCAAATCTGTTTTCTCAGCATTAATAGGCAAAATCGCAGACAGAGAAAAAAACAACACTGGGCCGAAACTGACTGGCCCAATGGTGCACAGGAGAGGGGCGGGTGCTGCTCACCCTGGGCCAAGGCCCGCTGATGCAGAGGCTGGGTCGGGGCGGACTGGGCCGCGCGGGGACGTCGCAGGTGACGCGGTCAACGCGCGAGGCAGAGGAGGCGCGTGTCCCTGTCGCCCGAAGCAGAGGCGAGGCAAAAGGCAGGGGCGAGGTCGACACGGCGACGCTGGGGCTCCGGCAAGCAACGGGGAGGCCTGCGGGAGGTGGGACGAGCCGGACGACGTGGACTCCGTCGAAGGGCGCGGTTGGTGGAGCCCTTAAGAAATGGATGAGCTCCTGTGGGGGAAAAACATGGCCGGCGGTTAGGACGTGGAGAGGAGGAGGCAGAGGCAAGGTCGTGGTGGAACGGCTGCTCACCTAGGCGACGACGGCAAGGCCGCCGGAGGCCTGGGTCGGAGCGGAGGAGAGGCCGGGGAAGGTCCGTGGCGACGGCGGCGAGCTTCCGAGGGACGCGGTTGGGACGAGCGGGCGCTCACTGGATGCGTCGTCCTCCTCGCGCAGTAGAAGAACGGGAGGGCAGCAGGGTCCTGGACGGCGACGCGGTGACTGGACGACGAGGTAGGAGACGGCAGCTTGGCGCGGAACTTGGCTGGGGCGGCGAAGGCGCAGGGAGGGAAGCGAGACTTGGCGCGGCATGGCTTCAAGAAGGCCTCGTGGAGACAAACTCCGGGAAGCAGGGAACGGGGCGATGACGAGCTCCTCGGGAGGCGCGGGCATGGCGCTGGTTGAGGAGGCCGGTTCCCGTCCAGATAGAGCGACGGCAGGATCCTTGGGGTCGTCCATGGCTGACTCTGCAGCGAGGGAAAAAGAGAGGCCTGCGTGAGAGAGAGAGAGACCAGAGAAGAAAGGGAGGCGGGAAGAAAAACTGGAAGGGTAGGGGACGGCCTGGTCGGTGACTTCGGTCGCCGGCGGGAGAAGTTGCTCGGGGTCGAGGACGAGCTTCTGGCTCGAGGCAGGGAGGGATGGGCTGTAGGTGGAGCTCGAGGGGAGCTGCTGGTTGGATCGATGGAGGGATTGGGTGGATCTGAAAACGAGGAAGGGAGGTTGTGGATTTGGATCGGGAGGATCCCGAGGGGGATTTGGTGAGTGGGGCTAGTGGCGGCGGCGCGACGGGACAAGGGGGAGGATTTTTAGGGTTTGCCAAAATGGACTAGGGGTGGATGAATATATATACATCACGGATTAGGTTAGGGGCTAATCGGACCCTCCGATTAAAATCAAACGGTCGAGATAAATAGGTTGGGGAGTCCAACAAAGAAAACGGAGATATTTTATAGATGTTTGGGGATGATCCGAATCCAACGCTGACAACAACCCGGGTCGGGTTCGGGTAAGTTTCGGACGCGCACGCGAGGGGTCTATGCACTATGCAGAGAGATAAGGCGAACAAAGAAGAGGGAAACGAGAACCCGGTTGGTCTCGAAACGGTCAACGAAAGCAAGGGGGACGCGGCAACTACGAACGATTGCAGTTTTAAAAACAATGACGACAACGAGTGCCGATGCAATGCGGATGATGACATGATGAATGCAACAAACAAAAAATAACACGCGGAAACAATGCAAAACATGGAAAGCGCCTGGAGCGTCGGTCTCGGGGCGTTACAACACTCCACCACTACAAGAGGATCTCGCCCCGAGATCTAGGATGGCACCGGAGAGAAACGGAGGAGGAAGAGGTAAAACAAAAGTTTCTTCTTTAACAAACGAGTGAAACCTAAGAACCTTGAGACGTCCCAAAGCTTGAAGAAATGACACGACGGAGGTGAACAAAATTTAAAACACTCCGTTTAGCAAGAGGAACAAGGAACATTACAAGAACCTTGTAGGTTGAAAGACATAAGAAAAAGGGTTACAATGGACAAGAAGTATATGCAAGCACTCCGGTTGAAATGAGATGTACAAGGAACGATAAGGAACAATTACAACAACACTCCGGTTGGAAATGGAAGGCATAGAATATGAACTTGGCAAAAAGAAAGCACTTGGATGAGACTCCGGTTACAAGAGGAATGATAGACACAACACTCCGGTTAAAACAAGATAAAGAAGGAATAAGAATGATATAATTTGGACAGCACTCCGACTGTAAATGGAAGGAATTGAACATGATCTTGACAAGATGAGAGGATACTCGATGAAATTAACAACACATTGCCTCCGGAACTAATGAAAGAATGGCACAAGGGGTAAGAAAGATTTCAGACAGCACTCCGGTTGAGGAAGGAGACAAAACTTGATAAGATGAGAGAACTCGAATGAAAACACGACACTCCAGCTAAACGGATAAGAAAGGAAAAATAACATGATCTTGACAAAACAAGATGATTGGTCGAAGAGAGCGATATCACAATGCCTCCAGAAGAAATAATAGAAGATAGTTCGAATGAATAGAACGAAGAATGAAACCAACATCTCCTACCATAAATGAATTTGAAAGAGCATCCTTACAAAGTAGGATTGAACGGAGTTGTTGGAAAACCAACAACGAAAAGAACAAGCTTGTTGTGGGCTTATGGAACACATCTCAAAATTATGAGGTGACAACCCACCACTAACGGAAACAATTGTTTGCTTGAGATCAACGAAGAGATGAAAACTTCTCTCGCCGAGAGGATAGGAGAAAACTTGGATCATTGATAAGCACCATAATAGCAACATTCCTTAGGGAAGGCTTTAGGTGAAATATAACCCAAGATAACTCCAACAAAGAGATTGATGTGTCGAGAGATCTCCTGAGCGAAGAGAAAAAATGGTGGGTTTAAATATCTCATTCCTTACAACTTATGAATCATGAAACATGAAGAAAATTATCAAGAATGACATAACACCACCTCAAAAGATAAGAGAGAAAGAATCGCACTTCGGAATGCAAGATGAAGATTGCTTGAACTTCTCAAAACAAACATGTGTTGAGCACCATGTTTATTTTAGAGTATAGCTTGACGGATCTTGACTCCGAGAAAAATCTTGAAGAACAATTGAAGAATGAAAAGAATCCTTGACGAAGCACCATGTAGAGCCTCCATGAAAAACTCCGGTAATAAAAAAATGATCAAACGAAAGGGAAAGTTGAAAAGAACTCCGGGAGAAGCCTTGTAATGATTAGATGAAGCTTTGAAATGATATAATTGAAATAACTTGGAGCTCCGGAAAGAAAAACGAACAAATGAGATCAAGAATTTTGATGAATCTCAGGAATAAGGAATTGAATTTTTACTCGATGAAACAAGAATAAGAATTACGTTATGCATATCCTTCACCAGTTTAAATTGATGACAAGCAACGGATTTGGCATACTACTTATTCTTGTAGAAAGGATTAAAAAGAGATATTGCTCAACTTGGGAAGGTCTTCAACGAACCACCGGTAGGATTTGGAAACAACGAATGAATTGATATGATAACGAGGGAAGAGAAATCTTGAACGAACCACCGCGAGAATTGAAAATGAAAGTAGCAAAGGCACAATTCAACGGAAAGAATTAGAAAATGAATGAAGATACTTGACAGAATTTAGATACACGAGAACGAAGAGATCATGAACTGATTAGAGGATATTTCAACGGTGCACCGGAATAATATGGAGATGAACAAAGAGACATCAATTTAGAATAATTGGAGAACGAGACTGAAAACTTAGAACGAAGAAAACTTCTGAAATGATGGCCTTTGGATGATCAAGAAATGAAAACAACTCATGAAATGCTTCGGATGGGTAAGAAAAGAATTGCACGATTGGAAATAATTTGAGAGGATGGCAACAAGTTAGAACCATGAATCTTTGGAAGAACGGGTAAGGATTTAAGAGGAACTCTTCTTCGGTCTTCAAAATCCGAGAATGACGACGAGAAATACCACCAAAATTATTGAGACACTCCGGAACAATGGATAATAGAAATGATGAACCAACAATGAAAGAATTTGAAAGATCTTGGAGAAAGACATATGAATGATGAAAATTCATTCTTACGTCAAACTTTGAAATGAATTTGAGAATAACTCCAGAAAAATTAGAAGAGTCGGGTAAGATCCTGGGAAAAGACCTGTGGGTTAGGGCCCACTCAAAAGAAACACCGTTGAACAATTTAAAAAAAAGACATTGCGCCGGTTGAATTAAATGGCTTGAATGAGATAACAACCTCGAAATAGCTTGAACGGATCTTGAATGAAAACACGAATCTCCTGAGATATCTTCAACACTCCGGAACACATGAATGGCGAGAAGTGGATGATTAAGAGGTACACCGGCATGAAAAAGCATTTGAAACAAGGAAAGGAATGTGACCAACATTGAAGGCTTGAATTTAGTCTACCGGAGAAGAAAAAGAATGAAGAATGATAAACTTGAAGAACATCTTCATGAGAACCACCGGGTAAGAACATTGATTGAAAAGAATGAAGGGACTTCACATGAATAAAATGGATACGGTAAACGTAGCTCTGGAGTTGATGACCTCGCTCGCAATGAACCACCATCCCAGGTGCTTGCTTTAACTTCGTGGTGTCATATGTGGTTGCATGTTCCATATGGTGTCTAGCTTGTATTCGAAAGGCCGAAGTCGGTAAGATAAGGAAAGATAGTTTTTTTACATGAACCACCATCCCGTGAGCACCAGAAGACAAATAGCTAGTCAGGGGACTGGCCGAGCCAGTGACAAGCCCAGCAAAGATAGGCATCACTTGGAAGCCAACTAAAAAGCTGCGATGGTGGCGAAGCAGCCTGCCTCCCACCAGGCTCTCAGGTCCTAGATGATCATGCTCACCACTCCAGCCGAATGTCTAGCTTGTATTGCTTCCAATTTGGTTAAATTGCATCTGCTTAGCTTACACATTATACCTTTGAATATGACATGCCTTTCTGTTTTTGGTATATACTAGTACATCTGTGTATTAACCATGTTCTTACATCAAACTAATTTTCTTGTGTATCCCTCATCAATCACTTATGACGAGGCAGGCAGGCAAGGGGACTACTCCTCATTTAAAGAATGCAGCGTCAGCCTCCTGACATGATTCTCAAGAAACAGAAATGCTAGATGAAGATAGTGAACGTAGCTCTGTAGTTGATTAGAGCATTTCCCCTACACTAGCATCGCAGGTGCTTGCTCTAACTTGGCAGCGTGATATGTGGTTGCATGTTGCATATGGTGTCTAGATTGTAATTCTTCCAATCTGGTTAAACTGCATGTGCTAGTCTGCTTAGCTTATACATTATACCTGTTAATGTGACATGCCTTCCTGTATTAAGTACATAGTACATCTGTCTATTAAGCATGTCCTTACATAAAACTATTGTTTTTTTGTATCCCGCATCAATCAACATGACGAGACACCTTTAGTATATGCAGTGCGATATTAGTTGCATCTTTCATATGATTTATAGCATGCGCTGCTTCTAATTTGTTGAAATTCCATTTATGATGGGACGCTTTTAACTTGGCAGAGTCATATTGGTTGCATCTTTCATGTGGTGTCTAGCTTGCATTGCTTCTTATTTGCTGGAATGGTTTCTGCTTAGTTTACACAAACAGTTGTGAACATGCCATGCCGTCCTGTTTTTCGTACAGATTCCATCCTGGTATCATGTGTTTGCCTTACATCAAAGTAGTGGTTGTCAGTATCATGCATGAATGAGTTCTGAAGAAAGAATTTTATTGCTTTTTCTTGTCGGTTTTACTTGACAATTCAAAATCAATAAAGCGGAAGGAAGTTAGCAAGGCAGCAGATAAAGGTGCTCCTTCCGAACGGAGGGCCTCTACAGTTTCTACTCCTCCACACCCCCAAGATGATTTCCAAGACAACACATGCATAGACACTCAACAAAGCTATGTTTATGATGAGCACGTCTCCCCTAGTGCAGCATCAACGGTGCTCCCTCTAACTTGGCACTGTTATATGTGGTTGCATGTTATGTGTGATGTCTAGCTTGTATTGCTTCTAATTTTGTTGAATTCCATCTGCTTACTTTACACATTATACTTGAATAAGACACGTGTTCCTGTTTCTAGAACATACAATATCTGTCTATCACACCATGTTCTTACATCAAATTACTACTGTTGTGTAACCTGCAACAATCACTTATCATAAGACACATTTGACTTCGGAGTGTGATATAGGTTACATCTCACATTCTTTTCTAGCTTGTACTACTAATTTGTTGAAATGGCACTTATGATGAGACAGTTTTAACTTGGTAGAGTGATATTCGTTGCATCTTTCATATGGTGTCTAGCTTTCATTGTTTCTAATTTGTTGAAATGCCTTCTCCTTAGTTTACACATCATAAGCTGTGAATATGCAATGCTGTGAATATGCAATGGCACTAATGACGAGAGACCTCTAACATGGTAGTGTGATGTTGTTTGCATCTTGCATACGATTTATTTCTTGTACTGCTTCACATTTGTTTAAACGCCATTTATGATGAGACACTGTTAACTTGGCAGAGCGATATTTGTAGCATCTTTCATATGGTGTCTACCTTCCATTGCATTGCTTCTAATTTGGTGAAATGTCTTCTTCTTAGTTTACACATCATAGTTCTGGTTATCTCTTCCGTCCTGTTTTTCATACATATTACATCCTCCTATCATGTGGTTGTCTAACATCAAAGTTCAGTTCGTCTGCATCACGCATCAATTTGTTCTGAAGAACTAAATTGTTATTCGTTTTTCTTGTCGGCTTGACTTAACATGGCACAGAGAAAGAGGAAGAAACACAAAATGGCAGGGAATGAGAAGCGGATGAATCCTGCAGATTCTGCTGGTACTGATGGTGCAATAGAAGGTCAAAGTCCAGCGGAAAATTCTACAAACACGACATCCCATGCTACACGAGTTGCAAAAAAAGCCAAACAGAAACAAATAGCTGCCACCAAACAAGCAGAGACAGCCCTAGTTCTTGCAACACCATACCACAGTACTACCAGCTGCATGACTTACTCGTGCGTCAACTGAGCTAGCAGCATGTTCCCAAGCTCCCTTGCCACCTGACACTACTTCCCAAGCACTCTTGACACAAGACGAGTTGGCAATATCAGATGAACCTTGTGAGCTTCAACAGCAAGAAGGTAGTTGCTGGAGTCAAGTTACAGTTGCATGCTTCTTTATATGTAGTCCCACAGTTTTATGTACACTAACACTTCCTATGTTCGTTGTTGGACTAGCACCTAGGCGCAAGAGGAAACAAACATCAGGGATCATGCTCGATAGGTTAACTAAATCTAGAGGAGGAAGAATGGAGATCTGTTTTGAGGCAGGTTTAAAAAGGCCACGTGATGCTACAGAGTCAGCCAAGTTAGTATCAGAGGCAGCGGTTGTCGTTAGGTGTCATGTACGTATCCTCCCAACATGGATTCAGTACAGGAATGACAAAGACGAAACCCAGTTCAACACCTTCCTCGACCATTTATCTGTAAGTATGGTTATGTATGGAAACTAGTAATATAGTTGGATAGCCAAGATGATGCAACCAGACAAGCTTGCACCCACGTTTTCAAGTCTGCTCTGCGATAGTATCGGTATAACTTGAGGAAAACTCACTTTGAAGGCAAGGCTAACGGTGAACTTTCGCAAACATCTCCAGTGGAAAATATATCGGATGAAGACTGGAGGGGCCTTGTTAAACACTGGTCTGATCCGAAGTATCAGGTACATTATATATATGTGATCAGATCACATGTTGAAGTCCTATTTACGCATGTGCCACACAAATCTATCTTCTTGTAGGTGAACTGTTCAAAGAACAAGGCAACCGTACGAAAGTGAAATTCCAACAGACGACAGGATCTCGTAGCTATATTGCACACTGCGAGGCTCTTGTAATTAGCTGTTGTTTCACTCTTTTCGCTGTACCATATTATCAGATCTATATTGACTTGTTCGAAATGCAGAGGAAAGCCCGCAAGGACCAAAATGTACCTGAACCAAATGCTGTGGAAATCTTCAACGACTGTCACACCAGCAAGAAGAAGGGCATGACTACACCAGTCAAAGCCGCTGTTGTAAGTCCTTAATCCTCATGCCTTTTAACTACTACTTACTCTGACTTGTGCCTTGAACTGCATGGTTTGCAGCCAATGTCTATTACTCTTTTCAATTTTATACACAATTGTCTTAGCGTATCATTGCACCTTACAAGGTTTAAAAGAGAGGAGTGATGTTCCTTTGATCTTGACCCGTAATCTAGTTCCGTGCTGGACTTGCCCACACAACGTTACAATTGCCTGTTTGTCTATTCTCAGTTGTTTTGTGATATGAATGATGTCATACTATGCTTACCGTATTGTAAACTTCGTCTCTTTATCCTTAGCCCTCAATACAATGTGAAGAAATAGACAATACATTAGCATGGTACATGGTCATATGTTTGGAACCTGGTTTATTATGTACTTTGCAATAAAATACAACTAATATTTTACATGGATTCACCAGAATAAGTTTTGTATATAGACCAAAGCTATTTTGTTTGGTTTTGCTGCCCTCTTAATATCTTCTGTTCTAGTACTACTAATGTAAAACCTCAACTTTTCAGCAAGCTATGGAAAAAATGGTGGAACCGCCACCTTTTGAAGGTGGCGAGGCAACTATAACCGCAATGTCAGCTCGTGCTGCAGTGGGTCAGTACCTGTCCACTAACAGTGCCAAAAGCACGTTCCTGCGTAATACTAGGTTGGTTGCTAAGGCAATATCGTCCAAACTGCCTCATGATCAAGATATGCAAGCTCAAAGCAATGTTGTATCTGCGCTCCAGACACAAGTCCATTCCCTAACAGAGACCCTTTGTGAAACAAGGAGAAACATTGCTCAATGTCGTCAAGATATGCATGGTTTTGAAACCAGACTATCGGACATTTGCTATGTTGTTCAGGAGCCTAGGGGAAATGAAGGCGAGGGTTATGGTGCTCCATCGGACAATACAGCATGAAAACATAACAGTCAGGTCAAATGAACTGAGCTTCTGAACTTCTGGTGGTGCATTTATCTACTAGACTGTTAAGTTTTATGCCAACCTTCCTTTTGTTATATAGTTGTAATTTTTTTTGGTGCGATACAAAATTTATTCTTAACATGCAGCCACCGGCTGAAGAAAATAGCAAGCCATTTTTGTATAGTGTAGGGTGTTCCCTATATTTGCACTGGTGGCGATCTTTGATGCCGAGTGGATGCAATCTGTGCAATCGCCTTAATAGCCTAGCGTTAGTTTCGGCCTTATTTATTTCCTAGTCCTCTTTTTCCCTTGTTTGCTAGTGGCCACAACTACCATGGGCCATATACGGGCCGTAGGATCCATGGGTCTCCTACGGGCCGTCAATAAATGGGCTTGTAATCGGTGGGCCTTGGGCCGTCGGATAAATGGGTCTACATGGGCCGTAATCGGGCGTAATTGGTATCGGCCCAGCATGGTAACAGGCCGTTAACAGGCCGTAGGACAGCAAAGGCTTAATTCTGTCACAGGCATAACGGGGCGTTAATGGGCCAGAATATAGGACGGGCTGGAAACGGCGCAACGGGTTAACAGGCCAGAAACGGGCCGACTCTTGCCATGGGCCGAATTTGGCCCATTAGGGTAATAGGCCAGTAATGGGCCGACTCTTGCCATGGGCCGAATTTGGCCCATTAGGGGAACAGGCCAGTAACGGGCCGACTCTTGCCATGGGCCGAATTTGGCCCATTAGGGGAACAGGCCAGTAACGGGCCGGAAGTAATCGAGGGCTGAAAAGGAGCCCAAGAACGTATGGGCCGTCAATAGGCCGAAAGCTAACACGGGCTGGAAACGGGCCATGTAAATCACGGGCCGTTAATGGGTATAAAGAAAATTACTGTTCATTATGGGCTAGAGTCACCGTGGGCCTGTAAAGGGCCGAAAGATACGAAGGCCTGATATGGGCCGAAAGACGTCGTGGGCCATACATGGGCCAAAAGTGAAATGGGCTGGTGTTATATTCGACGGCCCACATGACGTTGTTGGGCCGATTTCCTTTAGGGCCTAACGGGCTGTGAGTTAATGGGCCAAAAAATGGGCTATTTGCGAAGAGACCGTTAACAGGCTTTTCATGGGCCAGCCCGTTAACTTTTGACCAAGTCAAACAGGCCGGCTTTGTAAGCTAAATGGGCCAGTGGTGGGCCGTGGCACGTGTTGACATATCATAGGCGCCTATCTGACCCACTGACGAGCTGACACGTGTTTCGTCCGGCCAATAAGAATTTAACACGTGGAAATTTCCCATTGGTCGGGGCTGTTAATGGGTTATCGGATCCAAAACTCGACCCGATAGCTTAACGGAGTTCCGTTATGGTGGATGCCACGTGTCGGTCACCCTTGACGAAAGCACTTCTGTGACACGCGATTTATCGTCATGGAAGTGGACACTTCCGTGATGATAATTTTGGTAATGTCATGGAACACTTCTACGATAGCACAGGTATGACTATCTTGATTCTGTCATAAAATCATCATGGATGTACATGCATGACAAAAAACGCGACCTACTGTGACAAACACGTATCATCACGGAAGTGTATTTTTTTGTAGTGAAAGTATATCCAAACATGAGGGCTAGTTTGAGCTAGTTGCATCTAACCCACCCAAAATAAATATCCAACCCAAGAGGTGCTAATTGGAGCTAGTTCTCCTAGTGCATTTATTGTCAATCTAACCCTGTCATCCAAACACCTTTTTGGATGGAGTTAGTTCAGGGTGAATCATGAGCTAGAAACTAACTCTAACCTCTAGCTAAGTTGAGTATCCAAACAGGGCTGGGCTGTTGTTGTTGCTGCTCTTCTACGTATATCTAGACATCATCAGAACATTAAGGTCACACTCTTGTTGTTATGTAGCCTAGGATTGCATATTTAGAAATTATGTACAGTGCATGTTGCTATGTAGTCTCAGATATATTACATATGGCCCTAGTTAACTTAACGATAAATGGGTTACAGATATATTCAGTTAAAAGTCTAATTCACCGATTAGTCCCTTATCAGCCCCCGACCTATATGGTACCAACTACCGATATCCTGAACAGTGAGTATATATAAGCCATGGGATGAAACTAGCCTCGATAGAAAACATCAGTCATTCCCAAAATTGTCCTGTGTAGGTACATCGAGAGGCATGTTGAGCACAACAGGCTAAACATCAACCAAAATTATCCATGGCAGACAAAATAATCTCCAAAAGATAGCTTCAGTGTGCAGGTTTAAGCACGCTAGTAAATCAAAACAAGTGAAAAGGTGTGTTAACTGCAACAGGCCTAACATTTAACAATAAGCAAACATAGTCATTCAAACTGGTATTGTGCCGGTCTAAGTACACTGGTTATTATTAAATAAAAATGGAAAGGCGTGTTAACTACAAGATACAGCAACCAAATCTAGTCATTCATAGTGGTATTGTTGAAAATGGTACTGATCAAATTGAACTACACAAATCATACTTGCACATATAGAATATCACGTTGTGAATAACTGGAATAAACAAGGCATACTACGAACAACCAAAGATAGCATTTGAAACTGGACATATGCTAACTACAAACAACCGAACAATTAAAGAACTTTAAAAGAGGTATATGGTAGCTATAACACGCTTAACAACAAGCAAATATATGCATTCCTATCGGTATGTTTAAAACTGGATTGATGAAATGTACTGCACAATAAATAATTACACATATAGATTATCACATTGTGAACAACTGAAATAAACAAGGCATACTGCAAACAACCAAATATAGCAATTAAAACTGGACATATTCTCACTACACTACAAAAGGGACTCAACAAAACAAATCATGGGTTTCCCCCTGTAAAGAGGCACGGCAAAACAAATCATGGGTTTCCTCACTTGTCACAGATGGGCTCGTTCCCATGGGAAGAGCACGGAACCTGGATGCGCTCCATGTTGTCAAAGATGGGCTCCATCCCCTTGGAAGAGCACGACTGTAGGGTGCCCTCCCTGATGTCGCAGACGGGCTATTTCCCCTTGGAAGAGCCGGAGAGGGTGTCCTCCTCGTGGTCGCCGTCGATGAGGTATGACTTGGAAGTTGTGGATCCCAAGCCAGCATCGCAGAACGTGTCCTTCAGAAATGACAAAAGGGACTCGATGGCGATGTAGGATGGCAAATTGTTGACAGCGAGCCAGAGGAGATCAGCGGCGGGGCATGGATGAGATCGACGGCGGTTGAACCCGAGGGGTTGGGGTGGGCCACCTAACCTGTGACATAGCCTGCCTAAGGCAGTCGTTGTCGATGACCTTGATGTCGTAGCCGGTGTCTGAGACATACCCACATACTCTAGCCCGCTGTTTGAAAGTGCGTTATATCGACTAGAAGGGGGTGAATAGGCGATTTTTATGAATTCTTCACTGAGGAATTTGCGGGTGAGGAAATTCCTTAGCGAAGAACTACTTGAAGCGGAATAAGTACTCAAGAGTAAGCATAGCAAAACATAGGCATGGTCATCAGGATGAAATGAATACAAACACAGAGCAGAGAAAGCGTAAACACAGGATAGCACAGGATGAAGACAAACAGACTGAAGAAATTGAACTGAGGAAATTGAGAAAGTCTTCAGTCAAAGTCTTCAAACACAGATACGACAAGCACACAACACAATAATGAGGAAATGAAAGAGTTGAGGAAATAGAACCAGTAGGCTTGGTGAAGACAATGATTTGGTAGACCAGTTCCAACTGATGTCTCAGTTGTACATCTGGTTAGGGCGGCTAGGTATTTAAACCTGAGGACACACAGTCCCGGACACCCAGTCCTGAACACGCAGTCCAGGACACTTAGTCCTCACCGTATTCCCCTTGAGCTAAGGTCACACAGACCTCGCCCAATCACTCGTGGTAACTCTTCAGGTGACTTCCGGACCTTCACAAACTCGGTCACTCGGCGATCCACAATTCCTCTTGGATGCTCTAGACCATGACGCCTAACCGTCTGGAAGAAGCACAGTCTTCAAAGGTAACAAGCGTCGGATCCACGCAGGATCAATCTCTTCAGTGATGCTCAATCACTTTGGGTTTGTAGGTGTCTGGGTTTGGGTTTTTCCTCACTCGATGATTTTCACTCAAAGTCCTCGGAGGATGGGATGCTCTCAAATGACAAATGTCAGTTTCTCTCGGAGTAGCCAACCAGCTAGTGCTTGCAGGGGTGGCTATTTATAGCCTAGGGAGCAGCCCGACATGATAATACATAAATGCCCTTCAATGATATGATCGTTAGGTGGGTAGATATTTTGGGACAGCTGGCGCATAGCACAACAACGGCCGGAAATTTGAGTATCAAATTCCTCAGGGCTATCATGTTCCTCACTGTGTAGGCAATCCGCACTGGCGAATTCCTAACTCCTCAGTCAGAACAATTTCCTCAAAGACCAGAAGAACTTCGACTCTGTCACTAAAGAATATGACTGAACTGTATGAGATTTCCAATGGCTTCACTCGAAGGGATTGGTAGGTGTAGGATTTTGAGTTGAGCATCACATGGAAATTTTTCCTTAGTATTTCCTCGACCCTCTTTAACAGTACGGTGTTTCCTATGACTCAAGAACGAGAAAATGAAACTACGAAAACAAAAGTCTTCACGCTTCATGTTCCTCAAATGAATACCAAGTCTTCAAGGTCACACCAATTTCTTCACTTTCAAAGTCTTCAGAAATCCAAAGTCTTCAGTCGAAGAACTTCATTTTTAGGAGTCGACTTTCTCTGTAAATATCAAACTCCTCAGACTTATAGACCTGTGTACACTCATAAACACATTAGTCCCTTAACCTATAAGTCTTCAATACACCAAAATCACTAAGGGGCACTAGATGCACTTACAATCTCCCCCTTTTTGGTGATTGATGACAATATTGGTTAATTTTTCAACGGGGATAAACATATGAAGTGTAAATATTGATATTGAGAAGTTTCATTGCAAGATATAGAAGAACTCCCCCTGAAGATGTGCATAGTGAGGAATTTGCTTTTGAAGCAATGCACACTTGAAGAGTTGAATCATGGAGATCTCCCCCTATATCTTGTAATTCATACACGCATTTGACATAATATATGAAGAATTTGAAATGCATGATAAAATATGGTGACTGATGTAATTCAGCATGCGTGCAGTAACATTAACGAGGAATAAGCATGGAGAAGAAACAGCAAAAGTATCAGGCCACCATAGAGTTTTAAGTTTACAACTCGATCCAACAAAGTCATCAGAAGAACGAGAGTTGTAACTTAGAAAAAACACCCATAAAAGATAGACCCGCTTGAAGACTAACTCAAATTTCTCCCCCTTTGTCATCAAATGACCAAAAGGTTCGAAAATGACGACTAACGCCCCTGAAGAATATCAAGTTGATGAAGGAGCGCCAGCGTTGTTGGGGTTGTTTGTTGATGTAGGGCCTGCCGCAGTGTCATCCAAGTCTTCATGTTCATCGGTGTCGCGCGATGAAGAATATGAGCTGGCCACCAAGGAAGGAACCTTGACCTTCTTGTATTTCTTCGGTGGAGGACCAGACCAGTCAAAATCTTCCTTGAGACCCATTTTTTTCAGATCTTCTGCGCTATAAATGTGAGAGAGAGCAGCCCAGGTGCGGTTGAGGGTTTCATGAAGGTAGTAATGGTTTTTCTTCACTGCATTGTGGGTAGCAGTCATGTTGTGAAGAATTGAACCAAACTGACGCTTGACCCATTTGTGATTGCGATCAACCTTCTAGTGAAGACAAAGGAGAAGCTCATGGTCAGTCATCACCCTGGGAGCTGTGCCTTGAGGATTTGGCTCGGTTGCGTTGGCGGCAGAGTCATGGGTGGCAGAGTCATCATTGGTGGAGTAGGATGCAGCCTTGCGAAATTGACCATCCAATGGACGAATGCCTTCATCAATAACAGCAGTAGCCTTGCCCTTTTCATCAGCTGAGGAAAATGTTTGTTTGAGGACTTCAATCGGGGGCAAGTAGCTACAATGGTTCAGTGTATCAGCTTTGTAGTTGAGTGAAGACCTTGTTCTGATGAATCTCATAATCCACGGAGCATAAGGCTTCAACTCAAAAGGTGACATTGCGACATTGGCCAGAGTCCTCATGAAGAAATCATGGAAGTTGACGGGAATGCCATGAATGATATTGAAAAGCAGATTCTTCATGATGCCAATGACTTTTCTTCATTCGAGTCGTGGCCCTTGATAGGACTCAATGTCTTCGTTAGAATGCGATGGACAGTCCGAGGCACATATAGTAATTCCTTCACAAGGAATTTAGTTCTTGGGGCCTGACCTGGCTTCAATGGCTACATCAGCACTTGCATATAGTGATCTGTAAGCTCAGGTTCACTGTAGACGCAACGAGCAGCTTCAAGGGGAGGACTGAGAGGCAAAGCACGAAGCAATTCAGTAGTTGGTGCCTTGTAGTGAGTATTTTCAGACATCCAGTCCAGCACCCATGAATTCACATCTTCAGAGTCTCCGGTGATGTGCAGAGTTGCATAAAATTGAAGAATGAGCTCTTCATTCCAATCACATATATCAGTGCAGAAATTTAACAGCCCAACGTCGTGAAGAACACTGAGGACTGGCACGAAGCACGACAGAGATTCCATATCCACGTGATGAATGTGCTCATGATCGAAGACTTTGTCTTTGTTGAACAGCACTGAGGAATAAAAATTTGCCTGGATGGCAGTCTAGAAATGCCTCTTCCTAATGCGAGCAGAGTCATAGGGGTTGTAATCAGTGAAGAATACGTGCTCGCCGAAGAAATCATTAGCCTTGAATTTTTGCTTCCTTGAGAATGGATCCTTTGGCTTGGGCAGAGGAGTGTTAGTCAGTTGCATCACAACCTCAGGAATGGCAATCTCAGGTTCTTCAGGCTGAGGAATTTCTGGTTCGTCTTCAGTGGCAGTCTGTGTCTTCAGTGATTCAGCAGCAGCAGTTTCTTTAGCACTAGTGCCTGGAATTTCTTCATGGACAGACGGTGTGGCATGAGCTTCATCAGATCCCATTTGAACAGTGGTTGCTGGGGACTGAGGAATTTGTTGCAATGGTGTGAAGAGTGGAGAGTTGGGGTGCTGACTTTCCCAAAAGTCACCATTCAGCACAGGTGTGGTACAGCCAATGTCCACATCTTCATCTTCTATTTCTTCAACACCGACCTCTTCAGCAGTAAACTGAGGCATAGGCGAGGAAACAGCTGGAGTTGAAGGGATTTCATCCACTTCAATTTCTTCATCCATCTGCTCTGACGAAGCAGCAGAAGGATTTTCTTCATCAGATCCGCTAGGGATCACATATTCTTCATCAAAAGGAACAAGGTCCTTTGATGGCATGGTTGAGATCGGAACAGCATCAATGGGGTTTGCAACGGAGCTGGTCAATTTCTTCATCTTCTTCGGAGCTGAAGGATCTGATGAAGTTGATGCTTTCCTTTTCTTCACTGCTACACGCTCTGCAGCCTTGGTCTTCTTCACATCTGATGCAGATGGAAGAATTGGAGTTGGGGTAGGCGCAGGAGGAGCAGAGGAATGTGGTTGATTTTCTTCAGGCACAACTGATGCAGTTGCCCTGACCTCTTCATTTTCTTCAGGCGCACCACTAGTGGATGCCCAGGCAATTTCATCAGCGGCTGGAATGCAGTCATTAGCCCTGGAACTCACATTTTCTTTAGCAGCCTGAATGTCATCAGCGGTGCTGGCATGTTCTTCAGTTGGCTGAGCAGATGCTTCAGTCTGAGGAATTTCTTGTTGTGATGGGGTTGCAACATTGGAGGTGAACTTCTCAGTCAGTTTAACAAACCTGACCTTGGGTCCTTGCCAATCAGCATAGTAAGCATTGAAATCATCGTTGAGGACTTTGATTTCAGACTGGATCTTCACAAGATCATCAGTTGTCATAGAGACAACGTTGTTCTTCAGGAATTTCCCCTTCGTGTACTCCGCTTTCTTGATCTGCCTGGCCTTCTCAAATTTCCATTTCTCTTCTTGCATGAAGGCAGTCAGCATATGATTTTGGCCAGGAGTCAGCTTGAAGTCGGGCATAGGAGTGTTTGGGTCCTTGTGCCAGAGATCAATGTAATCGAGGATCAAATTTGGATCCAAAAGCAGAGGCACATTTGTGCCCTTGGCTCTAGCGGCCCTGACTTGCCTATCTCTGATGATTTCAGCAAGTTCATCATCAGCTTCGTCTTCTTCAGATGACACTTGGAAGGCGACCTGCTTCTTGTGAGGACTTGGGCAAGAACCTCGTCCAGCAGTGGTCTTTGTCTTCAGCAGAGAGGGTCCTGTTGAAGAATTTGGAGTAGCTGAGGAACTAGCTGAAGCTCCTGAGGCAATAGAGATGCCTGAAGTCCTTTGGCACGTGGCAAGATGCACAGGTGCTGAGGACTTTGTCGGAGCAGCTGAGGACTTTGGAGGAGTAGGAGCAGCGTGAGGAATTGGCCGTGATGGCTTTGAGGATTCTGGCCGTGAGGGCATTGCTGAGGAACTTGGCCTTGAGGGCATTGAAGGTGAAGCACTTGGCTTACGCGCAGGCTTCTTTGCCATGGATTTCTTCATCTTGACAGAGGCCTCAGCGGCAGCAGCAGCAGCAGAGTCTTCATTGAATTTCCTCACTGCTTCTCTGGCTTGTCTAGCCAGCTTGGCCTGTCGCTTGACCCATTCATCAGGATAATCCTCACCACGCTTGAGGCTGGTGGGATCAGCTTCTTGGCCAGGTGCCAACGGAGGTCTTGGGCATGGAGGATTGAGTGCGAATTTCTTCATTTACTTGGGAGTCACATACCTATACTCCCTCCACTCTCTTGCCCATCTCCTCTCTATCTTCTGAATGCGCACCTTGCGCTGATTTTTATCTTCCTCAGGGGGTGTGCAGTACCCAGCATAGATGTCCTCGGGGATTTCAAATGCAGTGTTGACCTCAGGCCTCTTTCCTCCTTTCTGTGGCCTTTTTCCATCAGCCATTTTCTTCAGATGAGGAATTTGAACAATTGAATTCTCTGAAGAAGTATGCAACTTTTCTTTGAGAAACGCTGCAAATGAGTTAAGTTGATGAGAACCTAGAGATTCAGCAGCGGACATGAGTACCTGTGAACAGAGTATAGCTGCGAGGAATTTGGAGAGGTCATATGTGTTCTTACAAGGTTTTTCAAAAAGAACAAGTTTGAGGAATTCGACCAGATGAGTCTTGAAGAATTTCACTAAGCGTTCTTTGTCTTAGGTTCCAGAGTTGTATAGATCGAAGATCCACACAATTGAAGAATCTTGAAGAAAAATTATTGCTTAGAGAAACGAATCAAGAACAAATGACATGTAAGGTGTTTAGTGTGTGAACAATTTGAAGAATAAACACCTTTGAAGATTTTGTAGAAATCATTTGAATCAAAGAGGGCAGTAAAAGTAACTTTTAATTAGCCTGGACGAAGAACACGACGAACTGTGAGGTAGAGATGAGAAGTTCGTCTGTGCAGATCTTCCACGCCCTAACTCTGCGGAGGAAGACGGCTACGGCGGCGGCGGAGTGAAGAAATCCGCGGCCGGCGCGAGTACAGCGGCGATGAGGTCGAGGCAGTGAAGCTCTTCCTCACTGGCGACGATGAAGTAGCGGCGGCACTAGGGTTTGAGAAGCTCGAGCTGGAGAGAGGTCGAGTGGAGTAAAGGAAGTGAGGAAGGGGAGAGGGGGTATTTATAGCCACGGTGAAAAACTGTTCACCCGAAGATTTTGGACGAACGTGCCCCTGACCCTTCTCATTCGCTTGACATGTGTCACCCATGTACTGAGAAGTGGAGATCGTGTTAGATCGTGGGTGAATAGATAAGTATTTCGTGGGATGCGCAACGGTTTGAGCGGCAAAGCCGAAAATTTGGATAAGATAAGTTAAAAGTTATGTTCGCAAAGTCTTCAGCTGACAAGGACACAGTGAAGATTTTGAACGAGTTTCAAATAGAACGCACATGAAGAATTTGTGAATAGATTGGGTTGAGTTTAGCATAGAGGGGGAAGGGTCCGATGACATTCACTTAGCAGAAATAGCAACTTGAAGAATTAGCAATAAGTGAATGCTGTAGAGGACATAAACTCACATATATATAGCCAATGAAGAAAAACGACGGAAATGGTGAAGATAATGCAAAGTTGAAGAAAATGAACAACTGAGGAATTTCTAAACTGAGGAAAATCTCAAATTGAAGATTTTCAACTTTTGGTGGTGGCGTGACCCACCGTATAAGAATGATGATTTCAGACACCGCGTACAATTGTCATAGGGTTCTGAGAATCAAATTCTTCGTTAATTTCTTCATACTTAGAGTGTTATTCTTCATTGATTGAAGAAAAACGTTTCTTCATGTGTTGCACATCTAAGTCATCAATTTTGCATAAGTGTTAGGATGAGTGTCCTTTTCAAAGAACATTCGAAGATTCTAAGATATTTAGCTCACACCGCAACTTGCTAAATCTCTTCTCATCCAAGGGCTTTGTGAAGATATCGGCTAGCTATTCTTCAGTCTTCACATGCTCAATAGAAATGTCGCCCTTCAACACATGATCATGAAGAAAATGATGATGAATCTGAATGTGCTTTGTCTTCGAGTGCTGAACTGGGTTGTGAGCAATCTTGATGGCACTCTCATTGTCACAAAAGAGAGGCACATTCTTCACGTTGACGCTGTAGTCCTTGAGAGTTTGCTTCATCCACAACAATTGAGCACAGCAAGAACCAGCAGCAATGTACTCAGCTTCAGCAGTAGACAGTGATACGCAGTTCTGTTTCTTCGAGGACCAACAGACCAAAGATTGTCCGAGGGAATGACATGTACCAGACATTGACTTGCAGTCCACACAATCACCAGCATAGTCAGAGTCAGAATATCCAATGAGATCAAAAGCCGAGCCCTTGGGGTACCATAATCCAAGTGTTGGTGTGTGAGCTAGATATCGAAGAATATGCTTCACAGCCTTATGGTGTGATTCCTTCGGTGTAGCTTCAAATCGGGCACACATGCAAACACTAAGCATAATGTCTGGCCTAGATGCACATAAGTACAATAAAGAACCAATCATGGAGCGGTATACCTTATGATCGAAGTCAATACCATTTTCATCAGTGCACAGATGGCCATTTGTGGGCATCGGAATTTTGACGCCTTTGCAATCTTGCATGCCGAATTTCCTCAGTACATCCTTGAGGTATTTCTCCTAAGATATGAATATTCCATTGCGCTGTTGACGAATTTGAAGACCTAAGAAGAATTTCAATTCTCCCATCATAGACATTTGATATTCTTCACTCATCATATAGGCAAATTCATCACTATAACGTTGCTCAGTACAACCAAAGATAATATCATCAACATATATTTGGCACACAAACAATTCACCATCATAAGATTTAGTGAAAAGAGTAGGGTCGAGTGAACCGGGTTTGAAGCCTTTCTTCATGAGGAATTCCTTCAAAGTATCATACCATGCCCGAGGGGCCTGCTTGAGGCCATAGAGGGCCTTATTGAGTCTGAAGACTTTGTCAGGATGCTTTGGATCTTCAAAACATGGGGGTTGAGCAACATATACTTCTTCCTCAAGCTTACCATTGAGGAATGCACTTTGCACATCCATTTGATATAAAGTGATATCATGATGGTTAGCTTAAGCAAGTAATATGCGAATAGCTTCATGTCTAGCAACTGGTGCAAAAGTTTCATCGAAATCAATTCCTTCAACCTGTGTGTAGCCTTGAGCTACAAGCCGTGCCTTATTCCTCACCACAAGGCCATTTTCATCTTGCTTGTTGCGGTAGATCCACTTTGTGCCAATGATATTGTGCTTGCGAGGATATGGACGTTTAACCAGTTCCCATACGTTGTTGAGCTCGAATTGATGTAATTCTTCTTGCATGGACTGAATCCACTCAGGCTCCAGAAATGCTTCATCTACCTTAGTGGGCTCTGTGATAGAGACAAAAGCATAGTGCCCACAAAAGTTAGATAAATGGGAAGCTTTTGAGCGTGTGAGAGGACCTGGTGCTTCAATGTCATCGATGATCTTTTCAACTGGCACTTCTTTTGCAACGCGAGGATGAGTTGGTTGTCGTCGAGGAATTTGATCAGCATTTTCTTCAGCACCATTTTCTTCAGGTGCATTAGCTCGACGTTCTTCATGTTCTGGAATGAATTCTTCAGCAGATTCTTCGGTAGGAATGACATCCTCAGTAGCCTTG
Source organism: Aegilops tauschii subsp. strangulata (assembly GCF_002575655.3). NCBI lineage: Eukaryota > Viridiplantae > Streptophyta > Magnoliopsida > Poales > Poaceae > Aegilops > Aegilops tauschii. The sequence goes on from NC_053035.3 coordinate 394,101,187, forward strand.
AACTTGATAGTTTCCTCAGGTGCTGGTTCATCTATCACATAGGGTAGGTGCTCTCTTTGCGAGCCATTAGTTTCATCAAACCACACATCTACAGTTTCAACAACCTTGTGAAGAACGTTGTTGAAGACTATGTAGGTATGCGAGTCCTTTCCGTAACCAAGCATAAAACCTTCATGTGCTTTTGGTGCAAATTTAGCATTGTGATGAGGATCACTAATCCAACATTTAGCACTAAAGACTTTGAAATAACTCACATTGGGTTTCTTGTCAGTGAGGAGTTCATAGGCAGTCTTCTTGAAGAATTTGTGAAGATATACCCTGTTGATGATGTGGCACGCAGTATAAATTGCCTCAATCCAGAAGTGACGAGGCGTCTTGTACTCATTAAGCATAGTGCGAGCCATCTCAACAAGAGTTCTGTTCTTGCGCTCCACGACGCCATTCTGCTGAGGAGTGTAAGGAGCAGATAACTCATGAGTAATACCAAGTTCATAAAGATAGTCATCAAGACCAGAATTCTTGAACTCAGTTCCATTGTCACTTCTGATGTGCTTTATTTTCACACCGAAGTTGGTTGAAGCCCTCGAGGAAAATCGTTTGAAGACTTCCTGCACTTCATGTTTGTAAGTGACAATATGTACCCAAGTGTAACGAGAGTAATCATCAACAATAAAAAAGCCATAGAGAGATGCATCATTTGTGACTGCTGAGTAATGGTTAGGACCGAAGAGATCCATATGAAGCAATTCAAATGGTTGAGTAGTGGTCATGATAGTCTTTGCTGGATGCTTAGCCTTGGTCATCTTTCCAGCTTCACAGGCTCCGCATAAGTGATCCTTGAGGAATTTGACATTCTCAATGCCAATGACGTGCTTCTTCTTCGCAAGCGTGTGCAAATTTCTCAAGCCTGCATGACCAAGTCGTCGATGCCATAGCCAGCCTTCTGAAGCTTTTGCAAGTAGGCACATGGCTGGTTGCGGTCCTGTAGAGAAATCAACAATATACAAGTCTCCTCTCCTAAAGCCTTCAAAGACTTTGGAATTGTCAGTTTCCATAACCACAACACAACGATACTTGCCAAAGACAACAACCATATCAAGATCACAAAGCATTGAGACAGACATAAGGTTGTATCCTAAGGACTCGACAAGCATGACTTTGTCCATGTGTCGATCCTTTGTGATCGCAACCTTACCTAGACCCAATACCTGACTTTTGCCTTTGTCAGCGAAGATGATATGCTTCAGATGCGATGGTGATAAGGGAGCATCCATCAATAGATTCTTGTCACCAGTCATGTGATTTGTACATCCACTATCGAGGACCCACTCAGTGGCTTTGGGTTGATCATCCTGCAGATGAATTAGTGCAGCTTACGAACTTCATATACTTCATCAGTGAAGAATATGACATCAATTCATCAGACCAATTTTATCAAGCAATGCAACAGTTAAAACAGTATGAGGACGTGAGAAATGAAAGTTCATTTCTTCATGATTAGCCTGTGTCCTTTCAGGCACTCTCAGGTCTCCAGCAAATTCTTCAGACGTTTGAGCACGTCTGGAGACCTGACCCTGCATAAGAGATTAGTTCTTTTTATTCACCACCCACATCTGAAGGGGTGGCAAAGAGTTCATCACTCTGCGAGCTCCATACGAGAAAGGTGGCATAGAAGCCAATCCATTTCGTTTCACATAAGAGGAGTTAGGGTAAGCATATGAATAAGCAGAGAAATTCTTCGAGGACTTATGAACATAATTATTAGAAGAATAATGCTCATATTCATAGCCCATAGCTCTTCCCTGCGAAACAGAGTTGTTAGCACGATGATGTTCATATGAGGACTTTGATCCTTTTGAGGAATATGATCCACGTGAGGAATTCGATCCGAATGAGGACTTGGATCCATATGAAGAATTTGGTCCATATGAAGAATTTGATCTGGGGTTCCTATTCTTCACAGGTGGTGTCATGAGGACATTCACCTGAAGACTTTCAAGGCACCTTTTGGGAACCCAGATTTTCTTCATAGGGGAACCGTTCCTGCAGTTAGTGCCAACATATCTAGCAAATACTTCACCATTCTGATTTTTGAAGAGTTTATAGTTGGAGTCAAATGACTCATCAGAAGAATGAGAAGATTCACACGTAAAGCCAGATAAATTGGATGGATCAACTGGAGTTCCCTTTGCAGCAACCCATGAGGTTTTGGGGTATTGCTCAGGCTTCCAATATGTACCATCAGCATTGAGTTTCCTCTCAAAGGCAATACCCTCTTTCCTAGGGTTCCTGTTGAGGATCTGCTTTTTAAGCACATCACAAAGAGTCTGATGCCCTTTGAGGCTTTTGTACATGTCTGTCATGTACAATTCCTTCAGCCCTGCATCGTCAGTGATACTAGCAATGTCCTCAGATGAGGAATTAGTGATAGCAGAGACAGTTGAAGAATTTGTAGCATTAGAAGCATTTGAACATTCAGGTGAAGAATTAGCAGATTCACGTTTAATGCATTTCAAACATGGAGGAACAAATTCTTCCTGAGCAGCGATGATTTGTTGAGCAAGTAATGAATCGCGCTCCTTCTGAAGATTTTCATAACTCACTCTTAGCTTCTCAAGATCTTGCTTTATTTGAAGAAATTCATAAGAAAGCTTCTCATGATCAGATAAGAGAGTGTTATGTTGATCTTGAAGGGTGTCATACTTAGTATGAAGTCTCTGAAGATTTTCAGCCAAAGCTTTTGACTGATCCATTTCTTCACCCAACATATCATCGCTCTTATTTAGCATGTATTGAACTTTTTCCAAAGCTCTTTGTTGTTTAGTGGCAAGGGAAGCAAGTTTGACATAGCTGGGTCCAAATTCATCACCAGATTCATCATCACTTGACTCGGATAGGTAGCATTCAGTTACCTCAGCACTTTTTGCCATAAGGCATGATGAAGAGGATGATGATTCTGGTTCGAATGTCATCGCTTTGAGAGATTCCTTGAAGTCCTCAAACCAAGGATCATGACGGGTTCGATGACCTTCATAGACCTCAGAGAGACGGTCCCAGATAAGCTTCGCATGATTGAGATGCATGATGTTCCTGAACTGATTTTGAGACAGACAGGAGCAGATGACGTCCTTCGCCGTGAGGTTGAGAAGAGTGTACTTGCGAATGTCATCAACTTCCGCCGTCTTGCACAGATCGGTAAGACCAATCTCAGTGATGGTCCACAGTTTGCTGTTCATCGCCATGAGGCACTTCTTCATCATGGCCTTCCACTTGGGATACTCGTGGCCGTCAAAGATGGGGCATGTCACTTTCTTCATACCTGCGGTCGACATAACTAAAACTCCAGGCGGTTAAACCAAAGTCACACAGAACAAGGGAGTACCTTGCTCTGATACCAATTGAAAGTGCGTTATATCGACTAGAGGGGGGTGAATAGGCGATTTTTATGAATTCTTCACTGAGGACTTTGTGGGTGAGGAAATTCCTTAGCGAAGAACTAGTTGCAGCGGAATAAGTACTCAAGAGAAAGCATAGCATAACATAGGCATGGTCATCATGATGAAATGAAGACAAACACAGAGCACAGAAAGTGTAAACACAGGATAGCACAGGATGAAGACAAACAGACTGAAGAAATTGAACTGAGGAAATTGAGAAAGTCTTCAGTTAAAGTCTTCAAACACAGATATGACAAGCACACAACATAGTAATGGGGAAATGAAAGAGTTGAGGAAATAGAACCAGTAGGCTTGGTGAAGACAATGATTTGGTAGACCAGTTCCAACTGCTGTCTCAGTTGTACATCTAGTTAGGGCGGCTAGGTATTTAAACCTGAGGACACACAGTCTCGGACACCCAGTCCTGAACACGCAGTCCAGGACACTTAGTCCTCACCGTATTCCCCTTGAGCTAAGGTCACACAGACCTCGCCCAATCACTCGTGGTAACTCTTCAGGTGACTTCCGAACCTTCACAAACTCGGTCACTTGGCGATCCAAAATTCCTCTTGGATGCTCTAGACCATGACGCCTAACCGTCTGGAAGAACCATAGTCTTCAAAGGTAACAAGCGTCGGATCCACGCAGGATCAATCTCTTTAGTGATGCTCAATCACTTTGGGTTTGTAGGTGTTTGGGTTTGGGTTTTTCCACACTCAATGATTTTCACTCAAAGTCCTCGGAGGATGGGATGCTCTCAAATGACAAATGTCAGTTTCTCTCGGAGCAGCCAACCAGCTAGTGGTTGTAGGGGGCGGCTATTTATAGCCTAGGGAGCAGCCCGACATGATAAGACATAAATGCCCTTCAATGATATGACCGTTAGGTGGGTAGATATTTTGGGACAGCTGGCGCATAGCACAGCAACGGTCGGAAATTTGAGTATCAAATTCCTCATGGCTATCATGTTCCTCACTGTGTAGGCAATCCGCACTGGCGAATTCCTAACTCCTCGGTCAGAACAAATTCCTCAGAGACCAGAAGAACTTCGTGTCTGTCACTGAAGAATATGACTGAACTGTATGAGATTTCCAATGGCTTCACTCTAAGGGATTTGTAGGTGTAGGATTTTGAGTTGAGCATCACATGGAAATTTTTCCTTAGTATTTCCTCGACCCCCTTTAACAGTACGGTGTTTCCTATGACTCAAGAAAGAGAAAATGAAACTACGAAAACAAAAGTCTTCACGCTTCATGTTCCTCAAATGAATACCAAGTCTTCAAGGTCACACCAATTTCTTCACTTTCAAAGTCTTCAGAAAGTCTTCAGAAATCCAAAGTCTTCAGTCGAAGAACTTCATTTTTAGGGGTCGACTTTCTCTGTAAATATCAAACTCCTCATAGACTTATAGACCTGTGTACACTCATAAACACATCAGTCCCTTAACCTATAAGTCTTCAATACACCAAAATCACTAAGGGGCACTAGATGCACTTACATGCTTGAGTGCCTGCGACCAGTAATGGTCGTTAGCTTCCTCGGCGACATTGGGCGAAGAGACCGCGATACACCTCTTTTGGGCTAGTCGCTCCTCAAGATCCATGGGAAGCGTAGCCGGGCTTAGGCTGCGATGCTCTGGAGTGGGGGTGGGGATGGAGATCTGTGGGAAAGGGGGCATTTGGCAGGCATCATCTAAGAAACTCAGGGCGGCCTGGGTATGGAGATCGGTGGGTAAGCTGCACGGGCAAAACCGGCAGATGTTGACAATGGAGGCCTTGCGGCGGCGGCGGCAGGGACCTTGCTAGGGTTTCGAGCGAGGGAGGGTGTGTGTGTGTGTGCACGCCCGAGGAGGTTGTGATGTGTGTGTGTGTGTGTGGAGGGGGGGTTGTTTGAGGAAATGACGCGGGTACTGAAAATTTTACTACGCGGGATTCAAACGCGGGAGTGAAATGCCGGGGCTATTGAAAATTTTGATGATGGTGCATCGCACACGGTGCGGAGATAACAACCGTGTGTTATGAAACAGAAAAACCCTCGAGGCGGGCAGATATTTTCGAGGGATGTAGGCAGGATTGGGAACAAGAAACATCACACACGGTCGAAACACAATAACTGTGTGTTATCAAACAGAAAAAAGCTGCAGGCGGGTAGATATTTTTTGAGAGGGGAATCCTCGTGCCCTCGTGGAGCCCAATGTACTGTGCGGATGTGTGCGTGATAGGGGCACCGACGTGACACACGGTTAGTTTGAGTGAACCGTGTCTGTTGCGTCATCTGACTTGTCTAATATTCATAAATTTGGCGAAAAATGACGCGGGAGAGGGTCAGAACACAAACACGCTTGCATGTGGACCAAATTTATGTATGAAAAGGGTGGTTTGATGTTCAAATACCAAATGGAACTTAGATGTGGCACCTATCTCGCAAAGCACACGGTATTTCTTTCCCCCCTCATGTCGGCATGAAGGGAATCCCAAGCTATGAATGCATGCCCCCCATCGAGGTTCACCTAGCAAAGTTCGAAGTAGCTAGCAGCCCCCCCTCATGTTGGCACAAAGGGAATCCTAAGCTATGAATGCATGCCCCCCTCGTGTCGGCACAAAGGGAATCCTAAGCTATGAATGCATGCCCCCAACCGAGGTTCACCTAGCAAAGTGCAAAGTAGCTAGAAGCCCCCCTCGTGTCGGCTCGAACGGAATTCTAAGCTATGAATGCATGCCCCCCAACCGAGGTTCACCTAGCAAAGTGCGAAGCGGCAGCCCCCCACACACTTTCAGTCAGCAGGCTAGAGAGGCATCTCACCAAGATGGATCGTAAAACGGACCAAGAATAATCCACCTTGGTCGTACAACCTCTCTCTTGTTATTGGTCAAAGTGATGGCCGTCCATGCGACCCCGAAGATGGGCTAGCTCGCCAATAATCACGCAAGTAGCTAGTCCCCGAAGACAACCACTACATGCATGTGGTCCACACATATATATGTAAGGAGAGGTGTGTTTTTAAATACACAATGGAACAACTTTGATGTGGCACCGTGATTTCAAACTAGAAATCCCCACACTGAGTGAGGGTTATTAGGTTGACGATGCATATGTATGTTACACCACACTTCAAGCCGACGACGGGGATTCATGCATGCATGCGTGCATAGTATATGCGCTCAAACTTAATTAGGTCTGAATCTCACCATGACCTATACTACGATAACATGACCAAAGGAAGAATCCGCCATGGTAACCAATCTTATTGTCGATCAAGGTGATCATGGATATCCACGCGGGCCCACGAATATATAGGCTTGTCGTAGATAACCACACGAGGGAGTGTACTATTCGAAGACAACCACTACATGCATATGTATGGAGGTGATACGTGCATGCATGTTTGAATACCATTTCACAACATTGTTGTGGCGCCTGTGTCGAAAATCGTATAGTCCCCACACGGAGCGAGATTTGTTCATGACATGTAGTTGTACTAGCCACTTCAACTCGATGGGAGGGATTCATGCGTACACATGCATGTGTGTGTGCTCAAACTGTATCATGTCATCCCAGAGCATGACCTATATATATACCGTATTACAAGCGAAAAAATAATCCCTCCTAAGTCAAATTAACCTCTCTTGTTGTCAGGCAAAATGTAGTGATGGACCAAGCGGGCCCACAGATGGAAAGCATCGATATCGCTGATAACCGCTTAAGTGGGTGCGAGAGGACAACCACCATCGATTTGCATGTGGGTCAAACATATGATGAATACCCAAAATGCACAACTTTGATGTGCCACATGCCTAAAAAACCGTAACCCCCCCCACACACACAGAGCGAGGTTCATGAAGCGTACTACATATGATGGTCCCCTTCTCCCTCTTCGACGCATACTATATGCTCCTACCGTAATACAACCCAAAAAGAATCCTCCTCGATGGTGAAATTAATTAACCTCTCCCGATGTAGGTCAAAGTGATGCATGCATCAAAAATGGCCTCATGGGCCCACAGATGGAAGCGTCACACGTGAGTGTCCTAGCTAGGATAACCACCGCCTGCATGCATGTGGGCTAAAGAGGTGTTGTGTGATGTTTGAATAGCCAATTTCTCAATATTTGATGTGGCACGTGCCTCGGAAACCGAAAAGTCCCGACACTGAGTGAGGTGTACTTGTTCACGGACGCGTACGTATAGTATATATGCTAGTCCCCTCCCACCTCTTCGATGCGAACTATATACCACCATAACACAAGCAAAAAAGATTCTACATTGCTGGTCAAATTAACCTCACTACCGGCTGTTCGTCGAAGTGATGGACGACGACCTCGTGCCCCCACAGAAAGCGTCACATGCGAGTATCGAGTGTCGTGTAGGACAACCATCGATTGCATGTGGCCAAAACATGTATATATGAAAGGGTTGTGTAATGTTTTAAATAAAAAAAATTCAAGACTCTGATGTGGCACCTGCCTAACAAAACAACCAACCCACACGGTGGCTCACAACTTGTAGGGTACTGCGACCCACCCGCCACCCCCAGACGCACACACCCATACACACACCGTGAATCCACCGCAACTACGATGCAAGTTAAATTATCCCGTGGTGAACATATGTTACCAAAGGAGGGACTTTTTATTTTTTTTTTAAAAACAGAGATCATTAAGACATTTTAGTACATTAATTGATCAATTTTCTACAGGTATAATGCGCAAAAATCAAATTTGAGCTACATGCACACGTGACAGTGCACCTAAATGGATTGCAAGAACACACGTGTCTCACTGGGTGCATATTTTACTCCCCATGTAAGAAATTTCAAACATTGAGAATCTTGATTTTTAAATTCTAGTACATCCAAAACTTATTTGAAGTTCATGAAACTTATCGTGTTGTCATATGGACACCAGTACAAAGTGACATTGTATTTTATTTTTGTCAAATTTGAGACCAGTTTTGATGTAATATTTATCTAATTACAAACGAGAGATTATTGATAATTGGGAACCAATATCCCAAACAGATTATTTATTCGAACCGTGAGCGTTAGACCAACAATGGATACGTGTCATGCTTCGGTTTAAGCAATAAAGCGGCAGCATTAATCATCCAAATAGAAAAACAATATACGTGCCGCCACGCGACCTGTGTGTCGTGCGAGCATGCGTGAGTTGACGGGACGCATGCGAGCAGCTCACCGTGCAGGCAGACCGGGAGGCGTGCATGCAGTTGTTTGAATTGATGGAGGCGTGCTCGCTGCGCAGTGTCATCGAGAGGCGTGCGAGTAGCTATATGAAACGACGGTAGGCGTGCCAGCAGTCCGGTGCGCAGGTTCGCCGGGAGGTGAGCCAGCGGTTTGACCGCCGCCCGCCTCTCTCCCACTGCTCCATATTAATGGTGCACCCTGATGTCTGCTAGGACTATGTCGGTATTTTCCCAAAGAGGAAGGGATGATGTAGCACAACAGTGGTAGGTATTTCCCTCAGTGATGAAACCAAGGTTATCGAACCAGTAGGAGAACCAAGCAAATAACAAATACTCGCAACCCGACGTGTAAAAGGGGTTGTCAATCCCTTTCGGGTAACGGCGCCTAGAGATAGGCAAACAGACATGAGAGAGTTGTAAATATTGATAGATCGAACGCCAAATAAAATAAATTGCAGTAAGGTATTTTTGTATTTTTTGTTTAATAGATCTGAAAATAAAAGGAAATAAAATAGATCACAAAGGCAAATAATATGAGAAAGAGACCTCGGGGCCGTAGATTTCACTAGTGGCTTCTCTTGAGAAAATAACAAACGGTGGGTGAGCAAATTACAGTTGGGCAATTGATAGAACTTCAAATAATCATGACGATATCCAGGCAATGATCATTATATAGGCATCACGTCCAAGATTAGTAGACCGACTCCTGCCTGCATCTACTACTATTACTCCACACATCGACCGCTATCCAGAATGCATCTAGTGTATTAAGTTCATGGAAAAACGGAGTAATGCAATAAGAACGATGACATGATGTAGACAAGATCTATTTATGTAGAAATAGACCCCCATCGTTTTATCCTTAGTAGCAACGATACATACGTGTCGGTTCCCCTTCTGTCACTAGGATCAAGCACCGTAAGATTGAACCCACTACAAAGCACCTCTTCCCATTGCAAGATAAATAGATCAAGTTAGCCAAACAAAACCCAAATATCGGAGAAGAAATACGAGGCTATAAGCAATCATGCATATAAGAGATCAAAGAAGACTCAAATAACTTTCATGGATAAAAAGATAGATCTGATCATAAACTCAAAGTTCATCTGATCCCAACAAACACACCGCAAAAAGAGTTACATCATATGGATCTCCAAGAGACCATTGTATTGATAATCAAAAAAAAGAGAGGAAGCCATCTAGCTACTAACTATGGACCCGAAGGTCTACAAACAACTACTCACGCATCATCGGAGAGGCACCAATGGAAGTGGTGAACCTCTCCGTGATGGTGTCTAGATTGGATCTTATCGTGGTTTTGTCACGGCAGATGTCCTAGAGAAAGGACTTAGTCGTGGAGTCATCTCTACGGGTTAGCTTAAAGGGGTTAAAGCGGACAAGGGACGCAAGAGAGTTTTATACTCATTCGGCCCCTTAGGATGAAGGTAAAAGCCTACGTCTAGTTGTGATGGAATTGCTGGGGTTTCGATGACCAGGGAGCGAATACGCTTTGCCTGAGTCTTGAGTTGTGGTCTGTTGTCCTTGAACCGCTGCCGGGTCATCCCCTTATATACATGGGTTGACGCCCATCGGTTCACAGAATCCCGAGGCCAGCTCATAATCGTGTCCGGCTCGGTCTCTGCTACTTCTATCGTACAACACAAGTTTACATATCAATGCCGGTTTATGTCTACAGGCCTTAAACCGGCTTTGGGCCCTGGGCCTTCATAAAGCATCACCGTCTGTCTTCATGGACTTCAGATACAGATGAACTACTTATGGGGTTAACCCGGCCTCTCCTGGCCGGTTTACGCCCAGTGGTAATATCCCCAACATTAGGACCCAGATTGATTTGAACTGGTTCATGTCAATCCTCAATACTTTAGAAAATTTCTTCTTCAACATCTTCACATAATCTTGTAAACCGCCGTGACATCATCTTCTAGGACCATGGTAAATCGCCGTGACATCACCTGTTATTTAAAACTGTGTATAATTCACCTTCATTAATGAGCCTCTGACAATCGAGGCGACAACTCCGCCTCATATCCAAAATTTAGGCTCCTCGATTTTCGCGCCTGACGCTTATCTTTCTGCCCTTATAAATAGGGCCAGGGGGTCTTTCCATTTTCCCCCTCGTGCCTCTTCGCGTCGTCGTCTTCCTCGCACCGACCTACACTCGAGCTCTGCCGCCGCCGTCGTCCTTCGTCTCTGCTTCGACAAAGGCCGCTGCATCAACCTGATCGTATCAGAGAAAAGCGGTGATCCTCTGCTGCTTCCTCCTGCACCAGTAAGTCCCTCTTCTTCTCGCCCTAGATCCGTCATTAGGGTTCGGTGTTCTTCATAGCTTGAAGCTGTTCTTCCTTCGGTAGCACCAATGGCCGGTTAGATCTGACTATTTTCAGCGCCTTTTGTAGTTTAGACTCCTGCTTCCTTGTTAGAACATCTGCCTTGTATAAAACTCATCCCAACTTGGTGAATCCTTTAACACGCTGGAAATTAGGTCAGAATATTTTTTTTTCCAACGCGCGGTAGATCTAAAATTACCATGGCAAGATGTGAAACTTGTTTCTTCCTTCACTTATACACTTTTAATACCAGATTGGGCGGTTTAACTTCATGTACAAAATGATGACCCAGTAGATACCATTAGTCCCCTGTTGAACCGCCAATGCATCCATCATTGTACTGTTTCCATTACCAGACTCCGGTTCACGAATAACCCATTCCGGTTTAACAATATGCTTACATCCTTATACCGCTGTATAGTTGTCCATTGTAAATCTTAAACTGGCAATAATCATGTTTCAGATCTTTCATTGCCATGGCCAAGCAAGTCTATGAATGCAATTGGGCTCCTTCTCGAGTAACCGAAGAACAGTTAAACAATCTTGTTAAAACGGGCGCTTTAGCCAAGAAAGATGTCATCCACTTGAGGATCCCTGGCCCGGAAAATTCTCCTACACCCAAACACGGAGAGGTAGTCATGTTTGCTGATCATCTCGGGCGAGGTTTTAGCCCTCCAGGTTCAAAAAATTTCCGGGATGTACTGGCCAGTTTTCAACTGCGCCCTCAAGACATCGGTCCCAATTCTGTGACCAACATCTGCCACTTCCAAGTCTTCTGTGAAGCTTATCTGCAAGAGGAACCTACAGTCGAACTGTTTAGGGATTTCTTTCACTTAAACCGTCGCACAGAGTTCTCGGATGGACCCAATACGGAACTGGGCAGAATGGCGGTTCAGAAAAGGAAGGAAGTCACCTTCCCTCATCCCAAACTCCACAGTCACCCCAAAGAGTGGAACCAGACTTGGTTTTATTGCATGGATACATCTCCACCTGATGAAAACCCCCTGCCGGGTTACCGCCCTGAACGCCTTAGCAACACACATCCTTTTCCTCAGAGGTTGACGTCAAAAGAAAGGGCCAACTATGCTCCCCAATTATCAAAGCTTAGAGCCTTCATGGCGAACGGTTTGACAGGAGTTGATCTTGCTCGTTGCTGGATAAGCTGGAGTATTTTGCCCTTAAGTCGGCGCGCCGGTTTGATGAGCGAGTATACGGGGAGTTTGAAGAATGCTCAGCGGCACATTGACATTCAGCTTACAGATGCAGAAGTCACTGAGGCTGTAAAGAAAATGCTGAACGAACCGGAGGCTGTCTGTGCCCAAAGCGGACTACTCCCTTTCTGCGCTTTCAACAAACCGCCATCTGTAAGAATCATATAATCTTTTTATCTGAAGTTGCTTTTGTCCAAATATTCTTTGAAAGTGTGATTATTTTCTGACAGGGTGATGATCCATTCTGGAACAAGAAACCACCACAAGACAAACCGGTCAAGACGCAAGATAAACCGGTCAAGCCAGTTCGTCCAAAGACCAAGGTTATCAAAAAACCTGCCAAGAAAAGGACCACTGCATCCTCCGAGCTACCAGCTGATGACGATGTGGGTAATCCGGAATCAGAGGTAGAACTTGACTCTCTTGGTTCATTTTCGTACATCTCATTGAAAATGATTATTATCAGGACAACGTTGAAGGCAGTCATGCTGATGACATAGAGGTAACCATTCTTTCCTCCGATTCAGATCCTCTGCCAACATCAAAAATCCATCAAGCAAACCGGAAAGTAAAATTTTCTCACCCCCTTGCTTACTTGGACCCAAACTTTCTTTTGAAGACACAGCAGCACGAGGCTCGCCGCACAACCCGGCACAGCGGCCAGGTAGTTATCTCCACCAGTTTACCGAACAGTCCGGTTCGGAAACGCCGATCAGAGGTCTCTTATCCCATTGATACTTCATGCCCCAAAGCAGGTTGTTTCCGCCAGCCTCTTAACCCGTGTGATTCAAATTATCAGGGTACTTCTCACTCATCTTCTGGCGAGTCATCGGCCACACAGCTTCCACCCCTCAAAACAGTTCCTGGGTGAGCTATGCACGTGTCTTTATTCTTGATGTGTTATTTTTACATATTGTACTAATCCTCATGTCTATCTTCTCTCAGCGCCAAGCCGAGACCCGGCAAGAAGGCTCGGTTAAGCAAACCGGCTGATGATAATACAGCTGTTGAACCGAAAAAACTCCAGATCCGGAAGAAACCGATGCCGATGCCCTGCTTAATGATCCGCTGCCTCAAGTCCATGACTTCCTTGCCGAACAAGTGCAAGTTGACACTACAAGCCATGCAGACCAGCCAACCAGCCCTGTCCGAACTGATGACAGACCGGTCAGTCCAGTTAAGGATACTGACAAACCGCCAACTCCAGTAAAGGTTGCTGATGACAAAGATGATGACATTATGATTACTGGCACTGGCCATACCGCTCCGGGCAATCCTGTCGCTTTATCAAAGCACACTGCCAAAGATGAGCTCTCTGCAATTGGCAAAGGCAAATGGAACGCCGATTTGTCAAATTATGCCCATCTGAATGCTCAAGACCTTCATTCTGGCTTCCTGAACCGTCTGTACACCAGCCGTGACTATGAAGCCGGTTTTGTAAATATGATGAAGGAGCGATATGAGGTAACTTCATAAGTGCTTCTCTCTTATATTTAATTGCAGCTTATCAACTCCAGTAGCCCCCAAGTGACGGTTTAAGATACCAATTTGAACCGGGACTTAGTAACAATTTCATGTTTGCAACAATCCATCTTAACTTCACTGATGTAGCCCCCAAGGGCCGGTTTAACTTTATAAAGATGAACCGGGACTTTGTATAAGAATTCCCATATCAGCCTTTTATGAGCAAATACACATTAGCCCCCAGGTGCCAAGCTTAACACTTGTATTGTGCTTGGGACTTGTAAAAATATCTGATAAAGAGCAAATATTCATTAGCCCCCAAGTACTAAGGGCATAACTTGTTATGTGCTTGGTACTTTAAATATGCACTATCAACTCATAGTATGTCGCTTTCTTACAGGCTGAGCTGAGCAAAAAGGAATCTCAAACCGCCGATTTGCAAGAAAATATCAAGTCCCAGCAAGCCGAAACATCCAAGGCAAAAGAGGAGCTGACGAGCGCTTTAGCCGCTATGGAAAAGCTAAAGGAGAGCTTCAGCAAGGAGCGGGCGGATTGGAACACAGAGAAATCCGCTTTGCAGAAAAGAGCCGAAGAGGCAGAAGCAGCTCTCAAACCGGTGGTAGACGAGCTGACTGGTGTAAAGCGGCAAGTACATGCTATGACTGCTTCTGTGTTTGGTAAGCATCCTTGCTTTATATTTTCAACATATCTTCCCATGTGTTGCTGGTTTACTGACGTTTATAATGATGCAGGAACTCGTATTAGCCATCTGGGCTTTAACGTACAGAAGAAATTGAAAGCGGCCTATACTCTGATAGAGCAGCTGTATACCGGTGCGCAGCGGATCATCTGCACCGCTTCACACAATAAACCTCCTCCAACATTGATCAAGGACACCTTAGAAAGGCTATCCATGCTGCCTGCCCTGGTTGAAGAACTAAAGAAAGTTGCGGCAAGGGCTGGTGCTCTGACCGCTCTAACCCGGGCAAAGGTGTGGTGCCTGATCTTGATCCGGTGGATGTGGCTAAAGGCTTCCCAAGCTTAAAAGAAGACGGATCAGAATTTGGCAATGAAGATCTCCGCGCCATAAACCAGGAAGTACGTCCACTGGCTTGTCAATTGGCTGAAGAAGCTGATCTCTCGTACTATCAGGCAAGTTATGATGACAAGAACAGACGGGTTGCTGCACCAATTCCTGAAGCGCAAAATCTGATCCCTCCAATCCGTAAGCACACTTATGCCCCTGATATTGAACCGTCAACCCTTATAAGCGATGAAGCTGTGTTCCAAGCTTTAACTGGGATCGACTGGACAACTGTTGACTTCCAGCCGCTGGGTAGAGACGAAGAAGATGAACCGGTGCAAGATGATCCGCAGCCGTCAGGTCAAGCTGATAAGCAATCATAATCCGGGGGCCGGTTTAGTCTTCCACGTGGTGCAGTGCTTATTAAGAAACAATTATCCCTTTGGGCACTGGAACGCCTTGTAATAGGCTAGTTAAAACACTTGGTCTGTTATGCCTTCGTGCATATTTATCTGCAACTGATGTGCGCTAATCCGCCATGCTTAAGATATGATGTTCATAATCCATAGCTATTTATTCAAGTTGTTCCTGCAGATAAGAAGCTTAAAGCGCCCTGGCGGTTTACCACCGGGCGGGTCATGATACCCAAATATATATATGACCAAGGTTTAGAACCAAGGTTGTAAAAGATAACCAAATATGGAAATATATGATACCTGTGACCTTTAGGCATAGTGTTGGCTGACCAACTTTGTAATGAGGGTAATAACCCTAATCGGGAGTAGAAGTAACTCCTGTCATATGATGTCGGTTTATTAGAAAACCGTTCTGGGCTGTGATAAACACCGGTTTAATCCATACTGGTGACTTTTTGTCAAAACCAGACCGGGCTGATAGTCGCCGGATTATAATTTGATCGTGTAGTGACAACTTGTAGTTGACAGCCTAACCGGGTTGATAAACACCAGTTTAAAAAACATCACAAACCTTATGAAAACAAGGAAAACTTAGCAAAAGGCAAATAAAAAACCGTTGTAGTCAAGGGTTTTCACGGGCTGCCCGGCCCCAAATTCGAGGCTTTTCATGGGCTGCCAGGCCACTGAGTTAAACCATTTTTGCAAAGCCTTTTAAGATGGTCCTCAATCCTTAACCAATCATCGTTTTAACTTGACAAGTTCAGGGTCTTCATTTTAGAGTAACTTGTCAAAGTTCGAAGGGTCATACCAGGTTTACCTGGGTGGAGTGACTTACTTAAATAGGCAGGTTACCCGGGGTTTTAGGTGTATACACCAGGCTTCCAAGCCATGGCTTGATAGCCTGTTACAAGTGTAGATTCTTAGTTCATTTCGACAGCAAAGAATCCCCAAGCAACATTGTGAGCTGTGCTCAGTGGGTGCCTATGTTTGAGCTGTTGTTTTACAACACTCTCTTTGGCCCCGGATTGATGTGGCTTTGAGCCGATCAACAGGTGTGACTATGGTTCAGATACGACCAAGCCCCCAAGTGATGCTGTGGCATTGCGTCGATCAAGAGGTGTAGCTATGGTTCCGATACGACCAAGCCCCAAGTGATGCTGTGGCATTGCGCCGATCAAGAGGTGTAGCTACGGTTCAGATACGACCAAGCCCCCAAGTGATGCTGTGGCATTGCGCCGATCAAGAGGTGTAGCTATGGTTCGGATACGACCAAGCCCCCAAGTGATGCTGTGGCATTGCGCCGATCAAGAGGTGTAGCTATGGTTCGGATACAACCAAGCCCCCAAGTGATGTAATATAAAGCTTTGAGAAGCTAAATCAAGGGGTAAACCGGACGCCTCTTTGTAAGCTCCATGTAACCACACATGATGTAAGAAAAACAACAGATACCCCGCTTTAGCTGAGGTTCCGGTTTATTATACTGATCATAATATATACAATGTCATAATATGTACATAAGCAGAGCCTATAGCTCAAGTATAGGAGGGCCGAAGATGAGCAATATTCCACGGCCGGTTGGTCTCCTCCTCCGATTTACGTGAGTCTTTGTGCTCTCGAACATCGATTAGGTAGTATGACCCATTGTGCAGATTCTTGCTGACCACAAAGGGTCCTTCCCAAGGGGGGATAGCTTATGCATATCCGTCTGATCCTGGATGAGCCGAAGCACCAAATCGCCTTCTTGAAAGGTTCTGGTTCTAACCCGGCGGCTATGATAATGACGCAGACCTTGCTGATAAATCACCGAACGGGCTGCTGCCATGTCACGTTCCTCATCTAACAGGTCAAGAGCTTCATGCTATGCCTTCTCGTTGTCAGTTTCAACATATGCCGCTACACGAGGCGAGTCATGACGGATGTCACTAGGAAGAACTGCTTCCGCTCCATAAACCATGAAGAATGGTGTGTATCCTGTCGATCTGTTGGGTGTGGTATTGATGCTCCACAACACAGAAGGTAACTCCTCAACCCAACAACCCAGCGTCCGTTGCAAAGGAACCATAAGCCGGGGTTTGATGCCTCTCAAGATCTCTTGATTGGCTCTCTCCGCTTGACCATTAGACTGTGGGTGAGCTACTGATGACACGTCAAGCCGGATGTGCTCACGTTGACAGAACTCCTTCATGGCACCTTTTGACAGATTGGTACCCTTGTCTGTTATAATGCTATGTGGAAAGCCGAACCGGAAGATCACCTTTTTGATGAATTGAACCGCCGTGGCTGCATCACACTTACTAACTTGCTCTGCCTCCACCCACTTCATGAACTTATCAACCGCCACCAAAAGGTGGGTCTTCTTGTCCTTGGACCTCTTGAAAGGCCCAACCATATCCAGCCCCCAAGTTGCAAACGGCCAGGTGATTGGAATCATCCTCAATTCCTGAGCCGGTACATGAGCGCGCCTTGAGAATTTCTGAAAGCTATCACATTTTTTGACCAAGTCCTCGGCATCAGCATGAGCTGTCAACCAATAGAAACCGTGACAAAACGCCTTGGCCACCAAAGATTTTGAACCGGCGTGGTGACCACAATCTCCTTCGTGGATCTCACGCAAAATTTCACGGCCTTCCTTAGGAGATACACAGTGTTGAAACGCCCCTGTCACACTACAATGATGTAACTCTCCATTGATAATAGTCATGGACTTGGACCGCCGGATTATCTGCCTGGCCAAAGTTTCATCCTCTGGTAACTTGCCCCGGTTCATATACGCTAGATATGGAACCGTCCAATCCGGGATAACATGAAGAGCCGCCACCAATTGAGCCTCCGGATCAGGAACAGCCAAATCCTCTTCACCAGGGAGCTTGACAGACGGATTATGCAAAACATCCAGGAAGACATTAGGTGGAACCAGTTTACATTGGGAACCCAGGCGGCTTAAAGCGTCCGCCGCTTCATTCTTCTGCCGGTCCACATGATCCACCTGATAACCTTTAAAGTGACCTGCAACAATATCCACCTCACGACGATATGCTGCCATTAGTGGGTCCTTGGAATCCCAAGTGCCGGACACTTGTTGAGCCACCAGATCCGAGTCACCGAAGCACTTAACTCGGCTTAGGTTCATCTCCTTAGCCATCCGAAGACCATGGAGTAAAGCCTCATATTCAGCTGCATTGTTAGTGCAAGGGAACATTAAACGGAGAACATAACAAAACTTATCACCTCGTGGGGAAGTTAGTACGACTCCGGCCCCCGAGCCCTCCAATTGCCTGGACCCATCAAAATGAATAGTCCAATAAGTGTGATCCGGCTTCTCCTCTAGCGCTTGTAATTCTGTCCAATCATTGATGAAATCCACAAGTGCCTGAGATTTGATTGCCGTTCGGGGTATGTATTTCAACCCGTGAGGCCCGAGCTCGATAGCCCACTTAGCAATCCGACCAATTGCTTCTCTGTTCTGGATTATATCCCCAAAGGAGCAGAGCTGACCACCGTGATGGGATGACCTTGGAAATACTCCTTAAGCTTCCGGCTTGCAATGAAAACCCCATACACCAATTTTTGCCAATGCGGGTACCTCTGCTTGGACTCAATAAGTACCTCACTGATATAGTAAACTGGCTGCTGAACCGGATATTCCTTTCCTGCCTCCTTGCGCTCCACCACAATAGCCACACTAACAGCCCGAGCATTAGCTGCCACATATAGCAACAATGGTTCTTTGTCCACTGGAGCAGCGAGAATCAGCGAATTAGCCAGCTGCCGCTTTAAGTCCTCAAATGCTTCATTAGTGGCGTCACTCCAGACGAAGTTATCCGTTTTCTTCAGCATCTGATATAAAGGGATGGCCTTCTCGCCAAGGCGACTGACAAACCGGCTCAACGCGGCAATCCGGCCTGCCAGGCGTTGGACATCATTGATACACTTCGGTTTAGCCAAGGAGGTGATGGCTTTGATCTTTTCCGGATTAGCTTCAATGCCCCTGTTAGACACCAAAAAGCCCAAGAGCTTGCCTGCAGGTACACCAAAGACACACTTGGCCGGATTAAGCATCATTTTATAAACCCACAGGTTATCAAAGGTTTCCTTCAAGTCATCAATCAATGTCTCCTTCTTCCTTGATTTTACCACGATATCATCGACATAGGCGTGAACATTGCGGCCGATCTGTTTATGAAGACAATTCTGCACACACCGTTGATAAGTCGTCTGGGCACTCTTGAGCCCAAAGGGCATGGACACATAGCAGAAGGCTCCAAAGGGAGTTATGAAGGCTGTATTCTCCTGGTCATTAACTGCCATTTTGATCTGATGATAACTGGAATATGCATCCAAAAAGCTTAAACGCTCGCAACCCGCCGAAGCATCAATAATTTGATCAATACGGGGAAGGGCAAAAGGATCTGCCGGACAAGATTTGTTGAGGTCCGTGTAGTCCACACACATACGCCAAGTGCCGTTCTTTTTAAGGACCAGCACCGGATTAGCCAACCACTCAGGATGGAATACTTCAACGATAAATCCAGCCGCCAAGAGCCTGGCTACTTCTTCTCCAATAGCTTTGCGTCTTTCTTCATTGAACCGGCGGAGAAACTACTTGACCGGTTTATACTTGGGATCAACACTGAGAGTGTGCTCAGCGAGTTCTCTCGGTACACCTGGCATGTCAGAAGGCTTCCATGCAAAGATGTCCCGATTCTCATGGACGAATTCGATGAGCGCGCTTTCCTATTTCGGATCCAAGTTAGCGCTGATGCTAAACTGCTTGGACGAATCGCTAGGCACGAAGTCAACAAGCTTAGTCTCATCAGCCGATTTAAACTTCAGGGCCGGATCATGCTCTGTAGTTGGTTTCTTCAACGAAGTCATATCTGCCAGATCAACATTGTCCTTGTGAAACTTCAACTCTTCTGTTGCACAAACCGACTCAGCATAAGCCGCATCACCTTCTTCACACTCCAGAGCAATCTTGCGGCTCCCATGCATGGTTATAGTTCCCTTGTGACCCGGCATCTTGAGCTGCAGATAGACATAACAAGGCCGTGCCATAAACTTAGCATAAGCTGGCCGTCCAAATAGGGCATGATACGGGCTTCTAATTTTCACCACTTCAAAGGTCAAGGTTTCTGATCTCGAGTCATGCTCATCTCCAAAAGCCACCTCCAGAGCTATCTTACCAACAGGATATGCCGACTTACCAGGCACCACACCATGGAACACCGTATTGGACGGTTTAAGATTTTTATCTGTTAACCCCATGCGACGGAAAGTTTCATAATAAAGGATATTGATACTACTCCCTCCATCCATGAGTACCTTAGTGAACTTATAACCTCCCACCTGAGGTGCCACCACCAGAGCCAGATGATCAGGATTGTCAACCCGGGGTGGATGATCTTCTCTACTCCACACAATCGGCTGCTCGGACTAGCGCAAATAATGGGGCACCGCCGGTTCGACGGCATTCACCGCCCTTTTATGAAGCTTCTGATCGCGCTTGTCCAAGATAGTGGTGAAGACATGATACTGTCCGCTATTCAACTGCTTCGGGTTGCTCTGGTAACTCGACTGCTGCTGCTGCTGATTGCCCTGATGATTATAGCCACCTTGGTTACCCTGATTACTTTGATTGTTATGTCCACCCTGATTACCGTGGAAACCTGAACCGGAATTTCCTCCACCATAACCCGGCCCATGAGATCCGGGGCCCGAACCGCCTCCTGGTCCATGATCATACCGGAAAGAATCAGAATTTTTGAACTCTTGCATGATGTAACAATCTTTCCAGAGGTGTGTGGACGGGATGTCCTTCGTCCCATGCTTTGGACAGGGCTGGTTCAACAGATAAGACAAACGGTCCGGATTAGGACTTGGCCCTCCACCGCGCTGGGGCGGTTTACCCTTACGCATCTGGCCCTTGTCATGTGTATTAGTATTAGCCACAAAGTCTAAACCGTGGTCCGCCTTACGCTTGCCACCGTTTCCATGACCCGCCGGGTTGTGGTGCTGCCCCTTGGCGTTGCCGCTCTTTTTTCCCTTCCCTGTCTTATCATCGTCAGACTCGGGATCCTTGGTACTATCAGGGTCGGCATACTTCACCAGTGCAGCCATGAGGGTTCCCATGTCATTACAATGACGTTTGAGCCGTCCCAACTTCAACTTCAGGGGTTCAAACCGGCAATTGCCTTCCAATGTTAAAACTGCGGTGTCAGCGTTGATGCGGTCCGATGAATGCAAAATCTCCGAAACCCGGCGCACCCAATGGTTGTTGACTCTCCTTCCTCCTGGACATAGGCAGCTAAGTCCACAATTGACATGGGCTGCTTGCATGTATCCTTGAAATTCTGAATAAATCGGGCTCTCAACTCGGCCCATGACCTGATAGAATTAGCCGGTAAGCTCTTTAGCCAAGTGCGGGCCGTCCCTTCTAGCATCATGGTGAAGTATTTCGCACATGCCGCATCATCCACATCCAGCATCTCCATGGCCATCTCATAGCTTTCGACCCATGTTTCAAGGGATAAATCGGCGGTGTAATTCGGCACCTTGCGCGGGCCCTTGAAATCCTTGGGCAGGCGCACATTGCGCAATGCCGGGACGAGACACGGCACTCCCAAAGAGCTACAGGTAACTCTTGGTTCCACCGATGTGGTTGGACGAACCGGAGTAAGCAGACGGGCCTCATGCTGCGCGGCTAACTCGGCCTCTCTGCGTGTCCGAGCCCGGTCCACCACCTCCTGAGCATCACCAGCACCACCCGCCGGGTTATTGCCACGGGGCGGATCACGGTTTCGCGCATTGCTTGACACTACCGGTTCATCCATACGCATGCTGTAACTCCGGCTTGGACGGGGAGTGGAATGAATCCGATCGTGACTATATGAATAAGCCTCCTATTGAACCAAGGCTGTCTGAAGAAGCTCCTTAACCCGACGCGTCTCGACCGCCGCCAGAGAATTGCCTTCGATCGGGATGGCCGCCAGCCGTGAAGCGGCAGCGACAATGTTGTCCATCGGGTTAGAGTAATGACCCGGTGGCGTGGGGACATGCGGTGCTAAAATGTTGTTCTGACGAGGCGGATCCACCAAACGTGGCTGAACCGGCGCCCCCGCTCTAGGTGCCTCCGCCTGGTTTACCACCGGCGGATTACTGGTCCCTGCTCCTGGGGTGTTACAGAGATTTCTAGCGTCATGAACCGGCGGCAGGCGAGATTGGTGCCTCCTCTTCAGTACTTCGTTCGACGCACTCTGATCCAGCATAATCCGGTAAGCTTGTGCATCCAAAGCGGCCCGCTCCGCGGCCATCCTGGTATACTCAGCTGCTAAGTCGGCTTTGGCCTGGGTGATCTGATCTTTCACTTTCGTCATTTCCGCATTGTGTACACCCTGATCCGCCGGGTTAACCTCCACCATCAGCGTTGTCAACGTGTCAAACAAATTAGATAGAACCTAAGCTGGCGGTCGCGCAGGGCCTCCTGCCCCGGACGCTACTGCCGCTGCCAATCCAGAAATCATCGCCGCTGCGGTCGAAGAGTGGAGCGTTGGTTGCGTACCGGCCATGAAGATTGCAACCCGGTTTGGCGGATCAAAGGGGTCCGGAATACTGTCACCATCGGAACATCCCCCAATCCGGCCATCTTGTAACTGATATAACGACTCGGTCTCTCCTGTCGATGACTCGTTGCCAGAATAAACGACGGTCTCACCACCAAATTCCGATCTATCCTCAGATTCCCCTCCATGGATAACTCCCACGAAGGCATGCTTCATGACAGGCTTGCCCCGGGCAGATCTTGCACGCTGAGCCGTTTCGACGAGCTCGGTGCAGATGTCCGGCTCAGGGCCCGCGTCGCCGACCTTGCCAATGAAAACGTGTATGCCACCAAAGGGGACCTGGTACCCGTACTCGATTGAGCCGGCCTCGGGGCCCCAGCCTGCATCGTCGATGTAGAGCTTGCCGCGATGACTCTTGGTCATCCGGCCCACAACGTAACCCTTGAGTCCTTCGAAGTTGCCCTCCAAGAAATTGAAACCATCGTGCGATGGCCCCACGGTGGGCGCCAACTGTCGTGGTTTTGTCATGGCAGATGTCCTAGAGAAAGGACTTAGTCATGGAGCCATCGCTACAGGTTAGCTTAAAGGGGTTAAAGCGGACAAGGGACGCAAGAGAGTTTTATACTAGTTCGGCCCCTTATGATGAAGGTAAAAGCCTACATCTAGTTGTGATGGAATTGCTGGGGTTTCGATGACCAGGGAACGAATACACTTTTCCTGAGTCTCGAGTTGTTGTCTGTTGTCCTTGAACCGCCGCTGGGTCGTCCCCTTATATACATGGGTTGACGCCCGTCGGTTCACAGAATCCCGAGGCCGGCTCATAATCGTGCCCGGCTCGGTCTCTGCTACTTCTATCTTACAACATTAGTTTACATATCAATGCCGGTTTATGTCTACAGGCCTTAAACCGGCTTTGGGCCCCGGGCCTTCATAAAGCGTCACCGTCTGTCTTCATGGACTTCAGATACAGATGAACTACTTATGGGGTTAACCCAGCTTCTCCTGGCCGATTTACGCCCAGTGGTAATATCCCCAACAGATCTAGTGGTTCTGGACTCTGCGGCGTCTAGAATTGATTTTTGTCGACTCCCCTAGGATTTCTGGAATATTGAAGTATTTATAGAGCAAAGAGTCGGTTCAGGGGGCACCCGAGGTGGGCACAACCCACCAGGGCGTGCCTGGGCCTCCTGGCGTGCCCTGGTGGGTTGTGCTCCCCTCGGAGCACCCCCCCAGGTGCTTCTCTGGCCCACTGGATGTCTTCTAGTTCAAAAAAACCTAAAGAAATTTCGCTGCGTTTGGACACCATTTCGTATTGATTTCCTGTGATGTAAAAAACATGCAGAACACAACAACTGGCACTTGGCACTATGTCAATAGGTTAGTACCAAGAAATGATATAAAATGACTATAAAATGATTATAAAACATCCAAGAATGATAATATAACAGCATGGAACAATCAAAAATTATAGATACGTTGGAGACGTATCACGCCCGAGTGGCCGCCCCCCATCCTCGCCGCACACACAATCCTCTCTCTCCGCTTGAATCCTCGACGCTGAAGCGCCTCATCGGAGGGAGTGGCGACGCCGGGGCTGCTGGAGCACCGGAGCATGGCGTGGAGATGGAGACAGAGGTTGCCGTCCGCACCCTGACGTTGTCGACGGCGTCGATCTTCCACAGCTGGAGGCGGAGTTCCACACCGACTCTGGTGACGACTCGGGCGACGACCCCGGCGATGACTCCGGCGACGACGGCAACTAGTTAGTCATCTATACCCATTTATGTGTCAAATAGATCCTAAGGTTTCTCTGTTTGCTCCTGCGTCCCCCCTTTTGGAATAGACATCCTATGGTTATGTTCTCCCAATCCATGAAATCTGAGTAAGTTTCGTTAGATCCGTGTAGTGTATTGATTGTTC
The DNA here is from genome assembly GCF_002575655.3 of Aegilops tauschii subsp. strangulata. NCBI lineage: Eukaryota > Viridiplantae > Streptophyta > Magnoliopsida > Poales > Poaceae > Aegilops > Aegilops tauschii. The sequence continues at coordinate 394,125,764 of NC_053035.3, forward strand.
GAATGGTACAAGTGATAAGTGATTAGTTGTTTCATCTGTGCAAATGATTTCTGCTAGTAATCCGACTAGGGTTAGTGTTCGTGCTAATAATTCCTAGCCACGACTTGACAATTGATTTTGAATGACCTACATATGTTTGTGCCATTATTTTCTTCAAGATTGGTCTGTACATAAACGACTGCGCTTAAAAATCAAACCATAATCTCTGGATATGTATAAATAAATAGCCATAAATTCCTAATCCTACTTCACAGCATGTAAACAATCATTTGATGCCAAATTTGTTTTACTATTTGTATAGGTGCTGTCTGACGATGTGGACAGCGAGGATGAATATGGCCAGAGGAGGTACAAGAGGCAAATCCTGAGGGAGCTTTATGTGGGAAAGCATAACAGGCATATTAGGACCTGGAACGGCGGCTATCGATGCCCATTTTGCAACCACAAGCTTCATGACGCGTATCTAAGTGTTCTGGCGCATGCAAGAGGATGGACCGTTGGCTCTTTCAAGCAGAAGTATTCTCGCAGCGTGGTGCACGACGCATACGCCGAGTATCTGGAGAAGCTTCAGGATCTTGCCGGCATGTGAGATGAGATGTGGGATCGAACTATGTACGCTTTAGTATGCTTAATGACGGTTGAACTATGCTTGTGTACGTGTACGCTTATTATCTATGTTTGAGTATGCTTAATCTATGTTTACTTATGTCTAACAGTGGGATATGAATGCAATTGGTTCGGTTGATGGAATCTACCTCCGTCTTGGTTTATTGGTCCCCTTTGTAATTTGTGTTAAATTTTGACCAAAGGTTTAACTGACAAAATGTTAGTGTAGGTCAGCAAAAATTATATCGTTGGATGGGTATTTGAGCATAGTGTTCAATGATATAATTTTTGGTGACATGCATAAACATTTCTTAGTTATATATTTGGTAAAAACTATAAAGGGGGCCAATAAACCAGGACAGAGGTAGTACGTCAATCACACACGGTTTCCAAAATTGGAACCGTGTGCAATGACTTTCATTTTGCCTCTTGCGTCAATCACACGCGGTTGGCTCTAGCAAACCTATCGCCTCCAAAATTCTTTGTGGGACAGAAAACCCTCACCACCCAATTCAAAAAAGAAAAAAGAAAACCCTCACCATCCCCACGTCACAAAAACCCTCACCCCGCCCGCCACCCCCTCCGGTCCCCATTCACACCTGCACAAGCTCCTCCACGTCTATGCATGGCACCGCCTATCGCGGCGGTAACCACTTAGCTCAACGCATGCCGCCGCTGCCAAGCTGCCGGCAAAGCCCACCGCATTTCGCCACTTCCGCTTGCCGCCGCCTATCGCCATCGAGTCTCTCGACGCTGCTCGCGGTCGACCCAGCTTCGCTCGGTTGGGGAATCTGCCGTACTGAGGGTTCTTTCTCATGGACAACAAGGTAACTAATTTAATGAGATATTATCTCATCTCTTATCCCAGTTCATTTGCCTCCTTTAATCACCCAGCCGAAATCGCCATGAATTCATTTTTATTCGAGCTGATTTGAGGGTTTTCTTCCATTCATAGAGTGTACAGTGCACAGACACATCGGGACTTTGCGGCCTCCGCCAGACATTCCATCTCACCGTACCAGATGACTTGAGGATGCGCGCAGTATGTTCAATCTCACCCTAAATCGGTTGGCATGGCCTAGTTTCCTGAACATATTCTAAATATTGCTACATTTGGATAAAAGGTGCCACATGCACCATATACGTCAAAGGGGATTTTCCCCCTCTTCTTTCTATATTAGGCAAATTAATGATGTATTGTTCTTTCGATTACTCTCATATTTCCATGACATCATGTTTACCCTATCTGTTTAATTATAGATTTTTTTCCTTTGATTTCAACTGCATTACAGTTCTTTCAATTTGGGCCCATATTTGTATGCTACCATATTTTCATTAACAATCCTATTTTTTGCAGCGCGTCCCTTGCTATGCAACAGAATCTGTAGTGCACAATCTTTCCCTTTACATAAATCAAGACTACAGCGATGTCATACTGAACACAAACCATGGATTTACAATCATTGCTACTATAAGACTTGATGAATGTGGTGACTCCTATTTTGGCATTGGCCTTTGGGAAGAAATTTCTAAGGTTTATGTACTGAAAGCTGGCACTATAATAGCACTGCACATAAAAGGGCCTGGTCATGAGATATATGCTAACTTCCCCGACGATATCCTCCGTCCAGACTTTATTCGAAGTAAGTTTTCTTTTCAAGTATCTGCATGTTGACTTACCCAGCAATATCAAATGAATTGTGTAGTATTTAAGCAACCAATTGTTATTCCATTTTCTTACTATATTCCTACCTAATAACTTCTAGTTACCAATACACTTTTCTATTGCCCTATTTTAACTAAATATTCCCTGTACTCCCTGATATATATGTCCGTTTTGCATCATGCTTTTATATCGATATTTATTGCATTGTGGGCTGTTATTACACATTATGTCACAATACTTATGCCTATTCTCTCTTATTTTACAAGGTTTACATAAGGAGGGAGAATGCCGGTAGCTGGAATTCTGGACTGGAAAAGGAGCAAATATTAGAGACCTATTCTGCACAACTCCAAAAGTCCTGAAACTCCACGAAAGTTATTTTTGGAAATAATAAAAAAGACTGAGCGGAAGAAATGCTAGAGGGGGGCCACACCCTGGCCACGAGGGTGGGGGCGCGCCCTACCCCCCTGGGCGCGCCCCCTGCCTCGTGGGCCCCCTGTTGGCCCTGTGGTGTCCATCTTCTGCTACATGAAGTCGCTCGTCCGAAGAAAAATCATAAGCAAGCTTTCGGGATGAGACTCCGCTGCCACGATGCGGAACCTTGGCGCAACCAATCTAGGGCTCCGGCAGAGCTGTTCTGCCGGGGACACTTCCCTCCGGGAGGGGGAAATCATCGCCATTGTCATCACCAACGATCCTCTCATCGGGAGGGGGTCAATCTCCATCAACATCTTCACCAGCACCATCTCCTCTCAAACCCTAGTTCATCTCTTGTATCCAATTCTTGTCTCCAAGTCTGGGATTGGTACCTGTAGGTTGCTAGTAGTGTTGATTACTCCTTGTAGTTGATGTTAGTTGGTTTATTTGGTGGAAGATCATATGTTCAGATCCTATATGCATATTAATACTCCTCTGATTATGAATATGAATATGCTTTGTGAGTAGTTACGTTTGTTCCTGAGGACATGGGAGAAGTCTTGTTATTAGTAGTCATGTGAATTTGGTATTCGTTCGATATTTTGATGAGATGTATGTTGTCTCTCCTCTAGTGGTGTTATGTGAACGTCGACTACATGACACTTCACGATTATTTGGGCCTAGAGGAAGGCATTGGGAAGTAATAAGTAGATGATGGGTTGCTAGAGTGACAGAAGCTTAAACCCTAGTTTATGCGTTGCTTCGTAAGGGGCTGATTTGGATCCATATGTTTCATGCTATGGTTAGGTTTACCTTAATACTTCTTTTGTAGTTGCGGATGCTTGCAATAGGTGTTAATCATAAGTGGGATGCTTGTTCAAGTAAGAACAGCACCCAAGCACCGGTCCACCCACATGTCAAATTATCAAAGTACCGAATGCGAACGTGATGAAAACTAGCTTGACGATAATTCCCATGTGTCTTGGGAGCGCCTTTCTCTATATAAGAGTTTGTCCAGGCTTGTCCTTTGCTACAAAAAGGATCAGGCCACCTTGCTGCACTTTATTTACTTTTGTTACTTGTTGCTCGTTACAAATTATCCTATCACAAAACTATCTATTACCTATAATTTCAGTGCTTGCAGAAATACCTTGCTGAAAACCGCTTATCATTTCCTTCTGCTCCTCGTTGGGTTCGACACTCTTACTTATCGAAAGGACTACGATAGATCCGCTATACTTGTGGGTCATCAAGACTCTTTTCTGGCACCGTTGCCGGGGAGTGAAGCGCCTTTGGTAGGTGGAATTTGGTAAGGAAACATTTATATAGTATACTGAAATTTATTGTCACTTGTTACTATGGAAAGTAATCCTCTGAGGGGCTTGTTCGGGGTATCTTCACCCCGACCAGTAGAGCAAAGAGTTGCTCCTCAACCTACTGAACCTACTGAAAATGAAAATGTCTACTTTGAAATTCCTTTGGGTATGTTGGAAAAACTGCTAGCTAATCCTTTTACAGGAGATGGAACATTACATCCTGATAAGCACCTAATATATGTGGATGAAGTTTGTGGATTATTTAAGCTTGCAGGTATGCCCGATGATGTTGTCAAGAAGAAGGTCTTCCCTTTATCTTTGAAGGGAGATGCATTGACATGGTATAGGCTATGTGATGATATGGGATCATGGAACTACAAACGATTGAGATTGGAATTTCATCAGAAGTTTTATCCTATGCATCTTGTTCATCGTGATCATAATTATATATATAATTTTTGGCCTCGCGAAGGAGAAAGCATCGCTCAAGCTTGGGGTAGGCTTAAATCAATGTTATATTCATGCCCCAATCATGAGCTCTCGAGAGAAATGATTATTCAAAAAATTTATGATCGGCTTTCTGATAACAATCGCACCATGCTCGATACTTCTTGTGTTGGCTCTTTTATGATGAAGACTATTGAATTCAAATGGGATTTATTGGAAAGAATTAAACGCAACTCTGAAGATTGGGACCTCGACGAAGGTAAGGAGTCAGGTATGACACCTAAGTTTTATTGTGTTAAATCTTTTATGGATACTGATGTTTTCCGTAAATTTAGCACTAAATATGGACCTGACTCTGAGATAGTAGCTTCTTTCTGTGAATATTTTGCTACTCATGTTGATCTCCCTAAGGAGAAGTGGTTTAAATATCATCCTCCCATAGAAGTAAAAGTAGCTACACCTATTAAAGTTGAAGAAAAAACTATCACTTATAATGATCCTATTGTTCCTACTGCTTATGTTGAGAAACCACCTTTCCCTGTTAGAATAAAGGATCATGCTAAAGCTTCAACTGTGGTTCGTAAAAGCAATATTAGAACTTACACACCTCCTGAGCAAGTTAAAGTTGAACCTAATATTGCTATTGTTAAAGATCTCTTGTCTGATAATATTGATGGGCATGTTATTCATTTCTGTAATGAAACTGCTAGAATTGCCAAACCTTGTGCTAAAGATAAACATAGACATGTGGTAGGCATGCCTGTTATTTCTGTTAAAATAGGAGATCATTGTTATCATGGCTTATGTGATATGGGTGCTAGTGCTAGTACAATACCTATTGACTTATACAAAGAAATTATGCATGATATTGCACCTACTGAGTTAGAAGATATTGATGTCACAATTAAGCTTGCCAATAGAGGTACCATATCACCCATTGGAATTGTTTGAGATGTTGAAGTCTTGTGTGGGAAAACTAAATATCCTGCTGATTTTCTTGTTCTCGGTTCCCCACAAGATAGCTTTTGTCCCATTATATTTGGTAGACCCTTCTTGAACACTGTTAATGCTAAGATAGACTGCGAAAAGGATGTTGTTACTATTGGTCTAGGTGATATGTCTCATGAGTTTAACTTCTCTAAATTTCGTAGACAACATCGTGAGGAAGAATTGCCTAGTAAAGATGAAATTATTGGTCTTGCTTCTATTGCCGTACCTCCTAGTGATCCTTTAGAACAATATTTGCTAGACCATGAAAATGATATGTTTATGAATGAAAGAAGGGAAATAGATGAAGTATTCTTTAAACAGGGACCTATTCTGAAACACAACTTGCCTGTTGAAATCTTAGGGGATCCTCCTCCACCCAAGGGTGACCCCGTGTTTGAGCTTAAACCATTGCCTGATACTCTTAAATATGCTTATCTTGATGAAAAGAAGATATATCCTGTTATTATTAGTGCTAACCTTTCAGAGCATGAAGAAGAGAGATTGTTGAAAACTCTGAAGAAGCACCGCGCTGCTATTGGATATACTCTTGATGATCTTAAGGGCATTAGTCCCACTCTATGCCAACACAAAATAAATTTGGAGAAAGATGCCAAACCAGTTCGTGATCATCAACGACGGCTGAATCCTAAGATGAAAGAAGTGGTAAGAAAAGAAATACTAAAGCTTCTTGAGGCAGGTATTATTTATCCCGTTGCTGATAGTTAGTGGGTAAGTCCTATCCATTCTGTCCCTAAAAAGGGAGGTATTACTGTCGTTCCTAATGATAAAGATGAATTGATCCTGCAAAGAATTATTATAGGTTATAGGATGGTAATTGGTTTCCGCAAATTAAATAAAGCTACTAAAAAGGATCATTACCCCTTACCTTTTATTGATCAAATGCTGGAAAGATTATCCAAACATAAACATTTTTGCTTTCTAGATGGTTACTCTGGTTTCTCTCAAATACCTGTGTTAGCTGATGATCAATCAAGGACCACTTTTACTTGCCCTTTCGGTACTTTTGCTTATAGACATATGCCTTCTGGTTTATGTAATGCACCTGCTACCTTTCAAAGATGCATGATGGCTATATTCTCTGACTTTTGTGAAAAGATATGTGAGGTTTTCATGGATGATTTCTCCGTTTATGGATCCTCTTCTGATGTTTGCTTAAGCAACCTTGATCGAGTTTTGCAGAGATGTGAAGAAACTAATCTTGTCTTGAACTAGGAAAAGTGCCACTTTATGGTTAATGAAGGTATTGTCTTGGGGCATAAAATTTCTGAAAGAGGTATTGAAGTTGATAAAGCCAAGGTTGATGCTATTGAAAAGATGCCATGTCCCAAGGACATCAAAGGTATAAGAAGTTTCCTTGGTCATGCCGGTTTTTATAGGAGGTTCATTAAAGACTTCTCAAAAATTTCTCAGCCTCTGACTAATCTATTACAAAAAGATATACCATTTGTCTTTGATGATGATTGTGTAGAAGCATTTGAAATACTTAAGAAAGCATTGATCTCTGCACCTATTGTTCAGCCACCTGATTGGAATTTACCCTTTGAAATTATGTGTGATCCTAGTGATTATGCTGTAGGTGCTGTTCTAGGCCAAAGAGTTGATAAGAAATTAAATGTTATTCAATATGCTAGTAAAACTCTAGACAATGCTCAGAAAAATTATGCTACTACTGAAAAAGAATTCTTAGCAGTTGTATTTTCTTGTGATAAGTTCAGACCTTATATTGTTGATTCTAAAGTAACTATTCACACTGATCATGCTGCTATTAAATATCTTCTGGAAAAGAAAGATGCTAAACCTAGACTTATTAGATGGGTTCTCCTGCTACAAGAATTTGATTTACATATTATTGATAGAAAGGGAGCTGAGAACCCCGTTGCAGACAACTTGTCTAGGTTGGAAAATGTTCTTGCTGACCCACTACCTATTGATGATAGCTTTCCTGATGAACAATTAAATGTCATAAATGCTTCTCGTGCTGCTCCACGGTATGCTGATTATGTTAATTACATTGTTGCCAAATTTATACCACCTAGTTTCACATACCAGCAAAAGAAAAAGTTCTTCTATGATTTGAGACATTACTTTTGGGATGACCCACATCTTTATAAAGAAGGAGTAGATGGTGTTATTAGACGTTGTGTACCTGAGCATGAACAGGAACAGATCCTACGCAAGTGTCACTCCGAGGCTTATGGAGGACACCACACTGGTGATAGAACTGCACATAAGGTATTGCAATCAGGTTTTTATTGGCCTACTCTCTTCAAGGATGCCCGTAAGTTTGACTTATCTTGTGATGAATGTCAAAGAATTGGTAATATTAGTAGACGTCAAGAAATGCCTATGAATTATTCACTTGTTATTGAACCATTTGATGTTTGGGGCTTTGATTATATGGGACCTTTTCCTGCCTCTAATGGATACACACATATTTTAGTTGATGTTGATTATGTTACTAAGTGGGTAGAAGCTATTCCAACTAGTAGTGCTGATCATAACACCTCTATTAAGATGCTTAAAGAAGTTATTTTTCCGAGGTTTGGAGTCCCTAGATATTTAATGACTGATGGTGATTCACATTTTATTCATGGTGCTTTCCGTAAAATGCTTGCTAAGTATGATGTTAATCATAGAATTGCATCCCCTTATCACCCGCAGTCTAGTGGTCAAGTAGAATTGAGTAATAGAGAACTCAAATTAATTTTGCAAAAGACTGTTAATAGATCTAGAAAGAATTGGTCCAAGAAACTTGATGATGCATTATGGGCCTATAGAACTGCATATAAAAACCCTATGGGCATGTCTCCGTATAAAATGGTTTATGGAAAAGCATGTCATTTACCTCTCGAACCAGAACATAAGGCTTATTGGGCTATTAAAGAGCTCAACTATGATTTCAAACTTGCCGGTGAGAAGAGGTTATTTGACATTAGCTCACTTGATGAATGGAGAACCCAAGCTTATGATAATGCCAAATTGTTTAAAGAAAAAGTTAAAAGATGGCATGACAAAAGGATACAAAAGCGTGAGTTTAATGTAGGTGATTATGTATTGCTATGCAACTCTCGTTTAAGATTTTTTGCAGGAAAACTTCTCTCTAAATGGGAAGGTCCTTACGTTATCGAGGAGGTCTATCGTTCCGGTGCCATAAAAATCAACAACTTCGAGGGCACAAATCCGAAGGTGGTAAACGGTCAAAGAATCAAACACTATATCTCAGGTAATCCTATAAATGTTGAAACCAATGTTGTTGAAACCGTAACTCCGGAGGAATACATAAGGAACACTTTCCAGAATGTTTCAGACTCCGAAAAGGAATAGGTATGTGGTACGGTAAGTAAACCGACTCCAAACAGTTCTAATGGCAATTTTTCTCCGTTTCGGAATATTTAGAAAAATAGAAAAATAAGAAGCAGTCTGGGAAGGACACGGGGGCTCCACGAGGGTGGAGGGCGCGCCCTACCCTACTGGGCGCACCCCCTGCCTCGTGGGCACCTCGTGCGCTCTCCGGACTCCGTGTTCTTGCACGATACGTATTTTGGTCGGTAAAAATTCATTATATAATCTCCCGAAGGTTTTGACTCCCATATCACGCAATTATCCTCTGTTTGTGTTTCGAGCTGTTGCTGCTGTAGATTAGAGCAAGATGTCTTATCAAGAGTCAGTCAGGGAGAGCAGGGTGTCTCATCCGGCATCGAGATCCAGGACAAACAGCGATGCTGACCACTTTGGGCCAGCAACGGAGGAAGAGATGGAGGCTGATTTGAAGAGGATAGATGCCATGGGGGAGGATCAAGAAGTCACTTCTCGCTTCCGAGCTGGATTCACAATGGGGGAACTACAGAGCTCTGCTATTCCAAACTTGGTTATCCCTTCCAATGTTAGATTTCTTTCTTATGAAAATATGAAGAAGAGTGTCACTTGTTCTCCCGCAGCTATGCAACACCCTTGGGTGCAAGGAGCTTTGGCCGTTACAGGAAAGCTTTGAAAGGAAATAATGGACCTCAAGCAGCAAGTCAATAAGCTCGAGGAGGAGAATCATATCCTAAGGGGCATCATCGCCAAGAATATCACATCACCATCCCCGAAAAAGGAGACATAATCACATCAATGGGCACTCCCCTTGGCAACTGCCAAGCTTGGGGGAGGTGCCCCGGTATCGTATCACCATGACATCTCTTATCTTTACCTTTTTCTTATTTCGATCCTTTTAGTAGTACCTTGATCTAGTAGAATAAAGCTTTTGGTATGATCTAGTTTTGAGTTTTTCTTTATGATCCCTTTATGTAATCGAGTCTGTGAGCTATATATAATAAAGATTAGTGTTGAGTCAAGGGCTTGATTATTTTGCTATGATCTTGAGTGAATAAAAGAAAAGAGAAAAGAATAAAAAGAAATAAAAAGAGATCATATTGATCTTATGGAGAGTAATGACTTCACATAGAAAGAGTATGATGATTAAAAATTGTTGAGAGTTGACAAACATAGCTTTGGTCATCGTTGCAATTAATAGGAAGTAATAAGGAAAGAGAGGTTTCACATATAAACATACTATCTTGGACATCTTTTATGATTGTGAGCACTCATTAAAATATGACATGCTAAAGAGTTGATGTTGGACAAGGAAGACAACGTAATGGGTTATGTTTTCTTATATCTGAAATAAAGTATATTGTCATGGATCATCCAACATGTTGAGCTTGCCTTTCCCCCTCATGCTAGCCAAATTCTTTGCACCAAGTAGAGATACTACTTGTGCTTCCAAATACCCTTAAACCCAGTTTTGCCATAAGAGTCCACCATACCTACCCATGAATTGAGTAAGATCCTTCAAGTAAGTTGTCATCGGTGCAAGCAATAAAAATTGCTCTCTGAATATGTATGATTGATTGGTGTGGAGGAAATAAGCTTTATACGATCTTGTGATGTGGAAGAAATAAAAGCGACGGACTGCATAATAAAGGTCCATATCACAAGTGGCAATATAAAGTGACGTTCTTTCGCATTAAGATTTTGTGCATCCAACTCTGAAAGTGCATGGCAACCTCTGCTTCCCTCTGCGAAGGGTCTATCTTTTACTATTATGTTGTACCTTATGCAAGAGTCATGGTGATCTTCACCTTTCCTTTTTACGTTTTATCCTTTGGCAAGTACAGTACGTTGGGAAGATCCTGATATATATATATATATCTAATTGGACGTAAGTTAGCATGAGTTATTATTGTTGACATTACCCTTGAGGTAAAAGGTTGGGAGGCGAAACTATAAGCCCCTATCTTTCTCTGTGTCCGATTAAAACTCCGTAACCACAAGTATTGCGTGAGTGTTAGCAATTATGAAAGACTAAATGATAGTTGAGTATGTGGACTTGCTAAAAAGCTCTGACATAGACTCTTTCTGATGTTACGATAAATTGCAATTGCTCCAATGACTGAGATTATAGTTTGTTGGTTCTCAATAAAGTTTCTGATTCATACTTTGCATTGTGAATGGATTATTACTTGAGCATAGGAAATCATATGACATTATCCATATATGTTGCTGTTTTAAGAATAATCATGATGCCCTCATGTCAGTATTTTATTTTATCGACACCTCTATCTCTAAACATGTGGACATATTTATCGTTATTAGCTTCCGCTTGAGGACAAGCGAGGTCTAAGCTTGGGGGAGTTGATACGTCCATTTTGCATCATGCTTTTATATCGATATTTATTGCATTATGGGATGTTATTACACATTATGTCACAATACTTATGCCTATTCTCTCTTATTTTACAAGGTTTACATAAGGAGGGAGAATGCCGGCAGCTGGAATTCTGGGCTGGAACAGGAGCAACTATTAGAGACCTATTCTGCACAACTCCAAAAGTCCTGAAACTCTACGAAAGTTATTTTTGGAAATAATAAAAAATACTGAGCGGAAGAAATACCAGAGGGGGCCCACATCCTGGCGACGAGGGTGGGGGCGCGCCCCCTGCCTCGTGAGCCCCCTGTTGGCCCTCCGGTGTCCATCTTCTGCTATGTGAAGTCTTTTGTCCGAAGAAAAATCATAAGTAAGCTTTCGGGACGAGACTCCGCCGCCACGAGGCGGAACCTTGGCGGAACCAATCTAGGGCTCCGGCAGAGCTGTTCTGCCGGGGACACTTCCCTCCGGGAGGGGGAAATCATCGCCATCGTCATCACCAACGATCCTCTCATCGGGAGGGGGTCAATCTCCATCAACATCTTCACGAGCACCATCTCCTCTCAAACCCTAGTTCATCTCTTGTATCCAATTCTTGTCTCCAAGTCTGGGATTGGTACATGTAGGTTGCTAGTAGTGTTGATTACTCCGTGTAGTTGATGCTAGTTGGTTTATTTGGTGGAAGATCGTATGTTTAGATCCTATATGCATATTAATACTCCTCTGATTATGAACATGAATATGCTTTGTGAGTAGTTACGTTTGTTCCTGAGGACATGGGAGAAGTCTTGCTATTAGTAGTCATGTGAATTTGGTATTCGTTCGATATTTTGATGAGATGTATGTTGTCTCTCCTCTAGTGGTGTTATGTGAACGTTGACTACATGACACTTCACCATTATTTGGGCCTAGAGGAAGGCATTGGGAAGTAATAAGTAGGTGATGGGTTGCTAGAGTGACAGAAGCTTAAACCCTAGTTTATGTGTTGCTTCGTAAGGGGCTGATTTGGATCCATATGTTTCATGCTATGGTTAGGTTTACCTTAATACTTATTTTGTAGTTCCGGATGCTTGCAATAGGGGTTAATCATAAGTGGGATGCTTGTTCAAGTAAGAACAGCACCCAAGCACGGGTCCACCCACATATAAAATTATCAAAGTACCGAACGCGAATCATATGAACGTGATGAAAACTAGCTTGACGATAATTCCCATGTGTCCTCGGGAGCGCTTTTCTCTATATAAGAGTTTGTCCAGGATTGTCCTTTGCTACAAAAAGGATTGGGCCACCTTGCTGCACTTTATTTACATTTGTTACTTGTTGCTCGTTACAAATTATCCTATCACAAAACTATCTGTTACCTATAATTTCAGTGCTTGCAGAGAATACCTTGCTGAAAACCGCTTATCATTTCCTTCTGCTCCTCGTTGGGTTCGACACTCTTACTTATCGAAAGGACTACGATAGATCCCCTATACTTGTGGGTCATCACTCCCACTTCTATCAGAAAGCACCGCTGACAAGGAGACTCCGGAGGTGGAGAACGGGGCTGCCAACAAGCGGAGGTGGGGCGAGCAAGAACCACAAGCGACTCCAGCAGGCCTAGACTTCATCGGCAGCCTCCCCGATGATATGTTGACAGTCATCGTCTCCCTCCTCCCAATCAAATATGGGGCACGGACAACCGTCCTTTCCTGATGGTGGCGCCCCCTATGGAACTCCACCCCTATCGAGGTGGAACTTGGGCGAGAGCACTTTTGCCCTCCGGCGGAGCGATTCCGCCGGGGGAACTTCCCTCCCAGAGGGGGAAATCATCGTCATCATCATCACCAACAACTCTCCCATCTTGGGGAGGGCAATCTCCATCAACATCTTCAACAGCACCATCTCATCTCAAACCCTAGTTCATCTCTTGTGTTCAATCTTGCTACCAGAACTATAGATTGGTGCTTGTGGGTGACTAGTAGTATTGATTACATCTTGTAGTTGATTACTATATGGTTTATTTGGTGGAATACTATATGTTCAGATCCAATATGCTATTTAATACTCCTTTGATCATGAGCATGTTTATCATTTGTGAGTAGTTACTTTCGTTCTTGAGGTCACGGGAGAAATCATGTTGCAAGTAATCATGTGAACTTGATATGTGTTCGATATTTTGATAGTATGTATGTTGTGATTCCCTTAGTGGTGTCATGTGAACGTCGACTACATGACACTTCACCATATTTGGGCCTAAGGGAATGCATTGTGGAGTAGCAATTAGAGGATGGGTTGCAAGAGTGACAGAAGCTTAAACCCTAGTTTATGCGCTATTCCGTAAGGGATCGATTGGATCCAAAAGTTTAATGCTATGGTTAGAATGTATTCTTAATACTTTTCTCGTAGTTGCGGATGCTTGCGGGAGGGTTAATCATAAGTAGGAGGTATGTTCAAGTAAGAACAACACCTAAGCACCGGTACACCCACATATCAAATTATCAAAGTAGCGAACACAAATCGAACCAACATGATGAAAGTGGCTAGATGAAATTCCCGTGTACCCTCAAGAACACTTTGCTTATCATAAGAGACCGTTTTGGCCTATCCTTTGCCTCAAAAGGATTGGGCTACCTTGCTGCACTTTGGTTACTACTATCATTACTTGCTCGTTATAAATTATCTTGCTATCAAACAACTTCGCTACTTACAATTTCAGCACTTGCAGACATTACCTTGCTGAAAACTACTTGTCATTTCCTTCTGCTCCTCGTTGGGTTTGACACTCTTACTTATCAAAAAGAGCTACAATTGATCCCCTATACTTGTGGGTCATCAAGCTCGAGGAGCTCACTTTTGATGATGGGCATATGCGCTTGCTGCCAACGTCCGCGCTCTGCCTCGCGCCCATGCTGCACGTCGCCAAGTTCAGGAACTGCCATTCCCCCCCTTAATGATGCGCCCGCTCTTATTCTACCACGACTGAAGCACCTCGAGCTCGTCACCGTTTTCCTCCCAAACGGTGACATGGAGCGCCTGCTCCGTGGCTGTACTGCACTCGAGTATCTTTGTCTTCAGGCGATCAATGGGTTGAGTAGCTTCCACATCACCTCCATGACTCTCGGACTATTTATGTGTGTTGCTGGTGCGGCAGGAAGACATCAAAAGATGTGTACCACGGTATTTTCATTGAGGACACACCTGCACTTGAGAGATTACTTGTAGTTGATCAAGAAGGTCCAACAAGAATCAATGTCATTTCTGCACCGAAATTGACAGAGGTGGGCTACTCATCTGACAAATACTCCGAACTTGTTATTAGATCCACACCCATTCAGGTACAGCAGCCGCCTTCTACCTATCCTTCTACAAATTAACATTATTTCTAATTTTGAAGATGTTTGTTCGTCTGTCATCCAGAAAATGATTCCGACAAGCTTCACCCCGAAACTGCGCACAGTGAAGGTCTTGGCACTAGAATCTATCGGCCCCAACCTGGAGCAAGTTGTCAGTTTCGTGAGATGCTTTCCGTGCCTGGAGAAGCTATATATCGAGGTGATGTTCCTTTCTTGTTAAATGTTAACCATAAGGGAGTTCAATTTGTGACACTTTTTTCCAAGTTTACAATGACAATGTACTACGATTTCTGAAGGATTCTTTTGGAGAATTTCAGTACATACATGTCCCCCCCATATTGGTTGCTTGATCCATATGGTTACAATCCATAAGCATTTCTCCTTTGGATTCATCTGTACTAGTTTTCTTAGGGAACTTTTCATCCACTCAAACCTCTTGTGAAGAAGGCTACATTTTTTTAGAATGTAATCAAATGCCCATGTTAATCATGTCAGATCGAAGATGGCATGTTAGTGCATTTTACAAATCCTGCAAACCAAATAGGCCTATAGTAGTGTTCAAAACTGCATGTAGGCACTAACACGTTTTCTTCTTTTCCAGATAAGATTAGGCCCAGTGGTGGACGATGTGATACAATATAATGATCATGTTGAATGCCTAGATCTGCATCTCTCAGAAATTACTTTGAACTCCTACCGAGGGACCTTACCAGAGATTATTCGCCAGGTTCTTTGTTTTGAGAGCAAAGGTGCTGAAGATAATGAGGTTTGCCCTACATTTATTTCGCAAAAATGAATGGTTTGTTGATCAGCGCCGGCGCCTGCGGCAGAATGGAATAGGCTCTGAAAATGTTGAATTTCATATTGGAACTTCAGATGGCAGAGTAATCGGAAGTCATCGTGTCAACCCCATACATGACTTCTCAATGGCTGACCCCTTTGCAATAATTATGAGGTTTCGAAACCAGACTTAGAAGGGGTAATATTAGTTTGAACCTCTCTGATATCCATGTTAAGCGGATCAGCGCGAGCGTTTGCAGCTGATGAGTTGAATTTCATTACTAATATCAGTTTGAACCTTGTAATCTTCGAATTTGAGCTATATAACTCTGGAATTTGAACCTTGTAATATTTCGAGCTTTTGTGGTACAATCGTTGAAATGGCATCGTATGAGACTCGTATATTGGTAGCACTATTTTGACCTTAATATGCAATGGTCTTAGATTTTATTAACCATTCTCGAATTTGTTTACCTTGTCGGTCTCACAGCACACGGTCTGTATAGCTAACTCGACTGCGATCTTCAACATTATTGCACACAGTTGGTTTCTTCAACCGTGTGCCCTATATAGCGCATAATTAATTATCGCACTCGAGTGTCCATCATCACCCTTCTGTGTAACTTTGACCTCATCACCCACGGGTAAAAGTATGACCGAAGTCATTCCACACACTTCGTTTTCACAAAGCTTTTTGCCAATAAACACCCATGATTTGTCCCTCTTCTAGCTGAGGCGTGGCCAAACTAGCCGGGCAGGAAGCTAGTGAAGGAAATATGCCCTAGAGGCAATAATAAAGTTATTATTTATTTCCTTATATCATGATAAATGTTTATTATTCATGCTAGAATTGTATTAACCGGAACATAATACATGTGTGGATACATAGACAAACAGAGTGTCACTAGTATGCCTCTACTTGACTAGCTCGTTGATCAAAGATGGTTATGTTTCCTAGCCATAGACATGAGTTGTCATTTGATTAACGGGATCACATCATTAGGAGAATGATGTTATTGACTTGACCCATTCAGTTAGCTTAGCACTCGATCGTTTAGTATGTTGCTATTGCTTTCTTCATGACTTATACATGTTCCTATGACTATGAGATTATGCAACTCCCGTTTACCGGAGGAACACTTTGTGTGCTACCAAATGTCACAACGTAACTGGGTGATTATAAAGGTGCTCTACAGGTGTCTCCAAAGGTACTTGTTGGGTTGGCGTATTTCGAGATTAGGATTTGTCACTCCGATTGTCGGAGAGGTATCTCTGGGCCCACTCAGTAATACACATCACTATAAGCCTTGCAAGCATTGTGACTAATGAGTTAGTTGCGGGATGATGTATTACGGAACGAGTAAAGAGACTTGCCGGTAACGAGATTGAACTAGGTATCGAGATACCGAGGATCGAATCTCAGGCAAGTAACATACCGATGACAAAGGGAACAACGTATGGTGTTATGCGGTCTGACCGATAAAGATCTTCATAGAATATGTAGGAACCAATATGAGCATCTAGGTTCCGCTATTGGTTATTGACCAGAGAGGTGTCTCGGTCATGTCTACATAGTTCTCGAACCCGTAGGGTCCGCACGCTTAACGTTACGATGACAGTTATATTATGAGTTTATATGTTTTGATGTACTGAAGGTTGTTCGGAGTCCCGGATGTGATCACGGACATGACGAGGAGTCTCGAAATGGTCGAGACATAAAGATTGATATATTGGAAACCTATGTTTGGACATCGGAAGTGTTCCGGGTGAAATCGGAATTTTTCCGGAGTACCGGGAGGTTACCGGAACCCCCCGGTAACTTAATGGGCCTTATTGGGCCTAGGTAGAAGAGAGGAGAGGAGGCCAGGGCAGGGCCGCGCGTCCCTCCCCCCCCAGTCCGAATAGGACAAGGAGAGGGGGGCGGCGCCCCCCTTCCTTCCTCCCCTCCACCTTTTCCCCCTTCCTCTCCTAGTCCAACATGGAAAGGGGGGAGTCCTACTCCCGGTAGGAGTAGGACTCCTCCTAGGCGCGCCTCTCCTCCTTGGCCGGCGGCTTCCCCCTTGATCCTTTATATACGGGGGCAGGGGGGCACCTCTCTACACATAATTGATCAACGATCTTTTAGCCGTGTGCGGTGCCCCTCTCCACCATATTACACCTCGATAATATCATAGCGGTGCTTAGGCGAAGCCCTGCGTCGGTAGAACATCATCATCGTCACCACGCCGTCGTGCTGACGAAACTCTCCCTCAACACTCGGCTGGATCGGAGTTCGTTATCGAGCTGAGCGTGTGCTGAACTCGGAGGTGCCGTGCGTTCGGTACTTGATCGGTCGGATCGTGAAGACGTACGACTACATCAACCGCTTTGTGTGAATGCTTCCGCTTTCGGTCTACGAGGGTACGTAGGCAACACTCTCCCCTCTCGTTGCTATGCATCACCATGATCTTGCGTGTGCGTAGGAATTTTTTTGAAATTACTACGTTCCCCAACAGTGGCATCCGAGCCTGGTTTTATGCGTTGATGTTATGCACGAGTAGAACACAAGTGAGTTGTGGACGATATAAGTCATACTGCTTACCAGCATGTCATACTTTGGTTCGACGGTATTGTGAGATGAAGCGGCCCGGACCGACATTACGCGTACGCTTACGCGAGACTGGTTTCACCGTTGCGAGCACTCATTGCTTAAAGGTGACCGGCGGGTGTCTGTCTCTCTCACTTTAGTTGAACCGAGTGTGGCTACGCCCGGTCCTTGCGAAGGTTAAAACAGCACCAACTTGACAAACTATCGTTGTGGTTTTGATGCGTAGGTAAGAACGGTTCTTGCTAAGCCCGTAGCAGCCACGTAAAACTTGCAACAACAAAGTAGAGGACGTCTAACTTGTTTTTGCAGGGCATGTTGTGATGTGATATGGTCAAGACATGATGCTATATTTTATTGTATGAGATGATCATGTTTTGTAACCGAGTTATCGGCAACTGGCAGGAGCCATATGGTTGTCGCTTTATTGTATGCAATGCAATCGCCATGTAATTGTTTTACTTTATCACTAAGCGGTAGCGATAGTCGTAAAAGTAATAGTTGGCGAGACAACAACGATACTACGATGGAGATCAAGGTGTCGCGCCTTTGACGATGGTGATCATGACGGTGCTTCGAAGATGGAGATCACAAGCACAAGATGATGATGGCCATATCATATCACTTATATTGATTGCATGTGATGTTTATCTTTTATGCATCTTATCTTGCTTTGATTGACGGTAGCATTATAAGATGATCTCTTACTAAAATTTCAAGATAAAAGTGTTATCCCTGAGTATGCACCGTTGCGAAAGTTCTTCGTGCTGAGACACCACGTGATGATCGGGTGTGCTAGGCTCTACGTTCAAATACAACGGGTGCAAAACAGTTGCACACGCGGAATACTCAGGTTAAACTTGACGAGCCTAGCATATGCAGATATGGCCTCGGAACACGGAGAACGAAGGTCGAGCGTGAATCATATAGTAGATATGATCAACATAGTGATGTTCACCATTGAAACTACTCCATCTCACGTGATGATCGGACATGGTTTAGTTGATTTGGATCACGTAATCACTTAGATGATTAGAGGGATGTCTATCTAAGTGGGAGTTCTTAAGTAATATGATTAATAGAACTTAAATTTATCTTGAACTTAGTACATGATAGTATCTTGCTTGTCTATGTTAATTGTAGATAAATGGCCCGTGCTGTTGTTCCGTTGAATTTTAATGCGTTCCTTGAGAAAGCAAAGTTGAAAGATGATGGTAGCAATTACACGGACTGGGTCCGTAACTTGAGGATTATCCTCATTGCTGCACAGAAGAATTACGTCCGGGAAGCACCGCTAGGTGCCAGGCCTCCTGCAAGAGCAACACCAGAAGTTATGAACATCTGGCAGAGCAAAGCTGATGACTACTCGATAATTTAGTGTGCCATGCTTTACGGCTTAGAACCGGGTCTTCAACGACGTTTTGAACGTCATGGAGCATATGAGATGTTCCAGGAGTTGAAGTTAATATTTCAAGCAAATGCCCGGATTGAGAGATATGAAGTCTCCAATAAGTTCTACAGCTGCAAGACGGAAGAGAATAGTTCTGTCAGTGAGCATATACTCAAAATGTCTGGGTATAATAATCACTTGATTCAACTGGGAGTTAATCTTCCGGATGATAGCGTCATTGACAGAATTCTTCAATCACTGCCACCAAGCTACAAGAGCTTCGTGATGAACTATAACATGCAAGGGATGAATAAGACAATTCCCGAGCTCTTCGCAATGCTAAAGGCAGCGGAGGTAGAAATCAAAAAGGAGCATCAAGTGTTGATGGTAAATAAGACCACTAGTTTCAAGAAAAAGGGCAAAGGGAAGAAGAAGGGGAACTTCAAGAAGAACAGCAAGCAAGTTGCTGATTAGGAGAAGAAACCCAAGTCTGGACCTAAGCCTGAGACTGAGTGCTTCTACTGCAAGCAGACTGGTCACTGGAAGCGGAACTGCCCCAAGTATTTGGCGGATAAGAAGGATGGCAAGGTTAACAAAGGTATATGTGATATACATGTTATTGATGTGTACCTTACTAATACTCGCAGTAGCACCTGGGTATTTGATACTGGTTCTGTTGCTAATATTTGCTACTCGAAACAGGGGCTACGGATTAAGCGAAGATTGGCTAAGGACGAGGTGACGATGCGCGTAGGAAATGGTTCCAAAGTCGATGTGATCGCGGTCGGCACGCTACCTCTACATCTACCTTTGGGATTAGTATTAGACCTAAATAATTGTTATTTGGTGCCAGCGTTAAGCATGAACATTATATCTGGATCTTGTTTGATGCGAGACGGTTATTCATTTAAATCAGAGAATAATGGTTGTTCTATTTATATGAATAATATCTTTTATGGTCATGCACCCTTGAAGAGTGGTCTATTTTTACTGAATCTTGATAGTAGTGACACACATATTCATAATGTCGAAGCCAAAAGATGCAGAGTTGATAATGATAGTGCAACTTATTTGTGGCACTGCCGTTTAGGTCATATCGGTGTAAAGCGCATGAAGAAACTCCATATTGATGGACTTTTGGAATCACTTGATTATGAATCACTTGGTACTTGCGAACCGTGCCTCATGGGCAAGATGACTAAAACACCATTCTCCGGAACTATGGAGAGAGCAACAGATTTATTGGAAATCATACATACAGATGTATGTGGTCCGATGAATATTGAGGCTCGTGGCGGATATCGTTATTTTCTCACCTTCACAGATGATTTGAGCAGATATGGGTATATCTACTTAATGAAACATAAATCTGAAACATTTGAAAAGTTCAAAGAATTTCAGAGTGAAGTTGAAAATCATCGTAACAAGATAATAAAATTTCTACGATCTGATCGTGGAGGAGAATACTTGAGTTACGAGTTTGGCCTACATTTGAAACAATGCGGAATAGTTTCGCAACTCACGCCACCCGGAACACCACAACGTAATGGTGTGTCCGAACACCGTAATCGTACTTTACTAGATATGGTGCGATCTATGATGTCTCTTACTGATTTACCGCTATCGTTTTGGGGTTATGCTTTAGAGACGGCTGCATTCACTCTAAATAGGGCACCATCAAAATTCGTTGAAACGACACCTTATGAACTATGGTTTGGCAAGAAACCAAAGTTGTCGTATCTTAAAGTTTGGGGTTGCGATGCTTATGTGAAGAAACTTCAACCTGATAAGCTCGAACCTAAATCGGAGAAATGTATCTTGATAGGATACCCAAAGGAGACTGTTGGGTACACCTTCTATCACAGATCCGAAGGCAAGACATTCGTTGCTAAGAATGGATCCTTTCTAGAGAAGGAGTTTCTCTCGAAAGAAGTGAGTGGGAGGAAAGTAGAACTTGATGAGGTAACTGTACCTGCTCCCTTATTGGAAAGTAGATCATCACAGAAATCAATTTCTGCGACACCTACACCAATTAGTGAGGAAGTTAATGATAATGATCATGAAACTTCAGATCAAGTTATTACTGAACCTCGTAGGTCAACCAGATTAAGATCTGCACCAGAGTGGTACGGTAATCCTATTCTGGAGGTTATATTACTAGACCATGACGAACCTACGAACTATGAAGAAGCGATGGTGAGCCCAGATTCCGCAAAATGGCTTGAGGCCATGAAATCCGAGATGGGATCCATGTATGAGAACAAAGTATGGACTTTGGTTGACTTGCCCGATGATCGGCAAGCCATTGAAAATAAATGGATCTTCAAGAAGAAGACTCACACTGACGGTAATGTTACTGTCTATAAGCTCGACTTGTTGCGAAAGGTTTTCGACAAGTTCAAGGGATTGACTACGATGAGACCTTCTCACCCGTAGGGATGCTTAAGTCTGTCCGAATCATGTTAGCAATTGCCGCATTTTATGATTATGAAATTCGGCAAATGGATGTAAAAACTGCATTCCTGAATGGATTTCTGGAAGAAGAGTTGTATATGATGCAACCGGAAGGTTTTGTCGATCCAAAGGGAGCTAACAAGGTGTGCAAGCTCCAGCGATCCATTTATGGACTGGTGCAAGCCTCTCGGAGTTGGAATAAACACTTTGATAGTGTGATCAAAGCATTTGGTTTTATACAAACTTTTGGAGAAGCCTGTATTTACAAGAAAGTGAGTGGGAGCTCAGTAGCATTTCTGATATTATATGTGGATGACATATTGCTGATTGGAAATGATATAGAATTTCTGGATAGCATAAAGGGATACTTGAATAAGAGTTTTTCAATGAAAGACCTCGGTGAAGCTGCACATATATTGGGCATCAAGATCTATAGAGATAGATCAAGATGCTTAATTGGACTTTCACAAAGCACATACCTTGACAAAGTTTTGAAGAAGTTCAAAATGGATCAAGCAAAGAAAGGGTTCTTACCTGTACTACAAGGTGTGAGATTGAGTAAGACTCAATGCCCGACCACTGCAGAAGATAGAGAGAAGATGAAAGATGTTCCCTATGCTTCAGCCATAGGCTCTATCATGTATGCAATGCTCTGTACCAGACCTGATGTGTGCCTTGCTATAAGTTTAGCAGGGAGGTACCAAAGTAATCCAGGAGTGGATCACTGGACAGCGGTCAAGAACATCCTGAAATACCTGAAAAGTACTAAGGATATGTTTCTCGTTTATGGAGGTGACAAAGAGCTCATCGTAAATGGTTACGTTGATGCAAGCTTTGACACTGATCCGGACAATTCTAAATCGCAAACCGGATATGTGTTTACATTGAACGGTGGAGCTGTCAGTTGGTGCAGTTCTAAGCAAAGTGTCGTGGCGGGATCTACGTGTGAAGCGGAGTACATAGCTGCTTCGGAAGCAGCAAATGAAGGAGTCTGGATGAAGGAGTTCATATCCGATCTAGGTGTCATACCTAGTGCATCGGGACCAATGAAAATCTTTTGTGACAATACTGGTGCAATTGCCTTAGCAAAGGAATCCAGATTTCACAAAAGAACCAAGCACATCAAAAGACGCTTCAAATCCATCCGGGATTTAGTCCAGGTGGGAGACATAGAAATTTGCAAGATACATACGGATCTGAATGTTGCAGACCCGTTACTAAGCCTCTTCCACGAGCAAAACATGATCAGCACCAAGACTCCATGGGTGTAAGAATCATTACTGTGTAATCTAGATTATTGACTCTAGTGCAAGTGGGAGACTGAAGGAAATATGCCCTAGAGGCAATAATAAAGTTATTATTTATTTCCTTATATCATGATAAATGTTTATTATTCATGCTAGAATTGTATTAACCGGAAACATAATACATGTGTGGATACATAGACAAACAGAGTGTCACTAGCATGCCTCTACTTGACTAGCTCGTTGATCAAAGATGGTTATGTTTCCTAGCCATAGACATGAGTTGTCATTTGATTAACGGGATCACATCATTAGGAGAATGATGTGATTGACTTGACCCATTCAGTTAGTTTAGCACTCGATCGTTTAGTATGTTGCTATTGCTTTCTTCATGACTTATACATGTTCCTATGACTATGAGATTATGCAACTCCCGTTTACCGGAGGAACACTTTGTGTGCTACCAAACGTCACAACGTAACTGGGTGATTATAAAGGTGCTCTTCTGGTGTCTCCAAAGGTACTTGTTGGGTTGGCGTATTTGGAGATTAGGATTTGTCACTCCGATTGTCGGAGAGGTATCTCTGGGCCCACTCAGTAATACACATCACTAAAAGCCTTGCAAGCATTGTGACTAATTAGTTAGTTGCAGGATGATGTATTACGGAACGAGTAAAGAGACTTGCCGGTAACGAGATTGAACTAGGTATCAAGATACCGACGATCAAATCTCGGGCAAGTAACATACCGATGACAAAGGGAACAACGTATGTTGTTATGCGGTCTGACCGATAAAGATCTTCGTAGAATATGTAGGAACCAATATGAGCATCCAGGTTCCGCTATTGGTTATTGACCAGAGAGGTGTCTCGGTCATGTCTACATAGTTCTCGAATCCGTAGGGTCCGCACGCTTAACGTTACGATGACAGTTATATTATGAGTTTATATGTTTTGATGTACCGAAGGTTGTTCGGAGTCCCGGATGTGATCACGGACATGACGAGGAGTCTCGAAATGGTCGAGACATAAAGATTGATATATTGGAAACCTATGTTTGGACATCGGAAGTGTTCCAGGTGAAATCGGGATTTTTCCGGAGTACCGGGATGTTACCGGAACCCCCCGGTAACTTAATGGGCCTTATTGGGCCTAGGTGGAAGAGAGGAGAGGAGGCCAGGGCAGGGCCGCGCGCCCCTCCCCCCCCCCCTAGTCCGAATAGGACAAGGAGAGGGGGCGGCAACCCCCTTCCTTCCTCCCCTCCACCTTTTCCCCCTTCCTCTCCTAGTCCAACATGGAAAGGGGGGGAGTCCTACTCCCGGTAGGAGTAGGACTCCTCCTAGGCGCGCCTCTCCTCCTTGGCCGGCGGCCTCCCCCTTGCTCCTTTATATACAGGGGCAGGGGGCACCTCTCTACACATAATTGACCAACGATATTTTAGCCGTGTGCGGTGCCCCCCTCCACCATATTACACCTCGATAATATCGTAGCGGTCCTTAGGCGAAGCCCTGCGTCGGTAGAACATCATCATCGTCACCACGCCGTCGTGCTGACGAAACTCTCCCTCAACACTCGGCTGGATCGGAGTTTGAGGGACGTTATCGAGCTGAACATGTGCTGAACTCGGAGGTGCCGTGCGTTCGGTACTTGATCGGTCGAATCATGAAGACGTACGACTACATCAACCGCGTTGTGTTAACGCTTCCGCTTTCGGTCTACGAGGGTACGTGGACAACACTCTCCCCTCTCGTTGCTATGCATCACCATGATCTTGCGTGTGCATAGGAATTTTTTTGAAATTACTATGTTCCCCAACAGCTAGCGGGGTAAACTGCGTCGTGGCGCGGGAACAGGCTCACCGACGATACATTTGGCGCCTCTTCGAGCCCACGTGTGGTCAAACGAAATCTGTGTGGTGCAGTGTTGTCAAGCGTGCACTGGAATCCTCCGCTATGAACGCCATGACAAGACATGACAATTACAGGCCGGCCGGCCCCCATTTATTACAGTGCCAATTTAACCCTTGTGTCTCTTCAACCTTTCGATCGTGCCCCACCATTGCAAGAAGCACACCCACCACGAGAAATTCTTAGAGGGTATCCTGCGCGGCTCCAATTGCGCTCCGAGCGGCTACCGACGATGAGCAGCAGTTCACCATGCATGCCGTGGTGAACACCCATAGAAGGTTTACGGGGCTCTCAGTGGTGTACACCAACGACCCGGTCTGGGTGGAGCACTCCATCCACATCATGGAGTTGTTGCATGCCGAGGAGAAGTACAAGGTGGTCGGGTTCGACCTCGAGTACACCCACGCTCGTGCCGGGTCTCGTCCCAAGGTCACCGTCGCCCAGATGTGCCTGCGCCACTATGTCCTCGTCTACCACTACTGCCTGACCTCAAGGCCCTGCGAGCATTTTGCCAGGTTTTTCAACACCCCCCACTACATGTTTGCTATAGTGGACATCACCAACGATGTAAAGGCACTCAAGAATTCGGGCATCACCTGCCAAAATCTTGTCGACATCCAGGGCCAATACAAGATCTGGGGGAGTAAGGAGCATGAGAAGGACTCACTGGTTCACTCGCCAAGGCCATCATTGACCCCTACTACAGAGACATGAAGGATTCCTGCAACAAGGACAAGCGTGCCGGGCACTCGGCCTAGATGGAGATACTCGACAAAGCTCACATCGTGTACATGGCCAAGGAGGCGTACACGAGCTACGACATGTATAGGCAGATCGTTGACATGAGGAAGTGCCTCCTTCCCCAAAACGGCCAGGCATCCAGCCGGAAGTACAGCAATGGCAAGCGTCATTGCAACAATAAGTAGATGATTAGATCCTCGTTTATCCTAGTTTAGTATGCATGTAATTTCTTACTTTGGTGTGTGGAAATGTTATGTGTGTAGTCACTTGTGTAATTGTATGCTTAATTTGGTTATGCAATGCTATCTTTTTAAGTATATATGTTGATGCTCTATAGACAGAGCGTAGATGTTGTGCGGACAAAGAAAATCACATCGCACATGGACTAAACAATGGAACCCGTCGGTGTTGTTTTCATTAATCACTCACAATTGTATACCAGCAATCGTTTGCTCACAACACACACGGCTTGTTAACATGAATCGTTTGTGTTGTTATAGGTCTTCCCACACGTTTCCGATTACAGACCTGTTTGTCGCGTATCACACACATCTTGTTATATTGAACCGTTTCCGTTCTCTTGGCTCAAAGCAAACAGTTCATCCGAGTGAACCGCATGTCGTATATCGTACACACCTTGATCTGGCTGACCGTTTCTTTTGTGTTGCCTAATCACAAACAGTTCATCCGAGTGAACCGTATGCTGTATGTCACACACACCTTCAACTGGCTGCCCATTTCTTTTGTTCCTCCTCATCGCAAACAGTTAATTGAACTAAACCGTATGCCCTACATCGCACATGCAACTAAAATCTGAACCGTGTTTGATGCATCCGCCATCGCAAACGTTTTGCATCTTTTTTGACGATTTTTTACACCACCGTTTGCGATTATTGCATCGCACACAGTTTCGTCGAAGGGTATCTGATCATAGTGTCATGTTAGCAGCATCCTGTAGTAGTGTTCCCTCCCCGTTGCCATGCGGGGGCGAAGCAGGAGGGAGGAGGGGGAGCGAGGGAGCCTTTCTTGCATGGGGTCAGAGAGAGGAATACAAATAGTGAACAAGGAATGCATTGTTGGGCGTCACCATCTCACTGTCAAGCAGAAGCATAGTAGTAGCCGATGCACAACAAGAAGCACCCACGAAGGTCGATCAATGTAAACCATGTCTCCTGGTGGAACCATCGGACTTGACCACAAGGCCGCCAGAAAATTATCACCGTGGCTTATCTTTCTGGAGTATTAACTGATGTTGATTGGAATGGCATGTTCAGAACTTTCTTTGGACATGTCAGAGTTAAAATTTCCTGCAGAGACCCATGTAAGATTCCTATTGAGAGATTGTTCTTGTTGGGTTTCACTATGAAAAAGAAATTGTTCCTGTTGGGTTTCACTATGGAAGGGTATGAATAGATTGGAGGTGCTGACGTTGCCATAGATGATGAGGAGGAGGAGCTTGGTGATGATGAGATGGAAGAAGGTAATACTCAGAGGAAAGAAAGTGGCTTGGGAGATTACCAGACTGAAAATCTTGAAGATGGTGACCTGGAAATTGATGAACTGGATAAAGCTAATCTTAGTGCTAGTAAACGGAGTTCTGCTAGATCTATTAAAGCAGATGACCTAACTCTCTATTCGGGTGGAGTGGAGGAATTTGATCATGATGAGTTTATTGAGGAATTTGCTAGTGCAAAAAGTTGATCAATTACTGAGGAAGTCTGTGTGGATGGAATGATGAGAACTAAAGAGAAGGTAACAAGCTATGATGTCGATCAAGTGGATACACTACTAGGAAAATGCTTATAGATAGAAGTTTACCAGTAGCACCTCTTTATGACCCCACGCTACTGGTATTTACCAGTAGCGCTGTGTAGAAAACATGCTACTACTACTAAATAACAACAGCGTTTGTTAACTTGGGCCGCGCTGCTGTTACATGGGCCGCAGGGCAAAAACGGTAGCCCACTTACCTGTAGCGTTTGTTTCAAACAGGCGCTACAGCTGGTGGGCTTTGCAGTAGCGCCGGCCTCTACCCAGCGCTACTCCTAGAGGAAAAGAAAACCGGCCCGAACGCCCCCACCCCCTCACTCTCACATTATTGATCCCCTCCGTCCGACAACGCCGCCGCGGTTAGGGTTCCTCCCCGGCCGCCTCACCCCCGTCAACGGCGCCGTGCGCCGCCACCACGCGCGGTCGCCTCTCACCTCCTCCGATGTTCAAGCCCCGTAAGTCCCCCTCGATCTTCTCCCTGCATGCGCCACCACTAGCTAGCTAGGCTCCGATCGATTCGCCGTGGCGGCTTGCCATGTTTTGGGATTTCGCATGGGGGAAAGGTATTTAGGGATTGCATGGTGGCTCCACGCTTTGATGCGATGTGTTCCAGGCTTGTTTCCTCGCGTGATTGGGGAGAGAGTAGAGAGAGGGGTTAGGTGAGAGAGAAGTATAGGCTTTTTGTTGGGCGGCAGGAGCACTGCAGGAGAGGTGTAGGAGGTGGCGGTAGCTGTTGGATAGCGCGCAGTGGGAGGAGCAGCAGCGAGAGAGCGGGGAGTCGGCGGTGGCCGCCGCCATGGCGGTGGCGGGCAAGCAGAGGGCTAGGGAGAAGGGGAAGGGGAAGGGGAAGGAGCAGGAGAATGGCGGAGAGGGCAGCAAGTTAATTAGGTCAGCAATTCGCCAGGGTATCTAATGGATCCAAATCGACCCAAATTGAACGAACTGTGCTGCCCTTGCCGAACGAACTGTGACTGTTCATCGCTGACACCGACCCTTGTCATTGGAGATTAAAGCGGTGAAGGTGTAGTTATTAGTACGGCTCTGCTCGTCAGTGAAGCTGATGAAGGTTCTGTCCATTTTTAGCACAGAACTGGAGAGGCAGCGTGTGTTGATGGTTTGGTGGCATCCTTGTAGAGCACGTAGTCGGTGTCGGTGCCGCTGAGCACGGCCCAGAAGAGCAGCAGGGCCGCCCGGCGAGAGCAGCCCGGTGCGCCGAGCCTCAGTGATGCGAGGAGCCATGCCATCATTGCGTGTGGGTTGTTTTTGGCAACCGCCGGCAGGAGGGATGGTTTGTTTAGTGCCAGTTGCCATCGTGGTAGCGGGATGTTAGTTTAAGCGTTGTTTTCCACTGCTTAATTTGGTAGAGTAGAGCAGCATGTTTCACTTGCACAGAAGAGACAGAAAAGTAGAGAGAGTAGAGAGAGGGGTTAGGTGAGAGTAGAGAGAGGGGTTAGGTGAGGAACTAATCCAGATGTACAAGTTTGGTCAGCCAAACTTGGTCGAATCCAGGAGACAGAAAAGGAAGCGGGTAGAGGCGGGAGGGGGGGATTGAGGGTAGTAGAAGGGAGCGAGTGAACTGACCTGAGCGGGGGGGGGGGGGATTAAGGGCAGCATAAGGGCGGAGGCTTGGTTTCTTCTTCCTTGGCTGCTGTCCTTGGAGCAGTGGTGGCAGCGGTGCCTAGTGTTTTAGGTTTTAGAGGGGGGTTCTCTCTCTCGTTCTGCCTTGGCTTTTGTTTAGTGGCGGTGGCGGTGCCTAGTGTTCTAGGGTTTAGAGAGGGGTTCTCTCTCTCGATTGAACTACTTTTGCTTGTCTGCTTGCGCAATAATGGCAATATGCCATTTATCTTATTATTAGGCTCTATTTGGGTTACATGATCTCTATTAGGTTATTGTCTGAACTGAACTACAATTTAGTTGTTATTTTGCTTGCCATGGGAACCTGATGTGTATTCTCTATGATGTGAACCTGGTGTGTATATTATTCAAAACCTCATGTGTATTGAAAACTTTATGTTTACTTTTTGGATCGTTAATCCTTTAATAATATTGCTTTAGGGAAATGGCACCACCGCCACCATGTCGACGGTGCAAGTCAAGGTGCGCTAGCAGCCTTGCAACTGGCACGCTGTTCGGCATCTACTTCGAGTCTAGTTTTCTTCATGCGGCGGTAATAAATTATATGAAACTAGTAACCACTATTTTGTTTTTAGTGTTATTGGCATTAATGCATCGTGTATATATTTTTGCTTTTTGTACACAGATCGTCCCATGCAATGTGAGGTCAGAATTCAACAAGCTGACCGGAGACTCTGTGACCTTTGAGGCTCCTGGGGGCCCCTACACTATGAGGTCGAGAAAGGACGAAATATGACACAGGTGGGAGGAGATGGATGGGTCCGTTTCATCGCCCACATGCATATCACCGGTGGAGAGTTGATCAGCTTCTCCTTCAGAGCAGAAAGACCCAAGCTGGCCGTGTTTATGTCAACAAAGCAGAAGATGATGAAGATGATGAGGATGATGAGACCCACCTGGTGAAGCCATCGTAGCTCAAACAATGAGGTTGAGCGAGGAGGAGGTGTGCAACCTATGGGACATCATTCCGCCACGTGCTGACTTCATCGGGGTACCATTCGTGACCCGCATGACAAGTACCATGGTTGATCGGCATGTCATGGTATGTTGCATTTACTGTAGTAATTTGATGATATGCTTTATTGTTATACTTAGTGTAGAGTCTGATGATATATATGCTTAGTGAATCTTATATGCTTTATTGTTATACTTAGTGTAGAGTCCGATGATATATATGCTTAGTGAATCTTATATGCTTAGTAAATCCGATGATCCATATGCTCAGTGAATCCGATGATATATATGATTTATTGTTATACTTAGTGTAGAGTCTGATGATATATATGCTTAGTGAATCCGATGATCTATATGCTTAGTGAATCTGATGATATATATGCTTCGTGAAGAATCCAAAGAACTGCTAATAGTGTAGAATCCATATATACTTATTAGTAGAATTCATGCTTAGCAGAAATGTAGTACCGTCTTTTGATAGTGTAGAATGTGTGAGGCTACTTATAAATTAATATGTATTTCTTATTCAAAAATTGCCAAAGAGCCTATCTGAGAGTTGTGGTATGCTACCTCTTGAGCATGCGCTGGTTTTCCCTTGAAGAGGAAAGGGTGATGCGGTAAAGTAGCGTAAGTATTTCCCTCAGTTTTTGAGAACCAAGGTACCAATCCAGTAGGAGGATACACGCAAATCGCCTCGTACCTACACAAACAAATAAGAACCTTGCAACCAACGCGATAAAGGGGTGTCAATCCCTTCACGGCCACTTGCAAAAGTGAGATCTGATAGAGATAATAAGGTAAATATTTTTGGTATTTTTATGATATAGATTGGAAAGTAAAGATTGCAAAATAAAATAGATCGGAAACTTATATGATGGAAAATAGACCCGGGGGCCATAGGTTTCACTAGTGGCTTCTCTCAAGATAGCATAATCTAAGGTGGGTGAACAAATTACTGTCGAGCAATTGATAGAAAAGCGCATAGTTATGAGAATATCTAGGCTTGATCATGTATATAGGCATCACGTCCGTGTCAAGTAGACCGAAACGATTCTGCATCTACTACTATTACTCCACACATCGACCGCTATCCAGCATGCATCAAGAGTATTAAGTTCATAAGAACAGAGTAACGCATTAGGCAAGCTGACATGATGTAGAGGGACAAACTCAAGCAATATGATATAAACCCCATCTTTTTATCCTCGATGGCAACAATACAGTAAGTGCCTTGCTGCCCCTACTGTCACTGGGAAAGGACACCGCAAGATTGAACCCAAAGCTAAGCACTTCACCCATTGCAAGAAAGATCAATCTAGTAGACCAAACCAAACTGATAATTCGAAGAGACTTGCAAAGATATCAAATCATACATATAAGAATTCAGAGAAGAACCAAATATTGTTCATAGATAATCTTGATCATAAACCCACAATCCATCGGATCTCGACAAACACACCGCAAAAAGAATTACATCGAATAGATCTCCAAGAGAATCGAGGAGAACTTTGTATTGAGATCCAAAGAGAGAGAAGAAGCCATCTAGCTAATAACTATGGACCCGAAGGTCTGTGGTAAACTACTCACACATCATCGGAGAGGCTATGGTGTTGATGTAGAAGCCCTCCATGATCGATTCCCCCTCCGGCGGAGCGCCAGAAAAGGCCCCAAGATGGGATCTCATGGGTACAGAAGGTTGCGGCGGTGGAAATAGGGTTTCGTGGTGCTCTCAGATGTTTTCGGGGTATATGAGTATATATAGGCGAAAGAAGTAGGTCGGTGGAGCCACGAGGGGCCCACAAGGATGGGGGCGCGCCTCCCTGCCTCACGGTCGCCTCGTTGCTTCCTTGACATCCACTCCAAGTCTCCTGGATCAGGTCTGTTCCAAAAATAACTCTCCCGAAGGTTTCATTCCGTTTGGATTCCGTTTGATATTCCTTTTCTGCGAAACACTGAAATAGGCAAAAAAACAACAATTTGCACTAGGCCTTTGGTTAGTAGGTTAGTCCCAAAAATAATATAAAAGTGTATAATAAAGCCCATTAATCATCCAAAACAGATAATATAATAGCATGGAACAATCAAAATTATAGATACGTTGGAGACGTATCAAGCATCCCCAAGCTTAATTCTTGCTCGTCCTCGAGTAGGTGAATGATAAAAACAGAATTTTTGATGTGGAATGCTTCCTAACATAATCTTCAATATAATTTTCTTTATTGTGGCATGAATGTTCAGATCCAAAAGATTCAAGATAAAAGTTTAATATTGACATAAAAATGATAATACTTCAAGCATACTAACTAAGCAATTATGTCTTCTCAAAATAACATGGCCAAAGAAAGTTCATCCCTACAAAATCATATAGTTTGGTCATGCTTCATTTTCGTCACACAAGAATGCTCCCATCATGCACAACCCCGATGATAAGCCAAGCAATTGTTTCATACTTTAGTAATCTCAAACTTTTTCAACCTTCACGCAATACATGAGCGTGAGCCATGGATATAGCACTATGGGTGGAATAGAATATAATGATGGGGGTTATGTGGAGACGACAAAAAAGGAGAAAGTCTCACATTGACGCGGCTAATCAACGAGGTAGGGAGATGCCCATCAATTGATTTCAATGCAAGGAGTAGGGATTGCCATGCAACGGATGCACTAGAGCTATAGATGTATGAAAGCTCAACAAAAGAAACTAAGTGGGTGTGCATCCAACTTGCTTGCTCACGAAGACCTAGGGCATTTGAGGAAGCCCATCGTTGGAATATACGAGCCAAGTTCTTATAATGAAAAATTCCCACTAGTATATGAAAGTGACAAAATAAGAGACTCTCTATCATGAAGATCATGGTGCTACTTTGAAGCACAAGTGTGGAAAAGGATAGTAACATTGTCCCTTTTATTTTTTATTTTTTTTGGGCCTTTCTTTTTTTATTTGGCCTTTCTCTTTTTTTGGGGGGCAATTCTCTAATAATGATGATCATCACACTTCTATTTATTTACAACTCAAAGATTACAACTCGATACTTAAAACAAAATATGACTCTACAAGGATGCGTCCGGCGGTGTACCGGGATGGGCAATGAATCAAGAGTGACATGTATGATGAATTATGCATGGTGGCTTTGCCACAAATACGATGTCAACTACATGATCATGCGAGGCAATATGACAATGATGAAGCGTGTCATAATAAATGAAACGGTGGAAAGTTGCATGGCAATATATCTCGGAATGGCTATGGAAATGCCATAATAGGTAGGTATGGTGGCTGTTTTGAGGAAGATATAAGGAGGTTTATGTGTGATAGAGTGTATCATATCACGGGGGTTGGATGCACCGGCGAAGTTTGGACCAACTCTCAAGGTGAGAAAGGGCAATGCACGGTACCGAAGAGGCTAGCAATGATGGAAGGGTGAGAGTGCGTATGATCCATGGACTCAACATTAGGCATAAAGAACTCACATACTTCTTGCAAAAATCTACAAGTCATCAAACACCAAGCACTACGCGCATGCTCCTAGGGGGATAGATTGGTAGGAAAAGACCATCGCTCGTCCCTGACCGCCACTCATAAGGATGACAATCAAAGAACACCTCATGTTTCAAATTTGTTACACAACGGTTACCATGCGTGCATGCTACGGGACTTGAAAACTTCAACACAAGTATTTCTCAAATTCACAATTACTCAACTAGCACAACTTTAATATCACCACCTTCATATCTCAAAACAATCATCAAGTATCAAACTTCACATAGTATTCAATGCACTCTATATGGAAGTTTTTATTATATCCATCTTGGATGCCTATCATATTAGGACTAATTCTATAGCAAATTACCATGCTGTTCTAAAGGACTCTCAAAAATATTTAAGAGAAGCATGAGAGATCAATAATTTCTATAAGTGAAGCACTAGAGCAAAATTATCTAGCTCAAAAGATATAAGTGAAGCACATAGAGTATTCTAATAAATTCCGATTCATGTGTGTCTCTCCCAAAAGGTGTGTACAGCAAGGATGATTGTGGTAAACTAAAAAGCAAAGACTCAAATCATACAAGACGCTCCAAGCAAAACACATATCATGTGGTGAATAAAAATATAGCATCAAGTAAAGTTACCGATGGACGAAGACGAAAGAAGGGATGCCTTCCAGGGCACCCCCAAGCTTAGGCTTTTGGTTGTCCTTGAATTTTACCTTGGGGTGCCTTGGGCATCCCCAAGCTTAGGCTCTTGCCACTCCTTATTCTGTCATCCATGAAATCTTTACCCAAAACTTGAAAACTTCACAACACAAAACACAACAGAAATCTCATGAGCTCCGTTAGCGAAATAAAACAAACCACCACTTTAAGGTATTGTAATGAACTCATTCTTTATTTAAATTGGTGTTAAACCTACTGTATTCCAACTTCTCTATGGTTCATACCCACCGATACTAGCCATAGATTCATCAAAATAAGCAAACAACACACGAAAAACAGAATCTGTCAGAAACAGAACAGTCCATAGTAATCTGTATGAAACATAAACTTTATGTAACTCAAAAATTATACAAAAATAGGACAACCTAAATAATTTGTTTATTGATCTACTGCAATTGGAATCAGTATTTTATCACGTTCTGGTGATTTTTAACCATTGTTTTCGTGAGCAAAAAGTTTCGGACTTTTTCAGCAAGATCAAATAACAATCATCCAAGAAGATCCTATAGGTTTTACTTGGCACAAACACTAATTAACAGAATCAGTCTGTAGTAATATGAAAGTTTTTATTATATCCATCTTGGATGCCTATCATATTAGGACTAATTTTATAGCAAATTACCATGCTGTTCTAAAGGACTCTCAAAAATATTTAAGTGAAGCATGAGAGATCAATAATTTCTATAAAATAGAACCACCACCGTCCTCTAAAAAGATATAAGTGAAGCACTAGAGCAAAATTATCTAGCTCAAAAGATATAAGTGAAGCACATAGAGTATTCTAATTCCGATTCATGTGTGTCTCTCCCAAAAGGTGTGTACAGCAAGGATGATTGTGGTAAACTAAAAAGCAAAGACTCAAATCATACAAGACGCTCCAAGCAAAACACATATCATGTGGTGAATAAAAATATAGCATTAGGTAAAGTTACCGATGGACGAAGACGAAAGAGGGGATGCCTTCTGGGGCATCCCCAAGCTTAGGCTTTTGGTTGTCCTTGAATTTTACCTTGGGGTGCCTTGGGCATCCCCAAGCTTAGGCTCTTGCCACTCCTTATTTCGTAATCCATCAAATCTTTACCCAAAACTTGAAAACTTCACAACACAAAACTCATCAGAAATCTCATGAGCTCCGTTAACGAAATAAAACAAACCACCACTTTAAGGTACTGTAATGAACTCATTCTTTATTTATATTGGTGTTAAACCTACTGTATTCCAACTTCTCTATGGTCCATACCCCCGATACTAGCCATAGATTCATCAAAATAAGCAAACAACACACGAAAAACAGAATCTGTCAAAAACGAAACAGTCTGTAGTAATCTGTATGAAACGCAAACTTTATGTAACTCAAAAATTATACAAAAATAGGACGACCGAAATAATTTGTTTATTGATCTACTGCAATTGGAATCAGTATTTTATCACGTTCTGGTGATTTTTAACCATTGTTTTCGTGAGCAGAAAGTTTCTGACTTTTTCAGCAAGATCAAATAACTATCATCCAAGAATATCCTATAGGTTTTACTTGGCACAAACACTAACTAAAACATAAAACCACATATAACCAGAGTATAGATCAATTATTTATTACTAAACAGAAATAAAAAGCAAGAAACAAAAATAAAATTGGGTTGCCTCCGAACAAGCGCTATCGTTTAACGCCCCTAGCTTGGCATAAAGGCAAGAATAGATCTAGGTATTATCATCTTTGGTATGCAATCCATAAGTGGCTCTAATAATAGATTCATAAGGTAATTTAATTTTCTTCCTAGGAAAGTGCTCCATGCCTTTCCTTAATGGAAATTGGAATCTAATATTCCCTTCCTTCATATCAATAATTGCACCAATCGTTCTAAGGAAAGGTCTACCAAGAATAACAGGACATGTATGATTGCAATCTATACCAAGAACAATGAAATCTATGGGCACATAATTCCTATTTGCAACAATAAGAACTTCATTAATCCTTCCCATAGGTTTCTTAATGGTGGAATCCGCAAGATGCAAATTTAGAGAACAATCATCAAATTCGCGGAAACCTAATACATCACACAAAGTTTTTGGAATCGTGGAAACACTAGCACCCAAATCACACAAAGCATAGCATTCATGATCTTTAAATTTAATTTTAATAGTAGGTTCCCACTCATCATGAAGTTTCCTAGGGATAGAAACTTCTAATTCGAGTTTTTCTTCATAAGATTGTATTAAAGCATCAACGATATGTTTAGTAAAAGCCTTATTTTGACTATAAGCATGAGGAGAATTTAGCACGGATTACAACAAGGAAATACAATCTATCAAAGAACAATTATCATAATTAAATTCCTTGAAATCCAAAATAGTGGGCTCATTGCTATGTAAAGTTTTGACCTCTTCAATCCCACTTTTACCAATTTTTGCATCAAAATCTAAAAACTCCGAATCATTGGGACGCCTTTTAACTAAAGTTGACTCATCTCCAGTCCCGTCATTATCAAGATGCATATTGGAAAACAAAGATTTAATAGGAGACACATCAATCACTTTTAGA
This sequence comes from Aegilops tauschii subsp. strangulata, assembly GCF_002575655.3. Classification (NCBI taxonomy): domain Eukaryota; kingdom Viridiplantae; phylum Streptophyta; class Magnoliopsida; order Poales; family Poaceae; genus Aegilops; species Aegilops tauschii. The sequence continues at coordinate 394,162,466 of NC_053035.3, forward strand.
TCTTCATCCATACATGATGTAGAGGGATAAACTCAAGCAATATGATATAAACCCCATCTTTTTATCCTCGATGGCAACAATACAATACGTGCCTTGCTGCCCCTGCTGTCACTGGGAAAGGACACCGCAAGATTGAACCCAAAGCTAAGCACTTATCCCATTGCAAGAAAGATCAATCCAGTAGGCCAAACCAAACTGATAATTCGAAGAGACTTGCAAAGATATCAAATCATACATATAAGAATTCAGAGAAGAACCAAATATTGTTCATAGATAATCTTGATCATAAACCCACAATTCATCGGATCTCGACAAACACACCGCAAAAAGAATTACATTGAATAGATCTCCAAGAGAATCGAGGAGAACTTTGTATTGAGATCCAAAGAGAGAGAAGAAGCCATCTAGCTAATAACTATGGACCCGAAGGTCTGTGGTAAACTACTCACACATCATCGGAGAGGCTATCGTGTTGATGTAGAAGCCCTCCGTGATCGATTCCCCCTCCGGCGGAGCGCCAGAAAAGGCCCCAAGATGGGATCTCACGGTTACAGAAGGTTGCGGCGGTGAAAATAGGGTTTCTTCGTGCTCTCGGATGTTTTCGGGGTATATGAGTATATATAGGCGAAAGAAGTAGGTCGGTGGAGCCACAAGGGGCCCATGAGGGTGGGGGCCACGCCTCCCTGCCTCGTGGCCACCTTGTTGCTTCCTTGACGTCCACTCCAAGTCTCCTGGATCAGGTTTGTTGCAAAAATAACTCTCCCGAAGGTTTCATTCCGTTTGGATTCCATTTGATATTGCTTTTCTGCGAAGCACTGAAATAGGCAAAAAACAGCAATTTGCACTGGGCCTTTGGTTAGTAGGTTAGTCCCAAAAATAATATAAAAGTGTAGAATAAAGCCCATTAAACATCCAAAACAGATAATATAATAGCATGGAACAATAAAAAATTATAGATACGTTGGAGACGTATCATGGTATCAAGCCTGATGAAGAAGGCTCTGCTGGAATATGCCTTACCGCGAGGGGCTCCGTCACCACTTGTGCGTACGGCGTGGACACGGATGGTCGCACACACTTCAACTCGGTTGGGTGGAAGAGCTTCCTCGTCGGCAAGAATCTTCATGTTGGACAGGCAATCCTAATTACTATCAGGAACACCCACTGCCCAGGCTTGAGGATGATGGTCGTCATCGATGTCATCTAGAACTACATATGCATGCGTGTGGCTGCTGAACCATATATATGCTAGTATGACTACCTAGTAGACTTATCAACTATGATCTATCCATGCATTGTTGACTACTATATATGAGTTTGTGAGATTGTGTGGTTATATTAAATGTGGTACTGTCGTTAATGTTTGTGAGATGGTTTTGTGAACTTAGTTTATTTGCACTGGACTTCTCTTGATTTCCTTGAATATTGCATTTGACTTCTTCTTTTTTATTTTTTATTTCTATTTACCTAGTTCTAGCGTGGGGAGAAAATAGGGCGCTACTACTACATGATGATAGTAGTAGCGTTGGTAGAGAAAGAGGCGCTACTACTAACTATCTTAGCTGCAGCGCTTGTTTAGAAACGAGCTACTGTTAAGTAATAGCTGTAGCGCCCTAGCAGTAGCACGGGTGCCCGCGCTACTGGTATGTAAAAAACCAGCGCCACTAGTAAGGTTTTCTCTAGTAGTGATATTGTCGCCTCTTATGAGGGTGAAAATGTTTGACGTGAGAGTATGGTGGGGGTTTCTACTCCTATGTCAATTGAGCATAGGGAGGGCCATACACAATACTATGAGGCACTGCTTAAATCTGTGGACTTGGTTGGTTCTGGTGATGATGAGCTAGATGAGGAGGAGATGGATGTCCTCCCTCCTCTAGCTATGAAAATTCTTAACTCCGGTTCATTGAAGAGATCTCTCTTGACCTCTCTGGACAATGTGGTGGAACATAAGCAAACTCCTAAGGTCAAGTCAAAATGGGGCCCTGTCCTGGCTCAGAAGCCTTCCACCAGGAACCATGGTAATATCAACATCGTGGACAAGGCTGCTACATATAAAAGGAAGCAGAATTTGGAGGTTCCTACTACATTCAAAGATAATTCTTTTCCTATCTTGGAATCTAATCTTCTCATTAAGCAAGCTTCTAAGATTCATATCTCAATTGGAACTTATGTGGTTAGTAGAGATATTATAGTGCAGGATTTGATTGAGGAGGAGAAGGAAAAATGTCTAGCTTTTGCTAACTCTAACCCTGAGACTGTTTTGCCTGCTAACCTTGATGTAGATGAATCTGAAGTTTTAAAAACTCATGTTAGGTCTTCTTTCTCTAACCCAGTTGGCACTGCTCATGTGTTAGAAAGGACCCATGCTGCCCTTACCAAAGTGAGGCCTTGTGGCCTATCTCACCTCTTTAGAATTTCTTAATGATAGGTCTTATTTGGAACATTAGGGGGCTTGGTCATCCTGGTAAAGTTCAGTGCCTATTTGATACTGTTATCAAAGCTGGTCCTAATTTGATTGGTTTTTGTTATCTCCTTTTTATTGATCCTGTATTGAAACAAGAAAGGGTATCCTGCACCTACAGTTGCGTGTGTGATGCATGAAAAACAGTTAATCCATAAGAACTGTTTGCGATGTGGTAGAACAACACTATATAAAGGTGTGTGGGATATGTCGGATTTAGGGTTCCGCAAACCCTTGACAGGTTTGAACTCTCGGGTGCGTGTGAAGAACTCGTATTCCCCAGTCTGCCTGCTCAACGATTCCACGGCCTAGCTCGATGAACCCAAGGGACAAGAGACACAGCAGTTTATTCTAGTTCGGGCCACCTTGCGGTGTAATACCCTACTCTAGCTTTGTGGTGGATTGCCTCGAGGGGCTGAGGATGAACTAGTACAGTGGTTGAACAGCCTCAGGAGGTGAGGTGTTCTTGAGCTCGATGAGCTGGTGAGCTGGTCAGGGTGGAATGCATCTGTCCCCTCTACGGTGGTGGCTAAGCCCTATTTATAATGGCCTTGGTCCTCTTCCCAAATGTAGGCGGGAATGGATCTCACAACGGCCAAATTCGAAGGGAGACAACTAGTACAAGTTATCCTGACAAAAGTAGTCTTCGCCTGCAAAGCCTCTCGTGATGACGCTGCGGTGGGCTCAGCGATGACCTCCGTCCTGCCGTCCTGGCGGTCTTGGTCTTGTTGCACCGATATGGAAACCTTTGCTTGATTCCTCGGGACCCCGTGCCTGTGCTAGCCTCCTTAGCACCAAAGAGGAAGCTGGTACACTCTGCCCACTGGCGCCTGCCTGGCCTTGGTCATCACGGCTCACGTCATGTGAACCTCGCGAGGTGCAACTTGCATTGATATCTATGCTCCTCGAGAGCCAGCCTGGGGAGGCCGCCCCTCGTGGAGGTCTTGGTGTCGCCCACCTCGCGAGGCTTGGCCCCTCGCGAGGGTCTTGAGTTGTTGTTGTCGAAGCTGGGCCGTACCAGGCCGTCGATAGAGCCACGCCGTGGGCCGCAGGCAGGCAAGTATGGGTACCCCTGTTCCCAGAACACCGACAGTAGCCCCGGGGCCCAAGGCGCGCTCGAACTTGGCTTCAAGGCGAAGCCAAAGGGCAAGTGCGGAGCACCGTGGGCCCTAACCACCTGCGGCCTCGGTCGACACGTGGCGATTGATGGGACGTGGGCCTATGCACTTCCCCATGCAGCCTTGATATTCGCCGGGCTTGGCGGCCGCCATTGCCAACGCAGCTCCGCCTTCATTGCTTGCTGCGCGCTCCCTTGGCTCCTTCACCTTCCTGAGAGACAGCGGCCTCCTTCCTAGATCTGACCCCAGCACCGGTCCTCCCATATCGCTATGGCGCCGCACCTGAAGAAGAAGAAGAAGAAGGGGAAAACCCGTGCTCCGGTCGAATCTCCACCGACCTTCGAGCCCGCCCTCGAGTGGTCAATGGTGCTCAATCAAGAAGGGCTGGACAAGGTTCTCCCAACGCTTGTCGCGGATTCCAACGAATGGAGGGCGACGGTGGCTTGTCCTGCTTCCTGCTCCATGGTCGATATGACAACCACTGAGATCCCCATCCATCTTCACACTCTCTTGGCTGGCTTGATCCCGCTTTCTCCGATTTCTTCAATGTCATACTCTCACATTACCAAGTTCACGCACTGCGTTTGCGAGGCCATGGTGGGCATTGCCCCTTCCGTGGCCTTGTTTCGCCATTTCTTCTCTCTTCACCTGATCGACGCCCGCCAGTGCTCGGGGTGCATGGCCTTTCATGCCGTAGCGGCAACGGCCGGCTCGGGGATCGACTTCGAGCTCTCACCAGTTGTAAGTGGATTCCGGAAGCGGTGGGTGTTCGTGGATGTTAATGATGTTTGCTAAGACTACATCGGTGTTTCCCCCAAGAGGAGAGGATGATGTAGCACAACAATGGTAGGTATTTCCCTCAGTAATGAAACCAAGGTATCGAACCAGTAGGAGAACCAAGCAACAAAACGTAAACAGCCCCTACACACAAATAACAGCCACTCGCAACCCGACGTGTTAAAGGGGTTGTCAATCCCTTTCGGGTAACGGCGCCAGAAGGCACAATGACGGGAGAAAATTATAATAGATTGAAATAATAGATCGCAAATAAAATAAAGTGCAGCAAGATATTTTTGTACTTTTAGTTTAACAGATCTGAATAAAACGCAAAGGAAAAATAGATCGCAAGGCAAATATATGAGAAAGAAGACCCGGGGGCCGTAGGTTTCACTAGTGGCTTCTCTCGAGAAAAATAGCAAACGGTGGGTAAACAAATTACTGTTGGGCAATTGATAGAACTTCAAATAATCATGACGATATCCAGGCAATGATCATTACATAGGCATCACGTCCAAGATTAGTAGACCGACTCCTGCCTGCATCTACTACTATTACTCCACACATCAACTGCTATCCAGCATGCATCTAGTGTATTAAGTTCATGGAAACATGGAGTAATGCAATAAGAACGATGACATGATGTAGACATGATCCGTTTATCTATATGGCAGTAGATATAGATCTCGTCTTTTTATCCTTAGTAGCAATGATACATACGTGTCAGTTCCCTTTCTGTCACTGGGATCAAGCACCGTAGGATCGAACCCACTACCAGGCACCTCTTCCCATTGCAAGATAAATAGATCAAGTTGGCCAAACAAAACCCAAATATTAGAGAAGAAATAAGAGGCTATAAGAGATCATGCATATAAGAGATCAAAGAAACTCAAATAACTTTCATGGATATAAAAAGATATACCTGATCATAAACTCGAAGTTCATCAGATCCCAACAAACACACCGCAAAAAGAGTTACATCATATGGATCTCCAAGAGACCATTGTATTGAGAATTCAGCAAGAGAGAGAAAGCCATCTAGCTAGTAACTACGGACCCGAAGGTCTACAAAGAACTACTCACGCATCATCGGAGAGGCACAACTGGAAGTGGTGAACCCCTCTGTGATGGTGTCTAGATTGGATCTGGTGCTTCTGGACTCTGCGGCGGCTGGATGAATATTTCGTTGACACCCCTAGGGTTTGTGGATTTTTGGGGTATTTATAGAGCAAAGAGGCGGTCCGGGGGGCACCCGAGGTGGGCACAACCCACCAGGGCACGCCTGGGCCTCCTGGCGCACCCTGGTGGGTTGTGCCCCCCTCGGGGCACCCCCCAGGTGCAACCAGGGCCCATTGCCTTCCTTCTGGCCCATAAAAATTCTCCGTAAAGTTTTGGGGCATTTGGACTCCATTTGATATTGATTTCCTCCGATGTAAAAACATGGAAAAACAGCAACTGGCACTTGGCACTATGTCAATAGGTTAGTACCAAACAATGACTATAAAATGATTATAAAACATCCAAGATTGATAATAAAACAGCATGGAACAATCAAAAATTATAGATATGTTGGAGACGTATCAGCATCCCCAAGCTTAACTCCTACTCGTCCTCGAGTAGGTAAGCGATAAAAACAGAATTTTTTATGTGGAGTGCTGTTCATGAAGTCATATCATATTCTTTTCTTTATAGCATGGACATTTGGACTTTTATGTGATTCAAAGCAATAGTCTAGTTTTGACATAATAATGGATACTCAAGCATATCAACAAGCAACCATGTCTTTCAAAATACCAATGCTAAAACAAGTTATCCCTAGCCCATCATGCTCAAACATTGATCCATTCATGAAACACACTCGAATATTAGCTACACCCAATACTTAAGTACTATCATATTGCCTCCTAGTTGGTGCTTTTGTAAGAGAAGATGGAGACATAGATTCAAAAATAAAAATTGCAAAAAGTAAAAGAAAGGCCCTTCGCAGAGTGAAGTAGGGATTCGTAGAGGTGCCAGAGCTCAAAGCGAAATTTTTTGAGATAAAAACATTTTGGGAGGTGTATCCATCCCACCAACGAAAACGCCGTAGAGCTATGAACACTTTCCATGCTAGATATGCCATAGGCGGTTCCCAAACAAAAAATAAAGTTTATTCCTTTTTCCACCATACTTTCACTTTCCATGGCTAGCCGTATCCATGGGTGCCTTCCATACCAACACTTTCCAAGGAGTTTATTATTTGACAACATAAAGTAAATTCATTTTTGCATTTCGGGACTGGGAATCCCTAAAACCTTTGCCTTACTGTCTTGCAATGACAAGTGAATAAACACTCATCGTGAGAATAACACATCCAGCATGGAAAATATTAGCCACCCGTTACCGTTCCGCGAGCGAAACAAATACACAAAAGAGAAGTTTATTTTGAAAATTAGAGATGGCACATACAAATTTGCTTAGAACGGCAAAAGAATGACGCATATAGGTAGATATAGTGGACTCATGTGGCAAAACTGGTTTAAATGATTTTGGATGCACAAGTAGAGATCATACTTGGTAAAAAATGAAGGCTAGCAAAAAGATTGAGAACCGACCAACCAAGAAACGAATAATTTTGTGAAGCAAGCATTAAGCGTAATTAACACCGAGTAATGCACCACAAGTAGGATATAATTTTCATTGCATGATTATTGACTTTCTTGCATGCATAGGGAATCACAAACCTTAACACCAATATTCTTACTAAAGCACAATTACTCACCAACATAACTCACATATCACATCATCATATCTCAAAACTATTACTAAGAATCAAGTTTATTTTGTCCAATGATCTTCATGACATTTTATTTTCTTTATCCTTCTAGGATATCTATCACTTGGGACTAATTTTCATGTGTTGCTTTTCATAAGCTCAAACAAATATAAGTGAAGATCATGAGCATAACAAATGTTCTTTCTCTCAAAATAATTTAAGTGAAGCAAGAGAGAATTTCTTCAAAATTTTACTAACACTCAAATAAATCTAAGTGAAGCAAGAGAGCATTTCTTCAAAAATACTAAGCACACCGTGCTCAAAAAGATATAAGTGAAGCACTAGAGCAAGTCCTCGCTCATAAAAGATTTAAGTGAAGCATAGAGAGCAATTCTAGCAAGTCATGATATAATTTTGGATCTCTCAAATAAGTGTGTCCAGCAAGGATTGATGACTTAAAACACAAAATAAAACAAGCAAAGACACATATCATACAAGACGCTCCAAGCAAAACACATATCATGTGACGAATAAAAATATAGCCTCGAGTAAAATACCGATAGTTGTTGGAAGAAAGTGGGGATGCCACTCGGGGGCATCCCCAAGCTTAGTTGGTTGCTCATTTTTGGATAATAGCTTGGGATGCCGGGGCATCCCCAAGCTTATACTCTTACATCCTTCCTTCATCCATCATAAGATAACCCAAAACTTGAAATTTTCAATCACACAAAACTCAACAAAACCTTCGTGAGATCCATTAGTATAAGAAAGCAAACTAGTACTATAAGTGTTGTGTTAAAGCAATTCATATTTTGTTTTTGTATTATATCTACTGTATTCCAACTTTTCTATGGCAAAAACTCATCAAAGAAAACCATAGAGCCATCAAAATAAGCACACAACACAAAGAAAACAGAATCTGTCAAAACAGAACAGTCTGTAGTAATTTGACTTTAGCGAATACTTCTGTAACTCCAAAACTTCTGAAAAATTAGGATGACTAGGGTAATTTGTATATTGATCTTCTGCAAAAAGAATCAGGGTAAAACCACGTTTCTGTGATTTATGAAAATTATTTTCGTGAGTGCAAAAGTTTCTGTTTTTCAGCAAGATCAAGCAACTATCACCCAAGAAGATCCTAAAGGCTTTACTTGGCACAAACACTAATTAAAATACAAAAAACACAATCATACTAGTAGCATAATTGTGCAAACACACAAGAACAGAAAGCAAAAAGCAAACATAAATTTTATTCATTGGGTTGCCTCCCAACAAGCGTTATAGTTTTACGCCCTTAGCTAGGCGTAAGGCAAGGATCTAAGTTTTGTCATCTTTGGTTTGAGATCCATAAGATGCCCTCATGATTGATTCATAAGGTGGCTTAATTCTTGTTCTAGGAAAGTGTTCCATACCCTTTCTCAAGGGAAATTGGAACTTGATATTGCCTTCTTACATATCAATCACGGCACCAATAGTGCGTAAAAATGGTCTACCAAGAATAATTGGACAAGACGGATTGCAATAAATATCAAGAACAATAAAATCTATGGGCACATAGTTCCTATTTGCAAGAATAAGAACATCATTAATTCTTACCATAGGCTTTTTAATAGTAGAATCCGCCAAGTGCAAATTCAAGGAACATTCTTCAAGATTGGTAAGACCAAGCACATCACATAGAGATTTCGAAATTGTAGAAACACTAGCACCCAAGTCACACAAAGCAAAACATTCATAATTTTTAATCTTGACTTTGATAGTAGGTTCCCACTCATAATACAATTTTCTAGGAATTGAAACTTCTAATTCCAATTTTTCTTCCAAAGCTTTCATCATAGCATCAACAATATCTTTAGTAAAAGCTTTGTTTTGTTCATAAGCATGGGGTGGATTTAGCATGGATTGCAACAAAGAAATACAATCAATCAGAGACCAACTATCATAATTAAAGTCTTTGTAATCCAAAATAGGTGCATCACTAGCTAAAGTTTTGACCTCTCCAAACCCACTTTTATCAATTTTCTCAACAAGATTCACCCTCCGAAATATTGGGACGCCTTCTACCTAAAGTTGACTCTTCTCCAGTCCCTTTTTCATCAATCTTATCTTTACTAAACAAAGGAATCAATAGAAGAAACACCAATCATTTTAAGATCTTAATCACTTTTGCAAGAATAATCACTAGAAAAAGCTTTTTCTAAAAATTCTCTTTTAGCTCTAAGCATAGCAGTTCTTTTCTTACTTTCATCCATAGAAACATAAAGAGCTTTAATTGATTCATCATCTTTAGGCACAAAAAATTTCATCTTGAGATTTTCCACATCATGAGCAATTCTATCAACACTTCTAGACAAATCATCAATCTTATTCAACTTTTCCTCTATGGAAGTGTTGAAAACTTTTTGCGTGTTGATAAATTCTTTAATATTATTCTCAAGATCGGAGGTATTCCTATTATTATTGTAAGATTGATTTCCATAGGAATTACCATAATTATTAGAGGAATTACTAGGAAAAGGCCTAGGATTAAAATTACCTCTATAAGCATTGTTGTTGAAATTATTGCGATAGATAAAATTCACATCAATGCCATCACTATTTTTCTCAATGAAAGTAGACAAAGGCATATCATTAAAACAAATAGGAGCACTTTTACTAGCAACCAATTTCATAAGAGCATCAACTTTATCACTCAAAGAAGAAATTTCTTCAACCAAATTAACTTTTTTACTAGTAGGAGCTCTTTCGGTATGCCATTGTGAATAATTTGCCATGATATTATCAAGAAATTTGGTGGCTTCACCCAAAGTAATTTCCATAAAAGTTCCACCCGCGGCGGAATCTAAAAGATTACGAGAAACAAAATTCAACCCGCATAAAAATTTTGTATGATCATCCAAAGATTGAACCCATGAGTTGGGCAATTCCTTAGCATAATTTTCATCCTTTCCCAAGATTGTGCAAAATGCTCATGTTCAAGTTGCTTGAAATTCATGATCTGGGTTCTAAGGGAAATATTTTTTGCGGGCGGAAAATACTGAGTGATAAAAGCATCTTTGCACTTGTTCCAAGAATCGATACTATTGCGAGGCAAAGAGGAGAACCAAATTTTTGCAGAATCACGCAAAGAAAACGGAAATAATTTCATCTTGACCACATCATTGTCCACATCTTTTTTCTTTTGCATGTCGCATAATTCCACGAAGGTATTAAGATGGGACATGGCATCCTCATTAGGAGAACCGGAAAATTGGTCTTTCATGACAAGATTCAGCAAAGCAGTATTAATATCACAAGTCTCCGCACTAGTGGCGGGAGGATCAAGTGGAGTGCCGATAAAATCATTATTGTTGGTATTTTGGAAATCACACAACTTGGTGTTCTCTTGAGTCATGATGACCACACAACAAGATCGCACTCAAAAACAGATCCGGCAAGGAAATGGCGAACGAAAAAAAAGGCGAATAAAACGGCAAATTTTTGTGAAGTGGGGGAGAGGAAAACGAGAGGCAAATGGCAAATAATGTAAATTGCGAGGAGATGAGATTTGTGATTAGGAACCTGGTTATGTTGAAGATCCTCCCCGGCAACGGCACCAGAAATTCCCTTGATGATGTTTGCTAAGACTACGTCGGTGTTTCCCCCAAGAGGAGAGGATGATGTAGCACAGCAACGATAGGTATTTCCCTCAGTAATGAAACCAAGGTATCGAACTAGTAGGAGAACTAAGCAACAAAACGTAAACAGCCCCTGCACACAAATAACAGCCACTCGCAACCCGACGTGTTAAAGGGGTTTCAATCCCTTTCGGGTAACGGCGCCAGAAGGCACAATGACGGGAGAAAATTATAATAGATTGAAATAATAGATCGCAAATAAAATAAAGTGCAGCAAGATATTTTTGTATTTTTAGTTTAATAGATCTGGATAAAACGCAAAGGAAAAATAGATCGCAAGGCAAATATATGAGAAAGAAGACCCGGGGGCCGTAGGTTTCACTAGTGGCTTCTCTCGAGAAAAATAGCAAACGGTGGGTAAACAAATTACTGTTGGGCAATTGATATAACTTCAAATAATCATGACAATATCCAGGAAATGATCATTACATAGGCATCACGTCCAAGATTTAGTAGACTGACTCTTGCCTGCATCTACTACTATTACTCCACACATCGACCGCTATCCAGCATGCATCTAGTGTATTAAGTTCAAGGAAAAACGGAGTAATGCAATAAGAACGATGACATGATGTAGACAAGATCCGTTTATCTATATGGCGATAGATATAGATCTCGTCCTTTTATCCTTAGTAGCAACCATACATACGTGTCGGTTCCCTTTCCGTCAATAGGATCAAGCACCGTAAGATCGAACCCACTACCGGGCACCTCTTCCCATTGCAAGATAAATAGATCAAGTTGGCCAAACAAAACCCAAATATTGTAGAAGAAATACGAGGCTATAAGAGATCATGCATATAAGAGATCAAAGAAACTCAAATAACTTTCATGGATATAAAAAGATACAACTGATCATAAACTCGAAGTTCATCAGATCCCAACAAAGACACCGCAAAAAGAGTTACATCATATGGACATCCAAGAGACCATTGTATTGAGAATTCAGCGAGAGAGAGAAAGCCATCTAGCTACTAACTACGGACCCAAAGGTCTACAAAGAACTACTCACGCATCATCGGAGAGGCACCAATGGAAGTGGTGAACCCCTCCGTGATGGTGTCTAGATTGGATCTGGTGGTCCTAGACTCTGCGGTGACTGGATGGATATTTCGTCGACTCCCCTAGGGTTTGTGGATTTTTGGGGTATTTATAGAGCAAAGAGGCGGTCCGGGGGCACCCGAGGTGGGCACAACCCACCAGGGCACGCCTGGGCCTCCTGGCGCGCCCAGGTGGGTTGTGCCCTTCCTCGGGGCACCCCCCAGGTGCAACAAGGGCCCATTGCCTTCCTTCTGGTGCATAAAAATTCTACGTAAAGTTTCAGGGCATTTGGAGTCCGTTTGATATTGATTTCCTGTGATGTAAAAAACATGGAAAAAATAGCAACTGGTACTTGGCACTATGTCAATAGGTTAGTACCAAAAAATGATATAAAATGACTATAAAATGATTATAAAACATCCAAGAATGATAATAAAACAGCATGGAACAATCAAAAATTATAGATACGTTGGAGACGTATCAGATGTCAGCATGCTCAGCTCTCTGCTCTTGCTTCCATGGGCGCCGGCCGTACCCAGCTCCGGCTGGGGGCACGCAAAGCTTGTCGACCATTAGCTTCCCCACATTTGGTGCCGGCTGGCCAGGTTGAAGAAGCTCGGGGTGACGGCGCCCATGGTGGTGAAGGAGTTCGTCCAGTGCCGCATCGCTCCGCTTGAGCGCCATTCTCGACAAATGTGGACCTTCTCTGGCAGCAGGGACCCCATGAGGCTCCACGTGCCCGCGCTTCCTCCCGAGACACTGCGCACGGTGGTCGAGCTCTTGGCGGGCGACCCGGCACCAGCCAAGCTGCCGGAGGAGGGTTGTCTCATGTACTGCTGCTCGAATAAGGAGGAGTTCGTGAGACAGATGCCCCTCTTTGATGAGTGGGGGCTACGCCCATCCGGACTTGAAGGGCCCCGCAAGAACCCGGTCCTCGTGGTTCCTCGACCGGCCGTCCCCGCGGCGCACGCCCCAGAGGGTGATGTAGGAGGGCGAGTGCCGCCGGGACGGCTGCTGACGAGATGACGCAGCCCAGTGCTCCTAAGGTGGAAGCCCCCGAGGCTCAGGGGAGCTGTCTTGAGGGGGCGGACGAAGAGCTGGCGCGGTCCGGGGCTCCCGAGGTTGCCGCCCCTGAAGCTCGGACAAGCAGTCCTGAGGTGGAGGCTGAGGAGCCGACGCAGTCCGACGCTTCCGAGGTTGCCACCCCAGGGGCCCCGCCAAATGCCCAAGACGCTGGCGGTCGGGCCCCGGGCTTTGGTCAGCTTCGCCTGAACTTCGAAGCACTCCCCAAGTGGAAGGAGTCTCCAAGCTGCACTGGTGACGCCTACCGGCCATTGAAGCAGAGGAAGTACATAGCCATAGACGAGTAAGTACCTCATCCTCGTGATTCCCTGAGTATTGCATCCTTTCCTAACCATGGCTCTTCAGGATCCCTTCGGCTGCAGCGGCGAGATCTCCTGAGGAGCTGCCTCCATCAGCCCTTGACTCGCCCTGGTCTCGAGCTCCCCCCGTTGGACCACCGTGCGAGGCATGGGGCCTGTCCAAGAGGCGGACGCGCCGATGGGGGGCCTTGATCCTACGTTCCTGTCATCCCTCTTTCATGGTACGGCCTGGGGTGCAGAAGGCGTGCCGAGGGCCCCTCCATTGGTCATCACCAATGGCTGGGTGATCCCAGCCCTGGCATCATCTTGGAGTAGTGAGGCCACGCCATGCAGTGCCTCCGCCGAGGCCCGAAGGGCAGCGGGGAAGGCGCCGGCCTCCAGCCCCCTGCTAGGGGCAGGCAGGCCACCTCAAGCTTCCCCTATAGCTCCCGGCACGAAGGACGGACTCGGCCATGCGCTGGAGCTCGAGCGCGGGTGCGGTGTTGTACACCACGAGCTTTTCCGGGAGGCAATGGGTGCGCTGAGCCGGCTCGGAGAAGAGCTTGTCAACATCGACGCCCGCCTTGAGACGGAGGACCTTCGGCTGGCGGACGAGTGGCACAGGTTGAAGGTGGCTATCAACCTTGGGCATCTTCAGCATGAGCGCGCCAATGCGAAGGCCGAGGTGTCCCATGCGACCTCATGCAAGGCCTGCGCCTGGGCCTTGGAGGAGGCTAGGGCAGCTGACCATCGCCGCGAGGCTGCCGAGGAGTGTGAACGGAACTCCTAGCCTTGAACGCTGCCCTTGAGCAGTGGACTGAGGCGCGCAGGGCCATCTTGGCGTCAATGAGGAGAGCGCCTTCTGAAGAGAAGGAGATCCAGAAAAGCGAGGAGGCGTGCTACCTCTTGAGCATGCGTTGGTTTTCCCTTGAAGAGGAAAGGGTGATGCAGCAAAGTAGCGTAAGTATTTCCCTCAGTGTTGAGAACCAAGGTATCAATCCAGTAGGAGACGACGCTCAAGTCACCTAGTACCTGCACAAACAATCAAGAACATTGCAACCAACGCGATAAAGGGGTTGTTAATCCCTTCACGGTCACTCGCAAAAGTGAGATCTAATAAAGATACTAAAGTAAATATTTTTGGTATTTTTGTTGGATAGATTGGAAAGTGAAGATTACAAAATAGTAAACAAGGTGCGATGTAAATAAAAGAGATGCAATATAATAAGAAAGAGACACGGGGACCATAGGTTTCACTAGTGGCTTCTCTCAAGATAGCATGTATTACGGCGGGTGAACAAATTACTGCCGAGCAATTGATAGAAAAGCGCATAGTTATGAGAATATCGAGGCAATGATCATGAATATAGGCATCACGTCCGGGTCAAGTAGACCGCAATGATTTTGCATCTACTACTATTACTCCACACATCGACCGCTGTCCGGCATGCATCTAGAGTATTAAGTTCATAAGAACAGAGTAACGCATTAAGCAAGACGACATGATGTAGAGGGATAAACTCAAGCAATATGATATAAACCCCATCTTTTTATCCTCGATGGCAACAATACAATATGTGCCTTGCTGCCCCTACTGTCACTGGGAAAGGACACCGCAAGATTGAACCCAAAGCTAAGCACTTCTCCCATTGCAAGAAAGATCAATCTAGTAGGCCCAACTAAACCGATAATTCGAAGAGACTTGCAAAGATATCAAATCATGCATATAAGAATTCAGGGTAGAACCAAATAATATTCATAGATAATCCTGTTCATAAATCCACAATTCATTGGATCTCGGCAAACACACCGCAAAAGAGTATTACATCAAATAGATCTCCAAGAACATCGAGGAGAACTTTGTATTGATAATCAAAGAGAGAGAAGAAGCCATCTAGCTAATAACTATGGACCCGAAGGTCGGTGGTAAACTACTCATGCTTCATCGGAGAGGCTATGGTGTTAATGTAGAAGCCCGCCGTGATCGATTCCCCCTTCGGCAGATCACCGGAAAAGGCCCCAAGATGGGATCTCACGGGTACAGAAAGTTGCGGCGGTGGAAAAGTGGTTTCGTGGCTCCCCCTAATGTTTTTAGGGTATAAGAGTATATATAGGCGAAAGAAGTACGTCGGTGGAGCTACGAGGGGCCCACGAGGGTGGGGGCGCGCTCTCCTGCCTCGTGGCCACCTAGTGGCGTTCCAGACTTCAACTCCAAGTCTTCTGGTTTGCTTTCGTTCCAAGAAAGATCATCGCGAAGGTTTCATTCCGTTTGGACTCCGTTTGGTATTCCTTTTCTGCAAAACTCTAAAATAGGCACACAAAAACAGAAACTGGCACTGGGCCTCCGGTTAATAGGTTAGTCTAAAAAATAATACAAAAGAGCATATTAAAGCCCATTAAACATCCAAAATAGATAATATAATAGCATGGAACAATAAAAAATTATAGATATGTTGGAGACGTATAAGGCATCCGCAAGCTTAATTCTTGCTCGTCCTCGAGTAGGTAAATGATAAAAACAGAATTTTTGATGTGGAATGCTACCTATCATAATTATCAATGTAATTCTCTTTATTGTGGCATGAACATTCAGATCCATAAGAATCGAAACAAAAGTTTAATATTTACATAAAAACAATAATACTTCAAGCATACTAATAAAGCAATCATGTCTTCTCAAAATAACATGGCCAAAGAAAGTTCTCCCTATAAAATCATATAGTCTAGTTATGCTCTATCTTCATCACACAAAATATTTAAATCATGCACAACCCCGATGACAAGCCAAGCAATTGTTTCATACTTTTGATGTTCTGAAACTTTTTCAATCTCCACGCAATACATGAGCGTGAGCCATGGACACAGCACTATAGGTGGAATAGAATGGCGGTTGTGGAGAAGACAAAAAGGAGAAGATAGTCTCACATCAACTAGGCGTATCAACAGGCTATGGAGATGCCCATCAATAGATATCAATGTGAGTGAGTAGGGATTGCCATGCACCAGATGCACTAGAGCTATAAGTGTATGAAAGCTCAACAAAAGAAACTAAGTGGGTGTGCATCCAACTCGCTTGCTCACGAAGACCTAGGGAAATTTGAGGAAGACCATCATTGGAATATACAAGGCAAGTTCTATAATGAAAAATTTCCCACTAGTATATGAAAGTGACAACATAGGAGACTTTCTATCATGAAGATCATGGTGCTACTTTGAAGCACAAGTGTGGAAAAAGGATAGTAGCATTGTCCCTTCTCTCTTTTTCTCTCATTTTTTTATTTGGGCCTTTCTCTTTTTTTATGGCCTCTTTTTTTTATTTCGTCCGGATTCTCATCCCGACTTGTGGGGGAATCATAGTCTCCATCATCCTTTCCTCACTTGGACAATGCTCTAATAATGAAGATCATCACACTTTTATTTACTTACAACTCAAGAGTTACAAATCAATACTTAGAACAAAATATGACTCTATGTGAATGCCTCCGGCGGTGTACCGAGATGTGCAATGAATTAAGAGTGACATGTATGAAAAATTATGAACAGTGGCTTTGCCACAAATACGATGTCAACTACATGATCATGCAAAGCAATATGACAATGATGAAGCGTGTCATAATAAACGAAACGGTGGAAAGTTGCATGGCAATATATCTTGGAATGGCTATGGAAATGCCATAATAGGTAGGTATGGTGGCTGTTTTGAGGAGGGTATATGGTGGGTGTATGATACTGGCAAAAGTTGCGCGGTATTAGAGAGGCTAGCAATGGTGGAAGGGTGAGAGTGCGTATAATCCATGGACTCAACATTAGTCATAAAGAGCTGACATACTTATTGCAAAAATCTATTAGTTATCGAAACAAAGTACTACGCGCATTCTCCTAGGGGGGTAGATTGGTAGGAAAAGACCATCGCTCGTCCCCGACCGCCACTCATAAGGAAGACAATCAATAACTAAATCATGCTCCGACTTCATCACGTAACGGTTCACCATACGTGCATGCTACGGGGATCAAAAACTTTAACACAAGTATCTCTCAAATTCACAACTACTCAACTAGCATGACTCTAATATCACCATCTTCATATCTCAAAACAATCATAAGGAATCAACCTTCTCATAGTATTCAATGCACTTTATATGAAAGTTTTTATTATACCCATCTTGGATGCTCATCATATTAGGACTAAATTCATAACCAAAGAAAATTACCTGCTGCTCTAAAAGACTCTCAAAATAATATATGTGAAGCATGAGAGATCAATAATTTCTATAAAATAAAACCACCACCGTGCTCTAAAAGGATATAAGTGAAGCACTAGAGCAAAATTATCTAGATCAAAAGATATAAGTGAAGCACATAGAGTATTCTAATAAATTCCGATTCATGCGTGTCTCTCAAAAAGGGATGATTGTGGTAAACTAAAAAGCAAAGACTCAAATCATACAAGACGCTCCAAGCAAAACACATATCATGTGGTGAATAAAAATATAGTCTCAAGTAAAGTTACCGATAGACGAAGACGAAAGAGGGGATGCCTTCCGGGGCATCCCCAAGCTTAGGCTTTTGGTTGTCCTTGAATTTTACCTTGGGGTTCATTGAGCATCCCCAAGCTTAGGATCTTGCCACTCCTTATTCCAAAATCCATCTAATCTTTACCCAAAACTTGAAAACTTCACAACGCAAAACTCAACAGAAATCTCATGAGCTCCGTTAGCGAAATAAAACAAACCACCACTTTAAGGTACTGTAATGAACTCATTCTTTATTTATATTGATGTTAAACCTACTGTATTCCAACTTCTCTATGGTTCATACCCCCCGATACTACTCATGGATTCATCAAAATAAGCAAACAACACACGAAAAACAGAATCTGTCAAAAAACAGAACAGTCTGTAGCAATATGTATCTTTCGAATACTTATGTAACTCAAAAAATTCTGAAATAAATTGGTGTACGTGAGGAATTTTCCTATTAATCATCTGCAAAAATAATCAACCTAACAGCACTATCCAGTAAAAAATGACAGCTAATCTCGTGAGCGCAAAAGTTTCTGTTTTTTACAGCAAGATCGCAAAGACTTCACCCAAGTCTTCCCAAAGGTTCTACTTGGCACAAACACTAATTAAAACATAAAACCACATATAAACACAAGCTAGAAAAATTATTTATTACTAAACAGGAGCAAAAAGCAAATAACTAAAATAAAATTGGGTTGCCTCCCAACAAGCGCTATCATTTAACGCCCCTAGCTAGGCATTGATAATTTTAATGATGCTCACATGAAAGACAAGAATTGAAGCGCAAAGAGAGCATCATAAAACACGTGACACACACATCTATGTCTAACATACTTCGTATGCATAGGCATTTTGTAAGCAAACAAATTTTCAAGGCTAGCAAAAACTAGCATATGCAAGGAAGCGGAAAGAAACAATAGCAATCTCAACATAACGAGAGGTAATTTAGTAACATGAAAATTTCTACAATCATATTTTCCTCTCTCATAATAATTACATGTGGGATCATAAGAAAATTCAACAAAATAGCTATCACATAAAATATTTTCAACACGATCCACATGCATGCAAAGTTGACACTCTTCCAAAATAGTGGGATTAACATTAACTAAAGTCATGACCTCTCCAAACCCACTTTTATCAAAAACACCATAAGATTGAACATTCTCCAAATATGTGGGATCTAAAGTTGACACTCTTCCAAACCCACTTTCAATATTATTGTAAACACTATTATCAATCTCATATTCATCATGGGGCTTAAATAAATTTTCAAGATCATAAGAAGAATCACCCCAATCATGATCATTGCAACAAGTAGTAGACATAGCAAAATTAGCATCCCCAAGCTTAGGGATTTGCATATTATTAGCACAATTGACATTAATAGAAATTATATTAGAATCATTGCAATCATGCTTTTTATTCAAGGAGCTATCGTGAATCAATTATAAATTTCTTCTTTCAACACTTCATCGCAATTTTTAGATTCACGAATTTCAAGCCAAACCTCATAAAGATAATCTAGTGCACTCACATCACTAGAAATTGGTTCATCATAATTGGATCTCTTAAAAAGATTAGCAAGTGGATGAGGATCCATAAACTTTTAGCAAGCGAAGATGCAAGCAAAAGGAAGCCACATGGTAACACAAGCAAACAAAAGATTGAACTAAAGAAGGGCAAAGAAAAGGCAATTCGAAAATCGTTTTAGAAGTGGGGGAGAGGAAATCGAGAGGCGAATGGGAAATAATGTAAGGCAAGGGAGAAGAGTTTATGATGGGTACTTGGTATGTCTTGACTTGGCGTAGATCTCCCCAGCAACGGCGCCAGAAATCCTTCTTGCTACCTCTTGAGCATGCGTTGGTTTTCCCTTGAAGAGGAAAGGGTGATGCAGCAAAGTACCGTAAGTATTTCCCTCAGTTTTGAGAACCAAGGTATCAATCCAGTAGGAGACAACGCTCAAGACACCTAGTACCTGCACAAACAATCAAGAACCTTGCAACCAACATGATAAAGGGGTTGTCAATCCCTTCACGGTCACTCGCAAAAGTTAGATCTAATAAAGATAGTAAGGTAAATATTTTTGGTATTTTTGTTGTATAGATTGGATAGTGGAGATTACAAAATAGTAAATGAGATGCGATGTAAATAAAAGAGATGCAATATAATAAGAAAGAGACCCGGGGACCATAGGTTTCACTAGTGGCTTCTCTCAAGATAGCATGTATTACGGTGGGTGAACAAATTACTGCCGAGCAATTGATAGAAAAGCGCATAGTTATGAGAATATCTAGGCAATGATCATGAATATAGGCATCAAGTCCGTGTCAAGTAGACCGAAACGATTCTGCATCTACTACTATTACTCCACACATCGACCGCTATCAAGCATGCATCTAGAGTATTAAGTTCATAAGAACAGAGTAACGCATTAAGCAAGATGAAATGTTTATCCTCGATGGCAACAATACAATACGTGCCTTGCTGTCCCTACTGTCATTGGGAAAGGACACCGCAAGATTGAACCCAAAGCTAAGCACTTCTCCTGTTGCAAGAAAGATCAATCTAGTAGGCCAAACTAAACCGATAATTCAAAGAGACTTGCAAAGATATCAAATCATGCATATGAGAATTCAGAGAAGAACCAAATAATATTCATAGATAATCTTGTTCATAAATCCACAATTCATCTGATCTCGGCAAACACACTGCAAACGAGTATTACATCAAATAGATCTCCAAGAACATCGAGGAGAACTTTGTATTGAGAATCAAAGAGAGAGAAGAAGCCATCTAGCTAATAACTATGGACCCGAAGGTCGGTGGTAAACTACTCACACTTCATCAGAGAGGCTATGGTGTTGATGTAGAAGCCCTCCGTGATCGGTTCCCCCTGCGGCAGATCGCCGGAAAAGGCCCAAGATGGGATCTCATGGGTACAGAAAGTTGCGGCGGTGGAAAAGTGGTTTCGTGGCTCCCCCTGATGTTTTTAGGGTATAAGAGTATATATAGGCGAAAGAAGTACGTCGGTGGAGCTACGAGGGGCCCACGAGGGTGGGGGCATGCCTACCCCCCTGGGCGCGCCCTCCTGCCTCATGGCCACCACGTGGCGTTCCAGACTTCAACTCCAAGTCTTCTGGTTTGCTTTCGGTCCAGGAAAGATCATCGCGAGGGTTTCATTCCGTTTGGACTCCGTTTGGTATTCCTTTTTTTAAAACTCTAAAATAGGCCAAAAAAAACAGAAACTGGCACTGGGCCTCCGGTTAATAGGTTAGTACCAAAAATAATATAAAAGAGCATATTAAAGCCCATTAAACATCCAAAACAGATAATATAATAGCATGGAACAATCAAAAATTATAGATACGTTGGAGACGTATCAAGGCACTGGTGCTGTAGGCCTCTGTAACGCCCACGATGCGGCTATATCTCCCACGTGTCGAGGCACGACTTAGAGGCATAACCGCATAGTGGTTTTGTCGCAAGAAGGGTCATCTTCACACAATCCCATGTAATGAACAAGAATGGGATAAAGAGTTGGCTTACAATCGCCACTTCACACAATACATAAATATCATCATACATCATCCAAAATACAAACATATAGACCGACTACGGTCTAAATCCAGATGAAAATAAGACAACCCCAAATGCTAGATCCCCGATCGTCCCAACTGGGCTCCACTACTGATCATCAGGAAAAGACACATAGTAACGACCACGGTCCTCGTCGAACTCCCACTTGAGATCGACGCCATCGTCTGCACTGGCATCGTCGGCACCTGCAACTGGTGTTGGAAGTATCTGTGAGTCACGGGGACTCAGTAATCTCACACCCGCGAGATCAAGACTATTTAAGCTTGTAGGACAAGAGGTGCAAAGAGGTGGAGCTGCAGCGGCAAAACATATATGGTGGCTAACTTGCGCAAATGAGAGCGAGAAGAGAAGCAAAGGGACGGACGTCATCTAGCAATGACCAAGAAGAGGTCCTGAACACCTACTTACGTCAAACATAACACAGACCGTGTTCACTTCCCGGATTCCGCCGAGAAGAGACCATCACGGCTACACACGCACTTGGTGTATTTTAATTGGTTCAAGTGACAAGTTATCTAAAACCGGACATTAACAAATTCCCATCTGCCTCATAACCGCGGGCACGGCTTTCGAAAGATATTACCCTGCAGGGGTGTCCCAACTTAGCCCATCATAAGCTCTCACGGTCAACGAAGGATAAACCTTCTCCCGGAAAGACCCGATCAGTCTCGGAATCCCGGTTTTCAAGACATCTCGACAGTGGTAAAACAAGACCAGCAAAGCCGCCCGAATGTGCCGACAAATCCCGATCGGAGCTGCACATATCTCGTTCTCAGGGCACACCGGATAAGTCAAGCTACAAGTAAAACCAGACCTCGAGTTTCCCCGAGGTGGCCCCGCAGGCTGCTCGGTTCGGACCAACACTCGAAGGAGCACTGGCCCGGGGGGGTTTAAAATAAGATGACCCTCGGGCTCGCGAAAACCCGGGGGAAAAAGGCTTAGGTAGCAACTGGTAAAACCAAGGTTGGGCCATGCTGGAGGAGTTTTATTCAAGGCGAACTGTCAAGGGGGTCCCATAAATCACCCGACCGTGTAAGGAACGCAAACTCAAGGAACATAATCCCGGTATAACAGTAACTAGGGCGGCAAGAGTGGAACAAAACACCAGGCATAAGGCCGAGCCTTCCACCCTTTACCAAAAATATATAGATGCATTAATTAAATAAGAGGTATTGTGATATCCCAACATATCCATGTTCCGACATGGAACAAACTTCAACTTCACCTGCAACTAGCAACGCTATAAGAGGGGCTGAGCAAAAGCGGTAACATAGCCAAACAACGGTTTGCTAGGAAAGGATGGTTAGGGGCTGACATGGCTAAAATAGGAGACATGATATAGCAAGTGATAGGTAGCGGAGCATGGCAATAGAGCGAACAACTAGCATAGCAAAGATAGAAGTGATTTCGAGGGGTGGTCATCTTGCCTGCAAGATTCTCAGAGTTGTCGAAAGCTTGATCCTCGTAAGTGTACTCGACAGGTTCCTCGTTCACGAACTCGTCTCCCGGCTCTACCCAAGACAAGAACACAAATAAACGGAACCACAATCAACAACGAGAAATGCGCAAGCAACATGATGCAAGACATGTATGATATGCAAGTTATGATATGCGATGCATATGCGTGCTCCGGAAGGAAAATGATGAACATGGCAGTAACTTGACAAACCAAGCATGCCACTGGAAAGATGAGATGATTTCGGTCGAAATCGATATAAAGATCACCGGAATCGGATGCACGGTTTGCAAATGGCAAGCAAAACAAGAATGACAATAATCTGCGATAAACAGCAAGATAGCACTTAAAATGCAACAAGCAACAATGCTACAGCACCCCAACATAGCAACAAAGCACATTGCAGTAATCTACAGGAGATGCTTGACAAAAGATGAACACTGAGCTACTGCTAGTTCATAACATATCAAGCTCAAACAAGCATGGCAAAAGTGCAAAAGATTACAGGTTCACAGACTTAGTGGAAAACTGGACATGGCAGAAATCAGCATCAGGTAGCAAAGTTCAGAGCACGAAATCAACATGCTACAGGAACTTAACATAGCAAAACAAGGCATGGTAGTGTTCTACTAAATGCACATGACAAAAGTCCCTTACTGACCATAAGCCAAAAAGGACCAGAAGAAATGATGGCAAGCATGTAAACATAGCAAGTTTCGTTATCAGGTTTCAGACTTAGCAGAAAAACAGAGCATGGCAGAAATGTTAATATGTAGGCCTTTTTGTGAGCTTGATGCACTCACTACAGAGCAATGCATGAAAAACCAAGCATACCTACAGAAATATGGCATGTTTATGAAGCTATCCATGGTAAGAACAATTGCATAGCATATATGGATCAACCACAATAAGCTTGGCAAGATTGAAAATCATGTTAAGAATCTGCCAGAAATATTTTATAGCAAAAGTAGAGCAAGATTGAGTCATGCTATGGTACTCTAAAATTGCAAACAATTGCAGGAATGGATCAATTACAACTATATATCCAAAACATCCTTACTGAACATCTCCAAAATATGCATGGACCTCTCTCTAGCATCAAGTTTACATGGCAACAAAATTACAGCAGACAAGGACTTAGAGAAATCACTAAGTCCCTGAAATCAGAAATATTACGGGGCCTACTTTGCATGCTTGTGCTAGTCACCACAAAGATCACAAAAATACATGGACTATACCACTGGAAAGATGGCATGGCATACTTCAAAACACATGTAGAGCTCATGCTCAAAAGGTACACAGAATAAATGATACAAAAATGACAAATCTCCAAGTTCTGATAAGAACCAGAGATTAACAGCAACTAGCCCTCTTCCAACGAAGATTTGGGTATCAATATGACCTCTAATGAAAATGGTGCAATTGAACAAAATGAAGAGCGTCACGAGACGAACAATTTGACATATTGTACACGTGAATCGGAGCTACATGCACAAAGTTATCGCATCGGAAACAGGAGCATATGCTGAGAAAAATCTGGAACTTAGAAAATATTAGGGCGAGAGAAAGTCAACGGGAGGGTTTCTACCAGATCCGATCGGGTCTCGAGGAGCTCGGGCCGCCGGCGGGAAGAAGAGGAGCCGGCGGTGGCGGGCGGCGCCGGTGGAGGAGGGGCCCGGAGGGCGGCGGCGGGCGGCGCCGGAGGGCGGCAGGGAGGCCGGCGCCGGTGGCCGGAGGGGAGGCCGGCGGCGGGCGGCGGCGGGCGGCGGCGGAGGCGGCTGGGCCGGCCGGCGGCGGGGCTGGCGGCGGCGGCGGCGGCGGGCAGGCGCGGAGGCGGGCCGGAGGGCCGGGGACGGGCCGGCGGGCCTCGGCGGCGGCGCTGGCGATGACACGTGGCGGCTCCGGACTGGACGGGGCGCGGCGGCGGACGTGTCCGGCGGGTACGGACGCGTCCGGCGGCGCGGAGGGAGAGGGTTAGGGTTTCGTATGAGATTTCGTTTTTCGGGATGCCCACTCATTTATAGGTAGAGGGAGCTAGGAGACTCCAAATGAGGTGCGGTTTTCGCCCACACGATCGTGATCGAGCGACCTAGAGCATGGAAGAGAGTTTGGTGGGCTTTGGGCTGGTTTTGGAGGGGGGTTTTGCTGGATACTCAAATGGACATTGCGGAGGCCCGGTTAACCGTTGGAGTACCAAACGACCTCTGAATGGAACGAAACTTGACCGGTAGTCTCCGGGTGGTATAATAAAACCACTTGACAAGCCTCGGTCCATTCCGAGAAAGTTTGACACACGCACACGAAAGAAAACAAGAAGGGTGCACCGGAGGAGATAGGAGCGCCGGATTGGAAAACGGACAACGGGGAAAATGCTCGGATGCATGAGACGAACACGTATGCGAATGCAATGCACATGATGACATGATATGAAAATGCATGACATGACAAAATACAAAACGAAAGACAAAAACCCGACAACGGAGGAAAAAACAAAACACATAGCCGGAAATGGCAAGAGTCGGAGTTACAAATATGGCAAGTTACATGCGGGGTGTTACAGCCTCGGTCGCAGCCTGGAGCTTGCGCGGCTGGAGGTGAGGGAGCGCCAGGTGACCATGGCTGATGTCACGCCCAATATGCGATACTATACTAAAGAGACTCGAAGGTCCCACCAAGGATAGAACCGCATATTGACACGCTTTTGCAAGGTGGATATCATTACATCAACATTACATAATAGTTGGGGATACATACAAGAGGCACAAACGCCCCAAGAATACACCAATACACATGAGAACAACATCCGACTACGGATGAAACACAAACAGAAGCTCAAACGACATCCACCCTGCTAGCCCAGGCTGCCGACCTGGAACCTATCCCCTGATCAAAGAAGAAGCAGAAGAAGAACTCCCAAACAAGAAATATCGCTCTCGCGTCATGATCATCGCAAAACCTGTACCTGCAACTGGTGTTGTAGTAATCTGTGAGACACGAGGACTCAGCAATCCCATTACCATGGGTATCAAGACTAGCAAAGCTTAATGGATAAGGAAGGGGTAAAGTGGTGAGGTTGCATCAGCGTCTAAGCATGTATGGTGGCTAACATACGCAAATAAGAGCGAGAAGAGAAGCAACCGAACGGTCGTGAAACTAGCAATGATCAAGAAGTGATCCTGAACTCCTACTTACGTCAAACATAACCCAAAAACCGTGTTCACTTCCCGGACTCCGCCGAAAAGAGACCATCACGGCTACACACGCAGTTGATGCGTTTTAATTAAGTCAAGTGTCAAGTTCTCTACAACCGGACATTAACAAATTCCCATCTACCACATAACCGCGGGCACGGCTCTCGAAAGTTTATACCCTGCAGGGGTGTCCCAACTTAGCCCATTATAAGCTCTCACGGTCAACGAAGGATATTCCTTCTCCCGGGAAGACCCGATCAGTCTCGGAATCCCGGTTTACAAGACATTTCGACAATGGTAAAACAAGACCAGCAAAGCCGCCCGATGTGCCGACAAATCCCGATAGGAGCTGCACATATCTCGTTCTCAGGGCACACCGGATGAGCAAGACGTCGGGTTGGCATAGACCCTGGTTGCTCAGGGGGCGCCGGACATCGCTCGGTTTGGACCAGCACTTAGAGAAGCACTGGCCCGGGGGGGTTAAAATAAAGATGACCCTCGGGAGCGCGACTCCCAAGGGAAAAAGGCTAGGTGAGGCAAATGTAAAACCAAGGTTGGGCCTAGCTGAAGGAGTTTTATTCAAAGCGAACTGTCAAGGGGGTCCCATAAATCACCCAACCACGTAAGGGACGCAAAATCAAGGAACATAACACCGGTATGACGGAAACTAGGGCGGCAAGAGTGGAACAAAACACCAGGCATAAGGCCGAGCCTTCCACCCTTTACCAAGTATATAGATGCATTAATTAAATAAGAGATATTGTGATATCCCAACAAAGTTCATGATATTCATGTTCCAACATGGAACAAACTTCATCTTCACCTGCAACTAGCAACGCTATAAGAGGGGCTGAGCAAAGCGGTAACATAGCCAAACAACGGTTTGCTAGGAAGGGGGACAAAGGTTAGAGGCTGACATGGCAATTTGGGAGGCTTGATAGATAGGTGATAGGTAGCGCAGCATAGCGATAGAACGAAGCAACTAGCATAGCAATGATAGTAATGATATCCAAGGTGATGGTCATCTTGTCTGAAATCCTGCTAGGAAGAAGAACAAGTCCATGAAGAAGATCCAGCCACGAAGACGAACGAATCCTCACGATCGCAACAAAACGGGAACTATCGAGAAGAAGCACACAACATGGTAAACACACCACACATGAACAAGGCATGATGCTCAACCAAGTATGATGCATGACAAGGCTACATGAGGCTACTCATGGCAAGAGATGATGCATACAAGAACAACACATCAAAGCAAGTTTAAATGAGGCCGGAAACAAGATATGACAATTCCGGTAAGTCCTCATATGCAAATTTCGAAATTGGTCCAGATCTGAAAAAACCTTATGTTCAAGTTATTAAACAGCAAGTTAAGATGCACCAAGATGATCTACACGAAATTCTAGTCAAGTTACATATAAAGTTCGTTTAATTCGGAGCTACGGCCTATAGAAGATATGAACAAAACAAGTTAAACATGGCATTGATGCAAAATGCATTCAAACATCAAGCAAACACCTCAATACAAGGATGCAACAAGGTAATATGAAACTACATGCAATTCTAAGCAAGTTACATATAGAGCATGCTCAAAACGGAGCAACGGTGCAACACATACACTCCAAACAAGATATAGCAACAATCTGTCCAAAACAGCAACTAGGTATATTGCAAGCATCATGAAAATATGCTCCAGCACCCCAACATGATAACAAAAAGGCATGGGAATGATGTACAAGTAAAGCATGACAAAACATGAACACTGAGCTATCTCCAGAAATCACTAGAACATGCTCAAAAGGACATGGCAAGATTGCAAATAATAACAGTTTCACAAACTTAGCAGAATTCACTCTGCATGGCAGAAATAACATCAGGTTGCAAAGTTTAGAGCTATCAAACAACATGCTACAGGAACATATCATAGCAAATAAAGGCATGGCATGAATCTGCTAATTGCATAGAACAAAAGTCCCTTACTGATCACGAGACAAAAAGGCACAGAATATATGATGGCACCCATGTAAACATAGCAAGTTTCATAAACAGATTCAGACTTAGCAGAAAAACTGAGCATGGCATAGACAGAATTATGAAGGCATCTTTGCGAGCTCAAATAACTCATCACAAAGTATTTCATGGCATGTGAAGGCATCCAACAGTAAAATGGCATAATTATGAAGCTAAGCATGGCAATATCATGGTCATAGGGTGCATGGATCACTAGTAAAACACATGGCAAAACTGAACTTAATGTTAACAGGCTGGCAGCAACATTATTTAGCAAGTTTAGAGCATTATAACAACAAGCTACAGCAGGCTATAAATGCAAAAAAGGGCATTAATGGATAGAGTATAACATTTATAACAAAGAACCATTAGTGAACATCTCCAGAGTATGCATAGAACTCATGGTGACAACAGGTTTACATGGCATCACAATGTTACAGCTACAGACTTAGCAGAAATGACTCCAATCCAATTTCCTACAACTGGGATCTGAAACCCGGATCAGAAAACGCATATCACGATCAGTGGCACAGGGGACTGGTTGGTTTGAGCTAAACTCAAGCCGCCCGAAAGGGCATGCCTGAAGGACCGTCGGCTCCATACCGGAAAGCGGAAAAGGCCTGCCAAAGTGACAATGCAACACCGCACTGTCACAGAAATCAGCAACATCACGGAGGCCACTTTGCATGCTTGTGCTAGTCACCACAAAGATCACAAAAATACAACACAAGCACCACTGTAAAGATGGCATGATGTAGTTCAAAACACATGTAGAGCTCATGCTCATAGGATGCACACACAAAATGCAATGAAAAAGACAAATCACCAAGTTCTGATAACAGACAGCAGTTAACATCATATATCACTCTTGCAACGATGATTAGGGCATCAAGATGAACTCAAACAAGCATGGCACAAAGGAATGAAACATAGAGCATCTCACAATGAACATTATGATATATTATATGCATGCAACGGGACCATGGTCACAGAGATATGACCCTCACAAGATGCCTATATGATGCTGGAATTAAAGGACTTGGTCGAAATAACAGATCTGAAAACTGAGCGTTAGATAGCTAAAAGACGCCTGGGCGGGGAATAGGGCATCTCACCACGTGGGCTTCGGCCCAGGTGAAGAGGAGGCCAGGCAGGCCGGACGGGATGCTGGGCCGGGGCGCCTTGGCTGGGCCTTGGCGGGGCCCACGCGGCAGCCCACGCGCGGGCATCGAGGCGCGCGAGGCCACGCGCTCGCTGGCCTTCGCCTTCCCGAACGAGGACGGGGCGGCGGCGGCGGCGGCTGCTCTCCAGCGAGCGGGCAGGCGTGAGGGGGGGCGCCGGGAACCGGCGGATCCGGGCGGCGCGGTGCCGGATCCGGCCACGGGAGGAGGTCGGGGGGACTCCGGCGCCAGCGACTCGCAGCGGCGGCGAGCTCCATGGAGGCCATGGCGGCGCTGCAACAGAGGGAGAGAGAGGTTAGAGGAGGAAGGAGAGGAGAGGAAGGGAGAGTGGGGCGGGGCGGCACTGGCCTTGGGGTCGGCGGCGGTGATCGACGCCGGTGATGGTCGTCGGCAGGGGCGACGTGGAGGCGCGGTCGGACGGGCGCGGGAGGCGGAGGAGCGCACGGGCGGCGCAGGATGGGCTCGCACGGGCTGGCGGCGGGGGCGGCGGCCAGGGACAGGTGGCGGCGTGCGATTCACGGAGGGGGCGGCGGCTGGACATGTCCGGTGGCGGCGCGGACGAGTCCGGTGGCGCGGAGGGGGGGAGAAGCTAGGGTTAGGGTGGGTTCATCCGCAAATTTCGGGAGAGGGTGTGTTTATTAGGTAGAGGGAGCTAGGAGAGTCCAAATGAGGTGCGGTTTTCGCCCACACGATCGTGATCGAACGGCGGAGAGCATGGAGGGGAGTTTGCTAGGTTAGTGGGCTGATTTGGAGGGGTGTTGGGCTGCAAAGAGAAGGGGCTTCGGGCTACGCGGTTAACCATTGGGGTATCAAACGACCTCCAAATGGAATGGAATTTGACGGGCGGTCTACCGGTGCTATACCAAGGCCACTCGGCAAATCTCGACCCATTCCGAGAACGTTTTTCTCCCGCTCACGAAACAAGGTCAGAGAGGGGCGACGGGGCGCGTGCGAGTGAGTCGGATCGCGAAACGGACAACGGGGAAAAAGACCGGATGCAAGTTTTGAAAAAAATGAGGATGCAATGCAGATAATGACATGGCAAAATGCAACACGCAAGCAAATGACATGGCAACGACGGCGAATAACTGGAAGACACCTGGCGCATCGGACCCGGGGTGTTACAGCTGAGGACACCGTCACCGTGCGGGAAGCCAAGATCCAGGAGGAGGTTGACCGGAGAGTGGCGAAGGCTCCCGGAGATCTTTCCGACGAGCATCGCCTGGCGCTGGTGTTCCTCAAGGCTGAGGTTAAGGGCAGGACCGCCGCCCTTAGGACAAAACTAGATGAAGTGGAGTAGCGCGAGAGGGTCGCCAAGGCAGCCCAGACCTCTGCCCAGGCCGGCTTGGCCTCCACCCACGCCGACTTGCTCTTACTTCAGCAGCAGATCAACGATGCCGTGTCCCTCGCGAAGAAGAATGCCGACGAGGTGTGCCATCAGCAGACGCTGCAGCGTGAGCATGCTTCTATGCTCTAGGCCCTCAGGGTGAGGGCCAACCGAGCCTTGAGCACCATCTGCGAGGAGAGCGCACCTCACCCGCGCGAGGAAGATTACACCAGCCACCTCCGCTTCTTCACCAAGATCGTGACGTGCCTGGAGGACCGGGCCGTGAGGGCTCGCGAGCTCGTTGAGGAGAGGAGCCTGGGCCTCCAGGGTCGCGCGTTCTCAAGCATCTTCGGTCACCTCCAAAGCCTCGATCCCCATTTTGACTTCGACGCCGCCATAGCTCCCGTCCCCAGGGTCATCCGCGACAACCTGTCGAACTGGGCGGATGACCACGTGGACGCCCTGGTTGAGGAGTTCGCCCCTGAGGATGACGTGGTCGTGATGGTGGTCGGAGAAGGTGGCAGGGATGACGGTGATGAAGACGACGATAGCAACAACTCGGGTGGCGGAGATGAAGACAGCGGGGACAGCATGGACGGCAGCGCCTCCGGCTAATCTTGTATTTCCTTTTGCCTTAACCTGTGTGAAAGAGAAAACCTCCGGGCATGGCCCTGCGGAGTGTGAAAGCATTTTGAAAGGGGGGCCCCTTGTGATGTATGAAACAGAATGTGTGAAACGACGACGCGTCTCTTAAGGACGGGGCTTGAGATGCGCCATCGCCGGCCCGCGGGGCTCCCGAGTGGGCCAGTTGTTACGTGTTACCTTGGTTCCGCAGGTCATGGGCGAGCACCAGCATCCTGGTCATACCTTCCTCCCGAGGTTGGCCCTTCGGAGCTCATGAGGTTCTAAGTCTCCCGAGAAGCCTGTTGGCCCGCTCAAGAGGGCCTCGCGAGGAGCGAACGCTGGACTGCGGGAGGACGTGCACGTGGCTATCCTGTGGTGAGTGAATTCTTGATCCCAAGGGGGGTCCTGCCTGGGCCGTCCGGACGCGTCTAGCGTGGCGCTCCGACCAGCCCCCGCTCGCGGGGCGCTCGCGGTAGCAGGTGTGAGTCTCAAAGTAAAACACGCAACCAGAACGCAAGAAATCAACACGAACAAGAGAAGACTCCCCCATTTTTGACAACACAAAAGAACTTCAAATCTCAGTCCAAAAGGTGGCGAATCGAGTTACCGAAAAAAGGGACGAAAGCGAATAGTCGCGTCCGGCACCTAGCTAGTCTTCTTGTCTCACCACCAGCGCGGAGCTAAGTGCTTTCACTGGATGCGAGCATAGTCATTGGGGGACAATGTCGACGCCCAACGCGGAGCATGGTGCTTCCACTGGGACGTGGGCGAGAGCCCCCGAGGCCCGAGGGCGGCACTCCGGAGACTCCGGGGCATGTACAGCCCCACTCATTATTACGTGAGAGTGTCACGAGCGGAGACCTTCACATGCGAGAGCCTTTCTTCATATTGCTAGATGAGGGGCCCACCTTGCGCCACCCCCGACCACTGTTGGGGCGTCCGGAAACTAGGACGAGACCAAGGGGCAAGGGGGACGCTGGCAGCGCCCTCGGCGACCACTGGCCCTCTGCCAGGGGGAAGGGCTCACCGGCACCTTCCCCGGCAGAGGACCTACCTCCATGCAACGCCTTGCTCCATGCGGCGTGGGGGAGGCCCTGGCTCCGGGCCCCTCCCGCGCAGCCCCCAGTGCGCCACCCCCGCCGAGAGTGGAACCACCGCCCTGGGGTCTTCGGCCGCTGTTGTGGCCTGGTTCACCTGCGGTCCATGGTTAGCGTAAGTATGCTCCCGAGATATCAGCTGTACCCTGCGGTCATTATCGCTGAAGGAGTCGGCGAAGCCTGTGGGCAGCTCGTGGAAGACCCCAACCTCTGGCGTTTCTTCTGCCCAGCCTGGCTCGGGGAACGAGTCGGGGCCCTCCTCCGGTGTGTACTCTAGGTCCATCATGTGGGGCACGTAGGCGTCTGCAGTTGCTGCACCGGAGCCATCGCCTGGGTGCCCCACGCCTTGGGACACCAGCCCCGGCGCCTGGTCCTGGTGGCCGTGGGGCGACATCCCGGCGCGGTCCCGCAGGGGACCGCCAGAGCTTGTCCCTCCTGGAGGCGGCGAAGTTGTGGTAGGACAAGCGGCGCCGTGGGCCATGCTGATGTTGTCGAATCCCCCTGGCGCTCCGAGGGGCGCGCGGGCTCGCCGGGGCCCGGCACGTGCCCCGGCCTCAACCTGAGGCGTGGACAGGGAGCAGAAGGGTGCCGCACCTCTGCAGGCAGCGTCAAGCAGCTCGGCGACGCGCTCCAGCAGTGCGTCGCGGCCGCCCTCCGCTAATCTACAACGCAGCAGCCCCCGCGCTACGATGAGCGCGGCTCGGATGTTCGCCTGCTCCCGACGGGTGTGTGGTGTTGTCACCGCAGCGTAGCCCGAAGATCGTGTGGTGGCGCGCGTACGCCGTGGTGCGAGGGTGGACGACGCCAGCCCGCGCCGCCCGCGTCCGGCGGTGTTGGGCGATGTGCGGGCCGCCTGGAGCGCGGAGTTGACGTCCTCTTGGGCGGACGGCATTGCCCGGGCGGGCCATGCAGCCCAGTGCTCGGCATGAGCGCTCGGATCGTCAACCATCGGAACTACAGGGCAATGGCGGGCCGACTGGAAGAAGAGAGGCTCCGACGCACCCCTACCCGGCACGCCAAATGTCGGATTCAGTGTTCCACAGACCCTTGAGAGGTTCGAACTCTAGGGTGCGTGCGAAGAACTCGTCTTCCCCAGTCTGCCTGCTCAATGATTCCATGGCCTAGCTCGACGAACCCAAGGGACAAGAGACACAACAGTTTATCCTGGTTCGGGCCACCTTGCGGTGTAATACCCTACTCCGGCTTTGTGGTGGATTGCCTCAAGGATCCGAGGATAAACTAGTATAGTGGTTCAACAACCTCAGGAGGTGAGGTGTTCTTGAGTTGGTGAGCTCGTCAGGGTGGAATGAATCCGTCCCCTCTACGGTGGTGGCTAAGCCCTATTTATAGTGGCCTTGGTCCTCTTCCCAAATGTAGGCAGGAAGGGATCCCACAACGGTCGAATTCGAAGGGAGACAACTAGTACAAGTTATCCTGACAAAAGTAGTCTTTGCCTACAAAAGCCTCTGGTGGTGACGCTGTGGTGGGCTCCGCGATGACCTTCGTCCTGCCGTCCTGGCGGTCTTGGTCTTGTTGCATCGATATGGAAACCTTTGCTTGATTCCTCGGGACCCCGTGCCCGCGCTTGCCTCCTTAGCACGAAAGAGGAAACTGGTACACTGCGCCCGCTGGCGCCCGTCTGGCCTTGGTCGTCACGGCTCACGTCATGTGAACCTCGCGAGGTGCAGCTTGCATTGATATCTCCCCTCCCGGGAGCTAGCCTGGGGATGCCGCCCCTCGTGGAGGACTTGGTGTCGCCCGCGTCGCGAGGCTTGGCCCCTCGCGAGGGTCTTGAGTTGTTGTTGTCAAAGCTGGGTTGTACCAGGCCGTCGATAGAGCCACGCCGTGGGCCGCAGGCAGGCAAGTCTGGGTACCCCCATTCCCAGAACACCGACAGGATATACGGCATACAGTTTGCTCGGATGAACTGTTTGCTATTAGGGAATGCAACAAAAATGGTTAGCCAGATCAAAAGGTGTGTGTGATATACGACATACGGTTCAGTTGGACGAACTGTTTTCGATTAGGGAACACAACAGAAACGGTTCAACTTAACAAGATATGTGTGATATGCGGCATACAGTTCACATAGATGAACTGTTTGCGATGAGCCAAAAGAACACAAACGATTTGTGTAAACAAGATGTGTGTGATATGCGTCAAACAGCCTACTCGGGTGAACTGTTTGTGATGAGAAAATATAACACAAACGGTTACTGCAGTTAATTCGTGTGCGATTATGTGTGTGTAAAAAACTTTGAAAAATGCAAACTAGTTGCTTGCGGTGGCTAGGAGTATCGCACACGATGCGTATGCGAGTACTAGTGTGTGATGATTAGTAAGTCATACATACGTTTCCTTATGTTAACACGTGTGTGATTATTAGTAAGTTATTCATATGCAAGACATACATCAAGTATTCTCAAATCCATAAAAGTATTCAATCTGATAATAATGAATACCTCAAAGGTAAAAACTCAATTCATCACAACAATATAGAGAGGGTGAAACACCATATGATCCAACTATATTAACAAAGCTCATGGTACATCAAGATCGTGCCAAATCAAGAACATGGGAGAGAGAGATCAAACACATAGCTACTTGTACATACCCCTAGCCTGGAGGGTGAACTGCTCCCTCCTCGTCATGATGGGCGCCGGGATGATGAAGATGGCCTCCGGTGATGATTTCCCCCTCCGACAGGGTGCCGAAACAGGGCTCCAGATGGTATTTCGAAGGTACAGAGGCGTGCGGCGGCGGAGTCAAAGTTCTAGGGTTATTTCTAGGGGTTTCTCTATTTATAGGATTTTTTGGCATTGGTCTCACGTCAGGAGGTGCCATAGGGGGGCCACAAGCCACCAGGGCGTGGCCACCTCCCTGGGCACGCCCAAGTGGCTATTGGGGACCTCGTGGCTCTTCTAGCCCTCCCACGAAGCTTCTAGTGTCTCTTTCCTTCTAGAAAAAATC
Organism: Aegilops tauschii subsp. strangulata; assembly: GCF_002575655.3. Lineage (NCBI taxonomy): Eukaryota > Viridiplantae > Streptophyta > Magnoliopsida > Poales > Poaceae > Aegilops > Aegilops tauschii. The sequence goes on from NC_053035.3 coordinate 394,197,638, forward strand.
GTCAAAAAGTTTCATTGAATTTGGAGAACTTTTATTTCTACAGGAAAAACAACACCATGGTAGTTCTGCTGAAAACAATGTCAATCCAGGTTAGTCCCATTCAAATCATGCCAAAACCATATAGAATTGTTGTAAACATGGCATGAATACTTCATAAATTATGGATACGTTGGAGACGTATCATGGGTCATCAAGGATATTTTCCATCCTAGACAAGTTATCAGCTACGGGATTCTCAGCTCCCTTCCTATCAGTAGTATGCAAGTCAAATTCTTGTAGCAATAGAACCTACCTAATTAGTCTAGGTTTAGCATCTTTTTTTCCATAAGGTATTTAATAGCAGCAAGATCGTTGTGAACAATTACTTTAGAATCAACTATGTAAGATGTGAATTTATCACATGCAAACACAACTGCTAGAAATTCTTTCTTAGTAGTAGCATAATTTCTTTGGGCATTGTCTAGAGTTTTACTAGCATAAGGGATAACATTTAATTTCTTATCAACTCTTTGTCCTAGAACAACACCAACATAATAATAACTAGCACCACACATAATTTCAAAAGGCAAAGTTCTAATCAGGTGGTTGAACAATAGGTGCAGAGGTTAAGGCTTTATTAAGGGTTTCAAGGCTTCTACACAATCATCATCAAAAACGAATGGAACATCTTTTTGCAAGAGATTAGTAAGACGCCTAGAAATTTTAGAGAAGTCTTTAATAAACCTTCTACAGGAACCAGCATGACTGATAAGTCCATTTTGCACATGTTTTCCTACTGTTATTATAGTATTTTCAATCAATATAACACTTTGTGGAGCAATTCTCATGCCTGTTCTCACTTAATATGCAAGATTTACATGAAGAGGGAGATTGCCGATAGCTGGAATTCTGGACCTTAAAAAGCTATGTCAAAGATACCTATTCTGCACATCTCCAAATGAGCTGAAATTTTACGGAGATTTATTTTGGAATAAATAAAAAATACTGGCAAAGAAGTACCAAAGGAGGCCACCAAGGTGCCCACAAGGCATCAGGGCGCGCCCTGGTGGCTTGTGGGGCCCCTGGACAGCCTCCGGTGCCCATCTTCTGATATGCAAGCCCATTTGCCCTAGAAAAAAATTAAAGGGAGGACTGTCGGGATGGAGCGCCGCCTTCTCGAGGCGGAACTTGAGCAGGAGCACTTTTGCTCTCCGGCGGAGCGATTCCTCCAGGGACACTTCCCTCCGGGAGGGAGAAATCGAAGCCATCATCATCACGAACAACCCTCTCATCGTGGGAGGACCAATCTTCATCAACATCTTCACTAGCATCATCTAATCTCAAACCCTAGTTCATCTCTTGTATTCAATCTTTGTATCAAAACCTCAGATTGGTACCTGTGGGTTGCTAGTAGTGTTGATTACATCTTGTAGTTGATGCTAGTTGGTTTATTTGGTGGAAGATTATATGTTTAGATCCATTATGCTATTCAATACCCCTCTGATCTTGAACATGAATATGACTTGTGAGTAGTTGCTTTTGTTCTTGAGGACATGGGAGAAGTCTTGGCATAAGTAATCGTGTGAATTTGGTATTCGTTCAATATTTTGATGGTGTGTATGTTGTGATTCCCTCAGTGGTGGTATGTGAACGTTGACTACATGACACTTCACTGTGGCACCCCGGCTCAGAGAAAACCGGAATGCCCCGTATTCCAGCCCAGAGATCGAGGTGAAGTCTTCTGGAATACGGCACTGCTTAGCATAGAACAAACCAGCTCTCTATTACAACACGAATAGGAATACAAGGTCTCCGATATTACAATGAATAACATCGACAAGGCGACACTACGCCAACCACGCTTGCTCTATACAAGCAGCATAACAACTCAAGGCAGCGGAACAACTACTGGCAGCGGAACAACGAACGGCGATGATGGACTCCACTCTGCAGGGACTCTGGCTGGAACGTTTATCCTAGCTCGCGAACACAGGAACAACATCAAACAAGCAAGCAATCCAGGCACGACCTGCAAACTGGCATGACACGCCAGGTCAGTACATTGAATGTACTTGCAAGCTCACAATAACCAGAAGCATTCAAGACAAACAACAGCATGGCAATTACAGGTTAAGCGGGAATTATCATGAGATCATCAGGATAACATGGCATGAACAACATGAACATGATACCGCTAGAACAATATGAGCATGGCATGAACATATAAACATGATGACACTATCATGCAACATGATGACATTATCATGCACCAACTTACTCTGCTCGGGTTACCTCGTAACCATCATATGCATCACTTACCAACCTCGGACATTACACGATCATCTAAGGATCAAATCAAGCTTGGTATAAACAATACCATAGTAATCATTAAATGACCACAAGGAGCTTGATCTTTACCCATGACTCTCGCACAACATCACGAATATCCAACAACTCGGTATCCCCAATACCATGGTGATCATTCACGGATCACAAACGGAACCACTCTGGGCTCAAGGGGTTACCTCATAACCACACAGTGATCATTCACGGATCACAGAACCAACTTATCTCATCATCGAACCGGGGTTTTTATTAAGCACATTATTACTATTATTACTGTTGACCCATAGTTTGACCGACACGAACTGGGCCCTTATCCGTGGGCACGGCAATCGATAGATTTAATACACACTCTGCAGAGGTTAGCACACTGTACCCACACCACGGAACCCATGGCCTCGCACTCCCATTCGGGTGGACCAACGGCGTTCCTACAAAACGGTCCTACTGACATGACACTCTCCCGGCCACTTCGACCAACACCCCCTCAGGGTTCAGTCCTGGGTGGCCCCGTGCCTACCAAAGGCACCAACGGCCACCGTCGTGGCAAAAACATAAACGGTCCCAAACGGGGACAAAAAGTCGCCTAACAACAACTACGAGCACACAAGGCTTATGTCCGCCTACCTGATCAGGATAGCGCGCGCCCATAACCTTCCCTCGTTGGAGGCACCGGCGAGAGGCACGACAATAGACCCAGTTAGGACCCTCCCATAAAGGCAAGTGTGGTTGCACTGGTCAGCTCGATATGGTGGCACCATGACTCAGCCAACTGTTGTTCAAGTTCAGTTAAGTCCGATTAAACTTGAATGCAATAAGCTGAGTCATATTAAAATAACATGATGCAACTACAATGCATGAACATGAATCAACATAAGCGTGGAGGTGCAACATATTCATCGAGCATAACCATAATGAAACATTAACCAAATGAGCATGGTAAGCTGACGGGCATAACATTACACATGAGCATATCATGACCACTAGCATCATAAATAAATAACATGCAAGAACTCATCCAGAATACTACCAAGTAAGCATATAACCAGCAGGATACAAAGTAACATGCATAGCAATGGCACTAGATAACAGCTCATAAATATGCATCCGAAAGAACACACTGCTACTACTATCAATCATGACATATAACAATAATGCTAGTAATAAGTGCAAGATAACAAGATGCAGAAGAGCATAGCACAGATGTATAAGCATCACCGAAACAACGATAACCGTATCAAAACAAGCAAACATTTATTAAATATTCAAGTTGAAAACCATGGCTACTGCATGACTATCATGCAAGTGGTTGTTGTGGCTTGCCTGGGGTTGACGGAGACTCCGGGAAGAAGTGCGGTGAAGCCGCGGAACGAAACGCCGGACGGTTCTTGCTCAGAGGGGGCTGATTTGAAGCAAGGGCAAAATGGTCATTTTCACTACAATACCACCTACTGAAAATGTTACCAAAAGATTGAGCTCGACGAGATGAAGAAGTGAGCGCTGGTTTCACCTCGATCGGATTTACGGTTGCAGAGTTATGAGGTGTAGAAGATCAGGGACCAATCTGTGAATATTTTCATCACCAACGGGTCCCTGAGTGGATAAGGCAGAGGCGAATATTGGAAAATACGCTTTCTGAGCAAAGAAAGCACATTCTTGGTCGCAGTAGAAGAAAATACGTTTTCCAGAAGAGAAAACGTATTCTTCCCGGAGAAGAAAAGAAATACGTTTTCGTAGCTGGGAAAACGTATTTCAAGAAAACGTTTCCACTTATGCGAGTGGATAAGGTGGTGGCTCACTTTCGGGTGGGGTCCGTTGGAGAGGGGGGGCCCGCCTGGCCAGCTGGCAAGGCGTCGTCTTCCTCCTCCCCTCGCTCCTGTTCGTTCCCGAGCGGAACAGAACGGAAGCGGAGGAGGGAAACGGCCAAGGGGCCGGCCAGCTCCGGCGATCCCCGGCCCGGCCAAGGGCACCGGCGGGACTGCATGGCTGCACCGCACCAGTTCAGAGGAACGGCGGCCGTCGGGGAGGAGTGGAGGACGCGGGGCAGAGGAGGACCCGAGAGGAGGCAGGGGCGGCCGGTGGTGGAGGTGCTCGTCGGAGCAGGGCACTCCGGCTAGGGCTGAGAGGTCTGGGAGGCTCGCGGGGATGAGGGGAGGATGGTGGAGGTGGTGGAGCGGAGCGAGGATGCTCGGGTCAACCGGACGAAGAGACGGCCGAGAGACGGAGGCGACGGCCGTGCGTGGGGCACGCGTCCAGGGTGGACTCCGGCGAGGGGCGATGTGGTGGGGCAAACCCCGGGGATGTGGAGGCTCTGGTGGACAGCTCGGGAGGAGGAGAGGAGCGATGTGGTGGTCGGAACCGAGACCAACTCCAGCGAGGTCACGGTGATCCGAGGAAGAAACGGCGAGGGAGAGCTGCTCTGGTGGGCAAAAGAGGCGGGGGAGGAGTGAGTGAGTTGCGGGAGGGCACGGGGCACGCTTATGTAGCCGAGGGGAGGGCTCTAGAGCAACGCTAGCGAGCTTGTGAAGTGCTCTAATGGTGGACAGAGGCTGGACATGGCACGGGCATGGTGTTTGCAACGCATTTAAGGCGAACCACGACGAGGCAGCGACGCAGTGAGATGCAGTCGATCATGGGGAAGCTCCAAGACATGGTTGGACGTCGAGACGAGGAGGGAGGAGACGAGCACAGGGGCAAGAACAAGCCAGAGCACACAATTAGGCATGACATCAGCGTCATCACCACACGCACTGGAGCACAGTCCGGGTTTTGGCCCGGCCGACCATGTCTAGTAGATAGACCGTCGTGCCCTTAGTCAAGATAAGGAAATAAATCGGTCCAGGGGCAAAGAAGAGATTTGCACTTAGCTCCAAAGTAAATCAACAGGAAGATGTTTGTAACTTGTTGTGGTTACACTAGCTTGGTAACATGGTAAATAATTTTTCTGGTGATGATCACACACTAATGTGATTAAGATGGCAAAGTTTCAGCTCAAGAAGAGGAGTTTAGCTAGTGGTTGCCGTAGAAACCACTATAATGGCCAGAATTAAAGATTTGGATGATGCACTCACATGAAGATGCAAGTTGAGATGAAATTGGGCATGGCCCAATGATTTGAAGATATGAAGATGCTCAAAAAAATTTAGGCCATTTGGATGAACCAAACTAGCACTTGCTTCACAATGCTTTATTCTGACCAGAAACTTGGAAAAATTGCACAGGGCAAATGGTGTAATGGATTGAGCCAAATTTTGGTGGAGGGAGTTTACCTGGATGGAAGAATTCTCTGGAAAGTTTTCAGCTTAAATGAAGCAATATAAAATATAGTTGCTTCACAAACTGAACATCTGACCAGAAACTAAGATTTGGAGCTGGCCTCACATAGATGAGTTACATGAGCTCAAATTTGGTGGAGAGTCATTATTTGATCATATAAAGGACCTTAAAAAATTTCAACTCATTTGAATATTCCTAGAATATAGCTCCTTCACAAAGTTCCTTCCTGGACAGAAAATTTGGAAAATTGCTGAAAAATATTTACTAGTCTAATGAGTATGAAATTTGTCACAGGGCAATGATATGGACAGGAAAAGGTGTCCAAGAAGTTTGGGGTCAGTTAAGCAAATATAAATAGCACTTCCTTTGCAAAGTGCCATTTAGGGAAAAATAGGAAAATGATTATTGGAGGACTATTTTTGAACATGGCAATGAAATGTTTTGCCATATTTGAGGAAGATATGACCCAAACAATTTATGAGAATTATTTGGGAATTTTGGGAGTGACAGAAATATAGGTTGCTTCACAACCTAGGGTTTTAAGGGTTATTCCTTTATCAGAAAAGGAATATTCCCAACAAAAGAATATTGGGATTAGGTCAAGGATGAAAATGACATGATCTTGGGATGATGATGAGGGTGACAGGCCACTATAAAACCTAGGAAGACATGATCTTCCCATGTTTCAGAACCACATAGCCACGGAAAAGCAAATCAAATCAGAAATCCAAGAAAATCAAAGGAAAAAGAAAAGGGCAGAAATCCAGGCTGTTACATTCACCATCTTTGGGCCTAAGGGAATGAATTGTGGACTAGTTATTAGATGATGGGTTGCAAGAGTGATAGAAGCTTAAACCCTAGTTTATGCGCTATTCCGTAAGGGGCTGATTTGGATCCATATGGTTAATGCTATGGTTATATTTTATCTTAATTCTTCTTTCATAGTTGCGGATGCTTGCGACAGGGGTTAATCATAAGTGGGAGGTTTGTTCAAGTAAGAACAGCACCCAAGCACCGGTCCACCCACATATCAAAATATCAAAGTAGCGAACGTGAATCAAGCAAACATGATGAAAGTGACTAGATGAAATTCCATGTGTCCTTGAGAACGTTTTACTTATTATAAGAGATTGTTCCGGCCTGTCCTTTGCAACAAAAATGATTGGACTACCTTGCTTCACCTTAGTTACTATTGCTACTTGTTGTTACAAATTATCTTGCTATCAAACTATCTATTATCGACAATTTCAGTGCTTGAAGAAAATACCTTACTGAAAACCGCTTGTCATTTCCTTCTGCTCCTTGTTAGATTCGACACTCTTACTTATCGAAAGGACTACGATTGATCCCCTATAGTTGTGGGTCATCAATGACCAAGGAAACTTCTTATACCTTTAATATCTTTAGAACATAGCATTTTCTCAACTGCATTGACTTTAGCTTTATCTACCTCAATACCTCGTTCAGAAATTTTATGCCCCAAGACAATACCTTCATTTACCATAAGTGGCACTTATCCCAATTCAAGACAAGATTAGTTTGTTCACATCTCTACAAAACTTGGTCAAGGTGGCTTAAGAAATCATCAAAAGAAGTCCCATAAACAAAGAAATCATCCATGAAAACCTCAAAAATCTTTTGACAAAAGTCAGAGAATATAGCAGTCATACATCTTTGAAAATTGCAGGTACATTGTGATACGCCTCCGTCGTATCTATAATTTTTGATTGGTTCACGCCAATATTCTATAACTTCCATATACTTTTGGCGACATTTTATATTATTTTTGGGACTAACATATTGATCCAGTGCCCAGTGCCAATTCCTGTTTGTTGCATGTTTTTTGTTTCGCAGAATATCCATATCAAACGAAGTCCAAACGCGATAAAAATTTACGGAGAGCTTTTTTGGAATATATGTGATTTTTGGGAAGCGGAATCAAAGCGAGACGATGCCCGATGGGCCCACAAGCTAAAGGGGTGCCCCCTACCCAGGGTGCGCCTAGCAAGCTTTTGGCCACCCCATAGGTCAGTTGGAGGTGTCCTTCGGCTGCAATGAAGATTATATATGGATAAAAATCGTGTTGAAATTTCAGCCCAATCGGAGTTACGGATCTCCGGGAATTTAAGAAATGGTGAAAGGCCAGAAAACAGGGTCTCGAAACAGAAGAGAAACAGAGAGATAGATCCAATCTCGGAGGGGCTCCCGCCCCTCTGCTGCCATGGAGGCCATGGACCAGAGGGGATACCCTCCTCCCATCTAGGGGGGAGGTCAAGGAAGAAGAAGGAGGGGGGCTCTCTCCCCCTCTCTCCCGGTGATGCCGGAGTGCCGCCGGGGCAAGGATCGTGATGGCGATCTACACCAGCAACTTCGTCACCGTCATGACCAACTCTCTCCCCCACTATGCAGCGGTGTAATCTCTCTTTTACCCATTGTAATCTCTACTTAAACATGGTGCTCAATGCTATATATTATTATCCAATGATATGTGGCTATCCTATGATGTTTGAGTAGATCAGTTTTGTCCTATGGGTTGTTTGATGACATGATTGGTTTGATTTGTATGTTTTATTATTACTGTTGTCCTATGGTGCTCTCCGTGTCGCGCAAGAATGAGGGATCCCTGTTGTAGGGTGTTGCAATATGTTCATGATTCGCTTATGGTGGGTGGCGTGAGTGACAGAAGCACAGACCCGAGTAAGTGGGTTGTTGCGTATGGGAGTAAAGAGGACTTAATACTTAATGCTATGGTTGGGTTTTACCTTAATGATCTTTGGTAGTTGTGGATGCTTGCTAGAGTTCCAATCATAAGTGCATATGATCCAAGTAGAGAAAGTATGTTAGCTCATGCCTCTCCCTCATATAAAATTGCAATAATGATTACCGGTCTAGTTATCGATTTCCTAGGGACAAATAACTTTCTTGTGACAAAAAGCTCTCTACTAAAACTAACTTAATTATTTCTTTATCTAAACAGCCCCTAGCTTTTATTTATGTGTTCTTTATTATCTTGCAAACATATCGCACTACACCAACAAAGTACTTCTAGTTTCATACTTGTTCTAGGTAAAGCGAACATAAAGTGTGCATAGAGTTGTATCTGTGGTCGATAGAACTTGAAGGGAATATAAATTCTACCTTTAGCTCCTCGTTGGGTTTGACACTCTTACTTATCGAGAAAGGCTACAATTGATCCCCTATACTTGTGGGTTATCACCTTGCATAAACCAAAAGGCATACATCTATAAGCATAAGTTCCAAAAGGGCAAGCGAAGGTGGTTTTCTCTTGGTCAGGTTGTGATACAGGTATTTGAGAGAAACCAGAATATCCATCAACAAAGCAAAAGTGGGTGTGCTTAGATAGTCTTTCTAACATCTGATCAATAAAAGGCAAGGGGTAATGATCTTATCTAGTAGCTTTGTTTAATTTTATACAATCAATTACCATCCTATAACCAGTTACGATTCTTTGTGGAATAAGCTCATTTTTATCATTAGGAACTACGGTAATGCCTCCTCTCTTAGGGACACAATGAACAAGACTTGCCCATCTACTATCAGTTATGGGATAGATTATACCTCCTTCTAGAAGTATTAATATTTCAGTTCTTACCACCTCCTTCATCTTGGGATTTAATCGTCGTGGATGATCAACAACCTGTTTAGCATCAGGCTTCATATTAATCTTGTGCTGACATAAAGTGGGACTAATGCCCTTAAGATCATCAAGAGTATATCCAATAGCGGCACAGTGTTTCTTAGAGTTTTTAGTAATCTTTTCTCTTCATGTTCTGAAAGGTTAGTGATGACCCACAAGTATAGGGGATCAATTGTAGCTCTTTTCGATAAGTAAGAGTGTCAAACCCAACGAGGAGCAGACGGAAATGAAAAGTAGTTTTCAGTAAGGTAATGTCTGCAAGTGCTGAAATTGTAAGTAGCGGAGTAGTTTGATAGCAAGATAATTTGTAATGAGCAAGTAACGATAGTAGTAACAAAAGTGCAGCAAGGTAACCCAATCCTTTTGAGGCAAAGGACAGGCCAAAACGGTCTCTTATGATAAGGAAAGCGTTCTTGACGGTACACGGGAATTTCATCTAGTCACTTTCATCATGTTGGTTCGATTTGTGTTCGGTACTTTGATAATTTGATATGTGGGTGGACCGGTGCTTAGGTGCTGTTCTTACTTGAACAAACCTCCTACTTATGATTAACCCTCCCGCAAGCATCCGCAACTACGAGAAAAGTATTAAGAATAAATTCTAACCGTAGCATTAAACTTTTGGATCCAATCGGTCCCTTACGGAATAGCGCATAAACTGGGGTTTAAGCTTCTGTCACTCTCGCAACCCATCATCTAATTGCTATTCCACAAAGCATTCCCTTAGGCCCAAATATGGTGAAGTGTCATGTAGTCGACATTCACATGACACCACTAAGGGAATCACAACATACATACTATCAAAATGTCGAACACATATCAAGTTCACATGATTACTTGCAACATGATTTCTCCCGTGACCTCAAGAACAAAAGTAACTACTCACAAATAATAATCATGCTGATGATGAGAGGAGTATTAAATAGCATATTGGATCTGAACATATAATCTTCCACCAAATAAACCATATAGTAATCGACTACAAGATGTAATCAACACTACTAGTCACCCACAAGCACCAATCTATAGTTCCGGTAACAAGATTGAACACAAGAGATGAACTAGGGTTTGAGATGAGATGGTGCTGTTGAAGATGTTGATGGAGATTGCCCTCCCCAAGATGGGAGAGTTGTTGGTGATGACGACGATTTCCCCCTCCAGGAGGGAAGTTCCCCCGGTGGAATTGCTCTGCCGGAGGGCAAAAGTACTACCCAAGTTCCGCCTCGAGGCGGCGACGCTCCGTCCCGAAAGTCCTCTCCTTATTTTTTTCTAGGACAAAATGACCTATATACCAGAAGATGGGCACCGGAGGTTGGCCTGGGTGAGCACAACCCACCAGGGCGCGCCCAGGTAGGTTGTGCCCACCTGGTGGGCCCCCTCAAGTAGTTATTTGCTCCAATATTCCTCAAATATTCCATAAAAAATCTCCATAAAGTTTCAGCTTGTTTGGAGTTGTGCAGAATAGGTAGCCTGACGTAGCTTTTCCAGGTCCAGATTTTCAGCTGCTGGAATTCTCCCTCTTGGTGCATACCTTGCAAATTATGAGGGAAAAGGCATCAGAATTACTCCAAAAAGCATTAGTATGGATTAAAACATCATAAATAAAAGTAAGAAAACATGATGCAAAATGGACATATCAACTCCCCCAAGCTTAGATCTCGCTTGTCCTCAAGCGAAAACCGAAATCGAAAAACATGTCCACATGCTTTGAGAGAGAGGTGTCGATAAAAACAAAATACAGGCATAGAAGCATCATGTTGGTTATTATAACAACAATAAAATTAAACATAAGACTTTTATCATAGAACTTTTATCATATACTTCTCATGAATAAGTAACAGTTCATCACACAATCGAAGTATAAAGCAAAAACTCTATTAAACACCAACAAACTATGTTCTCAGTCAACTTTGCAACTACCATTCATCATCTTTTCAGGAAGGGTCATGTGTATCGGAGCCTTTAGTCAAGTCCACATACTCAACCATCATATAGTATTCTATGATTGCTAACACTCACCGCGTACACATGAGCAAAACGTTTCAACCGGACACATAGAAAGATAGGGGCTTATAGTTTCGCCTCCCAACGTACTCACCTCAAGGGTGATGTCAACAATAATAACTCATGCTATCTATATTCAACTGGACATATGTGCCTAGATCTTTCCTCGCCACATGATGCTTGCCAAAGGAGAAAAATAAAAAGGAATAGAAGTAAAACTTTGACTCTTTGCATAAAAGTAAGTACATAAAAGTAAAAGATAGGCCCTTCGCAGAGGGAAGCAGAGGTTGCCATGCGCTTATTTGTTTGTATGCTCACCCCCTTAGTGCAAAAGAATGTCATGTTGCATTGCCCCTTGTGATAGCGACCTTTATTATGCAGTCTGTCGCTTTTATTCTTCATCATCACAAGTTCGTGCAACGCTCAATTTTCTCTTACACTAAACGATCTCACACATTTAGAAGCAATTTTTATTGCCTTTTTGCACCGATGACAACTTACTTGAGGGATCTTGCTCAATCCCTAGGTAGGTATGATGGACACTTGAAAATAAGATTTGGGTTTAAGGGTTTTTTGATGCACAAGTAGTATCTCTACATGGTGCGGAATTTTTGGCTAGCAAAGATAGGGGGCAAGCACCACATGTTGAAGGATTTATGACAATATGACTTCTATGTGAATATAAACAAACATAAATCATTAAGTTGTCTTCCTTGTCCAACGTCAACAATTTTGGCATATAATATTTTGATGAGGGCTCACAATCACAAAATATTTCTAGGATAGTATATTTATATGTGAATCTTCTCTTCCCTTATTAATTCTTTCATGAGTTGCATCATTGACTAATGCTATGTTTGTCAATCTCTAGTAAAATTTTCTACTTATACTTTTCCTTATGTGGTGCCATCACCTACCATAGGATTAGTATATGATCCCTTCATTATTTCTTTCCTTTTATTTATTTCCTTTCTCTTTTTCTTTCTTATTTCTTTTATTTAATTGCAACATGAAAGTAAAGAAAGCAAAAGCTCAAACTAAACTTTATTATATAACTTGCACACGATTACAAGGATAGATCACTAAGAAAACTCTCAAAGAAGAAATGGTCGAACTAAACTTTTATTCACCTAAAGCAAAAAGATCGAACAAAAATAAGTAAAAGCAAAAAGATAGTGGGATGCTACGATACCAGGGCACCTCCCCCAAGCTTGGCGGAAGCCAAGGGGAGTGCCCATACCTGATACTCAGTTCTCCTTTAGTGGTTGACGGTGTCCCGGACTAGGGGGTACTCACCATGTCATCTCCCGACCAGTGGGTCAGGCCGAGGACCCCCATGATGATTCACTAATGGACCACTTCGGGCAGCCCGTGCCGAATACAAGGAGGATTCCACAAGACTTGGCGCACAAGACAAGGACTCCTCTAAACCCTAGGCCTACGGTGCATATATAAACCGAGGCCAGGCTAGTCAATGGACAATCTATTATTCATTACTACAGTCTCGTGGTAGACATATGTACTCTGTATTACACCCCATATGAATACAATCAAAAGCAGGATATAGGGTTTTACCTCCATCAAGAGGGCCCGAACCTGGGTAAAATCCCGTGTCCATGTTACCATCGCTCCAAGACGCCTAGCTTAGGACCCCTACTATGAGATACGTCGGATATAGAACCGACATTGGTGCTTTCATTGAGAGCCTGCTGGGTGTTGACCGCGGTTCGATGGGTTTCTCATCTACATCAATTCTAACCTCGCTGATCGTGATGGACAGAAATTTCGACGGCAGCATGAACAAGGTGATATTCTTCTGATTAGATCGCTCGGCAATGAATAATTTATTTTGATCCTGTTGCTGGTCTACACTAATCCTTCGCAGATCAAAAGCTTAGGCGACCGTGTGCACGAGAGATAGGCGCCACCATTCCTGATTGTCCAATCATGGACGTGTTGTGGCCGGCTGGCCGCGAAGTGTACGAGAGCACCAGCCGAATACTGGTACAACTAGTAGTCAAATCCAAGATGACCGGCTGTCACTTTTTCCCTCCGCCGCCCAAATCCCTTGGCTGATTCCCTGCTGCTAGTATGGTTCCCGTGAAAAGAGAATCTACTCCACGTCAAGCGCCAGGGAAGTTATTTGTTAATTGGTATTATTAGTATAAGTGCAACGCGATCTTTGAGATTTAATCAATGCACAGTGTGCCTTAGCTTTGCTTTTCTAATTCATGTGAAGGCCAAATCTAATGCTTGAATTTTTTTTGATTCTTCGACTGCCATCGCAACTTCTCCTGGAGGACGGTCTGGTTTAGTACTAGGTCACCTGGGATCTTGAAAAAATTTCTCTTTGGTCCGCTACATGCAGAATTATTCCAGGTAGTCAACTTGGATTGCGTCACGCGGTCACACAGGTCCTGCTAGGTGATCGACGCAGATGATCTGAACGAGATCAAGTTTTTCTTAGCGGCGGCCTTGTCCGCTGCCTGGCAATGCGCCAGACCCGAGGTCTATTGCTACTGGCAGCACACCCATACCCCGTGTTGTGGAGGTGATCTGACCAGCGATGCTCCATTCGTGGAGATCACGCACGCACAATTACTTATCATGTGGAGCAGTACACCAGGCTAGCATGGGTCATCTATGCGACAAACCACAGGGAGATTCAGCATCTCCCCCTTTCTCTCTTTGCTTAATATTTACTTAATTAAGGATGAGGCAGTCTACGCTTTTTAACTCATGGTCTGTCTTGCATGTACTATTTTATGTACTGAATTGATTTGGCCCTTGCAAGAGAAGTAATATCATTATACTAGTACTTGCTAATACTTGCGTGAGATGCTAGCCCTCCTGCGCCATATTTGATTGGGATCTGATGTTGATTGCTACATCATCTGTGGACTGCCTCATGAATCATCAGGTGCCATTATTCCAGTTAATTATTTTGTACAGATTATTTATCTACAATATATCTGTTTTGCTGGTGTACTTTATTTTTTGTACGTAGATTGCTACGGTCGACATCGCTTGATGATCCGATATGCTGTCGTTAAACAGCAGCCGCGCCATACCGTCGCCTCCGCGGTGCACGCGGGCAAATTCCGATCGCTGGAAAACTATTACTAGATGCAAATCCTAAACACCCGCATGTGTCTCTTCGGACCGCTACAACAAATTAGCCAGTTTCCGTCCACAGTTCGGCCAACGCCGCATCTAGAGCTCGGATCGCCCTGCAAATTCAGGATTCGTCACGCCTTCACCGCATCACGCCGACGCCCTGCATCGACATTGGCTTCGACGCCAGGCCACATCTCTTTAAAAAACTTATCTTGCATAAATTAATTATGCGAGGATTTTTTTTATTTATATTATTATTTTTGGACTGCAATATTTCTTGTGTGTAGGTAAACGACTTCGACTGCGTCACGCGGTCAGTTCGGCAAACCGACGTCCTCATCCCAATCGGCATAAATTGGCTCGCGTGCTCACCTTGTTGGTCGAATCGCCATACCGACATGTTCGGTTGCCTCGAGGACTTCGGTATCACCGGAAGAGCTATACCTCGGCGGGTGTTCGGCGCACGGGCCATATTTCTATTATTATTCGCTTTGCTTAAAATATCAATTATGCAACAATTTTTTTACTTTATTATTATTACCTCTGCCTTGCACTATCGTATGTGTGTAGATAATTAATTTCTTTGCTGCGTCACGCAGTCACCTCGGCGTACGGAGTTGTCCTCTCGCCTTCATCAACCAAATTCCACCGTCACCATGGTGTGATACCCCTGTGTCGCCATCATCGCATCGTTGCTTCATCAAACTAACGTTCACTATGCCGACCTGTTTCGACACGTCGACTGACGTGGGGGCTTCATTATCACGCTCTCGAACTACCCTGTCTCCTCGGCTGGACCAGGGGCTTCGCCTCAGCACTTCGGCACTATCGTGCTATCACTTCATCAAGCCGAGCTTTTCGCTTGGGTACGTCACGACCGGCTTGGGGATTGAGACCTTGAGCCGATACAAGCTCAGCCCACGTCACACCGTGCACATTAACCAGCTAAGTCGCCTTCGTGCTCAAAAAGATTTGGTTTAAAATTTTGTTCGATTTGACCAAGTGTTATACATTTTTGACAAAAAGTCGTTTGTGGAAAACTTTCTTTACAAAACCTTGTTTGTGACACACAAATTCAAATACCCCATTTACTTGGGGGCTTCCTTTATGAAGCCTTTCCTCTTGCATATGATTATACTTGTATGGCTCCGTTTCTTGTTCGTGTATTACGCCACAATATGCACCATGTTGACTTAAGTGTTCCGCAAGTTGGGTTGCCTTGCTCATGTGTTTACGATTGTTCGGCTAGGGAGTAAAGGGAGCACCTCTGTGATTGTCACGATCGGGTCATCCGAGCTCGGACCTCAGACTGGGTGAAGCCGAAAGCTAGCGCTCTTATTGTTTTCAATCATGGTCGGCACACAACGGAACTCATGAATACAAAAAATCTATTGCACAAATCTCATAGTAACAATGAGCAACCAAAGAAAGGTATCGGTGGAGGTACTATTTTCTTTGAAGATGCTTCTTACACTTCGTCAGTAATATAGCATAAGTTCCCTGAGCATGCTTTGTCTGTTACAGCCTTATGGCCTGATTACCTGGTTATCTGAAACACCGTCGATATTCTCGACAGGAGGAGTACATAACACTTTTCGGCCCTTGACCGAAGAGGGAGAAGCCGACGGTCGGTTAACACGCGTTTAAAGTTCGGGTGAACACAGATATGATATAAGTACTTCGATACATACAATCATTATACATAAAATTCTTCTACCCAAGTCACTTGGGGGCTCTTAAATTAGTATGAGCCATTTTATAATAAATGTTTTCTTCTTAGTCGCTGCACAACCTTTTTCTACCACTCCTTTCTCGACTCAGGTGTATGATCAATAGCCAGGTAGCCTGGTTTCTCTCTAAAGCCGCTCGCGTTTAGTTTGCTAAACTGGCCTGAGAAACACTCCGCCTTCAGGATAGGGAGGTTGAAGCCGAAGGCTGACCCACTTGAAGTATAGAGATCAGATGTGTCATGTCAAAGCACGACGAAAGTACAATTTTAAGACCAATTTCATATTGGAACCAAAACAGCTTGATTCAATCTAGACGAAGCGGAACATTCTCTTGGTTGAGGTGTTTGGCGTGAAACTCTTTTCTAAAAACTACAGTTCGACATCTTTCCTGTTGAACTCCACCTCGGTATTGTCAAAATATACATGACAGTTGAACTTGTTCCCGAGGAGGTATGATCCTAGGGTCTGCCATTTTGCCCAACCCAATTCTCGAGGGCTACTGTATTGACATTCCAATGCAGAAAATTTGAATGCAATATAGTTTTCGAGGAGATTGTGATCCTCAGGTTGGTCGGCCGCACCCAACCCGAGTTTCGAGGACTTTGCACACCGCTTTTTTTTGCATCCCGAAGTATTCTGCCAAGCTGGGAGTTGATCCTCAGGCCGATTTTGAGAATCAACCTGAGTAGGCCTGGGCGTTCGGTATAAACCGAAAATTCGGTTTCTACCATTCGGTGTTTATGAAATTTTGGTTAGTAAAAATAGAAACCAAAAATGCTAGCTAAAAATAGCTAACCGAAAATCCGGTTAACCGAAGTTTCGGTGCGGTTTTTGGTTTTATACCGAACAACCACGCTTCAACTATCCATCCTTAGATTGTAGCAGTGGCACCCTCTTATATAGGCAGCAAATTTGAATCATCCGTCCAGTGGAGCGAGGTGGGACTAAAGGAGCCTGATAGACGAGCCGGCTGTATGCATGCGCGCACACGCGGGCCACCAAAGAAGCACACGTGAGCTGGGCCTTGCGTCCTCTTGCATGCACTTTTTTGGTCAAAAAAAGAAAAGGAAGGCCCATGTCATGGGAGCTACGCACGATGCGTTGGTGGGCGATCGTGGGAGCATCGACCCGTGACTCCCGGAAGACATTGTTGCGCTCATGCGCGTGTATTTGCATTGTTTCTTTTGCTGATTCACGTTTCTTCGGTTTTTGTTCGGTTAACCGAGAATAAAACTGAACCTAGCGAATTTTGTTCGGTTAGTAGACATGAAAACCGAATTTTGTTGTGACACTAGAAAAAACCGAAAACTCGGTTTATTCGGTTTCGGCATCGGTTCGGTTTACGGTTCGTCGGTTTTTATGCCCACCCCTAAACCTGAGTCTCAGGGGCTACTGGGATCAGCGGTCTTATGTCATCCTTCAGGTGCATCTCTGGTTTTAGACCGATACACACCTTGAGTTCTACTGGCTATATATCTCGGTAGAGAATAAATTACACCAATCAAAAATATTGACAAAAAATCGGCCCGCAGTCGTGGTGGTGCACCACCTCGAAAGCAGTGTGGCATAAAGCTCGGGCGCTAATGGATGGCTCCATAGAGGGCATTTCCGGCATAAACTCCTTCAACTTTTTTGAACCAAGGTGATCTATGACACCGCGGATATAGTCCGGCATTGGAGCTTGGACATAGTCCGGCGTTGGAGCTCGGATACAGTCCGGCGCTGGAGCTCGGATGCAGTTCGACGTTGGAGCTCGGCTGTAACAATACTCTTTGGATGCAGTTCGGCGTTGGAGCTCGGCTGTAACAATAATCTTTGGATACAGTCCGACGTTGGAGCTCAGAAACGGTCTGGCGTTGGTGCTCGGCTGCAAAAGATACCTCGAATGCAGTCCGGCATTGGAGCTCGGACACAAGAGGACACTGCCGCCCGGGAACAACTTCAAACCCGAGGTGTGGCATGAAAATAACAAGGCATTGATAAAGGCCGGAAACTTAAAGGGGCTCCTCGGATACCTGACGTGTAAACTCTTCGGATGCACTTCGACGATCCTCAAGATCGAAGGTGAGAAGATTTGTTGAACCAGTTTCCAAGACCGACGACCAAAGATGAAGAATAGTTCGGAAGAATCGAGGAGCGTCACCAACTTGAAGACCGGTTCAGGGGGCTACTGACGGTGTCCCAGACTAGGGGGTACTCACCATGTCATCTCCCGACCAGTGGGTCGGGCCGAGGACCCCCATGATGATTCACTAATGGGCCACTTTGGGCAGCCCGTGCCGAATACAAGGAGGATTCCACAAGACTTGGCGCACAAGACAAGGACTCCTCTAAACCCTAGACCTACGGTGCATATATAAACCAAGGCCAGGCTAGTCAATGGACAATCTATTATTCATTATTACAGTCTCGTGGTAGACATATGTACTCTGTATTACACCCCATATGAATACAATCAAAAGCAGGACGTAGGGTTTTACCTCCATCAAGAGGGCCCGAACCTAGGTAAAATCCCGTGTCCATGTTACCATCGCTCCAAGACGCCTAGCTTAGGACACCTACTATGAGATACGCCAGATATAGAACCGACAGTGGTGAAGCGGATGATGTTGGTAATGAAAATTGTACCTTCAACTTTTTCATTTTGTAGTTGAGGAGAGCAATTTCCTCCTTTAAATCATCGACTTCCAACTCCAGCTTCAAGATCTTGTCACATAAATCTCCTTTGCTTTTCTGCCGAAAACGAGAAGGAATAGATTGATTTTTAGACCGATTAACTTTCTTAGGGAGACTCGACTTCTTGAACTCCACGTGCATATCCCCAGGTTGAGGTAGAGGAACATCCTCCTCCTCCGAACTTGAATCATCGATCCTCATCAAATGAGCATCCTCCTCATCATCCGTAGTTCGACCATAAGGAGATAGGTCCCCATAGGTCTTTGGGTCAGCAATGAGATGTGAGACATAGCTCTCTCCGTCGGAGTCTTGGGAGGACATATTTTTCAAAACTGCACAGAAAACAACAAGAAAAGAGAACAGAGGATTTCTCCGTGATAAGGTGATCAACAGGTTCGGGAAGTATATATAGATTTTTTATCTTGGAGGACAAGCATACTGAAGAAAAACGGAGTCCGGAAGGTGTCTCAGGTGGGCACAACCCACCTGGGAGCGCCAGGCTGCCTGGCGCGCCCTGGTGTCTTGTGCTCACTAGGGTACGCTTCCCAGAAGTTTCTTTATTTCCTAAATTTTTAAATATTCCAAAACTTCTAAAAAATATTTTTGCGGATTTTTCGAAGCCCGTTTACTTACTATATCACGTACCTCCTTATTTTCACGATTCTGGAGTGTTCTGGAAGGACTCTTGTATGTGTTCTTCCGGTGTCAAAGTTTGGATAATAATACTTTCAAAATTAATGGACGTACCTGAGATATAATGTTTTATTCGTTGCCCATTGACAACCTTCGGGTTAGTACCTTCGGAATTATTTATTTTGATGGCTCCAGACCGCTAAACCTCCTCGATGACATATGGGCCTTCCCATTTTGAGAGGAGTTTTCCTGCAAAGAATATGAAACGAGAGTTGTACAATAAACTCATGCTTTTGGATTCTTTTCTCATGCCATATTTGAACTTTTTCTTTGAATAATTTTGCATTTTCATAAGCTTGGGTTCTCCATTCATCTAGTGAGCTAATATCAAATAACCTCTTTTCACCAGCAAGTTTGAAATCATAGTTGAGCTCTTTAACTACCCAATATGCTTTATGTTCTAACTCGAGAGGCAAATGACAAGCTTTTCCATAAACCATTTTATAAGGAGACATACCCATAGGATTTTTATATGCTGTTCTATAAGCCCAAAGTGCATCATCTAATTTCTTAGACCAATTCTTCCTGGACCTATTGACAGTCTTTTGCAAAATTAATTTTATTTCTCTATTGGTAAGTTCAATTTGACCACTAGACTGAGGATGATAAGGTGATGCAATTCTATGGTTAACATAATACTTGGCAAGCATTTTACGGAAAGCGCCATGAATAAAGTGTGAACCACCATCAGTCATTTAATATCTAGGGACTCCAAACCTTGGGAAAATAACTTCCTTAAGCATTTTAATAGAGGTGTTGTGATCAGCACTACTGGTTGGAATAGCTTCTACCCATTTAGTAACATAATCAACAGCACCCAAAATATGTCTATACCCATTAGAGGAAGGAAAAGGTCCCATGTAACCAAATCCCCAAACATCAAATGGTTCAACAGCAAGTGATTAATTCATAGGCATTTCTTGACGCTTACCGATATTACCTATCCTTTGACATTCATCACAAGATAATATGAACTTACGGGCATCCTTGAAGAGAGTAGGCCAATAAAATCCAGATTGCAATACCTTGTGAGCAGTTCTATCTCCAGCATGATGCCCTCCATAAGCTTCGGAGTGACATTTCCGTAGGATTTGTCCCTGTTCATGCTCAGGTACACAACGTCTTATAATACCATCTACTCCTTCTTTATAAAGATGTGGGTCATCCTAAAAGTAATGTATTAAATCATAGAAGAACTTTTTCTTTTGTTGGTATGTAAAGCTAGGTGGTAAATATTTAGCAACAATGTAATTAGCATAATTAGCATACCAAGGAGTACCGTGAGCAACATTTATTGCAGCTAACTGCTCATCAGGAAAACTATCATCGATAGGTAGTGGGTCATCAAGCACATTTTCAAGCCTAGATGAATTATCTGCTACTGGGTTCTCAGCTCCTTTTTCTATCAATGATATGTAAATCAAATTCTTGTAACAAGAGAACCCATCGAATAAGTCCAGGTTTAGCATCTTTCTTTTCCATAAGATATTTAATAGCAGCATGGTCTGTGTGAACAGTTACTTTGGAATCAACAATATAAGGTCTAAATTTATCACAAGCAAACACCACTGCTAAGAATTCTTTTTCAGTAGTAGCATAATTTCTTTGAGCACTATCTAGAGTATTACTAGCATAATGAATAACATTAAGTTTCTTATCAACTCTTTGTCCTAGAACAGCACCAACAGCATAATCACTAGCATCACACATAATTTCAAAAGGCAAGTTCCAGTCAGGTGGTTGAACAATAGGTGCAGAAATTAAGGCTTTCTTGAGTGTTTCAAAGGTTTCTAAACAATCATCATCAAAAACAAAAGGAATATCCTTTTGCAAGAGACTAGTGAGAGTCCTAAAAATTATAGAAAAGTCTTTGATAAATCTCCTATGGAAACCAGCATGACCTAAGAAACTAAGAATACCTTTTATATCCTTAGGACATGGCATTTTCTCAATTGCATCAACCTTAGCTTTGTCCACTTCAATACTTCTTTCAAAAAATTTATGACCCAAGACAATGCCTTCATTAACCATAAAGTGGCACTTCTCCCAATTCAAGACAAGATTTGTTTTTTCACATCTCTGCAAAACACGATCAAGATTGCTTAAACAATCATCAAAAGACTTCCCATAAACAAAAAAAGTCACCCATGAAAACCTCAACAATCTTTTCACAAAAGTCAGAGAATATAGCAGTCATACATCTTTGAAATGTAGCAGGTGCATTACATAAACCAAAAGGCATACGTCTATAAGCATAGGTTCCAAAAGGACAAGTAAAAGTGGTCTTTTCTTGATCGGGTTGAGAAACATGTATTTGCGAAAAGCCAAAATATCCATCAAGGAAGCAAAAGTGTGTGTGCTTAGATAATCTTTCAACCATTTCATCAATAAAATGCAAAGGGTAATGATCTTTTCTAGTTTCTTTGTTTAATTTTCTAAAATCAATTACCATTCTATAGCTTGTAACAATTCTTTGCGGAATAAGTTCATTCTTATCATTAGGAACAACAGTTATACCTCCTTTCTTAGGAACACAATGAACAGGACTTACCCATCTACTATCAGCTATAGGATAGATTATACTTGCTTCCAGAAGTTTTAATATTTTCGTTCTTACCACTTCTTTCATCTTCGGATTTAACCGACGTTGGTGATCAACAACGGGTTTGGCATCAGGTTCCATATTAATTTTGTGCTGACATAGAGTGGGACTAATGCCCTTTAAATCATCAAGAGTATATCCAATAGCAGCTCGGTGCTTCCTTAGAACTTTCAATAATCTTTCTTCTTCATGTTCTGAAAGGTTAGCACTAATAATAACAGGATATATCTTCTTTTCATCAACAAAAGCATATTTCAAAGTGTCTGGCAATTGTTTTAATTCAAACACAGGATCACCTTTAGGTGGAGGAGGACCTCCTAGAGTTTTAATAGGCAAATTGTGTTTAAGCAGAGGACGTTGTTGAAAGTGTGTTATATCGACTAGAAGGGGGTGAATAGGTGATTTTTATGAATTCTTCACTGAGGAATTTGCGGGTGAGGAAATTCCTTAGTGATGAACTACTTGCAGCCGAATAAGTACTCAAGAGTAAGCATAGCAGAACATAGGCATGGTCATCATGATGAAATGAAGACAAACACAGAGTACAGAAAGCATAAACACAGGATGAAGACAAACAGACTGAAGAAATTGAACTGAGGAAATTGAGAAAGTCTTCAGTCAAAGTCTTCAAACACATATATGACAAGCACACAACACAGTAATGAGGAAATGAAAGAGTTGAGGAAATAGAACCAGTAAGCTCGGTGAAGACAATGATTTGGTAGACCAGTTCCAACTGCTGTCTCAGTTGTACATCTGGTTGGAGCGGCTAGGTATTTAAACCTGAGGACACACAGTCCCGGACACCCAGTCTTGAACACACAGTCCAGGGCACCTAGTCCTCACCGTATTCTCCTTGAGCTAAGGTCACACAGACCTCGCCCAATCACTCGTGGTAAGTCTTCAGGTGACTTCCGAACCTTCACAAACTCGGTCACTCGGCGATCCACAATTTCCTCTTGGATGCCCTAGACCATGACGCCTAACCGTTTGGAAGAAGCACAGTCTTCAAAGGTAACAAGCGTCAGATCCATGCAGGATTAATCTCTTCAGTGATGCTCAATCACTTTGGGTTTGTAGGTGTTTGGGTTTGGGTTTTCCTCACTTGATGATTTTCTCTCAAAGTCCTCGGAGGATGGGATGCTCTCAATTGACAAGTGTCACTTTCTCTCGGAGCAGCCAACCAGCTAGTGGTTGTAGGGGGCGGCTATTTATAGCCTAGGGAGCAGCCTGTCATGATAAGACATAAATGCCCTTCAATGATATGACCGTTAGGTGGGTAGATATTTGTTGGACATATGCCCTAGAGGCAATAATAAATGGTTATTATTATATTTCTTTGTTCATGGTAATTGTCTATTATTCATGCTATAATTGTATTGTCCGGAAATCGTAATACATGTGTGAATACATAGACCACAACCTGTCCCTAGTAAGCCTCTAGTTGACTAGCTCGTTGATCAACAGATAGTCATGGTTTCCTGACTATGGACATTGGATGTCATTGATAACGGGATCACATCATTAGGAGAATGATGTGATGGACAAGACCCAACTTAAGCATAGCATAAAAGATTCTGTAGTTTCGTTTGCTAGAGCTTTTCCAATGTCAAGTATCTTTTCCTTAGACCATGAGATCGTGCAACTCCCGGATACCATAGGAGTGCTTTGGGTGTGCCAAACATCACAACGTAACTGGGTGACTATAAAGGTGCATTACGGGTATCTCCGAAAGTGTCTGTTGGGTTGGCACGGATCGAGACTGGGATTTGTCACTCCGTGTGACGGAGAGGTATCTCTGGGCCCACTCGGTAATGCATCATCATAATGAGCTCAATGTGACTAAGGCGTTAGTCACGGGATCATGCATTGCGGTACGAGTAAAGAGACTTGCCGGTAACGAGATTGAACAAGGTATTGGGATACCGACGATCGAATCTCGGGCAAGTAACATACCGATTGACAAAGGGAATTGCATACGGATTGATTGAATCCTCGACACCGTGGTTCATCCGATGATATCATCGTGGAACATGTGGGAGCCAACATGGGTATCCAGATCCCGCTGTTGGTTATTGACCGGAGAGGCGTCTCGGTCATGTCTGCATGTCTCCCGAACCCGTAGGGTCTACACACTTAAGGTCCGGTGACGCTAGGGTTGTAGAGATATATGTATGCGGAAACCCGAAAGTTGTTCGAAGTCCCGGATGAGATCCCGGACGTCACGAGAGGTTCCGGAATGGTCCGGAGGTAAAGATTTATATATGGGAAGTCTTATTTTGGTCGCCGGAAAAGTTTCGCGCTTTATCGGTATTGTACCGGGAGTGCCGAAAGGGGTCCGGGGGTCCACCAAGGGGGTCCACCCGCCCCAGGGGGCCACATGGGCTGTAAGGGGTGCTCCTTGGCCTATATGGGCCAAGGGCACCAGCCCCAAGAGGCCCATGCGCAAGAGATAAGAAAAAAGGGAGAGTCCTAAAGGGGGAAGGCACCTCCGAGGTGCCTTGGGGGGGAAGGACTCCCCCCTGGCCACACCCTTCCTTGGAGGAAGGGGCAAGGCTGCGCCCCCCCTCTCCCTTGGCCCTATATATAGTGGGGGGAAGGGAGGGCAGCATATCAAAACCTTGGGCGCCTCCCTCCTCCCCTGCAACACCTCTCTCTCTCTCTCGCAGAAGCTCGGCGAAGCCCTGCCGGAGACCCGCTACATCCACCACCACGCCGTCGTGCTGTTGGATCTCCATCAACCTCTCCTCCCCCCTTGCTGGATCAAGAAGGAGGAGACGTCGCTGCACCATACGTGTGTTGAACGCGGAGGTGCCGTCCGTTCGGCACTCGGTCATCGGTGATTTGGATCACGGCGAGTACGACTCCGTCATCCACGTTCATTGGAACGCTTCCGCTCGCGATCTACAAGGGTATGTAGATGCACTCCTTTCCCCTCGTTGCTAGTAGACTCCATAGATGCATCTTGGTGAGCGTAGGAAAATTTTAAATTATGCTACGATTCCCAACAGTGGCATCATGAGCCAGGTCTATGCGTAGTTACTATGCACGAGTAGAACACAAAGCAGTTGTGGGTGTTGAGTTTGCCAATTCTTCTTGCCGCTACTAGTCTTTTCTTGTTTCGGCGGCATTGTAGGATGAAGCGGCCCGAACCGACCTTACACGTACTCTTACGTGAGACAGGTTCCACCGACTGACATGCACAAGTTGCATAAGGTGGCTAGCGGGTGTCTGTCTCTCCTACTTTAGTCGGAACGGATTCGATGAAAAGGGTCCTTATGAAGGGTAAATAGAAATTGGCAAATCACGTTGTGCTCATACGTAGGTAAGAAACGTTCTTGCTAGAAACCTACAAACCACGTAAAAACTTGCAACAACAATTAGAGGACGTCTAACTTGTTTTTGCAGCAAGTGCTATGTGATATGATATGGCCAGAAGATGTGATGAATGATATATGTGATGTATGAGATTGATCATATTCTTGTAATAGGAATCACGACTTGCATGTCGATGATTATGACAACCGGCAGGAGCCATAGGAGTTGTCTTTATTATTTTGTATGACCTGCGTGTCATTGAATAACGCCATGTAAATTACTTTACTTTATTGCTAAACGCGTTAGCCATATAAGTAGAAGTAACCGTTGGCGTGACAACTTCATGAAGACACAATGATGGAGATCATGATGATGGAGATCATGGTGTCATGCCGGTGACAAGGATGATCATGGTGCCCCGAAGATGGAGATCAAAGGAGCATGATGATATTGGCCATATCATGTCACTATTTGATTGCATGTGATGTTTATCATGTTTTTGCATCTTATTTGCTTAGAACGACGGTAGCAAGTAGGATGATCCCTTATAATAATTTCAAGAAAGTGTTCACCCTAACTGTGCACCGTTGCGAAGGTTCGTCGTTTCGAAGCACCACGTGATGATCGGGTGTGATAGATTCTTACGTTCGAATACAACAGGTGTTGACGAGCCTAGCATGTACAGACATGGCCTCGGAACACACGCAATACACTTAGGTTGACTTGACGAGCCTAGCATGTACAGACATGGCCTCGGAACACGGAGGACCGAAAGGTCGAGCATGAGTCGTATAGAAGATACGATCAACATGGAGATGTTCACCGATCTCGACTAGTCCGTCTCACGTGATGATCGGACACGGCCTAGTTGAACTCGGATCATGTTTCACTTAGATGACTAGAGGGATGTCTATCTGAGTGGGAGTTCATAATCAGATGAACTTCATTATCATGAACATAGTCAAATAGGTATTTGCAAATTATGTCATAGCTTGCGCTTTAGTTCTACTGGTTAAGATATGTTCCTAGAGAAAATTTAGTTGAAAGTTGGTAGTAGCAATTATGCGGACTGGGTCCGTAAACTGAGGATTGTCCTCATTGCTGCACAGAAGGCTTATGTCCTTAATGCACCGCTCGGTGTGCTGAACCTCAGCGTCGTCTGTATATGTTACGAAACATCTGACATACACGTTTTGATGACTACGTGCTAGTTCAGTGCGCTTTAGAAATGTGGCACCAAAGACGTTCTTGAAACGTCGCAGAACATGTGAGATGTTCCGAAGACTGAAATTGGGATTTCAGACTAGTGCCCACGTCAAGAGGTATGAGACCTCTGACAAGTTTCTTAAGCCTGCAAACTAAGGGAGAAAAGCTCAATCGTTGAGCGTGTGCTCAGATTGTCTGAGTGCCACAATCGCTTGAATCGAGTGGGAGTTAATCTCCCAGATGAGATAGTGATAGTTCTCCATAGTCACTGCCACCAAGCTAGTAGAGCTTCGTGATGAACTATAACATATCAAGGATGGTTATGATGATCCTTGAGCTATTCGCGATGTTTGACACCACGAGAGTAGAAATCAAGAAGGAGCATCAATTGTTGATGGTTAGTACAACCACTAGTTTAAGAAGGGCAAGGGCAAAAGGGATACTTCATGAAACAGCAGGTCGTTTGCTGCTCTAGTGAAGAATCCCAAGGTTGAACCCAAACCCGAGACTAGGTGCTTTTGTAATGAGAGGAACGGTCACTGAAGCAGTACTACCCTAGATACTTGGTAGATGAGAAGGCAGGCAAGGTCGACAAAGTATATTGGATATACGTTATATGAATGTGTACTTTACTAGTACTCCTAGTAGCACCAGGGTATTAGATACTGGTTCGGTTGCTAAGTGTTAGTAACTCGCAATAAAAGTTGCGGAATAAATGGAGACTAGCTAAAGGTGAGATGACGATATGTGTTGGAAGTGTTTCCAAGGTTGATGTGATCAAGCATCGCATGCTCCCTCTACCATCGAGATTTGGTGGTTGCGCTGAACATGATTGGATTATGTTTAGCGCAAAACAGTTATTCATTTAAGGAGAATAATGGTTACTCTGTTTATTTGAATAATACCTTCAATGGTCTTGCACCTAAAATGAATCTCGATCGTAGTGATACACATGTTCATGCCAAAAGATATAAGATAGTAATGATAGTACCACATACTTGTGGCACTGCCACTTGAGTCATATTGGTGTAGAACGCATGAAGAAGCTCCATGTAGGTGGATCTTTGGACTCACTCATTTTTTGAAAAGATTGAGACATGCGAACCATGTCTATTGGTATATATGCATGAAGAAACTCCATACAGATGGATCGTTTGGACTCACTTGATTATAATCACTTGAGACATGCAAATCATACCACATGGGCAAAATGACTGAAAGTCCTCGTTTTCAATAAGATGGAACAAGAGAGCAACTTGTTGGAAGTAATACATTTTGATGTACGTAGTCCAATGAGTGCTGAGGCATGCAGTGGACATCGTTATGTTCTTACTTCAGAGATGATTTGAGTAGATGCTGAGTGTATTTACTTGATGAAACACTAGTCTGAATTATTGAAAGGTTCAAGTAATTTCAGAGTGAAGTTGAAGATCGTCGTGACAAGAGGATAAAATGTCTGTGATATGATCATAGAGATGAGTATCTGAGATACGAGTTTGGCACACAATTGAGACATTGTGGAAGATGTTTCACAATTAATACCGCCTGGAACACCATAGTGTGATGGTGTGTCCGAACATCATAACTGCACCCTATTGGATATGGTGCATACCATGATGTTTCTTATCAAATTACCACTATCGTTTATGGGTTAGGCATTAGAGACAACCGCATTCACTTTAAAAGGGGCACCACGCAATTCCGTTGAGACGACACCGTTTATAGAAACCTAAGTTGTCGTTTCTTAAAAGTTTGGGGCTGCGATGCTTATGTGAAAAAGTTTCAGGCTGATAAGCTCGAACCCAAAGCGGATAAATGCATCTTCATAGAATATCCAAAAACAGTTGGATATACCTCCCATTTCAGATCTGGAAGCAAAAGTAATTGCTTCTAGAAACGAGTCCTTTCTCGAGGAAAAGTTTCTCTCGAAAGAATTGAGTGGGAGGATGGTGGAGACTTGATAAGGTTATTGAACCATCGCTTCAACTAGTGTGTAGCAGGGCACAGGAAGTTGTTCCTGTGGCACCTACACCAATTGAAGTGGAAGCATATGATAGTGATCATGAAACTTCGGATCAAGTCACTACCAAACCTCGTAGGACGACGAGGATGCACACTACTTCAGAGTAATGCGTGATCCTGTCTTGGAAGTCATGTTGCTAGACAACAATGAACCTACGAGCTATGGAGAAGCGATGGTGGGCCCATATTCCGACGAATGGCTCGAGGCCATGAAATCCGAGATAGAATCCATGTATCAGAACAAAGCAAGGACTTTGGTGAACTTGCCCGATGATCGGCAAGCCATTGAGATAAATGGATCTTTAAGAAGAAGACGGACATGGACGGTAATGTTACCGTCTATGAAGCTCGACTTGTGGCAAAGAGTATTTTCACAAGTTCAAGGAGTTGACTGCGATGAGTTTTTCTCATCCGTAGCGATGCTTAGGTCCATCGGAATCATGTTAGCATTAGCTACATTTATGAAACCTGGCAGATGGATGTCAAAACAAGTTTCCTTACCAGTTTTTCGTGAGGAAAGGTTGTATGTGATACAATTAGAAAGGTTTTGTCGATCCTAAGGATGCTAAAAGGTATGCTAGCTCCAGCGATCCTTCCATGGATTAGAGCAAGCATCTCGGAGTCAGAATATACGCTTTGATGGAGCGATCAAAGTTTTTGGGTTTATACAAAGTTTGTTAGAAACTTGTATTTACAATAAAGTGAGTGGGAGCGCTACAACATTTCTGATAAGTATATGTGAATGACATATTGTTGATCCGAAATGATGTAAAATTTCTGGAAAGCATAAAGGGTTGTTTGAAAGGAGTTTTTCAAAGGAAGACCTGGATAAAGCTACTTACATATTGGGCATCAAGATCCATAGAGATACATCAAGATGCCTGATGATACTTTCAAAAGACAGCACACCTTGACATGATTTTGAAAGAGTTCAAAATAGATCAGCAAAGAAGGAGTTCTTGGCTGTGTTACAGGGTGTGAGTATTGAGTGAGACTCAAGACCTGACCATAGCAGAAGATAGAGAAAGGACGAAGGTCGTCCCCTATGCTTTAGACATAGGCTCTATAGTATGCTATGCTGTGTACCGCACATGTAGTGTGCCTTGCCATGAGTTGGTCAAGAGGGTACAATGGTGATCCGGGAAAGGATCTCATGACAGCGGTCGAACTTATCCTTAGCACCTAGTGGATTAAGGAATTTTCTCGATTATGGAGGTGGAAAGGAGTTCGTCGTAAAGGGTTACGTCGATGCGAACTTTGACACTAATCTGGATGACTCTGAGTAGTAAACCGGATTCGTATAGTAGAGCAATTATTTGAAATGGCTCCAAATAGCGCGTGGTAGCATCCACAAGATGACATAGACATTCGTAAAGCACACGGTTCTGAAAGGTTCAGACCCGTTGACTAATAACCTCTCTCACAAGCATAACATGACCAAACCAGAACACATTGAGTGATAATCACATAGTGATGTGAACTAGATCGTTGACTCTAGTAAACTCTTTAGATGTTGGTCACATGGTGATGTGACCAGTGAGTGTTAATCACATGGTGATGTGAACTAGATTATTGACTCTAGTGCAAGTGGGAGACTGTTGGAAATATGCCCTAGAGGCAATAATAAATGGTTATTATTATATTTCTTTGTTCATGGTAATTGTCTATTATTCATGCTATAATTGTATTGTCCGGAAATCGTAATACATGTGTGAATACATAGACCACAACCTGTCCCTAGTAAGCCTCTAGTTGACTAGCTCGTTGATCAACAGATAGTCATGGTTTCCTGACTATGGACATTGGATGTCATTGATAACGGGATCACATCATTAGGAGAATGATGTGATGGACAAGACCCAACTTAAGCATAGCATAAAAGATTGTGTAGTTTCGTTTGCTAGAGCTTTTCCAATGTCAAGTATCTTTTCCTTAGACCATGAGATCGTGCAACTCCCGGATACCGTAGGAGTGCTTTGGGTGTGCCAAACATCACAACGTAACTGGGTGACTATAAAGGTGCATTACGGGTATCTCCGAAAGTGTCTGTTGGGTTGGCACGGATCGAGACTGGGATTTGTCACTCCGTGTGACGGAGAGGTATCTCTGGGCCCACTCGGTAATGCATCATCATAATATCCAGATGATATCCAGATCCCGCTGTTGGTTATTGACCGGAGAGGCGTCTCGGTCATGTCTGCATGTCTCCCGAACCCGTAGGGTCTACACACTTAAGGTCCGGTGACGCTAGGGTTGTAGAGATATATGTATGCGGAAACCCAAAAGTTGTTCGGAGTCCCGGATGAGATCCCGGACGTCACGAGAGGTTCCGGAATGGTCCGGAGGTAAAGATTTATATATGGGAAGTCTTATTTTGGTCGTCGGAAAAGTTTCGCGCTTTATCGGTATTGTACCGGGAGTGCCGAAAGGGGTCCGGGGGTCCACCAAGGGGGTCCACCAGCCCCGGGGGGCCACATGGGCTGTAAGGGGTGCGCCTTGGCCTATATGGGCCAAGGGCACCAGCCCCAAGAGGCCCATGCGCAAGAGATAAGAAAAAAGGGAGAGTCCTAAAGGGGGAAGGCACCTCCGAGGTGCCTTGGGGGGGAAGGACTCCCCCCTGGCCGCACCCTTCCTTGGAGGAAGGGGCAAGGCTGCGCCCCCCCTCTCCCTTGGCCCTATATATAGTGGGGGGAAGGGAGGGCAGCATATCAAAACCTTGGGCGCCTCCCTCCTCCCCTGCAACACCTCTCTCTCTCGCAGAAGCTCGGCGAAGCCCTGCCGGAGACCCGCTACATCCACCACCACGCCGTCGTGCTGTTGGATCTCCATCAACCTCTCCTCCCCCCTTGCTGGATCAAGAAGGAGGAGACGTCGCTGCACCGTACGTGTGTTGAACGCGGAGGTGCCGTCCGTTCGGCACTCGGTCATCAGTGATTTGGATCACGGCAAGTACGACTCCGTCATCCACGTTCATTGGAACACTTCCGCTCGCGATCTACAAGGGTATGTAGATGCACTCCTTTCCCCTCGTTGCTAGTAGACTCCATAGATGCATCTTGGTGAGCGTAGGAAAATTTTAAATTATGCTACGATTCCCAACAATATTTTGGGACAGCTGGCGCATAGCACAGAAACGGTCGGAAATTTGAGTATCAAATTCCTCAGGGCTATCATGTTCCTCACTGTGTAGGCAATCTGCACTGGTGAATTCCTAACTCAGTCAGAACAAATTCCTCAGAGACCAGAAGAACTTCGTCTCTATCACTGAAGAATATGACTGAACTGTATGAGATTTCCAATGGCTTCACTCGAAGGGATTGGTAGGTGTAGGATTTTGAGTTGAGCATCACATGGAAATTTTTCCTTAGTATTTCCTCGACCCCCTTTAACAGTACGGTGTTTCCTATGACTCAAGAAAGAGAAAATGAAACTACAAAAACAAAACTCTTCACGCTTCATGTTCCTCAAATGAATACCAAGTCTTCAAGGTCACACCAATTTCTTCACTTTCGAAGTCTTCAGAAAGTCTTCAGAAATCCAAACTCTTCAGTCGAAGAACTTCATTTTTAGGGGTCGGCTTTCTCTGTAAATATCAAACTCCTCATAGACTTATAGACCTGTGTACACTCATAAACACATTAGTCCCTTAACCTATAAGTCTTCAATACACCAAAATCACTAAGGGGCACTAGATGCACTTACAATCTCCCCCTTTTTGGTGATTGATGACAATATAGGTTAAGTTTTCAACGGGGATAAACATATGAAGTGTAAATACTGATATTGAGGAATTTGATTGCAAGATATAGAAGAACTCCCCCTGAAGATGTGCATAGTGAGGAATTTGCTTTTGAAGCAATGCACACTTGAAGAGTTGAATCATGGAGATCTCCCCCTATATCTTGTAATTCATACACGCATTTGACATAATATATGAAGAATTTGAAATGCATGATGAAATATGGTGACTGATGTAATATATGAAGAATTTGAAATGCATGATGAAATATGGTGACTGATGTAATTCAGCATGCGTGCAATAACATTAACGAGGAATAAGCATGCAGAAGAAACAGCAAAAGTATCAGGCCACCATAGAGTTTAAGTTTACAACTCAATCCAACAAAGTCATCAGAAGAACGAGAGTTGTAACTTAAAAAAACGCCCATATAAGATAGACCCGCTTGAAGACTAACACAAATTTCTCCCCCTTTGTCATCAAATGACCAAAAGGTTCGAAAATGAGGACTAACGCCCCTGAAGAATATCAAGGTGATGAAGGAGCGTCAGCGTTGTTGGGGTCGTTTGTTGTAGTAGGGCCTGCCGCAGTGTCGTCCAAGTCTTCATGTTCATCAGTGTCACGTGATGAAGAATAGGAGCTGGCCACCAAGGAAGGAACCTTGACCTTCTTGTACTTCTTCGGAGGAGGTGCAGCCCAGTCAAGATCTTCCTTGAGACCCATTTTCTTCAGATCTTCTTCACCATATATGTGCGACAGAACACCCCAGGTGCGGTTGAGGGTTTCATGAAGGTAGTAATGGTTTTTCTTCACTCCATTGTGGGTAGCAGTCATGTTGTGAAGAATTGAACCAAACTGACGCTTGACCCATTTATGATTGCCATCAACCTTCTGGTGAAGACTGAGGAGAAGCTCACGGTCAGTCATCACCCTGGGAGCTGTGCCTTGAGGATTTGGCTCGGTTGCGTTGGCGGCAGAGTCATGGGTGGCAGAGTCATCATTGGTGGAGTGGGATGCAGCCTTGCGAAATTGACCATCCAATGGACGAATGCCTTCATCAATTACAGCCGTAGCCTTGCCCTTTTCATCAGTTGAGGAAAATGTCCATTTGAGGACTTCAATCGGGGGCAAGTAGCTGCAATGGTTCAGTGTATCAACTTTGTAGTTGAGTGAAGACCTTGTTCTGATGAATCTCATAATCCATGGTGCATAAGGCTTCAACTCAAATGGTGACATTGCGACGTTGGCCAGAGTCCTCATGAAGAAATCATGGAAGTTGACGGGAACGCCATGAATGATATTGAAAAGCAGATTCTTCATGATGCCAACGACTTCTTCTTCATTTGAGTCGTGGCCCTTGATAGGACTCAATGTCTTCGTCAGAATGCGATTGACAGTCCGAGGCACATACAGCAATTCCTTCACAAGGAATTTTGTTCTTGGGGCCTGACCTGGCTTCAAAGGCTTCATCAACACTTGCATATAGTGATCGGTAAGCTCAGGTTCATTGTAGACGCAACAAGCACCTTCAAGGGGCGGACTGAGAGGCAAAGCCCAAAGAAATTCAGTAGCTGGTGCTTTGTAGTGAGTGTTTTCAGACATCCAGTCCAGCACCCATGAATTCACGTCTTCAGAGTTGCCGGTGATGTGCAGAGTTGCATAAAATTGAAGAATTAGCTCTTCATTCCAATCACATATGTCAGCGCAGAAATTTAACAGTCCAGTGTCGTAGAGAACACTGAGGACTGGCCCGAAGCATGGCAGAGATTCCATATCCACGTGAGGAATGTGCTCATGATCGAAGACTTTGTCTTTGTTGAACAGCACTGAGGAATAGAAATTTGCCTGGCTGGCAGTCCAGAAACGCCTTTTCTTTATGCGAGCAGAGTCATAAGGGTTGTAATCAGTGAAGAATACGTGCTCGCCAAAGAAATCATCAGCCTTGAATTTTTGCTTCCTTGAGAATGGATCCTTTGGCTTGGGTAGAGGGGTGTCAGTCAGTTGCATGATGACCTCAGGAATCGCAATCTCAGGTTCTTTAGGCTGAGGAATTTCTGGTTCCTCTTCAGTGGTAGCCTGGTTTTTCAAATCTTCATTTTCATTTTCTTCAGCACTAGCGGCTGGAATGTCTTCATGAGCTTCATCAGATCCCATTTGAACTGTAGTGGCTGGGGACTGAGGAATTTGCTATAGTGGA
Source organism: Aegilops tauschii subsp. strangulata (assembly GCF_002575655.3). Classification (NCBI taxonomy): domain Eukaryota; kingdom Viridiplantae; phylum Streptophyta; class Magnoliopsida; order Poales; family Poaceae; genus Aegilops; species Aegilops tauschii. Next base: position 394,232,198 of record NC_053035.3, read on the forward strand.
GTGAAGAGTGGAGAATTGGGGTGCTGACTTTCCCAAAAGTCATCATTCATCACTGGTGTGGTACAGCCAATGTCCACATCTTCATCTTCAATTTCTTCAACGCCAGCCTCTTCAGCAGTAAACTGAGGCATAGGCGAGGAAACTGTGGGGGTTGAAGGGATTTTATCCACTTCAATTTCTTCATCCATCTGCTCTGACGAAGCAGCAGAAGGATTTTCTTCATCAGATCCGCTAGGGATCACATATTCTTCATCAAAAGGGATGATTTCCTTTGATGGCATGGAGGAAACTGGAACAACATCAATTGGATGAGCAAATGAGCTTGTCAATTTCTTCATCTTCTTCGGTGCTGAAGAATCTGAAGGAGCTGATGCTTTCCTTTTCTTCACTGATGCACGCTCTGCAGCCTTGGTCTTCTTCACATCTGATGCAGATGGAAGGATTGGAGTTGGAGTAGGCGTAGGAGGAGCAGAGGAATGTGGTTGATTTTCTTCAGGCACAACTGATGCAGTTGCCCTGACCTCTTCATTTTCTTCAGGCGCACCACAAGTGGGTGCCCTCCCTGGCAATTTCATCAGCGGCTGGAATGCAGTCATCAGCCCTGGAACTTACATTTTCTTCAGCAGCCTGATTTTCATCAGCGGTGCTGGCATGTTCTTTAGTTGGCTGAGCAGAGGCTTCAGCATAAGGAATTTCTTGTTGCGATGGGACTGCAACATTTGTGGTGAACATCTTAGTCAGTTTGACAAACCTGACCTTGGCTCCTTTCCACTAAGCATAGTAAGCATTGAAATCATCGTTGAGGACTTTGATTTCAGATTGGATCTTCAGAAGTTCATCAGTTGTCGTAGAAACAACGTTGTTCTTCAGGAATTTCTCCTTCCTGTACTGTGCTTTCTTGAGCTGTCTGGCCTTCTCAAATTTCCATTTTTCTTCTTGGATGAAGACAGTCAGCATATGACTTTGACCAGGAGTCAGCTTGAAGTCAGGCATAGGAGTGTTTGGGTCCTTGTGCCAGAGGTCAATGTAGTCAAGGATCAACTTTGGATCCAAAAGCAGTGGCACATTTGTGCCCTTGGCTCTAGCGGCCCTGACTTGCCTATCTTTGATGATTTTAGCAAGTTCTTCATCAATAGCTTCGTCTTCTTCAGACGGTACTTGAAAGGCGACTTGCCTCTTGTGAGGACTTGGGTGAGAGCATCATCCAGCAGTGGTCTTTGTCTTCAGCAGAGATGGTCCTGTTGAAGAATTTGGTGCAGCTGAGGAACTAGCTGAAGCTCCTGAGGCAATGGAGATGCATGTAGTCCTTTGGCACGTGGCAAGATGCACAGGTGCTGAGGATTTGGGCGGAGCAACTGAGGACTTTGGAGGAGCAGGAGCGGCATGAGGAATTGGCCGTGAGGGCTTAGCTAAGGAAATTGGCCGTGAGGGCATTGAAGAAGAGGCACTTGGCTTGTGCGCAGGCTTCTTGCCATGGATTTCTTCGGCCTTACAGAGGCCTCAGCAGCAGCAGCAGCAGTAGAGTCTTCATTGAATTTCTTCACTACTTCCTTAGCCTGTTTGGCCAACTTGGCCTGGCGCTTGGCCCATTCTTCAGGAAAATCCTCACCGCGCTTGATGCTAGTGGGATCTGCTTCTTGGCCAGGTGCCAATGGTGGTCTTGAGCATGGAGGAGTAACAGCGAATTTCTTCATGTATTTTGGAGTCACATACCTGTACTCCCTCCACTTTTTTGCCCATCTCCTTTCTATCCTCTGAATGCGCACCTTGCGCTGATTCTTATCTTCCTCAGGGGGTGTGCAGTACCCAGCATAAATGTCCTCAGGGATTTCAAAGGCAGTATTGATTTCAGGCCTCTTTCCTCCTTTCTGTGGCTTCTTTCCATCAGCCATTTTCTTCAGTTGAGGAATTTGAACAATTGAACTTTCTGAAGAAGTATGCAACTTTTCTTCGAGGAACGCTGCAAATGAGTTAAGTTGATGAGAACCTAGTGATTCAGCAGCGGACATGAGTACCTGTGAACAGAGTATAGTTGCGAGGAATTTGGAGAGGTCATATGCGTTCTCAGAAGGTTTTTCAAAAAGAACAAGTTTGAGGAATTTGACCAGTTGTGTCTTGAAGAATTTCACTAAGCGTTCTTTGTCTTAGGTTCCAGAGTTGTATAGATCGAAGATCCACACAATTGAGGAATCTTGAAGAAAAATGATGCTTAGGGAAACAAATCAAGAACATATGAGATGTGAGGTGTTTAGTGTGTGAAAAATTTGAAGAATAAACACCTTTGAAGATTTTGTAGGAATCATTTGAATCAAAAGGGGCAGTAAAAGTAACTTTTAATTACCCTGAACGAAGAACACGACGAACTGTGAGGTGGAGAAGTGAAGTTCGTTTGTGCAGATCTTCCACGCCCTAACTTGGCGGAGGAAGACGACTACGGCGGCGGCGGAGTGAAGATTTCCATGGCCGGCGCGAGTACGGCGGCGACGAGGTCGAGGCAGTGAAGCTCTTCCTCACCGGCGACGATGAAGTAGCGGCGGCGCTAGGGTTTGAGAAGCTTGAGCTGGAGAGAGGTCGAGCGGAGTAAAAGAAGTGAGGAAGGGGAGAGGGGGTATTTATAGCCACGGTGAAAGACTGTTCGTCCGAAGAAATTGGACGAACGTGCCCCTGACCCTTCTCATTCGCTTGACATGTGTCACCCACGTACTGAGAAGTGGAGATCGTGTTAGATTGTGGGCGAATAGATAAGTATATCGTGGGATGCGGAACGGTTTGAGCGGCAAAGCCGAAAATTTTGGATAAGATAAGTTAAAAGTTCCGTTCGCAAATTCTTCAGCTGACAAGGACACAGTGAAGATTTTGAACGAGTTTCAAATAGAACGCATATGAAGAATTTGTGAATAGATTGGGTTGAGTATAGCATAGAGGGGGAAGGGTCCGATCACATTCACTTAGCAGAAAAAACCAACTTGAAGAAATTAGCCATAAGTGAATGTTGTAAAGGACATAAACTCATATATATATATATATATATATATATATATATATATATATATATATATATATATATATATAGCCAATGAAGAAAAACGACGGAAACAGTGAAGACAATGCAAAGTTGAAGAAAATGAACAACTGAGGAATTTCAAAAACTAAGGAAAAACTCAAATTGAAAATTTTCAACTTTTGTGGTGGCTTGATCCACCGTATAAGAATGATGATTTCAGACACCGCGTACAATTGTCGTAGGGTTCTGAGAATCAAATTCTTCATTAATTTCTTCACACTTAGAGTGTTATTCTTCATTGATTGAAGAAAAAACGTTTCTTCATGTGTTGCACATCTAAGTCATCAATTTTGCATAAGTGTTAGGATGAGTGTCCTTTTCAAAGAACATTCGAAGATTCTAAGATATTTAGCTCACACCGCAACTTGCTAAATCTCTTCTCATCCAAGGGCTTTGTGAAGATATCGGCTAGCTATTCTTCAGTCTTCACATGCTCAATAGAAATGTCGCCCTTCAACACATGATCGCGTAGAAAATGATGACGAATTTGAATGTGCTTTGTCTTCGAGTGCTGAACTGGGTTGTGAGCAATCTTGATGGCACTCTCATTGTCACAAAAGAGAGCCACATTCTTCACATTGACGCCATAGTCCTTGAGAGTTTGCTTCATCCACAGCAATTGAGCACAGCAAGAACCAGCAGCAATGTACTCAGCTTCAGCAGTAGATAGTGATACGCAGTTCTGTTTCTTCGAGGACCAACAGACCAAAGATCGTCCAAGGAAATGACATGTACCAGATGTTGACTTGCGGTCCACACGATCACCAGCATAGTCAGAGTCAGAATATCCAATGAGATCAAAAGCCGAGCCCTTGGGGTACCATAATCCTAGTGTTGGTGTGTGAGCTAGATATCGAAGAATATGTTTCACAGCCTTATGGTGTGATTCCTTCGGTGTAGCTTGAAATCGGGCACACATGCAAACACTAAGCATAATATCTGGCCTAGATGCACATAAATACAATAAAGAACCAATCATGGAGCGGTATACCTTTTGATTGAAGTCAATACCATTTTCATCAGTGCACAGATGGCCATTTGTGGGCATAGGAATTTTGACGCCTTTGCAATCTTGCATGCCGAATTTCCTCAGTACATCCTTGAGGTATTTCTCCTGAGATATGAATATGCCATTGCGCTATTGACGAATTTGAAGACCTAAGAAGAATTTCAACTCTCCCATCATAGACATTTGATATTCTTCACTCATCATATAGGCAAATTCATCACTATAACGTTGGTCAGTACAGCCAAAGATGATATCATCAACATATATTTGGCACACAAACAATTCATCATCAGAAGATTTAGTGAAAAGAGTAGGGTCGAGTGAACCGGGTTTGAAGCCTTTCTTCATGAGGAATTCCTTCAAAGTATCATACCACGCCCGAGGGGCCTGCTTGAGGCCATAGAGGGCCTTATTTAGTTTGAAGACTTTGTCAGGATGCTTAGGATCTTCAAAACCTGGGGGTTGAGCAACATATACTTCTTCCTCAAGCTTACCATTGAGGAATGCACTTTTCACATCCATTTGATATAAAGTGATATCATGATGGTTAGCATAAGCAAATAATATGCGAATATCTTCAAGTCTAGCAACAGGTGCAAAAGTTTCATCGAAATCAATTCCTTCAACCTGTGTGTAGCCTTGAGCTACTAGTCGTGCCTTATTCCTCACCACAAGGCCATTTTCATCTTGCTTGTTGCGGTAGATCCACTTTATGCCAATGATATTGTGTTTGCGAGGATCTGGACGATTGACCAGTTCCCAAACGTTGTTGAGCTCAAACTGATGTAATTCTTCTTGCATGGCCTGAATCCACTCAGGCTCCAGAAATGCTCCATCTACCTTAGTGGGCTCTGTGATAGAGACAAAAGCTTAGTGCCCACAAAAGTTAGATAAATGTGAAGCTTTTGAGCATGTGAGAGGACCTAGTGCTTCAATGTCATCGATGATCTTTTCAACTTGCACTTCTTTTGCAACGCGAGGATGAGTTGGTTGTCGTCGAGGAATTTGATCAGTATTTTCTTCAGCACCATTTTCTTCAGGTGCATTAGCTCGACGTTCTTCACGTTCTGGAATGAATTCTTCAGCAGATTCTTCAGTAGGAATGACATCCTCAGTAGCCTTGAACTTGATAGTTTCCTCAGGTGCTGGTTCATCTATCACAGAGGGTAGGTGCTCTCTTTGCGAGCCATTAGTTTCATCGAACCGCACATCTACAGTTTCAACAACCTTGTGAAGAACGTTGTTGAAGACTCTGTAGGTGTGCGAGTCCTTTCTGTAACCAAGCATAAAACCTTCATGTGCTTTCGGTGCAAATTTAGCATTGTGATGAGGATCTCTAATCCAACATTTAGCACCGAAGACTTTGAAATAACTCACATTGGGTTTCTTGTCAGTGAGGTGTTCATAGGCAGTCTTCTTGAAGAATTTATGAAGATATACCCTGTTGATGATGTGGCACGTAGTATAGATTGCCTCAATCCAGAAGTGATGAGGCGTCTTGTACTCATCAAGCATAGTGCGAGCCATCTCAACAAGAGTTCTGTTCTTGCGCTCCACGACGCCATTCTGCTGAGGTGTATAAGGAGCAGATAACTCATGAGTAATACCAAGTTCATCAAGATAGTCATCAAGACCAGAATTCTTGAACTCAGTTCCATTGTCACTTCTGATGTGCTTGATCTTCACACCAAAGTTGGTTGAAGCCCTCGAGGAAAATCGTTTGAAGACTTCCTGCACTTCATGTTTGTAAGTAATAATGTGTACCCATGTGTAACGAGAGTAATCATCAACAATAACAAGGCCATATAGAGATGCGTCATTTGTGACAGCTGAGTAATGGTTAGGACCAAAGAGGTCCATGTGAAGCAATTCGAATGGTCGAGTAGTGGTCATGATAGTTTTCGCTGGATGCTTAGCCTTGGTCATCTTTCCAGCTTCACAAGCTCCACACAGGTAATCCTTGAGGAATTTGACATTCTCAATGCCAATGACATGCTTCTTCTTCGCAAGAGTGTGCAAATTCCTCATGCCTGCATGACCAAGTCATCGATGCCATACCCACCCTTCTGAAGCTTTTGCAAGTAGGCACACGGCTGGTTGCGGTCCTGTAGAGAAATCAACAATATACAAGTCTCCTCTCCTAAAGCCTTCGAAGACTTTGGAATTGTCAGCTTCCATAACCACAACACAGCGATACTTGCCAAAGACAACAACCATATCAAGATCACAAAGCATTGAGACAGACATAATTGTATCCTAAGGACTCGACAAGCATGACTCTGTCCATGTGTCGATCCTTTGTGATCGCAACCTTACCTATACCCAATACCTGACTTTTGCCTTTGTCAGCGGAGATGATATGCTTCAGATGCGATGGTGATAAGGGAGCATCCATCAATAGATTCTTGTCACCAGTCATGTGATTTGTACATCCACTATCGAGGACCCACTCGGTGGCTTTGGGTTGATCATCCTGCAGATGAATTAGTGCAGCTTACGAACTTCATATACTTCATCAGTGAAGAATATGACATCACAATTCATCAGACGAATTTCATCAAGCAATGCAATAGTTAAAACAGTATGAGGACGTGAGAAATGAAAGTTCATTTCTTCATGATTAGCCTGCGTCCTTTCAGGCACTCTTCAGGTCTCCAGCAAATTCTTCAGACGTTTAAGTACATCTGGAGACCTGACCCTGCATAAAAGATTAGTTCTTTTTCTTCACCACCCACATCTGAAGGGGTGGCAAGGAGTTCATCACTCTGCGAGCTCCATACGAGAAAGGTGGCATAGAAGTCAATCCATTTCATTTCACATAAGAGAAGTTAGGGTAAGCATATGAATAAGCAGAGAAATTCTTCGAGGACTTATGAACATAATGATTAGAAGAATAATGCTCATATTCATAGCCCTTGGCTCTTCCCTGCGAAACAGAGTTGTTAGCACGATGATGTTCATATGAGGAATTTGATCCATGTGAGGAATTTGGTCCGTATGAGGACTTGGATCCATATGAAGAATTTGGTCCATATGAAGAATTTGGTATGGGGTTCATATTCTTCACAGGTGGTGTCATGAGGACATTCACCTGAAGACTTTCAAGGCAATTTTTGGGAACCCAGATTTTCTTCATAGGAGAACCGTTCCTGCAGTTAGTGCCAACATATCTAGAAAATACTTCACCATTCTGATTTTTGAACAGTTTATAGGTGGAGTCAAATAACTCATCAGAAGAATGAGAAGATTCACATGTAAAGCCAGATAAATTAGATGGATCAACTGGAGGTCCCTTTGCAGCAAACCATGAGGTTTTGTGGTACTGCTCAGGCTTCCAATATGTACCATCAGCATTGAGTTTCCTCTCAAAGGCAATACCCTCTTTCCTAGGGTTCCTGTTGAGGATCTGCTTTTTAAGCACATCACAGAGAGTCTGATGCCCTTTGAGGCTTTTGTACATGCCTGTCATGTACAATTCCTTCAGCCCTGCATTGTCAATGATACTAGCAATGTCCTCAGATGAGGAATTAGTGATAGCAGAGACAGTTGAAGAATTTGTAGCATTAGAAGCATTTGAACATTCAGGTGAAGAATTAGCAGATTCACGTTCAATGCATTTCAAACATGGAGGAACAAATTCTTCCTGAGAAGCGTTGATGTGTTGAGCAAGTAATGAATCGCGCTGCTTCTGAAGATCTTCATAACTCACTCTTAGCTTCTCAAGATCTTGCTTTCTTTGAATAAATTCATAAGAAAGCTTCTCATGATCAGATAAGAGAGTGTTATGATGACTTTGAAGGTTGTCAAACTTAGACTGAAGTCTCTGAAGATTTTCAGTCAAGGTTTTAGTGCGATCCATTTCTTCACCCAACATATCATCACTCTTGTCTAGCATGTTTTGAACCTTTTCCAAGGCCTTTTGTTGTTTAGTGGCAATACAAACAAGCTTGGTATAGCTAGGTCCAAAATCATCATCACATTCATCATCACTAGACTCGGATGAGGAACATTCGGTTACCTTGGCACCTTTTGCCATGAGGCATGGTGCGGAAGATGATGGTTCAGGTTTGAAAGTCATCATTTTGAGTGATTCCTTGAAATCCTCAAACCAGGGATCATGACAAGTTCAATGACCTTCATAGACGTCAGAGATTCGGTCCCAGATAAGCTTCGCATTGCAAAGATGCATAATGCGCCTGAATTCATCTCTGGATCGGCAGGAACAGATGATATCCTTCGCCATGATGTCAAGTCGAGTGTACTTGCGAATATCATCAGTGTCTACCATCTTGCATAGATCGGTCAGACCAATCTCAGTGACGGTCCACAGCTCGCTGCTCATTGCCATGAGGCGTTTCCTCATCATGGCCTTCCACTTGGGATAATCATGACCGTCAAAGATGGGGCATGTCACTTTCTTCATACCTGTGGTCGACATAACAGTAAATCCAGGCGGTTAAACCAAAATCACATAGAACAAGGGAGTACATGGCTCTGATACCAATTGAAAGTGCGTTATATCGACTAGAGGGGGGTGAATAGGCGATTTTTATGAATTCTTCACTGAGGAATTTGCGGGTGAGGAAATTCCTTAGCGAAGAACTACTTGCAGCGGAATAAGTACTCAAGAGTAAGCATAGCAGAACATAGGCATGGTCATCATGATGAAATGAAGACAAACACAGAGTACAGAAAGCGTAAACACAGGATAACACAGGATGAAGACAAATAGACTGAAGAAATTGAACTAAGGAAATTGAGAAAGTCTTCAGTTAAAGTCTTCAAATACAGATATGACAAGCACACAACACAGCAATGAGGAAATGAAAGAGTTGAGGAAATAGAACCAGTAAGCTCGGTGAAGACAATGATTTGGTAGACTAGTTCCAACTGCTGTCTCAGTTGTACATTTGGTTGGAGCGGCTAGGTATTTAAACCTGAGGACACACAGTCCCGGACACCCAGTCCTGAACACACAGTCCAGGACACCTAGTCCTCACCGTATTCTCCTTGAGATAAGGTCAAACAGACCTCACCCAATCACTCGTGGTAAGTCTTCAGGTGACTTCCGAACCTTCACAAACTCGGTCACTCGGCAATCCACAAATTCCTCTTGGATGCCCTAGACCATGACGCCTAACCGTCTGGAAGAAGCACAGTCTTCAAAGGTAACAAGCATCGGATCCACGCAGGATCAATCTCTTCAGTGATGCTCAATCACTTTTTGTTTGGGTTTTCCTCACTTGATGATTTTCGCTCAAAGTCCTCGGAGGATGGGATGCTCTCAATTGACAAGTGTCACTTTCTCTCGGAGCATCCAACCAGCTAGTGGTTGTAGGGGGCGGCTATTTATAGCCTAGGGAGCAGCCCGTCATGATAAGACATAAATGCCCTTCAATGATATGACTGTTAGGTGGGTAGATATTTTGGGACAGCTGGCGCATAGCACAGCAACGGTCGGAAATTTGAGTATCAAATTCCTCAGGGCTATCATGTTCCTCACTGTGTAGGCAATCCGCACTGGCAAATTCCTAACTCCTCAGTTAGAACAAATTCCTCAGAGACCAGAAGAACTTCGTCTCTGTCACTGAAGAATATGACTGAACTGTATGAGATTTCCAATGGCTTCACTCGAAGGGATTGGTAGGTGTAGGATTTTGAGTTGAGCATCACATGGAAATTTTTCCTTAGTATTTCCTCGACCCCCTTTAACAGTACGGTGTTTCCTATGACTCAAGAAAGAGAAAATGAAACTACGAAAACAAAAGTCTTCACGCTTCATGTTCCTCAAATGAATACCAAGTCTTCAAGGTCACACCAATTTCTTCACTTTCAAAGTCTTCAGAAATCCAAAGTCTTCAGTCGAAGAACTTCATTTTTAGGGGTCGACTTTCTCTGTAAATATCAAACTCCTCATTGACTTATAGACCTGTGTACGCTCATAAACACATTAGTCCCTTAACCTATAAGTCTTCAATACACCAAAATCACTAAGGGGCACTAGATGCACTTACAGTTGTTCAAAGAAAATTTTATCTATTTCATTTCTTTCATGCATATGTAACTCATTTCATGGTCTAACAAATATTGTTCTAAAGGATCAGTAGGTGGTACAGCAATAGAAGCGAGACCAATTTCTATTAGCAAGTTTAATAGTAACATTTATGTCTTCTATTTCTGCGGGTGCTATGTCATTCATAATTTCTTGATATAAGGTGTAAGGAATAGCACTCACACTAGCACCTATGTCACATAAACCATGATAACAGTGATCTCCTATTTTAACTGAGATGACAGGCATGCCAACAACATGTCTATGTTTATCTTTTTTATCTGGTTTGGCAATTCTAGCAGCTTCTTCACAAAAGTAAATAACATGCCCATTCATATCTTCTTCCAAGAGATCTTTAACCATAGCAATACTAGGTTCTAGTTTAATTTGTTCATCAGGTTTAGGTGTTGTAATATAGCTTTTGTTAACCACAGTTGAAACTTTAGCATGTTCCTTTCTCCTAACAGGGAAAGGTGGTTTCTCTATATAAGCAGAAGGAACGACTGGATCAACATTATAAACTATAGTTTCTTCTTTAACCGGTACTAGTTCTTTAGTTTCTTCTTTAATAGGTGGGTGATATTTAAATCACTTATCTTTAGGGAGTTCAACATGAGTAGCAAATGATTCACAAAAGGAGGCTACTATCTCAGAGTCAAGTCAAAGTTTAGTGCTAAACTTTTGAAAAGCATCGGTATCCATAAAAGATTTAACACAATCATAATTAAGCTTAATACCTGACTCCTTACCTTCGTCGACTTCCCAATCTTTAGAGTTGCGTTTAATTCTTTCCAAAAGATCCCACCAGAATTCAATAGTCCTCTTCATAAAAGAACCAGCACAAGAAGTATCAAGCATGGTTTGATCATTATGAGAAAGCCGAGCATAAAAAATCCGGATAATAATTTCTCTTGAGAGCTCCTGCTTGGGGCATGAATATAACATTGACTTAAGCCTCCCCCAAGCTAGAGCGATACTTTCTCCCTCACGAGGCCAAAAATTATATATATAATTCAGATCACGATGAACTAGATGCATAAGATAAATTTTTTTGATGGAACTCCAATTTCAAACGATTCCAATTCCATGATACAATATCATCGCATAGCCTATATGTCGGTGTACAAAAGTAGGGGCTCTCCTTTTTTACCCCTTTACTTGTGCACGGGCAGTCAGAGCCGCACCTGCCGCCACACTAAGTAGGGTAGAGGAGGGAAGCAAAACCGCAAGACAACCAGAGCAACGCCAAGACCAGAGACATAAAGAGCAAGAGGGCGAGGTGGACTCCCCCGGCAAGATCCTTGCCGGGGCGGCCTCCGCAGCCCCGGCAAGAGCCTTGCCGGGGCAACTTGCCCAACGCCATCAGAGTGCGCCACCCTTGAGCCCAAGGGTTCCAACACCATCAACCACATTGGAACCAAGGCTCGGGAGGCACCTCCATGGTGGCATGCAGATCTTTGTGAAGATCATAAGCACACAAGATCAGATGAGGACCAGAAGACGACGATCCTCGGCAAGATCCTTGCCGACGAAATCCACGAGACCCCCGGCAAGATCCTTGCCAGGGACGACCGCGATGCCACGGCAAGACCCTTGCCACGGACACCTGCAGGACCACTACCAGGCCCACGTCTGCCAAGACTCCACCGCCGTTCCCATACAGCTGCCAGCTCAACCAGCTGGGCAGACACCTGTGTGGCGACGCGCGGCCTCCAGGCCAACTCAGCAAGCACCTGCGTGGTGGCATGCAGATCTTTGTGAAGACTCTGCCACCGCGCCAGCCCAGCAGCCAGCCAACGTGGCACTACAACGCCTCATTAGCTCGGGCGCGCGTCGGAGCCAGGCGAGGCGGTGAAAGCTGGGATGAGCTTCCTTGCCATCCCCGATAAAGCAAGAAGGGCACGTCGGTAGCGCATTAAATGCGTTTGTTCGACGGTGCCAGAGGATAGACCTAACCACTGTATGCCTTTCCACCTCCTGTGTGCCACTGTGGCGACCCTTTTTGACTATAAAAGGAGGCCCGAGGCGTACTGGGAAAGGATTCGGATCTTTTGAACTACGCATGCACCACAGCTAGTTCGAGAGCTCAAGAACACTCAAATATACTCCAAAGCAGGACTAGGGTATTATCCATCCTTGCGGCCCGAACCTGGGTAGATGATCTTTGTGCTGACTACCAGGCCCGCTCTTTGCACAACTCTGCACCCGCCAACCGTAGAAGGGATCCCAGTGATTCCATAGGTGTCGTTTCCACCGACATCTTTGGCGCGCCAGGTAGGGGATGGCGCAGTTGTGGAAATCTGGTCTGGTTGGAGCAGCGGCCTCATCGTGGTCGTCGCTCCAAGGAAGAAGACGACCAAACGAGCGGCATCATCGGCGGATGCAGTGAACGCTCACGCAACGGCAGAAAAGCTAAGTCATGCGAAACTTTGAGAAATTCCTTTATATATATATGGTTATCGTCCTCGAAGATCTTACCCTGTGTATGGAAAGCCTGCACGTAATGGGGCCCTTCCACTATTGGCAACGCCCTTGCTCTGTTTTGAGTCCGCTCAACAGTTCGAGCGGCTGCGTCAAGAGCGGCAGGGTGGCCTTCTGCAATTGGCAACACTCTCGTTCTGTCTCGAGTCCGCTCGACAGTTCGAGCGGCCGTGTTAAAAGCAGTAAGGTGGTTTGCCTGGCAACAAGCGCACCCGGCAGGCTATTGGGGATCCGTCCTCAAGGCGTCATGGCCTGGGTTTACACGCCAGCAAGCCTACCCGATTAACGTAGGGTGGACATACAAAGGGAGATCAAACGGGAAAATAACATGCATCATTTCAAGGTACTGCAGAGTTATATTACATCAAATAATCGTTGCGGTTCTAACTTAAGATAAAACCGTCTTGGTCTTGAACTCGCAGCGGCGATAAGAAACGGGGTGCCTAGTCCCGGCGCTGGCCCTCTATCCTCCGAACTCCGTCGACGCGGCTGATGACGGGCTCGATACGCTCCTCGAGCGCCACAAGGTCAAACCCTCCGGCAAGCTCTCCAGCGCGGCGTCGAAGTCGAGGTTGGGGTTCCAGTACGCCACCTTGGTGAGGACCTTGGTCATGGCACCCCGGCAAAGCCTCCAGGCCTCATTGGCCAGAGAGGTCGCCCTGTTAGAGCAGAACTGCTCTAGGGCTCCAAGAACACCCTCGAAGAATAGGGTTAGCTTGGCATTGGGACTCACGTTCGGCTCCGAGGCGTACCTCACGTTTGGCATCCCCATGGCAGCCAGCTTCGTGGTGATCCTGCCGGCGACGTCCTCGAGGCAGCTGATCCAGAGGTTTTCGCCCTTCACGTAATCCTCGAGGTTGGCGGCGACGTTCCTCCGCAACTGCCTCTCCTCCTCCAGGCCCTTGGTCAGGGTCTCCTCCCGGGCCCTGACCTCCGAAAGCGTCCCCTCAAGACCCTCTAGCTTCAGCTTCAGGTCTTTGATGGAGTCGTTGGCCTTGGAGAGCTGCTCAGCCTTGCCGAAGACTGCGGCCTGCGCCTCGAACTCCTTCACCTTGCCGGCAAGGACCTGAGCCTGAGCATTGAGTGCCTCCTTGTGCCTCTGCTCCAGCTCCTGAGTCTGCTGCGCGACAAGCTTCCCGATCTCCTCATCCTTGCCGCGGAGTATGGCCGCGAGCTTCTCCTCACGAGCGGCAAGTGAAGGAAATATGCCCTAGAGGCAATAATAAAGTTATTATTTATTTCCTCATTTCATGATAAATGTTTATTATTCATGCTAGAATTGTATTAACCAGAAACATAATACATGTGTGAATACATAGACAAACATAGTGTCACTAGTATGCCTCTACTTGACTAGCTCGTTGATCAAAGATGGTTAAGTTTCCTAGCCATAGACATGAGTTTTCATTTGATAAACGGGATCACATCATTAGGAGAATGATGTGATTGACTTGACCATTCCGTTAGCTTAGCACTTGATCGTTTTAGTTTACTGCTATTGCTTTCTTCATGACTTATACATGTTCCTATGACTATGAGATTATGCAACTCCCGATTACCGGAGGAACACTTTGTGTGCTACCAAATGCCAAAAGGTAACAGGGTGATTATAAAGGTGCTCTATAGGTGTCTCCGATGGTACTTGTTGAGCTTGCATCGAGATTAGGATTTGTCACTCTGATTGTCGGAGAGGTATCTCTGGGCCCTCTCGGTAATGCACATCACTATAAGCCTTGCAAGCAATGTGACTAATGAGTTAGTTGTGGGATGATGCATTACGGAACGAGATACCGATGATCGAATCTCGGGCAAGTAACATACCGATGACAAAGGGAACAACGTATGTTGTTATGCAGTTTGACCGATAAAGATCTTCGTAAAATATTTAGGAACCAATATGAGCATCCAGGTTCCGCTATTGGTTATTGACCGAAGACATGTCTCGGTCATGTCTACATAGTTCTCGAACCCGTAGGGTCCGCACGCTTAACGTTCGGTGACGATCGGTATTATGAGTTTATGTGTTTTGATGTACCGAAGGTAGTTCGGAGTCCTGGATATGATCACGGACATGACGAGGAGTCTCGAAATGGTCGAGACGTAAAGATCAATACATTGGATGACTATGTTCGGACACCGGAAGTGTTTCAGGAGGTTTCGGACATATACCGGAGTACCGGGGGGTTACCGGAACCCCCCCCCCCCCGGAGTGTAATGGGCCTATTGGGCCTTAGTGGAGAAGAGGAGGGGCAGCCAGGGCAGGCCGCGCGCCCCCTCCCCCTCTAGTCCAAATTGGACAAGGAGGGGGGCGGCGCCCCCCTTTCCTTCCCCTCTCTCTCCTCCTTCCCCCTTCTCCTACTCCAACTAGGAAAGGAGGAGTCCTACTCCCGGTGGGAGTAGGACTCCCCCACTTGGCGCACCCTCCTCCTTGGTCGGCCGCCTCCCACCTAGCTCCTTTATATACGGGGGCAGGGGCACCCCATAGACACAACAATTGATCATTGATCTTTTAGCCGTGTGCGGTGCCCCCCTCCACCATAATCCACCTCGGTCATATCGTAGCGGTGCTTAGGCGAAGCCCTGCGTCGGTAGCATCATCATCACCGTCATCACGCCGTCGTGTTGACGGAACTCTCCCTCGAAGCTCTGCTGGATCGGAGTTCGTGGGACGTCATCGAGCTGAACGTGTGCTGAACTCGGAGGTGCCGTACGTTCGGTACTTGGATCGGTCGGATCGTGAAGACGTACGACTACATCAACCGCTTTGTTCTAACGCTTCCGCTTTCGGTCTACGTGGGCATGTGGACAACACTCTCCCCTCTCGTTGCTATGCATCACCATGATCTTGCGTGTGCGTAGGAAATTTTTTGAAATTACTACGTTCCCCAACAGTGGCATCCGAGCCAGGTTTATGCGTAGATGTTATATGCACGAGTAGAACACAAGTGAGTTGTGGGCGATACAAGTCATACTGCTTACCAGCATGTCATACTTTGGTTTGGCGGTATTGTTGGATGAAGCGGCCAGGACCGACATTACGCGTACGCTTACGCGAGACTGGTTCTACCGACATGCTTTGCACACAGGTGGCTGGCGGGTGTCAGTTTCTCCAACTTTAGTTGAACCGAGTGTGGCTACGCCCGGTCCTTGAGGAGGTTAAAACAACACTAACTTGACGAACTATCGTTGTGGTTTTGATGCGTAGGTAAGAACGGTTCTTGCTCAGCCCGTAGCAGCCACGTAAAACTTGCAACAACAAAGTAGAGGACGTCTAACTTGTTTTTGCAGGGCATGCTGTGATGTGATATGGTCAAGACATGATGCTATATTTATTGTATGACATGATCATGTTTTGTAACGGAGTTATCGGCAACTGGCAGGAGCCATATGGTTGTCGCTTTATTGTATGCAATGCAATCGCCCTGTAATTGCTTTACTATATCACTAAGCGGTAGCGATAGTCGTAGAAGCAATAGTTGGCGAGACGACAATGATGCTACGATGGAGATCAAGGTGTCGCGCACGTGACGATGGTGATCATGACGGTGATTTGGAGATGGAGATCAAAGGCACAAGATGATGATGGCCATATCATATCACTTATATTGATTGCATGTGATGTTTATCCTTTATGCACCTTATTCTGCTTTGATTGACGGTAGCATTATAAGATGATCTCTCACTAAATTTCAAGGTATAAGTGTTCTCCCTGAGTATGCACCGTTGCGAAAGTTCTTCGTGCCGAGACACCGCGTGATGATCGGGTGTGATAAGCTCTACGTTCAAATACAACGGGTGTAAGCCAGTTTTGCACACGCAGAATACTCGGGTTAAACTTGACGAGCCTAGCATATGCAGATATGGCCTCGGAACATTGAGACCGAAAGGTCGAGCGTGAATCATACAGTAGATATGATCAACATAGTGATGTTCACCATTGAAAACTACTCCATCTCACGTGATGATCGAACATGGTTTAGTTTATTTGAACTTTAATTTATCATGAACTTAGTACCTGATAGTATTTTGCTTGTCTATGTTGTTGTAGATAGATGGCCCGTGCTGTTGTTCCGTTGAATTTTAATGCGTTCCTTGAGAAAGCAAAGTTGAAAGATGATGGTAGCAATTACACGGACTGGGTCCGTAACTTGAGGATTATCCTCATTGCTGCACAGAAGAATTACGTCCTGGAAGCACCGCTGGGTGCCAGGCCTGCTGCAGATGCAACTGACGATGTTAAGAACGTCTGGCAGAGCAAAGCTGATGACTACTCGATAGTTCAGTGTGCCATGCTTTACGGCTTAGAACCGGGACTTCAACAACGTTTTGAACATCATGGAGCATATGAGATGTTCTAGGAGTTGAAGTTAATATTTCAAGCAAATGCCCGGATTGAGAGATATGAAGTCTCCAATAAGTTCTACAGCTGCAAGATGGAGGAGAATAGTTCTGTCAGTGAACATATACTCAAAATGTCTGGGTATAATAATCACTTGATTCAACTGGAAGTTAATCTTCCGGATGATAGTGTCCTTGACAGAATTCTTCAATCACTGCCACCAAGCTACAAGAGCTTTGTGATGAACTATAATATGCAAGGGATGGATAAGACAATTCCCGAGTTCTTCGCAATGCTAAAGACTGCGGAGGTAGAAATCAAGAAGGAGCATCAAGTGTTGATGGTCAACAAGACCACCAGTTTCAAGAAAAAGGGTAAAGGGAGGAAGAAGGGGAATTTCAAGAAGAACAGCAAACAAGTTGCTGCTCAAGAGAAGAAACCCAATGTTGGAAATATGCCCTAGAGGCAATAATAAATTGGTTATTATTATACTTCCTTGTTCACGATAATCGTTTATTATCCATGCTAGAATTGTATTGATAGGAAACTCAGATACATGTGTGGATACATAGACAACACCATGTCCCCAGTAAGCCTCTAGTTGAATAGCTCGTTGATCAATGGATGGTTACGGTTTCCTGACCATGGACATTGGATGTCGTTGATAACGGGATCACATCATTAGGAGAATGATGTGATGGACGAGACCCAATCCTAAGCCTAGCACAAGATCGTGTAGTTCGTTTGCTTAGAGCTTTTCTAATGTCAAGTATCAAATCCTTAGACCATGAGATTGTGCAACTCCCGGATACCGTAGGAATGCTTTGGGTGTACCAAACGTCACAACGTAACTGGGTGGCTATAAAGGTGCACTACAGGTATCTCCGAAAGTGTCTGTTGGGTTGGCACGAATCGAGACTGGGATTTGTCACTCCGTGTAAACGGAGAGGTATCTCTGGGTCCACTCGGTAGGACATCATCATAATGTGCACAATGTGACCAAGGAGTTGATCACGGGATGATGTGAGTTACGGAACGAGTAAAGAGACTTGCCGGTAACGAGATTGAACAAGGTATCGGGATACCGACGATCGAATCTCGGGCAAGTAACATACCGATAGACAAAGGGAATTGTATACGGGATTGATTGAATCCCCGATATCTTGGTTCATCCGATGAGATCATCGTGGAACATGTGGGAGCCAACATGGGTATCCAGATCCCGTTGTTGGTTATTGACCGGAGAACGTCTCGGTCATGTCTGCATGGTTCCCGAACCCGTAGGGTCTACACACTTAAGGTTCGATGACGCTAGGGTTATAGGGAAAGTATGTACATGGTTACCGAATGTTGTTCAGAGTCCCAGATGAGATCCCTGACGTCACGAGGAGTTCCGGAATGGTCCGGAGGTAAAGATTTATATATGGTAAGTCCTGTTTTGGTCACCGGAAAAGTTTCGGGTGTTATCGGTAATGTACCGGGACCATCGGGAGGGTCCCGGGGGTCCACCAAGTGGGGCCACCAGCCCCAGAAGGCTGCGTGGGCTAAGTGTGGGAGGGGACCAGCCCCAGGTGGGCTGGTGCGCCCCCCACCAAAGCCCAAGGCGCAGGGAGAGTGGGAGGGGGCAAACCCTAGGTCCAGATGGGCCTTAAGGCCCACCCTAGTGGCGCCCCCCCTCTCTTCCCCCCTTGGCCACCCCCTAGATGGGATCTAGGGCTGGCCGCCACCCCTTGGGGTGGGAACCCTAGAGGGGGCGCAGCCCCCTCCCCCCCTATATATAGTTGAGGTCTAGGGCTGCCCAACACATGAGTTTTCCGGTCTCTCTTGGCGCAGCCCTACCTCTCTCCCTCCTCCTCTCCCGCGGTTCTTAGCGAAGCCCTGCGGGATTGCCACACTCCTCCATCACCACCACGCCGTCGTGCTGCTGCTGGACGGAGTCTTCCCCAACCTCTCCCCTTGCTAGATCAAGGCGTGGGAGACGTCATCGGGCTGCACGTGTGTTGAACGCGGAGGCACCGTTCTTCGGTGCTTAGATCGGAATCAACCGCGATCTGAATCGCTACGAGTACGACTCCTTCATCCGCGTTCTTGCAACGCTTCCGTATCGCGATCTACAATGGTATGTAGATGCACTCCCCTTCCCCTCGTTGCTAGATTACTCCATAGATTGATCTTGGTGATGCGTAGAAAATTTTGAATTTCTGCTACGTTCCCCAACAGTGGCATCAGAGCTATGTCTATGCGTAGTTTCTATGCACGAGTAGAACACAAAGCAGTTGTGGGCGTAGATGTTGCCAATTCTTCTTGCCGCTACTAGTCTTATCTTGTTTCGGCGGCATTGTGGGATGAAGCGGCCCGGACCGACCTTACACGTACGCTTACGTGAGACAGGTTCCACCGACTGACATGCACTAGTTGCATAAGGTGCCTAGCGGGTGTCTGTCTCTCCCACTTTAGTCGGAACGGATTCGATGAAAAGGGTCCTTATGAAGGGTAAATAGAAATTGGCATATCATGTTGTGGTTTTACGTAGGTAAGAAACGTTCTTGCTAGAAACCTATACAAGCCACGTAAAAACTTGCAACAACAATTAGAGGACGTCTAACTTGTTTTTGCAGCATGTGCTATGTGATGTGATATGGCCAGAAGATGTGATGAATGATATACATGTATGAGATTGATCATATTCTTGTAATAGGAATGACGACTTGCATGTCGATGAGTATGACAACCGGCAGGAGCCATAGGAGTTGTCTTTATTTTTTGTATGACCTGCGTGTCATTGAATAACACCATGTAAATTACTTTACTTTATTGCTAAGCGCGTTAGCCATAGAAGTAGAAGTAATCGTTGGCGTGACAACTTCATGAAGACACAATGATGGAGATCATGATGATGGAGATCATGGTGTCATGCCGGTGACAAAGATGATCATGGTGCCCCGAAGATGGAGATCAAAGGAGCAAAATGATATTGGCCATATCATGTCACTATTTGATTGCATGTGATGTTTATCATGTTTACATCTTATTTGCTTAGAACGACGGTAGCATAAATAAGATGATCCCTCACTAAAAAATTTCAAGAGACGTGTTCCCCCTAACTATGCACCGTTGCGAAGGTTCGTTGTTTCGAAGCACCACGTGATGATCGGGTGTGATAGATTCTAACGTTCGAATACAACGGGTGTTGACGAGCCTAGCATGTACAGACATGGCCTCGGAACACATGCGAAACACTTAGGTTGACTTGACGAGCCTAGCATGTACAGACATGGCCTCGGAACACAAGAGACCGAAAGGTCGAGCATGAGTCGTATAGAAGATACGATCAACATGGAGATGTTCACCGATGATGACTAGTCCGTCTCACGTGATGATCGGACACGGCCTAGTTTGACTCGGATCATGTATCACTTAGATGACTAGAGGGATGTCTATCTGAGTGGGAGTTCAATAATTAGATGAACTTCATTATCATGAACATAGTCAAAAGGTCTTTGCAAATTATGTCATACGCTTTAGTTCTACTGTTTAAGATATGTTCCTAGAGAAAATTTAGTTGAAAGTTGGTAGTAGCAATTATGCGGACTGGGTCCGTAAACTGAGGATTGTCCTCATTGCTGCACAGAAGGCTTATGTCCTTAATGCACCGCTCGATGTGCTGAACCTCAGCGTCGTCTGTAGATGTTGCGGAACATCTGACATACACGTTTTTGATAACTACGTGATAGTTCAGTGCGTAATGCTAACGGTTTAGAATTGTGGCACCAAAGACGGTTTTGAAACGTCACAGAACATATGAGATGTTCCGAAGACTGAAATTGGGATTTCAGACTAGTGCCACGTCAAGAGGTATGAGACCTCTGACAAGTTTCTTAAGCCTGCAGACTAAGGGAGAAAAGCTCAATCGTTGAGCATGTGCTCAGATTGTTTGAGTACCACAATCACTTGAATCGAGTGGGAGTTAATCTCCCAGATGAGATAGTGATGGTTCTCCATAGTCACTGCCACCAAGCTAGAAGAGCTTCGTGATGAACTATAACATATCAAGGATAGATGATGATCCTTGAGCAACTCGCGATGTTTGACACCGCGAAAGTAGAAATCAAGTAGGAGCATCAATTGTTGATGGTTAGTAAAACCACTAGTTTCTAGAAGGGCAAGGGCAAAAGGGATACTTCATGAAACAGCAAATCATTTGCTGCTCTAGTGAAGAATCCCAAGGTTGAACCCAAACCCGAGACTAAGTGCTTCTGTAATAAGGGGAACGGTCACTGAAGCGGAACTACTCTAGATACTTGGTAGATGAGAAGGCAGGCAAGATCGACAGAAGTATATTGGATATACATTATATGAATGTGTACTTTACTAGTACTCCTAGCAGCACCAGGGTATTGGATACCGGTTCGGTTGCTAAGTGTTAGTAACTCAAAATAAAAGCTACGGAATAAATGGAGACTGGCTAAAGGTGAGATGACGATATGTGTTGGAAGTGTTTCCAAGGTTGATGTGATCAAGCATCGCATGCTCCCTCTACCATCGAGATTGGTGTTTGCGTTGAGCACAAAAATGATTGGATTATGTTTATCGCAATACGGTTATTCATTTAAGGAGAATAATGGTTACTCTGGTTATTTGAATAATACCTTCAATGGTCTTGCACCTAAAATGAATCTCGATCGCAGTGATACACATGTTCGTGCCAAAAGATATAAAATAGTACCACATACTTGTGGCACTGCCACTTGAGTCATATTGGTATAGAACGCATGAAGAAGCTCCATGTAGATGGATCTTTGGACTCAGTCATTTTTGAAAAGATTGAGACATGCGAACTATGTCTATTGGTATATATGCCTGAAGAAAGTCCATGCAGATGGATCGTTTGGACTCACTTGATTTTGAATCACTTGAGACATGCAAATCATACCACATGGGCAAGATGACTGAAAGGCCTCGTTTTCAGTCAGATGGAACAAGAGAGCAACTTATTGGAAGTAACACATTTTGATGTATGCAGTCCAATGAGTGCTGAGGCATGCAGTGGATATCGTTATGTTCTTACTTCACGGATGATTTGAGTAGATGCTGAGTGTATTTACTTGATGAAACACAAGTCTGAATTATTGAAAGGTTCAAGTAATTTCAGAGTGAAGTTGAAGATCCTCGTGACAAGAGGATAAAATGTCTGTGATATGATCATAGAGATGAGTATCTGAGTTACGAGTTTGGCACACAATTAAGACATTGTGGAAAGTGTTTCACAATTAATACCGCCTGGAACACCATAGTGTGATGGTGTGTCCGAACATCATAACTGCACCCTATTGGATATGGTGCATGCCATGATGTTTCTTATCGAATTACCACTATCGTTTATGGGTTAGGCATTAGAGACAACCGCATTCACTTTAAATAGGGCACCACGCAATTCCGTTGAGACGACACCATTTAGAGAAACCTAAGTTGTCGTTTCTTAAAAGTTTGGGGCTGCGATGCTTATGTGAAAAAGTTTCAGGCTGATAAGCTCGAACCCAAAGCGGATAAATGCGTCTTCATAGAATACCCAAAAACAGTTGGGTATACCTCCTATTTCAGATCTGGAAGCAAAAGTAATTGCTTCTAGAAACGAGTCCTTTCTCGAGGAAAAGTTTCTCTCGAAAGAATTGAGTGGGAGGATGGTGGAGACTTGATAAGGTTATTGAACCGTCACTTCAACTAGTGTGTAGCAGGGCACAGGAAGTTGTTCCTGTGGCACCTATACCAATTGAAGTGGAAGCTTATGATAGCGATCATGAAACTTCGGATCAAGTCACCACCAAACCTCGTAGGACGACGAGGATGCGTGCTACTTCAGAGTGGTACGTGATCCTGTCTGAGATATCATGTTGTTGGACAATACGGAACCTACGAGCTATGGAGAAGCGATGGTTGGCCCATATTCCGACAAATGGTTAGAAGCCATGAAATCCGAGATAAATGGATCTTTGAGAAGAAGACGGACGTGGACGGTAATGTTACCGTCTATGAAGCTCGACTTGTGGCAAAGAGTATTTCCACAAGTTCAAGGAGTTGACTACGATGAGATTTTCTCATCCGTAGCGATGCTTAAGTCCGTCGGAATCATGTTAGCATTAGCTGCATTTATGAAATCTGGCAGATGGATGTCAAAACAAGTTTCCTTACCAGTTTTCGTAAGGAAAGGTTGTATGTGATACAATCAGAATGGTTTTGTCGATCCTAAGGATGCTAAAAGGTATGCTAGCTCCAGCGATCCTTCCATGGATTAGAGCAAGCATCTCGGAGTCAGAATATACGCTTTGATGGAGTGATCAAAGTTTTTGGGTTTATACAAATGTTTGTTAGAAACTTGCATTTACAATAAAGTGAGTGGGAGCGCTACAACATTTCTGATAAGTATATGTGAATGACATATTGTTGATCCGAAAAGATGTAAAATTTCTGGAAAGCATAAAGGGTTGTTTGAAAGGAGTTTTTCAAAGGAAGACCTGGAAAAAGCTGCTTACATATTGGGCATCAAGATCTATAGGGATAGATCAAGACGCCTGATGATACTTTCAAAGAACAAACACCTTGACATGATTTTGAAAGAGTTCAAAATAGATCAGCAAAGAAGGAGTTCTTGGCTGTGTTACAAGGTGTGAATATTGAGTAAGACTCAAGACCTGACCACAGCAGAAGAGAGAGAAAGGATGAAGGTCGTCCCCTATGCTTCAGACGTAGGCTCTATAGTATGCTATGCTGTGTACCGCACATGAAGTGTGCCTTGCCATGAGTTGGTCAAGGGGTACAATAGTGATCCGGGAATGGATCACATCACAGCGGTCGAACTTATCCTTAGTATCTAGTGGACTAAGGAATTTTCTCGATTATGGAGGTGAAAAGGAGTTCGTCGTAAAGGGTTACGTCGATGCGAACTTTGACACTAATCCGGATGGCTCTGAGTAGTAAACCGGATTCGTATAGTAGAGCAGTTATTTGAAATGGCTCCAAGTAGCGCGTGGTAGCATCCACAAGATGACATAGATATTCGTAAAGCACACACGGATCTGAAAGGTTCAGACCCGTTGACGAAATAACCTCTCTCACAAGCATAACATGATCAAACCAGAACTCATTGAGTGTTAATCACATAGAGATGTGAACTAGATTGTTGACTCTAGTAAACTCTTTGGATGTTGGTCACATGGTGATGTGACCTGTGAGTGTTAATCACATGGTGATGTGGACTAGATTATTGACTCTAGTGCAAGTGGGAGACTGTTGGAAATATGCCCTAGAGGCAATAATAAATTGGTTATTATTATATTTCCTTGTTCACGATAATCGTTTATTATCCATGCTAGAATTGTATTGATAGGAAACTCAGATACATGTGTGGATACATAGACAACACCATGTCCCTAGTAAGCCTCTAGTTGAATAGCTCGTTGATCAATGGATGGTTACGGTTTCCTGACCATGGACATTGGATGTCGTTGATAACGGGATCACATCATTAGGATAATGATGTGATGGACGAGACCCAATCCTAAGCCTAGCACAAGATCGTGTAGTTCGTTTGCTCAGAGCTTTTCTAATGTCAAGTATCAGTTCCTTAGACCATGAGATTGTGCAACTCCCGGATACAGTAGGAATGCTTTGGGTGTACCAAACGTCACAACGTAACTGGGTGGCTATAAAGGTGCACTACATTTATCTCCGAAAGTGTCTGTTGGGTTGGCACGAATCGAGACAGGGATTTGTCACTCCGTGTAAACGGAGAGGTATCTCTGGGCCCACTCGGTAGGACATCATCATAATGTGCACAATGTGACCAAGGAGTTGATCACGGGATGATGTGAGTTACGGAACGAGTAAAGAGACTTGCCGGTAACGAGATTGAACAAGGTATCGGGATACCGACGATCGAATCTCGGGCAAGTAACATACCGATAGACAAAGGGAATTGTATACGGGATTGATTGAATCCCCGACATCGTGGTTCATCCGATGAGATCATCGTGGAACATGTGGGAGCCAACATGGGTATCCAGATCCCGCTGTTGGTTATTGACCGGAGAACGTCTCGGTCATGTCTGCATGGTTCCCGAACCCGTAGGGTCTACATACTTAAGGTTCGATGTCGCAAGGGTTATATGGAAAGTATGTATGTGGTTACCGAATGTTGTTCGGAGTCCCGGATGAGATCCCGGACGTCACGAGGAGTTCCAGAATGGTCCGGAGGTAAAGATTTATATATGGGAAGTCCTGTTTTGGTCACCGGAAAAGTTTCGGGTGTTATCGGTAATGTACCGGGACCACCGGGAGGGTCCCGGGGGTCCACCAAGTGGGGCCACCAGCCCCAGAAGGCTGCGTGGGCTAAGTGTGGGAGGGGACCAGCCCCAGGTGGGCTGGTGCGCCCCCCACCAAAGCCCAAGGCGCAGGGAGAGTGGGAGGGGGCAAACCCTAGGTCCAGATGGGCCTTAAGGCCCACCCTAGTGGCGCCCCCCCTCTCTTCCCCCCTTGGCCGCCCCCCTAGATGGGATCTAGGGCTGGCCGCCACCCCTTGGGGTGGGAACCCTAGAGGGGGCGCAGCCCCTCCCCCCCTATATATAGTTGAGGTCTAGGGCTGCCCAACACATGAGTTTTCCGGTCTCTCTTGGCGCAGCCCTACCTCTCTCCCTCCTCCTCTCCCGCGGTGCTTGGCGAAGCCCTGCGGGATTGCCACGCTCCTCCATCACCACCACGCCGTCGTGCTGCTGCTGGATGGTGTCTTCCCCAACCTCTCCCTCTCTCATTGCTGGATCAAGGCGTGGGAGACGTCACCGGGCTGCACGTGTGTTGAACGCGGAGGCACCGTTCTTCGGTGCTTAGATCGGAATCAACCGCGATCTGAATCGCTACGAGTACGACTCCTTCATCCGCGTTCTTGCAACGCTTCCGCATCGCAATCTACAATGGTATGTAGATGTACTCCCCTTCCCCTCGTTGCTAGATTACTCCATAGATTGATCTTGGTGATGCGTAGAAAATTTTGAATTTCTACTACGTTCCCCAACACCCAAGTCTGGACCTAAGTCTGAGACTGAGTGCTTCTACTGCAAATAGACTGGTCACTGGAAGAGGAACTGCCCCAAGTATTTGGCGGATAAGAAGGATGGCAAGGTGAACAAAGGTATATGTGATATACATGCTATTGATGTGTACCTTACTAATGCTCGCAGTAGCACCTGGGTATTTGATACTGGTTCTGTTGCTAATATTTGCAACTCGAAACAGGGACTACGGATTAAGCAAAGATTGGCTAAGGACGAGGTGACGATGCGCGTGGGAAATGGTTCCAAAGTCGATGTGATCACGGTCAGCACGCTACCTCTACATCTACCATCGGGATTAGTTTTAGACCTGAAGAATTGTTATTTGGTGCCAGCGTTGAGCATGAATATTATATCTGGATCTTATTTGATGCGAGACAGTTATTCATTTAAATCAGAGAATAATGGTTGTTCTATTTATATGAGTAATATCTTTTATGGTCATGCACCCTTTAAGAGTGGTCCATTTATATTAAATCTTGATAGTAGTGATACACATATTCATAATATTGAAGCCAAAAGATGCAGAGTTGATAATGATAGTGCAACTTATTTGTGGCACTGCCGTTTAGGTCATATTGGTGTAAAGCGCATGAAGAAACTCCATACTGATGGACTTTTGGAATCACTTGATTATGAATCACTTGGTACTTGCGAACCATGCCTCATGGGCAAGATGACTAAAATGCCGTTCTCCGGAACAATGGAGCGAGCAACAGATTTGTTGGAGATCATACATACTGATGTATGTGGTCCAATGAATATTGAGGCTCGCGGCGGGTATCGTTATTTTCTCACCTTCATAGATGATTTGAGCAGATATGGGTATATCTACTTAATGAAACATAAGTCTGAAACATTTGAAAAGTTCAAAGAATTTCAGAGTGAAGTGGAAAATCACCGTAACAAGAAAATAAAGTTTCTACGATCTGATCGTGGAGGAGAATATTTGAGTTACGAGTTTGGTCTACATTTGAAACAATGCGGAATAGTTTCACAACTCACGCCACCCGGAACACCACAGTGAAATGGTGTGTCCGAACATCGTAATCGTACTTTACTAGATATGGTGCGATCTATGATGTCTCTTACTGATTTACCGCTATCGTTTTGGGGTTAAGCTTTAGAGACGGCTGCATTCACGTTAAATAGGGCACCATCGAAATCCGTTGAGACGACGCCTTATGAACTGTGGTTTGGCAAGAAACCAAAGTTGTCGTTTCTTAAAGTTTGGGGCTGCGATGCTTATGTGAAAAAGCTTCAACCTGATAAGCTCGAACCCAAATCGGAGAAATGTGTCTTCATAGGATACCCAAAGGAGACTGTTGGGTACACCTTCTATCACATATCCGAAGGCAAGACATTTGTTGCTAAGAATGGATCCTTTCTAGAGAAGGAGTTTCTCTCGAAAGAAGTGAGTGGGAGGAAAGCAGAACTTGATGAGGTAACTGTAGTTGCTCCCTTATTGGAAAGTGGTTCATCACAGAAACCGGTTCCTGTGACACCTACACCAATCAGTGAGGAAGCTAATGATATTGATCATGAAACTTCAGATCAAGTTACTACCGAACCTCGTAGGTCAACCAGAGTAAGATCCGCACCAGAGTGGTACGGTAATCCTATTCTGGAGGTCATGTTACTTGACCAAGGCGAACCTACGAACTATGAAGAAGCGATGGTGAGCCCAGATTCCGCAAAATGGCTTGAGGCCATGAAATCTGAGATGGGATCCATGTATGAGAACAAAGTGTGGACTTTGGTTGACTTGCCCGATGATCGGCAAGCCATAGAGAATAAATGGATCTTCAAGAAGAAGACTGACGCTGACGGCAATGTTACTATCTACAAAGCTCGACTTGTTGTGATAGGTTTTCGACAAGTTCAGGGGGTTGACTATTGGAAATATGCCCTAGAGGCAATAATAAAATGGTTATTATTGTATTTCCTTGTTCATGATAATTGTCTATTGTTCATCCTATAATTGTATTAACTGGAAACCGTAATACATGTGTGAATACATAGACCACAACATGTCCCTAGTAAGCCTCTAGTTGACTAGCTCGTTGATCAATAGATGGTTACGGTTTCCTGACCATGGACATTGGATGTCATTATAACAGGATCACATCATTAGGAGAATGATGTGATGGACAAGACCCAATCCTAAGCATAGCACAAGATCGTGTAGTTCGTTTGCTAAGAGCTTTTCTGATGTCAAGTATCATTTCCTTAGACCATGAGATTGTGCAACTCCCGGATACCGTAGGAATGCTTTGGGTGTACCAAACGTCACAACGTAACTGGGTGGCTATAAAGGTACACTACATGTATCTCCGAAAGTGTCTGTTGGGTTGGTACGAATTGAGACTGGGATTTGTCACTCCGTATGACGGAGAGGTATCTCTGGGCCCACTCGGTAATGCATCATCATAATGAGCTCAATGTGACTAAGTATTTAGTCACGGGATCATGCATTACGGTACGAGTAAAGTGACTTGTCGGTAACGAGATTGAACGAGGTATTGGGATACCGACGATCGAATCTCGGGCAAGTAACATACCGATAGACAAAGGGAATTGTATACGGGATTGATTGAATCCTCAACATCGTGGTTCATCCGATGAGATCATCGAGGAGCATGTGGGAGCCAACATGGGTATCCAGATCCCGCTGTTGGTTATTGACCGGAGAGTCGTCTCGGTCATGTCTACGTGTCTCCCGAACCCGTAGGGTCTACACACTTAAGGTTCGGTGACGCTAGGGTTGTAGAGATATTAGTATGCGGTAACCCGAAAGTTGTTCGGAGTCCCGGATGAGATCCCGGACATCACGAGGAGTTCCGGAATGGTCCGGAGGTAAAGATTTGTATATAGGAAGTCCAGTTTCGGCCACCGGGAAAGTTTTGGGGGTCACCGGTATTGTACCGGGACCACCGGAAGGGTCCCGGGGGTCCACCGGGTGGGGCCACCTATCCCGGAGGGCCCCATGGGCTGAAGTGGGAAGGGAACCAACCCCTGGTGGGCTGGTGCGCCCCCCATGGGCCTCCCCTGCGCCTAGGGTTGGAAACCCTGGGGGTGGAGGCGCCCCACCTGACTTGGGGGGCAAGTTTCCCCCTTGGCCGCCGCCCCCCTTGAGATTGGATCTCTAGGGCCGGCGCCCCCCCCCCCCCCCACATGGCCCCTATATAAAGAGGGGGAGGGAGGGCTGCGCACCCGAAGCCCCTGGCGCCTCCCTCTTTCCCCGTAACACCTCTCCCTCTCGCTGAGCTTGGCGAAGCCCTGCCGAGATCCCCGCTGCTTCCACCACCACGCCATCGTGCTGCTGGATCTCCATCAACCTCTCCTTCCCCCTTGATCGATCAAGAAGGAGGAGACGTCTCTCCCAACCGTACGTGTGTTGAACGCGGAGGTGCCGTCCGTTCGGCGCTAGGATCATCGGTGATTTGGATCACGACGAGTACGACTCCATCAACCCCGTTCTCTTGAACGCTTCCGCTCGCGATCTACAAGGGTATGTAGATGCACTCCTCTCTCTCGTTGCTAGATGACTCCATAGATTGATCTTGGTGATGCGTAGAAAATTTTAAATTTATGCTACGATCCCCAACAGTGGCATCATGAGCTAGGTCTATGCGTAGATTCTATGCACGAGTAGAACACAAAGTAGTTGTGGGCGATGATTTGTTCAATTTGCTTACCGTTACTAGTCTTATCTTGATTCGGCGGCATTGTGGGATGAAGCGGCCCGGACCGACCTTACACGTACTCTTACGTGAGACAGGTTCCACCGACTGACATGCACTTGATGCATAAGGTGGCTAGCGGGTGTCTGTCTCTCCCACTTTAGTTGGATCAGATTCGATGAAAAGGGTCCTTATGAAGGGTAAATAGCAATTGGCATATCACCGTTGTGGCTTTTGCGTAGGTAAGAAACGTTCTTGCTAGAAACCCATAGCAGCCACGTAAAACATGCAACAACAATTAGAGGACGTCTAACTTGTTTTTGCAGGGTATGCTATGTGATGTGATATGGCCAAAAGGATGTGATGAGTTATATATATGTGATGTATGAGATTCATCATGTTCTTGTAATAGGAATCACGACTTGCATGTCGATGAGTATGACAACCGGCAGGAGCCATAGGAGTTGTCTTAATTTATTGTATGACCTGCGTGTCAATGAAAAACGCCATGTAATTACTTTACTTTATTGCTAACCGTTAGCCATAGTAGTAGAAGTAATAGTTGGCGAGACAACTTCATGAAGACACGATGATGGAGATCATGGTGTCATGCCGGTGACGAAGGTGATCATGCCGCGCCTCGAAGATGGAGATCAAAAGGCGCAAGATGATATTTGCCATATCATGTCACTTTATGATTTGCATGTGATGTTTGTCATGTTTACATCTTATTTGCTTAGAACGACGGTAGCATAAATAAGATGATCCCTCGCAATAATTTCAAGAAAGTGTTCCCCCTAACTGTGCACCGTTGCGAAGGATCGTTGTTTCGAAGCACCACGTGATGATCGGGTGTGATAGATTCTAACGTTCGCATACAACGGGTGTAAGCCAGATTTACACATGCAAAACACTTAGGTTGACTTGACGAGCCTAGCAGGTACAGACATGGCCTCGGAACACAAGAGACCGAAAGGTCGAACATGAGTCGTATAGCAGATACGATCAACATGAAGATGTTCACCGATGATGACTAGTCTGTCTCACGTGATGATCGGACACGGCCTAGTTGACTCGGATCATGTATCACTTAGATGACTAGAGGGATGTTTATCTGAGTGGGAGTTCATTAAATAATTAGATGAACTTAATTATCATGAACATAGTCAAAAGGTCTTTGCAAATTATGTCGTAGCTTACGCTTTAGTTCTACTGTTTAAGATATGTTCCTAGAGAAAATTTAGTTGAAAGTTGATAGTAGCAATTATGCGGACTGGGTCCGTAAACTGAGGATTATCCTCAGTGCTGCGCAGAAGGCTTATGTCCTTAATGCACCGCTCGGTGTGCTGAACCTCGAGCATCGTCTGTGGATGTTGCGAACATCTGACATACACGTTTTGATGACTACGTGATAGTTCAGTGTGTAATGCTAATGGTTTAGAATTGAGGCACCAAAGACATTTTGAAACGTCGTGGAACATATGAGATGTTCCAAGAGCTGAAATTGGGATTTCAGGCTCGTGCCCACGTCAAGAGGTGTGAGACCTTCGACAAGTTTCTTAAGCCGGCAAACTAAGGGAGAAAAGCTCAATCGTTGAGCATGTGCTCAGATTGTCTGAGTACTATAATCGCTTGAATTGAGTGGGACTTAATCTTCCAGATGAGATAGTGATGGTTCTCCAAAGTCACTGCCACCAAGCTACTAGAGCTTCGTGATGAACTATAACATATCAGGGATAGACATGATGATCCTTGAGCAATTCACGATGTTTGACACCGCGAAAGTAGAAATCAAGTAGGAGCATCAATTGTTGATGGTTAGTAAAACCACTAGTTTCAAGAAGGGCAAGGGAAAGAAGGGATGCTTCATGAAACGGCAAATCAGTTGCTGCTCTAGTGAAGAAACCCAAGGTTGAACCCAAATCAAAGACTAAGTGCTTCTGTAATGAGGGAACGGTCACTGAAGCAGAACTACCCTACATACTTGGTAGATGAGAAGGCAGGCAAGGTCGACAGAAGTATATTGGATATACATTATATTAATGTGTACTTTACTAGTACTCCTAGTAGCACCAGAGTATTAGATACCGGTTCGGTTGCTAAGTATTGGTAACTCGAAATAAAAGGCTACGGAATAAACGGAGACTAGCTAAAGGTGAGATGACGATATGTGTTGGAAGTGTTTCCAAGGTTGATGTGATCAAGCATCGCATGCTCCCTCTACCATCGAGATTGGTGTTAAACCTAAATAACTGTTATTTGGTGTTTGCGTTGAGCATAGACATGATTGGATTATGTTTATCGCAATACGGTTATTCATTTAAGGAGAATAATGGTTACTCTTTTATTTGAATAATACCTTCAATGGTCTTGCGCCTAAAATGAATGGTTTATTGAATCTCGATCGTAGTGATACACATGTTCATGCCAAAAGATATAAGATAGTAATGATAGTACCACATACTTGTGGCACTGCTATTTGAGTCATATTGGGATAAAACGCATGAAGAAGCTCCATGTTGATGGATCTTTGGACTCACTCGTTTTTGAAAAGATTGAGACATGCGAACCATGTCTATTGGTATACATGCATGAAGAAACTCCATAAAGATGGATCATTTGGACTCACTTGATTTTGAATCACTTGAGACATGCAAATCATACCACATGGGCAAGATGACTGAAAGGCCTCGTTTTCAGTGAGATGGAACAAGAGAGAAACTTGTTGGAAGTAATACATTTTGATGTCTGCAGTCCAATGAGTGCTGAGGCACGCAGTGGATATTGTTTTGTTCTTACTTCACAGATGATTTGAGTAGATGTTGAGTATATTTACTTGATGAAACACAAGTCTGAATTATTGAAAGGTTCAAGTAATTTCAGAGTGAAGTTGAAGATCGTCGTGACAAGAGGATAAATGTCTATGATATGATCATAGAGATGAATATCTGAGTTACGAGTTTGACACACAATTAAGACATTGTGGAAATTGTTTCACGACTAATACCGCCTGGAACACCATAGTGTGATGGTGTGTCCGAACATCATAACTGCACCCTATTGGATATAGTGCATACCATGATGTCTCTTACCAAATTACCACTATCGTTTATGGGTTAGGTATTAGAGACAACCGCATTCACTTTAATGGGGCACCACGTAATTCCGTTGAGATGACACCGCATGAAAGATGGTTTAGAGAAACCTAAGCTGTCGTTTCTTAAAAGTTTGGGGCTGCGACGCTTATGTGAAAAAGTTTCAGGCTGATAAGCTCGAACCCAAAGTGGATAAATGCATCTTCATAGAATACCCAAAACAGTTGGGTATACCTCCTATTTCAGATCTGGAAGCAAAAGTGATTGTTTCTAGAAACGGGTCCTTTCTCGAGGAAAAGTTTCTCTCGAAAGAATTGAGTGGGAGGATGGTGGAGACTTGATGAGGTTATTGAACTGTCACTTCAACTAGTGTGTAGCAGGGCACAGGAAGTTGTTCCTGTGGCACCTATACCAATTGAAGTGGAAGCTTATGATAGTGATCATGAAACTTCGGATCAAGTCACTACCAAACCTCATAGGACAACAAGGATGCGTACTACTTCAGAGTGGTACGTAATCCTGTCTTGGAAGTCATGTTGTTGGACAACGATGAACCTATGAGCTGTGGAGAAGCGATGGTGGGCCCGGATTCCGACGAATGGCTCGAGGCCATAAAATCCGTGAGAGGATCCATGTATAAAAACAAAGTGTAGACTTTGGAAGAACTACTTGATGGTCGTAAGGCTGTTGGGTGCAGATGGATTTTAAAAGGAAGACAGACAATGATGGTAAGTGTCACCATTAAGAAAGCTCGACTTGTCGTTAATATGTTTTCCGGCAAGTTCAAGGAGTTTACTGCGATGAGACTTTCTCACTCGTAGCGATGCTAAGAGTCTGTTGGAATTATATTAGCAGTTACTGCATTATTTATGAAATCTTGCAGATAGGATGTCAAAAACATTGTTTCCTCGACGATTTTCTTGAGGAAAGGTTGTATGTGATACAACTAGAAGGTTTTGTCAATCCTGAAAGATGCTAACAAGTATGCAAAGCTCCAGCAATCCTTCTAAGGACTGGAGTAAGCATCTCGGAGTTGGAATGTACGCTTTGATGAGATGATCAAAGATTTTGGGTTTTTACAAAGTTTATGAGAAACTTGTATTTCCAAAGGAGTGGGAGCCTATAGAATTTTTGATGAGTATATGTTGTTAACATATTGTTGATCAGAAATGATGTAAAATTTCTGGAAAGCATACAGGGTTATTTGAAAAGTGTTTTTCAATGGAAGACCTGGATTAACCTACTTGAACATTGAGCATCAAGATCTATAAGGATAGATCAAAAACGCTTAATAGTACTTTCAAATGAATACATACCGTGACAAGATTTTGAAGGAGTTCAAAATAGATCAGCAAAGAAGGAGTTCTTGGCTGTGTTACAAGGTGTGAGTATTGAGTAAGACTCAAGACCTGACCACGGCAGAAGAGAGAGAAAGGACGAAGGTCGTCCCCTATGCTTTAGACGTAGGCTTTACAGTATGCTATGCTGTGTACCGCACCTGAAGTGTGCCTTGCCATGAGTTAGTCAAGGGGTACAATGGTGAGCCAGGAATGGATCACATGACAGCGGTCGAACTTATCCTTAGTAACTAGAGGACTAAGGAATTTTCTCGATTATGGAGGTGGAAAAAGAGTTCGCCGTAAAGGGTTACGTCGATGCAAACTTTGACACTAATCCAGATGACTCTGAGTAGTAAACCGGATTCGTATAGTAGAGCAGTTATTTGGAATAGCTCCAAGTAGCGCGTGGTAGCTGCATCTACAAGATGACATAGAGATTTGTAAAGCACACACGGATCTGAAAGGTTCAGACCCGTTGACTAGTAACCTCTCTCACAAGCGAGATATGAACAAACCCCATGGGTGTTGGATTCATTACAATCACATAGTGATGTGAACTAGATTATTGACTCTAGTGCAAGTGGGAGACTGTTGGAAATATGCCCTAGAGGCAATAATAAAATGGTTATTATTGTATTTCCTTGTTCATGATAATTGTCTATTGTTCATGCTATAATTGTATTAACTGGAAACCGTAATACATGTGTGAATACATAGACCACAACATGTCCCTAGTAAGCCTCTAGTTGACTAGCTCGTTGATCAATAGATGGTTACGGTTTCCTGACCATGGACATTGGATGTCATTGATAACGGGATCACATCATTAGGAGAATGATGTGATGGACAAGACCCAATCCTAAGCATAGCACAAGATCGTGTAGTTCATTTGCTAAGAGCTTTTCTAATGTCAAGTATCGTTTCCTTAGACCATGAGATTGTGCAACTCCCGGATACCGTAGGAATGCTTTGGGTGTACCAAACGTCACAACGTAACTGGGTGGCTATAAAGGTACACTACAGGTATCTCCGAAAGTGTCTGTTGGGTTGGTACGAATCGAGACTGGGATTTGTCACTCCGTATGACGGAGAGGTATCTCTGGGCCCACTCGGTAATGCATCATCATAATGAGCTCAATGTGACTAAGTAGTTAGTCACGGGATCATGCATTACGGTACGAGTAAAGTGACTTGTCGGTAACGAGATTGAACGAGGTATTGGGATACCGACGATCGAATCTCGGGCAAGTAACATACCGATAGACAAAGGGAATTGTATACGGGATTGATTGAATCCTCGACATCGTGGTTCATCCGATGAGATCATCGAGGAGCATGT
The DNA here is from genome assembly GCF_002575655.3 of Aegilops tauschii subsp. strangulata. Taxonomy (NCBI): domain Eukaryota; kingdom Viridiplantae; phylum Streptophyta; class Magnoliopsida; order Poales; family Poaceae; genus Aegilops; species Aegilops tauschii. Next base: position 394,267,701 of record NC_053035.3, read on the forward strand.
GGGAGCCAACATGGGTATCCAGATCCCGCTGTTGGTTATTGACCGGAGAGTCGTCTCGGTCATGTCTGCGTGTCTCCCGAACCCGTAGGGTCTACACACTTAAGGTTCGGTGACGCTAGGGTTGTAGAGATATTAGTATGCGGTAACCCGAAAGTTGTTCGGAGTCCCGGATGAGATCCCGGACATCACGAGGAGTTCCGGAATGGCCCGGAGGTAAAGATTTGTATATAGGAAGTCCAGTTTCGGCCACCGGGAAAGTTTCGGGGGTCACCGGTATTGTACCGGGACCACCGGAAGGGTCCCGGGGGTCCACCGGGTGGGGCCACCTATCCCGGAGGGCCCCATGGGCTGAAGTGGGAAGGGAACCAGCCCCTGGTGGGCTGGTGCGCCCCCCATGGGCCTCCCCTGCGCCTATGATTGGAAACCCTAGGGGTGGGGGGCGCCCCACCTGACTTGGGGGGCAAGTTTCCCCCTTGGCCGCCGCCCCCCTTGAGATTGGATCTCTAGGGCCGGAGCCCCCCCCCCCACAGGGCCCCTATATAAAGAGGGGGTAGGGAGGTCTGCGCACCCGAAGCCCCTGGCGCCTCCCTCTTTCCCCGTAACACCTCTCCCTCTCGTTGAGCTTGGTGAAGCCCTGCCGAGATCCCCGCTGCTTCCACCACCACGCCGTCATGCTGCTGGATCTCCATCAACCTCTCCTTCCCCCTTGCTGGATCAAGAAGGAGGAGACATCTCTCCCAACCGTACGTGTGTTGAACACGGAGGTGCCGTCCGTTCGGCGCTAGGATCATCGGTGATTTGGATCACGGCGCGTACGACTCCATCAACCCCGTTCTCTTGAACGCTTCCGCTCGCGATCTACAAGGGTATGTAGATGCACTCCTCTCTCTTGTTGCTAGATGACTTCATAGATTGATCTTGGTGATGCGTAGAAAATTTTAAATTTCTGCTACGATCCCCAACATTGACTACGATGAGACTTTCTCACCCGTAGCGATGCTTAAGTCTGTCTGAATCATGTTAGCAATTGCCACATTTTATGATAATGAAATTTGGCAAATGGATTCCTAAATGGATTTCTGGAAGAAGAGTTGTATATGATGCAACCAGAAGGTTTGGTCGATCCAAAGGAAGCTAACAAAGTGTGCAAGCTCCAGCGATCCATTTATGGACTGGTGCAAGCCTCTCGGAGTTGGAATAAACGTTTTCATAGTGTGATCAATGCATATGGTTTTATACAGACTTTTGGAGAAGCATGTATTTACAAGAAAGTGAGTGGGAGCTCTGTAGCATTTCTAATATTATATGTGGATGACATATTGTTGATTGGAAGTGATATAGAATTTCTGATAGCATAAAAGGATACTTGAATAAGAGTTTTTCAATGAAAGACCTCGGTGAAGCTGCTTATATATTGGGCATCAAGATCTATAGAGATAGATCAAGATGCTTAATTGGACTTTCACAAAGCACATACCTTGACAAAGTTTTGAAGAAGTTCAAAATGGATCAAGCAAAGAAAGGGTTCTTGCCTGTGTTACAAGGTGTGAAGTTGAGTAAGACTCAATGCCCGACCACTGCAGAAGATAGAGAGAAAATGAAAGATGTTCTCTATGCTTCAGCCATAGGCTCTATCATGTATGCAATGCTGTGTACTAGACCTGATGTGTGCCTTGCTATTAGTTTAGCAGGGAGGTACCAAAGTAATCCAGGAGTGGATCACTAGACACCGGTCAAGAACATCCTGAAATACCTGAAAAAGACTAAGGATATGTTTCTCGTTTATGGAGGTGACAAAGAGCTCATCGTAAATGGTTACGTCGATGCAAGCTTTGACACTGATCCGGGCAATTCAAAATCGCAAACCGGATAAATGTTTATATTGAATGGTGGAGCTGTCAGTTGGTGCAGTTCTAAACAAAGCGTCGTGGCGGGATCTACGTGTGAAGCGGAGTACATAGCTGCTTCGGAAGCAGCAAATGAAGGAGTCTGGATGAAGGAGTTCATATCCGATCTAGGTGTCATACCTAGTGCATCGGGTCCAATGAAAATCTTTTGTGACAATACTGGTGCAATTGCCTTGGCAAAGGAATCCAGATTTCACAAGAGAACCAAGCACATCAGGAGACGCTTCACTTCCATCCGGGATCAAGTCCAGTTGGGAGACATAGAGATTTGCAAGATACATACGGATCTGAATATTGCAGACTCGTTGACTAAGCCTCTTCCACGAGCAAAAACATGATCAACACCAAGACTCCATGGGTGTTAGAATCATTACTGTGTAATCTAGATTATTGACTCTAGTGCAAGTGGGAGACTAAAGGAAATATGCCCTAGAGGCAATAATAAAGTTATTATTTATTTCCTCATTTCATGATAAATGTTTATTATTCATACTAGAATTGTATTAATCGGAAACATAATACATGTGTGAATACATAGACAAACATAGTGTCACTAGTATGCCTCTACTTGACTAGCTCGTTGATCAAAGATGGTTAAGTTTCCTAGCCATAGACATGAGTTGTCATTTGATAAACGGGGTCACATCATTAGGAGAATAATGTGATTGACTTGACCCATTCCGTTAGCTTAGCACTTGATCGTTTTAGTTTACTGCTATTGCTTTCTTCATGACTTATACATGTTCCTATGACCATGAGATTATGCAACTCCCGATTACCGGAGGAACACTTTGTGTGCTACCAAACATCACAACATAACTGGGTGATTATAAAGGTGCTCTACAGGTGTCTCCGATGGTACTTGTTGAGTTGGCATAGATCGAGATTAGGATTTGTCACTCTGATTGTCGGAGAGGTATCTCTAGGCCCTCTCGGTAATGCACATCACTATAAGCCTTGCAAGCAATGTGACTAATGAGTTAGTTGTAGGATGATGCATTACGGAACGAGTAAAGAGACTTGTCGGTAACGAGATTGAGCTAGGTATTGAGATACCGACGATCAAATCTCGGGCAAGTAACATACCGATGACAAAGGGAACAACGTATGTTGTTATGCGGTTTGACCGATAAAGATCTTCGTAGAATATGTAGGAACCAATATGAGCATCCATGTTCCGCTATTGGTTATTGACCGAAGACATGTCTCGGTCATGTCTACATAGTTCTCGAACCCGTAGGGTCCGCACACTTAACGTTCGATGACGATCGGTATTATGAGTTTATGTGTTTTCATGTACCGAAGGTAGTTCGGAGTCCCGGATATGATCACGGACATGACGAGGAGTCTCGAAATGGTCGAGACGTAAAGATCGATATATTGGATGATTATGTTCGGACATCGGAAGTGTTTCGGGAGGTTTCGGACATATACCGGAGTACCGGGGGGTTACCGGAACCCCTTGGGGAGTGTAATGGGCCTATTGGGCCTTAGTGGAGAAGAGGAGGGGCGGCGCCCCCTCCCCCTCTAGTCCGAATTGGACAAGGAGGGGGGCGGCGCCCCCTTTCCTTCCCCTCTCTCTCCTCCTCCCCCCTTCTCCTACTCCAACTAGGAAAGGAGGAGTCCTACTCCCGGTGGGAGTAGGACTCCCCCCCTTGGCGTGCCCTCCTCCTTGGTCGGCCGCCTCCCCCCTAGCTCCTTTATATACGGGGGCAGGGAGCACCCCATAGACACAACAATTGATCATTGATCTTTTAGCCGTGTGCAGTGCCCGCCTCCACCATAATCCACCTCGGTCATATCGTAGCAGTGCTTAGGCGAAGCCCTGCATTGGTAGCATCATCATCACCGTCATCACGCCGTCGTGCTAACGGAACTCTCCCTCGAAGCTCTGCTAGATCAGAGCTTGTGGGACGTCATTGAGCTGAACGTGTGCTGAACTCGGAGGTGTCGTACGTTCGGTACTTGGATCGGTCGGATCGTGAAGACATATGACTACATCAACCGCGTTGTTCTAACGCTTCTGTTTTCAGTCTACAAGGGTACGTGGACAACATTCTCCCCTCTCATTGCTATGCATTACCATGATCTTGCGTGTGCGTAGGAATTTTTTTGAAATTACTACGTTCCCCAACAGCAAGGTCCTCCTCCTGGGAGTTTAGCTCGGCCTGGTGTTGGTGCCAAGCAGCCTCGTCCTTGGTGGCCTGCTCCCTCGCCAGCTCCTGGGCCTTCTCGATATCAGCCTGCTTCAAGATAAGCTCCTGTTTGCGCTCAGCCAGCAGATCCTGGGCGACCTTCAGTTCCTCGTGGGCTTGGCGGAACCAGGCCTGCGTCTCGGCGACGCATCCCATGAGATCCGCCTCCGCCTTGTCCACCGCTGCCATCCTGGACTTGTCCTTGTCCAGGCAGGCACGGTGAAGCGCCTGTAGCTTCTGGAAGTTGGCACTCATGGCCCGAAGGAGCTCCTCCTCCTGGGAACCACCGCCACCGGCGCTCGGTTTGTCAAAAACCTCAAGCCCGGCGGCGGCGAGCACCTCGTCGTCGAACACCTCCCCCTCGGTGGGTGCCCTGGTGCTCGCCATCCCTGGGAGGTGGACAAACAGATCATCGCTCACCTTCAGGTACTTGCCCGAGCCGGAGGCAGCAGAGGAGGAAGGTTGGTCATCAACCATCCCCTCCTCGACAGCGGCCTTCCCGGCCTCCTCATCGGGCCCCTTGGCGGTGCCCTCAGTAGCGGTCTTGGCGGCGTCCTCGGCGGCGATCTTGTCAGCCTCGGCCTCGGCGTCCCTGGCAATCTCCTCGATGACGGTGTCGACGTCCTCCCGGTACGCTGAGGAAGGGCCTTGACACCAAAAGAGGGAATGAGGCGGAGCCAAGGTCAAGGCTCAAGAAGAAGAAGGAAGAATAGGGACGGGAAGTGAGCAAACTTACCTGCACCGGGCTGGGAAGAAGTGGCGCCTTCCCCGCCAACCTTCATTGCCGGGGTGGAACCACCGGCACCCAAGTTCGTCTCCTCCTCTCCTCCATGGGTGTGGGCTCAGTGGTGGATGCCCTTGCCGGGGACGCCCCTCGGGGCGGCGTAGTCGAGGGGGCGGCATGTTGGGGGTAGCCCTCGACGGCTCCTCCTGCTGCCGTTCTTCTCCTGCAAAACCCGGCAAGATCAGCATCAAAGATTCACACCCCAAGGTTCATCAATGGAGGAGTGAGTAATGGACTCACGCTGGGGGCTGAAGCGGGGGCTGCGTCGGGGGCTGCTCTCCAAGCTGCTCTCTACCACCAGCGGCGTACTCGAAGTACCCGCCGGGGGCTTGTCGCCCGTCGAGGCCTTGGCCCTCTTCGCCACCCTCTACACCAGCGTCTCCGTGTCCCTGTGAAGACAACATCAAGTCAAGGAAAGATGACATAGGAGTAAATTCAGGGGATAATGCGGCGGGGGGGGGGGGGGCGAGATACTTACTCTTCCTCCGCCTCCTCCTCCACTGACTTCCTCTTCCTCCTAGGGCTGAGAGACCCAAAATCGAAGACGACCTCCGTGTCGACATCTGCGGGAGGAGGAGAAGCGGGTGGAGTCCGAGGACGCTTGGACGAAGAAGAGGCAGCCGCTTTCTTCTTTGCCACTGCGACTTTCACCACCTTCTTTGCTGCCGCGGCCCTCGTCAGGCGCACGGACTCCCCCTGGAGCTCCTGCCGCTGCTCGTCCTACCAGGCCGGACCGGCTCGCCGGAGCTGGCCCGCCGCAGGACACGCCTTTTTCCCAAGGCCGAAGAGTCGTCGGCCTCGGCCTCTTCCTCGGCCGACTCGTCGACCACATCTTCGATGAGAGGGCCCCCGGTGTCGGCACTGCTGGCCTCCCCGGCGGACTCCACCCATTCGGCGAGCTCCTTATCCTCCGCGTCTGCGCCGGCCTCGTCCTCCATGGCGCCAGCGCTGCCAGCCTCCCGAGCTAGCTCCGCCTCCGCCGCCCTGGCGGCAATATAATCCAGCTCCTCCTTGGTGGTATCCTATGACGCCCTCGATTCAATCGTACACTGATCATACACGCAAATATGTACGATCAAGATCAAGGACTCACGGGAAGATAACACAACACAACTCTAGACACAAATTAAAATAATACAAGCTTTATATTACAAGTCAGGGGCCTCGAGGGCTCGAATACATAAGCTTAGAAACACAAGAGTCAACAGAAGCAACAGTATCTGAGTACAGACATGAGTTAGACAAGTTTGCCTTAAGAAGGCTAGCACAAAAGCAACAACGATCGAAAAGGCAAGGCCTCCTGCCTGGGAGCCTCCTAACTACTCCTGGTCGTCGGCTGTCTCCATGTAGTAGCAGGCATCGGCGATGGCATCTGGCTCCTGGGCTCCGACATCTGGTTGCATCAACCGGAAAGACGAAGAAAGGGGGAAAAGGGGGAGCAAAGCAACCGTGAGTACTCATCCAAAGTACTCGCAAGCAAGGATCTACACTACATATGCATCGGTATCAATGAAAAGGGTTGTATATGTGGACTGGACTGCAGAATGCCAGAAGAGAAGGGGAAAGCCTAGCCTATCGAAGACTAGCATCTTCTGGAAACCACCATCTTGCAGCAATAGGAGGGAGTAGAGTAGCATAAAGTAAAGTAGTAGAAGTGTTATCAACCTCGGCCAGAGATCCTTTCTCGACTCCCTGCGAGAAAGCAATCCCAGAGCCATACTATCCATTTATCACCTCATATCCAAGTCTCATCTCAAGTATCCAGTTCTAGTTGTATCGATCGGGATACAACTCCAAGTGTCCATTACCATAGGACAGGCTATCGATAGATGCTTTCTTCCCTGCATGGGTGCACCAACTTACCCACCACGCTCGATTAACTCCGGCCGGACACACTTTCTTGGGTCATGCCTGGCCTCGGCCAAAAACCTAGGCTCAACAGAGAGGTCAGCACGCCGGACTAAACCTATGCCCCCAGGGGTCATGGGCCATCGCCCCGGGAACTCCTCCATGTTGCCAACGCGGCCGGCGAGCAGACCTAGCTACCTCCTTCAAAAAGGCAGGTGCTTCCGCAGTCCAACCCGGCGCGCGCCGCTTAGTTGCTGACGTCTATTAAGCTTCGGCTGATGCATACGACGCAGAACGCCCATACTTTGCCCACGTGATGGTTAGTGCTATTAGGCCAGAGGCCCCTCGGATCAAATATCCAAATCGTAGTGGATTAGGAACGCGCGGTAACAAGCAGAGACTCACAAAAGATGTGACCCCGTTGCCCCGTCTCGAGGACTTGCGGCAAGGGCTAGGAATGCCCGGCCACGCCTCGTAATTATCTCGCGGGCACCCTCCAGGTCAACCCGTCTCCACATCATTCGCGGGTACCCCTCAGGGTCGACCCGCCTTTCCAAGTAACAGTTGTAAAGTCCAAGTATCCGTGTGTCCAAACATCAAGGGGAAAACCCGAGGAATCACCCCCGGTGAATTCCACTCGATGTAATCATCAAGGTGAACGTAAGAGGAACCACCCCCGAGGTTCACACTTGAGGGGTTGCACGACAGAGTCGTATCGGAAGTGGTTAAGGAGGAAATCACCCTCGATGACCACGAATGAATAGCTACAATACAGGGTTAACATCAGAAGTGATGAAGAGGTCTCACCCTCGGCACTCGATAGTAACCCAGTAGTGTCGAGCAATTAAGGGGAAAGTGATGTGCGGTGCCAGGGCCTGGTCTTCGATCCTGTTGATCGGGTCTTCGATGATGAAGCAGGGGCAACAAGGACAAGGTGGGGGTCACTGATGGATCACTAACCAACCTATACTAAGCAGTTTAGGATAAGCAGGTAAGGTACAACAGCAGATACAAAAGCAGGCTATGCATCAGAATAGGAGCAAACAATAACAGTAGCAAAATCAAATGCAAGCATGAGAGAATGGAATGGGCGATATCGGGATGATCAAAGGGGGGGCTTGCCTGGTTGCTCTGGCAAGAAGGGGTCGTCGTCGACGTAGTCGATCACAGGGGCAGCATCGGTCTCCGGGTCTACCGGAGAGAAGAGGGGGAAGAAACAATAAATATAAAGCTGACAAAGCACCACAGAGCATAACATGGCAATATGCTATGCCGGGTGTGACCTAACATAAGGCTACACGATATAGGTGAAGGGGGAATTCAACCGGGAATGTTTTCCCGGTTCCGGACGTGTGTCACACAGATGACCGGAGGGGGGATGTTCCATGTTCAGATAGTTAGAGGCTTCTGATAGGTAAACGGGCCGCGCATTTGGATTCGTCTCGTTGTTCTGAGCAACTTTCATGTATAAAACTTTTTCATCCGAGTTATGGTTTATTTACTACGAATTTCTAAAGATTTTAGCATTTTTCTGAAGTTCCTAGATTTATTATTAAATAGATTTAAAAACAAAATATACATTTTATACTTAGCACGAGCTAGCCACAGCCAATGATATGTGGGGCCAGGGGCTTGGTTGACCGAGTCAATTAGTCCAGTCACAGTTGACTAGTCAACTGTTGACTGGTCAAAACTGGGTAGTGGGGCCCAGGTATCATTCTCACAGATTTAGTATTTTCCTTTTAAAGAGATAACTAGAGGTGGGGTCTACCTTTCATTGACAGGGGGTACTTTAAATTAGTTTAAAATCTAATCTAAGTTAATGGCCTTGGGCCCATGGGTCAGTAGTAGTGGGGGTTAGTTTAGGGGGTGGTTTAGCCCCGTAGTTAAACTAGGCCGGCCCCCGTGGACAGAGGCCAAGCCAGCGGCAGCCTCGCTGGGACACCCGCGCCGGAGGGGCCTTGACGAGGGGCGACGAGCGGTGCCGACAGCATAGCACGGCGAGCGGGAGGCAGAGCAGCGCAGCAGCCAGCAGGAGTGAGCGGCCCGCGCGATCGCGCGCGGAGGGGTGAGCAGGCCGAGTGCGCAGCAGCAGGCACGGGTTATCGGTGGCAGCAGCAGACGCGAGCGGCGGCCGGTGCGAGCAGCCGTGGGCGGCGGAAGTGGACGGAGCAGGGGCCGGGGCACGGCCATGGCGAGGCAGCGTGTGGGCCAGAGCGAGCGTGTGTGTGCGGATGCAGAACTCCAGCGTGGCCATGGCGACGGAGCTCGCGGGAACGGCACTATAGGCATGTATCAACAAAGGGGAGAGGGGGATTTGGGGTAGGAGCTCACATCGCGGCTGTAGAGGTGCAAAGCGAGCCCGGGGGAGGCTCGATGGTGGCCGGGAGCAGCAGACGACGCCGGATTTGACGGGGAGGTCCGGCGGCCGGAGAGGAACAGGCTGATCCGCTTGACTTGGTGCATTCTAGCTCGAAGTAGCGGTCGTAGAGGATGTAGAGGAGGCCGGCGGAGTCCGTGGACAGGGCTTCAGGTGCCGAGGAGGACGGTGGCCGCACCGGCGAGCTTGGCCATGGAGGTTGCGGTGGTGGTTGTGGCGGATCTTGGTGAGGATGGGAGACAGAGGCCGAGAGGGGGAGGGGAGAGCGAGGGGGGCGAGCAAGCGGATCTGGGTGGGGTAGCTAGGGTTCGAGGGGGAGAGGGGCGGTCTTAGCCCCTCAGGCGTTGCCAGCGGAGGTGGCTCGGTGGCGACGCGAGCGCGCGCCCTCTCGGTCGGGTGAGCAGTGAAGAAGACGACCGAGGGGGAAGTGGGCTGGGTTAGGCCGGCCTGTTGGGCTAAGGCCCAATGGGGTAGGGGAGGCCTTCATTTCCTTTTTATTTTTCTGCTTTTCTTTTACAGAGAGGGTTTTGTAATATTTGGGGCGCCGAAATGATTTTTGTAAAATATGGGAATTGTCCACATAAATACAATGCAATGTTTGGCATTGCCACAAAAAGTTTGGAAGAAGTTTGAATTAGTTTGAAATTGCATAAAATGGATAAGCAATTAATTTGCTGATTTGGCAATGCTTTAAATTGCTATAGTCCACCTTAGCTTGGAGGTGATGTTGTTCTCCTTAACAATCATCTGTTATGGAATTTTTACGAAATGAAGAACTATTTTGCAGCAACTTTTGTGCAACTTCAAAGTTCACTTGCAAATTGAATGTGATTTCAAAGTGGAATTTCAAATGAGATTTGAATCAAATTTGATCAAGTCCTGTTTAGCAAAATGATTAGCTTAATCATGGAGGGTTACTATAGCATGACACTGGGGGTGTTACAAATCTCCTTCACTACAAGAAATCTCGTCCCGAGATTTAAGAGGTGGAGTAAGGGGGAAGTTCTGGTTACGAAACTCTAATGGATATTCTCATATTGGTTGCTCTTCCTGAAGAAGTTGATCCCTTTCGTTGATGTCTTCATTTCTCTGCTTCAGGTCATGATGATAATGTCGGCATCCTTTCTTCGGGAATTTCATCGTACTTACGTATAAGTAAGGGACGGCTCTACAACGATAGGATGTCATAAGGGGTAACCTTCTTGGGTTATCCCATGAATGAACACACGAGTATCTCTCGAGTTAAACAAATGAAACACATCGAGAGCAAGGTAAGAAGGTACAACAATAAGTTCCAATCGGATAGACAATTGTTCGATGCCTGAAACATAGTGTGTAAGGGGTTCAGAGCAACGGGAATAAGTATTGTGTTTGATACTAGAGTAGATAATTAGGAAGGTGGCTCGTGAATTACATACGAAGCCAAGAGCAAATGATACTTTAGAATCAAGGTTGTACAGGAGAGTCAGGTTTCGATCCTGTGGAACTATGGGTTATGGGCCCACCATGTGGGTTAAAAGTAGGAAGGGTGCTGGCATCTTGCACGATCATGATAGCAAGGCATGTCAAAGGATAACCTGTCAGTTATGTCAGCAACAACGTTGGTACCAAGGGCGAGGGACGAAGAGAACCATTTTCCTGCTCATTGAACGAGGCGGACCAATAGGCAAAGTTGTCATCCATCAGTGGTTACCAGAATATCAACAACAATAGTAACAGGGTTTTACTGTAAGAGTTGCACACCAAGATATTTATTTAAGCAGAAGGATATTACTGCTTAGATCATATAGATCACAAGAAAGGTTTAAACAAAACAATGGAAATGAAAATGTGATTATTAATTTAATCAGAACCATGGAAAGGAAAATGTGTTTAAACACAAATATCAGGAGTATATTATTCCCAAGGACAAGCAGAGGATGACATCCATGAAAAGGTAGTAGATTACCTTTTAGGTAAAGGGGAGAGGAAATTCATGACGTTACCCATACAACAGTGTTTGGATAGTGATCAAGAAACATTTAGCATTGCGCCTCTAAATGGTTTTAAAGAGGTTCGGAGTACCACAATCATGCTTTGGTATAACATTGACATGCTCATCAGGTAAAGGTCGGACCTTGGGAACACAAAGGATCCATCAGAATTTTTAGAACATATCATGCTATTTTATCAGGGAAAAGATGAGGAGGTGGCCGATGGGTTCAGTAGCAATCCATCGACATGTCAAAAAGGATGTATTCCCAAAATTAATATGATCAAGTTTGTGTTGGGGGGGAAGACAAGAATGTTGTCGATGCTGACACAAATCATCGAGTCGCAAGGATGGTATTTCTAGCCATGAATTCAATTGACATCTCTGAAAAGCAAAAGTGTTGACGGTGATCACGACAAATTTTGTCGAGAGACTCAATGAAGATGCCATCGAGCAGAAAAGGAAGGATGAAGTGAAAGGCTATGAGAACCACGGATTCGACACAAGCTCGAAGTCAAGCTTGTTGTTCGAGGTGAAATGATAAGATGAGGAAGATCGACGTAAGCTTAGCTCATCGTCGGAAGTTGCTCCGGGCATAAGGACCAGGTCGCACGGTTAAAAGTTGACACGATAAAAATATTGCCGATCAGGATAGGAATGATGTGATGGAGTATCATTCCAATGAGAATTCACAAGAGGTAGTGCAATGACACAATATCCTCGAGATAACAGGGGGCAATACTCGAGGTAGATCAAAATAGAGGTTGGACAGATGAAATGATCGGCAGAAGGCAAGTTTTTAACTTGTCCAGGAAATGGAATCAAGGAGAAAATATGGTCAGAACCACGATTGCAAAGAATCAATTTAAAGATGCAAGATGAGCTTATACCAAGGGAATAATTAATTTAAGAGAAGCTTTAATGATAAGATCTACATCGTGTCCATGGGCATGAACACAAAGTTCAAGGTCGACTCCCACTTCTTCAATGCATAACCTTTCATTCACTCCTCGTTTTCGAAGAAATTGTAGTGCAGAAGATTTATCTGGCGAAGTACCAGAAGAGTAAGACTCACATCTCTTTTGAGTTCACACGGATTAGGGAAGGCATAGGTTTAACCCGTAGGGGTATCTTAGGAACACCTACCACTAACTTCCAGAGCATATAACATCAGCTCAATAGCAGAGCATGGTTGACAATAAGCAGAGGATACAATTTACCGAAGGCAATATGTATCAGGGGAAGAGCGCACGAGATTTTGAATATGAAGGACATTGCTGGGTAATAATCCAACAAAGGATTCAGCGGTCCTCAATGGATCTGATGTGAGTATCAGTACTCAATCAGAAGAGGGAAAGAATGCAAAGGCATCAGATTATAGAAACAGATGAATAATTCGACATTCAAATTGAAGGGAACTAGGTGGACAATCATTACAACATGATTGGCCGAGATCCAACTCATGTCTAGAATGACGTATGAGCGGGAAGGTCAAATTTCAGGGTTCGACTGATTATTGCGAGCAATCGCAACATAAAGAATCAATAGGCTTAGGATGACAAGGACAAAGGATGTTAATGAATATTGCTAGACATATGGATTTAACCATAATGCAGGCAGACAAGACTTTCGGGAGTACTAGGCTACAGAGGATCTTTGGGAGATCGAATTGCATTCGAAGAATTTTGTGAGACATAAGATCAACTGGGGATGAACGAATCCCCGATAAGTGTGAGGAATTTTTTGTAGGGTTATTCAGGAGGAAAAGAGCCGCAAGGTAGTCGGAAAAAGGATTCTCGAAAGTCGGAGAATACTTTTGGTTATCTTGTAATATCAAGAGCAACAGGGAATGACTGTATGAATGGTAAGTGTACATAGTTATCCATAAGGATATATCGATGCTAGGGTATTGCAAAAGCGACGGGCACAAAGTCCCAAGAGAACAACGTAGAGTATCTTCGGAATCTTCTGATGCAGCAGGCAATCATCTATAATAAGGGGCTCTCTGGGAGGAAGTAGTTACGAGATCCTAATGTTAGTGTTAGAAAAATAGTTTAACCCGAAAGGAAGAGAGATCAGAGTCCCAGAGTATAGACGAGGAGTAAAAGATCCTAATACCACCCAATGGCGACGTGGGTCTGTAAGCCACACAGCCAATGTTAGTAAAAGTTCTTCAGTGACTAGACTCAACTTCGGCCAAGGAGTTGGAAAGGGGGCTACCTACAGGCAGTCGGCTCTGATACCAACTTGTGACGCCCTCGATTCAATCGTACACTAATCATACACGCAAATGTGTACGATCAAGATCAAGGACTCACGGGAAGATATCACAACACAACTCTAGACACAAATTAAAATAATACAAGCTTTATATTACAAGCCAGGGGCCTCGAGGGATCGAATACATAAGCTTAGCAACACAAGAGTCAGCAGAAGCAACAATATCTGAGTACAGACATGAGTTAGACAAGTTTTCCTTAAGAAGGCTAGCACAAAAGCAACAACGATCGAAAAGGCAAGGTCTCCTGCCTGGGAGCCTCCTAACTACTCCTGGTCGTCGGCAGTCTCCATGTAGTAGCAGGCATCGGCGGTGACATCTGGCTCCTGGGCTCCGACATCTGGTTGCATCAACCGGAAAGAAGAATAAAGGGGGAAAAGGGGGAGCAAAGCAACCGTGAGTACTCATCCAAAGTACTCGCAAGCAAGGATCTACACTACATATGCATCAGTATCAATGAAAAGGGTTGTATATGTGGACTGGACTGCAGAATGCCAGAAGAGAAGGGGAAAGCCTAGCCTATCGAAGACTAGCATCTTCTAGAAACCACCATCTTGCAGCAACAGGAGGGAGTAGAGTAGCATAAAGTAAAGTAGTAGAAGTGTTATCAACCTCGGCCAGAGATCCTTTCTCGACTCCCTGCGAGAAAGCAATCCCAGAGCCATACTATCCATTTATCACCTCATATCCAAGTCTCATCTCAAGTATCCAGTTCTAGTTGTATCGATCGGGATACATCTCCAAGTGTCCATTACCGTAGGACAGGCTATCGATAGATCTTTTCTTCCCTGCAGGGGTGCACCAACTTACCCACCACGCTCGATTAACTCCGGCCGGACACACTTTCCTGGGTCATGCCCGGCCTCGGCCAAACAATATGCCGCAACCCGACCTAGGCTCAATACAGAGGTCAGCACGCCGGACTAAACCTATGCCCCCAGGGGTCATGGGCCATCGCCCCGGGAACTCCTGCACGTTGCGAATGCGGCCGGTGAGCAGACCTAGCTATCTCCTTCAAAGAGGCAGGTACTTACGCAGTCCAACCCGGCGCGCGCCGCTCAGTCGCTGACGTCTATTAAGCTTCGGCTGATGCATACGACGCAGAACGCCCATACTATGCCCACGTGATGGTTAGTGCTATCAGGCCAGAGGCCCCTCGGATCAAATATCCAAATCATAGTGGATTAGGAACGCGCGGTAACAAGCAGAGAATCACGAAAGATGTGACCCCGTTGCCCCGTCTCGAGGAATTGCGGCAAGGGCTAGGAATGCCCGGCCACGCCTCGTAATTATCTCGCGGGCACCCTCCAGGTCAACCCGTCTCCACATCACTCGCGGGTACCCCTCAGGGTCGACCCGCCATTCCAAGTAACGGTTGTAAACTCCAAGTATCCGTGTGTCCAAACATCAAGGGGAAAACCCGAGGAATCACCCCTGGTGAATTCCACTTGATGTAATCATCAAGGTGAACGTAAGAGGAACCACCCCCGAGGTTCACACTTGAGGGGTTGCACGACAGAGTCGTATCGGAAGTGGTTAAGGAGGAAATCACCCTCGATGACCACGACCGAATAGCTACACTACAGGGTTAACATCAGAAGTGATGAAGAGGTCTCACCCTCGGCACTCGATAGTAACCCATTAGTGTCGAGCGATTAAGGGGAAAGTGATGTGCGGTGTCGGGGCCTGGTCTTCGACCCCGTTGATCGGGTCTTCGATGATGAAGCAGGGGCAGCAAGGACAAGGTGGGGGTCACTGATGGATCACTAACCAACCTATACTAAGCAGTTTAGGATAAGCAGGTAAGGTACAACATCAGATACAAAAGCAGGCTATCCATCAGAATAGGAGCAAACAATAACAGTAGCAAAATCAAATGCAAGCATGAGAGAATGGAATGGGCGATATCGGGATGATCAAAGGGGGAGCTTGCCGGGTTGCTCTGGCAAGGAGGGGTCGTCGTCGACGTAGTCGATCACAGGGGCAGCATCGGTCTCGGGGTCTACCGGAGAGAAGAGGGGGAAGAAACAATAAATATAAAGCAGACAAAGCACCACAAAGCATAACATGGCAATATGTTGTGCCGGGTGTGACCTAACATAAGGCTACACGATATAGGTGAAGGGGGAATTCAACCAGGAATGTTTTCCCCGGTTCCGGACCTGTGTCAGACAGATGACCGAAGGGGGAATGTTCCATGTTCAGATAGTTAGAGGCATCTGATAGGTAAACGGACCGCTTATTTGGATTCGTCTCGTCGTTCTGAGCAACTTTCATGTATAAAACTTTTTCATCCGAGTTACGGTTCATTTACTACGAATTTCTAAAGATTTTAGCATTTTTCTGAAGTTCCTAGATTTATTATTAAATAGAATTAAAAATAGAATATACATTTTATACTCAGCACGGGCTAGCCACAGCCAATGACATGTGGGGCTAGGGGCTTGGTTGACCCAGTCAATTAGTCCAGTCACAGTTGACTAGTCAACTATTGACTGGTCAAACCTGGGTAGTGGGGCCCAAGTATCATTCTCACAGATTTAGTATTTTCCTTTTAAAGAGATAACTAGAGGTGGGGTCTACCTGTCATTGACAGGTGGTACTTTAAATTAGTTTAAAATCTAATCTAAGTTAATGGCCTTGGGCCCACGGGTCAGTAGTAGTGGGGGTTAGTTTAGGGGGGTGGTTTAACTGGGCCGCCCCCCGTGGACAGAGGCCAAGCCAGCGGCGGCCTCGCTGGGACGCCCGCGCCGGAGGGGCCTCGTCGAGGGGCGACGAGCGGCGCCGGCAGCATAGCACGGCGAGCAGAAGGCAGAGCAGCGTAGTAGCCAGCAGGGGTGAGCGGCCCGCGCGAGCGCGCACGGAGGGGTGAGCAGGCCGAGCGCGCAGCAGCAACAGGCACGGATTACCGGCGGCAGCAGCAGACGCGAGCGGCGGCCGGTGCGAGCAGCCATGGGCCGCAGAAGTGGACGGAGCAGGGCCGGGGCACGGTCATGGCGAGGCAGCGTGTGGGCCAGAGCAGGCGTGCGTGTGCGTATGCAGAACTCCAGCGCGGCCATGGCGACGGAGCTCGTGGGAACGGCACTACAGGCATGTATCAACAAAGGGGAGAGGGGGATTTGGGGTAGGATCTCACATCGCGGCTGTAAAGGTGCAAAGCGAGCCTGGGGAGGCTCGGTGGTGGTCGGGAGCAGCAGACGACGCCGGATTTGATGGGGAGGTCCGGCGGCCAGAGAGGAAGAGGCTGATCCGCTTGACTTGGCGCATTCCAGCTCGAAGTAGCGGTCGTAGAGGATGTAGAGGAGGCCGGCGGAGACCGTGGACAGGGCTTCAAGCGCCGAGGAGGACGGTGGCCGCGCCGGCGAGCTTGGCCATGGCGGTTGCGGTGGTGGTTGTGGCGGATCTGGGTGAGGATGGGAGAGACAGGCCGTGAGGGGGAGGGGAGAGTGAGGGGGCGAGCAGGCGGATCTGGGTGGGGTAGCTAGGGTTCGAGGGGGAGAGGGGCGGTCTTATCCCCTCAGGCGTTGCCAGCGGAGGTGGCTCGGTGGCGACGCGAGCGCGCGCCCTCTCGGTCGGGTGAGCAGTGAAGAAGACGACCGAGGGGGAAGTGGGCTGGGTTAGGCCGGCCTATTGGGCTAAGGCCCAATGGGGCAGGGGACGCCTTCATTTCCTTTTTATTTTTCTGCTTTTCTTTTACAGAGAGGGTTTTGTAATATTTGGGGCGCCGAAATGTTTTTTTGTAAAATATGGGAATTGTCCACATAAATACAATGCAATGTTTGGCACTTCCACAAAAAGTGTGGAAGAAGTTTGAATTAGTTTGAAATTGCATAAAATGGATAAGCAATTAATTTGCTGATTTGGCAATGCTTTAAATTGCTATAGTCCACCTTAGCTTGGAGGTGATGTTGTTTTCCTTAACAATCATTTGTTATGGAATTTTTACGAAATGAAGAACTATTTTGCAACAACTATTGTGCAACTTCAAAGTTCACTTGCAAATTGAATGTGATTTCAAAGTGGAATTTCAAATGAGATTTGAATCAAATTTGATCAAGTCCTGTTTAGCAAAATGATTAGCTTAATCATGGAGGGTTACTATAGCATGACACGGGGGGTGTTACATATCCCGGATAAGCAATGGCTCATCACAGACGTACTTCTCCGACAAGCTGTCGAAGAACTCCTGCACCTGATCCGTCGCCGGCTCGGCCCAATTTGGGTCAAGGCCATGCGCGTTGAAGTCTGGCATCATGGCGATGATGTCGGTTTGGCGAGAGTTGTTGCTCAGCGGGACCACCCCTGGCGTCAACCCGAGCAAGGGCCCCTTGGCGACCTTGCCGACCTTCGCGGCCTTGCTGGTCCTCTCAGCCCTGCCGTCATGGTGCACGTCGAGCTGAAAAAGCCTCTGGCAAAAGTGGGCGTGCCCCATCACCGTGAAGTTGTGGTTCAAGCCAGGGCGAAGCCTCATGATGTCGGTCGCATTCCTGAAGAGCTAGGCCGGCCTCCCCTTGTTATGTAGTGGAGCGATTCGGCGACGGATGAAATCCACCCCAATCATCTCAAGGGTGAGCCCGGTCACGGTGAGGCGATGGATCCTGGTGGTGGCGACCATGAGCTTCTCATCCTTGGCGTCGACATCACCCCAATCATCTCTGCGAACCGGCGGCGCCTGGCGAACCCGGCAAAATTCCTGCGGGTCCTCCTCCTCAATCCAGCACCACCGGCTCCACCACTCCTCCCACCTCTCCTTCTGAGCGCCCTCCGGATATGTACCCTTCCCCTGGCTCCTTGGGATCCAGGCGACACAACCGGAGATGGTGCCTCCCTTTTGGATACGAGGATAGAAGTAGTGGCGGAAGAGCGCCGTCCTGGGATGCACTCCGGCGAAGCCCTCGCAGACATGGGCAAAAAGGGCCATGCATGCCACGGCATTTGGAGTGAAATCCAGAAGGTGGAAGCCATAGGTGTGCATGACGTCATTGAATAAATCGGAGAAAGGGGGCAGAGCCCGCAAGAAAAGTAATCAACGAAGAAGGGGTACTGATTCGGGCCGGCCTCGGCGAAACCAGCGGGGATGATGCATGTGGCAGGGTGCCCCTTCGTCTTACACCCCCACAGGGGCTTGAAGTAGTCCCAGAGGTGGACCGCATCGACTGTCGAAGGAAAGTAGGCGAGCTGCGTCCGCCGCGCCGCCAACTCGCTCTCCGGCGCCTCCTTCTCCCCGGAATCTGTGGCCACTCCCTTGCCCCTGCTGGTTTTGGGCGCCATGGCAGTTGGAGGGGGGCGAAGAATCGAGAGCAATGGGGGCGGCGGCGGCGAACAGAGGCAAGAGAGTTTTTTCTTTGAGGAAGAAGAGAGGGACGGCGGTTCTGAGATTGGAGAAGGCACAGGGGGGTAAATGGGCGTCGCGCCTGCAGTTTCTCCTTTTCTATGGGGAAGGCGTGGGCCGCTTCGTTACCATTTACCGCGATGTGATGCATGAGGGCAGCGACCGCCCCACGCATGACCCCCATGTCACGCACGACCCCACGTCGTGCATTCAACGCGGGTCATGGGGAAGCGCGACGGGCGAGGGAATTACCACAGTAAAACTCCACCCCGTGTGCCCGCGCACCTTTATCGGCCCGGCCCAACAACGCGTTGCGCTTATGTGTGGCCCAGGCCCGGGGGCTCCTGCGGTGTACAAAAGTAGGGGCTCTCCTTTTTACCCCTTTACTTGTGCACGGGCAGTCAGAGCCACACCTGATGGCACACTAAGTAGGGCAGAGGAGGGAAGCAAAACCGCAAGACAACCAAAGCAATGCCAAGACCAGAGACACAAAGAGCAAGAGGGCGAGGTGGACTCCCCCGGAAAGATCCTTGCTGGGGCGGCCTCCGCGGCCTCGGCAAGAGCCTTGCCGGGGCAACTTGCCCAACGCCATCAGAGCGCGCCACCCTTAGCCCAAGGGTTCCAACACCATCAACCACATTGGAACCAAGGCTCGGGAGGCACCTCCATGGTGGCATGCAGATCTTTGTGAAGATCATAAGCACACAAGATCAAATGAGGACCAGAAGACGACGATCCTCGGCAAGATCCTTGCCGAGGAAATCCACGAGACCCCCGGCAAGATCCTTGTCGGGGACGACCGCGATGCCACGGCAAGACCCTTGCCGAGGACACCTGCGGGGTCACTGCCAGGCCCACGTCTGCCAAGACTCCATCACCGTTCCCATATAGCTCCCAGCTCAACCAACTGGGCAGACACCCGCGTGGCGATGCGCGGCCTCCAGGCCAACTCAGCAAGCACCTGCGTGGTGGCATGCAGATCTTCGTGAAGACTCTGCCATCGCGCCAGCCCAGCAGCCAGCCAACGTGGCACTACAATGCCTCATCGGCTCGGACGCGCGTCGGAGCCAGGCGAGGCGGCGACAGCTGGGACGAGCTTCCTTGCCGTCCCCGATAAAGCAAGAAGGGCACGTCGGCAGCGCATTAAATGCGTTTGTCCGACGGTGCCAGAGGATAGACTTAACCACTGTATGCCTTTCCACCTCCTGTGTGCCACTGTGGTGACCCCTTTTGACTATAAAAGGAGGCCCGAGGCGTACTGGGAAAGGATTCGGATCTTTTGAACTACGCACGCACCACAGCTAGTTCGAGAGCTCAAGAACACTCAAATATACACCAAAGCAGGACTAGGGTATTACGCATCCTTGCGGCCCGAACCTGGGTAAACGATCTTTCTGCTGACTACCCGGCCTGCTCTTTGCACAACCCCGCTCCCGCCAACCGTAGAAGGGATCCCAGTGATTCCATAGGTGTCGTTTCCACCGACACTATACCATGCCAGTGATTTTCCCTTCAAAGATAAAGGGAAAACCTTTTTCATAACTTCATCCCTGGGTAAACCTGCAAGCTTGAACAATCCACGAATTTGTTCTACATATATCAAGTGCATATGAGGATGTTCAGTTCCATCTCCTGCATAAGGATTAGCTAGCAGTTGTTCTATCATACCCGAAGAGCTGGAAGGGAAATTTTAGAAAAGGCGTTTTCTAGTGATTGCTTACATTAAAGTGATGAAGATATTAAAATGATTGGTGTCTCTTCTATTGATTCCTTGTTTAGTAAAATTAAGATTGATGAAAAACGGACTGAAGAAGAGTCAATTTTAGCAAGAAGGCATCCCGATAATTCGGAGGGTGAAAATCTTGTTGCGAAAATTGATAAAAGTGGGTTTGAAGAGGTCAAAACATTAACTAGTGATGTGCCCACTCTTTTGGATTACAAAGACTTTAATTATGATGGTTGCTCTTTGATTGCTTGTATTTCTTTGTTGCAATCCATGATAAATTCACCCCAAGCTTATGAACAAAATAAAGCTTTTACTAAACATATTGTTGATGCTATGATGAAAGCTTTAGAAGAAATTTGGAATTAGAAGTTTCAATTCCTAGAAAATTACATGATGAGTGGGAACCTACTATCAAAGTCAAGATTAAAAATTATGAGTGTTTTGCTTTTATGTGACTTGGGTGCTAGTGTTTCTACAATTCCAAAATCTTTATGTGATGTGCTTGGTCTTACAGATATTGAAGAGTGTTCTTTAAATTTGCACTTGGCGGATTCTACTATTAAAAAGCCTATGGGAAGAATTAATGATGTTCTTATTCTTGCAAATAGGAATTATGTGCCCATAGATTTTATTGTTCTTGATATTGATTGCAATCCGTTTTGTCCAATTATTCTTGGTAGACCGTTTTTACGCATTATTGGTGCCGTGATTGATATGAAAGAAGGCAATATTAAATTTCAATTTCCATTAAGGAAGCGTATAGTTGCTTTGTTCCAATATTATAGTTGCTTTGTTTAATTTTCTAAAATCAATTACCATTCTATAGCCTAGGGGTGGGCATAAAAACCGACGAACCGAAGACCGAACCGATGCCGAAACCGAAAAACCCGAATTTTCAGTTTTTGTTGATGCTACAGTAAAATTCGGTTTTCAATTGTACTACCCGAATTAAATTCGTACAGTTCGGTTTTACACCGTTAACCGAAAGATAAACCGAGGTAACGTGATGGCACGCACTAAATCCTACCGCCCAGGTAGTGCGCGAGTGCGCATGGCCGCATTTTTGTTTGAGCGTAGTGCGAGTGCGCATGGCCGCATGTGCGGAGTCAGACAGCTTGTACCTCTCTTGGGCCTTCCACGTACATGCAACTATCCACGGCCCACACTTTTTAATAGTTTCTCTAGCCAGCATAGTACGTCACTTCATTTGGAATTATCCCACCTCGCCTGGCTACTTGGGATGAGACCGTGAGCTTGCCTACATAAGAAGGCAGGGTATGACAGGTACAATGCACACAACAGTTTACTATTTCTATAGTTAATTGTTCAGTGCATGCCGTAAAAGTATGTTTTCTATACGTGATCTCTAATTCGGTTAAAACTGAAAACCGAACCGAAACAACCGGTTAACCGAAATTTTGGTTAGTTGAATTTTTGTGTCTATTTCGGTTTTCACTCTCGCTAACTGAATTCATAAAAAAATAGTAGAAACCTAAATTTCGGTCTCTACCGAACGCCCAGGCCTACTATAGCCTGTAACAATTCTTTGTGGAATAAGTTCATTCTTATCATTAGGAACAACAGTTATACCTCCTTTCTTAGGAACACAATGAACAGGACTTACCCATCTACTATCAGCTATAGGATAGATTATACCTGCTTCCAGAAGTTTTAATATTTCCGTTCTTACCACTTCTTTCATCTTCAGATTTAACCGACGTTGGTGATCAACAACGAGTTTAGCATCAGGTTCCATATTAATTTTGTGCTGACATAGAGTGGGACTAATGCCCTTTAAATCATCAAGAGTATATTAATCCCTACCCGTCCTTGAGTAGGTAAATGATAAAAGAAATAATTTATGAAGTGTGAATGCTAGCAAAGTGCACAAGTTTGATCAATGTCAATTTCAATCACTTTTCCTAGCATCATAACAACAATTCTTTTTTATAGAATTTCTCATGTTAAAGTAGCAACCAATTAACATGATAAGGTTCAAACAATGAATTCTCTTGAAACTCAGCAACCTATGTTCTCAATCACCAAGCAATTACAATTCAACTTATTCAACAAAGTTTAAGTAAGAGCTCCACATACTCAACCATCTTATAGTCTTCTATGATTGCTAACACTCACCGCATACACATGAGCAAAACGTTTCAACCAGACACATAGAAAGATAGGGGCTTATTGTTTTGTCTCCCAACGTATTCACCTCAAGGGTGATGTCAACAATAATAACTCATGCTACTCATACCCAACTGGATATATGTGCCTAGATCTTTCCTCGCCACATGATGCTTGCCAAAAGAGAAAAATAAAAAGGAATAGAGGGAAAAACTTTGACTCATGCATAAAAGTAAATACATAAAGTAAAAGATAGGCCCTTCGTAGAGGGAAGCAGAGGTTGCCATGCGCTTATTTATTTGTATGCTCAACCCCTTAGTGCAAAAGAACGTCACATTGTATTGCCCCTTGTGATGGCAACCTTTATTATGCAGTCTGTCGCTTTTATTCTTCACCATCTCAAGTTCGTACAACGCTCAATTTTATCTTACACTAAATGATCTCACTTTTAGAAGCAATTTTTATTGCCTTATTGCACCGATGACAACTTACTTGAAGGATCTTGCTCAATCCATAGGTAGGTATGGTGTACTCTTGAAAATAAGATTTGGGTTTAAGGGTTTTGGATGCACAAGCAGTATCTCTACTTAGTGCGGAATTTTTGGCTAGCAAAGATGGGGGCAAGGACCACATGTTGAAGGATCTATGACAATATAACTTCTATGTGAATATGAACAAACATAAATCATTACGTTGTCTTCCTTGTCCAACGTCAACAATTTTGGCATATAAAATTTTGATGAGGGCTCACGATCACAAAAGATTTCCATGATAGTGTATTTGCATGTGAAAGTTCTCTTCCTTCTACTAATCATTCAGGAATTGCTTGTATGACCAATATTGTGATTGTCAAGCTTCAAAAGATTTCACTTTCTAAACCGAATGTGAAGCTACCACTTGGCATGATATGAACATATAATTTGAACTTTATTTCATTCAATTTATTCAACAATTTACTCATAGGATATAAGTGAAGCACAAGAGCAATTCCATAGAAAAGAGCTTCGTTGACGGGATGTAAATGCCGCTTACCTAGCCTCTCTGGCAACTATTTGAGGAATATTTTATTTAAAAACTTTCAGTTCTAAGTATTTTAACAGCAAGCAAAACAAAACAAAATGACATTTCAAGCATAGCACACATCATGTGAAGAAGAAAAAACTTAGGTTCAACCGATACTAACCGATAATTGTTGAAGAAGAAAGGTGGGATGCCTACCGGGGCGTCCCCAAGCTTAGATGCTTGAGACTTCTTGAAATATTATCTTGGGATGCCTTGGGCATCACCAAGCTTGAGCTTTTGTGTCTTGTTAATTCCTTTTATATCACGGTTTCCCTAAATCTTAAAAACTTCGTCCACACAGAACTCAACAAGAACTCGTGAGATAAGTCAGTATAAACCAATACCAAAACCTTATCATTCTCTACTGTAGTAAATCACTAAAATTATTATTCAACATTGCATACTAAATGCCTCTGCATATTTAATACTCATATCCTCAAATAGAATCATTAAACAAGCAGACATATGCAAACAATGCAACCATAACAACAATCTGCCAAAACAGTACAGTCTGTAAAGAATGCAAGAGTATCAATACTTATTTAACTCCAAAAATTATGAAAATTTACCACACTATAGAAAATTTGTTTTAGCCTATTGTGCAAAAAAATTCAACATTTTATCACATTCTAACTTTTCTCGGGAATTTTTGCAACAGTGATAAACTTTCTGTTTTGAAACAGCAACATGTAGACTTGCAAAATAAGCAAGGTAAAGGCTATCCTTGACATTTTTATTGGAAATAAAGATGCAAAACATTATTCTAAATAACAGCAAGAAAATCATAGCAAAATAAAATGACGCTCCAAGCAAAACACATATCATGTGACGAATGAAAACATAGCTCCAAGTGAGGTTACCGATAATGTTCGAGACGAAAGAGGGGATGCCTTCCGGGGCATCCCCAAGCTTAGTTGCTTGGATCTTACTTGAATATTACCTTGGGGTGCCTTGGGCATCCCCAAGCTTAGGGTCTTGTCACTCCTTATTCTCCTCATATTGATATCTCACCCAAAACTTGAAAACTTCAATAACACAAAACTTAACGGAACTTCGTGAGATAGGTTAGTATGATAAAGAGCAAACCATTTCACTTCGGTATTGTCAAATACAAGATTCATAATTGTTTCCACACAATGCCTACTGTAGCATATCATTTCCACAATTTATATTGAGCAATATAAGTCATAGAAACTAGAAAACAAGCAAACTATGCATTGAAAACAGAATCTGTCAAAAACAGAACAGTCTGAAGTAATCTGTACTCCAACCATACTTTGGCTACTCCAAAAATTCTGAAAATATAGTACAACGTAGAGAATTTGTATATCTATCACCTGTAAAAAATTCAGATCAAAAGCACGTTCCAGTGAATTTTCAAATTTCCTGGACTGGGCGCAAAAGTTTCTGTTTTGCACAGATTCAAGTCAACTATCATCCACACTATCCCAAAGGCTTTACTTGGCACTTTATTGGAACAAAAGCTATTAACATGATTAATACAGTAGCCTAATCATGTGAACACACAAAAACAGTAGGTAAAAGTGTTGGGTTGTCTCCCAACAAGCGCTTTTCTTTTATGCCTTTTAGCTAGGCATGATGGTTTCAATGATGCTCGCATAAAAGATATGAATTGAAACAGGAAGAGAACATCATGAAGCACATGGCAAGCACATTTAATTCTAACCCACTTCCTATGAATAGGGATTTTGTGAGCAAACAACTTATGGGAACAAGAATCAACTAGCATAGGAAGGCAAAACAAGCATAACTTCAAAACTTTCAACACATAGAGAGGAAACTTGATATTATTGCAATTCCTACAAGCATAAGTTCCTCCCTCATAATAATTTTCAGTAGCATCATGAAGAAATTCAACAATATAACCATCACATAAAGCATTCTTTTCATGACACAAAAGCATAGAAAACTTATTACTCTCCACATAAGCAAATTTCTTCTCATCAATAGTAGTGGGAGCAAACTTAACAAAATAACTATCATGAGAGTGAAAATTAAAATTATGATGACAAGTTTCATGGTTATCATTATTCAATATAGCATACATGTCATCACCGTAATCATCATAGATAGCAACTTTGTTTTCATAATCAATTGAAACCTCTTCTGAAATAGTGGAATCGTCATTAAATAAAGTCATGACCTCTCCAAATCCACTTTCATCATTGTAATCATGAAAAATAGGAGGCATGCTATCATCACAATAATTTTTCTCATCAAAACATGGGGGACAAAAGATATCATCTTCATCAAACATAGCATCCCCAAGCTTATGGCTTTGCATATCACTAGCATCATGGATATTCAAAGAATTCATACTAGCAACATTGCAATCATGCTCATCATTCAAATATTTTGTGCCAAACATTTTATTCACTTCTTCTTCTAACAATTGAGCACAATTTTCCAATCCATCATTTTCAAGAAAGATATTATAAAGATGATCAATAATATTATGCAACCTCAATTCCATTTTTATGTAATTTTCTTTTATAAACCAAACTAGTGATAAAACAAGAAACTAAAAGATTCAATTGCAAGATATAAAGATATACCTTCATGCACTCACCTCCCCGGCAACGGCGCCAGAAAAAAGCTTGATGTCTACTACGCAACTTGTTCTTGTAGACTTGTGTTGGGCCTCCAAGCGCAGAGTTTTGTAGGACAGTAGCAATTTTCCCTCAAGTGGATGACCTAATGTTTATCAATCCGTGGGAAGTGTAGGATGAAGATGGTCTCTCTCAAACAACCCTGCAACCAAATAATAAAAAGTCTCTTGTGTCCCCAACACACCCAATACAATGGCAAATTGTATAGGTGCACTAGTTCGGCGAAGAGATGGTAATAAAAGTGTAGTATTGATGGTAGAAATATATTTTTTTAATCTGAATAAATAAAAACAGCAAGGTAGCAAATAGTAAACGGGCACAAAAACGGTATTGCAATGCTTGAAAATGAGGCCTAGGGTCCATATTTTCGCTAGTGCAACCTCTCAACAATGCTAATATAATTGGATCATATAAACACCCCTCAAAGTGTGATGAAGAATCAATCCAAAGTTCCTATCTAGCGGAGAACATAAGAATAAATTGTTTGTAGGGTACGAAACCACCTCAAAGCTATTCTTTTCGTTCGATCTATTCAAGAGTTCGTACTAAAATAACAAAATGCTATTCTTTCCGTTCGATCTATCCTAGAGTTCGTACTAAAATAACACCAAAGAAAATTCATATTCATAATACTCAATCCAACACAAAGAACTTCAAAGAGTGCCCCAAGATTTCTACCGGAGAAACAAAGACAAGAACGTACATCAACCCCTATGCATAGATTACCCCAATGTCACCTCGGGAATCCGCGAGTTGAGTGCCGAAATATATATCAAGTGAATCAATACGATACCCCATTGTCTCCACGAGTATTAAATTGCAAGACATACATCAAGTGTTCTCAAATCCATAAAAGTATTCAATCCGATAACAACGAAATCTCAAAGGGAAAAACTCAATTCATCACAACAAGATAGAGAGGGGAAAACACCATATGATCCGACTATATTAACAAAGCCCGCGATATATCAAGATCGTGACATCTCAAGAACACGAGAGAGAGATTAAACACATAGCTACTGGTACAAACCCTCAGCCTCGAGGGTGGACTACTCCCTCCTCATCGTGGTGGCCGCCGGGAGGATGAAGATGGCCATCGGAGATGATTCCCCCTTCGGCAGGGTGCCAGAATGGGGTCTAGATTGGTTTTCAGTGTCTATAGAGGCCTACGGTGGTGAAACTTCTGATCTAGGTTTATTTCTGATGGTTTCTCTATTTATAGGATTTTTGGGCGTCGGTTTCACGGTAAGATGGGCCTCTAGGTGAGAACAACCCACTGGGGCACGGACAGCCCACCAGGCGCGCCCTGGTGGGTTGTGCCCTCCTCGTGGCTCTTCTGGCCCTCCCGCAAATCTTCGGGGGTCTCTTTTGTTCCACAAAAATGTCAAAAAGTTTCGTCCAATTTTGAGAACTTTTATTTCAGCAAAAAAACAACACCATGGTAGTTCTGCTGAAAACAGCGTCAGTCCGGGTTAGTTCCATGCAAATCATACCAAAACCATACAGAATTGTTGTAAACATGGCATGAATACTTCATAAATTATAGATACATTGGAGACGTATCATATATCCAATGGCAGCTCGGTGCTTCCTTAGAACTTTCAATAATATTTCTTCTTCATGTTCTGAAAGGTTAGCAGTAATAATAACAGGATATATCTTCTTTTCATCAAGAAAAGCATAGTTCAAAGTGTCTGGCAATTATTTTAATTCAAACACAGGATCACCTTTAGGTGGAGGAGGACCTCCTAGAGTTTCAATAGGCAAATCGTGTTTAAGCAGAGGATGTTGTTCAAAGAAAATTTTATCTATTTCATTTCTTTCATGCATATGTAACTCATTTTCATGGTCTCTAAAGGATCAGTAGGTGGTACAGCAATAGAAGTAAGACCAATTAATTCATCTTACTAGGAAATTCTTTTTCATGAAGCTTTCTACTAAACTTGGAAAATTTTCACCAAAACTAACACCGACAGTTTGCTTCTCACAATCTATTCTAGCATTAACGGTGTTCAAGAAAGGTCTACCAAAGATAATGGGACAAAAATCATCTTGTGGGGAACCAAGAACAAGAAAATAAGTAGGGTATTTATTTTTCCCACACAAAACTTCAACATCTCTAACAATCCCAATCGGTGATATTGTGTCTCTATTAGGAAGTTTAATAGTAACATCTATGTCTTCTATTTTTGCGAGTGCTATGTCATTCATAATTTCTTGATATATGGTGTAAGGAATAGCACTCACACTAGCACCTATGTTACATAAACCATGATAACAGTGATCTCCTATTTTAACTGAGATGACAGGCATGCCAACAACAGGTCTATGTTTATCTTTTTTATCTGGTTTGGCAATTCTAGCAGCTTCTTCACAAAACTAAATAACATGCCCATCCATATCTTCTTCCAAGAGATCTTTAACCATAGCAATACTAGGTTCTACTTTAATTTGTTCATCAGGTTTAGGTGTTCTAATATAGCTTTTGTTAACCACAGTTGAAACTTTAGCATGTTCCTTTATCCTAACAGGGAAAGGTGGTTTCTCTATATAAGCAGAAGGAACAACTGGATCAACATTATAAATTATAGTTTCTTCTTTAACCGGTACTAGTTCTTTAGTTTCTTCTTTAATAGGTGGGTGATATTTAAACCACTTCTCTTTAGGGAGTTCAACATGAGTAGCAAATGATTCACAAAAGGAGGCTACTATCTCAGAGTCGAGTCCATATTTAGTGCTAAACTTTTGAAAAGCATCAGTATCCATAAAAGATTTAACACAATCATACTTAAGTTTAATACCTGACTCCTTAACTTCGTCGAGTTCCCAATATTCAGAGTTGCATTTAATTATTTCCAAAAGATCCCACCGGAATTCAATAGTCTTCTTCATAAAAGGACCAACACAAATATCAAGCATGGTTTGATCATTACGAGAAAGCCGGGCATAAAAATTCTGGATAATAATTTCTCTTGAGAGCTCATGATTGGGGCATGAATATAACATTGACTTAAGCCTCCCACAAGATAGAGCGATACTTTCTCCTTCACGAGGCCAAAAATTATATATATAATTCCGATCACGATGAACTAGATGCATAGGATAATTTTTTTGATGGAACTCCAATTTCAAACGATTCCAATTCCATGATCCAATATCATCGCATAGCCTATACCATGCCAATGCTTTTCCCCTCAAAGATAAAGGGAAAACCTTTTTCATAACTTCAACCCTGGGTAAACCTGCAAGCTTGAACAATCCAGAAATTTGTTCTACACATATCAAGTGCATATCAGGATGTTCGGTTCCATCTCCTGCATAAGGATTAGCTAGCAGTTGTTCTATCATACCCGAAGGAACTTCATATTCAATATTTTCAGTAGGTGCAGTAGGTTGAGGGGTAGCTAATTGTGGTTCTGGATGAGGTGAATATACCCCAAACAAACCCCTCAAAGGATTGTTTTCCATGTAACAAGTGACAATAAATTTCAGCACACTATATAAATGTTTCCTTACCAAATTCCACTTACCAAAGGCGCTTCACTCCCCGGCAATGGTGCCAGAAAATAGACTTGATGGCCCACAAGTATAGGGGATCAATTATAGCTCTTTCCGATAAGTAAGAATGTCAAACCCAATGAGGAGCAGAAGGAAATGACAAGTAGTTTTCAGTAAGGTAATGTCTGCAAGTGCTGAAATTGTAAGTAGCGGAGTAGTTTGATAGCAAGATAATTTGTAACGAGCAAGTAACGATAGTAGTAACAAAAGTGCAGCAAGGTAGCCCAATCCTTTTGAGGCAAATTACAGGCCAAAACGGTCTCTTATGATAAGCAAAGCGTTCTTGAGGGTACACGGGAATTTCATCTATTCACTTTCATCATGTTGGTTCGATTTGTGTTCGGTACTTTGATAATTTGATATGTGGGTGGACCGGTGCTTAGGTGATGTTCTTACTTGAACAAACCTCCTACTTATGGTTAACCCTTCCGAAAGCATCCGCAACTACGAGAAAAGTATTAAGAATAAATTCTAACCATAGCATTAAACTTTTGGATCCAATCGGTCCCTTACGGAATAGCGCATAAACTAGGGTTTAAGCTTCTGTCACTCTCGCAACCCATCATCTAATTGCTACTCCACAATGCATTCCCTTAGTCCCAAATATGGTGAAGTGTCATGTAGTCGACGCTCACATGACACCACTAAGGGAATCACAACATACATACTATCAAAATATCGAACACATATCAAGTTCACATGATTACTTGCAACATGATTTCTCCCGTGACCTCAAGAACAAAGTAACTACTCACAAATAATAATCATGCTCATGATCAGAGGAGTATTAAATAGCATATTGGATCTGAACATATAATCTTCCACCAAATAAACCATATAGTAATCAACTACAAGATGTAATCAACACTACTAGTCACCCACAAGCACCAATCTATAGTTCCGGTAACAAGACTGAACACAAGAGATGAACTAGGGTTTGAGATGAGATGGTGCTATTGAAGATGTTTATGTAGATTGCCCTCCCCAAGATGGGAGAGTTGTTGGTGATGATGATGACAATGATTTCCCCCTCCGGGAGGGAAGTTCCCCCGGCGGGATCGCTTCGCTGGAGGGAAAAAGTGCTCCTGCCCAAGTTCCGCATCGAGGCGGTGGCGCTCCGTCCCGAAAGTCCTCTCCTTATTTTTTCTAGGTCAAAATGACCTATATACCAGAAGATGGGCACCGGAGGTGGACCTGGGTGAGCACAACCCACCAGGGTGCGCCTGGGCTGCCTGGCGCGCCTGGTGGGTTGTGCCCACCTGGTGGGCCCCCTCTGGTAGTTATTTGCTCCAATATTCCTCAAATATTCCATAAAAAATCTCCGTGAAGTTTCAGCTTGTTTGCAGTTGTGCAGAATAGGTAGCCTAACGTAGCTTTTCCAGGTCCAGATTTCCAGCTGCCGGAATTCTCCCTATTGGTGTATACCTTGCAAATTATGAGAGAAAAGGCATTAGAATTACTCCAAAAAGCATTATTATGAATAAAAACATCATAAATAACAATAAGAAAACATGATGCAAAATTGACGTATTAGTTAGCACTAATAATAACATGATATATCTTCTTTTCGTCAAGATAAGCATACTTCAAAGTATCAGGCAATTGTTTTCAAACACAGGATCACCTTTAGGTGGAGGAGGACCTCCAAGAGTTTCAATAGGCAAATTATGTTTAAGGATAGGTGGTTGATCAAAGAACATCTTATCTATTTCATTTCTTTCATTCATTTGCATATCATTGTCATGGTCTAGCAAATATTGTTCTAACGGATCAGTAGGAGGTACAACAATAGAAGCAAGACCAATAATTTCATCTTTACTAGACTCTTCTTTATCATGACATTGTTTATGAAACTTAGAGAAATGAAATTCATGAGATATATCACCAAAGTTAACACTGATAGTTTCTCTATTGCAATCAATCTTAGCATTAACAGTGTTCAAGAAAGGTCTACCAAATATAATAGGACAAAAATCATCTTGTGGAGAACCAAGAACTAGAAAATCAATAGGGTATTTTATTTTTGTACAGAAGATTTGAACAGCTCTAACAATCCCAAGCGGTGTAATAATACCTCTATTCGCAAGCTTAATAGTAACATCAATATCTTCTATTCCAGCAGGTGCAATTTCATTCATAATTTCTTGATATAAGGTAAAAGGGATAGCACTCACACTAGCACCCAAATCACATAAGCCATGATAACAATGATCTCATATTTTAACTGAGACAACAGGCATACCAACAACATGCTTATTCTTATCTTTAGTATCAGGTTTGGCAATTCTAGTAGTTTCCTCACAGAAGTAAATAATATGCCCATCTATATTATAAACCAAGAGATCTTTAACCATAGCTACATTAGGTTGAACTTTAATTTGTCTAAAGGGTCTATGTGCTCTAATATTACTTTGGTTAATGGTTGAAACCTTAGCATGTTCCTTAATCCTAACATGAAAAGGTGGTTTTTCAATATAAGCAGTAGGCACAACTGGATCAACATTATAAACAATAGTTTCTTATTTCACTATAAATGGCTCCTCAATCTTTTCTTTACCAGGGGGATGAAATTTAAACCACTTCTCCTTAGGGAGATCAACATGAGTAGCAAATGATTCAGAAAAATAGGCTACTATCTCGGAGTCAAGTCCATATTTAGTGCTAAACTTATGAAAAGCATTGGTACCAATAAAAGATTTAACACAATCGAACTCAAGTATTATACCTGACTCGTTACCTTTGCCGAGTTCCCAATCTTCAGAGTTGCGTTTAATACTTTCCAGAAGATCTCATCCGAATTCAATAGTTTTCTTCATAAAGGAACAAGTTGAAGAAGAATCGAGCATGATTTGATCATCATGAGAAAGCCGAGCATAAAAATTCTGTAAGATAGTTTCTCTTGAGAGCTCATGATTGGGGCATGTATAAATCATGTACTTAAGCCTCCCCCAAGCTTGAGAGATACTTTCTCCTTCACGAGGCCAAAATTTATACATGCCCCATTCATAAGCCATGATAATTCCGATCACGATGAACCAGATGCATAGGACAAAACTTTTGATGAAATTCCAATTTCAATCGATTCCAATCCCATGTTCCAATATCATCACATAGCCTATACCATGTCAATGCATTTCCCTTCAAAGATAAAGGGAAAACCTTCTTCTTAACTTCATTTCCGGGTAAACCTACAAGCTTAAATAATCCATAAACTTCATCCACATAGATCAGGTACATATCAGGATGTAGTGTTCCATCTCCTGCATAAGGATTAGCCAGCAGTTTCTCTATCATACCCGAAGGAATCTCATAATAAATATTTTCAGTAGGTGCAGTAGGTTGAGGAGCAACTCTTTGTGCTTCTAGTCGAGGTGAAGATACCCTGAACAAACCCCTCAAATGATTGGTTTCCATAGTAACAAGTAGCGGTAAATTTTAGCACGTAATATAAATGTTTACTTACCAAATTCCACTTACCAAAGGCTCTTCACTCCCCGTCAATGGTGGCAAAAAAGAGCCTTGATAACCCAAAAATATAGGGGATCAATTGTAGTCCTTTTGATAAGTAAGAGTGTCGAACCCAACGTGGAGCAGAAGGAAATGACAAGCGGTTTTCAGCAAGGTATTTTCTGCAGGCACTGAAATTGTCGGTAATAGATAGTTTGATAACAAGATAATTTGTGACAATTAAAAAGTAGCAATAATAGCAATAGGTGCAACAAGGTAGCCCAATCCTTTTTGTAGCAAAGGATAGGCCGGAACAGTCTTTTGTAATAGGTAAAGCATTCTTGAGGACACACGGGAATTTCATCTAGTCACTTTCATCATGTTTGTTTGATTCACGTTCGCTACTTTGATAATTTGATATGGGTGGACCGATGCTTCGGTGTTCTCCTTACTTGAACAAGCCTCCCATTTATGATTATTCCCTCTCGCAAGCATCCGCAACTACGAAAGAAGAATTAAGATAAATCTAACCATAGTATTAAACATATGGATCCAAATCAGCCCCTTAAGGAATAGCGCATAAACTAGGGTTTAAGCTTATGTCACTATCGCAACCCATCATCTAATTACTACTCCAAAATGCATTCTCTTAGGCCCAAAGATGGCGAAGTGTCATGTAGTCGACGTTCACATGACACCACTAAGGGAATCACAACATACACATCATCAAAATATCGAACGAATACCAAATTCACATGATTACTTATGACAAGACTTCTCCCATGTCCCTAAGAACAAAAGCAACTACTCACAAATCATATTCATGTTCAAGATCAGAGGGGTATTGAATAGCATAATGAATTTGAACATATAATCCTCCACCAAATAAACCAACTAGCATCAACTACAAGATGTAATCAACACTACTAGCAACCCACATGTACCAATATAAGGTTTTGATACAAAGATTGAATACAAGAGATGAACTAGGGTTTGAGATAAGATGGTGCTGGTGAAGATGTTGATGAAGATTGACCCTCCCACGAGGGTTGTTGGTGATGAGGATGGCTTCGATTTCCCCCTCCCAGAGGGAAGTATCCCCGGCGGAACCACTCCGCAGGAGAGCAAAAGTGCTCCTGCCCAAGTTCCGCCTCGAGACGGCGGCGCTCCATCCCGAAAGTTCTCTCCTTATTTTTTCTAGGGCAGATGGGCTTATATACCAGAAGATGGTCACCGGAGGCTGGCCAGGGGCTCCGCAAGCCACCAGGGCGCACCCCTGGGGGCGTGTGTGGCACGCCGGCTCAGAGCAACCGGTTTACCATGCATTGCCAGCCCAGAGACCATGTCTTCTGGCAACACACAACATCTTGGAACATAAAACAACCGCTTTATTGATGCTAGCGGATCATAGTTCATATTACAACAGGTGGCGAGGCCAAGCGGCACACACGGTGCGGCTGAACAATATGTACATTATTTAGTGAACATAAAAGGGGGCCTCGATCATAACAACTAGCGCCAGCGGAACGACATCGTAGCGGAACTCCATAGCACAGGGACACCGATGTGGACACGATCTAGACTCGTACATCACTCCTTTCCAACGAGACTTTCTTGAAAGCTGGCATGACACGCCAGGTCAGTACATTGAATGTACTTGCAAGCTCACAACAAACATAAACATAATGACAAGCAATATCATGATATTTAACCAATTGCTTTACTAATGCAACATCATATCATACATGCAGTGATCATGATCTTGTGATATAAGTCCCTCGGACTTGCTTACCAAACGGTGATCGCTCTCGGATCACAAACGGACCAACCTCGTGGTCTTTGATCGGGTTACCTCGTAACCAAACGGTGATCTTACCGAGATCACAAACGGACCAACAACTTGGTCTCCATCAACACAATGTTTTCCCAAACATCATCTTCTCAATGGTGCAAAGTTCATATCTTAGTGTGCAAAATTAATTAAACATTGACCCATGGTGTGACCTACTTTCGAGCGTGTCCGTAACCGTGGACTCGGCTATCGATAGATTTAATACACTCTGCAGAGGTAGCGCACTGTACCCACACCACGGAACCCATGGCCTCGCACTCCAATTCGGGTGGACCAATGGCGTTCCGACAAAACCCCTCCATTGCCATGACACTCTCCCGGCCACTCCGACTCACTCCCCACTGGGCTAGTCCTGGGTGGCCCCGTGTCTACCAAAGACACCAACGGCCACCGTCGTGGCAAAACATAAACGGTCCCAAACAGGGACAAGGTACCATAACAACAACGGGCACACAAGGTTATGTCTGCTTACCGGGCCAGGGTACCGCACGCCCATAACCTTCCCTCATTGGAGGCACCGACCAGAGGCATGACAACGGACCGAATAAAGGCCTTCCCACAAAGGCAAATGTGGTTGCACTCGGAAAACTCGATTCAGTGGCACCATGACTCGATCAACGATATGTTCAAGTTGAGTTATTATCAGGTTCAACTTAAAGTGAAAGTAACCGGTGTCATGATATGCCATGAAAATGCATCACAAACATATGCATCATATATCAACGGAAATAACTGGGTCAACCATATCCACACTAAGCATAGACATCAACAGCTCATAACACCCCTCTGGTTATGATTTATCATCACTTTAAACAGAATCTTTACTTAGCAAATTTATCATTTATCTCATTTAAGAAAATAACTCAAAAATAATTACTTATATCCATAACCATATTACTTCTTCATAACAAATATTACTTCTAGTTACTTAACCAACTAAATTAGCTTCAAACTTCTGTAACTAAGCATATCAACTCAAACAAGCAACCAACAGAATAAAAATATTATTCTAGTGATTTAAATGCATGGATTAAACCATTAATTCAAGATGAAAAATCACAAATATTGTAATGGCACCATGAAAATGTTGTTGTGGCTTGCCTTAGTGCAGATGAGGTTCACAATCCTCCTGGTGATCCTCAAGACAAGCTTCACTTTCCGAAAACAATTATAAACACAAAAAGAAAACATCAAGAACCCTTCTAAAATTCACCAGAAAATCTAGACAGCAGAGAAAAATCTCATTTTTGGTGAGCTGCTAGATTTCTTCATAAAGAACACAATGCAAAAAGAATCAATTCATTTGGACTTATGGTTAAAAAGTTTTGGCTGTTTGAAGCTCTCTGGATAAAATTGAATTTTGAATTTAAATAAACAGAACTGGGGGGTGACGTCGAAGGCGTAAACCTCGCGGGCGCCACCACTCGTACCGCTTTGGGCACGTACATAGTGGCTGACTAGCGGGCCCCGCTAGTCAGGTGAGAGGGAGGGGGAGGGAAACAGAGGGCGGCGAGGCTACGCTGGAGCACATGCCGGCGAGGAGGGCTCCTTGGCCAGAACTGGAGGGAGGGATCGAAAGAGGAGACGGAGGCACACCTGCCCGTACCCGTAGGTTAGCTAGAGTGGTCGGATGGTGTCGGAAACGGCCTCTCCAGCGGCGACAAAAAGCAGAGGTCGCCGGAGTTGGAGATGACGGCGACTAGAGGCAGCACCAGGGGCTCCAACCGAGCGGAACGACACCACCAAGGCACGGCGGAGGCCCTGGAAGGGTGGCCCGAGCCTGGGAGGGGCTGGAGCTGCGGAGACGACCTGAGGGGATCGCCAGCGAGCTCGAGCTCGGGGACGGCAGCCCGCGGCCTGCCCGGCCGGGCTACGGCTTTCTACGAGTTTGTGGAGTGTGTGTGAGGAGTGGATGATGCTCGAGGAGGCTGGGGAGAGCTCTATTTATAGCCGAGCGATGAGAGGGGCTCGGGCTCCGCCGGAGGACACCTGGACACGGCGCCAGTGAGCGAGGGGGAAGGCGACGCAGCTCACGCGGGCACTGTGGGCGAGCGGAGACGAGCACAGGAGCGAGGGGGTGGCGACGAACACAGTGCGCAGCGCACTATTGGGTTGGCCGGACCGCGCCCGTGCTCGCTGCGGCGAGCTCCGGCGTCGGTGAGTGCCAGGAGAGAGTTATGAGGGTCGGGACGATGATCGAGGCGAAATTTGGCAAGGTTTGGCAGGCGGGGAAGCGATCACGCGAGCAACAGAGGTGCGGGCGCGATGCAGAGCGCGTCGGCCGTATGCCAGCACGCCTGGACGAACGCGGTCACCGCGTGAACTCTGACCTCAGGCCGAGCTAAGCCTAAACTTCATGTCTGGCGTGTAGTCCGTGGTAGATTGAGAGGTTACCACACTTTGGTTTGAGCTCAGGCGCAGTAACATGGATTTCAACTTCCTGGTAAGTTTCTGGACAGTAACTTTGAGAGCTTACTGTGGTCAAAATACTGAGAGTTGGGAGCTGGGCTTTGGAGGCTAGCAATCATCTACTAAGGTGATGATGCACAAGAAAATTCAGCCACAATTGAGCAAGTAAAATGGTAGTTGTTGTAGAAACTACCATTTCTGTCCAGAACAGAAAATATTTTCTGTAGCAAAAATATTCCAAAAAAGTGATGAAATATTTTTGCTCAGGAAGGTGCCCTAGGGTTCAAAGAATATTTGGGAATTTTCTCAGATTTTTGTGGGCAAGAAAAAATGGGGTTGCTTTGGAACACAAGGGGCTAGTTAGGGTTTTAGAGAGAAAATGAATATTTTTCATTAGAGAAAAATATTCATAATATTATTTTGAGATGGATCAGAGAAGAAATGATGGCTTAGGGAGAGAAATAAGTCACTTGGGTGAAAGTCAAGGGGGTACCCAAGTGTTTAAGTCCATCTGAAGTGATTCAAAAATTTCACATTCAAATCCAAACCAACTGAAAATCAGGCAAAGAGAAGAGGGCAAAAACCAGGCTGTCACAGCGTGCCCTGGTGCCTCGTGGGCACCTGGGTGGCTCCCTCTAGCACTTCTTTTCTCCAATTTTTTTATTTTAAAATAAACCTCCGTGAAATTTCAGCTTATTTGGAGATGTGCAGAATAGGTATCTCTCACATAGCCTTTTCAGGTCCTGAATTCCAGCTGCCGGCAATCTCCCTCTTCAAGTAAATCTTGCATATTAAGAGAGAAAAGGCATTAGAATTACTCCATAAAGTGTTATATTGATTAAAAACACTATAAGTAACAGTAAGAAATCATGATGCAAAATGGACGTATCACACTCAGCTTCCGGGCAACGGCGCCAGAAAAAGCTTGATGGTTTGCAAGTGCACAGGGTTTAGTTGTATCTTTTTCAAAGTAAGAGTATTGATCCCACGAGGAGCGTATGAATCAATCTTTCATCTTTTGGATGGTGCAAAAAGTATGTTTGTAAGTTGTGAGTGATCCAAAGCGGAAGTACGGTAATAGAAATGATGTAGCAAGCATATAAGTGAATATTTCAATAAAAGTAAATAGTGAGAATTCTAAACAAGAGGCTTAAACCAATAGGGCTAAAGTGTTCCCAAGGAGTCCGGAATCCCCTCTAGTGTGCATTTATAGCGGTGCCTAAACACAATGCTACTTCGGATTCCTAAGCCACTTTACATGTTTTTATTTGTGGGCAGAGCCGGTACAGATACGTGCATACTCTCGGCAGCCCCGTATCACATACGCCACCATCGTTCTTCCCCACTCCGGTTACCAAACGGTGATTAAGAGGAAAAAGGTCCCCGTGAACGCAACCTATAGGTGGTCTCTGTTTTACCCCTGCTGCAATGATCCGCTACAAAGGGAGATGGGGCATGTCACGTCACCCGCCTCTGCAACCACACGGTTCGCCAACAGTAATAACCTTCCGTTCAAAATTGGCATACATTGAATGGTCGACTTCACCCAACAGATGATTATTAACATAAACAGAAAAAGAGGATATTAAATCCTAATATCAATGATCTATTACACGCTAGGGTTCATCCATACCCCCGAGAACTAGGGGAACTACTCACTCATGAAGACAACAAACATCATTAACAGCGGGGATGGATGGCATTAATGAATCACACATGTAACACACAAGTTATCCCCTTTAGAGTTCCTAAGATTACAATGAGTGGGAAGTGGATGACAATGACGATGATGATAGTGGGGATGATGTTGAAGCCTTCCCGGTAAGGGTGGTTGAGGCGGCGGCTCCTCCTTGCCGATTCCTCCCCCCGGATCACTCCGACCGCTAGGATTCCTGCTTCTGGACGAGTTTCTGGTGTCTCTGGGTGTCTCCTCCACGATCCGATTCCACGGGGTGGAAATAGTTGATCTGGCGGCGGCGATAGCACTCCATACGACCGTCCATACGAGTGGGCGCGGTCGTATGGAACGCCGTTTTTTGCTTTGACGGCTGTGCGACGACTGCTTTTTTGACCTTTTTGCTTGATTCTTTTTATGGTAAATGATCATCACTTTAAATACGGATTCCACTGCCATTTCTTGATATTTCTTCCATTTTGTCCAAAAAGTGTTACCTGAGAAAAGTGACAAAAAGTAGAGCGTGAACGTGATAAAATTCCAGAAAGCCTACTGAGTAGGCACAAAAATACTAACAAAATAATCACGTAATTTGGACTCATCAAGCACCACTGAGCTGCCCCGTTTCTGCGTCCTTGCCTCTGCACCAATCAGCACCACAGAGCCGCCCGTCCCTGCATCCTTGCCTCTGCACCAACCAGCACCACCAAGCCGCCCCGCTTCTGCCGTTCCATTCAATAATTAGCTATAACGTTTTCATGTATGTTTGTTGATTCCACTACCATGGAAGGTGGGACTATTCCAGAATAAATAACCACACATCTTTGCTAGCGCAACATTTTTACCACGGGCGCTGGCCCAACTTGGCCCATCTGAGGGACGAAAGAAGCCAGGTGGTAGCCCAGACGTACGATGTCATCTCTTAGCCTTATCTTAAGTCTTATCTTAAATCTTGTATGTAGTTTAGAGATGACAAAAAAATATGTCTACAGTGTGTCATCTCTTAGCCTTATCTTTAATAACTAGCCATTCCTAAAAACATGGTGAGACATATTATGCTAAGAGATCATCTCCTGAGACAACCTCCAGGGAATACGTACGTCCCCCGCGTCGCCCTCCTCTGGCGACACGGGGGGAAACCCTAGCCGCGCCGCCGGGGGGATCCCGCCCTCCTCCCCCGCTGCGCCGCCACTGGAGGGGGCGCCGGCGAAACCGGGCGTGCCCTGGGAAGGTGGCGGCGGGGCGATTTCTTCGACTTGGGCAGAGATCGCGGCGGTCCAGCGTCAGGCGGCCCGTGCTGCTCGTCTCGCCGCAGGGCAGGCTGGGTTGGGGCGGGGCCTCGCGACGGCATGGGGCGGGCCAGTCTTCGCGGAGGCCATCAGATCCAGCGGCGGCGGCCCCTGCTGGCGGGGCGTGCGGCGTGGACGGCGACCCGCAGGCCTGCCAGATCTGGAGGTATTGCCCCCTTCCCTTCCATGCATCCCTTCCCAGTCCCCGGTTCGGTTTGGATCTTTCGGATCCACCTCCGGTGTGTTCTGGTGGAGCAGATCGGTGTCCGGGGGAAACCTTGGCCGCCTTGGCTGGCCGGCAGCGGCGACGCCGATTTTTGGCGCCGTTTTCCTCCTTGGGGGCGCTGCTGTGGGCACCATCTCTCCTCTCCGAACCATGTTCGGGTGAAAGCCCAAGATCCGTTGCGGATCGGGCGTCGGCGGCGCCCTGTGCACCGTTACCTTCCTGGAGGCGACGCCAAGGACATTGGGATAGGATGGAAGGGTCTGTAGGTGAGGGGTGGGGGTGTGCTGCCTCCCTTTCGGTGGAGCGGTGTTTCTTTATACATATTCTTGGCGGCGGCTCTTGGCGGCATGGAGCAGCGGAGGCTTGGCGTCAGATATGTGGTGACGGACACGCGCAGGAGGTCGACGCTGTCTGGCGTCGTGGTGGCGTCGGCGGCAGCGAGACCGGGCAAGGCCGTTGCAACAGTACAGCTCTGAAGATGGATATGTGGTAGGTGGTTGTGGCGGCCTCATACTCGGCAGGCGGCCTGGTTGAGGAGCACGCCGGACTGGTGGGTGCCCATACCCGGCAGGCGTCCAGGTTGGGACCTCAGGTCTTAGATGTTAGGTTTGGCTGCGATGTCTGTTTGGTATTAGGCCCAAACCGTCAGCGCCCCTTCATCAGTTAGATAGGAGTAGCGACAGAGGTTGCGAAGATGGTGGCTTTGGTCTTACTGTTGTACGACTTTGTAAGGTTTTGTGCTAATAATTAATAAATTGACCGTATGCATCGATCAGATGCAGAGGCCGAGGGTATTCCTCCTTTTCTAAATAAAAAAACAGAAGACAAACTTTTTCTTATGAGTTCCCTCTCCTCCATCTCATCATTTATCCT
Source organism: Aegilops tauschii subsp. strangulata (assembly GCF_002575655.3). Taxonomy (NCBI): domain Eukaryota; kingdom Viridiplantae; phylum Streptophyta; class Magnoliopsida; order Poales; family Poaceae; genus Aegilops; species Aegilops tauschii. Next base: position 394,309,271 of record NC_053035.3, read on the forward strand.
ACGTGACACTCATAAGATACCATCATTGTACATGCCGTGGGTGGCTGACCAACATCGGTGTGTGCCTCCCTGCCGCCTTGTGGGGCCATCCGTATGCCGCCGTGCCGCATCAGTGGGTGTTTTCATGGACGAGACAACTAGAGTTTTTTTTCATACCGTAGCTTGAGGTGTTGTGTTTGCACATAGGTTTCTCGCTAAATTTACTCGATGGTACATGCCCTATGTTCTTTCCTTTCCGGCCGAAGAAGATTGTCATTATAACTCGAGTATTATGGCCTATAAAAAGGGAGTTCGAAAGCTGTTTTAAAAAAGGAGTTCGAAATAATAACGAAGCGTATCTAAAATTAGCCGGGTCGTTGTCGATCACTACCGCGTCCGCGCGGCCGAAGCTTTTCGCTTCGCATATATCATCATCCGGCCTTTACCCCTGCCTTCCCTCCTCCCCTTCCCGGATTCCCACCCTCCACCTCCAAACGCGCACGCACGCGTCCACGAATAAAGGCCGAGGGCGGCGAGCCAGGCCCAATCGCCAAAAACCCTAGCGCCGATCCGATCCGATCGAGCTCTGCCTCCCCTCCCATGGCGGCCCCCCCGAGCCAGGCGAGCCTCCTGCTCCAGAAGCAGCTCCGAGGTACGGATCCGCCCCCCCTCTCTCTCCCCCTTCTCGCCCCCCGATTCGTCGCGATCGCGCGCTGATCCCTGCCCCGGCGTTCGTACTTTGTTGCAGATCTAGCGAAGAACCCCGTGGACGGGTTCTCGGCGGGGCTGGTGGACGACGGCAACGTGTTTGAGTGGCAGGTCACCATCATCGGCCCGCCCGAAACATTATAGTGAGCCCCGATCTTTTACGCTGTAATTCTGATTACTGCAGAGATATGTATGCATCGTCTTGATTCGTGAGTGTGTGTTAGTAGTCGTGTTGAGCTCCGATTGGTTTGCACGGGGTGAAGTGTGGGAATTGCATGTTTCGATGCCGATCCGCAGCGCTTACCGATGAATTTTGTCATAGTGGACGATATGTTTAGGTACTGCAGCATGCCGAATTGTATTGCACATGTATCTAGGTGTCACTCTGTGGGATTGCATAGTGGTTGCCGTCCCGGCATTATGTCTTCGTGGTGCTACAATTGAATCAACTGATGGGTTCCCATAAGCTATGACAGTGTTACTGACGAGTTGTAAGTCGGCATGGGCATTGTCCATCTTTGTCTACGAACAAATAGGTTATGTCAGTTGGCGAAGCTCACTAAACATAGGAGGGCAACAAAGTCTCTGGGTGGGGAAGCTTGTAAATATGTGTCCCTCTCGAGTAACACTTATTCGCTTCAAACGGATTAATTTGGAGGTATGAACTTTGATGAAAAACAATTCCGTGTAATTCTTATATGGCTTTGCTAGATCATTTGGACATGAAATATTTAACTAGGACTGCAGCAACTGACATATGATATAAACTATAAAGTTCAGAACCTCCCTTTACAAGGCATTAAATTCTGGAACCATAAGTTCTCTGTGATCTTGTGTTTTGATAAAATGTAGTTTTGAAAAGGACTAGACATATGCAAAGAATATTGTAATTCCTAACAATTTTGTACTTGCTTGTTTGGAATAAGGATATGAATTTCATCCTCAAATCTAGTCCTGACTTTTCAGATGTGTCAACAATGCTGACCTTTCCTCGAATGAAACTCAGCAAGGACCTAAGGATGATAAAACATACTCCCTCTGTCTCAAAATGTAAGACGTTTTTTGAAAACGGAGGGAGTACTTACATTTTGCGACAGAGGGAGTACTTAGGAGTCTTGCTATAGTGGTCTGAAGAGTTTGCATTAATGATATCTACCAATGAAATAGACGTTTAAGCTTATACATTTCTCTGTTTTCATGTATTTGAAATTAAAAGGGTGTTTTTGTATACAGTGATGGAGGCTACTTCAATGCAGTAATGACCTTTCCTCAGGATTATCCCAACAGTCCTCCATCAGTAAGGTTTACTTCTGAGATGTGGCATCCAAACGGTGAGCTCTTTCTAGCTCTCTCTGATTCTATGTCATCATGCCCATGAGCTCTTTGCTAGTTCTCTGACAATGTTTATGCTGTCGAATTCGCAGTCTATCCTGATGGGCGTGTGTGCATTTCTATTCTTCATCCACCTGGTGATGATCCCAATGGTTACGAGCTTGCAAGTGAACGGTGGACACCTGTGCACACAGTAGGGTTTCTTCTAGTCGCCCATGAGTATTTTTAAATATAATAATTATATGAAGTCTTAAATCTATTAACCTTTCACCCTGGTACAAAACCTGTATAGACCAGAAATTTAGAAGAACTGCTGCTTTTTAATCAAAATATATCCAAGGCTATCATCTGCATTATTTAAAAAAAAAGCGGTTCCAGGCTGCTTTTTGTTTAGTGGTGGGACCTGTTTCCAGCTGTAGGGTTCTGATCATCCAAAGTGTTTAAACCTAGTGGCCGACCAGCTCTTTGCCCCTTTTGAAACAGAATTTTGCTGATAAGTTGTCTCAACATCAGATACTTATTTAAAAACTTCTGAGTTCAACCAGGTTAAAAGACTATTGTTTTATTATTTTAACATGTCTCTTGCAAAATAATCCTGAAATCACCTTATTGTACAGCCAAACAGATTGTATATTTCGTCAAATTATTCTTGAAGTGATTTGAACACCAACTTGCATGTAGTCTTTTCCTAATTTTGTTTGTGTTCATAACGTGCAGGTTGAGAGTATAGTTTTGAGCATTATTTCGATGCTCTCTAGTCCAAACGATGAGTCTCCAGCAAATATTGAAGCGGCTGTAAGTGTCCTCGTCATTTATTATAGGCTATCCTCTTTCTCTGTGTGCTGGACGTGTCAAATGGTTTAAACATTATTCCATTCTCATGTACCTTCGTTGCAATGTTGAAAATTACCATTTATCTGATCTGCAGTAGCTTGTTTCAGTTTTGCTAACTGTTGAAGATATACATTATTGCTAGTTATCATCCAAAATTCCTTTATCCGCACATTGCCTGTGAATAAGTATCTTCAGTTTCTTCTTCTTTTCTTTTTATTGCTAAGTTGCGGAATAAAGCATGTTGTTGTCGCAGGTAGCATACTGTTTTCTACTGGTAGTATTAGCCAACATTTGGTGTGATTGGTTTCATCTCTGAGATTTTCTAGAATTTTTTGGAACATTATTTAGTTTGTGCATCTGGTGAACTTGCTTTGGTTTCTGAAGTTATGCATTGAATCTTGCCGTGCAGAAGGACTGGAGAGAAAAGAGGGCCGAGTTCAAGAAAAAGGTGAGGAGCCTTGTTCGCAAATCTCAGGAAATGCTCTGAAAAAGGAGGATCATATGGGGGAGTCCACAAGCGCTGCAATTCTCTTGCTTTCACCAAATGGGGCACCTGATGCCAGCACTTGCACTTCTCCCCTGTTTATTTTCCATTCAGCGTCGGTCGAATGGTGATGTTGGTCTTGTCTCTCCGAGACACTTGGGGTGCTGCCTATTATGAACTCTCGATTGTATTGTGGCATGGAGTTGGTCAATGTCAAGAAGTATTTTCGTGTGATGCCACTTAATCGTAGTCGTCGCCGTGAACCTCATAACAAAGAAATTGGCTGTTCGTTGAATGGATCCTTCCCCAAGAATCTGCCCGCGACATGGTTATTCTGAATGTTAGCTCGTTCAGTGTATAACTGGTATTAATTGCTTTGGATGCGTGTACTTGATGTTAGTAGTACCTAGGGCGATGATAGGCGCTGGCGCGATGGCTCAAAAGTTTCGCCCTGTCGCGCCCCAGCCACCCGATGCATTCATTAGGGTCCATTCAGGAAAAAACGCCCCCCTCCCGCTGTGTGCGCTCCTGTCGAGCTCGACGCTCGCCGCTTCCCCTCGCCGGTTTACTCGCCACTGATGCTCGTTGTCGTCAAATCGCAACAAAAAACAGTTGTGCAGGTGCTGCCGACCCGTTGCAGCATTAATGGCGACACGTCGTTGCTCATGGCCAAAGCCGGTGGTAGCAAAAAATTGGACCGGTTCCAGCAAAACAAAAATATAGTGGTAGCAAAAATACGCTGGTTCTAGCACAAATCCCACATGGGTGTAGCAAAAATGGATACTAGTTTCAGCAAAACACAAAGCCGGTGGTAGCAAACAAAATGGCTGGTTCGAGCCAAATCCAAAGATTGGGGTAGCAAAAAAAAAATCCTCTGATTCCAGCAAAAAAAATTGATGGTGGTAGCCAAAATGGATGCTAGTTCGAGCAAAAAAACAAAAACCGATGGTAGCAAAAGAAATTGGGCTGGTTCCTCGGAACAATTGTTGTCATCCCGTGATCCACCGTCGTCGTAGCTTCTGCGATGCCGGTTGTAGCTTCTGGACAACCGGTTGCAGCTTTTCTACGACCGGTAGCAGCAAAAACCTCGCCACACACCACAACGCCGTCGGTGGCCGCAGGCGATGCTGTGGCCTGTCGCATCAATTTCGTGACCCAGTTGTAGCACAAGCGGATGCGGGTTCCAGCAGATCTTGCAGGGCAGCCGTCACCCGGGAAGAAGTGGAGGTGGGCGGCGGTCATGGCCACTGCCTGGCAGAAGGGGTGTGTGTGTGTGTGTGGGACGGCCATGCCGGGTCGGGGCACCGTAGGGCGCAAAGCAGGGAGGAGAGGGAAGGGGGAGTGCAGAACCGCAGGCGTAGAAGGGGAGGTGGGCACCAGCCATGGCCACCACATGGCAGAAGGGAAAGGGAGGTGGGCATCCATGGCGGAGAAGGAGGTGAATTCAGTGAGGAAAAGGAACAGAGGAAGGGGAAATAGATGAGTGTGTGGATGGATAAGGAAAGGGGAAAAGGTGGGGCGGTGCGCGGGTCCCAAAGGACATGTCTCGTGTGACGTGTGAGGAGCAGGGAGCGCGTTCGATCTCCCTAGTATCCTACGTGCCGCGTGCAACCGGCTGAAGTTTCAACCGGCATGCCGAACACAAGTGTTTTCCAAATACCTATCTGTGGCAATGCCTGCTTCAGGGAGGCCCCTGTCTTCCTTTGACGGTGGCGACCGCGGGGCTTGCACCTGGCCATGCCATTTCGCTGGCCACCTCCCTCCTTCCCAGCCGATGCTCCCTCCCTCCCATCGTCCCAGCTAATTTCGTAGACGCTTTCTGATCCCCCACCGATCTATCCACCCACCGTCGCGGCCTGCCTCGCATGTCGTGGTCCCCAACTCGTCATCCACGAGGGCGGTTGTGGCTTGGCCGTCATGGCAAGAGAAGGTATTGCCAAGAGGAGTAGGGGGTGATAGAAAAACAAGATAAAATAATGTTGACGCACTTACTGGGAAAATTTCTAGTGCTACGGGAGCACCTAAGTTTAGGTGCTCCGGGAGTTCCCCAACCGTTGATTTCAGATCTCATCTACGGATGTGCTGGAGCTGGACCTAATAACTGGACTTCTGAGAGTTTTTTTTGGCAAATATGCGTCATGTCACACTGTGGCCTTTAGACCTCTGATCCAACGGCTAAAAAGCTCCTGAAGCACCTAAACTTAGGTGCTCCTGTAGCACTGGATACTTCCCCCGCACTTACTTGTGGGTCTCGCGAGTTATAAATATATTGGGGCTGATAAAAAGGAGGCAGTGCTGGAGTTGAGTGCCTTATGAGAGGAGTAGGGGGTTCCTCACAACGGGCGCGTGCGCGCCTCTGTCCAATGTCAGCCACCCGTGTGCCACGACATCCTCTCCGTTCCTACAGGCAGGTCCCCCGCTCACCTGGTTCTCGTGCCTCTCTGGGAAGAGGCAAAAAAAGAAGGTCTGGAAGCAGGCATGGTGGGCGACAAGGTGATGGGACAGAATGGGCGAATTTGCTCAGGAGGGGAGGGAAGGAAGAAGTTGGCGGCAGAGGCTACATGAAGACGACAATGGTCGATTGTCGAAAAAGGTCGAGGTGAGCAACGGTGGAGGCCGATTCCCGGAAACGATGCCCAAATTTTTGGCCGTGGAGTTCGATTTCGCATGAGTTGGTTAAGGAAAATTTCCCTCCCGCCATGCCCATAAAAGTATGGAGCAACTCCAAAATTATCACCCAAGTGCTCCAAATATGAAGACTGAGAGATCAAATATAAAGGGGCCACTAAATAATGTGGCGAAGAAGGCAGGTTTGGCTCTTCTAGAGTGTTTCTTTTACTAATATATCCTCCAGATTACGGTATTATTTTTTGAAATGATGATTATGGGGGTAGGAGGTATATAACTATTCTGCTAGAGTTAGCTTTTATACACAAACTCGTATAACACATTCAGAAATATGCTCTGTGTGCTTATGCCTCATCTCTTCATTGATGCAAGTTCGCCAGAGGATGTACGGTTTGCCCATAGAGTAGTTGTTTTGGCAGTCCAGCCGCTTTTAATAAGAGGATGATGGTAACAGCATGGTTCAGTGACAAAAGCGATATAGTATGTAGCAAGTTTTGTTTCCAATGGAGAGAAGCGGTTTCGTGGTGTAGCTGGCTATCACGTCAGTCTAACACACTGAAGGTCTCCAGTTCAAACCCGGGCGAAGCCATAATTTTTCTCTGGAGTTATCATACTTTTTTTTCAAAATATTTTTGGTGTACGTTGCATTCATTCACATATGGAAACGAAAGTAAATCGTGTGACCTGTACAAAGTGACATACGGAAGCAACATACAAATCCATTGCAAAACTAACCATGACATTTTTTAAATAGAATTCTTGATTGATTGTAGTTACTTTTTCTCTCTAAAAAAAGGAACGATTGTAGTTACTTCTTAATGGAACATGTTGTTGGGGAATGCAGTAATTTCAAAAAAAATCCTACGCACACACAAGATCTATCTAAGTGATGCATAGCAACGAGAGGGGAGAGTGTTGTCCACGTACCCTCGTAGACCGAAAGCGGAAGCGTTATGACAACGCGGTTGATGTAGTCGTACGTCTTCACAATCCGACCGATCCTAGTACCGAAAGTACGGCACCTCCACGATCTGCACACGTTCAGTTCGGTGACGTCCCACAAACTCTAGGTCCAGCTGAGTGTCGGGGGAGAGCTTCGTCAGCACGACGGCGTGATGACGGTGATGATGAAGTTACCGATGCAGGGCTTCGCCTAAGCACTACAACAATATGACCGAGGTGGAAATCTATGGAGGGGGGCACCGTACACGGCTAAGACAACTGTCAACTTGGAGAGAAGCGGTTTCGTGGTGTAGCTGGCTATCACGTCAGTCTAACACACTGAAGGTCTCCAGTTCAAACCCGGGCGAAGCCATAATTTTTCTCTGGAGTTATCATACTTTTTTTTCAAAATATTTTTGGTGTACGTTGCATTCATTCACATATGGAAACGAAAGTAAATCGTGTGACCTGTACAAAGTGACATACGGAAGCAACATACAAATCCATTGCAAAACTAACCATGACATTTTTTAAATAGAATTCTTGATTGATTGTAGTTACTTTTTCTCTCTAAAAAAAGGAACGATTGTAGTTACTTCTTAATGGAACATGTTGTTGGGGAATGCAGTAATTTCAAAAAAAATCCTACGCACACACAAGATCTATCTAAGTGATGCATAGCAACGAGAGGGGAGAGTGTTGTCCACGTACCCTCGTAGACCGAAAGCGGAAGCGTTATGACAACGCGGTTGATGTAGTCGTACGTCTTCACAATCCGACCGATCCTAGTACCGAAAGTACGGCACCTCCGCGATCTGCACACGTTCAGTTCGGTGACGTCCCACAAACTCTAGGTCCAGCTGAGTGTCGGGGGAGAGCTTCGTCAGCACGACGGCGTGATGACGGTGATGATGAAGTTACCGATGCAGGGCTTCGCCTAAGCACTACAACAATATGACCGAGGTGGAAATCTATGGAGGGGGGCACCGTACACGGCTAAGACAACTGTCAACTTGGAGAGAAGCGGTTTCGTGGTGTAGCTGGCTATCACGTCAGTCTAACACACTGAAGGTCTCCAGTTCAAACCCGGGCGAAGCCATAATTTTTCTCTGGAGTTATCATACTTTTTTTTCAAAATATTTTTGGTGTACGTTGCATTCATTCACATATGGAAACGAAAGTAAATCGTGTGACCTGTACAAAGTGACATACGGAAGCAACATACAAATCCATTGCAAAACTAACCATGACATTTTTTAAATAGAATTCTTGATTGATTGTAGTTACTTTTTCTCTCTAAAAAAAGGAACGATTGTAGTTACTTCTTAATGGAACATGTTGTTGGGGAATGCAGTAATTTCAAAAAAAATCCTACGCACACACAAGATCTATCTAAGTGATGCATAGCAACGAGAGGGGAGAGTGTTGTCCACGTACCCTCGTAGACCGAAAGCGGAAGCGTTATGACAACGCGGTTGATGTAGTCGTACGTCTTCACAATCCGACCGATCCTAGTACCGAAAGTACGGCACCTCCGCGATCTGCACACGTTCAGTTCGGTGACGTCCCACAAACTCTAGGTCCAGCTGAGTGTCGGGGGAGAGCTTCGTCAGCACGACGGCGTGATGACGGTGATGATGAAGTTACCGATGCAGGGCTTCGCCTAAGCACTACAACAATATGACCGAGGTGGAAATCTATGGAGGGGGGCACCGTACACGGCTAAGACAACTGTCAACTTGGAGAGAAGCGGTTTCGTGGTGTAGCTGGCTATCACGTCAGTCTAACACACTGAAGGTCTCCAGTTCAAACCCGGGCGAAGCCATAATTTTTCTCTGGAGTTATCATACTTTTTTTTCAAAATATTTTTGGTGTACGTTGCATTCATTCACATATGGAAACGAAAGTAAATCGTGTGACCTGTACAAAGTGACATACGGAAGCAACATACAAATCCATTGCAAAACTAACCATGACATTTTTTAAATAGAATTCTTGATTGATTGTAGTTACTTTTTCTCTCTAAAAAAAGGAACGATTGTAGTTACTTCTTAATGGAACATGTTGTTGGGGAACGCAGTAATTTCAAAAAAAATCCTACGCACACACAAGATCTATCTAAGTGATGCATAGCAACGAGAGGGGAGAGTGTTGTCCACGTACCCTCGTAGACCGAAAGCGGAAGCGTTATGACAACGCGGTTGATGTAGTCGTACGTCTTCACGATCCGACCGATCCTAGTACCGAAAGTACGGCACCTCCGCGATCTGCACACGTTCAGTTCGGTGACGTCCCACAAACTCTAGGTCCAGCTGAGTGTCGGGGGAGAGCTTCGTCAGCACGACGGCGTGATGACGGTGATGATGAAGTTATCGATGCAGGGCTTCGCCTAAGCACTACAACGATATGACCGAGGTGGAAATCTATGGAGGGGGGCACTGTACACGGCTAAGACAACTGTCAACTTGTGTGTCCTAGGGGTGCCCCCTCTCCCATATATAAAGGAGCAAGGGAAGGGGGCCGGCGGCCTCATAGGGTGCGCCCCAAGGGGGGAATCCTACTCCTACTAGGAGTAGGTTCCCCCTTTCCTAGTCCAACTAGGAGGGGAAGGAAAGAGGAGGAGGGGAGAAGGAAAGAGGGGGCGGACCCCCAAGCCCTAAACCAATTCGGTTTGGGCCTGGGGGGCGGGCCCCACAGCTCCCTTGCTGCCCTCTATTTCCACTAAGGCCCATGAAGGCCCATTGACCCCCCGGGGGTTCCGGTAACTCCCCGGTACTCCGGTATTTATCCGGTGACCCCCGGAACCTTTCCGGTGTCCGAATATAACCTTCCAATATATCAATCTTTATGTCTCGACCATTTCGAGACTCCTCGTCATGTCCGTGATCTCATACGGGACTCCGAACAACCTTAGGTACATCAAAACACATAAACTCATAATACCGATCGTCACCGAACGTTAAGCGTGCGGACCCTACGGGTTCAAGAACTATGTAGACATGACCGAGACTCGCTTCCGGTCAATAACCAATAGCGGAACCTGGATGCTCATATTGGTTCCTACATATTCTACGAAGATCATTATCGGTCAAACCGCATAACAACATACGTTGTTTCCTTTGTCATCGGTATATAAAGGAGCACGGGGAGGGGGCCGGCGGCCTCATAGGGTGCGCCCCAAGGGGGGAATCCTACTCCTTCTAGGAGTAGGTTCCCCCTTTCCTAGTCCAACTAGGAGGGGAAGGAAAGAGGAGGAGGGGAGAAGGAAAGAGGGGGCCGGACCCCCAAGCCCTAAACCAATTCGGTTTGGGCCTAGGGGGGCGCGCCCCACAGCTTCCTTGCTGCCCTCTATTTCCACTAAGGCCCATGAAGGCCCATTGACCCCCCGGGGGGTTCCGGTAACTCCCCGGTACTTCGGTATTTATCCGGTGACCCCCGGAACCTTTCCGGTGTCCGAATATAACCTTCCAATATATCAATCTTTATGTCTCGACCATTTCGAGACCCCTCGTCATGTCCGTGATCTCATACGGGACTCCGAACAACCTTCAGTACATCAAAACACATAAACTAATAATACCGATCGTCACCAAAAGTTAAGCATGCGGACCCTACAGGTTCGAGAACTATGTAGACATGACCGAGACTCACTTCCGATCAATAACCAATAGCGGAACCTGGATGCTCATATTGGTTCGTACATATTCTACGAAGATCTTTATCGGTCAAACCGCATAACAACATACGTTGTTCCCTTTGTCATCGGTATATAAAGGAGCACGGGGAGGGGGCCGGCGGCCTCACAGGGTGTGCCCCAAGGGGGGAATCCTACTCCTACTAGGAGTAGGTTCCCCCTTTCCTAGTCCAACTAGGAGGGGAAGGAAAGAGGAGGAGGGGAGAAGGAAAGAGGGGGCCGGACCCCCAAGCCCTAAACCAATTCGGTTTGGGCCTAGGGGGGCGCGCCCCACAGCTTCCTTGCTACCCTTTATTTCCACTAAGGCCCATGAAGGCCCATTGATCCCCCGGGGGGTTCCGGTAACTCCCCGGTACTCCGGTATTTATCCGGTGACCCCCGGAACCTTTCCGGTGTCCGAATATAACCTTCCAATATATCAATCTTTATGTCTCGACCATTTCGAGACCCCTCGTCATGTCCGTGATCTCATACGGGACTCCGAACAACCTTCGGTACATCAAAACACATAAACTCATAATACCGATCGTCACCGAACGTTAAGCATGCGGACCCTACGGGTTCGAGAACTATGTAGACATGACCGAGACTCATTTCCGATCAATAACCAATAGCGGAACCTGGATGCTCATATTGGTTCCTACATATTCTACGAAGATCTTTATCGGTCAAACCGCATAACAACATACGTTGTTCCCTTTGTCATCGGTATATAAAGGAGCACGGGGAGGGGGCCGGCGGCCTCATAGGGTGCGCCCCAAGGGGGGAATCCTACTCCTACTAGGAGTAGGTTCCCCCTTTCCTAGTCCAACTAGGAGGGGAAGGAAAGAGTAGGAGGGGAGAAGGAAAGAGGGGGCCGGACCCCCAAGCCCTAAACCAATTCGGTTTGGGCCTAGGGGGGCGCGCCCCACAGCTTCCTTGCTGCCCTCTATTTCCACTAAGGCCCACGAAGGCCCATTGACCCCCCCGGGGGGTTCCGGTAACTCCTCGGTACTCCGGTATTTATCCGGTGACCCCCGGAACCTTTCCGGTGTCTGAATATAACCTTCCAATATATCAATCTTTATGTCTCGACCATTTCGAAACTCCTCGTCATGTCTGTGATCTCATACGGGACTCCGAACAACCTTCGGTACATCAAAACACATAAACTCATAATACCGATCGTCACCGAACGTTAAGCATGCGGACCCTACGGGTTCGAGAACTATGTAGACATGACCGAGACTCACTTCCGATCAATAACCAATAGCGGAACCTGGATGCTCATATTGGTTCCTATATATTCTACGAAGATCTTTATCGGTCAAACCGCATAACAACATACGTTGTTCCCTTTGTCATCGGTATGTTACTTGCCCGAGATTCGATCGTCGGTATCTCAATACCTAGTTCAATCTCGTTACCGGCAAGTCTCTTTACTCGTTCCATAATGCATCATCCCGCAACTAACTCATTAGTCACATTGCTTGCAAGGCTTATAGTGATGTGCATTACCGAGAGGGCCCAGAGATACCTCTCCGAAACACGGAGTGACAAATCCTAATCTCGATCTATGCCAACCCAACAAACACCATCGGAGACACATGCATATCATCTTTATAATCACCCAGTTACGTTGTGACGTTTGATAGCACACTAAGTGTTCCTCCGGTATTCGGGAGTTGCATAATCTCATAGTCATAGGAACATGTATGAGTCATGAAGAAAGCAATAGCAACAAACTAAATGATCATCGTGCTAAGCTAACGGATGGGTCAAGCCAATCACATCATTCTCTAATGATGTGATCCCGTTAATCAAATGACAACACATGTCTATGGCTAGGAAACTTAACCATCTTTGATTAACGAGCTAGTCTAAGTAGAGGCATACTAGTGACACTATGTTTGTCTATGTATTCACACATTTATTAAGTTTCCGGTTAATACAATTCTAGCATGAATAATACACATTTATCATGAAATAAGGAAATAAATAACAACTTTATTATTGCCTCTAGGGCATATTTCCTTCAGTCTCCCACTTGCACTAGAGTTAATAATCTATATCACATCACCATGTGATTAACACTCATAGTTCACATCACCGTGTGATTAACACCTATAGTTCACATCGCCATGTGACCAACACCCAAAGGGTTTACTAGAGTCAATAATCTAGTTCACATGGCTATGTGATTAACACCCGAAGAGTACTTAGGTGTGATCATGTTTTGCTTGTGAGAGAAGTATAGTCAACGGGTCTGTCACATTCAGAGCCGTATGTATTTTGCAAATTTTCTATTTCTACAATGCTCTGTATGGAGCTACTCTGGCTAATTGCTCCCACTTTCAATATGTATCCGGATTGTGACTTAGAGTCATCCGGATCGGTGTAAAAGCTTGCATCGACGTAAATCTTTATGACGAACTCTTTTATCACCTCCATAACCGAGAAATATTTCCTTAGTCCTCTAAGGATAATTTTGACCGCTGTCCAGTGATCTACTCCTAGATCAAAATTGTACTCCCTTGCCAAACTCAGGGCAGGGTATACAATAGGTCTGGTACACATCATGGCATACTTTATAGAACCTATGGCTGAGGCATAGGGAATGACTTTCATTCTCTCTCTATCTTCTGTTGTGGTCAGGCTTTGAGTCATACTCAACTTCACACCTTGCAACACAGGCAAGAACTCTTTCTTTGACTGTTCCATTTTGAACTACTTCAAAATCTTGTCAAGGTATGTACTCATTGAAAAAAATTATCAAGCGTCTTGATCTATCTCTATAGATCTTGATGCTCAATATGTAAGCAGCTTCACCGAGGTCTTTCTTTGAAAAACTCCTTTGAAACACTCCTTTATGCTTTCCAGAAAATTCTACATTATTTCTGATCAACAATATGTCATTCACATATACTTATCAGAAAGGCTGTAGTGCTCCCACTCACTCTCTTGTAAATACAGGCTTCACCGTAAGTCTGCATAAAACTATATGCTTTGATCAACTTATCAAAGCGTATATTCCAACTCCGAGATGCTTGCACCAGTCCATAGATGGATCGCTGGAGCTTGCATATTTTGTTAGCACCTTTAGGATTGACAAAACCTTCTGATTGCATCATATACAACTCTTCTTTAATAAATCCATTAAGGAATGCAGTTTTGTTATTCATTTGCCAGATTTCATAAAATGCGGCAATTGCTAACATGATTCGGACAGACTTAAGCATCGCTACGAGTGAGAAAATCTCATCGTAGTCAACACCTTGAACTTGTCGAAAACCTTTCGCGACAAGTTGAGCTTTGTAGATAGTAACACTACCATCAGCGTCCGTCTTCCTCTTGAAGATCCATTTATTCTCAATGGCTTGCCGATCATCGGGCAATTCCACCAAAGTCCATACTTTGTTTTAATACATGGATCCTATCTCAGATTTCATGGCCTTAAACCATTTTGCGGAATCTGGGCTCATCATCGCTTCCTCATAGTTCGTAGGTTCGTCATGGTCTAGTAACATGACTTCCGGAACCAGATTACCGTACCACTCTGGTGTGGAACGTACTCTGGTTGACCTACGAGGTTTGGTAGTAACTTCATCTAAAGTTTCATGATCATCATCATTAACTTCCTCACTAATTGATGTAGGCATCACTGGAACTGATTTCTGTGATGAACTACTTTCCAATTCGGGAGAAGGTACAATTACCACATCAAGTTCTACTTTCCTCCCACTCACTTCTTTCGAGAGAAACTCCTTCTCTAGAAAGTATCCATTTTTAGCAACGAATATCTTGCCTTCGGATCTGTGATAGAAGCTGTATCCAACAGTTTCCTTTGGGTATCCTATGAAGACACATTTCTCCGATTTGGGTTCGAGCTTATCAGGTTGAAACTTTTTCACATAAGCATCGCCGCCCCAAACTTTAAGAAACGACAGCTTAGGTTTCTTGCCAAACCACAGTTCATATGGTGCCATCTCAATGGATTTAGATGGTGCCCTATTAATGTGAATGCAGTTGTCTCTAATGCATAACCCCAAAACAATAGCGGTAAATCAGTAAGAGACATCATAGATCACATTATATCTAATAAAGTGTGGTTACGATGTTCGGACGCACCATTACGCTATGGTGTTCTCGGTGGCATGAGTTGCGAAACTATTCCGCATTGTTTCAAATGAAGACCAAACTCGTAACTCAAATATTCTCCTCCACGATCAGATCGTAGAAACTTTATTTTCTTGTTACAATGTTTTTCTACTTCACTCTGAAATTCTTTGAACTGTTCAAATGTTTCAGACTTATGTTTCATTAAGTAGATATACCCATATCTGCTCAAATCATCTGTGAAGGTCAGAAAATAATGATACCCGCCGTGAGCCTCAACACTCATCGGACTGCATACATCAGTATGTATTATTTCCAATAAGTCAGTTGCTCGCTCCATTGTTCCAAAGAACGGAGTTTTAGTCATCTTGCCCATGAGGCATGGTTCACAAGCATCATGTGATTCATAATCAAGTGATTCGAAAAGCCCATCAGCATGGAGTTTCTTCATGCGCTTTACACCAATATGACCTAAACGGCAGTGCCACAAATAAGTTGCACTATCATTATTAACTTTGCATCTTTTGGCTTTAATATTTATGAATATGTGTATCACTACAATCGAGATCCAACAAACCATTTTCATTGGGTCTATGACCATAGAAGGTTTTATTCATGTAAACAGAACAACAATTATTCTCAAACTTAAATGAATAACCGTATTGCAATAAACATGATCAAATCATATTCATGCTCAACGCAAACACCAAATAACATTTATTTAGGTTCAATACTAATCCCGAAAGTATAGGGACTGTGAGATGATGATCATATCAATCTTGGAACTACTTTCCAACACACATCGTCACTTCACCCTTAACTAATTTCTATTCATTCTGCAACTCCCGTTTCGAGTTACTACTCTTAGCAACTGAACTAGTATCAAATGTCGAGGGGTTGCTATAAACACTAGTAATGATATGGGGTGGCCCGATCTTCTCAGTAAGCTCGTGGTGGTATGATGATGATAGATAACTGGGTGTCACCGATGATCTCTCCTCACTAGATCCCTGATGCCAATGCAACAGCTCTCTACCCTTCGGATATTCACGACTTCACACACTTGCGCAACGTAGCCGTCGACCACGAAACGGTATAATTTCAATTCACTAATTCCCAATGGAACAGCAGATTACACTCAACTTGTAGTTCAAATCTCCAGATCGATACGAATTGGAGATGCAATTTCAGATGAATGCTTGATAGCAAGTTCAACGAAACTAGGGTTTAATTTTAATGTGGTCTAACCCTAATTGTGGGCGCCCCAAGAGTACTTATAGAGGTGGGGGCGTCCACCACTCAAACCAAACCCGAACCCAACTTGGGTTCAGCCCAAACTGACTCAGTTCGACTCAAACAGATACAAACTGACCCAATGGTTGGGTGCAGCCAACTAGGCGCGCAGGCCGTATGTGTAAGGCGCACAACCACTTGGTGGTGCGCCATATGTGGCCTCCTGCGTGGTGTCCTCCTCATGTTGGTCGCCGTCCTCCCTCTCCTCCCTCGCGTCCATGTGCATGATCACCACGTCTTGCTCTAGCTGCTTCAACTCCTCGTTCCCTCGTGCTATGCCTTCTTCTCCCATGAACCTGAGTATGCAAACACACAAAGACTTAGGCAGTAAACAATTCTTATTAACGAAATAATCAGAATCTATTAAGAGCAAATTCACCTGTTGTTCTATTAGCTTTGCACGGGCTCTTGTAATAGGTCCAATTCTGATTTCATCATTGGACTTCCTCTTTGCATCAATTGGTTGGTCAACATCATGAGATGGAAGAATAGTAGGGATGTCCTCATCATCTCCCCCCCCCTTCAAAAGGCGTCGACCTCGACGCTCCAAGGTCTTCTCCATCATACGGTGACAAATCAACAACGTTGAAGCTGTTGCTAACGCCACCAAACTCAGCAATAGGAATATCAATCGAGTAGGCATTGTCATTTATCTTGGCTAGCACCTTGTAAGGACCAGCTCCACGCGGCCGCAACTTGGAACGCCGCAGATGTGGGAACCTATCCTTGCGCAGATGCACCCAAACCATATCTCCAGGCTGAAACAAAACTTGCTTTCTTGATTGGTTTCTTGCAGCAGCAATGTTCTTGGCTTTCTTCTCAATAGCCTCCCGTGTCTTCTCATGAATTTTCTTCACATAATCTGCTCGTTTTGATGCCTCCATGTTTACTCTCTCATGCAATGGAAGAGGCAGCAAATCTAGTGGTG
Organism: Aegilops tauschii subsp. strangulata; assembly: GCF_002575655.3. Taxonomy (NCBI): domain Eukaryota; kingdom Viridiplantae; phylum Streptophyta; class Magnoliopsida; order Poales; family Poaceae; genus Aegilops; species Aegilops tauschii. The sequence continues at coordinate 394,326,188 of NC_053035.3, forward strand.
TGATAGGTTTGAAACCATACACCACCTCAAAAGAACAAAGCTGGGTAGTAGTGTGCACCGCTCTGTTATATGCAAACTCAACATGTGGCAAACACTCCTCCCACTCACATAGATGTTTCTTGATCATAGCTCGCAGCAATTGTGACAATGTTCGATTCACCACCTCTGTTTGACCATCCGTTTGGGGATGCCATGTAGTACTGAACAACAGCTTCCTTCCAAGCTTTCCCCGTAGGGTCTTCCAGAAGTAGCTCATAAACTTCACGTTCCTGTCAGAAACAATAGTCTTTGGCACTCCATGCAAGCGTATGATGTCCCTGAAAAATAGGTTAGCAATATGCGACGCATCGTCGCTTTTGTGGCATGCAATAAAATGTGCCATCTTAGAAAATCTATCCACTACCACAAATATAGAATCATGACCTCGTTTAGTGCGTGGCAAACCTAACACAAAATCCATACTTATATCTTCCCATGGTGTGGTAGGTGTAGGTAGTGGTGTATACAAACCGTGAGGCTTTAGTTTTGACTTGGACTTGTTACATGTAATGCAGCGCCTAACAAACCTGTCCACGTTGCGCCTCATCTTGGGCCAATAAAAGTGGTCAGCTAGCATGAGCAACGTCTTCTCACGCCCAAAGTGACCCATCAATCCTCCTGCATGTGATTCCTGCAACAATAGCAAACGCACCGACGATTCTGGAACACATAGTTTGTTAGCATGAAACAAAAATCTATCATGTATGTGGTACTTGTCCCATGCGTTTCGAAGCATACACAAACGATATGCTTCAGCAAAATCATGATCAATTGCATACAAATCACACAAACTCTCTAAACCAGGAATTTTAACATCGAGATGTGTCAATAACATGTTCTTCCTAGATAGAGCATCGGCAACAACATTATCTTTCCCTTTCTTATGCTTAATTATGTAGGGAAACGACTCAATGAACTCAACCCACTTAGCTAGGCGCCTATGCAAGTTAGATTGAGCTTTCAGATATTTTAAAGCTTCATGATCAGAATGTATGATGAATTCTTTTGGCCACAAATAATGTTTCCAAACCTCAAGAACTCTAACAAGCGCATACAATTCTTTGTCATAAACAGGATAATTCAGTCTAGCACCAGAAAGTTTCTCGCTGAAATAAGCAATAGGTCTACCTTCTTGCATCAACACACCACCAATCCCTATACCACTAGCATCACATTCAACTTCAAATTGCTTAGAAAAATCAGGTAGCGCAAGTAATGGTGCAGAAGTTAGCAAACGTTTCAGCTTATTAAATGCATGATCTTGTGCAGTGCCCCAAACAAAAGGCACTCCTTTCCTAGTTAATTCATTCAATGGTTCAGCAATAGTACTAAAATCTTTCACAAAACGCCGATAGAAACCAGCAAGACCGTGAAAACTTCGTACTTGACTAACATTGATGGGAGTAGGCCAGTTTTGAATTGCTTCAATTTTAGATGAATCTACTTCTACCCCATGCTTAGATACAACATATCCCAGAAATATGACCTTATCTTTTGCAAATGTGCACTTCTCAAGATTATCATATAATTTAGCATCACGCAACACTTGCAAAACTTGTCTAATATGATCACAATGTTCAGATTTATTGCGGCTGTAAATAAGTATGTCATCAAAATATACAACCACGAAACGGCCAATAAACTCTTGCAAAACATGATTCATTAATCTCATGAATGTACTAGGTGCATTAGTAAGACCAAAAGGCATAACTAGCCACTCATATAAACCAAATTTAGTTTTGAAAGAAGTTTTCCATTCATCCCCTTCTTTCATCCTAATTTGATGATAACCACTACGCAAATCAATTTTAGAGAAAACAGCAGCACCACTCAATTCATCTAGCATATCCTCCAAGCATGGAATAGGATGACGATATCGAATAGTGATGTTGTTAATAGCTCTACAATCGACGCACATGCGCCATGTACCATCTTTCTTAGGCACCAAAATAACAGGAACATCACAAGGACTAAGAGAAACACGAATACCCTTTGTCTAGTAGTGCTTGCACTTGCTTCTGTATTTCCTTCGTCTCTTCGGGGTTGGTCCTATATGGCGCTCGGTTGGGGAGGGTAGCGCCTGGTATGAGATCAATTTGGTGCTCAATTCCACGCAATGGTGGCAGCCCCGCTGGTACCTCCTCTGGAAACACATCGCCATATTCCTGCAAAACAGTAGACACACCAGGAGAAACAGGTTGCATATCATTAGAAACTAAAACCTCGCCTTTGTACATAAGCACAAGAGGCATGGCTGTAGGATCCTCTCGAAATTCTCTCATGTCTTCTTTGGTGGCTAATATAAGCAAACTAGGCTCTCTTGCACTTTTCGTTATAGTGTCACCCACGGCTATTACATTGTTCTCTCGTGCAGGTGGCTGTTCGATATTCACTTCTGTTTTCTGACGAGACTCATTCACAATTTGCTGTGGTAACATAGGTTGTAAGTTGGTTTTCTTGCCCTTGAACTCCAAGTGATAGGTATGGGCACGGCCAGCACAATGGCAGTCATAGAGCCATGGCCGACCCAATAAAAGATGGCAAACTGTCATAGGAACCACATCAAATTCAATGGAATCCTTGTATGGTCCTATCTCAAAATTTACGCGCACCATATGATTCACCTTCATCTCACTATTGTCACTCAACCATTGTATGTAATATGGATTTGGGTGAGGTAAATATTTCAGATTTAGCTTGGCACATAACTCCTTGCTTGCAAGATTGTGGTAGCTACCTCCATCAATGATCACCTTACAAGCTTTGTTGGGGCCAACTAGTGCTTTTGTTTGGAACAGATTGCAGCGCTGTGAATCAGCATGTGGCTGCACACTAAGAGCACGCTGCGAGATAACAATAGTAGGCGCTGGAGAAGCAAATGCATCTATGCTGCCTTCACTTGTGAACCCATCATCATCGGAAGCATATGGGTCAACGTCATCTCCAGTCTCATATTCATTGTCATCGTTCACAATCATCACTTTTCTGTTTGGGAACTCTCGCTTGAAGTGTCCCTTGCCTCCACATGTATGACATAGTATATCGCGATTACGGGCTGTAGACATGTTGGAACCTGAGCTAGCAGCAGGAGCAGTAGGTTTCTTTGATTGTGAAACAGTGGAGGCTGGTTTTGTTGCAGAAGAAGAGGGGCGGCTGGCAGCACCCTCACCAGACGTGTAAGGGGGCGGCTGTGTTCTGTTGGAGAACCGCCCAGCTGTAGCATAACGGGCTTTAATTTGAGCTTCTTCGGCCAACTGGGACTCGGCTTTCTCTTGCATGATGTAGCAGCTCGTTCATTGTATTATATTGGTGATGCCTAACAATACCCTTGATGTTATATTTCAGCCCATGGAGAAAACATTGCATAGACATCTCAACAGATTCTCTAACTCGTGCACGCTGCAGCAACATCTCCATCTCCATGTAATATGCATCAACCGTCATGGAACCTTGCTTCAATTGTGTCAATTTATCATAAACTGTCCGCAAGTAATTAGTGGGAACAAAACGAGCTCGCATGATCTCCTTCATATTGCGCCAAGTAAGAATAGGTAACTCATTGTCTTCCCGTCGTTCACGCACAATGCTATCCCACCAACGCAAAGCATAACCATCAAATTCTGAGGAAGCAAGCTTGATCTTCCTATCTTCAGTGTAATCATGCAAACGCCATAGTTTCTCCATCTTGAGCTCCCATGTGAGGTACTCTTCTACATCAGTGGAGCCTTCAAATCTGGGAATTGTGAACTTAGGCTTGCCCAAACCATCATCCTCCTGAAGTGGTACACGTCGAGCACCAAGTGGTGGTGGGCGAACAGGCCCTTGAAAGCCACGCCCACGGCCGTTATTGCCCATCATGTTTTCATTGTCTCCATGGACACTATCATCATCGCCATGGCCCTCATGTTGGCGTTGCTCAATAGCTACACGCAGTCCATTGACTGAAGTTGTCAATTATTGTATGCTTGTTTGGAGATCATTGACTTGTGTTTGCATAGCATTGACTGTAGTGTTAGTTGCATCCACTTTCATTTGTACAGCTTGAATATCAGCATCAATATTGTCAGTGGATCTATTGATAAGCCCTGTCAAATGATCACGGAGAGCTTCATATTCCTTCCATGTAACACACTCATCACCATCCTTTTTCTACATCACATCAACACCATTCTCAGACATGATTAGCAGGTTAGTGTACTAAATCAAAAATCGTTTTGGTGGAACACTCACAACTCACTGAAAATTGACAAGAAAAGGAAATCTTACCGTTCCAAAGTGAATAGCAATGCACACTTACCAGGTCGGATAGAAGACTAGTGCACGGATGTGATGAAGTGAATACTAGGGTATAAGAGCTACCACACGACAGAGCAGGATTATATTTGGTGGAGCTGTAGGTATGGTACCCTATCTACATCGAAGACAAGTCCTAGTGCTGATCGTGTGATACACACCCAAAGAAACTCACGCAGTGGAGATAAATGGGGCAATTGCAACTCTGAAAATGAGCGTAAATTTGATGTATGTGTCGGAGTAATGCTCGTGTTGCAATGCACAGGGAGAGACGCTAGCAAAAAGCTCAGGGTATACGGGCACAAGATTGCTCACTACTAGTGCAAATACCAAAATAATATAATTCGAACACTGCAATAGATAGTAGCAACTTCTAGCCAATGTCTCTCTCTTTTCTTTCTTCCTTTTTTTTATTCACGCTTTCTTTTTCTCTTTCTTTTGCTCTTTTTTTATTCACTCTTTTTTTGTATGGTTGCTACAGTAAAACCATATCAATCTTGAAACTACTTTCCAATACACATCGTCACTTCACCCTTAACTAGTTTCTGTTCATTCTGCAACTCCCGTTTTGAGTTACTACTCTTAGCAACTGAACTAGTATCAAATGCTGAGGGGTTGCTATAAACACTAGTAATGATACGGGGTGGCCCGATCTTCTTAGTAAGCTCGTGGTGGTATGATGATGATGATAGATAACTGGGTGTCACCGATGATCTCTCCTCGCTAGATCCCTGATGCCAATGCAACAACTCTCTACCCTTCGGATATTCACGACTTCACACACTTGCGCAACGTAGCCGTCGACCACGAAACGGTATAATTGCAATTCACTAATTCCCAATGGAACAGCAGATTACACTCAACTTGTAGTTCAAATCTCCAGATCGATACGAATTGGAGATGCAATTTTAGATGAATGCTTGATAGCAAGTTCAACGAAACTAGGGTTTAATTTTAACATGGTCTAACCCTAATTGTGGGCGCCCCAAGAGTACTTATAGAGGTGGGGGCGTCCACTACTCAAACCAAACCCGAACCCAACTTGGGTTCAGCCCAAACTGACTCAGTTCGACTCAAACAGATACAAACTGACCCAATGGTTGGGTGCAGCCAAATAGGCGCGCAGGCTGTATGTGTAAGGCGCACAACCACTTGGTGGTGCGCCATATGTGGCCTCCTGCGTGGTGTCCTCCTCCTCATGTTGGTCGCCGTCCTCCCTCTCCTCCCTCGCGTCCATGTGCATGATCACCACGTCTTGCTCTAGCTGCTTCAACTCCTCGTTCCCTCGTGCTATGCTTTCTTCTCCCATGAACCTGAGTATGCAAACACACAAAGACTTAGGCAGTAAACAATTCTTATTAATGAAATAATCAGAATCTATTAAGAGCAAATTCACCTGTTGTTCTATTAGCTTTGCATGGGCTCTTGTAATAGGTCCCATTCTGATTTCATCATTGGACTTCTTCTTTGCATCAATTGGTTGGTCAACATCATGAGATGGAAGAATAGTAGGGATGTCCTCATCAAGTAAAGTACACATAAATAACATGTATATCAAATATACCTTTGTTCACTTTGCCATCCTTCTTATCCGCCAAGTATCTAGGGTATTTCCACTTCCAATGACCAGTCCCTTTGTAGTAGAAACACTTAGTCTCAGGCTTAGTTCCAGACTTGGGCTTCTTCACTTGAGCAGTAACTTGCTTGTCGTTCTTCTTGAAGTTCCCCTTCTTCCCTTTGCCCTTTTTCTTGTAACTAGTGGTCTTTTCAACCATCAACACTTGATGCTTTTCTTGATTTCTACCTTCACCGATTTTAGCATCGCGAAGAGCTTGGGAATTGTTTTCGTCATCCCTTGCATATTATAGTTCATCACGAAGTTGTAGTAACTTGGTGATAGTGACTAGAGAACTTTGTCAATTACTATCTTATCTGGAAGATTAACTCCCACTTGATTCAAGCAATTGTAGTACTCAGACATTCTGAGCACATGCTCACTCGTTGAGCTATTCTCCTCCATCTTGTAGGCTAAGTACTTTGTCAGAGGTCTCATACCTCTTGATTCGGGCATGAGTCTGAAATACCAATTCCAGCTCTTGGAACATCTCATATGCTCTGTGTTGTTCAAAACGTTTTTGAAATCCCGGTTCTAAGCCGTATAGCATGGTGCCCTAAACTATCAAGTAGTCATCATACCGAGCTTTGTCAAAACGTTCATAACATCTGTATCTGCTCCTGCAATAGGTCTGTCACCTAGCGGTGCATCAAGGACATAATTCTTCTGTGCAGCAATGAGGATAATCCTCTGATCACGGACCAAGTCCGCATCATTGCTACTATCAACTTTCAACAGATTTTTCTCTAGGAACATATCAAAATAAATGGGGAGCTATATCACGAGCTATTGATCTACAACATAGATATGCTAATACTACCAGGACTGAGTTCATGATAAATTAAAGTTCAATTAATCATATTATTTAAGAACTCCCACTTAGATAGACATCCCTCTAGTCATCTAAATGACCACGTGATCCAAATCAACTAAACCATGTCCGATCATCACGTGAGATGGAGTAGTTTTCAATGGTGAACATCACTATGTTGATCATATCTACTATATGATTCACGCTCGACCTTTCGGTCTCCAGTGTTCCGAGGCCATATCTGCATATGCTAGGCTCGTCAAGTTTAACTCGAGTATTCTGCGTGTGCAAAACTGACTTGCACCCGTTGTATGTGAATGTAGAGCTTATCACACCCGATCATCACGTGGTGTCTCGGCACGACGAACTTTCGCAGCGGTGCATACTCAGGGAGAACACTTGTACCTTGAAATTTAGTGAGAGATCATCTTATAATGCTACCGCCGAACTAAGCAAAATAAGATGCATAAAGGATAAACATCACATGCAATCAATATAAGTGATATGATATGGCCATCATCATCTTGTGGCTTTGATCTCCATCTCCAAAGCACCATCATGATCACCATCGTCACCGGCGCGACACCTTGATCTCCATTGTAGCATCGTTGTCGTCTCGCCAACTATTGCTTCTACGACTATCGCTACCGCTTAGTGATAAAGTAAAAAACAATTACAGGGCGATTGCATTGCATACAATAAAGCGACAACCATATGGCTCCTGCCAGTTGCCGATAACTCTATTACAAAACATGATCATCTCATACAATGAAATTTAGCATCATGTCTTGACCATATCACATCACAACAAGCCCTGCAAAAACAAGTTAGACGTCCTCTACTTTGTTGTTGCAAGTTTTACGTGGCTGCTACGGGCTGAGCAAGAACCGTTCTTACCTACGCATCAAAACCACAACGATAGTTCATCAAGTTAGTGTTGTTTTAACCTTCACAAGGACCGGGCGTAGCCACACTCGATTCAACTAAAGTTGGAGAAACTGACACCCGCCAATCACCTGTGTGCGAAGCACGACGGTGAAACCAGTCTCGCGTAAGCGTACGCGTAATGCCGGTCTGGGCCGCTTCATCCAACAATACCGCCGAATCAAAGTATGACATGCTGGTAAGCAGTCTGACTATTATAGCCCACAACACTTTGTGTTCTACTCATGCTTATAACATCTACGCATAGACCTGGCTCGGATGCCACTGTTGGGGAACGCAGTAATTTCAAAAAAAATCCTACGCACACGCAAGATCCATCTAGGTGATGCATAGAAACGAGAGGGCAGAGTGTTGTCCACGTACCCTCGTAGACCGAAAGCGGAAGCGTTATGACAACGTGGTTGATGTAGTCGTATGTCTTCATGATCCGACCGATCATAGTACCGAAAGTACAGCACCTCCGCGATCTACACACGTTCAGCTCAGTGACATCCCACGAACTCTAGATCCAGCTGAGTGACGGGGAAGAGCTTCGTCAGCACGACGGCGTGATGACGGTGATGATGAAGTTACCAATGCAGGGCTTCGCCTAAGCACTATAACGATATGACCGAGGTGGAAATCTATGGAGGGGGGCACCGCACACGGCTAAGACAACTGTCAACTTGTGTGTCCTAGGGGTGCCCCCCTCTCCCGTATATAAAGGAGCAAGGGGAGGGGGCCGGCGGCCTCATAGGGTGTGCCCCAAGGGGGGAATCCTACTCCTACTAGGAGTAGGTTCCTCTTTTCCTAGTCCAACTAGGAGGGGAAGGAACGAGGAGGAGGGGAGAAGGAAAGAGGGGGCCGGCCCCCAAGCCCTAAACCAATTCGGTTTGGGCCTAGGGGGGCGCGCCCCACAGCTCCCTTCCTGCCCTCTATTTCCACTAAGGCCCAATGAACCCTCGGGGGGTTCCGGTAACTCCCTGGTACTCCGGTATTTATCCGGTGACCCCCGGAACCTTTCCGGTGTCCGAATATAACCTTCCAATATATCAATCTTTATGTCTCGACAATTTCGAGACTCCTCGTCATGTCCGTGAGCTCATCCGGGACTCCGAACAACCTTCGGTACATCAAAACACATAAACCCATAATGTCGATCGTCACTGAACGTTAAGCGTGCGGACCCTACGGGTTCGAGAACTATGTAGACATGACCGAGACTCACTTCGGGTGAATAACCAATAGCGAAACCTGGATGCTCATATTGGTTCCTAGATATTCTACAAAGATCTTTATCGGTCAAACCGCATAACAACATACGTTGTTACCTTTGTCATCGATATGTTAATTGCCCGAGATTCAATCGTCGGTATCTCAATACCTAGTTCAATATCATTCCCGGCAAGTCTCTTTACTCGTTCCGTAATGCATCATCCCGCAACTAACTCATTAGTCACATTGCTTGCAAGGCTTATAGTGATGTGCATTACCGAGAGGGCCCAGAGATACCTCTCCGAAACACGGAGTGACAAATCCTAATCTCGATCTATGCCAACCCAACAAACACCTTCGGAGACACCTGTAGAGCATCTTTATAATCACCCAGTTACGTTGTGACGTTTGATAGCACAGTAAGTGTTCCTCCGTTATTCGGGAGTTGCATAATCTCATAGTCATAGGAACATGTATGAGTGATACGTCTCCATCGTATCTACTTTTCCAAACACTTTTGCCCTTGTTTTGGACTCTAACTTGCATGATTTGGATGGAACTAACCCGGACTGACGCTTTTTTCAGCAGAATTGCCATGGTGTTATTTTTGTGCAGAAATAAAAGTTCTCGGAATGACCTGAAATTTCACGGAGAATATTTTTGGAATTAATAAAAAATAATGGTGAAAGAATCAAGGCCAGGGGGCCCACACCCTGTCCACGAGGGTGGGGCGCGCCTACCCCCTGGGCGCGCCCCCTGCATCGTGGGCCCCCTAGAGCTCCACTAACCTCAACTCCAACTCTATATATTCACGTTCGGGGAGAAAAAAATCAGAGAGAAGGATTCATCGCGTTTTACGATACGGAGCCGCCGCCAAGCCCTAAAATCTCTCGGGAGGGCTGATCTGGAGTCCGTTCGGGGCTCCGGAGAGGGGAATCCGTTGCCGTCGTCATCATCAACCTTCCTCCATCACTAATTTCATGATGCTCACCGACGTTCGTGAGTAATTCATCGTAGGCTTGCTGGACGGTGATGGGTTGGATGAGATTTTTCATGTAATCGAGTTAGTTTTGTTAGGGTTTGATCCCTAGTATCCACTATGTTCTGAGATTGATGTTGCTATGACTTTGCTATGCTTAATGCTTGTCACTAGGGCCCGAGTGCCATGATTTCAGATCTGAACCTATTATGTTTTCATGAATATATGTGAGTTCTTGATCCTATCTTGCAAGTCTATAGTCACCTATTATGTGTTATGATCCGGTAACCCCGAAGTGACAATAATCGGGATACTTACCGGTGATGACCGTAGTTTGAGGAGTTCGTGTATTCACTAAGTGTTAATGCTTCGGTCTGGCACTCTATTAAAAGGAGGCCTTAATATCCCTTAGTTTCCAATTGGACCCCGCTACCACGGGAGGGTAGGACAAAAGATGTCATGCAAGTTCTTTTCCATAAGCAGGTATGACTATATTCGGAATACATGCCTACATTACATTGATGAATTGGAGCTAGTTCTGTGTCACCCTATGTTATAACTTTTGCATGAGGAATCGCATCCGACATAATTATCCATCACCGATCCAATGCCTACGAGCTTTTCACATATTGCTCTTTGCTTAGTTACTTTACCGTTGCCACTGTTACAATTACTACAAAACTGCCACTGTTACTTTTGCCACTGTTACCATTACTTCCATACTACTTTGCTACTACATACTTTGCTGCAGATATTAAGTTATCCAGGTGTGGTTGAATTGACAACTCAACTGCTAATACTTGAGAATATTCTTTGGCTCCCCTTGTGTCGAATCAATAAATTTGGGTTGAATACTCTACCCTCGAAAACTGTTGCGATCCCCTATACTTGTGGGTTATCAAGACTATTTTCTGGCGCTGTTGTTGGGGAGCATAGCTCTATTCTTTGAGTCACTTGGGATTTATATCTGCTGATCACTATGAGGAACTTGAAAGACAAAAGAACTAAGATTTTTCCCTCAACTACGAGGGGAGGTAAGGAACTGCCATCTAGCTCTGCACTTGATTCTCCTTCTGTTTTGAGTAAACTTGCGACACCTAAACGTGCTTCTGCTATTAATTCTGATATGTCGCATGTTATTGATGATGCCACTTCTGCTATGCATGATACTTATGATGAAACTACTTCTATGCTTGATACTACTGTGCCATTAGGTGAATTTTTTGATGAACAACTTGCTAGGGCTAGATAGAATGAAATTATTGAAACTGATGATATTGATGAAAATGATGATGAAGATTCTCCCCCTAGATATGAATTGTCTGTTGTGCCTGAGGGTTATGTTATGGATGAAGAAACTGCTAGAGACTTTCTTGCTTGCAATGATAGATATGATCTTAAGAAATTATTAGCTAAGCTGAAAGAAAAATCTTTGAATGCTAGAATGAAATATGACCCTGCTTTTGCTACTTCACCTATCTGTATTACTGATAAGGATTATGATTTCTCTGTTGATACTGAGATAATTACTTTGGTTGAATCGGATCCTTTTTATGGCTATGAATCTGAAACTGTTGTGGCACATCTTACTAAATTAAATGATATAGCCAACCTATTACTAATGATGAGAAAACTCGCTACTACTATATCCTTAAGTTATTTCCGTTCTCATTAAAGGGTGATGCTAAAACATGGTTTAATTCTCTTGATCCTGGTTGTGTGCGTAGTCCCCAGGATATGATTTATTACTTCTCTGCTAAATATTTCCCCGCTCATAAGAAACAAGCTGCTTTAAGGGAAATATATAATTTTGTGCAAATTGAAGAAGAGAGTCTCCCACAAGCTTGGGGGAGGCTTCTCCAATTACTTAATGATTTGCCTGATCATCCTCTCAAGAAAAATGAAATACTTGATATCTTTTATAATGGACTAACCGATGCTTCGAGAAACCACCTGGATAGTTGTGCTGGTTGTGTTTTCAGGGAAAGAACTGTTGATCAAGCTGAATTGCTATTGAATAATATGTTGACTAATGAAAATAATTGGACACTTCCTGAACCAACTCCTAAGCCAACTCCGAAGAAAAGGGGTATTCTATTTCTCAGTCCTGAAGATATGCAATAGGCAAAGAAATCTATGAAAGAAAAAGGTATTAAAGCTGATGATGTTAAGAATTTACCTCTTATTGAAGAAATACATGGTCTTAATTTGCCGCCTATTGAAGAAATACACGGTCTTAATAACCCGACACAGGTAGTAAAGGTAAATTCTCTCTATAGATTTGATGAAGGTGATATTCCTCGTTATAAGTCTGCTAGCCAATGCTTAGATGAGTTTGATAATTTTATTGTTAAACAAGAAAACTTCAATGCTTATGTTGGTAGAAAATTGAAACGAAATGCTTATATGATTGAACATTTGAGTGATTATATATCTAGAGTTAAAGGTGAACTTAAACTCGTTAGTAAACATGCTTCTATGGTTACCACTCAAGTAGAACAAGTGCTTAAAGCTCAAAATGATTTGCTAAATGAATTAAATAATAAGAAAAATGATAATGCTATTAGAGTTATGACTAGAGGGGGTAAAATGACTCAGGAACCTTTGCATCCTGAGGGCCACCCTAAAAGAATTGAGCAAGATTCTCAGAGAACTAATGTTGATGTACCTAGTCCTTCTATAAAGAAGAAAAAGAAAAATGATAGGACTTTGCATGCTTCTAGCGAACCTGTTGTTGACACACCTGAGAATCCCAATGATATTTCTATTTCTGATGCGGAAACACAATCTGGTGATGAACATGAACCTAGTGATAATGTTAATGATAATGTTCATGTTGATGCTCAACCTAGCAATAACAATGATGTAGAGATTGAACCTGTTGTTGATCTTGATAACCCACAATCAAAGAATCAACGTTATGATAAGAGAGACTTTGTTGCTAGGAAGCACGGTAAAGAAAGAGAACCATGGGTTCAGAAACCCATGCCTTTTCCTCCCAAACCATCCAAGAAAAAGGATGATGAGGATTTTGAGTGCTTTGCTGAAATGATTAGACCTATCTTTTTGCGTATGCATTTGACTGATATGCTTAAAATGAACCCTTATGCTAAATACATGAAGGATATTGTTACAAATAAGAGAAAGATACCGGAAGCTGAAATTTCCACCATGCTTGCTAACTATACTTTTAAGGGTGGAATACCAAAGAAACTTGGAGATCCAGGGGTACCAACTATACCATGCTCCATTAAAGGAAACTATGTTAAAACTGCTTTATGTGATCTTGGAGCCGGTGTTAGTGTTATGCCTCTCTCTTTATATCGTAGACTTGCTTTGAATAAGTTGACACCTACTGAAATATCTTTGCAAATGGCTGATAAATCAACTACTATACATGTCGGTATTTGTGAGGATGTGCCTGTTGTGGTTGCAAACGTTACTATTTTAACGGACTTTGTTATTCTTGATATTCCCGAGGACGATAGTATGTCGATTATCCTTGGTAGACCCTTTTTGAATACCGCAGGGGCTGTTATTGATTGCAACAAAGGCAATGTCACTTTTCATGTTAATGGTAATGAGCATACGGTACACTTTTCGAGGAAACAACCTCAAGTCCACAGTATCAATTCTATTGGAAAATTTTCAACTATTACTATTGGAGGTTCTGAATTTCCTCTTCCTACTGTTAAAAAGAAATATGATATTCTTATTGTTGGGGACGTGCATATCCCCGTTGAGGTAACCTAGTGTTATTCGAAATTTCTCCGGTTTCATGTGATTCGGAATGGGTTTGTTAAGAAGACTTGATCAACCTTGTTAGTGGATTCCTTTTGATGAGCATGAGATGGATGAAGTTAGAGAGCACAACCTTCTGTACCCTCCTTTTACTTTCTGTTATTTAGATTAAATAAAGCAAAAATAGTATTTTCTGTCTGTTTTCTGAATTATCCTTGCAATAAAAAATACCCCAAAAATAAAAGTTCTCCAAATGCCCTGAAATTGAAATATGATATTTTCCAGAATATTTAAGAATATCTCGCACTGAGAACACATCAGGGGAAGCCACCACCTGGCCATGAGGGTCCAGGGCGCGCCATGTTGGGGAACGTAGTAATTTCAAAAAATTTCCTACGCACACGCAAGATCATGGTGATGCATAGCAACGAGAGAGGAGAGTGTTGTCCACGTACCCTCGTAGACCGAAAGCGGAAGCGTCAGCACAACGCGGTTGATGTAGTCGTACGTCTTCAAGATCCGATCGATCGAGTACCGAACGCACGGCACCTCCGAGTTCAGCACACGTTCAGCCCGATGACGTCCCTCGAACTCCGATCCAGCCGAGTGTTGAGGGAGAGTTTCGTCAGCACGACGGCGTGGTGACGATGATGATGTTCTACCGACGCAGGGCTTCGCCTAAGCACCGCTACAGTATTATCGAGGTGGACTATGGTGGAGGGGGCACCGCACACGGCTAAAAGATCAAACGATCAATTGTTGTGTCTAGGGTGCCCCCTGCCCTCGTATATAAAGGAGGAAGGGGGGAAGGTGCGACCGGCCAGGAGGAGGCGCGCCAGGAGGAGTCCTACTCCCACCGGGAGTAGGACTCCCTCCCTTCCTTGTTGGACTAGGAGAGGAGAGGGAAGGAGAGAGGGGGAAAGGAAAAGGGGGGCGCCCCCCCCCCTTGTCCAATTCGGACTTGGGGGGGAGGGGCGCGCGGCTGCCCCTTGGCCGCCTCTCCTCTTCCACCAATTGGGCCGATGAGGCCCAATAGCCTCCGGGGGGGTTCCGGTAACCCCCCGGTACTCTGGTATATATCCGATAACCCCCGAAACCATTCCGGTGTCCGAATATAGTCATCCAATATATCAATCTTCATGTCTCGACCATTTCGAGACTCCTCGTCCTGTCCGTGATCACATCCGGGACTCCGAACAACCTTCGGTACATCAAAACATATAAACTCATAATATAACTGTCATCGAAACGTTAAGCGTGCAGACCCTACGGGTTCGAGAACTATGTAGACCTGACCGAGACACGTCTCCAGTCAATAACCAATAGCGGAACCTGGATGCTCATATTGGCTCCCACATATTCTACGAAGATCTTTATCGGTTAGACCGCATAACAACATACGTTGTTCCCTTTGTCATTGGTATGTTACTTGCCCGAGATTCGATCATCGGTATCTCAATACCTGGTTCAATCTCGTTACCGGCAAGTCTCTTTACTCGTTCCGTAATACATCATCCCACAACTAATTCATTAGTTGCAATGCTTGCAAGGCTTAAGTGATGTGCATTACCGAGAGGGCCCAGAGATACCTCTCCGACAATCGGAGTGACAAATCCTAATCTCGAAATACACCAACCCAACAAGTACCTTTGGAGACACCTGTAGAGCACATTTATAATCACCCAGTTACGTTGTGACGTTTGGTAGCACACAAAGTGTTCCTCCGGTAAACGGGAGTTGCATAATCTCATAGTCATAGGAACATGTATTAGTCATGAAGAAAGCAATAACAACATACTAAATGATCGAGTGCTAAGCTAACGGAATGGGTCAAGTCAATCACATCATTCTCCTAATGATGTGATCCCGTTAATCAAATGACAACTCTTGTCTATGGCTAGGAAACATAACCATCTTTGATCAACGAGCTAGTCAAGTAGAGGCATACTAGTGACACTCTGTTTGTCTATGTATTCACACAAGTATTATGTTTCCGGTTAATACAATTCTAGCATGAATAATAAACATTTATCATGATATAAGGAAATAAATAATAACTTTATTATTGCCTCTAGGGCATATTTCCTTCAGTCTCCCACTTGCACTAGAGTCAATAATCCAGATTACACAGTAATGATTCTAACACCCATGGAGCCTTGGTGCTGATAATGTTTTGCTCGTGGAAGAGGCTTAGTCAACGGGTCTGCAACATTCAGATCCGTATGTATCTTGCAAATTTCTATGTCTCCCACCTGGACTAAATCCCGGATGGAATTAAAGAGTCTCTTGATGTGCTTGGTTCTCTTGTGAAATCTGGATTCCTTCGCCAAGGCAATTGCACCAGTATTGTCACAAAAGATTTTCATTGGACCCGATGCACTAGGTATGACACCTAGATCGGATATGAACTCCTTCATCCAGACTCCTTCATTTGCTGCTTCCGAAGCAGCTATGTACTCTGCTTGACATGTAGATCCCGCCACGACGTTTTGTTTAGAACTGCACCAACTGACAGCTCCACCGTTCAATGTAAACACGTATCTGGTTTGCGATTTAGAATCGTCCAGATCAGTGTCAAAGCTTGCACCAACGTAACCATTTACGATGAGCTCTTTGTCACCTCCATAAACGATAAACATATCCTTAGTCCTTTTCAGGTATTTCAGGATGTTCTTGACCGCTGTCCAGTGATCCACTCCTGGATTACTTTGGTACCTCCCTGCTAAACTTATAGCAAGGCACACATCAGGTCTGGTACACATCATTGCATACATGATAGAGCCTATGGCTGAAGCATAGGGAACATCTTTCATCTTCTCTCTATCTTCTGAAGTGGTCGGGCATTGAGTCTTACTCAACTTCACACCTTGTAACACAGGCAAGAACCCTTTCTTTGCTTGATCCATTTTGAACTTCTTCAAAACTTTGTCAAGGTATGTGCTTTGTGAAAGTCCAATTAAGCGTCTTGATCTATCTCTATAGATCTTGATGCCCAATATATACGCAGCTTCACCGAGGTCTTTCATTGAAAAAACTCTTATTCAAGTATCCCTTTATGCTATTCAGAAATTCTATATCATTTCCAATCAGCAATATGTCATCCACATATAATATTAGAAATGCTACAGAGCTCCCACTCACTTTCTTGTAAATACAGGCTTCTCCAAAAGTATGTACAAAACCAAATGCTTTGATCACACTATCAAAGCGTTTATTCCAACTCCGAGAGGCTTGCACCAGTCCATAAATGGATCGCTAGAGCTTGCACACGTTGTTAGCTCCCTTTGGATCGACAAAACCTTCCGGTTGGATCATATACAACTCTTCTTCCAGAAATCCATTCAGGAATGCAGTTTTGACATCCATTTGCCAAATTTCATAATCATAAAATGCGGCAATTGCTAACATGATTCGGACAGACT
This sequence comes from Aegilops tauschii subsp. strangulata, assembly GCF_002575655.3. Lineage (NCBI taxonomy): Eukaryota > Viridiplantae > Streptophyta > Magnoliopsida > Poales > Poaceae > Aegilops > Aegilops tauschii. The sequence continues at coordinate 394,343,227 of NC_053035.3, forward strand.
TAAGCATCGCTACGGGTGAGAAGGTCTCATCGTAGTCAATCCCTTGAACTTGTCGAAAACCTTTTGCAACAAGTCGAGCTTTATAGACAGTAACATTACCGTCAGCGTCAGTCTTCTTCTTGAAGATCCATTTATTCTCAATGGCTTGCCGATCATCGGGCAAGTCAACCAAAGTCCACACTTTGTTCTCATACATGGATCCCATCTCAGATTTCATGGCCTCAAGCCATTTTGCGGAATCTGGGCTCACCATCGCTTCTTCATAGTTCGTAGGTTCGTCATGGTCTAGTAACATAACCTCCAGAACAGGATTACCGTACCACTCTGGTGTTGATCTTACTCTGGTTGACCTACGAGGTTCAGTAACAACTTGATCTGAAGTTCCATGATCATCATCATTAACTTCCTCACTAATTGGTGTAGGCATCACAGAAACCGGTTTCTGCGATGAACTACTTTCCAATAAGGGAGCAGGTACAATTACCTCTTCAAGTTCTACTTTCCTCCCACTCACTTCTTTCGAGAGAAACTCCTTCTCCAGAAAGATTCCAAATTTAGCAACAAAAGTCTTGCCCTCGGATCTGTGATAGAAGGTGTACAGAATAGTCTCCTTTGGGTATCCTATGAAGACACATTTCTCTGATTTGGGTTCGAGCTTATCAGGTTGAAGTTTTTTCACATAAGCAACACAACCCCAAACTTTAAGAAACGACAACTTTGGTTTCTTTCCAAACCACAGTTCATAAGGCGTCGTCTCAACGGATTTTGATGGTGCCCTATTTAACGTGAATGCGGCCGTCTCTAAAGCATAACCCCAAAACGATAGCGGTAAATCAGTAAGAGACATCATAGATCGCACCATATCTAGTAGAGTATGATTACGACATTCGGACACGCCATTGCGTTGTGGTGTTCCGGGTGGCGTGAGTTGCGAAACTATTTTGCATTGTTTCTAATGAAGACCAAACTCATAACTCAAATATTCTCCTCCACGATCAGATCATAGAAACTTTATTTTCTTGTTACGATGATTTTCAACATCACTCTGAAATTCTTTGAACTTTTCAAATGTTTCAGACTTATGTTTCATTAAGTAGATATACCCATATCTGCTTAAATCATCTGTGAAGGTGAGAAAATAACGATATCCGTCACGAGCCTCAACATTCATCGGACCACATACATCTGTATGTATGATTTCCAACAAATCTGTTGCTCTCTCCATAGTTCCGGAGAACGGCGTTTTAGTCATCTTGCCCATGAGGCACGGTTCGCGAGTACCAAGTGATTCATAATCAAGTGGTTCCAAAAGTCCATCAGTATGAAGTTTCTTCATGCGCTTTACACCGATATGACCTAAACGGCAGTGCCACAAATATGTTGCACTATCATTATCAACTCTGCATCTTTTGGCTTCAATACTATGAATATGTGTATCACTACTATCGAGATTCAACAAAAATAGACCACTCTTCATATAAATAGAACAACCATTATTCTCTGATTTAAATGAATAACCGTCTTGCATCAAACAAGATCCAGATATAATGTTCATGCTTAACGCTGGCACCAAATAACAATTATTTAGGTCTAAAACTAATCCCAAAGGTAGATGTAGAGGTAGCGTGCCGACCGCGATTACATCGACTTTGGAACCATTTCCCACGCGCATCGTCGCCTCGTCCTTACCCAATCTTCGCCTAATCTGTAGCCCCTGTTTCGAGTTGCAAATATTAGCAACAGAACCAGTATCAAATACCCAGGTGCTACTGCGAGCATTAGTAAGGTACACATCAATAACATGTATATCACATATACCTTTGTTCACCTTGCCATCCTTCTTATCCGCCAAATACTTGAGGCAGTTCCGCTTCCAGTTACCAGTCTGCTTGCAGTAGAAGCACTCAGTCTCAGGCTTAGGTCCAGACTTGGGTTTCTTCTCCTGAACAGTAACTTGCTTGTTGTTCTTCTTGAAGTTCCCCTTCTTCTTCCCTTTGCCCTTTTTTTGAAACTGGTGGTCTTATTGACCATCAATACTTGATGCTCCTTTTTGATTTCTACCTCCGCAGCCTTTAGCATTGTGAAGAGCTCGTGAATCGTCTTATCCATCCCTTGCATGTTATAGTTCATCACGAAGCTCTTGTAGCTTGGTGGCAGTGATTGGAGAATTCTGTCAATGACGCTATCATCCGGAAGATTAACTCCCAGTTGAATCAAGTGATTATTATACCCAGACATTTTGAGTATATGCTCACTGACAGAACTATTCTCCTCCATCTTGCAGCTGTAGAACTTATTGGAGACTTCATATCTCTCAATTCGGGCATTTGCTTGAAATATTAACTTCAACTCCTGGAACATCTCATATGCTCCATGACGTTCAAAACGTCGTTGAAGTCCCGGTTCTAAGCCGTAAAGCATGGCACATTGAACTATCGAGTAGTCATCAGCTTTGCTCTGCAAGACGTTCTTAACGCCGTCAGTTGCATCGGCAGCAGGCCTGGCACCCAGCGGTGCTTCCAGGACGTAATTCTTCTGTGCAGCAATGAGGATAATCCTCAAGTTACGGACCCAGTCCGTGTAATTTCTACCATCATCTTTCAACTTTGCTTTCTCAAGGAACGCATTAAAATTCAACGGAACAACAACACGTGCCATCTATCTACAATCAACATAGACAAGCAAGATACTATCAGGTACTAAGTTCATGATAAATTTAAGTTCAATTAATCATATTACTTAAGAACTCCCACTTAGATAGACATCCCTCTAATCCTCTAAGTGATCACGTGATCCATATCAACTAAACCATGTCCGATCATCACGTGAGATGGAGTAGTTTCAACGGTGAACATCACTATGTTGATCATATCTACTATATGATTCACGCTCGACCTTTCGGTCTCCGTGTTCTGAGGCCATATTTGTTATATGCTAGGCTCGTCAAGCTTAACTTGAGTATTCCGCGTGTGCAACTGTTTTGCACCCGTTGTATTTGAACGTAGAGCCTATCACACCCGATCATCACGTGGTGTCTCAGCACGAAGAACTTTTGCAACGGTGCATACTCAGGGAGAACACTTATACTTTGATAATTTAGTGAGGGATCATCTTATAATGCTATCGTCAATCAAAGCAAGATAAGATGCATAGAAGATAAACATCACATGCAATCAATATAAGTGATATGATATGGCCATCATCATCTTGTGCTTGTGATCTCCATCTCCGAATCACCGTCATGATCACCATCGTCACCGGCGCGACACCTTGATCTTCATCGTAGCATCGTTGTCGTCTCGCCAATCTTATGCTTCTACGACTATCGCTACCGCTTAGTGATAAAGTAAAGCATTACAGGGCGATTGCATTGCATACAATAAAGCGACAACCATATGGCTCCTGCCAGTTGCCGATAACTCGGTTACAAAACATGATCATCTCATACAATAAAGTTTAGCATCATGTCTTGACCATATCACATCACAACATGCCCTGCAAAAAAAAAGTTAGACGTCCTCTACTTTGTTGTTGCAAATTTTACGTGGCTGCTACGGGCTTAGCAAGAACCGTTCTTACCTACGCATCAAAACCACAACGATAGTTTGTCAAGTTGGTGTTGTTTTAACCTTCGCAAGGACCGGGCGTAGCCACACTCGGTTCAACTAAAGTTGGAGAAACTGACACCCGCCAACCACCTGTGTGCAAAGCACGTCGGTAGAACCAGTCTCGCATAAGCGTACGCGTAATGTCGGTCCGGGCCGCTTCATCCAACAATACCGCCGAACCAAAGTATGACATGCTGGTAAGCAGTATGACTTATATCGCCCACAACTCACTTGTGTTCTACCTGTGCATATAACATCAACGCATAAAACCTGGCTCGGATGCCACTGTTGGGGAACGTAGTAATTTTAAAAAATTTCCTACGCACACGCAAGATCATGGTGATGCATAGCAATGAGAGGGGAGAGTGTTGTCCACGTACCCTCGTAGACCGAAAGCGGAAGCGTTAGCACAACGCGGTTGATGTAGTCGTATGTCTTCACGATCCGACCGATCAAGTACCGAACGCACGGCACCTCCGAGTTCAGCACACGTTTAGCCCGATGACGTCCCTCGAACTCCGATCCAGCCGAGTGTTGAGGGAGAGTTTCGTCAGCACGACGGCGTGGTGACGATGATGATGTTCTACCGACGTAGGGCTTCGCCTAAGCACCGCTACAGTATTATCGAGGTGGACTATGGTGGAGGGGGGCACCGCACACGGCTAAAAGATCAAACGATCAATTGTTGTGTCTAGGGTGCCCCCCTGCCCCCGTATATAAAGGAGCAAGGGGGGAGGTGCGGCCGGCCAGGAGGAGGCGTGCCAGGAGGAGTCCTACTCCCACCGGGAGTAGGACTCCCTCCCTTCCTTGTTGGACTAGGAGAGGAGAGGGAAGGAGAGAGGGGGAAAGGAAAGGGGGCGCGCTGCCCCCCCTCCTTGTCCAATTCGGACTTGGGGGGAGGGGCGCGCGGCTGCCCCTTGTCCGCCTCTCCTCTTCCACCAATTGGGCCCATGAGGCCCAATAGCCTCCGGGGGGTTCCGGTAACCCCCCGGTACTCCGGTATATATCCGATAACCCCCGGAACCATTCCGGTGTCCGAATATAGTCATCCAATACATCAATCTTCATGTCTCGACCATTTCGAGACTCCTCATCATGTCCGTGATCACATCCGGGACTCCGAACAACCTTCGGTACATCAAAACATATAAACTCATAATATAACTGTCATTGTAACGTTAAGCGTGCGGACCCTACGGGTTCGAGAACTATGTAGACATGACCGAGACACGTCTCCGGTCAATAACCAATAGCGGAACCTGGATGCTCATATTGGCTCTGACATATTCTACGAAGATCTTTACCGGTCAGACCGCATAACAACATACGTTGTTCCCTTTGTCATTGGTATGTTACTTGCCCGAGATTCGATCGTCGGTATCTTAATACCTGGTTCAATCTCGTTACCGGCAAGTCTCTTTACTCGTTCCGTAATACATCATCCCACAACTAATTCATTAGTTGCAATGATTGCAAGGCTTAAGTGATGTGCATTACCGAGAGGGCCCAGAGATACCTCTCCGACAATCGGAGTGACAAATCCTAATCTCGAAATACGCCAACCCAACAAGTACCTTTGGAGACACCTGTAGAGCACCTTTCTAATCACCCAGTTACGTTGTGACGTTTGGTAGCACACAAAGTGTTCCTCCGGTAAACGGGAGTTGCATAATCTCATAGTCATAGGAACATGTATAAGTCATGAAGAAAGCAATAGCAACATACTAAACGATCGAGTGCTAAGCTAACGGAATGGGTCAAGTCAATCACATCATTCTCCTAATGATGTGATCCCGTTAATCAAATGACAACTCATGTCTATGGCTAGGAAACATAACCATCTTTGATCAACGAGCTAGTCAAGTAGAGGCATACTAGTGACACTCTGTTTGTCTATGTATTCACACAAGTATTATGTTTCCGGTTAATACAATTCTAGCATGAATAATAAACATTTATCATGATATAAGGAAATAAATGATAACTTTATTATTGCCTCTAGGGCATATTTCCATCACGCCCACCCCCTGGGGCGCGCCCCCTGCGTCGTGGGCCCCACGTGGCCCCCTCCACTTATTCCAGCACCCACACACTTCGTCTTCCTCCAGAAAAAATCACCACAGAGCTCAAACTCATGTTCTAGCTCGTTTTGCTGCGATTTTTGATCTCCTTGCTCAAAGCTCCACCCACAAAACTGTTTTGGGGGATTGTTCTTCGGTATGTGACTTCTCCAATGGTCCAATTAGTTTTTGTTCTAGTGCTTTATATATTGCAAAAAATTTCTGCTTAGGTGATCCTATTCTTGAGCTTGCATGTCAAATTTATATGGTCCCAAGTAGTTCTAATGCATGATATAGTCTCTAGGCACTTGTGGGAGTAGTTGCTATCAATTTTGTTGAGTTTGGTTCACTTTTATTTAAGTTAATAAAAATTTCAGAAATTTTCAGAAAAGGATGAAGAGATTTTTGAGGGGCTCTTCGAGCCGAAGCTCGAAGGACAAGCACAGTGAAGAGGATAAGAAGCCCAAATATAATCTTCCTCGCACTGCGGAGGCCTCACCGACTTCATCCACGACCAGCTCGAACAGAGTCTATTTATCAGTGGGATCCGGAGGAGATCGCTACCCAGCGGCACCCTGAGGATCCTCCTCAGTACACCGGAGAGAGCAGCTTTGATCCGTGGGCATAGACCAACTTAGGCCAAAAGCCTAGGCTTGGGGGAGTACGTATTTCTCACCGATATTACATTCATGTTCACACACTCATGCCAGTTGTCGGTGCTCATACTTTTTCACTGTACTATCCATGCTAGTTTATTTTCTTTTCTAGACTTCTTCTTGTGTGTTTGAAAAATGAAAGTGCGTTAAGTTGACTAGAGGGGGTGAATAGGCGATTTTTATGAATTCTTCACTGAGGAATTTCAGGGTGAGGAAATTCCTAAGCGAAGAACTACTTGCAGCGGAATAAGTGCTCAGATGTAAACATAACAGAACACAAGCATGGTCATCATGATGAAATGAGGACAAGCACAGAGTACAGAAAGCGTAAACACGGGATAACACAGGATGAAGACAAACAGACTGAAGAAATTGAACTGAGGAAATTGAGAAAGACTTCAGTCGAAGTCTTCAAACAGATATGAACAAGCACACAACAACTGTAATGAGGAAATGAAAGAGTTGAGGAAATAGAACCAGTAGGCTTGGTGAAGACAATGATTTGGTAGACCAGTTCCAACTGCTGTGACAGTTGTACGTCTGGTTCGAGCGGCTAGGTATTTAAACCTGAGGACACACAGTCCTCACCGTATTCTCCTTGATCTAAGGTCACACAGACCTCGCCCAATCACTCGTGGTAAGTCTTTAGGTGAATTCCAAACCTTCACAAACTCGGTCACTCGGCGATCCACAATTTCCTTTTGGATGCTCTAGACCATGATGCCTAACCGTCTCGAAGATGCACAGTCTTCAAAGGTAACAAGCGTCGGATCCACACAGGATCAATCTCTTCAGTGATGCTCAATCACTTTGGGTTTGTAGGTGTTTGGGTTTGGGTTTTCCTCACTTTATGATCTTCGCTCAAAGTCCTCGGAGGATTGGATGCTCTCAAATGACAAGTGTCAGTTTCTCTCGGAGCAGCCAACCAGCTAGTGGTTGTAGGGGCGGCTATTTATAGCCTAGGGAGCAGCCCGACATGATAAGACATAAATGCCCTTCAATGATATGACCGTTAGGTGGGTAGATATTTTGGGACAGCTGGCGCGTAGCACGACAACGGTCGGAAATTTGACTATCAAATTCCTCAGGGCTATCATGTTCCTCACTGTGTAGGCAATCCGCACTAGCGAATTCCTAACTCCTTAGTCAGAACAAATTCCTCAGCGACCAGAAGAACTTCGTCTCTGTCACTGAAGAATATGACTGAACTGTATGAGATTTCCAATGGCTTCACTCGAAGGGATTGCTAGGTGTAGGATTTTGAGTTGAGCATCACATGGACATTTTTCCTTAGTATTTCCTCGCCCCCCTTTAACAATACGGTGTTTCCTATGACTCAAGAAAGAGAAAATGAAACTATGAAAACAAAAGTCTTCACGCTCCATGTTCCTCGAATGAATACCAAGTCTTCAAGGTCACACCAATTTCTTCACTTTCAAAGTCTTCAGAAAGTCTTCAGAAATCCAAAGTCTTCAGTCGAAGAACTTCATTTTTAGGGGTCGACTTTCTCTGTAAATATCAAACTCCTCATAGACTTATAGACCTGTGTACACTCATAAACACATTAGTCCCTTAACCTATAAGTCTTCAATACACCAAAATCACTAAGGGGCACTAGATGCACTTACAATCTCCCCCTTTTTGGTGATTGATGACAATATAGGTTAAGTTTTCAACGGGGATAAACATATGAAGTGTAATTACTGATATTGAGGAATTTGATTGCAAGATATAGAAGAACTCCCCCTGATGATGTGCATAGTGAGGAATTTGCTTTTGAAGCAATGCACACTTGAAGAGTAGACTCATGGAGATCTACGCATTTGACATATAATATGAAGAATTTGAAATGCATGATGAAATATGGTGACTGATGTAATTCAGCATGCGTGCATTAACATTAACGAGGAATAAGCATGCAGAAGAACACAGCAAAAGCATCAGACCACCATAGAGTTTAAGTTTACAACTCGATCCAACAAAGTCATCAAAAGAACGAGAGTTGTAACTTAGCAAAAAAAACGCCCATATATGTAGACCCGCTTGAAGACTAACTCAAATTTCTCCCCCTTTGTCATCGAATGACCAAAAGGGTTGAAAATGAGGACTAACGCCCCTGAAGAATATCAAGTTGATGGAGGAGCGGCAGCGTTGTTGGGGTCAGTTGTTGTTGTAGGGCCTGCCGCAGTGTCGTCCAAGTCTTCATATTCATCGGTTTCGCGTGATGAAGAATATGAGCTGGCCACCAAGGAAGGAACCTTGACCTTCTTGAATTTCTTCGGAGGAGGAGCAGACCAGTCAAAATCTTCCTTGAGACCCTTTTGCTTCAGATCTTCTTCACCATACAGATTTGACAGAATAGCCCAGGTGCGACTGAAGACTTCATGGAGGTAGAAATGGTTTTTCTTCACTGCATTGTGTGTAGTAGTCATGCTGTGAAGAATAGAACCAAACTGACGCTTAACCCACTTGTGGGTTCGATCCACCTTCTGGTGAAGACTAAGAAGCAGCTCACGGTTAGTCATCACTCATGGAGCTGTGGCTTGAGGATTTGGCTTTGAGGCATGAGCAGCAGAATCATGAGTAGCAGAATCATCATTGGTGGAGTAAGATGCAGCTTTGCGAAACTGACCATCCAATGGACGAATGCCTTCATCAATAACAGCAGGTGCCTTGCCCTTTTCATCAGCTGAGGAATATGTCCGATTGAGGACTTCAATTGGGGGCAAGTAGCCGAGATGATTCTGAAAATCAGCCTTGTAGTTGAGTGAAGACCTTATTCTGAGGTATCTCATAATCCATGGTGCGTAAGGCTTCAACTCAAATAGAGAGAGTGCAACATTGGCCAGAGTCCTCATGAAGAAATCATGATAATTCACAGGAATGCCATGCATGATATTGAACAGCAGATTCTTCATGATGCCAACGACTTCTTCATCAGACGAGTCGTGGCCTTTGATTGGACTCATAGTCTTCGTCAGAATGCGATAGACTGTTCTGGGCACATATAGAAATTCCTTCACGAGGAACTTGGTCCTTGGAGCTTGACCGGGCTTCAGAGGCTTCATAAGCACTTGTATGTAATGAGCAGTGAGTTCAGGCTCCTGGTACAGGCAACGAGCTCCTTCAAGGGGTGGACAGATGGGCAGGGCGTGAAGTAATTCAGAGGCCGGTGCCTTATAATGAGTGTTTTCGGTCATCCAGTCCAACACCCAAGATTTGATATCATCAGCATCGCCTGTGATGTGCAGGGTTGCATAGAATTGAAGAATAAGCTCTTCATTCCAATCACAAATATCCGTGCAAAAATTGAGCAGTCCTGCATCATGAAGCACACTGAGGACTGGGGTAAAGCAAGGCAATGATTCCATGTCCACATGAGGAATGTGCTCGTGGTCGAAGACTTTGTCCTTGTTGAAGAGTAGTGAAGAATAAAAATTTGCTTGGCTGGCAGTCCAGAAGCGTTTCCTTCTAAGACGAGCAGAGTCATACAGGTTGTAGTCAGTGAAGAAAACATGCTCCCCGAAGAAGTCATCAGCCTTGAATTTTTGCTTCTTCGAGAAGGGGTCCTTTGGCTTGGGCTGAGGAGTATCAGTCAATTGCATCACCACCTCGGGAATCATAATCTCAGGCTCCACGGGCTGAGGAATTTCAGGTTCTTCTTAAGTGACATCCTCGGTCTTCACTTCTTCATTAACATTTTCTTTAGCACTAGTGGCTGGAATCTCTTCATGGATAGATGGGGTTGCACGAGGTTCTTCAGATCCCATTTGTACTTCAGTGTTGACAGGGGACTGAGGAATTTGTTGCAGTGGTGTGAACAGAGGAGAGTTGGGGTGCTGACTTTCCCAAAAGTCATCATTCAGCACTGGGGTTGTACACCCAATGTCCACATCTTCATCTTCACTCATTTCTTCAATGCTGGCCTCTTCAGCAGTGAACTGAGGCATGGGCGATGAGACTATTGGGGTTGATGGGATTGCATCCGCTTCAATTTCTTCGTCCAACTTCTCTGAAGAAGCAGCAGAAGGAATCTCTTCATCTGATTCACTTGGAATCACATATTCTTCATCAAAAGGAACAAGGTCCTTTGATGGCATGGATGAGACAGGAATGGCATCAATTGGATTTGCAAAAGAGCTGGTCAATGGCTTCATCTTCTTCGGAGCTGAAGAATCTGATGAAGTTGATGCTTTCCTTTTCTTCACTGCTGCACGCTCTGCAGCCTTGGTCTTCTTCACATCTGATGCAGATGGAAGGATCGGAGTTGGTGTAGGTGCAGGAGGAGCAGAGGAATTTGGTTCAATTACTTCAGGCACAACTGATGCAGTTTCCCTGACTTCTTCAGTTTCTTCAGGCGCAACACTAGTGGTTGCCCTGGCAATTTCTTCAGCGGCTGGAATGCAGTCATCAGCCCTGGTACTCTGAGTTTCTTCAGCAGCCTGAATGTCATCAGCGGTGCTGGCATTTTCTTCAGTCGGCTGAGCAGATGCCTCAGCCTGAGGATTTTCTTGTTGCGTTGGGGCTGCAACATTGGAAGTGAACTTTTCAGTGAAATTCACAAACCTGACTTTGGCTCCAAGCCAGTTAGCGTGGTATACGTCAAATTCATCACTGAGTTTCTTGATCTTAGATTGAATAGTGACAAGTTCTTCAGTTGTCATAGAGATAACATGTTTCTTCAGGAAAGGCTCCTTCTTGTACTGCGCTTTCTTGATATGCCTGGCCTTTTCAAATTTCCATTTTTCTTCTTGAATGAAGGCAGTCAGCATATGACTTTGGCCAGGAGTCAGCTTGAAATCAGGCATAGGAGTGTTTGGGTCCTTGTGCCAGAGATCAATGTAATCAAGGATCAACTTTGGATCCAAAAGCAGAGGCACATTTGTGCCTTTGGCTCTAGCGGCCTTGAGCTGCCTGTCTCTGATGATTTCAGCAAGTTCTTCATCATCAGCTTCATCTTCATCAGACGGCACTTGAAAGGCGACCTGCATTTTGTGAGGACTTGGTCGAGAGCCTCATCCAGCAATGGCCTTTTTCTTCAGCAGAGAGGGGCCAGTTGATGAATTTGGTGCAGCTGAGGAACTAGCAGAAGCTCCTGAGGCAATAGAGATGCCTGCTGTCCTTTGGCACGTGGCGAGATGCACAGGTGCTGAGGATTTGGTCGGAGCAGCTGAGGACTTTGGCGGAGGAGCTGAGGACTTTGGAGGAGCTGGAGCAGCTTGAGGAGTTGGCCGTGAGGGCTTTGAAGAATCTGGCCGTGAGGGCATTGCTGAGGAACTTGGCCGTGAGGGCATTGAGGGTGAAGCACTTGGCTTATGAGCAGGCTTTTTAGCCATGGCCTTCTTGGGCTTGCTTGCAGAGGCCTCAGCAGTGGTAGCAGCAGCAGCAGCAGAGTCTTCATTAAATTTCCTCACTGCTTCCTTAGCCATCTTGGCTAGTTTGGCCTAGCGCTTGGCCCATTCATCAGGATAATCCTCACCACGCTTGAGGCTGGTAGGATCAGCTACTTGGCCAGGTGCCAATGGAGGTCTTGGGCATGGAGGATTTAGAGCGAATTTCTTCATATACTTGGGAGCAACATATCTGTACTCCCTCCATTCCCGTGCCCATCTCCTTTCTATCCGTTGTATGCGCACCTTGCACTGATTTTTGTCCTCCTTGCTAAACTTGGCCTCATCAGGAGTGCAATAATCCTTGTATATGTCATCAGGGATCTCAAAAGCAGTATTGATCTCAGGCCTTTTTCCTCCTTTCTGTGGCTTCTTACCGTCAGCCATTTTCTTCAGCTGAGGAATATGAACAACTGAATTTTCTGAAGAAGTATGCAACTTTTCTTCGAGGAATGCTGCAAATGAGTTAAGTTGATGAGAACCTAGTGATTCAGCAGCGGACATGTGTACCTGTGAACAGAGTATAGTTGCGAGGAATTTGGAGAGGTCATATGCGTTCTCAGAGGTTTTTCAAAAAGAACAAGTTTGAGGAATTTGACCAGATGAGTCTTGAAGAATTTCACTAAGAGTTCTTTGTCTTAGGTTCCAGAGTTGTACAGATCGAAAATCCACACAATTGAGGAATCTTGAAGAAAAATGTTGCTTAGAGAAACAGATCAAGAACAGATGACAGGTGAGGTGTTTTAGTGCGTGAAGATTTGAAGAATAAAACACCTTTGAAGATTTTGTAGGAAACATTTGAATCAAAGAGGGTAGTAAAATTAACTTTTAATTACCCTGGACGAAGAACACGACGAACTGGGAAGTGTAGATGTGAAGTTCGTTAGTTCAGATCTTCCACGCCCTAACTTGGCAGAGGAAGACAGCTACGGCGGCGGTGGAGTGAAGAAATCCGCAGCCGGCGCGAGTACGACGGCGACGAGGTCGAGGCAGTGAAGCCCTTCCTCACCGGCGACGATGAAGTAGCGGCGGTGCTAGGGTTTGAGAAGCTCGAGCGGGAGTGAGGTCGAGCGGAGTAAAAACGAAGTGAGGAAGGGGAGGGGTATTTATAGCCGAAGTGAAAAACTGTTCGCCCGAAGAAATTGGACGAACGTGCCCCTGACCCTTCTCATTCGCTTGACATGTGTCACCCACGTACTGAGAGGTGGCGATCGTGTGAGATCGTGGGTGAATAGATAAACATTTCACAGAATGCGGAACGGTTTGAGCGGCAAAGCCGAAAATTTAGATAAGATAAGCTTTAAAGTTCCGTTCACAAAATCTTCAGCTGACAAGGACATAGTGAAGATTTTGAACGAGTTTCAAATGGAACGCACATGAAGAATTAGTGAATAGACTGGGTTGAGTTTAGCATAGAGGGGGAAGGGTCCGATCACATTCACTTAGCAGAAAAAGCAACTTGAAGAATTAGCAATAAGTGAATGCTGAAGAGGACATAAACTCATATATATAATTAGCCAATGAAGAAAACCGACGGAAATGGTGAAGACAATGCAAAGTTGAAGAAAATGAACAACTGAGGAATTTCAAAAAAAACTGAGGAAAAACTCAAATTGAAGATTTTTAACTTTTGGTGGTGGCGTGACCCACCGTATAAGAATGATGATTCCAGACACCGCGTACAATTGTCGTAGGGCTCTGAGAATCAAATTCTTCGTTAATTTCTTCACACTTAGAGTGTTAGTCTTCATTGATTGAAGAAAAACGTTTCTTCGCGTGTTGCACATCTAAGTCATCAATTTTGCATAAGTGTTAGGATGAGTGTCCTTTTCAAAGAACATTCGAAGATTGTAGGATATTTAGCTCACACCGCAACTTGCTAAATCTCTTCTCATCCAAGGGCTTTGTGAAGATATCGGCTAGCTGTTCTTCAGTCTTCACATGCTCAATAGAAATGTCGCCCTTCAACACATGATCACAATGAAAATGATGACGAATTTGAATGTGCTTTGTCTTCGAGTGCTGAACTCGGTTGTGAGCAATCTTGATTGCACTCTCATTGTCACAGTAGAGAGGCACATTCTTCATGTTGACGCTGTAGTCCTTGAGAGTTTGCTTCATCCACAGCAATTGAGCACAGCAAGAACCAGCAGTAATGTACTCAGCTTCAGCAGTAGACAGTGATACAAAGTTCGGTTTCTTCGAGGACCAACAGACCAATGATCGCCCGAGGAAATGGCATGTGCCTGATGTTGACTTACGGTCCACACGATCACCAGCATAGTCAGAGTCTGAATATCCAATGAGATCAAAAGCCGAGCCCTTGGGGTACCATAATCCAAGTGTTGGTGTGTGAGCTAGATATCAAAGAATATGCTTCATAGCCTTATGGTGTGATTCCTTTGGTGTAGCTTGAAATCGGGCACACATGCAAACACTAAGCATAATATCTGGCCTAGATGCACATAAATACAAAAAAGAGCCAACCATTGAGCGGTATACCTTTTGATCAAAGTCAATACCATTTTCATCAGTGCATATATGGCCATTTGTGGGCATTGGAATTTTGACCCCTTTGTAATCTTGCATGCCAAATTTCCTCAGCACATCCTTGAGGTATTTCTCCTGAGATATGAATATGCCATTGCGTTCTTGACGAATTTGAAGACCTAAGAAGAATTTCAATTCTCCCATCATAGACATTTGATATTATTCACTCATCATATAGGCAAATTCATCACTGTAACGTTGGTCAGTACAGCCAAAGATAATATCATCAACATAAATTTGGCACACAAACAATTCACCATCATAAGATTTAGTGAAAATAGTGTTGGGGAACGTAGTAATTTCAAAAAAATTCCTACGCACACGCAAGATCATGGTGATGCATAGCAACGAGAGGGGAGAGTGTTGTCCATGTACCCTCGTAGACCGACAGCGGAAGCGTTATCACAACGCGGTTGATGTAGTCGTACGTCTTCACGATCCGACCGATCAAGTACCGAACGCACGGCACCTCCGAGTTCTACACACGTTCAGCTCGATGACGTCCCTCGAACTCCGATCCAGCCGAGTGTTGAGGGAGAGTTTCGTCAGCACGATGGCGTGGTGACGATGATGATGTTCCACTGACGCAGGGCTTCGCCTAAGCTCCGCAACGGTATTATCGAGGTGTAATATGGTGGAGGGGGGCACCGCACACGGCTAAAATATCGTATCTCAATTGTGTGTCTTTGGGGTGCCCCCTGCCCCCGTATATAAAGGAGCAAGGAGGAGAGGGCCGGCCAAGGGGAGGTGGCGCGCCCAAGGGGGGAGTCCTACTCCCACCGGGAGTAGGACTCCTCCTTTCCTTGTGGGAGTAGGAGAAGGGAAGGGGAAAGGAGAAAGAAGGAAGGGGGCGCCCCCCCTCCCTAGTCCAATTCGGACTAGCCCATGGGGAGGGGTGCGGCTACCCTTTGGAGTCTTTTTCTCCTTTCCCGTATGGCCCATTAAGGCCCAATACGAATTCCCGTAACTCTCCGGTACTCCGAAAAATACCCGAATCACTCGGAACCTTTCCGAAGTCAGAATATAGTCGTCCAATATATCGATCTTTATGTCTCGGCCATTTCGAGACTCCTCGTCATGTCCCCGGTCTCATCCGGGACTCCGAACTCCTTCGGTACATCAAAACTCAATAAAACTGTCATCGTAACGTTAAGCGTGCGGACCCTTCGGGTTCGAGAACTATGTAGACATGACCGAGACACCTCTCCGGTCAATAACCAATAGCGGGACCTGGATGCCCATATTGGCTCCCACATATTCTAGGAAGATCTTTATCGGTCAGACCGCATAACAACATACGTTGTTCCCTTTGTCATCGGTATGTTACTTGCCCGAGATTCGATCGTCGGTATCTCGATACCTAGTTCAATCTCGTTACCGGCAAGTCTCTTTACTCGTTCCGTAATACATCATCCCGCAACTAACTCATTAGTCACAATGCTTGCAAGGCTTATATGTGCATTACCAAGTGGGCCCAGAGATACCTCTCCGACAATCGGAGTGACAAATCCTAATCTCGAAATACGCCAACCAACAAGTACCTTTGGAGACACCTATAGAGCACCTTTATAATCACCCATTTACGTTGTGATGTTTGGTAGCACACAAAGTGTTCCTCCGGTAAACGGGAGTTGCATAATCTCATAGTCATAGGAACATGTATAAGTCATGAAGAAAGCAATAGCAACATACTAAACGATCGGGTGCTAAGCTAACGGAATGGGTCAAGTCAATCACGTCATTCTCCTAATGAGGTGATCCCGTTAATCAAATGACAACTCATGTCTATGGCTAGGAAACATAACCATCTTTGATTAACGAGCTAGTCAAGTAGAGGCATACTAGTGACACTCTATTTGTCTATGTATTCACACATGTATTATGTTTCCGGTTAATACAATTCTAGCATGAATAATAAACATTTATCATGATATAAGGAAATATATAATACTTTATTATTGCCTCTAGAGCATATTTCCTTCAGTCTCCCACTTGCACTAGAGTCAATAATCTAGTTCACATCGCCATGTGATTTAACATCAATAATTCACATCACCATGTGATTAACACCCATAGTTCACATCTCTATGTGACCAACACCCAAAGGGTTTAGTAGAGTCAATAATCTAGTTCACATTGCTATGTGATTAACACCCAAAGAGTACTAAGGTGTGATCATGTTTTGCTTGTGAGAGAATTTTAGTCAACGGGTCTGTCACATTCAGATCCGTAAGTATTTTGCAAATTTCTATGTCTACAATGCTCTGCATGGAGCTACTCTAGCTAATTGCTCCCACTTTCAATATGTATCTAGACCGAGACTTAGAGTCATCTAGATTAGTGTCAAAACTTGCATCGACGTAACCTTTTACGACGAGCCTTTTGTCACTTCCATAATCGAGAAACATATCCTTATTCCAGTAAGGATTATTTTGACCACTGTCCAGTGATCTACTCCTAGATCACTATTGTACTCCCTTGCCAAAATCAGTGTAGGGTATACAATAGATCTGGTACACAGCATGGCATACTTTATAGAACCTATGGCCGAGGCATAGGGAATGACTTTCATTCTTTTTCTATCTTCTGCCGTGGTCGGGTTTTGAGTCTTACTCAATTTTACACCTTGTAACACAGCCAAGAAACTCTTTCTTTGACTGTTCCATTTTGAACCACTTCAAAATCTTGTTAAGGTATGTACTCATTAAAAAAACTTATCAAGCGTCTTGATCTATCTCTATAGATCTTGATGCTCAATATGTAAGCAGCTTCACCGAGGTCTTTCTTTGAAAAACTCCTTTATGCTTTGCAGAATAATTCTACATTATTTCCGATCAACAATATGTCACTTACATATACTTATCAGAAATATTGTAGTGCTCCCACTCACTTTCTTGTAAATACAGGCTTCACCGCAAGTCTATATAACACTATATCCTTTGATCAACTTATCAAAGTGTATATTCCAACTCCGAGATGCTTGCACCAGTCCATAGATGGATCGCTGGAGCTTGCATATTTTGTTAGCACCTTTAGGATTGACAAAACCTCCTGGTTGCATCATATACAACTCTTTCTTTAATAAATCCATTAAGGAATGCAATTTTGTTTATCCATTTTCCATATTTCATAAAATGCGGCAATTGCTAACATGATTCAGACAGACTTAAGCATAGATACGAGTGAGAAACTCTCATCGTAGTCAACACTTTGAACTTGTCGAAAACCTTTTGCAACAATTCTAGCTTTGTAGATAGTAACACTACTATCAGCGTCCGTCTTCCTCTTGAAGATCCATTTAATCTCAATGACTCGCCGATCATTGGGCAAGTCAATCAAAGTCCATACTTTGTCCTTATACATGGATCTCATCTCAGATTTCATGGCCTCAAGCCATTTTGCGGAATCTGGGCTCATCATCGCTTCCTCATAGTTCGTAGGTTCGTCATGGTCAAATAACATGACCTCCAGAACAGGATTACCATACCACTCTGGTGTGGATCTCACTCTGGTTTACCTACGAGGTTTGGTAGTTACTTGATCTGAAGTTTACATGATCATCATCATTAACTTCCTCACTAATTGGTGTAGGAGTCACAGGAACACATTTCTATGATGAACTACTTTCCAATAAGGGAGCAGGTACAGTTACCTCATCAAGTTCTACTTTCCTCCCACTCACTTCTTTTGAGAGAAACTCCTTCTCTAGAAAGGATCCATTCTTAGCAATGAATGTCTTGCCTTCGGATCTGTGATAGAAGGTGTACCCAACTGTCTCCTTTGGGTATCCTATGAAGACACATTTCTCCGATTTGGGTTTGAGCTTATCAGGATGAAACTTTTTCACATGAGCATCGCAACCCCAAACTTTAGGAAACGACAACTTTGGTTTCTTGCCAAACCACAGTTCATAAGGCGTCGTCTCAACGGATTTTGATGGTGCCATATTTAACGTGAATGTAGCTGTCTCTAATGCATAACCCCAAAACGATAGTGGTAAATTGGTAAGAGACATCATATATCGCACCATATCTAATAAAGTACGGTTACGATGTTCGGACACACCATTACACTGTGGTGTTCCAGGTGGCGTGAGCAGTGAAACTATTTCACATTGTTTTAACTGAAGGCCAAACTCGTAACTCAAATATTTTACCTCTGCGATCATATCGTAGAAACTTTTATTTTCTTGTTACGATGATTCTCCACTTCACTCTGAAATTCTTTGAACTTTTCAAATGTTTCAGACTTGTGTTTCATCAAGTAGATATACCCATATCTGCTCAAATCATCCATGAAGGTCAGAAAATAATGATATCTGCTACGAGCCTCAATATTCATCGGACCACGCACATCTGTATGTATGATTTCCAACAAATCTGTTGCTCTCTCCATAGTACCGGAGAACGGCGTTTCAGTCATCTTGCCCATGAGGCACGGTTCGCAAGCATCAAGTGATTCATAATCAAGTGATTCCAAAATCCCATCAGTATGGAGTTTCTTCATGCGCTTTACACCAATATGACCTAAACGGCAGTGCCACAAATAAGTTGCACTATCATTATTAACTTTGCATCTTTTGGCTTGAATATTATGAATATGTGTATCACTACGATCGAGATCCAACAAACCATTTTCGTTGGTGTGTATGACCATAGAAGGTTTTTATTCATGTAAACAGAACAACAATTCTTCTCTAACTTAAATGAATAACCTATTGCAATAAACATGATCAAATCATATTCATGCTCAACGCAAACACCAAATAACACTTATTTAGTTTCAAAACTAATCCCGAAAGTACAGGGAGTGTGCGATGATGATCATATCAATCTTGGAACTACTTCCAACACACATCGTCACCTCGCCATTTTACTAGTCTCTGTTTATTCTGCAACTCCCGTTTCGAGTTACTACTATTAGCAACTGAACCAGTATCAAATACCGAGGGGTTGCTATAAACACTAGTAAAGTACACATCAATAACATGTATATCCAATATACCTTTGTTCACTTTGCCATCCTTCTTATCCACCAAATAGTTGGGGTAGTTCCGCTTCCAGTGACCAGTCCCTTTGCAGTAGAAGCACTTAGCCTCAGGCTTAGGACCAGACTTAGGCTTCTTCACTTGAGCAGCAACTTGCTTGCCGTTCTTCTTGAAGTTCCCCTTCTTCCCTTTGCCCTTTTCTTGAAACTAGTGGTCTCGTCAACCATCAACACTTGATGTTTTTCTTGATTTCTACCTTCGTTGATTTCAGCATCACGAAGAGCTCGGGAATTACTTTCGTCATCCCTTGCATACTGTAGTTCATCACGAAGTTCTACTAACTTGGTGATGGTGACTAGAGAATTCTGTCAATCACTATTTTATCTGGAAGATTAACTCCCACTTGATTCAAGCGATTGTAGTACCCAGACAATCTGAGCACATGCTCACTAGTTGAGCGATTCTCCTCCATCTTTTAGCTATAGAACTTGTTGGAGACTTCATATCTCTTAACTCGGGTATTTGCTTGAAATATTAACTTCAACTCCTGGAACATCTCATATGGTCCATGACATTCAAAACGTCTTTGAAGTCCCGATTCTAAGCCGTTAAGCATGGTGCACTAAACTATCAAGTAGTCATCATATTGAGCTAGCCAAACGTTCATAACGTCTGCATCTGCTCCTGCAATATGTCTGTCACCTAGCGGTGCATCAAGGACATATTTTTTCTGTGCAGCAATGAGGATAATCCTCAGATCACGGATCCAATCCGCATCTTTGCTACTAACATCTTTCAACATAATTTTCTCTAGGAATCATATAAAAAATAAACACAGGGAAGCAACAACACGAGCTATTGATCTACAACATAATTTGCAAAAATACTATCAGGACTAAGTTCATGATAAATTTAAGTTCAATTAATCATATTACTTAAGAACTCCCACTTAGATAGACATCCCTCTAATCATCTAAGTGATTACGTGATCCAAAGCAACTAAACCATGTCCGATTAACACGTGAGATGGAGTAGTTTCAATGGTGAACATCACTATGTTGATCATATCTACTATATGATTCACGCTCGACCTTTCGGTCTCTGTGTTCCGAGGCCATATCTGTATATGCTAGGCTCGTCAAGTTTAACCTGAGTATTCCGCGCGTGCAACTGTTTTGCACCCGTTGTATTTGAACGTAGAGCCTATCACACCCGATTAACACGTGGTGTCTCAGCACGAAGAACTTTCGCAACGGTGCATACTCAGGGAGAACACTTTTATCTTGAAATTTTAGTGAGAGATCATCTTATAATGCTACCGTCAATCAAAGCAAGATAAGATGCATAAAGGATTAACATCACATGCAATCAATATAGGTGATATGATATGGCCATCATCATCTTGTGCTTGTGATCTCCATCTCCGAAGCACCGTGCTTGTGATCTTCATCTTCGAAGCACCGTCATGATCACCATCGTTACCGGTGCACCGTGTTCGTGATCTCCATCTCCGAAGCACCGTGTTCGTGATCTCCATCTCCGAAGCACCGTCATGATCACCATCGTTACCGGCGCGACACCTTGATCTCCATCGTAGTATCGTTGTCGTCTCACCAACTAATTGCTTTTACAACTATCGCTACCGCTTAGTGATAAAGTAAAACTATTACATGGTGATTGCATCTCATACAACAAAGCGACAACCATATGGCTCCTGCCAGTTGCCGATAACTCGGTTACAAAACATGATCATCTCATACAACAAATTATATCACATCATGTCTTGACCATATCACATCACAACATGCCCTGCAAAAACAAGTTAGACGTCCTCTACTTTGTTGTTGCAAGTTTTACGTGGCTGCTACGGGCTTAGCAAGAACCGTTCTTACCTACGCATCAAAACCACAACGATAGTTTGTCAAGTTGGTGCTGTTTTAACCTTCGCAAGGACCAGGCGTAGCCACACTCGGTTCAACTAAAGTGAGAGAGACAGACACCCGCCAGTCACCTTTAAGCAACGAGTGCTCCGAACGGTGAAACCAGTCTCGCGTAAGCGTACGCGTAATGTCGGTCCGGGCCGCTTCATCTCACAATACCGCTGAACCAAAGTATGACATGCTGGTAAGCAGTATGACTTATATCGCCCACAACTCACTTGTGTTCTACTCGTGCATAGCATCAATGCATAAAACCAGGCTCGGATGCCACTATTGGGGAACGTAGTAATTTCAAAAAAATTCCTACGCACACGCAAGATCATGGTGATGCATAGCAACGAGAGGGGAGAGTGTTGTCCACGTACCCTCGTAGACCGACAGCGGAAGCGTTATCGCAACGCGGTTGATGTAGTCGTACGTCTTCACGATCCGACCGATCAAGTACCAAACGCACGGCACCTCCGAGTTCTACACACGTTCAGCTCGATGACGTCCCTCGAACTCCGATCCAGCCGAGTGTTGAGGGAGAGTTTCATCAGCACGACGGCGTGGTGACGATGATGATGTTCCACCGACGCAGGGCTTCGCCTAAGCTCCGCAACGGTATTATCGAGGTGTAATATGGTGGAGGGGGGCACCGCACACGGCTAAAATATCGTATCTCAATTGTGTGTCTTTGGGGTGCCCCCCTGCCCCCGTATATAAAGGAGCAAGGAGGAGAGGGCCGGCCAAGGGGAGGTGGCGCGCCCAAGGGGGGAGTCCTACTCCCACCGGGAGTAGGACTCCTCCTTTCCTTGTGGGAGTAGGAGAAGGGAAGGGGAAAGGAGAAAGAAGGAAGGGGGCGCCCCCCCCTCCCTAGTCCAATTCGGACTAGCCCATGGGGAGGGGTGCGGCTACCCTTTGGAGTCTTTTTCTCCTTTCCCGTATGGCCCATTAAGGCCCAATACGAATTCCCGTAACTCTCCGGTACTCCAAAAAATACCTAAATCACTCGGAACCTTTCCGAAGTCAGAATATAGTCGTCCAATATATCGATCTTTACGTCTCGGACATTTCGA
Organism: Aegilops tauschii subsp. strangulata; assembly: GCF_002575655.3. Classification (NCBI taxonomy): domain Eukaryota; kingdom Viridiplantae; phylum Streptophyta; class Magnoliopsida; order Poales; family Poaceae; genus Aegilops; species Aegilops tauschii. The sequence continues at coordinate 394,365,476 of NC_053035.3, forward strand.
GACTCCTCGTCATGTCCCCGATCTCATCCGGGACTCCGAACTCCTTCGGTACATCAAAACTCAATAAAACTGTCATCGTAACGTTAAGCGTGCGGACCCTTCGGGTTCGAGAACTATGTAGACATGACCGAGACACCTCTCCGGTCAATAACCAATAGCGGGACCTGGATGCCCATATTGGCTCCCACATATTCTACGAAGATCTTTATCGGTCAGACCGCATAACAAAATACGTTGTTCCCTTTGTCATCGGTATGTTACTTGCCCGAGATTCGATCGTCGGTATCTCGATACCTAGTTCAATCTCATTACCGGCAAGTCTCTTTACTCGTTCCGTAATACATCATCCCGCAACTAACTCATTAGTCACAATGCTTGCAAGGCTTATATGTGCATTACCGAGTGGGCCCAGAGATACCTCTCCGACAATCGGAGTGACAAATCCTAATCTCGAAATACGCCAACCCAACAAGTACCTTTGGAGACACCTGTAGAGCACCTTTATAATCACCCATTTACGTTGTGATGTTTGGTAGCACACAAAGTGTTCCTACAGTAAACGGGAGTTGCATAATCTCATAGTCATAGGAACATGTATAAGTCATGAAGAAAGCAATAGCAACATACTAAACGATCGGGTGCTAAGCTAACGGAATGGGTCAAGTCAATCACGTCATTCTCCTAATGAGGTGATCCCGTTAATCAAATGACAACTCATGTCTATGGCTAGGAAACATAACCATCTTTGATTAACGAGCTAGTCAAGTAGAGGCATACTAGTGACACTCTATTTGTCTATGTATTCACACATGTATTATGTTTCCGGTTAATACAATTCTAGCATGAATAATAAACATTTATCATGATATAAGGAAATATATAATACTTTATTATTGCCTCTAGGGCATATTTCCTTCAAATAGTAGGGTCAAGTGAACCGGGTTTGAAGCCTTTCTTCATGAGGAATTCCTTCAAGGTATCATACCACACCCGAGGGGCCTGCTTGAGGCCATACAGGGCCTTATTTAGTCTGAAGACTTTGTCAGGATGCTTTGGATCTTCAAAACCTGTGTGTAGCCTTGAGCTACAAGCCGTGCCTTATTCCTCACCACAAGGCCATTTTTATCTTGCTTGTTGCGGTAGATCCACTTTGTGCCAATGATATTGTGCTTGCGAGGATCTGGACGACTGACCAGTTCCCAGACGTTGTTGAGCTCGAACTGATGTAATTCTTCTTGCATAGCTTGAATCCACTCAGGCTCCAGAAATGCTTCATCTACCTCAGTGGGCTCTGTGATAGAGACGAAAGCACAGTGCCCACAAAAGTTAGACAAATGTGAAGCTCTTGAGCGTGTGAGAGGACCTGGAATGTTGATGTCGCTGATGATTTTCTCAATTTGCACTTCATTTGCAATGCGAGGATGAGCGGGTTGTCATTGAGGAATTTGATCAGCATTTTCTTCAGCACCATTTTCTTCAGGTGCATCAGCATGACGTTCTTCACGTTCTGGAATGATTTCTTTAACAGATTCTTTGATAGGAATGAGATCCTCAGTAGCCTTGAACTTGATAGATTCCTCAGATGCAGGTTCATCCCGTTGATGATGTGGCAAGCAGTATCAATTGCCTCAATCAAGAAACGACGAGGCGTCTTGTATTCATCAAGCATAGTGCGAGCCATCTCAACAAGTGTCCTGTTCTTTCGCTCCACGACGCCATTCTGCTGAGGAGTATAAGGAGCAGATAGCTCATGAGTAATACCAAGTTCATCAAGATAGTCATCAAGACCAGAGTTCTTGAACTCAGTTCCATTGTCACTTCTGATGTGCTTGATCTTCACACCAAAGTTGGTTGAAGCCCTCGAGGAAACTCGTTTGAAGACTTCCTGCACTTCATGTTTGTAAGTGACAATATGCAACCATGTGTAACGAGAGTAATCATCAACAATAACAAAGCCATATTGAGATGCATCATTTGAAACTGCAGAATAATGATTAGGACCAAAGAGATCCATGTGAAGCAATTCAAATGGTCGAGTGGTAGTCATGATAGTCTTCGCTAGATGTTTGGCCTTGGTCATTTTCCCAGCTTCGCAGGCTCCACACAAGTGATCCTTGAGGAATTTGACATTCTCAATGCCAATGACATGCTTCTTCTTCGCAAGCGTGTGCAAATTCCTCATGCGTGCATGACCAAGTCGTCGATGCCATAGCCAGCCTTCTTAAGCTTTTGCAAGTAGGCATACAGATGGTTGAGGTCCTGTAGAGAAATCAATAATATACAAGTCTCCTCTCCTAAAGCCTTCGAAGACTTTGGAATTGTCAGCTTCCATGATCACAACACAATGATACTTGCCAAAGACAACAACCATATCGAGATTACAAAGCATTGAGACAGACATGAGGTTGTATCCTAAGGACTCGACAAGCATGACTTTATCCATGTGTCGATCCTTCGAGATTGCAACCTTACCTAGACCCAATACCTGACTTTTGCCTTTGTCAGCGAAGATGATATGTTTCAGATGCGATGGAGATAAGGGAACATCCATCAATAGATTCTTGTCACCAGTCATGTGATTTGTACATCCACTATCGAGGACCCACTCATTGGCTTTGGGTTGATCATCCTACAAATGAATTAGTGCAGCTTACAAACTCATATACTTCATCAGTGAAGAATATGACATCAATTTCATCAGATCAATTTCATCAAGCAATAGAACAGATAAAACAGTATGAGGACGTGAGAAATGAAAGTTCATTTCTTCATGATTAGCCTGCGTCCTTTCAGGCAATTTCAGGTCTCCAGCAAATTCTTCAGATGTTTAAGCACGTCTGGAGACCTGACCCTGCATAAGAGATTAGTTCTTTTTCTTCACCACCCACATCTGAAGGGGTGGCAAAGAGTTCATCACTCTGAGAGCTCCATATGAGAAAGGTGGCATAGAAGCCAGTCCACTTCGTTTCACATAAGAGGAGTTAGGATAAGCATATGAATAAGCAGAGAAATTCTCCGATGACTTATGAACATAATGATTAGAAGAATAATGCTCATATTCATAGCCCTTAGCTCTTCCCTGCGAAACAGAGGTGTTAGCACGATGATGTTCATACGAGGACTTTGATCCTTTTGAGGAATTTGATCCACGTGAGGAATTTGGTCCGTATGAGGACTTGGATCCATATGAAGAATTTGGTCTGGGGTTCCTATTCTTCACAGGTGGTGTCATGATGAAATTCACCTGAAGACTTTCAAGGCACCTTTTGGGAACCCAGATTTTCTTCACGGGGGAACCATTCCTGCAGTTAGTGCCAACATATCTAGCAAATACTTCACCATTCTGATTTTTGAACAGTTTATAGTTGGAGATTCACATGTAAAGCCAGATAAAGTAGATGGATCTACTGGAGGTCCCTTTGCAGCAACCCATGAGGTTCAGCATTGATTTTCCTCTCAAAGGTAATACCCTCTTTCCTAGGGTTCCTGTTGAGGATCTTCTTTTTAAGCACATCACAAAGAGTCTGATGCCCTTTGAGGCTTTTGTACATGCCTGTCATGTACAATTCCTTCAGCCATGCATCATCAGTGATACTAGCAATGTCCTCAGATGAGGAATTAGTGATAGCAGATACATGTGAAGAATTTGTAGCATTAGAAGCATTTGGACATTCAGGTGAAGAATTAGCAGATTCGCATTCAATGCACTTCAAACTTGGAGGAATGAATTCTTCTTGAGAAGCGCTGATTTGTTGAGCAAGTAATGAATCACGCTCCTTCTGAAGATCTTCATAACTCACTCTAAGCTTTTCAAAATCTTGCTTTCTTTGAAGAAATTCATAAGAAAGCTTCTCATGATCAGATAAGAGAGTGTTATGATGACCTTGAAGGTTGTCAAACCTAGATTGAAGTCTCTGAAGACTTTCAGTTAAGGTTTTAGTGTGATCCATTTCTTCACCCAACATATCATCACTTTTATCTAGCATGTTTTGAACCTTTTCAAAATCCTTTTGTTGTTTCACGGCAATCTTAGCAAGTTTAGAATAGTTGGGCTTTAGGTTTTCATCAGATTCATCCTCACTAGATTCAGAGGAGGTATATTTGAGTAACTTGGCACCCTTTGCCATGAAGCAATAGGTGGGAGCGTAGTCATCATTGCCTTCATCAGCCTTGTTGGTGAAGTCATTTTCTTCAGAGTTGAAGATGGACTTGCTGACGACTGTAGTAGCGAGAGCTAGGCTCGCCACACCGGACTCGGACTCCTCAGATGCCTCCTCTTCCTCATGTTCCTCAGATTCAGCCTCAGAGTCCATTTCCTTGCCAATGAATGCCCGAGCCTTCTTGGAGTTGCTCTTCTTGTGAGATGAAGACTTTGAGGATTTTGATGATGAAGACTTTGAAGATTTCTTCTTCTTCTTTGAGTCATCAGAACTGTAATCCTTGTATTTCTTCTTCTTTGATTCCTTTTCCCACTGAGAACAATCTTGAATGTAGTGACCAGGTTTCTTGCATTTGTGGCATAGCCTCTTCTTGTAGTCACTGGATGAGGAATCATTGCTCCTTGAGGATTTTCCAAAGCGACCACGTCTTGAGAACTTCTGGAATTTCTTCACGAGTAGTGCTAGCTCCTGGCTCAGTTCTTCAGGATCACCAAGGCTACTACCAGAATCTTCACCTTCAGATTCAAAGACAGCCTTGGCCTTCAGGGCACGTGATCTGCCATAGCTCGAAGCATAGAGATCTCTCTTCTCAGCAAGCTGGAACTCATGAGTGTTTAGCCTCTTGAGGATATCAGCGAGATCAAGTGACTTGTAATCTCCACGTTCTTGTATCATCAGTGCCAGAGTATCAAATGAGGAATCAAGCGATCTCAGCAATTTCTTCACCACCTCATGGTCGGTGATGTCAGTGGCACCAAGTGCTTGAAGCTCATTTGAGATGTCAGTGAGGCGATCGAAGGTCTGTTGAACATTTTCATTGTCGAGTCTTTCGAAGCGGTTAAAGAGATTGCAAAGAACGTCAACTCGAGAGTCACGCTGTGTTGAGACTCCTTCATTTACTTTGGACAGCCTATCCCAGATAAGCTTAGCAGTTTCCAAAGCGCTCACTCTTCCATACTGCCCTTTGCTCAGATGGCCACATATGATGTTCTTCGCTTGGGAATCGAGTTGCTTGAATCTTTTCACATCAGTAGCATTCAGAGAAGGTGAGACTGAGGGAACACCATTTTCCACAACATACCATAGATCATTATCAATTGCCTCAAGATGCATTCGCATCTTATTCTTCCAGTAGGGGTAGTTCGTCCCATCGAAGGTAGGACACCCAGCAGAGACCTTGATCATACCTGCGGTCGACATAACTAAAACTCCAGGCGGTTAAACCAAAATCACACAGAACAAGGGAGTACCTTGCTCTGATACCAACTGAAAGTGCGTTAAGTCGACTAGAGGGGGGGTGAATAGGCGATTTTTATGAATTCTTCACTGAGGAATTTCAGGGTGAGGAAATTCCTAAGCGAAGAACTACTTGCAGCGGAATAAGTGCTCAGATGTAAACATAACAAAACACAAGCATGGTCATCATGATGAAATGAGGACAAGCACAGAGTACAGAAAGCGTAAACACAGGATAACACAGGATGAAGACAAACAGACTAAAGAAATTGAACTGGGGAAATTGAGAAAGATTTCAGTAAAAGTCTTCAAACAGATATGAACAAGCACACAACAACTGTAATGAGGAAATGAAAGAGTTGAGGAAATAGAACCAGTAGGCTTGGTGAAGATAATGATTTGGTAGACCAATTCCAGCTACTGTGACAGTTGTACGTCTGGTTGGAGCGGCTAGGTATTTAAACCCGAGGACACACAGTCCTCACCATATTCTCCTTGAGCTAAGGTCACACAGACCTCGCCCAATCACTCGTGGTAAGTCTTCAGGTGACTTCCAAACCTTCACAAACTCAGTCACTCAGCTATCCATAATTTCCTCTTGGATGCTCTAGACCATGACGCCAAACCGTCTGGAAGATGCACACTCTTCAAAGGTCACAAGCGTCGGATCCACGCAGGATCAATCTCTTCAGTGATGCTCAATCACTTTGGGTTTGTAGGTGTTTGGGTTTGGGTTTTCCTCACTTGATGATCTTCGCTCAAAGTCCTCGGAGGATGGGATGCTCTCAAATGACAAGTGTCAGTTTCTCTCGGAGCAACCAACCAGCTAGTGGTTGTAGGGGGCGGCTATTTATAGCCTAGGGAGCAGCCCGACATGATAAGACATAAATGCCCTTCAATGATATGACCGTTAGGTGGGTAGATATTTTGGGACAGCTGGCGCGTAGCACAGCAACGGTCGGAAATTTACTATCAAATTCCTCAGGGCTATCATGTTCCTCACTGTGTAGGCAATCCGCACTGGCGAATTCCTAACTCCTTAGTCAGAACAAATTCCTCAGTGACCAGAAGAACTTCATCTCTGTCACTGAAGAATATGACTGAACTGTATGAGGTTTCCAATGGCTTCACTCGAAGGGATTGGTAGGTGTAGGATTTTGAGTTGAGCATCACATGGAAATTTTTCCTTAGTATTTCCTCGACCCCTTTAACAGTACGTTGTTTCTTGTGACTCAAGAAAGAGAAAATGAAACTACGAAAACGAAAGTCTTCACGCTCCATGTTCCTCGAATGAATACCAAGTCTTCAAGGTCACACCAATTTCTTCACTTTCGAAGTCTTCAGAAATCCAAAGTCTTCAGTCGAAGAACTTCATTTTTAGGGGTCGACTTTCTCTGTAAATATCAAACTCCTCATAGACTTATAGACCTGTGTACACTCATAAACACATTAGTCCCTTAACCTATAAGTCTTCAATACACCAAAATCACTAAGGGGCACTTACAAAAAACCTTAAGAAAAACCAAAAAAAATTAGTTGTAGCTTTTAGCTAGATTACTTTCCATGCTGGTAGTGGTAGTAATTAAAAGAAAACCCAAAAAGATTTCTCGTTCTTCTTTTGCTTGTTGGGAGCTTTCCCATGTAAATAGTTTTATTTTATTTCTTTTCTTTGGGGGTTGAGAGGAGAAGACCATGATTAAAATGTTGAAGTAGCTCTTATATGCATTATTGTGGAATTAACCAAGAGCCTGTATTACCTTGTCTTCTCCTTTGTATCAGATGCTTGCAGATTCCAGCTTAGTCCAATGCACGTGCACTATTATTATTATCCACACCGTTCGGTCGTGCAAGTGAAAGGCAATAATGATGATATATGATGGACTGGTAGAGATGAGAGAAGCTGGTATGAACTCAACCTCTCTTGTTTTTGTAAATATGATTAGTTCATCGTTCCTGATTCAGCCTATTATGAATGAAACATGTTTGCAATGACAATTAGAGATTATAGTTGCTTATGCCATGCTTAATTAGCTTGGAGTTTATAATGGTTTACCTTGCGTGCCAATATGCTATTAAAATGGTTGTGATGTGGTATGATAGGGTGGTATCCTCCTTTGAACGATTCGAGTGGCTTGACTTGGCACATGTTCACGCATGTAGTTGAAACAAAATCAACATAGCTTCCACGATATTTATGTTCATGGTGGATTATATCCTACTCATGCTTGCACTCAATGTTTATTAATTTTGATGCATGTTCATGACTGTTGTTGCTCTCTAGTTGGTCGCTTCCCAGTCTTTTTCTAGCCTTCACTTGTACTAAGCAGGAATACTGCTTGTGCATCCACTTCCATAAACCCCAAACTTATTCCATATGAGTCCACCATACCTTCCTATATGTGGTATCTACTTGCCGTTCCAAGTAAATTTGTATGTGCCAAACTCTAAACCTTCAAATGAAATTCTGTTTTGTATGCTCGAATAGCTCATGTATCAACTAGGGTTGTCTGTATCTTCCATGCTAGGCGGGTTATTCTCAAGAGGAGTGGACTCTGCTCCTCACTCACGAGAAAATGGCTAGTCACCGGGATGCCCAGACCCGTGCTCAAACCAAATCAAATTAATTGCAAACAAAACTCCCCCAGGACTGTTGTTAGTTGGAGGCACCCGTTGTTTCAGGCAAGCCATGGATTGATGCTTGTTGGTGGTGGGGGAGTATAAACTTTACCATTCTGCTTGGGAACCGCCTATAATGTGTGTAGCATGGAAGCTATCGAGATCTCTTGGTTGTTATGTTGACAATGAAAGTATGCCGCTCAAAATATTATTTATCTCTATTTCAAAATTGAGCTCTCGCACCTCCACAAATCCCTGCTTCCCTCTGCGAAGGGCCTATCTATTTACTTTTATGTTGAGTCATCATCCTCTTATCAAAAAGCACCAGCTGGAGAGCACCACTGTCATTTGCATTCATTACTACTAATTTATATTGAGTATGACTATGACTGGATCTCTTCTACCATGAATTACAATGTTTAGTCAGTCCTTGATCTTCAGAGGTGCTCTGCATTTATGTTTTGCGGTCTCAGAAAGGGCCAGCGAGATACCAGCTTGTTATATCATATTATGATTATTTTGAGAAAGTGTTGTCATCCGAGATTTATTATTATTGCTCGCTAGTTGATTATGCCATTGATATGAGTAAACATGAGACCTAAGTGTTATTGTGAATATGGTTAGTTCATAATCTTTGCTGAAAACTTGAATGCTGGCTTTACATATTTGCAACAACAAGAGCAAACAGAGATTGTAAAAGTTTTTCTTTATCACTTTCAGTTTGTCAACTGAATTGCTTGAGGACAAGCAAAGGTTTAAGCTTGGGGGAGTTGATACGTCTCCATTGTATCTACTTTTCCAAACACTTTTGCCCTTGTTTTGGACTCTAACTTGCATGATTTGGATGGAACTAACCCGGACTGACGTTGTTTTCAGCAGAATTGCCATGGTGTGATTTTTGTGCAGAAATAAAAGTTCTCGGAATGACCTGAAACTTCACGGAGATTATTTTTGGAATTAATAAAAAATACTGGCGAAAGAATCAAGGCCAGGGGGCCCACACCCTGTCCATGAGGGTGGGGGCGTGGCCCCCTGCCTTGTGGGCCCCCTGGAGCTCCGCCGACCTCAACTCCAACTCTATATATTCACGTTCGGAGAGAAAAAAAATCAGAGAGAAGGATTCATCACGTTTTACGATACGGAGCTGCCGCCAAGCCCTAAACTCTCTCGGGAGGGCTGATCTGGAGTCCGTTCGGGGCTCCGGAGAGGGGAATCCGTCACCGTCGTCATCATCAACCTTCCTCCATCACCAATTTCATGATGCTCACCGCCGTGCGTGAGTAATTCCATCGTAGGCTTGCTGGACGGTGATGGGTTGGATGAGATTTATCATGTAATCGAGTTAGTTTTGTTAGGGTTTGATCCCTAGTATCCACTATGTTTTGAGATTGATGTTGCTATGACTTTGCTATGCTTAATGCTTGTCACTAGGGCCCGAGTGCCATGATTTTAGATCTGAACCTATTACGTTTTCATGAATATATGTGAGTTCTTGATCCTATCTTGCAAGTCTATTGTAACGCCCGGATAATCATGCTACAGTAATCCCACGCTAATCAGGCCACGTCACCTCTGTTACTGTTGCTAACCTCACAATGATTCGAAACCGTTCCAAAATTTAAATTCTAAATAGTGGCAAACACCCAAAGTTTCCAAAAGTCAAAACAAAAATGTTCGGTGGGTGCCAAATAAGGCATAGTTAATTATGGTGAAGTAAAAACATTTTTAGAAAATGTCTAGATACTTAAGTTGAGTCAAAACAGAAAGGAAAATAAATAAATAAAAGAAATAGAAATGCAAAAAGAGGAAGAAAAGGAACCCCCCTGACCTCCCTGGGCCTTAGTCATCTGGGCGGCCCAAACCAGTAGCCCACCTCCCCCGGTCGCCTCCCTCCTCCCTGTTCACCCGACCCAGCGACCGCGCTCGCCGGTCGCCGCCGAACCCTCTCGCCGTCCCCGTCGGGGAAGGGATAAGGGCGACGCCCTGCATCCCCTGGCCCCCTGGCCCCACTCCCCCTCGACGCCCCCTCCCAGATCCACTTCTCCTCCCTCTCCGATCCCCTTCCCCACCTCGCCCGAACGCCACCATCGCCATGATTACGACCTAGCCACGGCCACCGTGCCCCTCCCACAGTCCCACTGTGTCCCCGAGGATCACCGCCCTCCGCTACTTCGACTGGCGCAACACGTGGGAGCCCGGAGCCACCGCAGCGCCCACGTCGTCACCGTCTTCCTCCTCTGCTCCGACGAGCTTCGCCGCCGATTCCGCCGCACCGAGTCCTCCTCGAGCACGCTTGAGCACATCTGCAGGAGCACTGTGAGCCTGCGCTTCCTTCCCCTCTCCTCTGAGCTCGATCTCGAGCTCTAGCTCGCCTCACCGTCGTCGCCGTATCTCGTCACCGTCGTCCATGTCACCGCCGCGCACACAGCTACCGCAGCCCACGCTTGAGCACATCATCGTGCTCAGCATCGCCGTAGGAACCCGGAGCAACCATCTGTTGGTCCTACCGTGGCCAGCATAGTCGTTCCCCATCGCGTCCGACTCCGGCGTCCGCCAACCTCGACGCCGGCGCCGTCTATGGCCACCCCCGGCCCGGCCATCGCCACGTTTCGATGCAGCTCCTCGCTCTCGACCGAACGCCCCCCCCCACGTGTCCTACCTTGCTCCGTAGCGCCGTCCCCGACGAGGCCCGTAGCTCGTCGCCGCCTTAGCTCCTCGCCGGCGCCGTTTCCAGCAGCTCCAGCTCCGGCTGGCCTCACCACGCGATGCGACGGGCTCTCCTCGTTCGAACACGCCCGCCCGCGCCCATTTTGGCCGCCGAACGGCGAATCCCGACGCACGGCCGCACCCTCCGCCGCGTTTTGGCTCGCCGGAGCCAACTCCGGCGCCGGCCGCCGACGTGGCTGGCCTGGGGCCACCCCAGAGCCACTGCCAGTGGGCCCCGTGGGTCCCAGTTGACTGGGTTGACCCAGTCAACTGCTGACTGGGCAGGCCCCAGCCACTGACGTGCGGGCCCCACCGCTTAATCCTATAATTAAAACATTTTAATAATTAAAACTAATTAGTTTAGTTGATTAGACAATGACAGGTGGGGTCCAGTAGTTAACTAATCTAAATTTAGTTAGTTTAAACTTCTGTTAGTCCACTGTCTATGACAGGTAGGACCCACTGGTCAGTTTGACCTGGTCAGCCGCTCTGTTGACTGCTGAGTTCATCATCACGTCATGCTGACGTCATATTCCTTTTCTGTTAAATTAAATAATTCCAGAAAATGATTAAATCTTTAGAAAATCATATAAAATAATCCGTAACTCGGATGAAAATGCTTTCCACATGAAAGTTGCTCAGAACGACGACACGAATCCGAATACGTAGTCCGTTCGTCCGCCACACATCCCTAACATATCGAACTCGCAACTTTCCCCCTCCGGTTCATATGTTCGAAAATGCGAAACATCGGGAATACCTTCCCGGATGTTTCCCCCCTTCGTCGGTATCACCTACTGCCGCGTTAGGACACACCTAGCACCGCTCATTGTCATGTCACGCATCGTCATGCTTATGTTTGCATTGTATTTACTGTTTCTTCCCCCCTCTTCTCTCCGGTAGACTACGAGACCGACGCTGCTGCTGCCCAGTTCGACTACGGAGTTGACGACCCCTCCTACTTGCCAGAGCAACCAGGCAAGCCCCCCCCCCTTGATCACCAGATATCGCCTATTCTTCTCTATACTGCTTGCATTAGAGTAGTGTAGCATGTTACTGCTTTCCGTTAATCCTATCCTGATGCATAGCCTGTCCTTGCTTCTACTGTTGTTACCTTTACCTGCAATCCTACATGCTTAGTATAGGATGCTAGTTTTCCATCAGTGGCCCTACATTCTTGTACGTCTGTTGTGCTATACTATCGGGCCGTGATCACTTGGGTGGTGATCACGGGTATATACTTATATACTCTATACATGACACTTGTGGTGACTAAAGTCGGGTCGGCTCGTAGGAGTACCCGCAAGTGGATCTTTGTGGCGGAGCGACCGGGCAGGTTGAGACCACCTAGGCGAGAGGTGGGCCTGGCCCTGGACGGCGTCCGCGGTTACTTCAACATAACACGCTTAACGAGTTCTTGGTATTTGATCTGAGTCTGGCCATTTGGTCTATACGCACTAACCATCTACACGGGAGTAGTTATGGGTATCCCGGCGTCGTGGTATCAGCCGAAGCCTTCGTGACGTCAGCGACTGAGTGGCGCGCGCCGGATTGGACTGGAACGCCACTAGGCTAGGTCTGCTTCCGGCCGCGTACGCAACATGCAGGTGTGCAATGGGCGATGGGCCCAGACCCCTGCGCGCATAGGATTTAGACCGGCGTGCTGACCTCTCTGTTGTGCTTAGGTGGGGCTACGACGTGTTGATCTTCCGAGGCCGGGCATGACCCAGAAAAGTGTGTCCGGCCAAATGGGATCGAGCGTGTTGGGTTATGTGGTGCACCCCTGCAGGGAAGTTTATCTATTCGAATAGCCGTGTCCCTCGGTAAAAGGACGACCCGGAGTTGTACCTTGACCTTATGACAACTAGAACCGGATACTGAATAAAATACACCCTTCCAAGTGCCAGATACAACCCGGTGATCGCTCTCTAACAGGGCGACAAGGAGGGGATCGCCGGGTAGGATTATGCTATACGATGCTACTTGGAGGACTTCAATCTACTCTCTTCTACATGCTGCAAGATGGAGGCTGCCGGAAGCGTAGTCTTCGACGGGATTAGCTATCCCCCTCTTATTATGGCATTCTGCAGTTCAGTCCCCTGATATGGCCCTTTACACATATACCCATGCATATGTAGTGTAGCTCCTTGCTTGCGAGTACTTTGGATGAGTACTCACGGTTGCTTCCCTCCCTCTTTTTCCCCTTTTCTTCTACCTGGTTGTCGCAACCAGATGCTGGAGCCCAGGAGCCAGACGCCACCGTCGACGACGACTCCTACGACACTGGAGGTGCCTACTACTACGTGCAGGCCGCTGACAACGACCAGGAGTAGTTCGGAGGATCCCAGGCAGGAGGCCTGCGCCTCGTTCGATCTGTATCCCAGTTTGTGCTAGCCTTCTTAAGGCAAACTTGTTTAACTTACGTCTGTACTCAGATATTGTTGCTTCCGCTGACTCGTCTATGATCGAGCACTTGTATTCGAGCCCTCGAGGCCCCTGGCTTGTATTATGATGCTTGTATGACTTATTTATGTTTTAGAGTTGTGTTGTGATATCTTCCCGTGAGTCCCTGATCTTGATCGTACACATTTGCGTGCATGATTAGTGTACGGTCAAACCGGGGGCGTCACAAGTTGGTATCAGAGCTGACTGCCTGTAGGAATCCCCCTTTCCACACTCCTTGGCCGAAGTCGAGTCTAGACATTACAAAACTTTTACTAACATGGCTGTGTGTCTTACGGGCCCACGTCGCCATTGGGTGGTACTAGGATCTTTTACTCCTCGACCTTTACTCTGGGACTCTGAACTCTCTTCTACTCGGGTTAAACGAATTTACTAACTCTAACACTAGGATCCCGTGACCGCATTCACCCCAAAGTTGGATAAGCCATAGTTGTTTCTTAGAATAGTATTTTGAACAATTCACACACTGTCATTTGACTCATTTGAAACGTCTTTGCTTTCAGATGGAACCCACGAGGCAGGTCGTGCGTCACACGACGGCCATTGGTGCCTCGGGATCACCTGCTGTGCTAGCTGAGATGATGACCTATCTGGGTTATCGCTGGCACCCTGAGTACACCGTCTATGAGGAGTACCAGGACTTTAACCAGGAGCAGTACCGTGCCATCGTCCACCTCTACTCGCGGGAGTATGATTCCACTACTGTGCTGCACACCGCTCATGGTGTTGGAGTGACCATCGATATGGCTGTCCATGATGCTGCCTATGCTGCTCTGACACGTCTTCGTGGAGAGTATCGGGAGTTGGACACCTCCCCTTTCAGGCACATTGCTATCGCATCTGATGTTGGTGCGGAGGGATACTATACTGCTGCCTACTCCACTGTCACCCGAGAGCCCTTCTACCATCAGAACCTGGTTTTGCATGCTGATGGGCTGGATCGAGCTAACCGAGCTCTTCGCCACGAGTTGTACACCACCCATCAGCACCTTTACCGTGCTCTTACGCTGTTGCACCCCTTTGTCCGATCTAGGGAGCTGCCCCGTTCTGCGATCTACCCAGCCAGGACTGTGATGCCCCAGGGTGTCGGCTGGCCAGATGTGGGAGGCCACGCTCCCGCACTTGGACCTCTTCTGCCTCCTGAGCGTCAGGTTCTGCACCAGAGTATTCGCGGACCCCAGGTTGCTGATGTGGAGTTCCTGATGCGACACTACCAGCTTTCAGGCTACACCTACCTCCACAGTACCTCTTGGGACTAATGTAGGCTTGCTTATTAGTGTTAGATGCATTCGCCGCGAGCCTGTGTGCCGCCTATGTTGTTTTAGTCTATGTACTGAACTCTATGCATGCCCCTTTTGTAAGTTATGCCGACTACTATGTAGTAGCTATCATGCTCCTTTTCATTATGCATGTTTCATCATGAATGATTCTTGTCTTTGCAAATTTCTCAATGCTGAACTACCCCTGTTATATATGAGCAGGATGGTTAGACCCGGTGGTCGTGGTAGTGGTGGCAATGCCCCACCACCACCTGACTACATGGCTGGTATGATCCAACAGTTCGAACTGAACCGCCAATTCATGGAAAATATGATGGCTCAGTTTCCTCGCCCCAATATGGACCAGCAACCAACCCCAGTAACTCTGCAGGAATTCATGCGCCTCCATCCAACTGTGTACCGCAGCTCAACTCAGCCTCTGGATGCTGATGACTGGCTCCGTGACATCTCCTATGAGATGGAGTCTGCCAATGTAGCCCCTGCCAGCTATGTCAACTTTGCTTCCTTCTTTCTGAAGGGACCCGCAGCTCAATGGTGGGACAGCCACAGGCGTACTCTGCCAGCTGGAACAATCATCACCTGGCCAGACTTCCAAGCTGCTTTCCGTGCCCGCTTCATTCCTCAGGGAGTCATGGACCGGAAGAAGTGTGAGTTCCGCAACCTCACCCAAGGCAACAAAACTGTTGAAGCTTGTCAGCGGGAGTTTCTGGACTTGTCTCTCTATGCTGAAGAGGACATTGCAACTGATGCACGCAGACAGGAGAAGTTCCGTGATGGCCTTCAAGCTGACATCAAGCTCGCACTTCTAGTGCATGACTTTGCTGATTTCGCCACCTTGGTGAACAAGGCCATCAATGTCGAAACTGGTCTGCAGGAATACCAGAGCTCTCACAGGCGCAACCGTGACATGGGCTCATCTTCGGGCCCGCCCTCACAGAAGCGTAAGATATGGATCCCGAACAGCATGTACCGTCCAAATGCATCTGCCCCAAGGCAGACCTATGCTGCACCTCGTCTGCCTCCACCACCATCTAGGCAGTCAAGACTTCCAGCTCCACCGTCCCAAGCTCCTGTTCCCACTCCCAATAATGGCTTGTGCTTCAGGTGTGGTCAACCAGGACACCGTGCTAGAGAATGCAACCAGAACCAGAATCAACTGGCCCTTCCAGCAATTGGCCATGGAAGCAACCAGCCCCGCAGCAACAAGGCCAAGTCTTATGGTCGTGTTCATGCCAACCACGTTGATCTCAATGAAGCTCAAGACCAACCTGCTACTGTAATGGGTACACTCCTCGTAAATTCAGTACCAGCATCCGTTTTATTTGATACAGGTGCATCGCATTCATTCATGTCAGAAGATTTTGCATACAAGCACGACGTTAAATGTGAGGAGATGAACACCTCGGTATTGGTCAAAACCCCCGTGGGACAGTGTCAAACCTCCCTGGTTGGCATCGATGTCCCCGTGGAAATCGAAGGGCTGGAATTCTATGCCTCTCCCATTATCCTGAAGTCGTCTAACATCGACCTCATTTTGGGGATGGATTGGTTGAAAGCGCATACTGCTTCTATAGTTTGCGCCACTAAGACCGTCCATCTACTTCACCCTTCAGATGAAATAGTTGCTTACCAAGCTCATCTGGTGCAAAATGCCGAGGCCAGGCTCTATGCATTGAATGCCTTGAACGCCGCACCACTCGAGGGCATTGAAAACATTCCCGTCGTGCGTGAATTCCTCGACGTCTTCCCTGAAGAACTTCCAGGGATTCCCCCTGCTAGAGCTGTCGAATTCATCATCAACTTGAAACCAGGCACCACTCTTATAGCCAAGCGACCCTACAAAATGCCGCCGCATGAACTCCTTGAGCTTAAGGAGGAAATCGACAAATCTCTTCACAAAGGATTCATTCGCCCAAGTTGCTCTCCTTGGGGAGCACCTTCTCTCTTTGTCAAGAAGAAGGATGGGACAAACCGATTAGTTCAAGACTACCGTCCTATAAACCAAGCTACCATTCAGAATAAGTATCCTCTTCCTCGGATCAATGATTTGTATGATCAACTGGCTGGTTCATCAGTGTTCTCTAAGCTCAACTTGAGGTTGGGTTACCACCAGATCCGTGTTCGTGAAGAGGATATCCCAAAGACCGCCTTCGTGACTCGATATGGTTCATACGAGTACACCGTCATGTCTTTTGGTTTAACCAATGCTCCAGCCACCTTCTCTCGTCTGATGAACTATATATTCATGGATTACCTCGACAAGTTCGTCGTGGTTTATCTGGATGATATCCTGGTATTTTCCAAGAACGAAAAAAAACATGCTGAACATCTTCGACTTGTGCTGGAAAAGCTACGAGAGCATCAACTATATGCCAAGTTCTCCAAATGTGAATTCTGGCTACCGGAAGTAACCTATCTTGGGCATGTCATCTCTAAGGATGGTATTGCCGTCAACCCTGAACGAGTCCAGGCTATCCTTGATTGGACTCCTCCCAAGAACGTTAAGCAAGTCAGAAGTTTTCTCGGTCTCGCCAGCTATTGCCGTCGATTCGTCGAGAACTTCTCCAAGATTGCCAGGCCTCTGACTAACCTGTTGCATAAGGGCGTCAAGTTCCAATGGACAGACAAATGTCAGGAAAGTTTCCAGGCACTCAAAGACAAGTTGACTTCTGCCCCAGTTCTAGCTCCTCCTGATACTAAGAAGGACTTCATCATTTACTGCGACGCTTCCCGTCAAGGATTAGGCTATGTCCTAATGCAAGACCGCAAAGTGATTGCTTATGCCTCTCGGAAATTGCGCCCTCACGAAGAGAACTACCCAGTTCACGACCTCGAACTTGCTGCTGTCATTCATGCGCTGAAGCAGTGGCGACATTACCTTCTTGGTAATCATTGTGAGATCTTCACTGACCACCAAAGTCTGAAGTATCTGTTTACTCAGCCAGACCTGAACCTCCGTCAGCAGAGATGGATGGAGCTTGTTGCAGACTTTGACTTGGGTATTTCCTATACACCAAGCAAGGCTAATGTAATGGCTGATGCCTTGAGCCGCAAGTCTTACTGCAACCACCTCCAGGTTCACAAAGTTCAGCCTTCGCTTGTTGAAGAATTCAGGAAGCTGAACCTCCATATTGTTCCTCCGGGTGCACTCGCTTCCCCTCCTAAGGAGTTTTGCAAGATGAACCTCCGTGTTGTTTCCCAGGGTTCCCTCAATACCCTGGCCGTCGAACCAGATCTCTTGGACTCCATCAAGAGAATACAGGGATATGACTCTGAAGCCCACAAGATTAAGCGCTACCTCGCAGAAGGAAAGCCCTCATCCTTCACTGTTGCTGAAGATGGCACTTTGTACTACAAGGGCCGCCTAGTGGTGCCATGTGCAGAGAAAAACCTGGATATGACACAGGAAGTTATGAAAGAAGCTCATGATACGCCTCTATGTATCCATCCTGGTAGTACAAAGATGTACCAAGACATCCGTCAGAGATTCTGGTGGTCTAATATGAAGCAAGACATTGCTCGTTATGTTGCTGAGTGTGATGTTTGCCGTCGTATCAAAGCAGAACATCAAAGGCCTGCTGGAACTCTGCAACCTATCTCTATTCCTGAATGGAATTGGGACCATGTTGAGATGGACTTCGTCACTGGATTTCCCAAATCACAGAAAGGTAATGATGTTATTCTTGTCGTCATTGACCGGCTTTCCAAAGTTGCACATTTCCTGGCGGTCAAAGAAACGATCACTGCTAGTCAGTTGGCAACGCTCTATATGTCCAGGATTGTTTCACTCCACGGTATTCCATTGGTTATCAGTTCAGACCGTGGCAGCTTGTTCACTTCAAGATTCTGGGCAAGTTTCCAAGAAGCTATGGGAACTCATCTGTCATTCAGTACTGCGTTTCATCCTCAGTCGCAAGGGCAAGTTGAACGCGTCAACCAAGTTCTCGAAGATATGCTTCGAGCTTGTGTTATTTCCTTCGGCAAGAAATGGGAGGAATCTCTCCCGTATGCTGAGTTCTCTTATAATAATAGCTATCAAGCTAGTCTGAAGATGGCCCCCTTCGAAGTGTTATATGGACGAAAGTGCCGAACCCCTCTGAACTGCTCAGAAACGGGGGAATGTCCACTCTTCGGTCCGGATATTATCCAACATGCCGAAGAACAAGTCCTCATTATTCGTGAGAATCTCAAGACTGCTCAATCACGTCAGAAGAGTCAGTATGACCGTCATCATAAAGACATGGTCTATCAACCTGGCGAAAAGGCTTATCTTCGAGTCACACCAATGAAGGGTGCTCACCGCTTTGGAATCAAGGGCAAACTAGCTCCTCGATATATTGGCCCATTCACTATTCTGGAAAGGCGTGGAAAAGTGGCATACCAACTGGAGCTACCGCCGAACCTTTCTCAGGTTCACGATGTGTTCCATGTGTCACAGCTCCGCCGTTGCTTCAAGGACCCAATCCGAGCTGTGGATCATGAAGTGCTCGAATTGCAGCAGGACCTCTCCTATAAGGAGCATCCGGTCCGCATTCTCGACCAAGCTGAAGGCCGCACACGTCAGAAGGCGATCAAGTTTCTCAAAGTCCAGTGGTCGCACCATTCTGAAGATGACGCCACTTGGGAACGCGAGGATCGCCTGCGTGATGAATACCCCGCACTGTTTCCAACTACCTCCTAAATCTCGGGACGAGATTTCTTGTAGTGGAGGAGATTTGTAACGCCCGGATAATCATGCTACAGTAATCCCATGCTAATCAGGCCACGTCACCTCTGTTACTGTTGCTAACCTCACAATGATTCGAAACCGTTCCAAGATTTAAATTCTAAATAGTGGCAAACACCCAAAGTTTTCAAAAGTCAAAACAAAAATGTTCGGTGGGTGCCAAATAAGGCATAGTTAATTATGGTGAAGTAAAAACATTTTTAGAAAATGTCTAGATACTTAAGTTGAGTTAAAACAGAAAGGAAAATAAATAAATAAAAGAAATAGAAATGCAAAAGGAGGAAGAAAAGGAACCCCCCTGACCTCCCTGGGCCTTAGTCATCTGGGCGGCCCAAACCAGTAGCCCACCTCCCCCGGTCGTCTCCCTCCTCCGTGTTCACCCGACCCAGCGACCGCGCTCGCCGGTCGCCACCGAACCCTCTCGCCGTCCCCGTCGGGGAAGGGATAAGGGCGACGCCCTGCATCCCCTGGCCCCCTGGCCCCACTCCCCCTCGACGCCCCCTCCCAGATCCACTTCTCCTCCCTCTCCGATCCCCTTCCCCACCTCGCCCGAACGCCACCATCGCCATGACTGCGACCTAGCCACGGCCACCGTGCCCCTTCCGCAGTCCCACTGTGTCCCCGAGGATCACCGCCCTCCGCTACTTCGACTGGCGCAACGCGTGGGAGCCCGGAGCCACCGCAGCGCCCACGTCGTCACCGTCTTCCTCCTCTGCTCCGACGAGCTTCGCCGCCGATTCTGCCGCACCGAGCCCTCCTCGAGCACGCTTGAGCACATCTGCAGGAGCACTGTGAGCTTGCGCTTCCTTCCCCTCTCCTCCGAACTCGATCTCGAGCTCTAGCTCGCCTCACCGTCGTCGTCGTATCTCGTCACCGCCGTCCATGTCACCGCCGCGCACACAGCTACCGCAGCCCACGCTTGAGCACATCATCGTGCTCAGCATCGCCGTAGGAACCCGGAGCAACCATCTGTTGGTCCTACCGTGGCCAGCATAGTCGTTCCCCATCGCGTCCGACTCCGGCGTCCGCCAACCTCGACGCCGGCGCCGTCTATGGCCACCCCCGGCCCGGCCATCGCCACGGTTCGATGCAGCTCCTCGCTCTCGACCGAAAGCCCCCCCCCCCACGTGTCCTACCTTGCTCCGTAGCGCCGTCCCCGACGAGGCCCGTAGCTCGTCGCCGCCTTAGCTCCTCGCCGGCGCCGTTTCCAGCAGCTCCAGCTCCGGCTGGCCTCACCACGTGACGCGACGGGCTCTCCTCGTTCGAACACGCCCGCCCGCGCCCATTTTGGCCGCCGAACGGCGAATCCCGACGCACGGCCGCACCCTCCGCCGCGTTTTGGCTCGCCGGAGCCAACTCCGGCGCCGGCCGCCGACGTGGCTGGCCTGGGGCCACCCCAGAGCCACTGCCAGTGGGCCCCGTGGGTCCCAGTTGACTGGGTTGACCCAGTCAACTGCTGACTGGGCAGGCCCCAGCCACTGACGTGTGGGCCCCACCGCTTAATCCTATAATTAAAACATTTTAATAATTAAAACTAATTAGTTTAGTTGATTAGACAATGACAGGTGGGGTCCAGTAGTTAACTAATCTAAATTTAGTTAGTTTAAACTTCTGTTAGTCCACTGTCTATGACAGGTAGGACCCACTGGTCAGTTTGACCTGGTCAGCCGCTCTGTTGACTGCTGAGTTCATCATCACGTCATGCTGACGTCATATTCCTTTTCTGTTAAATTAAATAATTCCAGAAAATGATTAAATCTTTAGAAAATCATATAAAATAATCCGTAACTCGGATGAAAATGCTTTCCACATGAAAGTTGCTTAGAACGACGACACGAATCCGAATACGTAGTCCGTTTGTCCGCCACACATCCCTAACATATCGAACTCGCAACTTTCCCCCTCCGTTTCATATGTTCGAAAATGCGAAACATCGGGAATACCTTCCCGGATGTTTCCCCCCTTCGTCGGTATCACCTACTGCCGCGTTAGGACACACCTAGCACCGCTCATTGTCATGTCACGCATCGTCATGCTTATGCTTGCATTGTATTTACTGTTTCTTCCCCCCTCTTCTCTCCGGTAGACTACGAGACCGACGCTGCTGCTGCCCAGTTCGACTACGGAGTTGACGACCCCTCCTACTTGCCAGAGCAACCAGGCAAGCCCCCCTGATCACCAGATATCGCCTATTCTTCTCTATACTGCTTGCATTAGAGTAGTGTAGCATGTTACTGCTTTCCGTTAATCCTATCCTGATGCATAGCCTGTCCTTGCTTCTACTGTTGTTACCTTTACCTGCAATCCTACATGCTTAGTATAGGATGCTAGTTTTCCATCAGTAGCCCTACATTCTTGTCCGTCTGCTGTGCTATACTATCGGGCCGTGATCACTTGGGCGGTGATCACGGGTATATACTTATATACTCTATACATGACACTTGTGGTGACTAAAGTCGGGTCGGCTCGTAGGAGTACCCGCAAGTGGATCTTTGTGGCGGAGCGACCGGGCTGGTTGAGACCACCTAGGCGAGAGGTGGGCCTGGCCTTGGACGGCGTCCGCGGTTACTTCAACATAACACGCTTAACGAGTTCTTGGTATTTGATCTGAGTCTGGCCATTTGGTCTATACGTACTAACCATCTACGCGGGAGTAGTTATGGGTATCCCCGCGTCGTGGTATCAGCCGAAGCCTTCGTGACGTCAGCGACTGAGTGGCGCGCGCCGGATTGGACTGGAACGCCACTAGGCTAGGTCTGCTTCCGGCCGCGTACGCAACGTGCAGGTGTGCAATGGGCGATGGGCCCAGACCCCTGCGCGCATAGGATTTAGACCGGCGTGTTGACCTCTCTGTTGTGCTTAGGTGGGGCTGCGACGTGTTGATCTTCCGAGGCCGGGCATGACCCAGAAAAGTGTGTCCGGCAAAATGGGATCGAGCGTGTTGGGTTATGTGGTGCACCCCTGCAGGGAAGTTTATCTATTCGAATAGCCGTGTCCCTCGGTAAAAGGACGACCCGGAGTTGTACCTTGACCTTATGACAACTAGAACCAGATACTGAATAAAATACACCCTTCCAAGTGCCAGATACAACCCGATGATCGCTCTCTAACAGGGCGACGAGGAGGGGATCGCCGGGTAGGATTATGCTATACGATGCTACTTGGAGGACTTCAATCTACTCTCTTCTACATGCTGCAAGATGGAGGCTGCCGGAAGCGTAGTCTTCGACAGGATTAGCTATCCCCCTCTTATTCTGGCATTCTGCAGTTCAGTCCCCTGATATGGCCCTTTACACATATACCCATGCATATGTAGTGTAGCTCCTTGCTTGCGAGTACTTTGGATGAGTACTCACGGTTGCTTCCCTCCCTCTTTTTCCCCTTTTCTTTCTACCTGGTTGTCGTAACCAGATGCTGGAGCCCAGGAGCCAGACGCCACCGTCGACGATGACTCCTACGACACTGGAGGTGCCTACTACTACGTGCAGGCCGCTGACGACGACCAGGAGTAGTTCGGAGGATCCCAGGCAGGAGGCCTGCGCCTCGTTCGATCTGTATCCCAGTTTGTGCTAGCCTTCTTAAGGCAAACTTGTTTAACTTATGTCTGTACTCAGATATTGTTGCTTTCGCTGACTCGTCTATGATCGAGCACTTGTATTCGAGCCCTCGAGGCCCCTGGCTTGTATTATGATGCTTGTATGACTTATTTATGTTTTAGAGTTGTGTTGTGATATCTTCCCGTGAGTCCCTGATCTTGATCGTACACATTTGCGTGCATGATTAGTGTACGGTCAAACCGGGGGCATCACATCTATAGTCACCTATTATGTGTTATGATCAGTTAACCCCGAAGTGACAATAATCGGGATACTTACCGGTGATGACCGTAGTTTGAGGAGTTCGTGTATTCACTAAGTGTTAATGCTTTGGTCTGGTACTCTATTAAAAGGAGGCCTTAATATCCCTTAGTTTCCAATAGGACCCCGCTACCACGGGAGGGTAGGACAAAAGATGTCATGCAAGTTCTTTTCCATAAGCACGTATGACTATATTCGGAATACATGCCTACATTACATTGATGAATTGGAGCTAGTTCTGTGTCACCCTATGTTATAACTTTTGCATGAGGAATCACATCCGACATAATTATCCATCACCGATCCAATGCCTACGAGCTTTTCACATATTGCTCTTTGCTTAGTTACTTTACCGTTGCCACTGTTACAATTACTACAAAACTGCTACTGTTACTTTTGCCACTGTTACTGTTACTTCCATACTATTTTGCTAGTACATACTTTGCTGTAGATATTAAGTTATCCAGGTGTGGTTGAATTGACAACTCAACTGCTAATACTTGAGAATATTCTTTGGCTCCCCTTGTGTCGAATTAATAAATTTGGGTTGAATACTCTACCCCGAAAACTGTTGCGATCCCCTATACTTGTGGGTTATCAATGAGTCATGAAGAAAGCAATAGCAACTAACTAAACGATCATCGTGCTAAGCTAACGGATGGGTCAAGTCAATCACATCATTCTCTAATGATGTGATCCCATTAATCAAATGACAACACATGTCTATGGCTAGGAAACTTAACCATCTTTGATTAACGAGCTAATCAGAGTAGAGGCATCCTAGTGACACTATGTTTGTCTATGTATTCACACATGTATTAAGTTTTCGGTTAATACAATTCTAGCATGAATAATACACATTTATCATGAAATAAGGAAATAAATAATAACTTTATTATTACCTCTAGGGCATATTTCTTTCACATGTTCCGCCACAAGTCATGGATATGTAATTTCATATTTGAGGAATGAGATGTTTTCATGATCGGAGATGCTAATTGGACTTTAAACTTAGTTATATTTGATGTTGATTTTTTTATTTAGTGTGGCAATGACATGCATTTGAACCAGAAAATAGGAATAAATTTATACATTTGTACATGAAAATTGACTAGGGTCCATGGTATATCAGGAGAGGTACCGTAATTATACCTTTACAGGGAAGCTGGAGCCCTAACACTAGCCAAGAAAATATTACTGCAGAATTTCCTCCTAATATCAGTCTGCCATAACCCCTCACTATTTTCTAGTATACGGAACCAACAACTAAATAAGCAAAAAATCATTACTTGAAGGTCAACTTCCCCCAAATCCCCCTATCTATAGGTTGGCACACATCTTTCCAACACATAAGGTTATATTTATTGGACTTATCATCCTCCTGCCCAAAAAAAGCTTCTCATATAGAATTCCAACTTATGTAGAGGCCCTTTAGGCAAAATGGACATTGAAATCATAAAATAAAGTATACTGGTTAAACAAGATCTAAGCTAGATTAATTTATCACCATAGCCAAGAAAATTACCCTGCCAAGTACCCAACTTTTTCTCTATTTTACCCCCTATTCCGATCACTATTCCTTAGTTTGACATTATATGGTGGAATACCTAAATATACAATGGGTAAATCACCACTTACACAAGTAAAAATGTCTCTAAACAAATGTTCTCTATCCTTATCCTCACTAAAACAACAAGCTTCACTTTCATCAAAATTAATCTTCATACCTGAAAAATGTTCAAACAAGCAGACAATATCTTTTAAATTTCTAGCACTAGCCAGATCAGCTTCAAACATAAATATAGGGCGTCCGTATACTGAATCACAGTAAAGCCTTCTTCTATTAATCTAGACGTGACACCTCTAATAAGTTGTTCTCTAACTCTACTCACGAAAATATGTAAAATATCAGTAGCAATATTAAATAAGATGGGGGAAAGCCCCCCCCCCCCCCCCCCCCCCGCATTAATCCTTTACCAGTCCTAACATACTTACTCATCTGACCATTGACCATTACTGCAATGCCACCGCTTTGAACTATCTGCTTAATCCAATTAATATATTTAACAAGGAAACCTTTCATCTCAAGAACACTAAACATAAAATCCTAATTAACTTTGTCATATGCTTTCTCAAAGTCTATCTTAAAAGAACCATGTTATCTTTCTTCTATGATTCGCACGTAAAACTTCATGTAAAACAAAATAAATCTATTCTTAATCAAAGCTACCTGAATAGGATCAATACTATTTGGGGCTAAAGCAACAGTTCTGTTATTAATCACCTTAGTAATACAAATGGGTCTATACATCTTAAGCATATTAGCCCTAGAGCATTTAGGAATTAAAGTAATCACACCATAATTTAATCTAGCCAAATCAATCCTCCCATAAAAAATTTATTGAATAATTGAACAAGATCCTTTCCCAACATATTCAAATAATGATAATAAAATTCTACTGGGAAACCATCCGGACCAGAAGGTTTATTATGATTCATTTGAAATAAAGCAACTCTATTTTTCTTCTAAAGTAAACTCAATCACTAATTTATCTCTATCCACATCATCTAGCACACAGGAAACTGGAACTTCCAAGGAAATAAATCTTCCACTATTTTTCAGTCCCAAACAACTCCTTATAAAAATCAGTAGCATAATTTAACAAGTTAGCATCCCTTATATCACTCTACGTCTCTACTCCCTTCTTTTCGATATACAATATGATTTCTTCTCCTCCTACCATTTTACTTTCGCCATAAGATAAGAAGAAGGAGCATTACGCAATAGAAGATCTCGCTCTCGAGCTCTTTGAATCCACTTAACCTCCTCGTCCCTAACAATCCTATTGAGCCTCTCCTCTAAAAAAAATTCTCAGACTATACTTATGAGCAGAAAAATCTAAAAGTTCACTCTCTCTATCTATCTTGTCAATGTCTTCAGTTAATTACTTGTATGTGTACGGTTTTTTACTTTCTTTCTTCACATGTACGTGTATGCATGTGCGTGCGTGTGTACGCATGTGCGCATGTTATGTGTGTACGTGTGTGTGTGCTTGGGCTTGTGCGTTCATGCGTGTCGTGTGCACACATGCATATCGTTCATGTGCGTGCCTGTGCGCTGCATGCGTGATATTAATAGGAAATTTAATTCATCTTTTTTTAGGGAAGGAAATTTAATTCATCTTTGATGTGTTTGTATGTACATCCGCATGACGTGATGCCATCGGTATGAGATAAAAATAATTAATCTCCAACGTATATATGGAGTACTATGTGACACGTGGAAAAATTAGACTAGAGACAAAAAAATCCACTATATCATATGCTTATTTTTTAATAAAAGTGCAATTTCTATGCAATTTTTTGTCATCAATTAGTTTAAGTTTTTTATTTTATTTATTCTTTTATATAATACTAATGTTTTTAATCCGTTCCTCCTTAGGAAAACTTCGCCTTTTATTTTATTTTAGTTTCTGTTTCAGATTATTTTTTTCACCAGCCCGTCTGTTAAATAGGTGCCCTTTTTTTATCAACTATATGATAACCTATACGCTGTTGCGGGAATGTTTTGCACAATATGTTAATAAAAATTGGTTGTATGAAGCATGCACATTTAGAATAATATGAGCACTAAAATTGAAAATACATATGGTTTTCTTGTGTTTGGTTATTGTATAGTTGTAAAATATTTATTAAATAACATAACTGATTTTTTCATGGATGTTTTCATGTTGACGTGGGCATTTTTTATGCATATTGCATGATAAGGTGACATGTTTGCATGTTGAGAGAAATAAGTTAGTGAGGGCTAACTATTTAGATATAGAAGGTACACCTCATTTATGTTTTTTTTACCTTTTTTTGAAATAACCTTCATGGGGAACAAGGGAGGCGCCCCACCTGAATATGATCTCATTTTGGAAAAATGATGCAGTCTATAAGGAAAAATAAATTGAAAGCCTAAAAATCCTTAGGTGGGGGGCGAGGCAAGTACACAAAAACACAAAAAAAAGGCCAGGTACAAAATTATAACGCAACACAATGATCGGCCTCATAGACATCAGATGGGCCTACGTGGTCGTTCGATGCGGCACATGTGATGTCATAACCACATATAGGGCACCACAAGAAACAAAGAGAAAGTTGTTGAGGCAACACATCACATCAGAGACAACAGAGAGGTAAACTACGAAGCATACCGCACGAGAAGGACAACACCAAAACCACAGACAAGGAAGACCACGGGTAGTCATGTCAAGGAGTCGTGCCATTACCACCCAGTACCATCCGACACTCAGGGGAAGGTTGGTCATATCCCTAGAGTGAAAATGAAGACATGGAAGGTCTGGCTCGGCAAACGTGCACAGAGCAGAAGTACAATTTTACACCAGAAGAGTGATCATTGCCGATGGAAGAGGCGAGAAATAGTGATGATGATGATGTGACATGATCGTAGAGTGCCACCAATGAAATTATCACCACATAGGGGTAGTCTTTGCCCAAGGTAGAGTGTAAACGAAGGGCACTACGGAGCAATGAGAGAAACGCCAATAAGGCCTACCCAATTGTGGTTGTGTGGATATTTTACAGGCTCATGAAAAATATGGATAAATTCATCGTGTGACATGAAGGAGATGAACGCCACCAATGTGAAAGAACGACATGGATGTGACACCGCAACCATTGTCGGGTGAAGCTATCGGTGAATTTCTCTCCATCTTCAAACCCGCCATAGAGGGAGAGAGGCATGGAAATGCCACCAAGGTGAGATGCGCCACCAAGGGAGGCATGGAATTGAATACTTGGGTAGAGCATGCACGAATCCTTCGTATTTACCCGCAACAAAAAAAATTCCCTTTGTATGTGTGCATAAACTAATTTTTTCCCTCAAAAACTATATATTTTTTCTTTTCTGTTGGTGGGTAATTTGTAGACTTTTGACGGTGGATTAAGCAAACCCGAGAACGGGCAAAAATCCATCGCCGCCTCCATTCGGCGCCCAAAATTCGCGCTCACCGCCTAAACCGCCCAGAGATCCGCGCTCGACCTCCCACCAGCCAATAACTCTTCCCCACGCGTCACAATCCTCACCGTCAACCACATCGAACGCCTGAGATCCTTCCACCTCACCGATCCGCGTGCTCACCCCCTCCACCAATCACATCCCCCCGCGCCCCTCTATAAATCCAATTCCCATCTCATCCCACCGCAAGCCACCACCAGCGCCCTCTCCGATCATCATCATCCTCCTCCCCGCCGCAGCCAGCCACCTCTCGATCCGTCCGTGATGGCGCCCAAGGCGGAGAAGAAGCCCGCGGAGAAGAAGCCGGCGGAGGAGAAGGCGCCCAAGGGGGAGAAGAAGCCCAAGGCGGAGAAGCGGCTGCCGGCGGCCAAGGAGGGCGGCGGCGGCGGCTCGGACAAGAAGGCCAAGAAGAAGGCCAAGAAGAGCGTGGAGACGTACAAGATCTACATCTTCAAGGTGCTGAAGCAGGTGCACCCGGACATCGGCATCTCCTCCAAGGCCATGTCCATCATGAACTCCTTCATCAACGACATCTTCGAGAAGCTCGCGCAGGAGGCCGCCAAGCTCGCCAGGTACAACAAGAAGCCCACCATCACCTCCCGCGAGATCCAGACCTCCGTCCGCCTCGTCCTCCCCGGCGAGCTCGCCAAGCACGCCGTCTCCGAGGGCACCAAGGCCGTCACCAAGTTCACCTCCTCCTAGACGCTCCTCCCCCGCCCTTCTCTCGTCTCGTCGCGTTTGATGATCGTCTCGGCCCCGGGGATCGAGGCTCGTAGTTTGTAATTGTTTTCGTTTGTTACAATGAACAATGGATGAATGGAATCGCTACGGATTGGTTGCAATATTTCGTCTCAATTTTCGTTCGATCGTTGTATCAGAAAGAAATGAAGTTAAAGAAAATGATATGCGGATCGTGTGGTGGGTGTATAATTAGTTCGTGGCGTTGTCTTCCGTAGGATTGAGGAATTCCTTGAGGAGGCCGCCGGGAAGGTCGGAGCCGTAGAGGTGCCCCATCTTGGTCCTCTTGGTCTCGAGGTATTTCTGGTTCTCCTTGGTGATCGGCGAGATCACCGGGACCCGGCCCACCACGGCGAGCCCGTACCCCTTGAGCCCAACGAACTTGGCCGGGTTGTTCGTCATCAGCCGCATCGTGCGCACGCCAATGTCCCTCAGAATCTGAAATAGACAGCAAGATAACCACCATCAATCATCAAGACATCAATCCTTCCCAAGAATGTTAAATCCGCCATGAATTAGTATTAAAGTACGTACCTGGGCTCCGATGCCGTACTCGCGGGAGTCGATGGCGAGGCCGAGCTCGACGTTGGCCTCCACCGTGTCGCTGCCTTGGTCCTGCAGGTTGTACGCGCGGAGCTTCTGGCCGAGCCCGATGCCCCGGCCTTCGTGGCCGCGCAGGTACACGAGGACGCCGCGACCGGCCTTCTCGATCAGCTGCATCGCGAGGTCCAGCTGCTCGCCGCAGTCGCAGCGGGCGGAGCCGAGGATGTCGCCGGTCAGGCACTCTGAATGCACCCTCACCAGCACGTCTTCTCCATCACCGATATCGCCCTGCACATTTGCCTCAAACTGTAAAGATCGCCGGAGATTGAATCGCACAAGCAAGCGAGTGGCTCACTGGTTTCTGCTCCGATCGTTCTGTCAGAGAAACACAACAAGAATTCCATTTACCTTGGTAACGGCGATGTGCTCAGTTCCATCCAGCTTGGATTGGTAGCAGTAAGCGCGGAAGAGGCCCCATTTAGTAGGCAAACGAGATACAGCGATCAGTTCCACCAGTTTCTCCCTTTTCCTCCTGTACCTGAATTTACAACAACATGCTGAAATGAGATCGTATAAAAAGGTTATCTGCAACATGTAATTATCCTAACCTAGCCATTTCTCATTTCTTTTATCTGTTTGATCTTGGAGAGTGATTCAAGCAGTACAATTCAAATCTGAATAAAACAGGCAATAAGTTCACAAAGGCTTCACCTTAAGGCATACTAACCGGATGAGATCAGCGATCGAAACAATCGGGATATCATGCTCCAAAGCCATCTGTTTCAGCGCTGGTGTTGATGCCATCGAACCGTCCTTCGGGTCGATGATGCTTGACAGGACGGATACGGGGCGCAAGCCGGCCAACGCAACAAGATCCACCGATGCCTCGGTGTGCCCAGCTCTTTTAAGCACCCCACCGTTCCGGTACTTGAGGGGGAATATGTGGCCTGGCCGTCTGAGATCACTGGGCTTGGAGTCAGGGGAGGCTAGAGCAAGGATGGTCTTTGCCCTGTCTGCAGCTGATACACCAGTGGATATGCCCACTCTCGCATCCTAAATAGATAGGAGAAACAAAGATTTAAGTTATTATGACAACTAAGAACTACAAACCTGATCAATCAGTATCGTATAGTCCCTGCAACAAAGGCCATTGCCATAAGATCTTTTACCACTGTCACTGTGGAAGCAGTAGCTGAAATGTCGCCGATTTCTGTGACCGGAGACATCATAGGAAGCATCAACCTTTCTAGGTCCTCTTCCTTCATGCCCACTGAGATGATGCCGGAACCATTTCTGATCATGAATGCAATTGATTCTGGGCTGGCTTGATCGGCTGCCATGATAAGATCCCCTTCATTGTCACCCTTCTCGTCATCTACAGCAATAACAAACTGGAGAAGAATGAATAGTTAACTTTGTAGCTGAAGTCAACTACATTTGAAAAAAGTGATAACTCATTTGAAGGCCCTGAATTTTGAAGCAAGCAAATACACTTGCTACATGAAAATGCAGTATATCGAATATCACGATATTGACATTGTTCATCATATAATTTTGATTACAGCAATCACCTTGCTCACTGGCAATGTGAAAAAAGGCAGTCATTCAGACAGCCTTGATAGTCCAAGCATAGCCTTAGAGTCTGCTTTACATGAAGGTACTCAATTACTTGTGGTACACGTTTACAACTACGGTTTCTTGGGAGAATAGGCAAGTGTGATTCATTCATCTTGTCATCGACAAGATGAAATGAATAATGGAGGCTGGAAGGTAGTACAGTTCGGCATATCTTTAAGCACCGCAAAAAGAAGATGGGCATGATCAAGCAGGGCCTATGTACAAGAGTTACATGAATAAAACTATTTGTGTTCAGAAAATCAGGACTTTCTTTTTCCCTACCTTTCCCTCCCGCAGCGAATTTATAGCATCCTCGATCGAGGAGAAACCCTCCGTCGGTTTATCCGGGTCACCCTCGGCATCGCTACTAAAGAAATCTCCTGTTTCTTGAGTGATTTCAGCACCAACAGTTGTGAAGGAAGCACTGGACCCGTTCAGTTCTTGCGAAATGGGCCCATTCTTGTTCTCGTCCAAAGGATCATTTCGACGCCCTGCATCACCAATTGCATAGCACCTTAATCTTAAGCATCCCTTTCTGATAACTGCAAATCCTATACTGTTGAGACTAACAGAGCATTGCTGAAGCCTGCAGGAATCCAAAGTCAGCACAGATGGCAATCACAGAGAAAATTCACGAAATTCTTCGTTCCCGGCAAGATCTTCAGCGACAGAGGAAAAGGAAAGTAAGAATTTTACCTTGCGTTAACAGTGGCATGGGACGACAAGTGTGAGCTCAGAAGAACGCAGTCCATCTGGCGATCCCCGATAACCGATCTTCGGAAATCAGCTCCCAAATATGTTTATATACCTCTATCGCTTGTACTGCTGCGATGACTCTCAGCCTATCGCTTGGACTTATCTGGTCATGTGGATAACAGAAGAAAAACCCACGCAAGGTGTAGCCAAACTGGCCACATGTTTCTGAGCTGCAAGATAGAAGCAGCCACACGGTTCAGGTGATGCCAAGATAGCACATCTTTTTTCCCTTCATTCTTTCCTTGTGGGTCTAGTTAAGGGTCAAATGTACTAGTAGATGTTGCACCTGAAAATGACAGGCAAACTGTCCCCCCTAGCCTGAATTTTTGGATGTTTTCTACCGAATACGTATAAACGTCTCAGGTCAATGTACTTATTTTTTTCACATGAAGCATCGTCGCGGCCTCGTGGGTCACATTAACGGAACAGAGGTTAAAACTTCTTATTACGAATTCAGCACAACAGAGCAAAGTGCCAACATGGCCACATTGCATCTTCGTATCGCGGGATTATGGAAAGTTTCAGGATACCCAAGGTCGGCAAAAAAGCTTCGTCGGGCACTGCCAACATGGCCACATCGAAGCTATGATATCAACATGACAAACTCCACCCTGTCAATGATCGATAAGTATGAACTCTTAACACATCAGTAACAATTTCTAGTCACAGTGATCCTTGACAAATAATATAGATATCATGTGGAAACATAAGTTTTTAGTCTCTTACAGAATGGATCTCCTAATTAATTAGCGTGTCTAAAGATAAAAAAATCTCACAAACACAAAATAAAGATACACTGGTGCGTTTGATTCTCATAGCCCTTCTGTTTTGGAGTTCTGGCTGACTTTAGGCCCTGCCCACTGTTGGCTGGCATGGGACTTGGTCCATGGATCAAGAGGGGCACGCTGGGGTGGCGGTGGAGTCGCAGGTTTGGCCTCACGAAGTTCATTCTCCCGGTCGACAAACCTGTGTATGACATTGGCAACAGATGTTGAATTCAGTCTCACCACGGCATATAGTTTGTTTCTCTGCTGCAATGTGGCCATGTTCTTTATTAAACTCGGTTCATTTACCAGAGTGAGAGAGATGGGAAAACAATTTTTTTTTTCATGTCATAGCATCACCATTTCTTTGAAAAATATTTTTTTATAGGCAATTTCAGACCTCAATCTAATTTTATTATACAATACGAATACAAAAGAGAACTAACTGGCACCATGTAGTGGAAGCACACTACTTGAATGTGAAGACTAAAATATACTCAACACAAACAGTGCAAGTATTGTTTTTAAATTAAACTATGATTTTGTGCAGTAAGGTATATGAGTACAAACATACTCGATGTAAGCCATTGGTGCAGCATCGCCAATTCGTATCCTGGTTCGCAATAGTCTTGTATACCCACCAGCTCGATCCCTAGATATAAGTAGAAAATAACAAAGATGCATAAGATATAGCTTGAGAGGTTCTTTTGAGCATGCTAACCAGACCAAAATAAAACCAACCGATACATAACATGGGTAAAACTTACTTGTAGCGGTACGCAAGCTCTGTGAATAACTTGTGAACGACGTCATCACCCCGAACAAATGCCGAGGCACGTCTTGCTGCATCTAGTGTACCCTATACAATGATAGAACGTTCATCAATATAGCAGCAATTTCAGCAATGGAAGTTTCATGAGAAAGAGCTACAGAAATCATGCACTATATCTGGGCTTGAGCATTTAAGTCAAGGGAGTAGAGACACTCCTGGAATGTGGAATGATATAATTTTCAAGTACACATAAAAAAATTCTGTATCTGAAACCTATTTCGCATTGACTTCATCGTTAAAGGGTGACATTCAGATTTGTGCGAATTCATTTCGGATGATCACCGCTTTAACATCATTGACAAACAGGGTATCCTTGAATTACATATTAACTTCTTCATGAAAGCAGATTCCATGAAGTTTCACTCGTACTTGCTTAAACAAAAGAAGGCTAACACTTAATATCCACTCAGGTAGTCAAAACCTCAACAATCTAACAAGTTTCCATGAGAAGCTACAACAGGAAACAAGAAACTCATATAAGACAACCACATCACATTATTAGGTGAAGGGTTTCTATGCATAAGCCAATATGTCCAGATCATGACATTTTCATCCGCAATTCGGCATAGCGAGTATGAGCATCAACCATGAATGGAGTCCTACACAGCTAGTAGCGCAAGATATGACGAACCCTGCCGAGGACAACCTATCCATCTAATCAAGATGGCTGGTTTCATTACACCACTCAAGTAAACTAAACACAAATACGCGCCACTAAACAATCCAGTATACTGTTAAATTCAGTAGTGCGGGCACTAGGAGAGTAGGGCAGGCCGCAGGTGGCGATTAGTGACTACTGAATAGTGAATGCTGGTAAACGGCTAATGGACGTACATCTTTCCCGAGCTGCACCATCTGATCCGCCTTCCGCCGCACCTCCTTCGCCTGAAATGGCAAGAAGCAACGCATAAAAAGTAAGGACCGAAATTCCCTGGCGCAGAAACCCTGCACTCCTCCCACCGCAAGGTGTTCGACGAAATGCCGGAGTTACATGAGGCAGGAAGCTACCTTGGCGACGGTGGTCTCTATCCGCTCGTGCTTTACCAGCTGCGACACCATCGTCCTGCCGAGCGACGTGGGAAGGGGCGGGGAGAGGGTTAGCCATGGCCCGTGGGGTCAGGGAGAGAGCGAGGGTGAAACGGAAACCAACGGGAGATGGGTGGAGCGACAGGGTCAGAGAGATGGATACCTGAGCATGGAGACGCGGTGGGCGGCGTGGCGGCCGAGCTTGCGGAAGTTCCCCATGGCGGCGGCGGCGGCAGGAGCGGAGAGTGGCCGGCGGTCAGCGATCAGACGGGTCTGCCTGCCAGGCTCCGTTTGTTTGGTTCTGACTGTGTGCTTCAGTTATGGGCCTTCAGGGCCCAAAATTAGGACGTTGTTTAGGCCACAATTTCTAACAAGGCCTGTGCTACTGTACATCCGTTTTTCTAAAAAAAAGGTTTTCTCTAAAAAAACAAAAAAATGTGTAAGACTATTTGCCCTCACTCCACATCCACTGACCATCACACTGATTTGCAACTTTGGAAACCAAATCACTTCAAAAATAGTTGGCAGTTGAATTGAACAAGCAGCTTAGGATTATCACACTGATTTGCATCTCTGGAAATGAAAATTAACAGGGGTATTTAAGTAGTACTAGTATGCTTCTAGCAACCAAAGTGGAAGAGCAAGAAAAGTTGTTTGATACTGTTTTTAGCTGCACAAATAGTACAGTACTTTTTTTCATACGTTAAACAATCTGTCATATTTTTCTCAAATGTCATAACCATGAGTTGCGCAACATCTTCACTCAAATTCAGTAAATCTGATAGAGATCACCAGTCTGCTTAAATCTGGAAATGGTTTTTGATTAACCGGTTAAATTGGTTTGGTTTTCTGTTATGGGTTTAATTGGTTCGAGTTGATATGGGCCAAGCCAGCTAACAGTTGGGTCTGGTTTGGTTTTATGGTGGAAAGAGATAGTTATGGTTGGGTCTGGGCCTAAACACGCTTTCGGACTAGATTATGGACGCCACTTATGGCTTATAAACCCACCAGACATTCATTGTATTCCTATGAACTTTTATGATCAATAAAGTGTGTTTAGTCTAAAAAAAATAACTATGGTCCAAAACCGGTTCTGTAGATTGGTTGTGTGAAAAGAGTGAAGTCGATTTTAAAAGCCTGGGACAGTCAGTTTCGTCTCGGCCGCTCGTCGACGGCACTAGCGCGCTGCTGCTTCTTGGAACTCGCACTTGGGTGAGTTGTCAGGTGCAACCATGTGCGGTGGGTAACTGATCTCAAACCATAAGCTAAAACCATGGTTCCTGTCAAAAGTTTAGTTCGGTTTGGGTGGAGATCGTAAGTAGTTTAGTTTGGGTTGGGTGCTAATCCATAATTAGGTGGGTCAGTTTGGTTTTGGTTGCTTAAATCAGCCACGTGGGTTCAGTTTAGATACAGTTCAGTTCTTCAACCATTGCCAGGTTTAAGTCTGCTAGTAGTATAATAAATTGCTGTTCCAAAGGTAATCAACACCCAGTAAACTGCTAGTAGTATAGTAAGTTTGCTGTTCATCTCAGCCAAGCCTCCACAACTGCATCAGCTGCAAGATCCCCCGGCAACCTGCTCGCCTACCGAATTTCAGCGAAATAATGGCAGCTGAGCTGAACCTATTTCTTTCACGCCCGTTTCTTCCTGCCCCCCTTTCCCAGCTTGGACTTGCGCTGCTTGAACACATGCAAGTACAGCTTCAGCCACAGAAGCGGATAGCACAGTAGCACACCCTGTCACCGCATGTTTGCCAGTAAGTGATCAAGTGAACATTATGATAAAACAGAAGCAGCAGGGATGCAGGGTGTATCTGATTCGTCATCGACGTACCACAAGAAATGAATGGTAGCTCATGGAGAACTTTGCGAAGAATCCTGAGTAGAGGCCCCTCTCCTTCACAAATGGAAGAGCTTGGTACATAGTCCACACTGCGTGCAGATATAGCATGGAGAGTAGAGCACAACAGTGGATTATTAGATTAAGGAAGATTGTTTTTATACGCACAATGTGGTGCGAAAAAGTTTCGGAGCTTACTTTCTCCTGGTCCTACCCCGATTGGATACAGCGGGATAAAGGCAGTGTACCTACAGGTAGGAAGTTGTTTGAGATAAAGCTGTATGATCTGAGAACTGAGGTGCAATGGTCTGAAAAGCCACAGGGGAGCAGAAAAAATTGTGAACCGGAAATAATTCACATAGGATATGACTATTTTACAGTAGGCCATCCGCCCATCCATTTTATACTCATAAATAAAAGAGATTCTATGTACTAGCTCTTTCAGAAAATAATAGAGGTCTTATGCTAATCAGTTGAGTTTATGCTGTGAGTATACTATAATGTGTTCGCGCCGAGCAATGACTCATAAGATAGGGCAGCATTTATAATCAAAACAAAATATAAATGTGAGGATTGATACTGCTAGGGGATGGAACCTGAGGTAAGTCATCCATGCCGGACAAACTTTTAACGTAGTCAGAGCATAGTGAGAGTATCGAATGACCTGCACAATGACAACAATGTATTTAGCGTGGTTCAAAAAACTTCAACTAAAAGGTGGACCTTATGAACTACTCTTAGGGCCATTTTGTGAAGATTCTGAATAAGGGCCATTTTTCTACCGCTAATTATTCCTAAAGATACCACCTACTACTATGTTTGCTCGTCCGTGTCTCCTCAAAAAGTAATCACTGGTCTATTTTCTCTTAACAACTGAACACAATCAGGTTAATACATACAAAAAAACTTTATTAACAGAACGACCCTTCACAGTGACACCATTGATACTAACATTACTGTAGCCATATGAAATTAATTCTACAAACATGGTACAAATTCGAATTAGCCTAGCAACAGATATATGGGTTCAGAGAAGAATCAAAGTTGTACAGTATATTAAAACATGCTTTCAGAGCAGTAACTCATTATATCAGGGCAATGCATCTTAACATAGCCATCAAGTGGATCACAAACATAAGAGAGTAACAAATCTATGTCGTTCTCCATTGTTGTGGTTACTGGTGTCTTCGTGAGGATAAGAAAACTTATAAAAAGGTGAGAAAGCAAGAGGTGATTTTGCGGCCACACCTCAGATATGCTCCAAGCCATAAACGTTATGAACACAGATGGACTGCCCTGAACCTGCATTTGCAACAGCAGAGTGAACTTATCAGCCAAACTCTACAGAGCTAAAATATAGGAAGAGCCGAGAAACTTGTTAAGGCAGTTGGTTCCTGCGTTCATCCCACCTCAGGGATTTGCCGGAGAAGGGCGAGAATGAAGTGAGTCCTCCCTCCCCATTGCAAGAAAGCAAGAAACGGCGAGGTGGGTACCAATCCTGAACAACCAAAACGGCCAACGATGCAGAGTCAATTCACATCGCCAACAAGGGGGAAAATCCAGCAGAAGGCGAAATTAAGTCTAGCTAGTAGTTCATCCACCCCACCGACGGCGGCATGGACCGTTTCAAGAACCGCGCAGGTTTGCAGAAAGCCTACAGAGACAGCAAGAAAATGTGGAGAAGAAGTTATCAGTCCACACCACACGAAATTCAGAATTCAGATGAGAATATAAATTAAGGGGAGGCCGGAGGGCAGCACGCACATATGAGGTCGCCGGCGGCGGCGTACGCGGGGCGGACGGAGACCGGAGGGGCGAGGCAGGGCAGGAGGCGGAGCAGGGCGAGGGACCTGAAGTTCGACGAGGAAGGGGATCGGGAGACGAATTACTAGTTAGTAC
Source organism: Aegilops tauschii subsp. strangulata (assembly GCF_002575655.3). Lineage (NCBI taxonomy): Eukaryota > Viridiplantae > Streptophyta > Magnoliopsida > Poales > Poaceae > Aegilops > Aegilops tauschii. Next base: position 394,403,557 of record NC_053035.3, read on the forward strand.
GGGCGGGAAGGAATCAAGTGATTAGGGAATTCAACTGTTGCTGCTGCTGCTGCTGCTGGGAGGTGGTTTGGTTACCATCCGATGGCCTGGACGGAGTTGTAGGCGAGGAGGTAGAGCCGCGACGGGCGAGCCATGGCCGCTGCCTCGCTTCGTTCTCGCCGCTGGCCGGCGAACCTCCCGAGGCGGGGAGACGCTTCGTGTTGGAACAGTGAGGGTTTGTCCTCAGGATACCGGAAGTGGCTGCTGATGAGTATTCACGGAGGACATCTGTGGCTGAGGTTCTGTGCCGTCGTCGCTCCTCGTCTGTACTGAAGAAGGGCGACGATTCCTTTCAGCATAATTCGATCAAAAAAATGGGTTGAAATTTGAAATTATAATTTGAGGGTATTTTTAAATCTGTTCGGTCAAATTGTGCGAAACTTTTCCAGAATAATAAATATATTAGTGTTGATTTCTCAGAAGTTTTGCAAAAAAATTGGACACTCATTTTTTTTGACAGGATTTGATAAAAACATGGGCTGAAATTGTAATTTCAGGGTATTGTAAGATCTGTACGGCCATATTGTGTGAAAAATTTCCAGCATGATCACTATATTAGCGTTCATGTTACCATTTGACCAGGAATTGGTTAAGGGGCCGTTTCAATTGGAGCCAGCAACTACCTTACCATTTTTTTCGGCATTGACTGCGGGCATCGGTGTGTATTTGAATGGTGGCCTGATTTTTGGATTTGCACCAAGATTTTGGTCAACCGTTTAGGTTTTTACATCAACTGTCAGGTGAAGTGGCGACCGCGATCCTCCGCCAAATAATTGGCACCCCACAATTTGGTAGGGCGACTATACGCACAATACAAACACATATATCAAAAAATGATTTTTTTTCTTTTGTTTTTGGATTGGATTTTTTGTAGCTTACAAATCACCATTTTTTTTACAAAAAACTACAAATCTATAGAGGACATGTATAAGTTTTCATAATTTTTTGAACTTCATTTTTTTAAATGCAGGGCTCGATGGAGCCAGGGAGGGTCGATATCTTAGAGGATCTCCAGGCCCTCAACCAAAAAAACTTCACTCCCTAATTTTTTTATCAAATCACCTAAAAGATAAAAAATCTCCTTTTTTTTCATTTATGCACTCGATTTTTTATGTACTCAAATTGATCATTAAACTTTGCATTGTCTAGATGAAGATGTTGTGAGAAATGTATTTTGATGATTCTTATCGGAGGAAGAAAAAGATAACAATTTCGAGATGGTGGTGGTTGCAATCATTCGAGTGGAAGATGGGAGGAGACCGAGACTTGATTCGCAGTTCAGCCAAAGTCGCATTCATTGAGATAGTGCAGAGGGTCATGCCGATCTTTCCAAGGATTACTTTTGCGCCGAATCCAATGTATCCAAATAAGATTTTAGCAGCGATTCAAAATGCACAGGGATTTCTTCAAAACCATTGCACAAGCTATTGAGAAGCATGACCCTTGATTCACACCAAGAAGGAATGCAACGGGAAAAAGAATCATTGCAAGTCCATTGGTTAAGTGTACCACGAAAGTTTGAGTGCTTGCATATGGAGTTGCGGTTGACTACATCAATGAGTACATCCGAATTGGGTAAGATACAATCTTCAAGTGTGAATAGATTTACTCAAGTGATCGAGATCTTCAAATTGGACTACTTGAGGGAACCCACTGATGAAGATACAACGAGGCTCATGGCACAAAGTGAAGAGAGGACGCTTGGATCCATTGGACATGGAAAATATGTCATGTGGCATGGCAAGTTCTATTCAGAAGGCCATTTCTCAAGGAAGTTGCATCAGAGAATCTATGGATTTGGCATTCCCATTTCAGATTGTCACACAATGACCTCAATGTTCTGCAAAGATCTCTATTCTTAAGGCTAGCTGCCAACTAAGCTGCACCTTGCAAACATGTTGTCAATAGCCACAACATGGGATACACCTGCCAATGGCTTCTATTCCCCCTGTGCCAAATTGGTGAAGACAACTCAATGTTTGGACGACAACAAGAAATCTTACTTCACAAAGTGCCAAGAATCCACAAGAAAGGTTGTTGAGAGAGCTTTTGGTGTGCTGCAAAAATGCTTTGCAATTGTTTGTGGGTGCGGCATTTCAGCTCTCGGGTGCACCTGCACTCGTGGGTGAACATTAAAATGAAAATAATAGCAAAATAATTCAAAAGATTGATAGAAGATGTTTAAGTGCGTGATGTTCGTGCCAAATTTCATCGTGTCTGGACATCCGAGTAGCTCTCAACAAACAAGATGAAATTTTGCCCGAACATCACACACTCGAACATCTTCCGTGCAAAAAAAAGTCCAGATTTTTTTGATTTTTTTTCTACCTTTTTTTTAATTTACTGTTCACCTTGTGCAGATGAGCCCGGGCTCATAATTGAATATTCATTGTTTGTGGCCTGTTGAGTGTTGAAACCCTAAGATACTATGGCATATCATGACAACATGTATATCTTACACAACATGATCATCAAGGATGATAGAGAAGAGTGGGAGAACTATCAATACATCTATGGTGAGCTCACGAACATCAACAAAAAAACAAGATTCAGAGATTCCTCGCAGCCCATTGAAGGATCGAGGACCAAGAAGCTCGTCACCGTCACCATTCCAAGATGATCTTTTTGACCACTTGTGGGCAGTTCACGACAAATGATTTTTATTACTTCTATCATGTTTAATTGGATTATTACCTCATTTGAACCGTATTGTGTGCTTGGATTTGAATTTTTAATTGTAAAAAACATTGAGCTTTAAATGTTGTTGAAATATGTGCATTAGATTTATGAAGTTTGAATTAATATGTTGTTCAAATCTAAGTTGGAATGGAGTTCATATGCAAAAAGATGGAAGAAGTAGCAAAGACAAATTTATAGGGTCTTTAGTTTGAGGAGAAGTGCTAGGTGCTACATGTTATAGGGGTCGTTTGGGGAGTTAAGTTTTTGAGGAAGGGCTAAAAATGCTCTTAGGTCGGTTCAATGGTATGATAGTTTGGTTGTAAACAAACAAAATGGAGTCAATTTCAGGCAATCACCCTACATTCAAGAAAAGGAAATTTCGTTTCAGGCAACCACAACCTTTGAGATCTTCCCGCAAAAGAAAAAAAACCTTTGAGATCATTGTTCTACAAAAATGACTCTTTAGATAGTTGACATCTGAGGAGATCCCATACCGACTCTTCTCAGTTCAGAAATTCGGTTAGTAAGGTTGGCCATGCTTTAGTTTTTTTACTAAGAACTATAAAACACGGACTCTTATTAAAAAATAAAACAAAATAAGACACCGACTCATATACCCCTACAACATGCTTTGTTTGTTGAAACATAATGTGCATGCCAGTTTTTTCCCAACATAGTTGCACTTAAGTTGAAACCAGAACAACTGAAAAGGTGAATAAACGAACAGTTTTATATCGTATTAATGGATGCTACCGAGTCTCCACACCATCAGTACTGTCCAAGAGGAACTCCATAATACAACAAACAAATATATTTCTGGAAATTCTTAATGTTTGATTTCAATAAGAGTTTTGCTTCCACTTAATTTTCTCTAGAGTCCTTCCTCCTACATAGCCAACGGCTGGGTCTTGATTTAAATCACGTTAATTTCCATCAGTGCCATTCCTTGGTCGCATCCGACCACAATCCTACACAAAACAGTATATTTATCATTACAAATTCCATGTCGGTGAAAATAAATAAGAATGGCACTGCAGAATTTTCTCAAACAAATTATTGGCGGACATGCTTATGAAAGGCTATAACATCCGTGGTGAAATGGAACGTAATGTGTGAAGTAAGTCTCACTCACTGGATAATACTCCCTCTGTTCATTAATATAAGTCGTTTTTAGACTGTCCATAAGAGGGTGCTTGGATCCAAGGGACTTATTTTAGTCTGACTAAAAATAGTCTCTTTAAGAGGCTAAAGTTCCAAGCACCCCTGACTAAAGAGGGGCTAAAACTAGTCTTGAGACTAAAAATTTTTAGTCAGGGGTACCCCTACTAAAATGTGGATTAGTCATCTCTCTCCTCATTTAACTCCTCTCCTTTAACACAGGCGAGTTCTGGATTGGAGGGTTTGGAGGATAATAAATGCTCATTAACTTGATTTTAGTCTCTTTAGTATTTAGATCCAAGCATGAATGAGGCTAGCAAGTTTTAGTCCCACTACTTTTAGTCATGAGACTAAAACGTATCCAAGCACCCTCTAAGTCTAAAAAAATGTCTTATATTAATGAACAGAGGTAATATTTGTTAAGTTGAAAGTCCAGAAAGATAGTCAACCGCGAGCACCAAAGTTAATTTGGGAAAGAAATGTACATCTAACCATAATTAAATGTAAATAATAGAATAATAGAATAGCATTCACATCCACACATTATATTTTAGAACTTCTAGTATATTTGTGTTTGTACGAAATCACTAACTCACGCAGACTCACAGTTTGGTAACCAATGTTCTACTAACTGAAATAAAAGATGACACAGAAATTTTCTTACCTTGTTAACCCTTTTAGGTATCCAAGAGCATTGACAACACCGAGATTTAATCCAATGATGTTCTCGAGCCTGCAATATCAGAAGGCCGGCCACCGTCAACTTCAAAAAAAAGTGCTAAAAACAATAACTTCAAATCCTAAGCATTTGATTTCAGGTGCTCTATGAAAAACTTGATTTCACAAATTGCGCAACGCACTTTTCAACTACAGAGTTTTGCCGGCAAATTGGAACATATGTTTGGACCATGGCATGCATAGCTCCTTTGATCATGATAAGAGGTAGTTGAGATTGGTTGCCCTAGCAGCAGCATGGACAATTTGGAAAACAAGAAACAACACTTGTTTTAGTCTCACAGGACAGCTCGGTAGTAATTCAACTTCTGTAATATTCAAATTCTTTAATGCACCACACGGATGGCCACTAGTGGAGTTTTGGTACTAGAAATAAGACAAGGCATGTATTTATAAAATAAATAAATAAATAAGTAAGGGGAGGCCAACATTGATTGTTTGATGTTGAACTAGGTTGTAATTTTAACGATCAGTTAGCAAATGAGCTCCGATTAGTGCTACTAATCAAGGAAAATACATGCTTGGTTGGAGGTCAACTAACAATCTTAAGACTTCATGGCTCATGGTGTTAGACATTACATTGTCACGTGTAACAACATATAGGCGCAGACTTGAGTATCAAGTTAAGATATTGAGAGGTTAGACTAGTTAGAGATATTTCTGTTTAAACCTCTCTATCCCAACTCCTGTAATCTCTCTGGCTGTTAGCCACGGCCGCGCCTCCCTCTGTAATTCCTCATCAATCAATATATATCTGCGGGTCTCCATGTATGGAGATTGAAACGCTTCCATAACTTTCTACATGGTATACAGAGCAGGCCCTTCCATCACATCTAGCTAGCTTCCATCGATCTCCCATCACCTCCCTCCCATCATGTCGTCCTCCGCCGTCCCTATCACCTCCGGCCTCAACTACAACACCTCCGAGCCCCTCTCCCGGACGAACTATGTTCTCTGGAGAGCTCAAGCGTGATCCCAGATAATGGGCGCCGGCTTGTTTGGCTATATAGATCAAACCCTAGAGGAGCCTCCCAAAACCATCACCACCAAAGACAAAGATGGCAAGGACCAGGTGATTCCAAACCCTGCCTATGCCCCCTGGCTGATCCAGGATCAACATATCGTCGCCTATCTCCTTCGCAACCTGTCCAAAGAAGTTCTTGTCCAAGTTGCCTCGCTTGAATCCTCACATGCGATATGGGCTGCACTGGCGGCCATGTTTTCTGCCGTCACGTTGTCCCGCGTCAACAACATCCGATCTGCGCTAACCAACGCGCAGAAAGGTACTCAGTCGGCCTCGGCATACTTCGGGCATATGCGCTCCCTCTCCGATGAGCTTGCGGCGGCGGGCAAACCACTCGGGGAGGGGGAGCTCATCTCCTTCATCGTCACGGGCTTGGACATGGACTACCAGCCAATCATCTCCGCCCTCGACGTGCGCACTGAACTTGTCACCATCGACGCGCTCTTCTCCCTGGTGGCGAACTTCGATCAGCGGATCAAGATGTTCCATGGCGGTGGTGCTGGTGGCTTCAAGTCCTCGGCAAACGCTGCTTCCAGGGGTCGTCCAAACGCCGGCAAGGGAGGCTATCACAACCAGAAGGGCGGCGGCGGCCCCCGAGGAAACGGAGGTGGCTACAGTGCTCCCGGTGGCGGCAACTAGGGCACTGGTGGAGGTGGCTACAACGGCATCGGTGGCGGCGGCTACCACACAGGCGGCGGTTCTGGTGGTGGCTACCATCAAAACAATGGAGGAGGAGGCCACTATGGTGCTGGTGGTGGCGGTCACTATCACCAGAACCCCTCTGGTGGCGGCAACAACACTCGGCGCCCTCCCAACAACAACAACAACAGGGGGCGTCACTTCCAAGGGTATGATGGTTATGAGGGACGTTGCCAAATTTGTAAGAAAACAAATCATCTTGCAAAGGATTGTGATTGGCGCTATGCCGATGATCCTAACTCCCAAAGCAAGAAAATTGCAGCTGCAGCTGATGTGTCCTATGCTGTCGATACCAATTGGTATATGGACACAGGCGCCACAAATCATATCACTGGTGAATTGGAGAAGCTGACAATGCATGAAAAATACCGTGGCCATGATCAAGTCTACACCGCCGCCAATGGTGTAGGTATGGAGATAAGTCATATTGGTCACTCATTTATCAAAATCCCACACAAAAACCTTGAGCTCAATGAAATCTTGTATGTTCCCAATGCTTCCAAAACTTTGTTATCCGTTCATCGTATTGCTCTTGACAACAATGTGTTTCTAGAGTTTCACCCATTCTTTTTTTTTGATCAAGGATCAGGCCACGAAGAAAGTCCTTCATAAAGGTGTTTGTGTGCAAGGCCTCTATTCTTTGCTTCCGCAGTATTGCCGATACAATAAACAAGCCTATGGTGCCATCAAGCTTTCTGTTGAACAGTGGCACAATCGCTTAGGACATCCTTCGTTTGCTACTGTTCATCGTATTCTTAGTAGTAACAATCTCCCAGTTGTTGGTGAGAGAAACTTAGAAACAATTTGTGATTCCTATCAACGTGCTAAAAGTCATCAACTACCATATCCTGTGTCTATTAGTGTCTCTACAAAACCTTTGCAACTTATCTTTTCTGATGTATGGGGTCCAGCACCCACCTCTGTTGGTAGACACCAATACTATGTAAGCTTTATTGATGACTTTAGCAAATATGCGTGGATCTATCTCCTTAAGAAATGTTCTGACGTGTTTCAAGTGTTTCACAACTTCCAAGCTCTTGTAGAGCGAAAATTCGATAGTAAAATCATTGCTGTACAGTCCGACTGGGGTGGTGAGTATGAGAAACTAAACTCTTTTTTTCAAAAGATAGGTATCTCTCACCATGTTTCATGCCCACATGCACATCAGCAGAATGGCTCTGCTGAACGAAAACATCGACATATTGTCGAAGTAGGCTTGGCCCTATTAGCTTCTGCCTCCATGCCTCTCAAATTCTGGGATGAGGCTTTCCTCACCGCTGTTCATTTTATTAACATGTGGCCCAGTCGCACTATCTCCCATGAAACTCCCACTGAACGTATTCGCCATGTCACACCAGATTACACCGCTCTTCGTATTTTTGGTTGCGCATGTTGGCCAAACCTTCGTCCCTATAGTACTCGCAAACTTATGTATCGTTCCAAACAGTGTGTTTTTCTTGGCTACAGTGCGCAACACAAAGGTGTCAAGTGATTTGATGTTTCTACAGGCCGTGTGTATATCTCACGTGACGTTGTCTTTGATGAGACACAATTTCCCTTTGCACATCTACACCCCAATGCCGGCACTCTCCTTAGGAAAGAAATCCTTCTCCTCCCATCTCATCTTTCCGGTGTTTCGTGTGTGGGCGATGATATTTGTGTTGACCAAATTATGACTAACATATCTCCTGTTATTCCTGAGTTTACTGTTCCAGGAAGAATCAGCGAAGAAAATGACGTGGAAAACAGTGCATCAGGGGGCTCCAGCGTGCACCCAGGCGATCCGGTGCAATCAACCTCGGGATCGACCCGGCTGGACGCGTCCGGTCCGGCCGCATCCTCCTCGGGATTGCTGTCGAGTCAGGCGGCTCGGGGCCCTCCACCATCTTCCGCCCCGCGCCTCTCCTCAGGTGACGCGTGTCGTCCTGCCTCTGCGCTAGGCTCCGCGGGCGCCGTGCACCAATCAGTGACAGGGAACCAGCCGACCGCGCGGTACGCGCCGGTCCCACAAACGTACGCCAGGCGCCTCACGCGGGCCACCGTGTCCTCTGCGCCAGGCGGGTCCTCTGCGCCAGGTGAGCCCGACGGGCCCGCTGTTGGATCCGTTGTAGATCCAGTCCGCCCACCCGGATCCTCTGCGGACTCACCCGTCTCTCTATCTGCTCGCCCTGCCACAGCAGATCCGGCGGGTTGTGGTGCTGACAATGCCTCGGGATCGACCACTGCTGCTGCTGGATCTTCTGCGGCTACGCCACCACTCGTCTCCACGCCTCCTCGTACACGTCTTCGTGACGGCACAATACAACAGGTCAACTACAAAACTAAGTATGGCCTAGTTTCTTCTGTTTTCACAGGTGAACCTCGCACCATTGATGAGGCTCTGGCTGACCCTAAGTGGCGGATGGCAATGGAAGAGGAGTTTCATGCTCTTCAGAAAAATCATACATAGCATCTTGTTCCTTCCCGTCCAGGTCGTAATGTCATTGATTGCAAATGGGTGTACAGAATCAAACGCAGGTCCGATGGTACTATTGATCGGTATAAAGCCAGACTTGTTGCCAAGGGGTTCAAGCAGAGGTATGGACTGGACTATGAGGACACCTTTAGTCTTGTTGTTAAAGCTGCCACCATTCGCCTTGTTTTATCCATTGCTGTGTCCAGAGGATGGAGTCTTCGATAGCTAGATGTGCAGAACGCGTTCCTTTATGGTGTTCTGGAACAGGAAGTGTATATGAAGCAACCTCTTGGGTTTGAGGATAAACATAAACCATCTCACATTTGCAGACTTGACAAATCTCTTTATGGACTCAAGCAAGCTCCACGTGCATGGTATTCTCGTTTGAGTTCTAAGTTGCACACCCTTGGCTTTACTCCCTCTAAGTCTGATACATCCCTGTTCATTTACAATAAGTCACAGATAGCTATCTTTGTACTCATTTATGTGGATGATATCATTGTCACTAGTTCATCAAATGAGGCAATCACAGCTCTTTTGAAAGATTTGAACTCAGAGTTTGCTCTTAAGGATCTTGGAGATCTTCACTATTTTTCTTGGTATTGAGATCAAAAGGAATGCAGAAGGTGGCCTTCATCTCTCTCAGGAAAAATATGCATCTGATCTTTTGAACAAGGCTGGGTTGCAGGGCTGTAAACCATCTCCAACACCACTCTCCAGCTCAGAAAGATTGTCTCTTGCCGAGGGGGTTCCTCTGAATCCAGAGGATGGCACCAAGTACAGGAGTTTGGTAGGTGCACTCCAGTACTTGACACTCACCAGGCCTGATATTTCTTTTGCAGTCAGTAAAGTGTGTCAGTTTCTTCATGCACCTACTTCAGCCCATTGGGCTGCTGCCAAACGCATCTTGAGATATGTAAAGCACACCTTGGGTGTTGGACTCACTTTCAGCAAGTCATCCTCAACACTTGTTAGTGCATTTTCTGATTCTGACTGGACAGGTTGTCTGGATGACTGACGGTCCACAGGTGGTTTGCAGTTTTCTTTGGACCTAATCTCATCTCATGGTGTACCAAGAAACAGGCAACTGTCTCTAGGTCAAGTACTGAGGCGAAATATAAGGCGTTGGCCAATGCAACAGCCGAAATTATATGGGTTAAATCTATGCTTAAGGAGCTTGGAATATGTCACATACAAACTCCATGTCTTTGGTGTGACAATCTTGGTGCCACATATCTCTCTGCTAATTCTGTCTTTCATGCAAGAACTAAGCATATTGAGATTGATTATCACTTTGTTCGAGAAAGGGTTGCAAGCAAGGAGTTGGAGATCCAGTTTGTTCCTTCAAAAGATCAAGTTGCAGATGGTTTCACAAAGGCCTTGGCTACAGGACCGTTTGAAGAGTTCAAGCGTAATCTAAACTTACAAAGCTTAGATTAAGAGAAGGTGTTAGACATTACATTGTCACGTGTAACAACATATAGGCGCAGACTTGAGTATCAAGTTAAGATATCGAGAGGTTAGACTAGTTAGAGATATTTCTGTTTAAACCTCTCTATCCCAACTCATGTAATATCTCTGGCTGTTAGCCACGGCTGCGCCTCCCTCTGTAACTCCTCATCAATCAATATATATCTGCGGGTCTCCATGTATGGAGATTGAGACGCTTCCATAACTTTCTACACATGGGACAATTTACTTTCAGACAAGGGCTTTTGTTTCTCTGGTCTGGTGTTAAAAATCTCTGAATGTCTTTCTTTTTATTTGTTGCTCCGAACTTTGTACTGTTTGTTTCCATCCTGTATGGAAATTGGAGGGGAAACCCTCTTTCTAGGCAATAATCACTTTGATGCGTCCATCAAATGCTTTTTGGAGAAACAGGCCAAATAAAAGTTAATCTATATCATCTGACTAAGATCGAGTCTGCATTATCTTGGTGTAAGGCTGTACATAAGTAGAAATAAGTACTTGTATGTATTGCTATGACACATCCAGCTCAAGATTCGCACGGTCCCATCAAGCGATCCAGTAACTAGTGCCCGAAGTTCTGGGTGCCAACAAAGAGCATTGATACCCTTTTCATGTCCTTCGAGCGTATCGACGCAACTGTCCGTCTCTAGGTCCCAGATCTTATTCAATAAGAAAGTGAAGCAACATATTAGTATTCACATTGGCCACATGCATCTTTCGGATGCAGAGGCCGGGGGTAAGCCTCCTTTTCCAAAAAAAAAATATATTAGTATTCACATATAAATGCAAATGCATTGTTCTGTCAAGAAGCCATATGTAATACCTTTGCGTCACCATCTGAAGATCCACAAATCAAAGACTGCTGAAAATACCGTGGGTGGTAATGAACAGAGAGTACACCATCCGGATGCTCATCCCACGTGATGTTGCAAGTTTCAGAGTGAATATTCCAGATCTGTAAATTGCAGGCATTTGCTCTAAAAAAAAGATAAACAAATTTGCAGGCATTGGGTAGTGCAGTCCAAGGCCCAAAGAACATAGATTTCGATCTAGAACCGTGCATAATTTTGTTTATCAGATTTAGTAGAGGAAATAAAACCTTGACTGTGTGATCCAAGGAAGCACTCGCGAAGCTTTCGCTGTGCCTCGGGTTAAACATTACTTGTGTGACTGTGTCATCATGCCCCTCAAAAGTTCGGGTACACTGCCATTCGTTCGCCCAGTCCCAAAGCTTAATCTTGTGGTCATCAGACGCTGACAGCAGAAATGAATGAGTTGGATTCACCACCAGACACATGATGCGATCATCATGAGCTTCTTCGATCATGTAAACTTCTTTCATGGTATTATAATTGTACACATAGATGCACCCGTCATCACCACCAACCACAAACCATCCCTCTCGTTCAATGAATTTTGCAGAATATACTGCAACGGGCAAGATAATATCAAAACTGTAGTTCTCGTAGGTGATCACTGCTACTGGTTTGAAGTTCTAAAAAGTTCATGACGAGGCCAAGTTATTTGTAAGAAAGGTGAATAGTGTTAGGAAGCATGCCTGATTCTCTAGTGACTTCAATGGAGTTCACCTCTGCCTGCACACGAAGAACATCATTTGATCATTTCTAAATGCTCAGTCCACGGTCTAGCACACTATACTAACCACGGAAGATGACAACACACCTGAGTTTGGTAGTTCCAAATGCAAACATGACCCCTCTTGTTGCTCGTCAAGATCCTGCATTTGATGATGGGAAATAGAAAATCAGAGCGGAAATCATCGTCTGGCTCACGAATTAGCAGCACTCACCATGGTTCTGTTGGATGGACATCTACAGACAACACCTCCCGGTAATTAGGACCGTCTATGATCTGACCCATGAAAGAACCAACGGAAGTTAGAGAAAGTTCTGATAGTCCAGTAGAAAGGAACAGAAAAAGACAGGTCACTACATTCGAAGCCAAACTAAGACAGTGCAAATATTAGATATTTACCATGATCTTGACTGAACTAACCTGGTCGTTAGAGATAGTTTCAACTAGTGGTTCGCAAGCAACCTCAACTTTTGCCTCTTGCACCTCATCACCGGCGGTGTCAAGGAACATGGCCACGGAAGCTGGGTCGACACTGTCGAGGTCCTCATGGTGTGCAATACTGCTTTGTAGTATCAAACCAGTGAGAATGTAGGTGCACTTTGGCGGGACAACGCCACACAATGGTAGCTTTGTAAGGTACCTCCTTGGGAATTTGGTTTCAAGCCTGAAGGCAATACGATCATCTCTGTTGTTTATTAGGTAAAGCGAGCTGGAGGTCAACCTCTTTGGCCCAATAGGGAAGTTTATCCGTTGGGGTTGCAGGCTGAGAACGTTATTGGAGTCTACCTGCGAAAGTCTGTTGAGCGTGTCCATAATTTTTTCTATGGATGGTCTCTTGCGCCGACCAATCTCCACACACTCCAGTCCAATGTTGATGCATGCTTTTATTTGCTTGAGGCAATCTGGATCTAGTGACGGGTACTCTGAGGCTATGCGCTCCTCTGTCCAATTATCGCGTACCTACGTACAGAGTTGGAATTATGATCCACTGAGACAATATAAAACAAATGTAACATAAGGTCCTAAATTTCATCCTTGAAATCATCAAGTCCTATTTTATCTTACATTTTTAATAAATTTCACTGCAGATGGTTCATTCCCGGGACAATTTTTCTCTCCTGTGCTGGTCTCCATGATGAGTAGGCCTAAACTGTAAATGTCTGACATGGTGGAGATTTCACCTCTGTATAGATATTCTGGAGCTATGTATCCACTGAATACCATCAACATTAAGGGCATTACAAGCATTACCATAGAGGTTAAAGTGCAATTTACTTCATAACAAACGGACTATATCTTATCATAGTTTATGACTGACTTACTATGATCCCACGATATTTTGTGCATTCATCCGTGTTTGTTCTTGACCGAAGATTCTCGAGAGACCGAATTCCGCAATTTTCGGCCGCATGTAATTATCCAACCATATGTTTTCTGGCTTGAGATCCATATGAACAATAGGAATGCTATGTAGAAAGAGTAAACCCTTGCAAACCCCTTTAATTATTTTGAATCGTGTCTCCCAGTCCATTTTCTTGGGTACTTCTGACAAAGTAAAACAATAAATTGTTTAAGCACTCTAAGATCATTACATCCAATAGTATTTGTTTCGTTGAATCCTAACAATAAAAGATTTATTAGCAGATGCAAATTTTGAGTTAAATATTAGCATAATATATACTCCCTCCGTCCGAAAATTCTTGTCGGAGAAATGGATGTATCTAGACATATTTTAGTTCTAGATACATCGACTTTTATCCATTTGTGCGACAAGTAATTCCGGACGGAGGGAGTATTACACAGTCGCTCTGGAGTTAAAACTCCTCCAAGCCATACACTTGGGATTGATGTAGATGACAAATATATTTACTAATACTGTCTTAGAACAGTTCTTACACGACCTCTTGGCTTAGATATCATATCAAATTGTATGCACCTAACAACTTCACTCAAAAGCTCGAGCTATAAAAAAAATGGACAATCTATTTCAACAAAAAATAACTATACTTGATTTCCCCTTCTGATAGTTTGCAATACTTCCCTGTTTGGTCATTCTATACTGGTAAATAAATAAAGGAGTATGTATAACAAGCCTGCTCAAACTCCAATTAATAGTGTAAACATTACATGAACTAAACTAGAAACACAAAATATACTGGATAGTGTATTGCATATCAAAAAGATTCCTCTGAAGGGTTCCTTCAGGTAAATATTCATAGCAGAGTAAACTTTGAAAGATGTCTGCAGCAATATATTTTCCATTGTTAAACACCACTTCCTTTTGTCCTTCATAGCAATAGCCAACCAAGGGGAGCACATTTTCATTTTTGAGGGCCATAAGATTTTGAACCTCGTCAGTAAACGCTTTGTCACGTGCCACTGGCGAATTTTCCGCAAGTTTATTCACGGCAATCACTTCGCCATCTTCTAGAATTCCCTGTTTAACCTCATATTGAATCTATATTGGCATCCTTTTCCAGCATCCTTTGAAAAGAGAAACTGGTAGGTAAAGTCATACCTTATAAACTGTTCCGAATGCACCAGTGCCAAGTCTTCGCTCCTCAGAGAACTGACCCGTAATATTCCTCAATAGTTGCAGTGGCAACTCATTCCGTTCAGCACTCGCAGCGCCGATCTTGCCATCATCAGTTTTACCACTGCTGGAGTCGGCGGCCATTTCAGTTGATCAAAATGGTTAAAATGTCTGCTTTCTTTCAAAGATGTCAGTGGTTAATACGTAACACTGATGTGAAAATTTGACATCTCTTTCATGCGGAGTGTCTTATTCTTAGCATCCTAACACAGTAAGGTACGACTACAAGCAAGGCACGCCATCCATTGACCAACGCTCACAAACATTACACGGCTGAGCACGTGACTGGAACTGCGAGAGACAAATATGAATTTTTTTGGGGGGGGGGACAAATATGAATTTATAAATCTCGCAAATGTCATCTGCGTGTACCAGCAAACAGTGTAAAGGGAGCGTCAGGGCATGTACAATGATGTACGGAGCTGTCTAGAAGGGGTTACAGCTAGGATCACGCCCCGACCCACCCCTACCGCAGGAGACCGGGGGAAAACCCTAGCGCTGCGGGGCCCACGACCCTCCTCCCTCCTCGTCGTCGCCGGGCAAAGCCCAATTGGTGTCGGTGGCGGCGGGCCTCTCTCCGCTCTGTTGGTGGGATTGACGCGGGCGGTCTTCTCGGCGGTTGGCGGGGCATGATGGCGCATGCTCGGGCTGCGACTGCAGGCTCCCGTGTGTGCCGCACGCCCGCTATGTCCCTGGTGGCCGCATGGATGGCCGCTCGGGCGCGCCTGAGGCGGCCGCATGCCTCGATCTGGTCGCCAGTGACCTGGGTGGCGCGGGGCTGCCCTCCGGCGGCAGTTGCCAGCCCTGCTTGGGGCTCCCCTCTAATGGCTGGTGCTGGCCATGGCTAGGGTTCTTCGGTGTGCTGGGTTGGTGTGCTGGTGGCGGCCTGGGGGTGCACGGGTCGTGGGTGTCGGTGTGGCACGGCGTTTGTTCCTTGCTGGTGGGGTGCGAGTGGCGGTGAGTGCCTTCCTTCTCCTAGGTACGAGCCGGCGGCGAGCTCGTCGCGGCTGCTACGATTTAGGGTTTATGCTCGGGTATACTGGATTTGGGCCCGAGGCGGATCGGAGCTCTTGCTCCGGGTAGTGAGGTGGGTTCGGTCCGGGGTGTGCTCGCGGGTGGTGCTTTTGCTCTCCTCGTGGGTGCGGTGGTCAACGGCGGTGGTCGGGATACCGTTGGTTGGTGAACGGATTAGTGCTGGTGACCATGGGCATGGCGTCATGTGAGCTCGCCTAGCCATGGGCTCGAGGTTGGCTCGCCGACGGCCGTCGATAGTCTAAGAATCGTGCCCCCCCCCCAGTCCACCGGACATTGGCTGGGGACGCACGTGCTGGTGCCTCCAAGGGTGGAGGCGCCTACCCAGATTAGGGGACTGATGTTGGGATAGGAGTAGATAGAGTGTCGTCGCTCTTCCTACCGTGGTTGCGTGTATTGTGATGTGAGCGGCGTACGGTATCTCGCGATAGGGATGTTGAGGCGGCAGCTCCGGATGGCGGTCTTGTTGGAGATATGCCCTAGAGGCAATCATGTATGATGATATTTCCTTGTGTTTATGAATAAAGATAGTCCTTGGACATAATCAATGATGTGTATCAGCAAGTACGTGACTTGTTTGTGGGATCATGCATTGTATGATGACTGTCCTAAAAGGTCCTTAGTCGAAAGGGTAGCATATGACACGGTCGATGGCTTGGTCTCACTAGCCATGGAGCATTGGATGCTAACCGGATAATATGGACTCGGAAGGATCTGGTCGGATTCGATGTAGTCGGATCCGAGTCGAGATAAGGTCCGAGTCGGACAGACCCAACCATGAGACGCAGCGATATGTCATCGGTGAGTCTCTAGTACAACATACGTTCTATGTCCTAAGACCTGAGCTGGCGCATGTACTTAGGATGGTGACAGACCTGCTTCGGGCCAACCAAACGCTACTCCGTGACTAGGTAGTTACAAAGGTCGGTTTCGGGCTTGTCCAGACCCATGCTGCGAGACATGGTCGAGCAAGATGGGATTTGCACCTCTGATTAGGAGAGATATACTCTTTGCCCCTCGCGTGATCCGACCAGGATAAGCATGGCCATGCGACAAGGATTATGAGATAATCCGGTTTGTGGTCGGCATCACAGGAACGAGAAAGCGGTCGGGCTAGCACAAGAATGACAGACTCGCCTTGAGCCCGACAACATATATCGTGTGGCAAAGAGAACAGAAGTGTGATGTACAGGTTCGTCTAACCAGCTTCATCGGGCACTTGGAGTCGGCACGCTTTGCTAGAGGCCGCTACCGACTAGCTGAGTCGGATGTGATCTGACTCGCGACCAAGTGAACAAGAACCTAAGGGGTCGCGCGCTTAAGGGAAGGAACCTGTGAGGCTGGGTCCAACTCCACCAGTCAGATGTGATCCTACTCGGACTTGGATCCAAGCCGAACAAACTTTAGGCTTCAGGATCCGTGTGAGGCCCAAGTGTTGAGCCCACGACGGACGCCTATATAAAGTGGGGGTGTGGCACACTCATTCGGTTGATCACTTCGGCGTTGTCACTAGGGTTTGCATGTGTTGCGAATAGCCACCTCCACTTGCCGCCGACTGTGTGATCAGATCTAGCAGTCCGCCGCACGGTGTTCCTCCTGCACGCGCGGATACCGTTAGAGGCGGTGCACCTGCGCCACTCCGGCGAACCTGTACGTGGGATCCGACGACCGGCCGTTCGAGGGAGATCGGACGAGGAGGAGACGATCCACGCGGACGCGCTGCCCCAACTCTTCTTCCGCTGCACGGCACTGCGTGTCTAGTGGTAATGATCTGTGATCCATCTCCCGTAGCATGTTCTTGGTTGTTCTGCGCGTAGGAAATTTTTAATTTGTAGTCAACGCACCATACCATAGATCCCAACAGTGGTATCAGAGGCTCTGCTATAGGATTTGGATTCAGATCGTATGCATATTAGATATGTGGGGGCGGCAGATGAGATATGTCATCGTTTATGAGATCGGCTATGTGCACGGTTGATGAGATCAACTGCACATGGGGATCGATGTGGCTATGTTTTCTGATGATCGGAATCGATGAGGTCGTGACACAACCTACCCCTACCGGTCGGTATCCGCCATCGAGGTTAACAGTGAAACGTAAATCCGAATTTGACTCGCGATGATCGATAAGATCAGAAAATTCGGCATGATCGGAGTACAGATGGGATCTATGATTTCCGAAAACGTACCCGCCGTCCCCCTCCCGCCACGCGTACACACACTTCTGCCGCCCCCCGCGGCTATAAAAAGTCACCCCTCCTCGCCGGTGGACGCACTCTCCTTCGCCCCGCAATCCCTCTCTCTCTCATCACCGGCGCCCCATCCCGTCTCTCTCTCCCCCGCCACCAGCCTCCGATGGATGAACGTTTCCCGCGACGGTGCGGCAGCCAACGGCTTCGGCCGCCGCACCCTGCACGAGTGGGAGGCATACCTCCTCCACGAGGCCAACTACCCGGCGCCGCCTGACATGCACGCGCCGGGGCGGTGGAGGCTCAGCGCCGGAGGCGTCCCAGTCCCCCCGTAGCCCGACGCCGACCACCCCGACCACTTCCACGACGAGATTGCGCGCGTCCGGGCCTCCCTGCCAGAGGAGGTGCGCGGCCGCCCAGAGTACGCCGCCAACAACCACGCCAGCTGGACGGCGTACTTCCAGCGCCGCCACGAGGAGCAGGTCGCCTCCACCAACAACGCGCCGTTGAGGGGGCGCCACAACGCCGACGGCCGCCGCCTGTCGTGGGGCGTCCCCGGGCGGACGCAACACTACATCCTCGAGCACCTCGAGGGCGGCAACCAGCCGCCGCTCCAGTACCCGGCTCCCCCGGCGCCTCTCCACCGCCAGAGCGGCGAGATTTGGCTGCCAAGGTGGATGGCGGGTGGGTCGTCCTCCTCCTCCTCCCTCTCCTCCTCCCTCTCCTCCGGCTCGCCGGCGCTCGCCAGCGTCAAGGCCGAGCCCGTGGAGACGCCGCTCGGCTGGCGCACCCGCGGCAGCGCCCTCGTCATCAACGAGCCGTGGTTCCTCCTCCTCCCGCCTCATCAAGCCGAAGATGGAGTCGGGGCTCGTCGCCATGAAGAACGAGCACGACGACATGGCCGCCGCCGACGAGGCCGCCCTCAAGTGGGTGCGCGAGGACTACGTCAAGCTGAAGATGGAGCGTCAGCGCCGCGCCCTCAAGATCGCCGCCCAGCGCCGTGACCGCGACGACAACGGTGTCATTGTCCTCGAGGACAGTGACGACGACGCACCACCACTGCCAACCAAGCCCGTCCGCCAAGGCGACGCAACCGGGGTGCAGCAAGGACGGTGGCGACGTGAAGGGGAGACCGACGACGGCGGCGACTACAGCGCCTTCGACGCGTTCTTCGGCTTATAGGAGGGGCGGCGGACGGCGGCGCAGTAGTTCTTTAAATGTTTTTAGTTTTTAAATTATGTTTTTAAGTTTTTATGTACAAATATTAATGAAATTGCCTAGTTTGGCTGAATATGTGTCGTGTTTGGCCGAGTTTATTTTTCAGAAAAACGGCGTCTGGGTTGGGCTTGGGTCGGCGATTGGAAAACCGACCGCCCCCACGCTGACATTTTCGCCGGCGCGCCCCCAGGCGACTCTATTTCAAGCCCCTGAGGGGCCGAACAGCTGGAGATGCTCTTACGCGCTGATCTGCTGGTGGTTGCGGTGACCGTCAGACGCATGGGGTCGCCGTTTATCGGGTGTGGGCGAGTGGCGACGGTTCGACTAGTTATTGCATGGGCGTGCTGATGCGAGGGGGGGGGGGGGGGGGCTTTGATGCTTTAGGGGGTAAGAAGACATTGGTGCTTTGCAGCTCACCTCTTAAGGCATCGTTCTAGGAGTATACACCAGCTGAAGGGACCAGTGGTACGAGGGTAGTTGCCGATGTTATGCTTGGTTGATCTTATGGTGCAAGGATGGTTGCTAGAGTTTGTGCTCCGAGGATGTGGTATGGGTTCTCAATCAAGTGGCGATCTGTTGCAATATCTTCGATGTGGTATGGGTTCTCAATCAAGTGGCGATCTGTTGCAATATCTCCATTTGAAGCTGGGTTAGCGAGTCGTGATCCTCCTTAGATCATCTCGTTCATGTATGATGCCTCCCACTTTCTTTGAGAGGTGTTGTTGGGTGGCAACAAGACGGCCAATGCCGAAGGCACTCGCCTTGCTTGGTTAGATTAAAATGGAGGTCTATTAACTCTGGTGGTTGGTTGGGCATTCGAAATCACTGATGGCGAGTTGGTATTGCATCACCTCTTGTGTTGTTGTTGTTGCTGATGTGCTCCTCATGAGGTTTGGGTGTTGCGGTTGTGTGTGTGTGTGTTTGTGAGGTCAGTCTGGGTTGTAACGGTTCTTCTTCTTCATCAATAAAATGCAACATCGTTGCTTTTCGACAAAAAATACTTTAAGTCTGTTCTAAATCAAACATATTAAAATCTGACCAAATTTATTGAAATATACTAATATTTACAACACCATATTTGTCTCATTAGGTTCGTCACAAAACATATTTCATGTCACACACACACACACACACACACACACACACACACACACACACACGAAGTTTGACTTAAAACTAACCTTGAACTTCAAGAATTTTGTAGTGGAGGGAGTAATGTTTAAGTTTTTTTTTGTGAAACAGTAATGTTTAAGTTTCTCTATCATGAAATGTTCAACTTTGTAACGGTCTGTAATATTTTAGACCATGCAGAGACTGGTGTGGTTTTGCCATTCTACATCACAAAGAAAGACTATATCCAAGGTAGAACTAACCTGGAAGTGTAACCTGGAGGCCTCCCCTGAGACGAATGGTTTCCGCATCGAAGAACTGTCAAGAACAAAATATACAATTAGGCCAATAAGTTCATAAAGAGCAGGCATATGTTTTCCTTACTTATCTGGGGAGTGAATACTACGAACGGACACTTCTCAACATGGCCTTGTTAGGGCATCCAAGGAGACTCTCAAAGCTTCGGTGTATGTCCGGATTGTGGTGTTCATATCGTTTATGGCAACTTTTGTCATCCAATAGGGACCCTTATTAGTTTACGAAGTGGTCCGGACGTCCGTATTTCGGCAAATCCACGACAAACGTGGAAGAGCTTTGCGGGAGTCTGGATATGCACTTGACCAATACAAAGCCTCCGCGTGGTCCTTCTCTCGTTTCTCTCTCTCTCTCTCTCTCTCTCTCTCTCTCTCTTCACATGCATGGTCCCCGCCCATCTCTCCTCTCAACCGTACGCCACACCACAATATCCTACCACATGCATGGTCCCCACCTATTTTCTCTCTGCCCAATTGGATTACTTTGTGAATAACATTGGATGGCTCCCTCCTGCATCATGTCCGCGGACCATGTCCGGACATAAAAACGGATATATACAGAAGTCATTTGCGGGCAAGCTTTGGAGATACCCATAGGTCTAAAAAAGAGAAAAGCAAAAGGTCTTACTGGCTAGCACCATCGGTAGTGGGTTAGCCAGCCTGACTTCCAATCTTACTTCTACTAATTGCCTGTGCGTTGCAACAGAGTCAAACATATTCTAATGGTTCAACATCAATCTTGTCCGACATATACCTTATACCCATCATATTCTAGATTTTGGTAAAAAAATAAATTATAGTAGGCTAGAAAAGTTTCGGTTTAATTAGGTTTTGGTAAATTTGATTTGATTTGGATATGGGTAGGGAAAGGTAAGAAAAGCTTTGATCTAGTTGAGATTTTTGTAAGAATTGGTTTGATCGAGTTAATGCAGTATGTAATTTGGCAAAGCACCGATTTATTTTAGATTATTCCAAATTAGCCTATTTATGTTGGTTTTTATTTTGTGCCACATCGATTGAGATTACCAAAAATTAAGAGGAAACCAAAAGGGGAGGGACGTGGGGAGGAAAAAACCAAGAGAGAAGGTAAGGTGAACCTACCAACTTCCATTAATAGTTAAAGTAAATATAGTTGGCTAATTTCTACTATAGCCACCCATTCCTATGCCTAATAAGAATTTCATGGATAAAAGATCGGCCAATATTCCCTAAAAAAAAGATTGACCAATCGACTTTCAATCTTCGGGGAAAACTTTGGTGGCCTGTAATCATGTTTACAACCTGGTGGATCTGGAAGAAGCACAACGCTCTTTCTTATCTTCATCGAGGTGGAAACCAATATTGAAAGCATGCTTGCACGATCAGGGTGAAGGCAAGAGAGACGGTGCCCAACATTTAGGCGTGTAGCGTTGTAACTTTAGGGTGTTGGCCATTCCATGGACGTATACATAAGCATACATTTCCATCTATTAATCCATCAAGACGCAAAACATTCTGTGTGTTTTCTAGAAAAGTCTTGAGAAACCGATCGTATGGCAAATTAACAATTTTATTGCAACATTGGAACTTCAGCCCTATAGAAAAGATGGTCTGTTACCAGTTAAACTTCTCGAGACTCAGGAGCCTGTTAGAATTCTTCGTTTTTAGGTCATTTTGGCATGACTAGCAGTTTTTAGGTCATTTTGGCATGACTAGCAGTTTCATGTAAGATAGGACAGAAGTGTGGCACTACAAATGTATGTGCACTCTATCACGAGCTGGACCACTAGTATGTTTTGTTCGTACGTACTATAAAGTACTCCCTCCATCCGGAATTATAGTGCTAGGTACATCCGTTTGAGCGACAAGTAATTTCAGACAGAGGGAGTACTAGAAAGTAAGTCTACTACGCATATGTATCTAATGTTTCAGAAGAAATATTTTCAAATCAGGACATTGTCTCTTGTATGGATATCGCTGTATCTCTTGGGTGAGTATGAAGTCAGGGTATGATAATAAGATATCGTGCTACTAATAAGATTATTTCTTTTCTCGCATTTTTTTATTTCTTCTAGTAAAGGAAATGCCAATATTCTCATATGTGATCTCACCTGTTCTGTCTGCCGCTCTAGGTTACCTATCAGTATTCTGTCTGTTCCAATCTAGAGACAATGGACTGTATGGCGGGCCTTTCTTGTCGCTCACGCTTCATGCATTCCAGTGCTATCTGAATGCATGTCTTGACCTGTTCACAATATACTTCGAGTTGTCTAGGTGGCAATGTTGCGCGCATCTTTTTTCTCCAGTTGCCATGTACCTGGCACCGGAACATGATGTTATACCCATCTATAGCACAAACAAGGCAAACATGTTTTTCCAAAAGTGACGGTAATACTAGTATGAAGAACCTTTTGTCCTTACATGCTTAATAAACATTTTCTCTTTCATGTCATCAATTTTGGAGTAGCCTTCACGTCCAGCCATTAACTTTGCAATTATAACACCCAAACCAAATATATCAAACTCTTTTGTCATCAGTCCTTGCTGCACATACTCTGGTGGCAAGTAGCCCCTGCATGTCATTGTACATTAAAAATATTATTCGGGTCAGGTAAAGAAACATAATATGTCCAGGCAATGTAAAAAAAATGTCAAAAATTTGAGTTAACTAAAAAATTGTTTATATATGAATCTAAATTCTGAGAAACTGAGCCCATGGTGGTGTGCAATTTATGTATACTGACACTAGTAATTATGAAAAACACAACAATAGTATAATATACTTTTTTTCCGGGTAATCATAGAATACAGTGTATGCAAAATATTGGTAAACTGAGAAAAACTCATTTGAAAGATTATTATTCCAGAATGACTCGCAGACCCTAGGAAGGTCTTCACGTTATGCCGAAGATAATGATGGCTCCATACCAGGGCGCAGATGTAGCCCCTTGTCATCTTTGGCTCCTGTTTTTATGTTAGAGTTGTGCCGAATATTGTGTATAAGGTAGGTTACAGTTAGACTCTGAGTAGTATTGTATTTACATAGGATATGGAGTCGTGTCCTAGTAGGACATTTGTATCCTAGGCCTCTTATATATAGTGGGGGTAGACACACGATGTAAGTATGTAACCTATGCCAACATAATAGCACCGGAACGCAGTGGAAGCCGGCGGCTTGTGCCGGTGTCCAGGGCGACCGGGTGCGGTATTGTAATGGTGTCATGGGGAGGAGCGCCCATAGTCAGGCCCCGGGGATGTAGCCATATCGCTGAACCTCGTTAACAAATCTTGGTGTCGTGTTCGTGTGATTGCTTGGTCCTCAGATGATTGACGGTATGCCTCGGATGATTGACGGTATGCTTCGGATTTATTTTAACAAGTGGTATCATGACAAGGTTTCGAAGAGGCGATGGATCGTTGATCTAGAGGTGAAACTACGGAGGCTGCGGGATTGAAGATCGAGTTATGTGTTTCGTCGGAATCGGTTGCAAGTAATGCGTCTTATTTGCTGGTGCGATCAGAAAGACGACAACGTATCCGATGGAGTCAATCACGGAGCAGCACAACGCACGCGGAAGACGACAGCGCACGCAACAACAGGCAACATCACACAAGCGCGTGGCAGCAGCTGGTGACCTAGCAGGCGGCGGGGGCGATCTGATCTTTTTGGTCAGGGGGGTTGACCGAGCAAGGGAGTGCGGGGGGCGCTCAAGGCCCAGCATGGTTCAGCGAGGCGGTCAAGGCCCAGCGCGGAGCGAGAGCTTGAGGCCCAGGTCTGTGGAGCGAGAGCTTGAGGCCCAGGTCTGTGGGGTTGACCGAGCAAGGGAGTGCGGAAGGCTTGCGTACAGGGGCAGTTAAAAAAAGGCTTTAGTGCCTGTCGACACATGCATACGGAACTTGCTTGCGTACAGGGGCAGTTGAGAGATGAAACAATTTGTCTTGCTGCTAGAGTACACGTACAAGTACTGGGCAATGGATATGAAAAATTATGGTGCAAGGAATAGGTATTTTGCATGGAAGTTTTTCTGTTAAGATTGTTCAGAGGGTTCAAAGAGTATGTGGCGAGGATGGCGACGTGCATATAAGGCTTGGAGGAGTCTGGAGTTCGTCGTGGCAGGATCATGCATACACAGGGCATCATGCAAGGCATGTAGATGTGCGGGCGGACGCAGGGTAGAGCATGGTTGCAGCCGAATAAGATCGGCTTGGTCGGACAAGCTAGTCTGACGGATCGACTTGGATGTCGGTTGGTACAGAAGATGGTGGTGAGATCGGCGTCGGCGACATAGGAGCGTGATACTGATGGTGACCGACTTCTGGGCGTGGAAACACGTGGTGCACATGCCCGAGGCTTGTGCGGCTTCGACAAGACTATGGCGCGGGATTGATTCAAGGTGTTGTATACACGGAGCTTGAAGTCGATGAGGCGCAGGGGTGGACTGATTCTCTACCATGGAGTCATGTTGAAGGTGGAGCTGAAGTCTGGAAGACTTCACTCAGTGCCGATTGAGGGGCTACGGCGTAAGTCGACGGAGAGTCGAAGCCTATTCAGCGGGAAAAAAGCGAGGGACACATAGTTTGGACTAGAGCCCAGTGGTCTGATGGAAGCGTGAAACTCGTCATCGGTCGGTGATGATCGGTGGTACTCTGCAGTGGGGGTTGAGTGGTGTGGTTTCGCAACCCTTGAGACTCGACCGAGACAGCGGAGGCTCGACGCGATAATAGCGGCGAGGCGTGCGGTATGCATGGGACATGGAGACGGGCCAGGGCTCTGGTAGCCATACATGTGGTGAGACAACTGTGAATTTGACTCGGGATGACTACAAGCAATGGTGAAATTCCTTCAAGTTTCAGACAGGCGGTCAAGAAAGGAGCGGTGATGTTGAGTTCAGACAACTCTTATGTGTGACACCCAATATGTGAGTTGTTCACTTTCACGCAGGTCAGTGATCAGTGTGTGATGACATTGGACGGATACTCTGGAAGTTGGGAGCACAAACTAGAGTAACAAGGAACTTAATTTTGCTCGAGTGTTGACTATGGTCAAGAAAAGAAGGGACTACAAGTTGCAGGTAGAGTCATATGGAGTCTTTGGAGTAGCAGCGGTGCTCATGGGATAAACTCAAGTCCAATGTACACGGAAGTTTGACGCATTAACGAATTCAAGGTGGTGGAGAATATTCGCCAAGGTGGAGTTTGTTAGAGTTGTATCGAATATTGTGTACAAGATAGGTTACAGTTGTACTCTGAGTAGTATTGTGTTTACATAGGATATGGAGTCGTGTCCTAGTAGGACACTTGTATCCTAGGCCTCTCATATATAGTGGGGGTAGACACACGATGTAACCTATGCCAACATAATAGCACCGGAACGCAGGGGAAGCCGGCGGCTTGTGCCGCTGTCCAGGGCGGCCGGGTGCGGTATTGTAACGGTGTCATGGGAAGGAGCGCCCATAGTCAGGCCCCGGGGATGTAGCCATATCGGTGAACCTTGTTAACAAATCTCGGTGTCGTGTTCGTGTGATTGTTTGGTCCTCGGATGATCGACGTTATGCCTTGGATTTATTCTAACATTTTATGCAGTTATGAAATGACCCATTTTGATGGCAGCTTGGGCCGAAAACCGGGAAAGTTGAGGAGAGATGGAATGAGTAGTTATGCTTGTATGAAAAACAATTATAATCACTGGAAGTTTTATGACTGGATGCTCTATGGGGAGTATGATTTTCAATCGATGAAATCTCATCTTCATTTCTAACATTTTCGCAAAACAATAAAATAAAAATCATCGAATATGAATGTCGTTCACCTGAGCTATTGAAATTTACTGCACAAAACCTAATGTGGCTTAGTTTTTTCTCGTTGTTCAATGAGTGTAAGAATCTCCAGGTATACATCAAGTACGTAATTCAAGAATGCTAAATGAATAGGGTGGCTTTGCTTGCGAAGTTCTCCCTGAACCCCCCGCAAAAAAAAAAAGTTCTCCCTGAACTAAACTAATGTAATTTTTAGATATACGCTTCTTCTGAAGATAGCCTATTCAATTATTTGTTTCTTTGTAGGTTTTGTGATGGATCGCTAGCCTTTTCTAGTGACGGCAAAAATTTGGATCTTCTCTATAAATATCCTCTCCTAAACTTTCGTGGCTGCAACCATCATTATCCATTTCACACATCCAGTCGCCAGCCAATCCAAGGGAAAAAGAGAAGAGAGAAAGTATTGGATGCTTCCATGTTCACTACTTTGATTCTTTGAAGGTAATAACTTTCCTTTCTTGAGTCCCTACACCTCAAGATCGCTTCTTTTAACACAATCTTATTCTTGTGAGACTATTCCTATGGATTCATGAAGGACCTTTGATTGAAGATCATTCAAGGGGTTCTTGTCGAGTGATTTTTCATGGTTTGTTACTCTTGGATGGTGTGCGCATCCTAGACGGTTAGGAGTCATTTGATATCTAATCAATTTTCTACATGTGAAGGAGTCAAGAGTTTGTATGGAACAGGAGATTGCCCACTTGGTGAAGATCTACCATAGTGAGGCTTCTAAGCGCAAACCATGATGGAATAGATTGGTTGTGCTTGCTGGGTTGCTTAGTGATCGACACAATCGGCATCCTTGTGATCCTAGAACCTTTGGTTCAAAGTCTCCATCAACGTGCATGTACGATAGCGCCAACTATCCAACCACGGGGGAAACATTTCGTGTCAACCTATGTTTGCAATGAGTTTCCCATCCGGTTATGAGAACAATCCTAAGTGAGGAAAAAATTGAGTGAAATCTGATTGAGTTGTGATTGCATCACCGCAAGAACACAACTGAGCCTAGAGATCCTGCCTATTACTCTTGAAGAATTGCCATCTTCTTGATGGTTATGCGTCAATTTGTTAGCATCCAAACTGTGGATTCTACAAACAAGTTTATACCGGATGGAAGGCCACCGCGAGATCTACCATGTGTGATTGAGTGAATTCTGAAAACTTAGCTCAAGGATATTAAGGTGAAGTCTTCTGTGACTTTGGAGCAATGTGCTCAGCGTCTCCAACGAAGACGTAGACTTGTTGCCAACAATTTCAACTTAGGTAAACAAATACTCTGTCTTCAACTGCAATCTGGTTCTATCTCGGTCACTCCTCTACGTTTCAGTTAAGGTATTGTTCTTATTGAGTCCATACCCTTTTGTTTGTGACCTAGAGTTGAATCCATTATGTTTACGTTTTCTGCAAAGTCCATCTCTAGTACTTCATATGTTTATGCTTACTCCTGCTGTTATTTGCTCCTATTTCTTCATGTCTACATGTACTTACCGATGCATTTGTTACCATTGTTGTCTAGAATTATTCATGTATCTTCAACCTGTTCACTCAGTTTTAGTTCTAGTTCTTCCATTCCACTGATTACTCCTGTTTCCGAATAGAAAATTTAGAATATCATATTCACTCCGTGTAGTTGATTTACCTCGTCTTTCACACATATTTGATTGTGAATTGTAGAAAATGGCACAAATTGACCTTTTTCTCTATTTTCCGTCTGGACCCACCCATCAACACTTTTGGGACCATTTTGCCCTTAAGCCGCTTCATTTGTTTCGATTAAACTTCAGCGACCAGAAGCAACTACTAGACCAGCGTGGAAGAAACTGTTATGTTATGCTCCAAATTCAAGTATAAAGAGAAAGACTAACTACTGGTACTGCCGGTAGGCTGGCGCCCATGGTTTTTCCCCTTCGTGTTGGAGGGGTTTTCCACGTTAAAATTTCGTGTCCCTTGTTTGTTTTCGTTCTTCTCGTGTTGATTTGCCTGTCATATCTCTAACAAGTGGTATCAGAACCTTGTTTCTGTCTAGGGTTTCGATGACATGGCATCGATGAAGTTCGATATTCCGCTGCTGGACTACGTACGACACGAGGTTTTCCTTGTGGCAAGTGAAGATGTGGGCTGTGCTGGCACATCCCGATCTGGATGAGGCGCTAGATGGCTTCGGTGGAAAAGAACCAAAGGTGTGGACCGAGGATGAGAAGCACAGAGATCGTAAGGCTTTGTCTTTGATTCATCTTCATCTATCTAACAATATTTTGCAAGAAGTGCTGGAGGAGAAAAATACAGCATCTCTCTGGCTGAAACTGGAGTCAATCTGCATGTCCAAGGACCTGACCAGTAAGATGCACATGAAGATGAAGTTGTTCACGCACAAGTTGCAAGAAGGTGGTTCGGTGCTAAGCCACTTATCAATCTTCAAGGAGACCATTTCTGACATACAGTCTATGGACGTAATGTATGATGCTGAAGATTTAGGTCTTCTACTTTTATGCTCTATGCCTAGTTCCTTTTCAAATTTTCGAGATACCATATTATATAGCCGTAATGAACTAACTATTGCTGAAGTATATGAGGCCCTTCAACAGAAGGAAAAGATGAAAGATATGTTGCAATTTGAGGAATCATCCTCCAAAGGAGAAGCTTTGCAGGTACGAGGCAAGCCTGAGCAGAAAAAATACTACTACAACAACAAAGATAAAAGCAAGGACAAAGGTCATTCGAAGTCCAAAGAATCTGGGAAGAAAGAATCCTGTAGGTATTGTAAGAAAGAGGGTCATCTCATCGAGAACTGTTGGAAGTTGGAAAATAAGGACAAGAGGAACGGTACATGGAATAAAAACAAATCCGATGGTGATGGTAAGGTCAATGTTACATCTGGAAATAAGTCTGATTCAGATGATGCTTTAGTTGTTTTTGCTGGCTGCATTTCATGTCATGATGAATGGATACTTGATTCTGCCTGTTCGTTTCATATATGTTGTAATAGAGATTGGTTCAATACTTATGAGTTTGTGCAGAGTGGAGACGTTGTGCATATGGGAGATGACAACCCATGTGAGATTGTGGGCATTGGTTCTGTTCAGATCAGGACACATGACGGCATGGTACGCATGTTGATAGATGTGAGACACATACCAGGCATGGACAGAAACCTCATCTCGTTGAGTACTCTTGACGTCAAAGGGTACAAGCACTCCGGTTCAGGTGGAGTTTTGAAGGTAACAAAAGGTTCCCTCGTTCATATGATAGTTGACATGAATTTTGCTAAGTTACATGTTCTTAGAGGAAGCACTATTACTGGTACTGCTGTTGCTACTGTTACTTCTGATAACTCCAGTAAAACTAATATGGCATATGCGCCTTAGGCATACGAGTAAACTTGGCATGGCAAAATTGACCAAGAGAGAACTTCTGGATGGTTGCAACGTAAGTGAGTTGGAGTTTTGTGAGCACTGCATCTTCGGTAAGCACAAGAGGGTAAAGTTCAATGTTGTTGTCCATACCACAGAAGGTATATTAGATCACGTACATGCTGATTTGTGGGGACCTTCCCGTAAACCCTAGCTTGATGGTGCTCGTTATATGCTTACAATTATTTATGATTACTCCAGAAAAGCGTGGCCTTATTGTCTGAAAAATAAATATGATGTGTATGATGCCTTTAAGGATTGGAAAGTTATGGTAGAAAGGCAAGCTGAGAGGAAGGTAAAAATACTTCGTACTGACAATGGTATGGAATTCCGTTCAAAAGCTTTTAACAGTTATTGCAGAAACTTGGGCATCGTCAGACACCACACCGTCCAGTACACTCTTCAACAGAATGGTGTGGCTGAGCGCATGAAAAGAACCATCATCTCCAGGGCTCACTGCATGTTGTCCAATGCTCGCATGTGCAAACATTTTTGGGCTGAAGCCGCCTCCACCGCCTGCTACCTCATCAACAGGTCACCATCCATTCCACTTAATAAGAAAACTCCCATTGAGGTATGGTCTGGTACACCAGCTGATTGTTCACAGTTGAGAGTTTTCGGTTCCACTGCATATGCACACGTTGATAATGGAAAACTTGGGCCTAGAGCTATTAAGTGTGTGTTTGTTGGTTACGGTTCAGGAATAAAAGGATACAGGTTATGGAATCCTGAAACTAATAAGGTTTTCGTTAGCAGGCGTGTTGTTTTCAATGAATCTGTTATGTATCATGATGATCTGTCCATAGATACTTTTGAGGTAGAGCCACAACAAGTTACTGTGTAGGTGAAGCACCTTGATGAGGAGGAAAATGTAATTGCTGGTTATGATGATTTTGCTCCAGATGCACAGGTTTATGAAAATGTTGATGATGCTCCAGATACAAAGGTTCATGATGATGATGTTGTGCAACACTCACCCCCTGTTTTGCAGCGACAAGTTCAAACTCTTGTAGATGGGAGGACAAAGAGAGTCATTAAGAAAACTAACCGCCTAACTGAAGAGTGTGACATTGCTCTTGCTCACTATGCTTTCAGTTGCGCATAACAGGTTGAGAACATCCATGAGCCGTCCACATACACTGAAGTGGTTGCTTCCGGTCACCGCGAGAACTGGATTGCTGCTATGCATGAAGAGATGCAGTCACTTGAGAAAAATGGCACATGGGATGTTGTGCGCTTTCCTAAACAAAAGAAGACCGTTCGCTGCCAAATGGATCTTCAAAAGAAAGGAGGGTTTGTCTCCTAGTGAGCCCGCGAGGTTTAAGGCAAGGTTAGTGGCTAAGGGCTTCAGTCAGATACCAGGTATTGATTATAATGATGTGTTCTCTCTAGTTGTGAAGCATAGTTCCATTCGTGCATTTTTTGGTACTGTTGCTATGCATGATCTTGAGCTTGAGCAGTTAGATCTCAAGACTGCCTTTCTGCATGGTGAACTGGAGGAGGATATTTACATGGACCAACCAGAGGGTTTCATAATGCCTGTTAAGGAGAAATTCGTTTGCAAGTTAAAGAGGTCACTATAGGGTCTGAAATAATCTCCGAGACAGTGGTATAAAAGAATTGATTCATTTATGATAGCTCATGGATTTAAGACGTCTGCATATGATAGTTGTGTTTACATTAAATTTGTTGATGGATCACCTATATACTTGTTGTTATATGTTGATGATATGTTGATTGCTGCCAAGGGCAAGAAAGAGATCACCACTTTAAAGATCTTGGTGTTGCTAAAAAATTCTAGGTATGGAGATTACGAGAGACAGAAATTCTGGTTTGTTATTTCTTAGTCAGCAGAGTTACATTAATAAAGTTCTTCATCGTTTTAACATGCATGATGCTAAGTCAGTAAGTATTCCCATTGCTCCTCATTTCAAATTATCATCTTCTCATTGTCCTAGTAATGATGAAGAGTTCGAGTATATGTCAAGAGTTCCATATTCCAATGTTGTTGGTTCTTTAATGTATGCCATGGTGTGTTCTAGGCTTGATTTGTCATTTGCAATGAGTTTGGTCAGTCGATACATGGCTAACCCTGTTCTGGGTTAATTGGATAAATGCCACTCAAATTCTGGCGATCCCGAGAAACACCACTGCAATTTCCAAACTTTGAAAAATGCCACTGGCATTTTTCAAAGTTTGGAAATTGCAGTGGCATTTCTCGGAATCGCCAGAATTAGAGTGGCCTTTATCCAATTAACTTAAAGAACATTGGAAGGTTGTTCAGTGGATTTTCAAGTACCTTCCTGGCACTTCTAATGCTTGTTTGAAATTCGGCAAGACTGGTGAGGGACTAGCTGGCCATGTGGATTCAGATTAGATTTGGACAAGAGGAGGTCCCTTACAGGTTATGTGTTAACTATTGGTGGTTGTGCCGTGAGTTGGAGGCTCTGTTTTCGAGTCACTCGACTAGTCTCTGTGTCTGAGTCGAACCTGTCATGCATTTTTTTAAGTATTTGCTTGGCCCATCGGCCCATCCCACCCCTGGAAACCTATAGGTCGATCCATTCCCCCTCACCACAACCTAACCCTCTCCCTGGCGGCAGCCTTCCCTCCTCCCCTGGTTGCTGCTGGTGGTGTGCTCCTCCCCTCCTCTGGTTATGTGTTCACTATTGGTGGTTGTGCCATGAGTTGGGGGCTCTATTTTCGAGTCGCTCGACTAGTCTCTGTGTCTGAGTCGAACGAATCACTTATTTTGGGCCCCCACCTGTCATGCATTTTTTTAAGTATTTGCTTGGCCCATAGGCCCATCCCACCCCTGGAAACCTATAGATCGATCCATTCCCCCTCACCCCCAACCTAACCCTCTCCCTGGCGGCTGCCTTCCCTCCTCCCCTGGTTGCTGCTGCTGGTGTGCTCCTCCCCTCCTCTGGTTACTGCTGCTATTGTGCTCCTCCACTCCCTCCCCTGGTTGCTGCTGCTGTTGTGCTCCTCCACTCCTCCCCTGGTTGCTGCTGCTGTTGCACTCCTCCACTTCTCCCCTGGTTGCTGCTACTGCTTAACTCACGTCGACTCGTCGACCGTGAGTTTAGACTAGTCACGACTAGTCCAGAGTCGCCCACCCCGAGCGACCCGTCGACTCATCGACTCGAAAACCTTGGTTGGAGGGCAACATTGCAGCCAGTAGTTGCCCAATCTACCACTGAAGCAAAATACATGGCTATTGAAGAAGCATGTAAAGAATCAGTTGGACTGAAAGGTTTGTATACTGAAGTTTGTGGACACAATTCTTGCATTAATCCATTTCGTGACAATCAGAGTGCCATATACCTCACTAAGGATCAGATTTTCCATGAGAGAACAAAGCACATTGATGTCAAATACCATTATGTTCGAGACATTGTTGAGCAAGGTGAACTAAAGGTATGCAAGATTAGTACTCATGATAATCCTGCTGATATGTTAGACAAAGCTAGTTCCTGTTGCTAAGTTTGAGCTTTGCTTAGACTTAGTTAGTATAACTCACTAGTCACAGTGGTTGTTTGGCGCCGAAAGTGTTTTTTCTTTGTTGTTCAGGGAGGAGGTTCTCATTCATGCTACAAGATGGAATTTGTCTCAAGGTGGAGTTTGTTATGTATAAAGAGAAAGGCTAACTTTTGACGAGCGAGCGGAGCGAGGCCCGTCGCTGGTAGGCTTGGGCCGATGCTAGCGAGTCTGAAGTTAGCCCATGTGGGCCGCCCCCGACAGGGACGCCTGGGGGTGCGGGGGGCGAAGCCCCCGTGGTACGGATTATATATATCCTTTGTAAACTACCGCATGAGATAAGTTGATCAGTTGTAAATCCCCGACGTTTGTAACCTCTCCCGATATAGTGAAGATTTGCTGGCTGGCACCTGTGGTTTTTCCCCTTCGTGTTGGAGGGGTTTTCCACATTAAAATCTCGTGTCCCTTGCTTGTTTTCGTTCTTTGTCGTGCTGATTTGCCTGTCGTATCTCTAACAAGAACAACACTGTTGCCTCACCGTGCTTCCCCATCCGGCTTGCCGACGTTCCCTGCCAGCATTGCTTTGTTGCTTGCAAGGTATCAGCCCTTCACACATGCCGGATTTGTCTCCACATACAAGCTAGCCCTCCACGTGCTCTGGCCGGCCGACGAACACCTAAGAAAGCCCACCACATTCTTTGCCCTAGCCGGTCGACACAGAGCATGCAACGCTAGCTCTACCTATGGTTGTGGCAGAGTACTGCTCGGTGGCTCTACTTCTAACAATCTGCCACCCCCTTCAACGCAGACGAACACAATGCTTATACTCCGATGAAGGATTCCAAAAGGAGATCTAAGCAACCATGAACAATATTCATACAACACACGCGTTTCACATAAGTAAACCGTAGCCGATTGTGTGCAATACAATGTACATCGCACATGGTTTCTTAGTGAAGCACATTGCACAAGGTTACTGTTAGAGTTATAATATAAGTCATGTACCCCTTTGTATTTATCCCGTTGTATAAGGGGCTCCTGCATATGTTCCACACCTGTACATGTATATATATCGGCCTATGGCCTCATGGGAATACAAGTTGCTTATTCCTAACATGGTATTAGAGCCTAGGTTTAGGTCTTCTCGGACGCCGCAACTCGTCCTCATCTCCCGATAGTTTTTTCTTTACGGCCGCCTCCGGCTGCCGTGTCTTCCTTCCAGCTGCTCCCTGTTCCCCACGTCGTCGCTACCCTGCTGACTGCCGCTCCGTCCGGCTCACGGCCAAGATCGAAGCCGGTTCCGCTCCATCGCTCGTTGCCAACTTCTACTCGAGCTTGGATCGAAGCTGCTCCAACTTGTCGCCCGCAGCCCCCAATTGGATCGAAGCCGTCCGCCCGTTCCGTTCCTTCGCTCCTAAGCTGCTCCAACTCGTCGCCCGCAGCCCCCGATTGGATCGACGCCGTCTGCCCCGCCCTATCTTCCGCTCGAGGCCAGATCGAGCTTCTGCTTCCGAGGCTCGTCCACTTTTGATCAAGCCGCCCGCCGCTGCTGCAGATCGGGACTCCTGAACGTCTGCCTTCTGTAAAAAAAATGTCTGCTGCATCGGGCTATGTTGCTGTCCCTCGCTGTCCGGTGATCTTTGATGGTACTAACTACACCGAGTTCGCTGGCTTCATGCGCATTCACATGCGTGGCATCCGTCTCTGGGGTGTTCTTTCTGGCGAGGTCTGTTGTCCGCCACGTCCGGTTCCTCCGGTGGCCCCTACTCCGCCGACTCCACCGGTTCTTCCTACGGACGCTAATCAGGCCGCCAAGGATGCGGCTAAGCTTGCTGATGAGGCTGCTGATCGTGCTTATGATGAGAGGGTTTTGGCTTATGAGGAGGCTCTTCAGACGTATCATGGTGCTTTGTCTGTTTACACCCAGTGGCTTGATGATGATGCTCGTGCTGCAGCTGTTCTCACTGCTAGTGTTCTGCCTCAGTTTGCTTCTGAGTTTCTGGGTCTTCCTACTGTCTTTCAGATGTGGACCTGTCTTCGTCAGCGCTATGAGCCCTCTGGTGATGCCTTATACCTTTCGGTGGTTCGTCAGGAGCATGCTCTTCAGCAGGGTGACTCTACTGTTGATGACTTCTATGCACAGAGTTCTGCTATCTGGCGCCAGCTTGATTCTCTCCGCAATGCTGGTTGTCGTACTTGCCCCTGTTGTCAGGCTGTCCAGGCCAATTTGGAGTTTCATCGCGTCTACGAGTTCCTGTCTCGGCTCCGTAAGGAGTTTGAGCCCCGGCGTGCTCCGTAAGATGTCGATGCTTTCGCTCAGCCACACCATTCTGAGCATGAGCACCAGGACAAGAGAATTGAGAGAGAGTTCCAAACTCCTTACGGAGCTATATGACTTTCTCCAAGGTCTACGAGTTCCTGTCTCGGCTCCGTAAGGAGTTTGAGCCCCGGCGTGCTCAGTTGAATGAGCTCACCAAGCATATTGGTGTTGATGCTTTCTATGTGCGTGCTGGTGTGCAGGATCAGGTTATTGCTCTGCAATATGTGCCTTCCAAGTTACAGTTGGCGGATTTCCTGACGAAGGCCCAGACTAGAGCACAACATGGCTTTTATCCCTCCAAACTCAGTGTTGTTCATCCACCATGAGTTTGAGGGGGGTGTTAGAGTTATAATATAAGTCATGTACCCCTTTGTATTTATCCCGTTGTATAAGGGGTTTCCTGCATATGTTCCACACCTGTACATGTATATATATCGGCCTATGGCCTCATGGAATACAAGTTGCTTATTCCTAACAGTTACTATAGCTGAGGCATGTGTGATCTCTATATCAGTGACAGTTTAACCCTAACTATACGTGATGAGGTCTCTTAAAATAACTATTCTATACTAGTGAGTCACGAAACATCAAGGTTCATGATGTCACCACTCGCGTCTCATTATTGCCGCCTACCACTGAAAAGATAATCCATCTTGGTGAGACCTATAGGACCACAAACATATGGTTTGATCACGGTGTGCTAGGGGTAGAGCCCCTTCCACGAATCACCCGAGCGATGCATGGTTGGTCCTCGTATAATATTTCAAACAAATATCACTATATGACTTTCTCCAAGGTCTAATAGGATTCAATAAATACTTTTCTTCTGTTATTTACTATTTAATTAATGAACTATGGAAACACAAACTAGCAAAAAAACGTGAAAACACAAAGAAAAAAGAGGCCGGTAAAAAGGGAACATCTTTCACATGTGGGAACTTGCTCAGCTTTGCAACGCCTCAAAGCCAATAGCCGGATAGAATGTTTTGGCATGAGGTAGCTATTTATTGTAGTTTGGTCAATCGCTGTTTTGTTCGCCTCATTTTTTCCTTTTCTTTTTCCTTTCTTAGGCAAAGTTTTGATCTTGTACTGTATGACTTGGCTATTTGCCGACGTGTTTTTCTTTTTTGTGTGTGTGTTGGTGTTGCTTGTGTGCATTCTACCTATGCAGAGGCCGGGTGTTGCTCATTATGTTTATATCCCCTTCATTTTCAGTCAATAAATCCATCATTTATTAGAAAAAAAATGAGTTAGCTAGCTCTTACCATGTACCGACGGGACTGATGGTCTTTCTTGTGTTTTCATCACCTAAGAGTCTTGACAAGCCAAAATCTGCAAGCTTTGGAATCATATCTTTATCTAGCAATATGTTAGCAGGTTTTAAGTCCAAATGCCATATTGGAACCTCCAATCCATGCCGAAGATATTCTAAACCCTGACAGGTCCCTTTAATTATTTTGTATAGTATCTGCCAATTAAGTCCCAAGCAAGGATCATCTATTAAAAAAACACAGAAGAAAGCAATACAGTCAGAATTGTAATCCGCTGAAGAAGAAGCATGTCGACTTTATAACATGCTCAATAAGTAGAATGCCATGTGCACCAATTTAATTACCAGAAATATACTCGGCAAGGCTACCATTACATACATACTCGAAGCAGAGCGCTGTATGCATCTTTTCAGCGATAACTTGCTTCCCATTATATTCTGCAACAACTTTCTCTGATTCGTTGCAGAAACCCAATAGTTCAACAACGTTTTGATGCTTGAGCCTCCTAAGGTTCTCAAACTCCTTATTATCAAATCCAGTCATGTTCTGAAGTACCTTCACAGCAATCTCCTCACCATTTTCACGAGTACCCTGTTCAGCAACTCTTTAGTACCTTATAACACTGACATCACTTTACTGTTACATGCAATTTAGGCTAATATTGCTATTTTTTTATTAAATTACAAAGTAGTAAAAGTTACTACTTTGATAGTGATCGGATATTGTGCTTGTTTTAATGAATATCAATATCGTTTCAGAGAAAAGATCTGAAAGTTCAAGTAAAGTCAATATCACACATTTCAAACATATCTATTGTATGTTTGTACCGATTATAAATTTGTCCCACGGTCCATACTTAATAACAGCGGATATATTGTTTCTACATTAAAGACAAAGAATATGTACATAGTCATACCTTGTAAACTGTTCCGTATGCACCACGGCCAACTATTTGAGCCTCATCGAAATCATTCGTAATATCTTTTATAAATTGGTACGGTAGCTTACGTGGCTGACCATGTATGTTGTCAACCTTGTTCCCCGTGCCACTGCTCCTTGTTAAAAAGAGAATACCTTTGGATAAGAACAAGTACATGTCTTTTCTTTTTACCTTGAAATGAGAAGTCACAAAACATAAGTTAGGAGAAACATGCAGCTTACTTGTCCTCTGCCATTCGTCCTCTTGAGCTTTTGCAACTGCATGTGCACAAAAAAGTTGTGACAATATAAAAAGAGATATTACATACAGTACAGTTAAGATCTGGTGAGCTAATGTTAGATACAATATAGTTATGAAGATTCCCTCTTGTTTTAATTTGCTGATTGCCGATTAAAAATGATAGCATCTAGACAATTGAATAAGATGGGGTCCTGACGTTGTAAATTGAATAGGAAGACTTCGTTTATTAAGACTCGTAAGTTTTAATACTGTCATGTAAACAATACAAGCTTCCAAAAAGGCACACTTGTTTTATCTGGCCAATTATCCAACTGGAAAATACTAAAAAGAGCAGATAGAGATGTTAAAAGGTTGTTTTCGAACCAAGGTTTGCCTCATCCATTAATTAACAAGAAGAGAATTTCCCAGTCAGATTGTGATAAACTGGGCAAAACCATCACAGACACCCCACCTCATGCGGTCTACTCCAGAACTATGGATCCACATGACCACAAAGGCAGAGCTAAAAATACGCCCAACATGACACGATTGCAATCTGTTAACACTTGAGTCACAACATCACCATCAATTCGCTGCAACAAGAGAACATGTCGACAAAGACGACAGACAAATCGGAGCCCCCCGGATGCAGCGTAGAAAGCTGCATCATGAAACCACCTGCGCCTCTTCATCATCACCACCCTTCTTGCCTTTGCACTCGTAGGATTTCTTCTTGCGGGTGTCTGATTGCTCACCCTCCTTGCATTTGTCCCACCGAGCATTTTCCCTCAAGAGACATCCAATTGCCTTTGATTTTTAGGATCCAAGTTAGTTAGGAATTCACAAAGCTTGATGGCAAACATGTCTCCGAGGCAACAGCACTCCGGCCACATCAACATCATCCCCCATAGGAACCACATGCCTAATGGACCCAGTCGAGTGTGTGGCAACAGTGTCAGGAGCAGCACTCCCCTCCCCTCATTTGCCGACGCCTGGCCAGGCTCCAAGGGAGGAGTAGTGAGTGCCCAAGCCACGATCAAGGGCACAAGCAAGTCCATCTTCAGATGCTCCGTTAACGATCGTAAACCGGCCCCTCACACATCATTTCTAGCTCAGCCATGATCTGAAGCACCGGAGCCACAACCACGGCAACATGATCACCCAAAGCAACAGGATCACCCACAACGACAAACGCCCAGGAATCACGACGATCAAACTTAGGCAAAGGTGTGACGTCTATGCGGACCTGATGGGGAGCTGTAATTTGCCAATGCTCGGGTGCGGGGCGGGACAACAAGGACGCGACAGGGCCTGCCAGTGAGCTAAGTGGCGTTGCAGTAATCTCGTGCCCGATGACCATTCTCAAGGCAATGGTAGCACTGAGAAGGATCTCTGCAATCTGCTGCACGTGACCAATAGCAAGGCATACCACCTCAGTTAGTGCGGTGAGTAGCTCCCTGGGTGTACATTAGTGCGGCGACGAGCTCTAATATTTCGGTCGCCGCACTAATGACCATTCTCAAGGCAATGGTTTTCACTTTCAGTGAGATTTCGTGAATTTCAGTAATTTCAGCAGACACTGAAATATTACGTTTCGGCCAAAATATTTCAGCAATTTCAGTATAGCACAACAATTCCAATATTTTTCAAAATGTTTTCTAAAATTTTCAAATTTTTAATTGAATTCAAGTGAATATTTCGGTCATTTGGCTGAAATGGAAACTGAAATAACTAAAATTCACTGAATTTCAATGATTTCGGTTGGTGCTGAAATTTTTCTGAACCTGAAATTGAAAACCACACGTAGTTGTTGCCCGTAATGCTCAGGATACTCGACCTCACTCGTGCGGCAAGACATCGCGGGTGCCAAGGTTATTGCCGCTCATCCACATCGCCATCCCCGGTTGAGCTGGCGGAGGCGGCGGAAGGAGACGGCGAAAGGGGGCAGAGCAGAGAGCACATGACGTGGAACCCGGATCCGGCCTCGCCGGACGCGGAGGAGGCTGGAGCACGGAGATCAGGCGCGGCGGCTGCCGCCCGCTGTCGGTCGCGAGAGGTTTCCATTGTTAATTAAAACTTATAAAAAGGTTGAGAAGTTGTTTCATATCAAGTCGCGTTGTGGATAACATACGCACCAAAGAGAAATAATTGAAGACCAGACACAAGAGACAATGGCAGGCTCAGATCTTGAACTACATACCAGATGTGAAGAGAGGATGACCATGCGCTCCGACTCCTCGGTCCTCGGTCCTCACTCGTGTATCAGTAGTGCTAGTAAGCTCGAAAGGCAAGCTTTATGCGCGGCCGTCCACTTCCACAGTATTCCCCACCCCACCCACCACTCCACCAGCATCCCGATCTTTCAGGCCCGATCGAACTGGCCTCAAACTTTGACAGAAAGCACTCTGCAAATGCCATCGTGTGCTTTCGAGAATCCAGAGTCACCTTTCCTCCCGTGACCCATGTCTTCTCGTTTCGCACGCGCTCCAGAGCGAGCGGGTCAGGGTTTCCCGGGGCCCGCCCCTCCCCCCGGTCGATTCTCCATCGACGCGCTGCTCAGCCCCATCTCCGCCGCCCACCTCGCCGCCTCCACACTCGTTCTTCAGATCGGGAGCCGTCGGCCATTCCTCCACCTCGACGGCGTCAGCAGTGTTGGCGCCGCCTCTCGTCGCAGCGCCGCTCTTCTTCTTCCTGTCAACTCTCTCTTCTCTCGTATATGGTTTCTCACAAGAACACTCTCATGAACACACACGTACACACACGCCCAAGGAAGAAACCAGCACCAGCTTTGCCGAGAGCTCTCCTTCTTGGTGACACAAACGCTACATTTTTTCACAGCCCTCCCGGCCACTCTTTCTCATTTATCTCTTCAACTTAAATAACCAGTACAACATGCTCGTACTAATCGGCCTCCACGATGACCACTAACCCACGTACTAGCACGTGACCCCATCTCTCTTTGGATCGCTAGCTACGTGATCTGCACGGCCGGCGGCAGCGGCTAACAAACTTACCCATGCAAACTAAGAGCAACTCTAGCAGATCCCGCAAAACGCCGGCCCGCAAAACGCATTTGCAGTTCACGCAAAACCGTTTTTACGGGCCGGCGCGGGCTGACACAGATGCAGATCCCAAAACAGACTCGTAAAAAAGTATATTCGTGGAATATGCTTTTTTACAGGTAAGCTATGCGGGTTTTGCTCGGGCACCAGCGCAACGACTCGCAAACAGAAAAACTGCAAATCTAAAATTTATCATAGGGTTTCACAAACAAGTTCAAATTCAAATGACATAAACAGTTTGCGCGTA
Source organism: Aegilops tauschii subsp. strangulata (assembly GCF_002575655.3). Lineage (NCBI taxonomy): Eukaryota > Viridiplantae > Streptophyta > Magnoliopsida > Poales > Poaceae > Aegilops > Aegilops tauschii. The sequence continues at coordinate 394,444,615 of NC_053035.3, forward strand.
AATAAAAGTGAAGTTCATTACGTAAAAGAGGGCATGCAAAGGTATGCGCCCATGTCCGGCATCGTCTTGGGGGTCGATCTTCACTCCGCGCCATGGAGTCCATCTTGAAGTTCATCGGCGCCACCGTAGCCACCTCTGTCACTTGTTCCAACTCCCGCACCGAAATCATCCATATTGCCACTATATGGAGCAGAGAAAACATCACCGGAACTGGCAGACGGACCGGCCGAGGCGACCATTCTCCTCTTCAAGATCTCTCTCATTGCCATATCATGCCATGTTTTGGTGACGTCGTCCATGTCATTGCGGTTCATTGACATGATCTTGTTCTCTTCGGCGAGCAACAATGACATCGATTTGTTTTCAGAGGCGCGTGCTTTTCTCTCCTCAATTGCAGCTTTGCGCAGCCCCTCTTCCTTGAGCATTTGCCATTTTTCTTGCTTCTCTTTTGCCTTCTTCTCGGCCAACTCTTTCTTGATCTCCAACGAGTTCAACAACATCAACTCGTCTGATTGCACCATGGCATCAATCTTCTCCCTCAAGCTCGATGCTTCTTGCTCTCTCTTCATCTTCTCTTTAGTCTTCTTGTCGCCATCGGGCTTGTGCAAATTTCTTGGGCCATCATCATCCTCATCTTCATCCATGTTTGTAAGTGAGCCTCTTTTTTGTGGGGATTCTTTGTCGATCAACTTTCACTTCTCGCACTTTTGGAGCAACTCCCAACAATGCTCTAATTTGAAGAATCTGACTTCCGAAGCTTCCATGTCCTTGTATCTATGTTGAGCAATCTTGTCCTACACAATATGAACAAAGTGATGCAATCATTTCTCATGATACATTATGATGATGCACAACTTGAACAAAGGCAAAGCAAACTCACATAGTCGGACTCCACGGTGCCACTTGGAGGTGCATTGCGTACTTGCTCCAAGCAAGCTGCCCAACGGCTGCACATAGGCTTGATGTTCTCCCAACGACCTTGAAGCGACCGAAATGTGCGTGGAGTCCTATTGGGGTAGTTTTTCATAATGCGGAAGTATTGATCTTCGATCCTTTGCCAATATCTCTTGGCGGTTTGAGAAGTACCCGTGCATGCATCAAGAGACACCGCACTCCATGCTTTGATCAAAGCTTGATCTTCCAAGATCGTGTAGTTCTTCGATCTTTGGCTTTTCCCAGTTTTTGCTTGTGATTGCTCAAACGCTTCCGCTTCGATCTCCTCCAACTCGTCCGCACAACCATGGTCGTCCACGCCGCCCTCCGTTTCATTGTAGTCGAATGGTTCGAAAGGGGCTTGATCAATGTCACCTGCGTTCGTGTCCAACAAGTTCACGAACTCGGTTGTTGCATTGTTCGAACCACCGCTATAGCGAACGATAACAAGTCACGAGCTATCGAGAACAATGGCGAAAAATGAAAGAGAATCGCCAAAGACCGAAGAGATATACCTTCCGGCCATTTCGTCGAACACCTCGCTCGCGGGGGGAGCGGCACCGTTGAACGGCATCGCCGGAGCACCTCCTTGCGGGGGGATGGAGTGAGAGGTTGAAGAAGATGGCTTCCTTGAAGCCGGAACCTTCCTCCGCTTTGCGCCCGTGGCCTTGCCGGCCTTCTCCGCCGCCGGCCGGGATCGCACTGCGGCATTGGCGCCCGGAGCGCGGGCCATCACGGCGGGGGCAGCCGGATTCCCGCCCTGCACAACCACGTTGCCCTGCCGCTGGCGGGCAGGCGTGACGTGTGCTTGGGCGACGCCGGCGGGGCCAACATGGCCGGCGACGAGATCCGCCCGAGGGGAAGGGACGTGCGCGACCTCGACGGTGACGGGGGACAGCATGGGGTCGTCCATGGTGGCGAGGGACGACCGGGGAGGAGCAGCCGGAGCTTCTGGGGGGGCAATGGTGGCGGAGGATGCAGGAAGCGGGAAAGGGCGCGCGGAAATGTCCCTCCCGCCAAATCTCGCGCCGGATAGGGGTTGAGCTCGGGTCGGCCTCCCAGCCCGTGAAGATAGAGGTTGAGGGAGAAGATTTGCCGCGCCCCGCAAAACAATTTGCGGGCCGGTGCGGGATGCGGGGTCTGGTCGTGCAGATTTTCTGACCCCTACCCGCAATTTGGCGGTTATTTTGCGGGCCGAGGCATTTTGCGGGGTCTGCTAGAGTTGCTCTAATACACCTATTTTCTTGGCATCTCCCGATCAGAGCTCCAGCTTCCTACGTCCCTTGCTGTTTCACGCGTCGTGTCGGACGCATCATGTCAGGCTGCATCGCACAACCTCACATTTGAGCTGAGACTTTGTCGGACAACCCCCTAAACTGAACTACATGCAGAACGAAAAATACAAACATGCAGATACAATAAAATCAAGATTAAGACTAACAAGCAGCCCCGCTCTCCAACCTGCGTTGAACAGCCAGCCTGACGTTGTTCTCAGCCGGCATGTTGGGATCTGGATACCAGATTCACATGCAAGGATGAACTACTACTGTTACAAGAGATAGAGGGATTTGGTGGAATATGATGGATGTATTATTGAGCCTCGAGGGCGAGTATATATTGAGTACAAGACTTGGAGGGCAAGACGCTTCTCCTGAAGATAAGGTAGGAGACGGATTACAAATCCTAGACTACCAAATACATGCATCCCAAATATATCTCTAACATCCCCCTGTAGTCGTAGCGGTAGCGTTGTGAACAACAGGAGCGTCGTGGACGGACAGACTGGAGAGAATAGCAGCCGGCCGGCTGACATCCCCCCGCAGTCGTAGCGTCGTGGGAGCTTCGTGGACGGTGTCACGTCACAGACGTGTTGACTGTAGAGGAAGCCGACGAGTTGCTCAAGTGGATGATAACCCTTTGTGCTGATGTCGAGGTAGCCGAGAGCGTAGGATGGTGTAGCCGTGGTCGAGGTAGCCGTGTGAAGAACACCGTGGTCGATGTCGAGTCGGGGTAGCCGGTGTCGAGGGAGTTGTCGTGTAGCCGCGAGCGCAAGGAGGCGCCGAGTTAGTCATGGACGCAATAATGTCGAAGTAGTGGTGCGGCGGGAAGAAGACGGTGTTGACGAGGCGTCGCGCCGGGTTTTGCCAAGCTCGGGGACACATCGTGGACGAAGGCACGCATCAGTGTTGCCAGCACCGAGCATGCATAGACGGACGAAGACGAAGTTGACGAAGCGCCGACCAGGCTTGCCAGGCTCGGGGACACGTCATGGACGAAGGCATGCATCGGTGCTGCCAGCACCGGGCATGCGTAGACGAGTGATCTGCACAAGCTGTACGCCATGTCGAGGAGTCGGAGGGCCAGCAGAGAAGAAGACTCGATGACGGCTGTGGTCGTCAATCGGCATGGGGGCCGATGTGACCAACGGTGGTCGAAGTGGACGAAGTGGTCGGGGTGGATGACGGCGACGCTGGCGACGGGCTGGTGCTAGACGAAGATGAAGGGGGTGGACGAGCGGCTGCGGCGGCTACGGGGGTAGCAGGGGGGCGGACATAGAAGAGTGGCGGCAACAGCCTGACGACGACGGTGACGGCTAAGTTAGTAGTGCGGCGACGGTGCTCGAAGTGGGCGAGGAACTCGACAGCGTCACGAAAACTGGCGCGGACGATGGCGTTCCCGCGTCAAGGAAGGCGGCGCGGCGCATACCACGAGAAATCGACGCGCGAGGACGACGGTGGACCGCGAGCCGCGGCGTTACGGCCCAAAGGGGCGACGTCCACCTCGCCGCCTCCACACTCGTTCTTCAGATCGGGAGCCGTCGGCCATTCCTCCACTTCGACGGCGTCGGCCGCCCCGCTCTCCAACCTGCGTTGAACAGCCAGCCTGACGTTGTTCTCAGCCGGCATGTCGGGATCAGGATACCAGATTCACATGCAAGGATGAGCTACTACTAATCCGTACCTTCCCTAAAAGAACATCTAAGCCCCACTGGTCCATTACCGCCGGCTATACCTGGCCATGGGCCGGGCCTAAAAAAGCCCATGGTAGAAAACTAAGGCCCAGGCCCTATCATCGGGCCTACTTTTCAAGCCCAAGCCCGGCCCATCTGGTAAAAAGCCCTGAAAAGCCCTTAGGGCTTAGGGCCATGGGTCGGGCCTCTTCCTTAAAATGCCAATATGCCAAGTCCAAGCCCGTCCAAGCCCTACTAGTGGGCTCAAAACTCAGGCCCAAGCCCAGCCCACGGACAAGCCCATTGGGCCTAGGCCCTGGATTTTAGGTCACCAGATCGCCTTTATCAGAATGGATGGAGCGAAGGATGATATATATTTATCTGGTCGAATGTGATTGAGAGGGCGGTGTGAACAAAGGAAGAGAAAAAATGATTTAATCCGGGCATCTCCAATAGATGGTCCAAATGTAAAAGTATCTAATTTTTGGACCGTCTGGGGCAAAAAACGCTGCTCCAACAGACGGTCCATATGCAAAAAAATTGGACTGGGGCCTCCTCGTGATGTAAAATACAACAGCTCGTGGTGCAAATTTACATCACGAGGTGCATCTGGTCCAAAACCAGCCGCCGCCCACGAACGCCCAACCACCGCTTCCTTTCCTTTCCCGCCCACGCCCGAAGACCAGCCGGCCGGAATCCGCTGCCGCGACCGCCCAAAACCTCACCGTCGCGCCGCCACCACCCCACATGCCCGCCGCCGCCGTTGCCCCCATCGCCTCCCTCGCCGGTAGCCTGCTCGCAGCCGCCCGGACGCCGCCGAATCGGGAGGCAGCCGGCGCGGGATTCGGCGCCTCCGGTGGTCCGGCTGCCACGGTAGGCCTCCGCCGGGTCTTAGGCTGCCGCCGACCTCCTCCCCGTTGGCCGTGAGCCTGTCCACGGCCGTTGCACCGGCCGCACGACCGCCGCACCAAGCCCTCCGCCCGGCTGCCGAACTATTCTTCGCCACCCGCCAAGGTCCTCTTGGCCGGCCTCCAAGCTCATTTCTTATCACCGCCGCCGTCCGGAGCCGACCGCAGCCGTCAGCAGCAGCCAATCCAACCGGTGGCCATCTTCTTCCACCGCGCGCACATGGTGTTCGACAGAATTCCCCAAGGTAAAAAAATGACGAAACTTGATGATTTAACTTGGGATTGGATAGTATGTTTGACGGTGGTTGTGTGCATTGTAGATGAGCCAGGTTGACTCCTCTTTCGTGGATGATTCATCATTGGACGAGGAATTTGATTTGCATGAAGAAGAGGAGATTGCTATGCTAGTGGCCATGCACAAGAGGAAGAAACCGAAGCTATGTTGTATTGTGCAAAACTATGTTGTATTTGTGTTGCATTTCATCTCCTCGATCTGAAGAACTATGTAATAATTTGATATTGTGGACATGAAATTTTTTTATGTTGTTTTAAAACATGTTTTATGCAATATGTGTGGCTGTACAGTGGCTGGACAGCGGCTGAACAACAGCCGCGCGGCTACTGGCCGGTTTTGGACCATGAATTTGGACCATCTATTGGAAGTTGCTTGGACCATGAATTTGGACCATCTGTTGGAGTTGGCCCTTTTTCGGAGCTCCAAAGCGCATTTTTTGACGGTCCAAATTTTATATCTCCGATTTTGAACCGTCAAAATTTGGACCACTATTGGAGATGCTCTAATGCTCCTTCTAATCCGAAAATTAAACTGGTTTATTTTTACAACAAACATTGCTTAGTTTTTTACCTACGAGTAGAGGTCTGGACAAAAGATAACAAAAACATATTCGTGGAGGTCTAGGAAAAAGATAACAAAATTAGTGCATCAAAATACTTTCAAAATTAGTCATTTTAGAGAGCAATTTTGGTTTTTTTCAGACCTCCGAAAATATCATTCCGCATGAAAATTTGTATGCAAGTGAAACACTCGCCATTGTTTATAAAAAAAATCGGATTTTTAATTTTTATTATTAATTTTCACATTTTAGTTTTCATCTGGGTGCAAACTCTATGTTCGTGCCATGGGCCTTATTAGTATGTTATAATACGAAAATACAAAGGTGAACATGTGTGCGCGCACACCCACGTGAATAGTAAATTCATAAAAAATGCTAGAAAAAATAAAAAATTTATGAAATTGTGCGGTATGAACCTTAGCCGGTCATTTTACTCACGTGTGAAGTTTCATGATGTATTGACACACATGGTATTTGCAGCGACCCGACCTCAGACGGTCAAGTCTCTCTGCTTAAGTGTCATCCCTGGATCGGCATGCTGACACATAGAGTTCTCGAGGATTTATAACAGAGGTAAATCACATGTATAAAGTAACGTAAATACTATTACCTCAATCCAAATAGTGGAAGTAACAACAAGGTTGTGGATTCCCATCAACACCAACGGCAAAGTTGAGTGTAGAAATCGTAACCCTAACGTATCACTTACTCGTCATAAGATTCCTGCAACATGAGACGTTGCAGCCACAAAGGGTCAGTACATTGAACGTACTGGCAAATTCACACCATAGGATAATGATGAATAATAGCTATCACTACATGCATATTTGGCTGGTGGAAAAGCTCTATGGTTGAAATGTTTTTGCGAAAAGCCAATTTTTCCCTACTATAAAGGAATATATTTTATTTAACTATGAAAATTGGTTGAAACATTGAGAAGGTTCCTCCAACTCAACCCCAAATTAACATAATCATCAACCCAACAAATTAATTAAACTAGAGTGATGAGATCAACATGATAATTCAAGAACCAGATACTCAAGATGTCCATAACCGGGGACACGGCTAATCATGATTAGTTTGTACACTCTGCAGAGGTTTGCGCACTTTTCCCCACAAGACTCGATCTCCTCCGTTGGATTTCTTGCACTGCATGGTGTTTGAGAAACGGATGACCGAGACACAGTCTTTCATAAGCATTAACTCTAACCCCGGATAGACAGTACCAACCTACACCCTCTACACTGCTAGCCTACCACTGGAAGAGGTCATGCAACCTACTCAACTATGCTAGAGCCCATAATAGCTTGTGGCTGCACACGGAAGTTTCTAGCATGAATAATCTTATGATCCCTTTGAGCCTGGGTGGCATTCCATAGGGTGATCACACGGGTCCTCCGGGATCCCCTTGGGCAAGCACTGGGTTCTCCAGGTGCCCGGGCAAACCACTGGGTGCTCCAGGGTGCCCCAACCAATCCACCCAGATGTGTATTAAAGTAGCCACCTTAAGTTTCCCTTAGATAATAATAACAACTCTCACATCTTTCATGAATTCTCTCAAACCAATCCACGTCTACAAGCATAGCATAGTAGTATAAGCATAACGTAGTAACTCCCAGGGGTTTGAATGCAGTACAATAGGTTACTACCTCATCAACTACTTCCCAATACCCACATGTTATCAATTCCTAACCATGCAATGTTTGAGGGTGAAACTAATGCATAAAAACTGGGTATGAAAGGGGTATGATCAAAGTGTGAACTTGCCTTGTACTGTTGATGAAGATGATTCGCACTCATAACTCCTGATAGTTCTACTCGTCACACTCCGGTCAATCTATCGTAAGCAAGCAATAGTAACCACACATAAGCATTCACTCAAAAGATCGGAAAGAACGAACAAGACACTTCGGAAAACATCAAAACCAAACAAATAACTCTTGCAACATAAAAAAATTTCTAACAGTACCAAAATTATGTTAATTTGGCCTTATCAGAAAGTTTAGGTCAAGAGCTTCGTTTGGCAAAAAGAATCAACTCAAACGGAATTACGAAACTCAAGTTATGATCAAACGAGGTTCAAAATCAAATCTGTTTGAATTCAAATTTTAAAACTTTCAAAAACATGTTCAAGTTGGTTAACTGGATAGAGGGGATCATAATGAAGAAGTGGGCGTTGGTTTTGTTGAATTTGGATAAACGGACTAAAAGTTGTGCTAGTTTGAACCAGAGGGACTAATCTGTAAAAACTTTAATTGCGAAAAGATCCCTGACCTAAATTAAAAAGAAAAAGAAAAAACTATCGAGCGACGCTCGCTAACAGAACCTAACGAATGAAAACCATTCGCAACAGAAGTCTAAACGACGAACGTTCGTTAAATAACTAGACTAAAAAGAAAAACCGTGTTTTAAAGAAAAAACCGAGAAAACCGGGGCGGTTTGCGGTTTATACCGGTCGGGGCGGTTTTCTTCGAAAACCGGAGGCGGCGCGGATCGGGTGGATCGGGTCGGGCGGCGGAGCGGATCCGGCCGGCGGCGAACTCCGGCGCGAGCGTCGGGGCGGCGGCGGCGTCCGGCGAAGTGCGGCAGCGGCGGTGGCGCTGGGTGTGTGCAGCGGCGGCGGCGGCGATGGCGCTGCGCGGCAAAGGGCGGCGGCGCCGGCGAGGCGAGAAGCAACGAGGCGAGGTGAGAGAGAGGGCCGGGGGCGCTATTTATGGAGGGGCGGCCTAAGGAGGCGTGCGGCAGGGGTAAAGGCGGCGCGAGAAGGCCGACTCGGCCACGACGGTGGCCGGCAAGTCGTGCGGCGGCGGGACTCCCGCTCGGGGACGGCAAGGAGGTGGGCTGGGCCGTGGCCTGGCTGGAGCTGGGCCGACCCAGTCGGCGACGGAGGAAGATTTTTTTTAACATTTTTTTCAGACAAATAAAAAATAATAAAAATTATATAGGCATATTATATATCAGAATTTTCAGAAAAAGATTCTTTATCACTTGAACATTTTTATAACGTCAAATAAAATCCAAAAAAATTTAAATAATCCAAATAGTGCTGCTGCTCTAATAAAATCCAATAAAAATCATTTTAAAAATACCAAAATACTTTCAAATTTATTTTTCTCCAATTTTCTAATGTAGGGGATCATGTTACCCTATTTTCCATATATTTTATTTTTGGAGAAAAATAATTTGAAGAAAAACCAAATAACTCCAAATTAAAAAAATAGTTTCAAAAGGACTTTAAATTTGATCCTTTTAAACTTCCAACTCATGTTTCATATATTCTGAAGAAGTCATTTTATCTTCTCTCATGAAAATCATTGAGTTACTTAAAGTTTCCGAATTTAAAATATTTCCAATGGAATTCAAATATTTTCAAAAACCCTTTTTATTTATTTAAATGGAAGAAGTCATGTCATCTTCTCTCCAAGGTTTTGTGGTGAAAAGAATTTGAATTCACGGAGATCACGAATGCAAGGTGAAAGTTTGGGAAAGTCCTTTTATTCCCTCTCATTTAACTTTCAAAAGTTTCGAATTTCACTCAATTTCACACAGGCAATCAAACAATTAATCATAACTATCTATTTAATATAACATTCCAAAATTTAGAATTTTGGGATGTTACAGTATTCTTAGTGAAGAAAATACAAATGCAACCATACTATTCATTAAACAGTGTTTTTTAATATAGCTTTGATTTTGTCATTTTTGCCCAAATTACCACGGATGTGATTTCTTCGTGAAACTTCGTATGTGAGTACACCGGTTGACTATGTATTTTAAAAAATAAATTCAGATTTTTTTATTTTTCTATTAATTTTTGAATTTACTATTCATAAAGGGTGCAGGTGCATCCATGTTCACCAAATTCGCGTTCATTATAATACGACATATTTTTTTATCTGGATTTTATATTATACTTCCTCTGTTGCATATTATAAGTTGTTACTAGAAACAATATAGGATGCAGATACTCACCACACGTGTGGCAGGAGGAGCACCGTACTGCACGACTCATTCGGTACGAGGGGATCGATCCCCCGCACGAATTTGTTTGGCAGGGGGAACCCACAGCCCGCACGCCTCCATCACACCCGGCCCTTTCCCATGTGAAAAATAAAAAAATAAACAAAAAGCCCGATGACAATGAATAAAATGAAAAGGCCCATATTTTGGTTTTACCTGTGACAAATAAAAGCCCACTTTTTGCTTAGCTACTAAAAAATGCCATCAGCTTTAAAAAGCAGAAAAATGGAAAATCCAGAAAAATTGCCATTCGAGTTTGTCCAAACTGTTTGACATTATATTGTTTTTTTACAATTACAAGGTTTGTAAACACATATTTGATTCCCCAATGAAGCATGGCAAATCCGTATGAAAAAAATATTACCATGTGAAAAAAACACAAAAAAGTTGAAAATTCATGTGAAAAAAGCACAAAAAAGGAAAATTTGGCCAGGACAATAAAAGATAAAAATGCCATGGCATTTTAATCAAATTGCCATGAAAGTTTAATTAGAATTGTCGTGTTTTGAATGAGAAATTTGCCGTGTGTGGAAAAAACACAAAAAGTTCAAAGTCAAGTATGAACAAGAAAATTTGCCATGGCAGATTTGTATCAAGAATTGTCGTGTTTTGTATGATGAATTTGCCGTGTGTGAAAAAACACAAAAAGTTGGAATCAAGTATGAATGAGAAACTTGCCATTTAAGATTCGTATCAAGAATTGCCATGGCAGATTTGTATGATGATTTTGTCATGTGTGAAAAGAACACAGAAAATTGAAAATCAAGTATGAACATGAAAACATGCCATGAAGATTCTTATCAAACTTGCCATGGCAGAATCGTGTCAAAACCTGCCATGATGAAAATTCATGTAAACTAAATTTGCCATGATTTGAAAACTAAATTTGCCACGATCAATAAACTAAATTTGCCATGATTTGTAAACTAAATATGCCATGAACCATTAAACTAAATTTTGCAATGATCAATAAACTAAATTTGTATCAAAACTTGGCATGGCAGATTCGTATCAAGAATTACTGTGTTTGTATGATGAATTTGCCGTGTGTGAAAAAATTGAAAATAAAAAAAATATGAACAAAAAACTTGCCATGGCAGATTCATATCAAGAATTGTTGTGTTTTGTATGATGAATTTGCCATGTGTGAGAAAACACAAAAAGTTGAAAACCAAAGTATGAAAAAAAATTGCCATGGTAGATTCGTATGAAAACTTGCCATGGAAAAATTCATGTTAAGTAAATTTGCCATGATTTGGAAAATAAATTTGCCATGACCAGTAAACTAAATTTGCCATGTCCAGTAAACTAAATTTGCCATGATTTGTTAACTACTTGTTTGTGAAAGTAAATTTGCGAAGGGGAAATAGAGTGAAATTTGCCATGGCAAGTTTGCCTTCTGTTTGAAGGATGGCAAGTTTACCGTATTTTAGAATTTTCCAAAATTCAACTAGTAAATTTGACATGGCAATGTAGGTACTAAATTTGCCATGGCAAGTGAAAAATATATATTGCCATGACAAGTGAAAACTATATATTGCCATGGCAATGATAAGTGTAGAATCTGACAGGGATGTGTAGTTATATTTGCCATGTCAACAAAGATAGAATTGCCATTGCAAATATAAAACAACAAAATTTGAAGAACCAGCCATGAGAGCATTATAAAGAAAGCTGAAATTTTCCATGTCCGGAAGACAAGGATGTGATGGACTTCATGAGATCACAATGCACAAAAAAACACATAAACACATGGCAACAAACAACACTTATATAACAAATGGCACGGACGACTGTATGATCCTCTCCATGCAGATTTGAATTGCCATGGCAACTACTATGTCCCATCCAATGCTAAAATCATGAAAAACTATGGATTGAAAATTACCATGGCAACTATGGATTGAACATGGGAGGATTGATATGAAAAACTATCACAACCATCATATTGAAAAAAATGAAAAACAAAAATTGAGTATCAATTGACAATGATCATCACACTAAAAAATGGGCACCTTGGCACAAGTTGTTCATTTACGAAACAAACAAATGCTAAAACAAAGTAAGGTATATGAAGGTTTATCTAAGTGAATTACAATGTGGATCACAAACACAAACTGCATGATGCTGAAAAACAACACAAGTACTATGACAGCCGAAATTTCGCAACAACTATGGCTTGCCGAGCTTTTGCAACTTCGACCATGGTGGCTGGCCACGAATTCAACGGCACACGCCTCTGTATATTGATACTGAGGGAAGCAAGGAGGGGTAATATGCATCTCACCTTGGGGGACATGGTGGTGAGCTTGGAGGAGTCCCGGGAAGCAGGAAGACGGCAGGAACGAGGGGAAAGCATCGGTGGCGAGACTGCGTCCACCGCCCCGGCCCGCCTCAAACGCGCGACACCATCCTTTCATTGGTGGAACTCCTCTCTATAGTGGCCTGCCTCGGCTCCGCTACCACCAGCCATTGGAACAGGTGCGTAGGGGAGGTTGACATGTCGGGCGCGCGATGCGCCTCCACGCCCTCAAGCAATCCAACGCGCGCGTCTCCACGTCACCTTCGATGCGCACGCTGCGCCACCCCTGCCGCTGCTGACCTCGTGCTAGATGCGTCACCTGGTTTGAGGGGATTGGCGCCCTCGCCATTCCTAGTCGCAAGGGTTGGCGCTACTGGCGCCCGTGGCCTGCTCCACCAGAAGCATCCCTAGGACGTCAGCTCCTCGTCCGCGATGCGGTGCCGAATCGAGGTGGTGCTGCGCGCGCTCGACGCGAGGGAAACGAGACCCGACCTCACCCGCCAACCTCGATGACACCAGCAGCCTGTTTTCAGATCCGGTGCCAAAAAGGGGAGAAGACGATGGGGAGTGTTCGGGGAGGGCCGCGGGGGGTGGGGGTGAAGGGGGTCCATCTTCGCTGCGACGACTGTAAATCGTTCGGTCGCTTCCATCATTGACTGCTCGCACACATGTGATGATGTGGCGCACAGGAGTCTTCAAGATTCGTGCGACGGCTTGACGTGTCTCCAACGTATTTATAATTTATGAAGTATTGATGCTCTTATATTATCATTCTTGAATTTTTTACAATCATTAGCAACTTTATATCATTTTTGGGACTAACCTATTTACATAGTGCCCAGTGCCAGTTGTTGTTGTTTTTGCTTGTTTTTTACATCGCAGGAAATTAGTACCAAACGGAGTCCAAATGTAGCGAAATTTTTGGGAGAATTTTTTTGGACCAGAACACCCAGGATGGGCCAGAAAAGTACCAGAGGGGGCCCCTGAAGAAAATATGCCCTAGAGGCAATAATAAAGTTGTTATTTATATTTCCTTATATCATGATAAATATCTATTATTCATGCTAGAATTGTATTAACCGGAAACTTGATAAATGTGTGGATACATAGACAAAACATAGTGTCCCTAGTAAGCCTCTACTAGACTAGCTTGTTAACCAAAGATGGTTAAGTTTCCTAACCATAGACATGTGTTGTCATTTGATGAACGCGATCACATCATTAGGAGAATGATGTGATGGACAAGACCCATCCGTTAGCTTAGCATAATGATCATTAAGTTTTATCGCTACTGCTTTCTTCATGACTTATACATATTCCTTTGACTATGAAATTATGCAACTCCCGGATACCGGAGGAATACCTTGTGTGCTATCAAACGTCACAACGTAACTGGGTGATTATAAAGATGCTCTATAGGTATCTCCGAAGGTGTTTTGTTGGGTTGGCATAGATCGAGATCAGGATTTATCGCTCCGAGTATCGGAGAGGTATCTCTGGGCCCTCTCGGTAATGCACATCATGATAAGCCTTGCAAGCAATGTGACTAATGAGTTAGTTGCGGGATGATGCATTACGGAATGAGTAAACATACTTGCGGGTAACGAGATTGAACTAGGTATGAGGATACCGACGATCGAATCTCGGGCAAGTAACATACCGATGACAAAGGGAATAACGTATCTTGTCATTACGGTTCGACCGATAAAGATCTTCATAGAATATGCGGGAGCCAATATGAGCATCCAGGTTCTGCTATTGATTATTGACCGGAGAGGTGTCTCGGTCATGTCTACATAGTTCTCGAACCCGTAGGGCCCGCACGCTTAACCTTCGATGGCGATTTGTATTATGAGTTATGTGTTTTGGTGACCGAAGATTGTTCGGAGTCCCGGATGAGTTCACAGACATGACGTGGAGTCTCGAAATGGACGAGAGGTAAAGATTGATATATTGGACGATAGTATTCGGACACCAGAAGTGTTTCGGAATGTATCGGGTACGTATCGGAGTACCGGGGGGGGGGGGGGTTACCGGAACCCCCCGGGGGAAGATATGGGCCCTATGGGCCATAGGAGGGAGGCAAGGCAGTCCACAAGGGTGGCGCCCCCCAAGGGAGAAGTCCGAATTGGAGTAGGGGAGGGGGCGCGGCCCCCCTTTCCTTCTCCTTCTCCCTCTCCTTCCCCCTTTCCCCTTCCGGTAAAAGGAAAGGGGGGGGGGGGGCGAATTGGACTAGGAGTCCAAGTGGGACTCCCCCCACTTGGCGTGCCCCTAGGGCCGGCCTCCTCCCCTCTCTCTCCTTTATATACGGGGGCGGAGGGGCACCTCTAAGGCACATCAATTGTTCTTAGCCGTGTGCGGTGCCCCCCTCCACCGTTTACTCCTCCGGTCATATTGTTGTAGTACTTAGGCGAAGCCCTGCGCGGATAACTTCACCATCACCGTCACCACGCCGTCGTGCTGACGAAATTCTCCCTCGACACTTTGCTGGATCAAGAGTTTGAGGGACGTCATCGAGCTGAACGTGTGCAGAACTCGGAGGTGTCGTACGTTCGGTGCTTGATCGGTTGGATCGAGAAGACGTTCGACTACATCAACCGCGTTAAGCTAACGCTTCCGCTTTCGGTCTACGGGGGTACGTGGACACACTCTCCCCCACTCGTTGCTATGCATCTCCTAGATAGATCTTGCGTGTTCGTAGGAATTTTTTTGAAATTGCATGTTAGGTTCCCCAATAGTGGCATCCGAGCCAGGTCTATGCGTAGATGATATGCACAAGTAGAACACAAAGAGTTGTGGGCGATGATAGTCATACTGCTTACCACCACGTCTTATTTTGATTCGGCGGTATTGTTGGATGAAGCGGCCCGGACCAACCTTACATGACCGCGTTCATGAGACCAGTTCCACCGACAGACATGCAACTTGTATTGCATAAAGGTGGCTGGCGGGTGTCTGTTTCTCCAACTTTAGTTGAATCGAATTTGACTACGGCTGGTCCTTGTTGAAGGTTAAAACAGCAAACTTGACGAAACATCATTGTGTTTTTGATGCGTAGGTAAGAATGGTTCTTTCTAGAAGCCCGTAGCAGCCACGTAAAACTTGCAATAACAAAGTAGAGGACGTCTAACTTGTTTTTTGCAGAGCTTGTTGTGATGTGATATGGTCAAGACATGATGTGATATACATTGTTGTATGAGATGATCATGTTTTGTAAAATTTATCGGCAACTAGCAGGAACCTTATGGTTGTCGCTTTATTGTATGAGATGCACACGCCATGTAATTGCTTTTCTTTATCACTATACGTTAGCGATAGTTGTAGAAGCAATAGTTGGCGAGACGACCACGACACTACGATGGAGATCAAGGTGTCAAGCCGGTGAAAATGGAGATCATGACGGTGCTTTGGATATGGAGATCAAAAGCACAAGATGATGATGGCCATATCATGTCACATATTTTGATTGCATGTGATGTTTATCTTTAATGCATCTTATTTTGCTTAGTACGGCGGTAGCATTATAAGATGATCCCTTACTAAAATTTCAAGGTATAAGTGTTCTCCCTGAGTATGCACCGTTGCGACATTTCATCGTGCCGAGACACCACGTGATGATCGGGTGTGATAAGCTCTACGTTCACATACAACGGGTGCAAGATAGTTTTGCACGTGCGGAATACTCGGGTTAAACTTGACGAGCCTAGCATGTACAAACATGGCCTCGGAACACTAGAGACTGAAAGGTCGAACGTGAATCATATAGTAGATATGATCAACATAGAGATGTTCACCATTGAAAACTACTCCATCTCACGTGATGGTCGGACATGGTTTAGTTCATTTGGATCACGTGATCACTTAGATAACTCGAGGGATGTCTATCTAAGTGGGAGTTCTTAAGTAATTTGATTAATTGAACTTTAACTTATCATGAACTTAGTCCTGATAGTATTTGCAAATTATGATGTAGATCAATAGCTCGAGATGTAGCTCCCTGTTTATATTTTGATATGTTCTTAGAGAAAAATAAGTTGAAATATGTTAGTAGCAATGATGCGGATTGGGTCCGTGATCTGAGGATTATCCTCATTGCTGCACAGAAGAATTATGACCTTGATGCACCGCAAGGTGACAGACCGATTGTAGGAGAAGTGATACATCTCCAACTTATCTATGATTTTGATTGTTCCATGCTGTTATATTATCAATCTTGGATGTTTTATAATCATTTTATAGTCATTTTATATCATTTTTTGGTACCAACCTATTGACATAGTGCCAAGTGTTAGTTGCCTTTTTTGCATGTTTTTTACATCGCAGGAAATCAATACTAAACGGAGTCCAAATGCAATGAAACTTTACGGATATTTTTTATGGACCAGAAGACACCCAATGGGCCAAGGCTGCGCCTCGGGGGTGCTCCGAGGGGAGCACAACCCACCAGGGCGCGCCAGGAGGCCCAGGCGCCCCCTGGTGGGTTGTGCCCACCTCGGGTGCCCCCCGGACCGCCTCTTTGCTCTATAAATACCCCAATATTCCAGAAACCCTAGGTGAGTCGAAGAAAATCAATTCCAGCCGCTGCAGAGTCCAGAACCACCAGATCCAATCTAGATACCATCACGGAGGGGTTCACCACTTCCATTGTTGCCTCTCCGATGATGCGTGAGTAGTTCTTTGTAGACCGTCGGGTCCGTAGTTAGTAGCTAGATGGCTTCCTCTCTCTCGCTGGATTCTCAATACAATGGTCTCTTAGAGATCCATATGATGTAACTCTTTTTGCGGTGTGTTTGTTGGGATCCGATGAACTTTGAGTTTATGATCAGATCTATCTTTTTATATCCATGAAAGTTATTTGAGTTTCTTTGATCTCTTATATGCATGATTGACTATAGCCTCGTATTTCTTCTCCGATATTTGGGTTTTGTTTGGCCAACTTGATCTATTTATATTGCAATGGGAAGAGGTGCTTTGTAGTGGGTTCGATCTTACGGTGCTTGATTCCAGTGACAGAAGGGGAACTGACACGTATGTATCGTTGCTACTAAGGATAAAACGATGGGGGTATATCTCTACATAGATAGATCTTGTCTACATCATGTCATCGTTCTTATTGCATTAATCCGTTTTCCATGAACTTAATACTATGCATGCTGGATAGCGGTCGATGTGTGGAGTAATAGTAGTAGATGCAGGCAGGAGTCGGTCTACTAATCTTGGACGTGATGCCTATATAATGATCATTGCCTGGATATCGTCATGATTATTTGAAGTTCTATCAATTGCCCAACAGTAATTTGTTCACCCAACTTTTGCTATTTTTCTCGAGAGAAGTCACTAGTGAAACCTACGGCCCCCGGGTCTCTTTCTCATATTATTTGCCTTTGTGATCTACTTTTCCTTTGCTTTTAGTTTCAGATCTATTAAACCAAAAAATACAAATATACCTTGCTGCAATTTATTCTTATTTATTTTATTTGGCGTTCGATCTATAAATCTACTACAATTTTATTCACGTCCGTTTGCCTATCTCGGGGCGCCACTACCCAAAAGGGATTGACAACCCCTTTTACACGTCGGGTTGCGAGTATTTGTTATTTGTGTGCAGGTGTTTTTTACGTTGTGTTGCTTGGTTCTCCTACTGGTTTGATAACTTTGGTTTCATCACTGAGGGAAATACCTACCGTCGTTGTGCTGCATCATCCCTTCCTCTTTGAGGAAATAACGACGTAGTTCTAACAGACAGAAATTTTCTAGCGCCATTGCTAGGGAGACATCAAAAGGAATTTCTGGCGCCATTGTCGGGGAGGATCTTCAACATATACCAGGTTCCTAATCACAAATCTCATCTCCTCGCAATTTACATTATTTGCCATTTGCCTCTTGTTTTCCTCTCCCCCACTTCACAAAAATTTGCCATTTTATTCTCCTTCTTTTTCGTTCGCCTTTTTCTTGTTGGATCTCTTGTTTGCTTGTGTGACCATGTGTCCTCTATTTGCTTGCATCTTCGCTTGCTAAAAATCTATTGATATGGATCCTCATCCACTAGCTAATCTTTTTAAGAGATCTAATTATGTTGAACCAGTTGCTAGTGATTTGAGTGCACTTGATTATCTCTATGAAGTTTTGCTTGAAATTTGTGAATCTGAAAATTGTGATGAAGTGTTAGATGAAGAAATTTATGTACTGATTCATGATAGCACCTTGAATGAAAAGCATGATTGCAATGATTTTACTATAAATTCTATTAATGTGAATTGTGCTAATAATATGCAAAACCCCAAGCTTGGGGATGCTAATATTTCTATGTCCACTACTTATTGCAATGACCATGATTGGGGTGATGGTGCTTCTTATGATCTTGAAAATTTATTTATGCCTCATGATGAATATGATATTGATAATAACTTTTGCAATAGTATTGAAAGTGGGTTTGGAAGAGTGTCAACTTTAGGTAAAAATAATCCCACATATTTGGAGAGTGTTCAATCTTATGAAATTTTTGATGAAAGTGGGTTTGGAGAGGTCATGACTTTAGTTGATGTTAATCCCACTATCTTGGAAGATTATAAAACTTTTATGCATGTGGATCATGAAGAGAAAATTTTATATGATAGCTATATTTTTGAATTTGATTATGATCCTACATATAATTATTATGAGAGAGGAAAATATGGTTGTAGATTGTCTATGTTGCTAAATCACGTCCCGTCATGTTGAGATTGTCTATGTTTTATTCTTCTTCCTTGCATATGCTAGAAATTGCTCATCTTGATAATTTGTTCTCCTATAAAAAGCCTATGCATAGGAAGTATGTTAGACTTAAGTGTGTTTGTCATATGTTTTATGATGCTCTTTTTTGTGCTTCAATTCTTATCTTTCGTGTGAGCATCAATAAAATCTCAAGCATATCTTAATGGCTATAAAGAAAGAGCTTGTTGGGAGGCAACCCAATGAATAAAATTTATTTTTAATTTTTGCTTTCTGTTCTTGAGTGTTTGCACAATATGCTACTGTTATGATTGTGTTTTTTCTGTTTTAATTAGTGTTTGTGCCAAGCAAAGCCTTTAGGATCTTCTTGGGCAATAGTTGTTTGATCTTGGTAAAAACAGAAACTTATGCACTTATGAAAATAATTTTCATAAATCATTGAAACGTGATTTTTTCCTGATTCTTTTTGCTGAAGATTAATATACAAATTTCTCAGGCCTTCCTAATTTTTAGATTCTTTGGAGTTTCAGAAGTATTCAAAATATCCAGATTGGTACAAACTGTTCTGTTTTTGACATATTCTGTTTTCTTTGCGTTGTGTGGTTGTTTTGATGGCTCTATGGTTTTCTTTGATGGGGTTTTGCCATAGAAAAGTTGGAATACAGTAGATATAATGCAAAAACAAAATATGAATAGGTTGCAATAGTACATATAGTAGTGATTTATTTTCTTATACTAACGGATCTCACGAAGGTTTTGTTGAGTTTTGTGTGATTGAAGTTTTCAAGTTTTGGGTTATCTTACGATGGATGAAGGAATAAGGAGTAAGAAGAGCCTAAGCTTGGGGATGCCCCAGCATCCCAAGCTATTATCCAAAAGAAGCAAGCAACTAAGCTTGGGGATGCCCCGAGTGGCATCCCCTCTTTCTTCTAACGACCATCGGTATTTTACTCGAGGCTATATTTTTATTCGTCACATACCATGTGTTTTGCTTGGAGCGTATTGTATGATATGAGTCTTTGCTTGTTTTATTTTGTGTTTTTAGTCTTGGTTCATTGCTGGACACAACTATTTGAGAGAGCCAAAATTATGTCATGACTTGTTAGAATTGCTCTCTATGCTTCACTTAAATTTTTTATGAGCTATGGACTTGCTCTAGTGCTTCACTTATATCTTTTTGAGCATGGTGTGCTTTAGTATTTTTGAAGAAATGCTCTCTTGCTTCACTTAGATTTTGAGAGTTAGAAATTTTATCAAGAAATTCTCTCTTGCTTCACTTAAATTAATTTGAGAGAAAGAAATATTATGCTCATGATCTTCACTTATATTTGTTTGAGCTT
Source organism: Aegilops tauschii subsp. strangulata (assembly GCF_002575655.3). Taxonomy (NCBI): domain Eukaryota; kingdom Viridiplantae; phylum Streptophyta; class Magnoliopsida; order Poales; family Poaceae; genus Aegilops; species Aegilops tauschii. Next base: position 394,464,633 of record NC_053035.3, read on the forward strand.
ATGAAAAGCAACATATGAAAATTATTTCCAAAGTGATAGATATCCAAGAAGGATATAATAAAAACTTTCATGAAGATCATTGGACAAAATAAACTTGATTCTTAGTAATAGTTTTGAGATATGATGATGTGATATGTGAGTTATGTTGATGAGTAATTATGCTTTAGTAAGAATATTGGTGTTAAGGTTTGTGATTCCCTATGCAAGCATGAAAGTCAATAATTATGCAATGAAATTATATCCTACTTGTGGTGCATTATTCGGTGTTAATTATGCTTAATGCTCGCTTATGAGATTATTTGTTTCTTGGTTGGTCGCTTCTCAATCGTTTGCGAGCCTTCATTTTGCACTAAGTATGATCACTACTTGTGCATCCAAAAACCTTTAAACCAGTTTTGCCACATGAGTCCACTATATCTACCTATATGCGGTATTCTTTTGCCGTTCCAAGCAAATTTGCATGTGCCATCTCTAATTTTCAAAATAAACTTCTCTTTTGTGTGTTCGTACTGCTCGCGGAGCGGTGAGGGGTGGCTAATATTTTCCATGCTAGATGTGTTATTCTCACGATGAGTGTTTATTCACTTGTCATTGCACGAGAGTAAGGCAAAGGTATTAGGGATGCCTAGTCCTGAAATGAAAAAGGAATTTACTTTATGTTGTCAAATAATAAATTCCTTGGAAAGTGTTGGTATGGAGGGCAACCGTGAATACGGCTAGCCATGGAAAGTGAAAGTATGGTTGAAAAAGGAATAAACTTTATATTTTGTTTGGGAACCGCCTATGATATATCTAGCATGGAAACTGTTGGGAACTGTAAGTCGTTTTCGTTGGTGGGAAAGACACACCACCCAAAATGTTTTTATCTCTAAGTTTTTCGCTTTGAGCTCTGGCACCTCTACAAATCCCTACTTCCCTCTGCGAAGGGCCTTTCTTTTACTTTATGCAATTTTTATTTTCAATTTGAGTCTGCATCTTCTCTTATAAAAGCACCAACTAGGAGGCAATATAATCGTACTTGAGTATTGGGTGTAGCTAATATGCGAATGTGTTTCATGAATGGATCAATAACTGAGCATGATGGGCTAGGGATAACTTATTTTAGCGTTGATATTTTGAAAGACATGATTGCTTGTTGATATGCTTGAGTATTTCAATTATCATGTCAAAACTAGACTATTGCTTTGAATCACGTAAAAGTCCAAATGTCCATGCTATAAAGAAAAGAATATGATATGACATGTTAGGCAGCATTCCACATCAAAAATTCTGTTTTTATCACTTACCTACTCGAGGACGAGTAGGAGTTAAGCTTGGGGATGCTGATACGTCTTCAACGTATCTATTATTTTTGATTGTTCCATGCTGTTATATTATCAATCTTGGATGTCTTATAATCATTTTATAGTCATTTTATATCATTTTTTGGTACTAACCTATTGACCTAGTGCCAAGTGCCAGTTGCTGTTTTTTGCATGTTTTTTACATCATAGGAAATCAATACCAAACGGAGTCCAAATGAAACGAAACTTTACAGAGATTTTTTATGGACTAGAAGACACCCAATGGGCCAAGGTTGCGCCTGGGGGTGCTCCGAGGGGAGCACAACCCACCAGGGCGCGCCAAGAGCCCAGGCGCACCCTGGTGGGCTGTGCCCACCTTGGGAGCTCCCCGGACCGCCTCTTTGCTCTATAAATACCCCAATATTCCAGAAACCCTAGGGGAGTCGACGAAAATCAATTCCAGCCGCCACAGAGTCCAAAACCACCAGATCCAATCTAGACACCATCACAGAGGGGTTCACCACTTCCATTGGTGCCTCTCCGATGATGCGTGAGTAGTTCTTTATAGACCTTCGGGTCCGTAGTTAGTAGCTAGATGGCTTGATCTCTCTCGCTGGATTCTAAATACAATGGTCTCTTGGAGATCCATCTGATGTAACTCTTTTTGCGCTGTGTTTGTTGGGATCCGATGAACTTTCAGTTTATGATCAGATCTATCTTTTTATATCCATGAAAGTTATTTGAGTTTCTTTAATCTCTTATATGCATGATTGCTTATAGCCTCGTATTTCTTCTCCGATATTTGGGTTTTGTTTGGCCAACTTGATCTACTTATCTTGCAATGGGAAGAAGTGCTTTGTAGTGGGTTCGATCTTACGGTGCTTGATCCCAGTGACAGAAGGGGAACCGACACGTATGTATCGTTGCTACTAAGGATAAAACGACGGGGTCTATCTCTACATAGATAGATCTTGTCTACATCATGACATTGTTCTTATTGCATTACTCCGTTTTTCCATGAACTTAATACACTAGATGCATGTTGGATAGCGGTTGATGTGTGGAGTAATAGTAGTAGATGCAGGCAGGAGTCGGTCTACTAATCTTGGACGTGATGCCTATATAATGATCATTGCCTGGATATCATCATGATTATTTGAAGTTCTATCGATTGCCCAACAGTAATTTGGTCACCCACCGTTTGCTATTTTTCTCGAGAGAAGCCACTAGTGAAACCTACGACCCTCGGGTCTCTTTCTCATATTATTTGCCTTTGCGATCTACTTTTCCTTTGCTTTTACTTTCAGATCTATTAAACCAAAAAATACAAACATATCTTGCTGCAATTTATTCTTATTTATTTTATTTGGCGTTTGATCTATCAATCTACTACAATTTTATTCACGTCCGTTTGCCTATCTTGGGGCGCCGCTACCCAAAAGGGATTGACAACCCCTTTTACACGTCGGGTTGCGAGTATTTGTTATTTGTGTGCAGGTGTTGTTTACGTTGTGTTGCTTGGTTCTCCTACTGATTCGATAACCTTGATTTCATCACTGAGGGAAATACCTACCGTCGCTGTGCTGCATCATCCCTTCCTCTTTGAGGAAATACCGACGTAGTTCTAGCAGACAGAAACTTTCTGGCGCCATTGCTAGGGAGACATCAAAAGGAATTTCTGGCGCCGTTGCCGGGGAGGATCTTCAACATATACCAGGTTCCTAATCACAAATCAAATCTCCTCGCAATTTACATTATTTGCCATTTGCCTCTCGTTTTCCTCTCCCCCACTTCACAAAAATTTTCCGTTTTATTCGCCTTCTTTTTCGTTCGCCTTTTTCTTGTGGGATCTCTTGTTTGCTTGTGTGACCATGTGTCCTCTATTAACTTGCATCTTCGCTTGCTAAAAATCTATTGATATGGATCCTCATCCACTAGCTAATATTTTTAAGAGATCTAATTATGTTGAACCAGTTACTAGTGATTTGACTGCACTTGATTATCTCTATGAAGTTTTGCTTGAAATTCGTGAATCTGAAAATTGTGATGAAGTGTTAGATGAAGAAATTTATGAAGTGGTTCATGATAGAACCTTGAATGAAAAGCATGATTGCAATGATTTTACTATAAATTCTATTAATGTGAATTGTGCTAATAATATGCAAAACCCCAAGCTTGGGGATGCTAATATTGCTATGTGCACTACTTATTGCAATGACCATGATTGGGGTGATGTTGCTTCTTATGATCTTGAAAATTTATTTATACCTCATGATGAATATGATATTGATAATTTTTTTTGCAATAGTATTGAAAGTGGGTTTGGAAGAGTGTCAACTATAATGTGCAAGGGATAAAGGAAAAGATTCCTGAGCTCTTCACGATGCTGAAATCGGCGAAGGTAGAAATCAAGAAAGAGCATCAAGTGATGATGGTTAACTAGACCACTAGTTTCAAGAAAAAGGGCAAAGGAAAAGAAGTGGAACTTCAAGAAAAAGGGCAAGCAAGTTGCCACTCCCATGAACAAACCCAAACCTAGACCCAGCCTGAAACTGAGTGCTTCTACTGCAAAGGAAATGGTCACTGGAAGCGGAAGTTCCCCGAATACATGGCGAATAAGAAGGATGGCAAAGTGAACAAAGGTATATTTGATATACAGACTATTGATGTGTACTTTACTAGTGTTGATAGCAACCCCTGGGTATTTGATACCGGTTCAGTTGCTAAGATTAGTAACTCGAAACAGGATGCTGCTAACGCGACACTACGATCAGAGACCCTTTGAGAAACTGTGTGCGGTGCAATGATCGCAAACGGTGGTGTAGGAAAACCGTCAGAAATGTATAAAACATTTGCGATGACGGATGCAGCAAACACAGTTTAGGTTTTAGTTGCATGTGAGATGAAGGGCATAAAGTTCAGTTCAATTAACCGTTTGCGATGAGGAGGAACAAAAGAAAAGGGCAGCCAGACGAAGGTGTGTGCGATGTACAACATACGGTTCACTCGGATGAACTGTTTGTGATTAGGCAACACAAAAGAAACGGACAGCCCGATCAAGGTGTGTGCGATGTACAACATACGGTTCACTCGGATGTACTGTTTGTGATTAGGCAAGAGAACATAAACGGTTCAATATAACAAGATGTGTGTGATACGCGGCAAACAGGTCTGTAATCAGAAATGTGTGCGAAGACCGATAATAACGCAGACGATTGCTTCTAATAAGACGTATGTGATATGCTCTGTCTACACAACATCTATTGGCCACTGTGGGATGGGCGGTCATCCGGATACGCCATAAGGATGCGAAGAGGCATTCCTATCAGTAAGGACTAGCTGTTCCACCAGTAGCTCAGGTAAGAAAACTATCAAGTTAAGTGTGCTCAGGCTGGAGCAGCCATCGGATGGGTGACTGGATGGGAAGTTGTGTCGATGTCAAATGACCGAAATGCCCCATTCCCTCGGCTAATTTAACCTTGAGGTCCTTGTTTTTTTAACACATGTTAAAGAAGGTCTACCGCATTACTTTTTGACAATGTGCGATACGTGGCATACAGTTGATCCATCCGACCTATTTGTGATGGAATAGGCCATGTGTGTTGTGGGCAAACGCTTGCTAGTATTCAACCGTTTGGGATTGATGAATTCATCACCGAAGGGATCCCTAGTGTGGTCTGTGTTCATCTGATCATCAGCTAGTTCTTGTGGTAGCTCGATGCTAAGTTTCCATTAATTGATGGCGTTTTATGAACACGCCGCCATTTCCCGCCATTTCCTCACCTGTTTCCCACCACCCTGCTATATTGCGCATAGGGGGTGCGCGACGCACGGAGGCGACAAGCACAGCCTGTAGCACATCCACCTTTTCCAAGCATGCCAACCCACTAAAGCGCTGCCTCTGCCATCAACCTCGTCGACGAGGAAAACGAGCAGGTGCCACGGACCGTCGAGGTCGAGGCGCTCCCCGGCAACGCGATGGACGATGCCGTGATGCGCGTCATCGCCAGGGTTGAGCAGACCTTTGGCGCATGGCGCTTGAGCACCACGGATCAAGATAGGCATGTCAGCGTTGACAGGCTGCAGCTCGCCGCGCAACATGATCGATGGTGTGCCGCAGAGCAAGCTAGGCGCGTCCGCGCCGATAGGCTGCGGCTTGCCGCACGGCGAGACCGTTGGAGCGCCACAGAGCGAGAGGTGCGGCGCGCCGCACAGCCAGAGCGGATCCATCAGCGCTTGCCTGCTGTCGACACGGTGTTGCAGCTGGGTACACATCCCGTCAGTACCCCCATTCCTCGCCAGGAGTGGGTAGAGGCCCTCAGCGCCGTACTTGCACCAGATGCCGGCCATGCCGTACTTGCATCGGACGCCCGCCGTGCCGTTCGCATGGGTGCCGCCGTTCGCCTTGTCCGCGGCCCGCTGGATGCCAACGCGCTGGTCTGTAGGCTCGACCGCCTCCTTGGCCCAGGTGTCCACCTGGGCACAGTAGAGGAACATGGCCGTCGCATCCTCGAGTTGGTTATCTCTGATGAAATAGCCAACTTGGAGCTCAAGATCGCGCTCCAGATGTACCGCGAGCTTGTCGACCGCTTGGACGAACGCTTGCACGAGTTCAGGCAGAGCCAAGAGCTACCCTAGGCAAGGGCTGCTGGTCATGGTCTCATGGACGCGTTTTATTTTGAAAAGTTGTTTCGACGTGGATAGCTTTGTATTCACAGCAATCATAGTATTGATCTGTTTATTGTTCTGTTTCAATGTGTGTAATCTGTTTTCCATTCTTATATGTTTTGTTTCAATGGGTGTATATACGCTTTCCATTCTGTATATGTGGATGATAACACCTAGATTCAAATTATTATACAAAAACAGATAGAGAATGGAATTCATAATATATATATACATATATATATATATTAATTGTTCAAATTGAAAACGAACAATACTAAAACTAATAATCCCTCATGGGGCCAGTATTCCGGCAGCCCCTCGCCAACAGCTCCCTTGTGTGCGGCGTCTTCCCTGTGTGGAGGCAGTACTCCGACTCCTCCGCCTCGCAGCGCTTGACGTACCGATCTGCCTCTTGCTGGCGGACGCGCGCGGCCGATCTTGCCATTTCGTTGGGCGCTCACCGGAGCTCCTCGTCGGTGGCACGCTGGAGCTTATGGGCCCACCTCCACGCAGCGACGAGGCGCCCAGCGCCTATGACCTTCCTCGCGAAGTACCCGTCTTCGTACACCTCCTCGGCACGACGACGCGCCCGCCCCAAAGCATCTCCACCTCCTTTTTCCAGGCGGCATCACGGGCTTCACAGGCCGCCTGGTACTTGGCTTCCTCCTCCGCCATCTCCTTCTTGAACGCCACTTGCCTGGCTTTCTCAGCTGGCCACAGATAAAGATTGTACTGGCCCCAAAACCAATCCAAAGTTGGGGGTCCGGTGCAACCTCGTCAGGCGGCGCGTAGGAGTCCTCATCGCTGCTAATTGAGTGAGCATCCTCGGGGGGTGGCGACTCCTCGTCGGCGCGTGGGCAGACCGGCGGCGCTATGGCAGAGACTTGACAGAGAGAGAGAGAGAGGGCGAGCGAGGGGAGGATGTAGATGAGAATGCAGGCGGGACGACGTGAGCAAGGTAGTATTTATTGGTGGACAGAATCTAGATCGACGGGGACAGTACACACGCCGGTCGCCGGAATTTACGAGTACTGTAGTTTGAATTACACACGATTCCCGCAGCAAATCCGTGTGTGAACATAATACACTAGATGCATGCTGGATAGCGGTCGATGTGTGGAGTAATAGTAGTAGATGCAGGCAGGAGTCGGTCTACTAATCTTGGATGGGATGCCTATATAATGATCATTTCCTGGATATCGTCATGATTATTTGAAGTTCTATCAATTGCCCAACAGTAATTTGTTCACCCACCGTTTGCTATTTTTCTCGAGAGAAGTCACTAGTGAAACCTACGGCCCCCGGGTCTCTTTCTCATATTATTTGCCTTTATGGTCTACTTTTCCTTTGCTTTTACTTTCAGATCTAGTAAACCAAAAAATACAAATATACCTTGCTGCAATTTATTCTTATTTATTTTATTTGGCGTTTGATCTATCAATCTTCTACAATTTTATTCACGTCCGTTTGCCTATCTCGGGGCGCCACTACCCAAAAGGGATTGACAACCCCTTTTACACGTCGGGTTGCGAGTATTTGTTATTTGTGTGCAGGTGTTGTTTACGTTGTGTTGCTTGGTTCTCCTACTGGTTCGATAACCTTGGTTTCATCACTGAGGGAAATACCTACCGTCATTGTGCTGCATCATCCCTTCCTCTTTGAGGAAATACCGACGTAGTTCTAGCAGACAGAAACTTTCTGGCGCCATTGCTAGGGAGACATCAAAAGGAATTTCTAGCGCCGCTGCCGGGGAGGATCTTCAACATATACCAGGTTCCTAATCACAAATCTCATCTCCTCACAATTTACATTATTTGCCATTTGCCTCTTGTTTTCCTCTCCCCCACTTCACAAAAATTTGCCATTTTATTCGCCTTCTTTTTCATTCACCTTTTTCTTGTCGGATCTCTTGTTTGCTTGTGTGACCATGTCCTCTATTTGCTTTCATCTTCGCTTCCTAAAAATCTATTGATATGGATCCTCAGCCACTAGCTAATCTTTTTAAGAGATCTAATTATGTTGAGCCAGTTGCTAGTGATTTGAGTGCACTTGATTATCTCTATGAAGTTTTGCTTGAAATTTGTGAATCTGAAAAGTGTGATGAAGTGTTAGATGAAGAAATTTATGAACTGATTCATGATAGCACCTTGAATGAAAAGCATGATTGCAATGATTTTACTATAAATTCTATTAATATGAATTGTGCTAATAATATGCAAAACCCCAAGCTTGGGGATGCTAATATTTCTATGTCCACTACTTATTGCAATGACCATGATTGGGGTGATGGTGCTTCTTATGATCTTGAAAATTTATTTATGCCTCATGATGAATATGATATTGATAATAACTTTTGCAATAGTATTGAAAGTGGGTTTGGAAGAGTGTCAACTTTAGGTAAAAATAATCCCACATATTTGGAGAGTGTTCAATCTTATGAAATTTTTGATGAAAGTGGGTTTGGAGAGGTCATGACTTTAGCTGATGTTAATCCCACTATCTTGGAAGATTATAAAACTTTTATGCATGTGGATCATGAAGAGAAAATTTTATATGATAGCTATATTTTTGAATTTGATTATGATCCTACATATAATTATTATGAGAGAGGAAAATATGGTTGTAGATTGTCTATGTAGCTAAATCACCTCTCTTCATGTTGAGATTGTCTATGTTTTATTCTTCTTGCTTGCATATGCTAGAAATTGCTCGTCTTGATAATTTATTATCCTATAAAATGCCTATGCATAGGAAGTATGTTAGACTTAAGTGTGTTTGTCATATGTTTTATGATGCTCTTTTTTGTGCTTCAATTCTTATCTTTCGTGTGAGCATCAATAAAATCTCAAGCATATCTTAATGGCTATAAAGAAAGAGCTTGTTGGGAGGCAACCCAATGAATAAAATTTATTTTTACTTTTTGCTTTCTGTTCTTGAGTGTTTGCACAATTATGCTACTGTTATGATTGTGTTTTTCTGTTTTAATTAGTGTTTGTACCAAGCAAAGCCTTTAGGATCTTCTTGGGTAATAGTTGTTTGATCTTGCTAAAAAACAGAAACTTATGCACTTATGAAAATAATTTTCATAAATCACAGAAACGTGATTTTTCCCTGATTCTTTTTGCTGAAGATTAATATACAAATTTCTCAGGTCTTCCTAATTTTTAGATTTTTTTGGAGTTTCAGAAGTATTCGAAATATCCAGATTGGTACAAACTGTTCTATTTTTGGCAGATTCTGTTTTCTTTGCGTTGTTTGGTTGTTTTGATGGCTCTATGGTTTTCTTTGATGGGTTTTTGCCATAGAAAAGTTGGAATACAGTAGATATAATGCAAAAACAAAATATGAATAGGTTGCAACAGTACTTATAGTAGTGATTTATTTTCTTATACTAACGGATCTCACGAAGGTTTTGTTGAGTTTTGTGTGATTGAAGTTTTCAAGTTTTGGGTTATCTTATGATGGATGAAGGAATAAGGAGTAAGAAGAGCCTATGCTTGGGGATGCCCCAGCATCCCAAGCTATTATCCAAAAGAAGCAAGCAACTAAGCTTGGGGATGCCCCGAGTGGCATCCCCTCTTTCTTCTAACGACCATCGGTATTTTACTCGAGGCTATATTTTTATTCGTCACATACCATGTGTTTAGCTTGGAGCGTCTTGTATGATATGAGTCTTTGCTTGTTTTATTTTGTGTTTTTAGTCTTGGTTCATTGCTGGACACAACTATTTGAGAGAGCCAAAATTATGTCATGACTTGTTAGAATTGCTCTCTATGCTTCACTTAAATTTTTTATGAGCTATGGACTTGCTCTAGTGCTTCACTTATATCTTTTTGAGCATGGTGTGCTTTAGTATTTTTGAAGAAATGCTCTCTTGCTTCACTTAGATTTATTTGAGAGTTAGAATTTTTTTCAAGAAATTCTCTCTTGCTTCACTTAAATTAATTTGAGAGAAGGAAATATTATGCTCATGATCTTCACTTATATTTGTTTGAGCTTATGAAAAGCAACATATGAAAATTAGTTACAAAGTGATAGATATCCAAGAAGGATATAATAAAAACTTTCATGAAGATCATTGGACAAAATAAACTTGTTTCTTAGTAATAGTTTTGAGATATGATGATGTGATATGTGAGTTATGTTGATGAGTAATTATGCTTTAGTAAGAATATTGGTGTTAAGGTTTGTGATTCCCTATGCAAGCATGAAAGTCAATAATTATGCAATGAAATTATATCCTACTTGTGGTGCATTATTCGGTGTTAATTATGCTTAATGCTCGCTTATGAGATTATTTGTTTCTTGGTTGGTCGCTTCTCAATCGTTTGCGAGCCTTCATTTTGCACTAAGTATGATCACTACTTGTGCATCCAAAAACCTTTAAACCAGTTTTGCCACATGAGTCCACTATATCTACCTATATGCGGTATTCTTTTGCCGTTCCAAGCAAATTTGCATGTGCCATCTCTAATTTTCAAAATAAACTTCTCTTTTGTGTGTTCGTACTGCTCGCGGAGCGGTGAGGGGTGGCTAATATTTTCCATGCTAGATGTGTTATTCTCACGATGAGTGTTTATTCACTTGTCATTGCACGAGAGTAAGGCAAAGGTATTAGGGATGCCTAGTCCTGAAATGAAAAAGGAATTTACTTTATGTTGTCAAATAATAAATTCCTTGGAAAGTGTTGGTATGGAGGGCAACCGTGAATACGGCTAGCCATGGAAAGTGAAAGTATGGTTGAAAAAGGAATAAACTTTATATTTTGTTTGGGAACCGCCTATGATATATCTAGCATGGAAACTGTTGGGAACTGTAAGTCGTTTTCGTTGGTGGGAAAGACACACCACCCAAAATGTTTTTATCTCTAAGTTTTTCGCTTTGAGCTCTGGCACCTCTACAAATCCCTACTTCCCTCTGCGAAGGGCCTTTCTTTTACTTTATGCAATTTTTATTTTCAATTTGAGTCTCCATCTTCTCTTGTAAAAGCACCAACTAGGAGGTAATATGATCGTACTTGAGTATTGGGTGTAGCTAATATGCGAATGTGTTTCATGAATGGATCAATAACTGAGCATGATGGGCTGGGGATAACTTATTTTAGTGTTGATATTTTGAAAGACATGATTGCTTGTTGATATGTTTGAGTATTTCAATTATCATGTCAAAACTAGACTATTGCTTTGAATCACATAAAAGTCCAAATGTCCATGCAATAAAGAAAAGAATATGATATGACATGTTAGGCAGCATTCCACATCAAAAATTCTGTTTTTATCACTTACCTACTCGAGGACGAGTAGGAGTTAAGCTTGGGGATGCTGATACATCTTCAACGTATCTATTATTTTTGATTGTTCCATGCTGTTATATTATCAATCTTGGATGTCTTATAATCATTTTATATCATTTTTTGGTACTAACCTATTGACATAGTGCCAAGTGCCAGTTGCTGTTTTTTGCATGTTTTTTACATCGCAGGAAATCAATACCAAACAGAGTCCAAATGAAATGATACTTTACAGAGATTTTATATAGACTAGAAGACACCCAATGGGCCAAGGTTGCGCCTGGGGGTGCTCCAAGGGGAGCACAACCCACCAGGGCACGCCAGGAGCCCAGGCGCGCCCTAGTGGGTTGTGCCCACCTTGGGAGCCCCCCGGACCGCCTCTTTGCTCTATAAATACCCCAATATTCCAGAAACCCTAGATGAGTCGACGAAAATCAATTCCAGCTGCCGCAGAGTCCAGAACCACCAGATCCAATCTTGACACCATCACGGAGGGGTTCACCACTTCCATTGGTGCCTCTCCGATGATGCGTGAGTAGTTCTTTGTAGACCTTCGGGTCCGTAGTTAGTAGCTAGATGGCTTCATCTCTCTCGCTGGATTCTTAATACAATGGTCTCTTGGAGATCCATATGATGTAAGTCTTTTTGCACTGTGTTTGTTGGGAACCGATGAACTTTGAGTTTATGATCAGATCTATCTCTTTATATCCACGAAAGTTATTTGAGTTTCTTTGATCTCTTATATGCATGATTGCTTATAGCCTCGTATTTCTTCTCCGATATTTGGGTTTTGTTTGGCCAACTTGATCTATTTATCTTGCAATGGGAAGAAGTGCTTTGTAGTGGGTTCGACCTTACGGTGCTTGATCCCAGTGACAGAAGGGGAACCGACACGTATGTATCGTTGCTACCAAGGATAAAACGACGGGGTCTATCTCTACATAGATAGATCTTGTCTACATCATGTCATTGTTCTTATTGCATTACTCCGTTTTTCCATGAACTTAATACACTAGATGCATGTTGGATAGCGGTTGATGTGTGGAGTAATAGTAGTAGATGCAGGCAGGAGTCGGTCTACTAATCTTGGACGTGATGCCTATATAATGATCATTGCCTGGATATCATCATGATTATTTGGAGTTCTATCAATTGTCCAACAGTAATTTGGTCACCCACCGTTTGCTATTTTTCTCGAGAGAAGCCACTAGTGAAACCTACGACCCTCGGGTCTCTTTCTCATATTATTTGCCTTTGCGATCTACTTTTACTTTGCTTTTACTTTCAGATCTATTAAACCAAAAAATAGAAAAATACCTTGCTGCAATTTATTCTTATTTATTTTATTTGGCGTTCGATCTATCAATCTACTACAATTTTATTCACGTCCGTTTGCTTATCTTGGGGCGCCGCTACCCGAAAGGGATTGACAACCCCTTTTACTCCTCGGGTTGCGAGTATTTGTTATTTGTGTGCAGGTGTTGTTTACGTTGTGTTGCTTGGTTCTCCTACTGATTCGATAACCTTGGTTTCATCACTGAGGGAAATACCTACCGTCGCTGTGCTGCATCATCCCTTCCTCTTTGAGGAAATACCGACGTAGTTCTAGCAGACAGAAAATTTCTGGCGCCATTGCTAGGGAGACATCAAAAGGAATTTCTGGCGCCGTTGCCGGGGAGGATCTTCAACATATACCAGGTTCCTAATCACAAATCTCATCTCCTCGCAATTTACATTATTTGCCATTTGCCTCTCGTTTTCCTCTCCCCCACTTCACAAAAATTTGCCGTTTTATTCGCCTTCTTTTTCATTCGCCTTTTTCTTGTGGGATCTCTTGTTTGCTTGTGTGACCATGTGTCCTCTATTTGCTTGCATCTTCGCTTGCTAAAAATCTATTGATATGGATCCTCATCCACTAGCTAATATTTTTAAGAGATCTAATTATGTTGAACCAGTTGCTAGTGATTTGAGTGCACTTGATTATCTCTATGAAGTTTTGCTTGAAATTCGTGAATCTGAAAATTGTGATGAAGTGTTAGATGAAGAAATTTATGAAGTTATTCATGATAGCACCTTGAATGAAAAGCATGATTGCAATGATTTTACTATAAATTCTATTAATGTGAATTGTGCTAATAATATGCAAAACCCCAAGCTTGGGGATGCTAATATTGCTATGTGCAGTACTTATTGCAATGACCATGATTGGGGTGATGATGCTTCTTATGATCTTGAAAATTTATTTATGCCTCATGATGAATATGATATTGATAATTTTTTTTGCAGTAGTATTGAAAGTGGGTTTGGAAGAGTGGCAACTATAATGTGCAAGGGATAAAGGAAAAGATTCCTGAGCTCTTCACGATGTTGAAATCGGCGAAGGTAGAAATCAAGAAAGAGCATCAAGTGATGATGGTTAACTAGACCACTAGTTTCAAGAAAAAGGGCAACGGAAAAGAAGTGGAACTTCAAGAAAAATGGCAAGCAAGTTGCCACTCCCATGAACAAACTCAAACCTAGACCCAAGCCTGAAACTGAGTGCTTCTACTGCAAAGGAAATGGTCACTGGAAGCGGAAGTTCCCCGAATACATGGCTAGTAAGAAGGATGGCAAAGTGAACAAAGGTATATTTGATATACAGACTATTGATGTGTACTTTACTAGTGTTCGTAGCAACCCCTGGGTATTTGATATCGGGTTAGTTGCTAAGACTAGTAACTCAAAACAAGAGTTGCAGAATGAACAGAGACTAGTCACTACTGCAGGATGCTGCTAACACGACACTACGATCAGAGACCCTTCAAGAAACTGTGTGCGATGCAATGATCGCAAACGGTGGTGTAGGAAAACCGTTAGAAATGTATAAAACGTTTGCGATGACGGATGCATCAAACACAGTTTAGGTTTTAGTTGCGTGTGCGGTGAAGGGCATACGGTTCAGTTCAATTAACTGTTTGCGATGAGGAGGAACAAAAGAAACGGGCAGCCAGACAAAGGTGTGTGCGATGTACAACATTCGGTTCACTCGGATGAACTGTTTGTGATTAGGCAACACAAAAGAAACAGACAGCCCGATCAAGGTGTGTGCGATGTACATCATTCGGTTCACTCGGATGAACTGTTTGTGATTAGGAAAGAGAACATAAACGGTTCAATATAACAAGATGTGTGTGATACGCGGCAAACAGGTCTGTAATCAGAAATGTGTGCGAAGACCGATAATAACGCAGACGATTGCTTCTAATAAGACGTATGTGATATGCTCTGTCTACACAACATCTATTGGCCACTGTGGGATGGGCGGTCATCCGGATACGCCATAAGGATGCGAAGAGGCATTCCTATCAGCAAGGACTAGCTGTTCCACCAGTAGCTCAGGTAAGAAAACCATCAAGTTAAGTGTGCTCAGGCTGGAGCAGCCATCGGATGGGTGACTGGATGGGAAGTTGTGTCGATGTTAAATTAGGTGATAGGATGGGTCATTTCGGTCAAATGACCGAAATGCCCCATTCCCTCAGCTAATTTAACCTCGAGGTCCTTGTTTTTTTAACACATGTTAAAGAAGGTCTACCGCATTACTTTTTGACAATGTGCATTAAGTGGCATACAGTTGATCCATCCGACCTATTTGTGATGGAACAGGCCATGTGTGTTGTGGGCAAACGCTTGCTAGTATTCAACCGTTTGGGATTGATGAATTCATCACCAACTGGATCCCTAGTGTGGTCCGTATTCATCTGATCATCATCTACTTCTTGTGCTAGCTCGATGCTAAGTTTCCATTAATTGATGGCGTTTTATGAACACGCCACCGTTTCCCGCCATTTCCTCACCTGTTTCCCGCCACCCTGCTATATTGCGCATAGGGGGTGCACGACGCACGGAGGCGACAAGCGCAGCCTATAGCACATCCACCTTTTCCAAGCATGCCAACCCACTAAAGTGCTACCTCTGCCATCAACCTCGCCGACGAGGAAAACGAGCAGGCGCCACGGCCCTTCGAGGCCGAGGAGCTCCCCGGAAACGCGATGGACGACGCCGTGATGCGCGTCATCGCCAAGGTTGAGCAGACCTTTGGCGCATGGCGCTTGAGCGCCACGGATCAAGATAGGCATGTCAGCGCCGACAGGCTGCAGCTCACCGCACAACATGATCGATGGTGCGCCGCAGAGCAAGCTAGGCGCGTCCGCGCCAATAGGCTGCGGCTCGCCGCACGGCGAGACAGTTGGAGCGCCGCAGAGCGAGAGGCGCGGCACGCCGCACAGCCAGAGCGGATCCATCGGCGCTTGCCTGTTGTTGACACGGTGTTGCAGCTGGGTACACATCCTGTCAGTACCCCCATTCCTCGCCAGGAGTGGGCAGAGGCCCTCAGCGCCGTACTTGCACCGGACGCCCGCCGCGCCGTTCGCATGGGTGCCGCCGTTCGCCTTGTCCGCGACCCGCTGGATGCCAACACGCTGGTCTGTAGGCTCGACCGCCTCCTTGGCCCAGGTGTCCACCTGGGCGCAGTAGAGGAACATGGCCGTCACATCCTCGAGCTGGTTATCTCCTCGGCACGAAGACGCGGCCGCCCCCAAAGCTCCTCCACCTCCTTTTTCCAGGCGGCATCACGGGCTTCACAGGCCGCCTGGTACTTGGCTTCCTCCCCGCCATCTCCTTCTTGAACGCCACTTGCCTGGCTTTCTCAGCTGGCGGCAGCAACTTCCATAGACAAAGATTGTACTGGCCCCAAAACCAATCCAAAGTTGGGGGGTCCGGCGCAACCTCGTCAAGCGGTGCGTAGGGGTCCTCGTCGCTGCTAATCGAGTGAGCGTCCTCGGGGGGTGGCGACTCCTCGTCGGCGCGTGGGCAGACCGGCGGCGCCATGGCAGAGATTTGAGAGAGAGAGAGAGAGAGGGCGAGCGAGGGGAGGATGTAGATGAGAATGCAGGCGGGACGACGTGAGCAAGGTAGTATTTATTGGTGGCCAGAATCTAGATTGACGGGGACAGTACACACGCCGGTCGCCGGAATTTACGAGTACTGTAGTTTGAATTGCACACAATTCCCGCAGCAAATCCGTGTGTGAACATAATAGCTGACGGTTTCCAATACAGAACCGTGTCTGATTAATGATCCCCGCCAATCACCTACCAAACCTCGAGCCACGAGATAGAGTGACAATCGTGTGGGGGCCGGTTGTCTTGCCAGATCTTTACATTTTCTTTTTTCAACACCACATATTTACATCGTCTGATGATTTTTTAACTCGCACACAAGTACACAAAAAATATGATTTTTCAAACCGTTTTGGTTAGGCGTTGCATGTAGATGTAGTTCAAATTTGAATTACGGTCATTAAATGGTTAGAAAATCACTTAAATGTCTTTAAAAGGTCAAATGACCCCAGAAAATTCCAAATTTTCACATGACAGTTGTATTAGTGCACGTTAAACGTAGGAAAAAAATTTAAAGGCCGAAATAGGAAGCTATCTCCCGTCCGTCAGCAAACATGCATTGTTCCCTCTTGGAACCATGGACCTTCTAGTGAGTTGCTTCGGTTTGTGAGAGGTGTGTGTCCAAACTTTCGTCAAACAGGCCAATTTTTTTACCACATCATCTTGGCGGCATGACATTAAATCAAGCAAAGGTTTCATGTTTTTTTTGATCATTTTTTAATTTTTTGGAATTAAAATGTCATGGCATGCACTCCATGCATGTGCCCATGCCTTGACACCAATATGTTTGAATCATTTGAATTTACTACACATGGAATTCACTTGCACACAAGTACACAAAAATATGATTTTTCAAACCGTTTTGGTTAGGCGTTGCATGTAGATGTTAGTTCAAATTTGAATTACGATCATTTAATGGTTAGAAAATCACTTAAATGTCTTTAGAAGGTCAAATGACCCCTGAAATTTTCCAAATTTTCACATGACAGTTGTATTAATGCACGTTAAACGTAGGAAATTTTTTGAAGGTTGTAAGAGGAAGCTATCTCCCATTCGTCATCAAACATGCATTGTTCCCTCTCGGAACCACGAACCTTCTAGTGAGTAGCTCCGGTTTGTGAGGGGCGTGTGTCCAAACGTTCGTCAAACATGCCAATTTCTTTACCACATCATCTTGGTGGCATGACATTACATCAACCAAGGGTTCATGTGTTTCTGGTCATTTTTTTATTTTTTTGAATTAAAATGCCATGTCACTCCATGCATACGTATGCATGTGTCCATGTCGTGTGACCAATATGTTTGAAAATTCCTTCTAATTTACTACACATGGAATTAACTCGCACACAAGTACACAGATATGATTTTTCAAACCGTTTTGGTTAGGCGTTGCATGTAGATGTAGTTCAAACTTGAATTACGATCGTTAAATGGTTAGAAAATTACTTAAATGTCTTTGAAAGGTCAAATGACCCCTAGAATTTTCCAAAATTTTACAGTAAAATTGTAGTAGTGCACGCTAGACGTTGAGAAAATTTCAAGGCCGTAAGAGGAAGCTATCTCCCGTTCGTCATCAAACATGCATTGTTCCCTCTCGGAACCACGAACCTTCTAGCGAGTTGCTCCAGTTTGTGAGGGGTGTGTGTCCAAACTTTCGTCAAGCATGCCAATTTCTTTACCACATCATCTTGGTGGCATGACATTAAATCAAGGAAGGTTTCATGTTTTTCTGATCATTTTTTAATTTTTTGGAATTAAAATGCCATGGCATGCACTCCATGCATGTGCCCATGCCTTGACACCAATATGTTTGAAAATTCCTTCGAATTTACTGCACAAGGAATTAACTCGCACACAAGTACACAAAAATATGATTTTTCAAACCGTTATGGTTAGGCGTTGCATGTAGATGTAGTTCAAATTTGAATTACGGTCATTAAATGGTTAGAAAATCACTTAAATGTCTTTAAAAGGTGAAATGACCCCTGAAATTTACCAAAATTTCACATGACAGTTGTATTAGTGCATGTTAAACGTAGGAAAAAATTTGAAGGCCGTAAGAGGAAGCTATCTCCCGTTCGTCATCAAACATGCATTGTTCCCTCTCTGAACCACGAACCTTCTAGCGAGTAGCTCCGGTTTGTGAGGGGCGTGTGTCCAAACGTTCGTCAAACATGCCAATTTCTTTACCGCATCATCTTGGTGGCATGACATTACATCAACCAAGGTTTCATGTGTTTCCGATCATTTTTCTATTTTTTGAATTAAAATGCCATGTCACTCCATGCATACGTATGCATGTGTCAATGTCGTGTGAGCAATATGTTTGAAATTCCTTCTAATTTACTGCACATGGAATTAACTCGCACACAAGTACACAGATATGATTTTTCAAACCGTTTTGGTTAGGTGTTGCATGTAGATGTAGTTCAAATTTGAATTACGGTCATTAAATGGTTAGAAAATCACTTAAATGTCTTTGAAAGGTCAAATGACCCCTAGAATTTTCCAAAATTTTACATTACAATTGTAGTAGTGCACGCTAGACGTTGACAAAATTTCAAGGCCATAAGAGGAAGCTATCTCCCGTTCGTCATCAAACATGCATTGTTCTCTCTCAGAACCACGAACCTTCTAGCGAGTTGCTCCGGTTTGTGAGGGGTGTGTGTCCAAACTTTCGTCAAACATGCCAATTTATTTACCACATCATCTTGGTGGCATGACATTAAATCAAGCAAGGTTTCATGTTTTTCTGATCATTTTTTATTTTTTGGAATTAAAATGCCATGGCATGCACTCCATGCATGTGCCCATGCCTTGACACCAATATGTTTGAAACTTCCTTTGAATTTATTGCACATGGAATTAAATCGCACACAAGTACACAAAAATATGATTTTTCAAACCGTTATGGTTAGGCGTTGCATGTAGATGTAGTTAAAATTTGAATTACGGTCATTAAATGGTTATAAAATCACTTAAATGTCTTTAAAAGGTCAAATGGCCCCTGAAATTTACCAAATTTTCACATGACAGTTGTATTAGTGCATGTTAAATGTAGGAAAAAAATTAGAAGGCCATAAGAGGAAGCTATCTCCCGTTCGTCATCAAACATGCATTGTTCCCCCTCAGAAACACGAACCTTCTAGCGAGTTGCTCCGGTTTGTGAGGGGTGCGTGTCCAAACGTTTGTCAAACATACAATTTCTTTACCACATCATCTTGGTGGCATGACATTACATCAACCAATGTTTCATGTGTTTCTCATCATTTTTGTATTTTTTGAATTAAAATGCCATGTCACTCCAGGCATACGTATGCATGTGTCCATGTCGTGAGACCAATATGTTTGAAAAATCCTTCTAATTTACTGCACATGGAATTAACTCGCACACAAGTACACATATATGATTTTTCAAAATGTTTTGGCTAGGCGTTGCATGTAGATGTAGTTCAAATTTGAATTACGGTCATTAAATGGTTAGAAAATCACTTAAATGTCTTTAAAAGGTCAAATGACCCCTAGAATTTTCCAAAATTTCACATTACAGTTGTAGTAGTGCACGTTAGACGTAGAAAAAATTTGAAGGCCGGAAGAGGAAGCTATCTCCAGTTCGTCATCGAACATACATTGTTCCGTCTCGGAACCACGAACCTTCTAGCGAGTTGCTCCGGTTTGTGAGGGGTGTGTGTCCAAACTTTCGTCAAACATGCCAATTTCTTTACCACATCATCTTGGGGCCCGACATAACATCAACCAAGGTTTCATGTGTTTCTGATTTTTTTGGAATTAAAATGCCATGCCACTCCGTGCATACGTATTCATGCATATGTGTCCATGTCGTGATACAAAGATGTTTGAAAATTCCTTCTAGTTTACTGCACATGAAATTAAATCGCACACAAGTACACAAATATGATTTTTCAAACCTTTTCGGTTATGCGTTGCATGTAGATATAGTTCAAATTTGAATTATGGTCATTAAAAGGCTAGAAAATCACTTAAATGTATTTAAAAGGTCAAATGACCCCTAAAATTTTCAAAAATGTCACATTACAGTTGTAGTAGTGCATGTTAGACGTAGAGAAAATTTTGAAGGATGTAAGAGGAAGCTATATCCCGTTAGTCATCAAACATGCATTGTTCCCTCTCGGAACCACGAGCCTTCTAGTGAGTTGCTCCCGTTTGTGAGGGGTGTGTGTCCAAACTTTGGTCAAACATGCCAATTTTTTACCACATCATCTTGGTGGCATGACATTACATCAACCAAGATTTCATGTGTTTCTGATTTTTTTTAAATTTTTTGGAATTAAAATGCCATGTCACTCCATGCTTAATTGTGCCATAGCCGTTAGACCAATATGTTTGAAAATTCCTTCCAATTTACTGCACATGGAATTAAATCGCACACAAGTACACGAAATATGAGTTTTCAAACCGTTATGGTTAGCTGTTGCATGTACATGTAGTTCAAATTTCAATTACGGTCATTAAATGGCTAGAAAATCACTTAAATGTCTTAGAAGGTCAAATGACCCCTGAAATTTTCCAAAATTTGACATGACAGTTGTATTAGTACTACAAAATTTCTCGTTCATTTAAAACACCATCCGTTGGCACTTTATTCCAAATTCGTCTTTCATAGCTAATAAAAAATATCTACAACATCACACACAGTTGTTTTCTAGGAACCGTTTGCGATGAAAATATCCGGGTCTATTTCAGTCTCCCTCCTTAAGCTTCGCCGGCTCGTCTGCTCTAGTGCCGGCAACCCCCGAATACATGAATCTCGATCCCCATTCCCACACCCCCTTCTTGCAAAGATGACGCCGTGGAAACACTTTGTGAAGGACCGTACGATGGCCGCGTTCCCCCCCGAGCGCCGCCGCCTGCGCCGAGAGCGCGACCGCCTACGCCGAGAGTGCGTCCGCATCCGCATTGAGCGTGACCGCTTCCGCCGAGAGGGCATCTGCGGCAGCCGGCAGGGCAGCTGCAGCAGCCGAGACGGCGGCTGCAAACACCGAGAGCGCTCGTGCTACCTTCCGTGCCGCTGATGTCGCCCTAGCCCGGGTCGAGGCCATCCACGCCAAAATCGAGGATGCACACGCCAAGATGTTCCAGGCCACCTCGGACTCCAGCATGCAACCCACGTCTGAAAAGGCGGCAGTGGCCATGGAGCACCTGCTTCCTCATGAGGTCGCCGAGCGGGAGCTGGAGATGCAGGAGGCGGCAGAGATCGAGGAGCGCCGAGGTTGAGGTGAGAAGAGTTTGTCCGTCGAGGAATCGACGGTGGAGTACCAACGCGAGCTCTGGCGCAGCCACTACTATGAGTACTACAACCTTGAGGGCGGTGCCGAGGACGAGGACGAGGATGCGGTCGACTTCAGCAGGGGGACGCGGAGTCCACCAACGGCGGCATGTCGCCAGGACAAGTCACCGACGTCTCATCTCACACCGGCGATGCATAGGCCGGAGCGGCGGCGGATTTTTAATTATGCGTACTTAGGCTTTGTTTTTAATACTGGTCTTTTGTTAGAGCAATGTTTAGGTCAACTGGCTCTGTGTAATTACTAAAATTGCTCGATTCAGTAAGTGTGGTCTATCTGCTGTACGCTCTTCTGTGTGCCCAAATTAGCAAGCGATGTTAAATTATGCAATGACGTACCCGGGGAAATTTCCACCAAAATTTGAATTATCAAACTCATCCCATGCGCATAAAGCAGAAGAATCATTTGCGATGCACACAATCGTTCAAAGTGAATGGTCCGGCGGCACCGCGCGCGTTCAAAGTGAATGTGCCCATGCCTTGAGACCAAAATTTGAATTATCAAACTCATCCCATGCGCGTAAAGCAGAAGAATCGTTTGCGATGCACACAATCGTTCAAAGTGAATGGTCCGGCGGCACCACGCGCAAAGTTTCCCTCCACATTTCCAAAATTTTGGCCTACCGCCAAAATATCTACCCCCGCCCCCCTTCCCCACCCCCTTTTCTCCCCAACCACAAGTCACATTTCCCCTGTTTCCTCCTTCCTTCCTTGCTAAGATATAGCCGCTTCCTCGCTCTCGCCGTCTCGCATCCTACCGCCGGGGCACCATGGTCTTCTTCAAAGACGTCTGCAGTGGTTCCTCCTCCGGCAACTACTCCTTCACCACCCGGGTATGCCTCTCTTCTCTCTCTCGGGCTATGACTTGGAATGAAGGATTTTTACCCGGAGGTCGATTTGAGTCGTTTCTTCCTGTTGTAGCTCCCTAAGACCATCAGTGGCAACGAATGGAGCGGGGTGGCTGAAGATCTATCTGCTCGTTGTCACCATCCATCTCCATGCATGAAGCTACTTGTGTTTGATTCTGTGGACACCGGGAGGAAGTTTCTGGTATGTGCAGAGAAGGTTAGACCCTCTTCCGTTGTTACAAATCATTTGTTAGATGTGATTCACACACTATCACGGTCCCAACCCATTCATACCACACCTTCAACCAAACGCATCCTAAGACAGTGTCACAGTTTGTACCTAGTATCTTAAATTGTTGCCATATCATCAGCGGTGCCATTAGAAAATTATTTGGCACCGCTTCAGCAGTTTGTGCAGCCAACTTTGGTCCACAAATCCGAGCAGCCAAGCAGTAAAATACTAAATCTTTATGGCACGAAGGAACTAGGCATCGGAGCAACTACGTGCGCCGGAGTCCGGGCCCCTGATTTTTTTTGCTGCATCGGTTCGCCAGTTCAGGGCAATGGTGCAAGATGTAGCAACAGTTGTCTTTACACCAGTTTTGGCATACATAGTGGACGGCCTTAGTGCTATTAGTCCTATGTTACTATATTTGTGCATGTACACACCTGTTAGTATCAATTTGCTGTCATCCAAACACTGTCGCTATGCTGTTGCAGTTATATTTACGTTCCTCATAAAATGTTCAATTTGTTATTTATTGTACATGAGTAAGAACTTGTTGCGTCGTTGTAGTTAATTATAGCTTCTGATGTTCCAGAATTTCGTTGTTGTCTCAGTACCAATTATTTCATTTGCACATTGATCTTTTTGAGAAGATATGACATAATTAACATGTTTCTTCAGTTTTTCAAAATAAGTATTGGTGATTTTCTATGTTGCTATAAACCCATTTCCCCTACAATTGTTACTAATCTAGTTTTAAATATTATAGGATGAATGGAAGTGTTCTTACTTGGAGTGGGTTGATCAAGAGTGGCCACAGTCTTTGAAGATGTGCCTAACAAAGCTCTGGGGCATGTATGAGGAAGTGAACACAGCTAGGCTTAGAGAAAGTCTTGTCAACGCTGAAGCATATTTCAAGATGCGGGATAAAAAGTTGAAGGTGGAGAATGAGCTCAGATTTTTTAAAAGACTTTGCTAAGATGGTGTTGGCGAAGGAGGAGGCACTTTCCCAGTTGGCCCGTGCAAAACGGGTTCTTACTGAACTGGAAGCAGAGGTGGATAAGACGAGCTTGGATGATCTCGATTAGGGAAATGAATATATTGTTCTTATGAAGTTGAACTAGCTATATGTTGTACTGTGCTGTTTTCATGTAGCTACCGTTATAATATATTTATGTGCCTGATATGAAATCGGCAAACAGCTGTTCGATATGAAATGTGAATTTGCGTAATACTGGAATTATTAATTGTAAACTAATAAACCTGCTAAATGTGTCATGGACCTTTGCAAACTGTTCTAGCAGTAAAAACGGTTGCGATGGATAGCCCAATGCCACATAGTTTTCTTCATCAAATCGTGTGTGATATAGTTGATAAAAGCAAACAGTTAACCAAGGAAGACCGTGTGTGATAGTTACACCTTTCCAACACGAGCCTATACATAAAACTGTGTGGGATTTACGTCCGAACGGAAACGTTTTCCCTAGATTGACCGTGTGGGATGTACATAAGAACGAAACGTATTCCTTGGATTGAATGTGTGTGATATACATATGAACGGAAATGTTTTTCTGGGATTCACCATGTGGGATGTACATACCTACGGAAATGATTTTCTCGGATTACCGTGTGGGAAGTACATAGCTATGGAAATGATTTCGGGGATTCACCGTGTGGGATGTACATACCTACGGAAATGATTTATGGGATTCACCGTGTGGGATGTACATACCTACGGAAATGATTGGGTTTTGATGCCTCGCCCGATCGCACACGGACCCAGCCTGGGTCCCAGGAGGGCCTATTCCCGACGATTTCTGGGTCGTGTGGGAAGGACACCCTATCACACACACTCAGTTGGCGATGGTTCCAAATGTTGTCGCGGAAAGGGGTAAAAAACCGTTTGTTTAGGACCGAGGCGCACCAGTGAGTTAAGGATGAAGTGACGATGTGTGTTGGAAGTGGTTCCAAAATTAATATGATCATTGTCGCACACTCCCTATACATTTGGGATTAGTGTTGAACCTAAATAAATGTTATTTGGTGTTTGCGTTGAACATGAATATGATTTGATCATGTTTATTGCAATACGATTATTCATTTAAGTTAGAGAATAATTGTTGTTCTGTTTACATGAATAAAACCTTCTATGGTCATACACCCAATGTAAATGGTTTATTGAATCTCGATCCTAGTGATACACATATTCATAATATTGATGCCAAAAGATGCAAAGTTGATAATGATAGTGCAACATACTTGTGGCACTGCCGTTTATGTCATATTGGTGTAAAGCACATGAAGAAACTCCATGCGGATGGACTTTTGGAATCACTTGATTATGAATCATTTGATACTTGCGAACCATGCCTCATGGGCAAGATGACTGAAACTCCATTCTTCGGAACAATGGAGCGAACCAATGACTTATTGGAAATAATACATACCGATGTATGCGGTCCGATGAGTGTTGAGGCGGCGGCGGGTATCGTTATTTTCTAACCTTCACAGATGATTTGAGTAGATATGGGTATATATAATTGATGAAACACAAGTCTGAAACATTTGAAAAGTTCAAATAATTTCAGAGTGAAGTGGAGAATCATCGCAAGAAGAAAATGAAGTTTCTACGGTCTGATCGCGGAGGTGAATATTTGAGGTCTGATCGCGGAGGCCAAGAATTCCAACAAGTTGACGCCAAAGTGGGAAGGCCCTTATCGGGTAATACGAGTCACCAGGCCTGGCGCAGTCCGCCTGGAGACCGAAGATGCTGTCCCAGTGAGCAACTCCTGGAACATCGAGCATCTTCGCAAGTTTTACCCATAAGGCGCGGATTGCCGGGCCTCCCGGCAAGCCACCTTTTGTATGAGCTTTGCCGGCAAGGCATGTAACCCTTTGTGCAAAGCCAGGCGTAGACCCTGAGCATAAATAAATGAAGCGCTGGCGCCCTAAGTTATAGCATGCATGCTAGGTCGAGTCTCTTCCTTGGTTAGGGTTGATAGTGCTTAGCGGCGACTAACCCCTAGCTTAGAGGTCGAGTGCGCGTCTCTCTGTTCTTTTCTGCCCTCCTTTGGTTCGCAGGGCACATGGGCACTTCTGCTGAGCTACTTGGAAGAAAGGGAACGGACCGGCGTCCCGACCCCGGCAAACCAGAGTTGTCGGGGGCTGCAAGTACAAGGATCCAACCGCGGCAAGACAAGGTCGCCGGGGGCTGCAGATCCAGATAAGTCTTTCATCCTCTGTCATGCATTTCGGTATAGAACTGGGACATGTGAAACCTCGTTTTATCTCCAGGCTACCGTGCTCCCCTTTTTCCTATACCTAAGGATTATCTCCTGGGTCCGGATTTGGTTGTAGCCGCGGCGGCAAGGAGATAGAATGTGGAGCCTAAGCCCACTTCATCCCTGCCTCCGCCAAGGGCGCAAGAATGGTCGAGCGAAGTGAGGGGGACGGCAAGGCCTGTTGCCAGGCGAAAAACGTTTATCTTAAAAAGTAACAAGGATTCGCTCCTTGTCGCGGGATCCACGCACGAACGAAAAACCCGGCAAAAATCCCTTTTTCATTAAAAACATCCCACACAGGTACAGTTCATACGGAATGAAAAACATGAGCAAGGGGATTACAAGTTCTAAATTTAACGAAGGCCCGAAGGCTTACAAACTAAAAAAGAGATGAGATGCCCGTAATCCCTTTCTTGTCCCTCTCCTCAGGAGGCAGGTCAAGAAGGCGAAAAGGCAAAAGGGGCGCCTAGGCGAGCTACGAGCAGCAGAAAGCACCAAGAGAACACCTCGGTGGCTACCCAAGGGTGGGCCGATCATGACGGTGCCGGGAAAGGAGCTGGAAGACAAGGCGGCAGGTCGCCAGACACGCGACGAAGGCGTCGGTGTCCGCATACTCCGAGTTGACGGCTTTGCCGCCCACCCTCTTCCTCTTCCGCAGCCTCCCGACGCCAGCTGCCCAAGGAGACGGCCCCGAGAAGTTCAAGGAGCTGGCCCCTCCCCCGGCAAAACTCTGCCGGAGGAGCGGCCAGGCGCAGATGCTGCTGCTGCCGCACCCGCCCAGGAGCGGGGCGTCCGACGCCTAGTCGGACTCGTCCCCGTCATCTGCCCCGCTGTCCTCCTCATCACTTTCGCTCGAGGAAGAGCTTCCATCATCGGAGTCTCCATCGGAGGAGCTCTCCATGCAGCACTTCAGGCGAGTTCCAAAGTCTCCGAAGACCTTGACGGAGAGCAGGCCATCCTCCATTAATTTGAAGTAGAGAACGAGCCCCGCCGTCAGGCTGTGGATGCGAGCGAACGTCTTCCATCTGCGGCGAAGGTACATGACCCGAGGAGCCGGGAAGTCGACGTCGACCCGCGTGCCCCCATTCCCGCAGCCCCTCATGTGCAATCTGAGGGTCTGGGGTGGGTCACGCTCCATCTCCCGAGCAAACGAGGCGGGAAGACGAAGACGGCGACGCGGAGGCCGGCGCAGCTTGATGAAGAACTCGCGGGCTGGTCTCCAACATGGCCCTCTATCGGGAAAGGCATCATTGGTAGAGGCGAGGTCGGCGCGCCGCCCCGTCCTCCTCTTCCCCGAGCACCATGACCTCTGCCACGGCCTCGCCCACGGCCTCGCCCCCTCCCCCTTCCCCTCGCGGCTGGCTCCACCACCGCGGGCTCAGGAGGAGGAGGGACGCGCTGTCGAGCGGCGACCCTCGCTGCCACCGTCGAGGGACCGGGATTCCCCTTCTCCATGGCGGGTGAAAGGAAGAAGCAGAAGCAGGAGGAGATAGATGACAGAAGAGTTCGGGATGCCATCCCCCTTGCCTCTCCTTATAAAGGGACGGGACCGGGGCTCGGCCACCCCGTTTGGCCAATCCAGCCACCGGAGGCATAGGGAATCAAGACCGACCCGCTGCCCCAACCAGCGACGGCCCGGTGTCCCGCCTCCACCGCTCGCCACCCCAAGTGCATGGAGGACGCGTGGCGAACATGCAGAACCGAGGGGACGGGTGAAGCGACCTCTCCCCACCCCGTGATCGTGGGGTGTGGACGCCTTGAAGACCGCGACCCGGCCCCCACTCAGTAAATGGGCCGCGCCTTTACGCCTTCCCCTCTTCGTGGGGAAGGCACGAGCCGCCCCTGTATCACGATATGACGCATGCATGCGGGAACCGCCCCACGAATGACCCCCACGTCATGCACGCCCCTCCACGTCACGCGTTCAACGCGGGTCGTGGGAAGCGCAGCGCGCGAAAAGTTTTACCGCGATAAAAACCGCCCCGCTTGCCCGCGCACCGTCTTGGGCCTAACCCAACAACGTGTCGCGCTTATGTGTGGCCCAGGCTTGGGGGCTCCTGTCGGTGTATGAAAGAATGGGCGCACCTTTGTACCCCTTTACCTATGCACGGACAGTCGGAGCCGCGCCCACGGCCACACCAAGCAGAACAGGGGAGGTGAACCAAGGTAATACCGAAGCCCAAGACAGCCAGAGCATGGCCAAGACCACAAAGAGCAGAGGGACGAAGCAGGTTCCCCCGGCAAGACCCTTGCCGGGGCAGCCTCCGCGGCCCCGGCAAGGCCCTTTCCGGGGCGGCTCGTCCAACACCAACGGAGCGCACCACCCTTGAGCCCACGGTCTCCAACACCATCAACCACGTTGGGCCAGGGCTCGGGAGGCACCCCCATGGTGGCATGCAGATCTTTGTGAAGACAAGGAACACTCAAGATCAGATGAGGATTGGAAGACAACGATCCTCAGCAAGATCCTTGCCGAGGAAAGCCACAAGACCCCCGGCAAGATCCTTGCCGGGACGACGGCGCGCCACGGCAAGACCCTTGCCGGGCCACTCGGCAAGGCCCTCACCAAGGGCGTTAGCGGGGCCACTGCCAGGCCCGCACCAACCAAGTCTCCATCACCGTTCGCATGCAGCTGCCAGCCCAACCAGCTGGGCGGGCACCTACGTGGCAACATGCAGTTTCCAGGCCAACTCAGCACACGCCTGCGTGGCGACATGCAGATCTTCGTGAAGACCCTACCACCGCGCCACCTCAGCTGCTTGTCTGCCTACATGGCGCCGCATGCATCACTGGCCAGGGCGCGTGTCGAAGCAAGGAGGAGCAGCGACGGACGGGACGGGAATCGCTCCCATCCCCGATAAAGCAAGGGGACACCTAAGCTACGCATTAAATGTGTCTTGTCCTGTAATACGAGTGATAAGCTCATAGCACTGTAGGCCTTTCCACCTCCTGTGTGCCACTGTGGCAGCCCCTTTCGACTATAAAAGGAGGCCCATGGCATACTGGAGGGGGATTCGGCTCTTTGAAACCACGCATCCACCATAGCTAGTTCGAGAGCTCAAGAACTCTCTGAAATACATCCACCAAAGCAAGACTAGGGTTTTACGCATCCTCGCGGCCCAAACCTGGGTAAACGATCCTTGTGCTGATTACTACTCCTGCTTTTCCTGCAACCCTGCGCCCCGGCAACCGTAGTAGGGATTCTTGTGATCCCATAGGTGTCGTTTCCCACCGACATCTTTGGCATGGTAGGGGGCGCAATTGTGAGAATCTGGTCTAGTAGTTAGCCTAGCAGTTCTTCGTCGCCATGGATCCCAAGAAGAATGCGGCCGCGGCGATCGGCTCGTTGGGAGCCGAACGGCCCGTGCCAGTGCGGGCGAGCAGCGGGCCGGTCTCGGACAGGACCCGGGCCGCGGTCCGCGAGCACCAGCATCGCCCTGGCAGTCAGAGCCTGGCGAGCGGCATCGTTCACGCGCCAGACGACCGTCCGCACGTCGCCAGATCACAAGACGGAGTTGGGCCCCCGCAGGCGGCGCGGGGCTCTCCAGGAGTGTCGTTGTGCCACCCCCGGGCGGCGCAACAACCTCCAACACGCCCACAGCGCGCTCTTCCTAGGGTGTGCGCAACGAGCAGCGTCACCACGCTGAAGACCCCGGACACCGCAGTGGGAAGAGCCATGTGCATCGTCCGGGGGATGAAGGAGTCCAGCATGCCCGCCGAAGCACTGACGAAAATGGCACGCAGCCGCTGGGCCGTGGTAGAGCTCCTTCTAACATAGTTAGAAGTCAAAGCGCGCTGCGATCCACGCAACTTTCGCCACCACCCACGCCAGCAGAAGCCTTGGCGCGCGCGCAGCTACTCCTCGACTTCCCTCCTGCTGCGGAGAAGCTCGACGAATGGAGAGCCACCATCCGGAGCCTCATCGCCGTCGCCAACAATGACCCGCGACCGGCGGGGCCCTCGGGTCAGCGCTCCATCGAGCCACCGCATGTCGATGATGGAAGGACCGGGGGTGCTGCGGTCATGGTGCACTCCCCTCCTCTACGCCAGCCGTCACGGATGACAGCTCGTCGTGACGACGCTTGCGACAACATCTCCATAGCGTCGTCCGACCCGCGGACTCACCGCGACCAGCGCCAAGTTCTTCGAGAACGAGCTCATGAAGGTGCTCGAACCACTATCGAGCGCCGGCGCGATACGCGGCACCAGTCGGACAAGCGGGCGGGACCCACTATGGACCACCCAGCACCGGAGGCTCCGGTGGCCTACCTTACGAGGTGGGTTGCCCAGCTTTTACCCGTGGGCTGTGGCAGTTCCAGTGGCCGTCCCACCGCACGTTTAAGCCTGACGTTGGCGAGAAGTAAAACAGCAAGACCCACCCGTCGGAGTTCCTCAGCATCTACACCATCGCGATGCAAGCTGCTGGAGCTCGCGGCGACAAGGTGCTCGCCAATTACTTCCCATTGGCACTGAAGCCCAACGTCATGTCCTGGTTGATGCACTTGCTGGTAGATTCCATTTCTTCTTGGTCAGACCTGTGTCATTAGTTCGTTGGTGCCTTCACTGGAGGCCACCAAGCTCATGGCCAGGCGAGTGATTTGCATATCATTCCCCAGAAGGAAGGGGAAACCCTGCGCAAGTACATCTAGAGGTTCAGCCGGGTGCAGTACAACATTCCCGACGTTCATCCCGCCGTCGTGATCAGCGCGTTCCATCAGAACGTGCGCAACCGCAAGATGCGCGAAGAGCTGGCGATGAACAAGGTTAAGGATGTGGCCGAACTTTATGTTCTGGCCGATAGATGCGCCCGGGCTGAAGAGGGAAGGAAGTACCCCGGCGAAGATGCTGGTGCAGAAACCGACTCTACTGATGAAGACACCGCCGCCCCAACGAAGAAGGGTCGGTG
Organism: Aegilops tauschii subsp. strangulata; assembly: GCF_002575655.3. Lineage (NCBI taxonomy): Eukaryota > Viridiplantae > Streptophyta > Magnoliopsida > Poales > Poaceae > Aegilops > Aegilops tauschii. The sequence goes on from NC_053035.3 coordinate 394,495,398, forward strand.
TCACAACAGGAAATGAAAGGGCAAGGCCGTGCTTGCTGTCGAGGGATCCGACAGCACCGGCACCACCAAGAAGACCAAGGCAGACGACTCCGGCAAGGAGATTGCCGGGTGCGCCGCCTGCCGGGCCTTGGCGGTTGCCGACAAGCCAGGAAGCTCCGGCAAGCAGTACTGCAAGATCCATCGCACCAAAGGCCATGACCTTCAGAACTGCCGACAAGTCCAGCCGCTTGCTGAGAAGCAAAAAGCTGAGTTTGAGAGGCGGGACAAGGAAAAGGACCAGGATGGTGCCGAGGGATCCGACAAGAAGCGTAGCGGCCCAGGAGGCCGCCGTGGCAAAGATAGCCAACAACAGAGGCCCGCTCGGGGCCGCGACAAGATACAAGAAGATGATGGCCATGACGAGGACGACGAGTCCGGCGAGCAAGAGTTCCAGAAGGATACAGAGGCCATGTGCGTCGACGGTGGCGCCTCACTGCATACTTCTCACCGCCAGCTCAAACAGTGGGCGCGTGAGGTTACAGCAGCAGAGCCCTCGTTCGACGCTCAGAAGCCGCTGAAGTGGTCCAGCACACCCCTCATCTTTGACGCCGAGGATCACCCTGACCGCACGACTGCGGTCGGGGGTTTGCCGTTGTTGGTTTCACCAACAATACGCAACCTCAAGGTGAACAAGATGCTGGTTGATGGCGGGGCCGGTCTAAACTTGATCTCGCCCATTGTGATCAAAAGGCTGCAAATTCCTGATGGAGACCTCGAGGAAACATGCACGTTTCAAGGGGTCAACCCAGGAACGGGCTAGCCGAAGGGGAAGGTCACATTGCCTGTGATGTTTGGAGGCGAGCTGAACTACAGGACGGAGAGGATTGTCTTCGACGTAGCCGAGATCCCCTTGCCCTACAACGGGATCCTCAGCCACCTGGCACTAGCCAAGTTCATGGCGGCATCACACTACACCTACAACACGCTGAAGATGCCTGGGCCGATGAACATCATCACCGTCCCCTCCGACAAGAAGGACGCGCTGATCTGCGCCGACCTACTCTACCGGGAAGCAGTTGTAGCAGCTGCCGCCAAGGCACTTGCTCCTGCCGCTGGATCCCCGGGAGGGAAGAAGAAGACCGGCAAGACCTCTTGCACCCACTCCGGCAAGCGCACATCTTCGGAGTGTTGTGCTGCCGTCGAGGACGTGCCAGAGAGCTCCACCGGCAAGAGCAAGAAATTCAGAGCTACGCCACCAGAGACCAAGAGGGTGCCCATCAAGGAGGATGACACGGGAGGGGCTTTCACCATAAGCTCCACCCTCGACGGCAAATAGGAAAGCGCGCTTGTCGCCTTCCTGCAGGCGAATGTCGATGTGTTTGCATGGCAAGCATCCGACATCCCCGACATTCCCAGGGGGGTTATTGAGCACCATCTTGCTGTCTGTCCTCATGCACGGCCCGTCAAGCAGAAGGTCAGGAAGCAGGCTTTGGAAACGACAGGAGTTCATCACAGAGGAGATCAGGAAACTGGAAGCAGCAGGTTTGGTGAGAGGAGTGCTCCATCCGACGTGGTTGGCCAATCCGGTGGTTGTGCGCAAGGCAATTGGGAAGTGGAGGCTGTGTATTGACTACACAGACATCAATAAGCCTTGTCCTAAGGACCCCTTCCCGTTGCCGCGCATCGACCAGATTGTTGACTCCACAGCCGGGTGTGATCTGCTATCATTCCTCGATGCCTACTCGGGCTACCACCAGATCTTCATGACGAGAGAAGACGAAGAGAAGACGGCATTCATCACCCCATGTGGTATGTACTGCTTTTTTACGGATGCCCTTCGGGTTGAAGAGTGCTGGTTCGACATTCTCAAGAGAAGTCCAAATTGGTTTTGAACCCCAGCTACATAGAAATATGGAAGCATATATGGATGACATAGTGGTCAAAACCAAGGACAGAGCAACTCTTGTGCAAGACTTAGAAGAGACGTTTGCCAACCCGCGCAAGATCAACCTCAAGCTGAACCCTAAGAAGTGCGTCTTCGGCGTTCCATCCGGTAAACTTCTCGGGTTCTTTGTGTCGCAGCGTGGGATCGAGGCAAACCCAGACAAGATCAATGCTATCGAGCAGATTAAGGCGCCCAAACGGATCAAGGATGTGCGTCGACTGACTGGCTGCGTTGCCGCCATGAGCCGATTCATCTCCAAGTCTGCCGAGCGCCACGGCAAGACCCTTGCCGGGCCACTCGGCAAGGCCCTCACCAAGGGCGTTAGCGGGGTCACTGCCAGGCCCGCACCAACCAAGTCTCCATCGCCGTTCGCATGCAGCTGCCAGCCCAACCAGCTGGGCGGGCACCTACGTGGCAACATGCAGTTTCCAGGCCAACTCAGCACACGCCTGCGTGGCGACATGCAGATCTTCGTGAAGACCCTACCACCGCGCCACCTCAGCTGCTTGTCTGCCTACATGGCGCCGCATGCATCACTGGCCAGGGCGCGTGTCGAAGCGAGGAGGAGCGGCGACGGACGGGACGGGAATCGCTCCCATCCCCGATAAAGCAAGGGGACACCTAAGCTACGCATTAAATGTGTCTTGTCCTGTAATACGAGTGATAAGCTCATAGCACTGTAGGCCTTTCCACCTCCTGTGTGCCACTGTGGCAGCCCCTTTCGACTATAAAAGGAGGCCCATGGCATACTGGAGGGGGATTCGGCTCTTTGAAACCACGCATCCACCATAGCTAGTTCGAGAGCTCAAGAACTCTCTGAAATACATCCACCAAAGCAGGACTAGGGTTTTACGCATCCTCGCGGCCTGAACCTGGGTAAACGATCCTTGTGCTGATTACTACTCCTGCTCTTCCTGCAACCCTGCGCCCTGGCAACCGTAGTTGGGATTCTTGTGATCCCATAGGTATCGTTTCCCACCGGCAACCACCACCGTGCTCTAAAAGATATAAGTGAAGCACTAGAGCAAAATTGTTTAGCTCAAAAGATATAAGTGAAGCACATAGAGTATTCTAATAAATTCCGATTAATGTGTGTCTCTCCCAAAAGGTGTGTACAGCAAGGATGATTGTGGTGAACTAAAAAGCAAAGACTCAAATCATACACGACGCTCCAAGCAAAACACATATCATGTTGTGAATAAAAATACAGCTCCAAGTAAAGTTACCGATGGACGAAGACAAAAGAGGGGATGCCTTCCGGGGCATCCCAAAGCTTAGGATTTTTTTGTCCTTGGATTTTACCTTGGGGTGCCTTGGGCATCCCCAAGCTTAGGCTCTTGCCACTTCTTGTTCCATAATCCATCAAATCTTTACCCAAAACTTGAAAACTTCACAACACAAAAGTTAACAAAAAATCTCGTGAGCTCCGTTAGCGAAAGAAAACAAAACACCACTTCAAGGTACTGTAATGAACTCATTCTTTATTTATATTGGTGTTAAACCTACTGTATTACAACTTCTCTATGGTTCATAACCTCCGATACTAGCCATAGATTCATCAAAATAAGCAAACAACACACGAAGAACAGAATCTGTCAAAAACAGAACAGTCTGTAGTAATATGTATTAAACGCATACTTCTGTAACTCCAAAAATTCGAAAATAAATTGCTCGACGTGAGGAATTTATCTATTAATCATCTTAAAAAAGAATCAACTAAATATCACTCTCCAGTAAAAAGTTGTAGCTAATCTCGTGAGCGCTAAAGTTTCTGTTTTTTACAGCAAGATCAAAAAGACTTCACCCAAGTCTTCCCAAAGGTTCTACTTGGCACAAACACTAATTAAAACATGAAAACACATCTAACCAGAGGCTAGATGAATTATTTATTACTAAACATAACCAAAAAGCAATAAACAAAAATAAAATCGGGTTGCCTCCCAACAAGCGCTATCGTTTAACGCCCCTAGCTAGGCATAAAGGCAAGGATAGATCTAGGTATTGTCATCTTTGGCATGCAATCCATAAGTATCTCTCATAATAGATTCATAAGTTAATTTAATTTTCTTTCTAGGAAAGTGTTCCATGCCTTTCCTTAACGGAAATTGGAATATAATATTCCCTTCTTTCATATCAATAATTGCACCAATCGTTCTAAGGAAAGGTCTACCAAGAATAATAGGACATGAAGGATTGCAATCTATATCAAGAACAATGAAATCTACGGGTACATAATTCCTATTTGCAATAATAAGAACATCATTAATTCTTCCCATAGGTTTCTTAATGGTGGAATCCGCAAGGTGCAAGTTTAAAGAACAATCATCAAATTCACGGAAACCTAACATATCACACAATGTTTTTGGAATCGTGGAAACACTAGCACCCAAATCACACAAAGCATAGCATTCATGATCTTTAATTTTAATTTTAATAGTAGGTTCCCACTCATCATAAAGTTTTCTATTGATAGAAACTTCCAATTCAAGCTTTTCTTCATAAGATTGCATTAAAGCATCAACGATATGTTTAGTAAAAGCCTTATTTTGACTATAAGCATGCGGAGAATTTAGCACGGATTGCAACAAGGAAATACAATCTATTAAAGAACAATTATCATATCTAAATTCCTTGAAATCCAAAATAGTGGGTTCATTACTATGTAAAGTTTTGACCTATTCAATCCCACTTTTACCAATTTTTGCACCAAGATCTAAAAACTCCGAATCATTGGGACGCCTTTTAACTAAAGTTGACTCATCTCCAGTCCCAACATTATCAAGACTCATATTGCAAAACAAAGATTTAATAGGAGACATATCAATTACTTTTATATCTTCATCCTTATTACCTTCTAAATCTTTCGGTTTAGCGGCCATCTTATTGACTAAGGTGGCCTGCTTATCCGAAATTTGGGCAATTAAATTTTCAAGATGAGCAAACTGAGATCTCAAGCCATAAAATTCCTTAGACATATCATCAAGCTCTTTATTCATGTACTCCATAAAGCTTTTTTGTTCTTTCAGCTCATTTCTAAAGAAATTATTATGCTCAAATTGCAAAGTCATAAAGCTTCTGATGTTGTTTTCAATTTCTTCCAACCTTTTAAGGTAAGGATCAACGTTCTTAGGCAGAGCCATAGGGCAAACAGGCAAAAAGAAGCAAACGAAGAAGAGGCTAACGGAAAGAGAGGGCGAATAAAACGGCAAGGGTGAAGTGGGGGAGAGGAAAATGAGAGGCAAATGGAAAATAATGTAATGCGAGGGATAAGAGTTTGTGATGGGTACTTGGTATGTCTTGACTTGTGCATGGACTACCCAGCAACGACGCCAAAAATCCTTCTTGCTACCTCTTGATCATGCGTTGGTTTTCCCTTGAAGAGGAAAGGGTGATGCAGCAAAGTAGCGTCAATATTTCCCTCAGATTTTGAGAACCAAGGTATCAATCCAGTAGGAGGCCACACGCAAGTCCCTCGTACCTACACAAACAAATAAGAACCTTGCAACCAACGCGATAAAGGGGTTGTCAATCCCTTCACGGCCACTTGCAAAAGTGAGATCTGATAGAGATGATAATATTTTTGGTATTTTTATGATAAAGATTGAAAGTAAAGATTGCAAAGTAAAAATAGATTGTAAACTTATATGATGGAAAATAGACCTGGGGGCCATAGGTTTCACTAGTGGCTTCTCTCAAGATAGCATAAGTATTATGGTGGGTGAACAAATTACTGTCGAGCAATTGATAGAAAAGTGCATAATTATGAGAATATGTAGGCATGATCATGTATATAGGCATCACGTCCGTGACAAGTAGACCGACTCCTGCCTGCATCTACTACTATTATTCCACACATCGACCGCTATGCAGCATGCATCTAGAGTATTAAGTTCATAAGAACAGAGTAACGCATTAGGGAAGATGACATGATGTAGAGGGATAAACTCAAGCAATATAAACCCCATCCTTTTATCCTCGATGGCAACAATACAATACGTGTCGTTTCCCCTTCTGTCACTGGGATCGAGCAACGCAAGATTGAACCAAAAGCTAAGCACTTCTCCCATTGCAAGAAAGATCAATCTAGTCGGCCAAACCAAACTGATAATTCGAAGAGACTTGCAAAGATAACCAATCATACATAAAAGAATTCAGAGAAGAACCAAATATTGTTCATAGATAATCTTAATCATAAACCCACAATTCATCAGATCTCGACAAACACACCGCAAAAAGAGTTACATCGAATAGATCTCCAAGAAGATCGAGGAGAACTTTGTATTGAGATCCAAAGAGAGAGAAGAAGCCATCTAGCTAATAACTATGGACCTGAAGGTCTGTGGTAAACTACTCACACATCATCGAAGAGGCTATGGTGTTGATGTAGAAGCCCTCCGTGACCGATTCCCCCTCCGGCGAAGCGTCGGAAAAGGCCCCAAGATGGGATTTCACGGGTACAGAAGGTTGCGGTGGTGGAAATAGGGTTTCGTGGTGCTCATGGTTGGTTTCGGGGTACATGGGTATATATAGGAGGAAGAAGTAGGTCGGTGGAGCCACGAGGGGCCCACGAGGGTGGGGGGTGCGCCCAGGGGGGCAGGCGCGCCTCCCTGCCTCGTGGCCTCCTCGTTGATTTCTTGACGTCCACTCCAAGTCCTCTGGATCACACTTGTTCCAAAAATCACGCCTCCGAAGGTTTCATTCCGTTTGGACTCCGTTTGATATTCCTTTTCTGCGAAACACTGAAATAGGCAAAAACAACAATTTGCACTGGGCCTTGGGTTAATAGGTTAGTCCCAAAAATAATATAAAAGTGTATAGTAAAGCCCATTAAACATCCAAAACGGATAATATAATAGCATGGAACAATAAAAAATTATAGATACGTTGGAGACGTATCAGTGAGGTAATTGTACGTACTCTTGAATTGGAAAGTAGTTCATCACAGAAATCAGTTCCCGTGATGCCTACACCAATTAGTGAGGAAGCTAATGATGTTGATCATGAAACTTCGGATCAAGTTACTACTGGACCTCGTAGGTCGAACAAATCATATTCCGCACCAGAGTGGTACGGTAATCCTATCTTGGAAGTCATGTTCTTATACCATGGCGAACCTACGAACTATGAAGAAGCTATGATGAGCCCAGATTCCGATAAATGGCTTGAGGCCATGAAATCTGACATAGGATCAATGTATGAGAACAAATTATGGACTTTGGTGGACTTGCCCGATGATCAGAAAGCCATTGAGAACTAGCCATAGATTCATCAAAATAAGCAAACAACACACGAAAAACAGAATCTGTCAAAAACAGAACAGTCTGTAGTAATCTGTAACTAACGCAAACTTCTGGAACTCCAAAACATGAGCCAAAATAGGCCGACCTAGACAATTTGTTTATTGATCAGCAGCAATTGGAATCAATATTTTATAACGTTCTGGTGATTTTTAACAATTATTTTCGTGTACAGAAAGTTTCTGGAATTTTCTGCAAGATCAAATAACTATCATCCAAGAAGATCCTATAGGTTTAACTTGGCACAAACACTAATTAAAACATAAAAACACATCTAACCGGAGGCTAGAACAAATATTTATTCCCAAATAGAAGCAAAAAGCAAAAAAACTAAAAATAAAATTGGGTTGCCTCTCAATAAGCGCTATCGTTTAACGTTTAACGCCCCTAGCTAGGCATAAAATCAAGGATAGATCTAGGTAGTGCCATAGTAATAGGATAGATCATTAAAACTCATTTCATATTCTCTATGTTCAGCAGCAAGTTTCCTTTCAGGCAAGCAAAAGCAATCAAAAGGGCTAAATTTAATGGGACAAAAGTCCCCAACATCAATTTTAGGAGGTATAGGTTCCTCCTTCGGCCCTTCAAATTGCACAACCAATTCATCATTATAAGCATTCTTTTGACAGAACTTTGTGAGCCTATACTCGAGAGCATGAGTATGATTGGATCATGTTTATTGCGATACGGTTATTCATTTAAGTCAGAGAATAATCGTTGTTCTATTTAACTGATTAAAACCTTCTATGGTCATACACCCAATGTAAATGGTTTATTGAATCTCGATCGTAGTGATACACATATTCATAATATTGATGCCAAAAGATGCAGAGTTGATCATGATAGTGCAACATATTTGTGGCACTGCCGTTTAGGTCATATTAGTGTAAAGCGCATGAGGAAATGCTACCTCTTGAGCACTGCGTTGGTTTTCCCTTGAAGAGGAAAGGGTGATGCAGCAAAGTAGCATAAGTATTTCCCTCAGTTTTTGAGAACCAAGGTATCAATCCAGTAGGAGGCTACACACGAGTTCCTCGCACCTACACAAACAAATAAATCCTCACAACCAACGCGATAAGGGGTTGTCAATCCCTACACAGTTACTTACGAGAGTGAGATCTGATAGATATGAAGAGATAATATTTTTGGTATTTTTATGATAAAGATGCAAAGTAAAGAAAGTAAAACAAAAACGGCAAAAGAAATAGCTTATTGTTGGAAGATTAATATGATGGAAAATAGACTCGGGGGCCATAGGTTTCACTAGTGGCTTCTCTCAAGAGCATAAGTATTTACGGTGGGTGAACAAATTACTTTTGAGCAATTGACAGAATTGAGCATAGTTATGAGAATATCTAGGCATGATCATGTATATAGGCATCACGTGCGAGACAAGTAGACCGACTCCTGCCTGCATCTACTACTATTACTCCACACATCGACCGCTATCCAGCATGCATCTAGAGTATTAAGTTCATAAGAACAGAGTAACGCATTAGGCAAGATGACATGATGTAGAGGGATAAACTCAAGCAATATGATATAAACCCCATCTTTTTATCCTCGATGGCAACAATACAATACGTGTCGTTTCCCTTTCTGTCACTGGGATCGAGCAACGCAAGATTGAACCCAAAGCTAAGCACTTCTCCCATTGCAAGAAAGGTCAATCTAGTCGGCCAAACCAAACTGATAATTCGAAGAGACTTGCAAAGATAACAAATCATACATAAAAGAATTCAGAGAAGAACCAAATATTGTTCATAGATAATCTTAATCATAAACCCACAATTCATCGGATCTCGACAAACACACCGCAAAAAGATTTACATCGAATAGATCTCCAAGAAGATCGAGGACACCTTGGTATTGAGATCCAAAGAGAGAGAAGAAGCCATATAGCTAATAACTATGGACCCGAAGGTCTGTGGTAAACTACTCACACATCATCGGAGAGGCTATGGTGTTGATGTAGAAGCCCTCCGTAATCGATCCCCCCTCCGGTGGAGCACCGGAAAAGGCCCCAAGATGGGATTTCACGGGTACAGAAGGTTGCGGCGGTGGAAATAGGGTTTCGTGGTGCTCCTGGTTGGTTTCGGGGTACATGGGTATATATAGGAGGAAGAAGTAGGTCGGTGGAGCCACGAGGGGCCCACGAGGGTGGGGGTGCGCCCAGGGGGGCAGGCGCGCCTCCCTGGCTCATGGCCTCCTCGTTCGTTTCTTGACGTCCACTCCAAGTCCTCTAGATCACGTTTGTTCCAAAAATCACGCTACCGAAGGTTTCATTCCGTTTGGATTCCGTTTGATATTCCTTTTCTGCGAAACACTGAAATAGGCAAAAAACAGCAATTTGCACTGGGCCTTGGGTTAGTAGGTTAGTCCCAAAAATAATATAAAAGTGTATAATAAATCCCATTAAACATCCAAACTGGATAATATAATAGCATGGAACAATAAAAAATTATAGATATGTTGGAGACGTATCACACATCAATTGTTCTTAGCCGTGTGCGGTGCCCCCCTCCACCGTTTACTCCTCCAGTCATATTGTCGTAGTGCTTAGGCTAAGCCCTGCACGGATAACTTCACAATCACCGTCACTACGCCGTCGTGCTGACGAAACTCTCCCTCGACACTTTGCTGGATCAAGAGTTCGAGGGACGTCATCGAGCTGAACGTGTGCAGAACTCGGAGGTGCCGTACGTTCTGTGCTTGATCAGTTGGATCGACAAGATGTTCGACTACATCAACTGCGTTAAGCTAACGCTTCCGCTTTCGGTCTATGAGGGATGTGGACACACTCTCCCCCTCTCGTTGCTATGCATCTCCTAGATAGATCTTGCGTGTTCGTAGGAATTTTTTTGAAATTGCATGCTACCTTCCCCAACAGCCCCGAGGGGGCACAACCCACCTGGGCGCACCTGGGGGCCTAGGCGTGCCCTGGTGGGTTGTGCACACATCGGTGGCCTCCCGCACCGCCTCTTCGCCCTATAAAATCGTCAAATATTCCAAAAACCCTCGGGGTAACCCTAGATCTGAAGTTCCGCCGCCGCAAGCCACTGTAGCCACGACACACCAATCTAGACCTTGTTCCGGCACTCTGCCGGAGGGGGAAACCATCACCGGTGGCCATCTTCATCAACCCGACGGCCACCATGATGAGGAGGGAGTAGTCCACTCTCGGGGCTGAGGGTTTGTACTAATAGCTATGCGTTTAATCTCTCTCTCTCTCTCTCTCTCATGTTCTTGAGATGTCACGATCTTGATGTATCGCGGGCTTTGTTAATATAGTCGGATCATATTGTGTTTTCCCCTCTCTATCTTGTTGTGATGAATTGATTTTTTCCTTTGAGATTTCGTTCTTATCGGATTGGATACTTTTATGGATTTGAGAGCACTTTATGTATGCCTTGCTATGAATACTCATGGTGACAATGGGGTATCATATTGATTCACTTGATATGTGTTTTGGCACTCAACTCGCGGATTCCCGAGGTGACATTGGGCTAATCTATGCATAGGGGTTGATGCACGTTCTCGTATTTTGTTTCTCCGGTAGAAATCTTGGGGCACTCTTTGAGGTTCTTTGTGTTGGATTGAGTATTATGAATCTGAATTTGCTTTGTTGTTATTTTAGTACGAACTCTTGATAGATTGATCGGAAAGAATAACTTAGTGTTATTTTAGTACGAACTCTTGATAGATCGATCGGAAAGAATAACTTGGTGTTATTTTTGAAGGAAATATGCCCTAGAGGCAATAATAAAGTTGCTATTTTATATTTCCTTATATCATGATAAATGTTTATTATTCATGCAAGAATTGTATTAACCGGAAAATCATGTGTGGATACATAGACAAAACACCGTGTCCCTAGTAAGCCTCTACTAGACTAGCTCGTTAATCAAAGATGGTTAAGTTTCCTAACCATAGACATGTGTTGTCATTTGATGAACGGGATCACATCATTAGGATAAGGATGTGATGGACATGACCCATCCGTTAGCTTAGCATATTGATCGTTCAGTTTTATTGCTATAGCTTTCTTCATGTCACATACATATTCCTTTGACTATGAGTTTATGCAACTCCCGGATACCGTAGGAATACCTTTTGTGCTATCAAAGGTCACAACGTAACTGGGTGATTATAAAGATGCTCTACAGGTATCTCCGAAGGTGTTTTCTTGGGTTAGCATTGATCGAGATTTGGATTTGTCACTCTGAGTATCAGAGAGGTATCTCTGGGCCCTCTCGGTAATGCACATCATAATAAGCCTTGCAAGCAATGTGACTAATGAGTTAGTTACGAGATGATGCATTACAGAATGAGTAAAGAGATTTGCCAATAACGAGATTGAACTAGGTATGAAGATACTAACGATCAAATCTCGAACAAGTAACATACCGATGACAAAGAGAATAACGTATATGTCATAACGGTTCGACCGATAAAGATCTTCGTAGAATATGTGGGAACCAATATGAGCATCCAGGCTCTGCTATTGGTTATTGACCGGAGAGGTGTCTCGGTCATGTCTACATAGTTCTCGAACCCGTAGGGTCCGCACGCTTAACGTTCGATGACGATTTGTATTATGAGTTATGTGATTTGGTGACCGAATGTTGTTCGGAGTCCCGGATGACATCACGGACGTGACGAGGAGTCTCGAAATGGTTGAGAGGTAAAGATTGATATATTGGATGATAGTATTCGGACACCGGAAGTGTTCCGGAGTGCATCGGGTACATATCGGAGTACCGGGGGGGTTACCGGAACCCCCCGGGGGAAGATATGGGCCATATGGGCCATAGGAGGGAGGCCAGCCAGCCCACAAGGGGTGGCACGCCCCCCAAGGTAGGAGTTCGAATTGGACAAGGGGAGGGGGCGGTGCCCCCTTTCCTTCTCCTCGTCTCGCTCCTCCCCCCTTTACCCTTCCGATAAAAGGAAAGGGGGGCCGAATTGGACTAGGAGTCCAAGTGGGATTCCTCCCCACTTGGGGCACGCCTAGGCCGGCCTCCTCCCCTCTCCCTCCTTTATATACGGGGGTGGGGGCCGCCCCTTAGACACACAATTGTTCCAAGCCGTGTGCGGCGCCCCACTCCACAGTTTACGCCTTCGGTCATATCCACGTAGTGCTTAGGCAAAGCCCTGCGCGAATAACTTCACCATCACCGTCACCACGCCGTCGTGCTGATGAAACTCTCCCTCCACACTTTGCTGGATCAAGAGTTCGAGGGACGTCATCGAGCTGAACGTATGCAGAACTCAGAGGTGCCGTATGTTCGGTGCTTGATCGGTTGGATCGAGAAGACGTTCGACTACATCAACCGCGTTAAGCTAACGCTTCCGCTTTCGGTCTACGAGGGTACGTGGACACACTCTCTCCCTCTCGTTGCTATGCATCTCCTAGATAGATCTTGCGTGAGCGTAGGAATTTTTTTGAAATTGCATGCTACGTTCTCCAACAGTGGCATGCGAGCCAGGTCTATGCGTAGATGATATGCACGAGTAGAACACAAAGAGTTGTGGGCGGTGATAGTCATACTGCTTACCACCAACGTCTTATTTTGATTCAGCAGTATTGTTGGATGAAGCGGCTCGGACCAACCTTACATGACCACGTTCATGAGACCGGTTCCACCGACAGACATGCAACTAGTTTTGCATAAAGGTGGCTGGGGGCTGTCTATTTCTCCAACTTTAGTTGAATCAAATTTGACTATGGCCGGTCCTTGTTGAAGGTTAAAACAACAAACTTGACGAAACACCGTTGTAGTTTTGATGCGTAGGTAAGAACGGTTCTTACTAGAAGCCCATAGCAGCCACGTAAAACTTGCAACAACAAAGTAGAGGACGTCTAACTTGTTTTTGAAGGGCATGTTGTGATGTGATATCGTCAAAACATGATGTGATATATGTTGTTGTATGAGATGATCATGTTTTGTAAAAGTTATCAGCAACTAGCAGGAGCCTTATGGTTGTCACTTTATTGTATGAGATGCACACGCCATGTAATTGCTTTACTTTATCACTATGCGTTAGCGATAGTTGTAGAAGCAATAGTTGGCGAGACGGCCACGACACTACGATGGAGATCAAGGTGTCAAGCCGGTGAAAATGGAGATCATAACGGTGCTTTGGAGATGGAGATCAAAAGCACAAGATGATGATGGCCATATCATGTCACATATTTTGATTGCATGTGATGTTTATATTTTATGCATCTTATTTTGCTTAGTCCGGCGGTAGCATTATGAGATGATCCCTTACTAAAATTTCAAGGTATAAGTGTTCTCCCTGAGTATGCACCGTTGCGACAGTTCGTCGTGCCGAGACACCACGTGATGATCGGATGTGATAAGCTCTACGTTCACATACAACGGGTGTAAGACAGTTTTGCACGTGCGGAATACTCGGGTTAAACTTGACGAGCCTAGCATGTACAGACATGGCCTCGGAACACTGGAGACCGAAAGGTCGAACGTGAATCATATAGTTGATAGGATCAACATAGAGATGTTCACCATTGGAAACTACTCCATCGCACGTGATGATCGGACATGGTTTAGTTGATATGGATCACATGATCATTTAGATGACTCGAGGGATGTCTATCTAAGTAGGGGTTCTTAAGTAACTGGATGATACCCCGCACGTTGCTGCGGAAATCTTGTTAAAAAAGATGTATAAACATGTGCTAAAAAAATAGTTAAAACTTATGAAAAGCAAACATAGAAGTTCACTCAATTTATTTTATTTTGAATAATAAAAATAATAACATTAAGCATACAACAAAATGATGTATAGGAAGTGCAAAACTATTAAACTATAGTTACCAAAATATCATTTTCTGGCAAAAATGAAACATCAACTACATAGGTATTTGTCCAAGCATTCAAAACATGTTGTCCATTATGACGAAAAAATGTCTAATTTATCTTAGTTCATCTGGATAAATAATTCAAACCCAATAAAGTAACACTGAACATACTAAACAAAAAGAAATACATATTGTTAGTTCATCAGCTTGCTTGAGTGGACTCAACCGTAAGCGAAAACTAAGCTAATAAGATTCACATAGCACTCCGTTGAGGGCTCCAGTTTGTCAAAATAATTGTACGCCCAAACAAAATATTACCAAGACAACATGTAATAATTTTTTGTCTTGTAATTATCAAGTTTCTTTTAACCTTCTGTGACCATCGCCTTTTTTGCTAAAAAAGAAAGAGATACTCTCATAAGTATCATTATGAATGGTGAAAATATCTTCACCTACATTTTCATGTGTAAGTATAACATGAATCAACAATATAACTTTGATTATGAAATTTCCTCGAATCTGGATGCATGCTCCAAATCCCCGGTGGAAGCTAGTGTAATAGTACCTGAAAGACATGACACATGTATCTTACAACTGGTGGACTATAAATGTGAGAAGTCAATAAATACAACATGAGTTGAGGAGGGGCAATTACCTCTGGTTATGGTTGCATTAAGATTTATTTCTTGTTTTTCAACACCATTGGTGAAGGTCAAATTTGGTGGTCATCGACATATATAGTGAATGTTTCCATGTTGTTGAATGTTGATTCATATTAGTGACAAAGATGTCAATGGATATGAATGAGCATAATGATCTTAACGTATTTTTTTTCTTATTTTCATATATAAGTGGTCTATGTTTGGCTCGAACTCAGAAGTAACACACATGAATATCTAACCTCACTTGCTTGCATACTTGACAAAGTAAAGTTGTATATCCTGCGAATACAATATATCTATGAGACCGACAAATCATTAGACATCTTCAATGCAAGGGATACTTGAGATCAATTACATTAATATGTGCCAAAGAAATTAGAACATAGGCGCAAGCTGCGCCTGCTTTAAATTACAAAAGCCCCAACAAAGACCAGAAAGTAACACGTGCCAAATATGCATCTAGTTATAATATATGTCCTTTATCCACTAACATCTCTTCCATAGAAATGAGGGCAGTTGAATGGTACACACAACAGTAGCAAACACAATTCGCTTAATTAGTCTAAGGAACAATTTTGGCAACTAAAAGTCTGTACCACAAAGATTTGACTTGAGATGAGAAAAATAAGTGAAGTAGCTAAATAGTAGTTCGATAAAAGTTCGCAAGGACAAACTAACCCAAATATGATTACCATATAGAAAGCTTAGTCATGGATATAGGGATCTTACCCTGAAATATGACACAATACCTATTTATCATGTACTTAAATGGACATTAGAAAAATGACAACCCTGCGAGACAACTCCTTAGGCAAATCAGAGTCACGTCTCTAGTGTATATGACAATGCATCAATTACTAAATCTTGGATGGAAATTAATTTTACCTATTTCCCTTGGCAATCCCTTATTAGCAGCATCTTTCAACATGCTCTTCCCCCTGCAAAATCTGAAAACTGAATGGGCATGGAATAAGTCAATTGTTAGATGCGCTCAACAACTGACTGAAATCAAGAAACACCAATCACTCTTGCGCCGCGGCGACAGTCCGGAGGAGGAGGACATGTAGCGATGATGATGTCGATGCGATAGTTAGCACTGAGGAGATTGTTGTGGTTGTACTCATGCAGTACGCCATCACCATTGCCATCTTCGCTGACTTCAGTAAAATCACCAACAGTAGTACTCCCAGAAATTAACTGCCTGCAACCATAAATCGGCGTATTTATCCATATCTTGTGAAAAAACTTTTTATTTTACAGAATTCAAAAATTTATTTAACATTGTTTACAAAGGAGTTCAAAAAATAGAAAAGAAACAAAGTAGCAGGAAACAAAGCAAGTTTGATACAAACCTCTCAGAAATGTACTCACCTGTCTGTCCACATATTTCAAGTCCAAAAGTTCCGCGGAGCGAAATATACCGTAAAAACAAAGAGGCACCGCTATGGCATCGTTGCTACCCCTTTCCACTGATGGTGGAGGAGCCTCCAGCCGAGCTTCTTCACATCAAGCATGGCGAAGGCTGGATAGGAAGGAAAGTCTGAGCATTTGTTGCCTTAGATCCCCCAAGAGCAACCTGAGATGATTTAAAGGCAAAAGCTTGAGGATTGGAACAATCATAGGCTGTTGCAAATATAGAGTGTTGAACCAAGGCCGGATCCCTCTTCCCAGATGGAACACGAGAAGCCGTGCGAGCTGGATGGATGGCACTACATAGGGGTATTTAAGCACACTTACTCCCGCATTTGCAGCGTAATGGAGGCGAGGTAATGAGGAGCGATGAATTATGTGGTGCGTGGGGGCGTTTCATGTGCATTTGTGCCTACATTGTGGCTAGGAGATCATGAGTCATGGAAGTGGAAGGATTGTGGTTGCTTTAGACCAGTAGCGGGAAGCGCGTATTTGTGGCCGGGAAATCGTCGGTCGTGGCGGCTGCAGCAGGCGGAGGAGCGTCAGTCCGCGGAGGCGGCTGGCCTGGAGAGCGCCTGGCGTGGCAGCGACTAACCGGGAGACTGGTCAGGAAGTGCTCGGCGTGGCAGCGTCTGGCCGAGGGGCTGGTCGGGGAACGGAGCCGGCGACTGGTCATGGGACCGAGCGGGAGTGGCGCTCGTGGCGGCGGCTGGACGGGGCAGCATTAGGGCGTGCACGGGGAAGATGGAGATGTAATGAGTGGATGGGCTTAGAATGTGTCAAAACCACCACCAACGACCAAAGAGAACAACCGGTCAACTGTATAGCCCACGTACAAAAACCTTCGATAGCTTAGCGCAAAAAAAAGCGGTCGAGTTCGGAGGCACAACGATGGCCCGGCGTGGAAGCACGAAGCGTTATTTTCCACTTGGGCCGTAGCAATATGGGGAATCACGCTGATTGGCTGTTCTTTTTCAAACTGAATGCTGAGGTGGCATAAAGATGATGTGGATAGTGTGCATGTTTAGAGAATGGGTGTAGTGAGGAGCAACTTCTGAAGAATGTAAGATTTGATTAATTGAACTTAGTTTATCATGAACTTAGTTCTGATAGTATTTGTAAATTATGTTGTACATCAATAGCTCGTGTTGTAGCTCCACTATTTTTTGATATGCTCCTAGAGAATAATAAGTTAAAAGATGTTAGTAGCAATGATGCGGACTGGGTCCATGATCTGAGGATTACCCTCATTGCTGCATAGAAGAATTATGTCCTTGATGCACCGCTAGGTGACAAACTAATTGCAGGAGCAGATGCAGACGTTATGAATGTTTGGAAAGCTCGGCATGATGACTACTTGATAGTTTAGTGTGCCATGCTTTATGGCTTAGAATCGGGGCTGCAAAGACGTTTTGAACGCCACAGAGCATATGAGATGTTCCAAGAGCTGAAATTGGTATTTCAGACTCATGCCCGCGTCGAGAGGTATGAGACATCTGACAAGTACTTTGCGTACAAGATGGAGGAGAATAACTCAGCCAGTGAGCATGTGCTCAGAATGTCTGGGTACCACAATCGCTTGAATCAAGTGGGAGTTAATCTTCCAGATAAGATAGTGATTGATAGAATTCTCTAGTCACTATCACCAAGCTACTAGAACTTCGTGATGAACTATAATATGCAAGGGATGACGAAAATGATTCCCGAGCTCTTCGCGATGCTGAAATCAACGAAGGTGGAAATCAAGAAAGAGCATCAAGTGTTGATGGTTGACAAGACCACCAGTTTCAAGAAAAAGGGCAAGGGAAAGAAAGGGAACTTCAAGAAGAATGGCAAGCAAGTTGCCGCTCCCATGAAGAAGCCCAAAACTAGACCTAAGCCTGAAACTGAGTGCTTCTACTGCAAAGGGAATGGTCACTAGAAGCGGAACTACCCCAAATACTTGGCGGATAAGAAGGATGGCAAAGTGAACAAACGTATATTTGGTATACATGTTATTGATGTGTACTTTACTAGTGTTCATAGTAACCCTTGGGTATTTGATACCGGTTCAGTTGCTAAGATTAGTAACTCAAAACAGGAGTTGCAAAATGAACAGAGACTAGTTAAGGGCGAGGTGACGATGTGTGTGGGAAGTGATCCAAGGTTGATAAGATCACCACCGCAAACTCCCTTTACCTTTGGGATTAGTGTTGGACCTAAATAAATGTTATTTAGTGTTTGCGTCGAGCATGAGTATGATTGGATCATGTTTATTGCGATACGGTTATTCATTTAAGTCAGAGAATAATCGTTGTTCTATTTAAATGAATAAAACCTTCTATGGTCATACACCCAATGTAAATGGTTTATTGAATCTCGATCGTAGTGATACACATATTCATAATAAAGATGCCAAAAGATGCAAAGTTGATCATGATAGTGCAACATATTTGTGGCACTGCCGTTTAGGTCATATTGGTGTAAAGCGCATGAGGAAATGCTACCTCTTGAGCACTGCGTTTGGTTTTCCCTTGAAGAGGAAAGGGTGATGCAACAAAGTAGCGTAAGTATTTCCCTCAGTTTTTGAGAACCAAGATATCAATCCAGTAGGCGGCTACACACGAGTCCCTCGCACCTACACAAACAAATAAATCCTCGCAACCAACGGGGTTGTCAATCCCTACACGGTCACTTACGAGAGTGAGATCTGATAGATATGAAGAGATAATATTTTTGGTGTTTTTATGATAAAGATGCAAAGTAAAGAAAGTAAAACAAAAACGGCAAAAGAAATAGCTTGTTGTTGGAAGATTAATATGATGGAAAATAGACCCGGGGGCCATAGGTTTCACTAGTGGCTTCTCTCAAGAGCATAAGTATTTACGGTGGGTGAACAAATTACTGTTGAGCTATTGACAGAATTGAGCATAGTTATGAGAATATCTAGGCATGATCATGTATATAGGCATCACGTGGGAGACAAGTAGACCGACTCCTGCCTGCATCTACTACTATTACTCCACACATCGACCGCTATCCAGCATGCATCTAGAGTATTAAGTTCATAAGAACATAGTAACGCTTTAAGCAAGATGACATGATGTAGAGGGATAAACTCATGCAATATGATATAAACCCCATCTTGTTATCCTCGATGGCAACAATACAATACGTGCCTTGCTGCCCCTACTGTCACTGGGAAAGGACACCGCAAGATTGAACCCAAAGCTAAGCACTTCTCCCATTGCAAGAAAGATCAATCTAGTAGGCCAAACCAAACTGATAATTCGAAGAGACTTGCAAAGATAACCAATCATACATAAAAGAATTCAGAAGATTCAAATATGGTTCATAGATAAACTTGATCATAAACCCACAATTCATCGGTCTCAACAAACACACCGCAAAAGAAGATTACATCGAATAGATCTCCACAGGAGAGAGGGAGAACATTGTATTGAGATCCAAAAAGAGACAGGAAGCCATCTAGATAATAACTATGGACCCGAAGGTCTGAGGTGAACTACTCACACTTCATCGGAGAGGCTATGGTGTTGATGTAGAAGCCCTCCGTGATCGATGCCCCCTCCGGCGGAGCTCCGGAACAGGCCCCAAGATGGGATCTCACGGGTACAAAAGGTTGCGGTGGTGGAATTAGGTTTTTGGCTCCGTATCTGGTAGTTTGGGGGTACGTAGGTATATATAGGAGGAAGGAGTACGTCGGTGGAGCAACGTGGGGCCCACGAGGGTCGAGGGCGCGCCCCCTACCTCGTGGCTTCCTGGTAGCTTTCTTGACGTAGGGTCCAAGTCCTCTGGATTACGTTCGTTCCGAAAATCATGTTCCCGAAGGTTTCATTCCGTTTGGACTCCGTTTGATATTCTTTTTCTGCGAAACTCCGAAATAGGCAAAAAAACAGCAATTCTGGGCTGGGCCTCCGGTTATAGGTTAGTCCCAAAAATAATATAAAAGTGTATAATAAAGCCCAATAATGTCCAAAACAGAAGATAATATAGCATGGAGCAATCAAAAATTATAGATACGTTGGAGACGTATCAAGCATCCCCAAGCTTAATTCCTGCTCGTCCTCGAGTAGGTAAATGATAAAAAAAGAATTTTTGATGTGGAATGCTACTTGGCATAATTTCAATGTAACTCTTCTTAATTGTGGTATGAATATTCAGATCCGAAAGATTCAAGATAAAAGTTCAATATTGACATAAAAATAATAATACTTCAAGCATACTAACTAAGCAATTATGTCCTCTCAAAATAACATGGCCAAAGAAAGTTCATCTCTACAAATCATATAGTTTAGTCATGCTCCATTTTCGTCACACAAGAATGCTCTCATCATGCACAACCCCGATGACAAGCCAAGAAATTGTTTCATACTTTAGAATCTCAAACTTTTTCAACCTTCACGCAATACATGAGCGTGAGCCATGGATATAACACTATGGGTGGAATAGAATGTGATGATGGGGGTTATGTGGAGAAGACAAAAAAGGAGAAAGTCTCACATCAACGAGGCTAATCAATGAGCTATGGAGATGCCCATCAATTGATGTTAATGCAAGGAGTAGGGATTGCCATGCAACGGATGCACTAGAGCTATAAATATATGAAAGCTCAACAAAAGAAACTAAGTGGGTGTGCATCCAACTTGCTTGCTCATGAAGACCTAGGGCACTTGAGGAGGCCCATTGTTGGAATATACAAGCCAAGTTCTATAATGAAAAATTCCCACTAGTATAAGCTTGGGCTTTCGAATATATCCACCAGTGCCAAGCCTCCAAAGAAAGGATCATCCTCCTGAAACTGTATTTCGCCAAAGCATTTGACACGATTGAACATGATGCCATGCTTACGATTATGGAACATATGGGCTTTGATGATAGGTGGCTTCGCTGGGTTAAATGCATCTTCTCCTCTGGCAAGTCAGCGATGCTGTTAAATGGTGTCCCAGGTAGACAGTTCCTTTGTAAATGTGGGGTGCGCCAAGGAGATCCCTTCTCACCTTTGATCTTTGTTTTTGCCGCTGACCTCCTACAAGCTGCCATCAATGATGCCTTCAGGCAATGAAGAGTCCATCTTCCGTTCCAACGACAGAACCAAAATGATTACCCCATGATCCAATACGCGGACGACACGATCATCAATCTTCCCGCCTGCCCTGATCAAGCCAGAACGATTAAAAACATCCTTTTTGACTATGCTGCCTCCATTGGGCTGAAGATAAACTTCCACAAATCCACACTAATCCCAATCAATTGTGATGCCAATTGCTATAATGAGCTCTCCACTATCTTTGGCTGCAATGTTGGGTCCATGCCATTCACATACCTAGGGCTACCTCCTGGGACTACCAAGCCCTCGGTTCAAGATCTCATGCCACTAGTTTGCATGATGGAAAGACGGATGACAAGCACGCTCGCATTGATGTCTTATGGAGCCAAACTCTCGCTCCTCAATACAATGATCACATCTCTAGCCATCTTTCTCTGTGCACTGTCAAACTGCCGCCAAAGATCTTGGAACTTCTCGACAAACTAAGAAGGAAATGCATGTGGACAAAAAAGACAGAACAAGGGGACAAAATCAGCAAACAACACACGAAAAACAGAATCTGTCAAAAACAGAACAGTCTGTAGTAATCTGTAACTAACGCAAACTTCTGGAACTCCAAAACATCAGCCAAAATAGGACGACCTAGAAAATTTGTTTATTGATCAGCAGCAATTGGAATCAATATTTTATAACGTTCTGGTGATTTTTAACAATTATTTTCGTGAACAGAAAGTTTCTGGAATTTTCTGCAAGATCAAATAACTATCATCCAAGAAGATCCTATAGGTTTAACTTGGCACAAACACTAATTAAAACATAAAAACACATCTAACCAGAGGCTAGAACAAATATTTATTCCCAAATAGAAGCAAAAAGCAAAAAACTAAAAATAAAATTGGGTTGCCTCTCAACAAGCGCTATCGTTTAACGCCCCTAGCTAGGCATAAAATCAAGGATAGATCTAGGTAGTGCCATAGTAATAGGATAGATCATTAAAACTCATTTCATATTCTCTACGTTCAGCAGCAAGTTTCCTTTCAGGCAAGCAAAAGTAATCAAAAGGGCTAAATTTAATGGGACAAAAGTCCCCAACATCAATTTTAGGAGGTATAGGTTCCTCCTTCGGCCCTTCATATTGCACAACCAATTCATCATTATAAGCATTCTTTTGACAGAACTTTGTGAGCCTATACTCGAGAGCATGAGTATGATTGGATCATGTTTATTGCGATACGGTTATTCATTTAAGTCGGAGAATAATCGTTGTTCTATTTAACTGAATAAAACCTTCTATGGTCATACACCCAATGTAAATGGTTTATTGAATCTCGATCGTAGTGATACACATATTCATAATATTGATGCCAAAAGATGCAGAGTTGATCATGATAGTGCAACATATTTGTGGCACTGCCGTTTAGGTCATATTGGTGTAAAGCGCATGAGGAAATGCTACCTCTTGAGCACTGCGTTGGTTTTCCCTTGAAGAGGAAAGGGTGATGCAGCAAAGTAGCATAAGTATTTCCCTCGGTTTTTGAGAACCAAGGTATCAATCCAGTAGGAGGCTACACACGAGTTCCTCGCACCTACACAAACAAATAAATCCTCGCAACCAACGCGATAAGGGGTTGTCAATCCCTACACGGTCACTTACGAGAGTGAGATCTGATAGATATGAAGAGATAATATTTTTGGTGTTTTTATGATAAAGATGCAAAGTAAAGAAAGTAAAACAAAAACGGCAAAAGAAATAGCTTGTTGTTGGAAGATTAATATGATGGAAAATAGACCCGGGGGCCATAGGTTTCACTAGTGGCTTCTCTCAAGAGCATAAGTATTTACGGTGGGTGAACAAATTACTGTTGAGCTATTGACAGAATTGAGCATAGTTATGAGAATATCTAGGCATGATCATGTATATAGGCATCACGTGCGAGACAAGTAGACCGACTCCTGCCTGCATCTACTACTATTACTCCACACATCGACCGCTATCCAGCATGCATCTAGAGTATTAAGTTCATAAGAACATAGTAACGCTTTAAGCAAGATGACATGATGTAGAGGGATAAACTCATGCAATATGATATAAACCCCATCTTGTTATCCTCGATGGCAACAATACAATACGTGCCTTGCTGCCCCTACTGTCACTGGGAAAGGACACCGCAAGATTGAACCCAAAGCTAAGCACTTCTCCCATTGCAAGAAAGATCAATCTAGTAGGCCAAACCAAACTGATAATTCGAAGAGACTTGCAAAGATAACCAATCATACATAAAAGAATTCAGAAGATTCAAATATGGTTCATAGATAAACTTGATCATAAACCCACAATTCATCGGTCTCAACAAACACACCGCAAAAGAAGATTACATCGAATAGATCTCCACACGAGAGAGGGAGAACATTGTATTGAGATCCAAAAAGAGAGAGGAAGCCATCTAGATAATAACTATGGACCCGAAGGTCTGAGGTAAACTACTCACACTTCATCGGAGAGGCTATGGTGTTGATGTAGAAGCCCTCCGTGATCGATGCCCCCTCCGGCGGAGCTCCGGAACAGGCCCCAAGATGGGATCTCACGGGTACAGAAGGTTGCGGTGGTGGAATTAGGTTTTTGGCTCCGTATCTGGTAGTTTGGGGGTACGTAGGTATATATAGGAGGAAGGAGTACGTCGGTGGAGCAACGTGGGGCCCACGAGGGTGGAGGGCACGCCCAGGGGGTAGGCACGCCCCTACCTCGTGGCTTCCTGGTAGCTATCTTGACGTAGGGTCCAAGTCCTCTGGATTACGTTCGGTCCGAAAATCACGTTCCCGAAGGTTTCATTCCGTTTGGACTCCGTTTGATATTCTTTTTCTGCGAAACTCTGAAATAGGCAAAAAACAACAATTCTGGGCTGGGCCTCCGGTTAATAGGTTAGTCCCAAAACTAATATAAATGTGTATAATAAAGCCCAATAATGTCCAAAACAGAAGATAATATAGCATGGGGCAATCAAAAATTATAGATACGTTGGAGACGTATCAGGAAACCCCATGCAGATGGGCTTTTGGAATCACTTGATTATGAATCATTTGATACTTGTGAAACATGCCTCATGGGCAAGATGACTAAAACTCCGTTCTCCGGAACAATGGAGCGAGCTAATGACTTATTGGAAATAATACATACCGATGTATGCGGTCCGATAGTGTTGAGGCTCGCGGCGGGTATCGTTATTTTCTAACCTTCATAGATGATTTGAGCATATATGGGTATATCTACTTGATGAAACACAAGTCTGAAACATTTGAAAAGTTCAAAGAATTTCAGAGTGAAGTGGAGAATCATCGTAACAAGAAAATAAAGTTTCTATGATCTGATCGCAGAGGCGAATATTTGAGTTACGAGTTTGGCTTTCATTTAAAACAATGTGGAATAGTTTTGCAACTCACGCCACCTGGAACACCACAAGCGTAATGGTGTGTCCGAGCGTCGTAACAGTACTTTATTAGATATGGTGCAATCTATGATGTCTCTTACCGATTTACCACTATCGTTTTGGGGTTATGCATTAGAGACAGTTGTATTCACGTTAAATAGGGCACCGTCTAAATCCGTCGAGACAAGACCGTATGAATTTTGGTTTGGCAAGAAACCTAAGCTATCGTTTCTTAAAGTTTGGGGTTGTGATGCTTATGTAAAAAAGCTTCAGCCTAATAATCTCAAACCCAAATCGGAGAAGTGCGTCTTCATAGGATACCCAAAAGAAACTGTTGGGTACACCTTCTATCACAGATCCGAAGGCAAGATCTTTGTTGCTAAGAATGATCCTTTCTAGAGAAGGAGTTTCTATCGAAAGAAGTGAGTGGGAGGAAAGTAGAACCTGACGAGGTAATTGTACCTTCTCTCGAATTGGAAAGTAGCTCATCACAGAAAACCATTCCATCGATGCCTACACCAACTAGAGAGGAAGCTAATGATAATGATCATGAAACTTCAGATCAAGTTACTACCGAACCTTGTAGGTCAACCAGAGCATGTTCCGCACCAGAGTGGTACGGTAATCCTGTTCTGGAAGTCATGTTACTAGACCATGACGAACCTATGAACTATGAGGAAGCGATGATGAGCCCAGATTCCGCAAAATGGTTTGAGGCCATGAAATCTGAGATATGATCCATCCATGAGAACAAAGTATGGACATCGGTGGACTTGCCCGATGATTGGCAAGCCATAGAGAAAAATGGATCTTCAAGAGGAAGACGAACGCTGTTGGTAGTATTACTATCTACAAAGCTCGAATTGTCGCAAAAGGTTTTAGACAAATTCAAGGTGTTGACTATGATGATATTTTCTCACTCGTATCGATGCTTAAGTCTGTCCGAATCACGTTAGCAATTGCCGCATTTTATGAAATCTGGCAAATGGATATCAAAATTGCATTCCTTAATGGATTTATTAAAGAAGAGTTGTATATGATGCAACCAGAAGGTTTTTGTCAATCCTAAAGGTGATAACAAAATTTGCAAGCTCCAGCAATCCATCTATGGACTGGTGCAAGCATCTCGGAGTTGGAATATACGCTTTGATGAGTTGACCAAAGCATATATTTTTATACAGACTTGGAGTGAATCCTGTATTTACAAGAAAGTGAGTGGGAGCACTACAGCCTTTCTCATAAGTATGTGTGAATGACATATTGTTGATCAGAAATGATGTAGAATTTTCTGGAAAGCATAAAGGAGTGTTTGAAAGGAGTTTTTCAAAGAAAGACCTAAGTGAAGCTGCTTACGTATTGAACATCAAGATCTATAGAGATAGATCAAGACGCTTTATAAGACTTTTGATGAGTACATACCTTGATAAGATTTTGAAAGAGTTCAAAATGGATCAGTCAAAGAAGGAGTTCTTGCCTGAGTTGTAAGGTATGAAGTTGAGTAAGACTCAAAACCCGACGACGGCAGAAGATAGAGAGAGAATGAAAGTCATTGCCTATGCCTCAGCCATAGGTTCTATAAAGTATGCCATGCTGTGTAACAAATCTGTTGTGTACCTTGCCATGAGTTTGGCAAGGGGGTACGATAGTGATCCAGGAGTGGATCACTGGACAGGGTCAAAGTTATCCTTAGTTACCTAAGAGGACTAAGGAAATATTTCTCGGTTATGGAGGTGATAAAGAGTTCATCGTAAAGAGTTACGTTTATGCAAGCTTTATCACCGATCCGGATGACTCTGAGTCTCAATCTAGATACATATTGAAAGTGGGAGCATTTAGCTAGAGTAGCTCCATGCAGAGCATTGTAGACATAGAAAATTTGCAAAATACATACGGCTCTGAATGTGGCAGACCCGTTGACTAAACTTCTCTCACAAGCAAAACATGATCACACCTTAGTACTCTTTGGGTGTTAATCACATAGCGATGTTGACTGGATTATTAACTCTAGTAAACCCTTTGGGTGTTGGTCCACATGGTGATGTGAACTATTGGTGTTAAATCACATGACGATGTGAACTATATTATTGACTCTAGTGCAAGTGGGAGACTGAAGGAAATATGCCCTAGAGGCAATAATAAAGTTGTTATTTTACATTTCCTTATATCATGATAAATGTTTATTATTCATGCTTGAATTGTATTAACCAGAAACTTGATACATGTGTGGATACATAGACAAAGCACCGTGTCCCTAGTAAGCCTCTACTAGACTAGCTCATTAATCAAAGATGGTTAAGTTTCCTAACCATAGACATGTGTTGTCATTTGATGAACGGGATCACATTGTTAGGAGAATGATGTGATGGACATGACCCATCCGTTAGCTTAGCATATCGATCATTCAGTTTTATTGCTATAGCTTTCTTCATGTCATATACATATTCCTTTGACTATGAGATTATGCAACTCCCGGATACTAGAGGAATACCTTGTGTTCTATCAAACGTCACAATGTAACTGGGTGATTATAAAGATGCTCTACATGTATCTCCGAAGGTGTTTTGTTGGGTTGGCATAGATCAAGATTAGGATTTGTCACTCCGAGTATCAGAGAGGTATCTCTGGGCCCTCTCGGTAATGCACATCATTATAAGCCTTGCAAGCAATG
The DNA here is from genome assembly GCF_002575655.3 of Aegilops tauschii subsp. strangulata. Classification (NCBI taxonomy): domain Eukaryota; kingdom Viridiplantae; phylum Streptophyta; class Magnoliopsida; order Poales; family Poaceae; genus Aegilops; species Aegilops tauschii. The sequence continues at coordinate 394,522,657 of NC_053035.3, forward strand.
TGACTAATGAGTTAGTTACGGGATGATGCATTACGGAACGAGTAAAGAGACTTGCCGGTAATGAGATTGAACTAGGTATGAAGATACCAACGATCAAATCTCGGACAAGTAACTTACCGATGACAAAGGGAATAACACATATTATCATAACGGTTCGACCGATAAAGATCTTCATAGAATATGGGGGAACCAATATGATCATCCAGGTTCCGCTATTGGTTATTAACCGGAGAGGTGTCTCGGTCATGTCTACATAGTTCTCGAACCCGTAGGATCCGCACACTTAACGTTCGATGACGATTTGTATTATGAGTTATGTGATTTTGTGACCGAATGTTGTTCGGAGTCCCGGATGAGATCACAGACATGACGAGGTGTCTCGAAATGTCCGAGAGGTAAAGATTGATATATTGGATGATAGTATTCAGACAATGGAAGTGTTCCGGAGTGCATCGGGTACATATCGGAGTACCGGGGGGTTACCGGACCCCCCCCCCCCCCGAGGGAAGATATGGGCCATATGGGCCATAGGAGGGAGGCCAGCCAGCCCACAAGGGGTGCCCCCCCCCAAGGGAGGAGTCTGAATTAGACAAGGGGAGGGGGCGGCGCCCCCCTTTCCTTCTCCTCCTCTCTCTCCTCCCCCCTTTCCCCTTCCAGTAAAAGGAAAGGGGGTGATACGTCTCCAAAGTATCTACTTTTTCTCACGCTTTTCCTCTTGTTTTGGACTCTAATTTGCATGATTTGAATGAAACTAACTCAGGACTGACGTTGTTTTCAGCAGAACTACCATGGTGTTGTTTTTGTGCAGAAATAAAAGTTCTCGGAATGGAATGAAACTTTGCGAGGAATTTTTATGGAATAAAAGAGGATTTTTGGAGCCAAGACCCACACGAGAGGGGCCCCTGGGTGGGCACAACCCACCAGGGTGCGCCCCCTCTCCTGGCGCACCCACCTGGTGGCCCCGTTGACGATCCCCCTGATACTATAAAATTACATATTTCCAAAAAAACCAGGGAGAAAGAATTATCACGTTCTATGAGACGGAGCCGCCGCCAAGCCCTGTTCTTCCTCGGGAGGGCAGATCTGGAGTCCGTTTGGGGCTCCGGAGAGGGGGATCTTCGTTCTTCGTCATCACCAACCCATCTCCATCGCTAATTCCATGATGCTCCCCACCGGGAGTGAGTAATTCCTTCGTAGGCTTGCTGGTCGGTGAGGAGTTGGATGAGATTCATCATGTAATCGAGTTAGTTTTGTTAGGGCTTGATCCCTAGTATCCACTATGTTCTTAGATTGATGTTGCTATGACTTTGCTATGCTTAATGCTTTTCACTTTGGGCCCGGGTGCGATGAACTCAGATATGAACCGTTTATGAATTCATCATTATATCCATGTTTTAGATCCAATCTTGCAAGTTATAGTCACCTACTACGTGTTATGATCCGGCAACCCCGGAGTGACAACAACCTGGCCCACTCCCGATGATGACCGTAGTTTGAGGAGTTCATGTATTCACTATGTGTTAATGCTTTGTTCCGGTTCTCTATTAAAAGGAGGCCTTAATATCCCTTAGTTTCCAATATGGACCCCGCCGCCACGGGAGGGTAGGACAAAAGATGCCATGCAAGTTCTTTTAATAAAGCACGTATGACTATTTACGGAATACATGCCTACATTATACTGATGAACTGGAGCTAGTGTCGTATCGCCCTAGGTTATAACTGTCACATGATGAATATCATCCAACAAGTCACCGATCCAATGCCTACGAACTTATTTATATTGATCTTGCTGTTTTACTATTGCTATCATCACTGTTACACTTGCTACAAAATACTGCTATCACTGTTACTGTTACCCTTGATGCTGCCACTACTATCAAAACTATCGAACTACTTTGCTACTAATCACTTTGCTGCAGATAATTAATCTCTAGGTGTGGTTGAATTGACAACTCAGCTGCTAATACCTTCAAATATTCTTTGGCTCCCCTTGTGTTGAATCTATAAATTTGGGTTGAATACTCTACCCTCGAAAACTGTTGCGATCCCCTATACTCGTGGGTTATCAAGACCTTTTTTTGGCATTGTTGCCGGGGAGCATAGCTATATTTGTTGAATCACTTGGGATTATTATCATATTATCACTATGAGGAATCTGAAGGATGCTAAGACCAAGATATTTCCCTCTAAGACAAGGGGAGGTAAGGAACTGCCATCCAGTTCTGCTTTAGATTCACCTTCTGTTATGAGTAAACTTGCAACACCACCACATACTATCAATTCTAATATGTCGCAAGTTATTGATGATGCTACTTCTACTCTGAATGATGCTTATGATGATGCTAGTACCTTGCTTGATAATGATGATGTGCCACTTGGTGAATTTCTTGATGAACAAATTGCTAGAGTAATACAACATGATGTTGTTGAATCTGATGATGAGCTTGAATCTGAAACTCCTGAAACACCTGATAGAACTAGCCTTCCTAGATATGAATTACCTAAGGTACTGGAAGGTTATGTTATGAATGAGGAGACAACTAGAGATATTCTTCCTTGTAGGGATAGAGATGATCTAGAGAAATTACTATGCAAGTATAAAGAAAAATCTCTGAATGCTAGAATGAAATGTGATCCTAAGTTTGCTACTTCACCTATCTTTATTGATGATAAGGATTATGAATTCTCTGTCGACCCAGATTTAATTACTTTGGTTGAATCTGATCCTTTCCATGGTTATGAAATTGAAACTGTTGTGGCACATCTTACTAATTAAGTTGAATGACATAGCCACCCTTTTTACTCATGATGAGAAAACTCGCTATTATTATATTCCCAAATTATTTCCTTTCTCATTAAAGGGTGATGCTAAAGCTTGGTACAATACTCTTGCTCCTGGTTGTGTGCGTAGTCCCCAGGATATGATTTATTGCTTCTCTGAAAAATATTTTCCTGCTCATAAAAAACAAGCGGCTTTACAGGAAATATTTAACTTTGTGCAAACTAAAGAAGAGAGTCTCCCACAAGCTTGGGGGAGGCTTTGTCAGTTACTTAATGCTTTGCCTGATCATACTCTTAAGAAAAATGAAATACTTGATATCTTCTATAATGGACTAACCGATGCTTCTAGGGACTTCCTAGATAGTTGTGCTGGTTGTGTTTTCAGGGAACGAACTATTGCTCAAGATGAAGCATTATTGAATAACATACTGAAAAATTATGATGATTGGACTATTCTTGAACCACCGGCTAAACCCACTCCGAAGAAGAGGGGTATATTATATCTCAGTCATGAAGATATGCAAGAGGCAAAGAAATCTATGAAGGAAAAAGGTATTAAAGCTGAGGATGTTAAAAATTTACCTCCTATTGAAGAAATACATGGGCTTGATACACCACCACTGCCTAAGGTGGTAGAGGTAAATTCTCTTATGAAGTTCAATGAAAATGATAATCCTCACAATATGCATCCTAGTCAATGCCTGTATGAGTTTGAAAACTACATTAGAAAACAAGATCACTTCAATGCAAATGTTATGAAACAATTGAAATACAATTCTGATATGATTGCTCGCTTGAGTGGCTTGTTATTTAGAATCTCAAATGATGTTAGAGGTGTTGGAAAACATGCTTCTATGGTTCAAACTCAGTTAGAACAAGTTGCTAAATCTCAAAGAAAATTGCTTGCTGAAATGAATAATAATATGCATGACTTTAATTTGATGTTAGAGTTGCAACTAGAGGAGGTAAAATGACTCAGGAACCACTTTATCCCGAGGGACACCCAAAAAGAATTGAACAAGACTCACAAAGAAAGAACACTAGTGCACCCAGTCCTTCTAGAAAGAAAAAGAAGAAGAAAAATGATAGGACTTTGCATGCTTCTAGTGAACCTCAAATAGAAAAAACTCCTGATAATGAAAATGAAACTTCTATCTCTGATGCTGAAACTCAATCTGGTAATGAACATCCACCTAATGATAATGAAAAAGATAATGTTGATGTTCATGAAGATGCTCAACCAAATGAAAAAGAACCAGATAATGATGTTGAGATGGAACCACCTGTTGATCTTGATAACCCGCAACCTAGGAATAAAAGGTATGATAAAAGAGACTTCATTGCTAGGAAACATGGTAAAGAAAGAGAACCGTGGGTTCAAAAGCCTATGCCTTTTCCACCCAAGTCAACTAAAAATAATGATGATGAAGAATTTGAATGCTTTGCTGAAATGCTGAGGCCAGTCTTTTTGTGTACTCGCTTGACTGATATCCTGAAAATGCCTCCTTATGCAAAGTACATGAAAGACATCATCACTAATAAGAGAAAAATACCGGAAGCTGAAATCTCCACCATGCTTGCTAATTATACTTTCAAAGATGGAGTGCCTAAAAAACTTGGAGATCCGGGAATACCAATTATACCTTGCTCCATCAAAAAGAATTATGTGAAAACTGCTTTGTGTGACTTAGGAGCTGGTGTTAGTGTTATGCCTTTCTCTTTTATAAAAGACCTGACTTGAATAAACTCACACCTACTGAAATATCTTTGCAAATGGCTGACAAATCAACTGCCATACCTATCGGTATTTGTGAGGATGTGCCCGTTGTTGTTGCTAATGTTACTATTTTGACTGACTTTGTTATACTTGAGATGCCCGAGGACGACAACATGTCGATTATCCTTGGTAGACCCTTCTTGAATACTGCAAGGGTTGTTATTGATTGCAATAAAAGCAAGGTCACATTTCATATTAATGTTAATGAGCATACAATGCACTTTCCGACGAAACAATTCCAAGCGAATGGTATTAATGTTATTGAAAAATCTCCGACAATCACTATTGGAAGTTTTCAAATACCTCTACCTACTGTAAAAAAGAAATATGAAATGCTTATTATTGGGGACATGCATATCCCCATTGAGGTAACTTAGTGATTTACGAAAGTTCTTCGGTTTCATGCTAATCGAAAGTGGTTGTTAATAAGACCTGATCAACCTTATTAATGAATCATTTTTGAGCGGTATGAAGTTGATGCATTTAGTAAGCACTACTTTGTGTCCCTACTTTTGTTTATATTTTAATTGGTTAAATAAAATAAAATGCCATGTTTTGTCTGTTTTCTGAATTTTCCGTGCAATAAAAAATGACCCAAAATTAAAAGTGCTCAGAAGGCTCTGAAAATTTAATATGATTTTTATGAATATTTGTGAATTTTTGATGCAAATAATACGAGAGGGAGATGCACCAGGTGGGCACAACCCACCTGGGCGCGCCAGGACCCCTAGGCTCGCCCTGGTGGGTTGTGGTCCCCACGTGGGCCCCCTCACTTATCTCTTTATCCCACACCATCACTTACCTCTAGAAAAAAATCCCCATTGCTCTCTCTCTCCTGTGTTCTTGAGCTCAAACCCGCGGATTTCGATCTCTTTGCTCGAAGCTCTGATTCTGAAACTGTTTCGGGGGATTGTTGCTTGGTATGTGACTCCACCGTTTGTCCAATTAGTTTTTGTTTTAGTGATTCATACTTTGAATAATTAGCTACTCTTGGTGCTGCTGTAGATGAGCTTGCATGTTGAATTCTTAGTGTTCTAAGTAGTTTGAATGCTTGCTATGGCCTCTATGTATCCCTATGAGTAGTTGCTATCAATTTTGTGAAGTTTTGTTAGGGAAAATTTTGTGGACTAAAAATTCAGATTTTTGTTCATAGGAAAAATTGTACGCGGACATGATGAACCTATTTTGGAAGGAGTTCTTTGAGGAGACGATCCTCGGGGGCAACTTCTAGTGACAGTTCTGCTCGCCGGTCTTATGTTGAACCAAGTGAAAGTTCCACATGAAGTGCCGCTACGAAAACATGCTTATGGCCTTGCGGTGAATATATGGTGTGTGTGGGCAAAAAGGAGGAATTTGAGCAATATGTTCACAACGCCGGTCTCGGTCCCTACCTTTCAGATAAGTGTGAACAACGCCAACTTCTCACTGAATCATTTGTCAAAGAATTTAAATATTTTCCACGTGAGTCTAGGGTGTCGTTTATGCTTTATGATAATCCATATACCATATCACTAGAGAACTTTTTACCACTGCAAGCTCCTGTTTTGGGGTTCGCTTGATGAGCCACCAATGGCTGAGTATGAGTCTTTCTTGAATAGCCTTTGTTACGGTGAAAATAGGAGAGTGAGACAAGGAAGAATAAAGAGCATTCACTTTCCGGCAATTCAGTATTTTGCATTATTTAACGGGAAATGCATAGTAGGAAAGCAAGACTGTAGCATACTTTGTGCGCTAGACTTGAGCCTCATTCACACCGCTCCCACAGGTGAAAGGAATTATAACCTTGCAGTGATTGTTGCACGTAGACTTCACCATAACGCTAACAACGGTTGGTTCTATGGTGGGATTTACGCCATGCGTTTAGCATGAGGGCTGGGTGTTTCACCTTTTCCCTTTGATCCTCTCCTACCCACGCAGTATTTAGATTTTGACGCCTTAAAAGAGCATAAGATTCTCAAGGGAAAGGTTGATAACTTCACTTATAATCTGTTGTTTAACCAAACATCTGTTGTAGACACATATTTGCCTGCGCCTGCTCTCTTTGATTATCACATCAGAGGAAGATAATTTGTTCTTGAGAGCGAGGCTCGAGCTCACAACGCAGCAGTGAAGGCAGCACAGCAGGCTGAGGCCTCCGCACTGAGAGCCTCCGTGAGCTACCACGCCAACTACTATCCAGACTACTGATCTACTACCAAGTTAGGCCAAAATCCTAAGCTTGGGGGAGTACGTGTTCTCACCGACATTACATTCATGTTCACATATCATTCCACTTGTCGGTGTTCACACTTTTACATTGTATCATCCATGCTTAGATTTATTTTCTTGCTTTCTTCTTGTGTGTTAATTTTTTCAAAAAAACCAAAAAAATTAGTTGTAGTAGTTCACTTTCTATGCATGCTTAGTAGTAGCACTTAAAATAAAATCCAAAAAGATTTCCTTGTTCTACTTTTGCTTGTTGGGAGCTTTCCCGTGTAAATAGTATTTCTAGTTTTTGCTTTTCCCTTTTATTTCTTATTCAAGAAAACCAAAAACTCCAACAATATTTCAGTGTGTTTCTCTGAATTTCTTTTCTTTTTATTTGAGTCTTACCAAGGAGAAGACCACGATGAGAATGTTGAGTGGCTCTCATATGAATAATTATTGATCTAATAAAGAGCATATTCTACCTTGTCTTCTCGTGTTGAATAAAATGTTTGCAGATTCTAGCTTAGTCCATGGCACTCTTGCACTATTATTTTCATATCATTCGGTCGTGCAAGTGAAAGGCAATAATGACGATATTCGATGAACTGGCCGTGGCAAAGGGAAACTGGTATGAACTCGACTTGTTCTGTTTGTGTAAATATGTTTAACCTAGTATCCATGATTCAGCCCATTATGATTAAACATGTTTGCAATGACAATTAGAGATTATAGTTTCTCATGCCATGCATAAGTAGCTAGGAGTTGATAATGATTTATCTTGGATATCAACATAGCGTTAAAATGATTGTGATGTAGTATGATGATATGGTATCCTCCTCTGAATGTTCGAGTGGCTTGACTTGGCACATGTTCATGCATGTAGTTGAATCAAAACCAACATAGCCTCTATGATATTTATGTTCATGGTGTTCATATCCTACTCATGCTAGTGTCCAATGTTACTTATGCATAATGCATGGTTATGATCGTTGTTGCTCTCTAGCTGGCCGCTTCTCAATCTAATTGCTAGCCTTCGCCTGTACTAAGTGAGAACTCTGCTTGTACATCAAAAACCTTGAACCCAAAGTTATTCCATATGAGTCCACCATACCTACCTATATACGGTATTACCATGCCGTCCTAAGTAAATTTGCATGTGCCACCTCTAAAAACTTCTAAAAATTATCCTTTTGTGTGCCTGGATCGTTCATGGAACTACAGGAGGTGGTTGGTATCTTCCATGCTAAGCAGGTTATTCTCAGGTCGAGTGTTTATTCACTCGCCATCGCACGAGAAAAGGGCAGTAATAGGGATGCCCAGTCCCAAAATGCAAACATGAAAAAGAGTTCATCTCTTAAATAATCAAATAAAAACTCCCAATGGAGTCAAAACCTTTACTTTTATCGCTTGGGAACCGCCACTAGCGTGCTTAGCATGGAAGATGTTGATAACTGATGGTCGTGAAGTGAATGAGAAGGGTGCATGTCTCAAAATATCATTTACCTCTGTTTTAAAACTTGAGATCTGGCACCTCTGAAAATCACTGCTTCCCTTTGCGAAGGGACTTTCTTTTTTACTTTTATGTTGTGTCAACACCTTCTAAAACAAGTGCTAGAAACTGAGAGAGCACAACTGTCATGATTTATGCATTGTGTATATATAGCTAATGTTGGGTGCATCATGACTGGATATATTCTACCATGAATTACAATGTTTAGTCGCTGCTTGAACTTTGGAGGTGCTCTGCATTTATGTTTTGCGGTCTCAGAAAGGGCTAGCGAGATACCACTATTGTCATATTATATCATGGTTGTTTGAGAACGTGTTGCCGTTTGAGATATCTTATTATTGCTCGCTAGCTGATTATGTCATTGATATGAGTCAATATAATCTTTAAGAGTTATTGTCGACATGGTTAGTTATAATGCTGGTTGAAAACCTGGGTGTTGTTTAAGCTTATTTATGCAAACAAGAGCAAAAGAGTTAGTAAAAGTTTTTCTTTCTCACTTTGAGTTTAACAACTGAATTGCTTGAGGACAAGCAAAGGTTTAAGCTTGGGGGAGTTGATACGTCTCCAACGTATCTACTTTTTCTCACACTTTTCCTCTTGTTTTGGACTCTAATTTGCATGATTTGAATGAAACTAACTCAGGACTGACGCTGTTTTCAGCAGAACTACCATGGTGTTGTTTTTGTGCATAAATAAAAGTTCTCGGAATGGAACAAAACTCTGCGAGAAATTTTTATGGAACAAAAGTGGATTTTTGGAGCCAAGACCCACCAGAGAGGGGGCCCTGGGTGGGCACAACCCACCAGGGCGTGCCCCCCTCTCCTAGCGCGCCGAGGTCGGTTGTACCCGCCTGGTGGCCCTGTTGACGATCCCCTTATACTATAAAATCACATATTTCCAGGAAAAAAATCAGGGAGAAAGAATTATCGCGTTCCACGAGACGGAGCCACTGCCAAGCTCTATTCTTCCTCGGGAGGGCAGATCTGGAGTCCGTTTGGGGCTCCGGAGAGGGGGATCTTCGTTCTTCCCCATCACCAACCCATCTCCATCGCCAATTCCATGATGCTCCCCACCGGGAGTGTGTAATTCCTTCGTAGGCTCGCTGGTCGGTGAGGAGTTGGATGAGATTCATCATGTAATCGAGTTAGTTTTGTTAGGGCTTGATCCCTAGTATCCACTATGTTCTTAGATTGATGTTGCTGTGACTTTGCTATGCTTAATGCTTGTCACTTTGGGCCCGGATGCCATGAACTCAGACCTGAACCGTTTATGAATTCATCGTTATATCCATGTTTTAGATCTGATCTTGCAAGTTATAGTCACCTACTATGTTTATGATCCGACAACCCCGGAGTGACAACAACCGGGCCCACTCCCGGTGATGACCGTAGTTTCAGGAGTTCATGAATTCACTATGTGTTAATGCTTTGTTCAGGTTCTCTATTAAAAGGAGGCCTTAATATCCCTGAGTTTCCAATATGGACCCCGCTGCCACGGGAAGGTAGGACAAAAGATGTCATGCAAGTTCTTTTAATAAAGCACGTATGACTATTTACGGAACACATGCCTACATTATATCGATGAACTGGAGCTAGTGTCGTATCGCCCTAGGTTATAACTGTCACATGATGAATATCATCCAACAAGTCACCGATCCAATGCCTACGAATTTATTTATATTGATCTTGTTGCGTTACTATTGCTATCATCACTATTACACTTGCTACAAAATACTGCTATCACTGTTACTGTTACCGTTGCTGCTGCCACTATTATCAAAACTATCAAACTACTTTGCTACTGATCACTTTGCTGCAGATAATTAATCTCCAGGTGTGGTTGAATTGACAACTCAGCTGCTAATACCTTCAAATATTCTTTGGCTCCCCTTGTGTCGAATCTATAAATTTGGGTTGAATACTCTACCCTCGAAAACTGTTGCGATCCCCTATACTAGTGGGTTATCGGGGGGCGCAAATTGGACTAGGAGTCCAAGTGGGATTCCTCCCCACTTGGGGCGCGCCTAGGCCGGCCTCCTCCCCTCTCCCTCCTTTATATATGGGGGTGGGGGCGCCCCTTAGACACACAATTGTTCCAAGCTGTGTGCGGCGCCCCACTCCACAGTTTACGCCTTCAGTCATATTCACGTAGTGCTTAGGCGAAGCCCTGCGCGGATAACTTCACCATCACCGTCACCACACCGTCGTGCTGACGAAACTTTCCCTCGACACTTTGCTGGATCAAGAGTTTGAGGGACGTCATCGAGCTGAACGTGTGCAGAACTCGGAGGTGCCGTATGTTTGGTGCTTGATCGGTTGGATCGAGAAGACGTTCGACTACATCAATCGCGTTAAGCTAACGCTTCCTCTTTCGGTCTACGAGGGTACGTGGACACACTCTCCCCCTCTCGTTGCTATGCATCTCCTAGATAGATCTTGCGTGAGCGTAGGAATTTTTTTGAAATTGCATGCTACGTTCTCCAACAATTTTAGTACGAACTCTTGGATAGATCGATCGGAAAGAATAGCTACAAACAATTTCTTCTTATGTTCTCTGCTAGATATGAACTTTGGAGTGATTCTTCATCGCACGTTGACGGATGGTTATATGATCAAATTATATTAGCATTGTTGAGAGATTGCACTAGCGAAAGTACGGATCCTATGCCTCATTTTCAAGCATTGCAATACCATTTGTGCTCCGTTTTATCAATTGCTACCTTGCTGTTTTTTTAGTGTTCCTATTACAAAAATCAACATCTACTATCAGTACTACGCTTTTATCACCATCTCTTCACTGAACTAGTGCACCTATACAAATTACCATTGTATTTGGTGTGTTGGGGACACAAGAGACTTTTTATTATTTGGTTGCAGGGTTGTTTGAGAGAGACGATCTTCATCCTACGCCTCCCACGGATTGATAAACCTTATAGGTCATCCACTTGAGAGAAATTGCTACTGTCCTACAAAACTCTGCGCTTGGAGGCCCAACACGTGTCTACAAGAATAAAGTTGCGTAGACATCATGGCTGCTAGAGCGTTCGGGCCGAGTTGATAAGTGCCACACTTATCATTTGGGACAATATATGAGTATGTTGGTTGTAGCAACATACACTACATGAATCAGCTATTTGCCGTCTGCCATGGCAAACGACAAAGGCAGATTCACGGACGGCAAAGACCTTTGCCGTCTGCTAGTAGACGGCCCCACTTCCAGCACAGAAAACCACGGTAAAGGGCTTCTTTGCCGTCTGCATAAACTAAGCGGACGACAAAGATCTTTGCCGTCAGCCATACAATGAAAACAGACGGCAAAGGAGTTGGACGGCATAGCACATGTGTTAGCGCTGTTAGCACAGTGAAAACAAGTGGCTAACTGAAAGTGCAACTGTCCGTGGGTGGTTTTGGTAATTACTAACATCATATAGCTCATTGAACTAATGCTATTTCAAGATGATCATTTCAGAAAGTTCAATGACTGGCATGGCATGGATTAGGAATGTGGACCCCTCAAAATGCTAAGGATACATGTTGGCTCAAGCTCAAGACTCTACATTTTCATTTTAGTGATCCAAGATCACATTGAGTCCATAGGAAAAGCCAATACTATTAGAAGGGGATGAGGTGTTGCTTAATGACTTACTTGCTCAAAATGCTTAGTGATATGCTCCAAAAACCCTCAACCACTTTCTCATATCCACATATGTCCCAAACCAAAAGTCAAACTCGGCCCCACCGATTTGATCTATCCGGCGCCACCGAGTTCACTTGACATAGCCATTGCCAGAAACCCTAGTCACTTCGTTCTCACCTATAGGGATCTCGGTCTCACCGAGATGGGATTGTAAACTCTCTGTTTCCCTTCGTCACGTTTCAGTCTAACCGAGATGAGCGATCGGTCCCACCGAGTTTGCAATGCAAACTCTCTATTTCCCCTTCGTAACATTTCGGTCTCACCGAAATGAGCGAATCGGTCCCACCGAGTTTGTCTGACCAACTCTCTGGTTAGCTTATTACCAAAGTCGGTCTCACCGAGTTTGTGTAATCGGTCTCACCGACATTACGTTATGCCCTAACCCTAATGAAATCAGTTCCACCGAGTTGACATGTCGGTCCCACCGAAAAGCCTAATGTTCACATTTTGAACTGAATTGGTCTGACCGAGTTTTCTGATTCGGTCCCACCGAGTTTGGTGAATTGTGTGTAAGGGTTAGATTTTGTGTGGAGGCTACATATACCCCTCCACCCACTCTTCATTCGTGAGGAGAGCCATCAGAACATGCCTACACTTCCAGCATACATTTTCTGAGAGAGAACCACCTACTCATGTGTTGAGACCAAGATATTCCATTCCAACCACAAGAATCTTGATCTCTAGCCTTCCCCAAGTTGCTTTCCACTCAAATAATCTTTCCACCAAATCCAAATCTGTGAGAGAGAGTTGAGTGTTGGGGACACTATCATTTGAAGCACAAGAGCAAGGAGTTCATCATCAACACACCATTTATTACCTTTTGGAGAGTGGTGTCTCCTAGATTGGTTAGGTGTCACTTGGGAGCCTCCGTCAAAGATTGTGGAGTTGAACCAAGGAGTTTGTACGGGCAAGGAGATCACCTAACTCATGAAGATCTACCCTAGTGAGGCAAGTCCTTCGTGGGCGATGGCCATGGTGGGATAGACAAGGTTGCTTCTTCGTGGACCCTTCATGGGTGGAGCCCTTCGTGGACTCACGCAGCCGTTACCCTTCGTGGGTTGAAGTCTCCATCAACGTGGATGTATGATAGCACCACCTATCGGAACCACGAAAAAAATCTCCGCGTCTACATTGCGTTTCCTCCCTCCAAACTCTTCCATTTACCTTCATGTGTAATGTTTTACATTCCACTGCTATACTCTTAGAATTGCATGTGTAGGTTGATTGCTTGACTTGTGCTAAGTTGCTAAAATCTTCCTAGACTTAATTGGGAAAAGGCTAGAATTTTATTTGGTCAAGTAGTCTAATCACCCCCCCCTCTAGACATACTTTCGATCCTACAAGTGGTATCAGAGCTTTGGTCTCCATTTGCCTTGATTTCCATAGCTTTTGGTGATCATCGCCTTGGTTTCACAACCTAGGAGAGTATGGCGTCTAGCGAGGGAAATTACCACCGTAGAGGTCCTTACTTTGATGGTACTAATTTTTCTAGTTGGAAGCATAAGATGAAAATGCATATTCTTGGACATAACCCCGCCGTTTGGGCTATTGTGTGTATTGGCTTGCAAGCTGAATTCTTTGATGGGAGAGAACCGAACCGTGAAGCTACTGCGGAAGAGTTGAAGATTCTGCAATACAACGCTCAAGCTTGCGATATCCTCTTCAACGGATTGTGCCCCGAAGAATTCAACAAAATTAGCCATCTTGAGAATGCAAAGGAAATTTGGGATACTTTGATTGATATGCACGAAGGTACCGACTCCGTCAAGGAATCAAAATTGGACGTGCTTCAAAGTTAGCTTGACAAGTTCAAAATGAAGGATGGTGAAGGTGTCGCTGAAATGTACTCTAGGCTTGCTCTCATCACAAATGAGATTGCCGGCTTAGGAAGTGAAGAGATGACCGATAGATTCATCATCAAGAAGATCCTAAGAGCTTTGGATGGAAAATATCATACCGTGTGCACATTAATCCAAATGATGCCCAATTACAAAGATCTCAAGCCAACGGAAGTCATTGGAAGAATTGTTGCTCATGAGATGTCACTCAAGGATAAAGAAGAGCTTCACAACAAGTCAAGTGGTGCTTACAAAGCCTCATGTGATGCTCCTACATCATCAAGTGAGAAACAAGCCTTCAATGAAAAATTGAGCCTAATGGTGAAGAACTTCAACAAGTTCTACAAGAGTAGAAGCAAGGAAAGAAGTTCCAAGTATGGGTCCTACAATGACAAAAGATCTTCAAGTCATGAGCGTAATTGCTATAATTGTGGAAGACCCGGACACTACTCCAATAAGTGTACGGCTCCCTACAAAAGAAGAGAAGACTCACCTAAAAGGAGAAGTAGAAGAGAAGAATCACCACCAAGAGAGAGGAGGAGTAGAGATGATCGTTATGAACGAAGAACCTCTCGGAGAAGCAAGGATTCGGAAAGGAAGGACAAGTCATCAAAGAGCTACACAAAATGAAGACATCAAGCTCATGTTGGTGAATGGGTATCCGGCTCCGACTCCGACCATCACTCCGAAAGAAGTTATCACTCCGAATCTGAATATACTCAAGATGAAGGTGTTGCCGGTCTAGCACTTGTGTCAACCAACTCCTACGACATATTTGACTCACCAAATGAGGGAATTGGAAGATGCTTCATGGCTAAAGGCCCAAAGGTATCACACCCCGAGTATGTTGATTTCAATAGTGATGAAGATGATTTGCTAGGAGATGATGATTTACTTGTTGACAACTCTAGTGATGAAAACTATGATGGACTTGCTATTAATCATGCTAATCAAGATAAAACGAATGACGATGATAAGAAGGAGATTGAGCGTCTAACTAAATAACTAAACACTCTTAAGTTAGCTCATGAAACTACCTTGGAAGATCATCGAGAACTTTTAAAGACTCATGAAAAGCTACGCTTTGAAAAGCTCAACCTTGAGCAAGAGCATGGGTTCTTAAAAGCTATCAATGATGATCTTCGCAAGAAAAGTTCTTCTTACATTGCCAAGTGTTTACTCTTGTCTACTTACATGCCACAAGTTAAATCGAGCAACAAGAGTAAGAAAGATTCTTCATCTAGTAGTAACAATAATCATGCTAAATCCAATGTTGTTGCTTCTAGTAGTTCTCTTGATTCCACTAATGATTCTCTTAGCCAAGTTACACTTGACCAAGAAAATAGCTTATTGAAGGGAATTATAGAGAAAGGTGTTTACAAGAGCCTTGCCGGAAGTAAGCAATTTGAAAAAAATTGTACGTAAGAAAGGAAGGCACTGGAAGAATCAAGGTGTTGGTTTTGAACGAAAGTTCAATGCCAATGGAGTTGAGTGGGAAGAAGATCAATATCCCAAGACAAAGTTTGTTCCTCAACAAGAGAAGTATGATCCTACTTCCTTCAAAGGGACACAAGCTCAAGATGATCTTCCACCACAAGACCACAAGTAAAAAGTCAAGGACAAGCTTCAAGAGGAGATTGATGCATTTGAAGAAGCTCCTAAGGCCTTGGTCAAGTGGGTTCCCAAGACTACATCAAGTTCTACTTCATCAAGTACGACTACAACTCCAAGGATTCCCATCAAGATGATGTGGATCCCGAAGAAGAAGAACTAGCGAGTTCTTGAGGGTGACTCCGCCAACATACTTCACTCATATCATTTTGGCTAGGACAAGTGCAAACAACTTCCACATCATGCACTAGTTCAAGGAGTCACAAACCCTCTTGTTGGTAAGACAAGGGACAAGGTAATCTAATGGCTTCATGGACATCATCTATGTGTACATCACTCTATGTCTATAAATATCCTTGTTTGTTCCTTGTGGGACTAACCCGTGTAGGTATTGAAAGTGCAACTCACTCCAATGGATTTCTCCAAATGATCTACACCAACATTGAGCATCCACATCTTCAACATCTACATGAAGTCATCATCGACGAAACCCAAGGTTAGTTCATCCCTCTTAGGGGGGATATCACATCTAGGGGGAGCTTTACTCCAAGAATTGAGCTGAAGCAACTCTAATGGTGTGAACACAACAATGCTTTATGTAAAAGTGGTAACCCCACTTGTGCTTAAACGATGAGTATGACCTATGATCAAATGTTCTCATTTGACTCCTAAGTCAATATACTCATATATAGATGACCTAGTCATCGCCAATTGCTTGATAGATGCTAGAGTGTTTGTGCATGCTTTGCCACATATTTCTTTTGCCATTTTATTGTGTGAGCATGTTGAATGCATGTTTTCCCATTCAAGGACATCCACTTATTGTTTTGCTTGTTTGGATTTTTCTCTTTTGCCAAGTGGATGGACAAGAATGCCTAAGAACCTCCTCTAGCTATCTATGCTTTTCTTGTCTCAAACTCTATTCATGCTACATCACAAAGTTTGATCAAGTCAGATTCGAACCACTCTGTGTGAGGAGCACTCGAAGTCCCCGATTCGTCATAGACTTAAACTTCCAAAAACTCTCTGTGCATTTCGGTATGACCGATCCATCCATTTCGTTCACACTGAGTTCACTGAGTTGATCTAGGTTTTCAATCTCGGTGCAACCAATTTGAACTTTTCGGTCACACCGAGTTGCAGTAACCGCTTGCGATTCTGCATCTCGGTGCCATCGAGTTGTTCCACTTGGTCACACCGACAGGATCGGGATATATATACCGACGGGGGAGATTTTGGATATTTCTTCAAAACCCTCAGCCCGTGCATATCCTACTCTGCCGCCTCGGGTCTCCGGATCGCCTTCTCGTCACCAGCAACCTCCTGCCGCCGGTTTCCGTCGCCGTCAATGGGATTCTGCTTCGCCATTGCCGCCGTAGCAAACTCACCGCCGAACTAGGGTATGAGTTCGATCTTTGTGCTAAATTCCTTACTCCGATTCCTAGCACATTGCTTTGGCATGATCTTCACCAAGTATGAAATCAATCTATCTAGAGAAAACTTCCTTTAGGTTAGGTTTGATTCAAAAATTTAGGGTTAGGTTTCCGCCAAACTCATCTCGGACCGACCGAGTTGTAGAAATCGGTCTCACCGATTTGGCTTAGGCCATTGCACATGCGCTTTTCGGTCTGACCGAAAATTGCAAATCGGTGCGACCGAGTTCAACTCTCTGTGAAACCCTAGCAATCTCGGAGTCACCAAAATGTGACTTGGTCTGACCGAGTTCACTAGTTTAGACTCCAAAAGTTGCTTTGGTGTCACCGAGTTTATCAAATCGGTAGCTCCGAAATGCTTTCTGTGGAGAACTAAAACTAAGATTTTGACTCATCTGTTTTGCAAAAACTCTGCACTTTGTGATGCTCATCTACTCTACCTCATCTATATCTATTCACAGGGTCTGCTGTCAGTTTGCTTGCCAGAATGTCTGACTAGAGTGATAGCCAGAACAAATCAGAAGAGCAAACAAGATCAGCTAGCTTATCTTAATCAGGCAACATTGAGGATTGAGAAGGGCTTTGCCACCCTGACTCAGAATCAGGAGAGCTTGGAGTGGATTATAGAAACAAAGTTCTATGATCTTGATCTGAAAGTCACTGAGATACAGACTGTAGTTGAGCAGCTCCAGGAGGAAGTAGAAGAGAGGAAAGGGAAGGCAACTACAGATGCTTTTCAGAAAGTGCCAAGAGGTCAGAGGTCAGCTGCAGTGCCAATGCCAGATACTAGAGCTACTTCATCTACACCAGCAGCAACAGCCTCAATGCCACCTCCAGCAGCCACTCCACCAGCTCCAGCTACATCAACTGATGCCTTCGTCCTTGGAGTTCTCTCTACACCACTTCCTGAAGACCAATCCTGAGAGACGCATAGCACTATGCATATTCAAACTTTTTGGTAACTTTTTGCCAAAGGGGGAGAAATGTATAGATCATAGGATTCGAGAGAGAGTGTTGCTTTCTTTGTCTCTCTTGCATTTTGGTTGATACTTTTGTGTGTGCTTGTTTGATACATTATGTCTTTGTGTGAGATACCTATATGATCATGTGCTTGATCATATCATACTTTATGTTTGCTTGGATGATTATCTTTTATATCCCTTATATGATCATTCACTTTGCTTGGTGATGAGTGCTTGTTTTAATTCCTATCGTTTTTAGCGCTCCACCAAGATGTATGTGACATGGAAGAGAAACCCATGATTCTAATCGATAGTGCATTTGCATTCAAAAGCAAATTTTAAATAATGCACAAATTTAGGGGGAGCTCTTGCTTATCACATACTTCTCAAAGCGACGATGTACTTTAAATCTTATTATCATTTGTCGAAGCTTTGATCTATATGTTGTCATCAATTACCAAAAGGGGGAGATTGAAAGTGCAACTATCCCTGGGTGGTTTTGGTAATTACTAACAACATATAGCTCATTGAACTAATGCTCTTTCAAGATGATCATTTCAGAAAGTTCAATGATTGGCATGGCGTGGATTAGGAATGTGGACCCCTCAAAATGCTAAGGACACATGTTGGCTCAAGCTCAAGACTCTACATTTTCATTTTAGTGATCCAAGATCACATTGAGTCCATAGGAAAAGCCAATACTATTAAAAGGGGATGAGGTGTTGCTTAATGACTTACTTGCTCAAAATGCTTAGTGATATGCTCCAAAAACCCTGAACCACTTTCTCATATCCACATATGTCCCAAACCAAAAGTCAAACTCGGCCCCACCGATTTGATCTATCCGGCGCCACCGAGTTCACTTGACATAGCCACTGCCAGAAACCCTAGTCACTTCGGTCTCACAGATAGGGATCTCGGTCTCACCGAGATGGGATTGTAAACTCTCTGTTTCCCTTCGTAATGTTTTGGTCTAACCGAGATGAGCGATCGGTTCCACCGAGTTCGCAATGCAAACTCTCTGTTTCCCCTTCGTAACATTTCGGTCTCACCGAAATGAGCGAATCGGTCCCACCGAGTTTGCCTGACCAACTCTCTGGTTAGCTTATTACCAAAGCCGGTCTCACCGAGTTTGTGTAATAGGTCTCACCGAGATTATGTTATGCCCTAACCCTAATGAAATCAGTTCCACCGAGTTGACATGTCGGTCCCACCGAAAAGCCTAACGTTCACATTTTGAATTGAATCGGTCTGACCGAGTTTTCTGATTCGGTCCCACCGAGTTTGGTGAATTGTGTGTAATGATTAGATTTTGTGTGGAGGCTATATATACCCCTCCACCCACTCTTCATTCGTGAGGAGAGCCATCAGAACATGCCTACACTTCCAGCATACATTTTCTGAGAGAGAACCACCTACTCATGTGTTGAGAACAAGATATTCTATTCCAACCACAAGAATCTTGATCTCTAGCCTTCCCCAAGTTGCTTTCCACTCAAATCATCTTTCCACCAAATCCAAATCTGTGAGAGAGAGTTTAGTGTTGGGGAGACTATCATTTAAAGCACAAGAGCGAGGAGTTCATCATCAACACACCATCTATTACCTTTTGGAGAGTGGTGTCTCCTAGATTGGTTAGGTGTCACTTGGGAGCCTTTGTCAAGATTGTGGAGTTGAACCAAGGAGTTTGTACGGGCAAGGAGATCGCCTACTTCGTGAAGATCTACCCTAGTGAGGCAAGTCCTTCGTGGGCGATGGCCATGGTGGGATAGACAAGGTTGCTTCTTCGTGGACCCTTCGTGGGTGGATCCCTCCGTGGACTCGCGCAACCATTACCCTTCGTGGTTTGAAGTCTCCACCAACGTGGATGGACGATAGCACCACCTATCGGAACCACAGAAAAAATCTCCGCGTCTACATTGTGTTTGATCCCTCCAAACTCCTCCATTTACCTTCATGTGCAATGTTTTACATTCCGCTGCTATACTCTTAGAAGTGCATGTCTAGGTTGATTGCTTGACTTGTGCTAAGTTGCTAAAATCTGCCAAGACTTAAAATTGGGAAAAGGCTAGAATTTTATTTGGTCAAGTAGTCTAATCACCCCCCCCCTCTAGACATACTTTCGATCCTACACTAACGGCATACTTACTCCGAGTTTCTCGAGGACCAAACTGACGCACATCGATCATTAGAAGATCCAAGGATTATCACGTCCATGAAGGCGAATTGTACTAGAAAAGCGTCATAGGAGTACTCCAATGATGTATATCTGAGGAGGAAAGCAAATAGCTCATTTCAGCAATTCACTCCGGCATGGGCGGCCATCACGCCGCACCTTGGACCTTGGTAAGCAAGGCTTTCTGAGATGGATTTTTCTGGCCAACCACTAGAGCAAACGCAAAAACACTTGTCCAAAAGTGTGCTGGGTGTCAGGTCTTTGTAAACCAAAGTCACATGCTCGCCTAGGATCTTCGGACTATTCCGATCACTTGGCTCTTCGCGGTCTGGGGGCTTGACATGGTTGGCCCACTTAGAGGGGGGACCAACAAAATGAAATATGTACTCGTTATGGTAGATAAGTTCACAAAATGGATTGCTGCAAAGCCCTTAACCTCAGCCAAAGTGGGGCCAGTGCTAAATTTTATATCCTGCGTGGTTCACCATTCCGGTGTACCACATCACATAATTACGGACAATGGGTCCAATTACACTGCCAGGGAAGTAAAGGCATGGTGTGCAAAAATGGGCATTAAACTTGATTATGCTTCAATCCAATGGAACTGAAATATATTGATGATAACATAAAGGGTTCCGATCTGGAATCATGGTACTTGGGCCCTAGTGACAAGAATTAAGCATAGTGTTAGGACCAAGATTATATCGACCAGAGGAGGATGAATGGGAGATTAAAAAATTCTTGCAAATGTTTTGAATTGAGCCAGAATGGAATCCACTTTAACACTGAAAGATGGCTGAATTGAGCAAGATATGATACATAGAATGAGCGCAAATGTAAAGTGATTGCATGGTCCTGTTGCCATAGAGCAAGAAAAGTAGTTACCGAAAGTAGAGCACGAAAAGCCAATGCCCTCCAATGGTCCTGTTACTCCGATGTCTTTATGATTGTCAGAATATAAAAGTTTGGATTCATAACAGGCTCAAATTTATAAGGTTTAGCAAATGCCCACCAATTTGGACAACCGAAGTAGGCTTGGTCTTGTTCGTTATAGATCATAGACTTGAATAGAAACAATCTTCTGTCTCGAGGTAGGCAGTGGTGCTAGTCTCCTCATCCATGGCGTTACCATTCAGCTTCTGTATGACATATAGTCTTGCAAAATAGGGGATGCACTGAGCGAAATAAAAAACCAAAAATTATGCTTGTTACTCAAAAACCTTATGACATTCTTACGAAGGAAATATGTGCAATAATTCATAAAACTTATGTGAAGTATTTGAAGTTCTCCTGAAGCGTGAGGGAGAAGCAATTGTTGCCCAATCCAAACTCATCACACAAACAGCATGTGTCAAAACAGTTGGGGCACTCCATTTGTTGCGTTCATATTGACAAATAACATAAAAGATTAAAAATCAATGGAAAAAATCGGCATGACCTTTGCTAAAAAATATTAAACATATTGATTGCCAAAAAATTGGCGAAATGAAAATTAATCAATGTTTCTCCAAAACATTCACAATACTCTTTTTTGAATCCCTGCAAATTTGCCAAGCTAAAGTATCTAGAAAAGAAAATGTGAGTAAGCAATGTAGAGTGTAGTATACCTGCGTAACCCAATCATTTAAATGTTGAATGTACTATACCTAGAAAAGAGAATGTGACAACAACCACATACTTTGCTAAAAAACAAACAACAAACTAATTAACAAAATCTGATAAATTGAAGGGGGCGCATGGGTAACCAAAATCACTTTTGTCCTAAGCAACTGTAGGGGCACGTGCTAGTAACCAAATTAATAACTGCAAGAGATGAATTAAATCAGATCTAACTACCGACATGAGGGATGTAGGAGGTAAAGCAAACCTCGGCGTGACAACGGGAGACACATCGCCCTGACGACTTGTGGACGTGAGGCAACAACAGGTGGCGCTAGGGTTTTAGGGGAAATTTGGGGGAGAATAAGAAATCGATCGTTTTGAGATTTGGGGGAAACGGCTAAGTATGTCGCGCAGGTGAAGTGGTATGGGCGGGATTGTCCCCAGCAGTGACGGGCACCCCACAACGCCCGCCACACCTAATAGGTTAGCAGTGGCGGACACTCACAAAGGTCCTTCGATGATTAAACACAGTGATGTGGGTGTTTTTCCATGCGTGTCACTGCTATTTATTTCCAAATTCTATGTGAACATAGTGTTTTCGTTGTATTTAGGTTACATTTTTGTAACCAATTTTTTGTGGGGTTTAAAGTTATATCATAATTATATTCATGTGAAAATTTTGCCATTTTTGGCTTAATATGGTAATGAAGCATTAAATGAATTTCTAGTCATTAAATTGAGAAAACTGCTCTTTGATTCTAAAATATGTGCAAATGATGTCTAAAAAGGATGAAATTTGACATGGTTTCATTATATGACCGCTATAGGTGTAGTAAAAATTTGAGAGAGTTACGAGAAAACCTTGATTCACTTTGTGTACATACTAAACAATCTCTCATGAAGTATCAGGGTTTCGAACGAAAATCGTCTGCTTCGGTAAAGAACAAATTTTTTTACATCATTTTCCCTTTAATTTTTTATATATTGAGTATGCACCACTTAAATCAAATTTTGGACTGTTTTTGGTTGATTTGCTAAATTTAAAGCGTTAAATAATTTTCTAGCCATTAAAATGAGCAAAACCCTCTTGGATTTAAAAATTTATGAAAAGAGCTTTGAAAGGGACTAAAATTGGCATGGTTTCAGTATATGACCATGCTCTTCGTGCTCTGAGAAGGGTGTGGTAAAAATTTGAGAGTGTGACGGGAAAAACTTCATGCTCCTCGTGTACAAACTAAAAAACGTCACGAGGGTTTCGAATGGAAACCGTGTGCTTTGATAGATAGCTCAACTTTTTGTATTGAATATGCACCATTGAAAGTCCCATGCTCAAATATGGGATTATTTTTGGTTGATTCTATAATTTTAAAGCAGTAAATGAATTTCTAGCCATTAAAATGAGCAAAATGCTCTTGGATTCAAAAAAATATGTATGGCGATGAGCTCTGAATAGGATGAAACTTGGCATGGTGTCATTATATGACCCCTATAGGGTCTAGTACAAATTTGGGATTATTTTGAGTTGATATAATGATTTTAAAGCATTAAACGAATATAGCTGTGGCAGGAGCTATTACCTGTCTGCCACTGCTAAATTTAGAAATTGATGGCGCGGGTTAGTGAAATATAGTTGTGGTGGAGTCTCTAAAAGTCCGCCACTAGCACATCATGAACAAGGGGTGGGCCGCTGTTTGGCGCCCGTCATTGTTGTTTTTATCACACGTCTGATTCTATAAAAAATTACGAGTGGTGGGTGGCGATACTTGCTTGTCACTGATGCATAAGTAGCAGTGGTCGGCAGTGATTCTCACCCTCCACTAGTCATTCACCAAAATAGCAGTGGCGGGGCTTAGACATCGCCCGCCACTAATGTAATGAAATCGACAGAGTGAAAGATGTGACTTCTTTTGACGACCAATTTATTGGACTCTTTCTTTCCCCTCTCACAAGACGACTAGCTAGGGCAAAACCTTCCCTTGATCTTCGCTCATGAGCCTGTGGATTCGCCTCTATCAGCCCATGGCTCTGGCAGTCGGTGGTGGGAAAGGGAATCTTGGTGCCTCGCCCCTCTTACTAGATAGGTTAGAGTTTTGGTCCACGTAGGGGCGGCCCTTCATCTTTGAGTTGTTTTTTCATACTCCAATAATCCTTCTCGAATTCATTCGTCGAGATGGAATTGATGGAGTTCTGACTTAGATTCCTACCAGCTCCTTGGGGTGGTGAGTTTAGTCTTTGTCGTCGTGCGTACGCGGTGGCGAGATTTGGGGCCAAGTTCTTCATATCGATTTAAGGGTTCAAAAACGACGACTACAGCTCCGGGGCTCTGGTCCTTAGGGGCACATGCATCAAGACTTATCGAATGTCTCAACAAGGTCAGGTTAGCTCTGGTATGGAGCAGTGACATCGGCTCGTCGACGGCCCATTTTGTTCGTTGCAATGTTCGTCGGTGATCCAAGGACGTCGATATACTTTTTTGATTAGGTTTGAGATGCTTTGTATTTCTGATAAACCTTTATCATAACCGATTAGGATCATTTTTGAAAAAGTTTGAAATTGAGGGAGCTCTTGCCTTGCATCATAATTTTTTTAAATAATCCCAAGGTCCACTCATGCCCATATACTGCATTGCCACATCAAACGCAACAATATCAGTCAATCTCCACCATTGGATTTCAGCAAATGGACGATCTATTAATTGTAAAGTACATACCATAAAAGAAAGGTTGGCAACCACTTGCACACACCTTTTCTTCTATGGCAAATAAGATCGATCCAAACACCACCAACCAAATTCAGACTAATCCGCGTGCCCAATGGAACATGAAACCACGTACTGCATTTATTTTATCATTATAGTACTACTCCCGAAAGCACAGCGTAACTTCCTCCTCCTGCTGACGACTGACGGGTACGCAACAAGAGTGATCAAAATAGCGTCATTGCCTAAAAAATCAATTTCGAGAAAATAAGGTGCAGCTTCGCGCGGGGAACACGACGTCTGGTGTATATTGAAATGAATCTAGCAGCCAGATCAGCAGGTATGATGAACTAAAATAATTTAGCTACGCATCAGATAATAAGATCGTAAAGATGCCTATATTGTTATAGAAGTGCAGTTGACGACTGTTGACTCCGCTACCCTTAGAGCTGATGCTCAACAACTATCGAACTTCACCTGCTCCGATGGTGATTGCCGATTGAATATGCAAGATAGCTTTACCGGCCTGCAGTTGGTGTACACAAGGATAAAGACTATGGGGGTCCCAGAAACAACAGTATTATAGATTAAATAGGAGTAGCTGTCATGTAACAACGAAAAACTTTCAGAAACGCTCTGGCTTACTATGTGGCTTATCTAACTGGAAAGTGCTACGAAGCAGGTCGACATGTCAAAAGGTTCCGAATTTTTTGTTGTATATCAAGTCGCGTTGCCCATAACGAAAGCACAGTCGCACACGCGCAAAAGAAAAGCAAATTGAAACAAGAGACATGGACAGGGCAGGGCCTGGCTCGGAGCTTTGGTTTGCACTAGTAGCGTTATGCAATCACAAAACAATCATTGCCCGCATGAAGGACACACGGAAAAAGATTCAAGGATGAGAAAAATGATTGTGAGATATTCGAAGAGTTTGTGAACGTTGATACAACACAATATATGTATCACATATATTTGAAAGATGCAACCAATTCATGTATTGCTTTGGTACACCCCCTATAGAAAAGTTTATGGTTTACGATGCATATTGAAAGTGGAGATTAGAAGGTACCATTCAATCAAAAAGCACAGTGTAGTCTTTTGTATTCAAAACAACCTACTCAATATGTGTACCAAAGCAAAACTCATTCATAATATAGCCAATTTGTGACTTTGCACAATTTTCATGTTAGTGAGAGCCATCATTAGTAATCACTCTTGTAATGGGCTATCATCTAGATTGATGCCCTCCTCCTCCTCCTCCAAGAAAGAAAGTTACGGTTCATGCCTCTCGCCGGTGCCGGCGCAGATCCGTCTCGTCTCCGGTGGCCCTAGGGCTATGGAGGCGCGGTGGATCCGGGTAAGAGCCGGCGGGAGGGCTCCGGTTTTAGTCGGTTTTTTCAATCTTGTTAGGGTTTGTGTCCTGCTCAGGAAGGCGAGACGACGGCGGCTCCCTGAAGATGGAATAAAGGTCTCCCTGCCTAGTCCCCGTTCCGGCGGTGCGTCTAGCATCGCTGGTGGGCGTGTGAAGGTGTGTCTCCGACGGGTCTATCTTTGGTGGATTTGCTCGGATCTCGTCGTTGTTCATCTACGTTCGTGTGTCTTCGATTTGGATCCTTCCAATCTACGTTATTCTTCATCAGCGGCGGTTGCTGTTCTGGGGTGCTGGTCCTATGGGGCCTTAGCACACTTCCCGACTGTCTACTATAACAAGTTGTGCCCGACTCCGCCGATGGAGGGGCGATGACGGCGGCGCGCCTTCGGCCCGCTTCAGTGCTTGTAGTCGTCGCTAGGTGGTCTACGGATATGGATATAATTTTTATTTCTGGTGTTCCTTGTACTGCCGTGATTGAAGATGAATAGATCGGAAGTTTTCCTGCAAAAAAAAAAAGAAGTTACTAGAATAGTATTTATCCACATGTTGGAAAAAGCTGGAATAGTTCAACTCTTTTTGATTTCTGTTTTGTTATCTGTACATATTTGATATATTAATAGAAAATACCGTAGAACAATTGTTCTACAGTTGGTGCTTCAAAAAAAAGGGCTATCAGATTGATTGTTTGTTTTTCACCATTTGTCTTTCTCTTTCTTATACATTCATTATGTTTACTTAGAAGCACATGTAGATCCCTCGCAAAAAAAAAGAAGCACATGTAGAGGCGGGCTCTTGCATTAGAACTCACTCCTCACATTTTTACTTGTTTCTCCTCCATATAGACAAAAGTGACAATTAAGCTAAAAGTGCCCTTCTAATCTTG
This sequence comes from Aegilops tauschii subsp. strangulata, assembly GCF_002575655.3. Taxonomy (NCBI): domain Eukaryota; kingdom Viridiplantae; phylum Streptophyta; class Magnoliopsida; order Poales; family Poaceae; genus Aegilops; species Aegilops tauschii. The sequence goes on from NC_053035.3 coordinate 394,549,183, forward strand.
AGTTCAAATGATCCTCCAATTTTTTTTACAACAAACATTGCTTAGTTTTATTCCTGCTTGAAATTTTTCGTGATGGAGGTCTGAGGAAAAAAAAACAAAATCAGCACTCCAAAATGCTTTCAAAATAGTCTTTTTGGAGCTACGATTTTATTTTTTTCTGCTAAGCATTACCATTGTTTTTTATTCACAAAAAGGTGAACGCATGTATGACATTCAACAATGCTTGTTGCCAAAAATTTCAGATTCTTTTTACTATTTGTTTCAATTTTACTGTATACTTGCTCAAAATCTGGAGCTATAAAACTTTCTTTATGCTTGCTCTAAATCTATATAGGAGTACTTTTGCAATGTCTACAGCTATCATTGGCATGCAATATCATCTAGATTGTATTGTATTGTTGATGTATCAACATCCACGGTTACTACACTGCACTGTAGTAGAATTGCAGAAACAAATAATTCTATACTTACACCAGATAATTCCTGCACGATTATCTGAAATAATGAGGTCTGTTATTTTAAACTTTTACCTACTGCCTTTCCTAGGAAGAGTGTAGCAACAACTTGACGCAGTAGCAGAATGTTTCAGGCTGTCACCTCACATATAGCTCATGGGCGTGCAAACAAAATACATGTGAACAAAAACATGGATTATTCCACTCGATGTATTTTATTCAAGCAAGTGGAACATTCCATTCGAATCATATGGAGCAAACAGACCACAATGATAGGTCAACAAGATTCCAAGTTACAGTTCACACCGCACCACTACAGTGGCTAGTGCATGGAGCACCCGTCCCTTATAAATGGCCACCTCCCACTCGTCCCCTTCGCTCTCATCACGCGCATCCAAGAACGACCAGCTCTCCTCTTTTGCTACTGCCTGTGCAGACACGAGACCTCCGGCAGTGAGTTTCGGAGCGGCCGCGTTAAGTTCTGCCTCCGCATTAGCTGCGGTTTCCGGAGGCTGGGTGCATACGGGTGAAGCCGGTGGCCAGCCAGACATGCCTAACCGGGTGGACAACGACTCCGGGGGCGGCGGCGGAGCGGGGGAGCCCGTGGAGGCCAGCGGCGGCGTGTACGAGACAGTCCTGCCACCGGGGAAGAGCGAGCGGTTCGCGGAGCCCGTGTCCGCGCCGCATGGAGGCGGGGGCGGCAGCGACAGCGACGAGGTGGAGATCACGCTCGACGTGCTGGACGACTCGGTGGTGGTGCGAAGCGTGAAGCCGGTGGCGGGAGGGGAGGACTCGGCGGTGACGCTGGAGAAGCGGTCGTCCTCGCACGGCCGTGGCGTGCTCCGGAACGCCTCCGCGCGGGTCAAGCAAGTGTCTCAGGGGCTCCGGCGGATCGCGTCCTTCAACCTCCGGGGAGGCGGCCCTAGCCGCATCGACAGGTCCAACTCCAAGCCCGTCGCCACGCACGCGCTCGAGGGTCTCAAGTTCATCAGCGGCACTAACGGCTCCGCCGAGTGGACCGCCGCCGACGCCGAGAGGGTTTTCGACAGAAAAGCCAAGAATGGGCGCCTCTCCCGCTCCAAGTTCGGCGAGTGCATCGGTAAAACACCTCGCCTCGAAGTACAAAATATTATGCGATTAGGACCGATTAATTGTGTGTACGACTGCGTCTTCACTACGGTTTAACAATGTCGCAGGTATGAAAGAGGCCGCGTTCGCCGGTGAGTTGTTCGACGCGCTAGCAAGGCGGCGGAACATCACCGGAGACAGCATCGACAAGTCGGAGCTGCGTGAGTTCTGGGATCAAATTTCAGACACCAGCTTCGACAGCCGCCTGCAGACCTTCCTCGACATGTAAAAGCTGATTAAACTCCGGCCAACCCCATTATCTCTTATAATTACTACGTCCTCATCAGTTTACTTTGGTTTTGCTAAGAGCACTGCCATGTCATCAAAAGCTAACAATATCATTCACTCATATTATTTCTAAAAAATAATATCATTCACTCATGCAATAAAGTTGACTATAAGGTTGACTCTTAGGCTAGTAATTTTTTTTTCACTTTCCCTGTTCCTCTTTCCTCTCATTTACTAGTATTAACTAGGAGCACCTTTAGGGCATTTTCAATGCAGGGTGCCTGTAGAGGCGCTTAGGCAAATAAAATAAATATCATAAAATTAAAAAGCTCACGTAAGCATTCTCCGTTCCAACACTAGCCCCTAGTATAGGCGCTAACAAACTCCAACAAACGTAGCTATTGCGCCCAGATTTTATCTCATGCGCCAAGCAAACTACCTAAATGTTGGACTCCTACTCTTGCGCCGATGCCAAAATATAAGCGCTGGACTTCAAGATTACCAGATTGCCTCCAGCTAGCGCCACCCATTTGAAATGCCCTTAGAGGCTGACTCTTGTATTAGAGCACACTCCCTTCCTTTTTACTTGTCTTTCTTCTTCACATCGACAAAAATAACATGTAAGTAGGCTTATAACCCATTATTGTATTTCCTCTAAGACATAACTAGATGTGCCCTAAGTATTACACATCTAAGTCCTATGTAATTGATTTTACGTGAAAATTCTTACGGGTATTTTCCTTTTTTATGTTTAATTGAGTCATGTTTTTGTGAGGACTAGGCACATACTATATTTTCAACGTTTTGTAATTAGTCTAGACTACGGTCCTCCCCATAGATTTGGACTTAATTATCCATCTAATCTTGTCAGCGTTTTTTAATAACTAATCAAGCTCAAAAGTACCCGTTTCAAGTTGGTTTTAAAGGAACCGTACACTGAAGCAGCCCTCACTAACTAATACTAGTACCTAACTCTTTTCTTAATTAGCTTTAAGAATCATAATATGTTTTCTTTTGGGAAGAGAGGGGGGGGGGGAGGTAGGGAAGTTTTTACGATATAGTATAACTCACGTATTTTGTTCGTCAATTTGATGGTCAAACGTAGACCTTAGACTAGTCATAGTGTTGAATAACTTAAACCAGTAACATACATACTTTACTAGTCTATGTGACTACTTTCATGGTGGGTTATGTATAAGCTTGATAATATAAAGACCTTCGTTCATTATTTGTGAAGCATTTTTCAATGTGAAGCATTTTATGATGGTAACATACTTATGTTACTTCATTTGCCTGTTCCATCTTTAATTACTTATCGTGTCATCTTTTTACCTATATAGCATGCATGTTACTCTATATTGGTTGTAATAACGCTTGAGATTATGAGGCGAAGGAAGTATTTTGTTACTCCCACTATGAGTATGATAAGTACTTAAGTAATACTAGTACTCCCTCCGTTCCTAAATATAAGTCTTTCTGGAGATTTCATATGAACTACATACAGATGTATATAGACGTAGTTTAGAGTGTAGATTCACTCATTTTACTCTGTATGTAGTCTATATTAAAATCTCTACAAAAACTTATATTAAACGGAGGGAGTATGAGAAAGAAGGGAGCATTGTAGCATTTATTTAACCAAAACCACTTAATTTAGCTCTCTTACTAAACCAACAAGTTACGAATCACGACTATGATTACGTAACCAACAGGGTGGACAAGAACGACGACGGGAGAATTAGCGAGGACGAGGTCAAACAGGTAAATTTTCACTACTCTTTCAGTGGTTCATTCAAGCGTTCTATTTTTGCTGGTTGTGCCTTTTTGTTTTTATGTTTCGCTTTTGTTTGTGTATCTGAGATGAGTTTCATAGTTTATTAATACCTTAATTAATAAAATGGTTGTGTGCATTGCTTGATGCAGAGGCCAAAGGTAATCCTCTTTTTTCAAAAATAAATAGATTATCAAATGTCTCCTCATTCTCCAAAAATAGCAAACGGAGGGTGTGTGTTCTGTGATTTTCAACGATGGACGTGTTGAACAATACTCGCTCGACCAGATTGCCATTTCACATCTGCACATAGGAGTCATCAACGTACCAGCACGACATGCTTGTAAGCATGTTCTCGTGACCGATTTTGATCCTTTTCCCACAAGTTCTCACGTACTACTCCTTCAGTTCACTAATGTAAAACGTTTTAGACATTTCCGACAAGACCAAAAACAGTTTAAAAAGACATTTCTGAAACGTCTTACATTACTGAAAAGAGGGAGTACTGACCAACCCAACGAGCCTTGTTTGGTTCATGTCTTTCACATCCAATTGCGTAACTATCTTGTTGTCTTAGTTTTCTTAACATGAGCAAATTGCTGGAACATTGACTTTTTGGGGGCTTATTCTGGTTTGCTCTGCAGATCATCACGTTGAGCGTATCGGCGAACAAGCTAACGATGGTCCCGCGACAGTGCGAGGAGTATGCACGTCTCATCATGGAGGCGTTGGACCCCGACAAACTCGGCTACATCGAGGTAAAACAACGGCCTTATTTGCCATGCAAGATTGGTTTGTGTTACTGACGGTGATGCATAGAATTAATGGTGATACTGGTTTGCAGCTGTACAACCTGAAGATGCTGCTACTGGAGGCGCCGAGCGAGTCGACAACCAACAGCCACAAGCTCAGCAAGCTGCTGAGCCAGCGTCTCCGCCCAACGACGGATCCCAGTCCTGTCCGACGGTGGTACAAGCGTGCCAAGTGCTCCTTGGAGGACAACTGGCGGCGCTGTTGGGTAATGCTTCTGTGGCTCTCCATTTGCGTGGGCCTCTTCGCCTGGAAGTTCATGCAATACCGCCATCACGCCGTATTCGGGGTGATGGGCTACTGCGTGTGTGTGGCCAAGGGCGGGGCCGAGACGCTCAAGTTCAACATGGCGCTCACCCTCCTCCCCGTGTGCCGCAACACCATCACTTGGCTCCGGAGCCACACCACCGCGGGACGAATCGTGCCCTTCAACGACAACCTCAAATTCCACATGGCGATCGCCGTTGGGATCACTGTCGGCGCCGGGCTACACGTCATCTCTCACCTGGCATGCGACTTCCCCCGGCTGCTGCACGCCATGGACGACGAGTACGAGCCCATGAAGCCATTCTTCGGCGACGCCAAGCCGCCCAACTACTGGTGGTTCGTGAGGGGGACAGAGGGGTGGACGGGGCTAGTGATGATGGCACTCATGGCCGTCGCCTTTACGTTCGCCACGGCACCGCTCCGCAAGGGGAAGCTCCGCCTTCCAAAGCTCAAGAAGCTCGAGAGCCTCGACAGCAACCACGAGCCTAGGGAGCTCACCCGCTTCGCCAGGCTCGTCAACGCCTCGTGTAGCCGCCTCACTTGGTTGGTCAACGCCTTGCTCAACCGCTTCACTGGGTACAACGTCTTCTGGTACACACACCACCTCCTCCTCGCCGTTTACGCGCTGCTCATCGTCCATGGACACTTTCTCTACCTCAACAAGAAGTGGCAAAAGAAGTCGGTAAGTATGAGGGTATTTGTTATGCATCTTACTACTTCTAGGACAAAGTAGTATTGAGTCATCTCTGTTCGTGGTCGTTGAGTACATAACAACTTCAGAAGTATAGTAATACTTCCATGTGAGTTTATTAGTCCCTGTCATATTTTGTGTCAAAATTTGATTAGCAAAATATTAATGCATGTTATAAAAATCATATTTTTGGACTCGGTATTTGAATGTAGTGTTGAATGATAGAGTATTATCTTTGCCAAATCGATGACCTACATAATAAAATCATATGCATATGCTATGCACCCAACTAGAGGTTGAACTATTAATTATTAACTCAATATATGTCTATGCTTGTGCTACTAAGTGCAGACGTGGATGTACCTGGCGGTGCCGATGACCGTGTACGCATGCGAGCGGCTGACGAGGACGCTGCGATCGAGCGTGAGGTCGGTGAAAAAAGTCAGGGTGGCCGTGCATCCGCACCCGGCGACCCTGCTGTCGCTGCACTTGTCCAAGCCGCAGGGGTTTAGGTACAAGAGCGGGCAGTACATCTACGTCAAGTGCCCCGACGTCTCGCCATTCCAGTGGTACGTATGTACGCTGCAGCCGGCGGGCACGCTTAGTTTAACCAGTGACCGGCCAATCCGTCTGATCAATGAACGTCCGTGCAGGCACCCGTTCTCCATCACGTCGGCGCCAGGGGACGACTACGTCAGCGTCCACATCAAAACGCTCGGCGACTGGACCAACCAGCTCAGGAACGCCTTCTTAAAGGTACGTGCGTGCTTCTACATACCAATGCGATTAGTCGCGTTGATCTCCTCGTCAGCCTCTAAGTCAAGCTTGTTCATCATATAAAAAGAAGTTACTGTGTACGAATCGCAGGTTTGCCCAACACCGACAGAGGGGACGACCGAGATTCTTCGGGCGGAGTACAACCGTGACAACGCCGTGTCCAACCCGAGGTACTATTTCCTGTGCTTGTGAAATAGTTTCCCTTTTGGTTGTGAAAATTCGCCCTGGTGTTTTCATTTTGTTGGCGCAATAAGCCATGTCCCCGCCATGGTGAACGGCGTCAGGCGCGCCAGGTCCGGTCCGTGGCCGCGTCAAGCTTGTGTCTGGGCATGGTCCGACTATTGTACAAGTATAGTCCGACTTGTGTATGGCATGTTTGCGTGCGTGTGTGTGTGCGCGCATCCGACACGCAGATGTAGGGTTAGGCTATTGGCGAGCGTGGAGAGTTGGGCGCGTCGATCTGTTGCGGGCTCGCCGCGGCCCGGGCGTGTGTGTGCGCATCGTGGGCGCGGCTAGAGCGGGCCGGATTGAGTGCGCGAGTGGGTTAAGACGTGGGGTATGTGCCGTGGCGTGGCCCTGGGTATAAGAGTTCTCCCGTGTCCGTTGTAACAGTGTGGCCTAAGTTCGTGCTCGAGGAAGAAGTCGTTCGTGCGGCAGGCATTCGTGCGCCGGAAATTCGCTGTGTCCATCGTGTCCTCTCTTCCTTCCTTCTCCTCCTTCAGTCTGTAGAGAGAGAGAGAGAGAAAGGTACAGCTACGGCGAGCTAGGGTTCGTGCGTGGACTCCAACACATTTCGGTTCATGTGATTATGGATCACAACCGATTTGATGTGCCATCCCCTGGAGTGGTCCAACCCAGCCAGACTAGTGTCGAAAAATGCATGCAAATGCCATTACTAATAGCACATCAATAAATTTTCGATCTTTAGACAATTCTTCAGCACTTTGAGCTTCATGAAGGGATTGAAGACTCCATTGCTTCCAAACTCATCATTGACTCGTGCTATTTTGCTAAGTCGCCCTCTGTGATGCATTCTTGCGTGAATAAAATCTACTACTCACTCCGTCCCAAAATAAGTGTCTTAATTTTATACCAACTCTAACAAAGTTGTACTAAGTTTAAGACACTCATTTTAAGACGGAGGGAGTATATGTTATCCCTAAGTTTCCCTTAATTATGTGATCTATGGTCATGTGAATTTATCCCGGTCAATCAATATTACAAGCTTAATTACCGAAAGTAACCATGTGCTTGCTGTGCTGCAGCCTCCCGAAGGTGCTGATCGACGGGCCATACGGGGCGCCGGCGCAGGACTACAAGGAGTACGACATCGTGCTACTGGTGGGACTCGGCATCGGTGCAACGCCTATGATCTCGATCATCAAGGACATCATCACCAACGCGAGGCGGCTCGACGGGGACGTTGAGTCCGGCAACGGCAACGGCGGCGGCGCGAGCCTGTTCCGGACCTGTCGAGCCTACTTCTACTGGGTCACCCGGGAGCAGGGCTCCCTGGAGTGGTTCCGTGGGGTCATGGACGAGGTGGCCGAGGCCGACGAGAAGCGCATCATCGAGCTCCACAACCACTGCACCAGCGTCTACCAGAAGGGCGACGCCCGGTCGGCGCTCATCGCCATGCTCCAGTCCCTCCACTACGCCAAGAACGGCGTCGACGTCGTCTCCGGCAGCCGCGTCATGTCCCACTTCGGCCGGCCGGACTGGGCCCAAGTCTACCAACGCATCGCCGACGAGAATAAGCAAAAACGCGTCGGTCAGTACCATTGCGAAACCAACTATACACTACTTCATTTTTTGCGATACTACTGCTATACATCATATTCAGCCACCGTACCTTGTAGCACCACACGCTTTTGTGTGGATAGCATTGTTCTACTTTTCTGAACTGACACTAATTAACTCTGTGTTTCTCGGATGGATATCACAGGAGTGTTCTATTGTGGCGAGCCGGTGCTCACGAACGAGCTGCGCGGGCTTGCAAAGGATTTCTCAAGAAAATCAAGCACAAAATTCGTGTTCCACAGCGAGAATTTCTAGTTTTGCAAGACATCCAGCCAGAAGAGGGTTCTCCTTTTATTTTTCCTGGCAGAAAAAAAGAGAGAGAAGAGGTTTCTCCTTTTGCAGAACCCGTGTTAATTTAGCTCCTAGATTAATAACGTTGTGGCTTCCCGTACTGTGTGCCCGGAGTAGGGGAGAGCGTGGACGCCAGCGGCGGCGTGCGGGAGAGAGCCGTGCCTCCGGGGGCGCGGAAGACCAACGCAACCAACGCCTCTCTGTTTTGCCAACGAAATCATTTTCATTTATAGTACGTATTATTTATTAAAAGAAAACACGCCAAACGTTTCCTCGTCTTCGTCTTCCTCCACCGATCCGCCACCCACCCAATTCGATTCGCGACTCGCAAGAACCTCCTTCCTCTCCCTGTCGACCACCTTCGCCGACGCCTCGCCCTCGCCTCGCCTCGCCTCGCCTCGCCGCCGTTATTTGCTCGCGCGCCTCCGGCGGCCGCCCGCTTGCATGCCATCTCCTCCCCTCCCTCCTCGAAAAAGCCGACTTTTTTCTTCCCCGAATTCCGGTTCCGGCGATCCTTTGCCGCCGTCGCGTCGCCCCCCATTGTTTATCTTCGATCCCCGACGTCTTCGTCTCATCCGTCGCTCCGCCACCTCTCTCGTCTTCTACAAGTTCTCTCATCAGATCAATCTTGAAGATGCACGGCTTCAACTTCCTGGCCCGGACGGGACCCTACAAATCACTTGGGTCGCCGCCCGGCGCCAGCACACGACGTCTTGCGGTTGCGGTTGCGGGGACGGGACCGGTAATCCAGCCTGTGCGTGCGACGATCGATCGTCTCTCGTCTCGTCTCGTCTCGTCTCAACTGCTGCATGCATGCATGCGCGCACGCAGAGTGTTAGGCCGAATGCTCTGCTCCTCCCGACCCCGACCCGACCCATGCGTTTGAGCTGCTCCACGCCCGCCGGCGCCGTGGCATCCTGCATGCACCACATACGCGACTATTTCTTGTGCTTGTGAAATACTCCCTCCGTCCGTTTTTATTGATCTTATTAAATCAATCAGACAACCAGATACGACTAGGCAGGTGCGTACCCGCACCTGCGTGTCCCTGTGAATTTCCGCCCTATGTGATGCATCCTTGTGTGAATAAAATCTACTATCTGTTATCCTTAGTCACCCCGTAAAACACTGTAACTCTCGGTCGGTGTAGCATTACTACCTTGCTTATGTGATCTATGGTCATGTGAATCTATCTTGGTCAATCAATATTACCAGCTTAATTACCGAAAGTAACAACCGTGTGTTTGCTGTGCTGCAGCCTCCCGAAGGTGCTGATCGACGGGCCGTACGGCGCGCCGGCGCAGGACTACAAGGAGTACGACATCGTGCTACTGGTGGGACTTGGCATCGGTGCAACGCCTATGATCTCGATCATCAAGGACATCATCACCAACGCGAGGCGGCTCGACGGGGACGTTGAGTCCGGCAACGGCAACGGCGGCGACGCGAGCCCGTTCCGGACCCGTCGAGCCTACTTCTACTGGGTCACCCGGGAGCAGGGCTCCTTGGAGTGGTTCTGTGGGGTCATGGACGAGGTGGCCGAGGCCGACGAGAGGCGCATCATCGAGCTCCACAACCACTGCACCAGCGTCTACGAGAAGGGTGACGCCCGGTCGGCGCTCATCGCCATGCTCCAGTCCCTCCACTACGCCAAGAACGGCATCGACGTCGTCTCCGGCAGCCGCGTCATGACCCACTTCGGCCGGCCAAACTGGGCCCAAGTCTACCAACGCATCGCCGACGAGAATAAGGAAAAACGCGTCGGTTAGTACCATACCAAAAACTAATTACACTGCTCCTCCCGTTTTTTAACACAATACAAACGCAGCTGCTCACAAACATGCACATGCTACTTTCATTTTGCAAAATACTATTGCTCTGCATATCAGCCACCGTACCTTCTAGCACCACACGCTTTGTGTGGATATATAGCATGACTATGCTCGAAAAGACGAGAAATTGCGCCTTTGAGTCCCAACCACTGCAGAAAATTTTGTTACTTGCTGATGGTTACGACCACCTCTGAAATTTCCATCAGTCAAGTGTGGATAGAAGCATCAAACTTCTCCACCATAAATTAGTTAGGTATATACATGCACATAGGAGTACTATATAGGACTCCTAGAATATTTCCCCTTGCCCAATTGAGTCATATCAGTCAAGGCATGATGATCTTCTCGCCTCAGTCCACTCAACAAGAACAGCGGAATCGATCGGTCAGCAACATTTTTAGTGCGTGCATAGCATTACGTTTCTCAACTGACACTAACTCTGTGTTTCTCGGATATCACAGGAGTGTTCTATTGTGGCGAGCCGGTGCTCACGAACAAGCTGCGCGAGCTCGCAAAGAAATTTTCAAGAAAGCCAAGCACAAAATTCGAGTTCCACAGCGAGAATTTCTAGTTTTGCAAGCCATGCAGCCAGAAGAGGTTTCTCCTTTTGTGGAACCCGTGTTAACTTTAGTGCCTAGATTAATAACGTTGTGGTTTGCCTTACTGTGCCCTCCATTTAACATCATCTGCGGTTCTGCACCATTGTGAACAAACTAAACTGACCACTGGACGAATACATTATTAAAGGACATCATTTTCCCGTTTAGTGCCTAGACTAGTATTAAGGCACCATGAGTGAGCATTTGAATTCATAATAAGGCACCATGAGTCAGTATTTGGATTTCGTTTCTTTGAGGGACATGTATGACTCTTGAAGCCCATGATCAAAGGCTCAAAGTTGCATCCCTGTAAACTTAAACATTGAATAAAGCTCTCAAGTTCTCTCTCAAAAGACAAGACACAGTAATCACCTCAGACAACAATATTGGTCAATCTTCGTCAATTTTTTTCTAAAATGATGGCAAAAGATTTGCCTCATCTATTGATTAAGAAGAGAGTTATCCAATTAATTAACAAAAAATCTGGCAAAAACCATCACAAACACACAAATACCCCACACACACCACTATGGATAAGGCCTCGTCGACGCGGAACATTTGCATCGTCGCTGCCACTTCTCCTCAAGCAAGCATCATCCCATCCCTTCTTCCTAGCAAACGACTCCGACTTCACCACAAATGACCATCGACTCGGTGCACACCGAAGAGGTCTTGCGAAGCCACATCAAGACCATGCCAAACACTCAGCCACCCACGACGGAGACATCACAAATCAAATTTTGATGGGGAGCTGCGATGAAGACGTATGCAAGGTTTGGCGCCGCGAAACATTTGTGACAGGTTCCGAAAAGGGACAGTCCATATTAATTAAAGGGTGTCACGCACATAAAACAACTCTTTTTAATATACGAAATTTTGCAACCATATGCACACAAATTTCCTTCTGTGTCAATAAGAACGAACCAGACATGAGGCACCACCAAATTGGGACTAATCAACTCAGCTATAATAACCCCCAAAAAAGAAAAACTCAGCTGTAACAGAAGGTTTCCCAATCAAACGGCAATGAGATCTGCATGCCCTGTGGAGCATGTAAACCGCGTACGGCCTTTCTTTTATTTCCGAAAGCATCACGTAGCTCCCTCCTCCTGCTGAACATGATTTTGTAAGACGCAACAAGACTTGTTTCGCAGCAAGGACCAAAGGAACAACACTGATCAAATGGCGTCATCAACTAAAAATTTAATCTCGAGATAGCAAGGTGCAGTTTAGCGCGGGGAACACGACGTCCGGTATATTCAAATCTCGCAGCCGTATGAACAGGCATGATGATGGACTAAAATAGCTTAGTTACTTATCAGATAAGATCATAAAAGATGCTTGTTTTGACAGAACTGCTGTTGACTCTACCGCTCTTGATGCCGATGCTCAACAAACTTCCGTGCATCAGGTTTCCCCTGGCTGTTGCGCTTAACCGGCCTGTAGTTGGTACTACCACCCAAGTCCAATATAGGATGGGGTCCTAAGCAACATTATAAATTGAATAGGAAGACTTCGCATTACACTCAAAGTCTTCAATTGTTCAAGTATAGTAGTTGCTAGCTGTCATCTAAACAACAAAATATTTCAGAAACTCTCAGTTATCCTCTCCGGCTTTATCTAATTGGGAAGTGCTACTAAGCAGGTCGGCATGTAAATATGTTCAGAAGTTATTTTTTATCTTATGACAATTTGATTTTTTGATAGTCAAATTCACGTCCAAATAGTGCTGCTACATGTAGCAGGAAACTTGGCCTCGAAAGGACGGCATTTTTATGTTATAGTTAATTATAAGTCGAATGCATATTTTTCTTAGATTTTAAGTCCCTATTCCTGTTGTGCTATGTCTACTACAAGTTGTGCCCGGATCCGGCGAGGGTAGGACAATGACGGCGGTGCGCTTTCGGTTCGCTTCAGTGCTTGCAGTCGTCACTGGTCTATGAATTTGGATGTAATTTTTATTACTTCTGCTGTTCGCTCTACTACTATGATTGAAGATGAATAGATAGAAAGTTTTCCGAAAAGAAAAGTTATGTCTTTTTTCTTGGCTCATTTTGTACTTACCACGCGCTGTTGGACGGGAAGGCCTGCAAGGGTTCACGTTGCGGGTCGATTAAATCAAACGAAATCGTTCACTTGTTCCGACCTCCCATGGGGACGATTCGTTCGATCCAGGATCGCTCCAAATCTGACATTCCGTCCGTATTAGGGTCCAAACTTTAATGGGCTTGCACTGGTAGAAAAAAGCTCTTTAGTTCCGGTTCGCAACAGCCTTTAGTCCCGGCTGTGCAACCGGGACTAAATATGCGCGACTAAAGACCTCCCCTTAGTCGCGCCTCTTACGGACCGCGACTAAAGGCTTTAGTCCCGGTTCTTGTGGCTGACCGGGACTAAAGGCCCGTCCACGTGGACGCCCGTGGTCCGTCGGGGCGGAGGACCTTTAGTCCCGGTTCTCGTGGCCACCCGGGACTAAAGGGCTCCTCCGCAGGTTTAGGGTTTTAGCCCCCCTAAACCTGGTTTCTTTTTAGTTTGGAGTGTTTTATTTCTTTTATATTATATTTTGTGTTTTATTTTAATTTTGATAAAGTTTCAGTACACATATTCTACGCTACTATATACATGCATATGAAATTTCAAACAAGAAGAATTCAAGAGGGATATATAATATATATTCAATCTCGGGTGACCATATACAACTTCGAACAAGTTTCCATACATAATTAGGATGGATGACCATATACAACTTCGTACAAGTTTCAATCTCGGGTATGTATATAAATTTCTTCGTACTCGGTATAGTGTTCTCCTTTAGGATTGATGACTTCCCTCATGAAAAATCCTGCTAATTCTTCTTGAATTGGTCGGAAGCGAGCTTCTGGACTAAGCCTCCTCCGCAAGTTATCCGTCGCGTTCCGCACGCTATCCGATGCCTTCCGCTCAGAGGTGTGTCTCCGGATGTTCTCACAAACATAGTATCCACATAGATTGGTCCCCGGTGGCTGCTTATCCACATTAACTAACCTTCTGAAATCTAGCTCATGTTTGAATTCACCGACAATTTCTTCTGAGAACCGTCTCCAAACCCTACAGGGCAAAGAAAATTAAATGAACAAGGGAGTTATTAGTTACTTGATATTAGGAAATGAACGAAAGAGACCGATCGATATAGAGCTCAAATGATTGAAAATAATTACTTTTGCAGCATTTTTCTCATGTCGGCCCAACGCTTTGGATCCGAATCCATAGAGTCCATGATTAGAACTCTGGAGGTGTGAAGTTCAATATTTAGCAGAATCCAGTGGAACCTGCGGACACGTTACATGCACAGTCATGCATAACTCATCGATTAGACATACCATGCATGGAGTAAACAAAAGAGAATGGACACAAGAGAGAAACACTCACCCAAAATGGTAAGGAAATAGAATATGACTTTTGAGTTGATGCTTTCTAAGAAACTTGTACAAGTCTTTCTCCACGTCTTCGGGGTGATGTTATAACACATGTCCATTAACGATATGTGGGTCAATGAACCCAACATCATGGATGTTTCTTATTTTGCATTCCCAAATCTTCAATCTGCATAATAGCGTACGCAACAATATAGTTAGGACAATATATATATATATATAGTGCAGGCAATGAAGAACGAGATGAGGTAGAAATAAATCACTTACAGAACGTAGCAACTCAGCATAGATTTGTCGAGGTCGCGCAGATTGAACAGCTGGAACAATTCACTCATATGAACTTCTACAGAGTACCGTTTGGTGTGATGCTCATCTGTAACATCCGCATAAATATATTCTTTGTCGGCCCATGTTATGAATTGCTTGTACCAACGTAGCAGATTTCGCATTTGTGGTGGTAGACTCTTTTCCCGCGCAGGCTCGACGAGAGGCCCATTCCGCACATATTGTAATGCTATCTCACATACTGGCGCATCCTCAAGGCCTAAGAAGGCACGAAGAGTCAAACCCATCTCGGACGCTTGTTTCATGGCACTCGCTACAGTCAATCCAAGTGCTGCCACAGCTGCTATGATCTCGGGGTCCTCTTCCGGACCGGCTTTCACTATGAGCGGGGGGATCGATTGTTTCTTCTGCATCCCGAGCTGGTCAACTTGTTTCCCGCTTTTTTTACTTTCTTCTTTCTCCTCCTTCAATATTTTTGCTTGCCTACGAAGTTCATGTCCATAGTCGTCATGCATATTCAGCTCGGCTTGGGACGGTGTCGTCAAAAAATCCTTAGCCCACTTCTTTTGCTTCTCAGTGAATACTTGCTTGGGCTCAGGCTCTTTTTTCGCCTTCATATCCGCCTTCCATTTCTCATAATCAGCAGACGCGGCCAATTTGGTTTCAGCTTCACTAAGTTCCCCAGGCCTTGGGAGGAGAGGCTTCAGTGATGGCTCCGGTACCCTTGTGGTCTTAGGTACATAAGGGTCCGGGTTAATAGTCCAGGAGCGGGTTTCCTTGCTGTCCGCCTGCTTCTGCTTCTTCGCCGGAGGTGGATTGGGGGGCGTCGTACCCGCCGGAGGAGGATTGGGGGCGTCGTACCCGCCGGAGGTTGTGGATCGGGGGACGGCGTCGAATGGCGTGAAGGAGGTGTAGGTGAACCACCACGACCACCACCACCGCCACCACCACCACCACCATCGGAGGGGGGTGGACTTGCTAGCCTTGGCGCCTCGCCTGGAAACACTATGTACTTCTTTTTTCATAGAATGAACTGGCGCTTGACATCTCCAAGTCTTCTCTCCCCTTCGGGTGTAGGTTTGTCAATCTCCAGGTCCTCAAACCCTTGGAGTATGTCTTCCACCGTGACACGAGCATAGCCATATGCAATGGGGTTGTTGTGGTGGAGTGCTCCAGGTGTACAGGGTAAAGCACTGCCGCTAGCTACCTTCGTGGAAACGTTCCCCACGGGATAATGCAGATCACATTCTTTCATCTCCTTTACATCATCCACGGGGTAGTGAGGCTCCGGTGCACGAATCTCGATCATCGGTGCACTAGCAGCAGGCGGGGCATCCGTGGAAGCCACGCTGCTTCTCCGCTGCTGGCTTCCGCGATCCGCTTCATGATCTTCATGCGGCCCTACAGCCGATTTTTCTTTCACTAGTTCATGCACGGTCTGCTTCAACTCATGGAGTTCCGATGCAAACTTCGTCATAAGATCTGCATCCCGGTCCGTCTTTCTCTTACGGCTTCTGTAACAGTACGGGTCATTGTCCTGGGAAAACCCTACTTTCCACGGAACTTTGCCTTTGCCTCGTACACGTCCTCCGTGTTCATCATTCCCGAGGGCTGTTGTCAGTGCGTCTTTCTCTCTGTTGAACTTGATCAAGCCCTCTTGAGCTTGGGTCATTGCGTCAATAAGGGCTTGGGTGGGAGCAAACTGTCTCTGCCGGTGAACACACACCCCTGTCTCCGGGTCTAGCGATCCCCCATGCCCGTACCACCAGCTTTTGGCCCTTGGGTCCCATCCCTCTGTACCTAGAGGGATTCCTCGCACCCTCAGGTCCTCCTCCATCTTCTGCCACCTAGGCTCCGAAAGGCGGTATCCTCCTGGCCCCATAATATGATGGAACTTTTTCTTACTCGCATTATCCTTATTTTTTTCGATATTTCCTTGAAATGCTCCGATTGCTTTTGCCTCACAAATTCTGGCCAATCATCTTTCAGTTTCTCATGTTGTCCATTGAAATCCGGAGTCTTGCCCTTATTGACATAGTCACGGGTTAAATTTTTCTTGAAGTTCCGGAATGCTTCGCCCATCTTCTGAAGAGCGAACTCTTTAACTAGCCTCCTCCTCTGACGTCCACCCGGAACCTCGTTACCGAATTCATCGACTTTGTTGTATTCCGGAGGTAGAATGAAATGTTCCATAAGCTTTCTCCAGTAATCCTTTTTCGTTCTCTTGTCGACAAAACTGAAACCAAGACGTGCCTTCTTTGGCTCCTTCCATTCCTGGACGGTGATCGGGACGTTGTCTCTAACAACGACTCCGCATTGGTTGATAAACTTTGAGGTGTGCTGTAGGGGCTTGCCGGTTTCACTGACAAACTCAATGGCATATGTTTCTCCTGTTTTCATCGCCTTGGATTTGCCACGCTTTGTCGTACTCGATCCGGAGGGCTAAAAAAAGAAAGAGAGTCGCGCGCGCGTTAATACATATGTATTCACATTTCAGTAAGTTTGTATCACGAGAGGCTCAATGTATATATATACCTCGCCGGAGGTGGTTGCTACTTGCAATTCGAGATCGTCGGTTGTTGACAGTTGACCTCCGTCGACAATGTCCGTTCCTTCACCTTCTTGATCATCGACAATCTCTGTTCCACCGTCAAGGTTCAGAAAATAAGAGACTACATCCTCTTGTTGCTCATATTCTGAGCCCGGCACATAAGGAATCTCGTTGTTGATGATGTCCATTAAATAACGTTCAGCCTCCGGATCCCTAAGCGGCTCGGTTCTATCGTCCGCCATATGTCACTCCTGCATGTAGTAAAAATTCTTTAAGTATAAAGGAATTAAAAAATAAGATTAAGGGGACATAGAGGAGGAGGAATTAAAAAATAAGATTCTTTAAGTAAAAATTCTTTTTTTCTTCTTCTTCCTTTCTTCTTCCTCTTTCTTCTTTCTTTCTTCTTCTTCCTTTCTTCTTCCTCTTTCTTCTTCTTCCTTTCTTCTTCTTCCTTTTTCCTTTCTTCTTCTTTCTTTCTTCTTCTTCCTTTCTTCTTCTTTCTTTCTTCTTCTTCCTTTCTTCTTCTTCCTTTCTTCTTTCTTTCTTCTTCTTCCTTTTTCTTTTTTCTTTCTTTCTTCTTCTTCCTTTCTTCTTCCTTTCTTCTTCTTTTTTTCTTCTTCCTTTTTCTTTCTTCTTCCTTTTGGTTTTCATTTGGTTTTCATTTTTTTATTCTTCTTTCTTTCTTCTTCTTCCTTTCTTCTTCTTCCTTTTTCTTTTTTCTTTCTTTCTTCTTCTTCTTCCTTTCTTCTTCCTTTCTTCTTCTTTTTTTCTTCTTCCTTTTTCTTTCTTCTTTCATTTGGTTTTCATTTGGTTTTCATTTTTTTCTTCTTCCTTTTTCTTTCTTGTTTTTTCTTCTTCCTTTTTCTTTCTTCTTTCTTTTTTTCTTCTTCCTTTTTCTTCTTTCTTTTTTTCTTCTTCCTTTTTCTTTCTTGTTTTTTCTTCTTCCTTTTTCTTTCTTCTTTCTTTCTTCTTTCTTTTTTTCTTCTTCCTTTTTTTCTTCTTCCTTTTTCTTCTTTCTTTCTTCTTTCTTTTTTTCTTCTTCCTTTTTTTTTCTTCTTTCTTTTTTTCTTCTTCCTTTGTTTTTCTTCTTCCTTTGTTTTTCTTTTTCCTTTTTCTTGTGATTTCCTTTTTTTTGTTTTTTTCTTCTGTTTGTTTTTTGTTTTCTTTTGTTTTTTTCTTCTTCCTTTGTTTTACTTCTGTTTTTTTGTTTTCTTTTGTTTTTTTCTTCTGTTTGTTTTTCTTGTGTTTTCCTTTTTTTTCTTCTTTCTTTTTTTCTTCGTCCTTTGTTTTTCTTCTGTTGTTTTCTTTTTTTTTCTTCCTTTTTCCTTTTTTCTTCCTTTTTCTTATTTTTCTTCTGTTTTTCTTTTGTTTTCTTCTTCCTTCTTTCTTCTTCTTCCTTTTTCCTTTTTCTTTCTTCTTCCTTTTTCTTCTTCCTTCTTCTTCTTCTGCCGGCGCGCGGAGGACGGCAGGCAGGGCCAGCAGGCGGCGGGCGGCGGGCGGCAGGGCGTCGGGCGTCGGGCGGCGGGCGGCGGGGAAGGGCGCAGGGCACGGGCGGCGGGCAAGCGCAGGGCACGGGCGGAGGCGGCGCTCACTGGGGACGGGGGCGGCGGCGCGCAGGGCTTCGGCGTTGGCGTCGGCGTCGGGGCAGCGCTTCGGCGTCGAGAGAGAGGAGAATGGGAAGTGGCGAAACTGCTAAGTGCAGTATTTATAGACGCACCTTTAGTCGCGGTTGGGGAGGCGGACCGCGACTAAAGGTACCCTTTAGTCGCGGCTGGCCACACCAACCGCGACTAAAGGGTACCCTTTAGTCGCGGTCCGCCTCCCCAACCGGGACTAAAGGGTTTTGGCGCCGCTTTCGTTCCCGCGCAGAAAGACCCTTTAGTCGCGGTTGGGGACAACAACCGCGACTAAAGGGTACCCTTTAGTCGCGGTCCGCCTCCCCAACCGGGACTAAAGGTCTGTGCTGGAACTGGCGCGGTGCGGTGGGATGTTTAGTCCCACCTCGCTAGCCGAGAGGCTTCGACAGTGGTTTATAAGCGCGGCTGCGCTCACCACTTCGAGCTCCTCTCAAATGCAGGCTTACGGGCCTATTCTGTCACTATGTGCCTGTGGGCCTACTGGGCCTTCTGCGGGCCTGAATCCTGGCCCATTAATGGGTTTCTAGTCGTATTCAGGCCGTGGTGGCCCAGTAGGTGGCATATTTTTTATTTTTTGCCTGTTTTTTGTTTTCTTTTTTGCTTTATTTATTTTGTTTCTAATTACTTATTTATTTTACTTTATGATAATTATTTTTGCTATTAAAGTTTCTAATTACTTATTTATTTATGTTATTAAAATTTATTTTATTTTGTTTGTACTTATATATTTTATTAAAGTTTATATTATTTTGTTTTTCTTCTGTTTATTTTCTTCTTGTTTTTCTTCTGTTTTTTTCCTTTTTTCTTCTGTTTTTTTCTTCTGTTTGTTTCTTCCTTTTTCTTGTTTTTCTTCTTTTTTTTCTTCCTTTTTTCCTTTTTCCTTTTTTCTTCTGTTTTTTCTTCTGTTTTTTTCTTATGTTTTTCTTCTGTTTGTTTTTTTCTTCTGTTTTTCGTTTTTCTTCTGTTTTTTTCTTCCTTTTTCCTTCTTTCTTCTTCTTCCTTTTTCCTTTTAAAATCAGAAAAATGAAACTAATTCATTTTAAAATCTTAAAAATACAATTATATATCAAAAAAATCAGAAAAATAAAACTAATTCATTTTAAAATCCCTTGAAGGTTTGACAAAAGGTTTGATACATCATTCAGTTCATCGACCAAATACAAAGTTTGGTACAATAAATTATTACACATCAATTCTTCCCTTGTGTCCCTACTTGCTTACGATTGTGCCGTATCCATGGAGCATCCTCATCATTTAACTTAATGCTTGGGTCAGTGTTCACTTTGAAGGGCGGAATTTCACCAAACATATTATAATCTTCTGACATGTCTGTCTTGTCCTCCACTCCCATGATGTTTCTTTTCCCTGAAAGAACAATGTGGCGCTTTGGATCATCGCATGATGTACTGATCGTTTTCTTATCTTTCCGTTTCCTCGGTTTGCTACTCATGTCCTTCAAATAAAAAACCTGAGCGACATCTTTGGCAAGGACGAATGGTTCGTCAAGGTAACCAAGATTGTTGAAATCCACCATTGTCATTCCGTATTGCTCGTCCACCTTTACCCCACCTCCTGTTAGCTTGAACCATTTGCACCGGAACAAAGGGACCTTAAAGGAGGGTCCATAGTCAAGTTCCCATATCTCCTCTATGTAACCATAATATGTGACCTTTTGCCCATTCTCGGTTGCTGCATCAAAGCGGACACCACTGTTTTGGTTGGTGCTCTTTTTATCTTGGGCGATGGTGTAAAATGTATTCCCATTTATCTCGTACCCTTGGAAAGTCGTTATAGTCGAAGATGGTTTCTTGGCCAACATATACAGCTGATCTCCAACATCATTGTCATTCATTAAATGTTTTCGCAACCAACTGCCGAAAGTCTCCATGTGGGCCTTTCTAATCCAGGATTCAGGCTTCCCCGGGTTGTCCGAGCGTAAAATATTCTTGTGTTGCTCGAAGTACGGAGCCACCAAGCTGGAATTTTGCAGAACTGTGTGGTGTGCTTCAGTCATAGAATGACCGTCCATACATATCGTGGATTCCCTTCCGATCTTGCCTTTTCCACTTAGTCTCCCCTCGTGCCGCGATTGAGGAATACCAATCGGCTTAAGGTCAGGAACATAGTCAATACAGAACTCAATTACCTCCTCATTTCCATAGCCCTTGACGATGCTTCCTTCTGGCCTAGCACGGTTACGAACATATTTCTTTAATACTCCCATGAACCTCTCAAAGGGGAACATATTGTGTAGAAATACAGGACCGAGAATGGAAATCTCTTCGACTAGGTGGACCAGGAGGTGCGTCATAATATCGAAGAAGGATGGTGGGAACACCAACTCGAAACTGACAAGGCATTGGACCACATCGTTCTGTAACCGTGGTAGATCTTCTGGATTGATTACCTTCTGAGAGATTGCATTGAGGAATGCACATAGCTTCACAATGACTACTCGAACATTTTCCGGTAGGAGCCCCCTCAAAGCAATCGGAAGCAATTGCGTCATAATCACGTGGCAGTCGTGAGACTTCAGGTTTTGGAACTTTTTCTCCGCCATGTTTATTCCCTTTATATTCGACGAGAAGCCAGACGGGACCTTCATACTGCTCAGGCATTCAAAAAAAATGACCTTCTCTTCTTTGGTAAGAGCGTAGCTGGCACGACCTTGAAACCATTCCGGATGCCGGTCATCTGGGTCTTTCAAAAGTTGCTGGTCCTGTCGTGCTTCCTTTGTATCATTTGTCTTCCCATACACGCCCAAGAAGCTTAGCAGGTTCACGCAAATATTCTTCGTAACATGCATCACGTCGATTGCAGAGCGGACATCTAGGACTTTCCAATATTCTAGCTCCCAAAATATAGATTTCTTCTTCCACATGGGTGCGTGCCCGTCAACTCCCCGCGGAACTGATTGTCCGCCAGGACCCTTTCCAAAGATGACTTTCAAATCCTTGACCATATCAAATATCTCAGCACTAGTACGTTCCGCAGGCTTCGGCCGGTGATCTGCCTTGCCGTTGAAATGCTTGCCTTTCTTTCTTACGTTATGATTTCGGGGAAGAAATCGACGATGACCCAGGTACACGTTCTTCTTACAATTAACCAAACGTACACTTTCAGTCTGATGTAAGCAGTGCGTGCATGCATTGTATCCCTTATTTGTCTGTCCCGAAAGGTTACTGAGAGCAGGCCAATCGTTGATGGTTACAAAAAGCAACGCTCGTAGGTCAAATTCCTCTCCTTTGTGCTCATCCCAGACACGTACACCAGGTCTGGCCCACAACTGTAAAAGTTCTTCAACTAATGGCCTTAGGTACACATCGATGTCGTTGCCGGGTTGCTTAGGGCCTTGGATGAGAATTGGCATCATAATGAACTTCCGCTTCATGCACAACCAAGGAGGAAGGTTGTAGATGCATAGAGTCACGGGCCAGGTGCTATGGCTGGAGCTCTGCTCGCCAAAAGGATTCATGCCATCAGTACTTAGACCAAATCTTATGTTCCTTGCGTCAGCTGCAAAATCTTTGAACACTCTGTCGATCTTTCTCCATTGTGTTCCATCAGCGGGGTGTCTCAACTCCCCGTCGGACTTACGGTCCTCTTTGTGCCATCGCAACGACTTGGCATGCTTTTTGTTCATGAACAGACGTTTCAACCGTGGTATTATAGGAGCATACCACATCACCTTGGCGGGAACCCTCTTCCTGGGTTTCTCGCCCTCAACATCGTCACCAGGGTCATCGCCTCTGATCTTATAACGCAATGCAGTGCATACAGGGCATTCATTCAAATTCTCGTATTCACCGCGGTAGAGGATGCAGTCGTTAATGCATGCATGTATCTTCAGAACCTCTAAACCTAGAGGGCAGACAACCTTCTTTGCTTCGTACGTACTGGCGGGCAACTCGTTATTCTTCGGAAACATATTCTTCAACATTTTCAGCAAATTTTCAAATGATGAGTCACCTACACCTTCCTGTGCCTTCCATTTTAGCAAATCCAGTGTGCAGCCCAGCTTTTTCAGACTATTATCGCATCCTGGATACAACGACCTTTTGTGATCCTCTAACATGCGATCCAAATTCTCCCTCTCCTTGTCAGTTTCGCAGCGTCTCCGTGCATCAGCAATGGTCCGACCAAGATCATCAGCGGGCTCATCATGTGCCTCTTCTTCACCTTCACCTAACCCTTCCCCACCTTCAGCATCATCCTCCATGAAAGTATCACCGAAATGATCATGATAGTTGTCATCGATATCATCCCCTTCTTCATCTTCTTCCATTCTAACCCCTCTTTCTCCATGCTTGGTCCAACAATTATAGCTTGGCATGAAACCGTGCCGAAGCAGGTGCATGTGAACGTCTCTTGAGGAGGAGTAACCCTTCTGATTCTTACAGACAACACATGGACAAATAATAAAACCTTGCTGCTTGTTCGCATTTGCCACTACGAGGAAATCTTTCAAACCAGTAGTGAACTCGCCGGAGACTCGGGGACCGTACATCCATTGCCGATTCATCTGCATTATTATTATATAAAGTATATAATTAACCATCATGCATTTGTTAAACTAACTAGCTAGAAATAATACAAATTAAACAATGAACTACACACATGCATATTTTATCAATGACACATGAAAGGTTCAAGTTGCTAACCGCGATCGCGGAGGAAAAGTAAATGAGAAAGCTCAAGTGTGGCTCGGACACTTCATATCATGTTTGTTTCAGGCTCTCGGGCATTTCATCAAACACCTTGTGTGCATAGGAGGAACCAAAAGCAAACCCACCACCCCCTTCTGAAAATTGTGAAGTGAGCTGAGTGAAGTGAAGTGAGCTGAGTCCTATATATAGGGATGGGCCTTTAGTCCCGGTTGGCCTGGCCAACCGCAACTAAAGGCCTAAGGGGACCTTTAGTCGCGGTTGGCCAGGCCAACCGGGACTAAAGCCCCTCCCGTCCGCCAGCTGGATGGGCCTTTAGTCCCGGTTGGCCTGGCCAACCGCGACTAAAGGCCTTCGGGCCAACCGGGACTAAAGCCCCTCCCGTCCGCCAGCTGTCGACCGAGCGCGCTGGGCCCAGATAGTTGGTCGCGGGTCTCCTCCCGAACCGCGACTAAAGACCCCTTTGGTCGCGGTTCGATTGTTTTGGGGACTAATGGGGGCGTATGGAAGCCTCTTTTTCTACCAGTGTTGACTTAATAATTTCAACGACACCCCCGTGTGGGGGCTCTCCTTCAGAAGCTCGTCCTCTTCGACACGCGACCGTACGCTCATCATGTAGCCGTGATGCTGCGTAGCTCATTCGCCGTCATCCATCACTTCGTCATTGACGTGCCCTTCTAGCTGCCCAACATGAATATTGAATACACGATGTGCGCCTGGTTAAACAACCTCCAAGCAAAATGGTGGTAGAAATTCCCACCCCTATATACAGATCGACGAGCTCGCTGCATGCCAAGGATCGTAGAGCGCAATGACGACCCTATTTTTTTTTCCCAGTTTGCTCTCAAGCCGTTCATGTTGGCATAGATACGGGGCTCACCTCAAGCAACACTATATGTCAATCCCTACCCTTACATTTCAGAAAATGGACGGTCTGTACTAATTAATTTATTTATTTGCGGGGAAAGACTGTGTATATTATTTGTAAGAAAATTTTCAACCATTTGAAACATATTTTTTCTTCTACGACAATAAGATTGACCCAAGCACAACAAACTGAGCATTTTTTTTATCAGAACACGCAAGAACTTTGTGTGGTGATATATTAATTAAGAGTGAAGAGTTTGTACAGACATAATGCCTAATCATAGAGAGAGCCAGAAGCCTCCCTCAACATCCACCTATGCTACCCCCCCCCCCCCCCCCCCCCAGCCCACCGTCCTCTGCCCACCCTTCTTGATACTCCATGCAAGGTTCCATAGCCTCCACTCCGATATAATCTTAGCGACAACCCTGTCCTCAGATTCTTGTCTGTTCTCGAATGTGCGATTGTTCCGCTCCATCCAAATCGAGAACAACACTAAGGTAACAAGGGCATTTATTTCAACCAGCACTGAAACGTTGGTCGGGCATTGTAGATTCAGCTGAAGATCGGCTATCACCTTATGCCATACTGTACGCGTGAAATGGCATTGCATTAGCAGATGGTTAAGTTTCTTGTGGTGGAGTCAGTTCATGTAGGTTCAAATCCTGCTTAGGCACGGTGCTCATATTTTTCTGAATTTATTTAGATTTTCAACGATGTTCGTTCAGTGAGAGACCGCATTTCTATCAACTACAAGGTGTTTGTATTGACTTTGTCAATCTCAAAATATGTCAGCTCAGTCTTTTGAAGACCTTTGAAGGACTAGAGTGTGTGTGCATTCCTTCATAGGGTAAGCATTTGTGCGCGTATGAGAGGGTCGGTTGTCTCTAGCACGTCTAGATATGTTTCTAAAAAAAAATCATTCCAAACACCACCAAATTTAGACTAATCAGCCCAGCTACACTAGAAGGTTAAGCAATCAACGGCAATGAGATCCGCGTGCCCAACCTAAGAAACATGGAAACCGCGTACCACCCTTCTTTTATTTCCGAAAGCATCACGTAACTTTCCTCGTCCCGCTGAACATGATTTTGTAAGATATTGCAAGACGCAACAAGACTTGTTTCACAGCAAGGACTAAAGGAACAAGACTGATCAAATGGCATCATCAACTAAAAATTTAATCTCAAGATAGCAAGGCGCGGTTTCGCGCGGGGAACACGATGTCTGGTATTCAAATCTCGCAGCCGTCTGAACAGGCATGATGATGGATTAAAATAGCTTAGTTACTTATCAGATAAGATCATAAAAGATGCTTGTTTTGACAGAAGTGCAGTTGACTCGACCTCTCTTGATGCCCATGCTCAACAAACTTTCGAACCAGTATACTTCCACGCATCGGGTTTCCCCTGGCTGTTGCGCTGCGGATTGGATTAATATGATAGCTTAACCGGCCAGCAGTTGGTACTAACCAAGTCCAATATAGGATGGGGTCCTAAGCAACGTTATAAATTGAATAGGAAGACTTCACACAACACTCAAAGTCTTCAAATCTTCATGTATAGTAGCTGCTAGCTGTCATCTAAACAACAAAATCTTTCAGAAACTCTCAGTTACCCTCTCTCTAAATTGGGAAGTGCCACAAAGCAGGTCCGCATGTCAAAATGTTCCGAAGTTGTTGTATATCCAGAGTTCAAGACACGTACTAGTGGTAGCATTATTTTATCACTAAACAATTAGTTCTAGCTTGAAGCACATACAGAGAAAGACGAAAGATTTACAGAAATCCTATGTATTAGCAGCTAATGTTACCCAAAAAACTCTTGAAGTGACTGTACAGAAATGTATATTGATTAACCAAAAGTTCTAACTTCTCTGGTTAGAATGAATGCACAATAGAAGTATAGAACGCATGTTTGTGCAGGTAGGTTGCAACTGTCGTAGCAGAAAATCATACGAGTCAACGCAATGGGAGTCTGGGACACTTGTCATCGTAATGGCAGGATCCTCAACTAATGCACCCTACTTATCTAGTTCCATTAAGATTGGAGAAAACCATCCCTCATAATGAGCATTTAGCTAGCCACAAGTCACCCATGAGCTCGAGATCGTTCTGGTTTTGGTGGTAACCTAAGTGTGTGTCATTAACTTACTGTCAAGGGAAGGCGTCATAATCATACATATTGTTCAAAACGGGGCCAAATTAAAATGAAAGGCTGCTGCAATGCGGGGTAAAGCTTGGCAAGTGAAATGTTCTCCCAAGTTCAAGCAAGTCCTGTGGAGCATGTAAACCGTCCACTTCGATCGTGTACTTTATTCAAGCAAGTCGAACATTTGGTTCTAATCATGAAGCTACAAGCAACAGACGACAGTGACAGGTCAACATCCCATTCCAACAAGCAACCACTAAGCTGCACCATACATGCATGGCTAGAAGATGAAGCACCCCATCCCCTATAAATATAGCCATCTCCCACCCCTCCCTACCGCACTCATCACACGAATCCAATCCAATCCCTCTTCCAAGTTCTAATCCAACTACTGCTTCTTCGGTTCTGCTACTACCCGAGCCGAGCCGAAACCTCCGGCAGCGAGTTCCGGGGCGCGTGCGCTGAATTCTGCCTCCGCATTAGCTGCGGTTTCTTGGGGACGAGCTAGAACCGGTGGCTAGAGCCAGACATGCCTAGCCGGGTGGGCGCTGACGACGCCAGGGGCGGCCCCGGAGTGGGGGAGACCGTGGACGCCAGCGGCGGCGTGCGCGAGAGAGCCGTGCCTCCGGGGAACCGTTCCGCGGCGCGGAAGACCGCGCGGTTCGCGGAGCCCGTGTCCGCGCCGCGCGGGAGCGGCAACGTCGACGACGACGACGGCGACGGCGTGGAGATCACCCTCGACATGCGGGACTGCACGACCGCGGTGCACCGCGTGAGACCGGTGGCGCGCGGTGAGGACCCGGGCGTGAAGCTGCTGGCGCGGACGCCGGAGAAGCGGGAGTCCTCGTCCGGCTATGGCGCGCTCAAGAACGCCACGACGCGGATCCAGCAGGAGACCCGGCGGGTCGCGTCCTTGAAACGCCGGGGAGGCGGCTTCGACAGGTCCATGCCGTCCGCCCCCGCGCGCGCGCTCGAGGGTCTCAAGTTCGTCAGCGGGACAGACGCCTCCGACGGATGGACCGACGCCGAGAGGTTCTACGACAGAAATGCACGCCTCCCCCGCTCCATGTTCGGCCAGTGCATCGGTACGTCAAACACCTCGCCTCGCTCGCGCTCCGCCGTGTCTCAATCGGAAGAGTATTTAACAAAAAACTACCACATTTTGTGAAACCGTGCCTACAAACTATCACTTTATAAATTTGTGCCAAAAATTATCATTTTTTGTCTAATCTTTGACTAAAAACTACCATGTCAGGAAAGTGCCCGATATGCCTCTTCTAAACGCCTTTCTGACAGGATGAGCCCACCTGTCAGCAACACTTCATGTGCACTCCGCCGCTCTGCCCCGCCACCTGCGCCGCCCTCCCTCCTAGCCGAGCCGTCTGCTCGCCTTGGCCATGGCGGCCGCCGTCGTGCCAAGGCCTCGCCACCCCCGCTCGGCCCTGCTGCCTGACGCCATGGTCTCGGACCCAGCACACCAGGTTCACGCCGGTGATGGGGTCGATGGGCCGGCGCCCGCTCGCCACCTCGAGAAGCAGGCCGCCGAAACCGAACGCGTCACTGGCCGTGGTGGCCTTGCCAGTCACGGTGAGCTCCGGCGCCATGTAGCCCAACGTCCCGACGACGCGAGTCGTGGCAGGTTCCGCGCCGTGCTCGTAGAGGCGCGCGAGGCCAAAGTCGCCGAGCCGCGCGCTCATGTCCGCTCCCAGCAGCACGTTGCTGGCCTTGACATCGCGGTGCACCACCACCTGCTCCCACCCCTCGTGCAGGTACACCAGCCCGGACGCGACGCCCTTGAGAATCCTCACACGCTGCTCCCACGTGAGCAATGCAACACGCCGACGCTAGCGCCCGCACCGGCACGGGCACTGCCGAACAGGTGCACGTCGAGGCTGCCGTTGGGCATGAAGTCGTAGACCAGAAGCAGGTCTTGCCTGCGCTTGCACCACCCGCGCAGCTCGACTAGGTTCCGGTGCCGCATGCGTCTGAGGCTCGCCACCTCGGCGACGAACTCGCGCATCCCCTGCGACCCGCTGCTTGAGATCCTCTTGATGGCCACCGTGTCGCCAGAGCGCCAGAGCGCCCGAGCAGGGGTGGCGAGGCCTTGGTACGACGGCGGCCGCCATGGCCAAGGCGAGCAGGCGGCTCGGCTAGGAGGGAAGGCGGCGCAGCGGCGGAGTGCACATGAATTGTTTGAGGAAATGCCAGAGAGAGGAGGAAGAAGATTAATGCTGACAGGTGGGCGCATCCTGTCAGAAAGACGTTTAGAAGAGGTGAATTGGGCACTTTCTCGACATGGTAGTTTTTAGTCAAAGATTTAACAAAAAGTGATAGTTTTCGGCATAAATTTGTAAAGTGATAGTTTGTAGGCACGGTTTCACGAAATATGGTAGTTTTTTGTTAAATACTCCAATCGGAAATACAATTCACTCATGCCTGATTAGTTGGGCATATGTACGCGCTCACTGTAATCAAACAATTTTGCATGCAGGTATGGAAGAGGCCGCGTTCGCCGGCGAGCTGTTCGACACGCTGGGAAGGCGGCGGCGCATCTCCGGGGACAGCATCGACAAGGCGGAGCTGCGTGAGTTCTGGGATCAAATCTCCGCCCCCAGCTACGAGAGCCGCCTGCAGCTCTTCTTCGACATGTACGCTAACTATAACTCCGGCCCACAACCCATTAGATAACTCCTCAAGTACTTCCTCCTTCTCAGTTTACTCCGGAATGATTTTTTCTTTTTTAAAAAGCTTTCGATCTATTCATCAACTATGAATTAAACTAATCACATATACCGTGTAAGCTATCTGAATGAAGATTGTATCATTCGGTGGCGGAGCTTTATGGGGGTGACCCCCAGCTCAAAGAAAAACTTATGTGTATATCTTTGTATTAGATCAAATTTTCCACTAAAAATCAGCATAGAGTGATCTTGTTTGCCCCCGCAGCCAATGGCCCGTCATGATTTTAGCCCAAGCTTCGTCACTGGTATCATTGCAAACTTCTTCCAAATGTGAATACTGTGGTATGCTTTTGTGTCGTGTAAATCGTATATTTTGGTGATACTTTAGAAGGGGTGGATTTATTAACAAAACAACTTTGTGTCGTGTAACTCATGTATTTTGTCGATCAAGGTCAAACTTGAAGTACTTATTGAATAGTGTGAATGCATTTGACTAACCAACAGGGTGGACAAGGACGCTGACGGGAGGATCAGCCAGGTGGAGTTCAAACAGGTAAATTCCAACTACTCTTTCACTGGTTCATTCAGGCATCTCTCCATTCTCTAAAAACAGGAATGGTGCGTGTGCGTGTGCGTGTGTGTGCGTGCGCACGCGTGTGTGTTATCTGATTTTCGACAATTGATATATACTAGCTCAAAAGACTGCCATTGCACATTGCACATCAATGAGGGTTATTCTAATTTGGTCTGTAGATAATTACGTTGAGCGCATCGGCGAACAAGCTAACGGTGGGCGAACAGGACTCCGAGGAGTGTGCCCGGTTAATCATGGAGAAGTTGGACCCCGACAGCCTTGGCTACATTGAGGTAATGAATTTTGATACGACCATCAATGTTGCTGACAGCGAACTGGTGATGCAAAAGATTACTAATCGGGATTGTCAAATCTCAAATGATGCTATATTTAGAATTTTCTTTCTTTCTTTTACGTATGTCATTTGACTTTGACTTGATTAAGTCTCAGTCGACTAAGACCTAGCCATATTTATTAAGATGGCGAGAATTAATCTGCAGTTGTACGACCTAGAGACATTATTGGTGAAATTGTCGACCACGACCAACGGGGATGAACCGAGCAAGCCGATGGCGGAACCCAATCCTCTCAGGCGGTGGTACCGCCACGCCAGATACTTCCTCAAGGACAATTGGCGCCCCTGCTGGGCCGCGTCCTTGAACCGCCGGGGAAGCGGCTTCGACAGGTCCATGCCGTCCGCCCCCGCGCGCGCGCTCGAGGGTCTCAAGTTCGTCAGCGGGACAGACGCCTCCGACGGATGGACCGACGCCGAGAGGTTCTTCGACAGAAATGCACGCCTCCCCCGCTCCATGTTCGGCCAGTGCATCGGTACGTCAAACACCTCGCCTCGCTCGCGCTCCGCCATGTCTCAATCGGAAATACAATTCGGTCATGCCTGATTAGTTGGGCATATATGTACGCGCTCACTGTAATCAAACAATTTTGCATGCAGGTATGAAAGAGGCCGCGTTCGCCGGCGAGCTGTTCGACACGCTGGGAAGGCAGCGGCGCATCTCCGGGGACAGCATCGACAAGGCAGAGCTGCTCGAGTTCTGGGATCAAATCTCCGACCGCAGCTACGTGGGCCGCCTGCAGCTCTTCTTCGACATGTACGCTAACTATAACTCCAGCCCACAACCCATTAGTTAACCCCTCAAGTACTTCCTCCTCCTCAGTTTACTTCCAAGTTTTTATACACTAGAACACACAACACAAATATTTGAGATTTAACTCTGGAATCATTTTTTTTCAAAAAAACTTCCAATCTATTCAATCAACTATGAATTAAAGTAATCACATATGCCATGTAAGCTATCTGACTGAAGACTGTATCATTCGGTGGCGGAGCTATATGGGGGTGGCCCCCCAGCTCAAAGAAAAACTTATGTGTACATCTTTCTATTACATCAAATTTTCCACTAAAAATCAGCATATAGAGATTTTGTTTGCCCCCGCAGCCAATGGCCCGTCATGATTTTAGCCCAAACTCCGTCACCGGTACCATTGGAAATTCTTCGAAATGTGAATACTGTGGTACGCTTTTGTGTCGTGTAAATCATATATTTTGGCGAGACTTTAGAAGGAAGGGGTAGCATTTATTAATAAAAAACAACTTTGTGTTGTGTAACTCAAGTATTTTGTCGATCAAGGTCAAACGTGAAGTATTTATTGAATAGTGAATGCATTTGACTAACCAACAGGGTGGACAAGGACGCTAACGGGAGGATCAGCCAGGTGGAGTTCAAACAGGTAAATTCCAACTACTCTTTCACTGGTTCATTTAGGCATCTATCCATTCTCCAAAAACAGGAATGGGGTGTGTGTGTGTGTTCTCTGATTTTCGACGATTGATATATACTCGCTCAAAAAGACTGCCATTGCACATTGCACATCAATGAGGGTTATTCTGATCTGGTCTGCAGATAATTACGTTGAGCGCGTCAGCGAACAAGCTAAAGGTGGGCGAACAGGACTCCGAGGAGTGTGCCCGGTTAATCATGGAGAAGTTGGACCCCGACGGCCTTGGCTACATCGAGGTAATGAATTCTGATGCGACCAACAATGTTGCTAACAGCGATATGGTGATGCAAATAATCACTAATCGGGATTGCTAAATGTCAGTTGACTAAGATTTAAAGAAGTCTCGGACGATGCTATATTCATGAGATCTTACGTAGAGATCTGTGTAAAAAATTCTTTTTAGTCACTGGTAGAAAATGGGCCTTTAGTCCCGGTTCGCAAAGGCCTTTAGTCCCGCCTGTGCAACCGGGACTAAATATGCGCGACTAAAGACCCCCCCTTTAGTCGCGCCTCTTACGAACCGCGACTAAAGGCTTTAGTCCCGGTCCCGTCCACGTGGGCGCCAGGGGTCCGTCGGGGCGGAGGACCTTTAGTCGCGGTTCTCGTGGCTAACCGGGACTAAAGGCCTCCTCCGCAGGTTTAGGGTTTTAGCCGCCCTAAACCTGGTTTCTTTGCGAATTTTTTTTATTTTTTTTTTTATTTTCAAATTTCTGAATTATTTTAACCTCTAATCTCTAATCACCACCCCTCATCACTGCTCAATTTATCCTCTAATCTCTAATCACCCCTCATCATTCCAAATCATCTAACTCCCGGACGGTCACCCATCCTCTCACTACTCCAGCCTGAGCACGCTTAACTTCCGGGTTCTATTCTCCCTCGTTTCCAAGTCTGCACTTGTTGTTTTCCTGACAATAATAGGATGTCAATTCTATTAACCCTCAGGAATTTAGCTTGAGCACGAAGTGACACATTTCACTGTTTGAGTTTGAAACTATTGTTTTAAAAAACAATAATTATTTAGTAACACTAATATTTCTGGAATAATTAGTTTGACCATTGTTTGACCACTGTTTGACCATAGTTTGACCAGATTTGACCAAAGTTTTAAAAAAACTGAAATAATTATTTAGTAACACTAATATTCTAGAATAATTAGTTTGACCATTGTTTGACCACAGTTTGACCACAATTTGAAATTTTTTGAATTTTTTTGCCTCTCCAGATCTTAAAAGCCCCGTATCTTCTTTTCTGTTAGGTTTTTGAGGATTTTGAAAATGTTTAACGGGGTTCCCCTAGTTAAATTCGGATGTAACTTTTCGAGTAGATGATTTTTCATATAAAAAACTTTTTCATCCGAGTTCGTATGCAAAAGTTATGCCCATTTTAAGAAATTCCAGAGAGATTTTGCAAATAAAGTCGAAATTCATATTTGTTAATTTTCCCAACAACTAGACCACATATCACATGGGAAACTTATTTTATTTTATTTTTTTGACATTTCAATCATTTTATTTTGTTTTTTATAAAACTGAAAAGGCGATCCGGGGGGTAGGTAGAGTTTGAAAATGAGGCCTTTAGTACCGGTTCGTGCCATGAACCGGTACTAATGCCTCAAATCCCATTAGTCGCGGTTGGCCAGATCAACCGGGACTAAAGGTCTTCGGGCCAGCCTGAGGACCTTTAGTCCCGGTTGGCCAGGCCAACCGGGACTAAAGCCCCTCCCGTCCGCCAGCTGTCGACCGAGCGCGCTGGGCCCAGATAGTTGGTCGCGGGTCTTCTCCCGAACCGCGACTAAAGACCCCTTTGGTCGCGGTTCGATTATTTTGGGGACTAATGGGGGCGTATGGAAGCCTCTTTTTCTACTAGTGAGTTTTTTAGTTTTTTTCTTTCATGTATGTCACTTGACATATACTTGATTAAGTCTTAGTCAACTAAGACCTAGCCACACCCATTACTAATGGTGAGAATTAATTTGCAGTTGTACGACCTAGAGAAACTATTGGTTAAACCGTCGAGCGAGTTGATGCCGATCGAGATGACGACCAATGGCGATGAACCGAGCAAGCCGATGGTGGAACTCAATCCTCTCAGGCGGTGGTACCGCCATGCCAGATACTTCCTGAAGGACAATTGGCGCCGCTGTTGGGTGATGCTCCTGTGGCTCTCCATCTGCGTCGGTCTCTTTGCTTGGAAGTTCGTGCAGTACCGCCATCGTCCGGTGTTCCAGGTGATGGGCTACTGCGTGTGCGTGGCCAAGGGTGGTGCCGAGACGCTCAAGTTCAACATGGCGCTCACCCTCCTCCCCGTGTGCCGCAACGTCATCACATGGCTCCGGAGCCGCACCACCGCTGGGCGGTTCGTGCCGTTCAACGACAACCTCAACTTCCACAAGGTGATCGCCGTGGGGATCTCCGTCGGTGCCGGTTTGCATGTCGTCTCCCACCTAGCGTGCGACTTCCCGCGGCTATTGCACGCCACCGACGACGAGTACGAGCCCATGAAGCAGTTCTTCGGCGACGTGAAACCGCCCAACTATTGGTGGTTCGTGAAGGGAACAGAGGGGTGGACGGGGCTGGTGATGTTGGTGCTCATGGCCATCGCCTTCACGCTCGCCACGGGGCGGTTCCGCAATAGGACAGCCTGGCTCCCCAAGCCCAAGAAGCAGGATGACAACCTCCCCCAGCACAAGAAGCGAGACAACCTCCCAGGGTTGCTCCACCGCCTCACCGAGTATGGCAGCGCCTCACGCAACCGGCTCACTATGCTCTTCTACACCTTGCTCAATCGTTTCACTGGGTACAACGCCTTCTTGTACACACACCACCTCTTCGTCATCGTCTACGCGCTGCTCATCGTCCATGGCCACTTCCTCTACCTCACCAAGAAGTGGCAAAAGAAGACGGTATGTTGACACATCGAGTCAAGACCGCATGCTCTAGTGCGAGAATCCTTTTCTAAGATCGGAGAGGGCTAGGGGGTTGCAGGGGGATTTAATCTTCTTGGATCTCCTTCAAACCAATGATTAATTGGATCCTTTTGTGGTATGTGCAGACGTGGATGTACCTGGCGGTGCCGATGATCGTGTACGCGTGCGAGCGACTGACCCGGACGCTGCGGTCGAGGGTGCGGGCGGTGCACAAAGTCAAGGCGGTCGTGCACCCGGACCCGGCGGCCCTGCTGTCGCTGCACTTGTCCAAGCCAGAGGGGTTCAGGTACAAGAGCGGACAGTACATCTTCGTCAAATGCCCCAACGTCTCGTCATTCGAGTGGTAATTAAGCTGCCGCCAACATCCCCGGCTCACTTGGTTAAATTAGGGATTTGTGTCTGATGAGTGGAACGAACGAATGTGCAGGCACCCCTTCTCCATCACGTCGGCGCCGGAGGACGACTACGTCAGCGTCCACATCAAGGCGATGGGCGACTGGACCAAAGACCTCAGGGACGCCTTCTTGAAGGTACTAACTATGGCCATTAGTCGCCTTGAACCATATAAAAGCTCCAAAACCATGTTTGTTCCTGAATGTCCGTCTTATGTTTGCTTATCAACATTTCTAGTAATGGGGTTTACGCTCGTGCTTGTGTGTGCCGGCGAATCACAGGTTTGCGAGCCGTTGACGGAGGAGAAGAAGACCGAGATTCTCCGAGTAGAGTACGACCATGACAAGGCCATGCCAACTCTGGGAGGTCGACTAAAGTACGTGGCTATTACCCGTGCTCGTTAAAATTTCTCCCTTTTTGCCATGAAAGTTTGCTCTGGTTTCTTTTTCCATATGCGGGTTCGGCTTGAACTTTGATTGGATGTGCAGTCTCCAGTCTCCTCCCCTGGTCCAACCCGGCCTGTCTTTTTTTTTTCTGCGTGAAAGCCTTCCGGTCTATTTATCAAATATCATGGCAGTATAAAGAATACAGGAAGCAATAGAAATTACATCTATATTCATAGACCACCTAGCGCCGACTATAAACACTGGAGCGAGCCGAAGGTGCGCTATCATCATCGCCCCTCCCTCAACAGAGCCCCAACCCGACCTGTCTAGTGCTGCATAGGCTATACTAACATCTACTACCTCCATTCCTAAATATAAAACTGCCCCAGCGTCTTATACTTAGGAATGAATGTAGTACGACACTAAGATAGTTTCGTAATTATCATTATAAAGTTTTTTCTTTTTGAAAAATCATAAAGTATGCGTTGTACTATATGTTGTTGATTGTGTGGATATTACCGACATGTTTGTCTATATATCTGGTTAAATGTAGGGAATTTTCCCAATAAAAAGATATATCGGCAAGTTTTGATTTCAAAGAAAGTTAAAACCTTATATAATTTGAAACTGGAGGACCACATAGTATAATCACATCAAATATATAGTTTATGATGTGCATCGATAAGAGCCATAGGCCACAACCACCTTCTCTGATCTCTTTGATCGTCAACCACCAGAGATTTTCTTTTGTTCGTATGCTAAGACTAATTTGCACGTACTGTACCAACTGGTGTTCGTGACTGGCATGTCCCCCGGTTGTGTATGAGATACTCCATTGTTTATATCTTTTCGGGAAGATGAACGACCACCAGTTGACGTTAGAATAGGAATAATTTTGTGGGGCAGAAAGAACATTCTCCCTTGCTGCTGCATCCTTGCATGAATAAAATTTACTCGCTCAGTTGATGTTTTCAATATTTTAATATAGACTACATATAAAGTAAAATGAGTGAACAAACCTACTAAAATGCGTTTATGGACATTAGATTTGAAAAAGCAAGTTAGAACATTTTAAATAATAAAAGGAGGGAGTATCTACTGTCCACATGTTTTCCTCACGCGATTGATGCCTTGGTCATGTGAACTTATCACAGTCAACCCGCTTAATTGCTAGACTAGAAGCAATTGTGACGGGCAAAATATGCTTGTGCTGCAGGTACCCGACGGTGCTGATTGACGGGCCGTACGGCGCGCCGGCGCAGGACTACAAGCAGTACGAGACCTTGCTACTGGTGGGACTCGGCATCGGAGCCACGCCCATGATCTCGATCATCAAGGACATCATCAACAACATGAAGCGGCTCCCCGGGGACATCGAGTCAGGCAACCCTAGCGACGGGAGCAGGTCATCATCGTTCCGGACTCGCCGAGCCTACTTCTACTGGATCACCCGGGAGCAAGAATCCCTGGAGTGGTTCCATGGGATCATGGACGAGGTGGCGGAGACGGACAAGCAGGGCGTCATTGAGCTCCACGTCCACTGTACCAGCGTCCACGGGGAGGGTGACGCCCAGTCGGCGGTCATCACTGTGGCCCAGTCCCTCAACCACGACAAGCACGGCATTGACATCATCTCCGGCACTCGAGTCAAGACCAGCTTCGGCCGAGCAAACTGGAGCGAAGTCTACCGACGCATCGCCCGGCAAAATCAAAGAAAACATGTCGGTCAGTAACATGTCGAAACTTACTACTACTCCTTTCTGGTTTGCAATACGAAAGTGCTTCACACACGACACTTTGGTGGACGATGCTGAAACGATGGCTAATCCAAGTATGCAACATTGCGCTTGGATGGTGGGATATGGCATGTCGTTTGTGTTTCATGTGGTAACTGTCGTGTGTCAAGCAGTGCTCTTTGCAATACTATATACAAGCAAGGAAATTTTGTTACTTGATGATGGTTGTGACCACTTCAAAAAAATTGAGCAGAGTCAAGTCTAGATAGAAATTATCAATACATGCGCGAGCTATAACAAATTCTCCACCATAACTTAGTTGATGAGCTCAGGTATATGCACATAAGAACAATAAAAATCAACCAATCAACATTTATATGTATACACATCACATTACTTTTCTGAATTGACACCAACTCTGTGTTTCTTGGACATCATAGGAGTGTTCTACTGCGGCATGCCGGCACTGACGAAAGAGCTGCGCGAGCTTGCGAAGGTTTTCTCGAGAGAAACAAGCACAACATTCGAGTTCCACAAGGAGAACTTTTAGTTTTGCCAGCCATCCAGCCACAAGTTTCTCTTTGCGCCGAAACCGCGTTAATAGCAAAGACCAAATACTAGATTGTCATAGTATATCATCTTCTCAGATACTACATGGAGTATATGCACTTGTTCATTGTCATGTAACTATGGTGTTTATATTGGCTACTGTATTTATCGTGCATCATGTAATAATTTACTTATGTTGGAATAGTAGTAATGGACCTGGTATACTATTTAAAAAATAAACAGTGTTCTTTTTTTGCCCGCAAGCCTTTGTCAACAGGTTCTCCTCCCCTCACCACGCCCCTCCATCAGTTTTTTTCGTCCATACTTTTTTTTCCACCACGCCCTTTATCCGCACCTTCCCCGTGCAATAATCAATCATCTGAATTTACTTGCCTTCTGCACCAATTTTTTTTTTGCGGATTAGTTCTCCCTTAATTTACTTACCTTTTACACCAATTTTATTTATCACTGTAATTTACTCACATTTCACATCAGTTCCATACTTTACGTACGATGCATGACTCAACCTACATTCTTTTTTTATTTTGGTAAATTTAGATTATTCATATACAAATTTGATTGTGTAAAGGCTCACATGAGCGCTGGGATTAGGAGATCATGGGTTTTGGAAAGTTGGGACTTTCTGAAAACATGATTCGTATATCTCATTCTCTCTCGTTGATTCTCTGGGCACGCTCATTAGTCGAACAAGAGAAGCTCCGGACGACGGCCACGCCATGGCAGCCTACACGGGCTCACCGGTGTACTGCACCTCATAGTTGTGTTCTTCTATAGACAATGTCCGACCTCCCCGCTCCGCCCTGTTCGTCACAACCGTCAAGGTGAGCTCCTTGCATTCGCGTACGTGTGTTAGCAACCGGCGGATCAATCAGCTGCTTGGTCCGTGATTAACCACAGGTTCCACCAAACCCTGGCATTTCTTTTAGCAATAGTTGTTGCAGCACGGAACAAGG
Organism: Aegilops tauschii subsp. strangulata; assembly: GCF_002575655.3. NCBI lineage: Eukaryota > Viridiplantae > Streptophyta > Magnoliopsida > Poales > Poaceae > Aegilops > Aegilops tauschii. The sequence goes on from NC_053035.3 coordinate 394,587,416, forward strand.
AAAAGGGGGGCTGTTCACTGATGTGCGATGGCGAGTAACACGGAGATGGCTGCGGCGACCCCCGTGGCGACCGCGGCGTCGCCGCTCGCGGGTGGCCTCCCCCTCGCCGGCGCGCGGCCTGCGGCCTCCGGCGCTTCCCCGTCCTCGCCCCCCGTTCCCTTCCCTCCCCTCCCGGCCTGCCGTCCCCGCTCCCCTCGACGCCGGCCCCGGCGGGCACCGCCCTATCCTCTCCGGCGCGGATCTCTTGGGCAGACTGGGCAGACGACGAGGACGGAGCCGAGGCCGCGGCCCTCGCGTCGGGCCTCCCTCGGCGCCCTCGCCGCTTCGGCGACCGGCTGGCTGCGGCCGTCGCCGCTGATGAGCTCGCTTCCACCCCGTCCCATGCTCCCCGTCTCCCTCCCCTCCCCTTGCGGACGCGGCAGCTCGCCCGTCCCGCACCACCTTCCCCACCTCCGTCAGGCACTGGCCAGGTCGCCGGTCGCCGCGGTCGTGGGGCCCGAGCGCGAGCTTGGGGGGTGGCCGGGAGGTCGGAGCTCGGCCGTGCGGCGATGTCGTGGCGGCGCTCCCCGCTGGCGACTTCCGGGTCTCCGGCACCTCGTCCCCTCTGCTGCAGCTGGCTCCCGCCGCTTCTCCAGCTGTCGTTGTCCGCACATCCAAGTTTCGATCTTTCCGTCCCTCGGCGGCTGCGGCCCCTGTCGGCGGTCGGGCGGTGGCGCCGGTGCGCTTGCGGGAAACCCTACCCGCCCCTCTCTTGATGGCTGGGGGGTTGGGCCAGCCCGGGCCGTCTGGGCCTTTGGGGCTGGGGGGTGACCCCGGGCCATCTTGGGCCGCGGTGGTGGCTCGGGCCCAGGTGGGCCCGTTGCTAGGCCACACAGTGTTGGGCCAGGCCCACGTGCCCTTTTTAGGGTTGGACCCGTCCGGTTCGACCTCGACCCCTCTCCCCACTTCCTCCGCGCCGCCTCCATCTCGCTCTCCCTCTCCCCGCGCTCCCCCTTCCCCGTGCTCTCTCGCCCCCCATGACGCGTGAACCCGGCGACGGGGCCCCCCGGCCGAAGCGGCGGGCGAAGGGACGAGACTCCCAGACCGCGCCGGACCCGCGCCGCCCCTCCTCGGATGGCGCACGCCGGGAATCGGAGCTCCGGGATCCATGCTCAAAGGAAAGGGCACCGCATCGGTGGAAGGGGCTGGGTGGCGCGACTCTCGTCCGCGTGACCGCTCTCCAGACCACTGGCGGGACCGCGGCCGCGACCGGGACCGGCGCTCCCCGCCGCGTCGCTCCCGCTCGCCGGCGTGCTCCGGCCGCTCTGACGCCCCCCCCCCCCCCGCGGCGGTACTGAAGGAAATATGCCCTTGAGGCAATAATAAAGTTGTTATTTATATTTCCTTATATCTTGATAAATGTTTATTATTCATGCTAGAATTGTATTAACCAAAAACCTAGTACATGTGTGAATACAGAGACAAACAGAGTGTCCCTGGTATGCCTCTACTAGACTAGTTCGTTAATCAAAGATGATTAAGTTTCCTAGCCATAGACATGTGTTGTCATTTGATGAACGGGATCACATCATTAGAAAATGATGTGATGGACAAGACCCATCCGTTAGCTTAGCACTATGATCGTTTAGTTTATTGCTATTGCTTTCTTCATGACTTATACATGTTCCTATGGCTATGAGATTATGCAACTCCCGAATACCGGAGGAACACTTAGTGTGCTATCAAATGTCACAACGTAACTGGGTGATTATAAAGATTCTCTATAGGTGTCTCCGATAGTGTTTGTTGAGTTGGCATAGATCAAGATTAGATTTGTCACTCCGATTGTCGGAGAGGTATCTCTGGGCCCTCTCGGTAATGCACATCACTATAAGCCTTGCAAGCAATGTGACTAATGAGTTAGTTGCGGGATGATGCATTACGGAACGAGTAAAGAGACTTGCCGGTAACAAGATTGAACTAGGTATGGTGATACCGACGATCAAATCTTGGGCAAGTAACATACCGATGACAAAGGGAACAACACATGTTGTTATGCGGTTTGACCGATAAAGCTCTTCGTAAATATGTAGGAGCCAATATGAGCATCTAGATTCCGCTATTGGTTATTGACCGGAGATGTGTCTCGTTCATGTCTACATAGTTCTCGAACCCGTAGGGTCCGCACGCTTAACGTTCGATGATGATTTATATTATGAGTTATGTGATTTGATGTACGAAAGGTTGTTCGGAGTCCCGGATGAGATCACGGACATGACGAGGAGTCTTGAAATGGTCGAGACATAAAGATTCATATATTGGAAGGTTACATTCGGACACCAGAATGGTTCTTATTGGGCCTCATGGGCCTAGGGGTGGAAGAGAGGAGGCAGGCCAAGGAGTGGCGCCCCCCTAGCCCAAACCGAATTGGACTAGGGGGGCCGGTCCCCCTTTCCTTCTCTTCTCCTCTTCCTTCCCCCCTTCTCCTTGTGGAAGTAGGAAAGGGGGGGGGGCGAATCCTACTTGGAGTAGGACCCCCCCTTGGGCGTGCCACCCCTGGCCGGCCTCCTCCTCCCTCTCTCCTTTATATACGGGGGAGGGGCACCCCATAGACACACAAGTTAATCTTTAGCCGTGTGCGGTGCCCCCCTCCACAGTTTTACACCTCGGTCATATCGTCGTAGTGCTTAGGCGAAGCCCTGCGCCGGTAACTTCATCATCACCGTCACCACCCCGTCGTGCTGACGAAACTCTCCCTCGGCCTCAACTGGATCAAGTGTTCGAGGGACGTCACCGAGCTGAACGTGCACAGATCGCGGAGGTGTCGTGCGTTCGGTACTTGATCGGTTGGATCGCGAAGACGTTCGACTACATCAACCGCGTTACAAAACGCTTCCGCTTTCGGTCTACGAGGGTACGTGGACACACTCTCCCCGCTCGTTGCTATGCTTCTCCTAGATAGATCTTGCGTGATCGTAGGCAATTTTTTTAAAATACTACGTTCCCCAACAGTGGCATCCGAGCCAGGTCTATGCGTAGATGTTGTATGCACGAGTAGAACACAAAGAGTTGTGGGCGATAATAGTCATACTGCTTACCAGCATGTCATACTTTGATTCGGCGGTATTGTTGGATGAAGCGGCCCAGACCGACATTACATGACCGCGTTCATGAGACTGGTTCTACCGCCGTGCTTCGCACACAGGTGGCTAGTGGGTGTCTGTTTCTCCAACTTTAGTTGAATCGAGTGTGACTACTCCCGGTCCTTGTTGAAGGTTAAAACAGCACACTTGACGAAAAATCGTTGTGGTTTTGATGCGTAGATAAGAACGGTTCTTGCTAGAAGCCCGTAGCAGCCACGTAAAACTTGCAACAACAAAGTAGAGGACGTCTAACTTGTTTTTGCAGGGCTTGCTGTGATGTGATAGGGTCAAGACGTGATGATATATAATTTGTTGTATGAGATGATCATGTTTTGTAACAGTTATCGGCAACTGGCAGGAGCCATATGGTTGTCGCTTTATTGTATGAAATGCAATCGCCATGTAATTGCTTTACTTTATCACTAAGCGGTAGCAATAGTCGTAGAAGCAATAGTTGGTGAGACGACAACGATGCTTCGATGGAGATCAAGGTGTCAAGCCGGTGACGATGGTGATCATGACGGTGCTTTGGAGATGGATATCAAAGGCACAAGATGATGATGGCCATATCATATCACTTATTTGATTGCATGTGATGTTTATCTTTTTATGCATCTTATTTTGCTTAGTACGGTGGTAGCATTATAATATGATCTCTCACTAAATTTCAAGGTACAAATGTTCTCCCTGAGTGTGCACCGTTGCGACAGTTCGTCGTGCCGAGACACCACGTGATGATCGGGTGTGATAAGCTCTACGTTCACATACAACAGGTGCAAGCCATTTTTTCACACGCAGAATACTTGGGTTAAACTTGACGAGCCTAGCATATGTAGATATGGCCTCGGAACACTGAGACCGAAAGGTCGACCGTGAATCATATAGTAGATATGATCAACATAGTGATGTTTACCATTGAAAACTACTCCATCTCACGTGATGATCGGACATGGTTTAGTTGATATGGATCACGTGATCACTTAGATGATTAGAGGGATGTCTATCTAAGTGGGAGTTCTTAAGTAATATGATTAATTGAACTTTAATTAATCATGAACTTAGTACATGATAGTATTTTGCATGTCTATGTTGTTGTAGATAAATGGCCCGTGCTACTGTTCCGTTGAATTTTAATGCGTTCCTAGAGAAAGCTAAGTTAAAAGATGATGGTAGCAACTACACGGACTGGGTCCGTAACTTGAGGATTATCCTCATTGCTGCACAGAAGAATTACATCCTGGAAGCACCGCTAGGTGCAAGACCCGTTGCAGGAGCAACACCAGACGTTGTGAACGCATGGCAGAGCAAAGCTGATGACTACTCGATAGTTCAGTGTGCCATGCTTTACGGCTTAGAACCGGGACTTCAACGATGTTTTGAACGTCATGGAGCATATGAGATGTTCCAGGAGTTGAAGTTAATATTTCAAGCAAATGCCCGGATTGAGAGATATGAAGTCTCCAATAAGTTCTATAGCCGCAAAATGGAGGAGAATAGTTCTCTCAGTGAGCATATACTCAGAATGTCTGGGTACCACAATCACTTGACTCAACTGGGAGTTAATCTTCCGGTTGATAGTGTCATTGAAAGAGTTCTTCAATCACTGCCACCAAGCTATAAAAGCTTCGTGATGAACTATAATATGCAAGGGATGGATAAGACAATATCCGAGCTCCTTGCGATGCTAAAGGCTGCGGAGGTAGAAATCAAGAAGGAGCATCAAGTGTTGATGGTCAACAAGACCACTAGTTTCAAGAAAAAGGGCAAAGGGAAGACGGGAAACTTCAAGAAGAATGGCAAGCAAGTTGCTGCTCAAGTGAAGAAGCCCAAGTCTGGACCTAAGCCTGAGTCTGAGTGCTTCTACTGCAAAGGGACTTGTCACTGGAAGCGAAACTGCCCCAAGTATTTGGCGGATAAGAAGGATGGCAAAGTGAAAGGTATATTTGATATACATGTTATTGATGTGTACCTTACTAATGCTCGTAGTAGCGCCTGGGTATTTGATACTGGTTCTGTTGCTCATATTTGCAACTTGATATGGCCATGACTAATGTCAGTGTTTCCATTGGAATTGTTTTGCGCGTGAGGTGTGGTCATCTAGATTGTTTCTCTCGTGCTGAGCCGCAAGGTTCAAACCCTCTACTTCGTGTACATCGCGTGCGCGAGCGAGAGGCTACTTCTGCTAGAGGTGGAGTACCGTGAAAGATCGGGCCGCTACAACAGATCGGATCTCGCCATCAAGGTTCGATCTACATCAGGTGGTATTCAGAGCAAGGTTGTTCACGGTACAATATTTTTCTTCGAGTTCTATTGAATTTTTTACCATGAGGAAAGATTGTAGCTCGCAAATGATGATGTCGATGGAGAAGGATCCATTGCGTGCCTTGCTGTGGTACCAATGCTTTATGCGGGTGCGTGTAGGGCTGGCGAGTTGTGCAACCTTGATGAATTGCTATTCTGGGATGATTTTAGTGAGTCAGACTATGGTTGATGCTTTGAACCTGCCGTTGATTGAACATCCAGAACCGTATGAGCTTTGGTGGAAGGACAAATTTGTCAAGATCATACATCGCGTCGAGGTACGGTTTATTCTATGTGGATATGGTGATCTAGTCATGTGTGATGTGCTTCCTATGCACATGCATACTTGTTCAATACTGCTAGGAAAACCATGGACAGATAAAAGACAGTTGACATATCATTCGGTTGGCGAATTTTCTTTTGTTCATGGAGGACAGTTCGTACCACTTGATTTGTACACATCAGAGAAGTATATGGCTGATCGCAAGAAGCGGGATATTGCTCAAGCTGCATCAGAAGTAAAGAATAAGAAGCTTAAGGCTACTGAAATTTGTGCATGCGTCGTAAAAACCGCAAATAAAAATATTGTTGAAGAGCTTAACCCGAAACCGAGGACGGTTTCGTTTCAAGGAGGAGAGGATGATACGGCCACGACTAATGGCAGTGTTTCCATTGGAATTGTTTTGCGCGTGAGGTGTGGTCGTCTAGATTGTTTCTCTCGTGCTGAGCCGCAAGGTTCAAACCCTCTACTTCGTGTACATCGCGTGCGCGAGCGAGAGGCTACTTCTGCTAGAGGTGGAGTACCGTGAAAGATCGGGCCGCTACAACAAATCGGATCTCGCCATCAAGGTTCGATCTATATCACAACTCGAAACATGGGCTACGGATTAAGCGAAGATTGGCTAAGGACGAGGTGACGATGCGCGTGGGAAATGGTTCCAAAGTCGATGTGATCGCCGTCGGCACGCTACCTCTACATCTACTTTCGGGATTAGTTTTAGACCTGAATAATTGTTATTTGGTGCCAGCGTTAAGCATGAACATTATATCTAAATCTTGTTTGATCCGAGATGGTTATTCATTTAAATCAGAGAATAATAGTTGTTCTATTTATATGAGTAATATCTTTTATGGTCTTGATGGGTGGTTTATTTTTATTGAATCTCGATAGTAGTGATACACATATTCATAGTATTGAAGCCAAAAGATATAAGTTTAATAATGATAGTGCAACTTATTTGTGGCACTACCATTTAGGTCATATTGGTGTAAAGCGCATGAAGAAACTCCATGCTGATGGGCTTTTGGAATCACTTGATTATGAATCACTTGATGCTTGCGAACCATGCCTCATGGGCAAGATGACTAAGACTCCGTTCTCCGGAACAATGGAGCGAGCAACAGACTTATTGGAAATAATACATACTGATGTATGCGGCCCGATGAGTGTTGATGCTCGCGGCGGGTATCGTTATTTTCTGACTTTCACAAATGATTTGAGCAGATATGGGTATATCTACTTGATGAAACATAAGTCTGAAACATTTGAAAAGTTCAAAGAATTTCACAGTGAAGTGGAAAATCATTGTAACAAGAAAATAAAATTTCTACGATCTGATCGTGGAGGTGAATATTTGAGTTACGAGTTTGGTCTTCATTTGAAACAATGCGGAATAGTTTCGCAACTCACGCCACCCGAAACATCACAGCGTAATGATGTGTCCGAACGTCGAAACCGCACATTATTAGATATGGTGTGATCGATGATGTCTCTTACTGATTTACCGCTATCGTTTTGGGGTTATGCTTTGGAGACATCTGCATTCATGTTAAATAGGGCACCATCTAAATCCGTTGAGACGACACCATATGAACTGTGGTTTGGCAAGAAACCCAAGTTGTCGTTTCTTAAAGTTTGGGGCTGCGATGCTTATGTGAAAAAGCTTCAACCTGATAAGCTCAAACCCAAATCGGAGAAATGTGTCTTCATAGGATACAGAAAAGATACTATTGGGTACACTTTCTATCACATATCCGAAGGCAAGATATTCGTTGCTAAGAATGGATCCTTTCTAGAGAAGGAGTTTCTCTCGAAAGAAGTGAGTGGGAGGAAAGTAGAACTTGATGAGGTAATTGTACCTGCTCCCTTATTTGAAAGTAGTTCATCACAGAAATTAGTTCCAGTGATTCCTACACCAATTAGTGAGGAAGCTAATGATGATGATCATGAAACTTCTGATCAAGTTACTACCAAACCTCTTAGGTCAACCAGAATAAGATCCGCACCAGAGTGGTACAGTAATCCTGTTCTGGAAGTCATGTTACTTGACCATGACGAACCTACGAACTATGAGGAAGCGATGATGAGCCCAGATTCCGCGAAATGGCTTGAGGCCATGAAATCTGAGATGGGATCTGATAACCCACAAGTATATGGGATCGCAACAGTTTTCGAGGGTAGATTATTCAACCCAAATTTATAGATTCGACACGAGGGGAGCCAAAGAATATTTGAAAGTATTAGCAGCTAAGTTGTCAATTCAACCACACCTGGAGATTCATTATCTGCAGCAAGTAATCAGTAGCACAATAGTTTGATAGTAGTGATAGCAGCAATAGTAACAGTAACAGTGATAGCAGTAGTTTTGTAGCAAGTGTAACAGTGATGATAGCAGTAGTAACTTAGCAGAAACAATATAGGATAAATTCGTAGGCTTTGGATCGTTGACTTGTTGGATGATATTCATCATGTGACAGTTATAACCTACGGCGATACGGCACTAGCTCCAGTTCATCTACGGTCATCACCGGAAGTGGGCCCGGTTGTTGTCACTCCGAGGTTGCCGGATCATAACACATAGTAGGTGACTATAACTTGCAAGATCGGATCTAAAACATGGATATAATGATGAATTCATAAATGGTTCAGATCTGAGTTCATGGCACCCGGGCCTAAAGTGACAAGCATTAAGCATAGCAAAGTCATAGCAACATCAATCTAAGAACATAGTGGATACTAGGGATCGGGCCCTAACAAAACTAACTCGATTACATGATGAATCTCATCCAACTCCTCACCGACCAGCGATCCTACGAAGGAATTACTCACTCCCGGTGGGGAGCATCATGGAATTGGCAATGGAGATTGGTTGGTGATGACGAAGAACGAAGATCCCCCTCTCCGGAGCCCCATACGGACTCCAGATCCGCCCTCCCGAGGAAGAACAAGGCTTGACGGCGGCTCCGTCTCGTGGATCGTGATAATTCTTTCTCCCTGATTTTTTTTCTGGAATAATGTGAATTTATAGTATCAAGGGGGTCGTCAGCGGGGCCACCAGGTGGGTACAACCCACCTGGGCGCGCCAGGAGAGGGGGGCACGCCCTGGTGGGTTGTGCCCAACCAGGCCCCCTCTCTGGTGGGTCTTGGCTCCAGAAATTCTTATTATTGATATAAAAAATCCTCGCAAAGTTTCGTTCCATTCCGAGAACATTTATTTCTGCACTAAAACAACACCATGGTAGTTCTGCTGAAAACAGCGTCAGTCCGGGGTTAGTTTCATTCAAATCATGCAAATTAGAGTCCAGAACAAGAGGAAAAGCATGAGAAAAAGTAGATACGTTGGAGACGTATCAACTCCCCCAAGCTTAAACCTCTGCTTGTCCTCAAGCAATTCAGTTGATAAACTGAAAGTGAGAAAGAATAACTTTTACGAACTCTTTTGCTCTTGTTTGCATAAATAAGCTTAAACAACACCCAGGTTTTTAGCCAATCAATATAACTAACCATGTCAATAGTAACTCTCAAAGATTATAATGACTCATATCAATGACATAATCAGCTAGCGAACAATAATAAGATATCTCAAACAGCAACACGTTGTCAAAACAACCATGATATAATATGACAATAGTGGTATCTCGCTAGCCCTTTCTGAGACCGCAAAACATAAATGCAGAGCACCTCCAAAGTTCAAGCAGCGACTAAACATTGTAATTCATGGTAGAAAAGATCCCGTCATCACTACAAAAAAAAGACACATCCGTGACATTTTGGGCCAAACGAATTTTTTTTTCTGTCATACTTATGGCACTTCTATGACGATAATTGTGACAAAACCCGGTATCAACATAGATGTGGTGGGGTCCTTCTTCTATGGCAAAAAATCATGACAGAAAATGGGCTTTTCGTCCTGGGCGGGTCGGAGACGCATCTGCATGACATTCTTTGGGCCAACCATGACGGAAAAAACCGTGGTAGAAGCGAGGGCGAGGAAAATAATCGGGGAGTTCCTGGTTACGATGAGTGGTCGGGGGCCGAGCGATGCGCGTTTCTCTCGTACGTACGCACGTGTGTGCGAGGCATTGGGCTCTAACTGAACCCGAGCGAGGCGTTGGGCTCTAACTGAACCGGAGCGATTGCACTGCAGGCTACGCGTTACTGAACCCGAGCGATCGATTGATCCCTTGCTGTAAATGAACCCGAGTGATTCCTTCGCTACTGCTGCTAACTGAAGCCGATCGATGCTACCTCTGGATGAACAGTGAGCGTTGTTGGGGGGTTTGGATGAACAGTTCCCGGTGGGGGGTTGGATGAACAGGACCCCGTGGTAGTAGAGGTCGTTGCCGCTGGATGAACAGTACCCCGATCGATCGAGCCGGTGGAGGGGTGGATGAACATGACCCCATGGAGGGCTGGATGAACAGGACGACCCCGTGGAGGGCTGGTTGAACAGTAGCGGGTGGAGGAGCGCGCGGTGGAGGCTGGATGAACAGGAGCCCGTGGATGAACAGTCGCAGGTGGAGGCTGGAGGAGGTCGACGGTGGATGAACAGGAGCCCGTGGAGGCTGGAGGAGGTCGACAGTGGAGATGAACAGTATCCCGTGGAGTCCCGTTTTGTGGTACGCCACACCTCTCCCGATGAACAGGACCCCCGTTTCGACCGTAGCGCTCCAACACAAGTCCGTTTCCTCCGTTTTGCGGTACGCCACACCCCTCCCGATGAACAGGGCCCCCGTTTCGACCGTAGCGCTCCAACACAAGTCCGTTTCCTCCGTTTTGCGGTACGCCACACCCCTCCCGATTAACAGGACCCCGTTGTGATCGTAGGAGGTCCGTTTCCTCCGTTTTGCGGTACGCCAGGCCTCGTTTCCATCGGCTATTCCATCCAAGCCGGTTGGCTCCCGATGAACAGCACGCGTTCCGTTGCCTCCCTATGAACACGACACATTCCGTTGCCTCCCCATGAACACGACGACGACGCAGTTTCTCCATTCTGACCCAGCGATGTACACGAGCCCTGGCCATACGTATGCGCGAGTAGGCGTTCGAGACCCCGCCCGTATGTACGTATGTGGTCATATTTTCTTTCTTGCACCCTGGCCACTGTACGTACGTGTACATGCTACGTGCGCACCTCTACTAAGACACGTGCGCGCCTCTACTACGACACGTGCCCTTCCTTGCACGGCCACGGTTAATAGCTGCAGCCTGCAGATAGACCGATCGACCAGTATGTACGTACATGTTCGCGACCAGAATGACAACCGCTACGTATGCTTCGACCAGGTGGGTCCCGACTGTCAAGCACTTCCTTGCGTGCGAAGATGTAGCTGATGGGTCCCAGCAGTCAGGGGGCGAATCAATTTTTTTTGCCCGTAATATGGACGCACTTCCTTGCATGCGAAGATGTAGCTGGTCGGTCCCAACAATCATGGGGAGAAAACATTATTTTTCAGGGTAAAAAGGATGCACTTGCATGCATGCGTCCATGGGCGTGGTGCGTCCTCACTGTTAGCCTCTCACGTACAGTCATCTTCCGATGACTCTCGGTTGTTGACCATGTTGACCACACTGTGCCGAGCGCACCAAGGCCGGTGCACGACGGCGAGGCCCCAGACTGGAACGACCCGGAGATGAGGAAGACGCGGCAGTGGAGTCGCAGATGGAGAGGAGTGGGAAACTTGACTGGTTCAGGTGCGCGGCAGCACTGCCGCGGTGCCGCCCACGGGAGACAGGAACAAGTACAGAGGTTGAAGAAGGAGCACGGCTGTTGGATTAACATCCAACGGTCCAGCTGCTAGAATCATTTGTTGATTAAGTTGACAAAGCCCTGCGTACACGTCCACTTAGTAGGCCCACAAGTCAGCCACCAAATCTGACGGGTCCCAGCTGTCAATGGGAGGAATAATTTTTTTTGCATAACAAGGAGGCACTTCCTTCCATGCGAAGATACAGCCGGTGGGTCCCAGCTGTCAGGGGAGAAAACATTTTTTTCAGCTTAATAAGAAGGAACTTTCCTTGCGTGTGACCATGGACCTCGTGGGTTCCAGCCGTCAGGCTCTCCACGTACAGTCCTCTTCTGATGACTCTCGTTTGTTGACCACGCTGCACCGAGCGCAGCGAGGCAGTGGACGACAGGGAGGCCCCAGACGGGAACCACCCGGAGATGGGAAGACGCGGCAGTGGAGTCACAGATTGAGACGAGGAGAAGGGTTATAACTGGTTCTGGTCACGTGGGGCTGCAGTAGGTGGAGAATAACAGGAGTTGTGGAGGGGTGGAGGGATAGCCTGGCCGGCAGTTGGGTAGCGCTTCGCAGCGATGCGTGCTAAGCAGAGCCGCTAGCCGCCGGAGGCCGACCAGGCGGTCCCGGCGACGCTGGAGGAAGAAGACGAGAGATTGAAGGTACATGCCAGCCGTTGGATATAAATCCAATGGCTGTGGATGTCATAATCATTTGTTGACCAAGTTGACAACGCCCTGCGTAGGCTTCGACGTATTGGCCCACATGTCAGCCTAGAAAAATGTGGCATATATTTAACCCATGTTTTGTCCATTTGCTGGGCTGGGTGAACAAATAATTTCGCGTCAATGCGGCCCATTTATATTTTCTAAAAATCCCAGCCCATTTGCACTTTCTTGAAATACACGAATTAGCTGGGCTCGTTATATATAATGTTAGGTTAGAAGGAGCAATTAATATCAAAAAAGAAACCGGAGCGACACATTATATATATATAAAATTAACAAATTAGCGAGTTATTGCTCAAAATAAAAATAAGCGCGTTATTATTACATTGGTCCTTAAAATCTTTGCAAGCTTTTGTACGCAATCACCAGGATTTTCCTTGCCTGTGAGTCAAAAACAACTAGGATTTTCCTTCCCAACTTCTGTTAAACATTTACTTTTATAAGTTAACAACACGTGGGATGTTTTCATAATGTATATATAAGTCTTTATAAAATATACGATAATAGTAATAATATAAATATATATAATGTGGTTAGAAGGGAAAACATAAATTGAAGACATCATTATCATTCTTATATATAGATAAATAGAACAGAGATCTGCGTTTTATTAAGAAAAATACATTGGGCTGCTGATCTTTAAGAAAAAGCCGATAGGCCGGTATGGACCTCAAAAAATAAGTTAAAACCACTATCTCCGTATGTCCTGGGCTACAGATGTTAAAAAACAAAACCTAGGCCTAGCTGATACTTGTTCGCCCTCTGGAAAAAAATGATACCAACTAGATCCCCAAGCGAACTGGATTAAAGAGGGGGCCGGCGGTGCGACTGAAGAAGCACATCAGGAGCGATTTTTTTCTTTAGTGGATGGCTCTCGATGGTGTTTTTTTACTTGCCCCTGCACCATACAACTTGTATATTTAGCCTCCCAGTCCGTGGTGGACCAGCAGCCCATTTTTTGGGTGGGCCAACCTATAGAAACCAGCACTCGATTTTTCATCAAGCCCCAAAAACAACGCAGTACTATGTTTGTTTTGAGGCCGAAAACATTACGGCAGGGGTTGAGCGGGGAAGGGGGGAAGACAGAGCAAAAAGATTAAAAAGAGCTGATGCGCCGTTGCTACCCTAACAAAGCAGGTGCAATTCTTCTCGGGAAGAAGGTGTGCCGTTGACACCCACACGTCACAAATCCCACAGTAGGCATACTAACAAGTTCACACACAAGTACAACAGAAAAGGTAAACATTCGTATCAAACTCAGGTTCACATGACACGTTCATATTCATAGCCAACATTCACAATCAACAACTCAAAAGATTCATATATACACAAGTTCAGTATGTCTATGCATCCAAATGATTGATAGATCACACGACAATATTCATAGATAATTCACAAAAAGATTCAGATATACACATGTTCAGTATGTTTATGCATCCAAATGATTGAGATCACAGCCAATATCATCCATGGACGAACTTTAATTACCTAGGGTACAGACTGGTAAATGGTGTTCAGTCGGAGGTACTTCTTGCTAAAATTAATGCTTGTACGAGTAAACTTTCGAGTACATAAGAGGCAGCACAGACAATCTGAACTTTGGTTGTATGTTTATCCTCAAATAGTGGCCTCGTGCCGAGGGAGGTTTGAGCAACTTGGCCACTACTTTCATCCAATTAGTTTACTAGCTCATCTTTGGTCCTGTAGCTCGCCAAAATTCTACATTGCACACAAGAAAGGAGGCGGTTGAGAAAATGAACCACCCAAATTTTTTGTGCAGTTCAACTGAAATGGAGCATCCCTGGCGTGCAGACTGATTAAGTGCCAGATGAATATATGCGTCAATCAACTTGTCTGGAATCTTTAGACTCCATGCCATACAGTTTGCTACCATATGTGCCGATAACCAAAAGGCACAAGTTGGGACCAAAGACTGGACTGCGTTTTTCTGGGCTATGCGCCAAGCAATATTTTTGGCGTTCACTCTCCTAATACTTGGAGTTTGACAACTGGTTGACGCTGGTTGATACTCGAATGAATATAGGCACTTCTTCTTGTCAACATCGATGCTTGTCTGAGTGAACTTTGGAGTACATAGCAGCAGCATAAGTACCTGTACATCTGATTTTTTTGTGCAGTTCTACTGAAATCACCCAATGTAATGATTTGCCTGCAAGTTCAGGCTCCAAGTTACTCCTTTATGAAATCGGCAAACAGTAGCACAATACCAAATTACCAATACATATGACAAGAACAATAATCAGGATAAAGACCAGTACCAACCTGTGTGAGGTAGCATATCAATTACTATTTCCTTTGACTGGAAGCTGAGATAAGCCAAGCGACTGACAGCAAAGGAAGAATGCAAGCCCAGATTAGTGGCTGACAGGAAAGGAAGGAAGCTGTCGAGGCAATGAAGCACCCAAAGTTTTTGTGCAGTTCCACCAAAATCGAGCATCCCTATTGGCACATATATTGAGAGAGTGATATTACTGTAATAGTGGGACTAGTTGATGAAGCATACACTAACAAATAGAAGCACCCTCATTATCTTAATGGGTAAAGTGAGCAACATAGTAGTCTTGCTTAAAGAGAGGTATTTGTTTATTTAATCAGTGCCAATTAGCTCAGGACTCAAAGCATTGCCATGTATCATAGGTTGCAAAACTTTAACGTGCAAAGATAACGGAGTTTCTCATGAAAGTAGCATGATACAAATAGAGATGAAAGCAAACTAATATGGATGAAGGCCTTAGGCCGGTACAAACCCGAGAAAAAAAATCTTATTCATGTAGTCCCATAAGAGATGATAAAGCACTCACTGGAATCACTCAATAGTGTATATTTTGTGCACTTCAAATGTATGGTTGAAATCACTCTTGTTTACCAGTGCTGAGATTATATCGAAAGATTATCAAGAACTTCCAGCAGAGTTAAAGCACTAGCTGGGATACAGTTCATTGTATTGTCTTGTGTAGTTCCACTAAAATGTAAGATTGGCACAACATGATCCCTATTTGCACAAGTAGGAACAAGGTGAAACCTTCATTAGCTTGGTGAGAAAGGATAGAAAGACATTAGCATATTACTCTAACAGTAGCATCAAATTCATGATGGACAATACACAAAACATTGCCTCATTAAACTAATGGCAATAAATTGACATGCAAAACAATAGCACTATTATGTCATGACACTAATAATATTCCCTCCCTGCTCCACCACATGATTCACCTCCATAGACAAACATACACACGTACATGATTTAGCATAAGGTGCTACTAAAGATTTGTTTAACTCCGACAGGAAAATTAGGCAGCAATAAATTAGTGGTACTTAAGTACTCCTAATTAATTAAGTGACCTTGCAGGAGAGACAGCAGAAGTGAAGGGCTCCCTGGAGGATCATCTCACATGTAAGGTAGACGTTGCCAGAGCCCTTGAATGGCCTCGACTAAGGCCTCTGGCTTCAGCAAGATCACCTTGGCACTGTTTATTCTTCTTCTTCTTCCTCTTCATGCTCTATTTCTCTTTCTCCTCACCAGTTGGTGAAACCAAGTATATGATTGGCCTTCTATTTCTGAATTGGTTTTGTCAGTGAGGGAGTACAAGTGTACTAGTAAACAATAGCATTATTTTCTCATGGGAGTCGCAAAATAGAGATGAACACATGCATTAAATATCATTCTTACCTAAAGGAAGGTTATGGCGCCAATATGGATGATGAGGATTGGAACACATATCTCCCTTTGTGCAGTTCCATCGAAATGAATCAACTATTCCATTCTGACATTCCAGTTAAACAGCACAAAAGTCACTTCTTTTAAGAAGTGTTTTGTGCAGTGCACCAAAAGGTCACAACAGCAACCTGGTGAAATGGATATCCCTATTTGCACAAAAAGCTACAATGGAAACAGCCAGAGTCTCAAACAATTACAGGAAAAAACATTTGGCTAAACTTGTCATGGCTTATAACAGTGGCATGGCTTCATTTTACCAGGGGCATTAGATTAAGGACAACTAAATATTTGGTATAAGGGCATGGGAGAGTGGGTGCACCAGCACTCCATCACCATGTACCTAAACAGGGGCATAAAGTGGTGATTCCGAGTTTATTGCCCCGAGAAACAAACATCCAAGAAACATATCTGGGTTGGTCCCATTTTTGTTCAATCTAGCCACCTACTCCTATGTGTGGATAGCAAATCTAGTCCTGGTCATACCACTGTGTACAGCGTTACCCCAATATTTCCCTTTTCGACCAAGAGACCGGTTGGATGACCAGTCTGTACTACTTTCACCCCCTTTCCTTCCTGTTTGTACCAAGTCCGATGTACATACTAAATTCCCCCACCCCCACTTTATTTCTTGTTTGAACCAAGTACAAGATTCGATTCCATGAAGTAGCTTTACCTCTAACAATAGAAGAAAAAAATAGATGACGTTGGACCATCCGATCGAGAGGGGCTGAGAGGTAGAAAATGATGGACTTGCAGCGACATAGCAAGCTAGGGAAGTAGAGCTAAGGCGGTTTTGAAGGAAGATATACCTGAAGGTCATCGAGATGTGGATAGGTGGGCGGCGGGAGGCCGGATCCGCCCACACTAGGGCAACTACGAAGGGATCGGAGGACCTCCCGCTCCGGCGCTCGGCCAGAGATAACGGTACGGCCGGCAGTGGGTCTCCTCCCTCACTGTCAACAACGGCCTAAATGCTGCCTCTCCTCCCCTTCACCGGCAGAGGGGGATATGTCCGGATCTGTAACCAGCGGTGAGGATAGAAAGACAGTGTTTTTTGAAGGGAGAAAGACAGTGTTACCACCGCTATCTTGTTTAAATCTGGAGAGGATGAGAGTGTGTGAATAGAGCAACCCTAGCAAGCAAGCGAGGAGGTTCCGGCTATATATACGTAGTGGGGTAGTTTTCCTTTTTCACTCCATCAAAACAATCGTTTAAAATTGTGTACGTGCCAGGTCGCCTTTTTTTAGCTGTTGATTGTTTTTTGAGATAGCTACCCGCTTATTCCAAGTGGTGTTACGGTGTGCTAGGTCGCACTTTGTATCGTTCAAGTCTGGTACAAGACCCTCCATTAAATGAACAACCACCCCCTCGTAAAAATTGTGAACAAGCCCACGGCTAAAATTATCAAAAACGTGGGCTGCCCCAACATGCATTATTATTTATATTTTCTACTCCCTCCGTTCCTAAATATAAGTCTTTTTAGACATTTCAAATGGACTACAACATACAGATGTATGTAGACATATTTTAAAGTATGGATTCGTTCATTTTGCTCCGTATGTAGTCACTTGTTAGAATCTCTTAAAAGACTTATATTTGGGAACGGATGGAGTATGTGGGAGTATCCTCAAAACAAAATGTGAGAGTACAATATTTATTGGGCCCCTTTGTAATTGGTGCTAAATTTTGATCAAAGATTTAACTGACAAAATGTTAGTGCATGTTAACAAAAATTATATAGTTTGATTCGTATTTCAACATAGTTTTCATTGATGTAGGGGCTGTTTGGTTTCCAGCCACATATTGCCACACTTTGCCACACCTCACCTTAGGCAATTTACCAAGTTAGGTGGGTGTTTGGTTCTAGCCACACATAAGACAAGAATTTTTTTATTAGCAGTGAACCCCACATGTCATAGACACAAAAAGTGTGGCAAGATTCCCTTGGGCAAGCCAAAGTGGGTCTAACAATTTGAGCAACTCAAGTTACGCAAGTGTGGCAAAAATAATGTGGCAACATAAGACAAACATAGTCACAATCCAAACAGCCCCATAATTTTTTGTGACATGCATGAACATTTGGTTAGTTAAATTTATAGTCAAAATTTGGCAAGGTGCATCAAATCAACACATGCAAGTATCAAAAGGAAAGTCAGGGCATGCATGCATGTGTTGTACTCCCCCCGTTTCCAAATATGTCTTTTTAGAGATTGCAACAAGTGACTACATACGAAGAAAAATGAGTGAATCTACACTCTAAAATATGTCTACATACATCCTTATGTTGTAGTCCATTTGAAATGTCTAAAAAGACTTATATTTAGGAACGGAGGGAGTAACTAATGCAACGGTAAATGAAAATTATTGAAATATATCGAGTGCAGAGCTTTGATGTGTCGCGTCAACTCATACAAGACCGAGAAGTTTGATTACTACAACGCCCTCTCGCCTTAACCGCACCTACCTTTGGCTGCATGACAGGTGGGCCACCCACCTGTTGGGCCCACTTGTCAAAGACGCAAAGGCAGGAGCAGTAAGTCAATGAAGCTGCGTCCCTCCCTCGCCCATGAGCGTGGTGGCTGGCAGGACTAGGAGAAGCTTTCGTTCGCTACACGCTCTCCATCCCGCACGTGGTGGACATGCAACAGTTCAATCGGTGTCAGATGGCCAGAAGCATACTGTAGTACTCCTCCATTGTAGTAGTACTCCATCATTGTTCGACTTCCCGAAGAGGCGAAGAGCCAAGCGCAGCCCGGACGCTCGTGCGGCAGTTTCATGTGTAGAGTAGTCTAGGATAGCGTGTACCGTGCCTGTAAGCTTAAAATCATTGGGGTCGGCTCCATGCTAATAATCTTCTGGCCCTACCTGTCATCCTGGTGATTCTAGTTTGCACGCTTATCTGGTCAAGATAGGAATATATATTTTAATTTGTGGTGGGTTAAATGTTAGAGGTTGCAGCAAATGGAGTATTGTACACTGTGGGTCTTTCAGCCAAGTTTAGAGGCAACCATGTGGGGCCAGTGCTATGATGTGTCGCGTCAACTCGTACAACAAGATGAAGCTTGATTTTACTACTACACGCCTTCTCCCTCGCCCATGTGCGCTGTGGCTATCCCTCCCGCATGCGGTGGACGGACATGCAGCAGTGGATTCGATACAGGAGAAGTAGTAGTAACATCATTGTTCGTCTTCTCGAAGAGGCGAAGAGCCAAGCGCAACCCGAATGTGGCAGTTGCGAACGCTCGCATGGCACTCTTTGTGTAGGGGTGGGTTGTGGTGCGGAGCCTTGGAGCAGGCATATAGCCAGGCTCTTACATGAGACAAAATTGCTATTTGAGCCCAGTATTGTAGTACTAGTACTTGCTAGTATAGCCCTGTAAACCGGAAAGGACTATTTGCCTTTCTAGAGATTTCAACAAGTGACTAGACTACACCGCGTGCAGTACTGCCTCAAATCTCAAATCTCATCAACCAAGGCATTTTGTGATTGGAGGAATGTATCTCATACTTTACAAAACTACCCTAATTAAACTCATGCATTAATTACGTAGTTCTCTCATTTTCCTCTCCGCCTTGGTCGCGGTTCACAATATTGAGCACTCCTATATGACTAGCCGCTCTATCTACATGCGGGACATCAAAGCATCCGGGCCCGCGTGCCATCCACCAAATCACAGCGAGGTGCTACAGTAGAGACTCACCGTTCACCCCGGTGTGGCCGTCATGACCCGCCATATCACAAAACCTACCTTTACCAGCAGTGGTAAAGTGGCCTCGAAGTTGGACTGGACGAAGCAACCATCATTTCACTGGAACGCTCGTTGAAGCCCTTTCTCCCCTTTCTTGAAGAAAACCTCACTCCAGGCTACTCACTTCTGCCATTTTTCTTCCGTACCGACGAAGAAAAGGTGGGCGAATCAGTGATGCGGCTATATTTTCATTCCAAGAATCTTCTTTTTGGGAAGCACCGACCGATTCTCACAACCTATTCTTTTCCCATTTTCATTGCGATTGTGGTTTCCTTTCGATTGCTTTTTGTTTGTCAGTTCATTGATGGATCCTGGAGCACTAGGCAAAGAGTTGCTGGCGGACAACCCACTGGAGACAGCGATCTCCAGGAAGCGAGCACCGACCAACGATTTGACCATGTTGGCGGGCCAACCCATGGAGACGAAGAACTCCAAGAAACAAGCACTGGCCAAAGAATTGACGACGTTGGCGGACGAACTCCTCAAAGAAAGTTGGAAGAACAGCAAGGGCCCCACCGTGCCTGCCCCAGAAACTTTAATGGCCACCTATGCGAGGCTCAAGGCCGAGTTTGAGGAGGTAGTCGCTGTTGAGAAGCAGTATTCCCCTGGTAAGGTGATGGCCCCCATCGAGGACGAGGAGATGGCCCCCAGAGGGATGGGATCCCCCGGTGAGCTGCACAAGGTAAAAAATAATGGCTTACCATAGTTGTGGTTTTTGAGTATTTGCAATGTGCTTGCTAATATGTTAGGGTTGTGCAGGTGCCGGTGGACGTCCTTGATGATTCCGTTGTCGCGGCCCGTCCTGTGGACAACGCCCCAGAGATCGTTTTTGATGTCGCGGTCCGTCCTGTTGACATCGCCCCGGAGATCGATTCCGATGCCGCTGTCCATCCTATGGACATCGCCCCAGAGATCGATTCTGATGTCGCGGTCAGTCCTGTGGACATCGCCCCAGAGATCGATTCCCATGCCGCTATCCGTGTTGTGGTCATTGCCCGAGAGATCGATGACAAGAAATAGTTGGTCGCGCTAATCCTTCAGGGTAGTTTGCATTGCCATGTGTTTAATTACCAGAACGATGCGTGTTATCAAACCATCTTAGGGCTAGTGCACTGTCTTGTGTGGCCGGTACTTGCTACTTTTGTTTGATAGTGAATCATGCGAACCGTCTCCGAGTTATGGAAACAGATGTATCCTCACCAGCTTTTGATGTAATATATCGCATGCTTAGATGTAAGTTCGCACTGTTTATCATATCAGCAGGGCCTGTTTGATGATTCTTGGTGTTAGTAGGCTAGCTACTGTGCCAGCTATGCTACTTGCAAAACACTCACCGAAGAGAAACGTTGGGGCTGATGATCTCGTGGTACGCTTATACTTATCCATCGTCGATCGGCAAATAGCCCAAGCTCCTAAAATTGTAGGCTTAGCGATCGATCAGACAATAGTCAACACGGATACATTCAGGCCTCATTTGGTTCATAGGGTAGGAAAATCGTAGCAAAAGTACAGAGACGTACAACACAAAATCATAGCAGTACAGAGATGTACTCCCCCCGTTCCAAAATAGATGACTCAACTTTGTACTACTAACTTTGAAACGGAGGGAGTACAAATCCTAGGCGGGCTAGTTTGGCCTAGCGGGTTTCAGTGATATGACGTGGTACAGTGCCGTCCAGTCTTCGCGTGTGGTAGCAGTATTGCGGGTACAGTAAGTTTTCTTGAAGAAGTGGAATTCAACGAAGTCATGATGGTTCCTTCGTCCGACCAACTTACAGTGGGAAAGGTTGGGCCTGCGCTACGACCGGGGTGGACCAGGATACTACCATAGTGTTGACTATAAGGTTGGCTATAAAGGTTACAAGTTTTTCTCACTTTCTCTCTATCTATTTCCTCTCAAATGTTTTGTACCTTTCTTTTTTTAGACACAATTGTTTTTTATGCCTATTTTTTTTTAGAATTAGTTTTTTTAATACCTAGGAGCACACGTAGAGACGGGCTCTTGCAGAGCCCACTCCTTGACTTTGTCAATACCTCTTTCTCCTCCACATAAGCGGGCTTATAGGCCAGTATTTTACTGGTACTGCTTGCTATGAATGCGGGCAGCTGGCGTCTGAGGGGGGAGGGCTTGGAAGCGGTCCGGACTCCCGCATGGCCCACCTCACATTATCACCATATATTTCTTGCAGTCCGTGCGCGGCGGGCGGCGATCTCTTCTCCCTTCCCCGTCTCTCTCTTCTCAGCCGACGCCCGCCGAGCGATTAGATTTCGGCTATGGATGGTTTATTCAATTGCAGTCCCACATGCCAGTGAAATTGCAAGACAACGCGTGTCCCTTCTGGTGAGCGGCGTGCGAGCCGGACTGTCGGGGGTGCGACGCGTACGAGTCATAAGTGTGCCGCCTTTTCTTTTGAACTTGCAAAGTGAAACATTTTCATGCGATCGATCGATAGAAATCTAGAACAAAATGATGAGGGCGGTGCTTTCCTGTGTGTTAGGCGGGCTAGTTTGAGTGATATGACGTGCTACAGTGCCGTCCACTTGCTCCATTTTTATGTAAGCAAGAGTTTACACTCTTACGTGGGAGGAGTGCGAAACACGGTGGATCTGATTTTGATCGAGGGATAACTGTTCCCTGCCAAATAATGGAGCACTGCTAATCTCCAGCACTGGCCCACAAATTTACACCGGCATCTGTCCGAGGACACTGATGGATGCCATCGAATGCTGCCCGCATAGCTTTCGACAACTATATGAACTAACCGGACGAAATTCGTGCAAACAAAGCAAATTTCAAATTAACCGGATGAAATTCATTACATTTCGAAAACTTTTCCTACAAACTGGACGAAATTCATTACATATTTCGCACAAACCGTACTAAAACCTACTGTAAACCTAATCTAAACGACGTCGGCACCCAACCACCATGTCCGTTCATGAACCCGAGAAAGCCGGCCATTGCCTTTGCCTCCTCCTCATCTGCCTCGATAACCTCCTCCTCCGGAGCACAAGGTTCTGAAGATTGCCGCCTCCACGTCGCCGTCAAGCGGCCAATCGGTCACCGATGTTTATCCCAAGCTTGGCGTCGACTAAGTGGAGGAACGGTGGCCTTCCTGGGACCAGAGCGGCCGCGACCTACCATGTACTACTCTTCCTCGCTGCCGGCTGCGCCCGCGGAAGCGTGCCGGCTTCGTGGTAGTGGCGGCGGAGGGCGGCCGGGGGGGGGGGGGGCCAGCGATCTCCTTCATCTGCTCCTGCGACAGTACGTCCAAGAGAGCTTTGGAGCGCGCCCGGAGCGGTACCGCCGATGTCCTTCGTCTGCTCCTGCGACAGTATGTCCAAGAGAGCTTTGGAGCGCCAGGAGGCCATGGTTGGAGTGGTGCCGACAGAAGGAAGGGACCGGAGGAGAATGAGTATGGGTCTTTGGCTCTGGCTGGGAGCTGGGGCTCAAGTTAATATAGCGGGCGAATGGCAATGAGCCGCGGCAGACGGATGGACGGCTGGCGCCGGAGTAGGTTCATCGGGCGTGAATGCGGACGCTGCTTCAGTGACTTAACTGCAGGTGCGTTGGGTCACTGACATGTGGGACCAACGGGCATCTGGCCCGCATGTCAGTGACACACCAACTGCACCTGCAGTTAAGTCCGGTGAATGCGGCATTGCTGTTTTGGAGAGACGGTGAATGTTTCAGGCGGGAAGCGCGCGCTAGCGATGGAAGGGGTTTCGGTAGGCCAGGGCGGTCAGACGCTGGCGTGGTGGTGAAGTGTGAACTCATGGATGACGAGCCTTTGACATGTATGCGGCACGTATTGACAACCAGGCGTCCATGCAACCGGTCTTGTCACCAGCTAGCCTTTAACCACCACCATTAGACACCACACAACCATGCATAACTTACGAATAATGGACGAATCGATCAGACACACACTCGTGTGCAGTGGCACTATGATCGGTCGCTCACGATAGTACATACTCCGTACCATAGTACCCTCTCTAGCTAGGCTATTTTATATATTGTCGTTGTGATGGACGATATACATGAGCAAGGTGCCGAGTCCCGAGTATGACCGTTGGTGTTGAGCCTGGTGAATACATGCTCGGCGTTCGTGGAGGCCTCCATCAAACGTCTAAACAGTAATGTCAGGCACCGCCGGGGCGCGCAGGTGACGGGGCTCGCCGTTTGCGTTGCGCCATGAGCAGGACTTTGATTGAGAGGGCGACGTGCATGCATTAGCATGGTTTGACAGCGTGAGTGTTTGCACGCGTACATGCTACTTGCCTCTATGGGTGGTGTGTGCTAATGTGTGCATCACGTATAATATAATGATCAAAGTGAGCTATCAACACAAGTTTTCGATGACCGCCAATGCATTTTACTCTGTAATAAATGACCAGGATTGAAGGGGAATCCAAATTTCCTTCATCTTCTGTCCTTGAGCTCTTGACAAACCAATGCACTATACGGTTGTCCGGACACTCCACCCCAGAGCTCTCACCAAGCGTCGTACATGCCACCGCGCCGGACACTAATCAGTAAGGAAGCGATGGCATCCCGCCGCGCCGAGTTCCTTGCCGCCCTTGACCACACACAAAATGGTAGGGAAGCGATGGCATCCCGCCGTGCCGAGTTCATCGCCACTCGCGACGTCACACCTACGTGGGCGGAATTTGAAGCTGCCAAGGCTGAATGGGCGGTAGAGCAAGAGGCGGCCAAAGCCACACAAAGGGAGCGGAGAAGTTAGAAAGCACTCAAGAAAAGAGAGGCTCACTGCCGCAAGAAAGAATAGGACGCACGCGTTGCTGCGGAGGGTCGGCGGAGATCCAAGCACGGTGGGGTGTCGCCGACAAAGCCAGGAAGGAGCACGACGACGTCTGGCCAGCATGTGAGAAGTAGTAGTACTAGTAGTTAGTGTGTGTGTCTGTGTCTGAGTACGAGCATGTACCAGTACTACTATTTACTATTGTGGTTTTTAGAGCAAATTACCAGTACATTAGCCTAGACTCAATGGAAAAATTCCTATCCTATGCATCAAATGGCATCTCTTTCTCTATAGGAATTGAGATGCATGTCATCTCAGTTCCTATGATTTTCATATTCCTATAAAATTCCTATCCTATGAACGAAAGGAGGCCTCTGCTGAAGTAACTACTGTAGCTAGCAGTACAGCTGGTACAGTAGTTTTCTTCAAGAAGCGGAATTCAACGAAGTCATGATGGTTCCTTCGTCCGAGCAACTACACAGCGGGAAAGGTTGGGCCTGTGATTTGACGGCTCATTAGTCATTATTACTACGGCGCGATGACCCGGGTGACTCTCCCTTGGAGTTCTGCGTGCATGGCAAGTGGACCAGGATGGTCGACTTCCCACATGTTGGCGAACGGAAGTATTCTTTCCGATATCGAGGAGCAAGGAAACCGCGTGGTATAGTATCACTGCTGATTTATATATATTTTTTCTGACGAATGCTAGCATTTCAACTCTTACGACGAAGGAGTGCCAAACATGACACGTGCTGGATGTCCCACACGTCAGCGAAAGGAGTGGGATGTGATGCCCTCGATTCAATCGTACACTAATCATACACGCAAATGTGTATGATCAAGATCAAGGACTCACGGGAAGATATCGCAACACAACTCTAGACACAAATAAAATAATACAAGCTTTATATTGCAAGCCATGGGCCTCGAGGGCTCGAATACATAAGCTCGAATACACAAAAGTCAGCGTAAGCAACAATATCTGAGTACAGACATAAGTTGAACAGGGATGCCTTAAGAAGGCTAGCACAAAAGCAACACGATCGAAGAGGCACGGCCTCCTGCCTGGGAGCCTCCTAACTACTCCTGGTAGTCAGCGGTCTCCACGAAGTAGTACGCATCGGCGGTGGCACCTGGCTCCTGGGCTCCGACATCTGGTTGCATCAACCGGAAAGAAGAAGAAAGGGGGAAAAGGGGGAGCAAAGCAACCGTGAGTACTCATCCAAAGTACTCGCAAGCAAGGATCTACACTACATATGCAACATTATCAAAGGAAGGCTGTATATGTGGTCTGGGCTGCAGAAATGCCAGAATAGAGAGAAGGCCTAGTCCTATCAAAGACTAGCATCTTCTGGAAACCACCATCTTGCAGCAACAGGAGGGAGTAGAGTAGCATAACTAAAGTAGTAGTAGTGTTATCAACCTCGGCCAGAGATCCTTTCTCGACTCCCTATGAGAAAGCAATCCCAGAGCCATACTATCCAGTTATCATCACAATCCAATTATCATCACAAGTATCCAGTTCTAGTTGTATCGATCGGGATACAACTCCAAGTGTCCGTTACCGTAGGACAGGCTATCGATAGATGTTTTCTTCCCTGCAGGGGTGCACCAACTTACCCACCATGCTCAATTAACTCCGTCCGGACACACTTTCCTGGGTCATGCCCGGCCTCGGCCAAACAATGCGCCGCAACCCAACCTAGGCTTAATAGAGAGGTCAAGCACGCCAGACTAAACCTATGCCCCCAGGGGGTCATGGGCCATCGCCCCGGGAACTCCTGCATGTTGCGTGGGCGGCCGGTGAGCAGACCTAGCTACCTCCTTAAAAAGGTAGGAGCTTACCAGTCCAACCCGGCGCGCGCCGCTCAGTCGCATGACGTCTATTAAGCTTCGCCTGATGCATACGACGCAGAACGCCCATACTATGCCCACGTGATGGTTAGTGCTATCAGGCCAGAGGCCCTTCGGATCAAATATCCAAATCGTAGTGGATTAGGAACGCGCGGTAACAAGCAGAGACTCACGAAAGATGTGACCCCGTCGCCCCGTCTCGAGGACTTGCGGCAAGGGCTAGGAAAGCCCGGCCACGCCTCGTAATTATCTCGCGGACACCTTCCAGGTCAACCCGACTCCACATCACTCGCAATTATGCTCGCGCGGGTACCCCTCAGGGTCGACCCGTCTTTAGTAACATGGTTCAGTGTAAAGTCATAGTAACCATAGTAACCGTGTGTCCAGACATCAAGGGGAAAACCCGAGGAATCACCCCTGGTGAATTCCACTCGATGTAATCATCAAGGTGAACATAAGAGGGACCACCCTCGAGGTTCACACTTGAGGGGTTGCACGACAGAGTTGTATCGGAAGTGGTTAAGGCGGAATCACCCTCGATGACCACGACCGAATAACTACACTAGCGGGTTAACATCAGAAGTGCTGATGAGGCCTCACCCTCGGCACTCGATAGTAACCTAGTAGTGTCGAGCAACTAAGGGGAAGTGATGTGCGGTGTCGGGGCCTGGTCTTCGATCCCGTTGATCGGGTCTTCGATGATGAAGCCGGGGCAACAAGGACAAGGTGGGGGTCACTGGTGGATCACTAACCAACCTATACTAAGCAGTTTAGGATAAGCAGGTAGGTAACAATAAGCAGGTTACAATAAACATGCTATGCATCAGAATAGGAGCAAACAATAACAATAGCAAAATCTAATGCAAGCATGAGAGAATGGAATGGGCGATATCGGGATGATCAAAGGGGGGGCTTGCCTGGTTGCTCTGGCAAGGAGGGGTCGTCGTCGACGTAGTCGATCACAGGGGCGACATCAGTCTCGGGGTCTACCAGAGAGAAGAGGGGGAAGAAACAGTAAATATAAAGCAGACAAAGCATCACAAAGCATAACATGGCAATATGCGGTGCCGGGTGTGACCTAACGTAAGGCTACACGATATAGGTGAAGGGGGAATTCAACCGGGAATGTTTTCCCGGTTCCGGACCTGTGTCACACAGATGACCGGAGGGGGAATGTTCCGTGTTCAGACAGTTAGAGGCATCCGACTGATGAATGGACCACGTATTCGGATTCTTTGGATTTTTCTGAGCAACTTTCATATAGAAAACATTTTCATCCGAGTTACAGTTTATTTTCTATGAATTTTCAAAAATTAAACTATATTCTGAATTTATTTAAAATAACAGAAAAGGAAAATATGACGTCAGCAGAGTGTCAGCATGACATCAGCAAGTCAACAGACCCGCTGACTGGTCAAACTGACCAGTGGGTCCCACCTGTCATAGACAGTAGGGCTAACAAAGGTTAACCTAAACTAACTAAGTTAATTAATTAGAAGGGGCCCACCTGTCAGTGTCTAATTAGGTTAATGAAATTAGCTTAATTAACTTCGTTAATTAGGGGGTGTGGGCCCCATCTGTCAGTTACATGGGCCGGTCCAGTCAGCAGAGCTGACCGGTCAACAGGCCGGCTTGGCCCCTGGGGCCCATGGGTCAGTGACCTAGGTGGTGCCCACACGGCGCCAGCTCAGCGGAGCTGCCGGAGTGGCTCCGGCGAGCTCGTGCGCGGCAGCCGAACGCCGACGAGGTCGAAAATCGCCTACGGTTCACCATTTCGCGTGCCACGACTTGCGTTCGAAAGCTAGGAGGGAGCCGCGTCGAGTGGTGCTGCTAGACTACGCCGAGGAGGCCGGAAACGTCGCTGGCGTCGAGCTTGGCGGCGGTGGCTTTCGGGCGTGCTCGCGCTCGTTGCTGCAGGGCACGACAACGACCGTGGGAGGTGGCCTTGGACTGCTGGGATCGTGCTGAGCACGATGCCGTGCTCGTCCGAGCTGGACGGAGAGTGTGGACACGGCGACGAGTACGGCGGTGGAGGCGCGCTACGGCCAGGACGGTAGCTACGGCTAGGGGCGCGGTGAGGCGAGGAAGGAGAGGGGAGAGGACGGAGTGGAGCTCACCGAGCGGTCAAGAAAGACCCTTGGTGGCTTAGGAGCAGCAGAGCTCGCCGGGGAGGAAGGGGATTGCCGGCAGCCGTCGAGGAAGAAGACGATGTGTGCGGTGACAGTGGAGCTCCCCCGCTCCGATCCAAGGGCGTAGGCGAGGTAGGTGAAGGCGCCGGCGCTACTGGACATGCGCAAACGTCGCGGGGTGGCCGGCGGCCGCGCCTATGGCGAGGACTGGGCGACGGTGTCGTCGGCCCTTCTCCAAATCCGTGGAGAGGGAGAGGGGGAGAAATGGATGAGGACACCAGGGGGAGTGGGGTGGTGCAAGTGGAGGCGGGGATCGAGGAGGCGAGGAGGCGCAGGCCTTATCCCCTCGCCCAGGTGTCGCCGGCGAGGCGGGTCCGGCGGGGACGGCGTCTGTAGCGACTCGGGTCGTGGAACAGTGCGGGGGGGGGGGGGGGGGAGACGACCGGGGAGGGGGAGTGGG
This sequence comes from Aegilops tauschii subsp. strangulata, assembly GCF_002575655.3. NCBI lineage: Eukaryota > Viridiplantae > Streptophyta > Magnoliopsida > Poales > Poaceae > Aegilops > Aegilops tauschii. Next base: position 394,616,282 of record NC_053035.3, read on the forward strand.
CTGGCCAGCTGGAGTGGGCCGGCCCAGGTGGGTGTAGTCCAGGGAGGAGGGTTGCTCTCTCTCTCACCATTTTCCTTTTCTTTTTGTTTTTCTTTTTATTTCAGCAGGTTTTGCATTTTCTTTTTAGCCAATAATGACTTTGCAAAATTATGCCACTGGCCAAAACAATTTCAAAGAATTAAAGTGCACTGCCACAAAAATATTGTGAGACTTTTGAAATAGTTTGCCAATTTTATAAATTAAAAAGGCATTTAATTTATTGCTTAGGTCACTGCTTTAAGTAGTTTAGGCCACTCAAACCCTTTGCAAAAATGTTGGTTCACCACCAATATTAGTTTTGGATTATTTGGCACATGATGAACATTTTAGTTTTCATGTTTGAGGAATTTTGAATTTCACTCAGAAATTGAAATTGAATTCAACTGGAATTTGAAATGGAATATTGATTAATGTGACTAAGCATTGTTATAGCAAAATGATTAGCGTGATCTCAGGGATTACTGTAGCATCATTACACCGGGGTGTTACAACTCTCCTCCTCTAAAAGAAATTCTCGTCCCGAGAATTAAGAGGTAGAAGGGAACAGGTCGGGGTATTCAGCCCGGAGGTTATCTTCGCGTTCCCAAGTGGCTTCATCTTTAGTATGATTCGACCATTGCACCTTGAGGAACTTGGTAACCTTCTGGCGGGTTCGACATTCAGCTTCTTCAAGAATGCGGATCGGATGCTCTTTGCATGTGAGATCATCTTGAACTTCAATCAATTCCGGATCCTTGAAGCATCGACGAAGTTGCGACACATGGAAGACGTCATGAACGTGAGAGAACTGAGGTGGCAACTCAAATTGATAAGCCACCAGTCCATGACGGGAGAGAATACGGAAAGGACCAATGTAGCGCGGAGCTAGCTTGCCCTTGACTCCGAACCGATGAGTGCCTCTCAAAGGAGTGACACGCAAATAAGCTTGTTCACCAGGTTGATAAGTTGAACCCAAGTGTTTCCGGTCATAGTTGCTCTTCTGGCGGGACTGGGCCGCCTTAAGATTATCCCGGACAAGGCGAACCTGTTCTTCAACTTGTTGAATAATGTCTGGACCAATGAGCATCCGTTCCCCAGTTTCTGACCAATTCAGAGGGGTTCGGCACTTACGTCCATATAGCACTTCAAAGGGTGCCATCTTCAAGCTGGCTTGATAGCTGTTGTTATAAGAGAACTCCGCATAAGGGAGAGATTCTTCCCACTTCTTGCTGAAAGAAATAACACAAGCTCGAAGCATGTCTTCAAAAATTTGATTGACTCGATCGACTTGGCCTTGGGATTGGGGATGATAAGCAGTGCTCCAGGTAATATGAGTTCCCATTGCCTCTTGGAAACTATCCCAGAACTTTGAAGTGAATATACTGCCGCGATCTGAACTGATCTCCTTCGGAATGCCGTGGAGTGACACAATTCTGTAGATATACAAGTTTGCTAATTGACTAGCAGTGATAGTCTCCTTCACTGGCAGAAAGTGAGCAACCTTCGAGAATTGGTCGATGACGACAAAGATAGCATCGTTACCTTTCTGAGACTTGGGAAGGCCAGTAACAAAGTCCATTTGGATCTTATCCCACTTCCATTCAGGAATCGCAAGCGGTTGTAGAAGTCCAGCCGGTTTCTGATGTTCTGCTTTGGCGCGACGACAAACGGCACATTCTTCAATATATTGAGCAATGTCTTGCTTCATATTAGACCACCAGTACTTCTGACGGATGTCTAGATACATCTTGGTACTTCCCGGATGAATAGAGAGAGGGGTGTCATGCGCTTCTTTCATCACCTTCTCTGTCATAAGCTCGAACCGGGGTACTATAATGCGATCTCTGAAGTATAAGGTTCCATCTTCACCAAGTGAGAAATCTCTGGATTTCTCTAAGGCAAGATCCTTTTTCATCAAGTCAACGTGAGCATCTTTGGCTTGAGCAGACTTAATTGCTTTCAGCAGAGTTGGTTCCAGGACAAGGTTATTCAGAGAACCCTGTGGAACTAGTTGAAGGTTCAGCTTGCATAGCTCTTCATAAAGGCGGGGTTGAGCTTTGTAGACCATGTGATTGTTGCAATAAGACTTACGGCTCAGGGCATCGGCCATTACATTAGCCTTGCCAGGGGTATAGGATATACCACAGTTGTAGTCAGCAATAGCTTCCATCCATCGCTGCTGACGGAGGTTCAGATCTGGCTGAGTAAACAGTACTTCAGACTCTGATGATCGGTGAAGATCTCGCAACGATTACCGAGAAGGTATTGTCGCCATAGCTTTAGTGCAAAGATAACCGCAGCAAGCTCGAGATCATGAACTGGGTAGTTCTCTTCATGAGGACGCACTTGACGGGAGGCATACGCAATTACTTTGCGCTCTTGCATTAGGACACAGCCTAATCATTGACGTGAAGCGTCGCAATAGATGACGAAGTCCTTGCGAGAATCAGGGGGAGCAAGCACTGGGGCAGAAGTCAGCTTGTCCTTGAGTGCCTGGAAACTTTCCTGACATTTTTCTGTCCAATCGAACTTAACGCCCTTGTGAAGCAGATTGGTCAGTGGTTTGGCGATCTTGGAGAAGTTCTCGACGAAACGACGGCAATAACTGGCAAGTCCGAGAAAGCTTCTGACTTGCTTGACAGTCTTCGGAGGGGTCCAGTCAAGAATAGCCTGAACGCGCTCTGGGTTGACGGCAATACCATCCTTGGAGATGACATGACCAAGGTAGGTGACTTCAGGAAGCCAGAATTCGCACTTGGAATACTTGGCATAAAGTTGATGTTCTCGAAGTTTCTCTAGAACAAGTCGAAGATGTTCAACATGTTCTTCTTTGTTCTTCGAATATACCAAGATATCATCCAGATAGACTACGACGAACTTGTCGAGGTAATCCATGAATATGTAGTTCATTAGACGGGAGAATGTGGCTGGAGCATTGGTCAAGCCAAAAGACATGACGGTGTACTCGTAAGAACCATAACGAGTGACGAATGCGGTCTTGGGAATATCCTCTTCACGAACACGGATCTGGTGGTAACCCAACCTCAAGTCGAGTTTAGAGAATATCGATGAACCAGCCAGTTGACCATATAGATCATTGATCCGAGGAAGGGGATATTTGTTCTGAATTGTAGCTTGGTTGATAGGATGGTAGTCTTGGACCAAACTGTTTGTTCCGTCCTTCTTCTTGACGAAGAGAGAAGGTGCTCCCCAAGCAGAGGAACTTGGACGAATGAAACCCTTGCGAAGAGATTTGTCGATTTCCTCCTTAAGTTCAAGGAGTTCATGAGGTGGCATCTTGTACGGTCGTTTTGCAATAGGAACGGTGCCTGGTTTCAAGTCGATGACGAACTCCACAGCCCGGGCAGGGGGTATTCCTGGAAGTACTTCTGGAAATACGTCTTGGAAGTCGCGAACGACTGGAATCTTTTCAATTCCCTCAAGAGGTGCTGCGTTCAACGCATTCAAAGCATAAAGTCGTGCTTCAGCGTTTTGAACAAGCTGAGCATGGTAGGTTACTATCTCATCGGAAGGATGTAGGAGGTGAACGACCTTGGTGGCGCAAACGATAGAGGCAGTATGCGCTTTCAACCATTCCATTCCCAGAATGAGGTCAATATTGGAAGACTCTAGAATAATGGGAGAAACAAGGAATTCCAACCCTTCAATTTCAACGGGGACGTCGCGACCAATCATGGTAGTTCGACACTGACCCGCAGGGGTGCGTACCACTATCGGAGTGTTCATGGGCTCGCATCGAATGTCATGTGCGTAAGCAAAATTTTCTGACATGAATGAATGCGATGCTCCTGAATCGAATAAAACGGAAGCCGGTACTGAATTAACGAGAAGAGTACCCATCACCGTGGCAGGCTGGTCTTGAGCTTCATTCAGATCAACATGATTAGCCTGACCACGACCATAAGGTCTGACATTGTTGTTATGGGGTTGATTGCTACGACCAGTTGAAGGCAGAGCCAGCCGGCTCTTTTTCTGATTGCACTCTTTAGCAAGGTGGCCTGGGCGGCCACATCTGAAGCACATACCATCATTGGGATCGGGAGTAGGAGCTTGGGATGGTACATCTCGAAGAGGCTGCCTCTGCGGTGGAGGAGGCAGACGAGGTGCAGCATAGGACTGTCTTGGTGCGGGTGCAGTTGGACGATACATGCTGTGGGGGATCCATATCCGACGCTTCTGCGCGGACGGGCCCGAAGATGAGCCAGCGTCACGGCCGCGCCTGAGGGATCCCTGATGTTCCTGCAGACCAGTTTCGACATGAATAGCCTTGTTCACCAAGGTGGCGAAGTCGGCAAAGTCATGAACGAGCAGTGCTAGCTTGATATCAGGGTGAAGTCCATCACGAAACTTCTCTTGCTTACGAGCATCAGTTACAATGTCTTCTTTAGCATAATGTGACAGGTCCAGAAATTCCCGTTGATAAGCATCTACAGACTTGTTGCCTTGGGTGAGGTTACAGAAATCTCGCTTCTTCCTGTCCATGATTCCCTGAGGAATGAAGCGGGCACGGAAGGCAGCTTGGAAATCCGGCCAAGTGATGACCGTTCCAGCAGGTAGGGTACACCTGTGGCTATCCCACCATTGAGCAGCAGGACCCTTGAGGAAGAAGGATGCGAAGGTGACATAGCTGGCAGGGGCAACACTAGCAGACTCCATTTCATACGTGATGTCGCGGAGCCAGTCATCAGCATCAAGGGGTTGAGTTGAGCTGCGGTAGATAGTTGGGTTGAGGTGCATGAAGTCCTGCAGAGTTACTGGGGTTGGCTGTTGATTCATTTTCGGACGAGGAAACTGAGCCATCATTCCTTCCATGAACTGGCGGTTCAGCTCAAATTGTTGCATCATTCCGGCAAAGAATTCGGGCGGTGGTGGATCGTTGGCACCACGACCACGACCAGCGGGTCTAACCATCCTGCTAACAAGTAACAGGGGGGTAGTTCAGCATTGAGCATTTGCAAAGTCAAGGATCATTCATGATGAAACATGCATAAAGAAAGAGGTACGATGGATACCACTTAGTAGTCAACACGACAGTGTGTGCACTACTCAAAATACTATTCTAAGGAATAGCTATGGCTTATCCAACTTTGGGGTGAATGTGGTCACGGGATCCTAATGTTAGAGTTAGTAAATTCGTTTAACCCGAATGGAAGCGAGATCAGAGTCCCAGAGTATAGATGAGGAGTAAAAGATCCTAATACCACCCAATGGCGACGTGGGCCCGTAAGCCACACAGCTAATGTTAGTAAAAGTTTTTCAGTGACTAGACTCAACTTCGGCCAAGGAGTTGGAAAGGGGAATACCTACAGGCAGTCGGCTTTGATACCAACTTGTGACACCCTCGATTCAATCGTACACTAATCATACACGCAAATGTATACGATCAAGATCAAGGACTCACGGGAAGATATCACAACACAACTCTAGACACAAATAAAATAATACAAGCTTTATATTACAAGCCATGGGCCTCGAGGGCTCGAATACATAAGCTCGAATACACAAAAGTCAGCGGAAGCAACAATATCTGAGTACAGACATAAGTTGAACAGGGATGGCTTAAGAAGGCTAGCACAAAAGCAACACGATCCAAGAGGCACGACCTCCTACCTGGGAGCCTCCTAACTACTCCTGGTAGTCAGCGGTCTCCACGAAGTAGTAGGCATCGGCAGTGGCACCTGGCTCCTGGGCTCCGACATCTGGTTGCATCAACCGGAAAGAAGAAGAGAGGGGGAAAAGGGGGAGCAAAGCAACCGTGAGTACTCATCCAAAGTACTCGCAAGCAAGGATCTACAATACATATGCAACATTATCAAAGGAAGGCTGTATATGTGGTCTGGGCTGCAGAAATGCCAGAATAGAGAGAAGGCCTAGTCCTATCAAAGACTAGCATCTTCTGGAAACCACCATCTTGCAGCAACAGGAGGGAGTAGAGTAGCATAACTAAAGTAGTAGTAGTGTTATCAACCTCGGCCAGAGATCCTTTCTCGACTCCCTATGAGAAAGCAATCCCAGAGCCATACTATCCAGTTATCATCACAATCCAATTATCATCACAAGTATCCAGTTCTAGTTGTATCGATCGGGATACAACTCCAAGTGTTCGTTACCGTAGGACAGGCTATCGATAGATGTTTTCTTCCCTGCAGGGGTGCACCAACTTACCCACCATGCTCAATTAACTCCGTCCGGACACACTTTCCTGGGTCATGCCCGGCCTCGGCCAAACAATGCGCCGCAACCCAACCTAGGCTTAATAGAGAGGTCAAGCACGCCAGACTAAACCTATGCCCCCAGGGGGTCATGGGCCATCGCCCCGGGAACTCCTGCATGTTGCGTGGGCGGCCGGTGAGCAGACCTAGCTACCTCCTTAAAAAGGTAGGAGCTTACCAGTCCAACCCGGCGCGCGCCGCTCAGTCGCATGACGTCTATTAAGCTTCGCCTGATGCATACGACGCAGAACGCCCATACTATGCCCACGTGATGGTTAGTGCTATCAGGCCAGAGGCCCTTCGGATCAAATATCCAAATCGTAGTGGATTAGGAACGCGCGGTAACAAGCAGAGACTCACGAAAGATGTGACCCCGTCGCCCCGTCTCGAGGACTTGCGGCAAGGGCTAGGAATGCCCGGCCACGCCTCGTAATTATCTCGCGGACACCTTCCAGGTCAACCCGACTCCACATCACTCGCAATTATGCTCGCGCGGGTACCCCTCAGGGCCGACCCGTCTTTAGTAACATGGTTCAGTGTAAAGTCATAGTAACCATAGTAACCGTGTGTCCAGACATCAAGGGGAAAACCCGAGGAATCACCCCTGGTGAATTCCACTCGATGTAATCATCAAGGTGAACATAAGAGGGACCACCCTCGAGGTTCACACTTGAGGGGTTGCACGACAGAGTTGTATCGGAAGTGGTTAAGGCGGAATCACCCTCGATGACCACGACCGAATAACTACACTAGCGGGTTAACATCAGAAGTGCTGATGAGGCCTCACCCTCGGCACTCGATAGTAACCTAGTAGTGTCGAGCAACTAAGGGGAAGTGATGTGCGGTGTCGGGGCCTGGTCTTCGATCCCGTTGATCGGGTCTTCGATGATGAAGCCGGGGCAACAAGGACAAGGTGGGGGTCACTGGTGGATCACTAACCAACCTATACCAAGCAGTTTAGGATAAGCAGGTAGGTAACAATAAGCAGGTTACAATAAACATGCTATGCATTAGAATAGGAGCAAACAATAACAATAGCAAAATCTAATGCAAGCATGAGAGAATGGAATGGGCGATATCGGGTTGATCAAAAGGGGGGCTTGCCTGGTTGCTCTAGCAAGGAGGGGTCGTCGTCGACATAGTCGGTCACAGGGGCGGCATCAGTCTCGGGGTCTACCAGAGAGAAGAGGGGGAAGAAACAGTAAATATAAAGCAGACAAAGCATCACAAAGCATAACATGGCAATATGCGGTGCCGGGTGTGACCTAACGTAAGGCTACACGATATAGGTGAAGGGGGAATTCAACCGGGAATGTTTTCCCGGTTCCGGACCTGTGTCAGGCAGATGACCGGAGGGGGAATGTTCCATGTTCAGATAGTTAGAGGCATCTGACTGATGAATGGACTGCGTATTCGGATTCCATGGATTTTTCTGAGCAACTTTCATAAAGAAAACATTATCATCCGAGTTACAGTTTATTTTCTATGAATTTTCAAAGATTAAACCATATTCTGAATTTATTTAAAATAACAGAAAAGGAAAATATGACGTCAGCAGAGTGTCAGCATGACATCAGCAAGTCAACAGACCCGCTGACTGGTCAAACTGACCTGTGGGTCCCACCTGTCATAGACAGTAGGGCTAACAAAGGTAACCTAAACTAACTAAGTTAATTAATTAGAAAGGGCCCACCTATCAGTGTCTAATTAGGTTAATGAAATTAGCTTAATTAACTTCGTTAATTAGGGGGTGTGGGCCCCATCTGTCAGTTACATGGGCCGGTCCAGTCAGCAGAGCTGACCGGTCAACAGGCCGGCCGGGCCCCTGGGGCCCACGGGTCAGTGACCTAGGTGGTGGCCCAGGGTGGCCCACACGGAGCCAGCTCAGCGGAGCTGCCGGAGTGGCTCCGGCGAGCTCGTGCGCGGCGGCCGAACGCCGACGAGGTCGGAAATCGCCTACGGTTCACCATTTCGCGTGCCACGACTTGCGTTCGAAAGCCAGGAGGGAGCCGCGTCGAGTGGTGCTGCGAGACTACGCCGGGGAGGCCGGAAACGTCGCCGGCGTCGAGCTTGGCGGCGGTGGCTTTCGGGCGTGCTCGCGCTCGTCGTTGCAGGGCACGACAAGGACCGTGGGAGGTGGCGTTGGACTGCTGGGAGCGTGCTGAGCACGATGCCATGCTCGTCCGAGCTGGACGGAGAGTGTGGACACGACGACGAGTACGGCGGCGGAGGCGCGCTACGGCCAGGACCGTAGCTACGGCTAGGGGCGCGGTGAGGCGAGGAAGGAGAGGGGCGAGGACGGAGTGGAGCTCACCGAGTGGTCAAGAAAGACCCTTGGTGGCTTAGGAGCAGCAGAGCTCGCCGAGGAGGAAGGGGATTGCCGGCGGCCGTCGAGGAAGAAGACGATGTGTGCGGCGATAGTGGAGCTCCCCCGCTCCGATCCAAGGGCGTAGGCGAGGTAGGTGAAGGCGCCGACGCTACTGGACATGCGCAAACGTCGTGGGGTGGCCGGCGGCCGCGCCTATGGCGAGGACTAGGCGACGGTGTCGTCGGCCCTTCTCCAAATCCGCGGAGAGGGAGAGGGGGAGAAATGGATGAGGACACCAGGGGGAGTGGGGTGGTGCAAGTGGAGGCGGGGATCGAGGAGGCGCAGGCCTTATCCCCTTGCCCAGGCGTCGCAAGGATCGAGGAGGTGTAAAAACTAATGATATCTCGAGAATTTTATCAGAAAACTGGTATCTCGAGAATTTCATCGAAAAAATGAAAGATGAGAGATAAGGTGAGGAGGAGTGGAGCATGGTGGTGATTGGTGGTCGGACTGAGCGGAGGCATGGGGATGGACGGCGCCGGCAGGCAGCAGTGGCCACCATGCTAGATTGTTCCAGAGACTTCCTTTTTTAATTGCTCAGCAATGAGGTTGTGGGAGATAAGGATGTGGAGAGAGGTGCGGGTATCTTTTGTAAATTATCATAGTTTGCTTTCTATACGTCGGATATAGATCGGACAGTCTATATTACAAGATGGCAGGCACACCATCATCACCAACTCGGTTTTTTATAAGAGTAGAGATGATAAGTTTGCTAACTACTAAAGTAAAGTGGAATTTGTCCATGTTATACAAGTAAATTAAGGTGATTGTTTATCATACGGGTAAGTTTGGACGAAGGGTGGTAGGAACAAATGCTCTGCCTAGAGCATGTATGTGTGAGATGGAGTCTTAGTGTGTGTGTGTGGGGGGGGGGGTGCATGCGTGCGTGTGTGTGTGTGTGACGCGGGGTCTCGGTGGCGGATGTAATTTAAGTGTGCGTGGCTTCATCATAGAGAGGTGATGTGTATGGCAGAGGCCACCAACGATGGGGTGCGAGAGAGAAAAGGCCCGTAGAGAGGGAAGAGAAGGTGTGTGCGCGTGAGAGGAGTCGACATCGAGAGAACGTGTTTGTTCGAGAGACACCGAGGAAGACTACTATATATCGATGGTGCATGTAGGCAGCAATTAAACGAAGGGATGGTCTTATTAGTTTCGGGGATATAGGGGAAGAGTGAGAGGGGGGTAGCTAGAAGGAGATTGTTAAGTGTGAGTGTGTGTTTTACCCATCCAGACGGAAGTTATGTGCACACAAGAAGAGAACGATTCGATGTGGCGTTAGGGTTGAGGGTAATTAACTACGTATGGAGACATAGAGACCTTGAACATGCATGTGCGAGAGGTATACATGTATACGTGGATGTGTGTGTGTGCCCGCGCGCATGATCGAGATAAAAGAAAGAAGACATAAGTCATAAGATCAACGACATGGGAGAGACGGATTAGTATGACAATATGCATGCATGTGAGAGTGTAGGGAAGAAGGCCCGACAATTGAGCATGTGTTTTTGTCTTTAAGAGAGAGTGGCGTGGGCTGGATCATGCATCTATGGCGAGCAAAGGGAGTGAGACACAATGATTGTGCAAAAGAGATCAACCTATAAATGCATGTATGGAGAGACATATATAGTGTGGGTGATAGGAAGCAAGAGTGCGTGCGAGAAAGAAATGTTGACGGAGAAACTACAGATAGATACAGAGATGAAATGCTAGCTAGAGGGACATCGGCTAGTTTGAGTGTTGGAGATGACCGCCGGGTGGTTCAGAGGGTGAAGTTATGTGTGTGTGAGAGAAAGATAAAAAGAGGGCACTTGACTGCATGTAGAGAGAAACATACATAGTGTGCGTGATAGGAAGCAAGAGTGAGGGCGAGAAAGAAGGTTGATGGAGAAACAGATAAATAGAAAGATAAAGATGCTAGCTAGTGTGCGTTAGAGATAGGAGTCGAGTGGATCAGAAGGCTGAGTTATGTGTGTGGGTGTGAGAGAGATGGAGAAAGGGTGCATGTGACTCACATACAAACAAATATCGGAGAGAAATGAGATCTCGAGAGACGGTGTTTTGTATCTGCGAGAGAGAAATATATTTCACAATGAGAGTGATAGCTAGAGAGACATATGAGGGAATGCAAGATATCTCTAGGGAGAGAGAGTGTGTGTGGGCGACATACAAGAGAATGGTGGAGAGATATGAGACCCTGGGAGACAGAGTTTGTATTTGTGTGTGAGAAAGAGATACTTAAGAGGAAGAGTCGTAGCTTCTCATACCTAAGGAGCGAAAGACATCTCTGTGTGAGAGGGTGTGTGCGAGTGGCACATAGGGGAATAGTAGAGAGAAATGAGACCCCGGGAGACGAAGTTTGTGTTTGTGTTTGTGTGAGAGAAAGAGATTTCATATGGAGAATCATAGTTAGAGACACATAGCAGGGAGCGAGATATACTTAGAGAGAGATAGAGTGATGGAGGTCGAGGGAGAGAGTATGTGTGTTACGAAGATAAAAAGATCATTGTCGACATACAGGTAGCACGAGAGATACCCGAGAGACGATGAATGCGTATAGGTCTAGAGAGATACTCCTATATAAGCATGAGTGATAGCTATATGAGATGAATATCTGTATTAAAGGGGATTCAAATATTTAAACTAGAGATCATGACATCGATAATATCATAACGCAAATTGGTGTATCAAACATGCATATTTATTTGAAATTGGGCACACGTGTAATGTTATATAGTTTATCAATATTAGTGATCCATAGATTCTTTAATTAGAGACAATGCATGGTTTATATGCAATTAATGTCTAAACGGTATTACACTATATGTTGCGTGTGTGAAACACATTATACATGTTTGAGAAGTAAAAAAAATAAAAACCCGCATGAAACACACATTAATTGGAGACAGTTAGCGAGGAATGCATACATTGGATTTCAACATAAAGTGGTTTCAAATATTTGAAAATCCAAATTAAGATGGATACAGCCTTATGAATCTAAGATCATGCCAATTGTAAACCATATTTATGTATAAAGGGTGTTGTGCTTTTGAAAGTATATATATATATAAAATGATGTATAAAGAATTTTATTCCAATCGAAAATGGATCCCGCCCGAAAAAAATAGAATACAAACTGGATTCGAATTGAGTTGGCACGGTAAACGTGCACTCTTGCTCTGCAAAAATTTGAACGAAGCGGGGAAAGTCATAGTAACCGCCCGAAACCAAAATCTGCGAGATGGAAATTACTTCCTATCCCTGCCACGCAAAGCCTATCCGCTCGATTTCTATAGGTTTTGATAGGGGTAGGTTTGTAATTTCACTCAAACGTGACATAACCGCCTCTCACCCGGATTCATACACGATGGGCGCCAAAACACAGTGTCTCCTCGGCCGAAATCGACTCCCTCCCCGATTCATACACGGTGGGCGCCAAAAACAAACTCTCGTCGGCAAATATTCGGTGTATGCGAGATTACCGTCCTATCCCCAACCGACTAATATTGCTATGATGTAGGAAATTTTAAACGGGGGCTAAGTTTGTAAATTTCCTCGCATTTGAGACAAGCGCGCCCTGAGGACATGGTTCCCCCTTCCTCTTTCCATCCATTTCCCCATTCGTACTCCGTGGGCGCCAAAACACCCTCTCCACCCAGCCTCCTCCGTCCGCCACCCCATCCACCGCCGTCCTCCTCCACCATGCCGGAGCTGATACACCGACGCCGTCGGCCATTACAAGAGATCGACCTCTCTCATCCACGGCTTCGGACAGGGATCCTTCCATCCCGTCCTCTCGCTTCATCCCCACCGTCGTCCACCTTGCCGGCGCCACTCCCACGACCGTCTCGTCCACCGCGCCCCGCCGCCACCGTCTACCCACCTAGATCTGCTTCCGCGCGGCCGACAGCCATCGCTACCGCAGGACCGTCAAATTCTCAGCAGATGCATACACGGCGCCGCACCAGAGGCGGTACTCTTTCGTATCTGCTCAACTTATTTATCGCAGCAAGAAAATAGATCGCCACTGCTTTACTCTGATTTCTTGTCCATCACTTACTTGTTAGTTGAAAGCAAACATTGGTTGCGAAGTTGCCTTTGTCCGGTTTGCACCTTCAGATCCGCCATGGCATGCTCAACACTATACTCGCAATGCTTATGGTTTTCCCCTTCTATATTCCACACTAGTTAAATGACAGTAGACTAAATTTCAAAATTGGGTCAATCAATTTTTGAGAGCTCGCCGGAGTTCGCCGATGCGACGGAAGGGGCTCGGGTGGGGACGGTGGTTGTGGGGGCGGTGGTGGGGCCTTGCCGAACAAAGAAAACTCGACGCGGGTGGGGGGTGGGGGTGGTAGAGGAACACAGGCGGTGGGGGCCGGTGGTTCGGCCGACGGCCCGTGCAGTGTTCTGTATGGGAAGCACAGTACGTTCCTTGTCAGGAAGGGGAGCAGGGACATCTGCAGTCGACACCTCTATTGGGCCGGTTCTGCTAAATGATTTCGCACTTTGAGTTGGTCTGCCATAATACCCCAGAAATGGTGGGAGCAGCGCGGTCTTTGATAGACTAAACTGATAGTAACAGCTGTGCGCCTTCAGATGAATAGAGCTGGCCTGTAGGTGATCGATAGGCTGCATATTAGTAGCGGCAAAACCCTATGTTTTCCAGCCAGTTCCGCTTTCCCGATTTATTTATGGTGGTTATGGTGTACCCCTATTATCTACACTACGATCTGCCTACTGGCTCTGCGCTCTCGTTATCATGGTTTGGCAATAAACTTTCTATATGGTATATTATGAACCTATCATCTGCCAACTATCCTTACATCTGGGGTCCCCAACAGGGAGCCTATTTTTTTGTGTAGTTGTGCCAGATTATATTAATCTACTCACCATATTACAGCACACATGGGCTCTCTCATCAGAATCCAGTGATAGCACACAAGGGTTTACAGGGAGCCTCTATTATATTACAATATCCTCTGCATTACAAAGATAATCTCACTACTATTTGTGTTTTCATGCTTTATAGATATTATACGTAATCACAATGAATATAAGAATGCGCACATCAGAAGAATATTGCGGAACAGTTCAATGGGTAACAAACTTGGCATCAAGGGATTGAGGTCCATTGTGGATGCAATGAAACCCACATGCTCCCGACCTATAGATTCGTATTCAGAATATGATCCTAATGACTATTCTGAGCTCAAGGAATCAAAGGTAGATGGCCTATCCTATTCACACAATAAGGTGCCTGTTCTAATTTGGCAAGGTTTTATTGGTTGCACATATCTTGCATAAGGTGTCTTGCATTTCTTTTGCTTCGTTTCACCGCCATCTGCTTAGTTTACTCATGGTATATGTGAAGATGCCATGCCCATCCATTATCAACACCTATTCCATTTGTCGTCATACCATGTTTTTCCATTCAAATGTTGTTCTTGTGTTTCAGACATCCAAAAGGAAGAGGGTGATTGCAGAACCTGAAGGAGTACAAGCAAAGTCCTTGAAAAAGGTGGTGCTACCGGAGAAATCACATAGCACCCGACGTATATTGGCGATAGAACCAGCGCCACAAAACCTAGGATATCGCAACTATGTTGGTCACTGCTTTGCTCTTGTGAGTACCTATTATCCTATCACTGTCCTTACATTCATACCTGCTGGATTATGTGACATCATTGTGCATTATAGCTTGCTTATCCACTGTTTGCCCCAAACTATTAGATCTATATTAATGCTTAAATTAATGTAGAATAAACCCAATGCCTATGAAGAAATTTAGTTCTGCATTGTTCTTGTAAGTATCTGTTGTCCTTATATTTGTCAGCTAGTTCTTCATGTACACTTTGCAGCTTATTTTCCCTTGTCCTCTATTTTTCTACACATCAGATCTACATTTACTCTTGCCAAAATATTGAATAAAACCAATGTTACTGAAGAAGTTTAGCTCCGCATTTCTCTTGTCAGTGCCTTCTGCCTGTATGCTGTATTTACATTTGTACTCTGCATCTTAAGTTAAATAATCGCCATTTGTTCCTATATTTTCACATCTATATTTACTCTTAACAAAATGTAGAATAAAGGCAATACTCTTGAAGAAGAGTGTGAGGTAAACTTCTTGAATTGCCCCCCATCAATATGGACAAGGCCTTTATAGAGCCTGTCTTCACTACTAATGTAAGTTTGTTCTGCTCGAGCCTTCAAACTTTGTTGTTTATATTTGGATAGCTATGAGTGCAAATGATGTTTATTTTTGTCGTCTGCATCAAATTGCTTGTTCAGAGTTTATAAAGTAGAAGTACATAAACATAAGTTTGTCGTTCTCAATTTCAGTCTTTAGTTGTACAATCTAGTTCCTTATTCGTACCATGTAAATAAACTAAACATAGCAAGTTATCTTCTTTAGCACTATGTGTATGCTTGTGTTCTTGATCTGTAATCCAGTGGTGTGGTGAGACTACCAACAACAGCACAATGTCATATCCTGCTATGTCTCAACTATGAACAATGCCATATTATATTAATGTTATTTAAATCGTGTCTCTTTATTTACCTATCTGAAATGGTATAAATTGATAGTACACTCACCATTCATGCTTATACGTTGCTTAGAACTACATCTATGCTTGTGTTCTTGATCTGTAATCCAGTGGTCTGGTGAAGCTGGCCGCTCCTGCACAATGTCTCAACTATGAACAATGCCTATTATGTTAATGCTATTGTAAACCGTGTCTCTTTATTTCTGACAAAGAAATGAGATGAATTGACAGCGCTGATGCTTATACGTGCAAAACCTGTTATCTACCTACTTGTTTCTCTTTCAGGGTGACAACACTGCTGCTAGGAAGAACTGCCACAATGATAGTGAGACGAACCCATTGTTTGTCCCTCTAACACATATTCCAGAGGAGAAGGCAAAACATATTGAGGGTAGGGATACAACCACGAAGTCACATCTTGATGTAGTTTCAAACTTACTCGGTGACACAAGCTCGATGAAGTCGCCGCCTGAATCTGTTCGACTTTTTTAGTCTGAAATTCAAGCAGAAATACATGCTTCCGCTCAAATACGACTGGAACTCCAATCTCTATGCAAGATTAACCATAAGTACAAAACATTTATTGATGCTATGCAACTTAAGTTGGTGGATATGAGCGCCAAAGAAGCACAGTCTCATCAGGTTGCTAAGCTGCTTGTGCTGCAGCTACTGGGCCGAGCTAACCTTTCTTGAACTGTGTTGAAGTGCTGTCGGTTTCGTCTATTATTTTGTCCGCCTGTTAACTTCCACTGGTGGCGACCTGCCCAGTTTATGTAATCTGCTGTCTGGTTGCCCTTTATTATAACTGGCGGTGAACTTTGATGCCGAGGGGATGTAATATGCTGTAATTTCTTTGTTGTATAGTCTAGGTTTATTCTTGGTCGGTATGCTGTAATTTAGGCCGGAAGGTTCAGTGGATCGCAGTGTTGTCGGTCTTCAGGGTGGTCCGTTACTCATATGGGCTAAAACGTGGGCCTATAATCATCTTGGGCCATTAGTAGGTCTAAACCTTATGGTTGTTTCCCGCCTTTAGCATGCCGAGTAAAGTTCTGGCCAACTGGGCCAGAGAATACAATGGACTTTTAACAGGCTAAAACCTAGATTGGGCTAGCGTTGGGCTGAAAAATTCACGGGGCAATATA
This sequence comes from Aegilops tauschii subsp. strangulata, assembly GCF_002575655.3. Taxonomy (NCBI): domain Eukaryota; kingdom Viridiplantae; phylum Streptophyta; class Magnoliopsida; order Poales; family Poaceae; genus Aegilops; species Aegilops tauschii. The sequence continues at coordinate 394,632,588 of NC_053035.3, forward strand.
GGCCAAAGCTGCCTAAGGCCCATGTTTGGCCCAAATAGGACGAGCAGTTAACAGGCCAAAATATATCTCGGGCCCGTTTGGCCCAATAAAATTATGGGCTTTAAGCAGGCCGGTATCTATGCGGGCCATAGGCCTAAAAGTGTCAAGGGTCATTATTAGATGGGCTGTAAGCAGGCCGTATTCAACGTGTGCTGTAATTAGGCCCAGCTGTTACACGGGTCATTAACAGGCCGGTAGGCCAGTTGGGCTGAAATTTTTCCACGAAGACCATGGGCCGTTAAGAGGCCTAAAGTTACTTCGGACAAGAAATAGCCCAGTGTCTGCATGGGCCGTTAGATGGCCTAAAGTGAAACCGGGCCAACAATGTCCCAGATGCACCACAGGCCGCTAACAGGCCAAAACTATTATTAGGCCGAACTGGTAAACGGGCATTTAACAGGCTGAAATACAAACCTATCTTAGAATGGGCCCAAAAAAACAGTGGCCTGTTAACAGGCCTGATCTGATATGGGCCGTAATTTGGCCCAAAACATGGCAGGCTGTGAACGGGCCTGATCTGGTATGTGCCTCAATTTGGCCCAAAACATGGTAGGCTGTTAACTGGCCAGCCCACTAGTGCCTGAAAAAACATGGTGGGCCTTTAGCTGGGCCGGCCTTTTCACCGGAATGGGCCTCTGTTGGGCCGTGCCACGTGTCGACGTATCATAGGCGCCTCCTGTCCATTGAGTGGATGACATCTGTCCCAATAGTGAGCAAACATGTGTTTCCTCCGGCCAATGAGTATTTTACACGTGGAAAATCCCCATTGGTCCGGGCTGTTAACGGGTTATCGGATCCAAAACCGGACCCGATAGCTTAACGACGTTCCGTTACGGTGGATGCCACGTGTCGGTCACCCTTGACGAAAGCACTTCTATGACGCGCGATTTATCGTCATGGAAGTGGACACTTCCATGATGATAATGTTGGTAATGTCATGGAACACTTCTACGATAGCACATGTATGACTATCTTGATTCTGTCATAAAATTGTCATGGATGTACATGCATGACAGAAAACGTGACCTACTGTGACAAACACGTATCATCGCAGAAGTGTATTTTTTTTGTAGTGCATGATGCACCCAACATTAGCTACACACAATGCATAAATCATGACAACTATGCTCCCTCAGTTTCTGGCGCTTATTTTTAGAAGGTGGTGACACAACATAAAAGTAAATAGGTAGTCCCTTCGCAGAGGGAAGCAGTGATTTGCAGAGGTGCCAAAGCTCAATTTTTAAAACAGGGATACATGATATTTGGAGACATGCACCCTTCTTATTCACTTCACGACCATCAGTTATCAACATCTTCCATGCTAAGCACGCTAGTGGCGGTTCCCAAGCGATAAAAGTAAAGGTTTTTGACTCCATTGGGAGTTTTTGTTTGATTATTTAAGAGATGAACTCTTTTTCATGTTTGCAGTTTGGGATTGGGCATCCCTTTTACCGCCCTTTTCTCGTGCGATGGCGAGTGAATAGACACTCGGCCTGAGAATAACCAGCTTAGCATGGAAGATACCGACCACCTCCTGTCGTTCCATGAACGATCCAGGCACACAAAACGGATAATTTTTTGAAGTTTTTAGAGGTGGCACATGCAAATTACTGAGGACGGCAGGGTAATACCGCATATAGGTAGGTATGGTGGACTCATCTGGAATAACTTTGGGTTCAAGGTTTTTGATGTACAAGTAGAATTCCCACTTAGTATAGGCGAAGGCTGGCAATTTAGATTGAGAAGCGGCCAGCTAGAGAGCAACAACGATGATAACCGTGCATTATGCATAAGTAACATTGGACACTAGCATGAGTAGGTTATGAACACCATGAACATAAATATTATAGAGGCTATGTTGGTTTTGATTCACTACATGCATGAACTGTACCAAGTCAAGCCACTCAAACATTCAGAGGAGGATACCATATCATCATACTGCATCACAATCATTTTAACGCTATGTTGATATCCAAGATAAATCATTATCCGCTCCCAGCTATTTATGCATGGCATGAGAAACTATAATCTCTAATTTTTATTGCAAACATGTTTAATCATATTGGGTTGAAGCCTGGATACTAGGTTAAACATATTTACACAAACAGAGCAAGACGAGTTCATACCAGTTTCTCTTTGCCATGGCCAGTTCATCGAATATCGTCATTATTGCCTTTCACTTGCACGACCGAATGATATGAAAATAATAATAGTGCAAGAGTGCCATGGACTAAGCTAAAATCTGCAAAACATTTTATTCAACAGGAGAAGACAAGGTAAAATGTGCTCTTTATTAGTTCAACAGTTATTCATATGAGAGCCACTCAACATTTTCACCATGGTCTTCTCCTCGGTAAAACTCGAATAAAAAGGAAAAGAAATTTAGAGAAACACACTGAAATATTTTTGGAGTTTCTGGTTTTCTTCAACAAGCAAATAAAAAGAAAAAACAAGAAAAACTATTTGCACGAGAAAGCTCCCAACAAGCTAAAGAAGAACAAGGAAATCTTTTTGGGCTTTCTTTTTAATACTACTACTAAGCATGCATAGAAAGTAAATTACTATAACTATTTTTTTGGTTTTTCTAAAGTTTTTCAAACACACAAGAAGAAAGCAAGAAAATAAATCTAAGCAGGATGATATAATGAAAAAAAAGTGTGGACACCGACAAATAGGATAAGTGGACATGAATGTAAAGTCGGTGGAAAACACGTACTCCCCCAAGCTTAGGCTTTTGGCCTAAGTTGGTAGTCGATCAGTAGCCTGGATGGTAGTAGGGATCCTGAGGAGCAGGCATCCACTCATCCCCCTACTGAGGCTCCTCCTGTGTTGCCTCCGCAACAGCCTGAGCGTTCTGGTAGGCGATAATGTCTGCAGGCATAATCCGGTATCCGCCCTGGCAGCAGAATCAAACAAAGCAGGTGCAGGCAATGGAATAACATCACGAGTTTTAATGCTAAAAACCATGTTATAAGGAATGGCAATATCAGGACGATCATGTGCAAGAAAGTGATGGTGATCCATGGCTGCACGGTCTAGGTAAACCTTAGCCAGAGGGTAATCATGCGGGCGTATCCCAACATTGAAGTGGGCCACCAAACGAGTAGCAAAAATCCCACCATGTATTTCACCCTGAGATTTATTAAGATGGAGGCGACGAGCCACAATAGCTCCCAAGCTATAAGTGTTGTCACCCCTCTAGTGCTCAGCGTAAAACAGCAAAGTCTGGTGCGCTGAGCGCACCTACTTTCTTTCTAGCAAGTAGACACTTAGCAACAAATAAAGCAAAATAATGTACAATAGGAAAGTGTAGGCTAACAGCCGTGGTGGCTGACACCCCTCTCTCATCTCCCACTGTCAAAGTGCGATAAAAATCCTCAAACCTAGCCGATCTAGGCTCAGCTAAACTCCCATCAGAAGGGATCATGCAAATGTCACAAAATTCAGTAAGTGGTATCTGATGGTTTTCAGCATATAAATCAAAGCTCACTTCAGGAGGATTATTTCTAGGCAAGAAAGTAAAGCTTTGAACAAAGATGTTCGTGAGGATTTGCTGCTGGTCACACTCATTTGCGATGAAGTTGGTGAGGTCGGCATTGGCAATATATTGCATAAACTCCTCAAGAATTCCAGCCTCTTGCAGGAACGGGGTGTGCGGCCATTCGCATGGCCGTACCTCCGCCAACCTCCGAGGGTGGAGATCACTGTCAGAAGACTCCCCAATAACACCCTTGGAGTTCTTCTTAGAGCCAAACTTCCTGAAGATATTCATGTCCGTGTACAATTTTCTGAATATAAATTTTTTGAGTTGACAAAAATTTGTCAACAAAACTTTATAAAATTGATAGCAACTACTCATAGGGATACATAGAGGCCATAGCAAGCATTCAAACTACTTAGAACACTAAGAATTCAACATGCAAGCACATCTACAGGAGCACCAAGAGTAGCTAATTATTCAAAGTATAAACCACTAAAACAAAAACTAATTGGACAAATGGTGGAGTCACATACCAAGAAACAATCCCCCGAAACAGTTTTGGAAACGGAGCTTCGAGCAAAGAGATCGAAATCCGCGGGTTTAAGCTCAAGAACACGGGAGAGAGAGCAAGGGTGATTTTTTTCTCGAGGTAGGTGACAATGTGGGATGATGAGATAAGTGAGGGGGCCCACGTGGGAACCACAACCCCCCAGGTCGCGCTAGGGGGTGCTGGCTCGCCCAGGTGGGTTGTGCCCACCTGGTGCACCTCCCTATGGTTATTTTTGCACCAAAAATTCTTAAATATTCAGGAAAAAATCATATACAATTTTCAGGGCATTCTGAGAACTTTCATTTTTGGGTCATTTTTTATTGCACGGGAAATTCAGAAAACAGACAAAACATGGCATTTTATTTTATTTAACTAATAAAAACAGAAAATAAAAAGTAGGGACAACAAGTAGTGCTTACTAAATTCATCAGCTTCATACCATTCAAAAATGGTTCATTAATAAGGTTGATCAGGTCTTATTAACAACCACTTTCGATTAGCATGAAACCGAAGAACTTTCATAAATCACTAAGTTACCTCAATGGGGATATGCATTTCCCCAACAATAAGCATTTCATATTTATTTTTGACAGTAGGTAGAAGTATTTGAAAACTTCCAATACTGATTGTTGGAGATTTTTCAATAACATTAATACCATTCACTTGGAATTGTTTCTTCGGAAAGTGCACCGTATGCTCATTACCATTAATATGAAAAGTGACCTTGCTTTTATTGCAATCAATAACATCCCCTGCAGTATTTAAGAAGGGTCTACCAAGGATAATCGACATGTTGTCGTCCTCGGGCATCTCAAGTATAACAAAGTCAGTCAAAATAGTAACATTAGCAACAACAACGGGCACATCCTCACAGATACCGATAGGTATGGCAGTTGATTTGTTAGCCATTTGCAAAGATATTTCAGTAGGTGTGAGTTTATTCAAGTCAAGTCTTTTATATAAAGAGAAAGGCATAACACTAACACTAGCTCCTAAGTCACACAAAGCAGTTTTCACATAATTATTTTTGATGGAGCAAGGTATAGTTGGTATTCCCGGATCTCCATGTTTTTTAGGTACTCCATCCTTAAAGGTATAATTAGCAAGCATAGTGGAGATTTTAGCTTCCGGTATTTTTCTCTTATTTGTGATGATGTCTTTCATATACTTTGCATAAGGAGGCATTTTCAGGATGTCAGTCAAGCGAGTATGCAAAAAGACTGGCCTCAACATTTCAACAAAGTGTTCAAATTATTGATCATCTTTCTTTTTAGTTGACTTGGGTGGAAAAGGCATAGGTTTTTGAACCCATGGTTCTCTTTATTTACTGTGTTTTCTAGCAATGAAGTCTCTTTTATCATACCTTTTATTCTTAGGTTGTGGGTTATCAAGATCAACAGGTGGTTCTATCTCAACATCATTGCTTGGTTTTTTTTTCATTATTTGGTTGAGTGTCTTCATGAACCTCATCATTATCTTTTTCATTATCACTAGGTGAGTGTTCATTACTAGATTGAGTTTCAGCATCAGAGATAGAAGTTTCATTTTCATTATCAGGAGGATTTGCTATTTGATACGTCCATTTTGCATCATGCTTTTATATCGAAATTTATTGCATTATGGGTTGTTATTACACATTATGTCACAATACTTATGCCTATTCTCTCTTATTTTACAAGGTTTACATGAAGAGGGAGAATGCCGGCAGCTGGAATTCTGGGCTGGAAAAGGAGCAAATATTAGAGACCTATTCTGCACAGCTCCAAAAGTCCTAAAACTCCACAGAAGTTATTTTTGGAAATAATAAAAAATACTGAGCAAATAAAATACCAGACGGGACCCACACCCTGGGCACGAGGGTGGGGGGCGCGCCCTACCCCCCTGGGCGCGCTCCCTGCCTCGTGGGCCCCCTGGTGGCCCTCCGGTGCCCATCTTCTGCTATATGAAGTCTTTCATCCGAAGAAAAATCATAAGCAAGCTTTCGGGATGAGACTCCACCGCCACGAGGCGAAACCTTGGCAGAACCAATCTAGGGCTCTCGCGGAGCTGTTCTGCCGGGGACACTTCCCTCCGGGAGGGGGAAATCATCGCCATCGTCATCACCAACGATCCTCTCATCGGGAGGGGGCCAATCTCCATCAACATCTTCACCAACACCATCTCCTCTCAAATCCTAGTTCATCTCTTGTATCCAATTCTTGTCTCTAAGTCTGGGATTGGTACCTGTAGGTTGCTAGTAGTGTTGATTACTCCTTGTAGTTGATGCTAGTTGGTTTATTTGGTGGAAGATCATATGTTCAGATCCATTATGCATATTAATACCCCTCTGATTATGAACATGAATATGTTTGTGAGTAGTTACGTTTGTTCCTGAGGACATGGGAGAAGTCTTGCTATTTGTAGTCATGTGAATTTGGTATTCGTTCGATAATTTGATGAGATGTATGTTGTCTATCCTCTAATGGTGTCATGTGAACGTCGACTACATGACACTGATACGTCTCCAACGTATCTATAATTTTTGATTGCTCCATGCCATATTATATTCTATTTTGGACATTATTGGGCTTTATTATACACTTTTATATTATTTTTGGGACTAACCTATTAACCGGAGGCCCAGCCCAGAATTGCCGTTTTTTGCCTATTTCAGAGTTTCGCAGAAAAAGAATATCAACGGAGTCCAAACGGAATGAAACCTTCGGGAACGCGATTTTTGAAACGAACGTGATCCAGAGGACTTGGACCCTACGTCAAGAAAGCTACCAGGAAGCCACGAGGTAGGGGGGCGCGCCTACCCCCTGGGCACGCCCTCCACCCTCGTGGGGCCCATGTTGCTCCACCGACGTGCTTCTTCCTCCTATATATACCTACGTACCCCCAAACTACCAGATACGGAGCCAAAAACCTAATTCCACCGCCGCAACCTTCTGTACCCGTGAGATCCCATCTTGGGGCCTTTTCCGAAGCTCCGCCGGAGGGGGCATCGATCACGGAGGGCTTCTACATCAACACCATAGCCTGTCTGATGATGTGTGAGTAGTTTACCTCAGACCTTCGGGTCCATAGTTATTAGCTAGATGGCTTCTTCTCTGTTTTTGGATCTCAATACAATGTTCTCCCCCTCTCTCATGGAGATCTATTCGATGTAATCTTCTTTTGCGGCGTGTTTGTTGAGACCAATGAATTGTGGGTTTATGATCAAGTTTATCTATGAACAATATTTGAATCTTCTCTGAATTCTTTTATGTATGATTGGTTATCTTTGCAAGTCTCTTCGAATTATCAGTCTAGTTTGGCCTACTAGATTGATCTTTCTTGCAATGGGAGAAGTGCTTAGCTTTGGGTTCAATCTTGCGATGTCCTTTCCCAGTGACAGTAGGGGCAGCAAGGCACGTATTGTATTGTTGCCATCAAGGATAACAAGATGGGGTTTATATCATATTGCATGAGTTATATCCCTCTACATCATGTCATCTTGCTTAAAGCGTTACTCTGTTCTTATGAACTTAATACTCTAGATGCATGCTGGATAGCAGTCGATGTGTGGAGTAATAGTAGTAGATGCAGGCAGGAGTCGGTCTACTTGTCTTGGACGTGATGCCTATATACATGATCATACCTAGATATTCTCATAACTATGCTCAATTCTGTCAATTGCTCAACAGTAATTTATTCACCCACCGTAATACTTATGCTCTTGAGAGAAGCCACTAGTGAAACCTATGGCCCCCGGGTCTATTTTCCATCATATTAATCTCCCATCAACAAGCTATTTCTGGCGCCGTTTTTATTTTACTTTCTTTACTTTGCATCTTTATCATAAAAATACCAAAAAAATTATCTTTTCATATCTATCAGATCTCACTCTCGTAAGTGACCGTGTAGGGATTGACAACCCCTTATTGCGTTGGTTGCGAGGATTTATTTGTTTGTGTAGGTGCGAGGGACTCGTGCGTGGCCTCCTACTGGATTGATACCTTGGTTCTCAAAAACTGAGGGAAATACTTACGCTACTTTGCTGCATCACCCTTTCCTCTTCAAGGGAAAACTAACGCAGTGCTCAAGAGGTAGCAAGAAGGATTTCTGGCGCCGTTGCCGGGGAGGCTCACGCAAGGTCAAGTCAAGACTTGGACTCCCGGCAACGAGCCATTTCTGGCGCCGTTGCCGGGGAGTTTAGGCAAAAGTCAACATACAAAGTACCCATCACAAACCCTTATCTCCCGCATTACATTATTTGCCATTTTCCTCTCGTTTTCCTCTCCCCCACTTCACCCTTGCCATTTTATTCACCCCCTCTTTTCCGTTTGCCTCTTTTTGCCCGTCTCTTGTTTACTCGTGTGTTGGATTGCTTGTTTGTCACGATGGCTCAAGATAATACAAAATTGTGTGACTTCACCAATACCAACAACAATGATTTTCTTAGCACTCCGATTGCTCCTCTTACCGATACTGAATCTTGTGAAATTAATGCTGCTTTGTTGAATCTTGTCATGAAAGATCAATTCGTTGGCCTTCCTAGTGAAGATGTCGCTACCCATCTAAATAGCTTCGTTGATTTGTGTGATATGCAAAAGAAGAAAGATGTGGATAATGATATTGTTAAATTGAAGCTATTTCCTTTTTCGCTTAGGGATCGTGCTAAAGCTTGGTTTTCGTCTTTGCCTAAAAATAGTATTGATTCTTGGAATAAGTGCAAAGATGCTTTTATCTCTAAGTATTTTCCTCCCGCTAAGATCATCTCTCTTAGAAACAATATTATGAATTTTAAGCAACTTGATCATGAACATGTTGCACAAGCTTGGGAGAGGATGAAATTAATGATACGTAATTGCCCTACGCATGGTTTGAATTTATGGATGATCATACAAAATTTTTATGCCGGATTGAATTTTGCTTCTAGAAATCTTTTAGATTCGGCCATGGGAGGCACTTTTATGGAAATGACTTTAGGAGAAGCTACTAAACTCCTAGATAATATTATGGTTAATTATTCTCAATGGCACACTGAAAGATCTACTAGTAAAAAGGTGCATGCGATAGAAGAAATTAATGTTTTGAGTGGAAAGATGGATGAACTTATGAAATTATTTGCTAATAAGAGTGTTTCTTCTGATCCTAATAATATGCCTTTGTCTACTTTGATTGAGAATAATAATGAATCTATGGATGTGAATTTTGTTGGTAGGAATAATTTTGGTAACAACGCGTATAGAGGAAACTTTAATCCTAGGCCCTATCCTAGTAATTCCTCTAATAATTATGGAAATTCCTACAACAATCCTTACGGAAATTTTAATAAGATGCCTTCTGAATTTGAGACTAGTGTTAAGGAGTTTATGAATTCGCAAAAGAATTTCAATGATTTGCTTGAAGAAAAATTGCTTAAAGTTGATGAATTGGCTAGGAACGTTGATAGAATTGCTCTTGATGTTGATTCTTTGAAACTTAGATCTATTCCTCGTAAGCATGATATCAATGAGTCTCTCAAATCCATGAGAATTTCCATTGATGAGTGCAAAGAAAGAACCGCTAGGATGCGTGCTAAGAAAGATTGTTTTGTGAAAGCGTGTTCTTCTAGTTTCTATGAAAATAAAGATGAAGATCTAAAAGTTATTGATGTGTCTCCTATTAAAGTTTTGCAATATGAATCTTGATAATGATGGGACTGAATATGATCCACCTTTACCTAGAAGGCGTTCCAAAAATTCTGAGTTTTCAGATCTTGATACTAAAATTGATAAAAGTGAGATTGAAGAGATCAAAACTCTAGATATTAATGAACCCACTATTTTGGATTTCAAGGAATTTAATTATGATAATTGCTCTTTGATAGATTGTATTTCCTTGTTGCAATCTGTGCTTAATTCTCCACATGCTTATACTCAACACAAAACTTTTACTAAACATATCGTTGATGCTTTGATGCAATCTTATGAAGAAAAACTTGAGTTGGAAGTTTCTATCCCTAGAAAACTTTATGATGAGTGGGAACCTACTATTAAAATTAAAATTAAAGATCATGAATGCTATGCTTTGTGTGATTTGGGTGCTAGTGTTTCCACGATTCCAAAGACTTTGTGTGATTTGCTAGGTTTCCGTGATTTTGATGATTGCTCTTTAAACTTGCACCTTGTGGATTCCACTATTAAGAAACCTATGGGAAGAATTAATGATGTTCTTATTGTTGCAAATAGGAACTATGTGCCTGCAGATTTTATTGTTCTTGATATAGATTGCAATCCTTCATGTCCTATTATTCTTGGTAGACCTTTCCTTAGAACGATTGGTGCAATTATTGATATGAAGGAAGGGAATATTAGATTCCAATTTCCGTTAAGGAAAGGCATGTAACACTTCCCTAGAAAGAAAATAAAATTACCTTATGAATCTATTATGAGAGCCACTTATGGATTGCATACCAAAGATGGCAATACCTAGATCTATCCTTGCTATTATGCCTAGCTAGGAGCGTTAAACGATAGCGCTTGTTGGGAGGCAACCCAATTTTATTTTTAGTTTTTTGCTTTTTGCTTATGTTTAGGAATAAATATTTGATCTAGCCTCTGCTTAGATGTGTGTTTATGTTTTAATTAGTGTTTGTGCCAAGTTAAACCTATAGGATCTTCTTGGATGATAGTTATTTGATCTTGCTGAAAATTCCAGAAACTTTCTGTTCATGAAAATAATTGTTAAAAATCACCAGAACGTGATAAAATATTGATTACAATTTCTTCTCATCAATAAACAAATTGTCTAGGTCGTCCTATTTTGTCTGAATTTTTGGAGTTCCAGAAGTTTGCGTTAGTTATAGATTACTACAGACTGTTCTGTTTTTGACAGATTCTGTTTTTCGTGTGTTGTTTGCTTATTTTGATGAATCTATGGCTAGTAAAATAGTTTATAAACCATAGAGAAGTTGGAATACAGAAGGTTTAACACCAATATAAATAAATAATGAGTTCATTACAGTACCTTGAAGTGGTGTTTTGTTTTCTTTCGCTAACGGAGCTCATGAGATTTTCTGTTAAGTTTTGTGTTGTGAAGTTTTCAAGTTTTGGGTAAAAGATTTGATGGATTATGGAACAAGGAGTGGCAAGAGCCTAAGCTTGGGGATGCGCATGGCACCCCAAGATAATCCAAGGACACCTAAAAGCCAAAGCTTGGGGATGCCCCGGAAGGCATCCCCTCTTTCGTCTACTTCCATCGGTAACTTTACTTGGAGCTATATTTTTATTCACCACATGATATGTGTTTTGCTTGGAGCGTCTTGTATGATTTGAGTATTTGCTTTTTAGTTTACCACAATCATCCTTGCTGTACACACCTTTGAGGGAGACACACATGATTCAGAATTTATTAGGATACTCTATGTTCTTCACTTATAATTTTTTGAGCTATATAGTTTTTGCTCTAGTGCTTCACTTATATCTTTTAGAGCACGGTGGTAGTTTTGTTTTATAGAAACTATTGTTCTCTCATGCTTCACTTATATTATTTTGAGAGTCCTACAAAACAGCATGGTAGTTTGCTTTAATTATAATTGTCATCCAATTAATTTTTTTCTTATGAGTGTGTTGAATACTATGAGAAGTTAGATGCTTGATAATTGTTTTGAGATATAGAGATGGTGATATTAGAGTCATGCTAGCTGAGTAGTTTTGAATTTGAGAAATACTTGTGTTAAAGTTTGTGATTCCCGTAGCATGCACGTATGGTGAACCGTTATGTGATGAAGTCGGAGCATGATTTATTTATTGATTGTCTTCCTTATGAGTGGCGGTCGGGGACGAGCGATGGTCTTTTCCTACCAATCTATCCCCCTAGGAGCATGCGCGTAATACTTTGCTTTGATAACTTGTAGATTTTTGCAATAAGTATATGAGTGCTTTATGACTAATGATGAGTCCATGGATTATACGCACTTTTCTTCCTCCCACCATTGCTAGCCTCTCTAATACCGCGCACCCTTCGCCGGTATCATACACCCACCATATACCTTCCTCAAAACAGCCACCATACCTACCTATCATGGCATTTCCATAGCCATTCCGAGATATATTGCCATGCAACTTACCACCGTTCAGTTTATTATGACACGCTCCATCATTGTCATATTGCTTTGCATGATCATGTAGTTGACATTGTATTTGTGGCAAAGCCACCATTCATAATTCTTTCATACATGTCGCTCTTGTTTCATTGCATATCCCGGTACATCGCCGGAGGCATCCACATAGAGTCATATTTTGTTCTAAGTATTGAGTTGTAACTCATGAGTTGTAAATAAATAAAAGTGTGATGATCATTACTATTAGAGCATTGTCCCAAGTGAGGAAAGGATGATGGAGACTATGATTCCCCCACAAGTCGGGATGAGACTCCGGACTAAATAAAAAAAAGACGCCATAAAAAAAGAGAAAAGGCCCAAATAAGAAAAATGAGAGAAAAAGAGCGAAGGGACAATGTTACTATCCTTTTACCACACTTGTGCTTCAAAGTAGCACCGTGATCTTCATAATAGAGAGTCTCTCATTTTTTCACTTTCATATACTAGTGGGAATTTTTCATTAGAGAACTTGGCTTGTATATTCCAATGATGGGCTTCCTCAAAATGCCCTAGGTCTTCGTGAGCAAGCGAGTTGGATGCACACCCACTTAGTTTCTTTTGTTGAGCTTTCATATACTTATAGCTCTAGTGCATCCGTTGCATGGCAATCCCTACTCACTCACATTGATATCTATTAATGGGCATCTCCATAGCCCGTTGATAAGCCTAGTTGATGTGAGACTATCTTCTCCTTTTTGTCTTCTCCAAAACAACCATTCTATTCCACATATAGTGCTATGTCCATGGCTCACGCTCATCTATTGCGTGAAGATTGAGAAAGTTTGAGAACATAAAGTATGAAACAATTGCTTGGCTTGTCATTGGGGTTGTGCATGATTTAAATACTTTGTGTGGTGAAGATAGAGCATAGCCAGACTATATGATTTTGTAGGGATAACTTTCTTTGGCCATGTTATTTTGAGAAGACATAATTGCCTAGTTAGTATGCTTGAAGTATTATTATTTTTATGTCAATATTAAACTTTTATCTTGAATCTTTCGGATCTGAACATTCATACCACAAATAAGAGAATTACATTGAAAATTATGCCAAGTAGCATTCCGCATAAAAAATTATGTTTTTATCATTTACCTACTCGAGGACGAGCAGGAATTAAGCTTGGGGATGCTTGATACGTCTCCAACGTATCTATAATTTTTTATTGCTCCATGCCATATTATATTCTGTTTTGGACATTATTGGGCTTTATTATACACTTTTATATTATTTTTGGGACTAACCTATTAACCGGAGGCCCAGCCCAGACTTGTTGTTTTTGCCTATTTCAGAGCTTCGCAGAAAAAGAATATCAAACGGAGTCCAAATGGAATGAAACCTTCGGGAACATGATTTTCGGAACGAACGTGATCCAGAGGACTTGGACCCTATGTCAAGAAAGCTACCAGGAAGCCACGAGGTAGGGGGCGGGCCTACCCCCCTGGGCGCGCCCTCCACCCTCGTGGGGCCCACGTTGCTCCACCGGCGTACTTCTTCCTCCTATATATACCTACGTACCCCCAAACTACCAGATACGGAGCCAAAAACCTAATTCCACCGCCGCAACCTTCTGTACCCGTGAGTTCCCATCTTGGGGCCTTTTCTGGAGCTCCGCTAGAGGGGGCATCGATCACGGAGGGCTTCTACATCAACACCATAGCCTCTCCGATGATGTGTAAGTAGTTTACCTCAGACCTTCGGGTCCATAGTTATTAGCTAGATGGCTTCTTCTCTCTTTTTGGATCTCAATACAATGTTCTCCCCCTCTCTCGTGGAGATCTATTTGATGTAATCTTCTTTTGCGGTGTGTTTGTTGAGACCGATGAATTGTGGGTTTATGATCAAGTTTATCAATGAACAATATTTGAATCTTCTCTGAATTCTTTTATGTATGATTGGTTATCTTTGCAAGTCTCTTCGAAGTATCAGTTTGGTTTGGCCTACTAGATTGATCTTTCTTGCAATGGGAGAAGTGCTTAGCTTTGGGTTCAATCTTGCGGTGTCCTTTCCCAGTGACAGTAGGGGCAGCAAGGCACGTATTGTATTGTTTCCATCGAGGATAACAAGATGGGGTTTATATCATATTGCATGAGTTTATCCCTCTACATCATGTCATCTTGCTTAAAGCGTTACTCTGTTCTTATGAACTTAATACTCTAGATGCATGCTGGATAGCGGTCGATGTGTGGAGTAATAGTAGTAGATGAAGGCAGGAGTCGGTCTACTAGTCTTGGACGTGATGTCTATATACATGATCATACCTAGATATTTTCATAACTATGCTCAATTCTGTCAATTGCTCAACAGTAATTTGTTCACCTACCGTGATACTTATGCTCTTGAGAGAAGCCACTAGTGAAACCTATGGCCCCCGGGTCTATTTTCCATCATATTAATCTCCCGTCAACAAGCTATTTCTAGCGCCGTTTTTATTTTACTTTCTTTACTTTGCATCTTTATCATAAAAATACCAAAAAAATTATCTTTTCATATCTATCAGGTCTCACTCTCGTAAGTGACCGTGTAGGGATTAACAACCCCTTATCGCGTTGGTTGCGAGGATTTATTTGTTTGTGTAGGTGCGAGGGACTCGTGCGTGACCTCCTACTGGATTGATACCTTGGTTCTCAAAAACTGAGGGAAATACTTACGCTACTTTGCTGCATCACCCTTTCCTCTTCAAGGGAAAACCAACACAGTGCTCAAGAGGTAGCAGACACTTCACCATTATTTGGGCCTAGAGGAAGGCATTGGGAAGTAATAAGTAGATGATGGGTTGCTAGAGTGACAGAAGCTTAAACCCTAGTTTATGCGTTGCTTCGTAAGGGGTTGATTTGGATCCATATGTTTCATGCTATGGTTAGGTTTACCTTAATACTTCTTCTGTAGTTGCGGATGCTTGCAATAGGAGTTAATCATAAGTGGGATGCTTGTCCAAGTAAGGACAGCGACCATGCACTGGTCCACCCACATATCAAATTATCAAAGTACCGAACGCGAATCACATGAACGTGATGAAAACTAGCTTGATGATAATTCCCATGTGTCCTCGGGAGTGCTTTTCTCTATATAAGAGTTTGTCCAGGCTTTTCCTTTGCTACAAAAAGGATTGGGCCACCTTGCTGCACTTTATTTACTTTTGTTACTTGTTGCTCGTTACAAATTACCTTATCACAAAACTATCTGTTACCTATAATTTCAGTGCTTGCAGAGAATACCTTGCTGAAAACCGCTTATCATTTCCTTCTGCTCCTCGTTGGGTTCGACACTCTTACTTATCAAAAGGACTACGATAGATCCCCTTTACTTGTGGGTCATCAAGACTCTTTTCTGGCGCCGTTGCTGGGGAGTGAAGCGCCTTTGGTAGGTGGAATTTGGTAAGGAAAAATTTATATAGTGTGCTGAAATTTACTGTCACTTGTTACTATGGAAAGTAACCCTCTGAGGGGCTTGTTCAGGGTATCTTAACCTCAACCAGTAGAGCAAAGAGTTGCTCCTCAACCTACTGAACCTACTGAAAATGAAAATGTCTACTTTGAAATCCCTTCGGGTATGATAGAAAAACTGCTAGCTAATATGTCGGTGTGGAACGACACCTATGGGATCACAGGAATCCCTACTACGGTTGCCGGGGCGCAGGGTTGCGAGAAGAGCAGGATTAGTAACCAGCACGAGGATCGTTTACGCATGTTCGTGCCGCGAGGATGCGTAAAACCCTAGTCCTGCTTTGGTGGGTGTATTTCAGAGAGTTCTTGAGCTCTCGAACTAGCTGTGGTGAGCGGGTGGTTCGAAAGAGCCGAATCCTTCCCCAGTATGCCATGGGCCTCCTTTTATAGTCGAAAGGGGCTGCCACAGTGGCACACAGGAGGTGGAAAGGCGCACAGTGCTATGAGCTTATCGCTCGTATTATAGGACAAGACGCATTTAATGCGTAGCTTAGGTGTCCCCTTGCTTTATCGGGGACGGGGGCGAGGCCCGTCCCGTCCGTCGCTGCTCCTCCTTGCTTCGACACATGCCTTGGCTAGCAACGCATGCGGCGCCACGTAGGCGGGCAGGCAGCTGAGGTGGCGCGGTGGTGGAGCCTCCACGAAGATCTGCATGCCGCCACGCAAGCGCTTGATGAGTTAGCCTGGGAGCTGCATGTTGCCATGCAGGTGCCCGCCCAGCTGGTAGGGCTGGCAGATGCATCTGAACGGTGGTGGAGACTTGGTTGGTGCTGGCCTGGCAGTGGCCCTGCTGGCGTCCTCGGTGAGGGCCTTGCCGAGTGGCCCGGCAAGGGTCTTGCCGTGGCGCGCTGTCGTCCCCGGCAAGGACCTTGCCAGGGGTCTGGTGGCCTTCGTCGGCAAGGATCTTGCCGAGGATCGTCGTCTTCTAATCCTTATTTGATCTTGAGTGTTCCTTGTCTTCACAAAGATCTGCATGCCACCATGGAGGTGCCTCCCGAGCCTGGCTCAACGTGATGTTGGAGACCGTGGGCTCAAGGGTGGCTCGCTCTGTTGGTGTTGGGCGAGCTGCCCCGGCAAGGGTCTTGCCGAGGGAACCCGCTTCGTCCCTCTGCTCTTTGTGGTCTTGGCCTTGGCGTTGCTCTGGTTATCTTGGGCTTCGATCTTACCTTGGTTCACCTCCCCTGTTCTGCTTGGTGTGACCTTGGGCGCGGCTCCGACTGCCCGTGCACAGGTAAAGGGGTACAAAAGTGCGCCCCTTCTTTTGTACACCGACAGGAACACCCGGGCCTGGACCACACATAAGCATGACACGTTGTTGGGCCAGGCCCAAAACGGTGCACGGGCAGATGGGGCGGTCTTTACCGCGGTAAAACTTTTCGCGCGCTGAGCTTCCCATGACCTGCGCACGGCGCAGCGTGGCGTGGAAGGGTGCGCGTGACGTGGGCGGCATGCGTGGGGCAGTTTCCGCATGCATGCGTCACATCATGGTAAAGGGGCGGCTCGCGCCGTCCCCACAAAAAGAGGGAGGCGTGGAGGCACGACTCATTTACTGCGCGGGGCAGGGTCGCGGTCCTCAAGGCGTCCACACCCCACGATCACGGGGTGGGGAGAGGTCACCCCACCCGTCCCCTCAATTCTGCATGTTCGCCACGCGTCCTCCATGCGCTTGGGTTGGCAAGCGGTGGAGGCGGGAAACTGGACCGTCGCTGATTGGGGCAGCGGGTCGGTCTCGATGCCCTGCACCTCTGGTGGCCGGATTGGCCGAGCGGGGCGGCCGAGCCCCGACCCCGCCCCTTTATAAGGAGGGGGGAGGGGGATGGCACCCCGCACTCTTCTTTCATCTATCTCCTCCTGCCCCTGCTTCTTCCTTTCACTTGCCATGGAGAAAGGGAATCCCGGTCCCTCGACGGTGGCGGCGAGGGTCGCCGCTCGATAGCGCGCCTCTCCTCCTCCCGAGCCCGCGGTTGCGGAGCCGGCTGTGAGGGGAAGGGGGAGGGGGCGAGGCCGGGGCAGAGGTCGTGGTGCTCAGGGAAGAGGAGGACGGGGCAACGCGCCGGCTTCGCCCCCACCAATGATCCCTTTTCTGATGGAAGGCCATGTTGGAGACCAGCCCCGCGAGTTCTTCATCAGGCTGCGCCAGCCTCCGCGTCGCCGTCTTCGTCTTCCCGCCCAGTTTGCTCGGGAGATGGAGCGTGACCCGCCCAATCCCTCAGATTGCACATGAGGGGCTGTGGGAATGGGGGGCACGCGGGTCGACGTCGACTTCCCGGTTCCTCGGGTCATGTACCTCCATCGTGGATGGAAGACGTTCACTCGCATCCACAGCCTGATGGCGGGGCTCGTCCTCTACTACAAATTAATGGAGGACGGCCTGCTCTCCATCAAAGTCTTCAGAGACTTCAGGACTCGCCTGAAGTGCTGCGTGGAGAGCTCCTCCGACGAAGATTCCGACGATGGAAACTCTTCCTCGAGCGAAAGTGATGAGGAGGACAGCGGGGCAGATGACGGGGACGAGTCGCGTCGGACGCCCCGCGCCTGGGCGGGTGCGGCAGCAGCAGCATCTGCACCTGGCCGCTCCTCCGGCAGAGTTTTGTCGGGGGAGGGCCAGCTCCTTGAACTTCTCGGGGCCGTCTCCTTGGGCGGCTGGCATCGGGAGGCTGCGGAAGAGGAACAGGGTGGGTGGCAAGGCCGTCAACTCGGACTACGCGGGCACCGACGCCTTCATCGCGTATTGCCGGTCCTGCCGCCTCGTCTTCCAGCTCCTTTCCCGGCACCGTCATCACCGGTCCACCCTTGGGTAGCCACCGAGGTGTTCTCTTGGTGCTTTCTGCTGCTCGTTGCTCGCCTTGGCGCCCCTTTTGCCCTTTAGCCTTCTTGACCAGCCTCCCGAGGAGAGGGACAAGAAAGGGATTACGGGCATCTTATCTCTTTTTTAGCTTGTAAGCTTGCGGGCCTTCGTTAAATTTAGAACTTGTAATCCCCTTGCTCATGTTTTTCATTCCGTATGAACTGTACCTCTATGGGATGTTTTTAATGAAAAAGGGATGTTTGCCGGGTTTTTCGTTCGCGGGTAGACCCTGCGACAAGGAGCGAACCCTTGTTATCATTTAAGATAAACGTTTTTCGCCCGGCAACAGGCCTTGCCGTCCCCCTCACTTCACTCGACCATTCTCGCGCTCTTGGCGGAGGCAGGGATGAAGTGGGCTTAGGCTCCTCGTTCTATCTCCTTGCCGTCGCGGCTACAACCAAATCCAGACCTAGGAGGTAATCCTTAGGTATAGGAAACAGTCGCCTGGAGATAAAACGAGGTTTCACATGCCCCAGTTCCGTTCCGAAATGCATGACAGAGGATGAAGGACTTATCTGGATCTGCAGCCCCCGGCAACCTCGTCTTGCCGCGGTTGGATCCTTGTACTTGCAGCCCTCGGCAACTCTGGTTTGCCGGGGTCGGGACGCCGGTCCGTTCTTTTTCTTCCAAGTAGCTCAACAGAAGTGCTCATGTGCCCTGTGAACCAAAGGAGGACAGAAAAGAACAGAGAGACGCACACTCGACCTCTGGGCTAGGGGTTAGTCGCCGCTAAGCACTATCAACCCTAACCAAGGAAGAGACTCGACCTAGCATGCATGCTATAACTTAGGGCGCCAGCGCTTCATTTATTTATGCTCAGGGTCTGCGCTTGGCTTTGTACAAAGGGTTACATGCCTTGCCGGCAAAACTTGCGAAGGTGGCTTGCCGGGAGGCCCGGCAAGCCGCGCCTTACGGGTAAAACTTGCGAAGATGCTCGATGTTCCAAGAGTTGCTCACTGGGACAGCATCTTCGGTCTCCAGGCGGACTGCGCCAGGCCTGGTGACTCATATTACCCGATAAGGGCCTTCCCACTTCGGCATCAACTTGTTGGAATTCTTGGCCGACTGAACGCTCCGAAGAATAAGGTCGCCTTCCTCAAAGCTTTGGGCATGAACCTTGCGGCTATGGTAGCGGCGACAGGCTTGCTGGTAGCGTGCTGCCCTCACAGCCGCCCGAAGACGATCTTCCTCAAGGAGCCTCACGTCATCTTGGCGCAACTGCTCTTGCTCAAGCTCATCATAAGTGAGCACTCGAGGTGACCCGTATATGAGTTCCGTTGGGAGAACTGCTTCCGCCCCGTATACCAGGGCAAAAGGTGTCTGGCTGGTGGCTCGATTTGGCGTCGTCCTGATTGACCAAAGAACCACCGACAATTCATCAATCCAGCGCCTTCCGCTCTTGCATAGCTTGTCAAATGTCTTTATTCTTAGGCCTCGCAATAGCATTTGCCCTCTCCTCTTGGCCGTTGCTCCGTGGGTGTGCCACGGAAGCGAAACAGACTTTGCCGCCGAGGTCTTGAACGTATTGCATGAAGGTGTGGCTCGTGAACTGCGTGCCGTTGTCGGTGATGACTCTGTTTGGCACACCAAAACGGCAAACCAGTCCCTTCAAGAACTTGACAGCTGACTGAGCAGTCACCTTTCTCACTACTTCCACTTCCGGCCACTTTGTGAACTTGTCGATTGCAACGTACAAGTACTCAAAGCCCCCGACAGCGCGGGGGAAAGGGCCCAATATGTCGAGCCCCCAGACCGAGAATGGCCAGGAGAGAGGGATCGTTTGAAGGGATTGAGCTGGTTGATGAAGCTTCTTTGAATGGAACTGACACGCTTCACACTTGGTTACTAGTGCCGTCTGTCACGACCGGTTTTCCAATAAAAATATTTATTGAGAGACCGATCCCTTTTACGGACCAGTAAGAAGAATTCCTTCTCGCTGGTAGACAATATCTTGGTCACAGAAGAAAAACACCAGGAGTACTGAATATAATACAAGGTTGAGCAGAGGCTACTCAACAATTTATTACAAGCACGCCAATAATACATAAAGGCGGATAGGGTGGCATAACTACTAACTCACGATAAAAGCGGTGGTGGATATATCACAGCGAAGTGGGTGATATGACTCCAGAAAAACTAATAGCTCTTCGAGCGTCGGAGTGAGGCTCGAGGAGACTTATAGCGGGTAGCGGAAGCGTATATGATACAAGTGACCAATATCCAGGATCGCACGGGACTGACTGGGATTCCTCTAGGCGTCGGACTCACTATCAAACTCTTCATCCATGAGATCGCCTTCGTCAACATCTGGCCAAATCAACAAGCCAGGTGAGTACTATGAAAGTACTCGCAAGACAGTTCGGACATGAGATATAACAAATGTAAACATGATGCATATGAACAGATTAACAGGCGCACTCAGACATAGAGATAATAATGCATGGGAAACAAAAGAGAAGTCGGGCGGTAGTCCTCCCGAAATCCCAAAGTAAAATACTGAGGGCCAAACGAGTGTCTGAATGACTCCTTGAGAGGAAACAAAAAGAAGTAACAATGCCGCAGTCGGGCGTCATGGCGACGCCACATAAAGGGCTTATAATGGAATATAAAAGGCAGTGCGTGCCACAGTCGGATGTCTGAGCGACATCACATAAAGGGCTTATATCAAAAGTAAATAACAAGTGTGCCACAGTCGGACGTCTGAAGCGACATCACATAAAGGGCTTACATTGAAAGAATAAATAACAGTGTATGCCACAGTCGGACGTCTGAAGCGACATCACATAAGGAGCTTATATTGAAAAAATAAAAGACAAGAATGCCACAGTCGGACGTCTGAGCGACATCACGTAAAGGGCTTCATAACTTAATATCTCAGTAGCTTAAGAACTTAAATCATATCAAGGGAATAATCAGGTATGAGATAAACGACAGGGTTAGTCCATCCACAGGAATAATGTTTAACCAAGTTTACCACTCAAGTTTGTTCACCGGGGATAATACCACGAGAATATGACATAGATATGGATGCACTGGTCACGGTCCTTGACCATGGATACGATGACTCGGAAGGATTTGACTCTGCAGAGTTTGTACTTTAACCACAGCCAACGGATTTCAGTAGTCACGGGGACTAGTTCTGTTTACGGTGTTTTGGAAGAAACACATCTAACCAGTACACACCCATTCAATATTCCGAAGCCAGGAATCACCCTTGGCAACGTTCAAGAAAAACCTTGAGACGGGGAGGCTATAACCTCGCGTAGCATGGGATCAAATTTATATACGCGCGCTCTAAGGGGTGCCCCCCTCTCGGTCCCAACCGGAAACACCCATGCCCCCTGACCGGATGACTGGCTTTAATCCAGGGCCATGGAACCCTCATCCCGGCCCCTCTATTTGGTGTGTACACGGAAAGAGGTTAACAACTTACTAAACCGCATTCTGGCAGAAAACACGTGGTAGCACGGAAGGGGGAAGAACGATAACGTGACTCCGTCCACGTTAACGTCGGAATTTACCGGATGACGTAAGGCTGGCATGCTACAACAGTACCACCTTACTGCCCTTCATGTCACCACATGACTAGGCCATCTCTCATCCGAGATCACGGTAACTTCGGAACACACGGGTAGTTTCCTTACATGCAACGAGATACTCACCGATGCTCATATGCCATGCACAACCATTCAAGCAAACATGCAAAACACCTATCATATCAGAGGTTAAAACATGCTTGCCTGGTTCGGAGAAGTCGGAGTCTAGCTCGGCGAAGTTCGCGGCTCCGTCACCTTTTCCGGAACCTACGGCATAGCGAAAACGTACACTAACGTGAAAATCATCGCGTGCACAAAAGTTGTTCCAAAAATTTTCCAACTAAATACTATAAAAAACTAGACAAAAATATAAGACTGTCAGAAAAAGAATCACTCAAAAATCACCTTTTATTAAAAAGTTATAAGGGTTTTAGTCCAGGGACTAATCTGTGATGAAACAGAAAAGATCCAGGGACTTAACTGAGAAAACAGAAAACGGTTCGGAGGGAAACGCGCCAGCCCAAAGAGAAAACGTATTTTCCCGAAGGCGCCAACAGAAAACGGTTCGAGGGGGAAAAGAAGAGAGGCTGACGTGGGGGTCCCACATGTCAGGTTTAAATCCTCGCCGGCGCCCGAAGGCTGCGGTGGTCGCCGGCGTCGAACCACGGCGAGTCAGGGAGATCGGAGGGTACCAAGAGGTTCAGCGTGTACTTCCGCGTCGGTGGGTGGTGGACTTGGTCGTCGGAGAGCACCACGTCGACGGCGACACTTTCTCCGGTGGACAGCGGTTCGGGCGATGGTGGAGAACTCCGGTGGTTGCTGCAAACTCCGAATTGAAGCGCGGGTCAGGAGAGTGGATGCATAAGGAAGCTACTGGCAAGAGCTGAGAGGTAGAGGTGCACGCACGGGAGCGAATCGAGCTGCATCCCGTGGCGAGTCGCGGCGGCCGGAGTTGGGGAAGAAGGCTCCCTCGGGGCTCTTCCAGTGGCTAGGCGTGGTGCTGGAGGTCTGTAGAGGTGGTGTGGGTTCGAGTTGGAGCTCGGGGCCTCTATTTATAGGCGATTCGAGGGGGTGGCCGTGAACGGGATCGCTCCGGCGAGCAATTACGGCGAGGCAATGGCTTGGCAGGGAGCTTAAGTGGCCAGGCAGCATCAGGGAGGTGCACTGGTGCCGTTCCCCCGCTAATCTTGGTCGGGCTTGGCGTAATGGCGCCGGTCCTCGACGGGGTGGCCGTACGGGCACGGCGGCGGCAGAGAGCGCGCTCCGCGCCTGGCAGTTCACGACGAGGGTGGCAGCGCGCACTTGGGAGTGGATGGCCACGCGGCGGCCTCCGGTGGCTTGGGTGGCGCTGGACGGCGCCGTCTGCGCTGTGCCTCTCTCTGGCGGCCGCAAAGCCGCCGCTGCCGTCGCTCACGGGGCGGCGCACCTCCTCCTGCTCGTCGCCGACGCCCGCAAGCCTCCAGGCGATCGTGCGGTGCAGAGGACAAGGAGGAAGCGCAGGGCGCACGGCGACACCGCGGCACTGGCGAGATCGGCTACAGGTTCTGAAGAAAACGACAGTGCACTGAAACTGTTTTGTCTGAATTTTCTGAACATGTTAGCAACAGTGTCCAGCAGGTGTTTGATGAAATGATTTGGCATGAAGAATTTTTTTTTGGAGCTGGGACTTGGTGAGGTGACCTCTCAATGCACCCAGAGGCTGCCTGAATTTCCTCAGGTTTTTAGGAGAAGGATTTGAATGAATTTCATCAAATTTGGCAAATAAGGTCCAAACTTGCAGCAAGAATAATTTGAAATATTTGAACCGGAGACCAGTGGATCTTCATGGATCTTGGTTGAGGGTTCAAAGGACTAGCTAGGGAAGTTGGTTTGGAGACAAAATTCAAAGCAGAAAGGGTAGCTCCTTTGTAAACCTCCAAGGATCAAGATAGAAGGCAGAAATAATTTTTGATAAGAAATAAATGGAAATAATTATATGGAGAGGTTCAACTTGCTGGATTTGAAGTATATCATGATCCAAAGATGAGGAAAGGCTTTTGAGAGGTGGTTTCCACTCATGTCATGGCAAGAGGGATTTTTGAAAAGGGGAGAAGAATCACTCAAATACCATAGGGCCATTTAAAAGGTTTTCAAAAGAGATTTTTCCAAGTGAAAAGCATTTTGGTTTTGAGTCCAAATAAAAAGGGAAAACCTCCAAGACCAAGAACCAAGTCTTGGGTGAATCCAAAACAAAACACTTGTCATAAAAGAAAATATTTTGAGAGGGAGAGTACTTTAGAAGAAAATTTAAATAACCTCCCTTAATTCAAATAAAAGTTTGAAAAAACCAAATAAAAATTTGGGTGTCACAACACCTACCCCCTTAGGAAAAATCTCGTCCTCGAGATTTCAGCTGATCCTCAAATAGATATGGGTACTCTGCCTGAAGAAACTCTTCTCTTTCCCAGGTAGCTTCATCCTCTGTGTGATTGCTCCACTGGACCTTGAAAATTTTTGTTGTTTTCTGACGGGTCCTCCTTTCAGACTCTTCCAATATCTTCACTGGCCATTCTCTGTAGGTGAGGTCGGGTTGCACATCAATGCTCTCATGAGATACATGCTTCTCCGGGTTGTTCACACATTTCCTCAACTGTGAGACGTGAAACACGTCGTGGACGTCTGACAGCTCTTTGGGTAGGTCTAGCTGGTAGGCTACCGTGCCTCTTGGTGCAACTACGCAGAAGGGCCCAATAAATCTCGGGGCTAGCTTCCCCTTAATTTTGAACCGTTGCAGGCCCCTCATAGGAGACACTCGTAGGTATACGGAGTCACCGGGTTCAAAGCTGACCTCACGATGTTTTTGATTGTAATAGCTCTTCTGTCGGCTTTGAGCTGTCTTGAGTCTGTCCCTGATCTGCTTAACCTTCTCCTCGGCCTCCTTGAGCATGTCTGGGCCGTAGATACGAGTGTCGCCTGTCTCTGACCAATTCAGTGGGGTACGACACCTCCGTCCATACAATGCTTCAAAGGGTGCCATTTGTAAGCTGGCTTGGTAACTGTTGTTGTAAGCAAAGTCGGCATATGGCAAACTTTCTTCCCAACTGGATCCATAGGTGAGCACACAGGCTCTCAGCATGTCCTCTAGGATTTGGTTCACGCGTTCCGTTTGTCCATCAGTCTGAGGGTGGTACGCTGTACTGAAAGCTAGCTGAGTGCCCAGAGCTTGTTGTAAGTGATCCCAGAATTTAGAGACAAATTGAGTGCCTCGGTCGGATATTATAGTCTTGGGGACTCCATGCAGACAGACTATCCGGGAGAGATAAAGCTTGGCTAGCCTTTGTGTGGAGTAGGTTGTCTTCACGGGGATGAAATGTGCTACCTTCGTTAGCCTATCTGTGATGACCCATATGGCATCATTTCCGCGTTGCGATCGAGGTAGTCCGACGATGAAGTCCATTCCAATTTCATCCCATTTCCACTCAGGTATCCTGTTTGGCTGGAGTAGCCGTGCTGGCTTTTGATGCTCGACTTTTATGCGTTGGCAAGAATCGCAATAAGCAATGAATGCGGCTATATCCCTTTTCATACCGTGCCACCAAAATCTTTCCTGAATGTCTTTGTACATTTTGGTTCCTCCAGGGTGGATCGAGTATGGAGCGGTGTGGCTTTCAGTTAGGATTTGTTGCTTGAGTTCCTCAATGTTAGGTACGCAAAGTCTGTCCCCGTACCGTAATATTCCTTCACTGCCTGTGATGAACTCTGATGCCTTGCCAAGGTTCATTTTCCTATTTATACCCTCGATGCTGGGGTGCCCTTGCTGAGCCTTCTTAATTTGTTCCACTAGGGTGGGATGTATCTCCAGATTCGATACGGTGCCCTCAGAGACTAACACCATGTTGAGTCTAGCGAACTCCTGCTAAAACTCAGGCCTCAAGTTTTGTGAACCGTCGTTGCCCGGGCTGGGGTTCCGGCTAAGAGCATCTGCCACTACATTTGCTTTCCCTGGATGGTAGTGAATGCCGACATCATAGTCCTTGACCAATTCCAACCAGCGTCGTTGGCGTAAATTTAGCTCTGGTTGTGTGAAAATATATTTAAGGCTCTTATGGTCCGTATATATTTCACAACGATTTCCCAACAGAAAGTGCCTCCATTCCTTGAGTGCATGGATGACTGCTGCTAGCTCCAAGTCATGAGTAGGATAATTCTCCTCATGCTTCCGTAGTTGACTGGAAGCATACGCGACCACTTTGCCATCTTGCATTAGTACACATCCGAGGCCTTTCCGAGATGCGTCACAATACACTTCAAAACTCTTGTGTATGTCTGGCACAGTTAAGACCGGTGCGGTTGTTAGTTTCTTCTTGAGTTCTTGGAAGCTTTTCTCGCATGCTTCCGTCCATACAAATTTCTTGTCTTTCTTGAGCAACTGTGTCATTGGTTTTGCCACAGTGGAGAATCCTTCAATAAATCTTCTGTAATATCCGGCCATTCCCAGGAAACTCCGCACATCTGTCACGTTGGCTGGTGGTTTCCAGTCAAGTATGGCTTTGACCTTTTCTGGGTCTACGGCCACGCCTTCTTGGGTTAATATATGGCCTAGGAAACCAACTTGCCTTAGCCAAAATTCACACTTGCTAAATTTGGCGTACAATTGATGTTTCCTTAATTCTCCCAAAACAATTCTGAGATGCTCAGCATGCTCTTCTGGTGTCCTTGAGTATACCAGAATATCGTCAATGAACACCACAAAAAATTTGTCCATGAATTTCATAAACACTTTGTTCATGAGGTGGACGAAATATGCGGGGGCGTTCGTTAGTCCAAATGGCATTACTGTGAACTCGTATAATCCGTATCTGGAGGTGAATGCTGTCTTAGGGATATCTTCAGACCGTACTTTCAATTGATGATATCCCGATCTCAAATCAATTTTTGAGAACACCTTGGCTTGTGCGAGATGGTCAAACAAGTCATTTATCCGTGGCATCGGATATTTGTTTTTTATGGTGACCATATTGAGAGCTCGATAGTCTATACACAGTCTCAGTGTCCCATCCTTTTTCTTGGCGAATAACACTGGCGAACCCCATGGTGAGGAGCTGGCTCGAATAAAACCTTTGTCCAGTAATTCCTTTATCTGCTTCTTCAATTCTACCAATTCTAAGGGTGCCATTCTATAAGGTTTCTTATAGATGGGAGCGGTGCCAGGTGCTAGTTTAATGCTGAACTCTATCTCTCGGTCTGGTGGCATGCCTGGTAGTTCTTCAGGGAATACGTCGGGAAATTCGCACACCACTGGAACTTTTCTCAATTTTGAAATGTCCACTTTGTTCAGCTTTGGTTGCCGTGACCGTGGTCTTTCTTGAGCTGTAACCTTTATTGTCTTGCCGTGATGATGAGTGAGGATCACAGTCCGATTGAGACAGTCAATAAATCCTTTGTTGGTGGTCAACCAGTCCATCCCTAAAATGACATCCAGTCCTTTGTTTTCCAACACGATAAGATTAGCTTGAAACTGTAGTCCTTCGAACTCAATGATCACTCCTTGGCAGTAACTCGGAGCGATCTGCTTATTTCCGGGGGACTTGATGATCATAGATTTTTCCAAGGGAAGTATCGGAAAACCATGTTGCAAAACAAAATTCTTCGAAACGAACGAATGGGAAGCTCCAGAATCAAACAAAACCGTGGCAGGTACTGTGTTGACAGGGAACGTACCGAGCATGATGTCTGGGGCATTCTGCGCTTCTTCCCTGGTCACATGGTTCAGGTGACCCTTCCTGTGGTTGTTGTTGGGGTTGAAATTGTTGCGCTTGGGGGCTGGATTATTCCCACCATTGTTTGGCTTGGGGGCCGAGTTCCTTGGTTTTGGGCACTGTTTAGCATAGTGACCTTCTTCACCACAAGCATAGCATGTGACCCCTGGACGGTACGTGAAGTCCTTGTCCCTGGAATGAAACTGTCTGGTTGGCCTTAGATCAGTAGTCATGGATTTCCTTGCTTCAGCCCTCTGAACATTAGTCTTGCTTCGGTTGTTGCGAGCAAGAGTCGTCTTATCCCTCTTTCGCTTACGGATATCCTCTAGACTACGACGCTCATTCTCTAAGGTAATGGCCTTGTTAACCAGAGTTTTAAAATCCGGGAAGGTGTGTACAACCAGTTGGCATCTTAGTGCCGGTGCCAGGCCGTCCAAGAATTTTTCCATCCTTTTGTTCTCTGTCATGTGCTCGTCGTAGGCATAACGAGATAGCTGGGTAAACTGACCGTTGTATTCTGTCACTGACATGCCTCTCTGCTTGAGGTCATCAAATTCTCTTTTCTTGATTTTTATGACGCTCCTGGGGATGTGTGCCCCACGGAAGCCTTCCTTGAACTCTTCCCAGGTGATGTTGTGTTCACTGGGATGCATGTGTAGGAAGTTCTCCCACCATGCTGCAGCTGCTCCAGTAAGGTAGTGGGATGCATAAAGCACCTTCTCATGATCTGAACACTGAGCAATAATCAGCTTTCTTTCGATGTCGCGAAGCCAATCATCAGCTTCAAGTGGCCTATCAGTGTGAGCAAACGTTGGAGGGCGAGTCTTCTGTAATTCAGACAACTTGGAGTGTGGTTGATAGGTGTCACGGTGGTTCCCCATATTGATGACGTGATTCATCATCTCTTGGTGTTGCTGTTGGCTTTGTTCGAAAAGGCGGCATACTTGCGATAAGGCTACTTCGCTGTCCTGTTGACTAGACTGTCCCTGAGTGAAGTTGTTGCTAGTTTGTGTCCCATAAACTTCTTCTGGTCGATTGGGCATGGAACGAGTCCACGGACGAGACATTTTCTACTCTGGGGTATTATTTAGCAAAACTCATGAGAAGAAATAAGTGGCACACGGAAAATCTTGCAAAGGCAAAAATTTAAAAGACCTCAAGATTTTTCAAGAAAACATAAACGATTTCGCACGGAGGAGAATTGCTTAGCACATATCTTACACGCGAAACGCAAACATACGATACAGCACTCAGGATGTGCGTACACATTCCTGACATGTTATTTAGACTAGCACACTCCTCTGGGATGCAGTGAACACGACTACTACAAACTAACGTACAGATAAAACATATCATACATCCAGACACAACGCGCGGCTACTCGGCGCACTCAGTCGGAGATGGTGATGATGTCCTTCCCTTTGCCGAGGGTAAGACTCAGCGGTGCAGGAGACTCAACCTCCACCTCCTCTCTAGTAGGCTCCAGGCGCGTAGCACTGCGCTGAGGTGATGGCGCGGGTGCGACAGGTGGCAGTGCAGGTGCGGCAGGCGGTGCAGCTCTGACAGGAGTAGGAGCGATGACTCGGTCGAACTCCTTAGTGGTAGGCAAACGGCAAGCAGTGGCCAAAATGGCCGGTGCATAAGATGCTGAGGACGAGACGAAAGTCAGAGGCGGTGCCATGTGGAGAAGCTCCTTCCTGCAGGCAGGACCGCCCCAAACCAAGTCCATCCGGGCAGCCACAAGATCGTCCACGAGGTTGTTGAAAGATTCCTCCAGAGCCTTGAGATACTCCACAACCATCTCAATGGCTTCATCTCGCTCTCCCCTATGGCAGGCGAATGCATAGTGACAAGTATATGGCACATGGCATGGGAGGTAGCGGTAGCGACGAGTCTTCATCATAGGAAGAATGTCCCGAAGGCGAGCTATCGCCTCACGGGCAGCCATCTGCATGGCATGCCTCTCCGTAGGCATGGCCCTTCCCACAAAACGGAAGTGGCGAGACGCAGAACGTCCTCCCTTAAATTGCACCACGGCCTGGTGCATAGACACGTCGTCGTTGAGCTTGTGCTGGTAAAGCGTGAACTCCGGACGAGTCGCTGGCCCGATCGCGAGCTTGGTGATGGAGACGAGGAGTTTGACAAACCCCTCAGGCACGTTAGTGAACACCCGAGTCTCGCAGTTGCTACTAGCCATCTACAAAAGTAGGCAAAAATTCTGAGTAGTCATGTCATAAATTTATGATGACCAACAGAAAATAGCTACATTTGCAAAATGCTGAAAAGGCACAAAAGAGGCTAATAACCGATTAGCGATCGCACCTAGTGGCTTCCTACAGTCAGCCTGGCTCTGATACCAAGC
The DNA here is from genome assembly GCF_002575655.3 of Aegilops tauschii subsp. strangulata. Taxonomy (NCBI): domain Eukaryota; kingdom Viridiplantae; phylum Streptophyta; class Magnoliopsida; order Poales; family Poaceae; genus Aegilops; species Aegilops tauschii. Next base: position 394,662,696 of record NC_053035.3, read on the forward strand.
TTGACACGACCGGTTTTCCAATAAAAATATTTATTGAGAGACCGATCCCTTTTACGGACCAGTAAGAAGAATTCCTTCTCACTGGTAGACAATATCTTGGTCACAGAAGAAAAACACCAGGAGTACTGAATATAATACAAGGTTGAGCAGAGGCTACTCAACAATTTATTACAAGCACGCCAATAATACATAAAGGCGGATAGGGTGGCATAACTACTAACTCACGATAAAAGCGGTGGTGGATATATCACAGCGAAGTGGGTGATATGACTCCAGAAAAACTAACAGCTCTTCGAGCGTCGGAGTGAGGCTCGAGGAGACTTATAGCGGGTGGCGGAAGCGTATATGATACAAGTGACCAATATCCAGGATCGCACGGGACTGACTGGGATTCCTCTAGGCGTCGGACTCACTATCAAACTCTTCATCCATGAGATCGCCTTCGTCAACATCTGGCCAAATCAACAAGCCAGGTGAGTACTATGAAAGTACTCGCAAGACAGTTCGGACATGAGATATAACAAATGTAAACATGATGCATATGAATAGATTAACAGGCGCACTCAGACATAGAGATAATAATGCATGGGAAACAAAAGAGAAGTCGGGCGGTAGTCCTCCCGAAATCCCAAAGTAAAATACTGAGGGCCAAACGAGTGTCTGAATGACTCCTCGAGAGGAAACAAAAAGAAGTAACAATGCCGCAGTCGGGCGTCATGGCGACGCCACATAAAGGGCTTATAATGGAATATAAAAGGCAGTGCATGCCACAGTCGGATGTCTGAGCGACATCACATAAAGGGCTTATATCAAAAGTAAATAACAAGTGTGCCACAGTCGGACATCTGAAGCGACATCACATAAAGGGCTTACATTGAAAGAATAAATAACAGTGTATGCCACAGTCGGACGTCTGAAGCGACATCACATAAGGAGCTTATATTGAAAAAATAAAAGACAAGAATGCCACAGTCGGACGTCTGAGCGACATCACGTAAAGGGCTTCATAACTTAATATCTCAGTAGCTTAAGAACTTAAATCATATCAAGGGAATAATCAGGTATGAGATAAACAACAGGGTTAGTCCATCCACAGGAATAACGTTTAACCAAGTTTACCACTCAAGTTTGTTCACCGGGGATAATACCACGAGATATGACATAGATATGGATGCACTGGTCACGGTCCTTGACCATGGATACGATGACTCGGAAGGATTTGACTCTGCAGAGTTTGTACTTTAACCACAGCCAACGGATTTCAGTAGTCACGGGGACTAGTTCTGTTTACGGTGTTTTGGAAGAAACACATCTAACCAGTACACACCCATTCAATATTCCGAAGCCAGGAATCACCCTTGGCAACGTTCAAGAAAAACCTTGAGACGGGGAGGCTATAACCTCGCGTAGCATGGGATCAAATTTATATACGCGCGCTCTAAGGGGTGCCCCCCTCTCGGTCCCAACCGGAAACACCCATGCCCCCTGACCGGATGACTGGCTTTAATCCAGGGCCATGGAACCCTCATCCCGGCCCCTCTATTTGGTGTGTACACGGAAAGAGGTTAACAACTTACTAAACCGCATTCTGGCAGAAAACACGTGGTAGCACGGAAGGGGGAAGAACGATAACGTGACTCCGTCCACGTTAACGTCGGAATTTACCGGATGACGTAAGGCTGGCATGCTACAACAGTACCACCTTACTGCCCTTCACGTCACCACATGACTAGGCCATCTCTCATCCGAGATCACGGTAACTTCGGAACACACGGGTAGTTTCCTTACATGCAACGAGATACTCACCGATGCTCATATGCCATGCACAACCATTCAAGCAAACATGCAAAACACCTATCATATCAGAGGTTAAAACATGCTTTCCTGGTTCGGAGAAGTCGGAGTCTAGCTCGGCGAAGTTCGCGGCTCCGTCACCTTTTCCGGAACCTACGGCATAGCGAAAACGTACACTAACGTGAAAATCATCGCGTGCACAAAAGTTGTTCCAAAAATTTTCCAACTAAATACTATAAAAAACTAGACAAAAATATAAGACTGTCAGAAAAAGAATCACTCAAAAATCACCTTTTATTAAAAAGTTATAAGGGTTTTAGTCCAGGGACTAATCTGTGATGAAACAGAAAAGATCCAGGGACTTAACTGAGAAAACAGAAAACGGTTCGGAGGGAAACACGCCAGCCCAAAGAGAAAACATATTTGCCCGAAGGCGCCAACAGAAAACGGTTCGAGGGGGAAAAGAAGAGAAGCTGACGTGGGGGTCCCACATGTCAGGTTTAAATCCTCGCCGGCGCCCGAAGGCTGCGGTGGTCGCCGGCGTCGAACCACGGCGAGTCAGGGAGATCGGAGGGTACCAAGAGGTTCAGCGTGTACTTCCGCGTCGGTGGGTGGTGGACTTGGTCGTCGGAGAGCACCACGTCGACGGCGACACTTTCTCCGGCGGACGGCGGTTCGGGCGATGGTGGAGAACTCCGGTGGTTGCTGCAAACTCCGAATTGAAGCGCGGGTCAGGAGAGTGGATGCATAAGGAAGCTACTGGCAAGAGCTGAGAGGTAGAGGTGCACGCACGTGAGCGAATCGAGCTTCATCCCGTGGTGGGTCGCGGCGGCCGGAGTTGGGGAAGAGGGCTCCCTCGGGGCTCTTCCAATGGCTAGGCGTGGTGCTGGAGGTGTGTAGAGGTGGTGTGGGTTCGAGTTGGAGCTCGGGGCCTCTATTTATAGGCGATTCGAGGGGGTGGCCGTGAACGGGATCGCTCCGGCGAGCAATTACAGTGAGGCAATGGCTTGGCAGGGAGCTTAAGTGGCGAGGCAGCATCAGGGAGGTGCACTGGTGCCGTTCCCCCGCTAATCTTGGTCGGGCTTGGCGTAATGGCACCGGTCCTCGACGGGGTGGCCGTACGGGCACGGCAGCGGCAGAGAGCGCGCTCCGCGCCTGGCAGTTCACGACGAGGGTGGCAGCGCACACTGGGGAGTGGATGGCCACGCGGCGGCCTCCGGTGGCTTGGGCGGCGCTGGACGGCGCCGTCTGCGCTGCGCCTCTCTCTGGCGGCCGCAAAGCCGCCGCTGCCGTCGCTCACGGGGCGGCGCACCTCCTCCTGCTCGTCGCCGACGCCCGCAAGCCTCCAAGCGATCGTGCAGTGCAGAGGACAAGGAGGAAGCGCAGGGCGCATGGCGACACCGCGGCACTGGCGAGATCGACTACAGGTTCTGAAGAAAACGACAGTGCACTGAAACTGTTTTGTCTGAATTTTCTGAACATGTTAGCAATAGTGTCCAGCAGGTGTTTGATGAAATGATTTGGCATGAAGAATTTTTTTTCTGGAGCTGGGACTTGGTGAGGTGACCTCTCAATGCACCTAGAGGCTGCCTGAATTTCCTCAGATTTTTAGGAGAAGGATTTGAATGAATTTCATCAAATTTGGCAAATAAGGTCCAAACTTGCAGCAAGAATAATTTGAAATATTTGAACTGGAGACCAGTGGATCTTCATGGATCTTGGTTGAGGGTTCAAAGGACTAGCTATGGAAGTTGGTTTGGAGACAAAATTCAAAGCAGAAAGGGTAGCTCCTTTGTAAACCTCCAAGGATCAAGATAGAAGGAAGAAATAATTTTTGATAAGAAATAAATGGAAATAATTATATGGAGAGGTTCAACTTGCTGGATTTGAAGTATATCATGATCCAAAGATGAGGAAAGGCTTTTGAGAGGTGGTTTCCACTCATGTCATGGCAAGAGGGATTTTTGAAAAGGGGAGAAGAATCACTCAAATACCATAGGGCCATTTAAAAGGTTTTCAAAAGAGATATTTCCAAGTGAAAAGCATTTTGGTTTTGAGTCCAAATAAAAAGGGAAAACCTCCAAGACCAAGAACCAAGTCTTGGGTGAATCCAAAACAAAACACTTGTCATAAAAGAAAATATTTTGAGAGGGAGAGTACTTTAGAAGAAAATTTAAATAACCTCCCTTAATTCAAATAAAAGTTTGAAAAAACCAAATAAAATTTTGGGTGTCACGCCGTCGCATCCTGGAGGGCGGTGGGCCAGAAGAAACCTTGCCGGAACGCCTTTCCGGCAAGGGCCCTCGACCCTATGTGGGAGCCACATATGCCTCCATGTATCTCTGCCAACAGCTCCAGTCCTTCCTCCCGGGGGATGCACTTCAATTTCACGCCGTTCGGCCTTCTCCTGTACAGGACGTCGTCGACGAACTGGTACAGGGCGGACCGGCAGGCTACTTTTTCCGCTTCTTCCTGCTTCTCAGGAAGTTCCCCTGTTTGGAGGAATCGGACATTATGCTGTACCCATGCTAGAGCCTAGGGCTCGACGGCAAGGACCAAAGGCATTTCCTCAGCCATGGGCGCGGCTGTCTCCATGGCCAGGGCTTGACGCCCTGCCGGAGCCAGTTGTCCTTTGGCAGGCTCAGCGTCCGCGACAACACCCTTGCTGGCAGCCCCAGGGGGCTCGGTAGGAAAGTACTTGTCGGGACCTGACTTCCTCCGCTTGTTCTGCCCCGTTGATGGTTCGACGGATGGTTGAGTTAACCGGAGCAAAAAGGTACCTGGTTCCACATGTAGCTTGAGTGCAGCACGCTTCGATAGGTAATCGGCGATGTCGTTCTCCATTCGGGGGACGTGCTCCGCTTGGATACCGTCAAAGTGCTCCTCCAGCTTCCTCACCTCATCTAGGTAAGCCTCCATCAATGGGCTCTGATAATCCTTGTTGACCTGTCTGACAACAAGCTGCGAGTCACCCCTGACGATGAGCTTCTGGACCCTGAGGTCTGCCGCGATCCTGAGACCGGCAAGCAGCCCTTCGTACTCCGCAGTGTTGTTGGTGGACATCTCCCTAGGGAAGTGCATCTGGACCACATACTTGAGGTGCTCTCCGATGGGCGCGACGAGTAGCATGCCGGCACCTTGCAGCGAGAAAGCCCCATCAAAGTACATGATCCAGTCGCGGTCTGCTTCCTTGCCGGGGAGAGCGGTCTCCTGGATTTCTTCGTCAGGTGTTGAGGTCCATTCTGCAATGAACTCCGCCAAGACTCTGCTCTGGATTGTCGAGGTACTTTCAAACTTCAAACCAAAACTTGAGAACTCCAAGGCCCATTCCACAATCCTTCTGGTTGCATCTAGGTTATCCAGTATCCGTTGCAATGGGAGGCGGGTGACGACAGTGACCTCGTGGGCCTGGAAGTAATGACGCAGCTTCCTTGAGGCCATAAGGAGGCCGAAGAGCAATTTTTGCACACCGGAATATCTCAACCTAGCCCCCTACAAGAGGGAGCTGACAAAGTAAACCAGGTGCTGCATCATCTTCTTCTTCGGCACCACCTCGCCTGACTGCGCAAGCGCTGCCTTGGTGGCGTCAGATCCTGCCGGGGGCCCTGCCTTGCCGGCACCAGGCCCTGCCGGGGGGATCTTTGGCCTTCCATCCACTGGTTCTGCCACCGCCACTGCCTCTTCATCGACCTCTCTCCGCGCCACCAGTGCGGCGCTGACCACTTGATTCGTCGCCGCTAGATACAGTAGCAACGGCTCTTGTGGTTTAGGCGCGACCAGTATTGGCGTGGAGGAAAGGTATTTCTTCAGATCCTGCAACGCCGCCTCGGCTTCCGGGGTCCAATCCATTGGACCTGCCTTCTTCAAGATTTTGAAGAAGGGAAGGGCATGCTCGGCGGACTTGGAGATGAATCGGTTCATGGCGGCGATGCAGCCAGCGAGCCGACGCACGTCTTTGATCCGCTTGGGCGCCTCAATCTGCTCAATAGCTTTGATTTTATCCGGGTTTGCCTCGATCCGCGCTGCGACACAAAGAACCCGAGAAGCTTGCCGGACGGAACGCCGAAGACACACTTCTCAGGGTTCAGCTTAAGATTGACCTTGCGCAGGTTGGCAAATGTCTCTTCCAGATCTTGCACAAGAGTTGGCCCGTCCTTGGTTTTGACCACTATGTCATCCATGTATGCCTCCATATTTCGATGGAGCTGAGGTTCAAAACCAATTTGGACTGCTCTTGCAAATGTCGAGCCAACACTCTTCAACCCGAAAGGCATCCGTAAAAAGCAGTACGTACCACATGGGGTGATGAATGCTATCTTTTCTTCATCCTCTCTTGTCATGAAGATATGGTGGTAGCCCGAGTAGGCGTCGAGGAATGATAATAGATCACACCCAGCCGTGGAGTCAACAATATGGTCCATGTGCGGCAACGGGAAGGGGTCCTTAGGACAAGCCTTATTGATATCTGTGTAATCAATACACAGCCTCCACTTCCCATTCGCCTTGCGCACCACTACCGGATTGGCCAACCACATCGGGTGGAGCACTCCTCTCACTAAACCTACCGCTTCCAACTTCCTGATCTCCTCTGTGATGAACTCCTGCCTCTCTAGAACCTGCTTTCTGACCTTCTGCTTGACGGGCCGCGCATGAGGGCAAACAGCTAGGTGGTGCTCAATCGCCTCCCTGGGAACCCCGGGGATGTCGGATGCTTGCCACGCAAACACGTCGACATTTGCCCGCAGGAAGGTGACGAGCGCGGCTTCCTATTTGCCGTCGAGGGTGGAGCCTATGGTGAAGGCCCCTCCCGTGCCATCCTCCCTGGCGGACACCTTCTTGGTCTACGGTGGCTCGGCTTTGGATTTCTTGCTCTTGCCGGTAGAGCTCTCTGGCACGTCCTCGACGGTAGCGTAGCACTCCGAAGAGGCATGCTTGCCGGAGTGGGTGCGAGAGGTCTTGCCGGGCATCTTCTTCCCTTCCGGGCCTTCAGCGGCAGTAGCAGGTGCCTTGACGGCAGCTGCCGCAACTGCCTCCCGCTAGAGTTGGTCGGCGCAGATCAGCGTGTCCTTCTTGTCGGAGGGGACGGAGATGATGGTCAACGGCCTGGGCATCTTTAGCATGTTGTAGGCGTAGTGTGATGCTGCCATGAACTTGGCTAGTGCCGGGCGGCCGAGGATCCCGTTGTAGGGCAAGGGGATCTCGGCCACATCGAAGATGATCCTCTCCGTCCTGTAGTTCAACTCCCCTCCAAACGTCACGGGCAGTGTGACCTTCCCCTTCGGCTGGCTCCTCCCCGGATTGACCCCTTGAAACGTGCCCGTTTCCTCGAGGTCTCCATCAGGGATTTGCAATCTTTTGATCACGACACGCGAGATCAAGTTCAGGCTGGCCCCGCCGTCAACCAACATCTTGTTCACCCTAAGGTTGTGTATCGTTGGTGAGACCAACAATGGCAAACACCCCGACCGCGGTTGTGCGGTCAGGGTGGTCCTCAGCGTCAAAGATGAGGGGCGTGCGGGACCACTTCAGCGGCTTCTGAGCGTGGAACGACGGCTCCGCTCCTATAATCTCACGCGCCCACTGCTTGAGCTGGTAGTGAGAAGTATGCAGCGAGGCGCCGCCATCGACGCACATGGACTCCGTAGCCTTCTGGAACTCATGCTCACCGGACTCGTCGTCCTCGTCGTGATCATCGTCTTCTTGTTTCTGTCACGGCCCCGGGCGGGCCTCTGTTGCTGGTTGTCCTTGCCGCGGTGGCCTCCTTGGCCGCCACGCTTCTTGCCGGATCCCTCGGCACCATCCTGGTCCTTCTCCTTGTCCCACCTCTCGTACTCAGCTTTTTGATTCTCAACAAGCAGCTCGACTTGTCGGCAGTTCTTGAGATCATGGCCCATGGTGCGGTGGATCTTGCAGTATTGCTTGCCAGAGCTTCCTGGCTTGTCGGTAGCCGCCAAGGCCCGGCAGGCGGTGCACCCGGCAATCTCTTTGCCGGGGTCGTCTACCTTGACCTTCTTGGCAGCACCGGTCTCGTCAGTTCCTTCAACGGCAAGCACGACCTTGCCTTTGCGTTTCCTATTGCGACGTCGGCCCTTCTTCGTCGGGGCAGCGGCGTCTTCGTCGGTAAAGTCGGTTTCCGCACCGGCGTCTTCGCCGGGGTACTTCCTTCCCTCTTCAGCTCGGGCGCATCTGTCAGCCAGAACGTAGAGCTCGGCCACATCCTTAACCTTGGTCATCGCCAGCTCTTCATGCATCTTGCGGTTGCGCACGTTTGATAACCCACAAGTATAGGGGATCAACTGTAGCCTCTTTCGATAAGTAAGAGTGTCGAACCCAACGAGGAGCTAAAGGTAGAACAAATATTCCCTCAAGTTCTATCGACCACCGATACAACTCTACGCACGCTTGACGTTCGCTTTACCTAGAACAAGTATGAAACTAGAAGTACTTTGTAGGTGTTGTTGGATAGGTTTTCAAGAAAATAAAGAGCGAGTAAATAAAAGCTAGGGGCTGTTTAGATGAATACACAACTAAATTCGTTTTAGTAAAGAGCTTGTTGTCATGAGAAAGTTATTTGTCCCAAGGCAATCGATAACTAGACCGGTAATCATTATTGCAATTTTATTCAAGGGAGAGGCATAAGCTAACATACTTTCTCTACTTGGATCATATGAACTTATGATTGGAACTCTAGCAAGCATCTGCAACTACTAAAGATTCATTAAGGTAAAACCCAACCATAGCATTAAAGTATCAAGTCCTCTTTATCCCATACGCAAACAACCTACTTACTCGGGTCTGTGCTTCTATCACTCACGCCAACCACCACAAGCAAATCATGAACATATTGCAAACCCTACAGCGGGAATCCCTCACGCTTGTGCGATACGGAGAGCACCATAGGATAGCACCAATAATAAAACATGCAACTCAAACCAATCTTGATCATCAAATAACCCATAGGACAAAACAGATCTACTCAAACATCATAGGATAGCCATACATCATTGGGAAATAATATATAGCGTTGAGCACCATGTTTAAGTAGAGATTCCATCGGGTAAGAGAGAGGTTACACCACTGCTTAGAGGGGGGAAGAGTTGGTGATGATGGCGGTGAAGTTGTTGGTGAAGATTGCGGTGATGATGATGGCCACGGCGGCGTTCCAGCGCCACCGGAAGAGAAGGGGAGAGGGGGCCCCTTAGTCTTCTTCTTCCTTGACCTCCTCCCTAGATGGGACAAGGGTTTCCCCTCTGGTCCTTGGCTTGCATGGCATGGGAGGGGCGAGAGCCCCTCCGAGATTGGATCTATCTCTCTGTTTCTCTCTGTTTCTACGTTCTGTGATTCTGCCCTGGCACCGTTTATTTTATATCTGGAGATTCGTAACTCCGATTGGATTGAAACCTTCGCCCAGATCTTTTTCCAAAAATTAGCTTTCTTGCGGCCAAAGTATAGCCTCAACCGCCTTATGGGTGGCCCACGAGGGTCAGGGGCGCGCCTGCCTGGAGTGGGCGTGGGCCCCACCCTCGTGGCCACCTGGGGCACCGTCTCGCGTTGATTTTACTTCCCAAAAATCACAAATATTGCAAAATAAATCTCCGTCCGTTTTTATCCCGTTTGGACTCCGTTTGATATTGGGTTTCTGCGAAACATAAAACATGCAACAAACAGGAACTGGCACTGGGCACTGGATCAATATGTTAGTCCCAAAAATAGTATAAAAAGTTGCCAAAAGTGTATGAAAGTTGAATAATATTGGCATGGAACAATAAAAAATTATAGATACGACGGAGACGTATCAGCATCCCCAAGCTTAATTCCTGCTCGTCCTCGAGTAGGTAAATGATAAAAAAAATAATTTTTGATGTGGAATGCTACCTAGCATAATCTTGATCATATGTCTAATCATGGCATGAATATTAAGACACGAGTGATTCAAAGCAATAGTCTATCATTTGACATAAAAACAATAATACTTCAAGCATACCAACCAAGCAATTATGTCTTATTGAAATAACATAGCCAAAGAAAGCTCATCCCTAGAAAATCATATAGTCTGGCTATGCTCCATCTTCACCACACAAAATATTCACATCATGCACAACCCCGATGACAAGCCAGACAATTGTTTCATACTTTTGATGTTCTCAAACCTTTTCAACTTTCACGTAATACATGAGCGTGAGCCATGGACATAACACTATAGGTGGAATAGAATATGATGGTGGGGGTTATGTGGAGAAGACAAAAAGGAGAAGATAGTCTCACATCAACTAGGCGTATCAACGGGCTATGGAGATGCCCATCAATAGATATCAATGTGAGTGAGTAGGGATTGCCATGCAACAGATGCACTAGAGCTATAAGTTTATGAAAGCTCAAACTGAAAACTAAGTGGGTGTGCATCCAACTTGCTTGCTCATGAAGACCTCGGGCATTTGAGGAAGCCCATCGTTGGAATATACAAGCCAAGTTCTATAATGAAAATTCCCACTAGTATATGAAAGTGATAACTCAAGAGACTCTCTATATGAAGAACATGGTGCTACTTTGAAGCACAAGTGTGGTAAAAGGATAGTAACATTTCCCCTTCTCTCTTTTTCTCTCATTTTTTTTTCTTTTTTTCTCTTTTTTGGGCCTTCTTTCTTTTGGCCTTTCTCTCCCTTTTTTTTATTTTTTTCGTCCGGAGTCTCATCCCGACTTGTGGGGGAATCATAGTCTCCATCATCCTTTCCTCACTAGGGCAATGCTCTAATAATGATGATCATCACACTTTTATTTACTTACAACTCAATATTACAACTCGATATCTAGAACAAAGATATGACTCTATATGAATGCCTCGGGCGGTGTACCGGGATGTGCAATGATCTAGCATAGCAATGACATCAAAAAACGGACAAGCCATGAAAACATCATGCTAGCTATCTTACGATCATGCAAAGCAATATGACAATAAATGCTCAAGTCATGTATATGATGATGATGGAAGTTGCATGGCAATATATCTCGGAATGGTTATGCAAATTCCATAATAGGTAGGTATGGTGGATGTTTTGAGGAGGATATAAGGAGGTTTATGTGTGATAGAGCGTCTCGTATCACGGGGTTTGGATGCACCGGCGAAGTTTGCACCAACTCTCGAGGTGAGAAAGGGCAATGCATGGTACCAAAGAGGCTAGCAATGATGGAAGGGTGAGAGTGCGTATAATCCATGGACTCAATATTAGTCATAAAGAACTCACATACTTATTGCAAAAATCTATTAGTCATCGAAACAAAGTACTACGCGCATGCTCCTAGGGGGATAGATTGGTAGGAAAAGACCATCGATCGTCCCCGACCGCCACTCATAAGGAAGACAATCAATAAATACCTCATGCTCTGACTTCGTTACATAACGGTTCACCATACGTGCATGCTATGGGACTTGCAAACCTCAACACAAGTATTTCTTAATTTCACAATTACTCAACTAGCACGACTCTAATATCACCACCTTTATATCGCAAAACTATTGCAAGGAATCAAACATATCATATTCAGTGATCTACAAGTTTTATGTAGGGTTTTATGACTAACCATGTTAATGACCATTTCCTGTCATCTCTCTAAATAGATATAAGTGAACCACGAGAGTTTAATTCTTTCTACGAAAGATATGCCCACGCTCTAACAAATATAAGTGAAGCAAAAGAGAATTCTACAAATGGCGGTTGTCTATGTAAAGAGAAACAGGCAATCCAAGCTTCAAATGATATAAGTGAAGCACATGAAGCATTCTATAAAGCCATACTCAAAAGATATAAGTGAAGTGCATAGAGCATTCTATAAATCAACCAAGGACTATCTCATACCAGCATGGTGCATAAAGAAAAGTGAAAACTAAATGCAAAAGACGCTCCAAGATCTGCACATATCACATGAATGAAACGAATCCGAAAACATACCGATACTTGTTGAAGAAAGATGGGATGCCTTCCGGGGCATCCCCAAGCTTATATGCTTGATTCTCCTTGAATATTTACTTGGGGTGCCTCGGGCATCCCCAAGCTTGAGCTCTTGCCTCTCTTCCTTCTTCTCACATCGAGACCTTCTCGATCATCGAACACTTCATCCACACAAAACTTCAACAGAAAACTCGGTAAGATCCGTTAGTATAATAAAGCAAATCACTACTCTAAGTACTATTGCAAACCAATTCATATTTTGTTTTTGCATTGTGTCTACTGTAATATAACTTTTCCATGGCTTAATCCACTGATATAAATCGATAGTTTCATCAAAACAAGCAACCTATGCATCAAAAACAGAATCTGTCTAAAACAAAACAGTCTGTAATAATATGAACATTCACCATACTTCTGATACTTGAAAAATTCTGCCAAAATTAGGAAAAATAAAGAATTTGTACAGAAAGACAGTGCAAAAATAATCAGAACCGTTTGACATTCCAGTAAAAAAGTAAAAATCGCGCACTACAGCCAAAGTTTCTGTCCTGCACCATACAAACCAACAAGCATTGTAAACATCCTAAAGGCAAACCTTGGCACATTATTTTTTTTATTCCTAAGCTTTATAAAAGCACTCAACAGAAATAAATGACTCTCTAAAACTTCCGGGTTGTCTCCCTGGCAGCGCTTTCTTTAAAGCCACTAAGCTAGGCATATAGTGCTCGAGTAGTGAATCCACCCGGATCCCAAGGTATATCAAAGCCAATTTTAATTAGCAATGATTTGGCATTTAGTAGTGAGCACAAAGCAACATATATCAAGCAATGACGAAGTCTAACTCTCTTCCTATGCATCAGCATGTCATAAAAGAACAATTCATGCACACATAGTAAAGGCCAATGCATAGTATAAACAATTTCTTGCAATTTTATCGTGTTGGAAACATAGAGAGGTGGAGATATAGTTCCTCTCTCATAATAATTGCAAGTAGGAGCAGCAAGCACATGCATATTATATCTATCAAAATCATCATGTGTAACGGTAAAAGGCAACCCATCAATATAATCCGTAATAAATGCAAACTTCTCCAATATAGTGTAGTCGGGAGAATTCAAAAAGATAATAGGACTATCATGCGTGGGTGCAATAGCAACAATTTCATGTTTAACATAAGGAACTATAGCAAGTTCATCTCCATAAGCATAGTTCATATTGGCATCTGGCCACAAGCATAGCAAGCATCATCAAAAAGGGATATTTCAAGAGAATCAACGGGATCATAATAGTCATCATAGCAATCATCCTTCGGTAAGCACGAAGGGAAATTAAACAATGTATGAGTTGAAGAGTTACTCTCATTAGAAGGTGGGCACGGGTAGCTAATCCGCTCTTCCTCCTTTTTTGCTTCGCTCTCCTCATCATCTTTTTCATCCAATGAGCTCACAGTTTCATCAATTTCTTCTTCCATAGACTCCTGCAAAATATTAGTCTCTTCTTGGATAGCGGAGTAGTCCTCAATATATGGTTCAACATAGGCATTAGAAGCATAATTATCATAGCAATATTTAAGTATGGCAAAATTTTCAGATTTGTAAAGAGTAGCATCATACGTTTCAATCAAAGAAGCAATTTCATAAGCCCCTTAAAAGCAACAAATTCTTCAATTTGTTGAATATCATAGTAATTATAAACACCCTTAGCATACGAAGATCGGGTTCCATTATCAATAAACTCACATTGGTAGGGGAGGTGTTTCTTAGGGTTTTCAGAACAACAAGTAACATCATACATATAACATAAATTCCAAGCATAGCATTGCAAACGATGAATTTGACCCAATAGAATTTTCCCTTTTTCAGATATTCGGTGTCGCACATAACAAGCATGCTCATCTAAAGATTTGCCCTCAACTAAGCTAGTTGGGGTTTCAGCACGAGCACAAAGGGATTGAAGATGATCCAAGTAAAAAGCTTCAGGAGTGTGATAGATTTTGAGTGGTTCTTCAACCATTGGTTCAGTAGGCACAACTAATTTTTTTGGTATTTTGCGTTTCCTACCCATAACTAAAGATAGAAAACAACTAAAAACAGCAAATAAAAATTACTTAGTGATAAAGCAAACAAGCACACACGAGAATATTCACCCCACGCTATAACTCCCCGGCAACGGCGCCAGAAAAAGGTCTTGATAACCCACAAGTATAGGGGATCAATTGTAGCCTCTTTCGATAAGTAAGAGTGTCGAACGCAATGAGGAGCTAAAGGTAGAACAAACATTCCCTCAAGTTCTATCGACCACCGATACAACTCTACGCACGCTTGACGTTCGCTTTACCTAGAACAAGTATGAAACTAGAAGTACTTTGTAGGTGTTGTTGGATAGGTTTGCAAGAAAATAAAGAGCGACTAAATAAAAGCTAGAGGCTGTTTAGATGAAGACACAACTAAATTAGTTTTAGTAAAGAGCTTGTTGTCACGAGAAAGTTATTTGTCCCTAGGCAATCGATAACTAGACCGGTAATCATTATTGCAATTTTATTCGAGGGAGAGGCATAAGCTAACATACTTTCTCTACTTGGATCATATGCACTTATGATTGCAACTCTAGCAAGCATCCGCAACTACTAAAGATTCATTAAGGTAAAACCCAACCATAGCATTAAAGTATCAAGTCCTCTTTATCACATACGCAAACAACCTACTTACTCGGGTCTGTGCTTCTGTCACTCACGCCACCCACCATAAGCAAATCATGAACATATTGCAAACCCTACAGCGGGAATCCCTCACGCTTGCGCGATACGGAGAGCACCATAGGACAACACCAATAATAAAACATGCAACTCAAACCAATCTTGATCATCAAATAACCCATAGGACAAAACGGATCTACTCAAACATCATAGGATAGCCATACATCGTTGGGAAATAATATATAGCGTTGAGCACCATGTTTAAGTAGAGATTACAGCGGGTAAGAGAGAGGTTACACCGCTGCATAGAGGGGGGAAGAGTTGGTGATGATGGCGGTGAAGTTGTTGGTGAAGATTGCGGTGATGATGATGGCCACAGCGGTGTTTCGGCGCCACCGGAAGAGAAGGTGAGAGGGGGCCCCTTCGTCTTCTTCTTCCTTGACCTCCTCCCTAGATGGGAGAAGGGTTTCCCCTCTGGTCCTTGGCCTCCATGGGGTGGGAGGGGCGAGAGCCCCTCCGAGATTGGATCTATCTCTCTGTTTCTGCGTTTTGTGATAATGCCCTGGCACCGTTTCTTTTATATCTGGAGATCCGTAACTCCGATTGGATTGAAATCTTCGCCTAGATCTTTTTCCAAAAATTAGCTTTCTTGCGGCCAAAGTAGAGCATCAACCGCCTTACGGGTGGCCCACGAGGGTCAGGGGCGCGCCTGCCTGGAGTGGGCGTGGGCCCCACCCTCGTGGCCACCTCGGGCACCGTCACGCGTTGATTTTACTTCCCAAAAATCACAAATATTCCAAAATAAATCTCTGTCCGTTTTTATCCTGTTTGGACTCCGTTTGATATTGGGTTTCTGCGAAACATAAAACATGCAACAAACAGGGACTGGCACTAGGCACTGGATCAATATGTTAGTCCCAAAAATAGTATAAAAAGTTGCCAAAAGTTTATGAAAGTTGAATAATATTGGCATGGAACAATCAAAAATTATAGATACGACGGAGACGTATCAACGTTCTGATGGAACGCGCTGATCAAAGCGGCGGGATGAACGTCGGGGATGTTGTACTGCACCCGGCTGAATCTGTGGATGTATTTGCGCAGGGTTTCCCCTTCCTTCTAGGGAATGATATGCAGATCACTGGCCTGGCCATGAGCTTGGTGGCCTCCTGTGAAGGCGCCAATGAACTCATGGCACATATCCGACCAAGAAGAAATGGAATCCGCCGGCAAGTGCATCAACCAAGACATAACATTGGGCTTCAGTGCCAGCGGGAAATAATTGGCAAGCACCTTGTCGTCACGAGCTCCGGCAGCCCACCAAGAAATAATTGGCAAGATGCTGAGGAACTCGGACGGATGGGTCTTGCCAGTGTACTTCTCGCCGACGTCGGGCTTGAACGTGCGGTGGGACGGCCACTGGAACTGCCGCAGCTCGCGGGTAAAGGCCGGGCAGCCCACCTCGTAAGGTAGGCCGCCAGAGGCCCCCGGTGCTGGGTGGTCCATAGCGGGTCCCACCCGCTTGTCCGACTGATGGGGTGTTTCGCGCCGGCGCTCGATGGTGATCCGAGCGTCTTCGTGAGCTCGTTCCTGAAGAACTTGGCGCTGGTCGCGGAGGGTCCGTGGGTCGGACGACGCTATGGAGATGTTATCACAAGCGTCGTCACGACGGGCCGACGCCCGCGGCGGCTCGCGAGGAGAAGGAGAGTGCACTGTGGCCGCAGCTCCCCCGATCCTCCCAGCGCCAGCATGTAGTGGCTCGATGGAGCGCCGACCCGAGGGGCCCGCCGGTCGCGGATCGCCTCTGTTGGCGACGGCGACGAGGCTCCGGATGGTGGCCCTCCACTTGTCGAGCTTCTCTGCGGCAGGAGGGAAGTCAAGGAGCAGCTGCGCGCATGCCAAAGCTTCTGCTGGTGTGGGCGGCGGCGATAGCTGCGTGGATCGCGGCGCGCTTCGACTTCTAACCACGCTAGAAGGAGCTCCGTTACGACCCAGCGGCTGCGTGCCAATTTCGCCAGCACTTCGGCGGGCGTGCTGAACTCCTTCATCCCGCGAACGATGCACAGGGCTCTTCCCACGGCGGTGCCCAGGGTCACCGGCGTAGTGACGCTGCTCGTCGTGCAGACCATGGGAAGAGCGCGCAGTGGTCGCCGGCATGGGCGTCTTGGAGGTCACCGCGCCGCCCGGGGGTGGCACGACGACACTCCTGGAGGGCCCCGCGCCACCTGCGGGGCCCCAGCCCCGTCTTTGTATCTGGCGACGTGCGGCTGGTCGTCTGGCGCGCGAACGACGCCGCTCGCCAGGCTCTGACTCCCAGGGCGATGCTGGTGTTCGCGGACCGCGGCCCGGGTCCTTTCCGCAACCGGCCCACTGCTCGCCCGCACCGGCACGGGCCATTCGGCTCCCAATGAGCCAATCGCCGTGGCCGTCTTCTTCTTGGGATCCATGGCGACGAAGAACTGCTAGGCTAGCTACTAGACCAGATTCTCACAATTGCGCCCCCTACCTGGCGCGCCAAAGATGTCGGTGTGGAATGACACCTATGGGATCACAGGAATCCCTACTACGGTTGCCGGGGCACAGGGTTGCGAGAAGAGCAGGATTAGTAACCAGCACGAGGATCGTTTACCCAGGATCGGGCCGCGAGGATGCGTAAAACCCTAGTCCTGCTTTGGTGGGTGTATTTCAGAGAGTTCTTGAGCTCTCGAACTAGCTGTGGTGAGCGTGTGGTTCAAAAGAGCCGAATCCTTCTCCAGTATGCCATGGGCCTCCTTTTATAGACAAAAGGGGCTGCCACAGTGGCACACAGGAGGTGGAAAGGTGCACAGTGCTATGAGCTTATCGCTCGTATTACAGGACAAGACGCATTTAATGCATAGCTTAGGTGTCCCCTTGCTTTATCAGGGACGGGGGCGAGGCCCGCCCCGTCCGCCGCCACTCCTCCTTGCTTCGACACGCGCCCTGGCTAGCGACGCATGCGGCGCCACGTCGGTGGGAAGGCAGCTGAGGTGGCGCGGTGGTGGAGGCTCCACGAAGATCTGCATGCCGCCACGCAGGCGCTTGATGAGTTGGCCTGGGAGCTGCATGTTGCCACGCAGGTGCCCGCACAGCTGGTTGGGCTGGCAGCTGCATGTGAACGGTGGTGGAGACTTGGTTGGTGCGGGCCTGGCAGTGGCCCTGCTGGCATCCTCGGTGAGGGCCTTGCCGGGTGGCCCGGCAAGGGTCTTGCCGTGGCGCGCTGTCATCCCCGGCAAGGACCTTGCCGAGGGTCTGGTGGCCTTCCTCGGCAAGGATCTTGCCAAGGATCTCGTCTTCTAATCCTCATCTAATAATGAGTGTTCCTTCTCTTCACAAAGATCTGCATGCCACCATGGAGGTGCCTCCCGAGCCCTAGCCCAACGTGATGTTGGAGACCGTGGGCTCAAGGGTGGCTCGCTCTGTTGGTGTGGGGCGAGCTGCCCCGGAAAGGTGTCGGTGTCAAAATCGGCGGATCTCGGGTAGGGGGTCCCGAACTGCGCGTCTAAGGCGGATGGTAACATGAGGCGGGGGACACAATGTTTACCCAGGTTCGGGCCCTCTTGATGGAGGTAATACCCTACTTCCTGCTTGATTGATCTTGATGATATGAGTATTACAAGAGTTGATCCACCACGAGATCGTAGAGGCTAAACCCTAGAAGCTAGCCTATGATTATGATTGTTGTTGTCCTACGGACTAAACCCTCCGGTTTATATAGATACCGGAGGGGGCTAGGGTTACACAGAGTCGGTTACAAGGGAGGAGATCTACATACCCGAATTGCCAAGCTTGCCTTCCACGCAAAGGAGAGTCCCACCCGGACACGGGACGAAGTCTTCAATCTTGTATCTTCATAGTCCAACAGTCCGGCCAAAGTATATAGTTCGGCTGTCCGAGGACCCCCTAATCCAGGACTCGCTCAGTAGCCCCTGAACCAGGCTTCAATGACGATGAGTCCGGCGCGCAGATTGTCTTCGGCATTGCAAGGCGGGTTCTTCTCCAAATTCCGAGTACCTGTCGAGTAGTGTCCGGCTTCCCATGAATGTTGCACTCCTGGGCTTCTGCGCCTAATAATGGCTATCTTCCACGCATCAAGCGAATGTGAGAAGTTGGGGCATTTTTACACTTGCCACCCTAACCATGTGAGTAAATCATATATTTAAGGAGCCGGGGATCCTTAGATCCAGATCACACCATCCTCCCACAGCGAGTATCCATCGAAGCGTGCCCGGAAAAGCCCATCCCATCATGGCCGTTCATCGCAGCTCCTCCTCTCCGTCCCGTAGCACTGAGCCGGGCAATTGGGAGAAGTGTTTCGTCCCCCACAGCCAATTAGTAGAGTTACAGACCCAAGGGTTTCTTCCTCCTGCGTATATGGTCCCCGTCCGAGCCGGACTAGCCACTTACAATGGCGGGGAGCAAGCGGAGAGCTTTCCCAACCCATCCATGGGTGAGCGGGTATGCCTTGTCCCTTACTTATTAAGGGGACTCGGATTTCCAATCCATCCGTTCCTCCGCGGGCTCCTGGAGTTCTACGGCCTCCAGCTGCATAACTTTACTCCCGCCTCCATTTTACACATCGCTGGCTACGTCGCCTTTTGCGAGCTGTTTCTGGGCTGCAAAGCTCATTTCGAGCTATGGAAGAGGCCATTCTGCCTTGTACCCCGTACACAGGAGGGGTCAATATATCAAGTGGGCGGAGCCGAAATATGGCGCGTCGCCGGGACTGGATACCTGTCCGGTACTCCGAAGAAGACATCCGAAGACTGGCCTTCGGAGTGGTTTTATATGGAGGACGTCCCCCTTCTGGACCCTATTCAGATGGGCCTTCCTGAGTTTAATAACGCCCCTTTGAAGAAACGCCGCTGCTGGCGCCCTCGGTGCCCCCAGGAGGAAGATAACAGAGAGGTCCTTTACCTGATGGGCCGGATGAAAACGCTGGCCAAATCATGACTGACAATAATCGAGGTTATGTCAATATGTATAATGCGGGGGGTGCAGCCACTTCAATATCGGGGACAACCCATGTGGCACTTCAATGGAGAAGACGATGCCACCCACTGCCACCGTAAAGGTCCGAACTCCGCCGCTGCTCTGGCGAAAATACTGTCCAATTTATATAAAGGAGAGGAAGAGGAGTTCATCCGCATTAAGCCACGGGATGGATTCTCTATGTACAACCCCCCAAACTGGGTGAGCTGCTACTTTTTACTCCAGACCTTCCCGCATTCTTCGTCATAAATATTTACCTTGCTATTTCATAGCAGGAACTGCGAAAAGCTGTGAGGGAGGTCCACAGCCAGTGGACCCTGACCGGGGCCTCGACCCCAGACTCGAAGAAGATCCGGACATATTTGAGGAGCTTATCAACGGGTCGTTCTATCAGTTAAGCTGCGACGGTGCCTTGGTGGCCATCATAGCCGATTATCCTGGACTGCTCCCTGCATCGCATGTAAGTAAAACCAGAGTCCCGACTTCCAAGAAGGATCCCTTTTTTGCACTTCACCCACCGCACACATATGGTGTCTTACAGGGAAGGCCCTCGGGACGCCATGCCGAACCCGCGGTGACTCACCAACAAGGGGCACTGAAGCCAGGTAGGCTTAAAAAGGAAGGCGGTCAGGACTGAGACGCCGTCGCAGAGGTATGAAAAAGAACCCTGCTTCGTGGTTGTCGTCTTTAAAATATAATAACGTCCATGGTTCCTGGCAGGAAAAAAGCTCGCCGGACCGTATCCGGAGAGCCTGCCGGCCACGCCTCCACCAGCCGGGCTCAAGAGCCGGACATAGAGGCAGATGCTAACGTGGGGACAACACCGGATGTTCCTCCTACAGAGGATGCGGATAGGCTGTCCGCTATGAATTCCTAAGTGGAGAGTGCCATAAATCACACGCGTCGCCCGGCCGTACTCCGCGACCCTGTTTTATCTGAAGAGGGGTTCGATGCCTTCAACTCAGGAGACGCGTACATCCGAGTTTCTCAAAATGGTCTTGCCAGAGCCACGGACCAGTATGTAAAGGATATACGAGTAAGACAATCTGATAATTATGTATATCAGTAGCCCCTGAGACTTGAAACAGTTGGCACAACTGATTTAAGGATCATTATTTGCCTAGGTTCTTACGGAGAAGAATACCCAGTTGTCTCTAGAGCTGGAGGAGTGCAAAGCCCAGCTACGGGCCGCAGTTGCCGCAAAGAAGGAGTCCAAGAAGGCCCCATCTGGTAACACTTGTTCCTATCGAAAAAATGACATATACCAATTAGTATTCGGCATGCATGCAAATCTAACAATAGATTCTGCAGATGATCCCGGAGTGAATCCGAAGGTCGTGCGAGGGGATGAGCAACATGCTCAACGACAGCTAGAGGCTGGCGAGCGCGTGCTTATGCAGGTTAGGCGCGAGAAAAATGATCTCCCAGATGCCAATACCTGGCTGGGTGTTGAACTAAAAGATGTTCGGGCCCAGCTAGCTGACTCCGTAAAGGAGAATAAGGAGCTTCGACGCGGCATTTTTAGTAAGTGCTTGAACGAACTTTTATAGAGTTCGGCGAAGAAACCGGCTAACAGAGTTATATCTGTAGGTATGCTAACGGGTCGTCCCAGAGAGGAGATGCCCGGGTCTGCGAGTGATCTTCTGCCAGAGCTCTCACAACTGCATGAACAAGTTCGGCAGGTGATGCAGGGCATTGCCCAGGCCTTGTGGCCATCCACCTCCCTGCCAGGGGGCATGGGGGAGCTCGTAGAGATGCTCAAGGGAGCGCGGTGGCGCTTCCGATTATGGAAGATATCTGCCTGCCGACAAGGTGCAAGGGAAGCCTGGTCCATGGTGAAGACTCGATATACCAAGGCTGACCCGAACCACATGGCCGAGGTCGGACCTGTGGGGTCTGATAGGAAAGAGATTCCCGTCAGTTTGGTGTACGACCGGGTGAAATTAGCCGCAAAGTATTCCCAACAGGATTGTAGGCTAGACAGCCCATTGGATGGTATAGAAGAAGAATTTAGTCATTCTAAGTGACTGTGTACTTCAAGTGACATATATTGTCCCTAGCCGGATTGTAAATCATTTGTCATGGCGGACCTTTTCGCTTCAACCTCCGGACTCGACAGTCCTGAGTGTGTATGAATACCCGCTCAGTTTTGTAAAATCCGGGGTACGCGTGGAAACCAGGCGTAGGGGTCATAAGTGCTTGAACAGACAAGTACCCAACTAGCTATGTTATATTACATGGATAGTAAGAAACATCTTCCATGGAGAATAGTTCCGTTAAGGGTTCCTTTCCCTGGGTACGCATGCATTAATGTGCATGTCTGAACTGCGAAAAGAGATGCAGGATATAAACATCTGGGGGCATGTATTGTAATAAGTAAAAGTCATTTTTTGTTCACCGACCGAATATTCCCTTAAGAACGCTAGCTTTCGGCTTCACCCATACTGAGGTACACATCCGGCTGACCCGAAGTAACAATCGCAGAGGTGCTCCCCTTATGCCCTAGCCGAATTAACGGGAACGTAGGGCATAAACACAAGAGCCAGGCAACCCAGCTTGGCCAAAACTTAAGTCATATCGATGCATATAATGGAGAAGAAAAGGTACATGTGGAAAGTAACACATGTGCAGGGGGCATAGAGCCCGGAACATAGTTATATTAAGCTTCTGTATAAGAAGCCCCCAAGTATAATGAGCATGCTTGGCGCGTCAAGATTGTGTAGTCAAGACACATTTTAACCTTTTAAGGCCGTGAAGAAAAAGGGAAGAAGGAAAGAAAGAAAGACAGATAGCGGATATATATAAAAAAATTGACGGAGGTAAGGAGACGAACACAGAGTCCGGCACTAGGCGTAGAACCTTCGGAGTCTGGCCGTGTTCCATGGGTTTGGCTCGAGTCGATTATCCGATGCATCCCGCAGACGGTATGCTCCACCGGTTAGAACTTTGTCAATAACGAAGGGACCTTCCCATTTGGGCTTGAGCTTGTCCTTTTTCTTCTCTGGTAGGCATAGAACGAGTTCGCCAACGTTATAAGTTTTGGCCCGTACTTCTCTGCTTTGATACCGTCGAGCCTGTTGCTGTTAGAATGCGAAGCGGGCTTTTGCCACGTCACGCTCCTCCTCCAGGGCGTCCAAACTGTCCTGCCGATCAAGCTCGGCTTCTTTCTCTTCGTACATGCGCACTCGAGGTGAGTCATGAATGATGTCGCAGGGCAGTACCGCCTCTGCGCCGTACACCATAAAAAACGGTGTGTATCCGGTATTGCGATTCGGCGTGGTCCGCAGCCCCCATAGTACGGAGTCGAGCTCCTCGACCCAGTGCATATCTGATTCCTTCAAGGATCGCACTAATCTGGGTTTAATGCCGCTCATAATAAGACCATTTGCTCGCTCGACTTGACCGTTCGTTTGGGGGTGATAGACGGAGGCATAATCGAGCTTAATGCCCATGTTGCCGCACCAAGTTTTTATGTCGCCGGCTGTAAAGTTCGAGCCGTTATCGGTGATGATGCTGTGGGGGACACTGTAACGGTGTACAACCCCGGATATGAAGTCTATCACTAGTCCGGACTCGGCCGTTTTAACTGGTTTGGCTTCTATCCATTTGGTGAATTTATCCACCATGACCAATAGGTACTTTTTCTTATGGCTTCCTCCTTTAAGGGGTCCGACCATATCCAGCCCCTAGGCCGCAAAGGGCCAAGTAATGGGGATTGTTTGGAGAGCGGTAGGTGGCATATGGCTTTGGTTTGCAAAAAGCTGGCAACCGACGCAATGTTGGACGAGGTCCTGTGCGTCTGCTCGGGCCGTCGGCCAGTAAAAACCTGTACGGAAGGCCTTGCTTACAAGGGCCCGAGCTGCGGCGTGGTGGCCGCCGAGTCCAGCATGAATTTTTGCCAAAAGTTGTCATCCTTCCTCTTCGGAGTTGCACCTTTGAAGTACTCCGGTAGCGCTTTTCTTATAAAGCTCTCCCTCGTGGACCTTATAGGCTTTAGACCGCCACACAATGCAATGTGCCTCGTTTGGGTCCTCAGGGAGTTCTTGCCTAGTTAGGTAAGCCAAGAAGGGTTCTGTCCACGGGGCGATGACAGCCATAATCACGTGGGGCGAAGCTGTTATTTCGGTGGCAGAGCCTCCGATTACGTCAGAGTGTTCGGTATCTGGCGTTGTGGCCGGATCTGGACTGTTGTTGCCGGTCTCCCCTTCCCACACCACGGATGGCTTAAACAGCCTTTCCAAGAAGATATTAGGTAGGACAGGGTCGCGCTTAGCACCGATGCGAGCGAGGATATCCGGCGCTTGATTGTTTTCTCGGACCACATGGTGGAATTCGAGCCCCTCGAACCAAGCTGACATTTTGAGGACGGTGTTGCGGTAAGCCGTCATTTTTGGGTCCTTGGCGTCAAAGTCTCCATTTATTTGAGATATTGCGAGGTTCGAATCCCCACGCACCTCTAGGCGTTGAATGCCCATGGAGACTGCCATCCGGAGACCATGCAACAGGGCCTCATATTCTGCTGCATTGTTGGAGTCTGTGTATAATATTTGGAGTACGTATTGGACTGTATCTCCGGTGGGGGATGTCAGGACGACGCCTGCCCCCAGACCAGCCAGCATCTTAGAGCCGCCAAAGTGCATGATCCAATTGGAGTACGCGTCGTACTCTTTAGGGAGTTCGGCTTCTGTCCATTCGGCGACAAAATCAGCCAGTACTTGTGACTTAATGGCTCGCCGTGGTTTGTATGTTATGTCGAACGGGAGGAGCTCAATAGCCCATTTAGCAATCCGGCCCGCGGCATCACGGTTATTTATTATGTCGTTGAGTGGTACTTCAGAGCCCAGCGTAATTAAACACTCTTGAAAGTAGTGTCGTAGTTTCCGGGATGCCATGAAGACCGCGTATGCTATCTTTTGATAATGTGGGTACCGTGGTTTGCATGGAGTGAGGACAGTGGATACGTAGTATACCGACTTTTGAAGCGGGAACTTATGTCCGTCCGTCTCTCGTTCGACGACGAGCACTGCGCTTACAACTTGGTGTGTTGCCGCTATATATAACAGCATTGGTTCGCTGATATTTGGCGCGGCCAAGATTGGGTTGCTGGCCAAGATGGCTTTTATTTCTTCTAATCCGGCCGTGGCCGCATCCGTCCACTCGAAGTGTTCGGTGCATCGAAGAAGGCGATAAAGAGGTAGTGCCTTTTCTCCCAATCGGGAGATAAAGCTCGGATTTGCTTGAGGTCTGTTGGGATAGCCAACTTTGACAGAGCTCGGATTTTATCCGGATTTGCTTCAATTCCTCTATTGGAAACGATCAAGCCCAAGAGCTTTCCGGCGGGCACGCCGAAAACGCATTTTTCCGGATTGAGCTTGATGTCAAATGTTCGGAGATTGTCGAACGTGAGCCTCAGGTCGTCTATTAAGGATTCGACGTGTCTGGTTTTAATGACTACATCGTCTACGTATGCCTCCACTGTTTTGCCGATTTGTGTTTCCAGGCATGTCTGAATCATGCGTTGATAGGTTGCACCGGCGTTTTTGAGCCCAAAAGGCATGGTGTTAAAACAGAAGGGGCCGTATGGAGTGATGAATGCCGTTGCGGCTTGATCGGACTCCGCCATCTTAATTTGATGGTATCCAGAGTATGCGTCGAGGAAACACAATGATTCGTGACCTGCGGTAGCGTCGATAATGTGATCGATGCGGGGGAGGGGGAAGGGATCCTTGGGGCAAGCCTTGTTAAGGTCCTTGAAATCGACACATAGGTGCCAGGATTTGTCCTTCTTTGGTACCATTACCAGGTTTGCTAGCCAGTCCGGATGTTTTATTTCTCTAATGAATCCAGCCTCGAGTAACTTGGCTAGCTCCTCTCCCATGGCTTGTCGCTTAGGCTCTGAGAAACGCCGAAGAGTCTGCTTGACCGACTTGTATTACTTTAGAATGTTTAGGCTATGCTCGGCCAGCCTGCGTGGGATTCCTGTCATGTCTGAAGGATGCCAGGCGAAGATGTCCCAATTCTCGTGCAAGAACTCCCGCAGTGCGGCGTCTGTTGTGGGGTTCAGCTGTGCCCCGATGGATGCTGTTTTTGTAGGGTCCGTTGGGTGGACCTGGAATTTGACTATTTTGTCCGCTAGTTTAAAAGAGGTGGACTTGGGTATTTTGTCGAGTATCACGTCGTCCCTGTCCACTATGGAGCGCAGCACAGTTAGTTCTTCGGCCGCAAGGGCTTTGGATAATGCCTCGAGGGCCAGTGCAGCGGTTTTATTTTCGGCGCGGAGTGCTATGTCCGGATCACTAGCTAGAGTGATGATTCCATTGGGCCCGGGCATTTTGAGCTTCATGTACCCGTAATGGAGTATAGCTTGGAAGATCGTGAATGCCACCCGCCCGAAAAGGGCGTGGTATCTGCTACTGAATGGGGCCACTTGGAATGTGATTTCTTCAGACCTATAATTCTCCAGCGTGCCCAATACCACATCTAGTTTGATTTTTCCCGCACATCGTGCCTCCCGACTAGGGATGATTCCTTTGAAGGTCGTGCTGCTTTGCTCAATGTGGCTCTTGTCTATTTCCATTTTTCTAAGAGTCTCCTCGTAGATGAGGTTTAATCCGCTGCCACCGTCCATGAGCACTTTAGTAAGCCGGAAGCCGTCCACAATTGGACTAAGGACCAAAGCGGCTGGTGCTCGGGCTGTTCGGAGTTGAGGTTCGTCACTGGCATTGAAGGTTATGGCCGTATCGTTCCATGGATTTATTGCTGCAACATGGCAAACTTCGGCAAGGCTGCAGAGTGCTTGCTTGCGCCTATTATTTGAGGCGAAGGTCTCGAAGACTGTCAATACTGTATTGTTATTTTCCACGGGATGGTGCTCTGTGGTATTGTTGATGAGGAGATCCTCGCTGCTCTTGGCCACCTGCCGGAGTATCCAACATGCTCTAAGGCTGTGTGTTGGCATGGTATCTGGTGTACTGTGAATTTTGCATGCCCCATTGAGCCATCCTTCCAATACAGTTCCACGCCCTGTAGTGGGCTTTGGTTTCTTTGTAATTAGATCGGGTGATTTACGAGAGTACACCCTTTTAGTTCGGACGGGGGGTTTAGTGAGAGCCAGAGGATCCCATAATTTTGTTTGGGTTTTCCAGGCGCTTTCCATCGCACGGTACTTCTGTACTATGGCCGCCCAGTCAGCGAAGTGTGCTATGTCACGGCGACTTATGGCGTTGAGGATTCCCTTGTCCGTGCAATTTTTGCAAAAGAATGAAATTGCGTCTTCCTCACGACAGTCCTTGACCTTGCTCATTACAAGGAGGAATCTGGCCCAATAGTGATGTACTGTCTCTTGGGGCTCTTGTCTAATGTGGGAAAGATCGCTTATGTCTGGGTGGGTGGGTAGATTTAGGTCCAAACCCTGACCCGATCTGAGACGCAGGGGCGGAGGAGTTTCCGAGCTTGGCAGTTCGGGCTCCGGGATGTCGGCCAGTAGTTCCGGCCCGCTGTCTCATTCTAGGTTCGAAGCTAGGGCCATGTCCTCTCGTAGACGGGTATCCGGCTCAGAGAGCTCGGGAATTCGGACATAGTTTGTCCTCAAAATAGAGGAAGAATCGCTACATTGCTCCTCCACCACCGCTATCTGATGGGTGGCCGGTGGAGAGTTAATCTCCCTTTGGTTGGGTTTAAGCCTGATCCGATCATAGTCCATACCGACTCCCAGGGCGGCGATGCGATCCAAGAGCTCATTCAAGGAAGAGAGCTCCATTGGATCCATCTGCTCGGTGAATCCCAAGCCGACGTGGAGGCTGTTTTTGATGACCCGAGAAGTCATCGTCGGCGCGACGGCCGAACGGGCGGTCATGACGAAGCCGCCTAGTTGGAGAGTTTGGCCTACAGCCAGGGCTCACCCAGAGGTAATGTTGTCCTTGACAACAAGACGAGCCATCAAGCCTTATCGTGACGGCAAAGTGGAACTCTCAATGAAAGCACCAATGTCGGTGACAAAACCGGCGGATCTCGGGTAGGGGGTCCCGAACTGTGCGTCTAAGGCGGATGGTAATAGGAGGCGGGTGACACAATGTTTACCCAAGTTCGGGCCCTCTCGATGGAGGTAATACCCTACTTCCTGCTTGATTGATCTTGATGATATGAGTATTACAAGAGTTGATCTACCACGAGATCGTAGAGGCTAAACCCTAGAAGCTAGCCTATGATTATGATTGTTGTTGTCCAACGGACTAAACCCTCCGGTTTATATAGATACCGGAGGGGGCTAGGGTTACACAGAGTTGGTTACAAGGGAGGAGATCTACATTTCCGAATTGCCAAGCTTGCCTTCCATGCAAAGGAGAGTCCCACCCGGACACGGGACGAAGTCTTCAATCTTGTATCTTCATAGTCCAACAGTCCGGCCAAAGTATATAGTCCGGCTTTCCGAGGACCCCCTAATCCAGGACTCCCTCACAAGGGTCTTGCCGGGGCTGCTGAGGCTGCCCCGGCAAGGGTCTTGCCGGGGGGACCCGCTTCGTCCCTCTGCTCTTTGTGGTCTTGGCCTTGGCGTTGCTCTGGTTATCTTGGGCTTCGGTCTTACCTTGGTTCACCTCCCCTATTCTGCTTGGTGTGACCGTGGGCGCGGCTCTGACTGCACGTACTTAGGTAAAGGGGTACAAAAGTGTGCTCCTTCTTTTGTACACCGACATAAACCTTTTGCAGGATACGGGACATTACATCCTGATGTCATGACCGGTTTTCCAATAAAAATATTTATTGAGAGACCGATCCCTTTTACGGACCAGTAAAGAAGAATTCCTTCTCACTGGTAGACAATATCTTGGTCACAGAAGAAAAACACCAGGAGTACTGAATATAATACAAGGTTGAGCAGAGGCTACTCAACAATTTATTACAAGCACGCCAATAATACATAAAGGCGGATAGGGTGGCATAACTACTAACTCACGATAAAAGCGGTGGTGGATATATCACAGCGAAGTGGGTGTTATGACTCCAAAAAAACTAACAGCTCTTCGAGCGTCGGAGTGAGGCTCGAGGAGACTTATTGCGGGTGGCGGAAGCGTATATGATACAAGTGACCAATATCCAGGATCGCACGGGACTGACTGGGATTCCTCTAGGCGTCGGACTCACTATCAAACTCTTCATCCATGAGATCGCCTTCGTCCACATCTGGCCAAATCAACAAGCCAGGTGAGTACTATGAAAGTACTCGCAAGACAGTTCGGACATAAGATATAACAAATGTAAACATGATGCATATGAACAGGTTAACAGGCGCACTCAGACATAGAGATAATAATGCATGGCAAACAAAAGAGAAGTCGGGCGGTAGTCCTCCCGAAATCCCAAAGTAAAATACTGAGGGCCAAACGAGTGTCTGAATGACTCCTCGAGAGGAAACAAAAAGAAGTAACAATGTCGCAGTCGGGCGTCATGGCGACGCCACATAAAGGGCTTATAATGGAATATAAAAGGCAGTGCGTGCCACAGTCGGATGTCTGAGCGACATCACATAAAGGGCTTATATCAAAAGTAAATAACAAGTGTGCCACAGTCGGACGTCTGAAGCGACATCACATAAAGGGCTTACATTGAAAGATCAAATAAGAGTGTATGCCACAGTCGGACGTCTGAAGAGACATCACATAAGGAGCTTATATTGAAAAAATAAAAGACAAGAATGCCACAGTCGGACGTCTGAGCGACATCACGTAAAGGGCTTCATACTTAATATCTCAGTAGCTTAAGAACTTAAATCATATCAAGGGAATAATCAGGTATGAGATAAACAACAGGGTTATTCCATCCACAGGAATAACGTTTAACCAAGTTTACCACTCAAGTTTGTTCACCGGGGATAATACCACGAGAATTTGACATAGATATGGATGCACTGGTCACGGCCCTTGTCCATGGATACGATGACTCGGAAGGATTTGACTCTGCAGAGTTTGTACTTTAACCACAGCCAATGGATTTCAGTAGTCACGGGGACTAGTTCCGTTTACGGTGTTTTGGAAGAAACACATCTAACCGGTACACACCCATTCAACATTCCGAAGCCAGGAATCACCCTCGGCAACGTTCAAGAAAAACCTTGAGACGGGGAGGCTACAACCTCGCGTAGCATGGGATCAAATTTATATACGCGCGCTCTAAGGGGTGCCCTCCCTCTCGGTCCCAACCAGAAACACCCATGCCCCCTGACCGGATGATTGGCTTTAATCCAGGGCCATGGAACCCTCATCCCGGCCCCTCTATTTGGTGTGTACACGGAAAGAGGTTAACAACTTACTAAACCGCATTCTGGCAGAAAACATGTGGTAGCACGGAAGGGGAAGAACGATAACGTGACTCCGTCCACGTTAACGTCGGAGTTTATCGGATGTCGTAAGGCTCCACCTTACTGCCTTTCATGTCACCACATGACTAGGCCATCCCTCATCAGAGATCATAGTAACTTCGGGACACACGGGTAGTTGCCTTACATGCAACGAGATACTCACTGATGCTCATATGCAATGCACAACCATTCAAGCAAACATGCAAAACACCTATCATATCAGAGGTTCAAACATGCTTGCCTGGTTCGGAGAAGTCGGAGTCTAGCTCGGCGAAGTTCGCGGTTCCGTCACCTTTTCCGGAACCTACGGCATAGCGAAAACGTACACTCACGTGAAAATCATCGCGTGCAAAAGTTGTTCCCAAATTTTTCCAAATAAATACTATAAAAAACTAGACAAAAATATAAGACTATCAGAAAAAGAATCACTCAAAAATCACCTTTTATTAAAAAGTTATAAGGTTTTAGTCCAGGGACTAATCTGTGATGAAACAGAAAAGATCCAGGGACTTAACTGAGAAAACAGAAAACGGTTCGGAGGGAAAGGCGCCAGCCCAAAGAGAAAACGTATTTTCCTGAGGGCGCCAACAGAAAACGGTTCGGGGGGGAAAAGAAGAGGGGCTGACGTGGGGGTCCCACATGTCAGGTTTAAATCCTCGCTGGCGCCCGAAGGCTGCGATGGTCGCCGGCGTCGAACCACGGCGAGTCAGGGAGATCGGAGGGTACCAAGAGGTTCAGCGTGTTCTTCCGCGTCGGTGGGTGGTGGACTTGGTCGTCGGAGAGCACCACGTCGCCGGCGACACTTTCTCCGGCGGACGGCGGTTCGGGCGATGGTGAAGAACTCCGGTGGTTGCTGCAAACTCCAAATTGAAGCGCGGGTCAGGAGAGTGGATGCATAAGGAAGCTACTGGCAAGAGCTGAGAGGTAGAGGCGCACGCACGGGAGCGAATCGAGCTGCATCCCGTGGCGGGTCGCGGCGGCCGGAATTGGGGAAGAAGGCTCCCTCGGGGCTCTTCAAGTGGCTAGGCGTGGTGCTGGAGTTGTGTAGAGGTGGTGTGGGTTCGAGTTGGAGCTCGGGGCCTCTATTTATAGGCGATTCGAGGGGGTGGCCGTGAACGGGATCGCTCCGGCGAGCAATTACGGCGAGGCAATGGCTTGGCAGGGAGCTTAAGTGGCCAGGCAGCATCAGGGAGGTGTACTAGTGCCGTTCCCCCGCTAATCTTGGTCGGGCTTGGTGTAATGGCGCCGGTCCTCGATGGGGTGGCCGTACGGGCATGGCGGCGGCAGAGAGCGCGCTCCGCGCCTGGCAGTTCACGACGAGGGTGGCAGCGCGCACTGGGCAGTGGATGGCCACGCGGCGGCCTCCGGTGGCTTGGGCGGCGCTGGACGGCGCCGTCTGCGCTGCGCCTCTCTTTGGCGGCCGCAAAGCCGCCGCTGCCGTCGCTCACGGGGCGGCGCACCTGCTCCTGCTCGTCGCCGACGCCCGCAAGCCTCCAGGCGATCGTGCGGTGCAGAGGACAAGGAGGAAGCGCAGGGCGCACGGCGACACCGCGGCACTGGCGAGATCAACCACTGGTTCTGAAGAAAACGACAGTGCACTGAAACTGTTTTGTCTGAATTTTCTGAACATGTTAGCAACAGTGTCCAGCAGGTGTTTGATGAAATGATTTGGCATGAAGAATTTTTTTTCTGGAGCTGGGACTTGGTGAGGTGACCTCTCAATGCACCCAGAGGCTACCTGAATTTCCTCAGATTTTTAGCAGAAGGATTTGAATGAATTTCATCAAATTTGGCAAATAAGGTCCAAACTTGCAGCAAGAATAATTTGAAATATTTGAACTGGAGACCAGTGGATCTTCATGGATCTTGGTTGAGGGTTCAAAGGACTAGCTAGGGAAGTTGGTTTGGAGACAAAATTCAAAGCAGAAAGGGTAGCTCCTTTGTAAACCTCCAAGGATCAAGATAGAAGGCAGAAATAATTTTTGATAAGAAATAAATGGAAATAATTATGTGGAGAGGTTCAACTTGCTGGATTTGAAGTATATCATGATACAAAGATGAGGAAAGGCTTTTGAGAGGTGGTTTCCACTCGTGTCATGGCAAGAGGGATTTTTGAAAAGGGGAGAAGAATCACTCAAATACCATAGGGCCATTTAAAAGGTTTTCAAAAGAGATTTTTCCAAGTGAAAAGCATTTTGGTTTTGAGTCCAAATAAAAAGGGAAAACCTCCAAGACCAAGAACCAAGTCTTGGGTGAATCCAAAACAAAACACTTGCCATAAAAGAAAATATTTTGAGAGGGAGAGTACTTTAGAAGAAAATTTAAATAACCTCCCTTAATTCAAATAAAAGGTTGATAAAGCCAAATAAAATTTTGGGTGTCACAACACCTACCCCCTTAGGAAAAATCTCGTCCTCGAGATTTTAGCTGATCCTCAAATAGATATGGGTACTCTGCCTGAAGAAACTCTTCTCTTTCCCAGGTAGCTTCATCCTCTGTGTGATTGCTCCACTGGACCTTGAAAATTTTTGTTGTTTTCTGACGGGTCCTCCTTTCAGACTCTTCCAATATCTTCACTGGCCGTTCTCTGTAGGTGAGGTCTGGTTGCACATCAATGCTCTCATGAGATACATGCTTCTCCGGGTTGTTCACACATTTCCTCAACTAAATATCCTGCTGATTTTCTTTTTCTTGGTTCCCCACAAGATAGCTTTTGTCCCATTATATTTGGTAGACCCTTCTTGAACACTGTTAATGCTAAGATAGACTGCGAAAAGGATGTTGTTACTATTGGTCTAGCACTACTGGAATCAACTACTTTGCCACCTGCCAGCTCTTTGCCGTCAGCTAGCAGATGACAAAGAAGCTCTTTGCCATCAGCTACCCAAAAGCTGACGGCAAAGAACTGGCTGATGGCAAAGACTTTCTTTGCCATCAGCCAGTTCTTTGCCATCAGCCAGTTCTTTGCCGTCCGCTAGCTGACGGCAAAGATTCTTTGCCGTCAGCTAGCTGACGGCAAAGAGGGAGGGGGCCCCACTGACAAGCTGCTTAAAAAAACTTAACGGCCCCCCTCTTTGCCGTCTGCTAGCAGACGGCAAAGAGCAAAAAAGCGGACGGCAAAGGGGGCGGACGGCAAAGATTTAACATATCTAACGGCCGCGCCCCACCCCGCCCTATTTCTCTCCCTGCTCTTCACACGCGCGCCGCCGCCCCCACCACTCGCCGCCGCCCGGTCGCCCCACCACCCCGCCGCCCCATCGGCCCCCCGCCCCGTCGCCACTGCCGCCCGGCGTCGTCGCCCCACCACCCGGCGCCCCACCGCCCCCCGCCCCGTCGCCCCCGCCGCCCTACCGTCTCGGCGCCGCCGCGCCCCGGCCCCCCCGCGCCCCACCGCCCCGGGCCCGGCGCCGCCACCCCAGTCCGCCCCGCCCCCCTCCACCACCGGCCACCTCCTCCACCGGCACTGCCCCAGGTGAGCTCTACCTCCTCTTTTTTTCCTTTTTTTTTCTGTTTTTTTAGTTTTAGGTTTATGTTTAGTTTAGATTAGTTTTAGTTTTAGTTTTAGGTTTAGTTTTAGTTTTAGTTTTAGTTTAGTTTTAGGTTTAGATTTAGTTTTTTCCCTTTTTTTTCTTTTTTTAGTTTTAGGTTTATGTTTAGTTTAGATTTAGTTTTAGTTTTAGTTGTAGTTTTAGATTTAGGTTTAGTTTTAGGTTTAGTTTAGTTTGAGGGAAGAAGAAGAAGAAGAAAAAAAGAGGAGAGGAGGAGAAGAAGAAGAGGAAAAAGGAAAGGAAGAAGAAGAAGAGGAGGAGGAGAAGAAAAAAGAAGAAGAGGAAGAAGAAGAAGAAAAAAGAGGAGAGGAGGAGAAGAAGAAGTGGAAAAAGGAAAGGAGGAAGAAGAAGAAGAAGAAGAAGAAGGAAAAGAAAGGGAAAAAACCCGACCCGACACGGCACCCCGACCCCGACCCGGCACCCCGACACGACACCCCGACCCCTAGACCCCGACCCCGACACCCCGACCCCGACCCCGACCCCGACACCCCGACCCTGAGCCTGACCCGACACCCCGACCCCGACACCGACACGGCACCCCGACCCCGACCCAGCACCCCGACCCGACACCCCGACCCCGAGACCCCGACCCCGACCCCGACCCCGACACGGCACCCCGACACCGACACGACACCCCGACCCCCGACACCTCCCGAAAAGGTGTTCTTTGGCCTTCCAGAGGCCGACAGGGTCATATATTTGTGAATTATTAGTTAGGTCATATATTTTTCGATTTTGTTATGAAAAACATCATATATAATTGTGTTGATCGGGTAGTTTTAAATGTGCAATTGTTTCATCGCTGCGAGGTTTGGTGTTCGACGACCTCGCCGTGCGTTTGACGAGCTCTGCCCCTTCGTTCGTGGGTGAGCACAAATGACATGTCCTCCTCCCCCATTAATTATTTGATCTATTCCGGTGAAACTTGATAGCTAGCTATATATGTGTCTTGAATCATCAGTATGCATAACCAATATGTGTCTCCCGTTCGAAAGCATCATAGTTATAAATATGCATGCATTTGCATATTTATAACCTTGATTCTTTCGAATTGTCCAACGCTATCCATGGACAGCCCGAGTATGTTTAGATTGGGTTCGTTTTCCCATATGCTTTGCTCCGGATCCGACGCATAAATTTCGTGAGTGCCTCCCCTGTTGTTCTCACACATCCTCTCTGTTTATTGCAGAGACGTGTATCAGGAGAACAGCGGGGAGGTGCTGCCGAAATTTTGCGTAGGATCCGGAGCATAGCATGGGAAAATGAACCCAATCTAAACATACTCGGGTGGGATTAGGACCTATCATTACCTATTAGAGTGTAGGTTGCATGGACGTAATAAAATTGACAAAGTAGATCAACTGATGAATATATACATGGTGAATTTTATATATATATATATATATATTTGTTGTGTGTCTAGTAGCTCTGAAAGTCAAGATGAGTGATCGTGCGTGGATGTACACCGGTCACACTGGTCAGAACAAATGGAGCACTGAATGGTTCACAAAAACCAAGGGGTTTGTGCGAGCCGCATTTGCAAACGGCCAGAGGAAAACCTGGTGCCCCTGTTTACGGTGCGGCAATTGGGAAAAGAGGACAGAGGCTGAAATGGGCAAACACCTGCAGAAGAGTGGTTTTATGCCCGATTATACGGTGTGGACATTTCATGGTGAGTCTGCCCAACGTGACCGAGCTGAGGTGGATCGTCGTCGCACCGACGAGCATGGTACCGGGATGGAAAACATGGTGCAAGACTTCGATGATGCTCGGGATTCGGACGAGGAGATGGAGGAATCTGCAAAGGCCTTCAATGAAATGTTGGAGTCTTCAAAACGTCCGCTCCATGAGCACACTGAGCTTTGTCAGTTGGATGCCATCACAAGTAATGGCTCTGAAGGCTCAGTTCAACTTGGGCAGAGAATGCTACGATGCAATGATGATAGTATTTCGACGCTTCCTACCCAAGGGCCATGTAATGCCTGCAAACCTGTACCAGTCGGACAAAATCCTCCGTGCACTGAAGATGCCCTATGATAAGATACATGCCTGTGAGAAAGGATGTGTCTTGTTTAGGCTTGACTATGCGGACTTGAACTATTGTCCCATTTGCAATTCTTCCAGGTATGTTGTGGTAGACAACGGTATGGGTGAGAAGACACAGACCAAAATCCCCAGTAGTGTTCTTCGGTATATGCCAATCGTACCAAGACTTCCACGTCTTTTCATGGTCGAAGAGACGGCCAGACAGGTGACATGGCACAAAACGGGCAAAAGAACCGAACTAGATGCAGATGGGAATCTGATGATTGTACACACATCGGATGGTGTTGCGTGGAAAAAGTTTGATGAATTACATGGTGACAAAGCGGCAGATCCGAGGCATCCTCGAGTCGGCATCAGCACGGATGGGTTCAGTGTGTTTGGTATGACGGCAGCCCAATACAGTTGTTGGCCCGTATTTGTCTTTCCACTCAATCTCCCCCGGATAGATTATGCAAAGAAAGAACATTTTCCTGACGTTGATAATTCCAGGGCCCAACTAT
Source organism: Aegilops tauschii subsp. strangulata (assembly GCF_002575655.3). Lineage (NCBI taxonomy): Eukaryota > Viridiplantae > Streptophyta > Magnoliopsida > Poales > Poaceae > Aegilops > Aegilops tauschii. Next base: position 394,698,590 of record NC_053035.3, read on the forward strand.
CCGGGGAAAAATATGAATGTGTACATGCAGCCGCTTAAGGACGAATTGCAAGAAGCCTGGGATAATGGGTTCAAGACATACGACGCCTATAGCAAACGAAACTTCATAATGCGTGTCTGGTACATGTACTCGACGCATGACTTGCCGGCGTATGCGCTATTCGTTGGCTGGTGTGTGCATGGAAGGTTCCCGTGCCCCACATGCAAGGGAGCTCTTGAGTTTCGTTGGCTTCAGGCCGATCGCAAGTTTTCTTGCTTCGACATGCATAGACAGTTCCTGAATCCTCGCCATAAGTTCAGGAAAGACAAGAAGAACTTCATCAGAGGTAGAGTTGTCAAAAAGTCTGCACCACCTACATTGACAGGCGAACAGACCCTGGATCAGTTAAACGCTCTCGAGCCAGATCCAGAGCGTCCAGGGTACTTCAAGGGGTATAATTATAAGCACGCCTGGACTCACAAAACATGCTTATGGGATCTGCCTTACTTCAAAGACCTCCTTTGCCCACACAACATCGACGTGATGCACACTGAGAAGAATGGTACATTGTTCGGCATAGATGGGAAGTCAAAGGATAATACTAAGGCTAGAGTCGATCTGGAGGCGCTATGTGATAGGCCGTTACAAAACATGAAAGAACCGAAAGGAAAGCAGAACTGGACGAAGCCAAAGGCATGGTTCAATCTTGGAAGGCTAGCTATGAGGGAAATTATCTTGTGGGTGAAAATGCAGTTGATGTTCCCTGATGGGTATGCAGCGAATCTAAAGAGGGGAGCCAGTCTTGATAAATTGAAGATATTTGGTCTCAAGAGTCATGATTGGCACATATGGATTGAGCGGGTAATGCCGGTGATGTTGCGTGGCTTCATCCCTGAGGATGAATGGCTAGTACTGGCAGAACTCTGCTATTTCTTCTGTGTTCTTTGTGCGAAAGAACTATCGCCTGGCGTGCTAGAAGAAATGGAAGAGTTGGCGCCGGAGTTGATCTGCAAGTTAGAGAAGATCTTTCCACCGGGCTTCTTTAATCCAATGCAACATTTGATTTTGCATCTCCCGACCGAGGCAAGATTGGGGGGGCCCGTGCAAAATCGTTGGTGCTACCCAACTGAGAGGATGCAGAAGATGCTTCGACAAAAATGTAAAAATAAACGTAGAATTGAAGCATCGATGGCTGAGGCATTCATCACTGAGGAGGCGGCAAACTTCGTGACAGCACACTACGAAGCCAAAAATCGTCATTTGCATAATCCGAAGCCTCAGTACAATGCTGACTACCCTAAAAAGGGTGGATCCAACCTCAGCCTATTCAAAGGGAATCTCGCACTAGCCAGTGTTTCAAATCCAGTATCTTTGGATAACGAACAATGGCGGACCATTTCGTTGTATATCTTCAACAACCTGATAGAAGTGCGGCCGTACATCGAGTAAGTTCTCGGTACATTGTTTCGCAACTTCTATTTCCTTTGAACTGCTCTTATTCCTAGATATTTCATACAGTCGATACATCGCCTTATTCTCGTATGGAGCGGTGATCCAAAAGGATTCTGTCGAAGAGTATGAGCTTCTCGCAAAGCAAGGAGGCAGCTATCCCGGTTTCATCTCTTGGTTCAAACAAACGGTAATTTCTATTAGACAATTTCATTTCATTCGCTAATTTGTGCGTAATGCAACAATCCTTTCATATTAAACTTGTAGGCTAATTCAGAGTCTATGGACGCCGAATTGAGACAAGTCGCTAATGGTTTTGACTATAAGGTCCGTTCATTTGACAAATACGACATCAACGGGTATCGCTTTCATACCTATGGCAAAGAGCTATCTATGGCCGACCGAAAGTCTACAAATTGTTGTGTATCTGCTATCGGCGAAGGAGGTACCGAGTATTATGGGAGAGTTGAAGCAATTTATGAACTTCTATTCTATGGTGAAAACCCACCGAATGTCGTAGTCTTCAAATGTTATTGGTTTCAGCCGAAGGAGACTAGAAGGACTCATGAACATATAGGGCTAGTTGAAATCAACCAAAGCACCATTTAGATGTTCCTGATGTCTATATTACGGCTCAACAGGCAACCCAAGTATTCTATCTACCGTGGGCTTGCCAAACTAATCCAAATCTGAAAGGTTGGGATGTCGTTTATGAAGTGCCGCCACGTGCTAGACTATCTCCCCCAAAGGAAGAGGATTATGAACCTCACATTAACCCAGACACATATGAAGGAGAATTCTTCCAAGAGACACGTCTTTCCAAAAAGCGTTTCAAGAACCGCTATACTTCACCCCAAAACATTGAAGTAGACAGCGCCAGTGAATCCGGCATCACCCCAGAGGAGGAACAAGAAGAGCCGGAACAAGAAGAGGTTACTGCTGCGGATGACCTGTCATTGCTTGACCGATTACGTCAAGGTGGCCTTCCACATGTTGATGCCACTGAACCCTATGAGCCCGTCATTGATTATAGTGATGATGACGATTATGCATTTATTGACGATACTGATCGAGATTATTAGTAGTGTCAGGTATTAAATTTTTTTATGTTGTACTTGATGATGATACACTTAAGTGATACACATATTATTATTCATGTCGGTCTTTTTTATGTTGTACTAATTTCGTTTACTATTTGTCATGGCAGGTGTTGAAAGATGGTGGGCGCTGGTCGGGAGCGCGCCAAGGCCCCTTCTTCGTCGGCGCGTGGTCTGAGGTCTTACATTCCAGACGCACCTCTCCGCCGAGCGTTGCTGGACAGTATGGCGACACCGCCGGGCCCTTCTTCGTCGACCGCGGTGCCCAGCAGGGGACGAGGTAGGAAGAGAGGAGGTGGGGCACGTGGTCGCGGGAGAGGAGGTAGGGTGACTGCTACGGCGCCTTCCTCGCCGCCACCCCCAGCTGTTTCACCCGAGCACGTGACTGCTAGGGTGGACTCGTCCGAGGAGGAGGCTACACGGACTCCGGTCCATGAGCCTCCGGTCCACGGGTCTTGGGCCCACGAGCCTCGGGTCGACTGGCCTTCGGCCCACGAGAGTTCGTCCCACGAGACCCCGGAGGAGCACACGTCCGGATGGGGTACCTGGCCGGATCAGCCCGAGGAGCCGAGTGGCCATGCTGATGATGGCAGGGAGCCGACTGATATTGAGGAGGAGGGGGGCACCGTCTACCAGCGTGGTGCTACACGGCTCCCGTCCGTGCCGGCGACCCGCGAGCAGAGGTGGTTGATTTTCCCTGATGGGGAGAGGTACGTAAGTGCATTTAATATTTTTGTACCTTCTGCATTCACGTTTCTTCAAATAACTAATGCATTGGCCTTGTCATGCTGCAGGGGTTGGGACCACCATCATAGTGTCCGCCGGCCCAACTCTGTCCTTGGAGTTCTTTGCCGGCAAAACTGCCCGGGGTTTGTCACGTTGCCTGGTGAGGGTCGGCTTCCAGAGCTTGGATTGAGCTGGGAGCACTACTTGGCTGCCCCGGCCCCGCCGGATGAGATTATCGACGGTGTCTTGTGCGACACGAGGGCAGACATGGTGATCAGAAAGTTCTGGGTAATTTCTCCTTTACACATTTAAAAATCTTCAACTAGCTAGTTATTAATTGTACTAATCAATATTGTCTCATCTGATTGCATACATTCTACAGGTGTGAGGAGGGATACGAGGAGGACGCGGCACATGTTTTCGAGAACGTCTGCAAGCGCCTACTACAGAACTTACGGCACGAGGCTCGGGTGCAGGCTATTCGAGACTACTACGCCTTGCGTGGTATCAAGAAGACCAAGCCGGCGTGCCGCGATAAGTTCCTGAGTAAGGAGCAGTACATGAAGGTAATTCTTAAGGCCTTCTACTTAAGTTCCTTCATTTAGTAATTCTTAGCCGTAGCGGTCAAGTTTCTATTTGCTAACTTAGGCGCCTCCGAGATGGTGTGCGGATCGGATGGATTGTTGGGAGGTGTTGGTCAATGAGTGGTGCTCAAAAGAATGGCTAGCCCTCCACAACGAGGCCAAGGACAAACGTGCCCAAATGGAAGGTGTGCCACACCATCAAGGCAGCTCCAACTTATATCAGTTCGGGCGGAACTGGGTATGTGGTTTGCTTCATGATTCATGCAATTCATTCATCATGCTAGCTTGAGCCCTTTAATTACTAATTTACATTGTTTTTCTCTTTCAGGCACGCCACAATAAGGTGGATAAGGTGCCAGAGGTGTACGACCTGTATACCATGGCCCACACTGCCTCTTTCAAGAAAGTCAAGGCTTTCTCTCAGTCTGACCTCGATGATGCAAACAACTTCACCAACATCTCCTCCCACAACAAGCTCGTGAGATATAGAGATGAGGGGAAGGCGAGGAAAGGGGAGGACTTTAACCCGAGCCAGGGTCCCATTGATCCAGAGCTGGTGATGATATCTGGTGGCGGGAGGTCCCATGGCTCCATAGCCATTGGAGATGGACTTATCCGTTGTCCTAGCACTCTCCCGGAGATCAAGGCGCGCCAGTCGAGCTCCGCTCCTGAGATAAGGCCTCGTGAACGGCCAGTGCAACTCGCCATCAAGGTTAGTGATACGTACTCAGCTATCTTTCTCCATTACATTGTGTGCGCTTCCATCAATGATTACAAATGGTCATGTGAGTGGTGTTGCAGGCTGCTATACAGAGTGAGAGAGATAGAACGGAGAAACTTCTGGCGGAGGCGGCGGAGAGGCAGCGGGAGTTGGAGGAGAGGACGACAAAGATGATGGAGGAGGAGAGTGCACGGAATGACATGCAGGCAAGGGCCATGTACGAGCTCCTTGTGGTAAGTTTCTTCTGCAGATTAGCCAAAACATTCATGTAGTGTTTGTCTCATTACTAACTAGTATGACTGAGTCGTCAAAACCAAATGTGCAGTCTGTGTGCGAGAAGACCGGTCAGACCGCTCCGCCGATGCCAGTGATTGCTCCTGGGACCACGGTGAGTTTAATTTGAATGGACATTACTTGCTAGTCTTAACATTTGAGTGTCATCATGCTAACAAGACATTGGAAATGATCTTTGGTGCAGCGTAACTCCAGACAAGCATCGCACGATCCTTCTCCAGCTACCGACACGAGCCAGCCCGCTCCTACACCTCCTGGATCATGGTAAGTTTATCTAGTGTTTTGCTTAACACATGCATAAAGACCTAGACATAGCTTTATTTCCTCCAATGCTTACCATAATGACCTAGACTTAGCTTCTTCTCCTCCAAAATGACTTAATAAGCTTACTGACCTCCAAAACCATCCATTTTACCTAAGTTAGCTCTAAAACGATCTGTACTTAGCTTACTTATGTCAAAAATTGCATAATTAGCTTAGTTAGCTCATAAACGATCCATTTTACCTAAGTTAGCTCTAAAATGACCCATTATACCTTGGTTAGCTTATAAATGATCCAGTTCATCCAAGTTAGCTCAAAAATGACCCATTTTACCTAGATTAGCTCCTAAATGATCCATTTTACCTACGTTAGCTTTAAAATGACCCATTTCACCTAGGTTAACTCCAAAATGACCCATCTTACCTAGGTTATCTCATAAACGATCCATTTCAACTAATTTAGCTCATAAATGATCCATTTCACCAAGTTAGCTCAAAAACGATCCATTTCACCTAAATTAGCTCTTAAATGATCCATTTCACCTAAGTTAGCTCAAAAAGATCAATTTCAACTAAATTAGCTCATAAATGATCCATTTCACCTAAGTTAGCTAAAAAACCGATCCATTTCAACTAAGTTAGCTCGTAAATGATCCATTTCACCTAAGTTAGCTAAAAAACAATCCATTTCACCTTAGTTACCTCAAAAACGATCCATTTGACCTTAGTTAGCTCATAAACGACCCATTTCAACTAAGTTAGCTCATAAATGATCCATTTCACCTTAGCTAGCTCATAAACGACCCATTTCAACTTAGTTAGCTCATATATGATCCATTTCACGTAAGTTAGCTCATAAATGACATACTCTTCTTGTTCTAGTCTTCTTCTTGTTCTACTCTTCTTGTTCTAGTCTTTTTCTTGTTCTACTCTTCTTGTTCTAGTCTTCTTATTCTAGTCACCTATTTCTAACTTTCTTATTTTGCCATTTTGCAGATTTCATTCACTTCATGGAAGCTAGCTTGCTATGGAGTGCTTGTTTATGTATGGATGGAACTTGTTTATGTATGAATTGATGGATGGAACTTGCTTATGTAATATGTATGGATGGAACTTGCTTATGTATGAATGGATTGAACTTGCTTATGTATGAATGTATGGAACTTATGTGCTGGATATATGTGATATGAATGCCTGTGAAATATATCTATATATGTCATATATATTTGCTGTGAAAATTGTTGGATTTAATAAAAAACAGAAAAAAGAGCCAATATGCAGGCTCTTTGCCGTCTGCCACCGACGGCAACGGGCTCTTTGCCGTCTATCGCGGACGGCAAAGAAGCCACGTGGCATCCAGCTGTGCTTCCTGGGAGCTGACCCATTTGGTCAGTTTGCCTACAATGGCAGACGACAAAGAGTAAACAATTTTGCCGTCAGCGGCGGACGGCAAAGGCCTGCCATGTAGTGACGTGTAGATGACATCATACGGCGGACGGCAAAGACACTAGAAAGTTTGCCGTCTACCGCGGACGGCAAAGGCCTGCCGTTAGCCACTTAACGGAGTGACAGCGCAATTATTGCCGTCCGCTCTCTTTGCCATCCGCGGCAGACGGTAAAGGGCCTTTGCCATCAGCCGCCCGGAAGCAGACGGCAAAGTAGCTCTTTACCGTAGCCTACTTTGCCGGAGCCTTTTGCCGTCCGCCGTTCATGCCTATGCCGTCCGCCGTGGCAGACGGCAAAATAGCTGATTCCTGTAGTGTAGGTGATATGACTCATGAATTTAATTTTTCTAAATTTCATAGACAACATCGTGAAGAGGAATTGCCTAGTAAGGATGAAATTATTGGTCTTGCTTCTATTGCTGTGCCTCCTAATGATCCTTCAGAACAATATCTGCTAGACCATGAAAATGATATGTTTATGAATGAAAGAAGGGAAATAGATGAAGTATTCTTTAAACAGGAACCTATTCTGAAACACAACTTGCCTGTTGAAATCCTAGGGGATCCTCCTCCACCCAAGGGTGATCCCGTGTTTGAGCTTAAACCATTGCCTGATACTCTTAAATATGCTTATCTTGATGAAAAGAAGATATATCCTGTTATTATTAGTGCTAACCTTTCAGAGAAGGAGGAAGAAAAATTATTGAAAGCTCTGAAGAAGCACCGTGCTGCTATAGGATATACTCTTGATGATCTTAAGGGCATTAGTCCCACTCTATGCCAACACAAAATAAATTTGGAGGAAGATGCCAAACCAGTTATTGATCATTAACGACGGCTGAATCCTAAGATGAAAGAAGTGGTAAGAAAGGAAATACTAAAGCTCCTTTAGGCAGGTATAATCTATCCCGTTGCTGATAGTCAGTGGGTAAGTCCTGTCCATTGTGTCCCTAAGAAGGGAGGTATTACTGTCGTTCCTAATGATAAAGATGAATTGATTCCGCAAAGAATTATTACAGGTTATAGGATGGTAATTGACTTCCGTAAATTCAATAAGGCTACTAAAAAGGATCATTACCCCTTACCTTTTATTGATCAAATGCTAGAAAGACTATCCAAACATACACATTTTTGCTTTCTAGATGGTTACTCTGGTTTCTCTCAAATACCTATGTCAGCTGATGATCAAGCTAAGACCACTTTTATTTGCCCTTTCGGTACTTTTGCTTATAACCGTATGCCTTTGGTTTATGTAATGCGCCTGCTACCTTTCAAAGGTGCATGATGGCTATATTCTCTAACTTTTGTGAAAAGATTTGTGAGGTTTTCATGGACGATTTCTCCGTTTATGGATCCTCTTTTGATGATTGCTTGAGCAACCTTGATCGAGTTTTGCAGAGATGTGAAGAAACTAATCTTGTCTTGAATTGGGAAAAGTGCCACTTTATGGTTAATGAAGGTATTGTCTTGGGGCATAAAATTTCTGAAAGAGGCATTGAAGTTGATAAAGCTAAAGTTGATGCTATTGAAAAGATGCCATGTCCCAAGGACATCAAAGGTATAAAAAGTTTCCTTGGTCATGCCGGTTTTCATAGGAGGTTCATTAAGGACTTCTCAAAAATTTCTCGGCCTCTGACTAATCTATTACAAAAAGATATCCCATTTGTCTTTGATGATGATTGTGTAGAAGCATTTGAAATACTTAAGAAAGCATTGATTTCTGCACCTATTGTTCAGCCACCTGATTGGAATTTACCCTTTGAAATTATGTGTGATGCTAGTGATTATGCTGTAGGTGCCGTTCTAGGGCAAAGAGTTGATAAGAAATTAAATGTTATTCAATATGCTAGTAAAACTCTAGACAATGCCCACAGAAATTACGCCACTACTGAAAAAGAATTCTTAGCAGTTGTATTTGCTTGTGATAAGTTCAGACCATATATTATTGATTCTAAAGTAACTATTCACACTGATCATGCTGCTATTAAATATCTTATGGAAAAGAAAAATGCTAAACCTAGACTTATTAGATGGGTTCTCTTGCTAAAAGAATTTGATTTGCATATTATTGATAGAAAGGGAGCTGAGAACCCCGTTGCAGACAACTTGTCTAGGTTAGAAAATGTTCTTGATGACCCACTACCTATTCATGATAGCTTTGCTGATGAACAATTAAATGTCATAAATTCTTCTCGTACTGCTCCATGGTATGCTGATTATGCTAATTACATTGTTGCTAAATTTATACCACCTAGTTTCACATACCAGCAAAAGAAAAAGTTTTTCTATGATTTGAGACATTACTTTTGGGATGACCCACATCTTTATAAAGAAGGAGTAGATGGTGTTATTAGGCGTTGTGTACCTGAGAATGAACAGGAACGGATCCTAAGCAAGTGTCACTCCGAGGCTTATGGAGGACACCACGCTGGAGATAGAACTGCACATAAGGTATTGCAATCCGGTTTTTATTGGCCTACTCTCTTCAAGGATGCCCGTAAGTTTGTCTTATCTTGTGATGAATGTCAAAGAATTGGTAATATTAGTAGACGTCAGGAAATGCCTATGAACTATTCACTTGTTATTGAACCATTCGATGTTTGGGGCTTTGAATATATGGGACCGTTTCCTGCCTCTAATGGATGTACACATATTTTAGTTGCTGTTGATTACGTTACTAATTGGGTAGAAGCTATTCCAACTAGTAGTGCTGATCATAACACTTCTATTAAAATGCTTAAAGAAGTTATTTTTCCGAGGTTTGGAGTCCCTAGATATTTAATGACTGATGGTGGTTCACATTTTATTCATGGTGCTTTCCGTAAAATGCTTACAAAGTATGATGTTAATCATAGAATTGCATCTCCTTATCACCCACAGTCTAGTGGTCAAGTAGAATTGAGTAATAGAGAACTTAAATTAATTTTGCAAAAGACTATTAATAGATCTAGAAAGAATTGGTCCAAGAAACTTGAGGATGCATTATGGGCCTATAGAACTGCATATAAAAATCCTATGGGTATGTCTCCGTATAAAATGGTTTATGGAAAAGCATGTCACTTACCTCTCGAACTAGAACATAAGGCATATTGGGCTATTAAAGAGCTCAATTATGATTTAAAACTTGCCGGTGAGATGAGGTTATTTGACATTAGCTCACTTGATGAATGGAGAACCCAAGCCTATGAGAATGCCAAGTTGTTTAAAGAAAAAGTTAAAAGATGGCATGACAAAAGGATACAAAAGCGTGAGTTTAATGTAGGTGATTATGTATTGCTATACAACTCTCGTTTAAGATTTTTTGCATGAAAACTTCTCTCTAAATGGGAAGGTCCTTACGTTATTGAGGAGGTATATCATTCCGGTGCCATAAAAATTAACAACTTCGAAGGCACAAATCCGAAGGTGGTAAACGGTCAAAGAATCAAACATTATATCTGAGGTAATGCCATAAATGTTGAAACTAATGTTATTGAAATCGTAACACCGGAGGAATACATAAGAGACACTTTCCAGAACGTTTCAGACTCCGGAAAGGAATAGGTATGTGGTACGGTAAGTAAACCGACTCCAAAACAGTTTTAATGGCAATTTTTCTCCGTTTTGGAATATTTAGAAAAATAGAAAAATAAGAAACAGTCCGGGAAGGACACGAGGCCTCCATGAGGGTGGAGGGCGCGCCCTACCCCCCTGGGCGCGCCCCCTGCCTCGTGGGCACCTCGTGTGCTCTCCGGACTCCGTTTTCTTGCACGATAAGTATTTTGGTCGGTAAAAATTCATTATATAACCTCCCGAAGGTTTTGACTCCTGTATCACGCAAATATCCTCTGTTTTCATTTCGAGCTGTTGCTGCTGCAGATTAGAGCAAGATGTCTTCTCAAGAGTCAGTCGGGGAGAGCCGGGTGTCTCATCCGGCATCGAGATCAAGGACAAACAGCGATGCTAACCACTTTGGGCCAGCAAGGGAGGAAGAGATGGAGGCTGATTTGAAGATGATAGATGCCATGGAGGAGGATCAAGAAGTCACTTCTTGCTACCGATCTAGCTTCACGATCGGGGAACTACAGAGCTCGGCTATTCCACACTCGGTTATCCCTTCCAATGTTGGATTTCATTCTTATGAGAATATGAAGAAGAGTGTTACTTGTTCCCCCGCAGCTATGCAACATCCATGGGTGCAACGATCTTTAACCGTCACGGGAAAGCTCCGTAAGGAGATAATGGATCTCAAGCAGCAAATCAATAAGCTCGAGGAAGAGAATCGTATCCTGAGGAGTATCATCGCTAAGAATATCACACCACCACCTCCGAAGAAGGAGACATAATCACATGGGTATGGGCACTCCCCTTGGCAACTGCCAAGCTTGGGGGAGGTGGCCCGGTATCGTATCACCATCACACTCCTATCTTTACCGTTTTTCTTGGTTCGATCCTTTTGGTAATATCTTGATCTAGTAGAATAAAGTTCTAGTATGATTTAGCTTTGAGTTTTGAGTTTTGCTTTATGATCCCTCTATGTAATCGAGTCCACGAGCTATATAATAAAGATTAGTGTTGAGTCAAGGGCTTGATTATCTTACTATGATCTTGAGGGAATAAAAGAAAAGATAAAGAATAAAAAGAAATAAAGAGATCATATTGATCTTATGGAGAGTAATGACTTCACATATAAAGAGTATGATGATTAAAAATTGTTGAGAGTTGGCAAACATAGTTTTGGTCACCGTTGCAATTAATAGGAAGTAATAAAGAAAGAGAGGTTTCACATATAAATATACTATCTTGGACATCTTTTATGATTGTGAGCACTCATTAAACTATGACATGACTAAAGAGTTGATGTTGGACAAGGAAGACAACGTAATGGGTTTTTTTTATATCTGAGATAAAGTATATTGTCATGGATCATCCAACATGTTGAGCTTGCCTTTCCCCTCATGCTAGCCAATTCTTTGCACCAAGTAGAGATACTACTTGTGCTTCCAAATACCCTTGAAACCAGTTTTGCCATGAGAGTCCACCATATCTACCTATGGATTGAGTAAGATCCTTCAAGTAAGTTGTCATCGGTGCAAGCAATAAAATTGCTCTCTAAATATGTATGACTTATTAGTATGGGAGAAAATAAGCTTTATACGATCTTGTGATGTGGAAGAAATAAAAGCGACAGATAGCATAATAAAGGTCCATATCACAAGTGGCAATATAAAGTGACGTTCTTTCGCATTAACATTTCGTGCATCCAACCCTGAAAGCGCATGACAACCTCTCCTTCCCTCTGCGAAGGGCCTATCTTTTACTATTATCTTCTACTTTATGCAAGAGTCCTGGTGATCTTAACCTTTCCTTTTTACATTTTATCCTTCCGTAAGCACAATATGTTGGAAAGATGTGACACCCAAGTTTTTAGTTGGATTTTTCAAAAAAGATTTCCATTTGACTTGAGGGGAGTGATTTAAATTTTTCCTTTAAGAGAACTCTCACCCTCAAATATTTTTCCTTAGGGCAAAAGTTTCATTTGGATTCACCCAAGATCTGCCTTTGGTCTTGGAAGTTCTTGCCTTCCATTTGGACTCAAGACAATGTTTTTCTTTTGGGGAAAATAACTTTTGAAAACCTTTTTGAATTTGCACTATGGCTTTTGGAAAATCCTTTGCCACTTTCAACAATTCCTTCTTGCCATGGCCTTAGTGCAAATCCTCTCTCCTAACTCCTCCCTCACCTCTGGATCATGATTTGCATCAAATCCAGCAAGTTGAACCTCCCCATGTGATTATTTCCATTCAAATTATATTCAAACAAATTTCTGTCTTCTATTCTACCGCTTGGAGATTTACAAAGGAACTCCATTTTCTGTTTTGATTCTTGCGCCCAAACCAACTCTCCTCCCTGGTCCTTTGTACCCTCAACCTAGAACCATGAAGATCCACTGGTCTCCAGTTCAAAATTTTCAAACTACACTCGCTGCAAGTTTGGACCAGATTTTTCAAATTTGGTGAAATTCATTCCAAACCTTCTCCAAAAATTCCAAGTAAAATCAGGCAGCCTCTGGGTGCATTGAGTGATCATCTCACCAAGTTACAGCTCCAGAAAAATTTACCTCATAGGCAAAACCTTCTGTCGAACACCTGCAGTGCACTGTCCTTGTCAAAGTTCAGAAAGTTCAGAGATTCAGTCAGTGGCTGCTGTCGTTTTCTTCAGAGGAGGACGTCGATCTCGCCAGTGCCACCGCGTCGCCTTGCTCCTCGTCCCCGCCCCCTTGTTCCTGCACCGCACGAACGCCTGGCGCCTTGCGGGCGTCGGCGACGAGCAGCAGAAGGTGCGCCGCCCCGTGACCGACGCCGGCGGCGGCTTTGCGGACGCCAGCAGGAGACACGGCGCCGACGACGACACCCAGCGCCGCCCAAACCACCGGAGCTCGCCGCGTGGCCTTCCACTCCCCCGAACGCGCTGCCGCTCTCGTCGTGAACCGCAGGGCATGGAGCGCGCTCTCTGCCGCCGTTGAGCCCGTGCGGTCACCTCACCGTGGACCGACGCCATTACGCCAAGACCGACCCCGTTTAGCTGCAAAACGAATCCAGTAACCTCCACTGATGCTGCCCGGCCGCTCAAACCCCCTGCCAATCCACTGCCCCGCCGTAATCGCTCGCCGGAGATTCTCCGTTCACGGCCACCCCGTCGATCCGCCTATAAATAGAGGCCCCGAGCTTCAACTCGAGCACCCACCATCCCTACACTCCCCCTAGAGCTCGCCTAGCCACTGGAAGAGCCCCGAGGAGGTCTCCTTCCTCGACTCCGGCCGCCGCGACCCGCCACGGGATCCAGCCCGATTCGCCCCCGTGTGTGATCCTCCGCCTCCATTCTCTTGCCAGTAGCTTCACCTTGCATCCCTCGTTCTGACCCGCGCCTCAATTTGAAGCTTGCAGCCCTCCACCGGAGTTCCCCATCCTCACCCGAGCCGCCGTCCGCCGGAGATAGTGTCGCCATCGACGTGGTGCTCCCCGTTGGACGAGTCCACCACCCACCGACGCGGAAGAAGACGCTGAAGCTCTTGGTACCCTCCGTTTCTCCTAACTAGCCGTGGTTCAACGCCGGCGTCCACCGCAGTCTTCGGGCGCCGGCGAGCTTTTCAAACCTGACATGTGGACCCCGCATGTCAGCCTCTGTTCTTTTATTCGCGAACCATTTTCTGTTGGCGCCTTCAGGCAAAATACGTCTTCTCCTTTGCGCTTGCGCATTCCCAGCCGAAGCGTTTTCTGTTTTCTCAGTTAAAACCCTGGAACTTTTCTGTTTCATTACAGATAAGTCCCTGGACAGAAACCTTTATAAATTTTTAATAAAAAGGTATTTTTGAGTGATTCTTTTTTGACAATCTTCAAATTTTGTCTAGTTTTTATGGGATTTATTTGAAAAATATTTGGAAAAGTTTCTGTGCATGTGTTGGTTTTCACGTTAGTACCCTTTTCGTGATTGCCGTAGGTTCCGAGAGAGGTGACGGAGCCGCGAACTTCGCCGAGCTAGACTCCGACTTCTCCGAACCAGGCAAGCATGTTTTGAACATTTGATATGACAGGTGTTTTACATGTTCACGTGAAAGTTTGTGCGTGGCAAATGAGTGCCGGTAAATACCTCGTTGCTTGTAAGGCAACGACCCGGTTGTCCCAAACTTGCGACGACCTCTGATGAGAGGTGGCCTAATCATGTGGTGACATGAAGGGCAGCAAGGTGGTACTGTTGTAGCATACCAGCCTTGCGTCATCCGACTTTCTTCGATGTTAACATGGTTGGAGCCACGTTATCGATCTTTTCCCGCATGTTCCAAAGTTGCGATGATCTCTGATGAGAGATAGCCTAATCATGTGGTGACATGAAGGGCAGCAAGGTGGTACTGTTGTAGCATGCCAGCCTTGCGTCATCCGACGCTAACGTGGTTGGAGCCGCGTTACCGTTCTTTCCCCTTTCCGTGCTACCACATGTCTCATTGCCAGGATGCGGTTTAGTAAGTTGGTAACCTCTTTCCGTGTACACACCAAACAGAGAGGCCGGGATGATGGTACCTTGGCCCAGGATTAAAGCCAATCATCCGGTCAGGGGGCATGGGTGTTTCCGGTTGGGACCGAGAGGGGGGGCACCCCCTTAGAGCGCGCGTATATAAATTTGATCCCATGCTACGCGAGGTTGTAGCCTCCCCGTCTCAAGGTTTTTCTTGGACGTTGCCGAGGGTGATCCCTGGCTTCGGATGGTTGAATTGGGTGTGTACTGGTTAGACGTGTTTCTTCCTAAACACCGTAGACGGAACTAGTCCCTGTGACTACTGAAATCCGTTGGCTGTGGTTAAGTACAAACTCTGCAGAGTCAATTCTTTCCAAATCATCGTATCTAAGATCAAGCAGTGTAAGTATTATATCCATATCTATCTGTGTGAAAAACTTGTCCCCGGTAAACAAGCTCAAGTGGTAAATTCAGATTTACTATTATTCCTGTGGATGGACTAGCTTTATATTGGTCTCATGCTTGTGATAATTTATGTTCCCGAACTATTGTATTAATGAGTTGTGATATAAGCCCTTTATGAGACGTCGCGCAGACGTCCGACTGTGGCGTGTACTCGTTTCTCACCTTAAATATAAGCCCTTTATGTGATGTCGCTCAGACGTCCGACTGCGGCATGCACTGTCTTTATTTTCTGTTATCAGCCCTTTATGTGGTGTCGCCCCGACGCCCGACTGTGGCATTATTATTCCGCATTTTCCGCTCGAGGAGTCTTTCAGACACTCGTTTGGCACCAGTATTACTATTCTGCAGTTTCCGCTCGAGGCGTCATTCAGACCCTCGCTTGGCACCCATTATTTATTACCGCTATGTCTAATCGCACCTGTTAACTTGTTCATATGCTTCATGTTTACATTTGTTATATCTTATGTCCGAACTATCTTGCGAGTACTTTCATAGTACTCACCTGGCTTGTTGATTTGGACAGATGTTGACGAAGGCGATCTCTTGGATGAAGAGTTTGATAGCGCGTCCGATGCCTAGAGGAGTCCCAGTCAGTCCTGCGCGATCCCGGATTTTGGTCACTTGTATTGTTTACGCTTCCGCCACCCGCAATAAGCCTTCTCGAGCCTCACTCCGACGCTCGATGAGCTGTAGTCTTCTGGAATCACATCACTCGCTTCGCGGTGATATTTCCACCACCGTTATTATCGTGAGTTAGTAGTTTGCCACCCTATCCGCCGTCTTGTTTTAGCGGCGTGCATGTAATAAATTGTTGGGCAGTCTCTGCTCAACCTTGTATTATATTTAGTACTCCTGGTATTTTTCTTCTGTGACCAAGATATTGTCTACCAGTGAGAAGGAATTCTTCCTCGCTGGTCCGTAAAAGGGATTGGTCTCTCAATAATTACTTTATTGAAAAATCGGTCGTGACAAGCTTGGTACCAGAGC
Source organism: Aegilops tauschii subsp. strangulata (assembly GCF_002575655.3). Lineage (NCBI taxonomy): Eukaryota > Viridiplantae > Streptophyta > Magnoliopsida > Poales > Poaceae > Aegilops > Aegilops tauschii. Next base: position 394,714,590 of record NC_053035.3, read on the forward strand.
CAGGCTGACTGTAGGAAGCCACTAGGTGCGATCGCTAATCGGTTATTAGCGTCTTTTGTGCTTTTTCAGCATTTTTTTGCAATTGTAGCTATTTTCTGTTGGTCATCATAAATTTATGACATGACTACTCAGAATTTTTGCCTACTTTTGTAGATGGCTGGCAGCAGCTGTGAGAATCGAGTGTTCACCAACATGCCCGAGGGGTTTGTCAAGCTCCTCGTCTCCATCACCAAGCTCGCGATCGGGCCAGCAGCCCGCCCGGAGATCACGCTCTATCAACACAAGCTCAGTGACGACGTGTCTATGCACCAAGCCGTGGTGCAGTTCAGGGGAGGACGTTCTGTTGCTCGTCACTTCTGTTTTACGGGAAGGGCCATGCCTACGGAGAGGCATGCCATGCAGATGGCTGCCCGCGAGGCGATAGCTCGCCTTCGAGAGATCCTTCCTACGATGAAGACTCGTCGCTACCGCTACCTCCCATGCCATGTGCCTTACACCAGCCACTATGCGTTCGCCTGCCATCGGGGAGAACGAGATGAAGCCATCGAGATGGTTGTGGAGTATCTCAAGGCTCTGGAGGAGTCTTTCGACAACCTTGTAGATGATCTTGTGGCTGCCCGCATGGACTTAGTCCGGGGCGGTCCTGCCAGCAGGAAGTAGCTTCTCCACATGGCGCCGCCTCTGACATTCGTCTCATCTTCAGCCTCGTATGCACCGGCCATTTTGGCCACTGCTCGCCGTCTGCCTACCACTGACGAGTTCGACCGAGTCATCGCTCCTACTCCAGTCAGAGTCGCACCGCCTGCCGCACGCGCTCTACCACCAGTCGCCCCCGCACCATCACCGCAGCGCAGCGTCACGCGCCAGGAGCCAGCTAGAGAGGAGGAGGTTGACTCTCCTGGACCGCTGAGCCTTGCCATCGGCAAGGGGAAGGAGATCTTCACCATCTCCGACTGAGAGCACTGAGTAGCCGCGTGTTATGCCTGCTTGTATGATGTGCTATTTTATCTGTACGCTAGTTTGTATTGGTGTATTTTCTGCCTTCCGGAGTAGTACGCTAGTTTTTAAATACATGTCAGGATGTGTACGCGCATCCTGAGTGCTGTATCATGTGTTTGCTTTTCGCATGTATGTTTTATGTTAAGCACTTCTTCTCCGTGAAAAATCATTTGTGTTTCTTTGAAAAGCTTGAAGCCTCTTTAAATTATCGCCTTTGCAAGATTTTTTGTGCTACACAATTTTTCTCATGGGTCTTGCAAATAACACCCCAGACTGGAAAAATGTCTCGCCCATGGACTCGCTCTATGCCCAATCAGCCAGAAGAGGTTTACGGGACGCAGACCAGCAACAATTTCACTCAGGGTCAGTCCAGCCAACCAGACAGCGAAGCAGCACTGTCTCAAGTATGCCGTCTCTTTGAGCAAAGCCAGCAACAGCACCAAGAGATGATGAACCATGTCATCAATATGGGAAACCACCATGAACCCTATCAACCACATTCCAAGTTATCTGAGTTACAGAAGACTCACCCCTCAACTTTTGCTCACACCGATAGACCACTGGAAGCCGATGATTGGCTTCGTGAGATTGAAAGGAAACTGATTATCGCTCAATGCTCAGATCATGAGAAGGTGCTCTATGCACCACACTACCTTACTGGAGCAGTCGCAGCATGGTGGGAGAACTTCCTACACATGCACCCCAGGGAACACAACATCACCTGGGAGGAATTCAAGGAAGGCTTCCGTGGGGCACACATCCCCAGGAGAATCCTCAAGATCAAGAAGAGAGAGTTTGATGACCTGAAGCAAAGAGGCATGTCAGTGACAGAGTACAATGGCCAGTTTACCCAGCTGTCTCGCTATGCCTACGACGAGCACATGACAGAAAGCAAGAAGATGGAAAAATTCCTGGACGGCCTGGCACCAGCACTAAGGTGCCAACTGATTGTGCACACCTTTCCGGATTTTAAGACGCTGGTGGACAAGGCCATCACCCTGGAGAATGAGCGCCGTAGTCTGGAAGATATCCGCAAGCGGAAGAGGGACAAGACGACTCTTGCCCGCAGCAACCGAGGCAAGACTGAGGTTCCAAGGACAGACCCAAGGAGATCCACGACTACTGAGCCAAGGCCCGTCGGAAAATTTCATGCCAGGGACAAGGAGTTCACATACCGTCCAGGGGTCACCTGCTATGCTTGTGGTCAGCAAGGGCATTATGCTAAACAGTGCCCGAAGCCAAGAGACTCGGCACCCAAGCCGAACAATGGTGGAAACAATGCAGCCCCCAAGCGCAACAACTTCAACCCCAGCAACAACCACAGGAAAGGTCACCTGAACCATGTAACCAGGGAAGAAGCGCTGAATGCCCCAGACATCGTGCTCGGTACGTTCCCTGTCAACACAGTACCTGCCACGGTTTTGTTTGATTCTGGAGCTTCCCATTCGTTCGTTTCGAAGAGTTTTGTTTCGCAACATGGTTTTCCGATACTTCCCTTGGAAAAATCTATGATCTTCAAGTCCCCCGGAAATAAGCAAATCGCTCAGGGTTACTGCCAAGGAGTGGTCATTGAGTTCGAAGGACTACAATTCCACGCGAATCTCATCGTGTTGGAAAGTAAAGGACTGGATGTCATTTTAGGGATGGACTGGTTGACCACCAACAAAGGATTCATCGACTGTTTCAATCGGACAGTGATTCTCACTCACCATCACGGCAAGACTATAAGAGTTTCCGCTCAAAAAAGGCCACGATCACAGAAACCAAAACTGAACAAAATGGACATTGCAGAACTGAGAAAAGTTCCAGTGGTATGCGAACTTCCTGATGTGTTCCCTGAAGAACTACCAGGCATGCCACCAGACCGAGAAATAGAATTCAGCATTGAACTAGCACCTGGCAACGCTCCCATCAATAAGAAGCCGTATAGAATGGCACCCTCAGAATTGGTGGAGTTGAAGAAGCAGATAAAGGAGTTGTTGGACAAAGGATTTATTCGAGCCAGCTCCTCACCATGGGGTTCGCCTGTGTTGTTCGCCAAGAAAAAGGATGGGACACTGAGACTATGTATAGACTATCGAGCCCTCAATATGGTCACCATCAAAAACAAATATCTGATGCCACGGATAAATGATTTGTTTGACCAGCTCGCACAAGCCAAGGTATTTTCAAAGATTGATTTGAGATCAGGATACCATCAACTGAAGGTACGGACAGAGGATATCCCAAGACAGCTTTCACTTCCAGATATGGGTTATACGAGTTTACAGTGATGCCTTTCGGACTAACGAACGCCCCCGCATATTTCGTCCACCTCATGAACAAAGTGTTCATGAAATTCATGGACAAATTTGTGGTGGTATTCATTGACGATATTCTGGTTTACTCAAGGACACCAGAAGAGCACGCTAAGCACCTCAGAATTGTTTTGGGAGAATTGAGAAAGCATCAGTTGTACGCCAAGTTTAGCAAATGCGAATTTTGGCTAAGACAGGTTGGTTTCTTAGGCCATATATTGAACCAAGAAGGCGTGGCCGTAGACCCAGAAAAGGTCAAGGCCATACTAGACTGGAAACCGCCCGCCAATGTTACAGATGTGCGGAGTTTCCTAGGGATGGCCGGATATTACAGAAGATTTATTAAAGGATTCTCCACTGTGGCCAAACCTATGACACAGTTACTCAAGAAGGACAAGAAATTCGTATGGACGGAAGCATGTGAGCAGAGCTTCCAAGAACTCAAGAAGAAGCTGACAACCGCACCGGTCTTAACTGTGCCAGACATACACAAGAGCTTTGAAGTGTATTGTGACGCGTCCCGAAAAGGTCTCGGATGTGTGCTAATGCAGGATGGCAAGGTTGTCGCATATGCCTCCAGGCAGCTGCAAAAACATGAGGAAAATTACCCAACACATGACCTGGAGCTAGCAGCAGTTATACATGCACTCAAGGAGTGGAGGCACTTTCTGTTGGGAAATCGCTGTGAAATATATACGGACCATAAGAGCCTCAAATATATTTTTACACAGCCAGAGCTGAATTTACGCCAACGACGCTCGTTGGAACTGGTCAAGGACTATGACGTCGGTATTCACTACCACCCAGGGAAAGCAAATGTAGTGGCCGATGCCCTTAGTCGAAACCCCAGCCCGGACAGTGACGGTCCTCAAAATTTGAGGCCTGAGTTTCAGCGAGAGTTCACTAGGCTCAACATGATGTTAGTCTCTGAGGGCACCGTATTGAACCTGGAGATACAACCCACCCTACTGGAACAAATCAAGAAGGCTCAACAGGGACATCCCAGTATCGAAGGCATAAAGAAGAAAATGAATCTTAGTAAGACTTCAGAATTCGTCACGGACAGTGAAGGGACATTTTGGTACCGAGACAGACTTTGCGTACCTAACATTGAGGGACTCAAGCAACAGATCTTGACGGAAAGCCACACCGCCCCATACTCGATCCATCCTGGAGGAACCAAAATGTACAAGGACATCCAGGAAAGATTTTGGTGGCACGGTATGAAAAGAGATATAGCCACGTTCATTGCTTGTTGCGATTCATGTCAGCGCATCAAGGCCGAGCACCAAAAGCCAGCAGGGCTACTCCAGCCTAACAGGATACCGGAGTGGAAATGGGATGAAATCGGAATGGACTTCATTGTCGGATTACCCCGATCACAACGCGGAAATGACGCCATATGGGTCATCACAGACCGACTAACCAAGGTTGCTCATTTCATTCCCGTGAAGACTACCTACTCCACACAAAGACTGGCAAAACTTTATCTCTCCCGTATAGTTTGCTTGCACGGAGTCCCAAAGACTATAATATCAGACCGAGGCACCCAATTCGTCTCCAAATTTTGGGATCACCTACAACAAGCTCTGGGCACGCAACTGGCTTTCAGTACAGCATACCACCCTCAGACCGATGGACAAACAGAACGTGTAAACCAAATCCTAGAGGATATGCTAAGAGCCTGTGTGCTCACCTATGGATCCAGTTGGGAAGAGAGTTTGCCGTATGCCGAATTTGCTTACAACAACAGTTACCAAGCCAGCTTGCAAATGGCACCCTTTGAAGCGTTGTACGGACGAAGATGTCGTACCCCTCTGAATTGGTCAGAAACAGGTGACAGCCGTATCTTCGGCCCAGACATGCTTAAAGAGGCCGAGGAGAAAGTTAAACAAATCAGGGACAGACTCAAGACAGCACAGAGCCGACTAAAGAGCTACTATGATCAGAAGCACCGTGAGGTCAGCTTTGAACCTGGTGATTCCATATACCTCCGAGTATCTCCTATGAGGGGTCTGCAACGGTTCAAAATTAAGGGGAAGCTAGCCCCAAGATTTATTGGACCATTTTGTGTAAAGGCACGAAGAGGCACGGTGGCCTACCAACTAGACCTCCCCAATGAGCTGTCAGACGTCCATGATGTGTTCCATGTCTCACAGTTAAGAAAATGTGTGAGCAACCCAGAAAAACATGTACCTCATGAGGACATTGATATGCAACCAGATCTCACCTACAGAGAAAGGCCAGTAAAGATTTTAGAAGAGTCTGAACGGAGGACCCGTCAGAAAACGACAAGATTTTTCAGGGTTTAGTGGAGCAACCACACTGAGGATGAAGCTACATGGGAAAGGGAAGATTTCCTTCGAGCAGAGTATCCACATCTATTTGAGGATCAGCAGAAATCTCGAGGACGAGATTTTTCCTAAGGGGGTAGGTGTTGTGACACCCAAGTTTTTAGTTGGATTTTTCAAAAAAGATTTCCATTTGACTTGAGGGCAGTGATTTAAATTTTTCCTTTAAGAGAACACTCACCCTCAAATATTTTTCCTTAGGGAAAAAGTTTCATTTGGATTCACCCAAGATCTGCCTTTGGTCTTGGAAGTTCTTGCCTTTCATTTGGACTCAAGACAAAATGTTTTTATTTTGGGGAAAATAACTTTTGAAAGCCTTTTTGAATTTGCACTATGGCTTTTGGAAAATCCTTTGCCACTTTCAACAATTCCTTCTTGCCATGGCCTTAGTGCAAATCCTCTCTCCTAACTCCTCCCTCACCTCTGGATCATGATTTTGATCAAATCCAGCAAGTTGAACCTCCCCATGTGATTATTTCCATTCAAATTATATTCAAACAAATTTCTGTCTTCTATTCTACCACTTGGAGATTTACAAAGGAACTCCATTTTCTGTTTTGATTCTTGCCCCCAAACCAACTCTCCTCCCTAGTCCTTTGTACCCTCAACCCAGAACCATGAAGATCCACTGGTCTCCAGTTCAAAATTTTCAAACTACACTTGCTGCAAGTTTGGACCAGATTTGTCAAATTTGGTGAAATTCATTCCAAACCTTCTCCAAAAATTCCAAGTAAAATCAGGCAGCCTCTGGGTGCATTGAGTGGTCATCTCACCAAGTTACAGCTCCAGAAAAATTTACCTCATAGCTAAAACCTTCTGTCGAACACCTGCAGTGCACTGTCCTTGTCAAAGTTCAGAAAGTTCAGAGATTCAGTCAGTGGCTGCTGTCGTTTTCTTTAGAGGAGGACGTCGATCTCGTCAGTGCCACCGCGTCGCCTTGCTCCTCGTCCCCGCCCCCTTGTTCCTGCACCGCACGAACGCCTGGCGCCTTGCGGGCGTCGGTGACGAGCAGCAGAAGGTGCGCCGCCTCGTGACCGATGCCGGCGGCGGCTTTGCGGACGCCAGCAGGAGACACGGCGCCGACGACGCCACCCAGCGCCGCCCAAACCACCAGAGCTCGCCGCGTGGCCTTCCACTCCCCCGAACGCGCTGCCGCTCTCGTCGTGAACCGTAGGGCGCGGAGCGCGCTCTCTGCCGCCGTTGAGCCCGTGCGGTCACCTCACCGTGGACCGACGCCATTACGCCAAGACCGACCCCGTTTAGCTGCAAAACGAATCCAGTAACCTCCACTGATGCTGCCCGGCCGCTCAAACCCCCTGCCAATCCACTGCTCCGCCGTAATCGCTCGCCGGAGATTCTCCGTTCACGGCCACCCCGTCGATCCGCCTATAAATAGAGGCCCCGAGCTTCAACTCGAGCACCCACCATCCCTACACTCCCCCTAGAGCACGCCTAGCCACTGGAAGAGCCCCGAGGAGGTCTCCTTCCCCGACTCCGGCCGCCGTGACCCGCCATGGGATCCAGCCCGATTCGCCCCCGTGTGTGCTCCTCCGCCTCCATTCTCTTGCCAGTTGCTTCACCTTGCATCCCTCGTTCTGACCCGCGCCTCAATTTGAAGCTTGCAGCCCTCCACCAGAGTTCCCCATCCTCACCCGAGCCGCCGTCCGCCGGAGATAGTGTCGCCATCGACGTGGTGCTCCCCGTTGGACGAGTCCACCACCCACCGACGCGGAAGAAGACGCTGAAGCTCTTGGTACCCTCCGTTTCTCCTAACTCGCCGTGGTTCGACGCCGGCGTCCACCGCAGTCTTCGGGCGCCGGCGAGCTTTTCAAACCTGACATGTGGACCCCGCATGTCAGCCTCTGTTCTTTTATTCGCGAACCGTTTTCTGTTGGCGCCTTTGGGCAAAATACGTCTCCTCCTTTGCCCTTGCGCATTCCCAGCCGAAGCGTTTTCTGTTTTCTCAGTTAAAACCCTGGAACTTTTCTGTTTCATTACAGATAAGTCCCTGGACAGAAACCTTTATAACTTTTTAATAAAAAGGTATTTTTGAGTGATTCTTTTTCTGACAATCTTCAAATTTTGTCTAGTTTTTTATGGGATTTATTCGAAAAATATTTGGAAAAGTTTCTGTGCATGTGTTGGTTTTCACGTTAGTACCCTTTTCGTGATTGCCGTAGGTTCCGAGAGAGGTGACGGAGCCGCGAACTTCGCCGAGCTAGACTCCGACTTCTCCGAACCAGGCAAGCATGTTTTGAACATTTGATATGACAGGTGTTTTACATGTTCACGTGAAAGTTTGTGCGTGGCAAATGAGTGCCGGTAAATACCTCGTTGCTTGTAAGGCAACGACCCGGTTGTCCCAAAGTTGCGATGACCTCTGATGAGAGGTGGCCTAATCATGTGGTGACATGAAGGGCAGCAAGGTGGTACTGTTGTAGCATACCAGCCTTGCGTCATCCGACTTTCTTCGACGTTAACGTGGTTGGAGCCACGTTATCGATCTTTTCCCGCATGTTCCAAAGTTGCGATGATCTCTGATGAGAGATAGCCTAATCATGTGGTGACATGAAGGGCAGCAAGGTGGTACTGTTGTAGCATGCCAGCCTTGCGTCATTCGACTTTCTCCGACGCTAACGTGGTTGGAGCCGCGTTACCGTTCTTTCCCCTTTCCGTGCTACCACATGTCTCATTGCCAGGATGCGGTTTAGTAAGTTGGTAACCTCTTTCCGTGTACACACCAAACAGAGAGGCCGGGATGATGGTACCTTGGCCCAGGATTAAAGCCAGTCATCCGGTCAGGGGGCATGGGTGTTTCCGGTTGGGACCGAGAGGGGGGGCACCCCCTTAGAGCGCGCGTATATAAATTTGATCCCATGCTACGCGAGGTTGTAGCCTCCCCGTCTCAAGGTTTTTCTTGGACGTTGCCGAGGGTGATCCCTGGCTTCGGATGGTTGAATTGGGTGTGTACTGGTTAGACGTGTTTCTTCCTAAACACCGTAGACGGAACTAGTCCCCGTGACTACTGAAATCCGTTGGCTGTGGTTAAGTACAAACTCTGCAGAGTCAATTCTTTCCAAATCATCGTATCTAAGATCAAGCAGTGTAAGTATTATATCCATATCTATCTGTGTGAAAAACTTGTCCCCGGTAAACAAGCTCAAGTGGTAAATTCAGATTTACTGTTATTCCTGTGGATGGACTAGCTTTATATTGGTCTCATGCTTGTGATAATTTATGTTCCCGAACTATTGTATTAATGAGTTGTGATATAAGCCCTTTATGAGACGTCGCGCAGACGTCCGACTGTGGCGTGTACTCATTTCTCACCTTAAATATAAGCCCTTTATGTGATGTCGCTCAGACGTCCGACTGCGGCATGCACTGTCTTTATTTTCTGTTATCAGCCCTTCATGTGGTGTCGCCCCGACGCCCGACTGTGGCATTATTATTCCGCATTTTCCGCTCGAGGAGTCTTTCAGACACTCGTTTGGCACCCGCATTAATATTCCGCATTTTCCGCTCGAGGAGTCTTTCAGACACTCGTTTGGCACCAGTATTACTATTCTGCAGTTTCCGCTCGAGGCGTCATTCAGACCCTCGCTTGGCACCCAATATTTATTACCGCTATGTCTAATCGCACCGGTTAACTTGTTCATATGCTTCATGTTTACATTTGTTATATCTTATGTCCGAACTGTCTTGCGAGTACTTTCATAGTACTCTCATGGCTTGTTGATTTGGCCAGATGTTGGCGAAGGCAATCTCTTGGATGAAGAGTTTGATAGCGCGTCCGATGCCTAGAGGAGTCCCAGTCAGTCCTGCGCGATCCCGGATTTTGGTCACTTGTATTGTTTACGCTTCCGCCACCCGCAATAAGCCTTCTCGAGCCTCACTCCGACGCTCGATGAGCTGTAGTCTTCTGGAATCACATCACTCGCTTCACGATGATATTTCCACCACCGTTATTATCGTGAGTTAGTAGTTTGCCACCCTATCCGCCGTCTTGTTTTAGTGGCGTGCATGTAATAAATTGTTGGGCAGTCTCTACTCAACCTTGTATTATATTTAGTACTCCTGGTATTTTTCTTCTGTGACCAAGATATTGTCTACCAGTGAGAAGGAATTCTTCCTCGCTGGTCCGTAAAAGGGATTGGTCTCTCAATAATTACTTTATTGAAAAACCGGCCGTGACAAAAGATCCTGATATATATATCCAATTGGATGTAAGTTAGCATGAACTATTATTGTTGACATTACCCTTGAGGTAAAAGGTTGGGAGGCGAAACTATAAGCCCCTATCTTTCTCTATGTCCGATTAAAACTTCATAACCACAAGTATTGCGTGAGTGTTAGCAATTGTGAAAGACTAAATGATAGTTGAGTATGTGGACTTGCTACAAAGCTCTTACATAGACTCTTTTTGATGTTATGATAAATTGCAATTGCTTCAATGACTGAGATTATAGTTTGTTAGTTCTCAATGAAGTTTCTGATTCATACTTGACATTGTGGATAGATTATTACTTGAGCATAAGAAATCATATGACAATATCCATATATTTTGTTGTTATAAGAATGATCATGATGCCCTCATGTCCATATTTTATTTTATCAACACCTCTATCTCTAAACATGTGGACATATTTATCGTTATCGGTTTCCGCTTGAGGACAAGCGAGGTCTAAGCTTGGGGGAGTTGATACATCCATTTTGCATCATGCTGTTATATCGATATTTATTGCATTATGGGCTATTATTACACATTATGTCACAATACTTATGCCTATTCTCTCTTAGTTTACATGAAGAGGGAGAATGCCGGCAGCTGGAATTCTGAGCTGGAAAAGGAGCAAATATTAGAGACCTATTCTGCACAGCTCCAAAAGTCCTGAAACTCCACGAAAGTTATTTTTGGAAATAATAAAAAATACTAAGCAAAGAAAATAACAGAGGGGACCCACACCCTGGGCACCAGGGTGGGGGGCGCGCCCCTGCCTCGTGGGCCCCCTGGTGGCCCTCAGATGCCCATCTTCTACTATATGAAGTCTTTCGTCCGAAGAAAAATCATAAGCAAGCTTTCGGGACGAGACTCCGCCGCCACGAGGCGGAACCTTGGCGGAACCAATCTAGGGCTCTGGCAGAGCTGTTCTGCCGGGACACTTCCCTCCGGGAGGGGGAAATCATCGCTATCGTCATCACCAACGCTCCTCTCATCGGGAGAGGGAAATCTCCATCAACATCTTCACCAGCACCATCTCCTCTCAAACCCTAGTTCATCTCTTGTATCCAATTCTTGTCTCTAAGTCCGGGATTGGTAGCTGTAGGTTGCTAGTAGTGTTGATTACTCCTTGTAGTTGATGCTAGTTGGTTTATTTGGTGGAAGATCCTATGTTCAGATCCTTTATGTATATTAATACCCCTCTGATTATGAACATGAATATGCTTTGTGAGTAGTTACGTTTGTTCCTGAGGACATGGGAGAAGTCTTGCTATTAGTAGTCATGTGAATTTGGTATTCGTTCGATATTTTGATGAGATGTATGTTGTCTATCCTCTAGTGGTGTTATGTGAAAGTCGACTACATAACACTTCACCATTGTTTGGGCCTAGAGGAAGGCATTAGGAAGTAATAAGTAGATGATGGGTTGCTAGAGTGACAGAAGCTTAAACCCTAGTTTATGCGTTGCTTCGTAAGGGGCTAATTTGGATCCATATGTCTCATGCTATGGTTAGGTTTACCTTAGTACTTTTGTTGTAGTTGCGGATGCTTGCAATAGAGGTTAATCATAAGTGGGATGCTTGTTCAAGTAAGAACATCACCCAAGCACCGGTCCACCCACATATCAAATTATCAAAGTAGCGAATATGAATCATATGATCGTGATGAAAGCTAGCTTGACGATAATTCCCATGTGTCCGCGAGAGCGCTTTTCTCCATATAAGAGTTTGTCCAGGCTTGTCCTTTGCTACAAAAAGGATTGGGCACTTTGCTGCACTTTATTTACTTTTGTTACTTGTTGCTCGTTACAAATTATCCTATCACAAAACAACCTGTTACCTATTATTTCAGTGCTTGCAGAGAATACCTTGCTGAAAACCGCTTATCATTTCCTTTTGCTCCTCGTTGGGTTCGACACTCTTACTTATCGAAAGGACTACGATAGATCCCCTATACTTGTGGGTCATCAAGACTCTTTTCTGGCGCCGTTGCCGGGGAGTGAAGCGCCTTTGGTAGGTGGAATTTGGTAAGGAAAAAATTTATATAGTGTGTTGAAATTTACTGTCACTTGTTACTATGGAAAGTAATCCTCTGAGGGGCTTGTTCGGGGTATCTTCACCCCGCGCAACTCCAAAAGTCCTGAAACTCCACGAAAGTTATTTTTGGAAATAATAAAAAATATTTAGCGGAAGAAGTACGTCAGAGGGGGCCCCACCTGGCCACGAGGGTGGGGGCACGCCCTACCCCCCTGGGCGCGCCCCCTGCCTCGTGGGCCCCTTGTTGGCCCTCCGGTGGCCATCTTCTGCTATATGAAGTCTTTCGTCCGAAGAAAAATCAGAAGCAAGCTTTCGGGACGAGACTCCGCCGCCACGAGGCGGAACCTTGGCGGAACCAATCTAGGGCTCTGGCGGAGCTGTTCTGCCAGGGACACTTCCCTCCGGGAGGGGTAAATCATCGCCATAGTCATCACCAACGATTCTCTCATCGGGAGGGGGTCAATCTCCATCAACATCTTCACTAGCACCATCTCCTCTCAAACCCTAGTTCATCTCTTGTATCCAATTCTTGTCTCTAAGTCTGGGATTGGTACCTGTAGGTTGTTAGTAGTGTTGATTACTCCTTGTAGTTGATGCTAGTTGGTTTATTTGGTGGAAGATCATATGTTCAGATCAATTATGCATATTAATACCCCTCTGGTTATGAACATGAATATGCTTTGTGAATAGTTATGTTTGTTCCTGAGGACATGGGAGAAGTCTTGCTATTAGTAGTTATGTGAATTTGGTATTCGTTCGATATTTTGATGAGATGTATGTTGTCTTTCCTCTAGTGGTATCATGTGAGCGTCGACTACATGACACTTCACCATTATTTGGGCCTAGAGGAAGGCATTGGGAAGTAATAAGTAGATGATGGGTTGCTAGAGTGACAGAAGCTCAAATCCTAGTTTATGCGTTGCTTCGTAAGGGGTTGATTTGGATCCATATGTTTCATGCTATGGTTAGGTTTAGCTTAATACTTCTTTTGTAGTTGCGGATGCTTGCAATAGGAGTTAATCATAAGTGGGATGCTTGTCCAAGTAAGGACAGCGCCCAAGCACCGGTCCACCCACATATCAAATTATCAAAGTACCGAACGTGAATCACATGAACGTGATGAAAACTAGCTTGACGATAATTCCCATGTGTCCTCGGGAGCGCTTTTCTCTATATAAGAGTTTGTCCAGGCTTGTCCTTTGCTACAAAAAGGATTGGGTCGCCTTGCGTCACTTTATTTACTTTTGTTACTTGTTGCTCGTTACAAATTACCTTATCACAAAACTATCTGTTACCTATAATTTCAGTGCTTGCAGAGAATACCTTGCTGAAAACCGCTTATCATTTCCTTCTGCTCCTCGTTGGGTTCGACACTCTTACTTATCGAAAGGACTACGATAGATCCCCTATACTTGTGGGTCATCACTATTTCAGGTTCACTAGAAGTGTGCAAAGTCCTATCATTTTCCTATTTCATTTTCTTTTTAGAAGGACTAGGTGCATTAGTGTTAGCTCTTTATGAATCTTGTTCAATTCTTTTTGGGTGCCTGTCGTGGTTTTGTCACAGCAGATGTCCTAGTGAAAGGACTTAGTCGTGGAGCCATCGCAACGGGTTAGCTTAAAGGGGTTAAAGCGGACAAAGGACGTAGAGAGTTTATACTGGTTCGTCCCCTGGCGGTGAAGGTAAAGGCCTAATCCAGTTGTTGTGCAATTGCTAAGGTTTCGATGACCAGGGAGCGAATCCGCTATGCCTGGCTCTCGAGTTGTTTCTTGTCCCTAAACTGCTGCCGGGTTGTCCCTTTATATACACAGGTTGACGCTCGGCGGTTTACAGAATCCCGAGGCTGGCTCATAAACGTGTCCGGCTCGGTTTCTACCTTGCTTATCTTACAACACAAGTTACATATGATATGGTGGTTTATGTCTACAGGCCATAACCCGCCTCTGGGCCTTGGGCCTTCGTAAAGCGCCACACTCCTTGTCTTCATGGGCTTCACATATAAATAACTCATTATGGGGATAACCCTGCCTCTCCTGGCTGGTTTATACCCAGTAGTAATATCCCCAACATTAGGCCCCAGATTGATTTGAACTAGTTCATGTCAATCTTCAACACTTGAGAAAAATTCTTCCTTCAGCACCTTCGCATACATCTTGTAAACCGCCATGACATCATCTTCCAGTATCATGATAAACCGCCATGACGTCACATGTTATTAAAAATGGTATATATCTCACCTTCATTAATGAGCCTCCGACAATCGAGGCAACAGCTCTGCCACATATCCAGCTTTGGGCTCCTCGATTCTCGCGCCTTTCATTTATCTCTTCGCCTTTATAAATAGGACCGGGGGTCCTTTTCATTCTTCCCCCTTGCCTCTTCGTCTTTCTTCTTCCTTGCGCCAACCTGACCGTCACACGCAGCCGCCGTCGTCAAGCTTCACCCTTGTCTTCAATTCAGGCCGCTGCATCAACGTGATCGTATCAGGGAAACGTGGCGCTTCTCCGCTGTTCCATCAGCATCGGTAAGTTTCTCCTTTCTTTACTCTAGATCCAACATTAGGGTTTCGGTGTTCATCAGAGTTCATTGAAGCTTCGGCATCGTTCTTCCCTGTTCTTCTTAGTATCATAAACGGCTAGTTTAGATCTGATATTTCTTGTGCGGCCGTAGCCATAATCCCCTTTTTCCTCATTACAGCATCCCCTTCGTATAGAAAGAAACTCATCTGAATCTGATGAACTGTTGAAACACCTGTATTTTAGGTCTAAGTATATTTTGATTTTCTGACATGCCGCATATCTGAATTTACCATACCAGTCTGTGAAAATAGTTTTTCCCCTTACTTAGTTACTTTAGATCTGTACCTCTCATACCAATACAGGCGGTTTATCTTTGTAGAAAATGATAATCCGGTGGGTACCATTAGTCCCCTCTTAAACCGCCAAGGCATTTGTAACTCCTCCAATATTAGACTCCGGTTTAACAATGTGTATATGCCTCTATTTCTGCTTCTGATCTTGCATCGCTTTATATTTGTCCGTCATAAATCTTAAACCGGCATTGATCATTTTCCAGCTTTTCATTGAAATGGCCAAACAATTTTATGCTTGTAACTGGGTTCCTTCCCGGGTTACGGAAACGCAACTAGAGGGATGTGTCACCACTGGCGCTTTAGCGAACAAAGAAGTTATCCAGTGGAGGGTCCCTGGTCCAAAAAATCCTCCTGAGCCCAAGGATGGAGAAGTAGTCGTCTTTGTTGATCATCTAAGCCGAGGGTTTAGCCCTCCCAGATCAAAATTCTTCCGAGATGTACTTGCTAACTTCCAAATCCACCCTCAGGACCTTGGCCCAAACTTTGTGTCCAATGTTTGTCATTTCCAAGTATTTTGCAAGGCTTATCTTCAAGAGGTGCCCACAGTTGAATTGTTTAGCGATTTCTTCTACTTAAACCGTCGTACATAGTTTACAGACGGACCCAACACTAAACTTGGCGGCATGGCGATTCAAAAGAGGAAAGATGTCAGCTTCCATCACGCCAAGCCTCACAGTCACCCCAAGGACTGGAATCAGACTTGGTTTTATTGCAAAGATACATCTCCAACTGATGAAAATCCTCTGTCGGGTTACCGTCCTCATCGTCTTAGCAATACACATCCCTTTCCTCAAAGATTAACTGCGAAGGAAAGGTCCAACTATGCACCACAACTGTCAAAGCTCAGAGCCTTTGTGGCGAACGGTTCGACAGGTGTTGATTTTGCTCGCTGCTGGATAACCTGGAGCATTTTGCCCTTAAGCCGGCGCCCCGGTTTAATGTGTGAATACACAGGTAGCTTGAAAGATCCTCTGCGACATGTTGATATTCAGCTAACAGAAGCTGAAGTTACTGAGTCTGTCAAGAAAATACTGAATGAATCGGAAGCTGCCTGTAGCCAGACCGGGTTAAGTCCTTTATGTGTTTCGAATAAACCGCCAACTATAAGAATCACAACTCTGTTTGTTTTAACTTGCTCCTTTTTTAGATACTCTCTCAAGATTTCGTCCATCTTTGACAGGGCGATGATCCGTTCTGGAAGAAGAAACCACAGGATAAACCGGCCAAGACACCTCGCCCCAAGACCAAGGTTATCAAAAAACCTGCCGAGAAGAGGACCACTGAGTCTTCTGAACCAAATGATGATGCTAACTTGGCTAATCCGGATCCAGAGGTAGAACTTGACTCTCTTAGTTCATTTTTCATACACCTCATTGACAATGACTATTATCAGGACGACGCTGAAGGCAGCCAAGCTGATGATGTAGAGGTAATTATCCTTTCCTCCGGTTCAGATCCTTTGCCAACCCAGAAAATCCGTCAAGCAAACCGGAAAGTAAAATTTTCTCACCCCCTAGCTCACTTGGACCCAAACTTTCTTTTGAAGAAGCAGCAACACGAAGCCCACCGCACAACCTGGCACAGCGGCCAGGTAGTTACCTCCGCCATTTTACCGAACACTCCAGTCGGGAAACGTCGATCAGAGGTTTCTTATACTCTTGACCCTTCTTGCCCCAAGGCGGGTTGTTTCCGACAGCCTCTTAATCCGTCTGATTCGAAATATCAGGGAACACCTCACTCATCCTCTGGTGAGTCAACGTCCACACAACTTCCAACCCTCAAGACAGTTCCTGGGTGAGCTATACTTTAAATTTACTCTTAATACCTTATATTCATCTGATGTAATAACCTCCATGTTTGATCTTATCAGTGCTAAGCCCAGACCCAGCAAGAAGGCCCGGTTAAATAAACCGTCTGACAAAAATGTAGTTGTTGAACTGGAAACCAGAGCCGGAAGAAACCAATGCTGACATCATGCTTGATGATCCGCCACCACAAGATTATGAATTTGTTGTTGAACAAGTGGAGGTTGACCCAACAGGCCATGCTGATAAACCGTCAAGCCCGGTTCAAGCTACCGACAAACCGTCAAGCCCGGTCCACACCGCTGATAAACCGTCAAGCCCAGTCAAGGTTACGGATGACAAGGTAGATGATGTTATGATTACTGGTTTTGGCCACACCACTCTTGGCAATCCTGTTGCTTTATCAAAGCATACTGCCAAGGACGAGCTTTCTGCTGTGAGCAAAGGCAAGTGGAATGCCGATTTATCAAGCTACGCCCACCTCAGCGCTCAAGACATTCATTCTAGTTTCTTAAACCCTCTGTATACAAGCCGCGACTTTGAAGCCGCTTAAGTGAATCTGATGAAGGAGCGATATGAGGTAACTGCATAACTCCTTCTCTCTTATGTCCAATTCCAAATATTAACTCTAGTAGCCCCCAAGTGCCGGTTTATGATACTCATCTAAACTGGGACTTTGTAATATCTCAACTTTGCATGCTTATCCTCCAAGGGCCGGGTTATCTTTTTAAGATGAACCGATACTTTTAGAATTGCAATATTGTAACTTTCGCCGGTGTAGTCCCCAAGGGCCGGTTTAACTTATGAAGATGAACCGGGACTTTTAATAGAATACCCATAATGTTATTTTGAGAAAACATACATTAGCCCCCAAGTGCCAAGAGTAATACTTGTATTGTGCTTGGGACTTGTAGAAATTGCTAGTAATGAGCAAATATGCATTAGCCCCCAAGTATCAGGTGCATAACTTGTTATGTGCTTGGTACTTCAAATATGCACTGCCAACTCATGATATGTCTGTCTCTTATAGGCTGAGCTGAGCAAAAAGGAAACTCAAACCGCTGATCTACAAGAAAACATCACGTCCCAGCAAGCAGAAACCTCCAAAGCCAAAGATGAGCTGACCAGTGCCCTAGCCGCTATGGAAAAGCTGAAGGAGAGTTTCAACAAGGAGCAGGCGGATTGGGACACAGAAAAATCCGCATTGCAAAAAAGAGCCGAGGACGCAGAAGCAGCTCTTAAACTGGTGGTAGACGAGCTGACTAGTGTAAAGCGGCAAATACATGCAATGACTATTGCTGTGTTTGGTAAATATCCTGGCTTTAAGTTTTCAACATATCATCCCATACAATGCCGGTTTACTGATGTTTGTAATGATGTAGGAACTCGCATTAGTCATCTGGGCTTTGACGTACAGAAGAAGCTGAAGGCTGCCTATACTCTTATAGAGCAGTTATATACCGGCGCGCAACGGATCATCTGCACCGCTTCTCACAATAAGCCGCCCCCAACTTTAATCAAGGAGACCTTAGAAAGGCTGTCAATGCTGCCTGCCCGGGTAGAAGAGCTAAAGAGATCTGCTGCAAGGGCTGGTGCTCTGACCACTCTAACCTGGGCAAGAGCATGGGTGCCTGATCTTGATCCGGTGGATGTGGGGAAAGGCTATCCGAACTTAAAAGAAGACGGATCAGAATTTGGCAATGATGACCTCCGAGCCATAAACCGGGAAGTAAGTCCACCGGGTTGCCAATTGGCAGAAGAAGCTAATCTTTCATATTACGAGGCGAGTTATGACGTCAACAACAAACGGGTTGCTGCACCAACTCCCGATGCTCAAAATCTCAACCCGCCAATCCGTAAGCACACCTATGCCCCTGACGTTGAACCGTCCACACTTCTAAGTGATGAAGCCGTGTTCCAAGCCCTAACTGGGATCGATTGGACCATCATTGACTTCTAGCCGCTGGGTAGAGAAGAAGAGGATGAACCGGCACAAGGCGATCCACAGCCGTCAGGGCAGCCTGGTGACGAGTCATGATCCGGAAGCCGGTTTAGCCTTCCGCGTGCTGCAATACTTGTCGAAAAGCAATTATTCTTTTGGGCACTGAAACGCCTTGTAATAGGCTAGTTCAAACACTTGGTCTGCTATGCCATCGTGCATATTTATTTTTGCCTGACACTTGTTAATCCGCCATGCTTAAGATATATGATGTTCATAATCCGTAGCTGCTCCTGCATACAAGAAGTTTGAAAGTGTCCTGGCAGTTTACCGCCGGACGGGTCATGATGCCCAAATATATAGCCATGGTTTATAACCAAGGCTGTAAAAAGATAATAAAATATGAAAATAAATGATACTTGTGACATTGAATCACATCGTTGGTTGACCAACTTTTGTAGTAAGGGCGATACCCCTAATCATGAGTACTGATAACTCCTTCCATATTGTGTCGGTTTATGATAAAACCGTACCGGGTTGTGATAAACACCGGTTTATCCATATATAACACTAGCGACTTATAGTCGAAACCAGACCGGGTTAATAAGCACCGGATTATAACTAATCATGTACTGACAACTTGTAGTTGAAAGCCAAGCCGGGTTAATAAACGCCGGTTTTATAAATGTCATCAAAAGAGAAAAATCTTGGCAAATAAAAGCATATGAAAACTTGTAGTCGAGGCTTTTCACGGGCTACCATGCCCCAAATCAAGGCTTTTCATGGGCTGCCAGGCTACTAAGTTAAACCATTAGACAAAGGCTTTTAAGATGGACCTCAATCTTTAACCAATCGTCGTTTTAACTTTGACAAGTTCAGGGTCTATGAGATTGACTTATCAAAGTTCGACGGGTCATACCAGGTTTACCTGGACGGAGTGTCTTACTTAATAAGGCAGGATAACCCGGGGTTTTAGGTGAATACACCTGGCTTCCAAGCCATGGCTTGATAGCCTATTACAAGTGTAGATTCTTTGTTCATTGCGAAGCAAAGAATCCGCAAGCAATATTTTGAGCTGTGCTCAGTGGGTGCCTATGTTTGAGTTGTGCTTTTGCAACACTCTCTTTGGCCCCTAAGTAATTTTCTTTTGGCCTTGAGCCGATCAAGAGGTATAGCTATGGTTCGAATACGACCAAGCCCCCAAGTGATTTTCCTTGTGGCCTTGCGCTGATCAAAAGGTGTAGCTATGGTTCAAATACGACCAAGCCCCCAAGTGATTTTTTTATAAGCTGAATCAAGGGGTAAACCGGACGTCGCTTTATAAACAGAAGCCCCCATGTAACCACACATGATGTAAGAAAAACAACAGATACCCTGCTTTAGCTGAGGCTCCGGTTTATTATATTGATCATAATATATACATTGTCGTAACTATGTACATAAACAGAGCCTGTGGCTCAAGTATAATAAGGCCAAAGATGAGCGATATTCCACGGCCGGTGGGTCTCCTCCTCCGATTTACGTGAGTCTTTGTGCTCTTGAACATCGATAAGGTAGTATGACCCGTTATGCAGATTCTTGCTGACCACGAAAGGTCCTTCCCAAGGCGGGGATAACTTATGCATATCAGTCTGATCCTGGATGAGTCGGAGCACCAGATCGCCTTCTTGAAAAGTCCTGGTTCTAACCCGGTGGCTGTGATAACAACGCAAATCTTGCTGATAAATCGCCGAACGGGCTGCTGCAATTTCATGCTCCTCATCTAACAGGTCAAGTGCTTCCTGTCATGCCTTCTCATTGTCAGCTTCGACATACGCCGCCACAAGAGGCGAGTCATGACGGATGTCACTAGGGAGAACCGCCTCCGCTCCATAAACCATGAAAAAAGGCGTGTAACCCGTGGATTTGTTGGGCATGGTATTGATGCTCCATAACACAGAAGGTAACTCCTCCACCCAACAACCCGGCGTCCATTGCAAAGGAACCATAAGCCAGGGCTTGATGCCTCTCAAGATCTCTTGATTGGCTCTCTCCGCTTGACCATTAGACTCAAGGTGAGCCACGGATGATACATCAAGCCGGATGTGCTCACGTTGACAGGACTCCTTCATAGCACCTTTGGACAGATTGGTACCATTATCAGTTATAATGCTGTGTGGAAAGCCAAACCAGAAAATCACCTTCTTGATGAATTGAACCGCCGTAGCTGCATCACACTTACTGACTGGCTCTGCCTCCACCCACTTAGTGAACTTATCTACCGCCACCAAAATGTGGGTCTTCTTGTCCTTGGATCTCTTAAAGGGCCCAACCATATCCAGCCCCCAAGTTGCAAACGGCCAGGTGATTGGAATCATCCTCAACTCTTGAGCCGGTACATGAGCGCGTCGTGAGAATTTTTGACAGCCATCACACCTTTTGACCAAGTCCTTAGCATCGGCATGAGCCGTCAGCCAGTAAAAACCGTGACGAAAAGCCTTGGCTACCAGAGACTTTGAACCGGCGTGGTGACCACAATCTCCTTCGTGGATCTCACGCAAAATCTCACAGCCTTCTTCAAGAGATACGCAACGCTGAAACGCCCCTGTCACACTGCAATGATGTAATCCTCCATTGACTATAGTCATGGACTTGGACCGTCAGATTATCTGCCAGGCAAAGGTTTCATCCTCCGGTAACTCGCCCCGGTTCATATACGCCAAATATGGAACCGTCCAGTCTGGGATGACATGAATAGCCGCCACCAACTGAGCCTCCGGGTCAGGAACAGCCAAATCTTCCTCTGTTGGGAGCTTGACCGACGGATTATGTAGCACATCCAGAAAGACGTTGGGTGGAACCGGTTTACATTGGGAACCCAAGCGACATAAAGCGTCTGCCGCTTCGTTCTTCCCCCGATCCACATGATCAACCTGATAGCCTTTGAAGTGACCTGCAACAATATCCACCTCTCGACGATATGCTGCCATGAGCGGATCCTTGGAATCCCAAGTACCAGACACTTGTTGAGCCACCAGGTCCGAGTCACCGAAGCACTTAACCTGGCTTAAATTCATCTCCTTAGCCATTCGATGACCATGGAGTAGAGCTTCATACTCAACTGCATTGTTAGTACAAGGGAACATTAAACGGAGAACATAACAAAAGTTATCACCTCGTGGGGAAGTTAATACGACTCCAGCCCCCGAGCCCTCCAATTGCCTGGACCCATCAAAATGAATAGTCCAATAAGTATGATCCGGCTTCCCTTCTAGCGCCTATAATTCTGTCCAGTCATTGATGAAATCCACAAGTGCCTAAGATTTGATCGACGTCCGGGGCATATACTTTAACCCGTGAGGCCCAAGCTCAATAGCCCACTTGGCAATCCGGCCAGTCGCTTCCCTGTTCTGGATTATATCCCCCAAAGGAGCAGAGCTAACCACAGTGATGGGATGACCCTGGAAATATTGCTTAAGCTTCCGGCTCGTCATAAAAACTCCATACACCAGCTTCTGCCAATGCGGGTACCTTTGCTCGGACTCAATAAGTACCTCACTGCTATAATAAACCGGCCGTTGAACCGGATACTCCTTTCCGGCCTCCTTGCGCTCCACCACAATAGCCACGCTAACAGCCCGGGCATTAGTAGCCACATATAACAACAATGGCTCTTTATCAACAGGAGCAGCAAGGACCGGCGGATTAGCCAGCTGCCGCTTTAAGCCCTCAAATGCTTCATTGGCGGCGTCACTCCAGACGAAGTCATCTGTCTTCTTCAACATCTGATATAAAGGTATGGCCTTCTCACCAAGGCGACTGATAAACTGGCTCAAGGTGGCAATCCGGACTGCCAGGCGTTGAACATCATTGATACAGTTCGGTTTAGCCAAAGATGTTATAGCCTTGATTTTCTCCGGATTAGCTTAAATGCCCCTGTTAGACACCAGAAAGCCCAAGAGCTTTCCTGCCAGTACACCAAAGACACACTTGGCCGGATTAAGCATCATTTTATAAACCCGGAAGTTATCAAAGGTCTCCTTCAAGTCATCGATCAATGTTTGCTCTTTCTGGATTTCATCACAATATCATCCACATAAGCATGAACATTGCAACTAATCTGATTATGAAGACAATTCTGCACACATCACTGATAAGTCGCCTGGGCACTCTTGAGCTCAAAAGGCATAGATACATAGCAGATGGCTCCAAAGGGAGTTATGAAAGCTGTCTTCTCCTGGTCCTTAATTGCCATTTTGATCTGATGGTAACCAGAATAAGCATCCAGAAAACTCAAACGCTCGCAACCCGCCGTAGCATCAATTATTTGATCAATACAAGGGAGGGCAAAAGGATCCGCTTGACAAGCCTTGTTTAAATCTGTGTAGTCCACACACATACGCCAAGTGTCGTTCTTCTTAAGTACCAACACCGGATTAGCCAACCACTCAGGATGAAATACTTCAATGATAAACCCAGCCGCCAAGAGCCTGGCTACCTCCTCACCAATAGCCTTGCGTCTTTCTTCATTGAACCAGCGAAGAAACTGCTTGACTGGTTTAAACTTTGGTTCAACATTAAGTGTGTGCTCAGCGAGTTCCCCCGGTACACCTGGCATGTCAGAAGGCTTCCACGCAAAGATGTCCCGGTTCTCACGGATGAACTCGATGAGCACACTTTCCTATTTCGGATCTAGGTTAGCGCTGATGCTAAACTGCTTTGATGAATCGCTAGGAACAAAATCAACCAGCTTAGTCTCATCAGCTGATTTAAACTTCAAGGCCGGATCATGCTCTGTAGTGGGCTTTTCAAAGAAGTTATATCCGCCGGATCAACATTGTCCTGGTAGAACTTCAACTTCTCTGTTGCACAAACCGACTCGGCATATGCCGCATCACCTTCTTCACATTCCAAAGCGATCTTGTGGCTCCCATGCATTGTGATAGTCCCCTTATGGCCCGGCATCTTGAGCTGCAGATAAACATAACAGGGCCTTGCCATGAACTTAGCATAAGCCGGCCGTCCAAACAGGGCATGATACGGGCTCTTGATTTTCACCACTTCAAAAGTCAATGTCTCTGATCTTGAATCATGCTCATCACCAAAAGCAACCTCTAGAGCTATCTTACCTACTGGATACACCGATTTACCAGGCACCACTCCATGGAAAACGGTGTTGGACGGCTTAAGATTTTTATCTGTTAACCCCACGCGACAGAAGGTTTCATAATAAAGGATATTGATACTACTCCCTCCATCCATGAGTACCTTGGTGAACTTATAACCTCCAACCTGAGGTGCCACCACCAATGCCAGATGACCCGGATTATCAACCCGAGGTGGATGATCCTCTCGACTCCACACAATGGGCTGTTCAGATGAGCGTAAGTAACGGGGCACCGCCGGTTCAACGGAGTTCACTGCCCTTTTATGAAGCTTTTGATTGTGCTTACATAGGCTAATGGTGAAGACATGGTACTGCCCACTGTTCAACTGCTTCGGGTTGCTCTGGTAACCCGACTGCTGCTGCTGTTGTTGATTCCCCTAATGATTATAACCACCTTGGTTGCCTTGATTGCCATGTCTGCTTTGATTACCGTGAAATCCTGAACCGGAACTGCTTCCACCATAACCCGGCCCATGAGATCCGGTGCCTGAACCGCCGGCCGGTCCATGATCATTACAGAAAAATCTGAATTTTTTAACTCTCGCATAATATAACAATCCTTCCAGAGGTGCGTGGCCGGCTTGTCCCGCGACCCGTGCTTTGGGCAGGGCTGGTTTAACAGGTAAGATAGGCGCTCCGGATTGGGACTTGGCTCTCCTCCACGCGGGGGCAGTTTACCCTTACGACGCTGACCATTACCCTGCGCATTGGTATTAGCCACAAAATCTAAATTGTTATCCGCTTTACGCTTACCGTTGTTTCCATGACCCGCCGGGTTATGCTGCTGCCCTTTGGTGCTGCCGCCCTTCTTTCCCTTTCCTGTCTTGTCATCATCAGATTCAGGGTCCTTGGTACTATCAGAGTCGGCATACTTCACCAAGGCTAACATAAGAGTCCCCTGATGCGTCCATTTTGCATCATGCTTTTATATCGATATTTATTGCATTATGGGCTGTTATTACACATTATGTCACCATACTTATGCCTATTCTCTCTTGTTTTACAAGGTTTACATAAGGAGGGAGAATGTCGGCAGCTGGAATTCTGGGCTGGAAAAGGAGCAAATATTAGAGACCTATTCTGCGCAACTCCAAAAGTCCTGAAACTCCACGAAAGTTATTTATGGAAATAATAAAAAATATTGAGCGGAAAAGTACGTCAGAGGGGCCCCACCTGGCCACGAGGGTGGGGGCGCGCCCTACCCCCCTGGGCGCGCCCCCTGCCTCGTGGGCCCCCTGTTGGCCCTCCGGTGGCCATCTTCTGCTATATGAAGTCTTTCGTCTGAAGAAAAATCAGAAGCAAGCTTTTGGGACGAGACTTCGCCGCCACGGGGCGGAACCTTGGCGGAACCAATCTAGGGCTCTGGCAGAGCTATTCTGCCGGGACACTTCCCTCCGGGAGGGGGAAATCATCGCCATCATCAACACCAACGCTCCTTGTTGGAAATATGCCCTAGAGGCAATAATAAATTGGTTATTATTATATTTCATTGTTCATGATAATTGTTTATTATCCATGCTATAATTGTATTGATAGGAAACTCAGATACATGTGTGGATACATAGACAACACCATGTCCCTAGTAAGCCTCTAGTTGACTAGCTCGTTGATCAATAGATGGTTACGGTTTCCTGACCATGGACATTGGATGTCGTTGATAACGGGATCACATCATTAGGAGAATGATGTGATGGACAAGACCCAATCCTAAGCCTAGCACAAGATCGTGTAGTTCGTTTGCTAAGAGCTTTTCTAATGTCAAGTATCATTTCCTTAGACCATGAGATTGTGCAACTCCCGGATACTGTAGGAATGCTTTGGGTGTACCAAATGTCACAACGTAACTGGGTGGCTATAAAGGTGCACTACAGGTATCTCCGAAAGTGTCTGTTGGGTTGGCACGAATCGAGACTGGGATTTGTCACTCCGTGTAAACGGAGAGATATCTCTGGGCCCACTCGGTAGGACATCATCATAATGTGCACATTGTGACCAAGGAGTTGATCACGGGATGATGTGTTACGGAATGAGTAAAGAGACTTGCCGGTAACGAGATTGAACAAGGTATCGGGATACCGACGATCGAATCTCGGGCAAGTACTATACCGGTAGACAAAGGGAATTGTATACGGGATTGATTGAATCCTCGACATCATAGTTCATCCGATGAGATCATCGAGGAGCATGTGGGAGCCAACATGGGTATCCAGATCCCGCTGTTGGTTATTGACCGGAGAGTCGTCTCGGTCATGTCTGCGTGTCTCCCGAACCCGTTGGGTCTACACACTTAAGGTTCGGTGACGCTAGGGTTGTAGAGATATTAGTATGCGGTAACCTGAAAGTTGTTCGGAGTCCCGGATGAGATCCCGGACGTCACGAGGAGTTCCGGAATGGTCCGGAGGTAAAGATTTATATATGGGAAGTCTTATTTTGGTCGCCGGAAAAGTTTCGCACTTTATCGGTATTGTACTGGGAGTGCCGAAAGGGGTCCGGGGGTCCACCAAGGGGGTCCACCAGCCCCGGGGGGCCACAATGTCAAGTATGAATCAGAAACTTCATTGAGAACTAACAAACTATAATCTCAGTCATTGAAGCAATTGCAATTTATCATAACATCAGAAAGAGTCTATGTAAGAGCTTTGTAGCAAGTCCACATACTCAACTATCATTTAGTCTTTCACAATTGCTAACACTCACGCAATACTTGTGGTTACGAAGTTTTAATCGGACATAGAGAAAGATAGGGGCTTATAGTTTCGCCTCCCAACCTTTTACCTCAAGGGTAATGTCAACAATAATAGTTCATGCTAACTTACATCCAATTGGATATATATATCAGGATCTTTTGTCACGACCGGTTTTTCAATAAAGTAATTATTGAGAGACCAATCCCTTTTACGGACCAGCGAGGAAGAATTCCTTCTCACTGGTAGACAATATCTTGGTCACAGAAGAAAAATACCAGGAGTACTAAATATAATACAAGGTTGAGCAGAGACTGCCCAACAATTTATTACATGCACGCTGCTAAAACAAGACGGCGGATAGGGTGGCAAACTACTATCTCACGATAATAACAGTGGTGGAAATATCACCGCGAAGCGAGTGATGTGATTCCAGAAGACTACAGCTCATCGAGCGTTGGAGTGAGGCTCGAGAAGGCTTATTGCGGGTGGCGGAAGCGTAAACAATACAAGTGACCAAAATCCGGGATCGCGCAGGACTGACTGGGACTCCTCTAGGCATCGGACGCGCTATCAAACTCTTCATCCAAGAGATCGCCTACGTCAACATCTGGCCAAATCAACAAGCCAGGTGAGTACTATGAAAGTACTCGCAAGATAGTTCGGACATAAGATATAACAAATGTAAACATGAAGCATATGAACAAGTTAACCGGTGCGATTAGACATAGCGGTAATAAATACTGGGTGCCAAGCGAGGGTCTGAATGACGCCTCGAGCGGAAACTGCAGAATAGTAATACTGGTGCCAAACGAGTGTCTGAAAGACTCCTCAAGCGGAAAATGCGGAATAATAATGCCACAGTCGGGCGTCGGGGCGACACCACATAAAGGGCTGATAACAGAAAATAAAGACAGTGCATGCCGCAGTCGGACGTCTGAGCGACATCACATAAAGGGCTTATATTTAAGGTGAGAAACGAGTACACGCCACAGTCGGACGTCTGCGCGACGTCTCATAAAGGGCTTATATCACAACTCATTAATACAATAGTTCGGGAACATAAATTATCACAAGCATGAGACCAATATAAAGTTAGTCCATCCACAGGAATAACAGTAAATCTGAATTTACCACTTGAGCTTGTTTACCGGGGACAAGTTTTTCAGACAGATAGATATGGATATAATACTTACACTGCTTGATCTTAGATACGATGATTTGGAAAGAATTGACTCTGCAGAGTTTGTACTTAACCACAGCCAACGGATTTCAGTAGTCACGGGGACTAGTTCCGTCTACGGTGTTTTGGAAGAAACACGTCTAACCAGTACACACCCAATTCAACCATCCGAAGCCAGGGATCACCCTCGGCAACGTCCAAGAAAAACCTTGAGACGGGGAGGCTGCAACCTCGCGTAGCATGGGATCAAATTTATATACGCGCGCTCTAAGGGGGTGCCCCCCCCTCTCGGTCCCAACCGGAAACACCCATGCCCCCTGACCGGATGACTGGCTTTAATCCTGGGCCAAGGTACCATCATCCCGGCCTCTCTGTTTGGTGTGTACACGGAAAGAGGTTACCAACTTACTAAACCGCATCCTGGCAATGAGACATGTGGTAGCACGGAAAGGGGAAAGAACGGTAACGCGGCTCCAACCACGTTAGCGTCGGAGAAAGTCGGATGACGCAAGGCTGGCATGCTACAACAGTACCACCTTGCTGCCCTTCATGTCACCACATGATTAGGCTATCTCTCATCAGAGATCATCGCAACTTTGGAACATGCGGGAAAAGATCGATAACGTGGCTCCAACCACGTTAACGTCGAAGAAAGTCGGATGACGCAAGGCTGGTATGCTACAACAGTACCACCTTGCTGCCCTTCATGTCACCACATGATTAGGCCACCTCTCATCAGAGGTCATCGCAACTTTGGGACAACCGGGTCGTTGCCTTACAAGCAACGAGGTATTTACCGGCACTCATTTGCCACGCACAAACTTTCACGTGAACATGTAAAACACCTGTCATATCAAATGTTCAAAACATGCTTGCCTGGTTCGGAGAAGTCGGAGTCTAGCTCGGCGAAGTTCGCGGCTCCGTCACCTCTCTCGGAACCTACAGCAATCACGAAAAGGGTACTAACGTGAAAACCAACACATGCACAGAAACTTTTCCAAATATTTTTCAAATAAATCCCATAAAAAACTAGACAAAATTTGAAGATTGTCAGAAAAAGAATCACTCAAAAATACCTTTTTATTAAAAATTTATATAGGTTTCTGTCCAGGGACTTATCTGTAATGAAACAGAAAAGTTCTAGGGTTTTAACTGAGAAAACAGAAAACGCTTCGGCTGGGAATGCGCAAGCGCAAAGGAGGAGACGTATTTTGCCCGAAGGCGCCAATAGAAAACGGTTCGCGAATAAAAGAACAGAGGCTGACATGCGGGGTCCACATGTCAGGTTTGAAAAGCTCGTCGGCGCCCGAAGACTGCGGTGGACGCCGGCGTCGAACCACGGCGAGTGAGGAGAAACGGAGGGTACCAAGAGCTTCAGCGTCTTCTTCCGCGTCGGTGGGTGGTGGACTCGTCCAACGGGGAGCACCACGTCGATGGCGACACTATCTCCGGCGGACGGCGGCTCGGGTGAGGATGGGGAACTCCGGTGGAGGGCTGCAAGCTTCAAATTGAGGCGCGGGTCAGAACGAGGGATGCAAGGTGAAGCTACTGGCAAGAGAATGGAGGCGGAGGAGCACACACGGGGGCGAATCGGGCTGGATCCCGTGGCGGGTCGCGGCGGCCGGAGTCGAGGAAGGAGACCTCCTCGAGGCTCTTCCAGTGGCTAGGCGTGCTCTAGGGGGAGTGTAGGGATGGTGGGTGCTCGAGTTGAAGCTCGGGGCCTCTATTTATAGGCGGATCGACGGGGTGGCCGTGAACGGAGAATCTCCGGCGAGCGATTACGGCGGAGCAGTGGATTGGCAGGGGGTTTGAGCGGCCGGGCAGCATCAGTGGAGGTTACTGGATTCGTTTTGCAGCTAAACGGGGTCGGTCTTGGCGTAATGGCGTCGGTCCACGGTGCGGTGACCGCACGGGCTCAACGGCGGCAGAGAGCGCGCTCCGCGCCCTGCGGTTCGCGACGAGAGCGGCAGCGCGTTCGGGGGAGTGGAAGGCCACGCGGCGAGCTCCGGTGGTTTGGGCGGCGCTGGGTGGCGTCGTCGGCGCCGTGTCTCCTGCTGGCATCCGCAAAGCCGCCGCCGGCGTCGGTCACGGGGCGGCGCACCTTCTGCTGCTCGTCGCCGACGCCCGCAAGGCGCCAGGCGTTCGTGCGGTGCAGGAACAAGGGGGCGGGGACGAGGAGCAAGGCGACGCGGTGGCACTGGCGAGATCGACGTCCTCCTCTGAAGAAAACGACAACAGCCACTGACTGAATCTCTGAACTTTCTGAACTTTGACAAGGACAGTGCACTGCAGGTGTTCGACAGAAGGTTTTGCCTATGAGGTAAATTTTTCTGGAGCTGTAACTTGGTGAGATGACCACTCAATGCACCCAGAGGCTGCCTGATTTTACTTGGAATTTTTGGAGAAGGTTTGGAATGAATTTCACCAAATTTGACAAATCTGGTCCAAACTTGCAGCAAGTGTAGTTTGAAAATTTTGAACTGGAGACCAGTGGATCTTCATGGTTCTAGGTTGAGGGTACAAAGGACCAGGGAGGAGAGTTGGTTTGGGGGCAAGAATCAAAACAGAAAATGGAGTTCCTTTGTAAATCTCCAAGTGGTAGAATAGAAGACAGAAATTTGTTTGAATATAATTTGAATGGAAATAATCACATGGGGAGGTTCAACTTGCTGGATTTGATGCAAATCATGATCCAGAGGTGAGGGAGGAGTTAGGAGAGAGGATTTGCACTAAGGCCATGGCAAGAAGGAATTGTTGAAAGTGGCAAAGGATTTTCCAAAAGCCATAGTGCAAATTCAAAAAGGCTTTCAAAAGTTATTTTCCCCAAAAGAAAAACATTTTGTCTTGAGTCCAAATGAAAGGCAAGAACTTCCAAGACCAAAGGCAGATCTTGGGTGAATCCAAATGAAACTTTTGCCCTAAGGAAAAATATTTGAGGGTGAGAGTTCTCTTAAAGGAAAAATTTAAATCACTCCCCTCAAGTCGAATGGAAATCTTTTTTGAAAAATCCAACTATAAACTTGGGTGTCACACGACCTTACACGTACACTTACGTGAGACAGGTTCCACCGACTGACATGCACTAGTTGCATAAGGTGGCTAGCGGGTGTCTGTCTCTCCCACTTTAGTCGGATCGGATTCGATGAAAAGGGTCCTTATGAAGGGTAAATAGAAATTGGCATATCACGTTGTGGCTTTTGCATAGGTAAGAAACGTTCTTGCTAGAAACCCATAGCAGCCAGGTAAAACATGCAACAACAATTAGAGGACGTCTAACTTGTTTTTGCAGGGTATGCTATGTGATGTGATATGGCCAAAAGGATGTGATGAATGATATATGTGATGTACGAGATTGATCATGTTCTTGTAATAGGAATCACGACTTGCATGTCGATGAGTATGACAACCGGCAGGAGCCATAGGAGTTGTCTTAATTTATTGTATGACCTGCGTGTCAATGAACATGCCATGTAATTACTTTACTTTATTGCTAACCGTTAGCCATAGTAGTAGAAGTAATAGTTGGCGAGACAACTTCATAAAGACACAATGATGGAGATCATGATGATGGAGATCATGGTGTCATGCTGGTGACGAAGGTGATCATGCCGCGCCTCGAAGATGGAGATCAAAGGCGCAGGATGATATTGGCCATATCACGTCTCTTTATGATTTGCATGTGATGTTTATCATGTTTACATCTTATTTGCTTAGAACGACGGTAGCATAAATAAGATGATCCCTCACTAAAATTTCAAGAGACGTGTTCCCCCTAACTGTGCACCGTTGCGAAGGTTCGTTGTTTCGAAGCACCACGTGATGATCGGGTGTGATCGATTCTAACGTTCGAATACAACGGGTGTTGACGAGCCTATCATGTACAGACATGGCCTCGGAACACATGCGAAACACTTAGGTTGACTTGACGAGCCTAGCATGTACAGACATGGCCTCGGAACACAAGAGACCGAAAGGTCGAACATGAGTCGTATAGTAGATACGATCAACATGGAGATGTTCACCGATGATGACGAGTCCGTCTCACGTGATGATCGGACACGGCCTAGTTTGACTCGGATCATGTATCACTTAGATGACTAGAGGGATGTCTACCTGAGTGGGAGTTCATTAAATAATCAGATGAACCTAATTGTCATGAACATAGTCAAAAGGTCTTTGCAAATTATGTCATAGCTTGCGCTTTAGTTCTACTGCTTAAGATATGTTCCTAGAGAAAATTTAGTTGAAAGTTGATAGTAGCAATTATGCGGACTGGGTCCGTGAACTGAGGATTGTCCTCATTGCTGCACAGAAGGCTTATGTCCTTAATGCACCTCTCGGTGTGCTGAACCTAAGCGTCGTCTGTAGATGTTGCGAAACATCTGACATACACGTTTTGATGACTACGTGATAGTTCAGTGCGTAATGCTAACGGTTTAGAATTATGGCACCAAAGACGTTTTTCAAACGTCGCAGAACATATGAGATGTTTCGAAGACTGAAATTGGGATTTCAGACTAGTGCCCACGTCAAGAGGTATGAGACCTCTGACAAGTTTCTTAAGCCTGCAAAATAAGGGTGAAAAGCTCAAGCGTTGAGCATGTGCTCATATTGTCTAAGTACCACAATCACTTGAATCAAGTGGGAGTTAATCTTCCAGATGAGATAGTGATGGTTCTCCATAGTCACTGCCACCAAGCTATTAGAGCTTCGTGATGAACTATAACATATCAGGGATAGATATGATGATCCTTGAGCAACTCGCGATGTTTGACACCGCGAAAGTAGGAATCAAGAAGGAGCATCAATTGTTGATGGTTAGTCAAACCACTAGTTTCTAGAAGGGCAAGGGCAAAAGGGATACTTCATGAAACAGCAAATCATTTGCTGCTCTAGTGAAGAATCCCAAGGTTGAACCCAAACCCGAGACTAAGTGCTTCTGTAATGAGGGGAACGGTCACTGAAGCAAAACTACCCTAGATACTTGGTAGATGAGAAGGCAGGCAAGGTCGACAGAAGTATATTGGATATACATTATATGAATGTGTACTTTACTAGTACTCCTAGCAGCACCAGGGTATTAGATGCCGGTTCGGTTGCTAAGTGTTAGTAACTCGAAATAAAAGCTGCGGAGTAAACGGAGACTAGCTAAAGGTGAGATGACGATATGTGTTGGAAGTGTTTCCAAGATTGATGTGATCAAGCATCGCATGCTCCCTCTACCATCGAGATTTGGTGTTTGCGTTGAGCATGATTGGATTATGTTTATCGCAATACGGTTATTCATTTAAGGAGAATAATTGTTACTCTGTTTATTTGAATAATACCTTCAATGGTCTTGCACCTAAAATGAATCTCGATCGCAGTGATACACATGTTCGTGCCAAAAGATATAAAATAGTAATGATAGTACCACATACTTGTGGCACTGCCATTTGAGTCATATTGGTATAGAACGCATGAACAAGCTCCATGTAGATGGATCTTTGGACTCACTCGTTTTTGAAAAGATTGAGACATGCGAACCATGTCTATTGGTATATATGCATGAAGAAACTCCATGCAGATGGATCATTTGGACTCACTTGATTTTGAATCACTTGAGACATGCAAATCATACCACATGGGCAAGATGACTGAAAGGCCTCGTTTTCAGTAAAATGGAACAAGAGAGCAACTTGTTGGAAGTAATACATTTTGATGTATGCAGTCCAATGAGTGCTGAGGCATGCAGTGGATATCGTTATGTTCTTACTTCACAGATGATTTGAGTAGATGTTGAGTGTATTTACTTGATGAAACACAAGTCTGAATTATTGAAAGGTTCAAGTAATTTCAGAGTGAAGTTGAAGATCGTCGTGACAAGAGGATAAAATGTCTATAATATGATCATAGAGACATCTGAGTTACGAGTCTGGCACACAATTAAGACATTGTGGAAAGTGTTTCACAATTAATACCGCCTGGAACACCACAGTGTGATGGTGTGTCCGAACATCATAACTGCACCCTATTGGATATGGTGCATGCCATGATGTCTCTTATCGAATTACAACTATCGGTTATGGGTTAGGCATTAGAGACAACCGCATTCACTTTAAATAGGGCACCACGCAATTCCGTTGAGACGACACCGTTTAGAGAAACCTAAGTTGTCGTTTCTTAAAAGTTTGGGGCTGCGATGCTTATGTGAAAAAGTTTCAACCCAAAGCGGATAAATGCATCTTCATAGAAAACCCAAAACAGTTGGGTAT
The DNA here is from genome assembly GCF_002575655.3 of Aegilops tauschii subsp. strangulata. Lineage (NCBI taxonomy): Eukaryota > Viridiplantae > Streptophyta > Magnoliopsida > Poales > Poaceae > Aegilops > Aegilops tauschii. The sequence continues at coordinate 394,748,379 of NC_053035.3, forward strand.
ACCTCCTATTTCAGATCTGGAAGCAAAAGTAATTGCTTCTAGAAACGAGTCTTTTCTCGAGGAAAAGTTTCTCTCGAAAGAATTGAGTGGGAGGATGGTGGAGACTTGATGAGGTTATTGAACCATGACTTCAACTAGTGTGTAGCAGGGCACAGGAAGTTGTTCCTGTGGCACCTACACCAATTGAAGTGGAAGCTTATGATAGTGATCATGAAACTTCGGATCAAGTCACTACCAAACCTCGTAGGACGACTAGGATGCAAACTACTCCAGAGTGGTGCGTAATCCTGTCTTGGAAGTCATGTTGCTAGACAACAATGAACCTACGAGCTATGGAGAAGCGATGGTGGGCCTGGATTCCGACGAATGGCTCGAGGCCATAAAATCCGAGAGAGGATCCATGAACTACTTGATAGTCGTAAGGCTGTTGGGTGCAGATGGATTTTAAAAGGAAGACAGACAATTATGGTAAGTGTCACCATTAAGAAAGCTCGGCTTGTCGTTAAGATGTTTTCCGACAAGTTCAAGGAGTTGACTACGATGAGACTTTCTCACTCGTAGCGATGCTTAAGTCCGTCGGAATCATGTTAGCATTAGCTGCATTTATGAAATCTGGCAGATGGATGTCAAAACAAGTTTCCTTACCATTTTTCGTAAGGAAAGGTTGTATGTGATACAACCAGAAGGTTTTTGTCAATCCTGAAAGATGCTAACAAGTATGCAAAGCTCCAGCAATCCTTCTAAGGACTGGAGTAAGCATCTCGGAGTTGGAATGTATGCTTTGATGAGATGATCAAAGTTTTTGGGTTTATACAAAGTTTGTTAGAAACTTGTATTTACAATAAAGTAAGTGGGAGCGCTACAACATTTCTGATAAGTATGTGTGAATGACATATTGTTGATCCGAAATGATGTAAAATTTCTGGAAAGCATAAAGGGTTGTTTGAAAGGAGTTTTTCAAAGGAAGACCTGGATAAAGCTGCTTACATATTGGGCATCAAGATCTATAGAGATAGATCAAGACGCCTGATGATACTTTCAAAGAACGCACACCTTGACATGATTTTGAAAGAGTTCAAAATAGATCAGCAAAGAAGGAGTTCTTGGCTGTGTAACAAGGTGTGAGTATTGAATAAGACTCAAGACCTGACCACAGCAGAAGAGAGAGAAAGGACGAAGGTTGTCCCCTATGCTTTAGACGTAGGCTCTACAGTATGCTATGCTGTGTACCGCACATGAAGTGTACCTTGCCATGAGTTGGTCAAGGGGTACAATAGTGATCCGGGAATGGATCACATGACAGCGGTCGAACTTATCCTTAGTATCTAGTGGACTAAGGAATTTTCTCGATTATGGAGGTGAAAAGGAGTTCGTCGTAAAGGGTTACGTCGATGCGAACTTTGACACTAATCCGGATGACTCTGAGTAGTAAACCGGATTCGTATGGTAGAGCAGTTATTTGAAATGGCTCCAAGTAGCGCGTGGTAGCATGCACAAGATGACATAGATATTCGTAAAGCACACACGGATCTGAAAGGTTCAGACCCGTTGACTAATAACCTCTCTCACAAGCATAACATGATCAAACCAAAACTCATTGAGTGTTAATCACATAGTGATGTGAACTAGATTGTTGACTCTAGTAAACTCTTGGATGTTGGTCACATGGTGATGTGACCTGTGAGTGTTAATCACATGGTGATGTGAACTAGATTATTGACTCTAGTGCAAGTGGGAGACTGTTGGAAATATGCCCTAGAGGCAATAATAAATTGGTTATTATTATATTTCCTTGTTCATGATAATCGTTTATTATCCATGCTAGAATTGTATTGATAGGAAACTCAGATACATGTGTGGATACATAGACAACACCATGTCCCTAGTAAGCCTCTAGTTGGCTAGCTCGTTGATCAATAGATGGTTACGGTTTCCTGACCATGAACATTGGATGTCGTTGATAACGGGATCACATCATTAGGAGAATGATGTGATGGACAAGACCCAATCCTAAGCCTAGCACAAGATCGTGTAGTTCGTTTGCTAAGAGCTTTTCTAATGTCAAGTATCATTTCCTTAGACCATGAGATTGTGCAACTCCCGGATACCGTAGGAATGCTTTGGGTGTACCAAACGTCACAACGTAACTGGGTGGCTATAAAGGTGCACTACAGGTATCTCCGAACGTGTCTGTTGGGTTGGCACGAATCGAGACTGGGATTTGTCACTCCGTGTAAACGGAGAGGTATCTCTGGGCCCACTCGGTAGGACATCATCATAATGTGCACAATGTGACCAAGGAGTTGATCACGGGATGATGTGTTACGGAACGAGTAAAAAGACTTGCCGGTAACGAGATTGAACAAGGTATCGGGATACCGACGATCGAATCTCGGGCAAGTACTATACCGGTAGACAAAGGGAATTGTATACAGGATTGATTGAATCCTCGACATCCTAGTTCATCCGATGAGATCATCGAGGAGCATGTGGGAGCCAACATGGGTATCCAGATCCCGCTGTTGGTTATTGACCGGAGAGTCGTCTCGGTCATGTCTGCGTGTCTCCCGAACCCGTAGGGTCTACACACTTAAGGTTCGGTGACGCTAGGGTTGTAGAGATATTAGTATGCGGTAACCCGAAAGTTTTTCGGAGTCCCGGATGAGATCCCGGACGTCACGAGGAGTTCCGGAATGGTCCGGAGGTAAAGATTTATATATGGGAAGTCTTATTTTGGTCGCCGGAAAAGTTTCGCACTTTATCGGTATTGTACCGGGAGTGCCGAAAGGGGTCCGGGGGTCCACCAGCCCCGGGGGGCCACATGGGATGTGGGGTGTGCGCCTTGGCCTATATGGGCCAAGGGAACCAGCCCCAAGAGGCCCATGCGCCAAGAGATAAGATAAAGGGAGAGTCCTAAAGGAGGAAGGCACCTCCGAGGTGCCTTGGGGAGGATGGACTCCTCCCTGGCCGCACCCTTCCTTGGAGGAAGGGCCAAGGTTGCGCCCCCCTCTCCCTTGGCCCTATAAATAGTGCGGGGAGGGAGGGCAGCAATACCTAAGCCCTGGCGCCTCCCTCTCCCTCCTGTGACACATCTCCCTCCTCCCGCAGCGCTTGGCGAAGCCCTGTTGGAATCCGCTACTTCCACCACCACACCGTCGTGCTGCTGGATCTCCATCAACCTCTCCTCCCCCCTTTCTAGATCAAGAAGGAGGAGACGTTGCTGTTCCGTAGGTGTGTTGAACGCGGAGGTGCCGTCCGTTCGGCGCTAGGATCATCGGGGATTTGGATCACGACGAGTACGACTCCATCAACCCCGTTCTCTTGAACGCTTCCGCTCGCGATCTACAAGGGTATGTAGATGCACTCCCCTTCCTCTCGTTGCTAGATTACTCCATAGATTGATCTTGGTGATGCGTAGAAAATTTTTAATTTCTGCTACGTTCCCCAACACTCCTGTCATCGGGAGAGGGAAATCTCCATCAACATCTTCACCAGCACCATCTCCTCTCAAACCCTAGTTCATCTCTTGTATCCAATTCTTGTCTCTAAGTCCGGGATTGGTACTTGTAGGTTGCTAGTAGTGTTGATTACTCCTTGTAGTTGATGCTAGTTGGTTTATTTGGTGGAAGATCATATGTTCAGATCCTTTATGCATATTAATACCGCTCTGATTATGAACATGAATATGCTTTGTGAGTAGTTACGTTTGTGCCTGAGGACATGGGAGAAGTCTTGCTATTAGTAATCATGTGAATTTGGTATTCGTTCGATATTTTGATGAGATGTATGTTGTCTATCCTCTAGTGGTGTTATGTGAACGTCGACTACATAACACTTTACCATTGTTTGGGCCTAGAGGAAGGCATTAGGAAGTAATAAGTAGATGATGGGTTGCTAGAGTGACAGAAGCTTAAACCCTAGTTTATGTGTTGCTTCGTAAGGGGCTGATTTGGATCCATATGTCTCATGCTATGGTTAGGTTTACCTTAATACTTTTGTTGTAGTTGCGGATGCTTGCAATAGAGGTTACTCATAAGTGGGATGATTGTTCAAGTAAGAACAGCACCCAAGCACCGGTCCACCCACATATCAAATTATCAAAGTACCGAATGTGAATCATATGAACGTGATGAAAGCTAGCTTGACGATAATTCCCATGTGTCCTCGGGAGCGCTTTTCTCCATATAAGAGTTTGTCCAGGCTTGTCCTTTGCTACAAAAAGGATTGGGCCACTTTGCTGCACTTTATTTACTTTTGTTACTTGTTGCTCGTTACAAATTATCCTATCACAAAACAACCTATTACCTATTATTTCAGTGCTTGCAGAGAATACCTTGCTGAAAACCGCTAATCATTTCCTTCTGCTCCTCGTTGGGTTCGACACTCTTACTTATCGAAAGGACTACGATAGATCCCCTATACTTGTGGGTCATCAAGACTCTTTTCTAGCACCGTTGCCGGGGAGTGAAGCGCCTTTGGTAGGTGGAATTTGGTAAGGAAAAAATTTATATAGTGTGCTGAAATTTACTGTCACTTGTTACTATGGAAAGTAATCCTCTGAGGGGCTTGTTCAGGGTATCTTCACCCCGACCAGTAGAGCAAAGAGTTGCTCCTCAACCTGCTGAACCTACTGAAAATGAAAATTTCCACTTTGAGATTCCTTCGGGTATGTTAGAAAAACGACTAGCTAATCCTTTTGCAGGAGATGGAACAAAGCTTCCTGATGAGCACCTAATCTTTGTGGATGAAGTTTGTGGATTATTTAAGCTTGCAGGTATACCCGGTGATTTTATTAAGAAGAAGGTCTTCCCTTTATCTTTGAAGGTAGATGCATTGACATGGTATAGGCTATGTGATGAGACGGGATCATGGAACTACAAACGATTGAAATTGGAATTTCATCAGAAATTTTATCCTATGCATCTTGTTCATCGTGATCGCAATTATATATATCATTTTTGGCCTCGCGAAGGAGAAAGCATCGCTCAAGCTTGGGGGAGGCTTAAATCAATGTTATATTCATGCCCCAATCATGAGCTCTCAAGAGAAATGATTATTCAGAATTTTTATGCTCGACTTTCTGATAACAATCGCACCATGCTCGATACTTCTTGTGTTGGCTCTTTTATGATGAAGACTATTGAATGCAAATGGGATTTATTGGATATAATTAAACGCAACTCTGAAGATTGGGATCTCGACGAAGGTAAGGAGTCAGGTATGACACCTAAGTTTGATTGTGTTAAATCTTTTATGGATACCGATGTTTTCCGTAAATTTAGCACTAAATATGGACTTGACTCTGAGATAGTAGCTTCTTTCTGTGAATCCTTTGCTGCTCATATTGATCTTCCTAAGGAGAAGTGGTTTAAATATCATCCTCCCATAGAAGTAAAAGTAGCTGCACCTATTAAAGTTGAAGAAAAGACTATCACTTATAATGATCCTATTCTTCCTACTTCTTATGTTGAGAAACCACCCTTCCCTGTTAGGATAAAGGATCATGCTAAAGCTGCAACTGTGGTCCGTAAAAGCAATATTAGAACTTATACACCTCCTGAGCAAATTAAAGTTGAACCTAATATTGCTATTGTTAAAGATCTCTTGGCTGATAATATTGATGGGCATGTTATTTATTTCTGTGATGAAACTGCTAGAATTGCTAAACCTTGTGCTAAAGATAAACATAGACCTGTGGTAGGCATGCCTGTTATATCTGTTAAAATAGGAGATCATTGTAATCATGGCCTATGTGACATGGGTGCTAGTGCTAGTGCAATACCTATTGGCCTGTACAATGAAATTAAGCATGATATTGCACCCGCTGAGTTAGAAGATATTGATGTTACAATTAAACTTGCCAATAGAGATACTATTTCACCAATGGGAATTGTTAGAGATGTTGAAGTCTTGTGTGGGAAAACTAAATATCCTGCTGATTTTCTTGTTCTTGGTTCCCCACAAGATAGCTTTTGTCCCATTATATTTGGTAGACCCTTCTTGAACACTGTTAATGCTAGGATAGACTGCGAAAAGGATGTTGTTACTATTGGTTTGGGTGATATGTCTCATGAGTTTAATTTCTCTTAATTTAGTAGACAGCACCGTGAAGAGGAATTGCCTAGTAAGGATGAAATAATTGGTCTTGCTTCTATTGCCGTACCTCCTAGTGATCCTTTAGAACAATATTTGCTAGACCATGAAAATGATATGTTTATGAATGAAAGAAGGGAAATAGATGAAGTATTCTTTAAACAGGAACCTATCCTGAAACAGAATTTTCTTGTTGAAATCTTAGGGGATCCTCCTCCACCCAAGGGAGATCCCGTGTTTGAGCTTAAACCGTTGCCTGATATTCTTAAATATGCTTATCTTGATGAGAAAAAGATATATCCTGTTATTATTAGTGCTAACCTTTCAGAGCAGGAAGAAGAAAGATTATTGAAAACTCTAAAGAAGCACCGTGCTACTATTGGATATACTCTTGATGATCTTAAGGGAATTAGTCCCACTCTATGTCAACATAAAATAAATTTGGAGGAAGATGCAAAACCAGTTCGTGATCATCAACGACGGCTGAATCCTAAAATGAAAGAAGTGGTAAGAAAGGAAATACTAAAGCTTCTAGAGGCAGGTATAATTTGTCCCGTTCCTGATAGTCAGTGGGTAAGTCCTGTCCATTGTGTCCCTAAGAGGTGAGGTATTACCGTCGTTCCTAATGATAAAGATGAATTGATCCCGCAAAGAATTATTACAGGTTATAGGATGGTAATTGATTTCCGCAAATTAAATAAAGCTACTAAAAAGGATCATTACCCCTTACCTTTTATTGATCAAATGCTAGAAATATTATCCAAACATTCACATTTTTGCTTTCTAGATGGTTATTCTGGTTTCTCTCAAATACCTGTGTCAGCCAATGATCAATCAAAGACTACTTTTACTTGCCCTTTTGGTACTTTTGCTTATAGACGTATGCCTTTTGGTTTATGTAATGCACCTGCTACCTTTCAAAGATGCATGATGGCTATATTCTCTGACTTTTGTGAAAAGATTTGTGAGGTTTTCATGGACGAATTTTCCGTCTATGGATCCTGTTTTGATGATTGCTTGAGCAACCTTGATCGAGTTTTGCAGAGATGTGAAGAAACTAATCTTGTCCTGAATTGGGAAAAGTGCCACTTTATTGTTAACGAAGGTATTGTCTTGGGGCATAAAGTTTCTGAAAGAGGTATTGAAGTTGATAAAGCCAAGGTTGATGCTATTGAAAAGATGCCATGTCCCAAGGACATCAAAGGTATAAGAAGTTTCCTAGGTCACGCCGGTTTTTATAGGAGGTTCATTAAGGACTTCTCAAAAATTTCTTGGCCTCTGACTAATTTATTACAAAAAGATATACCGTTTGTTTTCGATGATGATTGTGTAGAAGCATTTGAAATACTTAAGAAAGCATTGATCTCTGCACCTATTGTTCAGCCACCTGATTGGAATTTACCCTTTGAAATTATGTGTGATGCTAGTGATTATGCTGTAGGTGCTGTTCTAGGGAAAAGAGTTGATAAGAAATTAAATGTTATCCAATATGCTAGTAAGACTCTAGACAATGCTCAGAGAAATTATGCTACTACTGAAAAGGAATTCTTAACAGTCGTATTTGCTTGTGATAAGTTCAGACCTTATATTGTTGATTCTAAAGTAACTATTCACACTGATCATGCTGCTATTAAATATCTTATGGAAAAGAAAGATGCTAAACCTGGACTTATTAGATGGGTTCTCTTGCTACAAGAATTTGATTTGCAGATTGTTGATAGAAAGGGAGCTGAGAACCCCGTTGCAGACAACTTGTCTAGATTAGAAAATGTTCTTGATGACCCACTACCTATTGATGACAGCTTTCCGGATGAGCAATTAAATGTCATAAATACTTCTCGTACTACTCCATGGTATGCTGATTATGCTAATTATATTTTTGCTAAATTTATACCACCTAGTTTCACCTACCAGCAAAAGAAAAAGTTCTTCTATGATTTGAGACATTACTTTTGGGATGACCCACATCTTTATAAAGAAGGAGTAGATGGTGTTATTAGACGTTGTGAACCTGAGCATGAACAGGAACAGATCCTACGCAAGTGTCACTCCGAGGCTTATGGAGGACACCACGCTGGAGATAGAACTGCACATAAGGTATTGCAATCCGGTTTTTATTGGCCTACTCTCTTCAAGGATGCCCGTAAGGTTGTCTTGTCTTGTGATGAATGTCAAAGAATTGGTAATATTAGTAGACGTCAAGAAATGCCTATGAATTATTCACTTGTTATTGAACCATTTGATGTTTGGGGCTTTGATTATATGGGACCTTTTCCTGCCTCTAATGGATACACACATATTTTAGTTGTTGTTGATTACGTTACTAAGTGGGTAGAAGCTATTCCAACTAGTAGTGCTGATCATAACACTTCTATTAAGATGCTGAAAGAAGTTATTTTTCCAATGTTTGGAGTCCCTAGATATTTAATGACTGATGGTGGTTCACATTTTATTCATGGTGCTTTTCGTAAAATGCTGGCTAAGTACGATGTTAATCATAGAATTGCATCTCCTTATCACCCGCAGTCTAGTGGTCAAGTAGACTTGAGTAATAGAGAGCTCAAATTAATTTTGCAAAAGATTGTTAATAGATCTAGAAATAATTGGTCCAAGAAACTTGATGATGCATTATGGGCCTATAGAACTGCATGTAAAAATCCTATGGGTATGTCTCCGTATAAAATGGTTTATGGAAAAGCATGTCACTTACCTCTCAAAGTAGAACATAAGGCTTATTGGGCTATTAAGGAGCTCAACTATGATTTCAAACTTGCCAGTGAGAAGAGGTTATTTGACATTAGCTCACTTGATGAATGGAGAACCCAAGCCTACGAGAATGCCAAGTTGTTTAAAGAAAAAGTTAAAAGATGGCATGACAAAAGAATACAAAAGCGTGAGTTTAATGTTGGTGATTATGTATTGCTATACAACTCTCGTTTAAGATTTTTTGCAGGAAAACTTCTCTCTAAATGGGAGGGTCCTTACGTCATCGAGGAGGTCTATCGTTCCGGTGCCATAAAAATCAACAACTTCGAGGGCACAAATCTGAAGGTGGTGAACGGTCAAAGAATTAAACATTATATCTCAGGTAATCCTATAAATATTGAAACCAATGTTATTGAAACCGTAACACCGGAGGAATACATAAGGGACACTTTCCGGAATGTCCCAGACTCCGAAAAGGAATAGGTATGTGGTACGGTAAGTAAACCGACTCCAAAACAGTTTTAATGGCAATTTTTCTCCGTTTTGGAATATTTAGAAAAATAGAAAAATAAGAAGCAGTCCGGGAAGGACACGAGGCCTCCACGAGGGTGGAGGGCGCGCCCTACCCTACTGGGCGTGCCCCCTACCTCGTGGGCACCTCGTGTGCTCTCCGGACTCCGTTTTCTTGCACGATACGTATTTTCGTCGGTAAAAATTCATTATATAATCTCGCAAAGGTTTTGACCACCATATCACGGAATTGTCTTCTGTTCTTGTTTCGAGTTGTTGCTGCTGCAGATTAGAGCAAGATGTCTTCTCAAGAGTCAGTCGGGGAGAGCCGGGTGTCTCATCCGGCATCAGGATAAAGGACAAACAGCGATGCTGACCACTTTGGGCCAGCAACGGAGGAAGATATGGAGGCTGATTTGATGAGGATAGATGCCATGGAGGAGGATCAAGAAGTCACTTCTCGCTTCTGGGCTGGATTCACGATGGGGGAACTACCGAGCTCAGCTATTCCAAACTCGGTTATCCCTTCCAATGTTAGATTTCTTTCTTATGAAAATATGAAGAAGAGTGTCACTTGTTCTCCCGCAGCTATGCAACACCCTTGGGTGCAAGGAGCTTTAGCCGTTACAGGGAAGCTTCGTAAGGAGATAATGGATCTCAAGCAGCAACTCAATAAGCTCGAGGAGGAGAATCGTATCCCGAGGGGCATTATCGCCAAGAATATCACATCACCATCCCCGAAGAAGGAGACATAACCACATGGGTATGGGCACTCCCCTTGGCAACTGCCAAGCTTGGGGGAGATGCCCCAGTATTGTATCACCATCACACTCCTATCTTTACCGTTTTTCTTAGTTCGATCCTATTAGTAGTATCTTGATCTAGTAGAATAAAGTTTTGGTATGATCTAGTTTTGAGTTTTGCTTTATGTTCCCTCTATGTAATCGAGTCCGTAAGCTATATAATAAAGATTAGTGTTGAGTCAAGGGCTTGATTATCTTGCTATGATCTTGAGTGAATAAAAGAAAATAGAAAAGAGTAAAAAGAAATAAAGAGATCATATTGAACTTATGGAGAGTAATGACTTCACATAGAAAGAGTATGATGATTAAGAATTGTTGAGAGTTGACAAACATAGCTTTGGTCATCGTTGCAATTAATAGGAAGTAATAAAGAAAGAGAGGTTTTACATATAAATATATTATCATGGACATCTTTTATGATTGGGAGCACTCATTAAAATATGGCATGCTAAAGAGTTAATGTTGGACAAGGAAGACAACATAATGGGTTATGTTTTCTTATATCTGAGATAAAGTATATTGTCATGGATCATCCAACATGAGCTTGCCTTTCCCCCTCATGCTAGCCAAATTCTTTGCACCAAGTAGAGATACTACTTGTGCTTCCAGAAACCCTTAAACCGGTTTTGCCATGAGAGTCCACCATATCTACCTATGGATTGAGTAAGATCCTTCAAGTAAGTTGTCATCGGTGCAAGCAAGAAAAATTGCTCTTTAAATATGTATGATTGATTGGTGTGGAGGAAATAAGCTTTATACGATCTTGTGATGTGGAAGAAATAAAAGCGACAGACTACATAATAAAGGTTCATATCACAAGGGGTAATATAAAGTGACGTTTCTTCGCATTAAGATTTCGTTCATCCAACCCTGAAAGCGCATGGCAACCTCTGCTTCCCTCTGCGAAGGGCCTATCTTTTATTATTATCTTCTACCTTATGCAAGAGTCATGGTGATCTTCACCTTTCCTTTTTACATTTTTTCCTTTGGAAAGCACAAGATGTTGGAAAGATCTTGATATATATATCTAATTGGATGTAAGTTAGCATGAGTTATTATTGTTGACATTACCCTTGAGGTAAAAGGTTGGGAGGCGAAACCATAAGCTCCTATCTTTCTCTGTGTCCGATTAAAACTCCGTAACCACAAGTATTGCGTGAGTGTTAGCAATTGTGAAAGACTAAATGATAGTTGAGTATGTCGACTTGCTGAAAAGCTCTGACATAGACTCTGGGACGAGACACGGCACCCCCAATGAACTGGAGGTAACCCCTGGTTCCACCGAAGTTGTTGGACGAACCGGAGTAAATTGGCGGGCTTCGTGTTGTGCAGCTAACTCGGCCTCTTGACGTGCCCTAGCACGATCCACCACATCCTGAGCATCACCACCGCCACCTGCCGGGTTATGGCCACAAGGTGGATTGCGATTCCGCGCACTTCTGGACACGGCCGGTTCATCCATATGCCTGCTGTAACTCCGGCTCGGGCGGGCAGTAGAATGAATCCTTTCGCGGCTGTATGAATAAGCCTGCTGCTGAGTCAAGACTGTCTGAAGGAGTTCTCTAGCCCATCGCGTCTCCACCGCTATGGGGGACTCACCGTCGACTGGGAGGGCCGCCAATCGTGAAGCAGCTGTGACTATGTTATCCAAAGGGTTGGAGTAATGACCCGGAGGCGTCGGCACGTGTTGGGACGGGATATTCTGAGGAGGTGGATCCATTGCGCGCGGCTGAACCGGCGTCCCCGTTCCAGGTGCTTTGACCCGGTTTACCACTGGCTGGTTGCTGGTTCCTGCTCCTAGCGTGTTGAAGAGATTCCTGGCTTCATAAACCGGAGGCAGGTGAGATCGGTACCTCCTCCTCATGACATCATTCGATGCGTTTTGATCCAACATAAGCCGATAAGCCTGTGCATCTAACTCGGCCTGCTTCGCCGTCATCTTGGTGTTTTCGGCGGCCAGGTCCGCTTTGGCTTGGGCTATCTGGTCCTTCACCTTCGCCACTTCTGCGTTGTGCCGCTCCTGATCCGCCGGGCTGACTTCAGCCGCTAGCAGTGCTGCCAAGGTGTCGAATAAATCGGAGAGAGCCTGAGCCGGTGGTGGCGTAGGGTGTGGCACCCCGGCTCAGAGCGACCGGTTTACCATGCATTGCCAGCCCAGAGACCATGTCTTCTGGCAACACACATCTTGGTACAGAAAACAACCGCTTTATTGATGCTAGCGGAGCAGAGTTTATATTACAACAGATGTCGAGGCCAAGCAACACGCCCGGTGCGGCTGAACAATATGTACATTATTTAGTGAACATAAAGGGGCCTCGATCATAACAACTACGCGGCAGCGGAACAACGTCGTAGCGGAAGCTCCATATCACAGGGACACGGATCTGGACACGATCTAGACTCGAGCAGCGCTCCTTTCCAACGAGACTTTCCTGGAATCTGGCATGACACGCCAGGTCAGTACATTGAATGTACTTGCAAGCTCACAACAGGCATAATCATAATGGCAAACAATATCATGATAATTACCAATTAATAATAATGCAACACTATATGTCCAACATGCTGTGATCATGCACGAACGTCCCTCGGGACAGACTTACCAACCGTGATCATTCTCAGATCACAAACAAACCACCATCGTGGGCTTGCCAAGAGTAACTCGTGATCCTTACGGCGATCACAACCACGACCAATATATGGTCCCGAACATCTCGATGGCATTTCTGCCATCCTCATCAATGCAAAGTTCACATCTTAGTCTGTAAATTTTATTAAACGTTGACTTATGGTGGGACCTACTACGAGGTGTCCGTGACCGTGGACTCGGCTATCGATAGATTATACACTCTGCAGAGGTAGCACACTGTACCCACACCACGGAACCCATGGCCTCGCACTCCCATTCGGGTGGACCAACGGCATTCCTACAAAACCCTTCCATTGCCATGACACTCTCCCGGCCACTCCGACCCAATCCCCAACGGGCTAGTCCTGGGTGGCCCCGTGTCTACCAGAGACACAACGACCACCGTCGTGGCCAAAACGATCCCACTCGGGGACCCGGTACCATAATCTCAACAACGGGCACACAAGGTTATGCCTGCTTACCGGGCCAGGGTAAGCACGACGTAACCTTCCCCAGTTGGAGGCACCGACCAGAGGCAATGTCAATGGACCGAATCAAGGCCTTCCCACAAAGGCAAATGTGGTTGCACTGGGAAAAACTCGATTCAACGGCACCATGACCCGGTCAATGATATATTCAAGTTGAGTTATATTCAGGTTCAACGTAAAACGAAAATGACCGGTGTCATAGCATGCCATGAAATGCAAAACTACACATGCATCACATATTAATGAAACTGACTGATGTCACCCATATTCACACTAAGCATAAACCTCAACGACTTATTTTATTTTCCTGGTCAGGATAACTCACACTTAAACCAAAATATTTTACAGCAAGTTTATTATTTTCTCATGCAATAAAGTAACTCCGATTAATTTCTGACATGCATAGCAAAGATTATACCACAAACAATTCCTAATTTTCTTTACCAACCAAGTTAGGTTCAAACATTCTGTAAGTCAAGTAAAATGACTAAACAAGTACTTAACAGAATATTTTCTAGCAAATTTTTACTATTTTATTTATGCAAGAAAATAACTTTAATCAACCACTAACATACATAACAAAAAAAATTATTTTTGTCATCACCAGAAATAGAACTTAGCTTTGCTCTACCAACTAAGCTAGTTTCAACATTCTGTAAATCAAGCATAATAACTAACAAACATTTAACATAATATAAATAACACAATAGTTATTTAAATGCATGGATTAATCATTTCATTCAAGTAAGAAAATCATAAATATTGAAATGACACCATGATAATGTTGTTGTGGCTGACTTAGTGTAGATGAGGTTCACAAGCCTTCTGGTGATCCTCAAGACAAGCCTCACCCTCTGAAAATAATTTTAAACACAAAAAGAAAATATCAAGAACACTTCTGAAAATCACCAGAAATTCTAAACAGCTCAGAAAAATCTCATCTTTCGTGAGCTGCTAGATTTCTTTGCAAAGAACAATATGCAAAAAAGAATCAATTCATTTGGACTTATGGTTGAAGAGTTATGGTTGTTTGAAGTGTTCTGTAAATTCAAATGAATTTGTTAAAAATAAACAGGCTGGGGGGTGACGTCGAAGGCGTAAAGCCCTGGGGCGCCACCACTCGTACCGCTTCGTGCACGTACAGAGTGGCTGACTAGCAGGCCCCGCTAGTCAGGTGAGAAGGAGGGGGAGAAGGAAACAGAGGGAGTCACAGCTCTGCCGGAGCTCTAGCCGGCGACGAGGGCTCCTTGGCCAAAAGGAGAGGGAGGGATGGAGAGAGGGGACGGTGGCGCACCTGCCCGTACCCGTAGCGTGGCTAGGGGTGGTCGGACGGCGTCGGAATCAACCTCGCAAGCGGAGGCAGAACGAGGTGGTCGCCGGAGATGAAGAAGACGGCGAGCAGAGGCAACTCCAGGGGCTCCAGGTGGACGGGATGGCTTTACCGGAGAGAGGCGGAGGCCCTGGAAGGGTCGCCCTGGCCTGGGAGGGGCTGGAGCTACCGCGGCGACCAGAGGGGATCGCCAGCGAGCTCAAGCTCGAGGACGGCGGCCCGCGGCCTGCCCCGCCGGGCTATGTCTTCCTACAAGCTTGTGGGTTGTGTGGGAGTGGTGGATGGTGCTCGAGGAGGCTGGGGGCGGCTCCATTTATAGGCGAGCGAAGAGGGGGGTTCGGGCTCCGCCGGTGGACACCTGTCCACGGCGCCCGGCGACGAGCGGCGTCAGTGAGAGGGGGAGAAGGCGACGCAGCTCACGCGGCAACTGTTGGCGAACGGGGACGAGCACAGGAACGAGGAGAAGGTGACGAGCACAGTGCGCACCACACTATTGGGTTGGCCGGACCGTCCCCGTGCTCGCTGTGGCGAGCTCTGACGTCGGCGAGCGCCAGAGGGGAGTTAAGGGAGTTGAGACGAAGATGGTGGTGAAGTTTGGCGCGCTACGGCAGTCGGGGAAGCGAGCACGCGCGAAACAGAGCGCTCGGCGGCACTCAGAGCGCGTCGACACACATGCCAGCACCCCTGGACGAACGCGGTCACCGCGTGGACTAAGACATCAGGCCGAGCTAAGCCTAAACTTCATGTCTGGCGTGTTGTTTGTGGTAGATTGAGAGGTTACCATGCTTTGGTTTGGATCCAGGTGCAGTAGAGAAGTTTTTACGTGCCAGGTATGTTTCTGGTTAGTAACTTTGAGTGGTTACTGAGGTCAAATGGCTGGGAGTTAGAGGCTGTGCTTTGGAGGTTAGCCAAGAGTTACTAAGGTGAATATGCACAAGAAAAACCAGGCACAACGGAGCAAGTAAAATGGTAGTTGCTGTAGAAACCACCATTTCTGTCCAGAACAGAAAATATTTTCTGTAGCAAAAATATTCCAAAAAGTGATGAAATATTTTTGCTCAGGAAGGTGCCCTAGGGTTCAAAGAATATTTGTGAATGATCTCAGATTTTTCTGGGCCAGAAAAATTAGGGTTGCTTTGGAGCATAGTGATCTAGCTAGGGGTTTTGAGAGAGAAATGAATATTTTTCATTTAAGAAAAATATTCCAAAGATTATTTTGGAGTGGATCAGAAGGGGAATGATGATTAGGGAGGGAAATGAAGCACTTGGGTGAAAGCCAAGGGTACCCAAGTGTTTAAGTCCATATGAAAAGATTCAAAAACTCCAAGTTTCAAATTGAATCCAAATGAAAATCAAGCAAATGAGAGAGGGCAAAAACCAGGCTGTCACAAACCTCCCTCACTTAGAATGAATCTCGTCCTCGAGATTCGATTGCTTGGGAAAACCACTCTGGATAATGTGACTGTAGAAATTCTTCCCGCTCCCAAGTTGATTCTGACTCTGTGTGATGCTCCCACTGAACTTTGTAAATTTTCCTTACTTTACCGCGAGTGACCCTTTCCATCTGATCCAAAATTCTAAACAGCCTCTCTTCATAAGTTAAATCATTTTCCAACTCTACCTCAGCCATAGCAGTCCTTTTCTCAGGCAGGGATATGCATCGTCTCAATTG
This sequence comes from Aegilops tauschii subsp. strangulata, assembly GCF_002575655.3. Lineage (NCBI taxonomy): Eukaryota > Viridiplantae > Streptophyta > Magnoliopsida > Poales > Poaceae > Aegilops > Aegilops tauschii. Next base: position 394,764,610 of record NC_053035.3, read on the forward strand.
TGAAACATGAAACACGTTGTGCACGTCTGCCAATTCAGCGGGTAGTTCCAATTGATATGCAACAGTACCCACTCGAGACATAACCGGGAATGGACCAATAAATCTGGGTGCCAACTTTCCACGGGTCTAAAATCTCTTGACTCCTTTCATAGGAGTGACTCGGAGGTATACTTCTTCTCCGGGTTCAAAACTGGCCTGCCGGTGCTTTGCATCATAATAACTTTTCTGCCAAGATTTGGCCAATTGCAATCTGTCTCTGATTTCCTTAACTTGTTTCTCAGCTTCCATCATGAGATATGTTCCGAAGATACGGCTATCTCCAGTCTGAGACAAATTTAAAGGAGTGCGGCACTTACGGCCATACAGAGCTTCATACGGTGAAATTTTCAGACTGGTCTGGAAGCTGTTGTTATAGGAAAACTCGGCATATGCAAGCAGTCTTCCCATTTAGGTCCTTGGGCTAATGCACAAGCTCGCAACATATCTTCGAGTATTTGATTGACCCGTTCTGTCTGTCCATCCGTCTGAGGATGATAAGCAGTACTATATTTTAGTGCTGTCCCCAAGGCTTGATGGAGGCGTGACCAAAAAGTAGAGGTAAACAGGGAACCTCGGTCGGAAGTGATAGTTCGGGGTACTCCATGCAGATTGACTATTCTGGATACATACATGTGTGCAAGTTGATCTGCTCTGTATCTGGTGCTGATCGGAATGAAGTGAGCAACCTTGGTTAGGGTGTCCACTATGACCCAGATTGCATCATTGCCTCGCTGAGTCTTAGGCAATCCCGTAATGAAATCCATACAAACATCATCCCATTTCCATTGTGAAACCGGCAGCGGTTGGAGGAGTCCGGCTGGCTTCTGATGCTCTACCTTCACCTTGTTACATATGTCGCAACATGCCACAAAATAGGCAATGTCTTTCTTCATTCCATCCCACCAAAATATTTGTCTAAGGTCCTCATACATTTTTGTACCTCCCGGGTGAATGGAATATGAGGATTCGTGTGCTTCTGACAGGATTTTCTTCTTTAAGTCCGGTTGATTGGGTACACAAATCCGTCCACGGAATCGAAGGGTACCGAATTTGTCCTTGGAGAAATCTGAGGTCTGCTCTGCCATATGGCCCTTGGCATGTTTTTGCAGATTGGTGTCAGCTGGCTGGGCCTTGCGGATCTCTTCCTCAAGTGTGGGGGTAACTTCCAAAATATTAGCAAGGCCAGCATACACTATGACCAGGTTGAGCTGAGCGATCTCCTCTTGGAGTTCGGGAGGCAAGGATTTCAATATGACATTTAAGCTGACGGGCTTTCGACTGAGTGCATCGGCAATCACGTTGGCCTTGCCCGGGTTGTAATTTATTCCAAGGTCATAATCCTTGACCAACTCTAGCCATCTTCGCTGACGGAGGTTTAAATCTTGCTGAGTAAAGATGTATTTGAGACTTTTGTGGTCGGTAAAAATTTGGCACCTTTTTCCAATGAGGTAGTGTCTCCAAATTTTTAGCGCATGAACCACCGCAGCCAATTCCAAATCATGAGTAGGATAATTTCCCTCATGGGGTCGTAGCTGTCGCGATGCATATGCCACTACTTTGCTGTCTTGCATAAGTACGCAACCAATGCCTTGCCTGGAGGCATCACAATACACATCAAAACTGCGATAAATGTCTGGAAGAGTCAATACAGGTGCGGTTATTAGTCGTATCTTTAGCTCATTGAAACTTTTCTCACAGTCCTCCGTCCATACAAACTTCTTATCCTTTTTGAGCAGCTCCGTCATGGGTTTAGCAATCTTGGAAAACCCTTCAATGAACCGACGGTAATATCCACCTAATCCGAGAAAACTCCGGATCTGCGTCACTGTCGTGGGCGGCACCCAATCGAGCACATCCTTTACCTTGCTCGGGTCCACGGCTATACCTTCGGTGGATAGTATATGTCCGAGAAACCCAACTTGCTTGAGCCAAAATTCGCATTTACTGAATTTGGCGTATAGCAGATGGTCGCGGAGTTGTTGTAGCACTGCTCGAAGGTGATCCTTGTGCTCTTCTTCACCCTTGGAGTAAATGAGGATGTCATCGGTGAAGACTACCACGAATTTGTCGAGGAAATCCATGAATACTTTGTTCATCATATGCATGAAGAAAGCAGGGGCATTGGTGAGACCAAAGGACATCACAGTATATTCATAAAGACCGTATCGAGTAGTGAATGTGGTCTTAGGAATATCTTCCTTTTTAATCTTGAGCTGATGATATCCGGTCCGTAAATCGATCTTAGAGAATACTTTAGCTCCATTGAGCTGATCAAACAGATCATCAATCCGTGGCAACGGGTATTTATTTTTGATGGTGACCTCATTCAGCTGGCGGTAATCTACGCACATGCGGAGACTGCCATCCTTTTTGTCCACAAAAATAGCGGTTGATCCCCATGGTGAAGAGCTGGGACGAATATATCCTTTCTGGAGCACTTCATCAAGCTGTTTCTTTAGCTCCACTAATTCTGATGAGGGCATCTGGTAGTACTTCTTGTATAACGGTGCAGTTCCGGGCACAAGGTCTATTGCAAATTCCAGTTCCCGATCCGGCGGCATGCCTGGCAGTTCTTCTGGAAATAAATCAGGGTACTCGCTGACCACAGGAATTAATTCCAACTCAGCCACAACGGTGAAAACCAATTCTTGCTTGGGTATATTCTTGCGAGCATAGAATTTGGTAGTCTGCCCATTCAGACTGGTCAAAGTGACTGTGACGCCCCCGATTTGACCGTACACTAATCATGCACGCAAATGTGTACGATCAAGATCAGGGACTCACGGGAAGATATCACAACACAACTCTAAAACATAAATAAGTCATACAAGCATCATAATACAAGCCAGGGGCCTCGAGGGCTCGAATACAAGTGCTCAATCACAGACGAGTCAGCGGAAGCAACAATATCTGAGTACATACATAAGTTAAAAAAGTTTGCCTTAAGAAGGCTAGCACAAACTGGGATACAGATCGAACGAGGCACAGGCCTCCTGCCTGGGATCCTCCTAACTACTCCTGGTCGTCGTCAGCGGCCTGCACGTAGTAGTAGGCACCTCCAGTGTCGTAGGAGTCGTTGTCGACGGTGGCGTCTGGTTGCGACAACCAGGTAGAAAGGAAAGGGGGAAAAGAGGGAGAGAAGCAACCGTGAGTACTCATCCAAAGTACTCGCAAGCAAGGAGCTACACTACATATGCATGGGTATATGTGTAAAGGGCCATATCAGTGGACTGAACTGCAGAATGCCAGAATAAGAGGGGGATAGCTAGTCCTGTCGAAGACTACGCTTCTGGCCATCTCCATCTTGCAGCATGTAGAAGAGAGTAGATTGAAGTCCTCCAAGTAGCATCGCATAGCATAATCCTACCCGGTGATCCCCTCCTCGTCGCCCTGTTAGAGAGCGATCACCGGGTTGTATCTGGCAGTTGGAAGGGTGTATTTTATTAAGTATCCGGTTCTAGTTGTCATAAGGTCAAGGTACAACTCTGGGTCATCCTTTTACCGAGGGACCCGGCTATTCGAATAGATAAACTTCCCTGCAGGGGTGCACCACATAACCCAACACGCTCGATCCCATTTGGCCAGACACACTTTTCTGGGTCATGCCCGGCCTCGGAAGATCAACACGTCGCAGCCCCACCTAGGCTCAACAGAGAGGTCAACACACCGGTCTAAATCCTATGCGCATAGGGGTCTGGGCCCATCGCCCATTGCACAGCTGCACGTTGCGAGGGCGGCCGGAAGCAGACCTAGCCTAGTGGCGTTCCAGTCGAATCCGGCGTGCGCCACTCCATCGCTGACGTCAAAAAGAGCTTTGGCTGATACCACGACGTCGAGTGCCCATAACTGTTCCCGCGTAGCTGGTTAGTGCGTATAGACCAAATGGCCAGACTCAAATCAAATACCAAGAACTCGTTAAGCGTGTTATGTTGAAGTAACCGCGGACGCCGTCCAGGGCCAGGCCCACCTCTCGCCTAGGTGGTCTCAACCCGCCCTGTCGCTCCGCCACAAAGATCCACTTGCGGGTACTCCTACGAGCCGACCCGACTTTAGTCACCACAGGTATCATGTATAGAGTATATAAGTATATACCCGTGATCACCGCCCAAGTGATCACGGCCCGATAGTATAGCACAGCAGACGGACAAGAATGTAGGGCCACTGATGGGAAACTAGCATCCTATACTAAGCATGTAGGATTGCAGGTAAAGGTAACAATAGTAGAAGCAAGGACAGGCTATGCATTAGGATAGGATAAACGGAAAGCAGTAACATGCTACACTACTCTAATGCAAGCAGTATAGAGAAGAATAGGCGATATCTGGTGATCAAGGGAGGGCTTGCCTAGTTGCTCTGGCAAGTAGGAGGGGTCGTCAACTCCGTAGTCGAACTGGACAGCAGCAGCGTCGGTCTCGTAGTCTACCGGAGAGAAGAGGGGGAAGAAACAGTAAATACAATGCAAACATAAGCATGACGATGCGTGACATGACAATGAGCGGTGCTAGGTGTGCCCTAACGCGGCAGTAGGTGGTACCGGCGAAGGGGGGAACATCCGGGAAAGTATGCCCGATGTTTCGCGTTTTCGGACAGATGGACCGGAGGGGGAAAGTTCCATGTTCGCTATGCTAGGAACGTGTGGCTGACAAACGGACTACGTATTCGGATTCGTCTCGTCGTTCTGAGCAACTTTCATGTACAAAGTTTTTCCATCCGAGCTACGGTTTATTTTATATTAAATTTTAAAGATTTAAATCATTTTTAGAATTTAATAAATTAATCTAATTCGAAATTTAATTAATGCATCAGCATGATGTCAGTAGTCAACGTCGACCGTTGACCTGGTCAACCTCACAGGTGCGTCCCACCTGTCAGGGGCTGTTAGCTAATTAACAGTAGTTAATTAGGTTAATTAGTTATTAGGTTAATTAATCTCAATTAATTAAGTTATTTAATTAAGTTAATTAATTAATTAATTAATATTTTTATTATATTTTTTTATTCTTTATTTTTTTATATCTTTTTTTATTTTCGTTCTCAGGGCGTGGGCCCCGTTTGTCATTGGCCCAGAGGGCCAACCGGGCGGGGTTGCTAGCGGGCGCGGGCGCCTGGACGGGCGCTTGCCCGCAGAGAGTGCGGCGAGGCTAGGCCGGTGGCCAGGGCGGCCGCGGTGGCCGACGGCGCTGCGGCGATATGGCGGCGGGGAGGCGGGGGAGCAGCACCAGGGGCGCGGGGGCGCGGCCGAGCCCCGCAGCGAGCAGCAGCGGCGAGCAGGGGGGGTGGTCGGCGGCGAGCAAGCAGCAGGGGAGGAGGCGGCCGCGGGTGGTGGCCGGAGCGAGGAGGTTGGCGGGCGCATCGCGTGGCCGCGGGGTGCGCGCGGTGATGCACGGACAGGGGCGGGGCGCGGCCCTGAGCGGCGTGCACGGGCGGAGCAGTGCGGGGCGGGCGGCGAGCTCGCGGGACGGTGCGGGAGGGGGAGAGGAGGCCGTGGCACGGGCGATTCGGCCGGGGCGCGCGGCCGATGTAGTGAGCGCGATGAGCGCGCGCGGGGGCTGCGGCGACTAGCGCGAGCGTGCGAGGGAGAGGGAGGGAGCGAGGCTCACGGCGAGATGCAGGGTTCGTGGCAGTGGTGCGCGAGGAGGGTGACGGGGACGACGGCGCCGGAGAGGGAGCAGGCCGGCGAGGGAGCGCGGGCTCCAGGCGACGGCGTCCAACGGCGACGGGCGATGGCCTCCTCCTCGATCCCGATCCAATCGGGGGAGAGGGGGATATTTCGTGGGAGGGAAGTGTCGGTGGGTGAGTGGGTTACGGGGGGTGAGGGGATAAGGACTGGGGTGGGCCGGCCTAGGTGGTGGCCTTGTGGGCCGAGGCCGTTCGGCCAAGTTGGGCCACGGCCCAGTGGGGGGCTCCTTTTCCCTTTTTTTGTTAGCTTTCTTTTATTTTTTTCTGTTTTACATCATTTTAAGATATTTAGGCATTTTCTAAAAATGTGTTTACTTCACCATAATTAACTATGCCTTATTTGGCACCCACCGAACATTTTTGTTTTGACTTTTGAAAACTTTGGGTGTTTGCCACTATTTAGAATTTAAATTTTGGAATGGTTTCGAATCATTGTGAGGTTAGCAACAGTAAAAGAGGTCACGTGGCATGATTAGCGTGGGATTACTGTAGCATGATTATCCGGGCGTTACTAATCTCCTCCACTACAAGAAATCTCGTCCCGAGATTTAGGAGGTAGTGAAAGGGGGGAAGGTTTGGTAACGAATCTAGCGGGTCTTCTCATCCTGGCTTGCTCTTCTCGAAGAGGCCAGTCCAATATATAGATGTCTTCATTTCTCTACTTTAGATCATCATGATGAAGTCGGCGTCCTTTCTTCAGGAACTCCATCGTACTTACGAAAGAATAAAGGGTGGGCATTCCGGGAGAACAGACCTCTGCAAGGTCGACTATCTGGTCGATAACATCGGGGAATGTGGCGGAAAGTAACTCTCGAATTGAACTTAAGAAGATATCGAGAGCAAGTAAGAAGGTACCATGCGAAGTTTCAAGCGGGCAGGCAAACGTTCAATGCCTGAAACAAAGTGTAAAAGGGGTCCAGAGCAATGGGAATAAGTTTTGTGTGTGATACCAGAATTGATGATCTATCGGGAGGTGGCTCATGAATTATATACGAGGCCACGCGCAAGGAACAACCTTGGGAACAGGGGGTGTACAGTTGAGTCAGGTTTCGATCCTGTGGAACTGTGGGTTATGGGCCCACCATGTGGGTTAAGAGTAGGAAGGGTGATGACATCTTGCATGATCATGTAAGCAAGGCATGTCAGAGGATAGCCTGTCATTTATGTCGACATCAACATCGGTACCAAGGGCGAGGGACGAAGAGAACCATTTTCCTGCTCGTTGAACGAGGCGGACCAATAGGCAAAGTTCTCGTCCATCGGTGGTTACCGGAATGCTATCAACAAAAGCAACAGGGTCTTACTGACAGGGTTGTACACCAAGGTGTTTACATAAGCAGAAGAACATTACTGCTTAGATCATATAGATCACCAGAAAGGTTAAACAAAACAATGGAAAGGAAAATGTGATCATCAGATTAAACAGAACAATGGAAAGGAAAATGTGTTTAAACACATATTTCAGGGGTATATCCTTCCCAAGGACAAGCAGATGATATCCATGACAGGATAGAAGGTAGAAAACCATTTAGGTAAGGGAAGAGAACTTTCCTGACATTACCCATACAACGGTGTTTGGATAATTGATAAGGAAAATTTAGCATTGTGCTTTAAATGTTCTTATTGAAAATCGGAGTACCACAGACATGCTTCGAGATAGCATGGACATGGTCATTGGTTAAAGATCAGAACTTGGATTCACAAAGGATCCTTCAAATCCTGATGGAAGAATCGCTAAGCTTGCTAAAAAGGAAACTGTAATAATAGGTCCTACGGCCAGGTGTGCTAGGCATGACATCACCTTATCGGGTCATAAATAGACCAATGTTATAACTCTTGGAAATATGTTCCAACCATCATATCTGACCGAGATTCAGATCTGATTGGTGTCAGGATAATTCAGACTCGGGATGCCTGAGAAGAAGGGTGCAACACAAATTGTCAAAACGACATCGAAGATTCTCGGGAGATGAACTATGGAAGCGAGTTCCGAACAAGGGTTCATCGTTAAATCAAGGAGAGGTGAGGAGGTGACTGATTGACTCAGCGACAATCCATTGAGATTTCCAAAAAGATGGATTTCCACAACTATGTGAATAAGGAGATAACATTAGCCAGATCAAATGATATAATGATGTATGCTCGAGGAAAAACATACACAGTTATACATTGGTTGAAAGGTGCACCCGAAATATGGGATGGGTTGCACGACCAACGCCAGAATGGTGATTCAATAATCAATAGTCTAAGAATGAACGGCCGACCATTGATTTCAAAGCAATAGGGTTGCTAGAAGTTTTAGAATCCGAACAACACAGTTCACCTGTTGGTATCCCAGTTAGAATCAACACGTGAACCTGGAAATGAATGGAGATGGCGAGAAGTATTACTATATCAGGAATTCTTAAGAGGTGGGGCAATCCTCACAATATCCTTGACATGAAAGACAGTAATACTTCAATGTAGAACATAACATAAGCTAGATAGGAAAGAGCTCCATAACATGATCAAGTCTGAATTGGAGGGGGGGGCAATAACGTTGCCGATGATAACACAAATCATCGAGGGGCAAGGATGGTATTTCTCATCCTGAATTTCCACTAATATCCTGGAAGGGCTCAAAATGTTGGTGCTAATCACGACACATTTGTCGAGAGATTTCATGAAGATGTAATCTATCGGCGATGACATCAAGTCAGAGGAATGATGAAAGCGAAAGGTTATTGGAACCATGAGTAGGACACAAACTCGAAATCATGTTTGCTTTTCAAGGAGAAGTGATATGACGAGGAAGATCGACGCAAGATTAGCTCACTGTCAAAATTTGTGCGCTGGGAAGGTCCAGGTAGCACAGTTAAAATCGGCATGATAATGACATAGCCAAGTAGGCTAGGAATGACTTGAAGGATTATTAAACTCGTAAGCAACAAAAATTACTTAGAGTTATTGAATCGGAGTGCGGAATTGATTCACTTATCAGTGTCCTTGAAGGGTTCTATCAACTCAGAACCCGTTGGAAAAATGGAATCGGCAAGAATATTAGTTGATGAAGAACTCATAAGAAGTTAAGTAGTTCCTTGGCATTCTCGAGATACCACGGGGGTAATACTCGACGACAGACCAAAGTAGAGGTTGGACGGGGGTATTGCTCTGCAGAGGACAAGTGCTTAAACTTGCACGAGAAATGGTATTTAAATGAGAACATGGTCGGAACCACGATTGCAAAAGGATCAATACACAGATACTAGACGATATCATATCAAGGAAATAGTTATTATTACAAGAAGCTTCTAAGATAGGATCTACATCGTGTCCATGGGCATGAACACAAAGTTCAAGGTCGACTCCCACTTGTTCAACACATAACCTTTCATTTACCTCTCGTATTTCGAAAATGACATTAGTTGTTGAAAGTTTTTACCTGATGCAATACCAGATAAGTATGACCCGTGAAATCTTCCGGGTTCACACGGATTAGGGAAGGCGTAGGTTCAACCCATCAGGGCATCTTAGGAACATATACCACAAACTTCGGAGTAAATAATACAAGCTCAAAAGTAGAGCATGGTTCACAAAGCAGAGGATACAATTTACCAAAGGCATCATGTATCCGAGGAAAAGCTCACAAGCTTATTTAATATGAAGGACATTGTCGGATAAAATCCGACAAAAGGGTCTGGTGGTCCACAAGGGATCTGATGTGAGCATCAGTACTCAACCAGAAGAAGAAAGAATGCAAGGAGATCAGATTATAGAAACAACTGACTAACTCAAAGCTCAATGCGAAGGAATTATAATTTCAATTTCAAGGGATCAGAAGCAAATGCTCTGATTAAGGATGGATAAGTTGAATAGCCTTAGGGGTACAATCGATGGCAATTCGATTGGTCGATACCAGCTCATGTTTAAAATTACGTTTGAGCCAGAAGGATGAATTCTAGTATCTGATTGAGGATTGTGAGCATTCACAACATATTGAATCAATGGACTCAAAAAGATAATGACAAAGGGTGCCAATAAGATTTTGAGACTTATGGGATTAATCATAATGCTAGTAAGCAAGAATTTCAAGAGCAATAGGCTGCTCAGGATTTTCGGTAGATCGAATGGTATTCTGAACACTTTTGTGATATACTTGAATCAAGTGGGGATGAGCGGATACTCAACAGAGGGAATTTCGGGGTATCTTGTAATAACAAGATCAACTGGGAAACATTGTATGAATGGCGAGTATACGTGGTTATCTATAGGAGTTTATCGATGAAAGGGAATTGCAAAAGCGATGAACACAAGTTCTCGGGTTAAAAGCGGAGAGTATCTTCAGGGTCTTCACGTGCAACAGACGATCATCAGTAATAAGGGGCTCTCCAGGTGAAAGTGATAACGAGATCCTAATGTTAGATTTAGCAAAATTCACTTAACCTGAATAGAAGAGAGATCAGAGTCCTAGAGTATAGACAAGGAGTAAAAGATCCTAATACCACCCAATGGTGACGTGGGCCCGTAAGACACACACCCATGTTAGTAAAAGTTTTTGCAATGTCTAGACTCGACTTCGGCCAAGGAGTTGGAAAGGGGGATTCCTACAGGCAGTTGGCTCTGATACCAACTTGTGACGCCCCCGATTTGACCGTACACTAATCATGCACGCAAATGTGTACGATCAAGATCAGGGACTCACGGGAAGATATCACAACACAACTCTAAAACATAAATAAGTCATACAAGCACCATAATACAAGCCAGGGGCCTCGAGGGCTCGAATACAAGTGCTCGATCACAGACGAGTCAGCGGAAGCAACAATATCTGAGTACAGACATAAGTTAAAAAAGTTTGCCTTAAGAAGGCTAGCACAAACTGGGATACAGATCGAACGAGGCACAGGCCTCCTGCCTGGGATCCTCCTAACTACTCCTGGTCGTCGTCAGCGGCCTGCACGTAGTAGTAGGCACCTCCAGTGTCGTAGGAGTCATCGTCGACGGTGGCGTCTGGCTCCTCGGCTCCAGCATCTGGTTGCGACAACCAGGTAGAAAGGAAAGGGGGAAAAGAGGGAGAGAAGCAACCGTGAGTACTCATCCAAAGTACTCGCAAGCAAGGAGCTACACTACATATGCATGGGTATATGTGTAAAGGGCCATATCAGTGGACTGAACTGCAGAATGCCAGAATAAGAGGGGGATAGCTAGTCCTGTCGAAGACTACGCTTCTGGCCATCTCCATCTTGCAGCATGTAGAAGAGAGTAGATTGAAGTCCTCCAAGTAGCATCGCATAGCATAATCCTACCCGGCGATCCCCTCCTCGTCGCCCTGTTAGAGAGCGACCACCGGGTTGTATCTGGCACTTGGAAGGGTGTATTTTATTAAGTATCCGGTTCTAGTTGTCATAAGGTCAAGGTACAACTCCGGGTCGTCCTTTTACCGAGGGACACGGCTATTCGAATAGATAAACTTCCCTGCAGGGGTGCACCACATAACCCAACACGCTCGACCCATTTGGCCGGACACACTTTTCTGGGTCATGCCCGGCCTCGGAAGATCAACACGTCGCAGCCCCACCTAGGTTCAACAGAGAGGTCAACACGCCGGTTTAAATCCGATGCGCGCAGGGGTCTGGGCCCATCGCCCATTGCACACCTGCACGTTGCGAGGGCGGCCGGAAGCAGACCTAGCCTAGTGGCGTTCCAGTCCAATCCGACGCGCGCCGCTCCGTCGCTGACGTCAAAAAGAGCTTCGGCTGATACCACGACGTCGAGTGCCCATAACTGTTCCCGCATAGCTGGTTAGTGCGTATAGACCAAATAGCCAGACTCAGATCAAATACCAAGAACTCGTTAAGCGTGTTATGTTGAAGTAACCGCGGACGCCGTCCAGGGCCAGGCCGACCTCTCGCCTAGGTGGTCTCAACCTGCCCTGTCGCTCCGCCACAAAGATCCACTTGCGGGTACTCCTACGAGCCGACCCGACTTTAGTCACCACGGGTATCATGTATAGAGTATATAAGTATATACCCGTGATCACCGCCCAAGTGATCACGGCCCGATAGTATAGCACAACAGACAGACAAGAATGTAGGGCCACTGATGGGAAACTAGCATCCTATACTAAGCATGTAGGATTGCAGGTAAAGGTAACAACAGTAGAAGCAAGGACAGGCTATGCATTAGGATAGGATAAACGGAAAGCAGTAACATGCTACACTACTCTAATGCAAGCAGTATAGAGAAGAATAGGCGATATCTGGTGATCAAGGGGGGGCTTGCCTGGTTGCTCTGGCAAGTAGGAGGGGTCGTCAACTCCGTAGTCGAACTGGACAGCAGCAGCGTCGGTCTCGTAGTCTACCGGAGAGAAGAGGGGGAAGAAACAGTAAATACAATGCAAACATAAGTATGACGATGCGTGACATGACAATGAGCGGTGCTAGGTGTGCCCTAACGCGGCAGTAGGTGGTACCGGCGAAGGGGGGGAACATCCCGGAAAGTATTCCCGATGTTTCGCGTTTTCGGACAGACGGGCCGGAGGGGAAAGTTCCATGTTCGCTATGCTAGGAACGTGTGGCTGACAAACGGACTACGTATTCGGATTCGTCTCGTCGTTCTGAGCAACTTTCATGTACAAAGTTTTTCCATCCGAGCTACGGTTTATTTTATATTAAATTTTAAAAATTTAAATTATTTTTAGAATTTAATAAATTAATTTAATTCGAAATTTAATTAATGCATCAGCATGACGTCAGTAGTCAACGTTGACCATTGACCTGGTCAACCTGACAGGTGGGTCCCACCTGTCAGGGGCTGTTAGCTAATTAACAGTAGTTAATTAGGTTAATTAGTTATTAGGTTAATTAATCTCAATTAATTAAGTTATTTAATTTAGTTAATTAATTAATATTTTTATTTTCTTTTTTTATATCTTTTTTTATTTTCGTTCTCAGGGCGTGGGCCCCGTTTGTCATTGGCCCAGAGGGCCAACTGGGCGGGGTTGCTAGCCGGCGCGGGCGCCTGGACGGGCGCTCGCCCGCAGAGAGTGTGGCGAGGCGAGGCCGGTGGCCAGGGCAGCCACGGTGGCCGACAACGCTGCGGCGATAGGGCGGCAGGGAGGCGGGGGAGCAGCACCAGGGGCGCGGGGGCGCGGCCGAGCCCCGCAGCGAGCAGCAGCGGCGAGCAGGGGGTGGTCGGCGGCGTGCAAGCAACAGGGGAGGAGGCGGCCGCGGGTGGTGGCCGGAGCGAGGAGGTTGGCGGGCGCATCGCGTGGCCGCAGGGTGCGCGGCGCGATGCACGGACAGGGGCGGGGCGCGGGGCGCGTCCCTGAGCGGCGTGCGCGGGCGGAGCAGTGCGGGGCGGGCGGCGAGCTCGCGGGACGGTGCGGGAGGGGGAGAGGAGGCCGTGGCACGGGCGATTCGGCCGGGGCGCGCGGCCGATGTAGTGAGCGTGGTGAGCGCGCGCGGGGGGGCTGCGGCGACGAGCGTGAGCGCACGAGGGAGTGGGAGGGAGGGAGGCTCACGGCGAGATGCAGGGTTCGTGGCAGTGGTGCGCGAGGAGGGTGACGGGGACGACGGCGCCGGAGAGGGAGCAGGCCGGCGAGGGAGCGCAGGCTCCAGGCGGCGGCGTCCAACGGCGACGGGCGATGGCCTCCTCCTCGATCCCGATCCAATCGGGAGAGGGGGGATATTTCGTGGGGGGGGGGTGTCGGTGGGTGAGTGGGTTACGGGGGGGGTGAGGGGATAAGGAATGGGGTGGGCCGGCCTAGGTGGTGGCCTGGGGGGCCGAGGCCGTTCGGCCAAGTTGGGCCACGGCCCAGTGGGGGGGGCTCCTTTTCCCTTTTTTTGTTAGCTTTCTTTTTTTTATTTATTTTCTTTTCTGTTTTACATCATTTTAATATATTTAGGCATTTTCTAAAAATGTGTTTACTTCACCATAATTAACTATGCCTTATTTGGCACCCACCGAACATTTTTGTTTTGAATTTTGAAAACTTTGGGTGTTTGCCACTATTTAGAATTTAAATTTTGGAACGGTTTCGAATCATTGTGAGGTTAGCAACAGTAACAGAGGTGACGTGGCATGATTAGCGTGGGATTACTGTAGCATGATTATCCGGGCGTTACAGTGACTTCTCGTGTTGCGCAGTTTATGCAAACTTGATATTGGGTCAACCAATTCATACCCAATATATATAATATCCAACTTTTCAGACTCAATGATTATCAGAGAGGTTGGGAAGTAGACTCCATTGATATTGATTTCCAAATCACGGCAGACCAGATTGCTCTTGATTATGGATCCCGGGGTTTGTACCAGCATATTTTGCCCAAAAGCGTACAAGGAAATTTGTTTTGGGTAGCAAAACTCCGAGAAATAAAACAATGGGAATCCCCAGAGTCAAATAAAATTACAGCACGTATGTCGTGGTTTTGTCACGGCAGATGTCCTAGAGAAAGGACTTAGTCGTGGAGCCATCGCTACGGATTAGCTTAAAGGGGTTAAAGCGGACAAGGGACGCAAGTGAGTTTATACTAGTTCGGCCCCTTACGATGAAGGTAAAAGCCTACGTCTAGTTGTGATGGAATTGATGGGGTTTCGATGACCAGCGAGCGAATACGCTTTTCCTGGGTCTCGAGTTGTTGTCCGTTGTCCCTGAACCGCCGCCGGGTCGTCCCCTTATATACATGGGTTGACGCCGCCGGTTTACTGAATCCCGAGGCCGGCTCATAATCATGTCCGGCTCGGTCTCTGCTACTTCTATCTTACAACACAAGTTTACATATCAATGCCGGTTTATGTCTACAGGTCTTAAACCAGCTTTTGGCCTTGGGCCTTCATGAAGCGTCACCGTCTGTCTTCATGGACTTCAGATACAGATGAACTACTTACGGGGTTAACCCGGCCTCTCCTGGCCGGTTTACGCCCAGTGGTAATATCCCCAACATTAGGCCGAGATTGATTTGAACTGGTTCATTTCAATCCTCAACACTTTAAGAAAATTTGTTCTTTGACATCTTCATATAATCTTGTAAACCGCCGTGACATCATCTTCTAGGATCATGGTAAACGTCGTGACGTCACCTGTCATTTAAAACTGCGTATAACCCTCCTTCATTAATAAGCCTCCGACAATCGAGGCGACAGCTGCGCCTCATATCCAGAAATTCGGCTCCTCAATTTCCGCACCTGTCGTTTAACTCCCTTATAAATAGGGCTAGGGGGTCTTTCCATTTTGCCCCTCGTGCCTCTTCGCGTCATCGTCATCCTCGCGACGCCCGAACCTTCGACCTCGGCCGCCGCCGTCAACCTTCGACTACTGCACCAACCTTGGCCGCTGCATCGACCTGAACGTACCAGAGCTCCTCCGTGCGCTGCCGCTGCTCAACAGCCTCCGTAAGTCTCCCCCTTTCTCTTACCATAGATCTGCACTTAGGGATTCTGCCGTTCATCAGTGTTCGTCGCCGCCCTTCTTTTCCCTTATTTATATCCATTGATTAGATCGAAAAACCACATAGATCTCGCGCGGTAGTAGTTTAAACCACATAGATCTCGCGCGGTAGTAGTTTCAGCACATGTTTGATGTCCAACTCATCTCATCTTGGTGAACTTTTAGTACGCAGGAATTTAGGTCAGAATATATTTTGTTTTCTCAACGCGCGGTAGATCTAAAATTACCATAACAAGATGTGAAACCTGTTTTTCCCTTCACTTAGACATCTTTAATACCAGATAGGGCGGTTTAACGTCATATACAGAATGATGACCCAGTAGATACCATTAGTCCCCTGTTGAACCACCAATGCATTACACTGCTTCCATCGTCAGATTCCGGTTTACGAATAACCAAATCCGGTTTATCAATATGCTTATATCCTTATATCACTGCATAGATGTCCACTGTAAATCTTAAACCGGCTATAATCATGTTTCAGATTTCCCTTGTCATGGCCAAACAAGTCTATCAATGCAATTGGGCTCCCTCTCGAGTAACCGAGGAGCAATTAAACAACCTTGTTAATAACGGGCGCTTTAGCCAAGAAAGATGTTATCCACTGGAGGGTCCCTGGCCCGGAAAATCCTCCTACACCCCAGGATGGAGAGGTAATCGTGTTTGCTGATCATCTCGGGCGAGGTTTTAGCCCTCCCGGTTCAAAAAAATTCTGAGATGTACTAGCCAATTTTCAGTTGCGCCCTCAAGACATCGGTCCCAACTCTGTTACCAACATCTGCCACTTCCAAGTATTCTGTGAGGTTTATCTGCAAGAGGAACCTACAGTCGAACTGTTTAGGGATTTCTTTCACTTAAACCGTCGCACTGAGTTCTCAGATGGACCCAATACGGAACTGGGCTGAATGGCGGTTCAGAAGAGGAAAGAAGTCACCTTCCCTCATCCCAAACTCCACAGTCACCCCAAAGAGTGGAACCAAACTTGGTTTTACTGCATGGATACCTCTCTGTCTGGCGAAAACCCCCTGCCGGGTTACCGCCCTGAACGGCTGAGCAACACACACCCTTTCCCTCAGAGGCTGACTGAAAGAGAGAGGGCCAACTATGCTCCTCAATTATCAAAGCTCAGAGCCTTCATGGCAAATGGTTTGACAGGAGTTGATCTTGCTCGCTGTTGGATAAGCTGGAGTATTCTGCCCTTAAGCCGGCGCCCCGGTTTGATGTGTGAGTACACGGGGAGTTTGAAGGATGCTCAGCGACACATTGACATTCAGCTTACAGACGAAGAAGTCACTGAGGCTGTAAAGAAAATGTTGAACGAACCAGAGGCCGTCTATGCCCAAACCGGACTACTCCCTTTCTGCACCTTCAACAAACCACCAGCTGTAAGAATCATATAATCCTTTGTATCTGAATTTGCTTCTGTCCATATATTCTCTAAAAGTGTGATTATTTTCTGACAGGGTGATGATCCGTTCTGGAACAAGAAACCATCACAAGACAAACCGGCGAAGCCGCAAGACAAACCGGTCAAGCCAGTTCGTCCAAAGACCAAGGTTGTTAAGAAACCTGCCAAGAGAAGGACCACCGCATCCTCCGATCTACCAGCTGATGACGATGTGCGTAATCCGGAACCAGAGGTAGAACTTGACTTTCTTGGTTCAATTTTCGTACATCTCATTGACAATGATTATTATCAGGACGACGCTGAAGGCAGTCATGCTGAGGACGTAGAGGTAACCATTCTTTCCTCCGATTCAGATCCTCTGCCAACATCAAAAATCCGTCAAGCAAACCGGAAAGTAATATTTTCTCACCCTCTTGCTTACTTGGACCCAAACTTTCTTTTGAAGGCGCAGCAGCACGAGGCTCGCCGTACAACCCGTCACAGCGGTCAGGTAGTTACCTCCGCCGGTTTACCGAACAGTCCGGTTCGGAAACGCCGATTCGAGGTCTCTTATCCCATTGATACTTCATACCCAAAAGCAGGTTGTTTTCGCTAGCCTCTTAACCCGTCCGATTCAAATTATCAGGGTACTTCTCACTCATCCTCTGGCGAGTCATCGGCCACACAGCTTCCACCCCTCAAAATAGTTCATGGGTGAGCTATGCACATGTCTTTATTCTTGATGTGTTATCTTTACATACTGTATTTGATCCTTATGTCTATCTTTTTCTCAGCGCCAAGCCAAGACCTAGCAAGAAAGCTCGTTTAAACAAACCGGCTGATGATAATGTAGCTGCTGAACCGGAGACAACTCCAGATCTGGAAGAAATCGACGCTGACGCCATGCTTCACGATCCGCCGCTTCAAGACCATGATTTCCTTGTTGAAGAAGTGCAAGTTGACACTACAAGCCATGCAGACCGGCCAACCAACCCTGTCCGAACTGATGACAAACCGGTCAGTCCAGCTAAGGACACTGATAAACCGTCAACTCCGATGAAGGTTGCTGATGAACAAGATGATGACGTAATGATTACTGGTACTGGCCACACCACTCCTGGCAATCTTGTAGCTTTGTCAAAGCATACTGCCAAGGATGATCTCTCTGCTATCGGCAAAGGCAAATGGAATGCCGATTTATCAAGCTACGCTCATCTCAATGCTCAAGATATTCACTCTGGCTTTTTGAACCGTCTGTATACTAGCCGTGACTATGAAGCTAGTTTGGTAAACTTGATGAAGGAGCGATATGAGGTAACTACTGTCTTTCTCTTTTGTCCAATTGCAGTTTATCAATTCCTAGTAGCCCCCAAGTGACGGTTTATGATACCGATCTAAACTGGGACTTTTGTCATAACTTATCTTTGCATAGTTAGCCTCCAGGGACCGGATTACCTCTTTAAGATGAATCGGTTTCTTTAGAATTTGCCATACTGCTCTTTCACCGGTATAGCCTCCAAGGGCCGGTTTAACTTTATAAAGATGAACCGGGACTTGTAGAAGAACGCCCATACCAACAGCTTTTTGAGCAAACACACATTAGCCCCCAAGTGCCAAGATTAATACTTGTATTGAGCTTGGGACTTGTAGAAATTTCTGATCAAGAGCAAACACACATTAGCCCCCAAGTATCAAAGGCATAACTTGTTATGGGCTTGGTACTTCAAATATGTAACGTCAACTCATTATACATCTGCCCCTTGACAGGCGGAGCTGAGCAAGAAGGAATGCCAGACCGTTGATCTGCAAGAGAACATCAAAACCCAGCAAGCTGAATCCTCCAAAGCGAAGGAAGAGTTGACCCGCGCTCTAGGCGCTATGGAGAAACTAAAAGAGGGCTTCAACAAAGAGCGGGTGGATTGGGAGACTGAAAAAGCCGCTTTGGTAAAAAGGGCTGAAAACGTAGAAGCCGTTCTTAAACCGGTGGTTGACGAGCTGACTGGTGTAAAGCGGCAAGTGCATGCTATGACTGCTGCTTTGTTTGGTAAGCATCCTTCCTTTATGCTTTCAACATATCCTCCTATGTGTTGCCGGTTTAACGATGTTTGTAATGATATAGGAACTCGCATTAGCCATCTGGGCTCTGATGTACAGAAGAAGTTGAAAGCTGCCTACACGCTGATAGAGCAACTGTATACCGGCGCACAACGGATTATCTGCACCGCTTCTCACAATAAGCCGCCCCCGACGTTGATCAAGGATACCTTAGACAGGCTATCTATTTTGCCTGCCCGGATAGAAGAGCTGAAGAAGTCTACTGCAAGGGCTGGCGCTCTGTCCGCACTAACCCGGGCAAAAGCATGGGTGCCTGATCTGGATCCGTCGGACGTGGCTAAAGGCTACCCAAGCTTAAAAGAAGATGGATCAGAGTTTGGCACTGATGATCTCCGCACCATAAACCGGGAAGTACGTCCACCGGCCTGTCAACTTGCTGAAGAGGCTGATCTGTCATTTTACCAGGCGAGCTATGATACCAATAACAAGCGGGTTGCTGCACCAACTCCTGAGGCTCAAAACCTGATCCCTCCAATCCGTAAGCACACTTATGCCCCTGATATCGAACCGTCCACCCTTATAAGTGAGGAGGCTGTGTTTCAAGCTTTAACTGGGATCGACTGGACAACTGTTGACTTCCAGCCGCTGGGTAGAGACGAAGAAGTTGAACCGGTGCAAGATGACCCGCAGCCGTCAGGTCAAGCTGATAAGCAATCATAATCCAGGGGCTGGTTTAGTCTGCCACGCTGCAATGCTTATTGATAAACAATTATCTGTTGGGCACTAAAACGCCTTGTAATAGACTAGTTAAAATACTTGGTCTGTTATGCCTTCGTGCATATTTATCTGCAACTGATGCGTGTTAATCCGCCATGCTTAAGATATGATGTTCAATCCATAGCTTATTTATTCAAGTTGTTCCTGCAGAGAAGAAGCTTAAAGCGCCGTGGCGGTTTACCACCGGGCGGGTCACAATACCCAACTATATATATGACCAAGGTTTATAACCAAGGTTGTAAAAGATAACCAAATATGGAAATATATGATACCTGTGACCTTTAGGCATAGTGTTGAATGACCAACCTTGTAATGAGGGTAATAACCCTAATCCGGAGTAATAGTATCTCCTGTTATATAATGCCGGTTTACAATAAACCCGTTCCGGGTTGTGATAAACACTGGTTTATCCCATACTAGTGACTATGGGTCAAAACCAGACCGGGCTGATAGTCTCCGAATTATAGCTTGGTCATGTACTGACAACTTGTAGTTGACAGCCTAACCGGGTTGATAAACACTGGTTTGAAAACATCACAAATCTTAGCAAAAGAAAAGGAAAATCGTTGTAGTCGAGGCTTTTCACGGGCTGCCAGGCCCCAAATTTGATCAAGAGGTGTTGCTATGGTTCGGGTTCGACCAATCCCCCAAGTGATACTGTGGCATTACGCCGATCAAGAGGCGTTGCTATGGTTCGGGTTCGACCAAGCCCCCAAGTGATGCTGTGGCATTATGCCGATCAAGAGGCGTAGCTATGGTTCGGATACGACCAAGCTCCCAAGTGATGCTGTGGCATTGCGCCGATCAAGAGACGTAGCTATGGTTCGGATACGACCAAGCTCCCAAGTGATGCTGTGGCATTGCGCCGATCAAGAGGTGTAGCTATGGTTCGGATACGACCAAGCCCCCAAGTGATCTAATGTTAAGCTTTGAGAAGTCGAATCAAGGGGTAAACCGGACGCCGCTTTGTAAGCTCCATGTAACCACACATGATGTAAGAAAACAACAGATACCCCACTTTAGCTGAGGTTCCGGTTTATTATATTGATCATAATATATACAATGTCATAACATGTACATAAGCAGAGCCTGTAGCTCAAGTATAGTAGGGCCGAAGATGAGCAATATTCCATGGCCAGTTGGTCTCCTCCTCCGATTTACGTTAGTCTTTGCACTCTCGAACATCGATTAGGTAGTATGACCCGTTGTGCAGATTCTTGCTAACCACAAAAGGTCCTTCCCAAGGTGGGGATAGCTTGTGCATATCCGTCTGATCCTGGATGAGTCGAAGCACCAAATCTCCTTCTTGAAAGGTTCTGGTTCTAACCCGGCGGCTATGATAACGACACAGATCTTGCTGATAAATCGCCGAACGGGCTGCCGCCATGTCACGCTCCTCATCTAACAGGTCAAGAGCTTCCTGCTGTGCCTTCTCGTGGTCCGCTTCAACATATGCCGCTACACGAGGCGAGTCATGACGGATGTCACTAGGAAGAACTGCTTCCGCTCCATCAACCATGAAGAACGGTGTGTATCCTGTCGATCTGTTAGGTGTGGTATTGATGCTCCATAACACTGAAGGTAGCTCCTCAACCCAACAACCCGGCGTTGTTGCAAAGGAACCATAAGCCGGGGTTTGACCATTGGACTGGGGGTGAGCCACTGATGATACATCAAGCCGGATGTGCTCCCGTTGACAGAAATCCTTCATGGCACCCTTTGACAGATTGGTACCATTGTCTGTTATAATGCTGTGTGGAAAGCCAAACCGGAAAATCACCTTTTTGATGAATTGAACCACCGTGGCTGCGTCACACTTACTAACTGGCTCTGCTTCCACCCACTTCGTGAACTTATCAACCGCCACCAAGAGGTGGGTCTTCTTGTCCTTGGACCTCTTGAAGGGCCCAACCATATCCAGCCCCCAAGTTGCAAATGGCCAGGTGATTGGAATCATCCTCAATTCTTGAGCCGGTACATGAGCGCGTCTTGAGAGTTTCTGACAGCCATCACATCTTTTGACCAAGTCCTCGGCATCAGCATGAGTTGTCAACCAATAGAAACCGTGACGAAATGCCTTGGCCACCAAAGATTTTGAACCGGCATGGTGACCAGAATCTCCTTCGTGGATCTCACGCAAAATTTCACGGCCTTCCTCAGGAGATACACAGCGTTGAAACGCCCCTGTCACACTGCAATGATGTAACTCTCCATTGATAATAGTCAAGGACTTGGACCGCCGAGTTATCTGCCTGGCCAAAGTTTCATCCTCTGGTAACTCGCCCCGATTTATATACGCCAGATATGGAACTGTCCAATCCGGGATAACATGTAGAGCTGCCACCAACTGAGCCTCCGGATCAGGAACAGCCAAATCCTCTTCACCAAGAAGCTTCACAGACGGATTATGCAAAACATCCAGGAAGACATTAGGTGGAACCGGTTTACGTTGGGAACCCAGGCGACTTAAAGCGTCCGCCGCTTCATTCTTCATCCGGTCCACATGATCCACCTAATATCCTTTAAAGTGACCTGCAACAATATCCACCTCACGACGATATGCTGCCATTAGTGGGTCCTTGGAATCCCAAGTGCCGGACACTTGTTGAGCCACCAGATCCGAGTCACCGAAGCACTTAACTCGGCTTAGGTTCATCTCCTTAGCCATCCAAAGACCATGGAGTAAAGACACATATTCAGCTGCATTGTTAGTGCAAGGGAACATTAAACGGAGAACATAACAAAACTTATCACCTCGTGGGGAAGTTAATATGACTCCAGCCCCCGAGCCCTCCAATTGCATGGACCCATCAAAATGAATAGTCCAATAAGTATGATCCGGTTTCTCTTCTAGCGCTAGTAGTTCTGTCTAATCATTGATGAAATCCACAAGCGCCTGAGATTTGATCGCCGTTCGGGGTATGTATTTCAACCCGTGAGACCCGAGCTCAATAGCCCACTTAGCAATCCGGCCAGTTGCTTCCCTGTTCTGGATTATATCCCCCAAAGGAGCAGAGCTCAATAAGTACCTCACTGATATAGTAAACCGGCCGCTGAACCGGATATTCCTTTCCTGCCTCCTTGCGCTCCACCACAATAGCCACACTAACAGCCCGAGCATTAGCTGACACATATAGCAACAATGGTTCTTTATCCACTGGAGCGGCGAGAATCGGCGGATTAGCCAGTTGCCGCTTTAATTCCTCAAATGCTTCATTAGCGGCGTCACTCCAGACGAAGTTATCCATTTTCTTCAGAATCTGATACAAAGGGATGGCCTTCTCACCAAGGCGACTGACAAACCGGCTCAACGTGGCAATCCGGCCTGCCAGGCGTTGAACATCATTGATACACTTCGGTTTAGCCAAGGAGGTGATGGCCTTGATCTTTTCCGGATTAGCTTCAATGCCCCTGTTAGAAACCAAAAAGCCCAGGAGCTTCCCTACAGGTACACCAAAGACACATTTGGCCGGATTAAGCATCATTTTATAAACCCGCAGGTTATCAAAGGTTTCCTTCAAGTCATCAATCAATGTCTCCTTCTTCCTTGATTTTACCACAATATCATCTACATAGGCATGAACATTGCGGCCGATCTGTTTATGAAGACAATTCTGCACACACCGTTGATAAGTCGCCTATGCACTCTTGAGCCCAAAGGGCATGGACACATAGCAGAAGGCTCCAAAGGGAGTTATGAAGGCTGTCTTCTCCTGGTCCTTAACTACCATTTTGATCTGATGATAACCATAATATGCATCCAAAAAACTGAAATGCTCACAACCCGCCGTAGCATCAATAATTTGATCAATACGGGGGAGGGCAAAAGGATCTGTTGGACAAGCTTTGTTGAGATCTGTGTAGTCCACACACATACGCCAAGTGCCATTCTTCTTGAGGACCAGCACTAGATTAGCCAACCACTCAGGATGGAATACTTCAACGATAAATCCAGCCGCCAAGAGCCTGGCTACTTCTTCTCCAATAGCTTTGCGTCTTTCCTCATTGAACCGGCGGAGAAACTGCTTGACCGGTTTATATTTAGGATCAACATTGAGAGTGTGCTCAGTGAGTTCTCTCGGTACACCAGGCATGTCAGAAGGCTTCCATGTAAAGATGTCCCGATTCTCACGGATGAACTCGATGAGCGCGCTTTCCTATTTAGGATCCAAGTTAGTGCTGATGCTAAACTACTTGGACGAATCGCCAGGCACGAAGTCAATAAGTTTAGTCTCATCAGCCGATTTAAACTTCAGGGTTGGATCATGCTCCGTAGTTGGTTTCTTCAACGAAGTCATATCTGCCGGATCAACATTGTCCTTGTAAAACTTCAACTCTTCTGTTGCACAAACTGACTCAGCATAAGCCGCATCACCTTCCTCACACTCCAGAGCAATCTTGCGGCTTCCATGCACGGTTATAGTTCCCTTGTGACCCGGAATCTTGAGCTGTAGATAGACATAACAAGGTCGTGCCATAAACTTAGCATAAGCTGGTTGTCCAAATAGGGCATGAAACGGGCTTCTGATTTTTACCACTTCAAAGGTCAAGGTTTCTGATCTCGAGTCATGCTCATCTCCAAAAGCCACCTCCAGAGCTATCTTACCAATAAGATATGCCGACTTACCAGGCACCACACCATGGAACACCGTATTAGACGGTTTAAGATTTTTATCTGTTAGCCCCATGCGACGGAAAGTTTCATAATAAAGGATATTGATACTACTCCCTCCGTCCATGAGTACCTTAGTGAACTTATAACCTCCCACCTGAGGTGCCACCACCAGAGCCAGATGACCCGGATTGTCAACCCGGGATGGATGATCTTCTCTACTCCACACAATGGGCTGCTCGGACCAGCGCAAATAATGGGGCACCGCCGGTTCAACGGCATTCACCACCCTTTTATGAAGCTTCTGATCGCGCTTGTCCAAGCTAGTGGTGAAGACATGATACTGTCCGCTATTCAACTGTTTCGGGTTGCTCTGGTAACCCGACTGCTGCTGCTGCTGGTTGCCCTGATAATTATAGCCACCTTGGTTACCTTGATTATTTTGATTGTTATGTCCACCCTGATTGCCATGGAATCCTGAACCGGAATTTCCTCCGCCATAACCCGGCCCATGAGAGCCAGAGCCCGAACCGCCTCCTGATCCATGATCATACCGAAAAGAATCAGAATTTTTGAACTCTTGCATGATGTAACAATCTTTCCAGAGGTGTGTGGACGGTTCCTCCTTCGTCCCATGCTTTGGACAGGGCTGGTTCAACAGATACGACAAACGGTCCGGGTTAGGATTTGGCATTCCATTGCGCCGGGGTGGTTTACCCTTACGCCGCTGGCCCTTGTCGTGTGTATTAGTGTTAGCCACCAAGTCTAAACCGTGGTCCGCTTTACGCTTGCCGCCGTTTCCATGACCCGCCGGGTTGTGGTGCTGCCCCTTGGCGTTGCCGCTCTTCTTTCCCTTCCCTGTCTTATCATCGTCAGACTCGGGATCCTTGGTACTATCAGAGTCGGCATACTTCACCAGTGCAGCGATGAGGGTTCCCATGTCATTACAATGACGTTTGAGCCGTCCCAACTTCAACTTCAAGGGTTCAAACCGGCAATTGCCTTCCAATGTTAAAACTGCGGTGTCAGCGTTGATGCGGTCTGATGAATGCAAAATCTCCGAAACCCAGCGCACCCAATGGGTTGTTGACTCTCCTTCCTCCTGGACACAGGCAGCTAAGTCCACAATTGACATGGGCTGCTTACATGTATCCTTGAAATTCTGAATAAACCGGGCTCTCAACTCGGCCCATGACCTGATAGAATTAGCCGGTAAGCTCTTTACCCAAGTGCAGGCCGTTCCTTCTAGCATCATGGTGAAGTACTTCGCACATGCCGCATCATCCACGTCCAGCATCTCCATGGCCATCTCATATCTTTCGACCCATCTTTCAGGGGATAAATCGGCGCTATAATTCGGCACCTTGCGCGGGCCCTTGAAATCCTTGGGCAGGCGCACATTGCGCAACGCTGGGACAAGACATGGTACTCCCAAGGAACTAGAGGTAACTCCTGGTTCCACCGATGTGGTTGGACGAACCAGAGTAAGCTGACGGGCCTCGTGTTGCGCCGCTAACTCGGCCTCTCTGCGTGCCCGAGCCCGGTCCACCACCTCCTGAGCATCACCAGCACCACCCGCCGGGTTATGGCCACGGGGCGGATCACGGTTCCGCGCATTGCTTGATACTGCCGGTTCATCCATACGCCTGCTGTAACTCCGGCTTGGACGGGGAGTGGAATGAATCCAATCGTGACTATATGAATAAGCCTCCTGTTGAACCAAGGCTGTCTGAAGAAGCTCCTTAACCCGACGCGTCTCGACCGCTGCTGGAGAATCGCCTTCGATCGGGATGGCCGCCAGCCGTGAAGCGGCAGCGACAATGTTGTCCATTGGGTTAGAATAATGACCCGGTGGCGTGGGGACATGAGGTACCACAATGTTGTTCTGACGAGGCGGATCCACCAAACGTTGCTGAACCGGCGCCCCTGCTCCGGGTGCCTCTGCCCGGTTTACCACCGGCGGATTACTGGTCCGTGCTCCTGGGGTGTTAAAGAGATTTCTAGCGTCATAAACCGGCGGCAGGCGAGATCGGTGCCTCCTCTTCAGGACTTCGTTCGACGCACTCTGATCCAGCATAATCCGGTAAGCTTGTGCATCCAAAGCGGCCCGCTCCGCGGCTATCCTGGTATCCTCAGCTGCTAAGTCGGCTTTTGCCTGGGTGATCTGATCTTTCACTTTCGTGATTTCCGCATTGTGTGCATCCTGATCCGCCTGGTTAACCTCCGCCATCAGCGTTGCCAACACATCAAACAAATCAGATAGAACTTGAGCCGGCGGTCGCACAGGGCCTCCTGCCCCAGCCGCTGCCGCCGCTGCCGATCCGGAAATCATCGCCGCTGCGGTCGAAGAGTGGAGCGCTGGTTGCATGCCGGCCATGAAGATCGTCACCCGGTTTGGCAGATCAGAGGTGTCCGGAATACTGTCGCCATCGGAACAGCCCCCAATCCGGCCATCTTGTAACTGATATAACGACTCGGTCTCTCCAGTCGATGACTCGTCGCCGGAATAAACGACGGTCTCACCACCAGATTCTGATCTATCCTCAGATTCCCCTCCATGGATAACTCCCACGAAGGCACGCTTCATGACAGGCTTGACCCGGGCAGATCTCGCACGTTGAGCCGTTTCGACGAGGTCGGTGCAGATGTCCGGCTCAGGGCCCGGTTCGCCGATCTTGCCAATGAAAACGTGTATGCCACCAAAGGGGACCCGGTACCCATACTCGATTGAGCCGGCCTCGGGGCCCTAGCCTGCATCGTCGATGTAGAGCTTGCCGCGACGACTCTTGGTCATCCAGCCCACAGCGTAACCCTTGAGTCCTTCGAAGTTTCCCTCCGAGAACTTGAAACCATCGTGCGATAGCCCCACGCTGGGCGCCAACTGTCGTGGTTTTGTCACGGCAAATGTCCTAGAGAAAGGACTTAGTCGTGGACCCATCTCTACGGATTAGCTTAAAGGGGTTAAAGCGGACAAGGGACGCAAGAGAGTTTATACTAGTTCGGCCCCTTACGATGAAGGTAAAAGCCTACGTCTAGTTGTGATGGAATTGATGGGGTTTCTATGACCAGGGAGCGAATACGCTTTGCCTGCGTCTCAAGTTGTTGTCCGTTGTCCCTGAACCGCCGCCGGGTCGTCCCCTTATATACATGGGTTGATGCCCGCCGGTTTACAGAATCCCGAGACCGGCTCATAATCATGTCCGGCTCGGTCTCTACTACTTCTATCTTACAACACAAGTTTACATATCAATGTCGGTTTATGTCTATAGGCCTTAAACTGGCTTTGGGCCTTGGGCCTTCATGAAGCATCACCGTCTGTCTTCATGGACTTCAGATACAGATGAACTACTTACGGGGTTAACCCGGCCTCTCCTAGCCGGTTTATGCCCAGTGGTAATATCCCCAACAACGTATGTCATTAACAGAAAACATACCAATGACGACTTCTGGTTTCTCTTGGGCTTCATCTGCTGAGATATGATGCACGTACCCAGTGAGATTTTGCTGGGTCGGGCATGACTCCATAAAGTTGACTTGTGGCCTGATTAGGGCATTCACCTTGTTGTTCTTGGGGCACTGTCTGGCATAATGTCTGTTCTGCCCACAACTGAAGCAAGAATTATTGCGCTGACGCTCCTCATCCATTGGGTTGGTCATGACATTCTTGACTTGAGTGGTGGTCTTGTTAACATTATGTTGCCGATTTGGCTTGTATTCCACCTGAGTCTGCTGCCAGGTACGAGCCTTTTGCACTGGTTGCCCATCCTTCTTTGGCTCGAACTAACGCTTGTTGTCGTTGTTAACAGGCCTATTATCTGATATAAGCTTGTGCTCATGTTCAGCAATGAAAGCCTTGTTCACCAGAGTTTGGAAATCTGGGAAATCAAGCATACTGAGAGTACACCGGAGTTGCGGATTTAAGCCTCCAAGAAATCTGTCAATTTTCCTTTCTTCGGTGGCCACGTCATAAAGAGAGTAATGGGCCAGATGGTTGAACTTTTGCAAATATTCACCCACAGACTGATTGCCTTGGACGAGTGCGAGAAATTCACGCTGCTTAGTCTTCATAACTCCAGTAGGGATATGATATTTCCGGAACTGATCCTTAAACTTTTCGCAGGTGATTTGTTCATCAACAGGCCACATGGCTTTTGCATTTTCCCACCATATGGCAGCTGCGCCTTCAAGGTAATGAGTTGCAAAGGGAACTTTATCATTTTCTTCAGTATGAGCAATCTCAAGTTTTTTTCTCAATGGTACGCAACCAATCGTCCGCATCCAATGGGTCAACAATCTGACTGAAACTGGGTGGCCTGATCCTTTGAAAATCTGACAGCTTTGAGTGATGACCGTTCTGATTTCCATTCTGTCCAACCATAGCTTGCTCACTTCTTAATATTTTGATCAGATCATTGTTCCTTCTTTCCTCAAACATACGCAGAATTTGCTCGGTGGAGGGAGGATTTGGCGGTGGAGGCGGTGGCGGAACGTACGGCTCGAGAGAATGTCCTGCCTGTCGTGCGGAACGACGAACAGGAGTTCCCTCACGAATGTTGCTACTGATGCCTCCCCGCGTCATCCTATTGTGGATTTTTTCCCAAGACAACGCAATCGAGATGAGAAACATCCAAGAATAAAATTGGGGAAAAGCCAGCAACAAATCCCGAAAGAAAACAAAAGAGCGAAGAAAATACGGCGAATAAAGTCCCAACATAATTATACATAGACTCATACATGAAAGATAAACAACACGCTAGGTTCAACTACTCTCATACATGCAACGAAAACATGACTCGTACGACTACATCCGTACATCATCTGGACGATTGCGAATACTCAAAGATACTACTGCTCTGCTAGTGCTGCGGTGTCCTCCCCTGAAGCGGTCTCGGATCATGAACTGACATGGTTAACGGAAAGCTCCGGGTTAAAGGTAACACGACGGCGCTGCCTCGAGGGCTCTCCCTCAGTGGTAGGGGTAGGATGAAGCATCGGGGCTACAGGAGTAGCGAGAAGTGAAACCCACTCGGCAGGAGTACTGAGAGGATTCACGGCCGAGACGCCCGTGCTACTCAGAGGAGTAACCGGTGAAATAGGGGAACTAGAACTGGCTGGAATATACGGGGTAAATCCCAGAGAGGATGGAGTAGTGGTAGATCTAGTAGTGAGCAAAGCAGTGGCTAAAGCAGTACGGGCACGAGTCAGCTCTCGAGCCAGCTCGTGGATCATAAGATAGCTAGCAGTGACATAACGAGCAAGGTGGCTAGCAACACTATCAGACTCCGGATCAATGATAGGGAAACGGACACGACCATTGTCGTGCAGAGAAGGGTAGTAATAGAAACCTGGGTGGTTCTGCATTCGGACCTCGTTGTAACGTAGCTCGACAAGGACCTCGAATGCAGCAAAATGGGCAGCCTGAGAAGCGGTGGAGGCGTAACCGCTTCGGGAAGTACGAGTGTAAGAGCTGGAATCGCAACTAGTGCGCACAGTGACCACTTCGTGATACTCATACACTGAATCAGCTAGATGCTCCCGGTACACACGATAGACTGGGTCGTCTCCGAGAGGGTACAACCAACGCCACACGTTGCGAAGGAGGTGCGGTGACATTTACGGCATCAGCTGGAACTGGCACGGATACGGCACCGGAGCCATCTACAATCACAACCATTAGCAGGTTAGCATAAAGATAAACCAAATGCATGCAATGCAACAACCAGCTATAATTGCTACCGGCACTCAACTTAAACTCGTATCTAACGTCTAGTTAACACGTCACAGTCTAGCATGGCCTACAGTCAGCGCGACTGATACCAAGCATTGTGGCACCCCGGCTCAGAGCGACCGGTTTACCATGCATTGCCAGCCCAGAGACCATGTCTTCTGGCAACACACAACATCTTGGTACAGAAAACAACCGCTTTATTGATGCTAGCGGAGCAGTGTTTATATTACAACAGATGTCGAGGCCAAGCAGCACGCCCGGTGCGGCTGAACAATATGTACATTATTTAGTGAACATAAAGGGGCCTTGATCATAACAACTACGCGGCAGCGGAACAACATCGTAGCGGAAGCTCCATATCACAGGGACACCGATGTGGACATGATCTAGACTCGAGCAGTGCTCCTTTCCAACGAGACTTTCCTGAAATCTGGCATGACACGGCAGGTCAGTACATTGAATGTACTTGCAAGCTCACAACAGGCATAATCATAATGGCAAACAATATCATGATAATTACCAATTAATAATAATGCAACACTATATGTCCAACATGCTGTGATCATGCTCGAACGTCCCTCGGGACAGACTTACCAACCGTGATCATTCTCGGATCACAAACAAACCACCATCGTGGGCTTGCCAAGAGTAACTCGTGATCCTTACGGCGATCACAACCACGACCAATATCTGGTCCCGAACATCTCGATGGCCTTTCTGCCATCCTCATCAATGCAAAGTTCATAGCTTAGTGTGCAAATTTTATTAAACGTTGACTCATGGTGGGACCTACTACGAGGTGTCCGTGACCGTGGACTCGGCTATCGATAGATTATGCACTCTATAGAGGTAGCACACTGTACCCACACCACGGAACCCATGGCCTCGCACTCCCATTCGGGTGGACCAATGGCATTCCGACAAAACCCTTCCATTGCCATGACACTCTCCCGGCCACTGCGACCCAATCCCCAACGGGCTAGTCCGGGGTGGCCCCATGTCTACCAAAGACACAACGACCACCGTCGTGGCCAAAACGATCCCACCCGGAGACCCGGTACCATAATCTCAACGAGGGCACACAAGGTTATGCCTGCTTACCGGGCCATGGTAAGCACGACGTAACCTTCCCTAGTAGGAGGCACCGACCAGAGGCAATGTCAATGGACCGAATCAAGGCCTTCCCACAAAGGCAAATGTGGTTGCACTGGGAAAAACTCGATTCAGCGGCACGATGACCCAGTCAACGATATATTCAAGTTGGGTTATATTCAGGTTCAACTTAAAACGAAAATGACCGGTGTCATAGCATGCCATGAAATGCAAAAGTACACATGCATCACATATTAACGAAACTGACTGATGTCACCCATATTCACATTAAGCATAAACCTCAACGACTTATTTTATTTTCTTGGTCAGGATAACTCACACTTAAACCAAAATATTTTACAGCAAGTTTATTATTTTCTCATGCAAGAAAGTAACTCCGATTAATTTCTGACATGCATAGCAAAGATTATACCACAAACAATTCCTAATTTTCTTTACCAACCAAGTTAGGTTCAAACATTCTGTAAGTCAAGTAAAATGACTAAACAAGTACTTAACATAATATTTTCTAGCAAATTTTTACTATTTTATTTATGCAAGAAAATAACTTTAATCAACCACTAACATACATAACAAAAAAATTATTTTTATCATCACCACAAATAGAACTTAGCTTTGCTCTACCAACTAAGGTAGTTTCAACATTCTGTAAATCAAGCATAATAACTAACAAACATTTAACAGAATATAAATAACACAATAGTTATTTAAATGCATGGATTAATCATTTCATTCAAGTAAGAAAATCATAAATATTGAAATGACACCATGAAAATGTTGTTGTGGCTTGCCTTAGTGTAGATGAGGTTCACAAGCCTTCTGGTGATCCTCAAGACAAGCCTCACCCTCTGAAAATAATTTTAAACACAAAAAGAAAATATCAAGAACACTTCTGAAAATCACAAGAAATTCTAAACAGCTCAGAAAAATCTCATCTTTGGTGAGCTGCTAGATTTCTTTGCAAAGAACAAGATGCAAAAAGAATCAATTCATTTGGACTTATGGTTGAAGAGTTATGGCTGTTTGAAGTGTTCTGTAAATTCAAATGAATTTGAATAAAAATAAACAGACTGGGGGTGACGTCGAAGGCTTAAAGCCCAGGGGCGCCACCACTCGTACCGCTTCGCGCGCGTACAGAGTGGCTGACTAGCGGGCCCCGCTTGTCAGGTGAGAAGGAGGGGGAGAAGGAAACAGAGGGAGTCGCAGCTCCGCCGGAGCTCTTGCCAGCGATGAGGGCTCCTTGGCCAAAACGAGAGTGAGGGATGGAGCGAGGGGACGGTGGCGCACCTGCCCGTACCTGTAGCATGGCTAGGGGTGGTCGGACGGCGTCGGAATCAACCTCGCAAGCGGAGGCAGAACGAGGTGGTCGCCGGAGATGAAGAAGACGGCGAGCAGAGGCAACTCCAGGGGCTCCACGTGGACGGGATGGCTTCACCGGAGAGAGGCGGAGGCCCTGGAAGGGTCGCCCTTGCCTGGGAGGGGCTGGAGCTACCGCGGCGACCAGAGGGGATTGCTGGCGAGCTCGAGCTTGAGGACGGCGGCCCGCGGCCTGCCCGGGCGGGCTACGGCTTCCTACGTGCTGGTGGGTTGTGTGGGAGTGGTGGATGGTGCTCGAGGAGGCTGGGCGGCTCCATTTATAGGCGAGCGGAGAGGGGGGTTCGGGCTCCATCGGTGGACCCCTGTCCACAGCGCCTGGCGACGAGCGGCATTAGTGAGAGGGGGAGAAGGCGACGCAGCTCACGCGGCAACTATTGGCGAATGGGGACGAGCACAGGAACGAGGAGAAGGCGACGAGCACAGTGCGCACCGCACTGTTGGGTTGGCCGGACCGTGCCCGTGCTCGCTGCGGCGAGCTTCGGCGTCGGCGAGCGCTAGAGGGAAGTTAAGGGAGTTGAGACAAAGATGGTGGCGAAGTTTGCCGCGCTACGGCAGTCGGGGAAGCGAGCACGCGCGAAATAGAGCGCTCGGCAGCACTCAGAGCGCGTCGACACGCATGCCAGCACCCCTGGACGAACGCGGTCACCGCGTGGACTATGACATCAGGCTGAGCTAAGCCTAAACTTCATGTCTGGCGTGTTGTTCGTGGTAGATTGAGAGGTTACCATGCTTTGGTTTGGATCCAGGTGCAGTAGAGAAGTTTTTACATGCCAAGTAAGTTTCTGGTTAGTAATTTTGAGAGGTTACTGAGGTCAAATGGCTGGGAGTTAGAGGCTGTGCTCTGGAGGTTAGCTAAGAGTTACTAAGGTGAAGATGCACAAGAAAAACCAGGCACAATGGAGCAAGTAAAATGGTAGTTGCTATAGAAACCACCATTTCTGTCCAGAACAGAAAATATTTTCTATAGCAAAAATATTCCAAAAAGTGATGAAATATTTTTGCTCAGGAAGGTGCCCTAGGGTTCAAAGAATATTTGTGAATTATCTCAGATTTTTCTCGGCCAGAAAAATTAGGGTTGCTTTGGAGCATAGTGATCTAGCTAGGGTTTTTGAGAGAGAAATGAATATTTTTCATTTAAGAAAAATATTCCAAAGATTATTTTGGAGTGGATCAGAAGGGGAATGATGATTAGGGAGGTAAATGAAGCACTTGGGTGAAAGCCAAGGGTACCCAAGTGTTTAAGTCCATATGAAAAGATTCAAAAACTCCAGGTTTCAAATTGAATCCAAATGAAAATCAAGCAAATGAGAGAGGGCAAAAACCAGGCTGTCACACAGGGCCTCCTGTCCCAGCTGCCGTCACCGCTGCTAAACCGGAGATCATCGCGGCGGTGGTCGAAGATTGTGGCGCTGACTGTGTACCGGCCATGAAGATTGCAACTCGGCTTGGCGGATCAAAGGGGTCCGGAACACTGTCGCCATCGGAATAGCCCCCGAACCGGCCATCCAGCAGCTGGTACAATGACTCGGTCTCTCCAGTAGATGACTCATCCCCGGAGTAAACAACGGTTTCACCACCAGATTCCGTTCTATCCTCAGATTCCACTCCGTGGATGACTCCCACGAAGGCACGCTTAACCCAGGCAGATCTCGCACGCTGAGCCGTTTCGATGATGTCGGTGCAGATGTCCAGCTCAAGGCCCGGTTCGCCAATCTTGCCAATGAACACGTGAATGCCGCCGAAGGGGACCCGGTACCCGTACTCAATTGAGCCGGCCTCGGGGCCCCAGCCTGCGTCGTCGATGTAGAGTTTGCCGCGACGACTCTTGGTCATCCGGCCCACAGCGTATCCCTTGAGTCCTTCGAAGCTTCCCTCTAAGAACTCGAAACCATCGTGCAATAGCCCCACGGTGGGCGCCAACTGTCGTGGTTTTGTCACGGCAGATGTCCTAGTGAAAGGACTTAGTCGTGGAGCCATCGCAACGGGTTAGCTTAAAGGGGTTAACACGGACAAAGGACGCAGAGAGTTTATACTGGTTCGGCCCCTTGCAGTGAAGGTAAAGGCCTAATCCAGTTGTTGTGGAATTGCTAGGGTTTCGATGACGAGGGAGCGAATCCGCTATGCTTGGCTCTCGAGTTGTTGTTTCTTGTCCCTAAACAGCCGCCGGGTCGTCCCTTTATATACACAGGTTGACGCCCGGTGGTTTACAGAATCCCGAGGCCGGCTCATAAACATGTCCGGCTTGGTTTCTACCTTGCTTATCTTACAACACAAGTTACATATGATATGGCGGTTTATGTCTACAGGCCATAACCCGCCTCTGGGCCTTGGGCCTTCGTAAAGCGCCACACTCCTTATCTTCATGGGCTTCACATATAAATAACTCATTATGGGGATAACCCGGCCTCTCCTGGCCGGTTTATACCTAGTAGTAATATCCCCAACAGTGTCCCTCAGGATAAAGTGCTTCCTTTGTCATTTTACCTCATCTAGTTGCAACTCTAACAACAAAGTCATGCATATTATGATTCATTTCATCAAGTAATTCTCTTTGTGATTTAGCAACTTGTTCTAACCGGGTTGAACCATAGAGGCATGTTTTCCAACACCTCTAACATCATTTGATATTCTAAACAACAAGTCACTCAAGCGAGCAAGCATATCAGAATTATTTTCAACTGTTTCATAACATTTGCATTGAAGTGATCTTGTCTTCTAATGTAGTTTTCAAACTCATAAAGGCATTGACTAGGATGCATATTGTGAGGATTATCATTTTCATTAAATTTCATAAGAGAATTTACCTCTACCACCTTAGGCAGTGGTGGTGTATTAAGCCCATGTATTTCTTCAAGAGGAGGTAAAATTTTAACCCTCAGCTTTAATACCTTTTTCCTTCATATATTTCTTTGCCTCTTGCATATCTTCGGGACTGAGATATAATATACCCCTCTTCTTCTGAGTGGGTTTAGCCAGTGGTTCAGGAATAGTCCAATCATCATAAATTTTCAATATGTTATTCAATAATTCTTCAGCTTGAGCAATAGTTCGTACCCTGGAAACACAACCAGCACAACTATCTAGGAAGTCCCTAGAAGCATCGGTTAGTCCATTATAGAAGATATTGAGTATTTCATTTTTCTTAAGAGGATGATCAGGCAAAGCATTAAGTAACTGGAAAAGCCTCCCCCAAGCTTGTGGGAGACTCTCTTCTTTAGTTTGCACAAACTTAAATATTTCCCGCAAGGCAGCTTGTTTCTTATGAGCATGAAAATATTTTTCAGAGAAGTACTAAATCATATCCTGGGGACTACGCACACAACCAGGAGCAAGAGTATTGTACCAAGCTTTAGCATCGCCCTTTAATGAGAAAGGAAATAATTTGAGAATAAAGTAGTAGC
This sequence comes from Aegilops tauschii subsp. strangulata, assembly GCF_002575655.3. Classification (NCBI taxonomy): domain Eukaryota; kingdom Viridiplantae; phylum Streptophyta; class Magnoliopsida; order Poales; family Poaceae; genus Aegilops; species Aegilops tauschii. The sequence goes on from NC_053035.3 coordinate 394,800,208, forward strand.
GATTTTTCTCATCATGAGTAAAAAGGGTGGCTATATCTTTCAACTCAGTAAGATGTGCCACAACAGTCTCAGTTTCATAACCATGGAAAGGATCAGATTCAACCAAAGTAATTAACTCTGGGTCGATAGAGAATTCATAATCCTTATTATCAATAAAGATAGGTGAAGTAGCAAACTTTGGATCACATTTCATTCTAGCATTCAAAGATTTTTCTTTATACTTGCATAGTAATTTCTCTAGATCATCTCTATCCTTACAAGCAAGAATATCTCTAGTTTCCTATTCACTCATAACATAACCTTCCGGTACCTTAGGCAATTCATATCTAGCAAGGCTAGTTCTAGCAGCTATTTCAGGAATTTCAGTTTCAAGTTCATCATCAGATTCAACAACATCATGTTGTATAACTCTAGCAATTTGTTCATCAAGAAATTCACCAAGTGGCACATCATCATTATCAAGCAAGGTACTAGCATCATTCATAGTAGAAGTAGCATCATCAATAACTTGCGAAATATTAGAATTCATAGCATGTGGTGGTGTTGCAAGTTTACTCATAACAGAAGGTGAATCTAAACCAGAACTGGACGGCAGTTTCTTACCCCCCCCCCTCGTCTTTGAGGGATAAATCTTAGTCTTTGGATCCTTCAGATTCTTCCTAATGATAATATGATAATAATCCCAAGTGACTCCACAAATATAGCTATGCTCCCTGGCAACAGCGCCAGAAAAAGGCCTTGATAACCCACAAGTATAGGGGATTGCAACAGCTTTTGAGGGCAGAGTATTCAACGCAAATTTATAGATTCGACACAAGGGGAGCCAAAGAATATTTGAAGGTATTAGCAGCTGAGTTGTCAATTCAACCACACCTGGAGATTAATTATCTGCAGCAAGTAATCATTAGCACAATAGTTTGATAGTTTTGATAGTAGTGACAGCACCAATAGTAACAGTAACAGTGATAGCAGTAATTTTGTAGAAAGTGTAACAGTGATGGTAGCAGTAGTAACTTAGCAGAAACAATATAGGATAAATTCATAGGCATTGGATCGGTGACTTGTTGTATGATATTCATCATGTGACAGTTATAACCTAGGGCGATACGACACTAGCTCCAGTTCATCGATATAATGTAGGCATGTATTCCGTAAATATTCATACGTGCTTTATTAAAAGAACTTGCATGACATCTTTTGTCCTACCCTCCCGTGGCAGCGGGGTCCATATTGGAAACTAAGGGATATTAAGGCCCCCTTTTAAAAGAGAACCGGAACAAAGCATTAACACATAGTGAATACATGAACTCCTCAAACTACGGTCATCACCGGGAGTGGTCCCGGTTGTTGTCAGTCCGGGGTTGCCGGATCATCATACATAGTAGGTGACTATAACTTGCAAAATCGGATCTAAAACATGGATATAATGATGAATTCATAAATGGTTTAGATCTGAGTTCATAGCACCCGGGCCCAAAGTGACAAGCATTAAGCATAGCAAAGTCATAGCAACATCAATCTAAGAACATAGTGGATACTAGGGATCGGGCCCTAACAAAACTAACTCGATTACATGATGAATCTCATCCAACTCCTCACTGAACAGCGAGCCTACGAAGGAATTACTCACTCCCGATGGGGAGCATCATGGAATTGGTGATCGAGATTGGTTGGTGATGACGAAGAACGAAGATCCCCCTCTCCGGAGCCCCAAACGGACTCCAGATCTACCCTCCCGAGGAAGAACAGGGCTTGGCGGCGGCTCTGTCTTGTGGATCGCGATAATTCTTTCTCCCTGATTTTTTCTAGAATAATGTGAATTTATAGTATCAGGGGGTCGTCAGTGGGGCCACCAGGTGGGTACAACCGACCTGGGCGCACCAGGAGAGGGGAGTGCACCCTGGTGGGTTATGCCCAACCAGGGGCCCCTCTCTGGTGGGTCTTGGCTCCAAAAATTCTTATTATTGATATAAAAAATCCTTGCAAAGTTCCGTTCCATTCCGAGAACTTTTATTTCTGCACTAAAACAACACCATGGTAGTTCTGCTGAAAATAGCGTCAGTCCGGGGTTAGTTTCCTTCAAATCATGCAAATTAGAGTCCAAAACAAGAGGAAAAGCGTGAGAAAAAGTAGATACGTTGGAGACGTATCGGGATCCATGTATGAGTACAAAGTGTGGACTTTGGTTGACTTGCCCGATGATCGGCAAGCCATAGAGAATAAATGGATCTTCAAGAAGAAGACTGCCGCTGACGGTAATGTTACTGTCTACAAAGCTCGACTTGTTGCGAAAGGTTTTCGACAAGTTCAAGGAGTTGACTATGATGAGACCTTCTCACCCGTAGCGATGCGTAAGTCCGTCCGAATCATGTTAGCAATTGCCGCATTTTATGATTATGAAATTTGGCAAATGGATGTCATAACTGCATTGCTTAATGGATATCTTAAAGAAGAGTTGTATATGATGCAACCAGAAGGTTTTGTCGATCCAAAAAGGTGCTAACAAAGTGTGCAGGCTCCAGCGATCCATTTATGGACTGGTGCAAGCATCTCGGAGTTGGAATATACGCTTTGATAGTATGATCAAAGCATATGATTTTATATAGACTTTTGGAGAAGCCTGTATTTACAAGAAAGTGAGTGGGAGCTCTATAGCATCTCTGATATTATATGTGGATGACATATTGTTGATCAAAATGATACGGAATTTCTGGATAGCATAAAAGGATACTTGAATAAGAATTTTTCAATGAAAGACCTCGGTGAAGCTGCTTATATATTGGGCATCAAGCACTGGTATGCGTCGGTCCTAAACAAACGGTTTTTAACCCCTTTCCGCGACGGCATTCGGAACCGTCGCCAAGTGAGTGTGGGCGATAGGGGGGTCCTTCCCACATGACCCAGAAACCGTTGGGGATATGCCCTCCTGGCACACACGCTCGGCAAAATGAGGTCGTGTGCGACCGGTGATCACTCAAATACAGAAATATGTACAGTAGTGCTAAAAAATACTATTATACAGGCGAAATCATTTCCGGTCATAAGTACATCCCACACAGTCAGTCACCACTAAACGTTTCCGTTCGTATATACATCCCACACAGTCACTACAAGGAAAACGTTTGCGCAAGGTGGCGTAACGCAAACAATTTTGAAGAGAATGTCGTGTGTGATTGTTCATTGATCCAACACGGTTTATTCTGAGAAACTGTTTGTGTTGCCTGAGGTCATCGCCTACAGTGGTTTCTCATTAACCGTTTGCAATAGGAAAACCCAATTAGCAAGCTAATTGGTCAATTAGCGGCTAATTGCCCTATTATTAATAATCCATTTACTAATATAATTGACATTCATATTAAGCACATAATATATTCCATTTCCATATGAAGGAAGCAGGATTTCATAATTGAAATACATCGGAGTACAACATGATATAGCTTCAGCACTCACCTACCCCCATTACACAACTGCACCAGCAGCAAGTTTCACACGCAACATCTAGAACCTTTCGAAATTAGCATCATAGACGGTACATTGAGAGATGCATCTCATCTGGAAAACTGCTAAAGCGGAAGGCGAATATTGAGCCTTCATTCATGTTGAAGGTCTTTGCAACTTTAGGCCAGTGCCTGTGGATGATTGACCATCCATCCTTCGACCTCTTCAGGAACACTTTAATATTGAACTGTGGGTGTTGTACGAGAACTTTCCTCACCTCCTGACCATAGAGGTGGTTTGAGAGGTAATCATCAGTGAAGCTTGAAAATAAGGATGTGCATAAATATCTTCTCTATATTGGAAATGGGGCAAAGGAATACAAAAAAGGCAAGGTATAATAGTTAGTACCATCTTGTAAACCTGAGTGCTTCCCATTGTTTCCCTGCAACACATATAAGGTAGTTAGCCATCAAGTTAAGTAAGGGTTCGCATGCTATCAGTAAAATATGTTGATGAAAAATAAGCACACTGCAGATTCATCAGATTAATTCAAGCCACATGAAAAATCCATTTATCCAAACCAAGCATGATTGAGAACTAGGAAATATAGCACTTGTATATGTTTCTCATGTATTAAGTGCAGCCAAATTTGATTTATTCCTCACATGGTATACAATAACAGAATGCAGCCACAACAATTGAACATCGCATTGCAGAATTGAACCAAGCAGCTAACTAAACACCACAACAAATGAACCAAACGTTAACTGAGCACCACTTTGCACAATATAACATACTCCTAATAGAAGATCAGACAGTTAACCAAACCAAGCATGCTTAACAACTTGGAAATATAGCAATTGTATTTGTTTCTCATGTATTTAGTATAGCCAAATTCGATTTATTCCTCACATGGTATACAATAAGAGAATGCAGCCACAGCAATTGAACATCGCATTGCAGAATTGAACCAAGCAGTTAACTAAACACCACAACAAATGAACCAAACGTTAACTGAGCACCACATTGCACAATATAACATACTCCTAATAGAAGATCAGACAGTTAACCAAACCAAGCATGCTTAACAACTTGGAAATATAGAAATTGTATTTGTTTCTCATGTATTTAGTACAGCCAAATTCGATTTATTCCTCACATGGTATACAATAACAGAATGCAGCCACTACAATTGAACATCGCATTGTAGAATTGAACCAAGCAGTTAACTAAACACCACAACAAGTGAACCAAGCCACAACAAATGAACCAAGCAGTTAACTAAACACCAATTGAACAATATAACATACTCCTAATAGAAGATCAGACAGTTAACCAAACCAAGCATGCTTAACAACTTGGAAATATTTCACCCTGAAGAATTGAACATCACATTTGCAGAATTGAACCAAGCAGTTAATTGAACACCACATTGCATGACATATAGAACATCTACACTATAGCAGAAGATTGCATGGTAAAAGTGGATAACACAATTCACTAGAATTTGTTAAGGAAAGACAGTAGCTAGCAAACTGAACATGGGTCCTTATAGTGAGCTGATAAGACAAGCTACTCCTCATTTTCGGAGATATCGATGATGATTGGCTCCTTGGACGTGGAAGAGGGCGAGGCCTCCACATCGTGGGTGGCCTCGTTGTAGTGGTGAGTTGCCTAAGCCGCTCCGGGCACCAACCTGCTGGCTCCAGACATGAGGTAAGCACGTGCACGCTGAGAAAACACATCGTAGTCTTCATCAAAGGCACCGACGGTGGCCTCGAGAAAATGCCACGAACTATCGTTTAAAGCAGCCAACCGCATCGCGGCGTCGGCACGCGAGGTGTCAACGGTGGCCTCGACGGCGAGGTGCTCCTCCAAGATCTGGGGGTCGGCACGAATGGCAGCCATCGCGACCTCATCCGCGCGTGCGGCCGCGATTTGCTTCTCCGCTGCCAAATGCTCCTTGAGGTCCTGGCTATACTGTGTGCACCATGGCTTAGGCTGGCGCTTATTTGGTGGAGGGGTCGGTGATTTGGGTGGAAGGTGCTGCGCTCGAGCCGACGGTCGGGGCATGTGGGATGTGCAAGGAGGAGGAGGATGGGGTTCGGGTGTGGATTACCTGCCTGGATAGGCGAGGCCGAGCAGCGTGAAGGAGTGTCACCGGCGAGGAGGCGGCGGCGCTGCAAGCAAGGAGTGAAGGTTTCAACTTGGAAAGGAAGGCGGAAACAGGGGAAATGTGGCTTTTGGTAAGGGGGAGGGGCGGGGAGGTAGATATTTCCGCGGAAGCCGAAAATTTGGAGTCGCGTCAGCCAAAAAACTGGCGCGCAAAGTGTCATGAGACGCGGTCCCTATCGGGGATATACCCCGCGGTATGACCCGGTCGGAGATATGACCCGGCTGGGACTTGGTGTTTCATTGGTGACCCAGCAGATGTTAAGCTGGCAGATGTTAAGCCAGATGGTAAGCCAGTAGATATTAAGCCAGATGTTAAGCTGGCAGATGTTAAGCCAGATGGTAAGCCGACACATGTTAAGCCAGACGGTAAGCCAGATGGTAAGCCAGATGGTAAGTCAGTTTGTAACAGAGTCGCCTGGGTTAGTAAGCCCGAGGCATTAAGAAGCCAAGACGTTAAGAAGCCCACGGAGAAAAGCCCATGATGAGAAGTCAGAATAGCCTAAGTCCTGATCCGAGTTGGATCTACATGTAACCCGCCCCTTCAACTTATATAAGGAGGGGCGGGGCACCTCTAGAGGGGAGAAGATAATCGTTGAGGTTAGACACAACTAGGATAGCCGGTTTACGGTGACTCCCTCATGAGCATAATGAGACCTAGCCACAAACAGCATGTAGGGTTGTTACCGGATGATGTTTCCCGGGGCCCGAAGCTGTCTAAACCCTTGTCTTGTGTTGTGTCTCTCGATTCCGATCAACCCCTCTCAAGCTACCACATAGATGCATTGGCCTCACGACTAAGTCCTCACACTAGGACATCAGTCGTGACAATTCCACGACAGTTGGCGCCCACCGTGGGGCTGCGCACGGTGGTGTTGAGTTCTTGGAGGGATTTGTCTCAGGGATCGAGAAGCTCGCGATTGACCGGGATAAGAAGAACCAACATTGAAAAGAGTTTGCAAATTTATCATCAAAAGTTAGGGTTTGCGGCTGAGCCGCCGCCACCGGCTGTATAATCCATCAAGTTGCCGTGTTTTTGCTGATGTCTCCTGCTCTCCACGTCTACTGCGGAAGGATTGATTCAATCTACATGTGAGTTTTTACCGAAGGAAACTAGAATCGTTGGTTACGGCGAGTTAAACAAACAAGCGGTCGTTTTGACCAATCCAAGTTCGATCTAATCCACAGCTAAGACAAGTTCAATCCAAACCGCCGCACCTCGAGCTACCCCGCAGCTGTGGTCTCGACCCACCCCGCTGACGTTGTCTTGAATCGCCACCATCCGCCGCCACCTCGCCCGCCCCTGCGAGCCCCCGCCGGGTCGCTGCCCGTCGTAGCCGGCCACGAGCAGCCCCGCTTCTTCACCTGGGCGTCAAGGCTGCCAGAGCCGTGACTCGCCCCATTACGTACGTAGCCGGATGAGCCGCCGCACCTTCGCCTTGATTCAGGCATGTGAGCGGCCCGCCTGCCGCTACTGCGGCCTCGCCTCTGGACAACCTCACTGTAAAGTCGCCGTGGCTGGGCCTCACTGAACTTGCGAGCCGGCCTGCTGCCTCTGCCGGACGCTGCTCCTGCTCGCTCCAGGTTGTCGCTATCCCGCCGATGAGCCGCTCCTTCTTAATGGGCAAATCTAAGGTGCTCCATCAGTCAAAATTTGTGATCAAAGTCAATTGCTGTTGTTCACATCATAGCAAGCCGGCCGTGCTTGACATGAAAGACAAACTATTGAAACAACTATTATTGTGCTGAGCTGAAGTATGGGGAACTCACTTCTGAACAATAGGATACAGGATTTCCCACGGAGAGCAAGAAATCACGCTGGTGCTGAAGCCTAGTGAGTGGTCGTTCGACAAAAAGGGATGCCGAGGCGGAGCAGGTGGTGACCTGTGTCGGATAACGGGTTCCGGCAAAACCCTCAAGGTTCGAACACTAGGGTGCGCGTGAAGATTTCCGCCCTACCGATCCACGCCCTAGCTCGCTAAGATCTCGCGGACGAACTCGACGAACTCACAGCACAAAGGACACAAGATTTATACTGGTTTGGGCCACCGTTCTGGTGTAATACCCTAATCCAGTGTGGTGGTGCTGGATTGCCTCTTGGGCTGATAGTGAACAGTACAAGGGGAAGAACAGCCTCCTGAGGTTGAGGTGTGGGTGAGATGCCTCTCAATGAGTTGTTTTCTATGGTGGTGGCTAGCTCTACTTATATAGGCCATGGTCCTCTCCCCAAATATTGAGCGGGAAGGGAGCCAACAACGGCCAATTTGAAAGGGGACAGCTAGTATAGCTTATCCTGACAAAAGTGGCCTTCGCCTGCAAAAGGCTCTGGTGGTGACACCGTTCTGGGCTCCATGGTGACCTCCGTCCTACTGTCCTGCTGGTCTTGGTCTCGTTGCACTAATATGGAAACCTTTCTTGATGCCTCGGTACTCCGCGCATGCGCTTGCCTCCTTAGCACCAAAGAGGAAACAAGGACGCTGCGCGCGCTGGCGCCCGCCTGGCGCCCGCCTGATCTTGATCGTCATGGCTGACGTAACGAGAGCCTCGCGAGGTTTGCCCTGCATTGATTTCTCCGCTCCTCGCGAGGCAGCCTGGTGAGGCCGCTCCTGAAGAGGTCTTGTGTCGTCCGCCCCGCGAGGCTTGGCCCCTCGCGAGGGTCTTGAATGTCTCGTTGATGAAGATAGACCGTACAGGCCTGCTAGCATAGCCACGCCGTGGGCTGCAGGCAGGCAAGTCTGGGGACCCCCGTTCCCAGAACGCCGACAATAGCCCCCAGGCCCAAGGTGTGATCGGGCTTGGCTTCGAGGCGAAGCCAAAGATCAAGCGCAGAGCGCCGCAGGCCCCAAAAGCCTGCGGCCTTGGTCAATGCGTGGGGGTTGATTGGACGTGGGCGTCTCCGCTTCCCCACGCTGCCTCGGCAACTGCTCGACTTGAAAAGTCCCTGCGACATGCAAGGAAAACCATCATTACCTGTGATCGTGGGAGGCGCCGGTTGGCCTTCTTCCGCTATTAATGGGGAGGGGGGCAGAGCCCCCGTCGCCCATCTCTTCGCGGTTCGCCTGCTTCCTCCTCCTTGCTCCTCTGCTAGCAGCAATGGCGCAGTCAAAGAGGTTCTCCGCCACGGAGAAGGGCAAGGCCCCTCGGGAGGGGCCCGGCTCCCCGGCACCCAAGCGTGGACGTGGCCGTCCCCGCAAGCACGCCGCGACCCCCGCCGTGGCCCCCGGCCCTCGGGGTGGCGCCGCTGCGCGTGGCAGGCATCGCTCCGGTCGCGGCAGCCCCGTCGATGAAAGGAGAGGCGTCGTGGTTGCGTGGCCTCCCCGGCCGCGGTTCCAAGCGTCAGAGGTGCTGCCGGAGTTCGTTGTCTGGTTGGAGGATCCGGCCGGCAGCTAGCTCCAGCTTCCCTGCTTCTTTGCCGATGAGCTGCCGGCCTCCGGTCCAGGTGGGCTCTGGCTGCAGGCAGACGGTTGCTGCAGCCGGGCTTCTTGGGTCGCGGTCGAGGTCTCCGTCATGAGCAACATAGCTCTGGCCCGCGGTTGGCAGATGTTCGCCCGCGCACGCGGCCTGGGCAGGCAGTGCACCCTCCACTTCAAGTTTGACGGCGACGCGACCCTCTACGTGAGGGTGTTCGGGGAAGACGGTCGCCGCGCCGGATGCTGCCCCGAGGTGAACGACGGCGAGGAGGTGCTCGGCCTTGGCGATAGTCGGGACAAGGAGGAGGGCGAACCCGCCGGCCGCGCCTCGTCCGGCAACGGTGGCTCCTCTCTCGGCGACAGTTCCAGCAGTGGCGGCTACGACCAGCTGCCGCGCCCGCTTCGAAGGTGGTAGCGGGTCGTCTCGTCGACGCGCATCCGTGAAGCGCGAGGAGGGGTCCGACTAAGCCAGGAACGTCGCCAAGGGCCTGCCCCCATGGACTGCTGCAGGGGCGAGCGCCGCTTTTGTTTTGTTCCTCTTTTCCTTCCTGCATCAAAATGAAACCAGTATGGGCCCGGAGGGGCGTGTATCGAACCATGACTTCTTAATCATTATGCTACGCTTGTTGTTTTCGTGTTGTGTTGTTATTTTGTGCAGAGATAACTTAGCTTGGTGCGTTTCGGGCGGCCTCCTCTTTACGAGGCGTTGGTTTCCTCGTGTCCGTCTTGACCTAGTAGTGTGTGATTGCTCAGGAACTGCAAAAACTTCGTTAGGAAGCTTGCTAGGAGATTTGTCGTTCACCCAAGCCTTGACCCGGCGCTTCATATCGCGGTACCCGAGGGGCACGGATTAGGAGAGATGCGCCAGCTTGCGGGCTCGAACGAGGGTGGCTCGCGAGAAGGCAAAGAGAAGGAAAAACGCTCGGGAGGGCACCTGCCTAGCCCCCTCGCGAGGTATGCGAGAGAGAGAACACGAGCGAACTAGAGTCGGAAAAGGCGGCAAAAGGCGAAGGAACCGAATCAGCAAAGAACACCAGAAGCAAACTTCGATTAAGAGAGGGCGAGCCAACTACGGAAAGAAAATGAAAAGCCGCGTCCGGGACCTAATCTGGTCTTCAAGTCTTCTCACCAGCACGGAGCAAAGTGTTGCCACTAGGCGTGGGAGGGAGCCCCCGAGGCCCGAGGGCGGCACTCCTGAGACTCCGGGGCGTGTACAGCCCCACTCATTATTACGTGAGAGTGTCACAGGCGGCGATTCTTCACAGGCACCGGGCCTTCTTCACAGGCACTGGGCCTTCTTCACAGGCACTGGGCCTTTCTTCACAAGCACTGGGCCTTTCTTCACAGGCACTGGGCCTTGCTTCATGGGTAGAACTTCTGGAGGTGCTGGATGTTCGAGGCGTTTTGGATGGGTACCCCGTCCTGCGTCTCCACGCGCGCGGCGCCAGGCCTGGAGACATGGACGACCCTGAACGGGCCCTCCCACATAGGTGAAAGCTTGTGCAGCCCTTCCCTGGAGAGGACCCGCCTCAGGACGAGGTCGCCCGCCTCGAGCATCCTGGAGCGAATGTTGCGGTAGTGATATCGCCGCAGCGCCTGCTGGTACCTTGGCGCCCTCAGTGCAGCTTCGCGACGACGTTCCTCCCCCAGCACGAGGTCCATCCCCCGCATGGCATCCTGCTGCGTTTCATCAAATGCCAGGACCCGTGCGGAGCGATGCCTGACCTCATGAGGAAGGACCGCTTCGGCTCCGTAGACAAGGAAGAATGGGGTCTCGCCCGTTGGCTTGGTGGCGGTGGTGTGGATGGACCACAGCACGGACTGGAGCTCGTCGTGCCAGCCCCTGCCACAGGCCTCGAGCTTCTTCTTGAAGGTCCTGGTCTTGAGGCCCCTCAGGACCTCTACGTTGGCGCGTTCGGCCTGACCATTGCTCCTGGGGTGTGCCACCGAAGCGTAGCAAATCTGCATTCCAAGGTTAGCACAGTAGGTTTTGAAGAGGTTACTAGTGAATTGCGAGCCGTTATCTGTGATGATGCGGTTGGGAACCCCGAAGCGGCTCACGAGGCCCTTGATGAACTTGACAGCAGAGCCAGCTGGGATGGTGCGGACGGCTTCCACTTCCGCCCACTTAGTGAACTTGTCGATGGCGACGTAGAGGTAGCGGTAGCCCCCAGGCGCTCGAGGGAACGGGCCCAAGATGTCCAGCCCCCAGACCGCGAACAGCCACGTGAGTGGGATGGTTTGGAGGCCTTGAGCCGGCTGATGGATCTGCTTGGCGTGGAACTGAAAGGCTTCGTAGGACGTCACCAGCTCAGCTGCGTCGTTGAGCGCGGTGGTCCAGTAGAACCCACTGCGGAATACCTTGCCGACGAGGGTCCGTGATGATGAGTGGTGCACGCAGTCCCCACCGTGTATGTCAGTTAGCAACTCCTTCCCGTAGTACCTAGAAATGCAGCGTAGAGAAACGTCATTTGGCCGCTTCCTGTACAACTCACCATCCTGGATGTAGTACGTCGTGGCTTGCCGGTCCACACGCTCTGCGTCCTCCTCCTTCTCCGGCAGCGCCCCTTGCATCAGATATTCCTTGAATTCCTCGGTCCAGCATCCCTCCTGGGGCTCGAGCGCCAAGAGCAGGCGAGCTCTTGAGGTCGGGCCACAGGCTGGGGCTCCTATGGTAGGCGGCTGTGGGAGCTCGTCCCAAGGCTGAGTTGTGCTTGAAAGTGGTGGCGTTGCTGACGGCTTGAAGAGCCGCTCCTCGAAGACGCCGGGCTCTTGGGGCTGCCTCTTGGACGCCCTCCTGGCGATGTCATCGGCTTCCTTGTTGGTGCCACGAGGCACATGCCGCAACTCCAGGCCCAGGAACTGCTTTTACATCTTACGCACTTCTGCGAGGTATGCCTCCATGTGCTCATCCTTTGGCTCATACACTTTGTTGGAGAAATTGACGAGGAGCTGTGAGTCGCCCCTAACGGTGAGGCGCTTCACCCCCAGAGCTGCGGCGGCCATCAAGCCGGCTATGAGGCCTTCATATTCTGCGATGTTGTTGGAGACCTTCTCGCCCTGCTGAAAGCAGAGCTGCACAGCGTAGTAGAGCTTGTCCTGAGTGGGCGAGATGACTACCGCTCCAGCCCCCGCGCCCTGATGCGCGAAGGCGCCATGGAAATACATGACCCAACCATCTTGCGCCTCGCTTCCTGGTGAGGTGGACCGGTTTTCGCCTACTTCAAGTGTCGGGGCGTCCGTCCATTCTGCCACAAAATCAGCGAGGGCGGCTCCCTTGATGCCCTGGTAGTGCTGAACTCCAACTGGAATGCTTGCAGCTCGATGTTCCACTCAGCGACCCTTCCAGCAGAGTTGGGGCTCCTGAGCACCCTCTCCAATGGGTAGGCTGAGACGACCTTGATGGGGTGGCCCTGGAAGTAGTGCCGCAGCTTGCGCGAGACCACCAAGAGCGCGAGGAGGAGCTTCTGGGGCATGGGATATCGCGCCCTCGCGTCCCGCAACACTGTGCTGACAAAATACACCGGGTGTTCGACGAGGGCTGGCACGCTATTGAGGCTCGTGTCTTGCGGAAGTTGGGACATCTCCTGAGGTGGTGGGACTCCTGACGCCTGATCGCTTGCGGGAATCTCGGTGACGTCGTCCTGCCGAGCTTGGTCTTCTGTTGACGCTGCTAAGGCTCTTGCGGCGCCTTCCTGATCTTGCATCGCTTAAACTGTAGCTCGGCGCAGCGCGCCCTTGGCTTTGTGCTCCTCCTGAACCACCACTAGCGCTGCGCTGGCGGAGTACGAGGTAGCGGCAAGGTAGAGTACTAGGGGCTCGAGGGGTCGTGGCGCCACCATCACCGGAGTGCTGGTCAGGTATCTCTTGAGGTCTTGAAAATCTCGGTCGGCCTCCTGGGTCCACTCGAATGGACCCTTCTTCTTCATCAGCTTGAAGAAGGGTAGGGCGCGCTCTCCTAGCTTGGAGATGAAGCGTCCCAATGTAGTTACCCGACCAGCCAGCTTCTGCATTTCCTTAAGGGTCTGAAGTGGGCTCATGTCCTCAATGGCCTTGATCTTCTCTGGGTTCACCTCGATCCCTCTGTGGGACACGAGGAAGCCCAGCAGCTTGCCGGAAGGGACACCGAACACGCACTTCTCCGGGTTATGCCGCAAGTTCACCTGGCGCAGGCTCGCGAAGGTCTCCTCGAGGTCTTGAACCAAGGTCCTTGCCTCCCGAGACTTCACCACAATGTCGTCGACATAGGCCTCCGTGTTTCTCCCGAGCTGCCGCCCCAAGGCGATGTGCATTAGCCGCTAAAAGGTTGCGCCCGTGTTGCGAAGTCCGAAGGGCATGCAGGTGTAGCAGTACACCCCACATGGGGTCAGGAAGGTTGTCTTCTCTACATCTTCTACCGCCATCTTGATCTGGTGATACCCTGAGAACGCATCCAGGAAGCACAGCAGGTCGCACTCGGCGGTGGAGTCGATGATCTGATCGATGTGTGGGAGCGGGAACGGATCTTGGGGGCAGGCCTTGTTGAGGTTATTGAAGTCGATGCACATTCGCTCCTTCCCGCCTTTCTTCGGCACTACGACGGGGTTCGCCAGCCATTCGGGGTACCGAACCTCGCGAATGGCACCCCCCGCCTCCAACTTGCGGGTCTCTTGGACGATGAAGGCCTGCTTCTCCGTGGACTGCCGTCTCGCCCGCTGCTTCACAGGGCGCACATTGGGGCATACCCTTAAATGATGCTGAATCACCTCTCTCGGGACTCCCACCAGATGATTGGGCTCCCATGCGAATATATCCTTGTCTGTGCAAGAACTTCACCAATGCTTCCTGTTGGCTTGGGTCGAGGCCGACACCTATGGTAAAGGTGGCTCCTGAGGACCCGTCCTCGTTGACTGGCACCTACTTGGTTTCCGCCTTGTCTTGTGTGAACAACTGCTTCTTCTTGGTTGGTGCGGCTCCCTTGGGCTCGGAGGTGCCCGCGTCGGCAGGCTGCGCCGCCGCAGCGGTCTTGACGGTGAGCTTGAGTGCCGCCAGGGCCTCCTTGGCGGCCCTCTTGACAGTGAGGACGCCTTTGATTCCAGGCATCTTCATGAGGTTGTAGGCCGGATGAGTCGCCGCCATGAACTGGCCCAGAGCTGGGTACCCGAGAATGGCGTTGTACGGGAGGCCGATGCGGGCGATGTCAAAGTCGACCAGCTCGGTGCGGTAGTTGTCGCGCGTGCCAAAGGTGACGGGGAGGCGGATCTGCCCCAGGGAGCGGGCAGTGCCGCCACCAACTCCTGAGAAAGGCTTGCTGAGGCTGAGCCACTCGAGCGGCACGCGAAGAAGGCTGAAGGCCTCCACGGAAAGCAAGTTGAGGCCGGCGCCGCCGTCGATGAGGGTCTTGGTGATGGCCACGTTGCAGATGGTGGGCGTGCAGAGCATCGGAAGCACGCCCGAGCCGGTGGTGGTGACGGGGCGGTCATTTGAGCTAAAGGTGAGGTCGACCTCAGGCGCAGCCCAACCCGGCGGAGCCCCCGAGCGCTTGGAAGCAGCACCAATCTGGCGGAGGAATGGCTTGATGTGGCGATCCGAAGGCGGCGCTTGAGAGCCGCTAAGCAGGGCCGCGACTGCGTGGTGCGCTGGTGCCGCATGGCGTGCAGTGAAGAGGTCGCGGAGTTCCTCCCAGGATGCCACCGTGGATCCAGGGAGGTTGAGCAGCCAGGTGCGTGGCTCACGGGCGAGGGCCATGGGAGCCAGTTGGCCATGACCTTGTCGTCGCCCCCGGCCTCGAGGACGGCCTCCTCGTATGCCAGCAGGAAAGCCGACGGGTCCGCCACGCCGTCGTAGCGCGGCAGCATCTCCAGCTTGAACTTGGGCGGCCATCACACCCGCCGCAGGGCGGGGGCCATGGCTCGGAGCCCCCTGGCCCCGTCGTCAGCGCCGGCCGTTGGAGTCGGTAGCCGGGCGCCTGCCATGAGGACAAAGTGCAGTGGTGGCGAAGCGTAGATTGGCGGAGAGGAGCTACGGCGCACCCCTACCTGGCGCACCAAACGTCGGATCATGGGTTTCGGCAAAAACCTCAAGGTTCGAACACTGGGGTGTGCGCGAAGATTTCCTCCCTACAGATCCACGCCCTAGCTCGCTAAGATCTCGCGGACGAACTCACAGCACAAAGGACACAAGATTTATACAGGTTCAGGCCACCGTTGTGGTGTAATACCCTACTCCAGTGTGGTGGTGGTGAATTGCCTCTTGGGCTGATGGTGAACGGTACAAGGGGAAGAACAGCCTCGTGAGATTGAGGTGTTCTTGTGCTTGGAGAACTTGTGTGGGTGAGATGCCTCTCAATGAGTTGTTTTCTACGGTGGTGGCTAGTTCTACTTATATAGGCCATGGTCCTCTGCCCAAATATTGAGCGGGAAGGGAGCCAACAACGGCCAATTTGAAAGGGGACAGCTAATACAGCTTATCCTGACAAAAGTGGTCTTCGCCTGCAAAAGGCTCTGGTGGTGACTCCGTCTTGGGCTCCACGGTGACCTCCGTCCTGCTGTCCTGCTGGTCTTGGTCTCATTGCACTGATATGGAAACCTTTGCTTGATGCCTCGGTACTCCGCGCCTGCGCTTGCCTCCTTAGCACCAAAGAGGAAACAAGGACGTTGCGCGCGCTAGCGCCCGCCTGGCGCCTGCCTGATCTTGATCGTCATGGCTCACATCACGAGAGCCTCGCGAGGTTTGCCCTGCCTTGATTTCTCTGCTCCTCGCGAGGCAGCCTAGTGAGGCCGCTCCTGGGGAGGTCTTGCGTCGTCCGCCCCGTGAGGCTTGGCCCCTAGCGAGGGTCTTGAATGTCTCGTTGATGAAGATGGGCCGTACAGGCCTGCTAGCATAGCCACGCCGTGGGCCGCAGGTAGGCAAGTCTGGGGACCCCCATTCCTAGAATGCCGACAACCTGGCCGAGTTCGTCGTTAACCTGGACTTCGGCAGGCTAGGCGCCGTCACGATGGAGAGTTCAACTGATATGGCGAGTTCTTTATCAAGGGATTTCTGTCCGGCCAAGTCTTCACCACCTCCGCGTCGCGATGAGCCGCCCTCGTCTCTACTCCACTCTGGTTACCTCTGTCAGAAGCGCGTCGCCCGTAGCCTTGTTCTGAAGTTGCCGCAGGGCGAGTCACCTCTGTCGCACTGAACCGACCAGGGCTCCACCAGCGCCTCAGTGAGCTGATCAAGATTGACTGTGGTAGACGCGCATCGCCCACTGCTGCGGCACCGACTACTCACCGTGATGAGAGCCGCCGGCCGCGTTCCCAACTCTGCTCCGTCCGTGGCCTGCGTTAAGCCGCCGGCTGCTGCCGTTACTTCTGCGGACTCGTCAAAGCCGCATATAGCCGTGCTGCACCATTGCTGCCATAACCCGCCGCGTCGCCGGCTCTGCCCACGCTGGGGCCCGCCTTATCTCCACACGCAGCTGTGCGTGAATGGCTACTACCGCATCTCGCATCGCCCTGCATTGCGTCGGGCCCTGTTGCCTCGAGATGCCCCGTCATGCGTGAGTCGCCTCGTCCTCTGAGCATCTCAATGACCCGCTCGGAAGGGTCCTCCGCCTCCGAGCACCTCCTCTGCCGCGGTCCGGTGCGTCCGCTATGAGTTGTTGTTGCCGCACTACGTTTTGGATTTGGTGTGTCAAGCCGCCACAGGAGAGCAGTCGTCCGCCTCGGACCGCTGCACGGCCGCACATCACGCCGCCCCGACAGCCTCGTCCCACTGGAGCGGCCGGTGAGCCGCCTTTCTGACCCGCTGCACCGCGAGTCGCCCCGGCGGTTAAAGTGGCCTCTGCGCTAAGCCGCCGTTGTGCCTCGCCCAGGGCTGCCCCCGTTCGGTCTCGCCTCTGCTGTCTGCCTCGGCCGGAGAGTCGCCCCGCGTCGAGCAGCTGTCGAGGTCTGCCCCACACTTCTGGGTCGCCGTGGCCACGGCCCGCATCGTTCTGGCGGGTGCCAGCTTGCTGCTGCCACTCCCGCTAGCTTCCACCTTCGAGTCAACGCCATCGGTCTCTGAGGCCTCTGTTGTGGCTCTTTTCACCCCAACGCATATGTGACTCCATGCCGGGTCACTAGCCCGTGTAAAAAGAAGTGGGGGCTGGTATCAAAAAAATCCAATGGTTTAACATGGCCCGGAGGGTCCCTTCTGAGCCGCCCGGTGTTGCGCTTTAAGCCGCCACCTCTGTCATCATTGCTGCAACCTACGGCTGATAATTCTTGACAAAACATATCAGGTGAAATCCATCCTGTCAAGTTTCTATCAATACATTCTTATTTTCTTCAAGAACAATTACTCTCGTTTGTGTGATTTCTTATGCAGAATTCATCATTACAAACATGACCATCAAGCTATGGCCCTTGCTTACACCGGATGGATTAATGGACAGGGTCATTTATAACCCGTCGAGATAGAGTATATTCCAGCAAACCGCTGTTCAACTATATGCCGATTTATATGACAGTCACGTATGGAGAGTCTCAAGCCAACTCCTCGAGTCGTCTTAAGACACGGGGGCTACAATGATATGACTCAGCAAATCTTGCTAGTTCCAGCAAATTCAAGAACCCAGGACGTTGGAGGGAAAGATAACCTGGTCCCGGAGGCTACTGCCATATTGATAAAAATTTAAAGGCCGTCAGAAAATTTCCGGCTTAAAGAGAAGATTCTGATTTAACATCCGGTTCAAGAGAAATTTGTTTTCCACAAAGCGTTGAAGCTCTCAATAGCCGGTTTAAAATCCAGCTCAAGGGAAATCAGTCTCACTGAAGCTCTCAAATATCTGGTTTAAAATCCGGCTCAAGGGAAATCTGTCTCTCACAAAGCTTTGAAGCTCTCAATATCCGGTTTACAATTCCGGTTCAAAAGGAATTAATCTCTCGCAAGTTCGAGTTCTCAGAAAAAATAAAGGTTGCCAAAGAACATTTGCTGCCATGATGCGCGGTTGAAACTTGAGTATCCTGCCTTATTGGCTCATCCAATGGTCATTTGGGGGCTTCCTGCTCATATTTGAAGCATAGGTGTGAATATCCCTCTTGATTGGCTCAATGCCACACTTATGGTCACTTGGGGGCTTCCTGCTCATATTTGAAGCATAGTTGTGAATATCCCTCTTGATCGGCCCAATGCCACACTTATGGTCACATGGGGGCTTCCTGCTCATATTTGAAGCATAGCTGTGAATATCCCTCTTGATCGGCTCAATGCCACACTTATGGTCACTTGGGGGCTTCCTGCTCATATTTGAAGCATAGCTGTGAATATCCCTCTTGATCGGCTCAATGCCACACTTATGGTCACTTGGGGGCTTCCTGCTCATATTTGAAGGATAGTTGTGAATATCCCTCTTGATCGGCTCAATGCCACACTTATGTTCACTTGGGGGCTTCCTGCTCATATTTCAAGCATAGCTGTGAATATCCCTCTTGATCGGCTCAATGTCACAAACCACTTGGGGGCTTCCTGCTCATTGAGCACAGCTGTGAAGATCCCTCTTGGTCCGGCTCATACGCCATGGTTACAAAGCACGTGGGGGCTTCCTGTTCAAACATAGGTGTATTCACCAAAGAGAACATAGCGTTACTACCCTCGTGAGCATATCTGGAGTTTATTAACCAGGTCTGGCTTTAGACACTAAGTTGCCAGTATATATTTGGATTACGCCATCAGAATCATGCGCTTATAAATCATTGGATTATATTATTGAAATCTTTAATAGCCTATATGGCTGGATTTTTATTATGGTTATCAATAACCAATATTATGATTGAGGTTTTCAAAGTCGCTTTTGCGCAATGGCTATTATTTTATCAATGGATATGATTTATTCTACAATGGAAGGAATAGTCCCGAGTCGCTGCGGGCTTACGACCCGGCACTTGGGGGCTACATTACTCAAATTGAGATTACATCAAATATGCAAGTCTCATGTCACTGCCAGCATGCACATGGCACTTGGGGGCTAATGCAAGGTTCTTTCTTACTTGCCTCATTGAAGACCCAACTCATCACATCGTAATGAGCCGGCCCTTGGGGGCTACTAATTGCTCCTATCGAAAATTCAAGGTACACAAGCCTTAATCCATTATATTGAAGGGTTCATTGCTCAGTTGGTAGAGTACAAAGTTCTTAACCTTACGAACGTGGGTTCATGCCCTACGATGGAGGCTACATCAGATGATGTTATTTTCAAATGAAGTATATATAAAGTCCCAGCTCGGTATTATCTTACTGAGCCGGCCCGGGGGGGCTACACTGGTTGAAGTTTTCATGAGTATAAGGCAATTACAAGTCTCAGGTTGCTACAAGCATGGCAACACGGCACTTGGGGGCTACATATGTGGAATATTCAGTTTTGACTAGTGACTGAGATGAACAATCTGGATTTCTTCAAGGTTGTAACATTTATAATGAAGCAAGTCTTAAGCGGTTACTACGCTCCCTTCTTAAAACTTGGGGGCTACAAGTGATAGGCATATAAGGGAGGTACCTTTTCAAGTTTGATGTTAGCAACAATTATGACCCGGTGCCATCAATATTTAAAATCGGCAATTTTGGCAATGATAAACCGGCAAGTTTTTTCATCTTCAAGCCAGCTGAAGGTCAGATGAGTATTTCAAAGACCAATATTTTTTAAGCACTGGGAGCTGAGTCGAATGAATTATTCTTCACAATTTTTCTCTATGAGAAACCAACGTCAGCAAATTGATTATGAAGCTGGCCTATTGACCCGGATTTTCTAGAAGAAGGAAACGATGAGGAATTAAGGATGATCAGGTGCCGGCTTACAAGAGTTCTTAACCCGGAGCAAAATCTGTCAAAATTGTTCTTGTGTTTGTTTTACAGGATCAGTTTAACATGGATAAATCCAAATTAAACTGGGAGCTAATGTCGGGGATATACCCCACGGTATGACCCGGCCGGAGATATGACCCGGCTGGGACTTGGTGTTTCATTGGTGACCCAGCAGATGTTAAGCCGGCAGATGTTAAGCCAAATGGTAAGCCGGCAGATGTTAAGCCAGATGGAAAGCCGGCAGATGTTAAGCCAGATGTTAAGCCGACGGATGTTAAGCCAGATGGTAAGCCGACAGATGTTAAGCCAGACGGTAAGCCAGATGGTAAGTCAGATTGTAACAGAGTCGCCTGGGGTTAGTAAGCCCGAGGCATTAAGAATCCCAAGACGTTAAGAAGCCCACGGAGAAAAGCCCGTGATGAGAAGTCAGAATAGCTTAAGTCCCGATCCGAGTTGGACTCTACATGTAACCCGCCCCTTCAACTTATATAAGGAGGGGCGGGGCACCTCAAGAGGGGAGAAGATAATCGTTAAGGTTAGACACAACTAGGAGAGCCGGTTTACGGCGACTCCCTCATGAGCATAATGAGACCTAGCCACAAACAGCATGTAGGGTTGTTGCCGGATGATGTTTCCCGGGAAACCCTTGTCTTGTGTTGCGTCTCTCGATTCCGATCAACCCCTCTCAAGCTACCACATAGATGCATTGGCCTCATGACTAAGTCCTCACACTAGGACATCTGCCGTGACAATTCCACGACAATCCCTTATTTAGAGTTTCAGACATGGTCCGAAGATATTTTGTGCTACATCTCACACAGTTGGTTATAATAAACTGTGTGGGATCTACTTGATTTTCGTTTGGATTTGAATTACATAATGGGGTCACAGCGGCCATGGACGGTGTTTGAATTGGTAGACCTTTTATCTGCACTGATCATAAAAGAATTGGAATTATTCAGGGTTTTGTTTGGACATTTTTATGCATTAAGTGAGTTTTCAATGCATTTATGTGCATAATTCAAATTTGAACTACATGCACATGCTCCAGGGCATATAAATTGGTTGAAAAATCAAATATTTGTCCTTGGGTGCATGCTTAGGTCCCATGCAAGAAATGGGAATGAATGTCAAACACCCTGCCACCGTCACTCGGCCGCAAACATTGAGATACCTGGTTGTTAAATTCTAGTAAATCCAAAACTCGTCTGAAATTCATGAACCTTGGCACGCTATCATGGAGCGGCATCAACATGTCGTGGTAAATTTTGTGTCCCATTTGGGGCAGGTTTGGGTATATGCTTCTCAATAACCAGAGCTTCTCACAAGAAGCATGATGGTTTCGGTAGGGAACGCCCCAACTATGGGGGCGAAACGATATCCATTGCCTCTAATTGCTTTCAGTTTTTTTGTCGTGTCAACATAGAACAACAGGAGTGTTGTGTTATTTTTTGTGATTTTTCGGGGTTCGTTTGGACATTTTTATGCATTAAGTGAGTTTTCAATGCATTTATGGGCATAATTCAAATTTGAACTACATGCACATGAACCAGTGCATATAAATTGGTTGAAAAATCAAATCTGTGTCCTTGGGTGCATGCTTACGTCCCATGCAAGAAATGGGAATGAATTTCAAACACCAAGGCACCGTTCATTGCCGGCAAAACATTGAGATGCCTGGTGTTTAAATTCTAGTAAATCCAAAACTCATCTGAAATCCATGAAACTTGGCATGCTATCATGGAGCAGCATCAACATGCCGTGGTAAAAATTTTGTCCCTTTGGGGCAGGTTTGGGTATATGCTTCTCACAAACCAGAGCTTCTCACAACAAGCGTGATGGTTTTCGGTAGAGAACGTCCCACCTTTGGGGACGAAACGATATCCATTGCCTCTTATTGCTTTCAAAAAAATCTCGTGTCAACATAGAACAATAGGAGTGTTGTGAGAATTTTTGTGATTTTCAGGGTTCGTTTGGACATTTTTATGTATTAAGTGAGTTTTCAATGCATTTATGTGCATAATTCCAATTTGAACTACATGCACATGCTCCAGTGCATATAAATGTTGGGAATCGTAGCATAATTTTAAAATTTTCCTACGCTCACCAAGATGCATCTATGGAGTCTACTAGCAACGAGGGGAAGGGAGTGCATCTACATACCCTTGTAGATCGCGAGCGGAAGCGTTCCAATGAACGTGGATGACGGAGTCGTACTCGCCGTGATCCAAATCACCGATGACCGAGTGCCGAACGGACGGCACCTCCGCGTTCAACACACGTACGGTGCAGCGACGTCTCCTCCTTCTTCATCCAACAAGGGGGGAGGAGAGGTTGATGGAGATCCAACAGCACGACGGCGTGGTGGTGGATGTAGCGGGTCTCGGCAGGGCTTCGCTAAGCTTCTGCGAGAGAGAGAGAGGTGTTGCAGGGGAGGAGGGAGGCGGCCAAGGCTGTTGTGTGCTGCCCTCCCTCCCCCCCCTTTATATAGGCCCCCTGGGGGGGCGCCGGCCCCAAGAGATGGGATCTCAAGGGGGGGCGGCCACAAGGGGGAAAGGGGTTGCCTTGCCCCCCAAGGCAAGGGGGAACTCCCCCCCCCCTAGGGTTCCCAACCCTAGGCGCATGGGGGGAGGCCCAAGGGGGGCGCCCCAGCCCACTATGGGCTGGTTCCCATCCACTTTCAGCCCACGGGGCCCTCCGGGATAGGTGGCCCCACCGGAGGACCCCCGGGACCCTTCCGGTGGTCCCGGTACAATACCGGTAACCCCCGAAACTTTCCCGATGGTCGAAACTGGACTTCCTATATATAATTCTTCACCTCCGGACCATTCTGGAACCTCTCGTGACGTCCGGGATCTCATCCGGGACTCCGAACAACTTTAGGGTTTCCGCATACATATATCTCTACAACCCTAGCGTCACCGAACCTTAAGTGTGTAGACCCTACGGGTTCGGGAGACATGCAGACATGACCGAGACGCCTCTCCGGTCAATAACCAACAGCGGGATCTGGATACCCATGTTGGCTCCCACATGTTCCACGATGATCTCATCGGATGAACCACGGTGTCGAGGATTCAATCAATCCGTATGCAATTCCCTTTGTCAATCGGTATGTTACTTGCCCGAGATTCGATCGTCGGTATCCCAATACCTTGTTCAATCTCGTTACCGGAAAGTCTCTTTACTCGTACCGCAATGCATGATCCCGTGACTAACGCCTTAGTCACATTGAGCTCATTATGATGATGCATTACCGAGTGGGCCCAGAGATACCTCTCCGTCACACGGAGTGACAAATCCCAGACTCGATCCGTGCCAACCCAACAGACACTTTCGGAGATACCCGTAGTGCACCTTTATAGTCACCCAGTTACGTTGTGACGTTTGGCACACCCAAAGCACTCTTACGGTATCCGGGAGTTGCACGATCTCATGGTCTAAGGAAAAGATACTTTGACATTGGAAAAGCTCTAGCAAACGAAACTACACGATCTTTTATGCTATGCTTAGGATTGGGTCTTGTCCATCACATCATTCTCCTAATGATGTGATCCCGTTATCAATGACATCCAATGTCCATAGTCAGGAAACCATGACTATCTGTTGATCAACAAGCTAGTCAACTAGAGGCTTACTAGGGACACTTTGTGGTCTATGTATTCACACATGTATTACGATTTCCGGATAATACAATTATAGCATGAATAATAGACAATTACCATGAACAAAGAAATATAATAATAACCATTTATTATTGCCTCTAGGGCATATTTCCAACAGTCTCCCACTTGCACTAGAGTCAATAATCTAGTTACATTGTGATGAATCGAACACCCATTGCGTCGTGGTGTTGATCATGTTTTGCCCTAGGGAGAGGTTTAGTCAACGGATCTGCTACATTCAGGTCCGTGTGTACTTTACAAATATCTATGTCTCCATTTTGAACACTTTCACGAATGGAGTTGAAGCGACGCTTGATATGCATGGTCTTCCTGTGAAACCTGGGCTCCTTCGCAAGGGCAATAGCTCCAGTGTTGTCACAGAAGAGAGTCATTGGGCCCGACACATTGGGAATCACCCCTAGGTCGGTAATGAACTCCTTCATCCAGACTGCTTCCTGTGCTGCCTCCGAGGCTGCCATGTACTCCGCTTCACATGTAGATCCCGCCACGACGCTTTGCTTGCAACTGCACCAGCTTACTGCTCCTCCATTTAAAATATACACGTACCCGGTCTGTGACTTCGAGTCATCCAGATCTGTGTCGAAGCTAGCGTCGACGTAACCCTTTACGACGAGCTCTTCGTCACCTCCATAAACGAGAAACATATCCTTAGTCCTCTTCAGGTACTTCAGGATATTCTTGACCGCTGTCCATTGTTCCTTGCCGGGATTACTTTGGTACCTTCCTACCAAACTTACGGCAAGGTTTACATCAGGTCTGGTACACAGCATGGCATACATAATAGACCCTACGTCCGAGGCATAGGGGATGACACTCATCTCTTCTATATCTTCTGCCGTGGTCGGGCATTGAGCCGTGCTCAATTGCACACCTTGCAATACAGGCAAGAACCCCTTCTTGGACTGATCCATACTGAACTTCTTCAATATCTTGTCAAGGTATGTACTCTGTGAAAGACCAATGAGGCCTCTTGATCTATCTCTATAGATCTTGATGCCTAATATATAAGCAGCTTCTCCAAGGTCCTTCATTGAAAAACACTTATTCAAATAGGCCTTTATACTTTCCAAGAATTCTATATCATTTCCCATCAATAATATGTCATCCACATATAATATGAGAAATGCTACAGAGCTCCCACTCACTTTCTTGTAAACACAAGCTTCTCCATAAGTCTGTGTAAACCCAAACGCTTTGATCATCTCATCAAAGCGAATGTTCCAACTCCGAGATGCTTGCACCAGCCCATAGATTGAGCGCTGGAGCTTGCATACTTTGTTAGCATTCTTAGGATCGACAAAACCTTCCGGCTGCATCATATACAACTCTTCCTTAAGGAAGCCGTTAAGGAATGCCGTTTTGACGTCCATCTGCCATATCTCATAATCATAGTATGCGGCAATTGCTAACATGATTCGGACGGACTTCAGCTTTGCTACGGGTGAGAAAGTCTCATCGTAGTCAACCCCTTGAACTTGTCGATAACCCTTAGCGACAAGTCGAGCTTTGTAGATGGTCACATTACCATCCGCGTCCGTCTTCTTCTTAAAGATCCATTTGTTTTCTATGGCTCGCCGCTCATCGGGCAAGTCAGTCAGAGTCCATACTTTGTTTTCTTACATGGATTCTGTCTCGGATTTCATGGCTTCTAGCCATTTGTTGGAATCCGGGCCTGCCATCGCTTCTTCATAGTTCGAAGGTTCACCGTTGTCTAACAACATGATTTCCAGGACAGGGTTGCCGTACCACTCTGGTGCGGAACGTGTCCTTGTGGACCTACGAAGTTCAGTAACTTGATCCGAAGCTTCATGATCATCATCATTAACTTCCTCCCCAGTCGGTGTAGGCACCACAGGAACATTTTCCCGCACTGCGCTACTTTCCGGTTCGGAAGAGGTGACTATCACCTCATCAAGTTCAACTTTCCTCCCACTCAATTCTTTCGAGAGAAACTCCTTCTCCAGAAAGGACCCGTTCTTGGCAACGAAGATCTTGCCTTCGGATCTGAGGTAGAAGGTATACCCAATAGTTTCCTTAGGGTATCCTATGAAGACGCATTTTTCCGATTTGGGTTCGAGCTTTTCAGGTTGAAGTTTCTTGACATAAGCATCGCATCCCCAAACTTTTAGAAACGACAGCTTAGGTTTCTTCCCAAACCATAATTCATACGGTGTCGTCTCAACGGATTTAGACGGTGCCCTATTTAAAGTGAATGCGGCAGTCTCTAAAGCATAACCCCAAAATGAGAGCGGTAAATCGGTAAGAGACATCATAGATCGCACCATATCTAATAGAGTGCGATTACGACGTTCGGACACACCATTTCTCTGAGGTGTTCCAGGCGGCGTGAGTTGTGAAACTATTCCACATTTCCTTAAGTGTGCACCAAACTCGTGACTTAAATATTCTCCACCACGATCTGATCGTAGGAATTTTATTCTCCTGTCACGTTGATTCTCAACTTCACTCTGAAATTCCTTGAACTTTTCAAAGGTTTCAGACTTGTGTTTCATCAGGTAGACATACCCATATCTACTTAAATCATCAGTGAGAGTGAGAACATAACGATATCCTCCGCGAGCCTCAACACTCATTGGACCACACACATCGGTATGTATGATTTCCAATAAGTTTGTTGCTCGCTCCATTGTTCCGGAGAACGGAGTCTTGGTCATCTTACCCATGAGGCATGGTTCGCACGTGTCAAATGATTCGTAATCAAGAGACTCCAAAAGTCCATCTGCATGGAGCTTCTTCATGCGCTTGACACCAATGTGACCAAGGCGGCAATGCCACAAGTATGTGGGACTATCGTTATCAACTTTACATCTTTTGGTATTCACACTATGAACATGTGTAACATCACGTTCGAGATTCATCAAAAATAAACCATTGACCAGCGGGGCATGACCATAAAACATATCTCTCAAATAAATAGAACAATAATTATTCTCAGATTTAAATGAGTAGCCATCTCGAATTAAACGAGATCCAGATACAATGTTCATGCTCAAAGCTGGCACTAAATAACAATTATTGAGGTTTAAAACTAATCCCGTGGGTAGATGCAGAGGTAGCGTGCCAACGGCGATCACATCGACCTTCGAACCATTCCCGACGCGCATCGTCACCTCGTCCTTTGCCAGTCTCCGTTTATTCCGTAGTTCCTACTTTGAGTTACAAATATGAGCAACCGCACTGGTATCAAATACCCAGGAGCTACTACGAGTACTGGTAAGGTACACATCAATTACTTGTATATCACATATACCTTGGGTGTTGCCGGCCTTCTTCTTGTCCGCTAAATATTTGGGGCAGTTTCGATTCCAGTGACCACTTCCCTGCAATAAAAGCACTCAGTCTCGGGCTTGGGTCCATTCTTTGACTTCTTCCCGGTAACTCGCTTACCGGGCGCGGCAACTCCCTTGCCGTCCTTCTTGAAGCTCTTCTTACCCTTGCCCTTCTTGAACTTAGTGGTTTTATTCACCATCAACACTTGATGTTCTTTTCTGATCTCTACCTCAGCTGATTTCAGCATTGAATATACCTCGGGAATGGTCTTTTCCATCCCCTGCATATTCTAGTTCATCACAAAGCTCTCGTAGCTTGGTGGAAGCGACTGGAGGATTCTGTCAATGACCGCGTCATCCGGGAGATTAACTCCCAGCTGAGACAAGCGGTTGTGCAACCCAGACATTCTGAGTATGTGCTCACTAACAGAACTGTTCTCCTCCATTTTACAGCTGAAGAACTTGTCGAAGACTTCATATCTCTCGACCCGGGCATGAGCTTGAAAAACCAGTTTCAGCCTCGAACATCTCATATGCTCCATGTTTCTCAAAACGCTTTTGGAGACCCGGTTCTAAGCTGTAAAGCATGCCGCACTGAACGAGGGAGTAATCATCAGCACGCTGCTGCCAAGCGTTCATAACGTCTTGTTTCTCAGGGATTGGTGCTTCACCTAGCGGTGCTTCTAAGACATAATCTTTCTTGGCTACTATGAGGATGAGCCTCAGGTTCCGGACCCAGTCCGTATAATTGCTGCCATCATCATTCAGCTTGGTTTTCTCTAGGAACGCGTTGAAATTGAGGACAACGTTGGCCATTTGATCTACAAGACATAGTGTAAAGATTTTAGACTAAGTTCATGATAATTAAGTTCATATAATCAAATTATTTAATGAACTCCCACTCAGATAGACATCCCTCTCGTCATCTAAGTGAAACATGATCCGAGTTTAACTAGGCCGTGTCCGATCATCACGTGAGACGGACTAGTCAAGATCGGTGAACATCTCCATGTTGATCGTATCTTCTATACGACTCATGCTCGACCTTTCGGTCCTCCGTGTTCCGAGGCCATGTCTGTACATGCTAGGCTCGTCAAGTCAACCTAAGTGTATTGCGTGTGTTCCGAGGCCATGTCTGTACATGCTAGGCTCGTCAACACCCGTTGTATTCGAATGTTAGAATCTATCACACCCGATCATCACGTGGTGCTTCGAAACAACGAACCTTCGCAACGGTGCACAGTTAGGGTGAACACTTTCTTGAAATTATTATAAGGGATCATCTTACTTACTACCGTCGTTCTAAGCAAATAAGATGCAAAAATATGATAAACATCACATGCAATCAAATAGTGACATGATATGGCCAATATCATCATGCTCCTTTGATCTCCATCTTCGGGGCACCATGATCATCTTTGTCACCGGCATGACACCATGATCTCCATCATCATGATCTCCATCATTGTGTCTTCTTGAAGTCGTCACGCCAACGATTACTTCTACTTGTATGACTAACACGTTTAGCAACAAAGTAAAGTAAATTACATGGCGTTATTCAATGACACGCAGGTCATGCAAAATAATAAAGACAACTCCTATGGCTCCTGCCGGTTGTCATACTCATCGACATGCAAGTCGTGATTCCTATTACAAGAATATGATCAATCTCATACATCACATATATCATTCATCACATCTTCTGGCCATATCACATCACATAGCACTTGCTGCAAAAACAAGTTAGACGTCCTCTAATTGTTGTTGCAAGTTTTTTACATGGTTTGTAGGTTTCTAGCAAGAACGTTTTCTTACCTACGTATGACCACAACGTGATTTGCCAATTTCTATTTACCCTTCATAAGGACCCTTTTCATCGAATCCGTTCCGACTAAAGTAGGAGAGACAGACACCCGCTAGCCACCTTATGCAACTAGTGCATGTCAGTCGGTGGAACCTGTCTCACGTAAGCGTACGTGTAAGGTCGGTCCGGGCCGCTTCATCCTACAATGCCACCGAAACAAGAAACGACTAGTAGCGGCAAGGAGAATTGGCAAACTCAACGCCCACAACTACTTTGTGTTCTACTCGTGCATAGTAACTACGCATAAACCTGGCTCTGATACCACTGTTGGGAATCGTAGCATAATTTTAAAATTTTCCTACACTCACCAAGATGCATCTATGGAGTCTACTAGCAATGAGGGGAAGGGAGTGCATCTACATACCCTTGTAGATCGTGAGCGGAAGCGTTCCAATGAACGTGGATGACGGAGTCGTACTCGCCGTGATCCAAATCACCGATGACCGAGTGGCGAACGGACGGCACCTCCGCGTTCAACACACGTATGGTGCAGCGACGCCTCCTCCTTCTTGATCCAGCAAGGGGGGAGGAGAGGTTGATGGAGATCCAACAGCACGACGGCGTGGTGGTGGATGTAGCGGGTCTCGGCAGGGCTTCGCTAAGCTTCTGCGAGAGAGAGAGAGAGGTGTTGCAGGGGAGGAGGGAGGCGCCCAAGGCTGTTGTGTGCTGCCCTCCCTCCCCCCCCTTTATATAGGCCCCCTGGGGGGGCGCCGGCCCCAAGAGATGGGATCTCAAGGGGGGCGGCGGCCACAAGGGGGAAAGGGGTTGCCTTGCCCCCCAAGGCAAGGGGGAACTCCCCCCCCCCTAGGGTTCCCAACCCTAGGCGCATGGGGGGAGGCCCAAGGGGGGCGCCCCAGCCCACTATGGGCTGGTTCCCTTCCACTTTCAGCCCACGGGGCCCTCCGGGATAGGTGGCCCCACCCGGTGGACCCCCGGGACCCTTCCGGTGGTCCCGGTACAATACCGGTAACCCCCGAAACTTTCCCGGTGGCCGAAACTGGACTTCCTATATATAATTCTTCACCTCCGGACCATTCCGGAACCTCTCGTGACATCCGGGATCTCATCCGGGACTCCGAACAACTTTCGGGTTTCCGCATACATATATCTCTACAACCCTAGCGTCACCGAACCTTAAGTGTGTAGACCCTACGGGTTCGGGAGACATGCAGACATGACCGAGACGCCTCTCCGGTCAATAACCAACAGCGGGATCTGGATACCCATGTTGGCTCCCACATGTTCCACGATGATCTCATCGGATGAACCACGGTGTCGAGGATTCAATCAATCCGTATGCAATTCCCTTTGTCAATCGGTATGTTACTTGCCCGAGATTCGATCGTCGGTATCCCAATACCTTGTTCAATCTCGTTACCGGAAAGTCTCTTTACTCGTACCGCAATGCATGATCCCGTGACTAACGCCTTAGTCACATTGAGCTCATTATGATGATGCATTACCGAGTGGGCCCAGAGATACCTCTCCGTCACACGGAGTGACAAATCCCAGACTCGATCCGTGCCAACCCAACAGACACTTTCGGAGATACCCGTAGTGCACCTTTATAGTCACCCAGTTACGTTGTGACGTTTGGCACACCCAAAGCACTCTTACGGTATCCGGGAGTTGCACGATCTCATGGTCTAAGGAAAAGATACTTTGACATTGGAAAAGCTCTAGCAAACAAAACTACACGATCTTTTATGCTACGCTTAGGATTGGGTCTTGTCCATCACATCATTCTCCTAATGATGTGATCCCGTTATCAATGACATCCAATGTCCATAGTCAGGAAACCATGACTATCTGTTGATCAACGAGCTAGTCAACTAGAGGCTTACTAGGGACACTTTGTGGTCTATGTATTCACACATGTATTACGATTTCCGGATAATACAATTATAGCATGAATAATAGACAATTACCATGAACAAAGAAATATAATAATAACCATTTATTATTGCCTCTAGGGCATATTTCCAACAATAAATTGGTTGAATAATCAAATATGTGTCCTTGGGTGCATGCTTAGGTCCCATGCAAGAAATGGGAATGAATTTCAAACACCAGGGCACCGTTGATTGCCGGCAAAACATTCAGATGCCTGTCTTTTAAATTCTAGTAAATCAAAAACTCGTCTGAAATTCATGAAACTTGGCATGCTATCATGGAGCGGCATCAACATGCCGTGGTAAAAAATTTGTCCCATTTGGGGCAGGTTTCGGTATATGCTTCTCACAAACCGGAGCTTCTGACAACAAGCATGATGGTTTTCAGTAGGGAACACCCCACCTTTGGGGACGAAACGATATCCATTGCCTCTGATTGCTTTCAAAAAAAATTCTCGTGTCAACATAGAACAACAAGAGTGTTGTGAGAATTTTTGTGATTTTTCGGGGTTCGTTTGGACATTTTCATGCATTAAGTGAGTTTTCAATGCATTTATGTGCATAATTCAAATTTGAACTACATGCATGCTCCAATGCACATAAATTGGTTGAAAATCAAATCTGTGTCCTTGGGTGCATCCTTAGGTCCCATGCAAGAAATGGGAATGAATTTCAAACACCAGGGTACCGTTGATTGCCGACAAAACATTGAGATTCCTGGCTTTTAAATTCTAGTAAATCAAAAACTCGTCTGAAATTCATGAAACTTGACATGCTATCATGGAGCGGCATCAACATGCCGTGGTAAAAATTTTGTCCCATTTGGGGCAGGTTTGCATATATGCTTCTCACAAACCGGAGCTTCTCACAACAAGCATGATGGTTTTCGGTAGGGAATGCCCCACCTTTGGGGACGAACCGATATCGATTGCCTCTTATTGCTTTCAAAAAAAATTCTCGTGTCAACATAGAACAACAAGAGTGTTGTGAGAATTTTTGTGATTTTTCGGGGTTCGTTTGGACATTTTTATGCATTAAGTGAGTTTTCAATGCATTTATGTGCATAATTCAAATTTGAACTACATGCACATGCTCCAATGCACATAAATTGGTTGAAAAATCAAATATGTGTCCTTGGGTGCATGCTTAGGTCCCATGCAAGAAATGGGAATGAATTTCAAACACTAGGGCACCGTTGATTGCCGGCAAAACATTGAGATGCCTGGTTTTTAAATTCTAGTAAATCCAAAACTCATATGAAATTCATGAAACTTGGCATGCTATCATGGAGTGGCATCAACATGTCGTGGTAAAAAATTTGTCCCATTTGGGGCAGGTTTGGGTATGTGCTTCTCACCAATCGGAGCTTCTCACAACAAGCATGATGGTTTTCGGTAGGGAACGCCCCACCTTTGGGGACGAAACGATATCCATTGCCTCTGATTGCTTTAAAAAAATTCTCGTGTCAACATAGAACAACAGGAGTGTTGTGTGAATTTTTGTGATTTTTCGGGGTTCGTTTGGACATTTTTATGCATTAAGTGATTTTTCAATGCATTTATGTGCATAATTCAAATTTGAACTACATGCACATGCTCCAGTGCATCTAAATTGGTTGAAAAATCAAATTTGTGTCCTTGGTGCATGCTTAGGTCCCATGCAAGAAATGGGAATGAATTTCAAACACCAGGGCATCATTGATTGCTGGCAAAACATTGAGATGCCTGGTTTTTAAATTCTAGTAAATCCAAAACTCGTCTGAAATTCATGAAACTTGGCATGCTATCATGGAGCGGCATCAACATCTCGTGGTAAAAAAATTGTCCCATTTGGGGCAGGCTTGGGTATATGCTTCTCACAAACCGGAGCTTCTCACTACAAGCATGATGGTTTTCAGTAGGGAATGCCCCACCTTTGGGGACGAAACGATATCGATTGCCTCTTATTGCTTTCAAATTTTTTTTCTCGTGTCAACATAGAACAACAAGAGTGTTCTGAGAATTTTTATGATTTTTTGGGGTTCGTTTGGACATTTTTATGCATTAAGTGAATTTTCAATGCATTTATGTGCATAATTCAAATTTGAATTACATGCACATGCTCCAATGCACATAAATTGGTTGAAAAATCAAATCTGTGTCCTTGGGTGCACGCTTAGGTCCCATGCAACAAATGGGAATGAATTTAAAACACCAGGGCACCGTTGATTACCGACAAAACATTGAGATGCCTGGTTTTTAAATTCTAGTAATCCAAAACTCGTCTGAAATTCATGAAACTTGGCATGCCATCATGGAGCGGCATCAACATGCCGTGGTAAAAAATTTGTCCCATTTGGGGCAGGTTTGGGTATATGCTTCTCACAAACCAGAGCTTCTCACAACAAGCATGATCGTTTTCGGTAGGGAACGTCCCACCTTTGGGGACGAAACGATATCCATTGCCTCTTATTGCTTTCAAAAAAAATTCTCGTGTCAACATAGAACAATAGGAGTGTTGTGAGAATTTGAGTGATTTTTCGGGGTTCGTTTGGACATTTTTATGTATTAAGTGAGTTTTCAATGCATTTATGTGCATGATTAAAATTTGAACTACGTGCACATGCTCCAGTGCATATAAATTGGTTGAATAATCAAATCTGTGTCCTTGGGTGCATGCTTAGATCCCATGCAAGAAATGAGAATGAATTTCAAACACCAGGGCACCGTTGATTGCAGGCAAAAGATTGAGATGCCTGGCTTTTAAATTCTAGTAAATCAAAAACTCGTCTGAAATTCATGAAACTTGGCATGCTATCATGAAGCGGCATCAGCATGCCGTGGTAAAAAATTTGTCCCATTTCAGGCAGGTTTGGGTATATGCTTCTCACAACAAGCATGATGGTTTTCGGTAGGGAACGCCCCACCTTTGGGACGAAACGATATCCATTGCCTCTGATTGCTTTCAAAAAAAATTCTCCTGTCAACATAGAACAACAAGAGTGTTGTGAAAAAAATTGTGATTTTTCGGGGTTCGTTTGGACATTTTTATGCATTAAGTGAGTTTTCAAGGCATTTATGTGCATAATTTAAATTTGAACTACATGCACATGCTCCAATGCGCATAAATTGGTTGAAAAATCAAATCTGTGTCCTAGGGTGCATGCTTATGTCCCATGCAAGAAATGGGAATGAATTTCAAACACCAGGGCACCGTTGATTGCCGGCAAAACATTGAGATGCCTGGTTTTTAAATTCTAGTAAATCCAAAACTCGTCTGAAATTCATGAAACTTGGCATGCTATCATGGAGCGGCATCAACATGCCGTGGTAAAAAAATTGTCCCATTTGGGGCAGGTTTGGGTATATGCTTCTCACAAATCGGAGATTCTGACAACAAGCATGATGGTTTTCGGTAGGGAACGCCCCACCTTTGGGGACGATACGATATCCATTGCCTCTGATTGCTTTCAAAAAAATTCTCGTGTCAACCTAGAACAACAGGAGTGTTGTGTGAATTTTTGTGATTTTTCGGGGTTCGTTTGGACATTTTTATGCATTAAGTGAGTTTTTAATGCATTTATGTGCATAATTCAAATTTGAACTACATGCACATGCTCCAGTGCATATAAATTGTTTGAAAAATCAAATTTGTGTCCTTGGTGCATGCTTTGGTCCCATGCAAGAAATGGGAATGAATTTCAAACACCAGGGCATCATTGATTGCCGGCAAAACATTGAGATGCCTAGTTTCTTAATTCTAGTAAATCCAAAACTCGTCTGAAATTCATGAAACTTGGCATGCTATCATGGAGCGGCATCAACATGTCGTGGTAAAAAATTTGTCCCATTTGGGGCAGGTTTGGGTATATGCTTCTCACAAACCGGAGCTTCTCACTACAAGCATGATGGTTTTCGGTAGGGAACGCCCTACCTTTGGGGACGAAACGATATCCATTGCCTCTTATTGCTTTCAAATTTTTTTCTCGTGTCAACATAGAACAACAGGAGTGTTGTGTGATTATTTTTTCGGGGTTCCTTTGGACATTTTTATGCATTAAGTGAGTTTTCAATGCATTTATGTGCATAATTCAAATTTGAACTACATGCACATGCTCCACTGCATATAAATTGGTTGAAAAATCAAATATGTGTTCTTGGGTGCATGCTTAGGTCCCATGCAAGAAATGGGAATGAATTTCAAACACCAGGGCACCATTGATTGCCGGCAAAACATTGAGATGCCTGGTTTTTTAATTCTTGTAAATCCAAAACTTGTCTGAAATTCATGAAACTTGGCATGCTATCATGGAAGGGCACCTGACATGTTGTGGTATTTTTCGTGTCCATTTTGAGAGAAGGCGCACTCGAATAATGACAGCCAACAAAGGCATTTTGAAAAAAATAGCTGGCACTTCAATATCACAAACGTTTGTATAATTCAAACCGTGCGCGTTCGGTTAACCATTACGTGACGCCGGTTGTCTTGTTTTTAATGGCTATAGGAGGTGCCATGTGGATAGCTGCTTGATTGAACAGGAGGCGTGCAAACGCAGTCCGATGCGCAGGCTCACCGGGAAGCGTACAAGCTGTTCAACGCAGGATCTGAGCATCTCTTCAACGCAAATGGTTCAGATTACGGTATGCAAATTAAAGCCAGACTTCGGCGCTAAGCCAAGAGACACTGCGATTTGTCAAAATATGCAGCTAAAAATCAATAGCACTATCAATTTTTTGCAACTAAAATTCAGTAATTAAGCATAGATTTCATTCATACTAGAGATTAAGCAGTCGTTCTCACCGGGAAGCAAGACAGCCTTGGACCGCCGCCCGCCTCGCTCCCACTGGTCAATATTAATGGCGCCGCCAAGTAGCCGCACCCCCCCATCATCGCCATACACACAATTCCTCTCTCTCCGCCCGCATCCTCGACGCCGCTATGAGTCCTCAAAGCCGTCAATGTACGAGGATGCCACCGAAGCGCCCCATCGGAGGGACTGGCAACTCCAGGGCTGCTGAAGCACCGGAGCACGGCGTGAATATGGAGACAGAGGTTTCCATCCCTGCCGACGAGGTGGAGAACGAGGCTGGCAACAACCGGAGGCGGGTTGAGAAAGAACCGCAAGCGACTCCAGCAGGCCTAGACTTCATCAACAACCTCCCCGATGATATGTTGATAGTCATCATATCCCTCCTCCCAATCAAATATCGGGCGAGGACAGCCGCCCTTTCCCGGCGGTGGCGCACCCTATGGCTCCGCACCCCTATCGACCTCCTTGACGCCCACAAGCTCTGCCATGGCTATCAGCAAAGCTTGGATGCGTTCTCCCAGATCCTCGGCAGTCACGATGGCACAATCAAAGGCGTTATCACGGGCAAGTTCCGTTCCAACGGCAAGGAACGCGCCAAGCTTGACGAGTGGTTCTGATCCCGCGCCGTAGATCAGCTCGAGAAGCTAGGTTATAATGATGGGCCTATGCGCTTGCTGCCAACGTCCGCGCTCTGCTTCACGCCCACGCTGCGCCTCACCAAGTTCATGAACTGCCATCCCCCCTTAATGACGCGCCCGCTCTTTTTCTACCATGACTAAAGCACCTCGAGCTCGTCGTCGTCTGCATCCCAAAGGATGACATGGAGCGCCTACTCCGCGGCTGTACTGCACTCGAGTTCCTTCGCCTTCAGGTGATGAATTGGTCGAGTACCTTGCACATCACCTCCAGGACTCTCCAGACTATTTATGTGTGTTACTGGTGCTGCAACGAGAGATCACAAAGGTCGACCACAGTATGGTCATCCAGGACACACCTTCACTTGAGAGATTACTTGTAGTTGATCAACAAGGTCCAACAAGAATCAATGTCATTTCTGCGCCGAAATTGAAAGTGGTGGGCTATTCATTTGTCAAATACTACAACTTTCAGGTACAACAGTCGCCTTATATACCTCTCCTTCTTGATATCAATGTTATTTCTAGTTTCGAAGATGTATGTTCGTCTGTCATCCAGCGAATCTTCACCCAGACTCTGGGCACAATGAAGGTCTTGGCACTAGAATCTGTCGTCCCCAACCTGGACCAAGTTTTCAGTTGCCTGAGATGCTTTCTGTGCCTGAAGAAGCTGTATATCGAGGTGATGTTCCTTTCCTGTTAAATGTTAACCATAAGGGAGTTCAATTTTTTGCACCTTTTCCCAAGTTTACAATGACAATGTACTACGATTTCTGAAGGAATTTTGGAGGATTTTAGGACATACACCCCCACCCCATATTGGTTGCTTCATTCATATGGTTACAATCGTCCATAAGCATTTCTCCTTTGGATTCATCTGTACTAGTTTTCTTAGGGAATTTTTCAGCCAATCCAACCTCTTGTGAAGAAGGCTACATGTTTCTAGATTCTAATCAAATGCCCATGTTAATCATGCCAGATCGAAGATGGCACGTTGGTGCATTTTATAAATCCTACAAACCAAATGGGCGTGTAGCAGTGTTCAAAACTGCATGCAGGCACTAACACATTCTCTTCTTTTGTAGAGCATATTAGGTCCGGTGGATGATGTTTATAACGAAAATCACATCGAATGCCTGGATCTGCATCTCTCAAATATTACTTTGAACTCCTATCGAGGGACCCCACCGGAGATTACACTCGCCAGGTTCTTTCTTGCTAGAGCAAAGGTGTTGAGAGTACTGAGGTTGAACACGCATTTAATTAGGAAAGATCAATGGTATGATTATCAGAGCCGGCAGGTACTGCGGAACAGAAGTGCCTCCAAAAATGCCAAACTTTGTATCGGAAGAGCATATGGCAAAGCAATTGGAAGTTATTGTGTCAAACCCATACATGAATTGTAAGCGGCTGATCCCTTTTCAGAAATGACGCAGCTTGCAATGTTTGAATTTGGGCATTGTAATCTTTAAATTTGAACCTTGCAATATTTATGGTATTTGTTATATTGAACCATTTCTCTTCTCTTGTCTCAACGCAAACAGTTCATCCGGGTGAACCGCATGTCGTACATCGCACACACCTTGAACTGGCTGACCATTTCTATTGTGTTGCCTAATCACAAATAGTTCATCCGAGTAAACTGTATGATGTACATCGCACACATCTTGATCTGGCTGACCGTTTCTTTTGTGTTGCCTAATCACAAATAGTTCATCCGAGTGAACCATATGCTGTACATCGCACACACCTCCATCTAGCTGCCCGTTTCTTGTGTTCCTCCTCATCGAAAACGGTTAATTGAACTAAACCGTATGCCATGAATCGCACA
This sequence comes from Aegilops tauschii subsp. strangulata, assembly GCF_002575655.3. Classification (NCBI taxonomy): domain Eukaryota; kingdom Viridiplantae; phylum Streptophyta; class Magnoliopsida; order Poales; family Poaceae; genus Aegilops; species Aegilops tauschii. The sequence goes on from NC_053035.3 coordinate 394,838,018, forward strand.
CGCAACTAAAATCTGAACCGTGTTTGATGCATCCGTCATCGCAAACGTTTTGCACCTTTTTTACGGTTTTTTACACCTCCGTTTGCGATTATTGCATCGCACACAGTTTCGTCGAAGGGTCTCTGATCGTAGTGTCGCGTTAGCAGCATCCTGTAGTAGTGAAGATCTATAGAGATAGATCAAGACGCTTAATTGGACTTTCACAAAGCACATACCTTGATAAAGTTTTGAAGAAGTTCAAAATGGATCAAGCAAAGAAACGGTTCTTGCCTATGTTACAAGGTGTGAAGTTGAGTTAGACTCAATGCCCGACCACTGCAGAAGATAGAGAGAAGATGAAAGTCATTCCCTATGCTTCAGCCATAGGTTCTATTATGTATGCAATGCTGTGTACCAGACCAGATGTGTGCCTTGCTATTAGTCTAGCAGGGAGGTACCAAAGTAATCCAGGAGTAGATCACTGGACAGCTGTCAAGAACATCCTGAAATACCTGAAGAGGACTAAGGATATGTTTCTCGTTTATGGAGGTGATAAAGAGCTCGTCGTAAATGGTTATGTCGATGCAAGTTTTGACACTGATCCGGATGACTCTAAGTCACAAACCGGATATGTATTTATATTGAATGGTGGAGCTATCAGTTGGTGTGGTTCTAAACAGAGCGTCGTGGCGGGATCTACGTATGAAGCAGAGTAGCTGCTTCGGAAGCGGCAAACGAAGGAGTCTGGATGAAGGAGTTCATATCTGATCTAGGTGTCATACCTAGTGCATCGGGTCCAATGAAAATCTTTTGTGACAATACTGGTGCAATTGCCTTAGCAAAGGAATCCAGATTTCATAAGAGAACCAAGCACATCAAGAGAGGCTTCAATTCCATCCGCGATCAAGTCAAGGAGGGAGGCATAGAGATTTGCAAGATACATACGGATCTAAATATTGTAGACCCGTTGACTAAGCCTCTCTCACGAGCAAAACATGATCAGCACCAAGACTCCATGGGTGCTATGTATTAACCGGAAACTTAGTACATGTGTGAATACATACACAAACAGAGTGTCCCTAGTATGCCTCTACTAGACTAGCTCGTTAATCAAAGATGGTTAAGTTTCCTAGCCATAGACATGTGTTTTCATTTGATGAACAGGATCACATCATTAGAGAATGATGTGATGGACAAGACCCATCCGTTAGCTTAGCACTATGATTGTTTAGTTCATTGCTATTGCTTTCTTCATGACTTATACATGTTCCTATGACTATGAGATTATGCAACTCCCGAATACCGTAGGAACACTTAGTGTGCTATCAAACGTCACAACGTAACTGGGTGATTATAAAGATGCTCTACAGGTGTCTCCGATGGTGTTTGTTGAGTTGGCATAGATCAAGATTAGGATTTGTCACTCCGATTGTCGGAGAGGTATCTCTAGGCCCTCTCGGTAATGCACATCACTATAAGCCTTGCAAGCAATGTGACTAATGAGTTAGTTGCGGGATGATGCATTACGGAACGAGTAAAGAGACTTGCCGGTAACGAGATTGAACTAGGTATGGTGATACCGACGATCAAATCTGGGGCAAGTAACATACCGATTACAAAGGGAACAATGTATGTTGTTATGCGGTTTGACCGATAAAGATCTTTGTAGAATATGTAGGAGCCAATATGAGCATCCAGGTTCTGCTATTGGTTATTGACCGGAGATGTGTCTCGGTCATGTCTACATAGTTCTCGAACCCGTAGGGTCCGCATACTTAAAGTTCGATGACGATTTGTATTATGAGTTATGTGATTTGATGTACCAAAGGTTGTTCGGAGTCTCGGATGAGATCACGGACATGACGGCAAGTATCGAAATGGTCGAGACATAAAGATTCATATATTGGTAGGTTAGATTCGGACACCGGAATGGTTCGGGTCGTTTCGGATAAGTTTCGAAGTACCGGGGGTTACCGGACCCCCCCCCCTCGGGAAGTTATTGGGCCTCATGGGCCTAGTGGTGGAAGAGACGAGGCAGGCCAAGGAGTGCCCCCCCTAGCCCAAACCGAATTGGACTAGGACTAGGGGGCCGGCCCCCCTTTCCTTCTCTTCTCCTCTTCCTTCCCCCCTTCTCCTCGTGGAAGTAGGAAAGGGGGGATCCTACTTGGAGTAGGACTCCCCCCTCCTTGGGCGCGCCACCCCTGGCCGGCTCCTCCTCCCTCCCTCCTTTATATACGAGGGAGGGGGGAACCCCATAGACACACAAGTTCATCTTTAGCCGTGTGTGGTGCCCCCCTCCATAGTTTTACACCTCGGTCATATCGTTGTAGTGCTTAGGCGAAGCCCTGCGCCGGTAACTTCATGATCACTATCACCACGCCGTCGTGCTGACAAAACTATCCCTCGGCCTCAACTAGATCAAGAGTTCGAGGGAGGTGGATTCGTTCGTATGGCCACAAGTCGGACTCCTCTGTCGTCCGCGTCCCTCTACTTTGATCCGCCTTGGCGGTTTCCGCGTCCACGACCCGGAAAGATGGCCACGACCCGTGGCTGGTCTGGACTCCGCCTCCCGTCCGAGACGTTGTCGCGCCTCATCTCCCGTCCGAGTCGCCGTCGCGCCTCACCTCCCCTGGGTCGCCATCACCAACCCGCAGCCGCGCCTCTCCAACCCGCCACCGGTTCAGTCGCGCCTCGCCAGCCGGCCGCCTCGAGCTGCCCTCGCCGTGCCCCCTCGCCTCTACCTCGCGAGCCGCAGCCTCCGTCGCCGGCTGTTTTTGTCGTTGTGCCTCCGAGCACTCCCTCGACCTGCTGGAGCTACTCCCTTGAGCCACCACTCCATCTACACTATGGCGGCGGGTCATGCATCACCGCGGCCTTGAGCCGCCGTCGCCTGCAAGTCGCTCATCTCTGGGCCACCGCGGATTCGTCGTGCCTCCCAGCATGCCGTCGCCACCGAGTCTTGCCTCACCACGGGTCCCCGCAGCCACAGGCCACAGCCACTGCAACCTTGCCGAGCCGCCGGCGGCCTCGCTCCTCTGTCACAAGTCGCCGCCAACGCCGCTGGGTCAACAACGCGCCTCTCCGCTGGCCTCGGCCTCAAGCCGCCGTCGTAGGGTTGTCCTGGTCTCCGGGTCGCCACTCCGCTGGAGGATCTCCGAATCGATGCCGCCGTCGTCATCACCTCTGTGGCCGATTCTGCCCTCCGCCTCTGCCACGCATGGCCGTAGCTTCGTGCTGAGCCGCCTTCGAAGTCCCGCTGCTCTGTTTTCTCCAAACGAGGCCGCTGCCGGCTTGCCTCGTGCTGGAGTTGCCGGAGAGCCGGCCTGCTGCCGTTTCCGTGTAACACGCCACTGTGAGCCGCCGCTGGAGAGCCGCCTCTGCCTCGTACTACTTGCAGGCAACTCCTCTCTGTCGCTGCGATGAACCACGGCCCAGAGCCGCTTCGCTCTCATTGCTCCATCTGTGAGTCGCCGTTCCGTTGAGCGTCGCTTCTTCCTTCAACTGCTCGCCTACGTGCTGCTTTAAGCCGCCGTTGTAGCCGTACCGAGCCGCCCCGTCCAAAAGCGGCCTCGCCTCGCCGTCATCTCCTATGAGCCGCCGGCCGACGTTGGACCACTGACCGTTGTGGAGCTACCGGCCCTGAGCAGCCCTTGGGACCTCGCCGGGTGCGCCTTCTCCGCCTCAGCCTCGCTGGCCATGCGGCCCACCTCTAGGTTGCCTCTGCTGAGACCCGTCGCGTCGTCCCTGTCTCGTTGCCAGGGGCTCACTTCCGCCGCAGAGCCAGCTCTGCCGTATCCACATCGGTGCGATGAGCCGGCCACACCTTTGTTGAGCCGCCACACCTCCACTCCCACGGCTTCGGCAACCCGCCGTCGTGGTTCCGCATCAGCCGTTGCCGTAACCCGCTACGGGTGAGCCGTCGCCGTCGAGCCGCTGTGCCTCGCCTCCACCCAAAGTCCGAGCCGCCTCTACCGGCTTCAAGACGCCGCCGTCGACCCGCAGCCTATGTGGACAGTGAGCCGGCCCAGTTTTGCGCTCTCCACCCACCGGCGACCGTGCCATGAGCCGCCCACCCTTGCCTCCGTTTTCGCTGGCCTGAGCCGCTGCAGCCGCGAACCGCCTTCTATCCTCTGCTGTAAGCCGCCACTTTGCTCCGTTACAAGTCGCCGCCTTGCTACAGGGGTTCCACCCGTCGAGCAGTCGGCCGCTCCAAGCCGCCGTCGCACCAGCGTTGAGCCGCCCCTGCCACGTGTTGGGCCACTCCTGCGACATGTTTGAGCCGGTTCTGCGCCGGATCGAGCCGTCTCGTGGGCCATCATCTCTGCTTGGCCTTGCTGCGAGTCGCTTCGGAGCCTCCCAGGCCACGTTGCCGGTTTGCTCCTTCTGCCTTGAGTCCGCCTCCCTGCTGCTTCTGTCGTGGTTGTCCACGAGTCGTCGCCTGAGCCGCCGCTCGTCGCTACATCCACCTCTGCAATCTACTGCAGTAACGCGCCGGCAACTCCCCGTATGTTCCTCTGTAAAAAAAAAGGGGTCAACATGACCCGGAGGATCCTTTCTGAGCCGCTCGGTGCCGCGTTTTAAGCCGCCACCTCTGTCATCGTTGCTGCAACCCTACGGCTGATAATTCTTTATAAAACATATCAGGTGAAATCCATCCTGTCAAGTTTCTATTGATACATCTTTATTTTCTTCGAGAACAATTACTCTCGTTTGTGCAAATTCTTATGCATAATTCATAATTGCAAAGGAGATCATCGAACTATGGCCCTTGCCTACATCAGATGGATCAATTGACAGGGTCATTTATAACCCGTCGAGATTCAACATATTTCAGTAATCCGCTGTTCAACTATATGCCATTTCATATCACGGTCAAGTATGAAGAATCTCAAGCCAACTCCTCGACTCGTCTTAAGACTCGGGGGCTATAATGACATGACTCGGCAGAATCCGCCGGTTTCAGTGAATTCAAGAACTCTGTGTCATTGGAGGAAAAAATGACCCGATCCCGGAGGTTGCTGTTATATTGAATAAATTTAAAGGCCGTCAGAAAATTTTCGGCCCAAATGAAGATTCCGGTTAAAAATCCGGTTCAAGGGAAATATGTCTCCCACAAATCTTTGAAGCTCTCAATATTCGGTTTAAAATTCCGGTTCAAAAAGAATTCATCTCACGCAAGTTCGAGTTCTCAGAAAAATTAAAGGTTGCCAAAGAGAACTTGCTGCCTTGATACGCGGTTCAAACATGGGTATCCTGCCTTATGGGCTCACCTTATTATGGTCTCTTGGGGGCTTCCTACTCAGTGAGCATAGCTATGCTTACCCTCTTGATCCGGCTTACACGCCTTGTTACAAATAACATGGGGGCTTCCTGCTCATTGAGCATAGCTGTGACTACCCTTTGATCCGGCTTATACACCCTATTACAAATTACATGGGGGCTTCCTGCTCACCGAGCATAGTTATGACTACCCTTTGATCCGGCTTATAGGCTGGGCTGTAAAAATAACTTGGGGGATTCCTGTTCAAACATAGGTGTATTCACCAAAGAGAACATAGCATTACTACCCTCTTGACTGGCTTGGAACACCAGGTGTATTCACCAAAGTTTCCAGGTTATCCTGTTCAAACATAGGTGTATTCACCAAAGAGGACATAACCTTTTAACTGGCTTGGAATGCCAGGTGTATTCACCAAAATTTCCGGGTTATCCTGCTTTGTAGAGTCTGTCACTCTGCCTAGGTAATCCTGGAATGACCCGCCGAACTCTTGACAGTCAATCTTATAGACCCTGAACTTGTCAACGTTAAAACGGCGGTTTGTCATGTGAGGCCCGATTTACAAGGTGTAAAAGGTTATCTCAGTGGCTTGGCAGCCCATGAAAGCATTTGAGATTTAGGCTTGGCAGCCTATGAAAGCCTTCTTTTTCCTGATTTGTTATTTTCTTTGAACATTTTTTGGATTCATCAACGACGTTACCAATCACTTCCGCTTTCGGTCTACGAGGGTACGTGGACACACTCTCCCCGCTCATTCCTATGCTTCTCCTAGATAGATCTTGCGTGATCGTAGGCAATTTTTTTGAAATACTACGTTCCCCAACAGGTACGACCCCCCTCGGCGGCAGGCCCAGCTCCCCCCGGCTAGTCCCAACAACCGCAATGGCCGCGGGGCATCCGCGAAGAAGAAGAAGAAGAAGAAGAAGAAGAAGAAGAAGAAGCGCGCCGCTCAGCAACAGGCGACCGTGGCGTCTGGCCCAGCGTCCTCCGTGTCCAACCGGCTCCCCGGCCACCGGCACCGTTGGTGACGTGCTTCAACTATGGCGTGGAGGGGCATTGCCAGGTGGACTGCAAGCAGCCCCCCGCATGCTTCAAGTGCAAGAGGTCCGACCACCCCGCCGCGCTTTGCCTAGACCATCAGGCTCCGGGGTGATCGGCCTCTTTGGCTATGCCTTGGACGACCTTGGCTTCTTTCAGATGGACCTTCCTGTACCAGTTGCCTCCTCCGCCCTGACTGCTCTCATCTCGGTCCTTGACGGCAAGACGGCGTCCCCTACAATCATCTCCGAGGAGCTCCGCCACCTGTTCAGGCCGGACTAGGATTGGGAGGTCACCCCCATCTCGGACCGGGAGTTCACGGCGGTGTTCCCGGATGCGGCGAGCCTCCGCTTCAGCACCCACAGCGCCCAGCTGACCTTGGCTCTCAACCAGCTTAAGGTCCGCATCTCTGTGCCATCGGTGGATCCGCTTGTTGTGGCCTCCTTGACCTCGGTTTGGATTTAGATTCGTGGGCTTCCTCCTATTGCCCATGCGGAGAGCATCATCCAGGGTATGTCCCGGCTCCTGGGCAAGATCATGGCGGTGGATACCCTCTCTCTGGTCAAGGGGCCAACAGTTCATGCTCAGATCAAGACTCCAGACCCCTCCAAGCTTCAGACGACTCTGCGAATGTTCTTCAATGATGCGGCATATGACCTGCACATCTCGGTGGAGGATGATCTCTCTGCCTCCCCTGCCAATCCCGGTGATGGCGCTGACTCTGATGGGGAGGATGGTCCCCGGGAGCCAGGCGACCACCGCTCACGCAGCCGGTCCCCGGGCTCGGATCGCTCCGATGGCGACTCGGGGGACCATGAGGACCCCCCCCCCGCCACAGACCGGCACAGCTCCTCCTCCGCTGTCCAAGCCGCGCGACGCGCTGATACGTCTCCAACGTATCTATAATTTTTTATTGTTTCATGTTGTTTTATTATCAAACTTGGATGTTTTATAATCATTTTATATCATTTTTTGGTACTAACCTATTGACATAGTGCCAAGTGCCAGTTGCTGTTTTTTCCATGTTTTTTACATCGCAGGAAATCAATATCAGACGAAGTCCAACTGCCACGAAACTCCACGATGATTTTTATGGGCCAGAAGGAAGAAGTTGGGCCCTGGTTGCACTTGGGGGGAGTCCCGAGGAGGGGACAACCCACCAGGGCGCGCCAGGAGGCCCAGGCGCGCCCTGGCGGGTTGTGCCCACCTCGGGTGACCCCCGGACCGCCTCTTTGTTCTCTAAATACCCCAAAAATACCAGAACCCTAGAGGCGTCGACGAAATATTCATCAAGCCGCCGCAGAGTCCAGAACCACCAGATCCAATCTAGACACCATCTCGGATGGGCTTCACCGCCTCCATTGGTGCCTCTCCGATGATGCGTGAGTAGTTGTTTGTAGACCTTCGAGTCCGTAGTTAGTAGCTAGATGGCTTCCTCTCTCTCTCGCTGAATTCTCAATACAATGGTCTCTTCGAAATCCATATGATGTAACTCTTTTGCGATGTGTTTGTTGGGATCTGATGAACTTCGAGTTTATGATCAGCTATATCTTTTTGTATCCATGAAAGTTATTTGAGTTTCTTTGATATCTTATATGCATGATCTCTTATATGCATGATATCTTATAGCCTCGTATTTCTTCTCCGGTATTTGGATTTTGTTTGGCCAACTTGATCTATTTATCTTGCAATGGGAAGAGGTGCTTTGTATTGGGTTCGATCTTGCGCTGCTTGATCCCAGTGACAGAAAGGGAACCGACAAGTATGTATCGTTGCTACTAAGGATAAAATGATGGGGTCTATCTCTACATAGATAGATGTTGTCTACATCATGTCATCGTTCTTATTGCATTGCTCTGTTTCTCCATGAACTTAATACATTAGATGCATGCTAGATAGCGGTCGATGTGTGGAGTAATAGTAGTAGATGCAGGCATGAGTCGGTCTACTAATCTTGGATGTGATGCCTATATAATGATCATTGCCTGGATATCGTCATAATTATTTGAGGTTCTATCAATTGCCCAACAGTAATTTGTTTACCCACCGTTTGCTATCTTTCTCGAGAGAAGCCACAAGTGAAACCTACGGCCCCCGGGTCTTCTTCCTCATATATTTGCTTGTGATCTACTTTTCCTTTGCATTTTTATTTAGATCTATTAAACCAAAAATACAAAAATATTTTTCTGCACTTTATTTATTTGTGATCTATTATTCCAATCTACTATAATTTTCTGGCATCGCTACCCGAAAGGGATTGACAACCCCTTTAACACGTTGGGTTGCGAGGTTTTGTTATTTGTGTGCAGGTGTTGTTTACGTTGTGTTGCTTGGTTCTCCTACTGGTTCGATAACCTTGGTTTCTTCACTGAGGGAAATACCTACCTTTGCTGTGCTACATCATCCCTTCCTCTTTGGGGAAATACCGACGTAGTCCTAGCAGACAGGAGCTTTTCTAGCGCTATAGTCAGAGAGCGATCAAAAGGAATTTCTGGCGCCGTTGCCGGGGAGGATCTTCAACATATACCAGGTTCCTAATCACAAATCTCATCTCCTCGCAATTTACATTATTTGCCATTTGCCTCTCGTTTTCCTCTCCCCCACTTGACAAAAATTTGTCGTTTTATTTGCCCTCTTTTTCGTTCGCCGTTTTCTCGTCAGATCTCATGTTTTCTTGTGTTACCATGTGTCTTCTATTTTCTTGCATCTTCGCTTGCTAAAATTCTATTGATATGGATCCCCATCCACTTGCTACTCTTTTTAAAAGATCCAATCATGATGAACCAATTGCTAGTGAGTTGAGTGCACTAGATTATCTTTATGAAGTTTTGCTTGAGAACCATAAATCTGAAAATTGTGATGAAGAAATTTATGAAGTGATTCATGATAGCTCCTTGAATGAAAATCACGATTGCAATGATTTTACTATAAATTCTATTAATGTCAATTATGCTAATAATATGCGAAACCCCAAGCTTGGGGATGCTAATTTTGCTATGTCCACTACTTGTTGCAATGATCATGATTGGGGTTATTCTTCTTATGATCTTGAAAATTTATTTAAGCCGCATGATGAATATGTTTGCAATAATATTGAAACTGGGTTTGGAAGAGCATCAACTTTAGGTAAAAGTAATCCCACTATTTTGGAAGAGTGACAACTTTGCATGCATGTGGATCATAAAGAGAATATTGTTTATGATAGCTATATTGTTGAATTTGAGTATGATCATATAGGTAATTATTATGAGAGAGGGAAATATGGTGGTAGAAATTTTCATGTTACTAATTTTCCTCTCGTTATGTTGAGATTGTCTATGTTTTATTCTTCTTCCTTGCATATGCTAGTCTTTGCTTGTTTTGATAACTTGTTTGCCTATAAAATTTCTATGCATATGAAGTATGTTAGACTTAAAAGTGATTTTCACATGTTTCATGATGCTCTCTTTGTGTTTCAATTTTTATCTTTCGTGTGAGCATCAATAAAATTCCAAGCCTATCTTGATGGCTATAAAGAAAGAGCTTGTTGGGAGGCAACCTAATGAATAAAACTTATTTTTGCTTTTTGCTTTCTGTTTTTGAGTGTTAGCATAGTTATGTTACTGTGATGATTGTGTTTTGTGTGTTTTAATTAGTGTTTGTGCCAAGTAGAACCAATAGGATCTTCTTGGGTGATAGTTGTTTGATCTTGCTGAAAAAGACAGAAACTTTGTGCTCACGAAAACAATTGTTAAAATTCACCAGAACGTGATAAAATGCCAATTCTTTTTGAATAAGATTAATATACAAATTACCCAGGTTGTCCTAGTTTTTCAGAATGTTTGGAGTTCCAGAAGTATTCTAACAGATCAGATTACTACAGACTATTCTGTTTTGACATATTCTTTTTTCTTTGTGTTGTGTGCTTATTTTGATGGCTCTATGGTTTTCTTTGATGATTTTTTTCCATACAAAAGCTGGAATACAGTAGATATAATACAAAAATATATATGAATTGGATTGATACAGCACTTATAGTAGTGATTTATTTTTCTTATACTAACGGATCTCACGAAGGTTTTGTGGAGTTTTGTGTGATTGAAGTTTTCAAGTTTTGGGTTATCTTACGATGGATCAAGGAAGGATAGAAGATACCACCCAGCAGCTGCCACATGATACGTCTCCAACGTATCTATAATTTTTTTATTGTTCCATGTTGTTATATTACCAATCTTGGATGTTTTACATTCACTTACTACCAACGTTATATCATTTTTTGGGACTAACCTATTGACATAGTGCCCAGTGCCAGTTCTACGTTTTGCTTTTTTTTACTTCACAGAATATCCATATCAAATGAAGTCCAAATGCAGCATAACTTTTTGGAGATTTTTTTATGCCCAGAAGACACCCAGGAGGCCCAAGAAGTGCACCAGAGGGGCCCTATGGGGCCCACTAGGCACCAGGGCGCGCTAGGGCCCCCAAGCGCGCCCTGGTGGGTAGTGGGGGCCCACGGGCACCCCTCCACCGCCTCTCAGCTCTATAAATACTATAATATTCCAAAAACCCTAGGGGAGTCGACGAAACACAATTCCAGCAGCCGCAAGTTCCAGCACCATGAGATCCAATCTAGGGGCCTTTTCCGGCACTTTGCCGGAGGGGTCAACGATCACGGAGGGGTTCTTCATCGTCACCCTTGCCCCTCCAATGATGTGTTGCTAGTTTACCACAGACCTACGGGTCCGTAGGTAGTAGCTAGATGACTTCTTCTCTCTTTTTGATCTTCAATACAATGTTCTCCTCCATGTTCTTGGAGATCTATTTGATGTAATGACTTTTTGCGCTGTGTTTGTTGGGATCCGATGAATTGTGAGTTTATGATCAGTTTTACCTATGAATATTATTCGAGCCTTCTTTGAACTCTTTTATGCATGATCTTTATAGCCTCGTACTTCTTCTCCGAAACTTTGGTTTGGTTTGGCCAACTAGATTGATTTTTCTTGCAACGGAAAGAGGTGCTTTGCGATGGGTTCGATCTTGCGGTGCTCATTCTCAGTGATAGAAGGAGACATGACACGCTTGTATCGTTGCTATTAAGGATAAAAAGATGGTGTCTATTCCTACATGAATAGATCTTGTCTACATCATGTCATCGTTCTTGTTGCATTACTCCATTTTTCCAAGAACTTAATACACTAGATGCATGCTGGATAGCGGTCGATGCATGGAGTAATAGTAGGAGATGCAGGCAAGAGTCGGTCTACTAATCTTGGACGTGATGCCTACATGCATGATCATTGCCTTGGATATCGTCATGATTATTCACTTTTCTATCAATTGCCCAACAGTAATATGTTTACTGTCAATCCCTTCACGGTTAATTGGAAGGATGAGATCTGATAGAGATAGGTATAAAAGGTAAATAAAAAAGGCAAAATAAAGTAAAGTTAAATAAATTGCAGCAAGGTATTTTTGTATTTTTGGTTTTATAGATCTGAAAACATATGATGAGAAATAGACCCGGGGGCCATATTTTTCACTAGAGGCTTCTCTCTTGAAAGAAACATATGATGGGTAAACAAATTACTGTTGAGCAATTGATAGAAAAGCGCAAACATATGACAATATCTAAGGCAATGATCATGAATATAGGCATCACGTCCGTGACAAGTAGACTGACTCCTGTCTGCATCTACTTACTCCACATATCGACCGCTATCCATCATGCATCTAGTGTATTAAGTTAACAAGAACGGAGTAACACCTTAAGCAAGATGACATGATGTGGAGGGATAGATCCAATAAATATGGTAAAAACCCCATCTTTTTATCCTTGATGGCAACAATACAATACGTGCCTCGCTACCCCTATTGTCACTGGGTGAGGACACCGCAAGATTGAACCCATCACAAAGCACCTCTCCCATTTCAACAAAGATCAATCTAGTTGGCCAAACCAAATCAATAGATCGAAGAGAAATACAAAGCTATCTTAATCATGCATAAAAGACTTCAGAGAGGACTCAAATAATATTCATAGATAATCTAATCATAAATCCATAATTCATCGGATCTCAACAAATGCACCGCAAAATAAATTACATCGAATAGATCTCCAAGAAATCGAGGAGAACATTGTATTGAAGATTAAAGAGAGAGAACAAGTCATCTAGCTACTAACTATGGACCCATAGGTCTGTGGTAAACTACTCACACATAATCGGCAGGGCAGCAAGGTTGGTGTAGAGGCCCTCCATGATCAAATCCCCCTCCGGCAGAGTACCAGAAAAGGCCCCAAGATGGGATCTCACGAGAACAAAAGCTTACGGTGGCGGAAAAGTATTTTTGGTGTGCCCTTTGGTATACGGAGAATATTTGGGTATTTATAGAGCTGGAATTAGGGTTAGGGGAGCTGCAAGGGGCCAACGAGCTTGCAGGGCGCCCCCCTGGAGCGCGCCCTGTGAGCTTGTGGCCCACTCGTGGCTCTCCTCACCTCCTCCCGGAGCTTCGTGGTTGTCTTCTGGTCCAAGAAAAATCCTTAAAAAGTTCCGTTCCATTTGGACTCCGTTTAGTATTGATTTTCTGTAAAAGACAAAAACAAGGGGAAAAACAGCAACTAGCACTGGGCACTAGGTTAATACGTTAGTCCCAAAAATGATGTAAAATAGCATATTAATGCATGTAAAACATCAAAGTTAGATAATATAATAGCATGGAACAATTAAAAAATTATAGATACGTTGGAGACGTATCAAGCATCCCCAAGCTTTATTCCTGCTTGTCCTCGAGTAGGTAAATGGTAAAAACAGAATTTTTGATGGGGAATGCTACCTAACATGTTTATCAGTGTAATTTTTCTTGTTGTGGCATGAATATTCAGACCGATAAGATTCAAAACAAAGGTTTAATATTGACATAAAAACAATAATACTTCAAGCATACTAATAAAGCAATCATGTCTTCTCTAATATCATGGCTAAAGAAAGTTATCCCTACAAAATCATATAATCTTGTCATGCTCTATCTTCATCACACAAAGTATTTATCATGCACAACCACGATGACAAGCCAAGCAATTGTTTCGTACTTTTAATGTTCTCAAGCTTTTTCAACTTTCACGCAATACATGAGCATGAGCCATGGATATAGCACTATATGGGGAAAAATATGGTGGTGGTTGTGATGAGAAGACAAAAAAGAAGAAAGTCTCACATCAACTAGGCAAATTAATGGGCTATGGAGATGCCCATCAATGGATATCGATGCAAGTGAGTAGGGATCGCCATGCAATGGATGCACTATAGCTATAAGTGTAGGAAAGCTCAAAAGAAAACTAAGTGGCACTACAAAAATAAATACACTTCCGTGATGATACGTGTTTGTCACAGTAGGTCACGTTTTCTGTCATGCATGTACATCCATGACAATTTTATGACAGAATCAAGATAGTCATACATCTGTTGTCATAGAAATGTTTCATGACATTACCAAAATTATCATCACGGCAGTGTCCACTTCCATGATGATAAATCACGCGTCATAGAAGTGCTTTCGTCAAGGGTGACTGACATGTGGCATCCACCGTAACGGGTCGTCGTTAAGCTATCGAGTTCTGGTTTGGATTCGATAATCCGTTAACAGCCCCGACCAATGGGGATTTTCCAAGTGTAAAATTATCATTGGCTATAATAACCACGTGTCAGCACCCGAAAAGGACAGCTGTCAACCGCCTAATGGACAGGAGGCGCCTATGATACGTCGACACGTGGCAAGGCCCAACAACGGCCCATTTAGGTTAAAAAGGCTAGCTCGGTCAAAATTAGTGGGCTGGCCCATTAACGACCTGCCCTCTGTGATGCATTCTTGCGTGAATAAATCTACTATATGTTATGCTTAAGTTTCCCTTACTTATGTGATCTATGGTCATGTCAATTTATCTTGGTCAATCAATATTGCAAGCTTATAATTATCGAAAGTAACCATGTGCTTGCTGTGCTGCAGCCTCCCGAAGGTAATGATCGATGGGCCGTACGGTGCGCCAGCGCAGGATTACAAAGAGTACGACATCGTGCTCCTGGTGGGACTCGGCATTTGTGCAACGCCTATGATCTCGATCATCAAGGACATCATCACCAACGCGAAGCGGCTCGATGGGGACGTCGAGTCCGGCAACGGCAACAACGCCGGTGACGCAAGTCCGTTCCGGACCCGCCAGGCCTACTTCTACTGGGTCACCCGGGAGTAGGGCTCCTTGGAGTGGTTCCGTGGGGTCATGGACGAGGTGGGCGAGGCGGACGAGGCGGACAAGAAGCACATCATCGAGCTCCAAAACCCTGCACAAGCATCTACGAGAAGGGCGACGCCCGCTCGGCGCTCATCACTATGCTCCAGTCCCTCCACTACGCCAAGAACGGCGTCGACGTCGTCTCCGGCAGTCGCGTCATGACCCACTTCGGCCGGCCGGACTGGGACCAAGTGTAACGTACCAGATCTCAGGGAGAACTGGGAGGGTAAGGGAAGGGAGAGCGCAGAGGAGGAAGAGGGGGATCTGGATTAGGAGGAGGGGGTAGGTTCAGGAGATCAGCTCCATCAGGTCATATTACAATGCATAACCCTCACACACGCACCCACTAGCATATAAGAAGCGCCCAGGCCACGCTGGCGGATTCCAGCCAATCCCCATCCAGCGCCTCGTCATTCTCCTTGGTTCACGCCTTGTTGTCTTCATCAGGCCCGTCCTTGCAGGTGCACGGTTCCGTTGAGGCTCTGCCCCATCACCAGGTTGCCCGAGTTGGTCAGGCCTAACATTCTCCCCCCCCCCTTGGAACAGGGCTTGTCCCCAAGCCTGCCTAGCTGGAAACCGCCGGCCCAGCTCTATTTTGTCTTCCCAAGTGGCCAAGGAGGCTGGCAATTTCTCCCAGCGCACCAGCACCCGTAGTTTGTTCCCTGTTGCCGTCGAAACCATTTTCTCTGCTAGGGGCGCCATCGGCCAGTGTTCCAAGCGGAGAACTTCGGTGTTTGGAGGCAGGTCTGTTTCCACGAGCACGTCGTCTCCAATTGCTTTCTTCAGCTGGGACACATGCACCACCGGGTGGATCTTGCTGTCGGCTGGCAGTTGTAACTTGTACGCGACTTTCCCCACACGCGCCATGATCTTGTATGGACCATAGTACTGGAAGGCCAGCTTCTGGAAGGGTCGCTGCGCCACTGATGTTTGAATGAACAGCTGGAGCCGAAGAAAAACTGCATCCCTGACCTCAAATTCTCAATTCGTGCGCCTTTTGTCTACTTGTTTCTTCATCCGGTCTTGAGCTTGTTTCAGTTGTTGTTGCAGCGGTTCCAGCATCACTTCGTGTTCCTTGAGCCAAGTGGCTAAATTCGGAACAGTACTTGCATCAATTTGATTGACCCCAAATTCCCTTGGCATTGTAC
The DNA here is from genome assembly GCF_002575655.3 of Aegilops tauschii subsp. strangulata. Lineage (NCBI taxonomy): Eukaryota > Viridiplantae > Streptophyta > Magnoliopsida > Poales > Poaceae > Aegilops > Aegilops tauschii. The sequence goes on from NC_053035.3 coordinate 394,853,724, forward strand.
CGTAGATCACCTCGAACGGAGTTCTTCCCAATGCAGAGTGGAAGGAGGTGTTGTACCAATACTCAGCCAGAAACAACCATTTGTACCAGTTCCTCGGACACGCGTGCACCGAGCACCGAAGGTATGTTTCAAGACACTGATTCGCCCTCTCCGTTTGCCCATCCGTCTGAGGGTGGTACGAGGAGCTCATGCGCAGCTGAGTCTGAGCCAACTTGAACAGCTCCTACCATAGTGCACTTGTGAAGATTCTATCCCGATCTGATATGATTGCCATCGGAAGGCCATGGAGCTTGAAAATGTTCTGCATGAATGTGGTTGCTACTGACAGGGCTGTGTACGGGTGTTTCATAGCCAGGAAATGGCTATATTTCGAGAACTTGTACACCACCACCAAGATGACATCAAATCCTCTAGACTTCGGTAGCCCTTCAATGAAATCCAGTGATATTACTGCCCACGGTCTTTTGGGTATGGGCAGCGGTTGGAGGAGCCCTGCTGGAGCGATTCGCTCGGTTTTAGCTTGCTGGCAAGTTTGACATTGTCGCACAAACTGTCGCACCATGTTCTTGAGCCCTTTCCATGCGAACAACCGACGCACTTTGTGATATGTTGCATGGAACCCGGAATGCCCACCGGCTGCGCTGGCATGTAGAGCTGAGATGAGAGATTTCTGAGTGTCAGGGTCCTCACCAATCCAAATGCGACCTTGGAATTTAATGACTCCGTCGTTGATCTCAAAACCCACGTCGCTGTTTTTGTCCAAGGCCAATCGAGTCATCAGTTGTTGTGCTGCTACATCCTGTTGATAGCTCTCGTGTATTGCTGCCAACCATGCTGGCGGTGCTATGCCAATTACTGCTAATTCTTCTGCCTGCCAGTGAACTCGCCTGGACAGGGCATCTGCTGCGCGATTGCTCACTCCCGCCTTGTGCTGGATCTGGAAGCGGAGCCCAACCAACTTGGTGAACGCTCTCTGCTGAATGGGTGTATTGAGGCGTTGATCCGTCAAATTGAGCAGGCTGCTTTGGTCCATGCGAATAAGGAATTCGGAGTACTGCAGGTATGGTCGCCAATGGTCCACGGCAAGCAGAAGCGCAAGACACTCCTTCTCGTATGCAGACAGGCCCAAATTGCGGGGAGCCAGGCTCTTGCTCAGATATGTGACCGGGTGACCAGCCTGCATCAACACCGCACCGATGCCCGTTGCACTGGCATCAGTTTCAACTACGAATTGCTTTGAGAAGTTGGGCAATGCGAGCACTGGGGCTGAGGTTAGTGCTCTCTTGAGAGTTTGGAACGAGGCTTCTGCCGTCGGCGTCCACACATACACTATGTTCTTTTTGAGCAAGTCATTCAGAGGTCTACTGATGGGTCCAAAATTCTTGACGAACTTCCTGTAGTATCCAGCCAACCCTATGAATCCTCTGAGTTGTTTGACATTAGTGGGCTGCTCCCAATCTTGCACGGTCTGAATATGCTCTGGTAGGGTGGCCACCCCTTGTCCACTGATCTGGTGGCCTAGATAGGTGATTTGTTTCTAAGCAAATGAACACTTAGAGCGTTTGGCCACAAGCTCGTTATCCTTGAGCAATTGCAGTACTTGCCGCATCAGTTCTAGGTGTCTTTCCAGCGTGACTGAGTGCACCATGATATCATCCATGAAGACCAAAACTCCCTTGCGCAAGAGCGGTGACATCACTATGTTCATGCCTCCTTGGAAGGTGCTCGGACCACCTGTCACCCCATATGGCAGTACGCGGAACTGGAAGTGCCCTTGATGAGTTTTGAAGGCAGTTTTCTCCTCATCCTGCTCGGCCAGTCTGATTTGATGGTATCCCGCCCGTAAATCAAGCTTCGAGAACCAGTAAGACCCCGCCAACTCGTCGAGAAGTTCGTCAATGATGGGCAAAGGATAACTGTGTTGGAAATATGCCCTAGAGGCAATAATAAATGGTTATTATTATATTTCTTTGTTCATGATAATTGTCTATTGTTCATGCTATAATTGTATTATCCGGAAATCGTAATACATGTGTGAATACATAGACCACAACGTGTCCCTAGTAAGCCTCTAGTTGACTAGCTCGTTGATCAACAGATAGTCATGGTTTCCTGACTATGGACATTGGATGTCATTGATAACGGGATCACATCATTAGGAGAATGATGTGATGGACAAGACCCAATCCTAAGCATAGCATAAAAGGTCGTGTAGTTTCGTTTGCTAGAGCTTTTCCAATGTCAAGTATCTTTTCCTTAGACCATGAGATCGTGCAACTCCCGGATACCGTAGGAGTGCTTTGGGTGCACCAAACGTCACAACGTAACTGGGTGACTATAAAGGTACACTACGGGTATCTCTGAAAGTGTCTGTTGGGTTGGCACGGATCGAGACTAGGATTTGTCACTCCGTGTGACGGAGAGGTATCTCTGGGCCCACTCGGTAATGCATCATCATAATGAGCTCAATGTGACTAAGGCGTTAGTCACGGGATCATGCATTGCGGTACGAGTAAAGAGACTTGCCGGTAACGAGATTGAACAAGGTATTGGGATACCGACGATCGAATCTCGGGCAAGTAACATACCGATTGACAAAGGGAATTGAATATGGGATTGATTGAATCCTCGACATCGTGGTTCATCCGATGAGATCATCGTGGAACATGTAGGAGCCAACATGGGTATCCAGATCCCGCTGTTGGTTATTGACCGGAGAGGCGTCTCGGTCAGGTCTGCATGTCTCCCGAACCCGTAGGGTCTACACACTTAAGGTTCGGTGACGCTAGGGTTGTAGAGATATGAGTATGCGGAAACCCGAAAGTTGTTCGGAGTCCCGGATGAGATCCCGGACGTCACGAGGAGTTCCGGAATGGTCCGGAGGTGAAGAATTATATATAGGAAGTCCAGTTTCGGCCACCGGGAAAGTTTCGGGGGTTATCGGTATTGTACTGGGACCACCGGAAGGGTCCCGGGGGTCCACCGGGTGGGGCCACCTATCCCGGAGGGCCCCATGGGCTGAAGTGGGAAGGGAACTAGCCCATAGTGGGCTGGGGCGCCCCCCATGGGCCTCCCCCTGCGCCTAGGGTTGGAAACCCTAGGGTGGGGGGCGCCCCACTTGACTTGGGGGGTAAGTTACCCCCCTGGCCGCCCCCCCCATCCAGATGGGTTCTGGCCGGCGCCCCCCTCCCAGGGGGCCTATATAAAGGGGGGAGGGAGGGCAGTAGGATTACAGCCTTGGGCGCCTCCCTCCTCCCCTGCTACACCTCTCCCTCTCGCAGATGCTCGGCGAAGCCCTGCCGAGATCCCGCTACATCCACCACCACGCCGTCGTGCTGCTGGATCTCCATCAACCTCTCCTTCCCCCTTGCTGGATCAAGAAGGAGGAGACGTCTCTGCACCGTACGTGTGTTGAACGCGGAGGTGCCGTCCGTTCGGCACTCGGTCATCGGTGATTTGAATCACGGCGAGTACGACTCCGTCATCCACGTTCATTGGAACGCTTCCGCTCGCGATCTACAAGGGTATGTAGATGCACTCCTTTCCCCTCGTTGCTAGTATACTCCATAGATGGATCTTGGTGAGCGTAGGAAAATTTTAAAAATTCTGCTACGATCCCCAACAGTGGCATCATGAGCCAGGCCTATGCGTAGTTACTATGCACGAGTAGAACACAAAGCAGTTGTGGGCGTTGATGTTGCCAATTCTTCTTGCCGCTACTAGTCGTATCTTGTTTCGGCGGCATTGTGGGATGAAGCGGCCCGGACCGACCTTACACGTACGCTTACGTGAGACAGGTTCCACCGACTGACATGCACTAGTTGCATAAGGTGGCTAGCGGGTGTCTGTCTCTCCTACTTTAGTCGGAATGGATTCGATGAAAAGGGTCCTTATGAAGGGTAAATAGAAATTGGCAAATCACGTTGTGGTCATACGTAGGTAAGAAACGTTCTTGCTAGAAACCTACAAACCACGTAAAAACTTGCAACAACAATTAGAGGACGTCTAACTTGTTTTTGCAGCATTTGCTATGTGATGTGATATGGCCAGAAGATGTGATGAATGATATATGTGATGTATGAGATTGATCATATTCTTGTAATAGGAATCACGACTTGCATGTCGATGAGTATGACAACCGGCAGGAGCCATAGGAGTTGTCTTTATTATTTTGTATGACCTGCGTGTCATTGAATAACGCCATGTAAATTACTTTACTTTGTTGCTAAACGCGTTACCATAGAAGTAGAAGTAATCGTTGGCATGACGACTTCATGAAGACACAATGATGGAGATCATGGTGTCATGCCGGTGACGAAGATGATCATGGTGCCCCGAAGATGGAGATCAAAGGAGCATAATGATATTGGCCATATCATGTCACTATTTGATTGCATGTGATGTTTATCATGTTTTTGCATCTTATTTGCTTAGAACGAAGGTAGTAAGTAAGATGATCCCTTATGATAATTTCAAGAAAGTGTTCCCCCTAACTGTGCACCGTTGCGAAGGTTCGTTGTTTCGAAGCACCACGTGATGATCGGGTGTGATAGATTCTAACGTTCGCATACAACGGGTGTTGACGAGCCTAGCATGTACAGACATGGCCTCGGAACACACGCAATACACTTAGGTTGACTTGACGAGCCTAGCATGTACAGACATGGCCTCGGAACATGGAGGACCGAAAGGTCGAGCATGAGTCGTATAGAAGATACGATCAACATGGAGATGTTCACCGATCTTGACTAGTCCGTCTCACGTGATGATCGGACACGGCCTAGTTAACTCGGATCATGTTTCACTTAGATGACTAGAGGGATGTCTATCTGACTGGGAGTTCATTAAATAATTTGATTATATGAACTTAATTATCATGAACTTAGTCTAAAATCTTTACACTATGTCTTGTAGATCAAATGGCCCACGTTGTCCTCAATTTCAACGCGTTCCTAGAGAAAACCAAGCTGAAAGATGATGGCAGCAACTATACGGACTGGGTCCGGAACCTGAGGATCATCCTCATAGCAGCCAAGAAAGATTATGTCTTAGAAGCACCGCTAGGTGAAGCACCAATCCCAGAGAACCAAGACGTTATGAACGCTTGGCAGCAGCGTGCTGATGATTACTCCCTCGTTCAGTGCGGCATGCTTTACAGCTTAGAACCGAGTCTCCAAAAGCGTTTTGAGAAACATGGAGCATATGAGATGTTCGAGGAGCTGAAAATGGTTTTCCAAGCTCATGCCCGGGTCGAGAGATATGATGTCTCCGACAAGTTCTTCAGTTGTAAAATGGAGGAGAATAGTTCTGTTAGTGAGCACATACTCAGAATGTCTGGGTTACACAACCGCTTATCCCAGCTGGGAGTTAATCTCTCGGATGACGCGGTCATTGACAGAATCCTCCAGTCGCTTCCACCAAGCTACAAGAGCTTTGTGATGAACTTCAATATGCAAGGGATGGAAAAGACCATTCCTGAGGTATATTCAATGCTGAAATCAGCGGAGGTGGAGATCAGAAAAGAACATCAAGTGTTGATGGTGAATAAAACCACTAAGTTCAAGAAGGGCAAGGGTAAGAAGAACTTCAAGAAGGACGGCAAGGGAGTTGCCGCGCCCGGTAAGCCAGTTACTGGGAAGAAGTCGAAGAATGGACCCAAGCCCGAGACTGAGTGCTTTTATTGCAAGGGAAGTGGTCACTGGAAGCGGAACTGCCCCAAATACTTAGCGGACAAGAAAGCCGGAAACACCAAAGGGATATGTGATATACATGTAATTGATGTGTACCTTACCAGTACTCGTAGTAGCTCCTGGGTATTTGATACCGGTGCGGTTGCTCATATTTGTAACTCAAAACAGGAACTACGGAATAAACGGAGACTGGCGAAGGATGAGGTGACGATGCGCGTCGGGAATGGTTCCAAGGTCGATGTGATCGCCGTCGGCACGCTACCTCTGCATCTACCTACGGGATTAGTTTTAAACCTCAATAATTGTTATTTAGTGCCAGCTTTGAGCATGAACATTGTATCTGGATCTCGTTTAATTCGAGATGGCTACTCATTTAAATCTGAGAATAATGGTTGTTCTATTTATATGAGAGATATGTTTTATGGTCATGCCCCGCTGGTCAATGGTTTATTTTTGATGAATCTCGAACGTGATGTTACACATATTCATAGTGTGAATACCAAAAAATGTAAAGTTGATAACGATAGTCCCACATACTTGTGGCACTGCCGCCTTGGTCACATTGGTGTCAAGCGCATGAAGAAGCTCCATGGACTTTTGGAGTCTCTTGATTACGAATCATTTGACACATGCGAACCATGCCTCATGGGTAAGATGACCAAGACTCCATTCTCCGGAACAATGGAGCGAGCAACCAACTTATTTGAAATCATACATACCGATATGTGCGGTCCAATGAGTGTTGAGGCTCGCGGAGGATATCGTTATGTTCTCACTCTCACTGATGACTTAAGTAGATATGGGTATGTCTACTTAATGAAACACAAGTCTGAAACCTTTGAAAAGTTCAAGGAATTTCATAATGAGGTTGAGAATCAACGTGACAGAAAAATAAAATTCTTACGATCAGATCGTGGTGGAGAATATTGAAGTCACGAATTTGGTACGCACTTAAGGAAATGTGGAATAGTTTCACAACTCACGCCGCCTGGAACACCTCAGAGAAATGGTGTGTCCGAACGTCGTAATCGCACTCTATTGGATATGGTGCAATCTATGATGTCTCTGACCGATTTACCGCTCTCATTTTGGGGCTATGCTTTAGAGACTGCCGCATTCACTTTAAATAGGGCTCCGTCGAAATCCGTTGAGACGACACCGTATGAATTATGGTTTGGGAAGAAACCTAAGCTGTCGTTTCTAAAAGTTTGGGGATGCGATGCTTATGTCGAGAAACTTCAACCTGAAAAGCTCGAACCCAAGTCAGAAAATGCGTCTTCATAGGATACCCTAAGGAAACTATTGGGTATACCTTCTACCTCAGATCCGAAGGCAAGATCTTCGTTGCCAAGAAACGGGTCCTTTCTGGAGAAGGAGTTTCTCTCAAAAGAATTGAGTGGGAGGAAAGTGGAACTTGATGAGGTGATAGTCACCCCTTCCATGCCGAAAAGTAGCGCAGCACGGGAAGATGTTCCTGTGGTGCCTACACCGACTGGGGAAGAAGTTAATGATGATGATCATGAAGCTTCGGATCAAGTTGCCACTGAACTTCGTAGGTCCACAAGGACACGTTCCGCACCAGAGTGGTACGGCAACCCTGTCCTGGAAATCATGTTGTTAGACAACGGTGAACCTTCGAACTATGAAGAAGCGATGGCGGGCCCGGATTCCGACAAATGGCTAGAAGCCATGAAATCCGAGATAGGATCCATGTATGAAAACGAAGTATGGACTTTGACTGACTTGCCCGATGAGCGGCGAGCCATAGAAAACAAATGGATCTTTAAGAAGAAGACGGACGCGGATGGTAATGTGACCATCTACAAAGCTCGACTTGTCGCTAAGGGTTATCGACAAGTTCAAGGGGTTGACTACGATGAGACTTTCTCACCCGTAGCGAAGCTGAAGTCCGTCTGAATCATGTTAGCAATTGCCGCATACTATGATTTTGAGATATGGCAGATGGACGTCAAAACGGCATTCCTTAACGGCTTCCTTAAGGAAGAGTTGTATATGATGCAGCCAGAAGGTTTTGTCGATCCTAAGAATGCTAACAAAGTATGCAAGCTCCAGCGCTCAATCTATGGGCTGGTGCAAGCATCTCGGAGTTGGAACATTCGCTTTGATGAGATGATCAAAGCGTTTGGGTTTACACAGACTTATGGAGAAGCCTGTGTTTACAAGAAAGTGAGTGGGAGCTCTGTAGCATTTCTCATATTATATGTGGATGACATACTATTGATGGGAAATGATATAGAATTCTTGGAAAGTATAAAGGCCTATTTGAATAAGTGTTTTTAAATGAAGGACCTTGGAGAAGCTGCTTATATATTAGGCATCAAGATCTATAGAGATAGATCAAGACGCCTCATTGCTCTTTCACAGAGTACATACCTTGACAAGATATTGAAGAAGTTCAATATGGATCAGTCCAAGAAGGGGTTCTTGCCTGTATTGCAAGGTGTGCAGTTGAGCACGGCTCAATGCCCGACCACGGCAGAAGATAGAGAAAAGATGTGTGTCATCCCCTATGCCTCGGCCATAGGGTCTATTATGTATGCCATGCTGTGTACCAGACCTGATGTAAACCTTGCCGTAAGTTTGGTAGGAGGTACCAAAGTAATCCCGGCATGGAACACTGGACAGCGGTCAAGAATATCCTGAAGTACCTGAAGAGGACTAAGGATATGTTTCTCGTTTATGGAGGTGACGAAGAGCTCGTCGTAAAGGGTTACGTCGACGCTAGCTTCGACACAGATCTGGATGACTCGAAGTCACAAACCGGATACGTGTATATTTTGAATGGAGGAGCAGTAAGCTGGTGCAGTTGCAAGCAAAGCGTCGTGGCGGGATCTACATGTGAAGCGGAGTACATGGCAGCCTCGGAGGCAGCACAGGAAGCAGTCTGGATGAAGGAGTTCATTACCGACCTAGGGGTGATTCCCAATGCGTCGGGCCCGATGACTCTCTTCTGTGACAACACTGGAGCTATTGCCCTTGCGAAGGAGCCCAGGTTTCACAGGAAGACCAGGCATATCAAGCGTCGCTTCAACTCCATTCGTGAAAGTGTTCAAAATGGAGACATAGATATTTGTAAAGTACATACGGACCTGAATGTAGCAGATCCGTTGACTAAACCTCTCCCTAGAGAAAAACATGATCAACACCAGGATGCAATGGGTGTTCGATTCATCACAATGTAACTAGATTATTGACTCTAGTGCAAGTGGGAGACTGTTGGAAATATGCCCTAGAGGCAATAATAAATGGTTATTATTATATTTCTTTGTTCATGATAATTGTCTATTGTTCATGCTATAATTGTATTATCCGGAAATCGTAATACATGTGTGAATACATAGACCACAACGTGTCCCTAGTAAGCCTCTAGTTGACTAGCTCGTTGATCAACAGATAGTCATGGTTTCCTGACTATGGACATTGGATGTCATTGATAACGGGATCACATCATTAGGAGAATGATGTGATGGACAAGACCCAATCCTAAGCATAGCATAAAAGATCGTGTAGTTTCGTTTGCTAGAGCTTTTCCAATGTCAAGTATCTTTTCCTTAGACCATGAGATCGTGCAACTCCCGGATACCGTAGGAGTGCTTTGGGTGCACCAAACGTCACAACGTAACTGGGTGACTATAAAGGTACACTACGGGTAACTCTGAAAGTGTCTGTTGGGTTGGCACGGATCGAGACTGGGATTTGTCACTCCGTGTGACGGAGAGGTATCTCTGGGCCCACTCGGTAATGCATCATCATAATGAGCTCAATGTGACTAAGGCGTTAGTCACGGGATCATGCATTGCGGTACGAGTAAAGAGACTTGCCGGTAACGAGATTGAACAAGGTATTGGGATACCGACGATCGAATCTCAGGCAAGTAACATACCGATTGACAAAGGGAATTGAATACGGGATTGATTGAATCCTCGACATCGTGGTTCATCCGATGAGATCATCGTGGAACATCTAGGATCCAACATGGGTATCCAGATCCCGCTGTTGGTTATTGACCGGAGAGGCGTCTCGGTCATGTCTGCATGTCTCCCGAACCCGTAGGGTCTACACACTTAAGGTTCGGTGACGCTAGGGTTGTAGAGATATGAGTATGCGGAAACCCGAAAGTTGTTCGGAGTCCCGGATGAGATCCCGGACGTCACGAGGAGTTCCGGAATGGTCCGGAGGTGAAGAATTATATATAGGAAGTCCAGTTTCGGCCACCGGGAAAGTTTCGGGGGTTATCGGTATTGTACCGGGACCACCGGAAGGGTCCCGGGGGTCCACCGGGTGGGGCCACCTGTCCCGGAGGGCCCCATGGGCTGAAGTGGGAAGGGAACCAGCCCATAGTGGGCTGGGGCGCCCCCCATGGGCCTCCCCCTGCGCCTAGGGTTGGAAACCCTAGGGTGGGGGGCGCCCCACTTGACTTGGGGGGTAAGTTACCCCCCTGGCCGCCGCCCCCCCCCCATCCAGATGGGTTCTGGCCGGCGCCCCCCCCTCCCAGGGGGCCTATATAAAGGGGGGAGGGAGGGCAGTAGGATTACAGCCTTGGGCGCCTCCCTCCTCCCCTGCTACACCTCTCCCTCTCGTAGACGCTCGGCGAAGCCCTGCCGAGATCCCGCTACATCCACCACCACGCCGTCGTGCTGCTGGATCTCCATCAACCTCTCCTTCCCCCTTGCTGGATCAAGAAGGAGGAGACGTCGCTGCACCGTACGTGTGTTGAACGCGGAGGTGCCGTCCGTTCGGCACTCGGTCATCGGTGATTTGAATCACGGCGAGTACGACTCCGTCATCCACGTTCATTGGAACGCTTCCTCTCGCGATCTACAAGGGTATGTAGATGCACTCCTTTCCCCTCGTTGCTAGTATACTCCATAGATGGATCTTGGTGAGCGTAGGAAAATTTTAAAAATTCTGCTATGATCCCCAACAAACTGTTCTTAACTGTGATGGCATTCAAGTGCCGGAAATCCACACAGAAACGCCGTCTGATCTTTCTTCTTGACCAACAGCACGGGGGAAGAAAAGGGGCTGGTGCTTGGTACTATTAGTCCTTGCCTCAACATCTCTGCCACTTGTTTTTCAATCTCATTCTTTTGCTCCGGTGTATAGCGATACGGCCTAATATTGACCAGTTTAGTGCCTTCCAGAAGCTGTATTCTGTGATCCCATGCTCTATGATGTGGCAGTGTAGTGGGTTCCGCAATTACCATCTCGAATTCCTCCAATAATGCTTGCACTGCAGGGTGCTCTGAATCATTTGAATCACTGTCCGTAGTGGTCGAAATGCCATAAAGGAGCACCATGTGGGCAACCGCATGTTGGCCTTCCAGTTCTTGTAATTGGAGTGCTGAGATCTGCGGAACAGCGCCCATCCGCGGTTGCACCCCCACCAGTTCCACCCACTGTCCATCATGTTGGAATTGCAGCAATTTTTGTTCCCAATCCACCCACATTGGTCCACAACTTTGGAGCCAGTCCATGCCTACCACCATATCGTAGCAGCCGAGGTTCAACACCCGGAGATCAGTTGTGAAGGTTTGCCCTTGTGTTTGCCACGAGCATTTTGGAACCATACTGTTGCAAGTGAGCAGCCCCCCATCTACTATTTTTACTGTCGAATTGGGCGTTTGCTATACTTGAGAGGGCATTGCAGCTGCCGCGGCATCGCTAATGAAGCTGTGTGAACTGCCCGAGTCAACGAGAATCAGCACTTCTTTGTCCTGGATTCTGCCCACCAATCAAACGGTATGAGGTGTAGTCTGCCCGGTTGTGGCTAGCTTTGAAATTGACATCAGGACCTCGTCATCTGAATCTTCTGCGGGTTGTGCTTGGAAGTGATCATCGGCTTGCAGTAGGTCAAGCAACTCCTCGACCACGTGAAGTTGCACCGTGGCGGCACATTGATGCCCTTGCCCCCAGCGCTCTCTGCACTTGAAACAGAGGCCGCGGGCGCGTCCATAGTTCCGGAGCGCGGCCACGCGATCATCTCCAGCCCGGGCGCGATCAGGAGGATTCGCCGCCTCGATTCCCCATCGATTCTCTGCAGCGCGAGCTGGTGGTGCTCCCAGCGCTACAATTGGTCTTGCTGCCACTCGGGGCGGCGACGCCCTGCCACCTGTACTCGCGCCGAGGGAGCGCTTCCAACAGCTCTTCCTGCATAGAAGCCAAGGAAAACGCAGAGTCCAGGTCCTTTGGTTGATGTAAAACGACACTAGCACGAATTTCATGTCGCAATCCTTCTAAGAATTGTACGACCAGATGTAACGTACCAGATCTCAGGGAGAATCGGGAGGGTAAGGAAGGGAGAGCACAGAGGAGGAAGAAGGGGATCTGGATTAGGAGGAGGGGGTTATGCGCGAGTAACTGATGCATAAGTTCCTCAAACTGCAACATATACTGAAGGACTGTGCTAGTCTGACGGAGCGTGCGAAACTGTCGCAAATGGAATTGATATTGCTCCCTGCCAAATTTCCCACTCAACGCCGCACATAGCTCTTCCCATGACATTGAAACACTCTGTGCTTCGTGCAATTGCAGCCACCTTGCTGCATTGCCGGAAAAATGCAGAGTGGCCACTCTCACCCATACTTCAGGCGGAACCCCATGCACCGAGAAGTATTTGTCACAACGAATCTTCCAGAACTATGGATTCTCCCCATCGAAGGATGGGAAATCCAGCTTTGGAAGCGACCAACTAAGGGAGTGGCGTGCAAGGTGCGCTGATCGAATTCGACTAGATGCGATGGTGTAGGTTTGAGAGCTGCAGATTGGAAATCAGTCAGGGACGTACCCTTGACTGGAGGTGGCACATGGGTGGTGACCACGCCATATGCCGGCCCCCCGGTGTCGTTGATCTCGCCGTGGCCTCTTGGCCCGTGGTGCTCGGGGGCGTCGTGGTTCGAAGTTGCCTCCGGCCGCACCACCGCGTCGCCCTCCGGGATCGGATCCGGGGGCACTGCCAGCACGGGGTGAAGGGCGATGTGCCCCACCTGCGCGCGCAAGTCGTCCACCTGCTTCTGGATGTGGGTGACGGCAAGACGACAGAGCTCCAGGGAGGTCTGGATCGCATTCAGCCTCGCCTCGTTGGCGATGCGCCTGTCGTTGACCGCCTTGGCCAGGGCTGCGATCTGCTCCTCCATCGCCGTTGCTTGTCTCGCTTGCTTCGTCTGATAGCGGGGCTTGGGGTAGGCGGTCTCCAGGTCGAAGGATCGCTGGACCTCTGATACCAGATGTAACGTACAGATCTCAGGAAGAATCAGGAGGGTAAGGAAGGGAGAGCGCAGAGGAGGAAGAAGGGGATCTGGATTAGGAGGAGGGGTAGGTTCAGGAGATCAGCTCCATCAAGTCATATTACAATGCATAACCCTCACACACGCACCCACTAGCATATAAGAAACGCCCAGGCCACGCTGTCGGATTCCAGCCAATCCCCGTCCAGCGCCTCGTCATTCTCCTTGGTTCACGCCTTGCTGTCTTCAGCGGGCCCGTCCTTGCAGGTGCACGGGTCCGTCTGAGGCTGGGCCCCATCACCAGGTTGCCCGAGTTGGTCAGGCCTAACACCAAGTCTATCAACGCATCGCCGACGAGAACAAGCAAAAACGCGTCGGTCAGTACCATACCATTACCGAAACTACCTTCCATTTTGCAATACTACTGCTATACATATTCAGCCATAGCAACTTTTAGCACCACACGCTTTGTTTGGATAGCATGACTAGCATGCTCAAGAAGACGAGAACTTGCGCCTTTGAATCCTCAACCACTGCAGAAAATTTGTTTACTGCTTCTTCCGTTTCAAAATAGATGACTCAATTTTGTATTAATTTATACTAAAGTTAGTACTCTCTGTAAACTAATATAAGAGCATTTAGATCACTAAAATAATGATCTAAACGCTTTTATATTAATTTACGGAGGGAGTACAAAGTTGAGTCATTTATTTTGAAACGGATGGAGTACTTGCCGGTGGTTACGACCACCTCTGAAATTTGAGCTGTCAAGTGTAGATAGAAGCGTCAAGGTTCTCCACAAATTAGTTGAGCTCAGTTATATATATGCACATATATAGGACTCCTAGATTATTTTCCCTTACCTAATTGAGTCATATCAGTCAAGGCATGATAATCTTCTCGCCTCATTCCACTCAATAAGAACAGCAGAATCGATCGGTCAGCAACATTTTTAGTGCATGCATAGCATTACTTTTCTGAACTAACACTAACTCTGTCTTTCTCAGATATCACAGGAGTGTTCTATTGTGGCGAGCCGGTGCTCACGAACAAGCTGCGCGGCCTCGCAAAGAAATTTTCAAGAAAATCAAGCACACAATTCGAGTTCCACAGCGTGAATTTCTAGTTTTGCAAGCCATCCTGCCAGAAGAGCTTTCTCCTTCTTTTTTCCCCGCAAAAAAAAAGACAAGGTTCCTCCTTTTGCGGAACCCGTGTTAATAATGTTGTGGCTTGCCTTACTGTGCCCACCATCCTTTTTTTTGCGAGAAAATTTCCGATCTATTCATCTTCATCTAACATCATCTACAGTTTTCTTTTTTGCTAATTAACATCATCTGCAGTTCTGCACCATTGTGAACAAACTAAACTGACCACTGGACGAATAAATTATTAAAGGGCATCATTTTCCCGTTTAGTGCCTAGATTAATGATAAGGCACCATGAGTGAGCATTTGGATTAATAATAAGGCACCATGAGTGAGTATTTGGATTTCGTTTCTTTGAGAGACATGTATGGCTCTTGAAGCCCATGATCAAAGGCTCAATGCTGCAACCCCGTAAACTTAAAACATTGAGTAAAGCTCTCATGTTCTCTCTCAAAAGACAAGATACAATAATCACCTCAGACAGCAATTTGTCAATCTTCGTCATTGTTTTTTTCTTCTAAAATGGTGGCAAAAGAATTGCACCATCTACAGATTAAGAAGAGAGTTATGCAGTTAATTAACGGAAAATCGGGCAAAAATCGTCACAAACACATAAGATACCCCACAAACACCACTGTGGAGAAGGCCTCGCCGATGCAGCACGTTGGCGTCATCATCATCACTTCTCCTCAAGCAAGCATCATCCCGTCCCTTCTTCCCAGCAAACGACTCCGACTTCACCAAAAATGACCGCCGACTCAACGCACACCGAAGTGGTCTTGCGAAGCCACATGAAGACCATGCCAAACTCTCAGCCACCCGCAAGGGAGACATCGCAGCTTAGATTTTGACGGGGATCTGCGAAGAAGTATGCAAGGGTTGGCACCACGAAACATTTGTGACAGGTTTTGAAAATGGACAGTCCATATTAATTAAAGGGTGTCACGCACATAAAACATCTCTTTTTAATATATGAAATTTTGCAACCATATGCACACAAATTTCCTTCGGTGTCAATAAGAACGAACCAGACATGAGGCACCACCAAATTGGGACTAATCAACTCAGCTATAACAACCCCCAAAAAAGAAAAACTCAGCTGTAACAGAAGGTTTCCCAATCAAATGGCAATGAGATCCGCGTGCCCTGTAGAGCATGTAAACCGCGTACCACCTTTCTTTTATTTCCGAAAGCATCACGTAGCTTCCTCCTCCTAATGAACATGATTTTCTAAGACGCAACAAGACTTGTTTCACAGCAAGGACTAAAGGAACAAGACTGATGAAATGGCGTCATCAACTAAAAATTTAATCTTGAGATAGCAAGGTGCAGTTTCACGCGGGGAACACGACGTCCGGTATTCAAATCTTGCAGTCGTATGAACAGGCATGATGATGGATTAAAATAGCTTAGTTACTTATCAGATAAGATCATAAAAGATGCTTGTTTTGACAGAAGTGCAGTTGACTCGACCGCTCTTGATGCCGATGCTCAACAAACTTGCGAAGCAGTACACTTCCACGCATCGAATTGATGGTTGTTGTGTTGCAGATTGAAATAATATGATAGCTTAACCGGCCTGCAGTTGGTACTACCCAAGTCCAATATAGGATGCGGTCTTAACCAACGTTATAAATTGAGTTTTTTTTTACTGTACCTTGGTATTCCTAGAGCTGCGGTTTCAACATAACTCATGGGTGTGGATATAAAATACATATTCTCTCCGTACCAAATTAGTTGACTTGAATTTGTCTAAATACGAATGTATCTATAGTTGTTTAGTATTTAGATACATTTATGTTTAGATAAATATGAGTCAAGTAATTTGGAACGGATGAAGTATGTGAACTAAAACACGGATTATGCCACTTGGATCATGTACTTTATTCAAGCCAGTCGGAACATTCCGTTGTAATCGTGAAGCAACAAGCAACAGACCACAACGACGGGTCAGCATCCAGTTCCAACCAACAGTTCACACCGTGCCACTAAGCTGCACCATGGCTAGCAGGTCAAGCACCCGTTCCCTATAAATAGCCATCTCCCACCCGTCCCTTCCGGTCTCATCACACGCATCCAAGAAATCTCCGCATCCAATCCCTCTTCCAACTACTGCTTCGGCTGCTGCTGCCGCCCGAGCGGAAACCAAACCCCCGGCGGCGAATTTCCGGCGCGCGTGCGCTGGCTGAATTCTGCCTCCGCATTAGCTGCGGTTTCTTGGAGGCCGGGTGCGTGCTTCCGTCCGCTGGCTGACTTCTTGGGGACGAGCTAGAACCGGCGGCCGGACATGCCTAGCCGGGTGGGCGCTGACGACACCGGGGGCGGCCCCGGAGTGGCGGAGATCGTGGAGGCCAGCGGCGGCGCGCACGAGAGAGCCGTGCCTCCGGGGAGTCGTTCCGCGGCGCGGAAGACCGCGCGGTTCGCCGAGCCCGTGCCTGCGCCGTGCGGGGGCGGCCCGAGCCGCCTCGACAGGTCCATGTCGTCCGCCCCCGCGCAGGCGCTCGAGGGTCTCAAGTTCATCAGCGAGACAGACGTCTCCGACGGATGGACCCGCGCCGCCGGGTTCTTCGACAGTAACTCCCAGAATGACCTCCTCCCCCGGTCCATGTTCGGCGAATGCATCGGTACGTAAAACACGTCGCCTCGGTCCGCCTTGTCTCAGTCGAAAACACAATTCGCTCGTGCCTCATTAGTTGTGCATCACTGTGATCAAACAATAATTTTGCAGGTACGAAAGAGGTCGCGTTCGCCGGCGAGCTGTTCGACACGCTGGCAAGGCGGCGGGGCATCTCCGGGGACAGCATCGACAAGGCGGAGCTGCGTGAGTTCTGGGATCAAATTTCAGACCCCAGCTTCAAGAGCCGCCTGCAGCTCTTCTTCGACATGTACGCTAATTATAAACTACGCCCCACCGCATTAGTTTTTTTTTTTTGAATCGCCCTCCGCATTAGTTAAGAGTAAACCTGATCATTCACCGGGCCGGGCCTGGTTTAGGCCGGGCTTGTCAAAGCCCAAAGCAAAAATCACAAGCCCGGGCCTGCCCCGGCCTGAAACACATGAACAGTTATACTTTCCAATTAAATAAATAATATCCGGGGTATTAACGTAATAGCATATACCTATATTTTAAGTAAAATATACATTTATGATTATTTTGGGCTTTTGGGCTGGGCTTCAAGCAAGAAAATGGAGCCGGAGCCCGAGCCCGACCTGTATGCACATGTCTCTGGGCCGGGTTGTCTACAAAGGTCTAGTTAAGAGAACTCTTAGTTCATCCTTCGCACTTTACTTTCAAGTTTAGGTTGCTGATATAAGTTAGTATAAAGTTGAATCACTTATTTTGGGACGGAGGGAATACTGCTTATGAAATATGTTTTACAATGTTTAATTTTTTTTTTGAAATGTTATGTACCTTTTTTTGTAACACATTTAAATGTCACAAACACAAGAGTATAAGTTGGTTTCTTACGTAGAACAAGAAGGACTAACAACATGAAAGATGTTATCCCTTTTGGACATGTTGTGTTGTTGTAGCATGGTGGTAATCTTAGTTAACGTTTACCACGAGGTCACACGATCGAGCCATAGTGCTCCCTTTTTTCGGGTTACATTTCTTTTAAAATTTATTTTTCAGTCTGTATTTATATAATAAAGGAATTAGTCGTGCTATCATAACAAGAATGATCATCGGTCTCACGGTCTGGTGTGGTTGTCCACCCGGCCCTACTAGGGGCAGGTTGCGGCTTTGAAACCCCACCATTCATGTTTTTCTTTTTATTTTAGGGGTTTAATACGTAAATAAGAAACCTAAGGGCTTTTCTGTAAATCTATCATGAGACAGCGGCTGACAGCAGGCCCTGGCCACGCTAGCATGCCATGTAGGCCACGAATACACCCACGTATGGGAAATGTGACCGTATATAAATGCCCGTGCAAGTTTGATGGCCAGAAACATATATTTTGCAAGTTTGTGCACTATACAGATTATCGCGTGCAAGTTCTATGACTACCGGTCTATTTACCTCTTTCGGGTGCATAGTGTATATGTTATGAATTTAGATAATTTTATTTATTGTCATGCATGATATCAAGTAGTGTACATTATTTATTACTCCCTCCTTTCCATAAAGTAGTTCACATAGTTTTTCTAAAAGTCAAACCTTACCAAGTTTGACCAAGTTTATGGAGAAAAATATTTACATCTAGAATGCCAAACACATGTCCTTAAATTCCTCATAACATGCAGTTTCATATTTTTTTAGTTTTTTTTGAAACGGAGGCATAAGCTTTGGCTCATCTATTAATTAAGGAGGAGAAGAGTTTGTGTTACGAAAACACCCTTACAACCCAAATTGTAACTCTCCCAAAATGAAACTCCCTAACTTCTTTGCTCCCGCTTTGGCCCAAAGCTTGGCCTCATCTTGAATTAAGCATAAAGGATAGGTGGAGGAGCGCTTTTTTGTTGGAATACGCAGGTATTACGCTCGTTCCAAATCATCCAACACACAATTAAGCATGGTGAGGAAAGCCATAGCTTTCCGGTTAGGTATGTTATCGCCCGAAGAGTTGATCCACCAATCCTTCACGAAATCTTATAGGTGCCACAAAGAGGTGTCAATGTGTCCAAGTTGCA
The DNA here is from genome assembly GCF_002575655.3 of Aegilops tauschii subsp. strangulata. Taxonomy (NCBI): domain Eukaryota; kingdom Viridiplantae; phylum Streptophyta; class Magnoliopsida; order Poales; family Poaceae; genus Aegilops; species Aegilops tauschii. Next base: position 394,872,439 of record NC_053035.3, read on the forward strand.
GCCAAGCCTTGACAAGGTTCCAAAGGCGAAGGGTGAAAGGGCATTTTTAGAAAAGATGTGGCTCGGATTCTTGTTCCCGCCTACATAGAGGACATAGACCGCAATTTGGCCATCCCCGCTTGGCCAAGCGGTCGACGTCCCAAATCCTATCTTGGATTGCCAACCATGCGAAGAATTTTTCCTTGTGGGAGCCTTCCAAACCGCATGCTCCATAGGTGAGAAAGTGAAAGTGACTCCCAAGAATTGGGCATTGTAAGCGGACGCCGCCGAGTAATGGCAACTAGCGTGTGTCCTTTCAAGAGATATCATCCTCCACGAGCTCATCCAACTGAACGCCATGTATTAGGGACCAAAGCACCACAAACTCATGTTAGTGGTTCCACGAGAAAGCGTTGTTGAGCTTGTGATAACCCACAAGTATAGGGGATTGTTTGTAGCCCTTTTTGATAAATAAGTGTGTCGAACCCAATGAGAATCTAAAGGTAGAACAAATATTCCCTCAAGTTCTATCGACCATTGATACAACTCTATGCACACTTAATGTATGCTTTACCTAGAACAAGAATAAAACTAGAAGTACTTTGTAGGTATGAAGGGATAAGTTTGCAAGATAATAAAGAATGTAAAAATAAAAAGTAGGTGCTGCTTAGATAAAGAAACAGTTAAATTAGTATAACGAGTGTGGATTAGTGTGGTAGAATTTGTGGAATTGTCCCTTAGCAATTGACTACGTTACTAGACCGATAGCAAGTTTTTATGTGGGAGAGGCCACTGCTAGCATGTCGTCCCTTACATGAAATTCTATGCACTTATGATTGAAGCTATTAGCAAGCATCCGCAACTACTAACGTTCATTAAGGTAAAACTCAACCATAGCATTAAGATATATATTTGTCCCCCTTCAATCCCATATGCATCTATTTCTATGTTTAGGAAGAAGCTTCTCCCACCCTTGTGTTGGGGAACGTAGTAATTTCAAAAAAATTCCTACGCACACGCAAGATCATGGTGATGCATAACAACGAGAGGGGAGAGTGTTGTCCACGTACCCTTGTAGACCGAAAGCGGAAGCGTTAACACAACGCGGTTGATGTAGTCGTACGTCTTCACGATCCGACCGATCAAGTACCGAACGTACGGCACCTCCGAGTTCAGCACACGTTCAGCTCGATGACGTCCCTCGAACTCCGATCTAGCCGAGTGTTGAGGGAGAGTTTCGTCAGCACGACGGCGTGGTGACGATGATGATGTTCTACCGACGCAGGGCTTCGCCTAAGCACCGCTACAATATTATCGAGGTGTAATATGGTGGAGGGGGGCACCGCACACGGCTAAGAGATCAATAGATCAATTGTTGTGTCTATGAGGTGCCCCCCTGCCCCCCGTATATAAAGGAGCAAGGGGGAGGCCGGCCGGCCCTTGTTGGCGCGCCAGGAGGAGGAGTCCTCCTCCTAGTAGGAGTAGGACTCCCCTCTTTCCTACTCCTACTAGGAGGGGGAAAGGAAGGGGGAGAGGGAGAAGGAAAGGGGGCGCCGCCCCCCCTCTCCTAGTCCAATTCGGACCAGAGGGGGAGGGGGCGCGCGGCCCCTCCTGGCTGCCCCTCTCTCTCTCCACTAAGGCCCATAAGGCCCATTACTTCTCCCGGGGGTGTTCCGGTAACCCTCCGGCACTCCGGTTTTCTCCGAAATCACCAGGAACACTTCCAGTGTCCGAATATAGTCGTCCAATATATCAATCTTTATGTCTCGACCATTTCGAGACTCCTCGTCATGTCCGTGATCACATCCGGGACTCCGAACAACCTTCGGTACATCAAAACATATAAACTCATAATATAACTGTCATCGTAACGTTAAGCGTGCGGACCCTACGGGTTTGAGAACTATGTAGACATGACCGAGACACGTCTCCGGTCAATAACCAATAGCGGGACCTGGATGCCCATATTGGCTCCCACATATTCTACGAAGATCTTTATCGGTCAAACCGCATAACAACATACGTTGTTCCCTTTGTCATCGGTATGTTACTTGCCCGAGATTCGATCGTCGGTATCTTAATACCTAGTTCAATCTCGTTACCGGCAATTCTCTTTACTCGTTCGGTAATACATCATCTCGCAACAAACTCATTAGTTGCAATGCTTGCAAGGCTTAAGTGATGTGCATTACCGAGAGGGCCCGGAGATACCTCTCTGACAATCGGAGTGACAAATCCTAATCTCGAAATACGCCAACCCAACAAGTACCTTCGGAGACACCTGTAGAGCACCTTTATAATCACCCAGTTACGTTGTGACGTTTGGTAGCACACAAAGTGTTCCTCCGGTAAACGGGAGTTGCATAATCTCATAGTCATAGGAACATGTATAAGTCATGAAGAAAGCAATAGCAACATACTAAACGATCGAGTGCTAAGCTAACGGAATGGGTCAAGTCAATCACATCATTCTCCTAATGATATGATCCCGTTAATCAAATTACAACTCATGTCTATGGCTAGGAAACATAACCATCTTTGATCAACGAGCTAGTCAAGTAGAGGCATACTAGTGACACTCTGTTTGTCTATGTATTCACACATGTATCATGTTTCCGGTTAATACAATTCTAGCATGAATAATAAACATTTATCATGATATAAGGAAATAAATAATAACTTTATTATTGCCTCTAGGGCATATTTCCTTCAATCTCCCACTTGCACTAGAGTCAATAATCTAGTTCACATCGCCATGTGATTTAACATCAATAGTTCACATCACCATGTGATTAACACCCATAGTTCACATCGTCATGTGACCAACACCCAAAGGGTTTTACTAGAGTCAATAATCTAGTTCACATCGCTATGTGATTAACACCCAAAGAGTACTAAGGTGTGATTATGTTTTGCTTGTGAGATAATTTTAGTCAACGGGTCTGTCACATTCAGATCCGTAAGTATTTTGCAAATTTCTATGTCTACAATGCTCTGCACGGAGCTACTCTAGCTAATTGCTCCCACTTTCAATATGTATCTAGACCGAGACTTAGAGTCATCTAGATTAGTGTCAAAAACTTGTATCGACGTAACCCTTTACGACGAACCTTTTGTCACTTCCATAATCGAGAAACATATCCTTATTCCAGTAAGGATAATTTTGACCGCTGTCCAGTGATCTACTCCTAGATCACTATTGTACTCCCTTGCCAAAATCAGTGTAGGGTATACAATAGATCTGGTACACAGCATGGCATACTTTATAGAATCCTATGGCCGAGGCATAGGGAATGACTTTCATTCTTTTTCTATCTTCTGTCGTGGTCGGGCTTTGAGTCTTACTCAATTTCACACCTTATAACACAGGCAAGAAACTCTTTCTTTGTCTGTTCCATTTTGAATTACTTCAAAATCTTGTTAAGGTATGTACTCATTGAAAAAACTTATCAAGCGTCTTGATCTATCTCTATAGATCTTGATGCTCAATATGTAAGCAGCTTCACTGAGGTCTTTCTTTGAAAAACTCCTTTCAAACACTCCTTTATGCTTTGCAGAATAATTCTACATTATTTCCGATCAACAATATGTCATTCACATATACTTATCAGAAATGTTGTAGTGCTCCCACTCACTTTCTTGTAAATACAGGCTTCACCGCAAGTCTATATAAAACTATATCCTTTGATCAACTTATCAAAGCGTATATTCCAACTCCGAGATACTTGCACCAGTCCATAGATGGATCGCTGGAGCTTGCATATTTTGTTAGCACCTTTAGGATTAACAAAACCTTCTGGTTGCATCATATACAACTCTTCTTTAATAAATCCATTAAGGAATGCAGTTTTGTTTATCCATTTGCTAGATTTCATAAAATGCGGCAATTGCTAACATGATTCGGACAGACTTAAGCATAGATACGAGTGAGAAACTCTCATCGTAGTCAACACCTTAAACTTGTCGAAAACCTTTTGCGACAATTCTAGCTTTGTAGATAGTAACACTACTATCAGTGTCCGTCTTCCTCTTGAAGATCCGTTTAATCTCAATGGCTCGCCGATCATTGGGCAAGTCAATCAAAGTCCATACTTTGTTCTCATACATGGATCTCATCTCAGATTTCATGGCTTCAAGCCATTTTGCGGAATCTGGGCTCACCATCGCTTCTTCATAGTTTGTAGGTTCGTCATGGTCTAGTAACATAACCTCTAGAACAGGATTACCGTACCACTCTGGTGCGGATCTTACTTTGGTTGACCTACGAGGTTCAGTAATAACTTGATCTGAAGTTTCATGATCATCATCATTAACTTCCTCACTAATTGGTGTAGGCGTCGCAGAAACCAGTTTCTGTGATGAACTACTTTCCAATAAGGGAGCAGGTACAGTTACCTCATCAAGTTCTACTTTCCTCCCACTCACTTCTTTCGAGACAAACTCCTTCTCTAGAAAGGATCCATACTTAGCAACGAATGTCTTGCCTTCGGATCTGTGATAGAAGGTGTACCCAACTGTCTCCTTTGGGTATCCTATGAAGACACCTTTCTCCGATTTGGGTTTGAGCTTATCAGGATGAAACTTTTTCACATAAGCATCGCAACCCCAAACTTTAAGAAACGACAACTTTGGTTTCTTGCCAAACCACAGTTCATAAGATGTCGTCTCAACGGATTTAGATGGTACCCTATTTAACGTGAATGTAGCTGTCTCTAATGCATAACCTCAAAGCGATAGTGGTAGATCGGTAAGAGACATCATATATTGCACCATATCTAATAAAGTACGGTTACGATGTTCGGACACACCATTACACCGTGGTGTTCCAGGTGGCGTGAGTAGTGAAACTATTTCACATTGTTTTTACTGAAGGCCAAACTCGTAACTCAAATACTCTTCTCCACGATCAGATCGTAGAAACTTTATTTTCTTGTTACGATGATTTTCCACTTCACTCTGAAATTATATGAACTTTTCAAATTTTCAGACTTCTGTTTCATTAAGTAGATATACCCATATCTGCTCAAATCATCTGTGAAGGTCAGAAATTAATGATACCAGCTACGAGCCTCAATATTCATCGGACCACATACATCTGTATGTATGATTTCCAACAAATCTGTTGCTCTCTCCATAGTTCCGGAGAACGGCGTATTAGTCATCTTGCCCATGAGGCACGGTTCGCAAGCATCAAGTGATTCCAAAATCCCATCAGTATGGAGTTTCTTCATGCGCTTTACACCAATATGACCTAAACGGCAGTGCCATAAATAAGTTGCACTATCATTATTAACTTTGCATCTTTTGGCTTCATTATTATGAATATGTGTATCACTACGATCGAGATCCAACAAACCATTTTATTGGGTGTATGACCATAGAAGGTTTTATTCATGTAAACAGAACAACAATTATTCTCTAATTTAAATGAATAACCGTATTGCAACAAACATGATCAAATCATATTCATGCTCAACGCAAACACCAAATAACACTTATTTAGGTTCAACACTAATCCCGAAAGTATAGGGAGTGTGCGATGATGATCATATCAATCTTGGAACCACTTCCAATACACATCGTCACTTCATCCTTAACTAGTTTATGTTCATGCAACTCCCATTTTGAGTTACTACTCTTTAGCAACTGAACCAGTATCAAATACTGAGGGGTTGCTATAAACACTAGTAAGTACACATCAATAACATGTATATCCAATATACCTTTGTTCACTTTGCCATCCTTCTTATCCACCAAATACTTGGGGCAGTTCCGCTTCCAGTGACCAGTCCCTTTGCAGTAGAAGCACTTAGTCTCAGGCTTAGGTACAGACTTGGGCTTCTTCACTTGAGTAGCAACTTGCTTGCCGTTCTTTTTGAAGTTCCCCTTCTATCCCTTTGCCCTTTTCTTGAAACTAGTGGTCTTGTTAACCATCAACACTTGATGCTCTTTCTTGATTTCTACCTTCGTCGATTTCAGCATCGCGAAGAGCTCGGGAATTACTTTCGTCATCCCTTACATACTATAGTTCATCACGAAGTTCTACTAACTTTGGTGATGGTGACTAGAGAATTCTGTTAATCACTATTTTATCTGGAAGATTAACTCCCACTTGATTCAAGCGATTGTAGTACCCAGACAATCTGAGCACATGCTCACTGCTTGAGCTATTCTCCTCCATCTTTTAGCTATAGAACTTGTTGGAGACTTCATATCTCTCAACTCGGGTATTTGCTTGAAATATTAACTTCAACTCCTGGAACATCTCATATGGTCCATGACGTTCAAAACGTCTTTGAAGTCCCGATTCTAAGCCGTTAAGCATGGTGCACTAAACTATCAAGTAGTCATCATATTGAGCTAGCCAAACGTTCATAACGTATGCATCTGCTCCTGCAATAGGTCTGTCACCTAGCGGTGCATCAAGGACATAATTCTTCTGTGCAGCAATGAGGATAATCCTCAGATCACGGATCCAATCCGCCTCTTTGCTACTAACATCTTTCAACATAATTTTCTCTAGGAACATATCAAAATAAACACAGGGAAGCAACAACGCGAGCTATTGATCTACAACATAATTTGCAAAAATACTATCAGGACTAAGTTCATGATAAATTTAAGTTCAATTAATCATATTACTTAAGAACTCCCACTTAGATAGACATCCCTCTAATCCTCTAAGTGATCACATGATCCATATCAACTAAACCATGTCCGATCATCACGTGAGATGGAGTAGTTTCAATGGTGAACATCACTATGTTGATCATATCTACTATATGATTCACGCTCGACCTTTCGGTCTCCGTGTTCCGAGGCCATATCTGTTATATGCTAGGCTCGTCAAGCTTAACCTGAGTATTCCGTGTGTGCAACTGTTTTGCACCCGTTGTATTTGAACATAGAGCCTATCACACCCGATCATCACGTGGTGTCTCAGCACGAAGAACTTTGGCAACGGTGCATACTCAGGGAGAACACTTATACTTTGATAATTTAGTGAGGGATCATCTTATAATGCTACCGTCAATCAAAGCAAGATAAGATGCATAAAAGATAAACATCACATGCAATCAATATAAGTGATATGATATGGCCATCATCATCTTTTGCTTGTGATCTCCATCTTCGAAGCACCGTCATGATCACCATCGTCACCGGCGCGACACCTTGATCTCCATCGTAGCATCGTTGTTGTCTCGCCAACTATTGCTTCTACGACTATCGCTACCGCTTAGTGATAAAGTAAAACAATTACATGGCGATTGCATTGCATAATATAAAGCGACAACCATATGGCTCCTGCCAGTTGCCGATAACTCGGTTACAAAACATGATCATTTCATACAATAAAATTCAGCATCATGTCTTGACCATATCACATCACAACATGCCCTGCAAAAACAAGTTAGACGTCCTCTACTTTGTTGTTGCAAGTTTTACGTGGCTGCTACGGGCTTTAGCAAGAACCGTTCTTACCTACGCATCAAAACCACAACGATAGTTTGTCAAGTTGGTGCTATTTTAACCTTCGCAAGGACCGGGCGTAGCCACACTCGGTTCAACTAAAGTGAGAGAGACAGACACCCGCCAGTCACCTTTAAGCAACGAGTACTCACAACGGTGAAACCGGTCTCGCGTAAGCGTACGCGTAATGTTGGTCCGGGCCGCTTCATCTCACAATACCGCTGAACCAAAGTATGCCATGCTGGTAAGCAGTGTGACTTATATCGCCCACAACTCACTTGTGTTCTACTCGTGCATAACATCAACGCATAAAACCAGGCTCTGATACCACTGTTGGGGAACGTAGTAATTTCAAAAAAATTCCTACGCACACGCAAGATCATGGTGATGCATAGCAACGAGAGGGGAGAGTGTTGTCCACGTACCCTCGTAGACCGAAAGCGGAAGCGTTAACACAACGCGGTTGATGTAGTCGTACGTCTTCACGATCCGACCGATCAAGTACCGAACGTACGGCACCTCCGAGTTCAGCACACGTTCAGCTCGATGACGTCCCTCGAACTCCGATCCAGCCGAGTGTTGAGGGAGAGTTCCGTCAGCACGACGGCGTGGTGACGATGATGATGTTCTACCGACGCAGGGCTTCGCCTAAGCACCGCTACGATATTATCGAGGTGTAATATGGTGGAGGGGGGCACCGCACACGGCTAAGAGATCAATAGATCAATTGTTGTGTCTATGAGGTGCCCCCCTGCCCCCGTATATAAAGGAGCAAGGGGGAGGCCGGCCGGCCCTTGTTGGCGCGCCAGGAGGAGGAGTCCTCCTCCTAGTAGGAGTAGGACTCCCCTCTTTCCTACTCCTACTAGGAGGGGGAAAGGAAGGGGGAGAGGGAGAAGGAAATAGGGGCGCCCCCCCCCCCTCTCCTAGTCCAATTCGGACCAGAGGGGGAGGGGGCGCGCGGCCCCTCCTGGCTGCCCCTCTCTCTCTCCACTAAGGCCCATAAGGCCCATTACTTCTCCCGGGGGGGTTCCGGTAACCCTCCGGCACTCCGGTTTTCTCCGAAATCACCCGGAACACTTCCAGTGTCCGAATATAGTCGTCCAATATATCAATCTTTATGTCTCGACCATTTCGAGACTCCTCGTCATGTCAGTGATCACATCCGGGACTCCGAACAACCTTCGGTACATCAAAACATATAAACTCATATATAACTGTCATCGTAACGTTAAGCGTGCGGACCCTACGGGTTCGAGAACTATGTAGACATGACCGAGACACGTCTCCGGTCAATAACCAATAGCGGGACCTGGATGCCCATATTGGCTCCCACATATTCTACAAAGATCTTTATCGGTCAAACCGCATAACAACATACGTTGTTCCCTTTGTCATCGGTATGTTACTTGCCCGAGATTCGATCGTCGGTATCTTAATACCTAGTTCAATCTCGTTACCGGCAAGTCTCTTTACTCGTTCTGTAATACATCATCTCGCAACAAACTCATTAGTTGCAATGCTTGCAAGGCTTAAGTGATGTGCATTACCGAGAGGGCCCAGAGATACCTCTCCGACAATCGGAGTGACAAATCCTAATCTCGAAATACGCCAACCCAACAAGTACCTTCGGAGACACCTGTAGAGCACCTTTATAATCACCCAGTTACGTTGTGACGTTTGGTAGCACACAAAGTGTTCCTCCGGTAAATGGGAGTGGCATAATCTCATAGTCATAGGAACATGTATAAGTCATGAAGAAAGCAATAGCAACATACTAAACGATCGAGTGCTAAGCTAACGGAATGGGTCAAGTCAATCACATCATTCTCCTAATGATATGATCATGTTAATCAAATGACAACTCATGTCTATGGCTAGGAAACATAACCATCTTTGATCAACGAGCTAGTCAAGTAGAGGCATACTAGTGACACTCTGTTTGTCTATGTATTCACACATGTATCATGTTTCCGGTTAATACAATTCTAGCATGAATAATAAACGTGATATAAGGAAATAAATAATAACTTTATTATTGCCTCTAGGGCATATTTCCTTCACCTTGACCTCCAATGCATAGTCCTATCAACATACAATTAACCCCATGGCGTGATCCACACGCGCGCTCATATGATGGCCACCAAAGGACAGCAACATAACCACAAGCAAATTAAATCAATCGTAGCAATTCACCAATTACCGGTAGGACAACAAAAATCTACTCAGACATCATATGATGGCAACATATCATTGGATAATAATATGAAGCATAAAGCACCATGTTCAAGTAGAGGGTACAGCGGGTGCGGGAGAGTGGGCTGCTATAGATAGATGGGGGAAGGTGATGAAGATGTTAGTGAAGATGACGTAGTTGTTGGAGTAGATCGCCGTCACATGATGATTGCCCCGACGGCATTCCGGCGCCAACAGGAGAGAGGGGGAGAGAGCCCCCCTCCTTCTTCTTCTTCATTGGCCTCCCCCTAGATGGGAGGAGAGTTCCCTATCTGGTCCATGGCCTCCATGGTGGCGGAGGGGCAGGAGCCCCTCTGAGATTGGATCTCCCTCTCTGTTCTCTTCTGTTTCGCGCTCCCAGATCTGGCCAAAAACCGTTTCTTAAATATCCGGAGATCCGTAACTCCGATTGCGCTGAGATTTTAACACGGTTTTTTTCCAGATATAAGCTTTATTGCGCCCGAATTAGAGCTCCAACCGCCTTACGAGGTGAGCACAACCCACCACCCCGCGCCTAGGCCCTGGGGCGCGCCCTGGTGTCTCGTGGGGGCTGTGGGCCTCCTTTTGCATTGATTTCACCTCCCAAAAATCACATATATTTCAAAATAATTCTCCGTAAAATTTTATTGCATTTGGACTTCGTTTGATATGGATATTCTGCGAAACAAAAAACATGCAAAAAACAGGAACTGGCACTGGGCACTGGATCAATATGTTATTCCTAAAAAATAATATAAAATGTTGCCAAAAGTATGTAAAAGTTGTATAATATTTGTATGGAACAATAAAAAATTATATATATGACGGACACGTGTCAGCTTGATTTTTGAATCCAAGCATTGTCTTTGAGAGCTTCCCGAACTTTCTGTGTTTTCCTTGTCGACGCCTCGAAAATATGCGGAGCTATATCCTTTGGCTTGATCCCAAAGTCCCAAAGGGAGTCCCAAAAGGGGGTCTTGGCGACGTTCCCAACGATGATGATGGTGGATGAATAGAAGAAGTCAAGGTCTCTCTCATCACAAGGGTTGCACATGCCCACCCAAACTTTGCTCGGCTCTTTCCATTCATACCAAGGCCATCGTAATCTAAGTTCCTGCGCGAATTTGTTGGTGTTGACGACTCCAAGACCCTCATAGAACAAGGGGTGGCACACGTTGTTCCACATTACTTTCATTTTGCTCTGGTTGTCTTGCCTGACCCGGACCAAAGAAAGGCCCTCCCAAGCTTGTTAGTGTTGCGAAGCGTGCTTGGCAGAACAATTGAAGGTGTAATAAAAAACACCACTTGGGAGGTAAGCACTGACTTGACAAGACTCGTGCGGCCGATGGTAGTGATGTTTTGGCCCTCCCAAGGGACGAGCTTCATGGCCACCTTGTCTTTCAAAAATTGGAAGTCCACCTTTTCAAGTTTCCAAACCGAAAACGGGAGACCTAAATATCGCATAGGGAAGGATGTCTTCGCGGCCGGCCAGCTTCAGAGAATGCGATCCATATTAATGTGGTTGCACCGGATGGGAACTACCGATCTCTTATGGACGCTAGTGCACAAGCCCGTGACTTGGCCGAAGTATTTGAGGATGCCGGAAAGATTGCCAATGTCATTTTTGATCGGTACCATGAACACCGCCGCATCATCCGCATATAGAGAGGTCCACACCATGGCGCCCCCTTGCTCGTGGCCAATTGGAGGATCTTCTGTAGAGGGTCAATATCAATGACAAAGAACAAGGGGGAGAGCGGATCCCCCTGGCGAAACCTTATATTTCAGTGTTGCATATATAAATAGTTTTCTCTACACATTTGGTTAAATTTTACAAAGTTTGACTTTTAGAAAGTCCATATTGCCTTTTATACGTCTAATGGGGAATGTACCGGAGATGGGCTCTTTTATTATATAGCAAGGTAAACATTAGTCCTTGATTGATGCGTCGGGTAAATCATTTATTAACAAAACCATTTTGTGTCGTGTATCTCATGTATTTTGTCGGTCAATGTCAAAGGTGAAGTACATAAATGAATGTCTTGACTAACCAACAGGGTGGACAAGAACGCTGACGGGAGGATCAGCGATGTGGAGGTCAAACAGGTGAATTCCAACTACTCTTTCACTGGTTCATTTAGGCGTCTCCATTATCCAACAACAGGAATGGAGGGGGTGTGTGTTCTCTGATTTTCAACGATGAATGATTCTCGCTCAAAAAGACTGTCACTGGACATTTGAACATCAATGAGGGCTATTCTGATCTGGTCTGCAGATCATCACATTGAGCGCGTCCGCGAACCATCTAACAATAACCGCACAACAGTCCGAGGAGTATGTCAAGCTCATCATGGAGGAGTTGGACCTCCACGGCCGTGGCTACCTCGAGGTAATTAACTCTGATGCGACCAACCAGTGGCAGACCTAGAATTGTTCTATTAGAGTGCTAAATACTACTACCTCTCATCTGGTTTATAGCGTTCAATTCAAAAATCTCACTAACTAAAATAGATGATGAGTGGTGAAATAATTTTTGTACTTTACAAAAGTACTCAATTAATGCGATTACTTTTACTAAAAATGTGTTTACTAATGTATTAATTGCAATACATGCATGCGTGAATAACCAAAAAAATATTTATATGCATCGATGAGTTTCTCTTAACCCTCGCATAGAGTGATTTAACGTACCTTAAAATTTGAACATGTGATGGGGAGCAATAAAAATAAAACTTATAAAATAGAAAAACAAAAATTTTAAGATAAGCCGTATAAAATGGAAAGAAGGTAGTAGTGTAATTTGATTAAGTATCATCATAATCCTAGCAAGACTCTTCAAATAGCATTGTGTTGTTCGGAAATTAGTGTCTAGTGTATATTAGTATAAAGTAGACTGCACCCTACACTGGCACCCACTAGATTCGCCCCTGTGACCAACAATGTTACTGATGCAAAGAATTAATGGTGAGAATTAATTTGCAGCTGCACAGCTTAGAGATGCTATTACTGAAGCCGTTAAGCGAGACGATGACCAAGGGCGGTAAATTGGCGGAACCCAATTGGCACAAGCAGTTGTACCGCCGCGCCCGATACTTCCTGAAGGACAATTGGCGCCGCTGTTGGGTGATGCTCCTGTGGCTATCCATCTGCGCGGGGCTATTCGCTTGGAAGTTCATGCAGTACCGCCACCGCGCTGTGTTCAAGGTGATGGGCTATTGCGTGTGTGTGGCCAAGGGTGGCGCCGAGACACTCAAGTTCAACATGGCGCTCACTCTCCTTCCCGTGTGCCGCAACACCATCACGTGGCTTCGGAGCCGCACCACGCTCGGACGGTTTGTGCCATCTAACGACAACCTCAACTTCCACAAGATGATCGCTGTGGGGATCTCTGTCGGTGCCGGGCTTCATATCATCTCTCACCTGACGTGCGACTTCCCGAGGCTGGTGCACGCCACCGATGATGAGTATGAGCCCATGAAGCCATTCTTCGGCGACGTGAAGCCGCCCAACTATTGGTGGTTCTTGAAGGGCACAGAAGGGTGGACCGGGCTAGTGATGTTGGTGCTTATGGCCATCACCTTTACACTCGCCACGGGGCGGTTCCGCAAAAGAGAGCTCCGACGCCCCAAGACAAAGAAGTCTAAGAGCCTCGTTGAGTCCAAGAATCCAAATAGCCTTCCCGGGCTGCTCGGACGCCTCACCCGGTCCGTGAGTGCCTCGCACAACCGCCTCACTATGCTCATCAACGCCTCGTTCAATCGCTTCACTGGGTACAATGCCTTCTTGTACACACACCATCTGTTCGTCATCGTCTACGCGCTGCTCATCGTCCACGGGCACTTCCTCTACCTCATCAAGAAGTGGCAAAAGAAGACGGTACGTTAACACATCAATCTTGTGGAATGGGGAGCTCTTGTAAAATTTTCAATACATAAAATCTCCATATATCTTTAGAAAAATAGTTAATTCTTTGAATTTGTGCGAGAATTGTCCAAGCCAAAAAAAATTGCTTCCACTCAAAAGGATAAATCTCTGGGTTTGGCCATGGCTGACTGACAATTGAGTATTGATTGGAACTATTTGTGGTGCGTGCAGACGTGTATGTACCTGACAGTGCCAATTGTCGTGTACGCGTGCGAACGACTGACGCGAACACTCCGATCGAGGGTGCGGTTGGTGGAGAAGATCAAGGTGGCGGTGCACCCGCACCCCGCAAGCCTGCTGTCCCTGCACATGTCCAAGCCTGAGGGGTTCAGGTTCAAGGGCGGACAATACATCTTCATCAAATGCCCAGACGTCTCAAAATTTGAGTGGTAAGCTGCAACAAACTTACAAACATCTCCGGCTGGCCGGCTCACTTAGGGCATGTACAACGCGGCCGCTTAGCTCGGGCGCCAGGGTTGATTTCCTGGCTATTTTGCCTGGTTCCCGCCCGTGACCAGGATTTGGCCTGGCGCCGATGCCAGGTCTGGCGCCGAACGCTCCAGCTCTTTTGCGTTTATTTTTTTAATCACTAAGCGTCTATAGACCTCTACTAGCGTTGGACAGACGGGGACGCTACGCTTAAGATCCCATTTTCTCCTTCGCTCAAGCGCCTGAATAAGCGCCGCCCATTGAAGATGCCCTTAGGGGATGTTTGGTTTTAGGACTAACAATATCACACTTTTTTATATAATTTTATTAAACTTATACTTCATCCGTCCCAAAATTCTTGTTGATACATCCGTATCTAGACAAACCTAAGACAAGAATTTTAAGACGGAGGAAGTATAACGTAGTTTAATAATATTAAAGTCACAAGTTCGCAGAACTAAGAGAAACTAGCTACCCTTTGTAAGTGTAGATGGCATTGGGATCTTACGGTGTGTTGGATTGCCACCAATGTCTACCCTGCCAACTTTTTGGTCATGGCCGAAGTATTGGTCTTTGTTTGGATGATTGCGAATGTTGGCCAATTCATTGGCAAGCGAAACCTCAATCAATTTTTTGGCTTGCCAACTTTTTTGCCATGGCAAATCTTTGGCACAAATCAAAGATATTGTTAGTGTGGCAAAAAGAAAAACATCTATCTATAGAGATACTAAGAGCATCTACAAGCAGAACCCTGAGTAAATATCATAAAACTACTACTTTATAGGTTAGGGTTTCAAGAAACTACCGAAATTATTTTTTCGCTAATAACTACCAAGTCAGGGGTTGGTTGTTTCAAAAAATCCCAAATCCTCTTTGTTAAAAAATTAAACATGTTTATGACAGGTCGGGCCCGTCACTAAACTCACCGTTTGGTTGACCGGTTGTTTGACTGTTAACTGACTTGTGGAGGCCACATGTCAGCGCCTCATCCACAGATTTTTTACGGATTAGCCCCTACAAATATTTTTAAAAAGCAATCGGGTCCTTGGAATCATTTAAAAAAAGCAATCGGGTCCTTGGACCGTCGCCGCCATGCCTCCAAAGGGTTGTGCCCGTGGTCGCTGTTGCGCCTCCATGGGGCTTCGCCCGTGGTCGCCGCTGCATGCCACCATGGGTGGTCGCCACCGCGCGCCGCCGGCCATGGGGTTCCGCCTGCGGTCACCGCGCGCCATGGGGCTTCGCCCGTGGTCGTCGCCGCGCGCCATGGTGGGCTTGTGTGCAGGCCGCCGCCTCCCCTCCCAAGCCGACGACGACCGCGTCGAGCTTGAGGAGCTCGCGGCAGGGGATAGCGGAGGCCGCAGGCGAGACACGGCGCGGCGGCAGGCGAGTCACCGCGTGGTGCCGGCGGCAGGCGAGGCATGGTGTAGATCCGGCAGGCGAGGCATGGCGGCAGGCGAGGCACTGCACGCGCGGCTCGTCGGCCGGTGCAGGCAGCTCGGGATCGAGCAGGCTGCTGCGGGCGCGTCTCCTCTGGAGACCCGATTGCTTTTTGCAAAAACCTTTAGGGACCTGATTGAAAATTCACAGGTGGGCCCCCCTTGTAAGCAAACGGTCAAACAAAAGTGTGGGCCTCAACTGTCATAATCGTGATCAACTACTAAAGACTCGGTGATTTGAGTTTTTTGAAACATCCAACCACCCACTTGGTAGTTATCAGAGAAAAATTAAAATTCGGTAGTTTTTTGAAACCCTAGCCTTTAAAGTAGTAGTTTTATGCTATTTACTCCAGAACCCTCAGACGTCCCATTGGACAGCCCGGTCACTGTTCGGACAAGAGAGAGGCTAAAAAAAACCACCCAACCGTAATTCTAACTTTGTCCGGACGTCTCCGGACAGTCCACAAATCCCCATATCCAAGTCATACATGGGAAAGATATGGGGATGTCCGGACGTGTCCTGGAGGATGCCACGTAGGATTTGGCCCACCGCGGACCATCTTTTCTCTTTCTTTACTCTTTCTTTCTTTTCTCTCTCTCTCTTCCTCTCCACCAATCATATGCATTTGACTGAACAATATATCAGGATAATACGAGGAGTGGTTGTTTTGCAAGGAAAGTGAGAGTTCAAAACAGACGTGACTAGGCACTGGCCGGGGAAGCCAATTTAAGGAATTATGATTGTAGATGCTCTAAGCTCTCTCGATTCGAAGTGTCATGTTGCTCCAGGGGTTGTGAGGTGCTGAGGGCCTCGCATGTGAGGATGTGTGATGTTTAATTTTATTAATCCTTCTCCTTTTAATTTTTACTTTTCCCACGTCTTAATTCATGACGCTTATTAAAATATGTGAACATCAAAACATAAACATTTTTAAAAATTCACCTTTTCAGATTCATTAATATTGATTAAATTCACGGATATTCTTGAATTTTGTGATCATTTTTTATGTTTGTGAACATTTCATAAATCCAAAATTATATTTAATTTGTGAACATTTTTCAAATCCATGAATAAATTTTAAATTCATGAATGTTTTCTAAAACTCGTGATTTTTTAAAATTTACAATATTTTAAAAACCCTTGAACATCTTTTAATTCTACCTTAAAAAAAAGATAACTGGTTTTTTGAGCTAGTAGTGTGGCGAGCTAAAAATAGCTAAACGAGCGAGAGATGCGGAGAGCCGAGCTGAACAAGCGAGACCTTCGTGCGCTGGCCCATGTGAAACAACAATTTCACGGGTTTAGCATGGAATACGAGCTCCCGAGAGGCTCAAACAACCACCACCGGCTGACCCCGAGACCGAAACATGTAAAGACATCACAACCACACACCAAACAACTTCACTCTCCTCTCGGAACAAATAATATCTCAAACAGCAACCCAATATGATATATATAAAAAAACACTGTCAGAACATAATTAAGACACAAGCCAACAGAGAGAAAATCAAAGCAAAACTACTTATTGTAAGAATATTCTAGATATAAAAGAGTTAATCCCACAAATGAAGAGTGGCGCGGTGAAGCGCGCCTTAGCCTCTAGTCTGGACTAAGGTATAACTTGAACCAAACACTTACTTTTTTTCGCGAGTACGCAAGGATACATTGAACCAAACATTCACTTAAGTTGATCATCTTTTTTTCTAGATCTCATATGTGACAATTTTATTCTCAAACAAAACAACCCCTCAATGAAATAGCGATTTGTCTAATGGGTGAACTGAACGCTTGTTCAGGCACCCGTTCTCCATCACATCGGCGCCGGAGGACGACTGCGTCAGCATCCACATCAAGGCGCTTGGTGACTGGACCGAAGACCTCAGGGACGCCTTCCTTAAGGTATTGTTGTGATTAGTGACATCGATCTCATCATCGTCAACCCCAAAAGCTCCAAAATCATATCTATGCCTAAACGTGTGTGTACAAATTGTAGGTTTGCCCGAACACAGAGGGGAAGAACGAGATTCGCCAGGTAGAGTATGACCGTGAGGACGCCAAGTCCGACCCAAGGTATGTACGTATGAGCAAAAGTTGACTTTTTCCCGTGAAATTCGGTCCCATTTTCTCTTCTCGGGTCATGAGTTCGAAATCGATTCGATCGGACATACCTTTGTGATGCAATCTTTAGCTACCCTCACCCTTTGGATGTATAGATCTGTAGCAAGAGAAGGGCTTCAAAGCGAGCATGATCTTCTAGAATCTCCGGATCAACAAGACCTTGAAAAAAGGTCGTCGATGCTCCCATGTATCTTCCTTGGCCATCCATGCAAATTGTCGCGCAACAACCTCTCTCACTATGTTGAGAAACAACTACATCAACATTTATCTTTGGCCCTCCATCTAGGGATTTAATCCACCTTGGTTCTCTCGGCCTCTAAACAGCAAAATAAGCCATCTTCTTCTCCAGGGTAAGCTCGAGATCCTTCAAGTATCTCAGAACGAACAGCCTTGTGGACAGTGGACTCTGAAAGATTTGTTCATGCTTCACCTTCCGTCTCTCCAACCATATCACCCACAAGGTTACGAGGAGATTTGCAAAGTTTTATATGCTCCACAAGCTCCTCCTTCATAAGTGCCCACACACACTTAGACATATGGCAATCGAGTAAAGCGTGATGCCATACTGATGCATTGCATATCACACATAGATTATCCTCGGATATATTCCTCCTCTTTACAATGTGTTTGGTTCGGGGGAATTAGAGATGGAGAATGGAAGTTAAGGGGTGAGGAGATTAAAAGTCCACTGCTTGATTAGAGAAAATGGGAGTTTAAGTGGGAAGGAGAATGGGAGTTGAGGAAGCCAATTCCCACCGATTTCTTCCCATGGATACCCAGTTAATTCGTGAGCTGAGTTTTATCCCACATCAATTCCCACCATATACCAAACAAGGAAATGGAAGTAAAAATCTACTTCTCATGCCTAATCCCTCCATAAATACCATTGTGCAAACTCCCATTCCCCTTCCGGAATGTTCACCAAACAGGCTTAGAGTTTCACCGGTAGGGATGCTTTATTTTTAACTAGATGCCATCACTAGTAGAAAAAGGGGCTTTTGGCCCGGTTGGTAAGGCCCTTTAGTCCCGGTTTTTGAACCGAGACTAAAGGGTCGTTACTAATGCCTCTCCCCTTTAGTCCCGGTTCTTACACGAACCGGGACTAAAGGCCGCGGCCACGCGGAGCTCCACCTTTAGTCCCGGTTGGTAACACCAACCGGGACTAAAGGAAATTTTATGATTTTTTTTGAAAAAAAATTTGATTTTCAAATTTCTGAATTATTTTAACTTCTAATCTCTAATCACCACCCCTCATCATTGCTCAATTTATCCTCTAATCTCTAATCACCCCTCATCATTCTAGATCATCTAACTTCCCAAACGGTCACCCATCCTCCCACTCCCCAACCTGAGCACGCTTAACTTCCGGGTTCTATTCTCCCTCGTTTCCAAGTCTGCACTTGTTGTTTTCCTGACAATAGTAAGATGTCAATCCTATTAACCCTCAGGAATTTTGCTTGAGCATGAAGTGACACATTTCACTGTTTGAGTTTGAAACTATTGTTTTAAAAAACAATAATTATTTAGTAACACTAATATTTCTTGAATAATTAGTTTGACCATATTTGACCAAAATTCAAAATAACTGAAATAATTATTTAGTAACACTAATATTCTAGAATAATTAGTTTGACCATTGTTTGACCATAGTTTGACCAGATTTGACCACATTTTTTCCAAAAAAAATTGAAACTATATTTTTTTCTGTTACTAGTGGCGCACCTAGCAAATGGTGTGCCACTAGTAAGTTTGAAATTTTTCGATTTTTTCCACTCTAGATCTTAAAAGCCCCGTAACTTTTTTTTGTTAGGTTTTTGAGGATTTTGAAAATATTTAACGGGGTTTCCCCCGTTAAATTCGGATGTAACTTTTCGAGTAGATGATTTTTCATATAAAAAACTTTTTCATCCGAGTTCGTATGCAAAAGTTGTTTGACCATTGTTTGACCACAGTTTGACCAGATTTGACCAAAATTCAAAATAACTGAAATAATTATTTAGTAACACTAATATTCTAGAATAATTAGTTTGACCATTGTTTGACCACAGTTTGACCAGATTTGACCACATTTTTTCCAAAAAAAATTGAAACTATATTTTTTGTGTTACTAGTGGCGCACCTAGCAAATGGTGCGCCACTAGTAAGTTTGAAATTTTTTCGATTTTTTCCACTCTAGATCTTAAAAGCCCCGTAACTTTTTTTCTGTTAGGTTTTTGAGGATTTTGAAAATGTTTAACGGGGTTCCCCCAGTTAAATTCGGATGTAACTTTTTGAGTAGATGATTTTTCATATAGAAAACTTTTTCATCCGAGTTCATATGCAAAAGTTGTTTGACCATTGTTTGACCACAGTTTGACCACAGTTTGACCAGATTTGACCAAAATTCAAAATAACTGAAATAATTATTTAGTAACACTAATATTCTAGAATAATTAGTTTGACCATTGTTTGACCGATGGGTGGGCTGGACTACTATAGTGGTGATGGCATGTCCCGTGGCATCTCCCGGTTGTTGCTTCTTAGGGGCCAAGCTTAGGCTACAGTTTTAGGTCCAAACGCCAAGCCCGAAAGTACGAAATAGCTCGAAACTAGGGTTTTAGTGAAAATAGCAGGCTAAATAGTTAAATTGATATTTTTATACATGAAACTGTCATTGCTTATTTATTTTGGGCTGAGTTTGGACTTTGGATTCCAAGGACGAGTTTTTAAAAGCTCGGTCAGAGGATTCCCGGGTCTTGTCAGGAGGGTGAACGGCCATATATAAGATACAATAAGAATAAAAAATTCGGAAAATTTTCAATCTATTCATCTTTAATCATATTAGTACAACAAACTCTAGAAATAATAAAAATTATATCCAGATCCGTAGACCACCTAGCAACGACTACAAACACTGAAGCGAGCCGAAGGCGCGCCGCTGTCATCGCCCCTCCCTCACCGGACCCGGACAAACCTTGTTGTAGTAGACAGTCGGAAAGTCGTCGTGCTAAGGTCCCATAGAACCAATGCACCAGAACAGCAACCGCCGCGGATGAAGAGTGTAAATCAAAAGGATCCAACCTGAAGACACACGAACGAAGACGAACGACGAACAGATCCAAGCAAATCCATCAAAGACAGATCCGCCGGAGACACACCTCCACACGCCCACCGATGTTGCTACACACATCACCGGAACCGGGACTAGACGGGGAGACCTTTATTCCATCTTCAGGAAGCCGCCGTCGTCTCGCCTTCCTGAGCAAGACACAAACCCTAATAAAGTTCGAAAAAGATATGAAAACGGAGCCCTCCCACCGGCAAGGGCCGAGATCCACTCCGCCTCCATGACCCTAAGGCCACCGGAGACGGGACGGACCGGCGCCGGCGCCGGTGGGAGGCAAAGAACCCTAGGTTTGGGGAGGTGGCGGCTGGCTACGTTGGAGGCGGGGGTGGCAGATGTTTATGTGTACAATAAGAATAATTCTATGGACCGGAAAGAATATTTTCCCTTCCTACTGCAACTATCTCTACTCCTAATGGAGCAGTTGGTAGTCTCGCTTCCAGGTTTTTTTCGTCCCACCTCTCATGGTTTTTTTGGTACCTCCTCCCACCTTCGCTGGTTTTTTTTCGTCCCCTCCCTCACTTCATTGGTTTATTTTCGCGTCACCCTCTCACACAACGAAAGAAATCTGAACAGATCAGAAGTTTTCATACTGGCGCAAGTTATTTAGTAATGTAGAATCAATCACGAACAATCTTTAAAGATCAAATCTAAATTAATTAACCTTACCTTAAATCACTCAATCACATTAATTAGAAAACAAATAATTGATTTTCAGAAAAATCGCTCAATCATATGAACCTTACCTTAACTCACGGATGGTAATCAATCTCCAAACAAAGGAAAAAATACATCGAGGGAGCAGTAAATAAACTCCCTTTCTTATGACATGTATATGATCTTCCCTTCCCTCTCCGTTGTCGAGCGTTCTTGATTCTCGAGGCCGATGCTTGGGCTGCGTCACTGGGTCGCGACGGTGCCGGAGGACGAGGACGGCGAGGCCGGGTGCCGCGGCACCGCATTGGCCGCGGTCGGTGAAGGGGGCGAAGAAGGGCGGCTTCCCTGGCCGTGGCCCTGGGAGTTGGTGCGGTGGAAGCGACACTTGAAGGACCCGGCGTGGGTGGCCGGCGCGCAGACGCACTTGGAAGCGGGCCTGTGGCCCGTGCCGGAGGGCGCCGACGCCGACCCGGGCCACCTCCTCCGCGTATTCTTGGAGCTGTGGCTGCCCGATTTACATGAAATTAATTTCCTCAGTTGTGGTGGCAAATATAATACACATAATCCATATTATTATGCACTAGCGCGTGCGTGTGTGAAATAGATGGATTATGGTCCCGTATCCAATAAGATGGATATGTGTGTGTGTTAGAGAGAGAGGGAGAGGGGGAGAGAGAATGAGGAAGAGGGAGGGAGAGAGAGTGTGTGTGTGAGGATTTGATAGTAAAAAAGGTCGTCAATGTCACTTGATATGTATGAAAATATTAATATTGAACTCTTAAAGTTAATGTGGCCCCGTTGCAACGCACGGGCGTTCTTCTAGTGCGTTAATAAAATCCATCTGCTACCCATATGTTTCCCTCACGCAATTGCTGTCTTTGGTCATGTGAATCTATCTTGAAAAGTAAAATACCATCTTAATCACTGGAAGTAAATTGTGATAAGCAAAATGTGCTCGTGCTGCAGATTCCCCAAGATACTGATCGATGGGCCGTATGGTGCACCCGCGGAGGATTACAAGCGGTACGAGGTTGTGCTTCTGGTGGGACTCGGCATCGGCGCTACGCCCATGATCTCGATCATCAAGGACATCATCTACAACACGAAGCGGCTCCCCGGGGACATCGAGTCTGGCAACCCCGGCGACGCAAGCGCGTCGACGTCGTTCAAGACTCGCCGCGCCTACTTCTACTGGACCACCCGGGAGCAGGGCTCCTTCGAGTGGTTCCGTGGGATCATGGACGAGGTGGCCGAGACGGACAGGGATGGCATCATCAAGCTCCACACCCACTGCACCAGCGTCCACAAGGAGGGCGACGCCCGGTCGGCGCCCCTCGCCATTCTCCAGTCCCTGTACTATGCCAAACACGGCATCGACATCATCTCCGGCAGTCGAGTCAAGACCACCTTCGGGCGAGCGGACTGGCGTGAAGCCTACGAGCGCATCGCTCAGGAGAACCAAGGAAAACGCGTCGGTCAGTACCGTACAGAAACTAACTACGTACTACTACTTCTGTTTTGCAATACGAAACTACTGCACGTACGATTATGGGTTTGTCCGATTAACATCTAACGGTTGCAGACAAGTGGGGCCATGCTCACGAATACGATGCTGGCCTACTGACATGCAGGGTCATCCAGGGAAATTGCTCAAATACACAACATTTGGGGCTTCGTAAAGAAGTACTCCCCCGTAATTAATATAAGATCTTTTAGATCACGTAAGTGGTGATCTAAATGGTCGTATATTACTTTACAGAGGAATACATATAAAATCAGTCACGACAATTTCTAGCACCACACACTTTCTGTGGGTAGCACAATTAGCATGCTCGAGAAGCTGCATCTTGGAGTTACAACCACAGTCTGGATAGAAATGATCAATACACGCATACTTAGTTGAGCTCGGGTATATGCACATAGAGAAAATTACACAAATATACAACATTTGAGGTTGAGGTAACAAAAAACTACAACTCTGGGGTATTTTAACAAAAACCACAACTCTAGGACTAATGAGAAATATAACATGTGGGCCCTTTCAAAGTTAAAAAATCAAAATTTTCAAAAAAGAACTGAAAAAACGTAGTAATTCAGTCCATCTTTGTTGATCAATCTGGGAAATTTTCAGCCTATTTTACTTAGCCATTTTAAGTTTGGACAGTTTTTGTAAGTTAACTCATTCACGTTCATACAAAAATTGTCCAAACTTTAATAAGGCAAAGTAAAATAGGCTGAAATTTTCCCAGATTGATCAACAAAGATGGACTGTACTACAATTTTTCTTGTTTTTTTTTTTACTTTTTTGGATTTTTTTGTAAATTTTGATTTTTCTTAAAGGAACTTTAAGTATTATAATTTTTCTAGATCAAGCCGAACTGTCTCGCTAGTCACACATGAGACCCGCACGTCATATTTCTCATTAAGTGACTAATCAAAGCAATCTGTGTTTTTTGTTACTGGTTAGTCCTAGAGTTGTGGTTTTTATTAAAATCCCTTAGAGTTGTAGTTTTTTGTTACCTCGGCCCTGAATATTGTGTATTTGTGAAATTTCCTCATGCACATATATACTATTCGTGGATAATCTCTCTTACCTAACTATGACATACCAATCAAGGCATAAGCTTCTCATCTCAATCCACTGCTAAGAACAACATGATCAATCAACCAACAACACTTTTGTGCATAGATAGCATTGCTTTTCTGAATTGACACTAACTCTGTGTTTCTTGGATATCACAGGAGTGTTCTACTGCGGCATGCCGACACTGACAAATGAATTGCGCTATCTTGCAAAGGATCTCTTGAGAAAAACAAGCACACAATTTGAGTTCCACAAGGAAAACTTCTAGTTTTGCCAGCCATCCACCCACAAGGAGTTTCTCTTTTTGCGGAAACCATGTTAATTTAGTACATACCACATTCGCAAAAGAAGAAATTTACTACATACCAAGTACTAAATTATCATGATATATTATCTTCTCAGATACGGAGTAACATGTACGGACACTTGTTCATTGTCATGTAACTATATATGGTGTCTATATTATTATTATTTTAAAAACGGATATGGTGTCTATATTGACTACTCTATTTATCATGCGTTATTATATAATAATTTACTTATGGTACCATGCTATGAGTGTTGGTATTTGACCTTTCCTTAGCCAGTCAGACCTTCCTCTGTCATGGGAAGAATTTCTCTTCATTTAGTTTAAATGTAAGTGGTAGGATATGGATACTTCATGCTATCAGACCCTATGTATTCAAAAACCTGTATAAAGTACCTGTGTCTTGCTGCTTTTGGTTAAGTACTTGGAAATTCTGTCGACTTTCTTGGTTTAAGAAAGGATGCTAGACAAAAAAGGTTTTATGATGTCACCTCTATTGCGCTGAGTTTGGTTTCATGGTTAGAATAGATCGACTGAACCCTTTGGAAAATATGATTGGTGTCGGTTGACAATATTTCCGTTGTGTTGGAGGGAGGTTTGGTGCCTGGGCTCACATGCACCTGATATGAGCAGTAAATTCAAAATAATTCAAAAAAACTTATTTCCTTTGGCATTGAAGATGCTCGAGTGTGCTAGAAGGATGCAAATGTTTTGGGACAAATGATATTTGAGTAGCTCTAGACAAAAAAAATAAGGCCCCTTAGATATCAAAGAAAATATAGGCATTTTGAAGGCTTGTTTTTTTGTCTATTCTTTCAAATTTATTGTTCATGCAGGAGTAGATGAGCCTGAGCTCATCTGTGGATTACACCTTTTTTTCACGGATACGCAAAGCTTGTGTATGTTTCATTGATAGAAGAAGTTGAAATGAGAATACAATGGGGGGACATCACAATGCACAACCAAAGATCGCGTAAACATGGTGCCGAAGCAGAGTGACATGGGATGCTCAGCCTAGACTGAAGCTACAACACAGCGCTAAACTACCCAGCCCAACAGAAACAACCCTAACCAAGACAATGCCCCAACACTCGGAATCGAGCAGCAGACACGGCACGAGCAGCAAGACGACGCCATCATGAAGGGAAACGACGCCGAGGCGCCGCCGTCATCCGATTCGAGGAACTGGATATGGGGTTTCCCCCAGCGCTCGAAGAGGGGCTCGGAGAATAGGCCGTAGCAGCGCTTTCAAGAAGGGTACGACACCCGCAGGTGTCGCCGCTGCCAGCATCAAGCAGGGATTTCGCCCCGGCCAATGTCCGAACAATCCCAAAGCCGTCGGAACTAGATTCAAGGATGGGTAAGCTTGGGGCGCCATCGCCGGATGGGGAGCTATGCCACGGAAGCACGAGCATTGGACCTGGCGGGGGAGGGGCAAGGCAGGGGTGGCGGTAGAGGTTGGAGAGGCGACGACAAGACGTAGAGGAACCAACACACGGGATGCAATGGAATCTGGCAAGTCGACGAGCCAGGATCCGGAGAACGCAGACCTGGATCGACGAAGCCGGAGCCGCCAAAACACCGGTGAACCCATGAAGCGGGAAAGAGCGCAGCTTCAGGAGCACCAGGCCAAAGCCGCTACGGGAGGACGCCGGCAAGCTGGACCCTGGAAAACACAGGTTCCAAAGCCAGTCGGGGGATCGTAACAGCAAAGGCGAGATCCACCATGTGCAGGCCGCCGCGTCGAAGACGAGAAAATCCACGCCACCACCAAGCAGAATGGCTGCAGTCCCGCGTGGATCGAAAAAGGGGCCACCTGCAGCACCACCGACGAAGCACTCATCAGCGGGTGACGCGCCGCGCATGGCCACGGCCGGCCCGTGTGCTCTAATTGGCTATGGCTCCTAGGTGCATATGCACCCATTGTCTAAATACACATTTTGAAAAGTTGAAAAATTCCGAACAAAAAACCCGCGTGTATGTCCGGACATTCTATGTGCGTGCACAAAGTTTTCGGTGAAAAACGAGGTTTTTTGTGGCTTGTGTAAAAAAGACAATTTCTGATGCTTCATTATAACTATTGACGAGGCATTTTTTTATCTTTTTTACACAAGCCACAAAAAACGTTGTTTTTCACCGAAACTTTGTGCACACACATATAATGTCCTGATATACCCGCAGGATTTTTGTTCCGAATTTTTCAACTTTTTAAAATATGTATTTAGACAATGGGTGCATATGCACCTAGGAGCCAAAACACCGCATCCGAGGACGAAGAAGAGGGCGCCCCCCACACCGCCACGCACGGCCAGCGCGTCACACCCGCAGAATCCCTCCGCCACGGCCCCCATGGCCAGATCCGCCGAGCTCGTGCTTGTAGCTAGGGAGAGGATGCAGGTGGGGACTTGAGAGCCGGCTGGAGAGGGGTGGCGCCGCCGCACGCAGAGGAGCTCCGCCGCGGAACCACCCCGCACCGACGAGAGGCCTGCCCCACCTGAAGACGCCGCAGGATGCAGGAACGCCCCGCTGCCACCCTCCTTGGGCACGCCCGGACTTCTCCGGCGCCCCCTCCGGCGGTGGCGACGCGAAGGAGGCGGATCTGGGGTGCTGCCGGCGGCGCTACTAGGGTTCCCCCCGAGTCGCCAGGAAGGTGGCGCGGGAAGGGGGGGGGGGGGGTGAGGGGGGCTGATCCCTGGATTACGCCTTGTGTTGGTTGTCCCTAGTTTTATCATATCTTTTTAACTACTCCCTTCGTCTCATAATATAAGATCGTTTTGCAAGTTGGGGACAAAGGGGACATTGCCATCTTAACGGTTTTCTTGGAAGAAAGATGCTCTTCCGCTATGAATTTCCAGATTCTACTACGTGGAGAAGTTCACGTCGTCACGTGTGCCAGAGCTTCGACCAGCCATGGAATCAGTCGGCTGCTTTGCTTCTTTACAGGCCTACTAGGTGTAGGGATTCAAACAATCACGATGCTGCCAAGAGGACAACGAATGCTCCGCGTATGGAGCTTGTCAGTCTTACAAAGAAGTAGTTTGGGAGAAACATGGTACTGTAATTAGCTGCGGATGTTACATGATTTTTCTTTTTACGAAAAGCAACCACGGTACATAGTCAATATCAAATACCAAAACATCATATATTTTGGAACGGAGTGAATATTATTTATTTATCTTCATTCTTGCAAAGAAGTCATTTGGGACAAACATGGTAGTTAGCGGCGGACGTTACATGTTGGAGTGGAGAATGGACGGAGGAGATCGCTTGATGCTCGTTGTCGGCACCGGATCCGCCTCGCGCTCCTCGGACGACGTGCTCTTGCGACCCACTCACGTATGCGTGCATGATTAAAAGCAGCGTACATGTCCGGATTCTATGACATGAAACTGACTAGATTCTAGACGTGCCAAATGGCAATAGCCATGGAACATGAAAAGCACGTAATAACTACGTAAAAGTACCTTGTTTATTTATCGCCACATGGACTTTCTTCCACGATGAATGGTAATAAGATCGATCCAGACAGACACGAACTCAGAATCACCAGCCCGGCGGCTACACGAGGAGGTTGAGCAGAGGAGGGTCGGACGATGCGGCGGAACAGTCTCCTCGGTCGTCGCCGCCACGATGATCCTCCAGCGGCGGCGGGCAGTTCAAGTCCAGCGCCTCCTCCTCCTGCTGGTGGTGCTCATCCTGCACGCGCGGCGCCTGTGCCTCGGCCTGCTCGTGCCAGCGCATGTGCCCGCCTGGCGCCTCCTCCTCCTCCGCACGCGCCTGAGGCGGCTGTGCGCCGGCCTGCT
Source organism: Aegilops tauschii subsp. strangulata (assembly GCF_002575655.3). Classification (NCBI taxonomy): domain Eukaryota; kingdom Viridiplantae; phylum Streptophyta; class Magnoliopsida; order Poales; family Poaceae; genus Aegilops; species Aegilops tauschii. Next base: position 394,900,461 of record NC_053035.3, read on the forward strand.
TGTGCCCGCCCAGCGCCACCTCCTCCTCCACAGGCACCTGCGTGCCGGCCTCCTTGTGCCGGCGCATGTGCACTGCGCCCAGCGCCTCCTCCACGTGCGCCTGTGGCTCAACCTGCTTGTGGCGGCGCATGTGGCCGCCGAGCGCCTGGCCCATGGAGAACTCGAGCCCGCAGACGGCGCACTCGTGGTGCGGCCGAGGCTTGCGAGTAACCGGCCGCTGCTGGCGCGCCTGCAGCCGGGTGTGGCCCGTCCGGTGCCCGCCCAGCGCCTGGAATGTCGGGAACCGCCGGCTGCACGTCCGGCACACGAACGCGCCCCCGTCACCCTCGCCGCCGCCCCCGGCCGGCCGCCTGCGGGAGCCGGTCGCCGCCCGATCGTCCGCGCCGGGCGTGGCGGGCGGCGTGAGCTGCTGCGCGTCGGCGTGCGCGCTCTCGGCCCCGGCGGCGGCGCCCACGTCCCACCGCGGCAGCTTCATGGTGTCCCGCGGGAAACGTTCCTCCCGGGCGATCTTTTTAACGTCGCGGCTGGCTTCTCCTCTCTCTCTCTCGGTGGGTACGTGCGTGCGTGACCGGCCCGCACCAGCACACACGCGCTGCTCTCCGATTAGCTAGGAAGCAGCACGTAGTAGTAGTACTGTGGTAAGCTAAGTAGCGGACGAAAAGCGATCCGGGCGGGCGAAGTCGGCTGGGGAGATATGCGTCCGATCCGACCGGACGACTGGGCGCCGCGCATGTAAGGGATGGGATCTTTCGTGGCGGGCGGGGGCGATCGGCGTCGTCGGTTCGATCCTGGGGGTGGTGGAGACTGTGGCCCGGGCGAGCGATCGACAAGGCGTCGCTGTCGGGCAACAGCGCGCCTGCTCGCGTGTCGAACGGCCCTTCGTCGCCGCAGGCCCGCGCACGTATGTAGGCGGGTGGTTTGGTGACGACGCCAGATATTAGCAAGCGTGTGCTGGGAGTGACTTTTCTTCGTTGCTTTCCCATGGGTTCGTTCACTTCGTTGAGATAGAGGAGCTAGCGTGGCATGGTCGTTAGGCCAACTTCAACGCATGACCCCGATCGCGTTCGTTTGGAGGTAAACATACACAAATCGCGGCCAACGCGCGGAAGCAAACGGATAAATGTCCGTTTTCGGTCCGCTTTCGACCCATTTTCGGCCCAAGTTTGGGCCGCGTTTACGGCTAAACGGATAGCGCGCGGACGGGCGGGACGCACGCCCTTGTCCTTCCCTGGCCCGCCCGTCAGAGACACAACCCCATTTCTTCCTCCCTTTTCGTCGCTCCACACTCAGCCCCTCGCCATCGCCGCCGCCATGCCCGTCATCCACCTTGCTTTGCCCGTCGGTGGAGCAGCCCCTTTTCTTCCTCCCTAGTAGTCGCTCCGCCCTCCGCCCGCGATCGTCCACCTTGGTGCGAACCAACGGCCTCGACGTGCCCTTTCCAGTCGCGTCTCCACCACGCCCGCAAGGTGTTCGATGCTTTGCTCGCAAGGTACCATGGATAGCGGAGATGAGTACTTCTTTCACAACTTCATTTGTTCATCGGATGATTCATCCTCGGACGATGAGGACATAGTGGTGGCAGCATTGGTCGTTCATGACCACATCAGTAGGATGCGGCCTCGGTTCAGGGGATCAATCCCCGGCCATGCCCCGGCCTTGGACTGCAATAGGGAGAAAGGGCACCACCTCCTCTATTCCGCTTACTTTGAGAGAACCGCACTCTACAAACCACATCAAATTCGTCGCCGCTTTCGAATGAGGAGGCATGTCTTCAATCGTATTTGGGAAGGAGTGGTTGCATATGACCCATACTTTGAATGCAAAGAGGACACCCTTGGCAAACTCGGCTTCTCTTCTTACCAGAAATGCATTGCGGCTATTCGCATGCTTGCATATGGAATTCCCGGTGATCTTGTACATGTGTATGTGCGTATGAGTGAGTCCACATGTCTCCTCTCAATGTATAGTTTCTGCAAGGCCGTGGTGGCAGTGTTCGGTCCTGAATACCTAAGAGAACCAAATGCCGCTGATACAGAGAGGTTGTTAACGATAATGCCGAGAGGGGCTTTCCGGGCATGCTTGGTAGTATCGATTGTATGCATTGGAAGTGGAAGAACTATACATTTGCTTGGCAGGGGCAGTACAAGGGACATGTGAAAGGTGCCACTGTCATACTTGAAGCTGTGGCTTCACAAGATCTATGGATACGACATTCTTTCTTCGGCATGGCTGGTTCTCACAATGATATTAGCGTTCTTCAGCAGTCTCCAGTGTTTGCAAGGCTTCCAGAAGGCCACTGCCCGGAGGTCAACTTTGAGATCAATGGTCACCACTACAACAAGGGATATTATCTAACTGATGGTATCTATCCCTAGTGGTCCACTCTTGTGAAGACCATACCCCATCCGCAAGGAGAGAAGAGACAGAGGTTTGCCTAAATGCAGGAGAGTCCTAGGAAAGATGTGGAGCGTGCATTTGGTGTGCTTTAGTCTCGATCGGGTATTGTTTGAAACCATGCATTGACATGGAGCACTCAGAAGCTTTGGAAGGTGATGACTGCTTGTGTGACCATGCATGACATGATCATTGAGGATGAGTGTGATGGCAGTATCTACGACCAAGGGTTTGATTTCCAGGGTGAGAATGTTGAGCTTGAGCACCCACCTCCTGCAACCTTTGAATAGTTTTTCCAATTTCATCGTGAGTTGTGTGATCGAAACACTCATACGCAGATGCAAAGATGACTTGGTTGAGCACATGTGGGATCACATTGGCAATCGGTAGATTTATCGGTTTAATCACTTTTCCTGTGCACAAACTTTGAGTGGTTTTGTAAGACTATTTGATATTTTTAAAATTTTAATTGGATTGTAATAAAAGACTATTTCGAACATGTTGTTATGTTTGATTTAAACTATTTTTTCTATGCTTTATTTTGTTGTACTTGGCCTCCGGCGAACGAGATGGGGCGGAAGATGCGTCCGCGTGTTGGGCGCCCGGCCGACGCAAACCCAAATTCAGGCGGACACGGCCCCATTGTCAACCCCAAACGGACAAAATCCAGACAAAATGGACGTCCGTTTAGGGTCGTGTGTTGGAGTTGCCCTTAGAGCAACTCCAACGCGCCGACCTAAACAGACACATGTTTTATCCGCATTTTGTTCATTTGGATCGGCTACCCACTCGTCATCTGCCTGTGTCGGACCGTGTGTTTTATCCGACCCAATTCTCGTCCACGCAGAAAAAAATTAAACTTAAAAAAAAGGCCCGTGAAAAAGTGTTGCCATGCCATCTTGGTATTGCGTGAAGGGGCCGGTCGTGCCTCCATGAACTTGAGCAAAGGTGTCAGCCGTGCCCTCGTGGCCGGCCATGAATGGGCCTCGGCCGTCTTGGCTTTGGGTCTTGTCAACATCGAGGGCTGTGCCACCCACACCGCCTTCGAAGATGATGTTCTCTATGATGAAATGGTTGGTTGTATCGTCGTCTATGGCCGCATTGTGTCGAACGGGTTGCGAGCGTCGGGATGCATGCCGGCGGGGATCTCCCGCGGTCATTTCCTCTGGCCCCCGATGGACGATCCACCAGCCACGTGTGTGGCGTTGAGGTCGATGGCCATGGCAGCGCGCGTGGCCGGTGAGGGAGTCCTGGATTATGGGGTCCCCGGGCGTACGGGCTATGTGACATGGGCTGGACTGATGGGCCGTGAAGATACAAGATAGAAGGCCTTCCCCCGTGTCCGGATGGGACTCTCCTTTGCGTGGATGGTAAGCTTGGCGTTCGGATATGTAGTTTCCTTTCTCTGTAAACCGACTCTGTACAACCCTAGGCCCCTCCGGTGTCTATATAAACCGGAGGGTTTAGTCCGTAGAGGCTAAGATCACAATCATACATGCTAGACATCTAGGGTTTAGCTATTACGATCTCGAGGTAGATCAACTCTTGTCGTGGAATTGTCACGGCAGATGTCCTCGAGCTAGGACTTAGTCGTGGAGCCATCGCAACTAGGAAGCTTGAAGGGGTTATGTGGGACAAGGAACACGAGGGTTTATACTGGTTCGGCCCCTTACGGTGAAGGTAAAAGCCTACGTCCAGTTGGGGTGGTATTGATTAGGGTTACGATCACCAGGGAGCTAAACTGCTATGCCCGGCTCTCGACGAGATTGTTGTTGTCCCCAAACTGCTGCCGGGTCGTCCCTTTATATAGGGAGGATGACGCCCAGCAGCCCTTAGAGTCCCGGCCGGCTCATAAGAGTGTCCGGCTCGGACTCTCAACTATACTTGCCTTACACTACAAGTTCTTCCATAATAATGATTGTAACTACGGGCTTTAAGCCATATCCGGGTCTTAGCCCATCTCTGGCCCATCATCTTCGAGCTTGGCTCCGGGCTTCTGGCAACGACCATACGAGTAACCCGGCCCCTCCTGGCGGGTGACTCTAAGGTCTATATCCCCAACATTAGGCCCCAGATTGATTTGAGCCGGCTCATGTCAATCTTCAACTCTGCCGACAGAAAAAATCTCCGGCTTACCATTCATGTGACGGCCATAACCCGGCGTGACGTCATCCTCTGGACTCCGGATAATCCGCCGTGACGTCATCTTCCATTAAGCCCGTTTTTTACTCCACCAGATCCGCAACGGATCTTTGCTTTTACTGCCATTCCGAAAATCGAGGCGTCATGGGGGGGAGATAACCACGCCGTGGTCTCCTTGAATCTCGCGCCCACTTATGACCTTGCCTTATAAATAGGCCGGCCCGACGGGCTCTTCTCACGCTCCCTTCTTCCTCCTCGCGCCGCTGCCTTTCTCACTAAGCTCGCATTCCGCCGCCGTCGTCTCGCCTCCGGTCTTCGTCAACCTTGGCCGCTGCATCACCCTGACTCGGACCAGATAAACGGCGGCGAATCCCGCACCTCTTCAGCTCCGGTAAATTCTCACCACCCCGTAAAGTAGATCTGCAGTAGGGTTCCTCCACGTTCTTCGTGTTCGTCACCATTGCCCGCAAGTTCCAGTAGTTCTCCTAGTCACTGCCTTTGTTTGATCTTTAGCCTTGTATAGAACTAGTGCGGCAGTTGTTTAGGACTCATTTCAAATGCCCGTAGATTTCTTTCTACTCCATGAATGCGTCGTTCGAGCTCAAGAACATCCCCTGTGCCCGTATTTTAGGTCTAGAAAATTTTCTTTGGACCAACCATTTTGATCCAAAAAAGTTACTGCAGTATGTGAAACCTGTTTTACCACACTTAGTAAAAACTGCAACCATTGAATCTTGGCGGCTTATAATTCCGGTTTTAAGAAACCACGCGCTGTAGAATCCTCCGGTTTAAAGAAAACCATGCTTCGTAGATTCCTCCGGCTTAACTGTGATAAGGCCGTAGATAATCAACTTATTCTGAATGCCCCTGCGGCTTAAGTAACCCACTGTACCTGAGTATATATCATTAGTCCCCTTCATAAGCCGCCACCGTAGTTTGGAACTGTAGATCTCCGGCTTATAATTAACCCGGATATCTTTTTGTCATAGACTGCCAACTTTCACCATGCCTCCCAAGGCTCCCATCACTTGCAACTGGATGAGGTCCAACGTGACCAACGAGACCCTAGCTGATTTTGTTAAGTCAGGATATCTGCCTAAGAAAGACATCATGTCCTACCGTGCCCCTGACCCGTCAGAAGAAAGGCCACAGCCAAAGGATGGGGAGGTAGTGATTTTTGCAGATCACATGAGCCGGGGCTTTGCACCGCCCGGCTCAAAGTTTTTTAGGGACGTGCTCAATTTCTTCGACTTGCGGCCCCAAGACATAAGACCCAACTCCGTATCCAACATCTGCAATTTCCAAGTCTTTTGCGAAGTGTACCTTGGAGAAGAGCCTAGCCTGCTGCTCTTCAGAGAGCTGTTTTACTTAAACCGCCAGAATGAGTGCGCCAACGGGCCAAGTCTGGAGTTAGGTGGCATTTCCATCCAGCGGCGTAGGGACTGTCTTTTCCCTTATGCAGAGCCGCCGAGCCACCCCAAGGACTGGAACATGACTTGGTTCTACTGCCAAGATACATCCCCGGCTGACGAAAGCCCGCTGCCCGGCTTTCGCCCAACACGTCTGGAGCCGACTCACCCACTGTCGGACAAGCTGACTCAAGCGGAGCGCCAGCCTCTGCTCCCCACGATCAACAAAATCAAAGCTCTCCTGGGTAATGGTCTGAACGGAATCGACCTGGTCCGGGTCTGGATCTCATGGCGGGTGATCCCATTGAGCCGCCGCCCCGGCTTAATGTGTGAGTACACCGGACGAAAGGATGACCCTCAGAGGCACAGCCACAATGATCTTCCAGAAGATGTTGCAGAGGAGATGACCAAGGCTCTTTTAAACGAGAGCCTGGCAGACTGCGGAAGGACCGGGTTAGCCCCCTTCCGCAAGACCAACCCAGCCCCAGCGGTAAGCCGCTGACTTTAATGTTTTATCTCCTTCTGTATATAACCTGCATCTGAACCGTTTTGAGAATTCATTATTGTATTTTTCAGGCTGATGATAAGTTCTGGCGGGTCAAATATGACCATGAGGCGGCCAAGAAGGCCAGGAAGGCGAAGAAAGCCGCCAAGAAAGCCGCCCCTCGCAAAAAAGGAAGCAGGCCTACTGCTTCGGAGCTGATGCAATTAAGCGACAGCTCCGAGTCAGAGGTAACCCCCAAGCCTTTAAATTCTCGCTGTACTTGTCATTTGTTGCTGTTTTCCTTATCAACACTTGCTCATTGACAGGATGACACCGGCGCCAGTAACCCGGTGATTGAAGAGGTAATGTCACTTTCCTCCGACTCGGAGCCCTTGCCACAGCTGAAAGTCCGAAGGGTAACCCGGAAAGTAAGCTTTTCACATCCTTTAGCTTACCAAGACCCTCAATTTATTTTGAAGTGACAGGTTCATGAAAGCCGGCGTCACACCCGGACTAACAAGGACACCAACCTCTCCGCCGGGTTACCCGACGCAACAAGGAAGCGTCGAACTGAGGTTTTTTCTCACTTGTACCCTTTTCACCCGTTGGCGGGTGTTATCCGTCAGCCACTCAATTCTTCTGACTCTAATTACCAGGAGACCTCCCCTTCTTCGGGCGACTCTATGCAGTCGAGTCTTCCGACTTTCAAGACCGCGCCCGGGTAATGACAACCATCTCACATTATACTTGTCTGTGCTTACTCTCTTTGTGCTGAATGTTTCTGTCCTTTCAGCGCCTAAGCAAAGCTCACCAAAAGAGCGAAGAAGACCAGGTCAGCCGGAGTGCCGGACTTACCTAAACCGGAGGTGACGGCTCAAGAGCCGCCAGCTGCCTCCGCCCCCGAAGCCGCCACTCCAATGGACACGGCACCTGAAGCCACCGCCCCAACTACCAAGGCACCTGAAGCTTCAGTTAACCCGGAAACCTCCGGCTCAGCTCCACCAGCAGACGACCCGGATGTGGTAATTACTCGGACGGAGTTCGTTGAGCCGGGAAGACCGACCGTGCTGGCCAAGTGCTCCGCTAAGGGAGAGTTGCTGCAGCCCCACCGGGTGAACCTGGACCTCTCCGACTACACCAACTTGAGCATTGGAGAGCTCGTCTCTGGCTACATCAGCCAGGTGCACAAGAGCCGGGACGCGGAGGTCGCCATGCTAAACCAGATCCAACAAAAATCTGAGGTATCTTTCTGCTGTCTTCGTACTTACTGCATAGTTACCTTTGCCATGCTATCCCCAAAGTCGACGACTTATGCTTGAATATGTTGTAGACTTAGGTTCCGGCTTACTCAACTGAGCCGGCAGGATGTAGATAGATACGCTCAATATGCATTAGCCCCCAAGTGCCAAGTGTCTTTGCTTGGAAAGCGCTTGGGACTTATATAATGATTGTTAATAACCCGGAAATTTATTCAGGCTGTTGGCAAGAAGCTAGAGTCGGACCTTGCGGATCTCAAGAGCCGGCTGAAGACGCAGGAGATGGAGACCCGGAAGGCAAACGCCAAGTTTGTCTCCAGCATCGCCGCTCAAGAGAAGCTGAAGACAGAATTTGATGCTGAACGGAAGGCCTGGGCTGAAGAGAAGGCCGCACTGGTGACCCGGGCAGAACAGGCGGAGAAGACTCTCTCTGAGAAGACCGCCGAGCTCTCCGGCCTAAAGCGCCAGGTTTCCCAAATGGTGGCCGCCATCTTCGGTAAGTCGCCTCACCGGCTTTCATCAATGTTAGAATGTTTATATCTCATGATTCATCCCTGTCGCCGACTTACTTGATTCTGTTAAACAGGTCCCAGAAGTGCCAACCTCAACCAGAGCGTGGTCACCAAGCTAAAGGCCGTGTATACCCTGGTGGAGCAGCTCTACACCGGGTCACAGCGTGCCTTAGCTGTGGTGGCCCTATCCAACGAGGTGCCGACTCATCTGGCCGAAGTCCTGCGCCGGCTCGCCGTTCTGCCTCAGCGGATCCAAGAGCTGCGATGGGCCTCCGCGAGAGCCGGAGCGATTGCCGCGCTGAGCCGGGCCAAGACATTCCTGCCGGAGTTAGACCCGGCAGACATCGCCCTTGGCTATCCAAGCCTGAAGGAAGACGGCTCAGCTTTCGATCAGAAGGACTTCGCGGCGTGTGTGAAGGCTATACGCCCGGTGGCTACCCTCATCGGGAACGACACAGATCTGACTAAGTACCAGCCGAGTTATGACGCGGAGAATCATAGGATTCCAACCCCTCGCTATGAAGCCCTCAGCCTGATCCCGCCGGCTCGTCAGCAACACCTTCGCCCCGGAGATTGACCCGGCCGGGTTAATTGACGAAGAAGCCCAATTCGAAGCTCTCAGCGGCATCAACTGGAAGTTATCAACCTTCGAGGTCTTGGGATCAGCCGGAGGAGAAGATAGGAATGAGCCGGGGACTTCAATTCAGCGGGCATCATAATTTGGCTGGCGGTTTATCAAACAATGTTCCACCCTTTAGACTTGAAGAGTTTTTGTAATAGAGTAGGTGCAACAGTCCATCTCTGCCGTGCCATCGTGCACGTATTGAATGCGAAAGTCCTTTGAAATTGTCTCTTTGATGTTCTCCGGGTCATAATCATCCCTTTGTTTTTCTCAATCTTAAAGAGATGCCTTTAAGTATCCTGCATAGAAAGGCAGATCACAAGTCTCGAGGCGGCTTACCGCCCTGAGAGTCAGTTGTTTTGGATAGATAACCCGGAATATGAATCAAAAAAGACCGGCCCTCAATTATATCCTTAACACAACCGTAATAACACACTTAGCGGCCTGTAAGCATACTTCCGGTTTAGATAACCCGGGTAACAAGGTTGGTATCTTAACTCCGATTTACCTGTCGTAATGACACCCATGGCGTTCAACGAACACTGTAAACCAAAGTTAAGCCGGTAAAGTGAGACCCGGCTGTACACACCTTGACATAATCAGAGTAAACTTGTGATAAAGCAAAGAAACTTTAGGGGCTTCCGGTTCGAATACGACCAGAGATCCGGCCCAAAGGGTTAAGCCAAGATTCGGATACGATCATATAGCCCCCAGTGGGTGTGGCGATGCCAATCAAGAGGGTACCGACAGCTATGTTCTCTTTGGTTCGAATACGACCCATGTTTGAACAGGAAGCCCCCAAGTGACTTTTAGAATTGTTTAACGACGCTGATTCGAATACGATCCACGTCGGTTCTCAGAGGGGGTAAACCATGATTCAAATATGACCAAAGATAACCTCCCAATGAGCTCGGCACTTTGCCAATCAAATGGGTATCGACAGCTATGTTCTCTTTGGTTCGAATTCGACCCATGTTTGAACAGGAAGCCCCCAAGTGACTTTACCGCTTACGGCTAGATTCGAATACGATCATAAGCCGGATCCTCCTTTAAGTCATCATGTAAACAACACGTGCATATTTAGGGGAGAAAAAAGGACAGAGGCCCTGCTTTATTGCTTATCATAATATATACATGGCTGAGAGAAATATGTACACCACGAGAGCCGGTGGCTCAAGTGTAGTAAGGCCGAAGCTGAGCTATGTTCCACGGCCGACGGGTCTCTTCCTCCGACTTACGTGAATCTTTGTGTTCCCGAATGTCAATGAGGTAATATGACCCGTTGTGCAAGTTCTTGCTGACCACAAAGGGCCCTTCCCAAGGTGGGGATAACTTGTGTGCATCTGTTTGATCCTGGATGAGCCGGAGCACAAGATCGCCTTCCTGGAAGACCCGGGATTTGACCCGGCGGCTATGATAACGGCGCAGGTCTTGTTGGTAAATCGCTGAACGGGCTGCTGCCACATCACGCTGTTCGTCCAACAAGTCAAGAGCATCCTGGCGCGCCTGTTCATTATCCGTCTCAACATAAGCCGCCACACAAGGTGAGTCGTGACGGATGTCACTGGGGAGGACTGCTTCTGCTCCATAAACCATGAAGAAAGGCGTGAAGCCTGTAGACCTGTTAGGAGTAGTGTTGATACTCCATAACACGGAGGGCAACTCCTCCACCCAACAACCCGGCGTCCGTTGCAAAGGGACCAAAAGCCGGGGCTTGATGCCCTTCAGAATCTCCTGATTAGCTCTCTCAGCTTGACCATTGGATTGAGGATGAGCCACTTAGGAAACATCAAGTCGGATATGCTCTCTTTGACAAAACTCTTCCATGGCGCCTTTGGAAAGATTGGTGCCATTGTCAGTTATAATGCTGTGCGGAAAGCCAAAGCGGAAAATCACCTTTTTTATAAATTGAACCGCCGTGGCTGCATCGCACTTGCTAACTGGCTCAGCTTCCACCCACTTTGTGAATTTGTCCACTGCCACCAAGAGGTGGGTCTTCTTATCCTTGGACCTTTTAAAAGGCCCAACCATATCAAGCCCCCAGACCGCAAAGGGCCAAGTGATTGGGATCATCCTCAGTTCCTGAGCCGGCATGTGAGCCCGTCGTGAAAACCTTTGGCAACCATCACATTTGCTGACCAAGTCCTCGGCATCAGCATGAGCCGTCAGCCAATAAAAACCATGACGGAAAGCCTTGGCCACAAGGGATTTTGAGCCGGCATGATGGCCACAATCCCCTTCATGAATCTCACGCAAGATTTCTTGACCCTCCTCAGGGGAGACACAACGCTGAAATGCTCCCGTGACACTGCGATGATGCAATTCGCCATCGATAACGATCATTGACTTAGCCCGCCGGGTTATTTGCCTGGCCAAAGTTTCATCCTCAGGCAACTCGCCCCGGGTCATATAAGCCAGATATGGCATTGTCCAGTCTGGTATGACATGAAGAGCCGCCACCAGTCGTGCCTCCGGGTTAGGGACAGCCAAGTCTTCCTCTGTAGGCAACTTAACCGAAGGGTTGTACAAGACGTCCAGGAAAGTGTTAGGCGGCACCGGCTTTCGCTGAGAGCCTAGCCGGCTTAGAGCATCAGCCGCCTCGTTCTTCCTGCGATCAATGTGCTCTACTTGGTAGCCCTGAAAGTGCCCAGCAATAGCATCAACCTCGCGGCGATAAGCCGCCATTAGAGGGTCCTTAGAGTCCCACTTGCCTGATACTTGTTGAGACACCAAGTCTGAGTCACCAAAGCACCTTACCCGGCTCAAGCTCATCTCCTTAGCCATCCGAAGACCGTGGAGCAAGGCCTCGTACTCAGCCGCATTGTTAGTGCAAGGGAACATCAACTGTAGCACATCATGGAACTTGTCACCCTTAGGGGAAGCCAACACAACGCCAGCCCCCGAGCCCTCCAACTGCCTGGACCCATCAAAGTGAATGGTCCAATATGTGTTATCCGGCTTTTGCTCGGGTACTTGTGACTCTGTCCAATCATTGATGAAATCCACCAAGGCCTGAGTTTTAACCGCAGTGCGTGGCACATATTTGAGACCATGAGGACCAAGTTCTATAGCCCACTTAGCAATTCTCCCGGTGGCCTCTCTGTTTTGGATGATATCACCAAGGGGGGGCAGAGCTGACCACAGTGATGGGATGACCCTGAAAGTAATGCTTAAGTTTCCGGCTCGCCATGAACACACCATACACAAGCTTCTGCCAATGCGGGTACCGCTGCTTGGACTCAATGAGCACTTCGCTGACATAATAAACCGGCCGCTGAACCGGATGCTCCTTACCCTCCTCCTTGCGCTCCACCACAATAGCCACACTGACGGCTCGTGCGTTTGCCGCCACATACAGCAGTAAGGGCTCTTTATCAACCGGAGCAGCAAGAACTGGGGGCTCTGCCAGCTGCTTCTTCAAATCCTCAAAGGCGGTATTGGCTGCATCATTCCAGACGAAGTTATCAGTTTTCTTCATCAACTGATATAAGGGCATGGCCTTCTCACCCAAACGGCTTATGAACCGGCTTAAAGCAGCAATGCGACCCGCCAAACGCTGAACGTCATTTATACACGCCGGCTTAGCCAGGGAGGTGATGGCCTTGATCTTCTCCGGGTTAGCCTCAATGCCTCTGTCAGAAACCAAGAAGCCAAGAGTTTGCCTGCAGGAACACCAAAAACACACTTGGCCGGGTTAAGCATCATCTTATAGACCCGGAGATTATCAAAGGTTTCCCTCAAATCATCTATCAGAGTTTCCTCTTTGATGGACTTAACCACAATATCGTCCACGTAAGCGTGAACATTGCGCCCGATCTATTTATGAAGACAGTTCTGTACACAACACTGGTAAGTCGCCTGTGCACACTTGAGTCCAAAGGCCATAGACACATAGCAGAAGGCTCCAAAGGGAGTGATGAACGCCGTCTTCTCCTGGTCCTTAACTGCCATCTTAATCTGATGATAACCGGAATAAGCATCCAAGAAACTTAAACGTGCACAACCTGCCGTAGCATCAATGATTTGATCAATACGGGGGAGGGCAAAAGGATCAGCCGGACACGCCTTATTCAAGTCCGTGTAGTCCACACACATCCGCCAGGTGCCATTCTTCTTGAGCACGAGCACCGGGTTAGCCAACCACTCTGGATGAAAAACTTCAACAATAAACCCGGCCGCCAAGAGCCGGGCTACTTCCTCACCAATAGCTTTCCGCCTTTCCTCATTAAACCGCCGGAGGAACTGTCTGACCGGCTTAAATTTCGGATCAACATTGAGAGTATGCTCAGCGAGTTCTCTAGGTACACCTGGCATGTCAGAAGGTTTCCACGCGAAGATGTCCCTATTCTCACGGATGAACTCGATGAGCGCGCTTTCCTATTTTAGATCCAGATTTGCACTGATGCTAAACTGCTGAGATGAGTCACCTGGAACAAAATCAACAAGTTTAGTCTCATCAGCTGACTTAAATTTCATTGCCGGCTCTTGTTCTGTGGTTGGCTTTTTCAGAGAGGTCATATCTGTTGGGTCAACATTGTCTTTGTAAAACTTCAACTCCTGTGTAGCACACACAGATTCTGCATAAGCCGCGTCGCCTTCCTCACACTCCAGAGCCACTTTCCGGCTGCCGTGAACCGTAATAGTCCCATTGTGACCCGGCATTTTGAGCTGTAAGTACACATAACACGGCCGCGCCATGAACTTGGCGTAAGCCGGCCGTCCAAATATAGCATGGTATGGACTTCTTATCTTGACCACCTCAAAGGTCAATTTCTCCACCCTGTAGTTGTTCTCATCACCAAAGGCCACTTCCAATTCGATCTTGCCAACTGGATAAGCCGACTTACCAGGTACTACACCATGGAAGATGGTGTTTGACTGGCTGAGGTTCTTATCAACCAGACCCATACGGCGAAAGGTCTCATAATAGAGGATGTTGATGCTGCTGCCTCCATCCATGAGCACCTTTGTGAACTTATATCCTCCCACTTGAGGAGCCACCACTAAGGCCAAGTGGCCCGGGTTATCCACCCGGGGAGGGTGATCCTCCCTACTCCACACTATAGGCTGCTCAGACCACCGCAAGTAGCGTGGGACCGCCGGCTCTACCGCATTCACAGCCCTCTTGTGAAGCTTCTGATCTCGCTTGCACAAACTAGTGGTAAACACATGATACTGTCCACCGCTAAGCTGCTTTGGATTGGTCTGATAACCCCCCTGCTGCTGTTGCTGACCCTGGCCAGACTGTTGATTAAAGCCCCCTTGACCACTCTGATGACCAGAATTTGAGCCGCCCCCCGGGCCGTGAAAGCCGCCGGCGTCTGAGCCGCCGGCCGGGTCATTGTACTTTTTAAAGGCCTTCATAATTGCACAATCCTTCCATAGATGAGTCGCTGGCTTCTCTCTAGAGCCATGCCTTGGACAAGGTTCATTCAACAGCTGCTCCAGCGTTGGACCTGACCCGCCGCCGCGGGGAGGGGGTCTCCCCTTGCGTCGCTGGTTATTGCCTTGCGCGCTGGCATTGGCCACAAACTCTAGGCTGCCATCTGCCTTGCGCTTGCCTCCTCCTTGGTTCCCCGGGTTAAACTGAGGACCCTTGCCGTTGCCGTTCTTCTTTCCCTTCCCTGTCCTTTCATCATCTGAAGGGGGATCCTTGGTACCATCAGAATCGGCGTACTTGACAAGAGCTGCCATTAGCGTACCCATATCAGTGCAGTCGCGCTTAAGCCGCCCGAGTTTCATCTTCAGGGGCACAAAACGACAATTCTGCTCCAGCATTAAAACTGCTGAGCCGGCATCCATTTTGTCTGATGAATGTATGATTTCCTTAACCCGGCGAACCCAATGTGTCGTGGACTCACCCTCCTGCTGCTTACAGTTAGTCAAATCCACAATTGACATAGACTGCCTACAGGTATCTTTGAAGTTTTGGATGAACCGGGCTTTCAGCTCAGCCCAAGACCCAATGGAATTCGGTGGTAGCCCTTTCAACCAAGTGCGGGCAGTTCCATCTAACATCATGGTGAAATACTTGGCCATGGCCGCCTCAGTGACCTCCAGCAGCTCCATAGCCATCTCATAACTCTCGATCCAGGCTGCGGGTTGTAAGTCAGCTGTGTAGTTAGGCACCTTCCTAGGGCCCTTGAAGTCCTTAGGTAGACGTTCATTACGGATAGCTGGCACCAAACAAGGGACACCCCCGGTCCTGGTAGGGATACCCACATCAACGAAAGTCGTCGGATAAGCCGGGGGGGGGTCTGGTAAGCCGGCAATTGAGGCACTTGCTCCGCCTCCTGGCGCGCTTTGTCCTGGTCTGCTGCGTAAAAGGCTCCGTTATAAGCCGGGCCATGGCCAGGGGGCGGGTCATGGCGTCGGACGTTACTTGAGCCGGTTGCTAAGACCATGTGCCGGCTGTAACTCGGGCTCTGGCCTGGACTAGGGGTCGAGTGGATCCTGTCCCGGCTGTAGGAGTATGCCTCTTGCTGCGCCAGTGCTGTCTGAAGGAGTTCCCTGACCCGGCGGGTTTCAATAGCCGTCGGAGAGTCGCCGTCAACTGGGAGAGCCACCAGCCGTGCTGCCGCAGCGACCATGTTCTCCAGCGGGTTATTATAATGACTCGGGGGTATTGGCACATACTGAGGCGGGGCAGGGGGCACCTGGGGAGGCCCCATCACTCGTGGCTGAATAAGGGGTCCAGACCCGGGCGCTATGACCCCTGGCGGGTTACTAGACCCTGCACCTGGCGTGTTGAAGAGGTTGCGTGGATCGTAAACCGGTGGGAGTCGAGACTGGGCCTTTTGATGCCTCCTTCTCATGACCTCATTGGCCGCGTTCTGATCCATCGTGAGTTGGAAGGACTGCGCCTGAATCAGCTGAGTCTAGGCATCGAGAGCCGCCCGCTCCGCAGCCAGCCTGATCCCTTCCGCTGCAAGATCCTCTTTAGCTTTAACTAGATCCAATTTTAGTTGTGCCACCTCCGCATCATGCCGAGCTTGATCCGCCGGGTCAACCGTGGCGGTTAACAGGGCCGTCATCTTGTCCGTGAGATCCATTAGCACCTGAGCCAGAGAAGGCACCGGGTTTCCCGCTTCAGCAGCGGGGTTCTGAACAGGCTGCGCACCAGCCATAAAAACTCCAACCTGACTTGGTGGCTCAAAAAGGTCCGGAATGCTGTCGCCATCGGAACAACCCATGAGCCTGCTATCTTGAAGTTGGTACAACGAGTTTGACTCATCGGTGGCCGACTCGCCGTCAGAGCCGGCGGCCGTCTCATCACCGGACCCAGCTGGATTAGAGGGCCCTCCATGGATGCATCCCACAAAAGCGTGCTTTAAGGCAGGACGGGCTCGGGCGGGTCGTGCGCGCTGAGCCGTTTTGATGAGATCGGCGCGGAGATCCGGCTCAGGTCCCGGTTCACCAATCTTGCCAATGAAGACATGGATTCCGCCGAAGGGGACCCGGTACCCGTACTCAATTGAGCCGGCGTCGGGGCCCCAGTTTGCATCGTCGATGTAGAGCTTGCCGCGACGACTCTTGGTCATCCGGCCCACAGCGTATCCCTTGAGCCCTTCGAAGCCGCCCTTCAAGAACTCAAATCCACCATGCGCTGGCCCCACGGTGGGCGCCATCTGTCGTGGAATTGTCACGGCAGATGTCCTCGAGGTAGGACTTAGTCGTGGAGCCATCGCAACTAGGAAGCTTGAAGGGGTTATGTGGGACAAGGAACACGAGGGTTTATACTGGTTCGGCCCCTTACGGTGAAGGTAAAAGCCTACGTCCAGTTGGGGTGGTATTGATTAGGGTTACGATCACCAGGGAGCTAAACTGCTATGCCCGGCTCTCGACGAGATTGTTGTTGTCCCCAAACTGCTGCCGGGTCGTCCCTTTATATAGGGAGGCTGACGCCCAGCAGCCCTTAGAGTCCCGGCCGGCTCATAAGAGTGTCCGGCTCGGACTCTCAACTATACTTGCCTTACACTACAAGTTCTTCCATAATAATGATTGTAACTACGGGCTTTAAGCCATATCCGGGTCTTAGCCCATCTCTGGCCCATCATCTTCGAGCTTGGCTCCGGGCTTCTGGCAACGACCATACGAGTAACCCGGCCCCTCCTGGCGGGTGACTCTAAGGTCTATATCCCCAACAACTCTTGTAACCCCTATACTCATCAAAGTCAATCAAGCAGGAAGTAGGGTATTAGTGTATTACCTCCATTAAGAGGGCCCGAGCCTGTGTAAACATCGTGTCCCCCGTCTCCTGTTACCTTCGATCCTCAGACGCACAGTTCGGGGCCCCCTCTCGAGATCCGCCGGTTTTGACACCGACATTGGTGCTTTCATTGAGAGTTCCGCTGTGTCGTCAGCAGAAGGTTCGATGGCTCGTTTAAACATCACCAACGACGCTGTTTCCGAGGAAACCTTCCTCCCCGGCCAAGTTTTTGTGTTCGGCGGCTTCATGCTGTGTGCCAACTCGATTGGCCACCTCGAACAAATCGACAGCTACGCCCCTGGTCATCAAATCAGTTTTGGAAACCTGAATTATGTCGCTGATATCCGAGGAGACTTGATCTTCGAAGGGTTCGCAGCCTCGACCACCGCTCTGGCCTTAGATCCGGAGGAAACCACTGGGTTCGAAGAAGGGAACTTGGAGCCCACCGGACTCTCTGCAATTATAGACCTCACCACCAGAGACCCAGAGGAGACTGTGTCATCAGCGAGCCCGGAGTCAAACCGTATTCCCCTTATTGTTGGAAAGCCGGACTCGTCCTCGAACGCTAATCCCGAACTCTCGAGGTCTACGACAGGTGAGCATGGCCAGGAGGCTTCTGCCCCGCCTGGCGCCAAAGACCCTTGTTTCTCCGTCCAATCCTCACCTCTAAGCGAGGCTCTGGACTTAATGCGATCCCTCGCCATCACAGAGGAATCACTTCCGAACTACGCCCAGCCCGGAATAGGGGCTGAGAGCGGGGAATTTTACGTCCCACCCATCACCCACTTCATAGCCACTGTCGAAGACTTAACCGACATGTTGGATTACGCCTCCGAAGACATCGACGGTGTGGACGATGATGCCGGAGACAAAGAAGGCCAAGACCCGCCGTTTACTGCATGTTGGACGGCCACTTCCACATACGACATGTATATGGTGGATACACCCAAAGAGGATGATGGTGAAGGCAGGAAAGATCCGATTGAGGACAGTACTACTGATGTACCACCGAAGCGTGGGCGTCAGCGGCGCCGCGACAAAGACAGTAATACCGACACCGGAGACAATAACACTCCGGAGAACGCCGAAGACCCTGAAGCCCCGTCGAGCCAACATCTGAACATGATGATCAGGAGGAGGGGCAAGTTAACCCTGACGATCCGGTCGGGAACGATGACTCGGAAGATAGTAACTATCTACCACTCTCCGAGGATGATGTGAGCCTCGGCGACGAAGACTTCATCGTGCCAGAGGAACCACTCGAGCAGGAGTGCTTTAAGCGCCAGCTAATCGCCACTGCGAGAAGCTTGAAAAAGAAGTAGCAAAGCTCCAAGTCGAACAGGATACACTCAACGACAGATGGACCCAGGTCCTAGCTGCCGAGTATGGCCTTTAACGCCCAGCAAGGAGTTATCCAAAGCGTCGGCTACTGCCACAATTTGACGACGAGGCCCTTGAGCCAATACCGTCAAAACACGACCGCGCTGATGAGCCAGATCAGCCACCGTGCGGACGAGACAGAGCGGCCACTCAGGCCAAACACCAACCCGCACCACCTCGCCGCAGAGGCAGAGAGACAGCGGCTCCAGGATACACCTATGACCTATGACAGGACCTGGACAATAGAGCCGGTCAGACCAGATCAATTTATGGATCGAGGGGGCGTGCCCCAATGCGAGAAGACGGCCATCAGGCCTGGCGCGATAAGCACAACCTCACCCGGGCCGAAAACCGTATACGGACGTCATCCGAACTCCGTCGTGACGTCACCCGACATAGAGGCGCCGCACACCCCTTATGCTTCACCTATGAAGTAATGGAGCACTAGTTCCCAGAAGGGTTTAAACCCATGAACACTGAATCATACAACGGAACGACAGATCCCACAGTGTGGATCAAAGATTTTCTTCTCCACATCCAGATGGCTCGCGGTGACGATCTCCACGCTATCAAGTACCTCCCCCTAAAACTCAAGGGACCAGCACGGCACTGGTTAAATAGCCTTCCAGAAAACTCTATTGGTAGCTGGGAAGATTTGGAAGATGCCTTTAGAGGCAACTTCCAAGGTACCTATGTTCGGCCCCCAGATGCCGATGACCTCAGCCACATAGTCCAGCAACCCGGAGAGTCAGCCTGGAAACTCTGGACCAGGTTCTTAATTGAAAAGAACCAAATTGTCGATTGTCCGGACGCCGAAGCCATCGTGGCCTTTAAACACAGCGTCCGGGACGAGTGGCTCGCTAGACACCTCGGCCAAGAAAAGCCGAAGTCCATGGCAGCCTTTCCGCACTCATGACCCGCTTTTGCGCAGGGGAAGATAGCTGGTTAGCTCGTAGAAGCAACAGTACCAGCGACCCAGACACCTCCGAAGCCAGAGACGGCAACGGTAGGCCACGACGCAACAAACATAAGCGCCGAAACAACAATAACGATACCGAAGACACGACGGTCAACGCCGGATTCAGCGGCTCCAAATCCGGACAGTGGAAGAAGCCATTTAAAGGAAACAAAGATGGTCCATCTAGCTTGGACAAAATACTTGATCGGCCTTGCCAGATTCATGGCACCCCTGACAAGCCTGCCAATCATTCCAACAGAAACTGTTGGGTCTTTAAACAGGACGGTAAGTTAAACACCGAACGTAAGGGAAACGGGCCGCCAAGAGAGGACGATGAGAGCCTCGCCCACCGAACACAGGGGACAGAAGAAATCCCCACCCCCCCAAGGTGAAAACAATGAATATGATATATGTTACACATATCCCAAGAGGGAGCGCAAGCGTGCGCTAAGGGACGTCTACGCCATAGAGCCGGTCGCCCAAAATTCAACCCCTGGTCGGCCTGTTCGATCACTTTCGATCGAAAGGATCACTCGACCAGTATCCATCATGGAGGTTCGGCAGCCTTGGTCCTTGATCCAATCATCGACGGATTCCATCTGACGCGAGTCCTTATGGACGGCGGCAGCAGTCTTAACCTGCTTTATCAGGACACTGTCCGCAAAATGGGTATTGATCCGTCAAGAATCAAGCCCACTAAAACCACATTTAAAGGAGTAATACCTGGTGTAGAGGCCCGCTGCACGGGCTCAATAACATTGGAAGTGGTATTCGGTTCGCCGGGCAACTTCCGAAGCGAAGACTTGATCTTCGACATCGTCCCCTTCCGCAATGGTTATCACGCACTACTCGGACGAACCGCCTTCGCCCGCTTCAATGCGGTCCCGCATTATGCTTACTTAAAGCTCAAAATGCCCGGACCCCGCGGCGTTATTACAGTTAATGGAAACATGGAGCATTCCCTCCGTACAGAGGAACACACCGCGGCCCTCGCAGTCGAGATACAAAGCGGCCTTATCGAGCCGCACACCTTATCGGCCATCAAGCCACCGGACAGTGTTAAACGAGTCTGGTCCACTCTGCACGATGACAGCTCGGCAACTCCAGAGCTAGACTAGCAGTTCCGCCTCCGTCGATTGCCACACACATTCGTGGCATTTGTACCGCGTGTGCATAATTACGCACTCAAAATACCTTGGGCATCAACGGAAGCACAATATGGATAGGCCTATAGTACGGTTTGAACCTATATGACCTTGCCCTTTTTCTTTGATCATTTTTCTCCTTCTTCTTCAACACCATAGGTGCATTAAAACCTAGCTACTCCACAGACGTACATGGACTCTTTCCGAGCCCGGTTTCGTACAAACAACCGTGGGCCGTTGATACGTCTCCAATGTATCTTTAATTTTTGATTGTTCCATGCTGTTTTATTATCAATCTTGGATGTTTCATAATCATTTTATAATCGTTTTATATCATTTTTTGGTACTAACCTATTGACATAGTGCCAAGTGCCAGTTGCTGTTTTTTGCATGTTTTTTACATCACACGAAATCAATATCAGACGGAGTTCAAATGCAAAGAAACTTCACGCAGATTTTTTATGCACCGGAAGGAAGATATTGGGCCCTGGTTGCACCTGGGGGGAGTCCCGAGGAGGGGACAACCCACCAGGGTGCGCCAGGAGGCCCAAACGCGCCCTGGTGGGTTGTGCCCACCTCGGGTGCTCCCCGGACCGCCTCTTAGCTCTATAAATACCCCCAAAAACCCCAGAACCCTAGGGGAGTCAACGAAATATTCATCCAGCCGCCGCAGAGTCCAGAACCACCAGATCCAATCTAGACACCATCTCGGATGGGGTTCACCACCTCCATTGGTGCCTCTCCGATGATGCGTGAGTAGTTCTTTGTAGACCTACGGGTCCGTAGTTAGTAGCTAGATGGCTTCCTCTCTCTCTTTTGATTCTCAATACAATGGTCTCTTGGAGATCCATATGATGTAACTCTTTTTGCGGTGTGTTTGTTGGGATCTGATGAACTTTGAGTTTATGATCAGTTATATCTTTTTATATCCATGAAAGTTATTTGAGTTTATTTGATCTCTTATATGCATGATTGCTTATAGCCTTGTATTTCTTCTCCGATATTTGGGTTTTTTTTGGCCAACTTGATCTATTTGTCTTGCAATGGGAAGAGGTGCCCGGTAGTGGGTTCGATTTATGGTTCTTGATCCCAGTGACAGAAAGGGAAACGACACGTATGTATCGTTGCTACTAAGGATAAAACGATGGGGTCTATGTCTACATAGATAGATCTTGTCTACATCATGTGATTCATGTCATCGTTCTTATTGCATTACTCTGTTTTTCCATGAACTTAATACACTAGATGCATGCTGGATAACGGTCGATGTGTGGAGTAATAGTAGTAGATGCAGACAGGAGTCGGTCTACTAATCTTGGACGTGATGCCTATGTAATAATCATTGCCTGGATATCGTCATGATTATTTGAAGTTCTATCAATTGCCCAACAGTAATTTGTTTACCCAAAGTTTGCTATTTTTCTCGAGAGAAGCCACTAGTGAAACCTATGGCCTCCGGGTCTTATTTCTCATATATTTGCCTTTGCGATCTATTTTTCTCTTGCATTTATTTTTAGATCTATTAAACCAAAAATACCTTGCTGCGTTTTATTTCTATTTATTTTATTTGGCGTTCGATCTATCAATCTACTACAATTTTATCTCACGTCCGCTTGCCTATCTTGAGGCGCCGTACCCCGGAAGGGATTGACACCCCTTTAACACGTCGGGTTGCGAGGTGTTGTTATTTGTGTGCATGTGTTGTTTACATTGTGTTGCTTGGTTCTCCTACTGGTTCGATAACCTTTGTTTCATCACTGAGGGAAATACATACCGTCGCTGTGCTGCACCATCCCTTCCTCTTTGGGAAATACCGACGTAGTCCTAGCAGACAGGAGCTTTCTCGCGCCATAGCTAGGGAGACATCAAAAGGAATTTCTGGCGCCGTTGCCGGGGAGGATCTTCAACATATACCAGGTTCCTAATCACAAATCTCATCTCCTCACAATTTCAATTATTTGCCATTTGCCTCTTGTTTTCCTCCCCCCACTTCACAAAAATTTACCGTTTTATTCGCCTCTCTTTTTCCGTTCGCTGTTTTCTCGTCAGATCTATTCTTTGCTTGCAATCATGAGTGATTTCGGTATGGCACCAACAGATGATGGCCTAACTCCTATGATAGGACGTACGGGCAATCTGGATGCTAAAACTTTTATCTTGGGGCAAGGGAACATTATGGGAAAAGAACGTATCCAAGAATTCTTCAATTGTGTTGGAAATCTAAGTCTTGATGGTGCTCCTGTACTTAAAACTACTAGATCTTATGCAGATGCTATTTCAGCACTAGTTCTGAAACTTGAAAGTAAATTTATTCGTACTCATCCTACTTTGCAAAGATTGTTTTTTTAGCTTCCAAAAATAAAGAATTCTAGGGCTAAAAAGTTGGCCACTCTCGTTCTTACGAATGAGTTTGACTACATAATACGGGATGCTAGGGAAATCTTTGATTTTTATGGCATGAATCATGAAAAGCCTGTGATAGATGAAATTCTTTACAATAGTGACTATGCTTTAAGGCTTTTGCTCGGGGATAATAATTTTTTTGATGATAATCTTAAAAAGGAAGTCCCCATTCTAGATATAATCCAACAAGTTTTCAATAATGTTAATCAACATTACTCTTGGATTGTTGCGGGAAATCGAAGGGGTTATGATGAAAACCAACTAAGGCTTGCTAAAGTTTCCATGGATAATATGTTTTATGTTTTGTTTATAAAACCCCATGATGGAAACACCTCTAAGAAAATTTAGAATAAGAAAGATGACAAAACTTAGATCTTTGCTTTATGCCTAGCTAAGGGCGTAAAACTATAGCGCTTGTTGGGAGGCAACCCAATGAATAAAATTTACTTTTTCTTTTTGCTTTCTGTTCTTGTGTGTTTACACAATTATGCTACTGGTATGATTGTGTTTTTTGTGTTTTAATTAGTGTTTGTGCCAAGTAAAGCCTTTAGGATTTCCTTTGGGTGATAGTTGTTTGATCTTGCTGAAAAACAGAAACTTATGCACTCATGAAAATAATTTTCATAAATCACAGAAAAGTGCTTTTTCCCTGATTCGCTTTGCAGAAGATTAATATACAAATTACCCAGGTCTTCCTAATTTGGCTGAATTTTTAGAGTTACAGAAGTATTCGAAAGTATCAGATTGCTACAGACTGTTCTGTTTTGACAGATTCTGTTTTCTTTGTGTTGTGTGCTTATTTTGATGGCTCTATGGTTTTCTTTGATGATTCTTTGCCATAGAAAAGTTGGAATACAGTAGATATAATACAAAAACAAAATATGAATTGGTTTGATACAGTACTTATAGTAGTGGTTTGCTTTCTTATACTAACGGATCTCACGAAGGTTTTGTTGAGTTTTGTGTGATTGAAGTTTTCAAGTTTTGGGTTATCTTACGATGGATGAAAGAAGGATAGAAGAGCCTATGCTTGGGGATGCCCCGACATCCCAAGCTATTACCCAAGAATGAGCAACCAACTAAGCTTGGGGATGCCCCCGAGTGGCATCCCCTCTTTCTTCTAACGACCATCGGTATTTTACTCGAAGCTATATTTTTATTCGTCACATGATATGTGTTTTGCTTGGAGCGTCTTGTATGATATGAGTCTTTGCTTGTTTTATTTTGTGTTTTAAGTCATGAATCCTTGCTGGACACACTTATTTGAGAGATCCAAAATTATGTCATGACTTGTTAGAATTGCTCTCTGTGCTTCACTTAAATCTTTTATGGGCTAGGACTTGCTCTAGCGCTTCACTTATATCTTTTTGAGCACGGTGTGCTTAGTATTTTTGAAGAAATGCTCTCTTGCTTCACTTAGATTTATTTGAGAGTTAGTAAAATTTTGAAGAAATTCTCTCTTGCTTCACTTAAATTATTTTGAGAGAAATAATTTGTTTATGCTCATGATCTTCACTTATATTTGTTTGACCTTATGAAAAGCAACACATGAAAATTAGTCCCAAAGTGATAGATATCCAAGAAGGATAAGTAAAAAATTTCATGAAGATCATTGGACAAAATAAACTTGATTCTTAGTAATAGTTTTGAGATATGATGATGTGATATGTGAGTTGTGTTGATGAGTAATTATGCTTTAGTAAGAATATTGTGTTAAAGTTTGTGATTCCATATGCAAGTACGAAAGTCAATAGTCATGCAATGAAATTATATCCTACTTGTGGTGCATTATTCGGTGTTAATTATGCTTAATGCTTGCTTATGAGATTATTCGTTTCTTGGTTGGTCGCTTCTCAATCTTTTGCTAGCCTTCATTTTGCACCAAGTATGATCTCTACTTGTGCATCTAAAATCATTTAAACCAATTTTGCCACATGAGTCCACTATATCTACCTATATGAGGTATTCTTTTGCCGTTCTAAGCTATTTTGCATGTGCTATCTCTAATTTTCAAAATAAACTTCTCTTTTGTGTGTTCGTTTCGATCGCGGAACGGTGACGGGTGGCTAATATTTTACATGCTAGATGTATTATTCTCACGATGAGTGTTTATTCACTTGTCATTGCACGAGAGTAAGGCAAAGGTTTTAGGGATGCCCAGTCCCGAAATGCAAAATTGAATTTACTTTATGTTGTCAAATAACAAATTCTTTTGAAAGTGTTGGTATGGAGGGCAACCGTGGATATGGCTAGCCATGGAAAGTGAAAGAATGGTGGAAAAAGGAATAAACTTTATTTTCTGTTTGGGAACCACCTATGGCATATCTAGCATGGAAAGTGTTCGGAACTCTAAGTCGGTTTCGTTGATGGGATGGATACACCTCCCAAAATGTTTTTATCTCTAATTTTTCGCTTTGAGCTCTCGCACCTCTACAAATCCCTACTTCCCCTCTGCGAAGGGCCTTTCTTTTACTTTATGCAATTTTTATTTTTGAATTTGAGTCTCCATCTTCTCTTACAAAAGCACCAACTAAGAGGCAATATGATCGTACTTAAGTACTGGGTGTAGCTAGTATGCGAGTGTGTTTCATGAATGGGTCAATGTTTGAGCATGATGGGCTAGGGATAACTTATTTTAGCGTTGATATTTTGAAAGACATGGTTGCTTGTTGATATGCTTGAGTATCTAAATTATTATGTCAAAACTAGACTATTGCTTTGAATCACATGAAAGTCCAGATGTCCATGCTATAAAGAAAAGAATATGATATGACATGATAAACAACACTCCACATCAAAAAATCTGTTTGTATCACACACCTACTCGAGGACGAGCAGGAGTTAAGCTTGGGGATGCTGATACGTCTCCAACGTATCTTTAATTTTTGATTGTTCCATGCTGTTTTATTATCAATCTTGGATGTTTTATAATCACTTTATAGTCATTTTATATCATTTTTTGGTACTAACCTATTGACATAGTGCCAAGTGCCAGTTCATGTTTTTTACATTGCAGGAAATCAATATCAGACGGGGTCCAAATGCAACAAAACTTCACGGAGATTTTTTATGGACCAGAAGGAAGATATTAGGCCCTGGTTGCACCTGGGGGTAGTCCCGAGGAGGGGACAACCCACTAGGGCGCGCCAGGAGGCCCAGGCGCGCCCTAGTGGGTTGTGCCCACCTCAGGTGCCCCCCGGACCACCTCTTTGCTCTATAAATACCCCAAAAAACCCAGAACCCTAGGGGAGTCGACGAAATATTCATCCAGCCGCCGCAGAGTCCAGAACCACAAGATCCAATCTAGACACCATCTCGGATGGGGTTCACCACCTCCATTGGTGCCTCTCCGATGATGCGTGAGTAGTTCTTTGTAGACCTACGGGTCCGTAGTTAGTAGCTAGATGGCTTCCTCTCTCTCTCTCTTTTTATTCTCAATACAATGGTCTCTTGGAGATCCATATGATGTAACTCTTTTTGCGGTGTGTTTGTTGGGATCTGATGAACTTTGAGTTTATGATCAGTTATATCTTTTTATATCCATGAAAGTTATTTGAGTTTCTTTGATCTCTTATATGCATGATTGCTTATAGCCTCGTATTTCTTCTTCGATATTTGGGTTTTGTTTGGCCAATTTGATCTATTTGTCTTGCAATGGGAAGAGGTGCCCGGTAGTAAGTTCAATCTTACGGTGCTTGATCCCAGTGACAGAAAGGGAAACGACACGTATGTATCGTTGCTACTAAGGATAAAATGATGGGGTCTATCTCTACATAGATAGATCTTGTCTACATCATGTCATCGTTCTTATTGCATTACTCCGTTTTTCCATGAACTTAATACACTAGATGCATGCTACATAGCGGTCGATGTGTGGAGTAATAGTAGTAGATGCAGGCAGGAGTCGGTCTACTAATCTTGGACGTGATGCCTATGTAATAGGCATTGCCTGGATATCATCATGATTATTTGAAGTTCTATCAATTTCCCAATAGTAATTTGTTTACCCACCGTTTGCTATTTTTCTCGAGAGAAGCCACTAGTGAAACATACGGCCCACGGGTCTTATTTCTCATATATTTGCCTTTGCGATCTATTTTTCTCTTGCATTTATTTTTAGATCTATTAAACCAAAAATACCTTGCTGCGTTTTATTTCTATTTATTTTATTTGGCGTTCGATCTATCAATCTATTACAATTTATCTCACTCCGCTTGCCTATCTTGAGGCGCCGTACCTCGGAAGGGATTGACACCCCTTTAACACGTCGGGTTGTGAGGTGTTGTTATTTGTGTGCAGGTGCTGTTTACGTTGTGTTGCTTGGTTCTCTGTAACACCCCGCATGTAACTTGCCATAATTGTAACTCCGACTCTTGCCATTTCCGGCTATGTGTTATGATTTTCCCTCCGTTGTCGGGTTTTTTCTTTCGTTTTGTATTTGTCATGTCATGCATTTTCATATCATGTCATCATGTGCATTGCATTTGCATACGTGTTCGTCTCATGCATCCGAGCATTTTCCCCGTTGTCCGTTTTCCAATCCGGCGCTCCTATCTCCTCCGGTGCACCCCTCTTGTTTTCTTTCGTGTGCGTGTGTCAAACTTTCTCGGAATGGACCGAGGCTTGTCAAGTGGTCTTCTTATACCACCCGGAAACCACCGGTCAAGTTTCGTTCCATTCGGAGGTCGTTTGGTACTCCAACGGTTAACCGGGCATCCGCAATGTCCATTTGAGTGTCCAGCAAAAACCCCTCTAAAACCAGCCCAAAATCCACCAAACTCTCTTCCATGCTCTAGGTCGTTCGATCATGATCGTGTGGGCGAAAACCGCACCTCATTTGGAGTCTCCTAGCTCCCTCTACCTATTTATATGTGGGCATCCCGAAAAACGAAACTGCAGACGAAACCCTAACCCTCTCCCTCCGCGCCGCGCCGGACGCGTCCGCTCCGGCCGGACAACGTCCGCCGCGCCGCCCGGCCAACCGGAGCGCGCCACGTCGCCGTTCTCGCCCCGAGGCCGGCCCTCCAGGCCCGCGCCGTCCGCCGCCCCGCGCCGCCTTTTCGCCTCCCGCGGCTTCCTCGCCCGCCGCCACCACCGGCCCGCGCCGCCCGCCGCCGGCCGGCCCTGCCGCCGCGCCCCGCGCCGCCTTTTCGCCTCCCGCGGCTTCCTCGCCCGCCGCCGCCACCGGCCCGCGCCGCCCGCCGCCGGCCGGCCCCGCCGCCGCGCCCCGCCGGCGCCGCCGCTCCCCCGCGGCGTCCTCTCCTCCTCCGGCCTCACGCCGCCCTCCTTCCTTCCGCCGGCGAGCAGCCCAGCGGAGCCATCGGCGAGGCTGAGCTCGAGCTCCTGTAGCCTCGATCCGATCGGATCTGTACGTGAGCGTTGACTCTTTCTCGCCCCTTTTTTTCCTCTAAGTCTTAAGATTTTATCAGCATGTGCCTCCGTTCCCGATGCGATAACTTCTTGCATGTAGCTCCGATTCGCGCGTGTAATATGTCAAATTGTTCGTCTCGTGATGCTCTTCATTTTGTTCAATTGCACCATGTTCATTAGAGGTCATCTTGATGCCCAAATCTTCATTGGAAGAGGGCTAGTTGCTGTTATTCTCTGGTTCTTATCAGAACTTGAAGATTTGTTATTTTTGTATCATTTAATCTGTGCATCTTTTGAGCATGAGAAGTATGCCATGCCATCTTTCCAGTGGTGTAGTCCATGTATTTTTGTGATCCCTGTGGTGACTAGCACAAGCATGCAAAGTAGGTCCCGTAATATTTCCGATTTCAGGGACTTAGTGATTTCTCTAAGTCCTTGTCTGCTGTAATTTTGTTGCCATGTAAACTTGATGTTACAGAGAGATCCATGCATATTTTGGAGATATTCAGTAAGGATGTTTTGTAGCTATAGTTGTAATTGATCCATTCCTGCAATTGTTTGCAATTATGGAGTGTCATAGCATGACTCAATCTTGCTCTACTTTTGCTATAAAATATTTCTGGCAGATTCTTAACATGATATGCATTTTTGCCAAGCTTATTGTAGTTGATCCATACATGCTATGCAATTGTTCTTGCCACTGTTAGCTTCATAAACATGCCATCTTGCTGTAGGTATGCTTGGTTTGTCATGCATTGCTCTGTAGTAAGTGCATCAACCTCACAAAGAGGCCTACATATTATTGTTTCTGCCATGCTCTGTTTTCTGCTAAGTCTGAAACCTGATAACGAAACTTGCTATGTTTACATGCTTGCCATCATATCTTCTGGTCCTTTTTGGCTTATGGTCAGTGTTGAGAATATAGACCTTAGAGTCACCCGCCAGGAGGGGCCGGGTTACTCGTACGGTTGTTATCAGAAGCCCGGAGCCAAGTTTCAAGACGATGGGCCAAAGATGGGCTGAGACCCGGATATGGCTTAAGGCCCGTAGTTACAATCATTGTTATAGTAAACTTGTAGCGTAAGGCATGTATAGTTTAGAGTCCGAGCCGGACACTCTTATGAGTCGGCCGGGACTCTAAGGGCTGCTGGGCGTTAGCCTCCCTATATAAAGGGACGACCCGGCAGCGGTTTAAGGGCGACAACAATCTCATCGAGAGCCGGGGGTAGCTGTTTAACTCCTGGCGATCGTAACCCTAATCAATATCACCCCAAACTGGACGTAGGCTTTTACCTTCACCGTAAGGGGCCGAACCAGTATAAACCCTCGTGTTCCTTGTCCCACATAACCCCTTCAAGCTTCCTAGTTGCGATGGCTCCACGACTAAGTCCTAGCTCAAGGACATCTGCCGTGACAATTCCACGACAGTTGGCGCCCACCGTGGGGCCAGCGCACGGTGGATTTGAGTTCTTGAAGGGCAGCTTCGAAGGGATCAAGGGATACGCTGTGGGCCGGATGACCAAGAGTCGTCGCGGCAAGCTCTACATCGACGATGCGGACTAGGGCCCCAACACTGGCTCAGTTGAGTATGGATACCGGGTCCGCTTTGGCAGAATTCATGTCTTCATTGGCAAGATTGGTGAGCCGGGCCCCGAGCCGGATCTCTGCGCCGATCTCATCGAGACGACTCAGCGTGCACAACCCGCCCGAGCCCGGCCTGCCTTAAGGCGCGCTTTTGTGGGATGCATCCATGGAGGGCCCTCTGATCCATCTGGGTCTGGTGATGAGGCGGCCGCCGGCTCTGACGGCGAGTCGGCCACCGATGAATCAAACTCATTGTACCAACTTCAAGATGGCAGGCTCATGGGTTGTTCCGATGGCGACAGTATTCCGGACCTTTTTGAGCCGCCAAGTCAGGATGGAGTTTTTATGGCTGGTGCGCAGCCTGTTCAGAACCCCGCTGCTGGATCCGGAAACCCGGTGCCTTCTCCGGCTCAGGTGCTGATGGATCTCACGGACAAGATGACGGCCCTGTTAACCGCCACGGTTGACCCGGCGAACCAAGCTCAGCATGATGCGGAGGTGGCACAGTTAAAGTTGGATTTGATAAAAGCTAAAGAGGATCTTGCAGCGGAAGGGATCAGGATGGCTGCGGAGCGGGCGGCCCTCGACGCCCGGACTCAGCTGATTCAGGCGCAGTCCTTCCAGCTCACGATGGATCAGAACGCGGCCAACGAGGTCATGAGAAGGAGGCACCAGAAGGCCCAGTCTCGACTCCCACCTGTTTACGACCCGCGCAATCTCTTCGACACGCCGGGTGCAGGGTCTAGTTACCCGCCAGGGGTCATGGCGCCCGGGTCTGGACCCCTTATTCAGCCACGAGTGATGGGGCCTCCCCAGGTGCCCCCTGCCTCGCCTCAGTATGCGCCAATACCCCCGGGTCATTATGATAACCCGCTGGAGAACATGGTAGCTGCGGCTGCACGACTGGCGGCTCTCCCCGTTGATGGCGACTCTCCGGCGGCCATCGAAACCTGCCGGGTCAGGGAACTCCTGCAGACGGCACTAGCAGAGCAAGAGGCGTACTCCTACAGCCGGGACAGGATCCACTCGACCCCTCGTCCAGGCCAGAGCCCGAGTTACAGCCGGCACATGGTCTCAGCAACCGGCTCAAGTAATGTCCGACGCAATGACCCGCCCCCTGGCCATGGCCCGGCTCATAATGGAGCCTTCTACGCAGCAGACCAAGCGCGGCAAGAGGCGGAGCAGGTGCCTCAATTGACGGCTTACCAGACCCCCCCCGGCTTATCCGACGACGTCCGTTGATGTAGGTATTTTTACCAGGACCGGGGGTGTCCCTTGTTTAGTGCCAGCCATCCATAATGAACGTCTACCTAAGGACTTCAAGGGCCCTAGGAAGGTGCCTAACTATACAGCGGACTTACAGCCTGCAGCCTGGATTGAGAGTTATGAGATGGCTATGGAATTGCTGGAGGTCAGTGAGGCGGCCATGGCCAAATATTTCACCATGATGTTAGATGGAACTGCCCGCACGTGGTTGAAAGGGCTACCGCCGAACTCCATTGGGTCTTGGGCTGAGCTGAAAGCCCGGTTCGTTCAAAACTTCAAAGATACCTGCAGGCAGTCTATGTCAATTGTGGATCTGACTAACTGTAAGCAGCAGGAGGGTGAATCCATGACCCATTGGGTTCGCCGGGTCAAGGAGATCATACATTCATCAGATAAGATGGATGCCGGCTCTGCAGTCTTAATGTTGGAACAGAACTGTCGCTTTGTGCCCCTTAAGATGAAACTCGGGCGGCTTAAACGCGACTGCACTGATATGGGTACCCTAATGGCGGCTCTTGTCAAGTACGCCGATTCTGATGGTACCAAGGATCCCCCTTCAGACGATGAAAGGACAGGGAAGGGAAAGAAGAACGGCAATGACAAGGGTCCTCAGTTTAACCCGGGGAACCAAGGAGGAGGCAAGCGTAAGGCCGATGGCAGCCTAGAGTTTGTAGCCAACGCCAACTCCCAAGGTAGTAACCCGCGACGCAAGGGGAGGCCCCCTCCCCGAGGCGGCGGGTCAGGTCCAACGCTGGAGCAGCTGTTGAATGAACCTTGTCCAAGGCATGGCTCTAGAGAGAAGCCAGCAACTCATCTATGGAAGGATTGCGCGATCATGAAGGCCTTTAAGAGCTACAATGGCCCGGGCGGCGGCTCAGGCGCCGGCGGTTTTCATGGCCCGGGCGGCGGCTCAAATTCCGGTCCTCAGAACGGTCAAGGGGGCTTTAATCAACAGTCTGGTCAGGGTCATCAACAGCAACAGGGGGGTTATCAGACCAACCCAAAGCAGCTTAGCGGTGGACAGTATCATGTGTTTACCACTAGTTTGTGCAAACGAGATCAAAAGCTTCACAAGAGGGCTGTGAATGCTGTTGAGCCGGCGGTTCCACGCTACTTGCGGTGGTCTGAGCAGCCTATAGTGTGGAGCAGGGAGGATCACCCTCCCCGGGTGGATAACCCGGGCCACTTGGCCTTAGTGGTGGCTCCTCAGGTGGGAGGTTATAAGTTCACAAAGGTACTCATGGATGGAGGCAGCAGCATCAACATCCTCTATTATGAGACTTTTCGCCGTATGGGGTTGGTTGATAAGAACCTCAGCCAGTCAAACACTATCTTCCATGGTGTGGTACCTGGTAAGTCGGCAAGATCGAGTTAGAAGTGGCTTTTGGTGATGAGAACAACTACAGGGTGGAGAAGTTGACCTTTGAGGTGGTCAAGATAAGAAGTCCATACCATGCTATATTTGGACGGCCGGCTTACGCCAAATTCATGGCACGGCCGTGTTATGTGTACTTACAGCTCAAGATGCAGGGTCACAATGGGACCATCTCGGTTCACGGCAGCCGGAAAGTGGCTCTCGAGTGTGAGGAAGGTGATGCAGCTTACGTAGAGTCTGTTTGTGCAACAGAGGAGTTGAAGTTTTACAAAGACAATGTTGACCCAACAGACATGACCTCTCTAAAGAAGCCGACTACGGAGACTGAGCCGGCGATGAAATTTAAGTCGGCTGATGAAACTAAGCATGTTGACTTTGTTCCAGGAGATTCATCTCAGCAGTTTAGCATCAGTGCCAATCTGGATCCAAAATAGGAAAGCGCGCTCATCGAGTTCATCCGTGAGAATAGGGACATCTTTGCATGGAAGCCTTCTGACATGCCAGGTGTACCTAGAGAACTCGCTGAGCATACTCTCAATGTTGATCCAAAATTTAAGCCGGTCAGACAGTTCCTTCGACGGTTTAACGAGGAGAGGCGGAAAGCCATTGGTGAAGAAGTGGCCCGGCTCTTGGCGGCCGGGTTTATTGTTGAAGTTTTTCACCCAGAATGGTTGGCTAACCCGGTGCTCGTACTCAAGAAGAACGGCACCTGGCGGATGTGTGTGGACTACACGGACTTGAACAAGGCGTGTCCGGCTGATCCTTTTGCTCTCCCCCATATTGATCAAATCATTGATGCTACGGCAGGTTGTGCACGCTTAAGTTTCTTGGATGCCTATTCCGGGTATCATCAGATTAAGATGGCAGTTAAGGACCAGGAGAAGACGGCGTTCATCACCCCCTTTGGAACCTTCTGCTATGTGTCTATGCCCTTTGGACTCAAGTGTGCACAGGCGACTTACCAGCGTTGTGTACAGAATTGTCTTCATAAACAGATCGGGCGCAATGTTCATGCTTACGAGGATGACATTGTGGTTAAATCCATCAAGGAGGAAACCCTGATAGATGACTTAAGGGAAACCTTCGATAATCTCCGGGTCTATAAGATGATGCTTAACCCGGCCAAGTGTGTTTTTGGTGTTCCTGCAGGCAAACTATTGGGCTTCTTGGTTTCTGACAGAGGCATTGAGGCTAACCCGGAGAAGATCAAGGCCATCACCTCCCTAGCCAAACCAGCGTGTATAAATGATGTTCAGCGTTTGGCGGGTCGCATCGCTGCTTTAAGCCGGTTTATAAGCCGTTTGGGTGAGAAGGCTATGCCCCTATATCAGTTGATGAAGAAAACTGATAACTTTGTCTGGAATGATGCAGCTAATACCGCTTTTGAGGATTTGAAAAAGCAGCTGGCAGAGCCCCCAGTCCTTGCTGCTCCGGTTGATAAGGAACCCTTGCTACTGTATGTGGCGGCAAACGCGCGAGCCGTCAGCGTGGCTATTGTGGTGGAGCGCAAGGAGGCGGGTAAGGAGCATCCGGTTCAGCGGCCGGTTTATTATGTCAGCGAGGTGCTCATTGAGTCCAAATAGCGGTACCCGCATTGGCAGAAGCTCGTATATGGTGTGTTCATGGCGAGCCGGAAGCTTAAGCATTATTTTCAGGGTCATCCCATCACTGTGGTCAGTTCTGCCCCTCTTGGCGATATTATTCAAAACAGAGAGGCCACAGGGAGAATTGCTAAGTGGGCTATAGAACTTGGACCTCATGGCCTCAAATATGTGCCACGCACTGCTGTTAAATCTCAGGCTTTGGTGGATTTCATCAACGATTGGACAGAGTCACAAGTGCCTGAGCAAAAGCCGGATAACACTTATTGGACTATCCACTTTGATGGGTCCAGACAGCTGGAGGGCTCGGGGGCTGGTGTTGTATTGGCTTCCCCTAAAGGTGACAAGTTCCATTATGTGCTACGGTTGATGTTTCCTTGCACTAACAATGCGGCTGAATACGAGGCTTTGCTCCACGGTCTTCGGGTGGCTAAGGAGATGAGCTTAAGCCGGGTAAGGTGCTTTGGTGACTCAGACTTGGTGGCTCAACAAGTATCAGGCACCTGGGATTCTAAGGATCCTCTCATGGCGGCTTATCGCCGCGAGGTTGATGCCATTGCTGGGCATTTTCAGGGATACCAAGTGGAGCACATTGATCGCAGGAAGAACGAGGCGGCTGATGCTTTAAGCCGGCTAGGCTCTCAGCGAAAACCGGTGCCGCCTAACACTTTCTTGGATGTCCTGTATAACCCTTCGGTTAGGTTGCCTACAGAGGAGGACTTGGCTATCCCTGACCCGGAGGCACGACTGGTGGCGGCTCTTCATGTCATACCAGACTGGACAATGCCATATCTGGCTTATATAACCCGGGGAGAGTTGCCTGAGGATGAAACTCTGGCCAGGCAAATAACCCGGCGGGCTAAGTCAATGATTGTTATCGACGGCGAATTGCATCATCGCAGTGTTTCAGGGGCATTTCAGCGTTGTATCTCCCCTGAGGAAGGTCAAGAGATCTTGCGCGAGATCCATGAAGGGGATTGTGGCCATCATGCCGGCTCAAAATCCCTTGTGGCCAAGGCTTTCCGTCATGGTTTTTATTGGCTGACGGCTCACGCTGATGCAGAGGACTTGGTCAGTAAATGTGATGGTTGCCAAAGGTTCTCACGACGGGCTCATGTGCCGGCTCAGGAGTTGAGGATGATCCCAATCACTTGGCCCTTTGCGGTTTGGGGGCTTGATATGGTTGGGCCTTTTAAACGGTCCAAGGATAAGAAGACCCACCTCTTGGTGGCAGTTGACAAATTCACGAAGTGGGTGGAGGCTGAGCCAGTTAGCAAGTGCGATGCAGCCACGGCGGTTCAATTTATGAAAAAGGTGATTTTCCGCTTCGGCTTTCCACATAGCATCATAACTGACAATGGCACCAATCTATCCAAAGGCGCTATGGAAGAGTTTTGTCAACAAGAGCATATCCGACTTGATGTTTCCTCAGTGGCTCATCCCCAATCCAATGGTCAAGCTGAGAGAGCTAACCAGGAGATTCTGAAGGGCATCAAGCCCCGGCTTTTGGTCCCTTTGCAACGGACGCCGGGTTGTTGGGTGGAGGAGTTGCCCTCCGTCTTATGGAGCATCAACACTACTCCTAACAGGTCTACAGGCTTCACGCCTTTCTTTATGGTTTATGGATCAGAAGCAGTCCTCCCCAGCGACATCTGTCACGATTCACCTCGCGTGGCGGCTTATGTTGAGACGGATAATGAAAAGGCGCGCCAAGATGCTCTGGACTTGTTGGACGAACAGCGTGATGTGGCAGCAGCCCGTTCAGCGATTTACCAACAAGACCTGCGCCGTTATCATAGCCGCCGGGTCAAATCCCGGGTCTTCCAGGAAGGCGACCTTGTGCTCCGGCTCATCCAGGATCAAACAGATACACACAAGTTATCCCCACGTTGGGAAGGGCCATTTGTGGTCAGCAAGAACTTGCACAACGGGTCATATTACCTCATTGATATTCGGGAGCATAAAGATTCGCGTAAATCTGAGGAGGAGACCCGTCGGCCGTGGAACATAGCTCAGCTTCAGCCTTACTACACTTGAGCTACCGGCTCTCATGGTGTACATATTTGTCTCAGACATGTATATATTATGATAAGCAATAAAGCAGGACCTCTGTCCTTTTTTCTCCTCCAAATATGCGTGTGTTGTTTTTTACATGCTGACTTAAAGGAGGATCCGGATTATGATCGTATTCGAGTCTAGCCGTAATCAGTAAGGTCACTTGGGGGCTTCCTGTTCAAACATGGGTCGTATTCGAACCAAAGAGAACATAGCTGTCGATACCCACTTGATTGGCAAAGTGCCGAGCTCATTGGGAAGTTACCTTTGGTCATATTTGAATCACAGTTTAACCCCTCTGAGAACCGACGTGGATCGTATTCGAATCAGCGTCGTTAAACAATTTTAAGAATCATTTGGGGGCTTCCTGTTCAAACATGGGTCGTATTCGAACCAAAGAGAACATAGCTGTCGGTACCCTTTTGATTGGCATCGCCACACCCACTGGGGGCTATATGATCGTATCCGAATCTTAGCTTAACCCCTTGTGGCCGGGACTTTGGTCGTATTCGAACCGGAAGCCCCTAAGCTCTTCTGCTTTTTCACAAGTTTATTCTGAGGTATGCATGGCCGGGTCTCACTTGCCGGCTTAACTTTGGTTTACAGTGTTAGTTGCTCGTCATGGGAGTCATTAAAGCAAGTAAATCAGAGTTAAGGTGTCAACCTTACTGCCCGGGTTATTTAAACCGGAAGATGTTTACAGGCTGTTAAGTGTGTTATTTTGTCTATGTTCAGAGTGTAATTAAGGACCAGCCTTTTTTGATTCATATTCCGGGTTATTTATCTCAAACACCTGATTCTCAGGGCGGTAAGCCGCCTCGAGACTTGTGATTTGCCTTTTCTATGCAGATACTTAAAGGCATCTTTTGAGGTTGAGAAAAACAATGGGATGATTATGACCCGGAGAAACATCAAAGAGACAAATTCAAAGGGCTTTTGCATTCAAAACGTGCACGATGACACGACAGAGATAAATTGTTGCACTTACTCCATTACAATAATTTTTCAAGTCTAAAAGATGGAACAATGTTTGATAAGCCGCCAGCTAACTTATGATGCCCGCTGAGTTGAAGTCCCCGGCTCATTCCTGTCTTCTCCTCCGGTTGATCCCAGGACCTCGAAGGTTGATGATTTCCAGTCGATGCCGCTGAGAGCTTCGAACTGGGCTTCTTCGTCAATTAACCCGGCCGGGTCAATCTCCGGGGCGAAGGTGTGCTGACGAGCCGGCGGGATCAGGTTGAGGGCTTCATAGCGAGGGGTTGGAATCCTCTGATTCTCCGCATCATAACCCGGCTGGTACTTGGTCAAGTCAGTGTCGTTCCCGATGAGGGTGGCCACCGGGCGTACAGCCTTCACACATGCCGCGAAGTCCTTCTGGTCGAACACTGAGCCGTCTTCCTTCAGGCTTGGGTAACCCAGGGCGATGTCTGCCGGGTCTAGCTCCGGCAGGAATGCTTTGGCCCGGCTCAGCGCGGCGATTGCTCCGGCTCTCGCGGAGGCCCGTCGTAACTCCTGGATCCGCTGCGGCAGAACAGCGAGCCGACGCAGGACTTCGGCCAGATGAGCTGGCACCTCGTTGGATAGGGCCACCACAGCTAAGGCACGTTGTGACCCGGTGTAGAGCTGTTCCACCAGGGTGTACACGACCTTTAACTTGGTGACCACGCTCTGGTTGAGGTTGGCACTCCTGGGACCTGTTTAACAAGATCAGATAAGCCGGTGACAAGGATGAATCATGACATATACAGGCTTGATGAAAGCCGGTGAGGCGACTTACCGAAGATAGCAGCCACCATTTGGGAAACCTGGCGCTTTAGGCCGGAGAGCTCAGCGGTCTTCTCAGTGAGGGCCTTCTCCGCCTGTTCCGCCCGGGTTACCAGTGCGGCCTTCTCTTCGACCCAGGCTTTCCTCTCAGCATCAAACTCGGTCTTCAACTTTTCTTGAGTGGCGATGCTGGATACAAACTTGGCGTTTGCCTTCCGGGTCTCCATCTCCTGCATCTTTAGCCGGCTCTTGAGATCCGCAAGGTCCGCCTCTAGTTTCTTGCCAACAGCCTGCATGTATTTCCGGGTTAATTAACAGTTGTTATATAAGTCCCAAGCGCTTTCCAAGCAAAGGCACTTGGCACTTGGGGACTAATGCATATTGAACGTATCTATCTACGTACTGCCGGCTCAGTTGAGTAAGCCGGAACCTAAGTCTACAACATGTTCAAGTATAAGTCATCGACTTGGGGGCTAGCAT
Organism: Aegilops tauschii subsp. strangulata; assembly: GCF_002575655.3. Lineage (NCBI taxonomy): Eukaryota > Viridiplantae > Streptophyta > Magnoliopsida > Poales > Poaceae > Aegilops > Aegilops tauschii. The sequence continues at coordinate 394,938,870 of NC_053035.3, forward strand.
GGCAAAGGTAACTTGACAGCAGAAGGGTACCTCGGATTTTTGTTGGATCTGGTTGACCATGGCAACTTCGGCGTCCCGGCTCTTGTGGACTTGGCTGATGTAGCCAGAGACGAGCTCTCCAATGCTCAAGTCGGTGTAGCCGGAGAGGTCCAGGTTCACCCGGTGGGGCTGCAGTAACTCCCCCTTCGCGGAGCATTTGGCCAACGCGGTCGGTCTCCCCGGCTCAACGAATTCCGTCCGGGTGATTACCACGTCCGGGTCGTCTGCTGGTGGGGCTGAGCCGGAGGCCTCCGGGTTAACCGGCGCTTCGGTCGTTGTCTTGGTAGTCGGGGCAGGGGCCTCAGGCGCCGTGTCCATTGGAATGGTGGCTTCGGGGGCGGAGGTAGCTGGCGGCTCTTGAGCCGTCGCCTCCGGGTCAGGCAAGTCTGGTACTCCGGCTGACCTGGTTTTCTTTGCTCTTTTGGTGAGCTTTGCCTGGGCACTGAAAAGACAGAAGTGTTAGGCACACAAAGAGTAAGTACAGACAGATAATGTAAGGAGATTGTTATTACCCGGGTGCAGTCTTGAAGGCCGGCAGACTTGACTGCATGGAGTCACCCGAAGAGGGGGAGGTCTCCTGATAATTGGAGTCAGAAGAGTTGAGTGGCTGACGGATAACACCCGCCAACGGATGAAAAGGGTACAGGTGAGAAAAAACCTCAGTGCGACGCTTCCTTGTTGCATTGGGTAACCCGGCGGAGAGGTCGGTGTCCTTGCGGGCCCGGGTGTGACGCCGGCTTTCGTGAACCTGCTGCTTCAAAAGAAATTGAGGGTCTTGATGAGCTAATGGATGAGAAAAGCTTACTTTCCGGGTTACTCTTCGGACTTTCAGCTGTGGCAATGGCTCCGAGTCGGAGGAAAGTGACATTACCTCTTCAACCACCGGGTTACTAGCGCCGGTGTCATCCTGTCAATGAGCAAATGTTGATAAGGCGGACAGCAACAAACAACAAATATGGCAAGAGTTTAAAGGTTTAAGGATTACCTCTGACTCGGAGCTGTCGCTTAATTGCAGTAGCTCAGAAACAGTGGGTCTGCTTCCCTTTTTGCGAGGGGCGGCTTTCTTGGCGGCTTTCTTCGCCTTCCTGGCCTTCTTGGCCGCCTCATGGTCATATTTGACCCGCCAGAATTTATCATCAGCCTGAGAGATACAATGATTGATTCTTAAAACGGTTCAGTTGAAGGTTATATGCAGACGAAGATAAAAGTTAAAGTCAGCGGCTTACCGCTGGGGCTGGATTGGTCTTGCAGAAGGGGGCTAGCCCGGTTCTTCCGCAGTCTGCCAAGCTCTCGTTTAGAAGAGCCTTGGTCTCTTCCTCTGCAACATCTTCTGGAAGATCATTGCGACTGTGCCTCTGCGGGTCATCCTTTCGCCCGGTGTACTCACACATTAAGCCGGCGCGACGGCTCAATGGGATCACCCGCCATGAGATCCAGACCCGGACCAGGTCAATTCCGTTCAGACCGTTGCCTAGCAGGGCCTTGATCTTATTGATAGTTGGAAGCTGAGGCTGGCGTTCCGCTGCAGTTAGTTTGTCCGACAGCGGATGAGTCGGCTCTAGACGTGTTGGGCGAAAGCCGGGCAGCGGGTTCTCGTCAGCCGGGGACGTATCTTGGCAGTAGAACCAAGTCATATTCCAGTCCTTAGGGTGGCTCGGCGGCTCTGCGTAAGGGAACAGACAGTCCCTACGCCGCTGGATGGAGATGCCGCCTAACTCTAGACTTGGCCCGTTGGCACACTCATTTTGGCGGTTTAAGTAGAACAGCTCTCTGAAAAGCAGCAAACTGGGCTCTTCTCCAAGGTACACTTCGCAAAAGACTTGGAAGTTGCAGATGTTGGATACGGAGTTGGGTCCTATATCCTGAGGCCGTAGGTCAAAGAAGTTGAGCACGTCCCTGAAGAACTTTGAGCCGGGCGGTGCGAAGCCCCGGCTCATATGGTCTGCGAAGATCACTACCTCCCCGTCCCTTGGCTGTGGTCTCTCTTCCGACGGGTCAGGGGCATGGTAGGACATGATTTCCTTCTTAGGTAAATATCCGGACTTAACGAAATTAGCCAGGGTCTCGTCGGTGACGTTGGACCTCATCCAGTTCCAAGTGATGGGAGCCTTGGGAGGCATGGTGAAAGTTGGTGGTCTATGATAAAGAGAAAAGTGTCCGGGTTAATTATAAGCCGGAGATCTATTGTTCAAACTAAGGTGGCGGCTTATGAAGGGGACTAATGATATATACTCAGATACAGTGGGTTATTTAAGCCACAGGGGGATTCAGAGTAAGTTGATTATCTACGGTTTTACCACAGTTAAGCCGGAGGATTCTACAGAGCATAGTTCTCTTTAAATCGGAAAGTTCTATGGCGCATGTTTTCTTTAAACCGGAGATGTAAGCCGCCAAGATTCAATGGTTGCAGTTTTTACTAAGTGTGGTAAAACAGGTTTCACATATGGCAGTAACTTTGTTGGATCAAAATGGTCAGGTGAAATGAAAACTTTCTAGACCTAGAAACAGACGAGCGGATATTCTAGAGCTCGAACGAAGCATTTAAGCAGTGGAAGGAGATCTACTGGTACTTGAAATGAGGCTTAAACAGCTGCCGCACTAGTTCTATGCAAGGTTAAAGATCAACCAAGTACAGTGGCTACAAGAGCTACCGAGGTTTGTGGCAATGGCGATGAAGGCGAAGAACACAGACGAACCCTACAGTAGATCTATCTGACAGGGCAAAGGAGACTCACCGGAGTTGGAAAAGAGCGGAGGTCGCCGCCGTGTATCTGATTCGGATCAGGGTGATGCAGCGGCCGGGTTGATGAAGACCAGGGGCGCGATGGCGGCGGCAGTGGCGGAGCTCGGGCAGAGGAGCGACGGCGCGAGGAGGAAGAAGAGAGCGTGAGAAGAGCACGTTGGGCCGGCCTATTTATAAGGCGAAGTCATAAGTGGGCGCGAGATTCAAGGAGACCACGGCGTGGTTATCTCCCCCTCACGACGCCTCGATTTTCGGAATGACAGTAAAAGCAAAGATCCGTTGCGGATCTGGCGGAGTAAAAAAGGACTTAATGGAGGATGACGTCACGGCGGATTATCCGGAGTCCAGAGGGTGACGTCATTCTGGGTTATGGCCTTCCCCTGAATGGTAAGCCGGAGATTTTTTCGGTCAGAAGAGTTGAAGATTGACATGAGCCGGCTCAAATCAATCTGGGGCCTAATGTTGAGAATATAGACCTTAGAGTCACCCGCCAGGAGGGGCCGGGTTACTCGTACGGTTGTTATCAGAAGCCCGGAGCCAAGTTTCAAGACGATGGGCCAGAGATGGGCTGAGACCCGGATATGGCTTAAGGCCCGTAGTTACAATCATTCTTATAGTAAACTTGTAGCGTATAGTAAACTTGTAGCGTAAGGCATGTATAGTTTAGAGTCCGAGCCGGACACTCTTATGAGCCGGCCGGGACTCTAAGGGCTGCTGGGCGTTAGCCTCCCTATATAAAGGGACGACCCGGTAGCGGTTTAAGGGCGACAACAATCTCATCGAGAGCCGGGGTAGCTGTTTAACTCCTGGCGATCGTAACCCTAATCAATATCACCCCAAACTGGACGTAGGCTTTTACCTTCACCGTAAGGGGCCGAACCAGTATAAACCCTCGTGTTCCTTGTCCCACATAACCCCTTCAAGCTTCCTAGTTGCGATGGCTCTACGACTAAGTCCTAGCTCAAGGACATCTGCCGTGACAATTCCACGACAGTCAGTAAGGGACTTTTGTCATGTGCATTTAGTAGAACACTTCCATGCCTTGTTTTGCTATGTTAAGTTCTGTAGCATGTTGATTTCGTGCTCTGAACATTGCTACTTGATGCTGATTTCTGTCATGTCCAGTTTTTCACTAAGTCGGTGAACCTGTAATCTTTTGCACTTTTGCCATGCTTGTTTGAGCTTGATATGTTGTGAACTAGCCGTAGCTCAGTGTTCATCTTTTATCAAGCATCTCCTGTAGATTACTACCATGTGCTTTGTTGCTATGTTGGGGTGCTGTAGCTTGTTACTTGTTGCATTTTAAGTGCTATCTTGCTGTTAATCGCAGATTAGTGTCATTCTTGTTTTGCTTGCCATTTGCAAACCGTGCATCCGATTCCGGTGATCTTTATATCGATTTCGACCGAAATCATCTCATCTTTCCAGTGGCATGCTTGGTTTGACAAGTTACTGCCATGTTCATCATTTTCCTTCCGGAGCACGCATATGCATCGCATATCATATCTTGCATATCATACATGTTTTGCATCATGTTGCTTGTGCATTTCTCGTTGTTGATTGTGGTTCCGTTTGTTTGTGTTCTTGTCTTGGGTAGAGCCAGGAGACGAGTTCGTGAACGAGGAACCTGTCGAGTACGCTTACGAGGATCAAGTTTTTGACAACTCTGAGAACCTTGCAGGCAAGATGACCACCCCTCGAAATCAGTTCTATCTTTGCTATGCTAGTTGTTCGCTCTATTGCCATGCTCGCTACCTATCACTTGCTATATCATGTCTCCCATTTTAGCCATGTTAGCCTCTAACCATCCTGTCCTAGCAAACCATTGTTTGGCTAAGTTACCGCTTTTGCTCAGCCCCTCTTATAGTGTTGCTAGTTGCAGGTGAAGTTGAAGTTTGTTCCATGTCGGAACATGGATATGTTAGGATATCACAATATCTCTTATTTAATTAATGCATCTATATATTGGTAAAGGGTGGAAGGCTCGGCCTTATGCCTGGTGTTTTGTTCCACTCTTGCCGCCCTAGTTACTGTTATACGGGGATTATGTTCCTTGAGTTTGCGTTCCTTACGAGGTCGGGTGATTTATGGGACCCCCTTGACAGTTCGCCTTGAATAAAACTCCTCCAGCAAGGCCCAACTTTGGTTTTACTATTTGCCGCCTAAGCCTTTTCCCCCGGGTTTTCGCGAGCCCGAGGGTCATCTTATTTTAACCCCCGGGCCAGTGTTCCTCTGAGTGCTGGTCCAAACTAGAGCCACTTGCAGCGCCACCTTGGGGAAACTCGAGGATTGGTTTTAGCTGTACGTAGTGTTCATCCGGTGTGCCCTGAGAACGAGATATGTGCAGCTCCTATCGGGATTTGTCGGCACATTCGGGCGGCTTTGCTGGTCTTGTTTTACCATTGTCGAGATGTCTTGTAAACCGGGATTCCAAGACTGATCGGGTCTTTCCGGGAGAAGGTTTATCCTTCGTTGACCGTGAGAGCTTATGATGGGCTAAGTTGGGACACCCCTGCAGGGTATTATCTTTCGAAAGCCGTGCCCGCGGTTATGAGGCAGATGGGAATTTGTTAATGTCCGGTTGTAGATAACTTGTCAAATGACCCAAGTAAAATACATCAACTGCGTGTGTAGCCGTGATGGTCTCTTCTCGGCGGAGTCCGGGAAGTGAACATGGTCTGAGTTATGTATGACGTAAGTAGGTGTTCAGGATCACTTCTTGGTCATTGCTAGATGACGTACGTTCCGTTGCTTCTCTTCTCGCTCTCATTTGCGCAAGTTAGCCACCATATATGCTTTTGCCGTTGCAGCTCCACCTCTTTGCACCATCCTTGCCTACAAGCTTAAATAGTCTTGATCTCGCGGGTGTGAGATTGCTGAGCCCCCGTGACTCACAGATTCTACCAAAACAGCTGCAGGTGCCGACGATGCCAGTGCAGATGATGGCGTCGATCTCAAGTGGGAGTTCGACGAGGAACGTGGTCGTTACTATGTGTCTTTTCCTGACGATCAGTAGTGGAGCTCAGTTGGGACGATCAGGGATCTAGCATTTGGGGTTGTCTTATTTTCATCTGGTTTTTGACCGTCGTCGGTCTATATGATTGTATTTTGGATGATGTATGATGATATTTATGTATTGTGTGAAGTGGCGATTGTAAGCCAACTCTTTATCCCATTCTTGTTCATTACATGGGATTGTGTGAAGATGACCCCTCTTGCGACAAAACCACTATGCGGTTATGCCTCTAAGTCGTGCCTCGACACGTGGGAGATATAGCTGCATCGTGGGCGTTACATTCTCCTACTGGTTCGATAATCTTGGTTTCATCAATGAGGGAAATACCTACTGTCGCTGTGCTGTACCATCCCTTCCTTTTTGGGGAAATACCGTCGTAGTCCTAGCAGACAGGAGCTTTCTGGCGCCATAGCTAGGGACACATCAGCCATTCCTCTCAAGGAATCTCCCTCAAAGGCGAACGCGACGCAGACGTGTGGCAGGGTATACAAAGGATCTTCAAGACCACCTCTTCTTTTTAGGACCTGTATACAGCTTTCCCATGTTCACAAATTCTCGGAATGTAAAATATCCTTGATGCTTATGGCATCCTCTGTAATAACACGTTTTGACGTATCAATCAGACTATAATACAAACGGTTTCGCCTAACCCTGTTCGGTATTGGCTTACTTTCTGATACGTCTCCGTCTTATCTACTTTTCCAAACACTTTTGCCATAAGCATGATTTGAATGGAACTAACCCGGACTGACACTGTTTTCAGCAGAATTGCCATGGTGTTATCTTTGTGCAGAAACAAAAGTTCTCGGAATGACCTGAAACTTCACGAAGATTATTTTTGGAAATAATAAAAAATACTGGCGAAAGAATCAAGGCCAGGGGGCCCGCACCCTATCCACGAGGGTGGGAGGCGCGCCTGCCCCCTGGGTGCGCCCCCTGCCTCGTGGGCCCCCTGGAGCTCCACCGACCTCAACTCCAACTCTATATATTCACGTTCGGGGAGAAAAAAATCAGAGAGAAGGATTCATCGCATTTTACGATACGGAGCCGCCACCAAGCCCTAATCTCTCTCGGGAGGGCTGATCTGGAGTCCGTTCAGGGCTCCGGAGAGGGGAATCCGTCGCCGTCGTCATCATCAACCATCCTCCATCACCAATTTCATGATGCTCACCGTCGTGCGTGAGTAATTCCATCGTAGGCTTGCTGGACGGTAATGGGTTGGATGAGATTTATCATGTAATCGTGTTAATTTTGTTAGGGTTTGATCCCTAGTATCCACTATGTTCTGAGATTGATGTTGCTATGACTTTGCTATGCTTAATGCTTGTCACTAGGGCCCGAGTGCCATGATTTCAGATCTGAACCTATTATGTTTTCATGAATATATGTGAGTTCTTGATCCTATCTTGCAAGTCTATAGTCACCTACTATGTGTTATGATCCGGCAACCCCGAAGTGACAATAATCGGGACCACTCCCGGTGATGACCATAGTTTGAGGAGTTCATGTATTCACTATGTGTTAATGCTTTGGTCCGGTATTCTATTAAAAGGAGGCCTTAATATCCCTAGTTTCCAATAGGACCCCGCTGCCACGGGAGGGTAGGACAAAAGATGTCATGCAAGTTTTTTCCATAAGCACGTATGACTATATTCAGAATACATGCCTACATTACATTGATGAATTGGAGCTAGTTCTATGTCACCCTATGTTATAACTGTTGCATGAATAATCGCATCCGGCATAATTATCCATCACCGATCCAATGCCTACGAGCTTTTTACATATTGATCTTTGCTTAGTTACTTTACCGTTGCCACTGTTACAATTACTACAAAACTATCACTATTACTTTTTCCACCGTTACCGCTACTATCATACTACTTTGCTACTAAATACTTTGCTGCAGATATTAAGTTATCCAGGTGTGGTTGAATTGACAACTCAACTGCTAATACTTGAGATTATTCTCTGACTTTTTGTCGAATCAATAAATTTGGGTTGAATACTCTACCCTCGAAAACTGTTGCAATTCCCTATACTTGTGGGTTATCAAGACTATTTTCTGGCGCCGTTGCTGGGGAGCATAACTCTATTCTTTGAGTCACTTGGGATTTATATCTCCTGGTCACTATGAGGAACTTGAAAGACGAGAAAACCATAATTTATCCTTCAACTACGAGGGGAGGTAAGGAACTGCCATCTAGCTCTGCACTTGATTCACCTTCTGTTTTGAGTAAACTTGCGACACCTAAACCTTCTTCTGCTATTAATTCTGATATGGCGCATGTTATTGATGATGCCACTTCTGCTATGCATGATACTTATGATGAAACTACTTCTATGCTTGATAATACTGTGCCACTAGGTGAATTTCTTGATGAACAACTTGCTAGGGCTAGAGAGAATGAAATTAGTGAAACTGATAATATTGATGAAAGTGATGATGAAGATTCTCCCCCTAGATATGAATTACATGTTGTGCCTGAGGGTTATGTTACGGATGAAGAAACTGCTAGGGACTTTCTTGCTTGCAATGATAGAAGTGATCTTAAGAAATTATTAGCTAAGCTGAAGGAAAAAACTCTGAATGCTAGAATGAAATATGATCCTGCTTATGCTACTTCACCTATTTTTGTTACTGATAAGGATTATGATTTCTCTGTCGATCCTGAGGTAATTACCTTGGTTGAATCTGATCCTTTCTATGGCTATGAATCTGAAACTGTTGTGGCACATCTTACTAAATTAAATGATATAGCCACCCTGTTCACTAATGGTGAGAAAGCTCGCTACTATTATATCCTTAAAATATTTCCGTTATCATTAAAGGGTGATGCTAAGATATGGTTTAATTCTCTTGATCCTGGTTGTGTGCGTAGTCCCCAGGATATGATTTACTACTTCTCTGCTAAATATTTCCCTGCTCATAAGAAACAAGCTGCTTTAAGGGAAATATATAATTTTGTGCAAATTGAAGAAGAGAGTCTCCCACAAGCTTGGGGGAGGCTTCTCCAATTACTCAATGCTTTGCCTGATCACCCTCTCAAGAAAAATGAAATACTTGATATCTTTTATAATGGACTAACCAATTCTTCCAGAGACCACCTGGATAGTTGTGCTGGTTGCATTTTCAGGGAAAGAACAGTTGATCAAGCTGAAATTCTATTGAATAATATGTTGACTAATGAAAATAATTGGACACTTCCGGAACCAACTCCTAAGCCAACTCCAAAGAAAAGGGGTGTTCTATTTCTCAGTCCTGAAGATATGCAAGAGGCAAATAAATCTATGAAAGAAAAAGGTATAAAAGCTGAAGATGTTAAGAATTTACCTCCTGTTGAAGAAATACATGGTCTTAATTTGCCGCGTGTTGAAGAAATACATGCTCTTGATAACCCGACACAGGTAGTAAATGTAAATTCTCTCTATAGATATGATAAAGCTGAAATCCCTCCTACTAAGTTTGCTAGCCAATGCTTAGATGAGTTTGACAATTTTATGGTTAAGCAAGAAAACTTCAATGCTTATTTTGGTAGAGAATTAAAACGCAATGCTTATATGATTGAACACTTGAGTGATTATATGTCTAGAGTTAAAGGTGAACTTAAACTCATTAGTAAACATGCTTCTAGGGTTACCACTCAAGTTGAACAAGTACTTAAAGCTCAGAATGATTTGCTCAATGAATTGAATAGTAAGAATAATGACTTTGTTGTTAGAGTTGCAACTAGAGGGGGTAAAGTGACTCAGGAACCTTTGTATCCTGAGGGCCACCCTAAGAGAATTGAGTAGGATTCTCAGAGAAATAATGTTGATACACCTAGTCCTTCTAAGAGGAAGAGAAAGAAAACTGATAGGACTGTGCATGCTTCTAGTGAACCTGTTGTTGCACACCTAAGAATCCCAATGATACTTCTATTTATGATGATGAAACACAATCTAGTGATGAACATGAACCTAGTGATAATATTAATAATGATGTTCATGTTGATGCTCAACCTAGCAATGATAATGTTGTAGAGATTGAACCTGTTGTTGATCTTGATAACCCACAATCAAAGAATCAACGTTATGATAAGAGAGACTTTGTTGCTAAGAAGCACGGTAAAGAAAGAGAGACATGGGTTCAGAAACCCATGCCTTTTCCTCGCAAACCATCCAAGAAAAAGGATGATGAGGATTTTGAGCGCTTTGCTGAAATGATTAGACCTATCTTTTTGCGTATGCGATTAACTGATATGCCCAAAATAAATCCTTATGCTAAGTACATGAAAGAAATTGTTACTAATAAAAGAAAGATACCAGAAGCTGAAATTTCCACCATGCTTGCTAATTATACTTTTAAGGGTGGAATACCAAAGAAACTTGGAGATCCAGGGGTACCAACTATACCATGCTCCATTAAAAGAAACTATGTTAAAACTGCTTTATGTGATCTTGGAGCTAGCGTTAGTGTTATGCATCTCTCTTTATATCGTAGACTTGATTTGAATAAGTTGACACCTACTGAAATATCTTTGCAAATGGTTGATAAATCAACTGCTATACATGTCGGTATTTGTGAGGATGTGCCTGTTGTGGTTGCAAACGTTACTATTTTAACGGACTTTGTTATTCTTGATATTCCCGAGGACGATAGCATGTCTATTATTCTTGGAAGACCCTTTTTGAATACTACAGGGGCTGTTATTGATTGCAACAAAGGCAATGTCACTTTTCATGTTAATGGCAATGAGCATACGGTACACTTTCTAAGGAAACAACCTCAAGTTCACAGTATAAACTCTATTGGAAAAATTCCATCGATTATTTTTGGAGGTTTTGAATTCCCTCTTCCTACTGTTAAAAAGAGATATTATATTCTTATTATTGGGGACGTGCATATCCCTGTTGAGGTAACTTAGTGCTATTCAAAAATTCTCCGGTTTCATGCAATTCGTAATGAGTTTGTTAACAAGACCTGATCAACCTTGTTAGTGGATTCCTTTTGATGAGCATGAGATGGATGAAGTTAGAAAGCACAACCTTCTGTACCCTCCTTTTACTCTCTGTTATTTAGTTGAAATAAAGTAAAAATAGTATTTTCTGTCTGTTTTCTGAATTATCCGTGCAATGTAAAATACCCCGAAAATCAAAGTTCTCCAAATGCCCTGAAATTGAAATATGATTTTTTCTGGAATATTTGAGAATATCTGGCACTGAGAACACATCAGGGGGAGCTGGCACCTGGCCGAGACTCCCATGCCGACGGCCGTGCCATGCAAGCAGCGATAGAAGCCGGGTGCGCGGAGAGCGACGAGTCGGCGGCCAGCGCCTCCGCGTTCGTCACCATCATCGAGGAGTAGAACACGGGAGGCCGCCGCCGCTTGGGTCCCATGAAGGCCACCGCGGAGGCGACGCCGGCGTACACAGCAGGTGTCTTGCCGGATCCTTTTGTTGCAAGGACCTTCGTCGACCCCACATGGGCTCCACGGAAGAGGGGAATGTTAGGATGAACTCGAGCCGGTGCCGTCCATGGCGAAGTAGTGGCCGGTGATGAACTCGAACCGGTCCCGGCCACCATCATCTTCGGCACCAGCCAATGATATCAGTTGGGCACTGGAGAAGCGAGCCATCCTTTGCGCTGAAGCATATACCTCTGGGGCTCCCGGCAGTCCGGTGATCGTGTTGCCCGACATGAGGAACACAAATCGATCGGTGGGCGACCATTTAGGCCAGGTATTGTATACCTGTGCTATCCAGAAATAGCACCGTGTAGTTCATTTGAATGTAATGAAATCCATCTTGTTTGTATGAAAATCCGGTATTTTATATGATTTCCGTCGTTGTTTATATGAAATATCAGTTTGTCTACGTGTTTGCGTGAATTTCGTCCAGTTGGTTGAGTTGCTGTCATAATGTGTGCGGCTACGGTTGGATGGCGTAATTTGCGGGTCGCCGGTCGTTCTGCGGGCGGCTTGGGCGGCGTTGTGGGACAAAAAAACACAGCTCGTGCGAGCTCGTCTCCAATGTGCGCGCTGGAGGATGCATGCCAGCATGAGCACCCGAGCCATTCCTCGTTCATCCGTGGCAAAGGCACCGGTGGACAAAAGGGTCGCCAATATTTTGGCTACCCCGGGAAAGATCCAAACAGCCCCTCCCAACAGATTCAAATCCCTTGTTCGCCGTGGAATTTTGCCATGTGTTGTTTTCATGGACTAGCAAGATGCATGTGCATTGCATGGAACATCAAGATGCATTTTTTTACAAACTCCCGCATGCATGCAAGGGATAATTAATGTCCTCCTTTGCTAGTACCACGAGGCAAACACCATTAATATTGCATCGATTAGTGTTAGTGGCCTTGTATATCTACAAATTGTAATTTTGATAGTGGCCCCTTGTATATAAAAATGGAGGGAGAAAGATGAGAGATAAGGTGAGGAGGAGTGGGGCGTGGTGGTGACTGGTGGTCGGACAGGGCGGAGGCATGGGGATGGACGGCGCATTATGTCTAGGTTTGTATCTCTCTCACACACACCCACGTAGGTGGGGGATGTGCACGAAGAGAAGAGGTGCACACACGGCGCACGTACTCCCGTCTCTTTCCCAACCACACCCGCGCGGGTACACGGTGGAGCTCATTTCTGTACGAAAAAGGCAGCCCACGTGGTAATTTGGCACGTGTACTGGTTGTCCACTTGGTGGAGGGAGGATCGTCTACCACGGGTGAACAAACAAATTGCGACTTGACGCATTATGTTAAATTAAAAAAAGAGGCAAACCATGTGGGGCCTACCTTAGAGGCAAGGCTCTATACACTGGAGTACTTTTGATGTGTCGCGTCAACTCGCAGAACGAGGAGAAGCTTGCTTAGTACGTCGTCTCCCCCGCCCACAGGCGCGGTGGCTCGCAGGATGAGGTGAAGCTTGCTTACGAGTAGTAGTAGTAGTAGTAGTACTACTACTACTACTACTGTACGCCTTTACGCCCGCTCCCTCGCCCACGCGCGCGGTGGCTCGCAGCACGAGGAGAAAATTTTACTACTCCCTCCGTTTACTCCTCGTCCCTACTACGTACTTTGGTTAGTACTCCCTCCATTTACCTATACAAGGCCACTATAAAAAAATACATTTTGCATCTATACAAGGCCACAAATAGTAATCGAGACAAAAGTTACTACGCCCTCCTTTCCAGTTTATGGCTCAATTTCAAAATCTCTCCAACCAAGGTAGACGGTGAGTGGTCGAATTAATTTCGTAGTTTGCACAAGTAATTAGTACGCTCGTTTTTCTCAAGAAGTTATGTTTACCGAGGCATTAATTAGAATGAATGCATGAATGACCACTAAATTTCCATGAACTTGTACATGCATTGGTTAGTTTCCTCTTGACACTGCTTGCGTCGGGTGATCTAACGCACCTCGAAATCCAACATGTAATGGTACTACTACTAGTATAGTAGAATTGAGACTTATCAAACGGAAAACGAATGTTTTTTAGATGAGCCCTATAAACCCTAGTGGGTACGTACTCCATAAAAACAGATTTTTCCAAAACTAAGTCGCTCCCTTTCATGAATTCTGTAGTATACTCCTCCGTCGACGCTCCCTTTCATGAATTCTGTACTTCCTGTCACCGACATGTGGGACATATAGCAACCGGGTCGACGTGTCAAGCACCAAATAACAGTGCAGAACAGCAGGGGGACGCACCCCACTCGTACCGGCCCAGTAGTAGTAATGAGCAATGAGACGTCAAATCACAATGCCGCACCTTCCCAGACGGACGAAGCAACCATTATTTCGCACTTCGGTTCGCCATCATCTCAAACCACGTAGTATTGCTTCTGCCTCACGAGGGACACGCGCATCGCCTTGGTACATCATGACACGTGGGACCGCATGACAGGCCATGCTCCCCCGTCGATCGCTCGGTAAAATCACCTCATTTTTACTATACTTCCTCCGTATCGGTTTACTACATGGCATGCACGTCGTTCTAGGTTGAGAATTTAACTGGCTATATATGTGATGAACAGTACTCTAGCCTTTTAAAAAATGTATACTTTTGTACAGTAGTACTATCGATGGATTGCGCCATGGAGCAAAAATTGAAATTAAAAAAAAGGTGGTACATATAGAGAGCGCTCGTCGCCAAATTATGCATATAGTACTATTAAAAAACCTAGTACGTGCTTAATTGGGGTGCTAAATTCTATTAAAGAAATACTAGTAGTCTGTACATACTGAAGAGTTAAAGTAACGAGAAGAAACATAACATAGTTCTGCTGGGGGCTCAGCACAACACACCCCTCAAAATAAACTAAGCACACCTGAAATTAAACTATGCAACTAATCCGGTAGACACTGCATTAGAAGTTTAGAACCACCATGAGCAACGACACTGCCACCTTACTCGGGGTCCTCGTCCACGTCCTCGACTTCGTCCTTGTCCCTCTTCCTCTTGGCCGATACTTCTTTGCTTGAACCGCACACTTGGTTGTTGCTCTTCATCCAACCCTTGTAGATATTGAAACAAAGGTAGCCATCCATTGCAGCGTAGTGGATGTGGTCTATATCTAGTACATTCCGCTGCCATGCATGACGATGAAACGTGTAATGAGGTTTCTCCAGTTTACGGTACGAAGGATGAACCATGGCTCCTGCCAGGGTCAGCATTGAAGGCTGACGAGAGGGCACCGGCCGATTCTTCTGGAGGTCGAAGGGGTTGCCTACAACGAGGCCTATCCGACCCAGGACTTCTTTGTCGTTCTTAAAGTCTACAGTAACGAACTTCACTATTTTGTCCTTGAGGAAGTTCTTAAAATCCTGGCACTCAATGTCGGCATGGCATATGTGGTAGACCAAAGCAAACGTTATGTACGCAAACCTGGATCACGGTGGGCTTCTTCCTCTCTTCGTCCTTTAGATCCTTCTCTCGTCCCAGGACTGTGGTGTACTCAACATCTAGCCCAGCGACCCACTCATCATCTGAGTTTTCAAACATGCGTCTGAAGCGAGAAAGGCATCCTTTCACTGTCGCGGAAGAACGGGTGTAGATGACGTCGAACTCATCGCCGGTGATGGTTCTAACCTTGTACTCACCGCCGATCGTGGAGATTTGGGACGCCATGGATTTGGGAGGAGGGTTAGGATTAGTGGAATTGTCGTAATGTGAATGGATGGGACGACTAGGAGCGAACCGCCGTAGTATTGAAGGACGTGCGGAGACGAGTAGGAGCGAACTGCCAGCGTGCGAACGGCAGGGTAGTGGCTTTCCATTCTCCCATGATACGGGCTTCCGAGAGCCCTTGGATCTGAGATCGAACGGTTGCATGGCGTGATTCTAGACCTATGGGTGAATATCCTATCCTGGATGGTTATTCTGCAAATTTTCAGCAACTTAGCATGCGACCGTTTGATCTTAGATCCAAGGGCTGCCAGTAGCCCGTATCATGGTCGCGCCTACCACGACCGTCGCGTCGCTCGCGCGGTCGCGCCCTTGGAGATTTAACACGGTGCGTTAGGCTATCTGATGTTGGCATGTCATACATAGTCATCACTTAGTCACTCATACTACAACAAGGTTGGCTATAAGTGTATTTTTTTACTCCTCTCTATCTCTTTCTTCGTACTCCCTCCGTCCCATAATATAAGAACGTTTTTGACACTAGTGTAGTGCTAAAAACGTTCTTATATTATGGGACACAGGGAGTACTAGTATTTATTGCATTTGCCAAGGAGTGACCTCTTCCAATGAAATGGTGTTGCTAAGTTTGCTTCATTTAATTAGCTATAGACTCAAAAATGTCTTTTCACCTAGGTACACGTGCTTAGCACCGTTTCTTCCTTGGGTCACCAAACTATTCTCTCTCTTCTTGATTAACTTGCCACATCAGACTTTATGCCTATGTGGCAAGCTTAAGCACCTGTAGGAGCAAGTAAAAGTAAGTACAATAGTGCGCTTTACATAGCATTTTTGCATATGTGGAGGAAAGAGAGGCAAGGAAAAAGTGGAGAAGTGGGCTCTCATGCAAGAGCCAGCCTCTACTACATGGTGGAGCATTGGGAGAGGCACCTGTATGGAGGTGATCAGGAATCAGGAGACTCACGCCGGTCGTAGCGCCGCAGTTAAAATGATAATGGCAAGTCAAATCATGGGGCCCAATCTGTCCACAAGTAACTCGCTGTCAAATCACACAGCCCTACGTTTGCAGCAGCCTACTCCCTCGTCTTCTCGCGTCTCTGTCGAACCTACTAGGCGGAACTGCCCCGCCTACCGCGCAGGAAAAGCCCCGCCCTCGACTTTTAAATACAACTACATCCGCTTAAGAATCCAATGATATACTTTTTGTGACATAGTAACTCATATTTAGTTAGTCAAATGGATGACCTAGAACTACGTGCAGGCCCTATAAACCGAGAAGCCTAAAAATAAAAAAAAACCGAGACAGAGAGGGTAGTTCAGCACGTATCTTTTTAGATCAATATAGTCGGGATTCACCAAGGAGCAAAACCAAGTGGTAGGTTGCTCCTGTCGTGTTGGCGTAGCAACTCAAGCAGGGTCAGTCCGCACATGAAATGGCGACACACTTAACAGGACCCCTTTGGCCGACATGTGGCTCATCCACCGTCTTGTTCCACCTTCGATGCACCAAATTACAGTTCGGAGCAGCAGTTGGAATTGGAGGCACCCCGGTCGTAGCGCCGCAGTAGTAGAAAATGAGCGATGAGAGGTCAAATCACAAAGCCCCACCTTTCCCGCATTAAGCTGGACGGACGAAGCAACCATCATTTCACTCTAGGGCGCAAGAGCATAAAGAAAAGAGAAAACAATGATGCGTGCGGCAGCTACCTAGGGCACCCTAGGGTAGGGGTCTCCACTACAGATCCTTTTTTTTTAAAGCGCCTCCACTACAAATCGGCTTCTCCCTCGTCCTCCTGAAGAAAACCGATGATGAGTGCGGCGGTAGGGTTTGTAGGAGTACTACGGCGTGCGGGGCCATGTCGTAGTAAACGGGTTCGAGTCGACGCCTTAAATATGTGTGGGCCGCTTGGTTTTACGGGAACGAGGCAGCATTTTGGGTTCGGGGACCAGTGGAGATATAGTACGTACAAAAAATTGTGGACGTAGGTTCGACCGAAAGGCAATGATGCATGGGCCCTGCATTTTGATATACCCGGGGCTGCGTGAAATTTGCTACTCTACTCAAAACTAGTAAGGTACACATGTATTGAACGCATGAGATTTCGAAAGCAAATTATGAATGAATACACACTGTAGCATGTAAAGCTTTGAGTCATATATGCATGATGTAGATGTTCGTTTAGTTCTTATAGTTCATCTCATTCAAAATCAAGTAGTTTTATAAAAATGTTAAGATTCATGGGGTTGTGCATTGTAAATCATAAAGTAAAAAACGAATAATGGCAATTCATTTAGAAAAAAATCAATTATGATACAGAAGATTCTAGAACAAAGGAGAAGTGCTTGTGTTTTGAGGTTTGTGCATTATGCTTAAGTTCAACCATGGAGTCTACTAAATTGTACATGTGGCAGATCTAGTGGAATGTTGATGATATCCAACAGCCAGTAGTGCTCGGATTTGCCTATCTCTGCACTCTCGGATTAGCTTCATCCAGCGACCATCTTTCAAAGTTATTGGCACACTATATAGTTCTTGTGCCATAGTTGCATGTTTTGGAAAAAAGCTACTAGTGGGTTGTACTATCTATTTAGGAATAGAAGATGTATACATGGAAGTTGTAGGGAAAGAGATGACATGGAGCATCTCAATTCCTATGAGTAGGGATTGGAAAAGAGATGTCATTTGGTTCACATCATAGGAACTTTTCTATTGAATCTAGAGATGACATGTATCTCAATTCCTATGAGGAGGGATTAGAAAAGAGATGTAATTTGGTTCATATCATAGGAACTTTTCTATTGAATATACGCTAATGTTTATTTTCCTTTGAAATTAAGGGAGTATAAGAATCCATTCATATGAACCAAGTGGCTCTAAAGCTATAGAAATGATATCATGTTTATTTCCTTTGAAATGTGGAGTATATGAATCTATTCCTATGAACCAATTGGCTCTAAAGGAAAAAATCCTATAAAAATCATATCATATAGAGTTCCTATGATATTCCTCGACACTAAAGGATGCTTGAAATTGTTGCGGGTGATACGATGGTCTTTCTTTGTAGACTCCTCACCCATCCTTATAGTTACCTCTCGAAGATGAATGAAATGATATATACATGGTATTCTACATGTGCAGTTTGGTACACGAAAACTCGGTAAAAGTTTGCGAGGTTCGAATTTTCAATAAAGCTATATGCACTGCATTTCGGAACGGAGGGAGCATACGGCAGTTGCTAACACTCACGTGGAAGATTTGTGTGTAGGAGGAGTGGCTGTTCTGTTAAATGACATGGCAAAACTGACACTGTCGGATGCCGATCTAACGGTTCTTACGGCGTTCGTCAGGAAAAGGCTTGTGGCGAACGTTTGTCGGATAATGATTTACGAACACATGCATTGCATTGATACGTGCCCCCCCCCTCTCTCACGCACACGCACCCTCACGAGTTACGACTCTCCCGAGTCCTCTCGCAGACTCGCACGTCGCATCCACCGTCTATCTGCAGGTAGACGTCACGCACATATGTGCTCTTCACACCCTACCCTCATAACTTCTAAAAAACAAAAGACGGCACGCACATTTTATTTTAGCTCACACGTCACACACTTATACTATTACTCTTGCGGCGAACGTTCTTTGGGCATAGTATATTGTACTCTCACGAAGAGAAGCGCTGCACGCACGCACTAGTTCTCTCACACCCACTCGCGGGTACACGTAGGAGCGCATTTTTTTGAAGCTGGTACAACAAAATCACTCCACTATATATAAAAGTAGGAGCCTTAGCACTTGCTTTACTAGGGTTCCTCTCGTTCACTCTCTCATGCTCTCCAGATCTAAGCAACACATAGGTGGCCACACTCTCTCTCAGCTCACGGCTGGTCACAAATCCGGCCGGACAACCTCGACCGGGGCAGGGGTGTAGGTGCATCGTTCACGCTGTCGTCGGCGGCGAGGGAGGAGACCAACGGCTTCCCGCGCGTCCCGATCGGCGGCCGTGTCGTTCTCTCCGAGAGAGCGCCGGCTCGGGAGGGCCTCCGACCCCTTGTTCCTCCCTGCGGTATTGTGGCCAAGATGCGGCCTCCCGACACCGTCTTTGCCACATGTCGACGACTCTCAGGTATATATTCCTTCGAAACCTACCTTGCTCTACTGCCCCAGCTCCCTTCGTGTGGATCCTTTTCTACTTCCGTCCGCTGTTCCAAAGCCACCTAGACTTCTACTATTATTAGAAGTAAGGCTAGTTCATACACCCGACTCAAAGCGTTGGTTCAAACAGGGAAGAAAGTGGGAAAGCTGTAGCATGAATCTAGGACTTGGTTCTAAGAGGAAACGGGGGAAAGTAGTAATATCTGTCACTGTTTAAATAACCGTATTTCGTATTCGCGCAAACAGGGATGTCTGTCTCCATATCGTTTCGAGATGTCTGTCTCCGTATCGTTTCTATCCACGCAATCAAAAGCACACACCTCAGTTTTAGTACAACTGGGCAAAATGAGATGGCTATCCCTCGTTGTCGTCCTCTAACCTCCCGTCTTCAAGGTATCCCTGCATTGGTAGTAACTAAGGTAGAATGACCAACGCAATCTAAAAGAAGCTGATTCGTACGTTTTACTTCCTGATTGCAGTGCAGGGACGAGCGAAAACAACTGCATCCTAGTCCGGAATGCACTTTCTACCAGTTCATCCATGGACCGAGGACTAGCTAGCACGGTTGCACGGCGGTTTTTTGGACAGGTGCGCGGACAAGAGGCATTGTGGTCTGCTTATTTCTGCAAATAGCGGTGCTTAAATTTAGTGGAATGCACAAGCATTTCAGCTGGTCAGTACACTGCATGGTTCAGTTCAGCATTCCAGCTGAGACCACAGTTATAATTGGTTATTCTGGAATGAGAGAACCTAACCCTGGATGGTGGCAACAAGAAAAAATCAGAGTGAACTCCAGGAAATTTAAGCCTGCCGGGAGGCCCTTTGCTCAGAGAAGCCTTGCTTGTTTTTTCCTGATTTGTAAACCTTCTCACAACTTTGTCTTTTGTTGTGAACTAGTATATGTTTGTTATGTTCTATGAATCATTGAGATGTATAAAATTGCTTAACTTATGCTTTTCAAGTTTTTTATGAAGACGAGTTTAATGTGAGTGTTCCACATGAGCGCTGGACTAGCGTGTGAACGTTTGGAATTTATTACATTGTGGTCTCAATTAACTACATGAACCATTGTAACAAGATACATAGTTGCTTATATGTCAGACAGCAGATTGTTGATTGTTAGCTGGTCGATAGCCTAGTGTTGAAGCGAGATGAGCCAATGTGCCGTGTTTTGCACAACTGCTTACAAGTGGGGTAGCACCAACAGTGTTTACAAGTACTTATGTATGAAGGAAATGTGCCCTAGAGGCAATAATAAAGTTATTATTTATTTCCTTATATCATGATAAATGTTTATTATTCATGCTAGAATTGTATTAACCGGAAACATAATACATGTGTGAATACATAGACAAACAGGGTGTCACTAGTATGCCTCTACTTGACTAGCTCGTTGATCAAAGATGGTTGTGTTTCCTAGCCATAGACATGAGTTGTCATTTGATTAACGGGATCACATCATTAGGAGAATGATGTGATTGACTTGACCCATTCCGTTAGCTTAGCACTCGATCGTTTAGTATGTTGCTATTGCTTTCTTCATGACTTATACATGTTCCTATGACTATGAGATTATGCAACTCCCGTCTACCGGAGGAACACTTTGTGTGCTACCAAACGTCACAACGTAACTGGGTGATTATAAAGGTGCTCTACAGGTGTCTCCGAAGGTACTTGTTGGGTTGGCGTATTTCGAGATTAGGATTTGTCACTCCGATTGTCGGAGAGGTATCTCTGGGCCCCTCCACCTCTTCCCCCTCTCTCTCCTAGTCCAACATGGAAAAGGGGGGGAGTCCTACTCCCGGTAGGAGTAGGACTCCTCCTGGCGCGCCTCTCCTCCTTGGCCGGCGGCCTCCCCCTTGCTCCTTTATATACGGGGGCAGGGGGCACCTCTACACACACAATTGATCAACGATCTATTAGCCGTGTGCGGTGCCCCCCTCCACCATATTACACCTCGATAATATCGTAGCGGTGCTTAGGCGAAGCCCTGCGTCGGTAGAACATCATCATCGTCACCACGCCGTCGTGCTGACGAAACTCTCCCTCAACAGTCGGCTGGATCGGAGTTCGAGGGACGTCATCGAGCTGAACGTGTGCTGAACTCGGAGGTGCCGTGCGTTCGGTACTTGATCGGTCGGATCATGAAGACGTACGACTACATCAACCGCGTTGTGTTAACGCTTCCGCTTTCGGTCTATGAGGGTACGTGGACAACACTCTCCCCTCTCGTTGCTATACATCACCATGATCTTGCGTGTGCGTAGGAATTTTTTTGAAATTACTACGTTCCCCAACAATGTATACGTCAGCGCACGGTTCTCGAACGAGTGCTCTATTTCATCAAAACACACACTGCTCGTAAGATAAACGTGATAACTTATGTCTTACCATGCCATATTCATGAAAAAACTAGTGAGGACGCATCTGTTTCGGCAACAATTACGATGGTTCTCACATGATTCACGGGCACACAAAAGTAGCAGCAGTTCCCATAGACGGATTCAAACAGAGTACTAGCCCCAGAGGGGTCGATAACAGGCAAGGTTCGAATAATTAGACACAATCCAAACTACTATTAAACACTAGCTGGGGCAACTATTTCATGCCTCGATCTAATTTGGGCTGGACAAAAGACGGACCTTGCCATGAACATCATCGAGGACGTCCCGCAGCAGCTCAATCCTGTGAACCTTCATGAAGACAACCTTGTGGCCTTGCCACTGATAAACTTGTTTGTGGAGGCATGCCACGTCATCTTCCTGCATAAGCTTGACAAGAACAGTATGCCTCACAAACGAAGGAGTAGCTTTGAACTTCTTGTGCTTCAGTACACCCTGGACAACACGCCTGACAACAGTGAGGCTGGAATACAACCCTTCATTGGTATAACCGCAAATGGCTTCCAAGATCCAACAGCCTAAGAACTATGTTTTCCCAGTACGTATATTCAGGTCGTCCGCCTCATAGCAAGTGACATGTACAACCACACAATCCTTGTCTGCATCAAGGCTCTAATTGAAACAGAAACAAATTCTGAATTACTTTTCAGTATAAGAAACACAAGTTATTTAAACCACTATGTATAGCATGGCATCGAAGCTAATAAAATTTTGCATTATTAATCACCACATACTTCCTTTTCTATAAAAAATCACCAGATACTTAGATGAAAAACCACAATCGAGATCGGCAAAGAAGGAAATCACCTTGGGCAGCTCAGCGGGGGGGGGGGGGGGGGCACATCCTCGAAGGGGGAAAACTGCTCCTGCAGTGCCACGGAGGCTATAACCTCAAGCGGGGCGTTGACCATCTCAGTAGTGGCCGTGAGCGTATCTGGGGTCGGCTCGGTGGTTGCCTCCATCTTCTTGGAGCTCTCTGTCTCATGGGGATCAGCCTCCCGCGTCTGCTCCAATATCGGCAGATCTTTGCCTGGTTCTCCTTGGTCCATCATGAAACTGACGAATACTAGGAGACCACTGAAAGGAAAACACAATTGCAATGATAATGAAACAAAAAAGAGAGTGAGGATCGGTTACTGCTTTGCAAAAGTTCTTTTTTTTCTCTGAACGAAAATATACCAACATCACGGATCCGCTTACCTTCCCTTCGTTCGGAGAGAAGAATAGTGGCAGATGCGAGTGTTGCCTTTCTTGAAGACGGTGAGGGAGAAGGGGATTCAGTGAAGAGTGAAATGATGGTTGCTTCGTCCGTCAAACTTAGACTGCGGGGAGGTGGGGTTTTGTGATACGATGGCTCGTTACTGCCGCGCTACGACCGGGGCGACTCTCCGCCTGCATACTGCCTTCTAATTTGGTGGATGGCATTTGGGCCCGCGCGCTGCATGGCCCGCATGTCGGTGAACAAAAGTATAACGGCATTCAGTAGAGGGAGACGTTTCAATGACCTAGGAGGAGCCAGAAGCGGTAGAGTGTCTCCACTGTACTACTAGTAGTAATTGTTTTTCTGGGTAGCTGTAGAGTGTCTCCACTGTACCAGTAGTAATTGTTTCTCTGGGCCCAAGACAAAACAGCCCATCCACACTAGTAAATAGTAAAATCAATTCAAAAGCCCATATATTTACTGAATGAGAGGCGCTACCCACACCCAGCACACCGCCCCCCCCAAAAACATGGGTGCTCTTCTTCCTCCTCGCTCCCACCCACCTCACGTCAGCTCGCTCCACTCGTACCCCCAAATTCCTCACCTCACTCCTACAGAAAACCCCAGCTCCCCTTCTTCCTCACTCCTACAGAAAACCCCCAGCTCCCCTTCTTCTTCGCTCGCACTACAACTAGGCTCGTCATTCGTTACTCTGCTCAAATCCGTGAGCGCGACGCGACGCCCTCGAGGAAAATGGAGTCGGTTGACCCCATCGCCAAGAAGATGAGGCTCCCGCCAGCGGCGACGCCTGTTGTAGATCCTGCACCTGGCAGCGCGGGGAGAAGCGGCAACCCCGCCCCCACCGGATCCCAGGAACCCGTAGAATCTCGGGTGGACCGCATCAGCGATCTCCCGGACGCCGTCCTTGGGGAGATCATCTTGCTTCTCCCCACCAAGGATTGCTGCCGCACCCAAGTCCTCTCAATTCGGTGGCGCCCTCTATGGCGCGCCATGCCCCTTAATCTCGACTGTCGTCAGCTATCTCTCTTCAATGATTTTGAAATCCCCATAGCCATCATCTCCTCCCACCAGGGCTCCGTTCAAAGCCTCTGCATCCCGTCATGCTACCTGAGCAAGCATACCATGCCCTGCATGGTGGAAGCTTGGCTGAAATCCCCTGAATTCACAGAACTACAGCTGCTTGAGTTCTACTATTCCCCTGGAAATCACATACCACATACCGAACGCCATGAACTTGTGCCCTCAGCACCGATGTCCATCTCGCGGTTTTCGTCCTCTCTCCACACTGCCACCTTTGCGCTGTGCTACCTACCAGACAATCTGGTACTAAACCTTCGACTCCCATTTCTCAAGAAACTCTCACTTGTGCGGGTTCGTATATCGGAGGCCTCATTGCACAGCATCATCCACTCCAGTTGCCCTGCGCTGGAGTGCTTGGTGCTTGATTTCACAGTTAGAATCGGTTGTCTCCAAATAAAGTCGCCTAACCATGTAAGAATTGGAATTTCTTTTGACGGAAGGCAGCTCATCATCCAAGATGCCCCTTCACTTCAAAGGTTGATCCTTGATTCTAGTTATTCACCGTTGCAAATAACCGTCCTCTCTGCGCCTAAATTGGAGACCTTGGGTGTAATACATGATCTCTGTGCTCATTTCAATATGGTGTTTGGCTCCACAGTTCTTCAGGTACTTTATATTATCATCTACACTTGTAACCATAAGCTGCATTTTAAATTTCTGCGCATAATTTATATATCATCTTGGAGTATACATTTTGTACTAATATTATGTTCTATGCTCAATGAAGAGTTTCTCCATGGATGGCCTATCAATGGTGCTGGATTCTGTCAAGATCTTATATATACAAATGAATAGTTTTGATCTGAACAAGATTATTGGCTTGCTGCAATGCTTTCCATGTCTGGAGAAGTTGTATATAAAGGTGATAATTTCACGCACATTGGAAGCCCGCATATAGTGTACTAGAATTAACCGTTCAGCTGTTGCTCTTTCGACACTCTTCTTTTAGACCTTAACTATTTTCAATCTTCGTGTCTATTTAGGCAACAGGACGGGGTAAGAAAGTTATAACCAAACGGTGGATTCGTAAGCATCGGGATTTTCTCACTTCTCATGAGATTCGATTGAAGACAATAACGCTAGAACGATATGTAGCCAACCGTGCAAACACAAGATTTGTCACATTCTTCCTGCTGAATGCGAGGTTACTATTGTCCATCAGCCTTAAGTTTATCAGCAGCATGGTTTTGACGGATGGGTATGTCGAAGAGCAAAAAAAGGAGTTTCAGGTGGGCAAAAGAGCTTCTGAACGTGCCGGGCTTCTATTTACAACATATTGTGGTCATAATCTAGTAAATTTTACGACCCAGGATGTTCATTCTATGGACCTGACCGATCCATTTGACTGTGACTGCCGAAAACAGTGCTGGAGTTAGATGTTGTTGCCCTTTTCAATCTAGTTTTTTTTTGTAAACCTGATGAACAATTAACCCTCGTGCTTTTGTACAGTTTGTAAGCTGGAGTTAGATGTTCCTGCCCTTTTCAACTCGGCTGTGACTGTCATATTTTCTAGATGTTCCTGCCCTTTTCAACTCGGTTGTGACTGTCATATTTTCTTTGAAACAAGGCAAATGGCTTGCCATTCGTTTAATTTAGAGTAAAATATTGTAACAGATCCCAACCAAGGGAAATAACATCACTCTAGCCGGCTGCTTGAGCTCACTGTGCATTACAGAAGCCAAGTGATTAGCCCCCACCAGCACCCACAAACTTATTTCGAACTAGCACATCAAATGGGCTGTAAATTTTCATAGGAAAGGCTGCATGATCGTGACAGATTTGGATTCTGACATTTGGGACCCGCGAGGAAATAGCCTATCCAAGGTGGTGTCGACTTACTAGCCAGTCAACAAACGATTCTGCCTACCAGCCGTTGGATTGACATCCAACAGCTTTCGTGTATCTTCTATCTCTTGTCTTCTTCTTCCTCCAGCCGCCCAAACCAAACCACCCCATCGGCTCCGCCTGCTCCCGCCTCCCATGGCTGGCTGCGCCTCCGCCGCCCTACCGTACGTACCCTCCAACGTTGGCCAGTCCCTCCCTCTATTCCCCCACACGTCATGTTATTCTCCGGCGACGTCAGCCCCAACACGCACCCGCGCCCGAACCAGTCAACCCTCGTACTCCCCTCCGCCTGCGACTGGACCGGCGCATCTTCAACGGCTCCTGTTCGTTCCGTACGAGGCCTTGCCGTCGTCCTCCGCCTTGCGGCCTTGGTTCGCTCACCGTGCGCGGTGCGTCGCCCTCTTGCATTGTCAACGTCGTCAATAACAGAGAGAAACAAGGAGATGACTGTACGTGGAGAGGATGACAGTAGGGACCCACCAGCGTCATGGCAGTACGCAAGCAAGTGCCTCTATAGTACAAGCCCAAAAATATGGTTCCTCCTAATGGTTGGACATCTGGGGTTCACGCCATTGTCAACGTAGTCAATAAACGAGAGAATTACACTACGAGCGAATGACACCAGGGACCCAGCAAGTCGCGCAGTTTTTTTAGGAACAAGCAATTGTTATTTATACTAGTTTTAGCGACGGATCAGGGTGACAACGGGGTTGTGCGGGGGCTGTGGCCCGTCTAGCCAGGGTTTTATTTATGTTTACCACATCATGAGCCCAGTTGTGTTTTTTTTTCTTCTGAAAATGGCTAGCCCAGTTCTTTTTTTTAAGAAATACCCAAACAAGGCCTACTTGCTTTATCGGCCCTGCTGGGCTGCAAATCTTTCAAGACGAGGAGAGTTTCATTCGGTTTACCCAGAAATGGGTTGTACATTTTTAAAACACATCAAACCGGGAATTAGTTTCAATTTTTTTTCATTACAAGATCTTAAATTCCATTGATTTTTATGCGTGGACAATTATTTGGATTTTATATTTATATAAATTATTTTTCAAAATAGTTTGAATGTGAATCGATATTTCTGGATTAAAAACAGTTGACCGCACCGAATTATGCAAAATTTCGTATACTTATTAACCGTGGCCACAATATGGGGTGTAATGCTAACAAAAAGAAGATGGGCTCCAAAAAATTCTTAAGAATTAGCAAATGGGTTGTACATTATTAGAAATAATGGCAGATGGGTTGTATGCTGTTTTCCACAGATTTGCGGCTGACTTGTGCGCCTACTACAGGTTGACGCGTATGCTTTCATTAAAAAAAGGTTGACGCACACGCAACGCCCTGTCAACTTAGTCAACACACGAGAGCAGTGACTATTGGATGTCCATCCAACGGCTGTCGTGCTTCTAAAATCTCTGCTCTTCATGCTCCAGCCGCTCAAACAAGCGCCGGCGGGACTGCCTGCTCCCTCCTCCCGCGGCCGGCTATGCTGCCGCGCAGGCCTCACGGCCCCACCGTACTCCCATTGCTGGCCTAGCCATCCCTCTACTCACCCACACATGCTGTTATTCTTCGGCGACGGCAGACGAACCAGTAAACCCTCGTACTCCTCCGCGTGGGAAACGACTGCCGAGTATTCCCTAGCTCCGTGTCATTCCCTTCCTAGGCCTCGCCGTCGTCCACCGCCCTGGTGCTCTCGGCGCGGCCTGGTCAACGTGGTCAATGAAAGACATCCATCGGAAGTGGACTGTACATGGAGAGGCTGACAGCTGGGTCCACGGCCGCACGCAAGGAAATGCCTCCTTATTACGCGCAAAATAATGATTCCTCCACCTAACAGCTAGGACCCACAGGAAGGGCCTCTGTATTTCACGAAAAAAAGTTCCCCCGCTGACAGGTCAGACCCACCAGCTATATCTTCACACGCAAGGAAGTGCCTCCTTATTACGCCCAAAAAAATGAATACCCCCCTACTAGCTGGGACCCACCATATTGTTGGGCTAACTTGTGGGCCTACTAAGTTGACGGGGACGGAGGGCTTTGTCAACTTAGTCAATACTCCAGTGACCGTATGATGTCCATCCAACGGCCATAGTGCTTCTTTAACCTCTGGTCTTCTTGCTCCAGCCGCCCAAAGCAGCGCCGGTCGTGCCACCTGCTCCTGCCTCCCGTGGCCGGCTGTGCTACCGCGGAGGCCTCACCGCCCCCATACTACTCCCACCACTGGCCAGGCCATCCCTCCACTCACCCACACCCCCTGTTATTCTGCGGCGACGGCAGCCTCACACCGCAGCCGAACCAGTGAACGCTCGTACTCCTCTTCGCGTGGGCATCCACTGCCGTGTCTTGCTCGGCTCCGCGTCGTCCCCTTCCTAGGCCTCGCTGTGGTGCTCTCAGTGCGGCGTGGTCAATGTGGTCAACAACCGACTTCCATCGGAAGAGTACTGTACGTGGAGAGGCTGACAGCTGGGTCCACGGCAGCCGCAAGGAAGTGCCTCCTTATTACGCGGAAAATATTTATTCCTCCACCTGACAGCGGGGACCCACCGGACGGGCCACCAGTATTTTGCGAAAAAATCGTTTCCCCTGACTGCTGGGACCCACCGAACGGGCCACCGTATTTCGCGAAAAAAACGTTCCCCCGCTGTCAGCTCGGACCCACCGGAAGTGCCTCCTTATTACACACAAAAAAATGAATACTCCCCCGGCTAGCTGGGACCCACCTTGGTGGGAGGCTGACTTGTGGGCCTACTAAGTTGACGGGGACGAAGGGCTTTGTCAACTTAGTCAATATGAACGACTCTAGCTCCAGTGACCATACGATGTCCATCCAACGGCCGTAGTGCTTCTTCAACCTCTGGTCTTCTTGCTCCAGCCGCCCAAAGCAGCGCCGGTCGTGCCGCATGCTCCTGCCTCCCGTGGCCGGCTGTGCTGCCGCAGAGGCCTCACCGCCCCCTACTATTCCCACCGCTGGCCAGGCCCTGCGGCGACGGCAGCCTCACACCGCAGCCGAACCAGTGAACCCTCATACTCCTCTCCGCGCGGTCTTCCACTGTCGCGTCTTCCCCGGCTCCGCGTCGTCCCCTTCCTAGGCCTCGCCGTCGTCCACCGCTGTGGTGCTCTCCGCGTGGCGTGGTCAACGTGGTCAAGGAACGACTTCCATCGGAAGAGTATTGTACGTGGAGAGGCTGACAGCTGGGTCCACGGCCACAGCCCAGTTTTTTTGTGATTTTCCAAGTAAGTCGCTTTGTCAGGCCTGTTGGGCTGCAAATCTTTCAAGACGAGGAGAGCTTTCATTCGGCTGGCCGAGAAAATGGCCCATCAGTAATGAGAAATGGGTTGTACATTTTTAAAACACATCAAACCGGCAATTAGTTTCAAATATCTTTTTTTTCATTTCAAGATTTTAAATTACATTAATTTTTATGCGTGGAGAATTTGTTGGATTTTATATTGATATACATTTATTTTTAAAATCAGTTTGAATGTGAGTCGAAATTTCGGGATTAAAAACAGTTCAGACCACACCGAAATATGCAAAATTTCGTATAATTTTTTAACCGTGGCCACAATATGGGCTGTAATGCTAACAAAAAGAATATGGGCTCCAAAAAAACCTTAAGAATTAGCAAATGGGCTGTAAATTATTAGAAATAATGGCAGATGGGTTGTATGCTGTTTTCCACAGATTTGAGGCTTTCCTAAAAAAAGGTTGACGCACAAGCACTGACTGTTGGATGTCCATCCAACGGCCGTCTTGCTTCTTCAATCTCTGCTCTTCCTGCTCCAGCCGCTCAAACAAGCGGTGGCGGGACTGCCTGCTCCCTCCTCCCCGCGGCCGGCTGTGCTGCCGCGCAGGCCTCACCGCCCCACCGTACTCCCATCGCTGGCCTAGCCATCCCTCTACTCACCCACACCTGCTGTTATTCTCCGGCGACAGCAGACGAACCAGTAAACCCTCGTACAGTCGTACTCCCCTCGGCGTGGGAAACAACTGCCGAGTCTTCCCTGCCTCCATGTCGTCCCCTTCCTAGGCCTCGCCGTCGTCCACCGCCATGGTGCTCTCGGCGCGGCGTGGTCAATGTGGTCAATGACCGACTTCCATCGGAAGAGTACTGTGCGAGGAGACGCTGACAGCTGGGTCCACGACCGCAGCAAGGAAGTGCCTCCTTATTACGCGCAAAATAATTATTCCTCCACCTGACAGCGGGGACCCACCGGACGGGCCACCGTATTTCGCGAAAAAAAACGTTTCCCCCCTGACTGTTGGGACCCACCAGCTACACCTTCGCACGCAAGGAAGTGCGTCCGGTCAAAAAAACAAAACGATTCGCCCCCCTGACTGCTGGGACCCACCAGCTACATCTTCGCACGCAAGAAAGTGCCTGACAGTTGGGACCCACCTGGTCGAAGCGTATGTAGCGTTGTCATTCTGGTCGCGAACGTGTACGTACATATATACTGGTGGATGTAGAGGCACGCACATGTCGTAGTAGAGGCGCGCATGTAGCATGTACACGTACGTACAGCGGCCAGGGTGCAAGAAAGAAAATACGGCCACGTATGTGTACATACGGGCAGGGTCTCGAACGCCTACTCGCGCATACGTACGGCGAGGGCTCGTTGACATGGCTGGGTCGGAACAGAGAAACAGCGTCGTCGTCGTGTTCATGGGGAGGCAACGGAATGCGTCGTGTTCATGGGGAGGCAACGGAATGCGTCGTGTTCATGGGGAGGCAACGGAATGCGTCGTTTTCATCGGGAGGCAACGGAATGCGTCGTGTTCATCGGGAGGCAACGGAACGCGTGGGAGCCAACCGGCTGGGTCGGAACGGAATGCGTGGTCATGTTCATCGGGAGGGCTTGGACGGAACAGGCGATGGAAACGAGGCCTGGCGTACCGCAGAACGGAGGAAACGGCCTTGTGTTCGACCGGCCACGTTCGAAACGGGATCCTGTTCATCGGGAGGGGTGTGGCGTACTACAAAACGGACGAAACGGACCTCCTACGGTCAAAACGGGGGTCCTGTTGATCGGGAGGGGTGTGGCGTACCGCAAAACGGACGAAACGGACCTCCTACGGTCGAAATGGGGGTCCTGTTGATCGGGAGGGGTGTGGCGTACCGCAAAACGGACGAAACGGACCTCCTACGGTCGAAACGGGGGTCATGTTCATCAGGAGGGGTGTGGCGTACCGCAAAACGGCACTCCACGGGATACTGTTCATCTCCACCGTCGACCTCCTCCAGCCTCCACGGGCTACCGTCGACCTCCTCCAGCCTCCACGGGCTCCTGTTCATCCAGCCTCCACCGCGTGCTACTCCATCGGCTACTGTTCAACCACCCCTCCACGGGCACCCCTCCACCGTCTACTATTCATCCAGCCCTCCACACCACGGGGTCCTGTTCAACCACCCCTCCATGGGCACCCCTCCACTGTCTACTGTTCATCCAACCCTCCACACCACGGGGTCCTGTTCATCCAGAGGCAACGCCACTGCTCACTGTTCATCCAACCCCCCCCCCCCCACAACGCTCACTGTTCATCCCAGAGGCAGCATCGATCGGCTTCAATTAGCAGCATTAGCGAAGGAATCGCTCGATCGGGTTCAGTTAACAGCCATCGATCGATCGCTCGGGTTCAGTAACGCGTAGCCTGCAGTGCAATCGCTCGGGTTCAGTTAGAGCCCAACGCCTCGCTCGGGTTCAGTTAGAGCCAACGCCTCGCACACACGCGTGTACGTGTACGAGAGAAACGCGCATCGCTCGGCCCCTGACCTCCCACCGTAACCGGGAACTCCCCGAAATTTTCCTCCCCCTCGCTTCTACCATGGTTTTTTCCGTCATGGACGGCCCAAAGAATGTCATGTAGCTGCGTCTCCGGCCCGCGCAGGACGAAAAGCCCATTTTCTGTCATGATTTTTTGTCATAGAAGTAGGAGCCCACCACATCTATGATGATACCGGGTTTTGTCGCAATTATCGTCATAGAAGAGTCATATGTTTGACAGAAAAAAAATTGTTCGGCCCAAAATGTCACGGATGTGTCTTTTTTTTGTAGTGACTCCCCCAGGATTGTTGTTAGTTGGACGGTACCCGTTGTTTCGGATCAGCCGTGGAGTGTGCTTGTTGGAGGTGGGGGAGTATAAACTTTACCATTCTGTTTGGGAACCGCCTATAATGTGTGTAGCATGGACGATATCGAGATCTCTCGGTTGTTATGTTGACAATGAAAGTATACCACTCAAAATATTATTTCTCTCTATTTCAAAAATCGAGCTCTGGCACCTCTACAAATCCCTGCTTCCCTCTGCGAAGGGCCTATCTATTTACTTTTATGTTGAGTCATCACCCTCTTATTAAAAAGCACCAGCTGGAGAGCACCGCTGTCATTTGCATCCATTACTATTAATTTATATTGGGTATGACTATGACTGGATCTCTTTTACCATGAATTACAATGTTTAGTCAGTCCTTGATCTTTAAAGGTGCTCTACATTTATGTTTTGCGGTCTCAGAAAGGGCTAGCGAGATACCATCTTGTTATATCATATTATGATTGTTTTGAGAAAGTGTTGTCATCCGAGATTTATTATTATTGCTTGCTAGTTGATTATGCCATTGATATGAGTAAACATGAGACCTAAGTGTTATTGTGAATATGGTTAATCATAATCTTTGTTGAAAACTTGAATGCTGGCTTTACATATTTACAACAACAAGAGCAAATAGAGTTTGTAAAAGTTTTTCTTTATTACTTTAAGTTTATCAACTGAATTGCTTGAGGACAAGCAAAGGTTTAAGCTTGGGGGAGTTGATATGTCTCCGTCGTATCAACTTTTCCAAACACTTTTGCCCTTGTTTTGGACTCTAACTTGCATGATTTGAATGGAACTAACCCGGACTGACGCTGTTTTCAGCAGAATTGCCATGGTGTTATCTTTGTGCAGAAACAAAAGTTCTCGGAATGACCTGAAACTTCACGAAGATTATTTTTGGAAATAATAAAAAATACTGGCGAAAGAATCAAGGCCAGGGGGCCCACACCCTGTCCACGAGGGTGGGAGGCGCGCCGGCCCCCCTGGGCGCGCCCCTGCCTCGTGGGCCCCCTGGAGCTCCACCGACCTCAACTCCAACTCTATATATTCACGTTCGGGGAGAAAAAAATCAGAGAGAAGGATTCATCGCGTTTTACGATACGAAGCCGCCGCCAAGCCCTAATCTCTCTCGGGAGGGCTGATCTGGAGTCCGTTCGGGGCTCCGGAGAGGGGAATCCATCGTCCTCGTCATCATCAACCATCCTCCATCACTAATTTCATGATGCTCACCGCCGTGCGTGAGTAACTCCATCGTAGGCTTGTTGGACGGTGATGGGTTGGATGAGATTTATCATGTATTCGTGTTAGTTTTGTTAGGGTTTGATCCCTAGTATCCACTATGTTCTGAGATTGATGTTGCTATGACTTTGCTATGCTTGTCACTAGGGCCCGAGTGCCATGATTTCAGATCTGAACCTATTATGCTTTCATGAATATATATATATGAGTTCTTGATCCTATCTTGCAAGTCTACAGTCACCTACTATGTGTTATGATCCGGCAACCCCGAAGTGACAATAATCGGGACCACTCCCGGTGATGACCATAGTTTGAGGAGTTCATGTATTCACTATGTGTTAATGCTTTGGTCTGGTACTCTATTAAAAGGAGGCCTTAATATCCCTTAGTTTCCAATAGGACTCCGCTGCCACGGGAGGGTAGGATAAAAGATGTCATGCAAGTTCTTTTCCATAAGCACGTATGACTATATTCAGAATACATGCCTACATTACATTGATGAATTGGAGCTAGTTCTGTGTCACCCTATGTTATAATTGTTGCATGTATAATCGCATCCTGCATAGTTCTCCATCACCGATCCAATGCCTACGAGCTTTTCACATATTGATCTTTGCTTAGTTACTTTACCGTTGCCACTGTTACAATTACTACAAAACTATCACTGTTACTTTTGCCACCGTTACCGCTACTATCATACTACTTTCCTACTAAATACTTTGCTGCAGATATTAAGTTATCCAGGTGTGGTTGAATTGACAACTCAACTGCTAATACTTGAGAATATTCTTTGGCTCCCCTTGTGTCGAATCAATAAATTTGGGTTGAATACTCTACCCTCGAAAATTGTTGTGATCCCCTATACTTGTGGGTTATCACTTCCTAACATGTATTCCCTCTTTACGTCCGATTGGCATATGCACCTCATCTTGATTTAAATTGCCAGGGGCTTTATTTGGCCACATATATCTTTTTTTCAAAACAAAAGAAGTCCGAATACTTTTATAGTTAACTTCGGCGTCCCGAATATGGGATTATATGCATCGGCTCTGAATCATGTCTTTGGTCAATAGTTGGGTTGCCCGGCTCCTGTGCTTGCTACTTTACGTTCCTTTTTTTGGCTAAGGTAGTAAAGGGAGAACTACTGCGATTGTGTTTCTGGTTCGTCCGGTCAAACACCTCAGTAGAGAAAGCCAAAAACTGACTGTCATGGTACAGCGAGAGCTGGTCTGCTATTCGGCGACTTAATATAAATCTCTTGCGATTTTTTCCGTTTTGTACGAAGGACTGGCTTCGGTTTGGTAACGCGCTTAAGGCATCCTAGTTCGGATAGCCACGCACGCACCAGGGGCTAGCTAATAGCCCCATTATCAAACTTCTATGGCTAAGTGAGAGTGCTAAAACCGCATAGTTCGATTGCCTGGTTCACCGCACTAACACCTCCTTTACGGACCAAGACGTTGGGTCAAGTGTGGTCATGTGCTATTCCGAACACCCTCGTAGTATCTACGTGGGGGCTGAAGCCGACGACTAGTAAACTCTCAGAAATAACAACGGCCGCACAGGAGGAAACAATTTCAGACAAAAGCATACATATATTACAAGGCCTTGTTTTATAATACATAGTCTGGGCAGCCCGGATACATTCATTCAAACATAATATCCTTTGAGCATTGACCCTCTATTAAACGGGCACCCTCAAGGACGTCTTCGAAATAGCGCTCCGGCTTGCGGTGATCCTTGCCTTCGGGCGGACCCTCAACGGCCATGACGGCGGCCTTCATTTTCGCCCAGTGCAACTTGACACGGGCGAAGGCCATCCGCGCACCTTCTATGCACGCCGAGCGCTCCACAGCCTCAACTTGGGGCAAGGCGTCGCCGAGCCGCTTGACCAGGCTGAAGTAACTGCTAGGAATGGGTCCGGCTGGCCATAGCCGAACTATGATGTCCTGCATGGCCAACCCAGACATCCTATGCAGCTCTGCCAGCTGCATCATCTGGTTGTTTAGCAGCGATGGCCGCTCCGGCGGCAGGTACTGTGACCAGAAGAGCTTCTCCGTCGTGTTCCCTTCTTGGGTCCGGAAATACTGTGCGGCGTCGGCACCACTCCTTGGGAGAACCGCAAAGGCGTCTGGAGTACTCCATAGTCGATTCAGTAAAACATACCTCCGACCGCCAAATATACTTTGTAGAAGAAAAGGCTTACCAGCCGCTATTTGTTCGGCTTGCTTGATCTCCTCGCGAGCCGACCGGGACTTGGTCCGCGCCTCCTTGGCCTCTTGGAGGGCTTTGGCGAGTTCGGCTGCCTGGGTCTTATTCTGCCCCTCCAAGGACTCGCACTTGGCGGCGGCGGCCCTGAGCTCTTGCTCCACTTCGGTCACCCTCTCCTCGTACTGGCGGTGGGCGACCTGTTCGGACTTTAAATCCGCACCCGCTTTGTCTGCGGCCGCTTTGCTAGCCTTCGCCCCCTCCTTGGCTTCGGCAAGGGCACTCTTGAGGGTCTCGACCTCGGTCACGCTACCTACAACCATACACATAGCAGCACATGAGCTTAAACTTTCAGTTTGCATTTCAATTTAGGCTTGTACTAGATATTTTAAAAAACACATACCATGTGCCTCATCGAACCGCTTATTAACACGGTCGATCTCATCATCTGCCAGCTTCAGCTTCCGCTTAAGCTCGGATACTTCGGCGGCCTGGGCAGTCGCCGCTAACAGTGAAGCATGTTTCTCAAAATAGACAAGTTTGTTAGCTCTAGCGAATATTTGATCCTATGTTCGGCCCTTTTTTTCAAAAACCGAACAGAGTCTCAGGGGCTACTATCTATATACAGGCATATTTTTTTTCATACGTACAGCGGCCAAAAATATTACGTTGCATACCTCGAAGCCTGTTAGCAGGCTCATGAAGGCTTCATGCAGCCTGCTCTTGGCGGACTGAACCTTCTCAACCACCGTACCCATCAGGGTACGGTGCTCGTCCACGATGGAAGCATGTCAAAGTGTTTCCACCAAAGTGTCGGGCGCCTCCGGACTCATGGAGGTCGCCGGTAGAGTCGACGCTCCCCCTTCCTTCAAAGGGGGTTGCCCTCTCGATTCTAGACTGGTCAGGCCCCCCGCCGTCAGTCTCCATGGGGGTTGCACCCCCCAGGTTCTCGACAGCCGAGGCATTACCCTCTGGTGCCATCTTGTCGGCCTCCCGCACCTCTCCATGGCTTGGAGAGGTCCGGTGGGATAACACCTCGGTGCCATCCGCGCTGGGCGGCGGAGAGGCTCGCGGAGGCGTTTCGCTCTCCATCATCTCCGACACTAGAGAGTTCCCCGAAGATGAGGATTGTTGGGGAATATCGCGTACCGGACGGAAACACATGATTTAACATTATTTCCACAATTCATAAAAGATTGGGTGTATGTAAAGCATCCTTAGGTACTTACGATCCGGCAAGGGGCTTGGCCCGGGGGCAGTGCTTGGGTATGGCTTTGGCGTCTGAATCCGAGCCTTCCGAGAGGGATATCTTTCCCCTCTTGGACGCCTCCGCCTCCAGATCCACGGAGGCCGCCCTTTTCTTTCTCGTGGGAGGAGGGTTATCTTCCTCCTCCTCCTCTTGGTCTTCGTATCCCTCATGAGAGTAGGGAGCCTCGGTCCCTCCGGATATAGCGTCCGAAGTGCCTTTATGGTGGAGTCTGCTTCCAGCCGCCTTGCCCTTCTTCTTGGCCTTTTTCTCCGGCGCCTGGTACGGCGCCGGGACCAGCATCTTCATTAACAGAGGATCAGCTGGGTTTTTGGGGAGTGGAGTCGAACACCGGATCCGCTCCGCCTTCTTTGCCCAGCCCTGATTAGTGGATGGAGTTCTCAGCCCCCCCCTTGGATTGAAGAACTAAGCTATGTTCGGAAATTTAATACCTACCGGGGTGGCTGGATGATTGCAGTCAAGGCCGATGTCCTCGGACGTCTCCGGCCATGACTTTTGAGCCTTGAAGAGCTATTTCCAGATCTCTTTGTGCGTCATGCCGAAGAATCGCCGCAGAGTCCGCGGCCCTTCCGGATTGGACTCCCACATACGGAGAGGCCGTTGCTGGCATGGAAGGGTTCGGCGGACGAGCATCACCGGGATCACGTCAGTAAGGCTGGTGTCCTTTTCTATGATACTTTTGGTGCGCTTCTGCAACATCAACACCTCGTCGAACGACCCCCAGTCCAGACCCTTGTTGGTCCACGACGCGAGCCGCAGCGGGGGTCCAGATCTGAATGCAGGAGTGGCCGCCCACTTTGTGCCGCGGGGTTCGGTGATGTAGAACCACTCCTGCTGCCAGGTCCTGGCGGTCTCCACAAAGGCCCCTTGAGGCCAGATAATGTTGGGGAGCTTGCTCACCATGGCACCGCCGCAATCCGCGTGCTGCCCGTCGACCACCTTCGGCTTCGCATTGAAGACCTTGAGCCACAAGCCGAAGTGTGGGGGGATGCAGAGAAAGGCCTCACACACGACGATGAACGCCGATATGTGGAGGAAGGAGTTCGGGGGCTAGATCGTGAAAATCTAGCCCGCAATAGAACATGAGACCGCGAACAAAGGGGTGGAGGCTAAACCCTAGCCCGCGGAGGAAGTGGGGGATGAATACCAGCCTTGTCGGGCTTCGGGGTGGGGATGATCTGCTTTGGGGCAGGGAGCCTGTGCGTGATCTCCGCAGTCAAGTACCCCGCCTCTCGGAGCACTTTGATGTCCTTCTCTGTCACGGAGGAGGCCACCCACTTGCCTTGAGAGCCAAATCCTGACATGGCTGGAGTGTTTGGTGGCGATGGAAAAGATCAAAACTTTGGCGCTGGAGCTCGAGGATGGGAGGGATGAGGAAGAAGAAGGCGTGGGGTAAAAAGATGGGTCCTTACCCCCTTATAAAGGCAGTGAATATCAAGCGCCCCTCACAAGCCTTAAAACTCGCCTATTCCCAAGGGGTCGTGCGAACGGAACGGTTAGATTACCCAAGACCACATTGATGAGAATCCCGCAATGAAGGGACACGGTCTCTGCTTTGACAAGACGTGTCACTGGAGGCTGCGTCTCGAAACGTGAAGCGGGAGGCCGAAAGAACGGTTCGAAATAATAAAGTGGCCAGACGTAACGTTTCGCCGAAAAAGCTGTCAATAGACATGCCTTATTTTGATTGAGTATTGTACCCCTGTGGTTGAGGGTTGTGACTGTTATACAGAGCCGGATGCAGTTCTCATGTTCAGAAGACTGCTTTGGAGTATTCGGAGGAGGAACCCGCCTTGCAATGCCGAAGACAATCTGCGCGCCGGACACATCGTCATTGAAGCCTGGTTCAGGGGCTACTGAGGGGGTCCTGAATTATGGGGTCCCCGGGC
The DNA here is from genome assembly GCF_002575655.3 of Aegilops tauschii subsp. strangulata. Taxonomy (NCBI): domain Eukaryota; kingdom Viridiplantae; phylum Streptophyta; class Magnoliopsida; order Poales; family Poaceae; genus Aegilops; species Aegilops tauschii. Next base: position 394,977,198 of record NC_053035.3, read on the forward strand.
GTACGGGCTATGTGACATGGGCCGGACTGATGGGCCGTGAAGATACAAGATAGAAGGCCTTCCCCCGTGTCCGGATGGGACTCTCCTTTGTGTGGATGGCAAGCTTGGCGTTCGGATATGTAGTTTCCTTTCTCTGTAAACCGACTCTGTACAACCCTAGGCCCCTCCGGTGTCTATATAAACCAGAGGGTTTAGTCCGTAGAGGCTAAGATCACAATCATACAGGCTAGACATCTAGGGTTTAGCTATTACGATCTCGAGGTAGATCAACTCTTGTAACCCCTATACTCATCAAAGTCAATCAAGTAGGAAGTAGGGTATTACCTCCATTAAGAGGGTCCGAACCTGGGTAAACATCGTGTCCCCTGTCTCCTGTTACCTTCGATCCTCAGACGCACAGTTCGGGACCCCCTACCCGAGATCCGCCGGTTTTGACACCGACAGCCGGCGCTACCATGCTTACCTCCGACGAATAGTCTCCTGAGAGAGGTGGAGAAACGGGAAGGCTTACGGGTAGGGATGGAAATCGGGCGCCTACGGCGTGGTCGACGTAGGGTGGGGCCTCCCTGGTGGCCGCAGCGACGAGGGCGTTGTTCTGCGCAATGGTGGCTTCTTGTTGGGCGGCGGCGGCCATGGCAATGGCGGCCCCGGCTGCCTCCTTATTGGCCTGCACCTGCCTCCGGCCAGCTCTCTCGGCCGACTGAATGGCCCGCTGCACGTCCGTCAGCACCTTCTTGGGCTTGGGCTGCCGCCACCTTTTTGCGGCCGCGAAGCTTGTCGATGCTAGCAGCAAGGAAGGCCGGGCCGGCGCGGCATTGAGGATTGGCGCTTCGTCCATGACGAGCGGCCAGGAGAGCGAGCGGGCAGGCAGGAGGTTTCTTGGGAAAGTGAGGGAAATTAGGTGGATGTGCCACCGACTGGTGAACCAGGGGGAGGACAAGGGCGGGTGTCGCGCGTGTCTGTTTCATGTCTGCGCCGATGCAAACCCGGCACAAATGGTCAGAAATGGGTTGTGCGCGGACAAAAAGGGACTCTCGTCAGTTTGAGTCAATCGCGTTGGTCTAACTTTTGTGTTCGTTTCGACCCAAACAGACATGTGCGGGCAGTTTGGGTCGACACATAGGAGTTGCTCTTAGTCGATAGTTCACGAACATACTAAAGCGTGACTGTCGCAGTGAGGGGCGTCGAACGGTGGTCGTTGGTGGCCAAGTCGTGGTTGTTTGCTTGCTCGTGGAGAAGTGATGACAGGACCATGATGTTTGTGTGCTACCTCGGAAGTATGTGTGGTTATCTGTCGTGTGTCAGGTCGGCCGACTGTGCCTTCGATGTTACCATGGAATATCATGTCCCATGACAGCTTGTGTGGACGTTTGTGGCGGATTTAAACTGGATTTGCGCAATTAACCGGGCAATTCTCTTCCTACAATCAAAATACATTGATCGGGGCAATTGCCTCCGAGTTCAAAAAACCAGCGGAACAAGGGAAGGGAATGTAGTTACATCAATCGAGGATCATCTTCATATGATACCTGGTCACAACGATACTGGCGAACAATACACAAGATATAAGTAGTACAGAAACTCATAGCTGCAAGGTGAATTTTGGCAGACTCTGGTATCGCTGCTTTCAGCGGAACATTTACTTGTATGAAGCTAGAACAAGATGGCCTGTTAACCTCTGTATGTAAGCATTGTACCGACACGACGAGTAACAGTAAAACAACAAGGAGATGAAGTGAACCAAGCAAAATCAAGACGGTCACATTTCACAATCTTTGTCCACACAACTTTCGAGCACTCGTAAAACTGAACAATCATATAACGTCAACGAAAACGCGTAATTTTACACCCACAGATTCGGACATTTCCCCTCATTTCTCCTTTGACAATGAAATGAACACATTGGTCCAATGCCATCTTCGTCCACGAGAAAGGGACACGTCACATTAGCAGAGATTTGGCAAAGTGCTCTCTTGCTGTTGTTAGGGCCTGAACTATAGTCTGCATACAGAAAACATTTACGTAGTTCAGTTAAGGCAACCTTTTCTACTAGGACATAGCAACCAGTTTCATAAGTAGAGAAAGATTATGTTGTCTGGAAACTACCTGCTCGGCGATTGATGTGGCACCCTCTGCTCCATGAGCTAGTACCTTTTCAGCTATCACACTCCCTTCTGTTTCTAGGACAATCCTGCAAAGACATTCAAGAAAATAAAGTAAAACTTAAGCAAATGAACAAGGAAATCTTGAAGACTAGTTACATATAGAAGCCTGGCAACAGCATGTGAATCAATGGTATTTAATATATAAATAACATTTCGAAATGAGAAGCTTTTCCAGATCTTTCAAGATCAAGGCATCTTATTATTTATCAAATCTGGCCATTTGTGACCAAGGGCCATATTTGAGGCATAAAAACCTTTGCTTTATTAACTAATGGCATGTGCCTTTTCTTTTGTGCAGGTACCAATAGAATTCCTTTTTCATGCCACCATTCCCAAAGACCGGTGTTATCATGAGCAGGCAGATGAGCAAGGTCAAGTGTTACAGAGAAGATGAAGAAATATCAATGTTCAAGAAAGCGTTTTTAGGCGCCGCTTAAGCGCTAAGCGACAGCTAAACGCTTCGCTTCTGCCCTAGGCGGAAGTTTTAGCGTTAAGCGAAAAAAAGCGGGATTTAGCGGCCGCTTTAGCGCTGAGCGCGCTTAAGCGTTCAAAAAGCGAGAAATGGGCCACGGGCTGGAGGTAAAAGGTGGGTATAAAGGCTTGGCCCAATACTGGCCTGTTCGGCTAGGGTTTACTGGGTTAGAAGGGGAGGGGGGAGAAGAGAGCTCCAGTGGCAGCTGCTCCTGTTCTGCATCCAACTCAGCTCCATGCATTCTTCCTTCTCATGCCCGAACTGGATCTGAACTACTACATGGGCTGGGCTGGGGCTGCTGTTTGGCTGCTGCTGCTGCTGCTGCTTGCCTGCAGCTGCCATTTATCTTATATGCTCTAAGACAATATTATGCATTTATGCTTGCTGTGTGAACCACTGAACCTTATCCTTATGTGTTATTTGGCTATTTGTTGTGGTGTGTAAACCACTGAATCTCAACCTTATATGCTATTTCAGATTTTCAGTTACCTATGTGCTATATTTCCTGTTTTCTTGTGCATATTATTCAAAAACAGCCAAAATCTGGCCAATTAAAAAAAACGCTTAATCCCGGTTAAGTTGCGCTTAAGCGGCCATTGCTCTAAGTTGTGGCCTTCCGCTCCGCTTACGCTTACCGCTTTCTTGAACATTGAGAAATATAATTGAACAATAAAAGGTAGTAAGATTAGGACTTACCCTCCATCAACAATTTCATCAAGGCATAATAGGATTAGATCCAGATTTTCAAGAGCTGTTCTTTTGTCGACATTATTTCTGAAACCAATGAGATGGGAAACAAATCCGTATGCAATCAGATGTTAACGTAACAATATTATGTTATAAAATAAATAGGTAGAAAATCTGACTATATTGAGCACCTAAGAATAATGTCAATGGCATCAGCAAATCCCTGAAGAACTGATGCTAAAATAAGTTCATTGTCCTCGTCTCCTCCAGTAACAAAAAAATGCAGGTCTTGGATGAACTTATACACAACAATTTGACCATCAAACATTACAATCTCAGCTGTAAATGGGGAAAGCAATAAATGGAACTTAATAGCTTGAATTAGATGAGTAGTCTTCAAGTAAGAAACACATACAGATCAACAGAAAGTTTCAGACGGACACATCTCCTGTTTAAGTAGAAAAATCAACTCAAATAAAGTGCAATACTATCCGAAATCATCTTCCAATTGGTGAGTATGGTGGAAGTGCGAAGTGATAACTTCAGCCAAAGCTAACAAAATGTAAATTACTTTCCACAGGCCCTAATGAAGGATACTGGTTTCCATATAAGTATATAATAATACGAGAATGAATTTATGCGCTTTTTTGTTAGACAAACTTATTTTGTGGCCTTACAGAAATGTTTGCATGTTGCCTAATTTGCATCACAAACCCATGCAAAAATTTGGCGCCTATCATGTTAAGCACAAAATTTTCTGCCAAAAAAGAATTGCTAGCAGAACGAATGCTTGACATGTTTGTTTACAAACTTCCAGTGTTTTGGTAAAGGAAAAACTGGCCGCAATCAAATTTCATCTAGCATGCAAGTGTGCAACCATAGAGGCACAAGGTTGCTAACCCACCCACCTAGTTCGAGAATCACTGCAACATCAATTGCGGTCAGATGGTTAATATGTAATAAAGTTCGATTTGATGCATACTATTTTCAGGATATATGGCTTAGCAGGATGCTGCATTAGGTGTTAATTTGAGAGAGAGAAAAAGGATGAGGGCAAAACCTTATCAAAGAGAAGCATGAGAACAGAAGAGAAAGACATATAGATAATCACATTGTTGTTCATATACAAACAAATTAACATGTTTTTCATCCGAATAGTCATAATTCACGAGGTACTCCAATGTTTAGTAGTGATTAGCACCAAAGGAAGAATAATGGGAGATATGGTTAATTCAATTTTGTACCAAACTGTCAGTACAGAAGAAACCATAAGTTGATTATAAAGAGCGCTCCCCAAAAGCACCCTGTTTTATGAGCATATGGAAAGTACTCCTTCCGTCCCAAAATAAGTGTCTTAACTTCAGTACAACTTTGCACTCATCCTTATTTTGAGACTGAGGGAGTAGACAATTCTGTCAACAACAAATTAATGCAAGATATCAAACGCATGAATTTGCGGTTTCAGAAAGACAGCAAGCATTATGGACCAAAACATTGGAGTACTACAACTAACACCGATCATCACACACACAAAATCGCCTTCCCTGTTCTTAAGAAAGAAAAAGACAGAGTATAAGTTACCCTCTGCTCCAGAACTTGCTTTCTGGGTCTTGACGAAGACCGACTTCTCGAAGGCCAGCTTCGCCGAGAGTACGGGCCAGTCATCCGTGTAGTACTTGACGGCGACGCGCTTCCCCTCGGAGTCCAGCAACAGAATGTTCTTCACCGACGGGCAGGTCTCCTGCGCGAACATAGAACCAAGGATCAAACGAACAGCAACAGCAAGCACAAACCGGCTCAGGCCACCATACAGCAGATCCCGATTTGCGCCCGCGTGAAAACACTGCCAGACAGCCCAGACTGACAAGAAGCATACGAGAGAGGATGGACTATGCCTCATCAATAACTGAATCGTCGTGAAAGTTATCATACGATGCCGCCCCTGGCGGGAGCCGGCCGCGACGGATCGGGGGCAAGCCGGGAAATCGACTGTACGGCGGGCGCAGAGCAAACGAAGAGCGTCGGGGGTGGCAGTGCTGCTTACCATTGGGGCAAGCCGGACGGGTTCGCTGGGAGCGCGGGGGAGCGGGACGGCGGGCGAGATCTCCGGCGGGTGCGCAGCGCAGACCGACGAAGGAAACGGGACCCGGGGGGACAACGCAACGCACGGCACGAGTGAGGTAAACGAAACGAAGCACGAGTAGACTACACGCTCCTCGTTGGGCTGTTACGGCTCCGGCCCGAAGCGTTGGCGTGCTTAGGGCCGGGCCGTAGTCAAATTTGCGAAACATTTTGACAATGTTTTGCGCAAAAAAAAGATTAAGCGTTGGCGTGGTTAGGGTCGGGCCGTAGTCAAGGTTAGGCCACAGCTTTGCGAAACATTTTGACAATGATTGTTTCCCTCCAAAAAAAATTTTGACAATGTTTGTGAAAAAAGAATCTTTTTTTGCGGCATAAAATAATGTAATTCGTAATGCTCACTGCCTTCAGAGTTATATTATAAACCATGAATAATGTTACAGTCAGTTGCTATAGCACCCCTTTGTACAAAACGGGAGTACCATCATCATAAAGAGCTTTTTCTTTCTTCCCGTGAAAGAAAAGAAAAGCGAACAAACGGCTAGGGTTTCGTACGCCTTCCGTCGGCGTCGGCGCTGGTCCACCTCGTCTTTAGTGGCCTTAGGATCATGGATGCGTGATGGGCCCCGGTCTCGGGAAGTTTCCTTCTTTGTTTTTGCGTATTTTCTTGAGTTCGATTAGAATTTGTGTCTTCCTCGGAAAGGCGTGGCGACGGCGGCTCTCTAAAGATAGAATAAAATTCTCCCTACCTAACGCTCGCCCGGCGATGCGCCGCTAGAGGGCATGTGGAGTTATGTCTCTGACGGATCTCACATGATTCGGTTGGTGTCGTTGGTCTTCGTTAGATCCCGTTGATCTAGTCTTCGTTCATCTTTGCTCATGTCTCTACAAGTTGGATCCTTCTGATCTATACTTCTCTTCATCAACGGTGGTTGTTGTTCTGGTTTCTTGGTCCCGCGGAGTCTTAGCACGACGACTTTCTAACTGTCTATTACAACAAGTTTTGTCTGGCTCCGGTGAAAGAGGGTCGATGACAGCGGCGCGGCTTTGGCTCGCGCCAGTGATTGTAGTTGTCGCTAGTTTGTCTATGAACCTGGATGTATTTTTTTTTTGATGTTCTTTGTATTGCCAGTATTGTCATGACAGATGATAAATAGAACAAAAGTTTTGTCGTAGAAAAAAGACGTAACTAGGCTAGCTCACGTGAGTTGCTTTCTCCCTGGATCATGAGACCCTCTAAGCATGCATCAGATTAAACATCGCATTGGCTTTCTTTACCAACATTTGGACAGCTAATCGATCGTCATATTCATGGTGTCCATATATTTTACGCACATATGAAAAATGTGAGTGGGTTAGAAGATAACTTGCTTAGGAAAGGATGGTTAGAAGTAAAGCTGCCCTTTCTATGGCAATGGTGAAACTATTGATCAAAGTTTGGAGCTTACTGCATTATGCATTCAGTTTAAATTTAGTCTATGTGGATTTGAAGCATCTGTTTTTTTAGAGAAAAGACATACGCCTGACTTTATAAATAAAGCCACACGGCAGAGTACCAGACAAGGCAAACACAGGTGTACCACACAACCACATCAGACGGCCAAAAGCCGCAATTCACACCACACCGAAGTTTGAAGGCGCGCAGGCCAACAACCTACTGCTAAAACAGGGATAGCTCCAAAACCTATGAGGGATTAACGGTGGCAGGAGAGGACATCAGATTGATAGACGTCCGCACTTTGTTGATCAGGTCCTCCATACCGTCCTGATCCGCTGGCTTAGTCAATAATTTTCACTGCTGCAAGAAGATAGACATTTTGAACAGGACATCAGTCGGTTTGTTAGGAAAGACACCCTCAATAGTGAATTTATTCCTAGTAGTCCACAAAGACCAGCAAAGAGCACCCAGCCCAACCCCAAACAGCCTCTTGGTCAGACCCTGGATGTTACCAGTTAGACGCAGGCCTAAGAAAGAGGTGGGAGCCCAAGAAACATTCAGCCAAGAGCGAACACAAACCCAGACCAGACCCCCTGAAGCATCTGTTTTGGTGTCGGGCTGAGAAGCTTTGTAGAAAAAAACTTCAAAGATTTAGTTTGTGTTGGGATTGCCTCTCTTTTCTAGACCATTTGGAGTAGAAATGACATTGTCTTTATAGATAAGAGGATCAATAAGGTTAGAAGGGCGGTCCGGGAAAAGAAGTGAGAGGAGGAGAAGGAGAAGCGAGAAGAGCCGGCGGCCAAGATGACGGATAGGTTCAGCATCTTAGCGAAGGAGGAGGAGACATGCTCTGATGTGAAGAAGGAAAAGAAGACGGAGATGTTTAACATCTTGATGGTGGTGACCGAGAATAAGATCGACCTCGAAGAGAAGAAGACCGAGCTTGAAGAGAGGAGGGTTGAGTTGGGGGACGCTTCAAAGGATACCAAAATATTGACCATGAAAATGGATGAGTTGGATCCCAATGTGGCGATGATCTTGTGCGTCGTCCGTGTAAGATGTTGATGAGTTTGGCGACTGAGATGGAGGCGATCGAGAAGGAGGCGGATGGTGTTAGGATCCAACTCGCAAATCACTCTATTACAAAGAAATCAAGCTCAAGTACAAGGGAATTGAGGAGGGAGGAAGGAGAAGAACAGGAGGTAGGGGAAGAGAGAAGTCGTCGTTGCCGTTTCGTGATCCAAGCCCGGATGAATCGTTCGCTGCATCTCCTCCCGGTACTTATAGTCAATAGTTGTTTCTCGTGTACTGTCGGGCCCGGTCCATGTACGAGTCCACTAGCAGCCCGCGTACATGTAGGATAGGTCCCTAACATCCCTCCTTCTTGAAATGCGGCTTGCCCCCAAGCCGCTATCACCAAGCCAGGATCCCATGGTGCTTGAAGGTCCTTGATCATGCCAGGGGCGCCGTGGTAGTAGCCATAGTTGAGGTGGACTTGAACAAGCTGAGAGAAGCGGTCGTGGTTGAGGTAGTAGTCCCTGCCATGGGGAACATGGTGGAGGGAGACATCCCTCCCTTCTTGAAGAGCTACTTGCACACCAGTTGATGGCATGTAGAAATTGTGTGTGACATGAAGTCCAATCATCAGGATCGAATGGCATGGCAAGTATCTTCTTTGCTTCTGTAGCTGAGACTTGCAAAGAAGAGCGGTAACAGAAACTGTCGTAGTTGCGCCCCCAGCAAGAAACTCTTCACATAAGGATTCTCGTGGCATACCCAGAGAGTAGTGTATTGCATCGTTCACAACTTCAGCAATGGTAATCACACTGACATTTTGTGGCTGAGAAGGAACCCACCTTTCAATGGCACTAATTAGCTTCACATGCCTCCAATACATCCTCACTCTGGGAAGCCCCAAGTACCAAAAACTCATCTCATGAAGAATTTGTGACTGAAGATCGGTACAGGGCCCAGTTGTATGCAACGTAAGGTCAGGACTGGTAGTAGAGTAACAATTAGCTTCATGTTGCTCAGGTTGAAATCGAGGGCAACAATGAGTGATAATTTTGTAGTCGCCATAACCTGTATCATTTCCTGGAGGAAGAACCATGTGCTTGTCCATCAAACAAGTGCTAGTACTGTGGTAGTCAGACAAGGCTTCAAGGGGAGAATCATCTCTGAGTTGCACCATAAAACAGGAACAAGACAGCAAACTCTTAGAGTTCTGAGAAGTTCTCTATTCAAATATGTGAACACCATCAACGCAAATTTTATCCACTTTTGTATATCCTAGAACAGATTTTGTTGGCTTTACACATTGAATACCCGATGACTGCCACATGTTTGAATTGATTTCTCCATGCATTATGTGATCTGCACGCCCTTGTAATTGGCCTTCTCGTTGCTGCACCATATAGCTGGAATGTGTTGGGGAACGTAGTATTTCAAAAAAATTCCTACGATCACACAAGATCTATCTAGGAGAAGCATAGCAACAAGCGGGGGGGGTGTCCACGTACCCTCGTAGACCGAAAACGGAAGCGTTTAGTAACGCGGTTCATGTAGTCGAACGTCTTCGCGATCCAACCGATCAAGTACCGAACGCACGACACCTCCGCGATCTGCACACGTTCAGCTCGGTGACGTCCCTCGAACTCTAGATCCAGCTGAGGCCGAGGGAGAGTTTCGTCAGCACGACGGCGTGGTGACGGTGATGATGAAGTTACCGATGCAGGGCTTCGCCTAAGCACTACGACAATATGACCGAGTGGAAACTGTGGAGGGGGGCACCGCACACGGCTAAGAAATCAACTTGTGTGTCTATGGGGTGCCCCCTCCCCTGTATATAAAGGAGGGGAGGAGGGTGCCGGCTGGCCTCAAGGGGAAGAATCCTACTCCTACTAGGAGTAGGTTCCCCCCCTTTCCTAGTCCAACAAGGAGGGGAAGGAAGGAGGAAGGGGAGAGAAGGAAGGAGGGGGCGCCGCCCCCACCCCTTGTCCAATTCGGACTGGGGGGCGCGCGCCACCTCCTGGCCGGCCCTCTCTCCTCTAAGGCCCATGGTGGCCCATTAACTTCCCGGGGGAGTTTCGGTAACCCTCCGGCACTCCGGTTTTATCCGAAACTCTCCGGAACACTTCCGGTGTGGGAACAACATGGTCCAATATATCAATCTTTATTTCTCGACCATTTCGAGACTCCTCGTCATGTCCGTGATCTCATCCGGGACTTCGAACAACCTTTGGTACATCAAATCACATAAACTCATAATACCAATCGTCATCGAACGTTAAGCGTGCGGACCCTACGAGTTCGAGAACGATGTAGACATGACCGAGACACTTCTCCGGTCAATAACCAACAGCGGAACCTGGATGCTCATATTGGTTCCTACATATTCTATGAAGATCTTTATCGGTCAAACCACACAACAATATACGTTGTTCCCTTTGTCATCGATATGTTACTTGCCCGAGATTCGATTGTCGGTATCATCATACCTAGTTCAATCTCGTTACCGGCAAGTCTCTTCACTCGTTCTGTAGTGCATCATCCTGCAACTATCTCATTAGTCACATTGCTTGCAAGGCTTATAGTGATGTGCATTACCAAGAGGGCCCAGAGATACCTCTCCGACAATCAGAGTGACAAATCCTAATCTCGATCTATGCCAACTCAACAAACACCATCGGAGACACCTGTAGAGCATCTTTATAATCACCTAGTTACGTTGTGACGTTTGATAGCACACTAAGTGTTCCTCCGGTATTCGGGAATTGCATAATCTCATAGTCATAGGAACATGTATAAGTCATGAAGAAAGCAATAGCAATAAACTAAACGATCATAGTGCTAAGCTAACGGATGGGTCTTGTCCATCACATCATTCTCTAATGATGTGATCCTGTTCATCAAATGACAACACATGTCTATGGCTAGGAAACTTAACCATCTTTGATTAACGAGCTAGTCTAGTAGAGGCATACTAGGGACACTCTGTTTGTCTATGTATTCACACATGTACTAAGTTTCCGGTTAATACAATTCTAGCATGAATAATAAACATTTATCATGATATAAGGAAATATAAATAACAACTTTATTATTGCCTCTAGGGCATATTTCCTTCAGTCTCCCACTTGCACTAGAGTCAATAATCTAGATTACATAGTAATGATTCTAACACCCATGGAGTCTTGGTGTTGATCATGTTTTGCTTGTGAAAGAGGCTTAGTCAACGGGTCTGCAACATTCAGATCCGTATGTATCTTGCAAATCTCTATGTCTCCCTCCTTGACTTGATCGCGGATGGAATTGGAGCGTCTCTAGATGTGCTTGGTTCTCTTGTGAAATCTGTTTTCCTTTGCCAAGGCAATTGCACCAGTATTGTCACAAAAGATTTTCATTGGACCCGATGCACTAGGTATGACACCTAGATCGGATATGAACTCCTTCATCCAGACTCCTTCATTTGCTGCTTCCGAAGCAGCTATGTACTCCGCTTCACACGTAGATCCCGCCACGACGCTCTGCTTGGAGATGCACCAACTGACAGCTCCACCATTCAATATAAACACGTATCCAGTTTGTGATTTAGAGTCATCCGAATCAGTGTCAAAGCTTGCATCGACGTAACCATTTACGACAAGCTCTTTGTCACCTCCATAAACGAGAAACATATCCTTAGTATTTTTCATGTATTTCAGGATGTTCTTGATAATCCCCAAGTGCAGGGAATCATCATAGAAATTCCCAAAGGTGGAAGTGATAAGTATGGAGTGTCAAACCCACAAGGAGCTAAAGGTAATATCAATATTCTCTCAAGTCCTATCTGCCACTTATACGACTCTACGTACACCAAACGTTTGCTTCCAACTAGAAACGAGAAATAAAACTACGTTGTGGGTATGAAGAGGATAACTTTGCATGATATCGGAGAGATAAAATATAAAAGTAGGTGATGTTATCATATAGTTAGAATATATTACTAAATATTATAAATAGCGAGTGTGGAATAATGATGGATTGGTGTGCGGAATTTTCCTAGGCAATTGTTAACAAGACCGGTGGTCGTCATTGCAATTTCATATGAGGGAGAGGCATAAGCTAACATACTTCTCTTCTTGGATCATATGCACTTATGATTGGAACTCTAGCAAGCATCCGCAACTACTAAAGATCATTAAGGTAAAACCCAACCATAGCATTAAAGCATCAAGTCCCCTTTATCCCATACGCAACAACCCCCGGCCTTACTCGGGTTTATGCTTCTGTTACTCAAGCAACCCACTATAAGCGAATCATAAACGTATTGCAACACCCTACAGCGGGAATCCCTCATGCTTGCGCGACACGGAGGGCACAATAGGACAGCACCAAAATAAAACATACAACTCATACCAATCTATATCATCAATCAACCCAAAGACAAAGGATATCTACTCAACACATCATAGGATGGCAACACATCATTGGATCATAATATGCGGCATAAAGCACCATGTTCAAGTAGGGATTACAGTGGGGTGCGGGAGAGTGGACCGCGTAAAAGAGATGAGAATGGTGATGATGATGGTGATGTTGATGAAGACGATCACCGCAGCGATGATTCCCCTCCCGATGGCACTCCGGCGCCACCGAGAGAGAGGAGGAGAGGTTCTCCCCCTTGTGCTTCCTCCTCCATGGCCTCCCCCTGGAAGGGGAGAGGTTCTCCCTCTGGTCCTTGGCCTTCATGGCGACGATGGCCCCTCTAGGATCCTCCTCCATGGCCCCCGGTGATGATGGCCCCCTCCGGCAGGGTGCCAGAGAGGGCCTAGATTGATTTCTCGTGGCTACAGAGGCTTGCGGCGGCGAAACTTCCGATCTAGGTTATTTTCTGAAGGTTTCTGTATTTATAGGAGAGGATGGCGTCGAGAACAAGTCAGGGGGTCCCCGAGGTGGCCACGAGATAGGGGGTGCACCCCCCACCCTCGTGGGAGCCATGGGACTCCCCTCCGGTAGATTTTTGTTCCAGTATTTTTTATATTTTCCAGAAAAATTCTCCGTTGATTTTCATCGCATTCCGAGTACTTTTATTTCTGCACAAAAACAACACCACGGTAGTTCTACTGAAAACAGCGTCAGTCTGGGTTAGTTCTAATCAAATCATATCAAAATCATATAAAACTATTGTAAACATGGCATGAATACTTCATAAATTATAGATACGTTGGAGACGTATCAGCATCCCCAAGCTTAATTCCTGCTCGTCCTCGAGTAGGTAAATGATAAAAGAAATAATTTATGAAGTGTGAATGCTAGCAAGTGCATAAGTTTGATCAATGATAGTTCCAATCACTTTTTCTAGCATCATTATATATCATAACAGTAGTTCAACTCATGAAACTTCTCATGATCAAGTAACAATCTATTCACATGCTAAAGTATAGATCATAAACTTTCTTGAAAACTAACAAACCGTGATCTTAGTCATCAAACAATTGCAATTCATCTTATTTTCGGGAAGGGTCTATGTAAGAGCTTTGATTCAGCAAACTCCACATACTCAACTATCATTTAATATTTCACAATTGCTAACACTCATGTGATATTTATGCGTTCAAAGTTTTAATCGGACATGAGAAAGATAGGGGCTTATAGTTTTGCCTCCCAACCTTTTACCTCAAGGGTAATATCAACAATAACAATTCATGAAAACCTACATCCAAGTGGATATATATATCCGGATCGCTCCAACACAAAGTGCTTGCCAAAGGAAAAATGTAAAAAGGAAAGGTGAGAATCACCATGACTCTTGTATAGGGGTAGAAGGTAAAAGTAAAAGATAAGCCCTTCGCAGAGGGAAGCAGAGGTTGTAATGTGCTTTTATGGTTTGATGCACAAAATCTTAATGCAAAAGAACGTCACTTTATATTGCCTCTTGTGATAAAGACCTTTATTATGCAGTCTGTCGCTTTTATTTCTTACCTATCACAAGTTCGTATAAAGCTTATTTTCTTCGCACTAATAGATCATACATATTAGAGAGCAATTTTTATTGCATGCATCGATGACAACTTACTTGAAGGATCTTACTCAATCCATGGGTAGGTATGGTGGACTCTCATGGCAAAACTGGGTTAAGGAATGTTTGGACGCACAAGTAGTATCTCTACTTGGTGCAAAGAATCTGGCTAGCATGAGAGGGAAAGGCAAGCTCAACATGTTGGATGATCCAAGACAATATAACATTTCGGATATAGGAAAACATAACCCATTAAGTTGTCTTCCTTGTCCAACATCAACCTTTTAGCATGTCATATTTTAATGAGTGCTCACAATTACAAAAGATGTCCATGATAGTATATTCTTGACCGATGTCCAGTGATCCACTCCTGGATTACTTTGGTACCTCCCTGCTAAACTAATAGCAAGGCACACATCAGGTCTGGTACACAGCATTGCATACATGATAGAACCTATGGTTGAAGCATAGGGAATGACCTTCATTTTCTCTCTATCTTCTGCAGTGGTCGGGCATTGAGTCTGACTCAACTTCACACCTTGCAACACAGGCAAGAACCCTTTCTTTGCTTGATCCATTTTGAACTTCTTCAAAACTTTATCAAGGTATGTGCTTTGTGAAAGTCTAATTAAGCGTCTTGATCTATCTTTATAGATCTTGATGCCCAATATATAAGCAGCTTCACCGAGGTCTTTCATTGAAAAATTCTTATTCAAGTATCCTTTTATGCCATTCAGAAATTCAGTATCATTTCCGATCAACAATATGTCATCCATATATAATATAAAAAATGCTACAAAGCTCCCACTCACTTTCTTGTAAATACAGGCTTCTCCAAAAGTCTGTATAAAACCATATGCTTTGATCACACTATCAAAGCGTATATTCCAACTCCGAGAGGCTTGCACCAGTCCATAAATGGATCGCTGGAGCTTGCACACTTTGTTAGCACCTTTTGGATCAACAAAACCTTCTGGTTGCATCATATACAACTCTTCTTTAAGATATCCATTAAGGAATGCAGTTTTGACATCAATTTGCCAAATTTCATAATCATAAAATGCGGCAATTGCTAACATGATTCGGACGGACTTAAGCATCGCTACAGGTGAGAAAGTCTCATCATAGTTAACTCCTTGAACTTGTCGAAAACCTTTCGCAGCAAGTCGAGTTTTGTAGACAGTAACATTACCGTCAGCGTCAGTCTTCTTCTTATAGATTCATTATTCTCTATGGCTTGCCGATCATCAGGCAAGTCAATCAAAGTCCATACTTTGTTCTCATACATGGATCCCATCTCAGATTTCATGGCCTCAAGCCATTTCGTGGAATCTGGGCTCATCATCGCTTCCTCATAGTTCGTAGGTTCGTCATGGTCAAGTAACATGACTTCCAGAACAGGATTACCGTACCACTCTGGTGCGGATCTTACTCTGGTTGACCTACGAGGTTTGGTAGTAACTTTATCAGAAGTTTCATGATCATCATCATTAGCTTCCTCACTAATTGGTGTAGGAATCGCTGGAAATGATTTCTGTGATGAACTACTTTCCAATAAGGGAGCAGGTACAATTACCTCATCAAGTTCTACTTTCCTCTCACTCACTTCTTTCGAGAGAAACTCCTTCTCTAGAAAGGATCCATTCGTAGCAACGAATATCTTGCCTTCGGATCTGTGATAGAAGGTGTACCCAATAGTTTCCATTGGGTATCCTATGAAGACACATTTATCCGATTTGGGTTTGAGCTTATCAGGTTGAAGCTTTTTCACATAAGCATCGCAGCCCCAAACTTTAAGAAACGACAACTTGGGTTTCTTGCCAAACCATAGTTCATATGGCGTCGTCTCAATGGATTTTGATGGTGCCCTATTTAACGTGAATGCAGCCGTCTAAAACATAACCCCAAAACGATAGCGGTAAACCAGTAAAAGACATCATAGATCGCACCATATCTAATAAAGTACGATTACGATGTTCGGACACACCATTACGCTGTGGTGTTCCGGGTGGCGTGAGTTGCGAAACTATTCCGCATTGTTTTGAATGAAGACAAAACTCGTAACTCAAATATTCTCCTCCACGATCAGATCGTAGAAACTTTATTTTCTTGTTACGATGATTTTCCACTTCACTCTGAAATTTTTGAACTTTTCAAATGATTCAGACTTATGTTTCATCAAGTAGATATACCCATATCTGCTCAAATCATCTGTGAAGGTTAGAAAATAACGATACCAGCCGCAAGCAGCAACACTCATCGGACCGCATACATCAGTATGTATTATTTCCAACAAGTCTGTTGCTCGCTTCATTGTTCCGGAGAACAGAGTCTTAGTCATCTTGCCCATGGGGCATGGTTCGCAAGCATCAAGTGATTCATAATCAAGTGATTCCAAAAGCCCATCAGCATGGAGTTTCTTCATGCGCTTTACACCAATATGACCTAAATGGCAGTGCCACAAATAAGTTGCACTATCATTATTAAACTTATATCTTTTGGCTTCAATACTATGAATATGTGTATCACTACTATCGAGATTCAATAAAAATAGACCACTCATCCAGGGTGCATGACCATAAAAGATATTACTCATATAAATAGAACAACCATTATTCTCTGATTTACATGAATAACAGTCTCGCATCAAACAAGATCCAGATATAATGTTCATGCTTAACGCTGTCACCAAATAACAATTATTCAGGTCTAAAACTAATCCCGAAGGTAGATGTAGAGGTAGCGTGCCAACGGCGATCACATCGAATTTGGAACCATTTCCCATACGCATCGTCACCTCGTCCTTAGCCAATCTTCGCTTAATCCGTAGCCCTTGTTTCGAGTTGCAAATATGAGCAACAGAACCAGTATCAAATACCCAGGCGCTACTACGAGCATTAGTAAGGTACACATCAATAACATGTATATCAAATATACCTTTCACTTTGCCATCCTTCTTATCCGCCAAATACTTGGGGCAGTTCCGCTTCCAGTGACCAGTCCCTTTGCAGTAGAAGCACTCAGTCTCAGGCTTAGGTCCATACTTGGGTTTCTTCACTTGAGCAGCAACTTGCTTGCCGTTCTTCTTGAAGTTCCCCTTCTTCCCTTTGCCCTTTTTCTTGAAACTAGTGGTCTTGTTGACCATCAACACTTGATGCTCCTTCTTGATTTCTACCTCCGCAGCCTTTAGCATTGTGAAGAGCTTGGGAATTGTCTTATCCATCCCTTGCATATTATAGTTCATCACGAAGCTTTTGTAGCTTGGTGGCAGTGATTGAAGAACTCTGTCAATGACACTATCAACTAGAAGATTAACTCCCAGCTAAAAGATCGAGCATGTCGCCTAGACGGGGGTGAATAGGCGCTTTAAAATAATTACAGTTTAGGCTTGAACAAATGCGGAATAGACCTAGCGGTTAATTTTTTATGCACAAAACCTACAACAACTAGGCTCACCTATGTGCACCAACAACTTATGCTAAGCAAGATAAACAACTAAGTGATAGAAAGATATATGACAAGAAACAATATGGCTATCACCAAGTAAAGTGCATAAGTAAAGGGCTCGGGTAAGAGATAACCGATCCATGCGGAGACGATGATGTATCCCGAAGTTCACACCCTTGCGGATGCTAATCTCCGTTTGGAGCAGTGTGGAGGCACAATGCTCCCCAAGAAGCCACTAGGGCCACCGTAATCTCCTCACGCCTTGCAAAATGCAAGATGTCATGATTCCACTAAGGGACCCTTGAGGACGGTCACCGAACCCGTACAAATGGCAACCCTTGGGGGCGGTCACCGAACCCGTACACTTTGGCAACCCTTGGGGGCGGTCACCGGAACCCGTCAAATTGCTCGGGGCGATCTCCACAACCTAATTGGAGACCCCGACGCTTGCCCGGAGCTTTACACCACAATGATTGAGCTCCGAACACCACCAACCGTCTAGGGCACCCAAGCACCCAAGAGGAACAAGCTCAAGGGTACCAAGCACCCAAGAGTAATAAGCTTCTCAACTTGTAACTTCCACGTATCATGTGGAGAACTCAAACCGATGCACCAAATGCAATGGCAAGGGCACACGGAGTGCCCAAGTCCTTCTCTCTCAAATCCCACCGAAGCAACTAATGCTAGGGAGGAAAATGAGAGGAAGGACAAGAAGGAGAACACCAAGAACTCCAAGATCTTGATCCAAGGGGTTCCCCTCACAAAGAGGAGAAAGTGATTGGTGGAAATGTGGATCTAGATCTCCTCTCTCTTTTCCCTCAAAAACTAGCAAGAATCCATGGAGGGATTGAGAGATAGCAAGCTCGAAGAAGGTCAACAATGGGGGAAGAACACGAGCTCAAAGGATAAGGTTCATTGGGGAAGAAGACCCCTTTTTATAGGTGGGGAAAAATCCAGCCGTTATGCTCACAGCCCGCACAGAGCGGTACTACCGCTCGTCCTCACGGTACTACCGCTAGGGGTAGCGGTACTACCTCAGAGGGTAGTGGTACTACTGCTTGTGAGCGGTACTAAAAAAATACATCCGTTCCTACCACCGCTGGACTTGTGACGAGTTTTTGGTCCGGAGCGGAAGTAGCCATGGAAGTAGCCACGGTAGTACTGCTCCAAGCAGTAGTACCGCTCCCAAGAGCGATAGTAAAAAATTACATCCCCTCCAAGCGGTAGTACCGCTCCCACGAGCGGTAGTACCGCTGCAGCTTTTATAAGGACATCAAAACTGACACAACTTCTGCAAACGGACTCTGAATTCAACGAAACCAAGTTTGTTGGAAAGCTAGCGACAAGGGATAACACAATCTTGATATAAATACCAATAAAAAGCAAATTAGAAAAGGCCCATAAGAAAATGGTGAGAACCCTTCCTCGAATAAGACCGGTAAAACCTCCAACACCGAAATTGCAATAGAAGAAGCATGTGAACTCCATTTTCGATGAACTCAAAATTGTCAAGAAGATGACCATAAGCTCCAAATCTCACTAGGAGAAAACCAAACAAGAACCAAGAAAGATGATGCAAGCATGCAATGGTTTGAGCTCTCTACGAACGATACGATCAAGCTACTCACTTGAGAACCCCCCTTGATAGTATGGCAAACGATCATATAACCCGGTCTCCAAACTACCACCATGAGACCGGTAAAATAGAGAACCTATCAAGGCCAAACCTTTGCCTTGCACAAAGTCCACTTGAACTAGATGTAGACGATCTTGACTTCCTCAAGTAGGACCACCTTTCTTGATTGCGTTGGCTCGGTCAAGACTAGTAGATTGCTCCCCCATACTCCATTATGGGTGAGCCACTTTTTGGCACATACCACTTTTCTTGATTGCGTTGGCTCGGTGAAGACTAGTAGATTGCTCCCCCCATACTCCATTATGGGTGAGCCACTTTTCGGCACATCTTCACAAGTCCATTGTCACCACAATGGACGGCAATCTTCAAGCACTTGATCTCTTCGTGATGCATCACTTGAACGTGCACACTGCAACCTAACCCCACAAATAACTCTCACGAAGAACATGGGTTAGTACACAAAGCGTAATGGACAATGCTTACCATACCATGGGATCACTTGATCCCTCTCGGTACATCTTCTACGCTTTGTGATTTGATCAACTTGATTCACTCTTGACTTAGTCTTGATCAACCTTGAACCTTTCCAACTCTCTTCATTTGGATGATGCCTTGAAGCTAAGCATGAATGATCACACAATCTTCTTTTTCAAGACATGCTTGCAATAAGCTCAACTCTCACATGACCAATCTTTGGATAATTCCTTAATAGCACCTTGGTCAACACATAAACTCCTTGAAACCAACACATGAACTTCAAGAAGTGCCTATGGAAAAATCCTTCAAATATAACTCAATGCAACCATTAGTCCATAGAGAATGTCATCAATTACCAAAACCACACATGGGGGCACCGCATGTCCTTTCACCAGCAGAGTCAAGTGATTGTGGTACCCAGACATTCTGAGTATATGCTCACTGACATAACTATTCTCCTCCATTTTGCAGCTGTAGAACTTATTGGAGACTTCATATCTCTCAATCCGGGCATTTGCTTGAAATATTAACTTCAACTCCTGGAACATCTCATATGCTCCATGACATTCAAAACGTCGTTGAAGTCCCGGTTCTAAGTCGTAAAGCATGGCACACTGAACTATCGAGTAGTCATCAGCTTTGCTCTGCCAGACGTTCACAACATCTGGTGTTGCTCCTGCAGAGGGTTTGGCACCTACGGTGCTTCCATGACGTAATTCTTCTGTGCAGCAATGAGGATAATCCTCAGGTTACGGACCCAGTCCGTGTAGTTGCTACCATCATCTTTCAACTTAGCTTTCTCTAGGAACGCATTAAAGTTCAATGGAACAGTAGCATGGGCCATTTATCTACAGCAACATAGACATGCAAAATACTATCGGGTACTAAGTTCATGATGAATTAAAGTTTAATTAATCATATTACTCAAGAACTCCCACTTAGATAGACATCCTTCTAATCATCAAAGTGATCACGTGATCCATATCAACTAAACCATGTCCGATCATCACGTGAGATGGAGTAGTTTTCAATGGTGAACATCACTATGTTGATCATATCTACTATATGATTCACGCTCGACCTTTCGGTCTCAGTGTTCCGAGGCCATATCTGCATATGCTAGGCTCGTCAAGTTTAACCCGAGTATCCTGCGTGTGCAAAACTGGCTTGCACCCATTGTATGTGAACGTAGAGCTTATCACACCCGATCATCACGTGGTGTCTCAGCGAGAACACTTATACCTCGAAATTTAGTGAAAGATCATCTTATAATGCTACCGCCGTACTAAGCAAAATAAGATGCATAAAGGATAAATATCACATGCAATCAATATAAGTGATATGATATGGCCATCATCATCTTGTGCCTTTGATCTCCATCTCCAAAGCACCGTCATGATCACCAACGTCACCGGCTTGACACCTTGATCTTCATCGAAGCATCATTGTCGTCTCGCGAACTATTGCTTCTACGACTATCGCTACCGCTTAGTGATAAAGTAAAGCAATTACATGGCGAATGCATTTCATACAATAAAGCGACAACCATATGGCTCCTGCCAGTTGCCGATAACTGTTACAAAACATGATCATCTCATACAACAATTTATATATCATCACGTCTTGACCATATCAATTCACAGTAAGCCCTGCAAAAACAAGTTAGACGTCCTCTACTTTGCTGTTGCAAGTTTTACATGGCTGCTACGGGCTTACCAAGAACCGTTCTTACCTATGCATCAAAAACCACAACGATTTTTCGTCAAGTGTGTTGTTTTAACCTTGAACAAGGACCGGGCGTAGTCACACTCGAGTCAACTAAAGTTGGAGAAACAGACACCCACTAGCCACCTGTGTACAAAGCACGGCGGTAGAACCAGTCTCATGAACGCGGTCATGTAATGTCGGTCTAGGCTGCTTCATCTAACAATACCGCCGAATCAAAGTATGACATGCTGGTAAGCAATATGACTATTATCGCCGACAACTCTTTGTGTTCTACTCATGCATATAACATCTACACATAGACCTGGCTCGGATGCCACTGTTGGCGAACGTAGTATTTCAAAAAAAAACCTACGATCACGCAAGATCAAGTACCGAACGTACGACACCTCCGCGATCTGCACACTTCAGTTCGGTGACCTCCCTCAAACTCTAGATCCAACTGAGGCCGAGGGAGAGTTTCGTCGGCACGACGGCGTGGTGACGGTGATGATGAAGTTACCGACGCAGGGCTTCGCCTAAGCACTACGACAATATGACCGAGGTGGAAAACCGTGGAGGGGGGCACCGCACACGGCTAAGAGATCAACTTGTGTGTCTATGGGGTGCCCCCCTCCCCCGTATATAAAGGAGGGGAGGAGGGTGCCGGCCAGCCTCAAGGGGCCCGCCCAAGGGGGGGAATCCTACTCCTACTAGGAGTAGGTTCCCCCCTTTCCTAGTCCAACAAGGAGGGGACGGAAGGAGGAAGGGGAGAGAAGGAAGGAGGGGGGCGCCGCCCCACCCCTTGTCCAATTCGGACTAGGGGGCACCACCTCCTGGCCGGCCCTCTCTCCTCTAAGGCCCATGGTGGCCCATTAACTTCCCGGGGGGTTCCGGTAACCCTCCGGCTCTCCGGTTTTATCCGAAACTCTCCAGAACACTTCCGGTGTCCGAACAACATGGTCCAATATATCAATCTCTATGTCTCGACCATTTCGAGACTCCTCGTCATGTCCGTGATCTCATCCGGGACTCCGAACAACCTTCGGTACATCAAATAACATAAACTCATAATACCAATCGTCATCGAACGTTAAGCATGCGTACCCTACGGATTCGGGAACTATGTAGACATGACCGAGACACTTCTCCGGTCAATAACCAACAGCAGAACCTGGATGCTCATATTGGTTCCTACATATTCTACAAAGATCTTTATCGGTCAAACCGCACAACAACATACGTTGTTCCCTTTGTCATCGGTATGTTACTTGCCCGAGATTCGATCGTCGGTATCATCATACCTAGTTCAATCTCGTTACCGGCAAGTCTCTTTACTCGTTTCATAGTGCATCATCTCGCAACTATCTCATTAGTCACATTGCTTGCAAAGCTTATAGTGATGTGCATTACCGAGAGGGCCCAAAGATACCTCTCCGACAATCGGAGTGACAAATCCTAATCTCGATCTATGCCAACTCAACAAACACGATCGGAGACAAATGTTGAGCATCTTTATAATCACCCAGTTACGTTGTGACGTTTGATAGCACACTAAGTGTTCCTCCGGTATTCGGGAGTTGCATAATCTCATAGTCATAGGAACATGTATAAGTCATGAAGAAAGCAATAGCAATAAACTAAACGATCATAGTGCTAAGCTAACGGATGGGTCTTGTCCATCACATCATTCTCTAATGATGTGATCATGTTCATCAAATGACAACACATGTCTATGGCTAGGAAACTTAACCTTCTTTGATTAACGAGCTAGTCTAGTAGAGGCATACTAGGGACACTCTGTTTGTCAATGTATTCACACATGTACTAAGTTTCCGGTTAATACAATTCTAGCATGAATAATAAACATTTATCATGATATAAGGAAATATAAATAACAACTTTATTATTGCCTCTAGGGCATATTTCCTTCAAAATGAAACCGCACGCCTTTGTAAGTTCTTTCATCTGCATGTATTGCTTCATAGCCCCCATGCGCAACTTCAGTCATATATGTTGCTCGATCCACTGGACGCCAAAACTGCTGTTGTGCACCTTGTAGATAATTGAAGGGCTGTTCGAAATAGCAAATAGACTAATCCATCACACATTCCAAAAGGACCAAGATATCACCATAATATTCAGAAGTGTCCTCTGAGTACTGTTGCTCATCACCTGGATCCGAGTGCTGACGAAAAACACTGGGAAAAGGTGCAGACCACCTATGATCAAATATCTCTTCTTCAACTTCAGTAGACCATAAATTTTCAAATTGAACAAGGGGATGCTGATGACTATAATCCCCGGAGGTATTGACTGTACAAGAATTCAGATATGCTCGAAGATTTCCCACCAGAAAATTTGAATATGGTTTATGATGTGCATTTTGCAAGCACCACCAGGATTCCCTCATGAGATTTGGATCACTAAAAGCAGGAGCACCAGACAGACATTCCATTTTTGGCAGCTCTGACCATAGATGCACTACTTGGCAATTGCTTGAAGATGATGAACATTGTAGTTTCAGGTGCACACTTTGGCGACATCTCAAGGATTCTGTCAGAGAATTTAGAGTACAAGCAAAATGATGCATCACATAAGGAATTTTCGGCCATCTGTACCTCAATTGCGAGCCTTCGTCAAAGCAATCAAACGATGGCCATGGGCATGGTTTGGACATACAAGAAACGAGATAAGTTGTTTGCATAGCAATTGTTTTTTGATCACCCAGATTCTAAAACTGTTGTTGGGTACCGTGGAAACAACTGGAGGGTTCATCTACGAGAATTAGCTTGCAGCAATCAACTTGTAGAGGATCATCATATCTGAGCAACATCTGAACTGGCGTAGATCTAACAATTGGAACTTCATGCGACCGACTACAACTGAAAGCTTCAGGATAGTCTACATCTGAATGGATACCTGAACATGCTCTTCTGGGTAGTTTCTGTCTGACTGATACTTGAATGATGGCCAGGGACTAGGCCTGAAGAGGTGCCCCACTTGACTGAGTTGCACTTGTCACTACAAAAAAATACACTTCCGTGATGATACGTGTTTGTCACAGTAGGTCACGTTTTCTGTCATGCATGTACATCCATGACAAATTTATGACAGAATCAAGATAGTCATACCTGTGTTGTCGTAGAAGTGTTCCATGACATTACCAAAATTATCATCACGGAAGTGTCCACTTCCATGACGATAAATCGCGCGTCACAGAAGTGCTTTCGTCAAGGGTAACGGACATGTGGCATCCATCGTAACGGAACGCCGTTAAGCTATCGGGTCCGGTTTTGGATCCGATAACCCGTTAACAGCCCCGACCAATGGGAATTTTCCACGTGTAAAATCATCATTGGTTGGAGGAAACACGTGTCGGCTCATCGTTGGGACAGATGTCATCCACTCATTGGACCCAAAGCGCCTATGATACGTCGACACGTGGCACGGCCCAATAGTGGCCCATTCATGTGAAAAGGCCGGCCCGTTTGACTTGGTCAAAAGGTGGCGGGCCGGCCCACGGCAAGCCTGTTAACGGCCTGTTCGCATATAGGCCATTTACAGCCCGCTATTCCAGGGCCCGTTTACGACCTATCCGAATTAGGCCCAGTAGCGTCATCTGGGCCGTCCAATATAATTCCAGCCCGTTTTAACTTCCGGCCCCCATGTATGGCCCATGACGTCTTTCGTCCCATATGAGGCCCTTAGTAACCCTCGGCCCCTTAACGGCCCGTGGTAAAACTGACCCGTAATGAACAGTGTATCACTTTATACCCATTAACGGCCCATTATTCCGTTGGGCCGTTTCCAGCCCATGATATCTTTCGGCCTTCTCAGGGCCCATTTAATCTTGGGCTCATTTCCAGCATTCGGTTACTTACGGCCCGTTACTGTCATTTTCTGCTTGTGGGCCAAATTCAGCCCGTGGTTACAGTCGGACCGTTTGCGGCCCGTTAATACGTTGGGCCGTTTTCATGTCGAAAAAAACCCGTTGGGATGTTGATAACCCACAAGTATAGGGGATCGCAACAGTTTTCGAGGGTAGAGTATTCAACCCAAATTTATTGATTCGACACAAGGGGAGCCAAAGAATATTCTCAAGTATTAGCAGCTGAGTTGTCAATTCAACCACACCTGGATAACTTAATATCTGCAGCGAAGTATTTAGTAGCAAAGTAGTATGGAAGTAATGGTAACGGTAGCAAAAGTAATATTTTTGGGTTTTGTAGTGATTGTAACAGTAGCAACGGAAAAGTAAATAAGCGAAGAACAATATGTGAAAAGCTCGTAGGCATTGGATCGGTGATGGAGAATTATGCCGGATGTGGTTCATCATGTAACAGTCATAACATAGGGTGACACAGAACTAGCTCCAATTCATCAATGTAATGTAGGCCTGTATTCCGAATATAGTCATACGTGCTTATGGAAAAGAACTTGCATGACATCTTTTGTCCTACCCTCCCGTGGCAGCGGGGTCCTAGCGGAAACTAAGGGATATTAAGGCCTCCTTTTAATAGAGTACCGGACCAAAGCATTAACACATAGTGAATACATGAACTCCTCAAACTATGGTCATCACCGGGAGTGGTCCCGATTATTGTCACTTCGGGGTTGCCGGATCATAACACATAGTAGGTGACTATAGACTTGCAAGATAGGATCAAGAACTCACATATATTCATGAAAACATAATAGGTTCATATCTGAAATCATGGCACTCGGGCCCTAGTGACAAGCATTAAGCATAGCAAAGTCATAGCAACATCAATCTCAGAACATAGTGGATACTAGGGATCAAAACCTAACAAAACTAACTCGATTACATGATAAATCTCATCCAACCCATCACCGTCCAGTAAGCCTACGATGGAATTACTCACGCACGGCGGTGAGCATCATGAAATTGGTGATGGAGGATGGTTGATGATGACGACATCGACGGATTCCCCTCTCCGGAGCCCCGAACGGACTCCAGATCAGCCCTCCCGAGAGAGTTTAGGGCTTGGCGGCGGCTCCGTATCGTAAAATGCGATGAATCTTTCTCTCTGATTTTTTGTCTCCCCGAACACGAATATATGGAGTTGGAGTTGAGGTCGGTGGAGCTCCAGGGGCCCACGAGGCAGGGGGTGTGCCCCCCACCCTCGTGGAAAGGGTGTGGGCCCCCTGGCCTTGATTCTTTCGCCAGTATTTTTTATTATTTCCAAAAATAATCTCTGTGGAGTTTCAGGTCATTCCGAGAACTTTTATTTCTGCACATAAATAACACCATGGCAATTCTGCTGAAAACAACGTCAGTCCGGGTTAGTTCCATTCAAATCATGCAAGTTAGAGTCCAAAACAAGGGCAAAAGTGTTTGGAAAAGTAGATACGACGGAGACGTATCAACTCCCCCAAGCTTAAACCTTTGCTTGTCCTCAAGCTATTCAGTTGATAAACTAAAAGTGATAAAGAAAACTTTTACAAACTCTGTTTGCTCTTGTTGTTGTAAATATGTAAAGCCAGCATTCAAGTTTTCAGCAAAGATTATGACTAACCATATTCACAATAACACTTAGGTCTCATGTTTACTCATATCAATGGCATAATCAACTAGCGAGCAATAATAATAAATCTCGGATGACAACACTTTCTCAAAACAATCATAATATGATATAACAAGATGGTATCTCGCTAGCCCTTTCTGAGACCGCAAAACATAAATGCAGAGCACCTCTAAAGATCAAGGACTGACTAAACATTGTAATTCATGGTAAAAGAGATCCAGTCATAGTCATACCTAATATAAATTAACAGTAATGAATGCAAATGACAGTGGTGCTCTCCAGCTGGTGCTTTTTAATAAGAGGGTGATGACTCAACATAAAAGTAAATAGATAGGCCCTTCGCAGAGGGAAGTAGGGATTTGTATAGGTGCCAGAGCTCGATTTTTGACATAGAGATAAATAATATTTTGAGCGGCATACTTTCATTGTCAACATAACAACCAAGAGATGGCGATATCTTCCATGCTACACACATTATAGGCGGTTCCCAAACAGAATGGTAAAGTTTATACTCCCGCTCCACCAACAAGCATCAATCCATGGCTTGCTCGAAACAACGAGTGCCTCCAACTAACAACAGTCCCGGGGGAGTTTTGTTTGCAATTATTTTGATTTGGTTTGCATAAAGCATGGGACTGGGCATCCCGGTGACCAGCCATTTTCTCGTGAGTGAGGAGCGGAGTCCACTCGTCTTGAGAATAACCCGCCTAACATGGAAGATACGGACAACCCTAGTTGATACATGAGCTATTCGAGCATACAAAACAGAATTTCATTTGAAGGTTTAGAGTTTGGCACATACAAATTTACTTGGAACGGCAGGTAGATACCGCATATAGGAAGGTATGGTGGACTCATATGGAATAACTTTGGGGTTTAAGGAATTGGATGCACAAGCAGCATTCCCGCTTAGTACAAGTGAAGGTAGCAAAAGACTGGGAAGCGACCAACTAGAGAGCGACAACAGTCATGAACATGCATTGAAATTAATAAACATTGAGTACACACATGAGTAGGATATAATCCACCATGAACATAAATATCGTGAAGGCTATGTTGATTTTGTTTCAACTACATGTGTGAACATGTGCCAAGTCAAGTCACTTAAATCATTCAAAGGAGGATACCACCCCATCATACCACATCACAACCATTTTAATAGCATGTTGGCACGCAAGGTAAACCATTATAAGCTCCTAGCTAATTAAGCATGGCATAAGCAACTATAATCTCTAATTGTCATTGCAAACATGTTTATTCATAATAAGCTGAATCAGGAACGATGGACTAATCATATTTATAAAACAAGAGAGGTCGAGTTCATACCAGCTTCTCCCATCTCAACCAGTCCATCATATATCGTCATAATTGCCTTTCACTTGCACGACCGAATGATGTGAATAATAATAATAGTGCACGTGCATTGGACTAAGCTGGAATCTGCGAGCATTCAATAAACAGGAGAAGACAAGGCAATATGGGCTCTTGGTTAAATCAACAATAATGCATATAAGAGCCACTTTAACAATTTCATCATGGTCTTCTCCTATCGACCCCCAAAGAAAAGGAAAGAAATAAAACTATTACACGGGAAAGCTCCCAACAAGCAAAAGAAGAACAGGAAATCTTTTTGGATTTTCTTTTAATTATTACTACTACAGCAAGAAAGGTAAACTAGCTAAATGCTACAACTAATTTTTTGTTTTTCTTAAGGTTTTTCAAACAAACAAGAAGAAAGCATAAAAAGGAAAATAAACTAGCATGGATATTAAAGTGAAAGAGTATGAGCACCGACAACTAGCAATGAGTGTGTGAACATGAATGTAATGTCGGTGAGAAATACGTACTCCCCCAAGCTTAGGCTTTTGGCCTAAGTTGGTCTATTGCCACGGCTGGCCTGGCGGATATCCAAAGTTGTAGTTGGGGTCGTACTGAGATGCAGCAGTTATTGCATCGTGGGCTGCAGCTTGGAGGCGAGCTATCTCAGCCCTCCTCTTATACTCTTCCGCCTCCTCTCTGGTTATAAAATATCTCCCTTTTGCCTGAAAGTCAAAGAAAGTAGAAGCAGGGAGAGCGATGTGATAGGTGCGTCGTCTGTCAAAGATTAGTCGGTACTGGAGGAACTGATCGTTCCTCTCAACAAAATGATGACAAACCATAGCCTCATAATCCAAATAAGCAGGAGGCAACTCAATATCCTCACGTATGGTTACACCAAGAAAATTAGCTAAACGGGTTGCATAAATTCCACCAAAGAAATCTCCATTAAATCTATTATTATGCAACCTACGTGCAACAATGGCTCCCAAATTATAATGTTTATCTCCTAACACAGCACTCCTGAGAACACTGAGGTCAGGGACACACATATGACATGCTTCATCCTTACCATTTATGCACCTACCTATGAAGAGAGCAAAATAATGTATAGCAGGAAAATGAATGCTCCCTATGGTAGCCTGTGCTATATCTCTAGATTCCCCCACATTTATACTAGCAAGAAAATCTCTAAATTCAGATTTGCGAGGTTCACTAGTACTACCCCATTGTGGAAGTTTGCAAGCAGTGGTAAAATCCTCTAAGTCCATGGTATAAGAGTTTTCATAAAGATCAAACAGGACAGTTTGAGAATTGCGTGAAGAGGAAAATTCAAACCTTCTCACAAAGGAATCAGTGAGATAGTGGTACTGACGACACTTATCTGCCTCGAAGCTCACAAGATCAGCGTTACGCACATATGCGTTAAATTCTTCCTTGATTCCCGCTCGATCCATAAAGTCTTCTGAAGGCCATTCACAAGCCCGCATTGGAGCTTCCCTTGGTGGTTCATCGTCGGCATCGCGCATTGCGAGCATGGGTCCTTGCTTCCTTGAAGGGCCACCTTGGTACATTTTCCTAAACATATTTCTTCCTCTGAAAAATTTCTGAAAATTTTAGTAACTTCAAATAAAAGTGAACCAAGCTCAACAAAATTGATAGCAACTACTCCTACAAGTGCCTAGAGCCTATATCATGCATTAGAACTACTTGGAACCATATAAATTTGACATGCAAGCTCAAGAACATGGTCACCTAGGCAGCAAAAATTTGCAATGAATAAAGCACTAGAACAAAAACTAATTGGACCATTGGAGCAGTCACATACCAAGGAACAATCCCCCAAAGCATCTTTGTGAGAGGTGCTTTGAGCAAGGAGATCGAAAATCGCAGCAAAATGAGCTAGAACTCGTGCTTGAGCTGGATGGTGATTTTTTTGGGAGGAAGAAGAAGTGTGTGGGTGCAGGAATAAGTGGAGGGGAGCCACCGTGGGCCCACGAGGCAGGGGGCGCGCCCAGGGGGTGGGCGCGCCCTGGACCCTCGTGCCCAGGTGCTTGCTTCCCCTGTTGTGTTCTCAGTGCCAAATATTCTCAAATATTCCAGAAAAAATATATTAAATTGGCAAGGCATTTGGAGAACTTTTATTTTCGGGGTATTTTTATATTGCACGGATAATTCGGAAAACAGGCAGAAAATACTATTTTTGCTTTATTTATTCTAAATAACGGAAAGTAAAAGGAGGGTACAGAAGGTTGTGCTTTCTAACTTCATCCATCTCATGCTCATCAAAAGGAATCCACTAACAAGGTTGATCAGGTCTTGTTAACAAACTCATTCCGAATTGCATGAAACCGGAGACATTTCGAATAACACTATGTTACCTCAACGGGGATATGCACATCCCCAATAATAAGAATATCATATTTCTTCTTGACAGTAGGTAGAGGAAATTCAAAACCTCCAAAAATGATCGATGGAATTTTTCCAATAGAGTTGATACTGTGGACTTGAGGTTGTTTCCTCGGAAAGTGTACCGTATGCTCATTACCATTAACATGAAAAGTGACATTGCCTTTGTTGCAATCAATAACAGCCCCTGCAGTATTCAAAAAGGGTCTTCCAAGAATAATAGACATACTATCATCCTCGGGAATATCAAGAATAACTAAGTTCGTTAAAATAGTAACATTTGCAACCACAACAGGCACATCCTCACAAATACCGACAAGTATAGCAGTTGATTTATCAGCCATTTGCAAAGATATTTCAGTAGGTGTCAACTTATTCAAATCAAGCCTACGATATAAAGAGAGAGGCATAACACTAACACCGGCTCCAAGATCACATAAAGCAGTTCTAACATAATTTCTTTTAATGGAGCATGGTATAGTGGGTACTCCTGGATCTCCTAGTTTCTTTGGTATTCCACCCTTAAAAGTATAATTAGCAAGCATGGCGGAAATTTCAGCTTCCGGTATCTTTCTTTTATTAGTAACAATTTCTTTCATATACTTAGCATAAGGATTCATTTTGAGCATATCAGTCAAACGCATACGCAAGAAGATAGGTCTAATCATTTCAGCAAAGCGCTCAAAATCCTCATCATCCTTTTTCTTGGATGGTTTGGGAGGAAAAGGCATGGGTTTCTGAACCCATGGTTCTCTTCTTTACCGTGCTTCCTAGCAACAAAATCTCTCTTATCATAACGTTGATTCTTTGATTGTGGGTTTTTCTTCCATACCAACTTAGCTGCCCGGCGCTGCTATTGGCATACCAACCGGTACAACAAAGGTTGACCCAGCCCAGTCCTCTCGTACTAGGGCTGGCTCCTCGCAGTTCTCCCTTTAACACCAACGGTTATCAAGATCAATAGCGGGTTCAATTTCTACGTCATTATCATTGCTAGGTTGAGCATCAACATTAACATTATCACTAGGTTCATGTTCATTACCAGATTGTGTTTCAGCATCAGAGATAGAAATATCATTTGGATTCTCAGGTGTGTCAACAATAGGTTCACTAGAAGCATGCAAAGTCCTATCATTTTTCTTTTTCTTCTTCTTAGAAGGACTAGGTGCATCAACATTATTTCTCTGAGAATCTTGCTCAATTCTCTTAGGGTGGCCTTCAGGATACAAAGGTTCCTGAGTCATTTTACCAGTTCTAGTAGCCACTCTAACAACAAAGTCATTATTCTTACTATTTAATTCATTGAGCAAATCATTTTGAGCTTTAAGTACTTGTTCTACTTGAGTGGTAACCATATAAGCATGTTTACTAATGAGTTTAAGTTCACCTTTAACTCTAGACATATAATCACCCAAGTGTTCAATCATATAAGCATTCTGTTTTAATTGTCTACCAAAATAAGCATTGAAGTCTTCTTGCTTAACCATAAAATTATCAAACTCATCTAACCATTGGCTAGCAAACTTAGTAGGAGGGATTTCAGCTTTATCAAATCTATAGAGAGAATTTACCTTTACTACCTGTGTCGGGTTATCAAGACCATGAGTTTCTTCAATAGGTAATGGATTAAGATCATATATTTCTTCAACAGGCGGTAAATTAAGACCATGTATTTCTTCAATAGGAGGTAAATTCTTAACATCTTCAGCTTTAATACCCTTTTCTTTCATAGATTTATTTGCCACTTGCATATCTTCAGGACTGAGAAATAGAACACCCCTCTTCTTCGGAGTTGGCTTAGGAGTGGGCTCAGGAAGTGTCCAATTATTTTCATTAGTCAACATATTATTCAATAGAATTTCATCTTCATCCGGTGTTCTTTCCCTGAAAACAGAACCAGCACAACTATCCAGGTGGTCTCTGGAAGCATCGGTTAGTCCATTATAAAAGATATCAAGTATTTCATTTTTTCTTAAGAGGATGATCAGGCAAAGCATTAAGTAATTGGAGAAGCCTCCCCCAAGCTTGTGGGAGACTCTCTTCTTCAATTTGCACAAAATTATATATTTCCCTTAAGGCAGCTTGTTTCTTATGAGCGAGGAAATATTTAGCAGAGAAGTAATAAATCATATCCTGGGGACTACGCACACAACCAGGATCAAGAGAATTAAACCATATCTTAGCATCACCCTTTAATGAGAACGGAAATATTTTAGGGATATAAAAGTAGCGAGTTCTCTCATCATTAGTGAACAGGGTGGCTATATCATTTAATTTAGTAAGATGTGCCACAACAGTTTCAGATTCATAGCCATAGAAAGGATCAGATTCAACCAAAGTAATTATATCAGGATCAATGGAGAATTCATAATCCTTATCAGCAACAAAGATAGGTGAAGTAGCAGAAGCAGGATCATATTTCATTATAGCATTCAGAGTTTTTTGTTTCAGCTTAGCTAATAATTTCTTAAGATCACTTCTATCATTGCAAGCAAGAAAGTCTCTAGCAGTTTCTTCATCCATAACATAGCCCTCAGGCACAATAGGCAATTCATATTTAGGGGGAGAGTCTTCATCATCACTTTCATCAATATTATTAGTTTCAATAATTTCATTCTCTCTAGCCCTAGCAAGTTGTTCATCAAGAAATTCACCAAGTGGCACAGTAGTATCAAGCATAGAAGTAGTTTCATCATAAGTATCATGCATAGCAGAAGTAGCATCATCAATAACATGCGGCATATCAGAAGTAATAGCAGAAGCAGGTTTAGGCGTCGCAAGCTTACTCAAAACAGAAGGTGAATCAAGTGCAGAGCTAGATGGGAGTTCCTTACCTCCCCTCATAGTTGAGGGATAAATTTTTGTTTTCGCGTCTTTCAAGTTCTTCATAGTGACCAGCAGATATAAATCCCAAGTGACTCAAAGAATAGAGCTATGCTCCCCGGCAACGGTGCCAGAAAATAGTCTTGATAACCCACAAGTATAGGGGATCGCAACAATTTTCGAGGGTAGAGTATTCAACCCAAATTTATTGATTCGACACAAGGGGAGCCAAAGAATATTCTCAAGTATTAGCAGTTGAGTTGTCAATTCAACCACACCTGGATAACTTAATATCTGCAGCAAAGTATTTAGTAGCAAAGTAGTATGGAAGTAATGGTAACGGTAGCAAAAGTAATATTTTTGGGTTTTGTAGTGATTGTAACAGTAGCAACGGAAAAGTAAATAAGCGAAGAACAATATGTGAAAAGCTCGTAGGCATTGGATCGGTGATGGAGAATTATGCCGGATGTGGTTCATCATGTAACAGTCATAACATAGGGTGACACAGAACTAGCTCCAATTCATCAATGTAATGTAGGCATGTATTCCGAATATAGTCATATGTGCTTATGGAAAAGAACTTGCATGACATCTTTTGTCCTACCCTCCCGTGGCAGCGGGGTCCTAGCAGAAACTAAGGGATATTAAGGCCTCCTTTTAATAGAGTACCGGACCAAAGCATTAACACATAGTGAATACATGAACTCCTCAAACTATGGTCATCACCGGGAGTGGTCCCGATTATTGTCACTTCGGGGTTGCCGGATCATAACACATAGTAGGTGACTATAGACTTGCAAGATAGGATCAAGCACTCACATATATTCATGAAAACATAATAGGTTCAGATCTGAAATCATGGCACTCGGGCCCTAGTGACAAGCATTAAGCATAGCAAAGTCATAGCAACATCAATCTCAGAACATAGTGGATACTAGGGATCAAACCCTAACAAAACTAACTCGATTACATGATAAATCTCATCCAACCCATCACCGTCCAGCAAGCCTACGATGGAATTACTCACGCACGGCGGTGAGCATCATGAAATTGGTGATGGAGGATGGTTGATGATGACGATGACGACGGATTCCCCTCTCAGGAGCCCCGAACGGACTCCAGATCAGCCCTCCCAAGAGAGTTTAGGGCTTGGCGGTGGCTCCGTATCGTAAAATGCGATGAATCTTTCTCTCTGATTTTTTTCTCCCCGAACACGAATATATGGAGTTGGAGTTGAGGTCGGTGGAGCTCTAGGGGACCCACGAGGCAGGAGGGCGCGCCCAGGGGGGCAGGCGCGCCCTCCACCCTCGTGGAAAGGGTGTGGGCCCCCTGGCCTTGATTCTTTCGCCAATATTTTTGATTATTTCCAAAAATAATCTCCGTGGAGTTTCAGGTCATTCCGAGAACTTTTATTTCTGCACATAAATAACACCATGGCAATTCTGCTGAAAACAGCGTCAGTCCGGGTCAGTTACATTCAAATCATGCAAGTTAGAGTCCAAAACAAGGGCAAAAGTGTTTGAAAAAGTAGATACGACGGTGACGTATCAGCTGTTTTCATAGAGTTATCAAATACGGCCAATAAACGACCCGTTATTGTCCACGAATAGTATGGCCCATGATTGGCGAAATGATGATACGCCCCGTAGAAGGCCCATGGATCATACAGCCCGTAGAAGGCCCATGGATCCTACGGCCCGTATAGAAGGCCAATGGATCCTACGGCCCGTAGAAGGCCCATGGATCATACGGCCCGCAGGAGGCCCATGGTTACAACAGTCTGTGTGTTGCCGTAATTATTTTGGCCTAGTTTCCAAAAATAGGTTATTGTGGCCACTAGAAAAACACAGAAAAATAACTGCAGTGACTACAAGCAAACAACTAAACAAGACAATAAGGAAATACATAAGCAAGCAATTAACGCTAGCCTATTACCGCTGTTACACATATTACATCCACTGGGCATCAAAGTTCGCCACCAGTGCAAATATAGGAAACAAAGCAGCACATTACATACACTGGCCGTCAAAATTGGCCACCGGTGCAAATAAACGCGGCAGCAAAACAAGAGCATAACTGAAACAACTTCATAAGAGCTCAAGAAACGTGGTATCCACCATGCTGGCAATAAGCTTAGCAAGCTTATTAGCTTTGTCCTGTTTGGCGCTAAAATCCTCCAACGCTTGCTGTTGCACCAGAAAGTATGCATCTGAATGCTCCAGGGACTTCCGCGGTCCTTCCGCTTCTTGTCGCAGCACAGCTGATCGATGTCTTTCAGCTTGTAGTTGAGACTCAAGAAACCGAACTGATTCAGACAGTGAGTTTGAATAGCTTGTGCAAGCGGTAGTGGCTAGTAACTCCAACACTAAACCAAGACAGGACTTTGGGGTTGTCTTATTGTCTTCGAGATAGTCTTCCTTAGCTGTTTTATCAGCTTTGTTGGAGACCAACAAGGATGTGTCACTATCCTGAACCTTACCTACATTACTTCCTTTACCATTGCTTAATAAGGCACTCTTCCCCAATATTCTGTCAGCATTCTAAAAGAAGAAACGAGCAGACACATAACAGTTTAGCATGTACTAGTATATAAAACTCATTTCGCTGAACCAGTTCATTAGTAAGGTGGACAGGATTAAACTACCAAGTCTTCTATGTCCAAGTACTAGTACATAATAAAAGCATCAAACAAACATATATCTATGTCCTATGGTCACTGCATTGTCTTGCCAAATCAAAACAGTGACACGGTTCAAATCATATCAGTTCAAGACAAAGCAGCAGTGAAAGAATACAAAGCGTGGGAAACTACACGGCACAACAAGATTTCAGATGGGTACCACGGGTCTACATGTACAACAACACTATTGGCTCTGTTGTGATGCTAGTAATGTGCATGATATGAGAAGTCAACTGTATACACAATTGAAATTGAAATCAACAGAGCTATTGATAAGAGCAAGCCTGTTAAAGAAACATGCGTGAACATACCTGCTGTGCCATTGCAGTTTCGATTGGATCCTTTAATTTAAAAATAAGTTTGTATGAGTAAATACAGTGATACAATAGCAAAGCAGTATGCACGATAGCAATCATAGTTAAAAAAAGGCGCGCCTAAGCGAGCGCGTAAGCGCGCCTAGGCTCTAGGCGTTGGCGAAACGGATTGCGCATAACTACGCTTAATCTATGCATAACTGTGCATAAGCATGCGCTTTGGTGAGTAAAGCGCAAGGCAGTGACAAAACGCACAATTAACGCCTAGCACTGTTTTGAACTATATGATAGCAATGGAATCTTAAATTAGAACAGTTGTTCTTCAGGTTTAGGCACTTGTTCTACATGAACAGAGTACAGTAAGACGCAAGAATATAGTACTTAAAAATAGAAAATGAGCTCATAGACCTTACCACATTCTTGGTTCGGGACCAGTACCGAACAAGGCGTTCCCAGTCATCGTCCAGTAAATGTGTCTCAGGAGAACGTAAGGGAATTTGTACGTTTTCTTCAGGTAATTCCGATACTGCCACCAAGCATTCTTGAAGATAGCAGAGGTATTAGCACAGGTTACCTCATCCTGAGTTTCCAAATCGGTCCTTCTCTATAGAGAAAAATGGGAAAAGTTGCTGTATTATAACCATCATTGAGGTAGGATGTATGGGACAAAGCAAAGTAATTGCCATGAATAACATTACTTACACATAACTCCTGGACAAACACCTGCAACTGGCATTTTCCTTCATCTTCAGTATAATATTTCCAAGATGGGAAGATACGCACATACGATTTAACAACATCAAATGCGATAGATGCTAAACTACGACTAGCTGGTTGTGCTTCCTCCGCAGGAATAGGCGTACTAACTGGTGGAGTTGGGGTTCGCCGTGGTAGTACTGGCCCTTTGGGCACTGGAGCTGCCTTACTAACTGCTCTTGTTTGGGAGCTCTGTGGTGGAGATGGTGGTGTGTCAACAGGAACTGGGTTACTATCTGCTGGGGTTGGGGTTAGATTGGGTGAAGCTGGTTCTCTATCCATCGCAGTAGGGGTACAATCTGCGAGAGTTTGGGTTATGTGTGGTAGGGCTGGTTCTCGTGCATGTACAACCGGGGTGCTATCTCCACCAAGAGGTAGCACTGTTTTATTTGAAGACCGTGTTTTTAGTCCGCTAGATGCTGGCATCACCCTCTCCAATTCAAATGGCTGATAAACAGGAAACATAGTTGAATGTACACACATTGTATGAGAGACAGATGCAATAGATAGTGTGGAAAAAAGAGGGCATGAAATAGTTGACATGTATATTGTTTAACTAAAACGGATAGCATAACATAATTTCACATATATGATGTCTATCTAAACTGGATAGCATAGCATAACATAATTCAAAGATATGATGAATAACTAAACATGATCGCATGACATAATTCACCTACATGTTATCTAAGTAATCAAGATCGCATCATTTAATTCACATATGTGATTTATATGCTAAACAGAGGGCATTAGATATGATGTCTGAACTAAGAACATGGTGTTGAATATTGTGTATATGATGTCTAATCTATGCAATGCAAGACACCATATGCATGATATGAGCAGTATAACCGTGCCAAATTAGAGCATACACCTCGGTGGGGGAATAGGACTGGTCATCTGTCTCTGAATCCATCTCTGAGGAGCTATCGGGACCCAACAAGAGATCTGCTTCGACAGGTAGCACTGTCTGATCAGAAGGCCTTGTTTTCACTCCAGATTTTTCAATCTCCCACCCAAATGGTTGATTCACAGGAAGAGTAGTTTAATGTACAAACATTTTCGACAAATGGAAATGTAATGAAGAAAAGGATGGGCAAGATATCATTCAAATATATGATGCCTGGTTAAACAGGACGGCATTGCACATTTCACGTATATTATGGTTGGCTAAAAGACATGAGAGTGCATAATTCCCATATATGATATAGAAA
This sequence comes from Aegilops tauschii subsp. strangulata, assembly GCF_002575655.3. Classification (NCBI taxonomy): domain Eukaryota; kingdom Viridiplantae; phylum Streptophyta; class Magnoliopsida; order Poales; family Poaceae; genus Aegilops; species Aegilops tauschii. Next base: position 395,015,365 of record NC_053035.3, read on the forward strand.
CTAAACAGGCGGCATTACAGAACATGTCTAAACTAAGCAGATGACATATATGATTTCAAAAGTAGGCACTGCAAGGCAACATATGCATGATATGACTAACATCATCATGCCAAGGTAGAGCAAACACCTTGGGGGTAAATAGGAGTGGTCAGCGGCGTCTGAATCGGCCTCAGAACAGATATCTTCCTCTGGATTACAATCTGGAGAGGGGTGGGGAGGGTTTGCCATTGAACCCACCATGGAGCGATGTATGCATGACATTGTATTGCCGCGCAAAACTCTTCTCTTTTTCTCTACATGTTCAGCATGACTGTGTACAATATCTGACATGTATACAAAAAAAATATGGTGAGATTATGTAAGGAGAGCATGCGGAAATTTAGGGTGATGGTAACAACAAGTGGATGGATCCAAAAATAATGATAGCAGGCTGATGATTGCTTTAATTTAATAAAAAGACACATGATGATTGCTTTACTATTTGTTTCCCACCCAAGATGAACAACATAGGCATACCCTAGGTGAACCAGATATTAGACAGAGATACTATTCATTGCTTCCTCGATATGTGCCCCATAACTAATTTAGAACTCAAGTTTGAACATTAATTTGGACCTGACTTGGAGTCCAAGAGGTGAACATGACGATAAAGTAGCAGGTAATTTTAAGCAATGCATAACATAAGCAGAATCAAAAGAGTGCGACCTCTCTTGTGGACCCGTGTACTCCCCAGGTTCATCTGCTGAGTCGATGATGGTGATGCCGTTGCGGTGGCTGCCGGCGGCAGGGAAGGGGATCTGAGGCGGCGAAAGACGGTCAGGAGTCTTGATGTCTGGTTTGGTGGATGTTTCTGTCGATGGAGCACCTCAGGTGAGGTGGACGACGTCGCGGCAGGAGTAGGACAAACCACACAAAGTTCCCTTCGACACCTACCTGTAACTGAAGTAATTCTGTAAGGGCTCATTTGGCTTGCATGATTCTAAAAACGCAGGGATAGGAAAAACACCGGAATAGGATAGGAACGCACATGGTAAACAGAGCATTTGTAAACACAGGATTTATGTCAACTTGGGTGTTTGGTTTACAGGAATTGGAAGAGCAAAGGAATGCAAGGAAACATGACCAAAATAAAGTGAAACCATATGAAAGCGTGTACAGTTAGAATGTTATTCTACCACTAATGCACTTGGTCTTGTTTTCATGCATAGGATTTTGAAAAGTAGGTCCAGGTGGATGTTTTGCTTCATTCCTTTCAACAAAATGCATGAATAATTGAATAGTAGAGTGCCATTGGAAAATTCCCTATTGCTATGTTTTTCCGTCGAACCAAAATAGCCCTAATGGATCGACATGAATGTATAGTAATAAGTGATGCAACAAGTGTACAACCTCTTTGCCGTAGCCGTGTCGACCTCAGCATCATTGGGTTGGTCGCTGAAGCAGTTGAGGCAGAGGTGGCTGTCGGAGGTGTGGAGGAAGATCTGAGGAATCTGTAGACGGCGTCCAGGGCACTGCTCTGTTGTGATGGATCGTTCTGTCGTTGGAGCAGCCGCGGTGAGCCGTAAGACGTCAAGGCTGAAGCAGCACAAGACAGACATCGTCAATCTCAAGTGGGATTCTAATAGCATCTCCAATAGATGATGTAAAATAGATGTAAAATTTACATCACCAAAAACCACCTGACTACAACAGATGAGGTAAAAACTGTTGACTCAGAACTGAACTGCCGAAACTGAAATTTACTGTGGAATCTGAATGTTACTGTCGAAAGTGAACACAATGGTAGCAGAGAGGCACTTGACATGTAGTTTAGGGAGGGCCTACAGTTCATCTTCAACCTGCAGCCCCCTGAGCCGCCAGCCACCACCGGCCGAACCGCCGGCCCCAGCGCCGCCTCGCCGCCCGGAAACAACTCCCCACCGCCGGTCCGCCTCCGCCCCGGCCAGCCCTATAGGCCCCCCGCCCCCACCCTGAACCCTAAGATAGATAGTGGGGTACCTCTCCGGCGAGCCCCCGTCCCCGCTGCGGGTGGTTCTTCCTTAACTCCGGCGAGCCCCCCCCCCACCCCCTGAAAATCGACTGACCCAAAAGTTGATTTAGTCGACTGAAGTGTAGCTAAATCGGAGCAGAGCAGTAGCACGAGCGAGGGGGAGAGCAGCAGCACAGCGCGAGCGAGCGAGAGCCGGAGCAGTAGCAGTAGCGCGAGCGAGCGAGCGAGAGCCGGAGCAGTAGCAGTAGCACGAGCGAGCGATCGAGCGAGCGAGCGATCGAGCGAGAGCCGGAGCAGCAGCAGCTGGGCGATCGAGCGAGAGCCGGAGCGGCAGCAGCTGGGCGATCAAGCGAGAGCCGGAGCAGCAGCAGCTGGGCGATCGAGCGAGAGCCGGAGCAGCAGTAGCAGATCCGGCTGGTATGGACGCCGCCGCCGAAGGGGCCTCGCACTGGGGGAGAGCCGTCGTGGAGATGTCACCCGCGGCGCCGGCTTCAAGGTAGCCGCTCCATGGGGGTGCGGGATGGAGCACCGTCGGCGCCGGGAGGTAGAGCTAAGGAGAAGGTGTGATGCAATGAGTGTACAACATCTTTGGTGGCGCCGAGTAGGCCTCGGCTTCGTCTGAGGAGTCGGTGAGGATGTTGCGGTTCCGGTGGAGCAGGTTAAGGCGGCGTTGTGGGGATGGAGCAGCCGCGATAGACGAGGCGATCGTCGGAGCAGCTCCTTGGAGGTGGAGGACGGGGCGGCTGAATAGGCGGGACGACGAGATGGACGACGGATCCTCATCCGGGGAGGTGGACGAGGGACGTCGAGCTGTTGCGGTGGACGACGTTGTCGGGGAAGAGGCTCCGGCTGGGCAGCGGTGAGATGGCGGACGGAGGAGGGTGGGATTTCGCGGCTGGAGCGGAGAGGTTATGGCGGCCTGGGATTTCGAATGGCAGAAAGGAGGCAATGGGAGGGCGTGAACCATGACTTGGGGACGCGGTTGTCCAAAATGCAGGGTGTGTTACAAAAGTACCCCGCACCGATTTGAACTAGCGGCCCATTCGGCTCAGGGTTAGAAGGGGGATTTCACGTGTCGGGATTTGGCAGCTGGAGGGAGTTTTCGCGCGCGTTGTAATTTCGGGATAGCAAGGCGCGGGTTGTGAAGGCGCCAGTTTTGGGAGCACAATATCTAAATTTTCGGGATATAACAAGGCGCGGGTTGAATTTTAGGGACAAGCCTAACGTGTAATATTGTACTTGTACGTACCAAATCAATTCGCACTTCCCTCAACCAAAAAGAAAACGAAAAAAATAAAACTATTCACACCACACAAAGAGAGAGTCTTGCCCCGTTTTACTATAAAAATGCTATTTAAAGCTACTCATACCAACAATTTAGTGCAATTAAATGCTATTCGGTAGTATGAATCCATGTTATGTCTAATTAAATTTTTTCGCTTGCTGTATAATGCATGTAACCTACTCATATCAACATTTTAGTGCATTCCAAATGTCTATACTACCGCTGCAATTCGAACTGAATTTGAATTCGTTTCTCTATTTCAATAACAAATCTACAATCATGATTGTTGCCAACCTCAACCATCATTCGTGTATTACCTTAATAACACACCACATGATTACTATAGAGATAGATATGAACTATGTGTACTACATGAACTCGAATTCTATTTTTTTAATACACTTGATGTTGATTCCAAATAATAGTACATTTGATGTACTAACTATATATTCATAATCTAAACCATGTTCCATACGTGTACACCGTGTTTATCACACATAGTATAGTGCCCCGCCCCTACATTATGACAAGTATTTAGATCTGAGCTGCAAAAGCCACACATTAGCCCAAATTATGATCAATGTTCTATATGTTATACGTAGTACTAGCAAGATGCCCATGCGTTCCACAAAACATCAACATGATCAAGGGGAGGCCTAATTTGCAAATATGGAGAGGGGTGTGGGTATCTTTTTTCAAAATTGCCATAGTTTCCTTCCTATCCGTAAGATATAAATCGGACGGCCTATATTGCAGGATGGCACCATCATCAACAACTCCGTTTTTTTATAAGAGTAGAGATAAAATATATTATATGTAGTATAACATGTTCATAACCACACCATGTGTATCACCGTTATATATATTCACACATGCGTCGGTTTAAAACACTATGATAAATTCTTAAAATATCCGAATTCGCTTTTTATAATGAAGTATGATCTCTATTCGTCTTTTACACCCACACAATCCTCTTATCTTTGTAGCTAGCTAGCGCTAACTTTCTCTCGTGCATGCAGACGCCCGCATCCCTCTAACCCTCCCTCAACATTCTCTAGCTCCATCACGCAAATTCGTCTTTTCACTTTAGGTCGTTCACCCATGGTGTGTGTAGGCCCCCCCAGCTCCTTCTTTATGACACACATCGATCGATATGCCTCTCTAGCCAGGTGTGCCTAGCACAAACACAAGCTTCCCCTCTTCTCTTATCACCGTCCATGCCGCACTCCCACCACTCTTTTCATCGATCTCGTACTCGCACACTCCTTCCCCCTCGATATAGTATGACTCTCGCACCACCTCCTAGATGCATCCCTCTCTCTATCCTTCTCCACGTGCCTCATTTGCTTCTCACACACACATGCATGTATACCGATCGATCTCCCAACATATACCTAGGTCGACTTTAACTATCCCCCCCCATCGATCGACGTACCTCACAAGTTATGTCTCTCCTTTCTCTGACAAAGGACGATTGATCTTCCTATGTAGTTATGTCTGCTTACCACAGCCATATCGCCACCCCCCCCATCATTCGCGCATGCCTCCTGACCCATCTCTCACACGCACGTGCACAGACAGGCAGCCATCCCCTCTCTTATTGATATTGCAGGCATGCCCTCCGGTTGTCTAGCAAGCCTATCCCACCATTTGTTAGAAGCAACTCCACTACCACCCCCTCCAACACTCTAGCTCTGTCTCTCTCCCAACCTTATTCCTCTCCTACACATATGCATGGATGCCGATCGATCTCCCTTAATACATGAGGTAGATCGATCTCCCTTAATACATGAGGTAGGCCTCTCTCCTCCTCCACACATATACCAGCCATTGTACCTCTATAGTTAATTAGGCCTCCCTGCCCCCCCCCCCCGGGGGGGATTGGATGATTTGCCCAGTGATTGTCTCAATGACAGTGGCCCTGGGCCCCACCCGGTAGCCTCTCAGGGGGGGCAAATGATCAAATGGAGAAGTAAAGTGGGGCAAAAGATCCAATTTCTTCCCCCTCCCACCACACACCGATAGTCGAGCGTTGTAGGTAGGTATCCATGCCACAGAGACAAACTGCACCTGTCCCCTCTCTCGTTCTAGTAGGCCAGCCACTCTATATCTTTGACGTGGGCACACACAAATTCGATGGCACTCTTTATCGACCGCGCGCGCACACACACACATCATCCCTCTCTTCGATTCTATGGACACCTCAAGTCGATGATACCTCCACTCTCTTCCCATGGATCGCCCCCTCTATATATATGATATATCCAGGACTCTATTTCACACACATTGCATATGTTACATTTTTTGATTGACCCCCCCCCCTAAAAAAAACTCTCACGAACCAACACACTATATCTCTCTACGTTTGTATCTCTCTCACACAACCCCACGTAGGTGGTGTACGTATACAAGAAGAGAATAGGTGCACCGTGCACGTACTCACGCTTCGTGCCCAGCCACAACCTCGCGGGTACACGGTGGAGCTCATTTCTATACGAAATGGTAGCCCACGTGCTAATTTGAACGCGTGTAGCGGTTGTTTACCTACGAAGGTCGTGTACCACGCGTGCACGAAACAAAGTTCAACTTGATGCGTTGGCGCATTATTTTTAAATAAAGTTATATCGCTCAATGGCACGTACACAGAATATAAACCGATTTTTATGGAGAAAAAGGTAGTCGGCTCCACTATATACAATGGAGCCTCCCTGCCTGGTTTGTCACACAAGGCTGCGGTGGCCTCTCTCTCTCTCTCTCACCATTGGTCACTGATCCGGCCGCATCCCGTCCGCCGGCGGAAAGGGAGGACGTGCATCGTTTCTCCGTTCGACGGCGCCGAGGCAGCACGTCCCGATCTGTAGTACACGCCGTTCTCTCTGACCAAGCTCTGACGCGGTAGGGCCTACGCCACCTGCTCGCTGCCGCAGTATGGGCAGATTCCGCCCGCCGCCGCTCACCTAGTTACATCCCGACGACCTCCAGGTATCCCCTCTGGCCTTGCTCCACTGCCCGTCTTCCCACGTTGCTGCATGTGGATCTTCCATAGTTCTTTGCACAAAACGCAGCTCGTACGGCGTACTTTCCATATTGCAATCTCGTCCTCACACCATTTTAGACAAACACAACCGTGTTGTTATCTTCCCTTAGGACAAGGAATATGCTTCTTTTTTGTCGTCGCAACTGTCATCAACAATATTTGTCTTTTTACAAATTTCAAATGGGCATATTTTAGAGTGTAGATTCACTCATTTTGCTTCGTATGTGTACTCCCTCTGTTCCTAAATATTTGTCTTTCTAGAGATTTCAACAAGTGACTACATACGGAGTAAAATGAGTGAATCTACACTCTAAAATATGTCTATATACATCTGTATGTAGTAGTCCATTTGAATCTCTAAAAAGACAAATATTTGAGTAGTCACTCGTTGAAATCTCTAGAAAGACAAATACTCCAGAGTATATTTAAGAACCGAGGGGGTAGTGCACAGCCGCATGGGAGACTCAGACCGGTCGTTGCGCTGCATTAATAGTGAGTAATGAGCAGTCAAATCATAAGCCCCACATTTCCCACTGTAAGTTGCTCGGAAGAAGCAACCATCAATACGCTCTTCTTTGAATCCGCTCATACTACTCCATCCGTCACTGTTTATAGAGCGCGCTTCAGAAAAAGAGAAAATCTCTGGGACCAAGGCGACTAGCGATCAGCCTGAAAAATAGCATTGGTAGTTATAGCACGGCGTCTATTACTAGAGGAAATAATGCGTACACACATGCATGCAGTGCTTCCACCCCGGGTAGACACATGCATGCACTTACTCCACTCCGTAGTACTACATCGAGAGAAAATTGCGGTTACCATGCCCTAATTAATTGAGCATTAAACCAAACGCGTCTAAAGTCTCTCTGGTGGTGGAAATGCATCATAATGAAGCGCGCCCTGTAAACTGTGACGGAGGGAGGAGTAGTATGAAGGTGCAAAACCAAGTACGCGTATGGCCAGTCGGTCAACGCACCTCCTGTTGGAAATATGCCCTAGAGGCAATAATAAATGGTTATTATTATATTTCTTTGTTCATGGTAATTGTCTATTATTCATGCTATAATTGTATTGTCCGGAAATCGTAATACATGTGTGAATACATAGACCACAACCTGTCGCTAGTAAGCCTCTAGTTGACTAGCTCGTTGATCAACAGATAGTCATGGTTTCCTGACTATGGACATTGGATGTCATTGATAACGGGATCACATCATTAGGAGAATGATGTGATGGACAAGACCCAACTTAAGCATAGCATAAAAGATCGTGTAGTTTCGTTTGCTAGAGCTTTTCCAATGTCAAGTACCTTTTCCTTAGACCATGAGATCGTGCAACTCCCGGATACCGTAGGAGTGCTTTGGGTGTGCCAAACGTCACAACGTAACTGGGTGACTATAAAGGTGCATTACGGGTATCTTCGAAAGTGTCTGTTGGGTTGGCACGGATCGAGACTGGGATTTGTCACTCCGTGTAACGGAGAGGTATCTCTGGGCCCACTCGGTAATGCATCATCATAATGAGCTCAATGTGACTAAGGCGTTAGTCACGGGATCATGCATTGCGGTACGAGTAAAGAGACTTGCCGGTAACGAGATTGAACAAGGTACTGGGATACCGACGATCGAATCTCGGGCAAGTAACATACCGATTGACAAAGGGAATTGCATACGGATTGATTGAATCCTCGACACCGTGGTTCATCCGATGATATCATCGTGGAACATGTGGGAGCCAACATGGGTATCCAGATCCCGCTGTTGGTTATTGACCGGAGAGGCGTCTCGGTCATGTCTGCATGTCTCCCGAACCCGTAGGGTCTACACACTTAAGGTCCGGTGACGCTAGGGTTGTAGAGATATATGTATGCGGAAACCCGAAAGTTGTTTGGAGTCCCGGATGAGATCCCGGACGTCACGAGAGGTTCCGGAATGGTCCGGAGGTAAAGATTTATATATGGGAAGTCTTATTTTGGTCGCCGGAAAAGTTTCGCGCTTTATCGGTATTGTACCGGGAGTGCCGAAAGGGGTCCGGGGGTCCACCAGCCCCGGGGGGCCACATGGGCTGTAAGGGGTGCGCCTTGGCCTATATGGGCCAAGGGCACCAGCCCCAAGAGGCCCATGCGCAAGAGATAAGAAAAAAAAGGGAGAGTCCTAAAGGGGGAAGGCACCTCCGAGGTGCCTTGGGGGGGAAGGACTCCCCCCTGGCCGCACCCTTCCTTGGAGGAAGGGGCAAGGCTGCGCCCCCCCTCTCCCTTGGCCCTATATATAGTGGGGGGAAGGGAGGGCAGCAACATCTAAGCCCTGGCGCCTCCCTCTCCCTCCCGTGACACATCTCCCTCCTCCCGCAGCGCTTGGCGAAGCCCTGTTGGAATCCCGCTACATCCACCACCACGCCGTCGTGCTGTTGGATCTCCATCAACCTCTCCTTCCCCCTTGCTGGATCAAGAAGGAGGAGACGTCGCTGCATCGTACGTGTGTTGAACGCGGAGGTGCCGTACGTTCGGCACTCGATCATCGGTGATTTGGATCACGGCGAGTACGACTCCGTCATCCACGTTCATTGGAACGCTTCCGCTCGCGATCTACAAGGGTATGTAGATGCACTCCCTTCCCCTCGTTGCTAGTAGATTCCATAGATGCATCTTGGTGAGCGTAGGAAAATTTTAAATTATGCTACGATTCCCAACAGTGGCATCATGAGCCAGGTCTATGCGTAGTTACTATGCACGAGTAGAACACAAAGAAGTTGTGGGCGTTGAGTTTGCCAATTCTTCTTGCCGCTACTAGTCTTTTCTTGTTTCGGCGGCATTGTAGGATGAAGCGGCCCGGACCGACCTTACACGTACTCTTACGTGAGACAGGTTCCACCGACTGACATGCACTAGTTGCATAAGGTGGCTAGCGGGTGTCTGTCTCTCCTACTTTAGTCGGAACAGATTCGATGAAAAGGGTCCTTATGAAGGGTAAATAGAAATTGGCAAATCACGTTGTGGTCATACGTAGGTAAGAAACGTTCTTGCTAGAAACCTACAAACCACGTAAAAACTTGCAACAACAATTAGAGGACGTCTAACTTGTTTTTGCAGCAAGTGCTATGTGATGTGATATGGCCAGAAGATGTGATGAATGATATATATGATGTATGAGATTGATCATATTCTTGTAATAGGAATCACGACTTGCATGTCGATGAGTATGACAACCGGCAGGAGCCATAGGAGTTGTCTTTATTATTTTGTATGACCTGCGTGTCATTGAATAACGCCATGTAAATTACTTTACTTTGTTGCTAAACGCGTTAGCCATAGAAGTAGAAGTAATCGTTGGCGTGACGACTTCATGAAGACACAATGATGGAGATCATGATGATGGATATCATTGTGTCATGCCGGTGACAAAGATGATCATGGTGCCCCGAAGATGGAGATCAAAGGAGCATAATGATATTGGCCATATCATGTCACTATTTGATTGCATGTGATGTTTATCATGTTTTAGCATCTTATTTGCTTAGAACGACGGTAGCAAGTAGGATGATCCCTTATAATAATTTCAAGAAAGTGTTCACCCTAACTGTGCACCGTTGCGAAGGTTCGTCGTTTCGAAGCACCACGTGATGATCGGGTGTGATAGATTCTTACGTTCGAATACAACGGGTGTTGACGAGCCTAGCATGTACAGACATGGCCTCGGAACACACGCAATACACTTAGGTTGACTTGACGAGCCTAGCATGTACAAACATGGCCTCGGAACACGGAGGACTGAAAGGTCGAGCATGAGTCGTATAGAAGATACGATCAACATGGAGATGTTCACCGATCTTGACTAGTCCGTCTCACGTGATGATCGGACACAGCCTAGTTAAACTCGGATCATGTTTCACTTAGATGACTAGAGGGATGTCTATCTGAGTGGGAGTTCATAATCAGATGAACTTCATTATCATGAACATAGTCAAATAGGTATTTGCAAATTATGTCATAGCTTGCGCTTTAGTTCTACTGGTTAAGATATGTTCCTAGAGAAAATTTAGTTGAAAGTTGGTAGTAGCAATTATGCGGACTGGGTCCGTAAACTGAGGATTGTCCTCATTGCTGCACAGAAGGCTTATGTCCTTAATGCACCGCTCGGTGTGCTGAACCTCAGCGTCGTCTGTAGATGTTACGAAACATCTGACATACACGTTTTGATGACTACGTGATAGTTCAGTGCGGTTTAGAATTGTGGCACCAAAGACGTTCTTGAAACGTCGCAGAACATGTGAGATGTTCCGAAGACTGAAATTGGGATTTCAGACTAGTGCCCACGTCAAGAGGTATGAGACCTCTGACAAGTTTCTTAAGCCTGCAAACTAAGGGAGAAAAGCTCAATCGTTGAGCGTGTGCTCAGATTGTCCGAGTGCCACAATCGCTTGAATCGAGTGGGAGTTAATCTCCCAGATGAGATAGTGATAGTTCTCCATAGTCACTGCCACCAAGCTAGTAGAGCTTCGTGATGAACTATAACATATCAAGGATAGTTATGATGATCCTTGAGCTATTCGCGATGTTTGACACCGCGAGAGTAGAAATCAAGAAGGAGCATCAATTGTTGATGGTTAGTACAACCACTAGTTTAAGAAGGGCAAGGGCAAAAGGGATACTTCATGAAACAGCAAGTCGTTTGCTGCTCTAGTGAAGAATCCCAAGGTTGAACCCAAACCCGAGACTAAGTGCTTCTGTAATGAGAGGAACGGTCACTGAAGCAGTACTACCCTAGATACTTGGTAGATGAGAAGGCAGGCAAGGTCGACAGAAGTATATTGGATATACGTTATATGAATGTGTACTTTACTAGTACTCCCAGCAGCACCAGGGTATTAGATACTGGTTCGGTTGCTAAGTGTTAGTAACTCGAAATAAATGCTGCGGAATAAACGGAGACTAGCTAAAGGTGAGATGACGATATGTGTTGGAAGTGTTTCCAAGGTTGATGTGATCAAGCATCGCATGCTCCCTCTACCATCGAGATTGGTGTTAAACCTAAATAATTGTTATTTGGTGTTGAGCATAAACATGATTGGATTATGTTTATCGCAATACGGTTATTCATTTAAGGAGAATAATGGTTACTCTGTTTATTTGAATAATACCTTCAATGGTCTTGCACCTGAAATGAATCTCGATCGCCATGATACACATGTTCGTGCCAAAAGATATAAGATAGTAATGATAGTACAACATACTTGTGGCACTGCAACTTGAGTCATATTGGTATAGAACGCATGAAGAAGCTCCATGTAGATGGATCTTTGGACTCACTCGTTTTTGAAAAGATTGAGACATGCGAACCATGTCTATTGGTATATATGCATGAAGAAACTCCATGCAAATGGATCATTTGGACTCACTTGATTTTGAATCACTTGAGACATGCAAATCATACCACATGGGCAAGATGACTGAAAGGCCTCGTTTTCAGTAAGATGGAACAAGAGAGCAACTTATTGGAAGTAATACATTTTGATGTATGCAGTCCAATGAGTGCTGAGACATGCAGTGGATATCGTTGTGTTCTTACTTCACAGATGATCTGAGTAGATGCTGAGTGTATTTACTTGATGAAACACAAGTCTGAATTATTGAAAAGTTCAAGTAATTTCAGAGTGAAGTTGAAGATCATCGTGACAAGAGGATAAAATGTCTGTGATATGATCATAGAGATGAGTATCTGAGTGACGAGTTTGGCACACGATTGAGACATTGTGGAAAGTGTTTCACAATTAATACTGCCTGGAACACCATAGTGTGATGGTGTGTCCGAACATCATAACTGCACCCTATTGGATATGGTGCATACCATGATGTTTCTTATCAAATTACCACTATCGTTTATGGGTTAGGCATTAGAGACAACCGCATTCACTTTAAAAGGGGCACCACGCAATTCCGTTGAGACGACACCATTTATAGAAACCTAAGTTGTCGTTTCTTAAAAGTTTGGGGCTGCGATGCTTATGTGAAAAAGTTTCAGGTTGATAAGCTCGAACCCAAAGCGGATAAATGCATCTTCATAGAATACCCAAAAACAGTTGGGTATACCTCCTATTTCAGATCTAGAAGCAAAAGTAATTGCTTCTAGAAACGAGTCCTTTCTCGAGGAAAAGTTTCTCTCGAAAGAATTGAGTGGGAGGATGGTGGAGACTTGATAAGGTTATTGAACCGTCGCTTCAACTAGTGTGTAGCAGGGCACAGGAAGTTGTTCCTGTGGCACCTACACCAATTGAAGTGGAAGCTTATGATAGTGATCATGAAACTTCGGATCAAGTCACTACCAAACCTCGTAGGACGACGAGGATGCGCACTACTTCAGAGTAATGCGTGATCCTGTCTTGGAAGTCATGTTGCTAGACAACAATGAACCTACGAGCTATGGAGAAGCGATGGTGGGCCCATATTCCGACGAATGGCTCGAGGCCATGAAATCCGAGATAGAATCCATGTATCAGAACAAAGCATGGACTTTGGTGAGCTTGCCCGATGATCGGCAAGCCATTGAGATAAATGGATCTTTAAGAAGAAGACGGACATGGACGGTAATGTTACCGTCTATGAAGCTCGACTTGTGGCAAAGAGTATTTTCACAAGTTCAAGGAGTTGACTACGATGAGTTTTTCTCATCCGTAGCGATGCTTAGGTCCGTCGGAATCATGTTAGCATTAGCTACATTTATGAAATCTGGCAGATGGATGTCAAAACAAGTTTCCTTACCAGTTTTTGTAAGGAAAGGTTGTATGTGATACAATCAGAAAGGTTTTGTCGATCCTAAGGATGCTAAAAGGTATGCTAGCTCCAGCGATCCTTCCATGGATCAGAGCAAGCATCTCGGAGTCAGAATATACGCTTTGATGGGGTGATCACAGTTTTTGGGTTTATACAAAGTTTGTTAGAAACTTGTATTTACAATAAAGTGAGTGGGAGCGCTACAACATTTCTGATAAGTATATGTGAATGACATATTGATGATCCGAAATGATGTAAAATTTCTGGAAAGCATAAAGGGTTGTTTGAAAGGAGTTTTTCAAAGGAAGACCTGGATAAAGCTACTTACATATTGGGCATCAAGATCCATAGAGATAGATCAAGACGCCTGATGATACTTTCAAAAGACAGCACACCTTGACATGATTTTGAAAGAGTTCAAAATAGATCAGCAAAGAAGGAGTTCTTGGCTGTGTTACAAGGTGTGAGTATTGAGTGAGACTCAAGACCTGACCACAGCAGAAGATAGAGAAAGGACGAAGGTCGTCCCCTATGCTTTAGACATAGGCTCTATAGTATGCTATGCTGTGTACCGCACATGTAGTGTGCCTTGCCATGAGTTGGTCAAGAGGGTACAATGGTGATCCGGGAAAGGATCTCATGACAGCGGTCGAACTTATCCTTAGCACCTAGTGGATTAAGGAATTTTCTCGATTATGGAGGTGGAAAGGAGTTCGTCGTAAAGGGTTACGTCGATGCGAACTTTGACACTAATCCGGATGACTCTGAGTAGTAAACCGGATTCGTATAGTAGAGCAATTATTTGAAATGGCTCCAAATAGCGCGTGGTAGCATCCACAAGATGACATAGATATTCGTAAAGCGCACGGTTCTGAAAGGTTCAGACCCGTTGACTAATAACCTCTCTCACAAGCATAACATGACCAAACCAGAACACATTGAGTGATAATCACATAGTGATGTGAACTAGATCGTTGACTCTAGTAAACTCTTTAGATGTTGGTCACATGGTGATGTGACCAGTGAGTGTTAATCACATGGTGATGTGAACTAGATTATTGACTCTAGTGCAAGTGGGAGACTGTTGGAAATATGCCCTAGAGGCAATAATAAATGGTTATTATTATATTTCTTTGTTCATGGTAATTGTCTATTATTCATGCTATAATTGTATTGTCCGGAAATCGTAATACATGTGTGAATACATAGACCTCAACCTGTCCCTAGTAAGCCTCTAGTTGACTAGCTCGTTGATCAACAGATAGTCATGGTTTCCTGACTATGGACATTGGATGTCATTGATAACGGGATCACATCATTAGGAGAATGATGTGATGGACAAGACCCAACTTAAGCATAGCATAAAAGATCGTGTAGTTTCGTTTGCTAGAGCTTTTCCAATGTCAAGTACCTTTTCCTTAGACCATGAGATCGTGCAACTCCCGGATACCGTAGGAGTGCTTTGGGTGTGCCAAACGTCACAACGTAACTGGGTGACTATAAAGGTGCATTACGGGTATCTTCGAAAGTGTCTGTTGGGTTGGCACGGATCGAGACTGGGATTTGTCACTCCGTGTAACGGAGAGGTATCTCTGGGCCCACTCGGTAATGCATCATCATAATGAGCTCAATGTGACTAAGGCATTAGTCACGGGATCATGCATTGCGGTACGAGTAAAGAGACTTGCCGGTAACGAGATTGAACAAGGTATTGGGATACCGACGATCGAATCTCGGGCAAGTAACATACCGATTGACAAAGGGAATTGCATACGGATTGATTGAATCCTCGACACCGTGGTTCATCCGATGATATCATCGTGGAACATGTGGGAGCCAACATGGGTATCCAGATCCCGCTGTTGGTTATTGACTGGAGAGGCGTCTCGGTCATGTCTGCATGTCTCCCGAACCCGTAGGGTCTACACACTTAAGGTCCGGTGACGCTAGGGTTGTAGAGATATATGTATGCGGAAACCCGAAAGTTGTTTGGAGTCCCGGATGAGATCCCGGACGTCACGAGAGGTTCCGGAATGGTCCGGAGGTAAAGATTTATATATGGGAAGTCTTATTTTGGTCGCCGGAAAAGTTTCGCGCTTTATCGGTATTGTACCGGGAGTGCCGAAAGGGGTCCGGGGGTCCACCAGCCCCGGGGGGCCACATGGGCTGTAAGGGGTGCGCCTTGGCCTATATGGGCCAAGGGCACCAGCCCCAAGAGGCCCATGCGCAAGAGATAAGAAAAAAAAGGGAGAGTCCTAAAGGGGGAAGGCACCTCCGAGGTGCCTTGGGGGGGAAGGACTCCCCCCTGGCCGCACCCTTCCTTGGAGGAAGGGGCAAGGCTGCGCCCCCCTCTCCCTTGGCCCTATATATAGTGGGGGGAAGGGAGGGCAGCAACATCTAAGCCCTGGCGCCTCCCTCTCCCTCCCGTGACACATCTCCCTCCTCCCGCAGCGCTTGGCGAAGCCCTGTTGGAATCCCGCTACATCCACCACCACGCCGTCGTGCTATTGGATCTCCATCAACCTCTCCAGCCCCCTTGCTGGATCAAGAAGGAGGAGACGTCGCTGCATCGTACGTGTGTTGAACACGGAGGTGCCGTACGTTCGGCACTCGATCATCGGTGATTTGGATCACGGCGAGTACGACTCCGTCATCCACGTTCATTGGAACGCTTCCGCTCGCGATCTACAAGGGTATGTAGATGCACTCCCTTCCCCTCGTTGCTAGTAGATTCCATAGATGCATCTTGGTGAGCGTAGGAAAATTTTAAATTATGCTACGATTCCCAACACCTCCTCTTGGCATATCACTGACATGTGGGACCGGAGTGTGAGCAAACCGATCTCAATTGACGGCAAAATGGCCAACCCGCCGTTCCTTGAGAGAGACGAGGAGCGAGAACACGCAGACGGGCTCGCACGGAGGCCAAGATATATTCGAGCATGGTTGATCGATATCATCATTACATGTTGGGCTGCCGCTTTCCGCCCTTCTCTGGAATAAATGTGTACTTTATCAAAGATTAAGAAAAATAAGAGTACAGAGGCTCCACCATGCGGTTCTAGTAGTAGTACTACTCGTACTACTAAACCTTGCGCTTGGCTCTTCGCCTCTTCGTGAAGTCGAACAATGATGGTACTCCGCATGTTCAGTACTACAGTGTATGCCTCTGGCAATCTGAAACCGAATGAACTGATGCATGTCCACCGCCTGGGCGAGGGTACATTGCGTTAGTCAAAAGGCGTAAGTGAGCTTCACCTTGTCCTGCAAGCTTCTCCTCGTTTTGCGAGTTGACCGGACACACCAACAAGTAGTGCTAGTCCATACTCCCTCCTTTCCGGTTAATATGGCTTAATCTTTTTTGCGGGTAAATGAGAGAGCTTTATTCATATATAAGCATTCTTAGGACGATCAGCCAAGACACTGGTCACTAGTGAAAGTGCAAGTATCACTTAGATTATATTTTGGTGTGATGACAATGTGGTTAGTGGAACTAATGTTGGTTGCTAAAGTTTATCTCAGGACGTTGGTTCCAAGGTGTCCATTGATGGAGGTGTGCGACCCCCCAGTCCAAAAAGATCAAAGGCGTGGTTACTGGCGACTCGAAGGTTTTTCGTTTTGGTTCGATTTGAGTCGTAGGTAAAACCGCACTATCAAGAGGGGTCTTCGTGGAATTAGTGTCGTGTGGGAATGCCTCCAAGACAGATACACCAGACCTCCTACACCTCCTCAGATATTCCACTTGTTGTGTGCTTTGCCGTGGTGTCCTGTGATGTTTCATCAGAAATCTTCTGGACACCCTGTGTGCACGGGGTCTCTGACCCCCGTGCGCATGGGGTAGTCAGAATATTTCTGGACACCCCGTGCGCACGGGGCTGACTTGGCCCGTGCGCACGGGGTACCTCGAAACTCACTGACTTGGCCCGTGCGCACGGGGTACCTCGCATCTCACTGGACACCCCGTGCGCACGGGGCTGACTTGGCCCGTGCGCACGGGGTCCAACGGGCAGAAATCCCCTCCCGGCCAAGAACACTATAAAAGCCCCCTTCTTCCTCCTCCATCCCTCAACCCTAATGTCTTGTTGAGCTCCTCCATTGCTACACCCCATTTTGCTCACTACTCTCAATCCCTCCACCCAATCTTGTTGAAACTTTGGGGATTGGGAGAGCAAGACCCGATCTACACTTTGACCAAACCAAATCGCATTCCCCGCAACATTCATCCACCATGACTTGTTACTCTTGGAGCTTGGGCTCCTAGGCGGTTAGAGGTTCCTCCGGAAGCTTCCTTGCTTGTGGTGTGCTCCGGAGAAGTTTGTAAAGGTGTGGTGGTCGCCTTCAAGACCAACCCCGAGTGATTCGAGGCTCATCCGTTGGGGGTGACTCGAAGGAGATTACGGTGAGCCTTCGGTGGCGTTCCGCAAGCTTTGGCTCCGGCACCGCTCCAAACGGAGAGTAGCTCTTCCCCAAGGAAGAGTGAACTTCGGGATAAAATCCGCGTCCTCGTCTCACTTGTGGTTAATCCTTTCCCGCACTTTACTTAGCCTTGTATGCTTGTTGGCTTGCTAATTAGTTTGTTGCCTAGCATACTTAGCTTAGAGCTTGCTTGTCATATAGGTTGTGTTCACCTAGTTGCATGTCTAGTGAACCCTTTTTATCCGCTAAGCCTTAAAATTGACAAGAAAGAGTAAAATTTGTAGTCTCCTATTCACCCCCCCCCCCTCTAGTCGACCGTATCGATCCTTTCAACTAGGAAGCGAGGTACCCCGCAAAAAAAGAAGTAGGAAGCGAGGTGTTTCATCAAGCCAGCTCTCGGCCACATTCAAAGTGCAGCAAGCACGGTTCGCACAAAGATGCGCCGCAAGGTTTGCTGACCTGTTTACATGCTGAATAACAAAAAAAGAGGAAATATTACCGAGCGCTCCTATTTGTAACAGGATATGAGCCAGAATTAAGCGAGAATTGTGGCGAGTGTTCCATGCAATCAACTTCCATTATCACATGCGATAACCCTCGAAGAGAACCAAATGTGTTGAAGATTGCTTTGTCACATTTTAAAAATATAATAAGAGTGCAGACGCTCCTCCATCCGGTTCCTAGTACTAATACAGTACCTCTATACACTATAGTAGTAGTACTAGTAAACTTTGCGCTTGGTTGTTCGCCTCTTCGGGAAGTGCAACAATAATAGTACTAGTATAGTGTATGCTTCTGGCAATCTGACACCGAATTAACTGTTGCACGTCCACCGCCTGAGCGAAGGACAGCTTGCATTAGTCAAAAGTTTCTCGTTGTGCTGCGAGCCACCGCGCGCAAGCTTCTCCCGTCCTGCAAGCTTCTCCTCGTTCGGCAAGTTGACGGGACACAGCAAAGTAATGCTAGTCCATACTGCCTCCTCTCCGGTTAATATGGCTTAATTTCAGACGAGATAAATACACTGTCTGTCACTATATATTTGTAAAAATACGGTCAATGGACTTCATAATACGCTCATTGCGCTCAATATATACATTTTCCGGTGTTTATACGGTCACTAGCTCACCTTGGCCGAGTATGTGTGTGCATGCACGTGTAGGTTGAGCACTTGAGCGTGACCGTGCGTGTTCCGTCGTGTGCTCGGACATGCATGCATTAGGGCGTCGCGCGCGTTTTTGCGTCCATGTGTACGTGTGACTGTTGCATACACGTAGGGGGAGTACGTGTAGGGGCCACTAAAGGAGCAGTCAAATCACACAGTAAGTTAGTCGGAAGAAGCAACCATCATTTCACTCTTCAATGACACGTACGCAATATAAAATGGTTGATATGGAGAGAAAATGAAAACCACTATATATACACTAGCAGGAGCCTAAGCTACAAGCCTGCTTGCTTGGGTTGCTCTCTTCACAAGCATAGAACGACGGTGGCCACACCGCTGGTCACATATCCGGCCTGATCCCGCAGTTGGGGGAAGGGAACAATGTTCTGCGTAGACGCGGTCGACATCGGCGAGGGAAATCCACAGTCGGTGCATCCCAATCGGGGGTCACCGCGGTATGGGCCGATATCGCGTCCCAACCGCCCTTCTAGCTACAGCCCGACGTCCGTTTCGAAAATATTAGTGCATGTCAACAAAAATTATACTAGTATCGCTGTTCCGTTTCGAAAAAAAGCATATAAGCTATTACTTCTTACCCAAAGGATCTTTATATCCAACAGACACAAAATATCCACTCGACTGTTCGAAATTACTTTCACTGCTGATCTGATGTCGAGGTAATTGCTGCATCGCCACCAAAACCCACCATCTCTTAAGCTGAAGTAGATCGAGCTAACCCCTATATTAGCATATTACTAAGATAAACAGAAGGCACTGTAGAACCATTTAGGACGTGAGCTTGTCAATTTGAATGTGGAGGGACACCAGCTTAGCCCTGGCCAGCAGCTTGGGCGGAACTGTGAAGAAGGTCAGCTCCTGCACGGCGATGTCGCCGGGATCCCTACTGCTTGTCACCTCCATTTCCACCTTGACGGTGTCGGTCCTACCTTTGGGCTCCCCAGCGGGCCGTTCGCCCACAGCTTGGCCACGTAGTGCGGCAGTGGGGACGCCCCCGCTCTGATGCAGACGACCGACACGGTGATAGGCGCGCCGATGTCGAGCACGCCGCCGACCAAGAAAAACGCGCAGCCATCCTCCTCCGCGAACAGCAAGAGCCGTGGCTCCGACAGTGGCACTTGCAGATGGAGCGCCTTGCCGTACTAGATCCTGTGCACGGGCATGGGATGCACGGTGCTGATGTGGTGGGAGAGCCACGGCGGCGGGCCTTCGTAGCCGCAGACGGTCACGGGGCATTTGCAGGGCGCGAGCAGACACACGCTCTGGTGATCGGCGAGCTTGTGGTAAGTGACGTAGAGCCCACAGCCTTCGTGCGGGTACTCCACCCTCACCGAGGAGAGGACGGCGTCCACCGCCGTGTTCCGCACATCGAAGCCACCGCCACGCTCGCACTTTTGGCACTGCCGCTGGTTCTCGGGGCGCTCGACGCGGCAGTCCGCGCAAGCCAGGTGCCCTCCCTTGCACTGCACAAATCAATCGAACAACACATCAACCAAGAAACATGCACCTTGCTCGATCAGCCGAACGGACGAGGTGTATTCGAACCTCATACACTAGAGGCTTCAAGGGGCGGAGGCACAAGGGGCAGTGGAGCAAGGTGAGGTCCATCGAGACCATAGAGAGCTCCATCGTCGGGTCCTATTCCGTCTGCATGATCTCGCCCTCCTCGTGCACAACCATCTCTCGCTTTATTAGGGCCGGGGCATTACAAAGCTTTGCCGTCACATATTCATACTACTTCAAGGTGCATTAAATCAACACATGCAAGTATCAAAAGGAGAGTCACGGCATGCATGCATCCGTTGTAATTAAATCATTGGTAAACGCAAATTATTGAAATATATCGAGTGCAGTGCTTTGATGTGTCGCGTCAACTCGTACAAGACCGAGAAGGTTGATTACTACAACGCCGTCTTGCCTTAACCGCACCTGCCTTTGGCTGCATGACAGGTGGGCCACCGACCTGTTGGGCCCACCTGTCATGGACGCAAAGGCAGGAGCAGTAAGTCAATGAAGCTGCGTCCCTCCCTCACCCATGAGCGTGGTGGCTGGCAGGACTAGGAGAAGCTTTCGTTCGCTACACGCTCTCCCTCCCGTACGCGGTGGACATGCAGCAGTTCAATCGGTGTCAGATGGCCAGAAGCATACTGTAGTACTCCTCCACTACAGTAGTACTCCATCATTTTGTTCGACTTCCCGAAGAGGCGAAGAGCCAAGCGCAGCCCGGACGCTCGTGTGGCAGTTTCATGTGTAGAGTAGTCTAGGATAGCGTGTAACGTGCCTGTAAGCTTAAAATCGTTGGGATCGGCTCCATGCTATATGTTTTTGATTAAAATTATCTTCTGGCCCTACCTGTCATCCTGGCGATTCTAGTTTGCACGCTCATCTGGTCAAGACAGGAAAATATATATTTTAATTTGTGATGGGGTAAATGTTAGAGGTTGCAGCAAATGGAGTATTGTACACTACGGGTCTTTCAGCCAAGTTTAGAGGCAACCATGTGGGGCCAGTGCTATGATGTGTCGCGTCAACTCGTACAACGAGGAGAAGCTTGACTTTACTACTACACGCCTTCTCCCTCGCCCATGCGCGCAGTGGCTCGCAGACGAGGACATGCTTTTGCTTATATAGTACTACAACAAGCTATCCCTCCCGCTCGCAGTGGACGGACATGCAGTAGTGGATTCGATACTGTAGAAGCAGTAGTAGTAACATCATTGTTCGTCTTCTCGAAGAGGTGAAGAGCCAAGTGCAACCCGAACGTGGCAGTTGCGAACCTTGGAGCACGCATATAGCCAGGCTCTTGCATGAGACAAAATTGTTATGTGAGCCCACTATTGTAGTAAGTACTTGCTAGTATAGCCCTGTAAACCAGAAAGGAGTATTTGCCTTTCTAGAGATTTCAACAAGTGACTAGACTACACCGAGACGGAGTACATATGGAGCAAAATGAGTGAATCTACACCGTAAATAAATACGTAGTTCTCTCGTTTTCCTCTCGGCCTTGGTCGCGTGCACAATATTGAGTATACTAGTACTATCATCTTGAAATTTACGAAGTCACCATAGGCACCTCGTCGTCGACGGGAACGTCTCCTGACACGCGATAGACGTGAGCGGCAGTCGCCTCCATAGGTGCTTGAATGCCAAGGAGGGAGAGGGTAGCGGTTCCCGAGACGTTGAACGGTCAATGATGCATCCTCAAATTACTCTACGTGCAGAGGGAATTAATTGGAGAAGCATAATAGAGCCAGCACGATGTGAATGCAATAGAGTTTGGATTCTCATATAAAGGTGCCCCACCACTCCAATCCATCTACTCCTTAGTCTCTATGCAACACTGCTCGCTCCAATCCAAGACCAAATGACTAGAAGCCAGAAGCACCTATGGAGGCAATGGACGCGAGCGGCAGTCGGTTGTGCCAAATCATCCAAGGCGCCGGCCTACGGCCCCGCACCGCGCAGCGTTTCTAGACGGTGTTGGCGACCGCCGGCGTCGTAGCCCTCGCCGATGCCGGCTTCGCCTCTCGCATGGATGACATGATGGTCAACTCCATCCGCAAGTTCGCCGCCGTCAAGAAGCGCGCGGACGACCTTGCCGTACTGCTCCAGCCCGCGCGCCCAGGCTCCTCATTACCTGCCACCCTCATTGGCCTCCATGGTGACGAACTCTTTCAAGCCCTGGTGGCCCTGCAATTGCTGGAGGTCGCGATGAAGAATGTGCACCTCGAGGCCGCGCTCGTCGCACAGCGCCTCGCCATGTAAGAAACCGTCGACCTGCACATCCACGTCTATGAGGAAATCATCTACATAGGCCACTATAAGGCTAGCGAGGACAGAAAGACGTTGGCCTTCTTCCAGTGGCTGGAATCTTTGGACGCCATTGTTCAGAAGCACGTCGACCTAGCCACGAAACCCGCTGCTACTTAGCCGCCGTTCGGTGGGCCGGCGCTCTGAGTCGAGGAGGTGGACGTCGTCGATGGATGCATCTCTTCTTCTTGCCTCCTGTAACCAGCACTGCATCGCCTCGTGGCCTTAATGTTTTATTAGTATAGGAGTATATGGCATTTTTATTCCAGTAGTAACGTTTTCACTGTGAGGTGGGGCCGCGGTTGAGCAAACCGACCATCGGCAAATCCCCACCCCGCCCACCGGGCGTCGGCTGAGTTTAGAATTAGAAGAGAGAAACGAGGGAGAAGAGCTAGCTGTAGCATAGACGCTATTGTCAGATGGAACTCGCGTTGATAGAATAGGAGTACTGAGCACTCGTACCTCTTTTTTTAGGGAAAAAACAGTCGTATGTCTAGTACTACCACTAGTTGGGTGCGTGCGACCTATACCTGTCATCACTTTAGGTCTCCTTTTCGAACCGCAGCTACGCTTCACCGTACATATTTTTTCATGCATTTATCCTCCTATATGTACTCCTAGGCTATTTCCACGTGCACCCTTTCGCCGACATGTGGGACATAGAGCATCTGGGTCGTAGTGCATGCACGACTCGGAGCATATGCCGGGGTACTTTACATTTCAGACCTCACGAATTACATGCAAACCCCCCGCAGATGAATAAATAAATAAATTAGTACATGAAACCAGATTATTTTCGTAGAAACCGGAGCACGTTCATTAAATTTTGGACATAACACGTTTATAAAAAACTACTGGACCTAAACCAGTCTAAGGGCCTCTTTGATTCGCAGGATACTGAAAACACAGAAATGGGGAAAGTATGATGGCGATGAACCGAGACGAGGAGAACTCTACTAACTCAGTTAGAGGTTAGAGTTAGATTCTAACCCTGACTAAATCTAAACCAAAGAGGTGTATGGATGGCAGGGTTAGATTGACAATAAATGTTCTTTCTCAATCACTGCGCAACACTGCTCACTCCAATCCAAGACCAAGTGACCAGAAACCAGAAGCACCTATGGAGGCGATGGTCGCGAGCGGCAGTCGGCTGTGCCAAATCATCCAAGGCGCCGGCCTGCGGCCCCGCACCGCGCAGCGTTTCCAGACGGTGCTGGCAACCGCCAGCGTTGTAGCCCTCGCGGACGCCGGCTTCGCCTCTCGCATGGACGACATGATGGTCAATTCCATCCGCAAGTTCGCCGCCGTCAAGAAGCGTGTAGCGAAAGCTCCTACTAGTCCTGCCAGCCACCACGCTCATGCGCGAGGGAGGGGGTGTTGTAGTAATCAAACTTCTCGGTCTTGTACGAGTTGACGCGACACATCAAAGCACTGCACTCGATATAAGTCTTTTTACACATTTCAAATGGACTACTACATACAGATGTATGTAGACATATTTTGCTTCGTATGTAGTCACTTGTTGCAATCTCTAAAAAGTCTTATATTTGGAAACGGAGGGAGTACAACGCATGCATGCATGCCGTGACCTCCCTTTTGATACTTGCATGTGTTGATTTAATGCACCTAGCCAAATTTTGACTATAAATTTAACTAACCAAATTTTCATGCATGTCACAAAAAATTACGGGGCTGTTTGGATTGTGACTATGTTTGTCTTATGTTGCCACATTATTTTTCCCACACTTGCCACACTTGCTAACTTGAGTTGCTCAAATTGTTAGACACACTTTGGCTTGCCTAAGGGAATCTTGCCACACTTTTTGTGTCTATGACATGTGGGGTTCACTGCTAATAAAAAAAATTCTTGTCTTAGGTGTGGCGAATAAAAAAAGACTTATATTTAGGAACGGAGGGAGTAGAAAATATAAATAATAATGCATGTTGAGGCAACCCACGTTTCTGATAATTTTAGCCGTGGGCTTGTTCACAATTTTTACAAGGGGGTGGTTGTTCATTTAATGGAGGGACTTGTACTAGACTTGAACGATACAAAGTGCGACCTGGCACCCTAAAAAAGTGCGACCTGGCACATCGTAACACCACTTGGAACAAGCGGGTAGCTATCTCAAAAAACAATCAACAACTAAAAAACGGCAACCTAGCACGTAGTACACAATTTTAAACGATTGTTTTGATGGAGTGAAAAAGGAAAACTACCCCACTACGTATATATAGGCCGGAGCCTCCGCGCTTGCTTGCTAGGGTTGCTCTATTCACACACTCTCATCCTCTCTAGATCTAAACAAGATAGGGGTGGGAACACTGTCTTTCTCCCTTCAAAAAACACTGTCTTTCTATCCTCACCGCTTGTTACAGATCCGGACGTATCCCCCTCCGCCGGTGAAGGGGAGGAGGGGAAGCGTTTAGGCCGTCGTCGACAGTGAGGGAGGAGACCCACTGCCGGCCGCACCGTTATCTCTGGCCGAGCGCCGGCACGGGAGGTCCTCCGATCCCTTCGTCGTTGACCTAGTGTGGGCGGATCCGGCCTCCCGCCGCCCACCTATCCACATCCCGACGACCTTCAGGTATATCTTCCTTCGAAACAGCCTTAGCTCTACTTCCCCAGCTTGCTACGTTGCTGCATGTGCATCATTTTCTACCTCTCAGCCCCTCTCGATCGGATGGTCCAACGTCACCTTTTTTTCTTCTATTGTTAGAGGTAAAGCTACTTCATGGAGTCGAATCTTGTACTTGGTTCAAACAAGAAATAAAGTGGGGGTGGGGGAATTTAGTATGTAGTACATCGGACTTGGTACAAACAGGAAGGAAAGGGGGTGAAAGTAGTACAGACTGGTCATCCAACCGGTCTCTTGGTCGAAAAGGGAAATATAGGGGTAACGTTGTACACAGTGGTATGACCAGGCCTAGATTTGCTATCCACACATAGGAGTAGGTGGCTATAGTGAACAAAAATGGGACCAACCTAGATATGTTTCTTGAATGTTTGTTTCTCGGGGCAACAAACTATGAATCACCACTTTATGCCCCTATTTAGGTACATGGTGCTGGACTGCTGGTGCACCCACTGTCCCATGCCCTTATACCAAATATTTAGCTGTTCTTAATCTAATGCTCCTGGTAAAAATGAAGCCATGCCACTGTTATAAGCCATGACAAGTTTAGCCAAATGTTTTTGCCTGTAATTGTTTGAGACTCTGACTTTTTCCTCTGTAGCTTTTTGTGCAAACAGGGATATCCATTTCACCTGGTTGCTGTTGTGACCTTTTGGTGCACTGCACAAAACTCTTCTTAAAAGAAGTGACTTTTGTGTTGTTTAACTGGAATGTCAGAATGGAACAGTTGGTTCATTTCGGTGGAACTGCACAAAGGGAGATCTGTGTTCCAATCCTCATCATCCATATTGGCACCATAACCTTCCTTTAGGTAAGAATGATATTTAATGCATGTGGTCATCTCTATTTTGCGGCTGCCATGAGAAAATAATGCTATTTTTTACTAGTACACTTGTACTCCCTCACTGACAAAACCAATTCTAAAATAGAAGGCCAATCATGTACTTGGTTTCACCAACTGGTGAGGAGACTGAGAAACAGAGCATGAAGAGGAAGAAGAAGAAGAAGAGTAAACAGTGCCAAGGCGATCTTGCTGAAGCCAGAGGCCTCAGTCGAGGCCATTCAAGGGCTCCGGCAACGACTACCTTACATGTGAGACGATCCTCCAGGGAGCCCTTCCACTTCTGTTGTCTCACTTAATTAATTAGGAGTACTTAAGTACCACTAATTTATTGTTGCCTAATTTTTCTATCGGAGTTAAAAAAATCTTTAGTAGCACCCTATGTTGAATCATGTACGTGTGTATGTTTGTCTATGAGGTGAATCATGTGGTGGAGCAGAGAGGGAATGCTAACTTTACCCATTAAGATAATGAGGGTGCTTCTATTTGTTAGTGTATGTTTCATCAACTAGTCCCACTATTACAGTAATCTCACTCTCTCAATATATGTGCCAACAGGGATGCTCGATTTTGGTGGAAATGCACAAAAACTTTGGGTGCTTCATTGCCTCGACAGCTTCCTTCCTTTCCGGTTAGTCGCTAATCTCGGCTTGCATTCTTCCTTTGTTGTCAGTCGCTTGGCTTTTCTCGGCTTCCAGTCAAAGGAAATAGTAATTGATATGCTACCTCACACAGGTTGGTACTGGTCTTTATCCTAATTATTGTGCTTGTCATATGTATTGGTAATTTGGTATTGTGCTACTGTTTGCCGATTTCATAAAGGAGTAACTTGGAGCCTGAACTCGCAGGCAAATCATTACATCGGGTGATTTCAGTAGAACTGCACAAAAAGATCAGATGGACAGGTACTTATGCTGCTGCTATGTACTCCAAAGTTCACTCAGACAAGCATCGATGTTGACAAGAAGAAGTGCTTATATTCATTCGAGTATCAACCGGCGTCAACCAATTGTCAAACTCCAAGTATTAGGAGAGTGAACGCCAAAAATATTGCTTGGCGCATAGCCCAGAAAAACGCAGTCCAGTCTTTGGTCCCAACTTGTGCCTTTTGGTTATCTGCACATATGGTAGTGAACTGTATGGCATGGAGTCTAAAGATTCCAGACAAGTTGGTTGACGCGTATATTCATCTGGCACTTAATCAGTCTGCACGCCAGGGATGCTCCATTTCAGTTGAACTGCACAAAAAAATTGGGTGGTTCATTTTCTCAACCGCCTCCTTTCTCGTCTGCAATGTAGAATTTTGGCGAGATACAAGACCAAGATGAGCCAGTAAACTAGTTGGATGAAAGTAGTGGCCAAGTTGCTCAAACCTCCCTCGGCACGAGGCCACTATTTGAGGATAAACCTACAAGCAAAGTTCAGATTGTCTGTGCTGCCTCTTATGTACTCGAAAGTTTACTCATAGAAGCATTAATTTTAGCAAGAAGTACCTCCGACTGAACACCATTTACCAGTCTGCAATGTAGAATTTTGGCGAGCTATAGGACCAAGATGAGCCAGTAAACTAGTTGGATGAAAGTAGTGGCCAAGTTGCTCAAACCTCCCTAGGCACGAGGCCACTATTTAAGGATAAACCTACAAGCAAAGTTCAGATTGTCTGTGCTGCCTCTTATGTACTCGAAAGTTTACTCGTACAAGCATTAATTTTAGCAAGAAGTACCTCCGACTGAACACCATTTACCAGTCTGTACCCTAGGTAATTAAAGTTCGTCCATGGATCATATTGGCTGTGATCTCAATCATTTGGATGCATAAACATACTGAACATGTGTATATCTGAATCTTTTTGTGAATTATCTATGAATATTGTTGTGTGATCTATCAATCATTTGGATCCATAGACATGCTGAACTTGTGTATATATGAATCTTTTGAGTTGTTGATAGTGAATGTTGGCTATGAATATGAACGTGTCCCGTGAACCTGAGTTTGATACGAATGTTTACCTTTTCTGTTGTGCTTGTGTGTGAACTTGTTAGTATGCCTACTGTGGGGTATGTGACGTGTGGGTGTCAACGGCACACCTTCTTCCCGAGAAGAATTGCACCTGCTTTGTTAGGGTAGCAACGGCGCATCAGCTCTTTTTAATCTTTTTGCTCTGTCTTGCCCCCTCCCCCGCTCAACCCCTGTCGTAATGTTTTCGGCCTCAAAACAAACATAGTACTGCGTTGTTTTGGGGGCTTGATGAAAAATTGAGTGCTGGTTTCTGTAGGTTGGCCCGCCCAGCAAATGGGCTGCTGGTCCACCATGGACTGGGAGGCTAAAAATACAAGTTGTATGGTGCAGAGGCAAGTAAAAAAACGCCATCGAGAGCCATCCACTGAAGAAAAAAATCTCTCCTGATGTGCTTCTTCAGTCGTGCCGCTGGCCCCCTCTATAATCCAGTTCGCTCGGGGATCTGGTATCATTTTTTTCCAGAGGGCAAACAAGTATCAGCTAGGCCTAGGTTTTGTATTTTAACATGCGTAGCCCATGACAAACGGGTGACAGTGGTTTCAACTTATTTTTTGAGGTCCATACCGGCCTATGGGCTTTTTCTTAAAGATCGGCAGCCCAATGTATTTTTTAACCATATTATATATATTTATATTATTACTATTATCGTATATTTTATAGAGACTTATATTTACATTATGAAAACATCCCACGTGTTATTAACATATAAAAGTAAATGTTTAACAGAAGTTGGCAAGGAAAATCATGGTTGTTTTTGACTCACAGGCAAGGAAAATCCTTGTGATTGCGTACAAAAGCTTGCGAAGATTTTAAGGACCAATGTAATAATAACGCGCTCATTTTTATTTTGAGCAATAACTCGCTAATTTGTTAATTATGTATATAAAAATTGTGCCTCTCCGGTTTATTTTTTATATTAATTGCTCCTTGTAACATAACATTATATATATAAGGAGCCTAGCTAATTCGTGTATTTGAAGGAAGTGCAAATGGGCTGGGATTTCTTAGATAATATAAATGGCCCGCATTGACGAGAAATTATTTGTTCACCCAGCCCAGCAAATGGACTGTACATTCTAGAAAACATGGGTTAAATATATGCCACATTTTTGCAGGCTGACATGTGGGCCAATAGGTCGAAGCCTACGCAGGGCGTTGTCAACTTGGTCGGCATGCACCTTCAATCTCTCGTCTTCTTCCTCCATCGTCGCCGGGACCGCCTGGTCCGGCCTCCGGCGTCTAGCAGCTCTGCTTAGCACGCATCGCTGTGAAGCGCTACCCCACCGCCGGCCAGGCTATCCCTCCACACCTCCTGTTATTCTCCACCGACTGCAGCCCCACGCCGCACCAGAACCAGTTATAACCCTTCTCCTCCACTCAATCTGCGACTCCACTGCCGCGTCTTCCCATCTCCGAGTCATTCCCGTCCGGGGCCTCGCCGTCGTCCACCGCCTCGCTACGCTCGGTGCAGCGTGGTCAACAAACGAGAGTCATCGGAAGAGGACTGTACGTGGAGAGCCTGACGGCTGGGACCCACGAGGTCCATGGTCGCACGCAAGGAAAGTTCCTCCTTATTAAGCTGAAAAAAATGTTTCCTCCACCTGACAGCTGGGACCCACCGGCTGTATCTTCGCACGGAAGGAAATGCCTCCTTGTTATGCGAAAAAAATTATTCCTCCCGTTGACAGTTGGGACCCGTCAGATTTGGTGGCTGACTTGTGGGCCTACTAAGCGGACGTGTACGCAGGGCTTTGTCAACTTAATCAACAAATGATTCTAGCAGCTGGACCGTTGGATGTTAATCCAACAGCCGTGCTCCTTCTTCAACCTATGTTCTTGCTTCTGTCTCCCGTGGGCGGCACCGCGGCTGTGCTGCCGCGCACCCGAACCAGTCAAGTTTCCCACTCATCTCCATCTGCGACTCCACTGCCCCGTCTTCCCATCTCCGGGTCGTTCCAGTCTGGGGCCTCGCCGTCGTCTACCGGCCTTTGGTGCGCTCGGCACGGTGTGGTCAACGTGGTCAACAACCGAGAGTCATCGGAACATGACTGTACGTGAGAGGCTGACAGTGGGGACGCACCACGCCCATGGACGCATGCATGCAACGGAACGCGGCGTGGTCAACGTGGTCAAGGAACGACTTCCATCGAAAGTGTACTGTACGTGGAGAGGCTGACAGCTGGGTCCACAGTCGCAGCAAAGAAGTGCCTCCTTATTACGCGGAAAATAATGATTCCTCCACCTAACAGTAGAGACCCACCGGATGGGCCACCCTATTTTGCGAAAAAAACGTTTCCCCGACTGCTGGGACCCACCGGACGGGTCACCGTATTTCGCGAGAAAAACGTTCCCCCCGCTGTCAGCTCGGACCCACCGGAAGTGCCTCCTTATTACGCACAAAAAAATGAATACTCCCCCTGCTAGTTGGGACCCACCTTGGTGGGTGGCTGACTTGTGGGCCTACTAAGTTGACGGGGACGGAGTGCTTTGTCAACTTAGTCAATATGAACGATTCTAGCTCCAGTGACCGTACGATGTCCATCCAACGGCCGTACTGCTTCTTCAACTTCTGGTCTTCTTGCTCCAGCCGCCCAAAGCAGCGTCGGTCGTGCCGCATGCTCCTGCCTCCCGTGGCCGGCTGTGCTGCCGCGGAGACCTCACCACCCCCTACTATTCCCACCACTGGCCAGGCCCTGCGGCGACGGCGGACTCACACCACAGCCGAACCAGTGAACCCTCGTACTCCTCTTCGCGCGGGCTTCCACTGCCGCGTCTTCCCCGGCTCCGTGTCGTCCCCTTCCCAGGCCTCGCCGTCGTCCACCACCCTGGTGCTCTCGGCGCGGCGTGGTCAATGTCGTTAAGGAACGACATCCATCGGAAGAGTACTGTACATGGAGAGGCTGACAGTTGGGTCCACGGCCGCAGCAAGGAAGTGCCTCCTTATTACATGGAAAATAATTATTCCTCCACCTGACAGCGGGGACCCACCGGACGGGCCACCGTATTTCGTGAAAAAAACGTTTCCCCCTGACTGCTAGGACCCACCAGCTACATCTTCGCACGCAAGGAAGTGCGTCCGGGCAAAAAAACGATTCGCCCCCTGACTGCTGGGACCCACCAGCTACATCTTCGCACGCAAGGAAGTGCCTGACAATCGGGACCCACCTGGTCGAAGCGTACGTAGCATTGTCATTCTGGTCGCGAACGTGTACGTACATACTGGTCGATGTAGAGGCGCGCACGTGTCGTAGTAGAGGCGCACACGTAGCATGTGCACGTACGTACAGCGGCCAGGGTGCAAGAAAGTAAATACGGCCACGTACGTACATACGGGCGGGGTCTCAAACGCCTACTCGCGCGTACGTACGGCCAGGGCTCGTGTACATGGCTGGGTCGGAACGGAGAAACAACGTCGTCGTCGTGTTCATGGGGAGCCAACTGGCTGGGTCGGAACAGAATGTGTCGTCGTGTTCATCGGGAGGGCTTGGACGGAACAGCCGATGGAAATGAGGCCTGGCGTACCGCAGAACGGAGGAAACGGCCTTGTGTTCGACCGGCCACGTTCGAAACGGGATCATGTTCATCGGGAGGGGTATGGCGTACCGCAAAACGGAGGAAACGGACCTCCTACGGTCGAAACGGGGGTCGGGAGGGGTGTGGCGTACCGCAAAACGGAGGAAACGGACTTGTATTGGAGCGCTACGGTCGAAATGGGGGTCCTGTTCGTCGGGAGGGGTGTGGCGTACCGCAAAACGGGACTCCACGGGATACTGTTCATCTCCACCGTCGACCCCCTCCAGCCTCCACGGGCTACTGTTCATCCACCGTCGACCTCCTCCAGCCTCCACCTGCGACTGTTCATTCACGGGCTCCTGTTCATCCAGCCTCCACCGCGCGCTACTCCACCGGCTACTGTTCAACCAGCCCTCTCCACGGGCTCCTGTTCAACCACCCCTCCACGGGCTACTGTTCATCCTGCCCTCCACCGTCTACTGTTCATCCTGCCCTCCACGGGGTCCTGTTCATCCAGCCCCAACCGGCTCGATCGATTGGGGTCCTGTTCATCCAGAGGCAACACCATGGGGTCCTATTCATCCACCCCCACCGGGAACTGTTCATCCAAACCCCCCAGCAAAGCTCACTGTTCATCCAGAGGCAGCATCAATCGGCTTCAGTTAGCAGCAGTAGCGAAGGAATCGCTCGATCGGGTTCAGTTAATAGCCATCGATCGATCGCTCGGGTTCAGTAACGCGTAGCCTGCAGTGCAATCACTCGGGTTCGGTTAGAGCCCAACACCTCGCTCGGGTTCAGTTAGAACCCAACGCCTCGCACCCACACGCGTGCGTGTACGAGAGAAACGCGCATCGCTCGGCCCCGACCACCCACCGTAACCGGGAACACCCCGATATTTTCCTCGCCCTCGCTTCTACCATGATTTTTTCCGTCATGGACGGCCCAAAGAATGTCATGCAGCTGCGTCTCCGGCCCACCCAAGACGAAAAGCCCATTTTCTGTCATGATTTTTTGTCATAGAAGTAGGACCCCACCACATCTATGATGATACCGTGTTTTGTCACAATTATTGTCATAGAAGTGTCATAAGTATGACAGAAAAAAATTTCATTCGGCCCAAAATGTCACGGATGTGTCTTTTTTTTGTAGTGTGTATGGGTGGTGGCCATGGATGATGTTTGAAGGAAGGCGAGTACAGGCACTTAGAGGTGGTAGCACCCTGTGTCTCGTCGGCCCTGTCGATGGAGGCGATCGAAAGTTGTACCCAGTCACTCACGTGGACAAGGGTTTCTACCGAGCACTTCGCCAGCACTGGTTTGGCCGCCATGGCGTCAACTGAGGCTACCACGGCAACACTTGGGGTGATGTTGGAGGTGATGACCACAGAGGAAACGACCTCAACAGTAGAGGTGTTAGTGCTGATGGGAGGCGACAACGTGAGCTGCTCAACTTCCTGGTGGAAGAGGTCGACAAAGGGCTCGAGGCAGAAAGTTGTGGCGGTGTCGTGGACCATGTCGACGCGGGCGCCCGTGCCGACCTAGGTCGAGCACTTCGTCGAACAGGTGATGTGTGCCATCTCGGTGCTGGTCGAGGATGCATCAGGGGCGCCCTCGATGATCTTCTGGGACTTGGCGGTGAGGCACTAGACATCGGGGGTGACCGCAACGACAGGGGCGTCGATGGAGAGGCCGCCATCGGAGGCCACGACGGCCGAGCACGTCGGCGGCGGTGGCGAAGCTCCTGTGGAGGGCTTGGCGGGCAGGGCTGCCCGGAGTTGGAGCTGCCTATCGAACTCGTCGTACAGCGCCTTAGTCTCAGCCTTGAGTTTGTCTAGGTAGGCCTTCAGCTCAGAATTCATGCTGGTGGAGGTGGAGGGAAAAGTGGGGAAAAAATTGGGCAGGATTTTGGACGAACTCGTGAGGACTTGCGGCGAATCGGAAGGGTGGAGGGAGGCTCTGATACCACGATGTTAGGATCCAACTCGCAAATCACTCTATTACAAAGAAATCAAGCTCAAGTACAAGGGAATTGAGGAGGGAGGAAGGAGAAGAACAGGAGGTAGGGGAAGAGAGAAGCCGCCGTTGCCGTTTCGTGATCCAAGCCCGGATGAATCGTTCGCTGCATCTCCTCCCGGTACTTATAGTCAATAGCAGTTGCTCGTGTACTGTCGGGCCCAGCCCATGTACGAGTCCACTAGCAGCCCACGTACATGTAGGACAGGTCCCTAACAGATGGTGAGGAGGAGGCGGCAGAGTGAGCGAGGATGCTCGGACAGCCGGTCTGGGAGGGCAAAAAATGTTTTTATCTCGCACGGACAGGTTCTTTTATGATCAGACGCATCTAAAAACTTTAAAACACCCGCCTCTTTTTTGTTGTGATGAGGCGCTATGGAAACAACACTTTAATTTGCTCATACTACTATGCATTTGAAATGAAATTAAACGAGTCTGAGCGGACGTGAGATGGTGGTGTAGCTCTGGTTTACCGAGTGTGTTTGGGGAAATATCCTATGCTCCGAAAGATGTGGTGCTCCAGGTACTCCCTACACAGGCAATGCGTTGGATGCAAAATGTGGGGACAGGATTGACCCGAATGCCCCACCCTTCGATTTTTTCAAAAATCGCCTCATGGAAGTGCAGAATAGCCGTAACGTTTCTCCAACCTGTGCTGCCCTGCTTGAACGAACACAAGCAGATAGGGGCTCCGGCGGCGAAGCTCGCTGAGTTCTGCGCCGCAACCTCACCGTCTGCTCCACTGCGACCTCGCCCTGTTACTACGTACAACAGACTGCCCGCCCCATCCACGCGCCACCATTCTCCACCTCGGCGCCATCCCGCCACCACACCCGGCGCCTACCTCCGCTACCGGCCGACGCCTACGGCCTACCTTCGCCATCAGCCGACGGCTAGATCCGCCATCTGCTGACGCTGGAGAAGACGACTCTAGCCTTCAGGTATCCCTTTGGATGTTAAAACCTTGTATTTTTGTTGTTTATTTTGGTTCTATCTGTCACCCCATTTATGCTGATTGTGTTAGATGTAACTAATCCTAGCTGAGATTAACTGCGGTGATGTCTCTCTGTATTTTTCTTAGACTACATATTCGAGAAATCACTGAAACCACTTGCTATATTTTGCTTAGACCAAATATTCGAGAAATTACTTACAAAAAATGTCAGTAACTTATGGCAAGAGATGAGTTCGAAATAATTTTAACCGATTCAAAGTAAAATGTCAGCAACTTAGAACAAGTAGTTTTGGTGTGATGTGGATGAAGCATCTAGCACTTGTACAATTAATGGAGGATAATAATTGCAAGTCCATGCCCATCTAGTCAGATCAGAGTGACACTGTTGAATTAAGAGATCATTTTCCTTGCGCTACTGCCTACTATACATGAACAAAACCAAGATAACAAAAAGTGTCTCGCAGATTGTTGCTCGCCCACAGATATGCAGAAGAACAATCCACACAATTGATAAATATGTGCACAAATATGAAATGTTCCCTAACTTAAGTACCTTTCAGATCCAATGTGTATGGTACGCATGTGCTCCGGGCCACCTTCAGGGTTGCTGTTTTTGCAACAGTAAAACTGTGGCAGCATATCAACGGCGACATTTATCTTTGTTGTTGCCTGTTCTCCAGAGAACATAGGAAGCAATCTATATTACAAGTTGGTTACTGGAATTCAATGTGGAACATAAATAGCTTTGCACGTAAGAATTTTTCAGATGCTGTTTAGCATTGCTATGAATAATCTGTTTCCCAAAATCATGAGTTCTTATTACTAGATAAAATTTGGCATTCATGCTCATGTACACAAGATAATAATGGATAAAGTATACTAAGTAAATGGGCAAGGTTATTGTTATATATTCCATAAACAAATATTTGTAAGAATGCGCACCACCAATGCAGTTCCTCTGTTTTGCTTGTAACTAAGTACTTACAGAGCTATAACCCACTGTCTTCATAGAACAGAGGAACACCTCCGGAAGAATACTGGCAGGCAAAAGGTTATCATTATATATTGTATAGAAAATTGTAATTATGTGTATGGGTGAAGACTGAATAGTCAAAAAATGATAAGCTACTGAAGTTGTCGTCTTTTGCATCTTTGGTGCAGGATTTATAAGTACAAATCTCGGTTCATGGACCTGCTAATTCTTTATTCTTAGAATTAGCTTACCTTCTCAAATCAACTTGCTGAATGTTTATGTTGTGCATTTCCTATGGAATATATATGTTTTTGATCTTGGAAAATCCATGATACTCGCTGTACCATAGAGTTGTTGTCGTATTTATACGTGTTGGATGAATTCATCAGCGTGAAGCAACAGGCTATCAAGGTACATGAT
The DNA here is from genome assembly GCF_002575655.3 of Aegilops tauschii subsp. strangulata. Taxonomy (NCBI): domain Eukaryota; kingdom Viridiplantae; phylum Streptophyta; class Magnoliopsida; order Poales; family Poaceae; genus Aegilops; species Aegilops tauschii. The sequence goes on from NC_053035.3 coordinate 395,051,218, forward strand.
GTCCCTGATCTTTCTGTTCCAAAACTGGAGTTTGCGAAATATTTGACTAGAACTTGTTTGATATTTTGCAGCACAACCCATGGGAGCAGACATCACTTCGCGATTAATTAATGGATGACAAATGCCTTTGTTCATGTGCTATATGAAACTGGTTACATTGTTGTAGACTTTTGGTACAACTTGTACAACTAGTTGCCACTGTGTTGCAGCTAGCATCCCATGCCCTGTTTCTTTTTTCTGTAACATGCACAAGAGTGATGTTGGTTTCGTGAGCGTGACTATACTGGCCTGGGATACTGACGAAGTGCAACAAGGCATTGGTTGCTTCCTGAATATTCTACTTTCTCATCCTGTACAATCGTTTAGTTTCTTTGGTTGTAGCCTGGTTTTCTATTTTGCTTGTTGTAACTGGCCCAGTTTGAATATTCCATGACACTATGTGTACTATATTTTCTGTGTTGGATGAAGCTAGAATCATTAACACAAAGTGAACACATGCTGATGGCACCTGACGGACAGAAAGTACGCCCTCAGTTCAACCTTGCAAGTTGATACTCCCAGAATACCAATCAATGGCACATTTTTTTAGAAAATGTTTGAAAACTTACGAAACCTGTTCCAAAGATGCTACACTGGACGTGTTTCTTTTCCTGAGTGGGGCAGCACATCTTTGGAGCAATTTGATGCAACTGTGACTGCTATTCCATCATGTCCCTGCATTTAGTATCTGACGACCGGGCTGCATTCGGTGCATCCGGAGCACCCAATCGATCGGAGTACAGGATATTTCCCCGGTTTACCGAACCCAAACGACGGACGTCTTCTGCGGGCGCATGCGGTCTCGCTGCTGTACAAGCAAATTTCATTGCCACGTCTGTCGTGCAGCAATTTCCTGTGTCTTCAGTACTAATGGGAGTAGTTTACTGAAACATCTGCAGAAGTAAGCCAGCAAGAGCCAGAGCTGCAGGTTGGCACCAATCATCGGTTAGAAAATGAGGCGATTCAGCCACCAACCCAACAACGTGGAAAGCACTGACATACATGCACGAACGCCGGTCAGGCTAAAGAAACCTACCGCGGCGCTCCGGCCGGCGTCCGGACGTCGCGGAAATCGATTGATCCCGGAGAAACGACCGCGCGATCGGACGGCGGCCGGTACACGTCCGGTCGCCGGATGCAGACCGCACCACCTACCATTAGCGCCCGCCTTTCGACCTCAGACGGCAGCTACGTGCCACGTACTGCGTGTGTCCACTGTGGCAATTAATCCTTTCAGACCACGGCATGGAAATGCATACCGACATCTAGAAACCCACGAAATTCTCATTCTGCTCCAGGTCTCCAGTGCACTCCTTGACCTGTAGGACGACACTAATCTGGCTAGCTGTGGACACAGGCGAATTCGGGGAGCCTCCGTGTATGCTTGCGCTATATATGGCCGTCTACACTGCATGCCTCCAGGACAGAGCTGGTCAGCTGGATTGCACGTACAATTCGTTCGCCGTGGCAGCGATATAGAAATGAGCGAGAGGCACAAGCTGCTCGGGGAGAGGGAGGACGACGCGGTCGGCGCGCCGACGCGCCGATGGGAGTCGCCGCGGCGAGGCGCGAGCGGGGAGATGGCGCCGGCCCACAGGCCCCGGGGCCGCGTGTTCGAGTGCAGGACGTGCGGCAGGCGGTTCCCGACGTACCAGGCGCTGGGCGGCCACCGGGCCAGCCACGGGCGGCATCTTCCCAGCGCCAGCAGGCTGCGCGACGGCGACGCCCTCGGGCTCCGGCTGCTGGAGCCACGCGGTGAAGAGGCGAGGCCGAGAACGCACGGGTGCCCCGTCTGCGGCGTGGAGTTCGCCGTCGGGCAGGCGCTCGGCGGGCACATGAAGCGGCACCGTGCTGCCATGGCCGACGCCGACGCGAACGCGCGCGGCACCATGGCGGCAACGTCCGTGAAGGATGACGGCGCTGGAGCAGAGTGCACGCCCGAGATCTGCCTGGACTTAAACCTGGCGCAGGCGGAGAAGTGCGCGAAGTGCAGGAACGCTACACATAAATCAAATTTCGATGTTTCAACAAAATCTGAATTTTATTTGTGAATGTTCCATGACATTCGCCTCTGCACCTAAATATTTCAATTCCAATTCCGAATGCCTACAAATTTCAAATCACGTGATTGCAGTTACTTTTCTGATGTCTTTGTTACGCCGTGCTTTTTATTCTCAGTGTTGGTATTTCTCGGTTGCCTGGAATGCAATTTTAGTGCTCACTTCAAGTTGCAGATCAGACCAATATGCAATCTACCATATGAGAGATCAACACATGGTAGTATGAGACAAGACAGAACACCGTTGATTGTTGTTCAGAATTCAGAAGGCTACAAAAAGTGAGCGAGACCAACTACCTGTATACATGCAAGAACAGCACAAGAGCTCACACCACAGCATCACAACAAGTTATTCCATGCATATCGATTGCTCGGAAAGAAACAGCAGCAAGCCAACAGCATGGATTTGAAATCATTACACACTGTAGCGAGAGGTTCAACGGACTGAAATCCAGCGTACAATAGCTCCCAGCAATGGCAACAGCTACGTCAACGGCAAGGGTAGTTGCTTCAAAGAATGGGAAGCGAATATAAGTACAACCAGATCTGTATCATAAGTCATAATTTTCTTCTTGATTGACATTCTTCCTATAACAGACAAGCAGCAGCAGGAACCGAATGATGTCAAATAAACAATGATCACGGACACACTGACTCGTCCCTTAAGAGCCACAGCAGGCAGACCCCGAAGCTGCCGGGGCGTCGCCGCCTTCTGCCTTGTTAATCTTGATTGTCTTGTCCTGCAAAGTGGAGAACAAATCCCTCAGGGCACCGAACAAGATGGTGGAGACCCGGCCGTAATTGAGTAGAGTTATTATCTGTACCTCAGGCTTGGAATCGGTCTCGGCAAGCCTCTGCTTAATGTCGCGGGCAATGGAGAAGAAAACTTGCTCCACGTTGAGGTTTGTCTTGGCACTCTGAAAGACAGCACACAATGAAATTAGAAAGACTCCTCTCCACTGGAACGATCAATCAATTTGACAAGCAACATACAGTTTCAAAGAACTTGATGCCGTATTCATCAGCCAAAGCTTGCCCCTTCGCAGTAGGTACAGCCTAGAGAAACAATAGAAAATAAACCATTTAAATAGTGATTTCGAACCTATAATACAAAGTAAGGCCTAGTCAAATAAGTGTCTCAACCTTGGTACAACTTTGTACTAGGGAGGGGATTTGTGGACACATACCCTTTTACTCTCATCCATATCAGCCTTGTTGCCAATCAAAATTTTGTTGACATTGTCAGAGGCATGCTGCTCGATGTTCCGGATCCAGTTCCTTATGTCTGTGTATCCAGTGAATCAAAGGTCAATAAAGGCAAAGACATCAAAATGGAAGCATTAGGGGGTACACAAGTAAGAAGACGGTACTGTTGAAAGATGACTCGTCGGTGACGTCATAAACAAGCAGGATACCCATGGCTCCACGGTAATACGCTGAAATATAATAAAGAAATGAAGTTTAGTTGGTCAGAAACGTTATGCATATACAGCATTTCCTCTTGGTAAGAAATAATTCTATCACAATAACTTCACAGCAAACAGTATGGCAGATTGGAACAATCCTTATTCATACCAGTGGTAATAGTCCGGAAACGTTCTTGACCAGCCGTGTCCCATATTTGTAGCTTAATACGTTTCTGATCCAGCTCTATTGTTCTGATCTTAAAGTCAATACTACACGAACAAATGAGAAGAATTAGTGTAGGGCAACAAAGGAGGTGTCTTAGCTTCCACTTGATATAGGATGACACTATGAGCAGTAAACAATCCTCCCAACAACAAAAAGACCAACCCGATCGTGGTAATAAAGCTCGTAGTGAAGGAGCCATCAGAGAACCGCAGAAGGAGGCAACTCTTGCCAACACCTAAACACAGAAAAATGGAGAAAGAAGTCTTTATCAGACAATAGTTGATATAAAGTTCACTAGCAAACATGCCACTGGCTAAAAAACAATTAAGTACGGACTAAATAAGTTATTATTAGTTAACTCCGATCATCCCCTCTGGGAAGCAAGGCACTCCCTCTATCTCTATCTTTATCAACTCTCAGCAACGCATTGCCGTTCAATCTATGGCGTCTACTAGCCACATAACAGCACATATAACACCAAAAGGAGGCATCTTTGACATGTTCCGAAGCAATTTATATTTCAAGCTACACATTCTTAACCTCTTTACCATAGAGCAGGAGCAGCAAAAGAATGCTAAATGATTGTGCGGCCTGTTCTCGGTGTGGCCTTGTAAACTATACAAACAACCACAGATGATAAAGTCAAGCCTGCCTCACAATCTTTCTTTTAAACAAGTATTAATGCTTATTCTACCAAGCTAGGAGTGTGATAGCACCATTCCAGAAGCTGGACCGTTCCCAATGCTCCTCCAACCACAAGTTCCCAATTGAATGTCCATCCATAAAATTGGACAAAAAATAGCTGCAACACGCAACCTATCCCCTCTCCTCGCTCGAAATTCTCCCGATTTTGCATCAGAAACTAATGCATGCTAGCCCATGGTGAGCACCTCATCCTAAAGCAAGCCACGGATGCTTGTACGCACAATAATAGCATGCTCCGAACAAGGAAGCAGGCAGAGGCTATTCAGGAAACATTCCCCTCGCTCTGGCGCTCCAAATGGAAGAGGAAACACACGAATTCGCTCGCAGGGGAACGTAAATGAGGAATCCCTGCGAGATCCGCTTGGTCTACACGCCCAAATCCTGCCGTGATCCTGCACGAGCGCGCGGGCGACGTCGCGGGGCGGAAGCGGGGAGAGGGGGGGAGAGATCTAGCGGGGGGCACGAACCGCTGTCCCCGATGAGGAGGAGCTTGATGAGGTAGTCGTAGTCGGCCCGGGCCCTCGCCGGCGGCGCAGCCATGTCGCGCGCACCCGCCTCCTCCTCGTCCTCGTCCTCCTCCTCCTCCTACCCCTCGATCGGCGCTGGTGCTGATCCCCCGACCTGCGAGCCAAAGGCCAAAACGAGCGTCAGGCGCGAGGAATAATGGCTGGCTGGCTGGCGCGACCTCGACGGCGCGCGAGGCGGGCCGGAGGGCGGCGCGGGGGGGCGGGATCGGCGCGAACCGGCAGACGAGGGGGCGGGGATCGGGGCGCGGGCGGTGGCGGATCTGGGGGGGAGGGGGAGGGGGCGGGGGGGCGGGGGCGAGGCGAGGAGGACGGCGAAATCGATTTTTTTGACGTGGGGGGTTAAATGGTGGCTGGTTTGATTCGTCGGCCTCTGGAGTTTTGTTTTTGTGCTTCCACGATTCGACTCGACGGGGCGCTGCGCGGTGCGTCCGTCGGGTCGCTTGGATTGGAAGACAGTGCTCCCGCTCGCCCGCCCGCCCGCGCGGCCACCGACCGGTGACCCTATGCGCTGCGCGGGTCGCGCCGCGTGAAAGGGCCTCGGAGACGCTGACCTGTGGGGCAGGCGCATGCCTCTGCTTGCCCGGGGCCCGCGTGTCTGCCAGATCGGATGGAACCTTGGGTGTATATACGTGTGGCGATCAAGTGTGTGTGTGAGAGAGCTTGCGTTTCTGCCTCTGGTTCAAGAAGAGCGACAAAATAGTTGTGCCAAACTTTCCAAATTCTGACTTGAAATGCTACCATGAGATGTGTGAAATTTCCACAACAAAACTACCTTCAAACCAAGCACAAGGCGTGAACCAACATGTAATTGGATGGCTAGAAGGACAATGGTATCCTCAGTCCATCAAGATTCAAGTCCCGGTGCTCGCATTTATCCTAGATTTATTCCAGTATTTTCGACGATGCGTGTTCAGTGGGAGAAAACGTTCCCGTTGACTATGAGGCGCCTACGGTGACTTCGTAAAATTTCAAAATGATATGCCGGCTTAGTCTCTTTGAGGTGCTCATAGGGTATGATGTGCGTGTGTGCGTTCAAAAGGTTGAGAGTATGCGTGTTTATATGAGCGCTTGGTTTTGTACTGTGTTAAAAAAAGCACAAAGCTTTATGCATTGTATTGTGTTTTCTTTCCACGAGGAACTTGGATCGCTTAGGCACTGTATAACGGCTGGTGCTTGCACGGGTGCCTGAGAGGTCTTTCCCCGAGGCAAAAGCAAAGGTTTGCTTCCGGTACCAGACGGTGTTTGCACAATGCAAGTGCTCCCTTGAAGTCATGCGAAAGCGAGGTAGAAACAACCGAAGCACCTCAAAACTGCAAGACGACATTTATTCGCGACGCAACGCTGCTCTTTTTCATTAAGCACATGTGCGTATGCACCCACCATTGTTTCCAGGCTGATGTGGTCATCGGTATGTAAGTATGATGTGTAACTTGTGTCGAAACCACTTCCTAAAATAAAACATTTATTCTGATCGCCGAACAGAAAAGATGTATCGAAACAATGTTGGGTGTGCGAAAACCATGACCTAAGAGCGGCGAGCTTTCGAGAACCACTATAACCGCAGGAGGGCTCTCGGAATCAGTTACAAGCAAAAGCTAGATCAGATGCTTGCAACTATCACTCAACCCACTTCACCGATGTCCATTCTCGTTGGGAAGGAGGAGAAAAGGGAACAATGTATGCAGTGCCAAGCATAAGCAACCGGCGGCCTCGGCCATTCTTTTTTATCGGACGGAGGAGAGAAAGGGAACAGCACTGGCTTCCTTTCAACTCCACGACGAACGCCCTTTGTGTGGGTGGTGGTCACGCGGCCTCCATGCCACCATGGCTTGCAAATGTTAAGTTGCCGGATTCTTTTGCTAGTGAGTGCTGTTGCAGCACGCATAAGGTTGCTCCGCGGATGGTCAAATCGAAGTATTCCGGTGAGGTTACCGCGAGAGCGGCGGTGTGCGGTGGCTAACGGCGTCTGGGCCCGTCAAGTGTGACGATAATAACCCAACTAACGCAAGTGCCTCCAAACAAACAGCTCATGCCCAGACGAGACCAGTTCTGGACAACTAGACCAGTTCCGTGTCAATGGCCCATGGCACATGCAAGGCTTAGTCCTCAAGACTCTAATAGTGTGAGAGATGTTTACTAGCTGTTTTTCTGAATAATAACAGATGCTTCAAAGACTGGTTCACGGGAGAAATCTTAATTTATAAATGCCAATGATTTAAATAAGCGTGTGGAAATGGCCGTCCTCAAAGATCCTATAACAATGCTACTTATGCTAAAGGAAACATAAATTTTAGGGTTGGGAAGGACTTGAAATGCCCACCAAATAAGATTCTTCCAGCTAAGGGGGGCTAATAATATCCCTGCATGTGCTTGGGTATATGCAGCTTCAGAAATACAGCAAACACATGACACAGGACACGAATGGCATCTTCAAAGTCATAATTCATCGCAGGTAAGACCAAAGTGCATCTCATAATTAACTGAATCCAACATAACATAACAAAGGCATAGCAGCTATGCAGGCAAAAAGTAGACAACCTTGATGTCCTGAGATAACATCCTATCACACCGGTCTGAAATACAACTTTCACAAAATTTCCGCTCAGTAGAAAAAGCCTAGCACTTTGCCACCAACGTTCTTCCTCCTGGCTTCCTCGTGATCCATGATGCCAGCAGAGGTTGTCAGGACGATGTAACCAAACTGCAGATCAAACAGGTAAACTTGGTTATAGTAATGGTAATAACTTGGAAATTGTCATGGCTCACAGTTCATGAGCTCAAAATATGACAATGCTACACAGTTTGCAGTGAAATGAATAGGCAAAGAAGCTGACCTGACGAGATGGAAGCAGCCTGGCGGTCCATCCCTCGATCTCCTTGACACCAACATCAAAGCGGGGGCTGATGACTCCACACTTGTTCAGTCTGCCGTTCAACTCCACAACAATCTTGCCAGATCTGTGGTCATCAACATACTCAAACTCACCAATGTAACCTGCAGATAAGAGAGGCAGTTAGTAATCCATGCTCTGGGACAGTTGCATATAGAACATGGCTGAAAGGGAACTAACCGTGCTTCTGCATGACGATGAGGAACTTGATGATCACCTTTGAGGAAGGCCTGATCATGACCTGCCTCTTGCCACGCTTCTCAGCGTTGTACATGCTCTTGAGAGCATCATTCAGGACGCTAACCCTCACCATCCTTGCCTAACCTAATGAGACAGGCACAAAGATTTGTAAGACCACACTACCACTGCACGTGTTGCTGCTAAGTTTAAAACGACACAATCAGATGCAAAGAGTAATGAGTGGCAAGATTGGTTTCTGAACAGCAGCTAAACTGACACTGGGAGACAGCATGTCAAATTGTGACATACAAAAGTAAGAGCAGCACATAGAATAAATCTAGGTGGAATTCCATTATTCATCTAAATCATCATGGTTTACAAGAATGGTAAGGAAATGAAAAATGACTAAAGGTAAACATCAAAGCTTCGTTTGGCACCACTACTTCAGAACACACCTACTTGGACTTGCTAACACAGAAGCAAACCACAAACTTAAACAGTAGGACAGACTGTCATGTAAATGGTTTCCTAAAGTGCTCATGAAACAGATATACTGTAATTGGCAGTAAACCCTAGCAAAGCATAACACAAAAGCTAAATATGCCACAAAGGGGCCTCCCAAAATCCATGGTGGCCCAAACCAACTACTTCAGACTAAACATTTTGTTACCCTCTATGGCAGGTTTCGGAGCAACTCGGCAGCAATTGTGCAGACAGATGTCACAGACCAGTACCGCGCGTCATTGATCCGCAACAGAACATAATCAATTCATCATTTCTATGATGGCAAAAACACGCCAAACAATTTGACTGGTACGATTCACGGGATGAAACTAAGGGATCTACTCCACACAGCCGCAGCGGACCCGTGATCCTAGAATCTAGAACATCTTAATTCATCACCACACCTGAAGCTGCACTCGTTTCGCACCGTTTCCTACTACATACAACTACCCGGATAGACAAAACAAGCAAGAACATGGGATTAAACAACTACCAAACCAAGGATCTGATCAGTATAACAACATAAAGGGAGCAAACACCTTCAACACCTGCCCTAACCCGAAGGATCTCTACGCGCGCGCGAGGGGGCAAGGAGGGGACGGAGAGGGGGTCGATGACCCGCGGAAGACGTACCTCGTAGGGGGGAGAAGCCGGGAGCTCTGTGCTTGGGTTGGGTGGCGGCGGGGAGGCAAGGGCGAGGGAGGAAGGCGACGGCGGGGAGAGAAACAGCCCGAGGTAGGGTTTTGAGGTGTTAAAAAAGGCGAGCGGATGGGTGCGCGCCCGTTGGATCTGGGTTGGACGGTGGTCGATCGCTTCGAGGGGTGGGTGCCCTAGATGGATGCGGGCATTTGTGGTTTGGTCCTTCAGTGCTTGGATATTTGAGCAACGGTTCGTGGTGAGGAGAGATGACATGTGGGGACAGGTTGACTATGGCCGTAAAGAATTACGTTCACCCGCAAAAAAAGAGTCAATCTTATGTAAAGCTCGCCATAGTAATCTATAGAAGACAATAAAAAACAAATGTAGAATGGATTGTTTCTTGGTTTTATCTCTAATAACTATACCCCTAAATATATGTTCACTGATGTTGTTTCTAATCATCACTTAATTAAGAGATGGCACTCGTGAGATAACATTATCGTGCACGTCCTTACACCGTCACCCACAGTAAGTAGTAGAATGATTTCACCACTAATAGCATCTTTGATTCGCAACATTTCACAAACATGGAAAATATGCAAAATGTAAGAATATGATAGGATTGCATTTGAAAGGATTGAGAAGAGGTGTTTAGAGGGGGGGTGATTAGACTCTCAACAAGCAAAAGTAGCAGTTTTTAAATTCTTCACGTTGAGGTGGAGTTTTAGCACAAGTTTAAGCATTCACAATACATTTCAAACAAGCATGGCAAGAGTATATGAGCAGCGAAAAGTAAAGCATGCAAGTTGTAAGAAAGTAAAGGGATAGGATTGGAGTGTGCAAACGCAACTGGAGACAAGGAGATTTTTGGCGTGGTTCCGATAGGTGGTGCTATCGTACGTCCATGTTGGTGGAGACTTCAACACACGAAGGGTAACGGTTGCGCGAATCCACGGAGGACTCCACCCACGAAGGGTCCACGAAGAAGCAACCTTGTCTATCCCACCATGGCCATCGCCCACGAAGGACTTGGCTCACTTGGGTAGATCTTCACGAAGTAGGCGATCTCCTTGCCCTTACAAACTCTTTGGTTCAACTCCACAATCTTGTCGGAGGCTCCCAAGTGACACCTAACCAATCTAGAAGACACCACTCTCCAAAGGCAATAGATGGTGTGATGACGATGAACTCCTTGCTCTTGTGCTTCAAATGATAGTCTCCCCAACACTCAACTCTCTCTCACAGATTTGGCTATGGTGAAAAGATGATTTGAGTGGAAAGCAACTTGGGGAAGGCTAGAGATCAAGATTCTTGTGGTTGGATTGGAATGTCTTGGTCTCAACACATGAGTAGGTTGTTCTCTCTCAGAAAATGAGTAGTGGAAGTGTAGGCACGTTCTGATGGCTCTCTCTTGAATAGAGAAGGGGGTGGAGGGGTATATATAGCCTCCACACAAAATCTAACCGTTACACACATTTGACCCAACTCTGTCAGACCGAATAGATGAACTCGGTGAGACCGATTCAGTTCAAAATGTGAACGTTAGGATTCTCGGTGGGACCGACATGATCAACTCGGTGGGACCGATGCGCTAGGGTTAGGGCAAAACCTCATCTCGGTGTGACCGATTGCATGAACTCGGTGGGACCGATTTCAGCAATGAGCAAACAGAGAGTTGGTCAGGCAAACTCGATGGGACCGATTGCACATTTCGGTGAGATTGAAATAATTGCAACAAGCAACAGAGAGTTTGCAAGGCCATCTCGGTGAGACCGAGATCCCTATCGGTGAGACCGAATTGATTAGGGTTTCTGGCAGTGGCTATGTCAAGGAACTCAGTGTCGCCGGATGGACTAAATCGGTGGGGCCGAGTTTGACTTTAGGTTTTGGACATATTTGGAATTGAGAAAGTGGTTGAGGGCTTTGGAGCATATCACTAAGCACTTTGAGCGAGTAGACGATTAAGCAATACCTCATCCCCTTTTAATAGTATTGGTTTTTCCTATGGACTCAATGTGATCTTGGATCACTAAAATGGAAATGAAGAGTCTTGAGCTTTTGCCAATCTTTGTCCTTAGCATCTTGAAGGGGTTCCACATCCTCTTGTCCATGCCACGCCTTTGTTGAACTTTCTGAAATATACTAGATGAAAATATTAGTCCAACAAGAGATATGTTGACATTAATTACCAAAATCACCCAGGGAGCACTTGTGCTTTCAATCTCCCCCTTTTTGGTAATTGATGACAACATACATCAAAGCTTTAGAAAATGATATGAAGAGTAATAAGTAAAGCTTTGGAAAGACATGTAACATGCATTGGCTCCCCCTACATGTATGCAATCATGCAAATATATAATATGAGAGCATGTGAAAGCATAGGCATGTCAGAGCAAGCAATGAACTACATGTATCTTGGCTATATGCATAAGAGTAAATGATGTAGATAAATTAAGTGTACCCTCATGTCCATGAGTCCTTCTTGCAAACAATATGTACATCAACAAGAGATCATCATGTACATGAGTGTGATGCATATACTTACCTTGTGGTCTTGAGCTGGCTTTGGAAGACGTGAACTTGAGAAAACAGGGTTAGATAACACAAGGACACAAGCAAGTTAAAAAACACAAGAGTACCAAGACTGGGATGACATGTAGAGAGTGAGTACTTTGTACTCTATTATAGAAGGTGTATTTGTTTTTTCTAAAGTCAAACAAGTGCATGTTTGACCAAGTTTTAGAAAAATGCATCAATATAGACAATACAAAATTTATATCATTTGATCCATTATGAAAAGTAGTTTCATATTTTATCTATTAGGTATTCTAGATGTTGTTATTTTGTTCTATAATTTTGGTCAAACATTCAAATGTTTGACTTGCACGGAAATCAATACACCTTATACTGTGGAACGGAGGGAGTATGAATCTAGGAGCTTTGCAAGGCGTGCAACATCATGAGTTTGTTAACTCTATAGCTACTACTGAAGCTAGGACGCTCAGAGAGGGACTTATTCTTGCATGCCAAGTTGGATGTGCAAAGATAATAATCAACTTTAATTGCATGGAAGTTGTTCGGGCAATCCATGATGAAGTTTTTTTTAGCTAAAGCTTTAACCATTCATTATGATGTGTCCTCTTAGTGTGTGATTTTGTACATTTAATAATTGAGTATTGTCCTAGATAAGGAAATAATGTAGCTCCCTAATGTCGAGGGGTACTAGACATGTGTCTCGACAAGGGATCTCTTGGTTTTATTGTTTCTAGTTTGGTTGATGATGTAACTATTTTTTAGGATCAATAAAGTTGCCATGATGGTATTTTCTTAAAAATAGAACCCGTGTAAGTTTTGTAAACTCAATGTATTGCATAAAACAACGTACAAGGCTAAAATCACCCGCCACCGATAGGATACACGCAGATCATAGATGTTGGGCACATAGGCTCCATGGCAATGGTGTTCCCTTAGTTGCCAATGCATGGACTACCCAGTTACAAACTTCAAGGTAATGCATAGTCTTACATCTCATGACTTACTGAAAATATAACTTTTAGTCGATCAACCACACATTGAGGTAGGAGAAACTGAAACCATCGTCGTCGAGGATCTCGTTCAGCATAAGTGCATCGGATTTCAAAAACCTTTGCCAATTCCCAACCGTGGCATGAAATGAAGGATGACTTCAGCTGCAAGCACCTCAAATATTGTGCAGTGTGCACTACACATATTTGAGAGAAAACATGCAGTAAAGGTCACCACTCCACCCACACACACATGATTGCTAAGCACAACCCTTAACCGCCATTTATCTCAATAGCCTCTTGTGATTGACATCAACATTGATCTTGATCCATTAGGTCACTGGTGGCCTCCAACAATTCCACACAAGCGTGCGTACTTCTCCCGCGTGAAAGCTATCATCTTCTCCATCATAGCACCATAAAATGCTCTGGTCCCTGAGCGAGGTTCTCTCTCCTCTTGTTGCCCCCGCTCTCTCCAAATCAGATTGACATGTTTGCATTTGAACAAGAGATGTCATGTCCATGCTCCTTCGTCTCATAATCACACAAAAAAGTCGTAGATGTGCAGTGTCGCATTTGTTCAGATAAAAAAATGGCATAATAGTGCTTGCACGTTTCAAATTACACCACTTGATGTATCAAACTTCAGTTGGACAACTTTACTGCCATCTAAGATGACGATCTTGCTAAAGGAAAAGAAGTCTGGCAATTATCACGGTCGTCCTTTTGTAGTGTCATGTGCATCCATTCACTACCACTGAGGCTAGATGTTGCAGGTGAGCGTCGAATTAGGTGAACTTAAATGACGTTGTCTCTTTTATGTTGGATACAAAAGCATCGGTGACTACGATGATCCATCGTGTGTCTGTGATACATATGCTAGGATCATCTTCTCAACTTGCAGATCTTTAAGGACTTGTACGAGTGCACTTGAAGTTGGACTAGACGTTTGTCGAGAAGGGCTGGATTCGACGCTATGATATGTCTCAAATGTATCTATAATTTTTTTTATTTCAAGATATTAGATTATCACTTTTATATAATTTTTATATCAATTTATATTATTTTTATTGACTAACCTATTAGTTTAGTGACAGTTCCTATTTTCTGCTTATTTTTATTTTTGCAGGAAATCAATATCTACAGAGGTTAAAATACGTTGCCTACCTAACACAATTTTTATGGGCGACAAGAAACACAAGAAGATTCGAGAGAGATCCAGACGAGCCACGAGGGGCCCATAAGGACAGGTGGTGCGCCCGGGGTGGCCGCACGCCCTCATCCATGTGGGGCCCACATCACCCGTCCTTGACCTGATTCCATTGACATAAATTCCTATAAATACTGAAACCATCTATTGTGCCTCCAGAAGAATTTTATTGCCGCCGCAAGCCTCTGTTCTGAAGAGATCCCATCTGGTGCCCTGTTCCGGAGCCTAGCCGGAGGAGGAAGCCATTGTCGGAGCCATCTTCATCAACCTTACTGCCTCCATCACCATGTGTGAGTAGTTCCTTTAGGACCTAGAGGTCTACAGTGGTAGTGAAATAGTTCTCTCTCTTTTTTCGATTTTCAATACCATGTTCCTGTTCTTGATCGAGATCAATTTGATGTAGTCGGTGGTGTGTTTGTTGGGACATGATGAATTGTCACTTGTATGATCTGACTGTTCATTGATTTCTATTGAATCTATTTGGGTCTTCTTGCTACATAATTGAATAGTTTTGCAATGCTCTCTGATCTTGCTACATAATCTTCTTTGGTCAAGTATGATTGATTTATCTTTAGTGGGAGCAGTGCTTGGTAGTGGCTTCAATCTTGCGGTGCTCTAGCCCGGTGACATTAAGGGCCAAGACACGTATTGTATTGTTGCCACTTGGGGTAAAACGACGGGGTTTTGTTATACTGGTTGACTTCTTCCTATCTATATTATGTCATCTTACTTATTGCGATACCCTGTTTCTTGCAAATTTAATACCTTGAGATGCATGCTGGATAGCCCTTTTGGGATGGAATATTAGTAGTAGATGTAGTTGGATTAACTGCCTACTTATCACAGATGTAATGCCTATATGAGATTATGTCATGAATGATCATAGTCATAAATATCGCAATCTCTTCAATTTCCCAACTATAATTTGTTTACCATGTCATTTGTCTGTTGTCGAGAGAGATACCACTAGTAAACCTATGGCCCGGGTCTATTCTCGATCAATATGTTCCTCCACAAAAATTGCTCTTTTTATTTGTCATTTTACTTTACCATTATCTATCTACTATTTATTTTTAACCTTGTAACTAGCAAGACAAGGGGCTTGACAACTCTATTGTTGCGTTGGGTGCAAGTATTTTATTTTGTTTGTGTGCAGATACCGCTTATCTTGTTAGCATAGAAGCTCCTAGTTCAATAAACCTTGGTTCTTAACCGAGGAAAAACTTTGCCTTTATGTACCTCACCCTTCCTCTTTGTGGAAACCCAACGACTTCTGCGGGAGTAGCGCTCTGCAATGGCCCCTGATCTCGATAACTTTGGAATCTGATAGTGCGGTCACAATATCGGAGATAATGAGATAATATCAGATAGCCATTGCAAGTCGAGGTATGCCAATATCGTTAATGAGATTCATCGGAATTTTGATGATGATAAAGATATTGTTTGTAATAAGATTGGTAGAACTCGGTAATCTTTAGCCGCGAGCTAGCTTCTTATGGTAGGCGGTATGATCGCACCATGGTTTGGCTAGGGTCCTGTCCAGCAAAGTTAAAACCTACCAAAGTAGCAGATCATACTCTACCAAGTGATTAATAGATCTCTATTTACGCCGCAAAAGAAACTTTAGAAGTAGCATGGAAAATAATTAATCTGATTCACAACAACCCGCAAAATGACAATGTGATTCCATTAAATTCGACACCTTCACACTGCAATCGTTTTCACTTTTCAAGTTTCAGCAAGTTGTGCCGAGAGTGCATGATTAAATATCAAGAAAGGAGCTCGCCCTTGACCTTTTTTTTGCCAGAAAGGTCCCACACATATAGTACCACTATTCACATTATTCGCGCTCATTTCATTAAGATCGGGAAAACAAGATAGTACAAGAACTATCCACAAGAGAAAATAGAAAAAGGAGGAAAACTCCACACACATCACTAGCATGAAGGCCAGCCCAACTTGCTCATGCTCTTCCTTGAAGTTAAGAGTGCAATGTCGAGGACAATTTGGAAGGTGTCGGTGAAGATCCGCCTACTCCTATTCTTTCAACCCAAATCCTAAAAAGTGGGCGCGTGCTACCTTGTCTTACAGAGCAATCGGGCTCGCGCGCCGTCTGATCCCCATCTCGCGGTCGCGCGCGTTTCAGGTGGAAACCGCCGATGTATCGATGCGTGCGCCAGGTGTCCCCTGGTCGTGCCGTCGTGGTCGAGACCCGTTGGGTGCTCAGAGTGGTTGCGTCTCGCCTCCTCACTCCCGTTCCTCCCATTTCGAAACTGCTCCCGAGCGCAGCGGAGCGGATCCCCTTTCCTTCCACTTCCAATCCCCCAAATCCAGAGCAGCCGGTGGCGTGTCGGCGATTCGGCGGTCGTCTTCTGCGGGAGTGAGGGTGGGATAGCGGGCGCGGCGTGAAGGAAGGTGGTGCAGCGGCGGAGACGCGACTGAGGAGGGACGACGCGCGCGCCTTCGCCGTGTTGTTCGCGCTGCAGAATCGCCTTGCTATGTTGTAGCAGCAGCCCGCGGCGGAAGGAGCAGCAGTACCGGAGACGCGGCAGAGGAGGAACGGCGCGTGCGGCCGCTGTTCTGTTGGCGCAGAAGGGCAAAATCGCGGCAAAATCCCTGGTATGCCCATCGATCTCTTCTGCTCCTCCGCGTTTAGGTTGTCCAAATCGACGCGCTCCACCGCGGACATAGGAGAAACGGCGCGCGTGCGGCCGTCGTGCGGTTGTTGCAGAGGTGCCGAATCGCGGCGGGTCGATGCGCTCCTCCACGTTTGACGAAATCGACTAGCAAATGGTAGAATGGATGAAGCACTCGTTAATTTGGAGAGGGACGACGACACGGGGCATTTCGTGTTCTTAGGCTACTGGTGAACTAGGATTCGAAGGCAAGCCTTGGTGCTGTAGATTTTTGTGGTGTGTGTTGGGGTTAGGATGCTCATGAAGGCTGTATATTAGGCGATGTTTTTTGGTGCTGTAGATGTTGAGGTTGCTCCTGATGGGTGATTTGTTGGGGAACGTAGTAATTTCAAAAAAATTCCTACGCACACGCAAGATCATGGTGATGCATAGCAACAAGAGGGGAGAGTGTTGTCCACGTACCCTCATAGACCGACAGCGGAAGCGTTATCACAACGCGGTTGATGTAGTCGTACGTCTTCACGATCCGACCGATCAAGTACCGAACGTACGGCACCTCCGAGTTCTACACACGTTCAGCTCGATGACGTCCCTCGAACTCCGATCCAGCCGAGTGTTGAGGGAGAGTTTCGTCAGCACGACGGCGTGGTGACGATGATGATGTTCCACCGACGCAGGGCTTCGCCTAAGCTCCGCAACGGTATTATCGAGGTATAATATGGTGGAGGGGGGCACCGCACACGGCTAAAATATCGTATATCAAGTGTGTATAGAGGTGCCCCCCTGCCCCCGTATATAAAGGAGCAAGGGGGAGGCCGGCTGCCCTAGGCGCGCCAAGGAGAGGGGGGGAGTCCTCCTCCTAGTAGGAGTAGGACTCCCCTTTCCTAGTCCTACTAGGAAAAGAGGGGGGGAAGGAAAGAGAGGGAGAGGGAGAGGGAAAGGGGGCTGCGCCCCCCTCTCCTAGTCCAACTAGGACTCCTCCTGGGAGGAGGCACACCACCTCCTGGCTGCTGCCCTCTCTCTCCCCTCAAGGCCCACTAAGGCCCAATACTTCCCCGGGGGGTTCCGGTAACCCTCCGTCACTCCGGTTTAATCCGAAACTTCTCCGGAACACTTCCGGTGTCCGAATATAGTCGTCCAATATATCAATCTTTATGTCTCGATCATTTCGAGACTCCTCGTCATGTCCGTGATCACATCCGGGACTCCGAACAACCTTCGGTACATCAAAACATATAAACTCATAATATAACTGTCATCGTAACTTTAAGCGTGCGGACCCTTCGGGTTCTAGAACTATGTAGACATGATCGAGACACCTCTCCGGTCAATAACCAATAGCGAGACCTGGATGCCCATATTGGCTCCCACATATTCTACGAAGATCTTTATCGGTCAGACCGCATAACAACATACGTTGTTCCCTTTGTCATCGGTATGTTACTTGCCCGAGATTCGATCGTCGGTATCTCGATACCTAGTTCAATCTCGTTACTGGCAAGTCTCTTTACTCGTTCCGTAATACATCATCCCGCAACTAACTCATTAGTCACAATGCTTGCAAGGCTTATAGTGATGTGCATTACCGAGTGGGCCCAGAGATACCTCTCCGACAATCGGAGTGACAAATCCTAATCTCGAAATACGCCAACCCAACAAGTACCTTTGGAGACACCTGTAGAGCACCTTTATAATCAGCCAGTTACGTTGTGACGTTTGGTAGCACACAAAGTGTTCCTCCGGTAAACGGGAGTTGCATAATCTCATAGTCATAGGAACATGTATAAGTCATGAAGAAAGCAATAGCAACATACTAAACGATCGGGTGCTAAGCTAACGGAATGGGTCAAGTCAATCACGTCATTCTCCTAATGAGTTGATCCCGTTAATCAAATGAAAACTCATGTCTATGGCTAGGAAACATAACCATCTTTGATTAACGAGCTAGTCAAGTAGAGGCATACTAGTGACACTCTGTTTGTCTATGTATTCACACATGTATTATGTTTCCGGTTAATACAATTCTAGCATGAATAATAAACATTTATCATGATATAAGGAAATATATAATACTTTATTATTGCCTCTAGGGCATATTTCCTTCAGTCTCCCACTTGCACTAGAGTCAATAATCTAGATTACATAGTAATGATTCGTACACCCATGGAGTCTTGGTGCTGATCATGTTTTGCTCGTGGAAGAGGCTTAGTCAACGGGTCTGCAACATTCAGATCCGTATGTATCTTGCAAATTTCTATGTCTCCCACCTGGACTAAATCCCGGATGGAATTGAAGCGTCTTCTGATGTGCTTGGTTCTCTTGTGAAATCTGGATTCCTTTGCTAAGGCAATTGCACCAGTATTGTCACAAAAGATTTTCATTGGTCCCGATGTACTAGGTATGACACCTAGATCGGATATGAACTCCTTCATCCAGACTCCTTCATTTGCTGCTTCCGAAGCAGCTATGTATTCCGCTTCACACGTAGATCCCGCCACGACACTTTGCTTAGAACTGCACCAACTGACAGCTCCACAGTTCAATGTAAATACGTATCCGGTTTGCGATTTCGAATCGTCCGGATCAGTGTCAAAGCTTGCATCAACGTAACCCCTTACGATGAGCTCTTTGTCACCTCCATAAACGAGAAACATATCCTTAGTCCTTTTCAGGTATTTCAGGATGTTCTTGACCGCTGTCCAGTGATCCACTCCTGGATTACTTTGGTACCTCCCTGCTAAACTTATAGCAAGGGACACATCAGGTCTGGTACACAGCATTGCATACATGATAGAGCCTATGGCTGAAGCATAGGGAACATCTTTCATCTTCTCTCTATCTTCTACAGTGGTCGGGCATTGAGTCTTACTCAATCTCACACCTTGTAGTACAGGCAAGAACCCTTTCTTTGCTTGATCCATTTTGAACTTCTTCAAAACTTTGTCAAGGTATGTGCTTTGTGAAAGTCCAATTAAGCGTCTTGATCTATCTCTATAGATCTTAATGCCTAATATATATGCAGCTTCACCGAGGTCTTTCATTGAAAAACTTTTATTCAAGTATCCCTTTATGCTATCCAGAAATTCTATATCATTTCCAATCAGTAATATGTCATCCACATATAATATCAGAAATGCTATCGAGCTCCCACTCACTTTCTTGTAAATACAGGCTTCTCCAAAAGTCTGTATAAAACCAAATGCTCTGATCACACTATCAAAGCATTTATTCCAACTCCGAGAGGCTTGCACCAGTCCATAAATGGATCGCTGGAGCTTGCACACTTTGTTAGCTCCCTTTGGATCGACAAAACCTTCCGGTTGCATCATATACAACTCTTCTTCCAGAAATCCATTCAGGAATGCAGTTTTGACATCCATTTGCCAAATTTCATAATCATAAAATGCGGCAATTGCTAACATGATTCGGACAGACTTAAGCATCGCTACGGGTGAGAAGGTCTCATCGTAGTCAATTCCTTGAACTTGTCGAAAACCTTTCGCAACAAGTCGAGCTTTATAGACAGTAACATTACCATCAGCGTCAGTCTTCTTCTTGAAGATCCATTTGTTTTCAATGGCTTGCCGACCATCGGGCAAGTCACCAAAGTCCATACTTTGTTCTCATACATGGATCCCATCTCGGATTTCATGGCTTCAAGCCATTTTGCGGAATCTGGGCTCACCATCGCTTCTTCATAGTTCGTAGGTTCGTCATGGTCTAGTAACATGACCTCCAGAACAGGATTACCGTACCACTCTGGTGCGGATCTTGATCTAGTTGACCTACGAGGTTCAGTAATAACTTGATCTGAAGTTTCATGATCATTATCATTAACTTCCTCACTACTTGGTGTAGGTGTCGCAGAAACTGATTTCTGCGATGATCTACTTTCCAATAAGGGAGCAGGTACAGTTACCTCATCAAGTTCTACTTTCCTCCCACTCACATCTTTCGAGAGAAACTCCTTCTCTAGAAAGGATCCATTCCTAGCAACGAATATCTTGCCTTCGGATCTGTGATAGAAGGTATACCCAGCAGTCTCTTTTGGGTATCATATGAAGACACATTTCTCCGATTTAGGTTCGAGCTTATCAGGTTGAAGTTTCTTCACATAAGCATCGCAACCCCAAACTTTAAGATACGACAACTTTGGTTTCTTGCCAAACCATAGTTCATAAGGCGTCGTCTCAACGGATTTCGATGGTGTCCTATTTAGAGTGAATGCAGCCGTCTCTAAAGCATAACCCCAAAATGATAGCGGTAAATCAGTAAGAGACATCATAGATCGCACCATATCTAATAAAGTACGATTACGACGTTCGGACACACCATTACACTGTGGTGTTCCGGGTGGCGTGAGTTGCGAAACTATTCCACATTGTTTCAAATGTAGGCCAAACTCGTAACTCAAATATTCTCCTCCACGATCAGATCGTAGGAATTTTATTTTCTTGTTACGATGATTTTCAACTTCACTCTGAAATTCTTTGAACTTTTCAAATGTTTCAGACTTATGTTTCATTAAGTAGATATACCCATATCTGCTCAAATCATCTGTGAAGGTGAGAAAATAACGATATCCGCCACGAGCCTCAATGTTCATCGGACCACATACATCTGTATGTATGATTTCCAACAAATCTGTTGCTCTCTCCATAGTTCCGGAGAACGGTGTTTTGGTCATCTTGCCCATGAGGCACGGTTCGCAAGTACCAAGTGATTCAAAATCAAGTGATTCCAAAATTCCATCAGTATGGAGTTTCTTCATGCGCTTTACACCGATATGACCCAAACGGCAGTGCCACAAATAAGTTGCACTGTCATTATTAACTCTGCATCTTTTGGCTTCGACATTATGAATATGTGTATCACTACTATCGAGATTCATTAAAAATAGACCACTCTTCAAGGGTGCATGACCATAAAAGATATTATTCATATAAATAGAACAACCATTATTCTCTGATTTAAATGAATAACCGTCTCGCATTAAACAAGATCCAGATATAATGTTCATGCTCAACGCTGGCACCAAATAACAATTATTTAGGTCTAAAACTAATCCCGAAGGTAGATGTAGAGGTAGCGTGCCGACGGCGATCACATCGACTTTGGAACCATTTCCCACGCGCATCGTCACCTCGTCCTTAGCCAATCTTCGCTTAATCCGTAGCCCCTGTTTCGAGTTGCAAATATTAGCAACAGAACCAGTATCAAATACCCAGGTGCTACTGCGAGTATTAGTAAGGTACACATCAATAACATGTATATCACATATACCTTTGTTAACCTTGCCATCCTTCTTATCCGCCAAATACTTGGGGCAGTTCCGCTTCCAGTGACCAGTCTGCTTATAGTAGAAGCACTCAGTTTCAGGCTTAGGTCCAGACTTGGATTTCTTCTCCTGAACAGCAACTTGCTTGCTGTTCTTCTTGAAGTTCCCTTTCTTCTTCCCTTTGCCCTTTTTCTTGAAACTAGTGGTTTTACTGACCATCAACACTTGATGCTCCTTTTTGATTTCTACCTCCGCTGCCTTTAGCATTGCGAAGAGCTCGGGAATTGTCTTATCCATCCCTTGCATGTTATAGTTCATCACGAAGCTCTTGTAGCTTGGTGGCAGTGATTGAAGAATTCTGTCAATGACGCAATCATCCGGAAGTTGAACTCCCAGTTGAATCAAGTGATTATTATACCCAGACATTCTGAGTATATGCTCACTGACAGAACTATTCTCTTCCATCTTGCAGCTATAGAACTTATTGGAGACTTCATATCTCCCAATCCGGGCATTTGCTTGAAATATTAACTTCAACTCCTGGAACATCTCATATGCTCCATGACGTTCAAAACGTCGTTGAAGACCCGGTTCTAAGCCGTAAAGCATGGCACACTGAACTATTGAGTAGTCATCAGCTTTGCTCTGCCAGACGTTCATAACTTCTGGCGTCGCTCTTGCAGGAGGCCTGGCACCTAGCGGTGCTTCTAGGACGTAATTCTTCTGTGCAGCAATGAGGATAATCCTCAAGTTACGGACCCAGTCCGTGTAATTGCTACCATCATCTTTCAACTTAGCTTTCTCAAGGAACGCATTAAAATTCAACGGAACAACAGCACGAGCCATTTATCTACAATTAACATAGACAAGCAAGATACTATCAAGTACTAAGTTCATGATAAATTTAAGTTCAATTAATCATATTACTTAATAACTCCCACTTAGATAGACATCCCTCTAATCATCTAAGTGATTACGTGATCCAAAGCAACTAAACCATGTCCGATTAACACGTGAGATGGAGTAGTTTCAATGGTGAACATCACTATGTTGATCATATCTACTATATGATTCACGCTCGACCTTTCGGTCTCTGTGTTCCGAGGCCATATCTGTATATGCTAGGCTCGTCAAGTTTAACCTGAGTATTCCACGTGTGCAACTGTTTTGCACCCGTTGTATTTGAACGTAGAGCCTATCACACCCGATTAACACGTGGTGTCTCAGCACGAAGAACTTTCGCAACGGTGCATACTCAGGGAGAACACTTTTATCTTGAAATTTTTAGTGAGAGATCATCTTATAATGCTACCGTCAATCAAAGCAAGATAAGATGCATAAAGGATTAACATCACATGCAATCAATATAAGTGATATGATATGGCCATCATCATCTTGTGCTTGTGATCTCCATCTCCGAAGCACCGTGCTTGTGATCTCCATCTCCAAAGCACCGTCATGATCACCATCGTCACCGGCGCGACACCTTGATCTCCATCGTAGTATCGTAGTCGTCTCGCCAACTAATTGCTTTTACGACTATCGCTACCGCTTAGTGATAAAGTAAAACTATTACATGGTGATTGCATCTCATACAATAAAGCGACAACCATATGGCTCCTGCCAGTTGCCGATAACTCGGTTACAAAACATGATCATCTCATACAACAAATTATATCACATCATGTCTTGACCATATCACATCACAACATGCCCCGCAAAAACAAGTTAGACGTCCTCTACTTTGTTGTTGCAAGTTTTACGTGGCTGCTACGGGCTTAGCAAGAACCGTTCTTACCTACGCATCAAAACCACAACGATAGTTTGTCAAGTTGGTGCTGTTTTAACCTTCGCAAGGACCGGGCGTAGCCACACTCGGTTCAACTAAAGTGAGAGAGACAGACACCCGCCAGTCACCTTTAAGCAACGAGTGCTCCGAACGGTGAAACCAGTCTCGCGTAAGCGTACGCGTAATGTCGGTCCGGGCCGCTTCATCTCACAATACCGCTGAACCAAAGTATGACATGCTGGTAAGCAGTATGACTTATATCGCCCACAACTCACTTGTGTTCTACTCGTGCATAGCATCAACACATAAAACCAGGCTCTGATACCACTGTTGGGGAACGTAGTAATTTCAAAAAAATTCCTACGCACACGCAAGATCATGGTGATGCATAGCAACGAGAGGGGAGATTGTTGTCCATGTACCCTCGTAGACCGACAGCGGAAGCGTTATCACAACGCGGTTGATGTAGTCGTACGTCTTCACGATCCGACCGATCAAGTACCAAACGTACGGCACCTCCGAGTTCTACACCCGTTCAGCTCGATGACGTCCCTCGAACTCCGATCCAGCCGAGTGTTGAGGGAGAGTTTCGTCAGCACGACGGCGTGGTGACGATGATGATGTTCCACCGACGCAGGGCTTCGCCTAAGCTCCGCAACGGTATTATCGAGGTGTAATATGGTGGAGGGGGGCACCGCACACGGCTAAAATATCGTATATCAAGTGTGTATAGAGGTGCCCCCTGCCCCCGTATATAAAGGAGCAAGGGGGAGGCCGGCTGCCCTAGGCGCGCCAAGGAGAGGGGGGGAGTCCTCCTCCTAGTAGGAGTAGGACTCCCCTTTCCTAGTCCTACTAGGAAAAGAGGGGGGGGGGAAGGAAAGAGAGGGAGAGGGAGAGGGAAAGGGGGCTGCGCCCCCCTCTCCTAGTCCAACTAGGACTCCTCCTGGGAGGGGGCGCACCACCTCCTGGCTGCTGCCCTCTCTCTCCCCTCAAGGCCCACTAAGGCCCAATACTTCCCCGGGGGGTTCCGGTAACCCTCCGGCACTCCGGTTTAATCCGAAACTTCTCCGGAACACTTCTGGTGTCTGAATATAGTCGTCCAATATATCAATCTTTATGTCTCGATCATTTCGAGACTCCTCGTCATGTCCGTGATCACATCCGGGACTCCGAACAACCTTCGGTACATCAAAACATATAAACTCATAATATAACTGTCATCTTAACTTTAAGCGTGCGGACCCTTCAGGTTCTAGAACTATGTAGACATGACCGAGACACCTCTCCGGTCAATAACCAATAGCGGGACCTGGATGCCCATATTGGCTCCCACATATTCTACGAAGATCTTTATCGGTCAGACCGCATAACAACATACGTTGTTCCCTTTGTCATCGGTATGTTACTTGCCCGAGATTCGATCGTCGGTATCTCGATACCTAGTTCAATCTCGTTACTGGCAAGTCTCTTTACTCGTTCCGTAATACATCATCCCGCAACTAACTCATTAGTCACAATGCTTGCAAGGCTTATAGTGATGTGCATTACCGAGTGGGCCCAGAGATACCTCTCCGACAATCGGAGTGACAAATCCTAATCTCGAAATACGCCAACCCAACAAGTACCTTTGGAGACACCTGTAGAGCACCTTTATAATCACCCAGTTACGTTGTGATGTTTGGTAGCACACAAAGTGTTCCTCCGGTAAACGGGAGTTGCATAATCTCATAGTCATAGGAACATGTATAAGTCATGAAGAAAGCAATAGCAACATACTAAACGATCGGGTGCTAAGCTAACGGAATGGGTCAAGTCAATCACGTCATTCTCCTAATGAGGTGATCCCGTTAATCAAATGACAACTCATGTCTATGGCTAGGAAACATAACCATCTTTGATTAACGAGCTAGTCAAGTAGAGGCATACTAGTGACACTCTGTTTGTCTATGTATTCACACATGTATTATGTTTCCGGTTAATACAATTCTAGCATGAATAATAAACATTTATCATGATATAAGGAAATATATAATACTTTATTATTGCCTCTAGGGCATATTTCCTTCGTGATTGACTTGCCTGATATGGTTATGTGTTGCCTACGCAGGTGTTTTGACAGTGTTTTTGATTTAGTGTAGGAGAATAATGCTTCTCCCATGTCAATGTTGCCCATGTCTTGTGAGTGACTTGCCTGATATGGTTCAAGTGTTGCCTACGCAGGTGTTTTGACAGTGTGTTTTGATTTAGTGTAGGAGAATAATGCCTCTCCCATGTCAATGTTGCCCCTGTATTGTGAGTGACTTGCCTGATATGGTTCATGTGTTGCCTATGCATGTGTTTTAGCCAGTGGTTTTTGATTTACTGCAGGACAGTAATGATTTAGCAACGGAAAATGTACATGTGATGTTTTGTGTGTGCGTGAGGTAGGAAGTAATCCAGTAGAGGGAGGTTAATATGGCTATTTGTAGGCCAGTTTTAAGCACTTCATGAGAAGTCATTCAGTGATTTTGTTTTAGGTGCCTTGATTTGTTTCAGATTTTATAGGACATGTAGAGGGAGGGTAATAGGGCCAATTGTAGGATAGTTGTAATATAGTGAAAATCAGATAGTTTACAACTCTTTTCATTGTCCACTTTTTGTAAATTGTTGTTTGCTTAGTTTAGTAAGAATTTAGTCAAACGAATTTTGTTGGATGATATAGAGTTCTTTCAGAATCATTTTTCCTGTGTTTTTTTATGATGAATCTCACTGCTTGTCCTTTAAATATGTAGCAGAAAGTAGATGGCTGGGACAAGTCATAAGTCAAAACAGGATGGACCTGCTGGATCAAGTCATGATGACCTTGCATCTCATGGGAATGAAGAGCATCAAACACAGGTGTGCACATGCTCAGGAAGTTTTTATGTTCTTCCTGTACATAACAGAGTTTTTTTTTCCATTTTCCATTGATTTATGTGGTTTCCATCTTCCAGCCACGGAGCAGTGCACCAATAACTGGGTACAAGCGTCAGAGAACTAAAGCAGTTATTGCACGGGGAAGCGCCCTGATGATATCATTAGTAACAAGAATAGTAACGAGAGCCAAGCTGCAGATGTTGGGAATAAAAATGTCGAAGGTGCAGACGTCGACCAACCTCCAAAAGCAAAACGCCAGAATACGGGAGGAACTGAGGTATTTGCATAGTTGCCTCAGTTTCACTAAGCAGTTGCCCAGCAATGCTGCCTAAGTTGCCTAAGTTTTCCCTTTTGCTAATTCCCTTTTTCTGTTTTTTTCCTCATGTGCAATAGGTGTTGGGAATCGTAGCATAATTTTAAAATTTTCCTACGCTCACCAAGATGCATCTATGGAGTATACTAGCAACGAGGGGAAAGGAGTGCATCTACATACCCTTGTAGATCGCGAGCGGAAGCGTTCCAATGAACGTGGATGACGGAGTCGTACTCGCCGTGATCCAAATCACCGATGACCGAGTGCCGAACGGACGGCACCTCCGCGTTCAACACACGTACGGTGCAGCGACGTCTCCTCCTTCTTGATCCAGCAAGGGGGAAGGAGAGGTTGATGGAGATCCAGCAGCACGACGGCGTTGTGGTGGATGTAGCGGGTCTCCGGCAGGGCTTCGCCGAGCTTCTACGAGAGAGAGAGGTGTTGCAGGGGAGGAGGGAGGCGCCCAAGGCTGTAGGTTGCTTCCCTCCCTCCCCCCTTTATATAGGCCCCCTGGGAGGGGGGCGGTGGCCAAAGCCCATCTAGGGCAAGGGGCGGCGGCCAGGGGGGTTCCTTGCCCCCCAAGGCAAGTGGGAAACCCCCCACCCTAGGGTTTGCAACCCTAGGCGCAGGGGGAAAGGCCCATGGGGGGGCGCCCAGCCCACTAGGGGCTGGCTCCCTTCCCACTTCAGCCCACGGGGCCCTCCAGGATAGGTGGCCCCACCCGGTGGACCCCCGGGACCCTTCCGGTGGTCCCGGTAACCCCCGAAACTTTCCCGGTGGCCGAAACTTGACTTCCTATATATAATTCTTCACCTCCGGACCATTCCGGAACCTCTCGTGACGTCCGGGATCTCATCCGGGACTCCAAACAACTTTTGGGTTTCCGCATACACATATCTCTACAACCCTAGCGTCACCGAACCTTAAGTGTGTAGACCCTACGGGTTCGGGAGACATGCAGACATGACCGAGACGCCTCTCCGGTCAATAACCAACAGCGGGATCTAGATACCCATGTTGGCTCCCACATGTTCCACGATGATCTCATCGGATGAACCACGGTGTCGAGGATTCAATCAATCCCGTATGCAATTCCCTTTGTCAATCGGTATGTTACTTGCCCGAGATTCGATCGTCGGTATCCCAATACCTTGTTCAATCTCGTTATCGGCAAGTCTCTTTACTCGTACCGCAATGCATGATCCCGTGACTAACGCCTTAGTCACATTGAGCTCATTATGATGATGCATTACCGAGTGGGCCCAGAGATACCTCTCCGTCACACGGAGTGACAAATCCCAGTCTCGATCCGTGCCAACCCAACAGACACTTTTGGAGATACCCGTAGTGCACCTTTATAGTCACCCAGTTACGTTGTGACGTTTGGCACACCCAAAGCACTCCTACGGTATCCGGGAGTTGCACGATCTCATGGTCTAAGGAAAAGATACTTGACATTGGAAAAGCTCTAGCAAACGAAACTACACGATCTTTTATGCTATGCTTAGGATTGGGTCTTGTCCATCACATCATTCTCCCAATGATGTGATCCCGTTATCAATGACATCCAATGTCCATAGTCAGGAAACCATGACTATCTGTTGATCAACGAGCTAGTCAACTAGAGGCTTACTAGGGACACGTTGTGGTCTATGCATTCACACATGTATTACGATTTCCGGACAATACAATTATAGCATGAACAATAGACAATTACCATGAACAAAGAAATATAATGATAACCATTTATTATTGCCTCTAGGGCATATTTCCAACAGTCTCCCACTTGCACTAGAGTCAATAATCTAGTTACATTGTGATGAATCGAACACCCATTGCGTCCTAGTGTTGATCATGTTTTGCCCTAGGGAGAGGTTTAGTCAAGGGATCTGCTACATTTAGGTCCGTATGTACTTTACAAATATCTATGTATCCATTTTGAACACTTTCACGAATGGAGTTGAAGCGACGCTTGATATGCCTGGTCTTCCTGTGAAACCTGGGCTCCTTCGCAAGGGCAATAGCTCCAGTGTTGTCACAGAAGAGAGTCATCGGGCCCGACGCATTGGGAATCACCCCTAGGTCGGTAATGAACTCCTTCATCCAGACTGCTTCCTGTGCTGCCTCCGAGGCTGCCATGTACTCCGCTTCACATGTAGATCCCGCCACGACGCTTTGCTTGCAACTGCACCAGCTTACTGCTCCTCCATTCAAAATATACACGTATCCGGTTTGTGACTTCGAGTCATCCAGATCTGTGTCGAAGCTAGCGTCGACGTAACCCTTTACGACGAGCTCTTCGTCACCTCCATAAACGAGAAACATATCCTTAGTCCTTTTCAGGTACTTCAGGATATTCTTGACCGCTGTCCAGTGTTCCATGCCGGGATTACTTTGGTACTTTCCTACCAAACTTACGGCAAGGTTTACATCAGGTCTGGTACACAGCATGGCATACATAATAGACCCTATGGCCGAGGCATAGGGGATGACACTCATCTTTTCTATATCTTCTGCCGTGGTCGGGCATTGAGCCGTGCTCAATTGCACACCTTGCAATACAGGCAAGAACCCCTTCTTGGACTGATCCATACTGAACTTCTTCAATATCTTGTCAAGGTATGTACTTTGTGAAAGACCAATGAGGCGTCT
Source organism: Aegilops tauschii subsp. strangulata (assembly GCF_002575655.3). Classification (NCBI taxonomy): domain Eukaryota; kingdom Viridiplantae; phylum Streptophyta; class Magnoliopsida; order Poales; family Poaceae; genus Aegilops; species Aegilops tauschii. Next base: position 395,080,691 of record NC_053035.3, read on the forward strand.
TGATCTATCTCTATAGATCTTGATGCCTAATATATAAGCAGCTTCTCCAAGGTCCTTCATTGAAAAACACTTATTCAAATAGGCCTTTATACTTTCCAAGAATTCTATATCATTTCCCATCAATAGTATGTCATCCACATATAATATGAGAAATGCTACAGAGCTCCCACTCACTTTCTTGTAAACACAGGCTTCTCCATAAGTCTGTGTAAACCCAAACGCTTTGATCATCTCATCAAAGCGAATGTTCCAACTCCGAGATGCTTGCACCATCCCATAGATTGAGCGCTGGAGCTTGCATACTTTGTTAGCATTCTTAGGATCGACAAAACCTTCCGGCTGCATCATATACAACTCTTCCTTAAGGAAGCCATTAAGGAATGCCGTTTTGACGTCCATCTGCCATATTTCATAATCATAGTATGCGGCAATTGCTAACATGATTCGGACGGACTTCAGCTTCGCTATGGGTGAGAAAGTCTCATCGTAGTCAACCCCTTGAACTTGTCGATAACCCTTAGCGACAAGTCAAGCTTTGTAGATGGTCACATTACCATCCGCGTCTGTCTTCTTCTTAAATATCCATTTGTTTTCTATGGCTCGCCGCTCATCGGGCAAGTCAGTCAAAGTCCATACTTTGTTTTCATACATGGATTCTATCTCGGATTTCATGGCTTCTAGCCATTTGTCGGAATCCGGGCCCGCCATCGCTTCTTCATAGTTCGAAGGTTCACCGTTGTCTAACAACATGATTTCCAGGACAGGGTTGCCGTACCACTCTGGTGCGGAACGTGTCCTTGTGGACCTACGAAGTTCAGTAACTTGATCCGAAGCTTCATGATCATCATCATTAACTTCCTCCCCAGTCGGTGTAGGCACCACAGGAACATCTTCCCGCGCTGCGCTACTTTCCGGTTCGGAAGGGGTGACTATCACCTCATCAAGTTCCACCTTCCTCCCACTCAATTCTTTCGAGAGAAACTCCTTCTCCAGAAAGGACCCATTCTTGGCAACGAAGATCTTGCCTTCGGATCTGAGGTAGAAGGTATACCCAATAGTTTCCTTAGGGTATCCTATGAAGACGCATTTTTCCAATTTGGGTTCAAGCTTTTCAGGTTGAAGTTTCTTGACATAAGCATCGCATCCCCAAACTTTTAGAAACGACAGCTTAGGTTTCTTCCCAAACCATAATTCATACGGTGTCGTCTCAACGGATTTAGACGGAGCCCTATTTAAAGTGAATGCGGCAGTCTCTAAAGCATAACCCCAAAATGAGAGCGGTAAATCGGTAAGGGACATCATAGATCGCACCATATCCAATAGAGTGCGATTACGACGTTCGGACACACCATTTCTCTGAGGTGTTCCAGGCGGCGTGAGTTGTGAAACTATTCCACATTTCCTTAAGTGTGCACCAAACTCGTGACTTAAATATTCTCCACCACGATCTGATCGTAAGAATTTTATTCTCCTGTCACGTTGATTCTCGACTTCACTCTGAAATTCCTTGAACTTTTCAAAGGTTTCAGACTTGTGTTTCATTAGGTAGACATACCCATATCTACTTAAATCATCAGTGAGAGTGAGAACATAACAATATCCTCCGCGAGCCTCAACACTCATTGGACCACACACATCGGTATGTATGATTTCCAATAAGTTGGTTGCTCGCTCCATTGTTCCGGAGAACGGAGTCTTGGTCATCTTACCCATGAGGCATGGTTCGCACGTGTCAAATGATTCGTAATCAAGAGACTCCAAAAGTCCATCTGCATGGAGCTTCTTCATGCGCTTGACACCAATGTGACCAAGGCGGCAGTGCCACAGATATGTGGGACTATCGTTATCAACTTTACATCTTTTGGTATTCACACTATGAACATGTGTAACATCACGTTCGAGATTCATCAAAAATAAACCATTGACCAGCGGGGCATGACCATAAAACATTTCTCTCAAATAAATAGAACAACCATTATTCTTGGATTTAAATGAGTAGCCATCTCGAATTAAACGAGATCCAGATACAATGTTCATGCTCAAAGCTGGCACTAAATAACAATTATTGAGGTTTAAAACTAATCACGTGGGTAGATGCAGAGGTAGCATGCCGACGGCGATCACATCGACCTTGGAACCATTCCCGACGCGCATCGTCACCTCGTCCTTCGCCAGTCTCCGTTTATTCCGTAGTTCCTGTTTTGAGTTACAAATATGAGCAACCGCACCGGTATCAAATACCCAGGAGCTACTACGAGTACTGGTAAGGTACACATCAATAACTTGTATATCACATATACCTTTGGTGTTGCCGGCCTTCTTCTTGTCCGCTAAGTACTTGGGGCAGTTCCGCTTCCAGTGACCACTTCCCTTGCAATAAAAGCACTCAGTCTCGGGTTTGGGTCCATTCTTTGACTTCTTCCCAGTAACTGGTTTACCGGGCGCGGCAACTCCCTTGCCGTCCTTCTTGAAGTTCTTCTTTCCCTTGCCCTTCTTGAACTTAGTGGTTTTATTCACCATCAACACTTGTTGTTCTTTTCTGATCTCTACCTCAGCTGATTTCAGCATTGAATATACCTCAGGAATGGTCTTTTCCATCCCCTGCATATTGTAGTTCATCACAAAGCTCTTGAAGCTTGGTGGAAGCGACTGAAGGATTCTGTCAATGACCGCGTCATCCGGGAGATTAACTCCCAGCTGAGTCAAGCGGTTGTGCAACCCAGACATTCTGAGTATGTGCTCACTAACAGAACTATTCTCCTCCATTTTACAGCTGAAGAACTTGTCGGAGACATCATATCTCTCGACCCGGGCATGAGCTTGGAAAACCAATTTCAGCTCCTCGAACATCTCGTATGCTCCATGTTTCTCAAAACGCTTTTGGAGACCCGGTTCTAGGCTGTAAAGCATGCCGCACTGAACGAGGGAGTAATCATCAGCACGCTGCTGCCAAGCGTTCATAACGTCTTGGTTCTCAGGGATTGGTGCATCACCTAGCGGTGCTTCTAAGACATAATCTTTCTTGGCTACTATGAGGATGAGCCTCAGGTTCCGGACCCAGTCCGTATAGTTGCTGCCATCATCTTTCAGCTTGGTTTTCTCTAGGAACGCGTTGAAATTGAGGACAACGTTGGCCATTTGATCTACAATACATAGTGCAAAGATTTTAGACTAAGTTCATGATAATTAAGTTCATCTAATCAAATTATTTAATGAACTCCCACTCAGATAGACATCCCTCTCGTCATCTAAGTGAAACATGATCCGAGTTTAACTAGGCCGTGTCCGATCATCACGTGAGACGGACTAGTCAAGATCGGTGAACATCTCCATGTTGATCGTATCTTCTATACGACTCATGCTCGACCTTTCGGTCCTCCGTGTTCCGAGGCCATGTCTGTACATGCTAGGCTCGTCAAGTCAACCTAAGTGTATTGCGTGTGTTCCAAGGCCATGTCTGTACATGCTAGGCTCGTCAACACCCGTTGTATTCGAACGTTAGAATCTATCACACCCGATCATCACGTGGTGCTTCGAAACAACGAACCTTCGCAACGGTGCACAGTTAGGGTGAACACTTTCTTGAAATTATTATAAGGGATCATCTTACTTACTACCGTCGTTCTAAGCAAATAAGATGCAAAAACATGATAAACATCACATACAATCAAATAGTGACATGATATGGCCAATATCATTATGCTCCTTTGATCTCCATCTTCGGGGCACCATGATCATCTTCGTCACCGGCATGACACCATGATCTCCATCATCATGATCTCCATCATTGTGTCTTCATGAAGTCGTCATGCCAACGATTACTTCTACTTCTATGGCTAACGCATTTAGCAACAAAGTAAAGTAAATTACATGGCGTTATTCAATGACACACAGGTCATACAAAATAATAAAGACAACTCCTATGGCTCCTGCCGGTTGTCATACTCATCGACATGCAAGTCGTGATTCCTATTACAAGAATATGATCAATCTCATACATCACATATATCATTCATCACATCTTTTGGCCATATCACATCACATAGCACTTGCTGCAAAAACAAGTTAGACGTCCTCTAATTGTTGTTGCAAGTTTTTACGTGGTTTGTAGGTTTCTAGCAAGAACGTTTTCTTACCTACGTATGACCACAGCGTGATTTGCCAATTTCTATTTACCATTCATAAGGACCCTTTTCATCGAATTCGTTCCGACTAAAGTAGGAGAGACAGACACCCGCTAGCCACCTTATGCAACTAGTGCATGTCAATCGGTGGACCCTGTCTCACGTAAGCGTATGTGTAAGGTCGGTCCGGGCCGCTTCATCCTACAATGCCGCCGAAACAAGAAAAGACTAGTAGCGGCAAGAAGAATTGGCAAACTCAACGCCCACAACTGCTTTGTGTTCTACTCGTGCATAGTAACTACGCATAGGCCTGGCTCTGATACCACTGTTGGGAATCGTAGCATAATTTTAAAATTTTCCTACGCTCACCAAGATGCATCTATGGGGTATACTAGCAACGAGGGGAAAGGAGTGCATCTACATACCCTTGTAGATCGCGAGCGGAAGCGTTCCAATGAACGTGGATGACGGAGTCGTACTCGCCGTGATCCAAATCACCGATGACCGAGTGCCGAACGGACGGCACCTCCGCGTTCAACACACGTACGGTGCAGCGACGTCTCCTCCTTCTTGATCCAGCAAGGGGGAAGAAGAGGTTGATGGAGATCCAGCAGCACGACGGCGTGGTGGTGGATGTAGCGGGTCTCCGGCAGGGCTTCGCCGAGCTTCTGCGAGAGAGAGAGAGGTGTTGCAGGGGAGGAGGGAGGCGCCCAAGGCTGTAGGTTGCTGCCCTCCCTCCCCCCTTTATATAGGCCCCCTGGGAGGGGGGGCGGCGGCCAAAGCCCATCTAGGGCAAGGGGCGGCGGCCAGGGGGGTTCCTTGCCCCCCAAGGCAAGTGGGAAACCCCCCACCCTAGGGTTTGCAACCCTAGGCGCAGGGGGAAAGGCCCATGGGGGGGGGCGCCCAGCCCACTAGGGGCTGGCTCCCTTCCCACTTCAGCCCACGGGGCCCTCCGGGATAGGTGGCCCCACCCGGTGGACCCCCGGGACCCTTCCGGTGGTCCCGGTACAATACCGGTAACCCCCGAAACTTTCCCGGTGGCCGAAACTTGACTTCCTATATATAATTCTTCACCTCCGGACCATTCCGGAACCTCTCGTGACGTCCGGGATCTCATCCGGGACTCCGAACAACTTTTGGGTTTCCGCATACACATATCTCTACAACCCTAGCATCACCGAACCTTAAGTGTGTAGACCCTACGGGTTCGGGAGACATGCAGACATGACCGAGATGCCTCTCCGGGCAATAACCAACAGCGGGATCTAGATACCCATGTTGGCTCCCACATGTTCCACGATGATCTCATCGGATGAACCACGGTGTCGAGGATTCAATCAATCCCGTATGCAATTCCCTTTGTCAATCGGTATGTTACTTGCCCGAGATTCGATCGTCGGTATCCCAATACCTTGTTCAATCTCGTTACCGGCAAGTCTCTTTACTCGTACCACAATGCATGATCCCATGACTAACGCCTTAGTCACATTGAGCTCATTATGATGATGCATTACCGAGTGGGCCCAGAGATACCTCTCCGTCACACGGAGTGACAAATCCCAGTCTCGATCCGTGCTAACCCAACAAACACTTTCGGAGATACCCGTAGTGCACCTTTATAGTCACCCAGTTACGTTGTGACGTTTGGCACACCCAAAGCACTCCTACGGTATCCGGGAGTTGCACGATCTCATGGTCTAAGGAAAAGATACTTGACATTGGAAAAGCTCTAGCAAACGAAACTACACGATCTTTTATGCTATGCTTAGGATTGGGTCTTGTCCATCACATCATTCTCCCAATGATGTGATCCCGTTATCAATGACATCCAATGTCCATAGTCAGGAAACCATGACTATCTGTTGATCAACGAGCTAGTCAACTAGAGGCTTACTAGGGACACGTTGTGGTCTATGCATTCACACATGTATTACGATTTCCGGACAATACAATTATAGCATGAACAATAGACAATTACCATGAACAAAGAAATATAATAATAACCATTTATTATTGCCTCTAGGGCATATTTCCAACAATAGGGTCGTAGGAACAGGGCATCCCCTGCAAGGCTCTTCAAGTTGAACAAGGACTTGGTTCCTGACCAAAAGGGTGTCATCATCGGAAAAGAATTTGGTGGCATTCTGGACCTTGCAGCGAGTAGCATGCCCGGAGATCTTAGCCAGTGGATAATGAAGCATTACGACCCGGAGATTTCGCAGATAGTCATTCCAGAAAGGGGGAAGATTCCTGTAGATGCCGCAAGTGTCCATAGGATATGGGGTTTGCCCAACAGGGGCTGGAAGGTGTGCTTCGAGAATCGGCCTGAAATCACAAAGGCAATGTACAATATTTACAACATCACATCCAAGAACTCCCCAACCCTCACAGAATGGTGCAAGATGATCATAGACATGGGAGGATCTTATGATGATGACTTTGTCTGCGCTTGGCTAGCTCTTGTTTTTTCATGCTTCCTTACCCCTTCAACTAGTTTGAGTATTTCCCCAAAGAGCTTCCCGGCGGTCATGGATGTCAATGGAATAACGGAAACCAATATATGCCAGTTTGTTGTTGATCAATTAAAGCTTGCGTTCACTTCGGGGCGTGCCAACAAGAAGGTTGTTTGTTGTTGTGTTTTCCACCTTGTTGTAAGTGCTTCAAGCTGTTTTTTTTAAGCATCCATTGTTTACTTATCTTTTCTTTTTTTGCAATCATTAGCTAACTTAAACTTTCTGTTCTTTTTCCTTGTCTTTACGCAGCTGTTGTACCTAGACTCTCTGGATGTTGATGAGCCAATCCCGAACTTGGTACCAAGGGTTTCAGTTTGGAATTCAGATTTAATTTCCAGAGTTATGAAGAAGGACAGGAAGGCTCCAGGAGAATATGGCCAATTGCGGGTAACTCAATTTTTCTGTTTTAGGATATATATTATTGTCATATTGTTTTTAGGCAACACTACCATTTTAGAGTAGGCAATTCACTTTGAAAGAGCAAGCAAGGTAATGTAACTTTTTGGGCAAGTGCCATACATATATTTCAAGTAGGTCCAAGTAGTTATCAGACTTCTTTGAGCCTTTTTCGTTTGCCATGCACACAGTTGGATAATGTTCACGGGAAGGATTTGTTGGGTTGTTGTATTTAATAGTAGCTGCTGTAGTACATATTTTAGCTCTTTTTTTGTGTGTGCAATTTACATGTCGAAAAGTAGCAAGTTTATACAACAACACAAGCAACTTATGTTCTGAAAACTAGCAACTTGCATAGTAGTTCTTCATTTTTGCTGATTACAGTATCCACTAATAGTAGGTAACAGGGAAGTGGCATAATGGTTGCAGGAATTTTTAGACAATTAGTAGTACTATTTTTCTTCATTTTCTTAGTTCTTTTTGGTATGGGAGTGCCAAAATTGTTGTCACTCATAGTTTTTTAATCTTCTTTGGCTATAAACCACCAGCTCAAGACGGTATTTTCCCAGTGTGCGGGTGATAGCTTGTTTGGCAGTATGGACCACATCACCAAATTTGTTGCCGCAAGATTGCCCGAGTCGTATGACAAAACAGTAAGTTATCTAGCACTTGTTTTTCCCTCTCACTGTTATTCCCCTTTTTATCGCCATTTGTACATTCAACCATTTTTTTCAGAATCTCCAATAGAAGATATGTACTTATCATGTTCTCTACCATCCACTTTTATGTTTTACAGAAGCAAAATAAGCTCACAGGGTTGGTGCACGAAATGTGTTTCGTAATTTCACATGCAGTGGGGAAGCTCATGACTGGGGTTGGGAAGATAGATGATGATGAATGGGGGACAAAGGAGGCAGATCCTACTACTGCGGAGACAAGCAGGCAGCAGTCTAACAGAAGGGGCAAGCGGGTACCAGCCGGAAGAGACAGCTTAGCAAGTGAGGAGGAGTCGTTTAATTCCGACAGCGACGACAGTGAGGCAGCGGATAGTGAAAGTGAGGGAGATGGCAGGGATAAAGGTAGTGATGAAAGCGGCAACGATGGCAGTTCAGACAGCGATGATGGTCATGATGGATCAAGTGGAGTTCAGGGGAAATCAAGTAGCCAGGGAGCATGACAAACGGTTGATCACCACGAGGGGGCAAGTGCTGACATGGGGAGGGAAGACGAAACTGAGGGGAATGAGGACAATGAAGATGATGAAGAAGAAGAGGATGACGAAAAAGAAGATGATGAAGGAAAGGAGGACGATGACGATGAAGAAGGCGATGGGAATGACAAAGACAAGGAAGATGATGGGCAGGGGAAGCAGGATGAAGATGATAGCGGAGGTGGCAACGGTGGTTCAGGCAGCAATGGTGGCTCTGGTCGGGATGAGGATCCCGCAGCTGAAAACCCAAGTAGCGATGATGATGAACAATGCACGCTGCAATTTCTGATTGAAAAGAAGAGGGACAGAAAGGCAAAAGGATTGGATGAGCTAGATAGGATCTCTATCAGAGACCTTGTGATGACAGAATTCAAAACTGTTGTTTCCCCAAAACCACGCTTCCCTGTTTTTGATGTGAAAGAAATGTTGGATATTGAAGACATATCCATGGCAACCGAAGCGAGGAGGATGTTCGAAGAGTTGTTGAGGGGGGAAGACTTGGATATGGTCTTCACAGTCAACCCCAAGGAAATATGCCCAAAGGCGATTCGCCAGAAATAATGAGAGAATTTGGCGCTCTAAATGAAGCTACAGAACAAAATATTGCTTGTCGAAACCAACTACCACCACTCCCGCCATCAAAGAAGATGAAGAAAACTGTCAGTTTTGTATTAGAGCCATCTGTGATGAATGAAACAGCAATGCATCCGCAAGCATATCGTGCCGAAAATCCCGGTTATGGCCAAGGGGGAAAGTCAAGGCAGTCAACCATGAAAAACTCTGGTCCTTGTCAGCAGCAACAACAGGCAAATTCTGAAACAAAAGAGGCAATTCATGGGAATGCCAAAACACAGGTGGTAAAGAGTACACCATCAAGCTCAGCAGTACCCCCGTGCAGCAAAGTTGGAGATGAGGCAGTACCTACAGGAGCAGATCCAAAGCAGTCGGGTAATTTTCATTCCCAATGTCAAGCAAGTGGATCACATATTCTGGCAACTCAGTCTAAGCAGGAAGCAAGACCAGCTGTTTTTCAGGCAAGTTCTGCAGAGGGAACACTTGACCCCATAAAAGTAAGGCCAGTTCAACTCAAGAAGGGACCCACAGTGCTAGTAAGCACAGGAAACCATAGTGGAACACAACCACTAGGTGACTTAAATGGTCAAGTGCCTTTCCTGTCTCGAGGAAATGTGATGCAGTCAGCCAATGGTATCCAGAGGGCCAAGGTGCAAGACTTCAAGGCATCACCTGAGGCTGCAATATTAAATCATGCAGGACACAAAAAGGATAAAGAGAACATCCCTCCGGTGTCATGTACGGAGATCAAAAGGATACAAGACCTGCCTGAAGCTGTAACCATGGGAAAATGTCCAGAACAAAAGTTGCTAAGAGCCCTAGGGAAATTGCTTGTCTGCTCAACTGTGCTTGCCCAACCTGAGGCCACAAGTGTTCCAGAAGTAGTAGAAGCAACTGGCCAGGGGAACACTTCCCATTTCTCTGATGTGGAGGAGCGGTACCATGGATTCCTGCGTGTTAGTGGGAAGACAACCAATGCACTAGAAATCAATGTTCTAGATGTGAGTGAGCTTTTTGCAAGGTGTGTTGATCCAAACAGCAAGAATCCCCAATCTAACTCCACAAATCACACCTCAGCGAATAAAGATAAACAACATTTTGAGCAAAGGGACACCAAAAGATCAAATGATTTTTTCAGAGAGTACTGCCCAGCACCAAGTTTCGATCTAGGCATAGATGATTTGCCCACAGGATCTGCAGACAACAGAGCACATCAACATGTTGGGTCAAGCACATTTGCAGAGCATGAGTTCAGGGAACTTCCAGTACATGCCCAGCCAATCATCGATATAATCGATGACGATTATCTGTTGGACGTTGAAGGCATAGATGAACCGTGTGTGCAAGCAGAAGGAAATGCGTACCAAACACGTGAAAAAAGTTCCAACCAAGGAGAAGTGGGGTCAGGCAGCAAGGTTTACAGCAGTAGTAGCTCAGGAGAGATGCATCCACATCAATTCGAGAGAAGGATTATCAAGCCACCTCCTTGCAAGAGGTCACCATTCATTGACTATAATGAGAAGAAAGTCTACATGTCCAAACCCGAAGCAAATAGATTGTATGCATCAGTTATTTTGCATGGAAGAATTAATGAAGAAAAATCACCAGATGTGGATACCAAGTATGACAGTATATCATTGCATTTCTTTTTGTCAGCCTTTGCACAATGCACTTTTCCCCAGGCAAGGTCTATCATGTTATCCGGGCAATTCAAACTGTTTTTACAAGCAATCCATTTATAGAATCAGGCAACTTGGCTTAGTGTGAAATTCTTATTTTGAAATAGTTTCTCCTTCATATGACCTTGCCCCCCATGTGTTTTCCCTGAGTTGAATGGTGGTAGGCAAATTATGGAAGGATTTTGTGAGCTGAATGCCTCTTTTTTTTTCATGCAACCCAAGGGTAATTGAATATGGCAAATACTTTGTCACTGTCAGGGAGCTCGCAAACTCAATGAAGAATGAAGGTTTTGTCTTGAGCCATGTAATGGAAGTTGGTATAGAGACTATAATGATGAACTTGCCACTAGACTCAAAGAAGCTCGTGATGCCTATCGGTTCTCAGTAAGAAAACGTGAAGCAGCTAATAGTGTAGTTTTGCGTTTCTTTCATTTTCTTTTTTCATAAAAGGTCATGGTCATGTCCGTATTCTTTTTACACCAGGTTTAGATGCAAAACATGGAATTGAACGGCAAGGAGCTCATTTCCCGGTTCAAGAAGTCGAATCGCTTGGACCGTAAATACATGGTAAGTTAATGGTTTCTTTACTTTTTACCAATGCATTTTTTATATATCACTTTTTATGCTAAAACCTTTGCTCACACAAATGTAAATATTCTTAGGGGGGGGAGTTGACCACACTCAGGAATTGCTTTCTGTGGCAAGTTGCTTACATAATTGCACAACTTGCCTGTGCATTTTTGGCAGGTTGCTTACATAAGTACATAACTTGCCTATGCATCTTCTGTTTTTGGCAAATTACTCACATAAGTACAAAACTTGCATGTGCATCTTTGCTTCTCCAGTCCATGTCTTAATTTGTGAGAGCACACAGAAAAAGTTGCTTACATCCAGCTTCTAGTATTGTTTTATTTATTTTATACTAACCCCATTTGTTTTTTCTAACAGATTATGTTCCCAGTTTTAGAGAACATTGACAAGACAAAGCCTAAAACAGGCAATCATTACTGGATTTTTAACGTGAACATAAGGGATCGACGTTTTGAAGCTCTTGATTCTTGGAGGACGCTCAAAAACAAGGCTCTAGATGTTTGCGCAAGGAAAATGGTTGCAAGTTTTCGGTCTCTATGGGAAGAGCATTACGTCAGTTCCCACATCTTGTTGGATGACTTTGGGCTTACCAATACCGACGTTCGAAAACAAAAAACCGAGTAAGCATCCACTTTTTTCACATAAAACTATGCTTTTGTTTAGTTTTTTACAAGTAACTAGAAAAGTTCTTTTTTCAAATTTTGTTTAGGTTCGACTGTGGTGTTTTTGCTCTTACGCTAGCAAACGGTTGGGAGGCAAGGGCTGTTCCAAATTTCACAGCTGAGGATATTCCAAGCATCAGGAAACAATTGACTAACACGTGGGTTGACAACGCCAACAACAAGGCTCCATGGAAAACCATACTCAAGTTAGCATAGGTCAGTTTTTTTCTCCCCTCACGCGCACTACATCCATGTAAATGCATGTGTTTTTTTCTTGCTCTTTGTGAACTTTGGACTGCCGGGGGGAGTTGCCTGTATAAGAACTTGGACCAGGCAACTCAATTGCATAAACAGGCAATTTAAGCTTTAATGTGAGGCAAGTTAATCAGAAGAATCCATAAAAGACAAATAGTATGATCATTACATAACCAGGGAATTGTTGCATTTTTAGCATTGCAGAATCTTATGTATGTAAGTTTTCGACCATTATGGGGAGGGCAAGGGTGTCTGCGGGCAATTCAAAGCACACAACAGGCAACTTAAAACTTATAACCAGGCAACTCAAACTCCAGTGTGAGGCAAGTCACCCACAAGAAACCGTAAACTAGAAATAATAGTTTAGGATGTTCAAACATATAGACCCACAAATAGTTTAATTTGTCAATGCCATTCAACACATCTTTTCAGCCATCTGGTCACTGTGTGACCATTACACCAATCTGGTCGGGCAGCTTGCACCATTGTGGTTAACAGAACCACAATAGCTGCACTTGTTCTTTCTCTTCGGATGCAGCTCAAGTGCTGATTGAATTCTTTTTGACTTTGCCCTCCCTTTTGTTGTTGATTTTGGAGGGTCTCTAGGAATTGCAGGGCCAAGTGTGGTAGCAGGTCTTCCAAACTGTGGTTCAACCATCGTAGTACCTTGTGTGGCCGCAACAGCTGCATGTAGAGATGCCATACTGAGTGGCTGGTGCGCATGTCCACCAGGAGCTTGCACAATAGGAGATGAAATTGCATTGACATTTTCTTCTTGTGTAGTTGAAGAACCTGGATGCTGTCCATACCTGCCATCCACTATTGCCGATGATGCAGGCGATGGTGCCAGTCTAGGACTAGCCACATAGGTTGTGTTTGCTGCGTTAGGGCCCCGCGGTGGTTGTATAGCCCCCATAGTTTGTGGTGCAGGCCAAATTGCTGGTCTAGGACCCATAGGAGGTCGCGCAGGTCCTCTTGCTAGTCCTGTATCCATCAAAAGTTGTGGTGCGGCTCCTCTTAGCGCTTGCACAGGCCTTGTCATTGTTGAGCCCCTTGAAAGGTGCGGTGCTGCTCCACTGTTCAGTGGCACATATCCTGACAGTTGCTGTACAGGCCAGCAGCTTTGTGCGGGAGGGCCCCTGGGTAGTGGTACAGCCCCCCCGTGCATCGCTGCAGCCCTCAACGCTGTTTGTTGGTGTCCATCCTCACTCATAGAGTTGCCAGCTAGTGTTGGTGCGTTTTTTCTCCACGGTGCAGAAGTAGGTCACTGCTGCCTAGGTCCAGAAGAGGTTTGTGCAGGTTCGTCAGGACGCATCGCAGGGCCACTAGTTGCCTGAGTGTTACTCGGTGGTGGCGCAGAAGTAGGTCGCTGCTGCCTAGGTCCAGAAGGGGCTTTTGCAGGCCCTTCAGGACGCACCGCAGGGCCACCAGTTGCCTGAGAGTTACTCGGTGGTGGTGCAGAACCATCAGCTGATGGTGGAGGACCACCAGAGGGCCCACTTGTTGGTGCTGCCGGTTTCTTCTTCTTTGACATGTTGAGATTTTTGATTTCATGACGCACACCACGCATATGTTTCTTTACAATATCCGTCGCAGCATCTGACGCACTAGCAACCCGGGCAAGACTACCAAAATCCATCATCAAATTTGCATGCCTGAGTTCCTTCTTCGACTGTGGTGGCATCTCATCAGGTTGCTCTTCGACAACAGGGGGTGCGTTGGGAATTGCCATAGGTGTCCATCTTCTAAGTATGTACTGCGCTGGATTTCATCAACACCAAGTTGGTTGAAAACTTTCAAGATATGGCAGCAAAGCATGCCGTCCCTCTCAATCTTGCAGTAGTCACATACGTAGTCTCCAACATTAGCTTCCACCATGACAAAATAGCCCCTAGAACCATATTTGGCAACCCACTCTTGATTTGGGTAAACCTCATACAAGTTTTCACCATGCGGTCGCACATTGTACCTTGTAGTCAACTGAAACTCATCACGAAACTTCTCGTACAAGTCCCTAGTATACGATCCGTACGCCTGCTTCTCTATTGGGTAAGATGACCACATTTCAGTCTGTAAATGTCCTGTCATGTAGTCTTTTGAACCCTCCCGGACTAGTATGTGTGTTTGGATTTTCTGATATTGCTTCACAAAGTTCAAAATGGACTTGTGTGGGTTCACATATCACTTAAGGGCAGCGTTGAACCCCTCGCAGTGTTGAGTTGACTGCAAGAAAGGGAAGAATTGGTGCTTGAAGTAGCAAGGTACCCATGTCTCTCTGTACTTGTATAGATTCTCGAAGTGGGAGTCAGGCATAGCCTCATACTTCATCATCAGCTCACACCACCCTGCCTCAAATTCTTTCGGCGTCAAGCTGAAGTCAACATAGTTGTTGAAATCTTTGGAGAAGCCAGGGTTTCGCCCCAGCAATGCTCCAAGCTTTTCTTGTGCTTTTTTCATAATATGCCAGCGGCAACAGCGGTGCACACTTGTAGGAAAGATCTTTTTAATTGACTATGCCATTGCGATGTCTTGGTCGGTTATGATGTTGGTGGGTGCTACATTATGCATTGCCTCAAGGAAGGTCTGGAATAGCCAATCAAAGCTTGACGCCAACTCTTGCCTAACAAAGCCACAACCCAACATGAATGACTGCCCATGCTTGTTAATCCCAATGAATGGTGCAAAGGGCATGTTGTACATGTTAGTCATATACGTTGTGTCAAAGGAAATACAATCATGATAAGATTCCACGTACGCCTTCCTTGCTGCACCATCGACCCAGAAAATATTCTCAACCCTGTCTTCCTCATCATATTTTATCTTGTAAAAAAAATCTGGATCCTCTCTCTGCTGATCTTTAAAGTAAGCAACTGTCTCTATCATATCCCCTTCTTTTGTATCATCCTTGTTCAAGAGCGTCTTGAGGTTTGTAATGTGCTTAGTGCCATAAGGTACAATGAGTTCTGACCCATAGAAATCTGACATGATGTGCATCATACGACCTGCTGACATGAAGTCACAATGGTGGTCAATCCTTTTTTCTACACAAAAACAGTGCCAAAAATAGTTTCTTTTCTGTTTTCAGCAAGGCAACTCAAATGCAAAGCTCAGGCAATTCATGAAGTTATACAAGCAACTACAACAATACGCCTCAGGAAACACATGAGCAAAATACACAAAACAAACCAGGGGGTAACTATGCATTAGTGAGCAATAAAAAATTCAATCATAGGCAAGTTGACCCCATCCAGAAACAAGTACTATTGTACATTTTAGCTTCAAAGAGACTAATCATAGGCAAGTTTAGATTCAACACCAAATTTGTTTTATAAAAAAACTAGGCAAGTAGGAACTTTGCATTGAGCAACAAACAGGTAAACATTAGGCAAGTCCAGCATCCACAAACAAATCAGGCATTTTATCTTTTTTTGTACTGTTGTAAGCAATTTAATGGCACTATCAAGCAACTAAGGCATATGTTTGAAGCAAATCAGTGACATGTTTCAAGCAAAATCAGGCACTTGTTGATGGGCTAAGAAACACACAACCAGTAGGAATGTCCAGGTTCTTAAAGTTAGAAGATAGGGGGAAGGGGGGTGTGGTTCAAAACCTGTAGTTAAATTGAAGTTATGAAGATGAGTAAGGAAGGCCCTTTCTTCTGGCGGGATCCCTTGGTGTGATCGCAAATACTTAGTCAAACATGGCTTGTCAACCAACGGATGGTTGTGCTCGCCAACAAAGTAGATCACCTCCCATCTGCCATCTATTACCTTCACAATCATCTTAGCTTTGCAACCAGTTTGCACAATTTTATCTCTTTTTCGTTTCTTGCTCCTCTTTTTGCCTTTACTATCATCATCAAGAAAGACAATAGCCTCATCTTCATTATCATCTTTTGCTTGCTCAACAATGTCATCTAGCACGGGAATCTTTTCTGCCCCTCCGTCATCAACATCAGGCTTTTGAAACTTGTTGCAAACAAACTGTTGTTTTATCAACTCCCCGGTTTTCACATCATTCCTTGAACTATTCATTTTGATTTGGGGCTGTGACCAAGCTTCATCATCATTTTCAGCACCCAAACCATTACCAACAGTGCCACCAGTATCACCTGCAGCACCTGTGCCATCAAGGGTATGAGCATCACTCCCAACTGCTACAGCTGTAGGTACTTGTGTACTGCCCGGAGCCTGTCCCCCACGACTTGACTGCCCATCTGTCTCCATTGCTTCTGTAGCAGCAACATTGACTCTTTGCATGATAGGGGGATTAGGTGATTCCGCCACAAATTCTGCATTTCCAGCAGCATGTTGTGTACAGTACAATGGATCACCATTATTTTCAGCTGGTTCCTCATTCAGGTCAATCATTGTCAACCTGTTTATTTTTTTCAACATCGGAAAAAGTAAAGCAAGTCAGCAGAGGGATGCAAGCAAGTAGCACAGTAAATACAGGCAAGCCAATAGCACAGCTACCCAAGCACACCAAAAATAGCTCAATCATGTTCAACCTGTGCATTTTTTCAACCAGAAAAATTAAAGCAATTTACGTTGTTGAGGCAAGCTAGTACCACACTAAACTCAGGCAAGCAAACAACACAGCAACGCAAGCACACCAGATTCACAAGATAGCATTCATTTGTGTTTTTTAAGGATGCAATTGAACATGACCATGCAATTCAAAGTGCACTATCAAGCAATCCAAACCATATAACCAGGCAAGTTAAACTATATATGTCAGGCAATATATTATTTAGGAAATGCATGATTTTTTTGTACTAATGAATCATGTTGTACATATAACATAGGCTTGTTTTTTGTGTATCATCATATATTTTCTTATTTGTTTTTCTTAAACGCAGGCAACATTGATTTTGGGGAAGCAAGCCTCCTGCCATAGAAGTGCTACTTTGAAGTGTCTTCAGAATAGAATTCAGTCCCAAATCAGTGAGAATAGAGCATGCTTTGTGTTAGTAAAAACTTAAGTTAGCAGTTATGGGCATGACCGCTCTTTTATATTCAGACTATTTTTTTTCCAGTACCTATGTTTTTGTGTTAGAAAAAACTTAAGTTGACAGTTTTAGGTTTCATCTTATAGCAGCAAGCTTGTGTGTTTTGGATATGCTCAGTATGTTTTGAAGTAACGTTTCGCAGCTGAGATAGTTGTTGGTATATGGCTTTTCTTTGTTTTTTCCCTTCTTTTGCAGGATGAAATACTAATTAATTTGCAACTGTATCTTGGCAACTTTCCAACTTTTCTTGGATCATGGTGAAGGATATGCTATAACAAAGGTAAATTGTACTACGCAACTGTCTCTTGTTTTTTAGCTGCAATTTTACATTTATTCTTCTCGTGTTTTTTCACTATTGAACCAAGGAATAATGGAAACAAATGACCAAGATGAATATTTTTCTAGCTTCTTCAAGAGTTGCCTGGACATCATTACGCTTTTTGCTTAATCCTATAATGCAAGTTGCTCCAATCAGCCATTTGTTTTTGGTCCACATGCACCCAAAAGATCTGCTAGGGGAAAAGCCTTATTTTTTGCCTTTTTTCCATAGTGATGTCAGTGTTCATCGTCTTATAATTGTCTTATAAGTTTCAAAAGTGTTCATGTTTTGCCATGTCATAAGTTTCCAAAGTTGTGTGCATACCTATACTTAGTTGCCTCATTATAGCACTGTTTTTGCTCAAACAGAATGTCTAATTTGCCAATAACATTTTCATAAGCAATTAACAGAACTGGAACACATGGGAAATAGATCATGATCATGATAGTTTCCAAAGTTGTGTGCATACCTATACTTAGTTGCCTCATTATAGCACTGTTTTTGCTCAAACAGAATGTCTAATTTGCCAATAACATTTTCATAAGCAATTAACAGAACTGGAACACATTGGAAATAGAATCATGATCATGATAGCACTGTTTTTCATCCTCTTATAAGTACTATTTTTGCTCAGTCGTTTTTCTTGCTTAAGGCATTATATTTTGTCCCCAGCATTACTATCAGCACTTGCCTACATATTACAAATGTGTTCATATGCAACAGATTTGCAAACAGAATTTGAAAATTGGCAAGAACTATCACTTAGGGTGCACAACACTACTAAATTTGCCCAAATCAGGGGGCCGAAACTTGCCTAAACATCAGACTAAACATGCTTAACATCACATCTTTTTTACACAATTTTTTGCATAACTGCAGCCTTGTACAAATCATGGGGAAAGAGGAGGGATCTGGAAGTGAGCTAAATCTGACCTTTTTCCTTTGCTTTTTTTGCCTTTTGCAAGGCAATCAGGAACGAGGCACCTTGATTTGCCTAGAGAAGAAACACTAATGGAGCCGCCATTGGAGGGTTGTGAAGGTTTTCTGGATCTGGAAGTGGTGAGGGGAAGGGGCGTGCTGTCCTTTTTGGCTTGGGAGAGAAGAAGATGGGGTTGGGGGTTAGGTGAGGAGAAAAGAAGACGCGCAGGGGTGGGGGAGGGATCGGGTGAAGGGGAGGACCAGGTGATTTGCCCGCTCGATGGTTGGTTGCGGGAATCGGGAGGCGGGACCAGGTGCTTTCATATCCTGGAAAGGAGGACAGAAACTTACTATATTTGGAGGGCTGCCAGGAAACGCT
Source organism: Aegilops tauschii subsp. strangulata (assembly GCF_002575655.3). Lineage (NCBI taxonomy): Eukaryota > Viridiplantae > Streptophyta > Magnoliopsida > Poales > Poaceae > Aegilops > Aegilops tauschii. The sequence continues at coordinate 395,099,321 of NC_053035.3, forward strand.
AGGGAGCACCCGGCTGCTCCCTAGACGCGTCCTTCTTTCAAACGTTCCATGAGCACATGGGTAATCACTTGGCCGAACAGTTTGCGAGCAAGTAGCAACAACATCTCATCCGATCAACAATTTTCACGTTCCACCAATCCTCAAGGAGAAAAAGGTGCGCGCCATCCCACGATGGATTAATAGCCAAGTCGAAACAATACCCCAAACACCGTGGCAGAATAGATATTAGCCAAGTGCTCATTTGATCAGCAAATTCTTGTAAAATTAGCTTCCTACTCACTTGTACACAATGCATTCCTAGGTCCTAAGGGCATCTCCAATGCTGACTCTCAAATCAGACACCGTATCTGTCCGTAGACCGGTTCAGACCGGTGTCTGAACATTGATATGGGAGCTGGCCATTCAATCATGCCTGCACCCATTTAAAAATAAATTTGGACAAAAAAATCATCGTTCAAACTACTAGTGCAATAGTGCTTTCCGCCATTGTGACCTGAAAAAATTACGAAAACACTAACGCCCACACGTGTGGGCGTCTGTCAACTCGCCCACATACATGGATCCTCATCCAACCAATTCTGCACGAATCTTGGTGCGTTCTAGCAGTTTTTAGTGCCACGTAGGACTAAGCTGGTGTGTGTGCATTCATCCGGTTGCCCACACGTCCTTTTTCACCTCACGGGGGGCTGGTGTGTGGGCGTTTAGCAATTCGCCCACACACCAGTTTTCACGCACGCAGAGGGGGCTGGTGTGTGGGTGTTTATCACTTCGCCCACACGCCCGTCTCCTCGCCCACACCCAAAGCTGGCAGTTGCCATGTGTTTCTGCAGGGTACATGGCAACAGCCCTAGCTTTGCTTCTAAGCAGATGGCAACTCTCTTTCATCCGAGTTGCCATGTGTTTTTGCATGGTACATGACAACTGCCTAGCGTGCACGTAAGCAGATGGCAACTCTTTCTCTTTACATGGCAACTGCCCTAGCGTGCTTGTGAGCACATAGCAACTCTCTCTTTTACCCGAACATATTTTTTTGTAATGCTACATGGCAACTGCCTAGTGTTAGTGGGTGACAACTCCTAAAATTTTGAAATCATGTCAACTGCAGTAGACCAGACCATACATGGCAACTGCAGTTGAGCAACCATGGCAACTGTAGTTGTCCGACATGGCAACTGAAGTTCAGCGACATGGCAACTACAGTTAAACGAACATGGACGAGGGTCTGGACCATGGCAACTGCGGGACGCGCGGTGACTGTCACGCAGGGCGTGCGGGACCACGAGGTACGAGGCCTGACGTACGGGGCGTGTGGGCGTTATCTATTTCGCCCACACACACGCGTGTGAGAGGGATCTAGTGGGAAAAAAGAGGTGTGTGGGCATTACTTGTTTTGCCCACACGTAGGTGTGTGGGCTGTTCCTCTTATACACCACACAAAATGTGTGGGCAGACTCCCTAACACCCACACGTGTGGCACTTATCGGCGTCCAAAAATTAATGCCTTCCGTCGTCGGCTAATGGCCTTCCGCTATTGTGAGCACTTAAAAAGAAAAAAGAAGTGTAGCACCTGAAGGGAGAAAAGTGAAACAATAGCGCTTCCCCTAAATGCTACTCCCTCTGTCCCATACTGCCTCATAATGGGACGAAGGGAGTAGCAACCTTCCGCTAGAGAGCAAAAAATTAGCACCGACTTTTCATAATCTGGACAGAGAGAGGATGCATGATGGATTTTAATTCGTCATGCGGATGTCCCGACTCTCACAAAATCTCACTTTATTTGGTTCCGATTTGCTGGAAACGGACGACCGGACAGCTCTACGGACCGACGACGTGCCGCGTTAGATGTCAAACTATGTTCGGACCACACCGTCCAGACATATGTGGGCGATTCGAGGGTTGGCTTTGGAGATGCCCTAACACATTACTGAAGTTGAGCTACGAGCACAACATTCGCTTCTTGAGACAACATGCATGTATAGGTCATTGCAATGATCCATAAAGAAGAAAGAAAGCTCAAACTAATAACAGCTCTTGTATTCTCACAATAACCTCACTGCGAAGCACTTGCTTCTGTCTGGATCAGTGCAAATTTGCCATGATTAGAGCGAGATTGTCGAACGATGAGACAGCAGATGATCGATGATGCATTGGTAAAGAAATGTCCAATGAATTTGCTCACCCATGTCTGACGGCGTCCATGAACTCCTCGTCGGCGACGAGCCTCTCCATCGCGTCCGGCGAGATGCAGACCTCCAGCGACATGCTCCCTCCCCGCTCCGGCCCCTGGTACACCGTCGCCTTCCCGTCCATCTTGCCCTCGCGGCCGCTACGCACGGCGGCCGGCTTCCCCCACCCAAAGTCGTTCCCAAACACGTCGAACCACGGCGAGCTCCCGGTGATCAGCGCCGCGCCTCCGGACATAAGGCTCCCAAAGTACCGGAACTGCGGCTCCCTGGTCCAGCTCTCCAGCCACTCCCTCATGGCCTCCTCGTCGAACGACGCGACGGCGCGGTTCAGCTGCCATGCCGTCCAGCCCAGCCCCTTGCCCAGTACCTCGCCGACGGTGCCGCTCGCCTTCGCGGGCACTAGCGCGTTGCCCATGTATCCCGGCGGTATGCCGCTCACGCGCCCTCTGCATCCGACGGCCAGGGTGTAGGACGTCTCCTGCCCCGGCGGGAGGCGCCGTGCTCGGGACACCGCCCGCCATAGGTGCGCGAGCAGGGCCTGGAGGGAGGAGATGGTGGCGGTGGCCGTGCCGGCCATCTCGTCGTTCGCCCTCGCCTTGAGCTCCTTGACGCTCGCGGCGGAGAAGGTGAAGAAACACTCTTGCATAATCGGGGGATCGAACCGCCGGACGACGTGCTGCAGCTTGCTGAAAGGCAGGGGGATCGGCACGGGGCTGGCATCAGTGAACCACCTCCGGTGCACCCGTGCGGAGATCTCGCTTAGATCCCTGATGGCTCCTCCTCCCCCACGGTTGATCTCCGACCAGGTGTTGAAGAGCTCCCAGAAGACGAAGCCGTCGCCGACGGAGTGGTTCAACGACACGCCGACGAACACGCCGTCGGCGAGCTCGGTGACCTGCGCCGACAGCACGGGGAGCGAATCGACGGCCGCGTCCGCGCCAAGCACCCCGTTCAACGGGAACAAGGCCCAGACCACCGATGACGGGGTGTACACCGAGCCGGCGATGTCCGCGACGGCGACGCCGTGCGCCGTCGCGTGGACGAGCTCGGCGCCCTCCCCAGTGCAGCGCAGCCTGACGTTGACGGTCCCGTCGCCCCGCTCCTCAACGGCGAGACGGCCGGCCAAGTGGTAGTACCTGCGCAGGGCGCGCGCCAGGGACGACGCGAGGGTGCTGACGAGGCGGTCGCCGCCGGCGGGAGGCGCGGGCAGGAGGAGGCCCTTCTGGATGTAGTCGACGCTGATCAAGCGGAGGTCCCACGGCGTGAGGTGGATGTCCTCCGGCGGCGGCGCGTCGCCGATCGACGGCCGGACCAGTCGCCGGGACACGGTCCGGACGGTGCCAGCGGCGCCTCCTGCTTCTTCCATGTTCATGCCCATTCACTGGATCTGCTGATGCGACACCTGCTTCTTCCATGTTCATGCCCATTCACTGGATCTGCTGATGCGACACCCACTCGATGGACCATCCAACATGCTTTCTTGTCCTGTAGTCATATGCGAATACTCGAATCACAAACCTAGAATACAGTCACGTGGCCTCCATGCGGACCGTTCTTACGGCATCTCCAACGCTTTCACCTGCAAATGTTCCACCAACATTCGGCCGATCATCCAACCATGTTTCTCAAATTTAAACATATGCTATGATTTTTTTTTAAACACATAGACTATGAGCCTACGACTAATAGTGAGTCAATAGATGAGTAAAATACGTGAAGAACCTTATTCCATCTTCAAAAACCATCGAGACAAGGCTAGGTGGAAAGAACCTTATTTAGAAACACTAATACTAAGCATGCTAGGAAGCCTCTCATGCCATCAACAATTTGGGTCGTCAGATCGCGCCTTCGAGTCATTTTTGGCCGTCCGATGCACCTCTTCCCGCATGGGCCACTACTCCAGAAACAAATTTAGAGGCCTCTCTTTGATCCCGGACTGACGGTGCTGATGAGGCCATGTATGCATCAACAAAATCGATGTTGACCCGCACCGCACCCGTCCCTTCCGATCTCTCGACCTAGAGTGAAACCTATGCGCCGCCGCAGAGAGAGGGTGACTAATGGCGATGGCGGCGAGGCACCGTGACCCAAAGGAGGAAGGAAGATGCCTGTTTCTGGATGCACGAAAGGAAACCATCGCATGGTCGTTCCATTCCCCGACCCCTCATTCTCTCCCTCGCGGCAGGTGAACACGCGTGCTGCTGCCTCCGCCATCTCTGCCTCCCATCCTCATCCCGATCCTTGTGTACCAAGGAGATCCGGCTTCCCTCCCCGAGCTCGCCTCCCGGCGACTATTCCATGCGCGGCCGCGGCACCAGCCGCCTCCCGGTCGTCGGTGCCACGAACCAGGAACGCCATCCGGCTATGAGAATTTCCTCGGCACCCATCTGCCAGTTCGTCAGCCTGACCCTGCCCATCTTCTCGCTCGTTCGCCAGTTCTGAAAAAACTAATCACTTTGTAGATTGTACCAACTTTTCGTTTTTGGTCTGTTTGCACTTCTGCAGTCTACATGTTACCTCTCAGTTCGTGCGATCTCCGGATATTCTCTACAGCTTTTTGAAGCAGGAAGCTGGCACCGGATTTACTTAGCATGGAAGATTTATCAATTTTTAGAGAGAAGGAAGAGTTATCATTTCTGCCTACGTCTCCGTTATTATTTTGCCATTCACGCTGTTTAAGCGTTGAGTTGACAGATTAATTAATGGAATATGCAGGTTGGCTTTGTTCATTGTGTATTCTGATGCTCGATAGAGGTAGTTTGAGGTGTACGAAGATCTGGACATATTGCAGAAACTTTGGCTTTGATGTGTACCGGTATGTGGCCTAATCCCTCTGTCTGCAGCAGTTAGCTAATTCCCAATCCAGAAAAAAAATATTTGCCAAGACAGGTTGTGAGAACATGTAAATTGTACTATTATTGTCAGTAAGGACAGAGAATCCGTCACCTTTTTCCATTAAAAACATGTCAGTTCAGCTCAAGTCGGAGTGTTAGGGCGGTAGTGGTCTGGCTTCTCAAATACTCGAATCCGCGCGCGGAGTCCAGCTGAACGCGTCGATTCCTGGAGTTTAGCTGCAGAAGCTGGCGGAGCGTAGTGCATTTTTTGTGGAGTAAAATGCACTAGTGGTCATTGAACTTATCGTATACGTTCACTTTGGTCACTGTATTTAAGAATACGGTCAATACGGTCATTATATGCGTGTTGAGGGGATTATACGGTCACTGCCAGATCGTATAGCTTTGTATTTCATCTATTTGACTGGTCAAACAAGGCCTTGTCATTGCAAAAAAAAAAAACAAGGCCTTGTCAGTTTTTTTTCTGACTGTGTGGGCCCTACCTGTCAGTGGGTGGAAGAAAGGAGTAGGAGGAAATAAAATTATGCACCAGCTCCATCTGTCTCCCGTCTTGTCTAACTAGAGAAAAAAACCATTTATATGCTACTGGATTCACTGACAGCCATTGCATTTTATTTCTTTTGCGTGCGAGCCATTTAGCATTTAAATCATAATCGTTTCGGCTTCAGTGGTCGGGCCTTTTAGGATTTAAAAAGCTGTTTTAGCAGTACTGTGTACTCGTATATATGATTCACGGCCAAAATTGCATTAGCACTTCCCTCGCAAGAAAACGAGATTGGATTAGCACTTCAATTTCTTTTGTTCAATATGTACGCGTGGACGGTGGCTCGACAGTGACGCGGCCGCAGCGGCAGCTCCAGTAGATTTGGTGGGCGTCGTTGCTCTGTTTTTAGCACGAGACGACCAGGGATTTGGCGTGCGGTCATCTTGTACTAGCTAATTATGGCGGAGTGTACTTATGAAAATGGTTAATATATGTCTATATAAAATTTTATTAATAAATTTTTAAATGCATAAAAGTAATATACACGTGTTAAGTACTCCAAATTATGCTTATAAATGCTATCAACAGAAATATATATGTTAGCCAAATTACGCTTGCGATGGTGCAATTTGGTACGCTAAAACTGATAGGGAAGAAATCACTATGAATTAGAATGCACTATCATCTAAACCAATAGAATGGTCTTATATGAACAAACGCAAAAAAGAAATATCCCAACGCTGTCACGTGAATGACTAGAAGATATAAAAGGGCTTGTCCTCTAATTAGATGCAAGATTGGAACCAAAGCCTGCGCGCATATTAGCTCGAGGTATGGGGTTCGAATCCCCACAGCAGCATTTTTATTTTCCCTCTACTTCTTACTTTCACCCATTGGCGGGTAGGGCCGCACGCCTTGTGGACCGTTTGACCAGTCAAATGGATGGAATACGGAGTTATACAATTTCACAGTGACCGTATAATCATCTTAGCACGTATATAGTGATCATATTAACCGTATTCTTAAGTACAGTGATTAAAGTGAGCGTACACGATAAGTTCAATGACCACTAGTGCATTTTACTCTTTTATGTGGAGTCGCGGAGCTGGTCATTCCGGGCTCCTAGCATCTTCAGGAGTTGGAGTTTGGTCAAATTACCTGTTGATGCCACCGCCAAGTGAGTGTATTGGTTCGAGCCTTATTTCACGAGCGATACCTACAGCGAGCGCCTAGTGATTTCCTTCCTAGTCGGGCCATATCCAGCCCATTTGGGCGCCGGCCCAGGCCAATGCTAGCGACAAAGAAATTCTGCTGCCCAATGGATCGCCAGATCACGGCGCTCTCGTGAGAAGCTGGCGATGGGAAGCTGGTGGTGGAGTTCAGGATTTTGAGTGTGACGCCCCGAGACCGACGCTCCAGATGCGTTCCATGTTTTGAGTGTCAGCTCGGTTATTTATTTTGTGTGTTGCATTCATCATCGCATCATTTGCATTGCATCGGCATTTCGTTGCCGCCATGTTTTAAAACTTGCATCCGCTCGTAGTTGCCGCGTCGCCCCTTGCGTTCGTTGACCGTTCTGAGTCTAACCGGATTTTCGCTTCTCTCTTGTTTGACCGTTTGACCCTCTCTGCACAACCACCGACCCCCTCTGGCGTGCGTCCAAAAACTTCCCCGAACCCGAGCCGGACTGTTGTGACCCTTGGGTCCGGATCATCCCCTAACATCTACAAAACATCTCCGTTTTCTTATTTGGACTCCCTATCTATTTTTTTCTCGACCGCCCGATTACGATCGGACGGACCGAGTTAATCCCTACCCTAATCCCCTACCTATTTAAATAGACTAACCCTAAAACCTAGGGACCTTGTCACATCCACCCGTTGCCTCCGCCGCCACTCCACCCAAATTCCCCTCGGGATCCATCCCCAATCAGCCTAGCTACCTTCCTCCTACCCGCACCCGCAGCCATCCAACCAGCGCCCGAGCCCGAGCTCCTTCGATCGGAGCCACCAAGAGAACCCTGCTGCCCCGACCGAGAGCGAGCTTCTCCCGTTTGCTCCTCTCTCCATGGCGCCGTCGCCGCCGGCGAACCCAGCCACCCCGAGTTCCTCTCGTGCTCCTCCCATGGCGCCCTCGTTCCCGAGCACGTCGACCCCGCCGCCTCGAACTCCCGTGCGTGCATCCACTTGTTCTCATCGCCCTCCGTCTTCTTCGCAGCACCACAGGACCAGCAGCTCCACCGCGCTTGACCGTCTCCTGCGACCTCGTCTTTCACGTGCTGCCGGTCAAGTCCCTCTCCTTCCCTTTTCTCTCTTCTCCCATGGCCACTCTGTTTCCCCGTCTCCCTCACCTCTCTCTCCTCTTCAGGAACCCCACGACGCTGCCGTAGACCCAGCCATGGCGCCCATGGAGTCCCAAGCAGCAGCCGTCCGCCTCCGGCGAGAACCGACCGTCTCCGACCGGATCCGCTGCGGATCTAGCCCTCCCGCTACTGCCTCGCCAGCCTCGCTCACGCCCCTGCTCGCCCCGCTAAGTCCCTCGCCTCGCCGCCCCTTCGCCCGCTCGTCGGAGCTCTGTTCCAGGCGCCGCCCGCAGTTCTCTGCTTCGAACAAGGGAACAAGCGCACGAGCAGCGCTCCGTTGACCCCGGCCCCGCGCCTCCTCGTTCGATCCAGCCTCCTGGGCCGCAAGCAAGCGCCAAGGCCCAGCCCCCTTCCAGCCTTCCTCTCCAAGCCGCACGGGCCAAGGCCCACTGGGTGAGGCCACACCCCAGCGCCCCTGCTCTTGTTTTTTTCCTCTGTTGGGCTTCCTATGCACATTCGGCCCATGTGATGTTTTTTTCAGGATCTGCGAATTTAGCTATTACCCAAGGATTTACTGTTCTGCAGAAAAACCCTTGCACTTCATGCATTTAATAACTCCACAACCGTGCATCGGATTAAAACAAACTAAATATGTAAAATGCTCAGAAATTTGTGTAGTTTAATAATATGTCACTCTCATCCATGTTTAAAATGTTTAAAATGCTGTTTGTTTAAATTTGCTTAAATGCCATGTTAAAATGATTTAATTCATAACTAATTAACCGTAACTCGAATTTAATTAAACTATATATGTAACTTGCTTGGAAAAATGCATAGATTAACATGGTGCACTTAATTTTGCTGTTTAACAACATTAAAATTGCGTTTATGGCAGAACAGTACCATAACCAAATATGCACATGGGGATTTTCCGGAATTGTTGTTCGTTGTTCTGGCCTCATTTAACTTGCCTAAATAGTTAGTTTTGTTATGCTTCACCTTTTGCCATGTTTAACAACATTTAATATTGTTGGGTTCATAAACAAGAGAGAACTAAATACTTGATGTGGTGTTTCTTCAATATGCAACTCGTTGCATATTGAGCTCCATTTAATTTGTAGTATTGTTTGTTGCACTTTGCCATGCCATGCCTCATTAAACCGGACATGCATCATACTTGTTTGTGCATCATGCCATGTTTATGTGATGATTGTTTACTATGTTGTTTGTTTCTTTCCGGGTTGCTTCTCTCGTTAGCTTCGGTTTCGTTCCGGAGTTGTGAGGATTCGTTCGACTCCATACGCTTGTCTTCTTCATGGACTCGTTCTTCTTCCTTGCGGGATCTCAGGCAAGATGACCACCCCTCGAAATCACTTCTATCTTTGCTTTGCTAGTTGCTCGTTCTTTTGCCATGCTGCGCTACCTACCACTTGCTATATCATGCCTCCCAAATTGCCATGAAACCACCCCAAACCTTTTCACCCTTCCTAGCAAACAGTTGTTTGGCTATGTTACCGCTTTGCTCAGCCCCTTCTTATAGCGTTGCTAGTTGCAGGTGAAGAAGAAGATTGCTCCATGTTGGATTATGTTTATGTTGGGATATCACAATATCTCTTATTTAATTAATGCATCTATATACTTGGTAAAGGGTGGAAGGCTCGGCCTTATGCCTGGTGTTTTGTTCCACTCTTGCCGCCCTAGTTTCCGTCATACCGGTGTTATGTTCCTTGATTTTGCGTTCCTTACGCGGTCGGGTGATTTATGGGACCCCCTCGACAGTTCGCTTTGAATAAAACTCCTCCAGCAAGGCCCAACCTTGGTTTTACCATTTGCCTACCTAAGCCTTTTTCCCTTGGGTTCTGCAGACTCAAGGGTCATCTTTATTTACCCCCCCGGGCCAGTTCTCCTTCGAGTGCTGGTCCAAACCGAGCGATGTCCGGCGCCCCCTGGGCAACCAGGGTCTATGCCAACCCGACGCCTGGCTCATCCGGTGTGCCCTGAGAACGAGATATGTGCAGCTCCTATCGGGATTTGTCGGCACATTCGGGCGGCTTTGCTGGTTTTGTTTTACCATCGTCGAAATGTCTTGTAACCGGGATTCCGAGATTGATCGGGTCTTCCTGGGAGAAGGTTTATCCTTCGTTGACCGTGAGAGCTTATAATGGGCTAAGTTGGGACACCCCTGCAGGGTATTATCTTTCGAAAGCCGTGCCCGCAGTTATGTGGCAGATGGGAATTTGTTAATATCCTGTTTTAGAGAACTTGACACTTGACCTTAATTAAAATGCATCAACCGCGTGTGTAGCCGTGATGGTCTCTTCTCGGCGGAGTCCGGGAAGTGAACACGGTTTCTGGGTTATGTTTTGACGTAAGTAGGTGTTCAGGATCACTTCTTGATCATTGCTAGTTCACGATCGTTCCGTTGCTTCTCTTCTCGCTCTTATTTGCGTATGTTAGCCACCATATATGCTTAGTGCTTGCTGCAGCTCCACCTCACTACCCTTTCCTTTCCTATAAGCTTAAATAGTCTTGATCTCGCGGGTGTGAGATTGCTGAGTCCTCGTGACTCATAGATACTTCCAAACAGTTGCAGGTGCCGATGAGACCAGTGCAGGTGACGCTACTGAGCTCAAGTGGGAGCTCGATGAAGATCTTGTCCGTTGTGTTGTTTCTTTTCTTGTTGATCAGTAGTGGAGCCCAGTTGGGACGATCAGGGATCTAGCAGTTGGGTTGTCTTCTTTTCTTTTGGTTCCGTAGTCGGACCTATGTGTGTATCTCTGAATGATGTATGATTTATTTATGTATTGTGTGAAGTGGCGATTGTAAGCCAACTCTTTATCCCATTCTTGTTCATTACATGGGATTGTGTGAAGATGACCCTTCTTGCGACAAAACCACAATGCGGTTATGCCTCTAAGTCGTGCCTCGACACGTGGGAGATATAGCCGCATCGTGGGTGTTACATTGAGGCCACGGAGGAGTACCGAACAGGCCCTTAATGTTTTGAGATTCTACATATGTAGTAACCTTTTTCAAGCTAGAGTGGCAGGCTTTCAAAAGTACTGGAGTTCTTTCCAAACTAGTACAACGAGCTCCTAAACAAACGGTTTTTAACTCCTTCTCGCGACGTTCTTTGAAACCTTCGTCAAGTGAGTGTGGGCGATAGGGGGTCCTTCCCACACGACCCAGAAACCGTCGGGGATATGCCCTTCTGGCACACACGCTCGACAAAATGAGGTCGTGTGCGACCGGCGAGCACTCAAATATAGAAATACGTACAGTAGTGCTAAAAAAAATACAATTATACATGCGAAATCATTTCCGGTAGTAAGTACATCCCACACGGTCAACCAGCGCTAAACGGTTCCGTTCGTATATACATCCCACACAGTCGCTTCAAGGAAAATGTTTCTGTTCGCAAGTACATCACACAAAATTTTCCTGGTTAAATCGTTTGTGATATCATTTCCATTGCACACGGTATTAACAATTTTATCATTTGCGTTATTGAATTCATCACACACGGTGCCTAGAAAAAACTGTGTGTCAAGGGATGTCCATCACACGTAGTTTTTATGTGGTAAACGTTTGCGCCAGGTGGCCTAACGCAAACAGTTTTCAAGAGAATGTCGTGTGTGATTGTTCATTAACCTAACACGGTTTACTTCTAAAAACTGTGTGCGTTATTGAATGCATCGCACACGGTGTTTTCTTAATAACTTGTTTGCAATAGAAAAACCCAATTAACAGGCTAATTATCCAATTATTCATAATCCATTTATTAATCTAATTGACATATCATATTAAGCACAAAATATATTTTATTTTCATAATTGAAATACATTAGAGTACAACATCATATAGCTTCAGCACTCAGCTACTCCATAACACAACTACATCAGGACCAAGTTTCACATGCAACATCTATAACCTTTCAAAATTAGCATCATAGACGGTACTAGACAAATGTATCTCATCTGGAAAACTGCTGAAACAGAAGGCGAATATTGAGCCTTCATTGATGTTGAAGGTCTTTGTAACTTTAGGCCAGTGCCTGTGGATGATTGACCGTCCATCCTTCGTCCTCTTCGGGAACACTTCAATATTGAACCGTGGGTGTTGTATGAATAACTTCCTCGCTTCCTGACCATACAGGTGGTTTGAGAGGTAATCATCAGTGAACTGCTTTGGAAAGGCCTGAAAACAAGGATGTGCATAAATATCTTCTCTATATTGGAAATGGGGCAAAGGAATAAAAAAGGCAAGGTATAATAGTTAGTACCATCCTGTAGTGAACTGATGTCCTCTTCATTGTGCAGACAAAGATCTTATTGTTTTTTGTCGCTAATTTTTTTATCCTAACAATCTTTCTGAGTTTCTTGACTTGACCGATATTCATGGACAACGCATTTCCCCATATGCAAAAAGGGTCGAACAGTGGGTCAAAACCTCTAACAGCAGGACATACATGTGCAAGACCAAATTGTTAAAAAAGCTAAATATTAGAATGGTTCCTGCAATTGCACAATAATGTGCTATTAGACAACAGACCATGCACGTGCTAATCTCGATTGTAAACCTCAGTGCTTCTCATTGTTTCTCTACAACACATATAAGGTAGTTAGTCATCAGGTTAAGTAAGGGTTCGCATGCTATCAGTAAAATATGTTAATGAAAAATAAGCACATTGCAGATTCATCAGATTAATTCAAGCCACATGAAAAACTCATTTATCCAAACCAAGCATGATTAAGAACTAGGAAATATAGCACTTGTATATGTTTCTCATGTATTAAGTGCAACCAAATTCGATTTATTCCTCACATGCACAACAATACAAAATTCTACCCATGACAATTGAACATCGCGGTGTAGAATTGAACCAAGCAGTTAGCTAAACACCACAACAAATGAACCAAACATTAACTGAGCACCACATTGCACAATATAACATACTCCTAATAGAAGATCAGACAGTTAACCAAACCAAGCATGCTTAACAGCTTGGAAATATAGCAATTGTATTTGTTTCTCATGTATTTAGTACAGCCAAATTCGATTTATTTCTCACATGGTATACAATAACAGAATGCAGCCACAACAATTGAACATCGCATTGCAGAATTGAACCAAGCAGTTAACTAAACACCACAACAAATGAACCAAACGTCAACTGAGCACCACATTGCACAATATAACATACTCATAATAGAAGATCAGACAGTTAACCAAACCAAGCATGCTTAACAACTTGGAAATATTGCACCTTGAAGAATTGAACATCACATTTGCAGAATTGAACCAAGTAGTTAACTGAACACCACATTGCACGACATATAGAACATATACACTATAGCAGAAGATTGCATGGTAAAAGTAGATAGCACAATTCACTAGAATTTGTTAAGGAAAGGCAGTAGCTAGCAAATGACACTACTGGAATTAGCTAATTTGCCATCTGCCAAGTCTTTGCCGTTTGCTAGCTGACGGCAAAGAAGGTCTTTGCCGTCCGCTTGCAGAAAACGGACGGCAAAGAGTAGGCAGATGGCAAAGACCGGTCTTTGCCATCTGCCTACTCTTTGCCGTCAGCTAGCGGACGGCAAAGAGGGTGGTGGTCCCCACTAACGAGCTGATTAAAAAAAAACTTAACGTCCCCCCTCTTTGCCATTAGCTAGCGGACGACAAAGAGGAAAAAAAGCTGACGCCAAAGGTTTGGCGGACGGCAAAGAACTAACCTACCTAACGGCGAGACCCACCCCGCCCTGGATCCATCTCTCTGTTTCTCTCCTCTCTCCTCCCCGAGCCACCACGCCGCCGCCCGCCGCCGCCCCCACCCCCTGCCGCCGCCCCCGCCGCCCGCCGCCGCCCCCACCCTGTGTCACCGCCCCCGCCACCCGCCGCCACCCCCACCCGCCGCCACCCCCACCAGCCGCCCCCACCACCTGCCACCGCCCCCGCCACCCACCAGCCGCCCCTGCCACCCGCCGCCACCCCCACCACCCGCCGCCCCCGCCACCCGCCGCCGCCCCCACCCCGTGCCGTCGCCCCACCACCCCGGCGTCGCCGCCGCCCCCGCCACCCGCCATCGCGGTCCGGTGAGTTATTTTTTTTCTTTTTTTTGCTGTTTAATCGTTAGTGTTAGGTTTAGTGCTAGATATATATGTGTTAGTGTTAGATTTAGTGCATGGGTTTTAGATAATTAGTCATATAATTAAAAGAAGTAGAAAAAGATGAAAAAAGAAGAAGAAGAAAAGAAGAATATGTAGAAGGGGAAGAAGAAGAAGAAGAGGAGGAGGAGGGGAGAAGAAGAAGAAAGTGTAGGAGAAGAAGAGGAGAGGAGAAGAAGAAGAAGAAAGTGTAGGAGAAGAAGAGGAGGGGAGAAGAAGAAGAAGAAGAAGAAGAAGAAGAAGAAGAAGAAAAGAAGAATATGTAGAAGGTGCTCTTTGGCCTTCCAGAGGCCGGCGGGGTCATATATTTGTGAATTATGAGTTAGGTCGTATATTTTTTGATTTTGTTATGCAAAACATCATACATATTTGTGTTTATCGGGTGGATTCAAATGTGCAGTTGTTTCGTCGCTGCGAGGGTGTGGTGTTTGACGACCTCCCCGTGCGTTCGACGAGCTCCGTCCCTGCGTTCGTTGGTGAGCACAAATGACATCTCCTCCTCCCCCTTCATTTGCTCTGTTCCGGTCTTCGTGCCGATGAAACTTGCTAGCTATAGGTGTCAATCATCAGTATGCGTAACCAATATGTGTCTCCCGTTCGAAAGCGTTATAGTTATAAATATGCATGCATTTTCATATTTATAACCGTGATTCTTTCGAATTGTCCAACGCTATCCATGGACAGCCCGAGTATGTGTAGATTGGGTTCGTTTTCCCATATGCTTTGCTCCGGATCCGACGCATAAATTTTGTCAGTGCCTCCCCTGTTGTTCTCCGGGTACACATCCTCTCTGTTTATTGCAGAGACGTGTATCAGGAGAACAACGGGGAGGTGCTGCCAAAATTTTGCGTCGGATCTGGAGCATAGCATGGGAAAATGAACCCAATCTACACATACTCGGGTGGGATTAGGACCTATCATTACCTATTAGAGTGTAGGTTGCATGGACGTAATAAAATTGACAAAGTAGATCAACTGATGAATATATACATGGTGAATTATATATATATATTTGTTGTGTGTCCAGTAGCTCTGAAAGTCAAGATGAGTGATCGCGCGTGGATGTACACCGGTCACACTGGTCAGAACAAATGGAGCACTGAATGGTTCACAAAAACCAAGGGGTTTGTGCAAGCCGCATTTGCAAATGGCCAGAGGAAAACCTGGCGCCCTGTTTACGGTGCGGCAATTGGGAAAAGAGGACATAGGCTGAAATGGGCAAACACCTGCAGAAGAGTGGTTTTACGCCCGATTATACGGTGTGGACATATCATGGTGAGTCTGCCCAACGTGACCGAGCTGAGGTGGATCGTCGTCGCACCGACGAGCATGGTACCGGGATGGAAAACATGGTGCAAGACTTCGATGATGCTCGGGATTCGGACGAGGAGATGGAGGAATCTGCAAAGGCCTTCAATGAAATGTTGGAGTCTTCAAAACGTCCGCTCCACGAGCACACTAAGCTTTCTCAGTTGGATGCCATCTCACAAGTAATGGCTCTGAAGGCTCAGTTCAACTTGGGCAGAGAATGCTACGATGCAATGATGACAGTATTTGGACGCTTTCTACCCAAAGGCCATGTAATGCCTGCAAACCTGTACCAGTCGGACAAAATCCTCCGTGCACTGAAGATGCCCTATGAGAAGATACATGCCTGTGAGAAAGGATGTGTCTTATTTAGGCTTGACTATGCGGACTTGAACTATTGTCCCATTTGCAAGTCTTCCAGGTATGTTGTGGTAGACAACGGTATGGGTGAGAAGACACAGACCAAAATCCCCGTTAATGTTCTTCGGTATATGCCAATCGTACCAAGACTTCAACGTCTTTTCATGGTCGAAGAGACGGCCAGACAGATGACATGGCACAAAACGGGCAAAAGAGTCGAACTAGATGCAGATGGGAATCTGATGATCGTACACACATCGGATGGTGTTGCGTGGAAAAAGTTTGATGAAATACATGCTGACAAAGCGGCAGATCCGAGGCATCCTCGAGTCGGCATCAGCACGGATGGGTTCAGTGTGTTTGGTCTGATGGCAGCCCAATACAGTTGTTGGCCCGTATTTGTCTTTCCACTCAATCTCCCCCCGGACAGATTATGCAAAGAAAGAACATTTTCCTGACGTTGATAATTCCAGGGCCCAACTATCCGGGGAAAAATATGAATGTGTACATGCAGCCGCTTAAGGATGAATTGCAAGAAGCCTGGGATAATGGGTTCAAGACATACGACGCCTATAGCAAACGGAACTTCATAATGCGTGTCTGGTACATGTACTCGACGCATGACTTGCCGGCGTATGCGCTATTCGTTGGCTGGTGTGTGCATGGAAGGTTCCCGTGCCCCACATGCAAGGGAGCTCTTGAGTTTCGTTGGCTTCAGGCCGGTCGCAAGTTTTCTTGCTTCGACATGCATAGACAGTTCCTGGATCCTCGCCATAAGTTCAGTAAAGACAAGAAGAACTTCATCAGAGGTAGAGTTGTCAAAAACTCTGCACCACCTGCGTTGACAGGCCAACAGACCCTGGATCAGTTAAACGCTCTCGAGCCAAATCCAGAGCGTCCAGGGTACTTCAAGGGGTATAATTCTAAGCACGCCTGGACTCACAAGACATGCTTATGGGATCTGCCTTACTTCAAAGACCTCCTTTGCCCACACAACATCAACGTGATGCACACTGAGAAGAATATCGCCGAGGCACTTTTTGGTACATTGTTCGGCATAGATGGGAAGTCAAAGGATAATACTAAGGCTAGAGTCAATCTGGAGGCGCTATGTGATAGGCCGTTACAAAACATGAAAGAACCGAAAGGAAAGCAGAACTGGAAGAAGCCAAAGGCATGGTTCAATCTTGGAAGGGCAACTATGAGGGAAATTATCTTGTGGGTGAAAATGCAGTTGATGTTCCCCGATGGGTATGCAGCGAATCTAAAGAGGGGAGCGAGTCTTGATAAATTGAAGATATTTGGTCTCAAGAGTCATGATTGGCACATATGGATTGAGCGGGTAATGCCGGTGATGTTGCGTGGCTTCATCCATGAGTATGAATGGCTAGTACTGGCAGAACTCAGCTATTTCTTCCGTGTTCTTTGTGCGAAAGAACTATCGCCTGGCGTGCTAGAAGAAATGGAAGAGTTGGCGCCGGAGTTGATCTGCAAGGTAGAGAAGATATTTCCACCGGGCTTCTTTAATCCAATGCAGCATTTGATTTTGCATCTCCCGACAGAGGCAAGATTGGGGGGGGGGCGTGCAAAATCGTTGGTGCTACCCAACTAAGAGGATGCAGAAGACACTTCGACAAAAATGTAAAAATAAACGTAGGATTGAAGCATCGATGGCTGAGGCATTCATCACTGAGGAGGCGGCAAACTTCATGACAGCACACTACGAAGCCAAAAATCGTCATTTGCATAATCCGAAGCTTCGGTACAATGCCGACGAACCTCAAAAGGATGGATCCAACCTCAGCCTATTCAAAGGGAATCTCGCACCAGCCAGTGGTTCGAAACCAGTATTAAACTTGGTTCAAACAAATGGTAATTTCTATTAGACCATTTCATTTCATTCGCTAATTTCTGCCTAATGCAACAATCCTTTCGTATTAAACTTGTAGGCTAATTCAGAGTCTATGGACGCCGAATTGAGACAAGTCACTAATGGTTTTGACTATAAGGTTCGTTCATTTGACAAATACGACATCAACGGGTATCGTTTTCGTACCTATGGCAAAGAGCTATCTATGGCCGACCGACAGTCTACAAATTGTTGTGTATCTGCTATCGGCGAAGGAGGTACCGAGTATTATGGGAGAGTGGAAGCAATTTATGAACTTCTATTCTATGGTGACAACCCACCGAATGTCGTACTCTTCAAATGTTATTGGTTTCAGCCGAAGGAGACTAGAAGGACTCATGAACATATAGGGCTAGTTGAAATCAAACAAAGCACCCATTTAGATGTTCCTGATGTCTATATTACGGCTCAACAGGCAACCCAAGTATTCTATCTACCGTGGGCCTGCCAAACTAATCCAAATCTGAAAGGTTGGGATGTCGTTTATGAAGTGCCGCCATGTGCTAGACTATCTCCCCCAAAGGAAGAGGATTATGAACCTCACATTAACCCAGACACATATGAAGGAGAATTCTTCCAAGAGACACGTCTTTCCAAAAAGCGTTTCAAGAACCGCTATACTTCACCCCAAAACATTGAAGTACACAGCGACAGTGAATCCGACATCAACCCAGAGGAGGAACAAGAAGAGCCGGAACAAGAAGAGGTTACTGCTGCGGATGACCTGTCAATGCTTGACCGATTACGTCATGGTGGCCTTCCACATGTTGATGCCACTGAACCCTATGAGCCCGTCATTGATTATAGTGATGATGATGATTATGCATTTATTGATGATAGTGATCGAGATTATTAGTAGTGTCAGGTATTCATTTTTTTATGTTGTACTTGATGATGATACACTTAAGTGATATACATATTATTATTCATGTCGGTATTTTTTTCATGTTGTACTAATTTCGTTTACTCTTTGTCATGGTAGGTGTTGAAAGATGGTGGGCGCTGGTAAGTTTCTTCTAGTGTTTTGCTTAACAAATGCATAAAGACCTAGACTTAGCATTATTTCCTCCAATATGCTTACCACAATGACCTAGAGTTAGCTTCTTTTCCTCCAAAATGACTTAATAAGCTTACTGACCTCCAAAACCATCCATTTTACCTAAGTTAGCTCTAAAACGATCTATACTTAGTTTTGTTTCCTCCAAAATGACCTAAGTTAGCTCAAGTATGCTTAGTTAACTAGGTTTGCTCAATAATGACATGTACTTAGCTTACTTATGTCAAAAATGGCATAATTAGCTTAGTTAGCTCATAAACAATCCATTTTACCTAAGTTAGCTCTAAAATGACCCATTATACCTTAGTTAGCTCATAAATGATCCATTTTACCCAAGTTAGCTCTAAAATGACCCATCTTACCTAGGTTAGCTCTAAAATGATGCATTATACCTAAGTTAGCTCATAAACGATCTATTTCACCTAGGTTAGCTCATAAACGATCCATTTCAACTAAGTTAGCTCATAAATGATCCATTTCACCTAAGTTAGCTCATAAATGGCATATACTTGTTCTTCTAGTCACCTTTTTCTAACTTTCTTATTTGCCTTTTTGCAGATTTCATTCACTTCACGGAAGCTAGCTTGCTATGATGGAGTGCTTGTTTTTTCTTTCATTCTCCTCTAGTATTCTTCTAGCTTGCTATGATGGAACTTGCTATCTTGATGAAACTTTGCATTGTAATATGTATGGATGGAACAATGTGTATGTGCAACTTGCTATGTATGAATGGATGGAACTATATATGTATGCACGATGAAACTTATGTGCTGGATATGTCATATGTTTGCTGTTAAATAGCCCTGTGAAATATATATATATATATATATATATATATGTCATATATTTGCTGTGAAAATTGCTGGATTAAAAAAACAAAAAAAAGAGGCACCTTTGCCGTCAGCCGCTGATGGCAAAGGCACCTTTGCCGTCTGCCGCGGACGGTAAAGAAGCCACGCGGCGGCCACCTGTGCTCCCTGGGAGCTGACCCATTTGGTCAGTTTGCCTACAGCGGCGGACGGCAAAGGCTTTGCCTACAGTGGCAGACGACAAAGGATTGTCCCGCAGTGACGTCCAGCTGACGTCATTCGGCGGACGGCAAAGGTCGGATGCTCTTTGCCGTCAGCGACGGACGGCAAAGGCTGCCGTTAGCCGCCTAACGGACTAACATCACATTTATTGCCGTCGGCTTTCTTTGCCGTCAGCCGCTGATGGCAAAGGTGTAACGCCCACGATGCGGCTATATCTCCCATGTGTCGAGGCACGACTTAGAGGCATAACCGCATAGTGGTTTTGTCGCAAGAAGGGTCATCTTCACACAATCCCATGTAATGAACAAGAATGGGATAAAGAGTTGGCTTACAATCGCCACTTCACACAATACATAAATATCATTCATACATCATCCAAAATACAATCATATAGACCGACTACGGTCAAAATCCAGATGAAAATAAGACAACCCCAAATGCTAGATCCCCGATCGTCCCAACTGGGCTCCACTACTGATCATCCGGAAAAGACACATAGTAATGACCACGTTCCTCGTCGAACTCCCACTTGAGATCGACGCCATCATCTGCACTGGCATCGTCGGCACCTGCAACTGTTTTGGTAGAATCTGTGAGTCACGGGGACTCAGCAATCTCACACCCGCGAGATCAAGACTATTTAAGCTTATAGGACAAGGAGGTGCAAAGAGGTGGAGCTGCAGCGGCAAAAGCATATATGGTGGCTAACTTGCGCAAATGAGAGCGAGAAGAGAAGCAACGGAACGGACGTCATCTAGCAATGACCAAGAAGAGGTCCTGAACACCTACTTACGTCAAACATAACACAGACCGTGTTCATTTCCCGGACTCCGCCGAGAAGAGACCATCACGGCTACACACGCACTTGGTGTATTTTAATTTGGTCAAGTGTCAAGTTATCTACAACCGGACATTAACAAATTCCCATCTGCCTCATAACCGCGGACACGGCTTTCGAAAGATATTACCCTGCAGGGGTGTCCCAACTTAGCCCATCATAAGCTCTCACGGTCAACGAAGGATAAACCTTCTCCCGGAAAGACCCGATCAGTCTCGGAATCCCGGTTTACAAGACATCTCGACAATGGTAAAACAAGACCAGCAAAGCCGCCCGAATGTGCCGACAAATCCCGATAGGAGCTGCACATATCTCGTTCTCAGAGCACACCGGATGAACACTACGTACAGCTAAAACCAATCCTCGAGTTTCCCCAAGGTGGCGCTGCAAGTGGCTCTAGTTTGGACCAGCACTCAGAGGAACACTGGCCCGGGGGTTTAAAATAAAGATGACCC
The DNA here is from genome assembly GCF_002575655.3 of Aegilops tauschii subsp. strangulata. Taxonomy (NCBI): domain Eukaryota; kingdom Viridiplantae; phylum Streptophyta; class Magnoliopsida; order Poales; family Poaceae; genus Aegilops; species Aegilops tauschii. The sequence goes on from NC_053035.3 coordinate 395,120,273, forward strand.
TCGGGCTCTAGAAAACCCGGGGGAAAAAGGTATAGGTCGCAAATGGTAAAACCAAGGTTGGGCCTTGCTGGAGGAGTTTTATTCAAGGCGAACTGTCAAGGGGGTCCCATAAATCACCCGACCGCGTAAGGAACGCAAACTCAAGGAACATAATCCCGGTATAACAGTAACTAGGGCGGCAAGAGTGGAACAAAACACCAGGCATAAGGCCGAGCCTTCCACCCTTTACCAAAATATATAGATGCATTAATTAAATAAGAGATATTGTGATATCCCAACATATCCATGTTCCGACATGGAACAAACTTCAACTTCACCTGCAACTAGCGACGCTATAAGAGGGGCGGAGCAAAAGCGGTAACATAGCCAAACAACGGTTTGCTAGGAAAGGATGGTTAGGGCTGACAAGGCTAAAATAGGAGACATGATATAGCAAGTGATAGGTAGCGGAGCATGGCAATAGAGCGAACAACTAGCATAGCAAAGATAGAAGTGATTTCGAGGGGTGGTCATCTTGCCTGCAAGATTCTCAGAGTTGTCGAAAGCTTGATCCTCGTAAGCGTACTCGACAGGTTCCTCGTTCACGAAATCGTCTCCCGGCTCTACCCAAGACAAGAACACAAACAAACGGAACCACAATCAACAACGAGAAATGCACAAGCAACATGATGCAAGACATGTATGATATGCAAGATATGATATGCGATGCGTATGCGTGTTTCGGAAGGAAAATGATGAACATGGCAGTAACTTGGCAAACCAAGCATGCCATTGGAAAGATGAGATGATTTCGGTCGAAATCGATATAAAGATCACCGGAATCGGATGCACGGTTTGCAAATGGCAAGCAAAACAAGAATGACACTAATCTGCGATAAACAGTAAGATAGCACTTAAAATACAACAAGTAACAACGCTACAGCATCCCAACATAGCAAAAAAGCACATGGCAGTAATCTACAGGAGATGCTTGACAAAAGATGAACACTGAGCTACGGCTAGTTCACAACATATCAAGCTCAAACAAGCATGGCAAAAGTGCAAAAGATTACAGGTTCACAGACAGTGAAAAACTGGACATGGCAGAAAACAGCATCAGGTAGCAATGTTCAGAGCACGAAATCAACATGCTACAGAAACTTAGCATAGAAAAACAAAGCATGGTAGTGTTCTACTAAATGCACATGACAAAAGTCCCTTACTGACCATAAGCCAAAAAGGACAAGACGATATGATGGCAAGCATGTAAACATAGCAAGTTTCGTTATCAGGTTCCAGACTTAGCACAAAACAGAGCATGGCAGAAATATTAATATGTAGGCCTCTTTGTGAGCTTGATGCACTCACTACAGAGCAATGCATGACACACCAAGCATACCTAAAGCAATATGGCATGTTCATTAAGCTATCCATGGCAAGAACAATTGCATAGCATGTATGGATCAACTACAATAAGCTTGGCAAAAATGCATATCATGTTAAGAATCTGCCAGAAATATTTTATAGCAAAAGTAGAGCAAGATTGAGTCATGCTATGGTACTCTAAAATTGCAAACAGTTGCAGGAATGGATTAATTACAACTATAGATACAAAACATCCTTACTGAACATCTCCAAAATATGCATGGATCTCTCTGTAGCATCAAGTTTACATGGCAACAAAGTTACAGCAGACGAGGACTTTGAGAAAACACTAAGTCCCTGAAATCAGAAATATTACGGGACCTACTTTGCATGCTTGTGCTAGTCACCACGAAGATCGCAAAAATACATGGACTACACCAATGGAAAGATGGAATGGCATACTTCAAAACACATGTAGAGCTCATGCTCAAAAGATGCACAGATTAAATGATACAAAAATGACAAATCTCCAAGTTCTGATAAGAACCCGAGATTAACAGCAACTAGCCCTCTTCCAACGAAGATCTGGGCATGAAGATGACCTATAATGAACATGGTGCAATTGAACAAAATGAATAGCATCACGAGGCGAACAATTTGACATATTATACGCGCGAATCGGAGCTACATGCACAAAGTTATCGCATCGGGAATAGGAGCACTTGCTGAGAAAATTTAGGGACTTGGAAGATTTTGAGGTCGCGAGAAAGTCAACTCTACCGAGATTTGGATCGGGAAGCTACAGGAGCTCGAGGAGCTCGGGCTCGGGCTCGTCCTCGGCCTCGCCGGCGGCGGCCGGAGGAGAGGGAAGGAGGCGGTGGCGGCGGACGCTCGTGGGAGGAGGAGGAGGCCGGCGGGGTCGCCCGCGGCGGCTCGCCGGAGCCGGCGTGGAGGCGGCGGCGAAGCGGGGCCCGGCGGGCGGCGTCCCGCGGCGGCGGCGGCGAAGGGAACCGGCGGCGGCCGGCGGAGGCGGCGTGGCGGCGCGGTGCGGGCCGGCGGGCCTCGGCGGCGGCGGCGGCAGCGCGACACGTGGCGGCGGCGGGCGGAGTGGACGCGTCCGGCCGGAGGCGGACGCGTCCGGCGGCGCGCGGAGGGAAAAATCTAGGGTTCGTCTGCAGTTTCGTTTTTCGGGATGCCCACATATAAATAGGTAGAGGGAGCTAGGAGACTCCAAATGAGGTGCGGTTTTTGCCCACACGATCGTGATCGAACGACCTAGAGCATGGAAGAGAGTTTGGTGGGATTTGGGCTGGTTTTGGAGGGGGTTTTAGCTGTACACTCAAATGGACTTTGCGGATGCCCGGTTAACCGTTGGAGTACCAAACGACCTCCGAATGGAACGAAACTTGACCGGTAGTCTCCGGGTGGTATATTAAGACCACTTGACAAGCCTCGGTCCATTCCGAGAAAGTTTGACACACGCACATGAAAGAAAACAAGAGGGGTGCACCGGAGGAGATAGGAGCGCCGGATTGGAAAACGGACAACGGGGAAAATGCTCGGATGCATGAGACGAACACGTATGCAAATGCAATGCACATGATGACATGATATGAAAATGCATGACATGACAAAATACAAAACGAAAGACAAAACCCGACAACGGAGGGAAAAAACATATCACATAGCCGAAAATGGCAAGAGTCGGAGTTACAAATATGGCAAGTTACATGCGGGGTGTTACAAAAGGCCCCTTTGCCGTCCGCTTCAGAAAGCAGGCGGCAAAGAAGCTCTTTATCATAGCCTACTTTGCAGGAGCCTTTTGCCGTCCGCGGCAGACGGCAAAGGCCTTCGCCGTCCGCCATCCTTGCCTTTGTCGTCTGCCGTGGCAGACGGCAAATAAGCAAATTCCAGTAGTGCGATAGCCTCGAGAAAACGCCATGAACTGTCGTTTAAAGCAGCCAACCTCGTCGCGGTGTCTCAACGGTGGCCTCGACGGCGAGGTGCTCCTCCAAGATCTGGAGGTCAGCACGAATGGCAGCCATCGCGACCTCATCCGCGCGTGCGGCCGCGATTTGCTTCTCCGCTGCCAAATGCTCCTTGAGATCCTGGCTATACTGCATGCACCATGGCTTAGGCCGGTACATATTTGGTGGAGGGGTCGGTGATTTGGGTGGTAGGTGTCGCCCTCGCGCCGGCGGTCGGGGCATGTGGGATGTGGAAGGAGGAGGAGGATGGGGGTCGGGTGTGGATTACTTGCCTCGATAGGCGAGGCCGAGCAGCGTGAAGGAGGGTCGCCGGCGAGGAGGCGGCGCTGCAAGCAAGGAGTGAAGGTTTCAACTTGGAAAGGAAGGTGGAAAGGGGGTAAATGTGGCTTTTGGTAACGGGGAGGGGGCGGGGAGGTAGATATTTCTGTCGAAGCCGAAAATTTGGAATCGCTTCAGCCAAAAAACTGGCGCGCAAAGTGTCATCAGACACGGTCCCTTATTCAGAACCGTGTACGATATTTGAACATCACAAACGATTCAGATAGCTTAACCCGTGTGTGATGAGTTTGAATGTCAAAAATTTTGGTTCGAATTTCCATGGTTACAGTGGTCGTCCATGTCATTGCATAATTTGGGTACACAAAGGAGACTACAACATACCCACACCTCTTAATCGAGCAAGTTCAGCAATTAAACAGAGCTAGCTGACCTAAACATTACTCTAACTAATTAAAGACCGGCGCTCTTAATTAAACAAAACAAAGAGTATTACTACGGCTGGTGCTCGTCGATCTCCGCCGCCGCCTCCATGTCCAGCTCGCGCCCGACGATCTCCTGGGGAAGGAGCTCCATGGCATCAATCGCACCATACTCAGCAAGCATCTTGCCATCCGCGTCCGCCATATCTTGGAATAGGCTGCCACGAGGAGGGCGTGGGCGTCCGCGATCTGGGCTTTGGTGGGCTCCGTCGTGGCAAGGTATGCCGCGCAGGAACAGATGGTTGCTCGAACTCTCTCGGTGATTGCCAACTCTTCGGCCGTGGGTTGCCGACCTTTGTCAGAGAATCTTCCTTCGATTTGTGCGGTGAGCGCCACGAGCTGGGCGTGGACGGCCTCGACATGGTGGTGGGCGGCCTCCATCAGGGCTAAGGCCACCGCTGCGGAACGGACAACTGCTGTGCCGCTCTCGCCAGTTGCTATCCCCGAGGCAGATGCTGCTGCCGCCGCTTGAGAAGCAACAACGGCCGTTTGGGCTGTCTTGGCTGCCCGGACGCAGATTGCGGTCGCCCTCACGAAGCTTGTTAGCACACGCCTAGCGGCTGCGGCCGCACTCTCGCTGGAGTGGGCCGCCGAAGTTGCCCTCATGACGCGGGTCCATGTCCCCATCTTTCACCGGTGACGATTGAACAGTGAAATGATATTTGGAGAGTGAGCTAGTGTGCTTGACACGCTGGCTGTGGACTATAGCCGACGCACCTTCTCGCGTAAGCCATAAGCGTACTATACGCCGACGGTGCTCCAAGATATTTTGTGCTGCATCTCACACGGTTGTTGATAATAAACTGTGTGCGATCTACTTGATTTTTCGTCTTGATTTGAATTACGTAATGGGGTCACAGCTGCAAAGGATGGTGTTTGAATTGCTAGAACTTTTATCTGCAGTGAACATGCAACCATAGGTGTGTCGTCAAAAAAATTGGAATTATTCAGGGTTCGTTTGGACGTTTTTATACATTAACTTGGTTTTGTAGGCATTTCGGGTGCATTATTGAAATTTTAACTACATGCACATGCTCAAGTGCATATAAACCGGTTGAAAAATCAAATCCGTGTCCTTGGTTGCATGCTTAGGTCCCATGCAAGAAATGGAAATGAATGTCAAACACCCAGCCATCGTCACTCGGCCGCAAACATTGAGATACTTGGTTTTTAAATTCTAGTAAATCCAAAACTCGTCTGAAATTCATGAAACTTGGCATGCTATCATGCAGCAGCATCAACATGCCGTGGTAAATTTGTTGTCCCATTTGGGGTTGGTTTGGGTATAAGCTTCTCACAAACCAGAGCTTCTCACAACAAGCATGATGGTTTCGGTAGGGAACGCCCCACCTTTGGGAACGAAAGGATATCTGTTGCCTCTTATTGCTTCCAAATTTTTTTCTCGTGTCAACATAGAACAATAGGAGTGTTGTGTTATTTTTTGTGATTTTTCGGGGTTCGTTTGGACATTTTTATGCATTAAGTGAATTTTCAATGCGTTTATGTGCATAATTCAAATTTGAACTACATGCACATGCTCGAGTGCATATAAATTGGTTGAAAAATCAAATTTGTGTCCTTCGGTGCATGCTTAGGTCCCATGCAAGAAATGGGAATGAATTTCAAACACCCTGCCACCGTCACTCAGCCGCAAACATTGAGATACATGTCTTTTAAATTCTAGTAAAGCCAAAACTCGTCTGAAATTCATGAAACTTGGCATGATATCATGGAGCGGCATCAACATGCCGGGGTAAATTTTTTGTCCGATTTGGGGCAGGTTTGGGTATAAGCTTCTCACAAACCAGAGCTTCTCACAACAAGCGCGATGGTTTCGGTAGGGAACGTGCCACCTTTGTGGACGAAATGATATCTGTTGCCTCTGATTGCTTTCAAAAAATTTCGAGTGTCAACATAGAACAACAGGAGTGTTGTGTTAAAATTTGAAATTTTTCGGGGTTTGTTTGGACATTTTTATACATTAACTGGGTTTTCCAAGCATTTTATGCGCATAATTCAAATTTGAACTACATGCACATTCTTCTGTGCATATAAACTGCTTGAAAAATCAAATATGTGTCGTTGGTTGCATGCTTAGGTCCCATGCAAGAAATGGGAATGAATTTCAAACACCGTGCCACCGTCACTCAGCCGCAAACATTGAGATACCTGGTTTTTAAATTCTAGTAAATCAAAAACTCGTCTGAAATTCATGAAACTTGGCATGCTATCATGGAGCGGCATCAACATGCCGTGGTAAAATTTTTGTCCCATTTGGGGCAGGTTTGGGTATAAGCTTCTCACAAACCAGAGCTTCTCACAACAAGCATGATGGTTTCGGTAGGGAACGTGCCACCTTTGGGGACGAAATGATATCCGTTGCCTCTGATTGCTTTCAATTTTTTTCGAGTGTCAACATAGAACAACAGGAGTGTTGTGTTCAATTTTGGAATTTTTCGCGGTTCGTTTGGACATTTTTATACATTAACTAGGTTTCCCAGGCATTTTATGCGCATAATTCAAATTTGAACTGCATGCACATTCTCCAGTGCATATAAACTGGTTGAAAAATCAAATATGTGTCCTTGGTTGCATGCTTAGGTCCCATGCAAGAAATGGGAATTAATTTCAAACACCTTGCCACCATCACTCGTCCGCAAACATTGCGATACCCGGTTCAAAACTCATCTGAAATTCATGAAACTTGGCATGCTATCATGGAGCGGCATCAACATGCCGTGGTAAATTTTTTGTCCCATTTGGGGCAGGTTTGGGTATAAGCTTCTCACAAACCAGAGCTTTTCACAACAAGCGTGATGGTTTCGGTAGGGAACGTGCCACCTTTGGGGACGAAACGATATCCGTTGCCTCTTATTGCTTTCAAAAAAATTCAAGTGTCAACATAGAACAACAGGAGTGTTGTGTTCAATTTTGGAATTTTTCAGGGTTCGTTTGGAAATTTTTATACATTAACTGGGTTTTCCAAGCATTTTATGTGCATAATTCAAATTTGAACTACATGCACATTCTCCATTGCATATAAACTGGTTGAAAAATCAAATATGTTTCCTTGGTTGCATGCTTTGGTCCCATGCAAGAAATGGGAATGAATTTCAAACACCCTGCCACCGTCACTCGGCCGCAAACATTGAGATACATGGCTTTTAAATTCTAGTAAATCCAAAACTCGTTTGAAATTCATGAAACTTGGCATGCTATCATGGAGCAGAATCAACATGCCGTGGTAAATTTTTTGTCCCATTTGGGGCAGGTTTGGGTATAAGATTCTCACAACAAGCATGATGGTTTCGGTAGGGAGCGTGCCACCTTTGGGGACGAAACGATATCCGTTGCCTCTTATTGCTATAAAAATTCTCTAGTGTCAACATAGAACAACAGGAGTGTTGTGTTTACTTTTGGAATTTTCGGGGTTTGTTTGGACATTTTTATACATTAACTGGGTTTTCTAGGCATTTCATGTGCATAATTCAAATTTGAACTACATGCACAAGCTCCAGTGCATATAATTTGGTTAAAAAAAATCAAATCTGTGTCCTTCGGGGCATGTTAGGTCCCATGCAAGAAATGGGAACGAATTTCAAACACCTGGGCACTGTTGATTGCCGGCAAAACGTTGAGATACTTTGTTTTTAAATTCTAGTAAATCCTAAACTCGTCTGAAATTCATGAAACTTGGCATGCTATAATGGAATGGCACCCGACATGTTGTGGTATTTTTCGTGTCCATTTTGAGAGAAGGCGCACTTGAATAACAGCCAACAAAGGCATTTTGAAACAAATAGCTGCCACTGTAACATCTCAAACGTTTTGTATAATTTAAATTGTGTGCGTTCTGTTAACCATTCACGTGACGCCACGCCTCACTCTTTTAATGGCTAGGAGGTGCCGTGCGGACAGGTGCTTGAGTGCTTGACTAAACGGAAGGCGTGCGAGCTGTACTCCAATGCGGAGGCTCAACGGGAAGCGTGCACGCTGTACGCCGCGCAGGCTCACCGGGAAGCCAGCCCTTTGACTTCCATGGCCACCCACCTTGCTCGCATCCTCTTCATTAATGGCGCCCGAGCCGCAGTTTATTCGGTTTTTAAATATAAAACACTCATCGCAAACGTTTTAGTTAGAACACCCGTATGCAAACTGACAGCTTCCCCAGGAAGCCAAGGGAAAATGTGCTGAGCAGGATTTGTGCAGCTCTTGATCGCAATCGTTTTAGATAGAACACCCGTATGCAAAGTGAGAGCTATGGTCTTCCCCCTTGAGGGAGTCCTGGATTAGGGGGTCCTCGGACTGCCGGACTATATACTTTGGCCGGACTGTTGGACTATGAAGATACAAGATTAAAGACTTCGTCCCGTGCCGGGTGGGACTCTCCTTTGCGTGGAAGGCAAGCTTGGCAATTCGGATATGTAGATCTCCTCCCTTGTAACCGACTCTGTGTAACCCTAGCCCCCTCCGGTGTCTATATAAACCGGAGGGTTTAGTTCGTAGGACAACAATCACAATCATAATCATAGGCTAGCTTCTAGGGTTTATCCTCTACGATCTCGTGGTAGATCAACTCTTGTAATAATCATATCATCAAGATGAATCAAGCAGGAAGTAGGGTATTACCTCCATCGAGAGGGCCCGAACCGGGGTAAACATCGTGTCCCCTGCCTCCTGTTACCATCCGCCTTAGATGCACAGTTCGGGACCCCCTACCCGAGATCCGCCGGTTTTGACACCGGCATTGGTGCTTTCATTGAGAGTTCCACTATGCCGTCACCGTAAGGCTAGATGGCTCCTTCGATCATAGGCAACGATGTGATCCAGGGTGAGGTTCTCCTCCCCGGACAGATCTTCGTATTCAGCGGCTTCATAATACCGGCCAACTCGCTTGGCCATCTGGAGCAGATCGAGAGCTACACCCCTGGCCATCAGGTCAGGTTTGGAAACTTGAACTATACTGCCGACATCCGCGGAGACTTGATCTTCGACGGATTCGAGCCCATGTCAGGTGCACCGCACAATCACGACGAGCATGACTTAGCTCTGCCATCGGACAGTGTTCGGGAGATCACACCTGCAACTACCCCGACCCTCTATCCGGAACAAATCGCGCCATTCGAGGACGGGTGGATGGACCCCGCCACGGAGGCCGCACACTCAGCGGCGGTAGAGCCGAATACTGACTTCACCTCCTATGAGAGCTGTGTCACCAGACCCTTGGATTCGTCGCCGGCCACAGGCTCCGAACCGCTTGCGTCCGTGCCTATCGAATCTGATTGGGCACCGATCATGGAGTTTACCTCCGCGGATATCTTTCAGCACTCGCCCTTGGGCGACGTGCTAAACTCATTAAGGTCCCTCTCCTTGTTAGGAGATCCTTGGCCGAACTATGTCCGGCTCGAGTGGGAAGCGGACGACAAAGAAATTCGTTCCCCACCCACCACCCACTTAATAGCCACTGTCGAGGACTTAACCGACATGCTTAATTTCGACTCCGAAGACATCGACGGTATGGACGATGATGCAAGAGAGGAACAGGAACCACCGCCCACAGGGCGCTGGACAGCCACTTCATCATATGATATATACATGGTGGATACACCCAAAGAAAACAACGACGAGGAATGGAAGGATGCAACAAAGGATAATTCCCTTGAAAAGCAACCAAAGCGACAACGTAGGCGCCGCTCCAAATCCCGCCTCAGTAAAAACAGCGATAACAGCGCAAGAAAGAATAATACCCCGATCGACTCCAAAGGAAATGACAACCACATGGACCCAGCGATGGAGCAGGATGAGCCAGCGGATGGTGAACATAGTACGGAGCCGCTGTCCGATCACGGCGATGCCGAGGGTAAAAGTCATCAACCTGTCTCCGGAGAGGAGAACAGTCCGGACGACGATGCACACATCATCCCGGAAAGGCACTTGGAATAAGAGAACCTCCATAGAAGGCTCATTGCCACCGCAAGGAGCCTGAAGAAGCAGAAGCAAAGGCTTAAGGCCGTGCAGGATACGCTCAACAGCAGATGGAACAAGGTGCTTGACACCGAAGAAAAGTACGGTGACAGTCGCCACACAAAGAGCTATCCAAAGCGCAAACTGCCGCCTGAATTCGACGACGAGGCTTTAGAGCCCATTCAGCCGAAAAATAAAACGGCCGATCAGCTCGACCGACCACCCCGTGGGCGCGATAGGGCGGCTAACGACGTCGCACACAAGTCAGCGCACGATTTACGTTAGGACCCGCATGAAAAAGCCGGTATGGCAAGGTCCATCTACGGATCTAGGAAGTGCGCTCCGGCACAGAATCATGGCCGCCCAAACGACTATACTGACCGAATAACAGCTCGGAATCAAAACCGAACACTACAACCATCAGAAGAATGCCATGACACAACCAAATACAGGGGTGCCGCACACCCCCTATGCTTCACCGATGAGGTGCTGGATCATGAATTTCCAGAGGGATTCAAACCCGTGAACATAGAGGCATACGACGGAACGACGGACCCTGGGGTTTGGATTGAGGACTTTATCCTTCACATTCACATGGCTCGCGGAGATGATCTCCATGCCATCAAATACCTGCCCCTCAAGTTGAAAGGACCAGCTCGGCACTGGCTGAAAAGTCTCCCCGAAAACTCAATTGGAAGTTGGGAAGAGCTTGAGGGTGCTTTTAGGGCTAATTTTCAAGGGACCTATGTCCGTCCTCCGGATGCAGACAATTTAAGTCACAGCCCGGAGAGTCAGCCCGAAAGCTTTGGAACAGATTTCTCACGAAGAAGAATCAAATCGTCGACTACCCGGATGCTGAAGCCTTAGCGGCTTTCAAACACAGTGTCCGGGACGAATGGCTCGCCAGACACCTCGGCCAGGAAAAACTGATGACAATGGCAGCCCTAACAAGCCTTATGACCCGCTTTTGCGCGGGCGAAGACAGTTGGCTGGCCCGTAGCGGCACCAGCGACCCAGGCACATCCGAAGTCAGGGATGGCAACGGGAAACCGCGACGCAATAAAAGCAAGCGTCAAAACAATGAAGACAGCCCAGACAATACGACGGCAAACGCCAGATTCAAGGGCTCTCGACCCGGTCAACGGAAAAAGCCATTTAAAGGCAGCAGAGATGGATCGTCCAGCCTATACAAGATTCTAGACAGAATATGTCAGATTCATGGCACCTCCGACAAACTTGCAAATCATACGAATAGAGAATGTCGGGTCTTCAGGCAGGCCGGCAAGCTAAATGCCGAACACAAGGGGAGGGAGACACCAAGTAAAGACGAGGACGAGCCTCGCCAGCCGAACACTAGGGAACAGAAAAAATTCCCGCCAGAGGCCAAAACAGTGAACATGATCTACACAATTCACATACTGAAGAGGAGGCGCCAACGTGCACGCCGAGACGCATACACCGTGGCGCCCTTCACCCCCAAGTTCAACCCTTGGTCGGCCTGCCCGATCACTTTCGATCGCAGGGATCACCCGACTAATATCCGACACGGAGGATCGGCTGCCTTGGTGCTAGACCCAATAATTGACGGATACCTCACCCGAGTCCTTATGGACGGCGGCAGTAGTCTTAATCAGATATATCAGGACACTGTCCGCAAAATGGGGATAGACCCGACAAGAATCAGCCAAAGCAATAATACCTTTAAAGGAGTAATACCAGGCCCAGAGGCCCGCTGCACGGGCTCTCTAGTGCTAGAGGTTGTATTCGGTTCTCCCGACAACTTCCGACGCGAAGAATTAACCTTCGACATCGCTCCATTCCTAAGCGGCTTTCACGCACTACTCGGAAGAACGGCCTTCGCTCGTTTTAATGCAGTACCGCATCACGCTTATCTTAAGCTTAAGATGCCCGTTCCACGTGGCATCATCGCAGTTAGCGGAAACACAGAGCGTTCCTTACGTGCGGAGGAATACGTGGCGGCTCTAGCAGCCGAACACTGAACGACCTCTCCAACCAGAATGAATTATCGGTCGTCAAGACCGCGGACACGGTTAGACGAGTCCGGCGCACCACTAGTTGTAGCATCTCAGATAAACCTGAGATTGGGTCGAGGAATATACCCCCATAGGTGGTGCTAGGGGCTTCCCGCATGTAAAAAGGGCTACAGTTTGGCTTGACCCTATTAATAGAATAATAGATCTCAGTTTAATGGTTCATTAAGAATAACCAATTTTTCGCACGAAGACTTTCACCTGGGCTTTTCTCTTTTACAGATGATCATCGTGCTACACCCTTCCAGGATACGGCACAACGGAGACACATGCGTAGACGTGCAGCAGGGCCCCGCTCAAAGGTTTTTTTTAGATTAAGACCCTGTGTAAACCTTTTTTACTGTCTCTTGTTGGTTTACACCCTTCGGATACTCAACACAACCGAGAGGGATGCTGGCGTTATTGGTGTTTTGTCACGTCAGACTAATGCATGTACCTGGAAATTCAGGGCTCATTATCGAGGGCGTTACTCAGCCCAGTATATGTTGTAAAGTCCGAATACCTTAGGGAGTGTTCGGCGTCGCGAGTTTGGCCTTATATGCATCAGCTCCGAATCATGTCTTTGGTCAATAGTTGGGTTTGCCCGGCTCCCGTGTTTTGCTACCTTACGTTCCGCTCTATCGGCTAAGGTGGCACCGGGAGAACTGCTGCGATTGTGCCCTGGTTCAGCTGGATGAGCACCTCAGTAGAGAAAGCCGAAAACTGACTGTCATGATAAAGCGCGAGACTGGTCAACCACTCGATGACTCAGCGGAATCCTCGCGATTCCTCCGCATTAACGAAGGACCGGTTTCCCGGTCATGTATGTACGCACATCGTATTCGGATGAGCGCGGAAGTACCAGGGGCTGTATAGTAGCCCCACCGTCAAGCTCCTATGGCTAAGTGAAAGTGTTAAAGCTATATAGTCCGATTGCCTTGTTCACCGCGCCATCACCTCCTTAATGGACCAAGACGTTGGATCAAGTGTGAATACGCGCTTTTTTGAACACCCCTGCATTATATGCGTGGGGGCTGAAGCCGACGACTGCAAACTTTCAGGTTATATACATACATAAACGGCCGCACAGGAGGCACCATAATACTTCCAGGCAAAAGTATAAACACAACCTTTCTAATCCAAATAGCATTGTTTTTACAATTGGGATACATGTCACTCGAACATGATACTCTTCGAGCACTGAGCCTCTATTAAACGAGCGCCTTCTAGGACTTCATCAAAATAGTGCTCGGCCGGGACCTGGCCTACGGCCGGACCCCGGGTTGCAATAGCGATGGCCTCCATCTCTGCCCAGTAAGTCTTAACACGGGCAAGAGCCATCAGCGCACCCTCTATGCACGCCGACCTCTTTACAGCGTCGATATGCGGCACAACACCAAGGAATCGTTGCACTAAAGCGAAATAACTATTCGGCCTTGGTCCCTTTGGACAAAGATGATCCACGACAGACCTCATGGCAAGTCCGGACAACCTATGGAGCTCGGCCCACTCGGCCATTTGTTCAGTTAACAGCAGCGGACGCGTTGGAGCACTAAACTGCGACCAGAACAACCTTTCCACTTCATGATCTCCCTGATCTTTGAAAAACTCAGTCGCATCAGTAGCACTCATTGCCAAATCCGAGTACGCGTCTGCAGCACTCCATAATTTATCCAGAGGGGCATACTTCGGATCTCCGAACTTCGTCCGCAACAAAAAGGGCTTCCTAGCCGTGATATCTCCGGCCTGACGGAGCTCCTTCTTCGTCGCTCTGATTTTAGAGCGGGTTTCCTTGGCTACTCCCATGGCTTTCTTCAGGTCAGCCGCTTTCGCTTGGCTTTCCTTTTCAAGAAGCTCATATCGGCCGGCGGCATCTTTCAGCTCAACAACCATCTTGGCTATTTTATGTTCGCTCTGGCGATGAGCAGCCTATTCGGCTCTTAACTCTTCGGCCGCCTTTAGGGCGGCCGCATCACTTCTCCTAGCTTATTCCTTGGCTCGGGCAAGTTCTGCCCGAAGGGTCTCCACGGCGGCAGCTCCATCTGCAGTCACAGCATATTATAGATACTAGCATCATGCTCCTCTTAATATTCATTGACCGCCCGAAAATACATACCCTGTGCCTCGTCAAGCCGCCTGTTCACAAGCGCGATGTCGGCATCTGCCGCATTAAGCTGCCGCCTCAGTTCGGTAAACTCAGCAGTCCGACCAGGCACCGAACCCTCAGCCGCCTGCACATAAAAGCAGCACGATCATTACCTGGGACTATGATCCTCTGTTTGCCGCCTTTGGACGGCAACCAGAGTCTCAGGGGCTACTATTTGTATAGAGCACACCTAGTGTGTGCGGTACCGTCAAAATACATATATTACTTTGCGTACCTCAAAGCCTCTTAGCAGGCTCGTAAAAGCTTCATGCAACCCACTTTTGGCGGATGAAATCCTCTCAACCACCATACCCATTAAAGTACGATGCGCCTCTGAGATGGCCGCTTGCTCCAGAAGACCCATCAGTGCGTCCGGTTGGGCACCATACAGCCCCGAACTCTTTTTATTGCTCTCCTTAGGAGCCGAATACTCCGGACTTCGGGTGGCTGAAGGGTTACCTTCTAGCCTTGGCGGATCAGGAGAAATCCTCCGTGACGACACCTCAGGGTCGTCCGCCCCATGAGGCGGGGAGGCAGGGGGAGGCATTTCGCTCTCCATCATCTCTGGAAGAAGATCCCCCGAAGACAAACTCTGTTGAGAAGGGCTACGAGCCGGGCTGCAAGATATATGTCTCGGTTATTGTCCTCGGAGATAAAGCAGGATATATTTACCAAAGTACTCCTGTTCACTTACAGCTCGGTGGAGGTCTGGCCCCCTTGCGGGCACTGTGCGGTAAGGACGCCCTTCGGGGCAGGGCCCCCTGGCGAAGGTTTCTTCCCTCGTTTGGAAACCTCCGTTTCCAAGTCTTCAGAGGCGGTCCTTTTCCTTCCTTGGGGAGATGGGATTCTAGATTCTTCTCCCCGATTATCCTCCTTCGCGAAGATACCAATTCCCCCGGTTTGGATGTGTAATGTGTGAAGCCTGCTTTCGGCTTCTTTATTCCTCCATTTATCTTCCCCTGATGGCATTTGATAAGGTGCGTGCTCAAGCATCCTGGCCAGTACAGGATCCGGTGAGCCTTCGGGAAGGGGGGCCGAACACCTGATCCTCTCCGCCTTTCTTATCCAGTCCTGGCCGAGAGCAATTTTTTCAGAATGATGTTGTGACAAATAAAAAGACAACATGTTCGGCCGCTGTCGGGGATATACCCCGCGGTATGACCCGGCCGGAAGTATGACCCGGCCGGACCTGGCGCTTCATCGTGACCCACCGGAGGATTGGCGACTCATAGGTCTGGCGGTTCACTGGTGTGATGACTCACGAGCCTGGCGACTTAATGATGGCCCCGACGGCGGGTCAGACAGAAGAGTAGGCCCAAAGCCCAGAAGGCCGGCTCATGTTATGGTGGGCCGGTTTATGAAGAAAGGCATAAAGAATATTCTCCTACCAAGGAAGCGAGACCCGAACTTGTATTCAGCTTGTAAGAAAAGATAGACTAGTCCTAGTCCTACTAGGACTCCACATGTAACCCGCCCTCTAACTTATATAAGGAGGGGCAGGGCACCCCAAAGAGGGACAAGGGGACAGGGAACAATCTCTAGGGCTAAACACCGAGAGCCGGCCAAGCCGGCGACTCTCCCGTGATCATAATGAGACCTAGCCTCAAACAGCACGTAGGGTTGTTACCGGATGATGTTTCCCGGGGCCCGAAGCTGTCTAAACCCTTGTCTTGTGCGTTGATCCGCCCTGCATCTCTCATCCCAATCAACCCCTCTCAAGCTACTACATAGATGCGCTGGCCTCACGACTAAGTCCTCACGCTAAGGACATCTGCCGTGACAATTCCACGACAGCCGCAGAATTACTTACATGGGTATCTAAACGGTTGCAGTTGAGACCCACATCCTCGGTGGTGTCCGGACACTTTATTCGTGATCCGAAAAACAATCCATACATCTCTTCGAGCGTCACGCCGAAGAATTGCTGAATGGTTCGCGGTCCTCCCGGGTTGAACTCCCACATACGGAGAGATCGACATTGGCATGGCAGGACCCAACGAACTAGCATAACTTGCATTACCTTGACAAGACTGACATCCCTCTTGAGGAGATCTCGGATGTGACTTTGCAATGTCAGCACGTCATTAACTGACCCCCAGTCCAGCCCCTTGTTGACCCATGACGCCAGTTGCGGCGGAGGGCCCGAGCGGAAGGCGGGGGCAGCCGCCCACTTTGTACCTCAGGGAGCTGTGATGTAGAACCACTCCCGTTGCCATAAGTTGGACACCTCCGGGAAGGAACCCTTTGGCCATAGAGCATCAACGCCTTTGCTTATTATGGCACCTCCGCATTCTGTGTGTCACCCATTGATCGTTTTCGGCTTCAAATTGAAGGTCTTGAGCCATAAGCCGAAGTGTGGGGTGATGCGGAGGAAGGCCTCACACACGACGATAAACGACGAGATGTGAAGGATGGAATCTGGAGCCAGATCGTGGAAATCGAGCCTGTAATAGAACATAAGCCCTCTAACAAAGGGATCAAGATTAAAGCCTAACCCTCGGAGGAAGTGGGAAACAAATATGACACTCTCGTTGGGTTCGGGAGTGGGGATGACCTGCCCTTGAGCAGGCAGCCTGTGCGGGATTTCGGCGGTCAGATACCTGGCTTCCCTTAGCTTCTTGATGTCCTCCTCTGTGACAGAGGAGGCCATCCACCAACCTTGAAGGTTGGATCCGGACATGGTTGAAGGTCCAAAGTGCTTAGCCTGAGCCTTGGGTGTTGGAACTCGAGGTGGGGGAAGACAAGGATCGAGCGTGGGAAGAAAAGGACAGGCCTTGGCCCCCTTTATAAAGAGGGTGAATATCAAGCGTCCTCCGCGTGGCCATTTGGAACTTGCCTAAAATCGTGGAGTCATACTAACAAGCACGATTGGGTTACCCACACCCATATTGATGAGAATCCCGTGATAAGGGGAACACGATCTCTGCTTCGACAAGACGTGCCAATAAAACCGCCTCGTAACACGTGCAGTGGCAAGCTGGAAAAAACAGTTCGTAATGATCAGACCACGACACGATGTCACGTTATGACAAGTTGTGAGCACATTAGATTTGTGGAATATTATACTCTCTACGGTGGTATGTGGAATTTGTTTTGCAGAGCCGGACACGATCCTTGTGTTCAAAATCTTCTATGGAGTATTCGGAGAAGGAACCCGCCTTGCAATGCCGAAGACAATCTGTGCGCCGGACTCATCGTCATTGAAGCCTGGTTCAGGGGCTACTGAGGGAGTCCTGGATTAGGGGGTCCTCGGACTGCCGGACTATATACTTTGGCCGGACTGTTGGACTATGAAGATGCAAGATTGAAGACTTCGTCCCGTGTCCGGGTGGGACTCTCCTTTGCGTGGAAGGCAAGCTTGGCAATTCAGATATGTAGATCTCCTCCCTTGTAACTGACTCTGTGTAACCCTAGCCCCCTCCGGTGTCTATATAAGCCGGACGGTTTAGTCCGTAGGACAACAATCACAATCATAATCATAGGCTAGCTTCTAGGGTTTAGCCTCTACGATCTCGTGGTAGATCAACTCTTGTAATACTCATATCATCAAGATGAATCAAGCAGGAAGTAGGGTATTACCTCCATCGAGAGGGCCCGAACCTGGGTAAACATTGTGTCCCCTGCCTCCTGTTACCATTAGCCTTAGACGCACAGTTCGGGACCCCCTACCTGAGATCCGCCGGTTTTGACACCGACACCCCTTAAGTCGAGGGAAAATCCGCAGCGCAGGATTTGTGCATCCCTTCAACGCAAACGGTTGTTTTGGATGAGCCGTGTGCAACCACGTACAAACAATTTGGTAAGATTTGCATCTGTCATATTGGGTATGTTGCCATTTGTCAAACTGGAAAGATTTACATTTGTTAATCTAGTAACGTTGCCATTTGTCAATCCTTGGAACACTGCGATTTGTCAAAATATGCAGCTAGAAATCACTAGCACTATCTAATTTTTGCAACTAAAATTCAGTAATTAAGCATAGATTTCATTCATAGATTAAGCAGTCGTTCTTAATTTATACAAACAGTTCAACTCGACAGCTGAACCAACCAAACTTTTCCCCAATTGTTGCCAACCATGTACTGAAATAGCTAGTTCAACTATATATACTAGCTAATTTTAAGTACGCTGTACAGTTCGACCACACATCTATAGTCAGATGAACTGAACAAAATAGCCCCTAAATACTACTACTACTACCACGGAGGGGCTTTGTGCTACTTCCGGCAACCTCTCCTCTGCCGAGCACGCTCAGTAAGAGGCAGAGGAGGAGGAGGAGCCTACTGACGAGCTGGAGAAATGCAATACGGTGCCTCCCGCAGCTGCACGTTCAGCGATGCTCGCCAGCTCAAACGAACACTGCTGCTCCAGCCGATCCCTCTCGAAGCGGCCGGACTGCTCATAGATCTCCTGATTCCTCGCCTCTGCGTCGGCGTGTGCTGCGGCCACGACTGCGGTAAGGCTCTTTGTGTGGTCGACAAGGCGCTCCTCCTCCTCCCGCAGGAACTCGATGTAGGGCGCAAGGTCGCTGACGCACATGCAGGCCTCCATCTCCGCCTCTATCCTTCGGGCGGCGGTGGCGGAGCGGGTGTTGATCCCGGCGGTCGACGGTGGGCTGGCGGCCATGACCACCACCTCCCGCCTTCGGGCCGCGGTGGCGGAGCGGGTGATAGCCACGGTGGCCGACAGTGGGGTGGCGGCCACGACGGCCACCTCCCGTCTTCGGGCCGCGGCGGCAGAGCGGGAGATGGCCCTGGCTTTCTGAAGGAAATATGCCCTAGGGGCAATAATAACGTTGTTATTTATATTTCCTTATATCATGATAAATGTTTATTATTCATGCTAGAATTGTATTAACCGGAAACTTAGTACATGTGTGAATACATAGACAAACAGAGTGTCACTAGTATGCCTCTACTTGACTAGCTCGTTGGATCAAAGACGGTTAAGTTTCCTAGCCATAGACATGAGTTGTCATTTCATCAACGGGATCACATCATTAGAGAATGATGTGATTGACTTGACCCATTCCGTTAGCTTAGCACTTGATCGTTTAGTTTATTGCTATTGCTTTCTTCATAACTAATACATGTTCCTATGACTATTATATTATGCAACTCCCAAATACCGGAGGAACACTTTGTGTGCTATCAAACGTCACAACGTAACTGGGTGATTATAAATATGCTCTACACGTGTCTCCGATGGTGTTTGTTGAGTTGGCATAGATTGAGATTAGAATTTGTCACTCCGAGTATCGGAGAGGTATCTCTGGGCCCTCTCGGTAATGCACATCACTATAAGCCTTGCAAGCAATCTGACTAATGAGTTAGTTGTGGGATGATGCATTACGGAACGAGTAAAGAGACTTGCCGGTAACGAGATTGAACTAGGTATTGAGATACCGACGATCGAATCTCGGGCAAGTAACATACCGATGACAAAGGGAACAACGTATGTTGTTATGTGGTTTGACTGATAAAGATCTTCGTAGAATATGTGGGAGCCAATATGAGCATCCAGGTTCCGCTATTGGTTATTGACCGGAGATGAGTCTCGGTCATGTCTACATAGTTCTCGAACCCGTAGGGTCCGCACGCTTAACGTTCGGTGACGATCGGTATTATGAGTTTATGTGTTTTGATGTACCGAAGGTTGTTTGGAGTCCCGGATGTAATCACGAACATGACGAGGAGTCTCGAAATGGTCGAGACATAAAGATCTATATAACGGATGGCTATGTTTGGACATCAGAATGGTTCTGGGTGAGTTCGGACATTTACCGGAGTACCGGAGGTTACCGGAACCCCCCGGGGAGTATATGGGCCTTATTGGGCTTTAGTGGGAGAGAGGAGGAGGTGGCCAAGGAAGGGGCGCGCCCCCCAAGCCCAATCCGAATTGGGTGGGGGGCCGCCCCCCTTTCCTTCCCCCCTCTCTCCTCCTTCCTTCCTCTCCTATTCCAACTAGGGAAGGGGGAATGCTACTCCTGGTGGGAGTAGGACTCCGCTAGGGCGCGCCATAGAGAGGGCCAGCCCTCCCCCTCCTCCACTCCTTTATATACGGGGGAGGGGGGGCACCCCATAGACACACAAGTTGATCATTGTCTTAGCCGTGTGCGGTGCCCCCTCCACATATTCCACCTCGGTCATATCGTTGTAGTGCTTAGGCGAAGCCCTGCGTCGGTAACTTTATCAACATCGTCATCACGCTGTCGTGCTGACGAAACTCTCCCTCGGCCTCAGCTGGATCTAGAGTTCGTGGGACGTCACCGAGCTGAACGTGTGCAGATCGCGGAGGTGCCGTACTTTCGATACTAGGATCGGTTGGATCGTGAAGGCGTTCGACTACATCAACCGCGTCACTTGACGCTTCCACTTACGGTCTACAAGGGTACGTGGACAACACTCTCCCGCTCGTTGCTATGCATCACATAGATCTTGCGTGATGGTAGGATTTTTTTTTGAAATTACTGCGTTCCCCAAAAGTGGCATCCGAGCCAGGTTTATGCATAGATGTTCTATGCATGAGTAGAACACAACATAGTCATACTGCTTACCAGCATGTCATACTTTGATTCGGCGGTATTGTTAGATGAAGCGGCCCGAACCGACATTACGCGTACGCTTACGTGAGACTGGTTCTACCGACGTGCTTTGCACACAGGTGGCTCGCGGGTGTCAGTTTCTCCAACTTTAGTTGAATCGAGTGTGACTATGCCCGGTCCTTGTTGAAGGTTAAAACATCACACTTGACGAAAAATCATTGTGGTTTTGATGCGTAGGTAAGAACGTTTCTTGCTCAGCCCATAGCAGCCACGTAAAGCTTGCAACAACAAAGTAGAGGATGTCTAACTTGTTTTTGCAGGGCATGTTGTGATGTGATATGGTCAAGACATGATGCTAAATTTTATTGTATGAAGAGTTATCGGCAACTGGCAGGAGCCATATGGTTGTCGCTTTATTGTATGCAATGCAATCGCCCTGTAATTGTTTTTACTTTATCATTAAGAAGTAGCTGAGGGAGTCCTGGACTAAGGGGTCCTCGGGCAGCCGGCCTATTATCCATGGGCCGGACTGATGGGCTGTGAAGACTTGAAGGCCGAAGACTGTACCCGTGTCCGGATAGGACTGTCCTTGGCGTGGAAGGCAAGCTTGGCGACCGACCATGAAGATTCCTTCTTATGTAACCGACTCTATGTAACCCTAGATCCCCCCGGTGTCTATATAAACCAGAGGGGTTAGTCCGGATAGCGAATACGCATTACCATAGTCATACAGGCTAGACTTCTAGGGTCTAGCCATTACGATCTTGTGGTAGATCAACTCTTGTAATACTCATATTCATCAAGATCAATCAAGCAGGAAGTAGGGTATTACCTCCATAGAGAGGGCCCGAACCTGGGTAAACATCATGTCCCCTATCTCCTGTTACCATCGATCCTAGACGCACAGTTCGGGACCCCCTACCCGAGATCCGCCGGTTTTGACACCGACAGTAGCGATAGTCGTAGAAACAATTGTTGGCGAGACAACAACGATGCTACGATGGAGATCAAGGTGTCACGCCGGTGACGATGGTGACCATGATGGTGCTTTGGAGATGGAGATCAAAAGCACAAGATGATGATGGCCATATCATATCACTTATATTGATTGCATGTGATGTTTATCCTTTATGCATCTTAGTTTGCTTAGTTCGGCGGTAGCATTATAAGATGATCTCTCACTAAATTTCAAGGTACAAGTGTTCTCCCTGAGTATGCACCGTTGCGAAAGTTCGTCGTGCCGAGACACCACATGATGATCGGGTGTGATAAGCTCTACGTTCACATACAACGGGTGCAAGCCAGTTTTGCACATGCAGAATACTCGGGTTAAACTTGACGAGCCTAGCATATGCAGATATGGCCTCGGAACACTAAGACCGAAAGGTCGAGCGCGAATCATATAGTAGATATGATCAACATAGTGATGTTCACCATTGAAAACTACTCCATCTCACGTGATGATCGGACATGGTTTAGTTGATTTGGATCACGTGATCACTTAGATGATTAGAGGGATGTCTATCTAACTAGGAGTTCTTAAGTAATTTGATTAATTGAACTTTAATTTATCATGAACTTAGTACCTGATAGTGTTTTGCATGTCTATGTTGTTGTAGATAGATGGCCCGTGCTGTTGTTCCATTGAATTTTAATGCGTTCCTAGAGAAAGCTAAGTTGAAAGATGATGGTAGCAACTACGCGGACTGGGTCCGTAACTTGAGGTTTATCCTCATTGCTGCACAGAAGAATTACGTCCTGGAAGCACCACTAGGTGCAAGACCCGCTGCAGGAGCAACGCCGGACGTTGTGAACGTCTGGCGGAGCAAAGCTGATGACTACTCGATAGTTAAGTGTGCCATGCTTTACGGCTTAGAACCGGGACTTCAATGATGTTTTGAACGTCATGGAGCATATGAGATGTTCCAGGAGTTGAAGTTAATATTTCAAGCAAATGCCCGGATTGAGAGATATGAAGTCTCCAATAAGTTCTATTGCTGCAAAATGAAGGAGAAAAGTTCTGTCAGTGAACTTATACTCAAAATGTCTGGGTATAACAATCACTTGATTCAGCTAGGAGTTAATCTTCTTGATGATAGTGTCATTGACATAATTCTTCAATCACTGCCACCAAGCTACAAGAGCTTCGTGATGAACTATAATATGCAAGGGATGGATAAGACAATTCCCGAGCTCTTCACAATGCTAAAGGCTGCGGAGGTAGAAATCAAGAAGGAGCATCAAGTGTTGAGGTCAACAAGACCACCAGTTTCAAGAAAAAGGGTAAAGGGAAGAAGGGGAACTTCAAGAAGAACGACAAGCAAGTTGCTGCTCAAGTGAAGAAACCCAAGTCTGGACCTAAACCTGACACTGAGTGCTTCTACTACAAAGGGACTGGTCACTGGTACTTGCGAACCATGCCTCATGGGCAAGATGACTAAAACTCCGTTCTCCGGAACAATGGAGCGAGCAACAAATTTATTGGAAATCATACATACTGATGTATGTGGTCCAATGAACATTGAATCTCGCGGCGGGTATCGTTATTTTCTGACCTTTGAGCAGATATGGGTATATCTACTTGATGAAACATAAGTCTGAAACATTTGAAAAGATTCAAAGAATTTCAGAGTGAAGTGGAAAATCGCCGTAACAAGAAAATAAAGTTTCTATGATCTGATCGTGGAGGAGAATATTTGAGTTATGAGTTTGGTCTTCGTTTGAAACAATGCAGAATAGTTTCGCAACTCACGCCACCCGGAACACCACAGCGTAATGGTGGGTCCGAACGTCGTAACCACACTTTATTAGATATGGTGCAATCTATGATGTCTCTTACTGATTTACCGCTATCGTTTTGGGGTTATGCTTTAGAGACGGCTGCATTCACGTTAAATAGGGCACCATCTAAATCCGTTGAGACGACACCTTGTGAACCGTGGTTTGGCAAGAAACCAAAGTTATCGTTTCTTAAAGTTTGGGGTTATGATGCTTATGTGAAAAAGCTTCAACCTGATAAGCTCGAACCCAAATCGGAGAAATGTGTCTTCATAGGATACCCAAAGGAGACTGTTGGGTACACCTTCTATCACAGATCCGAAGGCAAGACATTTGTTGCTAAGAATGGATCCTTTCTAGAGAAGGAGTTTATCTCGAAAGAAGTGAGTGGGAGGAAAGTAGAAATTGATGAGGTAACTGTACCTGCTCCCTTATTGGAAAGTAGTTCATCACAGAAATTAGTTCATGTGGTTCCTACACCAATTAGTGAGGAGGCTAATGATGATGATCATGTAACTTCAGATCAAGTTACTACCGAACCTCGTAGGTCAACCAGAGTAAGATCCGCACCAGAGTGGTACGGAAATCCTGTTCTGTAGGTCATGTTACTTGACCATGACGAACCTACGAACTATGAGGAAGCGATGATGAGCCGAGATTCCGCGAAATGGCTTGAGGCCATGAAATCTGAGATGGGATCCATGTATGAGAACAAAGTGTGGACTTTGGTGGACTTGCCCGATGAACGGCAAGCCATAGAGAATAAATGGATCTTCAAGAGGAAGACTGACGCTGATGGTAATGTTACTGTCTACAAAGCTCGACTTGTTGCGAAAGGTTTTCGAAAAGTTCAAGGAGTTGACTACGATGAGGCCTTCTCACCCACAGCGATGCTTAAGTCCGTCCGAATCATGTTAGCAATTGCCGCATTTTATGATTATGAAATTTGGCAAATGGATGTAAAGACTGCATTCCTGAATGGATTTCTGGAAGAAGAGTTGTATATGATGCAACCCGAAGGTTTTATCGATCCAAAGGATGCTAACAAAGTGTGCAAGCTCCAGCGATCCATTTATGGACTGGTGCAAGTATCTTGGAGTTGGAATAAACACTTTGATAGTGTGATCAAAGCATATGGTTTTATACAGACTTTTGGAGAAGCCTGTATTTACAAGAAAGTCAGTGGGAGCTCTGTAGCATTTCTAATATTATATGTGGATGACATATTGCTGATTGGAAATGATATAAAATTTTGGATAGCATAAAAGGATACTTGAACAAGAGTTTTTTAATGAAAGACCTCGGTGAAGCTGCTTATATATTAGGCATCAAGATCTATAGTGATAGATCAAGACGCTTAATTGGACTTTCACAAAGCACATACGTTGACAAAGTTTTGAAGAAGTTCAAAATGGATCAAGCAAAGAAAGGGTTCTTGCCTGTGTTACAAGGTATGAAGTTGAGTCAGACTCAATGCCCGACCACTGCAGAAGATAGAGAGAAAATGAAATTTGTTCCCTATTCTTCATCCATACACTACAAAAAAAATACTCTTCCATGATGATACGTGTTTGTCACAATAGGTCGCGTTTTTTGTCATGCATGTACATCCATGACGATTTTATGACAGAATCAAGATAGTCATACCTGTGCTGTCGTAGAAGTGTTCCATGACATTACCAAAATTATCTTCACGGAAGTGTCCACTTCCATGACGATAAATCGCGCGTCACAGAAGTGCTTTCGTCAAGGGTGACCGACACGTGGCATCCACCGTAACGGAACACCGTTAAGCTATGGGGTCGGGTTTTGGATCCGATAACCCGTTAACAGCCCCGACCAATGGGAAATTTCCACGTGTAAAATTCTTATTGGCCGGACGAAACACGTGTCAGCTCGTCAGTGGGTCAGATAGGCGCCTATGATATGTCGACACGTGCCACGGCCCACCACTGGCCCATTTAGCTTACAAAGCCGGCCCGTTTGACTTGGTCAAAAGTTAACGGGCTGGCCCATGAAAAGCCTGTTAACGGTCTCTTCGCAAATAGCCCATTTTACGGCCCGTTAACTCACGGCCCGTTAGGCCCTAAAGGAAATCGGCCTAACAACGTCATGTGGGCCGTCGAATATAACACTAGCCCATTTCACTTTCGGCCCATGTATGGCCCACGACGTCTTTCGGCCCATATGAGGCCTTCATATCTTTTGGCCCTTTACAGGCCCACGGTGACTCTAGCCCATAATGAACAGTAATTTTCTTTATACCCGTTAACGACCCGTGATTTACATGGGCCGTTTCCAGCCCGTGTTAGCTTTCGGCCTATTGACGGCCCATACATTCTTGGGCTCCTTTTCGGCCCTCGATTACTTCCGGCCCGTTACTGACCTGTTCCCCTAATGGGCCAAATTCGGCCCATGGCAAGAGTCGGCCCATTACTGGCCTGTTCCCCTAATGGGCCAAATTCGGCCCATGGCGGCCCGTTACTGGCCTGTTACCCTAATGGGCCAAATTCGGCCCATGGCAAGAGTCGGCCCGTTTCTGGCCTGTTAACCCGTTGCGCCGTTTCCAGCCCGTCCTATATTCTGGCCCATTAACGACTCGTTATGCCTGTGATAGAATTAAGCCTTTGCTGTCCTACGGCCTGTTAACGGCCTGTTACCATGCTGGGCCGATACCAATTACGCCCGATTACGGCCCATGTAGACCCATTTATCTGACGGCCCGAGGCCCACCGATTATAGGCCCATTTATCGACGGCCCGTAGGAGACCCATGGATCCTACGGCTCGTATATGGCCCATGGTAGTTGTGGCCACTAGCAAACCAGGGAAAAAGAAGACTAGGAAATAAATAAGGCCGAAACTAATGCTAGGCTATTAAGGCGATTGCACAGATTACATCCACTTGGCATCAAAGATCGCCACCAGTGCAAATATAGGGAACACCCTACACTATACAAAAATGGCTTGCTGTTTCCTTCAGCCGGTGGCTGCACGTTAAGAATAAATTTTGTATCGCACCAAAACAAATTACAACTATATAACAAAAGGAAGGTTGGCATAAAACTTAACAGTCTAGCAGATAAATGCACCACCAGAAGTTCAGAAGCTCAGTTCATTTGACCTGACTATTATGTTTTCATGCTGTATTGTCCGATGGAGCACCATAACCCTCGTCTTCATTTCCCCTAGGCTCCTGAACAACATAGCAAATGTCTGATAGTCTGGTTTCAAAACCATGCATATCTTGACGACATTGAGCAATGTTTCTCCTTGTTTCACAAAGGGTCTCTGTTAGGGAATGGACTTGTGTCTGGAGCGCAGATACAACATTGCTTTGAGCTTGCATATCTTGATCATGAGGCAGTTTGGACAATATTGCCTTAACAACCAACCCAGTATTACGCAGGAACGTGCTTTTGGCACTGTTAGTGGACAGGTACTGACCCACTGCAGCAAGAGCCGACATTGCGGTTATAGTTGCCTCGCCACCTTCAGAAGGTGGCGGTTCCACCATTTTTTCCATAGCTCGCTGAAAAGTTGAGGTTTTACATTAGTAGTACCAGAACAGAAGATATTAAGGAGGCAGCAAAACCAAACAAAATAGCTTTGGTCTATATACAGAACTTATTCTGGTGAACTCATGTAAAATATTAGTTGTATTTTATTGCAAAGTACATAATAAAACCAGGTTCCAAACATATGACCATGTACCATTGCTAATGTATTGTCTATTTCTTCACATTGTATTGAGGGCTAAGGATAAAGAGACGAAGTTTATAATACGGTAAGCATAGTATGACATCATTCATATCACAAAACAACTGAGAACAGACAAACATGCAATTGTAACGTTGTGTGGGCAAGTCCAGCACAGAACTAGAGTACGGGTCAAGATCAAAGGAACATCACTCCTCTCTTTTAAACCTTGTAAGGTGCTATGATACGCTAAGACAATTGTGTATAAAATTGAAAAGAGTAATAGACATTGGCTGCAAACCATGCAGTTCAAGGCACAAGTCAGAGTAAGTAGTAGTTAAAAGGCATGAGGATTAAGGACTTACAACAGCGGCTTTGACTGGTGTAGTCATGCCCTTCTTCTTGCTGGTGTGACAGTCCTTGAAGATTTCCACAGCATTTGGTTCAGGTACTTTTTGGTCCTTGCGGGCTTTCCTCTGCATTTCGAACAAGTCAATATAGATCTGATAATATGGTACAGCGAAAAGAGTGAAACAACAGCTAATTACAAGAGCCTCGTAGTGTGCAATATAGCTACGAGATCCTGTCGTCTGTTGGAATTTCACTTTCGTACGGTTGGCCTTGTTCTTTGAACAGTTCACCTACAAGAAGATAGATTTGTGTGGCACATGCGTAAATAGGACTTCAACATGTGATCTGATCACATATATATAATGTACCTGATACTTCGGATCAGACCAATGTTTAACAAGGCCCCTCCAGTCTTCATCCGATATATTTTCCACTGGAGATGTTTGGGAAAGTTCACTGTTAGCCTTGCCTTCAAAGTGAGTTTTCCTCAAGTTATACCGATACTATCGCAGAGCAGACTTGAAAACATGGGTGCAAGCTTGTCTGGTTGCATCATCTTGGCTATCCAACTTGAACCTTATCTGTTGAAAATTATGGGAGTCTCATTATCAGCAACCTAGAAAGTATGGGACAGAGCAAGACGATATTACTAGTTTCCATACATAACCATACTTACAGATAAATGGTCGAGGAAGGTGTTGAACTGGGTTTCGTCTTTGTCATTCCTGTACCGAATCCATGTTGGGAGGATACGTACATGACACCTAACGGCAACCGTTGCCTCTGATACTAACTTGGCTGACTCTGTAGCATCACGTGGCCTTTTTAAACCTGCCTCAAAATGGATCTCCATTCTTCCTCCTCTAGATTTAGTTAACCTATCGAGCATCCCTGATGTTTGTTTCCTCTTGCGCCTAGGTGCTAGTCCAACAACGAACATAGGAAGTGTTAGTGTACATCAAACTATGAGACTACATATAAATAAGCATGCAACTGTAACTTGACTCCAGCAACTACCTTCTTGCTGTTGAAGCTCACAAGGTTCATCTGATATTGCCAACTCGTCTTGTGTCAAGAGTGCTTGGGAAGTAGTGTCAGGTGGCAAGGGAGCTTGGGAACGTGCTGCTAGCTCAGTTGACGCACGAGTAAGTCGTGGAGCTGGTAGTACTGTGGTAGGTGTTGCAAGAACTAGGGCTGTCTCTGCTTGTTTGGTGGCAGCTATTTGTTTCTATTTGGCTTTTTTTGCAACTCGTATAGCATGGGATGCAGTGTTTGTAGAATTTTCCGCTGGACTTTGACCTTCTATTGCACCATCAGTACCAGCAGAATCTGCAGGATTCATCAGCTTCTCATTCCCTGCCATTCTGTGTTTCTTCCTCTTTCTCTGTGCCATGTTAAGTCAAGCCGACAAGAAAAACGAATAACAATTTAGTTCTCCAGAACAAATTGATGCGTGATGCAGACGAACTGAACTTTGATGTTAGAAAACCACATGATAGGTGGATGTAATATGTATGAAAAACAGGACGGAAGAGATAACCAGAACTATGATGTGTAAACTAAGAAGAAGACATTTCACCAAATTAGAAGCAATGCAATGGAAGGTAGAGACCATATGAAAGATGCTACAAATATCGCTCTGCCAAGTTAACAGTATCTCATCATAAATGGCGTTTAAACAAATGTGAAGCAGTACAAGAAATAAATCATATGCAAGATGCAAACAACATCACACTACCATGTTAGAGGTCTCTCGTCATTAGTGCCATTGCATATTCACAGCTTATGATATGTAAACTAAGGAGAAGGCATTTC
Source organism: Aegilops tauschii subsp. strangulata (assembly GCF_002575655.3). Taxonomy (NCBI): domain Eukaryota; kingdom Viridiplantae; phylum Streptophyta; class Magnoliopsida; order Poales; family Poaceae; genus Aegilops; species Aegilops tauschii. The sequence continues at coordinate 395,149,689 of NC_053035.3, forward strand.
AACAAATTAGAAGCAATGAAAGCTAGACACCATATGAAAGATGCAACGAATATCACTCTACAAAGTTAAAACTGTCTCGTCATAAGTGCCATTTCAACAAATTAGTAGTACAAGCTAGAAAAGAATGTGAGATGTAACCTATATCACACTCCGAAGTCAAACGTGTCTTATGATAAGTGATTGTTGCAGGTTACACAACAGTAGTAATTTGATGTAAGAACATGGTGTGATAGACAGATATTGTATGTTCTAGAAACAGGAACACGTGTCTTATTCAAGTATAATGTGTAAAGTAAGCAGATGGAATTCAACAAAATTAGAGGCAATACAAGCTAGACATCACACATAACATGCAACCACATATAACAGTGCCAAGTTACAGGGAGTACCGGTGATGCTGCACTAGGGGAGACGTGCTCATCATAAACACAGCTTTGTTGAGTGTCTATGCATGTGTTGTCTTGGAAATCATCTTGGGGGTATGGAGGAGTAGAAACTGTAGAGGCCCTCCGTTCGGAAGGAGCACCTTTATCCGCTGCCTTGCTAACTTCCTTCCGCTTTATTGATTTTGAATTGTCAAGTAAAACTGACTAGAAAAAGCAATAAAATTCTCTCTTCAGAACTCATTCATGCATGATACTGACAATCACTACTTTGATGTAAGGCAAACACATGATACCAGGATGGACTATGTACGAAAAACAGGACGGCATGGCATGTTCACAACTGTTTGTGTAAACTAAGCAGAACCATTCCAGCAAATAAGAAGCAATGCAAGCTAGACACCACATGAAAGATGCAACCAATATGACTCTGCCAAGTTAAAAGCGTCCCATCATAAATGGAATTTCAACAAATTAGAAGCAGCGCATGCTATAAATCATATGAAAGATGCAACTAATATCGCACTGCATATACTAAAGGTGTCTCGTCATGTTGATTGATGCGGGATACAAAAAAAACAATAGTTTTATGTAAGGACATGCTTAATAGACAGATGTACTATGTACTAAATACAGGAAGGCATGTCACATTAACAGGTATAATGTATAAGCTAAGCAGACTAGCACATGCAGTTTAACCAGATTGGAAGAATTACAATCTAGACACCATATGAAACATGCAACCACATATCACGCTGCCAAGTTAGAGCAAGCACCTGCGATGCTAGTGTAGGGGAAATGCTGTAATCAACTATAGAGCTACGTTCACTATCTTCATCTAGCATTTCTGTTTCTTGAGAATCATGTCGGGAGGCTGACGCTGCATTCTTTAAATGAGGAGTAGTCCCCTTGCCTGCCTGCCTCGTCATAAGTGATTGATGAGGGATACACAAGAACATTAATTTGATGTAAGAACATGGTTAATACACAGATGTACTAGTATGTACTAAAAACAGAAAGGTATGTCATATTCAAAGGTATAATGTGTAAACTAAGCAGATGCAATTTAACCAAATTGGAAGCAATACAAGCTAGACATCCGGCTGGAGTGGTGAGCATGATCATCTAGGACCTGAGAGCCTGGTGGGAGGCGGGCTGCTTTGCCACCATCGCAGCTTTTTAGTTGGCTTCCAGGTGATGCCTATCTTTGCTGGGCTTGTCACTGGCTCGGCCAGTGCCCTGACTAGCTATTTGTCTTCTGGTGCTCATGGGATGGTGGTTCATGTAAAAAAAATATCTTTCCTTATCTTACCGACTTCGGCCTTTCAAATACAAGCTAGACACCATATGGAACATGCAACCACATATGACACCGCGAAGTTAAAGCAAGCACCTGGGATGGTGGTTCATTACGAGCGTGGTCATCAACTCCAGAGCGACGTTTACCGTCTCCATCTGCTGACACTGCACCCTTTATAGCGCTGTAACGTGTCTTGCCTACCCGCATACGAAGCTGGAGCGACTTCTCTCTTTTCTTTTTGGCTTCTCTTATGGCAGCAGAGTCTGAAATACCCTTGCATAAAAACACAATAGTGAGAGTAAGGGTGAAGTGTGTGCAGAACTAGTGCACTGTAAAAGTAGCAGATAGCAGGTGGCTGAAAAATAAATGACAGGAGACATATGATAGCTCTACAACATTGCATGGCAAACAAAATTAGATTCTGCTCTGTATGATTTTGTAATATATGAGCACAGGAAATGCAGGTACTCCTCCAGCACACCACCACATGCGGTCATATCTAAGATAACAGTCGACTGAAAATAAATAGGTCAGTCGATTTTTTAATGAACCGTCCGATCTATAAGGAACGGGCAGATGGCCTTCGTCTACCTCCCGCCAGTCACTGTTGACGATCTTTCTCGAACCGCCAGCGACCACCGGCCCAGACTCCTGCCTCCGCCGCCCCGCCCTCCCATCGACCTCACACCACCACCGTGCTTGGCAGCGCCCCCAGGCCATCCCTTTAATCTCTGTCGACCTCCAGATCGGGCACCAGTAGCTCTAGGCCGCACACGCCCCTAAGATAAACACCAAGGCGCTGCTTCCCCGGCATAATAGGCGTACTAGCTCCTATTACGCCGGGGAATGCTTCCGTTAATTGGGAATCAACTGGCCAAAAATTGAGATTCAGGGGGGCGACAGACCTCTAGCTAAGGTGAAATAGTATATGAGGAGAAACCTTGTGCATCGCGAGTTACTAGGAACATCTAGTATCAAGAAGAAGCGGTCAACTAGTGTCTTCTGTGGGATGAATACCGTGCAAGCAGAGACGTAAGATTTGCACGAATAAGGGAAGAGGAGTACCTTTTTCGGTTGCCGGTGTGGTCACCTTCACATGTCGCGCCGATCTTCTTCTTTTTACCAGGGAAACCGATGTTCTGGAGGGTGCAGGCTTGGACGAACCCATGGCCAAATTGTTGACTGTGTTGCCGTGGCTGTATGTCGGCGGAGGGGAAGCAGATCCGAGGCGGTGAAGGACGGTGTAGCAGGAACAGCTCCGGTGCGGTGGAGGGTGGCGAAGTTGGAGCGGCAGCGGTGAGGCGCAGGACGGCGTGGTTGAACTGGCTCGGGTACGGATGGCTCGGCCTCGGCTTCAACTACTAGCCGTGGAGGGCGTTGCGGTTGAGGTTGCGGGGGACGACGACGTCGGGGTATCGGCTCCGGCGTGATGGAGGAGGGCGGCGGTTGATGGGTGGGATGGGGTGGCGGACGGAGGACGCCGGGGTTTCACGGCTAGTGGAGAGGTAGTTTTGGCGCCCACGGAGTACGAATGGGGAATCAGATGGGTGGGGGGGAACCATGTTTCGGTCTGGGATGTGCTTGTTTTTGGCTTTTTTGAACCGAAGATGGGACGCGCTTGTTTGAAATTTGGGGAAAGTACAAACTTTGCCCCCCGCTTAAATTTCGGACCTACTGCGGGTCGGGGATAGGATGGTAATCCCAGGTGTCCCAAATAGTGGGCGGGAAGGATTTCGGCCGCGCGCATGTGTGCTTAGGCGGCCATTGTGTATGAATGTTTTTCGGATGCGGTTGCGTGGCGTCTAGATGAAGCTACAAACCTACCCCGGTTTAGACCTTTGGACGTCGGGCCGGTAGGTTTCACGGGTCGGAGTTATTAGAAAAGTAATTTCCTTGTACTACCAAACATTGGTCTCACGCGGTTTCGGGTGAGTAGAGGCTCTTTTGGAGCTTCGTTCGAAATTTTGAAACACAAGCATTCACGTTTAGAGTACTCTTGAACTATGAGGATTGACCTAAATAGACAACGTTATATTTGACCTTGTATGTTTGAAAACCTCATTAAATTATCCGCTTCTTTTTGAAATTTTGACACTTGAAAATCCTATAACTACGATTATTTTGGAATGGAGGAGCTAAATTTGAATCTATTTTGTACATGACTACATATGCTATTATGTACAAAATTAGAGCAAAGATTGGTGCCCCCATAATTTAGGTATGGTTTACAAATGCCATGATATCAAATTCAAATAATTGAATGGACTTCATGTTGAATTCAATTTTTTTAAACCACCTTAAGTTGAATTCAAATGTATGCTAGTTCATAGGTAGCTATTTATAATGTCCATTGTGTAACTTTCGTATGTATAATGTGCTTTACACACACAACATGAACTATACTCACGTTTATATTCGATTGCTAAAGCGATGCATTGTCTGGAGTTCAAAATACTAACTGTGTGGATCAATTGTGTCGAATAATAACATAGACATGCTCAAATTCGATAGAATCTAGATGTCTGATGGATCAATGACCGCTCCTTACGCGAATTGCAAATATCATGATCCCATCCTAATATTTGGATACAATTTATATCTTTAATCAATGTGTAGAGCAGTCTTTTACGTGTAGTTTCACTCTCCATCGGTGGTCTCTCACACATGCTCACACACTCTCTCCCGAGGTGTCTTTCTCGCACACATGCTCTAGATATAACCCTCCCTCCCTCTCGTAACCATTTACAACTGTTTTCACTAACCTTTATCACAAGCACTCTTCCTCTCGCAAACATACACACGCACAGTCCTCATCGACCCTTTCTATATACATGGACCTGCCTACGTGTCTCATGTACGCACATTATCTTTACGCCTGTCTCTCATGCATTGTCTCACACCTCTCTTCCTAATCGACGAGTACGATTCTAGCAGAGCATTCTGTAGGATGCCCCTTAAAGTTAGGTCGGATGAATAGTAATATCAGAGATAAAGGGGTTACCTTAGTCCGAGAATGTGACACCCAAGTTTTTATTTGGATTTTTCAAAAGACTTTTATTTGACTTGAGGGGAGTGATTTAAAATTTTCCTTTAAGAGAACTCTCCCTCTCAAATATTTTTATGGCAAAAGTTTTATTTGGATTCACCCAAGATCTGTCTTTGGTCTTGGAGGTTCTTACTTTTCATTTGGACTCAAGACCAAATGTTTTTCTTTTGGGGAAAACAACTTTTAAAAATCTTTTTGGAAATGCACTATGGCTTTTGGAAAACTCCTTTGCCACTTTCAACAATTCCTTCTTGCCATGGCCTTAGTGCAAATCCTCTCTCCTAACCCTTCCCTCACCTTTGGATCATGATCTGCATCAAATCCAGCAAGTTGGACCTCCCCATGTGATCATTCCATTTGAATCTTATTCAAACAAATTTCTGTCTTCTATCCTACTACTTGGAGAGTTACAAAGGAACTCCATTTTCTATCTTGATTTTTGCCCTCAAACCAACTCTCCTCCCTAGTACTTTGAACCCTCAACCAAGATCCATGAAGATCCACTAGTCTTCAGTTCAAAATTTTCAAACTACACTTGCTGCAAGTTTGGACCAGATTTGTCAAATTTGGTGAAATTCATTCAAAACCTTCTCCAAAAATTCCAAGTAAAATCAGGCAGCCTCTGGGTGCATTGAGTGGTCATCTCACCAAGTTACAGCTCCAGAAAAATTCATCTCATTGCAAAATCTCTCTGTCGAACACCTGCAGTGCATGGTCATGTCAAGTTCAGAAAGTTCAGAGATTCAGTCAGTGGCCTGCTGTCGTTTTCTTCAGAGAAGGACGTCGATCTCGCCAGTGCCTCTGCGTCGCCTTGCTCCTCGTCCCCCCTTGTTCCTGCACCGCACGAACGCCTGGCGCCTTGCGGGCGTCGGCGATGAGCAGCAGAAGGTGCGCCGCCCCGTGACCGACGCCGACGGCGGCTTTGCGGACGCCAGCGGGAGACACGGCGCCGACGACGCCACCCAGCGCCGCCCAAACCACCGGAGCTCGCCGCGTGGCCTTCCACTCCCCCGAACGCGCTGACCACCCTCGTCGTGAACCGCAGGGCGCGGAGCGCGCTCTCTGCCGCCGTCGAGCCCGTGCGGTCACCACACCGTGGACCGATGCCATTACGCCAAGACCATCTCCGTTTAGCTGTAAAACAACTCCAGTAACCTCCACTGATGCTGCCTGGCCGCTCAAGCCCCCTGCCAATCCACTGCTCCGCCGTAATCGCTCGCCGGAGATTCTCTGTTCACGGCCACCCCGTCGATCCGCCTATAAATAGAGGCCCCGAGCTTCAACTCGAGCACCCACCAGCCCTGCACTCCCCCTAGAGCACGACTAGCCACTGGAAGAGCCCCGAGGAGGTCTCCTTCCTCGACTCCGGCCGCCGCGACCCGCCACGGGATCCAGCCCGATTCACCCCCGTGTGTGCTCCTCCGCCTCCATTCTCTTACCAGTAGCTTCACCATGCATCCCTCTTTCTGACCCGCACTTCAATTTGAAGCTTGCAGCCCTCCACCAGAGTTCCCCATCCTCACCCGAGCCGCCGTCCGCCGGAGAAAGTGTCACCGTCGACGTGGTGCTCCCCGTTGGACGAGTCCACCACCCACCGACGCGGAAGAAGACGCTGAAGCTCTTGGTACCCTCCGTTTCTCCTAACTCGCCGTGGTTCGACGCCGGCGTCCACCGCAGTCTTCGGGCGCCGGCGAGCTTTTCAAACCTGACATGTGGACCCCGCATGTCAGCCTCTGTTTTATTCTACCTCGAACCGTTTTCTGTTGACGCCTTCGGGCAAATACGTTTTCTCCTTTGCGCTTGCGCATTCCCAATCGAACCGTTTTCTGTTTTCTCAGTTAAAACCCTGGAACTTTTCTGTTTCATTACAGATAAGTCCCTGGACAGAAACCTTTATAACTTTTTAATAAAAAGGAATTTTTGAGTGATTCTTTTTCTGACAATCTTCAAATTTTGTCTAGTTTTTTTAGGGGATTTATTTGAAAAATATTTGGAAAAGTTTCTGTGCACCCATTGGTTTTCACGTTAGTACCCGTTTCGTGATTGCCGTAGGTTCCGGAAGAGGTGACGGAGCCGCGAACTTCGCCGAGCTAGACTCCGACTTCTCCGAACCAGGCAAGCATGTTTTGAACATTTGATATGACAGGTGTTTTGCATGTTTGCGTGAAAGTTTGTGCGTGGCATATGAGTGTCGGTAAATACCTCGTTGCTTGTAAGGCAACGACCCGGTTGTTCCAAAGTTGCAATGACCTCTGATGAGAGGTGGCCTAATCATGTGGTGACATGAAGGGCAGCAAGGTGGTACTGTTGTAGCATACCAGCCTTGCGTCATCCGACTTTCTTCGACGTTAACGTGGTTGGAGCCACGTTATCATTCTTTTCCCGCATGTTCCAAAGTTGCGATGATCTCTGATGAGAGATGGCCTAATCATGTGGTGACATGAAGGGCAGCAAGGTGGTACTGTTGTAGCATACCAGCCTTGCGTCATCCGACTTTCTCCGACGTTAACGTGGTTAGAGCCACGTTATCGTTCCTTCCCCCTTCCGTGCTACCACATGTCTCATTGCCAGGATGCAGTTTAGTAAGTTGGTAACCTCTTTCCGTGTACACACCAAACAGAGAGGCCGGGATGATGGTACCTTGGCCCAGGATTAAAGCCAGTCATCCGGTCAGGGGGCATGGGTGTTTCCGGTTGGGACCGAGAGGGGGGGCACCCCCTTAGAGCGCGCGTATAGAAATTTGATCCCATGCTACGCGACGTTGTAGCCTCCCCATCTCAAGGTTTTTCTCGAACGTTGCCGAGGGTGATCCCTGGCTTCGGATGGTTGAATTGGGTGTGTACTGGTTAGACGTGTTTCTTCCAAAACACCGTAGACGGAACTAGTCCCCGTGACTACTGAAATCCGTTGGCTGTGGTTAAGTACAAACTCTGCAAAGTCAATTCTTTCCAAATCATCATATCCATGACCAAGTAATGAAAACATTATATCCATATCTATCCGCGTGGAAAAAAAACTTGTCCCCGGTGAACAATCTCAAGTGGTAAATCCAGATTTATTGTTATTCCTGTGGATGGACTAACTTTATTTTTGTCTCATGCTTGTGATAATTTATGTTCCCGAACTGTTGTATTATTGAGTTGTGATATAAGCCCTTTATGTGACGTCGCGCAGACGTCCGACTGTGGCGTGTTCTTGTTCCTTACTTTAAATATAAGCCCTTTTTGTGATGTCGCTCAGACGTCCGACTGTGGCATGCACTGTATTTATTTTCTGTTATAAGCCCTTTATGTGGTGTCGCCCCGACGCCCGACTGTGGCATTATTATTCCGCATTTTCCGCTCGAGGAGTCTTTCAGACACTCGTTTGGCACCAGTATTACTATTTAGCATTTTCCGCTCGAGGAGTCTTTCAGACACTCATTTGGCACCCAGTATTTATTACCTCTATGTCTGATCGCACCGGTTAACTCGTTCATGTGCTTCATGTTTACATTTGTTATATCTTATGTCCGAACTGTCTTGCGAGTACTTTCATAGTACTCACCTGGCTTGTTGATTTGGCCAGATGTTGACGAAGGCGATCTCTTGGATGAAGAGTTTGATAGCGCGTCCGATGCCTAGAGGAGTCCCAGTCAGTCCTGCGCGATCCCGGATATTGGTCACTTGTATTGTATACGCTTCCGCCACCCGCAATAAGTCTCCTCGAGCCTCACTCCGACGCTCGAAGAGCTGTAGTCTTCTGGAATCATATCACTCGCTTCGTGGTGATATTTCCACCACCGTTATTATCGTGAGTTAGTAGTTGCCACCCTATCCGCCGTATTGTTTTAGCGGCGTGCATGTAATAAATTGTTGGGCAGTCTCTACTCAACCTTGTATTATATTTAGTACTCCTGGTATTTTTCTTCTGTGACCAAGATATTGTCTACCAGTGAGAAGGAATTCTTCCTCGCTGGTCCGTAAAAGGGATTGGTCTCTCAATAATTATTTAATTGAAAAACCGGTCGTGACAGAGAACCTAGGGTTACAAATCCTAGCCGGCTTTGTCAGTGGACACAGAGTCCTTCATAATTCTGCTATCTTTGTCTTGTACGACTAGTCATCCATGGGTCTTCCTAAATGCGTCACGGGCCGACCAATGTGGCGCAGGACGGAACCGAACGAAGGGCCTCACCTCGACCCACCGGACCTCACGCGGTGACACACCCTCTGCCCCCACGTCTCATTATCTTCTCACACCCACACATACCAACACAAACACCACACACACAGAAAATTTCTCCTGGTGCCTCTATTCCCTCCCCCCTTGCATATACACACTCAAGGGAATGGAATCTCTTGTCGTGACGTCATATTCGTCTCTCTCTCTAGACCACTCTCATTTCTCGTGCTATCTCTCCCACGCCCCCCCGTCGGCCCCTCTATCCATGCCTCTCTCGAATACGTAATACACACACATACCACTCTAGGCCCCGCCAAATGCATCGACTACACATTCACACATGTTACATCACGTACCCCATTGATCTAAAAAGCCCTCTCTTCACGTTTATTTCGCATACAACATTCCTTACGAATAAAGTGTGGCCAAAAAAATTATTTTAGAGTTTCTACATATATACAACATTACAAAGTTATATGGAGGAGTAGGAACGCTAATTTGCATTGCATGGTGCCCACAATGATATTTATTCCGCACTGTGAATTTGTATATTTTTATACTATATACAAAGTTAGTCATAATAAAGAGAAACGAAGAGCATCTCTCTCTCTCCATTGCATACCCCCCTATACGCCCCTTTCACGTATGCACACAAAACTATCTCCAGGTCCTCTAAAAGTAAGCCCCCAGAAAATTTACGCATGTTTCATCTTTCTCTCGCGATATATGCAATGACGATCATTGTATTTGAAGCGAAAGCACGATACATACATTGGACTTCAGAATCCACTCATTACGGTCACCATTTATGTTTAGTGGTTATTATACAGTCACGGGCTCACCGTACAACTCTGTATTTGCTCATGGCATGACTAGTTGACCAGTTAAACGCTCCACGTGGCACCTCTAGTGTTGCATCACATTATCTCACTACCATCGTGCCCACCTGTCGACTTGTATCTACTCTACATCTACACTCTTATAAAATACATAAAATACACTCTTATAAAAAACAGAGTGGTGATGATGGTGTGCCTGCCATCCTGCAATATAGGCCGTCCGATTTATATCTGACGGATAGGAAAGAAACTATGGCAATTTTGCAAAAAGGTACCCACACACCTCTCCACATTTGCAAATAAGGCCTTCCCTCGTTCATCCTTTTCTCTCACAAGATAAACAAGTCATACAAATGCATCTTGATGTTACGTGCAACGCACGGGCATCTTGCTAGTAAGAATGAAAACAAACGACAAAAAATATTTGGACGGTGGTTCGAAGTTATGACCGCGGGCACAGCGGACAAGGTGGCCTTGTATTGGTATGCTGAGCCGTCTATTTTAACACACATGAACTGGTGTGGTGATTATACACACACGCACGCATGCACACGAACTGCATCCACGCAACACTCACACAAACACATGCACCCACGCACGCACGCAACACTCACACGTACATACGCAGCCACGCATGCACGCACGCAACACTCACACGCACACACGCACGCATGCATGCACACACCAGTACACCACACGACCAACACACACTCTCACGCTCAAGTGCTCAACCTACACGTGCATGCGCACACATGAGGCCCTGACAGACACATACACAACCAGGTGATTCCCGCGCACGGGTTGGAGCCTTGTCGCGCCAGCGTAAATTTGCGTTTATCTGACCTTTTGCCTATGCGAACTGACAGGTGGGACCCACAAGGAACATGGTCAATTTAACTAGTCAACATGGCGCCACGTAGACTATTTGGCCGGTCAACAGAGTGCAATCCGATGCTGAACTGTGAGCAAGTGACCGTATAATCACCGCAAAACGTATATAGTGACCGTAATCAGCTTATTCTGAAGTTCGGTGACCATATTACGCTTTTCTCTCTGTAGGCCCTCCAAAACCACATCTCTACACGTTCTCGCATGTTACATCTAACAACTATGCAATACAGCACTACTACTACACTCTAAGACAATAAATCATATGTGTTTTTAGTTTTACTAGATATCATATTGTTACTTATAATTATTGAGTTTGCATACATTAAAATTGCCTTTGAAATGTATGGCCAGTATCATCTACCGCGCGGGAAAAATCCCGCCCTTTCCTGTTTAATCGGGTTTGTATCGATGGATCGTGCGAAACAGCAAAACTATAGTACTATACAGTACTACAAGTGACAGTTCACTGGGCCGTCGTGTCGTCTACTCCTCCGTCGTAAGAGTGGAGCGCTCGCTTTCATAAATCTTCTAGTCCCTTTCGCCGACATGTGGGACATCAAGCTACCGGGTCCACGTGCCATACCGGAATACAGTGCAGAGCAGCTGGGGTGAAGCACCCCAGTCATGGCGCCGACGTAGTAATGAGCAATGAGGCGTCAAATCACAAAGCTGCACCTTTCCTGCAGTTAAGTTGGAGGGACGAAGCAACCATCACATCATTTCACTCGTTGCTGAATCCGCTTCTCCCTCATCTTCTTCAACTTAACCACGTGTTGCTTCTGCCGTTGTTCTGCCTCATGTGGGACGCAGATCGGCTTGGTAAAGCACTGACACGTGGGACCGCATGTTAGCAAACCGCCAGGACAACGTCCTCCGAAAATAAAAAGCCTAATCCTAGACTTACAAAGGGCTACGTAGCTGCTACGTATACTTTCCATCTAATCTATATATGCCCCCCCTGATTTTCAGGTGGGGTGGGCCTAATCCTCTCCTTTAATCCAATCAAATAGTCCCACATCACATCAGTTCGTAACTTTACGTAAACCATTACGTGGATGTAGCATTGATCAAATAAGAAACCTCCCCCGCCATCCGCGCGGCAAAATCACCTCCTTTTTACTAATCTTGATTCTATAATTTTTTAGATCAATATAATTGAGATTTGTATAGATAGCACACAGGAGCAAAACCAAGTGGTACGGTTAAGGGCATCCACAATGTGTAGCCAAATGTGAAAATAACTTTTGGCATCGTGGGAACCATTGTGGACGGTGTTGCCAAAGCCAAAAAGATGGAACCGAAGCTCCCTGATTGATTGATTGAAGGAATAGAAAAATGCAACGTCTCTCCTCTTTCTCCCATGCTTGGACGCATGTAGTACAGTATAGAGCACAGAGTCTACTCCCCTGTCCCTTCTATCACAAATCACAAAGCAGTGAGGCGTCAAATCACAAAAGCACGGACGAAGCAACCATCATTTCACTCTTCGCTGACTCCGCTTCTCCATCGTCTTCTTTGAGAAACCATCTCACTGCACTACTCCTAGTAGTACTAGTAAAGGACTTCCTGGATGCAAATAGGCGGTTGTCTCGGCTTGCAGGCGGCACTTGCGAACGACTTACCGTGGTCTCCCTCAATGGTGTTCTCCGTCGAACGCACTTCGCGAAACCACGAAAAAAAAGATATCGTCGACGTCATCGCAATGGGGAAGGAAGTCAAATATAGTTACTACCTCCATTTTTTTGTACACAAGGCCAGTATATCAAAATTACAATTTGCAAAGGGCCACTAACACTAATCGAGGCAAAATTGATGGGGTTAGCAACCAAGGACATTAATATCCCCTGCATGCATGCGGAAGTGAGAAGGTTGGTTTGCATGGCGCTGCATTAATCAAGCGATGAGGAGTGAGATGGTTAGCTCTTTGGTCTTTGGAGAAAAAATATGCATTAATTGACACGTGAAACAAGGATTTGTATCGATCAAATCCCGCGCAGGAAAACCCCGCCTTTCTTTTTTAACACTAGTACTCCTAGTACGTACGTACTTATAATGTTTGGGTCTAGGCCTTGCATTGCCAAACTTCACCACACATTTTTGCCAAGCTTGCCTAAAGTTTTCAAAATGAGAAGGAGGTACACTTGCGCACGGCTGTCGCGGTCGCACCGCACCCTCACACGGTCGCTCCTGCACGCCGCGGTCGCACCGCACCTTCACACGGTCGCTCCTGCACGCCGCGGTCGCACCGCACCCTCACGCAGTCGCTCCTGCACGCCGCAAACCCAACCAAGGGAACGCACCCTCACTGACACGTGCTGTCGCATGTGAACAAACCAAACTCAGCCATCCTATCGCTGACACATAATTTTCGTTCATAGAGTATGTTTATCCAACCGCATGTTGGGGAGTATCCGTACGACCCGTGCGGTGGTCTGTTGGGGAAGAAGAAGAGGTGAGGAAGAAGGAAAGAAGGGTTAGGAGACGTAGGATATTGATCCAACCGCCGGAAATGGTAGACTGACCTAAGTCAGGCGACTTGCATAACAAATATATGTTTTTACACAGCAAAAGATCCATAAAAACAACAACATAAAGAAAAACTATCACTGCTCGCGAAAAGAGACGGCCTCGTCGTCTTTGGCTGCCGGCGCGAACCAGCCGTCGCTGCCGACGTGTGTCTCCACACCGTGGTTGTTCTCGGCCTCCAGCTACTCGTTCAAGCAGAGCGTGCGGGCGCTCTGCACGGATGAGAGCACAGCCCGGTTCAAGTCGAGGACGTCCGGTTCTGCCTGCAGGAGGGCCTCGATGGCAGCGGCATCCGCGCGCTCCGCGTCAAGTCGAGCCTCCGCCGCCCGGTTCAAGTCCAGGACGTCCGGTTCCGCCTGCAGGAGGGCGTCGATGAGAGCGGCATCCGCGCACTCTGCGTCGAGTCGAGCCTCTGCCGCCCGGTTCAAGTCCAGGACGTCTGGTTCCGCTTGCAGGAGGGCCTCGATGGCAGCGGCATCCGCGCGCTCCGCCTCAAGTTGAGCCTCCGCCGCCCGGTTCACATCCACGACATCCGGTTCCGCCTGCAGGAGAGCCTCGATGGCAGCGGCATGCGCGCGCTCCGCGTCGAGTTGAGCCGCTGCCTCCCGGTCCTCCTTTAGTATCACCATGTTGAACCGCTGGTCCGCCTGCACCATGGGGGACTCGGACGCCGGCACGAAGTCGACGTCCATCGTCTCATACCCATCGGGGGCCTTCTGTGCCGCGACCTCCGCCATGAACATTGGATCGGCTTCCTCCTCCTCGTAGCTTGGCTCCAGAGAACTCGGGGATTGGCCCGCCGCAAAGCGAGCTTGGGAACGGAGGTCTGTGGCGCCGACCGCCGCCGCGATTTCTGCGCGGCGCTCCGGCGTCAGCATCTTGTAGTAAGTGATCTTGCGGTGCACCATGGCTTTCTGGCGAACTTGGGGACGCTTGATGCAGGCTAGGGGATCGAAAGGTGGGGGAATGGGCTGGAGATTTGGTGTGGTTTTAGGCCAGTGGTTGGCGTAGGCCGAGCAGCGAAGGTTCTGGTGTGAATAGTGGTTCTGGTGATGACCGGTCAATCGGTTTTGACTGTACATCGCTCTTGTCGCGTTCGCGTTGCAGCCCGGCACGCTGGACCCTCCATGTCGCTCACCGAATGGAACGCGATTCGTCTTGCGTTTTCGCTCGCTTGTGGGACCGCAGTTGAGAGCAAACCGACGTCCCTCTCCCTCCCCCGCCCGCGTCATTTATTATACCACCACTCCCTCCGTTTTCTGCGGAGTAAATAAAAACAGAGGGAGTATACTACGGATGAGGATCCCCTGACATGGCCGAACCCATTGAGTAACTGACATGCGGGGCCTAGCAAGCATGGGGTCCGCCAGTAAGTGACCGAAAGGGAGGGTAAGGCAGGGATACCTACGTCAGAGGATCCACTTCCACTATACTACTTTGACCAAATGTTAGAGTAATAATATATGACATGCAACTTACACAAATGTTAGAGTAATAATATATGACATGCAACTTACACAAAGCATACAGGGTCTAATGCGTTTTTCGAGGCTAACTTTGACAAAATGTTAGAGTAATAATATATGACATGCAACTTACACAAAGCATACGGTCAAATTCGTATGTGAAAGGAGTTTCCAATGATATAATTTTCACATTATACATCTCATGTATTAATCTTGTCAATAGTCAAATTGGAAAACATCTCGAGTACAAATCTAGGAGTACGTACGAATCTAACAATATTGATTGGGCGTTGTTGAATGTTGATACCTTTTTGATCAAAGTAGAGATACTTTGACTACACATAAAACTTATATGTAAACTAGAAAGGATAGGGGGAGTATATTGTACGTTCAAAAACGAAACGAACATTGAATACCCTTTATATATGATTTGCGGATGCTATGATCACCGGTTCAAAATTTTGAATCCGCCTTAGGTATCACGTGCCCCCACTCATTCCCTCTTGATTTCATCTCGGGGTCCGGAGATCTATTGAAAGAGGAATAGGGTGGGTACATGCGAATGATACTCGGCGGAATGTTCAAATGAGGCATGCGGGAGGATGGACTCGACTGGAGGGCGACATGATCGATGGAGAAGAGGGTTGGAGAGGAATGAGAAATAAGCAAACACCACATGATTATACTTGAACGGCTCAAATAAACAATAAGTTGTCTCGCTTGGCCTACATAGTGAAAGGCCTAATGCGCAACGCAGAGCACTGACGCTCGAATATGGCCGGGAAAACAGGGAAACCGACATATGGGGCACACCCGTCGGGACGACGTAGCGTAGACTAGTCCAATGGAGGAGCTGGCCCACGACCTCCTCGCCACCGACAACCGTTCATGTGGGTCGTTGGGGCCAACAACGGGGCGCAGCTCCAGCACCGCCTCTAGACACGGCGACCGCGGTGAGCGACATGCTCATATCGTCGCTAGACACGGTCGGTTTCAGTGTGCCGAGGGTGGCGTTAGTGCTGTGGCACGACCAACGGTATGTTTGGTTTGTGCCCAAGGTTGCCCCATCAAAGCATTGGGTAGCCAAAATTTTGGTTGAGGTATTGGTTGCCCATGATTTGGCCGACATTGGCAAGAAAAATGAACTAGAGTTGGCTAGAGTTCATTGGCATGCCAAAGAAATGGCAACCATCCAAACAAAGACCAATCTTTGGGTCATGACCAAAATTTTGGTTGAGGTATTGGTTGCCCATGATTTGGCTGACATTGGCAAGAAAAATGAACTAGAGTTGGCTAGAGTTCATTGGCATGCCAAAAAAATGGCAACTATCCAAACAAAGACCAAACTTTGGGTCATGACCAAAATTTTGGTAAGGTGCAATTTGGCCACAATCCAAACACACCCCAACACCCCGCTCGTCGAGGATGCACGGGGCACCGCGACGCGTCCGCGGAGTGGTGTAGCACGGCCAACTGCATCCTCTAGACCTGAGACCATGCCGGGTCGTCTTGCTTTTTCAATGACATGCGGGGATCGCATGTGAGCAAAGGGCATCTCCAACATTGCCACGACCGCAGCTGACTACCCTGGCACACCAAAACCCTCGTCCCTCGCGCCGTCGCGCGGTGCACTCCCAGCCAGCGCCAGCTGCCCGCATTCATGCCGTTCGTTCGTATGTCGTCGTGAAGAGGCTCGGTGCCCGAGGAACCAACTCCGGCGACTTAATGATGCACCCGGACGCTTGGCCTCACCGGAATGCGCTACTTAAAGCGGCAACGCCCAGCTAACCTTCACACCATAGCGCATCGTCCTCCTACCTGGCACCACATCTGCCATGACCGCAAGTGTGAACGCTCTGCGGGAGAGCTTGTCTTCGGGGATGAAGCTCGAGGTCGCCGCCCTCGCTCAAGTCGCCTCTCGCGACGCAATAGCGGCGTAGCCAGACGCGGACGCAACCGCACAAGCGGTGGCCACGCTGGCGGCCGACAACGGGAGCACCGTCAGCCACGCGTCCTACTTGCCGCCGTCCAACGTCCGGCACCACCGAGGTCGGGGACTCCTCCGAGGATGAGTAGGGCATGGGAGGCGGCAGGGCATGGTGTGCCAACTGGCCGGTCTATATCCCGTGTTCTACTCTTCCTCGCTGGAGACCGCACCTTCACTTCACGGGTCTTGAACCCCGCCCCCGTACATAGAGATCGCAGATGGAGGACGTCGGTCGCCACTGTAGAATAGGTTTATGGTCAGGTTTCTTTTATTTTTCTGTCCTATAAAAGTTCGAAATGTAATGAAAATCTGCCGTGTTTGCATTAATCTCGGCCGGTGTATATGAACTTTCACAATAATATACATATTGTAGGAGTACTAGCAAGATGCCTGTGCATTGCACGGAAGATCAAGATCTTGTGGGAGAAAAGGATGAACGAGGGAAAGACTTATCTGCAAATGTGGAGAGGAGTGCGGGTAAATTGTCATAGTGTCCTTCCTATCCGTTAGATATGGATCGGACGACCTATATTGCAGGATGACAGGCACACCATCATCACCAACTCTGCTTTTTATTGAACCGAGACAAAGCTAACATGCGAAGTAAAATAAACACATAGGGTCTATACATACACAAATTATCTTAGGCACTCCAATAGTACGTCCACTACACATTCACGCATTTCACATCTTTCTACATCTACGGGAACCTACGAAAGGGTTAACGTAAATTGCCTCTCTCTCTCCTCCCTCCCCCCAATCTACAATCAACAGCTCACACGTTTCACATTATGTTAATTACGTAACTGGGATTACGTAGGTGTAGCATTACTCGTCCTAAAAAACCCAACTAAGCCAACCTCCCAGCATATCACGCGGGAAAAGACCCGGCCGCGCCGTTTTAGTCGGGATTACTGGATTACTAGTAGTAGTATTGATGGATCGCGCAAAGAAAATGTTATTTTGAGGGGGCGAAGCACCTAGTTTAAAAGGAAAAAAAGGCGGTACACTCACAGCACTCCTGTCGCGGTCGCATTGCACCCCACACACGTTCGGTCCTGCACACGGCTCACGCAAACGGAACGCGCTTTGGCTTGCCTCTTCACTGACACGTGGGACTGCACTTGGAGAAACCGACCATGCGCCAAACTCCCCCCGCCCACCGCGTGAAAATCCTTCCCCCACACCCAAAAATTCCCCCCCAAAACCGATTCAACCGCCCTTCGACCAACTAGCCAATAATATTCCCCAAACCCCCCTCCCCCCTGTCCCCCTCCACTCCATTCGCTCCGCCAAAGCCGCCCTCCCCGCCGCGCCGATACGTCGGCGCCACGGTTCGGCGATCCTCTCGCTCCCACAGTACGCTCTCGTAGACTGCCGTCCTCTAGCCACACCGCCACCTCTGGCTACGTTCTTGTGGAGGCGCACGGCGGTCAGCACCGCCACCGCTGGCGACATTCGTGTGGAGACGCACGGCGGTCAACTTCTCCCACGGTACGCGCATTCTAGACTGAGGCCCCGTTCATGTCGGTGTAGCGCTGAATGTTAGCTGATAGACGCTGTTAATCTCACTGTTTGCCGTAGTTTACTGTCAATATGCTCTGCTTAAGAAGCTTCCTTGCCCTGTTCTGCACTCAATCTGCTTAGCTTTGATGGCATGCCAAGGCCGATTAGTTGCTAAAATATCCTGCCATATATTTATTGTGACGTAGATTGCCATGGTCTAGTAGCCAATCTGTTAGGTGAAATAGCTCTACACCGTTTTATACTCGATCTTTGTTGCTGCGATGGCCTTCGATAGTTTGATGGCTGTGTGCTCGGCCTCATTGACTGCTGAAACAACCTGCCATAATTTGGCACTCAAATCTGTTTGCTGAATTAGCTTTACATATATTTCGTTACTTAGATCTGCTCGTCCAAATATCTTGCCATAGCATCGACCTAGGTATTTTTTTTCTGGACTTCATAAAAAAGCATATATGTTTTTCCTATAATATCTAGTAGAAGAACTAATTTGTATGTCTAATAGATGGACATGACTTGGATAACTTCTGCTCGAAGATTCTCCGCTGCATATGTCGAGGGGGTTGAAAACTTCATGAACTTTATCAGAGCTGAGTACGGTGGTCTGAAATCAGATGTGCTTTGCCCGTGTAGCAGTTGTATGAATTCAGTTACAAGACCCCAGTCAACTGTGCAAAATCATCTACACTTGTATGGGATGTCGGTCACATATACTAGGTGGGTTCATCATGGTGAAGCTGTGAACGTCAATGTTATTGACTACGTGGAAGCAGAAGATCACCATCTTGATCTGCCTGATGCTCAGGTGGAAGAGGAGGAGGAGGAGGTGGTGGCGGAGCCAGTGAGTTTGACCAACATTGAAACAATGCTACGAAATGTTTGTGCATTCCGTGAACTTTCACCTATAGAAGAAAAACGGTGGGCCCACATGTTGGAACAATGCAACGTTGCTGTCACCCCAGGAAATAAGCTGTCAGTATTCTCAGCTATGGTCACCTTTCTTCAGGTGAAGACATCTGAGCGGATGACCAACAAATCATTCGATGCGATGTTGGCTGCTTTCCGCAAATCTTTCCCAGATGCGTCTGAGCTGCCACACACCTACAGTAAAATGAAGAATTTCCTTCGTGCAGTTGGAATTAGATATGATATGATCCATGTTTGTAAGAATAATTGTGTTCTATTCCGGAAGGATTATGCCAACTTAAGTGAATGCCCGAAATGCAAATCATCAAGATGGAAAGATGGCGATGCTGTGAAGAGGATTCCTCATAATGTTCCGAGACATTTTCCAATTACACCAAGATTGCAGAGGTTGTTTCATGATGCTGATACAAGAAAGGATGTACTGTGGCATTCTAGGAACCAGGAGTATAGAGATCAGAATGTAATGAGCCATCCATCTCATGGTAGTGAGTGGAAAAGCTTCAATGATAAACACAAAGAGTTTGCTGCTGACCCGAGAAATATTAGACTTGGCTTAGCTTCAGATGGATTTAACCCGTTTGGCCACCAGAGCGCCACATATAGCATGTGGTCAGTGCTTGTTATCCCTTACAACATGCCTCCAAATGTCTGCACCAAAGAATCAAACTACATGATGGCCTTGCTCATCCCAGGTCCAAAAAGTCCTGGAAAGGATTTTGATTTGTTCATGGAGCCTCTTGTGGAGGAACTTCAACAGCTATGGAAGGGTGTTCTCACTCGAGACCTATATAGCAGCCCACCAGCTGATTTCTTTCTGCATGCTGTTATAATTTGGTGCATCCATGATTATCCAGCTTTGGGCACTATGTCAGGGCGAACGACACATGGTTACAATGCATGTGTTCGCTGTGACAGGAATCCGCTGTCATACGCAATACTTAGCAAGATCTATTACATTGGACGCCGCCGTTTCCTTGCCAAGGACAAGCCGCATCCTAGAAAATACCGAAGACATGTGTTCAGCAAAGCATGAAAACCGTGATGCGCCAAAGAGGCTCACCGCCGATGAGTTGCAAGTGGAATTAGAGAAGGTCAGGCATATTACACCAGGAAACCATCCTGGTAATGGTAGCGGGAAAAGGAAGCGTGGCAGGGTAGAAGAGAGATTATTGTTTACCCGCAGGTCCACTTTGTGGGACTTGGAGTATTGGAAAGATTTGGATCTGCGGCATAATCTTGATGTGATGCACATCGAGAAAAATATATGTGACAGCATTATCGGCACACTTCTTAATATTGAAGGCAAGACGAAAGATACCTTGAAATCTAGGATTGATTTGACACACCTGGGTACCAGAAAGGATTTGCAGGTGCAAGATGAAGGTAAACCACGGGATATGGCACCAGCTGTGTACATCTTGGACAAGCTAAAAAGAAAAGAATTCCGCGAGGTCCTGTCACGTGTGAGATTCCCACATGGATTTGCTTCCAACCCTGAAAGGAGAGTCAGTGCAGATGGAAACAAGGTACAAGGGTTGAAAACTCATGACTGCCACGTCCTACTTCAAAGGGTTTTACCTGTTATCCTTAGAGGATTGGGCCGCCCTGACTTGTATAGAGTAGTTGCAGAGTTGGGACAATTCTTCAGGGAACTCTGCAGTAGGAATATCAGGATAGATGCTTTGGAGCGTCTTAGAGACAAGATACCAACTATCCTATGCGACCTTGATAAGATATATCCTCCAGCCTTCTTTGATGTGATGGTGCATTTGGCTGTTCATCTACCTGATGAGGCACTACTTAGAGGTCCAGTACAGTATGGCTGGATGTACCCTATTGAAAGGCGGCTAGGCACTTTCAAGGGCTATGTTAGGAACAGAGCTAGACCCGAGGGTTCCATTGCAGAGGCCTACATTGCTACAGAAGCGTTGACATTCTGCTCAAAATACATTGAAACAGCTGATCAGCTTAGCAAAGAGGTGGGTGAAGACAATCCCGGGCTCAATGTTTTCGATTATTCTGTTCGAGTTACAGGGAAGAGTCGACAAGAGGACAAACCTAAAGATTTGGACAAAATGGTTTGGTATGTGTTGAATAACTGTCCTGAGATACTACCTTATATCAAGTAAGTGCAGTACTACAGCTTATACATCGTAATCTACTAAGCTTGCAGCACATTCTTATATATTTAGATGTTTGACGCAATCACTATGTTGTGCAGCATCTACAAAGAGGAGTTACTGCCGCAAAATCCAAGAAACATTGACAAACTGGTTATGGCAGGATTTGCGAATGGTTCAAGAACCATGTAAGCTTTTGAAGTGCACTTTCAGTTTTTTTAATATATTGAGTACATAAGATGATCAGCTTGTCTATTTTCTAACCATAGGTTAAGAAGATGCGGGAGGATGGGCAGGCAGTTGATGATGCCCTTTACTCACTAGCAATGGGTCCTGATACTCGGGTAAGACATTATGAATCTTGCGTTGTTGGAGATGTGCGCTACAACACCCTTGCACGAGACGAAGGCCGGAAGACACAAAACAGTGCCATCATGAGCACGGATACGTATGACAAAGAGACAACTAAAATGTATGCTAACATAACAGACATGTTCAGTTGCAGTATATCTCCAGTTTCGAGGATCATCGGTGTGTGGTTCTGTTGTGCTGTCGTTGGTATAACCTATTTTCCAGGATCGCAAAACCCAGAGCTGATGATTATTTCAAATCCATCAATGTCAAGGCGGCGTACCAGACCAACGAGCCTTTTATTTTGGCAAATCAAGCAACACAGATATTTTTCTTGGAAGACACATTTGCACGTAGCGATGACTGGAGAGTATTGCAAAGGTTTGAGCAGAGGAATTCGTTTAATGAAGTTGCACAACAAGATGATGCTTACACTGCTCCTGATGTACAAGATAACACATATGTTCCTAATATCTTTGAGAACCATCACGTCAATGACGCCGGCGAAAAGATTGCCTGTCGTGCTGTGGACATACAAGAGTTGATCAAGAAGAAGCCAACGTTCGAGGACGTTGAGGACGAAGAAGAAGATGACAGCGTGGGCAATTACGATTCAGACTGATACACATGGCGAAGATGTTGACGCTACTGCTGCAGATGATGATTACATTGGTTTTGTCGTATTGGCCTGTCAGAAGATGTTTTTTATCTACTATGTGAAATTGTGTTTGCTATGACAACTGAAACCTGATGAACATGTTGTTTAGTATTTTGCTATGAGAACATCACTTGTTATGTATGCTAATTTGTGTTTGGTGATTGTATGACAACTAAAACATGATGACATTGTTGTTTAGTTGTACTCATATTTGGCTGTGAAACTTGAATTTGATGACATAGTTTGCTATTGGACTGCAATTTGCTCGACGTCTTCGAATGAGAACAAAGCTGACCCGATAGGGCCTCTGCTATTTATTTATTTATATGAGCAAAAGGGGATACCCCCTGATTTCCATTAATAGAAATCATTAGATGTTCACAACACTACGCCCAGCCTGCTACACAGGTTTCATTCATTACTAGTTTTAGCAAAGTGCTCATGTCGTAGCCACTGAATACATCACGAGTGCTACATACACTACAAATAAAGAGACAATCATCCTACAGAGCACATCGATTTTGCCCAGTATCTTCACAAGCTCTTTCATCTCCTCATTGCTGTCAAGGCCGTTCAGCAGCTGTTGCTTGGCCATGATCAGAGGAACTACATCTTTAACCTTCTGCTCTGCATCTTCCTCTTCTGCCGTTCCTTCAGTTACTTGTCCAACACCCCAACCTGCTGGTATTGGGATTCCTCGGCTAACCAAATAATCAACCAACTTCCTAGAAACTTCCTAGAAATACAAATCACACGAATCTTCCCTTTTCTGCACGAATCAAATTGGAAGATCATCAACCAAACTATTAAAAAAAATCAGCAACTGAAAGTAGCAGAACAACACTTAAACATATTATTACCCCATGATTCGGGCATTTGTAGAAGACTCGGCCAGGGTTGCGGATTGTGGTTGAGACGCGACGGATGACTCTGCGTGATTTGCAGCAGTGGCACCACACCAATGGCAGTGGGTTGCGATGAGCAATCGGCTGTGGTGCGCGTGCCGGCGGGGGTGTGATGAGACCCACAGGCGATGGTACGGGTGGTGACTTGGCACATATCTGGTTGTTGCCTGCTGAAGAGCAGGTGGACGAGCAGCCAGCGGACATGGTTGCTGCGGCCAGAGCTTCTGATGCTAGGCAGAGTAAGTAGAGAAGAGGAGAAGCGAACGTTGGATATGTCAGTTTCATTACTTGCAGAGTAGCATAGCACCATATATAGTCATAGTCTAGGTTTGGATTCGAACCAGCTACAGGAGCACATCTTTCTTTTTTCTAAAACTTGGCAACGTCTCTTTACTGGTACACTAGCTTGTTCTGTATGCCTTCCCATGTCTTTGATTTTCTTTCCCTTTTTTTGCGAGGAAGGAAGGAGGAAAAAATTGAGAGTTCCTAGGACTCGAACCCAAGACCTCTCGGTTGAAAACCAAGGGTGCTAGTCACTTATGTGGCGAACGTTCGCTGTGAGGAGGACGGCAGACGAACACATTTTCCTCGCAGTTTTCTTCCTATATATAAAAAAGTATGCTACTTGGTGTCCGCTTAGTCAACAAACGATTGTGCCAACCTTGACCGTTGGATTGACATTCAACGTCTGTCGCGTTTCTTCAGTGTCTTCTTCCTCGAGCCGCCAAAGCCAAACCAGCACCGGCGGGACCGCCTGCTCCCACCTCCCACGGCTGGCTGTGATCTTCCCCGGCTCCTGTTCGTTCCCGTCCGAGGCCTCACCATCGTCCTCCGCCTTGGTTCACTCGCCGCGGCGCCGCCCTCTGGTGTTGTCAACATGGTCAACAACCGAGAGGAATAAGGAGATGACTGTACATGGTGAGGATGTCAGTAGGGACCCAGCAGCGCGCGCAGTAATTTTGTTTTTTCGGGACGGAGAAGGGTATCAACTGGGTTGTGCGGGACCCGTGGCCCGTCTAGCCCAGGCTTTTATTTCATATGTTTAGCACATGACCATCCTAGTTTGTTTTTTTCCTTTCTGAAAATGGCTAGCCAGCTATTTTGTTTTTTGCAGAATAACCAACGTAGGCTTACTTGCTTTTCTATGCCCTGCTGGGCCGGAAATCTTTCAAGACGAGGAGGGATGCATTTTGCCCAGAAAATGGGCTATAAGTAATAAGAAATGGGCTATAAGTAATAATAAATGGGCTGTAAAACGAAAAAATACAGCAAACAGGCAATTAGTTCCAAAATACTGTTTTCTTTTGGATTTTGATATTTTAAATTTCATTGTTTTTGTGCGGGTAAAATTTCATTGAATTTAAATTAAGGTATATTTAGATTTAAAATTAATTTGAATCTGGCTAGAAATTTCGGGCTGTATGCTATTTGGGACAGATTTGGAGGCTGACTTGTGGGTCTACTAGGTTGACGTGTACTTTGGCTTTGTCAACTTAGTCCACAAACGATTCTAGTAGCAGTGACCATTGGATGTTAATCCAACAGCCGTGCTGCTTCTTCAATATCTGATCTTCTTGCTCCAGCCACCCAAACCAGCTCCGGTGGGACTGCCTGCTCCCGCCTCCCATGACCGGCTGTGCTGCCGCACAGGCCGCACCACCCCACCCTACTTCATTGCTGGCCAGGCCATTCCTCTACTCACCCACGCCTCCTGTTATTTTCCGGCGACGGCAGCCGGATCAGTAAACCCTCGTACTCCCCACCGCGTGGGCAACCATTGCCGAGTCTTCCCCGGCTCCGTGTCGTTCCCTTCCTAGGCCTCGCCGTCGTCCACCGCCATGGTGCTCTCGGCGCGGCCTGGTCAACATGGTCAACGAACGACATGCATCGGCCGTGGACTGTACGCGCAAAATAATGATTCCTCCACCTGACAGCTGGGACCCACCGGATGGGCCTCTGTATTTTGCAAAAAAATGTTCCCCCCGCTGACATGTCGGACCCACCTGCTATATCTTCGCACGCAAGGAAGTGCCTCCTTATTACGCACAAAAAAGTGAATACCCCCTGCTAGCTTGGACCCACCATAGTGGGAGGATGACTTGTGGGCCAACTAAGTTGACGGGGACGAAGGGCTTTGTCAACTTAGTCAATATGAACGATTCTAGCTCCAGTGACCATATGATGTTCATCCAACGGCCGTGGTGCTTCTTCAACCTCTGGTCTTCTTGCTCCAGCCACCCAAAGCAGCGCTGGTCGTGCCGCATGCTCCTGCCTCCCGTGGCCGGCTGTGGTGCCGCGGAGGCCTCACCGCCCCCTACTATTCCCACCGTTGGCCAGGCCCTGCGGCGACGGCAGCCTCACACCGCAGCCGAACCAGTGAACCCTCGTACTCCTCTCCGCGCGGGCTTCCACTGCCGCGTCTTCCCCGGCTCCGCGTCGTCCCCTTCCTAGGCCTCGCCGTCGTCCACCGCCGTGGTGCTCTCGGCGCGGCCTGGTCAACGTGGTCAAGGAACGACTTCCATCGGACGTGGACTGTACGTGGAGAGGCTGACAGCTGGGTCCACGGCCGCAACAAGGAAGTGCCTCCTTATTACGCGTAAAATAATGATTCCTCTACCTGACAGCTGGGACCCACCGGACGGGCCACTGTATTTCATGGAAAAAACGTTTCCCCCTGACTGCTGGGACCCACCAGCTTCATCTTCGCACGCAAGGAAGTGCGTCCGGGCAAAAAAAATGATTCGCCCCGCTGACTGCTGGGACCCACCAGCTACATCTTCGCACGCAAGGAAGTGCGTCCGGGCAAAAAAAATGATTCGCCCCCTGACTGCTGGGACCCACCAGCTACATCTTCGCAGGCAAGGAAGTGCCTGACAGTCGGGACCCACCTGGTCAAAGTGTACGTAGCGTTGTCATTCTGGTCGCGAACGTGTACGTACATACTGGTCGATGTAGAGGCGCACACGTGTCGTAGTAGAGGCGCGCACGTGTCGTAGTAGAGGCGCGCACGTAGCATGTACACGTACGTACAGCGGCCAGGGTGCAAGAAAGAAAATATGGCCACGTATGTGTACATACGGGCGGGGTCTCGAATGCCTACTCGCGCATACGTACGGCCAGGGCTTGTGTACATGTCTGGGTCGGAACGGAGAAACAGCGTCGTCATCGTGTTCATGGGGAGGCAACGGAGAAACAGCGTCGTCATCGTGTCCTGTTCATCGGGAGGGGTGTGGCGTACCGCAAAACGGGACTCCACGGGATACTGTTCATCTCCACCGCCGACCTCCTCCAGCCTCCACGGGCTACCGTCGACCTCCTTCAGCCTCCACGAGCTCCTGTTTATCCAGCCTCCACCGCGCGCTACTCCACCGGCTACTGTTCAACCACCCCTCCACGGGCACCCCTCCACCGTCTACTGTTCATCCAGCCCTCCACACCACGGGGTCCTGTTCAACCACCCCTCCACGGGCACCCCTCCATCGTCTACTGTTCATCCAGCCCTCCACACCACGGGGTCCTGTTCATCCAGAGGCAACGCCACCGCTCACAGTTCATCCAACCCCCCCGAAACACTCACTGTTCATCCAATCGATTGGCTTCAGTTAGCAGCAGTAGCGAAGGAATCACTCGATCGGGTTCAGTTAACAGCCATCGATCGATCGCTCGGGTTCAGTAACGCGTAGCCTGCAGTGCAATCGCTCGGGTTCAGTTAAAGCCCAACGCCTCGCTCGGGTTCAGTTAGGGCCAACGCCTCGCACCGTAACCGGGAACTCCCCGAAATTTTCCTCCGCATCGCTTCTACCACGGTTTTTTCCATCATGGACGGCCCAAAGAATGTCATGCAGCTGCGTCTCCGGCCCGCGCAGGACGAAAAGCCCATTTTCTGTCATGATTTTTTGTCATAGAAGTAGGAGCCCACCACATCTATGATGATACCGGGTTTTGTCACAATTATCTTCATAGAAGTGTCATATGTATGACAGAAAAAAATTTCGTTCGGCCCAAAATGTCATGGATGTGTCTTTTTTTGTAGTGATAGGCTCTATCAAGTATGCAATGCTGTGTACCAGACCTGATGTGTGCCTTGCTATTAGTTTAGCAGGGAGGTACCAAAGTAATCCAGGAGTGGATCACTGGATAGGGGTTAAGAACATCCTGAAATACCTGAAAAGGACTAAGGATATGTTTCTCATTTATGGAGGTGACAAAGAGCTCTTCGTAAATGGTTACGTCGATGCAAGCTTTGACACTGATCCGGATGGCTCCAAGTCACAAACCGGATACATATTTATATTGAACGGTGGAGCTGTCAGTTGATGTAGTTCTAAGCAAAGCATCGTGGCGGGATCTACATGTGAAGCGGAGTACATAGCTGCTTCGGAAGCAGCAAATGAAGGAGTCTGGATGAAGGAGTTCATATCTGATCTAGGTGTTGTACCTAGTGCATCGGGTCCAATGAAAATCTTTTGTGACAATACTGGTGCAATTGCCTTGGCAAAGGAATCCAGATTTCACAAGAGAACCAAGCACATCAAGAGACGCTTCAATTCCATTCGCGATCTAGTCAAGGAGGGAGACATAGAGATTTGCAAGATACATACAGATCTGAATGTTGTAGACCCATTGACTAAGCCTCTCTCACGAGCAAAACATGATCGACACCAAGAGTCCATGGGTGTTAGAATCATTACTGTGTAATCTAGATTATTAACTTTAGTGCAAGTGGGAGACTGAAGGAAATATGCCCTAGAGGCAATAATAAAGTTGTTATTTATATTTCCTTATATCATGATAAATGTTTATTATTCATGCTAGAATTGTATTAACTAGAAACTTAGTACATGTGTGAATACATAGACAAACAGAGTGTCAGTAGTATGCCTCTACTTGACTAGCTCGTTGGATCAAAGATGGTTAAGTTTCCTAGCCATAGACATGAGTTGTCATTTAATCAACGGGATCACATCGTTAGAGAATGATGTGATTGACTTGACCTATTCCATTAGCTTAGCACTTGATCGTTTAGTTTATTGCTACTGCTTTCTTCATAACTTATACACGTTCCTATGACTATGATATTATGCAACTCCCAAATACCGGAGGAACACTTTGTGTGCTATCAAACGTCACAACGTAACTGGGTGATTATAAAGATGCTCTACAGGTGTCTCCGATGGTGTTTGTTGAGTTGGCATAGATCGAGATTAGAATTTGTCACTCCGAGTATCGGAGAGGTATCTCTGGGCCCTCTCGGTAATGCACATCACTATAAGCCTTGCAAGCAATGTGACTAATGAGTTAGTTGCGGGATGATGCATTACGGAACGAGTAAAGAGACTTGCCGGTTATGAGATTGAACTAGGTATTGAGATACCGACGATCGAATCTTGGCCAAGTAACATATCGATGACAAAGGGAACAACGTATGTTGCTATGCGGTTTGACCGATAAAGATCTTCGTAGAATATGTGGGAGCCAATATGAGCATCCAGGTTCCGCTATTGGTTATTGAACGGAGATGAGTCTCGGTCATGTCTACATAGTTCTCGAACCCGTAGGGTCCGCACGCTTAACGTTCGGTGACGATCGGTATTATGAGTTTATGTGTTTTGATGTACCGAAGGTTGTTCAGAGTCCCGGATGAGAGCACTGTCTCGAAATGGGCGAGACATAAAGATCGATATATTGCATGGCTATGTTTGGACATCGGAATGGTTCCGGGTGAGTTCGGACATTTACCGGAGTACCGGGAGGTTACCGGAACCCCCCGGGGAGTATATGGGCCTTATTGGCCTTAGTGGGAGAGAGGAGGAGGCGGCCAAGGAAGGGGCGCCCCCCCAAGCCCAATCCTAATTGGGTGGGGGGCCGCCCCCCTTTCCTTCCCCCCTCTCTCCTCCTTCCTTCCTCTCCTATTCCAACTAGGGCAGGGGGATCGTACTCCCGGTGGGAGTAGGACTCCCCTTGGGCGCGCTATAGAGAGGGCCGGCCGCTCCCCTCCTCCACTCCTTTATATACGGGGGAGTGGGCACCCCATTGACACACAAGTTGATAGTTGTCTTAGCCGTGTGCGGTGCCCCCTCCACATATTCCACCTCGGTCATACCGTTGTAGTGCTTAGGCGAATCCCTGCGTCGGTAACTTCATCAACATCGTCATCATGCCGTCATGCTGACGAAACTCTCCCTCGGCCTCAGCTGGATCTAGAGTTCGTGGGACGTCACCGAGCTGAACTGTGTGCAGATCGCGGAGGTGCCGTACTTTAGGTACTAGGATCGGTTGGATCGTGAAGGCATTCGACTACATCAACCGCGTCACTTGACGCTTCCGCTTACGGTCTACGAGCTTACGTGGACAACACTCTCCCACTCATTGCTATGCATCGTAGGATTTTTTTTTTAAAATTATTGCGTTCCCCAACACTTTAGACGGTGGTGTGGCGGCGACGGCGGCCGGCAACAGCTGTCGACGGGCAGCGGCAGTGGAGCGTGTGTGTGTGTGGGGGGGGGGGGTGTTCCGCGCACACCCAATAGGGACGGCACACGCACTACACTACGTCGGGGACTGCGCCACCGCCACGGTGTAGCCTCCCAGCTGGAGCTGTCCTCTGATGACAACGGAGTGGCTGAGCGACAACGACAGACCAGTGCCATTGGCGATTGTGGGAGAAGAAGACGAGATAAGCTACATGGATGGAGGGGAAAATGCGACGGAAGACTCACCGGCCGTGAGGGTTTTTATAGCAGGCCGGTAAGCATTGGGATTTTGGGGGATTTCATTGAGTCGGGCGGGAAGCTTGCGCGGGAACCTGCGAGGTTCCGCGGGAACGGGCTCACCGACGATTAATTGGCGCCACCGTTTGGCCAAAAGAACGCCCCCGCGTGCTGCGCAAGTTTGCGCTGTAAGCCGTCTGCGGCAGTGGGGTGACAAGACGTGCGAGAGGAGGACGAAAGGACACGTACACATACGGTTAATACAAAAAAATGTTTGCGCTTTAATTACCTCCTATACCCCTATCCTAGTTTATAAGTAGGATTTAACTAATAAAATACGAATGCATGTCGCGAAAGATTATATCGTTGGAGTCGTATTTGAACATAGTTTCCAGCTATACAAGTTTTGTAAGATGCATTAACACTTCTTTGGTTAAATTTAAGGTTATATAACTGCAAGCGTTTGCACGAAACACACACGGCTTATTCCATCACAAACAGCTCGGATGGATCAACTGTATGCCACGTATCGCACACACAACTCTTATCTGATTCGTGCTTGATGTCTCTGACATCACTCGCACAGTTCGTTTTATTTGCCACGTATCATTGTGCCGGCCTCTGCTCGCGTCCCTCGGCAAGCGCTGCTCGCCGTTAGGCGCCGCAACGCGCTGTGCTTGCCGTTAGGCGCCGCCGTGCGCTCTGCTCGCGTCCATCGGCGCGCTCGGCTTGTGGACAACTTTTCCTTGCGCGTTCAACTGCTATATGCATATATATATATATATGGTTGCTCGCCGTTGAGGCGACCGCAGAGCGCTCTTCTCGCGTCCCTCCGCGTGCGCTCTGCCAGCGGTTCGGCGTGCGCACGATCACATCGGGGGCCCCATATGCATGCGGTTGCACCGCGCGCGTTGCCACGCGATGCAGTTACGTGCGGCACGATGGAGTTACGCGCTGCAAATTAGAACTGCCATCAGGGCCTGCCGATATTCCTGGTCGTCCGGCTACTCCTTTAAATCACATGGCCATTATAACCTTAGTCTCTTCAACCTTTCGATCGCGCCCCACAACACAACAAGCACACCCACGACGACACATAGAGAGGGGATGCCCATTGGCGCTCCAATGGAGTTCGGCGAGCATAGAGTGGAGACCCATGCGAGGGAGGCGGATCTCTCGGTGGCGTACACCATCGACCCGGCCATGGTGGACGACTACATCAACAGCGTAGAGCAGTTGCTTGCTCGAGACAAGTACAAGGTGGTCGGCATCAACCTCCAGTACACACAGATCAGAAGGTTGCCGTCACCCAGTTGTGCGTGCGCCATCATGTCCTCATCTACCACTACTGCATGGCCACAGAGCCTTGCGACCGTTTCAATAGGTTTGTCAACAACACCGACTACAAGTTCGCCACGGTGGAAACCAAAGACGATGTAAACGCGCTCAGTGTTACGGGCTTGGCCTGCAAGAACCTTGTCGAAATCCGTGAACACTACAGGGTCTGGGGCAGCACGAAGAAGGACTCCCTGGTCGAACTCTCCTCGGCCATCATCGACCCCTACTACGAAAAGATGAAGCAGGATGCCCAGAGAACAAGTCCCCTATCCAGGCACAGGGCCTGGATGCGGCAACTGGATGAACCTCACCTCAGGTTCGCGACCAAGAGCGTGTATACATTCTACGAGATGCACAGGAGGATCGTTGACATAAAGAAGTGCCTCGTTACCCAAATCGACAAGCCCGGATCGAGCCACAAGCAGAGCAAGCGTCACAAGAAGTAGATGATGATCAGATGATCGTTTATGCTAGTTAATCATGCATGTAATATATAGTTTACTTTATTGGTGTGTGGAAATGTCATGTGTGTAGTAGCCACCTATGTAATTATGCATGTAATAGTTTACTTTGGTGTGTGCAAATGCCATGGTTGTAGTAGCCACCTATGTAAGTGGATGTTTAATTTGTTTATGCAAGCATGTCCTTATAAGTGTGTGTGTGTGTGTGTATGTTGTTCTGTATGCAATCCCATCGCACAACACACACGTCTTATTAGCAGCAACCGTCTGTGTTATTATCGGTCTTCACACACATTTCTGATTACAAACCTGTTTGCTGCGTATCACACACATCTTGTTAAGTTGAACCGTTTCTGCTCTCATGTCTCAACGCAAACTGTCGTGGAATTGTCACGGCAGATGTCCTTAGTGTCAGGACTTAGTCGTGAGGCCAACACATCTATTTGGTACCTTGAGAGGGGTTGAGCGGAATCGAGAGACGCAACACAAGACAAGGATTTAGACAGCTTCGGGCCCCGGGAAACATCATCCGGTAACAACCCTACATGCTGTTTGAGGCTAGGTCTCATTATGATCACGAGGGAGTCGCCGTAAACCGGCTCTTTGTGTGTAGCCCTAGAGATTGTTTCTTCTTCCTGTCCCTCTTTGGGGAGCCCTGCCCCTCCTTTTATAAGTTGAAGGGGCGGGTTGCATGTGGAGTCCTATTAGGATTAGGACTAGTCTATCTCTAATACAAACCGGATATAAGTCCTGGTCTTAACTCCTTGTAAGGTAAATATTCCTCATGCCTTTCCTCTTAAACCGGCCCACCATAATATGAACCGGCCTTCATGAACCGCCCGTTGGGCCACCGGGTCTTGTCGCTCCTCTAACCCGCCTACCGGATTACCAATGAATCATAAACCGCCAGGTCCAAACGGGTCGTCAGTGAATCGTCAAGTCTCAGCCGGGTCTCAAGTAAACCGCCAAGTCCGGTCGGGTTATACTTTCGGCCGGTTTACGCCGCGGGGTATATCCCCGACATTAGCCCCCAGTTTAATTTGGATTTATCCATATTAAACTGATCCTGTAAAACAAACACAAGAACAAATTTGACAGATTATGCTCCGTGTTAAGAATTCTTGTAAACCGGCATCTGATCATCCTTAAGTCCTTGTCATTTCCTCCTTCTAGAAAATCCGGGTCAACAAGCCAGCTTCATACTCAATTTGTTGACATTGGTTTCTCACAGAGAAATATTGTGAAGAATAATCCACTTGAGCCGGTTTCCAAAGCGCCGGTTTAAGAAATATGGGTCTTGAAATACTCATCTGACATTCAGCCGGTTTGAAGATGTAAAACTTGCCGGTTTAATATTACCAAAATTGCCGGGTTATAAAAACTGATAATTTCGGGTCATGATTGTTTCCAACGCCGGTTCATGATTGTTGCCAACGCCGGTTCATGATTATTGATGACGCCGGGTTATGATTGTTACAGACACCTGGTCATAATGATTGGTGATGCCGGGTCAATCTGGTTTGCTCAAAACTGAAAATCGGAAGATATTTCTCCCTTATATCCATATTACCTGTAGCCCCCAAGTCTTGAACAGAACAAAGTGATGATTTGAGACGTGTTTCTATATAATTACTGCCACTTTGTAGAAATCCATGTCGTTCATCTCTAGTAAAAACTGAATACTCCATATATGTAGCCCCCAAGTACCGGGTTGTCATGCTTGCAGCAACCTGGGACTTTGTAATTGCTTATAAAAACTTCAATCAGTGTAGCCCCCAAGGGTCGGGTCATTATGCAATAATGAGCAGGGACTTTGTAAATATAATCATGTAGACTTGAGCAGTGATGTGTAGCCCCCAAGGGCCGGCTTAGTAAGATTATACTGAACCGGGACTTGATATATACTTCAATGAAAATAACATCTTATAATGTAGCTTCCATCGTAGGGCTTGAACCCACGTCCACAAGGTTCAGAGCTTTGTGCTTTACCAACTGAGCAATGAACCCTTTAATATAATGGATTAAGGCTTGTATACCTTGAATGTTTGACAGGAGCAATTGGTAGCCCCCAAGGGCCGGCTCATTATGATATGATGAGTCGGGTCTTCAATAAGATGAACAAAAAATGACTTTGTATTAGCCCCCAAGTGTCATGGTGCATGCTCGTAGCGACATGAGACTTGCATATTTGACATAATCTCAATTTAAATAATGTAGCCCCCAAGTGCCGGGTCGTAAGCCTGCAGCGACTCGGGACTATTCCCTCAATTGTAGAATAAATCATATCCATTGATAATATAATAGCCATTGCGCTAAAGCGACTTTGAAAACCTTAACCATAATACCGGTTATTGATAACCATAAGAAAAATCCAGCCATATTGGCTATTAAAGATTTGAATAATATACACAACGATTTATAAGCGCATGATTCCAATGGCGCAATCCAAATATATACTGGCGACTTATAGTCCAAAGCCAGGCCGGGTTAACAAACACCGGATAATTTCTCATCATGCACTGATGACTTATCGTCTTAAAGTCTGGCCGGGTTAATAAACACCGGATAATTTCTCATCATACACTGGCGACTTATCATCTTAAAGCCAGGCCGGGTTAATAAACACCGGTGATTTATAATTATGCTTTATTCAACCTGTTTCTGCATACAACAAGTTTAAAGTGTCCTAGCGGTTTACCGCCGGACGGGTCATAATGCCCAACATATAACCTGGGTTGATAACCAAGGCCGCACTTAAGAATAATCAAATATGAAATATATCATACCTGTGTCATTGAATCACATCGTTGGTTGGCCAACTTTATTGTATTAAAGGTGATAACCCCAATCTTGGGTACTGATAACTTCTTCCATATTGTGCCGGTTTATGATAAAACTGTACCGGGTTGTGATAAATACCGGATTAACCATATAATACTGGCGACTTATAGTCGAAACCAGACCGGTTGAATAAACACTGGATTATAATTGATCATGTACTGACAACTTGTAGTTGAAAGCCGAACCGGGTTAATGAACGCCGCTTTATCAAAAACATCATAAATCTCGTCAAAGGAGAAAAAACTTAGCAAATAAAAGAAGATGAAAACCTGTAGTCGAGGCTTTTCACGGGCTGCCAGGCCCCAAATTCGAGGCTTTTCATGGGCTGCCAGGCCACTGATTTAAGCCATTTTACAAAGCCTTTTAAGATGGTCCTCAATCCTTAACCAATCATCATTTTAACTTGACAAGTTCAGGGTCTTATTAGAGTAACTTGTCAAAGTTCGATGGGTCATACCAGGTTTACCTGGGCGGAGTAACTTACTTAAGAAGGCAGGCTTACCCGGGGTTTTAGGTGTATACACCAGGCTTCCAAGCCATGGCTTGATAGCCTATTACAAGTGTAGATTCTTTGTTCATTTCGACAGCAAAGAATCCCCAAGTAACATTTTGAGCTGTGCTCAGTGGGTGCCTATGTTTGAGTTGTTGTTTTACAACACTCTCTTTGGCCCCGGATTAATTTGGCTTTGAGTCGATCAAGAGGTGTGACTATGGTTTGGATACGACCAAGCCCCCAAGTGATGTTGTGGCATTGCGCCGACCAAGAGGTGTGACTATGGTTCGGATACGACCAAGCCCCCAAGTGATGTTGTGGCATTGCGCCGATCAAGAGGTGTAGCTATGGTTCGGATACGACCAAGTCCCCAAGTGATTCTTTATATACGACCTTATAAGCCGGCTCAATGAGCAAATAGGACGCCGCTTTATAACAGAAGCCCCCACGTGATCAATAATATTATAAGCCAATAAGGCAGGATACCCATATTTGAACCACGCATCATGGCAGGAGGTCCTCTTCGGCAACTTTTAACTTTTTGCAAGAGACAAATTCTTCTTGAACCAGGATTTTGAACTGGATATTGAGATCTTCAAAGCTTTGTGGGAGACATCTTTCCCTTGAACCGGATTTTAAACCGGAATCTTCATTTTCAGCCGGAAATTTTCTGACGGCCTTTAAACTCGAACTTGCAAGAAGTTAATTCCTTTTTGAACCGGACATTTTTAAACCGGATTTGAGAGCTTCAGAGCATCGTGGGAGAACAGATTTCCCTTGAACCGGATTGTAAACTGGATATTTAAGAGCTTCAGTGAGACTGACTTCCCCTGAGCCGGATTTTAAACCGGAATCCTGTCTGATGACCCGGAACTTCTTCATTGAGCCGGGATTTTGTAACTGTTATATACTTTCTAAGCCGGAAATTTTCTGACGGCCTTTAAATTTTCATCAAGATAACAGTAGCCTCCAGGACCGGGTTATCTTTCCCTTCATCGTCCTGGGGTTCTTAAATTTGCTGAAACTGGCAAGATTTGCTGAGTCATGTCATCGTAGCCCCGGAGTCTCAAAGGTGACTCGAGGAGTTGGCTTGAGACTCTCCATATTTGACCGTGATGTAAACCGGCATAACTTGTATATCATTGGTGCTGATAGCACGATGTGAATCCACAGAAGGTTGAGGTGACTGGGCGGGTTATAAATGATCCCGCATGAGCCGTGTCAGCAACTCGGCCAATGGTTCCTTCCAACTGGCGATTTGAAGTTTAACCAAACTATAGTGGCGGCGATTTGTGCGCCTGCCCATTGATCCATCCAGTGCAGACGACGGTTGATGATAATTTGCCTCCAATTTGAAAGAAAATCGGGCTACCCAAGCTGTGACTTGCTCATACTCAATAAACAGCTCATGCAGACAGGTGCGGCCCGGTGTGTTGATGTAGACCGGGTCGCGAGAGACGGACGGAAAAGATGATCGTAAGCATCAGAGGTGGCTCGAAGAGATGAATCGGCCGCGGCGTTGTAAGCTGGCGCGGGCGGGAGAATCGGCCACGGGGGCGGACAATAAATCAATCGCGTGTGCTGATATAGCGGGGGTGGCAACCTACGCAGGATGAGCGCTAGTGCAAAAAATAATACTTGCACACGCCCCTTTTGCAACACCTTTTTGTGGGAAATAATGGTCCTGCGAAAAAATATCACAGACCAGAGTAATTGTT
The DNA here is from genome assembly GCF_002575655.3 of Aegilops tauschii subsp. strangulata. Taxonomy (NCBI): domain Eukaryota; kingdom Viridiplantae; phylum Streptophyta; class Magnoliopsida; order Poales; family Poaceae; genus Aegilops; species Aegilops tauschii. Next base: position 395,186,337 of record NC_053035.3, read on the forward strand.
CTCAAATGATTTAATATGTGCTGATAAAATACATAGAAAGGATAGCACCTGGTATTTTTTTGGACGGACGAGTTGGCCGCGGCATTGTAAACCGGTGCGGACGGGTGAGTCGGCAGCGGTGTTGGAAAAACGTCACGGACACAGGTGAGTAGGCCGCGGGCACGGACGACGAGTTAGTCCCGTGAGTTGATGAAGCGGGGGCGGCGATTTGCTCACATATACATTCAGCAGCACAACACGGGCAAGCGCCAGTGCAGAATATTGCTAGCGTGCACTCCGTACCCGCCGTATAAATCACTTTTGTAGTGAACATTTATCCTGTATACAAAAATGTATAGATCAAAGTAATTGCTCTTTGACAAAAAACAATCTGTACTAGAAATAGACTTAGATGAATATCACCTGATTTGTACGGATGACCAATGACTCTTTTAAAAGCCAGGTACAACATTTGAAAACCGGAAACTGACGTGAGCCGCCCCTTGGAAAGCTTTATGTGAAATCAATTGTAAAGGTAATGATTGGACTAGGAATCTGTGCCATTGAGGGGTTTACTTCTTTGTTCATCCGTGAGTCGCCATACGCACGCACGCAAAGTCGAGCCGGATGGCTGTGTACATACACGCGCATGCGGGGTAGCAGCAGAGGCGAACCGGACGGCTGTGCGCTCAAGAAGACCTGTTGACTTGCCAGTCCGATCCGGTGCGGTAATCCTTTGTCTAATGATGTACGCTCAGGTGAAGCCGCTTTAACAAATATTATTTCTTCTCCGGACAGGTTGCTTCCTCCAAATCTGAGATTTAACATGAATAGTACTCAAGTACTTGATGGATCACGTTACGTGCATATCAGCAACGGAGTAGTATTGCCTTCAAGTGAATATTAGCATAGCCGAAGTACTACTTCTAACAATAGCAGCAGGCTTTAGCGGATCAATTTATAAAACTGCCTCGGGACTTGATCCTTGCCTCCTCACGTGTGTGCTGATACAGATTGTCTTGACCCGGCGTCTGGCAGCTATAAAAAACTTCCTGTCGGCCTCAGCGATACGCGGTTGTACCCGCCAAAATTGAAATCCTATTCGGATTCGACAGATCGCACACAAACATTGAATTTGCCGGTTCTGCCGAAGATCATCTCACGCCGGGTTACCCTGCACGCTTTCCATACTGGTGCTTTCTCATCTAACATATCGCGAGCTTCTCGATCCGTGTGTGAGATCCCTCCAAGAACTCAACACCACCGTGCGCAGGCCCCACGGTGGGCGCCAACTGTCGTGGAATTGTCACGACAGATGTCCTTAGTGTCAGGACTTAGTTGCGAGGCCAACGCATCTATTTGGTAGCTTGAGAGGGGTTGAGCGGAATCGAGAGACGCAACACAAGACAAGGATTTAGACAGCTTCGGGCCCCGGGAAACATCATCCGGTAACAACCCTACATGCTGTTTGAGGGTAGGTCTCATTATGATCACGAGGGAGTCGTCGTAAACCGGCTCTTTGTGTCTAGCCCTAGAGATTGTTTCTTCTTCCTGTCCCTCTTTGGGGAGCCCTGCCCCTCCTTATATAAGTTGAAGGGGCGGGTTACATGTGGAGTCCTATTAGGATTAGGACTAGTCTATCTCTAATACAAACCGGACATAAGTCCTGGTCTTAACTCCTTGTAAGGTAAATTTCCTCATGCATTTCCTCTTAAACCGGCCCACCATAGTATGAACCGGCCTTCATGAACCGCCCGTTGGGCCACCGGGTCTTGTCGCTCCTCTGACCCGCCTGCCGGATTACCAATGAATCGTAAACCGCTAGGTCCAAATGGGTCGTCAGTGAATCGTCAAGTCTCAGCCGGGTCTCAAGTAAACCGCCATGTCCGGCCGGGTTATACTTCCGGCCGGTTTACGCCGTGGGGTATATCCCCGACACAAACAGTTCATCCGAGTGAACCGCATGCCGTATATTGCACACACCTTCATCTGGTTGACCGTTTCTTTTGTGTTGCCTAATCACAAACAGTTCATCCGAGTGAACCGTATGCTGTATATCGCACACACCTCCATCTGGCTGCCCGTTTCTTTTGTTCCTCCTTATCGCAAACAGTTAATTGAACTGAACCGTATGCCCTGCATCGCACACGCAATTGAAATCTGAACCGTGTTTGATGGCTCTGCCATCGCAAACGTTTTGCACCTTTTTTGACGATTTTTTATACCACCGTTTGCGATTATGGCATCACACACAGCTTCGTCGAAGGGTCTCTATCATAGTGTCGCGTTAGCAGCATCCTGCAGTAGCGACACTTTATGGGTTCTTGAGGTGTCAAGTAGATGTGTGTATGATTGGTAGCTAATTCTGTATGTTGAGGTAATTCTTATGCACTTATGTACCTTCCGTTGAAACACCACACAACTCCTTGGCCTATTAGAATTATAGATACCACAAAGCAGCCGTTATGGCAATTTGTCAAATATAGATGTTCCTTCTAAACTTTAGATATATATATATATTTCTTGGAAGTAATCTGATGGTAAAAAAAGGCTCGTATTCATGAAGGAAAGTGCCACTGACCCTCACATGGTAGGCTGAGACCAAAATAGTGATTCGATTCTCTTCTCTGTATTATTAATTTGCATTTCCCTATGGTGACATTGAATCGCATGCGCATGCTTCAAGTTGTTCCTCAATTTATTTTCTGGTCAATTTCAGGAGATTAAGGAGCTGCAGGATGATATACATTCGGTCTATCTATATATACACCAGTAAATAACCTCAGCCATCAAGTAAATTCTTGCCTTCAAGTTACCTATGATGTGAATCATTCAAGTAAGGATAAGCTACCTTATTATCCTGGAAACTGCTATTAGAAGATGCCATAATATGAATAGGTAGCAATCTGTTAAAGCACATCCACTTAAAATTATTTCTTGCATGTATAAGTTTTGGATTGCGCAACTGCGCTATGCATACCAGTTCTGCCTTGTTTATATGTTACTAAAATATTGCATACATATTTACCGACATATATGTAATACTCTATCAAAATGAGAATGGATAGGAAATTCCTATCTTTCATAGGTCTGCATACTATATAAGCATCCGAAGGCCTTCTAGCACCCTCCTGCAATCATCCCCCATGAGTGTAGCTAGGTATGTTGCTCATATATTTCTCTCATTTTCCCCTAGAATCCCCCATATATTTTTCACCTCCGCTTCTTTTTGACCCTCCCTTCCATGCCCCTTCAGTAGCTGCAGCCTTTACTTATCTTCTTCATCCAATATGTCTTCAAGGTCTGTTATGTTTAGGATATGATGCTTTAGAGTCTGTTTTGTATGCATGTCAATGCAGATATTTGGAATAGACAGGGCCAACAATCCAATATGGTTTTGATGCAATCAGAAATCCAATATAGGAAATATGACGCCTTTTCGTGTGTTGTATTTTGATGTGAAATTTACATAGTTGAACATTATGGTTTCATACCAGTTAATGACGAAATGTGAACTATTTTTGTTTTTATTGGTAAAAAATGTGGCAGCTAGCTAACAAGGGAAAGTCATTACTCCCTTTTGTATTTATAATAATTCCGATCCATCTGAGACTTCTTGTGAATTACTAAATTAGTGTTGTTTTTGTTCAATTTCTATAATGCGGGTATAGTTGAATGACCCATGGGGATCCATCCATTCATACTTATAGCGATTAGAAATATACCATCCAGTGTGATGTTTGTGATGTACATATCTAACTTTTTTCTTCTAGAGCAATCCATCTTAAACACACATTTAGTACAATGGACATCTCTAGCTATTGGGAGTGAGTTTGTACGTTTTCTTAATTTGAACAATCTACGAGAGAGGAGCACATGCCTCTTGTTGCTTTTATTTTGTATGCTTTTGGAGTTTAGCTCGGTGTACTTCCAGGTATCTCTACGAAATAAAGAAACCACATTTGGGGAAATTTTTGTTCGGGGTCTATGAAAGCATCCAACTCCAAATATTGGTGAAAAACATTTTCTGTTTGATAATGAATTATATTTTTGTGCTTAACTCATCAATAAAGGTGCTTTGCCATTATTGTTGGTCAGAAAATGAAGTTTATGTTATTATTTGGATGGGTAAAATCACTATTTGGCATTACCATTTCACTTTGGATTTGTGGTGAAACTACCTTGATATATTTACAGAAATTAATATCATTCGAAACCGATGGATGTTCCAACACATGTCATCATGGCTTCATTTACGAGCTTATGAGTAAAGTTATGTCCAAATGCCTAAATATATTTATGAAAATTCTTAGCATTATATCATTAAAATGGACGGGCGTGGCAACGCGCGCCATCAATGATCTAGTTCCATTCCAAGAAGCCACTGCTGGCGGAGGTAGAGGGTGCCCGCCCACCCTGAGATTTGAAAATAGCTTTTTTTAGCAACTCCACCAAGCTTTATTCAGCAAAAGCCAGAGTTTGTGGGATACATCTCTGGTCATGGGATTGGCCATACCATACATGGCATCCCATACCCAAAGAAAAAACATGCTTGGCTAAACTATGTGCCTCCATATTGACGGCATGACCGTCAAAAGTAAAATTACAATTGAACAGAGATGATAAGCTATTAATCTCAGAGATGATGGCTCCATTCAATCCCTGGCATGACTTGTTAATGCCCCCCACGACGTCCTTCGCATCTGAAGCCACCACCATAGCTTGTAGGTTAAGGTCTTGGGCTAGTGCTAGGGCCTCTCTACACGCGATCGTCTCCAGAATCGCCGGATCCTCGACTGCACCAATAACTAGGGCTGAGCTCCCCAGAAAATTTCCATTTGCATCTCTACATACTGCCGCTGCTGTGCCACCTGGCAATAAAGCCTTGGTGCTTCCATTGATATCATACTCTCTCCGTCCGGAAATACTTGTCATCAAAATGAATAAAAAGGGATGTATCTAGATGTATTTTAGTTCTAAATACTTCCCTTTTTGTCCATTTTGAGGACAAGTTTTTTCAGACGGAGGGAGTAGGAGAAAGGGAGCTCCCATACCGCATTGTAAGCGCCAGTTGGTGCTTCCGGCGCCCACAGGGGGTTCGTAGTGGGCCGGCCCAACTACCCGCTGAAGAAAAGCAAAAAATAAAATAAATCAAATCAGTATTTTATATAGTGGAACAGGGATTTGAACTCAAGATGTAATACTGACAATTGTCGATGTAACCACCAGACAAAGCTGTCATGCTTGCCCACTAACCGGCCAAAAGCGCTATTTCACCCTTCTTCTGGTATTAATTATCTGAAAAGAAATTCAAATATAAAATATATAAACCACGAATTCTGAACAAAGTTCATCAAATTAGAAAAAAAATCATCAATTTTGATAAAAAGTTCATAAATTTGAAACAGTTCATCGATTTTTTAAAAGAATCATCAAATTTGGAAAAAGTTCATCGATTTAAAAAAATCATAGAATTTGAAAAAAGTTCATCACTTTGGAACTAAGTTCACGAATCCTTTATTTTTTCATCTAATGAGGAAAAAGGAAAAAGGAAAAAAAGAAAAAAAGAAAATGAAAAAGGGAAAAGGGTAAAAGGAAAAGGAAAGAAGAAAGTAAGAAATGAAGGAAAATTATGTAACTTATTATCACAATTGGCTAATTGGCGTTGTGCTTAGTGCAGCGGGACATCCTTGGTTCGATTCTCCACCGGTGCAATTTTTGGTGTTTTAAAAAACCATTGGGCCGGCCCAGCGCGGAGGGCTATAGGCGCCCGTTTGCGAAATGCATAGTAACAGGCGCCTGCAACGCTAAATAGGAAGCGCCTAGGAGAAAGGCTAAAAAAAATCAAAATTAAATAAATAAATCTATATGTACAATAGCACTACCGACCCACCCTGGCCCAGTGGGCTAGGTCCGCCACTGCCCTCTCGTCTTCTTGAGCAGGACACAAACCCTAATAAACTAGTACCCCTCCCGCCGGCAAGGGCCATGATCCACCACGCACCCATGGTACTAAGGCCACAGGAGACGTGGGAGATCGGCAGCGCCGTTGACGGGAGGCAGAAACCCTATCCGCCTTTCCTTGGACGAGTGACAAAGGGAGCGTGCAATCCAATTAAAAAGACACTAACACATTAACACAACATCATTGTATGATGTCACAAAATTTTGTATCAAAATTTGAAATATTTATTGAGATAAAAAATGACAAATTTGACATCAGTGTGATAATGGGCCAAATCTAAAGCCCAAGTTAAATTATGTATTATTTAGTGTTGAGTTTGTTTTTAATTTTCAAATTATGTTTCAAGTTTTTGAATTGAAATTTTATGACAAAATACATTGGTGTTGTGTGAATGTTTTAAAAATATCAATTTTTTTGAACATTTTAAAAACATAATGTGAGTTCGGTGCACCCGTAGCACCACAAGTTCCGGTGTACCAGATATTTTCCTCGAATTTGTTTTCGTGACCGATTTGATGATCCATCTTAGAGGGTTAAAAGTGCCCAGACCGTTCGGCCGAACATTTGAGGACGTTTTGGTGTCCGCATTGGAGATGACCCCATCCCCGCCTTGTTGAGCATCTAACTGGAAGAGTCATAACACAATGATCATCTGCTTGCCGCATCGCTATCAACATGCCCATTTGGCTTTGCCACTCCTTTTGCTCCATCTGCAAGTTCCTCTTTAAAGATCAATTTTTTTGGGACCATTGTAAACTAGATGATACTGCTGTGGGAATTTGTTATAATATACTTGAATATGATGTTTTTCAGGTATCACTTGAATAAAATTCAATTTTATGAAATTATCTAAACTAAATATGCACAAACCCTTCATTTCATAATATAGTGCTTAATGATTTTTGAATGAACTCTAGTTTTTACTCTGTGCTTTGACAATTGTTATGCTAATTACCAAATTGAAGGACTTTTCATTTGAATGAACCCATTTAGTGAACATTTTGCCAATTTTTGCTCTCTTTTAAGTATTTTAGGTTGCAAATAGTTTCTCTAGTGGTTTTTTTGCCAGACAAACCGTCAATGGAGTTATGTCTAGTTTGATGCAGCATCTGGACACAAATCTCATGAAAAAATAAGGTAGAAATTCATCAAGCTGAAGCGGTGCGTATGGACACTAGACGGCCACGAGGAAAATATTTGTTTGACTAGGAGCATCTACAACCGGACATTGCAAATTCAGCCCCTCAAACAACCACGGACGCGCCCGGACGCATCCGTGGGCACTCATCGGACACCCCTAAAATGTTGCGTCGCACATCGACGTACCGCAAATGAAGGAAATATACCCTAGAGGCAATAATAAAGTTATTACTTATTTCCTTATATCATGATAAATGTTTGTTATTCATGCTAGAATTGTATTAACCAGAAATTTTAGTACATGTGTGAATACATAGACAAACAGAGTGTCCCTAGTATGCCTCTACTTGACTAGCTTGTTTATCAAAGATGATTATGTTTCCTGACCATAGACATGTGTTGTCATTTGATAAATGGGATCACATCGTTAGAGAATGATGTGATGGACAAGACCCATCCGTTAGCTTAGCATAATGATCGTTCAGTTTTATTGCTATTGCTTTCTTCATGACTTATACATGTTCCTCTGACTATGATATTATGCAACTCCCGAATACCGGAGGAACACCTTGTGTGCCATCAAACGTCACAACGTAACTCGGAGATTATAAAGATGCTCTACAGGTGTCTCTGAAGGTGTTTGTGGGGTTGGCATAGATCGAGATTAGGATTTTTCACTCCGAGTATCGGAGAGGTATCTTTAGGCCCTCTCGGTAATGCACATCACTATAAGCCTTGCAAGCAATATGACTAATGAGTTAGTTGCGGGATGATGCATTACGGAACGAGTAAAGAGACTTGCCGGTAATGAGATTGAACTAGGTATGATGATACCGACGATCGAATCTCGGGCAAGTAACATACCAATGACAAAGGGAACAACGTATGTTGTTATACGGTTTGACCGATAAAGATCTTCGTGGAATAAGTAGGAGTCAATATGAGCATCCAGGTTCCTCTATTGGTTATTGACCGGAGAGGTTTCTCGGTCATGTCTACATAGTTCTCGAACCCGTAGGGTCCGCACGCTTAATGTTCGATGACGAGTTGTATTATGAGTTATGTGTTTTGGTGACCGAAGTTTGTTCGGAGTCCCAGATGAGATCATGGACATGACGGGGAGTCTCTAAATGGTCGAGAGGTAAAGATTGATATATTGGAAGGTTATATACGGACACCGAAATGGTTCCGATAAGGTTCGGGGATTTTTTCGGAGTACCGAGAGGCTACCAGAACCCTCCGGGAAACTTAATGGGCCTAATGGGCCATAGTGGAGGAGAGGAGGCATGCAATGGGAGGTGGCACGCGCCCCCTTGCCCCAATCCGAATTGGACAAGGGGAGGGGGCGCGGCCCCCTCTTTCCTTCTCTCTCTCTCTCCCTTCCCCTTTCCCCCTCCGTTGGAAGGAAGGAGGGGGGGTCGAACCTACTTGGACTGGGAGTCCAACACTGGTACAACGATGTGCTAAACAAACGGTTTTTAACCCCTTTCCGCGACGGCATTTGGAACCGTCGCCAAGTGAGTGTGGGCGATAAGGGGGGTCCTTCCCACACGACCCAGAAATCGTCGGGGATAGCCCTCCTGGGACCCAGGCTGGGGCCGTGTGCGATCGGGCGAGGTATCGAAACCCAATAATTCCCGTATGTACGTACATCCCACACGGTAATCCGAGAAAAACATTTCCGTAGGTATGTACATCCCACACGGTGAATCCCAGAAAATATTTTCCGTAGGTATGTACATCCCACACGGTGAATCCCAGAAAATATTTTCCGTACGTATGTACATCCCACACGGTGAATCCTAGAAAAACATTTCCGTAGGTATGTATATCACACATAGTTCTTTGTGTGGAAACGTTTGTGCAAGGTGGCCTAACGCAGACAGTTCGCTGCCAGAAGCCGTGTGTGATTGTTAGTTGATCGAACACGCCTACTTTCTAGAAACCGTGCGGGTTGTTTGAGTTCATCGCCCACGGTGCTGCCTGAGTAACCGTTTGCAATAGAAAACCCCAATAAGTAGGGTAATTAGCCTATTATTGATAATCCATGTACTAATCAAACTGATATTTCTTATAAAACACACCAGATATTTCATATCCGTATAAAAGCAACCAGGATTTCATAATCGAATTACATCAGATAGCTTCGGCACTCAGTTACGCCATTACAAAACAGCACCAAGTTTCACATGTAGCATCAAAAACATTTGGAAAGTAGCATCATACACGGTAAATAGACAGATGAATCTCATCTCGGAAACTGCAGAAGTGGAAGGCAAATATTGAGCCTTCAGTGATGTTGAATGTCCTTGCAACTTTAGGCCAGTGCTATGGATAATTGCCTGCCCAACCTTCGTCCTCTTCCGCAAGACTTCAATATTGCATCGTGGGTGTTGAATGAATACCTTCCTCACCTCTTGACCATGCCGGTGATTTGAGAGGTATCATCGGTGAACTGCTTTGAAAAGTACAGAAAACAAAGCTATGCATAAATCGCTGTTGTAAATTTTGAAATGGCGCAAGGGGTAAAGACAAGGTAAAAGAGTTGGTACCATCCTATAGTTGACTGATGTCTTCTTCATTGTGCAAACAAAGATCTTGCTGTTATTCGTCGCAAGTTTCTTCATCCTAACAATCTTTCCGAGTTTCTTGACTTGACTGATATTCATGGACATATCATTTCCCCATATGCAAAATGGGTCGAATAGTGGGTCTAAGCCTCTGACAGCAGGACCTACATGTGCAAGAACAAATTGTAAGAAACTTAAATATTAGAATGATTCCTGCAACTGCACAATAATGTGCTATTAGCCAGAGGACCCTGCTTGAACAAACCTCGATGGTAAACCACAGTGTCTCCCATTGTTTCCCCGCAACACACATAAGGAAGATCTTGATCAGGTTAACTGAGAGTTGTCATACTATCAGTAGAATATGTATTGAGTACAACCAAATTCGATTGGTGTCACATGCATAACAATACAAAATTGTACCCACAACAAATGAAAATCAAATTGCAGAACTGAACCAAACAGTTAAATGGACAATAGACCAAATGAACCAAAATAGTTAACTGAGCACGACACTGCAGAATAGAGACATGTACTAGAAGATAAGACAGTTAACAAAAGAAAGAATGCTTGAGAACAGTACTACGAAATGTACTAATTGTTGGACCAATGCGTTAACTGAACATTACATTTCAGAGGACCAAACTGTTAACTGAACATCAGATTGCATAGTAACATTACAGAGGACAAATCACTAGAAGGCACTGGCGGTGGCCTCGAGAAAACATCGCAAACTGTATTTTAAAGTAGACAACCGCTTGGCGGTGTCGACGGTGGCCTCGAAGACGAGGTGCTCCTCCAGGATCTGGCGGTCGACACGCATGGTAGCCATAGCAACCTCGTTCGTGCGTGCGGCTGCATGCTATTGAGCTCCACATTATACTGCATGCAAAATGGCTGTGGGCGGCGCTTAAATGGAGGAGGGGGCAGTGATTTCGGTGGAAGGTGTCGCTCCGTCGGTCGGGGCACGTGGGATGGGAAAGGAGGAGGATGGTGTGGGTGGGGTGTGGATTACCTGACCATATCGATGAGGTCGCGCAGCAAGAAGAAGGGTTGGCGGCAAGGAGGCCGCGCAGCAAGAAGAAGGGTCACCGGCGAGGAGGCGGCGCTGCAAGAAGCAGGGTCACCGGCGAGGAGGCGGCGCTGCAAGAAGAAGGGTAGCCGGCGAGGAGGCGGCGCTGCAAGAAGAAGGGTCGCCGGCGAGGAGGCTGAGCTGCCAGTAAGTAGCAGTGAAGGTTTGAACTTGGAAAGCAAGGAGGAACAGTGGAAATGTGGCTTTTGGTAGGAGGGAGGGGGCGGGGAGATAAATATTTCTACGGTGGCAAAAAATTTCGCTCGGTGCCGCGAGAAACTGGCGCACAAGTGTGGTTCAAGCGGGGGCGGTGGACTGTAGACGACGAAGCTTCCTGCGTAATCCAGACAAGACGGTGCGCCAAGATATTTTATATCGCATCCCACACGATTCTTTCTAGTAAACTGTTTGTGGTATACCTGATTTTTTCATTATGTTTTGAAAGACAAAATGGTGTTACGGAGGGAAAGGATGGTGTTTGAATTGCTAGAACATTTACGTATACTGAACATGCAACTAGTACATGAGGGTATTGTTTAAATTTGGAATTATTCTGGGTCATTTGTCATTTTTATGCATTAATTGAGTTTCTCGGCATTTAATGTGCATAATTCAAATTTGAACTACAAGCACATGCTCCAATGCACCAAAGTTTGTTGAAAAATCACATATGTGTCTTTGGGTGAATTTATAGGTCCCATGCAAGAAATGGGAATGAAATTCAAACATCTGGGCGTCGTGGCTCGGCCGGAATGATTGAGAAACTTGGTTTTTTAATTCCTGTAAATCCAAAACACGGCTGAAAATCATGAAACATGGCATGGTGTCATGACATGGCACCAATATGCTGCAGTAATTTTTTTGGCCGAATTGGGACAAGCTTTGGTGTAAGCTTCTTGCAGACCAGAGCTTCCCTCAAGAAGGCTCTTGGTTCTGAGAGGGAACGTGTCACCTCCGTGTGCGAAACGACATACGTACACTGCCTTCTCCCGCCTTAATTTTTTTTACATAGGCAAATTAGACCAAATAGAAGTATCGTGCTAAATTTTGGAATTATTCCGGGTCTGTTTGGCCTTTTTTATACATTAATTGAGTTTCTGCGCATTTAATGTGCAAAATTCAAATTTGAACTACAAGCACAGGCTCCAGTGCACCAGAGTTGTTTGAAAAATCACAGGTGTGTCCTTGGGTGAATTTCTAGGTCCCATGCAAGAGATGGGAGTGAAATTCAAACATCTGGGCGTCATGGCTCGGCCGGAAAGATTGAGAAACTTGGTTTTTTAATTCCTGTGAATCCAAAACACGCCTGGAAATCATGAAACTTGGCATGGTGTCATGACGTGGCACCAACATGCTGCGGTAATTTTTTTAGCTGAATTGGGACAAGCTTTGGTGTAAGCTTCTTGCAAACTGGAGCTTCCCTCAAGAAGGCTCGTGGTTCCAAGAGGGAACATGTCACCTCCGTGTGCAAAACGACATACGTACACTGCCTTCTCCCGCCTTAATTTGTTTACACAGGTAGATTAGACCAAATAGAAGTATCGTGCTAAATTTTGGAATTATTCCGGGTTCGTTTGGCCTTTTTTATACATTAATTGAGTTTCTGCGCATTTAATGTGCATAATTCAAATTTGAACTACAAACACAGGCTCCAGTGCACCAAAGTTGTTTGAAAGATCATATGTGTGTCCTTGGGTGAATTTCTAGGTCCTATGCAAGAGATGGGAATGAAATTCAAACATCTGGGCGTCATGGCTCGGCCGGAAAGATTGAGAAACTTGGTTTTTTAATTCCTGTAAATCCAAAACACGCCTGAAAAACATGAAACTTGGCATGGTCTCATGACATGGCACCAACATGCTGTTGTAATTTTTCTGTCCGATTTGCCAAGGCGCACACATTAACAATCAACAAAGTCATTTTGGAACAAGTGCTGTCACGTTACAAATCGAAAACACAAGTATTATTGAAACCGTGGGCAATCTGCTTACCAATTACGTGCCACCACGCGTCCCCTTTTTTTATTGGCTAGGAGGTGCCATGCGGGGTAGCTATTTGAGTACGGGAGGCGTGCGATCAGACCCCTGCGCATGCTCATCAGGAGGAGAGCCCTTTGACCGGTACCCGCCGCGCACCTCCCTCCCAACATCTCCATTAATGGCGCCCGAGCACCTGTTCTACGGCGTGGCTATATGTCTCACTGGACTGAGATTTAAGAGAGAAAAATGAAAATCTAAAAAGAAAGTTTTGCACGGATCTTGATGTAAGATCCGACGGACCTATTTAGCATCAACCGCGACTTATAGCAAGCATGATGAATATAAGGACGATGACAGTGGATAATAATTGTCTTACATATTTAGGAACATAATTAAAAAAAACCACATGCGGCAACGCCCGAAATACACAAGGGCAAAAGAAGAAGGAAGACAATGATATGGCTCGCTGATCTCTACTTTCTTGATGTGTTCTTGCAGGCCGCGGGAACTAGTCTCTGCGGCGAGCGGTGATGAGCTCTTTCTTGTCCTCAAGATGCTGCTTGAGAGCATCCACGAATTCCTCCACCAGCCTTCTGCGCTCGATGCGCAGCATGGCATTCTCGTCCATAAGTTTCTCGACGATGATGCCGGTCCTCTTCAACAAGGCAGTGGTCTGCTCCTGCTGCTCCGCACTTCCGACGATCTTCGCCGTCAGCAGGTCACACTCGGCCTAGAGCTTCACATTGCTCTCATTTAGTTGCCGGATGACGCCGGTAGACTGTTCAAATGAGGCTTTCAGGTCATCCTGCAACCTAGCCCACCCGAAGATCTGATCCATCTGCCTAAGGACGAGGGCACGCATGCGCCTGTAAGAGTCCTCGCTTGCTCGCGAGACATTTCCCTAGGCCACCGCGGTGCGGGAGGACATCTCTGCTGCATTCGCGATGCGGCGGGACATCTCTTCTGCTTCCGCGGTGCGGCCGGACCAGTCTGCTTCATCGACGGTGCGGCGGGACCTCCGTGCTGCTTCGGCGGCGCGGCGGGACCTCTCTGCTGCTATGGCCACGCGACAGGACATGTTGGCTGCTTTCGCGGCGAGGTGGGACATCTCTCGTGCTTCCGCTTCCAGGCTCGCCTCTCCCTGGTGGCAATCTCTCGACCCAGAACTCACGCTGGCCATGGTAGACGCAAGGAACGATGATGAATGACTTGTTTGTTTTTGTGGATGAGGAGTTGAGGAGAAATGTGCAGTCATCTTGGAGTAGTAATATTTATAACCGAGTAGTAATACGCTCCTAAGTGGGAAACCGTTTAGGTTTTGATCGGTGTGAACAGGTTTGCAATTTGGAATGTGACGGGACGCGGCCTCCTTGTTCTTCTAAAAAATATTGTGACGGGACACATGCTCAAAATTTACTGACGGTTATAAGTGCGGCACTATTCTCGAAAGGCGTAACGTGGGCACGTACGCCTTCTCGACCATGTACGTGGCGTTTGCACTATAGGGTGCACCGCAATAGGCAATGTCAGCACACGTCTTGTTCCAACAACCGTGCACGCTCGTTATTACCATCGCGCACGCTTCTTTTAATTAGAATGTGTGTGCCCGTCTAGCGCCCACATGTTGATCTATCTAACTGTGTCAGTTTGTTGTGGCTAATCGCAAACAGTTCATCCATGTGAAGTGTGTGCCATCAATCGCAGACACTTTGATCTGGCTGACCCGTTTCTATTCTGTTGCCTAATCGCAAACAGTTAATCCTTCTGAAGCGTATGCCCTCAATCACACACACCTTGATCTGGCTGACCGTTTCTTTTGTGTTGCCTAATCACAAACAGTTCATCCGAGTGAACCGTATGCTCTATATCGCACACGCCTTCATCAGGCTGCCCGTTTCTTTTGTTCCTCCTCATCGCAAACAGTTCATTGGATTGAACCGTATGCCCTGGATCACACATGCAACTAAAATCTAAACCGTGTTTGATGGCTCCACCATCGCAAACGTTTTGCACCTTTTTTGACGGTTCTATTACACCACCATTTGCGATTATTGAATCGCACACAGTTTCGTCGAAGGGTCTCTGATCGTAGTGTCGCGTTAGCAGCATCTTGCAGTAGTGCAAGTAGGACTCCCCCATTGGCGCGCCCCTCCTAGGCCGCCGGCCTCCTCCTCCCCCCTTTATATACGGGGGCGGGGGCACCCCAAAGACACACCACGATTTGTCATAGCCGTGTGCGGTGACCCCCTCCACAGTTTACTCCTTCGGTCATAGCGTCGTAGTGGTCAGGCGAAGCCCTACGTGGATCACATCACCAACACCGGTGCCATGCCGTCGTGCTGACAGAACTCTCCTCGACCCTCTACTGAATCAAGATCTCGAGGGACGACATCGAGCTGAACGTGTGCTGAACATGGAGGTGCCCTACGTTCGATACTTGGATCGGTTGGATCGTGAAGACATTCGACTAGATCAACCGCATTAACATAACGCTTCCGCTTTCGGTCTATGAGGGTACGTGGATGCACTCTCCCGTCTCGTTGCTATGCATCTCCTAGATAGATCTTGCGTGTGAAGAAAATATGCCCTAGAGGCAATAATAAAGTTATTATTTATTTCCTTATATCATGATAAATGTTTATTATTCATGCTAGAATTGTATTAACTGGAAACTTAGTACATGTGTGAATACATAGATAAAACAGAGTGTCCATAGTATGCCTCTACTTGACTAGCTTGTTTATCAAAGATGGTTATGTTTCCTGACCATAGACATGTGTTGTCATTTGATGAACGAGATCACATCATTAGGAGAATGATGTGATGGACAAGACCCATCCGTTAGCTTAGCATAATGATCATTTAGTTTTATTGCTATTGATTTCTTCATGACTCATACATGTTCCTCTGACTATGAGGTTATGCAACTCCCGAATACCGGAGGAACACCTTGTGTGCCATCGAACGTCACAACGTAACTTGGTGATTATAAAGATGCTCTATGGGTGTCTCCGAAGGTGTTTGTTGAATTGGTATAGATCAAGATTAGGATTTGTCACTCCGAGTACTGGGGAGGTATCTTTGGCCCTCTCGGTAATGCACATCACTATAAGCCTTGCAAGCAATGTGACTAATGAGTTAGCTGCGGCATGATGCATTACGAAACGAGTAAAGAGACTTCCCGGTAACGAGATTGAAATAGGTGTGATGATACCGACGATCGAATCTCGGGCAAGTAATATACCGATGACAAAGGGAACAACGTATGTTGTTATGCGGTTTGACCGATAAAAGATCTTCGTAGAATATGTAGGAGCCAATTTGAGCATCCAGGTTCCGCTATTTGTTATTGACCTGAGATGTGTCTCGGTCATGTCTACATAGTTCTTGAACCCATAGGGTCCACACGCTTAACGTTCAATGACGATTTGTATTATGAATTATGTGTTTTGGTGACCAAAATTTGTTCGGAGTCCCGGATGAGATCACGGACATGACGAGGAGTCTCTAAATGGTCGAAAGGTAAAGATTCATATATTGGAAGGTTATATACGGACACTGGAATGGTTCCGAAGAAGATCGGGGATTTTTCGGAGTACCGGGAGGTTACCGGAACCCCCCGGGAAACCTAATGGGCCTAATGGGCCATAGTGGAGGAGAGGAGGGAGGACATGGGACGTGGCGCGTGCCCCCCTTGCCCCAATCCGAATTGGACAAGGGGAGGGGGCGCGGCCCCCCTCTTTCCTTCTCCCTCTCTCTCCCTTCCCCTTTCCCCCTCCGTAGGAAGGAAGGAGGGGGGCCGAATCCTACTTGGACCAGGAGTCCAAGTAGGACTCCCCCCTTGGCGCACCCCCTCTAGGGCCGGCCTCCCCTCCCCCTCCTTTATATACGTGGGCAGGGGGCACTCCAAAGGCACAACAGACATTCTCTTAGCCGTGTGCGGTGCCCCCCTCCACACTTTACTCCTCCGGTCATAGCGTCGTAGTGCTTAGGCTAAGCCCTGAGTGGATCACATCACCAACACCGTCGCCACGCCGTCGTGCTGAGGAGCTCTCCCTCGACCCTCTACTGGATCAAGAGCTCGAGGGACGTCATCAAGCTAAACGTGTGCTGAACACGGAGATGTCGTACGTTCGGTACTTGGATCGGTTGGATCGTGAAGACGTTTGACTACATCAACCGCGTTAACTAAACGCTTCCGCTTTCGGTCTATGAGGGTACGTGGACACACTCTCCCGTCTCGTTGCTATGCATCTCCTAGATAGATCTTGCGTGAGCGTAGGAATATTTTTGAAATTGCAAGTTCCCCAATAGTGGCATCCGAGCCAGGTCTATGCGTAGATGATATATGCACGAGTAGAACACAAAGAGTTGTGGGCGATAATAGTCATACTGCTTACCACCAACGTCTTACTTTGATTCGGTTGTATTGTTAGATGAAGCGGCCCGGACCGACATTACATGACCGCGTTCATGAGACTAGTTCTACCGACGTGCTTCGCACACAGGTGGCCAGCGGTTGCCTGTTTCTCCAACTTTAGTTGAATCGAGTTTGGCTTTGACCGGTCCTTGTTGAAGGTTAAAACAGCACACTTCACGAAAATTCGTTGTGGTTTTGATGCGTAGATAAGAACGGTTCTTGCTTGAAGCCCGTAGCAGCCACGTAAAACTTGCAACAACAAAGTAGAGGATGTCTAACTTTTTTTTGCAAGACATGTTGTGATGTGATGTGGTCAAGACATGATGCCATATAATTTATTGTATGAGATGATCATGTTTTGTAAAAGTTATCGGCAACTGGCAGGAGCCTTATGGTCGTCGCTTCATTGTATGAAATGCAATCGCCATCTAATTACTTTACTTTATCACTATGTGGTAGCGATAGTCGTAGAAGCTATAGTTGGCGTGATGACAACGATGCTATGGTGGAGATCAAGGTGTCAAGCCGGTGACGATGGAGATCATGACGGTGCTTTGGAGATGGAGATCAAAGGCACAAGATGATGATGGCCATATCATGTCACATATTTTGATTGCATGTGATGTTTATCTATTTATGCATCTTATCTTGCTTAGTACAGTGGTAGCATTATAAGATGATCCCTCACTAAATTTCAAGGTATAAGTGTTCTCCCTGAGTATGCACCATTGCTACAGTTCGTCGTGCCGAGACACCACGTGATGATCGGTGTGATAAGCTCTACGTTCACATACAATGGGTGCAAGCCAGTTTTGCACGTGCAGAATACTCAGGATAAACTTGACGAGCCTAGCATATGCAGATATGGCCTCGGAACACTAAGGCCGAAAGGTCGAATGTGAATCATATAGTAGATATGATCAACATAGAGATGTTCACCATTGAAAACTACTCCATCTCACGTGATGATCGGACATGGTTTAGTTGATATGAATCACGTGATCATTTAGATGACTAGAGGGATGTCTATATAAGTGGGAGTTCTTAAGTAATATGATTAATTGAACTTTAATTTATCATGAACTTAGTACCTGATAGTTTTTGCATGTCTATGTTGTTGTAGATCAATGACCCGTGCTACCGTTCCCTTGAATTTTAATGCGTTCCTAGAGAAAGCCAAGTTGAAAGATGATGGTAGCAACTACACGGAATGGGTCCGTAACTTGAGGATTATTCTCATTGCTGCATAGAAGAATTACGTCCTCGAAGCACCGCTAGGTGCAAGACCCGCTGCAGGAGCAACTATTGACGTTATCAATGTCTGGCAGAGCAAAGCTGATGACTACTCGATAGTTCAGTGTGCCATGCTTTACGGCTTAAAATGGGGACTTCAAAGACGTTTTGAATGTCATGGAGCATATGAGATGTCCCAAGAGTTGAAGTTAATATTTCAAGCAAAGGCCCGGTTTGAGAGATATGAAGTCTCCAACAAGTTCTATAGCTGCAAGATGGAGGAGAACAGTTCTGTTAGTGAACACATACTCAGAATGTCTGGGTACCATAACCACTTGACTCTGCTAGGAGTTAATCTTCCTGATGATAGTGTCATTGACAGAGTTCTTCAATCACTGCCACCAAGCTATAAAGGCTTCGTGATGACCTATAATATGCAAGGGATGGAAAAGACTATTCCCGAGCTCTTCGCGATGCTAAAAGTTGCGGAGGTAGAAATCAAGAAGGAGCATCAAGTATTTATGGTTAACAAGACCACTAGTTTCAAGAAAAAGGGCAAAGGGAAGAAGGGGAACTTCAAGAAGAATAGCAAGCAAGGTTCTACTCCCGGGAAGAAGCCCAAGTCTGGACCTAAGACTGAAACTGAGTGCTTCTACTACAAAGGGACTGGTCACTGGAAGCGGAACTGCCCCAAGTATTTGGCGGATAAGAAGGATGGCAAAGTGAAAGGTATATTCGATATACATGTTATTTATGTGTACCTTACTAATGCTCGTAGTAGCGCCTGGGTATTTGATATTGGTTCTGTTGCTCATATTTGCAACTCGAAACAGGGGCTACGGATTAAGCGAAGAGTGGCTAAGGAGGAGGTGACGATGCGCATGGGAAATGATTCCAAAGTTGATGTGATCGCCGTCGGCACGCTACCTCTACATCTACCTTTGGGATTAGTTTTAGACCTGAATAATTGTTATTTGGTGCCAGCGTTGAGCATGAACATTATATCTGGATCTTGTTTGATGCGAGACGGTTATTCATTCAAATCAGAGAATAATGGTTGTTCTATTTATATGAGTAATATCTTTTATGGTCATGCACCCTTGTTGAGTGGTCTATTTTTGTTGAATCTCGATGGTAGTGATACACATATTCATAATATTGAAGCCAAAATATGCAAAGTTAGTAATGATAGTGCAACTTATTTGTGGCACTGCCGTTTAGGTCATATTGGTGTAAAGCGCATGAAGAAACTCCATGCTGATGGGCTTTCGGAATCACTTGATTATGAATCACTTAATGCTTGCGAACCACGCCTCATGGGCAAGATGACTAAAACTCCGTTCTCCAGAACAATGGAGCGAGCAACTGACTTATTGGAAATAATACATACTGATGTATGCGATCCGATGAGTGTTGACGCTCGCGGCGGGTATCATTATTTTCTGACCTTCACAGATGATTTGAGCAGATATGGGTATATCTACTTAATGAAACATAAGTCTGAAACATTTGAAAAGATTCGAAGAATTTCAGAGTGATGAGGAAAATCATCGTAACAAGAAAATAAAGTTTCTATGATCTGATCGTGGAGGTGAATATTTGAGTTATGAGTTTGGTCTTCATTTGAAACAGTGTGGAATAGTTTCACAACTCACGCCACCTGGAACACTAGAGCGTAATGGTGTGTCTGAACGTCGTAACCGTACTTTATTAGATATGGTGCGATCTATGATGTCTCTTACCGATTTACCACTATCATTTTGGGATTATGCTTTAGAGACGGCTGCATTCACGTTAAATAGGGCACCATCTAAATTCGTTGAGACGACACCATATGAACTGTGGTTTGGCAAGAAACCTAAGCTGTCGTTTCTTAAAGTTTGGGGTTGCGATGCTTATGTGAAAAAGCTTCAACCTGATAAGCTCGAACCCAAATCGGAGAAATGCGTCTTCATAGGATACCCAAAGGAAACTGTTGGGTACACCTTCTATCACAGATCCGAAGGCAAGATATTCGTTGCTAAGAATGGATCCTTTCTAGAGAAGGAGTTTCTCTCGAAAGAAGTGAGTGGGAGGAAAGTAGAACTTGATGAGGTAATTGTACCTTCTCCCGAATTGGAAAGTAGTTCATCACAGAAATCAGTTCAAGTGATGTCTACACGAATTAGTGAGGAAGTTAATGATGATGATCATGAAACTTCGGATCAAGCTACTACCGAACCTCGTAGGTCAACCAGAGTATGTTCCGCACCAGAGTCGTACAGTAATCCTATTCTGGAGGTCATGTTAGTAGACCATGACGAACCTACGAACTATGAGGAAGCGGTGATGAGCCCAAATTCCACAAAATGGCTTGAAGCCATGAAATCTGAGATGGGATCCATGTATGAGAACAAAGTGTTGACTTTGGTTGACTTCCTGATGATCGGCAAGCCATAGAGAATAAATGGATCTTTGAGAAGAAGACTGACGCTGACGGTAATGTTACGGTCTGCAAAGCTCGACTTGTTGTGAAAGGTTTTTGACAAGTTCAAGGAGTTGACTATGATGAGACCTTCTCACCCGTAGTGATGCTTAAGTCTGTCCGAATCATGTTAGCAATTGCTGCATTTTATGATAATGAAATTTGGCAAATGGATGTCAAAACTGCATTCCTTAATGGATTTGTTAAAGAAGAGTTGT
Source organism: Aegilops tauschii subsp. strangulata (assembly GCF_002575655.3). NCBI lineage: Eukaryota > Viridiplantae > Streptophyta > Magnoliopsida > Poales > Poaceae > Aegilops > Aegilops tauschii. The sequence continues at coordinate 395,207,377 of NC_053035.3, forward strand.
ATATGTTGCAACCAGAAGGTTTTGTCGATCCTAAAGGTGCTAACAAAGTGTGCAAGCTCCAGCGATCCATTTATGGACTGGTGCAAGCCTCTCAGAGTTGGAATATACGCTTTGATAGTGTGATCAAAGCATATGGTTTGTGCAGACTTTTGGAGAAGCCTGTATTTACAAGAAAGTGAGTGGGAGCTCTGTAGCATTTCTAATATTATATGTGGATGACATATTGTTGATTGGAAATGATACGGAATTTCTGGATAGCATAAAAGGATACTTGAATAAGAAATTTTCAATGAAAGACCTCCGTGAAGCTGCTTATATATTGGGCATCAAGATCTATAGAGATAGATCAAGACGCTTAATTGGACTTTCACAAAGCACATACCTTGATAAAGTTTTGAAGAAGTTCAAAATGGATCAGTCAAAGAAAGGGTTCTTGCCTATGTTACAAGGTGTGAAGTTGAGTCAGACTCAATGCCCGACCACTTCAGAAGATAGAGAGAAAATGAAAGTCATTCCCTATGCCTCAGCCATAGGTTCTATCATGTATGCAATGCTGTGTACCAGACCTGATGTGTGCCTTGCTATAAGTTTAACAGGGAGGTACCAAAGTAATCCAGGAGTGGATCACTGGACAATGGTGAAGAACATCCTGAAGTACCTGAAAAGGACTAAGGATATGTTTCTCGTTTATGGAGGTGACAAAGAGCTTGTCGTAAATGGTTACGTTGATGCAAGCTTTGACACTGATCTGGATGACTCTAAGTCACAAACCGCATACGTATTTATATTGAATGGTGGAGCTGTCAGTTGGTGCAGTTCGAAGCAAACCGTCGTGGCGGGATCTACGTGTGAAGCGGAGTATATAGCTACTTCAGAAGCAGCAAATGAAGGAGTCTGGATGAAGGAGTTCATATGCGATCTAGGTGTAATACCTAGTGCATCGGGTCCAATGAAAATCTTTTGTGATAATACTGGAGCAATTGCCTTAGCGAAGGAATATAGATTTCACAAGTGAACCAAACACATCAAGATACATGTCAAGGAGGGAGACATAGAGATTTGCAAAATACATACGGATCTGAATGTTGTAGACCCGTTGACTAAGCCTCTTCCACGAGCAAAACATGATCAGCACTAAGACTCCATTGGTGTTGGAATCATTACTATGTAATCTAGATTATTAACTCTAGTGCAAGTGGGAGACTGAAGGAAATATGCCCTAGAGGCAATAATAAAGTTATTATTTATTTCCTTATATCATGATGAATGTGTATTATTCATGCTAGAATTGTATTAACCAGAAACTGAGTACATGTTTGAATACATAGACAAAATGGAGTGTCCCTAGTATGCCTCTACTTGACTAGCTTGTTTATCAAAGATGGTTATGTTTCCTGACCATAGACATGTGTTGTCATTTGATGAACGGGATCACATCATTAGAGAATGATGTGATGGACAAGACCCATCCGTTAGCTTAGTATAATGATCGTTTAGTTTTATTGCTATTGCTTTCTTCACGACTTATACATGTTCCTCTAACTATGAGATTATGCAACTCTCGAATACCGGAGGAACACCTTGTTTGCTATCAAACGTCACAAGGTAACTGGGTGATTATAAAGATGCTATACAGGCGTCTCCGAAGGTGTTTGTGGGGTTGGGATAGATCAAGATTAGGATTTGTCACTCCGAGTATCGGAGAGGTATCTCTTGGCCCTCTTGGTAATGCACATCAATATAAACCTTGCAAGCAATATGACTAATGAGTTAGTTGCGGGATGATGCATTATGGAACGAGTAAAGAGACTTGCCGGTAACGAGATTGAACTAGGTATGATGATACTAACGATCGATTCTTGGGCATGTAACATACCGCTGACAAAGGGAACAACGTATGTTGTTATACGGTTTGACCGATAAAGATCTTCGTAGAATATGTAGGAGCCAATATGAGCATCGAGGTTCCGCTATTGGTTATTGACCGGAAAGGTGTCTCGGTCATGTCTACATAGTTCTCGAACCCGTAGGGTCCGCACGCTTAACGTTTGATGACTATTTGTATTATGAGTTATGTGTTTTGGTGATCGAAGTTTTTTCGGAGACCCGGATGAGATCACTGACATGACGAGGAGTCTCGAAGTGGTCGAGAGGTAAAGATAGAATTAGGAATTCGTCTGAAAGTAAAATAAACAAAGAAAAATCTTTGAATTCAAGAACGGTCCATAGTGGAGGAGAGGAGGCAGGCCACGGGAGGTGGCGCGTGCTCCCTTGCCCCAATCTGGATTGGACAAGGGGAGGGGGCGCGGCTGTCGGTGTCAAAACTGGCGGATCTCGGGTAGGGGGTCCCGAACTGTGCGTCTAAGGCGAATGGTAACAGGTGGTGGGGGACACGATGTTTACCCAGGTTCGGGCCCTCTCGATGGAGGTAATACCCTACTTCCTGCTTGATTGATCTTGATGATATGAGTATTACAAGAGTTGATCTACCACGAGATCGTAGAGGCTAAACCCTAGAAGCTAGCCTATGGTATGATTGTTGTTCTTGTCCTACGGACTAAGCCCTCCGGTTTATATAGACACCGGAGGGGGCTAGGGTTACGCAGAGTCGGTTACAAGGGAGGAGATCTACATATCCGTATTGCCAAGCTTGTCTTCCATGCCAAGGAGAGTCCCATCCGGACACGGGACGAAGTCTTCAATCTTGTATCTTCATAGTCCAACAGTCCGGCTAAAGTATATAGTCCGGCTGTCCGAGGACCCCCTAATCCAGGACTCCCTCAGTAGCCCCTGAACCAGGCTTCAATGACGATGAGTCCGGCGCGCAGATTGTCTTCGGCATTGCAAGGCGGGTTCCTCCTCCGAATACTCCATGGAATATTTCGAACACAAGGATAGTGTCCGGCTCTGCAAAACAAATTCCACATACCACCGTAGAGAGAATAATATTTCCACAAATCTAATCTGCTGACACATTCTGCAGCATGACATCATACTACGGCCCGGTCATTATTCGAACCGTTTTTCTCAACCAGCCACTGCACGTATTGCGAGGCGGTTTTCTTGGCATGTCTTGTCGAAGCAGAGATCGTGTCCCCTTATCACGGGATTCTCATCAATACGGGCGTGGGTAACCCATTCGCGCCATCAATTACGGCGCTTGGGGAATAAGCGAGTTTACTAGGCAGGTGGGGAGGCGTATAGTTTCTTCCGCCCTTATAAAGGGACAAGGATTCCTCTTTTTCACCCACGTCCTCTTCCTCCTTGCTCATCCATTCTTGCGCACTCGAGCTCCAGCACCCAAGTTCGCATTTTCTCCTCAAACCACTCCAAGCATGTCCGGAGTGGGAGGCAAGTGGATGGTCTCCTCCGTTACGGAGGAGGACATCACAAAGCTACGGGGAGCCAGATATCTGGCCGCGGATATCGCACACCGGTTGCCAGATGCGGGGCAGATCGTCCCTACTCCAGAACCCCATGAGAGGGTGTTTTTTCTTACCCACTTCGTCCGCGGACTGGGATTTCCCCTCCACCCGTTTGTCCACGGGCTCATGTTCTACTACGGGCTGGACTTTCACGATCTGGCCCCCAATTTCATCCTCAACATCTCGGCGTTTATCGTCGTGTGTGAGGCCTTCCTCCGCATCAAGCCCCGCTTCGGCCTGTGGCTGAAGACCTTCAACGTTAAACCGAAGGTGTTGGTCGGCCAGCAAGCGGAGTGCGGAGGTGCCATGGTGGGCAAAATGCCCAACGTCACCTCGCTCGAAGGCTCCTATGTGGAGACCATAAAGGGGTGGCAATCGGGGTGGTTCTACATCGCCGAGCCGCGCGATGCCAACTGGGTGGCGGCCCCTGAATTTCGATCCGGTATCCCCATGCGGCTCACCTCCTGGAAAGAGAAGGGCCTATCCTGGGGTTCCTCGGTAGAGCTGACCGGACTCCAGACCTGCATCAAAAACATGATGAGCAAGAAAATCAAGCTCGTCAACATGGTCAAAGTCATGCTCTTCCGCCGGATCCTCCCGTGTCAAAGACGGGCATTCAATTTGTGGGAGTTCGACCCGGCCGAGCACCAGACGCTGCGAGAGCTCTTCAACACGACGCACAAGGACATCTGGAAGGTGATGTTCAAGGGCGCCGAGGTACCTCTTCCCCTTACCGAGGACCGCAGACTCAGCGCGAAGCGCCCTGCCAATCCGGTAAGTCTTTTATATCTCATAAGATGTTCATTTTCCCCAGTTTGACCATGCGCGGGATCTAAGCCTCCACGCCATTTAACAGGACTGGGTCGCGACAGCGGAGCAGATCGATTGTCCAGCCCCCCTGCCCGAAGATCCAGCAGATGCTCTCCTAACGGTGATGCTGGTTCCGGCGCCTTATGAGGTGCCGGCGAAGAAGGCCGAGAAGAAGGCCACGGGGACCAGGAAGGGTCTCCGGCGCAAGGTTATATCAGACTCATCGTCCAAAAACACCGAGGCGCACTCCTCCCATGAAAACGAGGAGGAAGAAGAGGAAAGTTCTCCTCCCCAGCCGGGTGGACAAGAAAAGGAAGGCCGCCCCATCAGGGGGGCCGAAGGGTCCAAGAAGGGAAGGACCCTCCTCCCGGACTGCTCCACGACGGCCGCTTTCAGCGACGAGGAGTGGTTACCCAGGGACAAGCCCCTGGCGAAGTCGTGAGTATCCGGATACCATAATAATTCTTGGTACATCTTACTGTACTGTTTCTTATCACGCCGCGCATGATTATGCAACCCATCCCGAGCCCACATCAACGTATCTTCATCGGATGATTCTTTGGGCCCGTCGGATATGAACAGCGATTCACTCCCGATCGCCTCCTCCCCCCGCCCTACGAACGACGCCGAGGTGTTGTCTCAAAGGGGACTGAACCAAGGGGAGACAGTTCCGAAGGCGCTTCAAGGCGACATTCCAGGCGCTGGGCGCACGAGGGGCAAGACTCCTCTGGGCCCTAACGCCGGGGGCAGCAAGTCTAGCCCCAAGCCGAATATGGCGCCGGAACCTCCAGTGGTTCCGGATTCTGCCAGGCAACCCCTCGCTAAGGGGGGCAAGAGATCTGTGCCGATGGCCTCTGTTCATCCAGAGGCATCGGACAACTTGCTGGAAGTGCTTCGCAGCGCTTCCATTGACGAAGAGCACCGCACCATTATGAGTGCGGTGGTCAAGAAGGTTCAGTCCGCCAAGAGCGGACTGACTGAAGCCTGTGCCAGCCTCCTAATAGGCTTTGAGGTAAGTAACTAGATTACGAGAGAATGTTACCGCATAGATAGTAGCCCCTGATGCTCTGTTTGGCGTTCGCGAAGAAAGACCGAATAGAGGATCAAATAATAACCGCAGGAGTCTAATCGGAATATGTCTATGTGCATATGCAGGCTGCACTGCTGGCCGCTGCCGCATGTACTGCAGAGGTCGCCACACTGAAGCGGGACCTTGAGCGGTCCAAGGAAGAGCTCAGCCTTACCAAGAGGCAGCTCGAAGAGAACAAAGGTAAGTGATACCTCGTCTATATATTATAAAAAAATTGGTTTTAGAATAATAGGATCGTCATGAATTTTGCTAGGGGCCACGACCGAAGTGGCGGCCCTGCAAAAGGCGCTATCCGAGGCCGAAGACAAAGCGGCCAAGGAGAGCATCGAGCGAGAAAAGCAAGAAGCCCGAGTAGGCGAGGTGCAGCAAGAGCTCCAGGCTCTCGCCAAAAAACACGAGTCCTTGGAGCTTGACTCTAAGACGCAAGGGTCCGAGCTTGCGAAGGCCCTCGAAAGCGCTCAACATGCTAAGGCCGAAGCCCAAAAGGCCCTCCGGGAAATTGAGGCGGTTAAGAAGATAGCGGCGGGTAAGGCATTCATTATGCAAAGCAAGCATGTGAAGGAAACTTTCTTTTTACTTACCCGAGTTCGGAGCTCTCCAGGAGCGTTCGCAGATCTACCCCGCAGTGCTTCAGATGCCGCGGAGTTCTACCGGGCTGAGGAGGGGAGCTCGACGGGGAAGTTGTTCTGGTCTCAGTATACTGGAACCGAACACCCAATGCCCTTGAGCGACCAGCTGAAGCAACTGATCAAGCTCCACAAGGCGGCCGAACAGGCCATGAATGGTCTTATAGTCCGGATGTGGCCTGGCGAGCCCCTGCTTGATAGCTACTTCGGTCTGGTGAGGCGGCTTGTGAATGCCTGCCCACGGCTCGAAGTCATAAAGTGGTCCGTCTGCATCGAGGGTGCGCGCAGGGCTTTTGCCCGGGCGAAGGTGCACTGGGCGAAGCTGGACGCCAAAAAGCTGGTGAAGGAGGGGCCGCCGGAAGGCAAGGAGCATCGCCACCCCGAAAAGTATAATGACAGTGTCCTGAAGGGTGCTCGCCTTGTGGCAGAGGAATGTGCTAAGGATGTAATATTCGAATGAATGTACTCATGTGATCCTGTAATTTGAAACGAGTTCATTTGCGCTATGCAACGCTTGTTAATTTAAAATATTACCTTCTGTGCGGCCGTTTATGAAATCTGAGAGTTGGGCAGTCGTCGGCTTCTGCCCCCATGTAACTAGTACTGAGGTGTTCGGGATAAACCTGAGCACTCTTTATCCCAATTTTAGGTCCTTCGAAGGAGGTGTTCAGCACAGCGAACCAGGCAATCGGACTATAAAGCTTTATCACACTCACTTAGCCATAGAAGTCTACAATTTTAAATTTTGGCGAAGCCCCTAGTATTCGGAAGGCCGAATTTGGGGCGCTATATATGCCTAAGTCGGGCAAGGCCGACTCCTCGCCCGAAGCGGAAAAAGTCTTTAAGGACTTGAGACCTCTCGAACAGCGACCAGCTCTCGCCTCATCATGACAGTCAGTTTTCGGCTTTCTCTACTGAGGTGCTCGTCCGAAAGAACCGGGACACAATCGCAGTAGTTCTCCTAGTGCTACCTTAGCCGATATTGCGGAACGTAAGGTACCAAAACATGGGAGCCGGGCAAACCCAACTATTGACCCAAGACATGATTCGGAGTTGATGCATATAATGCTATAAGTTCGGGGTGCCGCACTGTCGAAAGTGTTCGGACTTCTCACGCCGTGTTATGGGGTATACTGAAGCCCCTGGCGCACTGGTCGTACCAGAATGTACGGGTGCAATTTGTCGTAAATAGTCAGACAAGAAAGAAAAGAAAGAAAGAAAGAAAGAAAGGGGAATGCAATAATAGGCTAACGCTATGCATTGTTATTAAATAATACGTCAAAGCGTACGGATACAAGTAGTGCAATAAGCAAGAAATAGGGCCATTTGACATGTCCTATCCAAGGGCAAGTTGCGTACGGGTATGTAAAACAGGTATTTTGATCGTTATCAGAGACCACCTAGGGATTCCCTTGTACGTCAGACCGTCTTGCTTCCTTGGTATTTCCTTACCGCGATGAGTCCAACAATTAGACTGCCGGAAAGGGCTTCCAGAGAGAAAGGTCCTGAAAGAGAGAAAATGATAAAGGTATACAGCCCCTGGGGGCGGTTGAGCCGCATTGTGGGACGTGCCGTAATGGTGCCTCCGCCTATGCCCATGGTATCTTGAGTGCGTAGTTATGTACACGTGGCACAGATTTCGCCACTTGACTGGGACTAGGACGGAGGCCAAATTGGTAGTCGAGCTCAAAACGTGCCTGCCGATCCGCCTGCGGGGTACTCCGTACTCGCTTGAAGGTGTCCGGGGTCTTTTTCGCCGAATTGGCGGTTTGCCTAATAAGGCTGCTTTGCGCTTCTGCTGCGAGGGCAGCAGTGTGCTCCTCCGTGCGGAGCGAGCGCTCTGTGTTTCCATTAATTGTTATAACCCCGCGTGGTCCTGGCATTTTGAGTTTGAGGTATGCATAATGTGGTACCGCATTGAATCTGGCAAATGCGGTTCGTCCGAGCAGTGCGTGATAGCCGCTGCGAAAGGCGACGATATCGAAGATTAACTCCTCGCTTCGAATGTTGTCCGGAGACTCGAAAACCACTTCCAGTGTGATTGAGCCCGTGCAACAGGCCTCTACACCCGGGATTACACCTTTAAAGGTGGTTTTGGTGGGTTTGATCCTCGAGGGGTCTATCCCCATTTTGCGCACTATATCCTGATAGAGCAGGTTCAGGCTACTGCCACCATCCATAAGGACTCGAGTGAGGTGAAATCCGTCAATGACGGGGTCAAGGACCAATGCGGCAGATCCGCCATGACGGATACTAGTGGGGTGGTCCCTGCGATCGAAGGTGATCGGACAAGAGGACCATGGGTTGAACTTTGGGGCGACTGGCTCCATTGCATAGACGTCCCTTAGTGCATGCTTCCGTTCCCTCTTGGGAATGTGGGTTGCGTATATCATGTTCACCGTTTTCACTTGTGGAGGGAACCTCTTCTGTCCTCCTGTGTTCGGCGGCCGAGGCTCCTCCTCGTCGTCGCTATGCAGCCCCTTGTCCTTGTTTTCAGCATTCAACTTGCCGGCCTGCTTCAACACCCAGCATTCTCTGTTGGTGTGATTGGCTGGCTTATCGGGGGTGCCGTGAATTTGACACGCGCGATCGAGTATGCGGTCCAAACTGGACGGGCCCGGATTGCTTCTTTTGAACGGCTTTTTCCGCTGACCGGATTTAGAGCCACTGAATCCGGCATTGACTGCTGTGTCTTCGGCGTTATCGCCGTTGTTGCGGCGCTTGTGTCTATTGCGACGTGGTCTGCCATTAGTATCTTTGGCATCTGAAGTGCCAGGGTTCCTTGATGTGTTGTTGCTACGAGCCAGCCAGCTGTCCTCTCCCGCGCAAAAGCGGGTCATGAGTGTCGTGAGGGCTGCCATGGACTTCGGCTTCTCTTGGCCGAGGTGTCGGGCGAGCCACTCGTCCCGGATGTTATGTTTAAATGCTGTTAAGGCCTCGGCATCCGGACAGTCGACGATTTGGTTCTTTTTAGTTAAGAACCGAGTCCAGAATTTCCTGGCCGATTCCCCGGGCTGTTGGGTTATGTGGCTCAAGTCATCAGCATCTGGTGGTCGCACATAAGTGCCCTGGAAGTTGTCAAGGAATGCATCTTCCAAATTCTCCCAACTGCCAATGGACTTTGCTGGCAGGCTATTCAACCAATGCCGAGCTGGTCCTTTGAGTTTTAGTGGGAGGTACTTGATGGCATGTAGATCGTCACCATGGGCCATGTGGATGTGGAGGAGGAAATCCTCAATCCATACCGCGGGGTCTGTTGTGCCATCGTATGACTCAATGTTCACGGGTTTGAATCCTTCTGGGAATTCATGATCCATTACTTCATCGGTGAAGCATAGGGGGTGTGCGGCGCCTCTGTGCCGGGCTTTGTCATGACACTATTCATATGAGTCATGTCTGCTGTATTCGGCCTGGCCGGATTTGCTTTTAGTGTATCCGGCGTGACGATCATCATCACGCGTTGGGGCGCGACCCCGTGATCCGTAGATCGATCTTGTATGTCCTGCTTTGTTTTCCAATACGTCTCGCAGGTCCAGTGTGTTGCCTCGGGCCTTGGTGTTTTTGTTTGTCTGGCGACGGGGTGCGGGCTGGACTTCGGGCTGATATGTCCCTCTGTCTTGGCCACGAGGTGGCCCATCAGCCGCATCATACGTTGGTGTTGTAGGTTTTAATGCTTCCTCCTCGAGTTGGGGTAGCAACCTGCACTTTGGGTAACTCTTGGTTGGGCGTTCGAGTTCGTATTCCTTGGCCGCAAGGACTTCAGTCCATCTGTCCGCTAGCAGATCTTGATCAGCTCGAAGCTGTTGTTGCTCTTTCTTCAGGCTGTTTGCTGTGGCTATAAGCCGGCGCTTGAAGCGCTCCTGCTCGACGGGATCCTCAGGCACGATAAATTCTTCGTCGCCGAGGCTCACCTCGTCTTCGGAGAGAGGCATGTAATTGTCTTCCTCTGATTCTCCGTCTGCTGCCTGTTCCAGAGGGCTAGCTTGTTCATCCTCCCGCTCGAGGTCTGGCTGGAGGGGATTATCATCGTCTTCGGCACTATCCGGAGCGTTATTGTCTCTTGTGCCGGTATCGCTGCTTTTGCTATGGCGGGACTTAGAGCGGCGCCGCTGACGTCGGTGCTTGGATTGCTTCTTGGAGGGATTATCCTCCATTGTCTTATCGCCATCCCCTTCTTTGGGGGTGTCCACCATGTATATGTCATACGATGTGGTGGTAGTCCAGCGCCCTGTGGGCGGTGGTTCTTGTTCGTCTCCTGCATCGTCGTCCATACCGTCGATGTCTTCGGAGCCAAAGTCGAGCATGTCGGTTAAATCGTCGACAGTGGCTACTAAGTGGGTGGTGGGTGGGGAGCGTATTTCTTCGTCGTCTGCATCCCATTCTATCCGGACATAGTTTGGCCAAGGGTCTCCTGACAGGGAGAGAGACCTCAACGAGTTTAGCACGTCGCCAAAGGGCGAGTGCTGAAAGATATCCGCGGAGGTAAACTCCATGATCGGTGCCCAACCGGATTCGATAGGCACGGACGCAGGCGGCTCGGAGCCCATGGCCGGGGATGAATCCAACGGTTCGGCAACACGGGTCTCGTAGGAGGTGAAGTCAGTATTTGGCTCTGTCGCCACTGAGTGTGCGGCCTCCGTGGCGGGGTCCATCCACCCGTCCTCGAATGGCGCGATTTGTTCCGGATTGAGGGCCGGGGTAGTTGCAGGTGTGATCTCCCGAACACTGTCCGACGGCAGAGCTAAGTCATGCTCGTCGTGATTGTGCGGCGCACCTGACATGGGCTCGAATCCATCGAAGATCAAGTCTCCGCGGATGTCGGCAGTATAGTTCAAGTTTCCAAACCTGACCTGATGGCCAGGGGCGTAGCTCTCGATCTGCTCCAGATGGCCAAGCGAGTTGGCCCGCATTACGAAGCCGCTGAATACGAAGATCTATCCGGGGAGGAAAACCTCACCCTGGATCGCATTATTGCCGATGATCGAAGGATCCATCTAGCCTTACGGTGACGGCACAGTGGAACTCTCAATGAAAGCACCAATGCCGGTGTCAAAACCGGCGGATCTCTGGTAGGGGGTCCCGAAATGTGCGTCTAAGGAGGATGGTAACAGGAGGCGGGGGACACGATGTTTACCCAGGTTCGGGCCCTCTCGATGGAGGTAATACCCTACTTCCTGCTTGATTGATCTTGTTGATATGAGTATTACAAGAGTTGATCTACCACGAGATCGTAGAGGATAAACTCTAGAAGCTAGCCTATGGTATGATTGTTGTTCTTGTCCTACGGACTAAGCCCTCCGGTTTATATAGACACCGCAGGGGGCTAGGGTTACACAGAGTCGGTTACAAGGGAGGAGATCTACATATCCGTATTGCCAAGCTTGTCTTCCACGCCAAGGAGAGTCCCATCCGGACACGGGACAAAGGCTTCAATCTTGTATCTTCATAGTCCAACAGTCCAGCTAAAGTATATAGTCCGGCTGTCCGAGGACCCCCTAATCCAGGACTCCCTCAGCGGACCCCCTCTTTCCTTCTCCCTCTCTCTCCCTTCCCATTTCCCCCTTCGTTGGAAGGAAGGAGGGGGGCCGAATCCTACTTGGACTGGGAGTCCAAGTAGGACTCCCCCCTTGGCGCGCCCCTCCTAGGCCACCGGCCTCCTCCTCCCCCCATTATATACAGGGGCGGGGGCACCCCAAAGACACACCAAGATTTGTCTTAGCCATGTGCGCTGCCCCCCTCCACAGTTTACTCCTCCGGTCATAGCGTCGTAGTGCTTAGGCGAAGCCCTGCGCGGATCACATCACCAACACCATCGCCATGCCGTCATGCTGACGGAACTCTCCCTTAACCCTCTACTGGATCAAGAGCTCGAGGGACGTCATCGAGCTGAACGTGTGCTGAACACGGAGGTGCCATACGTTCGGTACTTGGATCGGTTGGATCGTGAAGACGTTCGACTACATCAACCGCATTAACATAACGCTTCCGCTTTTGGTCTACGAGGGTACGTGGACACACTCTCCCGTCTCGTCGCTATGCATCTCCCAGATAGATCTTGCGTGAGCGTAGGATTTTTTTTGAAATTGCACGTTCCCCAACAGAAAGATCCGATCCTCAAATCCATGCAACCCATGCACGTCGATCATACGGTACAAACTGTCCAAATGCCAAAGTAGGAAGCAAAGCAGAGCAAATCATAGTTCAACAAACCAAAATGAAATCAATTCCCGAGCCTGACAGATGACCTCGGATCATTGGCTCGGCACCTTCTCCGAGCGGAATGCGTCCTGCTCGTCCTACTCCACCTGTATCTGGGCTGCCTACTCCGCCTGCATCTAGGCTGCTTGCTCCGACTGCATCCGGGCCGCCTCCTCCAACTGCATCCGAGCCGCAGCTGCCCTTGCTGCTTCGTACTTCCTATGGCCATTGATCTCCATCTTCTTGTTCTCAAGCCACTTCTTCAAATTCTCATCATAGAGGGTCTCGTCCGCCAACATGATACTCGCATATTTCGTGCCCCGTGCGAGTTGCAACCTCTCCTTCTCAAGCTCTATTTCGCGAAATGTCTTGGCCTTCTCGAGCTCCCATTTGATCGCCGCTTCTTCTCAAAGCTTTGACCAACAAGATGTTCTCAAATCTTGAGAATGCCGGACCTCTTGCCTTCGGCGTCTTGGTCTTCTTCTTCTTGCTCAGATTGGGATCAGATGTTGTCCCAACTTCAAATGCGGTGGTGGCCTCCAATTCATACTCCATTACGGTCGGTTGTTCTTCATTTTCATTGATCATGTTTGACAAGAACGCCTCCTACATGATTCAAATTTGCAAGCATTCATCATGAGCAAGTGAACTAGTGGTCTATGCTAAAATATGATCGGACAAGAGTAAAGAAAACGTATCGACTCTTGTTTGGTCATTTCGTCGAACATGTTGAGGGCAGCCCGGGCACTGCCGGAGCCCGTGCTTATCCATGTCCGAATGAGCTGCGGTGAGTCAGACACGTCGACCGCCGGCATCTGTGTGGGCGAAAAGCTCTCTGGAATGGCCCAGCCGGCGCTCGGATCATCCTGTATCCCAAAGGGGGCGGACAGCGTAATCCGCGTAGGCGCTCAGTGGGAAGGGGTGCAGGGATCCGGGCGCGGTGGAGGAGACAGCTGCTCCACCATGTCCGAACCTCCCAGCGATGCCACCGCTGCCTCCCTCTCTCGCTACCGGCGTCGTCGCAACTTGCGGGCGATGTTCTCCGCCTTGCAAGTCGTCGCCGACGATACCGCGCCTCGCACAAACGAGGCGGACCGTGTCTCCATCGCGGCGGTGTGGATCGGGCTGGACGACATCTCCAGCGGTGGATCGAGACCGGAGGTGAGGATTGGGAACAAGGGTGGAGGCCGGCGAGGGTCCGGGCGCGGGAATGGTTGAAGGGCGGCGGGAGGAGGAGGAAGGGTTTGGTGGATTTGGTGCAATTTGGAGTGGGGTCGGGCTGTCGGGTCCGACATGGCGGGCGTGCCCGGGCGCCCCATATCCGCCCCATATTTGGGCTGGATATGGGGGTGCCGGTTAGCCCGGGCATTTAATGGCCGTTTGAGAGGCCCGTCTGAGTCAAAAAATCGTGACCGGGCAGTGACCGGGCGTTTGAGACGGGTTTGAGGGGTCCGGTTGTAGATGCTCTAAGTCATTTAACCGATTCAAGTACAAGGAAAAAATCCATAAGAAAAATTGCAACGTGGCGCATCATATGTACCCGATGACCGGGCTCACCTGACAGGTCAGTAATGTGATAAAATCTAGTAAAACTTTTGTTAAATAGGGTAAAGTCTGATACGACTTTCACTAAATGGTCTAATCCAGAACCACCTAATAGACCACTAAATGCGCATACTCCTTCACTGGATCTGCAGATGGACATTTCATGGACATCCAACATGCTTTCTTGTCATGTAGTCATATGCAATACTCGAAATTCATCAATAGATCTAGAGTACGGTTGTAATTGAATTCAACCTGACATATTGCCTCCGTTTCCAAATCTAATCACCTAGAAAATCAAGCATAGGATGTTAGAATTAATGTTGTCCTGTAGTCATATGCAGTCAGTTCAGAGATGCATCCATGTAGTCGACATGACGAGGCTTGCTAAATCAGGAGAAACATGTTGATGGGTATAGGACACGATTGTAGAAATAGGATTGCTGTACTAAAATTTGCTAGCTGTGGTTGTAGGCTGTAGCTAACCCATCAGTAATTTGTAGCAAATGTTGTCAAGAAAGTATTGTATGCTATCTTGAGCTTGTGCAGAGGAGCAAAATCCAAATTCATCAGGTCGAATTGCAAGCATGTGACACGATGTAAGCCATCAGGTTCATTAGGGTACCTTCGATGCAGACCCTCAACCTTTCCCATCCATCTGGATCGCGCGGTCCAGACGTGTTTTGCCGTGCAATGCGGTATTGTACTCGTCCGCTCAACGGTTCAGGCGCCATTTTTCACGTAAATCGGAAGCAAACCCATGATGGGGGCTTTGTGGGCGTCCAAATCTTCTATGCCATCCATTATCCATAGAGGATACACACAACATGTAATATTTTGTCTGTTACATCTTTTAAACGTGTGTGGCTGGGTCTGACTCGACTGAGATTTAATCAATTCTAGCTCAAATTGCATAGTATATAAGAAGAAAAAAGAAAAGCTAAAAAGAAAATTTTGCACGGATCTTCACGCTAGAGCAAACGAATATAGCATCGACTAAGACATAACCAAGTCTTAGTCGACTAAGACTTAACAAACTTGTTTTGAAATAGACAATGTGCGATAACACGTTAGGAAGATAGAGTCAGTCTTCTTCGAAGATTTTTTATGGAATTAATAAGAAATATTGAAGCAAAGAACCACCGGAGAGGGGCACCAGGGTGCACAGACAACACCTGGGCGCCCCCTGGGGCGTGCCCTGGTGTTGTGTGGGCCCTTGGTGGCCCATATTACCCTAATTCCAATTGTATAAATTCACTTTCATGGAGAAAAAGTTAAGAGAGGAAGAATTATTGCGTTTCACAAGACGGAGCCGCTGTCACCTCCTGTTCTTCATCGGGAGCTCAGATCTGGAGTCCGTTTGGGGCTCTGGAGAGGGGAATCTTTGATCTTCATCATCACCAACCTCTTTTCATCACCAATTCGATGATGCTCCTCATCGGATGAGAGTAATTCCTTTGTAGGCTCGCTGGTCGGTGTAGGGGTTGGATGAGATTAATCATGTAATCGATTTAGTTTTGTTAGGGCTTGATCCCTAGTATCCACTATGTTCTGAGATTTATGTTGCTATGACTTTGCTATGCTTAATGCTTGTCACTAAGACCCGAGTGCCATGATTTCAGATCTGAACCGTTTATGTTTACACCAAAATATTTGTGTTTTAGATCTGATCTTGCAATTTGTATACACCTGCTATGTGTTATGATCCGCATACCCCAGGGTGCTAATAATTGGGATTATTTCCGGTGATTACCGTAGTTTGAGGAGTTCATGTATTCACTATATGTTA
This sequence comes from Aegilops tauschii subsp. strangulata, assembly GCF_002575655.3. Taxonomy (NCBI): domain Eukaryota; kingdom Viridiplantae; phylum Streptophyta; class Magnoliopsida; order Poales; family Poaceae; genus Aegilops; species Aegilops tauschii. Next base: position 395,222,860 of record NC_053035.3, read on the forward strand.
ATACTTTATTCTGGTTCTCTATTAAAAGGAGGCCTTAATATCCCTTAGTTTCCTTATGGACCCCGCTGCCACGGGAGGGTAGGACAAAAGATGTCATGCAAGTTCTTTTCCATAAGCACGTATGACTATTTACGGAATACATACCTACATTATATTGACGAACTGGTGTTGGGAAACGTAGCATGCAATTTCAAAAAATTTCCTACGCTCACGCAAGATGTATCTGGGAGATGCATAGCAACGAGAGGGGGAGAGTGTGTCCATGTACCCTCATAGACCGAAAGCGGAAGCGTTTGTTAACGCGGTTGATGTAGTCAAACTTCTTCACGTTTCGACCGATCAAGCACCGAACATACGACACCTCCGAGTTCCGCATACGTTCAGCTCGATGACGTCCCTCGAGCTCTTGATCTAGCAAAGTGTCGAGGGAGAGTTCCGTCAGCACGACGGTGTGGTGGCGGTGATGGTGAAGTGATCCGGGCAGGGCTTCGCCTAAGCACTACGTTAATATGACCGGAGGCGTAAATTGTGGAGGGGGGCGCTGCACACAGCTAGGAATCAATGTTGTGTCTTCTAGCGGTGCCCCCCACATATATATAGGTGGGAGAGGGAGAGGAGCAGCAAGGGGCACCCCAAGTAGGAGTAATCCTACTTGGGCGCCTCCTCCAAGTCGGCCTCCCCACTTCCATAAGTGTCAGAGGGGGAAGGAAAGAGAAGGGGGGAGAGAAGGAAAGGGGGATGCCGAATCCTCCCCTTTCCTTTCTCCTTGCACCTCCTTCCTTCAAGCCGATATGGGGCGCACCAGCCCACTAGGGGCTGGTCTGTCCCACCCTTGGCCCAATAAGGCCCATATCTTTGCCCGGGGGGGGGGGGGGGAGGGGGTACCCGGAACCCCTTCCGATGACCCGATACGTACCCGGTACCACCGGAACACTTCTGGTGTCCGAATAGTATCATCCTATATATGAATCTTTACCTCTCGACCATTTAGAGACTCCTCTTCATGTCCGTGATCTAATTTGGGACTCCGAACAACATTCAGTCACCAATCACATAACTCATATAATACAAAATCATCATCGAACGTTAAGCGTGCGGACCCTATGGGTTCGAGAACTATGTAGACATGACCGAGACACTTCTCCGGTCAATAACCAACAACAAAACTTGGATGCTCATATTGGTTCCCACATATTCTACGAAGATCTTTATCGGTCATACCGTAACGATAACATACATTATTCCCTTTGTCCATCGGTATGTTGCTTGCCTGAGCTTCGATCGTCGGTATCTTCATACCTAGTTCAATCTCATTACCGGCAAGTCTCTTTACTCATTCTGTAATACATCACCTTGTGACTAACTCCTTAGTCATTTTCTTGCAAGCCTTTGATGTGTATTACCGAGAGGGCCCAGAGATACCTCTCCGATACTCGGAGTAACAAATTCTAATCTCGATCTATGCCAACCCAACAAACACCTTCGGAGATACCTGTAGAGCATCTTTATAATCACTCAGTTACGTTGTGACGTTTGATAGCACACAAGGCATTCCTCCGGTGTCCGGGAGTTGCATAGTCTCATAGTCGATGGAATATGTATTTGACATAAGAAAGCAATAGCAATAAAACTAAATGATCAATATGCTAAGCTAACGGATGGGTCTTGTCCATCACATCATTCTCCTAATGATGTGATCCCGTTCATCAAATGACAACACATGTCTATGATTAGAAAAGTTAACCATCTTTGGTTAACGAGCTAGTCTACTCGAGGCTTACTAGGGACACGGTGTTTTGTCTATGTATCCACACATGTATCAAGTTTCCGGTTAATACAATTCCAGCATGAATAATAAACATTTATCATGATATAAGGAAATATAAAATAACAACTTTATTATTGCCTCTAGGGCATATTTCCTTCAACTGGAGCTAGTTCCGTGTCACCCTAGGTTATAACCGATACATGATCAATATCATCCAACACATACCCAACATCATCAATCCAGTGCCTACGAGTTTTCACACATTGATACTTGCTAAGTTACTACCGTTATTACTGCTGTCACCGTTACTATAAATTACTATCGCTATTGTTACCATTACTATTGCTGCTACCGTTACCTGTCACCACTATCATACTACTTTGCTACTTATCACTTTTTTTTGAATATTTACTGTGAGGCAAAGCCCCACATCCCTTTATTAAAGAAAGCACAACTGTACAAACAAATTACAGACTATACAAGGAAGGAAAAAGAAAAGAGTCTACCTATGGCTAAACAACCCTACCTGCTTTACAACAAAGAATCAACCCAAGCCAAGAGTTTTGGTTTAATACAATCCTTCACCCTATGAGCAAGCAAAGAAATATCATGGATGAATTTACACTTCTAAGCACTGAAAGTAGCTCTCTCAGCTCTGAAGGTTCTGCCATTTCTTAAAATCCAAATATTCCATGCTGCTGTTAGCATAACTTCAAAGAAGAAAGGGTGCCTGAAGCTGGACCTAGCATGTATGATACATTGAAGAATATCTGAGCCTCCAGACCAATCAATGCCCAAGTAACTCCAGACTCTATAGCTGAAGGTGCAATTAAAAAACAGATGGATTCTATCCTCATACACCAGCTCACTGCAAATGAGACATAGATTGTCTTCCTGGTTTGAGCGCCAGTGTCTCCTAACCAGCATATCCTTGGTGTTAAGTCTGTCAAAGAATAATAGCCACGCGAACACCTTGATCTTCATGGTGCACTTACTCTGCCATAACCATTTGCAAGGTTGTATTGTAGGTAGGTGTGAGTGCATGATCGTGTAGAAACTTTTGGCAGTGTATCCTCCTGATTGACCAGGCCATATCCAAACATCAGGTATAGTGGGGTCTCTGTCTAACTGCATGATCCAACCTTCCAGCATGTGTAACTCAGCAGCAACCTCATGAGAAAGAGGCAAATAAAACATAGAGAAGAGATCCTGGGATTGAAGAAATTCCTGCACTGAGATCCTATCATTATTGACAAATGAAAACAACCTAGGCAATCTCCAACATAGGGGTCTTGCAGAGCCCCCAATGTGCCAAGAATCTGTCCAGAACAGAGCAGAATCACCCATGTTGATATGGGCTGAGGCAATAGGAGTATAAGCCTCATGCAGCTTCAGAACATCCCTCCACCAGAAAGATCCAGCATGAGCTGTTGCCTGTGGAACCCCATGATCATAGTAGCTGTTCCATATCAGGGTCACCCAAGGAATATCAACCTTGTTATAGATTTTGTGAAGATGCTTGATAAGAAGGCCTTTATTCTGGATGTTCAGATTAATAACACCTAAACCCCCTTTATCTCTTGGCCTGCAAACCAGCTCCCATGCAGCCAGAGACTGTTTTGGAGCATCACTATTACCCCTCCAAAGACATTGCCTGAAGATTCTGTCTAGCTGCTTAATGATCCCTGCTGGAATATTGAGGCTGCACAGAAAGTATATTGGCAGAGAGGTCAGGATAGAGGTAAGAAGCTGCAAGCGAGAGCCTTGATTCAGCATAGAAGAGCTTGCAGTTAACCTCCTCTCAAGACTGTCAACTAGGGGCATTAGGTCAATGATCCTTGGCCTTGTAGTTCCCAAAGGCAATCCAAGATAAGTAAATGGGAGCTGGCCAATTTTACAACCAAGAATAGCAGCAAGCCTAGCAGCCTCCTCACCAGTCATATTCAATGGAATCATTGAAGATTTAGCAAAGTTGACCTTTAAACCTATGGATTGTTGGAAGGTAAGCAGCATGTTCTTGAGGGCAACAAGCTCATCATCCTTAGCTGCAAGAAATAGGATCGTGTCATCCGCATATTGAATGATGGGAAACTCTCTGTCATGGGTTTGAATAGGCAAAGTGAGCGTGCCATGCTCCAGCATTTGGTTGACCACCGATTGCAACAGATCTGCTGCGATGACAAACAACAGAGGTGATAGTGGATCACCCTGTCTGACCCCACACTTGCACTTAAATTGCTTTCCAGGAATGCCATTTAACAGCACAGATGAAGAACCTGTGGACAACCGTTGTTTAACCCAAAAAATCCATTTGGCATCAAACCCTTTATGCTGCAACATCTGAAGAATAACCTCATGATCGACAGTGTCAAAGGCCTTAGCAAAGTCCAACTTAAGAATTATGATTGGACGCTTGGACTGTTTACATTGATGAATATACTCAAAACTCCAGGCCAGACAATCCTGAATTGACCTACCCTTAAGGAACCCATACTGATTTTTGTGGATACACTTGAGGATCACCTTCTGCAACCGGTTGGCCAACAATTTTGTTAGAAATTGAAGACAAGTGTTGGTGAGAGATATTGGCCGGAAATCATCGGGCCCTTCTGGTGAAATGATCTTGGGTATGAGCGTAATGAGGGAGGCATTAATGTTTTCCAACGAAAGCTTCCCCTCATAAAAATCCTGAATCATCCTCAAGAAGTCCTTCTCAATTATAGGCCAACAACGCTTGACAAACATCCCATTAAAGCCATCCGGACCAGGTGCCCGATCCACCGGCAATTCCTTCAAAACTTTGTTAATTTCCTCATCAGAAAATGGCAAGGATAGCTCCTCCAATCCCGGGATGGGCTGAATTAATTGATTCAAATCGAAGCCCATATTGATCCCTTGGGCCTGGACCATCCTAGATTTGAACGAAGCCCAAAGAATTCCCGCCATCTAGGCGTGATCAGTCACAGGATCAAGCATGGAACTGATCTTCAGACTGGAGATTGAATTCCTCCTCATATGCTCCAAGGCCATGGCATGAAAAAATTTGGAATTCTCCTCGCCAACCTTTATATACCGAATAGTGCACCTCTGTTTCCAATAAATATAGTGAATTTTCAACAGATGTTCATAGTGGAACTTCACAATTTTCCGGAAATTGAATTCCGGCCTTGTTAAAGGACGCACTTCCTCCAGCTGATCAAAGTGTAGAATCACCTTTGAGCAATCAACAGTAAGTTTTTTGATGTATGATAACTTTTTGCTCCAAATCACCAGTCTTCTCTGGTCTTTCTGCTTCTGCGGTTATCACAAGGAAATTTAAGCGGCTGCGGCTACTTATTACTTTGCTGCAGATATTTGTCTTCCAGGTGTGGTTGAATTGACAACTCAACTGCTAATACTTCCAAGTACTCTTTGGCTCCCCTTGCGTCGAATCAATAAATTTGGGTTGAATACTCTACCCTCGAAAACTGTTGTGATCCCCTATAGTTGTGGGTTATCAAGACCTTTTTCTGGTGCCGTTGCTGGGGAAGCATAGCAATATTTGTGTCGTCACTTGGGATTTATATCTGTTTTTCATTATGAAGAATCTTAAGGATGACAGAACTAAAATCTTTCCCTCAACTATGAGGACAGGTAAGGAACTGCCATCTAGCTCTACACTTGATTCACCATCTGTTTTGAGTAAGCTTGCAACACCACCACTTGCTATGGGTCCTACTATGTTACATGTTATTGATGATGCTGCTTCTGCTAAGAATATGAATGATGTTATGAATGATGCTCTGAATGAAACTACTTCTTTGAATGATGTTCATGATGATGCTAGTACTTTGCTTGATACTACTATGCCACTTGGTGATTTTCTTGATGAACAACTTGCTAGGATTAGAGAAGCTGAGAGTGCTGAAATACCTGATGAGAATTGTCTTGATAAAGAATCTGCTTTAGCTATTCTTAATTGCCTACTAGAGAAGAGGCTTTGGCTATTATTGCTGTGATAAAAGAAAAATCTTTAAGGGAGAGGATGAAGTGTGATCCTAAGTTTGTGCTACCTCTCCCATCTTTATTACTGATAAGGATTATGAATTCCCTGTTGATTACTTTGGTAGAGTCCGATCCTTTCTGTGGTACTGAATCTGAAACTGTTGTGGCACATCTTACTAAACTGAATGATATTGCTACCCTTTTCACTCATGAGGAAAAGATTCATCATTACTATACTTTGATATTTTTTTCTTTCTTGCTAAAGGGTGATGCTAAGGCTTGGTACACTACTCTTACTCCTGGTTGTGTGCGTTGTCCCCAGGATATGATTTACTACGTCTCCGAAGAATATTTCCCTGCTCATAAGAAATAGGCTGCCTTGCAGGAGATATTTAACTTTGTGCATGTTGAAAGAGAGTCTCCCACAAGCTTGGGGGAGGCTTCTCCAGTTACTTAATGCTTTGCCAGTTCATCCTTTGAAGAAAAATGAAATGCTCGATATCTTCTATAATGGTATTAATGATGCTTCTAGGGACTACCTGGAGAGTTGTGTTGGGTGTGTTTTCAGGGAAAAAACTATTACTCAAGCAGAAGAATTATTAATGAATATATTGAAGAATGATAATGATTGGACACTTCCTGAACCACCGCCTGAACCTACTCCTAAGAAGAGAGGTATTCTATTTCTTAGTCCCGAAGATATGCAGGAAGCAAAGAAATGCATGAAAGAAAAAGGTATTAAAGCCAAAGATGTTAAAAATTTACCACCTATTGAAGAGATACATGAGCTCAATGAAACACCACCACCACTACCACAGGTAGTAGAGGTAAATTCTTTATTGAAGTTTGATGAAAATGATGTTCCTTTTGGTAAAACTCCTCGTCAGTGCTATCTTGAATTTGATAGTTATATTGGCAAGCAACATTATTTCAATGCTCGTGTAATGAAACAATTAGAACATAATGCCCATGCTATTGATTGTTTGAGTGACTTGTTATTTAGAATGGTCAATGATGTTAAGGGAGTTAGTAAACATGCTTCCATGGTTCAAACTCAGTTAGAACAAGTTGCTAAATCTCAAAGTGATTTGGTTATTGAAATGAATAGAAATATGCATGATCATGCTGTTAGAGTTATGACCAGGGGTGGTAGGATGACTCATGAACCTCTTTATCCTGAGGGACACCCCAAGAGAGTGGAACAAGACTCTCAAAGATCTAACATTGATGTTCCTAGTTCTTCTAAAAAGAAGAAGAAAAAGAATAATGATAGAACTTTGCATGCTTCTAGTGAACAAGAGGTAAAAAAACCTCCTGATGTTAATCCTAATGTTTCTATTTCTGATGCTAAGACACAATCAAGTGATGAACATACACCTGATGTTACTAATGAGATTCTTGCATATGCTCAGCTAAAGAATGTTGGAGAACCAAATAATGATATTGATATTGAACCAGCTAGGGATCTTGATAAACCACCGTCTAAAAACAAAAGGTATGAGAAAAAAGACTTTGTTGCTAGGAAGCACCGTAAGGAAAGAGAACCGTGGGTTCAAAAGCCCATGCCTTTACCTCCTAAACCCTCCAAGAGTAAGGATGAGGAGGACTTTGATTGCTTTGTTGAAATACTTAGACTTGTTGTTTTGCGTACTCGCTTAATTGATATGTTAAAAATGCCTCCTTATGCAAAATATATGGAAGATATTGTTACAAACAAAAGAAAAATTCCTGAAGCAGAAATTTCTACTATGCTTGCTAATTATTCTTTTGAGGATGGTGTTCCTAAGAAATTGGGAGACCCACGTATACCTACTATACCTTGTTCCATCAAGAGAAATTATGTTAGAACTGCTTTATGTGATTTGGGAGCTGGTGTCAGTGTCATGCCTTTCTCTTTATATAAAAGACTTGATTTGAACAGACTCACTCCTACTGAGATTTATTTGCAGATGGCTGACAAGTCAACAGCCATTCCTATTGATATTTGTGAGGAAGTGCCCGTTGTGGTTGCTAACGTTACTATCTTAACGGACTTTGTTATACTTGATATGCCCGAAGACGATAACTTGTCAATTATTCTCGGAAGACCTTTCTTGAATACCACAGGGGCTATTATTGATTGAAACAAAAGCAAAGTCACTTTTCATGTTAATGGTAATGAACACACGGTGCATTTTTCGAGGAAACAACTTCAAGTGAATGGTATTAATGTTATTGGAAAAGATCCCACTATCACTATTGGAAGTTTTCAGCTGCCTATTCCTCCTGTCAAAAAGAAATATGAAATAATTATGGTAGGGGACATGCCTGTTCCCGTTGAGGTACATAGTGTTTCCGCGAAGATTCTTCGGTTTCATGTTAATTGAAAGGGGTTGTTAATAAGACTTGATCAACCTTATTAATGGATTCTTTTCGAGAAACATGAAGTTGATGAATTTAGCAAGCACAACTTTATGTACCCAACTTATTTTCTCTGTTATTTATTAGTTAAACAAAATAAATGCCATGTTTTTCCTTTTCTGAATTTTCCGTGCAATAAAAAAATGTCCATAAATGAAAGTACTCAGAATGTCTTGAAATTTTTACATGAATTTTTTATTGGATATATTAGAATTTTTGGCATAAAAACTAGTGTCACAGGGCAACCTGGGTGGCCACACAGCACCAGGGCGTCCCCACGGGGGCGCGCCCCAGTGCTGTGTGGGCCCCACAGGGGCCCCTCACTTATTCCCTCCAGCCATCTTCTTCCTCTACCTCAGAAAAAATTCCTCACCTGTTCTTGCCCGTGTTTGAGCTCATCTGGCTACCATTTTTTATCTCTTTGCTTAGAACTCCATTTCTGAAACTATTTTGAGGAATTGTTCCTTGGTATGTGACTCCTCCAATGCTCCAATTAGTTTATGTTTTAGTGGTTTATATTTTGCATATTTATCTACTCTTGGTGCTACAGAACATGAGCTTGCATGTTTTATTCTTTGAGTGGTAAGTAGTTTGAATGCTTGATATGGCCTCTAGGCACTCGTATGAGTAGTTGCTATCAATTTTGTGAAGTTTTGTTAACATCTTTTTGTGGACCAATTTTTTTTCATAAATTTGTTGAAGAAAGAAGATGAACATTTTCAAAAGGAGCTCCTCTAGGAAGAATGCCAAGGGGATTCGGGGAGAGTCTTTGGACGATGACCTCTACTTACCCCGTGATGCGGAAGTTCGACCATGTGAATGGCCACATGTCCCTTCATGGATGAAGCCGGTTTCCACCACGAGTTCGCACAGTTCATCACCAACGCCGGGCTAAACTCCATTATCGCAGATGAGTGTGATCAATACCAAATACTCACTAATTGCTTTGTGCAAAGTTTTTATTATTTGAGTGGGAACAACCCCCTGAAGTGAGCTTCAGGATGTATGGTGAAATCCGCTAGATGCCGCTTGAGAAATTTTGTGAGATATGTTTGATCCCTACTGATGGGGATTTGAGAGAGCCTCGACCAGCAGAGTTCGAGGAGTTCCTCCACACCTTGACGGTGGGAGAAACAAGAGGAGTGTCGGCACCTAAATTGTAACACCCCGGATGTAACTTTCCATATTTGTAACTCCAACTCTTGCCATTTTCGGCTATGTGTTATGATATTCCCTCCGTGGTTGGGTTTCATCTTTGTTTTGCATTTTGTTCATGTCATACATCTCATATCATGTCATCATGTGCATCTCATTTGCATACGTGTTCGTCTCATGCATCCGAGTATTTTCCCCCGTTGTGCGTTTTGCATTCCGACACTCCCACATGCACCGGCGCACCCCTCTTGTCTCTTTTCGTGAGCGGGCGTTAAACGTTTTTGGAATGGACCGAGTCTTGCCAAGTGGCCTTGGTACACCATCGGTAGACCACCTGTCAAGTTTCGTTCCATTTGGAGGTCGTTTGATGCTCCAATGGTTAACCGGGTAACCGCAAAGGCCTTTTGTGTGTTGCAGCCAAACACCCCTCCAAACAGCCCAATAACCCATCCAAGTACCCTCCATGCTCTCGGTCGTTCGATCACGATCGTGTGGGCAAAAACTGCACTCCATTTAAAGTCTCCTAGCTCCCTCTACCTATATATATGCCTTCCCCTTCCAAATTCGCGGTGCAAACCCTAGTCTTCTTCCCCCCGCACCGCCGGACAAACCCTCCCCCCCCGCCGACGGACATGTCCGGCCGCCGCCCCGTCCAATAGGACGCCGCCACATCACCGCCGCCGTCCCCCCTCTCTCTCCTCCGCCGCCAGGGCCCGCGGGGCCCTGATCCGGCCCACGGGGCCCGTACGCCGCCGCCCGCACCCGAGAGCGCCCCGCCGCCCGTCGCGCGCTCCTCCGCCGCCGCGCCCGCGACCATCCCCGCCTCCGTTGCGCCCTCCTCCGCCGCTGCGCCCGCGACCGTCCCCGTCTCCGTCGCGCCTCCCCGCCGCCGGAGCAGCTCGCCGGTGCCGCCACGCGCCTCCGCGCGCCAACGGAACCCCGCCGTCTCCGCCGCCCCCGCGCCACCGGAATCCCGCGCCTCCTCGTCGCCGGTGCCGCCTCCCCGGCCTCCTCCGGTCACTTCTCCGGCGGGGATCCGGCGAGATCCGCCACCGCCTCAAAAACCGTGCCAAAGTCAACCCAGATCCGCGAGGTGGAATTCTCCAAGTCCCGAAATCCTCACTTTCTGATGCCATGTTCATCACATCATATCTCCTTGCATACTGCTCCGTTTTGCATGCACGATATATCAAAATGTTTATCAGGTTATGTTCTTCATTTTGTTCCATTGTGCCATGCTCGTTTAAGTTCATCTTAATGCCCAAATCTCTGATGCAAGAGTTCTATATGATGTTTACTGCTGTTACTTATCAGAACTTGATGTTTTGTTATTTTTGCTACATTTGATGTGTGCATCTTTTGGGCATGAGCTCTACATGTGTTTTGATGTATTCCATGCCATATTTACAGGGGTGTATGGCATGTATTTTTGTGATCTATGTGGTGACTAGCACAAGCATGCAAACTAGGCTTCGTCATGTTTCTGTTTTCAGGGACTTAGAATGTTGCCGTCTTTTACCTGCTGTTATTTTGATGCCATGTATCCATGTGCCTACAGTGAGATCCATGCTTCTTTTGGATATGTTCAGTAAGGATGTTTTGTAGATATAGTTGTGCTCTATCCATCCGAGCCCCTGTTTGCAATTATGGAGTGCCCTTGCATGTCTTAATCTTGCTCTACTTTTGCTATAAAATGTTCCTGGCAGAATGTTAACATGATATTCAATTTTGCCAAGGTTGTTGTAGTTGATCCATACATGCTATGAACTTGCTCTTGCCATGGTTAGCTTCATGAACATGCCATCTTGCTGTAGGTATGCTTGTTTTGTCATGCATTGCTTTGTGATGAGTGAATCGAGCTTGCAAAGATGCCTTCATAATTCTGTTAATGCCATGCTCTGTTTTCTGCTATTGTGAGTGAAGCTGATATCTTTTGCACTTTTTCCATGCTTGTTTGAACCTATTATTGTGTGATCTAGCCGTAGCTCAGTGTTCATATTTTGGCAAGCATCTCTTGTAGATCACTGCCATATGCTTTGTTGCTATGTTGGGGTGCTGTACCATAGTTACTTGATGTATTCTAAGTGCTATCATGCTGTTAATAGCAGAATCGTGTCATTCTTATTTTGCTCGCCATTTGCAAACCGTGCATCCGTTTCCGGTGATCTTTATATCGATTTCGACCGAAATCATCTCATCTTTCCAGTGGCATATTTGGTTTGCCAAGTGGATGCCCTGTTCATCCTTTTTCTTCCGGAGCACGCATATGCATCGCATATCATGCATGTATTGCATCATGTTGCCTGTGCATTTCCCGTGATTGATTGTGGTTTCATTGCTTGTGTTCTTGCTGTGGGTAGAGCCGGGAGACGAGTTCGTGAACGAGGAACCTGTTGAGTATGCTTACGAGGATCAAGCTTTCGACAACTCTGAGAACCTTGCAGGCAAGATGACCATACCCTCGAAATCACTTCTATCTTTGCTTTGCTAGTTGTTCGCTCTATTGCGATGCTGCGCTACCTACCACTTGCTATATCATGCCTCCCATATTGCCATGTCAAGCCTCTAACCATCCTTTCCTAGCAAACCATTGTTTGGCTAAGTTACCGCTTTTGCTCAGCCCTTCTTATAGCGTTGCTAGTTGCAGGTGAAGTTGAAGTTGGTTCCATGTTGGAACATGGATATTTTGGCATATCACAATATCTCTTATTTAATTAATGCATCTTTATATTTGGTAAAGGGTGGAAGGCTCGGCCTTATGCCTGGTGTTTTGTTCCACTCTTGCCGCCCTAGTTTCCGTCATACCGGTGTTATGTTCCTTGATTTTGCGTTCCTTACGCGGTTGGGTGATTTATGGGACCCCCTTGACAGTTCGCCTTGAATAAAACTCCTCCAGCAAGGCCCAACCTTATTTTTACATTTGCCTACCTAAGCCTTTTTCCCTTCGGTTTTCGCGAGCCCGAGGGTCATCTTTATTTAAACCCCCGGACCAGTGCTCCTTCGAGTGCTGGCCCAAACCGAGCGATGTCCGGCGCCCCCTGGGCAACCAGGGTCTATGCCAACCCGATGTCTGGCTCATCCGGTGTGCCCTGAGAACGAGGTATGTGCAGCTCCTATCGGGATTTGTCGGCACATTCGGGCGGCTTTGCTGGTCTTGTTTTACCATTGTCGAAATGTCTTGTAAACCGGGATTCCGAGACTGATCGGGTCTTCCCGGGAGAAGGTTTATCCTTCGTTGACCGTGAGATCTTATAATGGGCTAAGTTGGGGACACCCCTGCAGGGTATTATCTTTCGAAAGCCGTGCCCGCGGTTATGAGGCAGATGGGAATTTGTTAATGTCCAGTTGTAGAGAACTTGACACTTGATTTAATTAAAACACATCAACCGTGTGTGTAGTCGTGATGGTCTCTTTTCGGCGGAGTCCGGGAAGTGAAGACGGTTCGGGTTATGCATGATCGTAAGTAGTTTCAGGATCACTTCTTGATCATTTCTAGCTTCGCGACCGTTGCGTTGCTCCTCTCCTCGCTCTTATTTGTGTATGCTAGCCACCATATATGCTTAGTGCTTGCTGCAGCTCCACCTCATTACACCATCCTTTCCGATAAGCTTAAATAGTCTTGATCTCGCGGGTGTGAGATTGCTGATTCCTCATGACTCACAGATTCTACCAAAACAGTTGCAGGTGCCGACGATACCAATGCAGATGACGCAACCGAGCTCAAGTGGGAGTTCGACGAGGAACGTGGTCATTACTATGTTTCGTTTCCGGATGATCAGTAGTGGAGCCCAGTTGGGACGATCGGGGATCTAGCATTTGGGGTTATCTTATTTTCATTTGGATTTGACCGTAGTCGGTCTATGTGTGGATTTTGGATGATGTATGAATTTATTTATGTATTGTGTGAAGTGGCGATTGTAAGCCAACTCTCGTTATCCCATTCTTGTTCATTACATGGGATTGTGTGAAGATGACCCTTATTGCGACAATACCACAATGCGGTTATGCCTCTAAGTCGTGCCTCGACACGTGGGAGATATAGCCGCATCGTGGGCATTACAAGTTGGTAATCAGGGCCATCCCCGACTTAGGAGCCCCCTGCTTGATCGAATCGCTGGCGTTGTTGAGTCTAGAACAAAAATGTTTTGAGTCTTAGGATTATATATATCGGAGACTAGGATTCTTTTTAGTCCTCAGTCCCTTCGTCGCTCTGGTGAGGCCTCCTGACGTAGAAGTTTTGACTTTTCTCTCCTCAAATTTCACTAAAAATTTTTTAGGATCACGCGGGTATCTTGGAATCGTTCCGATGGTTTTGTGACGAGAACATTGTTCTTGGTGCCTCCTGACATTTAGGGGTTGTGGAAGTGTCCGGGGAGTTGAGCTCCGAGGTGTTGTCGTCACAATTTTATCGTTGCAGTTCTGGAATACCTGAGTTTCGCCGACATCGAAAATCTCTTTTATGCAGTTGTTGGTGAGATCACCTCGATGCCACCCAGTACTGGAGCAGGAGTTTGGGAGTATTGCCATAACTCGTATAACGGATGCTTTTCGAAGGTTGAGGTACACGATTTCCGAAGGTTTCTTGGTTATGTGTTGACGGATGGATACAACTGGATCTAGGGATTGCTAGTTTGGGTGATATATTTTGTGTCCCCTGTATCCCCAACACCAGATTGCATAACCAGAAAGTTTTGGGAGTTTATAGGTGGGATTCAAGTAGCTCTTAGCATTTCTTCCCGCAGATATTTGGTTTGTGATTGAGTAATCCTTACCACTTATTTGTTCCAGTTGCATCTTGTTATTTTATTCATCAACCCTTTATCAAGTGACTTCTCACCTTAATGGAAGTGTGATGATTTACTATGGAATTCATTCGTTCATCCTTGTTTGAATGGTTATTGTAAAGACTATATGTTCCAATTTCTATCCGTTGATTCAACTTGTCTATCTGTCTATCAAGATGCTAACGGATGTCACCCTCTTCAGGATGGCTCCGCCAACGCGTCAGAATCCGGAACACAATGATGGGAGTCAGGCGAACCCTCCGCCACCACCTCCGCCTCCGGAAGCATGGCAAGCTATCATGGCAGCCACCAACGCCAATGCTTAGATGATTTTGCAACTCTTGCAAGAGCACACCCAAGGGCAAGGCAATCAAGGAAATCAAGGCCAAGGCAACAATCAGCCTCACTTCGCTACCCTCAACCATTTCCTCGCAAATCAGCCGAAGTCTTTCAGCTACTGTGCCGAGGCCACAGACGCCAATGATTGGCTCGTGGACATCAACAAGCATTTTGAATGTAGCAATGTCAAGCCTGAGGACTTTGTCAAGTTCGCTTCTTTTCAACTCAAGGATCAAGTTGCCGAGTGGTATCAACAATACAAAGATAACAGAGGAGGTCGTGTGATTACCTGGGATGATTTCCGCCGAGACTTCAAAGCTCACCACATTCCACAAAGTGTTGTTGAGAGCAAGCGTGAGGAGTTCCGCAATCTCAAGCAAGGCAGCATGTCCGTGTATCAATACAATACCCAGTTTCAGAAACTCGCTCGCTTTGCTAAGCAAGACGTTCCTAATGAAAAGAGTATGATCTATCAATTCAGAGGTGGCCTCAGAGAAGATCTGCAATTACCTCTCGTGCTTTTTGAGCCAACCAAGTACGATGATTTCTACAATATGGCACTGAAGCAAGAGGCTACTCAGCTCAAGTGTGAGGCTTCTAAGAAGAGAGCCAGGGACGCAGTTCAGTCTTCTTCTTCCTCACTAGTGGCTGCTAAGCAACAGAAGTTCTGGTTGCCTCCTCCTCCTCCGTTTCGTCAGCCTTTCCAGCAGAAGAACAAAAGTGGCCATGGATCTTCCCACCCACCCAACCCTGGCTATCAGAACAAGTCTCAGAATCAAGCTCCAAGTCGAATGCTCCTTATCATCGTCCACTCTCAGAGGTGACTTGCAACAAGTGTCAGTAGAAAGGTCACTATGCTAACAAGTGCTTCAACCAAAGGCGCCTTCCGCCTCCTCCTCCTGTGAGATCTTGCAGCAATGCAGTGGTCAAGCATAATCCCAAGTCTGCAAAGGTGAACATGATGAATGCAGCTCAAGTGGAGGAATCTACTGATGTGATAATGGGTAATCTCTCAGTTAATGATAGTCCTGCAAAAGTCTTATTTGATACTGGTGCATCGCTTTCTTTCATCTCTAGACCTTTTGCATCTAAGCATGAGTTGGTTTTTCAAGATTTGCCAAGACCGTTATGAGTTGTCTCTCCGGGTAAATTCATGAACGCAAGCTCCTTGGTTCGGGATATCTCTATCAAGATGGGCAACTATAAATTTCTGTCTTCTCCAATTGTCCTTGGTGACTCGGATATTGATCTAATTCTCGGCATGGACTGGCTTTCTAAGCACAAGGCTCAACTTGATTGTGCGGCCAGGGAAATTCAATTGACACACTCTTCCGAGGATGTGATCATCTATGCCACTCGTGATGAGACCGTTCGGTTATTTTCTCTCAATGAGAAGGGCGAGCTAGACGCAATCTCTCAGATTCCAGTCGTTTGTGAGTACCAAGATGTCTTTCCAGAAGAGTTTCCGGGTATGCCTCCGCACCGGCCAGTTGAGTTCGTTATCGATCTTGAGCCTGGCATGGAACCCGTTTGCAAGCGTCCTTACAAGCTTGGACCCAAGGAGCTGAAGGAATTGAAGAAACAGCTCGATGAACAAGAGCGTCTGGGTTTGATCAGACCGAGTTCATCTCCATGGGGTTGTGGTGTTCTTTTTGTCCAGAAGAAGGATGGCACGGACCGACTTTGTGTCGACTACCGTACATTGAACAAGAACACAATTAAGAACAAGTATCCACTTCCCAACATCAATGAGCTATTCGAGCAACTTAAAGGTGCTAAAGTCTTCTCCAAGCTTGACCTCCGGATGGGTTATCATCAGATTCGCATTCGTGAAGAAGATATTCCCACGACTGTATTCAGAACAAGCTTTGGTTCTTACGAATATGCTGTCATGTCTTTCGGCCTTGTCAATGCTCCTCCAACATTCTCTCGGATGATGAATTTCATCTTCAACCCCTATACCAATGAATTCGTCCTGGTGTATCTTGATGATATCTTGGTCTTCTCCAAGAATAAGAAGGATCATGCCAAACATTTGCGATTGGTGCTCGATAAGCTCAGAGAGTATCAATTCTATGCGAAGTTTTCCAAATGTGAGTTTTGGCTTGATGAAGTTCTTTACCTTGGTCATATCATCTCTGCCAAGGGCATCGCTGTTAATCCCGAGAAGGCGTCTGCAATTGTGAATTGGGAACCTCCTTAGAATGTCAAGCAGCTTCGCAGTTTTCTTGGGCTTGCAAGCTATTGCCGAAGATTCGTTGAGAATTTCTCTAAGATTGCAAAGCCTCTTTCCAACCTCCTCCAGAAGCATGTGAAGTATGTCTGGACTCCTGAGTGTGACGTTGCTTTCAACACTCTCAAAGAAAAACTCATCACAGCTCCTGTCTTAACTCCTCCTGACGAATCCAATCCATTCGAAGTTTTCTGTGATGCTTCTCTTCAAGGTCTCGGCGCTGTGTTAATGCAAGAGAAGAAAGTTGTGGCCTATACCTCTCATCAGTTGAAGCCCAACGAAAAGAACTACCCCACTCACGATCTTGAGTTGGCGGCAGTTGTCCATGCATTAATAACATGGAGACATCTCTTGTTGGGAAGAAAAGTGGACATATTCACCGATCACAAGAGTCTCAAGTACATCTTCACTCAGCCAACCTCAACCTCAGGCAAACTCGATGGGTCAAAATGATTCAAGAGTACAATCCGAGTATTGAATATACTCCAGGCAAGGCCAACATCAGTGCAGATGCTTTGAGCAGGAAGGCTTATTGCAAAAGTTTAATTCTCAAGCCATTCCAACCGGACCTTTGCGAAGCTTTCCGCAAGCCGAATCTCCAAGTTGTTCCTCAAGGCTTTCTTGCCAACCTCCTAGTCTCTCCTACTTTGGAAGATCAAATTCGTGAGGCACAACTCCTGGATACCATGGTGAAGTAGGTGAAACGTGGTATCGACAAGGGTCTTTCCAAATACAAGTGCTATCGCATTGATGACAGAGACACTTTATTCTTTGAGGACCGGATTGTGGTTCCTAAAGGTGATCTAAGGAAAGTCATTATGAACGAGGCACACAATTCTCTTCTTTCCATTCATCCTGGAAGTACGAAGATGTACCATGACCTCAAGCAGTTGTATTGGTGGACTCGAATGAAGCGAGAAATCGCTCAATTCGTGAACGAATGTGATGTCTGTCAAAGGGTGAAAGCAGAACACCAACGACCAGCTGGTCTCCTCCAACCTCTTGCTATTCCAGAATGGAAGTTTGATCATATCGAAATGGACTTCGTGACTGGATTTCCTAAGTCCAAGCGCGGAATTGATGCTATCTTTGTTGTCATCGACAAGCTTACTAAAGTGGCTCATTTCCTTCCAATCAAAGAATCTATCACAGCAGCTCAGTTGGCAGAGCTATACACCTCCAGGATTGTCTCCTTGCACGGCATTCCACAATTGATATCTTCAGATCATGGAAGCATCTTTACTTCTAAGTTCTGGGACTCCTTCTAGAAGGCCATGGGCACCAACATTTGCTTCAGCACAACTTTCCATCCTCAAACTAGTGGCCAAGTCGAGCGAGTCAATTAAATCCTTGAAGATATGCTCAGGGCTTGTGTCATTTCCTTTGGCATGAAGTGGGAAGATTGCCTCCCATATGCCGAGTTCTCCTACAACAACAGCTTCCAAGCGAGTTCGGGCAAGGCCCCATTCGAGATTCTATATGGCAGAAAGTGCCGTACTCCTCTCAATTGGTCAGAGAGTGGTGAACGCCAACTTCTTGGAAATGACTTAATCACAGAGGCTGAAGATATGTGTAAAGTCATCCGTGAAAATATCAAAGCCGCGCAATCGCGCCAGAAGAGTTACTATGATAGTAAGCACCGTGATGTGGCTTTCGAGATCGGAGACCATGTCTACCTCCGCGTCTCTCCAATGAAAGGCACTCGTTGCTTCGGTATCAAAGGGAAGCTTGCCCCTAGATACGTGGGTCCTTTCAAGATCATTGGCAAAAGAGGCGACCTCGCCTATCAACTTGAGCTCCCCTCCAACTTCGCTAACGTGCATGATGTGTTCCACATGTCACAGCTTCACAAGTGCTTCAATACACGTGAGCGTACCATCAATTTCGAAGAGATTGACCTCCAAGAAGATCTGTCTTATCATGAGCACTCCTACTGAGATTTATTTGCAGATGGCTGACAAGTCAACAGCCATTCCTATTGATATTTGTGAGGAAGTGCCCGTTGTGGTTGCTAACGTTACTATCTTAACGGACTTTGTTATACTTGATATGCCCGAAGACGATAACTTGTCAATTATTCTCGGAAGACCATTCTTGAATACCACAGGGGCTATTATTGATTGAAACAAAAGCAAAGTCACTTTTCATGTTAATGGTAATGAACACACGGTGCATTTTTCGAGGAAACAACTTCAAGTGAATGGTATTAAAGTTATTGGAAAAGATCCCACTATCACTATTGGAAGTTTTCAGCTGCCTATTCCTCCTGTCAAAAAGAAATATGAAATAATTATGGTAGGGGACATGCCTGTTCCCGTTGAGGTACATAGTGTTTCCGCGAAGATTCTTCGGTTTCATGTTAATTGAAAGGGGTTGTTAATAAGACTTGATCAACCTTATTAATGGATTCTTTTCGAGAAACATGAAGTTGATGAATTTAGCAAGCACAACTTTATGTACCCAACTTATTTTCTCTGTTATTTATTAGTTAAACAAAATAAATGCCATGTTTTTCCTTTTCTGAATTTTCCGTGCAATAAAAAAATGTCCATAAATGAAAGTACTCAGAATGTCTTGAAATTTTTACATGAATTTTTTATTGGATATATTAGAATTTTTGGCATAAAAACTAGTGTCACAGGGCAACCTGGGTGGCCACACAACACCAGGGCGCCCCCCCGGGGGCGCGCCCCAGTGCTGTGTGGGCCCCGCAGGGGCCCCTCACTTATTCCCTCCAGCCATCTTCTTCCTCTACCTCAGAAAAAATTCCTCACCTGTTCTTGCCCGTGTTTGAGCTCATCTTGCTACCATTTTTTATCTCTTTGCTTAGAACTCCATTTCTGAAACTATTTTGAGGAATTGTTCTTTGGTATGTGACTCCTCCAATGCTCCAATTAGTTTTTGTTTTAGTGGTTTATATTTTGCATATTTATCTACTCTTGGTGCTACAGAACATGAGCTTGCATGTTGAATTCTTTGAGTGGTAAGTAGTTTGAATGCTTGATATGGCCTCTAGGCACTCGTATGAGTAGTTGCTATCAATTTTGTGAAGTTTTGTTAACATCTTTTTGTGGACCAATTTTTTTTCATAAATTTGTTCAAGAAAAAAGATGAACATTTTCAAAAGGAGCTCCTCTAGGAAGAATGCCAAGGGGATTCAGGGAGAGTCTTTGGACGATGACCTCTACTTACCCCGTGATGCGGAAGTTCGACCATGTGAATGGCCACATGTCCCTTCATGGATGAAGCCGGTTTCCACCACGAGTTCGCACAGTTCATCACCAACGCCGGGCTAAACTCCATTATCGCAGATGAGTGTGATCAATACCAAATACTCACTAATTGCTTTGTGCAAAGTTTTTATTATTTGAGTGGGAACAACCCCCTGAAGTGAGCTTCAGGATGTATGGTGAAATCCGCTAGATGCCGCTTGAGCAATTTTGTGAGATATGTTTGATCCCTACTGATGGGGATTTGAGAGAGCCTCGACCAGCAGAGTTCGAGGAGTTCCTCCACACCTTGACGGTGGGAGAAACAAGAGGAGTGTCGGCACCTAAATTGTAACACCCCGGATGTAACTTTCCATATTCGTAACTCCAACTCTTGCCATTTTCGGCTATGTGTTATGATATTCCCTCCGTGGTTGGGTTTCGTCTTCGTTTTGCATTTTGTTCATGTCATACATCTCATATCATGTCATCATGTGCATCTCATTTGCATACGTGTTCGTCTCATGCATCCGAGCATTTTTCCCCCGTTGTCCATTTTGCATTCTGACACTGCCACATGCACCGGCGCACCCCTCTTGTCTCTTTTCGTGAGCGGGATTTAAACGTTTTCGGAATGGACCGAGTCTTGCCAAGTGGCCTTGGTACACCATCGGTAGACCACCTGTCAAGTTTCGTTCCATTTGGAGGTCGTTTGATGCTCCAACGGTTAACCGGGTAACCGCAAAGGCCTTTTGTGTGTTGCAGCCAAACACCCCTCCAAACAGCCCAATAACCCATCTAAGTCCCCTCCATGCTCTCGGTCGTTCGATCACGATCGTGTGGGCAAAAACTGCACTCCATTTAAAGTCTCCTAGCTCCCTCTACCTATATATATGCCTTCCCCTTCCAAATTCGCGGTGCAAACCCTAGTCTTCTTCCCCCCGCACCGCCGGACAAACCCCCCCCCCCACCCCGCCGACGGACATGTCCGGCCGCCGCCCCGTCCAATAGGACGCCGCCACATCACCGCTGCCGTCCCCCTCTCTCTCCTCCGCCGCCAGGGCCCGCGGGGCCCAGATCTGGCCCGCGGGGCCCGTACGCCGCCGCCCGTCGCGCGCTCCTCCGCCGCCGCGCCCGCGACCATCCCCGCCTCCGTTGCGCCCTCCTCCGCCGCCGCGCCCGCGACCGTCCCCGCCTCCGTCGCACCTCCCCGCCGCCGGAGCAGCTCGCCGGTGCCGCCACGCGCCTCCGCGCGCCAACGGAACCCCGCCGTCTCCGCCGCCCCCGCGCCACCGGAATCCCGCGCCTCCCCGCGCCTCCTCGTCGCCGGTGCCGCCTCCCCGGCCTCCTCCGGTCACTTCTCCGGCGGGGATCCGGCGAGATCCGCCACCGCCTCAAAAACCGTGCCAAAGTCAACCCAGATCCGCGAGGTGGAATTCTCCATGTCCCGAAATCCTCACTTTCTGATGCCATGTTCATCACATCATATCTCCTTGCATACTGCTCCGTTTTGCATGCACGATATATCAAAATGTTTATCAGGTTATGCTCTTCATTTTGTTCCATTGTGCCATGCTTGTTTGAGTTCATCTTAATGCCCAAATCTCTCATGCAAGAGTGCTATATGATGTTTACTGCTGTTACTTATCAGAACTTGATGTTTTGTTATTTTTGCTACATTTGATGTGTGCATCTTTTGGGCATGAGCTCTACATGTGTTTTGATGTATGCCATGCCATATTTACAGGGGTGTATGTTATGTATTTTTGTGATCTATGTGGTGACTAGCACAAGCATGCAAACTAGGCTTCTTGATGTTTCTGTTTTCAAGGACTTAGAATGTTGCCAAGTCTTTTACCTGCTGTTATTTTGATGCCATGTATCCATGTGCCTACAGTGAGATCCATGCTTCTTTTGGGTATGTTCAGTAAGAATGTTTTGTAGATATAGTTGTGCTCTATCCATCCGAGCCCCTGTTTGCAATTATGGAGTGCCCTAGCATGTCTTAATCTTGCTCTACTTTTGCTATAAAATGTTCCTGGCAGAATGTTAACATGATATTCAATTTTGCCAAGGTTGTTGTAGTGGATCCATATATGCTATGAACTTGCTATTGTCGTGGTTAGTTTCATGAACATGCCATCTGGCTGTAGGTATGCTTGTTTTGTCATGCATTTCTTTGTGATGAGTGAATCGAGCTCGCAAAGATGCCTTCATAATTCTGTTAATGCCATGCTCTGTTTTCTGCTATTGTGAGTGAAGCTGATATCTTTTGCACTTTTTCCATGCTTGTTTGAACCTGTTATTGTGTGATCTAGCCATAGCTCAATGTTCATCTTTTGGCAAGCATCTCTTGTAGATCACTTCCATATGCTTTGTTGCTATGTTGGGGTGCTGTAGCATAGTTACTTGATGTATTCTAAGTGCTATCATGCTGGTAATCGCAGAATCGTGTCATTCTTGTTTTGCTCGCCATTTGCAAACCGTGCATCCGTTTCCGGTGATCTTTATATCGATTTCGACCGAAATCATCTCATCTTTCCAGTGGCATACTTGGTTTGCCAAGTGGATACCCTGTTCATCCTTTTTCTTCCGGAGCACGCATATGCATCGCATATCATGCATGTATTGCATCATGTTGCTTGTGCATTTCCCGTGATTGATTGTGGTTCCATTGCTTGTGTTCTTGCTGTGGGTAGAGCCGGGAGACGAGTTCGTGAACGAGGAACCTGTTGAGTATGCTTACGAGGATCAAGCTTTCGACAACTCTGAGAACCTTGCAGGCAAGATGACCATACCCTTGAAATCACTTCTATCTTTGCTTTGCTAGTTGTTCGCTCTATTGCGATACTGCGCTACCTACCACTTACTATATCATGCCTCCCATATTGCCATGTCAAGCCTCTAACCATCCTTTCCCAGCAAACCATTGTTTGGCTAAGTTACCGCTTTTGGTCAGCCCTTCTTATAGCGTTGCTAGTTGCAGGTGAAGTTGAAGTTGGTTCCATGTTGGAACATGGATATTTTGGCATATCACAATATCTCTTATTTAATTAATGCATCTTTATATTTGGTAAATGGTGGAAGTGTCGCGGAATTGTCACGGCAGATGTCCTCGAGCTAGGACTTAGTCGTGGAGCCATCGCAGCTAGGAAGCTTAAAGGGGTTAAGCGGGAGAAGGAATACGAGGGTTTATACTGGTTCGGCCCCTTACGGTGAAGGTAAAAGCCTACGTCCAGTTTGAGGTGGTATTGATTAGGGTTTCGATAACCAGGGAGCTAATCTGCTATGCCCGGCTCTCGATGAGATTGTTCTTGTCCCTAAACCGCTGCCGGGTCGTCCCTTTATATAGGGAGGCTGACGCCCAGTAGCTCTCGGAGTCCCGGCCGGCTCATAAGAGTGTCCGGCTCGGACTCTCAACTATTCTTGCCTTACAATACAAGTTCTACCATAATAATGATTGTAACTACGGGCTTTAAGCCATATCCGGGTCTTAAGCCCGTCTCTGGCCCATCATCTTCAAGCTTGGCTCCGGGCTTCTGGCGATGACCGTATGAGTAACCCGGCCCCTCCTGGCGGGTGACTCTAAGGTCTATATCCTCAACATTCGGCCCCAGATTGATTTGAGCCGGCTCATGTCAATCTTCAATCCCTTCGACAGAAAATCACCGGCTTACAATTGTATGAACACCATAACCCGGTGTGACGTCATCCTCTGGACTCCGGATAATCCGCCATGACGTCATCTTCCATTAAGCCCGTTTTTTACTCCGCCAGATCCGCAACGGATCTTTTTCTTTACTATCATCCCGAAAATCGAGGCGTTCGTGGGGAGATAACCACGCCGTGGTCTCCTTGATTCTCGCGCCCACTTATGAGTTTGCCTTATAAATAGGCCGGCCCGACGGGCCTTTCTTACTCTCCTTCCTCTGTCGTCTCCTTCCTCTCACTGTCCCGTGCTGCTCGAGCTCCGCCGCCGTCGCCGCCACGGGTCTTCTCGTCGTCACCATCTCAGGCCGCTGCATCACCCTGATTTGACCAGAGAAACGCGACGACCTCCGCGACTCTCCAGCCCCTGTAAGTCCTGCTTGTCCTGTAGAATAGATCGGCCGTAGGGTTCGTCCGCGTTCTTCGTGTTCGTCGCCGTCGCCCACAAGCTCCGGTAGTCTTCTTTTTTACTGCTCCCTTTTGATCTTAGCCCTTATGGAACCACTGCGGTAGATGTTTTAGCACCCATTTCAAATACAAGTAGACTTATTTTCACTGCATAAAGACCTCATTCGAGCTCAAGAACTCCCCTGCTTCTGTATTTTAGGTCTAGAAAATTTCCTTTGGACCGACCATTTTGATCCAAATTTTTTACTGCGATGTGTGAAACCTGTTTTACCACACTTAGTAAAAAACTGCAATCATTGAATCTCGGCGGTTTACAGTTCCGGTTTAAAGAAACCACGCGCCGTAGAACCTTCCGGCTTAAAGAAAACCATGCGCCATAAAATCTTCCGGGTCATCTGTGATAAGGTCGTAGACAATTTGAGCTACCCTCAGGCACACCAGCGGCTTAGATAACCTGATGCACTTAGACATATATCATTAGTCCCCTCCATAAGCCGCCATATTAAACCTTAACTTGTAAGTCTCCTCCGGCTCATTATTAAACCGGACATTTTTCCCTGTATCATAGGCTTCCAACAATCACCATGCCTCCCAAAGCTCCTAAAGCCTCCATCACCTGCAACTGGATATGGTCCAACGTCACCAATGAGACCCTAGCAGATTTTGTCAAGTCTGGATATCTGCCCAAGAAGGACGTCATGTCCTACCGTGCCCCTGACCCGTCAGAAGAGAGACCACAGCCAAAGGACGGGGAGGTAGTGATTTTTGCGGATCATATGAGCCGGGGCTTCGCACCGCCCGGCTCAAAGTTTTTCAGAGACGTTCTGAATTTCTTCGATCTGCGGCCTCAGGACATAGGACCCAACTCAGTATCCAACATTTGCAACTTCCAAGTCTTCTGCGAGGTTTACCTTGGAGAAGAACCTAATCTGCTGCTCTTCAGAGAGCTTTTTTACTTGAACCGTCAGAATGAGTGCGCCAATGGACCAAGTCTGGAATTAGGTGGCATCTCCATCCAGCGGCGTAGGGACTGTCTTTTCCCTTATGCCGAGCCGCCGAGCCACCCAAAGGACTGGAACATGACTTGGTTCTATTGCCAAGACACGTCACCGGCTGATGAAAGTCCGCTGCCCGGCTTCCGCCTATCGCGTCTGGAGTCAACACACCCACTGTCAGACAAACTGACTCCGGCGGAGCGCCAGCCTCTGCTCCCCACTATCAACAAGATCAAGGCTCTCCTGGGCAATGGTCTGAATGGAATCGATCTGGTCCGGGTCTGGATCTCGTGGCGGGTGATCCCATTGAGCCGCCGCCCTGGCTTAATGTGTGAGTACACGGGCCGAAAGGACGACCCTCAGAGACATAGCCGCAATGATCTTCCTGAAGACGTTGCAGAGGAGATGACCAAGGCTCTTTTAAATGAAAGCCTGGCAGACTGCGGAAGGACCGGGTTAGCCCCCTTCTGCAAGACCAACCCAGCCCCAGCGGTAAGCCGCCAATCTGATCATCCTGTCTTCTTCTATATATAACTTTCATCTGAATCGTTTGAAGAAATCTTCATTGTATTTTTCAGGCTGACGACAAGTTCTGGCGGGTCAAATATGACCGTGAGGCGGCCAAGAGGGCCAGAAAGGTGAAGAAAGCCGCCAAAAAAGCCGCTCCCCGTAAGAAGGGAAGTAGGCCAACTGCTTCGGAGCTGATGCAACTAAGCGACAGCTCCGAGTCAGATGTAACCCCTGAACCTGTAAGCTCTTTGTTATGTTTTATTGTTTATCTCTATCCGCCTTACCAACACTTGTTCATCAACAGGATGACACCGGAGCCAGTAACCCGGTGGTTGAAGAGGTAATGTCACTTTCCTCCGACTCGGAGCCCTTGCCAAGGCTGAAAGTCCGAAGGGTAACCCGGAAAGTAAGCTTTTCACATCCTTTAGCTTATCAAGATCCTCAATTTATTTTGAAGCGACAAGTTCATGAGAGCCGGCGTCACACCCGGACCAACAAGGACGCCGACCTCTCCGCCGGGTTACCTGACGCATCAAGGAAGCGCCGAACTGAGGTTATTTCCCACTTGTGCCCTTTTCATCCGTTGGCGGGTGTTATACGTCAGCCACTCAATTCTTCTGACTCAAATTATCAGGAGACCTCCCCCTCTTCCGGCGACTCTATGCAGTCCAGTCTACCGGCTCGCCATGAACACACCATAAAGAAGCTTCTGCCAATGCGGATATCGCTGCTTGGACTCAATGAGCACTTCGCTGAGATAATAAACCGGCCGCTGAACCGGATGCTCCTTACCCTCCTCCTTGCGCTCCACCACCATAGCCACACTGACGGCTCGTGTGTTTGCTGCCACATATAATAATAAGGGCTCCTTATCAACCGGAGCAGCAAGGACTGGAGGCTCTGCCAGCTGCTTCTTCAAATCCTCAAAGGCAGTATTGGTTGCATCATTCCAGACAAAGTTATCAGTTTTCTTCATCAACTGATATAATGGCATGGTCTTCTCACCCAAACGGCTTATAAACCGGCTTAAAGCAGCGATGTGACCCGCCAAACGCTGAACGTCATTTATACACGCCGGCTTAGCCAGGGAGGTGATGGCCTTGATCTTCTCTGGGTTAGCCTCAATGCCTGTGTCAGAAACCAAAAAACCCAAGAGCTTGCCTGCAGGGACACCAAAAACACACTTGGCCGGGTTAAGCATCATCTTGTAGACCCGGAGATTATCAAAGGTTTCTCTCAAATCATCTATCAGGGTTTCCTCTTTTATGGACTTAACCACAATATTGTCCACATAAGCATGAACATTACACCCAATCTGTTTATGAAGACAGTTCTGCACGCAACGCTGATAAGTCGCCTGTGCACACTTGAGTCCAAAGGGCATGGATACATAGCAGAAGGCTCCAAAGGGAGTGATGAACGCCGTCTTCTCCTGGTCCTTAACTGCCATTTTGATCTGATGATATCCGGAATAAGCGTCCAGGAAACTTAAACGCGCACAACCGGCCGTAGCATCAATAATTTGATCAATACGGGGAAGAGCGAAAGGATCAGCCGGACATGCTTTGTTCAAGTCCGTGTAGTCCACACACATCCGCCAAGTGCCGTTCTTCTTGAGTACAAGCACCGGGTTAGCTAACCACTCTGGGTGAAAGACTTCAACAATAAACCCGGCCGCCAAGAGCCGGGCCACCTCTTCACCAATAGCTTTTCGCCTCTCTTCATTAAACCGCCGAAGGAACTGCCTGACCGGCTTAAATTTCGGATCAATATTGAGAGTGTGCACAGCGAGTTCTCTAGGCACACCTGGCATGTCAGAAGGTTTCCATGCGAAGATGTCCCTATTCTCACGGATGAACTCGATGAGCGCGCTTTCCTATTTTGGATCCAGATTGGCACTGATGCTAAACTGCTGAGATGAGTCACCTGGAACGAAATCAACAAGTTTAGTCTCATCAGCCGACTTAAATTTCATTGCCAGCTCTTTCTCTGTAGTTGGCTTTTTCAGAGAGGTCATATCTGTTGGGTCAACATTGTCTTTGTAAAACTTCAACTCCTCTGTTGCACAAACAGATTCTGCATAAGCCGCATCGCCTTCCTCACAATCCAGAGCCACCTTCCGGCTGCCGTGAACCGTAATGGTCCCATTGTGACCCGGCATCTTGAGTTGTAAGTACACATAACACGGCCGTGCCATGAACTTGGCGTAAGCCGGCCGTCCAAATATAGCATGGTATGGACTTCTTATCTTGACCACCTCAAAGGTCAATTTCTCCACCCTATAGTTGTTCTCATCTCCAAAGGCCACTTCCAACTCAATCTTGCCGACTGGATAAGCCGACTTACCAGGTACCACCCCGTGGAAAATAGTGTTGGACTGGCTGAGGTTCTTATCAATCAACCCCATACGACGGAATGTCTCATAATAGAGGATGTTGATGCTGCTGCCTCCATCCATGAGCACCTTAGTGAACTTATATCCTCCCACCTGAGGAGCCACCACCAGGGCCAAGTGACCCGGATTATCCACCCGTGGAGGGTGATCCTCCCTGCTCCACACTATAGGCTGTTCAGACCACCGCAAGTAGCGTGGAACCGCCGGCTCAACAGCATTCACAGCCCTCTTGTGAAGCTTCTGATCTCGCTTGCATAAACTAGTGGTAAACACATGGTACTGTCCACCGCTAAGCTGCTTTGGATTGGTCTGATAACCCCCCTGCTGCTGTTGGTGACCCTGGCCAGACTGCTGGTTAAAGCCCCCTTGACCGTTCGGAGGACCAGAATTTGAGCCGCCGCCCGGGCCATGAAAGCCGCCGGCGCCTGAGCCGCCGCCCGGGCCATTGTAATTCTTAAAGGCCTTCATGATTGCACAATCCTTCCATAGATGAGTAGCTGGCTTCTCTCTAGAGCCATGCCTTGGACAAGGCTCATTCAACAGTTGCTCCAGCGTCGGACCTGACCCGCCGCCTCGGGGAGGGGGCCTCCCCTTGCGTCGCTGGTTATTACCTTGTGAGCTGGCGTTGGCTACAAACTCTAGGCCGCCATCGGCCTTGCGCTTGCCTCCTCCTTGGTTCCCTGGGTTATGCTGAGGACCCTTGCCATTGCCATTCTTCTTTCCCTTCCCTGCCCTTTCATCATCTGAAGGGGGATCCTTGGTACCGTCAGAATCGGCGTACTTGACAAGAGCCGCCATTAGTGTACCCATATCATTGAAGTCGCGCTTAAGCCGCCCGAGTTTCATCTTCAGGGGCACGAAACGACAATTCTGTTCCAACATTAAAACTGCAGAGCCGGCATCCATCTTATCTGATGAATGTATGATCTCCTTGACCCGGCGAATCCAATGCGTCGTGGATTCACCCTCCTGCTGCTTACAGTTAGTCAAATCCACAATTGACATAGACTGCCGACATGTATCCTTGAAGTTTTGGATGAACCGGGCTTTCAGCTCAGCCCAAGACCCGATGGAATTCGGTGGTAGCCCTTTCAACCAAGTGCGGGCAGTCCCATCCAACATCATGGTGAAGTACTTGGCCATTGCCGCCTCACTGACCTCCAGTAGTTCCATGGCCATCTCATAACTCTCGATCCAGGCTGCGGGCTGTAAGTCAGCCGTGTAATTGGGCACCTTCCTAGGGCCTTTGAAGTCCTTGGGTAGACGTTCATTGCGGATAGCTGGCACTAAACAAGGGACACCCCCAGTCCTGGTAGGGATACCCACATCAACGGACGTCGTCAGATAAGCCGGGGGAGTCTGGTAAGCCGTCAACTGAGGCACCTGCTCCGCCTCTTGCCGTGCTCTGTCTTGGTCTGCTGCGTGAAAGGCTCCATTATGAGCCGGGCCATGGCCAGGGGGCGGGTCATGGCGTCGGACGTTGCTTGAGCCGGTCGCTGAGACCATGTGTCTGCTGTAACTCGGGCTCCGGCCTGGACGAGGGGTTGAGTGGATCCTGTCCCGGCTGTAGGAGTACGCCTCTTGTTGTGCCAGTGCTGTCTGAAGGAGTTCCCTGACCCGGCGGGTTTCAATAGCCGTCGGAGAGTCGCCGTCGACTGGGAGAGCCGCCAGCCGTGCTGCCGCAGCGACCATGTTCTCCAGCGGGTTATTATAATGACCCGGTGGTATTGGCACGTACTGAGGCGGGGCAGGGGATGCCTGGGGAGGCCCCATCACTGGTGGCTGAATAGGGGTCCCAGACCCGGGCACTATGACCCCTGGCGGGTTACTAGACCCTGCACCTGGCGTGTTGAAGAGGTTGCGTGGATCGTAAACCGGAGGGAGTCGAGATTGGGCCTTTTGATGCCTCCTTCTCAGGACCTCATTGGAAGCGTTTTGATCCATCGTGAGCCGGAAGGACTGCGCTTGAATCAACTGGGTTTGGGCATCGAGAGCCGCCCGCTCCGCAGTCATCCTGATCCCTTCCGCTGCCAGATCCTCCTTAGCCTTCACTAGATCCAACTTTAACTGTGCCACCTCCGCATCATGCTGAGCTTGATCCGCCGGGTCAACCGTGGCGGTTAACAGGGCCGTCATCTTGTCCGTGAGATCCATTAGCACCTGAGCCGGCGAGGGCACCGGGTTTCCCGCTCCGGCAGCAGGGTACTGAACAGGCTATGCACCGGCCATAAAGACCCCAACCTGACTTGGCGGCTCAAACGGGTCCGGAATACTGTCACCATCGGAATAACCCATGAGCCTGCCATCTTGAAGTTGATACAACGAGTTTGACTCATCGGTGGACGACTCGCCGTCAGAGCCGGCGGCCGTCTCATCACCAGACCCAGATGGATCAGAGAGCCCTCCATGGACGCATCCCACAAAGGCATGCCTTACGGCAGGCCGGGCCCGGACGGGTCGTGCACGCTGAGCCGTCTCGATGAGATCGGCGCAGAGATCCGGCTCAGGGCCCGGCTCACCAATCTTGCCGATGAAAACATGAATTCCGCCGAAGGGGACCCGGTACCCGTACTCAATTGAGCCGGCGTCGGGGCCCCAGCTTGCATCGTTGATGTAGAGCTTGCCGCGACGACTCTTGGTCATCCGGCCCACAGCGTATCCCTTGTGCCCTTCGAAGCTGCCCTTCAAGAACTCAAATCCACCGTGCGCTGGCCCCACGGTGGGCGCCAACTGTCGTGGAATTGTCACGGTAGATGTCCTCGAGCTAGGACTTAGTCGTGGAGCCATCGCAGCTAGGAAGCTTAAAGGGGTTAAGCGGGACAAGGAATACGAGGGTTTATACTGGTTCAGCCCCTTACGGTGAAGGTAAAAGCCTACGTCCAGTTTGAGGTGGTATTTATTAGGGTTTCGATAACCAGGGAGCTAATCTGCTATGCCCGGCTCTCGATGAGATTGTTCTTGTCCCTAAACCGCTGCCGGGTCGTCCCTTTATATAGGGAGGCTGACGCCCAGCAGCTCTCAGAGTCCCGGCCGGCTCATAAGAGTGTCCGGCTCGGACTCTCAACTATTCTTGCCTTACACTACAAGTTCTACCATAATAATGATTGTAACTACGGGCCTTAAGCCATATCTGGGTCTTAAGCCCGTCTCTGGCCCATCATCTTCAAGCTTGGCTCCGGGCTTCTGGCGGTGACCGTATGAGTAACCCGGCCCCTCCTGGCGGGTGACTCTAAGGTCTATATCCTCAACAGGAAGGCTCGGCCTTATGCCTGGTGTTTTGTTCCACTCTTGCCGCCCTAGTTTCCGTCATACCAGTGTTATGTTCCTTGATTTTGCATTCCTTACGCGGTTGGGTGATTTATGGGACCCCCTTGACAGCTCGCCTTGAATAAAACTCCTCCAGCAAGGCCCAACCTTGGTTTTACATTTGCCTACCTAAGCCTTTTTCCCTTCGGTTTTCGCGAGCCCGAGGGTCATCTTTATTTAAACCCCCGGACCAGTGCTCCTTCGAGTGCTGGCCCAAACCGAGCGATGTCCGGCGCCCCCTGGGCAACCAGGGTCTATGCCAACCCAACGTCTGGCTCATCCGGTGTGCCCTGAGAACAAGGTATGTGCAGCTCCTATCGGGATTTGTCGGCACATTCGGGCGGCTTTGCTGGTCTTGTTTTACCATTGTCAAAATGTCTTGTAAACCGGGATTCCGAGACTGATCGCATCTTCCCGGGAGAAGGTTTATCCTTCGTTGATCGTGAGAGCTTATAATGGGCTAAGTTGGGAGACCCCTGCAGGGTATTATCTTTCGAAAGCCGTGCCCGCGGTTATGAGGCAGATGGGAATTTGTTAATGTCCGGTTGTAGAGAACTTGACACTTGATTTAATTAAAACACATCAACCGTGTGTGTAGCCGTGATGGTCTCTTTTCGGCGGAGTCTGGGAAGTGAACACGGTTCGGGTTATGCATGAGCGTAAGTAGTTTCAGGATCACTTCTTGATCATTTCTAGCTTCGCGACCGTTGCGTTGCTCCTCTCCTCGCTCTTATTTGCCTATGCTAGCCACCATATATGCTTAGTGCTTGCTGCAGCTCCACCTCATTACACCATCCTTTCCTATAAGCTTAAATAGTATTGATCTCGCGGGTGTGAGATTGCTGAGTCCTCATGACTCACAGATTCTACCAAAACAGTTGCAGGTGCCGATGATACCAGTGCAGATGATGCAACCGAGCTCAACTGGGAGTTCGACAAGGAACGTGGTCGTTACTATGTTTCGTTTCCGGATGATCAGTAGTGGAGCCCAGTTGGGACGATCGGGGATCTAGCATTTGGGGTTATCTTATTTTCATTTGGATTTGACCGTAGTCGGTCTATGTGTGGATTTTGGATGATGTATGAATTTATTTATGTATTGTGTGAAGTGGTGATTGTAAGCCAACTCTCGTTATCCCATTCTTGTTCATTACATGGGATTGTGTGAAGATGACCCTTCTTGCGACAATACCACAATGCGGTTATGCCTCTAAGTCGTGCCTCGACACGTGGGAGATATAGCCGCATCATGGGCGTTACAAGATGGATTCTTCGGTTGGCAGTAGACCAAGCTAGGCCAAAAGCCTATGCTTAGGGGAGTACGTATTTCCCACCGACATTTTATTCATGCCTATGCATTTCACTCTAGTTGTCGGTGCTCATACTCTTTCATTGTAATATCCATGTTAGTTTTATTTTCTCGCTTTCTTCTTGTGTGTTTCAAAAACTTTGAGAAAAACCAAAAAAACTAGTTAGCTTCTTTTTGGTTTTTGTTTTCTAGTTTATTTAGTTGTAGCCCCTAAGAAAATTAAAAATCCAAAAAGATTTCTAGTTTCTTCTTTTGCTTGTTGGGAGCTTTCCCGTGTAAATAGTTTTTCTCGTTTTTGTTTTTCTTTCTTTGAATTGCTTTCTTTCAGAAAGACTAAAAAACTCCAAAAATATTTCAGTGTGTTTCTCTGAATTTCTTTTCTTTTAGTTGAGTTCTTATATGAAGAATACCACGATGAAAAATGATGAGTGGCTCTCTTATGCTTTATTGATTATCCATCCGACCCATTTTACCTTGTCTTCTCCTTTATATTTAAATGTTGCAGATTCCAGTCCATGTCATCCTTGGACTATTATTATCTTCATACCATTTGGTCGTGCAAGTGAAAGGCAATAATGACGATGATTTGGTGGAGTGATCGTGGCAAAGAAAAGCGGGTATGAACTCAACTTGTTCTTGTCCTTATGAATGTGTTTGGATTGATATCCATGATTCAACATATTATGATCAAACATGTTTGTGATGACAATTAGAGATTATAGTTGTTCATGCCATGCTTAAGTATCTAGGAGTTGATAATGATTTATCTTGAAGGTCAACATGCACTGAAAATGATTATGATGTGGTATGATGGTATGGTATCCTCCTATGAATGATTCAAGTGGCTTGACTTGGCACATGTTCATGCATGTAGTCGAATCAAAACCAGCATAGACTCTATGGTATTTATGTTCATAGTGCTCATATCCTACTCATGCTAGTACTCAATGCTGATTGTGCATAGTGTATGTTGATGACCATATTCGCTCTCTAGCTGGTCGCTTCCCAATCTTATTGCTAGCCTTCGCCTGTAATAAGCGGGAATACTGCTTGTGCATCAAAATCCTTAAACCTGAGTTATTCCAGATAAGTCCACCATATGCGGTATTACCCTGCCGTTCCAAGTAAATTTGCACGTGCCACCTCTAAAACCCTTCAAACAAACATCTGTTTTGTGTGCTAGGACCGCGCATGGAGCGATAGGGGGAAGTCGATATCTTCTATGCTAAGTGAGTTATTCGCAGATGAATGTTTATTCACTTGTCATCGCACGTGAAAAGGGCGACAATCGGGATTCCCAGTCCCAAACTCAAACTGCAAATAATAAAACAAACTCCCCCGGATTGTTGTTGGTATATGGAGGGCACCCGAGGATTCGGTTAGCCATGGTTTGTGATTGATGGTGGAGGGGGGGTAAACTTTACTTTTATCGCTTGGGTACCACCAGTAATTTGTTTAGCATGGAAGATATTGAAAGATCTTGGCCGTAACGTTGACAGGAAGGGCATGCCACCCAAAATAAATTTTACATCTGTTTTAAAAACATGAGCTCTGATGTCTACTACACAACTTGTTCTTCTAGACACGTGTTCGGCCTCCAAGCGCAGAGTTTTGTAGGAAAGTAGCAATTTTCCCTCAAGTGGATGACCTAAGGTTTATCAATCCGTGAGAGGCATAGGATGAAGATAGTCTCTCTCAAGCAACCCTGCAACCAAATAAAAAAGTTCTCTTGTGTCCCCAACACACCCATTACAATTGTAAATTGTATAGGTGCACTAGTTCGGCGAAGAGATAATGATAAAAGTGTAGTATAGATAGTAGATATGAGTTTTTGTAGTGCGAACAATAAAAAATAGCAAGGTAGCAACTAGTAAAACGGAGCACAAAAGGTATTGCAATGCTAGAAAATGAGGCCTAGGATACATACTTTCACTAGTGCAATCTCTCAACAATGCTAGCATAGTTGGATCATATGATTATCCCTCAAAGTGCAATAAAGAATCACTCCCAAGTTCCTATTAGTGGAGAACAAAAGATAGAAGTCATTTGTAGGGTATGAAACCACCTCAAAGCTATTCTTTCCGATCGATCTATTGGGCTATTCAAGTGTCACAAACAGCCCTAGAGTTCGTACTAAAATAGAACCATATGACACACATCAACCAACTCTAATTTGACCTAGATACTCCAATGTCACCACAAGTATCTGTGAGTTGATCATACGACATGCATCAAACAACTTCATAATCATAGTATTCAATCCACACAAAGATCTACAAGGAGACCCCAAAGTTTCTATCGGAGAAAAGATAATGAAAACGTGCATCAACCCCTATGCATAGATTACCGCAATGTCATAGCGGGAATCCGCAAGTTGAGTGCCACAACATACATCAAGTGATCAATATGATACCCCATTGTCACCTCGAGTATTCACTATGCAAGATATATATCACGTGTTCTCAGATTGGAATATTCAATCCAACAATAACAAAACTTCAAAGGGAAAAGATTCAATTCATCACAACAAAGGTGGAGAGGGGAGAAACATCATATGATCCATCTATATTAACAAAGCCCATGATACATCAAGATTGTGACATCTCAAGATCACAAGAGAGAGAGAGATGAGACACATAGCTACTGGTACATACCCTTAGCCTTGAGGGTGGACTACTCCCTCCTCGTCATGGTGGCCTCCGGTGATGATTCCCCCCTCCGGCAGGGTACCGTAATAGGGTCCAGATTGGTTTTCAGAGGATACAGAGGCGTGCGGCGGTGGAGTCCCAGTTCTAGGTTAACTTTCAAAGGTTTATATATATATGGGATTTTTCAGCGCTGGAATCACGCGAAGATGGGCCTCAGGGGGCCCACACAACACTGGGGGTGTTGTGTGGGGCCCCTGAGCATCTTCTGGTCCTTCGAAGCTTCCTGGGGCTCTTTCCTTATATAAAAAATCGTCAAAAAGTTTCGTTGCATTTGGAGAACTTTTATTTCTGCACAAAAAACAACACCACGATAGTTCTGCTGAAAACAATGTCAGTCCGGGTTAGTTCTAATCAAATCATACCAAAACCATATAGAATTGTGATAAACATGGCATGAATACTTCATAAATTATAGATACGTTGGAGACGTATCAACATCCCCAAGATTAATTCCTGCTCGTACTCGAGTAGGTAAATGATAAAAGAAATAATTTATGAAGTGTGAGTGCTAGCATAGTGCATAAGTTTGATCAATGATAATTTCAATCACTTTTCCTAGCATCATAGCAGCAACTTATTCTCATAAAACTCATCATGCCAAGTAGCAATCAATTCACATGTTATGGTTCAAACAATGCATTCTCTTGAAACGCAACAACCTATGTTATTAGTCACCAAGCAATTGCAATTCAACTTGATTCAACAAAGTCTAAGAAAAAGCTTCGCATAGTCAATTATCATTTAGTCTTCCATGATTACTAGTACTCAAAGCATATTTTTAGAACAAATGGCATCGATCGAACATAAAGAAAGATAGGGGCATAATGTTTCGCCTCCCAACTCATTTATCATAGAGATAATTGTCAACAATAATAATTCATGATCAAATATATTTGACTGGTCATATGTGCTTAGATATTTCCCCACCACATGATGCTTGCCAACTAGAGAATAGGTTGGGATAAGGAAAATTAATACTATTGACTCTTGCATAAAAGTAAATAACATGAAAGTAAAAGATAGGCCCTTCACAGAGCGAAGCAGAGGTTGTCATGCGCTTTTTGTTTTTGGATGCACAAACTCTTAATGCAAAGGAACATCATGTGATATTGCCCCTTGTGATAGCAACCTTTATTATGCAGTCCATCACTTTTATGGCTTTACTATCACAAGTTAGTACCACGCTTATTTTCCCTTACAATAAAAGATCATATTTAATTTAGGAGCAATTTTTATTGCTTTTTTGCACCGTTGACAACTTACTTGAAAGATCTTATTCAATCCATAGGTAGATATGGTGGACACTCATGGCAAGAAACTGGGTTTAAGGGTTTTTGGATGCACAATTAGTATCTCTACTTAGTGCGAATTTTTGGATAGGAATAGATCCTAAGCAAGCACCACATGTTGGAGGATCCATATCAATATAACTTCTATGCAAATATACCCAAACATAACTCATTACATTGTCTTCCTTGTCAAACTTCAAATAATTTGCTCAAGTCTGAAAATAATTAATGGGTATTCACAATCATAGAAGATTTCCAAGATAATATATTTATATGTGAACGTATTCTTCCTCATACTAATCATTCATGAATTGCTTGTATGAACAAAATTTTGATTGTCAAGCTTCAAAAGATTTCACCATCTAAACTCAATGTGAAGGTACCACTAGGCATGATACAAGCATATGAAGCACATATAATTTCAACTTTATGACATTCAATTCTTCACAATTTACTCATATGATATAAGTGAAGCACAAGAGTAAATAGCAAACTGCTCCAAAAATATATAATTGAAGATCAAATGAGTAGTCAAACAATTAAGTAGCTATGTGAGAACTCTCTCTAAATAAAGATTTCAGATCTTGATGATATTGTTAAAACAGCAAACAAAAGGGAAACAAAAGGACACACCAAGTATAGCACAACTCATGTGAAGAAGCAAAAACTTAGGCTCAACGAAAAATTGACCGATAGTTGTTGAATTAGAACGGTGGGATGCCTATCGGGGCATCCCAAAGCTTAGTTGCTTGTGACTTCTTGGAATATGATGGGATGCCTTGGGCATACCCAAGCTTGAGCTCTTGTGTCTCCTTAATTCCTCTCATATCATGGTTTTTCTAAATCTCAAAAACTTCATCCGCCTAAAACTCAACAAGAACTCTTGAGACAAGTTAGTATAGATCAATGCAAAACATTATCATTTTCTATTGTAACAAATCAGTAAAATTATAATTTAACATTTCATACTAAATTCCTCTGCATATTTAATACTCCTATCCTCAAATAGGACCATTAAACAAGCCAACATATGCAACAATGCAAACATAACAACAATCTATCTAAACAGAACAGTCTGTAAAGAATGCATCAAGATCCATACTTAATTAACTCAAAAATTCTGAAAAATTACCACATTGTAGGGAATTTATAAGATCATACTTTGTCAAAATTTCAAGATTTTATGGCATACTGACTTTTCTAGGGAACTTTTGCAATAACAACAAACTTTCTGTTTTGAAACAGCAACTCATTCACTTGCAAATTGAGCATGGTAAAGGCTATACTTGACATTTTTATTGAAGTAAAAGATACAAACTTTATTCTGAATAACAGCAAGCAAATTTCGACAAAATAAAATGACGCTCCAAGCAAAACACATATCATGTGATGAATAAAAATATAGTCCCAAGTGAGGTTACCAATAATGTTGAAGACAAAAGAAGGGATGCCTTCCGGGGCATCCCCAAGCTTAGTTGCTTGGGTATTCCTTTAATATTACCTTGGGGTGACTTGGCATGCCCAAGCTTAGGGTCTTTCCACTCCTTATTCTCCTCATATCGATATCTCACCCAAAACTTGAAAACTTCAATCACACAAAACTTAACGGAACTTCGTGAGATGGATTAGTATGATAAAGAGCAAATCAGTCACTTAGGTACTGTAAAAGACAAGATCCATAATTATTCTCACATAATTCCTACTGTACTCTATCATTTCCACAATTTATATCACTTAATATAAGCTATGGAAATGCTAAAACAAGCAAACTATGCAAACAAGGCAGATTCTGTCAAAAAATAGAACAGTCCGTAATGCAATCACCATACTTCTGCAACTCCAAAAATTCTGAACAATTAGGAAAACGTGGAGAATTTGTATATAAATCATGTGTAAGAAATGTAGAACCTTTTGACCCTCTGGTGATTTTTTAGAATTTCTGCACTGGGAGCAAAAGTTTCTGTTTTTGCACAGAATCAAGTCAACTATCAACCACACTATCCCAAAGGCTTTAATTGGCACTTTATTGAAATAAAACATATAAAACATGATTACTACAGTACTTAATCATGTGAACATACAAAAATAGAAAGTAAAAGTGTTGGGTTGTCTCCCAACAAGACCTTTTCTTTAATGCCTTTCAAGCTAGGCATGATGATTTCAATGATGCTCACATAAAAGATACGAATTGAGACATAAACAGAGCATCATAAAGCATATGACTAGCACATTTAAGTCTAACCCACTTATGTATTTTGTGAGCAAACAATTTATGGGAACAAGAATCATCTAGCATAGGAAGTCAAAACAAGCATGACTTTAGAACTTTCAACACATAGAGAGGAAACTTGATATTATTGCATTATGTAAAAGCATATGATCCTCTCTCATAATAATTTTCAGTAGCATCAAGAATGAATTCAAAAATATAAACATCACATAAATCATTGTTTTCATGGCCTACAAGCATATAAAATTTATTACTCACCACATAAGAAAATTTCTTCTCATCCATAATAGTGGGAGCAAACTCAACAAAATAACTATCATGAGACACATGATCAAACTGAACATTAAAAACATAATCATTATTATTTATAGAATACATGTCATCACAATAATCATCATAGATAGGAGGCAAACAATCATGCATTATAACAAATCTCCACATCAAATCTTGGGGGACTAAAAATTTCATCTTCGTCAAATATAGCATCCCCAAGCTTGTGGCTTTGCATATTATTACCATCATGGATATTCATAGAAAGCATACTAAAAACATTGCAATCATGCTCATCATTCATATTGAACATTTTATAGAATTATTCTTCTATCAATTGAGCACAATTTTCAGAATCCTTATTTTCAAGAAAGACATCATAAAGGTAAAGCATTTCATGCAACTTCAATTCCATTTTTTTGTAGTTTTCTTTTAT
Source organism: Aegilops tauschii subsp. strangulata (assembly GCF_002575655.3). NCBI lineage: Eukaryota > Viridiplantae > Streptophyta > Magnoliopsida > Poales > Poaceae > Aegilops > Aegilops tauschii. Next base: position 395,262,296 of record NC_053035.3, read on the forward strand.
AAAACCAAACTAGTGATAAAACAAGAAACAAAAAGATGTGATTGCAAGATCTAAAGATATACCTTGAAGCACTCACCTCCCCGGCAACGGTGCCAGAAAAGAGCTTGATGTCTACTACACAACTTGTTCTTGTAGACACGTGTTGGGCCTCCAAGTGTAGAGTTTTGTAGGACAGTAGCAATTTTCCCTCAAGTGGATGACCTAAGGTTTATCAATCCATGGGAGACATAGGATGAAGATAGTCTCTCTCAAGCAACCCTGCAACCAAATAACAAAGAGTCTCTTGTGTCCCCAACACACCCAATACAATGGTAAATCGTATAGGTACACTAGTTCGGCGAAGAGATAATGATAGAAGTGTAGTATGGATAGTAGATATGAGTTTTTGTAGTGCGAACAATAAAAAACATCAAGGTAGCAACTAGTAAAACAGAGCACAAACGGTATTGCAATGCTAGAAAATGAGGCCTAGGATACATACTTTCACTAGTGCAATCTCTCACCAATGCTTGCATAGTTGGATCATATGATTATCTCTCAAAGTGCAATAAAGAATCACTCCCAAGTTCCTCTTAGTGGAGAACATAAGATAGAAGTCATTTGTAGGGTACGAAACCACCTCAAAGCTATTCTTTCTGATCGATCTATTGGGCTATTCAAGTGTCACAAACAGCCCTAGAGTTTGTACTAAAATAGCACCATATGAGACACATCAACCAACTCTAATGTCACCTTGACTCCAATGCCACCCCAAGTATCCGTGAGTTGATCATACGACATGCATCAAACAACTTCACAATCATAATATTCAATCCACACAAAGATCTACAAGGCTCGGAGACCCGAACCCAAAGTTTCTATCGGAGAAAAGATAATGAAAACGTGCATCAACCCCTATGCATATATTACCCCAATGTCACCGCGGGAATCCGCAAGTTGAGTGCCACAACATACATCAAGTGAATCAATATGATACCCCATTGTCACCTCGAGTATTCATTATGCAAGACATATATCATGTGTTCTCATATCTGAATATTCAATCCGACAATAACAAAACTTCAAAGGGAAAAGATTCAATTCATCACAACAAAGGTGGAGAGGGGAGAAACATCATATGATCCATCTATATTAACAAAGCCCATGATACATCAAGAATGTGACATCTCAAGATCACGAGAGAGAGAGATGAGACACATAGCTACTAGTACATACCCCTAACCTCGAGGGTGGACTACTCCCTCCTCATCATGGTGGCCTCCGGGATGATGAAGATGGCTTTCGGTGATGATTCCCCCCTCCGGTAGGGTACCGGAACATGGTCCAAATTGGTTTTCGGAGGATACAGAGGCGTACGGCGGCGGAGTCATAGTTCTAGGTTAACTTTCGGAGGTTTCTATATATATGGGATATTTCAGCGTTGGAATCACGCGAAGATGGGCCCTAGGGGGCCCACACAACACTGGGGCGCGCCCCCTCGGGAGTGCCCTGGTCTTGTGTGGGGCCCATGAGCATCTTCTGGTCCTTCTTCGAAGCTTCCCGGGGCTCTTTACTTATATAAAAAATCGTCAAAAAGTTTCTTTGCATTGGGAGAACTTTTATTTCTGCACAAAAAACAACACCACGGTAGTTCTGCTGAAAATAGCGTCAGTCCGAGTTAGTTCTAATCAAATCATACCAAAACCATATAGAATTGTGATAAATATGGCATGAATACTTCATAAATTATAGATACGTTGGAGACGTATCAAGCTCTAGCACCTCTGCAAATACATGCTTCCCTCTGCGAAGGGCCTATCTATTTACTTTTATGTTGAGTCATCACCTTCTCAAAGAAGCACTAGACCCGGGAGCATTATTGTCATCATCATGCATTGTGTGTGGTTAGTCGTTGAATGCATCATGACTGGATCTTTGTTGCCATGAATTACAATGTTTAGTCGCTGCTTGAACTTTGGAGGTGCTCTGCATTTATGTTTTGCGGTCTCAGAAAGGGCTAGCAAGATACCATCACTGTCATATTATATCATGATTGTTTTGAAAAAGTGTTGACATTCGAGTTATCTTATTATTGTTCTCTAGTTGTTTATGACATTGTTATGAATGAATATGGTTTCTAAGAGTTATCATGAATATGGTTAGTTATAATCTTTGCTGAAAACTTGGATGATGTTTGAACATAATCATAAGCACATGAACAAAAAGAGTTTCTAAAAGTTTTTCTTTACCACTATATGTTTGCCAACTGAATTGCTTGATGACAAGCGATGAGTTAAGCTTGGGGGAGTTGATACGTCACTGTCGTATCTACTTTTCCAAACACTTTTGCTCTTGTTTTGGACTCTAATTTGCATTATTTGAATGGAACTAGCCCGGACTAACGCTGTTTTCAGCAGAATTGCCATGTTGTTGTTTTTGTGAAGAAATCAAAGTTCTCCAAATGAGCTGAAACTTTTTGGTTTTTTATGGAATTAATAAGAAATATTTGAGCAAAGAACCACCGGAGAGGGGCACCAGGGTGCACACACAGCACCTGGGCACGTCCTGGTGTTGTGTGGGCCCCTGGTGGCCCATATTACCCTAATTCCAATCGTATAAATTCACTTTCATGGATAAAAAAATAAGAGAGGAAGAATTATCACGTTTCATGAGACGGAGCCACCCCCACCTCCTGTTCTTCTTTGGGAGGTCAGATCTGGAGTCTGTTTGGGGCTCCAGAGAGTGATGCTCCTCACCGGGACTGAGCAATTCCTTCATAGGCTCGCTAGTCCGTGTAGGGGTTGGATGAGATTGATCATGTAATTGAGTTAGTTTTGTTAGGGCTTGATCCCTAGTATCCACTATGTTCTGAGATTGATGTTGCCATGACTTTGCTATGCTTAATGCTTGTCACTAGGGACCGAGTGCCATGATTTCATATCTAAATCGTTTATGTTTTCACCAATATATCTGTGTTTTGGATCCGATCTTGCAAGTTGTATGCACCTACTATGTGTTATGATCCGCATACCCCAGGGTGACAATAACTTGGATTCTTTCCGGTGATTACCGTAGTTTGAGGAGTTCATGTATTCACTATGTGTTAATGCTTTGTTCCGGTTCTCTATTAAAAGGAGGCCTTAATATCCCTTAGTTTCCTTATGGACCCCACTGCCACGGGAGGGTAGGACAAAAGATGTCATGCAAGTTCTTTTCCATAAGCATGTATAGCTATTTACGGAATGCATGCCTACATTATATTGACGAACTGGAGCTAGTTCTGTGTCGCCCTAGGTTATAACTAATACATGATCAATATCAGCCAACACATACCCAACATCACCGATCCAGTGCCTACGAGTTTTCACAAATTACTATCACTACCGTTACCGTTACTATTGCTGCTACCATTACCTGTCACCAAACTATCATACTACTTTGCTACTTATCACTTTGCTGAAATATTTCTCTTCCAGGTGTGGTTGACTTGACAACTCAATTGCTAATACTTCCAAGTACTCTTTTGCTCCCCTTGTGTCGAATCAATAAATTTGGGTTGAATACTCTACCCTCGAAAACTGTTGCGCCCCCCTATACTTGTGGGTTATCAATACCTTTTTCTGGCGCCGTTGACGGGGAAGCATAGCAATATTTGTGAAGTCACTTGGGATTTATATCTGTTTTCCATTATGAAGAATCTTAAGGATGACAGAACTAAAATCTTCCCCTCAACTACGAGAAAAGGTAAGGAACTTCCATCTAGCTCTGCACTTGATTCACCATCTGTTTTGAGTAAGCTTGCAACACCACCACCTGCTATGGGTCCTACTATGTCACATGTTATTGATGATGCTGCTTCTGCTATGAATATGAATGATACTACTTCTGCTTTGAATGATGTTCATGATGATGCTAGTACTTTGCTTGATACTACCATGCCATTTGGTGATTTTCTTGATGAACAACTTGCTAGGATTAGAGAAGCTGAGAGAGTTGAAATACCTTATGAGCATTTTCTTGATAAAGAATCTACTTTAGCTATTCTTAATTGGAATACTAGAGAAGAGGCTTTGGCTTTTATTGCTGTGATAAAAGAAAAATCTTTAAGGGAGAGGATGAAGTGTGATCCTAAGTTTGCTACCTCTCCCGTCTTTATTACTAATAAGGATTATGAATTCTCTGTTGATCCTTAGTTGATTACTTTGGTAGAGTCCGATCCTTTCTGTGGTACTGAATCTGAAACTGTTGTGGCACATCTTACTAAACTGAATGATATTGGTACCCTTTTCACTCATGAGGAAAAGATTCGTCATTACTATATTTTATAGTTATTTCCTTTCTCGCTAAAGGGTGATGCTAAGGCTTGGTACAATACTCTTACTGTTGGTTGTGTGTGCAGTCCCCAGGATATGATTTACTACTTCTCTGGAAAATATTTCCCTGCTCATAAGAAACAAGCTGCCTTGCGGGAGATATTTAACTTTGTGCAGGTTGAAGGAGAAAGTTTCCCACAAGCTTGGGGGAGGCTTCTCCAGTTACTTAATGCTTTGCCAGATCATCCTTTGAAGAAAAATGAAATCCTCAATATCTTCTATAATTGTATTAATGATGCTTCTAGGGACTACCTAGACAGTTGTGCTGGGTGTGTTTCCACGGAAAGAACTATTACTCAAGCAAAAGAATTATTAATGAATATATTGAAGAATGATAATGATTGGACACTTCCTGAACCACCGCCTGAACCTACTCCTAAGAAGAGAGGTATTCTATTTCTCAGTCCCGAAGATATGCAGGAAGCAAAGAAATGCATGAAAGAAAAAGGTATTGATACGTCTCCAACGTATCTATAATTTTTTATTGTTCCATGCTATTATATTATATTTTTTGGATGTTTTATATGCATTAATATGCTATTTTATATGATTTTGGGACTAAACTATTAACCTAGAGCCCAGTGTGAGTTTCTGTTTTTTCTTGTTTTTGAGTTTTGCAGAAAAGGAATATCAAACGGAGTGCAATTGGCCTGAAATTTGCGGAGAATATTTTTGGAAAATATGAAAAACACTGGAACGAAAAGATATCGGAGAGGAGTCCCGAGGCCACCACAAGGGTGGAGGGCGCGCCTCCCGTCCTTGTCGTTGCCTCGTGGGCCCCCTAGACTTGTCCCCGACGCCAACACCTCTTATAAATCCCAAAAACCCCAGAACAAAACCTAGATCGGGAGTTCTGCCACCGCAAGCCTTTGTATCCATGAAAACCCAATCGGGACCCTATTTCCGGCACCCTGCCAGAGGGGGAATCCATCACCGGTGGCCATCTTCATCATCCCGGTGCTCTCTATCGGTGTCAAAACCGGCGGATCTCGGGTAGGGGGTCCCGAACTGTGCGTCTAAGGCTAATGGTAAGAGGAGGCGGGGGACACAATGTTTACCCAGGTTCGGGCCCTCTCGATGGAGGTAATACCCTACTTCCTGCTTGATTGATCTTGATGATATGAGTATTACAAGAGTTGATCTACCACGAGATCGTAGAGGCTAAACCCTAGAAGCTAGCCTATGATTATGATTGTGATTGTTGTCCTACGGACTAAACCCTCCGGTTTATATAGACACCAGAGGGGGCTAGGGTTACACAGAGTTGGTTACAAGGGAGGAGATCTACATATCCGACTTGCCAAGCTTGCCTTCCACGCAAAGGAGAGTCCCACCTGGACACGGGACGAAGTCTTCAATCTTATATCTTCTTAGTCCAACAGTCCGGCCAAAGTATATAGTCCAGCTGTCCGAGGACCCCCTAATCCAGGACTCCCTCAGTAGCCCCCGAACCAGGCTTCAATGACAATGAGTCCGACGCGCAGATTGTCTTCGGCATTGCAAGGCGGGTTCTTCTCCAAATCCCGAGTACCTATCGTAACGAGTAGTGTCCGGCTTCCCATGAATGTTGCACTCCTCGGCTTCTGTGCTTCAATGATGGCTATCTCCACGTGTCGAGCGAATGGGAGAAGTCGGGGCATTTTTTCATCTACCACCCTAACCATGTAAGTAAACCGTCTATTTAAAGAGACGGGTATCCTCAGATCTAGATCACACCATCCTCCCACAACGAGTATCCCCCAGAGCGCGCTCGGAAAGGACCATCCCATCATGGCCGGCCATCGCAGCTCCTCCTCTCGCTCCCATAGAGCTAAGCCGGGCAACTGGGAGAAATGTTCCGTCCCCCACAACCAATTAGTAGAGTTGCAAACCCAGAGGTTTCTCCCTCCTGCGTGTATGGTCCCCGTCCGAGCCGGACTAGCCACTTATAATGGCGGGGCGCAAGCGGAGAGCTTTCCCAACCCATCCAGGGGGAGCGGGTATGCCTTGTCCCTTACTTATTGAGGGGACTCGGATTTCCAATCCATCCCTATCCTCCACGGGCTCCTGGAGTTCTATGGCCTCCAGCTGCATAACTTTACTTCCGCCTCCATATTACACATCACCGGCTACGTCGCCTTTTGCGAGCTGTTTCTAGGCTGCGAAGCTCATTTCGAGCTATGGAACAGGCTATTCTGCCTCGTACCCCGTACACAGGAGGGATCAATATATCAAGTGGGCGGAGACGAAATATGGCGCATCGCCGGGACCGGATACCTGTCCGGTACTCCGAAGAAGACATCCGAAGACTGGCCTTCGGAGTGGTTTTATATGGAGGACGTCCCCCTTTCGGACCCTATTCGGATGGGCCTTCCTGAGTTTGATAATGCCCCTTTGAAGAAACGCCATAGCTGGCGCCCTCGGAGCCCCCAGGAGGAAGATAACAGAGGGGTCCTTTACCTGATGGGCAGGATAAAAATGCTGGCCAAGTCAGGACTGACAATAGTCGAGGTTATGTCGATATGTATAATGCGGGGGGTGCAGCCACTTCAATATCGGGGGAAACCCATGTGGCACTTCAACGGAGAAGACGATGCCACCCGCTGCGGCCGTAAAGGTCCGGAATCCGCCGCTTCTTTAGCGAAAATACTGTCCGATTTGTACAAAGGAGAGGAAGAGGAGTTCATCCGCATTAAGCCACGGGATGGATGCTCCATGTACAACCCCCCAAACTGGGTGAGCTGCTACCTTTTACTCCAGGCCTTCCCGCATTCTTCATCATAAATATTTACCTTTCTATTTCATAGCAGGAACTGTGAAAAGCTGTGAGGGAGGTCCACAGCCCATCTCCACAACCAGAGGACCCTGACCGGGCCCTCGACCCCGGACTCGAAGAAGATCCGAACATATTCGTGGAGCTCGTCGACAGGATGTTCTATCAGTTAAGCTGCGATGGTGCCTTAGTGGCCATCATAGAAGATTATCCTGGCCTGCTCCCTGCATCGCATGTAAGTAAAACCGGAGTCCCAACTTCCAAGAAGGATCCCTTCTTTGCACTTTACCCACCGCACACGTATTGCGTCTTATAGGGAAGGCCCTCGGGGCGCCATGCTGAACCCGCGGTGACTCATCAACAAGGGGCACCGAAGCGGGCAGGCTTAAAAGGAAGGCGGTAAGGACTGAGATGTCGTCGCAGAGGTATGAAAAAACCCTGCTCCGTGGTTGTCGTCTTAAAATGTAATAACATCGATGGTTCCTGGCAGAAAAACGCTCGCTGGACTATGCCCGGAGAGCCTGCCGGCGACGCCTTCACCAGCCGGACTCTAGAGCCGGACTTAGCGGCAGATGCTAACGTGGGGACAACACCGGATATTCCTCCTACAGAGGATGCGGATAGGCTGTCCGCTATGAATTCCGAAGTGGAGAGCGCCATGAATCACAGGCGTCGCCGGGCCGTACTCCGTGACCCTAGTTTCTCCGAAGAGGCGTTCCACGCCTTCAACTCAAGAGACGCGTACATCCGAGCTGCTCAAAATGGCCTGGCCAGAGCGACAGACCAGTATGTAAAGGATATACGGGTAAGAAAATCTAATAATTATGTATACCAGTAGCCCCTGAGACTTGAAACAGTTGGCACAACTGATTTAAGGATCATTATATGCGTAGGTTCTTATGGAGAAGAATACCCAGTTGTCTCAAGAGCTAGAGGAATGCAAAGCCCAGCTACGGGCCGCAGTTGCCGGAATGGAGGAGTCCAAGAAGGCCCCATCTGGTAATACTTGTCTTGATCGAAAAGAATGAAATGACAGGTACCAGTTAGTATTCGGCACGCATGCAAATCTAACAATAGATTCTGCAGATAATCCCGGAGCGAATCCGAAGATCGTGTGAGGGGATGAGCCACATGCTCAACGACAGCTAGAGGCTGGCGAGCGCGTGCATACGCGGGTTAGGCGGGAGAAAAACGATCTCCAAGATGCCAATACCCGGCTGGGCGTTGAACTGAAAGATGTTCGGGCCCAGCTTGCTGACTCCGTAAAGGAGAATAAGAGGCTTCGACGCATCATCTTTAGTAAGTGCTTGAACGAACTTTTATAGAGTTCGGCGAAGAAACCGGCTAACAGAGTTATATCTGTAGGTATGCTGATGGGTCATCCCAAAGAGGAGATGCCCGGATCCGCGGGCGATCTTCTGCAAGAGCTCTCACAACTGCACGGACAAGTTCGGCAGGTGATGCAGGGCATTGCCCAGGCCTTGTGGCCATCCGCGTCCCTGCCAGGAGGCATGGGAGAGCTCGTAGAGATGCTCAAGGGAGCGCGGCGGTGCTTCCGATTATGGAAGATATCGGCCTGCCGACAAGGTGCAAGGGAAGCCTGGGCCATGGTGAAGACGCGATATACCAAGGCTGACCCGAATCACATGGCCGAGGTCGGACCTGTAGGGTCTGATGGGAAAGAGATCCCCGTTAGTCTGGTATATGACCAGGTAAAATTAGCCGCAAAGTATTCCCAACAGGATTGTAGGCTAGACAGCCTGTTGGATGGTATAGAAGATGAATTTAGTCAGTCGAAGTGACTGTATACTTCAAAGGACATATGTTGTCCCTAGCCGGACTATAAATCATTTGTCATGGCGGACCTTTTCGCTTCGACCTCCGGACCCGACAGTCCGGAGTGTATCCGAATACCCGCTCAGTTATGTAAAAACCGGGGTACGCGTGGAAACCAGGCGTAGGGGTCATAAGTGCTTGAACAGACAAGTACCCAACCAGCTATGTTTTATTACATGGATAGTAAGAAACATCTTCTAGGGAGAATAGTTCCGTTAAGGGTTCGTTTCCCTGGGTACACATGCATTAATGTGCATGTCCGAACTACGAAAAGAGACGCATGATATAAACATCTGGGGGCATGTATTGCAATAAGTAAAAGTCATCTTTTGTTCACCGACCAAATATTCCCTTAAGAGCGCTAGCTTTCGGCTTCACCCAGTCTGAGGTACACATCCGGCTGACCCGGCAGTAACAATCGCAGAGGTGCTCCCCTTATGCCCTAGCCCAATTAACGGGAACGTAGGGCATAAACACAAGAGCTAGGCAACCCAGCTTGGCCAAAACTTAAGTCATATCGATGCATATAATGGCAAAGAAAAGGTACATGTGGAAAAGTAACACATTTGCTGGGGGCATAAAGCCCGGAAAATAATTATATTAAGCTTCTGTATAAGAAGCCCCCAAGTATAATGAGCACGCCCAGCGCGTCAAGATTGTGTAGTCAAGACACATTTTAAGCTTTTAAGGCCGTGAGAAAAAAATGGAAGAAAGAAAAAGGAAAGACAGATAGATGATATATGTATATAAAAGGCGGAGGTAAGGAGACGAACACAGAGTCCGGCACTAGGCATAGAACCTTCGTAGTCTGGCCGCGTTCCTTGGGTTTGGCTCGAGTCGATTGTCAGATGCATCACGCAGACGGTACGCTCCACCGGTTAGAACTTTATCGATGATGAAGGGACCTTCCCATTTTTGCTTGAGCTTGTCCTTTTTCTTCTCTGGCAGGCGTAGAACGAGTTCACCAACGTTATAAGTTTTGGCCCGTACTTCTCTGCTTTGATACCGTCGAGCCTGTTGCTGATAGAATGCGGAGCGGGCTTTTGCAACGTCGCGCTCCTCCTCCAGGGCGTCTAAACTGTCCTGCCAATCAAGCTCGGCTTCTTTCTCTTCGTACATGCGCACTCGAGGTGAGTCATGAATGATGTCGCAGGGCAGTACCGCCTCTGCGCCGTACACCATAAAAAACGGTGTGTATTTGGTAGTGCGATTCGGCGTGGTCCGCAGCCCCCATAGTACGGAGTCGAGCTCCTCAACCCAGTGCGTATCTGATTCCTTCAAGGATCGCACTAATCTGGGTTTAATTCCGCTCATAATAAGACCATTTGCTTGTTCGACTTGACCTTTTGTTTGGGGGTGATAGACGGAGGCATAATCGAGCTTAATGCCCATGTTACCGCACCAAGTTTTTACCTCGTTAGCTATGAAGTTCGAGCCGTTATCGGTGATGATGCTGTGGGGGACACCATATCGGTGTACAACCCCGGATATGAAGTCTATCACTGGTCCGGACTCGGCCGTTGTAACTGGTTTGACTTCTATCCATTTGGTGAATTTATCCACCATGACCAATAGACCACAAAGGGCCAAGTAATGGGGATTGTTTGGAGAGTGGTAGGTGGCATATGGCTTTGGTTTGCAAAGAGCTGGCAACCGATGCAATGTTGGACGAGGTCCTGTGCGTCTGCTCGGGCTGTCGGCCAGTAGAAACCTATAAGGAAGGCCTTGCTTACAAGGGCCCGAGCTGCGGCGTGATGGCCGCCGAGTCCAGCATGAATTTCTGCCAAGAGTTGCCGTCCTTCCTCTTCGGAGATGCACCTTTGAAGTACTCCGGTAGAGCTTTTCTTATAAAGCTCTCCCTCGTGGACCTTGTAGGCTTTAGACCGCCGCACAATGCAATGTGCCTCGTTTGGGTCCTCAGGGAGTTCTTGCCTATTTAGGTAAGCCAAGAAGGGTTCTGTCCACGGGGTGATGACAGCCATAATCACGTGGGCCGAAGGTGTTATTTCGGTGGTGGAGCCTCCGATTACATCAGAGTGTTCGGGATCTGGTGTTGTGGCCGGATCCGGATTGTTGTTGCCGGTCTCCCCTTCCCACACCACGGATGGCTTGAACAGCCTTTCCAAGAAGATATTAGGTGGGACAGGGTCGCGCTTAGCGCCGACGCGGGCGAGGATATCTGCCACTTGATTGTTTTCTCGGGCCACATGGTGGAATTCGAGCCCCTCGAACCGAGCTGACATTTTGAGGACGGCATTGCGGTAAGCCGCCATTTTTGGGTCCTTGGCGTCAAAGTCTCCATTTATTTGAGATATTGCAAGGTTCGAATCCCCACGCACCTCTAGGCGTTGAATGCCCATGGAGACTGCCATCCGGAGGCCATGCAATAGGGCCTCATATTCTGCTGCATTGTTGGAGTCTGTGCATTATATTTGGAGTACGTATTGGACTGTATCTCCGGTGGGGGATGTCAGGACGACGCCTGCGCCCAGACCAGCCAGCATCTTAGAGCTGTCAAAGTGCATGATCCAATTGGAGTACGCGCCGTACTCTTTAGGGAGTTCGGCTTCTGTCCATTCGGCGACGAAATCAGCCAGTACTTGCGACTTAATGGCTCGTCGTGGTTTGTATGTTATGTCGAACGGGAGGAGCTCGATAGCCCATTTAGCAATCTGGCCCGTGGCATCGCGGTTATTTAGTATGTCGTTGAGTGATACTTCAGAGGCCACTGTGATTGAACACCATTGAAAATAGTGTCGTAGTTTCCGGGTTGCCATGAAGACCGCGTATGTTATTTTTTGATAATGTGGGTACCGTGATTTGCATGGGGTGAGGACAGTGGTTACGTAGTACACCGGCTTTTGAAGTAGGAACTTATGTCCGTCCGTCTCTCGTTCGACGACGAGCACTGCGCTTGCAACCTGGTGAGTTGCCGCTATATATAACATCATTGGTTCGCCGACATTTGGTGCGGCCAAGATTGGGTTGTTGGCCAAGAGGGCTTTTATTTCTTCCAATCCGGCCGTGGCCGCGTCCGTCCACTTGAAGTGTTCGGTGCGTCGAAGAAGGCGATAAAGAGGTAGTGCCTTTTCTCCCAATCGGGAGATAAAGCGGCTTAAGGCAGCCACACATCCAATTAATTTCTGGGTTTGCTTGAGGTTTGTTGGGATAGCCAACTGTGACAGAGCTCGGATTTTAGCCGGATTTGCTTCAATTCCTCTATTGGAAACGATGAAGCCCAAGAGCTTTTCGGCGGGCACGCCGAAAACGCATTTTTCCGGATTGAGCTTGATGTCATATGTTCGAAGATTGTCGAACGTAAGCCTCAAGTCGTCTATTAAAGATTCGACGTGTCTGGTATTGATGACCACATCGTCTATGTATGCCTCCACTGTTTTGCTGATTTGTGTTTCCAGGCATGTCTGAATCATGCGTTGATAGGTTGCACCAGCGTTTTTGAGCCCGAAAGGCATGGTGTTAAAACAGAAGGGGCCGTATGGAGTGATGAATGCCGTTGCGGCTTGATTGGACTCCGCCATCTTGATTTGATGGTATCCAGAGTATGCGTCGAGGAAACACTATGAGTCATGTCCTGCGGTAGCGTCGATAATTTGGTCGATGCGGGGGAGGGGAAAGGGATCCATGTGGCAAGCCTTGTTAAGGTCTTTGAAATCGACACATAGGCACCAGGATTTGTCCTTCTTTGGTACCATTACCAGGTTTGCTAGCCAGTCCGGATGTTTTATTTCTCTAATGAATCTGGCCTCGAGTAACTTGGCTAGCTCCTCTCCCATGGCTTGTCGCTTAGGCTCTGAGAAATGCCGAAGAGTCTGCTTGACCGGCTTGTATCCCTTTAGAATGTTTAGGCTATGCTCGGCCAGCCTGCGCGGGATTCCCGGCATGTCTGAAGGATGCCAGGCGAAGATGTCCCAATTCTCGCACAAGAACTCTCGCAGTGCGACGTCTGTTGTGGGGTTCAGCTGTGCCCCGACGGATGCTGTTTTTGTAGGGTCCGTTGGGTGGACCTGGAATTTGACTATTTCGTCCGTTGGTTTAAAAGAGGTTGACTTGGGTCTTTTGTCGAGTATCACGTCGTCCCTGTCCACTGTGGAGCGCAGCGCGGTTAGTTCTTCGGCCGCGAGGGCTTCGGATAACGTCTCGAGGGCCAGTGCAGTGGTTTTATTTTCGGCGCGGAGTGCTATGTCCGGATCACTAGCTAGAGTGATGATTCCATTGGGCCCGGGCATCTTGAGCTTCATGTACCCGTCATGGGGTATAGCTTGGAAGATCGTGAATGCCTCCCGCCCTAAAAGGGCGTGGTATCCGCTATTGAATGGGGCCACTTGGAATGTGATTTCTTCGGACTTATAATCCTCCGGCGTGCCAAATACCACATCTAGTGTGATTTTTCCCGCACATCGTGCCTCCCGACTAGGGATGATTCCTCTGAAGGTCATGCTGCTTTGCTCGATGCGGCTCTTGTCTATTTCCATTTTGTTAAGAGTCTCCTCGTAGATGAGGTTTAATCCGCTGCCACCATCCATGAGCACTTTAGTAAGCCAGAAGCCGTCCACAATTGGACTATGGACCAGAGTGGCTGGTGCTCGGGCTGTTCAGAATTGAGGTTCGTCATTGGCATTGAAGGTTATGGCCGTATCGTTCCATGGATTTATTGTTGCAACGTGGCAGACTTCGGCGAGGCTGCGGAGTGCTCGCTTGCGCCTATTATTTGAGACGAAAGTCTCGAAGACTGTCAATACTGTATTGTTATTTTCCACGGGATGGTGCTCTATGGTATTGTTGATGAGGAGATCCTCGCCGCTCTTGGCCACCTGCCGGAGTATCCAATATGCTCTAAGGCTGTGTGTTGGCATGGTATCCGGTGTACTATGAATTTTGCATGGCCCATTGAGCTATCCCTCCAATACGGTTCCACGTCCTGTAGTGGGCTTTGGTTTCTTTGTAATTGGATCGGGTGACTTACAAGAGTGCACCCTTTTAGCTCGGACAGGGGGTTTAGTGAGAGCCGGAGGATCCCAGAATTTTGTTTGGGTTTTCTAGGTGCTTTCCACCGCACAGTACTTCTGTACTATGGCCGCTAAGTCAGCGAAGTGTGCTATGTCACAGCGACTTATCGCGTTGAGGATTCCCTTGTCCGTGCAATTCTTGCAAAAGAATGAAATTGCGTCTTCCTCGCGGCAGTCCTTGACCTTGCTCATTACAAGGAGGAATCTGGCCCAATAGTGATGTACTATCTCTTGGGGCTATTGTCTAATGTGGGAAAGATCACTTGTGTCTGGGTGGGTGCGTAGATTTAGGTCCAAACCCTAACCCGATCTGAGACCCAAGGGCCGAGGAGTTTCCGAGCTTGGCAGTTTGGGCTCCGGGATGTTACCCAATTTTTCTGGCCCACTGTCCGATTCTAGGTTCGAAGCTTGGGCCACGTCCTCCCGTAGACGGGTATCCGGCTCGGAGAGCTCGGGAATCCGGACATAGTTTGTCCTCAAAATAGAGGAAGAATCGCTGCATTGCTCCTCCACCACCGCTATCTGATGGGTGACCGGCGAGAGTTAATCTCCCTTTGGTCGGGTTTAAGCCTGATCCGATCATAGTCCGTAGCGACTCCTAGGGCGGCGATGCGATCCAAGACCTCGTTCAAGGAAGAGAGCTCCATTGGATCCATCTGCTCGGTGAATCCCGAGCCGATGTGGAGGCTGTTTTTGATGACCCGAGAAGTCATCGTCGGCGCGACGGCCGAACGGGCGGTCGTGACAAAGCCGCCTAGTCGGAGAGTTTGGCCTACAGCCAAGGCTTCCCCAGAGGTAATGTTGTCCTTGACAACAAGACGAGCCATCAAGCCTTACCGTGACGGCACAGTGGAACTCTCAATGAAAGCACCAATGTCGGTGTCAAAACCGGCGGATCTCGGGTAGGGGGTCCCGAACTATGCGTCTAAGGTGGGGGACACAATGTTTACCCAAGTTCGGGCCCTCTCGATAGAGGTAATACCCTACTTCCTGCTTGATTGATCTTGGTGATATGAGTATTACAAGAGTTGATCTACCACGAGATCGTAGAGGCTAAACCCTAGAAGCTAGCCTATGATTATGATTGTGATTGTTGTCCTACGGACTAAACCCTCCGGTTTATATAGACACCGGAGGGGGCTAGGGTTACAAAGAGTCGGTTACAAGGGAGGAGATCTACATGTCCGAATTGCCAAGCTTGCCTTCCACGCAAAGGAGAGTCCCACCCGGACACGGGACGAAGTCTTCAATCTTGTATCTTCATAGTCCAACAGTCCGGTTGTCCGAGGACCCCCTAATCCAGGACTCCCTCACTCTCCATGATGAGGAGGGAGTAGTTCACCCTCGGGGCTGAGGGTATGTACCAGTAGCTATGTGTTTGATCTCTCTCTCTCTCTCCCTGTCTCTCTCGTGTTCCTCATTTGGCACGATCTTGATGTATCGCGAGCTTTGCTATTATAGTTGGATCTTATGATGTATCTCCCCTCTACCTTCTTGTAATGGATTGAGTTTTCCCTTTGAAGTTATCTTATCAGATTGAGTCTTTAAGGATTTGAGAACACTTGATGTATGTCTTGCATGTGCTTATCTGTGGTGACAGTGGGATATTCACGTGATCCACTTGATGTATGTTTTGGTGATCAACTTCCGGGTTCTATGACCTTGTGAACTTATTCATAGGGGTTGGTGTCGGTGTCAAAACTGGCGGATCTCGGGTAGGGGGTCCCGAACTGTGCGTCTAAAGCTAATGGTAACAGGAGGCGGGGGACTCAATGTTTACCCAGGTTCGGGCCCTCTCGATGGAGGTAATACCCTACTTCCTGCTTGATTGATCTTGATGATATGAGTATTATAAGAGTTGATCTACCACGAGATCGTAGAGGCTAAACCCTAGAAGCTAGCCTATGATTATGATTGTGATTGTTGTCCTACGGACTAAACCCTCCGGTTTATATAGACACCGGAGGGGGCTAGGGTTACACAGAGTCGGTTACAAGGGAGGAGATCTACATATCCGAATTGCCAAGCTTGCCTTCCACGCAAAGGAGAGTCCCACCCAGACACGGGACAAAGTCTTCAATCTGGTATCTTCATAGTCCAAAAGTCCGGCCAAAGTATATAGCCCGGCAGTCCAAGGACCCCCTAATCCAGGACTCCCTCAGTAGCCCCTAAACCAGGCTTCAATGACGATGAGTCCGGCGCGCAGATTGTCTTCGGCATTGCAAGGCGGGTTCCCTCTCCGAATACTCCATAGAAGATTTTGAACACAAGGATCGTGTCCGGCTCTGCAAAGCAAATTCCACACACCACCGTAGAGAGTATAATATTCCACAAATCTAATCTGCTGACAACTTTTCATAACATGACATACTGCCGTGGCCCGGTCATTACGAACTGTTTTTCCCAGCCTGCCACTGCATGTGTTACGAGGCGGTTTTATTGGCACGTCCTTTCGAAGCAGAGATCATGTTCCCCTTATCATGGGATTCTCATCAATACGGGTGTGGGCAATCCAATCGTGCTTGTTAGCATGACTCCTCGATTTTAGGCAAGTTCCGAATGACCACGCGGAGGACGCTTGATATTCACCCTCTTTATAAAGGGGGCCAAGGCCTGTCCTTTTCTTCCCACGCTCGATCCTTGTCTTCCCCCACCTTGAGTTCCAACACCCAAGGCTCAGGCTAAGCGCAACGAACCTTCAACCATGTCCGGATCCAACCTTCAAGGTCGGTGGATGGCCTCCTCTATCACAGAGGAGGACATCAAGAAGCTAAGGGAAGCCAAGTATCTGGCCGCCGAAATCCCACACAGGCTGCCTGCTCAAGGGCAGGTCATCCCCACTCCCGAACCCAACCAGAGTGTCGTATTTGTTTCCCACTTCCTCCGAGTGTTAGGCTTTAATCTTGATCCCTTTGTTAGAGGGCTTATGTTCTATTACGGGCTCGATTTCCACGATCTGGCTCCAGATTCCATCCTTCACATCTCGTCGTTTATCATCGTGTGTGAGGCCTTCCTCTGCATCACCCCACACTTCGGCTTATGTCTCAAGACCTTCGATGTGAAGCCGAAGACGATCGATGGGCGACACGCAGAATGCGGAGGTGCCATAATAAGCAAAGGCGCCGATGCTCTATGGCCAAAGGGTTCCTTCCTGGAGGTGTCCAACTTATGGCAACGGGAGTGGTTCTACATCACAACTCCCCGAGGTACAAAGTGGGCGGCTGCCCCCGCCTTCCGCTCGGGCCCTCCGCCGCAACTGGCGTCATGGGTCAACAAGGGGCTGGACTGGGGGTCAGTTAATGACGTGCTGACATTGCAAAGTCGCATCCGAGATCTCCTCAAGAGGGATGTCAGTCTTGTCAAGGTAATGCAAGTTATGCTAGTTCGTCGGGTCCTGCCATGCCAACGTCGATCTCTCCGTATGTGGGAGTTCAACCCGGAAGGACCGCGAACCATTCAGCAATTCTTCGGTGTGACGCTCGAAGAGATGTATGGATTGTTCTTCGGGTCATGAATAAAGTGTCCGGACACCACCGAGGATGTGGGTCTCAACTGCAACCATCTAGATACCCATGTAAGTAATTCTGCGGCCGAACATGCTGTCTTTTTATTTTTCACAACATCATTCTGAAAAAATCGCTCTCGGCCAGGACTGGATAAGAAAGGCGGAGAGGATCAGGTGTTCGGCCCCCCTTCCCGAAGGCTCACCGGATCCTGTACTGGCCAGGATGGTTGAGCACGCACCTTATCAAGTGCCATCAGGGGAAGATAAAGGGAGGAATAAAGAAGCCGAAAGCGGGCTTCACACATTACACATCCAAACCAGGGGAATTGGTATCTCCGTGAAGGAGCATAATCGGGGAGAAGAATCTAGAATCCCATCTCCCCAAGGAAGGAAAAGGACCGCCTCTGAAGACTTGGAAATGGAGGTTTCCAAACGAGGGAAGAAACCTTCGCCAGGGGGCCCTGCCCCGAAGGGCGTCCTTACCGCATAGCACCCGCAAGGGGGCCAGCCCTCCACCGAGCTGTAAGTGAACAGGAGTACTTTCGTAAATATATCCTGCTTTATCTCCGAGGACAATAACCGAGACATATATCTTGCAGCCCGGCTCGTAGCCCTTCTCGACAAAGTTCGTCTTCGGGGGATCTTCTTCCGAAGATGATGGAGAGCGAAACGCCTCCCCCTGCCTCCCTGCCTCATGGGGCAGACGACCCTGAGGTGTCGTCGCGGAGGATTTCTCCTGATCCGCCAAGGCCAGAAGGTAAACCTTCGGCCACCCAAAATCCGGAGTATTCGGCTCCTAAGGAGAGCAATAAAACGAGTCCGGGGCTGTCCGGTGCCCAACCGGACGCACTGATGGGTCTTCTGGAGCACGCGGCCATCTCAGAGGCGCATCATACTTTAATGGGCACGGTGGTTGAGAGGATTTCATCTGCCAAAAGTGGGTTGCATGAAGCTTTTACGAGCCTGCTAAGAGGCTTTGAGGTACGCAAAGTAATATATGTATTTTGACGGTACCGCACACGCTAGGTGTGCTCTATACATTTAGTAGCCCCTGAGACTCTGGTTGCTGTCCAGAGGCGTCAAACAGAGGATCATAGTCCCAGGTAATGATCGTGCTGCTTTTATGTGCTGGCAGCTGAGGGTCCGGTGGCTGGCCGGACTGCTGAGTTTACCGAACTGAAGCGGCAGCTTGATGCGGCAGATGCCGACATCGCGCTTGTGAACAGGCGGCTTGACGAGGCATAGGGTATGTATTTTCGGGCGGTCAATCAATATTAAGAGGAGCATGATGCTAGTATCTATAATATGCTGTGACTGCAGATGGAGCTGCCGTCGTGGAGACCCTTCGGGCAGAACTTGCCCGAGCCAAGGAACAAGCTAGGAGAAGTGATGCGGCTGCCCTAAAGGCGGCCGAAGAGTTAAGAGCCGAACAGGCTGCTCATCGCCAGAGCAAAGATAAAATAGCCAAGATGGCTGTGGAGCTGAAAGATGCCGCCGGCCGATATGAGCTTCTTGAAAAGGAAAGCCAAGCGAAAGCGGCTGACCTGAAGAAAGCCATGGGAGTAGCAAAGGAAACCCGCTCTAAAATCAGAGCGGCGAAGGAGGAGCTCCGTCAGGCCGGAGATATCACGGCTGGGAAGCCCTTTTTGTTGCGGACGAAGTTCGGAGATCCGAAGTATGCCCCTCTGGATCAATTATGGAGTGCTGCAGACGCATACTCGGATTTGGCAATGAGTGTTGCTGATGCGACTGAGTTTTTCAAAGATCAGGGAGATCATGAAGTGGAAAGGTTGTTCTGGTCGCAGTTTAGTGCTCCAACGCGTCTGCTGCTGTTAACTGAACAAATGGCCGAGTGGGCCGAGCTCCATAGGTTGTCCAGACTTGCCATGAGGTCTGTCGTGGATCATCTTTGGCCAAAGGGACCAAGGCCGAATAGTTATTTTGGTTTAGTGCAACGATTCCTTGGTGCTGTGCCGCATATCGACGCTGTAAAGAGGTCGGTGTGCATAGAGGGTGCGCGGATGGCTCTTGCCCGTGTTAAGACATACTGGGCAGAGATGGAGGCCACCGCTATTGCAACCCGGGGTCCGGCCGTAGGCCAGGTCCCGGTCGAGCATTATTTTGAAGAAGTCCTAGAAGGCGCTCGTTTAATAGAGGCTCAGTGCTCGAAGAGTATCATGTTCGAGTGACATGTATCCCAATTGTAAAAACAATGCTATTTGGATTAGAAAGGTTGTGTTTATACTTTTGCCTGAAAGTATTATGATGCCTCCTATGCGGCCGTTTATGTATGTATATAACCTGAAAGTTTGCTGTCGTCGGCTTCAGCCCCCACGCATATAATGCAGGGGTGTTCAGAAAAGCGCGTATTCACACTTGATCCAACGTCTTGGTCCATTAAGGAGGTGATGGCGCGGTGAACAAGGAAATCGGACTATATAGCTTTAACACTTTCACTTAGCCATAGGAGCTTGATGGTGGGGCTACTATACAGCCGCTGGTACTTCCGCGCTCATCCGAATACGGTGCGCGTACATACATGACCGGGAAACCGGTCCTTCGTTAATGGGGAGGAATCGCGAGGATTCCGCTGAGTCATCGAGTGGTTGACCAGTCTCGCGCTTTATCATGACAGTCAGTTTTCGGCTTTCTCTACTGAGGTGCTCATCCAGATGAACCAGGGCACAATCGCAGCAGTTCTCCCGGTGCCACCTTAGCCGATAGAGCGGAATGTAAGGTAGCAAGACACGGTTGCCGGGCAAACCCAACTATTGACCAAAGAGATGATTCGGAGCTGATGCATATAAGGCCAAACTCGCGACACCGAACACTCCCTAAGGTATTCGGACTTTACAACATATACTGGGCTGAGTAACGCCCTCGATAATGAGCCCTGAATTTCCAGGTACGTGCATTAGTCTGACATGACAAAATGCCAATAACGCCAGCATCCCTCTCGGTTGTGTTGAGTATCCGGAGGGTGTGAAGCAACAAGAGACAGTAAAAAAGGTTTACACAGGGTCTTAATCTAAAAAGAAACCTTTGAGTGGGGACCTGCTGCACGTCTGCGCCTGTGTCTCCGTTGTGCCGTATCCCGGAAGGGTGTAGCACGATGATCATCTGTAAAAGAGAAAAACCCAGGTGAAAGCCTTCATGCGAAAAATTGGTTATTCTTAATGAACCATTGAAATGAGATCTATTATTGTATTAATAGGGTCAAGCCGAACTGTAGCCCTTTTTACATGCGGGAAGCCCCTAGCACCACCTATGGGGGTATATTCCTCGACCCAATCTCAGGTTTATCTGAGCTGCTATAGCTAGTTGTGCGCCGGACTCGTATAACCGTGTCCACGGTCTTGACGACCATTAATTCATTCTGGTTGGAGAGGCCGTTCAGTGTTCGGCTGCTAGAGCCGCCACGTATTCCTCCGCACGTAAGGAACGCTCTGTGTTTCCGCTAACTGCGATGATGCCACGTGGACCGAGCATCTTAAGCTTAAGATAAGCGTAATGCGGTACTGCATTAAAACGAGCGAAGGCCGTTCTTCTGACTAGTGCATGAAAGCCGCTTCGGAATGGAGCGATGTCGAAGGTTAATTCTTCGCGTCGGAAGTTGTCGGGAGAACCGAATACAACCTCTAGCACTAGAGAGACTGTGCAGCTGGCCTCTGGGCCTGGTATTACTCCTTTAAAGGTATTATTGCTTTGGCTGATTCTTGTCGGGTCTATCCCCATTTTTCGGACAGTGTCCTGATATATCAGATTAAGACTACTGCTGCCGTCCATAAGGACTCGGGTGAGATGGTATCCGTCAATTATTGGGTCTAGCACCAAGGTAGCCGATCCTCCGTGCCAGATATTAGTCGGGTGATCCCTGCGATCGAAAGTGATCGGGCAGGCCGACCAAGGGTTCAACTTGGGGGTGAAGGGCGCCACGGTGTATGCGTCTCGGAGTGCGCGTTGGCGCCTCCTCTTCGGTATGTGAATTGCATAGATCATGTTCACTGTTTTGACCTCTGGCGGGAATTTTTCCTGTTCCCCAGTGTTCGGCTGGCGAGGCTCGTCCTCGTCTTCACTTGGTGTCTCCCTCCCCTTGTGGTCGGCATTTAGCTTGCCGGCCTGCTTGAAGACCCATCATTCTCTATTGGTATGATTTGCAGGTTTGTCGGAGGTGCCATGAATCTAACATAATCTGTCTAGAATCTTGTTTAGGCTGGACGGTCCATCTCTGCTGCCTTTAAATGGCTTTTTCCGTTGACCGGGTCAAGAGCCCCTGAATCCGGCGTTTATCGCCGTATTGTCTGGGCTGTCTTCATTCTTTCGACGCTTGGTTTTATTGTGTCGCGGTTTCCCGTTGCCATCCCTGACTTCGGATGTGCCTGGGTCGCTGGTGCCGCTACGGGCCAGCCAACTGTCTTCGCCCAGCAAAAGTGGGTCATAAGGCTTGTTAGGGCT
The DNA here is from genome assembly GCF_002575655.3 of Aegilops tauschii subsp. strangulata. NCBI lineage: Eukaryota > Viridiplantae > Streptophyta > Magnoliopsida > Poales > Poaceae > Aegilops > Aegilops tauschii. Next base: position 395,284,223 of record NC_053035.3, read on the forward strand.
GCCATTGTCCTCGGTTTCTCCTGGCCGAGGTGTGTGGCGAGCCATTCGTCCCGGACACTGTGTTTGAAGCCGCTAAGGCTTCAGCATCCGGGCAGTCGACGATTTGATTCTTCTTGAGAAATCTGTTCCAAAGCTTTCAAGCTGACTCTCTGGGCTGTTGAATTATGTGACTTAAATCGTCTGCATCCGGAGGTCGGACATAGGTCCCTTGAAAATTAGCCCTAAAAGCATCCTCAAGCTCTTCCCAACTTCCAATTGAGTTTTCGGGGAGACTTTTCAGCCAGTGCCGAGCTGGTCCTTTCAACTTGAGGGGCAGGTATTTGATGGCGTGGAGATCATCTCCGCGAGCCATGTGAATGTGAAGCATAAAGTCCTCAATCCAAACCCCAGGGTCCGTCATTCCGTCATATGCCTCTATGTTCACGGGTTTGAATCCCTCTGGAAATTCATGATCCAGCACCTCATCGGTGAAGCATAGGGGTTGCGCGGCATCCCTGTATTTGGTTGTGTCATGGCATTCTTCTGATTGTTGTGGTGTTCGGTTTTGATTCCGAGCTGTTATTCGGTCAGTATAGTCGTTTGGTCGGCCATGATTCTGTGCCGGAGCGCGCTTCCTAGATCCGTAGATGGACCTGGCCATATCGGCTTTTTCAAGCGGGTCGTCACGTAAATCGTACGCTGACTTGTGTGTGACGTCGTTAGCCGCCCTATCGCGGCCACGGGGTGGTCGGTCCGGCCGATCAGCCATTTTATTTTTCGGCTGAATGGGCTTTAAAGCCTCGTCGTCGAATTCAGGCAGCACACTACAGGAAATACCTATTTTGCCGTCTGCCACGGCGGACGGCAAAGGCATGAACGGCGGACGGCAAAGGCCTTTGCCGTCAGCCCCGGACGGCAAAAGGCTCCGGCAAAGTAGGCTACGGTAAACAGCTACTTTGCCGTCTGCTTCCTGGCGGCTGACGGCAAAGGCCCTTTGCCGTCAACCGCGGACTGCAAAGAGAGCGGACGGCAAAAATTGTGCTCTCAGTCCGTTAAGTGGCTAACGGCAGGCCTTTGCCGTCCGCCAGCGGACGGCAAATTTTCTAGTGCCTTTGCGGTCCGCCAGCGGACGGCAAACTTTCTAGTGTCTTTATCCGTCCGCCGTATGATGTCATCTACACGTCACCACATGGCAGGCCTTTGCCGTCCGCCGCTGACGGCAAACTCTTTTACTCTTTGCCGTCTGCCACTGTAGGCAAATTGACCAAATGGGTCAGCTCCCAGGAAGCACAGCTGGATGCCACGTGGCCTCTTTGCCGTCCGCGGTAGACGGCAAAGAGCCCTTTGCCGTCGGTGGCAGACGGCAAAGAGCCTGCATATTGGCTCTTTTTTCTGTTTTTTATTAAATCCAACAATTTTCATCACAAATATATATGACATATATAGATATATTTCACAACGCCATTACAGAGCAAACATATAAGATATCCAACACATAACTTCATCATACATAGTTCCATCATACATAGCAAGTTCAACATAGAGGCATCCAACCATATATATTACAATAGTTTCATCCAATGATACATGCATAGTTCAATGATACAAAAGAAACAGAGAAAGGGATAAGGAGCACTCCATCTATGCAAGCTTTCGTCAAGTGAATGAAATCTGCAAAATGAAAAATAAGAAAGTTAGAAATAGGTGACTAGAACAAGAAGAAGACTAGAACAAGAAGAGTATGTCATTTATGGGCTAACTTACGTGAAATGGATCATATATGAGCTAACTAAGTTGAAATGGGTCGTTTATGAGCTAACTAAGGTCAAATGGATCGTTTTTGAGGTAACTAAGGTGAAATGGATCGTTTTTAGCTCACTTAGGTCAAATGGATCATTTATGAGCTAACTTAGTTGAAATGGATCGTTTTTGAGCTAACTTTGTTGAAATGGATCATTTAGGAGCTAATTTAGTTGAAATGGATCTTTTTGAGCTAAATTTGTTGAAATGGATCATTTATGAGCTAATTTAGTTGAAATGGATCTTTTTGAGCTAACTTAGGTGAAATGGATCATTTAAGAGCTAATTTAGGTGAAATGGATCGTTTTTTAGCTAACTTGGTGAAATGGATCGTTTATGAGATAACCTAGAATAGAAGTTCATAAATTGCTTCAACTCTCCCATAATACTCGGTACCTCCTTCGCCGATAGCAGATACACAACAATTTTTAGACTTTCGGTCGGCCATAGATAGCTCTTTGCCATAGGTACGAAAGCGATACCCGTTGATGTCGTATTTGTCAAATGAACGGACCTTATAGTCAAAACCATTAGCGACTTGTCTCAATTCGGCGTCCATAGACTCTGAATTAGCCTACAAGTTTAATATGAAAGGATTGTTGCATTACGCACAAATTAGCGAATGAAACCGGGATAGCCGCCTACAAATTAGCCTACAAGTCTAATAGTAATTACCGTTTGTTTGAACCAAGAGATGAAACTGGGATAGCCGCCTCCTTGCTTTGCGAGAAGCTCATACTCTTCGACAGAATCCTTTTGGATCACCGCTCCATACGAGAATAAGGCGACGTATCGACTGTATGAAATATCCAGGAATAAGAGCAGTTCAAAGGAAATAGAAGTTGCGAAACTATGTACCGAGAACTTACTCGATGTACGCCGCACTTCTATCAGGTTGTTGAAGATATACAACGAAATGGTCCGCCATTGTTCGTTATCCAAAGATACTGGATTTGAAACACTGGCTGGTGCGAGATTCCCTTTGAATAGGCTGAGGTTGGATCCACCCTTTTTAGGGTCGTCAGCATTGTACCGAGGCTTCGGATTATGCAAATGATGATTTTTGGCTTCGTAGTGTGCTGTCACGAAGTTTGACGCCTCCTCAGTGATGAATGCCTCAGCCATCGATGCTTCAATTCTACGTTTATTTTTACATTTTTGTCGAAGCGTCTTCTGCATCCTCTCAGTTGGGTAGCACCAACGATTTTGCACGGGCCCCCCCAATCTTGCCTCGGTCGGGAGATGCAAAATCAAATGTTGCATTGGATTAAAGAAGCCCGGTGGAAAGATTTTCTCTAACTTGCAGATCAACTCCGGCGCCAACTCTTCCATTTCTTCTAGCACGCCAGGCGATAGTTCTTTCGCACAAAGAACACGGAAGAAATAGCTGAGTTCTGCCAGTACTAGCCATTCATCCTCAGGGATGAAGCCACGCAACATCACCGGCATTACCCGCTCAATCCATATGTGCCAATCATGACTCTTGAGACCAAATATCTTCAATTTATCAAGACTGGCTCCCCTCTGTAGATTCGCTGCATACCCATCGGGGAACATCAACTGCATTTTCACCCACAAGATAATTTCCCTCATAGCTGGCCTTCCAAGATTGAACCATGCCTTTGGCTTCGTCCAGTTCTGCTTTCCTTTCGGTTCTTTCATGTTTTGTAACGGCCTATCACATAGCGCCTCCAGATCGACTCTAGCCTTAGTATTATCCTTTGACTTCCCATCTATGCCGAATAATGTACCAAAAAGTTCCTCGGCGATATTCTTCTCAGTGTGCATCACGTCGATGTTGTGTGGGCAAAGGAGGTCTTTGAAGTAAGGCAGATCCCATAAGCATGTTTTGTGAGTCCAGGCGTGCTTAGAATTATACCCCTTGAAGTACCCTGGACGCTCTGGATCTGGCTCGAGAGCATTTAACTGATCCAGGGTCTGTTGGCCTGTCAATGTAGGTGGTGCAGAGTTTTTGACAACTCTACCTCTGATGAAGTTCTTCTTGTCTTTCCTGAACTTATGGCGAGGATTCAGGAACTGTCTATGCATGTCGAAGCAAGAAAACTTGCGACCGGCCTGAAGCCAACGAAACTCAAGAGCTCCCTTGCATGTGGGGCACGGGAACCTTCCATGCACACACCAGCCAACGAATAGCGCATACGCCGGCAAGTCATGCGTCGAGTACATGTACCAGACACGCATTAGGAAGTTCCGTTTGCTATAGGCGTCGTATGTCTTGAACCCATTATCCCAGGCTTCTTGCAATTCGTCCTTAAGCGGTTGCATGTACACATTCATATTTTTCCCCGGATAGTTGGGCCCTGGAATTATCAACGTCAGGAAAATGTTCTTTCTTTGCATAATCTGTCCGGGGGGAGATTGAGTGGAAAGACAAATACGGGACAACAACTGTATTGGGCTGCCATCATACCAAACACACTGAACCCATCTGTGCTGATGCTGACTCGAGGATGCCTCGAATCTGCCGCTTTTTCACCATGTAATTCATCAAACTTTTTCCACGCAACACCATCCGATGTGTGTACAATCATCAGATTCCCATCTGCATCTAGTTTGGTTCTTTTGCCCGTTTTGTGCCATGTCATCTGTCTGGCCGTCTCTTCGACCATGAAAAGACGTTGAAGCCTTGGTACGATTGGCATATACCGAAGAACACTAACGGGGATTTTGGTCTGTGTCTTCTCACCCATACCGTTGTCTACCACAACATACCTGGAAGACTTGCAAATGGGACAATAGTTCAAGTCCGCATAGTCAAGCCTAAACAAGACACATCCTTTCTCACAGGCATGTATCTTATCATAGGGCATCTTCAGTGCACAGAGGATTTTGTCCGACTGGTACAGGTTTGCAGGCATTACATGGCCTTTGGGTAGAAAGCGTCCAAATACTGTCATCATTGCATCGTAGCATTCTCTGCCCAAGTTGAACTGAGCCTTCAGAGCCATTACTTGTGAGATGGCATCCAACTGACAAAGCTCAGTGTGCTCATGGAGCGGACGTTTTGAAGACTCCAACATTTCATTGAAGGCCTTTGCAGATTCCTCCATCTCCTCATCCGAATCCCGAGCATCATCAAAGTCTTGCACCATGTTTTCCATCCCGGTACCATGCTCGTCGTTGCGACGACGATCCACCTCAGCTCGGTCACGTTGGGCAGACTCACCATGAAATGTCCACACCGTATAATCGGGCGTAAAACCACTCTTCTGCAGGTGTTTGCCCATTTCAGCCTCTGTCCTCTTTTCCCAATTGCCGCACCATAAACAGGGGCACCAGGTTTTCCTCTGGCCATTTTGCAAATGCGGCTCGCACAAACCCCTTGGTTTTTGTGAACCATTCAGTGCTCCATTTGTTCTGACCAGTGTGACCGGTGTACATCCATGCACGATCACTCATCTTGACTTTCAGAGCTACTAGACACACAACAAATATATATATATAATTCACCATGTATATATTCATCAGTTGATCTACTTTGTCAATTTTATTACGTCCATGCAACCTACACTCTAATAGGTAATGATAGGTCCTAATCCCACCCGAGTATGTTTAGATTGGGTTCATTTTCCCATGCTATGCTCCGGATCCTACGCAAAATTTCGGCAGCACCTCCCCGCTGTTCTCCTGATACACGTCTCTGCAATAAACAGAGAGGATGTGTACCCGGAGAACAACAGGGGAGGCACTGACGAAATTTATGCGTCGGATCCGGAGCAAAGCATATGGGAAAACGAACCCAATCTAAACATACTCGGGCTGTCCATGGATAGCGTTGGCCAATTCGAAAGAATCAAGGTTATAAATATGCAAATGCATGCATATTTATAACTATGACGCTTTCGAACGGGAGACACATATTGGTTACGCATACTGATGATTCAAGACACATATATAGCTAGCTATCAAGTTTCATCGGAATAGATCAAATAATTAATGGGGAGGAGGACATGTCATTTGTGCTCACCCACGAACGAAGGGGCAGAGCTCGTCAAACGCACGGCGAGGTCGTCAAACACCAAACCTCGCAGCGATGAAACAACTGCACATTTAAAACTACCCGATCAACACAATTATATATGATGTTTTTCATAACAAAATCGAAAGATATATGACCTAACTAATAATTCACAAATATATGACCCCGTCGGCTTCTGGAAGGCCAAACAACACCTTTTCGGGAGGTGTCGGGGGTCGGGGTGTCGTGTCGGTCTCGGGGTGCCGTGTCGGGGTCGGGGTCGGGGTGCCGGGTCGGGGTCGGGGTGCCGTGTCGGTGTCGGGGTCGGGGTGTCGGGTCAGGCTCGGGGTCGGGGTGTCGGGGTCGGGGTCGGCGTCCGGGTCTCGGGGTCGGGGTGTCGGGTCGGGGTGCCGGGTCGGGGTCGGGGTGCCGTGTCGGTGTCGGGGTCGGGGTGTCGGGTCAGGCTTGGGGTCGGGGTCTCGGGTCGTGGTGCCAGGTCGGGGTGTCGGGTCGGGGTGTCGGGTCGGGGTCGGGGTGTCGGGTCGGGGTGCCGGGTCGGGGTCGGGGTGCCGTGTCGGTGTCGGGGTAAGGGTGGGTGTGGTGTCAGGGTGTCGGTGTCGGGGTGTCGTGTCGGTGTCGGGGTCGGGGTCTCGGGGTCGGGGTGTCGGGTCGGGGTGCCGGGTCGGGGTCGGGGTGCCGTGTCGGGGTCGGGGTGTCGGGTCAGGCTCGGGGTCGGGGTGTCGGGGTCGGGGTGCCGGGTCGGGGTCGGGGTGCCGTGTCGGTGTCGGGGTCGGGGTGTCGGGTCAGGCTCGGGGTCAGGGTGTCGGGGTCGGGGTTGGGGTCGGGATGTCGGGGTCGGGGTCTAGGGGTCGGGGTGTCGTGTCGGGGTGCCGGGTCCGGGTCGGGGTGCCGGGTCGGGGTCGGGGTGCCATGTCGGGTCGGGGTTTTTCCTCTTTTTTCCTTTTCTTCTTCTTCCTATTCTTCCTTTTCTTCCTTTTTTTTCCTTCTTCTTCTTCTTCTTCTTCTTCTTCTTCTTCTTCTTCTTCTTCTTCTTCTTCTTCTTCTTCTTCTTCTTCTTCTTCTTCTTCTTCTTCTTCTTCTTCTTCTTCTTCTTCTTCTTCTTCTTCTTCCTCCTCCTTTCCTTTTTCCTCTTCTTCTTCTCCTCCTCTCCTCTTTTTTCTTCTTCTTCTTCCTCTTCTTCTTTTTTCTTCTCCTCTTCCTCTTCTTCTTCTTCCTTTCCTTTTTCCTCTTCTTCTTCTCCTCCTCTCCTCTTTTTTCTTCTTCTTCTTCCTCTTCTTCTTTTTTCTTCTCCTCCTCCTCTTCTTCTTCTTCCTTTCCTTTTTCCTCTTCTTCTTCTCCTCCTCTCCTCTTTTTTCTTCTTCTTCTTCCTCTTCTTCTTTTTTCTTCTCCTCCTCCTCTTCTTCTTCTTCCTTTCCTTTTTCCTCCTCTTCTTCTTCTCCTCCTCTCCTCTTTCTTCTTCTTCTTCTTCTTCTTCTTCTTCTTCCTCTTCTTCTTTTTCCTTCTCCTCCTCCTCTTCTTCTTCTTCTTCTTCCTTTCCTTTTTCCTCTTCTTCTTCTCCTCCTCTCCTCTTTTTCTCTTCTTCTTCTTCTTTCCTCAAACTAAACTAAACCTAAAACTAAACCTAAACCTAAAACTACAACTAAAACTAAATCTAAACTAAAACAAAAAAACAAAAAAACAAAAAAAAGGAGGGGGGCTCACCTGGGGCGCGGGGCGGCGGGGGGCCGGGGCGGGGGGGGGGGCGACGGGGCGGTGGGGCGGCGGGGCCCCGGGGCGGCGGAGAGCCGGGGCGGCGGGGCGACGGGGCAGCGGGGGCGACGGGGCGGCGGGGGCGACGGGTGGTGGGGCGACGGCGGGCGACGGGCGGTGGGGCGGCGGGGCCCCGGGGCGGCAGCGAGTGGTGGGGGCGGCGGCGGCGGTGGGGTGGGAGGAGAGAACGGCGAGAGAACAGAGTAACGGGCGGGGGGGTACGGGCCGTTAGGTAGTGCAATCTTTGTCGTCCGCCTCTCTTTGCCGTCCGCCCTTTTGCCTCTTTGCCGTCTGCTGGCAGAGGGCAAAGAGGTGGGCCATTAAGTTTTTTCCAAACGGGCGAGGGGTGGGGGCCACCACTCTCTTTGCCGTCTGCCAGCGGACTTTGCCGTCTGCTGGCAGACGGCAAAGAGCCCGCAGATGGCAAAGAGCTTCTTTGCCGTCTGCCATTTCTTTGCCGTCTGCTTTTGGGTAGCTGATGGCAAAGAGCTTCTTTGCCGTCAGCTAGCAGACGGCAAAGAGCTAGCAGATGGCAAATTAGCTGATTCCAGTAGTGGCAGTTTGCGCTTTGGATAGCTCTTTGTGTGGCGACTGCCACCATACTTTTCTTCGGTGTCAAGCACCTTGTTCCATCTGCTGTTGAGCGTATTCTGCGCGGCCTTAAGCCTTTGCTTCTGCTTCTTCAGGCTCCTCGCGGTGGCAATGAGCCTTCTATGGAGGATCTCGTGTTCCAAGTGCCTTTCCGGGATGATGTGTGCATCATCGTCCGGACTATTCTCCTCTCCGGAGACAGGTTGATGAGTTTTACCCTCGGCGTCGCCGTGATCGGACAGCGGCTCCGTACTATGTTCACCGTCCGCTGGCTCATCCTGCTCCATCGCTGGGTTCATGTGGTTGTCGTTTCCTTTGGAGTCGACCGGGGTATTATTCTTTCCTGCGCTGTTATCACTGTTTTTGCTGAGGCGGGATTTGGAGCGGCACCTATGTCGTCGCTTTGGTTGCTTTTCGAGGGAATTATCCTTCGCTGCATCCTTCCGTTCTTTGTCGTTGTTTTCTTTGGGTGTATCCACCATGTATATATCATATGATGTAGTGGCTGTCCAGTGCCCTGTGGGCCGTGGTTCCTGTTCCTCTCCTGCATCGTCGTCCATACCGTCGATGTCTTCGGAGTCGAAATTAAGCATGTCGATTAAGTCATCGACAGTGGCTATTAAGTGGGTGGTGGGTGGGGAACGAATTTCTTCGTCGTCCGCTTCCCACTCGAGCCGGACATAGTTCGGCCAAGGATCTCCTGACAAGGAGAGGGACCTTAATGAGTTTAGCACGTCGCCCAAGGGCGAGTACTGAAAGCTATCCGCGGAGGTAAACTCCATGATCAGTGCCCAATCAGATTCGATAGGCACGGAAGCAAGCGGTTCGTAGCCTGTGGCCGGGGACGAATCCAATGGTCCGGTGACACAGCTCTCATAGGAGGTGAAGTCAGTATTCGGCTCTATCGCCGCTGAATGCGCGGCCTCCGTGACGGGGTCTATCCACCCGTCCTCGGACGGCACGATCTGCTCTGGATTGAGGGCCGGAGTAGCCGCAGGTGTGATCTCCCAAACACCGTCCGACGGCAGAGCTAAGTCACGCTCGTCGCGACTGTGCGGCGCACCTGACATGGGCTCGAATCCATCGAAGATCAAGTCTCCGCGGATGTCGGCAGTATAGTTCAAGCTTCCAAACCTGACTTGATGGCCAGGGGCGTAGCTATCGATCTGCTCCAGATGGCCAAGCGAGTTGGCCCGCAGTACGAAGCCGCCGAATACGAAGATTTGTCCGGGGACAAAAATCTCACCCTGGATCACATCGTTATCGATGATCGAAGAGCCATTAAGCCTTACCGTGACAGCACAGTGGAACTCACAATGAAAGCACCAATGTCGGTGTCAAAACCAGTGGATCTCAGGTAGGGGGTCCCAAATTGTGCGTCTAAGGCTAATGGTAACAGGAGGCGGGGGACACAATGTTTACCCAGGTTCGGGCCCTCTCGATGGAGGTAATACCCTACTTCCTGCTTGATTGATCTTGATGATATGAGTATTACAAGAGTTGATCTACCACGAGATCGTAGAGGCTAAACCCTAGAAGCTAGCCTATGATTATGATTGTGATTGTTGTCCTACGGACTAAACCCTCCGGTTTATATAGACACCGGAGGGGGCTTGGGTTACACAGAGTTGGTTACAAGGGAGGAGATCTACATATCCGAATCGCCAAGCTTGCCTTCCACGCAAAGGAGAGTCCCACCCGGACACGGGACGAAGTCTTCAATCTTGTATCTTCATAGTCCAATAGTCCGGCCAAAGTATATAGTCCGACAGTCCGAGGACCCTCTAATCCAGGACTCCCTCAGTTGGCACACATTTTCATCTTGACTCTTCGGTAGAAATTTTGGGGCACTCTTTGAAGTTCTTTGTGTTGGTTTGAATAGATGAATCTGAGATTGTGTGATGCATATCGTACAATCGAACCCGCAGATACTTGTGGTGACATTAGGGTTTTGGTTGATGTGTGTCTTCAGGTATTATTCTAGTACAAACTCTAGGGCTGTTTGTGACACTTATAGGAATAGCCCAATAGATCGATCAGAAAGAATAACTTTGAGGTCGTTTCGTACCCTACAATAATCTCTTCGTTTGTTCTGCACTATTAGTGACTTTGGAGTGACTCTTTGTTGCATGTTGAGGGATTGTTATATGATCTAATTATGTTATCATTGTTGAGAGAACTTGCCCTAGTGAAAGTACGAACCCTAGGCCTTGTTTCGAAGCATTGCAATAATTTTCAGCTTGCCCAATAGTTCGTTCCGTGAAAACACAACCAGCACAACTATCTAGGAAGTCCCTAGAAGCATCGGTTAGTCCATTATAGAAGATATCAAGTATTTCATTTTTCTTAAGAGGATGATCAGGCAAAGCATTAAGCAATTGGAGAAGCCTCCCCCAAGCTTGTGGGAGACTCTCATCTTTAATTTGCACAAAGTTAAATATTTCCTGCAAGGCAGCTTGTTTCTTACGAGCAGGGAAATATTTTTCAGAGATGTAATAAATCATATCTTGGGGACTACGGACACAACTAGGAGCAAGAGTATTGGACCAAGCTTTAGCATCACCCTTTAATGAGAACGGAAATAATTTGAGGATATAGTAATAGTGAATTTTCTCCTCATGAGCAAAAAGGGTGGCTATGTCATTCAACTTAGTAAGATGTGCCACAACAGTTTAAGTTTCATAACCATGGAAAGGATCAGATTCAACCAAAGTAATTAACTTTGGGTTGACAAAGAATTCATAATCCTTGTCATCAATAAAGATAGGTGAAGTAGCAAACTCAGGATCACATTTCATTCTAGCATTCAAAGATCTTTCTTTATACTTGCTTAATAATTTTTCTAGATCATATCTATCCTTACAAGCAAGAATATCTCTAGTTGCGTCCTCACCCATAACATAACCTTCCGGTACCTTTGGCAATTCATATCTAGGAGGGCTAGTTCTAATAGGTGTTTTGAGATTTTCAGTTTCAACAATCTCATGCTGTCTTACTCTAGCAATTTGTTCATCAAGAAATTCACCTAGTGGCACATTATCATCAAGCAAGGTACTAGCATCATCATGAGTAGCATTCATAGCAGAAGAAGCATCATCAATAACTTGCGACATATTAGAATTGATAGCATGTGGCGGTGTTACAAGTCTACTTATAACAGAAGGTTAATCTAAAGCGGAGCTGGATGGCAGTTCCTTACCTCCCCTCGTCTTAGAGGGAAAATGTCAGGACCCCGATTCCAAGTCACACCGATCTAGCCTGTAAGACCTCATATCACTTTGCGGCCTCACGCACGGTACTCCCACGGGTGTCGCCTTACCATGGCCCGGGACCGTTTGCGCCTTTTGGCTCACGTATATGACAATGTTGCTAGCATCCATATGACAGAGAACCCGGGCCGACATGGCTAGTCGTGAACCCAAAGCGGCACTAACGTACGGGGACAGGCATACATGAATCAACATCGAACGTGTCGGTCAGCAGCGTGTGAATCCGGGCTGTAGCACTGGGCTAACAGGACTCCGGGAACCCGAGCTTTAGCAGGCTAGGCAGGACTCCGGATGTCACCGCGTGACATTTCCCCGAAGGGACAGACACAGGAACGATATGAAACACATGCCGGCCAGTCAAGTGTCCAGAGCAGTAGTGCTGGGCTAGCAGGACTCCGGTGAACCGGGCTGTAGCGGACTACTATGGCTCAAGGAGGCACTAGACTACATTTCCCCATAAGAGAGGCTGCCAAGGATAAACAACTAGATTGTCGGATCCCACACATTCCAAGCATTTCAATCATACACACAATATGCTCGATATGTGCAAATACAACATGGCATCACAACAAAACTCTACAACTCAAAGTACTTTATTTAAAGGGCTCCGGAGAGCCTTATATAACATGTTCATACAGATAGGGGTCACATGACCCGACACTCAGGTCATACAATCATACAAACACATGCGGAAGCAACTTGTCTGGGTACAGACACTAGGAGAAAGAAGGCTTGACGAAGCCTATCTATCTATGTAGGCGCTTCACAAGCCTAGATCACCACCTGGGTGGCAAGTCACCCGTCGTCGTTGAGTTCTACATAGAACCCATCGGAAGGGGCGGTGTTGTCGTCTGAAAACAGTAATTGAAGCAACATGAGTACAAAGGTACTCAACAAGTCTTACAACAGCTCCTACTATACATGTTCATTCTCAAGAAGGTAGTGGAGTTATTGCAGCAAGCTAGCTTTGACCCTTGGCTAAGCTATCCTATGAGACACCACTTGTAAAATAGTTTTCGCACACGAGTCCACTAATCACCATCTCAATACTCCACCGTGGATCCTCCCTCGTCATCCCACGAGAGAGCCATCCGCGGTACTCACACTTATCTTGAGGCTTTTCGTAGTATCCATTTACTTGTCTATGAACTGCATAAGCGACCAAGTAGTCCTTTACCGCGGACGCGGCTATTCGAATAGTTTTATACCCTGCAGGGGTGTACTTCGTCACACACGCTCTCACCACTTACCGTTGCTACACGACATGTACTCGGCAACCTTCAAGCGGAAGCCCAACGTGGGTGTCGGCCACAGCCTACCTAAACACTCAAGTCTCTAGTCCAGGTTTATCGCCTATTCAGGTTCCATCCGCATGGAGTCCGGCCGAGGTTTCCACATACGGCCCCAAACGATGTGTGCAGGGTTCCCGAACACCAAACGGGCGACTCGGTACACCGTGCCACAAGCCTACCGCATCACAGCCCACCCCTTGGTCAGCGCTGTCCACGGCCTCCAGCTTACTACAAACACCAGAAACTACGTGCAACTCCTGGACAGAGGACAAGGGTGATTAAGAAGCCGAGGGGGTCCATTGGTTTCGGGCCCAATGCGTGGTAGTAGCTAAATCTTAAATCACGCATACAGATCTCAGTTCTTAGGGATGGTCTCAATGAAACAACCCACCATGTACTCCTACATGGCCTCCCATCGATACCTTTACCAAATCGTATTCAACACCTCACTCTCATTACCGACACACGCTTTCACTCTAGTTCATCACCCTGATGAGCCAGACCTGACACGACTATAAGCGTAGCAAGCATAGCATTGTAGGAACACAACATGGCTCAAGCAACTCCTACACATGCTAGTGGGTTTCATCTAGTTACTGTGGCAATGACAGGTCATGCAAAGGAAAGTGGGTTCAACTACCGCAACACACAGCAGTTTGAATCGCGTTGTCTTAATGCAGTAAATGAGAGCAGAAGCGAGAAGATGGGTTTGTATCGAAATGATCAATGGGTTGCTTGCCTGACGGAGTGGTGGTGGGAAACTGCCCTTCAGTTGGATACTCGTGAATATCCTCGGAGGCAGGACCTACCACGATGAACACAACGAAGCGCAATCAACACCAAGCAAGTGCAACAATATGATGCATGCATGAGACATGGCAAAATGGATGTATTGGGCTAATGCAACTAAGACCAGATGGGTTTGGACTATTTTGAATCAAAGATTCAAATTCCAAGTTCATAAATGGCCCATGTTAGTGATTTATCTTGTTCTGCATTAAACAGCAGGTTAATTTGCTTAAACATGCATGAAACCAGTACAGATGGATAGAATGGATTTTTCTGATCATTTTTCATATATAAATCTTTCCATTCTGAGCTATAGATTATTTTCTATGAATTTTTGAAGTTTGTGATATTTTCTAGAATTTCCTGTATAAGAATAATTCCAGTAATTAAATTACTTATTGCGTCAGCAGTGTGTCATGATGACATCAGCAAGTCAACTGGGCGGTCCAGGTCAAACCTGAACGGTGGGACCCGTCTGTCAGTGTCATAGGGCTAATCCCATTTTAGTTAACCTAAACTAGGAAATTAACAGGGGCTGGCCCACATGTCAACGACCCAGGGGAGTCAAACCCCTCGTCAACGGGCCTAACATGCCGGCGGTTAGCCGCCGGCGAGGTCAGCGGCGCTCCTGTGCCTCGGGTTTGCTCTAAGGGGCACCGTTCGAGGCGCCGTTGGGCTCTACGGGTAGCTGACGCAACGGCGCGTCCGTTGGTGGCCGTGGTTGGGCCTGGGGTGGCCGGAGTCGACGGCGGCGAGCTCTTTTGTGGCCGCCGGAGTTCGGGTGCCGACGAAAACGACGACACGGTGCACGGGAGGATCAATGGTTAGTCTCTACGGGTGCTGCATGTGCTCACGAAGATGACAGGCATATGCACTGGACCATTTGGTCACCGGAGCCTCGTCGGCGACGAGCTCATGCAGCGGCGTGTGCGGTTCTACTGGTTACGGTCGAAGCAAAGGGCGGCAGCAAGAATGAGAGGATGGGGAAGGGGCAAAAGCTCACGGCAAAGGCGATGAGCTAGGCGGCGTTGTCGGGGACGAGCTGCTACGGTGGTGACGGGGAAGGGGGTCTCCAGCGGTGGGCCGTGAAGGCGAGGTCGGAGCAGTGGCTTCGGGGCAAGCGCGCGCTCGGGGCCCGACCTGCTCGAAGGAGAAGGTGACCGCGGAGCTGCTAGACACGGTCAGGTGACGCGGAGACGACGGTGGCTACGGCTACTCCAGCGAGGTGGCAGCGGCTGCGTCGGCCTTGGTGGAGGAAGGCGAGGGAGAGGTGCAGGGTGCGAATGGAGGTGTCCAGGGGCTCGGGGGCGCGACGTGGAGGTCGTCCAGCTCGTCCACGGGCGAGGCGGCAAGCAGGTGGCGCCGTGGCGAGCTCGCGCACGCCGGCGACACCTCTCTGCCTGCTCTGGCGGAAGCAAGCACCTGGCTGGCCATGGGCCAGCACAGTGCTGGGCCGCCAGGTGGGCTGCCAGGTAAGTTTCTTCTCTGCTTTCTGTTTCCCTTTTTATTTGTTTCTGTTGTGTGTTTTGAAATAGTAGAAATACTATTCCATTTAGGAAAAACCTGAAAATATTCAGAGGCACATTTGAAAATATTCTCAACAGCCTAAAAATACCTTCAAGATTATTTGGGCATTTTAAAATATTTATAGGATTTAAATTGCCCAAATGCAAATACTCATGGCTTGGTGCAAAATCCAGAATAGCCTCCAAAAAATATGAAACCATTTTTGGCAGAGGGTTTAGCCAGGACCAAAGATGGTGAACATTTATGGAGGGCATTTCAGGTTCATTGAAAAGGATTTTAGTAAACCCTAGTTGTGTTCAGGGGGGGTGCTGGGGGTTTCTGGCATCCCCATTTCAAGTTTTTGGAAAAGGTAAACATGATGCAACACTCTAATGCATGAACTAGCTAGGATGTGACAACTCACCCCCACTCAAAAGAATCTCGTCCCGAGATTTAGGATCCGTTGGGAAGAAGGTGGGGTACTCAAGTCGAAGACAATCCTCCCTTTCCCAAGTAGCTTCTTTCTCGGAATGGTGTGACCACTGAACCTTGAGAAACTTGATGTTTTGGCATCGAGTGGTACGCTCGGCTTGATCAAGGATTCGAACGGGATATTCCTGGTATGTGAGATTATCTTGGAAATCAAGCGTTTCGTGGTCCACTCCACGGATAGGATCCGAGAAGCAACGCCTGAGTTGAGAAACGTGGAAGACGTCATGAACCTTGGAAAGATGCGGAGGTAGTTCCAATTGATAGGCGACTTCTCCTCGCTTGGCAAGAATGCGAAAGGGTCCAATGTAACGGGGAGCCAATTTGCCTTTGATACCGAATCGATGGGTTCCCTTTAAAGGAGTAACCCGAAGGTAAGCCTTCTCGTCAACCTCAAAAGTCATAGCCTTATGTTTGCGGTCATAATGGCTCTTTTGGCGAGATTGGGCTGTTTTCAATTTCTCACGAATAACGCGAACCTGCTCTTCTGCTTCGTGAATCATATCCGGGCCAAAGAGTTGTCTTTCCCCGGTTTCTAACCAGTTAAGAGGCGTTCGACATTTTCGTCCATAGAGAACCTCGAAAGGAGCTTTGCCCAAGCTAGCTTGATAAGTATTGTTATAAGCGAACTCGGCGAATGGGAGGCATTTCTCCCAATCCATGCCGAAGGAGATGACAGAAGCTCGGAGCATATCCTCCAGAATTTGATTAACTCGTTCCACCTGACCACTTGATTGAGGGTGGAAGGCGGTGCTAAAGGAGAGACGAGTTCCCATAGCATTCTGGAAACTTTCCCAAAATCGAGAGGTGAAGAGACTTCCACGGTCTGAATTAATTTCCAATGGAACACCATGAAGAGACACTATTCGGTAGATGTACAAGTCAGCTAGCTGGCTCGCGGTTATACTCTCACGAATAGGTAGGAAGTGGGCTACTTTGGAAAGACGATCGACAACAACGAAGATAGCATTATTCCCTCTCTTGGTCCTGGGAAACCCGGTAATGAAATCCATACCGACTTTATCCCATTTCCATTCAGGAATAGCCAAAGGTTGAAGGGTGCCAGCAGGCCGTTGATGCTCTGCTTTAACACGACGACAGACGTCGCAATTAGCAATGTATTGAGAAATTTCTCTCTTCATCCTAGTCCTCCAAAACCTCTGGCGTAGGTCTTGATACATTTTGGTACTACCGGGATGAATGGTGAGAGGAGATTCATGAGCTTCCTTAAGGATCAATCGCCTCAGGTTGCGTACCTTGGGAACCACTAGACGGTCTCCAAAGAACACAACACCTTGGTCATCAACGGAGAAACAATCCGCAACTCCTTTCTTGATGTTTCTCTTAATACGGGAGATTCCCGGATCTACCTTCTGAGCTTTGATGATCTGATCCGTAAGGGTAGGTTTCGCCACCAGGGTGGATAGGAACCCTCGAGGAACAATGTGAAGGTTAAGCTTACAGAATTCCTCGTGGAGAAGTGGTTGACTTTGTTGTAACATCAAGTTGTTACAATAAGATTTATGACTTAGCGCATCAGCCATGACGTTGGCTTTGCCCGGGGTGTAAGTTATTCCTAAGTCGTAGTCTGTGATCAACTCGACCCAACGTCTTTGCCTGAGATTCAAATCCGGTTGGGTGAAGATGTATTTGAGACTTTAGTGATCGGTGAAAATCTCGCAACGATTACCGAGAAGGTAATGTCGCCATGTTTTGAGTGCATGGACTACGGCTGCAAGCTCTAGATCATGTGTGGGATAATTATCCTCATGTGGACGCAACTGTCGGGAAGTGTAGGCAATCACATGACGATCTTGCATGAGTATGCAACCTAGTCCTTGTCGCGAGGCGTCGCAATAGATAACAAAATCCTTAGAAAAATCTGCTGGTATGAGTACGGGAGCAGTTGTCAGGCGTCTTTTCAGTTCCTGAAAGCTGAACTCGCACTGTGGGGTCCACTCGAACTTTTTATCTTTCTTGAGGAGTTCAGTTAGAGGTTTAGCAACCTTGGAGAAATTCTCGATGAAGCGGCGACAGTAGCTCGCTAAGCCAAGGAAACTCCGAACTTGCTTGACCGATTCAGGTGGAGTCCAGTCAAGGATGGCTTGAACTCGCTCGGGATTGACAGCAATACCCTTACCAGAGATTACATGGCCTAGATAGGTCACTTCTGGCAACCAGAATTCACACTTACAGAATTTAGCATAAAGGCGATGCTCTCGAAGTTTCGTCAATACTAGTCTTAGATGCTCGGCATGTTCTTCCTCATTCTTGGAGTAGATGAGTATATCATCGAGGTATACTACGACGAATTTATCCAAATACTCCATGAAGATCGAGTTCATTAACCGAGAGAAGGTGGCTGGAGCATTGGTTAAACCGAAAGACATGACGGTGTACTCGTATTGGCCATAACGAGTGACAAAGCCCGTTTTAGGAATGTTCCCGTTCTTGATTTTGATTTGATGGTAGCCCAACCTCAAATCCATTTTAGAGAAGACTGACGATCCAGCGAGCTGATCATACAGGTCGTTGATCCTGGGGAGCGGATACTTGTTCTTGATAGTGACTAGGTTGACAGGTCGGTAATCTACAACCATCCGATCCGTACCATCCTTCTTCTTGACGAAGAGGACGGGGCAAGCCCACGGAGAAGAACTAGGATGGATGAAACCCTTTTTTTTTGTCTGGTAACTGTAGGGGAAACCCCCACAGCATATCAAAACTTTATTGAGAAAATATATACAGTACAGGTATAGAAAAATGGGGGATTACAAGAGGTAATCAAAGAATCTAGGGGAAGAAGTAGAAATACAGGGTAGAAGGTCTCATGGAGTTGTTTCTTAAGCTCGGCTAGCTCTAGTGGTGCCATCTTATAGGGTCTTCTAGAGATTGGGACGGTTCCTGGAACAAGGTCTATTACGAACTCGACATCCCTGTCAGGTGGAATACTTGGCAGTTCTTCTGGGAAGACATCCGGGAAGTCACGGGCTACCGGAACATCTTCAAGGTCTGGAAGAGGGTTGGCATTTAATGAGTAAAGCTGACGCTTAGACACTCGGGTCAAAACATTGACTGTCTTGCCCGACGGATGGGTGAGTTGAACAGTTCTAGTAGAGCAATCAATCTTAGCATAATGAGCTGACATCCAGTCCATACCCAAGATGATATTTATATCCGAAGACTTGAGAGCTATTAGTGATGCAAGGAAGACCAATCTGTCGACAAGAATTTCATGTCCATAGCTTATCCTAGAGGTTTGCCACTTAGAACCAGGGGTTTGAATTACCATGGAGGTGGGCATGTCACAAAATGTGGTGTTGTGCAATCGAGCATAGCTCTCAGAGATAAATGAATGAGATGCTCCAGTATCGAAAAGAACAATTGCTGGATGGCAATTAACAAGGAGCGTACCAAGGACGACGTTGGGATCCTCATGAGTTTCTTCAGCTGAAACATAGTTGACATGGCCACGTGCAGTGGTGGCTGGCTTGGCGTAGTAAGTCTTTCCTGCTGGCTTACCACGGCCAGCGGACTGTCCAGGTTGATTGGGGTTGTTTCGGGGGCACTCGCGCAAATAGTGACCCGTGTCTCCACACTTGAAGCATGTCACAACATTGGGGCATGGAGCAGCATTAGCAGCGGGGCCACCATAGACCTTGGGCGGTGCATACTGCTGGTTGGGGCGAGGCGCCTCGAAGGATGGCCTCGGAGTGAACCTAGGTGGCAGAGCAGTGTTTGGAATCCAGACGCGGCACTTCTGGGATCCGGAGCCGGATGAGGAACCAAAATCGCGGGAGTGCTTGCGTGTAGCGTCATAGTCAGTCTGACCTGTCTCAGCACTGATGGCCTTATTGACCAATTTCTGGAAAGAGGTGCACTCGTGCAGACGAAGATCACGGCGAAGCTCGGGGCTAAGTCCCTTGCGGAACCTTGCCTGCTTCTTGGCGTCGGTGGATACCTCTTCAGGAGCATAGCGTGCTAAATTTCCAAACTCATGGCTGTATGCATCCACAGTCAGTCTGCCTTGGGTGAAGTTGCAGAATTCTTCCCGCTTACGTTCTATGAGACCCTCCGGAATGTGATGCTCACAGAAAGCCTCACTGAATTCAGCCCAAGTAGTGATTTGGCCGGCTGGGCGCATAGCCTCAAATTTTTCCCACCAAAGGCTAGCAGGGCCTTCGAGGTGATAGGCAGCGTAGGTAACCTTATCAGCTTCGGCTACGTTGGCAGAACGTAGCTTATGGGTGATGCTGCGAAGCCAATCACCCGCATCGAGGGGCTCGACGGAGTGCTTAAACTTCGGTGGGTACAACTTGATAAAGTCATTGATGGTCACCAAGTCGTTCCTCTGATGACGTGCAGTATTCTGCTCAATTCGCTCTAGCAAGCGGTTAGTCTCACGCTTGTTTCTTTCTGCCTCCAGCATGACTTCAGCCAGAGAAGGCAGTTGAGGCAGATTCTCCCCCCTAACTGCATTGGCTTCACCCTGCGCCTGGACAGCAGGGTTGTTGCGGGTGTTGACCATCATATACCAATGGTCATACACACCATACATAGTTTAGTACAAGTCCAGGCTAGAGTACAGCTACGATGAAAGACGATACATCTCATCAGAGGCATTCCAAACTCCTATACATTATTTTTCTACACCTCCGGAACGCGATACACACCAAGTCGTATCCCACAAGACACGCAGGACTGTGGAGAATACAACTGTTACAATACTAGTGGAACTACCACCAACTCAGACGTCTCCGTAGTAATCTTCATAGAAATCACCACCATGTCCTGGGAGCTGAACATGATCATCTGGAAACAGTCGGTCCTATGGAGCTTGCGGTCCGTAAGGACTCGGGTGTGGCCTTGGTCCAACAAACGGTGGCAGACGGGGTCCACGAGGAGGGGTGATGCCTCCTACATCACGCCATTCCATACATTCTGGCAGACCAGACCGCACGGGGTACAAGTCCCTCATGTCCATATACCCAGCCTGCACGGCAGGTGCAAACCGTGTCAGAGTGGCCCAGTTATCAGAACGAGCATTAAAGAGCTCCATTCGCAAGGCACGATTCTCACGGTCCTTGGCCTCAAGCATCTCGGTGGTGGTGCGGAGTAGTGAATCCTCATGGGTAGGATCACAGTAAGTAGCCTGATAGTACCCCTGTGCCCCAGGGAGTGATGCTGGCATATAGCGGAAGTCAGTGTTCTGAAGCAAGGCAGTTCTGGCTCGTATGATAGTCATCATTAAGTAAGCTGCGTCCTGCACGGACATCTCGATGGTAACCCCAAGTCCATAAGAGCAATGGAGGGGTTCAGTGGATCCAGGATAGGAAGGGTAAATCGTGACTGTGCAAAGATATTGACTTTGATTAAAGTCTCGAAACAGCTCCTCGACGGTATACTCGGGATACCAACGATAGTCTGTCTCAACCATCACTCGGACCAGCATGGCCGTGTGACCAGGTACATCAAGGCACCGGGTCAGACGAACCACTTGATTCTGGGAACGGGTGGCCATCTGAAAGCATGAAATAATGCAAAGGCATTAGAATTTCTAGGAGAATTCGGACAGCATAACGGCTGGAAATGCTCGGAAAAAGATTTGAGACAGGCGCAACAGTTTGCAATACCACTCAACAACATCATATCAAGGTTCTGGGTCAACCGACAACATACTAAAGGTAGTAGAAACTGAACTGAAGCATGGAACCAACAATCCTATAAGCTACTACGGATTAGAACACGTGAACCTGATAGAGAGAAGAGAGCCTAGTCCTTAACCCACGTAGAATGAGAAGAGAATGGCTCAGATCAGAGGGCATAAGGTAAAGGAGTAAAAGCACCTTACGTTCCCTCCCACAATCAATCCCCCTACATATAACTAAAGCATTTCTAGACTTGACATCGACCAGTTTGGCTTAACGCACCTACAGGCAGTCCGGCTCTGATGCCAACGCTGTCAGGACCCCGATTCCAAGTCACACCGATCTAGCCTGTAACACCTCATATCACTTTGCGGCCTCACGCACGGTACTCCCACGGGTGTCGCCTTACCATGGCCCGGGACCGTTTGCGCCTTTTGGCTCACGTATATGACAATGTTGCTAGCATCCATATGACAGAGAACCCGGGCCGACATGGCTAGTCGTGAACCCAAAGCGGCACTAACGTACGGGGACAGGCATACATGAATCAACATCGAACGTGTCGGTCAGCAGCTTGTGAATCCGGGCTGTAGCACTAGGCTAAGAGGACTCCGGGAACCCGGGCTGTAGCACGCTAGGCCGGACTCCGGATGTCACCGCGTGACATTTCCCCGAAGGGATAGACACAGGAATGATATGAAACATATGCCGGCCAGTAAAGTGTCCAGAGCAGTAGTGCTGGGCCAGCAGGACTCCGGTGAACCGGGCTGTAGCGGACTACTATGGCTCAATGAGGCACTAGACTACATTTCCCCATAAGAGAGGCTGCCAAGGATAAACAACTAGATTGTCGGATCAGACACATACCAAGCATTTCAATCATACACACAATATGCTCGATATGTGTAAATACAACATGGCATCACAACAAAACTCTACAACTCAAAGTACTTTATTTAAAGGGCTCCGGAGAGCCTTACATAACATGTTCGTACAGATAGGGGTCACATGACCCGACACTCAAGTCATACAATCATACAAACACATGCGGAAGCAACTTGTCTGGGTACAGACACTAGGAGAAAGAAGGCTTGACGAAGCTTGTCTATCTACGTAGGCCCTTCTCAAGCCTAGATCACCACCTGGGTGGCAAGTCACTCGTCGTCGTCGAGTTCTACATAGAACCCATCGGAAGGGGCGGTGTTGTCGTCTGAAAACAGTAATTGAAGCAACATGAGTACAAAGGTACTCAGCAAGTCTTACAACAGATCCTACTATACATGTTCATTCTCAAGAAGGTAGTGGAGTTATTGCAGCAAGCCAGCTTTGACTCTTGGCTAAGCTATCCTACGAGACACCACTTGTAAAATAGTTTTCGCACATGAGTCCACTAATCACCATCTCAATACTCCACCATGGATCCTCCCTCGTCATCCCACGAGAGAGCCATCCGCGGTACTCACACTTATCTTGAGTCTTTTAGTTGTATCCATTTACTTGTCTATGAACTGCATAAGCGACCAAGTAGTCCTTTACCGCGGACGCGGCTATTCGAATAGTTTTATACCCTGCAGGGGTGTACTTCGTCACACACGCTTTCACCACTTACCGTCGCTACACGACATGTACTCGACAACCTTCA
The DNA here is from genome assembly GCF_002575655.3 of Aegilops tauschii subsp. strangulata. Taxonomy (NCBI): domain Eukaryota; kingdom Viridiplantae; phylum Streptophyta; class Magnoliopsida; order Poales; family Poaceae; genus Aegilops; species Aegilops tauschii. The sequence continues at coordinate 395,306,977 of NC_053035.3, forward strand.
AGCGGAAGCCCAACGTGGGTGTCGGCCACAGCCTACCTAAACACTCAAGTCTCTAGTCCAGGTTTATCGCCTATTCAGGTTCCATCCGCAGGGAGTCCGGCCGAGGTTTCCACATACGGCCCCAAACGATGTGTGCAGGGTTCCCGGACACCAAACGGGCGACTCGGTACACCGTGCCATGAGCCTACCGCATCACAGCCCACCCCTTGGTCAGCGCTGTCCACGGCCTCCAGCTTACTACAAACACCAGAAACTACATGCAACTCCTGGACAGAGGACAAGGGTGATTAAGAAGCCGAGGGGGTCCATTGGTTTCGGGCCCAATGCGTGGTAGTAGCTGAATCTTAAATCACGCATATAGATCTCAGTTCTTAGGGACAGTCTCAATGAAACAACCCAGCATGTACTCCTACATGGCCTCCCATCGATACCTTTACCAAATCGTATTCAACACCTCACTCTCATTACCGACACACGCTTTCACTCTAGTTCATCACCCTGATGAGCCAGAGCTGACACGACTCTAAGCGTAGCAAGCATAGCATTGTAGGAACACAACATGGCTCAAGCAACTCCTACACATGCTAGTGGGTTTCATCTAGTTACTGTGGCAATGACAGGTCATGCAAAGGAAAGTGGGTTCAACTACCGCAACACACAGCAGTTTGAATCGCGTTGTCTTAATGCAGTAAATGAGAGCAGAAGCAAGAAGATGGGTTTGTATCGAAATGATCAATGGGTTTCTTGCCTGACGGAGTGGTGGTGGGATACTGCCCTTCAGTTGGATACTCTTGAATATCCTCGGTGGCAGGACCTACCACGATGAACGCAACGAAGCACAATCAACACCAAGCAAGTGCAACAATATGATGCATGCATGAGACATGGCAAAATGGATGTATTGGGCTAATGCAACTAAGACCAGATGGGTTTGGACTATTTTGAATTAAAGATTCAAATTCCAAGTTCATAAATGGCCCATGTTAGAGCTTTATCATGTTCTGCATTAAACAGCAGGTTAATTTGCTTAAACATGCATGAAACCAGTACAGATGGATAGAATGGATTTTTCTGATCATTTTTCATATATAAATCTTTCCATTCTGAGCTATAGATTGTTTTCTATGAATTTTTGAAGTTCGTGATATTTTCTGGAATTTCCTGTATAAGAATAATTCCAGTAATTAAATTACTTATTGCGTCAGCAGTGTGTCATGATGACGTCAGCAAGTCAACTGGGCGGTCCAGGTCAAACCTGAACGGTGGGACCCGTCTGTTAGTGTCATAGGGCTAATCCTATTTTAGTTAACCTAAACTAGGAAATTAACAGGGGCTGGCCCACATGTCAACGACCCAAGGGAGTCAAACCCCTCGTCAACGGGCCTAACACGCTGGCAGTTAGCCGCCGGCGAGGTCAGCGGCGCTCCTGTGCCTCCGGTTTGCTCTACGGGGCACCGTTCGAGGCGCCGTTGGGCTCTATGGGTAGCTGACGCAACAGCGCGTCCGTTGGTGGCCGTGGTTGGGCCTGGGGTGGCCGGAGTCGACGGCCGCGAGCTCTTTTGCGGCCGCCGGAGTTCGGGTGCCGACGAAAACAACGACACGGTGCACGGGAGGATCAATGGTTAGTCTCTATGGGTGCTGCATGTGCTCACGAAGATGACAGGCATATGCACTGGACCATTTGGTCACCGGAGCCTCGTCGGCGACGAGCTCGTGCGGCGGCGTGTGCGGTGCTACTAGTTATGGTCAAAGCAAAGGGCGGCAGCAAGAATGAGAGGATGGGGAAGGGGCAGAAGCTCACGGCAAAGGCGATGAGCTAGGCGGCGCTGTCGGGGACGAACTGCTACGGTGGTGACGGCGAAGGGGATCTCCGGCGGTGGGCGGTGAAGGCGAGGTCGGAGCAGTGGCTTCGGGGCAAGCGAGCGCTCGGGGCCCGACCTGCTCGAAGGAGAAGGCGACCGCGGAGCTGCTAGACACGGTCAGGTGACGCGGAGACGGCGGTGGCTACGGCTACTCCGGCGAGGTGGCAGCGGCTGCGTCGGCCTTGGTGGAGGAAGGCGAGGGAGAGGTGCAGGGGGCGAATGGAGGTGTCCAGGGGCTCGGGGGCGCGACGTGGAGGTCGTCCAGCTCGTCCACGGGCGAGGCGGCAAGCAGGTGGCGCGTGGCGAGCTTGCGCACACCGGCGTCACCTCTATGCCTGCTTTGGCGGGAGCAAGCAGCTGACTGGCCATGGGCCAGCACAGTGCTGGGCCGCCAGGTGGGCTGCCAGGTAAGTTTCTTCTCTGCTTTCTGTTTTCCTTTTTATTTGTTTCTGTTCTGTGTTTTGAAATAGTAGAAATACTATTCCATTTAGGAAAAACCTGAAAATATTCAGAGGCACATTTGAAAATATTCTCAACAGCCTAAAAATACCTTCAAGATTATTTGGGCATTTTAAAATATTTATAGGATTTAAATTGCCCAAATGCAAATACTCATGGCTTGGTGCAAAATACAGAATAGCCTCCAAAAAATATGAAACCATTTTTGGCAGAGGGTTTAGCCAGGACCAAAGATGGTGAACATTTATGGAGGGCATTTCAGGTTCATTGAAAAGGATTTTAGTAAACCCTAGTTGTGTTCAGGGGGGGTGCTGGAGGTTTCTGGCATCCCCATTTCAAGTTTCTGGAAAAGATAAACATGATGCAACACTCTAATGCATGAACTAGCTAGGATGTGACAGAAAAATCTTAGACTTAGCATCCTTCAGATTCTTCATAGTGATAATTTGATAATAATCCCAAGTGACTCAACAAATATAGCTATGCTCCCCGGCAACGGCGCCAGAGAAAGGTCTTGATAACCCACAAGTATAGGGGATCACAACAATTTTCGAGGGTAGAGTATTCAACCCAAATTTATTGATTCGACACAAGGGGAGCCAAATAATATTTGCAAGTATTAGCAGCTGAGTTGTCAATTCAACCACACCTGGAGATTAATTATCTGCAGCAAAGTGATCAGTAGCAAAGTAATATGATAGTTTTGATAGTAATAGCAACAACAATAGTAACAATAACGGTGATTGTAGTGATTTTGTAGCAAGTGCAATAGTGACAGCAGTAGTAGTAACTTAGCAAGAACAATATGTAGGAAAATCGTAGGCATTGGATCGGTAATTTTTTGGATGATATTCATCATGTGACAGTCATAACCTAGGGCGATACGACACTAGCTCTAGTTCATAAATATTATGTAGGCATGTATTCCGTAAATAGTCATACGTGCTTACGGAAAGAACTTGCATGACATCTTTTGTCCTACCCTCCCGGTGGCAGCGGGTGTCGGTGTCAAAACCGGCGAATCTCGGGTAGAGGGTCCCGAACTGTGCATCTAAGGCTAATGGTAACAGGAGGCGGGGGACACAATGTTTACCCAGGTTCAGGCCCTCTCGATGGAGGTAATACCCTACTTCCTGCTTGATTGATCTTGATGATATGAGTATTACAAGAGTTGATCTACCACGAGATCGTAGAGGATAACCCCTAGAAGCTAGCCTATGATAATGATTGTGATTGTTGCCCTATGGACTAAACCGTCCGGTTTATATAGACACCGGAGGGGGCTAGGGTTACACAGAGTCGGTTACAAGGGAGGAGATCTACATATCCGAATTGCCAAGCTCGCCTTCCACGTAAAGGAGAGTCCCACCCGGACACGGGACAAAGTCTTCAATCTTGTATCTTCATAGTCCAACAGTCCGGCCAAAGTATATAGTCCGGCAGTCCGAGGACCCCTAATCTAGGACTCCCTCAGTAGCCCCCGAACCAGGCTTCAATGGCGATGAGTCCGGCGCGCAGATTGTCTTCGGCATTGCAAGGCGGGTTCTTCTCCAAATCCCGAGTACCAGTCGTAACGAGTAGTGTCCGGCTTCCCATGAATGTTGCACTCCTCAGCTTCTGTGCTTCAATAATGGCTATCTCCACGTGTCGAGCGAATGGGAGAAGTCGGGGCATTTTTTCATTTACCAACCCAACCATGTAAGTAAACCGTCTATTTAAAGAGACGGGTATCCTCAGATCCAGATCACACCATCCTCGCACAGCGAGTATACCCCAGAGCGCGTCCAGAAAGGACCATCCCATCATGGCCGGCCATCGCAGCTCCTCCTCCCGCTCCCATAGCACTAAGCCAGGCAACTGGGAGAAATGTTCCGTCCCCCACAGCCAATTAGTAGAGTTGCAGACCCAGGGGTTTCTCCCTCCTGCGTATATGGTCCCCGTCCGAGCCGGACTAGCCACTTATAATGGCGGGGCACAAGCGGAGAGCTTTCCCAACCCATCCAGGGGGGGGCGGGTATACCTTGTCCCTTACTTATTGAGGGGACTTGGATTTCCAATCCATCCGTTCCTCCGCGGGCTCCTGGAGTTCTATGGCCTCCAGCTGCATAACTTTACTCCCGCCTCCATATTACACATCGCCGGCTACGTCACCTTTTGCGAGTTGTTTCTGGGCGGCGAAGCTCATTTCGAGCTATGGAAGAGGCTATTCTGCCTCGTACCCCGTACACAGGAGGGATCAATATATCAAGTGGGCGGAGCCGAAATATAGCACATCGCCGGGACCGGATACCTGTCCGGTACTCCGAAGAAGACATCCGAAGACTGGTCTTCAGAGTGGTTTATATGGAGGACGTCCCCCTTCCGGACCCTATTCGGATGGGCCTTCCTGAGTTTGATAATACCCCTTGGAAGAAACGCCACAGTTGGCGCCCTCGGAGCCCCCAGGAGGAAGATAACAGAGGGGTCCTTTACCTGATGGGCAGGATAAAAATGCTGGCCAAGTTAGGACTGACAATAGTCGAGGTTATGTCGATATGTATAATGCGGGGGGTGCAGCAACTTCAATATCGGGGGAAACCCATGTGGCACTTCAATGGAGAAGACGATGCCACCCGCTGCGGCCGTAAAGGTCCGGACTCCGCCGCTGCTTTAACGAAAATACTGTCCGATTTGTACAAAGGAGAGGAAGAGGAGTTCATCCGCATTAAGCCACGGGATGGATTCTCCATGTACAACCCCCCAAACTGGGTGAGCTGCTACCTGTTACTCCAGGCCTTCCCGCATTCTTCATCATAAATATTTACCTTGCTATTTTATAGCAGGAACTGCGAAAAGCTGTGAGGGAGGTCCACAGCCCATCTCCACAACCAAACGACCCTGACCGGGCCCTCGACCCCGGACTCGAAGAAGATCCGGACATATTCGTGGAGCTCGTCGATAGGACGTTCTATCAGTTAAGCTGCGACGGTGCCTTGGTGGCCATCATAGCCGATTATCCTGGCCTACTCCCTGCATCGCATGTAAGTAAAACCGGAGTCCCAACTTCCGAGAAGGATCCCTTCTTTGCACTTTACCCACCGCACATGTATTGCGTCTTACAGGGAAGGCCCTCGGGGCGCCATGTTGCCGCGGTGACTCATCAACAACGGGCGCCGAAGCCGGGCAGGCTTAAAAGGAAGGCGGTCAGGACTGAGACGCCGTTGCAGAGGTATGAAAAAACCCTGCTCCGTGGGTGTCGTCTTAAAATGTAATAACGTCGATGGTTCCTGGCAGAAAAAACGCTCACCGGACTGTGCCCGGAGAGCCTGCCGGCCACGCCTCCACCAGCTGTACTCTAGAGCCAGACTTAGGGGCAGATGCTAACGGGGGGACAACACCGGATATTCCTCCTACAGAGGATGCGGATAGGTTGTCCGCTACGAATTCCGAAGTGGAGAGTGCCATGAATCACAGGCGTTGCCGGGCCGTACTCCATGACCCTAGTTTCTCCGAATAGGCGTTCGACGCCTTCAAATCAGGAGACGCGTACATCCGAGCTGCTCAAAATGGCCTGGCCAGAAGAACGGACCAGTATGTAAAGGATATACGGGTAAGAAATTCTGATAATTATGTATACCAGTAGCCCCTGAGACTTGAAACAGTTGGCACAACTGATTTAAGGATCATTATATGCGTAGGATCTTATGGAGAAGAATACCCAGTTGTCTCAAGAGCTGGAGGAATGCAAAGCCCAGCTACGGGCCGCAGTTGCCGGAATGGAGGAGTCCAAGAAGGCCCCATCTGGTAATACTTGTCTTGATCGAAAAGAATGAAATGACAGGTACCAGTTAGTATTCAGCATGCATGCAAATCTAACAATAGATTCTGCAGATAATCCCGGAACAAATCCGAAGATCGTGCGAGGGGATGAGCAACATGCTCAACGACAAGTAGAGGATGGTGAGCGCGTGCTTACGCAGGTTAGGCGGGAGAAAAACGATCTCCAATATGCCAATACCCGACTGGGCGTTGAACTGAAAGATGTTCGGGCCCAGCTTGCTGACTCCGTAAAGGAGAATAAGAGGCTTCGACGCGGCATCTTTAGTAAGTGCTTGAACGAACTTTTATAGAGTTCGCGCGAAGAAACCGGCTAATACAGTTATATCTGTAGGTATGCTAACGGGTCGTCCCGAAGAGGACATGCCCGGATCCGCGGGCGATCTTCTGCAAGAGCTCTCACAACTGCATGAACAAGTTTGGCAGGTGATGCAGGGCATTGGCCAGGCCTTGTGGCCATCCGCCTCCCTGCCAGGAGGAATGGGGGAGCTCGTAGAGATGCTCAAGGGAGCACGACGGCGCTTCCGATTATGGAAGATATCGGCCTGCCGACAAGGTGCAAGGGAAGCCTGGGCCATGGTGAAGACGCGATATACCAAGGCTGACTCGAATCACATGGCCGAGGTCGGACCTGTAGGGTCTAATGGGAAAGAGATCCCCGTTAGTCTGGTATATGACCAGGTAAAATTAGCCGCAAAGTATTCCCAACAGGATTGTAGGCTAGACAGCCTGTTGGATGGTATAGAAGAAGAATTTAGTCAGTCGAAGTGACTGTATACTTCAAAGGACATATGTTGTCCCTAGCCGGATTATAAATCATTTGTCATGGCGGACCTTTTCGCTTCGACCTCCGGACCCGACAGCCCGGAGTGTATCCGAATACCTGCTCATTTATGTAAAAACCGGGGTACGCGTGGAAACCAGGCGTAGGGGTCATAAGTGCTTGAACAGACAAGTACCCAACTAGCTATGTTATATTACATGCATAGTAAGAAACATCTTCCAGGGAGAATAGTTCCGTTAAGGGTTCCTTTCCCTATGTACGCATGCATTAATGTGCATGTCCGAACTGCGAAAAGAGACGCAGGATATAAACATCTGGGGGCATGTATTGCAATAAGTAAAAGTCATCTTTTGTTCACCGATCGAATATTCCCTTAAGAACGCTAGCTTTCGGCTTCACCCAGTCTGAGGCACACACCCGGCTGACCCGGCAGTAACAATCGCAGAGGTGCTCCCCTTATACCCTAGCCGAATTAACGGGAACGTAGGGCATAAACACAAGAGCCAGGCAACCCAGCTTGGCCAAAACTAAGGTCATATCGATGCATATAATGGCAAAAAAGGTACATGTGGAAAAGTAACACATGTGCCGGGGGCATAAAGCCCGGAATATAATTATATTAAGCTTTTGTATAAGAAGCCCCCAGGTATAATGAGCACGCCCAGCGCGTCAAGATTGTGTAGTCAAGACACATTTTAAGCTTTTAAGGCCGTGAGAAAAATAGGGAAGAAACAAAAAGGAAAGACAGATAGATGATAGATATATAAAAAAGGGGGAGGTAAGGAGACGAACACAGAGTCCGGCACTAGGCGTAGAACCTTCGTAGTCTGGCCGCGTTCCATGGGTTTGGCTCGAGTCGATTGTCAGATGCATGATGCAGACGGTACGCTCCACCGGTTAGAACTTTATCGATGATGAAGGGACCTTCCCATTTGGGCTTGAGCTTGTCCTTTTTCTTCTCTGGCAGGCGTAGAACGAGTTCGCCAACGTTATAAGTTTTTGCCCGTACTTCTCTGCTTTGATACCGTCGAGCCTGTTGCTGATAGAATGCGGAGCGGGCTTTTGCAACATCGCGCTCCTCCTCCAGGGCGTCTAAACTGTCCTGCCAATCAAGCTCGGCTTCTTTCTCTTCGTACATGCTCACTCGAGGTGAGTCTTGAATGATGTCGCAGGGCAGTACCGCCTCTGCGCCGTACACCATAAAAAATGGTGTGTATCCGGCAGTGCGATTCGGCGTGGTCCGCAGCCCCCATAGTACGGAGTCGAGCTCCTCAACCCAGTGCATATCTGATTCCTTAAAGGATCGCACTAATCTGGGTTTAATGCCGCTCATAATAAGACCATTTGCTCGTTCGACTTGACCGTTTCTTTGGGGGTGATAGACGGAGGCATAATCGAGCTTAATGACCATGTTGCCGCACCAAGTTTTTACCTCGTCAGCTGTGAAGTTCGAGCCGTTGTCGGTGATGATGCTGTGGGGGACACCATAACGGTGTACAACCCCGGATATGAAGTCTATCACTGGTCCGGACTCAGCCGTTGTAACTGGTTTGGCTTCTATCCATTTGGTGAATTTATCCACCATGACCAATAGGTATTTTTTCTTATAGATTCCTCCTTTAAGGGGTCCAACCATATCAAGCCCCGAGACCGCAAAGGGCCAAGTAATGGGGATTGTTTGGAGAGCGGTAGGTGGCATATGGCTTTGGTTTGCAAAGAGCTGGCAACCGACACAATGTTGGACGAGGTCCTGTGCGTCTGCTCGGGCTGTCGGCCAGTAGAAACCTGTACGGAAGGCCTTGCTTACAAGGGCCCGAGCTGCGGCGTGATGGCCGCCGAGTCCAGCATGAATTTCTGCCAAGAGTTGCTATCCTTCCTCTTCGGAGATGCACCTTTGAAGTACTCCGGTAGCGCTTTTCTTATAAAGCTCTCCCTCGTGGATCTTGTAGGCTTTAGACCGCCGCCCAATGCAACGTGCCTCGTTTGGGTCCTCAGGGAGTTCTTGCCTATTTAGGTAAGACAAGAAGGGTTCTGTCCACGGGGCGATGACAGCCATAATCACATGGGCCGAAGGTGTTATTTCGGTGGCGGAGCCTCCGATTACGTCAGAGTGTTCGGGATCTGGTGTTGTGGCCGGATCCGGACTGTTGTTGCCGGTCTCCCCTTCCCACACCACAGATGGCTTGAACAGCCTTTCCAAGAAGATATTAGGTGGGACAGGGTCGCGCTTAGCGCCAATGCGGGGGAGGATATCCGCCGCTTGATTGTTTTCTCGGGCCACGTGGTGGAATTCGAGCCCCTCGAACCGAGCTAATATTTTGAGGACGGCATTGCGGTAAGCCGCCATTTTTTGGGTCCTTGGCGTCAAAGTCTCCATTATTTGAGATATTGCGAGGTTTGAATCCCCACACACCTCTAGGCATTGAATGCCCATGGAGACTGCCATCCGGAGGCCATGCAACAGGGCCTCATATTCTGCTACATTGTTGGAGTCTGTGAATAATATTTGGAGTACGTATTGGACTGTATCTCCGGTGGGGGATGTCAGGACGACGCCTGCCCCCAGACCAACCAGCATCTTAGAGCCGTCAAAGTGCATGATCCAATTGGAGTACGCGCCGTACTCTTTAGGGAGTTCGGCTTCTGTCCATTCGGCGACGAAATCAGCCAGTACTTGCGACTTAATGGCTCATCGTGGTTTGTATGTTATGTTGAACGGGAGGAGGTCGATAGCCCATTTAGCAATCCGGCCCGTGGCATCGCGGTTATTTAGTATGTCGTTGAGTGGTACTTCAGAGGCCACCATGATTGAACACTCTTGAAAGTAGTGTCGTAGTTTCCGGGATGCCATGAAGACCGCGTATGCTATTTTTTGATAATGTGGGTACCGTGATTTGCATGGGGTGAGGACAGTGGATACGTAGTACACCGGCTTTTGAAGCGGGAACTTATGTCCGCCTGTCTCTCGTTCGACGACGAGCACTGCGCTTGCAACCTGGTGAGTTGCCGCTATATATAACAACATTGGTTCACCGACATTTGGTGCGGCCATGATTGGGTTGTTGGCCAAGAGGGCTTTTATATCTTCCAATCCGGCCGTGGCCGCGTCCGTCCACTCGAAGTGTTCGGTGCGTCGAAGAAGGCGATAAAGAGGTAGTGCCTTTTCTCCCAATCGGGAGATAAAGCGGCTTAAGGCACCCACACATCCAGTTAATTTCTGGGTTTGCTTGAGGTTTGTTGGGATAGCCAATTGTGACAGATCTCGGATTTTAGCCGGATTTGCTTCAATTCCTCTATTGGAAACGATGAAGCCCAAGAGCTTTCCGGCGGGCACGCCAAAAACGCATTTTTCCGGATTCAGCTTGATGTCATATGTTCGGAGATTGTCGAATGTAAGCCTCAAGTCGTTTATTAAAGATTCGACGTGTCTGGTTTTGATGACCACATCGTCTACGTATGCCTCCACTGTTTTGCCTATTTGTGTTTCCAGGCATGTCTGAATCATGCGTTGATAGATTGCACCAGCGTTTTTTAGCCCGAAAGGCATGGTGTTAAAACAGAAGGGGCTGTATGGAGTGATGAATGCCGTTGCTGCTTGATCGGACTCCGCCATCTTGATTTGATGGTATCCGGAGTATGCGTCGAGGAAACACAATGAGTCATGTCCTGCGGTAGCATCGATAATTTTATCGATGCAGGGGAGGGGAAAGGGATCCTTGGGGCAAGCCTTGTTAAGGTCTTTGAAATCGACACATAGGCACCAGGATTTGTCCTTCTTTGGTACCATTACCAGGTTTGCTAGCCAGTCCGGATGTTTTATTTCTCTAATGAATCCGGCCTCGAGTAACTTGGCTAGCTCCTCTCCCATGGCTTGTCGCTTAGGCTCTGAGAAACGCCGAAGAGTCTGCTTGACCGACTTTTATCCCTTTAGAATGTTTAGGCTATGCTCGGCCAGCCTGCGTGGGATACCCGGCATGTCTGAAGGGTGCCAGGAAAAGATGTCCCAATTCTCGCGCAAGAACTCTCGCAGTGCGGCGTCTATTGTGGGGTTCAGCTGTGCCCCGACGGATGCTGTTTTGTAGGGTCCGTTGGGTGGACCTTGAATTTGACACTATTTCATCCGCTGGTTTAAAAGAGGTGGACTTGGGTCTTTTGTCGAGTATCACGTCGTCCCTGTCCATCGTGGAGCGCAGCGCGGTTAGTTCTTCGGCCGCGAGGGCTTCGGATAACGCCTCGAGGGCCAGTGCGGCGATTTTATTTTCGGCGCGGAGTGCTATGTCCGGATCACCAGCTAGAGTGATGATTCCATTGGTCCTGGGCATCTTGAGCTTCATCTACCCGTAATGGGGTATAGCTTGGAAGATCGTGAATGCCTCCCACCCTAAAAGTGCGTGGTATCCGCTATTGAACGGGGCCACTTGGAATGTGATTTCTTCGGACCTATAATTCTCCGGCGTGCCGAATACCACATCTAGTGTGATTTTTCCCGCACATCGTGCCTCCCAACTAGGGATGATTCCTCTGAAGGTCATGTTGCTTTGCTCAATGCGGCTCTTGTCTATTTCCATTTTGTTAAGAGTCTCCTCGTAGATGAGGTTTAATCCGCTGCCACCGTCCATGAGCACTTTAGTAAGCCGGAAGCCGTCCACGATTTGACTAAGGACCAGACCGGTTGGTGCTCGGGCTGTTCGGAATTGAGGTTCGTCACTGGCATTGAAGGTTATGGCCGTATCATTCCATGGATTTATTGCTGCAACCTGGCAGACTTCGGCGAGGCTGCGGAGTGCTCGCTTGCGCCTATTATTTGAGACGAAAGTCTCGAAGACTGTCAATACTGTATTGTTATTTTCTACGGGATGGTGCTCTGTGGTATTGTTGATGAGGAGATCCTCGCCGCTCTTGGCCACCTGCCGGAGTATCCAACATGCTCTAAGGCTGTGTGTTGGCATGGTATCCGGTGTACTGTGAATTTTGCATGGCCCATTGAGCCATCCCTCCAATACGGTTCGACGTCCTGTAGTGGGCTTTGGTTTCTTTGTAATTGGATCAGGTGCCTTACGAGAGTACACCCTTTTAGCTCGGACGGGGGGTTTAGTGAGTGCCAGAGGATCCCAGAATTTTGGTTCAGTTTTCCAGGCGCTTTCCATCGCACAGTACTTCTGTACTATGGCCGCTAAGTAAGCGAAGTGTGGTATGTCACGGCGACTTATGGCGTTGAGGATTCCCTTGTCCGTGCAATTTTTGCAAAACAATGAAATTGCGTCTTCCTCGCGACAGTCCTTGACCTTGCTCATTACAAGGAGGAATCTGGCCCAATAGTGATGTACTGTCTCTTGGGGCTCTTGTCTGGGTGGGTGGGTAGATTTAGGTCCAAACCCTGACCCGATCTGAGACCCAGGGGCCGAGGAGTTTCCGAGCATGGCAGTTCGGGCTCCGGGATGTTGCCCAATTTTTCTGGCCCGCTGTCCGATTCTAGGTTCGAAGCTTGGGCCACGTCCTCCCGTAGACGGGTATCCGGCTCGGAGAGCTCGGGAATCCGGACATAGTTTGTCCTCAAAATAGAGGAAAAATCGCTGCATTGCTCCTCCACGACCGCTATCTGATGGGTGACCGGTGAAGAGTAAATCTCCCTTTGGTCGGGTTTAAGCCCGATCCGATCATAGTCCGTAGCGACACCCAGGGCGGCCATGCGATCCAAGAGCTCGTTCAAGGAAGAGAGATCCATTGGATCCATCTGCTCGGTGAATCCCGAGCCGACGTGGATGTTGTTTTTGATGACCCGAGAAGTCATCGTCGGCGCGACGTCGAACGGGCGGCAATGACGAAGCCGCCTAGTCAGAGAGTTTGGCCTACAGCCAGGGCTCCCCCAGAGGTAATGTTGTCCTTGACAACAAGACGAGCCATCAAGCCTTACCGTGACGGCACAGTGGAACTCTCAATGAAAGCACCAATGTCGGTGTCAAAACCGGCGGATCTCGGGTAGGGGGTCCCAAACTGTGCGTCTAAGGCTAATGGTAACAGGAGGTGGGGGACACAATGTTTACCCAGGTTCGGGCCCTCTCGATGGAGGTAATACCCTACTTCCTTCCTGATTGATCTTGATGATATGAGTATTACAAGAGTTGATCTACCACGAGATCCTAGAGGCTAAACCCTAGAAGCTAGCCTATGATTATGATTGTGATTGTTGTCCTACGGACTAAACCCTCCGGTTTATATAGACACCGGAGGGGGCTAGAGTTACACAGAGTCAGTTACAAGGGAGGAGATCTACATATCCGAATTTCAAGCTTGCCTTCCACGCAAAGGAGAGTCCCACCCGGACACGGGACGAAGTCTTCAATCTTGTATCTTCATAGTCCAACAGTCCGGCAAAAGTATATAGTCCGGCTGTCCGAGGACCCCCTAATCCAGGACTCCCTCAGCGGGGTCCTATTGGAAACTAGGGGATATTAAGGCCTCCTTTTAATAGAGAACTGGAACGAAGCATTAACACATGATGAATACATGAACTCCTTAAACTACGGTCATCACCGGGAAGTGTCCCGACTATTGTCACTCCGGGGTTGCCGGATCATAACACGTAGTAGGTGACTATAACTTGCAAGATCGGATCCAGAACATGGATATAATGGTGATAACATAAACGGTTCAGATATGAAATCATGGCACCCGGGCCCAAAGTGACAAGCATTAAGCATGGCAAAGTCATAGCAACATCAATCTCAGAAAATAATTGATACTAGGGATTAAGCCCTAACAAAACTAACTCGATTACATGATGAATCTCATCCAACTCCTCACCGACCAACGAGCCTACGAAGGAATTACTCACTCCCGGTGGGGAGCATCATGGAATTGGCAATGGAGAAGGGTTGATGATGACGAAGATCGAAGACCCCCCTCTACGGAGCCCCAAACGAACTCCAGGACTGGCCTCCCGATGGAGAACAGGAGGTGGCCGCGGCTCTGTCTCGCGAAACGTGATAGTTCTTTCTCCCTGATTTTTTTCTGGAAAAATAGGATTTTTTAGCATTGGTTTCAGGGTCTGCGGGGTCATCAGGTGGGGACAACCCACATGGGCGCGCCTGGAGGGGGTGGCGCGCCCTGGTGGGGTGTGCCCACCCAAGTGCCCCCCTCTGGTGGTTGTTGGCTCCAGAAATTCTCTTTTATTGTATAAAAATTCCTCGCGAAATTCTGTTCCATTCCGAGAACTTTTATTTTATTTCTACACAAAAACAACACCATGGTAGTTCTGCTGAAAACAACGTCAGTCCATGTTAGTTTCATTCAAATCATGCAAGTTTGAGTCCAAAACAAGAGGAAAAGCATTAGGAAAAGTAGATACGATGGATACGTATCAACTCCCCCAAGCTTAAACCTTTGCTTGTCCTCAAGCAATTCAGTTGATAAACTGAAAGTGAAAAAGAAAAACTTTTACGAACTCTTTTGCTCTTATCTGCATAAATAAGCTGAAGTAGCACCCAGGTTTTCTGCAAAGATTATAACTAACCATGTTGACAATAACTCTTAAAAATTATATTGACTCATATCAAGGACATAATCAGCTAGCGAGAATAATAAGATATCTCAAACAGCAACACGTTGTCAAGACATCCATGATATAATTTGACAATAGTGGTATCTCGCTAGCCCTTTCGGAGACCGCAAAACATAAATGCAGAGCACCTCCAAAGTTCAAGCAGTGACTAAACATTGTAATTCATGGTAGAGAACATCCAGTCATGATGCACCAAACATTAGCTACACACAATGCATAAGCATGACAGCAGTGCTCTCAGGTTCTGGCGTTTTTTGAGAAGGTGGTGACAGAACATAAAAGTAAATAGATAGTCCCTTCGCAGAGGAAAGCAGTGATTTGCATAGGTGCCAGAGCTCAAGTTTTCCAAACAGAGGTAAATGAAATTTTGAGACATGCACCCTTCTTGTTTACTTCGCGATCATCAGTTATCAATATCTTCCATGCTAAACACATTAGTAGCGGTTCACAAGCGATAAAGTAAAGGTTATTGCTCCATAGGAGTTTTTATTGATCATTTATAAGTTCTTCTTGCAATTGGGACTGGGAGTCCCTATTACCGCCCCTGTTGGGGAACGTAGCAATAATTCAAATTTTTCCTACGTGTCACCAAGATCAATCTAGGAGATGCTAGCAACGAGAGAGAAGGAGTGCATCTTCATACCCTTGAAGATCGCTAAGCGGAAGCGTTACAAGAACGCGGTTGATGGAGTCGTACTCGCGGCGATTCAAATCGCGGAAGATCCGATCTAGCGCCAAACGGACGGCGCCTCCGCGTTCAACACACGTACAGCTCGGGGACGTCTCCTCCTTCTTGATCCAGCAAGGGGAGAGGAAAAGTTGAGGGAGAACTCCAGCAGCACGACGGCATGGTGGCGATGGAGCTTGTCGTTCTCCGGGAGAGCTTTGCTAAGCACTACGGAGCAGGAGGAGGAGTTGGAGGAGGAGAGGGCTGCGCCTGGGAAGGGGTGCGGCTGCCCTCTCTCTCCCTCACTATATATAGGGGGAAGGGGGGTGGAGGAGGTGCCCTAGGGTTCCCTAGGGGAGGGTGGCGGCCACAAGGGAAACCCTAGATGGGTTTGGGTGCCCCCACCCCTAGGAAACTTGCCCCCCAAGCCGGAAGGGGCGGCTGCCCTAGGGGAAGCGCCCCCACCTCTCCAGGTTACGTGAGAGGGGTTGGGAGGGGCGCACAGCCCCTTAGTGGGCTGGAGTGCCCTCCCCTTGGCCCATAAGGCCCCCCAACATTTGCCGGGGCCTCCGAAACACCTTTCGGTCACGCTGGTCATCACCCGGTACTCCCAGAACAATTCCGGACTCCAATACCCTTCGTCCAATATATCGATCTTCACCTCCGGACCATTCCAGAGTTCCTCGTCACGTCCGGGATCTCATCCGGGACTCCGAACAACCTTCAGTAACCACATACTATTTCCCATAACAACTCTAGCGTCACCGAACCTTAAGTGTGTAGACCCTACGGGTTCAGGAACCATGCAGACATGACCAAACACCTCTCCGGCCAATAACCAATAGTGGGATCTGGATACCCATATTGGCTTCCACATGTTCGACCATGATCTCATCGGATGAACCATGATGTCGGGGATTCAATCAATCCCGTATACAATTCCCTTTGTCTATCGGTATATTACTTGCCCGAGATTCGATCGTCGGTATCCCCATACCTCGTTCAATCTCGTTACCGGCAAGTCTCTTTACTCATTATGTAACGCATGACCCCGCGACTAACTCCTTAGTCACATTGAGCTCATAATGATGATGCATTACCGAGTGGGCCCAGAGATACCTCTCCGTCATACGGAGTGACAAATCCCAGTCTCGATTCGTACCAACCCAATACACTTTCGGAGATACCTGTAGTGCACCTTTATAGCCACCCAGTTATGTTGTGATGTTTGGTACACCCAAAGCATTCCTACGGTATCCGGGAGTTGCACAATCTCATGGTCTATGGAAACGATACTTGACATTAGAAAAGCTCTAGCAAACGAACTACACGATCTTGTGCTATGCTTAGAATTGGGTCTTGTCCATCACATCATTCTCCTAATGATGTGATCCCGTTATCAATGACATCCAATGTCCATGGTCAGGAAACCATAACCATCTATTGATCAACGAGCTAGTCAACTAGAGGCTCACTAGGGACATGTTGTGGTCTATGTATTCGCACATGTATTACGGTTTCCAGTTAATACAATTATAGCATGAACAATAGACAATTATCATGAACAAGGAAATACAATAATAACCATTTTATTATTGCCTTAGGGCATATTTCCAACAGTCTCCCACTTGCACTGGAGTCAATAATCTAGTTCACACCACTATGTGATTGTAATGAATCCAACACCCATGGGGTTTGTTCATATCTCGCTTGTGAGAGAGGTTATTAGTCAACGGGTCTGCACCTTTCAGATCCGAGTGTGCTTTACAAATCTCTATGTCATCTTGTAGATGCAGCTACCACGCGCTACTTGGAGCTATTCCAAATAATTGCTATACTTTACGAATCCAGTTTACTACTCAGAGTCATCCGGATTAGTGTCAAAGTTTGCATCGACGTAACCCTTTACGACGAACTCTTTTACCACCTCCATAATCGAGAAAATTCCTTAGTCCACTAGTTACTAAGGATAAGTTCGACCACTGTCATGTGATCCATTCCTGGATCACTCATGTACCCCTTGACTAACTCATGGCAAGGCACACTTCAGGTGCGGTACACAACATAGCATACTGTAGAGCCTATGTCTAAAGCATAGGGGACGACCTTCGTCCTTTCTCTCTCTTTTGCCGTGGTCAGGTCTTGAGTCTTACTCAATACTCACACCTTGTAACATAGCCAAGAACTCCTTCTTTGCTGATATATTTTGAACTCCTTCAAAATCTTGTCATAGTATGTATTCATTTGAAAGTACTATTAAGCGTTTTTGATCTATCCTTATAGATCTTGATGCTCAATGTTCAAGTAGCTTAAACCAGGTTTTCCATTGAAAAACACTTTTCAAATAACCCTGTATGCTTTCCAGAAATTCTACATCATTTCTGATCAACAATATGTTAACAACATATATGTCGGGTGGTTGGTGCGACATATGCCAACGGGTGGCTTATCATTGTGGGAGCCAGTAAGACATCACTGGTGCCTGGAAACGGGATAAGGCGAAGACATGCACGCCGGCGAATCTTACCCAGGTTCGGGGCTCTCCGTGGAGATAACACCCCTAGTCCTGCTCTGCGGGGTCTCCGCATGATCACTAGATCAACACAAGTAGCTACAAGTGCTCCTTGAGCTGTTTGGCTAGAGGAGGAAGAAAGGCAAAGCTAGCTCTCCTCTTCCCTCTACGTGGTGTCTAAAACTATCTCAGAGATCAACCCTTTGCATGGGTGCCCTGGGGGGTTTATATAGGCCTACCCCCCAAGGATACAATGGTAATCCGGCTGGGTGCGGGTCCCAGCCGTCAAGGTCTGTGCTCGCCGGCTTCTTCGCCGGCCGTTGGGGCCCGCCGACTGGTGGGTCCCGCCGGCTGCCGGCCTCCTGGTCGACAGGCCGGCCCCACCGCCTGGGGGCCTTGTCGGCGGCTGGTTACTTGTGCCTCGCCCCTGATGACGAGGGCTTTGTCGAGGTAAGCGTGGCTACAGTGCAGCCGCCTGGCGGGCTCTCACTGTAGCTTCACCTCGTCTTGTCTCCTTAATGATGCACATACTTCGAGGAAGGGAGGTAGCCGGCTATTGGGAGCTGGCTACGCCCCAGGCCGACTAGGGGAGGCCGGGCCACCTTCGAGCGTCCCTCTGGCTGAAGTGGCCCGCCGCCCGCGGGCCGTACTGCCGCCTGTCGTGTGTGACGTCACGGTCAACATGGCAACAGTGTCGCGCCGGACGGGGGATGGCTGACCCGTACGGCGCATTGTGGCCATGCACGCTCCGGGATTCGGGGGTGGCAGGCTGTACTATGGCCACGCCCCATCTCATCGTCGTTATGTGGGTGCAGCCCTGGTGGGTGCAGTCTTGGCCGGCTTCCGGGAGTCGGTCTTCTTGTGGCCGGCTTCTGGGAGTCAGTGTACTTATGGCCGGCTTCTGGGAGTCGGTTTGCTTATGGCCGGCTTCTGGGAGTCGGCCGTCTTATGGTTATCTTCGGGAAGGTTTTGGAGGTCGGGTCGCCTTCCGGTAGTCGGCCTATGAGATAGCCGACCAGGGGAAGGCGGCCCTGTGTTTTGGATGCTTGAAGGCCCATTCGGCCTGATAATTTTTCGAAGAGCCAGGGGGAGTCGGTTAGGCTACGCGTGGCCATTTACTCCGACAGTAGTCCCCGAAGCTGGTTGGGCTTCGAGACTGAGAAGAGGACGAGAAGCTCGGCCAGCTTCCTATCTTGAAGAGCCAGTAGCTAGGAGCCGGCTTCGGTTGGGAACGCCGTCTTGGCGGGATTTTGAAGTCTGAAGGCAGGAGTTGGTTGGTGCGCACGCCGGGTTGCGGGCCGGCCGCTCGCCGCCCGCGTACCATGTGGCACCCTCCGGCTGAAAAAAGCCTGCCAGCCCACGCGCGCGACGGGATGTCGCCGCAGGCCGGGGGCCCATCACTCCCTCGCCTAGGCCCAGACGCGGACTCTTTGTGGCCCAAAGCGGGCCGCACGCCTTCCGGCGGCAGTTTCTGCACGTCGTTAAGGCGCAATAATCGCGGAACGTGGGGGAGTCGGCACATTTAATCCCACGTTCCCCCCCACACCTCGCCTCCTCGGCTTCGCTGCACGAGGCTATAAGTAGGGGGAGGAGGGGGAACGGCAGGCGCTCGCACGCTCACCCTCGCTCCGCCATTTTCTTCCTTTCCTCCTCTGCCGCAGCATCCCTTCGCCACCGCGCCGTCCCTCTAGTCTTCGCACTACCCCACAGCTTCGCCGCCGCGGGGCCGTGATTTCGCCGTCGCCGCGTCGTTTCTCGCCCGCTTCTTGCTGTCATGCAGCACGGCGTAGACTGGGACGGCTCCAACGTCCATGCGGACCACATCGACTTCCTCCGCAAGACGCGGCGGATGCCCGGCGAGGACCAGGTGCAGGTCCGTCTTGCGCCGAAGAAGGAGATCACGCCGGCGCCGGAGGAAGGCGAGTGGGTAATCTTCCGCTCACACTTCCTGCGCGGCCTCGCCCTGCCCGCGAGCGCCTTCTTACGCTCCTTCCTCGAATTCTATCAGCTCCAGCCGCACCACCTCACTCCAAACACGGTGGTGCTGATCTCCGCCTATGTCACTCTGTGTGAGGGCTTCCTCGGTGTCCTTCCCACCCTTGAGCTTTGGGGGGAATTCTTCCAATCCAAGCTTGGCACCCGCATGCAGGGCGTGCCGGCTCAGTGCGGCGCCTTCATCGCGGTGCGGAGGCCGGCAGCCGACAACCCCTTCCCTGCCATCACGTTGATCCAGTCGGTGAAGCTCTGGCAGAAATCGTACTTCTACGTGAAGAACGTCGCCCCGCAAGGCGACTACGTCAATTTGCCAGCTTACGTAGCCGGCCCGCCGGCTGGGAGGCGGCCCCAGTGGTCCTATCGGGCCAGGACGCTGTCGCCAGCTGGAGCCGCCGCCGTAGCCCGACTCGGGGTAATGATCCAGTCGGAGGGCCTGACTGGGTCCGACCTGCTGGCCGCCTTCGTGGTGCGTCGGGTACTCCCACTTCAAGGCCGCCCTCATTTGATCAGTCAAATGAGCGACCAACTCGATCCGAGTCGGATGTGCACCAAGGAGATGCCTCATGACGAGGTGGCTCATATGGTGAACTATCTCGCGAACTGCAAGCTCTCCGCAGAGTGGCAGTTTGGCAAGGAGCCGTACTCCCGTGCCAATCCCCCGCCTATGGTATGCTTTCTTTATCTTCTCTTATTTAATTTTGTCACCATGTTTTTCTTGGCCGACTCTGACCAGTCGGCACATCTTGGCAGAGCCCTCTCCTTCGACCTGCGGCTGGGACAACGGGGGCGAATCGCCAAATTTTCCCCGACCGGGCGAAGCATGACTTGGAGGACCCCGACTTGGTTGCGGCCGCCATGGACGATAACACCGAGGCAGGAGGCGGCGAAGCAGGCGGCTCCGGGCTTGGAGCCAGCTTCGACCACTGGCCGGAGGACGACGAGGCGGAAATCGTCCCGCGCCGCCAGCCGGCGTCCGACCATGGCGCGGGTTCATCCGCCGTGCCGCCTGCTCGAGGCGGCGCGCAGAAGCGTCGGGCCGCGTCGGGCTTGTTCGGCAGTCGGCTGAAGAAGCGCAAGAGCGGTGCGATGGTGACCAGGCGGGATGAGGCGGCCGCGAAGGTGGCCCGCTTCCGCAAAGTGGTGAAGCAGCCGCAAACGGTTTCGGCATAAGTGTTGATTCTCTTGCATATTCCTTCTTCTTTTCTTGTCGATTTCTGAATCCTTGTCTTGTCTTATCAAACAGGGCTCCACTCTCTCATGAGCGGATCACTGCTGCCTCTGTGGTTGGATCGGCGGGAGGATCCGCAAACACCTGCCGCATGGACCCCCATGCCGAGCTTCAAGCGGCAACGGAGCGGAACGCGCGGGAGGAGCGGGAGGCGAAGGAGCTGTGGGCGGCCGCTGCCAAGGCGGCGCAGGAGATGGCGGAGGAGTCGGCGAAGGCATAAGCCGACGCGGCGGCCAAGGCCCAGGCGGAGGCAGCAGCCGCAGCGGCAGAGGCGGGGGCCTTGCTTGTCACCCCCTGCGTGTCGTGGCACCCGAGATCCCGGAGCCCCCGCCGAAGGAAGCAAGTGGCGACCTTCCGGGGATGGAGAGGGAGGAGGATGACATCGTCGTCCGGGAGAGGGAGGCGGCACCGCCATCGCCGACTGGGGTGGACCGAGGTGGCCGACTTGACGCGCCGCCCGTGCGGCCGGTTGGAGGCGAGCCGGCTGCGAAGATGGACCTGGTGGTTCGTTCATCATCACGCCAGCGTGCGGGGAAGGCGACTTCGGCGCTGGACCCACAGAAGGCCGCGGGCTCTAGCTCGTCGACCCAGGATCTGGAGACAGCCAGCGCCAGCTCGTGGTGGACGCCGGGTGGTGGGACGGCCATGGTGAATGGGGCGGCGCAAGAAGTCCGGAACCGGCTTCAGGCCCAGGCCTCCGTACTGAGGCAGTACAATGATGAGTTCCTCCTGACATGGGCGGCCATTCGGGTGAGTCTTCCCGCTTTTTTGTTTCTTGACCTTGATTTCTTCCATGGGGGCGCGTCAGCGCACCCACTGGGTGTAGTCCCCGAGTTCCGAGTCGGCTGCTGAGCAGGCGGCTTGGAACTTCTTAGTAGAGTTTGATTGCCTATCTTGCTCTTGTTCGCTTATCTATCCGACTTGCAGGACTTCCACAACCTCCGTGCGGCTGCCTTCAACTCCCAGGCTCGGGAGCTGACCTAGAAGACTGCTGATCTAACTGAGAGCCGGAGTAAGTGCTTCAACTTTTATCTCATGTGGGGGCGCGTCAGCGCACACACTGGGTGTAGTCCCCGAGATTCGGGCCGACTGCTGAGCAGTCGGGTCGGATCTTTCCTGATGACTTCTTTCTTATTTCTTTTTTCTTCTTTGCCATACCTGCAGAGGCCAATGCCAGCCTGAGGGAGTAGCTGGGTGGGACCCAGACCGCCCTTCGCGCCAAGGAGGCCGAGTTTGATGCCTTGGTTTAGGAGCGTGACCGCCTTGTCAAGAGGCTGGCCGACCAGGAGGAGAGCCACAAGGCGGCCCTGAAGGCGGCCCTCCAAGCCGAGTACGAGACCGAGGCGGCGAGCTGGGCTGAGGCAAGGCAATCACTGATCAGCGGCTACGGCCAGATGGAAGACTTGGTTGACGGTAGGCCGCCTTCTTCTTCGTTTCTTGCTTGCCGCTTGCCATTTTAGTCCATTCTCTAACTTTGTGTTTTTTCTCTTTCTTCTTTCTTGTCCAGAGTACTTCCCTGGTTACTCTACCGCCGCCAACCAGGTCATCGAGGCCCACCGCGAGGCACGAAGGCAAGCCGGTGTGGAGATCGCGCCGAATGCTCGTCGGTCGCTTGAGGAGCAGCTTCTGGCAATCCAAGCCCGCCTCCAGCCGGCTCACCGCATGCTCTGCCGTCTTCAGCGCGTTGGGGCGCAAGTGCTGGCCGCCCTCTGGCCCGGCAAGGCGGTTCCCCGTACCCCCAGTCGGACTGCCGACTGGCTGGAGGTAGAGGTTGGCCGCTTCGAGGCTTGGAAGGCTTCTGCAGCTCGGTCAGGCGCCAGGCGGGCGCTGGAGTTCGTCAAAGCCTGGTATCCCGAGTTGAGCTTGGACCAGCTGGCCACCTAGCGGCAGGAGGCTGACGAGGAGCTGGAGGCGGTGCGGCCGGCTATCGTCCAGCGTGCCTCGGCAATCGCCAACTACACCGACACCAGCGCCTTTGCTCCTGAGGTGGATGATAATGGCATTGCTCAGCCGGAGGAGTGGTTCGGGCTGAACCCAGCGGATGGCGAGGACTCGGCGGAGGAGATCGACTCCAGCGACGAGGGCGAAGAGGAGGAGGGAGAAGATGGTGAAGACGCCGTGCTAGAAGGTGGAGCAACCGGCCTCCCTCAACTTGATCGTGCCTCCAGCAACGAGGCGCGTGCGAGCGCGCCGCCCGCAGCCGGCGATGATCAAGCCGAGACTCGCTAGCCGGCCACTCCTCCAGCCGGCACTGCCGTCTCCACCGACCTTCCCGGCTCGCCTGTTGCGCCCTTAGTCTGATCCGCCGCCTTTGCTTTCCTGTTTATTGCTCTTCAAACAATATTTTGTTAAGTTTGCGCAGTTCCACCCACTTGGGGTGTATTCAAATTATGTTGACTGCCGGCCTGCTGAAGGCCTTATGTGTAAATATAATCATGCATGTGTTTGGCTTCCCATTGTTCTTGCTTTTCATCCTTTGGTTGTTTCCTTTGCCGCCCTCCCTTGGTCGCCGCCTTCCCAGCCGGACAGCTGCTCTGCAGTCTATGGCTGGAGAAGTGCTTGGCCGGTTGGGAGGGCAAGTACTCTAGCTTTCTTGGATTTTAGCGAAGTGAATGGGAAGCCGGCCAGCCGGCTGTTCTGACAGCCGGTAGGTGTGGTGGGAGGCCGGCTTGTGTTATATAGGTTCATTAGTCCTTAGCCGTTTTTCGTGTGGGCATCCTTTCCGGCCTTTGGCTCTTGCCAGTCGGACAGTCGGTTCTTCGAGCTGCGACTTTCAATAAGAGAGGGCTCGGGTGCCGGCACACTACTTGTCTGACTGCAGGTAGAACTTTAATATAACTCAAGGCGGCCATTCCCCGGGCCGACTAGTCGAACCCGGTGCCAGATAGAAAATCAAATGTAATAGTACATTCATAGGTATGACACTCATCATTCATAGATAAAAGAGGGTAGTTCCCGAGTACGCCTCGGGGGGCCCGTTGTCTCGTACTTAATACAAAAGGTAGCGTGATACATACTGCTTTGAACTGTAAAATCTTCTCAGGAGATTGGCATTCCATGGTCGTTCCGACTCCTTGCCGGAATCATCCCTCTTGCGTGCCTTCGGCTTCTGTGCGTCGATCAGGTAGTAGGAGTCGTTGCCTAGGGCCTTGCTGATGACGAATGGGCCTTCCCAAGGGGCCGAGAGCTTGTGCTGGCCGGCTGTTCGCTGGATCATCTGGAGCACAAGATCGCCTTCTTGGAAGGATCTTGGCTTGACCTTCCGGTTGTGGTAACGGCGCAAACCCTGCTGGTAGATGGCGGACCGGCTGAGTGCTAACAGCCGGCCCTCTTCCAGCAGGTCGACACTGTCTTCTCGCGCTTCCTTGGGCTCCCCCTCTGTGTACATGGTTACCCGAGGCAAGTCGAACTCGATGTCAGTTGGGGTTACAGCCTCGGCACCATATACAAGGAAGAAAGGAGTGAAGCCGGTTGACTTGTTCAAGGTAGTATGCAGACTCGAGAGGACAGCCGGCAGCTCATCGAGCCAGCAGCCGGCCGAACGCTCAAGTGGTACGACCAGTCGGGGTTTGATGCCGGAGAGGATGAGGCCGTTTGCTCGCTCGACCTGGCCGTTTGACTGCGGGTGGGCAACGGACGCTAAGTCCAGTCGGATGCCCTGTGTCGCGCAGAAACGTGCCAGTACTCCCTTGGCAAAATTCGTGCCGTTGTTGGTGATGATGCTGTGTGGTATACCATACGGAGTGGTGATATCTGCGATGAATGTCACGGCAGTCGGCCCGTTCAGCTTCTTGATTGACTTCGCTTCAATCCACTTGGTGAATTTGTCCACAGCGACAAGCAGATGTGGCATGCCGCTGCGGGCCGTCTTGAATGGGCCCACCATGTCCAGCCCCCAGACGGCAAAGGGCCAGGTAAGGGGGGTGGTCTTGAGTGCAGAAGCCGGCAGGTGTTGCTTGGAGCTGAAGACTTGGCACCCTTTGCAGCATTTGACTAATTCCTTGGCGTCTTCCAAAGCAGTCGGCCAGAAGAAACCATGGCGGAAAGCTTTGGCGACAAGTGATCTTGAGGCCGCGTGGTGGCTGCATTCGCCTTGGTGGATATCCTTGAGGATTGCTATGCCCTTCTCTGGATCGACGCAGCGCTGGAAGACTCCAGTGACGCTACGCTTAACAAGTTGTCTGTTTATTATTGCGTATGCTCCGGCTCGGCGTTGAACTAGTCTTGCCGAGATCTCATCAGTCGGCAGCTCTCTGTTTACTAGGAAGTTGAGGATGGGCTGGGCCCATGATGGAGTTGTGACTTCTTCTATTGTCAGTACGGCTACAGTGACCTGGGTGGGTGGGTTGGGTGGTGAAGAGTTGGAGTCGGCCACCACCTGTTGTGTCGTTGCAGTCCCCGGGCCGACTGTTGTAGTCCCCGGGCCGGGTTCTGAAGTCCCCGAGACGGGTGCGACTACGGCAGTCCCCGGGCCGCCTGTCGAAGTCCCTGAGCCGCCTGCTGGGTTCCCCAAGTCGGATCCGATTGCATCAGGGGCAGGCGGTATGAAGATGGAGTCTGATTCTGGAGACGGCTTGACAGACGGTTTGAGGAGACATTGGAGAGAGACGCCGGTTGGGATAGCTTGTCGGGTGCAGCCGATCCGTGCCAGGGCATCTGCTTGCTCGTTGTCGGCCCGTGGCACGTGGAGGAACTCGCATCCTTCAAAGTATCCGCTGATTTGCTGGACGAGGAATCGATAGCTCGCCATGTTCGTGTCCTTGGCGTCCCAGTCACCAGATGACTGCTGGACCACCAAATCCGAGTCGCCATAACACAGGATCCGGCGCATGCCGAGTTCTTTGGCTAGCCAGAGCCCGTGTATGAGCGCCTCGTACTCGGCCACATTGTTGGAGGCGGCAAAATGAATTTGCAGTGTGTATCTGAGTTTGTCGCCCTTGGGAGAGGTGAGGACGATGCCGGCTCCCAAGCCGGTGCGCATCTTGGATCCATCGAAGTGCATCCGCCAATGAGTGGAGTCGGGAGCCGGCAGTAGGTACTGGGTCTCGGCCCAGTCGACAAGGAAGTCGGCCAATGCTTGGGAGTTGATGGCGGTGCGGGGCTGGTAGAAGATCGTGTAAGGAGCCAGCGCAATGGCCCACTTAGCCACCCGACCAGATGCATCCCGGCTGCCTATGATCTCGGCAAGCGGGTCAGTGCATACGACTGTAATGGGATGCTCTTGAAAGTAGGGCTTCAGCTTCTTGGCGGCAAAGTACACTCCATAGCACATCTTCTGGTAATGCGGGTAGTTTTGCTTCGAGGTGGACAGTACTTCGCTCAAATAATATACCGGCCTCTGGACCAACTGAGCTCGGCCTTCTTCTGGGCGTTGGACCACGATGACTGTACTGACCACTCGGCTATTCGCAGCAATGTAAAGGAGCATGGGCTCTTTCTCAGTCGGCGCTGCCAGGACAGGCGGTGTGGTCAGCATCTTCTTCAACTCGTGGAAAGCTTGGTCTGCTTGGTCGTTCCACTCGAAGTGGGTGGACTTCTCCATGAGTCGGTACAGGGGGAGAGCCTTCTCTCCTAGCCGGCTGATAAAGCGGTTTAGGGAGGCCAGGCACACGGTAAACTTCTGAACGTCTCGCAGCTTGGTAGGAATCTCCATTCTCTCTATGGCCTTGATCTTCACTAGGTTGCACTCGATGCCGCGTTCGGAGACCAAAAAGCCTAGAAGCTGGCCGGCTGGTACTCCGAACACGCATTTCTCAGGGTTGAGCTTGATCTAAAACTGGGGCAAGTTGGCAAATGTTTCTCTGAGGTCTTCCAGCAGGGTGCCGCACTTCTCCGTCTTCACCACAATATCGTCTACATAGACGTGGGCATTTCTGCCGAGTTCCTTGAGGAGGCATTTCTGCATGCAACGCTAAAAAGTGGCACCGGCATTTCTCAAGCCGAATGTCATAGTCAGGTAGCAGAAAGCTCCGAATGGTGTGATGAAGGCGGTCTTTAGGCGGTCGGCTGGATCCAACTTGATCTGGTGGTAGCCTGAGTAAGCATCCAAGAAACTCAACAGCTCGCATCCGGCTGTGGAGTCTATCACTTGATCGATCCGTGGTAGGGCAAATAGATCTTTGGGGCAGGCTTTGTTGAGGCTGGTGTAATCTATACACATACGCCATTTATTGTTCTTCTTCAACACCAAGACCGGGTTGGCAAGCCATTCTGGAAAAAACACCTCCATAATGAAGCCGGCTGCCAGGAGCCGGGCTATCTCTTCTCCTACGATCCTTCTCTTCTCCTCCGATAGTCGGCGGAGAGGTTGCTTGACTGGTTTTGCGTCCGCTCGGACATGTAGCTTGTGCTCGGCGAAATCCTTCGGAACACCCGGCATGTCCTTTGGGGACCATGCAAAGATGTCCCGATTCGCACGAGGAAGTCGACGAGCTCGCCTTCCTATTTGCTGTCCAGGTATGCACCAATGACAGCAAACCTCTCCGGGTTCTCCGGGTCCAGAGGTATCTTCTTTGTTTCCTTGGTGGGCTGGAAGGAGCCCTGAGCATCACATTCCTTGGGGTTGGGGGACAGGGCCGGCTGCTTGCCGGCCATGGCCACGACTCGGTCCAGCATCTTCTTCTCTTCAGCAATCACGAGGGACTCGGCCAGCCAGCTGCTGGCTGCAGCACACTCTGTGGACTTCTTGTAATCTCCGGCTATGGTGATGATCCCCTTTGAACTCGGCATCTTCATCTTGAGGTAGGCGTAGTGGGGCACAGCCATGAACTTGGCCAGGGCTGGTCGGCCAAGCAATGCGTGTTAAGGGCTCTCTAGATCCACTACTTCAAACCAGATCGCTTCTCGGCGAAAGTGATCCTTTTCTCCGAAGAGAACATCCATCTTGATCTTGCCGATTGGGGAGCAAGACAGGCCGGGTACGATGCCATGGAACACAGTCCGGCTTGGCATGAGTTGTTTCGTCTTGATGTTCAACTTCTCCATGGTGTCGCGGTACAGTATGTTGATGCTGCTTCCACCATCAATTAGCACACGGGAGAAACGGGCAGCTCGCCTTTCTGTCGCAAGGGTGGCGTCCAACACCAATGCATAAGAGCCGGGAGACGGCATCACCTCTGGGTGATCGGCCCGGCTCCAGCTGTTTGGCTTCTCAGACCAATGCATGAACTCGGGGTTGCTGGAGGCGACCGTGTTGACTTTTTGGTGCTGTCGGCGCCGACTGCGCTTGTCTTCAATTTGGCTTGTGAAGACGACGTAGGCGGCGTGCTCATCTGGAAACTCATCTTGAATGGCTCCGACTGCTGGTTGGACAGCCGGCTGCTGAGGGGCTGGAGGCGGCGGGCCAGGAGGTGGAGGCGGCAGCAGCCCCTCGCCCTTGGAGATCCACGTGAGCCAATGGCACTTCCGGGTCGTGTGGTTGGATGGCTTCGCGCCGCTGTGGAACTTGCAGGGGGCATCCAGAGTTTGCTCGTAGGAGAAAGTCGGCTGCCAAGCCGGCCTGCCGCCCTTCTTCTTAGGCGCGGGCCGCTCTTCGGGCTGTTCGTCTTCGACGGTGGCTACTTGCCGACTGGTGGAAGGCGGCATAGGGGCCTTGCGCTTGTGGTCTTTCTGGTAGGGGCGTCGGTTGGAGTCACCGGCCGGCGTCTTGGGAGCCGGAGCGAGCACCTTTCCAGAGGCATCCACTCGAAGCTCAGTCTTCATCGAAGAGTCGGCCGTGGCGTACTTGTCTGCTATGATCAGCAGCTCGTCGAGGGTAGTTGGCTCGTCGCAGAGGAGTCGATGCTTGAGGAGGGTGCCCTCTCGGCACCCGGCGGTGAAGTACTCTATGGCTTGAACCTCGTGCACCCCCTCGCAGGAGTTGCGGAGCTCGGCCCAACGCGTGAGGTACTCGCGAGTCGATTCGCTGGGCCCTTGGACGCACAAGGAGAGCTGGCGGGGCTTGGGAGGCCACTTGTATGTGCTGGTGAAGTTGCGGACGAAGACTTCCGTGAAGTCTAGCCAGCTGTTGACGCTGTAGGGCTTGAGGCTGTCCAGCCAGGTGCGTGCCATGCCTGGAAGCATGAGAGGGACGTACTTCACGGCAACGCGCCTGTTGCCGTTTGCTATGCTGACTGCGGTGTAGTAGTCGATCAACCATTCTTCCGGCTTCACGGAGCCATTGTATTTTGGCGTGTCTCTTGGGAGTGAGAACCCTTTGGGGAAGGGCTCGTCGCGGATGCGGGGGCCAAAGCAAGGCGGGCCGACATCATCTTCTTCTTCTAGCGCCAGGGATCGCGCTAGGCGGCCGATCCGGTGGCTGGCATCATTCTTGCCGACTCCTTCGCGGTGGCCTAGTCGGGCGCCGAGAGTTGGATGCGTGACAGGCGGCGGGGTGGGATATCTCTCCCCACGGGGGGGAGGCGGATTACCTTGTCGTTCCACCGCTCGGGGCGGCCTTCTGCGTCGCGCTCAATGGTGACCCGAGTCCGACTGCGGCTAGCAGCTGGCTCCTTGTCTTTTCTTGCGCGGGCGCCGCTTGCAGTCAGCGTCCGGGATGTCGCGCCGTGCTCTCAGCGTGGGGGAGGACCTTCAGCGCGGGCGCCGGCTTCATGCCGTTCTGCGGCCGCGTCGATCAGCTGCTGGATGCGTCTAGTCATGTAGGGGAGCTCATCAGCCCCCAGCCCGTTCAGCTCGTCTACGGCCGCCTGAGCGGCACGCAGGTTATCGAGTGGCGTGGCGTAGACTGGGCGGTCTGCTCCCAACATGCTGGGGATGGCCGCGCCATGCTTTTTGACGAGGCCGGCTCGGCTCGGCCCGCCAGGAGGCGGCGTACGAAAGGCGGCGCGGTCGACTTCGCGCTGGTGAGCCTCAGTGAGGCGTCTCATGGATGCTATCTTCTGGCCCTCCGCGATGAGGGCGAGGCGGCGTGCCTCTAGAGTCTCAGCGTCGGCGTCGGCCGGGATGGGGACAGACAAGTCGTGCAGCGCCGCTTGTAGGGCGTCGTGGGTGTTCTCGCTCGAGGCGGCGCCATGGCTGATGACCAGCACCTCAGGGACAGCGTTGCTGCCACTGTCGGCTCGAGGGAGAGGGTCGTCAATGATCACCACGTTGGTGGGGAAGGCGTCAAGCGATGCCGTGTCGGAGTCGACAAGCATCGGGTCGGTGGAGCCGACCGATTCCAAGTCCACAGCAAGCTCGCTGGAGACGTGC
Source organism: Aegilops tauschii subsp. strangulata (assembly GCF_002575655.3). Lineage (NCBI taxonomy): Eukaryota > Viridiplantae > Streptophyta > Magnoliopsida > Poales > Poaceae > Aegilops > Aegilops tauschii. The sequence continues at coordinate 395,337,050 of NC_053035.3, forward strand.
GGCTGGTCGAGGAGGCTGACGAGGCGGCTCTCGGTGCAGTCTGTGCCCGCGTCGGACGCAGGCTCGTCGGAGATGCGAGCCTCGCCAAGAAGATCGGCGAGGCAGCCCGCCGCGCAGGCGTCGTCGACGCCTTGCAGCGCGTCGGGGCAAGAGCCATCGGGCGTAGCAGGCTGGCTACGCAAGCAGGGGAGGAAAAGGGTTCCCGTCCAGAACAGGTCTCCGGATGACGGTGCACCTGGCCCCACGGTGGGCGCCAAATGTCGGGTGGTAGGTGCGACATATGCCAACGGGTGGCTTATCATTGTGGGAGCCAGTAAGACATCGCCGGTGCCTGGAAACCGGATAAGGTGAAGACATGCACGCCGGCGAATCTTACCCAGGTTCGGAGCTCTCCATGGAGATAACACCCCTAGTCGTGCTCTATGGGGTCTCCGCATGATCACTAGATCAACACAAGTAGCTACAAGTGCTCCTTGAGCTGTTTGGCTAGAGGAGGAAGAAAGGCAAGGCTAGCTCTCCTCTTCCCTCTACGTGGTGTCTAAAACTATCTCAGAGATCAACCCTTTGCATGGGTGCCATGGGGGTTTATATAGGCCTACCCCCCAAGGATACAATGGTAATCCGGCTGGGTGCGGGTCCCAGCCGTCAGTGTCTGTGCTCGCCGGCTTTTCCGCCGGCCGTTGGGGCCCGCCGACTGGTGGGTCCCACCGGCTACCGGTCTCCTGGTCGACAGGCCGGCCCCACCGCCTGGGGGCCTTGTCAGCGGCTGGTTACTGTTGCCGCGCCCCTGATGACGAGGGCTTTGTCGAGGTAAGCGTGGCTACAGTGCCGCCGCCTGGCGGGCTCTAACTATAGCCTCACCTCGTCTTGTCTTAGCCGGCTATTGGGAGCGGGCTACTCCCCAGGCCGACTAGGGGAGGCCGGGCCGCCTTCGAGCGTCTCTCTGGCTGAAGGGGCCCGCCGCCCGCGGGCCATACTGGCGCCTGTCGTGGGTGACATCATGGTCAACATGGCAATAGTGCCGCGCCGGACGGGGGATGGCTGACCCGTAAGGCGCACTGTGGCCATGCATGCTCCGGGATTCGGGGGTGGCAGGCTGTACTGTGGCCACGCCCCGTCTTATCGCCGTTATGTGGATGTAGCCCTGGTGGGTGCAGTCTTGGCCGGCTTCCGGGAGTCGGTCTTCTTGTGGCCGGCTTCTGGGAGTCGGTCTACTTATGGCCGGCTTCTGGGAGTCGGTCTGCTTATGGCCGGCTTCTGGGAGTTGGCCGTCTTATGGTTATCTTCGGGAAGGTTTTGGAGGTTGGGTCGCCTTCCGGTAGTCAGCCTGTGAGATAGCCGACCAGGGGAAGGCGGCTGTCGTGGTATTCTCACGGGAGGGTGTGAAGACAGATGCCACAAGGGCTTTGTGTGAGGGTAAGACTGCTGCTGATAGGACCGGGAGCGGGTATGCGAGTAGCACGCGCTAGTTTACCCAGGTTCGGGGCTCTCCGGAGAGATAATACCCCTACTCCTACATGTCTGTGTATCTGTAATATATCTAGTACAAGGTTGCTCCTGGAGCTGTATCTGAGATCCGTGCCAAGTGCATCTGATTTGGTATATGCATATAGGGCATGCTAGTGGCCGGCCATACTCATGGCCGTTTGTGTGCGTGAGAGTGGATGGATGGCTAGCTAGCTCTCTTGCTAGCTAGCTTGCTTGTGTGAGTGTGTAAGTGAGTCCATCCATGGATGGATGGATGTGTGTCTCCTTTTATAGGAGAGGGTAGCTTTGCATCTAAGCTATGTGGAGGTATGGGAGCAAGGCATGGTGCATGTCATGCTTGTCCCCTAGGTCACTTCATGAATAGTGCCAGGGGACAAGTGACACTATACATGATGGTGTCGCGGTACGGTTGTCTTGTCCGCGGTATGGCCATCTCGTCGGGGTCTTGTCGATGCCGGGTCGGACTGCAGTCGGCAGCCGGCTAGTCGGTGCAGTCGGTCAGCTGGCAGCCAGCCGGGTGGAGCAGTCGGACGGGGAGCCGGCAGGAGCGGCCGGGCAGTCGGACTGAGGGGCTTTGCTAGCCCCGATGTCTTGAAATATTGTCTCGCCGTCTTCGGGATACCCGTGTCCAATTACTCCGACAGTAGCCCCCAAGCCTCCGGGCAACTTGGCAAAGTCGGGCGGAGGTTTTTTCGCGAGTGTTCATGGAAATGATCATGCAAAAGACAAAGTTAGTCCATGCAGATATGTCAAATGATTGCTTTTTAGCACTGCAAGTTTTATGCGGAGGGTGCCGACTCGGTTTCGTCCGAGCCCCCTTCAATCTTTTTCATGTTCCCTCCGCTCTTTGGCTTGTGCTCTCGCTTGCCGGACAGCCGCTCTGCGGTCTGTGGCTGAGAGTGGGCCGCGGAGTGGAGTGTACAATACTCAGACTCTGGGAGCGAATTTAACCGAGTAGATACTCATAAAGAAAACGGTCGGGTCGCCCGAAGCGTTTTTCTTCCCGGACGTTTTTCGCGTGGGTGGCCTTCAGCTTTCACTCTTGCCAGTCGGACAGCCGCTCTGCGGTCTGTGACTAAGAGTGGGCTTTTCATACCGCGCACGCTACTAAGCCGTCTGCGGGAACTAACGTCTCAGGCCAAGCGGCCAGCCCCCGGGCCAACTCTGGCTGGCGCCGGGGCGAACAGTGATGCAACTGTAATGAAATGCGGAGATAGCCCCCGAGCATCGTTCGAGGTTATCCGTGCTCTCGCGGTGAAAAAATCTGTGGGTGAGGAGCTCATATTGGTTTTCGTGTAGCCGAGGCGGAGTTTGCCGAAGAGAGCCGGCGCACCCGCTGGGTGTAGCTTTCGAGCCCCCGATCGCTCGAAGGAGGGTCCCGGCCGGTCAGGCTCGACCGGCCAGGCGGCGAGGCGTTTTGCAGCGCCCTTTTTCTTCTTCTGCCGGCCCCTGGCAACCGGACAAAACTCTTCTCTTGTCTCCGTGGGGGCGCGCCAGCGCACCCACTGGGTGTAGCCCCCGAGATTCGGGCCGACTGCTGAGCAGTCGGGCCGGATCTTCCGGCAATGACTTTGTCTTCTTTCCTCACGGGGGCGCGTCAGCGCACCCGCTGGGTGTAGCCCCCGAGATTCGGGCCGACTGCTGAGCAGTCGGGCCGGATCTACCGGCGACTACTTTGTCTTCTCGCCTCGCGGGGGCGCGTCAGCGCACCCGCCGGGTGTAGCCCCCGAGATTCGGGCCGACTGCTGAGCAGTCAGGCCGGATCTCCCGGCAACTACCTTGTCTTCTTCCTCGCGGGGGCGCGTCAGCGCACCCGCTGGGTGTGCCGTCGGAGCAGGAGGCAGACCAGCCGGCTTGGCACTGCCGACAGTGCGGGTCACGACACGAGTGTTTCTTTTCTTCTCTTTGCCCAGCCGACTTCTTTCTCTGTGTTTTTTTTTGGCAGTCGGCCCTTTTCTCAGCCGGGTCGGCACTCGGCCTTTTTTGCTAGCAGGCTAGGCACCCGGCCACTTTTCTTCTTTTCCACCCGGCTAGCGGGCAGTCGGCCCTCTGCTTTTTCCTCCAGCCGGCTGCGGGGAGCGATGGCGGGATGCAGCCGGCACGGGAGCCGGCGAGCGCGCGGGGTAGGGGCCAGCCAGGGCCTGTAGGCGCACAGGCAGACGCGAGCGCGGCCGGCGGAGGCCGGAGCCGGCAGGCGGGCGGGTCGACAAGGCGGCGAGCAGGCGGAGCCGGCTCACGGGTCGGCAAGCCGGCCAGCGCGGAACCGGCGCTGGAGAGGCCGGGATGCGGAGACGGCCGAGGCCGAACCGGGGCGACTCAGCGGGGGCGAAGGCGCCCCGGCGGCTGGCGCGGGACTCGCGAGCCGGGCCCGGCAGGCGAAGCAGAGCAGCCGGCCACGGCCGGAGGCGGCCGTGCGGGCGGAGTCGACAGGCGGCCGTCGGACTGAGGAGCCGGCGCGGGCGGAGGAGGAGCGGCGAGCCAGCCACCCGGAGCCGGAGGAGGCGGAGGGCGCGGCAGAGGCCGGCCGGTGGCGTGCGCGGGTGGAGTGGTCGGGCGCGGTAACTCGGCGGCCGGGCGCGGACGCGGCGCAGGCGGTGGGGATGCAGCGACACGGGGGAGCCAGGGCGCGGGAGCTAGCCGGCCGGGTTGCGGGAAGCCGGAGCCGGTGCAGGGGACCCGACGCGGAGCACCCGACGCGGAGCACCCGGCGGGGAGGAGCCGGCGCGAAGAGGTCGGAAGCGAAGCCAAGCGGCGCCGGCGACGGGAAGCCGAGCTCAGGGCGCGGGAGTCGGCGCGCGTAGCAGAGCGAGGCAGATGCGCTGGCGGGGGAACGTGGGCAGAGGTGGAGGCGGCACAGCAGCAGCCGGGGGCGCGAAGGCCGGCAGCGGAGGCGGCCGGGAGCCGGTCAGCCGGCACCGGATGCGGCCAGGGCGAAGTTGGCGGGGCCGGACGACGCGGGAGGGGCCTGGACCCGGCGCGGGAGGCTGGCGCGACGCAGGGCGCGCGGACGGGCGCGCCCGGCCGAGCACGGCGGGGTGGCGTGAAGGCCAGGCGCGGAGGCACGCGACGCCGGGAGGCGCAAGGCCGCAGAGGCGGCCGCGTTGCGGAAGGCGGCCGGGCCGGGATGCGGCCGTAGCCGGGCTGGGCGGCAGACCGAAGCCAGCAGGCGGCCACGACGCAGGCGACCGGGCGAAGAGGCGAGGCGGGCGTGCGACAGGAGGCGGAGCGGTGACCCGCAGCAGCGCGGGGACGCACGGGTTGCGCAGCGGCCTGCAGCAGAGCGAGCGCGCGGGGCGGAGCCAGCGCGGGTTCGGGCGGCAGCCGCGCGGAGCAGGAGGTGCTCGGCAGGAACGCAGTGCCGCGGGGGCGACGGGCATGGCGATGGAGGCGCGTGCAGCGGAGGCCGGCGAGATGCGGAGGCGCGTGGCCGAAGCAAGCTTCTGAATTGCTGGATATTGGGCAGTGCCCGTTTCGCACCCGAACAATGTACAGAGCAGTGTTCGATTATTATCTGAGGAATATCTAGCTTGTGTATGGCTATGGTACGGCTAATGGTTTGACCATTGTTGACTTGCATCTAACTAGCTTGCAAAGATGGTATGGAGTGGCAAACGCACGCTTCGGCCGGAGCAAGGCACAACGCGGAGGGGAGCAGACGCGAGCGACGCGGCACGACGCGCGCACGGATGCGGCCGACCGAAGTGAGGCATCACACGTGCGGCGCGTGCGCGGACGGACGATAGGCGTTGCAACGGTGATGATGACGAAGGCGGCGAGGCCGACGACGAGGACGCGCCGTCCCGCGTGGCCGCTCCGGGGGCGGGTCGAAGTCGAGCCCCCGAGCGCTACCGGAGAGACGGCGCGACGCCGCGGCGGTGATGGCGAAGATGGTCCCGACGGCGAGGACGCGCCGCCCCTCGCGGCCATTCCAAGGGTGTGTCGATATCGAGCCCTCGACCGCTATCGGAGGGACGACGCGACGCCGCGGTGACGATGACGAAGGCGAGGCCTACGGCAAGGACGCGCCGCCCCTCGCGGCCATTCCGAGGGTGTGTCGATATCGAGCCCTCGACCGCTATCGGAGGGACGGCGCGACGCCGCGGTGGTGATGGCGAAGATGGTCCCGCCCGGACTGCGAAACCAGCAGCAGCGCGGTAGCATAGTACCGCCCCACGGTGGGCGCCAACTGTCGTGGTATTCTCACGGGGGGGTGTGAATCGACAGATGCCACAAGGGCTTTGTGTGAGGGTAAGACTGCTGCTGATAGGACCGGGAGCAGGTATGCGAGTAGCACGCGCTAGTTTACCCAGGTTCGGGGCTCTCCGGGGAGATAATACCCCTACTCCTGCATGTCTGTGTATCTGTAATATATCTAGTACAAGGTTGCTCCTGGAGCTGTATCTGAGATCAGTGCCAAGTGCATCTGATTTGGTATATGCATATAGGGCATGCTAGTGGCCGGCCATACTCATGGCCGTTTGTGTGCGTGAGAGTGGATGGATGGCTAGCTAGCTCTCTTGCTAGCTAGCTTGCTTGTGTGAGTGTGTAAGTGAGTCCATCCATGGATGGATGGATGTGTGTCTCCTTTTATAGGAGAGGGTAGCTTTGCATCTAAGCTATGTGGAGGTATGGGAGCAAGGCATGGTGCATGTCATGCTTGTCCCCTAGGTCACTTCATGAATAGTGCCAGGGGACAAGTGACACTATACATGATGGTGTCGCGGTACGGTTGTCTTGTCCGCGGTATGGCCGTCTCGTCGGGGTCTTGTCGATGCCGGGTCGGACTGTAGTCGGCAGCCGGCTAGTCGGTGCAGTCGGTCAGCTGGCAGCCGGCCGGGTGGAGCAGTCGGACGGGGAGCCGGCAGGAGCGGCCGGGCAGTCGGACTGAGGGGCTTTGCTAGCCCCTATGTCTTGAAATATTGTCTCGCCGTCTTCGGGATACCCGTGTCCAATTACTCCGACAGCGGCCCTGTGTTTTGGATGCTTGAAGGCCCAATCGGCCTGATAATTTTTCGAAGAGCCAGGGGGGGTCGGTTAGGCTACCCGTGGCCATTTACTCCGACAATATACTCATCAAAAATTCTATAGTGCTCCCACTCACTTCTTTGGAAATACAAGTTTCTCATAAACTTTGTATAAACCCAAAATCTTTGATCATCTCATCAAAGCGTACATTCTAACTCCGAGATGCTTACTCCAGTCCTTAGAAGGATTGTTGGAGCTTTGCATACTTGTTAGCATATTTCAGGATTGACAAAACCTTCTAGTTGTATCACATACAACCTTTCCTCAAGGAAATCATCGAGGAAACAATGTTTTGACATCCTATCTGCAAGCTTTCATAAATAATGCAGTAACTGCTAATATAATTCCAACAGACTCTTAGCATCGCTACGAGTGAGAAAGTCTCATCGTAGTCAATTCCATGAACTTGTTGGAAAACATCTTAATGACAAGTCGAGCTTTCTTAATGGTGACACTTACCATCATTGTCCGTCTTCCTTTTAAAATCCATCTACACCCAACAGCCTTACGACTATCAAGTAGTTCTTCCAAAGTCTATACTTTGCTTTTATACATGGATCCTCTCTCGGATTTTATGGCCTCGAGCCATTCGTCGGAATCCGGGCCCACCATCGCTTCTTCATAGCTCGTAGGTTCATTGTTGTCTAGCAACATGACTTCCAAGACAGGATTACCGTACCACTCTGAAGTAGTACGCATCCTTGTCGACCTATGAGGTTTGGTAGTGACTTGATCCGAAGTTTCATGATCACTATCATCAGCTTCCACTTCAATTGGTGTAGGTGCCACAGGAACAACTTCCTGTGCCCTGCTACACACTAGTTGAAGTGACGGTTCAACACCCTCATCAAGTCTCCACCATCCTCCCACTCAATTCTTTTGAGAGAAACTTTTCCTCGAGAAAGGACCCGATTCTAGAAACAATCCCTTTTTTCTTCCAGATCTGAGATAGGAGGTATATCCAACTGTTTTTGGGTGTCCTATGAAGATGCATTTATCCGCTTTGGGTTCGAGCTTATCAGCCTGAAACTTTTTCACATAAGCGTCGCAGCCCCAAACTTTTAAGAAACGACAGCTTAGGTTTCTATAAACCATAGTTCATATGGTGTCGTCTCAACGGAATTGCATGGTGCCCTATTTAAAGTGAATGCGGTTGTCTCTAATGCCTAGCCCATAAACGATAGTGGTAATTCGATAAGAGACATCATGGTATGCACCATATCCAATAGGGTGAAGTTGTGATGTTCGGACACACCATCACACTATGGTGTTCCAGGCGGTATTAGTTGTGAAACAATTTCCACAATGTCTTAATTGTGTGCCAAACTCGTAACACGGATATTCATCTCTATGATCATATCATAGACATTTCATCCTATTGTCACGACGATCTTCAACTTCACTCTGAAATTACTTCAACCTTTCAATAATTCAGACTTGTGTTTCATCAAGTAAATATACTCATCATCTACTCAAATCATCTGTGAAGTAAGAACATAACGATATCCACTACATGCCTCATCACTCATTGGACTGCACACGTCAAAATGTATTACTTCCAACAAGTTGCTTTCTTGCCATCTTACTGAAAACGAGTCCTTTCAGTCATCCTGTCCATGTGGTATGATTTGCATGTCTCAAGTGATTCAAAATCAAGTGAGTCCAAACGATCCATATGTATGGAGTTTCTTCATGCATATATACCAATAGGCATGGTTCGCATGTCTCAATCTTTTCAAAAATGAGTGAGTCCAAAGATCCATCAACATGGAGCTTCTTCATGCGTTTTATACCAATATGACTCAAATGGCAGTGCCACAAGTATGTGGTACTATCATTACTATCTTATATCTTTTGGCATGAACATGTGTATCAATACGATCGAGATTCAATAAACCATTCATTTTAGGTGCAAGACCATTGAAGGTATTATTCAAATAAACAGAGTAACCATTATTCTCCTTAAATGAATAACCGTATTGCGATAAACATAATCCAATCATGTCTATGCTCAACGCAAACACCAAATAACAATTATTTAGGTTTAACACCAATCCCGATGGTAGAGGGAGCGTGCGATGTTTGATCACATCAACATTGGAAACACTTCCAACACATATCGTCATCTCACCTTTAGCTAGTTTCCGTAGCCTTTTATTCCGAGTTACTAACACTTAGCAACCGAACCGGTATTTATTACCCTGGTGCTACTAGGAGTACTAGTAAAGTACACAATAATATAACGTATATTCAAAATACTTCTGTCGACCTTCCCAACCTTCTCATCTACCAAGTATCTAGGGTAGTTCTGCTTCAGTGCTCGTTCCCCTCATTATAAAAGCACATAGTCTCGGGTTTGGGTTCAACCTTGGGTTTCTTCACTAGAGCAGCAATTGATTTGCCGTTTCATGAAGTATCCCTTCTTTCCCTTGCCCTTCTTGAAACTAATGGTTTTACTAACCATCAACAATTGATGCTCCTACTTGATTTCTACTTTCGCGGTGTCAAACATCACGAGTTGCTCAAGGATCATCATGTCTATCCCTGATATGTTATAGTTCATCATGAAGCTCTAATAGCTTGGTGGCAGTGACTATGGAGAACCATCACTATATCATCTGGAAGATTAACTCCCACTTGATTCAAGCGATTGTAGTACTCAGACAATCTGAGCACATGCTCAACGATTGAGCTTTTCTCCCTTAGTTTGCAGGCTTAAGAAACTTGTTAGAGGTCTCATACCTCTTGACGTGGGCACTAGTCTAAAATCCCAATTTCAGTCTTTGGAACATCTCATATGTTCTGCGACGTTTCAAAACCGTCTTTGGTGCCACAATTTGAAACCGTTCAACATTACGCACTGAACTATGGTGATACGAGTTCACTGAGATCTAATGGCCCACAGTAGAAGGTTTGAATGTTTTTGCAATATACGGCTGATAGAGTTTGGGAAATGCGGAGAAAGTACAAGTACTACGCATGTGCCATCTGGTCACTGATCATACGACCTAGATGCTCATACCACCGTAGCGGGTAATTAAGCTACGGGGAGCACCTAATATGAGCACCGGGGAGCCGTTGGATCGAAGATGCGGCGGCACACACGAGGCCTGAATGTTTTATTTGCAAAAAAACCTTTGGAGAGTTTGGAAATTGCGCATAATTACAAAGACTACTCCCAAGCCATTGGATCTCACTTCCAACAGTGTAAAAACTCGTATCACCATAGTATCTAAGCTGCGGGGTGGATGTGATATTCTATGCTGCTGTCATTTTTGTTCGTAAACTTGCAAAATACGTGTAACTCGTGCCGTTACTTGTCTAACCGCGCAAAGTGTTTGTTGAAAAAAACATCCTCTACTGAAATATCGGAACAACACACGGGGGTCCCACTTGTCATTAATCAAATTTGAACCTAAAACTAACAAATCTGAAAGACGAGATTCGAACTGTCAACCTGGACTACAAAGCGTAAGTCGATAGCCTGAAAAAACGAACGGTTGTTGGCTTTGTCCCATAACTTGATTTTATACAGTACTTGCATTGAGTAGAGTAGAGGGAGTGCCTCGTCAACATGTGCAGGACCGTTGTCTCACTTACTGGTGGGTCCCAGGTCTGCGATCTCAATCTCTCTTCTCTCCATCGTCTAACCTTTGAACGGGCACACACGAAGAGCAGCGCTAGCTTGCCGTGGTGTTATTACAACTTAAAAAAGCTTGGAAAATAGAAGAATCGCCTAGAACAAGAGACGTTGTGGCTGGTCGAGACGGAGCTAACCACATCTATCCTCCGTGCCATGTTTGCATGATGAAGCTGTGTGGCTAGTGGGGTGTTTTCGACCGACTGGCTGGGTCCCGAGGTCGAACCATAGGTACTACGTCTGATACAGTATATTTTTAAACGCACATTTTTCCTCCGTGCCGAGACGTGGCACACCCTACCGCGCGGTTTCGGGGTCCTCCCGGGTGGTGCACACATATATTCTTCCTGACGTGTGACGCCCTACCGCGCGTTTTCTGGGTCCTCCTCGGTCCTCCTCGGTCCTCCATCAGTGAAGCACAGTGGCTAGCTAGTTGGGCTAGTTCGACCGATTAGCTAGGCCGCCACCAGATTTGTTTTTTCACCCCTTTTTTATCTACTTGCCGGCAGGTAAATTTAAATATCCACCGCGGCGTTGCTCTGGTGTTTGGGTGCGGCAGGTTTTTAATTTTTTGATTGACGGGAGCAGGCGCGGCAGCAATTAGTCACGATGACTCCGCCTGTAAAAACCCACTGCTCCCTGATGTGAGAAGTCGTCGACTGGTGTTTTACCGTGGTGAAAACCAAAAGATTCCCCGCTCCCTCCGCCTTCCCGCAGATTGCATTGCCTTTCAGCCGTTTCGCCCCCTTTGCTTCCTCTCCCCATTGCTTCTACCTGGTGCCATGGCGGCGCAGCAGATCACGGACTCCGAGGTGAGGCGCCTGACACAGGAGCTCCATGCCAAGGATGTGGAGCTCAGGGCCAAGGACGTGGAGCTCCGTGAGCTCAAGGAGGAGAGGAGTGCCATGCTCCTCCGTTATGTGCGGGAGTTCACGGACCTTCAAAAGCGGCAGGCGTCCACCACAAAGATGCTTGAGGCGTCGGCGGCGTTGCTGCAAAAAGAGGGAGATGCGATAGGCCGTTAGGGGAGTCGGCTGGAGCGCGAGCGGGCCGATCGTGACGAGGTCCAGGATCGCCTCAGCCACTTGGTGAACCAAGTTGCCACGCACGTGTTGCGGCTGCGCGATGCCTACTGTCGTGCCAGCGCGACGATGCCGGCCGTCGGGCTAAACCCGTTCGACCATCCGGTCGACTTCCACGAGCTGCGGCTTCCTGACCTAGTCTCCTTCTTCACCTATATCTCCGAGGAGCTGAGCCGTCTCCGTGCGGTGGTGGGGGCTGAGCTGGACAAGGAGGTTGCGGGCTGCCGTCGCCATTGCCGGGCGAATCCTTTCAGGGCTCCGTCACCGGAATCCATTCGTGCCATTGGACGCCGTCTTTGACGAGCTGGCTCCCGTCGACCGGGAGCGGGCTCTGCGGGCGGTTGCACCCTGCATCACCAACGTCGTGCGCCTCGAGAAGCAGAGGGACTTCGGTGGTGTTTAGGCGCCCTCTGCATGGGCATGTCCATGTCTCGGCGCAACATGACCGTTGGATCAAACTCAGACGGTGTAGATCAGTCACTGTAGCACAAAGCGTGTGGGTGTGTTTGGTTGCCTTCTCATCTCAATATAGTTGTTTCCTCTTCGTGTATTTTTATCAACCTACTAGTGTGGACTCATGCACCCTTCATGCACTCTGCCAAACACCCAAAAGTGGGTCGAGAAGGGAACTTTTGCTCCCATCCCGTGCACCCTTCATACACCCTACCTAACACTATTCGTGCTTCATATGGTTCATGTTTCATGGAGTACTGTAGCACCGTACTCTCCGTGCGTTGTGGACCTAGTTCTGTTAACATTGATCTCACAGTTCATTCTCGACCGGACAGTCGAAAAAGCGGTACTATGTTACATATAGGAGTAGTTGACATGCGCACAACATCATTTGTTATCGTCATATCTTACTACACTAGCAACAAGATTGTGCGGTACTGACGTATGAACCACTGCACATGCCTAGCAGTAGGAGCACTGTGTATGTTCAAGTGGCTGCCGTGTTTCGCACTCCTCCGTCGTAAGAGTGGAAACGCTTGCTGTAATCATTTTTTTCTTCAGAAAAACAGTGGACACGCTCTACCGTGCGGATCCTCCTCCAGCCATGCACTAAATTACTCAGTTTCGCCGACGTGTGGGATAGCCAGCACCTGGGTCCACTAGCCATGCACTAAATTACTCCGTAGTAGAGTGACGGTAGACTACCCCGATCGAACCGCCGCAGTAATGCCCAATGAGCCGTCAAATCACAAAACCCCCTCCTTTCCAGCAGTAAGTTGGACGGACGAAGCAACCATCATTTCACTCTTCTCTCTTAGCTTCCTCTCTTGAAGAAAACCCCCACTCGCTTCGCTTCTCCCTCATCTCGTTCCTCCTTTCACTCTTCTCTCTCAGCTTCCTCTCTTGGATGGACACTGGAGCACCGGCCGACGTGATGTCTATGGCTCTGGCCAAAACCGTCGAGGCTCATGGTACGAAGAAGCGCAAGCACCCCGCCGAGACTACCGTAGACAAGCTCAAAGCCATCGCCCTGTCCAAGCCCCCCTCTCCGGGATCCCTCATTAAGCAAGTCCAGGTAATATCTCTTGTTGACGATCTTTTTCTCGATCTTGATCGTGTTTTTTCATCTAACACGCAGTACTAGTACTGGTAGTACAACTTTCTGGGTGATCTTGCATGTGATTTTAGTGTGCCAAATGACGGTTCTAAATTCCTCTTTTGACCAAAACATGCGAGAGGTTGACACTGATTTCTTATAGATTACTTTCAACTACTCCCTCTGTCCCAAATTTCTTGTCTTAGATTTGTCTAGGTACGGATGTATCTAATACTAAAATGTGACTTGATACATCCGTATCTAGACAAATCTAAGACAAGAATTTTGGGACGGAGGGAGTACTTTATGAACATCAATGCTACCTTTTAAGAGGGTATATTTGCCTCAGTAACTTGTGTTATGGATATTGCATGTAATCCCTCTGCTCTCATGCCTTTGAAGACATGTTCTAGTGTCTTTGGTCACTCATTTCTGTGCGTATATGTAGTCATATATGGAGTATAATATCGAAAATAACCTTATATTTCTGAACGGAGGTAGTAATGAAATATGGTTTCTGTTTGAATTAGAACCAGGTCCGCGGTGGAGATGAAGTTCTCAAAGTCATGCCGTGTGAACTGGAAGACCTGATGATGAGTTCTACTATTGAACTATCCAGCTGCTGTGTCCTTGTCGCCACGTGTCCTGAACTAGTGTTTTCCTGTAGCATTGTTGTCAGGCGTGTTCTCGAGGCTGTACTTGACCACAACAATTTCCTGGCTGTGCCTTCGATTACGAAGGGTGTGGTTCTTGTTGGGGAACGTAGCAAAAATTCAAAATTTTCCTACGTGTCAACAAGATCAATCTAGGAGATGCTAGCAACGAGAGGGGAGGAGTGCATCTACATACCCTTGTAGATCGCGAGCAGAAGCGTTCAAGAGAACGGGGTTGATGGAGTCGTACTCGTCGTGATCCAAATCACCGATGATCCTAGCACCGAACGGACGGCACCTCCGCGTTCAACACACGTACGGAGCGGGGACGTCTCCTCCTTCTTGATCCAGCAAGGGGGGAGGAGAAGTTGATGGAGATCCAGCAGCACGACAGCGTGGTGGTGGAAGTAGCGGGATCCCGCCAGGGCTTCGCTAAGCGCAAGCGGGGAGGAAGAGGTGTCACGGGAGGGAGGGAGGCGCCAGGGCTTGGGGTGCTGCTCCCATGCGCCTCCCCACTATATATAGGGGTGGAGGAGGCTGGTTTCTTGCCCTCCAAGTCCATTGGGGCGTTGGCAAAGGTGGGGGAAAGAAATCCCATCATTTCCCTTCCCCACCGATTGTTATCCCCCTTTTTTAGGGATCTTGATCTTATCCCTTCGGGATATGATCTTATTCCTTCTAAGGTGGGATCTTGGTGCGCCTTGACCAGGGGTGTGGGGCCTTGCCCCCACTACCCACGTTCATGTGGGTCCCCCCATGCAGGTGGGCCCCACTTCGGAACCTTCTAGAACCTTCCTGGTACAATACCGAAAAATCCCGAACATTTTCCGGTGGCCAAAATAGGACTTACCATATATAAATCTTTACCTCCGGACCATTCCGGAACTCCTCGTGACGTCCGGGATCTCATCCGGGACTCCGAACAACTTTCGGTTAACCGCATACTAATATCTCTACAACTCTAGCGTCACCGAACCTTAAGTGTGTAGACCCTACGGGTTCGGGAGACATGCAGACATGACCGAGACGACTCTTCGGTCAATAACCAACAGCGGAATCTGGATACCCATGTTGGCTCCCACATGTTCCACGATGATCTCATCGGATGAACCACGATGTCGAGGATTCAATCAATCCCGTATACAATTCCCTTTGTCAATCGGTACGTTACTTGCCCGAGATTCGATCGTCGGTATCCCAATACCTTGTTCAATCTCGTTACCGGCAAGTCACTTTACTCGTACCGTAACGCATGATCCCGTGGCTAACTCCTTATTCACATTGAGCTCATTATGATGATGCATTATCGAGTGGGCCCAGAGATACCTCTCCGTCATACGGAGTGACAAATCCCAGTCTCGATTCGTGCCAACCCAACAGACACTTTCGGAGATACCTGTAGTGCACCTTTATAGCCACCCAGTTACGTTGTGACGTTTGGTACACCCAAAGCATTCCTACGGTATCCAGGAGTTGGACAATCTCATGGTCTAAGGAAATGATACTTGACATTAGAAAAGCTCTAGCAAACGAACTACACGATCTTGTGCTATGCTTAGGATTGGGTCTTGTCCATCACATCATTCTCCTAATGATGTGATCCCGTTATCAATGACATCCAATGTCCATAGTCAGGAAACCATAACCATCTATTGATCAACGAGCTAGTCAACTAGAGGCTTACTAGGGACATGTTGTGGTCTATGTATTCACACATGTATTACAGTTTCCAGTTAATACAATTATAGCATGAACAACAGAAAATTATCGTGAACAAGGAAATACAATAATAACCATTTTATTATTGCCTCTAGGGCATATTTCCAACAGTCTCCCACTTGCACTAGAGTTAATAATCTAGTTCACATCACCATGTGATTAACACTCAAAGTTCACTAGAGTCAATAATCTAGTCCACATCACCATGTGATTAACACTCAATGAGTTCTAGGGTTTGATCATGTTATGCTTATGAGAGAGGTTTTAGTCAACGGGTCTGCAACATTCAGATCCGTGTGTGCTTTACAAATCTCTACGTCATCTTGTAGATGTAGCTACCACGCGCTACTTGGAGCTATTCCAAATAACTGCTCTACTATACGAATCCGGTTTACTACTCAGAGTCATCCGGATTAGTGTCAAAGTTTGCATCGACGTAACCCTTTACGACGAACCGTTTTACCACCTCCATAATTGAGAAAATTCCTTAGTCCACTAGATACTAAGGATAAGTTTGACCGCTGTAGTGATCCATTCCCGGATCACTATTGTACCCCTTGACTAAGTCATGGCAAGGCACACTTCAGGTGCGGTACACAGCATAGCATACTGTAGAGCCTACGTCTAAAGCATAGGGGATGACCTTCGTACTTTCTCTCTCTTCTGCCGTGGTCAGGTCTTGAGTCTTACTCAATACTCACACCTTGTAACACAGCCAAGAACTCCTTCTTTGCTAATCTATTTTGAACTCCTTCAAAATCTTGTCACGGTATGTATTCATTTGAAAGTACTATTAAGCGTTTTTGATCTATCCTTATAGATCTTGATGCTCAATGTTCAAGTAGCTTAATCCAGGGTTTCCATTAAAAAACACTTTTCAAATAACCCTGGATGCTTTCCAGAAATTCTACATCATTTCTGATCAACAATATGTTAACAACATATACTCATCAAAAATTCTATAGTGCTCCCACTCACTTCTTTGGAAATACAAGCTTCTCATGAACCTTGTATAAACCTAAAATCTTTGATCATCTCATCAAAGCATTCATTCCAACTCCGAGATACTTACTCCAATCCTTAGAGGGATTGCTGGAGCTTTGCGTACTTGTTAGCATCTTTCAGGATTGAAAAAACCTTCTGGTTGTATCACATGCAACCTTTCCTCAAGAAAATCATCGAGGAAACAATGTTTTGACATCCTATCTGCAAGATTTCATAAATAATGCAGTAACTGCTAATATAATTCTAATAGACTCTTAGCATCGCTACGAGTGAGAAAGTCTCATCGTAGTCAACTCCTTGAACTTGCCGGAAAACATCTTAACGACAAGTCGAGCTTTCTTAATGGTGAAACTTACCATCATTGTCTCCATCTGTACCCAACAGCCTTATGACCATCAAGTAGTTCTTTCAAAGTCTATACTTTGTTTTCATACATGGATCCTCTCGGATTTTATGGCCTCAAGCCATTCGCCGGAATCTGGGCCCACCATCGCTTCTCCATAGCTCGTAGGTTCATTTTTGTCTAGCAACATGACTTCCAAGATAGGATTACGTACCACTCTGAAGTAGTACGCATCCTTGTCGTCCTATGAGGTTTGGTAGTGACTTGATCTGAAGTTTCATGATCACTATCATAAGCTTCCACTTCAATTGGTGTAGGTGCCACAGGAACAACTTCCTGTGCCCTGCTACACATTAGTTGAAGTGACGGTTCAATGACCTCATCAAGTCTCCACCATCCTCCCACTCAATTATTTCAAGAGAAACTTTTCCTCGAGAAAGGACCCGTTTCTAGAAACAATCACTTTTGCTTCTAGATCTGAAATAGGAGGTATACCCAACAGTTTTGGGTATTCTATGTAGATGCATTTATCCGCTTTGGGTTCGAGCTTATCAGCCTGAAATTTTTTCACATAAGCGTCGCAGCCCCAAACTTTTAAGGGACGACAGCTTAGGTTTCTCTAAACCATAGTTCATACGGTGTCGTCTCAACGGAATTGCGTGGTGCCCTATTTAAAGTGAATGCGGTTGTCTCTAATGCCTAACCCATAAACGATAGTGGTAATTCGATAAGAGACATCATGGTATGCACCATATCCAATAGGGTGCAGTTATGATGTTCGGACACACCATCACAATATGGTGTTCCAGGCGGTATTAGTCGTGAAACAATTTCCACAATTTCTTAATTGTGTGCCAAGCTCGTAACTCAGATATTCATCTCTATGATCATATCACAGACATTTTATCCTCTTGTCACGATGATCTTCAACTTCACTCTGAAATTACTTGAACCTTTCAATAATTCAGACTTGTGTTTCATCAAGTAAATATTCTCAGCATCTACTCAAATCATCTGTGAAGTAAGAACATAATGATATCCACCGCGTGCCTCAGCACTCATTGGACTGGACACATCAAATGTATTACTTCCAACAAGTTGCTCTCTTGTTCCATCTTACTGAAAACGAGGCCTTTTAGTCATCTTGCCCATGTGGTATGATTTGCATGTCTCAAGTGATTCAAAATCAAGTGAGTCCAAATGATCCATCTGTATGGACTTTCTTCATGCATATATACTAATAGACATGGTTCGCATGTCTCAATCTTTTCAAAAACGAGTGAGTCCAAAGATCCATCAACATGGAGCTTCTTCATGCGTTTTATACCAATATGACTCAAATGGCAGTGCCACAAGTATGTGGTACTATCATTACTATCTTATATCTTTTGGCATGAACATGTGTATCACTACGATCGAGATTCAATAAACCATTCATTTTAGGTGCAAGACCATTGGAGGTATTATTCAAATAGACAGAGTAACCATTATTCTCCTTTAATGAATAACCGTATTGCGATAAACATAATCCAATCATGTCTATGCTCAACGCAAACACCAAATAACTATTATTCAGGTTTAACCCCAATCTCGAAGGTAGAGGGAGCATGCGATGCTTGATCACATCAACCTTGGAAACACTTCCAACACATATCGTCATCTCACCTTTAGCTAGTCTCCGTTTATTCCGCAGCTTTTATTTCGAGTTACTAATACTTAGCAACCGAACCGGTATCTAATACCCTCGTGCTACTAGGAGTACTAGTAAAGTACACATTAATATAATGTATATCCAATATACTTCTGTCGACCTTGCCAGCCTTCTCATCTATGAAGTATCTAGGGTAGTTCTGCTTCAGTGAACGTTCCCCTGATTTCAGAAGCACTTAGTCTCGGGTTTGGGTTCAACCTTGGGTTTTTCTTCACTAGAGCAGCAACTGTTTGCCGTTTCATGAAGTATCCCTTCTTGCCCTTGCCCTTCTAGAAACTAGTGGTTTTACTAACCATCAACAATTGATGCTCCTACTTGATTTCTACTTTCGCGGTTTCAAACATCGCGAGTTGCTCAAGGATCATCATGTCTATCCCTGATATGTTATAGTTCATCATGAAGCTCTAATAGCTTGGTGGCAGTGACTATGGAGAACCATCACTATCTCATCTGGAAGATTAACTCCCACTCGATTCAAGTGATTGTAGTACTCAGACAATCTGAGCACATGCTCAACGATTGAGCTTTTCTCCCTTAGTTTGCAGGCTTAAGAAACTTGTCAGAGGTCTCATACCTCTTGACGTGGGCACTAGTCTGAAATCCCAATTTCAGTCTTTGGAACATCTCATATGTTCTGCGACGTTTCAAAACCGTCTTTGGTGCCACAATTCTAAACCGTTAGCATTACGCACTGAACTATCACGTAGTAATCAAAACGTGTATCTCATATGTTTCGCAACATCTACAGACGACGCTCGAGGTTCAGCACACTGAGCAGTGCATTAAGGACATAAGCCTTCCGCGCGGCAATGAGGATAATCCTTAGTTGACGGACCCAGTCCGCATAATTTCTACTATCAACTTTCAACTAAATTTTCTCTAGGAACATATATTAAACAGTAGAACTAAAGCGTAAGCTACGACATAATTTGCAAAGACCTTTTGACAATGTTCATGATAATTAAGTTCATCTGATTATTTAATGAACTCCCACTTAGATAGACATCCCTCTAGTCATCTAAGTGATACATGATCCGAGTCAACTAGGCCGTGTCCGATCACCACGTGAGACGGACTAGTCATCATCGGTGAACATCTTCATGTTGATTGTATCTACTATACGACTCATGTTTGACCTTTCGGTCTCTTGTGTTCCGAGACCATGTTTGTACATGCTAGGCTAGTCAAGTCAACCTAAGTGTTTCGCATGTGTAAATGTGGCTTACACCCGTTGTATGCGAACGTTAGAATCTATCACACCCGATCATCACGTGGTGCTTCGAAACAATGAACCTTCGCAACGGTGCACAGTTAGGGGGAACACTTTCTTGAAATTTTAGCGAGGGATCATCTTATTTATGCTACCGTCGTTCTAAGCAAATAAGATGTAAACATGACAAACATCACATGCAAATCATAAAGTGACATGATATGGCCAATATCATCTTGCGCCTTTTGATCTCCATCTTCGAGGCGCGGCATGATCACCTTCGTCACCAGCATGACACCATGATCTCCATCATCGTGTCTTCATGAAGTTGTCTCGCCAACTATTACTTCTACTCTATGGCTAACGGTTAGCAATAAAGTAAAGTAATTACATGGCATTTTTCATTGACACGCAGGTCATACAATAAATTAAGACAACTCCTATGGCTCCTGCCGGTTGTCATACTCATCGACATGCAAGTCGTGATTCCTATTACAAGAACATGATCAATCTCATACATCACATATATATAATTAGTCACATCCTTTTGGCCATATCACATAGCATACCTTGCAAAAACAAGTTAGACGTCCTCTAATTGTTGTTGCATGTTTTACGTGGCTGCTGTGGGTTTCTAGCAAGAACGTTTCTTACCTACTCAAAAGCCACAACGGTGATATGCCAATTGCTATTTACCCTTCATAAGAACCCTCTTCATTGAATCCGATCCGACTAAAGTGGGAGAGACAGACACCCGCTAGCCACCTTAGGCATCAAGTGCATGTTAGTCGGTGGAACCTGTCTCACGTAAGTGTACGTGTAAGGTCGGTCCGGGCAGCTTCATCCCACAATGCCACCGAATCAAGATAAGACTAGTAACGACAAGCAAATTTAACAAATCATCACCCACAACTACTTTGTGTTCTACTCATGCATAGAATCTACGCATAGACCTAGCTCTGATACCACTGTTGGGGAACGTAGCAATAATTCAAAATTTTCCTACGTGTCACCGAGATCAATCTAGGAGATGCTAGCAACAAGAGAGAAGGAGTGCATCTTCATAACCTTGAAGATTGCTAAGCAGAAGCATTACAAGAAGGCGGTTGATGGAGTCGTACTCGCGGCGATTCAAATCGCGGAAGATCTGATCTAGCGCCGAACGGACGGTGCCTCTGCGTTCAACACATGTACAGCCCGGGGACGTCTCCTCCTTCTTGATCCAGCAAGGGGAGAGGAGAAGTTGAGGGAGAACTCCAGCAGCACGACGGCATGGTGGCGATGGAGCTCGTGGTTCTCCGGCAAAGCTTTGCTAAGCACTACGGAGGAGGAGGAGGAGTTGGAGGAGGAGAGGGCTGCGCCTGGGAAGGGGTGCGGCTGCCCTCTCTCTCCCTCACTATATATAGGGGGAAGGGGGTGGAGGAGGCGCCCTAGGGTTCCCTAGGGGAGGGGTGGTGGCCACAGGGGAAACCCTAGATGGGTTTGGTGCCCCCACCCCTAGGAAACTTGCCCCCCAAGCCCGAAGGGGCGACTACCCTAGGGAAGGCGCCCCCACCTCTCCAGGTTACGTGAGAGGGGTTGGGAGGGGCGCACAACCCCTTAGTGGGCTGGTGTGCCCCTCCCCTTGGCCCATAAGGCCCCCCAACGCTTGACGGGGCCTCTGAAACACCTTTCGGTCACGCTGGTCGTCACCCGGTACTCCCAGAACAATTGCAGACTCCAATACCCTTCGTCCAATATATCGATCTTCACCTCCGGACCATTCCGGACTTCCTCGTCACGTCCAGGGTCTCATCCGGGACTACGAACAACCTTCGGTAACCACATACTATTTCCCATAACAACTCTAGCGTCACCGAACCTTAAGTGTGTAGACCCCGCGGGTTCGGGAACCATGCAGACATGACCGAGACACCTCTCCGGCCAATAACCAACAGCGGGATCTGGATACCCATATTGGCTCCCACATGTTCCACGATGATCTCATCGGATGAACCATGATGTCGGGGATTCAATCAATCCCGTATACAATTCCCTTTGTCTATCGGTATGTTACTTGCCCGAGATTCGATCATCGGTATCACCATACCTCGTTCAATCTCGTTACCGGCAAGTCTCTTTACTCGTTACGTAACGCATGATCCCGCGACTAACTCCTTAGTCACATTGAGCTCATTATGATGATGCATTACCGAGTGGGCCCAGAGATACCTCTCTGTCATACGGAGTGACAAATCCCAGTCTCGATTCGTACCAACCCAACAGACACTTTCGGAGATACCTGTAGTGCACCTTTATAGCCACAGTTACGTTGTGACGTTTGGTACACCCAAAGCATTCCTACGGTATCCGGGAGTTGCACAATCTCATGGTCTAAGGGAAGGGTATTGACATTAGAAAAGCTCTAGCAAACGAACTACACGATCTTGTGCTATGCTTAGGATTGGGTCTTGTCCATCACATCATTCTCCTAATGATGTGATCCAGTTATCAATGACATCCAATGTCCATGGTCGGGAAACCATAACCATCTACTGATCAACGAGCTAGTCAACTAGAGGCTCACTAGGGACATGTTGTGGTCTATGTATTCACACATGTATTAGGGTTTCCAGTTAATACAATTACAGCATGAACAATAGACAATTATCATGAACAAGGAAATACAATAATAACCATTTTATTATTGCCTCTAGGGCATATTTCCAACAGTCGCTTTGTCGTGCAATGGTTTGTGAATAAACACTCATCCTGAGAATAACCCGCTTGGCATGGAAGATACTGACTACCTCCTATCGCTCTGTGAACAATCCAGGCACACAAATAGGATATCTATTTGAAGTTTTTAGAGGTGGCACATGCAAATTTACTTAGGAAGGCAGGGTAATACCGCATATAGGTAGGTATGGTGGACTCATCTGGAATAACTTTGGGTTTCAGGTTTTTGATGCACAAGCAGAATTCTCACTTAGTACAGGTGAAGGCTAGAAAATAGGTTGAGAAGCGGCCAACTTGAGAGCAACAACGGTCATGAACATGCATTATGCATAAGTAACACTGGATGCTAGCATGAGTAGGATATGAACACCATGAACATAAATATCATAGAGGCTATGTTGGTTTTGAATCAACTACATGCATGAACATGTGCCAAGTCAAGCCACTCGAACATTCAGAGGAGGATACCATATCATCATACTACATCACAATCATTTGAACGCAATGTTGACATCCAAGATAAATTATTATCCACTCCTAGCTACTTATGCATGGCATGAGAAACTATAATCTCTAATTGTCATTGCAAACATGTTTGATCATAATAGGCTGAATCATTGATACTAGGTTAAACATATTTACAAAAACCGAACAAGTCGAGTTTATACGCGTTTTTCTCTGCCACGGCCAGTTCATCAAATATCGTAATTTTTGCCTTTCACTTGCATGACCGAACGATTTGAAAATAATAATAGTGCAAGAGTGCCGTGGAATAAGCTGGAATCTGCAAATATTTGATTCGAAAGGAGAAGACAAGGTGAAATGGGCTCTTTGTTAGATCAACAATAATGCATATGAGAGCCACTCAACATTTTTATCGTGGTCTTCTCGTTGGTATGACTCAATAAAAAGAAAAGAAATTCATAGAAACACATTGAAATATTTTTGGAGGTTTTTGTTTTCTGAAGGAAAGCAAATAAAAGGGAAAAACAAAAACGAGAAAACTATTTACACGGGAAAGCTCCCAACAAGCAAAAGAAAAACAAGGAAACTTTTGAGTTTTCTTTTTAGTACTACAACAATTTAAACTAGGAAGAAAAATAAAAAAGAAGCAAGAAATATATTTTTGGATTTTTTCAAAGTTTTTCAAACACACAAGAAGAAAGCGAGAAAGTAAATCTAACAAGGATAGTACAATGAAAAAGTGTGAACACCTACAACTGGAACAAAATGTGTGAACATGAATGTAATGTCGGCGGAAATACGTACTCCCCCAAGCTTAGGCTTTTAGCCTAACTTGGTAGTCACCATTCGTAGAAGCCATGAGGTCCTATGTTGAAGTGCTGAGGAGCGGGCACCTGTGGATCCCACTGCTGAGGTTCCTCCTCTGCTGCAGCCTGGTTGTTCCGATAAGCAATAGTGTCCTCATGGATATTCCTGTATCCGTGTTTGGCAATATGATCAAACAAAGCAGGTGCAGGCAGTGGAATAATATTACGAGTTTTCTCACTAAAACTAAGTTATAAGGGATAGGAATATTAGAGTAATCAACAGCAATAAATTGGTGGTGTTCCATAGCCGCGCGATCTAGGTAAACCTTGGGCAAAGGGTAATCATGCTGGCGTATCTGAACATTAAAGTGAGTCGCCAAGCGAGTAGCGTAAATTCCACCATGTATTTTGCCCTTCGATCTGTTAAGGTGAAGGCGATGTGCCACAATAGCTCCCAAGCTATAAGTGGTGTCGCCGTAAAGTGCACGGCGTAAAACAACGAAGTACGGGGCACTGAGTGCACCCACCTTCTCTCTAGCAAGCACACACTTTGCGATGAATAAAGCAAAATAATGCACGGCACGAAAATGCAAGCTAGTAGAGGTGACACTCGATACCCCTCTCTCATCCCCCACTGTCAGAGTACGGTAAAAACCATCAAACTCTGTATTCCTAGGCTCAGCTAAATTACCATCAGAAGGGAGCAAGCATATGTCACAAAAGTCAGTAAGTAGTATCTGACGGGTTTCAGCATATAAATTAAACTGCACCTCAGGGGGATTATTCCTAGGATGGAAATGAAAATTTTGCACAAAGGAATTTTTGAGGAGATTATATTGTTCGAATTCAGTTGCGATGAAGTTGGTGAGGCCAGCATTAGCAGCGTATTGTGCAAACTCCTGAAGGATTCCGACCCCTTCCATGAACGGGATATGCGGCCATTTGCATGGCCGTAACTCCGCCAGTCTCAGGGTATGGAGGTCACGGTCAGATGACTCCACAATAACTCCCTTGGCGTTCTTCTTGGAAGCAAACTTCCTAAAGATACTCATATTTTTCCTATGAACAAAATTCTGAAATTTTTAGTCCACAATATTTTTTCTCAACAAAACTTCACAAGATTGTAAGCAACTACTCATAAGGATGCATAGAGGCCATATCAAGCATTCAAACTACTTAGAACGCTAAGAATTCAACATGGAAGCTCATCTACAGCAGCACCAAGAGTAGCTAATTATTCAAAATATATACCACTAAAGCAAAAACTAATTGGACACACAGAGGAGTCACATACCAAGCAACAATCCCCCGAAACAGTTTTGGAAACGGAGCTTCGAGCAAAGAGATCGAAATCCGCGGGTTTGAGAGCAAGAACACGAGAGAGAGAGAGCAATGGTGAATTTTTTCTTGAGGTAGGTGGTAATGTGGCATGAAGAGATAAGTGAGGGGGCCCACAAGGGCACCACAACCCACCAGGGCGCGCCTGGGGGTCCTGGCGCACCCATGTGGGTTGTGCCCACCTGGTGCACCTCCCTCTGATATTATTTGCACCAAAAATTCTTAAATATTCAGAAAAAAAATTCAGAGCATTCGGAGAACTTTTATTTTTGGGTCATTTTTTATTGCACGGAAAATTCAGAATACAGACAAAACGTGGCATTTTATTTTATTTAACTAATAAAAACATAAAACAAAAGTTAGGGACAGAAGTTAGTGCTCACTAAATTCATCAACTTCTTACCTCTCAAAAATGATCCATTACTAAGGTTGATCAAGTCTTATTAACAACTACTTTCGATTAGCATGAAACCGAAGAACTTTCGTAAATCATTAAGTTACCTCAACGGGGATAAAAATGTCCCCAACAATAAGCATTTCATATTTCTTTTTAACAGTAGGTAGAGGTAGTTGAAAACTTCCAATAGTGATTGTCGGAGATTTTTCAATAACATTAATACCATTCACTTGGAATTGTTTCTTCGGAAAGTGCACCGTATGCTCATTGCCATTGATATGAAAAGTGACCTTGCTTTCATTGCAATCAATAACAAACCCTGCAGTATTCAAGAAGGGTCTACCAAGGATAATCGACATGTTGTCGTCCTCGGGCATCTCAAGTATATAACAAAGTCAGTCAGAATAGTAACATTAGCAACAACATCGGGCACATCCTCACAGACAACGATAGGTATGGCTGTTGATTTGTCAGCCATTTGCAAAGATATTTCAGTAGGTATTTGTTTATTCAAATCAAGTCTTTTATATAATGAGAAAGGCATAACACTAACACCAGCTCCCAAATCACACAAAGCAGTTTTCACATAATTTCTTTTGATGGAGCAAGGTATAGTTGGTATTCCCGGATTTCCATGTTTTTTAGGTACTCCATATTTAAAAGTATAATTAGCAAGCATAGTGGAGATTTCAGCCTTCGGTATTTTTCTCTTATTGGCGATTATGTCTTTCATGTACTTTGCATAAGGAGGCATTTTTAAGATATCAGTCAAGCGAGTACGCAAAAAGACTGGCCTCAGCATTTCAGCAAAGCGTTCAAATTCTTCATCATCTTTCTTTTTAGTTGACTTAGGTGGAAAGGGCATAGGTTCCTGAACCCATGGTTCTCTTTCCTTTCCATGTTTTCTAGCAACAAAGTTTCTTTTATAATATCTTTTATTTTTGGGTTGTGGGTTATCAAGATCAACTAATGGTTCTATCTCCACATCATTGTCTGGTTCTTTAATATTTGTTTGAGTTTCTTCATGATCCTCATCACTATATTTTTCATTATCAGAAGGTGAGTGTTCACTACCAGATTCGGTTTCAGCATCAAAGATAGAAACTTCATTATCATTATCAGGAGGTTTTCCTACTTCAGGTTCACTAGAGGCATGCAAAGTCCTACCATTTTTCTTCTTCTTTTTATTTTTAGAAGGACTACGTGCATCTGTGACAACTCTTTGAGAGTCTTGTTCAATTATTTTTGGGTTTCCCTCAGGATAAAGTGGTTCCTGAGTCATCCTACCTCCTCTAATCATTACTCTAATAGCATGATCATTGATATTATTATTCATTTCATCTATCAACTCTCTTTGAGATTTAGCACCTTGTTCTAACTGAGTTTGAACCATAGAAGCATGCTACCCTACACCTCTAACATCATTTGAGACTCTAAATAACAAGTCACTCAAGCGAGCAATCATATCAGAATTGTATTTCAATTGTTTCATAACATTTGCATTGAAGTGATCTTGCTTTCTAATGTAGTTTTCAAACTCATAAAGGCATTGGCTCGGGTGCATATTGTGAAGATTATCATTGTCATTGAATTTCATTAGAGAATTTTCCTCTACCACCTTAGGTGGTGGTGGTGTATCAAGCCCATGTATTTCTTCAATAGGAGGTAAATTTTTGATATCCTCAGCTTTAATACCTTTTTCCTTCACAGGTTTCTTTGCCTCTTGCATATCTTCAGGACTGAGATATAAAATACCCCTCTTCCTCAGAGTGGGTTTAGGCGGTGTTTCAGGAGGAGTCCAATCATCATAATTTTTCAATATGTTATTCAACAATTCTTCAGCTTGCCCAATAGTTCGTTCCCTGAAAACACAACCAGCACAACTATCTAGGAAGTCCCTAGGAGCATCAGTTAGTCCAATATAGAAGATATCAAGTATTTCATTTTTCTTAAGAGGATGATCATGCAAAGTATTAAGCAATTGTAGAAGCCTCCCCCAAGCTTGTGGGAGACTCTCTTCTTTAATTTGCACAAAGTTAAATATTTCCTAAAAGGCAACTTGTTTCTTACGAGCAGGGAAATATTTTTCAGAGAAGTAATAAATCATATCCTGGGGACTACGCACACAACCAGGAGACAGAGTATTGTACCAAGCTTTAGCATCACCCTTTAATGAGAACGGAAATAATTTGAGGATATAGTAATAGCGAATTTTCTCCTCATGAGCAAAAAGGGTGGCCATGTCATTCAACTTAGTAAGATGTGCCACAACAGTTTCAGTTTCATAACCATGGAAAGGACCAGATTCAACCAAAGTAATTAACACTGGGTCCACAGAGAATTCATAATCCTTATCATCAATAAAGATAGGTGAAGTAGCAAACTTAGGATCACATTTCATTCTAGCATTCAAAGATCTTTCTTTATACTTGCTTAATAATTTTTCTAGATCATCTCTATCCTTACAAGCAAGAATATCTCTAGTTGCCTCCTCGCCCATAACATAACCTTCAGGTACCTTTGGCAATTCATATCTAGGAGGGCTAGTTCTAATGGGTGTTTCGAGATTTTCAGTTTCAAGCTTGTCGGAGTAATTGGCCACGGGTAGCCTCATCGGCCCCCCATGGCGCTTCAAGACATCAGGGCCGGCTGCTCCCTCAAGATTCAAAGAGCCAAGCACCGCCTCCTCGCAGCCGGCTGGTCCAAGCGGCCGGCTGCTAGGAGACAGCAAAGCCCAGCAGGCAGCCATGTGGTGGGCCGACTCCTAGAAGGCGGCCTCCAGAGAGGCCGGCTCCTAGCAGGCGGCCCTAGGCACCTCGAAGTCTGCATCCACATAAATGCGATGAGACAGGGCGTGGGCACAGTGCGTTGCCACCCCCAAATCTAGGGCCAAGCGTGGCCATAGTGCGTCGTACGAGACGGAGATCTCCCGTCCGGCGCGGCACTATTGCGACGCTGCCCATGACATCACCCCTGTCAGAGGGAGCCATGCTCCCACGACGGGCTATCGGTACGGCCTGCAGGCGGCGGGCCCCACCTAACTGCGAGAAGCTAGAGAGCGGCCATCCCTGGCCAGTCGGCTCAAGAGAGGCCGGCGGACGATCAGGCGGTCCTCCCCCTCCTGGGGATTTGTGCATCATTAACCAGAAGAGATGGGGAATGGCTACAGTGAACGCCCGCCAGAAAAAGCATGCATCATTACCAACACAGCTACTTGTCGGCTGCTCAGCACTGTAGGACCATTGAAGATAGCACGCGGCAGCATGACTCGTCTGCTTGTCGATGTGGACAAATTCACCAAGTGGATTGAAGCTAAGCCAATCAAGAAGTTGAATGGACTGATTGCTGTGACCTTCATTGCAGACATCACCACCCGGTACGGCGTACCACACAGCATCATCACTGACAATGGCACAAATTTTGCCAAAGGAGCCTTGGCCCGTTTCTGCGCGACACAGGGCATCCGACTGGACTTAGCGTCCATTTCCCACCCGCAGTCAAACGGCCAAGTCGAGCGAGCAAACAGCCTCATCCTCTCCGGCATCAAGCCCCGACTGGTCGAGCCTTTGGAGCGGTCGGCCGGCTGCTAGATCGACGAGCTGCCGGTCATCCTTTGGAGCCTCCGCACCACTCCGAACAAATCAACCGGATTCACTCCATTCTTTCTCGTGTACGGTGGCGAGGCCGTCATCCCAACTGACATTGAGTTTGACTCACCTCGCGTCACCATGTACACGGATGCGGAGGCAAAGGAAGCACGAGAAGATGGTGTCGATCTGCTAGAAGAGGGCCGGCTGTTGGCACTCAGCCGGTCCACTATCTACCAGCAGAGTCTACGCCGCTACCACAGTCGGAAGGTCAAGCCAAGATCCTTCCAAGAGGGCGACCTTGTGCTCTGACTGATCCAGCGAGCAGCCGGCCAGCACAAGCTCTCGACCCCTTGGGAAGGCCCCTTCATCATCAGCAAAGCATTGGGCAACGACTCCTACTACCTCATCGACGCGCAGAAGCCCAGAGCACGGAAGAGAGACGATTCGGGCAAGGAGTCGGAGCACCCATGGAACGCAAATCTCCTCCGAATATTTTACAATTGATTCAGTATGTACCACGCTACCTTTTGTATTAAGCACTAAGACATCGGGGCCCTCGAGGAGCACTCGGGGGCTACCCCTTTTATCTATATGATAAGTTGTATGCTTATGAATGTGTTATTCCATTTATTCTGCCTGGCACCGGGTTTGACCAGTCGGCCCGGGGGGCTTGCCGCCTTGTACAATGTCAATGCTACCTGCAGTCGGACAAGTAGTGTGCCGGCACCTAAGCCCTCTCTTCCCACAATCCCAGCTTGCAGAGCGACTGTCCGGCCGGCAAGAGATGAAGGTACGAAATAGTGCCCACATGAAAAATGGCTAAGGACTAAAGCATTGGCATAGGCCGATTCGGCTCTTCACCTCGCCGATCGGCTGCTGAGCAGCCGGCCGGCCGGTTTCTAACTTAATTTGCTACACTCTACCAAATGGCTAAAGTACTTGCCTTCCCAAACGGCCAAGTACTTGACCCAGCCTCAGACCGCAGAGCGGCTGTCCGGCTGGCAAGACGGGAGCCAAGGGAAGGCGGCAGAGGAGTAAAAAAGCAAGACAAGTCGGAAATCGGCAATAGATAATTTTTACAGCAAAAAGCCCTTGGCCAGCATTCAACAGAGTATGAATACACCCCCAGCGGGTGGAACTGCGTGAACTTAACAACTTTTGTTAAAGAGGTTACAAAACAGGAAAAGAAAAGATAACTTGGCCGCCTAGGCCAGAGGAGCAGCAGCCGGAACGGAGGGGTCGGTGGAGGTAGAGGCTCCGGGTGGTGGAGCAGCCGCCTGGTGGGTTTCGGCCTGGTCAGCGCCAGCAGCAGTCGGCTCGCCGGCGTTCCGTCCGTTGGTCGAGACTTGGTCAGCCTGAGGCTGGCCGTCGTCTTAACCATCCGGCGCGTCGTCTTCGCCGTCATCGTCCTCCTCGTCCTCGCCTTCATCGCCGGAGCCGATCTCCTCCACAGAGTCCTCGCCGCCTTCTGGGTTCAGCCTGAACCAGTTGGGCGGCACCTCGACGCCCACCTCATCTAGCTCAGGGAGGAAGACGCTGGTGTCCGTGTACTCGGCGGTCGCCGCGGCACGATGATAGAGCTGGGGCGCCA
This sequence comes from Aegilops tauschii subsp. strangulata, assembly GCF_002575655.3. Classification (NCBI taxonomy): domain Eukaryota; kingdom Viridiplantae; phylum Streptophyta; class Magnoliopsida; order Poales; family Poaceae; genus Aegilops; species Aegilops tauschii. Next base: position 395,367,380 of record NC_053035.3, read on the forward strand.
CCGCTTCCTACTCCTCGTCGGCTTCGGCACGGAGAGTGGCCAGCTGGTCCAGGTTCAGCCCAGGGTACCACCCCTTGACGAACTCCAAGGCTCGGCGTGCACCCGCCCGGGCAGAGGAGCCCTTCCATGCCTCGATGCGGCCGATGGCCACCTCCAGCCAGTCGGAGGTCCGGCTGATAGTGCGCAGAAGAGGAAAACCCGGCTAGAGGGCGGAGACCACTTGGGCTCCGGCGCGCTGAAGACGGCGGATTGCCCGATGCGCCGGCTGGAGACGAGCCTGGATGGCAAGCATTTGCTCGGCTAGGGTCCGAGGGGCATTGGGCACGATCATCGCACAAGCCAGCCTCCGCCATCACGGTGAGCCTCGACGGCTTGACTGGCGACAACGGAGTAGCCAAGAAAGTACTCTGCTCAAGGAAAGGAAAAAGAAGTAAGAAGCCGAAAGCCGGCTCGTAGGACAAGCCAGCAGGCAGAACAAGAAGAAGAAGAACAACTCACCATCGAGCATATCCTCGATCTCGCCATAGCCGGCCTCCAGGGCCTTCTCCTTATCAGCCCAGTTCGAGCGCTGAGTTTCGAACTCGGCCTGGAGCGCCTCCTCCGCCTCCTTGAGCTTCTGCAGCTCCGCGTGGTGCTTGTCCGCCTGGTCAGCAAGCCGCTTGGCCAGGCGGTCGCGCTCCTGTTCCACCTTGCTGCACTCCTCCTCCTCGGTGCACAGCGCGGTTTGAGTTTCACCCAGTTCCTGCCACAAGTTAGCATTGGCCCCTGCAGAAGACAAGAGAGAAAAGATGATCAGCAAAATGAATAAGGAAAGGAGTAGTTGCCAGAAGATCCGACCCGACTGCTCAGTAGTCGGCATGAATCTCGAGGGCTACAACCCACGAGTGCGCTGGCGCGCCCCCATGAGAATGAAGAAAGGAGTGCTTACTCCGGCTGTCGGTCAGCTCGGCGGTCCGCTTGGCCAGCTCCTGGACTGAGGAGTTGGAGGCGGCCGCACGAATGTTGTAGTAATCCTACAACAATATCAACAGAAGTAAAGGAAAGGTCAGCACTTGGAACTTACCTTTAAATTCTGAGCCGCTTGCTCAGCAGCCGGCCCGGAACTCGGGGGCTACACCCAGTGGGTGCGCTGGCGCGCCCCCATGGAAGATTGCAAAGATTGAAAGCAAAGCATAAGGAGCATACCCGGATGGCGGCTCATGACGCCAGGAACGTCTGCGTGTAGTTTTGGAGGGCGTCGCCCTGGGCCTGAAGACAGGACCGGACGTCCTGTGCATCCTTGTTCAGGACGCCCGTCCCACCGCCAGACGTCCACTCCCGGGGATGGCACTAGTGGCCTTCGCCTCCGGGGCCGACGAGCTCGAGCCTCCGATCTCCTGAGGCCGCGGCGCTGAAGTCGCCTTCGCCACGCGCTGACGCGCCAGAGTGCGGGCCACGGGAATCGTCCCCACTACCAGCTCGCCACCGACTTGAGGCGCCGGAGGCGCGTTAGGCTGACTGCCCTGGGTCTCGGCAGCCGGCGTCTGCTGGGGCACCTCCGTCCTTGGGACAACGACCTCGCCGACCTCCCTCTCCAAGACCGGCTGCTCATTGCCGGCCGCTCTAGTCGGCGCCAAGATCTCTGGCGCCGGTGGCATGGAGCGCAGCGGGATGACCAGCTGTGGAGCCTGGCCACCCGCGGCTCCTCCTGCTTGTGCCTTGGCGGCCGCAGTCGCCTGGGGCTTGGTCGCCTCCTCCTCCCGGGCGTTGGCCGCGGCGTCCGCCTCCTCCTGCGCCGCCTTGGCCGCCGCGTCCACCTCCTCCTGTGCCGCCTTGGCCGCCGCGTCCTCCTCCTCCTGCGCCGCCTTGGCCGCGTCCGCCTTTGCCTGCTCTGCCCTCTCCTTCTCCTCGCGCGCCTCCCGCGCGTTCCGCTCCATCGCCCCCTGGAGCTCGACGCGCGGGTCCACGCGGCGGGAGTTGGTGGAGCCCTCCAGCCCCCCAACAATGGAGCGGAGGCCGACCGCTCAAGTGAGAGCGGGGCTCTGTTCGCACAAGACGAGAAGAATTCCGAAAGGGTTTGCGAAGAAAACATAAAAAGGACAAAGGAAGACACACTCTTACGCGGACACCGTCGGCGGCTGCTTCGGGGCCCTCTGGAACCGGACTACCTTCGCGACGGCCTACTCTCGCCTGGTCGCTGCGGTCGAGCCCCTGGTCTTCTTCGGTCGGCCGCCTTGCAGCTGCGTGCCGGCTCGACGCTTCGGCGCGCCGCCTGGTGCGCGTGGCGCCGCTGAGGAGCTCGCCCCTGCCTTGTTAACAACCGGAGGGCAGCGCGGCTCGGCCTCCTCGTCGTCGTCATCCGGTCATGTCTCGAGGCCGGCTCCTCCTCCGGAGTCGCCCGTCCCGTCGCCACCACCTGTGGCGTCGTCTTATAAGGCGGCCGCACCCAAGTCGGGGTCATCCGCGCCGCTCACCGCTCGGTCCGGCAGGTACTCCTGGCCTTGCGCCAGGGCATCGGCTGCCGACTAGGTCGTGAGGAGCTGCGACACATCTGACTGATCAGCCGGCAAAGCAGAACTCGGCAAAAGAAGAAAAAACCAAGAAAAAAGGGGATAGTTGGGAGCTTACGACAGGAGGCGGATGCGCGCGGGAGTACGGCCGCTTGCCGAACTGCCACTCCGACTCCGATAGCTTGCATTTCGCGATCTCGTTCACCATGCGGGCCACCTCCGTGGCCAGCATCTCCCGGGTGGAGAGCCGGCACGGGTCTCGGTGCCCACTCATCTGACTGATTAGATGAGGCCGGCCCTGGAGAGGGAGAACCCGGCACACCATGAAGGCGGTCAACAAGTCGGAGGCCTTGAGGCCCTCCGAGTCCGTCATCTCCTTAAGCCTGGTGACGGCGGCGGTGGAGGCGGCCGACAGATACTTCGGCTAGAAGGACCAGTTGGTGCGCGGCTCGGCCGGTGGGCCGGCTTCGTAAGCCGGCAGGTTGACGAAGTCTAGCGCCGGGGTGACGTTCTTGACGTAGAAGTAGGACTTCTGCCAGAGCTTGACCGATTGCGTCAAGGTCATGGACGGGAAGCGGTTCCCGGCTCCCGGGCGCCTCAGCGCGACGAAGGCGCCGCACTGAGCTGGCTTGTCTTTGGCGGAGACGCCGAGTTTGGTGTAGAAGAATTCTTCCCACAGCTCGAGAGTGGGGAGAACGCCGAGGTAGCCCTCGCACAGCGTGACGAAGGCCGACAGCAGCACAACCGTGTTCGGTGTGAGGTGGTGTGGCTAGAGGTGGTAAAACTGAAGAAAGGAACGGAGGAAACCACTCGCCGGCAGGCCGAAGCCCCGGAGGAAATGCGAGTGGAAGATGACGCGCTCACCTTCCTCCGGCGCCTGCGAGATCTCCTTCGCCGGCGGGACGCGCATCTGGACGTAGAGCTCGCCGGGCAGCCGCCGCGTGTTGCGGAGATAGGATATGTGGTCTTCGATGCCATTAGAGCCATCCCAGTCGCCGGCTCGCTCTCGTGCCATGGAAGCTCAAGCTCGACGAGGCAACGGCGCGGCGAAGAGGCTGGGTTTGGTGACGACAGGCCGCGGCAGCACTTCGGCGAGTTGCGCGAGTGCGGCGGCGGCGGAAAGAGAGAAGATGAAGAGCAAGGCAGAGGGAGAGGAGGGCGCGCGTGCTAATACCGCCCCCTCCTCCCCCTACTTATAACCCTAGGCTGCAAAGCCGAGGGGATGGGGCGTGGGGATCGTGGGATTAACTGTGCCCACAACCCCACGACCCCACATTAACCGCGCAGTAACGACATGGAGTAATCATGCCACGGAATCCCAACCGTTTGCCTCGGCCGCAGCGGATCCGCGCGCATGCCGAGGCCCGGTAGTGGTGGGCCCCAGACTGCGGTGATGTCCCATCACGCGCGCGGGCTGGCAGGCGGCCTGGCCGGCTGGCGACATGTGGCGAGCAGCTGGCAAGTGGCAAGACTGGCGCCAGGCTGGCGCGCCACCCAGCTCCCGCCAAGACATTTCAAAAACCACCAGACGGCCTGCCTGGTCGTGTCCGACTCCTAATAGTCGGTACGTCGGAAGATGGACGGAGCAAGATCAAATGAAGCACTCAGGGTAGGAAGCTATCGAGGCTCCTTCCTCTCTTCAGCCACGGAGCCTCATCAACTTCGGGGACTACTGTTAGAGTAATTGGCCACGGGTAGCCTCGTCGCCCCCCCATGGCGCTTCAAGACATCGGGGCCGGCTGCTCCCTCAAGATTCAGAGAGCCAAGTGCCGCCTCCTCGCGGCCGGCTGGTCCAAGCGGCCGGCTTTCAGGAGACGGCAAAGCCCAGCAGGCGGCCATGAGGTGGGCTGACTCCTAGCAGGCGGCCTCCAGAGAGGCCGGCTCCTAGCAAGCGGCCCTAGGCACCCTCGAAGTCTGTATCCACATAAATGCGATGAGACAGGGCGTGGCCACAGTGCGTTGCCACCCCCAAATCTAGGGCCAAGCGTGGCCACTATGCGTCATACTAGACGGAGATCTCCCGTCTGGCGCGACACTATTACCTCGCTGCCCATGATATCACCCCTGTCAGAGGGAGCCATGCTCCCACGACGGGCTGTCGGTACGGCCCGCAGGCGGCAGGCCCCACCTGACTGCGAGAAGCTAGAGAGCGGCCATCCCTGGCCAGTCGGCTCAAGAGAGGCCGGCTGACGACCAGGTGGCCCTCCCCCTCCTCGGGATTTGTGCGTCATTAACCAGAAGAGATGGGGAATGGCTACAGTGAACGCCCGCCAGGCCAAGGTACTGTAGCCACACCTCCCCTGACAAAGCATGCATCATTACCAGCACAGCTACAGTGTTGAGCAGCCGGCAAGACCCGCGAGCGGCGGGCGCGGCCTGTCGGCCGTATACGAGATAGCCGGCGGGGCCCCCCAGGCGGTGGGCCCCATCAGCCAGCGGAGAAGTCGGCGACCAGAGACACTGACAGCGGGGTCCTACACCCGGTCGGATTACCTTTGTACCCCTGGGGGTAGGCCTATATAAACCCCCCGGGGCACCCATGCAAAGGGTTCAAACTTTAGTTCATCTACACCCACATATAGAGAGAGGAAGCTAGGGCTAGACTTGTTCTTCTCCCCCCTCTAGAGAAATAGCTCAAGGAGCAAGCTTGTAGCCACCATTGTTGCTTGAGTGATCATGCGGAGACCCCGCAGACCAGGACTAGGGGTGTTATCTCCTAGGAGAGCCCAGAACCTGGGTAAGATCCGCCGGCGGGCATGTTTGCGCCTTATCCCGTTTCCAGGCACCGGCGACGTCTTATTAGCCCCTCCATGATAAGCCATCCTTTGGCATATGTCGCACGACACCCCCGACAAAGCTCTTCATCAATTTCAACAATCTCATGTTGTCTTACTCAAGCAATTTGTTCATCAAGAAATTCACCTAGTGGCACATTATCATCAAGCAAGGTACTAGCATCATCATGAGTAGCATTCATAGCATAAGTAGCATCATCAATAACTTGCGACATATCAGAATTGATAGCATGTGGTGGTGTTGCAAGTCTACTTATAATAGAAGGTGAATCTAAAGCGGAGCTGGATGGCAGTTCCTTACCTCCCCTCGTCTTAGAGGGAAAAATATTAGTCTTAGCATCCTTCAGATTATTCATAGTGATAATTTGATAATAATCCCAAGTGACTCAACAATTATAGCTATGCTCCACGATAACGGCGCCAGAAAAAGGTCTTGATAACCCACAAGTATAGGGGATCGTAACAGTTTTCGAGGGTAGAGTATTCAACCCATATTTATTGATTCGACACAAGGGGAGCCAAAGAATATTTGCAAATATTAGCAGCTGAGTTGTCAATTCAACCACAACTGGAGATTAATTATCTGCAGCAAAGTGATCTGTAGCAAAGTAATATGATAGTTTTCATAGTAATAGCAACAACAATAGTAACAATAACGGTGATAGCAGTGATTTTGTAGAAAGTGCAATAGTGACAGCAGCAGTAGTAACTTATCAAGAACAATATGTAGGAAAATTGTAGGCATTGGATCGGAAATTTGTCTGATGATATTCATCATGTGACAGTCATAACCTAGTGCAATACAACACTAGCTCTAGTTCATAAATATAATGTAGGCACGTATTCCGTAAATTGTCATACGTGCTTATGGAAAGAACTTGCATGACATCTTTTGTCCTACCCTCCCGTGGCAGCGGGGTCCTATTGGAAACTAAGGGATATTAAGGTCTCCTTTTAATAGAGAACCGGAACAAAGCATTAACACATGATGAATACATGAACTCCTCAAACTACGATCATCACCGGGAAGTGTCCTGACTATTGTCACTCCGGGGTTGTTGGGTCATAACACGTAGTAGGTGACTGCTACCTCTTGAGCACTGCATTGGTTTTCCCTTGAAGAGGAAAGGGTGATGCAGCAAAGTAGCGTAAGTATTTCCCTTAGTTTTTGAGAACCAAGGTATCAATCCAGTAGGAGGCCACGCTCAAGTCCCTTGTACCTACACAAACTAATAAGAACCTTGCAACCAACGCGATAAAGGGGTTGTCAATCCCTTCACGGCCACTTGCAAAACTGAGATCTGATAGAGATGATAAGATAATATTTTTGGTATTTTTATGATAAAGATAAAAAGTAAAGATTGCAAAATAAACGGCGCAACAAATAGCTTGTTGACGGGAGATTAATATGATGGAAAATAGACCCGGGGGCCATAGGTTTCACTAGTGGCTTCTCTCAAGATAGCATGAGTATTACGGTGGGTGAACAAATTACTGTCGAGCAATTGATAGAACTGAGCATAGTTATGAGAATATCTAGGTATGATCATGTATATAGGCATCACGTCCGTGACAAGTAGACCGACTCCTGCCTGCATCTACTGCTATTACTCCACACATCGACCGCTATCCAGCATGCATCTAGAGTATTAAGTTCATAACAACGGAGTAACGCTTTAAGCAAGATGACATGATGTAGAGGGATAAACTAATGCAGCATGATATAAACCCCATCTTTTTATCCTCGATGGCAACAATAAACTACGTGTCGTTTCCCCTACTGTCACTGGGATCGAGCACCGCAAGATTGAACCCAAAGCTAAGCACTTCTCCCATTGCAAGAAAGATCAATCTAGTAGGCCAAACCAAACTGATAATTCGAAGAGACTTGCAAAGATAACCAATCATACATAAAAGAATTCAGAGAAGATTCAAATACTGTTCAGAGATAATCTTGATCATAAACCCACAATTCATTGGATCTCGACAAAGACACCGCAAAAGAAGATTACATCGAATAGATCTCCAAGAGAATCATGGAGAACTTTGTATTGAGATCCAAAGAGAGAGAACAAGCCATCTAGCTAATAACTATGGACCCGAAGGTCTGAGGTAAACTACTCACACATCATCGAAGAGGCTATGGTGTTGATGCAGAAGCCCTCCGTGATCAATGCCCTCTCCGGCGGAGCACCGAAAAAGGCCCCAAGATGGGATCTCACGGGTACAGAAGGTTGTGGCGGTGGAATTAGGTTTTCGTGGTGCTCTTCGATGGTTTGGAGGTACATAGGTATATATGGGGGGAAGAAGTAGGTCGGTGGAGCCACGAGGGGCCCATGAGGGTGGAGGGCGCGCCCAGGGGGGTAGGCGCGCCCCTGCCTCGTGGCCTCCTTGTTGATTTCTTGACGTCCACTCCAAGTCCTCTAGATCACGTTTGTTCCAAAAATCACGTTCCCGAAGGTTTCATTCCATTTGGACTCCGTTTGATATTCTTTTTCTGTGAAACACTGAAATAGGCAAAAAACAGCAATTTGGGTTGGGCCTCCGGTTAATAGGTTAGTCCCAAAAATAATATGAAAATGTATAAATAAGCCCATTAAACATCCAAAACAGAATATATGATAGCATGGAACAATCAAAAATTATAGATACGTTGGAGACATATCAGTGACTATAACTTGCAAGATCGGATCCAGAACATGGATATAATGGTGATAACATTAACGGTTCAGATCTGAAGTCATGGCACCCGGACCCATAGTGACAAGCATTAAGCATGGCAAATTCATAGCAACATCAATCTCAGAACATAATGGATACTAGGGATCATGCCCTAACAAAACTAACTCGATTACATGATGAATCTCATCCAACTCCTCACCGACCAGTGAGCCTACGAAGGAATTACTCACTCCCAGTGGGGAGCATCATGGAATTGGCGATGGAGAAGGGTTGGTGATGATGAAGATCGAAGATCCCCCTCTCCGGGGCCCCAAATGGACTCCAAATCTGGCCTCCCGATGAAGAACAGGAGGTGACGGGAGCTCCGTCTCGCGAAACATGATAATTCTTTCTCCCTGATTTTTTTTGGAAAAATAGGATTTTATAGCGTCGGTTTCAGGGTCTGCGGGGCCACTAGGTGGGGACAACCCACCTGGGCGCGCTTGGTGGGGGTGGCGTGCCCTTGTGGGTTGTGCCCACCCAGGTGCCCCCTCCGGTGGTTCTTGCCTCCAGAAATTATCTTGTATTGCATAAAAATTCCTCGCAAAGTTTTCTTCCATTCCAAGAACTTTTATTTCTGCACCAGAAAACACCATGGTAGTTCTGCTGAAAACAATGTCAGTCCGGGTTAGTTTCATTCAAATCATGCAAATTAGAGTCCAAAACAAGAGGAAAAGCGTTAGTAAAAGTATATACGACGGAGACGTATCAAGAGACCATCTTCATCCTACGCCTACCATGGATTGATAAACCTTAGGCCAACCACTTGAGGGTAATTTGCTACTATCCTACAAACCTCTGCACTTGGAGGCCCAACAACATCTACAAGAAGAAGGTTGCGTAGTAGACATCAAGCTCTTTTCTGGCGCCGTTGGGGGGGAGTTAGTGCTTGAAGGTATATCTTTAGATCTTGCAATCGAATCTTTTAATTTCTTGTTTTATCACTAGTTTAGTCTTTAAAAGAAAACTACAAAAAATGGAATTGAGGTTGCCACATATTATCCATCTTTATAATGTCTTTCGTGAAAATGATGGAAATGAAAATTGTGCTCAAGTGTTAGAAGAAGAAGTCAATAAAATGTTTCGCACTAAATCTTTGAATGATGAGCATGATTGCAATGTTGGTAGTATGAATTCCTTGAATATCCATGATGCTAATGATATGCAAAGCCACAAGCTTAGGGATGCTATCTTTGATGAAGATAATATTTTTTGTCCCCCAAGTTTTGATGAGCAAATTTGTTATGATTATAGCATGCCTCCTATTTATGATGATTATGTTGATGAAAGTGGGTTTGGAAGAGTGTCAACTCTAGGAAGTAATGATCCCACTATTTTGGAGAGTGTTGAATCTTATTGTGATAATCATGAAAGTGGATTTGGAGAGATCATGACTTTATTTACTGATGAATCCATTATTTCGGAAGAGGTTCCAATTGATTATGAGAACAAATTTGCTATCTATGATGATTATTGTGATGACATGTATGCTATAAATAATAATGATAACCATGAAACTTGTCATATTGATTTTAATTTTCAATTGGATTATGCCTCACATGATAGTTATTTTGTTGAGTTGCTCCCACTACTATTCATGAGAAGAAATTTGCTTATGTGGAGAGTAATAAAAATTTTATGCTTGTGCATCATGAAAATAATGCTTTATGTGATAGTTATATTGTGTAATTCCTTCATGATGCTACTGAAAATTATTATGAGAGAGGAACATATGCTTGTACATATTGCAATAATATTATGTTTCCTCTCGATGTATTGAAAATCTTGAAGTCTTGCTTGTTTTACTTTCCAGTGCTAGTTGATTCTTGTTCCCATAAGTTATTTGCTCAAAAAATCCCTATGCATAGGAGGTGGGTTAGACTTAAATGTGCTAGTCATATGCTTCATGATGCTCTCCTTGCGTTTCAATTCTTATCTTTTATGTGAGCATCGCCGAAATCATCATGCCTAGCTAGAAAGGCATTAAAGAAAAGCGCTTGTTGGGAGACAACCCAATATTTACCCCTACTATTTTTGTGTGTTGACATGATTAAGATATCGTAGCAATCATGTTTTATTGCTTTTGTTTCAACAAAGTTCCAAGTAAATCCTTTGGGATAGTGCGGATGATAGTTGATTTGATTCTATGCAAAAACAAAAACTTTTGCTCCCAGTCCAGGAATTTTGAAAATTCACTGGAGCGTTATTTTGATATGAATTTTTACATAAGATTTATATACAAATTTTGTACGTTTTCCTAATTGTTCAGAATTTTTGGAGTTACAGAAATATATGAAGTTTCCAGATTACTACAGACTGTTCTGTTTTTGACAGATTGTGTTTTCATTGTGTTGTCCGCTTATTTTGCTGAATCTATGGGTAGTATCGGAGGGTATGAACCATGTATAAGTTGGAATACAGTATATATAACAACAATATGAATTTAGAATGAGTTCACAATAGTACCTTAGTGGTGATTTGCTTTCTTATACTAACGGATCTCATAAGATTTTTTGTTGAGTTTTGTGTTGTGAAGTTTTCAAGTTTTGGGTGAAGTTTCGATGGACTATGGAATAAGGAGTGGAAAGAGCCTAAGCTTGGGGGTGCCCAAGGCACCCCAAGGTAATATTCAAGAAAGATCCAAGCAACTAAGCTTGGGGATGCCCCGGATGGCATCCCCTCTTTCATTTTCGTTCATCGGTAACCTCACTTGGAGCTATATTTTTATTCACCACATGATATGTGTTTTGCTTGGAGCGTCATTTCTTTTCTTAGTATTTGCTTTCTGCTATTTAGAGTAATGTTTTGCATCTTTTATTTCAATATAAATGTCAAGTATAGCCTTTACCATGCTTCTTTTGCAAGTCTAGATGTTGTTGTTTGAAAACAGAAAGTTTGCTGTTATGTTTTGAATATTTGTGAATAGTCAGAACATCATAAAATCTTGAAATTTTTACACAATGAGTAACAACAAATTTTCTACAGTGTGGTAGTGTTTCAGAATTTTTGGAGTTAGGAAATTATGATTCCTCTTGCATTCTTTACAGACTGTTCTGTTTAGACAGATTGATGTTGCTGTTATGTTTGCATATGTTTGCTTGTTTAATGATTCTATTTGAGGATAGGAGTATTAAATATGCAGAGGGAGTTAGCAGGCAATATGAGATAATAATTTTAGTGATTTTCTACAGTAGAGAATGATAGGGTTTTGCATTGGTTTATACTAACTTATCTCACGAGTTCTTGTTGAGTTTTGTGTGCATCAAGTTTTTAAGATTCCGGGAAACTGTGATATAAGAGGAATTAAGGAGACACAAAAGATCAAGCTTGGGGATGCCCAAGGCATCCCTAATTAATATTTCAAGAAGTCTCAAGCATCTAAGCTTGGGGATGCCCTGGTTGGCATCCCACCTTTCTTCATCAACAACTATCAGTCAGTTTTGGTTGAGCCTAAGTTTTGCTTCTTCACATGATATGTGCTATCCTTGCAATGTCATTTTTTTGTTTTGCTTGCTGTTTAAATAAAATACTTAAGATTTGAAATTATTAAATGAGAGAGAGTCCTCACATAGCTAAATAATTATTTGACTACTCATTGATCTTCACTTATATCTTTATGGAGTACTTTATCATTCGCTCTAGTGCTTCACTTATATCTTTTTAGAGCACGAAGGTGGTTTTATTTTGAAGAAATTGATGAACTATCATGCTTCACTTATATTATTTTGAGAGTCTTACACAGCATGGTAATTTGCTTAGGTTATGAATTTAGTCCTAATATGATGGGCATCCAAGAGGGATATTATAAAAACTTTCATATAAAGTGCATTGAATACTATGAGAAGTTTGATTCCTTATGATTGTTTTGAGATATAAAGATGGTGATATTATAGTCATGCTAGTAAGTAATTGTGAATTTGAGAGATACTTGTGTTAAAGTTTGTGATTCCCGTAGCATGCACGTATGGTGAACCGTTATGTGATGAAGTCGGAGCATGATTTATTCATTGATTGTCTTCCTTATGAGTGGCGGTCGGGGACGAGCGATGGTTTTTTTCCTACCAATCTATCCCCCTAGGAGCATGCGCGTAGTACTTCGTTTCGATAACTAATAGATTTTTGCAATAATTATGTGAGTTCTTTATGACTAATGTTGAGTCAATGGATTATACACACTCTCACCCTTCCACCTTTGCTAGCCTCTGTAGTACCGCGCACTTTCGTCGATACCACAAACCCACCACATACCTTCCTCAAAACAGCCACCATGCCTACCTATTATGGCATTTCCATAGCCATTCCGAGATATATTGCCATGCAACTTTCCACCGTTCCGTTTATTATGACATGCAACCATCATTGTGATATTGCTTTGCATGATCATGAAGTTGACATCGTATTTGTGGCAAAGCCACCGTTCATAATTCTTTCATACATGTCACTCTTGATTCATTGCACATCCCGGTACACCGCCGGAGGCATTGATATAGAGTCATATTTTGTTCTAAGTATCGAGTTGTAATTCTTGAGTCGTAAGTAAATAAAAGTGTGATGATCTTCATTATTAGAGCATTGTCCCATGTGAGGAAAGGATGATGGAGACTATGATTCCCCCACAAGTCGGGATGAGAGTCCGGACGAAAAAAAAGGAGGCCAAAAAAATGAGAGAAGGCCCAAACAAAAAAAAAGAGAAAGGAGAGAAGGGGCAATGTTACTATCCTTTTACCACACTTGTGCTTCAAAGTAGCACCTAGATCTTCATGATAGAGAGTCTCCTATGTTGTCACTTTCATATACTAGTGGGAATTTTTTCATTATAGAACTTGGCTTGTATATTCCAATAATGGGCTTCCTCAAATTGCCCTAGGTCTTCATGAGCAAGCGAGTTTGATGCACACCCGCTTAGTTTCTTTTTGAGCTTTCATAAACTTATAGCTCTAGTGCATCCGTTGCATGGCAATCCCTACTCACTCACATTGATATCTATTGATGGGCATCTCCATAGCCCGTTGATACGCCTAGTTTATGTGAGACTATCTCCTTCTTTTTGTCTTCTCCACAACCACCATATTCTATTCCACCTATAGTGTTATATCCATTGCTCACACTCATGTATTGCGTGAAAGTTGAAAAAGTTGGAGAACATCAAAAGTATGTAATAATTGCTTGGCTTGTCATCGAGGTTGTGCATGATTTGAATATTTTGTGTGATGAAGATGGAGCATAGCCAGACTATATAATTTTGTAGGGATAGCCTACTTTGGCCATGTTATTTTGAGAAGACATGATTGCTTTACTAGTATGCTTGAAGTATTATTGTTTTTATGTCAATATTAAACTTATGTATTGAATCATATGGATTTGAATATTCTTGCCACAATAGAGAAGATTACATGGATGAATATGTTAGGTAGCATTGCATTCCACATCAAAAATTCCGTTTTTATCATTTACCTACTCGAGGACGAGCAGGAATTAAGCTTGGGGATGCTTGATACGTCTCCAACGTATCTATAATTTTTTATTGTTCCATGCTATTATATTATCTGTTTTGGATGTTTTATATGCATTAATATGCTATTTTATATGATTTTTGGGACTAACCAATTAACCTAGAGCCCAGTGCCAGTTTCTATTTTTTTCCTTGTTTTTGAGTTTTGCAGAAACGGAATATCAAACGGAGTCGGATTGGCCTAAAAATTTACGGAGAATATTTTTGGAAAATATGAAAAATACTAGAACAAAAAGATATCAGAGAGGAGTCCCGAGGCCACCACAAGGGTGGAGGGCGCCCCCCTAGGGCGCGCTTCCCGTCCTTGTCGTCGCCTCGTGGGCCCCCTTGACTTGTCCCAGACACCAACACCTCTTATAAATCCCAAAAACCCCAGAACAAAACATAGATCGGGAGTTCCGCCGTCGCAAGCCTCTGTATCCACGAAAACCCAATTGGGACCCTATTTCCGGCACCCTGCCGGAGGGGGAATCCATCACCGGTGGCCATCTTCATCATCCCGGCGCTCTCCATGATGAGGAGGGAGTAATTCACCCTCGGGGCTGAGGGTATGTGCCAGTAGCAATGTGTTTGATCTCTCTCTCTCATGTTCTTTATTTGGCACGATCTTGATGTACTGCGAGCTTTGCTATTATAGTTGGATCTTATGATGTTTCTCCCCCTCTACCTTCTTGTAATGGATTGAGTTTTCCCTTTGAAGTTATCTTATCGGATTGAGTCTTTAAGGATTTGAGAACACTTGATGTATGTCTTGCATGTGCTTATCTGTGGTGACAATGGGATATTCACGTGATCCACTTGATGTATGTTTTGGTGATCAACTTGCGGGTTCTGTGACCTTGTGAACTTCTGCATAGGGGTTGGCACACATTTTCGTCTTGAATCTCTGGTAGAAACTTTGGGGAACTCTTTGAAGTTCTTTGTGTTGGTTTGAATAGATGAATCTGAGATTGTGTGATGCATATCGTATAAACCAGTAGATACTTGTGGTGACATTAGGGTTTTGGTTGATGTGTGTCTTAAGGTGTTATTTTAGTACGAACTCTAGGGCTGTTTGTGACACTTATAGGAATAGCCCAATAGATCGATCAGAAAGAATAACTTTGAGGTGGTTTCGTACCCTACAATAATCTCTTCATTTGTTCTCCGCTATTAGTGACTTTGGAGTGACTCTTTCTTGCACGTTGAGGGATTGTTATATGATCTAATTATGTTATCATTGTTGAGAGAACTTGCACTAGTGAAAGTATGAAACCTAGGCCTTGTTTCGAAGCATTGCAATACCGTTTTCGCTCACTTTTACTATTTGTTACCTTGCTGTTTTTATATTTTCAGATTACAAAAACCTTTATCTACTATCCATATTGCACTTGTATTGGGTGCACCTATACAATTTACCATTGTATTGGGTGTGTTGGGGACACAAGAGACTCTTTGTTATTTGGTTGCTGGGTTGCTTGAGAGAGACCATCTTCATCCTACGCCTCCCACGGATTGATAAACCTTAGGTCATCCACTTGAGGGAAATTTACTACTGTCCTACAAACCTCTGCACTTGGAGGCTGAACAACACCTACAAGAAAAAGGTTGCATAGTAGACATCAGGTATTAAAGCGGAAGATGTTAAAAATTTACCACCTATTGAAGAGATACATGGGCTCAATGAAACACCACCACCACCTAGAGGTTGATACGTCCATTTTGCATCATGCTTTTATATTGATATTTATTGCATTATGGGATGTTATTACACATCATTGTATAATAGTTATGCCTTTTCTCTCTTATTTTACAAGGTTTACATGAAGAGGGAGAATGCCGGAAGCTGGAATTCTGAACTGGAAAAGGAGCAAATATGAGAGACCTATTATGCACAACTCCAAAAGTCCTGAAAATCTACAGAGAATTATTTTGGAATAAAAAATATTGGGTGAAGAAAATACCCTAGGGGACCCACCACAAGGGCACAAGCCTGGGGGCGCGCCCTACCCCCTGGGTGCGCCCATGTGGCTTATGGGCCCCCTGGCAGCCCTCCGATGCCCATCTTCTGCTATCTGGAGGGTTTTGACCTGGAAAAAAATCAGAAGGGAGCTTTTGGGACGAAGCGCCGCCGTCCCGAGGCGGAACTTGGGTAGAACCAATCTAGGGCTCTGGCAGAGCCGTTCTGCCGGGGAAACTTCCCTCCTGGGAGGGGGGAATCGAAGCCATCATCATCACCAACGATCCTCTCATCAAGAGGGGATCAATCTCCATCAACATCTTAGTCAGAACCATCTCCTCTCCAAACCCTAGTTCATCTCTTGTATCCGATCTTTGTCTCAAAACCTCAGATTGGTACCTGTGGGTTGCTAGCAGTGTTGATTACTCCTTGTAGTTGATGCTAGTTGGTTTATTTGGTGGAAGATCATATGTTCAGTTCCTTAATGATAATTAATACTCCTTTGATTATGAACATGAATATGCTTTGTGAGTAGTTATGTTTGTTCCTGAGGACATGGGATAAGTCTTGTTATAAGTAATCATGTGAATTTGGTATTCGTTCGATATTTTGATGAGATGTATGTTGTCTATCCTCTAGTGATGTTATGTGAACATCGACTACATGACACTTCACCATTATTTGGGCCTAGGGGAAGGCACTGGGAAGTAATAAGTATATGATGGGTTGCTAGAGTGATAGAAGCTTAAACCCTAGTTTATGCGTTGCTTCGTAAGGGGATGATTTGGATCCATATGTTTCATGCTATGGTTAGATTTATCTTAGTTCTTCTTTCGTAGTTGCGGATGCTTGCGAGAGGGGTTAATCATAAGTGGGAGGCTTGTCCAAGTAAGGGCAACACCCAAGCACCGGTCCACCCACATATCAAATTATCAAAGTAACGAACATGAATCATATGAGCATGATGAAAACTAGCTTGACGGTAATTCCCATGTGTCCTCGGGAGCGCTTTGCTTTATATAAGAGTTTGTCTAGGCTTGTCCTTTGCTACAAAAAGGATTGGGCCCCCTTGCTGCACCTTTGATACACTTGTTACTTGTTACCCGTTACGAATTATCTTATCGCAAAACTATCTATTATTGATCATTTCAGTGCTTGCAGAGAATACTTACTGAAAACCGCTTGTCATTTCCTTCTGCTCCTCGTTGGGTTCGACACTCTTACTTATCGAAAGGACTATGATAGATCTCCTATACTTGTGGGTCATCAAGATTCTTTTCTGGCGCCGTTGTTGGGGAGTGAAGCGCCTTTGGTAAGGAAAAATTTATATAGTGTGCTGAAATTTACTATCACTTGTTACTATGGAAAACAGTCCTTTGAGGGGCTTTTTTGGGGTATCTTCACCTCGACAGGAAGCATAAAGAGTTGCTCCTCAACCTACTGAACCTACTAAAAATATTTATTATGAAATTCCTTCGGGTATGATAGAGAAACTGCTAGCTAATCCTTATGCAGGAGACGGAACACTACATCCTGATTTGCACCTAATCTATGTGGATGAAGTTTGTGGATTATTTAAGCTTGCAGGTTTGCCCGAGGATGAGGTCAAGAAGAAGGTCTTCCCTTTATCTTTGAAGGAGAAGGCACTGACATGGTATATGCTATGTGATGATATTGGATCATGGAACTACAACTGATTGAAATTGGAATTTCATCAGAAGTTTTATCCTATGCATCGGGTTCATCATGATTAGAATTATATTTATAATTTTGGCCTCGTGAAGGAGAAAGTATCGCTCAAGCTTGGGGGAGGCTTAAGTCAATGTTATCTTCATGCCCCAATCATGAGCTCTCAAGAGAAATTATTATTCGGAATTTTTATGCTCGGCTTTGTCGTAATAATCAATCCATGCTCGATACTTCTTGTACCGGTTCTTTTATGAAGAAGCATATTGAATTCAAATGGGCTTTATTGGGAAGAATTAAACGCAACTCTGAAAATTGGGAACTCGAGGAAGGTAAGGAGTCAGGTATAAACCTTAGGTTCGATTGTGTTAAATCCTTTATGGACACCGATGCTTTTCGTGAATTTAGCACTAAATATGGGCTTGACTCTGAGATAGTAACTTCTTTCTGTGAATCATTTACTACTCATATTGATCTCCCTAAGGAGAAGTGGTTTAAATATCATCCTCCCATTGAAGTAAAGGTAGTAAAACCCACTATAGTTGAAGAAGAAACTATTACTTATAATGTTGATCATGTTATTCCTGCTGCTTATATTGAGAAACCACCTTTCCCTGTTAGAATAAAGGACCATGCTAAAGCTTCAACTGTGGTTCGTAAGAGTTATACTAGAACCCCTACACCCCCTGAACAAATTAAAGTTGAACCTAGCATTGCTATGGTTAAAGATCTCTTGGTTGATAATATTGATGGGCATGTTATTCATTTCTGTGATGAAGCTGCTAGAATTGCTAGACCTGATACTAAAGATAAACATAGACCTGTTGTTGGCATGTCTGTTGTTTCTGTTAAAATAGGAGATCATTGTTATCATGGCTTATGTGATTTGGGTGCTAGTGTGAGTGCAATCCCCTTTACTTTATATCAAGAAATTATGAATGATATTGCACCTTCTGAACTAGAGGAAATTGATGTTACTATTAAGCTTGCTAATAGAGATACTATATCACCAATTGGGATTGTTAGATATGTTGAAGTCTTGTGTGGGAAAAATAATACCCTACTGATTTTCTTGTTCTTGGTTCCCCACAAGATGATTTTTGTCCCATTATATTTGGTAGACCTTTCTTCAATACCGTCAATGCTAAGAAACATTGTGAGAAAGAATCTGTTACTCTAAGTTTTGGGGACGTGTCCCACTATTCAAGAAATCTTTGATGATATTGATGATGGTTATAATGATAATACTTGATTCGTTCTTCATGCCTAGCTAAAAGGCGTTAAAGAAAAGAGCTTGTGGGAGGCAACCCACTTTTTGTTTTCTTATGTTTTCACCTTGTCTTCCTTCAGTTTCTTTTTGTTTTATTGAGTCTTGGAAGTTGATACCTCTTTAACAATCTCTCGTTATCCATTTTATTTTGTTTTTGTGCCAAGAGTGACCTCTAATAGGGAGGAAGTAAGATTTGGGGAAGTTGTTGTCCTGAAAACAGATTCTGCGCTACTACAAAAAACTCGATTTCTCTCAGCTAGAACATGGGATTGCTTTGAATATTTCTAGACACATGCCCCAGGGTATTACCCAACTTTTAGGACAGAAAGTAACCCATCCTTTTCGCTAATCTCTAACATGGGATCCATGGAGAACTCAAAGTACCTATACCACTTCCAAGGGGAGACCCTTAATCACTAGCGCCAGTAGGCGTATCGCTTATCATCTGGGATATGTGGTGGTTGTGAGTAGTGTGTTAATCAGAGGCAATCAAGTCACACTAATTGGAGCTTCGCCCTCGCAAAGTATTCATATGTAAACATAATGCATGCCTGATCAATTCAGAAATATGCTAGTGGTAGAACCATGCTTCCCGAGAACGCTTTTAGCCCTATTGACGTTCTAGACACCAAATCATCCATTCGTTTGCTCCTGTTTACTTTACTGTTTAGTTTATTTAGTGTTTTATTCACAATCACTTGCAATGAACCAATACACCATTTTCTCCACCTATTTTAGTTTATTAGACAGATCTTTAAGCACCTTAGGAAGTAAGTGATCAAATCTATTACTAAGAGACCATTTCCAAAGCTCCACCGTGGTTTGATACTCTTATTTCGAATCTAGTTATAACAACCCTGTGCACTTGCAGCCATCATGCACCAATTAAAAGAGCATAGTTTTCATTCCGAGTATAATGTTCATAGTCCAAAATTTATTATTGATTGATTCATGATTATGGTATTGCTTGCCTGTCACATCCTCATTTTGGTTGTTTTGTTGTAAGGTAGTGGGAACCAAAATTGTGAGCCAGCAAAAACGTTTCTATGTTGTGTTGATGTAGTTTGAGAGACAAGTCTACGTGGAGTTCTGAAACATCAATGCATTATGTGTTTTCAAGTCTTCTAGTGATCACATGATTGATTTCCACTCCTTGTTTTCTATCTCTATTTTTCATGTTACCTTGATCAATTCTTGCTCAAAAATACCTAATGCTTGACATCATCATCCAAGATCATTTAGCAAGATGACATCAATGAATCAAATTTAAAAGTAAAATCATTGCGGAGTTTCTTTGGATAATTTTCTAAGAAAAAGATTAAGGTTTTCTCCTTAAAACCCTTCCCAACTAGCCCTTTTGAGCCTATGAAATTTTCTTGATCCAATACCCAATTGGATGTTTTCTGTAGTTGATATCCTTCTCTGATGGTCTCCCATGCCATGTCTTCAATTTGACAATTTTAATTTTTAAACCATTTGATTCATGCTTGTTTTGCTGGATAGTTTTTAAAAGCAGAAAACAGGAAAAAGTGTGAAAACAGGAAAACAGGAAAAGTGTGAAAACAGGAAAAACAGGAAAAACAGGAATAATTTTTAAACCATTTGATTCATGCTTGTTCTGATGGTCTCCCATGCCTTTTCTCACCTATTTTCTTGATCTTAAACAATTAATTAAATTAAAAAATAGGTTTTTGAAACTAGGCAGTGTGTACTTCAATGACACGCCTTGGTTGAAAATGTTTGGAAACTTTTTGGCTTTTAATTCTGCAGCTACATACTGGATTCAACACTTAGAACTTTTCTAAGTCAGAAAATCTGAAGTGCCTAAAAACAATTTCTGCCACCCATTTGATACCATTCAAATTGTTGTTTTGGATTTGAATTGGGGGACTAAATCTTGTCCTTGATGTTCCCTGTTGTACCACCACCCAAAACCAGCACTTGGTGCACCTGGGATTGGTCACAAGAGAGAGAGAGAGAGCGAGAGAGGTGAGCCGAAGAGAGAGAAAAGAGGGGGTCGGGCTGGCATTAACCCGAGCTCAACACCCCCAACCGGCCCTTTTGCCCCTCTACCTTTTGTCTGGTAGCCAGTGGAAGCACATGCGCCGCGCAGCCGCCCAATCCCGACTGGCCGCCCTTTGCCTCCCACCTCCATGTCGCACCGCCCCGGCCGACACTCGTGATGGAAGAGAGCAACTCTCCCCCATCCATTTAAGCCGAACCATGACTCCCAGCCTTGCCTCCAACCTAATTTCCCCTTCTCCCCCACCTCACTAAACCCCGCGTCTCAGCTCGCTCTCTATGAGCGAGACGGGAGGCGAACTCTCGCTGGACCCGACCAGAGAGAAGGAGGAGGTTGAGATCACCCTGGCGTCCGCACGCCGCCATTTTCCCTTCTTCCTTTCCTCCGCAACCTCGCGCACCTCCCTGACACCCTACTTCGCTCGTTCATTTGCAGGAACCGCGCCACCATCCTCGACGTCGTCTCGGACAACCACCGCACTGGCGCTGTGCGTGGACGTTGCTGCAGGGACTGCAACCTCTCCTCCACTGCCCGACTCATCGCCGCCATCTCTGAGCCTCGCCACCAGTCCCCAACACCCCTAGGTGAGCCCCCACGGCCTCCCGAGCCCGCCCTGCCGGCATGCACTCGCATGCACGACGATAGGAGAACGACAGGTCCCTACCATCGATCCCCAGATCTACGGCCCCTGTTGAATGTCGCCTTCCCGCGCAGCGCCATGCGCGCGCTACCCCCACGGGCCGATTTGGCCTCTGCTCGGCCCATTGCCGGTAGATCTGGCCCGTGGCGCCTATTCTTTCTGATTTTTAATCTTTTCCCTATTAGCAAAAACTACCTCTTTGGTTTAATTCGAAATAAAAATGGTAGTTCTAGTATTTGGCCACACCAAAAGTCACACTGGTGCATGCATGTTTTCTTGACCACATGCACTTGGTAGATCCACATTTGCACTTCTGGTTGACCCTAGGGAAAATGGGAAACCCAACGTATCTAAAACATAATCTTGTCCATAACATTAGATTTTTAGATCCAAATTTTTTTTGATCAACTGTTCTAGATAGCCCTAAGTGATACCTAATTATAGCACCTGACCTTGTATGCAAGTGAGCCTCCTATTAAAAATGACATGCAAGATAGTAAATGACCAGAGGGCCCTTGTTTATTTTTTCTAAAATTTTCTATAATGATTTTTGAGATGAATCCAATTGTGTGGTCTTCTGTATGTTTAGGAGTACCTAATCCTAGCTTGGTATAATTTTGGAGCCATATATTAATTATTGTGGTGTTGGCAATAATTTAGGATTTTCTGCCATTATTATTGTTAGTGATAATTGTTTTGTGTGATAATTTTTGTATTGTATTTGTTATTTATAGCATGCATAGGTTATGTAAATCTTGGATATGTTGGTGTTTTATGGTATAGTAGCATGTTAGGAGATGTGGTGTGAGAAGCATGTGTTGATTGAATATTATTTTCCCATGATTAGTTGTTTCCTTGTTCTTATGAAAGTATGGCTATTGTTTACTTGGTTGCTAAAATGAACGCGAGCTTGTATTAGTTTGTTTAGCACCTTTATGTTACTTATGTTGTGTCATGTCACCTATGGTTACTTGTTTGACCTTGTTATTATAAAAGCATGTCTATTTTGGCTTGATGGTTTGTGTTGTTAGTACCCCACTAGTATAGGAAATTGTTTTAGTATTTTCTATCTTGCTTTAGTAAACTTTTTCATGTGTGACCAAAGACCATGTATCTTGATTATGTCTTGGTATGAGAGTGGCACACCCACTGATTCCATGACATTTTGGTTGAGGGATGTGGTTCCCAACCATAAGCATTTGTGGCAAATAGCCTTTTTTGCCATATGTGTTTGCTTGAGTAGTTTTTGTTATTGAAACTTTGGGTGTTAATTTGTGGTGTGTATTGGTTGATGTAGTTGCTATTTTTGCTAGTGCTTGCCCATGTTTGGTTCTGATTGAGTGTTTTATTTTTCCTTTTTGTGAGTTAGAAGACAAAGAAGGAGGAACTGCTGAAGAAGTTTACTGCAACTCCTGTTTGTTCCAAGACCAGGGACCATATCAATACCAAGGCAAGCCATTCTAAATGCTTGCTATTATATTACTTACCATTATCTATCATGCATGTTTTACTTCTGAAGTTTTACAAAAAATGGAGGAAAACTATTTTTTGATGTGACTACTACTACTACTATTAATATTATTTGATACTAATATTGCCAGTAGTCTTATCTTGGTGTTACCAATCCCTTAGCCACCTTATTATATATTACTCACCAAAACTAATGTTTTATAAGTCCCTAAGAGGGCACCTTAAAATGTGTTTCTTAAAAGAAAAAGGCTTTATGGAAAAAAAACCCGGGAAAGGTGGGACCTTGTCCACGGGAGGAATGTGAAGAGGAATGTTTTCAGGAGGTGTTTTCTAAAAATCAGACATAACCTAGTCTTCGCCAGACAACCAAACCGTACCGCCACATTAACCCAAAATGGGCACGAGGTCTAGCTTGAAGTTTGTCCGTGTTAGTCAGTGCTCTATCTCAATATGCTATAGGTGTTCGAGTCCAATGAACTGAAATGTCGCCAGGAGGAAGTAACGAGATATACAAAGTGTGGGATTAATTTCCCCCCAGTTGCAACAATTGGGTCTCCTGCTATGGCAGTGTGTTGTCAAGGGTAACCGGATTGATACGGCTGACTCACTCGGTGCCGGGGAGAAGAAACCCAGTTGAAGAGGTAGACATTTACTAGCATCAACATAGCTGATGGTTAGGACCGGTTATCTGATGTTCGCATACTGTCGTCGACAGTCCGTGGTTGTTCACGGCGGATGTACTAGATCTTGTGGAATGTGTACACCTCTGCAAAGTAAATCTATTCGGGATAGACGCATCCTCGGATATGGACAGTTGAATGGCCATGTATCTAGCATTGTGTCGATGTTTTCGAAAATGTTGTTTTTGGAAGGAGGAAAATTATGTACCTGGTAGGTACCGAAGATGGAAAGCCGGAAGTTATTTCTACAAGAAGTTATAAAAAAATTCTTTCCTCAAACTTGTCTTTGCCAAAACCTCGTGTGTATGTGATACCTACGAGAGAAACTATATTATTTGTAAACAATTTTTTAACAGAGATATAGAAATGAAATCAACCCTGATGAATCTTTCATCTATCATGGGTAGTGAACCCTATGTATAGCCCACCTACTCCACTAAATAAGCATACTTGCATTTTATAAGCTTCATTTAGGGTGTCTTGCAGAGTACATTCAAATGTACTCACATTGGTTTCGTCCCTGGCGATTAACTTGGTCAGACTACGAAGAGTAGCCTGAAGAGGAGGCCTACGAGGAGGAGTAGTACTACGATCCTGCGAATTAGGCTCGTCTCCCGGTCAGCAGCCTGTAGGTGTTAAGGTGTGACTTGGGCTCTACCGCGTTATGTTTTGTTGTCTTCGGTTGTGTGTGTATGAGTTGCCTGCCCTGCATGGCAGTTATCTAAGACTAGGTCATGTGACCATTTGTGTATGACTATGTGTATTCGTGTAATGGATGATGTAATCTGATTACCAGCTCTAATATGTTGTGCATGACTGATTGACCCGTGATCATGAATGTATGCATATTGGAGGTCTTGGACAGCTAGTCGGGGCCCCTATATTGCTCTCAAATTATTTGTGTCTAGTCACCACTTGAACATTGATGGTGTCATGGCATTTATGTTTTGCTTCCATGAAGGACAAGCTGGATACCACTTTACTATGTTTTTCATTATGATCAAACAAACGTATTACCTTCAATGCATTATTACTCATTGTCAATTATTTATGTTTACTTTTCATGTGCAACATAGTTGCTAAGTTTGCATAGTTGAAATAATATTTATTATGCCTTTGTTAAAGTACTTTGATCTCAGCTTACAATGCTTTTACATATCGTTGATCAAGGTTGTGTTGGCTTCATGTCACCTAAAAAATTATTTTGTTATCACTTACCTACTCGAGGACGAGCAGGAGTTAAGCTTGGGCATGCTGATACGTCCCAAATGTATCTATAATTTTTTATGCTCCATGCTTGTTTTCTATCCGATGCCTTATTGTTTATGCATGTTTTCTACATGTTTTACTTTGTTTTTGGGATGATTTCATTGACTAACCTATTAACAAGATGCCCAGGGCCAGGTGCTATTTTGTATTTCAGAAAAATTCTTAAGGAAATATTCTCGGAAAAGGCCCAAAATTGACGACCATCAGTTTTTACCCGGAATGAAGAAAAAGAGCGAAGGGGGGCCACAGAGGTGCACTGGGGCCCACAAGGGAGTGCCCGGCGCGGCCCCACCCTAAGCTTGGCCTGGGGGGGCCCTGTGAGCCCCCAGCACCCCCTCGCATCCCCTCTTTGCCTATAAGTTGCCCTTAACCCTAAAAAGTTTGGGGACAGAGTTATTTTCCACGAAACATACATACAGGCGCCGTCACTTCGAAAGTCCAATCTAGGGCTTCTGGAGCCATGTTCCGGCACCCTGCTGGAGGGGGGAATCGCCACCGGAGGCCTCTTCATCGCCATGATTACCTCCACGATGATCTGTGAGTAGTTAATCTCAGGACTACGGGTCCATAGTTGTAGCTAGATGGCGATCTCTCTCTGTTATGTCTCCATGTTTAGAGTCTCGTGAGCTGCCTCACATGATCAAGACCACCTATTGTAATTGTGCATGTTGTGTTTTCTAGGATCCGATGAACCATGAGATTATGATTATTTTGTTCATGTCAAACTGAGATGCTTCACTTATATCTATAGAGAGTTTTAATGTTGTCTTGCAATGCACTCCCGTGTTCATGATTACCTTGGCCACGTAGTTGTTTTCACCTCCAAGAGAGGGTTTATATGCTAGATAGTGGGTTCATGCCTCCCTTAACCAACACCCGAGTGATAGAAACGTGTAGGAGGGGGATGTGTAGTAGCCACTAGGGAGAAAACAACAGTGTTGTCACCTATGGGTGAGGATTATTACTTACATTACGTACATTACTTAATGCATTTGTCTGTTACACACAAGTAATCACTTCATTGCTGTAACTTAATGTTGGGGAACGCAGTAATTTCAAAATAATTCCTACGATCATGCAAGATCTATCTAGGTGATGCATACCAACGAGAGGGGAGAGTGTAGTCCACGTACCCTCGTAGACTGAAAGCGGAAGCGTTATGACAACGCGGTTCATGTAGTCGTACATCTTCACGATCCGACCGATCCTAGCACTGAAAGTACGGCACCTCCGTGATCTGCACATGTTCAGCTCGGTGACGTCCCACGAACCCTAGATCCAGCTGAGGTCGAGGGAGAGTTTCGTCAGCACGGCGGCGTGATGACGGTGATGATGAAGTTACCGACGCAGGGCTTCGCCTAAGCTCTACAATGATATGACCGAGGTGGAAATATGTGGAGGGGGCACCGCAAATGGCTAAACAATCAACTTGTGTGTCTATGGGGTGCCCCCCTCCCCCGTATATAAAGGAGTGGAGGGGAGGGCCGGCCCTCTCAGGGCGCGCCCAAGGGGGGGAGTCCTACTCCTAGTAGGAGTAGGTTTCCCACTTCCCTAGTTGGAGTAGGAGAAGAAGGAAGAGGGAGAGGGAGAGAAGGAAAGGGGGGGCCGGCCCACCTCCCAAATCGGATTGGGCCTGGGGGGCGCGCCCCCACCTTGGCCGCCTCCTCCTCTCTTCCACTTTGGCTCATTAAGGCCCATTAACTCCCCGGGGGGTTCCGGTAATCCCTCGGTACTCCGGTAAATGCCCGAACTCACCAGGAACCATTCCGATGTCCAAACATAGCCTTCCAATATATCAATCTTTATGTCTCGACCATTTCAAGACTCCTCGTCATGTCCATGATGTCACATCCCTAGTCTGGTATGCACTTAGGCTAGCTAGATATGCTTGCATCATGTCTAAATTTATTGAAATTTGAAATGGGGATGAACAAACCCTAGCACCAAATGAACTCAACTAGGGTCAAATTCAAATGTTTTCAATGAACCCAAAATGCCCTCATCAATGTTTGATAGTTTTGGCAAGGCTTTGAGTCCAAACAAAAAATAGTGAACATTTTTGTGGAATATTTTGGATCATTGGATTAAATCATAAAGTATTTGAATTTGGGCATTTAAATGCTATAATTATTCTAAATGCTCAAATTATTCTGAAATGAGTTGAGGGCTGTTGGAAATAATTCAAAAGGTGCCCACAAATATTTTCAGGAGTTTTGGAAGTGATTTAGTATTTTTACTAAATCAAAACAGAGCAAATAAATAGAAAACAGGAAGAAAAATAGGAAAACAGAGAAACTTACCTGGCGCTCACCTGTAGCTAACCGGCCCAGCTGTGGCCCAGCACTGTGCGGCCCAGCCCAGCTGGCCGACGCCAGTCGTCGTGTCCACCGCGCCAGAAGGACGCCGAGCGCGTGCTCGCCGCGCGCAGCCACACGCCGTGGCCACCTCCTGCTTCCGCCGACACGGGTGAGGCTCCTGGAACCGCCACGTACCTCCCCGACCCTCTCTCACTCTCTCCCGTGCTTCTCCCCTCCTCTGCTCTCTCTCCCTCTCGCGCCCGAGCGCCGCTGTCGCCGCCGCTCATCGTTGCCGTGGCAACAGCCACTGCCTCGCCTCTCCGACGCTCCCCTGAGCCCCGCCGTGCCACCCTCGTCCTCTCTGTCGTCCCAGGCAAGCAGAAGAGCCCCGACGCGTCGTCCCTGCCCCCTTCTTCCTCCTCCGGCCACGGAGATCGTCGGCGACTTTCCGTCGTAAACAAGCCGTCCCCGGGCACGCCGAGCTGCTCTGCGACCTCGCCGTGAGCTCCTCTACCAAACCCCTCTCTCCCCGCTGTCGATTTCCTCCTCTAGCAAAGTGATATGAGGTGTTACCGGCTAGATCGATGTGACTTGGAATCGGGGTCCTGACAGCTTTGGTATCAGAGCCTGACTGCCTGTAGGATTACCAAGCCAAACTGGTCGAAGTTGAGTCTAGAAATGCTTAAGTTATGTAAGGGAATTGATTGTGGAAGGGAACGTAAGGCTCTTTTTACTCCTTTACCTTATGCCCTTCTGATCCGAGTCATCTTATCTTTCCTACGGGGTTAAGGAGCTAGGATTTCTCTTCTTTCTATTAGGATCACGTGTTACTAATCCATAGACCTATAGAATTGGTAGTTTCAAGCCTTAGTTCAGTTCCTACTACTTCCGTATGTTGACCATTGATCCTGGAAGTTTATATTGTGATGTTGAGTGGTTATGCCACCATTTTGTAGGATGTCTCAAATCCTTTGAGCATTTACAGCCGTTATGCTGTCCGAGTCATCCCAGGCTTCTAAATAATCTGATGCATTTGCAAATCCCTTCTTTCCGTTCTTGATGTTCCTTTGGGCCAGATTAACCACACTAATCGTTGAGTTGAGGTACTCTGTTGCCTTGACATATATGTTGGAGTTATTATTATGACCCTAGGTGTCTTAGAGGACCACTTACTAATCTAGCAATGCTTGCATCCCCGGTGTGATGATTCTGGCCATTATTCTTGAAAGCATCCCGTGATGCCATTTAGTTAGTAGGTATTCTATTTATGGGTTCTTGAACCCAAGATTCACCCTACTTACTTCATGTTGATAGTGTTTGCTAGTTCCTTTAGGATATTAGTAACCTTTGCGATAGTCCTCGAGGTCCGTGGTATTTCATTCTTCCAATACCATGAACCATCATGGCAGAAGTTCTTTTAACCAAAAGATCACAACTAGGGCGCTCTTGAGGAGTACTCCATTCATATTGTGACTCTGCCAGTCCTTCCTCCTCTGCATGGGTTATCTGGAAGAAATATGTTGAATTTGTTCGACATACTAATCCATGCATCCACAACTCAGAAAGACATATGTTCCTTTGGGTTGTCCCTCTTTAGTTATTTCCTGGCCCTCGTCTATCAATTGATAGTCAGGAGTAATTGTGCATTTGTGTTATCGATGCCTATTATTCTTGTGGTCTGTCAAGCCATTCTAATCCAGAATGACTAGGAGAAACAAACTCCAGTACCTCGTCCATCTCTGGGATTGGGTCAAAGTAGTTGTATTCCACAGATCAAAATGCCAAACCAGTTTTTGTTTTGTTCTACCTTCGAGTATTACCCCCTTTATGTCGAGAATATCGTAGGAATTGCACCACCTCTTATGAATTCTTGACGCAGTGATACTCCTCGCCATCATCACTCCTTTCTTGGTCCCGTGTTGTTGCAACCGGAATGCCAACAAGTGAACTATGATGTGTGAAATCAATACTCCTAGCAACTCCGTTGCTTGGTAGTTAAAGGACAATAATTTCATCCTTAGCGTGTTGGTTACTGAATCACATCCTAAGGTTGATCGTGCTACCTAGTCCTTATTTCCGGTGCACTCTTTGATCAATGAGTTAGGATTATTCAATCCCCCACTTATTTGATCATATCGTCTTGCTCTGAAAGGCGAGATTGTTCTTGAGCCTAGTAACATATCGGTGGTTCGTGATTTCCTGAATATCTTCTCGGAAGTATCACCAGGTTGCTCCCTGACCGTTATGTTGAGCTCGTGATCAAGTTGGTTTCCTATAAACCACCCCTTCTCCAAGAATCTGTGTTGGATACCCCTGAGCTAGTTGGTTAAGCTAAACAACCACTTGGAGAGTTGGAAGATAAAAGCTTGTCTGACTTAGTTCATGTTAAGGGATATCTTGCATGTGTGTTGAAGAAAGATGATATCTTCATTGACTGATCCTCGTGTCAATTGATTGGATCTATTGTCTTACCCAAATCTTTGATTTGCGTATGGGCTATCGTCAAATCAAATCAGAACCAACGATATTCGTAATGTTATCTACTCATGGTTGATCCCTCGAGCATACACCATTATATCCTTTGGGTCTGACCAATGCTATCACTTGTTCACATAATTATGGAATTCCATCTCCATGGAAACCTGGATGAATTGTTGTTGAGCCCATCAGCAACACTGCTACCTTCTCCATGATTCGTGTTGAACATCCAGCTAGTATTGGAAACTTTGTAAGCCTTGCCTTCATGTTCCGCTCATGAGGTATACGTTTGGATGAAAGTAGTGACTTCCTCTAATACACGTGCATTTGATGTAAGTTGCCGCCGTGGATTCGAGAAAGCTTGTTTTTTGCTTCCTTTGGAATCATCCCAAGTCAGTCATGCACATGTGCGAAGTATTCTATGGTTTGGAGACTTGCAACCTTCATTCTATATGTAACCCTAGCACACCAAGCCACTGATTGATTTGTTCAAGGAGAAGAAGTTTCTTCTTAAGAGCTAGACTTACGCAAGGACTTCGACATCCTTGTTGATGGTTCCTAACCAGAACTCGGTAGTGTTTTATTATAAGACTACTACGTGGCCATGCTTGTCCGGGACAGCGTGCTCACATGTATGTAGCAGAACCAGCTCATGTTT
Source organism: Aegilops tauschii subsp. strangulata (assembly GCF_002575655.3). Taxonomy (NCBI): domain Eukaryota; kingdom Viridiplantae; phylum Streptophyta; class Magnoliopsida; order Poales; family Poaceae; genus Aegilops; species Aegilops tauschii. The sequence goes on from NC_053035.3 coordinate 395,397,307, forward strand.
TGGAGCTTGCTACCGTAGCTCATTTCCCAAGAATCTCGCAATGTCATCTCGTCGATTTGTGTTGCAAACCTTCATTTTCTTCTAGACTCGATGAGTCTGGAATATCCTGTTACCAACTAGATCCGAATCTCAGGCAGATATGACGGTTGGAACTTTTCCAAGATTATGATGTAGGTCCCGACAAGGTTGATGTTCTGGCCGACACACCTAGCCGGAAGATCTATCATTGTAGTATCTTGACTGAGCTATTTAACCATCTTCTCCATGAGGATTTAGTGCAACTTATTCTAGAAGTTGATCCTCAGGGGTCCTTGTGCTCTCGGTTTCCTCGATTATGCTAGAACCATTCAACGGTGGAATCACTCTCGTTGAGTTATTCCCAGTTACCAGAATCATACCCAGCATTTGCATTTTGTTCCCAGCTTGCACCTCAGTAATTACTGTTTAGGATCATCTTCGAAAGTGGTCCTACTATGGGTCCCATCCATCCCCGATGATAAGCAAAATCATCCATGGTGTTGTCTTCAACAAGGTAGTCCTCATCATTCCTTCTGGTATGAGTATGCCATTCTTTCGAATTCATTCACACGATCGTTTGTGATTGCCTTAGGCTGGTTTAAAGAGTTTCAACGATCTTTGTATCAAAAGTAATTCTTTTTGCCACTTAAGGGAATAATTCTACGAGTCACCTTTCCTAAGGTGCCCCGTTATGGAGTCATGGCAATTAACTCCTCGCTGCTTTGGAACCCATGCACCATATCATCTAAGCGTGGGATTGTTGCCCACCAAATCAAACCTCATCGTTTGTTCTCCCATCCCTCTCGATGTGTTTTGTGTCTCAACTCGAGATGTTCCAACATCTCATTCCGCGAGTTGATCTTGTATAGCTCGATCTTCACGAAGATCAATCCTGTAGAGTTTCCCTCTCTTCCGTCATCATAGTTGGATGAAGCTCTCGAAAGAAAAGATGTCAAGATCAAGATGATGCAATGAATCAACGTCTTCGAGAAGAACAATTGGATCGTGAAGATTATGTTAGTTTGCGTTCCCCTTTCATCTTACCCTACGCTTGAATCTCGGGACGAGATTTTTGTTTAGTGGGGGTGAGTTGTCACATCCCTAGTCTGGTATGCACTTAGGCTAGCTAGATATGCTTGCATCATGTCTAAATTTATTGAAATTTGAAATGGGGATGAACAAACCCTAGCACCAAATGAACTCAACTAGGGTCAAATTCAAATGTTTTCAATGAACCCAAAATGCCCTCATCAATGTTTGATAGTTTTGGCAAGGCTTTGAGTCCAAACCAAAAATAGTGAACATTTTTGTGGAATATTTTGGATCATTGGATTAAATCATAAAGTATTTGAATTTGGGCATTTAAATGAAATAATTATTCTAAATGCTCAAATTATTCTGAAATGAGTTGAGGGCTGTTGGAAATAATTCAAAAGGTGCCCACAAATATTTTCAGGAGTTTTGGAAGTGATTTAGTATTTTTACTAAATCAAAACAGAGCAAATAAATAGAAAACAGGAAGAAAAATAGGAAAACAGAGAAACTTACCTGGCGCTCACCTGTAGCTAACCGGCCCAGCTGTGGCCCAGCACTGTGCGGCCCAGCCCAGCTGGCCGATGCTAGTCGTCGTCTCCATCGCGCCAGAAGGACGCCGAGCGCGTGCTCGCCGTGCGCAGCCACACGCCGTGGCCACCTCCTGCTTTCGCCAACACGGGAGAGGCTCCTGGAGCCGCCACGTACCTCCCCGACCCTCTCTCACTCTCTCCCGTGCTTCTCCCCTCCTCTGCTCGCTCTCCCTCTCGCGCCCGAGTGCCGCTGTCGCCGCCGCTCATCGTTGCCGTGGCCACAGCCACTGCCGCGCCTCTCCGACGCGCCCCCGAGCCCCGCCGTGCCGCCCTCGTCCTCTCTGTCTTCCCAGGCAAGCAGAAGAGCCCCGACGCGTCGTCCCCGCCCCCTTCTTCCTCCTCCGGCCACGGAGATCGCCGGCGACTTTCCGTCGTCAACAAGCCGTCCCCGGGCACGCCGAGCTGCTCTGCGACCTCGCCGTGAGCTCCTCTACCCAACCCCTCTCTCCCCGCTGTCGATTTCCTCCTCTAGCCCCACTAACCACCGCGGCCGAAGCTCGCCGCTGCCATGCCTCGTCGCCAACGTGGCTAGAGCCACAGTGGCTCGAAGCCAAGCTCACCGCTGTGCTTAACACAGCACCAGGAGCCCGTAGCCGCCACCAGCTCCTCCTCCCGTGCACCGTAGCGCCTAACCCGCCGATGCCCGAACTCCGGCCGCCGCCCAAGTGGTCGCCGCCGTCGACCCCGGCCTCCCTGCGCCCAGCTGCGTGCACCCGTGGATGCGGGCGAGCGAGGGCTTCCTCGTGGTGCCCCCAGCGCGTCCAGCCGCCGCCTGTAGCGCGTTTCCAAGCATCGCCGCCGCGTTCGCGTGCTCGCCGGCGATCAACTCCGGCGTGCTGACATGGCAGCCTCATTAGCGTCTAATTACCTCGCTAATTAGCCCCCCCTCACACTGACAGTGGGCCCCTACCTTCTAATTGCTTTAGTTAGGATTTAACTAAACCCTGTTAGCCACTGTGCAGCTGACATATGGGTCCCACGACCGTGGCTGACCGTGTTGACCTGCTGAGGTCAGCATGACGTAGTGCTGACGTCATAAAGCTTTCTGGATTTTAAATAAATCAGAAATGATTTATTTATTCTAGAAAATAGCCAAAACTTCTAAAAATCATAGAAATTATTCGGTAACTCCAAATGAAATACTTTATATAAGAAAAATGATCAGAAAAATCCAATCTATCCATCTGTACCTTTTTCATGCATGTTAGAACAACTTATAGCTACTGTTTAGGACAAATCATGTAAATGGCATTTGAATTTCCACATATGGAGTTTGAATTTGAATCTTGGATTCAAACCAACATCATTTAACCTGTTGCTAGTTGCATTAGCCCAAATCACAGCATATTGACATGTCATGATCATGCATCATATTGTGCATTGCATTGATCGTGTTTCCTCTCTGTTTGCCGGTGTTGTTCCCCCTCGGTACACGTGGTTTCGACGATGAGCCCGATGACACCGATGAAGAGTTATATCATCTTCAGAAGTGCCAGGCAAGCAAAACCCCCTTGTTCATTCCGACACAATCCCAACCTCTCGCTCCTGCTCTCTTTTACTACATCAGGACAACAACGATTCAACTGTTACATGTTGCGGTAGTTGAACCCCCTTTCCTCTGCATGACCTGTCATTGCCACAGTAAATAGATGAAACCCACTAGCTTGAGTAGGAGTTGTTTGAGCCCTGATGTGCCCACTCATTCATGCTTGTTGTCATGCCTGCTACTGCTTAGAGTTGAGTCGGGTCTGATTCATCGGGGATGAATTGTAATGTGGTGAACATGTCCTACTGTTGAGAGCTAAGTGTGTGAACACGATTGGGTAAAGGTAGCGGTGAGAGGCCATGTAGGAGTACATGGTGGGTTGTCTCATTGAAACCGTCCTCAGGAACTGAGTTCTATGTTTGTGATCCATGAACAGCTACTACCACGCATTGGAATGCTCAGGTGCCCCTCTCGACTTATTAATCAACCTGATCTCTGTCCAGGAGTTGCAACTAGTTTCTGGTGTTTTTAGGTAGTGTTAGTAGTCTACCAAGTGGCACCCGGTACAGGTGGGCTTGGGACAGACTAGGCACCGTGGCCGGGTATACCAAGCGTCGCCCGTTTGGTGGGCTTGGGAACCCTATACACATCGTTTGGGGCCGTGAGCGACACCCCGGTCGGATCTCCTTGCGGATGGAACCCGAATAGGCGATAAACCTAGACTAGAGACTTGTGTGGTTAGTCCGGTCGTGGCCGACTCCCTCGCCAGGTTTCCGCTTGAAGGTTGCCGAGATACACGACGTGTACATGGTGGTAAGTGGCGAGAGCGTGTGTGAAGTACACCCCTGCAGGGTTAACATCATCTATTCGAATAGCCGTGTCCGCGGTACAGGACTTCTGGGTCGCCTGTACGGTTCATAGACAAGTGAAAGTGGATACTCTAAAACTCGCAAGATAAGCGTGAGTGCTATGGATGGCGTTCTCGTAGGTAGACGGGAGCAGATCCATAGTGGTGTATTGAATGGTGAATATGTGGACTCGTGTGCGCCACCTCAAAAGAGTTACTTGCAGTCGTAGTTCAGGATAGCCACTGAGTCAAAGCTGGCTTGCTGCAGTTAAACTCCACTACCCCCTTTGTTGATACCGATGCATATGTAGCTAGTTTTGATGTAAGTCTTGCTGGGTACATTTGTACTCACGTTTGCCTATTTTATGTTTTGTAGAGAGACGTCAGTCTCGCTAGTAGTTCCGTGTGGACTTCGACGTTTAGCTTGATACCTCAGCTACGATCTTGTGCCCTCGGCAGGATCTGGTAGATAGTCAGGCTTCTCAGACTTTTTCATTTGTAGATGTCTGTACTTAGACATGTTAAGCTTCCGCATGTGCTTTGACTTGTATGCTCTGAATGCTGGGTCATGAGACCCATGTTTGTAATATCTGGCTCTTCGGAGCCTAATGAATAAATACTCTGAGTCGTAGAGTCTTGTTGTGATGCCATGTTGTATTTGCACATATCGAGCATATTGTGTGTATGATTGAAATGCTTGGTATGTGTGGGATCCGACAACCTAGTTGTTTATCCTTGGTAGCCTCTCTTATGGGGAAATGTAGTCTTGTGCTTCCATGAGCCATAGTAGTCCGCTACAGCCCGGTTCACCGGAGTCCTGCTAGCCCAGCACTACTGCTCCGGAACACTTGACTAGCCGGCATGTGATTCACTTCGTTCCTGTGTCTGTCCCTTCGGGGAAATGTCACGCGGTGACATCCGGAGTCCTGCCTAGCCTACTACAGCCCGGTTCACCGGAGTCCTGTTAGCCCAGTGCTACAGCCCGGATTCGCACGCTGCTGACCGACATGCTCGATGTTGATTCATGTATGCCTGTCCCCAAAAGACGCAAACGGTTCCGGGCCATGGTAAGGCGACACCCGTGGGAATACCGTGCGTGAGGCCGCAAAGTGATATGAGGTGTTACCGGCTAGATCGATGTGACTTGGAATCGGGGTCCTGACACATGATCACATCCGGGACTTCGAACAACCTTCGGTACATCAAAACACATAAACTCATAATACCAATCGTCATCGAACGTTAAGCGTGCGGACCCTACGAGTTCGAGAACTATGTAGACATGACCGAGACTCGTCTCTGGTCAATAACCAATAGCGGAGCCTGGATGCTCATATTGGTTCCTACATATTCTACGAATATCTTTATCGCTCAAACCGCTTAACAACATACATTGTTGCCTTTTTTCATCGGTATGTTACTTGCCTGAGATTCGATCGTTGGTATCTCAATACCTAGTTCAGTCTCGTTACTGGCAAGTATCTTTACTCGTTCCGTAATGCATCATCCCGCAACTAACTTCATTAGTCACATTGCTTGTGAGGCTTATAGTGATGTGCATTACCGAGAGGGCCCAGAGATACCTCTTCGACAATCAGAGTGACAAATCCTAATCTCGATCTATGCCAACTCAACAAACACCATCGGAGACACCTGTAGAGCATCTTTATAATCAACCAGTTATGTTGTGACGTTTGATAGCACACAAAGTGTTCCTCTAGTATTCGGGAGTTGCATAATCTCATAGTCATAGGAACATGTATAAGTCATGAAGAAAGCAATAGCAACAAACTAAACGATCAAGTGCTAAGCTAACGGAATGGGTCAAGTTAATCACATCATTCTCTAATGATGTGATCACGTTAATCAAATGACAACTCATGTCTATGGCTAGGAAACTTAACCATCTTTGATTCAACGAGCTAGTCAAGTAGAGGCATACTAGTGACACTTTGTTTGTCTATGTATTGACACATGTACTAAGTTTCCGGTGAATACAATTCTAGCATGAATAATAAACATTTATCATGATATAAGGAAATATAAATAACAACTTTATTATTGCCTCTAGGGCATATTTCCTTTAGTCTCCCACTTGCACTAGAGTCAATAATCTAGATTACATAGTAATGATTCTAACACCCATGGAGTTTTGGTGTTGATCATGTTTTGCTCATGAGAGAGGCTTAGTCAACGGGCCTGCAACATTCAGATCCGTATGTATCTTGCAAATCTCTGTCTCCCTCCTTGACTTGATCGCGGATGGAATTGAAGCGTCTTTTGATGTGCTTGGTTCTCTTGTGAAATCTAGATTCCTTTGCTAAGGCAATTGCACCAGTATTGTCACAAAATATTTTCATTGGACCCGATGCACTAGGTATGACACCTAGATCGGATATGAACTCCTTCATCCAGACTCCTTCATTTGCTGCTTCCGAAGCAGCTATGTACTCCACTTCACACGTAGATCCCGCCACGACGCTTTGCTTAGAACTGCACCAACTTACAGCTCGACCTATCAATATAAATACGTATCCGGTTTGTGACTTAGAGTCATCCGGATCAGTGTCAAAGCTTGCATCGATGTAACCATCTATAAAGCTCTTTATCACTTCCATAAACGAGAAACATATCCTTAGTCCATTTCAGGTATTTCAGGATGTTCTTGACCGCTGTCCAGTGATCCACTCCTGGATTACTTTGGTACCTCCCTGCTAAACTAATAGCAAGGCACACAGCATTGCATACATGATAGAACCTATGGCTGAAGCATAGGGAATGACTTTCATTTTATCTCTATCTTCTGAAGTGGTCGGGCATTGAGTCTGACTCAACTTCACACCTTGTAACACAGGCAAGAACCCTTTCTTTGCTAGATCCATTTTGAACTTCTTCAAAACTTTATCAAGGTATGTGCTTTGTGTAAGTCCAATTAAGCGTCTTGATATATCTCTATAGATCTTGATGCCCAATATATAAGCAGCTTCACCAAGGTCTTTCATTGAAAAACTCTTCTTCAAGTATCCTTTTATGCTATCCAGAAATTCTATATCATTTCCAATCAACAATATGTCATCCACATATAATATTAGAAATGCTACAGAGCTCCCACTGACTTTCTTGTAAATACAGGCTTCTCCAAAAGTCTGTATAAAACCATATGCTTTGATCACACTATCAAAACATTTATTCCAACTCCGAGATACTTGCACCAGTCCATAAATGGATCGTTGGAGCTTGCACACTTTGTTAGCATCCTTTGGATTGATAAAACCTTCGGGTTGCATCATATACAACTCTTCTTCCATAAATCCATTCAGGAATGCAGTCTTTACATCCATTTGCCAAATTTCATAATCATAAAATGCAGCAATTGCTAACATGATTCGGACGGACTTAAGCATCGCTACGGGTGAGAAGGTCTCATCGTAGTCAACTCCTTGAACTTTTCGAAAAACCTTTCACAGCAAGTCGAGCTTTGTAGACAGTAACATTACCGTCAGCGTCAGTCTTCTTCTTGAAGATCCATTTATTCTCTATGGCTTGCCGATCATCGGGCAAGTCAACCAAAGTCCACACTTTGTTCTCATACATGGATCCCATCTCAGATTTCATGGCCTCAAGCCATTTCGCGGAATCTGGGCTCATCATCGCTTCCTCATAGTTCGTAGGTTCGTCATGGTCAAGTAACATAGACTTCCAGAACATGATTACCGTACCACTCGGGTGCGGATCTTACTCTGGTTGACCTACGAGGTTCAGTAGTAACTTCATCTGAAGTTACATGATCCTCATCATTAGCTTCCTCACTAATTGGTGTAGGAGTCACAGGAACTGATTTCTGTGATGAACTACTTTCCAATAAGGGAGCAGGTACAGTTACCTCATCAAGTTCTACTTTCCTCCCACTCACTTCTTTCGAGAGAAACTCCTTCTCTAGAAAGGATCCATTCTTAGCAACGAATGTCTTGCCTTCGGATCTGTGATAGAAGGTGTACCCAATAATCTCCTTTGGGTATCCTATGATGACACATTTCTACGATTTGGGTTCGAGCTTATCAGGTTGAAGCTTTTTCACATAAGCATCGCAGCCCCAAACTTTAAGAAACGACAACTTGGGTTTCTTGCCAAACCATAGTTCAGAAGGTGTCGTCTCAATGGATTTAGATGGTGCCCTATTTAACGTGAATGTAGCCGTCCCTAAAGCATAACCCCAAAACAATAGCGGTAAATCAGTAAGAGACATCATAGATCGCACCATATCTAATAAAGTGCGGTTACGACGTTCGGACACACCATTACGCTGTGGTGTTCCGGGTGGCATGACTTGCGAAACTATTCCACATTGTTTCAAATGAAGACCAAACTTGTAACTCAAATATTCTCCTCCACATCGCGGAAACTTTATTTTCTTGTTACGATGATTTTCCACTTCACTCTGAAATTCTTTGAACTTTTCAAATGTTTCAGACTTATGTTTCATCAAGTAGATACACTCATGTCTGCTCAAATCATCTGTGAAGGTCAGAAAATAATGATACCCGCGGCAAGCCTCAATATTCATTGGACCACATACATCAGTATGTATGATTTCCAATAAATCTGTTGCTCGCTCCATTGTTCCGGAGAACGGTGGTTTAGTCATCTTGCCCATGAGGCATGCTTCGCAAGTACCAAGTGATTCCAAAAGTCCATCAGAATGGAGTTTCTTCATGCGCTTTACACCAATATGACCCAAACGGCAGTGCCACAATTAAGTTGCACTATCATTATCAACTCTGCATCTTTTGGCTTCAATATTATGAATATGTGTATCACTACTATCGAGATTTAACAAAAATAGACCACTCTTCAAGGGTGCATGACCATAAAAGATATTACTCATATAAATAGAACAACCATTATTCTCATATTTAAATGAATAACCGTCTCACATTAAACAAGATCCAGATATAATGTTGATGCTTAACGTTGGCACCAAATAACAATTATTCAGGTCCAAAACTAATCCTGAAGGTAGATGTAGAGGTAGCGTGCCGACGGCGATCACATCGACTTTGGAACCATTTCCCACGCGCGTCGTCACCTCGTCCTTAGCCAATCTTCGCTTAATCCGTACTCCCTATTTCGAGTTGCAAATATTAGCAACAGAACCAGTATCAAATACCAAGGCACTACTACGAGCATTAGTAAGGTACACATTAATAACATGTATATCACATATACCTTTGTTCACCTTGCCATCCTTCTTATCCGCCAAATACTTGGGGCAGTTCCGCTTCCAGTGACCAGTCCCTTTGCAGTAGAACCACTCAGTCTCAGGCTCAGGTCCAGACATGGGCTTCTTCACTTGAGCATCAACTTGCTTGCCGTTCTTCTGGAAGTTCCCCTTCTTCCCTTTGCCCTTTTTCTTGAAACTGGTGGTCTTGTTGACCATCAACACTTGATGCTCCTTCTTGATTTGTACCTCCGCAGCCTTTAGCATTGCCAAGAGCTCGGGAATCGTCTTATCCATCCCTTGCATGTTATAGTTCATCACGAAGCTTTTGTAGCTTGGTGGCAGTGATTGAAGAACTCTGTCAATGACACTATCAACTGGAAGATTAACTCCCGGCTGAGTCAAGTGATTATGATACCCAGACATTTTGAGTATATGCTCACTGACAGAACTATTCTCCTCCATTTTGCAGCTATAGAACTTATTGGAGACTTCATATCTCTCAATCCGGGCATTTGCTTGAAATATAAACTTCAACTCCTGGAACATCTCATATGCTCCATGACGTTCAAAACGTCGTTGAAGTCCCGGCTCTAAGCCGTAAAGCATGGCACACTGAACTATCGAGTAGTCATCAGCTTTTCTCTGTCAGGCATTCACAACGTCTGGTGTTGCTCCTGCAGCGGGTCTTGCACCTAGCGGTGCTTCCAGGACGTAATTCTTCTATGCAGCAATGAGGATAATCCTCAAGTTACAGACCCAGTCCGTGTAGTTTCTACCATCATCTTTCAACTTAGCTTTCTCTAGGAACGCATTAAAATTCAAAGGAACAGTAGCACAGGCCATTGATCTACAACAACATAGACATGCAAAATACTATCAGAGAGGGTTTATATGCTAGATAGTGGGTTCATGCCTCCCTTAACCAACACCCGAGTGACAGAAATGTGTAGGAGGGGGATATGTTGTTGCCACTAGGGAGAAAACAACAGTGTTGTCACCTATGGGTGAGGATTATTGCTTACATTACGTACTTTACTTAATGCATTTGTCTGTTACACACAAGTAATCACTTCATTGCTGTAACTTAATGTTGGGGAACGCAGTAATTTCAAAACATTTCCTACGATCACGCAAGATCTATCTAGGTGATGCATAGCAACGAGAGGGGAGAGTGTAGTCCACGTACCCACGTAGACCGAAAGCGGAAGCGTTATGACAACGCGGTTGATGTAGTTGTACGTCTTCACGATCCGACCGTTCCTAGCACTGAAAGTACGGCACCTCCGCGATCTGCACACTTTTAGCTCGGTGACGTCCCATGAACTCTAGATCCAGCTGAGGTCGAGGGAGAGTTTCGTCAGCACGACGGCGTGATGACGGTGATGATGAAGTTGCGGACGCAGGGCTTCGCCTAAGCTCTACAACAATATGACCGAGGTGGAAATATGTGGAGGGGGCACCGCACACGGCTAAACAATCAACTTGTGTGTCTATGGGGTGCCCCCTCCCCCGTATATCAAGGAGTGGAGGAGGGGAGGGCCGGCCCTCTCATGGCGCGCCCAAGGGGGGGAGTCCTACTCCTAGTAGGAGTAGGTTTCCCCCCTTCCCTAGTTGGAGTAGGAGAAGAAGGAAGAGGGAGAGGGAGAGAAGGAAAGGGGGGCCGGCCCCCCTCCCAATTCGGATTGGGCTTGGGGGGGGCGCCCCCACCTTGGCCGCCTCCTCCTCTCTTCCACTTTGGCCCATTAACTCCCCGTGGGGTTCCGGAAACCCCCCGATACTCCGGTAAATGCCCGAACTCACCCGGAACCATTCTGATGTCCAAACATAGCCATCCAATATATCAATCTTTATGTCTCGACCATTTCAAGACTCCTCGTCATGTCCGTGATCACATCCGGGACTCTGAACAACCTTCGGTACATCAAAACACATAAACTCATAATACCGATCGTCATCGAACGTTATGCGTGCGGACCCTACGGGTTCGGGAACTATGTAGACATGACCGAGACTCGTCTCTGGTTAATAACCAATAGAGGAACATGGATGCTCATTTGGTTCCTGCATATTCTACGAAGATCTTTATCGGTCAAATCGCATAACAACATACGTTGCTCCCTTTGTCATCGGTATGTTACTCGCCCGAGATTCAATCGTCGGTATCTCAATACCTTGTTCAATCTCGTTACTGGCAAGTCTCTTTACTCGTTCCGTAATGCATCATCCCGCAACTAACTTCATTAGTCACATTGCTTGTGAGGCTTATAGTGATGTGCATTACCGAGAAGGCCCAGAGATACCTCGTCGACAATCAGAGTGACAAATCCTAATCTCGATCTATGCCAACTCAACAAACACCATCAGAGACACCTGTAGAGCATCTTTATAATCACCCAGTTACATTGTGACATTTTATAGCACACAAAGTCACTAAAAAAAGACACATCCGTGACATTTTGGGCCGAACGAAAAAAATTCTGTCATACATATGACACTTCTATGACGATAATTGTGACAAAACCCGGTATCATCATAGATGTGGTGGGCTCCTACTTCTATGACAAAAAATCATGACAGAAAATGGGCTTTTCGTCCTAGGCGGGCCGGAGACGCAGCTGCATGACATTCTTTGGGCCGTCCATGACGGAAAAAACCATGCTAGAAGCGAGGGGGAGGAAAATTTCGGGGAGTTCCCGGTTACGATGGGAGGTCGGGGGCCCAGCGATGCGCGTTTCTCTCGTACACGTACGTGCGTGTGTGCGAGGCGTTGGCTCTAACTGAACCGGAGCGAGGCGTTGGGCTCTAACTGAACCCGAGCGATTGCACTGCAGGCTACGCGTTACTGAACCCGAGCGATCGATCGATGGCTGTTAACTGAATCCGATCGAGCGATTCCTTCGCTACTGCTGCTAACTGAAGCTGATCGATTGGATGAACAGTGAGCGTTGCGGGGGGGTGGATGAACAGTGAGCGGTGGCGTTGCCTCTGGATGAACAGGACCCCGTGGTGTGGTGGAGGGCTGGATGAACAGTAGACGGTGGAGGGGTGCCCGTGGAGGGGTGGTTGAACAGGACCCCGTGGTGTGGAGGGCTGGCTGAACAGTAGACGGTGGAGGAGTGCCCGTGGAGGGGTGGTTGAAAAGTAGCCGGTGGAGGAGCGCGCGGTGGAGGCTGGATGAACAGGAGCCCGTGGAGGCTGGAGGAGGTCGACGGTAGCCTGTGGAGGCTGGAGGAGGTCGACGGTGGAGATGAACAGTATCCCATGGAGTCCCGTTTTGCGGTACGCCACACCCCTCCCGATGAACAGGACCCCCGTTTCGACCGTAGGAGGTCCGTTTCGTCCGTTTTGCGGTACGCCACACCCCTCCCGATCAACAGGACCCCCGTTTCGACCGTAGGAGGTCCGTTTTGCCCGTTTTGCGGTACGCCACACCCCTCCCGATGAACAGGACCCCTGTTTCGACCGTAGGAGGTCCGTTTCGTCCGTTTTGTGGTACGCCACACCCCTCCCGATCAATAGGACCCCCGTTTCGATCGTAGGAGGTCCGTTTCCTCCGTTTTGCGGTACGCCACACCCCTCCCGATCAACAGGACCCCGTTCCGAACGTAGGAGGTCCGTTTCCTCCGTTCTGCGGTACCCCAGGCCTCGTTTCCATCGCCTGTTCCGTCCAAGCCCCCCTGATGAACACGACCACGCATTCCGTTCCGACCCAGCCAGTTGGCTCCCACGCGTTCCGTTGCCTCCCGATGAACACAACGCATTCCGTTGCCTCCCGATGAACACGACGCATTCCGTTGCCTCCCCATGAACACGACGCATTTCGTTGCCTCCTCATGAACACGACGACGACGCTGTTTCTCCGTTCCAACCCAGCCATGTACACGAGCCCTGGCCATACGTATGCGCGAGTAGGCGTTCGAGACCCTGCCCGTATGTACACATACGTGGCCGTATTTTCTTTCTTGCACCCTGGCCGCTGTACGTACGTGTACATGCTATGTGCGCGCCTCTACTACGACACGTGCGCGCCTCTACTACGACACGTGTGCGCCTCTACATCGACCAGTATGTACGTACACGTTCGCGACCAGAATGACAACGCTACGTACGCTTCGACCAGGTGGGTCCCGACTGTCAGGCACTTCCTTGCCTGCGAAGATGTAGCTGGTGGGTCCCAGCAGTCAGGGGGGCGAATCGTTTATTTTGCCCGGACGCACTTCCTTGCGTGCGAAGGTGTAGCTGCTGGGTCCCAGCAGTCAGGGGGGCGAATCATTTTTTTTTGCCCGGACGCACTTCCTTGCGTGCGAAGGTGTAGCTGGTGGGTCCCAGCAGTCGGGGGGCGAATCGGTTTTTTTTCGGACGCACTTCCTTGCGTGCGAAGATGTAGATGGTGGGTCCCAGCAGTCAGAGGGGCGAATCGTTTTTTCGAACGCACTTCCTTGCGTGTGAAGATGTAGCTCGTGGGTCCCAGCAGTCAGGGGTTGAATCATTTTTTTCGCGAAATACGGTGGCCCGTCCGGTGGGTCCCCACTGTCAGGTGGAGGAATAATTATTTTGCGCGTAATAAGGAGGCACTTCCTTGCGGCTGCCGTGGACCCAGCTGTCAGCCTCTCCATGTATAGTCCACGTCCGATGGAAGTCGTTCCTTGACCACGTTGACCACGCCGCGCCGAGAGCACCAGGGCGGTGGACGACGGCGAGGCCTAGGAAGGGGACGACGCGGAGCCGGGGAAGACGCGGCAGTGGATGCACACGCGGAGAGCAGTACGAGGGTTCACTGGTTCGGCTGCGCTGCCGTCGCCGCAGAATAACATGGGGTGTGGGTGAGTGGAGGGATGGCCTGGCCAGCGGTGGGAGTAGTAGGGGGCGGTGAGGCCTCTGCAGCACCACAGCCGGCCACCGGAGGCAGGAGAAGGCGGCACGACCGGCGCTGCTTTGGGCGGCTGGAGAAAGAAGACCAGAGGTTGAAGAAGCACGACGGCCGTTGGATGGACATCGTACGGTCACTGCAGCTAGAATCGTTTATATTGACTAAGTTGACAAAGCCCTTGGTACGTCAACTTAGTAGGCCCACAGGTCAGCTTCCGAAACGGTGCGCCCCAGATGTCAGGGGAGGAATCATGTTTTGGGTGGGTGAAGCTAGAATATCCGAGATTGAAGAAGAAGCACGGCATCCGTTGGATGGACATCCAACGGCCACTGCTGCTACAACCGTGTGTTGACTATAAGTTCACAATGCCTTGCATACGTGTCAACTCTGTTTTTTTACGGGACACGTCAACTTAGTAAGGCCAGAAGTGTGTGGCAAAGAATAGCCCATTTGAGATTTGTAAGAATGTGTAGCCCATTTTTGAATTCTAATGGAATTTACTACAGCCCATTTACAGTTTGTTAAAAGTACAGCCCATTTCAACCAACCGTTCAAAACAGAATTCAATAAAATTTCCCACATTTTGATGGGATCCAAAATATTTTTATCCCGAAATTTCTAGTCAGATTAAATACAATTTCAATATAAATTTATATTACGTAAAAATCCAACAAAACATTGCGCTCGCAACAATTAATGAAATTAAAATTTTCAATATCCAAAAATAATATTTTATAAAGTAATCACGTGTTTAGTGCATTTTTTATAGTTACTGCCCAATTTTTATAATTACATCCCATTTATTATTTCTTAAAGCCCATTTTCTTGTTAAGCCTAATGGATCTCTCCTAGGAAAGATTTGCAGCCCAGCGGGGCGGAGAATAACAACTTGACCTTGCCTGGGTATTCCTAAAAAAAAGTATAGCTGGGCTAGCCATTTTCAGCTTGAAAAAAATTAATATCTGGGCTGGATATCTGGCCTGGGCTAGACGGGCCACAGCCCGCCCAGTTAATACCTGCAGCGATGTTTTCGTTGTTGTTCAGAGGAGAAAAATTAATATCTGGGCTAAACATCGAAAAACTCTGCAGTGCTCACACCTCAAAAACACAAATATTGCTCGAGCTGCGTGGTCCCAGCTGTCGGCCGCTTCTTGTGCAACTCTCTCGTTTATTGACTACTACATAGGTTGACAATGGTGTGGGACCGTGATGTCAGGAAACCAGGAGGAAGCGAAATAAATTATAGTTATATATATATAATAAGGAGGCACTTGCGTACGTGAGGCTATGGACCTGGTGGGTCCCCATTGTCATCCTCTCCAAGTAAAGTCATCTCCTCGCCCGCGCGCGCTTTCCGCCCGAAACAGTCAGCGCCGCCCGCCCTGCTTCTCGGTGCAGGCGATTGCTCCGCCTTCAAACGACACAAGTGCCGTCCGTCCGTCCATATGCCGCCCACATTAATGATACGCGGTTGCCGAGGCGGCTACTCCAGCACCACATGTCCGTCCCTCCGCTCGCCCACCGTTGCTATATAAACTGATGCGCCGTCCATAGCCGCAGTCATCCGCATCCGTTCCCTTTCTCCTGTCCACACCACTACTGCCCACCATCGCTTCCTCGCGCTCCAGCGCTCTTCGGGACGGGCGGACGACGGACCACAAGGAGATGGCAGCCATTGCTGCTGACCGGCTGGCCGGCAGGCAGCCGGAGGACGACGACGTCCCAATGGAGAACATGGTAGTCGACGATCCGGCGCCAACCCCCTCTTCCGCGCCATCCTCGCCGGTGCATTGCACCATGACCATCGACGAGGACCGTGCCAAATATATGGACAGGGTGAGGCAGATGCGTGAGGAGCAGTTCCGGGAGGCGCAGCCGACACCGCCTACAACCACCATCTCCTCCAGGAGCACCTGCAGGCGGAGGAGAAGATCGCCGCGGAGCGGGCAGAGCAGGAGGCGCTGCTCGACTCGTACCGCTCCGCCCGCAAGGGCCGCCTCGAGCGCTGGCGGTACCGCATGTGGGTGGCGGAGGCTGCGGCCGCCTACAAAGAGGCTAGCAAAGAGGGCGATGAAGCGGGCGAGGCGCTGTTTGGCGAGACTGAGGATGAGGCAGAGGACAATGCCGGCTCCGACGAGTCCCCGCTACACTGGCGTCGATGAGGCCCTGCTCCGCCGAGGCCCCGCGGCGCCAACAACGAGGCAGAGGACACCGCCGGCTCCGCCGAGGCCCCGCCCCGCCAACAACGAGGCAGAGGACATCGCCGGCTCAGCCAAGGCCCCACCCTGCCGGCAACGTGGGGGGGGGATTTCCACCGCTCTGCTGAGGCGCCGCCCGCCGGCAACGAGACAGAGGACATCGCCGGCTCCGCCGAGGCCCCGCCCCGCTTCCAACGAGGCCGCGCCACACAGAAAACGAGGAAGAGTAGAACACGGTAGGTCGCCGCCGCTCGGGTCCAAGTAAGGCCACCGCTGCTACCCTCCGGTTGAAGCCAAGCTAGGCTGGTTGACCATTGACAGCCGGTTAGCTTCTTGGTGGCGACGTGGAGTCGGAGAGCTGCGCTGGAGAAGAACACTGCTTCTACTTAACTGCTGGTGCAGTTGGCTGACTGACATGTGGGCCCAAGAGGCCACATGTCAGTTACACAACTGCACCTGCAGTTAAGTCACTGAAGCTTCTATTCGGCTCAGCGGGACAGAGGTGGGTAGCTTCGGTTAATTAATTATACCTCCAGCGCACCCCTTTTTAGTTGAAGAATGTATGAAATGTAATGAAATCCGGCATGTTTATATGAAATCCGACCGTGTATGAATGAATTTATTTCGATTAGTTCGAATTCCTGTATCACTGGCATTGGATGAACATGCAAAACAATACGTACTAGCATTATTCCCAGGGTGATCACCTCGTTTGCAGCAGTTTCACATCTACTCCCTCCGGTCCTTTCTAGTCCTGCATACAAGTTTTGTCTGGAGTCAAAGTATCTCTACTTTGACCAATCTTATACAAAAAAGTATGCACTTTCACAATGTGCGAAGTAAAAAGGAACAGAAGGAGTACAAAGAGTTTGAGCAGCTTTTTAGCGTTTTTGTACATTGCAATCAAACACATAGGCCTGGCAATTCATAGAGAACATTCAAAACAATCGATGATTATGCATCTCAGCGACTCACATGTCAGAGGCAATATTTACTTCACAACTAAAGAATAAAGAAAAAATTGATCGACGCTGCTGACAGCAAAGGGCGTCCTTTTCGAAAATATCAAACGCATGTCTTGCTAAAATCAATGAGCAAAATTTGACAAGGTTGTCCCATTCCAAACTATCAAATGCCTACGATTGTGGAATGGGCAGGGTTTGCCATCAGTTTGGACATTGACATGGCACCTCGTGCTAAATAAACCAGCTGTTCTTTTTGTGCAGTTCCACCAAAATCAACCAAATTCGCCCGTAGCTTGTATGATTTCGCCCTTATATGTTGCAACGCCTTGAACTTATTGGCACCTCCTTTCTTGTGGTGGAAATGAATGATTCGATGTATTCATGAACATTTTGTGCAGTTCCCATTGAAATCAAGCTGAGCACCCCTGTTTGCACAAATACAAAAAAGTGATTTGTATAAAGCAAAATGTACTATGAATTGACAGTTTCAATAGGAACATACATGGTCCATGTAGAGCACACTTTTAGAAAAATGGAACTCACCAGAAAGAATCCTAGAACAACATTGTACTCGCGCATCACAGCAAAAAAATGGAGATTTGTCAGTCCTTCTGAGCTGAAGTTAGTTTGGTCTTGTGGGGAGTAATGTAACCATCCTTCAACTGCTCCTTCTGATGAGAAGATAGACATGGCTTCTTCATCCTGGCATAATCGGAACTAGTCACTTCATGTACTCCATATTCTTCTTCAGAGGAAGATGATCCTGTTGTGCAAAGACAAGAGGACTACTAAATGCTAGCATCCCTGTTTGCTCGAAAAAAGGAAAGGAAATATTTAAAACAGCACAGATGAAGCACTTCTCAAGGACAATACCACTTTTTCATGACAGTATCTAAATAGTAGCACAACAACAATAGAGATGACAAAGCTCAATCATATGGATGAAATCAGTGGGCGAGTACCAACCTTTGTCAGGAGGCTTATTGTGTAGAGCATACAGATGAATCACTTCTCCAGAACCATCTGTTGCTATCTACGGTGGTGGCCATGCTTGCTATATACTCCTCGATTAGTTTAATGTTTCCAACATCTTCTTGTGCAGTTCCACTAAAATATATGGTATCTTCAAAGAAGATCCCTGTTTGCACAAGTAGAGATAATTACATATTACATTAAGAGTGGCATCAAATCAGTGGCAAAACAATTGCTCGTTCCAGCCATAGCAATAAATTAAGATGCAAAATTATATCATTACTTGTGTCATCACAGTTCCAGTGCTTCATTACAGCACCGGGAGTTGATTTTTGTTTTTCTTCCGCTTGTTCTTCCCCTTCACCACTTGGTTCAATAACAGACAAGCTTCGCCTTCAATGTAAGATTTGGCATGTCAATTAGGGAGCATAAGTATAGTACTAAACTTAATTTTCTGATGAAAGTGGCAAAATACAGGCCAACAGTTGTGAAATATCCTTATCTTACCTCAATGGGATATTACGGTGCACATACAGATTGGAAGTCTTGTCTCCATTTGTGCAGTTCACTAAAATCAAGCAACATTATCGTACAAGTAGCACAACATATGAAAGCACACTGCAGAATCATGTGAAAGAAGGCTAGTACTGACCTCTCATGATGCGGAATTCAAACAACTCACAAGAAGAAGATCTGAACCAAATTCGCCTTAACGGATAGGAAGTAAGATCTCCTCTTGTGCAGTTCCACTAAGATCAAGCAATCAAGCAACATTGTCGGTGTGACATTTTGGTTGAACTGCACAAAACACTGTTAAAACAAAAGTGTTTTGTGCAGTGCAACAAAAGGTCACAATGGCAACGAGGTGAAGTAGATAACCCTGTTTACACAGAGGTGCAAAGGAAACAATTAGTGGTCAATAATGGTGGATGACACAGAAGCCAACAAAAAGAAGCATCTACCTTATCCAAATGGGAAAGAAAGCAAGACAGTAGCATTTCTCAAACGGTGGCATTGATTAATATTAACATAGAGATTATATTAACAATAAAATTCATTAAACATGTAATTTTCTTTTAACTGTGGCATTGCATCAATTTTCCAGCGGCATTATTAGAGGGTGTTTGTTTACAGGGACATTTTGGTGTAGGGACTAAAAAAACTACGTGTCAGTCCCATCTAAACCAAACATGAGGGACTTTTAGGGACTAAAAGTGGGCATTTGGGACTAAAGAAAGAAGACCCCGAGGGAGTCTTTTGGGACTTTTTCCAACAGTTGCCCCTGCCACGCATCGCACCTTGTCTCTATTAGTTCATTACTAGGGGTAACATGGTCTTTTAGCATGTCATTTAATAACCTCTAGTCCATGTTTAGTCCCTGGAACCAAGCAGGTAGGGACTAGGGAGTTTTTAACCAAACAGGGCCTTAGATTAACAACAGCTAATGAGTTGCACGGGACAGTGGACGCACCAGCACCATGTGCATCTACCAATGTACTGTGGTCATGCACAGTCTGTTGCAACAAAGAACAAACAACCAAGGAGCATATTTGTGTTGGTCCCAGTTTTGTTATCTTTAGACACCTTTCCCTATGTGAGCGCAGCAAATCTAGTCCTGCTTAAACTCTACAGCCTTGTCCCTTCCTTTCCTTTTTGAACTAGTACTTTCACCCCTTCCTTTCCTCTTTGAACCACGTCCTAGATTTATGCGATACAACTTTCCCCACTACTTTCCCCCATTCCTTTCCTCTTTGAACCACGTCCTAGATTCATGCTATACAACTTTCCCCCTTCATTTCCTCTTTGAACCACGTCCTAGATTCATGGTATACATACAGCTAGAGCAATGCATGTGGAGTAAGTAAATTATACCTTAAGGTTCTTGGCGCGTGGTTCGGTGGGCGACGGGACGGCGGCGAAGAAGAAGGGGTCGGAGGCCCTCCCGCGCTGCTGCTGGGTGGAAAGCGAACAGCTGCGCCGGTAGTCCCTCGCCGACGGCGTCAGCGTTAAGCCTCCTTCCCTTCCCGGTGGACGGATCCTGCCGGCTCTTTGAGCAGCAGTGAGGGGAGAGAGAGGCCAACGAAGTCTTGTTTAGATCTGGAGAGGGCGAGAGAGTGTGAAGAGAGCAACTACAAGCGCTGAGGCTCCAGCGGGAGAGGGCGAGAGAGTGTGAAGAGAGCAACTACAAGCGTTGAGGCTCCAGCGTGTATATATATACTGGAGAGAGTGTGTGAAGCGTGCAAACCCTAGAAAACATTTCGACCAGTCAAAGAATCCTCCTGGCACAAATTATGCTCAAGTGTAGTTATCGAACCCGAGACCTCAAGTTTGATGAGCGAACAGGCTAACCAGCTACACAACCCTCCCGTTATGTTCAACGAGAGGGAAATAACCTTTTATACATTCCTGCATTCGTGTGACAAGCATGCCGTGTTTTTTTGTGTGTGTGGGAGTCATTGGGATTTCAATCATAATCGTGTCATGTGGCTTTGGTGGTAAGACTATCCACAGTGGTGCAGAAATAATGCAGCCTTAGTCACCTTACCTCTCTCCACGTAGTACGTTGGGTCCCACCAGTCAGAGGGTGAAACAAACAAATTAATAAGAAAAATTAAAAGCGCCAGCGGTGTATCTTACCTCACACATCTCGCTACTGCTCGGGAACACTGTCCAGTTGATCCCTCTGTTCGCTCATGTACTATTTTAAGTGAATCTTTATTATAACATGCACACAAATTTTGGGCACTTGTATTCGACTTAAGTCAGTGTGCCACCGTATCTCGTATACTTACTACTCCCTCCGTCTAGGTGTAATAAGTCATGTTAGAAGGTGCAACGGGACCAAGGTGCGTGTGTGTGCATGTGCGTGTGTGTGTGTGTGTGTGTGTGTGTTTAACAGCATGTGTGTGTTAGAGAGAGCGACAGATCGACCTACTCCTACAGAGATATGTTGTGTAGTGTACGATTTTAGCCGCGAGAGTCGGTGCATCCTCTCGTTTCCGAGCGTGTCCGGTAGGGACATGCGGACAGCTGCCACGCCCGCTCCTGACCAGCCTGGCCCACCCAAAGCCCCTCCATCGCCCGCGCGCGCTTCCCGCCCGAAACGGTCAGCGCCGCTCCAAAGAATCGGTGCCGCATTCATGCCCGGGCAGAGCGGATGCGACCTCTCACTGGCGCAAGAGTGATGGTTGCTTCGTCCGTCCAACTTACTACTGGGTCTATGTGATTTGATGGCTCATTGGTCTTTATTACTGAGGTGGTAGGACTGCTGGATGTCCCACGCTTTCGGCGAAAGGAGGTACTACTACTAGATTACAATTTTCTCCATTCTTACAGCGGAGGTCTGCAAGAGCAGTGAAAACACGAAGGCTCAGTGATTACATGGCCCACCTCACACTATCACCGTGCGACACCTAACTCTTTACATAGTACTCCCTCCGTTCCTAAATATTACTAGATGAGTCCCCGCGCGTTGCCGCGGAACAGCGGTATATCTCTCTGCGCAAAATTATCGTTTTCATAGAACTAAAAAAACTCTATAACCGCATGACAAATGTGGTAGCCAAACTAAATAAACTCCCATCATCATTTAGATCATCCCACGTAAGGAAAAAAGATCAGCCAACTCCTACTGCATAATGGGATTATATATTTCTTTTTGACATGTTAATGGGACTTAAAAGCTCACTTACATGCATGCTACCGGTGCATGCTTGCATGCAGACATGTTGATGTGATTGAAAACCCACTCACATGCATGTGCCACGGTATTTCTGCATGCTTGCATGTGGCTTAGTGCGGAGCCTCTCCACGTCTAGATCAGACGGCTATTATGGACTGATTTACTTCATCTAACGGCTACATCAATTTTGATGATGTGGCTCAAGGAGAGGATAGAGAATTCCTAGTAGTGGGGGCTAGCTATTACTAGTAGATAAGTCTTTGTAGAGATTCCACTACATACGGAACAAAATGAATGAATCTACTCTTAAAATGCATCTATATACATCCGCATGTGGTTCATGGTGAAATCTCTACAAAGACTTATATTTAGGAACTGAGGAAGTACTAGTATAGTACGTACTGTAATTTATCAGCGAGATAAATTTGTACAATGCTATGAAGCTTCCAGCTTCTGTTACATGTATCTTGCGTCCAAGGTTGCCCGTTGCAACATTGCATCAAATACAAAGGAGACTAACATGCATGCTATTGCATCTCAATGATTGACAGATCATAGCAAATATGTACTACCTCCGTTCCAAAATAAGTGTCTCAACTTTGTGCAAACTTTAGTACAAAGTTGTACTACTACTAAAGTTGACACTTATTTTGGAACAGAGGCAGCTAAAGAAAAAAACGATCCATGCAGTACCTAGCCCTTGAACCGTGAACCCTGACCAGGCTTCAATTTGCTAGCAACGTTCGAGCTTCCTAATAAATGAAGTTTGCAACCTTTTGACCATCGGATCATTTTGCGCAGTTTCACCAAAATCGAGATGAGCATCCCTGTGGCAAAGAAATTGAAGAAGCGTGATTAGAATAAGATTACTGGGACTAGTTGATGAGACATAAACTCATCACAAATACAGTACGTAGAAGCCAGTAGAGGTATGTGCGGGGCAAAGAAGTAGAGAAATATCCACAGGGAGTGATGTGGGCAGCTGGAGCAGTGGTGCAAGCCGGCTGTAAAGGCAGTTGTACCTGAGGGACGTAGCTCAACCTTGAGGAGGGCGGCAGGAGGCGGCAACTGCCCACGTCGTGGCAGTGAGCAAGGGACGAAGGCAACCTCACCGGCTTTGTGAGAGAGAATGGCGGGGACCCCTGATCGGGACGTGCCGATAGTGGGTTTTCGCCGTCGGCGACGGCCACCGCATCTACACTAAGCATCCACCCCTTCCCCAAGCGGACGTGATCCGCTGGGATGTTAGAGATGTGGCCACAGTCGTTTTGTGCGAGAGAGTGTGAAGAGAGCAACCCCAGCAAGCAACCGTGTAGGCTGGCCCATCCTGACTATGTATATAGTGGAGCGGTTTCCTTTTCTCTCCATATGAACCTATCATATTGCGTACGTGCCACTGAAGAAGAAAAACTTTATTTATAAATGACGCGGCACCTACTACTCGTTCTCCTATAACCTTGCGCTTGGCATCTCCAAAATATTAACCTAGCGATTGGCTCTTCGCCTCTTTGGGAAGTCGAGCAATAATGGTAGTGCAGTATATATCGTTCTGGCTATATGAGACCCAATGAATTGTTGCACGTCCACCATGTGGGTGAGGGTCGAGGGGCGAGGGAGATTGCTACATACGGAGCAAAATGAGTGAATCTACACTCTAAAATACGTCTATATACATCAGTGTTTGGACTATGTACTAGTAGTTCATATTGAAATCTACTAAAGGACATATATATTCCAAAAAATATGATATAATCTTTATAACCAAGGTAGTATGGATGAGGAGTAAACGGAGGGAGTAGTAAATTTTTCTCCTCGTCCTGCGAGCCACCGCGCGCATGGGCGAGGGAGCGGGCGTAAGGCGGAGCAAGCTTCACCTCATCCTGCGAGCCACCACGCCCGTGGGCGGGGGAGACGGCGTACTAAGCAAGCTTCTCCTCGTTCTGCGAGTTGACGGGACACATCAAAAGTACTCCAGTGTATAGAGCCTTGCCTCTAAGGTAGGCCCCACATCGTTTGCCTCTTTTTTTAACATAACACGTCAAGTCGCAATTTGTTTGTTCACCCGTGGTAGACAATTCTCCCTCCACCAAGTGGACAACCAGTACACGTGCCAAATTACCACGTGGGCTGCCTTTTTCGTACAGAAATGAGCTCCACCATGTACCCGCGCGGGTGTGGTTGGGAAAGAGACGGGAGTACGTGCGTCGTGCATGCACCTCTTCTCTTCGTGCACGTCCCCCACCTACGTGGGTGTGTGTGAGAGATACAAACCGCGTTCGTGAGTGTTTTTTGTTTTGGGGTGGGGGTTGATTTCTTGAATTATTTGTGGGAATATGTGTCGATGACATCTCAAACAAAATTTTGCATGCAATGTGTGTGAAATGGAGGCCTATCCATATCATACATAGAGGGTCGGGCAATCCACGAGAAGAGAGGGAGCGGTCATAGCTATCGATAGAGTCGAAGAGAGGATCAAGTGGGTGGGTGCGAGATCGATGAAGAGAGCCATCGAAATTGTGTGTGTGTGTGTGTGCAAGTCAAAGATATAGGGCGACTGGCCTACCGGAACGTTAGAGGGCACATGTCAAGTTTGTGTGTGGCAGGAAGACATGACTAGAGCGCTCGATGTATCGGTGTGTGGGGCGGGAGGGGGTGGGGGAGGGGTAGGTAGAGGCCTAACTATAGAGGTAGAACGACTCATATATGTGTTGAGAAGGAGAGACCCAGCTATGTCTTGAGGGAGATCGGTCGACATCCATACATAACTGAAGGACGAGAAATATGATGGGACAGAGAGAGAGAGGAGAGAGAGAGGGAGGGAGAGGAAGGGAGAGGGGTAGAGTGTTGGATGGGTGATGCAGTTGCTTCTCGAAGATGGTGGGAGAGGCCTACTAGACAAACTGAGGGTGGAACTGCAATGTTACCAATAAGAGTGGGGATGTGTTTCTGTGTGTGCCTGTGCGTGATAGATCTGTCGGGACGCATCCATGGATGATGAAGGGGAACCATGTGTTTGGTAAGCAAACCTAACTAGATCGGTAGATCAATTGTTGTTTGTCGGAGGAAGGGAGAGACACAACTAATGAGGTAGATCGATTGACGTGTGGGTAAAAACGAGTTATAAGGACCTAGCTAGCTATATGTATAGCGAGAGATCGGTCGGTGTACGTCCATTTGTTAGAGGCAAATAAGGCCCAGCGAGACGGATAGACAGAGAGAATGGAGCTAGGAGGTGGTGCGAGAGGCCCAACTACTAGCTAGATAGGGGGAGGAGTGTGCGGTTGTGAGATCGATGAAAAGAGGGGCGAGAGTTTACACATGTGTCTGACCGTATGAGAGACACGAGGCAAGGACACATAAAGGAGGAGATTGAAGGTGTGTGTGTGTATGTTGTAGGCAGGCATCGCTGGAGAGGTTTATCGATCGGTGTGTGTCAGAAAGGAGTTGTGGAGACTCTGGGAGAATGACCTAAAGAAAAAAATGAATGTGCCCGGTGGATAGAATGCCGAGGGAGGGGAGGGCGAGGAGGGCGTGTGCATGCACGAGAGAAAGTTAGTGGTAGCTACAAAGGTTAGAGGATTGTGTGGGTGTAAGAGACTAACAAAGATCATAATTTGATATGAAAGAAGATTCATATATTTGAATAGGAGATCATAGTGTTTTAAACATTGCATGCATGAATATAGCGGTGATACACGTGTTGTGCACATGTTATACCATAATGTGATAATGCATGGCGTTTGCAACTCACAGCTAAATGTCGAACAATCTAAACCATACTATACATCAAACAATCTCACATTTTATTTGAATTTGTGATAATGTGTGGCGTTTGCAGCTTACAACTAAATATCGAACAATCTAAACAATACTATATATTGAACATTCTCACATTTTATTTGAATTTGTGGTAATGTGTGGTGTTTGCAACTCACATCTAAATACTTGTAGGCGTAGGGGGCGGGGAACCATACATAATATGATAAACACATTATACATATGAGACATGGTTTAGATTATGAAGATCTAGCTAGAGCTAGAAATGTAATGTGATTTGAAATCAAAATAAAGTGGATTCAAAAAATCTAGTTCGAGTTCATATAGTACACATAGTTCATATGTAACTCGAGACTAATCATGTGGTGTGCTGTGAAGATAATACACAAACGATGGTTTAACTTGACAATAATGATGATTGTAGATCCTATTAAAACAGAGAAACGGATTCAAATGCTTTGACTTCACAACAATCATTACTATAGATCTTATTCAAATAGAGAAACGAATTCAAATTTAGTTCATATTGAAGCGGTAGTATATACGTTTGGAATGCACTAAAACGTTCATTTGAGTAGTAGGTTGCATGCATTATACACGTAGCGAAATATTTTAATTGAACATAACATGAATTCAAAGTTTTGAATGACATTTGTAGTGCGCATTGATTTGGTACAGTACACGTTAGGCTTGTCCAGAAATTTCAACCCACGCCTTGTTAGCCCAAAATATTTAAGATATATCTTTGTCTCGTTGTGCTCCGACAACTCCCTCCATCTCAACCCGCGCCTTGCTATTCTGAAATTACAAAGCACGCGAAAACTCCCACCTCCTGTGAAATCCCGACACGCGAAATGCCGGTGGTACCCCTGAACCAAAAGAACCACCTCAAATCGGTGGGGGTACTTTCGTAACTTACCCCACATTTCAGACAAGCGTGTATCTAAGCCATGGTTCCCCACTGCCATCCCATCCATCCACCCGTTCGTACACCGAGGCCGCGAAAACCCGCGACGAAACCCCACACCCTGCTCCGTCCGCCACCCAGCCGGAGCCTCTTCCCCGACGACGTCGTCCACAGCAACACCTCGACGTCCCTCATCCACCGTACTGGATGAGGATCCGTCGTCGATCTCATCGTCCCGCCGGTTCTGCCACCCCGTACTCCACCTCCAAGGAGCTGCCCCGATGTTCCCCTCGTCTTTCGCGCCACCTCCATTCCCACACCGCCGTCTTCACCTGCACCACCGGAAGAGCATCATCATCGGCACCACCAAAGAGGTTGTCCACTAATCGCCGCATTTTCTTCTTGATTCAATCTCACGGTGCTGCCGGCGCTCGGTCCCGAGCCGACACGGCGCGGCTCCATCCACGGCGGCGTCGCCGGCCACTTCCTCCACGGCGTCGCTCCCTCGGCGGCGACGTCCACATCAGTAGGAGCTGCTGCTGCTTTAGCTCACGCTGCTGCTCTGCTCTTGCTCTCGGTCCCCTGCCTGGTCTGCTCTTGCTATTGCTCTTGCTCGCACTGCTGCTCTCGCTCTTGCTCTTGCTTGCGATGCTGCTCCAATTTAGCTACACTTTAGTCGACTGAATCGACTTTTGGGTCAGTCGATTTTCAGGGGGTGGGGGGCTCGCCGGGGTGAAGGAAGAACCAGCTGCAGCGGGGAGGGGGGCTCGCCGGAGAGGTACCCCACTATCTATCTTAGGGTTCAGGATGGGGGCGGTGGTCGTCGGCGGTGGCGGGGCATTGGCGGGGCGGTGGCGTGGGGATCGCCAGAGAAAAAGCTCGGCACGTGGGGCCTAGAGGGATGGCCGGGGCGGCGGTGGACCGGCGGTGGGGAGTGCTTTTGGGGCGGGCGGGGCGGCGCACCGCCGGCCGCGGGCGGCGGGGGGCTGCTGTTTGGCCGGCGGTGGCTGGCGGCTCAGGGGGGTGGAGGTTGAAGATGAACCGCGGGCCCTTGATTTCATATCCAACGGCTGCAAAATCAACTGACCAGAGATGAAAAAGTCAGTCGACCGACGTGTAGCCTCACCTTGCTAGTGCGTTCAGTTTCGACAGCAAAATTCAGTTTCGACAGCAAAATTCAGTTTCGACAATTCAGTTTCGATAGTTAAGTTCAGTTTCGACAGTTAAGTTCAGAGATGAGCGGCTGATGTATTTTACATCTAGCACTTTGTGGTTATGTATTTTACGTCATGTATTGGAGCTGCTATTAGAATTCCACTCAGGTTAACGTTGTTCATTGTCTCTCTTGTCCTGCATCAGCCTCGGCGTCGTACAACTCACCGGAGCTACTCCAACGACGAAACCCTCCATCACAGCGGAGCAGTACCTCGGGCTCCATCTCCAGACGCCTAAGATCTTCTTCCCGTCCTCCGACAGCAAAGTCAGCCGGAGCATCCTCACCGGCCAACCCAATCATGCTGAGATCGACATGGCTTCGCCAAAGAGGTTGTACACTGGTTGTTGGGTGGTAGGTGCGACATATGCCAACGGGTGGCTTATCATTGTGGGAGCCAGTAAGACGTCGCCGGTGCCTGGAAACGGGATGAGGCGAAGACATGCACGCCGGCGACTCTTACCCAGGTTCGGGGCTCTCCGTGGAGATAACACCCCTAGTCCTGCTCTGCGGGGTCTCCCCATGGTCACTAGATCAAAACGAGTAGCTACAAGTGCTCCTCTGTCGGATTCGAGGGAGAAGAAGAGCAAGGCTAGCTCTCCCTTTCTCTCTATATGGTGTGTGTAACTCTATGAGACCAACCCTTTGCATGGGTGCCCCAGGGGGTTTATATAGGCCTACCCCCAGGGGTACAATAGTAATCCAGCTGGGTGCGGGCCCCAGCCGTCGGTGTCTGTGTTCGCCGACTTCTCCGCCGGCCTGTGGGGCCCGCCGACTGGTGGGTCCCGCCGGCTGCCGGCCTCTTCGTCGACAGGCCGGCCCCACCGCTTGGGGGTCTTGTCGGCGGCTGGTTACTGTTGCCTCGCCCCTGATGATGAGGGCTTTGTCGAGGTAAGCGTGGCTACAGTGTGCCGCCTCGTGGGCTCTCACTATAGCCTTACCTCGTCTTGTCTCCTTAATGTGGCGCATGCTTTGAGGGAGGGAGGTAGCCGACTTCTGGGGGCCGGCTATGCCCCTGGCCGACTAGGGGAGGCCGGGCTGCCCTCGAGCGTCTCTCTGGCTAAAGGGGCCCGCCGCCCACGGGCCGTACTGGCGTCTATCGTGGATGACGTCGAGGCCAACATGGCTACAGTGCCACGCCGGTCGGGAGATGGCTGACTCGTACAGCGTCCTGTGGCCATGCCTACTTCGGGATTCGAGGGTAGTGGGCTGTACTATGGCCACGCCCCGTCTTATCACCGTTATGTGGGCATAGTTTTGGTGGGTGCGGTCTTGGCCGGCTTCTTGGAGTCGGTGTTCTTCATGGCCGGCTTTTGGGAGTCGGTGTTCTTCATGGCCGGCTTTTGGGAGTCGATCCTTTTAGTGCCGGCTTCCTGGAGTCGGCCATCTCGTAGCTATCTTGGGGAAGGTTTCTGGGACTGGGTCGCCTTCTGAGAGTCGGCCCCTGGGATAGCCGGCCGGGGGAAGGCGGCCCTGTGCTTCGAACGCTTGAAGGCTCAAATGGCCTGATAATTTTTTGAGGAGCCAGGGGGAGTCGGTTAGGCTACCCGTGGCCATTTACTCCGACAGTAGTCCCCGAAGCTGATTGGGCTTCGAGGTTGGGTGGGAGTCGAGAAGCTCGGTCAGCTTCCTATCTTGACGAGCCGGCAGCTGGGAGCCGGCTTCGGTTGGGCGCGCCGTCTTGGCGAAAAAAATTGAAGTCGGAGGGCGGGAGTCTGCGGCTCGCGCGCCGGGCTGCGGGCCGGCCACTCGCCGCCTGCGAACCACGTGGCATCCCTTGGCTAAAAAGCCTACCAGCCCACGCGTGCGACAAGACGTCGCCGCAGGCCCGGGGGCTCGCCGCTCCTACGCCCGGGCCCAGGCGCGGATTCTCTGCGGCCCAAAGTCGCTCGCACGTCTTCCTGTGGTGGTTTCGGCACATCTTTAGGGCGCAGTTGATCGCGGGGCGTGGGGGAAGTGGGTGCAGTTAATCCCACGTCCTACCCCACGCCTCGCCTCCTCGGCTTCGCCGCGCGAGGCTATAAGTAGGGGGAGGGGAGGAAGCGGCTGGCGCTCGCACGCCCCTTTCCTCTCCGCCATCTTCTTCCTTCTGCTCTCCCTCACAGCAGCGTCTCGCCGCCGTACAGTTCCACCACTCCCTTCTCTGCCGCCACGCTCATTCTCGCTGGCCTCACGCCGCGATGCAGTATGGCGGGGATTGGGACGGCTCCAATGTCCATGAGGACCACGTCGAGTTCCTCCGCAAGATGCGGCAGCTGCCCGGCGCGGACAAGGTGCGGGTCCGTCTTGTGCCCGCGAGGGAGATCACGCCGGAGCCGGAGGAGGGCGAGCGGGTGGTCTTCTGCTCGCATTTCTTGCGCGGCATCGGCTTGCCCGCGAGCGCCTTCTTCCGCTCCTTTCTTGTATTCTACCAACTCCAGCCGCACCACCTCACCCCGAATACGGTGGTGCTGCTGTCCGCCTTCGTCACCTTGTGCGAAGGCTACCTCGGCGTCCTCCCCACCCTCGAGCTCTGGGGGAGTTCTTCCAGTCCAAGCTGGGCACGCGTATGCAGGGCGTGCCGGCTCAGAGTGGCGCCTTCATCGCGATGCGGAGCGTGACAGTCGACAACCCCTTCCCCGTCATCACGCTGATCCAGTCGGTGAAGCTATGGCAGAAGTCATACTTCTATGTGAAGAACGTTGCCCCGCAAGGCGACTACGTCAATCTGCCGGCTTACGAAGCCGGCCCGCCGGCGGGTAGGCGGCCCCAGTGGTCCTATCGGGCCGTGACATTGACGCCGGCTGGAGCCGTGGCTGTCACCCAACTGCGGGTGATGATCCAGTCGGAGGGCCTATCTGGGCCCGACCTGCTGGCCGCCTTCGTCACGTGCCAGGTGCTTCCGCTCCAGAGCCGCCCTCATCTGATCTGTCAGATGAGCGGCCAGCTCGATCCGAGTCGGATGTGCACCAAAGACATGCCGCACGACGAAGTGGCCCACATGGTGAACTACCTTGCGAACTGCAAGCTCTCTGCAGAGTGGCAATTTGGCAAGGAGCCATATTGCCGAGCTCACCCGCCACCCACGGTATGTTCTCTTTTTTCCCTTTCTTCTCTCAGTTTTGTCGCCGAGTTCCTTTTGGCCGACTCTGACTAGCCGTCTTGTCTCGACAGAGCCCTCTCCTTTGGCCTGCAGGCGGGTCGGACGCGGAGCGCCGATTCGTCCCCGACCGGACGGAGCACGACCTGGAGGACCCCGACTTGGGGGCGGCTGCCATGGACGACAACACCGAGGCGGGCGGTGGCCAAGCCGGCGGCGAGGCAGGCGGCTCCGGGCTTGGAGTCAGCTTCGACGATTGGCCGGACGACGACGAGGCGGAAGTCGTTCCACGCCGCCAGCCGGCGTCTGGCCATGGCGCGGGTTCCTCCGCCGCGCCGCCTGCTCGGGGCGGCGGGCAAAAGCGTCGTGCCGCGCCGGGCTTGTTCGGCAGTCGGCCGAAGAAGCCCACAGGCGGGGCAGCGGCGACCAGGCGGGAGGAGGCGGCCGCGAAGGCGGCCCGCTTCCGCAAGGCAGTGAAGCAGCCGCAGACGGTGTTGGCGTAAGTATATACTCCTTCATGTACTCTTTCTTCTTTTCTCTGGTAGTTCCTGAGTCCTTGTCCCTTCTCAAAAAACCAGGGCTCCATTGTCGCTCGAGCGGGCTGCTGCCGCCTCCGTCGTTGGGTCGCCGGGAGGATCTGGGAGCACTACTCGCCGCGTGGACCCCCGTGCCGATCTTCAGGCGGCGACGGAGCGGAACGTGCGGGAGGCGCGGGAGGCGGAAGCATTGAGGGCGGCCGCCGCCAAGGCGGCGCAGGAGGAGGAGGAGGCGGCGAAGGCACGCGCCGACGCCGCAGCCAAGGCCCAAGCGGAGGCTGCGGCTGCGGCGATGGCGGAGGGGGCCTTGCTGGTCACCCTACTACGCGTCGCAGGGCCTGGGGCCCAAGAGCCCTCGCCAGAAGGAGCCGGCGGTGACCAGCCGGGACTGGAGAGGGAGGACGACGTCGTCGTCCTGGAGAGGGTGGCGGCACCGGCCCCGCCGACTGGGGCGACTCAAGGCGGCCGGCCTAACCTGCCGCCTGTGCAATCGGCCGGGGGCGAGCCGGCCGCGAGGACTGATCTGGTGGTCCGGACGCCGTCGCGTCAGTGCGTGGGGAAGGCCGCATCAGAGCCGCAGAAGGCTGCATCGGAGCCACAGCCGGCCGCGGGCTCCAGCTCGTCGGCCCAGGATATGGAGGCGGCCAGCGCCAACTCGGGGTGGACGCCGGGCGGAGGGACGGCCGTGATGAACGTGGCCACGCAGGACGTCCGGACCCGGCTCCAAGCCCAGGCTACGGCGCTGAGGAAGTACAACGATGAGTTCCTTGTGACGCGGGCGGCCATCCGGGGTAGTCTTCCTATCTTTGCTTTGTTTTGATCTTGATTTCTTCCGTGGGGGCGCGTTAAAGCACCCACTGGGTGTAGTCCCCGAGTTCCGAGTCGGCTGCTGAGCAGGCAGCTTGGAACTTCCTAGTGGACCTTGTTTTGCTATTCTTGTTCTCATTCACTCTTCTGCCTGACTTGCAGGACTACCACAACCTCCACGCGACTGCCTTCAACTCCCAGGCTCGGGAGCTGACCCAGAAGGCTGCTGACCTATCTGAGAGCCGGGGTAAGTGCTTCGTCCTTTATCTCACGTGGGGGCGCGTCAGCGCACCCACAGGGTGTAGTCCCCGAGATTCGGGCCGACTGCTGAGCAGTCGGGTCGGATCTTCCTTGACGACTTCTTCTTATTGCTTCTTTTTTCTCTGCCATCCCTACAGCAGCCAACACCAGTCTAAGGGAGCAGCTGGGAGGGTCTCAGGCCGCCCTCCACGCTAAGGAGGCCGAGTTTGCCGCCTTGGCGCAGGAGCGTGACCGCCTGGCTAAGAGGTTGGCCGACCAGGAGGACAGCCACAAGGCGGCCCTGAAGGCGGTGCAGGATAGCGAGGCCGCCCTCCAGGCCGAGTACGAGACAGAGGCGGCTAGCTGGGCCGAAGCGAAGCAGACACTGATCAACGGCTATGGCCAGATCGAAGATTTGGTTGACGGTAAGCCGCCTTCTTCTTCGTCCTTGCTTGCCGCTTGTCGTTTTGTCTCGTTTTCTGACTTGGTGTTTTTTCTCTTCTTTCTCTTTCTTTCTTGCGCAGAGTACTTCCCTGGCTACTCTACCGCCGCCAACCAGATCATCGAGGCCCGCCGCGAGGCACAGAGGCAGGCTGGCGCCGAGCTCGCGCCAAACGCTCGTCGGTCGCTGGAGGAGCAGCTCTTGGCGATCCAGGCTCGCCTCCAGCCGGCTCATCGCCTGCTCCGCCGGCTTCAACGTGTCGGGGCGCAGGTGTTGGCCGCTCTTTGGCCTGGTGAAGTGATTCCCCGCACCCCCAGTCGGACTGCCGACTGGCTGGAGGTGGCGGTCGGCCGCTTCGAGGCCTGGAAGGCTTCGGCGGCTCGGTCCGGCACCAGGCGGGCGCTGGAGTTCGTCAAGGCCTGGTATCCCAGGCTGAGTTGGACCAGCTGGCCACCTGGCGGCAGCAGGCCGACAAGGAGCTAGAGCCGGCACGGCCGGCTATCATCCGGCGGGCTTCAGCGATCGCCGACTACATCGACACCAGCGCCTTCGCCCCTGAGGTGGACGACAAATGTGTTGCCCAGCCGGAGGAATGGTTCGGGCTGAACCCGGCAGACAGCGAAGACTCGGCGGAGGAGATCGACTCCAGCGACGAGGGCGAAGAGGAGGAGGAGGAGGGTGAAGACGCCGGGCCGGATGGTGGGGCGGCTGGCCAGCCTCAGCTTGACCGTGCCTCCAGCAACACGGCACGCGCGGGTGCACCACCTGCCGGCGATGATCAAGCCGAGACCCGCCAGCCGGCCACTCCTTCGGCCGGTGACGCCGTCTCCACCGACCAACCCGGCTCCCACACCGCGCCTTTAGTCTAGTCTGCTATCTTTATTTTCCTGTCTTATCACTTTGGGAACAATATTTTGTTAAGTTTGCACAATTCCACGCACTGGGGGTGTATTCGAACTATGTTGATTGCCGGCCTGTTGGGGGCTTTATATGTAGATATGATTATGCATGTGTTTGGCTTTCCCTTGTTCTTTGCTTTTCATCCTTCTGCTGTTTCCTTTGCCGCCCTCCCTTGGTTGCCGCCTCCTCAGTCGGACAGTTGCTCTGCAATCTGTGGCTGGAGAAGTGCTTGGCCAGTTGGGAGGGCAAGTACTCTAGCTTTGTTGGATTATAGCGAAGTGTTTGGGAAGCCGGCCAGCCGGCTGTTCTGACAGCCGGCAAGCGTGGTGGAGGCCGTCTTTTCGCTATACAAGTTCATTAGTCCTTAGCCGTTTTTCGTGTGGGCATCCTTTCTGCCTTGGCTCTTGCTAGTCGGACAGTCGGTTCTTCGAGCTGCGACTTTCAACAAGAGAGGACTCGGGAGCCGGCACACTACTTGTCTGACTTCAGGTAGAACTTTAATATAACTTAAGGCGGCCAATCCCCGGGCCGACTAGTCGAACCCGGTGCCAGACAGAAATCAAATGTAATAATACATTCATGAATATGACACTCGTCATTCATAGATAAAGGAAGGCAGCCCCCCGAGTGCCCCTCGGGGGGCCTGTTGTTTCATACTTAATACAAAAGGGTAGCATGATACATACTGCTTTTAACTGTAAAATCTTCTCAGGAGGTTCGCGTTCCATGGTCGCTCTGACTCCTTGCCAGAATCATCCCTCTTGCGTGATCTTGGCTTTTGCGCGTCGATCAGGTAGTAGGAGTCGTTGCCTAGTGCCTTGCTGATGACGAAAGGGCCTTCCCAAGGGGCCGAGAGCTTGTGCTGGCCGGCTGTTCGCTGGATCAGCCGAAGCACAAGGTCGCCCTCCTGGAAAGATCTTGGCTTGACCTTGCGGTTGTGGTAACGGCGCAACCCTT
The DNA here is from genome assembly GCF_002575655.3 of Aegilops tauschii subsp. strangulata. Lineage (NCBI taxonomy): Eukaryota > Viridiplantae > Streptophyta > Magnoliopsida > Poales > Poaceae > Aegilops > Aegilops tauschii. Next base: position 395,432,049 of record NC_053035.3, read on the forward strand.
GCTGGTAGATGGCGGACCGGCTGAGTGCTAACAACCGGCCTTCTTCCAGCAGGTCGACGCTGTCTTCTCGCGCTTCCTTGGCCTCCGCCTCCGTGTACATGGTGACCCGAGGCGAGTCGAACTCGATGTCGGTTGGGATGACAGCCTCGGCACCATATACAAGGAAGAACGGAGTGAAGCCGGTTGACTTGTTGGGGGTAGTACGCAGACTCCAGAGGATAGCCGGCAGCTCATCGAGCCAGCAGCCGGCCGATCGCTCCAGTGGTACGACCAGTCGGGGCTTGATGCCGGAGAGGATGAGTCCATTTGCTCGCTCGACCTGGCCGTTTGACCGCAGGTGGGCAACGGACGCTAAGTCCAGTCGGATACCCTGCGTCACGCAGAAACGTGCCAGTGCTCCTTTCGCAAAGTTTGTGCCATTGTCGGTGATGATGTTGTGCGGTACGCCGTACCAAGTAGTGATGTCGGTGATGAACGTCACGGAAGTCGGCCCGTTCAGCTTCTTGATCGGCTTCGCTTCGATCCACTTTGTAAACTTGTCCACGGTGACAAGCAGATGTGTCAAGCCGCCGTGAGCTGTCTTGAATGGGCCCACCATGTCCAGTCCCCAGACGGCAAAGGGCCAGGTGAGGGGAATGGTCTTGAGTGCATAAGCCGGCAGGTGTTGCTTGGAACTGAAGACTTGGCATCCTCTGGAGCTCTTGACTATCTCTTTGGCATCTTCCAAAGCAGTCGGCCAAAAGAAACCGTGGCGGAAAGCTTTGGCCACAAGTGATCTTGAGGCTGCGTGGTGGACGCATTCGCCTTGATGGATATCCTTGAGGATTTCCACTCCTTTCTCTGGCTCGACGCAGTGCTGGAATACTCCAGTGACACTGCACTTGACAAGCTCTCTGTTTATTATTGCATATGCTCCGGCTCGTCGTTGCACTAGTCTTGCTGAGATCTCATCAGCCGGCAGCTCTCTGTTGACTAGGAATTTGAGGATGGGCTGGGCCCATGATGGAGCTGTGACTTCTTCTACTATTAGTACGACCACCATGACTCGGGTGGGTGGGTCGGGTGGCGTGGAATTGGAGTCGGCCACCGCTTCTTGTGTTGCTGCAGTCCCCGGGCCGACTGCTGCAGTCCCCGGGCCGGGTTCTGAAGTCCCCGAGCCGGGTGTGACTACGGCAGTCCCCGGGCCGGTTGTCGAAGTCCCTGTGCCGCCTGCGGGGTTCCTCCAGTCGGATCCGGCTGCATCGGGGGCAGGCGGTACGAAGATAGAGTCCGACTCTGGAGACGGCTTGATGGACGGCTTGAGGAGGCACTGGAGGGAGACACCGGTCGGTATAGCCTGTCGGGTGGAGCTGATCCGCGCCAGGGCATCTTCTTGGTCGTTGTCGGCCCGTGGTACGTGAAGGAACTCGCACCCTTCGAAGTACCCACTGATCTGCTGGACGAGGAATCGATAGCTCGCCATGTTTGCATCCTTGGCGTCCCAGTCGCCAGATGACTGCTGGACCACCAAGTCTAAGTCGCCATAACACAGGATCCGGCGTATGCCGAGTTCTTTGGCTAGCCGGAGCCCATGTATGAGCGCCTCGTACTCGGCCACGTTGTTGGAGGCGGCGAAGTGGATTTGCAGCGTGTATCTGAGTTTGTCGCCTTTGGGAGAGGTGAGGACGATGCCGGCTCCCAAGCCGGTGCGCATCTTGGACCCGTCGAAGTGCATCGGCCAATGGGTAGAGTCGGGAGCCGGCGGTAGGTACTGGGTCTCGGCCCAGTCGACGAGGAAGTCGGCTAATGCTTGGGACTTGATGGCGGTGCGGGGTTGGTAGAAGATTGTGTATGGTGCCAGCGCAATGGCCCATTTAGCCACCCGGCTGGATGCATCCCGGCTGCCTATGATCTCGGCAAGCGGGGCGGTACAGACGATCGTGATGGGATGCTCTTGAAAGTAGGGCTTCAGCTTCTTGGCGGCGAAGTACACCCCATAGCACATCTTCTGGTAGTGCGGGTAGTTTTGCTTTGAGCTGGATAGTACTTCGCTTAGATAATACACCGGCCTCTGGACTAGCTGGGCTCGGCCTTCTTCCGGGCGCTGGACCACGACAACTATACTGACCACTCGGCTGGTCGCGGCAATGTAAAGGAGCATGGGCTCCTTCTCAGTCGGCACCGCCAGGACAGGTGGAGTAGTCAGCATTTTCTTCAACCCATGGAAGGCTTGGTCGGCTTGGTCATTCCACTCGAAATGAGTGGATTTCTTAATGAGTCGGTACAGGGGGAGGGCCTTCTCTCCTTGCCGGCTGATAAAGCGGTTTAAGGAGGCCAGGCACCCAGTGAACTTCTGCACGTCCCGCAACTTGGTGGGAATCTCCATCCTCTCAATGGCCTTGATCTTCACAGGGTTGCACTCGATGCCGCGTTCGGAGACCAGAAAGCCTAGCAGCTGGCCGGCTGGTACTCCGAACACGCATTTCTCGGGGTTGAGCTTGATCTGGAATCGGCGCAAATTGGCAAATGCTTCTTGGAGGTCCTCCAGCAGGGTGCCGCGCTTTTCGGTCTTCACCACAATATCGTCTACATAGACGTGGGCATTTCTGCCGAGTTGCTTGAGGAGGCATTTCTGCATGCAACGCTGAAAAGTGGCACCGGCATTCCTTAAGCCGAATGTCATAGTCAGGTAACAGAAAGCTCCGAATGGTGTGATGAAGGCAGTCTTCAGGCGGTCTGCTAGGTCCAACTTGATCTGATGGTACCCTGAGTAGGCATCCAAAAAACTCAACAGCTCGCATCCGGCCGTGGAGTCTAGCACTTGGTCAATCCGTGGCAAAGCAAACGGATCTTTGGGGCAGGCCTTGTTGAGGCTGGTGTAGTCTATACACATACGCCACTTGTTGTTCTTCTTCAATACCAAGACTGGGTTGGCAAGCCACTCTGGGAAAAATACTTCCATAATAAAGCTAGCGGCGAGGAGCCGGGCTATCTCTTCTCCTACGATTCTTCGCTTCTCTTCTGACAGTCGGCGGAGGGGCTGCTTGACCGGCTTCATGTCGGCTCGGACGTGTAATTTGTGCTCGGCGAAATCCTTCGGAACGCCCGGCATGTCCTTTGGGGACCATGCAAAGACGTCTCGATTCTCACGGAGGAAGTCGACGAGCTCGCCTTCCTATTTACTGTCCAGGTTTGCCCCAATGACAGCAAACCTTTCCGGGTTCTCCGGGTCCAGAGGTATCTTGTTCGTCTCCTTGGCCGGCTGGAAGGAGCCCTGCGCATCATAATCTTTGGGGTTGGGGGACAAGGCCGGCTGCTTGCCGGCCATGGCCACAACCTGTTCCAGTATCTTCTTCTCTTCTGCCACTACGAGGGACTCGGCCAGCCGCCTGCTGGACATAGCGCACTCGATGGACTTCTTGTAGTCGCCGGCTACAGTGATGATCCCCTTTGAGCTCGGCATCTTCATCTTCAGGTAGGCGTAGTGGGGCACAGCCATGAACTTGGCCAGAGCAGGTCGGCCAAGCAAACATGGTAAGGGCTCTCCAGATCCACTACCTCAAACCAGATCGCTTCTCGGCGAAAATGATCCTTGTCTCCGAAGAGAACATCCATCTTGATCTTGCCGATTGGGGAACAGGACAAGCCGGGCATGATGCCATGGAACATGGTCCGGCTTGGCGTGAGCTGCTTTGCCTTGATGTTCAGCTTCTCCATGGTATCGCGGTACAGTATATTGATACTGCTTCCGCATCAATCAGCACGCGGGAGAATCGGGCAGCTCGCCTCTCCGTCGCGAGGGGTCTATGTTGATTTCAGTTTCAATTGAATAAACAGTTATGTTCTCATGTCATGCACATTACAAGTGTTGTTATTGCTCTATAGTTACCCACACTTATATTCTGTCTATTCTGCTTTGTCTTGAACAAATATTATTTGAACTGTGTCTCTATCTTGATTTGGCAACAAAAACTAGAATGATATAGACCATAAAGTGACCATGGTACATAGATATATGTTTGTTTCATGTTGTTATCCTGTCCACTTTACTATTGAACTCATTTACCAAAATGAGTTTCATATACAACATGGTAAACATGTGATGTGTCTGCTTGTTTCTCTTTTAGAATGCGGACAAAATATTGGAGAACAGTACCGCGTTATCCAATGGTAACGGAAGTAATGCAGATAAGGTTCAAGATAGTGAGACATCCCTGTTGGCCTCCAAGAAAGCTGATAAAAACTATCTTGACGACAGTGAGGGAACCCAAAAGTCCTGTATTGATGTAGTGTTCGAGTTACTGGCCACTATTGCTGGCACAAGCTCTTTGAACTTGCTGCCTGAATCAGTTCGTCTTCTTGAGTCTCAACTTCAAGTTGAAAGACATCGATCAGATGTGCTGCGACAGGAAGCTAAAGGACTGAGGAAGTCCCTGCAGAATTCAGATGCATATTTTCTGGTGCAATAGCAAGTGCTGGAGGATTTAAGCACCAAACAAGAGAAAGTTAATAAGCTTGCTAAGTATCTTGCCAGCTTTATGGGTACCCAGGATATTGTTTCTTGAGATCTTCTGAAGTGGTTTCAGTTCTGGATTTGTTTTGTTGCGATGTTTATTTGTGCTGGTCGCCAACTTTGACAACCAGTGTATATGATATGCTGCTTTGTTCCCTATATTTGCACTGGTGGCGAACTTTGATGCCCGGTGGATGTAATATGTGTAATAGCCGTGATAGCCTAGCGTTAGTTGCTTGCTTATTTATTTCCTTGTTGTCTTGTTTATTTGTTTGCTTGTAGTCATTGCAGTTCTTTTTCCGCGGTTAGCTAGTGGCTGCAATAACCTATTTCTTAAAACTAGGCCACAATAACCATGGGCTAATATTTACTGTAGTGACACTGGGCCTCCTACTGGCCATAGAAACAGTGGGCCTTCTACGGGCCGTAGAAACAATGGGCCTTCTGCGGGCCGTATCATCAATGGGCCTTATACGGGCCGTATGATCGATTGGCCAAACATGGGCCAAACAGACCGCATTATGGCCGTAAACGGGCTAGAGTTGGAATCTTCTGTTCATGGGCCGACCATAACGGGCCATCGTTAATAGGCCGTATTTGGTGATGCTATGAAAATGGCCCAACAGACTAACGGTCCACAAACGAGCCGACTGTAACTACGGGCTGAATTTGGCCCACAAGCAGAAAATGACAGTAACGGGCCGTAAGTAACCGAATGCTGCAAACGAGCCCAAGAATAAATGGGCCCTCAGAAGGCCGAAAGTTAACTTGGGCTGGAAACGGCCCAACGGAATAACGGGCCGTTAATGGGTATAAAGTGATACACTGTTCATTACGGGCCAGTTTCACCACGGGCCGTTAATGGGTGTAAAGTAATACATTGTTCATTACAGGCCAGTTTCAGCACAGGCCGCTAATGGGCCAAGAGTTACAAAGGGCCTCATATGGGCCGAAAGACGTCATGGGCTATACATGGGCAGGAAGTGAAAACGGGCTGGAATCATATTGGATGACCCCGATGACGCTACTGGGCCTAATTCGGATAGGGCGTAATGGGCCTTGGGTTAGCAGGCTGTAAATGGGCTATATGCGAACATGCCGTTAACAGGCTTTCCATGGGCCGGCCCACCACCTTTTGACCAAGTCAAACGGGCCGGCCTTTTCACAGGAATGGGCCACTGTTGGGCCGTGCCACGTGCCGATGTATCATAGGCGCCTTCTGTCCAGTGAGTGGATGACATCTGTCCCAACGATGAGCCGACACGTGTTTCCTCTAGCCAATGATGATTTTACACATGGAAAATCCCCATTGGTCGGGGCTGTTAACGGGTTGTCGGATCCAAAACCCGACCCGATAGCTTAACGGCGTTCCGTTACGGTGGATGCCACGTGTCGGTCACCCTTGATGAAAGCACTTCTGTGACGCGCGATTTATCGTCATGGAAGTGGACACTTCCGTGATGATAATTTTGGTAATGTCATGGAACACTTCTACGACAGCACAGGTATGACTATCTTGATTCTGTCATAAATTTGTCATGGATGTACATGCATGACAAAAAACGCGACCTACTATGACAAACACGTATCATCATGGAAATGTATTTTTTTGTAGTGAGTGTTCCTCCGGTATTCGGGAGTTGCATAATCTGATAGTCATGGGAACATGTATAAGTCATGAAGAAAGCAATAGCAACAAACTAAACGATCGAGTGCTAAGCTAACAAAATGGGTCAAGTCAATCACATCATTCTCTAATGATGTGATCCCGTTAATCAAATGACAACTCATGTCTATGGCTAGGAAACTTAACCATCTTTGATTCAACGAGCTAGTCAAGTAGAGGCATACTAGTGACACTCTGTTTGTCTATGTATTCACACATGTACTAAGTTTTCGGTTAATACAATTCTAGCATGAATAATAAACATTTATCATGATATAAGGAAATATAAATAACAACTTTATTATTGCCTCTAGGGAATATTTCCTTCACTTAATACCAGCGAGATTTGCTGGATAGCTTTCTCAAGGTGGACTTTTAGATATGGATGCATGATGGATAGTGGTCCATATGCTTTGACGTAAAGCCAACAGTGTTAGAACCCGTGAACTTTATCTCGTCATAATAGTATTGTTATACATTCATGATTTATCAATTGCCCAGCTGTAATTTGTTCACCCAGCATGTTTGTTTTCTTTGGAGAGACACCACTAGTGAAACTATAGCCTCTGATCCTATTTTCTTCATTGTTACAACCTTGTTTTAATTGCTTTCATAATTGTTTCCTTGCTGTACCGTTTTTACTTTCATTATTCTCCATCATTCTATACGTTTAATTCTCTAGTTTTAAGCAAGACGGGAAGATTGACAACTTTCTCGGAAAGTTGGGGCAAGGGAGAGTTTGTGTTTGTGTGTAGGTTCCACGCTCATGGACGCGCCAGACAACAAACAACCTTCTTCAGGTCTTCGAAGTCCTACTGGATTGATCACTCTGGTTCTTTAATTAGGGGGGAATTTCTGCTAAACTACTTCACACCTTCCACTTGGGGTTTCCCAACGAGCTGTGGTTCACAAGGCAACATCCATCTCATCCAAAAGGCCGGTCCTGACAAAATCAAGTCATCAAGTGTCGAGAATACCACCTTGTCAAAGGATCATCAAACCCAAAAAGCGGAGAAGCCGAGACTCTCATTGGTTGCTACACTCTTCTAGTACCCTCTTACGAATCTCGGGGACAAGATTCATTTTAAGGGGGGAAGGTCTGTAACATCCTAACTTTCGGGAAGCCAGGATAACACAGTTATTAGAAAGCTAAAAATCAGGGCCAACAAAAACTTTTTAAAGTGGTTTACTAATGCTTGTGTTTCACCTCTGATTGTTCTGTTTGACCTTGTTTGTGTTTGTTAGCACCTAATAGTAACCTAGTGAACACAACCTACTAAACCCTTAACCCTAGTGATCAAGTCTTGACAAGAAAACTTCCCACCTTCATCTACAACCTTATTTTGGCCAAACACTTTTAAAGATGTTCTGATTTTAGCAACAACTCAAGGGAAAAAAATTAATAGAAACAAAAAGGTATTTTTTTAAACTATTTATGAAAATAATTATGGAGGTAATCATCTCCTACCTATTTTCACCCAAGTTACCTTTAATTAGTATTACAAAAAGAAACCCCATCTCACTTCCTCTTTTGCAAAGACTATAAGTGGGGGAGTATATTACCCCTATGTTTTACCTCTTTTATCATCTTTTGAAAATGAATTTTTTTTTTAAGTTGAACTCTTTTCCAAAAATCATATTTCCGTGGAATTGCTTGATCACTACCTTTCCTCAACACTTAATAAAACACTATGGAAATTGGTGTGCAAACAAAATTTCTTGAGTGTTTGAGTGGACCACCTTTCTTGATCGCACTTCGCTTGGTGAAGACTTCCAAATTGCTCTCCCATAAACAATTATGGGAAAGACTCTCGTATATGCATCTTCACTTGACCCTTATCTTCATGACGATCACCACCTGATGTCATCCTCCTTGGGCTATATGATATCTTTATTTTTTATGCGAGCCCATTGGTAGATACCTTGTATATACTTCTCTTTATCCATAATGTTGATGTCTTGACGGTAGACACGAATGACCACTCCACTGGTTCTTCAAGACATACTAGAAGTAACCTCAAGAGTGCGGCGGTACTACCGCCCACTTACATCACAACGGTACCCAGTGTACTGCATACTAGTGCTCAGCGGTACTACCAAAGAGGTACCATGAAGCTCTAGTAGAGGTACTACGTAACCAGCAACGGTACTACCACTGGCTCATTTGGTTCAAGCACTAGCAGTAGTACTATGCCGGTACCGCCTAGGTACCGGAGATATCAGAGGCCTTTTCTTTGCCAACGGTACTTCCAGCGGTAGTACCACTCCTGTAAGGAGCCGGTAAAAACTATGATACTATCGCTTTCTGGAATGCACTAGGCATGCTAAAGCAGTACAACTCCCAACGGGAGCGGTACTACCGCTGCACAACCCGGTACTACCGCTGGACACAGAAAAAGCTTCTCAGCTATATCTTTGGATAATCCCTTGAATACTATCTTGGACATCATATTGTCTTCTTCGACTCAGCACAAGGACTCCAAGCTTTGCCTATGGACAAGTCCTACAATAATATCGCAATGCAAACATTAGTCCATAAGGATTGTCATTAATTATCAAAACCACACATGGGGCACTATGCTCTTTCGTGGGGGGGCGATGGCGCATGTCGGGCTCGTCTTCGAACCATGTGTCCCAATGGGGACTATCCATGGCGAAGGGGGGGTGTCTGCGCAGGTCCTCAGGGAGCTCCTCGCGGCGGTGCATGATCTCGTTCTCTCGCTCATGCCCGTCCTTGGGGACAAGCGACACCGAAATCCGCTCGGGATTGAGGTGCCAATCCTCAACGAGGTAGTGGCCAGGGCACTGGGCACTTCCAATGATTCAGGCACGGCCGCCATCGGACACGGCGGTCCTCCTCCTCGCGGTCCTGGGCCAGCGGCGCAAGTTGGAAGGCCCTTGTCGCGGCTCTGACCGTGGGTGGGGTGGGGGATGGAGGTGGCTGTGTGCGGCGGCTCGAGGACCCCGCCTCGTGGTCGTTCTTACTTTTGCCGAACCAGTGCGACATCGCGGCGGTGGTGGGCTAGGGTTCACCAGCGAGGGAGTGGAGTGGGCGTGGGTGGGGGCGAGTGGGGAGATGAAGTGGGGACGAGGGACACGTGGCTTTTAATAAGACTAAGAGGGAGACGAGAGGGAGGTTTTGTCACTGACGGATGGGCCACCGCTGTTGACCATGCGGACGCGGGGTGGTCCGTCTCCTGTCCGCGGCTGCTCAAATCTAGCCGAGATTTGGGCTAGAAATGATCACACATGGACGGAAAGGGGACAACGACCCAAAGTAGGCAGCCTCATAGGCTCCTGTTTTCGGCCTGACTGCTCAAAACGGACCTGTGCGGGGCAAATAAGCAGCCATGTATGAGATGTTCTAATAGAAAGATAGAGGTAGGATGAGGTGCAGCCTTGCAGGGCAGGCTAAAAGAAATGGATAAATTAAATAAATATGAAAAGCAAACACGAAAAGACAATAATTGCCCAACTTACTAGTAAACCCCTCCTGCCCCCACGCGCGCCGCCACCAAAACCTGAGCGACCAGCCACCCAATCGGTAGGGTTTTTGCTCTTCCGTTCGCCCGGCGGCGGTGCCACTGATCGCAGGAAGGAAGGAAGGGGAAGGCCCGGCGTAAGCAGCAGGCAGGAAGAAATGGGGCAGTCACTGGAGCTTCTGCTAATCCAGTTCCTGATGCCAGACAACGACGTGCAACGCCAGGCGGAGGAGCAGATCCGGCGACTGGCGCGCGACCCGCACGTGGTGCCGGCACTCGTCCACCACCTCCGCACCGCCAAGACCCCCAACGTCCACCAGCTCGCCGCCGTACTCCTCCGAAAGAAGATCACCTCCCACTGGCCGAAGCTTCCACCGCACGCCAAGGCTTCCCTAAAGCAAGCACTCATCGACTCCATCACCATTGACAACAGTTGCTCACCGCCCTAACTTTCCCCACACTTCCCGCTTCTTTTACAATTCGTCCACTGTTAGGTTCAGCTAGGATAGCTCAAGTTTTGTTAACTTTCCCCATCGTAAGCTGACAAACAGAGAATGGAAGTGCATTGAGGATCGGTTTGAGAAGAAACTAAGTTGCTGGAAGGGAAAACTTATGTCATATGGAGGCCGATTGATTCTTATTAATTCGGTGCTCACGAGTATGCCTATGTTTCTCTTATCTTTCTTCAAAGTCCTAGTTGGTGTTAGGAAAAGGCTGGACTTCTATCGATCCCGTTTCTTCTGGCAGAGTGATGAAATTAAGAGAAAGTACCGACTCGCCAAATGGGATATCATCTGTCGACCAAAGGCCCAGGGGGGCCTTGGTATTGAGAATCTTGAAGTCAAGAACAGATGTCTTCTCAGCAAGTGGCTATATAAGTTATCAGTTGAGACTGAGGCCACGTGGGCGCAGATTCTCCATAGTAAGTATCTGCAGTCCAAGACTATGTCCCAGGTGACAGTGAGACCGACTGACTCGCCGTTTTGGAAGGGGCTTATGAGAGTCAAAGCTGCCTTCTTTAATAGAACAAAGTTTATTGTCGGTAATGGCAACACCACTCACTTCTGGGAGGATACTTGGCTTGGTGAAGCGCCGTTGTCACTTCAGTATCCGTCCCTGTATCGTATTGTTCAGCGACGTGATGCTCTTGTTGCAACGATCATGCAGTCTATTCCACTTAATATTCAGTTTAGGAGGGCGCTTGTTGGCGACAGGTGGGAAGCATGGCTTCTTTTGGTGAGTAGACTGATGGAGGTGCAGCTATCTCATCAGCCCGATCAGTTGTGTTGGAAGCTTACTAGGTCTGGAGAGTTCACAGTTAATTCGATGTATACCGATATCATTAACTCTAGTGCTATTCCTAGTTCCAAAGAGGTTTGGAAAGTCTTGAAAATTAAAGTGTTTATGTGGTTTGTTCATAAACAAGTCATTTTAACAAAGGATGATTTGGTTAAGCGTAACTGGACAGGATCTACTAGGTGTAGTTTCTGTGATCGGGACGAAACTATCAAGCACCTCTTCTTTGACTGCCCGTTGGCGAGAGTGTTGTGGCACATGGTGCATATTGCCTTTAACATTACTCCTCCGAATTCGGTCAGTACATTATTTGGAACGTGGCTTGTTGGGATAGAGTTCGAAACAGCTAGACACATTCGCGTAGGAGTATGTGCTTTGTTGTGGGCAATTTGGAACTGCAGAAATGATTTGGCTTTTAACAGAACAACAAATATTCATTTTTTGCAGGTTTTATTCCGAGCTACTGCGCTGATCCGTATGTGGTCGTTACTCACTCCGACGGAGGCCAGGGAGCGTTTGGTTACTGGATCTGTCCGGTGGGAGATGGTAGCGCGGGACATCTTCAACTGGTTTGGATGGCGGTCATGTAATAGGATAGGCGATTAGTTTACCTATCTTTGTTATGCCAGCCGGTTGTGGCTTTTGGGCCTTTTGTTTTTGGCATTGTGGCTCTTTGTGAGCTTGCCGTTATTTTGTTTTCAGACTATAAGGCCTTGTTGAACATATTTATTTATCTATTGATGTGGCCGTATGCATCGTTCTGATGCAGAGGCCGGGGAGTCCCCCCTTTTCGAAAAAAAACTTAACATTTCGTGCCTGTGAGTAACGATTCGCTGAACTGTTTGACCTAATGAGAACTGGAACCCTGTTGGGAGGAATTTTATGCTCTACAAAGTACAATTTTACTGTGACTGTAGTAAGCTGCAATACACCTGATCTGCTTGCAACCGATGGCTGCTCAACTGTCATTCCTCCTCGTAATAATGTTGTATTCATATGCTGGCATTCCAAATGAAAAATGTTTTTTGGGAAATGGACATACTTTTGTGTGAATTATATTTTGAAAAATTGAATCACTGGAAAGACACAGCCGATTCTGTATGTCTTTGAAAGGAAAACATTAGGAAAGTATACTTAGAAAGGAGAAAGTTGCATGTTCCTTGTTGTACCCGGGGTTGAATCGCACTAGGTAGGCCTAGCGTGGGGGGTCCTTTGGGCATCCCCACGTCAATGCCAATACATTATGTTCCAAATTCTAGAATAAATGTGTTCTGAAATTTCTACGTCTGGTGGAAAAATTACCATAGGTGAGGGCTAAGAGCATCTCCAGACACGCCCCCCCCATTGCCCCCCAAAGCCCTTTGGGGCGCGCCCGACAAAAAACGTCGCCCAGTCGCGCGCCCCATTGAGCCTTCCCGTCCAACACACCCGGCCCAACCGCGTCACGTGGGGGACACATCGGGGCCTCCGAACGACTCGCGCGGCACGTGGGGCCGCCTTTTCATAGACATAGAAAAACCCTCATATCCCAGCCCTTGTCCCCTCCCCCATGCGCTGCCCTTTCCCCTTCCGCCGCCTCTCCCTTTCCCACCCCTTCCATCTCCCCGTGGCCACCATGCCGCCGAAGGCAGCAAAGGTGAAGGCGACCAGCACCCTCAGCGTCAAGCGCCGCATGATGACCCACAAGTGTAGGGGATCTATCGTAGCTTTTTCAATAAGTAAGAGTGTCGAACCCAACGAGGAGCGGAAGGTGTTGATAAATAGATTTGAATAAGGTTTCACTGTAAACACTAGAAAGTAAATGTTTAGGGATTTTGTATTAAGGAATAAAGCAATAACAAGTAAATAACAATAAAAGTAAAAAGTTGCTGCAAGTGGCTGATACGTTGCAAACGTATCTATAATTTTGATGCTCCATGCTTGTTTTCTACATGTTTTTCCCTATGTTTTCTATCTTTTATTGGACTAACCTATTAATAAGATGCCTGGTGCCAGTTCCTGTTTATTTGTCGGTCCATTGCAGAAATAGGTCAAAAATCAAATTTCTCAGAAAATTCTGAAAAAAAATCCAGTAGGCCTAACTCCCCGAAAAACTCCAGGATCCAGAAGGGCAGCCCAAAGTGGGGCCCAGGGCCCCCGGGAGCACCACGCAGCCCCCTAGGTGTAACATCCCAAAATTCTAAATTTTGGAATTTATATTAAATAGATAGTTTTGATTGATTGTTTGATTGATTGTGTGAAACTGAGTGAAATGCGAAACTTTTGAAAGTTAAATGAGAGGGAATAAAAGGACTTTCCCAAACTTTCATTTTGCATTTATGATCTTCGTGAATTCAAATCTTTTCAAATACAAAACCCTAGAGAGAAGATGGCATGACTTCTTCCATTTAAATAAATGAAAAGGGTGTTTGAATAATATTTGAATTCCATTTGGAAATATTTTCCAATCTAGAAACTTTAAGCAACTCAATGATTTTCACGAGAGAAGATAATATGACTTCTTCAAAATATATGAAATATGAGTTGGAAGTTTTAATAGAATTAAATTCAAACTCCTTTTGAAATTATTTTCAATTTGGAGTTATTTGGATTTTATTCAAATTATTTTTCTCCAAAATAAAAATATATGGAAAATAGGGTAACATGATTCCCTACAATAGAAAATTGGAGACAAGTTAATTTGAAATCATTTTGGTATTTTTAAAATGATTTTTACTGGGTTTTATTGCACTAGAAGCATTCTTTGCTTTATTTGAATTTTTGAGGATTTTATTTGACGTTAGTAAAATGTTTAGGTTGTAGAAAATAATTTTCTGAAAATTTTGATATTATATGCCTATATAATATTTTCTTTTCTTTTCTTTTTCCCTCTTTTTATTAAAAAAAGAACTTCGCCGACTGCGCCGGCTCAGCACCCAGCCAGGCCGCAGCCCAGCTCGCCCGTCGTCCCCGACCGGGATTCCTCCCGAGTCCGCATCGCTGCCGCCGCTCGCCGTGGATGCTCCGGCCTCCTCTGCCCTCTGCCCCCTTCCGCAAGCCCCGCCTCCCCTCCTATTTAAACGCCGCCCGGCGCCCCTCTCTCTCCTCTTCCCCGCATCTCACCGCCCAAGCCGCAGCCGCCGCCGCTTGCTCCGCCGCCGCCATTGCCAGATCCGCCGCCGCCCTAGCCCAGCAGCAGTATGCCGCCGCGCCGCGCCGCCGCTGCCCCGCACCACCGCCCACGCCGCCTCTCGCCGGACCCGCCGTCCGCAGCCGCGCCCGATGTCGCCATCGTCCGCCTCGCCGCCGGAGTAGCCGCCGCCCCGATCTTTTCTCTTGAACCGAAGATAAACCAAACCCGATCTGAACGGTTTATTTTAAGGTTCGGTTTTTGTTTAGAAACCCGTTTTTTTAATTTAGATTAGTTATTTAATGAACGCTTTCTGTTTAGGAAGTTTTAGTGAACGTTTTTGTTCTATAGAACTGTTTAGCGAACGTTCGCTCGGTAAAGTTTTTCTTTTTCTTTTTAATTTCGGCCAGGGACCTATCTGTGATGATTTTATTTACATATTAGTCCCTGATTTTCAAACGATCACTACTTTTTGTTCGTTTGTCCAAATCCAACGAAACCAACGCCCAGTTCTTCGTTATGATCCCCTCTATCCAGTAATCTAACTCAAACATGGTTTTGAAAGTTTAAAATTTGAATTAGACCAGATTTGAATTCAAACTTTGTTTGATCATAACTCGAGTTTTATAACTCCGTTTGAGTTGATTCTTTTTGCAAATTAAAGCTCTTGACCTAAACTTTCTGATAAGGCCAAATACACACAATTTTGGTACTGTTAAAAATTGTTTTATGTTGCAAGAGTTATTTGGTTTTGATATTTTCCAATTTGTCTTTTTCGTTCTTTCCGACCTTTTGAGTGATTGCTTATGTGTGGTTACTATTGATTGCTTACGATAGATTGACCGGAGTGTGACGAGTAGAACTATCAATATTTTTGAGTGCGAATGATCTTCATCAACAGTACAGGCAAGTTCAAACTTTGATCATATCCCTTTCATACTCAGTTTTTATGCATTAGTTTCACACTCAAACATTGCATGGTTAGGAATTGATAACATGTGGGTATTGGGAAGTAGTTGATGAGGTAGGAACCTATTGCCCTGCATTCAAACCTTGGGAGTTACTTTTATGTTGCTTACATTGCTATGCTATGCTCGTAGACGTGGTTTGGGTTTGAGTGTATTCCATGACAGCTGTGAGATTGTTAATTAATGGTTCAACTTAAGGTGGCAACTTAAATACACATCTGGGTGGATTGAGGCACCTGGGGAATCTAGTGATTGCCTGTATTTTTGGAAATCCCGGGGTACCGTGTGATTCTCCTATGGACTGCCACCCAGGCTCAAAGGGATCATGAGATTATTCATACTAGAAACTTCCGTGTGCAGCCACAAGCTATTATGGGCTCTAGCATAGTTGATTAGGTCGTGTGAAATCTTACAGTGGTAGACTAGCAGATGTAGGGGATGTAGGTGGTACTGTCTACCCATCGTAAGGTGCTAACGCTTCTGAAAGACCGTGTCCCGGTCATCCGTTTCTCAAACACCATGTAGTGCGAGAAATCCAACGGAGGAGATCGAGTCTTGTGGGGAAAAGTGCGCAAACCTCTGCAGAGTGTACAAACTAATCATGGTTAGCCGTGTCCCCGGTTATGGACATCTTGAGTATCTGGTTCTTGGATTATCATGTTGATCTCATCACTTCATAATTAATTTGATGGGTTGTTAATGATTACTTTTAATTGGGATTGAGAGGGGGTTTACCTTCTCAATATTTTTCAACCAACTTTGTAGTTAAATAAAATATATTCCTTTGCAATATGGAAAAATTGGCTTTTCGCAAAAACATTATAACCATAGAGCTTTTTCCACCAGCCATATATGCATGTAGTGATAGTCATTATTCATCATTATCCTATGGTGTGAATTTGCCAGTACATTCAATGTACTGACCCTTTGTGGCTGCAACGTCTCATGTTGCAGGATTCTTACGACGAGTAAGTGATACGTTAGGGTTACGATTTCTACACTCAACTTTGCCGTTGGTGTTGATGGGAATCCACAACCTTGTTACTTCCGCTATTTGGATTGAGGTAATAGTATTTACGTTACTTTATACATGTGATTTACCTCTGT
The DNA here is from genome assembly GCF_002575655.3 of Aegilops tauschii subsp. strangulata. Taxonomy (NCBI): domain Eukaryota; kingdom Viridiplantae; phylum Streptophyta; class Magnoliopsida; order Poales; family Poaceae; genus Aegilops; species Aegilops tauschii. The sequence goes on from NC_053035.3 coordinate 395,448,169, forward strand.
TATAAATCCTCGAGTACTGTGTGTGTCAGCATACCGATCCAGGGATGACACTTAAACACAGTGCCTTGACCGTCTGAGGTCGGGTCGCTACACTTGGTCGCGCCTGATGGTCACTTGGAGGCCCCGGGCACCCCCTCGCGTCGCCTCTTTGCCTATAAGTTCACTCTTGACCTAAAAATGGAGGAACCCCCGGCGATTTTTCCAGAAACGAGTCCGAGCTCCGACGTCATCGAAAACCCTAATTTGGGGGACAGAAGTCTCTGTTTCGGCACTGATACGTCCATTTTGCATAATGCTTTTATATCAATATTTATTGCATTATGGGCTGTTATTACACATTATGTCACAATACTTATGCCTATTCTCTCTTATTTTACAAGGTTTACATAAGGAGGGAAAATGTCGGCAGCTGGAATTCTGGGCTGGAAAAGGAGCAAATATTAAGACCTATTCTGCACAACTCCAAAAGTCCTGAAACTCCACGAAAGTTATTTTTGGAAATAATAAAAAATACTGAGCGGAAGAAATACCTGAGGGGGCCCACACCCTGGCCACGAGGGTAGGGGCACGCCCTACCCCCCTGGGTGCGCCCCCTGCCTCATGGGCCCCCTGTTGGCCCTCCGGTGCCCATCTTTTGCTATATGAAGTCTTTCATCCGAAGAAAAATCAGAAGCAAGCTTTCGGGACGAGACTCCGCCGCCACGAGGTGGAACCTTGGCGGAAACAATTTAGGGCTCCGGCAGAGCTGTTCTGCTGGGGACACTTCCCTCCGGGAGGGGGAAATCATCGCCATCGTCATCGCCAACGCTCCTCTCATCGGGAGAGGGCAATCTCCATCAACATCTTCACCAGCACCATCTCCTCTCAAACCCTAGTTCATCTCTTGTATCCAATTCCTGTCTCTAAGTCTGGGATTGGTACCTGTAGGTTGCTAGTAATGTTGATTACTCCTTATAGTTGATGCTAGTTGGTTTATTTGGTGGAAGATCGTATGTTCAGATCCTATATGCATATTAATACTCCTCTGATTATGAACATGAATATGCTTTGTGAGTAGTTACGTTTGTTCCTGAGGACATGGGAGAAGTCTTGCTATTAGTAGTCATGTGAATTTGGTATTCATTCGCTATTTTGATTAGATGTATGTTGTCTATCCTCTAGTGGTGTTATGTGAACGTCGACTACATGACACTTCACCATTATTTGGGCCTAGAGGAAGGCATTGGGAAGTAATAAGTAGATGATGGGTTGCTAGAGTGACAGAAGCTTAAACCCTAGTTTATGCGTTGCTTCGTAAGGGGCTGATTTGGATCCACATGTTTCATGCTATGGTTAGGTTTACCTTAATACTTCTTTTGTAGTTGTGGATGCTAGCAATAGGGGTTAATCATAAGTGGGATTCTTGTCCAAGTAAGGATAGCACCCAAGCACCGGTCCACCCACATATCAAATTATCAAAGTACCGAACGCGAATCATATGAACATGATGAAAACTAGCTTGACGATAATTCTCATGTGTCCTCGGGAGCGTTTTCCTTCATATAAGAAATTGTCCAGGCTTGTCGTTTGCTACAAAAAGGATTGGGCCACCTTGCTGCACTTTATTTACTTTTGTTATTTGCTGCTCGTTACAAATTATCCTATCACAAAACTATGTGTTACCTATAATTTCAGTGCTTGCAGAAAATACTTTGCTGAAAACCGCTTATCGTTTCCTTCTGCTCCTCGTTGGGTTCGACACTCTTACTTATCGAAAGGACTACGATAGATCCCCTATACTTGTGGGTCATCAAGACTCTTTTCTGGCGTCGTTGCCGGGGAGTGAAGCGCCTTTGGTAGGTGGAATTTGGTAAGGAAAAATTTATATAGGGTGCTGAAATTTATTGTCACTTGTTACTATGGAAAGTAATCCTCTGAGGGGCTTGTTCGGGGTATCTTCACCCCGACCAGTAGAGCAAAGAGTTGCTCCTCAACCTACTAAACCTAAGGCACCTTACTCGTCGTCTGAAAAGTCTGCAACATGAAACGTTGCAGCCCGAAAACGGGTCAGCACATAGAATATGCTGGCAATGTAACACATAGAGAATAATGAACAATGGTAATGCTATACTACATGCATATTTGGCTGGTGGAAAGCTCTATGGTTACAGTTTTGCGAAAAGCCAATTTTATCCTACTTCAAAGGAATAAATTTTATTTAACTATCATGGTGGTTGTGAAACATTGAGATGGTTGACAGCATCTCAATCCCAATTAAAAGTCATCAAAACCCAACAAATTAATTATTAGCAACATAGTGTTGAAATTCACATGATAATCCAAGTACTAGATACCTTAACCGGGGACACGGCTAACCATGATTAGTTTGTACACTCTGCAGAGGTTTGTGCACTTTTCCCCACAAGACTTGATCTCCTCCGTTGGATTACTCGCACTACATGGTGTTTGAGTAACGGATGACCAAGACACAGTCTTTCAGAAGTGTTTGCACCTTACGTATGGGTAGACAGTTACACCTACTTTCCCCTACATCTGCTAGTCTACCACTGTAAGAGTTCACACAACTTAGTCAACTATGCTAGAGCCCATAATAGCTTGCGGCTGCACACGGAAGTTTCTAGCATGAATAATCTTATGATCCCTTTGAACCTGGGTGGCGGTCCAAAAGAAAAACAGGCAATCCTGGAATACCCAGGTACCTCAATCCACCCAGATGTGAGTTTTAGTTGCCACCTTAGGTAAACCATTAATTAACAATCTCACATCTGTCATGGAAATCTCTCAAACCCAATCCACGTCTACGAGCATAGCATGGCAATATAATAGCAACGTAGAAGTAACTCCCAAGGGTTTGATAATAAAACAGGTAATAGGTACTACCTCAACTACTTCCCAATACCCACAATTTAATTAGATCCGAATCATGCAAGTGTTTGAGGAAAACAGATCTAATGCAATAAAAACTGGGTATGGAAGGTATATGATCAAAGTGTTACTTGCCTTGCTGATGATCCGCGAAACCTAGCGATTCGAAGTAACAAGCGGCACACTCCGGGTACTCTAACGCAAACAAACAAGCATACAATCAGTACTCATCTAATGCACAGGTAAAACTCGAATGAAAGATCCAACCAGAAAGTTCAACTTAAGAACTCCGGTTTGCAAAAAGAATCAACTCGAAAGAAGCAACGAAAGTCAAACGGCGAAAGAAAGAAACTTCGTTTACTAATCTGGATCTAGGTCAAATTTTACTGTAGGAAAAACTTGTTTGAGTAGGTTAAACGGAAAGAGAATTTCGAGACGAAACTCTAGGCGCTTGAATCGCCTGATTCCGATAAACGAGCGAGAAGTTAAACAGAATCGAAAATTCGATCAAAAATTGAATCTGAGATAATAACGAGAAAACTCCGACGAAAAAGAAAAATGGACGAACGATTAAATAACGGACGTTCGTTAACAGAGAAAAAATGACGAACGCGTTCGTTAAAACGAACGGTTCTGTGAACGCTCGTAAAATAATAAAACCGGAAAAAAAACCGATCTAGGTTTTTTTTTAAATGAAGGGTTTTTTTAAAACAAAAACCGGCAAAGTCAACGGGGCAGCGGGCAGTACCTCGTCGGGCTCCGGCGAGGGGCTCCGGTGGGGCGGCGAGCTCGGGCGGCGGGGTGCGGGGCTCGGCGAGGGGCGGGCTTAGCGAGGGGCGGCGGTTCCGGCGGCGAACGCGGTGGCGGCGGCGGGCAAGTGCGGGCGGCGGCGCTCGGCGAGATGAGGGCGGCGGCGGCGGCTTGAGAGGAAAAAGAGAGGGGGTATTTAAGGAGGGGGGTCCGGGGTGGCTTGGGGGAGGGGGTGGCCGAGCGGGAGGCGAGCTCCGTGGCCATGGCGGACTCCGGCGGCGGGCGCCGTGCGGGAGGAGGCGAGAGGCGCGGGCGGGCCGGCGCTCGGCTGGGCTTCGGCCCAGCGGGCGTCGCGCAAATTTTTTTTTAATAAGTTCCGCGGAAAATAAATCGTAGAAAAATAAATAAAAATCAGAAAAATATGAAATAAATTTTCCCCGTCTAGTTAAAAAATTTAGAATAGGGTGAACATTTTTTTTACACAAAATAAATATTTTGAAAACATGCAATATTTTTAATGCAATAAAAATTGCATATAAAATCCAAATAAATTCCAAATAATGATTTTAACATTTTTCCTCCAGTATTTCAATTGTTTTGGAGAAGTCATATTTTCTCCTCTCGTTATTTTAAAATGAAATATTTTTCCGGAGAGAAAAATAATTAAAACCAAAATCCTCGTCTTATTATTTGATGAAAATCAAATATGAAAATTCGAGAAAATCCCCAACTCTCTCCGAGGGTCCTTGAGTTGCTTAGGATTTATCGAGGATTTGTCAAAATGCAATAAAACATGATATGCAATGATGATCTATGTATAACATACCAAATTGAAAATTTTGGGATGTTACAAACCTACCCCCCTTAAGATGAATCTCGCCCTCGAGATTCGGGTTGGCTAGAAAACAGGTGGGAGTGGTTTTTCCGTAGATCTTCCTCTCGCTCCCAGGTGGCTTCATCTTCTGTGTGGTGACTCCACTGGACTTTGCAAAACTTGATAACCTTGCTGCGGGTAACTCGGCTAGCATACTCGAGAATCTTAACTGGCTTTTCCTCATAAGTCAAATCACATTCCAACTGAATCGCTTCCAGTGGCACAGTATCTCTCAGTGGTATCTCAGCCATCTCTGCATGGCACTTCTTCAACTGCGAAACGTAAAATACATTATGTACTCCAGACAATCCTTCGGGCAATTCCAGCTTGTAGGCAACTTCTCCCATACGTTCCAAAACTCTGTATGGTCCGATGAAACGGGGCGCTAACTTTCCCTTAACTCCAAAGCGCTTCACTCCACGAAGTGGTGATACTCGAAGATACACTCTGTCTCCAACTTCGTGAACGGTCTCCTTCCGTTTAGAATCAGCATAACTCTTCTGTCTGGACTGGGCTACTTTGAGCCTATCGCGAATCAACCTCACTTTCTGTTCAGACTCCTTAATCAAATCTGGTCCAAACAACTGACGGTGTCCAACTTCGTCCCATAACAACGGTGTTCTACACCTCCTTCCGTACAAGGCTTCGAAAGGGGGCCATCTTCAAACTGGTTTGATAACTGTTGTTATAAGAAAAATACGCATATGGCAAATTGTCGTCCCAACTGGATCCATAATCTAGTGCACATGCTCTCAACATGTCCTCCAAAATCTGGTTGACTCTCTCGGTCTGTCCATCTGTCTGTGGGTGAAATGCTGTACTAAATTCCAGCCTGGTTCCCAATGTTTCATGTAACTGCTTCCAAAACTTCGAGGTAAACTGGGTTCCTCTGTCTGATACAATGGTCCTCGGAACTCCATGCAAACATACGATCCTGGTCATGTATATCTTTGCCAACTTAGCACTGGTGTAAGTGGTCTTCACTGGAATGAAATGAGCCACTTTCGTCAATCGGTCGACTACAACCCATATCGAGTCATAGCCTGAACGAGTCCGGGGTAATCCTGTGATAAAATCCATGCCTATTTTATCCCACTTCCATTCGGGTATCGGCAATGGCTGTAGCAATCCTGCTGGCTTCTGATGCTCTGCCTTCACTCTCTGACACACATCACAAACTGCTACATACTCCGCAATATCCTTCTTCATTCCGGTCCACCAGAAAGTATTCTTCAAATCCAAATACATCTTGGTATTCCCTGGGTGAATCGAGTACAGCGAATCATGGGATTCTTGCAAAATCAACTTCCTGATCTCCGGATCATTTGGCACATATACGCGGTCCTCAAACCATAAGGTATCGTGCTCATCCTCACGAAATCCCTTGGCCTTTCCTTTGCTCATCTTCTCCTTTATCTCTTCAATCTCCTTGTCTGTCTTCTGAGCTTCTCTGATCCTTTTCATCAAGGTAGACTGAATCTCTAATGTCGCTAAATAGCCTCTAGGGACTATCTCCAAACATAGCTCGCGAAGGTCCTCGGCTAACTCTTGAGGTAACTCTCTTGTCATGAGGGTATTGACATGACTCTTGCGGCTCAACGCGTCTGCTACTACGTTAGCCTTTCCAGGGTGATAATGCAATCTCATATCATAATCCTTAATGAGCTCCAACCATCTCCTCTGTCTGAGATTTAACTCCTTCTGCGTGAAAATATACTTCAAACTCTTGTGATCCGTATACACCTCACAATGGTTTCCGATGAGAAAATGTCTCCATGTCTTCAATGCATGCACCACGGCTGCTAATTCCAAATCATGCGTAGCATAATTCTTCTCATGGGGTTTAAGTTGTCGTGAAGCATATGACACAACTCTTCCTTCCTGCATAAGCACTGCTCCAAGTCCTCGACGAGAAGCGTCGCAATAAACTTCATAATCCTTGCATTGATCTGGCAGAATCAACACTGGTGATGTAACCAATCGTTCCTTCAACTCTTGGAAACTAGCTTCACATTCCTCAGTCCAATTGAATTTGGTGTCCTTCTTCAATAGCTCAGTCATGGGCTTAGCAATCCTTGAGAAATTCTCGATGAATCTCCGGTAGTATCCTGCAAGTCCAAGAAAACTCCGGATTTCTCCAACTGTCGTGGGTGATTCCCAACTTGTCACTGTGTCAACCTTGGCAGGGTCCACTGCTATTCCTTCTTCAGAAATAACATGTCCAAGGAATCCAACTTCCTTCAACCAAAACTCACATTTGCTGAACTTGGCATATAACTGGTGTTCTCTGAGCTTCTCAAGTACCAATCGTAAATGCTCCTCATGCTCTTACTCATCCTTGGAAAAGATTAAAATATCATCAATGAACACTACGACGAACTTATCCAAAAACTCCATAAACACTTTGTTCATCAGGTTCATGAAATAGGCAGGTGCGTTAGTCAGACCAAATGACATAACGGTATACTCATACAATCCATATCTGGTGGTAAATGCTGTCTTGGGTATATCCTGCTCTCGAATCTTTAACTGATGGTACCCTGATCGTAGATCGATCTTGGAAAATACTTTAGCTCCTTGTAAGCGGTCAAACAACTCATTTATCATCGGCAGCGGGTACTTGTTTTTGATGGTGACTTCATTCAATCCACGGTAATCAACAACCATCCTCAATGATCCATCTTTCTTCTCCACTAGAAGTACTGGTGATCCCCAAGGTGACGAACTTGGGCGAATATAGCCTTTATCCAGTAACTCCTTGATCTGCTTCTTAATTTCCTCCAAATCCTTTGCGGGCATCCTGTACGGTCTCTTAGATATTGGCCCTGTGCCTGGCAAAAGTTCAATCAAGAACTCAATGTCTCTGTCTGGTGGCATGCCTGGCAATTCTTCTGGAAATACATCCGGATAGTCCTTCACCACTGGTACTTCTTCCTGTACAACTCCTGATAAGGAATTTACTTGAGTCCTCTTCGGCATATGCCGGGATACATACTTGATCCTTTTTCCTTCCGGGGTGGTAAGCAAAATCGTCTTGCTGGCACAATCGATGTTTCCTCCATACAACGATAGCCAATCCATTCCCAAAATCACATCCAAACCTTGCGATTCCAAAACAATGAGGTCTGAGGGGAAAACATGCCTACCAATGGCCAATGGTATCTGAAAACATCCTTGGGTGGCCATATACTCTGCTCCTGGTGAGGTTACTAACATAGGGGTTTTGAGAACTTGGGTGGACATCTTAAACTTATTCACGAATCCCCTTGATATGTATGAATGCGATGCACCAGTATCGAAAAGAACAGTTGCAGTAAATGACTTAACCAAAAACTTACCTATTACTGCATCAGGCTGAGCTTCAACCTCCTCCACGCTCACGTGGTTCACGTGTCCTTTGTTAAACGGGTTCAGCTTCTTCCCAGAGCTTCCATTGCCATTTCCATTTTGGGCTTCAGGACATTCATTGGCATAATGTCCATTCTTCTGGCACTTCAAGCAAGTGACTTGGCTCAGGTCCCTCTTGGCTGGGGTAGATGGGTTGGTGCGGTTCTGTCCGTTGCTTCCTCCATTCCCATTACCATTCTTAGAGCCATTATGGTTGTGCGAACTACCTCCTCCATGGGTATGCTGAAACTGTCCTCCCGGCTTTGGGGTAAATCGAGGCTTCTGCTGAGCTCCTGAGTTATACTTCCCTTGTCCATACTTCCTCTTACGGTTTTCAATCTGCTGTTGCTTCCCTTCAATCATGAGAGCTCTATCTACCAGCTCCTGGTAGTTGTTGAAGGTTGCTACCATCAACTGCATACTCAGCTCATCATTCAGTCCTTCCAAAAACTTCTCCTGCTTGGCTGCATCTGTAGCAACGTCATCTGGTGCATAATGTGCTAACTTACTGAATTCCTCCACATACTGGCCTACGGTGCGTCCTCCTTGGCGTAGGTTACAAAACTCACGCTTCTTCATAGCCATAGCTCCTGCTGAAACATGAGCTGTACGGAAGGCTTGCTGAAACTGGTCCCATGTGACAGTGTCAATAGGGTGCGTGGCTGTATAATTCTCCCACCATGATGCTGCGGGTCCATCAAGCTGATGTGCGGCAAAACGCACTCTTTCCGCATCTGTGCATCCTGCAGTGGTCAACTCCCTTCCAACTTTGCGGAGCCAATCATCTGCTACAATCAGCTCGGTGCTACTGGAAAACACCGGCGGGTTTAGCCTTAGGAAACGGGCTAAGGGATCAACAGGTGGTGGTGGCGGTGGGTTGTTGTTGTTGTTGTTGCCTTGGTTCTGCACTAACACTTGCATCAGGGCATTCTGTTGCTGAATCAACTGGGTGATCCCTGGCGGGAAAACAAATCCGGTGTCGCGTCTCGGAGGCATCTGATAGGTTTAGAAAAGATGAGAGTTAAGAATAGAATGAGGTCTAGAGAGAGAACACTACCCAATGCTCATGAGACAAATTCAATCAATATCACTCAATCAATTCAAACAAGGCAAAACAATCGATCTAACTAGCGTTACAAAGTGCTTGAACTATACTATTAAATGGGGGAAAACTACTACTGATATGGTGGTCTACTAGAAATTCTGATCCGTTGAAGACTCCATGATGTCAGCTCCAGCTTCATCAATCCAGTCGTCTTCACTTGGTTCTGAGTCGGTGTCGTCGATGATGATGTAGTTATCCGGACAAGTGCATTCGTCGACTTCTGCTTTTGGCACTGGATTTCCCACGAATACTCCAATCTTCTTCTCCAGGTCGTCAATCTTCCCTACTAGTGCGTTGATTTCCTCCAAATAATCTTCGCGTGTAGCCTTGAGTTCTTCTTGGAGTTCCTTGATCTTCGTTAATGCCTTCTTCAGTTCTTCCTTGTCCGTGCACATCTGATTCTCCTGGCGACGAATATGTTGGTTTTGCTCCTGGATGTAAGCTGCAATTGATCCATCCTTCTTGATCTTGATCATCTCCCATTGCGCGTCTCGACGTCCACAAATTTGGTAAATTGTATCCTTAAGCTCCTGGTGGTAGACTTCTCCAATGCGTCCCATGGCGATGTGTGCGGCCATGCTCTTCCCTAAACTCCAAGTTGGTGCTTCAAAAACCAATCTCATGGCACTAAACATCCTTCCTGGAATGATAACTTGAATCTTCCAGCTCTCCTCTTCAGGTAATGTGGCGTTGTAGGTTCCGGTGATGCTTGGTATTCCTATGTTCAAGTACTTGGTGACTTCCTTCAAATGTCGACCAAACGGCGTGTCTTCATCTGGTTGCATGAACTTGCTCCTTGCATTCGCCATTCCTAAAAGAGTAGAAAGTGGAGAGGGGTTAGAAATGAGAAGAGAGAAGCTTTCTAGGGCTTAAGCTTAGTGGTCGTGTCCTACAGTCAACGTGTGCTCTGATACCAACTTTGTAGCGACCAGACCTCAAATGGTCTGTGCTGCTGTGCACCAGTGTCATCCCTGGATCAGTAATGCTGACACGCACAGTACAAATGGAGGATTTATAACAGAGTAGCAATCACACACTTATTACATCGATATCTCCAAAGAGATTAAGTATGATAACCATGGCTTAAGGCCATCTAATAATGATAACAGCGGAAGACATGGAAGATAAGTGAGTCCATCAACTCCAGCGGCATCACTGAGTATAAGACCATGACCTAAGGCACCTTACTCGTCGTCTGAAAAGTCTGCAACATGAAACGTTGCAGCCCGAAAACGGGTCAGCACATAGAATATGCTGGCAATGTAACAGATAGAGAATAATGAACAATGGTAATGCTATACTACATGCATATTTGGCTGGTGGAAAGCTCTATGGTTACAGTTTTGCGAAAAGCCAATTTTATCCTACTTCAAAGGAATAAATTTTATTTAACTATCATGGTGGTTGTGAAACATTGAGATGGTTGACAGCATCTCAATCCCAATTAAAAGTCATCAAAACCCAACAAATTAATTATTAGTAACATAGTGTTGAGATTCACATGATAATCCAAGTACTAGATACTCAAGTTGTCCTTAACCGGGGACACGACTAACCATGATTAGTTTGTACACTCTGCAGAGGTTTGTGCACTTTTCCCCACAAGACTTGATCTCCTCCGTTGGATTACTCGCACTACATGGTGTTTGAGTAACGGATGACCAAGACACAGTCTTTCAGAAGTGTTTGCACCTTACGTATGGGTAGACAGTTACACCTACTTTCCCCTACATCTGCTAGTCTACCACTGTAAGAGTTCACACAACTTAGTCAACTATGCTAGAGCCCATAATAGCTTGCGGCTGCACACGGAAGTTTCTAGCATGAATAATCTTATGATCCCTTTGAACCTGGGTGGCGGTCCAAAAGAAAAACAGGCAATCCTGGAATACCCAGGTACCTCAATCCACCCAGATGTGAGTTTTAGTTGCCACCTTAGGTAAACCATTAATTAACAATCTCACATTTGTCATGGAAATCTCTCAAACCCAATCCACGTCTACGAGCATAGCATGGCAATATAATAGCAACGTAGAAGTAACTCCCAAGGGTTTGATAATAAAACAGGTAATAGGTACTACCTCAACTACTTCCCAATACCCACAATTTAATTAGATCCTAATCATGCAAGTGTTTGAGGAAAACAGATCTAATGCAATAAAAACTGGGTATGGAAGGTATATGATCAAAGTGTTACTTGCCTTGCTGATGATCCGCAAAACCTAGCGATTCGAAGTAACAAGCGGCACACTCTGGGTACTCTAACGCAAACAAACAAGCATACAATCAGTACTCATCTAATGCACAGGTAAAACTCGAATGAAAGATCCAACCAGAAAGTTCAACTTAAGAACTCCGGTTTGCAAAAAGAATCAACTCGAAAGAAGCAACGAAAGTCAAACGGCGAAAGAAAGAAACTTCGTTTACTAATCTGGATCTAGGTCAAATTTTACTGTAGCAAAAACTTGTTTGAGTAGGTTAAACGGGAAGAGAATTTCGAGACGAAACTCTAGGCGCTTGAATCGCCTGATTCCGATAAACGAGCGAGAAGTTAAACAGAATCGAAAATTCGATCAAAAATCGAATCTGAGATAATAACGAGAAAACTCCGACGAAAAAGAAAAACGGACGAATGGTTAAATAACGGACGTTCGTTAACAGAGAAAAAACGACGAACGCGTTCGTTAAAATGAACGGTTCGGTGAACGCTCGTAAAATAATAAAACCGGAAAAAAACCGATCTAGGTTTTTTTTTAAACGAAGGGTTTTTTTAAACGAAAACCGGCAAAGTCAACGGGGCAGCGGGCAGTACCTCGTCGGGCTCCGGCGAGGGGCTCCGGCGGGGCGGCGAGCTCGGGCGGCGGGGTGCGGGGCTCGGCGAGGGGCGGGCGAGGCGAGGGGCGGCGGCTCCGGCGGCGAATGCGGCGGCGGCGGCGGGCAAGTGCGGGCGGCGGCGCTCGGCGAGATGAGGGCGGCGGCGGCGGCTTGAGAGGAAAAAGAGAGGGGGGGTATTTAAGGAGGTGGGGGTCCGGGGTGGCTTGGGGGAGGGGGTGGCCGAGCGGGAGGCGAGCTCCGTGGCCATGGCGGACTCCGGCGGCGGGCGCCGTGCGGGAGGAGGAGAGAGGCGCGGGCGGGCCGGCGCTCGGCTGGGCTTCGGCCCAGCGGGCGTCGCGCAAATTTTTTTTTTAAATAAGTTCCGCGGAAAATAAATCGTAGAAACATAAATAAAAATCAGAAAAATATGAAATAAATTTTCCCCGTCTAGTTAGAAAATCTAGAATAGGGTGAACATTTTTTTTACACAAAATAAATATTTTGAAAACATGCAATATTTTTAATGCAATAAAAATTGCATATAAAATCCAAATAAATTGCAAATAATGATTTTAACATTTTTCCTCCAGTATTTCAATTGTTTTGGAGAAGTCATATTTTCTCCTCTCGTTATTTTAAAATGAAATATTTTTCCTGAGAGAAAAATAATTAAAACCAAAATCCTCGTCTTATTATTTGATGAAAATCAAATATGAAAATTCGAGAAAATCCCCAACTCTCTCCGAGGGTCCTTGAGTTGCTTAGGATTTATCGAGGATTTGTCAAAATGCAATAAAACATGATATGCAATGATGATCTATGTATAACATACCAAATTGAAAATTTTGGGATGTTACAGTATTCCCTTTATCTTTGAAGGGAGATGCATTGACATGGTATAGGCTATGTGATGATATGGGATCATGGAACTACAAACGATTGAAATTGGAATTTCATCAGAAGTTTTATCCTATGCATCTTGTTCATCGTGATCGCAATTACATATATAATTTCTGGCCTCGCGAAGGAGAAAGCATCGCTCAAGCTTGGGGGAGGCTTAAATCAATGTTATATTCATGCCCCAATCATGAGCTCCCAAGAGAAATAATTATTCAAAAAATTTATGCTCGGCTTTCTGATAACAATCGCACCATGCTCGATACTTCTTGTGCTGGCTCTTTTATGATGAAGACTATTGAATTCAAATGAGATTTATTGGAAAGAATTAGACGCAACTCTGAAGATTGGGATCTCGACGAAGGTAAGGAGTCAGGTATGACACCTAAGTTTGATTGTGTTAAATCTTTTATGGATACCGATGCTTTCCGTAAATTTAGCAGTAAATATGGACTTGATTCTGAGATAGTAGCTTCTTTCTGTGAATCTTTTGCTACTCATGTCGATCTCCCTAAGAAGAAGTGGTTTAAATATCATCCTCCCATAGAAGTAAAAGTAGCTGCACCTATTAAAGTTGAAGAAAAGACTATCACTTATAATGATCCTATTGTTCCTACTACTTATGTTGAGAAACCAGCTTTCCCTGTTAGAATAAAGGATCATGCTAAAGCTTCAACTGTGGTTCGTAAAAGCAATATTAGAACCTATACACCTCCTGAGCAAGTTAAAGTCGAACCTAATATTGCTATTGTTAAAGATCTCTTGGCTGATAATATTGATGGGCATGTTATTTATTTCCGTGAAGAGACTGCTAGAATTGCTAAACCCTGTGCTAAAGATAAACATAGACCTATGGTAGGCATGCCTATTATTTCTGTTAAAATAGGAGATCATTGTTATCATGGCTTATGTGACATGGGTGCTAGTGCTAGTGCAATACCTATTGACTTATACAAAGAAATTATGCATGATGTTGCACCTACTGAGTTAGAAGATATTGATGTCACAATTAAACTTGCCAATAGGGATACTATTTCACCCATGGGAATTGTTAGAGATGTTGAAGTCTTGTGTGGGAAAACTAAATATCCTGCTAATTTTCTTGTTCTTGGTTCCCCACAAGATAGTTTTTGTCCCATTATATTTGGTAGACCCTTCTTGAACACTGTTAATGCTAAGATAGACTGCGAAAAGGATGTTGTTACTATTGGTTTGGGTGATATGTCTCATGAGTTTAATTTCTCTAAATTTCGTAGACAACACCGTGAAGAGGAATTGCCTAGTAAAGATGAAATTATTGGTCTTGCTTCTATTGCCGTACCTCCTAGTGATCCTTTAGAACAATATTTGCTAGACCATGAAAATGATATGTTTATGAATGAAAGAAGGGAAATAGATGAAGTATTCTTTAAACAGGAACCTATCCTGAAGCACGATTTTCCTGTTGAAATCCTAGGGGATCCTCCTCCACCCAAGGGTGATCCCGTGTTTGAGCTTAAACCGTTACCTGATACTCTTAAATATGCTTATCTTGATGAGAAAAAGATATATCCTGTTATTATTAGTGCTAACCTTTCAGAGCATGAAGAAGAGAGATTATTGAAAACTCTGAAGAAGCACCGTGCTCCTATTGGATATACTCTTGATGATCTTAAGGGCATTAGTCCCACTCTATGTCAACACAAAATAAATTTAGAGAAAGATGCCAAACCAGTTCGTGATCACCAACGACGGCTGAATCCTAAGATGAAAGAAGTGGTAAGAAAGGAAATACTAAAGATCCTTGAGGCAGGTATAATTTATCCCGTTGCTGATAGTCAGTGGGTAAGTCCTGTCCATTGTGTTCCTAAGAAAGGAGGTATTATTGTCGTTCCTAATGATAAAGATGAATTGATCTCGCAAAGAATTATTACAGGTTATAGGATGGTAATTGATTTCCGCAAATTGAATAAAGCTAATAAAAAAGATCATTACCCCTTACCTTTTATCGATCAAATGCTAGAAAGATTATCCAAACATACACATTTTTGCTTTCTAGATGGTTATTCTGGTTTCTCTCAAATACCTGTGTCAGCTGATGATCAATCAAAGACCACTTTTACTTGCCCTTTCGGTACTTTTGCTTATAGACGTATGCCTTTTGGTTTATGTAATGCACCTGCTACCTTTCAAAGATGCATGATGGCTATATTCTCTGACTTTTGTGAAAAGATTTGTGAGGTTTTCATGGACGATTTCTCCGTCTATGGATCCTCTTTTGATGATTGCTTGAGCAACCTTGATCGATTTTTGCAGAGATGTGAAGAAACTAACCTTGTCTTGAATTGGGAGAAGTGTCACTTTATGGTTAATGAAGGTATTGTCTTGGGGCATAAAGTTTCTGAAAGAGGTATTGAAGTTGATAAAGCCAAGGTTGATGCTATTGAAAAGATGCCATGTCCCAAGGACATCAAAGGTATAAGAAGTTTCCTTGGTCATGCCGGTTTTTATAGGTGGTTCATTAAGTACTTCTCAAAAATTTCTCGGCCTCTGACTAATTTATTGCAAAAAGATATACCATTTGTCTTTGATGATGATTGTGTAGAAGCATTTGAAATACTTAAGAAAGCATTGATTTCTGCACCTATTGTTCAGCCACCTGATTGGAATTTACCCTTTGAAATTATGTGTGATGCTAGTGATTATGCTGTAGGTGCTGTTCTAGGGCAAAGAGTTGATAAGAAATCAAATGTTATTCAATATGCTAGTAAAACTCTAGACAATGCTCAGAGAAATTATGCTACTACTGAAAAAGAATTCTTAGCGGTTGTATTTGCTTGTGATAAGTTCAGGCCTTATATTGTTGATTCTAAAGTAACTATTCACACTGATCATGCTACTATTAAATATCTTATGGAAAATAAAGATGCCAAACCTAGACTTATTAGATGGGTTCTCTTGTTACAAGAATTTGATTTGCATATTATTGATAGAAAGGGAGCTGAGAACCCCGTTGCAGACAACTTGTCTAGGTTACAAAATGTTCTTGATGACCCACTACCTATTGATGATAGCGTTCCTGATGAACAATTAAATGTCATAAATGCTACTCGTACTGCTCCATGGTATGCTGATTATGCTAATTACATCGTTGCTAAATTCATACCACCTAGTTTCACATACCAACAAAAGAAAAAGTTTTTCTATGATTTAAGACATTACTTCTGGGATGACCCACATCTTTATAAAGAAGGAGTAGATGGTGTTACTAGACGTTGTGTACCTGAGCATGAACAGGAACAGATCCTACGCAAGTGTCACTCCGAGGCTTATGGAGGACACCATGCTGGAGACAGAACTGCACATAAGGTATTGCAATCCGTTTTTTATTGGCCTACTCTCTTCAAGAATGCCCGTAAGTTTGTTTTATCTTGTGATGAATGTCAAAGAATTGGTAATATTAGTAGACGTCAAGAAATGCCTATGAACTATTCACTTGTTATTGAACCATTTGATTTTTGGGGCTTTGATTATATGGGACTGTTTCCTGCCTCCAATGGATACACACATATTTTAGTTGCTGTTGATTACATTACTAAGTGGGTAGAAGCTATTCCAACTAGTAGTGTTGATCATATAACTTCTATTAAAATGCTTAAGGAAATTATTTTTCCGAGGTTTGGAGTCCCTAGATATTTAATGACTGATGGTGGTTCACATTTTATTCATGGTGCTTTCCAAAAATGCTTGCTAAATATGATGTTAATCATAGAATTGCGTCTACTTATCACCCACGGTCTAGTGGTCAAGTAGAATTGTGCAATAGAGAGCTCAAATTAATTTTGCAAAAGACTGTTAATAGATCTAGAAAGAATTGGTCCAAGAAACTGGATGATGCATTATGGGCTTATAGAACTGCATATAAAAATCCTATGGGTATGTCTCCGTATAAAATGGTTTATGGAAAAGCATGTCACTTACCTCTCGAACTAGAACATAAGGCATATTGGGCCATTAAAGAGCTCAATTATGATTTCAAACTTGCCGGTGAGAAGAGGTTATTTGACATTAGCTCACTTGATGAATGGAGAACCCAAGCCTATGAGAATGCCAAATTGTTTAAAGAAAAGGTTAAAAGATGGCATGACAAGAGGATACAAAAGCGTGAGTTTAATGTAGGAGATTATGTATTGCTATACAACTCTCGTTTAAGATTTTTTGCAGGAAAACTTCTCACTAAATGGGAAGGCCCTTATGTTATCGAGGAGGTCTATCGTTCCGGTGCCATAAAAATAAATAACTTCGAAGGCACAAATCCGAAGGTGGTGAACGGTCAAAGAATTAAACATTATATCTCAGGTAATCCTATAAATGTTGAAACCAATGTTATTGAAACCGTAACCCCGGAGGAATACATAAGGACACTTTCCGGAGCGTTTCAGACTCCGAAAAGGAATAGGTATGTGGTACGGTAAGTAAACCGACTCCAAAACAGTTCTAATGGCAATTTTTCTCCGTTTTGGAATATTTAGAAAATAGAAAAATAAGAAGCAGTCCGGGAAGGACACGAGGCCTCCACGAGGGTGGAGGGTGCGCCCTACCCTACTGGGCGCGCCCCCCTACCTCGTGGGCACCTCGTGTGCTCTCCGGACTCTGTTTTCTTGCACGATACGTATTTTGGTCGGTAAAAAATCATTATATAATCTCCCGAAGGTTTTGACCTCCGTATCACATAATTATCCTCTGTTTGTGTTTCGAGCTGTTGCTGCTGCAGATTAGAGCAAGATGTCTTCTCAAGAGTCGGTCGGGGAGAGCCGGGTGTCTCATCCGGCATCGAGATCAAGGACAAACAGCGATGCTGACCGCTTTGGGCCAGCAACGGAGGAAGAGATGGAGGCTGATTTGAAGAGGATAGATGCCTTGGAGGAGGATCAAGAAGTCACTTCTCGCTTCCCAGCTGGATTCACGATGGGGGAACTACAGAGCTCAGCTATTCCAAACTCGGTTATCCCTTCCAATGTTAGATTTCTTTCTTATGAAAATATGAAGAAGAGTGTCACTTGTTCTCCCGCAGCTATGCAACACCCTTGGGTGCAAGGAGCTTTAGCCGTTACAGGAAAGCTTTGTAAGGAAATAATGGACCTCAAGTAGCAAGTCAATAAGCTCGAGGAGGAGGATCGTATCCTGAGGGGCATCATCGCCAAGAATATTACACCATCACCAAAAAAGGAGACATAATCACATGGGTATGGGCACTCCCGTTGGCAACTGCCAAGCTTGGGGGAGGTGCCCCGGTATCGTATCACCACCACATCTCCTATCTTTGCCGTTTTTCTTAGTTCGATTCTATTAGTAGTATCTTGATCTAGTAGAATAAAGTTTTGATATGATCTAGTTTTGAGTTTTGCTTTATGATCCCTCTATGTAATCGAGTCCGTAAGCTATATATAATAAAGATTAGTGTTGAGTTAAGGCCTTGATTATCTTGCTATGATCTTGAGTGAATAAAAGAAAAGAGAAAAGGATAAAAAGAAACAAAGAGATCATATTGATCTTATTGAGAGTAATGACTTCACATAGAAAGAGTATGATGATTAAAAATTGTTGAGAGTTGACAGACATAATTTTGGTCATCGTTGCAATTAATAGGAAGTAATAAAGAAAGAGAGGTTTCACATATAAATATACGATCTTGGACACCTTTTATGATTGTGAGCACTCATTAAATATGACATGCTAAAGAGTTGATGTTGGATAAGGAAGACAACGTAATGGGTTATGTTTTCTTATATCTGAGGTAAAGTATATTGTCATGGATCATCCAACATGTTGATCTTGCCTTTCCCCCTCATGCTAGCCAAATTCTTTGCACCAAGTAGAGATACTACTTGTGCTTCCAAAAACCCTTAAACCAGTTTTGCCATGAGAGTCCACCATATCTACCAATGGATTGAGTAAGATCCTTCAAGTAAGTTGTCATCGGTGCAAGCAATAAAAATTGCTCTCTAAATATGTATGATTGATTGGTGTGGAGGAAATAAGCTTTATATGATCTTGTGATGTGGAAGAAATAAAAGCGACGAACTGCATAATAAAGGTTCATATCACAAGTGGCAATATAAAGTGACGTTCTTCCGCATGAAGATTTTGTGCATCCAACCCTGAAAGCGCATGGCAACCTCTGCTTCCCTCTGCGAAGGGCCTATCTTTTATGTTTATCTTCTACCTTATGCAAGAGTCATGGTGATCTTCACCTTTCCTTTTTACATTTTATCCTTTGGCAACCACAGTATGTTGGAAAGATCCTGATATATATATATATCTAATTGGATGTAAGTTAGCATGAGTTATTATTGTTGACATTACCCTTGAGGTAAAAGGTTGGGAGGCGAAACTATAAGCCCCTATCTTTCTCTGTGTCCGATTAAAACTCCGTAACCACAAGTATTGCATGAGTGTTAGCAATTGTGAAAGACTAAATGATAGTTGAGTATGTGGACTTGCTGAAAAGCTCTGACATAGACTCTTTCTGATGTTATGATAAATTGCAATTGCTTCAATGACTGAGATTATAGTTTGTTGGTTCTCAATAAAGTTTCTGATTCATACTTTGCAGTGTGGATAGATTATTACTTGAGCATAAGAAATCATATGACAATATCCATATATGTTGCTGTTATGAGAATAACCATGATGCCCTCATGTCCGTATTTTATTTTACCGACACCTCTATCTCTAAACATGTGGACATATTTATCGTTATCGGCTTCCGCTTGAGGACAAGCGAGGTCTAAGCTTGGGGGAGTTGATACGTCCATTTTGCATCATGCTTTTA
Organism: Aegilops tauschii subsp. strangulata; assembly: GCF_002575655.3. Taxonomy (NCBI): domain Eukaryota; kingdom Viridiplantae; phylum Streptophyta; class Magnoliopsida; order Poales; family Poaceae; genus Aegilops; species Aegilops tauschii. Next base: position 395,467,675 of record NC_053035.3, read on the forward strand.
TATCAATACTTATTGCATTATGGGCTGTTATTACACATTATGTCACAATACTTATGCCTATTCTATCTTATTTTACAAGGTTTACATAAGGAGGGAGAATACCGGCAGCTGGAATTCTGGCCTGGAAAAGGAGCAAATATTAGAGACCTATTCTGCACAACTCCAAAAGTCCTGAAACTCCACGAAAGTTATTTTTGGAAATAATAAAAAATACTGAGCGAAAGAAATACCTGAGGGGGCCCACACCCTGGCCACGAGGGTGGGGGCGTGCCCTACCCCCTGGGCGCGCCCCCTGCCTCGTGGGCCCCCTGTTGGCCCTCCGGTGCCCATCTTTTGCTATATGAAGTCTTTCGTCAAAATAAAAATCAGAAGCAAGCTTTCGGGACGAGACTCCGCCGCCACGAGGCGGAACCTTGGCGGAACCAATCTAGGGCTCCAGCAGAGCTGTTCTGCTGGGGACACTTCCCTCCAGGAGGGGGAAATCATCGCCATCGTCATCACCAACGCTCCTCTCATCGGGAGAGGGCAATCTCCATCAACATCTTCACCAGCACCATCTCCTCTCAAACCCTAGTTCATCTCTTGTATCCAATTCTTGTCTCTAAGTCTGGGATTGGTACCTGTAGGTTGCTAGTAGTGTTGATTACTCCTTGTAGTTGATGCTAGTTGGTTTATTTGGTGGAAGATCATATGTTCAAATCCTATATGCATATTAATACTCCTCTGATTATGAACATGAATATGCTTTGTGAGTAGTTACGTTTGTTCCTGGGGACATTGGAGAAGTCTTGCTATTAGTAGTCATGTGAATTTGGTATTCGTTCGATATTTTGATGAGATGTATGTTGTCTATCCTCTAGTGGTATTATGTGAACGTCGACTACATGACACTTCACCATTATTTGGGCCTAGAGGAAGGCATTGGGAAGTAATAAGTAGATGATGGGTTGCTAGAGTGACAGAAGCTTAAACCCTAGTTTATGCGTTGCTTCGTAAGGGGCTGATTTGGATCCACATGTTTCATGCTATGGTTAGGTTTACCTTAATACTTCTTTTGTAGTTGCGGATGCTTGCAATAGGGGTTAATCATAAGTGGGATGCTTGTCCAAGTAAGGATAGCACCCAAGCACCGGTCCACCCACATATCAAATTATCAAAGTACCGAACGCGAATAATATGAACGTGATGAAAACTAGCTTGACGATAATTCTCATGTGTCCTCGGGAGCGTTTTCCTTCATATAAGAAATTGTCCAGGCTTGTCCTTTGCTACAAAAAGGATTGGGCCACCTTGCTGCACTTTATTTACTTTTGTTACTTGTTGCTCGTTACAAATTATCCTATCACAAAACTATCTGTTACCTATAATTTCAGTGCTTGTAGAGAATACCTTGCTAAAAACCACTTATCATTTCCTTCTGCTCCTCGTTGGGTTCGACACTCTTACTTATCGAAAGGACTATGATAGATACCCTATACTTGTGGTCATCAGGCACCCCCTGCCGGGACGAGGAAGTGCCCCCGGAACCATCTCCATCGACCGTTCTGCCTCCGTGATGCTTCGTGAGTAGTTCCCCCATGGACTATGGGTTCATAGCAATAGCTAGGCGGTACTCTCTCCTCTATGTTGATCAGTACAATGTTCTCATGAGCTGTAATGACCCGTTGTTCTGAGAGTAGAAAGGGAATAAGTACAATATGTGCATTTGCATTTCATGCACCTGAAAATGCGGGTAAATTTCGTGCGTTAATTTAAGAAATGCAAAGTGATCGAGGCTTCTCTTTGATTGATGAGTTAGAGCTAGGTCATCAATGAGAGTGTGTCAAACTCCGATATGATCTTTATAACAATAGCTAGTAAAGTTGAATCATTTGTGGAGTCATTTGAAAATTTGACAATGACTTATCTTAATTCTCTACACTTGAGCACAATTCAACCACAGGACAATATATTGTTCTGATAGATTCTAAACTAACCACACATATTTTGATCATACATAAGGATCCTATTTCCACAGTACAAACCTTACATCTTATTAGAACGTTTCAAGTGGAACCCAATGCATGGTCCAATTTCCATTTGATACATCTTTCAAACAAAACACAAATGGATTAGGACATAAGTCTGAACTCACAAGATGGTATTGGTGAAACAAATCATCTTAATCTTTTATGAAATATGTACATATATCAAAACAATAAAGAGAAGAATATAAAGTAACAACACAAAACTATGAGAAAACAATCTAAGAATATGACTTAAAACATCAAACCCCAATAACATTCATATGCTCATTATCTCATTCAACATACACAAATGAGCATATGAGATCTCAATGCAACAAGGAACCAGTTGATCAACTTATTATCTTAAGTCATCATTCCATAAGCATTACACATTTCCATCCAAATTCAATCTTCAACAACTAAAGTATCTTTGGATACAACTAATGGAATAATAACAAGTTATAATCTTTATAAGGGGAGTTGAATTGAAAGTGAGGTAAAACCAATCATTTGTGAAATAAGTAGATATCTTATGGGAAAGAAAATAAGAAGTACATGGAAAAAGAATAAAAGCTAAACTAAATCTTAATCAAGATCTTGTTACTTTGTCTAGACCATCTTATCTTCTTGTCTTTCAATATTCTTGAAGTCGTCCTACAAGAGAAGGAACCTACATGAAACACTACAGCAATCAGGCACTTTGTCGTCAGCTAGCTGGGGTGGCAGGGGCTCACCGTGGGGGAGGGGGCGGCCGCGACGGGTCGGGGAGGGGGTGGCGACGGGGCAGGGAGGGGGCCGCGACGGGCGGCGCTACTCGGGGGCGGTCCACCGGCGGCTGCGGCGGGGAGGCTCGGGAGGAGGGTGGGGAGGCAGGGAGGGGGCGGCGTCCGGGCAGGGGGTGGCGATGGGGCGGCGACGGAGAGGTAGTGGGCCGTAGGGGCGGCGGGGCCGTGGGGCGATGGGGCAGCGGCGGTGCTCGTCGGGCGGAGAGGGGAGGAGAGGAGAAAGAGATAGGGCGACGGCAGGGGCGCGGGCCGTTAAGTTATTTTGAAGCTTTGTCGTCCGTGTCGCCTTTGTCGTCTGCAAGCTGAGGGCAACAGACGCTTTGCCGTCCGATGGCGGACGGAAAAGAGGGGGCCCGTTAGGGCTTACCAGCAAGTGGGCCCAACACCCTCTTTGCCGTACGCTAGCTGACGGCAAAATGATGGCTGATGGCAAGCCTTCCTTTGCCGCCCGCTGCCTCTTTGCCGTCGGCTTTCCTCTAGCTGATGGCAAAGCCATTCTTTGCCGTCAGCTAGCTGACGGCAAAGATGGGGCGGACGGCAAATCTTCTGATTCCAGTAGTGAAAGGTGGAACTACAACAAGAAGATGTGCAGAAGGATTATTTAGGTTGATCTAGAAGTACTATTCCAATCCATCATAGAGTATTTGGAAACTCTTATATCAAAATCTATTTTTCTTGAACCATCTAGAAATAGTGTGACATCCCAATGTTAGTGCTATATAGAAGTAGTTTGGTAACAAGTCTTGCAACCTTGTTAACAAATCACCTTTGTATGCTCTAACAATTGAATGTCAGACACAAATAAACATAAGGTTATATAACCTAATACATCTCAACCATTTTTATATGAAAAGTAATTTGGAGACAAGTCTTGCAAACTTGTTAACAAATTCTTCGTATATGCATAGGGCAAATTGATGTCATAAAATACACCCACATTCTTTTATAATCATCTAGGAGAAATCTTTGTTTGAGTAATGGGTTGTCTTCACCACAAGGGTGATGCAATTTTGGTTGGAATCAAAGAAAGGACATCAAGAAGTTATCTCAGGTCCAGGGATTTACTAGAGAGATCAATACCAAAGTAAAGGCCACAATGGACTATGGATCATTTGGATCATTTTGATTCAAATAGGAAACTATGATAAGATACAACCATGATCCATTTAAGGGAAAGAATAATAGTGAGGACATAACAAACCACAATATAACTTAGGAAACATATTCAAGTTTCTAAATAAGAAAGTTATATGGAGAATTGTCGTATTACTCCAAGGATATGAATTCCAATGAGTAAGTAAAGCCAAATCATAAAGCCACATAATTACCAACCATAACTTGAATGGCATAATATAACCCTCACATTTTGTGAGTGGTCAAGTCTCATAAGAGAGGACTTCACAAGTTCATCTTGTGATAAAGGTCATTTGGCTTGCTCCTGAGTTCTTTCTCAAGAAAAGATAAATTTGGACATGTGGATAATAGGATCACATGGGCTACTTAGTCACCAGTTGTTCTAACAATTTGCTTACACACATCAAGTAACAAGTTCCTATCAAAGAGGAGTGCATCAACTTGTTCAACATTAGGATGAGTTATGGACTTAAGAGATATTCTATTCTCATCTCACAGGAAGGACAATTGTAAATTATGCATCCACTAACATCTGATCATGTTTTCACATGATTTAGTTGTCAAGTACCACAAACCAAAGCCACTGTGATAATATATCATGTTGGCAAGTAATTGAATGAAAACAATGGGAATACTTTTGTAGTCATCATAGGGAGCAAATTAAGTAAATATGTTGGACAACAATTTAGTGTTGCCCAGGAGTTAATAAAGCACTCAATCTGTAGCATTCCAAAAACTACAAGTAGTCACAAATAAATAATTATAGCAATATGTTTTCATGTTGCTAATCATATATAACAAAAATAGTGATGAAGGTTACACCTTTCAAGATGATAGACAAATCCATAACACTAGTTGAAACCTTTATATAAATTGATGTCCACAAGTGGGGGCAAATCCATTTATTTCCCAAGGTCATTTAGATTCCAAGTATAGAACTCACTAGTAGTTAACCATGATTTCAATGCATAAAACTTTACTAATAAGTATTACAAATTATTTCCTAAATCCATTGTAGTTAAAATGTCCAATTAAAAATGTTCAACATGCCATTTTGGCAATAACATGTTTATTGTGTTATGCTAGTATCATAGCATGTAAGAAAGAGTTGTGCAATTCATTTGAAATCTAAATTTAGAGAAAATAACAATTTGTCACAAATAAATAAAAGGGCAATGTAATTTCATGTTTCTAAAATCATTGAGCAACAAAAATAGAGGTGTTAAGTCTCACATTTCCAAATGTGAAATAAACCTAATAGGCCAAAATTCTATTTAGATGGTGAAAAAATTTAAATATAGAGAAAATAACAAAAAAATCACTTAATTGAGCATCCTAAGTTCAAAATTCAAAACTTGCTCAAAATTGAAAGACCAAAACATGGTGAGCTTGGAAATTTGATAAGGAATTCAAATCTTATTTTTAATAATTTTTCTTATTGCAAATAGGCCCTGAAAACATCTGTTTTCTATTCTGTTTTAATGGCAGAAGGGCTTGTTTGTAATTTTCTGGAAGCTTGAGGGGGGTTCTATAAAATGCAATTTTTTCTCGCCGATTGAAGCAGTTGCGTGGCCGCGCCGAGATCCCTGTCGTTCCACGTCCTGCTTGCCGCCCTCGCCAGGAGAAGTACACCACAGCGTCATTTCTTCTCTCCTTTTCCCTTTCTCTTTATTCTTTTCTCCATTTCTTTCCAATTTGCCGAAACTCATTTCTCTTCCCTGCGGCCCATTTATTTTCTTCCTCTCCTTTTTCTTTCCCCGTCCGGCCCACTTGGCCTTTCTCTCTCGCTCGACCCACCGCACCCTCGCCTCCATCGATCGAGTCCGAACCGAACCCGGCCGTGTCGTACGCCGCCGCCCCAACCGAGTCTGCCTCGGCGTGAGCGCCCCGGAGACCCTAGGGCTATGCGCCTATAAAAGTCGGGCCCCGTGCTCCCGTATCTCCCGCAACCGGTTCGTCGCGCCACATCCGATCCCGCCGCCCCGCGCCGAAACCCTAGCCGCCACTGCCCTCCATTGCCGCGCCAAGTTGAGCTCGAAGCCTCGCCTCCCAGAGCCGCCTTGTCTGTCGCCAAGCAGCCCAGAAGCAATCCCGGAGCCGCCACATCCCGTTTGGGCCGAAACCGCCGCGTCCTCGGCTCCGGAACCAACTCCTCGCTCTACTCTGATGACCTCCATCCCTCTCCTCTGACGAACGGCATCTACCGGACCTCCCCGACGTGTTTACGTCCCTGGGTAATGATCTCCTCGAGCTCCTCTTCGATTTGTTCCAACACCGGAAAGGATCCGAGCACTGCAGCGTTAGCGCCCCCCTACTCCGGCAACCTTATCCTCAGTATTTCCAATAAGAAAACTAATTCCAGAAAATAAATATAAATCCAGAACTTGGCAGAATAGCCCCTGAGTTTATTTTAAATAATACTTTATCCCTCTGTTTAACATTTTAGACCTTTAACTTAACATTTTAGCACAGGCCGTTACCAATCTTCCACTGCCCCAGCACTACACTAAGCTCTGCCAGTGCGCTCCCCCGCAGCCATGGCAAGCAACATCACGCTGCTGCTGCTCCTCCTGGCGGCGATCGCGTCCACGATCGCTGAGATGGACGAGAGCGAGCAGCACATCGATCCAGCGTCCACCATCGCCGAGCTGTTGAAGGCGGCGGTCACGTCCACCATCGCCGAGCTTGACGAGCCAGCCGACTGCGACGGCTACGGGACGTACATCGTCATGCTCGAGCCACCCGAAGGAGGCCAAGATGCCGGTGTTGATGCTGCCAGAGCGTTGCACCGCTCCTTCCTGCCATCGGTGACGACGGCACAAGGCAAGCCGAGGCTGCTCCACTCTTATCGGACCGTCTTCACCGGCTTCGCCGCGTGGCTGACGCAGGAGGAGCTCGAGGTCTCCTCCAAGCCAGGCTTCGTCCGCTCCTTCGACAACAACATCTACCGCTAGCAGATGACACCGACGCCGACCCCGACGCCGACGTCGGCGTCGTTCGTGGACCTGTCGAACCATATTGGGGAGTCCCCCGATAACTGGCCTGGTGTCGGTGGATACTTGCCTCTGGACATGGACAACTGGCACGTCTGTTAAAGTATATAATAGAAGGAAAAGACCGCGCGTTTCCGCATCTGGTCTAATGCAATCGACAATAAATAAATAATTTTTTAAGCGAAAATGTATAAATATAGTACAAATAATGAAAACAGTAGTACCACTCGCTCACTCTCTTGTAAAACGATCACTCAGACATACTCACCTAAATATAGAGAAGTAAAGAAAGAAACATAATTATGTGAGTTGTAACAAGAATATGACTACACCACTCAAGAGCTAGAACACAGGACCCCGTAAAAAAAGTTTAAGCTCTCAGATACTTAGTTAGACAATTAAAATACGACCAGAATTATGAAATGTCATGAAAGGTAAATTGTGTACATGGTTCTATGAAGATTCCAACAAAATAATTGAACAAATTTCCGACAATCTGTAGACAATGTACGACATATATGATGAGCATTGCAAACTCAAGAAATGATTATTCATGACTTGATTAGCCATCGAGACAAGGTCACATATTTATTGTAATGAAATCAAATAGACTTTTCTGCATTAGTTATCCCACAGTTAGTAATAGTTGGTATAATTATGTCCTGAGAAATTCAATCAATTCAATAGAGTACAATTGATACTATGTAAATGGAAGAATATTCTGCCGATAAATACTAAATAATGCACACACAAAATAGAGCAAGGTGAGATCTTAAACGGTTTAAATGCCATTTTAATCTGAGAATCAGATCCATATTACATAAAATAAAATATAAACAAAAATAAATGGCATGAATACCACCAATAATTTTGAGTATATATCTAATTGCAGAAATGGCCATCTCTAAACATATAGTTTTTCATCTTCACTGTACTTCACATGCTATTTTATAATTGTACAATCATGACTTTTCTACACTATAACGGCTTCAGATGAGGCTAGACACACATAGCTCCTTTTCAGTTGATGCATCCAACCATCTACCAAATAAACACACGCACTTGCTTACATAATACATTCTCTTAATATTAATGACATATAAGCAAATAAAGTGTAGAGAAAAGGTTCACAAATAAATACACACATAATCTTTTACCAGTTCATAAAATGTAGAGAAAAGGTTCACAAATAAATACACACATGATCTTTTTATCAGTAATTAGGTGGCATCCAACAAAATGCGTCTAACTCATCATACCACCCTCATTCACCATCGAATTGTTCCTCACGATATCAACCGCAGCTGCCACCATCACCGAGTCGAGCACCACTAACAACAACAGCGGCATCGGCGACTGATGCGAGAGTTGACATGGGTATCACGTGCAATTACTATGTGAGATTTAGGTAGTCTTTCACCTCACGGGCCAGCATTGGGTGGGTGGCCACAAAAATATGCATCGACGGGGAGCTTACGTGGCTTGCAAGTTAACAATGGACTTGAGAGGCGACATTGGGAATGGAGGGGCTCCGTATTCCAAGGGGCTTAATGGAGCCATATGAGTGTGCAGAGAGGTGGGTAAAATTTCAATGAAACGAATGTTTTTGGTAGAATACAGATCAAGGGATGAGGGGGCATCAGGCGACGACGGGGGTGACCTCTCCCACCGGTGATCGGCGGGTAGGAGGCCGCTTCTTGGCGTTATGCGACGACGCCGGCGATGCGGAAGACGAGGACGGGGATTCCGGCGGCGAAGAGTCACCGGTGAGTTCGCCGACTCCATCCGATGCGATCTGCCAGGCGTTTCGCGTGGTCTACTCTGAGCAGGATGTGGCGAAACTCGTCGACTTGGCGATCCCCATGGATGACCCGGCCTGGCCGGGACTTGAGGAAGACGCTGTTGAGGTTGTCCGCCGGGTAGTCCACCGGCGTACGTCGGCGACGGTGATCCGGCCAAGGCGAGGACCTCTTCCGAAGGTATGTCTTCCTAAACCCACCTTGTCAGATTTTCTCGAGGCCGGGGCTTGGAAAGTTATCCAGAGAAGAAAGAAATCGAGGCCGGCGGCGGCGCCGGCGCCGGTGACCGGCGGATCGGCCGGGATCCGAGCCGCCAGGGTGAGTCGTTTGAATTCTATTTTGGGCCTGGCTGGGCTCGAACAGACTGTGGTGGATCTGGGCCGGCCTGACGATGGGTATGAGGCCCATCGCATGGCAAAGCAGAGTGGGCCGGAGTTAGCTGGGTATGAGGCGCAGGCTAACCCGGACTCCACGTGCACCGAAGCCAAAGGCCCTTGCATGCGAACGAGCAATCGTGTTTCACCGTGCTTCGTGCTTCTGTCGTCGCTGTGCCCTAGGTTTCGGCGCCGCGGGGGACGATCGGGGTTTCCTCGCTATGGTCCGGGGCGGGCCACTCGGATCCCACCTCTGATGGCGGGACGGGGGGCTGCGGCTGCAACCGGTCCCAAGAATCCGGTGCTCGCCGGGGCGGCGCCGGCTGGCCGTGGTGGCGGCGTTCCACAAGGGCAGCGGGCGGTGCTGCCGGCAGGACGTGGCGCGCCGCCGGGGTTGAGACCCGCAGTTGCTGCCGGACGTGCAACCCCGCAAGGGCGCCGACCTGCGCAGGCTGTGGGGGCGGTGCAGGCCGCCGGGCGTGGTGCTCAGAGACTCCGGCCACCGGCGCCGGCTGCAACGCTGCCTGCGGCTGTGGGGCGCGGCGCTGCTCCGCCGAGGCCGCCGACGCCTGCGGCTGTGGGGCGTGGCGCTGCTCCGCAAAGGCCGCCGACGCATGCTTCGGTGCCGGGTCAGCAGCCACATGCTGCGCCTCCGCCGCATTATGTTGCGAGACCGCCTCAGAAGCATGTTGTGCCAGCACAGAGCCCGCCAGTGCAACCTGTCGCGGGCGAGGGAGGTGTGGTCGTGGCTCGGGTGCCGGCTAATCGCGGCGGTAATGGCCCACCCCAAGGAAAGTGGGGTGATGATGGATACAATGCCTATGGGGACGGACAACATCATGGCTCATCGTCTACGGGTGGCGGGCGTGGCTACGCATGGCAGAGTGATGGGTCAGACGAACGACCTTTCTACGGACCACCGGGAGGTTTTGTCGAGGGGGCATCTGGCCCCGATTATAGGCAGCTTAGGCGGTTACCGAGGTCATCGTGGGGGTCGCGGTGGTCGCGGTGGCAGGAACCGTTACCGCCAGCCTCCACCGCCTGTCGTGGTGGATCCGACGGCCGATGCTACCGGTCAGGAGATGGAGCTATCCGGGCAGGCTATGGATGTAGTGACTGCTCTCGCTTCCGCGGATGTGCCGCTAACGCAGTCCTTAGTGACGGAGGCTGTCGGGGATGTTGACAAGACTGAGGCGGATAGAGACTCCAAGTGGGCGCGTAAAAAGGAAAAAATGTTGTGCTACCGTTGTGGCGAGAGAGGACACTTTATTGCCGAGTGTGAGACTGGGCTTTGTGATACTTGTCTCAAGCCTGCGCATGACTCGGGGGAATGCCCTATTCTGCGAGATCAGATGTCGAGTATCACCATTTATGGAGTCTATTGCTCTGAAATGATGTTTTTTAGTCTCCTAGTGCGAGGGAGATACCTGACGAACCCCATAGCACAACTACAGGGATTGTCAAAGTTACTAAGAGTGATGTGTCTGAGGCATAGATTATACACAGGCTTACTGATTTAGTTCCAGGTGACTGTGTGGGAACTCAGTCGCCTCGAGGATAACACTCATAAGGTTGTACCTCGGAGGACTTGGAGTGCATGCTGAGTTTTGGGCTATGCAGAGTACCTAGTGCTGAGTGCATCCTCGAGTTCCATGAGTGGAAGCGAGTTGAGCCGCAGGGCAAGCCCCTCACTCAGGTTTGGTTACGATTCTTAGGGGCGCCTTCCAAGCCGCTTCACGATGCTCGAGTTGTTGCTAGCTTGGGGATTCTGGTTGGGAAACCTGAGAAGGTAGATATGGCTTTCACTAGAGCTAATGGAGTGGCCCGCTTGCTGGTGAGTATCCTCGATATTGAGTTTGTGCCTGACGTGGTCAAGTGGACCTACAAGGGTGAGGTCTTCAACCTTGAGATTGAGTTTGAGGACACAGATCTTTTTGCTGAGGCTCTGGCAGGGACGGATGTGGATATGCATGATAAGGATGATGGTTCGGGTAACACGGAGTCGCAAGGGGATGAGGTTGTGCATCAGTCGGCCAACGGGCCGAGTTCCACCTTGCAGGCGCCTGGGTCTGGGGCTGCCCCTTCTGTTACGGCACCTATGAGCACTTTGAGATTCGGTTCGTTTGAGCCTGCTTCCGCTCCTCCTAGGCTTTGGAGCGATCGGGTGGAGTCTAATGACGTGCTAGAGGGCACGCTTCCACCCTTAGACTTTGCAGGGATTGACGGCTTTGCCGAGAGAGGGGGATCGTGGGTAGGCGGCCCCTTCTTCCCCCTCTCCTTTCGATGCTTCGCCTCGGTCGAGGACCGAGGGGGAGGTATCTCCGGTGCCATGCGCCAACGTGTCGACGTTGAGAGGGAGACCGGGGCAGGAGGCCTCTGTTCTTTCCTCTCCTGCGGCGGTTAGGCCGACCTCACGTGCGGCGTCTGTTGGCTCCGAGGGCGGGCAACCACATGCTCCGCCGCAGGGGTTGGTCCTGCCGGCGCCGACTTTCATGGGCGCATCATCCGCCGGCTTGGCTGCTCGTCTTGGAGAGGTGGGGGGCAGGCGGTCCCTGTTCTCACCTCCCCTTGCCAGCCTATGGGTGGGGCGTTGACTGAGCCGGCCGCATTAGGGGGGAGCGTGGGCAGATGTCCCAGCGTTCTTCCCATATGCGCTTGCCGGGACCGGCGCCGGGGCCTGGGGCTCCTCTACATCCGAGGGGTGGGGATGAGGCGGGAGGCCTGACCCCTATCGAGGCTTCTAGGGAGGAGGTCATAGCTTTTGGAGGTATCCCGGATCCTGTTTCCGAGGGGCGGCGGATGATCTGTCGCATCCAGGACCAGCCGGATGTTGATGACATGCAACTGAGGTGCGCCAGGCAGGCGGCCAAGCTTCGTGATATTGAGGTCACAACTGGTATGTCAGTCAACACTTCCAATTCTATTCTGCATTTTTCTGATGATGAGATTATTCATAATGCAAATCAGCTAGGAGTTTCACTTGGTAGTAATGATAATGAAATCTCGCATTCAGTTAATGACCTCTTGGATCTTGAAGCGGATCGTGCTTTAGATATGATTCGCAATCTAGCAGCTGTTAAACCTATGAACGATTCCGACATTGCTCAGTTGGGAGTCAGGGTGTTAGATACGCTTTGTGCAGATATTGCCCCTCCTCCCCCTGCGACCGAGGAGGAGAATGATTCTTTAACTATTGGGGATAGGGAACCTATAGAGGATCATTTTGGGAGCCCCACTGACACCGGTTGTGAGAACCGAGTGGAGGATATACCCAAGCCTAAACGCAAGTGGAAACGCAAAATCTACCCAGCCTCGGCAGTGCGTAGAAGTGCTAGGAACCGGATGACCAAAAAAATTATGATGAGTTATGAGGGGAATTTTTTGGAATAGCAGAGGTCTGAGGGACTTGGCTAAAAGAAGATTTCTAGCAGAGGCTTCTATCGAACATAGGCTGGATTTTATTGCTCTTTCTGAAACAGGAAGAGGCAATTTCTCTCCTCAATTCCTAAATACGTTGTCGGGAGGTGTCGATTTTGATTGGCATTGTCTCCCCCCGAGAGGAAGATCTGGCGGAATCTTACTTGGGGTTAAATGCGAGACGTTGGAAGTCCGAAGTGTGGTCATGGGAGATTTTGCTGTCAAATTTCGGGTTAGGTCGAAGGTCGACGGGTTTAATTGGGCCCTGGTGGCGGTCTATGGGGCCGCCCAGCCAGAATTCAAACCGGACTTTTTGGCGGATCTAGTCCGTATTTGCGGGTCTGAACAGCTTCCAATCTTAGTGGGGGTGATTTCAATATCATTAGAAGGAGGGACGAAAAGAACAATGATAATTTTGATGGCAGATGGTCATTTATGTTTAACACCATTATTGAAAGCTTGGATCTGAGAGAGATAGAGCTTCCGGGAAGAAAATTCACATGGGCTAATACTTTGCCTACTCCTATGTTTGAGAAGCTAGACCGTGTCCTCGCGAGCATTGACTGGGAACAGAAGTTTCCTCTAGTTACCGTCCAGGCTTTATCCCGTGGAATCTCGGACCATACCCCTTTGCTGGTTGACTCTGGTGAGGCAACGCACGTGGGGAATAAGAATATCTTTTCTTTAGAACTAGCGTGGTTTGAGAGAGAAGGCTTTTTTGATCTTATAGCCAGGGAATGGGCTAAACATTCAGGAGGAAGGACTTCAATAGAGAGATGGCAGAATAAGATTCGACACTTGCAAAGTTTCTTGCGTGCATGGGCTAAGCATCCTAGTGGGATTTATAAGGTCGAAAAGGAAAGGCTCCTTTCCCTTATTCAGGCCTTAGATGTAAAAGCCGAGTCCACGATCCTAGATTCAACGGAACTTCATGTTAAATTAGATGCGGAGATGAGATTGAAAGAGCTATTGCGAGAAGAAGAATTGAAGTGGGCATTGCGGGCGAAGGTTCGCAAAGTGGTCCAGGGGGACGCCAACACTTGGTTCTTTCATATGATCGCCAATGGCAAGCATAGAAAGAAAAGGATCTTTCAGCTTGAGCAAGACGAAGGGACGATTGTAGGGCAGGAAAATTTAAAACTATACATCACTGATTATTATAAGCAGCTTTTTGGGCCTCCGGAGGATAATTTCGTATCTCTAGATGAGTTGCGGAATGAGGATGTCCCCCAGCTTGCTTCAGATGAGAATGATATTTTAACTGCCCCGTTCTCGGAGAAAGAGGTGTTTGAAGCTATTTCTCAAATGAAGAATAATAAAGCTCCGGGACCGGACGGATTTCCGGCGGAGTTTTATAAAAGGTGCTGGCATATTATTAAAGGGGATTTGCTTCCGATGTTCCAGGATTTATTCGCTGGACAGCTTCACTTGTTTCATCTGAATTTTGGAACCATCACTTTGCTTCCTAAGAAAACAGAGGCGATCCGAATTGAGCAGTTCAGGCCCATCTGTCTTCTGAATGTAAGTTTCAAAATATTCACCAAGGTTGGGACAAATAGGCTCACGCAGATTGTGCATTCTGTGGTGCAGCCATCCCAAACTGCTTTCATGCCGGATAGGAACATCCTTGAAGGGGTGGTGGTCCTGCATGAAACGCTCCATGAAATCCATACGAAAAAACTAGATGGGGTAGTTTTTAAAGTGGATTTCGAAAAAGCGTACGACAAAGTCAAATGGCCATTCCTCCAACAAGCGTTGAGGATGAAAGGTTTTGATCAAGCCTGGCGATGACACGTAGAATCTTTCACGCAAAAAGTAAGTGTTGGAATTAAAGTGAATGATGACATAGGTCGCTATTTCCAAACACATAAGGGCTTGAGACAAGGAGATCCAATGTCACATATTCTGTTCAACATTGTAGTTGATAGGTTGACGATTCTAATAGGGAGGGCTAAGGATGCTGGCCAAGTAGGTAGTTTGGTACCTCATCTAGTTGATGGAGGTGCCTCTGTCTATCATCTTTATGGAGCATGACTTGGCAAAGGCGAGAAACATGAAGCTGGTGTTATGCTTGTTCAAACAATTGACCGGACTGAAAATAAATTTTCACAAGAGCGAATTGTTCTGCTTTGGAAGAGCCAAGGAGGAACAAGAGGCATATAAGCAATTGTTCGGGTGTGAATTGGGGGCTTTACCTTTCACGTATTTAGGTATACTCATTCATCATCGTAAGCTAACAAATAGCGAATGGAAGTGCACTGAGGATCGATTTGAGAAGAAATTGGGCTACTGGAAGGGCAAACTGATGTCGTATGGAGGCCATTTAATTCTTATTAATTCGGTGCTCACAAGTATGCCCATGTTTCTTTTGTCTTTTTTCGAGGTACCAGTGGGAGTTCGGAAAAGACTCGATTTTTTTTGGCAAAGTGATGAAATGAAGAGAAAGTATAGATTAGCTAAATGGGACATTATTTGTCGACTGAAGGACCAAGGGGGTCTAGGTATCGAAAATCTTGAGGTGAAAAACAAATGTCTTCTTAGCAAATGGTTGTATAAGCTTTCTCAAGAGACCGAGGCCACATGGGCACAGATTCTGCGTAATAAGTACCTTCAATCCAAAACCTTATCCCAGGTGACAGTGAGGTCGATGGATTTGCCTTTCTGGAAAGGCCTGATGAGAGTTAAATCGCTCTTTTTTAACCGGACCAAGGTGGTTGTCGGTAACGGTACTTCTACGAGATTCTGGGAGGATACCTGGCTAGGGGATACGCCCCTTGCGCTTCAGTATCCTTCTCTCTATAGTATTGTTCAACAGAGAGATGCGACCGTTGATTCAGTATGTCAGTCCACGCCTCTAAATATTAGCTTCAGGAGAGCATTAGTCGGCAATCGTTGGGAAGCTTGGCTCCATCTTGTAAGAAGACTGATGGATGTTCAACTCTCTCAACGTCCGGATCAGTTCTGTTGGAAGCTTACTAGGAATGAAGAATTTACGGTTAAATCCATGTACTTGGATGTCATTAATTCTAGTTCTATTCCTACGTCGAAACATGTTTGGCATGTCAAAGTTCCCTTGAGAGTTAAAGTGTTCATGTGGTTTGTACACAAACAAGTCATTTTAACTAAGGATAACTTGATTAAATGCAACTGGACTGGATCCTCTCGTTGTAGCTTTTGTGACAGGGATGAAACAATCAAGCACCTCTTTCTCGATTGTCCTCTGGCAAAGATTCTATGGCAATCGGTGAACATAGCCTTTAATATTACTCCTCCACATAATATTAACACGTTATTTGGGACGTGGTTGGATGGGATTGAGTCCCAAACAGCGAGACACATTCGTGGAGTATGTGCTTTATTATGGGCTATCTGGAATTGCAGAAATGATTTGGTCTTTAGCAGAACAACAACTACTCATTTTTTTTGCAGGTTATATTCCGAGCCACTGCTTTGATCCGTATGTGGTCATTACTCACTCCGACGGAGGCCAGGGAGCGTTTGGTTACTGGATCTATCCGATGGGAGATGGTAGCACGGGGTATTTTCAGCCGGTTTGGATGGCGGTCATGTAATAGGATAGGCAATTAGTTTTCCTATCTATCGTTTGCCAGCCGGTTGTGGCTGTTATTTTTGTTCCTTGGCTCTCTGTGAGCAGCTTTTTTCGAGACTTTAAGACTTTTGTTGAACTAATTTGCTTGCTAATAAAGGTGGTTGTATGCATCTTTCTGATGCAGAGGCCGGAGATGTCCCCCTTTTCTAAAAAAATTAAATGATATCAAAGTGGGGTCCATTTTGATGTGGACATGTGAAGTAAGGAAAAGGCAAGAATTATAGGGAGCTTAGTATTTGTAGAATTTATAAACAGGAACAGCAGCACATCACATGTTTTATTCTATCAGCTTCCACATCTGAAAGCTGCACATTTTCAAACACATACTTATC
Source organism: Aegilops tauschii subsp. strangulata (assembly GCF_002575655.3). Taxonomy (NCBI): domain Eukaryota; kingdom Viridiplantae; phylum Streptophyta; class Magnoliopsida; order Poales; family Poaceae; genus Aegilops; species Aegilops tauschii. The sequence goes on from NC_053035.3 coordinate 395,484,125, forward strand.
CTCTCTAATTTCAGTTTAATTTCAAAGCAACTTTGGGTTTAGATTGAAGACATCAAGAGGATCTTTGTAAGAGCAGGGACACCCATCTTCATCTTCTTTTTCTTTCTTTTTTTCGTTATGTGTGTCCATCAAATGGATGGGTAATGCATCATCAAAGTTCTTCAATGGGGAGCCTTGCATCTTGATTTGGTTGAGTTGCGACTTTTGCTGCTGTCTGTCCAATATAGATGTAGGGATTGGGAGTGAAAGGGGGGAGTGAAAAAAGGAGATGTCTTCACCTAGAGTTCTGTCAGCTGAGCACTGATCCTTTTGGTGGTAATTCTAATTCGCAGTTGGATGCCCGCCCCGCCACGCTTCTCTCTCGTTTTTATTAGATGTAACACTCTTGCATCAGGGATGGCAACTGGTAGTGAAGCCACGAAGGCAGCTGAGGCTGTGCTTCAGTGGCATGAGCTTGAGTGGCATAAACAGGACAGCAAGAGGATGCTCCACGCGGTTTGCCGTGTCGGGGATCTGGACCGCATAATCAATCATGTTACTATATTCTAAGTGACATTTGCAACATCTGCAAGTAATATCATGGCTTTGATGTGATCTTTGTCATTGTGGGAGGTAATACACAGAATGCTTTGGGATGAAACTGCTGAGGAAAAGAGATGTTCCTGATGAGAAGTACACCAACGCCTTCCTTGGCTTTGGAAGGACACCAACTTCGCACATGAATTGACATATAGTATGTTCACTAAGCTGCCAAAAGTTTTGTGGCACAGTTTCTCCAATATGCATGCCACTTATCTCTACTCCTAATGGAGCAGTTGGTAGTCTTCGTTCCAGGTTAATTTTCGTCCCACCTAACCCGGTTTTTTTTGGTACCTCCTCCCACCTCCTGCCGCGTAACGCTGACCGGTAAAAACTGAAAAAAAACACGTACCAAACCCTCCGCCAGCCCCATCGCTCTTCAGGTCGCGCCCCACCTCCTGCGACGAAAAAAAACCTACTACGGTTAACTAGTGAAAAAAACCCCGCCTCGTCACATGCCCTCGAGAGCAGCGAAAAAAAGCCCCGCCTCGTCACATGCCCTCGAGCGAAAACGTAGGACGACTCGCACGCCAGTCTCCCTGCACTGGATCGGAGACCGCCGCCGCCCTTCATCCGTTCGCCGCCGCCCCAGTCGCACAACGAATGCGCCGAGCCGTTCCCCATCTGGCCACGCGATCCGCCGCCGCCGAAAACGTCCGCGATCCGCCGCCGCCGAAAACGTCCGCGATCCGGCGCAGATCCATCAGGTATGACGTCCGCTTTACCTATACCCATCACATCTCATACAACCATCACAACTCGCCGATGCATTTCATATAGGTATCACGCGCACGCCGCCGCCGCCGAAAACGTCCGCGATCCGGCGCAGGGAGACGTTCAGTTTACCGATGCATTGATCCACGGCCGCCAAACACGTACAGGATCCGGCGCTGATCGTTTTCGAGGAGACGCCGACGAAATATAGGTATATCATACAGCCATCACATCTCATACACCCATCGCATCTCATACTCCCATCACATCTAATACACACATCACATTGCAAGTTGGTAGTGCTTTCACAATGGCCATCCCACATACGTCATGAGTGAGAGTTCAGTATCCTGTTCCAGTGAAAAATTAGGCACACTTAGTCATATTCTAATTGAATCTGGAATGAGACAGTAGACTTTTCCAGTTGAAGCAAAATCTATGTACAAGTTCGATTTTATCCTAGGGGTGTGAGTCAGGTCATGTTAAATGTATATCAGCTCACAAGTCATCAAGATTTTGTTTCTTTGTATGTTCGCCTTATAAGTATCAAGAAACTTGTTTGCTAACCTGAATATAATTCTCAACTGATGGCTAAAATGGCAGGCAGAGAAAGAGCAAGCAGATCTGATCAAAATGCCTGGTAGAGCACCCTACAACAAACCTCCAAAATGATTAGCGGCATTCGATCATTTCACAGTGCCTGCAGAAATAAAATCGGAGTAGTAATCAGGACAAAACCTTTTTTGCAGAAATCCAGTGATGCTAAACATGACATATCTTGCACATATATGAAGAAGCCAGCATCATCCCGCATTGGTCATGGCAGTGAGAAACAATTAGAAGTCCTAAAACAGAGTAGGATCTATTAGAGAAAATTTGAAACGGTGAAAAATTAGGCACACTTAGTCATATTCTAATTGAATCTGGAATGAGGCAGTAGACTTTTCCAGTTGAAGCAAAATCTATGTACAAGTTCGATTTTATCCTAGGGGTGTGAGTCAGGTCATGTTAAATGTATATCAGCTCACAAGTCATCAAGATTTTGTTTCTTTGTATGTTCGCCTTATAAGTATCAATAAACTTGTTTGCTAACCTGAATATAATTCTCAACTGATGGCTAAAATGGCAGGCAGAGAAAGAGCAAGCAGATCTGATCAAAATGCCTGGTAGAGCACCCTACAACAAACCTCCAAAATGATTAGCGGCATTCGATCATTTCACAGTGCCTGCAGAAATAAAATCGGAGTAGTAATCAGGACAAAACCTTTTTTGCAGAAATCCAATGACGCTAAACATGACATATCTTGCACATATATGAAGAAGCCAGCATCATCCCGCATTGGTCATGGCAGTGAGAAACAATTAGAAGTCCTAAAACAGAGTAGGATCTATTAGAGAAAATTTGAAACGGTGTGTTAGTATGTGACCATAAAATAAGGTTGTAGACAGACCAGGAATACTCGTTTAGATCATCATGTTGGATTTGGTGTTTTTCCATGTTGGATTTTTTCTGACTCCTACCAAATATAAGAGAACCATCTCCATTACCAAGAAGCTTCATTATCGGAATCCACTCCCCTAATCGCCTTTCTCTGTATCTATCTTCAACATATTTTCTAGCCCTGAAATCTGTAGGGAAATTAGACGCAAACTATGACAGAAAAGTGTGAAACACAGTGACAATAGAATTAGCTCACCCCTTCATACTGCTGTAGAGTAAAGTATTTATATATCAGAAAGGCTATCAGAAATCATCACTGAAGCAATCATATCAGAAATCCATGAACTGTCATCTGTACAACAAGAACAAGGAACAAAGGGTTTACTATTGGGTATCCAACTCGGCCAGTAGTGGCGACCTTATACATTGTTCAAATCAACCTGCAAGTCTAATATAATTTATTTATAAACAAAATTATTAGCAGAGAACCGACACTTAGTCTTTTTAGAAACTGGAAAGTTTGATTTGATAACATAAGTGTGTTCTTTCATAAGGCACAATATCTGAAGCATTTCAATCTATATTTCATAACATAAGTGTGTTCTTTCATAAGGCACAATATCTGAAGCATTTCAATCTATACTCCAAATAACAATAGCCGTGACTAATAGTATATCAGGGAAGAACATTAGGTTCATTTTTTTCATGAGGCAACAAAAAAATATGATAAATATCTTACTGCGTATTAGCAACAGGATGGATATATAGTGCCAAGGCGGCAAGCTCTTTCAGCAATTAGCTCAATATAATGAGCCATATCAGTAATCCTATAACGAATAGCAAGATTTAATTTCATAAAGCAGAAGTAATCAGCTAATGTAAATCTACGGACACACAGAAACATATACGTCAGGATTAGCAAGGTTCAGACATATCTTAGAGCCACAATTCCCAGTAAGCGTGAGCATTGCTACAAAACAACAGGAAAACAAATCCCCATGCATACATAATGCTTAGCAGATAGTAAACCCTTTAGTGGTATAAAAATCTAAGGAAAACTCAACTCATAATAGCACTTACAGTTCTGCTTCTTAAAAGTACAACCCATAGCAAGAACAATTATAGGTTCGTGATGGCCTCTCCTGCAAAAGAGGCTGAAATTTCACAATCTATCCCTTTGGAATAAGACCATGAATACCACTACATCAGCCCTGGCGTAACAAAACCAATAACCAACCAGAAGAATTAGCATACAGAAGAACACATACTAAACACACTTACCACTGCTTCCACCAACACCATATCCTATGCAATCCTAATACAAACACGCCAGTCCTATGCAATCCCTCCCCCCAAAAGTTGTACATCACATTACATTGCACCATACACCTACATTGGTCATAAAATTTATGAATAGTGCAGCCTGTTTTGACGATGGAAAATACAGAATGATTGTACTTAAAAAAATCAATATATAGAGTGAAAAACGAGGCAAACTCATTCTGTAACTTCTTAGCCTTCAGCTTCACAGATTTATGACTAAATCCCAGCTCAACGGCCCAACAATATGACAGTGTTGGATTGTTCCATCTCAACACCCCAAAATTACTAAATCCCATCAATCAGAACATGTACAAAGAAACAAAGGAGTGATCAACAGCCAAAAAATAGGCTACATTACGAAACTGAGAATCAGGTCATGGGGTTCCAGGGGGAAACTCTTCGCGCCCTGAGAAATTGCTAACATAACATATTACAAAATGGAAGGCAATATAGTAACATCCTGACACATGGAACTGGATCATTAATGACGATTCTTTGTTCATTGATAAAATGTGGTAACACTACAAGTCAAATGCAAAAAAGATGCCTTGTATCAATGGCATTTAGTGAGGATCACTTGATAGCAGTAATTATCATTATTTTTCAAAAGCCTGTCAGATTATCATATTGATCATGTACATCAAAAAATAAAGGGTTTCAATCAGCTTAGGCAATAACACTTATCTTCTTTGTGTCATGAATAATCATTGCAAGACTGTCAGATTGAAGATCCAGAGCAAACCCTTTCTGTTGCTGCTGAATATTTGCATTTAGTGAGCATCACTGGTTTGCTGCGAGTGTCCCTTAGATGTCCAGCATGAGTAGATAAGTGTTCTTGCTAAGACAGACTCACTCATTAAAATTAGTACAGAAAACAAATTGTAGTGGATCATCAGTTTTAGTTGTCTTGGCTAAACATCAGTTAATTCAAATATTCTTCCCATCAAGCAATGATTGTTCATTAAAGGGATCTTTTTGGTACCTTAGGTGAGTATGGGGAATTCAAAAAGTACGGCAGGTGAACATCAAAGAGATGATGACGTAACTACAGGTATGATGCAGTCCAACGTAAATTCGATCACATGCGATGCTTGCTTTTCTGACAGCGAAATGTGTTGCAGTCCTTAAGAAAGGGGTAATTGATGATGAGTACAACGCAAACACCATACCCGTATCTGAACATTTTGACGAAATTTACGCGACAGAACCAGGTATAGTTCAGTGTGCAGATTACTTATATGTGTTGCCTAACACAATATTCTTACATGCATCGACTATCGGCATTTTGTGTTGCAGTCCTTACGAATGTTGGAACTGTTGAAGAATACAATGCAGGCATCATACCCGTAGCTGATAATGTTGACGATACTAACACAACAGAACTAGGTATGAGACTGTGTGAGTACTTCTTGGAATGTTGCCTAAATCCTATGCCTCCATTGATTCATTTGTCTTGTATTCATCAACATTACAACTCTACAGATGGTTCTAAATTGCTACGTATTGATGATGCTCATGATTCTTCGTTGTCCGCAATGAGTATTATAACACTGAATTTTGGCACACCTGTAGCGCAACATGGAAATGGTACTGACTCAGACTATTTCATGTGACATGAGTAATAATATTTATGTGTGTAATCCATCATGCACAACCTAACGCAATTTGAGTTGATTTCTAATTTGTAGGGCAAGAACCTTTGAAATTCAGGATGCTTGAGTCTTTTGAAAACAATAAGGATAATACGACTAACCTACAGGATGAAAATGAAGGTAGTCTCCAAGCATGCCTACCCATTTCCAGATTTACGAGATGACCTGTACGGGATTATTGTTTTATCCTTTTATTCACATTGCAGAGGACACAACTTGCGAGCATAAGGCAACGGGATCTGGATTTTTTGAACGGACTATATCCGCAGATCAAGCTAGGGAACAGTTCAATGCACAGAAGCGCGCAGCTTATCGGAAGAAAAAAGATGAGGATATGGTCAGGTTACAAAAGGATAATCAGCCTTCCCTTCCAAAGACTGGTAAGTAGTTTGGCGTGATTTTTCTGACTACTCTTAGGATTACATAGATTATTATTTGAAAGGGCACGGTATGCGATGAGTTCGTTATAGTAACGTAACTATATATTGCTCCTTAAACTCTCATATATGTGGTACGTATGATAGACCATAGGGATCTTATCAACGCGTGGAGGCGGGCATCTTATCGCACAAACAAGTCAGATTGTTTAAAAAAACATGAAGAAGATGGGCATAATGTTCATCGCCGTTCTCTATGTGATATCACCAACGTGAAACAACCTTCATATGTAATTCCAGGTATATTGTTGGTACTTACGCAATGTTGTGCGTTATATGTGCGTATTACATAAGTGTACTAGATCAGCTTCTATGCATTTATGCCGGAATACAATAGGAGATGAACTGATGGGACAATTCAACAAAAGCGGCTTGGATCATAAGCTTGGGCAGCTAAACAAACAGACACGAGATGATGTATGTCCCCTTCGTATTTCAAGTAAGTCTATTTTATCTTACATCCGTACATTCATATGTTTGTACGGCTACAGCTAAACATTCCCATACAATACGATATTCGTCCCGTAATTGATTCAAACACATCTGGTTCTGTCATTTAAGTTTATACGATCCAATCATTCCCATCAGATAACCCAGGTAGCTCGGACTATACATCAATCTCGCATAATGATGCGGGATATCCTTGTAGTGGTACGGACACTTCTGGTATGATTTCTGCGAATGATATACAAGGTAATATCATTGGACCTAATCCAATTTCATTTCATATCAATTTATGTTGTTGCCTATGGTTTTTGAGAGAATGGCATGAATGTCACCAGTAAATGACTTTAACGCCAACAAAGAAATGCGCAAAAAACAGAAGAAGATCGCAAAAGAGACCGTAGAAACGCCCTAAGGAGAAGTACTAATCGGCGGAAAAAAGATCTGCGACTCCAGGATGAAAATGCACAGACCCTTAATTTATCAGGTAAGCTTTAAAAGTTTTATTAATTATAGTCATTACCACGGTTAATGTCAAAACCTTTGAGATTGCAATATGTATTGATTACTTTGCGTAAGTATTCAACCCAACAAGCTTATTTTGGTATACATCAGTGTCACATGATGGTTCAACATTTCCTGCAACAGCTACTGTCACATCTGGACTCATTAATGACATAGATCTACAAGGTGAACAAATTGTGGGTACTAAAGTGTCAGTTGCTGAGTTGGTTATGTTTTTGTTATCTAAAAAGTGTGAGTGTCCTGATTGACTTCAGATTTAATCTTGAATGACACCCAAGAAACAAATCCAAAAACGGAGGAAGAACTCAAGAGAGACCGTAGAAACGCCATGCGGAGAGCTACATATCGAATGAAAAAAGATCGGCAATTCCAGGATGAAAATGCTAATGCCATTAATGTATCAGGTGAGCTCTAAAAGTTATATTAATTATGATCAGTACCACTACTCTTGTCTTAACCAGTGACTTGGCGATGTGTATTGACAACCTCTGTTAACAAGACAACCCATCTATCTCCAACTATCCATCATTCTCGCATAATGGGTCAACGTTTCCTGCTACAACTACGGTCACATCTGGTCTCATTAATGGCAATGACCTAGAAGGTAATCATATTGTTGGGACTTCATGATCAATTAAGGGCCCGTGGATACATTATATTTTAAATTTTGTGAATGTCCTGAATGACAGCAGACGTCATCTTGAATGACGCCTAAGAAACAAATCCAAAAACGGATGAAGAAATGAAGAGAGATCGTAGAAATGCCATGCGGAGAGCTTCTTATCGGAGGAACAAGGATAAACTTCTCGAAGAGGGAAACAAACATCCACTTTCATCATCAGGTAAAATATTACCTTGAGTTTCACCATGTGTGTTACTGACTTGTTGTTGCTCATACCAAAATACTTTTTAGCGACCATCATGCTCGAAGCGTACAGTTTAATGGTACATCTTAATGCACATTGTTTGTATTTACGTTAAATTAGAATATGTATGATGACACTGCCTCCATACGTCTTAATATCAAATAGTGTTAATAGCAAGCCCCCCCTAATAGCTTGAGCTATACAGAAATATTGCAGGAGGAAGCAACATTTACCCCTTCAACATTTGACATGTCTGGTGTCAATCATGATAATGATCTTGCTAGGAGGAAACGTGATAATGAGCGGAAATGTAATTTAACAAACGAGCAAAGGGAGCAGATAAACGAACGTAGCCGAGCTTCTTATCAGAAGAAAATGGAGGAGGTAACGGTTGATGTGAGACAAAAACAGAATGAAAAAGTACGAGATAAGCGGACGGAACGCCGGAAAAGCATGTCAGTAATTGAAAGGGGGGAGACAAGTGCTCAAAGGAAGGCAAATTATGCCAGAAGGAAAAACACCCCGTGCAAGAATCCATCGCTATCCCCCGTCCAGACCTGGGAAACTCAACCTCTCAATGTCCGGCATTCACCTGCCGCACATCACCCGTCTCTCGGGCCAGAGGAGATGATTCATCTGATGGCGACCCTCCGACGAACATGCCGAATTACACTGTCCGTACCGATGGTATGAAAGTACTATTGTCACTTTTCTTATGGTAATGATAAGCAACCCTCTTGTAACATGATGAAGTCTACTGGCACATTCGCCACGACGACAATGCAGATGACATCGGTGTATTCCTAAGCGACATCATGGGCGATGAGCCGACAGGTCCCAATTTGATGGACGAGGAGTACTACATGTTTCGCAACCAAGGTATGGTCAACTCTGAACTAGCACGTCGTGTGGCTTTATTGTAGTTAGAATTATGTGCAGTTTTTATTTTGAACGTGATGTTTCGACAAATCCCCATAGGATCCGATAATGACAGCATGGATGATGAGAGCGAAGCAACCATGACTGGTGGTAATCCTAGCGAGATTGATCCATTTGACTTTGTCTACTCAAATATTCCAGACAACACTCACATCCTGAAACTCGCCGCAAACTGTGAACACTGCAAGGCCAGAAAATTTGAGTCTGAGACTGACGGATTCTGCTGTCGCAATGGCCAGATCGAACTTAAGCAACCGGAACCAGTCCCAGAGTTGATGAGGCTATGGTCCAGCATGGAGGCAGATTCTAGACATTTTCGGGAGAACATACGGTTCTTCAACGGGCATTTTGCCTTCACAACCCTTGGCGTCAGCCTTGATGAAAACTACACAAACATGAAGTCTGGGGTGTACACATTCCGGGCACACGGCACCATCTACCACAATGTGCATTCGTTCGGGCCTAGCTCCCGTCCTGAACATCTGCAGTTGTACTTCTATGATGACGACCCAAACCTTAATCATCGTAAGGCGGCGACCAATCAATTAGACCAAGATGTCGTGAAGATGTTAGTAGACATACTCAAAGAAAACCCATACTCCCAGCAATTTAGGAGTTTGGGTGCACACAAGGACAACCTCGATGATTATAGGATAGACCTAAACACCGATAAGAGGCTTGACCAAAGAAGATATAATAGACCGCTGTCAACTGAGGTTGCTGCAATTTGGGTTGAGGGCAGTGACCTAGCCAAAAGGTTTGACAGGAGGATAACGCTTTGTGGTAACAACAACGAAAGGCACAGTATACGTGTGACCTCCGGAGCATATGATCCGTTGTCTTATCCCCTATTCTATCCAAGGGGGGAGCTAGGTTGGCACCCAAAGCTACCTAAACGTAATGTTCCATGGGAGGTTGTACAACATCCTCAACTGGGCCATGATGATGAGGATGATGCAGGTATGTCGTTTGTGTCCGATTTGGTTACAAATAATATATTATTTCTGAAAAGTATCCTCATTTTCGTGGTACTCAATCATGTGCAGAGGGGAATAGCAGGTTATGCGTCTCCGTTAGAGACTACTACTGTTACATGCTGCAAACACGGCCTGCGATCTTCAATCCCATACTCTGTGGAGCACGCCTGCTGCAGCAATGGGCGGTCGACATGTACATCAAGATTGAGAGTTGTCGGTTGAGGTGGTATAGGAAGAACCAGACGCAGATTCGTGCCGACTTGTATAAAGGAGTTGTTGATGCGATCACATCGGGGGAGACGAGAGCAAGCGCTGTTGGCACCCGAATAGTTCTCCCTGGAACATACCCTGGTCGCGACCGCGACATGAAGAAGAGGCATATGGATGCCATGGCAATTGTCCATACATACGGGAAGCCTGACATCTTCTTGACCATGATTTGCAACCCTAAATGGGAAGAGATAACAAATGAGTTGCTTCCTGGTCAGACGGCGCAAGACCGACCTGATATTGTGGCTCGCGTGTTCTACGGCAAACTAGAGGCTATGAAATACATGTTGTTCAAGAAGCATATCCTGGGTGTTGTGGTCGCTTACGTTTACGTAGTCGAGTTCCAGAAGAGGGGCCTCCCCCATGCACATTTTCTGTTGATCATGGATTCAACATATAAGCTTGTCGTCCCGGAGCAGTATGACCGACTAATTTCTGCAGAGCTCCCAAACAAGCAGAAGTATCCGGAATTGCATGCATTGGTGGTAAAACATATGATGCACGGACCCTGCGTGCTCTCAACCCGAAGAATGTTTGCATGCAAGATAACGAATGCAAGTGCAAATACCCGCGCCCGTTCAATGAGAACACAGCACAAGGCAAGGACTCATACCCAGTTTATCGGCGTAGAGACGATGGAAGCTGTGCTAAGGTCCGAGGGAAAATGTTGGACAACAGATGGGTTGTGCCTTATAACCCTTACCTTCTGCGGATGTTCAATTGCCACATCAACGTTGAGGTCTGCTCTAGCATAAAGGCCGTCAAATATCTTTACAAGTACATTTACAAGGGCCATGATAAGGCTTCTTTCAGCATCGACCAGCCCGATGCCGATGGTAACATCGATGAGATCAAGAGATACGTTGACGCAAGGTGGGTCACCCCTCCGGAGGCTATGTGGAGGATATTTGGCTTCCCACTTTGCGCCAATTACCCGCCTGTCTTGCAGTTGCCTCTTCATCTCCCAAATATGCACAGGGTTGCATTCAATGCGCAGGCTGACTTGAAAAATGTTGTCGCCTCCGAAAATGCTTCAAAATCCATGTTAACAGAGTATTTCAAGGCTAACCAGGAACACCCTTGGGCTAGGCATATATTGTACAAGGATTTTCCCGGAAGCTTCACGTGGCAGAAGAAAAAGAAGTTTTGGAAGCCTAGGGTCGAGCGTTTTCAAATAGGTCGCATCGTGTCTGCCAATCCTGCCGAGGGGGAGCGATACTACCTGCGTGTGTTGCTAAACCATGTTACGGGCAAAACATCCTTCGACGACTTGCTCACCGTGGACGGCGTGCTATGTGGGAGCTTTAGAGATGCTGCTGAAAGGTTGGGACTCATCGAGGCAGACAACACGCTCGACGACTGTCTTACTGAGGCTGAGCAGTGGGCGATGCCATGTTCTCTTAGGAGGCTCTTCGCAACCATCTTGGTGCACTGCGAGCCAGGCGACGTGCGCGGTTTATGGGATAGGCACCTCGAGCCTATGTCAGATGACTATCGTCGAACACGCACGTCCCCGAACGAGGTGGAGCAGATGGTGTTGCTTGACATTAGGGGTATGTTGCAGTCCATGGGTAAAGACATTGTTGATTTTGCTCTGCCAAGCATCGATGATGCGTTTGACCCAACCGAGGGCGAGGCAAGAGAGGTCATCGAGGAATCAACCGTTGAGTTTGACATGGATGACACTAAATTGGCATCTTCCCTGAACTTGGAGCAGAGGGCCGCATACGACGAGATACTAGCGGCTGTTGAACGCGGTGATGGGGATGTATTCTTTGTTGATGGCCCTGGAGGTATAGGAAAGACCTTCCTATACAGGGCGATGCTTGCCAAGGTGAGGAGCGATGGCAAGATTGGTATCGCTACCGCGACGTCGGGCGTCACCGCTTCTATCATGCCTGGCGGCAGGATTGCCCACTCGAGGTTCAAGATCCCATTGAGTTGCGATGATGGAGCCTCGTGCAGCTTCACCAAGCAGAGTGGGACCGCGAAGCTGCTAAGGATGGCCTCATTGATAATATGGGACGAGGCCGGCATGACGAAGCGACAAGCGGTCGAGGCATTGGACAATAGCATGCGCGACATTATGGGAATACGCGACCGACCCTTTGGAGGAAAGACTGTTGTTTTTGGTGGGGACTTTAGGCAGGTGCTTCCGGTCGTCAGAAGGGGGTCGCGGGGCCAGATAATTGATGCAACCCTCCGAAATTCTCATCTATGGAAGGGTATGCGGCAGCTTCGGCTCATCACCAACATGAGGGCTCATAATGACACGTGGTTTGCAGATTACTTGCTAAGGGTCGGCAATGGCACTGAGGATGTCGACGATCAAGGCAACATACTACTCCCTGAAGACATCTGTCTGCCGTCTACAGGCGAGGTTGACGACCTGGAGAAGCTTATTGACCACGTGTTTCCGAGTCTAGATGACAACATGTCTGATTCGAATTACATGACATCTCGCGCAATCCTTTCCACGACAAACGACAATGTCGACAAGATAAACATCCGCATGATAGAGCGTTTTCATGGAGATGAAGTAATCTACCATAGCTTTGACAGTGCGGAGGACGACCCATATGGCTACTACGCTCAGGAGTTTCTGAATGGATTGACTCCTAACGGTCTTCCTCCGCATGCACTCAAGCTAAAGCTGAACTGCCCTGTCATACTTCTAAGGAACATTGATCCAGCTAATGGACTGTGTAACGGCACTAGGCTTGTTGTTAGAGGTTTTGAGAGGAACACCATTGATGCAGAAATCGTGATTGGACAACACGCTGGCAGGAGGGTCTTCCTTCCTCGAATACCTCTCTGCCCATCTGAAACGACATGTTTCCGTTCAAGTTTAAAAGGAAGCAATTTCCTATAAGGCTTAGCTTTGCTATGACCATTAACAAGGCTCAAGGGCAGACCATCCCGATTGTTGGTGTGTACCTACCCAATCCCGTGTTCTCTCATGGTCAGCTCTATGTTGCTCTGTCTCGAGCCATCGCAAAAAGAAATATAAAGATACTCATTCAGAAGGAGAAGCCGAAGGAGAAGGCCAACAAGCAAAAGGACAATCCAAAGAAGCGAAAAAGACCGACTGTGTCCTTACTGACGTCGATGAAGAACATCGTCTACAAGGAAGTCCTTACAGGCTGAATTCCGGTCTTGATAGACCGGCAGGTTTTGTAATGACAGAGCATTTACTCTTGCGATGGTCAAGATTTGCTGTAATTCGTTTTTTACATATAACTTTTTATTTGTTATTTTGATAGTTGGAGGTATACTCCATTTAGTTGAGCTACTAAATGCATTTCAATAATCATCCGTCACATTGGCACCATCATCGTTGTTATAGGTTTTCTACTATCGCAATGTTTTTGGGAATGTACATGTCACACAGCGTAGTATTTCATGTGTAATATGTGATTCAGATATAATGATTGGCCTGATAAATATCTGGAACATGCAATGAAACTCTTGTATTACGGCAAGTGATCATATCCGTTGTTATTATTTTGGTATTTTGATAGGATGCTTGAATGTAAAATTATTGGCATCCTTATTATCCCTGTATTATTCTGATAGGTCGGAACTATCAGATTATTATTTGTCTGAATTATAAGACCAACACACGTAGTGTAATTTCAGTGTAATTTCCAAAGTTAACCACAGTTCAAATTTTTCTGTGACTTCTGTGTTTTTTTTTGGGGGGGAGGGGTTGCCCTATGTTGGGTCTCCAAGCATTCTAGAACCTTTTTCTTTTTGTGGTTTGTCTTCGTTGGGTAGTATTTGTATCAATTTTATAACCTTTTTTCTATGTTTTCTGTAGTGTTGCATCTAAGTTTACAGCAGTTCCAAGATTGTAATCTCGTTAGTTATAGTGTAATTTCCTCTGAAATTACATAGTAATCATAGTGTTCTTACAGTGTACTTGTAATTGCAGTGTAATTTGCAGGGTAAGTACAATGTAAATCCCACTACTATGTTATTGTAATTACAGTGCAATTTCTCTATAATTTATAGTGCTGTCATAGTGTAATTTCCATGGGTAATCACAGTGCATTCTTACTAGAATATTTCTTTTTTATATCTCATTTCTTCTATATACATTTTCTTTACATTATTCTTCCTTGTTGCAGTTTGCTTCCCTGTAACCATTCGAAAGCATTGGTTTTCTTAAATCGTTTGTTGGAAGGGAAGAGCCTTTGCTTTCCTAGATCCAGCTTTCAATGAGCAGTCTGAATTTCTCTTGCAGATTAGAATGATGGAAATTAAGAATTGATTCTAATTTCTTATTTGATCCCTTTTTCAGAATGCAAATTAACAATGATGGAGAAGAATGCTTTTTTGCTTGAGAGAGATGTTGAACTTCTTTTTTCACACTATGGATAGGGCAGTGTGTATGTTGGTTCAGTGTGTCTTCATCTGTAGAAGAGAAAGTGTGTATGTTGGTTCAGCTGTGTCTCTATAATCCATAGATGACATGAGGTACTATACTTGCAAGGTTTTCTTACTGTAATTTCAAGGTTTTTCACTGCTTGTCATGAATGCAAGTGTGTCCAGCCCAACCGATGTACATACATACCTGGAATATTAAGAGTTTAACAAAAGACGACACTAAACCACCAAGCGTAGATGAATGAGGTGACAACGAGTAGCCCTAAGAAACAAAGAAAAACATGCCCAGAGAGAATCAGTACTCAGGTATATTGCAGTGCCAACTAAATTGGCATTACTAATACAACTGCTTTTCGAGGTTTTGACATTGTATAAATACTCGGTGTGTGTGCCGGAAAGCTATAGTGATATTGTGTAAAAGGCAAGAGAAATAACATCCATATTGCACAAAATGATCCATTAGTCATAACTTTATACAGTACTTTTGAATGCGAAGTAGCAACACACGGGCCTGCCAAAGTCGATGCCATTAGCAATAAACTGTTAAAAGGATGAATATTAAGTTTTTGTCCTACTATTTATCTTCTGCATGTTTAAAACATAACAAAATCGGAAAAGGAAATAACTTAATTTTAATATCTTCAGACTTATTAGTATTAGTATATATATCCATAATAAAAGAAGCCAAAATCCCCATATAATATCCTGAAAGAAATAATATATTATCGGCAGACTTAGTATTTATTACGGCAGGTGATCATATCCGGTGTTTATATAATGGCATGTTCGGTGTTTTTCCTTGTATAGTACTACTGGGTTGATCACGCCGAATCACAACTTTCCTTCCAATACGTTATAGTATCCAATCTCCCGGTGTGGCCTACCATACGTTCATTGGGTTTCCCAGTTTGGCCATTAATTTTCCCTTAGAAGGAAAGTTAAATCCTGCTTGTTTCGGTCGGGAAAGGGAGACGTATATAATAGATATATGTTCCGGCGTTTATTTATTTGCCCAATGCAGTAAGGAATAAAAATAATTGCTTGTCCGTTTATTAGCAAGGTTTTGTAATGGAAACATGCAAAGATGGAAGGATAAGGGGCACCTTCCAATCCATACAGCATGCTAATGCCTCACCGACCTGGTGCCGGACAATTCCCCTCCGACACTCATATATATGGTCCGGTTGTGAGTCCACCATTGTCCAATGCCCCCTCGCTCGCTCATCCTGGTGCTAAGACGACTTTCTGCCCGCGGTAATGGCTGCAATGCCGATTTTTGATGGAGTGGACGACGCAGTCGAGTACATCTACAACTACGTCATGGTTTCCTCAGACGAGGAGGAATTAGAGTTTGTTCTGGCAGACCTAAACTCCATCTATACTTTATTTGCACTTGTTAGCTGCAGATCACTATCATTATAGTTTGCATTATCGGCTTCTTATTTTAAACCCGAGTAAAAATCTGTTCTTTCACCTAACCATGGCGATTAGTTGGTCACGTTCATAAGTTGTTGCATGCATGTACTGGTTAGGATCATGCTATCCTTTCTAGGTCCATAATGTTCTTAAGATCAAACGCAGTGGTTGCAAAAAACTGGCCATGCGCTAATATTATCCTTTTACATTATGCCATGATAGTACCATCCACAACACGTTATTTTAAACTACAAATTTTCTTTGAACGGTAGTATATTGCAACGGGTCCTGGTGCATGATACATGTACCATCTACAGATTTTTTCATAACTGTAATACTACAGAAATACATTACAACCTAACATGTCATAATAGATTTGGTTATCTTAAGAAATAGTACTTCTCTCCTCAAATGATAGTACAACTCCAATTAGAAGATACATACATTTCAGACCTTACTAAATTTTTGAAAAAATGTACTATTGTTTGCCCACACATTGAAGTACTACATTTTTTTGATACCCTTATTTTTCTAACAGCTTTGCTATCATGCCGGTTTGTTTGCAGCACAATATGGATAAGGAGCCCTCGTCCATTCTTGATCGAGTTAAGTCTACGGACTATCCAAGACACCATGCGAGCTGATACATGGGTCAATCCGAGGTGCTTCGATCTTGCAGTGCGTAAGCTTACTAGCGACGCGATACAGAGGAACGCAGGAACAGACTTTGTTGGCTCCACGCATATGTTTGATTTGCAATTCCATCGCCTAGCATGGGGGCTGAGTCAGACTGGCTTAGGCCAAGCTGAACGCACCAACTTGTTGATTAACACTGTTATTGTACGGCCTTTGCCGAAATACAACGTGCTCATGACCTCGTCCATTGTAAGGATTTTCATTCTAAAAAATAGGTGTGTATACTACCTGTTCACCATTAACTTTGTATACCTATTGCAGTACCTATTGCCGTTGTATTTGGTGGATTCCTCCTACGGCCTCCTTGCAGTTAATATTGAAAATAGGAGGACTCTCCTGATTGATCATTCCAATGAGTCATTCCTAGGCTCAGAGGACTTTCATGACAAGGAACTTATGAAGGAAGCCCTGATAGTTTTGCAAGAATTTGGCAGTGTATTGCAACAGGGGAGGCCTGGTTTGAATCCCCAACTCGTGGATTGGCCACAAGATCATACCTATATTACAGCCCCGCGGTAACAGTTTAAATTGGTCATGCATATTATAGCCACACTGATATAGGTTCTAACATATGGATTTTTTTGGTCACAGCCTGGACTCTGGATTCAAAGTCCTACAGGAGATGGCTCACCAAGATGATACTCTCGGGCATAACATGTCCAGGACTTCGGTACGTGCATATATAACAAGTTTCTGTCTTCCATAGCTTTGTAATTATAAATTTATGTTCTTCCTATCACGTAGGTCTGTTGTGCAATTCATTTTTCAGCGATTTATTAAATTTTTATTTATGTTTTTCAGGATTCAATACAGCTCAGAAAGCACTTGCTGGTCCAGATGCTGATGATCAAAGGCAATGAAGCAGCTGGAAACATCCCAGCTGAAATTACTGCGTCCTTGAGGTTTTTGGACGAATGACTATGGACTGATGCATATTCAAATGTCGCAAATATAATAAGCTAATAGAAATTTGTTAGGGATCAAATTGAGAATTATCCTTTTGGCAATATGAATAATGTATTGGATTATATATATGTAGGGAATAAACGGTTTGATGGCACCCTCTAGCTTCGTATTCGCTTCAACGTTGTCTGCTTGTTTTGGTTATATCTATATATTTTGGCTTCTATGTATATTTTGTACTTTAATACCCGTGCGGTCAGGAGCAGGTTTGTTGCATGTTACTTTTTGTTGTTTTGTTGTTTTGGATATATTAAACATTTGTTTTGCGACGCACCCTATAATTCCTCGTTTCGTATAACTGTATCCAAGATATGTCAACTAGAACTCGAAATATCACGTCAATGAGAACAGTTCATGAACTACATATTTGGCAATACGAACTATATATAACTAACACGTCAATGCCTACTTATCAACATCAGCGCTAAAAGAAAAGCAGTTGTTGTAAATCATAGGCTTATGGAAAGTATGTACCTCATATTCAAAGCTTATTGAAAGCCAACAATCATTTCCTGCATGCTTTGCCTGCAAATTAAAGTGGAGCTTCACCCTATTGTCATGATGTAATGGACTCAAGTTATCAAAATTTTGTGGATCTTACTCTTACATGAGAAGGCATCAAGGCTCCCCCTGATTGTACATTCACAAAGGTTTGGTTCATTTAAGAACACATTTACACTGAAAACAGACATATGCAATACGATACATTAGTAGCAAGGAAATCCCATGTTACCAGGAGCATGACGAGTTCAAGACAGAAGAAAATATGCCATACCAGTCGAACGATGTGTATTCTAATAGCTTCATGTCGAATGTCTTGTCAACTCATACAAATAACTACCAGATCAGATGTGTGTCTAGAAGCTTAGCTTCATAATAAAAGCTGCCAATCAACACATCAAAAGATAACTACAATGAGTTAATATACAGTCAACCAAACAAGTGACATAAAAGGCCAAAGCATTATTTTTCAGTGAGAAAATAAGTGAACAAAAAATTTATTATAATTTCACCGTATATTTTAATAGACAAATCGCATATTGTAACTATTGTATTTTTATATGCGAAAATTTTATACCTCATAAAAACTATTCAGTAACTTAAAGAAATAGTAAAGAAAAAAAATTGTTTTAAGCAAGTTTGGATCTTTTACATCTTCTCTGATTTTTTAGCAGACGTACTCCGTTGCAATCCTTCGGTGTATACATTAATATGAGTTAGTAAATTAAATATTTCATTTGTCTAGAGATATGATTTTCCTAATAAAGAGATAATGCTTGTACATACAGACGACCACGGGGAGTAGGAAAAGGAAGTTTCTTTTATTTCCTTTTCTGTTGTATTCACAAAATAAGTGGGCTGAAATAATGGAATTGGGAATATATTATCTGATACTGGGATAAATAACAAATACAATAATTTAATTCTTTAGTAAGTTCTGATTTTTACATCTTTTCTAATTTATTAACAGGTGTGCATTTGATGGAAAAAGGAAATATATCTGCACCATCAACAATGGTATATATGGTAGAAAACAATGGTATAAATGGTACGACTATAATCAGCCATGATCTGCTACCCAGTTATTCTCCGCATGGCCTACCTATAGATGTTAACCTCCTCTACCATCCCTCCTCCCCCTCCTTGCTCTTCCTTCGGCCATCACAACAGCAGACCTGGAGGAAAATCACAACAGCATCAAGAAGGCGAGTTCCTCTAGGTACGAACAATTCTGGATCTTTATCTTCTCTAAAAGTGTAATAGTTGTTATATTAGGATCATGTTAGGTTGAGGTATACAATCAAAAGTATGTTTTATCTTGCATTTTCTGTATGTTCCCCTACAAAATTATGCATGCAATTATGAACACATGATTTTCTAAAGCACATTTTATAGCAATAAAAGCATGCATGCAATTCTGAACATGGGAGAAAACAAACAAATAAACAAACACTTCTGAAAAACTTAATATCATGCTGTCAGTGGTTTATTGTGGTGGGCAACAGTACATTCTCAGTGTCTGTTTTCTCTAGCTGGATGGCTTGAAGCATTTTCTCTTTTTCTGGCCAAGTCATCCTTTTCATCGCCTCAACTGCCTCCCTGCAACCAGGAAACAAAACAAAACTGTTTTCAGCCCTTCAATCTAGGCATAGAAGCTGATCATACCTGGAATATTATTAGAAAAGGCTTATTAGAAAAGGCTGAAACATAATTTACCCTCACAAACACAAGCATCTCAATTCAAGAAACAACGGAGGAGTTGGAGTTTCCTTCTTATTAGAAAAGGCTGAAACATAATTTAGGAGCTTACTGGAATACTTTCTCCAACTCGGTGTTTCCAGGGTCCAGTTTCAGTCCGGCTTCGAACGCATCACATGCTTCTTTGTACTCCAAAGATGGACAGCTAGGCAGATTATACGAGTGGAGGTGGTGACATACACACACACAAGTGCAAGTCAGGAAAACTAGCTAGGATTCTCACCTTGAGCGACATGAGAGCAGATCCTTTCCTGTAGTAACCTTTTAACCATTCACGACGCAGTTTTATGCAGGTGTTAGCATCACGCAAAGCCTTATCTGCTTCAGTCATTTGCAGGTAGCAAAGGCTCCTGTTTGCGTACAGCATCGCATCACTAGGGTCCAGCTCAATTGCGTGCATATCAGCAATAACATACAGGTTAACAAGACAATACTGATTCCAAGTATCAGCAATAACATACAGGTTAACAAGAAAATACTGATTCCAAGCATATCAGCAATAACATACAGGTTAACAAGACAATAATGATTCCAAGTATATCAGCAATGACAAACAGGTTTATTTAGTGATGCTTCAAGTTGGTATCAGTATGAACATGAGAACTGAGGTTTCGCAAACCTCTGGACCTATGACTGCTGAAGCTTTATTCTTTTCAAATAAGAGAGGGCTGCTGAAGCCATATTTGTTTGTACTGAAGCCATAACTATATTAGACCAATGTCTCTCTACTCCTAAGGTTTTGTCAGAGTGATATTTTTGCAGACATAAATTAACTTACACATTTATAGCATCCTGCTTCTCAGGATCTGTGTAAGCATAATTATGTTGACTATTGAACAATGCCTACCAACAAGACTCAAATCATTCTGAAAGAAAGATGTTCAAGATAAAACAGCAAACACTTAATGCCTACCAACAAGACTCAAATCATTCTCAAAAACTATATTCAGTAAGAAATGCCTGTTACTTTAGTCACAAAAATTTCAGATGGAGGGTGACTGATGCCCTCGGCCTCTTATCGTCTTGTACTACTAAACAAGTTTCCAAAGGGCAAAGCCGCGTGTACGAATTGATTTAGGAAGTTCACTAGCTAAATGCCCGTGCGTTGCTAGGGGCAACAATATAGATACATAAATTAAAAGAAAAATTCCATTTAGCACTGAGATGACAAATAAATACTGAATAGCAGTATGGGACGTTATCATTGGTGTACCATGTGCATTGTACTCTCGTTGAGGTACCCATTAGCAAAATGATCTGTACAGGGAGCCAAGTTCCTCGATTCGAGATGACATCGAAAACAAGACGCATATATCTTCAGAATGTAAAAGGGAGCCAAGTTCCTCAAATCCAGATCACATCAAATCCAGTGATCAGGTGAGAGCCGATTTAAAGCCAGCATCCACCCATCCATTAAGCACCTACTTCTTTGATCGTCTGGATGTCTAATCTACGCTAACGATCTGCTAATCAAATAATCTGTCCAATTTCTAAACCAAGATGAAAACCTAGCACGCAAACCTTGATAGAGCAATAGTACTTATAAGACAGAAAGAGAAGGGCAAAGGGAGGACTCACGCTACTGCTTCGCTTTCTCCGGCGGCACAGGTCACGCATGCACGGACTCGTTGAAGCTAGAAGGAAAGGGGTCGCCGGCCAACTCCTCCACAGCATCTCTCCGACCGCCACCTGAGCCCAACTTCTGTCCCACCAAGTGCCTCTGTTCACTTGCCTCCTACATCATCAGGCGCCTCTCATGGATGCGTCAGATGCGGCGTCGGGAAGCAGTCGTCGTCCTCGCCGTGCATGTGTGGTTTGGTGACGGCGCCGCGGCACAGAAAGACAAGAGGAACGAGATCAGGAAAGCAAAGATTCAAAGAAGACCAGGAGGGGGCGGATCGGAGCAGCGTGCGTTTAATGGAGTTGTCAGGTATGGGGAGTGGCGTACCAGAGCTGTGGCGTTGCAGATCGGGACGCCTTGCTTCGGATCCACCTGAGACATTGCCGGAGAGGAGTGCCGCCGCGGATCCGACCGGAACGGGACCGGATCGACCACTCGCAGGTGCTCCAGGAAGCTCGCCCCGTCCGTCCCGCTCGGTCGCGCAGCACACAGCACGCAGCACCAAGGTCCGTCAATGCAGGAGATCGATGCGGTGGTCGGTGGGCGAAAGAGTGCGGCTGCCTGGTCATCGACGCGGTCGGCGATGCGGCAGGGGAAGGGGAAAGGGCGAGATGGTTTGAGCGAGTGAGTTGAGAGGAGAGGAGAGAGTGATGTGGATAAGGGGAAAGGGGCGAGGGGGTAGGTAGAATGCGGCGGGGGGAGGGGAAAGGGCTTGCCGCGTCGCTCCAGTGCTTTGCCGCCCGAGAGGCATGCGTGCCAGGTGGGCCGTCGTGCCGGGCCGCCTCGCAACAGCCCTGTTTGGGCCGGCCCATACTTGTTTCGCTGCTGCCTCCCTGTTTCTTCTGCTTTCTATTTCTTTTATTTTCCTTTTTCTCTTTCTTATCTTTTTTTGTTTCTGTTTATATTTCTTTTCCTATACTGTTTTATTCTTTATTTATATCGTTTCCTTTTTATTATAATATACAAAGTTCATTGCATGTTACACAAGTGTTCATCGGTATATTAAGGAAATGTTCATGGTTTTTTACAAAAGTTCAACATCCATTACAAAACTGTTAAACATTTATTAGAAATTGTTCAATGAATACATTGTTTTGAAATTTGTTAAGTGTATATTACACAAATGTTCAATGTGTATTACAAAATTGTTCAACTTATATTACATAATGTTCAATGGGTATTCAAAATTTGTTCAGATGATATATTCGTATGTTTTTAAAAAATCATGTATATTAAAAAAAGTTCATTCTATAATGAAAAAAGTTCATTGTATGTCAAGAAAATGTTCAACGTATATTACAAAATGTTTAGTGTGTATTTTTTAAAAAATTTCAAAATAAGTTCGATACTTAATAGGTCGCTCCGCAAGCCTATCACTAGGTTTCTTTAAGACATGTGGTTAGTTTCGGGCCTATCACTACGCGGCTGGAGCTCGTTACCTCCAAATGGGCCGGCCCAGTCGCCCCTGCCTTCAGCATTATAATCAAAAGAATTTTTTATCACAGAGAAAATAGTTGTGTTAGTTTCACATTATATGATGCAACAAAAAATACTATTTATATTTCAGCATAGCTATAAAGTGATGGGTTCCAACATACGCACTGATGTAACGATGACAGACCACACTGAAACACCACGAGAAGAGGTGCATATAGCTAACCTTCCTCTCTATGTATATTATAGATGATAATATGAAAGGTCTATTTTTATATTTTTGGTTTTTTCAGAATATAGGAGACATGGATATGGACTTTGGAGATGCACGAAAAGAATCCATTGAGGGTTCAGATGCAATGTCGCTGAAAGGGGACGAAAATTCACAACATAATAATGTCGAAGAAGTTATATCTCATAACAAACCAAAAAAGATGCTAATTTACATGTTATCCCACAAGGTATTTTTTTAATATTATTATCAATCTTTTTTTTGTGATATTGCCTTTTGTATTGAACTAATCTTGCTCATTTTGATTGTTAAGTTGGCTCGTATTTTTTAGAATTCGACAGACTATGTTTGTACCGCTAGGGATATTACAGTCATCGAATCAATCAAGTCTGCCCCGAAGAATACCCAGTTCATAGACATTGGAGATGCCTTGTTATCAACCGACGATTTGGAATGCCTTATTAAAGATGATATGTTCTTACATGACGGTGTAAGACCAATTGCACAAACTTTGAAATTAATAATACGAACAATATATAATATCATAAAATATAAATATAATCTAAATGCCCATTACAGGTGATAAATGCTTACATATATTGCATGCTTGCTCACGACCATCTACAAGACAGGGCGGGTGAAAAGGTACACATTATTAGCATATTTGTATCGGGCCAGATAAAAGAAGACGGGGAAAGAGACATAGACCCATCAAAATATCGTCGCATCGTGCGTCATGTTAATAGTTATCTACAACAAGATATGGTTAGTTTTTGTCTCGTAATCCATGCATATAATTATGGATTGTTTTTATTTAGTTCATATGTTTAATGTTTTATTAATAACTATATCTAATTGTGACTGTGACTTGTATCTTATTTACACCAGTTATTCATTCCGATTAACATGCCGGGCTACCATTGGTATCTAGCAGTTGCCAACGCCAAAAAACGAGAGATCCAAGTATTGGACTCACTTGGTGAGAATGTCAAACGCAATGACCTTGCTACTACGGTAAATATCTATTTCTTTTCTCATCTTAGCATTTATTTTGTTTGACTTCATCCTTAACATTTCTCATATATAAAATAGTTGCTAGGGCTCGAGAAATGGCTGAAACTTGTAGAGCATAGTCCGGAGTTTATCAAAGCTCATAAGTGGCCTGATCTCAATGTTACAAAATGGACGGTTGTAGAGCAAATTCAGGAGGCAATACAAACCGATGGGTAAGCACTTGTTACAATGGTTTGTTTTTAGATTCATCTGTGTGATATTCTGAAGCATTATTTTATAATATTATAGCGTATCATGTGGATTGTTTATGCTAAACTATATGGAATACTGGACACCGCATGGACTGTCAGACCAGTTTACGCAGGTATTTCAGTTTTATACATTATCTCATAATGTTTTATCAGAATATCTTATAAATTGTTTTCATATTTTTTTGTAGGAGGATATGAAACATTTTCGACAAAAATTAGCAATTATTTTGCTCGATTCAGAGCTTAATAAGTTAAAAGGATGTCCCATGTACCATCAACCTCTCAACGAAGAAACTTTAGCTAATTCTGATCTTGAGATCCTGGATAATCCATCTGACGTGGTCGAAGAGAAACGTCCCGCCCCAATCACTATCATTCCCACGGACCAACGTGAAATACTTGCCGGCCTCTGCAACTACATCATGTCGATCAATGATGCTGGATGTTTGGAGTAAGTATCATGTATCAATATTTAATGTGCGGATGTATATTATTGTTCTTCTTACCATCCAAATTACAGGAAGGTATGGGTCCGGAGCTCCACACCCGATCCAATGAGCTTAAGTCTTAAGAAACTTCAGTGCATACTTAACATGGAGCAGCCCATGGACAATGATTGCTTCAACACCGCCGTGCTTATGCTGGCATGTGACGAGGGAGTATTGTTCACAGACCCTCCTATACACTACATGGATCTACGATTTTGTGTAAGTTACCGTAACTCTTCATTCTAGGTGCCATTAGTATCAACATGTTGAAACAATATTCTTTTTCTTTTACTTAGTCCATGCTGCTAGAGTCAACACGAGGTCAGAAATTTTGTGAGAAGGAAACTATCCAAACGTTGGCAACATTATTTGATAGCTGGCCTGGGATGGAGACCGACATCTCATCTTGCAATAAGGTAAATAAAATATTTTGACCATTGTTATCATGGTTTGTTTTTGTTTCTAATAGCTCCACTTGTAGATTTATCTTCCCTATGCATCCATCGGCCGATACATCCTGTACATCATCGACAAAGAGGCACGTCGTCTATATATTATGGATCCTATTCAATCATCACAATCGTCAGAGGATAAAAACTTGAGGCATTCACTGAAATTAAAAAGTTTTTCAAGGGATTTCAAAGAAGCACTCGAAATAAAGCTGTCTGGGTGGAATTTTGATATATCTAAATGGCATCGTTTATTTCCGGCCGGTGTTCCAACGAGTATAGACGGGTAATGAATTCATAACAAGAATATTTACTTTTGTTATCATTATATTATTTATAATATTAATTGAAAGTTTTCCAGGAATGTGTCTGGCTATTTTGTTTTTCATTTTATGCTCTGGTGGAACGGTAAAGAATTGGTCAAGCCGGTTTGCGCGGTGAGTATTGCGGGTTGCATGTTTTAAGACCTTCTCCGTGAATTTTTCATACTAAGTACATTTATTTTTTCTGCAGGATGGGTATGAATTGAGGAAGCATTTTTTATTATACTTGCTAAAACATCGCGGGAATGAAGCTAGAGGAAACTTTCCTGATATTGTGAAAGAATTTCTTAACCGCATCATCTAGATATTAGTATTTTTGTAATAGATGTTAAGTTGTAACATCACTCAGCTTGTTACATTGCAATAATGGACTTCAGTTTGTGTTATATTGTTTGTATGTGTGGATTTTAACATGTAACTCTGGTAAACTATTTCAAGAGCCCGTGGCAACGCACGGGCACTCTACTAGTGTTTGCAGTTGTACAATATGCATCAAACCAATAAGGAAAATACATTTATCTCTTCATATAAACTGACCAACTCTTTTCCTGGTAAAGCATTTCAATTTTCGGTAACTTCTACTGTGCTAAAAATTTACCCTTGCTCAACAGACTATGGTGTTGACAAGTATGACACTGGAGAGCGCTTTGGGCATTTCGGAATCGCTAATGAGGATGCAGTATTATCAATTTGCAATAGCCTATGTCGATGCTGTGAAATTATATTCTATGATATGATAGATGCAAATTTTTATTATTTAGATCATGGATGCAAATGCAGGTGTACAAGTTGGCTGTGCATGTTAAATCCAAGGGTGGCAATATCACTCGTGTACCTGGTCATGTCAAGGGAGGATATATTCACTATTATTGCCTTTGCACAGGACCTGATGGCTACAGGTTTGCCCGTATCCAGAGGGCTGAGATACATGAACCTCTTTGTCAAGTCATGCTTCGTGTTGGTGATCTTGAGCGTTCTATCAAGTTCTATGAGAAAGTATTTTTTGCTTTTCTAAGGCTGGGTTATTCCAAAAGTTGGAGATGCTAAATATTTTTTTGTATCTCTAGGGGAGCAGTCTCATTCTCATACATGATGATTTATTGTTTGTTTCCATGCAGGCCCTTGGGATGAAGCTACTAACGAAGGACGTACTTGATTATAAGGTACCTTCTGTTCTAAGATATTTTTTAGATGTAGTGTTCTTTCATCTTAGTAGACTGAATATTTAGGAGGACTTGAGCAGCGCGGCTTGCGACGGAGAGGGAGGGGTGGGAGGAGAGGAGGCGGAGCAGGGTGGGCACCGCCGAAGACGGCCGCAGAGCACGCACCATCTCGTCAAGCGAAGCGGACGATTTTTGCTGTTCGTTTACTTCCTGATGATCACGCTGGGCGCAGCCAAGGGGACTACAATCGACCAGGCCAAGTTTGACGACACACTACTAGGCAAAAGCCTATACACAGAGGCATAGCAGTAGCGGGTTAAAATAGGGCGCTACTGCTACTTTGTAGTAGCGCGTTTCAGAAAAGCGCGCTATAGCTACAACTATAGTAGCAGCGCGTGCGCAGCAAAAAGCGCTACCACTATAAATCCCACCGTGTTGGCGGTAGGCTAGGAATAGTAATAGCGGTTCCGCGCAAAGCGCGCTACCACTATGGTCATTGTTGCAGCGCGTTTCCTGCGTAGGGCGCTACTGCTAAGAAAGAAAAGAAAAATGAAACAAAGAAAAGTAAATGAAAATGAAAGAAGTAGGAAACTGAGAAATGAAAAAAAATGTAAGGATAAACAAAAGAAATAACTGCTTTCTATATCAGTAGCGTGTTAGCTATAGCGCGTTTTCAAAACAGCGCTACTGCTAGTTCGACTTAACCACCCGCGGGCTCAAAATTTTGCTAAGTCCTCCTTTTGCCCCCTCTCCCCCCTGTACCCCTAATTCCTCTGCCGCCGCCCGAGCCTGCCCTCACCGCCGCCGCCTGAGGCCGCCCTCAACCTCACCGCAGCCGCCCGCCGCCGCTCTCGACCTCACCGTCGTCGCCTGCCGCCGCTCTCGACCTCACCGTCGCCACCCTCGACCTCACCGCCGCTGCCCGAGCCCGCCCAGGACCGCCGCCTCAGCAGCCTCGGGTCATGGCCCATGGCGGACGGTGATGGACTGGTAGCAGCATGGGACGACGGTGCCGGATCGGGACGACAACGCGTGGGAAGGCTGGTAGCGCGGGTAGGGCTGAGCCCGGCAAATGGCGGAGGTCGATCGGTGCAGCGGCTGCATCTGATCCATTGGGTGTGCGTGTGCGTGCGTACTAGGTCAGCCCGTCGTGCGTGCGTGCGGGGCGACGCTCTACAGTTCGAAAATTGGAAGAGCGTTATGTTTTTTTAGACAAAAGAAGAGCAACATGTGTGTGGGCTGGGCTACAACCTGGGCCCATATCGAATTCTATATAGATAGGTAACAGCTTTGGAAAAACTCCACGCCCCGGGCCTGGGCCCTGGGTGCCTGGGGCCCAGCTCCGCCCCTGCCCTTCACAATGCTCCATCTTGTACATATGCTAAGGCTGCCATGTAGGTAAAAAAAATCTGATGTGGCAAGGTAATAAAAAGAAGAGATATGAGTTTATGACCCTAGAATAAAATAGTTTAGTTGCTAAAGCATTAAATGAATAAAATAGTTTAGTTGCTAAAGCATTAAATGAGGGGAGCTTAGCAACAACAAATAAAGCACCTATGCATTGTGAACATTAGTTGCTAAACTTTTTAATACGCTTAGCACCTTATCTAAGGAGTGCGGTGTTTCGGTGCTCAGACTCATTTGCATCCGACCAGAAAAAAATCACAAAAAATTCAAAAGAAAAAATAAAAAATTCCAATTTTTTTTGCATGGTAGACAATTTATCACGTGAGGTCCGCTCCAAATTTTAGGTCATTTGGACTTCTGAGCAGCTCTCAGCAAAAAAGACAAATTGAGTTAGAATAGTGCATGAACAGTATACATGTTTCTATGATCCAATCGCCTCAGCAGCCTCGGGTTCAAGACCGTATAGATATCCCCGGTGCGGAAAAATAGCATATCTCCGGTCAACCAATCCTACCTGAAGCAGCGCTAGGGGCTAGATTCGGCGATCTAAGGATACTTCATGACGATGTACTGCGGATAGAGAAAGGCCTCATCGCCTCGAAAGATCCAGGATACCCACTCTACGTGGTTAACGTTCCGCGGCAATTGTCGTACGTCGACACATTCCCCGCGGAGAAGTTCTTCCTTCGATTCGATTACATATTCAACATGTTTCACGTGAAGAAGCTGGATTTTACGTTTGTCCGTCTTTATGCCTTGCATATGAACTACCTCATCGGGGTTGAGCAGATACCTCATATCTGTGTCGCTGACCCGTACTTCATGCACGAGGGCTTCTTGGGAGTCTGCGCAAAGCGCCGTGAATACGCGAGGGAATACATCGTCAATTTCATGCTCGCCAATAAGGACAAGGAGGCGATTCTCGTGCCTTATCATCCCTTGTAAGTCATCCGCGCGGATATCCTTCCTTCGATTTCAATCATTCATTTGCACGGTGGAGGCTAATTAATTTGAGGTGTACTTATTTCGCGCCGTCCTCATCATCCTCTACCCCCGATACTCCCACACTCTTTACTTGGACTCGTCGAAGAACATTAACAAAAAGGATTACACCCACATCAAGTCTGTTCTCGATAGTGCTATGTTTTACTATGACGCACGGGGTGGAGAGGTCAAGGACAAGAAGAGAAGGGACGGCAGGCCCGCCTTCGGCCATAAGACCAACTTCTGCTGCATCCAGTAACCGAGTGGTTCTCTTAATGATGGATTCTATGTCCTACACCACATGCTGGAGTATAGACGGGATCACCAGAACCTTCGCGATGCCCATATTCTGCAATGGGCAAAGAACATAGGAGATATCGAGGATCATCGACTTCGAGCTGAGTTCTATCACATTCTGCGCGAACTTGCCTAAATCATCATGAAGGAGGTCGTCGGAAAAACAGGGATGTTCTACGAAGAAGAACAAATGTCGCGGGAAGACGTCCGAACACGGGTAGCCGCTCAGCGTCTCGACCTGAAGCCTTTCACGAGGCTCGAGGACTATCTCCCTGACTTGGATGGATGGCACTACATGTTGGAGTGATTGTCAATATATGACAATGTGTCCGTTTAATCCATACTTTTTGTATGATGAAACTTTGAGTTATGCACGACGAAACTTTATTTGTAATGTAATTAAACCGTCCTCCTCGACTAGCGACGATCACTCTAGTTAGGGCATTTTGGGTACGATCAACTTTGTTATTTATGCTTATGATATGTTGCTTCTATTTTTGCCAAGTCTGTCTCTTTCTGTTGCTCAACTATATATGTTGCATATCATCGACTCATGTGACGATGCAGGTGCATAGATCATCGACGGCGAAGAAGTGCTACGCCAGGAGTATATATACGACGAGTGGCCGGAGTGTCAGGCCCAGGTGTACAGGTTTCCGGTTTCCGAGCGACAGGCAGTAGTTAGTTTAGGTTCACGCTAATGCGAGAGAGGCATACGAACTCATGTACTGCATAGTTCCGCTCTCGCTCAAAGTGATAGCTCTTCTCGCGTATATCATTCTTTAGATGGATGATGATGTAGTTGCAAGTAATCGAGACTTCTATCGCTATTTTCGAGATGATGATGAGAGACCACTTTGTGTTGGATGATGATTATGATGATGACATGATTTGATGAGACTATTTGTATGTATATGCTATGATTACATTTGTATGTGTATGATATGCTAAAGATTATTGTATAAAGCCTATTCAAATACAAAACAAATATGCAGAAAGAAAAAAGAAACTAATAAAACTAGCAGTAGCGAGGAGAACAAAGTTAGCAGTAGCGCTCCCTTACCAGTAGCGCTTCCTGCTAAAAAGCGCTGCAGATATTAGCAGCAGCGCTCTACACTAAAGTGCACTACTGCTAGCCATGTATAGCAGTAGCGTGGGACGACGGGCACTACAGCTACACGTTAGCTGTAGCGCCTTATCAGTAGCGCGTCGTCCCGCGCTACTGATAGGCAAAATACCCGCGCTACTGCTAGGGTTTTCTCTAGTAGTGACAAGGTTGATTTATCTGACATTCCATTCCCTCCTACTCCGTCTCTATTTTTTTTTGTCAGCATAATAATTCGGTGCTCCAAATTTGCACATGATAAGGATTTAGCTATTGAACACAATTAAGTGGCTTCCTATGAATAGTTGCAATCCAGCAGCTTGCCTTGTGATATGAATGAAGGGGAAATATATCTCTTTGCCCTCTGTGTTTGTGTTAACTTGAGCTGGCTGGTGCTATGTAGTCGTTTTAAGTCGTCGGGTGAAGTTCACGAAACCTGCCACATACTCCGTACTTTTTTTATTTAAATCGGGTCCTATCATAAGTATTTTTGTTGGACGTTGCACGAACCACAAAACCTGGGATTAATTGTGCATTCCAAAACCTAGTCTTTTGTGACACGTGAGCTGTAAAACCTAGGTTTTGTGAAATTCACTCACATAATTTGTGCTTCCTATAAGACTGGGTATATATCTCTGTAATAAGAACACAAAAAGGATGTATAAGCTGAAGAATGTATACATATTACAGTCTCTTGTGCTAGTAGCTCAAGAATGTATAACCTCCTTTATTTGTTTCAATGTGTTGACCCTTTTGTAGCTTTCAGGTTTGTTCTATATGCTGACCTGTTGCCATATTCATATGTCCAGTGACAGGAACTTGAAAGGCACCGCATAATTTGACCAGCACTCAACTTAGTGCTAGATGAAGCGGTTGAGTCTGAAAGAGGTACTTTCTGCTTCCTTTGGTTCTTTTGTATAATGCTTGGTATTGCTTATTGAAGTTGGCAAGAGCTAGGGACTTAGGACATAATTTACATGCACATTTTATATCTCGATTATTTGGGCAGTTAGTATTTGCTAGCTAATTGGTTAACTAAAATTCGGCTAAGGGATAAGATAAGTGTCGTAGGATTTTTTTTCTAGTCTAATGATGATTCTTTCTCTGGGGCCAAGTGCCTTGTAGCGTGGGACCAGGTTTGTATGCCCAAACTTGCTAGAGGTCTTGGAGTTAAAAGCCTGAGAGCACAAAACTTTTGCCTTATGTTGAAATTTGCATTCAAATTTTTGCACGCTCCTCTCTTCCCTTGGAAAGATTGGATTCTCAACCACTCTCCACTGCATATAGGGCTAGGTAAAAATGCTTCCTTCCTTGGGAAAGCCATTTTTAAACACCTCTCTGCTCTTCGCGAGATCTCACATGTTTCCGTTGGATCGGGATCCTCCACATATTTTTGGCTAGATCGTTGGGTTCTCCCCGAACCCCTGTGCACTGCTTTCCCTTCCCTCTTTTCCCACCACACAAAACCAAATGCTCCTGTAGCTAATATTATGATGGATGGGATTGATCTGGTCTTACGTAGCCTGCTAACCTTAACTGCTTCCAATGAACTTGCTTCCTTGAGACTTCTGTTGCAGGATGTGAGACTTTCATGGACAAAACAAACATGCTAAAGATTATTGTATAAAGCCTATTCAAATACAAAACTAATATGTAGGAAAAAAAACAGAAACTAATAAAACTAGCAGTAGCGAGGGGAACAAAGTTAGCAGTAGCGCTCCCTTACCAGTAGCGCTTCCTGCTAAAAAGCGCTGCAGATATTAGCAGCAGCGCTCTGCACTAAAGCGTGCTACTGCTAGCCATGTATAGCAGTAGCGTGGGACGACACGCGCTACTGC
Organism: Aegilops tauschii subsp. strangulata; assembly: GCF_002575655.3. Classification (NCBI taxonomy): domain Eukaryota; kingdom Viridiplantae; phylum Streptophyta; class Magnoliopsida; order Poales; family Poaceae; genus Aegilops; species Aegilops tauschii. The sequence continues at coordinate 395,516,621 of NC_053035.3, forward strand.
TACACGTTAGCTGTAGCGCCTTATCAGTAGCGCGTCGTCCCGCGCTACTGATAGGCAAAATACCCGCGCTACTGCTAGGGTCTTCCCTAGTAGTGACAAGGTTGATTTATTTCACATCCCATTCCCTCCTGCTCCGTCTCTAATTTTTTTGTCAGCATAATAATTCGGTGCTCCAAATTTGCACATGATAAGGATTTAGCTATTGAACACAATTAAGTGGCTTCCTATGAATAGTTGCAATCCAGCAGCTTGCCTTGTGATATGAATGAAGGGGAAATGTATCTCTTTGCACTCTGTGTTTGTGTTAACTTGAGCTGGCTGGTGCTATGTAGTCGTTTTAAGTCGTCGGGTGAAGTTCACGAAACCTGCCACATACTCCGTACTTTTTTTGTTTAAATCGGGTCCTATCATAAGTATTTTTTTTGGACGTTGCACGAACCACAAAACCTGGGATTAATTGTGCATTCCAAAACCTAGTCTTTTGTGACACGTGAGCTGTAAAACCTAGGTTTTGTGAAATTCACTCACATAATTGGTGCTTCCTATAAGACTGGGTATATATCTCTGTAATAAGAACACAAAAAGGATGTATAAGCTGAAGAATGTATATATATTACAGTCTCTTGTGCTAGTAGCTCAAGAATGTATACCCTCCTTTATTTGTTTCAATGCGTGGACCCTTTTGTAGCTTTCAGGTTTGTTCTATATGCTGACCTGCTGCCATATTTATATGTCCAGTGACAGGAACTTGAAAGGCACCGCATAATATGACCAGCACTCAACTTAGTGCTAGATGAAGCGGTTGAGTCCGAAAGAGGTGCTTTCTGCTTCCTTTGGTTCTTTTGTATAACGCTTGGTATTGCTTATTGAAGTTGGCAAGAGCTAGGGACTTAGGACACAATTTACATGCACATTTTATATCTCAATTATTTGGGCAGTTAGTATTTGCTAGCTAATTGGTTAACTAAAATTCGGCTAAGGGATAAGATAAGTGTCGTAGGATTTTTTTTCTGGTCTAATGATGATTCTTTCTCTGGGGCCAAGTGTCTTGTAGCGTGGGACCGGGTTTGTATGCCCAAACTTGCTGGAGGTCTTGGAGTTAAAAACCTGAGAGCACAAAACTTTTGCCTTATGTTGAAATTTGCATTCAAATTTTTGCACGCTCCTCTCTTCCCTTGGAAAGATTGGATTCTCAACCACTCTCCACTGCATATAGGGCTAGGTAAAAATGCTTCCTTCCTTGGGAAAGCCATTTTTAAACACCTCTCTGCTCTTCGCGAGATCTCACATGTTTCCGTTGGATCGGGATCCTCCACATATTTTTGGCTAGATCGTTGGGTTCTCCCCGAACCCCTGTGCACTGCTTTCCCTTCCCTCTTTTCCCACCACACAAAACCAAATGCTCCTGTAGCTAATATTATGATGGATGGGATTGATCTGGGCTTACGTAGCCTGCTAACCTTAACTGCTTCCAATGAACTTGCTTCCTTGAGACTTCTGTTGCAGGATGTGAGACTTTCAGGGACGCCCGACTACAGGACGCTGCTCAATGGCTCCTCCTTCACCACCAAAGGAGCCTACGATGCGTTGGCCTCTTAGCTTGCCGATCACACGCTTGCATGCATATGGGATGCCCGCGTGCCTAGCCGGGTGCGTGTCTTCGGCTGGCTCCTCTACCTCGACAGGCTAAACACCAGGGCCAACCTTCATCGCAAGACTCTTCTGGAGTCTTCATCATGCCTCCGATGCGGGCCCGCGCCAGAGGATCGTGCTCACCTCTTCTTCACCTGCCCAGCTGCTCGGTCTATTTGGGACGCCATTGGTTTTCGTCCTCGTTTCTCCCCTTTTGCAGCGCTTTGGACACCCCCGTCCCATAGGGGCCTTCCAGTGACCGTGTGGCCTCTCATTGTGCTGCTCATCACATGAAAAATATGGGATGGTCGGAATGCTAAAACATTTAGGGACATAGATACTCCTGCCTCATATGTTCTTAGAGGCATTATCTCTCACCTCACCCTATGGTCCCACCGCCTCAGAAAGGGGGATGACAAAGTCCACGCCGGCTTGTGGCGGGACTTCTTTTCTTCTCGCCTTATCTAGTTTGTAGAAAACATTTCCTTTTGAAATATATTCAGATGGGGAGCCTCCCCCCCCCCCCCCCCCCCCCCCCCCCCCCTATTAGAACTCTGAGCTAAGTGTACACGGAGCATGGGATTCTTTGTTCTGCAAAGAAGTAGATCATCCATCAACCATAATAGTGCTACATTTCTCAGTAAGTATGTGCATGCTGCGTATCCTGATGGAATATTGTTAAGTTAGTTTTTACCGCGCTGAACAGAATGAAGTTATCAGGGAAAACCAGACAGCTTGGCTTCATTGTAAGTATTTGTTTTCTGACAGTTTTGATTTTATACCTTTGTCATTCCTCTATTATTTGAGTGATGATGCGATAGGGGAGCTGTCAGGTTGTTAGCAATAAATGAATTCAGAAAAGGTAGGCTCAGCCTATCTTTCTAGTAGATTATCCTCTAGGATGAGTAGTCAGTCCTCCTGTGGTTACCTGAAGAAACGTAAGAAACTACGTACATAATTTGAGGTCTCAGCTAAATAATTCACTTTTGGTATATGTGTCGTTGCGCCCTGTTTACAACTACAGGTCTGAACTTCATGTGTCCTGTTGTGTTTTTTTGCAGGTGTGCAGGAGCACGGCGGTCATGCTGGTCTCACCATGAGATCGCGAACCCTTTCCTCGCCGATGGGGCATAAGCTTTCGTGCATTGGTTGGTTATTTAGAACCGTGCTGCTGCGAACGACGTTTTAATTTTCACTGCACAACTTCAAATCTTGACCCTTGGTTGCTAAAGTGCTGCTGCTAAGTAACTCTGTTTTTTTTCCTCTTCTCCGATACCACTCCGATTGAGTTATTACGGTGTGCCTCTGTTGTGTGCATGTTTAGACTAGAACGAGGCACCGTGAACACACACAGTCCCTGTCCCTGAGGCTTGAGGGAAAAGTTTGAAACTTGGTAACGATGAAACAAAATAGAAAGTTGTGATGAAATCGAATGAAATTATCATTCCATGCATAACCAGAATTGATGCGCCCACTATTGTTGAAAATGAAATCCTAAGATGGGATTACTGAACTTGCGGCATTGGTTGCTGATCCCCTGAAGCTTATACGTATACGAATGAAATGGAAAGTTTTTTTTGAGGGGAAATGCAATGGAAAGTTTAGCCTGTACACAAGCCAATTTCTTCCTTCCTTGAGGTATGGCGATGCAACTACTACAGGATACAGGTACGAGTGAGTAATAAGACAAAAACAACGTTTCACAAGTAGTAGTTGAAGATAAAACCACGATTTCACAAGTAGAGCTAGCTAGGTTTGTATAAGAATTGAAGGCGGCAGGCCGGGCCATAGGCCGGGCAAAAGGGGCGACCGCCCCGAGCCCCAAGAGGGGAGGGGGCCAACTAAAACTTACACTAGTAAGAACTATATAAGTATACATTACATATGAAAGATTATTAAATGGATAAAATAGAGCCTCAATTTGCAGAAGCATAAGTTCACACCACATAATGATAAATTATACCACGCTTAGGCAAACCAATCCGACTGACGAAGTTAAGTTCAAATACATTAGTCTCTCTTTACGATGCATGTCTTACTATCATAATGAAAATTATGATATCTGGATTTCAATGTTTAAACCAATGCACAATTTTTAATTCGATAAACGTGTAGGCATCTCATTTGCACCAAAATCAAACCAAGTGAATCTGGACGAGCATGTTAGGTAATTGAATCATTAGGACAACATTTTTGGTTCTTCGAATGACTAAACCCAACATGCAAGCCACATTTTCTATGCCCTAGAAGTTTCCATAAATATGACTGCCTAATATATACTAGAAATCGCTATAAAAATATTTGTTAGTGTGTCTATAATTTATAAATCTCTATCATAATATTTAATATAATATTACAAGATATATGAACACACGCATGTATATGCAAATGTGTATACACTACATCGTTTATGCAATATTAGAAAAATAAATATGAAACCTTGTCTTACCAATAAAGAAAAAAAATTGATACATCATAAAAAATTTATTTTGTAGAATTAAAATTTTCAATTATATACATTACAGCTGCATACCAATGAATAATATAACTGTTATTTGAAAACATTTTATGTGGCTAAGTAAGAAAAAAATATTAATTACAATTGTACTATGGTAAACTTAGTTTAAAATAAGTATAAAAGTTTAATATGAAAAACAATTGATTTACATTGCCTCGGGCCCAAAAATACTTTGGACCGGCTCTGGAAGGCGGGATAGAATTCAGAGGAGCAGCCATTTGATTTCTCATTAGCTAAATAAAATGATTAAGTATGACAGAGTCCACAAGCGGTCGATCAGAAGAGGGGAATTGTTGGAGTTAGCACTAAGCAATTCTTGGCCACACCGCCAGCAATGTCTGTTGGTCGGCGTCCTGTCGTGTTCGATCGGGAACAAACAACGAACGCTCTGACTAAGCTAGCTAGCAGAGCAACGAAGAAGAAAATAGACACGAACATGCATGCTGGAGCAGACAGATCAACAGGAAACAAACGCACGACTGCCCCTTCCTTTGCTTCACTTGAGTCGTCCAACTTATAGGCCGACGGCTTCGGACGACGTGGCGGCTTGACGACCAAGTGATTGGGCTCCCTTGATGAACGTGACCTTGGGTATCGGGGCGACTCAGATGGAGTAGGACTGCTTCTGTCTCAGCAACGTGAAAGTGAGCTCGGCGGGTTCCACGTCGACCAACACCAAACTGGGCATGGCCACCGCCACCTTGTACACCTCCGGTTTGCAGGTTGGTCAGTGTCCTGACCACGAGCTGCTGCTGCTGGAACAAGGTCACGACGATGCTTGGATAGTTGAGTTGTTCTTGGGGCACACCTTCATGATCGGAGCACAGACCGGAGCTGTTGCGGCTAACGGGCCGCATCGCCATCTCGCCCAAGTTGGAGCACAAGTAGCCTATGTACTGTGCTTTGTTGATGCCGTAGGCCAGGCCAGGGTCCATGGCCCTGGCCAAGTCGACGTGGCCAACGCCTGTCGCGTAGAGGGCAGCAGGATGTGCCCCCCGCTGTTGTCTCGGGTGGAGGCTGTCATCATCAGCGCTGACCTGCAAATCGATCCAAAAAGCAGCAGCATGATCGAATATTAGATACTGTAACAAGTACTCGTACTAGCTAGCAGCTCGGGAACAAAGGGAATTATATGATTGCTTGCATAACGTTGTGTGTGGTAACGCAGAAGCGGGAATATATTTTTTCCATTATCAAAAAAATATACTCCTATATGATGATTGCTTGCATTGGCCGGCGGAATTACGTACCTCATGATGGCCGGACCCCGCGTCGGATGCACCCTCTTTAGAAGTGCCATGAGCCCGCTCACATGGGGCGTGGCCATCGAGGTGCCCGACTTGAAAGCCAACGCCTCTGGGCGAGGATGTTGAGCCCCGGAGCCAGCAGATCCGGCTTGAGGACGCCGGGGCTCAACTTGCTCAAGCCACGCCCCGACAAGTCAGCCACCGTAGCGCCGGCGATGAATCCTGCGTGCCGGCATCCCAGTTGACGAGGGCATAGCGTATCGGCCCGCCTGACGCGAACTTCTTCAGGATCTCACTCTGCTTGTGGGTCACTTGAATGACCTGACTCAATGGGCCGAAGTCGTGCAAAACAATGGTATATCCAACCTTTTCTGGTTGTACCAAGACAACGAGACCTCCTCGCTGGCGCCTTAAGCACCAGTAGACGAAACCAGCGCTCACGCGGCTCTCTACGTGGGCCGGCCCGAGAATGAGCGGACGAGCTCACGCACCACACGTGCTTCCCCTCGATCGCTAAAAAAAAGCTCGATCGTCTCGTGGTTGACTGATAGTGCTAGACCGGTTAAGCATTGACTTTAGAGATTTTTTCTTCAAAAATTCAGAAAATAGAATTCAAGAATAAAAATGCTCACGGATTATAAAAAAGTTCACTGATTTTCAAAAAAGTTCATCAAACTTTACAAAAAGTTCATGAATTTGATAAAAGTTCACCGATTTTGAAAACAAATCATGAATTTTTTTAAAAAAGTTCATCGGTTTGGAAAAAGTTCACACATTTTGAGAAAAGTTCATTGATTTTGAAAAAAGTTCATCCACTTTCCATAAAAAAAAGTTCACGAATTTGAAAAAAAAGTTCATCGATTTTGAAAAAAGTTCATCGATTTTGAGAAAAGTTCACGAATTTGAAAAACAAGTTCATCGTTTTTGAAAAAGTTCATCTACTATCAAGAAAACGGTTCACGAATTTCTTTCGCAAAAAAAAGTTCGCGACGTTGAGAAAAAGGTAAAAGGGACAGAGAAAAAAATGAAGAAAGAAGAAGAAAAGGCCAAACAAACCATGTTGTAACACTTGAGGTTAGTTGGTCGGGTGGTTATGTTGTTGAAGTCCTAAGAATCCCGTCGCGGGTTCGAATCCTGGGTGGCACGCACTTTTTCTCTTTTTATAGAAACAGAGAACGAGCATATGGGCCGGCCCGCTATAGAAACCTAGCATACAGGGGGGTGTGCGCCGTGTACCAAAATGCCTATATTCGTACGAATAGGATTTGGCCAAGACAACGGCCGAAGCGTACAATCTCACAAGTGTACGGGCTAACTGTTGGATTATGAATGGGCTTAGGCCTATATAAGACACTAATCCCTGGCTAATCTTGAGGCCCATGTATGAGATGGCGGGTGGTGGGAAGTTTTAGTCCCATCTTGCTAGTTGAGGAGAGCTGAGACCCCTTTATAAGGGTTGCTCCACCACTTGTTATTGGGAGCTTGGGAAGATGAGTGGTACACGTGCGCTCCTCCTCCTATCGTAGTCCTTTCGATAAGTAAGAGCGGCGGAGTCTCGTCCCGAAAGCTTGCTTATGATTTTTCTTCGGACGAAAGACTTCATATAGCAGAAGATGGCCACCAGGGGGCCCACGAGGCAGCTGGTGGGTGGCCCCCCTCTGGTATTTCTTCCGCTCAATATTTTTTATATATTCTAAAAATAACTTCCGTGGAGTTTCAGGACTTTTGGAGTTGTGCAGATTAGGTCTCTAATATTTGCTCGTTTTCCAGCCAAGAATTCCAGCTGCCGGCATTCTCCCTCTTCATGTAACCCTTGTAAAATAAGAGAGAATAGGCATAAATATTGTGACATAATGTGTAATAACAGCCCATAATGCAATAAATATCGATATAAAAGCATGATGCAAAATGGACGTATCAACTCCTCCAAGCTTAGACCTCGCTTGTCCTCAAGCGGAAGCCGATAACGATAAATATGTCCACATGTTTAGAGGTAGAGGTGTCGATAAAATAAAATATGGACATGAGGGCATCATGATCATTCTTATAACAGCAACATATATGGATATTGTCATATGATTTCTTATGCTCAAGTAATAATCTATTCGCAATGTCAAGTATGAATCAGAAACTTCATTGAGAACTAACAAACTATAATCTCAGTCATTGAAGCAATTGCAATTTATCATAACATTAGAAAGAGTCTATGTCAGAGTTTTTCAGCAAGTCCACATACTCAACTACTCCCTCCGTCCCATAATATAAGAACGTTTTTGACACTATACTAGTGCCAAAAACGTTCTTATATTACGGGACAGAGGGAGTATCATTTAGTCTTTCACAATTGCTAACACTCACGTAATACTTGTGGTTACAGAGTTTTAATCGGACACAGAGAAAGATAGGGGCTTATAGTTTTGCCTCCCAACCTTTTACCTCCAGGGTAATGTCAACAATAATAGTTCATGCTAACTTACATTCAATTGGATATATATATCAGGATCTTTCCAACACACTGTGCTTGCCAAAGGATAAAATGTAAAAGGGAATGGTGAAGATCACCATGACTCTTGCATAAGGTAGGAGATAAAAGCAAAAGATAGGCCCTTTGCAGAGGGAAGCAGAGGTTGTCATGCGCTTTCATGGTTGGATGCACAAAATCTTAATGTGAAAGAACGTCACTTTATATCGCCACTTGTGATATGGACCTTTATTATGCAGTCCGTCGCTTTTATTTCTTCCACATCACAAGATCGTATAAAGCTTATTTTCTCCCACACTAATAAGTCATACATATTTAGAGAGCAATTTTTATTGCTTGCACCGATGACAACTTACTTGAAGGATCTTACTCAATCCATAGGTAGATATGGTGGACTCTCATGGCAAAACTGGGTTTAAGGATATTTGGAAGCACAAGTAGTATCTCTACTTGGTGCAAGGAATTGGCTAGCATGAGGGAGAAAGGCAAACTCAACATGTTGGATGATCCATGACAATATATTTTATCTCAGATATAAGAAAAGATAACCCATTACGTTGTCTTCCTTGTCCAACATCAACTCTTTAGCATGTCATATTTTAATGAGTGCTCATAATCATAAAAGATGTCCAAGATAGTATATTTATATGTGAAACCTCTCTTTCCTTATTACTTCCTATTAATTGCAACGATGACCATAGCTATGTTTGTCAACTCTCAACAACTTTTAATCATCATACTCTTTCTATGTGAAGTCATTACTCTCCATAAGATCAATATGATCTCTTTTATTTCTTTTTATTCTTTTCCCTTTCTTTTATTCCCTCAAGATCATAGCAAAATAATCAAGCCCTTGACTCAACACTAATCTTTATTATATAGCTCACGGACTCGATTACATAGAGGGATCATAAAGCAAAACTCAAAACTAGATCATACCAAAACTTTATTCTACTGGATCAAGATATTACTAAAAGGATCGAACTAAGAAAAACGGTAAAGATAGGAGTGTGATGGTGATACGATACCGGGGCACATCCCCCAAGCTTGGCAGTTGCCAAGGGGAGTGCCCATACCCATGTGATTATATCTCCTTCTTCGGAGGTGATGGTGTGATATTCTTGGCGATGATACTCCTCGGGATACGATTCTCTTCCTCGAGCTTATTGAGTTGCTGCTTGAGATCCATTATCTCCTTACGGAGCTTACCGGTGACGGTTAAAGCTCCTTGCACCCATGGATGTTGCATAGCTGCGGGGGAACAAGTAACACTCTTTTTCATATTCTCGTAAGAAAGAAATCTAACATTGGAAGGGATAACCGAGTTTGGAATAGCCGAGCTCTGTAGTTCCCCCATAGTGAATCCAGCTCGGAAGCGAGAAGTGACTTCTTCATCCTCCTCCATGGCATCTATCCTCTTAAAATCAGCCTCCATCTCTTCCTCCGTTGCTAGCCCAAAGTGGTCAGCATCGCTGTTTGTCCTTGATCTTGATGCCGGATGAGACACCCGGCTCTCCCCAACTGACTCTTGAGAAGACATCTTGCTCTAATCTGCAGCAGCAACGGCTCGAAACACAAACAGAGGATAATTGCGTGATACGATGGTCAAAACCTTCGGGAGATTATATAATGAATTTTTACCGACCAAAATACGTATCATGCAAGAAAACGGAGTCCGGAGGGCACACGAGGTGCCCACGAGGCAGGGGGCGCGCCCTCCACCCTCGTGGAGGCCTCGTGTCCTTCCCGGACTGCTTTTTATTTTTCGATTTTTCTAAATATTCCAAAACGGAGAAAAATTGCCATTAGAACTGTTTTGGAGTCGGTTTACTTACCGTACCACATACCTATTCCTTTTCGGAGTCTGAAACGTTCTGGAAAGTGTCCCTTATGTATTCCTCCGGGGTTACGGTTTCAATAACATTGGTTTCAACATTTATAGGATTACCTGAGATATAATGTTTGATTCTTTGACCGTTCACCACCTTCGGATTTGTGCCTTCGAAGTTATTGATTTTTATGGCACCGGAAGGATAGACCTCCTCGATAACGTAAGGACCTTCCCATTTAGAGAGAAGTTGTCCTGCAAAAAATCTTAAACGAGAGTTGTATAATAATACATAATCACCTACATTAAACTCACGCTTTTGTATTCTTTTGTCATGCCATCTTTTAACTTTTTCTTTAAACAGTTTGGCATTCTCATAGGCCTGGGTTCTCCATTCATCAAGTGAGCTAATGTCGAATAACCTCTTCTCACCGGCAAGTTTGAAATCATAATTGAGCTCTTTAATAGCCCAATATGCCTTATGTTCTAGTTCGAGAGGTAAGTGATATGCTTTTCCATAAACCATTTTATACGGAGGCATACCCATAGGATTTTTATATGCAGTTCTATATGCCCATAATGCATCATCAAGTTTCTTGGACCAATTCTTTCTAGATCTATTAACAGTCTTTTGCAAAATTAATTTGAGTTCTCTATTACTCAACTCTACTTGACCACTAGACTGTGGATGATAAGGAGATGCAATTCTATGATTAACATCATACTTAGCAAGCATTTTACGAAAGGCACCATGAATAAAATGTGAACCACCATCAGTCATTAAATATCTAGGGACTCCAAACCTCGGAAAAATAACTTCTTTAAGCATCTTAATAGAGGTGTTATGATCAGCACTACTAGTTGGAATAGCTTCTACCCACTTAGTAATGTAATCAACAGCAACTAAAATATGTGTGTATCCATTAGAGGCAGGAAACAGTCCCACATAATCAAAGCCCCAAACATCAAATGGTTCGATAACAAGTGAAAAATCCATAGGCATTTCCTGACGTCTACTAATATTACCAATTCTTTGACATTCATCACAAGATAAGACAAACTTACGGGCATCCTTGAAGAGAGTAGGCCAATAAAAAACGGATTGCAATACCTTATGCGCAGTTCTATCTCCAGCATGGTGTCCTCCATAAGCCTCGGATTGACACTTGCGTAGGATCTGTTCCTGTTCATGCTCAGGTACACAACGTCTAATGACACCATCTACTCCTTCTTTATAAAGATGTGGGTCATCCCAAAAGTAATGTCTCAAATCATAGAAAAACTTTTTCTTTTGCTGGTATGTGAAACTAGGTGGTATAAATTTAGCAACAATGTAATTAGCATAATCAGCATACCATGGAGCAGTACGAGAAGCATTTATGACATTTAATTGTTCATCAGGAAAGCTATCATCAATAGGTAGTGGGTCATCAAGAACATTTTCTAACCTAGACAAGTTGTCTGCAACGGGGTTCTCAGCTCTCTTTCTATCAACAATATGCAAATCAAATTCTTGTAGCAAGAGAACCCATCTAATAAGTCTAGATTTAGCATCTTTCTTTTCCATAAGATATTTAATAGCAGCATGATCAGTGTGAATAGTTACTTTAGAATCAACAATATAAGGTCTGAACTTATCACAAGCAAATACAATGGCTAGGAATTCTTTTTCAGTAGTAGCATAATTTCTCTGAGCATTGTCTAGAGTTTTACTAGCATATTGAATAACATTTAATTTCTTATCAACTCTTTGCCCTAGAACAACACCCACAGCATAATCACTAGAATCACACATAATTTCAAAAGGTAAATTCCAATCAGGTAGCTGAACAATAGGTGCAGAGATTAATGCTTTCTTAAGTATTTCAAATTCTTCTACACAATCATCATCAAGGACAAATGGTATATCTTTTTGTAATAGATTAGTCAGAGGCCGAGAAATTTTTGAGAAGTCCTTAATGAACCTCCTATAAAAACCGGCATGACCAAGGAGACTTCTTATACCTTTGATGTCTTTGGGACATGACATCTTTTCAATAGCATCAACTTTAGCTTTATCAACTTCAATACCTCTTTCAGAAATTTTATGCCCTAAGACAATGCCTTCTAACCATAAAGTGACACTTTTCCCAATTCAAGACAAGATTAGTTTCTTCACATCTCTGCAAAACTCGATCAAGGTTGCTCAAGCAATCATCAAAAGAGGATCCATAAACGGAGAAATCGTCCATGAAAACCTCACAAATCTTTTCACAAAAGTCAGAGAATATAGCCATCATGCATCTTTGAAAGGTAGCAGGTGCATTACATAAACCAAAAGGCATACGTCTATAAGCAAAAGTACCGAAAGGGCAAGTAAAAGTGGTCTTAGCTTGATCATCAGCTGACACAGGTATTTGAGAGAAACCAGAATAACCATCTAGAAAGCAAAAATGTGTATGTTTGGATAATCTTTCTAGCATTTGATCAATAAAAGGTAAGGGGTAATGATCTTTTTTAGTAGCTTTATTTAGTTTGCGGAAATCAATTACCATCCTATAACCTGTAATAATTCTTTGCGGAATCAATTCATCTTTATCATTAGGAACGACAGTAATACCTCCCTTCTTAGGAACACAATGGACAGGACTTACCCACTGACTATCAGCAACGGGATAAATTATACCTGCCTCAAGGAGTTTTAGTATTTCCTTTCTTACCACTTCTTTCATCTTAGGATTTAACCGTCGTTGGTGATCAATAATTGGTTTGGCATCTTTCTCCAAATTTATTTTGTGTTGGCATAAAGTGGGACTAATGCCCTTAAGATCATCAAGAGTATATCCAATAGCAACACGGTGCTTCTTCAGAATTTTCAATAATTTCTCTTCCTCCTTCTCTGAAAGGTTAGCACTAATAATAACAGGATATATCTTTTTTTCATCAAGATAAGCATATTTAAGAGTATCAGGCAATGGTTTAAGCTCAAACACGGGATCACCCTTGGGTGGAGGAGGATCCCCTAGGATTTCAACAGGCAAGTTGTATTTCAGAATAGGTCCCTGTTTAAAGAACACTTCATCTATTTCCCTTCTTTCATTCATAAACATATCATTTTCATGGTCTAGCAAATATTGTTCTAAAGGATCATTAGGAGGTACGGCAATAGAAGCAAGACCAATAATTTCATCTTTACTAGGTAATTCCTCTTCACGGTGTTGTCTATGAAATTTAGAGAAATTAAACTCATGAGACATATCACCCAAACCAACAGTAACAACATCCTTTTCGCAGTTTATCTTAGCATTAACAGTGTTTAAGAAGGGTCTACCAAATATAATGGGACAAAAACTATCTTGTGGGGAACCAAGAACAAGAAAATCAGCAGGATATTTAGTTTTCCCACACAAGACTTCAACATCTCTAAAAATTCCAATTGGTGAAATAGTATCTCTATTGGCAAGCTTAATGGTAACATCAATTTCTTCTAACTCCGCAGGTGCAATATCATGCATAATTTCTTTCTATAAGTCAATAGGTATTGCACTAGCACTAGCACCCATATCACATAAGCCATGATAACAATGATCTCCTATTTTAACATAAATAACAGGCATGCCTACCACAGGTCTATGTTTATCTTTAGCACATGGTTTAGCAATTCTAGCAGTCTCATTGCAAAAGTAAATAACATGCCCATCAATATTATCAGCTAAGAGATCTTTAACAATAGCAATATTAGGTTCAACTTTAACTTTCTCAGGAGGTGTATAAGTTCTAATATTGCTTTTACGAACCACAGTTGAAGCTTTAGCATGATCCTTTATCCTAACAGGGAAAGGTGGTTTCTCAACATAAGCAGTAGGAACAATAGGACCATTATAAGTGATAGTCTTTTCTTCAACTTTAATAGGTGCAACTACTTTTACTTCTATGGGAGGATGATATTTAAACCACTTCTCCTTAGGGAGATCAACATGAGTAGCAAAGGATTCACAGTAAGAAGCTACTATCTCAGAGTCAAGTCCATATTTAGTGCTAAATTTACGGAAAACATCGATATCCATAAAAGATTTAACACAATTAAACTTAGGTGTTATACCTGACTCCTTACCTTCATCGAGATCCCAATCTTCAGAGTTGCGTTTAATTCTTTCCAATAAATCCCATTTGAATTCAATAGTCTTCATCATAAAAGACCCAGTGCAAGAAGTATCGAGCATGGTGCGATTGTTGTCAGAAAGTCGAGCATAAAATTTTTGAATAATCATTTCTCTTGAGAGCTCATGATTGGGGCATGAATATAACATTGACTTAAGCCTCCCCCAAGCTTGAGCGATGCTTTCTCCTTTGCGAGGCCAGAAACTATATATATAATTACGATCACGATGAACAAGATGCATAGGATAAAACTTTTGATGAAATTCCAATTTCAGTCGTTTGTAGTTCCATGATCCCATATCATCACATAGCCTATACCATGTCAATGCATCTCCCTTCAAAGATAAAGGGAAGACCTTCTTCTTAATAACATCATCGGGCATACCTGCAAGCTTAAATAATCCACAAACTTCATCCACATATATTAGGTGCTCATCAGGATGTAATGTTCCATCTCCTGCAAAAGGATTAGCTAGCAGTTTCTCTATCATACCCGAAGGAATTTCAAAGTAGACATTTTCATTTTCAGTAGGTTCAGTAGGTTGAGGAGCAACTCTTTGCTCTACTGGTCGGGGTGAAGATACCCCGAACAAGCCCCTCAGAGGATTACTTTCCATAGTAACAAGTGACAGTAAATTTCAGCACACTATATAAATTTTTCCTTACCAAATTCCGCCTACCAAAGGCGCTTCACTCCCCGGCAACAGCGCCAGAAAAGAGTCTTGATGACCCACAAGTATAGGGGATCTATCGTAGTCCTTTCGATAAGTAAGAGTGTCGAACCCAATGAGGAGCAGAAGGAAATAATAAGCGGTTTTCAGCAAGGTATTCTCTGCAAGCACTGAAATTATAGGTAACAGATAGTTTTGTGATAAGATAATTTGTAACGAGCAACAAGTAACAAAAGTAAATAAAGTGCAGCAAGGTGGCCCAATCCCTTTTGTAGCAAAGGACAAGCCTGGACAAACTCTTATATAGAGAAAAGCGCTCCCGAGGACACATGGGAATTATCGTCAAGCTAGTTTTCATCACGTTCATATGATTCGCGTTCGGTAATTTGATAATTTGATATGTGGGTGGACCGGTGCTTGGGTGATGTCCTTACTTGTACAAGCATCCCACTTATGATTAACTCCTATCGCAAGCATCTGCAACTACAAAAGAAGTATTAAGGTAAACCTAACCATAGCATGAAACATATGGATCCAAATCAGCCCCTTACGAAGCAACGCATAAACTAGGGTTTAAGCTTCTGTCACTCTAGGCCCAAATAATGGTGAAGTGTCATGTAGTCGACGTTCACATGACACCACTAGAGGAGAGACAACATACATCTCATCAAAATATCGAACGAATACCAAATTCACATGACTACTAATAGCAAGACTTCTCCCATGTCCTCAGGAACAAACGTAACTACTCACAAAGCATATTCATGTTCATAATCAGAGGGGTATTAATATGCATAAAGGATCTGAACATATGATCTTCCACCAAATAAACCAACTAGCATCAACTACAAGGAGTAATCAACACTACTAGCAACCTACAGGTACCAATCGCGGACTTAGAGACAAGAATTGGATACAAGAGATGAACTAGGGTTTGAGAGGAGATGGTGCTGGTGAAGATGTTGATGGAGATTGGCCCCCTCCCGATGGGAGGAGCGTTGGTGATGATGATGGCGATGATTTCCCCCTCCCGGAGGGAAGTGTCCCCGGCCGAACAGCTCCGCCAGAGCCCTAGATTGGTTCCGCCAAGGTTCCGCCTCGTGGCGGCGGAGTCTCGTCCCGAAAGCTTGCTTATGATTTTTCTTCGGACGAAAGACTTCATATAGCAGAAGATGACCACCGGAGGGCCACCAGGGGGCCCACAAGGCAGGGGGCGCGCCCAGGGGGGTAGGGCGCGCCCCCACCCTCGTGCCTGGTGGGTGGCCCCCCTCTGGTATTTCTTCCGCTCAATATTTTTTATATATTCTGAAAATAACTTCCGTGGAGTTTCAGGACTCTTGGAGTTGTGCATAATAGGTCTCTAATATTTGCTCCTTTTCTAGCCCAGAATTCCAGCTGCCGGCATTCTCCCTCTTCATGTAACCCTTGTAAAATAAGAGAGAATAGGCATAAGTATTGTGACATAATGTGTAATAACAGCCCATAATGCAATAAATATCGATATAAAAGCATGATGCAAAATGGACGTATCAACACGCGCGATGACGACTCCCTTCGCGGGAGTGCGTCGACTCGGTCGTGGGCCTCCGCCCAGGCCCACGACTTTCTACCCGACGCGACTACTCCCGATCCATCCCTAACTCCATCATCCTCTACTTCCACTACTTCCCCTACATTGACACCATGGCCGACGACGCCACCGCCAAGAAGAAGGCCACGAACGACGCCGAGGCTACTGCTGCCGCGGCCGCGTTGGCCTGGCCAACCGGAGGGTATAATCTGTTCATCCCTCGTTTACTCGTACTTGTACTAGCCGTATATGTGCTGCCCATAGATGGTTCGCCTCTATGTTTGTACGTGCTAGTATGCTTAGGTATCGCTATGAGATGCATACCTTTTATGCCATGCTTATTGTATACTCGTGGATTAGTCTAATCGGGAAAGTGCTAATATTTCCAACAGTCCAAAAACCTTATTTTAGGCACTTTTTGATTCAAGGCTTTGCTGCTACTGTGAAACCGGAAAAGTTTACCGGGACGCATTTTAAGTGTTGGCAGACTAGGACCACCTGTGGCTCACAGCGATGAACGTGTTCTGGGTTGGTGGTGTGTCCCCCACAGAAACGATTGCTCCTGAACAGGAGAAGGCGTTTAGGGAGGCAACCACAATCTTTCTGGGAGCAGTTCTGAGTGTGATTGGAGACAAGCTGGTTGACGCATATATTCATATGGGGGTTGCCAAAAACTTGTGGGATGCGCTCGAAGTCAAATTCGGCGCAACCGATGCTGGCAGTGAGCTGTATGCCATGGAGCAGTTCCATGACTACAGGATGGTTGATAACCGTCCTGTATTGGACCAGGCTCATGAGATACAGTGCATTGCTAAGGAGCTGGAGCTCCTGAAGTGTGAGTTACCGGACAAGTTTGTCGCGGGTTGCATTATTGCAAAACTCCCTCCTAGTTGGAGGAACTTTGCTACTTCTCTCAAGCACTTGAGACGTGAATTCTCTGTCGAGGATGTCATCGGTCATCTCAGTGTTGAGCAGAACTCGAGAGCAAAGGACTCACACGTGAAAGGGGCAGAGGGTTCTTCTAGCGCCAATGTGGTGCAGAAGAACTTCCACAAGTTCAAGGGAAAGAACTCTGTCCAGTAGAATACTACCTTTAAGAAGAAGGGTAAGAAGAAAGACAAAAAGAGAGACGACTGCTTTACTTGTGGTTCAGAGGAACATTGGGCAAACAAGTGCCCAAACAAGTACAAGAAGCCAGCACTGGACTCCAAGTCTGTGAATGTCACTCTGAGCAACAATGATGCGGCATCTGGGTATGGTAATCTGTTTACCATACTTTCAGTTTGTCAGTCCACCAATTGGTGGGTTGACATTCGGGCCAATATTCATGTGTGTGCTGATGTGTGTTTGTTTTCTTCTTACCAGGTCACACGAGATTGTTCCGTCCTGATGGGGAATGGCTCTCATGCTTCTGTTCATGGTGTTGGCATGGTAGATCTGAAGTTTACTTCGGGAAAGATCGTGCAACTGAAGAACTTGCAGCATGTCCCCACCATCAAGAAGAATCTCGTTAGTGGCTCCCTTCTATGTAAAGAAGGGTTTAAGTTAGTATTTGAGTCTAACAAAGTAGTCGTATCTAGGTATGGACTATTTGTTGGAAAAGGATATGATTGTGGTGGTTTGTTCCGCCTTTCCCTGGAGGATTTCTGTAATAAAGTCGTGAACCAAATTCATTCTAATGTGAACGAATCTGAGGTTTGGCATTCACGTCTTTGTCACATAAATTTCGGTTGTATGACGCGGCTAGCTAAGATGGATTTTATCCCGAGTTTCACTTTAGCCAAAGGCTCTAAATGTCATGCGTGTGTGCAAGCTAAGCAACCTCGCAAGCCTCACAAGCTTGCGAAGGAGAGACACCTGGCACCATTAGAGCTCATACATTCAGATCTCCGTGAGATGAATGGTGTGTTGACTAAAGGTGGACAGAAATACTTCATGACTCTAATTTATGATTCCACTAGATTCTGCTATGTGTATTTGTTAAATACTAAGGATGAGGCTCTACACTACTTTAAAGTCTATAAGGCTGAAGTTGAGAACCAACTTGAGAACAAAATAAAACGAGTCCGGTCTGGTCGTGGTGGAGAGTACTTTTCTAATGAGTTTGATTTATTCTGTGCAGAACATGGTATTATTCATGAGAGAACGCCTCCCTACTCACCCCAGTCAAACGGGGTTGCCGAACGAAAAACCGTACTCTAACTGATTTGGTTAACCCCATGTTAGATACATCGGGTTTATCCAAGGCATGGTGGGGGGAGGCTGTCTTGACATCATGTCATGTCCTGAATAAAGTTCCCAAAAAGGATAATGAGACTACTCCCTATGAGCAATGGGAAAAGAAAAGAACTACACTCTCCTACTTGCGCACTTGGGGCTGTTTGGCGAAAGTCAACGTGCCGATAACCAAAAAGCGCAAGTTGGGACCAAAGACCGTGGACTGCGTTTTTCTTGGCTATGCCAAGCATAGCGTTGGCTATAGATTTCTAGTGGTGAAAATTGATGTACACGACGTGAAGGTCGGTACGATCATGGAGTCTAGGGATGCTACATTCTTTGAGGATATTTTCCCCATGAGAGATATGCAAAGCACTTCTAGACTGGAATCTGATGAGACTCCTGAACCTACCATTCCAATGGAATACTATGAACATAAAAGTGATGAGAGTTCCACGGAGGATGACGAGGAAGCTCATATTAGGAGCAAGAGACAGAGGACTGCAAAGTCCTTTGGTGATGATTTCCTCGTGTACCTCGTGGATGATGACACTCCCAGTTCCATTTCAGAAGCTTATGCATCTCCGGATGCTGACTACTCGAAGGATGCGGTCCGTAGCAAGATGGATTCCATCTTGGCTATCGGGACATGGGAACTCACTGATCGTCCTTATGGTTGTGAATCATTGGGGTGTAAGTGTGTGTTCAAGAAGAAGCTTAGGCCCGATGGTACTATGGAGAAGTACAAGGCTAGGCTTGTGGCCAAGGGTTATACCCAGAAAGAAGAAGAGGATTTCTTCGACACTTATTCACCTGTGGCTAGACTGACAACCATTCGAGTGTCACTTGCTTTGGCTGCCTCGCATGGTCTTCTCGTCCACCAGATGGACGTTAAGACGGCTTTCCTTAACAGAGAGCTAGACGAGGAAATTTACATGCAACAGCCAGATGGCTTTGTAGTAAATGGTCAGGAAAGAAAGGTGTGTAAGCTAGTGAAATCTCTGTATGGCCTGAAACACGCGCCTAAGCAATGGCATGAGAAGTTCAACACTACTCTGACATCTGATGGCTTTGTTGTTAACGAAGCTGACAAATGTGTATACTATCGCTATGGTGGGGGCGAAGGAGTTATACTATGTCTGTATGTCGATGACATACTGATATTTGGGACCCACCTCAAAGTCATTGAGGAGGTCAAGGCTTTTCTATCTCATAACTTTGAGATGAAAGACCTGGGCATGGCTGATGTTATCTTAAACATCAAGCTACTGAGAAATTCTGAGGGTGGAATTACACTTTTGCAATCCCACTATGTTGAGAAGATTTTGAGCCGTTTTGGGTATTCATACTGCAAACCTTCTGCAACACCATATGATCCTAGCGTGCGGATTCGAAAGTTCGAAGGCACGGCTGTAGATCAATTGAGATATTCTCAAGTGGTTGGTTCACCGATGTACCTAGCATGTGCTACTCGTCCTGACATCTCATTTGCTGTGTGCAAACTGAGCCGGTTTGTTTCCAATCCAGGAGATGTGCATTGGCATGCTGTTGAGCGAGTGATGCGTTACTTGCATGGTACTGCAAACTATGGAATTCACTATTCTGGGTACCCGACGGTACTTGAGTGGTATAGTGATTCGAATTGGATATCTGATGCTGATGAGATGAAAGCCACAAGTGGACATGTCTTCACACTTGGTAGTGGTGCTCTTTCCTGGAAGTCTTGCAAGCAGACGATCTTAACCAGATCGACTATGGAAGTAGAACTCACATCATTAGACACATCATGCGTCGAAGCAGAATGGCTTCGAGAGCTTTTGATGGATTTGTCGGTGGTTGATAAGCCAGTGCGGCTGTCCTTATGAACTGTGACAATCAAACGGTGATTGCCAAGGCTAAGAGTTCAAAGGACAACATGAAATCCACAAAGCACATAAGAAGAAGATTGAAATCTGTCAGAAAATCAAGAAACTCCGGAGTAATAGCGTTGGATTATATCCAGACGGCTAAGAATCTGGCAGACCCTTTTACGAAAGGTCTATCACAGATTGTGATAGAAAATGCATCGTGGGAAATGGGTATGAGACCCACGTAAGTTTCCATGGGGTAACCCAACCTATGTGATCGGAGATCCCGTGAATTAGGACCTGGGAAAACAATCCAGCGGTCAGCTGAGGAGAGTATCCTTAATTAACCCACTCCGTTGGAGATGCAGTAATACTCTCAATTCTGTAAGGTAGGCAGACTTTTGTCTTAATGTGTTCCAAAGCTTATGTAAGCAAGATGCTAACCTACAGAGCATTCTTTGGAGGAACACACCTATGTGAGCCCAACTGCTGGTCACAGTCTATGAGATTGGGTAATCTCTAGTAAGCTCATGAGAAGGTACAGAGTATGACTAATAAGCTCCACCCGTGGGGTTTAGCCTTCGACAGCCACATATCAGCTGACAATAGGCGAAACTTCTGCACGCCAAACTGACAATTCAAGGCATAGTCCATTGTTCAGTTGTGAAGAAGTCTGATCCTGTTGCTCTAGGTGGATGTTCAACTTAACAGTCTCCACTGAAGATTCTGGTATATCAAACATTGTTTGGAACAGTTGACAAGCTTATGTGCCTCAAGATCTGGTGGGGGATTGTTGAATTATGGATGGGCTTAGTCCCATATAAGACACTAATCCCTGGTTAATCTTCAGGCCCATGTATGAGATGGCAGGTGGTGGGAAGTTTAGTCCCACCTTGCTAGTTGAGGAGAGTTGAGACCCCTTTATAAGGGCTGCTCTACCACTTGCCATTGAGAGCTTGGGAAGAGGAGTGGTACACGCGCGCTCCTCCTCCTCCGCCGCCCGCCTCCCCTCGCCTCGCCTCGCCACGACGCGCGCGCCGCGGGTTGCGGGAATGAGCCCAGCCGGAGCTTATTTTTGCCGCTTAGGAATGAATTAATTAATCAGGGATTAATTAACGAGTCGCTAATAGGTGGGCCACTGTCCTGGGAGTGCGTCGACTCGGTCGTGGGCCTCCGCCCAGGCCCACGACTTTCTACCCGACGGACTATATAAGAAGGCTCTGCCCAGTGGAGTGACCTAGTTCGGTTCACTCACTCCCTCTCGCGTAACCTAGCCGTCATCTACTGTTCCTCACGCTGTGCTGCCTCCGGCGATCCCATCCCGACGACCGCGTGCACGGTTGATTGGGAGAACAGGTGCCTCCGGAACCTTGTCGTTCGAGATCCTGCCCGGGAGAACGGCAATAAGGTTTTTGGGGAGCGTCTCGATGCGACTGCTCCCGATCCGTCCCCAACTCCGTCAGCCTCTGCTTCCACTACTTCCCCTACATCGACACCATGGCCGACGACGCCGCCGCCAAGAAGAAGGCCACGAACGACGCTGAGCCTGCTGCTGTCGCGGCCGCGTTGGCCTGGCCAACCGGAGGGTATGATCTGTTCATCCCTCGTTTACTCGTACTTGTACTAGCCGTATATGTGCTGCTCATAGATGGTTCGCCTCTATGTTCTGTACGTGCTAGTATGCTTAGGTATCGCTATGAGATGCATACCTTTTATGCCATGCTTACTGTATACTCGTGGATTAGTCTAATTGGAAAAGTGCTAATATTTCCAACACTAACTTGGTCGTGAGATCAATGCTGTCGCCGAGGTCGCAGATGACGGACGACATGACCAGGAACCAAGGCAATCATCTCCTCGTAAGGATACACGCAGTACCCACGATGGCCCTCGATACGTACGGTACAACAGAGGGTGGAAAGTCGGCGGCGGCAGCGTCAGGAGCTTCATCCTATCGGCAAGACTCTCACCCACGGCGAAATCGTGAGTGTCATCTATTGGGCCTTCGAGGTACACGGTGGCCGGGAACCACCGTGAGCAACCATGGCTCGGCGTTGCAGACGGAGGATGCAGCCGGGCTGTAGTTGCCGGCGCAGACAACGACGTGGACGCCTTGCTGCATGGCGTTGAAGCCGCCGATGCTGATGGAGTTGTGGTCGTACGTGGGAATGTCCCTCGCGGCGAGGGACAGCAATATCACGTGCACACCGTCCGGCACCGCCTCGTCCAAGGCCCTCAGCACGGCTGCCTCGGGGCAATCTCTGGATTTTCTGCACACATTGTAGATTGCCAGTAGGGATGTCAACTGGGTCCCGTTTAATCCTGATTAAAGTCCACTAATGGTATAATAGTTCAAAAGAGTTTTTGTTTTAGGAAAATGAACTAGCGAGCTAGCAAAAACTAACTAGATGGGACTGGCGGATGCCATTTATTTGCCACTTACATCCCTAATTGCCAGGTGGACGTAAGGAGGCACGCCGGAGGCGGAAGCCCGTTGACGGAGACGTTGGCCACGAAGTTGTCGGCAGCTGTGGGGGCCACGTGCGTGCCGTGGCCGTGCTCCGTGTCACGGGCCAGGGTATCGTCGGGGACGTACATGTTCTTGACCCCTATCAACTTAATTCTTGTTGCACTTCATGGCCGGATGGCACGACCCCTTCCAGAACGGCGACGGCATGTCCATGAACCCAGCGTCCTCCAGCGACGGGTGGGTGTCATCGATGCCGGTTCGGCAGGCCGAGGAAAGCAGGCGTGTGCGTCGTCTGCTCGCGGTAGATGTTGTTGTCGAAGGAGCGTACGAAGCCTGGCTTGGCGGAGACCTCCTTGAGCTCCTCCTCCGCCAGCAATCAGTAGGGAGGCCAAGTACACAAAAATTCTTAATATAAATCCACTCTCAAAAATGTTTGTGCATGCATGTGACAATCTTGGGGGGGGCACAGCCCCCCAGGAATGCACTAAGCTCCGCCATTGGGTAGGAGTAGAGCATGGACCGGTGCCACGCTCTGGCAGCATCAGCATCGGCATCGGCATCTTGGCCTCCTTCTGGTAGCTCGAGCATGACGATGTACATCATGTAGCCGTCGCTGTCGGCTGGCTCGAGCTCGGCGGTGGTGGACGTGAGCGCCGCCTTGAGCAGCTCGGCGATGGTGGACGCTGGCTCGATGTGCGGCTCCCTCTCGTCCAGCTCGGCGGTCGTGGACGCCACCACCGCCAGGAGGAGCAGCAGTAGCAGCGCCATGCTGCTCGCCATGGCTGCGAGCGAGCGGGAGCGGTGGCTGGCGAGAGGTTTTTTTTAGGGGTAAAAGCCTTTTATTGATCAAATTCCACAGAAGGTGGGATGCGAACCGGGTCATGTGGCTGGCCAAACCACACATGACGCCTCTGTGCTAGATTTAGAGCAAATCTTGCTAATCTATGAGCTTCTAAATTTACATTACGACTTTCAAAAATAAAATTACAAGCAAAAGGAGCTGATCTGGACTTGATTTCGTGGATGATTGCTCCATACTCTCCTTGGTTACCCTTCGCTATATCTCCTATGACTTGTTTCGAGTCCGAGGAAATAATAAAACAGTGTAGATGGAGATCTTGCGCCAGAGGGGGGGGCACAGCCCCCCAGGAATGCACTAAGCTCCGCCATTGGGTAGGAGTAGAGCATGGACCGGTGCCACGCTCTGGCAGCATCAGCATCGGCATCGGCATCTTGGCCTCCTTCTGGTAGCTCGAGCATGACGATGTACATCATGTAGCCGTCGCTGTCGGCTGGCTCGAGCTCGGCGGTGGTGGACGTGAGCGCCGCCTTGAGCAGCTCGGCGATGGTGGACGCTGGCTCGATGTGCGGCTCCCTCTCGTCCAGCTCGGCGGTCGTGGACGCCACCGCCGCCAGGAGGAGCAGCAGTAGCAGCGCCATGCTGCTCGCCATGGCTGCGAGCGAGCGGGAGCGGTGGCTGGCGAGAGGTTTTTTTTAGGGGTAAAAGCCTTTTATTGATCAAATTCCACAGAAGGTGGGATGCGAACCGGGTCATGTGGCTGGCCAAACCACACATGACGCCTCTGTGCTAGATTTAGAGCAAATCTTGCTAATCTATGAGCTTCTAAATTTACATTACGACTTTCAAAAATAAAATTACAAGCAAAAGGAGCTGATCTGGACTTGATTTCGTGGATGATTGCTCCATACTCTCCTTGGTTACCCTTCGCTATATCTCCTATGACTTGTTTCGAGTCCGAGGAAATAATAAAACAGTGTAGATGGAGATCTTGCGCCAGAGAAATAGCTTCACGGCATGCAATAGCTTTCAAAGTCGCAGAATCAAAAACTCCGTCTATGACCAACGCAGAGCTGCCCTGGAAATTTCCTTGGCTGTCGCGACAAACTGCCACTAGTAGAAAAAGAGGCTTCCATACGCCCCCATTAGTCCCCAAAATAATCGAACCGCGACCAAAGGGGTCTTTAGTCGCGGTTCGGGAGGAGACCCGCGACCAACTATCTGGGCCCAGCGCGCTCGGTCGACAGCTGGCGGACGGGAGGGGCTTTAGTCCCGGTTGGCCTGGCCAACCGGGACTAAAGGTCCTCAGGCTGGCCCGAAGGCCTTTAGTCGCGGTTGGCCAGACCAACCGGGACTAAAGGGCACATCAAACTCTACCCCCCCGGACCGCATTTTCAGTTTTAGAAAAACCAAAAGAAAATGATGGAAATGTCAAAAAAATAAAATAAAATAAGTTTCTCATGTGATATGTGGTCTAGTTGTTGGGAAAATTAACAAATATGAATTTCGACTTTATTTGCAAAATCTCTTTGGAATTTCTTAAAATGGGCATAACTTTTGCATACGAACTCGGATGAAAAAGTTTTTTATATGAAAAATCATCTACTCGAAAAGTTACATCCGTTAAACATTTTCAAAATCCTCAAAAACCTAACAGAAAAAAAGATACGGGGCTTTTAAGATCTGGAGAGGCAAAAAAATTCAAAAAAATTCAAATTGTGGTCAAACTGTGGTCAAACAATGGTCAAACTAATTATTCTAGAATATTAGTGTTACTAAATAATTATTTCAGTTTTTTTAAAATTTTGGTCAAATCTGGTCAAACTGTGGCCCAACAGTGGTCAAACAATGGTCAAACTAATTATTCCAGAAATATTAGTGTTACTAAATAATTATTGTTTTTTAAAACAATAGTTTCAAACTCAAACAGTGAAATGTGTCACTTCATGCTCAAGCTAAATTCCTGAGGGTTAATAGAATTGACATCCTACTATTGTCAGGAAAACAACAAGTGCAGACTTGGAAACGAGGGAGAATAGAACCCGGAAGTTAAGCGTGCTCAGTGAGTAGTGAGAGGATGGGTGACCGTCCGGGAAGTTAGATGATTTGGAATGATGAGGGGTGATTAGAGATTAGAGGTTAAATTGAGCAGTGATGAGGGGTGGTGATTAGAGATTAGAGGTTAAAATAATTCAGAAATTTGAAAATAAAAAAAATAAAAAAATTCGCAAAAAAACCAGGTTTAGAGGGGCTAAAACCCTAAACCTGCGGAGGAGGCCTTTACTCCCGGTTAGCCACGAGAACCGGGACTAAAGCCTTTAATCGCGATTCGTAAGAGGCGTGACTAGGGGGGGTCTTTAGTCGCGCATATTTAGTCCCGGTTGCACAGCCGGAACTAAAGGCCTTTGCGAACCGGGACTAAAGGCCCATTTTCTACCAGTGTGCCACAGCCGAACCTCGCCGTTGTGCCCTTACCCCCGCATCTACATGGATCTTTGAGAGGTTCACCGGCGGGGCCTTCGAACGCCGGGGGATTTCTGCCGCTGTAGCACTAGTAGTTGCCGTAGCAACTTGATTACTAGGCTTCTTTACCTGTACTGCCTCCAAATCAGCTATGAAGCGTTGGACAATCACTTGTATTGTATGTGGTGTTTGGAAAACTGCTTCATAGATTGCTTTTCGTCTAGAGGACCAGATCGCCCATAATGTCACTGCTGTCAACACAAACTGATCATGTGGTAAGCTCTCAATCAAGTTGAAAAGCCAGTTTTTTGCGCTTGGTTCAGATGTCGTCACGAGCTTGCTACCCAATTCCTCATCAACGAGCGCCCATGTACATCTTGAGACTGTACATGCAAGGAGAGAATGCTTCCATGAGTCAAGTTTTTACATCACTTTAATATAGAGGTAATATCATTCGGAGTCATACAACTTGCGCTCGATGTTCAGTTTGGTTCTAAAACTTACAAAATACAGAATTATGGTCACATAACTTGTTCCAACGTGTAAATACGGTGTTTTCTACCGTATCCAAGTGTCTGTCGTGCACATGGGGAGTGCCGGTGCAGCATAGGCCCACCAGTAAGTGGCTGGAAGCGTTTCTTTGCAGATAAATGCCTTGCATTTTATTTATTCAAGTACATAATTCCTCAAATAAAATGAAAAAATTGCATTTGGCGAGATTCGATCCCATGAAATTCCTGGTAAGTGACTAGCGTAGATAGCCACCAGATCAGACACACTAGACATTTAACGTTAACAACTGTTGCTTATCTACCATATATAAAGACGGGCCGTACACATTATTTGAAATTTGAAATTTTAAACTAAAAAGGGGAGCACCGCGGCCTGTGACCACTTGGTTGAACCTCGCATGTGCGTGGGCTAATCACCAAACCAGGTTACCCTTCGTGCTTTCAAAGGATAAACAATATTTATGTTGTCAGTCCTTGTAAAAAAATATTTATGTTGTCAGTTCTTATGTCATGAATATCTAAAACTATATTTATGATTTTTTAAGGTGCGGGGGTAAGGGCACAACGGCGAGGTGCGGCGCAAAGATCCAGCCATCGGTGTAATTGACTCCTCTCTTTTATCCCCCTCTTGCTCTGCCTCATCTGCGCCACAAGATCCGTCTCCGTTCCTAGCTCCAGCCATCGACAACGTCATTTTTTGTCCTCATTACACAATTCATTCCCAAGCGCCGAGGGCTATGCACGCACCTCCATGGCCGTGTCATGACATAGCTCAGATTTGACTATGTCAATGGGCTGGACCACATGGTGCTCAACTCCGTGGAGGAGGCCACCACCATCGTTCGCAGGCTCATCCTCGAGCTTCTTAGAGGCCATGACTGAGGCCCAATGGATTCGTCGCAGGCATGGGCACAGGCGCGGCCTCGTGGGCTATATCACCGGTGCACCGCCTCCCAATCCTCAGCCGCTGAAGCGTTCGCCATCAGCCGTTTCTGCTCCCAGAAATTAGAGAATCAGGTCGTGGTGGTGGAGTGTTGTGCGGACGGCACATATATATTTGCTGGTTAGTAAGTGGGGTGGTGGCACAAAGGGAATTTGGTTTGGTGGGCTCAAGGACAGAGCCAGGCGCGGCCTCGTATTGAAAACACCACAGTGTAGTTTTTTTTTGAACACCCCTGTGTTGTTAGCCGAAGATGCTCAAGATTTATATATTTGGGCCCCTCCAACATTTTACCTCTTATATTGGCCCCTCTCTACCAAGATTCCTGGTTCGTCCGTAGTGGTGCTCACCGAGTGATTGCTTGAGCTCGTCTTCACTGGTTGCGCTTGCATTGTTGGCATCCAGATATTTGTTTCCTTTGTCAAAATTCAGAAGCCGCACAAAATTGCTTACAGAATACACCTGAGGCGACGATGCCATGCCAATTTGAAACTCGATGCACACCTCTCAAAACGTATGTAGTCTCGACAACGCAGCGCACGGCGCATCGTGTTGCAGATCAGGCGATCAGAACAATCGTCTATCAGGCTGCACGTCGGCCGTGAAAAGGCAGAGCATGAAGAGAAACATACATACACTGATACAAAGGCTGGTACTGTACTTTGTTAGGAACACGGTGACACATTTGATAATCAAATTCGTTCTTGTAACTGAAGCTAGATCTTTCACTTGTCGTAGAATGAATAAAACAAGTCTGACAAAGTAGCGCAAGTTAAAACTAGAATAGTACACGAACTGGCAGCTCTGCTTATTAGTGCAACCAACCTCAATGCGATCAACTCGCACACGTAGTTTTTTTCGTTTGGAGGAGGAAGATCAATGCAGATTTGGCATCGACCAGGAAGGGCGCTGCCTACCGTGCAGGCATTTCAAGAGGTTGCCGTGGGAGAGATTCTGGGTGGTGAGGTCGTCGAGGTCGAGCATGGAGACAGTGTACCTCCCCCAGTCGCCCCACCCGGAGTTGGCGTTGGCCTCCTCGTGCGCGCTGGCCACGTACACGCAGTTCCTCCGCACCCCGTTCACCCCGTTCGCCTCCACGCAGAAGCCGCGGGCGTGGTCCACGAACACGGCGCGGTCGCCGATGCCGCCGTCGGCGACCTCCGACCACCCGGCCGCCAGGCTCCCGCGGTCCGCGCGAAAGGCCTTGAAGAGGCCCTTCGAGCGGTGGCATCCTCCCTGCACGACGAGGAGGAGCTCGGAGGCGGACGACACGACGAGCGTGGACTCGCGTAACCACGAGCGGTCGGGCATCACCAGATCTGGCGGTTCGATCGCGACGACCACGGCGAAGGTCGCGCCGTCCACGGCCGTCACCTTGTTGGCGCGCTTGTCAAGGAGGTAGAACGTGCCGTCGCAGTAGGTGATGCTGCCGACGCGAGCTGGCGGCGAGAGGTCGGCGGGGGTCCACGACCTGCCGTCGCCCTGCAGCCGGCAGAAGAACGCGCCCTTGCCCTGCGAGACCATGACGGCGTCAGGTGAGCGGTCCCAGACCATGTCACGGAGGATCATCTGATACCCGTCGTGGAAGGATGGCGGCAACGCGGGCAGGCTCTCGGACGCGCCCGTGAAGGGGTTCAGCAGCGTGGCCGTGAAGTCGTCGGCCACGGCGAGTGTCCAGCCGCGCGGCGAGGCGAAGAGGAAGGAGCGGCCGCACGCGGCGGGCATAGGGGTCTCCGTGATGCTGTCGTCGGCGAGGGACCAGAGACGGCGGTTGACGCGGGAGTTTTGCTGGGAGGGCAGGAGGAGCAGAGGGACGCGGCGGCGGGCGGCGTGCTCCGCCGAGGCCGAGCGCCAAGATGGGCACACCGAGCGGAAGCGCGCGAGGTCCGCATGCTCGGTGATCCTGTCGGCGATCCCGGCTACGAGCTCGGCTGGCAGGTCGGACCAGCTCATGCTGATGGCGTATGCGTGTTCTTGGATTGATGGAGGGATGGAAGAAGAATGCGATGGAAACGGAGCTATGAGCTTTGGTTGACTCTTGCTCGTGTGGAGTAGAGACTGTGGAGTGCGGAGTGCTTCTAGATCGAGGTTGCGAGGAAGATTTGCTCCCTGGTCCTCTTTGGTTTGATTATTCTTAAGCTAAACCACCAGGCCCACGAGCTTTACTATATTGAGCGCTAATACAAATATCTACCGTGCATAGATCCAACTTTTTTTCAATCGTCGGAATTCGTGCCTAGAAAGACATGCAAATCATCGGGTGTGTCTTTTAAAGAAAATCGTTGTGTTTCTCTACCCTCCAATGGCGGAGAAAATTTTTAGTAGCATAATTCTTTTAGAGAGAGAGCTTAGATGATCAAATTTTATGCCCCCCGCCGCGCACAAGCTTATACTCCCCAAAGAGTTTGGTCAAGCTCCGCCACTATGTAAGTTGCCTGAAAATTGAATTCAGATTTTTTCAACCTGTTAATTGCTGCTCCAAGATTCATGTTTTTTTTTCTGAGCTGAAAATTTGCCACGAAGGGGATGTTGAACCCTTCTTTGGTAGCTTAGAAAGGTGGGCGCGTAGGGAAGGATAATTATAACGGAGATCTTGTAAAACATGGTGGACGCATTTGTCTTTCTTCTTTAATACTCTCTCCGTTCCTAAATATTTGTCTTTCTAGAGATTTCAAATGGTCATCACATACGGATGTATATAGACATATTTTGGAGTGTAGATTCACTCATTTTGTTCCGTATGTAGTCATCATTTGAAACCTCTAAAAAGACAAATATTTAGGAACGGAGGGAGTATATAATATGCACGCTCGTGCATATTCGAGAAATTTTTTTTTGCCACGAACTGCTAGCAAAAAAAATATATCACGAACAGAGAGATTGTTGCTCCAAGATTCATGTTTTTTTCCTGTTGTGTACTGACTTGTTCTGGGCTGAAAATCTGTCACTAACCTCTGTGTTGGGTGACTCGGTATCTCAATGAGCTGAGGCCCGTTAACCGGACGACCAAGCTAGCTCTCTCTAGCCCATCTGACAACCCAGCCCTCCCCTCCCTCCCTATGCTTTTTCTGTTTTTTCTATTCTTATGCGTTTTTGCTTTTGTTTTTTGTAATCCAGTATTTTTTTCCTACGGGTATTTTTGGGATGTTTCATGAGTGCAACTGTATTCATGCAAGTGCTATACAATAAGCGTATAACTACACAAGAGTGTGAAAGTTGTACTATTATATGTGTATTACTTGTATACAAAAGGTGCAATTTCAGTACAAGGTTGTGCAACTTTTATATTTTTATTTTTATTTTTATTTTTATTCTTCTTAAAGGGTAATACCACCGTCACTATTTCATTCTTGCTTAGAAAACATCATTATTTTGATTTTGATATAGTTTTTATTTCTTTTTTTTTGTTCTTTAAGGGTAATACCAATTCCACCAATTCATTTTTTTGTAGAAACTTCCTTTTCGCAAAAGATCCATTATTATATGCTTAGCATTGTATATTATATAAAAGCAGTAAATTGTGTGAAAAAAAATTCACCATGTTTCCTTTTCTTAAACGGTAATGCCAATGTGACTAATTTATTCTTTCTTAGAAAACTCCATTATTTTGATTTTTTGTTTTAGTTTTATTTTATTACTTCTTAAAGGGTAATACCATTGCCACTAATTCATTCTTACTTAGATAATTTATTATTTTAATTTAGTTTTAGTTTCTATTTCATTTTCTTCCTTCAAAAGGGTAATACCAATGCCACTAACCCATTCATTCTTTGGGCACTTATTTTGTGAAAATTTCACTATTATATGCTTATTCTTGCATATTAGAAAACAAGCACAATTTTTGTGTAAATTTTGTGCGAATTTTGTCGTTACGTTTTTCTCTTAAAGGTGATAACAATACCACTAATTCATTATTCCTTATACAACTTCATTATTTTTATTTAGTTTAGTTTTAGTTTTTATTTTATTTTGTTTCTTCTTAAAGGGTAATAACAGTGCCATTAATTCATTCCTCCCTAGAAACTTCATTATTTTGATTTGGTTTTAGGTTTTATTTCATTTTATTTCTTCTTAAAGGATAATGCAATTGCCACTAATTCATTCATCCCTAGAAAACTTTACTATTTTGATTTCTTTTTCTTTCTTATTTAAGGGTAACACCATTGCCACTGATTCGTTCCTTCTTAGGGAACTTTTTTGTGTGAAAATTACACTATTATATGCTTATTCTTGCATATATTATAAAAAGTGCAGTTTTTGTGTAAAATATGTGGTGATTTTGTTACTATTTGTTTATTATTATTATCGTTATTTTCATTCTTCTTAAAGGATAATGCCAGTCTCACACAGACAAGAGTTTATTCATTTGTCAAATTTGAGGGAGGCTGGTAAAAGGGATGCCCAGTCCTACTTAACTTAATACAAAAAAAATCGCCTTGGAAAGTTGATTGATTGGAGGGCACATGTGGATTCGGCTAACCATGGCTTGTGTTTGTATGGTTGTGGGGGTCAAAATATTTTTCATTATGGGAACTTCCATTAATGTGTTTAGCATGGAAGATATTTAAAACTTTGTCGTTAAACCGTTGACAGAAAAAGTACACCTCTCAAATGAAATTATCTCTGTTTGAAGCAATGAGCTCTCACACATAAGCAAATCCCTGCTTCCCTCTGCGAAGGCCTATCTATTTAATTTTCATGTTGAGTCAACTTCTTATTCCAACGTCATTAATTCTCTACCTGGCAAGCATCATGTGGTGGGGAAAGAACCATGCACATGTATCCATTCAAATATATTTGACCATGAGTTATTATTGTTGACAATTATCTCTATGATATGTAAGTTGGGAGGCAAAACATTAAGCCCTTATCTTCCTATGTGTATTACCGGGCAATACCAGCTATTACCGATAAATAATATATAGGTAGAAAATGTTTTCGAAGATGTTAAATTAATAACAAAAGGCTCTAGTAATTTCTAGAAGGTTTTTATATTTAATTTAGTATCAACGTGCCTTAAAAGGCCAAGTAGTGGAAGGAGAATTGGGCCACCAAGGCCCATGTAGGGGAGGATCCCCCTTTCCCCCTTGTGGGAGGCCGAATTGAACTTGGGGGAGAAATCCTCCTCCCCCTAGGGCCGGCACAAGGAGGGAGGATTCCTCCCCATTGTGTGGCGCCTCCTCCTCCCCTCCCAACCTATATATACTAGAGGTTTTGGTGCTATTTGGACAAACAACTTTTGGAGCTCCCTCTAGTCTTCTAGTTCTAGTGGATCCAAGTTGATTGATTAGAGCTTGACCTAGATCCTCTAATCCTCATAATTATAAGCCCTATATGGTTCTAATCTCCTCCCTCTAATTCTCCAACGGCGGTTAGCTCTGGACGGCGAAGCGCTGCCGGATCATGAAGATTGTACACTTGCAACCAAGTAGAGAGGCCATGCTTTCGGTCTTTCGTTCAAGGGATCATTCGAGGGCGGTTCGCGGGATCGTCATCAACATTTCGAGGGACTCCAAGTACGATCTACACCAACTCGTCTACTTCTTCTGCACTCCGGAGTTAGTAACGATCGTGATCCAAACCGTTTATGCATCTTCATATTATTCCTGGGTGTTTGTAGGGCGTTTTTTCTTTTCTACCATGTTTCCCAACAATATTGTCTACAAAGCTTATGACCTCCTCCATCTCTTGCAAACCAGTTGTGGTGCCTTTAGTAGCATACTATTCTACATGTTTCTTTTGACACAAAGAAATAAGACGTCCAATTATATATAGAACATTTTAGTTTACGAAGAATAATATAGAGGTTACACGAAATTACTACGTATGGTTAGGAAAACTTACACAGATGAACTCTTGGAAGTGTGGGCAAATGTACCATGATGTCAAGCTCAGCTGTTCTGGTAGTATCCAAGTAGAGATCCATCCCAACTTCAAACATGTACGCTTTGGCCAATCCTCTCCAACCAGGGCAACCAAAAAAGTTTGATTTCTTTGTGACAAAAACCCTGAAGTTAAAGCCCTCTGTTTTCTCGAGGTGAGTCTCAACTGTGGTTTCCTCATCCATGACAACATTTACCTTCTACAAGAGTTCGGGCCTAGCAAAGCAGGGGATGTGCTGCCAAAATTAAAGGAAAGCAAAAAAGTTCCAAGGAGGACGCCAAAATTAAAAAAAACTAGAAATGAAAGAAAGGAGTGATCGAGAGGAGGGAGAAATAAGGGGGAGGGTGTAAGAAGGAGAGGAGGATGAAGTGAAAGAGGGGAGTAAAAAGTGAAAAGAGAGGAGGAAGAAGGGCGATAGGGGCATCAGATGTGAGAGCAGGTAAATTGTTGAGCGAAGCCCGTAGTGGTGTGCCCAGCGTGATGAACGCCACTAATAAGCCACTTACTTGTGGCGTGCCCGCGCGCAACTTGTAAGTGAGACTTGCATACGTTATTAGTGCGGGTGACATTCTGTATGCGCCACTAGTATCGAGCTTACTAGTGGCGTGTGGGCAACTGGTGCACACCAGTAATAAGTGGGGGGGGGGTCCAAAAGTGGGTCTGCACCAATTACTACTAGTGTGCGCACCAGAGCCCAACATCACTAGTAGTTGCGGTACAAGTTGTGTGCCCGCGACATCCACGCAAGTATTGGGTCCCACTTACTAGTGGTGTGCCTTCTGGCCAGCATGCCACTAGTAAAGAGTTATTAGTGTCATGCGCTTATTTGGGCACGCCACTAAGGTTTCTCTTTTGGGGGAGCCACTAGCAAGGGTTCTTGTATAAGGGCTTCTGCACTTGTGTCTTGCTAGTGCCACTTTTCTTGGCCGGTTTGAGTTCTAAAGTGTCAAGCATATCAGTTGCGTGAAGTCAAACCATTGTTCTGTGACGACAAGTGCCTGACCATAGGCCACATGTTTGTTTTGATACGAGAATGCATGACAGTCTCATTTTTTTCGAAAAGGGGGATCTCCCCGGCCTCTGCATCAGAGTAATGCATACGGCCATCTTATTAACGAAATAAAAGGTTCCAACAAGGTTCCAAAGTCTCCGACTGAAAAGTAATAAAAAGACAGCTCACACAGAGCTAAAGAGGCTGGACACACAGACTAGCCAAGATAAGACGCCACAACCGGCTGGCTAAAGATAGATAGGTAAACTAATTGCCTATCCTATTACATGACCGCCATCCAAACTGGTTGAAGATATCCCGAGCTACCATCTCCCAGCGGATAGATCCAGTAACCAAATGCTCCCTGGCCTCCATCGGAGTGAGTAGCGACCATGAACGGATCACGGCCGTGGCTCGGAAAATAACCTGCAAAAAGTGAATACGTGATGTTCTGTTAAAAACCAAATCATTTCTGCAAGTCCAGATAGTCCACAACAAAGCGCAAACTCCAACACGAATATGTCTCGCTAATTCAGGCTCAATCCCAGTGAGCCATGTCCCAAATAACGTAGTGACAGAATTCGGTGGAGTAATATTAAAAGCAATGTGAACCGTCCGCCAAAGTACTCTGGCAAACGAGCAATCAAAAAAGAGATGTTTGATCGTCTCGTCCCGATCACAGAAGCTACACCTCGTAGGTCCTGTCCAATTACGCTTAATCAAGTTATCCTTGGTTAAAATAACCTGTTTATGGACAAACCACATAAACACTTTTATTTTCAAAGGAACTTTGACAGCCCAAACATGCTTGGAGGTAGGAATGGAGCTCGAATTAATTACATCAATATACATTGATTTAACCGTGGATACTCCAGACCTAGTCAGTTTCCAGCGTAATTCATCGAGTTGTTGAGAAAGATGGACATCCATTAGTCTCCGAACTAGACGGAGCCAATCTTCCCAACGATTGCCCACTAACGACCGTCTGAACTGAATATTAAGGGGGATGGATTGAAACACCGTAGCAACGAACAGCTCACGTCATTGAACAATGCGATATAAAGACGGATATTGAATGGCCAAGGGTGTCTCGCCGAGCCAAGTATCCTCCCAGAAGCGTGTACTAGCGCCGTTGCCAATAACAACCTTTGTCCTATTAAACAGAGATTGTTTGACTTTCATCAGGCCTTTCCAGAAAGGCGAGTTAGTTGGCCTGACTGTGACCTGGGACAAGGATTTTGTCTGTAGGTACTTGCTGCGAAGGATTTGGGCCCACATGGCATCAGTCTCAAAAGAAAGCTTCCACAGCCACTTGCTAAGAAGGCATCTGTTCTTAACTTCAAGATTCTCAATACCAAGACCCCCTTGGTCTTTCGGTCTACAGATGATATCCCATTTTGCAAGTCTGTATTTTCTTTTTAGATCATCACCCTGCCAAAAGAAACGCGATCGATAAAAGTCCAGTCTTTTCCTAACACCAACTGGGACTTGAAAGAACGATAAGAGAAACATAGGCATACTCGTGAGCACCGAATTAATCAGAATTAATCGGCCTCCATATGACATGAGCTTGCCCTTCCAGCAACTCAGTTTCTTCTCAAACCGGTCTTCGATGCACTTCCATTCTCTATTGGTCAGCTTTCGATGGTGGATTGGAATACCTAGGTAAGAGAAAGGTAAATCCCCCAAGTCGCACCCAAACAATTGCCTATAAGCCTCCTGTTCGTCTTTGGCTCTACCAAAGCAGAACAGCTCGCTCTTATGAAAGTTAATCTTTAACCCGGTCAATTGTTCGAAAAGGCATAACACCAGCTTCATATTTCTCGCCTTGGCCAGGTCATGCTCCATAAAGATGATTGTATCATCAGCGTACTGAAGGATGGATACACCTCCATCAACCAGATGAGGTACCAAGCCACCCACTTGACCATTCTCCTTAGCCCTTCCTATCAAGATGGCTAACATATCAACCACAATGTTAAACAGGATAGGGGACATCGGATCTCCTTGTCTTAGGCCTATAATACTCTAGTAAACTCTTTGGATGTTGGTCACATGGTGATGTGACCTGTGAGTGTTAATCACATGGTGATGTGAACTAGATTATTGACTCTAGTGCAAGTGGGAGACTGTTGGAAATATGCCCTAGAGGCAATAA
The DNA here is from genome assembly GCF_002575655.3 of Aegilops tauschii subsp. strangulata. Taxonomy (NCBI): domain Eukaryota; kingdom Viridiplantae; phylum Streptophyta; class Magnoliopsida; order Poales; family Poaceae; genus Aegilops; species Aegilops tauschii. Next base: position 395,552,989 of record NC_053035.3, read on the forward strand.
TAAATTGGTTATTATTATATTTCCTTGTTCATGATAATCGTTTATTATCCATGCTAAAATTGTATTGATAGGAAACTCAGATACATGTGTGGATACATAGACAAAACCATGTCCCTAGTAAGCCTCTAGTTGACTAGCTCGTTGATCAAAAGATGGTTACGGTTTCCTGACCATGGACATTGGATGTCGTTGATAACGGGATCACATCATTAGGAGAATGATGTGATGGACAAGACCCAATCCTAAGCCTAGCACAAGATCGTGTAGTTCGTTTGCTCAGAGCTTTTCCAATGTCAAGTATCATTTCCTTAGACCATGAGATTGTGCAACTCCTGGATACCGTAGGAATGCTTTGGGTGTACCAAACGTCACAACGTAACTGGGTGGCTATAAAGGTGCACTACAGGTATCTCCGAAAGTGTCTGTTGGGTTGGCACGAATCAAGACTGGGATTTGTCACTCCGTGTAAACGGAGAGGTATCTCTGGGCCCACTCGGTAGGACATCATCATAATGTGCACAATGTGACCAAGGAGTTGATCACGGGATGATGTGAGTTACGGAACGAGTAAAGAGACTTGCCGGTAACGAGATTGAACTAGGTATCGGGATACCGACGATCGAATCTCGGGCAAGTAACATACCGATAGACAAAGGGAATTGTATACGGGATTGATTGAATCCTCGACATCGTGGTTCATCCGATGAGATCATCGAGGAGCATGTGGGAGCCAACATGGGTATCCAGATCCCACTGTTGGTTATTGACCGGAGAGTTGTCTCGGTCATGTCTGCGTGTCTCCCGAACCCGTAGGGTCTACACACTTAAGGTTCGGTGACGCTAGGGTTGTAGAGATATTAGTATGCGGTAACCCGAAAGTTGTTCGGAGTCCCGGATGAGATCCCGGACGTCACGAGGAGTTCCGGAATGGTCCGGAGGTAAAGATTTATATATGGGAAGTCTTATTTTGGTCGCCGGAAAAGTTTCGCGCATTCTCGGTATTGTACCGGGAGTGCCGAAAGGGGTCCGGGGGTCCACCAGCCCCGGGGGGCCACATGGGCTGTAGGGGTGTGCGCCTTGGCCTATATGGGCCAAGGGAACCAGCCCCAAGAGGCCCATGCGCCAAGAGATAAGATAAAGGGAGAGTCCTAAAGGGGGAAGGCACCTCCGAGGTGCCTTGGGGAGGATGGACTCCTCCCTGGCCGCACCCTTCCTTGGAGGAAGGGCCAAGGCTGTGCCCCCCCTCTCCCTTGGCCCTATATATAGTGGGGGGGAGGGCAGAAAAACTAAAAGCCCTGGCGCCTCCCTCTCCCTCCCGTGACACATCTCCCTCCTCCCGTAGCGCTTGGCGAAGCCCTGTTGGAATCCCGCTACTTCCACCACCACGCCGTCGTGCTGCTGGATCTCCATCAACCTCTCCTCCCCCCTTGCTGGATCAAGAAGGAGGAGACGTCGCTGCTCCGTACGTGTGTTGAACGCGGAGGTGCCGTCCGTTCGGCGCTAGGATCATCGGTGATTTGGATCACGACGAGTACGACTCCATCAACCCCGTTCTCTTGAACGCTTCCGCTCGCGATCTACAAGGGTATGTAGATGCACTCCTTGCCTCTCGTTGCTAGTAAACTCCATAGATTGATCTTGGTGATGCGTAGAAAATTTTGAATTTTGGGGCGCAAAGTTGTCTCTACCAGTTTCCGATAGAGCAATAAAATCTAAACGATGCTCCAGAGATGCCTCAGCAAGAAACCTTCTTTTAGCCAAGTCTTTCAGACCTCTGCTATTCCAAAAGATTCCTTTCATCACTCATCATGAAATTTTTTAGTAGTCCGAATCCTAGCACTCCTACGAACTGCAGAATCGGGGTAAATTTTCCGTTTCCACTTACGCTTGGGCTTACTAGGTCCTGACTCCCGATCCTCATAACCGGGCTCAGCGGAATAAACAACTGCATTATCTATGGGCATATCATCGTCCTCAGACTCATGATTGGATGGTGCTAGATCCACACACATATTATCGAGCACTCTAACCCCTAATGAATCAATCTCATTGTCATTCATGGGTTTAACCGCTGCAAGATTACGAATAGTTTCTAAGGCACGCTCCGCTTCCAAATCTAACAAATCATTCACCGAATTGGAAATCTCACTATGTGTAGCCCCGAGTGAAACCCCTAATTGGTTTGCATTATTTATAATTTCCTCATTAGAAAAATGCAATAAAGAATTAGATATGTTGACGGACATACAGTATAGATCGCAGCATCATGAAGCTTGGCCGCCCTCATAGCGCACCTCTGCTGCATGTCATCAACCTCCGGAAGCTCCTGAAAGCGAGCACTCATCCGCCTCCCCGTCGAGGCCGGGTCCGGGATCCCGCCAAAAGCAACGACCTCCTCCCTAGTAACTCCTCGCGCTGAAACCCGCGAAGGGTCAACCAAGGATACCGGAGGAGGTGGCTGCGGGCTCCCATACTGTTGGAAATATGCCCTAGAGGCAATAATAAATTGGTTATTATTATATTTCCTTGTTCATGATAATCGTTTATTATCCATGCTAAAATTGTATTGATACGAAACTCAGATACATGTGTGGATACATAGACAACACCATGTCCCTAGTAAGCCTCTAGTTGACTAGCTCGTTGATCAAAAGATGGTTACGGTTTCCTGACCATGGACATTGGATGTCGTTGATAACGGGATTACATCATTAGGAGAATGATGTGATGGACAAGACCCAATCCTAAGCCTAGCACAAGATCGTGTAGTTCGTTTGCTCAGAGCTTTTCCAATGTCAAGTATCATTTCCTTAGACCATGAGATTGTGCAACTCCTGGATACCGTAGGAATGCTTTGGGTGTACCAAACGTCACAACGTAACTGGGTGGCTATAAAGGTGCACTACAGGTATCTCCGAAAGTGTCTGTTGGGTTGGCACGAATCAAGACTGGGATTTGTCACTCCGTGTAAACGGAGAGGTATCTCTGGGCCCACTCGGTAGGACATCATCATAATGTGCACAATGTGACCAAGGAGTTGATCACGGGATGATGTGAGTTACGGAACGAGTAAAGAGACTTGCCGGTAACGAGATTGAACTAGGTATCGGGATACCGACGATCGAATCTCGGGCAAGTAACATACCGATAGACAAAGGGAATTGTATACGGGATTGATTGAATCCTCGACATCGTGGTTCATCCGATGAGATCATCGAGGAGCATGTGGGAGCCAACATGGGTATCCAGATCCCGCTGTTGGTTATTGACCGGAGAGTTGTCTCGGTCATGTCTGCGTGTCTCCCGAACCCGTAGGGTCTACACACTTAAGGTTCGGTGACGCTAGGGTTGTAGAGATATTAGTATGCGGTAACCCGAAAGTTGTTCGGAGTCCCGGATGAGATCCCGGACGTCACGAGGAGTTCCGGAATGGTCCGGAGGTAAAGATTTATATATGGGAAGTCTTATTTTGGTCGCCGGAAAAGTTTCGCGCATTCTCGGTATTGTACCGGGAGTGCCGAAAGGGGTCCGGGGGTCCACCAAGGGGGTCCACCAGCCCCGGGGGGCCACATGGGCTGTAGGGGTGTGCGCCTTGGCCTATATGGGCCAAGGGAACCAGCCCCAAGAGGCCCATGCGCCAAGAGATAAGATAAAGGGAGAGTCCTAAAGGGGGAAGGCACCTCCGAGGTGCCTTGGGGAGGATGGACTCCTCCCTGGCCGCACCCTTCCTTGGAGGAAGGGCCAAGGCTGCGCCCCCCCTCTCCCTTGGCCCTATATATAGTGGGGGGGAGGGCAGAAAAACTAAAAGCCCTGGCGCCTCCCTCTCCCTCCCGTGACACATCTCCCTCCTCCCGTAGCGCTTGGCGAAGCCCTGTTGGAATCCCGCTACTTCCACCACCACGCCGTCGTGCTGCTGGATCTCCATCAACCTCTCCTCCCCCCTTGCTGGATCAAGAAGGAGGAGACGTCGCTGCTCCGTACGTGTGTTGAACGCGGAGGTGCCGTCCGTTCGGCGCTAGGATCATCGGTGATTTGGATCACGACGAGTACGACTCCATCAACCCCGTTCTCTTGAACGCTTCCGCTCGCGATCTACAAGGGTATGTAGATGCACTCCTTGCCTCTCGTTGCTAGTAAACTCCATAGATTGATCTTGGTGATGCGTAGAAAATTTTGAATTTTGGGGCGCAAAGTTGTCTCTACCAGTTTCCGATAGAGCAATAAAATCTAAACGATGCTCCAGAGATGCCTCAGCAAGAAACCTTCTTTTAGCCAAGTCTTTCAGACCTCTGCTATTCCAAAAGATTCCTTTCATCACTCATCATGAAATTTTTTAGTAGTCCGAATCCTAGCACTCCTACGAACTGCAGAATCGGGGTAAATTTTCCGTTTCCACTTACGCTTGGGTTTACTAGGTCCTGACTCCCGATCCTCATAACCGGGCTCAGCGGAATAAACAACTGCATTATCTATGGGCATATCATCGTCCTCAGACTCATGATTGGATGGTGCTAGATCCACACACATATTATCGAGCACTCTAACCCCTAATGAATCAATCTCATTGTCATTCATGGGTTTAACCGCTGCAAGATTACGAATAGTTTCTAAGGCACGCTCCGCTTCCAAATCTAACAAATCATTCACCGAATTGGAAATCTCACTATGTGTAGCCCCGAGTGAAACTCCTAATTGGTTTGCATTATTTATAATTTCCTCATTAGAAAAATGCAATAAAGAATTAGATATGTTGACGGACATACCAGTATAGATCGCAGCATCATGAAGCTTGGCCGCCCTCATAGCGCACCTCTGCTGCATGTCATCAACCTCCGGAAGCTCCTGAATGCGAGCACTCATCCGCCTCCCCGTCGAGGCCGGGTCCGGGATCCCGCCAAAAGCAACGACCTCCTCCCTAGTAACTCCTCGCGCTGAAACCCGCGAAGGGTCAACCAAGGATACCGGAGGAGGTGGCTGCGGGCTCCCATACCCCTCGGACAAGTGCCCCAAGCCGAGACCCATAGCAACGGGTACGCTGGGAGGAGGCTCGGACCTCCTGACCGCCGACGAGGAAGGAGGAGTCAGGGCCGCCTGCCCCAAACCCCCCTCCCCCAACGCCACAGAAGGCGCGGGCGCCGCCACAGCCGAAGGAGATGCGGTCCTCCTGACCGCCGGCGAGGAAAGAGGAGTCAGGGCCGCCTGCCCCAAACCCCCCTCCCCCAACGCCACAGAAGGCGCGGGCTCCGCCACAACCGAAGGAGATGCGGTCCTCCTGACCGCCGGCGAGGAAGGAGGAGTCAGGGCCGCCTGCCCCAAACCCCCCTCCCCCAACGCCACAGAAGGCGCGGCCGCCGCCGCCACGCCCGAAGGAGAGAGAGCCGAGGCCGCCTGCCTCGGGCCTCCTCTCCCAGCACCCGCCGGTCCCGTCATGACCAGCGATGCCGATGTCGGGATAGTGAAGGGGGAAGTGGGAGCCACCTACCCCGACCCCCCCCCCACGCCCCACCTCAGCCGCAGCCGTTATGTCCGAAACGTCGACCTCCGGTGGAGCAACCACCGACTCCCCGTCCCCGGAGCCAACCAAAGTCCTCACCGACGATGTCCGCACCAAGCATCCAGCCAGTGCCCCACCGGCATCCTCGAACTCCAACAAAGGTAGTGACTGCTCAAACGCATCATCAGAATCTACCCGGTCACTCCAAAGTCTGGGAGAGGCAGAGGCTGGCTCAAAGGACCCGAACCGCAACGAAGTCATAGGCACCGATGGTGAAGGTGCCGGCTCAACCCCGGTCTCATCCCCGGTCTGAGCCACAGGACGAGAGCCGTTAGTCCCCTCACGAGTCGACTCGTCAGTCGGTGCCCCCTCAACTCCCGCACTGTCGTCCCCCTCGTGCATGTCAACATCATTCCCAATCATTGCCTCAGCAAACAGGGCGGCGTCCTCAAATTCGATCTGAAGAGGAAACACCTCTCCTCTATAAGTCCAGTTAACCACGTCAGGCACGAACTCAATATCCAAAACGCTCACTAGGATGCGGGCCACTCCATGTGCACGAGTAAAGGCCATATCCACTTTCTCCGTCTTGCCAACCATAATGCCCATACTGGCCACAACTCGAACATCCTGCAAAGGCTTAGATGGAGCCCCCGAAAACCTCAACTAGACCTGCGTAAGCGGCTTTCCTTTAGGTTCCACCTGCTGCCACTCATGGAACTCCAGAACGCACCTAGTGCCAGGAACTCTGCATAAACCAAAACTCAACAGTCTCTGCAGATCGTCCACTGAAGGAAACTCCACCTTAAAAACCTTGGCCTCAAGAGAAACGAGCTCCCAATGGAAGTCCCCCGGTGCCAGTTCCTGAAGCCTCTGCACAATCTGAGCCTCCGAAACCTCACCTTGAGTAGCTTTGACAACCCCGGTGGTCAAGCTCAAAGTCTCCTCCGGAATCTCTCTCGCGGCCGGGGACTCAAAGAACATTAGCTCAGCACAATAAACTCCATACATTGTCAAAGACGGAGCCTGGTCACGCAACAACGGGCAATCCCCCGAGGCATGTGCCGGCTTACCACAGGACTCACACAACTCTGCCACGCATTCAGCAATGAAGTGGCCCTTCTCACCACAACGGTAGCAAAGCATCCTTTCCTTCTTACGTGCCCACTTGGACGCCCTCTCAGCATCAGACCTGTCGGTAACCTCAGTCACACTCCTAGTCGCCGGAACCTCAACATTGGCTAAAGCCGCTACCACCTCCATCGCCTGGGGAGGGAGCTCTGTGGAAGCGCAAACGGTCTCCACTACTGACTCCGCTTGGTCAACAGTTGCCGAAGGCGGAGGCGGTCTGCGATGATACCTCCCGCGGCCACCGCCCCGACCACCACGATGTCCACGGTGACCCCCTCTCTGGCAGTGATCCGGACCGGAAGCACCCTCAACAAAACCTCCTGGAGGCCCGAGAAACGGTCTCTCAGCAGACCCGTCACTCTGCCAGGCATAACCACGCCCCCCTCCCGTGGATGAGGAACCCCGGTGTTGTCCATCGCCATACACATCTAACCCATCGTCCCCCCATTGGCCTCGGGGCGGAGCACGGGAGTCTTTAGAACTAGAAATCTGCCTCGTCTGAGATGGTCCCGACGGTTTTGAGCCGGCCGCGCGACGAAGTTAGGCGGAGGCGCGCCATGAGACTGACCTCTGCTAGTACCGGCTGCACCAGCCGCGCCCAGCGTTGGGGGCCTAGGCCCGCCTCTACCCGCTGCCTGCGGAGCGACGGGCGCCGGAGGCCTGAGCCCGCCCTTTCCTGCCGCCGGTTGCAGGGACGCCCCCGGCGCTGGAGGTCTAGTCCCGCCTCGACCTGCTACCGGCTGAGCAACGGGCGCCGGCGGCCTCCCGCCCGAAGTAGCGTTACCGCGGCCCGGTCCCAGTGGAACCCCCCCGCCAGCCGGCTGCCTCTGGCCTGGCGGCACGAGGGCTCCACGCCCGGCCCCCGCCGCCGGAGGCGGCTCCTCCCCGCCTCGCCCTGCTGGAGCGGCCGAGGCGATTCTCTTCGGTGGCGGCGGCGCAGCCCCACGACCGGCCATGTGTAAGAGCGGTCTAATTCTTCTCGCCCGACGAGCACCACACGTGGGGAATCCCCTAGTCCCTCGCCTGCGAACCCTAACAGCGACAGACGACGGCGCACGACAGGAAGGGGACCGATCCCTCTCGTACGTGCATGTGATTGCATTGCGGGATGGAGGATGGTCCGGTTCAGCATGGGCCTCATACCCATCTGACCTAGGCCCAACTCCTCGTGGACTCGACTCCCTCCGAGCCGGCCCAACGGAGCCCAACAAGCTGTTCAAACGCCGCGCTCTCGCCTCCGAGATCCCCATCGCCGGCGCTGCCAAGACCGGCGCCGCCGGTGCCTGACAACCGCCGATCCGCCTCGCATTCTTCCTCTTCTTAACAGTAATCCACGACTCCGGCCTAATCATGTCGAAAAGCGTAAGATTCGGAAGACTCACCTTAGGTATGGGACCCTTCCAAGGCCGAATCGCGGATGCCGCCGTCCTCTGATGTACTACACATCGAATCATCTCTTTCTTCTCGTCACAATAATACTTTTGGAAATTCATGGCAGACTGCGCTGGCCAAAGGTGTTTGTTTGGGCTTCAGCTTTGAGAGAATCAGCTATGTATTCACTATGCTGGCAAAGCTGATTTGACACAATCAGCTTTGGCACTGAAGTACACCGGGATGTGCTTCAGCCCAAAACACCGAAAATAGCCTGAATCACATTTTAGCTGGTTTTTTAAAACTGGTTTGAAATAGCTGTTTGTTTCATATTCAACTTTTTCGAAGCTGAATCTGGTCCATAAAGATGAAACAAACACCGTTTAAGTGTTGTTGATGGAGCTTATCATCAGTTCAATGAAGCTTGTGTTTGGGGGGGGGGGGGGGGGTGATGCGTGCATTTCATATCACAATTTTACAATATTTGTATACTTTGCATTTTTGCTTTTTTAATTTGGTTCTGTCACGTGATTTCATTGTTTTGATAGTTTTTTTCTCTTCCTGTTTTTTGTTTGCAAGGCATTGAGCAATGTATCACAATATGAAACTATTTATATATTTGAAGCAGAGATACGATTACTAATTATGTACTCTTGCAAATTGACTGTTCAGGAAAACAAAAAAGGTCATTCTCATCATCCTTTTCATATGTCACTTCCCATGGTGAGGGAAAACTGCTATGAATGGGAATTGCTGATGAACGCAACATTACCTTTGCATATCGCAGTGGTGTGCCGGGATGGCACGTCCGGGAATGCTGTGCCGGGCCGGGCCATGAACAATGGACATTTTATTCGTAGCAACAGAGTGAATCGTTTCATAATCCAAAATTTGCAAATTAAACCACATCACACTTGTAACCCAAAACACGTCTGACAAATATTGCAAATAAAACCTGAACATCGTATCATCCGTGCTGATCTGGTCGAAAATTAACTATTCTCTTCGATCCATATTAATTGTCGTTGATTTAGTACGAAGTTGTATGTAGATCTTCAGCTGTAAAACCCATAGCACGTCTGACAAATATTTCAAATAAAACCTGAATATCTATTCGCAAAACAAAAACCTGAATATCGTAGCATCAGTGCTGACTGGATACCTGGTCGAAAAGTCGAAATTAACAGCTCTTATTCCTGCAACAAAGCACTGAGAGTTTTGTTTGGATCAGTGCGGATTTGGCATGATCCAAGAAGGCCACTGCCAGAATCTACCACACATGCAGTTCAACAGGTTCCCGTACGAGAGATCCTGGGTGGTGAGCTCGTCGAGGTCGAGCACGGAGACGGTGTACCTCCCATAAACGTCCAGCCCGTAGTCGTCGTTCACCATCTCGTGCGAGCTGGCCACGTACACGCAGTTCCTCCGCACCCCGTTGAGCCCGTTGGCCTCCACGCAGAAGCCGCGGAGATGGTCCACGAACAGGGCGCGGTTGCCGATGCCGCCGCCGGCGACCTCCGACCATCCGGCTGCCAGGCTCCGGCTGTCCGTGCGGAAGACCTTGAAGAGGCCCCCCGAGCCGTATGGTGCTACTTGGAACAAGAGGTGCGTCCTGACGATGAGGAGCAGCTCGCCGGAGGACACGACGAGCGTGGACTCGGGTGTGCACCAAGAGTGTCTGGGCGACACCAGATCTGGTGGCTCGGCTACGGCGGTCACGGCGAAAGTTGCGGCGTCCACGGCCGTGACACTGCGGGCTGGCCCGTCCAGAAGGTAAAACGTACCGTCGTCGTAGGTGATGCTGCTGACGGCAGCCGTTTGCGAGGATCCGGCGGCGCTCCATGACCCGCCGTCGCCCGGCAGCTTGCAGAAGAACCCGCCCTTGCCCGCCGAGATCATGACGGCGTCAGGGGACCGATCCCATACCATGTCACGGAGGATCTTCTCATATTCGTCGTGGAAGGATGGCGGCAGCGCGGGCAGGCTCTCCGACGCGCCGGTGAATGGTTGCAGCAGCGTGGCCGAGAGGTCGTTGGCCACGCCGAGCGTCCAGCCGCGAGGCGAGGCGAAGAGGAAGGAGCGGCCGCACGCGGCGGGCATGGGGGTCTCCTTGATGCTGTCGTCGGCGGGGGACCAGAGACAGCGGTCGACGCGGGAGTAGCTCTGGGAGGGCAGGAGGAGCAGGGGGGTGCGGCGGCGCGCGGCGTGCTCCGCCGAGGCCGAGCGCCAAGATGGGCACACCGACCGGAAGCGCGCGAGGTCCGCATGCTCGGTGATCCTGTCCGCGATCCCGGCAACGAGCTCGGCTGGCAGGTCGGACCAGCTCATAGTGTTGCCGCCTGCTACTAGCTTCTTGGATTGATGGCGGATTGGATTGGAGGGGATATGAGAAGAAGGCTGGGTTGACTTGCTGGTACGGAGTGTGACAAATTTGGAGTAGTTAAGATCACATGTCGGTTCTAGAATAGATGACCCAACTTTATACTAATTTTATATTAAAGTTTGTGCAAAATTGATTCATCTATTTTGAAACGAAGGGAGTACTATTGTAATCGCTATGGACTCTATGTCTATCTGTTCCAGTTTAAACCTCCCTAATTTACTTCTACAGCTGTATCCTAGTGATTGGCGTCATCTTCTTGTAAATCACGGTAGATGTCTTTCTACCCTCAGTAAATAAACTCATGCGGCTTCCTAATGGGTGAGTTTGAAACTTCTTTTTTCAAGAACAAGTAACACATTGCCTGTCATTTTCATCATTAAGAAGGGAGAGAGTCATTACAAGCAATTGGTGATCAATAAGAACAGGTCTTGTTACACCAAATGAAATGGACCAGAACCACCTCTGCTTAACCCAGCATCTCCAATAGCATATCTATATCTTAAGTCTATAACAAAAAACCGTCGGTATGAGTTTTTGCAACAACAAAACTAGCTCCATCATAATAAAAGGTATCCGTGTAGTGTCTAACTACTGCTCGCGTCTTACATTAAGTTACAGAGGTAGTATTAAGTTAGACTAGAGAGGGAGATAATTTAGCAACATTGCATCTTCATAATTTTCCCAACAGAACCTTGTTTTCTCTTCATCACTACTTCTTACATTGAATAGATTGATACCATTGACATACATGGGTTACTTTGGATTTCATTAGTTTCTTGTGCAAGTTTTTCATATATATCTAGAGTTACTTTTCATCTCTACAAGTTCCTAGCCTTGTTTCCTGAAGTGGAGCATGCTTCATCCTACTAGTTAACCTAAACGACAATGAACATACGAAAGTGCTCCATGCACGACACAAATGCCCGATCTATGCACGACACATACATCCAGCGGCCGGCGCACTTTACAATCAACGAATGTTCGGCCAGATTTAATCCATCGTGCGTGCATCGTCTGACTTCGTCGTGTGCATAGCAAGACTCATGAACATATCTAGAAAGCCACACCGTAAAGGTTCCATTATAAAATCATATAAACCAATTCAACTCCAACACAATTAAATCAAATAATGTCTTGATTGAATGGGTTGTCCATCATATGATGAATTGATGATGTTTGGCAGAAAACTAGTGGATTTGTGCTTGATGGTTTCACTAGAAGTTGGTGAGATGACACTCTTTCAAGACAACCATTAGTAAGCTACAAATAAACGACATAAATGAATGCTGCAAATTAAGAGAAAAGCCAAAACGAGTAGGAAATCAAGTTACCAATGAAAACAAAGAAAATACAACTTAAAACACCAATCAAAAGGCACATGTATCAAGGACTCACATGTGTGATAACATAAACTATATACTACATAACGTTGACCACATGTGCAATATTGAGGAACACACAAACACCATTACTTCTGCCGCACACAAAACAAAAACAAAAACAAAAAGAGTCAGCATTACACACTTAGTCCATCAACCTCTATATTCAACAGGCTCAGTTTAATCAATATTGTTGAAATATATGATTCCTGGCTGACATCAATCTATGCAGGCTTGGAGATGAGAGGAAATGTTGAAATATATTGTCCACAATTCTCTAACAATTATAGTTGTGGGTGAACTAGCTAGTGCAAGGACAACATTTTGTAACACTGGGCTGTGGCACTAGGCCTTATCAAGGAGATACAAAAGTTTAATAACAAAAAAATGAGCTACTTTTTCTCCAAATGCATCATAGAAAAACCAAAGGATTTATGGTGGTTTACCCTAATTCCTCCCCGGTTCTTATCACAGTCAATAAAACAACATAAAGAGTATTGCACCATGAAACATATAGTTGGACGACACCCAGTCGCCCACCGACAAAAGTTAACAAACCATACACTTGGATGCCTCCAAAGATGTTCATAAATTTACCAAAGACTCCAATAGGACTCCACTACAAATCTGACGTCAAATTTTTTACCATGGCAAATCGAATGATTTTCATGACAAATTATGTTCTCCGAGGATGGCATGTATAGTTTGCGAGCATGGCAAATCCGTTTCAGTTCATTTTTTTGTCAAAAAATTGCCGTTCTTACAAACTGAATTGCCATCATCACGCCAATATAAATTGCCATGAAAAATGTCAGATTTGCCATGCCTAAAAATCTGACATCAAAGTTTTAGTGTTCCCGGTCATCAATGGTGTCATTTCTAAAGACAAAGCTCTACCTCAACCTGGATAACAATTTTGACAAATCTAAAATGATGGTAGACATAATAAATATGACAGAGTAAAACATTATGACATCTCAACTATTAGAGAATTCGCAACTGTACAATTAAGACAAGAGAGAACCCAAAAGAAGAAAACAGAAAATAACAAGTATACTACCAGCAAGCGTGGTCGCTGCAACTTACGCTATCTGCCATCTTCATAACTCTTTACATAATTACAATGTAAAAGATATATATATATAAGACATGCATGTAACAGGACATAATTGTACCCATTTACTGTATTCATAGATTTAACAGGAGTTGTGACTTACAATTCATGTACATATGTTGCCATAATCTAGGAACCAATCTTATCTCAAAATGGAAGAAGATATATGCCACCATGTCATCTAATTAACAATTTTCAAAATTATATGTTCTCAACAACACGAAATAACATTACCTTTACAGCAATATCATCGATCTAACAACAAAATGCAAACAAAGTCTCATAAGAAAAAATTGAAATGCAAACATAAGGTATAGTTGATTTGATTTCTATAAGCACCACGACATTTTTGGAACCTACCCGTTGAACCAGCATAACAAGAATCATTTGCGCAACCACATAATGTTCCAAATTCCAGTTACAAGCTATAAGGTTTCCACTTTGAAATATGAACATTATCATGTGAGACAATATCTTCCCAACAATCCATACCCCAACATCTTTCTGCTGCAAACAACCAAATTACCAAACATGCACAAAGCAACCAAATGAACTCAAGAATCAGTATCAGCATGCAGCAAAAGCACAAATAGACAATCAAAATACCCCTTAATATTTCAAATCTTCACAATCTTATTACAAACTGGCATTTCATGAGTATATGCAACAAACTTTGTATTACAAAATAATGAACCATTATAACATGTCGTTGATTAACCAATTGAAATGAAAACAAGGACTCGTAAGAAAAGGTTGAAATGCAGACAGAGTGAACACCCAACTTTGATTTCTATCAGCACCAGGGCCGACATTTTTGCATCCTACCAGTTGAATCAACATAACAAGAATTCAACAGCACAGCCACTCAATGGCCTATTCCGTTTACAAGCTACAAGGTTTTCACTTAGAAACTCAAAACATTACCAAGTGATAGGAACATCCCCCCAATGATCCGCACCCCAATAGCTTTCCTCCAAAGGCTGCAAAGAAGCTAAACATGCCCAAAGCAACCAGATAAACACAAGAAATCGGTCTTAGCGTGCAGCAAAAGAGAACAACCAGAATAGTAGTCCTTGATATTTTCACATCTTCACAATTTTATTACAAACAGACATTCACAGTTTCCCTTCCCCTCCCTCCCTTTCCTTCACCTACGCACTTAAACGAACATACAGCGGTGTTAATCAAGCTACAGAGTACAAGCTGATTGGCACCTATGCGGAAGCCACGCAAAACAAGTTCAAACAAGCAGCAATCGATCCATGACAACGATGGCATGCAGCAACGACGACCACGACGACGACTGACAACTAGGTGCTTACGGTTGAACCGAGACAGAGAGACAAACAGAGAGGAGGGAGAGGGTGGGACGGGGCACCGGCATAGCGAGTGCCGGGCCTAAGCGTCGGCCGCCTTCTTGGCGGGGGACTTCCTGGGAGACTTGGTCGTGCCTGCCTTGGGCTCCTTGGTAGCCGCCGCAGCGGCCTTCTTGGGAAGCAGCACGGGGTTGATGTTGGGCAGGACGCCTCCGTAGGCGATGGTGACGCCGGCCAGCAGCTTCCCGAGCTCCTCGTCGTTGCGGATCGCGAGCAGCACGTGCCGCGGGATGATCCGGTTCTTCTTGTTGTCCCGCGCCGCGTTCCCCGCTAGCTCGAGGAGCTGCCAGACAAAAAAAAAGGAGGTAAAAAACAGAGGTGAATCGGAGCTAGTCCTTCCGCGCCTGGCGCGCGCGGCGTGGCCCACCTCGGCGGCGAGGTACTCGAGGACGGCGGCGAGGTAGACGGGGGCGCCGGAGCCGACGCGCTTGGCGTAGCGCCCGTGCTTGAGGTAGCGCCCGATGCGGCCCACGGGGAACTGGAGGCCGGCCTTGACGGAGCGCGAGACGGACTTCTTCTTGGGGCCGCCGCCGCCGGCCCGGCGCCCGGCCTTCTTCGGCGCCTTCGCTCCCGTCTCCATCGCCGATCCCGAGCTCCGAAGCTTCTCTCCTCCTTCGCTCTGCTTTTTCGCCCCCTTTTCTCCCGGTCGATTTCCTCGGGGTTTTTTTAGCCTTTGTTTTGTGCGGTGGGGGAGTGTGCGTGCGTTTGTGCTTTCTGTGTGTGTGTGTGTTTCTGTGTTTCTGCTCCGGGCTGGTGTGGAGGACGGGGGCGGTGCTTCGATCCGGAGCGTTCGCGGATGGGGGACGATGGGTGTGGGCCGTTGGATGGGCATTGGCGATCCGTGTGAGAGGCAGAGCAACCAATCGGACGAGAGCATGGAAGTACCGGTGGATTGTTGTGGTTTTGGTCTAGTGTGAGCAGCCCGGCCCGACAGCACCAACCAGCCTGAAGCCCATGGTCGGGGCGGGCTTGGACTATATTTTTTGCCCAAGAGTCAAGCCCGATAAAAGGCCCAGGATACCAAAAATCTAGGATTGTAACAAAATATAGACATTAATATTCTATACAATGAGAAATGAGAGCAACTAACTGAGGGGTAGCCCTTGTGGGAGCCCTCAAGGGCACTTTTGACGCGTTCTCAGCCACCGCCACGTGTCGCGTGCTGGGTGCTTGCTCAGGATTTTTTTTATTTTTTCTTTAGGAGTTTTTGGGTTTTAGATGTTTTTTTACTTTTCTAGCTTTTTGGTTTTTCTAGGACAAAAAGATTGCCCGAAAAAATATGTTTTTTCTTCCGTGAGACGCACATATGTGCCTCTCGGAAATAGAGGAAAATTGTGATTTTTTCTTTCGCTAGAGGCATAAATTTGCTTCTCCTGGAGGCACAGATTCTTTTTCACGGGAGACTTCGGAAACGGAAAAAACACGAGATTATTTCTCATGAAGGTACAGGTTTGCTTTCACAAAAGGTACAGCTGCCCTAACGAAAAGAGAAAAATGTATTTTTTTTTCCGTGAGAGGAACAAATTTGCTTCGCTTAGAGGCGCAAATTTGCTTCCGCGAGAGGCATAACTGTGCCTCTCGTAAATAGAAAAAAAGTGAGAAAAAAATCGTGCTTCCGCCTCGCCTTTTTCTTCTTCCTTCTTTTATGAAAAAAGGTCAAAACCTATTAACATGGGATCTAGTTCCGAAGATCTCGACACGCGAAATCCAACAGTGAAAAAGGTTTCTGATTTCGAGGCACGGTTTAAGAGATAATTTTTTTTGAATAAACAAATCCATGAAAAAAGGGAAAACTCCCAGGTTGCGACCAGTGAGAGTGACCTTTGTAAAGTACTAGAGTGTATCCCTTAATTAGTGATTTTGATGATAAATGGCATTGTTCGTATTTCAAGTCGAGCTAGGGCTTGGGATTTTAGGATTGGGCTTTTCAAAGCCAGGCCCAGAAAAACTCGGTCTCACCAATGCTAAAGTCGATATACCCCTCCGTCATCCGAAACAAGGTATATAATTTTTCTCCCGATTCAAGTGTTGTAAAGTTCATTTGAAAAGAAAAAAACGGTGTAAAGTTTGACCATGTTTGTAGAAAAAACTATAAACGGCAACAATACTCCCTCCGATCCATATTACTTGTCGCTCAAACAAATATATGTAGACGTATTTCGATGCTAGTAAAATTAGTATCCCAAAATACACAATAAAGTATTTTATATTATACCTATTTGATATTGTGATTATGAATAGTTTGTCGTACATACTTCGTCAAACATTGCACCATGATATTCGCAAAAAAAAAAACATTGCACCATGAGACGAAAGTTATAGGCCATCTTTTCACTAACGGACGGAGTACACAATCATCAGTTTGATGTCCTTTTGGTATCTTTTCTTAAAAAACACATCATTTTGAACAAGGATTTTGGGTATGGGAATAACATGCAATATCATGTTTGTCTAAATAGTATCTGAATTCTACGACCATGATAGGACCATAAGGGAGAATCTTATATCGTAGAGTCCAGTCCTACCGACGTCGTAGGATTCGGTTGTATAAGCGTTGTATCAAAGATACTAAAAATCTTACAAAACCACGACTTTGAGGGTTTGTTCTTTTGCGTAAAATATAATTTCATTCTCTGATCATGTATAACTTTGAGAAATATACCTAAGAAGGTTAGAAAATGACTTATAAGAGCAAACGAGACAATGGAACTAACCTTTTTATTTTCATCTTGTTGACAAATTGATATCCCTTTATTCCAAATGTCTTTTTCATGCCAAATATTTAATATTTGATAAAAAAAACTTTTCTAAAATGTCACGGCTCTTGGAGAAATATACTTACCATGCACTTGTAATGCATATTTTCTATATCATCGTCTCAATTGTGTATGGTCTGCGATCAAGATTACCCATACATTTAGGTGATGTGGAAGGTAACGTGTGAGTATGTGACATCAACAAGTCATGCATTTATTTAATCTGTCATGCTATAATTATATAAAAAATGTATCTATCATTATTATTTTGTTTCATGTTACAATTATATCATTTTGGCATAGTTTTGACTTTTTTTAGACTAACCTATTATATCAATTTCCAGAGAAAATTGTTGTTTTTCTGATTGTTTTTGTACTTTGCATAAATAAATTTTCCGAAGCCCAAAAAATCAAACAAGAATACAAGGCGAAGTTTCATAGCAGAAAAGCCACTATGCCAAAAACCCACCTAGAGGGGGCCCACCAGCTGCCCACTCATCCAGGCATCCTAGAAAAGCTAGGGTGCGTAGTGTGGTCTCATGGCCACCCTAGGCCTCCATTCCCCCGATTCTCGCCTCTGGCTTTATATATATAATAAAAACACCTCTTGTATTTTAAACCCAATTTTTCCATCGCGGCCGGTTCTTGATCCAAGGCGATCTTCGCTTATCCCGTTTCCATCACCTTGTCAGAGGGGGGCAAGTGATCTTCATCGACATCTTTATCATCCTTTGATGCTCCTATGATGATCTAGGAGTAGTTCACCCTCAGGGTTGAGGGTTTGTACCAGTAACTGTGTGATCTACTCTCTTCATTGATTATGTTCGTTTCTGATGATGATTATGGTCATTGGCTTTGTTAATGGAGTTCAATTATGTGATGTACCCCCTCATATTATCTTTTTGGTGAATTGAACCTTGCTCATTTATAAAGTTTTTTCTGTTGGATTAAATCTTTTGGGAATCAATGAGTGATTCTTATCTAGTATAATTATCGGATATGCCCGTAGTGACAATAGGATGACTGTATGGATTGATATTAGAACAATAATGATCATGAGATGATTGTTTAGTACGAGTTTTGGATTGCCTGAGGTGACATTAGGGCGTGCCTTATAGATTAGAAAGACCAACTTAGATGTGTGCCTAGCCATACCTATGTTATCTTATCCCTTTTTGATCTGATAACAATAGAGAAACTTTAGAGTGATTCTTTACTGTATTTTTTAGGTTATATCACGTTGTTTAACTATGTTAATGATGTTGAGAGTTACCATAATGTAAGTATGAACCCTAGGCCATCTTTGCATGCCTTGAGACACCGTTTTAGTCGCTCTTACTACTCTTGTTGTCCTATTTTATTCTGAAAATACAAAAAATATTGTTTCCATCCAAATTCTCAACCTCCTCGTCAAAGTAGTCCACAATTAACAATTGTGTAAGGCGTGTTTGGGACCCAAGAGACTACTTGTATTTGATTGTAGAGTTGTTCGAGACAGACCATTTTCAACCTACACCACCCGCGGATCGATAAATCATAGGCCATCCACTTAAAAGAAATTTGTTGTTGTCCTACAACCCTCTGCACTTGGAGACCCAACAATGTCTACAACAATAGAAGTGCATAATAGACATCAATGTCTATGCTTTTTTATAATTGGTGCTCTCTTTAAGATGTACGTGTAAACTATTGGGTACTACTACTATTGTTACTCTACTGTAATTAAATAACCATCTGTCCATTGCACTTGTTAATAGTAAATTATCTTGACCAAGTACTTGTTTTCAGGTGTGATTGAATTGACAACTAAACTGGTAAAGCTTATAAATATTTTCTGGATCCTTGTGCCGACTCAATAAATTTTAGTTGTGATACTTCTCATTGAAGACTGTTGTGACCCATACTTGTGGGTTCTTAGAAGTCACCACTCCACCTCCCATCGAAGAAAGAAGGGGTGGACTCAAAGCTGTTGAAGCTCTACCACTCCACGAATTTACTCAGAATCCTTAAGATGTGCACGAAACCACTGTTAAATTGTTCAGGTAGTGAGTGAATTGTTTTTCACCCCATTTCAATGTGTAATGAATTACAAAGGCGACAAACAAAATTCAAATCTGCAAACCTTCTGTCGTCAACATAAGCAGGGCGTCGATGTCATCCTCGGCTTGATCGACGGTGTAGGAGAGGAAGGAGCGCCGAGGGAGGCGTGATGGCGCCTTCCACCAGGGGAGACAATGCGTACAGGGTGGAGGAGTGCAGACAACGGCGTGTTGGCGCCGGGGGAGGGCGGCCACCATGGCGCCCTGTGCATGAGGGAAGCGTGCAAGGCGACGCCAATCAGCCTAACGCCAACGATTGGAAATGGCTGCCCGCCGGAGTCACGACGATGGCAGTGACAACTAGGGTTTCGGATCGGGCAGGGGTTGGGGGCGGGTGATGGTTTTTCCTTTTTTTTACTTGACGCAACGGAGCGAACATACAACATACATGGGCCGGCGATCCACAACACCTATGGAAGTGGATACAATTTGTCGGCGATGGTGATGCATTCGCTTACCTCTTGGGCTCAACGACGGCAGCGTGTTGCGTCATTACCCTCTCCGAGGCATCGTCTAGGAATTCAGGTGACATACAGTTGTAGTGTGCCGGCGCCCTCGGGCTTGCTTTGTTTCTAGTGTGGAGTGGATTTATTGGCCTCCTATCGTTTACACGTGCCTTCGTAGTCGATGTCCTTGATCCTTGCTATCCGCTGACAGGATCGGAACTCCACTGCTCCGAGCAAGAGGGCAGACTGCAGCCCTCTCCGGCGATAGTTGGGTGTGTTTATTAGGGTTCGGTGCTTTCCCTAGGTGACACGGTTTTTAGACTTGTTTGTATGGGGATTTTTTTCACCATTTTATATCGATTTAGTCGTTTAACCTTTAATTAGAATTATCGGCCTATCAGTGTGCACAACTTGCTTGCACTCTGATACGTCCATTTTGCATCATGTTTTATTGCTGTCATATATTAAGTTTTTGATCAATATAGCACTTCATGGAGTATTTCTAATTCATTTTCTCTCTTAATATGCAAGATTTACACAAGAAGGGAGAATACCTGCAGCTGGATTTCAGGGCCTAAAAAAGCTACAACAGAGATACCTATTGTGCATATCTCCAAATGGGATGAAATTCCACAAGGAATTATTTTGGAATATATAAAAAAATACTGGGCTAGAGAACAACCGGAGGAGGGCTGCCAGGTGCTCACACAGCACCTGGGCGCCCCCCAGGGGCGCGCCCTGGTGTTGTGTGAAGCCCCTGGCCCACCTCCGACCCTCTCCTTCTGGTATATAAGTCATTTTACCCTAAAACTTTTAGGGGGAGACTTTCAAGACGAGGCGCCGCCGCCACGAGGCGGAACTAGAGCAGGAGCAATTTGGATCTCCGGCGGGCAGATTCTGCCAGGGACACTTCCCTCCGGGAGGGGGAAATCGAAGCCTTTGTCATCACCAACAACCCTCTCATCGTGGGAGGACCAATCTTCATCATCATCAACCACATCACCATCTCATCTAAATCCCTAGTTCATCTCTCGTATTTAATCTTTGTGTCAAAACATTAGATTAGTACTTGTGTGTTGCTAGTAGCGTTGATTACTTATCGTAGTTGATGCTAGAGGATTTGCTTGGTGAATTACTAAATGTTCAGATCTTTCATGTCATTTATTCCCTCTCTGATCATGAACATGATGATGATGTGTGAGTAGTTACTTTTGTTCTTGAGGACATGGGAGAAGTCTTGTCATAAGTAATCATGTGAATTCGGTATTCGTTCGATATTTTGATGATATGTATCTTGTGATTCTCTTAGTGGTGTCATGTGAACGTCGACTACATGACACTTCACCATTCATGGGCCTAAGGGAACTCATTGTGGAGTAGTATTAGATGATGGGTTGCTAGAGTGACAGAAGCTTAAACCCCAGTTTATGCGCTATTCCGTAAGAGGCTGATTTGGATCCACATGTTTAATGCTATGGTTAGACTTTGTCTTAATTCTTTTTTCATAGTTGCAGATGCTTGCGAGAGGGGGTAATCATAAGTGGGGGGATTGTTCATGTAAGAACAGCACCCAAGCACCGGCACCCACATATCAAATCATCAAAGTAGCGAACGCGAATCAAATGAACATGGTGAAAGTGACTAGATGAAAATCCTGCGTGTCCTCAAGAACGCTTTTCTCATTATAAGTACTTGTTCTGGCCTGTCCTTTGCATTAAAAAGGATTGGGCTATCTTGCTGCACCTTATTTACATTTGTCACTTGCTACTCGTTACAAATTACCTTGCTATCAAACTACTTGATATCGCTTGTTTCAGTGTTTGGAGAAATATCCTTATTGAGAACTGCTAGCCATTTCCTCCTGCTCCTCGTTGGGTTCAACACTCTTACTTATCGAAAGAACTACGATTGACCCCCTATACTTGTGGGTCATCAAGACTCTTTTCTGGCATCGTTGCCGGGGAGTGAAGCACCTTTGGTAAGTGGAAATCGGTAAGGAAACATTTTTGCTACGTGCTGAAATTTACTGTTACTTGTCATAATGGAAAGTAATACTTTGAGAGGCTTGTTCGGGGTATCTTCACCTTGATCGAAAACCACTAGAGTTGCCTCTCCACCACCTATTGATGATACTGAAGATGTTGCTTATGAAATTCCTGTTGGTCTTATTGAGAAACTGCTAGCTAATCCTTATGCGGGAGATGGTACTAAACATCCTGATATGCACTTGATCTATGTGGACGAAATTTGTGGATTGTTTAAGCTTGCAGGTTTATCTGGAGATAGAGCTAAGAAGAAAGTATTCCCTTTATCTTTGGAGGGAAAGGCCTCGACATGGTATAGGTTATGCGATGATATTGATACATGGGATTGGAATCAGTTAAAATTGGAATTCCATCAGAAATTTTATCCTATGCATTTGGTCCATCAGGATCGGAGGAGGGCTGCCCAGCAGGATCGGAACTATATCTATAATTTTTGGCCTCGTGAAGGAGAAATTATCGCTCAAGCTTGGGGGAGGCTTAAGTATATGCTTCACACATGCCCCAATCATGAGCTCTCAAGAGAAATAATAATTCTTCAAAACTGTTATGCTCGGCTTTGTCATAATGATTGAACTATGCTTGATTCTTCTTCAACTGGCTCTTTTATGAAGAAGACTATTGAATTCAGATGGGATCTTCTTGAGAAGATTAAGCGCAACTATGAGGATTGGGAGATCGACAAAGGTAATGAGTCAGGTATAAATCCTAAGTTTGATTGTGTTAAATCTTCTATGGAAACCGATGCTTTTCACAAGTTTAGCACTAAGTATGGACTCGACTATGAGATAGTAGCTTCTTTTTGTGAATCATTTTCTACATATGTTGATCTTCCTAAGGAAAAATGGTTCAAATACCATCCTCCTTTAGATATTAAGGAAGAACCGCCAGAACTCAAGGAGGAGAAAACTATTGTTTACAATGTTAATCTAGTTGTTCCTACTACTTATTTTGAGAAACCTCCTTTTCCTGCTAGAATTAAAGAGCATTCTAGAGTTTCTTCTGTTATTAGAAAAAGTCATGTTAGAACTTCTGCACCTCCTGAGCAAATTAAGGTTGAACCTAGCATTGCTTTAGTTAAAGACCTTTTGGTTGATGAATTAGATGAGCATGTTATTTCTTTCTGTGATAATTGATGCGGCTTGAACTACGTCGGTATTTCCCCAAAGAGGAAGGGATGATGCAGCACAACTACGGTAGGTATTTCCCTCAGTGATGAGACGAAGGTTATCGAACCAGTAGGAGAACCACGCAACACAACGTGAACGGCACCTGCACACAAATAACAAAAACTCGCAACCCGACGTATTAAAGGGGTTGTCAATCCCTTTCGGGCAACAGCGCTAGAAATTGGCAAGTAGACGGGATAAAAATATGATAGATTGGATAAATAGATCTCGAATAAATGCAAATTAAAATAAAGTGCAGCAAGGTATTTTTGTATTTTGGGATTAATAGATCTAAAAATAAAAGCAAATAAAAATAGATCACAAATGCAAATATAATAAAGAAGAGACCCGGGGGCCGTAGATTTCACTAGTGGCTTCTCTCGAGAAAAATAGCAAATGGTGGGTAAACGAATTACTGTTGGGCAATTGATAGAACTTCACATTATCATGATGATATCCAGGCAATGATCATTATATAGTCATCACATCCAAGATTAGTAGACCGACTCCTGCCTGCATCTACTACTATTACTCCACACATCAATCGCTATCCAGCATGCATCTAGTGTATTAAGTTCATGGAGAAATAGAGCAATGCAATAAGAATGATGACATGATGTAGACAAGATCTATTTATGTAGAAATAGACCGTACCGCATCTTGTTATCCTTAATAGCAATGATACATCCGTGTCGGTTCCCCTTCTGTCACTGGGATCAAGCACCGTAAGATCGAACCCATCACAAAGCACCTCTTCCCATTGCAAGATAAATAGATCAAGTTGGCCAAACAAAACTCAAATATCGGAGAAGAAATACGAGGATATAATCAATCATGCATATAAGAGATCAAAGAAGACTCAAATAACTTTCATGGATAAAAAGATAGATCTGATCATAAACTCAAAGTTCATCGGATCCCAACAAACACACCGCAAAAAGAATTACATCATATGGATCTCCAAGAGACCATTGTATTGAGAATCAAAAGAGAGAAAGGAAGCCATCTAGCTACTAACTACAGACCCGTAGGTCTACAGAAGACTACTCACGCATCATCGGAGAGGCACCAATGAGCATGATGAACCCCTCTGTGATGGTGTCTAGATTGGATCTAGTGGTTCTGGAACTTGCGGCGGCTGGAATTGATTTTTGCCGACTCCCCTAGGGTTTCTGAAATATTGGGGTATTTATAGAGCAAAGAGGCGGTGCGGGAGGCCACCGAGGTGGGCACAACCCACCTGGGCGCGCCTGGGCCAGGTGGGCACAACCCACCTTGGCGCGCCTGGGGCCCCAGGCGCGCCCTGGTGGGTTGTGTCCCCCTTGGGGCACCTTCCAGGTGCTTCTCCGGCCCATTGGGTGTCTTCTGGTCCATAAAAATTCCACAAAAAGTTTCGCTGCGTTTGGACTCCTTTTGGTATTGATTTCCTGCGATGTAAAAAACATGCAGAAAACAACAACTGGCACTGGGCACTATGTCAATAGGTTAGTACCAAAAAATGATATAAAATGATTATAAAATGATTGTAAAACTTCCAAGAATGATAATATAACAGCATGGAACAAACAAAAAATTATAGATACGTTGGAGACGTATCAGCATCCCCGAGCTTAATTCCTGCTCGTCCTCGAGTAGGTAAATGATAAAAACAGAATTTTTGATGTGGAATGCTGCCTAACATGTTCATCACATATTCTTTTCTTTGTAGCATGGACATTTGGACTTTTATATGGTTCAAAGCAATAGTCTAGTTTTGACATGAGGACTTAAATACTCAAGCATATCAACAAGGAACCGTGTCTTTCAAAATATCAACGCTAAAGTAAGTTATCCCTAGCACATTATGCTCAATCATTGATCCATTCATGAAACACACTCGCATATTAGCTACACCCAATGCTCAAGTACGATCATAGTGCCCCTTAGTTGGTGCTTTATAAGAGAAGATGGAGACTCAAATAAAAATAAAAATTGCATAAAGTAAAAGAAAGGCCCTTCGCGGAGGGAAGTAGGGATTTGTAGAGGCTGGAGCTCAAAGCGAAAAAGATAAAGTAAAAGAAAGGCCCTTCGCGGAGGGAAGTAGGGATTTGTAGAGGCTGGAGCTCAAAGCGAAAAAGATAGAGATAAAAACATTTTGGGAGGCATGCTTTTCCTGTCAACAAAAACGATCGAGTAGTTCCCAATACTTTCCATGCTAGATATATCATAGGCGGTTCCCAAACAGAAAATAAAGTTTATTCCTTTTTCCACCATACTTTCACTTTCCATGGCTAGCCGTATCCACGGGTGCCGTCCATACCAACACTTTCCAAGGAATTTATTATTTGACAACATAAAGTAAATTCATTTTTCATTTCGGGACTAGGCATCCCTAATACCTTTGTCGTACTCTCGTGCAATGACAAGTGAATAAACACTCATCGTGAGAATAACACATCTAGCATGGAAATATATTAGCCACCCCCTACCATTTCATGAGCGGTACGAGCACACAAAAGAGAAGTTTATTTTGAAAATTAGAGATGGCACATACAAATTTTCTTAGAACGGCACAGAAATACTGCATATAGGTAGGTATGGTGGACTCATATGGCAAAACTGGTTTAAAGGATTTTTGATGCACAAGTAGTGATCATACTTAGTGCAAATGAAGGCTAGCAAAAAGATTGAGAAGCGACCAACCAAGAAACAAAAAATCTCGTAAGCGAGCATTGAGCATAATTAACACCGAATAATGCACCACAAGTAGGATATAATTTCATTGCATAACTATTGACTTTCGTGCTTGCATGGGGAATCACAAACCTTAACACCAATATTCTTACTAAAGCATAATTACCATCAACATGACTCAGATATCACATCATCATATCTCAAAACTATTACAAAGAATAAAGTTTATTTTCTCCAATGATCTTCATGAAAGTTTTTATTATATCCTCCTTGGATATCTATCACTTTGAAGATCATGAGCATCATATTTCTTTCTCTCAAAATAATTTAAGTGAAGCAAGAGAGAATTTCTAAAAAAATACTAACTCTCAAATAAATCTAAGTAAAGCATGAGAGCATTTCTTAAAAAATAACAAAGCACACCGTGCTCAAAAAGATATAAGTGAAGCACTAGAGCAATTCCATAGCTCATAAAGATTTAAGTGAAGCATAGAGAGCAATTCTAACAAGTCATGGCATAAATTTGGCTCTCTCAAATAGGTGTGTCCAGCAAGGATTCAAGACTTAAAATAAAAAAGCAAAACAAGCAAAGACTGATATCATACAAGACGCTCCAAGCAAAACTCATAAAATGTGACGAATAAAAATATAGTTCCGAGTAAAATACCGATGGTCATTAGAAGAAAGAGGGGATGCCACTCGGGCATCCCCAAGCTTAGTTGCTTGCTTCTCTTTGGATAATAGCTTGGGATGCCATGGGCATCCCCAAGATTAGGCTCTTCTTACTCCTTATTCCTTCATCCATCGTAATCTCACCCAAAACTTGAAAACTTCAATCACACAAAACTCAACAAAACCTTCATGAGATCCTTTATTATAAGAAAGCAAATCACTACTATAAGTACTATTGCAAACCCACTCATATTTTATTCTTGCATTATATCTACTGTATTCCAACTTTTATATGGCAAAAACTCTTCAAAGAAAACCATAGAATCATCAAAACAAGCACACAACGCAAAGAAATCAGAATCTGTCAAAATCAGAACAGTCTGTAGCAATCTGGATATTTTGAATACTTCTGTAACTCTAAAAATTCTGAAACATTAGGACCACGTGAGAAATTTGTATATTAATCTTCTGCAAAATAATTGGTATTTTATCACGCTTCTGTTAAAAACAAGAATTATTTTCGTGAGCGCAAAAGTTTCTGTTTTTCAGCAAGATCAAATCAACTATCACTCAACATGATCCCAAAGGCTTTGCTTGGCACAAACACTAATTAAAACACAAAAAACACAATCATAACAGTAGCATAATTGTGCAAACACTCAAGAACAGAAAGCAAAAGACAAAAATAAATTTTATTCATTGGGTTGCCTCCCAACAAGCGCTATCATTTTACGCCCCTAGCTAGGCATAAAGCACGGATCTAAGCATTGTCATCTTTGTTTCTAGATCCATACGATGCCCTCATGATTGATTCATATGTGGCCTAATTCTTTTCCTAGGGAAGTGTTCCATACCCTTCCTTAGTGGAAATTGAAATTTAATATTGCCTTCTTCCATATCAATCACGACACCAATAGTACGTAAAAACGGTCTACCAAGAATAATTGGACAAGACGGATTGCAATCAATATCAAGAACAATAAAATCTATGGGCACATAATTCATATTTGCAAGAATAAGAACATCATTAGTTCTTCCATAGGCTTTTTAATAGTAGAATCTGCCAAGTGCAAATTTAAAGAACACTCTTCAATATCGGTAAGACCAAGCACATCACATAAAGATTTTGGAATTGTAGAAACACTAGCACCCAAGTCACATAAAGCAAAAAAATCATAATTTTTAATCTTAACTTTGATAGTAGTTGCCCATTCATCATGTAATTTTCTAGGAATTGAAACTTCTATAATTCCAACTTTTCTTCCAAAGCTTTCATCATAGCATCAACAATATGATTATTAAAAGCTTTATTTTGTTCATAGGCATGTGGTGAATTTATCATGGATTGCAGCAAAGAAATACAAGCAATCAAAGATCAATTGTCATAATTAAATTCTTTGTAATCCAAAAGAGTGGGCACATCACTAGTTAAAGTTTTGACCTCTTCAAACCCACTTTTATCAATTTTCTCAACAAGATTTTCACCCTCCGAATTATCGGGACTCCTTCTAGCTAAAGTTGACTCTGCTTTAGTCCCTTTATCATCAATCTTAATTTTATTAAACAAAGAATCAATAGAAGAAACACCAATCATTTTAAGATCTTCATCACTTTTATGAAAGTAATCACTAGAAAACGCCTTTTCTAAAAATTCTCTTCTAGCTCTAAGCATAGTGGTTCTTTTCTTACTTTCATCCATAGAAACATAAAGAGCCTTAATTGATTCCTCAACTTTAGGCATACAAATTGTCATCTTGAGATTTTCTACATCATGAGAAATTGTATCAACACTTCTAGACAAATCATCAATCTTATTCAGCTTTTCTTCCATTATAGCATTGAAAACTTTTTGAGTATTAATAAATTATTTAATATTATTCTCAAGATCAGAGGTGTTCCTATTATTATTATTATAAGAAGGATTACCACAGGAATTACCATAATTATTAGAGGAATTACTAGGAAAAGGCCTAGGATTAAAATTACCTCTATGAGCATTGTTATTGAAATTATTTCGCGAGATAAAATTCACATCTATGGCATCACTATTTTGCTCAATCAAAGTAGACAAAGACACATCATTAAAATCAATAGGAGCACTTTTATTAGCAACCAATTTCATAAGAGCATCAACTTTTTCACTCAAAGAAGAAATTTCTTCATCCGAATTAACTTTTTCACTAGTAGGAGCTCTTTCGGTATGCCATTGTGAATAATTTACCATAATATTATCAAGAAATTTGGTGGCTTTACCCAAAGTAATTTCCATAAAAGTACCATCCGCGGCGGAATCTAAAAGATTACGAGAAAGAAAATTCAACCCCGCATAAAATTTTTGTATGATCATCCAAAGATTTAACCCATGAGTTGGGTAATTCCTTAGCATCAATTTCATCCTTTCCCAAGATTGTGACATGCTCATGTTCAATTTGCTTGAAATTCATGATCTAGGTTCTAAGGGAAATAATTTTAGCATGCGGAAAATACTTAGTAATAAAATCATCCTTGCATTTATCACAAGAATCGATACTATTGTGAGGCATAGAAGAAAATCAAATTTTCGCACGATCTCGCAAAGAAAACGAAAATAGTTTCAACTTCACAACATAATTGTCCACATCTTTTTCTTTTGCATATTTCATAATTCCACAAATGTATTAAGCTGGGACGTGGCATCCTCATTAGGAGTACCGGAAAATTGATCTTTCATGACAAGATTCATCAAAGCAGTATTAATATCACAAGACTCCGCACTAGTGGCGGGAGGAGCAATCAGAGTGCTAATAAAATCATTGTTGTTGGTATTGGAGAAATCACACAACTTGGTGTTCTCTTGATTCATTGTGACTACTCAACAAGATTGCACTCAAAAACAGATCCGGCAAGAAAACAACGAACGAAAAAATGGGCGAATAAAACGGCAAATTTTTGTGAAGTGGGGGAGAGGAAAACGAGAGACAAATGGCAAATAATGTAAATTGCAAGGAGATGAGATTTGTGATTAGGAACCTGGTAGATGGTGATGATGCCTCCCCGGCAATGGTGCCAGAAATCCCTTTTGATGCGGCTTGAACTACGTCGGTATTTCCCCAAAGAGGAAGGGATGATGCAGCACAGCTACGGTAGGTATTTCCCTCAATGATGAGACCAAGGTCATCGAACCAGTAGGAGAACCACGCAACACCACCTAAACAGCACGTGCACACAAATAACAAATACTCGCAACCCGGCGTATTAAAGGGGTAGTCAATCCCTTTCGGGCAACGGCGCTAGAAATTGGCAAATAGACTGGATAATAATATGATAGATTGGATAAATAGATCTCGAATAAAAGCAAATTAAAATAAAGTGAAACAAGGTATTTTTGTATTTTTGGATTAATAGATCTGAAAATAAAAGCAAATAAAAATAGATCACAAAGGCAAATATAATAAAGAAGAGACCCCGGGGGCGTAGATTTCACTAGTGGCTTCTCTCGAGAAAAATAGCAAACGGTGGGTAAACGAATTACTGTTGGGCAATTGATAGAACTTAAAATAATCATGAAGATATCCAGGCAATGATCATTATATAGGCATCATTTCCAAGATTAGTAGACCGACTCCTGCCTGCATCTACTACTATTACTCCACACATCGACCGCTATCCAGCATGCATCTAGTGTATTAAGTTCATGGAGAAATGGAGTAATGCAATAAGAACGATGACATGATGTAGAAAAGATCTATTTATGTAGAAATAGACCCCATCTTGTTATCCTTAATAGCAATGATACATACGTGTCGGTTCCCCTTCTGTCACTGGGATCAAGCACCGTAAGATCGAACCCATCACAAAGCACCTCTTCCCATTGCAAGATAAATAGATCAAGTTGGAACAAAACCCAAATATCGGAGAAGAAATATGAGCCTATAAGCAATCATGCATATAAGAGATCAAAGAAGACTCGAATAACTTTCATGGATAAAAAGATAGATCTGATCATAAACTCAAAGTTCATCCGATCCCAACAAACACACCGCAAAAAGAATTACATCATATGGATCTCGAAGAGACCATTGTATTGAGAATCAAAAGAGAGAGAGGAAGCCATCTAGCTACTAACTACGGACCCGTAGGTCTACAAAAGACTACTCATGCATCATCGGAGAGGCACCAATGAACATGATGAACCCGTCCGTGATGGTGTCTAGACTGGATCTGGTGGTTCTGGAACTTGCGGCGGCTGGAATTGATTTTCGTCAACTCCCCTAGGGTTTCTGGAATATTGGGGTATTTATAGAGCAAAGAGGCGGCCTCTCGGGGCACCCCCCAGGTGCTTCTCCGGCCCATTGGGTGTCTTCTGGTCCAGAAAAATTCCACAAAAAGTTTCGCTGCATTTGGACTCCATTTGGTATTGATTTTCTGCGATGTAAAAACATGCAGAAACCAGCAACTGGCACTGGGCACTACGTCAATAGGTTAGCACCAAAAAATGATATAAAATGACTATAAAATGATTGTAAAACATCCAAGAATGATAATATAACAGCATGGAACAATAAAAAATTATAGATACGTTGGAGACGTATCAATAATGCATCTAGAATTGCTAGTCCTGATAGTAAGAATAAAAATAGACCCGTAGTTGGCATGCCTGTTATTTCTGTTAAAATTGGAGATCATTGCTATCATGGTTTGTGTGATGTGGGTGCTAGCATAAGTGCTATTCCCATTACTTTATATCAAGAAGTCATGAATAATATTGCACCTGCTGAGATTGAAGATATTGATGTCACAATTAAGCTCGCTGACAGAAATACTATTTCTCCACTCGGTATTGTCAGAGATGTTGAAGTCTTATGTGGTAAGATCAAATACCATACTGATTTTCTTGTTCTTGGTTCTCCCCAAGATAGTTTTTGTCCTATCATATTTGGTAGACCATTCTTGAATACTATTAATGCTAAGATTGATTGTGCCACATAAATTGTTAGTGTCAACTTTGGTGGTGTGTCTCATGATTTTAATTTCTCTAAGTTTCGTAGACAACCGCATGATATAGAGTTGCCTAGTAAAGATGAAATTGTTGGCTTTGCTGCTATTGTTGTGCCTCCTACTGAACCCTTAGAACAATATTTGCTTGAGCATGAGAATGATTTGCACATGAATGAAATAGATGAATTTTTTTTAAGCAGGCACCTATCCTTAAGCATAATTTGCCTGTTGAAACTCTTGGAGGTCCTCCTCCACCTAAGAGTGATCCTGTTTTTGAATTGAAGCAATTGCCTGATACTCTGAAGTATGCCTATCTTGATGAAAAGAAAATATATCCTATTATTATCAGTGCTAACCTTTCAGCACACGAAGAAAAAAGATTATTAAAAGTTCTAAAGAAGCATCGTGCTGCTATTGGGTATACTCTGGATGATCTCAAGGGCATTAGTCCCACTCTATGTCAGCACAAGATAATATGGAGCCAGATGCTAAACCCGTTGTTGATTATCAACGCCGATTTGAAAGTGCAACTATCCCTAGGTGGTTTTGGTAATTACTAACAACATATAGCTCATTGAACTAATGCTATTTCAAGATGACATTTCAGAAATTTCAATGATTGGCATGGCATGGATTAGGAATGTGGACCCCTCAAAATGCCAAGGACACATATTGGCTCAAGCTCAAGACTCTACATTTTCATTTTAGTGATCCAAGATCACATTGAGTCCATAGGAAAAGCCAATACTATTAAAAGGGGATGAGGTGTTGCTTAATGGCTTGCTTGCTCAAAATGCTTAGTTATATGCTCCAAAAGCCCTCAACCACTTTCTCGTATCCACATACATCCCAAACCAAAAGTCAAACTCGGCCCCACCGATTTGATTTATCCGGCGCCACCGAGTTCATTTGACATAGCCACTGCCAGAAACCCCAGTCACTTCGGTCTCACCGATAGGGATCTCGGTCTCACCGAGATGGGATTGCAAACTCTTTGTTTCCCTTTGTAATGTTTCGGTCTAACCGAGATGAGCGATCGGTCCCACCGAGTTCGCAATGCAAACTCTTTGTTTCCCCTTCGTAACATTTCGGTCTTACCGAAATGAGCGAATCGGTCCCAACGAGTTTGCCTGACCAACTCTCTGGTTAGCTTATTACCAAAATCGGTCCCACCGAGTTTGAGTAATCGGTCTCACCGAGATTACGTTATGCCCTAACCCTAATGAAATCGGTCCCACCGAGTTGACATGTCGGTCCCACCAAAAAGCCTAACGTTCACATTTTGAACTGAATCGGTCTGACCGAGTTTTATGATTTGGTCCCACCGAGTTTGGTGAATTGTGTGTAACGGTTTGATTTTGTGTGGAGGCTATATATACCCCTCCACCCACTCTTCATTCATGAGGAGAGCCATCAGAACATGCCTACACTTCTAGCATACATTTTCTGAGAGAGAACCACCCACTCATGTGTTGAGGTCAAGATATTCCATTCCAACCACATAAATCTTGATCCCTAGCCTTCTCCAAGTTGCTTTCCACTCAAATCATATTTCCACCAAATCCAAATATGTGAGAGAGAGTTGAGTGTTGGGGGGACTATCATTTGAAGCACAAGAGCAAGGAGTTCATCATCAACATACCATCTATTATCTTTTGGAGAGTGGTGTCTCCTAGATTGGTTAGGTGTCACTTGGGAGCCTCCGTCAAGATTGTGGAGTTGAACCAAGGAATTTGTACGGGCAAGGAGATCGCCTACTTCGTGAAGATCTACCCTAGTGAGGCAAGTCCAGTTGGGGAACGTAGTAATTTCAAAAAAGTTCCTACGCACACGCAAGATCATGGTGATGCATAGCAACAAGAGGGGAGAGTGTGTCCACATACCCTCGTAGACCGAAAGCGGAAGCGTTAGCACAACGCGGTTGATGTAGTCGTACGTCTTCATGATCCGACCGATCAAGTACCGAACGCACGGCACCTCCGAGTTGGGGGGGGGGGGAGGGGCGCGCGGCTGCCCCTTGGCCGCCTCTCCTCTTCCACCACTTGGGCCCATGAGGCCCAATAACCTCCGGGGGGGGGGGGGGGGTTCCGGTAACCCCCCGGTACTCCGGTATATATCCGATAACCCCCGGAACCATTCCGGTGTCCGAATATAGTCGTCCAATATATCAATCTTCATGTCTCGACCATTTCGAGACTCCTCGTCATGTCCATGATCACATCTGGGACTCTGAACTACCTTCGGTACATCAAAACACATAAACTCATAATATAACCGTCATCGAACTTTAAGCGTGCGGACCCTACGGGTTCGAGAACTATGTAGACATGACCGAGACACGTCTCCGGTCAATAACCAATAGCGGAACCTGGATGCTCATATTGGCTCCCACATATTCTACGAAGATCTTTATCGGTCAAACCGCATAACAACATACGTTGTTCCCCTTGTCATCGGTATGTTACTTGCCCGAGATTCGATCGTCGGTATCTCAATACCTAGTTCAATCTCGTTAGCGGCAAGTCTCTTTACTCGTTCCGTAATACATCATCCCGCAACTAACTCATTAGTTGCAATGCTTGCAAGGCTTAAGTGATGTGCATTACCGAGTGGGCCCAGAGATACCTCTCCGACAATCGGAGTGACAAATCCTAATCTCGAAATACGCCAACCCAACAAGTACCTTCGGAGACACCTGTAGAGCACCTTTATAATCACCCAGTTACGTTGTGATGCTTGGTAGCACACAAAGTGTTCCTCCGGTAAACGGGAGTTACATAATCTCATAGTCATAGGAACATGTATAAGTCATGAAGAAAGCAATAGCAACATACTAAACGATCAAGTGGTAAGCTAACGGAATGGGTCAAGTCAATCACATCATTCTCCTAATGATGTGATCCCATTAATCAAATGACAACTCTTTGTCTATGGCTAGGAAACATAACCATCTTTGATTAACGAGCTAGTCAAGTAGAGGCATACTAGTGACACTCTGTTTGTCTATGTATTCACACATGTACCATGTTTCCGGTTAATACAATTCTAGCATGAATAATAAACATTTATCATGATATAAGGAAATAAATAATAACTTTATTATTGCCTCTAGGGCATATTTCCTTCAGTCTCCCACTTGCACTAGAGTCAATAATCTAGATTACACAGTAATGATTCTAACACCCATGGAGTCTTGGTGCTGATCATGTTTTGCTCGTGGAAGAGGCTTAGTCAACGGGTCTGCAACATTCAGATCCGTATGTATCTTGCAAATCTCTATGTCTCCCACCTGGACTTGATCCCAGATGGAGCTGAAGCGTCTCTTGATGTGCTTGGTTCTCTTGTGAAATCTGGATTCCTTTGCCAAAGCAATTGCACCAGTATTGTCACAAAACATTTTCATTGGACCCGATGCACTAGGTATGACACCTAGATCGGATATGAACTCCTTCATCCAGACTCCTTCATTTGCTGCTTCCGAAGCAGCTATGTACTCCGCTTCACATGTAGATCCCGCTATGACGCTTTGTTTAGAACTGCACCAACTGACAGCTCCACCGTTTAATATAAACACGTATCCGGTTTGCGATTTAGAATCGTCCGGATCAGTGTCAAAGCTTGCATCGACGTACCATTTACGACGAGCTCTTTGTCACCTCCATAAACAAGAAACATATCCT
This sequence comes from Aegilops tauschii subsp. strangulata, assembly GCF_002575655.3. Taxonomy (NCBI): domain Eukaryota; kingdom Viridiplantae; phylum Streptophyta; class Magnoliopsida; order Poales; family Poaceae; genus Aegilops; species Aegilops tauschii. The sequence continues at coordinate 395,587,751 of NC_053035.3, forward strand.
TAGTCCTTCTCAAGTATTTCAGGATGTTCTTGACCGCTGTCCAGTGATCCACTCCTGGATTACTTTGGTACCTCCCAGCTAAACTAATAGCAAGGCACACATCAGGTCTGGTACACAACATTGCATACATGATAGAGCCTATGGCTGAAGCATAGGGAACATCTTTCATTTTCTCTCTATCTTCTGCAGTGGTCGGGCATTGAGTCTTACTCAACTTCACACCTTGTAACACAGGCAAGTACCCTTTCTTTGCTTGATCCATTTTGAACTTCTTCAAAACTTTGTCAAGGTATGTGCTTTGTGAAAGTCCTATTGAGCGTCTTGATCTATCTCTATAGATCTTGATGCCCAATATATAAGCAGCTTCACTGAGGTCCTTCATTGAAAAACTCTTATTCAAATATCCCTTTATGCTATCCAGAAATTCTACATCATTTCCGATCAATAATATGTCATCCACATATAATATCAGAAATGCTACAGAGCTCCCACTCACTTTCTTGTAAATACAGGCTTCTCCAAAAGTCTGTATAAAACCATATGCTTTGATCACACTATCAAAACGTTTATTCCAACTCCGAGAGGCTTGCACCAGTCCATAAATGGATCACTGGAGCTTGCACACTTTGTTAGCTTCCTTTGGATCGACAAAACCTTCCGGTTGCATCATATACAACTCTTCTTCCAGAAATCCGTTCAGGAATGCAGTTTTGACATCCATTTGCCAAATTTCATAATCATAAAATGTGGCAATTACTAACATGATTCGGACAGACTTAAGCATTGCTACGGGTGAGAAAGTCTCATCGTAGTCAACCCCTTGAACTTGTCGAAAACCTTTTGCAACAAGTCGAGCTTTATAGACAGTAACATTACCGTCAGTGTCTGTCTTCTTCTTGAAGATCCATCTATTCTCGATGGCCTGTCGATCATCGGGCAAGTCAAGCAAAGTCCACACTTTGTTCTCATACATGGATCCCATCTCAGATTTCATGGCCTCAAGCCATTTTTCGAAATCTGGGCTCACCATCGCTTCTTCATAGTTCGTAGGTTCGTCATGGTCCAGTAACATAACCTCCAGAACAGGATTACCGTACCACTCTGGTGCAGATCTTACTCTGGTTGACCTACGAGGTTCAGTAACAACTTGATCTGAAGTTTCATGATCATCATCATTAACTTCCTCATTAATTGGTATAGACGTCACAGGAACTGGTTTCTGTGATGAACTACTTTCCAATAAGGGAGCAAGTACAATTACCTCATCAAGTTCTACTTTCCTCCCACTCACTTCTTTCGAGAGAAACTCCTTCTCTAGAAAGGATCCATTCTTGGCAATGAATGTCTTGCCTTCGGATCTGTGATATAAGGTGTACCCAAAAGTTTCCTTTGGGTATCCTATGAAGACACATTTCTCTGACTTGGGTTCGTGCTTATCAGGTTGAAGTTTTTTCACATAAGCATCGCAGCCCCAAACTTTAAGAATCGACAACTTTGGTTTCTTGCCAAACCACAGTTCATAAGGCGTCATCTCAACGGATTTTGATGGTGCCCTATTTAACGTGAATGCGGCCGTCTCTAAAGCATAACCCCAAAACGATAGCGGTAAATCAGTAAGAGACATCATAGATCGCACCATATCTAGTAAAGTATGATTACGACGTTCAGACACACCATTACGCTGTGGTGTTCCGGGTGGCGTGAGTTGCGAAACTATTCCGCATTGTTTCAAATGTAGACCAAACTCGTTACTCAAATATTCTCCTCCACGATCAGATCGTAGAAACTTTATTTTCTTGTTACGATGATTTTCAACTTCACTCTGAAATTCTTTGAACTTTTCAAATGTTTCAAACTTATGTTTCATTAAGTAGATATACCCATATCTGCTTAAATCATCTGTGAAGGTGAGAAAATAACGATATCCGTCGCGAGCCTCAACATTCATTGGACCACATACATCAGTATATGATCTCCAATAAATCAGTTGCTCGCTCCATAGTTCCGGAGAACGGCGTTTTAGTCATCTTGCCCATGAGACATGGTTCGCAAGTACCAAGTGATTCATAATCAAGTGATTCCAAAAGTCCATCAGTATGGAGTTTCTTCATGCGCTTTACACCAATATGACCCAAACAACAGTGCCACAAATAAGTTGCACTATCATTATCAACTCTGCATCTTTTGGCTTCAACATTATGAATATGTGTATCACTACTATCGAGATTCTTCAAAAATAGACCACTCTTCAAGGGTGCATGACCATAAAAGATATTACTCATATAAATAGAACAACCATTATTCTCTGATTTAAATGAATAACCGTCTCGCATCAAACAAGATCCAGATATAATGTTCATGCTCAACGCTGGCACCAAATAACAATTATTTAGGTCTAATACTAATCCCGAAGGTAGATGTAGAGGTAGCGTGCCGACGGCGATCACATCGACTTTGGAACTGTTTCCTACGCGCATCGTCACCTCGTCCTTAGCCAGTGTCCGCTTAATCCGTAGTCCCTGTTTCGAGTTGCAAATATTAACAACAAAACCAGTATCAAATACCCAGGTGCTACTGCGAGCTCTGGTAAGGTACACATCAATAACATGTATATCACATATACCTTTGTTCACCTTGCCATCCTTCTTATCCGCCAAATACTTGGGGCAGTTCCGCTTCCAGTGACCAGTCTGCTTGCAGTAGAAGCACTCAGTCTCAGGCTTAGGTCCAGACTTGGGTTTCTTCTCTTGAGCAGCAACTTGTTTGCTGTTCTTCTTGAAGTTCCCCTTCTTATTCCCTTTGCCCTTTTTCTTGAAACTGGTGGTCTTATTGACCATCAACACTTGATGCTCTTTCTTGATTTCTACCTCCGCAGCCTTTAGCATTGCGAAGAGCTCGGAAATCGTTTTATCCATCCCTTGCATGTTATAGTTCATCACGAAGCTCTTGTAGCTTGGTGGCAGTGATTGAAGAATTCTGTCAATGACGCTATCATCTGGAAGATTAACTCCTAGTTGAATCAAGTGACTGTTATACCCAGACATTCTGAGTATATGCTCACTGACAGAACTATTCTCCTCCATCTTGCAACTGTAGAACTTATCGGAGACTTCATATCTCTCAATCCGGGCATTTGCTTGAAAGATTAACTTCAACTCCTGGAACATCTCATATGCTCCATGACGTTCAAAACGTCGTTGAAGTCCCGGTTCTAAGCCGTAAAGCATGGCACACTGAACTATCGAGTAGTCATCAGCTTTGCTCTGCCAGACGTTCATAACATCCGGTGTTGCTCCTGCAGCAGGTTTGGCACCTAGCAGTGCTTCCAGGACGTAATTCTTCTGTGCAGCAATGAGGATAATCCTCAAGTTACGGACCCAGTCCGTGTAATTGCTACCATCATCTTTCAACTTTGCTTTCTCAAGGAACGCATTAAAATTCAACGGAACAACAGCACGAGCCATCTATCTACAACAAACATAGACATGCAAAATACTATCAGGTACTAAGTTCATGATAAATTTAAGTTCAATTAATCATATTACTTAAGAACTCCCACTTAGATAGACATCCCTCTAATCATCTAAGTGATCACGTGATCCAAATCAACTAAACCATAACCGATCATCACGTGAAATGGAGTAGTTTTCAATGGTGAACATCACTATGTTGATCATATCTACTATATGATTCACGCTCGACCTTTCGGTCTCAGTGTTCCGAGGCCATATCTGCATATGCTAGGCTCGTCAAGTTTAACCTGAGTATTCTGCGTGTGCAAAACTGGCTTGCACCCGTTGTAGATGGACGTAGAGCTTATCACTCCCGATCATCACGTGGTGTCTGGGCACGACGAACTTTGGCAACGGTGCATACTCAGGGAGAACACTTTTATCTTGAAATTTAGTGAGAGATCATCTTATAATGCTACCGTCAATCAAAGCAAGATAAGATGCATAAAAGATAAACATCACATGCAATGAATATAAGTGATATGATATGGCCATCATCATCTTGTGCTTGTGATCTCCATCTCCGAAGCACCATCATGATCACCATCGTCACCGGCGCGACACCTTGATCTCCATCGTAGCATCGTTGTCGTCTCGCCAACTATTGCTTCTACGACTATCGCTACCGCTTAGTGATAAAGTAAAGCAATTACAGGGCGATTGCATTGCATACAATAAAGCGACAACCATATGGCTCCCGCCAGTTGCCGATAACTCGGTTACAAAACATGATCATCTCATACAATAAAATATAGCATCATGCCTTGATCATATCACATCACAACATGCCCTGCAAAAACAAGTTAGACATCCTCTACTTTGTTGTTGCAAGTTTTACGTGGCTGCTACGGGCTGAGCAAGAACCGTTCTTACCTACGCATCAAAACCACAACGATAGTTCATCAAGTTAGTGCTGTTTTAACCTTCTCAAGGACCGGGCGTAGCCACACTCGGTTCAACTAAAGTTGGAGAAACTGACACCCGCCAGCCACCTGTGTGCAAAGCACGTCAGTAGAACCAGTCTCGCGTAAGCGTACGTGTAATGTCGGTCCAGGCCGCTTCATCCAACAATACCGCCGAACCAAAGTATGACATGCTGGTAAGCAGTATGAATTGTATCACCCACAACTCACTTGTGTTCTACTCGTGCATATAACATCAACGCATAAAACCTGGCTCGGATGCCACTATTGGGGAACGTAGTAATTTCAAAAAATTCCTACGCACACGCAAGATCATGGTGATGCATAGCAACGAGAGGGGAGAGTGTGTCCATACCCTCGTAGACCGAAAGCGGAAGCGTTAGCACAATGCGGTTGATGTAGTCGTACGTCTTCACGATCCGACCGATCAAGTACCGAACGCACGGCACCTCCGAGTTCAGCACACGTTCAACTCGATGACGTCCCTCGAACTCCGATCCAGCCGAGCTTTGAGGGAGAGTTCTGTCAGCATGACGGCATGGTGATGATGATGATGTTCTACCGATGCAGGGCTTCACCTAAGCACCGCTACGATATGACCGAGGTGGATTATGGTGGAGGGGGGCACCGCACACGGCTAAGAGATCCAAGGGATCAATTGTTGTCTCTAGGGGGTGCCTCCCTCCACGTATATAAAGGAGTGGAGGAGGGGGAGGGGGCCGGCCACCCTTGGCGCCCCCCATGAGGAGTCCTACTCCCACCGGGAGTAGGACTCCCCCCCTTCCATGTTGGAGTAGGAGAGGAGAGGGAAGGAGAGAGAGGGGTGTTGAGGATATAGACCTGGGGGTCACCCGCCAGGAGGGCCGGGTTACTCCAAGGATCATTACCAGAAGCCCGGAGCTAAGTTTCAGGATAATGGGCTAGAGATGGGCTGAGACCCGGATATGGCTTAAAGCCCGTAGTTACAATCATTGTTATAGTAGACTTGTAGTGTAAGGCAAGTATTGTTTTAGAGCCCGAGCCGGACACTCTTATGAGCCGGCCGGGACTCTAAGGGCTGCTGGGCGTCAGCCTCCCTATATAAAGGGACGAGCCGGCAGCGGTTTGGGGACGACGACAATCTCTCCGAGAGCCGGGCATAGCTGTTTAGCTCCCTGGAGATCGTAACCCTAATCAATAACACCTCGAACTGGACGTAGGCTTTACCTTCACCGTAAGGGGCCGAACCAGTATAAACCCTCGTGTTCCTTGTCCCGCATAACCCCTTCAAGTTTCCTAGCTGCGATGGCTCCACGACTAAGTCCTAGCTCGAGGACAACTGCCGTGACAATTCCACGACAGTTGGCGCCCACCGTGGGGCCAGCGCACGGCGGATTTGAGTTCTTGAAGGGCAGCTTCGAAGGGCTCAAGGGATACGCTGTGGGCCGGATGACCAAGAGTCGTCGCGGCAAGCTCTACGTCGACAATGCGGACTGGGGCCCCGACGCCGGCTCAGCGGAGTACGGGTACCGGGTCCCCTTCGGTGGAATTCATGTCTTCATCGGCAAGATTGGAGAACCGGGCCCCGAGCCGGACCTCCGCGCCGACCTCATCGAAACGGCTCAGGGCGCGCGACCCGCCCGGGCCCGGCCCGCCTTAAAGCGCGCTTTTGTAGGATGCATCCACGGAGGGCCCACGGATCCATCTGGGACTGGGGATGAGGCGGCCGCCGGCTCTGACGGCGAGTCGGCCACGGATGAGTCAAACTCGTTGTACCAACTTCAAGATGGCAGGCTCATGAGTTATTCCGATGGCAACAGTATTCCGGACCTCTTTGAGCCGCCGAGTCAGGTCGGAGTTTTTATGGCTGGTGCACAGCCCGTTCAGAACCCCGCTGCTGGATTGGGAAACCCGGTGCCTTCTCCGGCTCAGGTGCTGATGGATCTCACAGACAAGATGACGGCCCTGTTAACCACCACGGTTGACCCGGCGGATCAAGCCCAGCATGATGCGGAGGTGGCACAGTTGAAACTAGATTTGATAAGAGCCAAAGAGGATCTTGCAGCAGAAGGAATCAGGCTGGCTGCGGAACGGGCGGCTCTCGATGCCCAGACTCAGCTGATTCAGGCGCAGTCCTTCCAACTCACGATGGATCAGAACGCGGCCGATGAGGTCATGAGAAGGAGGCATCAAAAGGCTCAATCTCGACTCTCGCCGGTCTACGATCCGCGCAACCTCTTCAACACGCCAGGTGCAGGGTCTAGTCACCCGCCAAGGGTCGTAACACCCGGGTCTGGACCCCTTGTTCAACCACGAGCGATGGGACCTCCCCAGGGCCCCCCCGCCCCACCTCAGTATGTACCAATACCCCCGGGCCATTATAATAACCCGCTGGAGAACATGATCGCCGCAGCGGCACGGCTGGCGGCTTTGCCCGTCGATGGCGACTCTCCGACGGCTATTGAGACCCGCCGGGTCAGAGAACTCCTGCAGACGGCTCTAGCACAGCAAGAGGCATACTCCTACAGCCGGGACCGGATCCACTCAACTCCTCGCCCATGCCAGAGCCCGAGTTACAGCCGGCACATGGTCTCGGCGACCGGCTCAAGTAATGTCCGACGCCATGACCCGCCCCCTGGCCATGGCCCGGCTCATGTTGGAACCTTCTACGCCGCAGACCAAGCACGGCAAGAGGAGGAGCAGGTGCTGCAATTGGCGGCTTATCAGACCCCCCCGGCTTATCCAACGGCGTCCATTGATGTGGGTATTTCTACCAGGACCGGGGGTGTCCCTTGTTTGGTGCCGGCCATCCGTAATGAACGTCTACCTAAGGATTTCAAGGGCCCTAGGAAGGTGCCTAATTATACAGCTGACTTACAGCCCGCGGCCTGGATTGAAAGTTATGAGATGGCTATGGAACTGCTAGAGGTCAGCGAGGCGGCCATGGCCAAGTATTTCACCATGATGTTAGATGGAACTGCCCGCACGTGGTTAAAAGGGCTGCCACCGAACTCCATTGGGTCTTGGACTGAGCTGAAGGCCCGGTTCATTCAAAACTTCAAGGATACCTATAGGCAGTCTATGTCGATTGTGGATTTGACTAACTGAAGCAGCAGGAGGGTGAGTCCACGACCCATTGGGTTCGCCGGGTCAAGGAGATCATACATTCATCAGATAAGATGGACGCCGGCTCTGCAGTCTTGATGTTAGAACAGAACTGTCGTTTTGTGCCCCTAAAGATGAAGCTTGGGCGGCTTAAACGTGACTGCACGGATATGGGTACACTAATGGCGGCTCTTGTCAAATACGCGGATTCCGATGGTACCAAGGATCCCCCTTCAGATGATGAAAGGACAGGGAAGGGAAAGAAGAACGGCAATGGCAAGGGCCCTCAGTTTAACCCGGGGAATCAAGGAGGAGGCAAGCGCAAGGCCGATGGCAGCCTGGAGTTCGTAGCCAACACCCAAGGCAACAACCAGCGACGCAAGGGGAGGCCCCCTCCCCGAGGCGGCGGGTCAGGACCTTCTCTGGAGCAGCTGTTGAATGAACCTTGTCTGAGACACGGCTCTAGAGAGAAGCCAGCGACTCATCTGTGGAAGGATTGTGCTATCATGAAGGCCTTTAAAAACTACAACGGCCCAGGCGCAGGCGGCTCCGGCGCTGGCGGCTTTCATGGCCCGGGCGGCGGGTCAAATTCCGGTCCTCAGAACGATCAAGGGGGCTTCAATCAACAGTCTGGTCAGGGTCATCAACAGCAACAGGGGGGCTATCAGACCAACCCGAAGCAACTTAGCGGTGGACAGTATCACGTGTTCACCACTAGTTTGTGCAAACGAGACGAGAAGCTTCACAAGAGGGCTGTCAATGCTGTTGAGCCGGCGGTTCCACGCTACTTGCGGTGGTCGGAGCAGCCCATAGTGTGGAGTAGGGAGGATCACCCTCCCCGGGTGGATAACCCGGGCCACCTGGCCTTAGTAGTGGCTCCTCAAGTGGGAGGCTATAAGTTCACAAAGGTACTCATGGATGGAGGCAGCAGCATCAACATCCTATATTATGAGACTTTCCGTCGTATGGGGCTAGTTGATAAGAACCTCAGCCAGTCAAATACTATCTTCCATGGTGTGGTACCTGGTAAATCGGCTTATCCAGTCGGCAAGATCGAACTGGAAGTGGCCTTCGGTGATGAGAACAACTACAGGGTGGAAAAGTTGACCTTTGAGGTGGTCAAGATAAGAAGTCCATACCATGCTATATTCGGGCGGCCGGCTTACGCCAAGTTCATGGCACGGCCGTGTTATGTGTACTTACAACTCAAGATGCCGGGTCACAACGGGACCATTACGGTTCACGGCAGCCGGAAAGTGGCTCTGGAGTGTGAGGAAGGTGACGCGGCTTATGCAGAGTCTGTTTGTGCCACAGAAGAGTTGAAATTTTATAAAGACAATGTTGACCCAACAGATATGACCTCTCTGAAAAAGCCAACCACGGAGAATGAACCAGCAATGAAGTTTAAATCAGCTGATGAGACTAAACTTGTTGATTTTGTTCCAGGTGACTCGTCTCAGCAGTTCAGCATCAGTGCAAATCTGGACCCGAAATAGGAAGGCGCGCTCATCGAGTTCATCCGTGAGAATAGGGACATCTTTGCATGGAAACCTTCTGACATGCCAGGTGTACCTAGAGAACTCGCTGAGCACACTCTCAATGTTGATCCAAAATTTAAGCCGGTCAGACAGTTCCTTCGACGGTTCAATGAAGAGAGGCGGAAGGCTATTGGTGAAGAAGTGGCCCGGCTCTTGGCGGCCGGGTTCATTGTTGAGGTTTTTCACCCAGAGTGGTTGGCTAACCCGGTGCTTGTACTTAAAAAGAATGGCACCTGGCGGATGTGTGTGGACTACACGGACTTGAACAAGGCGTGCCCGGCTGATCCTTTTGCTCTCCCCCGTATCGATCAAATCATTGATGCTACGGCAGGTTGTGCACGCTTAAGTTTCTTGGATGCTTATTCCGGGTATCATCAGATTAAGATGGCAGTTAAGGACCAGGAGAAGACGGCGTTCATCACTCCCTTTGGAGCCTTCTGCTATGTCTCTATGCCCTTTGGGCTCAAGTGTGCGCAGGCGACTTACCAGCGTTGTGTACAGAATTGTCTCCATAAACAGATCGGGCGCAATGTTCACGCGTACGTGGACGATATTGTGGTTAAGTCCATCAAGGAGGAAACCCTGATAGATGACTTAAGGGAAACCTTCGATAATCTCCGGGTCTACAAGATGATGCTTAACCCGGCCAAATGTGTTTTTGGTGTTCCTGCGGGCAAGCTATTGGGTTTCTTGGTTTCTGACAGAGGCATTGAGGCTAACTCGGAGAAGATCAAGGCCGTCACTTCCTTGGTTAAGCCGGCGTGCATAAATGACGTTCAGCGTTTGGCGGGTCGCATCGCTGCTTTAAGCCGGTTTATAAGTCGGTTGGGTGAGAAGGCTATGCCCTTATATCAGTTGATGAAGAAAACTGACAACTTCATCTGGAATGATGCAGCTAATACCGCTTTTGAGGATTTGAAAAAGCAACTGGCAGAGCCCCCTGTCCTTGCTGCTCCGGTTGATAAGGAGCCCTTGCTGCTGTACGTGGCGGCAAACGCACGAGCCGTCAGCGTGGCTATTGTGGTGGAGCGCAAGGAGGCGGGAAAGGAGCATCCGGTTCAGCGGCCGGTTTATTATATCAGTGAGGTGCTCATTGAGTCCAAGCAGAGGTATCCACATTGGCAGAAGCTCGTGTATGGGGTGTTTATGGCGAGCCGGAAGCTTAAGCATTATTTTCAGGGTCATCCCATTACTGTGGTCAGTTCCGCCCCTCTTGGTGATATTATCCAAAACAGAGAGGCTACAGGGAGAATTGCTAAGTGGGCTATAGAGCTTGGACCTCATGACCTTAAATATGTGCCACGCACTGCTGTCAAGTCTCAGGCCTTGGTGGATTTCATCAATGATTGGACAGAGTCACAAGTACCCGAGCAAAAGCCGGATAACACTTATTGGACTATTCACTTTGATGGGTCCAGGCAGCTGGAGGGCTCGGGGGCTGGTGTTGTCTTGGCTTCCCCTAAAGGTGACAAGTTCCATTATGTGCTACGGTTGATGTTTCCTTGCACTAATAATGCGGCGGAATACGAGGCTTTGCTCCACGGTCTTCGGGTGGCTAAGGAAATGAGCTTAAGCCGGGTGAGGTGTTTTGGTGACTCGGACTTGGTGGCTCAACAAGTATCTGGCACCTGGGATTCTAAGGATCCTCTAATGGCGGCTTATCGCCGCGAGGTTGATGCCATTGCCGGGCACTTCCAGGGATACCAAGTGGAGCATATCGATCGCAGGCGGAACGAGGCGGCTGACGCGTTAAGCCGGCTAGGCTCTCAGCGAAAGCCGGTGCCGCCTAACACTTTCCTGGATGTCCTATATAACCCTTCGGTTAAGTTGCCTACAGAGGAGGACTTGGCTATCCCTGACCCGGAGGCACGACTGGTGGCGGCTCTGCATATCATACCAGACTGGACAATACCATACCTGGCTTATATAACCCGGGGAGAGTTGCCTGAGGATGAAATTCTGGCCAGGCAAATAACCCGGCGGGCTAAGTCAATGATTGTTATCGATGGCGAGTTGCATCATCGCAGTATTTCAGGGGCATTCCAGCGTTGTATCTCCCCTGAGGAAGGTCAAGAGATCTTGCGCGAAATCCATGAAGGGGATTGTGGCCATCATGCCGGTTCGAAATCTCTTGTGGCCAAGGCTTTCCGTCATGGTTTTTATTGGCTAACGGCTCACGCTGATGCAGAGGACTTGGTCAGTAAATGCGATGGCTGCCAAAGGTTCTCACGACGGGCTCATGTGCCGGCTCAGGAATTAAGGATGATCCCGATCACTTGGCCCTTTGCGGTCTGGGGGCTTGATATGGTCGGGCCTTTTAAATGGTCCAAGGATAAGAAGACCCACCTCTTGGTGGCAGTGGACAAATTCACGAAGTGGGTGGAAGCTGAGCCAGTTAGCAAGTGTGATGCAGCCACGGCGGTTCAGTTTATGAAAAAGGTGATCTTCCGCTTCGGCTTTCCACACAGCATCATAACAGACAATGGCGCTAATCTGTCCAAAGGCGCTATGGAGGAGTTTTGTCACAGAGAGCATATCCGGCTTGATGTTTCTTCAGTGGCACACCCCCAATCCAATGGTCAAGCTGAGAGAGCTAACCAGGAGATTCTGACGGGCATCAAACCCCGGCTCTCGGTCCCTTTGCAACGGACGCCGGGTTGTTGGGTGGAGGAGTTGCCCTCCGTCTTGTGGAGCATCAACACTACTCCTAACAGGTCTACAGGTTTCACGCCTTTCTTCATGGTTTATGGAGCAGAAGCAGTTCTCCCCAGCGACATCCGTCATGATTCACCTCGTGTGGCGGCTTATGTTGAGACGGATAATGAACAGGCGCGCCAAGATGCTCTGGACTTGTTGGACGAACAGCGTGATGTGGCAGCCGCCCGTTCAGCGATTTACCAACAGGACCTGCGCCGTTATCATAGCCGCCGGGTCAAATCCCGGGTCTTCCAAGAAGGCGACCTGGTGCTCCGACTCATCCAGGATCAAACAGATGCACACAAGTTATCCCCGCCTTGGGAAGGGCCTTTTGTGGTCAGTAAAAACTTGCACAACGGGTCATATTACCTCATTGATATCCGGGAGCATAAGGACTCGCGTAAATCTGAGGAGGAGACCCGTCGGCCGTGGAACATAGCTCAGCTTCGGCCTTACTACACTTGAGCTACCGGCTCTTGTGATGTACATATTTATCTCAGCCATGTATATATTATGATAAAGTAATAAAGCAGGACCTCTGTCCTTTGCTCTCTCCCAAATATGGGTGTTGTTTTTTACATGCTGACTTACAGAAGATCCGGATTATGATCGTCTTCGAATCTAGCTGTAAGCAATAGAGTCACTTGGGGGCTTCATGTTCACACATGGGTCGTATTCGAACCAAAGAGAACATAGCTGTCGATACCCATTTGATCGGCAAAGTGCCGAGCTCATTGGGAGGTTGCCTTTGGTCATATTTGAATCATAGTGTAACCCCTCTGAGAACCGACGCGGATCGTATTCGAATCAGCGTCGTTAAACAATTTTCAGAATCACTTGGGGGCTTCCTGTTCAAACATGGGTCATATTCGAACCCAAGAGAACATAGCTGTCGATACCCTCTTGATTGGCATCGCCGAACCCACTAGGGGCTATATGATCGTATCCGAATCTTAGCTTAACCCCTTTGGACCGAGGTTCTGGTCGTATTCGAACCGGAAGTCCTTAAATTTTTACATTTTACCACAAGTTTACTCTGATCATGTCAAAGTATGTACTGCCGGGTTTCACTTGCCGGCTTAATTTTGGTTTATCTTGTTAGTTGAGCATCATGGATGTCATCAAGACAAGTAAATTCGAGTTCAAATATTAACCGTGCTACCCGGGTTATTTAACCCGGAAGTATGCTTGCAAGCTGTTGAGTGTGTTATCACGGCTGTGTTCAGAATATAGTTAAAGACCAGTCTTTTTGGTTTGAATTTCCGGGGTACCCATCTCAGACACCTGATTCTCAGGGCGGTAAGCCGCCTTGTGACGTGTGATTGGCCTTCTTATGCAGATACTTAAAGGTACTTTTTTAAGAAACGTTGAGAAGTACGAAGGATAATTATAACCCGGAGGAGCATCAAAAAGAATGACTTCAAAGGATTTCAGCATTCATTACGTGCACGAGGGCACGGCAGAGATAAATTGTTGCACCTATTCTATTACAAAAATCTTTCAAAGTTTCAAGGTTGGAGCGTTGTTTGGTGAGCTGCTAGCCGGTTTATGACGCCTGCTGAGTCGAAGTCCCCGTTTCATCTTCTGCTCCGGCTGATCCCAAGGCTTCGAAGGTCGACGACTTCCAGTTGATGCCACTGAGAGCTTCGAACTGAGCTTCTTCGTCAATTAACCCGTCCGGGTTAATCTCCGGGGCGAAGGTGTGGTGGCGAGCCGGAGGAATCAGATTGATGGCTTCATAGCGAGGGGTTGGAATCCTCTGATTCTCCGCGTTGTATCCCGGCTGATACTTGGTTAAATCGGTGTCGTTCCCGATGATGGTGGCCACCGGGCGCACAGCCTTCACACAAGCCGCGAAGTCCTTCTGGTCGAACGCTGAGCCGTCTTCTTTCAGGCTGGGATAACCCAGGGCGATGTCTGCCGGGTCTAGCTCCGGCAAGAAGGCTTTGGCTCGGCTCAGTGCGGCGATTGCTCCGGATCTCGCGGATGCTCGTCGTAGCTCCTGGATCCGCTGCGGCAGAACTGCGAGCCGGCGCAGGACTTCGGCCAGATGAGTTGGCACTTCATTCGACAGGGCCACCACAGCTAAAGCCCGCTGTGACCCGGTGTAGAGCTGTTCCACCAGGGTGTACACGGCCTTTAACTTGGTGACCACGCTCTGGTTCAAGTTGGCGCTTCTGGAACCTGTTTAACAACATCAGATGACCCGGTGGTAAGGATGAGTTAAGAGATGTAAACATTCCAACGTGAATGAAAGCTGGTGAGGCGACTTACCGAAGATGGCAGCTACCATTTGGGACACTTGGCGCTTTAGACCGGAGAGCTCAGCGGTCTTCTCAGTAAGGGCCTTCTCCGCCTGTTCTGCCCGGGTCACCAGTGCAGTTTTCTCCTCAGCCCAGGCCTTCCGCTCAGCGTCGAATTCAGTCTTCAACTTCTCCTGAGCGGCGATGCTGGAGACAAACTTGGCATTTGCCTTCCGGGTCTCCATCTCTTGTGCCTTCAGCCGGCTCTTGAGATCCGCCAGGTCTGATTCTAATTTCTTGCCAACAGCCTGCATATATTTCCGGGTTATTAACAGTCATCCTATAAAGTCCCAAGCGCTTTCCAAGCAAAGACACTTGGCACTTGGGGGCTAATGCATATTGAATGTATCTATCTATGTACGGCCGGCTCAGTTCAGTAAGCCGGAATCTAAAGTCTACAACATATTCAAGTATAAGTCCTAGACTTGGGGGCTAGAATGGCAAGGATCACTATGCGGAAAGTAAGAGAACAGCAGAAGGTTACCTCAGATTTGTGTTGGATCTGGTTGACCATGGCGATCTCGGCGTCCCGGCTCTTGTGAACCTGGCTGATATAGCCTGAGACGAGTTCTCCAATACTTAAGTCGGTGTAGCTGGAGAGATCCAGATTCACCCGGTGGGGTTGTAGCAACTCCCCCCTCGCGGAGCATTTGGCCAGCGCGGTCGGCCTCCCCGGCTCAACAAACTCCGTCCGGGTCGTTAGCTGGTGGGGCTGAGCCGGAGGCCTCTGGGTTAGCTAATGTTTCGGTCGTTTTCTTGGTGGTCGGGGCAGGGGCTTCAGGCGCCGTATCCATGGGAATGGTGGCTTCAGGGGCGGAGGCGACTGGCGGCTCTTGAACCGTCGTCTCCGGCTCAGGCAAGTCGGGCACTCCGGCTGACCTGGTCTTCTTTACTCTTTTGGTGAGCTTTGCCTGGGCACTGAAAAGGCAGAAGTGTTAGGCATACAAAGGGTAAGTACAGACAGATAATGTAAGGAGATTGTTGTTACCCGGGGGCAGTCTTGAAGGCCGGCAGACTTGACTGCATGGAGTCACCCGAGGAGGGGGAGGTCTCCTGGTAATTGGAGTCAGAAGAGTTGAGTGGCTGACGGATGACACCCGCCAACGGATGAAAAGGGTACAGGTGAGAAAAAACCTCAGTGCGGCGTTTTCTCGTTGCGTCGGGTAACCCAGTGGAGAGGTCGGTGTCCTTGCGGGCCCGGGTGTGACGCCGGCTCTCGTGAACCTGCTGCTTCAAAAGAAATTGAGGGTCTCGGTGAGCTAATGGATGGGAAAAGCTTACTTTCCGGGTTACCCTTCGGACTTTCAGCTGTGGTAAAGGCTCCGAGCCGGAGGAAAGTGATGTTACCTCTTCGACCGCCGGGTTACTGGCGCCGGTGTCATCCTGTCAATAAGCAAGTGTTGATAAGGCGGACAGCATCAGACAACATATACTGCAAGAATTTAAAAGATTTAAGGGTTACCTCTGACTCGGAGCTATCGCTTAATTGCAGCAGCTCCGAAGCAGTGGGTCTGTTTCCCTTTTTGCGAGGGGCGGCTCTCTTGGCGGCTTTCTTCGCCTTCCTGGCCTTCTTGGCCGCCTCGTGGTCATACTTGACCCGCCAGAATTTATCATCAGCCTGAGAAATACAGTAATGAGTTCTTAGTAAGATGACAGGTAAAACAAAATGGAAAGGTTAAAGTCAGCGGCTTACCGCTGGGGCTGGATTGGTCTTGCAGAACGGGGCTAGCCCGGTTCTTCCACAGTCTGCCAGGCTCTCGTTTAAAAGAGCCTTGGTCTCTTCTTCAGCAACGTCTTCTGGAAGATCATTGCGACCGTGCCTCTGCGGGTCATCCTTTCGCCCGGTGTACTCACACATTAAGCCGGGGCGGCGGCTCAATGGGATCACCCGCCATGAGATCCAGACCCGGACCAGGTCAATTCCGTTCAGACCATTGCCTAGCAGGGCTTTGATCTTGTTGATCGTTGGAAGCAGAGGCTGGCGTTCTGCGGCAGTCAGTTTGTCGGATAATGGATGAGTTGGCTCCAGGCGCGTTGGGCGAAAGCCGGGCAGCGGGCTCTCATCAGCCGGGGACGTGTCTTGGCAGTAGAACCAAGTCATGTTCCAGTCCTTGGGGTGACTTGGCGGTTCTGCGTAATGGAACAGACAATCCCTGCGCCGTTGGATGGAGATGCCGCCTAACTCTAGACTTGGACCGTTTGCGCACTCGGTTTGGCGGTTCAAATAGAACAGCTCTCTGAAGAGCAGCAGACTCGGCTCTTCTCCAAGATATACTTCACAAAAAACTTGGAAGTTGCAGATGTTGGATATGGAATTGGGTCCTATATCCTGAGGCCGAAGATCAAAGAAGTTGAGCACGTCCCGGAAGAATTTTGAGCCGGGCGGTGCGAAGCCCCGGCTCATATGGTCGGCAAAGATCACTACCTCCCCGTCTCTCGGCTGTGGCCTTTCTTCGGACGGGTCAGGGGCACGGTAGGACATCACTTCCTTCTTAGGCAGATATCCGGATTTAACGAAGTTGGCCAGGGTCTCTTCGGTGACGCTGGATTTCATCCAGTTGCAAGTGATGGGAGCCTTGGGAGGCATGGTGACGGTTGGTGGTCTACGAGGAAGAGAAAAGTGTCCGGGTTAATTATAAGCCGGAGTATATCATTCAAGTTACAATGACGGCTTAGGAAGGGGACTAATGGTATGTATTGATACGGTGGGTTATCTAAGCCGTCGGGGCTTTTAGGATAAGTTGGTCGTCTACGGCTTACTGCGGTTAAGTCGGAAGATACTACAGAGCATGATTCTCTTTAAACCAGAAAGTTCTACGGTGCGTGTTTTCTCTAAGTCGGAAATATAAGCCGCTAAGATTCAAGGACTGCAGTTTTTACTAAGTGTGGTAAACAGATTTCACATATTACAGTAACTTTTTTGGATCAAAGTAGTCGGAGCGGAGAAAGTTTTCTAGACCTAAAAAACAGAAGCAGGGGAGGTTCTTGAGATGGAACCCAGTCCTTATGCAGTAAAAAGAGGTGTTCTTGCAGAAGAAATGAACCTCAGATATCTACCGCGGTGGTTCTACACAAGCCTAAGGATCAACGGGGGCAGTGGCTACAGGGGTTACCGAAACTTGCGGTAACAGTGATGAACATGAAGAACACAGATGAACTCTGTCCTAGATCTATGCTAGTAAGGCAGAGGGGACTCACCGGAGCTGGAGAAGAGCGGAGGTCGCCGACGTTATCTGGTCCGAGTCAGGTTGATGCAGCGGCCGGGTTGAGGAAGACCAGGGGTGCGACGGCGGCGGCGGCAGAAGCTCGGGCAGAGGAACGGCAGTGCGAGGAAGAAGAAGGAGAATGTGAAGAAGAGAGTGCCGGGCCGGCCTATTTATAAGGCCGAGTCATAAGCGGGCGCGGGATTTGAGGAGGCCACGGCGTGGTTATCTCCCCCCTCACGGCGCCTCGATTCTCGGAAGGTCAGTAAAAGCAAAGATCCGTTGCGGATCTGGCGGAGTAAAAAACGGACTTAGTGGAGGATGACGTCACGGCGGATTACCCGGAGTCCAGAGGATGACGTCACTCCAGGTTATGACCTTCACATGAATGATAAGCCGGAGATTTTTTCTGACTGCGGAGCTGAAGATTGACACGAGCCGGCTCAAGTCAATCTGGGGCCTAATGTTGAGGATATAGACCTGGGGGTCACCCGCCAGGAGGGCCGGGTTACTCCAAGGATCATTACCAGAAGCCCGGAGCTAAGTTTCAGGATAATGGGCTAGAGATGGGCTGAGACCCGGATATGGCTTAAAGCCCGTAGTTACAATCATTGTTATAGTAGACTTGTAGTGTAAGGCAAGTATTGTTTTAGAGCCCGAGCCGGACACTCTTATGAGCCGGCCGGGACTCTAAGGGCTGCTGGGCGTCAGCCTCCCTATATAAAGGGACGACCCGGCAGCGGTTTGGGGACGACGACAATCTCTCCGAGAGCCGGGCATAGCTGTTTAGCTCCCTGGAGATCGTAACCCTAATCAATAACACCTCGAACTGGACGTAGGCTTTACCTTCACCGTAAGGGGCCGAACCAGTATAAACCCTCGTGTTCCTTGTCCCGCATAACCCCTTCAAGTTTCCTAGCTGCGATGGCTCCACGACTAAGTCCTAGCTCGAGGACAACTGCCGTGACAATTCCACGACAAGGGGGACAGGAAAAGGGGGGGCGCCGCCCCCCTCCTTGTCCAATTCGGACTGGGGGGGGGGGGAGGGGCGCGCGGCTGCCCCTTGGCCGCCTCTCCTCTTCCACCACTTGGGCCCATGAGGCCCAATAACCTCCCGGGGGGGGGGTTCCAGTAACCCCCCGGTACTCCGGTATATATCCGATAACCCCCGGAACCATTCGGGTGTCCGAATATAGTCGTCCAATATATCAATCTTCATGTCTCGACCATTTCGAGACTCCTCGTCATGTCCGTGATCACATCCGGGACTCCTAACTACCTTCGGTACATCAAAACACATAAACTCATAATATAACCGTCATCGAACTTTAAGCGTGCGGACCTTACGGGTTCGAGAACTATGTAGACATGACCGAGACACGTCTCCGGTCAATAACCAATAGCGGAACCTGGATGCTCATATTGGCTCCCACATATTCTACGAAGATCTTTATCGGTCAAACCGCATAACAACATACGTTGTTCCCTTTGTCATCGGTATGTTACTTGCCCGAGATTCGATCGTCGGTATCTCAATACCTAGTTCAATCTCGTTACCGGCAAGTCTCTTTACTCGTTCCGTAATACATCATCCCGCAAATAACTCATTAGTTGCAATGCTTGCAAGGCTTAAGTGATGTGCATTACCGAGTGGGCCCAGAGATACCTCTCCGACAATCAGAGTGACAAATCCTAATCTCAAAATACGCCAACCCAACAAGTACCTTCGGAGACACCTGTAGAGCACGTTTATAATCACCCAGTTACGTTGTGACGTTTGGTAGCACACAAAGTGTTCCTTCGGTAAATGGGAGTTGCATAATCTCATAGTCATAGGAACATGTATAAGTCATGAAGAAAGCAATAGCAACATACTAAACGATCAAGTGCTAAGCTAACGGAATTGGTCAAGTCAATCGCATCATTCTCCTAATGATGTGATCCCATTAATCAAATGACAACTCTTTGTCTATGGCTAGGAAACATAACCATCTTTGATTAACGAGCTAGTCAAGTAGAGGCATACTAGTGACACTCTGTTTGTCTATGTATTCACACATGTACCATGTTTCCGGTTAATACAATTCTAGCATGAATAATAAACATTTATCATGATATAAGGAAATAAATAATAACTTTATTATTGCCTCTAGGGCATATTTCCTTCAAGTCCTTCATGGGCGATGGCCATGGTGGGATAGACAAGGTTGCTTCTTCGTGGACCCTTTGTGGGTGGAGCCCTCCGTGGACTCGCGTAACTGTTACCCTTCGTGGGTTGAAGTCTCCATCAACATGGATGTACAATAGCACCACCTATCGGAACCACGGATTTTTTTTTCCGCGTATACATTGCGTTTGCTCCCTCCAAACTCCTCCCTTTACCTTCATGTGCAATGTTTTACATTCCGCTGCTATACTCTTAGACTTGCATGTGTAGGTTGATTGCTTGACTTGTGCTAAGTTCTAAAATCTGCCAAGACTTAAAATTGGGAAAAGGCTAGATTTTTTTTGAGGTACAAGAGTAAGAGAATTACTCTTCAGCCAACCCAAGGTCGGCATTCAGGACGCCCAACAGGTCGTCCGGTACTCCCGGCACACATAGCAGGTCTCCCTTCGTCCTAGCACGGGCGGGCCATCATGTTCTTCTTCCTGTTGGCATGCTGAACTTTCACATTGCTGAATTTAGTGAATTCCTGTTTGATATCCTCGATCACTGGAAAACATGCCGACAAGCACCTGCCCCCCAAGTTCAGATTATCCGCCATGGCTTTGCAATCCGTCTCCAGTATGAGGGAACCGTTGTGCAATTTCTACATCACATTCAGGCCAGCTAGGATTGATTGCGCCTCAGCTTCCTCCACAGATTTGCAATGCCCCCTCGTTCGGATAGAGTGAAGAGTACCACACCCCGATGGTCACGAGCGATTGCACCGACCTGAGAGGACCCATCAGCAGCCAAAAATCCCGCATCCGTGTTAAGTTTAACTGTACCCGCCTCTGGGGGATCCCAATGATCGGTTGCAGGCGCCTCAGACTCCTCCCCATTAATACACATCCTGGGTCCCTGAGCTGCACCATGTCCTACCTGGACTAGAGCATTTTTGCCTTTGGGATTAGGTACACTCCCAACCAAACATTTGTGGAGATCCTCCTCATACTGTAACAAGAAAACTAAGGATCGGCAGATGGACTCCTTCCCTGTACTATGGGTGCAGTCGTCTCGAAGAAACCAGCATCGCCAAAGTAGTAGCAGGATTCTAGTTCTGGTCACTTGGTTGCAAGGACCAAGCAGGTTCTGCAGCCAGTCCTCGCCCGTGTTCCTGAAGAGTTGCTCGCCCGGGAGGTTCCAGTGGTTCCTCATGGCGTGTCTCAATTCTCTACTCTTCGTACAGGTTACGACAGCGTGGAATTCATCTTCCTCTCCCGCCCCACATATGTTACACGTGCTGTCTGATTCCAGAGTACGCTTCCACTTGTTCCTCTTTGTGGCCAGAGTGCCAGTTGCGACCCTCCACCCGAAAACCTTCACCTTCTCTGGCACTTTGGCCTTCCAAATTATGTCCCATATGCTTCGATCGTCGGCCTCGCCTGACGAGCTAGAGGTAGTGGTATTTGATTGATTTCGGATCGAAGCCGCCAGTCTATGCGCACTCCTCACCGAGAACACGCCTGACTTTTCGTTGTGCCAGGCCAACACATCGGAACCCCCTGTTCTAGGGAGTTTTATGCTACAGATCTCCTCCGCGTCAAACCTATAGAATAATTGGTGAATCAGCTCTGTGTTCCATCCGCTTCCATCGGGTTGCATCAATTGATTGACCCAACGTAATCTGGACCTTCGAATGAACTTGGCTGGGTTTAGGCCTTCTTTTCGAGGTATCCAATTGTCTCTCTGAATGTTTATCTTCCTCCCATCACCAATTCTCCAGATTAGTCCTGCTTTTAGAAGTTCCAGTCCGTGCTCAATTCCACGCCAGACAGGAGAGGCCTCAGATGCAAAGACCGTATCAATAAGCTCCCCGTGTGGATAGTACTTAGATTTTAGTACCCGTGCACACAAGCTATCTGGACGTTGTATCAATCTCCATGCTTGCCTAGCTAGAAGGGCTTGGTTGAAGAGACTCATGTCCCTAAACCCAATGCCCCCTCCCCTCTTAGGTTTAGTCATCCGATCCCATGCCATCCAATGGACTTTCCGGTGCCCATTTTCCTCCCCCACCAGAAATCTCTGATTAGTCTTTCATACTTATCACAGAATCCTTGTGTCATCTTAAACACACCCATGCAGTAAGTGGGGAGGGCTTGTAATACAGATTTTACAAGGGTTTCTTTTGCAGCATGGGACATATATCACTCATTCCAGTCAGAGCATCTCTTGACGAATCTTTCCATGATTGGTTGAAATTGCTCTTCTTTCATTCTGCCTTCCAGGGTGGGCAGCCCTAGATATTTGCTTTCAAAGGTAGATGCCGTGATTTGCAATTCAGATTTCACCTCAACTTGATTTAAGACTGGACATATCTCGCTAAACAAAACTGAACACTTGTTATTACTCAGTAATTGTCCTGAGCCCTTCTGGAATCTTTCCAGAATCTCTACGATGGTTTTTGCTTCTTCTTTGCAAGCCTTGAAGAAGATCAGACTATCATCAGCAAACAACAGATTTGAGATGCCCAGGCTCCCCCTTGCTATTTTTATTGGAGTGATCCCTCCCCTCCGGATCTCCCTGTCCATCAGGCAGGACAGCCCCTCAGCAACGAATAAAAACAAATATGGACTTAGCGGATCACCCTGCCGTAGTCCTCTCGAGGGGTAGAAGGTTTCTAGGAGTTCTCCGTTAACCTTGACAGAATACCTCACTGACTTCACACAACACATTACCCACCCAATCCATTGCATGTCAAAACCCAATTTTGACAGGGCCGCCTCTAGAAAGTCCCAGTCCACCCTATCGTAGGCTTTTGCCAAATCCAATTTAAGAGCACAATGGGTGTTGGTCGGCTGTCTACTATGCTGAATTTTGTAGAAGCATTCGAAAGCAATGGTGGCATTGTCCGTTATCAGGCGACCTGGGATAAAAGCGCTTTGTGTTTCAGATATAAGCTCATCCAACAGAGGTCTAAGCCGATTTACCAGACATTTGGAAATCACCTTGTAAATCACGTTACAAAGGCTTATAGGGCGAAAGTCCTTCAAGTATTCCGGGTTGTTTTTCTTTGGGATCAGGACGATAACCGCATCGTTTATTCCTTCCGGCATGGACCCCTCTTTGAAGAAGTTCAGAACTGCATTTACCACATCCTGCTTAACTGTACTCCAGTTTCTTTGGAAAAATCTCGCGGGGAAACCATCCGGACTGGGGGCTTTCAGGGGACCAATCTGAAAGAGTGCATCACTTACTTCCTTCTCCGTGAACTCCTTAACTAGTGAATGATTCATCCCAGCAGTAACCTTCTCATTCATGTAGTTGGTGATCAGATTTGGGTCCAGACCTCCTTCCTTTGTGTATAACTCCTTGAAGAAATTTGTGGACATCTCCTGTAGTTTTTCCTTGTTTTCCACCCACTCGCCACTCTCATCTTTTAATTTGTTGATTGTATTCTTTTTGCGTCTCCAGGATGCCTTACGCTGGAAATACCTTGTATTCCTGTCTCCCTCCCGTAGCCAGAGAGCTCTCGATTTTGTCGCCACATCATCTCCTCACGATGGAGTAGCTCGTCCAGATTTCTCGATACCGTCTTAACTTCCTTATCTCTTTCTGCCGAAGGGGTGCGTTTCCAAAGGATCTCCAGCTGCTTCCTTAGTGCACCAGTTTGTTTTATTACAGAACCAAACTTCGTCCTTGCCCAAGTGCTCAGAGATTGCTGGAGATCTACTAATTTTGCCGATATGTCAGACAAATTAGCGCCTGGGTTTCTCTTATGCCACGATTCCATTATAGCATCTGACAACGAGTCCAGCCTTTCCCACATGTGTTCATAGCGGAATGCTTTATTCACAGGCCTCCATTCTTTCCTTGAGCCAAATCTGTGAAGGAGAGGAAGGTGATCCAAACGTGAGGAGCAGATGTGCTCGATTGAGGCTTCCGGAAACAAAGCACTTCATCGATGGTCTGCCACTCCCCGGTCAATCCTTGCCTTCACATTATTAGCCCCCTCTTGCTTATTATCATATGTCCATTTCGGGCCCTTAAAACCTAGATCAAGCAAGCTGCAGTTCGCTAGCATGTCTCTAAAATTTTCCATGTTCTTCTCACTTCTCTGGGCACGAGAAAAGTGTTCATGCTGCCATGCCGCTTCATTAAAGTCACCTATCATTAGCCATGGTTCAGTTGATAAAGGTCTAATTCTTCTCAGTAAGTCCCACATATGGTGTCTCTCGCTCGCTTTTGGTTCGCCGTATACAAAGGTGCCACGCCATTGCCGACAGTGAGGGTTCAGACGAATTAACACATCGATGTAACGCGGGCCAACAGCGAGCTTCTTTATTTCCACTTGCTCATCATAGAATAGAGCAATACCTGCACTCTTTCCTTTCCCAACATGGGAGATGCAGAACTTAAGGCCTAGCCTGCTACGCAACTTATTGACATATTCCTCGCTGCTTCTAGTTTCAGAGATAAAGACCAAAGACGGACGGTAGGTATGCACTAGGCATACAAGCTCTTGAACTGTCCGGGCCTGTCCGAGGCCCTGACAGTTCCAACTGATTATTGTCATGGCTCCTGGCGGGTGCTAACAGGCGCACCCACCAGTTGACCGAGAGCCCCTGGCTCGGTAGCTTCCTGTCCGCCATTCTGTCCAGTGTTACTCTGACCTTCAGCTTGTTCTCCCCCTTCTTCTTTTTGTATTGTTCAGAATCCACACTTCCCTCTGTAGGTTTGGTCGCCCCTTTCTTCTCCTGCTCACCCGCATCCCTCTTGCCCAGCACTGACCCGTGTTGCGCCTGTCCTCCTCCCTTGCTTCTGGGTGAAACCTTCTTACGTTTGTTGCCTCCCCCTTTGCCCGCTGTGTTGCCCTCTGATGCATCCTTAGTGTTTGCCTCTAACACTTCAACCTGAGTTTTTACCTGCCCTAGTTCATCGCCCATCTTCCTGATCTTCCCTCCTTCTTCCATCTCCTTAGCCCTCTCTTCCTCCCTGTCTGTATTCCGTGGAGTAACCTGTCCATGTGCCATCACTGTATTTTGTAGGTCGTCCACCGGAACAGCAGAGCCATTTGCCTTAGCTCCCTCTTCAGTTGTGTCCAGGCCCCTTTGCTGAATAGGCTCAAAACCAGGAGGGAACTCTGGGCCCTCAAGCACTGCCCTCGCACCAGTCCACACCGGGGTGGAGGGCACCGGCTGGGGCAATACTGTTTTGGCAGGTACAAGTCCGGCCCCGCCATCCACCACTCCTGCGGTATCCAGCCGTATAGCACTCACGGCCGCGATTGCTTCCTGCACCAAAGGGTCTGCCAGCACATCTTCAGGCACGCAGCCATACCTCACTGTTGCCCCCTTCTGTGTAGCCAAGGCCGGTCACCCCCTCTGTCCGACTCGAACAGCAGGAAACGCCTAGCGCTACTAGCTTCTGGGACTACAACTCCTCCCCTACTATGACTCCTCTTAAAAGGTGAACCGCGCATTGCTGCCGAAAATCTCATCTCTTGGAGATCATCGGGCATCTTACAATCGCGCTGGCCGTGCCCTAGGTGGCCACATGAGCTACAAAACCTCGGGAGTCTCTCATATTTTACATTCAGCTTATACAACTTTCCCTCAGCTCTATCATAAGTTTCTATCTTACTACGGATCGGTTCATCAACATCATGGTTTATGCGCACACGCATGTAATCACCCTAGATCCTACCCTCCCTATCAGCATCCACCTCAAGCACCTCTCCAAGTTCAGCCCCAATCTCTCTGGCAACAGGTTCAAAAAGCATGATTGGTGGGGCATCGTAAATACGAGCCCACATCGGCATGTGGGCAACCACCACGTCGCCCGGTCGAGCACTCCCGTCCACACCCACCATGAGGAAGGCATCACCCTTGTGTGTCCAAGGGCCGTTGTTGAGGATGAAAGGAAGATCTCCTTCCCTCTCAAACTCAAGGAGGAAGCGGTTGTTCTTCAAGGGGGTATAGTTAAGCCGCCCCCGAAGACCCCACTTGCTCTTGAGATCGTTGAACAAGCCCACGATGCCGAAGATTTGCACCGAGAAGAACAGCCCCACGGCTATCCATCTCGAACGCATGGCCGCGCGCTCCCGCGCCAAGTCCAGCTGAACGACGCTCGCCGTCCGCACCCCCATATTGATGGGGAACACAGGGGCTACCACATGCTCGAACTCATCGAACCTTTCTCCCTCGCTCCCTCCAGTGCCGTGCCGGCCGGGGGTGCGGATGGTGTCACTGCGGCTCCCAGATGGGCCACCTCGGAGGAGTGGACGCCCCCCAACGTCAGTTTGCCATTGGAGGCCACCTCCTCACTGGGGTTTATCCCCTCCTTGCCCTTGCATTGTCCCTGATTAGCCATGGTGGTGGTATTTTTTTGCGATTGGGCACTACACTCAAGAGCTATGAGCATGGATTTTCCCCTCTGGTCCTTTATAGCATCCTAAATCCTACTATGTGGCACCATATCGCTCTTGATCACCGACTGATTCACTGCCCTCAATGCGCGATCTGATTTGTGGTTGACCCAATCTTTATCCTTTCCTCTATCTGGCGGCACCGATTTCAGATCCGGCCCTTTGTATAATTCCTTTGAGACATGATTTCTCTCCATACTTGCAATACCCAAATCCTTTCTTACCGATTCCATTCTTGATCTAATCCTTTCTACTCCCCTGCTAGCGGATTCGGGAATCATACCTGTGATTTGTTTCTTTCCTGATCGCCCCGCTTTTCCTTTCTCTGCCAGTCTCCTCACTGCCTCCCTCGCTTTGATCCATACTTCACGCATGCCCAGTGGGTCTTCCTGATCCAGATCCCGCCCTTTGCATCCTCCTCATGATTCCTTACTCTCATACCTCGATCCATCCGCCGTGTATCCGTGGACACAGAGATCGGCGGACGATCGCCTCGGGGTCGCCCCGACCGGGGCTCCGTAATTTACGCTGACCATCCTTCAACGCCGTGTATCGAAAAGGCTTGATTTTTATTTGGTCAAGTAGTCTAATCACCCCCCTCTAGACATACTTTCAATCCTACAAGTGGTATCAGAGCTTTGGTCTCCATTTGCCTTGATTTCCATAGCTTTCGGTGATCATAGCCTTGGTTTCACAACCTAGGAGAGTATGGCGTCTAGCGAGGGAAATTATCACCGTAGAGGTCCTTACTTTGATGGTACTAATTTTGCTAGTTGGAAACATAAGATGAAAATGCATATTCTTGGACATAACCCCACCGTTTGGGCTATTGTGTGTATTGGCTTGCAAGGTGAATTCTTTGATGGGAGAGAACCGAACTGTGAAGCTACCGCGGAAGAGTTGAAGATGCTGCAATACAACGCTCAAACTTGTGATATCCTCTTCAATGGATTGTGTGAGGGAGTCCTAGATTAAGGGGTCCTCGGGCGTCTGACCTGTTATACATGGGCCGGACTGATGGGCCGTGAAGATATGAAGACCGAAGACTCTCTCCCGTGTCCGGATGGGACTCTCCTTGGCGTGGAAGGCAAGCTTGGCGACCAAATATGAAGATTACCTTCTTTGTAACCGACCTTATGTAACCCTAGATCCCTCCGGTGTCTATATAAACCGGAGGGCTAGGTCCGTAGAGGCAAATCATCATAACCATAGTCATACAGGCTAGACTTCTAGGGTTTTAGCCATTACGATCTCGTGGTAGATCAACTCTTGTAACACTCATATTCATCAAGATCAATCAAGCAAGAAGTAGGGTATTACCTCCATAGAGAGGGCCCAAACCTGGGTAAACATTGTGTCCCCTGTCTCCTGTTACCATCAACTTTAGACGCATAGTTCGGGACCCCCTACCTGAGATCCGCCGGTTTCGACACCGACATTGGTGCTTTCACTGAGAGTTCCGCTGTGACGTCGAAGGTAGGGTTGATGGCTCGCCTTATTGTCAAGGACAATATCACCTCCGGAGGAGCCCTGGCCCCGGGCCAAACCCTCCGACTTGGCGGCTTTACCATGACCACCTGTTCGGCCGTTAAGCCGACGATGACCTCTCGAGTCATCGAAAATCGTCTCCACGTTGACTCCGAATACTCCAAACGGATGGATCCGAGGGAGTTGTCGTCTTTAAACGAACTCCTAGATCGCATCGCCGCCTTGGGGGTCGCTACAGACTACAATCGGATTGGGCTTAAACCTGATCAGAGAGAAATCAAATCTCCGCCGATCACCCATCAGATAGCGGCAGTGGAGGAACAAGACAATAACTCTTCCTCTATATTGAGGATGAACTATGTTCGGATTTCCGAGCTCGAGGAGCCGGATACCTATCCGCGGAACGATGTGCCCTGCCCTCCGAACTTAGAATCGGATGACGGGCCTAAAACATCAGTTGATATCCCGGAGTCCGAACCATTAAGTTCGGAAGATTTACAAACTATGGTTCCCAAATTGGGTCAGGGTTCAGATTTAAAAGCACCCACCCACCCATCTACACGCGATCTTATGTACATACGACAGCAGCCTCAGGAAATGGTCCATCACTTTTGGGCCAGATTCCTCCTTGTCAAAGACAAGATTAAAGATTGCCGCGATGAAGACACGATCTCAGTATTCTGCAACAATTGCATGGACGAAGGAATCCTCAACGCCATCAACCGCTGTCGCATATTACACTTTGCTGACTTGGCAACCATAGTACGGAAGTATTGCGCAATGGAAAGCGCCTGGAAAACCCAGGCAGCTCGTTGGGAACCACCGGTTTCAACTCAGCCCCTCGTCTGGGCAAAAAGGACGCACCTTCGTGGAGCATCTGACCCAATCGTAAAGAAATCAAAGCCCATTATGGGGCGCGGAACTGTTCTGGAGGGATGGCTCGATAGGCCATGCGAAATACATACAACACCGGAAACCACACCAACCCATAGCATTAGAGCATGTTGGATACTCCGGCAAGTGGCCAAGAGCGGTGAAGATCTCCTCACCAAAAATACCCTAGAACAACACCCCCCGGAAGATGACGACCTCAGAGTATTGACAGTTCAGCGCAAAAGGGCACTCCGCGACCTCGCTGAAGTCTGCCAAGTCGCAGCAATAAACCCCTGGAACGACATGACCATAACTTTCAATGCCGATGACGAACCAAAATTCAGGATAGTCCAGGCACCAGCCGCCTTGGTCCTCAGTCCAATCGTGGACGGCTTCCGGCTCACCAAAGTGCTCATGGACGGCAGCAGCGGACTAAACCTCATCTACGAGGACACACTCATAAAAATGGAAATAGATAGGAGCCGCATTGAGCAAAGTAGCACGACTTTCAGGGAATCATTCCCAGTCGGGAGGCACGATGCGCGGGAAAAATCACGCTCGATGTGGTATTCGGCACGCCGGAGAATTATCGGTCCGAAGAGATAACCTTCCAAGTGGCCCCTTTCAATAGCGGATATCACGCCCTACTCGGGCGAGACGCATTCACATGCTTCCAAGCCATTCCTCATTATGGGTACATGAAGCTCAAGATGCCCGGGCCCAACGGTACCATCACTCTTGCCAGTGATCCGGATATAGCACTGCGCGCCAAAATTAAAACCGCATCCCTGGCCCTCGAGGCATTGTCTGAAGCCCTCGCGGCCGAAGAGCTGACCGCGCTGCGCTCCACTGTGGATAGGGATGACGTAATCCTGGACAAGCAACCCAAATCCACCTCTTTTAAACCAGCAGACAAAATAATCAAATTTCAAGTCCACCCGACGGACCCCAAGAAGACAGCATCCATCGGGGCACAACTCGACCCAACAGTCGATGCCGCGCTACGAGAGTTCCTGCGCGAGAACTGGGACATATTCGCCTGGCACCCTTCTGATATGCCCGGAATCCCACGTAGGTTGTCCGAACACAGCCTTAATATCTTGAAGGGATATAAACCAGTCAAGCAAGCATTGCGGCGTTTTTCCGAACCTAAACGACAAGCCATGGGAGAGGAGCTAGCCAAGTTATTGGAGGTCGGATTCATCAGAGAAATAAAACACCCAGACTGGCTAGCAAACCTGGTGATGGTACCAAAGAAGGATAAATCCTGGCGCCTGTGCGTCGATTTCAAAGACCTTAACAAGGGCTGCCCTAAGGATCCCTTCCCCTCCCTCGCATTGATCGGATTATTGACGCGACCGCGGGACACGACTCACTGTGTTTCCTCGATGCGTACTCCGGATACCATCAAATCAAGATGAAGGAATCCGATCAAGCCGCAATGGCATTCATTACCCCATATGGGCCTTTCTGCTTCAACACTATGCCTTTCGGGCTCAAAAATGCTGGCGCCACCTACCAACGCATGATCAAACATGCCTGGAGAAACAGATCAGCAAGACAGTTGAAGCATATGTGGATGACGTCGTCATCAAAACCAGGCACGTCAAGTCATTGATAGACGATCTGTGTCTTACATTCGACAACCTCCGTACATATGACATCAAGCTCAACCCAGAAAAGTGTGTTTTCGGTGTCCCCGCCAGAAAACTGCTGGGCTTCATCGTTTCCAATAGAGGAATTGAGGCAAATCGAGCCAAAATCCGAGCTTTGTCACAATTGGCTACGCCAACAGACCTTAAACAGGTCCAAAAACTTGCGGGATGCGTGGCAGCTTTAAGCCGCTTTATCTCTAGATTGGGAGAAAAAGCATTGCCACTCTACCGCCTTCTCCGATGCACCGACCACTTCGAGTGGACGGATGCGGCAACGGCCGGACTGGAGGAAATAAAGGCCCTTTTAGCAAGCAACCCAATCCTGGCCGCGCCGAACGTCGGTGAACCCATGTTATTATACATATCGGGAACACACCAGGTGGTGAGTGCCGTGCTCGTCGTCAAGCGAGAGCAGGACGGACACAAGTTCCCACTCCAGAAACCGGTATACTATGTATCCACTGTCATCACACCATGCAAATCCCGGTACCCTCACGACCAAAAAATAGCATACGCGGTCTTCATGGCATCCCGGAAGCTACGTCACTACTTTCAAGAGTGCTAATTCACGGTGGCCTCCAAAGTACCACTCAATGACATAATAAACAACCGTGATGCGATAGGACGGATTGCTAAGTGGGCCATTGAGCTCCTTCCATTCGACATAACATACAAACCGCGCCGGGCCATAAAATCCCAAGTACTGGCTGACTTTGTCGCCGAATGGACAGAGGCCAAACTCCCTAAAGAGTACGACACGTATTCCAACTGGGTTATGTACTTTGATGGTTCCAAAATGCTGGCGGGGTTAGGGGCGGGCGTTGTCCTAACGTCCCCCACTGGAGACGTAGTTCAGTACGTACTCCAAATATTATACACAGACTCCAACAATGCAGTCGAATATGAGGCCTTGTTGCATGGGCTTTGGATGGCTATCTCCATGGGCATACAACGCGTGGAAGTGCGCGGGGACTCAAACCTCGCAATATCTCAAATAAATGGAGATTTTGATGCCAAAGATCCAAAAATGGCCGCTTACCGCAACACCGTTCTTAAAATCTTGGCCCATGTCGAGGGGCTCGAGTTCCATCATGTGGCTCGAGAAAGTAATCAAGCGGCGGACGTCCTTGCTCGCATCGGCGCCAAGCGCGACCCCGTCCCACCTAACATCTTTCTGGAAAGGCTTTTCAAGCCGTCCGTGGTGTGGCAAGGGGAGAGCGGCAATAATAGTCCGGACCCGACTATAACCTCAGATGCCGAACACACTGATATCATCGGGGGCTCAGCCACCAAAATAACACCGTTGGCCCATCTCATAATGGCAGTCATTGCCCCATGGACCGAACCCTTTTTGGCCTACCTTAATAGGCGAGAACTCCCTGAGGATCAGAATGAGGCTCGCCGCATTGTCCGGCGCTCTAAAGCCTACAAGGTCCATGATGGAGAACTCTACAAGAAAAGCGCTACCGGAGTACTCCAACGATGTATCTCCGAGGAGGAGGGGCGGCAGCTCTTGGCTGAAATTCATGCCGGTCTCGGCGGTCACCATGCCGCGGCTCGGGCCCTTGTAAGCAAGGCTTTCTGTACAGGTTTCTATTGGCCGACGGCCCAAGCAGACGCACAGGACCTTGTCCAATGTTGCGTCGGATGCCAACTTTTCGCCAATCAGAGCCACATGTCACCCACTGATACGTCTCCGTCGTATCTACTTTTCCAAACACTTTTTCCCTTGTTTTGGACTCTAACTTGCATGATTTGAATGGAACTAACCCGGACTGACGCCGTTTTCAGCAGAATTGCCATGGTGTTATTTATGTGCAGAAACAAAAGTTCTCGGAATGACATGAAACTCCATGGAACTTATTTTTGGAAAATAATAAAAATACTGGAAGAAGAATCCACGTCAGGGGGTCTCCACCTGTCCACGAGGGTGGGGGGCGCGCCCCCTGCCTCGTGGGCCCCCTAACGCTCCACCGACCTCAACTCCAACTCCATATATTCGTGTTCGGGGAGAAAAAATCAGAGAGATGGATTCATCGCGTTTTACGATACGGAGCCGCCGCCAAGCCCTAAAACCTCTTGGGAGGGCTGATCTGGAGTTCGTTCGGGGCTCCGGAGAGGGGAATCCGTCGCCATCGTCATCATCAACCATCCTCCACCAATTTCATGATGCTCACTGCCGTGCGTGAGTAATTCCATCGTAGGCTTGCTGGACGGCGATGGGTTGGATGAGATTTATCATGTAATTGAGTTAGTTTTGTTAGGGTTTGATCCCTAGTATCCACTATGTTCTGAGATTGATGTTGCTATGACTTTGCTATGCTTAATGCTTGTCACTAGGGCCCGAGTGCCATGATTTCAGATCTGAACCTGTTATGTTTTCATGAATATATGTGAGTTCTTGATCCTATCTTGCAAGTCTATAGTCACCTACTATGTGTTATGATCCGGCAACCCCGAAGTGACAATAATCGGGACCACTCCCGGTGATGACCGTAGTTTGAGGAGTTCATGTATTCACTATGTGTTAATGCTTTGGTCCGGTACTCTATTAAAAGGAGGCCTTAATATCCCTTAGTTTCCATTGGGACTCCACTGCCACGGGAGGGTAGGACAAAAGATGTCATGCAAGTTCTTTTCCATAAGCACGTATGACTATATTCGGAATACATGCCTACATTACATTGATGAATTGGAGCTAGTTCTGTGTCACCCTATGTTGTGATTGTTACATGACGAACCGCATCCGACATAATTCTCCATCACCGATCCAATGCCTACGAGCTTTTCACATATTGTTCTTCGCTTATTTACTTTTTCGTTGCTACTGTTACAATCACTACCAAACCCAAAAATATTACTTTTGCTACCGTTACTGTTACTTCCATATTACTTTGCTACTAAATACTTTGCTGCAGATACTAAGTTATCAGGTGTGGTTGAATTGACAACTCAACTTCTAATACTTGAGAATATTCTTTGGCTCCCCTTGTGTCGAATTAATAAATTTGGGTTGAATACTCTAGCCTCGAAAACTATTGCGATCCCCTATACTTGTGGGTTATCAAGACTATTTTCTGGCGCCGTTGCCGGGGAGCATAGCTCTATTCTTTGAGTCACTTGGGATTTATATCTGCTGGTCACTATGAAGAACTTGAAAGACGCAAAAACAAAAATTTATCCCTCAACTACGAGGGGAGGTAAGGAACTGCCATCTAGCTCTGCACTTGATTCACCTTCTGTTTTGAGAAAGCTTGCGACACCTAAACCTGCTCCTACTATTAATTCTGATATGTCACATGTTATTGATGATGCCACTTCTGCTATGCATGATACTTATGATGAAACTACTTCTATGCTTGATACTACTGTGCCACTTGGTGAATTTCTTGATGAACAACTTGCTAGGGCTAGAGAGAATGAAATTATTGAAATTGATAATATTGAAGATAGTGATGATGAAGACTCTCCCCCTAATAAATATGAATTACCTGTTGTGCCTGAGGGTTATGTTCTGGATGAAGGATCTGCTAGAGCCATTCTTGCTTGCAATGATAGAAGTGATCTTAAGAAATTATTAGCTAAATGGAAGCAGCAATCTCTTAATGCTAGAATGAAACCTGACCCTGCTTTTGCTACTTCACCTATCTGTGTTACTGATAAGGATTATGAATTCTCTGTTGATCCTGATATAATTACTCTGGTTGAATCTGATCCTTTTTATGGCTATGAATCTGAAACTGTTGTGGCACATCTTACTAAATTAAATGATATAGCCACCCTATTCACTAATGATGAGAGAGCTCGTTACTTTTATATCCTTAAAATATTTCCGTTCTCATTAAGGGGTGATGCTAAGACATGGTTTAATTCTCTTGATCCTGGTTGTGTGCGTAGTCCCCAGGATATGATTTATTACTTCTGTGCTAAATATTTCCCTGCTCATAAGAAACAAGCTGCTTTAAGGGATATATATAATTTTGTGCAAATTGAAGAAGAGAGTCTCCCACAAGCTTGGGGGAGGCTTCTCCAATTGCTTAATGCTTTGCCTGATCATCCTCTTAAGAAAAATGAAATACTTGATATCTTTTATAATGGACTAACCAATGCTTCCAGAGATTACCTGGATAGTTGTGCTGGTTCTGTTTTCAGGGAAAGAACACCGGATGAAGCTGAGATTCTATTGAATAATATGTTGACAAATGAAAATAATTGGACACTTCCTAAGCCAACTCCTGAGCCTATTCCTAAACCAACTCCGAAGAAGAGGGGTGTTCTATTTCTCAGTCCGGAAGATATGCAAGAGGCAAAGAAATCTATGAAAGAAAAAGGTATTAAAGCTGAAGATGTTAAGAATTTACCTCCTATTGAAGAAATACATGGTCTTAATTTACCGCCTGTTGAAGAAACATATGATCTTAATCCATCACCTATTGAAGAAACTCATGGTCTTGATAACCCGGCACAGGTAGTAAAGGTAAATTCTCTCTATAGATTTGATGAAGGTGATATCCCTCGTTATAAGTCTGCTAGACAATGCTTAGATGAGTTTGACAATTTCATTGTCAAACAAGAAAACTTTAATGCTTATTTTGGTAGACAATTGAAATATAATTCCGATACGCTTGAATACTTGGGTGATTATATGTCTAGAGTTAAAGGTGAACTTAAACTCATTAGTGAACATGCTTCTATGGTTACCACTCAAGTAGAACAAGTACTTAAAGCTCAAAATGATTTGCTCAATGAATTGAATAGTAAGAATAATGATTATGCTATTAGAGTGGCTACTAGAACTGGTAAAATGACTCAGGAACCTTTGTATCCTGAAGGCCACCCTAAGAGAATTGAGCAAGATTCTCAAAGAAATAATTTAGATGCACCTAGTACTTCTAAAAGGAAGAAAAAGAAAAATGATAGGGCTTTGCATGCTTCTAGTGAACCTATTGCTGAACCACCTGAGAATCCAAATGATATTTCTATTTCTGATGCTGAAACACAATCTGGTAATGAACATGAACCAAGTGATAATGTTAATGATAATGTTCATGATGATGCTCAACCTAGTAATGATAATGATGTAGAAATTGAACCTGCTGTTGATCTTGATAGCGCACAATCAAAGAATCAACGTTATGATAAGAGAGACTTTGTTGCTAGGAAACACGGTAAAGAAAGGGAGCCATGGGTTCAGAAACCCATGCCTTTTCCTCATAAACCATCCAAGAAAAAGGATGATGAGGATTTTGAGCGCTTTGCTGAAATGATTAGACCTATCTTTTTGCGTATGCGATTAACTCATATGCTCAAAATGAATCCTTATGCTAAGTACATGAAAGAAATTGTCACTAATAAGAGAAAGATACCGGAAGCTGAAATTTCCACCATGCTTGCTAATTACACTTTTAAGGGTGGAATACCTAAGAAACTAGGAGATCCAGGAGTACCAACTATACCATGCTCCATTAAAAGAAACTATGTTAAAACTGCTTTATGTGATCTTGGAGCCGGTGTTAGTGTTATGCCTCTCTCTTTATATCGTAGACTTGATTTGAATAAGTTGACACCTACTGAAATATCTTTGCAAATGGTTGATAATTCAACTGCTATACCTGTCGGTATTTGTGAGGATGTGCCTGTTGTGGTTGCAAACGTTACTATTTTAACGGACTTTGTTATTCTTGATATTCCCGAGGATGATAGCATGTCTATTATTCTTGGAAGACCCTTTTTGAATACTGCAGGGGCTGTTATTGATTGCAACAAAGGCGTCACTTTTCATGTTAATGGTAATGAGCACACGGTACATTTTCCGAGGAAACAACCCCAAGTCCACAGTATCAATTCTATTGGAAAAATTCCATCGATTATTTTTGGAGGTTTTGAATTTCCTCTTCCTACTGTCAAGAAGAAATATGATATTCTTATTATTGGGGATGTGCATATCCCCATTGAGGTAACATAGTGTCATTCTAAATTTCTCCGGTTCCATGTTATTCGGAATGAGTTTGTTAACAAGACTTGATCAACCTTGTTAGTGGATTCCTTTTGATGAGCATGAGATGGATGAAACTAGAAAGCACAACCTTCTGTACCCCCCTTTTACTTTTTGTTATTTAGTTGAAATAAAGTAAAAATAGCATTTTCCTTTCTGTTTTCTGAATTATCCGTGCAATATAAAAAATACCCTGAAAATAAAAGTTCTCCAAATGCCCTGCCAATTTAATATGATTTTTCTGGAATATTTGAGAATATCTGGCACTGAGAACACAGCAGGGGGAGCAAGCACTTGGCCATGAGGGTGCAGGGCGCGCCCCCTGCCTCGTGGGCCCATGGTGGCTCCCCTCCACTTATTCCTGCACCCACACACTTCTTCTTCCTCCCAAAAAATCACCATCCAGCTCAAGCACGAGTTCTAGCTCATTTTGCTACGATTTTCGATCTCCTTGCTCAAAAGCACCTCTCACAAAACTGCTTTGGGAGATTGTTCCTTGGTATGTGACTCCTTCATTGGTGCAATTAGTTTTTGTTCTAGTGCTTTATTCATTGCAAATTTGTGCTGCCTAGGTGACCATGTTCTTGAGCTTGCATGTCAAATTTATATGGTTCCAAGTAGTTCTAATGCATGATATAGGCTCTAGGTACTTGTAGGAGTAGTTGCTATCAATTTCGTTGAGCTTGGTTCACTTTTATTTGAAGTTACTAAAAATTTCAGAATTTTTTAGAAAATAATGAAGAGATTTTTGAGGGGCTCATCGAGCCGAAGCTCGAAGGAAAAGCAAAGTGAAGAAGCAGAGAGGCCCAAATATAATTTGCCTCGCACCGCGGAGGTCCGGCCGTGTGAATGGCCTTCCAATGATTTCTTGAGAGCAGCCGGGATTTATGATGATTTTTATGAATTGGGTGAGAGTGCAGGCCTCACCGACTTCCTCCGTGACCAACGCGGACAGTATCTCTTACTCACCAATACTTTGTGCAAAACTTCTACTATTATCCTAAGGAATCACCTCCTTCAGTAGAGTTTCATTTATATGATGTGGTTAAGAAGATGTCACTAGATGAATTTTGCAAGGTTTGCAAAATACCTTTCGAGGGTAGCTTAGAAGAACCACATCGTAAAGATGTGGACGGGTTTATTGACACTATTACTGTAGGGAAAACTAGGAAGGTTTCCGATGCAAGAATCACTAGCATACATTTTCCTGTTTTACGCTACTTCTCCATATTTGCTAGTCATTGCTTAATTGGTCGCAGAAACTGTGGAAACCTTAGTGTTCCTGATATTATTATTTTGTTCCATGGTTTATTCTGTGATAATACTGTTAGTATGGGCGGTATTGTTGCCAAACGGTTAAGTTTGAACCGTACAAAGGGCCCCATCTTTGGAGGTATTTACGCTTCACGCCTTGCTGCACACTATAACATACCTATTAGGCACTATGAAAAAGAAGAAAAATGGCTGCCCACTGTTTATTTAGATTATAAGAGTATGGTAGCACATGACTTTATTGTTAAGAATAGGGAAGGGGCGCTTAAATACAAATTGTTCTTTGATAAACATCACCCTGAGATTATTACCTTGCCTGCTCCTTCCTTGTTTGATTTATCTCTAGGTCCGTATCTCGTTCTGCTGGCGGCCATTCACGCCTACCGGAACCCTACATCAGTCATGGAGCCGGAACCACAATTTGAACCTCCACGACAGTCTAATTACCAGTGGGATCCGGAGATGATTGCCAACCAGTGGCAATCAGAGTCTTCTTCATCTCAGTACGACCCCGACTACAACTATGGATATCCGCCAGGCCATCCGTGGCAATAAACCAACTTAGGCCAAAAGCCTAAGCTTGGGGGAGTACGTATTTCTCACTGACATTACATTCATGTCCACACACTCATTGCTAGATGTCGGTGCTCATACTCTTTCACTGTAATATCCATGCTAGTTTATTTTCATTTTTTTTGCTTTCTTCTTGTGTGTTTAATAAACCTTAAGAAAAACAAAACAAAATTAATGTAGCTTTTAGTTAGTTTACTTTTCTTGCTGTAGTAGTAATAATTAAAAAGAAAACCCAAAAAGATTTCCTGTTATTCTTTTGCTTGTTGGGAGCTTCCCCGTGTAAATAGTTTTATTTTCTTTTCTTTTCTTTGGGGGTCGATAGGAGAAGACCATGATTAAATTGTTGAAGTGGCTCTTATATGCATTATTGTTGATTTAACCAAGAGCCCATATTGCCTTGTCTTCTCCTGTTTATTGAATGCTCGCAGATTCCAGCTTAGTCCAATGCACGTGCACTCTTATTATTATTCACGTCGTTCGGTCGTGCAAGTGAAAGGCAATTATGACGATATATGATGGACTGATTGAGATGAGAGAAGCTGGTATGAACTCGACCTCTCTTGTTTTTGTAAATATGATTAGTTCATCGTTCCTGATTCAGCCTATTATGAATAAACATGTTTGCAATGACAATTAGAGATCATAGTTGCTTATGCCATGCTTGATTAGCTATGAGTTATAATGGTTTACCTTGCGTGCCAACATGCTATTAAAATGGTTGTGATGTGGTATAGTAGGGTGGTATCCTCCTTTGAATGATTTAAGTGACTCGACTTGGCACATGTTCATACATGTGGTTGAAACAAATCAACATAGCCTTCACGATATTTATGTTCATGGTGGATTATATCCTACTCATGCTTGCACTCAATGTTTATTAATTTTAATGCATGTTCATGACTGTTGTCGCTCTCTAGTTGGTCGCTTCCCAGTCTTTTGCTGGCCTTCACTTGTACTAAGCGGGAATACTGCTTGTGCATCCAATCCCTTAAACCCCAAAGTTATGCCATATGAGTCCACTATACCTTCCTATATGTGGTATCTACCTGCCGTTCCAAGTAAATTTGTATGTGCCAAACTCTAAACCTTCAAATGAAATTCTGTTTTGTATGCTTGAATAGCTCATGTATCAACTAGGGCTGTCCGTATCTTCCATGCTAGGCGGGTTATTCTCAAGAGGAGTGGACTCCGCTCCTCACTCACGAGAAAATGGCTGGTCAGCGGGATGCCCAGTCCTATGCTGTATGCAAATCAAATCAAAATAATTGCAAACAAAACTCCCCCTGGGACTGTTGTTAGTTGGAGGCACTCATTGTTTCGAGCAAGCCATGGATTGATGCCTGTTGGTGGAGGGGGAGTATAAACTTTACCCTGTTTGGGAACCGCCTATAATGTGTGTAGCATGGAAGATATCGCCATCTCTTGGTTGTTATGTTGACAATCAAAGTATGCCGCTCAAAATATTATTTATCTCTGCTTTAAAATCGAGCTCTGGCACCTCTACAAATCCCTGCTTCCCTCTGCGAAGGGCCTATCTATTTACTTTTATGTCGAGTCATCACCCTCCTATTAAAAAGCATCAGCTGGAGAGCACTGCTGTCATTTGCATCCATTATTATTAATTTATATTGGGTATGACTGGATCTCTTTTACCATGAATTACAATGTCTAGTCAGTCCTTGATCTTTAAAGGTGCTCTGCATTTATGTTTTGCGATCTCAGAAAGGGCTAGCGAGATACCATCTTGTTATATCATATCATGATTGTTTTGAGAAAGTGTTGTCATCCGAGATTTATTATTATTGCTCGCTAGTTGATTATGCCATTGACATGAGTAAACATGAGACCTAAGAGTTATTGTGAATGTGGTTAGTCATAACCTTTGCTGAAAACTTGAATGCTGGCTTTACATATTTACAACAACAAGAGCAAACAAAGCTTGTAAAAGTTTTTCTTTATCACTTTCAGTTTATCAACTGAATTGCTTGAGGACAAGCAAAGGTTTAAGCTTGGGGGAGTTGATACGTCTCCGTCGTATCTACTTTTCCAAACACTTTTGCCCTTGTTTTGGACTCAAACTTGCATGATTTGAAATGGAACTAACCCGGACTGACGCTGTTTTCAGCAGAATTGCCATGGTGTTATTTATGTGCAGAAACAAAAGTTCTCGGAATGACCTGAAACTCTACGGAACTTATTTTTGGAAAATAATAAAAATACTGGAAGAAGAATCCACGTCAGGGGGCCCTCCACCTGTCCACGAGGGTGGGGGGCGCGCCCCCCCTGCCTCGTGGGCCTCCTGACGCTCCACCGACCTCAACTCCAACTCCATATATTCGTGTTCGGGGAGAAAAAATCAGAGAGAAGGATTCATCGCGTTTTACGATATGGAGCCGCCGCCAAGCCCTAAAACCTCTCGGGAGGGCTGATCTGGAGTCCGTTCGGGGCTCCAGAGAGGGGAATCCATCGCCATCATCATCATCAACCATCCTCCATCACCAATTTCATGATGCTCACCGTCGTGCGTGAGTAATTCCATCGTAGGCTTGCTGGACGGCGATGGGTTGGATGAGATTTATCATGTAATCGAGTTAGTTTTGTTAGGGTTTGATCCCTAGTATCCACTATGTTCTGAGATTGATGTTGCTATGACTTTGCTATGCTTAATGCTTGTCACTAGGGCCCGAGTGCCATGATTTCAGATCTGAACCTATTATGTTTTCATGAATATATGTGATTTCCTGATCCTATCTTGCAAGTCTATAGTCACCTACTATGTGTTATGATCCGGCAACCCCGAAGTGACAATAATCGAGACCACTCCCGGTGATGACCGTAGTTTGAGGAGTTCATGTATTCACTATGTGTTAATGCTTTGGTCCGGTACTCTATTAAAAGGAGGCCTTAATATCCCTTAGTTTCCATTAGGACCCCGCTGCCACGGGAGGGTAGGACAAAAGATGTCATGCAAGTTCTTTTCCATAAGCACGTATGACTATATTCGGAATACATGCCTACATTACATTGATGAATTGGAGATAATTCTGTGTCACCCTATGTTGTGATTGTTACATGATGAACCGCATCCGGCATAATTCTCCATCACCGATCCAAGCCTATGAGATTTTCACATATTGTTCTTCGCTTATTTACTTTTCCGTTGCTACTGTTACAATCACTACCAAACCCAAGAATATTACTTTTGGTACCGTTACTGTTACTTCCATATTACTTTGCTACTAAATACTTTGCTGCAGATACTAAGTTATCCAGGTGTGGTTGAATTGACAACTCAACTGCTAATACTTGAGAATATTCATTGGCTCCCCTTGTGTCGAATCAATAAATTTGGGTTGAATACTCTACCCTCAAAACCTGTTGCGATCCCCTATACTTGTGGGTTATCACCCACCGCTCTGCAAACAATCCCCATCACTTGGCCTTTTGCGGTCTGGGGGCTTGATATGGTTGGACCCCTTAAAGGAGGAAGCCATAAGAAAAAATATCTGCTGGTCATTGTGGATAAATTCACTAAGTGGATAGAGGCCAAACCAGTTAAAACGGCCGAAGCCGGACCAGTGATAGACTTTATATCCGGCGTGGTACACCGTTACACTACTAGGGAAAACCTTATACACAGAATCATAGCAGCATCGCGGTTTAAAAACAAACGCTACTGCTAATTAGCAGTAGCGAGCTTCAGGAAACCGCGCTACTAAGAGCCCAGTAGCAGTAGCGCTCTAGGTGAAACAAGCGCTACTACTATAATTGCCACGGTGTTGCCCCCAGGCTAGATATAGTAGTAACGCCCTTCTTCAGGATGCGCTACTGCTAAAGTACTTAGTAGCAGCGTTTTTCTTCAAAACTCGCTGCTGCTAAGTTTCACCCCCTTGCAACTAATTAAGTTTAGTCGCATACTGCTAAGCGAACAAGGTGTTTACCACCTTAAATATGTTACTTCTCAAACTATCTCGAGCACTTGGTCTTCATTGAACTATATGTGTAGGATTTGTGGCTGCAATATGAATCTTCACCAGTGCCTATACATGTACTGTGAGGATTCATGTTGACTATTTAGATTCTACACAAAAAGATCAATGATGACCAATGTATATTTTTGATGTTTTTACATTACTTAGACTTAGCAGTAGCATTTTTTTAGGACAAAGCGCTACTGATATTGGGCTTACCAGTAGCGCGCTCCCTTTACCCGCGCTACTGCTAAAGCAAAACAAAACACGCGGCCCGACCGGCCCCCCGCACGGTTGTCTCTCAATTGTCCCCCTGATCCGCCCGACGCCGACAGCTGCGGTTAGGGTTTCTCCTCCGCCACCGCCGCTGTAGGTAATGCTCCTGCCCCCTCTCGCCGCCCCTCCGCTGCTCCTCCACCCTCTCGCCGCCCACTCTGTCGCTGGCCGCGAGCTCTAGCCGGGCGCCTTTGGCCGACCGCCCTCGATCCCCTCGCCGGCCGCTGTCGTCGCCCCCTCTCGTAGGAAAGTCACCGGCCTTCCCCTCGTCAGCACCCCCGACCGAGGTCACCATGCCATCCCCCCTCCGCTCGACAGCACCCCCCGAGGGCTGCCCTACCTAGATGCAGCGAGGGCTTACGAATTTCTTCCTGCTACATTTTGATTTAGTAGGCTAGTTCATATGCAACATTTTGATTTAGTTGATATGATTTAGTTTATTTAGTAGGCTAGTTGATTTAGTATGCTAGTTGATTTAGTAGGCTAGTTGATTTAGTTGATTTAGTAGGCTTGTTGATTTAGTTGATTTAGTATGCACCATTTTATTGTTATTTTTTCTGTACATGGATAGCTGGATGCTTTTGTTTATCTGTAATAACTTATTTTTTTGGCAAAATGTAGGTGCCAATTTAGTTAAATTTGCCACTTGTTTTTTGGCAAAATGTAGGTGCCAATTTA
This sequence comes from Aegilops tauschii subsp. strangulata, assembly GCF_002575655.3. NCBI lineage: Eukaryota > Viridiplantae > Streptophyta > Magnoliopsida > Poales > Poaceae > Aegilops > Aegilops tauschii. Next base: position 395,630,362 of record NC_053035.3, read on the forward strand.
GTTCATATGCAACATTTTGATTTAGTTGATATGATTTAGTTTATTTAGTAGGCTGGTTGATTTATAACATTTTGATTTAGTTGATTTAGTATGCTAGTTGATTTAGTAGGCTAGTTGATTTAGTTAATTTAGCAGGCTTGTTGATTTAGTTGATTTAGTAGGCTAGTTGATTTAGTTGATTTAGTAGGCTTGTTGATTTAGTTGATTTAGTAGGCTTGTTGATTTAGTTGATTTAGTATGCACCATTTTATTGTTATTTTTTGGCAAAATGTAGGTGCCAATTTAGTTAAATTAGCCTCTTGTTTTTTAATCAATTATCACATGCTACTGTTTTTGTTTCCTGTGAAGTGGATCGTTAATCCTTTGCTGATATTGCTTTAGGAAAATGGCGCCACCACCACCACCACCATGTCGACTGTGCAAGTCAAGGTGCGCCAGTAGCCTTGCAACTGGCAAGCTGTTCGGCATCTACTTCTAGCCAAGTTTTCGTCATGCGGAGGTAAGAAATTAGATGAAATGTAACAACTATTTTATTTTTAGTGTTCGCATTACTGCATTGTGTCATTTTGCTTTTTTACACAGATCGTCCCATGCAATGTGAGGTTGAAGTTCAACAAGCTGACAGGAGACACTGTGACATTTGAGGCTCCTGGGGGGCCGTACACTATGGAGGTCGAGAAAGGACGCAATATGTCGCAGATTGGAGGAGATGGATGGGCCTGTTTCATCGCCCGCATGCATCTTACTGGTGGTGAGTTGATCAGCTTCTCCTTCAGAGCAGAAAGACCCAAGGTGGCTGTCATTTATATCAACCTGGTGGGAAGATGATGAAGATGATGAAGATGGCGAAGATGATGAAGATGACGAAGATGATGAAGATAACGAGGACCCACTCGATGAAGATGATGAGAACCCACTTCATGAAGCCATCGTAGCTCAAAGAATGAGGCTGAGCGAGGAGGAGGCGTGCAACCTATGGGACATAATTCCGCCACGTGATGACTTTGTTGGGGTGCCATTCGTGACCCGCGTGACAAGTACCATGGTCGATCGGCATGAAATGGTATGTTATACTGACTGTAGTAATTTGATGATATATATATGCTTTATTGTTATACTTAAAAATGCAAATTATCCGATGATATGCTTATTGAATACGATGATATTCTTAGTGTAGAGTCCAATGATATGCTTTGTGGAATCTAGTCAATCATATGCTTTAGTGTAGAGTCTGATCACATGCTTATTAGTGTAGAATCCAAGGAACTATTAATAGTGTAGATAATCCATATATACTTATTAGTAGAATTAATGCTTAATTAGTACAAATGTGTAGTACTGTGTCTTTTGATAGTGTAGAAATCTATACTTAATAGAAATATATTTGCAAGAGTATGTGCGAGGCTATTTATTAATTGATATGTTTTTCTTATTCAGAAATTGCCAAAGAACCTATCTGTGAGTTGTGGTATCGAGCCTGATGAAGAAGGCTCAGCTGGACTACGCCTTACCGCAAGGGGCTCCGTCACCACCTGTACTTTCCGCATGGACACAGACGGTCGCACACACTTAATATCGGTTGGGTGGAAGAGATTCCTCGTTGGCAAGAATCTTCGTGTTGGACAGGCCATCCTAATTACTATCAGGAACACCCATCGCCCAGGCTTGAGGATGATGATCGTCGTTGATATCATCTAGAACTACATATGTGTGTGTGGTTATATCATCTAGAACTACATATGATGATCGTCGTCGATATCATGTAGAACTACATATGATGATCGTCGTCGATATCATCTAGAACTACATATGATGATCGTCGTCGATATCACCTTGTACTGCTTGAGGATGCATGTTAACTATATATGAAATTGTTATCTAGTACTCCCTTCGTTCCAAATTACTCGTCGTGGTTTTAGTTCAAATTTGAACTAAAACCACGACGAGTAATTTGGAACGGAGGTAGTACTACCTAATACTATAATGCTTTATGAAATTGATATCTAGTAGTACCTAGTATCTGGAAATTGCAATTTATTGAAGCTGAAACGGGGTAGGAAGCCAGGGGGAAATGATGAAAGATATAGCAGTAGCGCGGGGCTAGGAAAGCGCTACAGCTAACTAATAGCAGCGTGTTCTGGAAAAGCGCTGCTGATATAGTCAATAGTAGTAGCGCTGGTACAGACCTCACTACTACTAACAGTTAGCTGTAGCGCCTTATTAGTAGCGCGGCGGCCCGCGCTGTTGATAGCCTCAAAACCCGCGCTACTACTAGGGTTTTCCCTAGTAGTTTTATGGTGTCCCACACAACATCATCATCGACAACGGCTCCAATTTCACTGCCGATGAGGTGAAAAACTGGTGTGCCGATCGGGGCATTAAGCTCGATTACGCCTCCATCTACCACCCGCAAACAAATGGTCAAGTCGAACGAGCCAATGGTCTTATTATGAGCGGCATCAAGCCTAGACTGGTGCGGTCTTTGAAAGAATCAGACAAGCACTGGGTTGAGGAGCTCGACTCCGTACTCTGGGGGCTGCGGACCACGCCCAATTGCACTACTAGATATACACCCTTCTTCATGGTGTACGGCGCAGAGGCTGTGTTACCCTGTGACATTATTCATGACTCACCTCGAGTGCGCATGTACGAAGAGAGAGAAGCGAACTTGATCGACAGGATAGCTTAGATGCCCTGGAGGAGGAGCGAGATGTTGCAAAAGCACGTTCCGCATTTTATCAACAGCAGGCTCCCAGGTATCAAAGCAGAGAAGTGCGGGCCAAGACTTATAATGTTGGCGAACTTGTTCTACACCTGCCGGAGAAGAAAAAGGACAAACTCAAGCCCAAGTGGGAGGGTCCCTTCATCATCGACGAAGTTCTCACCGGAGGAGCGTACCGCCTGCGTGATGCGTCAGACAATCGCCTAGAGCCGAACCCCTGGAACGCGGCCAGACTCCGAAGATTCTATGCCTAGCGCCGAACTCTTTGTTCGTCTCCTTCTCCCTATTGTTTCCATTACTTTTTCCTCTCTTTTCGCCTTTTCCTTTTTAGCCTTAAAGCTTTTCGTGCGGCTAAACTGTGCACTTGTGACATACACATCCTCAAATATGTACGTCAATTATACCTGGGGGCTTCTTTGACAGAAGCTTATTATTGTTATTTTTCGAGCATCAAGCTCATCACATATGCGTGTTTTCCCCATATGTACCTTTTCTTCGCCATTATATCCATCGATATGACTTAAGTTTTGGCCAAGCTGGGTTGCCTGGCTCCTGTGCTTATGCCCTACGTTCCCATTAGTTCGGCTAGGGCATAAAGGGAGCACCTCTGCGATTGTTATTGCCGGGTCATCCGGATGTGTACCTCAGACTGGGTGAAGCCGAAAGCTAGCGTTCTTAAGGGAATATTCGGTCGGTGAACTAAAGATGTTTTTACAGTCGTTAAAATACGAACCCCCCAGATGTTGCCTATACTGCGATTTTTTCAATCAAAGTTCGGACATGCACATTAATGCATGTACACCCAGAGAAAGGAACCCTTAACAGAACTATTCTCTCTGGAAGATGTTTCTTACAATCACAATGTAATATAACATAGCTAGCCGGATACAACTTGTCTGTTCAAGCAACTATGACCCCTACGCCTGGTTTCCACGTGTACCCCGGTATATTTTGCCGCTCAGGTATTCGGAAACACTCTGCACCTTCGGGCCCAGAGGTCGAAGCGAAAAGGTCTGCCATGACAATCGTTTTTACAATCCGGCTAGGGACAAATATGTCAAGGAAAGTACATAGTCACTTGGACTCATAAATTTCCTCCTCTATACCGTCTAACAGGTTGTCTAACTTACAATCCTGTTGGGAATATCTAGCGGCTACTTCTACTTGGTCATATACCAAATTCACGGGAATTTGTTTCCCATCTGACCCTAGAGGTCCGACCCGGGCCATATGATTTGGATCAAGCTTGGTATACCGTGTTTTCACCATGGCCCAGGCTTCTCATGCACCTTCTCGGCAGGCCGATATCTTCCATAATCGGAAGCATCACCGTGCTCCCTTGAATAGCTGTATAAGCTCCTCCATCCTTCCTGGAGGGGAGGCGGATGGCCATAAAGCCTTGGCAACACTTCGCATCGCCTGCCGAGCTTGCTCATGCATTTGTGACAGCTCTTGCAGCAGATCGCCCGAGATTTCGGACATCTCCTCTTCGGGACAGCCGGTCAGCATACCTACAGACATAATTCTGTTAGTCCCTTTCATCTCCGAACTGCATGGAGGTAAGTGTGACCACATACCAAATATGCTGCCGCGCAGCCTCTTATTTTCCTTTACGGAATCAGCTAGCTGGGCCCGTACATCTTTCAGTTCTTTGCCCAGCTGGGTGTGGGCATCCTGCAGCTTATTTTTCTCATCTCTGACTCGTGTCAGCACACGTTCGCCTGGGGCCAGCAGTCTTTTGGCTTCTTGCTCTTTCGCTTGGGTGGCTTTCAGTTGCTCCTTCAGTTCATCTGACGATCCTGCCATAAGATGAGCAACAGTGTTAGCATTACTGGTATATAATTATGTTTCCTCGATGGAGGGGAACATTACCAGGTGATGCCTTCTTGGATTTCTCCAGTTCGGCGGTAGCAGTAGTTAGCTGGGTCCGACACTTTTCCAGTTCCTGAGACAACAGGTTGTTTTTCTCCGACAACACCTGGTTATACAATGATCCTTAAATCAGTTGTATCAACTGCTTCAAGTCTAAGGGGCTACTGGTATATATTTATCAGTTTTTTTATAATAAACTTACCCGCATATCTTTTATATGTTGGTCTGTGGCTCTGGCAAGCCTGTCTCGAGCAGCTTGGATATATGCATCAGCCGAGCTGAAGACATTGAATGCCTTGTTCGTAATGTCGGGGTCGCGAAGAACGACTCTCCGGCGCCGATGATTCATGGCGCTCTCCACTTCTGATTTTGTGACGGATACATCAACCGACTCCTCTGCCAAAGGACATTCCGGCGTCACTCCCGTATCGGCCCTTACCTTTAAAGCAGGGTCGGGAACCTGACTCGTGGAGGCGCGGCCGGTAAGATTCCCGGACATAGTCCGGCGAACGCTTTTCCTGATAAGACATAGCGGATAATGTCATAGTTGGATGTGACTGCCAAGGGGCATCTTCACAAATCAATACCTCTTCGACGAAGGCTCGGCCGCGTCTTCGTTAGCCTTCCTCTTCGAAGGCTTGCCTGGCGTAGGGGCCGCTCTCTTTGGAGTTGCCTCTTGGGTAGCATGGCACGCCGAACGCCTCCCCTTTTGAGCATGAGATAGTGCGGTGGGTGAGGCAGAACGAGGGAACTCTTTCGGAGGAGATGTCTCCCGATTACTTACGTGTGTAGCAGGGAGCTGACCGGGATAATCGGCAGCGATGGCCACTTCCGTGCTGTCATATCTCGCCTGGTAAAACACTCCGTCCTCGAGCACCATGAATATATCCGGATCCTCTTCGAATCCAGGGTCAAGGTCCAAATTGTGGCCCTCTGGCTGTGGGGCGGGGCTGTAAAGCCCCTCGGAGATCTTTCGCCAGTGCTGTTATGAATGGACAGATTAGTATTCATTGAAAGTGGTTCAGGGAGTGGAGTGAGTAGAGCAGAGGGGTTGGGACTTACCCAGCTGGGAGGATTGTACATGGAAAATCCATCTCTGCGCTTGATATGAAGAAATTCCTCTTCCTCCCCTTTGAACGGTTCGGCCAATATTTTGGCCAGAGCGGCGGGGGTGTCCAGACCCTTCTGGCCGCAGCAGGCACTACAAAAAAATACACTTCCGTGATGATACGTGTTTGTAACAGTAGGTCACGTTTTCTGTCATGCATGTACATCCATGACAAATTTATGACAGAATCAAGATAGTCATACCTGTGCTGTCGTAGAAGTGTTCCATGACATTACCAAAATTATCATCACGGAAGTGTCCACTTCCATGACGATAAATCACGCGTCACAGAAGTGCTTTCGTCAAGGGTGACCAACACGTGGCATCCACCGTAACGGAACACCGTTAAGCTATCGGGTCCGGTTTTGGATCCGATAACCCGTTAACAGCCCCGACCAATGGGGATTTTCCACGTGTAAAATCATCATTGGCTAGAGGAAACACGTGTCGGCTCACCGTTGGGACAGATGTCATCCACTCATTGGACCCAAAGCGCCTATGATACGCCGACACATGGCACGGCCCAACAGAGGCCCATTCGTGTGAAAAGGCCAGCCCGTTTGACTTGGTCAAAAGGTGGCGGGCCGGCCCACAGCAAGCCTGTTAACGGCCTGTTCGCATATAGCCCATTTACAGCCCGCTATCCCAGGGCCCGTTTACGGCCTATCCGAATTAGGCCCAGTAGCGTCATTTGGGCCGTCCAATATAATTCCAGCCGTTTTAACTTCCGGCCCATGTATGGCCCATGACGGCTTTCGGCCCATATGAGGCCCTTAGTAACCATTGGCCCCTTAACGGCCTGTGGTAAAACTGGCCCGTAATGAACAGTGTATCACTTTATACCCATTAACGGCCATTATTCCGTTGGGCCGTTTCTAGCCCATGATATCTTTCGGCCTTCTCAGGGCCCATTTATTCTTGGGCTCATTTCCAGCATTCGATTACTTACGGCCCGTTACTGTCATTTTCTGCTTGTGGCCCAAATTCAGCCTGTGGTTACAGTCGGCCCGTTTGCGGCCTGTTAATACGTTGGGCCATTTTCATGTCAAAAAAACCCGTTGGGCTGTTTTCATAGAGTTATCAAATACGACCAATAAACGGCCCGTTATTGTCCACGAATAGTACGACCCATGATTGACGAAATGATGATACGCCCCGTAGAAGGCCCATGGATCCTACGGCCCGTGAAAGGCCCATGGATCGTACGGCCCGTAGAAGGCCCATGGATCCTACGACCCTTATAGAAGGCCAATGGATCCTACGGCCCGTAGAAGGCCCATGGATCATACGGCCCGCAGGAGGCCCATGGTTACAACAGTCCGTGTGTTACCATGATTATTTTGGCCTAGTTTCCAAAAATAGGTTATTGTGGCCACTAGAAAAACACAAAAAAGAACTGCAGTGACTACAAGCAAACAACTAAACAAGACAATAAGGAAATAAATAAGCAAGCAATTAACGCTAGCCTATTACCGCTATTACACATATTACATCGACTGGGCATCAAAGTTCGCCACCAGTGCAAATATAGGGAACAAAGCAGCATATTACATACACTGGCCGTCAAAATTGGCCACCAGTGCAAATAAACGCGGCAGCAAAACAAGAGCATAACGGAAACAACTTCATAAGAGCTCAAGAAACGTGGTATCCACCATGCTGGCAATAAGCTTAGCAAGCTTATTAGCTTTGTCCTGTTTGGCGCTAAAATCCTCCAACGCTTGCTGTTGCACCAGAAAGTATGCATCTGAATGCTCCAGGGACTTCCGCAGTCCTTCCGCTTCTTGTCGCAGCACAGCTGATCGATGTCTTTCAGCTTGTAGTTGAGACTCAAGAAACCGAAATGATTCAGACAATGAGTTTGAATAGCTTGTGCCAGCGGTAGTGGCCAGTAACTCCAACACTAAACCAAGACAGGACTTTGGGGTTGTCTCACTGTCTTCGAGATAGTCTTCCTTAGCTGTTTTATCAGCTTTGTTCGAGACCAACAAGGATGTGTCACTATCCTGAACCTTATCTGCATTACTTCCTTTATCATTGCTTAATAAGGCACTCTTCCCCAATATTCTGTCAGCATTCTAAAAGAAGAAACAAGCAGACACATAACAGTTTAGCATGTACTAGTATATGAAACTCATTTCGGTGAACCAGTTCATTAGTAAGGTGGACAGGATTAAACTACCAAGTCTTCTATTGCCAAGTACTAGTACATAATAAAAGCATCAAACAAACATATGTCTATGTCCTATGGTCACTACATTGTCTTGCCAAATCAAAATAGAGACACGGTTCAAATCATATCAGTTCAGGACAAAGCAACAGTGAAAGAATACAAAGCGTGGGAAACTACATGGCACAACAAGATTTCAGATGGGTACCACGGGTCTACATGTACAACAACACTATTGGCTCTGTTGTGATGCTAGTAATGTGCATGATATGAGAAGTCAACTGTATACACAATTGAAATTGAAATCAACAGAGCTATTGATAAGAGCAAGCCTGTTAAAGAAACATGCGTGAACATACCTGCTGTGCCATTGAAGTTTCGATTGGATCCTTCAATTTAAAAATAAGTTTGTATGAGTAAATATAGTGATACAAGAGCAAAGCAGTATGCACGATAGCAATCATAGTTAAAAAAGGCGCGCCTAAGCGAGCGCTTAAGCGCGCCTAGGCTCTAGGCGTTGGCAAAACGCATTGCGCATAACTACGCTTAATCTGTGCATAACTGCGCATAAGCATGCGCTTTGGTCAGTAAAGCGCAAGGCGGTGGAAAAACGCACAATTAACGCCTAGCGCTTTTTTGAACTATGATAGCAATGGAATCTTAAATTAGAACAGTTGTTCTTCAGGTTTAGGCACTTGTTCTACATGAACAGAGTACAGTAAGACGCAAGAATATAGTACTTAAATTAGAAAATGAGCTCATAGACCTTACCACATTCTTGGTTCGGGACCAGTACAGAACAATGCGTTCCCAGTCATCGTCCAGTAAATGTGTCTCAGGAGAACGTAAGGGAATTTGATGATTTTCTTTGCCGGCGAAGTACGTTTTCTTCAGGTAATTCCGATACTGCCACCAAGCATTCTTGAAGATAGCAGAGGTATTAGCACAGGTTACCTCATCCCGAGTTTCCAAATCGGTCCTTCTCTATAGAGAAAAATGGGAAAATTTGCTGTATTATAACCATCATGGAGGTAGGATGTATGGGACAAAGCAAAGTAATTGCCATTAATAACATTACTTACACATAACTCCTGGACAAACACCTGCAACTGGCATTTTCCTTCATCTTCAGTATAATATTTCCAAGATGGGAAGATACGCACATACGATTTAACAACATCAAATGCGATAGATGCTAAACTACGACTAGCTTGTTGTGCTTCCTCCACAGGAATAGGCGTACTAATTGGTGGAGTTGGGGTTCGCCGTGGTAGTACTCGCCCTTTGGGCACTGGAGCTGCCTTACTAACTGCTCTTGTTTGGGAGCTCTGTGGTGGAGATGGTGCTGTGTCAACAGGAACTAGGTTACTATCTGCTAGGGTTGGGGTTAGATTGGGTGAAGCTGGTTCTCTGTCCATCGCAGTAGGGGTACAATCTGCGAGAGTTTGGGTTATGTGTGGTAGGGCTGGTTCTCGTGCATGTACAACCGGGGTGCTATCTCCACCAAGAGGTACCACTGTTTTATTTGAAGACCGTGTTTTTAGTCCACTAGATGCTGGCATCACCCGCTCCAATTCAAATGGCTGATAAACAGGAAACATAGTTGAATGTACAGACATTGTATGAGAGACAGATGCAATAGATATTGTGGAAAAAAGAGGGCATGAAATAGTTGACATGTATATTGTTTAACTAAAACGGATAGCATGACATAATTTCACATATATGATGTCTATCTAAACTGGATAGCATAGCATAACATAATTCAAAGATATGATGAATAACTAAACATGATCGCATGACATAATTCACCTACATGTTATCTAAGTAATCAGGATCACATCACTTAATTCACATATGTGATTTATATGCTAAATAGAGGGTATTAGATATGATGTCTGAACTAAGAACATGGCGTTGAATATTGTGTATATGATGTCTAATCTATGCAATGCAAGACACCATATGCATGATATGAGCAGTATAACCGTGCCAAGTTAGAGCATACACCTCGGTGGGGGAATAGGACTGGTCATCTCTCTCTGAATCCATCTCTGAGGAGCTATCGGGACCCAACAAGAGATCTGCTTCGACAGGTAGCACTGTCTGCGCTGAAGGCCTTGTTTCCACTCCAGATTTTTCAATCTCCCACCCAAATGGCTGATTCACAGGAAGAGTAGTTTAATGTACAAACATTGTCGACAAATGGAAATGTAACAAAGAAAAGGATGGGCAAGATATCATTCAAATATATGATGCCTGGTTAAACAGGATGGCATTGCACATTTCACGTATATTATGGCTGGCTAAAAGACATGAGACTGCACAATTCCCATATATGGTATAGAAACTAAATAGGTGGCATTACAGAACATGTCTAAACTAAGCAGATGACATATATGATGTCAAAAGTAGGCACTGCAAGGCAACATATGCATGATATGACTAACATCATCATGCCAAGGTAGAGCAAACACCTTGGGGGGTAAATAGGAGTGGTCAGCGGCGTCTGAATCCGCCTCAGAACAGATATCTTCCTCTGGATTACAATCTGGAGAGGGGTGGGGAGGGTTTGCCATTGAACCCACCATGGAGCGATGTCTGCATGACATTGTATTGCCGCGCAAACTCTTCTCTTTTTCTCTACATGTTCAGCATGACTGTGTACAATATCTGACATGCATACGAAAAAAATATGGTGAGATTATGTAAGGAGAGCATGCAGAAATTTGGAGTGATGGTAACAACCCGTGGATGGATCCAAAAATAATGATAGCAGGCTGATGATTGCTTTAATTTAATAAAAAGACAGATGATGATTGCTTTACTATTTGATTCCCACCCAAGATGAACAACATAGGCATACCCTAGGTGAACCAGATATTAGACAGAGATACTATTCATTGCTTCCTCGATATGTGCCCCACAACTAATTTAGAACTCAAGTTTGAACATTAATTTGGACCTGACTTGGAGTCCAAGAGGTGAACAGGACGATAAAGAAGCAGGTAATTTTAAGCAATGCATAACATAAGCAGAAACAAAAGAGTGCGACCTCTCTTGTGGACCCGTGTACTCCTCAGGTTCATCTGCTGAGTCGATGATGGTGATGCCGTTGCGGTGGGTGCCGGCGGCAGGGAAGGAGATCTGAGGCGGCGAAAGACGGTCAGGAGTCGTGATGTCTGGTTTGGTGGATGTTTCTGTTGATGGAGCAGCTCAGTTGAGGTGGACGACGTCGCCGCAGGAGCAGGACAAACCACACAAAGTTCCCTTCGACACCTACTTGTAACTGAAGTAATTCTGTAAGGGCTCATTTGGCTTGCATGATTCTAAAAACGCAGGGATAGGAAAAACACCGGAATAGGATAGGAATGCACATGGTAAACAGAGCATTTGTAAACACAGGATTTCTGTCAACTTGAGTGTTTGGTTTACAGGAATTGGAAGAGCAGAGGAATGCAAAGAAACATGGCCAAAATAAAGTGAAACCATATGAAAGCGTGTACAGTTAGAATGTTATTCTGCCACTAATGCACTTGGTCTTGTTTTCATGCATAGGATTTCGAAAAGTAGGTCCAGGTGGATGTTTTGCTTCATTCCTTTCAACAAAATGCATGAATAATTGAATAGTAGAGTGCCATTGGAAAATTCCCTATTGCTATATTTTTCCGTTGAACCAAAATAGCCCTAATGGATCGACATGAATGTATAGTAATAAGTGATGCAACAAGTGTACAACCTCTTTGCCGTAGCCGTGTCGACCTCAGCATCATTGGGTTGGTCGCTGAAGCAGCTGAGGCAGAGGTGGCAGTCGGAGGTGTGGAGGAAGATCTGAGGAATCTGTAGACGGCGTCCAGGGCACTGCTCTGGTGTGATGGATCATTCTGTCGTTAGAGCAGCCCCGGTGAGCCGTAAGACGTCAAGGCTTAAGCAGCACAAGACATATATCATCAATCTCAAGTGGGATTCTAATAGCATCTCCAATAGATGATGTAAAATAGATGTAAAATTTACATCACCAAAAACCACCTCACTACAATAGATGAGGTAAAAACTGTTGACTATGAACTTAACTGTCGAAACTGAAATTTACTGTGGAATCTGAATGTTACTGTCGAAACTGAACGCAATGGTAGCAGATAGGCACTTGACATGTAGTTTAGGGAGGGCATGCAGTTCATCTTCAACCTGCACCCCCCTGAGCCGCCAGCCACCACCAGCCGAATCGCCGGCCCCAGCGCCGCCTATCCGCCCCGAAACAACTCCCCACCGCCGGTCCACCGTCGCCCCGGCCAGCCCTATAGGACCCCCGCCCCCACCCTGAACCCTAAGATAGATAGTGGGGTACCTCTCCGGCGAGCCCGCGTCCCCGCTGCGGGTGGTTCTTCCTTAACTCTGGCGAGCCCCCCAGCCCCTAAAAATCGACTGACCCAAAAGTTGATTCAGTCGACTGAAGTGTAGCTAAATCGGAGCAGAGCAGCAGCACGAGCGAGGGGGAGAGCAGCAGTAGCAGCGCGAGCGAGCGAGCGAGAGCCGGAGCAGCAGCAGCTGGGCGAGCGAGCGAGCGAGCGAGAGCCGGAGCAGCAGCAGCAGATCCGACTGGTATGGCCGCCGCCGCCGAAGGGGCCTCGCACTGGGGGAGAGCCACCGTGGAGATGTCGCCCGCGGCACCGGCTTCAAGGTAGCTGCTCCATGGGGGTGCGGGATGGAGCACCGTCGGCGCCGGGAGGTCGAGCTAAGGAGAAGGTGCGATGCGATGAGTGTACAACCTCTTTGGTGGCGCCGAGTAGGCCTCGGCTTCGTCCGAGGAGTCGGTGAGGATGCTGCGGTTCCGGTGGAGCAGGTTAAGGCGGCGCTGTGGGGATGGAGCAGCCGCGATAGACGAGGCGACCGTCGGAGCAGCTCCTTGGAGGTGGAGGACGGGGCGGCTAAACCGGCGGGATGACGAGACGGACGATGGATCCTCATCCGGGGAGGTGGACGAGGGACGTCGAGCTGTTGCGGTGGACGACGTCGTCGGGGAAGAGGCTCCGGCTGGGCAGTGGTGAGGTGGCGGACGGAGGAGGGTGGGGTTTCGCGGCTGGAGCGGAGAGGTTATGGCGGCCTAGGATTTCGAATGGCAAAAAGGAGGCGATGGGAGGGGGTGAAACATGACTTAGGGACGCGCTTGTCCAAATTGTAGGGTGTGTTACAAAAGTACCCCGCACCGATTTGAACTAGCGGCCCTTTCGGCTCAGGGTTAGAAGGGGGATTTCGCGTGTCGGGATTTGGCAGCTGGAGGGAGTTTTTGCGCGCGTTGTAATTTCGGGATAGCAAGGCGCGGGTTGTGAAGGCGCTAGTTTTGGGAGCACGATATCTGAATTTTCGGCATATAACAAGGCGCGGGTTGAATGTTAGGGACAAGCCTAACGTGTAATATTGTACTTGTACGTACCAAATCAATTCGCACTTCCCTCAACCAAAAAGAAAACGAAAAAAATAAAACTATTCACACCACACAAAGAGAGGGTCTTGCCCCGTTTTACTATAAAAATGCTATTTAAAGCTACTCATACCAACAATTTAGTGCAATTAAATGCTATTCGGTAGTATGAATGCATGTTATGTCCAATTAAATTTTTTCGCTTGCTGTGTAATGCATGTAACCTACTCATACCAACATTTTAGTGCATTCCAAATGTCTATACTACCGCTGCAATTCGAACTGAATTTGAATCCATTTCTCTATTTCAATAACAAATCTACAATCATGATTGTTGCCAACTTCAACCATCATTCGTGTATTACCTTAATAACACACCACATGATTACTATAGAGATAGATATGAACTATGTGTACTACATGAACTCGAATTCTATTTCTTGAATACACTTGATGTTGATTCCAAATAATAGTACATTTGATGTACTAACTATATATTCATAATCTAAACCATGTTCCATACGTGTACACCGTGTTTATCACGCATAGTATAGTGCCCCGCCCCCTACATTATGACAAGTATTTAGACCTGAGCTGCAAAAGCCACACATTAGCCCAAATTATGATCAATGTTCTATATGTTATACGTAGTACTAGCAAGATGCCCATGCGTTCCACAGAACATCAACATGATCAAGGGGAGGCCTCATTTGCAAATATGGAGAGGGGTGTGGGTATCTTTTTTCAAAATTGCCATAGTTTCCTTCCTATCCATCAGATATAAATCGGACGACCTATATTGCAGGATGGCACCATCATCAACAACTCCCTTTTTTATAAGAGTAGAGACAAAATATATTATATGTAGTATAACATGTTCATAACCACACCATGTGTATCACCGTTATATATATTCACACATGCGTCGGTTTAAAACACTATGATAAATTCTTCAAATATCCGAATTCGCTTTTTATAATGAAGTATGATCTCTATTCGTCTTTTACACCCACACAATCCTCTTATCTTTGTAGCTAGCTAGCGGTAACTTTCTCTCGTGCATGCAGACGCCCGCATCCCTCTAACCCTCCCTCAGCATTCTCTAGCTCCATCGCGCAAATTCGTCTTTTCACTTTAGGTCGTTCACCCACGGTGTGTGTAGGCCCCCCCAGCTCCTTCTTTATGGCACACATCGATCGATATGCCTCTCTAGCCAGGTGTGCCTAGCACAAAACACAAGCTTCCCCTCTTCTCTTATCACCGTCCATGCCTCACTCCCACCACTCTTTTCATCGATCTCGTACTCGCACACTTCTCCCCCTCGATATAGTATGACTCTCGCACCACCTCCTAGATGCATCCCTCTCTATCTATCCTTCTCCCCGTGCCTCATTTGCTTCTAACACACACATGCATGTATACCGATCGATCTCCCAACATATACCTAGGTCGACTTTAACTATAGCCCCCATCGATCGACGTACCTCACAAGTTATGTCTCTCCTTTCTCTGACAAAGAACGATTGATCTTCCTATGTAGTTATGTCTGCTTACCACATCCATATCGCCCCCATCATTCGTGCATGCCTCCTGACCCGTCTCTCACACACACGTGCACAAACAGGCAGCCATCCCCTCTCTTATTGATATTGCAGGCGTGCCCTCCGGTTGTCTAGCAAGCCTATCCCACCATTTGTTAGAAGCAACTCCACTACCACCCCCTCCAACACTCTAGCTCTGTCTCTCTCCCAACCTTATTCCTCTCCTACACATATGCATGGATGACGATCGATCTCCCTTAATACATGAGGTAGGCCTCTCTCCTCCTCCACACATATACCAGCCATTGTACCTCTATAGTTAATTAGGCCTCCCTCCCCCCCACACACTGATAGTCGAGCGCTGTAGTTAGGTATCCATGCCACAGAGACAAATTGCACATGTCCCCTCTCACGTTCCAGTAGGCCAGCCACTCTATATCTTTGACGTGGGCACACACAAATTCGATGGCACTCTTTATCGATCGCGCGCGCGCACACACACACATCATCCCTCTCTTCGATTCTATGGACACCTCAAGCCGATGATACCTCCACTCGCTTCTCGTGGATCACCCCCTGTATATATATGATATATCCAGGACTCTATTTCACACACATTGCATATATTACATTTTTTGATTGACCCCCCCTCCCCTCCCCCCCCAAAAAAATCTCACGAACCCACACACTATATCTCTCTACGTTTGTATCTCTCTCACACAACCCCACGTAGGTGGTGTACGTATATAAGAAGAGAATAGGTGCACCGTGCACGTACTCACGCTTCGTGCCCAGCCACACCCGCGCGGGTACAGGGTGGAGCTAATTTCTGTGCGAAATGGCAGCCCACGTGCTAATTTGAACGCGTGTAGCGGTTGTTTACCTATGGAGGTCGTGTACCACGCGTGCACGAAACAAAGTTCGACTTGATGCGTTGGCGCGCTATTTTTAAATAAAGTTATATCACTCAATGGCACGTACACAGAATATAAAACAATTTTTATGGAGAAAAAGGTAGTCCGCTCCACTATATACAATGGAGCCTGCCTGTCTGGTTTGTCTCTCTTCAGAGTATCTCACACAAGGCTGCGGTGGCCTCTCTCTCTCTCTCACCGTTGGTCACTGATCCGGCCGCATCCCGTCCGCCGGCGGAAAGGGAGGACGTGCATCGTTTCTCCGTTCGACGGCGCCGAGGCAGCACTTCCCGATCTGCGGCACATGCCATTCTCTCTAACCAAGCTCTAGCGTGGTAGGGCCTACGCCACCTGCTCGCTGCCGCAGTATGGGCAGATTCCGCCCGCCGCCGCTCACCTAGTTACATCCTGACGGCCTCCAGGTATCCCCTCCGGCCTCCAGGTATCCCCTCCGGCCTTGCTCCACTGCCCGTCTTCCCACGTCGCTGCATGTGGATCTTCCATAGTTCTTTGCCCAAAACGTAGCTCGTCCGGCATACTTTCCATATTACAATCTCGTCCTCACACCATTTTAGACAAACACAATCGTGTTGTTATCTTCCCTTAGGACAAGGAATATGCTTCTTTTTTGTCGTCGCATGTGTCATCAACTGTTATTGGCCAGTAATTGTTTCCTTTCTACCTCTTTTTTGCAAACAGGGCTATCCATTTCACCTCGTTGCTATTGCGACCATTTGGTGAACTGCACAAATCACTTTTTTCTTAAGAGTGTTTTGTGCAGTTCTGCCAAAATGTCACACGGGCAACGTCTCTACATTTCATTGCGACTGCACAAAGGGAGATTGGATTTGCTCTATCCTCCTCATCCAACTTCGAGCCTAATCTTCTCCAACTAGTTAGTCTTAAGAGAGACTGCAAAGGTGACCGGCTTCTATTTGTGTGTTTATTGTTTCATCAGCAGTCCTCTGTTATCGTAATCACAATTAATATCTTTGGAACAGGGACGCTCATCTCTATTTTAGTGGAACTGCACGAAATGATCGGAATGTTGCATGCTCCAGACAGCTACTTTTTTTCCCAACACGCCTTGTTGATTTAGACAGAGCTGGGGGGACGTTGCTGCCAATGAAAGCATGGATCAATTTTAATTTAACACCTTCTCACAACTTTGTCTTCAGTTGTGATGTAAATATTAGCTCTGATTAGCAAGGAAGTTAGTATTTTATTGTTTCCGAAAGAGCATCGATGGCAAGACACACGAAACAAAAGCTGAAAGCTCACACCATTGTACAATTTCATGTCACCGGAAAATTATTTGCATAGTACGTCAATTATGTAAACAAATGCTGGAAGCTTGATAGCATTGCCAGAAGCCTCTTCGGCATCCGGGTCCATGTGCCATGCACAAAATTATACTCCTTCATTCCTAAATATTTGTCTTTTTACAAATTTCAAATGGGCATATTTTAGAGTGTAGATTCACTCATTTACTTCGTATGTGTACTCCCTCCGTTCCTAAATATTTGTCTTTCTAGAGAATTCAACAAGTGACTACATACGGTGCAAAATGAGTGAATCTACACTCTAAAATATGTCTATATACATCCGTATGTAGTAGTCCATTTGAATCTCTAAAAAGACAAATATTTGAGTAGTCACTCATTGAAATCTCTAGAAAGACAAATACTCCGGAGTATATTTAAGAACCGAGGGGGTAGTGCACAGCCGCATGCGAGACTCAGACTGGTCGTTGCGCCGCATTAATAGTGAGTAATGAGCAGTCAAATCATAAGCCCCACCTTTCCCACTGTAAGTTGCTCGGAAGAAGCAACCATCAATACGCTCTTCTTTGAATCCGCTCATACTACTCATCCGTCACTGTTTATAGAGCGCGCTTCAGAAAAAGAGAAAATCTCTGGGACCAAGGCGACTAGCGGTCGGCCTGAAAAATACAGCATTGGTAGTTATAGCACCGGAATGGATGGGCAGACGATGCTATGTGCACGGCGTGTAGCCGATAAATACTCTGCACCGTCAGATGCATTAGGAACAAAAGTACAGATGGCTGGATGGGACACGTCGTCTGTGTGTCGTCCAAAAGTATTGGTTGTATAGCAGTGCTCTTATAGCACGACGTCTATTACTAGAGGAAATAATGCATACACACATGCATGCAGTGCTTCCACCCCGGGTAGACACATGCATGCACGTACTCCACTCCGTAGTACTACATCGAGAGAAAATTGCAGTTACCACGCCCTAATTAATTGAGCATTAAACCAAACGCGTCTAAAGTCTCTCTGGTGGTGGAAATGCACTGAGAGAAATGCATCATAATGAAGCGCGCCCTGTAAACTGTGATGGAGGGAGGAGTAGTATGAAGGTGCAAATCCAAGTACGCGTATGGCCAGTCGGTCAATGCACCTCGTCTTGGCATATCACTGACATGTGGGACCGGAGTGTGAGCAAACCGATCTCAATTGACGGCAAAATGGCCAACCCGCCATTCCTTGAGAGAGACGAGGAGCGAGAACACACAGACGGGCTCGCACGGAGGCCAAGATATATTCGAGCATGGTTGATCGATATCATCATTACATGTTGGGCTGTCGTTTTCCGCCCTTCTCCGGAATAAATGTGTACTTTATCAAAGATTAAGAAAAATAAGAGTACAGAGGCTCCACCATGCGGTTCTAGTAGTAGTAGTACTACTCGTACTACTAAACCTTGCGCTTGGCTCTTCGCCTCTTCGTGAAGTCAAACAATGATGGTACTCCGCATGTTCGGTACTAGTACAGTATGCCTCTGGCAATCTGACACCGAATGAACTAATGCATGTCCACCGCCTGGGCGAGGTACACTGCATTAGTCAAAAGGCGTAAGCGAGCTTCACCTTGTCGTGCAAGCTTCTCCTTGTTCTGCGAGTTGATGGGACACACCAACAAGTAGTGCTAGTCCATACTCCCTCCTTTCCGGTTAATATGGCTTAATCTTTTTTGAGGGTAAATGAGAGAGCTTTATTCATATATAAGCATTCTTAGGACGACCAGCCAAGACACTGGTCACTAGGAAGCGAGGTACCCCGCAAAAAAAGAAGTAGGAAGCGAGGTGTTTCATCAAGCCAGCTCTCGGCCACATTCAAAGTGTAGCAAGCACGGTTCGCACAAAGATGCGCTGCCAGGTTTGCTGACCTATTTACATGCTGAATAACAAAAAAGAGAGGAAATATTACCGAGCGCTCCTATTTGTAACAGGATACGAGTCAGAATTAAGCGAGAATTGTGGCGAGTGTTCCATGCAATCAACTTCCATTATCACATGCGAGAACCCTCGAAGAGAACCAAATGTGTTGAAGATTGCTTTATCACATTTTAAAAATATAATAAGAGTGCAGACGCTCCTCCATCCGGTTCCTAGTACTAGTATAGTACCTCTATAGACTATAGTAGTAGTACTAGTAAACTTTGCGCTTGGCTATTCGCCTCTTCGGGAAGTGCAACAATAATAGTACTAGTATAGTGTATGCTTCTGGCAATCTGACACCGAATTAACTGTTGCACGTCCACCGCCTGAGTGAAGGATAGCTTGCATTAGTCAAAAGTTTCTCCTTGTCCTGCGAGCCACCGCGCGCAAGCTTCTCCCATCCTGCAAGCTTCTCCTCGTTCGGCAAGTTGACGGGACACAACAAAGTAATGCTAGTCCATACTGCCTCCTCTCCGGTTAATATGGCTTAATTTCAAACGAGATAAATACACTGTCTGTCACTGTATATTTGTAAAAATACGGTCAGTGGACTTCATAATACACTCATTGTGCTCAATATATACATTTTCCGGTGTTTATACGGTCACTAGCTCACCCTGGCTGAGTATGTGTGTGCATGCACGTGTAGGTTGAGCACTTGAGCGTGACCGTGTGTGTTCCGTCGTGTGCTCGGACATGCATGCATTAGGGCGCCGCACGCGTTTTTGCGTCCATGTGTATGTGTGACTGTTG
This sequence comes from Aegilops tauschii subsp. strangulata, assembly GCF_002575655.3. Lineage (NCBI taxonomy): Eukaryota > Viridiplantae > Streptophyta > Magnoliopsida > Poales > Poaceae > Aegilops > Aegilops tauschii. The sequence continues at coordinate 395,650,107 of NC_053035.3, forward strand.
CATACACGTAGGGGGAGTACGTGTAGGGGCAACTAAAGGAGCAGTCAAATCACACAGTAAGTTAGTCGGAAGAAGCAACCATCATTTCACTCTTCAATGACATGTACGCAATATAAAATGGTTGATATGGAGAGAAAAAGAAAACCACTATATATACACTAGCAGGAGCCTAAGCTACAAGCCTGCTTGCTTGGGTTGCTCTCTTCACAAGTGTCGAACGACGATGGCCACACCGCTGCTCACATATCCGGCCTGATCCCGCAACTAGGGGAAGGGAGCAATGTTCTGCGTAGACGCGGTCGACATCGGCGAGGGAGAAAATCCACAGTCGGTGCGTCCCAATCGGGAGTCACTGCGGTATGGGCCGATGCCGCGTCCCAACCGCCCTTCTAGCTACAGCCCGACGTCCCAGGTAGTCCATCTTCCTTTTGGAGCCGGCTTGCTCCACTGCCGCAGCTCCCCACATAGCTCCATATCCATGTCGATCTTTCTCTACTTCTACCGGCTTCTACTTGTGATGAGTTTATGTCTCATGAACTAGTGCCAGTACTATTATTCTAATCACACTTCTTCAATATCTTTGCCATCAGGGATGCTCAGCTCGATTTTAGTGGAACTGCACAAAGCATTGTATGATCCGAGGGTGCCAGCCGTCTTTCCTTCGACAGGTTCTACCTAGCCAGGAAATTAAATCCTGTTTAGGGTTTAGGGTTTGAGTCATAGTGACCCCATCAGTAGTTTTTCTTCCGTACACGCTCTCACAACTTTTCTCTTTAGTTGTGAAGTAAATATTGGCTATGATCTGCGAATCATTAAGATGCATCAGCATGCGTGTTAGTTTTCCTTTGTATTTGATGGAATGTTGTAACGGGGCAACCTTGGAGTAGGAATGAAAATGGCGTGGAAAGTTTCCGTTTTTCCGGAGAAAAAATGGAAACGGAGAGAAACCAACGTTTCGTTTTGTTGGATCGCGCCATCGAGCAAAACCAACGTTTAAATCATGTCTGTCATGTTCGTGTCTCACCCTCCTCCACGGTTCGACCCCACACGGTCGCTCGGCATGCCACTCACTGCAAACCGAGTATACGATAACTTCCCCGCCTGCTTGTCGATGGATAGTGCCATGGAGTACTACTACTGGAAGAGACTGACGAGTTCGGGAGGACAGCTAGCTGTAGCACGGACTCCCAAGAACTTTTTACATGCATGTTGTGGCCGACTATTGCGACCTCTGAATGCGGAGCAGTCGCGTGCACCAGGAAGCGGCACGGGCGACGCTCTCTCGGTCGGCGCGCCGCTTCAATGCCGGCGCCAGTGAGAGGTCGCGTCCGCTCTGGCCGGGCGTGAATGCGACACTGACCGTTTCGGGCGGGAAGCACGCACGGGTGATGAAGAGGGTTCGGGTTGGTCAGGAGCGGCCGTGGCAGCGGTCCAGACGCCTGCAAACAAGAGATGCTGTACGTTAATATTGCCGCGTATATAATTAACAACGTAAATAATGTGCCAGTTGGACAAATATGATTGCAGATGGAGATGGAAATGGAATTTTACGTAAACACGGATATGCATGTCTATGTCTATGTGTGTGTGCGCGACGACTCTTGTGACCTGGAAGCGGGGGCGTGTTTTTGATCGAGTTTTCTTTCTTGGTACGTTAAAAAATTGTCCGCCAGTTTTCGTTTCTTTTTTCCGGGAACGCACGTATTCTATTTAAAACCACTGCTATGGAGAGATTGTCTTACTCCATTATAGCCTCTTGTTTTATAGAGTTTCTCGCATCTCGCTCTCTCACCCTCTCCATATCAAAACAAGATGACAGTGTCCACACTATCTCTCTCCTCACCGGTCGTCACAGATCCGGCCGAATCCCGTCCACTGCGGGAGGTGAGGAGGTGCAACGTTGACGTTGTCGCCGTCGGCGATGTAGGAAGCCGATGCGCACCGTCCTCTCGGAGCCGATGCTGGCGCGGACGAAGGTCCTCCGCGCCCTTGTTCGCTACCGTCGTGTGGGAAGATCCCGCCCGCCCGCCTAAGCGATATCTCGCCCACCTGAGGTATAACTTCTGGTACTGGTCCAGCTCCCCAGGACGCTGCATGCGGGTTTTGTTCTATGCGACTACTCCCCAGCTCCCCATGTATAGTAGCTAGGGTTCGTCGGCTGGTCCAACATCACCTACTATTATAGAGGAAATGCCACTCGAAAAGTTGTCCTGATTTATGCCTCGGTGGAGGTATACATTTTGTTTTGACAAAAAGTACATGGTGGTTGTGCGGTCATTGTCCATATGCTCCTATTGCTGCTGCTAATCTAATACTATCACTGGTTAAATGAAGAAATGTTTTTTTTTCTCGGGTATCCTGGTTTAGTTCCCATCAAGATAATCATGATGCTTCTGTTTGTTGGTGTACTTTTCATAATTCTTATTGACAACTGAGATGTCATTGTTAATCTTGTAAAACAAAGTAACAGCACTATATCCCTTTTTTATATTTTTGGAAACAGCGATGCGTATCTCCATACCCGGGCATGTCTTCCTCAATTTTAGTGGAACTACACAAAATTGGATGGCCATTGTTGTTCCGCCTCACTATCCTCTGCCACGTGGTTCTTCCTTCCTCGAGCTTGACTACTAAGAAGAAATAGACCACGGTGAGGATTTGTCGAACTTCATAGGTGCCTCACCCAAACTTGATGCCAAATGGATGATGCATCACCATGATGACCTATCGATGCTCATGGTTGCGCCTCATGGTTGCGTCGGCTGGTGAAGCTGATCGATTTTCAATGAAAAACAAGCTGTCTTCCATCAGCGCTCTTTGCTTGTTACCCACAAAGATGATATCCTTCGTCAGTTCACCTTGGTTGCGTTGGAGACGCAGTCATCTTTCATGTTGGTGCATTTTTATCACACAATTGGCTCTGAACCAAATGTTTCCTCAAAGAAGGATCGACGTTGGTACTAAGAGCATACGTTTTGTATTGATTTCTAAGCCTTCTCACAACTTTGTCTCCAGCTCCCCTGTAATTTTCTTTGTCCAGCTATTAACTTTGATTAAAAAAATGGTGTAGACCAAAAACCCGGATGGACGTAGTAGCCCTCCATTTTTATTTACTCCGCATATTAGATTTGACTGAAGTCAAACTTTGTAAAGTTTGACCAAGTTTAGGCCGAACACAACAAACCATAATTATTAGAGAGGGCAAACTGTACATACTCTCAAACCTTTCCGATAATTGAAATTAAAATTCTTTATTTGTACACACTCTCACACGTTTCCGATAATTTGGCGCATGTTTGGTTGTTCCCTTAAGGGAGGGTAGTGTACCGCACGTGAAGGACAGGAAGTGTGACCAGGACGCGTGGATCGTTAGTTCATCGGAAGTACTCCCTTCGTTCCTAAATATTTGTCTTTCAAGTGGTTTGCAATGGACTACCACATACGGATGTATATAGACATTTTTTACAGTGTAGATTCACTCATTTTGCTTCGTATGTAGTCATTTGTTGTAATCTCTAGAAAGACAAATATTTAGGAACAGAGGGAGTAGTAGTTTTCTTCACTGGTACGTTAAATAAAGAGTTTCGTTTCGTACTTACACAATTTAAAACGATTGTTATGGAGAGAATAAGAAAACCACTCCACTATATATTAGTCGTATACACGAGTACTATATGGACGCAGCTTCATTGACTTTAGTGGACCTGCCTTTGGGTTTATGACAAGTGGGCCCAAAATGTGGCTGGCCCACCTATCATACAGCCAAAAGCAGGTGCAGTTAAGGCACCGGAGCTCAGTCCGTACTATAGTATATAATAATATTAGCTGGAGCCTCAGCGCTTGTTCGCTAAGGTTTGCACTCTCCACACTCTCGCCGCACTACATATATATATATATATACATGCTGGAGGCTCAGCGTTCCTTTGCTAGGGTTTGCTATATTCACTGTCTCTCACCCTCTTCACCAGATCTAAACAAGACCGTGTTGTGGCCTCTGTCTCTCTCACCCCCCTCACAGACAGCTGGCGAAGGAGGCGTCCGGATCCCGTCGCACCGGGAAGGGGAGGAGGTGCATGCTACCTCTTGAGCACTGGCGTTGGTTTTCCCTTGAAGAGGAAAGGGTGATGCAGAAAAGTAGCGTAAGTATTTCCCTCAGTTTTTGAGAACCAAGGTATCAATCCAGTAGGAGACCACGCACGAGTCCCTCGCACCTACACAAACAAATAAATCCTCGCAACCAACGCAATAAAGGGGTTGTCAATCCCTTCACGGTCACTTACGAGAGTGAGATCTGATAGATATGATAAGATAATATTTTGGTATTTTTCTGATAAAGATGCAAAGTAAAATAAAAGGTAATAAAAATAGCTAAGTGTTGGAAGATTAATATGATGGAAAATAGACCCCGGGGCCATAGGTTTCACTAGAGGCTTCTCTCGAAAGCATAAATATTACGGTGGGTGAACAAATCACTGTTGAGCAATTGACAGAATTGAGCATAATTATGAGAATATCTAGGTATGATCATGTATATAGGCATCACGTCCGAGACAAGTAGACCGGCTACTGCGTGCATCTACTACTATTACTCCACACATCGACCGCTATCCAGCATGCATCTAGAGTATTAAGTTCATAAGAACAGAGTAACGCTTTAAGCAAGATGACATGATGTAGAGGGATAAACTCATGCAATATGATATAAACCCCATCTTGTTATCCTCGATGGCAACAATACAATACGTGCCTTGCAGCCCCTACTGTCACTGGGAAAGGACACCGCAAGATTGAACCCAAAGCTAAGCAGTTCTCCCATTGCAAGAAAGATCAATCTAGTAGGCCAAACCAAATTGATAATTCGAAGAGACTTGCACAGATAACCAATCATACATAAAAGAATTCAGAGGAGATTCAAATATTGTTCATAGATAAACTTGATCATAAACCCACAATTCATCAGTCTCAACAAACACACCACAAAAGAAGATTACATCGAATAGATCTCCACAAGAGAGGGGGAGAACATTGTATTGAGATCCAAAAAGAGAGAAGAAGCCATCTAGCTAATAACTATGGACCCGAAGGTCTGAGGTAAACTACCCACACATCATCGGAGAGGCTATGGTGTTGATGTAGAAGCCCTCCGTGATCGATGCCCCCTCCGGCGGAGCTCCGGAAAAGGCCCCAAGATGGGATCTCACGGGTACAGAAGGTTGCGGTGGTGGAATTAGGTTTTTGGCTCCGTATCTGGTAGTTTGGGGGTACGTAGGTATATATAGGAGGAAGAAGTACGTCGGTGGAGCAACATGGGGCCCACGAGGGTGGAGGGCACGCCCGGGGGGGTAGGCGTGCCCCCTACCTCGTGCCCTCCTGGTTGATGTCTTGACATAGGGTGCATGTCCTCTGGATCACGTTCATTCCAGAAATCACGTTCCCGAAGGTTTCATTCCGTTTGGACTCCGTTTGATATTCTTTTTCTGCGAAACTCTGAAATAGGCAAAAAACAACAATTTTGGGCTGGGCCTCCGGTTAATAGGTTAGTCCCAAAAATAATATAAAAGTGTATAATAAAGCCCATTAATGTCCAAAACAGAATATAATATAGCATGGAACAATCAAAAATTATAGATACGTTGGAGACGTATCAAGCATCCCCAAGCTTCATTCCTGCTCGTCCTCGAGTAGGTAAATGATAAAAATAGAATTTTTGATGTGGAATGCTACTTGGCATAATTTCAATGTAATTCTCTTAATTGTGGTATGAATATTCAGATCCGAAAGATTCAAGACAAAAGTTTAATATTGACATAAAAATAATAATACTTCAAGCATACTAACTAAGCAATTATGTCTTCTCAAAATAACATGGCCAAAGAAAGTTATCCCTACAAAATCATTTAGTCTGGCTATGGTCTATCTTCATCACACAAAATATTTAAATCATGCACAACCCCGATGACAAGCCAAGCAATTGTTTCATACTTTTAGTGTTCTCAAACTTTTTCAATCTTCACGCAATACATGAGCGTGAGCCATGGACTTAGCACTATATGTGGACTAGAATGGTGGTTGTGGAGAAGACAAAAAAGGAGAAGATAGTCTCACATCAACTAGGTGTATCAACGGGCTATGGAGATGCCCATTAATAGATATCAATTTGAGTGAGTAGGGATTGCCATGCAACGGATGCACTTAGAGCTATAAGTATATGAAAGCTCAACAAAAGGAACTAAGTGGGTGTGCATCCAACTCGCTTGCTCACGAAGACCTAGGGCATTTTGAGGAAGCCCATCATTGGAATATACAAGCCAAGTTCTATAATGAAAAAAATTCCCACTAGTATATGAAAGTGATATCATAGGAGACTCTCTATCATGAAGATCATGGTGCTACTTTGAAGCACAAGTGTGGTAAAAGGATAGTAACATTGTCCCTTCTCTCTTTTTCTCTCATTTTTTTATTTCGTCCGGAGTCTCATCCCGACTTGTGGGGGAATCATAGTCTCCATCATCCTTTCCTCACTTGGGACAATGCTCTAAAAAATGATGCTCATCACACTTTTATTTACTTACAACTCAACAATTACAACTCAATACTTAGAACAAAATATGACTCTATGTGAATGCCTCTGGCGGTGTACCGGGATATGCAATGAATCAAGAGTGACATGTATGAAAGAATTATGAACGGTGGTTTTGCCACAAATACGATGTCAACTACATGATCATGCGAAGCAATATGACAATGATGGAGCGTGTCATAATAAACGAAACGGTGGCAAGTTGCATGGCAATATATCTCGGAATGGCTATGGAAATGCCATGATAGGTAAGTATGGTGGCTGTTTTTAGGAAGGTATATGGTGGGTGTATGATACCGGCGAAACGTGCGCAGTATTAGAGAGGCTAGCAATGGTGGAAGGAGGAAAAGTGTGTATAATCCATGGACTCAACATTAGTCATAAAGAACTCATATTCTTATTGCAAAAATCTACAAGTTATCAAAGAAAAGTATTACGCACATGCTCCTAGGGGGATAGATTGGTAGGAACCGCCACTCATAAGGAAGACAATCAATAAATAAATCATGCTCCGACTTCATCACATAACGGTTCACCATACGTGCATGCTACGGGAATCACAAACTTTAACACAAGTATTTCTCAAATTAAAAACTACTCAAATAGCATGACTCTAATATCACCATCCTCATATCTCAAAACAATTATCTAGTATCAAACTTCTCATAATATTCAACACACTCATAATTTTTTTACTAATCTTGAATGCCTATCATTGTCAAAGCAAACTACCATGCTGTTTTGTAGGACTCTCAAAATAATCTAAGTGAAGCATGAGAGAACAATAGTTTCTATAAAATAAAATCACCACCGTGCTCTAAAAGATATAAGTGAAGCACTAGAGCAAAAACTATATAACTCAAAAGATATAAGTGAAGCACATAGAGTATTCTAATAATTTCCGAATCAAGTGTGTCTCTCTCAAAAGGTGTGTACAGCAAAGATGATTGTGGTAAACTAAAAAGCAAAGACTCAAATAATACAAGACGCTCCAAGCAAAACACATATCATGTGGTGAATAAAAATATAGCTCCAAGTAAAGTTACCGATGGAAGTAGACGAAAGAGGGGATGCCTTCCGGGGCATCCCCAAGCTTTGGCTTTTTGGTGTCCTTAGATTATCTTGGGGTGCCATGGGCATCCCCAAGCTTAGTATCTTGCCACTCCTTGTTCCATAATCCATCAAATCTTTCACCCAAAACTTGAAAACTTCACAACACAAAACTTGACAGAAAATCTCGTGAGCTCCGTTAGCGAAAGAAAACAAAACACCACTTCAAGGTACTGTAATGAACTCATTCTTTATCTATATTGGTGTTGAAAATAATGTATTCTAACTTCTCTATGGTTTATAAACTATTTTACTAGCCATAGATTCATCAAAATAAGCAAACAACACACGAAAACCAGCATCTGTCAAAAACAGACCAGTCTGTAGTAATCTGTAACTAACGCAAACTTCTGGAACTCCAAAAATTCAGCCCAAATAGGAAGACCTAGAAAATTTGTTTATTGATCAGAAGCAATTGGAATCAATATTTTATCACGTTCTGGTGATTTTTAACAATTTTTTCGTGAACAGAAAGTTTCTGCAATTTTCAGCAAGGTCAAATAACTATCATCCAAGAAGATCCTATAGGTTAAACTTGGCACAAACACTAATTAAAACATAAAAACACATCTAACCAGATGCTAGATCAAATATTTATTCCTAAACAGAAGCAAAAAGCAAAAAACTAAAAATAAAATTGGGTTGCCTCCCAACAAGCGCTATCGTTTAACACCCCTAGCTAGGCATAAAAGCAAGGATAGATCTAGGTATTGCCATCTTTGGTAGGCAATCCATAAATGTCTCTAATAATATATTCATAAGGTAATTTTATTTTCTTTCTAGGGATGTGTTCCATGCCTTTCCTTAACGGAAATTAGAATCTAATATTCCCTTCCTTCATATCAATAATTGCACCAATCGTTCTAAGGAAAGGTCTACCAAGGATAATAGGACATGAAGGATTGCAATCTATATCAAGAACAATAAAATCTATAGGCACATAATTACTATTTGCAATAATAAGAACATCATTAATTCTTCCCATAGATTTCTTAATGGTGGAATCTGATACGTCTCCAACGTATCTATAATTTATGAAGTATTCATGCTATTATATTATCCATCTTGGATGTTTAATGGGCTTTACTATGCACTTTTATATTATTTTTGGGACTAACTTATTAACCCAGCGCCCAGTGCCAGTTTCTGTTTTTTCCCTTGTTTCAGTGTTTCGCAGAAAAGGAATATCAAACGGAGTCCAAACGGAATGAAACCTTCGGGAAAGTTATTTTTGGAACGGAAGCAATCCAGGGGACTTGGAGTGCACGTCAAGGAATCAACGAGGAGGGCACGAGGCAGGGGGCGTGCCCACCCCCCTGGGCGTGCCCTCCACCCTCGTGGGCCCCTCATGGCTCCCCTGACGTATTTTTTCCTCCTATAAATACCAATATACCCTAAAACCATCGGGGAACAGAATAGATCGGGAGTTCCACCGCCGCAAGCCTATGTAGCCACCAAAAACCAATCGGGACCCTGTTCTGGCACCCTGCCGGAGGGGGGATCCCTCACCGGTGGCCATCTTCATCATCCCGGCGTTCTTCATGACGAGGAGGGAGTAGTTCACCCTCGGGGCTGAGGGTATGTACCAGTAGCTATGTGTTTGATCTCTCTCTCTCTCTCTCTCTCTCTCTCGTGTTCTTGAGGTGGTACGATCTTGATGTATCGCGAGCTTTGCTATTATAGTTGGATCTTATGATGTTTCTCCCCCTCTACTCTCTTGTAATGGATTGAGTTTTCCCTTTGAAGTTATCTTATCGGATTGAGTCTTTAAGGATTTGAGAACACTTGATGTATGTCTTGTCGTGCTTATCTGTGGTGACAATGGGATATCACGTGATTCACTTGGTGTATGTTTTGGTGATCAACTTGCGGGTTCCGCCCATGAACCTATGCATAGGGATTGGCACATGTTTTCGTCTTGACTCTCCGGTAGAAACTTTGGGGCACTCTTTCAAGTACTTTGTGTTGGTTGAATAGATGAATATGAGATTGTGTGATGCATATCGTATAATCATACCCACGGATACTTGAGGTGACATTGGAGTATCTAGGTGACATTAGGGTTTTGGTTGATTTGTGTCTTAAGGTGTTATTCTAGTACGAACTCTATGATAGATCGAATGGAAAGGATAGCTTCGTGTTATTTTACTACGAACTCTTGAATAGATTGATCAGAAAGAATAACTTTGAGGTGGTTTCGTACCCTACCATAATCTCTTCGTTTGTTCTCCGCTATTAGTGACTTTGGAGTGACTCTTTGTTCCATGTTGATGGATAGTTATATGATCCAGTTATGTTATTATTGTTGAGAGAACTTGCACTGGTGAAAGTATGAACCCTAGGCCTTGTTTCCTAGCTTTGCAATACCATTTGATGACTGAGAACTGTTTGTTAGTTTTCAAGAAAGTTTATGATCTATACTCTAACATGCATAGGAAGTGGGTTAGACTTAAATGTGATAGTCATATTCTTCATGATGCTCTCTTTATGTTTCAATTCTTATCTTTTATGTGAGCATCATTGAAATCATCATGCCTAGCTAGGGGCGTTAAACGTTAGCGCTTGTTGGGAGGCAACCCAATTTTATTTTAGTCTCTTGCATTTTGGTTATGTTTAGTAATAAATAACCCATCTAGCTTCTGTTAAGATGTGGTTTTTTGTTTTAATTAGTGTTTGTGCCAAGTAAGACCTATAGGATCTTCTTGGATGATAGTTATTTGATCTTGCTGAAAATTCCAGAAACTTTCTGTTCACGAAAACAATTGTTTAAAATCACCAGAACGTGATAAAATACTGATTCCTATTGCAGCAGATCAATAATAAAATTATCTAGGTCGTCCTATTTTGGTAGAATTTTTTGAGTTCCAGAAGTTTGCGTTAGTTACAGATTACTACAGACTGTTCTGTTTTTGATAGATTCTGTTTTTCGTGTGTTGTTTGCTTATTTTGATGAATCTATGGCTAGTAAAATAGTTTATAAACCATAGAGAAGTTGTAATACAGTAGATTTAACACCAATACAAATAAAGAATGAGTTCATTACAGTACCTTTAAGTGGTGTTTTGTTTTGTTTCGCTAACGGAGCTTACGAGTTTTCTGTTGAGTTTTGTGTTGTGAAGTTTTCAAGTTTTGGGTAAAGAATCGATGGGCTATGGAATAAGGAGTGGCAAGAGCCTAAGCTTGGGGATGCCCAAGGCACCCCAAGGTAATATTCAAGGACAACCAAGAGCCTAAGCTTGGGGATGCCCCGGATGGCATCCCCTCTTTCGTCTTCGTTCATCGGTAACTTTACTTGGAGCTATATTTTTATTCACCACATGATATGTGTTTTGCTTGGAACGCCATTTTATTTTCTTTAGCTTTGCTTGCTGTTTGAATAATATCCCAAGATATGAAATTCTTAAATGAGAGAGAGTCTTCACAAAGCTACATAATTATTTAACTATTCATTGATCTTCACTTATATCTTTTTGGAGTAGTTTGTCATTTACTCGTGTGCTTCACTTATATCCTATGAGTAAATGGTTGAATGATTTGAATGTCATAAATATGAGATTATATATGTTTCATATGCTTATCCCATGGGGAGTAATGCCTTCACATATAAGAAGTAGAGGTGGTAAATTTATTGAAGGTTAGCAAACATTGTATTGGTCACTTGAACAATTCATGAAAGAATATTGAAGGAAGAGAGATTTCACATATAAATATACTATCTTGGACATCTTCTATGATTGTGAGCCCCATTAATTATTTTCAAACCTGAGAAATTGGTTGAAGTTGGACAAGGAAGACAACATAATGAGTTATGCTTGGGTATATTTGTATAGAAGTTATATTGTTATGGATCCTCTAACATGTGGTGCTTGCTATTTAGAATCCTTTGCTAGCCAAAATATCTGTACTAAGCGGGAATACTGCTTGTGCATCCAAATCCTTGAACCAAGTTTCTTCCATGAGTGTCCACCATATCTACCTATATGCGGTATTTACCTGCCGTTCCAAGTAAATTTGCATGTGCCAAACTCTAAACCTTCAAATAATAATCTGTTTTGTATGCCCGAATCGCTCATAGAGACTAGGGGCTGTCAGTATCTTCCATGCTAGGTGGGGTATTCTCACAATGAGTGGACTCCGCTCATCATTCACGAGAAAATGGCAGGTAACTGGGATGCCCAGTCCTATGATCAAAAGATCAAAAACAAATTTGCAAATAATTTAAACAAAACTCCCCCAGGAATGTTGATAGTTGGACGGCACCCGTTGTTTCGGACAAGCCGTCTAGTGTGAATGTTGGTGGAGGGGGAGTAAAAACTTTACCTTTCTGCGTGGGAACCGCCTATAATGTATGTAGTATGGAAGATATTGGGAACTCTTGGTCGTTATGTTGACAATGAAAGCATACCTCTCAAAATTATTTTCATCTCTGTTTTAGCTTCGAGCTCTGGCACCTCTGCAAATCCCTGCTTCCCTCTGCGAAGGGCCTATCTTTTACTTTTATGCAAGAGTCAGTAGTAATCCATCTCATTCCAACCTACTTTTAAGTTGGCAAGCATCATGTGGTGGAGAAAGATCTAAGCATATATGACCATTCAAATATATTTGAGCATGAATTATTATTGTTGACATTACCCTTGAGGTAAAAGGTTGGGAGGCGAAACATTAAGCCCCTATCTTTCTCTGTGTTCGATGAATACTATTTGTTCTAAAAATATGCTTTGAGTGGTAGCAATCATGGAAGACTATATGATGTTTGAGTATGTGGGATTTGCTAAATCAAAGCTCTTACATAGACCCTTCCTGAAAATAAGATGAATTGCAATTGTTTGATGACTGAGAACTGTTTGTTAGTTTTCAAGAAAGTTTATGATCTATACTCTAACATGAGAATAGCTTGTTACTTGATCATGCAAAGTTCTATGAGTTGAGCTACTGTTATGACATATAATGATGCTAGAAAAGGTGATTGAAATTATCATTGATCAAACTTATGCACCTGCTAGCATTCACACTTGATAAATTCTTTCTTTTATCATTTACCTACTCAAGGATGAGCAGGAATTAAGCTTGGGGATGCTGATACGTCTCCAACGTATCTATAATTTATGAAGTATTCATGCTATTATATTATCCATCTTGGATGTTTAATGGGCTTTACTATGCACTTTTATATTATTTTTGGGGCTAACTTATTAACCCAGAGCCCAGTGCCAGTTTCTGTTTTTTCCCTTGTTTCAGTGTTTCACAGAAAAGGAATATCAAACGGAGTCCAAACGGAATGAAACCTGCGGGAAAGTTATTTTTGGAACGGAAGCAATCCAGGGGACTTGGAGTGCACGTCAAGGAATCAATGAGGAGGGCACGAGGCAGGGGAGCGCGTCCACCCCCCTGGGTGCGCCCTCCACCCTCATGGGCCCCTCGTGGCTCCCCTGACGTATTTTTTCCTCCTATATATACCAATATACCCTAAAACCATCGGGGAACAGAATAGATCGGGAGTTCCGCCGCCGCAAGCCTATGTAGCCACCAAAAACCAATTGGGACCCTGTTCCGGCACCCTGCCGGAGGGGGGATCCCTCACCGGTGGCCATCTTCATCATCCCGGCGTTCTCCATGACGAGGAGGGAGTAGTTCACCCTCGGGGCTAAGGGTATGTAACATTAGCTATGTGTTTGTTCTCTCTCTCTCGTGTTCTTGAGGTGGTACGATCTTGATGTATCGCGAGCTTTGCTATTATAGTTGGATCTTATGATGTTTCTCCCCCTCTACTCTCTTGTAATGGATTGAGTTTTCCCTTTGAAGTTATCTTATCGGATTGAGTCTTTAAGGATTTGAGAACACTTGATGTATGTCTTGCCGTGCTTATCTGTGGTGACAATGGGATATCACGTGATTCACTTGATGTATGTTTTGGTGATCAACTTGCAGGTTCCGCCCATGAACCTATGCATAGGGGTTGGCACACGTTTTCATCTTGACTCTCTGGTAGAAACTTTGGGGCACTCTTTGAAGTACTTTGTGTTGGTTGAATAGATGAATATGAGATTGTGTGATGCATATCGTATAATCATACCACGGATACTTGAGGTGACATTGGAGTATCTAGGTGACATTAGGGTTTTGGTTGATTTGTGTCTTAAGGTGTTATTCTAGTACGAACTCTATGATAAATCGAACGGAAAGTATAGCTTCGTGTTATTTTACTACGGACTCTTGAATAGATTGATCAGAAAGAATAATTTTGAGGTGGTTTCGTACCCTACCATAATCTCTTCGTTTGTTCTCTGCTATTAGTGACTTTGGAGTGACTCTTTGTTGCATGTTGAGGGATAGTTATATGATCCAGTTATGTTATTATTGTTGAGAGAACTTGCACTAGTGAAAGTATTAACACTAGGCCTTGTTTCCTAGCATTGCAATACCGTTTACGCTCACTTTTATCATTAGTTACCTTGCTGTTTTTATATTTTCAGATTACAAATACTCATATCTATCATCCATATTGCACTTGTATCACCATCTCTTCGCCGAACTAGTGCACCTATACAATTTACCATTGTATTGGGTGTGTTGGGGACACAAGAGACTCTTTGTTATTTGGTTGCAGGGTTGTTTGAGAGAGACCATCTTCATCCTACGCCTCCCATGGATTGATAAACCTTAGGTCATCCACTTGAGGGAAATTTCCTACTGTCCTGCAAACCTCTGCACTTGGAGGCCCAACAACGTCTACAAGAAGAAGGTTGTGTAGTAGACATCAGAATCCGCAAGGTGCAAGTTTAAAGAGCAATCATCAAAGTCACGGAAACCTAGCAAATCACACAAAGTCTTTGGAATCGTGGAAACACTAGCACCCAAATCACACAAAGCATAGCATTCATGATCTTTAATTTTAATTTTAGTAGTAGGTTCCCACTCATCATAAAGTTTTCTAGTGATAGAAACTTCCAACTCAAGTTTTTCTTCATAAGATTGCATCAAAGCATCAACGATATGTTTAGTAAAAGCTTTATGTTGACTATAAGCATGTGGAGAATTTAGCACGGATTGCAACAAGGAAATACAATCTATCAAAGAGCAATTATCATAATTAAATTCCTTCAAATCCAAAATAGTGGGTTCATTATTATCTAAAGTTTTGATCTCTTCAATCCCACTTTTACCAATTTTTGCATCAAGATCCAAAAACTCTGAATTTTTGGAACGCCTTCTAGGTAAAGGTGGATCATTTTAGTCCCATCATTATCAAGATTCATATTGCAAAACAAAGATTTAATTGGGGACACATCAATAACTCTTAGATCTTCATCTTTATTTTCCAAAAAAAAAATCCGGCTTAGCGGCCATCTTATTAACTAAGGTGGCCTGCTTATCCGAAACTTCAGCTATTAACTTTTCAAGATGAGCAATCTGAGATTTCAAACCATCAAATTCTTTGGACATATCATCGAGCTCTTTATTCATATAACTCATAAAGCTTTTTTGTTCCTTAAGCTCGTTTCAAAAGAAATTATTATGCTCAAATTGTAAGACCATAAAACTCCTGACGTTGCTTTCGATCTCTTCTAACCTTTTAAGGTGAAGATCGCCAAATCTAGGTAGGGCCAGTGAGACAAGCAAGCAATCCAACACACGAGCAAACAAGAAGCAAGCGAAAAAAGGCGAACAAAAAGAGAGGGCGAATAAAACGGCAAGGGTGAAGTGGGGGAGAGGAAAACGAGAAGCAAATGGCAAATAATGTAATGCGGGAGATAAGGGTTTGTGATGGGTACTTGGTATGTTGACTATTGCATAGACTCCCCGGCAACGGCGCCAGAAATCCTTCTTGCTACCTCTTGAGCACTGCGTTGGTTTTCCCTTGAAGAGGAAAGGGTGATGCAGCAAAGTAGCGTAAGTATTTCCCTCAGTTTTTTAGAACCAAGGTATCAATCCAGTAGGAGACCATGCGCGAGTCCCTCGCACCTACACAAACAAATAAATCCTTGCAACCAACGCAATAAAGGGGTTTTCAATCCCTTCACGGTCACTTACGAGAGTGAGATCTGATAGATATGATAAGATAATATTTTTGGTATTTTTATGATAAAGATGCAAAGTAAAATAAAAGGTAATAAAAATAGCTAAGTGTTGGAAGATTAATATGATGGAAAATAGACCCGGGGGCCATAGGTTTCACTAGAGGCTTCTCTCGAGAGCATAAATATTACGGTGGGTGAACAAATCACTATTGAGCAATTGACAGAATTGAGCATAATTATGAGAATATCTAGGTATGATCATGTATATAGGCATCACGTCCGAGACAAGTAGACCGACTACTGCGTGCATCTACTACTATTACTCCACACATTGACCGCTATCCAGCATGCATCTAGAGTATTAAGTTCATAAGAACAAAGTAACGCTTTAAGCAAGATGACATGATGTAGAGGGATAAACTCATGCAATATGATATAAACCCCATCTTGTTATCCTCGATGGCAACAATACAATACGTGCCTTGCTGCCCCTACTGTCACTGGGAAAGGACACCGCAAGATTGAACCCAAAGCTAAGCACTTCTCCCATTGCAAGAAAGATCAATCTAGTATAGGCCAAACCAAACCGATAATTCGAAGAGACTTGCAAAGATAACCAATCATACATAAAAGAATTCAGAGGAGATTCAAATATTGTTCATAGATAAACTTGATTATAAACCCACAATTCATCGGTCTCAACAAACACACCACAAAAGAAGATTACATCGAATAGATCTCCACAAGAGAGGGGGAGAACATTGTATTGAGATCCAAAAAGAGAGAAGAAGCCATCTAGCTAATAACTATGGACCCGAAGGTCTGAGGTAAACTACTCACACATCATCGGAGAGGCTATGGTGTTGATGTAGAAGCCCTCCCTGATCAATGCCCCCTCCGGCGGAGCTCCGGAAAAGGCCCCAAGATGGGATCTCGCAGGTATAGAAGGTTGCGGCGGTGGAATTAGGTTTTTGGCTCCGTATCTGGTAGTTTGGGGGTACGTAGGTATATATAGGAGGAAGAAGTACGTCGGTGGAGCAACATGGGGCCCACGAGGGTGGAGGGCGCGCCCAGGGGGGTAGGCGCGCCCCCTACCTCGTGCCCTCCTGGTTGATGTCTTGACGTAGGGTCCAAGTCCTCTGGATCATGTTCGTTCCGAAAATCACGTTCCCGAAGGTTTCATTCCGTTTGGACTCCGTTTGATATTCTTTTTCTGCGAAACTCTGAAATAGGCAAAAAACAGCAATTCTGGGCTAGGCCTCCGGTTAATAGGTTAGTCCCAAAATAATATAAAAGTGTATAATAAAGCCCATTAATGTCCAAAACAGAATATAATATAGCATGGAACAATAAAAAATTATAGATACGTTGGAGACGTATCAGTGCAGCGTTCACTCTATCGCCTTTGGCGAGGGAGGCAATCCATTGCCGGCTGCACTCTTCTCTTTCACCCAGCGCCTGTGCGGGAGGGCCACCGACCCCTTCTGCCTCGCTGTCGTACGTAGTGTGAGCAGATCCGACCTCCCGCCGCACGCCTTGCCACATCCCGACGACCCTAAGGTATAAGTTTCTTTGAAACCGTCATTGGTCTAGCTGCATGCTGATCTTTTTCGATTCTGTAGTAGATTCTAGGTCTTGGTTCAAAGAGGAAAGAAGGGTGCGGTGGGGTGGAGCATGAATCTAGGACGTGGTTCAATGAGGAAAGGAGGGAGGGAAAGTAGTATAGACTAGCGATCCAGCCGCTTTGTTGGTCGAAAAGGGAAAAATGGGGTAACCCAGTACACACATATGTAAGGAACCCAACTCTTTGTTGAAAAGGGAAAGAAATTGGGGGCTCGGGTAGTTTGTGCAGGACTAGATTTGCTGCCCTCACATCAGAAAAAGTTTCAAAGAGAACAAATATGGGACCAACGCAGATATGCTGCTTGGCTACATACTCTGCATCACCCATTTATACGTGTGGACGCACATGGTGCTGGCATGTCCCATGTCCCATCCACATGATCGTGCAGTGTATTTTGAGATGTTGTGCTACTTGTATTGGTACTGTTTTAAATAAATGTTGAATTGAAGCTATTGTATTTTAAGCAATGCCACTCTCAGAATTAACTACTAAACTATTTTAAGAGAATTTCTCTGTTAATATGAATCAATGCAACCGTTTTAGAAATGCTACTGTTCTATACTTTGTTTTCCATCAAGATAAGGTAGATGCTTCTTTTTGTGGCCGCATGTTTCATCCTCCTTTATTGGCAGTAATTGTTTCCTTTTTGCCTCTGTTAAATCAGGGATATCTATTCAACTTGTTGCTATAGCAAACTTAAATGTCTCACCGGCGACTTTACTTGATTTCAAAGTATCTGCACAAAACAAGATTGGATTTCCTATTCGTGTTGGCAGATTCGTACATGATCTTGTGTGCGTCATGACAGGTTGGTACTTGCCTTCATCCACATGATCGTGCAGTGTGTTTTGAGATGCTGTGCTACTTGTATTGGTACTGTTTTAAATAAATGTTGAATTGAAGCTATTATATTGCTGTCTTTTCCCATTAAGTAGTGAACAAAAATGGGACCAACCCAGACATTATGCTTGTTGCTTTGTTACAACAAACTCTACATCACCCCCTTTATAAGTAGATGGAAGCCCATGTTGTTGTTGCGCCCACTCTCCCCTGGAACTGTTTATGATTTTTGTTAATCTAATGCCGCTGGTAAAATTAAGCAATGCCACTCTCAGAATTAACTACTGAATCTTATTTCAAAACTGCAACACTTGTTAGGGATTGGCGGGATTACCATTTTTGTGGCCGCATGTTTCATCCTCCTTTATTGGCCAGTAATTGATTCCTTTTTTGCCTCTGTTAAAACAGTGATATCTATTCAACTTGTTGCTATTGCGACATTTTGCTTCGCTTAATTTTGGTGGAACTGCACAAAATGAGACCGGATTTCCATATATGTTTTGAGATCTCTTTGAGGTCTTCCGCACGAGTTATTTCAAATCTTGGTCTTGAAAGGTCAGTACCGACTTTCCTCAGAATTAACTACTGAATCTTAGTTCAAAACTGCAACACTTGTTAGGGATTTGCGGGAGTACCATTTCTGTTAGGGATCAGCCGGAGTACATGTTTAAGAAATGTATTGTTCAGATAATGTCTCTGTTATTATATATCAGTTACAGTGTTTTACAAATGGTACTATCCTGCTTTGTAGTTCTTTCTACATGTTTAACCAAGGTATTGTTAAGATAATGTCTCTGTTAAAATGAATCAGTCGCATTGTTTTAGGATTGATACTTTTCTGCTTTGTCGTTCTTTATACATGTTGAAACAAGGCATTGTTAAGATAATGTCTCAGTTACTATGAATGAATCACACTGATTGAAAATTGCTACCCTCCTGCTTTGTTTCCCATTAAGATAAGGTAGATCAGTAGATGTTTTTCTTCTAGGAGTACAAGTCATCAACCGTTATTTCTCAGTAATTGTTTCCCTTATACCTTTTGTTGCTTACAGGGATATCAAAATTAAAGCTCGGTTTTATTCCGACTTTGATTTTAGTTGAACTGCACAAAAGGAGCCAATGTGTCTAAGGCAAACTGCTGCATTAGTGGGTCCAGTTGGTCTTACCACTTTGCAGAAAGAAGCAGTCACTGTTTGCGCTACATTACACAAGGAATGATTGAGAAGCTTTACAGAGTATTAGTAGACGCTGGTGACATGACTAGTGTGCAGAGATGGCTGCTTTACTTGTGGTTCGGAGGAACACTGGGCAAACAAGTGCCCAAACAAGTACCAAGAAGCCAGGACAGGACTCCAAGTCTGTTAATGTCACTCTAAGCAACAATGATGGGGCATCTGGGTATGGTAATCTGTTTACCGTACTTTCAGTTTGTTAGTCCACCGATTGGTGGGTTGACACTGGGGCCAATATTCATGTGTGTGCTGATGTGTCTTTGTTTTTTGGCAGCATATAAATACGAAATCCAGAGGGATGCTCAGCTTGATTTTAGTGGAACTGCACAAAATATTCAGATGGTTCGTGTCCTCCATAATAATACTTCATCATGGACAATACATCAAATGGTTCACTAATCATTCGTCGTCACCTTGAGCCGCTGGACTATCAGATGACAAACTGATGAAAAACCCTGCCCATTCCACAATCATAGGCATTACATATTTTGAATGGGAAAAGCTTGTCAAAGTTGACATTAGTTTAATATATTGGAATTGGAAAACCTTGTCAATTTTTGCTGATTGATGTTAGCCAGAAGACATGCATTTGATATTTTTGAGTGGGACGCCCTTTGCTGTGAGCAACGTCGATCGTTTTTTCCTATTCCTGTCTTCAGTTCAGAAGTAAATATTTACTCTGCTGAGATGCATAGTCACATGAATGTTGACTTATGTAAGATATTTTAGGAGTTTGTTCTGAATATTGTCTATGTAATGCCAGGCCTTGTGTTTGATTGCAAAGTTGAGCTTGGAATGTTGTGGCATGCGGCATCACGAGCTGTTCACCGTGCCTCCTGAGAATAATGCTTCGTATTGTTTTGCATGTCGATCTAATGCCAGATTTGCTTGTTAGGAAGATCATCCTCTTCTGTTGTTTCCGTGCTTAAGAAGTTCATCGTCTTATGTTTCATTCATAGCCTATACGACAAGTCGGGTAGGTTAGACGTGAAACCATATGATCTTCCGACCAACTCATCATCTTAGGCCGTGATTGGATCATCGTTTTCCAACCAAAACCGCTTGTAAAACTGACGCTTGTAAATAAAAGCAGATGGTCTCGGGCGAAGCGCTTGGTGGGTTGATTTCGACTAGTAAAATATACACCGGTCTCTCAAATTACACGCGTAACCCGCCGGTTTTACTTACAGACCTCGGGCCCTCGGTTTCATTACGCCTGTATTTTACGCGTTGTTTCCGATGAAGATTAAATTACACTTGTATCTTAATACAGTTGTGAAATAAACCAGAGCTCCCAAGCGCGGCCTTACCGTTTCATGCCGTCTCAGTCTCTCGAAGGTGCTCATAGGTGTCCGATGATCCTGGCTTCCTGAATGAGCAGCGGGCGCTGTGACCATCCGTAGGGCCCGCGAGGCCCTCTCCATCGTCCTTCGAGTTGTTGCGCTCGCCGTGGCGCCGAGCATTGTTAACATGGTCAATGAACATGAGGATTCAGGAGATAACTTTATTTTGACTGGTTGACAGTAGGGACCCACTAGGGCCATAGCCGTACGCAAGAAAGTGCCTCCTTATTATGTACAACTATATTTTTTTTGCTTCCTCCTGGTTTCCTGACATCACGGTCCCACACCATTGTCAACCTATGTAGTCAATAAACGAGAGAATTGCACAAGGTGCGGCCGACAGCTGGGACCAAGCAGCTCGTGCAGATTTGTGTTTTTGAGGCGTGAGCAATGCAGAGTTTTTCATGGCGATGTTTTCGTTGTTGTTCAGAGGAGAGCAGGGTATTAACTGGGCGGTCTGTGGCCCGTCTAGCCCAAGGCAGATATCCAGCCCAGATATTAATTTTTTTCAAGATGAAAATGGCTAGCCCAGCTATACGTTTTTTTGAGGAATACCCAGGCAAGCTCAACTTGTTATTCTCCGCCCCGCTGGGCTGCAAATCTTTTCTAGGAGGGATGCATTAGGCTTAACAGGAAAATGGGCTTTAAAAAATAATAAATGGGATGTAATTATAAAAACTGGGCAGTAACTACAAAAAATGCACCAAGCACTGAATTAGTTTATAAAATATTATTTATGGATTTTGAAAATCTTAATTTTTAATTGTTGCGCGCGCAATGTTTCGTTAGATTTTTACGTAATACAAACTTATATTTAATCTGACTAGAAATTTTGGGATAAAAACATTTCAGATCCCATCAAAATGTGGGAAATTTTTATTGAATTCTGTCTTGAACGGTTGGTTGAAATTATTAATCGTTGTCCTAGCTAGAAAATGGGTTGTACTTTTAACAAACTATGAATGGGCTGTAGTAAATTCCATTAGAATTCAAAAATGGGCTGTACATTCTTACAAATCGCAAATGGGCTATAAGTTCTCTCCCACACACTTGTGGGCCTACTAAGTTGACGCGTCCCCTAAAAAAAAGAAGTTGACGCGTATGCAAGGCTTTGTCAACTTATTATAGTCAACACACGGTTCTAGCAGCAGTTGCCATTGGATGTCCATCCAACGGATGCCGTGCTTCTTCTTCAATCTCGGATATTCAAGCTTCACCCGCCCAAAAAATGATTCCTCCCCCTGACATCTGGGGCGCACCGTTTCGGAAGCTGACCTGTGGGCCTACTAAGTTGACGCGTACCAAGGGCTTTGTCAACTTAGTCAATATGAACGATTCTAGCTACAGTGATCGTACGATGTCCATCCAACGGCCGTAGTGCTTCTTCAACCTCTGGTCTTCTTGCTCCAGCCGCCCAAAGGAGCGCCGGTCGTGCCGCGTGCTCCTGCCTCCTGTGGCCGGCAGTGATGCCGCGGAGGCCTCACCGCCCCCTACTACTCCCACCGCTGGCCAGGCCATCCCTCTACTCACCCACACCCCCTGTTATTCCGCGGCGACGGCAGCCTCACACCGCAGCCAAACCAGTGAACCCTCGTACTCCTCTCCGCGTGGGCTTCCACTGCCGCATCTTCCCCGGCTCCGCGTCGTCCCCTTCCTAGGCCTCGCCGTCGTCCACCGCCCTGCTGCTCTCGGCGCGGCGTGGTCAACATGGTCAAGGAACGGCTTCCATCGGACATGGACTGTACGTGGAGAGGCTGACAGCTGGGTCCACGACGGCAGCAAGGAAGTGCCTCCTTATTACGCGGAAAATAATGATTCCTCCACCTGACAGCAGGGACCCACCGGACAGGCCACCGTATTTCGTGAAAAAACGTTTGCCCCCTGACTGCTGGGACCCACCGGACGGGCCACCATATTGCCCGAAAAAAAGTTCCCACCGTTGTTAGCTCGGACCCACCGGAAGTGCCTCCTTATTACGCACAAAAAAATGAATACTCCCCCTGCTGGCTGGGACCCACCTTGGTGGGAGGCTGACTTGTGGGCCTACTAAGTTGACGGGGACGGAGTGCTTTGTCAACTTAGTCAATATGAACGATTCTAGCTCCAGTGACCGTACGATGTCCATCCAACGGCCGTAGTGCTTCTTCAACCTCTGGTCTTGTTGCTCCAGCCGCCCAAAGCAGCGCCGGTCGTGCCGCATGCTCCTGCCTCCCATGGCCGGCTGTGCTAACGTAGCAGCAGTAGCAAAGGAATCGCTCGATCGGGTTCAGTTAACAACCATCGATCGATCGCTCGGGTTCAGTAACACGTAGCCTGCAGTGCAATCGCTCGGGTTTAGTTAGAGCCCAACGCCTCGCTCGGGTTTAGTTAGAGCCAATGCCTCGCACACACGTGCGTACGTGTACAAGAGAAACGCGCATCGCTCGGCCCCCGACCTCCCACCGTAACCGGGAACTCCCCGAAATTTTCCTCGCCCTCACTTCTACCACGGTTTTTTCTGTCATGGACGGCCCAAAGAATGTCATGCAGCTGCGTCTCCGGCCCGCCCAGGACGAAAGGCCCATTTTCTGTCATGATTTTTTGTCATAGAAGTAGGAGCCCACCACATCTATGATGATACCGGGTTTTGTCACAATTATTGTCATAGAAGTGTCATATGTATGACAGAATTTTTTTTTGTTCGGCCCAAAATGTCACGGATGTGTCTTTTTTTGTAGTGTGTGAGGCTGCCATCGCCGCAGGGCCTGGCCAGCAATGGGAATAGTAGGGGGCAGTGAGGCCTTCGCGGCAGCATAACCGGCCACCGGAGGCAGGAGCATGCGGCACGACAGGCGCTGCTTTGGGTGGCTGGAGCAAGAAGACCACAGGTTGAAGAAGCACTACGGCCGTTGGATGGACATCGTACGGTCACTGGAGCTAGAATCGTTCATATTGACTAAAGTTGACAAAGGCCCCCGTCCCAGTCAACTTAGTAGGCCCACAAGTCAGCCTCCCACCATGGTTGGTCCTAGCTAGGAGGGGGAGCATTCATTTTTTTGTGCATAATAAGGAGGCACTTCCGGTGGGTCCGAGCTGACCGCGGGGGGAACGTTTTTTTTCGCAAAATACGCTGGCCCGTCCGGTGGGTCCCAGCAGTCAGGGGGGAAACGTTTTTTTCGCGAAATAAGGTGGCCCGTCCGGTGGGTCCCTGCTGTCAGGTGGAGGAATAATTATTTTGCGCGTAATAAGGAGGCACTTCCTTGCGGCCGTCTGGACCCAGCTGTCAGCCTCTCCATGTACAGTACTCTTCCGATGGAAGTCGGTCATTGACCAAGTTGACCACGCCGCGCCGAGAGCACCAGGGTGGTGGTCTGGATGACGGCGAGGCCTAGGAAGGGGACGACGCGGAGCCGGGGAAGACGCAGCAGTGGAAGCCCGCGCGGAGAGGAGTACGAGGGTTCACTTGTTCGGCTGCGGTGTGAGGCTGCCGTCGCCGCAGAATAACAGGGGGTGTGGGTGAGTAGAGGGATGGCCTGGCCAGCGGTGGGAGTAGTACGGGGCGGTGAGGCCTCCGCGGCATCATAGCCGGCCACGGGAGGCAGGAGCACGCGACACGACCGGCGCTGCTTTGGGCGGCTGGAGCAAGAAGACCAGAGGTTGAAGAAGCACTACGGCCGTTGGATGGACATCGTACGATCACTGGAGCTAGAATCGTTTATATTGACTAAGTTGACAAAGCCCTTGGTACGCGTCAACTTAGTAGGCCCACAGCTCGGATTTGGCAGAGAACATATAGCCCATTTGCGATTTGTAAGAATGTACATCCCATTTTTTAATTCTAATGGAATTTACTACAACCCATATACAGTTTGTTAAAAGTACAGCCCAACTTCTAGCTAGGACAACGATTAATAATTTCAAACAACCGCTCAAAACAGAATTAAAAAAAATTCCCACATTTTGATGGGATCCGAAATATTTTTATCCGAAATTTCTAGTCAGGTTAAATATAATTTCAAAATAAAGTTGTATTACGTTAAAATCCAACGAAATATTGCGCGCGCAACAAGTAATGAAATTAAAATTTCAAATTCCAAAAATAATATATTTTTCAAACTAATTACGTGTTTGGTGCATAGTAACTGTCCAGTTATTATAATTACATCCCATTTATTATTTCTTAAAGTCCATTTTCTTGTTAAGCCTAATGCATACCTCCTAGGAAAGTTTGCAGCCCAACGGGGCGGAGAATAACAAGTTGACCCGGATATTGTGTACAACTGTCGGCCCAGTTGCATTGCTGATGTTGAAAAAAAAGGCCTGTGTAGTACAGTACAACCTAACATGGTTACTCAGCCCACATTCAGCGACGCCGGAAAGGCCCAAACAAGGCTTCTGTACAACTTTTTGAAGTCACTGAGCTCAATTAATAACTTAAGAAAAAAGTTAGATTATAGTGGAACCTAATTAAAAGCTGTCACGAGCAAATAAATAATTCAACGGGTCCCACTTGTGCGTATTCGCGTGTGTGCACGTGTGTGTTTGTGAGAGAGAGAGAGAGATAGAGAGTGAGACCCATCGGTCGATGCTCGTAAATACATCTTTCAGCCATATGCATTGCTGATGCTCAGTAA
Organism: Aegilops tauschii subsp. strangulata; assembly: GCF_002575655.3. NCBI lineage: Eukaryota > Viridiplantae > Streptophyta > Magnoliopsida > Poales > Poaceae > Aegilops > Aegilops tauschii. The sequence goes on from NC_053035.3 coordinate 395,675,467, forward strand.
AAACTTATATAGTTGACACAATCATATAGAACATCATAGCACACTGAACTTGCATACAAAAATTTCACGCACGCGGCACAATCAGGATGGAAGAAGTGGATCGCTACGGGAAGGGCTATGTTGAAACCAACGAAGTCGTACATAACGGTTCATCGTCTTTATCAATGACGGGGAAATATCTTGAATGTTGTGCAAAGAAAATAGACAGACAACACAATAAGTTCTGCTAGCACATTAAGTTGACGTCAACCCTTTCTAAAAAAAGTTCAGGTACAAAATTAGAACATGTCACAATCAAATGTACTGGCATATCAGTGCTTCACACCCATAGCTCGGATTTAACTAGTATCTGACAAGATTCAGTTGTTACCTCAAATTAGAGCACATCCAGGCAGCCAGCCCTGCCTCTTCTCCCAAAGAAGCAGTGGCCTCCTCCACGCGATGGAGTAGGCCCTGTGCCATCCATCGTTCCGAGCAACACGGGGAAAGTCTGACGTTGACTCCTGTAATGGACGTCATCGACGGACCCTGGCACCAGCGGCGGCGGCAGGACTTCGATTGATGTATTGACCACTTCTTCGACATGCACGAACACTCGATACAGGTACATCCCTAACGTGGTCCGCGGCGGCCTTGGTGGCGACGAATAGTACAACCCCGGTTCCTGCACCGGTATCTCAACACCAATCACCTTCGGTATGGTGGACGACTTCTTCATCCATGCCATAACCGTCAGAGCCCAGCTGTCTGGAGGAACAAACATACTTACGAGCTCACCTCCAAGGTCGTTGATAAGCTTGTTCATGGACTCGTTGTTCCAAGCACGTCGAGGCATGTGGTGGAAGGTAAGCTTTGTTAAAAACTAAAGCTCAGAGGGCACCGAGCCCCATCCTGGGTGCCACTGATCAAAGCTCACCAGCGCGCCATCGCAGAACAAACGCCGGGAAGATTCGAACACACAACTGCAGTCGAAAGTTGTCCGGAACCTGACGAAGAAATCAGCCGGTGGCGGACAGACTTCGACGAGCAAGTCACTTATTTGGATGCAGTGCGCAATGCCAAGAGCTTTGACAAGGTCGTCCGGTGAGACGGGAGGCCGGTCGCCATTGATGGTTACCATCAGCACTTTGTCGGCAAACTGGTCGTCAAGCGCCGCCATGCCACTGTTGAGCGACAGCATGCAGCGACCGAAGGCAGGACGGACCTCAGGATCTCCGGCTCGAAGATCCGTGTTGATAGGCGACATGATAGTGCGCTTGAGTACAGGGAGTACAGGAGGGGGATTTGGGGGAACTGGAGTAGGAATCGAGATTTCAGAGGTGGGGGAGGGGCGGGAGACTGGGGATGAAAAGGTAGCATGAATTTCGAGCACGCGCCAATATGCTCTCGGCGCGCAAGCGCACGAAAACACCGGTGGCGCCCACATGTTGGCCTAAGAGTCCTTATTCTTTCTTTTTTGGAGAGCCCGGCCTTTTTTTCAGGATCTTTCGAGAGCCCGGCCTAAGAGTCATAATTGACCTGTTTGGCATTGCGTTACTACTCGGCCCATATTCAACGACACCTCACTGGCCCAAACAAGTGTACATCATCGAAAAGACACTGAGCTCAAATTATATAACTTGAAAGGAGATATACTATGAACACTGGAGAATGGTGATGCCCTCATTTAGCCCACCAGTAGTTCGAGACAATAAACAGTTCGAAACAACGATATATACAACATTCAAACACTGACTAGTGACTACTACTGACATAAACCGCAAGACATGATAGTTCATAAGAAGTCTTGCTACACCACCAAAATGCACCCATCTGCAGCACTCAGACTCTCGTGATCCAGACGAGAATGACATTCTAAACAGAAGCAACTATTACATAGTAAGAGTGACATAGACGAGGATGACCAAATGACAAGGAATATGCATAACAAAAGAAAGAACCACCCATCCAGAACCAGCAGCAAAGACAACAAAGTCATTCGAAGAGATGATCTAACACCATCATAATTTGCAGCCCCGCTTCAGCGACCAGTGATCCGGAGACACCAGTACTCCACCCTTTCGATGCAACAACCCAATTACCTATCAACCTGAAGGCTTGAACCACATCAGTGCCTGTCGTAATTGAGACATCCAAGTATCAAAGTTAATCTGGATGCCTTTTTCATTCTCACCTTCTTTTGGCTGCAGGCTGTATCGTTGACAATCAGGGGAGTTTGCTCCCGAACTCCTAGGGCTCACCGTGTAGACACCGTTTTCCATAGCAAACAGAGCCTCTCTGCCATCAAGGTCCTTGCCAACGGTGATCTCCTGGTCAATCAGATAATTGAGTCCGAGAAACAGAGAGTGTGAACCAAGGCTGTTTACCCGCCTCCAACTAAAAAATCCTAAAGGCCCCAACATGCTGGTATCTTGCTCATAGACATAACAGCCACTGTCCGGATACTCATGTATTACACGGTGCTTGTATACAGTGGGGTTTTTGCAATATAACTTTTCCGGCTCATGTGTCCGAATGATCATCAGTCTTTTGCCGTCGTCTGATCGAGCGAGGAACCAGTTGTGCTTCCCTGTTTTTGGCAAAGGTGGTGTGATTACAAAGGGCACTAACTATAGGGACACTGCATCATATCAAAAAGGACAGGCATTGTTAATGTAAGATCAGCATTGTTCAGAGTATGAGTAGGATAATGCAAGAAACAGAATTGGTATGTCCCTGTTGGAACTGGGAGGAAAATACAGGGAAATGTATACTGGGTTCGAAAATATAGAAGTGCCATGCATGGTTATACTCATGTTATCTCGCAATCGATTCTTCACAGGAAACTACCATGTCATGCATGTTATGTACTCCCTCTGTTCCCAAATATTTGTCTTTCTAGGCATTTCAAATAGACACAACATACGGATGTATGTAGACATATTTTAGAGTGTAGATTCACTCATTTTGCTCCGCATGTAGTCACTTGTTAAAATCTCTAGAAAGACAAATATTTGGGAACGGAGGGAGTAATCATGTTCTGTCCTCACAAACAAATTCTTCAAGGTAACTAACAGACCATGCATTGTTATATACTCGTGTTCTGTGGGCAAATTTTTGTGAGGATATTATTCTAGCCATTGATTGCTGAAGGGCGAATATAGGTATGTACACATGGTAAGCATTGCAGGATTTCACTACTTCAAAATATAGAGTTCTCCATATGCACATTTACTTCCCTAATGTATGGTTAGATGAAACCAACAGTGTGGTGCATGTTTCTACATCATGAAAATGAGGAAACTAACATGGCCATTGATACACACTCATATTTAGTAGTAGTATATAGATTACTGTAAAATAAGGATAATATCCATATATTCCTAACCGTTTGATTATTCAGGGTACAAATTGGCTGTATTGACATGGTCACAATCGCATGAATTAACTCATTCCAAATATAGTTGATTTACGGCGTCTCTAATACATTGCCATAGTTCTACTCAAATTCTGCTCAAACAGGGATATGCAATCATCACAAAAAGTTCAAACAGTGTCATGGCGTCATCATTAACATGAGTGGGAAACAACTTACACGCGCCGTCCCAGCAATACGTGGTGCCATCTGCTTTGTCGATCGCGTAGATGATGCCATTGTGTTCAATAGCATCACAGAAGTGTGTATCAGCTTTGACGATGATCCACAGCGAGCCGAGTTGTCTCCAGCTAAAGAAGGCACCGGCGTAAAGATAGGCGAGTCCGTGGTCGAACAAGGCAATTAGCTTGAAGTCTACGTAATTCGCATGTCGTGTGGGCACTTGGCAGATTACAATCTTCTGCAAAACAAGGTCCGTCCAACTGACGTAGTAATCTAGATGACTTGGACCGCGATGGTAATACTCTATATAATCCAACGGAGGAAGGATAATCTCATGGGAGGTCTGGAAGTTCACGAGCACCAACTTTTTACCGTCTTCTCTGAAGGCAGCCATCCAGTGGGAGTTCATGCCGACCCAGTACATACCTGCAAAGAAGTTTCGGGCGATGGTGATCGGATCGATGTCGAGGGAAATGATGTACGGCGACCCACTACATACCTGCAAATAAAGTTTCGGCTAATGGAGATCGGATTGAAGTCGAGGGGCATCATGCACGCCTCCGTATCATGCTGAGCCAATCTCGCAAGACCAGATAGCAGCAAGCAGGGTGTCTTGAAAAGCTTAGGCCTCGCTTCGACGATGGCCGTGTGCATGTCCGTCGAGCATGCAGCCAGCCGCAGGGCGCTCAACATATCCATACACGAACAACAGAGGTCGAGGATGTCACTGGGGAGATTGCTCCGATCGCGGCTCATATGGATGCTGCGTGGTTCGGTTCGGCCATGGTGGATTTTGGAAGGGGGCTTGATTTACGGGGGAGAAGGATGTCGGTGCTGGAGCGGCTAGCGAGGGAATAGTGGTACTGGGGGAGGCGAGTGAGGCGACGGTACACGGGGGCACGGTGAGATGGAGACGGAGACGGAGAAGGAGATGGAGATGGAGTGGTGCTATGGGAGCGGAGAGGGAGACGAGGCGAGGCGCCAATGTGCTATACAGCGGCGGTGACAGACTGCACAGTGCACAGGGTGAGGCTGACTTTGGTAACCCGAACACGCCGCCTGGACTAGTGTCAGGCGCAGGGTGTTGTCACTTCACTGTGAGGACCGGATGAATAGTATTTTGACCATCAAGTGTACCACAGTTGTACTACTACTACTACTACTACTACTACTACTACTACTACTACTACTACTACTACTACTACTAGTAGTAGTAGTAGTAGGAACATGAGTACTCCAGTATTGTATAGCGGAAATAGGTCTCCCGTGCTAGCATGCCTGTTCACTTCATCATTCAGGTATCATCCATATTGCGAGCAGAACCAAATTCTCGTGTGTGCCCAATCAATGCCCTGCCGCGATGCATGCAGTGGTCGTTCTGGTGCATCAAGGACGGCATGCAAATCGTTCCACACTTGAGAAGAGGAAAAATGGAAAGGTAGAATGCGGCAGCAGAGGAAGAGAACGCTGGCTAACGAGGCTGGGAGGGGATCGAGCAGGAAGTTAATGCTCCACGCCTAAAGGTTTTGGGAAAACCTAATTTTCATAAGGTGACTTATACTCACCTAAACGGAGGGAGTATTCCTTAACCAGAGAATGTTGTGTCTCCCACTCACGCGCTCAAAAAAAACTACGACACAGTTTTTTATCTGTTTGCATAGGTCCCACCTATCACGAAGGATGGGCACGTACACGAACCGGTACGACTCATCAGTCTACCCGCATAGCCTTTTCGTTTAGTCTACCTAGCCGTCTAATCAACTGCCTGCACGCCACTTCTCCCATTTACTTCTCCGTTGGGAACCGATTCTCCTCGGCTTCTTCACCTCCCCTTCGTCTTCATTTGCATCCAAACCCCACTGCATTCACATTGTTTTAACCTCTTTAAATAATCATCTACTACTTCAGTTAGACTAGCCATCTAATCCTAATTCTCCAAACCATAGCCCTCCGTTCCAGCGGTTCCAAATGGCGAAAGAGATCGAGATGCAGGTTTTTAGCGTCCAACATGTCCTCGTCGAAGGCTCGATGCGCATAGTTGCCACCGTCACCATCCACCCAAGGGTTGTTCGGCAGTGGATCAACAATGTATACAACTCCCTCAAAAAGGTAGAGACGAGGGTCATCGGTCTCGACACAGAGTACACGGAGCGTGCCCCTGGGAAGATCCAGCGCGCCGCCGTCCTTTAGCTGTGCCTCGAAGATGATGTTTTGGTGTACCACATCATACACTCGCCCTCCATACCAGGTGAGATTCACGATTTCTTGTCTCGGGAGGACGTATACTTCTGTGGGGCAGCCATCGAAGGGGACAAACAGAAGCTGGAGCCGTACAACCTTGATTTGAAAAGCATCGCTGACCTACAAACTAGAATCAAAATTCCTGTAGAAGATTGTGATAAACAGACACCATCCCTATTTGACGTAGCAAATTTTGTGCTCGGTACAAATCTTCAGAACGGTGACGAGACGGTGGCATTAAGGTCGTCTGGATGGGAGAATTATCCCTTGACGTACGAGCGGATAAAATATGCTGCCCTCGATGCCCGTGTGAGTTTCGAGATCGCTGCAAGGTCCAAAGAGCTTGTTGCGAAGCCGTCTCCCACAGAGAATGAGAACAAGAAGAAGAAGAAGAAGAAGAAGAAGAAGAAGAAGAAAAGGCTGCACCAGCAGGAGGGCATTATGGATGGATGAACTATTTCCTCTCTTGTAAAAAAAATTATTCCCTCTCGGTGTATATTGATATAGATGGACTATTTCGATGGTGTGCATGTCTTTGGACCAGAGTAGTAGCGTGGGTCCGCTTGACTATAAGGAACTATTTATCCGCATATATAGCTTTCTCTGCTACTCCTTCCAGTGATCGGTATGCAGTGCATGTGTCCGTAGACATGGCAGCTTGTCCATGGAAGTTCAACTACGGCGACCATCACGTTTCATCTCGCGATTCCCACGACGCCTCTCCAACCCACGGCACCACGCCCCCCGACGTGCGCCTCACCCCTCTCGGCCGCACCGCCCCTCTGCCTTTGTGTGCATGACATGTGGGCCACCTAAAATGCGGCGAGCATCAAGTTTCTACCACAGCCACCCGCGATTCCCACGACGCTGCTCGAACCCATGAAACCACACGTCCCCCGACCTGCGGCTCACCCCTCTTGGCCCCACTCCCCCTCTGCCTACGGGAGCATTACATGTGGACCAGTCACCTACCGGGTCCACATGTTATTGACTCAAAGGTAGGTGTAGTAAGGCGCTGAAGCTCAGTCCCGACGGCCCTGAGAGGGAAATGTAACTCCTGCGCCAGGGCTTGTGGTGCTCCCGCAGCATGAACTCGTGCCAAACTCGAGATTTGTTTCTTTACTATACATGCACGCAATGATTTAATGGACATTGTAATCTCAACATGTGATGGGGAGCTCTAAATTTGAATTTGAAACTTATAAAACAAAAAGATTCAAAACAAATAAACTGGGAGAGAGGGAGTATATCGTAGGATTTGTCCCATACAAAATAAGTCCCCTGGTTTGTCACCGCGAAGATGCGGTTAGAAAGGAGCACAACGTCTTCCTACTCGTACGGCAACAAATCGGCCGCAGATAGCATGGTCCGCCTTTGACCGCCATGTGCAAGGTTCGTGCTATCTTATTCAATCTCACCGTGGTTCCATCGTACCAATTCATGCGGTGGCCCGTTGCATGGCTGATCCCAATGTTGGACAAAGGTTCTACGGGAATGGTGTCACCGTTGTAAATGTTGTGCAAATTGATGTTGGTACCCTCCCGTACATATGCAAGCCAATCTCCACTCGCAACGAGCCTAACCTGTGAAACAGTGGGCAGGGGGAGAATTAGGAAATGGACACGGAAGTAGTCTTTAGAATGCATTTACTACGTGATCAAACTCATCTTACCTGCTCATCGGAGGAAATCCGAGTGCCCCTCAACGTCGGCATCTCAAGGGGCGTCAACTTGCAACTACGGCCACGCCGCGCTGGAGAGACCCCCAAGGAAACATCCTCGTGCGTTCCACGGAACATCAAGATGCATTTGTATGAGTAGTTTATCTTGTGAGAGAAAAGGATGAACGAGGGAAGGCCTCTAGAGATAGAGATGGACACTACTACTACCAATGTGCTGGCCCGTGCGTTGCAATGGATCCAAAGTAGTAGAATAATACTTGTTCACGTGCTTGAAATATAAACACTCTAGTTTTGATATACATGTGTCAGTAGACATGACAACTTGTCCATGGAAGTTGAACCACGACAACCATCACGTTTCTTGTTTCTACCACTGCCACACCCACACGCGATTCCCACGACGCCGCTCCAACACACGGCATGACGTCCCCCGACATGGACATGGATCCTCTGACGTGGCTATCACTGCCTTGCCCTACCTTTCCTTCGCTGACAGGTGGGACCCACGCTTATGGGTCCCACATGTCAGTGATAGAATGGTAGGATTGTTCGCGTCAGGGGATCCTCATCCCCCCGACGTGCCCCTCATCCCTCTCGGCCCCACCGCTCCTCTTCCTTTGTGTGCATGCCATGCGGGACAGCTGAACTGCGGCAACCATCAACTTTCTACCACAGACACACCCGATTGGACGCGGTTTGCCTGCTCCGCTGCTGTGCTCCGATCCGTACTCCCGCACCATCGAATTTTCATCCAGCGGCTGTGACACATTTCGTCCCCGTCATCAATCCTCAGCTGGAGTACTTATGTACTACAGGTAGTACCCGCCGGTGTGGCCATCTATGCCTCGTAACGCCCAGCTGTGGCACCCTCGCCACGGCCACGCCACCACCGGCCGGTTCATCTCGAACGAGTGAGTCGCGAACCATGCCACCACCATGAGAATGACATGCGGGCCAACCGCATTTAAGGTCCGCATGTCATTGACTCATAGGCGGGGCACTAAGCCAGTGAAGTTCGGTCCCGTGGGCCCCGAGAGGGAAATATAACTCCTGCGGCAGGCCTTGTGGTGCTCCCGGAGTACGAGCTCGTGCCAAAACTGGAATTTGTTTCTTACTACTACCAACTAGTACTAGTAAGGTACACGTGCATTGCACGCATGAGATTCTGGTGGTTTGTGCATTATGCTTCTACATGTGGAGCTTTCTGGATTCTAACATGTGGCAAAATCTGGTGGAATGTAAGGTTAGGCAAGTTTGATTAACTTAGGTGAGTGTTTGGTTCAAGCCACACCTTAGGCAAGCCACACTAAGGCCCCACATGAGATACACACAAAAAATGTGGCAAGATTCCCTTAGGCTTGCCAACTTGTGGCTCTCATTTTGAAGAACTAATAACTTTGCCTAAGCTTAGTTGTGGCAAAGTTAGTCATGAATTAAGTTCAACCATGGAGTCTTCTAGATTATACATGTGGCAGAATCTGGTGGATGATATCCAACGGCCAGTAGTGCTCGGATTTGCCATCTTTGTACCGTCGGATTGGCTTCATCCAACGACCAACTTTCAAAGATTTTCACACACTATATAGGGGGTATAGATATAGATGTGCCGGTCCGTTGCAATGGATCCAAAGTATATCTATTTAGTGGAGTGCACTCTAAACACATTATCTATTTATTTTTCTCTAACCTTCCGTAGCCATGCAACCAAGCCACATAAGCTTCATGGGTGCCCCCACATCATATTAATCATACTACGTTGATTGAAAAAAAGATAAATCACCCAAAACAAGATCTTCCCGTTTTTTGTTCCTACGATGTTGTGCCGTGCACGTACCTACTAGCTGTATAGTGGTAGCACTAGTAATATAGTATTAGGAGTACAAACTTGGTACTAGTAGGAGTAGTACTAGTACGGAATGCTCCTACTCTATGAACGAGCCCCGCCTGACACCAAATTTCTTGGCTTCCGTACTACAGCTAGATCTTCCCCTCGTTTCTATTTTCCAACCCGGCGGTGGGCGGGGTGTCGGTTTGCTCAACGGCGGTCCTACATGAAAGTGAAAATGCTAGGCAACACGCCTTCCCTAAGCTATGTGTCGTGCCGGACGGGCCGTGTTGTACTCCTGATTCCCGGGCGTGTGGGGGTGCGACGCGAACGCGGCATGCCTTTTCCTTTTACCAGCAATGTGCTCGTGCATTGCGACGGATCCAAAGTAGTAGAATAGTAGTATTTGTTCACAAACTTGAAAGAAATCACTATTGTTTTGATATACTCCTAATATATTACTCCCTCCGTACCTAAATATTTGTCTTTTTTGAGATTTCAAATGGACTATCAGATACGGATTATATAGACATATTCTAGTGTTTCTAGCAAGATGCCCGCGCGTTGCACGAAGTTGACGGAAAAGGTAAGCACAAATTATAAATTGACGGATGGAGTACTAGTTACAGTGATGCATATAAGTAAGCAAAGGGATCGCACATGTCGGTATTGACTGGAACGAGAATGCAACAACACAATAAGAATTAAGGCCACGATGATGCGATCGCAGTGGTGGTTACAGAAGGCAAGAAGAAAGATGGATCCACGAACGTACGACCTCCTCCTCCTCAACTTAGTGCGCCGGGCCACCGACCGGCGGCTAAGGAGCGGCGGCTTTTGTGGCGAGGTCGAGGTGCTTCTCAGCAAAGGCATCCAAGGCTTCCAGCCGGTTGAGGAAGGCCAACGTCGTAGCGTCCTCACTGGCCTTGTACATACCTATGTACACGATTTGCTCGTACACGTGGATGTGTAGGTCGACAAATACTTGCAGGGCGAGGCGCCTCGCGGCGAGCGCGACTTCCAGGTGGACATTCTTCGTGGCGTCAGCGGGCAGTCGCAGGGCCACCAGTGCTTGAAAGAGGTTCCAACCATGGAGGCCGATTAGGGTGGCAGGCAATGAGGAGCCCGGGTGCGCGGGCTGGAGGAGTACGGCGATGTCGTCCGCGAGCTTCTTGAGGACGGTGAACTTGTTGCTGGTGGCAACGATCATCTGGTCCAACTGAGAGTCGTAGTTGGCGTCGACGGCGGCCATCCACCAGCCGGTCTCCAACACCGTCTGGAGACGATCCTCGGCGCCATGGCGCAGGCCGGCGTCGTGGACCATCTGGCGCAGCCGCTGGCCACTCACGCGCATCGCCGCCATGGGTCTGGAGTGAGATCTTTTGCGCTTAGTGTAGGTGCTTAGGCAAAGGCTTAGGTGCGTACGATGTGGTAGATGCATTGGAATGGAGGGGCGCCTTTATATGAGGGCAATGAGGGCAAACTGCGTTGCATTCACATCGTGCAGCCTCTTTTCCCGGACCTCCTCCCATTACTTCCCTCATGCATTAATTGAAGGAGGATGCATTGGCCGTTCAACATATCGGGAACCGCTACTCCCTCCCTTGTCTGCATTCAAGCCATATCGGGAACTGCGCTGCCCGCTGTCAAATCGAATACTCCCTTCGTCTAGGTGAGTATTAAGTCATCTTATGAAAACCAAATAGTAAACACATAGGCGTGGTGCATTAACTCTCACGTTGTTTCTTATTTTTTGACATAAATAGAGGAATCAACCAAGAAGAGATGTGGGGCTTGTATGCTTTTAATGACTTGAGACTATCAAACATGACATGCAGTGGTCAGTTTGTTGCACAAGAACAAATACAACCCACGTCAGCACACACGCATCTTATATAGCATCACATCCAATGGCTATGAAAGATGAATGAGACCAAATTATATCTCATCTAGATGAGTTCTAGCAAAACTGTATTAATAATACTTAGTACTCCTGCGCCATGTATCATATATTAGTATCATGTAGTACTTTATTTATTGCCATGTATGACACATAGTACTCAACTCTCTCTCTTTCTTCATTTAATTCTATGACACCTCATCAAAATTGCTAAGGCTAGTACCATTACAACCAGCCTTAGCAAATACTAAACATTAAGTTCTCTCGTTTTCCTCTCCACCTTGGTGACCTAGACGGAGGGAGTATACTGCGCGGGCTTTTCCTGAGCGGTAGGCGGGGCAGTTCCGCCTAGTCGGTTCGACAGAGACGCGAGAAGACGAGGGAGTAGGCTCCTGCAAACGTAGGGATGTGTGATTTGACAGCGAGTTACTGCTGGACAGGTGGGGCCCCGTGATTTGACTTGCCATTATCATTTTAACTGCGGCGCTACGACCGGTGTGAGTCTCCCGATTCCTGACCACCTCCATACAGGTGCCTCTCCCAATGCTCCACCATGTAGTAGAGGCTGGCTCTTGCATGAGAGCCCACTTCTCCACTTTTTCCTTGCCTCTCTTTCCTCCACATATGCAAAAATGCCATGTAAAGCGCACTATTGTACTTACTTGCTCCTACAGGTGCTTAAGCTTGCCACATAGGCATAAAGTCTGATGTGGCAAGTTAATCAAGAAGAGAGAGACTAGTTTGGTGACCCAAGGAAGAAATGGTGCTAAGCGCGTGTACCTAGGTGAAAAGACAATTTTGAGTCTATAGCTAATTAAATGAAGCAAACTTAGAAACACCATTTCACTGGAAGAGGTCACTCCTTGGCAATGCAATAAATACTAGTACTCCCTGTGTCCCATAATATAAGAACGTTTTTGGCACTACACTAGTGTCAAAAAACGTTCTTATATCATGGGACGGAGGGAGTACGAAGAAAGAGATAGAGAGAAGTAAAAAAAATACACTTATAGCCAAAACCTTGTTGTAGTATGAGTGACTAAGTGATGACCATGTATAACATGCCAACATCAGATAGCCTAACGAACCGTGTTAAATCTCCAAGGGCGCGACCGCACGAGCGACGCGACGGTCGTGGTAGGCGCGACCACGATACGGGCTGCTGGCAGCCCTTGGATCTGAGATCAAACGGTCGCATGCTAAGTTGCTGAAAATTTGCAGAATAACCCTCCAGGATAGGATATTCACCCATAGGTCTAGAATCACGCCATGCAACCGTTCGATCTCAGATCCAAGGGCTCTCGGAAGCCCGTATCATGGGAGAATGGAAAGCCACTACCCTGCCGTTCGCACGCTAGCAGTTCGCTCCTACTCGTCCCCGCACGTCCTTCAATACTATGGCAGTTCGCTCCTAGTCTACCCGTCCATTCACATTACGGCAGTTCCACTAATCCTAACCCTCCTCCCAAATCCATGGCGTCCCAAATCTCCCCAATCGGTGGTGAGTACAAGGTTAGAACCATCACCGGCGATGAGTTCGACGTCATCTACACCCGTTCTTCCGCGATGATGAAAGGATGCCTTTCTCGCTTCAGACGCATGTTCGAAGACTCAGATGATGAGTGGGTCGCTGGGCTAGATGTTGAGTACACCACAGTCCTGGGACGAGAGAAGGATCTAAAGGACGAAGGGAGGAAGAAGCCCGCCGTGATCCAGGTTTGCGTGCATGACTTATGCTTGGTCTACCACATATGCCATGCCGACGTTGAGTGCCAGGATTTTAAGGACTTCCTCGAGAGCAACCTAGTCAAATTCGTTACTGTAGACTTTGGTAACGACAAAGAAGTCCTGCGTCGGATAGGCCTCGTTGTAGGCAACACCTTCGACCTCCAGAAGAATTGGCTGGTGTCCTCTCGTCAACCTTCAATGCTGACCCTGGCAGGAGCCATGGTTCATCCTTCGTACGGTAAACTGGAGAAACCTCCATACACGTTTCATCGTCATGCATGGCAGCGGAATGTACTAGATATAGACCACATCCACTACCCTGCAATGGATGGCTACGTTTGCTTCAATATCTACAAGGGTTGGATGAAGAGCAACAGCCAAGTGTGCGGTTCAAGCAAAGAAGTATCGGCCAAGAGGAAGAGGGACAAGGACGAAGTCGAGGACGTGGACGAGGACTCCGAGTAAGGTGGCAATGTCGTTGCTCATGGTGGTTCTAATGCAGTGTCTACCGGAATAGTTGCAAAGTTTAATTTCAGGTGTGCTTAATTTAATTTGAGGGGTGTGTTGTGCTGAGCCCCTAGCAGAACTATGTTATGTTTCTTCTTGTTACTTTAACTCTTCAGTACGTACATACTAGTATTTCTTACATTTCATCTTTTAGTTGGTATAGTACTACCACTCGTTTCTTCACATTATATATGTACAATATATATGGCCAACATCATATAGCCAGCAGTTTAGTTGTCAAAGAATTTCAGGGTGCTTAGTTTTGTCAAAGAATTCCAGGGTGCTTAGTTTTATTTGAGGGGTGGGTTGTGCACTTGTGCTGGACACCATTATTGTGACAAGCCTTTTTAATAGTACTATATGCATAATTTGGCGACGAGCTCTCTCTATATGTACCACCTTTTTTTTAATTTCAAGTTTTGCTCCATGGCGCAATCCATCGATACTACTACTTTACAAAAGTGGAGTATATACATTTTTTAAAAGGCTAGAGGGCGGGGCAGTCTAGCTCGGTCGTTTTCACGAGAGGCGAGGGCCTTTGTGATTTGATGGCTCATTACTGCTGTCAAATCAAATACTACTGCGCCGCCCGCTGCACGCCCGGCGCCTCCATTAAACCCGCATGCAAACCGAGAATCCTACTCCTGCCACACGTCCGTTCATGAGCGGGCCGGAATTAAACGCAACACCGGCCTCGCTCCTCCCGTCCGCCCTCAGTATAAACGAGGCCAGACGACGGCCAAGCTCCTACCATCCGTCCTCTATTTACACGAGGCCAGAAAGACAGCGGGCAAGAATCGCACCCCTCCACTGCTCCCCCATCTCCTCCTTCACCATTTTCTCCACTCTTCCGATGGCTTCTGATGAGCCGTTCTCCGGCATATTACCCGGCTGGGTGGCCCGCCGAGCCCTCCGGATACGGGCGAGGCCGCTCGGTGCTTCACCAACCTCGCTTGGCCCGACGGAGCCAGTTGCCGCCCCAAGCAGGCGCGTGGTTCAGCAACTCGCTGCTCCAGTTCAGCTCGATGAGGAGTGGCGAGTTGCTCCACGCCGGCACGGCGGCTACCACGCCGGTACGGGCGCCGTCGCTGTCGCGTCGTACCGCGCCACCAGTGTCTGCGGTGGCCACGCCTCCCGTGTCGGTGGGCGCGCCTCCCGTGCCTGCGGCAGCACCATGTAGGCAGAGACAGAAGCCGGGTGCATGGAGAGCGACGAGTCGGTGGCCAGCTTCTCCGTGTCCGCCGCTATCATCGAGGAGAAGTAGAACACGGGAGGCCGCCGCCACTTGGGACCCATGAAGGCCACCGCCGAGGCGACGACCGCGGATTCAGGTGGTTTCTTTGCTGCTTCGTCTCTTCCGAGGACCTTCGTCGACCCCGCAAGTGTCTGACGGACATGAGGAAGACAAGGGGATCCGCGGGTGGCCATTTATAACTAAAATGAGTCTAGATACATCCATTTCTAGGACAAGTATTTCCGGACGGAGGGAGTATTAATTATACAAGAGAGCTGGATTGGCACCTCTTAGTTCATGTAAATGTAATGAAATCCATCATGTTTATATGAAGATCCGGCTTTTTTATACGAAATCCTTCATGCTTATATGAAATCAGTCCGTGTTTGCACGAATTTCATCTGGTTGGTTAGAGTTGTAAAAATGTATGCCGCTGGCGTTTGATGTCGTCCTCCGCTTAAGGAAGCGGGAGGAAATTTGCCGGCTGCCGTTGGAGATGCTCTTTATGCTGGAAATAATAGAGTGACATCCAATCCATTTGAGTTAATTTCCTGTATGATTGTCCCTCTATAAAAAGTTAATTGCATGTACAGTGTACACGTGACTTGCGGGGTGGCTACAGCTTCGTACAGAAAGTTAAAAAGAAACAAGTCCATCCTTAATCTTGTATTCTAAGTACTATGTGGTTTCCACTGTCAGTTAGCGAAAGAAGTATATATTTAATAAGTAGAGTAATATATAATATAAAAATATAAAGTTAAAAGACATAATTCGAACTCATGTCATCGCGTTGCGAGCATCCGGCGCTAACCAGCCCAGCACATTTTTGTTGTAGACCATGCTGGAGATATATCTCCATGTCTACTCTTATATATACTCCATTCGTTCCTAAATATTTGTCTTTTTCAGATTTCAAATGGACTACCACATACGGATGTGTATGTAGACATATTTTAGAGTGTAGATTCAGTCATTTTGCTCCGTATGTCTTTTCAGGAAGGGGTCGGATTTGTCCTTGATTTATTTATGAGGTATCCAGATGGCACTGCACCGCCAAGAAAAGTGGGTAACATCAAAATTATGGACTACTTTTTTGAGTATGTTGGTAAGGTCCGGTCATAGTCACTTGTTGAAATATCTAAAAAGACAAATACTCCCTCCGTCCAGAAATACTTGTCATCAAAATGGATAAAAGGAAATGTATCTAGACGTATTTTAGTTTTAGATACATCTCTTTTTATCCATTTTGATGACAATTATTTTCGGACGGAGCGAGTAGAAAACAGAGTTGGTGATGATGGTGTGCGTGCCATCCTGCAATATAGGCCGTCGGATTTATATCTAACGGATAGGAAAGAAACTATGGCAATTTTGCAAAAATATACCCACACGTCTCTCCACGTTCGCAAATAAGGCCTTCCCTCGTTCAACCTTTTCTCTCACAAGATAAACTACTCATACAAATGCATCTTGATGTTCCGTGCAACGCACGGGCAGCTAGCTAATTTCTTTTAAAATAGTTGCTGCGATAATTGGGTTGAAGTGATATATTTTATGTCTGCCCTGAATGATTTCAGATTCACTAGTAGTAACAAAGAAAAGGTTGCCTTGTTAATTAATAGAAAACAGGGTGAAAACTATCACATGAGGACGGTAAAAACAAGGCACACTGGGTTCAGCGTCATCGTCACTACAGCTGTGCGCGCGCGAGAAGTCTACATATCGAGGGGGCTACGGAGCGAGGCACCGAGACACAATGTTTGAGAGAGAAACCAATTGACAGATTATGATCAGATCGAGTTGTCACCCTTCTGCTGTCATTGTTGGGGGGGGGGAGGGAGAGAAAGACGTATCGAGAGTGTGCGCAGTAGGCACAGAGGCACAACTAGCGAGTGTGTGTGTGTTTGAAAGAGGAGTAGATAGATTATTATCAAGATTGATGTGCCACCCTACTCCTTCGGTGCTGGGTAGTGTGTGTGTGTATGTTTGAGAGAGAAGCCAGTCGATAGATTAGGATCAAGATCGAGGTGTCACCCTACTCCTTCGGTGTTGGGAAGTGTGGGTGTGTGTGGGGGGGGGTAGTGACACTCACATATCTCTACTCTTATAAAAAAACAGAGTCGGTGATGATGGTGTTCCTGCCATCCTGCAATATAGGCCATCCGATTTATATCCGACAGACAGGAAGGAAACTATGGCAATTTTGCAAAAAGATACCCACACCCCTCTCCGCATTTGCAAATAAGGCATTCCCTCGTTCATCCTTTTCTCCCACAAGATAAACTTCTCATACAAATGCATCTTGATGTTCCGTGCAACGCATGGGCATCTTGCTAGTAGGGAGAAGGAGTTTGTGTGACACATATCTAGCTATATTAAGGGATAGGTAGATAGCATATGTGTGAGAGACATTATTATACTTTGAGACATTAGTGGCTGTAGGTGGGCGGAATTAAAGGGGTGGGTGTGTTAGACATAGAGAGCGTGTGTGTTTCTGTGTGAGAGACTTGTAGGACGGGGTAGAAAGATGAATTTAACCCTGACGGAGGGAGAGAAATACACGAAGTGCACGTGTGTGATTCCGATGCCCAGAGGGAAATGAGATATGTATGCGTGTGAGAGAGATTGCACAATTCATTCACATATCACTATCTAGCGATCGTGGACGTGCATCGCTTGAACATAAGTCAATACCTACTTCGTATCGTGGCGAAAGGTACAATATCGATTCAACGCTATAAAGATTGGACACTCACATATCACATTTTTTCTATTTAAATAAACCTTTTCAGTTGTGCATGCCAAAGTTACAGTGATGTTTCTTCAAACAACCAATGTAGCTATCATGTATATGCACCATTGTTACTCTTGCATTCAAATTCATTAGTCTTGGATGATTTAAGTTTCTATTTTGAAGTAATATATGTAATATTCATATATGAATTCAACGGGTACGCAATTTATGAAATGGAGGCTATGTAATCATATGAGGTAACACTTTTAAGTAGCTGACTACAATATCCATTTCTTTTTGTGCGCCTCTACACTATCACGTCAATGCATTATGTTTAAAGTAAATAACCAATGGCACTAAATTATCTATTTACACGAGAAATACATAGGCTGAGCGTTTGATCCCTTTTTTTGTGAACGCGCCACTACACCCGTATGATTGGCCGCGCCCGTGTGAACGTCCAAGTTATCGGCGCATCATCCCGAGTTATTGTCTTTTTTTCTAGGGTGGACTTCACACCAGTTATTAACTGCTGACGCGTGCCCCGTGTACACAGTCTAGCATGACCTTCCCGCTAGCACGGTCTAAAATTAGTTGAAACTGGATACGAACGACCCCGCGGGCGGCAAAATCTCCCGCCTCCTTCTAAAATTTCCGCCACCTTAGTCTTTAGCATGCGAAATCCCCCTTTTGTCCTTGGTGCACGGAGACCAACAGTTACAATACCGCCCTCATCTACATGATAGGTTGGGGCTGCTTTGGTAACTTCCGGTTCCCCCACTACATGGCACCCCCATTTCCTCTCCCCCTCCCGCAAAAACGACTAACTCCATAGCACTAGAGCATCTTACATCACGCCGTCCGTACTTCATCGCCCTTTCTCCCCTCCCCTCTCGAAACCCTAGACTGCTCATCCACCGGCATACCATAGCCCATTCACTGCCAGCGGCGTCCACCTCGCCGGATCTGCTTCTGCGGCCGCATCTACCCCTCCCACCTCCCCTAGAAACAAGTAGACTGCTCATCCACCACTGTACCACAGCCCATTCAGTGTCGGCCTTGTCCACGGCGCCGGATCTTCTTCGCCGGTACTCTCGTCAACCGCCGCGCATCTGCAGCGGCTCATTCGTACTCCCCACCGGAGACGCTTCGTCCACACCCCCCGTAGCCGCCCCACCGATGCCCCCGTCGACGGCCTCTGATCCTCTTCGCCGACACCTTCCTCAACCCTACCGGAGCCGCTTCACCGACACCTTCCTCAACCCTACCAGAGCCGCTTCGCCGACACCATCGTCAACCCTACCGGAGTAGCTTCGCCTATACAATTCTCAACCCTACCGGGGCTGCTTTGCCAACTCACAAGTCCACGGCCTCAGATCCGCTTCCTCGCACCCTCATCCAACCTACCGGAGCAGCTTCTAACGCCCCGTCCACGGCCGCAGATCCGCATCATCGACACCACCCTTAACCCAACCACCGGAGCAGCTTCTGACACCCCGTCCACGGCCACAGATCTGCATCGTCGACACCATCCTTAACCCAACCACCGGAGCAGCTTTTGACGCCCCATCCACGGCCGCAGATCCGCATCGTCAACACCATCCTTAACCCAACCACCGGAGCAGCTTCTGACGCCCCATCCACGACCGCAGATCCGCGTCGTCGACACCATCCTTAACCCAACCACCGGAGCAACTTCACCTACGCCCTCGTCCACGGCCACAGATCCGCTTCGCCCACACCGTAGTCCACCCTACCGGAGCCCCTCCACAAACACCCTACTCGACGGTTCTAGATCTCCTTACCGGACCCCGACAGCCAGCGCAACGTCATCACCCTCGATGTTTCTAACCTGATTCCCACCGTCTGGAGAGATGCCAAGCACCCGCCACGGCCTAGGTACTTGTCACCTTTAAACCCGTCCAGCATCACCTGCCCGATGTACTTCAAATATACTAACCGGTCGCTGTTACCTGTTATGTAGCTGGCAAAAACTACAAGGACGATGTTTCTTCTGGATCTAGCAGCTTGGCCAACCAAGATCCTGGACTAAGGCATTGCTATGATCTTGTAAGCGCGTCTCTCTCTCTTGTATTGTTCTGTGCCTGCCTGCGTGCTTTGCTAGGATTTTCGACCAGTAATCCCTTTGTGCAGACAATGATTTCTACTACTGGCTGCTAAATTAGATATGTAGATGTCATACATGATACTACCTCGTACCTCCGCTCCTAAATATAAGTCTTTCTAGAGATTCCACTATAGGCTACATACGGAGCAAAATGAGTGAGTCTACACTCGAAAATGCATCTATATACATCTGTATGTGGTCCATACTGGAATCTCTACAAAGACATATATTTAGGAACAGGGCCAGTACATTACACAAAATCGTAGGTGGCATGTAGGAATTCCAGTGCACTACATTAGGCTCCCTTAGAGTGCCTGCTAGTCCAGCATACAGAGTCATGGCTAGTTTATGGTACGCACACAATCGTTAATTGGTGGTTTAAATATGCGCAAGGGATATGCAATGTAGTATCATGTAGAGATGTAGCCGTGTCAACTTCCAGATAGGGTTACACAATGAAAAAGTACAAGATGTATGTGGCAATTTCATGGAACATCGCAAAAAAGGAGAGGCAGTGGTGAGCCTATACAGTGTGCTATGGTACGTCACTCCTCCATTGCAATCATCGTGACATGTTATTTGTATGCCAGTTCTATTAGCTAAGTTTCTTAGGGACAGTTATTTTTTTTGACTGGGAACTGTAGGGGAAACCCCCACAGCATATCAAAACTTTATTGAGAAAATATATACAGTACATGTATAGAAACAGGGGGGATTACAAGAGGTAATCAAAGAATCTAGGGGAAGAAGTAGAAAAACAGGGTAGAAGATACATATTAAAGGCCTCAAGGTGGCAAGAATGAAATCCAGCGTAGAAGATCATCTTTGTAGGCAGCTTTCACTCTATATTGCATTAAGCTGATGTCATGTATAAAAGCAGACCTCCATTTATTAAATCTAGCCCTCTCATGCCTGAAGACCTTAGCATTCCTGATGATCCAGATATTCCAGCAAGCAATGAACACCACTTCAGTGAAGAAGGGCTTCCTAAAACTCCTGCTAGCATTAAGGACCAAATGAGCCATGGAGCCACCAGAAGACCAATCAATTTGCAGATAGTTCCAAATTCTGACACTAAAGTTGCAATTGAAGAACAAATGATCTCTTGTCTCCCTAGTCTGCAAAGGGCAAAGGACACAGCTCACTCCATCCTCCAAGTGCCAATGCCTCCTCTCCACCATGTCCTTGGTGTTCAACCTGTCCATAATAAGCATCCAAGCAAAAACTTTGATTTTCATTGTACAAGAGGACTTCCAGATCCAAGCTGTCAAAGGGTTGAAAGATGCAGAGACAAAAGTATGTGAGTAAAACAGCTTTGGTGAGTATCCCTTGGCAGTGCCCTTCCAAAACCAAATATCCTTGGACCCAGGTGCTCTAATAAGGCCACCCAACATAGACTGGAGAATAGTCAGTTCATCAAAAGCCTGGCTGGACAAAGGAAGGTGGAAATGCTGGAAAATGTCCTGAGAGCCCAAGAATTCCATAGCAGTAACCCAGGGGTCCTTAACATAAGAGTACAGCCTGGGAAATCTGAGCTGAAGGCTAGACACCTGACCATCAAACTGCAAGTTATCTGACCACATGAGGGCAGTGTTCCCTGCATTAATCTGAACCCAAGCACACTCCCTAAAATGATGCATGACCTTGCAAATATCCTTCCACCAGAATGAGCCACAATCAGAAGTTCCCTGAGGGACCCTATTATGGTAGTAAGTATCCCAAATTAAAGAAACCCAAGGAAGATCCTTTTTATTAAGGAAATTATTGGCATGTTTGATCAAAAGTGCAACATTCTGGGAACCAAGGTTGAGGATGCCAAGACCTCCCCTGTTTTTTGGCCTGCAAATAAGGTCCCAAGCAGCTAGGGAGGGTGCAGGCTGACCCCTATTCCTCCTCCAGAGACATTGCCTCTGGATTCTTTCCAATTGTTTAAGAATTCCAGCTGGGACAACCAAACTGCACAAGAAGAAAATAAGCACCTGTGAATATAAGCTCCATGTAATAAGCCAACCAGTTCTTTTCATTGCGTTTTCAGCTTATCTTTGGTATGATCAGTGGAAAGTCTAGATTGCATTATATTTTTTTTCATTTTGCTGCCCTTATGGAAATTAATTTGACTTGCAAACATCATAAATTGAACCCAGTGCAGTAATTAATATGATAGGAAAACAGACCATCACTATTTTCTCAAAATGCAAATACAAAGATACCATCTACTTGGCACAATCTACTTTGGTCAATGTTTTCCATAGAGATCCCATTGCCTAATTTAAACGAAGAACGCATGACCCACATTTAAATGAAGAACAATTATTTATTGAAATTCGATGGTCCAAGTGGCTGGTTATTATCGTATAGCAGCACCACCTGAAAACATCATATAGCAGCAGCAGCAGCTCATAGCAACTCATCATACAACAGCAGTCTGCAATTCATCATATACCAGCAACAGCTCATAGCAATTCATCATATAGCAGCAGCAGGAGCAGCTCATAGCAATTCATCATATAGCAGCAGCAGAAGCAGCTCATAGCAATTCATCATATAGCAGCAGCAGGAGCAGCTTGTAGCAACTCATCATATAGCAGCAGCAGCTCATAGCAAGTCATCATATAGCAGCAGCAGCTCATAGCAACTCATCATATAGCAGCAGCAGCTCATAGCAATTCATCATATAGCAGCAGCAGGAGCAGCTCATAGCAATGCATCATATAGCAGTAGCAGAAGCAGCTCATAGCAATTCATCGTATAGTGGATCAAAATGAAAATTTGGCAAAAAATCAGAGGAGATCCTCACCTTGTTGGATGAGCTCATCCTTCAACAGCACCTCAAGGCCATGGCCTGGGAGGAGGGGAGGGGGAATAAGGTGCCTTCTGCCGCAGTGTGGCATCAGCCGTAGTTGTGCAGCGCCCGCCGGAGTAGTGCGTTGGACGAACCACAGTGGAGCACCTGCTGGAGACCATGAGAATGAGGGGCGGCGCCAGAGGGAGGAGCAGCCAGGGAGATTTGCCCCTACCCGCCGGCCATGTAGCCTAGCTGGACATAGCATCGTCGAGGACCAGGCTAGATGGGACCAGTGGCGACGGCTCGCTGGAGGAACCCTAGTGCTGTAGGCAGGGGATCGAGGTAGAGGGAAAGGGGAGAGGAGATGCAAGCGGGCATGGCAATGAATGCTTGCGTGTTTGTTTTTACTTGAGGGTCAGGTGTGACACGGGCGTCAGCAGTTGCATTTTGAGTGTAATATAGGCAGACAACAGAGTCATTTCACTATTCCCCTTCCCTTCAATTTTTAGTGAGGTTCTACCCGAAACACCCCCCTCCAAAGCGAAATTAGTTAAGCCCAAGCCCATAACTCAAAAATGACTTCTTTACATATTTTATGGCTTATTTTGACAATATGCCCTGAAAAGGCGGAATCGAACTGGCCCTTAACCTGCAATTCAATTGTGTGTGCAATGATGAATCACTCCTGCCTGCTATCTGTACATTTAGGCATCATCATACATGGCATAACCTAATACATGTGCATTCCATTGTAGAATCTGGAATATGCAATGTTTATGTTAGTTCATACGTTGCACATGATGTTTAAATGCCCCTTAAATCTGGTCAGTCAAGTGATGGTCTTTAAGCCTCCTTCTTTGCTTCTTTTCTTGATATGTAAGATTTGCTCACACATCTGTTCAATTGCTTGTTTGCATCAGCCAGCCATACTAGGACTGTTTGCTTTGATTACTTGTTGTTCTTGACCTAACACTCCAACAGAGCTTGTCAACGATTTAAACACTAAGGGCTGCTGTAGTGGGGCCTTGTCTAACTCATAGGTGACATAAAGGTTTGGCTGTACACTACAGTAGGCTCTCCAAGAGTACCTGGAGATCCAGTTCGAAGGTATGCCTAGTTTTTACATAGTGAAGACATAGTAAATGCTCATTTCATTGTGTGCAAGTGCAAGAGATGCGGCATGTTTCATTATGTGGTGTTGTTTTGTTATAATCACATCCTTTTGTGTTCACAGACTGGAAAGTATGCATATTTATCTTCCAAGGAGACGAGTAACTAGTTTGTGTCACCTTGCAGAGGGGGTGCAATGAAGATAAGATTGAGGATTTCCAAGTACAAGATTGTAACACCCCGGATGTAACTTTCCATATTTGTAACCCCCAACTTTTGCCATTTTCGGCTATGTGTTATGATATTCCCTCCGTGGTCGGGTTTTGCCTCTCGTCCTGCATTTTGTTCATGTCATGCATCTCATATCATGTCATCATGTGCATCTCATTTGCATACGTGTTCGTCTCATGCATCCGAGCATTTTCCCCGTTGTCCGTTTTGCAATCCGGCACTCCCACATGCACCGGCGCACCCCTCTTGTTTCTTTTCGTGAGTGGGTGTTAAACGTTCTCGGAATGGACCGAAGTTTGCCAAGTGGCCTTGGTACACCACCGGTAGACCACATGTTAAGTTTCGTTCCATTTGGAGGTCGTTTGATGCTCCAACGGTTAACCGGGTAACCGCAAAGGCCTTTTGTGTGTTGCAGCCAAACACCCCTCCAAACAGACCAATAACCAATCTAAGCCCCCTCCATGCTCTCGGTCATTCTATCATGATCGTGTGGGCGAAAACCGCACTCCATTTGGAGTCTCCTAGCTCCCTCTACCTATAAATAGGTGATCCCCCCCGGAATTTTCGCGCAGATCAACCCTAACCCCTTCCCCTCTCCGCAGCCGGACGTGTCCGTCCCGCGTCGGACAGACCCGCGCCGCCGCCCGCAGCCAATCGGGCTGCGCCACCTGTCACCGCCGCCACCCACCACCGCGCGGCCCGCCGAGCCCATCGCCGGCCCCGCGGGCCCGTACGCCGCCGCCCGCGCCCGCGTCTCCACCCCGCGCCCACCGCCGCCGCCTCCGCGCGGATCCCGCGCCTCCGCCGCCGCCCAGGCCGCCGCCGACCGCCGCCGACCGCCGCCGCCTCCGCCGACTGCCGCCGCTCCGCGCTCCATCGCCGGCGCGCCACCACCTGAGCCGGCGAGCTCCCGCGCCACTCCGGCGACGCCGTCCCCGCCGCCCGAAGCCCTCGCCGGATCCGGCGCCTCCTCCCTCTCCGGTGCCTCCCCGAGCTCTCTCCGGCCATTTCTCCGGCGAGCCGCCGCTGCCTCGGTTCACGTGCCACGGAACCCTAGATCGAGGTTGACCCCGAAATTTCCTCCAAGTCTTTTTCTATGCCATGCTCATTTCTGTCCATCTTGATGCCCAAATCTCTGGTGCAAGAGTGCTATATGATGTTTACTGCTGTTACTTATCAGAACTTGATGTTTTGTTATTTTTGTTGCATTTGATGTGTGCATCTTATGGGCATGAGCTCTACAGTTGTTTTGATCTATGCCATGCCATCTTTAGATAGGTGTATGCCATGTATTTTTGTGATCTATGTGGTGACTAGCACAAGCATGCAAACTAGGCTTCGTGATGTTTCTGTTTTTAGGGACAGGTTTTTGGTAAGTCTTTTACCTGCTGTTATTTTGTTGCCATGTATCCATGTGGCTACAGTGAGATCCATGCTTCTTTTGGGTATGTTCAGTAAGGATGTTTTGTATATATAGTTGTGCTCTATCCATCCATGCCCCTTTTTGCAATTATGGAGTGCCCTAGTATGTCTTAATCTTGCTCTACTTTTGCTACAAAATGTTCCTGGCAGAATGTTAACGTGATATTCAATTTTGCCAAGGTTGTTGTAGTTGATCCATACATGCTATGAACTTGCTCTTGCCATAGTTAGCTTCATGAACATGCCATCTTGCTGTAGGTATGCTTGCTTTTTCATGCATTGCCTTGTGATGAGTGCATCGAGCTCACCAAGATGCCTTCATAATTCTGTTAATGCTATGCTCTGTTTTCTACTAAGTCTGAAACCTGTTAACGAAACTTGCTATGTTTACATGGGTGCCATCATATCTTCTGATCCTTTTTGGCTAGAAGATGACCCTTCTTGCGACAATACCTACAATGCTATTATGCCTCTAAGTCGTGCCTCGACACGTGGGAGATATAAACGCATCGTGGGCGTTACAAGTTGGTAATCAGAGCCATCCCTGACTTAGGAGCCCCCTGCTTGATCGAATCGCTGGCGTTGTTGAGTCTAGAACAAAAAAGTTTTGAGTCTTAGGATGATATATATCGGAGAGTAGGATTCTTTTTACTCCTCAGTCCCTTCGTCGCTCTGGTGAGGCCTCCTGACGTAGATGTTTTGACTCTTCTCTCCTCAAATTTCACTAATTTTTTTTAGGATCACGCGGGTATCTTGGAATCGTTCCGATGGTTTTGTGATGAGAACATTGTTCTTGGTGCCTCCTGACATTTAGGGGTTGTGGCAGTGTCCCAGGGAGTTGAGCTCCGAGGTGTTGTCATCACAATTTTATCGTTGCAGTTCTGGAATACCTGAGTTTCTCCGACATCGAAAATCTCTTTTATGCAGTTGTTGGTGAGATCACCTCGACGCCACCCAGTACTGGGGCGGGAGTTCGGGAGTATTGCCATAACTCGTATAACTGATGCTTTTCGAAGGTTGAGGTACACGATTTCCGAAGGTTTCTTGGTTATGTGTTGATGGATGGATACAGCTGGATCTAGGGATTGCTAGTTTGGGTGATATATTTTGTGTCCCCTGTATCCCCAACACCAGATTGCATAACCAGAAAGTTTCAGGAGTTTATAGGTGGGATTCAAGTAGCTCTTAGCATTTCTTCCCGCAGATATTTGGTTTATGATTGGGTAATCCTTACCATTTATTTGTTCCAGTTGCACCCTGTTATTTTATTCATCAACCCTTTATCAAGTGGCTTCTCACCTTAATGGAAGTGTGATGATTTACTATGGAATTCATTCGTTCATCCTCGTTTGAATGTTTATTGTGAAGACTACACGTTGCAATTTCTATCCGTTGACTCAATTTGCCTATCTGTCTATCAAGATGCTAACGGATGTCACCCTCTTCAGGGTGGCTCCGCCAACGCGTCAGAATCCGGAACGCAATGAGGGGAGTCAGGCGAACCCTCCGCCATCACCTCCGCCTCTGGAGGCATGGCAAGCTATCATGGCAGCCACCAATGCCAATGCTCGGATGATTTTGCAACTCTTGCAAGAGCGCACCCAAGGGCAAGGCAACCAAGGAAATCAAGGCCAAGGCAATAATCAGCCTCACTTTGCTACCCTCAACAAGTTCCTCGCAAATCAGCCGAAGTGTTTGAGCTACTGTGCCGAGGCCACAGACGCTGATGATTGGCCCGTGGACATCAACAAGCATTTTGAATGTAGCAATGTCAGGCCTGAGGACTTTGTCATGTTCGCTTCTTTTCAACTCAAGGATCAAGCTGCCGAGTGGTATCAACAATACAAAGATTCCAGAGGAGGTTGTGTGATTACCTGGGATGATTTCCGCCGAGACTTCAAAGCTCACCACATTCCACAAAGTGTTGTTGAGAGCAAGCGTGAGGAGTTCCGCAGTCTCAAGCAAGGCAGCATGTCCGTGTATCAATACATTACCCAGTTTCAGAAACTCGCTCGCTTCGCTAAGCAAGACGTTCCTGATGAAAAGAGCATGATCTATCAATTCAGAGGTGGCCTCAGAGAAGATCTGCAATTACCTCTCGTGCTTTTTGAGCCGACCAAGTATGATGATTTCTACAATATGGCACTGAAGCAAGAGGCTGCTCGGCTCAAGTGTGAGGCTTCTAAGAAGAGAGTTAGGGACGCAGTTCAGTCTTCCTCTTCCTCACTAGTGGCTGCTAAGCAACAGAAGTTCTGGTTGCCTCCTCCTCCTCCGTTTCGTCAGCCTTTCCAGCAGAAGAACAAAGGTGGCCATGGATCTTCCCACCCACCCAACCCTGGCTATCAGAACAAGTCTCAGAATCAAGCTCCAAAGTCGAATGCTCCTTATCATCGTCCACTCTCAGAGGTGACTTGCAACAAGTGTCGGTAGAGAGGTCACTATGCTAACAAGTGCTTCAACCAAAGGCGCCTTCCACCTCCTCCTCCTGTGAGATCTTCCAGCAATGCAGTGGTCAAGCATAATCCCAAGTTTGCAAAGGTCAACATGACGAACGCAGCTCAGGCAGAGGACTCTTCAGAAGTGATAATGGGTAATCTTCCTGTTAACGATTTTCCTGCAAAAGTTCTTTTTGACACTGGCGCATCGCTTAGTTTCATCTCAAGACCATTTGCATCTAAGCATGAGTTGCAGTTCCAATTGCCTAGAACGTTAGCAGTTGTCTCTCCGGGCAAATGCATGAACGCAAGCTACATGGTTCCGGATGTTTCCATCAAGATGGGGGACTATAAATTTCTGTCTAAGCCAATTGTCCTTGGTGACTCGGATATTGATCTAATTCTCGGGATGGACTGGCTTTCTAAGCACAAGGCTCAACTTGATTGTGCTGCCAGGGAAATTAAATTGACACACTCTTTTGAGGATGTTATCATTTATGCCGCTCGTGATGAAACCATTCAATTATTTTCTCTCAATGAGAAGGGCGAGCTAGACGCAATTTCTCAAATTCCAGTCGTTTGTGAGTACCAAGACGTCTTTCCAGAAGAGCTTCCGGGTATGCCTCCTCAGCGGCCAGTCGAGTTCGTTATCGATCTTGAGCCCGGCACGGAACCCGTTTGCAAGCGTCCTTACAAGCTTGGACCCAAGGAGCTGAAGGAATTGAAGAAACAACTCGATGAACAAGAGTGTTTGGGTCTGATCAGACCGAGTTCATCTCCATGGGGTTGTGGTGTTCTTTTTGTCCAGAAGAAGGATGGCACGGACCGACTTTGTGTCGACTACCGTCCATTGAACAAGAAGACTATAAAGAACAAGTATCCACTTCCCAACATCAATGAGCTATTCGAGCAACTTAAAGGTGCTAAAGTCTTCTCCAAGCTTGACCTTCGAATGGGTTATCATCAGATTCGCATTCGTGAAGAAGATATTCCCAAGACAGCATTCAGAACAAGCTTTGGTTCTTCTGAATATGCTGTCATGTCTTTCGGCCTTGTCAATGGTCCTCCAACATTCTCTCGAATGATGAACTTCATCTTCAACCCCTATACCAATGAATTCGTGCTGGTGTATCTCGATGATATTTTGGTCTTCTCCCAGAATAAGAAGGATCATGCCAAACATTTGCGATTGGTGCTCGACAAGCTCAGAGAGTATCAATTCTATGCGAAGTTTTCCAAATGTGAGTTTTGGCTTGATGAAGTTCTTTACCTTGGTCATATCATCTCTGCCAAGGGCATCGCTGTTAATCCCGAGAAGGTGTCTGCAATTGTGAATTGGGAACCTCCTCAGAATGTCAAGCAGCCCCGCAGTTTCCTTGGTCTTGCAAGCTATTGCCGAAGATTCGTTGAGAATTTCTCTAAGATTGCAAAGCCTCTTTCCAACCTCCTCCAGAAGCATGTGAAGTATGTCTGGACTCCTGAGTGTGACGTTGCTTTCAACACTCTCAAAGAGAAACTCGTCACACCTCCTGTCTTGACTCCTCCTGACGAATCCAAGCCATTCGAAGTTTTTTGTGATGCTTCTCTTCAAGGTCTCGGTGCTGTGTTAATGCAAGAGAAGAAAGTTGTGGCCTATACCTCTCGTCAGTTGAAGCCCAACGAAAAGAACTACCCCAGTCATGATCTTGAGTTGGCGGCAGTTGTCCATGCATTAATAACATGGAGACATCTCTTGTTGGGAAGAAAAGTGGATATATTCACCGATCACAAGAGTCTCAAGTACATCTTCACTCAGCCCAACCTCAACCTCAGGAAAACTCGATGGGTCGAAATGATTCAAGAGTACAATCCGAGTATTGAATATACTCCAGGCAAGGCCAACGTCATTGCAGATGCTTTGAGCAGGAAGGCTTATTGCAACAGTTTAATTCTCAAGCCCTTCCAACCGGACCTTTGCGAAGCTTTCCGCAAACTGAATCTCCAAGTTGTTCCTCAAGGCTTTCTTGCCAACCTCCTAGTCTCTCCTACTTTGGAAGATCAAATTCATGAGGCACAACTCCTGGATACCATGGTGAAGAAGGTGAAACGTGGTATCGACAAGGGTATTTTCAAATACAAGTGCTATCGCATTGATGACCGTGACACTTTATTCTTCGAGGACCGGATTGTGGTTCCTAAAGGTGATCTAAGGAAAGTCATTATGAACGAGGTGCACAATTCTCTTCTTTCCATTCATCCTGGAAGTACGAAGATGTACCATGACCTCAAGCAGTCGTATTGGTGGACTCGAATGAAGCGAGAAATCGCTCAATTCGTGAACGAATGTGATGTCTGTCGAAGGGTGAAAGCAGAACACCAACGACCAGCTGGTCTCCTCCAACCTCTTGCTATTCTAGAATGGAAGTTTGATCATATCAAAATGGACTTCGTGACTGGATTTCCTAAGTCCAAGCGCAGAAATGATGCTATCTTCGTTGTCATCAACAAGCTTACTAAAGTGGCTCATTTCCTTCCAATCAAAGAATCTACCACAGCAGCTCTGTTGGCAGAGCTATACACCTCCAGTATTGTCTCCTTGCACGGCATTCCACAATTGATATCTTCAGATCGTGGAAGCATCTTCACTTCTAAGTTCTGGGACTCCTTCCAGAAGGCCATGGGCACCAACATTCGTTTCAGCACAGCTTTCCATCCTCAAACTAGTGGCCAAGTCGAGCGAGTCAATCAAATCCTTGAAGATATGCTCAGGGCTTGTGTCATTTCGTTTGGCATGAAGTGGTAAGATTGCCTCCCATATGCCGAGTTCTCCTACAACAATAGCTTCCAAGCAAGTTCGGGCAAGGCCCCATTCGAGATTCTATATGGCAGAAAGTGCCGTACTCCTCTCAATTGGTCACAGACTGGTGAACGCCAACTTCTTGGCAATGACTTAATCACAGAGGCTGAAGAAATGTGTAAAGTCATCCGTGAGAATCTCAAAGCCGCGCAATCACGCCAGAAGAGTTACGATGATAGCAAGCACCGTGACTTGGCTTTCGAGATCGGAGACCATGTCTACCTCCGCGTCTCTCCAATGAAAGGCACTCGTTGCTTCGGTATCAAAGGGAAGCTTGCCCCTAGATACGTGGGTCCTTTCAAGATCATTGGCAAAAGAGGCGACCTCGCCTATCAACTTGAGCTTCCCTCCAACTTCGCGAACGTGCACGATGTGTTCCACGTGTCACAGCTTCGCAAGTGCTTCAAGACTCCTGAGCGCACCATAAACTTCGAAGGGATTGACCTCCAAGAAGATCTGTCTTATCATGAGCACCCCGTTGCTATTCTTGAAGAAACTGAGCGCAAGACTCACAACAAGTCAATCAAATTCCTGAAAGTGAAGTGGTCGCACCATTCCGACCAAAAAGCCACCTGGGAACGCGAGGACCACCTCCGTTCCGAATATCCGGAGTTCTTTCAGTCCTAGACCTCGGGACGAGATCCTCTCGTAGCGGTGGAGTGTTGTAACACCCCGGATGTAACTTTCCATATTTGTAACTCCAACATTTGCCATTTTCGGCTATGTGTTATGATATTCCCTCCGTGATCGGGTTTTGCCTCTCGTTTTGCATTTTGTTCATGTCATGCATCTCATATCATGTCATCATGTGCATCTCATTTGCATACGTGTTCGTCTCATGCATCCGAGCATTTCCCCGTTGTCCGTTTTGCAATCCGGCACTCCCACATGCACCAGCGCACCCCTCTTGTTTCTTTTCGTGAGCGGGTGTTAAACGTTCTCGGAATGGACCGAAGTTTGCCAAGTGGCCTTGGTACACCACCGGTAGACCACCTGTCAAGTTTCGTTCCATTTGGAGGTCGTTTGATGCTCCAACGGTTAACCGGGTAACCGCAAAGGCCTTTTGTGTGTTGCAGCCAAACACCCCTCCAAACAGCCCAATAACCCATCTAAGCCCCCTCCATGCTCTCGGTCATTCGATCACGATCGTGTGGGCGAAAACCGTACTCCATTTGGAGTCTCCAAGCTCCCTCTACCTATAAATAGGTGACCCCCCCCCGGAATTTTCGCGCAGATCAACCCTAACCCCTTCCCCTCTCCGCAGCCAGACGTGTCCGTCCCGCGCCGGACAGACCCGCGCCGCCGCCCGCAGCCAATCAGGCTGCGCCACCTGTCACCGCCGCAACCCACCACCGCGTGGCCCGCCGAGCCCATCGCCGGCCCTGCGGGCTCGTACGCCGCCGCCCGCGCCCGCGTCTCCACCCCGCGCCCGCCGCCGCCGCCTCCCCGCGGATCCCGCGCCTCCGCCGCCGCCCAGGCCACCGCCGACCGCCGCCGCTCCGCGCTCCATCGCCGGCGCGCCCGCACCCGAGCCGGCGAGCTCCCGCGCCACTCCGGCGACGCCGTCCCCGCCGCCCGAAGCCCTCGCCGGATCCGGCGCCTCCTCCCTCTCCGGTGCCTCCCCGAGCTCTCTCCGGCCATTTCTCCGGCGAGCCGCCGCTGCCTCGGTTCGCGTGCCACGGAACCCTAGATCGAGGTTGACCCCGAAATTTCCTCCAAGTCTTTTTCTGTCACTTTATGTTGCCCTGTTCATCGCATCATATATCATTACATACTGCTCCGTTTCATGCGTGTGATATATCAAAATGTTCATCACGAGATACTCTTCATTTTGTTCCATTGTGCCATGATCGTTTCTGTCTATCTTGATGCCCAAATCCCTGGTGCAAAAGTGCTATATGATGTTTACTGCTGTTACTTATCAGAACTTGATGTTTTGTTATTTTTGTTGCATTTGATGTGTGCATCTTATGGGCATGAGCTCTACAGTTGTGTTGATCTATGCCATGCCATCTTTACATAGGTGTATCACATGTATTTTTGTGATCTATGTGGTGACTAGCACAAGCATGCAAACTAGGCTTCGTGATGTTTCTGTTTTTAGGGACTTAGGTTTTTGCCAAGTCTTTTACCTGCTGTTATTTTGTTGCCATGTATCCATGTGGCTACAGTGAGATCCATGCTTCTTTTGGGTATGTTCAGTAAGGATGTTTTGTATATATAGTTGTGCTCTATCCATCCATGCCCCTTTTTGCAATTATGGAGTGCCCTAGTATGTCTTAATCTTGATCTACTTTTGCTACAAAATGTTCCTGGCAGAATGTTAACGTGATATTCAATTTTGCCAAGGTTGTTGTAGTTGATCTATACATTCTATGAACTTGCTCTTGCCATGGTTAGCTTCATGAACATGCCATATTGCTGTAGGTATGCTTGTTTTGTCATGCATTGCTCTGTAATGAGTGCATCAAGCTCACCAAGATGCCCTCATAATGTCTGTTTCTGCCATGCTCTGTTTTCTGCCAAGTCTGAAACCTGTTAACGAAACTTGCTATGTTTACATGGGTGCCATCATATCTTCTGGTCCTTTTTGGCTCATGGTCATTAAGGGACTTTTGTTCTATGCATTTAGTAGATTCATGCCATGTCTTGTTTTGCTATGATAAGTTCCTGTAGCATGTGTTTTTCTTGCTCTGAACATGGCTACCTGATGCTGTTTCAGCCATGTTCAGTATTTTCACCAAGTCTGTGAAGCTGATGTATTTTGCACTTTTGCCATGCTTGTTTGAACCTGTTATATTGTGATCTAGCCGTAGCTCAGTGTTCATCTTTTGTCAAGAATCTCCTGTAGATCACTGCCATATGCTTTTCTGTTATGTTGGGGTGCTCTAGCATAGTTACTTGATGTATTCTAAGTGCTATCATGCTGTTAATCGCAGAATCGTGTCATTCTTATTTTGCTCGCCATTTGAAAACCGTGCATCCGTTTCCGGTGATCTTTATATCGATTTCGACCGAAATCATCTCATCTTTACAGTGGCATACTTGGTTTGCCAAGTTGATGCCTTGTTCATCCTTTTTCTTCCGGAGCACGCATATGCATCGCATATCACATCTCGCATATCATGCATGTATTGCACCATATTGCTTGTGCATTTCCCGTGATTGATTGTGGTTCCATTGCTTGTGTTATTGCTGTGGGTAGAGCCGGGAGACGAGTTCGTGAACGAGGAACGTGTTGAGTACGCTTACGAGGATCAAGCTTTCGACAACTCTGAGAACCTTGCAGGCAAGATGACCATACCCTCGAAATCACTTCTATCTTTGCTTTGCTAGTTGTTCGTTCTATTGCTATGCTGCGCTACCTACCACTTGCTATCTCATGCCTCCCATATTTCCATGTCAAGCCTCTAACCATCCTTTCCTAGCAAACCGTTGTTTGGCTAAGTTACCGCTTTTGCTCAGCCCTTCTTATAGCGTTGCTAGTTGCAGGAGAAGTTGAAGTTGGTTCCATGTTGGAACATGGTTTTTTGGCATATCACAATATCTCTTATTTAATTAATGCATCTATATATTTGGTAAAGGGTGGAAGGCTCGGCCTTATGCCTAGTGTTTTGTTCCACTCTTGCCGCCCTAGTTTCCGTCATACCGGTATTATGTTCCTTGAGTTTGCGTTCCTTACGTGGTTGGGTGATTTATGGGACCCCCTTGACAGTTTGCCTTGAATAAAACTCCTCCAGCAAGGCCCAACCTTGTTTTTACCATTTGCCACCTAAGCCTTCTTCCCTCGGGTTTTCGCGAGCCCGAGGGTCATCTTTATTTTAAACCCCCGGGCCAGTGCTCCTCTGAGTGTTGGTCCAACCCGTCAGTCGCCGGTGGCCACCAGGGGCAACTCTGGGCTCGGAAGCTTGGACAATCCGGTGTGCCCTGAGAACGAGATATGTGCAGCTCCTATCGGGATATGTCGGCACATTGGGCGGCTTTGCTGGTCTTGTTTTACCATTGTCGAAATGTCTTGTAAACCGGGATTCCGAGACTGATCGGGTCTTCCCGGGAGAAGGTTTATCCTTCGTTGACCGTTAGTGCTTATAATGGGCTAAGTTGGGACACCCCTGCAGGGTATTATCTTTCGAAAGCCGTGCCCGTGGTTATGAGGCAGATGTGAATTTGTTAATGTCCGGTTGTAGAGAACTTGACACTTGACTTAATTAAAATACATCCACCGTGTGTGTAGCCGTAATGGTCTCTTTTCGGCGGAGTCCGGGAAGTGAACATGGTTCGGGTTATGAATGAACGTAAGTAGTTTCAGGATCACTTCTTGATCATTTTCTAGCTTCGCGACCATTGCATTGCTTCTCTTCTCGCCCTCTTTTGCGTATGTTAGCCACCATATATGCTTAGTGCTTGCTGCAGCTCCACCTCATTACCCCATCCTTTCCTACAAGCTTAAATAGTCTTGATCTCGCGGGTGTGAGATTGTTGAGTCCTCGTGACTCACAGGTTCTACCAAAACAGTTGCAGGTGCCGACGATACCAGTGCAGATGACGCAACCGAGCTCAAGTGGGAGTTCGATGAGGAACGTGGTCGTTACTATGTTTCGTTTCCTGATGATCAGTAGTGGAGCCCAGTTGGGACGATCGGGGATCTAGCATTTGGGGTTATCTTGTTTTCATTTGGATTTGATCGTAGTCGGTCTATGTGTGGATTTTGGATGATGTATTAATTAAATTATGTATTGTGTGAAGTGGCGATTGTAAGCCAACTCTCGTTATCCCATTCTTGTTCATTACATGGGATTGTGTGAAGATGACCCTTCTTGCGACAATACCTACAATGATGTTATGCCTCTAAGTCGTGCCTCGACACGTGGGAGATATAGCCGCATCATGGGCGTTACAAAGATGTTAGGAAGGAGCCTTGCAAGAGAAGTAGGAGCTGCGCTGAGCCTCTTCAACCTGCTAAGGTAAGTCACTTTATGCAACTCAACAGTTCAATTCCTTATTTGTTTCAGGCATAGTTAATTTTCTCTTTTCAATTGCTTTATTTGTCCTCAGTTAGTGAGATGCCCAAATAATCATGCCTGATGTTCGGTACTTGTATCACTATTAGTTGACATAATTAAAGGCCTTACCATTTAATTACTCTGCCGAAGTGTGCCTGAAGCTTTGAAGTCTATTAACCAACTATTATTGCATGAGGCTCACAATCTAGTTTATACTACGCTAATGATTGCATAGTTTTGCCTGCTGTAGTATGTTTGTATGAAACCCTCTGCTGTTCATTATGCTCCCTAAGACTTTAATTGAGGCACAGAATGGCCAACTGCTTGCTTACTTATAAGCAGCGTCCTGTCTAAATTTGTAACTTGTCTGTGTTTTCGATTGGGCCCCAACATCATGCTCCTCTGGTGAGCTAAGAGGGATTTCTGTATGCAGGCTGCACAAACTATCTTTTTTATAATTTTTAAAATATCACCTGCTTAGGCTTCATGACGTGTAACATTTTTTTTGAAAGTGACGTGTAACATTATTGTTAGTCCTGTTTTGCCATGTAGTACAAAATAGTGTCTTGTTCGTTTCACTGTTGTAACTATATTTTTGCCCTAGTCATGTGTACTTACAAAAACGTTTCAGGATGAAGTGACATGAACACAAAGATCTGCGAGCAGTGCGGCATGGCCGTTACCGAATGATTATGGATTGGAATTGGAATGTGCTGATGTTCTCGAGCATCAACTAGAGGTGGCAAGACAACGTGTACATGATTGTCAACGTATAATCAACAAGTTGAGACTGGACATGCAGGTATTACATGCAGGAGTCAAAAAATGAAACAAGACACTGAGGTAACCATGAAGGAATTGGAGATTTTGCAGACTGAAATTTGTGCTATCTGAATCCGGCCAATCCTATTTTCTGAAGAGATTATAGTTCAAATGGAGTTAAGTTGATGCGCGTCCATGATGTATGAGCTGTATTTGCCCAGTGTATGTAATTTGCTGTTTGTGTATGCTTTATTATCACCTGTGCCAAACCATAATGCCCAGTGGGTATAATCGGCTGTAATTTATTTATTGTATAGTGTAGGATTATTCTACCTTTCTATGCCTAGATCTCTTTGTTGTATAGTATTGAGTAGGATAATTCTTTGAATATGCTATATCGTTCAAACGGGGGCCAACTCGCCCGACCATGGCCCTTCACGGGCCGTCGGATCCATGGGCCTTCTACGTCTCGTAGGATCCATGGGCCTTCTACGTCTCGTAGGATCCATGGGCCTTCTACGTCTCGTAGGATCCATGGGCCTTGTACGTCTCGTAGGATCCATGGGCCTTCTACGTCTCATCGGATCCATGGGCCGCCGACTCATTTATGGGTCTTGTACGGGCCTTTAATGGGCCGTAGACGGGCCTTTAATGGAAATCGTACGTTTTATGGGCTGACCATAACGGGTCGTTAATAGGCCGTATTTGGTGATGCTATGAAAATGGCCCAATAGACTAACTGTCCACAAACGGGCCGACTGTAACGACGGGCTGAATTTGGCCCACAAGCAGAAAATGACAGTAACGGGCCGTAAGTAACCGAATGCTGCAAATGAGCCCAAGAATAAATGGGCCCTCAGAAGGCTGAAAGTTAACTAGGGCTGGAAACGACCCAATGGAATAACGGGCCGTTAATGGGTATAAAGTGATACACTGTTCATTACGGGCCAGTTTCACCACGGGCCGTTAATGGGTGTAAAGTAATACACTGTTCATTACGGGCCAATTTCAGCACGGGCCGCTAATGGGCCAAGAGTTACAAAGGGCCTCATATGGGCCGAAAGACGTCATGGGCTATACATGGGCCATAAGTGAAAACGGGCTGGAATCATATTGGATGGCCCAGATGACGCTACTGGGCCTAATTCGGATAGGGCATAACAGGCCTTGGGTTAGCGGGCTGTAAATGGGCTATATGCGAACATGCCGTTAAGAGGCTTTCCATGGGCCGGCCCGCCAGCTTTTGACCAAGTCAAACGGGCCGGCCTTTTCACAGGAATGGGCCACTGTTGGGCTGTGCCATGTGTCGACGTATCATAGGCGCCTTCTGTCCAGTGAGTGGATGACATCTGTCCCAATGATGAGCCGACACGTGTTTCCTCTAGCCAATGATGATTTTACACGTGGAAAATCCCCATTGGTCGGGGCTGTTAACGGGTTATCGGATCCAAAACCTGACCCGATAGCTTAACGTCGTTCCGTTATGGTGGATGCCACGTGTCGGTCACCCTTGACGAAAGCACTTCTGTGACGCGCGATTTATCGTCATGGAAGTGGACACTTCCGTGATGATAATTTTGGTAATGTCATGGAACACTTCTACGACAGCACAGGTATGACTATCTTGATTCTGTCATAAATTTGTCATGGATGTACATGCATGACAAAAAACACGACCTACTATGACAAACACGTATCATCACGG
Organism: Aegilops tauschii subsp. strangulata; assembly: GCF_002575655.3. Taxonomy (NCBI): domain Eukaryota; kingdom Viridiplantae; phylum Streptophyta; class Magnoliopsida; order Poales; family Poaceae; genus Aegilops; species Aegilops tauschii. The sequence continues at coordinate 395,713,311 of NC_053035.3, forward strand.
AAGTGTTTTTTTTGTAGTGACACCACAGCCGAACCAGTGAACCCTCGTACTCCTCTCCGCGCGGGCTTCCACTGCCGCCTCTCCCCCGGCTCCGCGTCGTCCCCTTCCTAGGCCTCGCCATCGTCCACCGCCCTGGTGCTCTCGGCGCGGCGTGGTCAATGTGGTCAAGGAACGACTTCCATCGGAAGAGTACTGTCGTGGAGAGGCTGACAGCTGGGTCCACGACCGCAGCAAGGAAGTGCCTCCTTATTACGCGCAAAATAATTATTCCTCCACCTGACAGCGGGGACCCACGGGACGAGCCACCGTATTTCACAAAAAAAACATTTCTCCCTGATTGCTGGGACCCACCAGCTACATCTTCGCATGCCAGGAAGTGAGTCCGGGCAAAAAGCAAAAAAAAATTGATTCGCCCCCCTGACTGCTGGGACCCACCAGCTACATCTTCGCAGGCAAGGAAGTGCCTGACAGTCGGGACCCACCTGGTCGAAGCATATGTAGCATTGTCATTCTGGTCGCGAATGTGTACGTACATACTGGTCGATGTAGAGGCGCGCACGTGTCGTAGTAGAGGCGCGCACGTAGCATGTACACGTACGTACAGCGGCCAGGGTGCAAAAAAGTAAATACGGCCATGTACGTGCATACGGGCAGGGTCTCGAACGCCTACTCACGCATACGTACGACCAGGGCTCGTGTACATGGCTGGGTCGAAACGGAGAAACAACGTCGTCGTCGTGTTCATGGTGAGCCAACCAGCTGGGTCGGAACAGAATGCGTCGTCGTGTTCATCGGGAGGGCTTGGAGGGAAAAACCGATGGAAACGAGGCCTGGCATACCACAGAACGGAGGAAACGGCCTTGTGTTCGACCGGCCATGTTCGAAACGGGATCCTGTTCATCTAGAGGGGTCTGGCGTACCACAAAACGGAGGAAACGGACCTCCTACGGTCGAAATGGGGGTCCTGTTGATCGGGAGGGGTGTGGCGTACCGCAAAACAGAGGAAACAGACTTGTGTTGGAGCGCTACGGTCGAAACGGGGGTCCTGTTCATCGGGAGGGGTGTGGCGTACCGCAAAACGGGACTCCACGAGATACTGTTCATCTCCACCGTCGACCCCCTCCAGCCTCCACGGGCTACTGTTCATCCACCGTCGACCTCCTCCAGCCTCCACCTGCGACTGTTCATCCAGTCTCCACCGCGCGCTACTCCACCGGCTACTATTCAACCAGCCCTCTCCACGGGCTCCTGTTCTGTTGGAAATATGCCCTAGAGGCAACAATAAAATGGTTATTATTGTATTTCCTTGTTCATGATAATTGTCTGTTGTTCATGCTATAATTGTATTAACTGGAAACCGTAATACATGTGTGAATACATAGACCACAACATGTCCCTAGTAAGCCTCTAGTTGACTAGCTCGTTGATCAATAGATGGTTATGGTTTCCTGACCATGGACATTGGATGTCATTGATAACGGGATCACATCATTAGGAGAATGATGTGATGGACAAGACCAATCCTAAGCATAGCACAAGATCGTGTAGTTCGTTTGCTAGAGCTTTTCTAATGTCAAGTATCATTTCCTTAGACCATGAGATTGTGCAACTCCCGGATACCGTAGGAATGCTTTGGGTGTACCAAACGTCACAACGTAACTGGGTGGCTATAAAGGTGCACTACAGGTATCTCCAAAAGTGTCTGTTTGGTTGGCACGAATCGAGACTGGGATTTGTCACTCCGTATGACGGAGAGGTATCTCTGGGCCCACTCAGTAATGCATCATCATAATGAGCTCAATGTGACTAAGGAGTTAGCCACGGGATCATGCGTTACGGTACGAGTAAAGTGACTTGCCGGTAACGAGATTGAACAAGGTATTGGGATACCGACGATCGAATCTCGGGCAAGTAACGTACCGATTGACAAAGGGAATTGTATACGGGATTGATTGAATCCTCGACATCGTGGTTCATCCGATGAGATCATCGTGGAACATGTGGGAACCAACATGGGTATCTAGATCCCGCTGTTGGTTATTGACCGGAGAGTCGTCTCGGTCATGTCTGCATGTCTCCCGAACCCGTAGGGTCTACACACTTAAGGTTCAGTGACGCTAGGGTTGTAGAGATATTAGTATGCGGAAATCCGAAAGTCGTTCGGAGTCCCGGATGAGACCCCGGACGTCATGAGGAGTTCCGGAATGGTACGGAGGTAAAGATTTATATATGGGAAGTCCTATTTTGGCCACCGGAAAATGTTCGGGATTTTTCGGTATTGTACCAGGAAGGTTCTAGAAGGTTCCAAAGTGGGGCCCACCTGCATGGGGGGACCCACATGAACGTGGGTAGTGGGGGCAAGGCCCCACACCCCTGGTCAAGGCGCACCAAGATCCCATCTTAGAAGGAATAAGATTATATCCCGAAGGGATAAGATCAAGATCCCTAAAAAAGGGGGATAACAATCGGTGGGGAAGGGAAATGATGGGATTTCTTTCCCCCACCTTTGCCAACGCCCCAATGGACTTGGAGGGCAAGAAACCAGCCCCTCCACCCCTGTACATAGTGGGGAGGGGCATGGGAGCAGCACCCCAAGCCCTGGCGCCTCCCTCCCTCCCGTGACACCTCTTCCTCCCCGCTTGCGCTTGGCGAAGCCCTGCCGGGATCCCGCTACTTCCACCACCACGCCGTCGTGCTGTTGGATCTCCATCAACTTCTCCTCCCCCCTTGCTGGATCAAGAAGGAGGAGACGTCCCCGCTCCGTACGTGTGTTGAACGCAGAGGTGCCGTCCGTTCGGCGCTAGGATCATCGGTGATTTGGATCACGACGAGTACGCTCCATCAACCCCGTTCTCTTGAACGCTTCCGCGCACGATCTACAAGGGTATGTAGATGCACTCCCCTCTCTCTTGTTGCTAGCATCTCCTAGATTGATCTTGGTGACACGTAGGAAAATTTTGAATTTCTGCTACGTTCCCCAACAGTGGCATCATGAGCCAGGTCTATGCGTAGATTCTATGCACGAGTAGAACACAAAGTAGTTGTGGGCGATGATTTGTTCAATTTGCTTGCCGTTACTAGTCTTATCTTGATTCGGCGGCATTGTGGGATGAAGCGGCCCGGACCGACCTTACACATACTCTTGCGTGAGACAGGTTCCACCGACTGACATGCGCTTGATGCATAAGGTGGCTAGCGGGTGTCTGTCTCTCCCACTTTAGTTGGATCAGATTCGATGAAAAGGGTCCTTATGAAGGGTAAATAGCAATTGGCATATCACAGTTGTGGCTTTTGCGTAGGTAAGAAACGTTCTTGCTAGAAACCCATAGCATCCACGTAAAACATGCAACAACAATTAGAAGACGTCTAACTTGTTTTTGCAGGGTATGCTATGTGATGTGATATGGCCAAAAGGATGTGATGAATTATATATGTGATGTATGAGATTGATCATGTTCTTGTAATAGGAATCACGACTTGCATGTCGATGAGTATGACAATCGGCAGGAGCCATAGGAGTTGTCTTAATTTATTGTATGACCTGCGTGTCAATGAAAACGCCATGTAATTACTTTACTTTATTGCTAACCGTTAGCCATAGTAGTAGAAGTAATAGTTGGCGAGACAACTTCATGAAGACACGATGATGGAGATCATGGTGTCATGCTGGTGACGAAGGTGATCATGCCGCGCCTCGAAGATGGAGATCAAAGGCGCAAGATGATATTGGCCATATCATGTCACTTTATGATTTGCATGTGATGTTTGTCATGTTTACATCTTATTTGCTTAGAACGACGGTAGCATAAATAAGATGATCCCTCACTAAAATTTCAAGAGATGTGTTCCCCCTAACTGTGCACCGTCGCGAAGGTTCGTTGTTTCGAAGCACCACGTGATGATCGGGTGTGATAGATTCTAACGTTCGCATACAACGGGTGTTGACGAGCCTAGCATGTACAGACATGGCCTCGGAACACAAGCAAAACACTTAGGTTGACTTGACGAGCCTAGCATGTACAGACATGGCCTCGGAACACAAGAGACCGAAAGGTCGAACATGAGTCGTATAGTAGATACGATCAACATGGAGATGTTCACCGATGATGACTAGTCCGTCTCACGTGATGATCGGACACGGCCTAGTCGATTCGGATCATGTATCACTTAGATGACTAGAGGGATGTCTATCTAAGTGGGAGTTCATTAAATAATCAGATGAACTTAATTATCATGAACATAGTCAAAAGGTCTTTGCAAATAATGTCGTAGCTTACGCTTTAGTTCTACTAAGATATGTTCCTAGAGAAAATTTAGTTGAAAGTTGATAGTAGCAATTATGCGGACTGGGTCCGTAAACTGAGGATTGTCCTCATTGCTGCACAGAAGGCTTATGTCCTTAATGCACCGCTCGGTGTGCTGAACCTCGAGCGTCGTTTGTGGATGTTGCGAACATCTGTCATACACGTTTTGATGACTACGTGATAGTTCAGTGCGTAATGTTGAACGGTTTAAAATTGTGGCACCAAAGACGGTTTTGAAACGTCGCAGAACATATGAGATGTTCCAAAGACTGAAATTGGGATTTCAGACTAGTGCCCACATCAAGAGGAATGAGACCTCTGACAAGTTTCTTAAGCCTGCAAACTAAGGGAGAAAAGCTCAATCTTTGAGCATGTGCTCAGATTGTCTGAGTACTACAATCACTTGAATCGAGTGGGAGTTAATCTTCCAGATGAGATAGTGATGGTTCTCCATAGTCACTGCCACCAAGCTATTAGAGCTTCATGATGAACTATAACATATCAGGGATAGACATGATGATCCTTGAGCAACTCGCTATGTTTGACACCGCGAAAGTAGAAATCAAGTAGGAGCATCAATTGTTGATGGTTAGTAAAACCACTAGTTTTTAGAAGGGCAAGGGCAAGAAGGGATACTTCATGAAACGGCAAATCAGTTGCTGCTCTAGTGAAGAAACCCAAGGTTGAACCCAAACCCGAGACTAAGTGCTTCTGAAATGAGGGGAACGGTCACTGAAGCAGAACTACCCTAGATACTTCGTAGATGAGAAGGTTGGCAAGGTCGACAGAAGTATATTGGATATACATTATATTAATGTGTACTTTACTAGTACTCCTAGTAGCACCAGGGTATTAGATACCGGTTCGGTTGCTAAGTGTTAGTAACTCGAAATAAAAGCTGCGGAATAAACGGAGACTAGCTAAAGGTGAGATGACGATATGTGTTTCCAAGGTTGATGTGATCAAGCATCGCATGCTCCCTCTACCATCGAGATTGGGGTTAAACCTGAATAATTGTTATTTGGTGTTTACGTTAAGCATAGACATGATTGGATTATGTTTATCGCAATACGGTTATTCATTAAAGGAGAATAATGGTTACTCTGTCTATTTGAATAATACCTTCAATGGTCTTGCACCTAAAATGAATGGTTTATTGAATCTCGATCGTACTGATACACATGTTCATGCCAAAAGATATAAGATAGTAATGTAGTACCACATACTTGTGGCACTGCCACTTGAGTCATATTGGTATAAAACGCATGAAGAAGCTCCATGTTGATGGATCTTTGGACTCACTCGTTTTTGAAAATATTGAGACATGCGAACCATGTCTATTAGTATATATGCATGAAGAAAGTCAATACAGATGGATCATTTGGACTCACTTGATTTTGAATCACTTGAGACATGCAAATCATACCACATGGGCAAGATGACTGAAAGGCCTCGTTTTCAATAAGATGGAACAAGAGAGCAACTTGTTGGAAGTAATACATTTGATGTGTGCAGTCCAATGAGTGCTGAGGCACGCAGTGGATATCCTTATGTTCTTACTTCACAAATGATTTGAGTAGATGCTAAGAATATTTACTTGATGAAACACAAGTCTGAATTATTGAAAGGTTCAAGTAATTTCAGAGTGAAGTTGAAGATCGTCATGACAAGAGGATAAAATGTCTGTGATATGATCATAGAGATGAATATCTGAGTTACGAGTTTGGCACACAATTAAGAAATTGTGGAAATTGTTTCACGACTAATACCGCCTGGAACACCATATTGTGATGGTGTGTCCGAACATCATAACTGCACCCTATTGGATATGGTGCATACCATGATGTCTCTTATCAAATTACAACTATCGTTTATGGGTTAGGCATTAGAGACAACTGCATTCACTTTAAATAGGGCACCACGCAATTCCGTTGAGACGACACCATATGAACTATGGTTTAGAGAAACCTAAGCTGTCGTCTCTTAAAAGTTTGGGGCTGCGACGCTTATGTGAAAAAGTTTCAGGCTGATAAGCTCGAACCCAAAGCGGATAAATGCATCTTCATAGAATACCCAAAACATTTGGGTATACCTCCTATTTCAGATCTGGAAGCAATAGTGATTGTTTCTAGAAATGGGTCCTTTCTCGAGGAAAAGTTTCTCTCGAAAGAATTGAGTGGGAGGATGGTGGAGACTTGATGAGGTCATTGAACTGTCACTTCAACTAATGTGTAGCAGGGCACAGGAAGTTGTTCCTGTGGCACCTACACCAATTGAAGTGGAAGCTTATGATAGTGATCATGAAACTTCAGATCAAGTCACTACCAAACCTCATAGGATGACAAGGATGCGTACTACTTCAGAGTGGTACGTAATCCTGTCTTGGAAGTCATGTTGCTAGACAACAATGAACCAACGAGCTATGGAGAAGCGATGGTGGGCCCAGATTCCGACGAATGGCTTGAGGCCATAAAATCCGAGAGGATCCATGTATGAAAACAAAGTATAGACTTTGAAAGAACACTTGATGGTCGTAAGACTGTTGGGTACAGATGGATTTTAAAGAGAAGACAGACAATGATGGTAAGTGTCACCATTAAGAAAGCTCGACTTGTCGTTAAGATGTTTTCCGGCAAGTTCAAGGAGTTGACTACGATGAGACTTTCTCACTCGTAGCGATGCTAAGAGTCTGCTAGAATTATATTAGCAGTTACTGCATTATTTATGAAATCTTGCAGATAGGATGTCAAAACATTGTTTCCTCGACGATTTTCTTGAGGAAAGGTTGTATGTGATACAACCAGAAGGTTTTGTCAATCCTGAAAGATGCTAACAAGTATGCAAAGCTCCAGCAATCCTTCTAAGGATTGGAGTAAGCATCTCGGAGTTGGAATGAACGCTTTGATGAGATGATCAAAGATTTTGGGTTTATACAAGGTTCATGAGAAACTTGTATTTCCAAAGAAGTGAGTGGGAGCACTATAGAATTTTTGATGAATATATGTTGTTAACATATTGTTGATCAGAAATGATGTAGAATTTCTGGAGAGCATCCAGGGTTATTTGAAAAGTGTTTTTAATGGAAAACCTGGATTAAGCTACTTGAACATTGAGCATCAAGATCTAAGGATAGATCAAAAACGCTTAATAGTACTTTCAAATGAATACATACCGTGAAAAGATTTTGAAGGAGTTCAAAGTGGATCAGCAAAGAAGGAGTTCTTGGCTGTGTTACAAGGTGTGAGTATTGAGTAAGACTCAAGACCTGACCACGGCAGAAGAGAGAGAAAGGACGAAGGTCGTCCCCTATGCTTTAGACGTAGGCTCTACAGTATGCTATGTTGTGTACCGCACCTGAAGTGTGCCTTGCCATGAGTTAGTCAAGGGGTACAATAGTGATCCGGGAATGGATCACATGACAGCGGTCGAACTTATCCTTAGTATCTAGTGGACTAAGGAATTTTCTCTATTATGGAGGTGGTAAAACAGTTCGTCGTAAAGGGTTACGTCGATGCAAACTTTGACACTAATCCGGATGACTCTGAGTAGTAAACCGGATTCGTATAGTAGAGCAGTTATTTGGAATAGCTCCAAGTAGCGTGTGGTAGCTACATCTACAAGATGACATAGAGATTTGTAAAGCACACACGGATCTGAATGTTGCAGACCCGTTGACTAAAACCTCTCTCGTAAGCATAACATGATCAAACCCTAGAACTCATTGAGTGTTAATCACATGGTGATGTGGACTAGATTATTGACTCTAGTGAACTTTGAGTGTTAATCACATGGTGATGTGAACTAGATTATTGACTCTGGTCCAAGTGGGAGACTGTTGGAAATATGCCCTAGAGGCAATAATAAAATGGTTATTATTGTATTTCCTTGTTCATGATAATTGTCTGTTGTTCATGCTATAATTGTATTAACTGGAAACCGTAATACATGTGTGAATACATAGACCACAACATGTGCCTAGTAAGCCTCTAGTTGACTAGCTCGTTGATCAATAGATGGTTATGGTTTCCTGACCATGGACATTGGATGTCATTGATAACGGGATCACATCATTAGGAGAATGATGTGATGGACAAGACCCAATCCTAAGCATAGCACAAGATCGTGTAGTCCGTTTGCTAGAGCTTTTCTAATGTCAAGTATCATTTCCTTAGACCATGAGATTGTGCAACTCCCGGATACCGTAGGAATGCTTTGGGTGTACCAAACATCACAACGTAACTGGGTGGCTATAAAGGTGCACTACAGGTATCTCCGAAAGTGTCTGTTGGGTTGGCACGAATCGAGACTGGGATTTGTCACTCCGTATGACGGAGAGGTATCTCTGGGCCCACTCAGTAATGCATCATCATAATGAGCTCAATGTGACTAAGGAGTTAGCCACGGGATCATGCGTTACGGTACGAGTAAAGTGACTTGCCGGTAACGAGATTGAACAAGGTATTGGGATACCGACGATCGAATCTCGGGCAAGTAACGTACCGATTGTCAAAGGGAATTGTATACGGGATTGATTGAATCCTCGACATCGTGGTTCATCCGATGAGATCATCGTGGAACATGTGGGAGCCAACATGGGTATCCAGATCCCGCTGTTGGTTATTGACCGGAGAGTCGTCTCGGTCATGTCTGCATGTCTCCCGAACCCGTAGGGTCTACACACTTAAGGTTCGGTGATGCTAGGGTTGTAGAGATATTAGTATGCGGAAATCCGAAAGTCGTTCGGAGTCACGGATGAGATTCCGGACGTCACGAGGAGTTCCGGAATGGTCCGGAGGTAAAGATTTATATATGGGAAGTCCTATTTTGGCCACCGAGAAATGTTCGAGATTTTTCGGTATTGTACCGGGAAGGTTCTAGAAGGTTCCGAAGTGGGGCCCACCTGCATGGGGGGACCCACATGAACGTGGGTAGTGGGGGCAAGGCCCCACACCCCTGGTCAAGGCGCACCAAGATCCCACCTTAGAAGGAATAAGATCATATCCCGAAGGGATAAGATCAAGATCCCTAAAAAAGGGGGATAACAATCGGTGGGGAAGGGAAATGATGGGATTTCGTTCCCCCACCTTTGCCAACGCCCCAATGGACTTGGAGGGCAAGAAACCAGCCCCCTCCACTCCTATATATAGTGGGGAGGCGCATGGGAGCAGCACCCCAAGCCCTGGCGCCTCCCTCCCTCCCGTGACACCTCTTCCTCCCCGCTTGCGCTTGGCGAAGCCCTGTCGGGATCCCGCTACTTCCACCACCACGCCGTCGTGCTATTGGATCTCCATCAACTTCTCCTCCCCCCTTGCTGGATCAAGAAGGAGGAGACGTCCCCGCTCCGTACGTGTGTTGAACGCGGAGGTGCCGTCCGTTCGGCGCTAGGATCATCGGTCATTTGGATCACGACGAGTACGACTCCATCAACCCCGTTCTCTTGAACGCTTCCACGCGCGATCTACAAGGGTATGTAGATGCACTCCCCTCTCTTTCGTTGCTAGCATCTCCTAGATTGATCTTGGTGACACGTAGGAAAATTTTGAATTTCTGCTACGTTCCCCAACATGTTCAACCACCCCTCCACGGGCTACTGTTCATCCAGCCCTCCACCGTCTACTATTCATCCTGCCCTCCACGGGGTGGTCCTGTTCATCCTGCCCTCCACGGGGTCATGTTCATCCAGCCCCAACCGGCTCGAACGATAGGGGTCCTGTTCATCCACCCCCACCGGGAACTGTTCATCCAAACCCCCCAGCAACGCTCACTATTCATCCAGAGGCAACGCCACGGGGTCCTGTCCATCCACCCCCACCGGGAACTGTTCATCCACCCCCCTCCCCGCAATGCTCACTGTTCATCCAGAGGCAGCATCGATCGACTTCAGTTAGCAGCAGTAGCGAAGGAATCGCTCGATCGGGTCCAGTTAACAGCCATCGATCGATCGCTCGGGTTCAGTAACGCGTAGCCTGCAGTGCAATCGCTCGGGTTCAGTTAGAGCCCAACGCCTCGCTCGGGTTCAGTTAGAGCCCTACGCCTCGCACACACGCGCATACGTACGAGAGAAACGCGCATCGCTCGGCCCCCGACCACCCACCGTAACCGGGGACTCCCTGATATTTTCCGCGCCCTCGCTTCTACCATGGTTTTTTTCCGTCATGGACGGCCCAAAGAATGTCATGCAGCTGCGTCTCTGGCCCTCCCAAGATGAAAAGCCCATTTTCTGTCATGATTTTTTGTCATAGAAGTAAGACCCCACCACATCTATGATGATACCAGGTTTTGTCACAATTATCGTCATAGAAGTGTCATAAGTATGACAGAAAAGATTTTCGTTCGGCCCAAAATGTCACGGATGTGTCTTTTTTTTGTAGTGGGGAGGCGTCATCCTCCCCATTATAGTGCCACATGGGAAGACCTCTGTATTGGAGTGGCTGAACCCCCCGTGCTATGGAAGTCGCCATTACCTCGACTATTGATAATACGGACTGGGCGAGTGTCCTTATCTTGCTCATGAGTTGACGAACTTCCGCACTATCTTCCTCCTCGAGGCTTCGAGGGCGCCAGCTGTGGCGTTTCTTTAAAGGAACGCTTGTGAACTCAGGAAGACCCCTCCGAACTGGGTCAGGAAGTGCGACGTCCTCAATATAGAACCATTCGGAAGGCCACTCTTCGGATGCCTTCTTTGGTGTGCCGGACAGGTATCCGGTCTCGGCGATGCGCCATATTTCGGCTCTGCCCACTTCAAATATTGATCCCTCGTGGTTATGCGGGATGAGGCAGGATTGCTTCCTCCACAATTCAAAATGGGCCTCGCAACCCAAGAATAGCTCGCAAAGAGCGACGTAACCCGTGATATGCAGGATGGAGGCGGGAGTAAAGTTGTGCAGTTGGAGGCCATAATACTCTAGAAGCCCTCGAAGGAACGGATGAATTGGAAATCCAACACCACTTAGCAAATAGAGGACAAAGCACACTCGTTCCCCCCAGATGGATTGGGGAAATTCTCCGCCTAGGGCCCGTCATTGAAGGAGGTCAACCCTGTTGGAAATATGAGCAACTTACCGAATGATTTTATTAATAGAAATATTAGATAAAGCATGACTAATATAGCAGAGATAAAACAAGTCATGTAATTTGACAGAGAGAAGGTAAATAGCATCTGCATATATGAACTAGAACCGAACACATCTAGAACAGACACTAGAGCAAGAAGTTGTGACAGAACCTCTAACAAGAAGAGTATGAGAATGTACGGAACGAGAGGAGATGCACCGGTCTTGGGGTCGGTGTCCTCGCCAGCCATGTCGTCGAGGAGGTTGTCGACGTCGGGGAAGAAGTCGTCGTCGGGGAAGTAGTCGTCGGAGTCCGGGGCATCCATGACGAAGAAGTCAGTAGTCGCGCAGAGCGCTCTCCAAAAACCTTATCACCCTTCTCCCGTACATGACTCAAAAGGTGCAGTTTCGGAGGCCTACTGTCCCGACCTGCGGTGCATGCCGCAAGTCTGGATGGGGAAGATCGTAGCAGCAGCGCAGTGCTCAGGAACTTTGTGGCGAGAGGAAGAGGATCTTCTGGTGTGTGTCTCTGGAGAGGAGCGACCTCTCTTATATAGGCACAGGACAAGGAGACGAACAGGCTGCGACAGGAGGTGAAGCAACAGGGGGAGACGAAGTGAACAGACTTCAGCCAAAGAGGCGAGCCATTTGGATTCAGTGTCCACTACAGAAAAACGTTTCAGCTCCCGCATGAACTTTTGTATACCCGTCGTGCGTGGCAAAAATTTAGACATCGGCTCGGCTCATTCCCGCAACCCGCGGCGCGTCGTGACGAGGCGTGGCGTGGCGAGGCGGGCGGCAGAGGAGGAGCGCGCGTGGATGTCCCTCTTGTTCTCATGCTCATACAAGTGGGGAAAGAACCTCCCTTATAAGGAGGTCCAACTCCCACTAAACTAGCAGTGTGGGACTAAACTTTAGTAGTATCCCTTGCCTTGCACAAATGGGCTAAGTGGGCCTCTAGGATTTATTTAGAAATTTCTGAAATAGTTATTGGGTTGGCCCATAAATAGATAAAATTCCAGAAATCCCCCACCAGATCCTAGAGGCACATAGAATCTGCCTTTAGTTCCAAAACACTGTGTTATATACCGGTACTGCAGTGGAGACTTTTAAGTTGAACTTCCACCTAGAACTCTATGCTACACTAGTAAGCAACTTGAATAGTGGACTAGGCCTTGAACTGCAAGTTTTCTGCGAATCTAGCTTCACATAAAGCCTTGACCGATATGTGGCTACCGTGGGTCTTACCCGCGGGTGGAGCTTATGCGTCATACTCCGAGACCTTTCATGAGTTTACTAGAGAGAACCCTACTCTCATAGATTGTGACGTTTGACAATCAAACTCATATAGGTGTGTTCTTCAAAAGATGTTCTGCAGGACAACATCTTTGCTTAAATGAGCCACTTAGAACACATTAAGATATACATCAACCTGCCATGCAGTGTTAGGAGAGTATTGCATCTTCATGGAGTGGTATTGTTAATAGTAAGGATACTCTCCTCTCAGTTGATCAACAGCTTGTCTTCCACATCTAATTCACGGGATCTCCGATCACAAAGAATAGGTTACCACTGTGAACAACTCATATTGTGGGTCTCATACCCATCTCCCTCGATGCATTATCTATCACGTTATGTGATAGACCCTTAGTAAAAGGATCTGCCAGATTTTTAGACATTTGGATATAATCCAATGCAATAACTCCGGAGTTTCTCATTTTCCTGAAAGACTTTAACCTTCTTTGAACGTGTCTTGATGACTTCATGTTATCCTTTGAGCTGCTCACTTTCGTGATCACAGTTTGATTGTCGAGTTCATAAGGATACCCGGTACAGGTTTGTCAACAACCGGCAAGTCATTGAAGAGCCAGCAAAGCCAATCTGCTTTGACCGTAGCTGTATCTAGTGTTGTGAGTTCTGCTTCCATTGTTGACCTCGTTAAGATGGTCTGCTTGCAAGACTTCCAAGAAACAGTGCCACCTCCATGAGTGAATACATATCCGCTCGTGGCCTTTATCTCATCAGCATCTGAGATCCAGTTTGAGTCACTATACCCTTCAAGCACCTTTGGGTGCCCAGTGTAGTGAATTCCATAATTCGCAGTGCCTTTCAAATAACACAAAACTCTCTCTAGAGCTTTCCGATGCACATCTCCTGGTTTTGAGACAAACCGACTCAGTTTGCTAACAGCAAAAGAGATGTCCGGTCTTGTAGCACTGGCTAAGTACATAAGCGAGCCAATAATCTGAGAATACTTCAATTGATCTCTAGCAATTCTTCGATTCTTTTGAAGCAGCACGCTAGCATCATATGGTGTTGGAGAGGGCTTGCAGTCACTATAGCCAAAGCGACTCAGGATCTTTTCCACATAGTGAGATTGAAGCAATGTAATCCCACCATCATCGTCTCTCAAAAACTTGATGTTCAGAATGACATCAGCCACTCCTAAATCCTTCATCTCAAAACAGCGAGATAGGAAATCCTGGACCTCCTTAATAACATTCAGGTTCGTTCCTAAAATCAGTATGTCATCAACATACAAGCAAAGAATAACTCCCTCGCCCCCACCATGGCGATAGTACACACATTTGTCAGCTTCGTTTACAACAAAGCCCGTAGCTGTTAAAGTTCTTTCAAACTTCTAATGCCACTGTTTGGGTGCTTGCTTGAGTCCATACAAAGACTTCAGCAACTTGCACACTTTTCCTTCCTGACCATCCAGTACAAACCCATCTGGTTGTTCCATTTAAATTTCCTCGTCCAACTCTCCATTTAGGAAAGCAGTCTTAACATCCATTTGATGAACGAGAAGACCATGTGAGGCAGCTAGTGAAAGTAGAACTCGAATAGTGGTCAGTCGAGCCACAGGTGAGTCAGTATCAAAGAAGTCTTCACCTTCCTTTTGGGTATAACCCTTAGCCACGAGCCGAGCCTTGTACTTTTCAATAGTACCATCAGGCCTAAGCTTCTTCTTGAATACCCATTTGCATCCTATAGGTTTGCACCCATAAGGACAATGAGTTATCTCCCAAGTTTCATTCGCTAAGATGGAATCCATCTCGCTACGAACCGCTTCCTTCCAGTAGGTGAGCATCTTCAGATGCATATGCCTCTGAAATAGAACTGGGAGTATCATTTATGAGATACACAAGAAAATCATCACCAAAGGACTTTGTAGTCCTCTGTCTCTTGCTCCTAGTAGGAACTTTATTGTTCTCCTCCACAGGATTTTCAAAGTGTTCCATCGAAATGGCAGGTTCGGTAATTGTAACTGGTTCCTGATTCGATGAACTAGGCATCTCCTGATTAGATGAGGTAGCCATATCCTTCATTGGAAAGATATCTTCAAAGAAAGTCGCATCATTCGACTCCATGATCGTACCGACATGCATGTCAGGTACCTCAGATTTTACAACCAAGATCTATAACCAATGCTATGAAAAGCATATCCCAGGAAAACACAATACACGGTCTTTGGTCCAAGCTTGCGCTTCTTTGGAATTGGCACATTGACTTTCGCCAAACAACCCCAGGTTCGTAGATAAGAGAGTTTTAATCTTTTCTTCTCCCATTACTCGAATGGAGTTATCTCTTTATTCTTTGTGGGAACTCGGTTTAGGACATGACATGCAGTCAATATCGCCTCCCCCCACCATGCCTTGGAGAGACCCGATGTGTCTAACATGGCGTTAACCAAATCTGTTAGAGTACGGTTCTTTCTTTCGGCCACCCCATTTGACTGAGGTGAATAGGGAGGCGTCCTCTCATGGATTATACCATGTTCCGCACAAAAAGCATCAAATTCATTGGAAAAATACTCTCCACCACGGTCGGACCTAAGCCTCTTGATTTTCTGATCAAGTTGGTTTTCCACTTCAGCTTTATAGATCTTGAAAAAGTTCAAAGCCTCATCCTTAGATTTTAGAAGATACACATGGCAGTATCTAGTGGAATCGTCAATTAACGTCATAAAATATTTCTTTCCACCTTTTGTCAAAACACCATTCATTTCACATAGATGTGAATGTATGAGTTCTAGTGGTGCAAGATTTCTCGTTTCCGCAGTCACATGAGACTTACGAGGTTGCTTAGCTTGCACACACACTTGACACTTGAATCCCTTGACAGTGGTGAAACTAGGGATTAAGTTCAAATTCGCTAGTCGCGACATGCAACCAAAGTTAACATGACAAAGACGTGAATGCCACACATTTGATTCACTATTGTTGCAAACATGATTAACAACTTTATTGCAAACGTCTGATAAGGATAAACGAAACAAGCCTCCTGACTCATAGCCTTTACCAACAAAGGTTCCATACTTGGATATTATAGATTTATTCGACTCAAAGAGAAGCTTGTAGCCATCTCTACACAGAAGAGATCCGCTAACAAGATTTTTATTGACGGAGGGGACATAATGCACGTTCTTCAGCCGCACGATCTTTCCCGAAGTAAACTTCAGATCGACCGTGCCAACACCAGGAATAGAAGAACTTGAACCGTTGCCCATCAGCACGGTTGAAGTCCCTGCGGCCTGATATGACAAAACCATGGAAATATCACCGCATACATGCACATTAGCATCCGTGTCAATCAACCAATCAGGAGAATGACATACTGAAATAATAGTGGGAAATATACCATACCCAGCATCCTTCATGTCAGTGTCTCCAATGACAACATTAGCGGTCTTGCCGCCTTTCCTAGGATGACGCTTGTCATAGCGATTAGGGCAACTAGGAGCCCAATGATCAAGATCCCCACACACATGGCAAACACCTTTCTTCTTGTCATTCTTCTTGAAGTTCGTGTGTTGCACAGCCTTGTTCTTCCCATCAAACTTTGCTTTACCATCAAACTTGCCCTTGTTCTTTAACTTGTGGGGCTGGAAGTTCTTCTTCTGTACCAGATTGGCACTAGATCCTCCCTCAATACCTCGAGCATGTGTGTCCTTTGCTCTCGCCTTTTCTTCCACATCAAGAGTGCCAATGAGATCCGGGACAGAAAACTCCTATCTCTTATGCTTTAGTAAGGTAGCAAAGTTCCTCCACGAAGGAGGAAGCTTAGTGATGATACCTCCGGCAACAAACTTGTCCGGTAGCATACAACTGAAGTGCTCAAGTTCTCTAGCAAATGACTGTATCTCATGAGCTTGCTCAACTACGGAGCGCTCTTCAGTCATCCGGTAATCATAGAATTGCTCCATGATGTACAGCTCAGTGCCAGCATCCGAGACCCCAAACTTGGCCTCGAGTGCATCCCACATATCTTTTCCATTATCAATTGACGCATAAGCATCAACTATGTTCTCACCAAGAACACTCAAGAGAGCAGCCTTAAACAGAGTATCCATTTTCTGAAAAGCTTGTGCCTGTTGAGCATCAAGCTCTCCTTTAGGTTTGCCAAGAGTGGCGTCATAGCAACTCATGGTTTGAAACCATAAGACTGCTCTCACGCACCACCTCTTATAGTGGATACCCTCAAACATAGGAGGTTTCATGGAAGCAGCAAAACCACTCCGGGTAAATTGCGGATAATAAGGTTTTTGGATTGTTGGAAATATGAGCAATTTACCAAATGATTTTATTAATAGAAATATTAGATAAAGCATGACGAATATAGCAGAGATAAAACAAGTCATGTAATTTGACAGAGAGAAGGTAAATAGCATCTGCATATATGAACTAGAACCGAACACATCTAGAACAGACACTAGAGCAAGAAGTTGTGACAGAACCTCTAACAAGAAGAGTATGAGAATGTACGGAACGAGAGGAGATGCACCGGTCTTGGGGTCGGTGTCCTCGCCAGCCATGTCGTCGAGGAGGTTGTCGACGTCGGGGAAGAAGTCGTCGTCGGGGAAGTAGTCGTCGGAGTCCGGGGCATCCATGACGAAGAAGTCAGTAGTCGCGCAGAGCGCTCTCCAAAAACCTTATCACCCTTCTCCCGTACATGACTCAAAAGGTGCAGTTTCGGAGGCCTAATGTCCCGACCTGCGGTGCATGCCGCAAGTCTGGATGGGGAAGATCGTAGCAGCAGCGCAGTGCTCAGGAACTTTGTGGCGAGAGGAAGAGGATCTTCTGGTGTGTGTCTCTGGAGAGGAGCGACCTCTCTTATATAGGCACAGGACAAGGAGGCGAACAGGCTGCGACAGGAGGTGAAGCAACAGGGGGAGACGAAGTGAACAGACTTCAGCCAAAGAGGCGAGCCGTTTGGATTCAGTGTCCACTACAGAAAAACGTTTCAGCTCCCGCATGACCTTTCGTATACCCGTCGTGCGTGGCAAAAATTTAGACATTGGCTCGGCTCATTCCCGCAACCCGCGGCGCGTCGTGACGAGGCGTGGTGTGGCGGGCGGCGGCGGCGGAGGAGCGTGCGTGGATGTCCCTCTTGTTCTCATGCTCATACAAGTGGGGAAAGAACCTCCCTTATAAGGAGGTCCAACTCCCACTAAACTAGCAGTGTGGGACTAAAATTTAGTAGTATCCCTTGCCTTGCACAAATGGGCTAAGTGGGCCTCTAGGATTTATTTAGAAATTTTTGAAATAGTTATTGGGTTGGCCCATAAATAGATAAAATTCCAGCAAACTCTGCCCGAACAGGGACCAGATCCGCAGGGGGAAGGAATCCCTGTGTTTGCTGCTTCACCAACTGACCGTGAGATACGGAACATCTCTCCCAATCGCCTTTTTCGGGGCCGTGGGGACGGGAGGAAGAGCTGGGAGCATTGGCCATGATGGAATGGTTTTTCCTAGCAAGCTCTGAGGATTTTTTGCGTGATGGGGAATGGATCTGAGATCCAGTCCCGTTAAACAGACGCTGTTCTTACATGGCCGGGGTGCTATGTGCAAAAATGCCCTGACCTCTCGCATTCGCTCGACACATGGAAGCTGAAGTTGTTGACGCACAGAAGCCGAGGGGCACGACATTAAATGGAGTGCCGAATACATCTCTTTGAAAGTCATCGGAGGAAGAACCCGCCTTGCAATGCCAAAGATAATCTGCGTGCCGGACACATCATCATTGAAGCCTGGTTCGGGGGCTACTGAGGGAGTCCTAGATTAAGGGGTCCTCGGGCGTCCAACCTGTTATACATGGGCCGGACTGATGGGCCATGAAGATACGAAGACCAAAGACTCTCTCCCGTGTCCGGATGGGACTCTCCTTGGCGTGGAAGGCAAGTTTGGCGACCAAATATGAAGATTCCTTTCTCTGTAACCGACCTTATGTAACCCTAGATCCCTCCGGTGTCTATATAAACCGGAGGGCTAGGGCCGTAGAGGCCAATCATCATAACCATAGTCATACATGCTAGACTTCTAGGGTTTTAGCCATTACGATCTCGTGGTAGATCAACTCTTGTAACACTCATATTCATCAAGATCAATTAACCAGGAAGTAGGGTATTACCTCCATAGAGAGGGCCCGAACCTGGGTAAACATTGTGTCCCCTGTCTCTTGTTACCATCAACTTTAGACGCACAGTTCGGGACCCCCTACCCGAGATCCGCCGGTTTTGACACCGTCATTGTGCCCCGAAGAATTCAACAAAATCAGCCGTCTTGAGAATGCAAAGAAAATTTGGGATACTTTGATTGATATGCACGAGGGTACTGACTCCATGAAGGAATCCAAATTGGATGTGCTTCAAAGTCAACTTGACAAGTTCAAAATGAAGGATGGTGAAGGTGTCGCTAAAATGTACTCTAGGCTTGCTCTCATCACAAATGAGATTGCCGGCTTAGGAAGTGAAGAGATGACCGATAGATCCATCATCAAGAAGATCCTAAGAGCCTTGGATGGAAAATATAATACCGTGTGCACATTGATCCAAATGATGCCAAATTACAAAGATCTCAAGCCTACGGAAGTCATTGGAAGAATTGTTGCTCATGAGATGTCACTCAAGGATAAGGAAGAGCTTCACAACAAGTCAAGTGGTGCTTACAAAGCCACATGTGATACTCCTACATCATCAAGTGAGAAACAAACCTTCTATGAGGAGTTGAGCCTAATGGTGAAGAATTTCAACAAGTTCTACAAGAGTAGGAGCAAGGAAAGAAGTTCCAAGTCAAGGTCCTACAATGACAAAATATCTTCTTGTCGTGAGTGAAATTGCTACAATTGTGGAAGACCCGGACACTACTCCAATGAGTGTACGCCCCCCTACAAAAGAAGAGAAGATTCACCCAAAAGGAGAAGTAGAAGAGAAGAATCACCACCAAGAGAGAGGAGGAGTAGAGATGACCGTTATGAAGAACCTCTTGGAGAAGCAAGGATTCGGAAAGGATGGACAAATCGTCAAGGAGCTACACAAAACGAAGACATCAAGCTCATGTTGGTGAATGGGTATCCGGCTCCGACTCTGTCGGAGTAATTGGACACGGGTATCCCGAAGACGGCGAGACAATATTTCAAGACATCGGGGCTAGCAAAGCCCCTCAGTCCGACTGCCCGGCCGCTCCTGCCGGCTCCCCGTCCGACTGCTCCACCCGGCCGGCTGCCAGGTGACCGACTGCACCGACTAGCCGGCTGCCGACTGCAGTCCGACCCGGCATCGACAAGACCCCGACGAGACGGCCATACCGCGGACAAGACAACCGTACCGCGACACCATCATGTATAGTGTCACTTGTCCCCTGGCACTATTCATGAAGTGACCTAGGGGACAAGCATGACATGCACCATGCCTTGCTCCCATACCTCCACATAGCTTAGATGCAAAGCTACCCTCTCCTATAAAAGGAGACACACATCCATCCATCCATCGATGGACTCACTTACACACTCACACAAGCAAGCTAGCTAGCAAGAGAGCTAGCTAGCCATCCATCCACTCTCACGCACACAAACGGCCATGAGTATGGCCGGCCACTAGCATGCCCTATATGCATATACCAAATCAGATGCACTTGGCACTGATCTCAGATACAGCTCCAGGAGCAACCTTGTACTAGATATATTACAGATACACAGACATGTAGGAGTAGGGGTATTATCTCTCCGGAGAGCCCCGAACCTGGGTAAACTAGCGCGTGCTACTCGCATACCCGCTCCCGGTCCTATCAGCAGCAGTCTTACCCTCACACAAAGCCCTTGTGGCATCTGTCGATTCACACCCCCCCGTGAGAATACCACGACAGACTCCGACCATCACTCCGAAAGAAGTTATCACTCCGACTCCGAATTTACTCAAGATGAAGGTGTTTCCGGTCTAGCACTTGTGTCAACCAACTCCTACGACATATTTGACTCACCAAATGAAGGAATTGGAAGATGCTTCATGGCTAAAGGCCCAAAGGTATCACACCCCGAGTATGTTGATTTCAATAGTGATGAAGATGACTTGCTAGGTGATGATGATTTACTTGTTGACAATTCTAGTGATGAAAACTATGATAAACTTGATATTAATCATGTTAATCAAGATAAAATGAATGATGATGATAAGAAGGAGATTGAGCGTCTAACTAAAGAACTAAACACTCTTAAGTTAGCTCATGAAACTACCTTGGAGGGTCATCGAGAAATTTTAAAGACTCATGAGAAGTTATGCTTTGAAAAGCTCAACCTTGAGCAAGATCATGGGTTCTTAAAAACGATCAATGATGATCTTTGCAAGAAAAGTTCTTCTTACATTGCCAAGCGTTTACTCTTGTCTACTTACATGCCACAAATTAAATCTAGCAACAAGAAAGATTCTTCATCTAGTAGTAACAATAATCATGTTAAATCCAATGTTGTTGCTTCTAGTAGTTCTCTTGATTCCACTAATGATTCTCTTAGCCAAGTTACACTTGAGAAAGAAAATAGCTTATTGAAGGGAATTATAGAGAAAGGTGTTTACAAGAGCCTTGCCGGAAGTAAGCAATTTGAGGAAATTGTACGCGAGCAAGGAAGGCACCGGAAGAATCAAGGTGTTGGTTTTGAACGAAAGTTCAATGCCAATGGAGTTGAGTGGGAACAAGATAAATACCCCAAGACGAAGTTTGTTCCTCAACAAGAGAAGTATGATCCTACTTCTTTCCAAGGGACACAAGCTCAAGATGATCTTCCACCACAAGACCACAAGCAAAAAAGGCAAGGACAAGCTTCAAGAGGAGATTGATGCATTTTAAGAAGCTCCTAAGGCCTTGGTCAAGTGGGTTCCCAAGACTGCATCAAGTTCTACTATGTCAAGTACGGCTACAACTCCAAGGATTCCCATCAAGATGATGTGGATCCCGAAGAAGAAGAACTAGAGATTTCTTGAGGGTGACTCCACCAACATACTTCACTCATATCATTTTGGCGAGGACAAGTGCAAACAACTTCCACATCTTGCACTAGTTCAAGGAGTCACAAACCCTCTTGTTGGTAAGACAAGGGACAAGGTGACCTAATGCTTTCATGGACATCATCTTGTGTGTATATCACTCTATGTCTACGGATATCCTTGTTTGTTCCTTGTGGGACTAACCCGTGTAGGTATTGAAAGTGAAACTCACTCCAATGGATTGCTCCGAATGATCTACATCAACATTGAGCATCCACATCTTCAACATCTACATGAAGTCATCATCGACAAAGCCCAAGGTTAGTTCATCCCTCTAAGGGGGGATATCACATCTAGGGGGAGCTTTACACTAATCAATTGAGCTAAAGCAACTCTAATGATGTGAACACAACAATGCTTTATGTAAAAGTGGTAACCCCACTTGTGCTTAAACGATAAGTATGGCCTATGATCAAATGTTCTCATTTGACTACTAAGACAATATACTCATATATAGATGACCTAGTCATCGCCAATTGCTTGATAGATGCTAGAGTGTTTGTGCATGCTTTGTCACATATTTCATTTTCCATTTTATTGTGTGAGCATGTTGATTGCATATTTTACTCATTCGAGGACATCCACTTGTTGCTTTGATTGTTTGGCTTTTTCTCTTTTGCCAAGTGGATGGACAAGAATGCCTAAGAACCTCCTCTAGCTATCTATGCTTTTCTCGTCTCAAACTCTATTCATGCTACATCACAAAGTTTGATCAAGTCAGATTCGAACCACTCTGTGTGAGGAGCACTCGGAGTCCCCGATTCGTCATAGACTTAAACTTCCAAAATCTCTTTGTGCATTTCGGTATGACCGATCCATCCACTTCGGTCACACCGAGTTCATTGAGTTGATATAGGTTTTCAATCATGGTGCAACCGATTTGAACTTTTCGGTCACACCGAGCTGCAATAACCGCTTGTGATTCCGCATCTCGGTGCCACCGAGTTGTTCCACTCGGTCACATCGATAGGGTCAGGATATATATACCCACGGGTGAGATTTTGGAAATTTCTTCAAAACTCCTCAGCCCGCGTGTGTCCTGCTCTGCCGCCTCGGGTCTCCGGATCGTCTCCTCGTCGCCAGCGACCTCCCGCCGCTGGTCTCCATCGCCGTCAACGGGATTCTGCCCCGCCGTTGTCGCCGTAGCGAACTCACCGCCGAGCTAGGGTATGAGTCCGAACATTTGTGTTATTTCCTTACTCCGATTTGTAGCACATTGCTTTGCCATGATCTTTACCAAATATGAAATCAATCTATCCAGAGAAAACTTCCTTTAGGTTAGGTTTGATTCGAAAATTTAGGGTTAGGTTTCCGCCGAACTCATCTCGGACCGACCGAGTTGTAGAAATCGGTCTCTCCGATTTGGCTTAGGCCATTGCACATGCGCTTTTCAGTCTGACAAAAAATTGCAAATCGGTGCGACTGAGTCCAACTCTCTGTGAAACCCTAGCAATCTCGGAGCCACCGAACTGTGACTTGGTCTGACTGAGTTCACTAGTTTAGACTCCAAAAGTTGCTTTGGTATCACTGAATTTAACAAATCGGTAGCTCTGAAATGATTTCTGTGGAGAACTAAAACTAAGTTTTTGACTCATCTGTTTTGCAAAAAATCTGCACTTTGTGATGCTCATCTACTCTACCTCATCTATATCCATTCACAGGGTTTGCTGTCAGTTTGCTTGCCAAGATGTCTGACCAGAGTGATAGCCAGAACATATCAGAAGAGCAAGTGCAAATGAGTGAGGGCACTAGTCCCTCAAGCAGCTATGATGAGAGCAGCAGGAGCACTCCCGGCAATTTGCCAAAGGCAGCCACTAGAACAAGGAAGAAGAGAACCTCAGATTCTGAGGATGAGGACTATGTGGCTACAGAGGAGGAAGTGAGCTCCAAAAAGAAAGTCCTGAAGAAGGAGTATGGCACAGCTGCTGCAACCAAGCCTGGGTTGCACAAGAAGGCACCTGCAAAGAGAGTGCCAACGTCAAAGCCAAGGAAAGTTCCAACAGGAGAAACCATGAAATTCACAATAGAATCCGATGATGGTGAGGCAGTTGGAGATGGGAAGAATTGGAAGAAGGCCCGAACAACTTCTGCCAAAGTTCTTGGACATCCTTCTATGAGAAGAAGTGATGATGAAGCTGAGGAACAAGATGTTGCACCCCCTCCCAAATCACGAAAGCTTATGGGTGATGCAATCAAGTCAGGGGCTGCTCCATCTAAGCCCAAAACTGCTCCCAAAGCTACTGCTCAAACTCAGAAGCCTTCTAAGCCCAAGAGAAGCACCAGGAACATACCAGCTGAAGAGAAGAACAAGGCCCCGGTGCCTGAAGTAGAAGAAGAAAATGCTGAAGCCCAAGTGCTAAGAAAATTGAAACCAAAGATTCCAGACCACAATGACACTCATCCAGTGGCAGAAGATATGAGCATCAGGAAGGATGCAGGACTGAAACTTTGGAGACAGTCTGATCCATATGCTGTAAGGAGGAGGACTGCTGTGGACTACAGATTCCACAACAAAGAATAACAAGATTTCTATGAGACCATTCTGCTGGACAAGAAACCTATTGTCTTTGATATGAAGTGGGTTGATTGGCAATTCATTGATGAGAATGAAGATTATTTTCCAGGAGTGCATGAAAGCTTCCATGCTTGTGGAGTTGACAAGTTTGTTGGACAGAAGCTTACCAAATGGAATGATGAGCTCATTGTGCAATTCTACTCCAGTGCTCATTTCTATCCAGATGGAAGAATTGTTTGGATGTCTGAAGGTACAAGGTACCAGTCAACTGTAGATGAGTGGGCCAAGTTGATCAATGCCCCAGAAGAGCATGAGGATGATTTGGATGTGTATGCCAAGAAGAATAAAGACCACAACTCTATGGAAAATATGTACAAGGAGATCCCAGACAAAGCCTTGGAAACTCACAAGTTTGGAGCTATACACTACTTGTTGTCTGGTCTGCCTACTATCAACACAATCTTGAGGCATACTCTGTTACCCAAATCTGGAGATCACAAGATGATCAGAGGACATTCCATCAACTTGCTGCAAATCTTTGATGTTCCTCAAAAATTCAAAGTCATGAGTCTGATTGTAGATACAATCAAAAGGACAGCTGCTGATCAGAAAAGATCTTGTGGGTATGCTCCACACATTCAGGTGCTCATCAACTCCAAGATGGGCACAGGCACTTACTTGTTGGACAAGGAGCATTTACCTTTGCACCCATAATTTGAAGATAACACAATTGTGATGAATGAGGATGATCCTTCATCAGTGCAAGAACAAGAGAAGAGAGCAAAAGCAAAGGCAGAAAAAGCTGCAAAGATGCCAAGTATTGAGGAGGCATCTGAATTGTTCTTAAAGAGCAAACAAGATCAACTAGCTTATCTGATTCAAGCAACATTGAGGATTGAGAAGGGCTTGGCCACCCTGACTCAGAATCAGGAGAGCTTGGAGAGGATTATAGAACCAAAGTTCTATGATCTTGATCTGAAAGTCACTGAGATACAGACTACAGTTGAGCATCTCTAGGAGGAAGCAGAGGAGAAGAAGGGGAAGGCAACTACATATGCTTTTCAGCGAGTGCCAAGAGGTCAGAGGTCAGCTACAATGCCAGTGCCAGATATTAGAGCTACTTCATCTGCACCAGCAGCAACAGCTTCAGTACCACCTCCAGCAGCCACTCCACCAGCTCCAGCTACATCAACTGATGCCTTCGTCCTTGGAGTCCTCTCTACACCACCTCCCGAAGACCAAGCCTGAGAGACACATAGGACTATGCATTTTCAAACTTTTTGGTAACTTGTTGCCAAAGGGGGAGAAATGTATAGATCATAGGCGTTGAGAGAGAGTGTTGCGTTCTTTGTCTCTCTTGCATTTTGGTTGAACTTTTGTGTGCTTGTTTGATACATTATGTCGATGTGTGAGATACTTATATGATCATGTGTTTGATCATATCATACTTTAATGTTTGCTTGGATGATATTATCTTTTATATCCCATATATGATCATTCACTTTGCTTGGTGATCAGTGCATGTTTTAATTCCTATCATTTTGAGCGCCCGACCAAGATGTATGTGACATGGATGAGTAACCCATGATCCTAATCGATTGTGCATTTGCATTCAAAAGCAAATTTTAAATAATGCACTAATTTAGGGGGAGCTCTTGCTTATCACATACTTCTCAAAGCGACGATGTTTTTCAAATCTTATTATCACTTGTCGAAGCTTTGATCTATATGTTGTCATCTATTACCAAAAAAGGGGAGATTGAAAGTGCAACTATCCCTAGGTGGTTTTGGTAATTACTAACAACATATAGCTCATTGAACTAATGCTATTTCAAGATGATCATTTCGAAAAGTTCAATGATTGGCATGGCATGGATTAGGAATGTGGACCCCTCAAAATGCCAAGGACACATATTGGCTCAAGCTCAAGACTCTACATTTTCGTTTTAGTGATCCAAGATCACATTGAGTCCATAGGAAAAGCCAATACTATTAAAAGGGGATGAGGTGTTGCTTATTGGCTTGCTTGCTCAAAATGCTTAGTGATATGCTCCAAAATCCCTCGACCACTTTCTCATATCCACATATGTCCCAAACCAAAGGTCAAACTCGGCCCCACCGATTTGATCTATCTGGCGCCACCGAGTTCATTTGACATAGCCACTGCCATAAACCCCAATCACTTTGGTCTCACCGATAGGGATCTCGGTCTCACCGAGATGGGATTGCAAACTCTCTGTTTCCCTTCGTAACGTTTCGGTCTAACCGAGATGAGCGATAGGTCCCATCGAGTTCGCAATGCAAACTCTCTATTTCCCCTTCATAACATTTCGGTCTCACCGAAATTAGCGAATCGGTCCCACCGAGTTTGCCTGACCAACTCTCTGGTTAGCTTATTACCAAAATCGGTCCCACCGAGTTTGAGTAATCGGTCTCACTGAGATTACGTTATGCTCTAACCCTAATGAAATCGGTCCCACCGAGTTGACATGTCGGTCCCACCGAAACGCCTAACGTTCACATTTTGAACTGAACCGGTCTGACCGAGTTTTATGATTCGGTCCCACCGAGTTTCGTGAATTGTGTGTAATGGTTAGATTTTGTGTGGAGGCTATATATACCCCTCCACCCACTCTTCATTCGTGAGGAGAGCCATCAGAACATGCCTACACTTCCAGCATACATTTTCTGAGAGAGAACCACCGACTCATGTGTTGAGGTCAAGATATTCCATTCCAACCACATAAATCTTGATCTCTAGCCTTCTCCAGGTTGCTTTCCACTCAAATCATCTTTCCACCAAATCCAAATCTATGAGAGAGAGTTGAGTTTTGGGGAGACTATCATTTGAAGCACAAGAGCAAGGAGTTCATCATCAACACACCATCTATTACCTTTTGGAGAGTGGTGTCTCCTAAATTGGTTAGGTGTCACTTGGGAGCCTCCATCAAGATTGTGGAGTTGAACCAAGGAGTTTGTACGGACAAGGAGATCGCCTACTTCATGAAGATCTACCCTAGTGAGGCAAGTCCTTCGTGGGCGATGGCCATGGTGGGATAGACAAGGTTGCTTCTTCGTGGACCCTTCGTGGGTGGAGCCCTCCGTGGACTTGCGCAACCGTTACCCTTCATGGGTTGAAGTCTCCATCAACGTGGATGTACGATAGCACCACCTATCGGAACCACGGAAAAAATCTCCGTGTCTACATTGCGTTTGCTCCCTCCAAACTCCTCCCTTTACCTTCATGTGCAATGTTTTACATTCCGCTGCTATACTCTTAGACTTGCATGCGTTGGTTGATTGCTTGACTTGTGCTAAGTTGCTAAAATCTGCCAAGAGTTAAAATTGGAAAAGGCTAGATTTTCATTTGGTCAAGTAGTCTAATCACCCCCCCTCTAGACATACTTTCGATCCTACACGATTGAATCCAAAAATGAAAGAGGTGGTAAGAGCTAAAATATTAAAACTTCTGGAAGTAGGTATTATCTATCCTATAGCTGATAGCAGATGGGTAAGTCCAGTTCATTATGTGCCTAATAAGGGTGGTATTACTGTCGTTCCTAATGATAAAGATGGACTTATTCCTCACAGAATAGTAACTGGTTATAGGATGGTGATAGATTTTAGAAAATTGAATAAAGCTACTGGGAAAGATCATTATCCTTTGCCTTTCATCGATAAAATGCTAGAGAGGTTGTCTAAGCACACACACTTTTGCTTCCTAGATGGTTATTCTGGTTTTTCCCAAATACCTGTTGCACAATCTAACCAAGAGAAAACCACTTTCTACTGTCCTTTTGGAACCTTTGCTTATAGACGTATGCCTTTTGGTTTATGTAATGCACCTGCTACTTTTCAAAGATGTATGTTTGCTATTTTCTCTGACTTTTGTGAAAATATTGTGAGGTCTTCATGGATAATTTTTCTGTTTATGGAACTTCGTTTGATGATTGCTTAAGCAACCTTGATCGAGTTTTGCAGAGATGTGAAGAAACGAATCTTGTCTTGACTTGGGAAAAATGCCACTTTATGGTTAATGAAGGTATTGTCTTGGGCCATAAAATTTCTGAAAGAGGTATTGAGGTTGACAAGGCTAAGGTTGATGCTATTGAGAAGATGCCATGTACTAAGGATATCAAAGTTATAAGAAGTTTCCTTAACCATGCTGTTTCTATAGGAGATTTATTAAAGACTTCTCTAAAATTTCCAGGCCTCTTACCAACCTTTTGCAAAAGGATGTTCCTTTTGTTTTTATGATGATTGTGTAGAAGCTTTTGAAACTCTTAAGTCTGCTTTAATTTTGGCACCTATTGTTCAGCCACCCGATTGGGATTTACCTTTTGAAATCATGTGTGATGCTAGTGATTATGCTGTTGGTGCTGTTCTAGGGAAGAGAGTTGATAAGAAACTGAATGTTATTCATTATGATAGTAAGACTTTGGACACTGCCCAAAGGAATTATGCTACTACTGAAAAAGAGTTTCTAGCAGTTGTGTTTGCTTGTGATAAGTTTAGATCTTACATAGTTGATTCCAAGGTTACTATGCATACTGATCATGCTAGTATTAAATATCTCATGGAAAAGAAGGATGCTAAGCATAGGCTTATTAGATGGGTTCTTTTCTTACAAGAGTTTGATCTTCATATTGTTGATAGGAAAGGGGCTGAGAACCCTGTGGCTGATAACTTGTCTAGATTGGAAAATGTGCTTGATGACCCACAACCTATTAATGATAGTTTTCCTGATGAGCAGTTAGCTGCTATTAATGTTTTTCGTAATACCCCTTGGTATGCAGACTATGCTAATTATATCGTTGCTAAGTTTATACCTCCTAGTTTCACTTACCAGCAAAAGAAAAAGTTCTTTTATGATTTGAGACACTATTCTGGGATGATCCACATCTTTACAAAGAAGGGGTGGACGGTATTGTTAGACGTTGTGTGCTTGAGCATGAACAGGAACAGATTCTTCGGAAGTGTCACTCCGAAGCTTATGGAGGACACCATGCAGGAGACATAACTGCACATAAGGTATTCCCATCCGTTTTTTATTGGCCTACCCTCTTCAAGGACGCTCGTAAGTTTGTCTTATCTTGTGATGAGTGTCAAAGGATTGGTAATATCAGTAGACGTCAAGAAATGCCTATGAATTATTCTTTTGTTATTGAACCATTTGATGTTTGGGGTTTTGATTATATGGGACCTTTTCCAAAGTCCAATGGGTATACTCATATTCTTGTTGCTGTGGATTATGTCACTAAGTGGGTGGAAGCTATCCCCACTAGTAGTGTAGATCACAACACCTCTATTAAAATGCTTAAGGAAGTTATTTTCCCAAGGTATGGAGTCCCTAGATATATTATGACTGATGGTGGTTCACACTTTATTCATGGTGCTTTTCGTAAGATGATTGCTAAGTATGATGTTAATCACAGAATTGCTTCTCCTTATCATCCTCAGTCTAGTGGTCCAGTTGAGTTAAGCAATAGAGAGATAAAGTTAATTTTGCAAAAGACTGTCAATAGATCTCGAAAGAACTGGTCTAAGAAATTAGATGATGCTTTGTGGGCTTATAGAACTGCTTATAAGAATCCTATGGGTACGCCTCCTTATAAAATGGTTTATGGAAAAGCATGTCACTTACCTCTTGAATTGGAACATAAAGCTTTTTGGGCTGTCAAGGAACTTAACTATAATTTCAAGCTCGCAGGTGAGAAGAGGTTATTTGACATTAGCTCACTTGATGAATGGAGAACCCAGGCTTATGATAATGCCAAACTATTCAAAGAAAAAGTCAAACGATAGCATGATAAGAGGATTCAAAAGAGAGAATTCAAGGTGGGTGAATATGTTTTATTATATAACTCTCGTCTTAGATTCTTTGCAAGTAAACTCCTCTCCAAATGGGAAGGACCATACATTATCGAAGAGGTTTACCGCTCCGGAGCCATAAAGGTTAATAATGCCGAGGGTAATAACCCGAAGGTGGTAAATGGGCAAAAGATCAAGCACTATATTTCAGGTACACCCAGTAATGTCGAAACTAATATTATTGACACAATCACACCAGAGGAATATATCAAGAAGTCCTTTCAGAACACTCCAGAATACTGAAAAAGGGAAAGGTACGTGATACGGTAAGTAAACGGACTCCAAAAAATCTGCAAAAATATATTCTGTCAGTTTTGGAATATTTAGAAAAATACAAAATAAAAGGAAGCCGAGAGGGTGCACCAGGTGCCCACACAGCACCTGGGTGCCCCCCCGGGGGCGCGCCCTGGTGTTGTGTGGGGCCCTGGTGCACCTTCCCGACTCCATTTTCCTCTCGTTTTACTTGTTTTGCAAGATGAAAAATCTATATATATCCCCCGAATCGTTTTGACCACCGTATCGCGAGATATCTTCTGTTCATGTTTCTTGCTGATTTCTGGCAGATTCGAAAATATGGCATCTCAAGAATCTGTCAGGGAGAACCATGTTCCCCAAGTTTATAAAGAAACAGATGCTGGTCTGAAAAGGGTGGACGTTACGGATGCCAAGGAGGAGTTACTTAAGGAGACCAAGAGCAAGATGGGGGTAGAGAACCAGAACTCCGAAGAAGAACAATCTGCTTTCAAGGAAAAGGACGCGGAGGAGGAAGATATCCTTCAACCATATTATCATCTGCTACCCCCATCCTTGATCGAGGTTCTGAGGTTATGTGAAATAACTCATGTTCGTAAAACTTACCTCACCTGTGAAGTTATTTTGTTGGAGGAACAAATCACAGCACAAAGGAGCGTGAACTGGACACTGATAGCCTTATTGGAGCTAAATGTCAGGATTGCTTCATCACCTCCATCAACAAAGAAGGAAGCTTGATCACACGGGTACACTACAAAAAAAACACTTCTATGATGATATGTGTTTGTCACAGTAGGTCACGTTTTCTGTCATGCATGTACATCCATGACGATTTTATGACAGAATAAAGATAGTCGTACCTGTGCTGTCGTAGAAGTGTTCCATGACATTATCAAAATTACCATCACAGAAGTGTTCACTTCCATGACGATAAATGTCGCGTCATGGAAGTGCTTTCGTCAAGGGTGACCGACACATGGCATCCACCGTAACGGGTCGCCGTTAAGCTATCGGGTCCGGTTTTGGATCCGATAACCCGCTAACAGCCACGACCAATGCCGATTTTCCACGTGTAAAATTCTCATTGGCCGACGGAACCACATGTCAGCTCAGCATTGGCACAGGTGTCACTCATCCAATGGGCGAGATGCGTCTATGATATGTTGACACGTGGACTAGCCCAAAAGAGGCCCATAAAGATTAAATGGGCCGCCAACTAAAGGCCCACAAGATTTTGCGGACCATAATGGGCCGGCCGAGCTAAAGGCCCACAAGATTTTGTGGACCATAATGGGCCGGCCAGCTAAAGGCCCACGAGATTCCGCCGACCATAATGGGCCGGCCCAGCTAAAGGCCCACAAGATTTTGAGGACACTAGTGGGCCGGCCCATTAACAGGCTGCCATGTTTTGGGCCAAATGTCGGCCCATATTTGATCCGGTCCATTAACAGCCTGCCACGTTCCGGGCCTAATAAAGACCCATATGAGATCAGGTCCGTTAAAATCCTACCATGTTCTGGGCCAAATTACGGCCCAGATCAGATCCGGCCCTTTAAGAGGCTTTAGGCTAAATTATGGCCCATATCAGATTCGGCCCATCAACTGGACGCTATGCTTTTGGGCCCACTTGCTAAAGGCCCATTTAGTAATTCGGCCTGATATTAGTTTCGGCCTGTTAAAGGCCCGTTTAACATTTCGGCCTGTTAAAAGCCCGTAATATAGTGTGGCCTAACTACGGCCAGGTTTGCATCCGGCCTGCTCACAGCCGATAATCTGATTGGGCCAAACAAGGACCGAGACAATTTTGGTCTCTTAACGGCCCATGATGTGATTGGTACAATCATGGGCCGGGGTCTATTTCGGCCTGCTGCCGGCCCGTGAGCTGTTCGGCACGTTTCGGGCCCAACCTACTTTTCAGCCTCCTAAAAGCCCATTGAGTTTTCTTGCGAAAATAGGGCCGGCAGTTGACTCGACCTAATAAAGGTCCGAATCTACTTGTGGGCCAGTTTACATTTAGGCTTGTTAACAGACCAAGATGACTGGGCCCATGATGCGGATCATACATAGTGATTTGCATGACGGCCCGATTATGTACCGTAATTTTACGGTTTGGCCGTTTTACTGCGAAGACAGGATATATATACAGTAAAATAACTGCAGCATCATGAATAAGAAAAAACCTAGACTATACAATAAAGAAATTACGACATATTACATCCACTGGGCATCAAAGTTCGCCACTATGATAATAAAGCACAAGCAGACAGCAGATTACATACACTGGGCATCAAAAATCGCCACTAGTGCAAATAAACACGCCGACAAAATAATATACAAAACCGACAGCACTTCAATAGATTTCAAGAAAGGTTAGCCCTGCTCGGGAGCTGCAGCGCAAGCAGCTGAGCAAGCTGATGAGACTGCGCTTGTTTGACACTTATATCCTCCTCACTCTGAAAGATAAACAAGCAGACAGATGACAGGTTTTGCACATATAAGTATCAGTGCTGACAATTCATCACATTTCTTCATGAGTAAAGTGACACAGTTTAAAATAGCATTAACACAATATGGTATTGTTCAGGTCAAGACATGGCAGGAAATGACATTGTGAAGGAGTTGGCAACTTCACGACACCACTAGATTACAGATCAAGAACTCATAAGTATCAATGGTTAGTGTGCTGTCAATTTATCTCATTTCAGATTGGCAAATAAAGAGACGGTTTAAATAATAGTAGAATGATATGACATTGTTCATAGTTAAGACATTGCAGAATATGACATTGTGTTGTAGTGGGTAGGTTCACCACACCACTGGATTACGGATCAAGAATAGAAGCATACATGCAGTGCAAAATAAGATCACTTGCTCTGTATAGTTTAATTTACATGGTATGAAGAAGGAACTTGGTTGTACAACTAAAAACTTAAATGAGAAGGACAAACTTTTGTTTATGAACTACATAATAAACTTTAAACATGCAATTTGATGCAAACACCAAAAATAAACAGATGTTGCAGTCATGCCTAACAAAATATACACAACAAAGTTTGAAGGCTTGAGAAGGACAAACTTACATTATTGGTGAAGACATGCTCTATAAAGCCCTTGTCCATGCTGATGGGGGGGGCCAATTCAAGAAGTTTACCACAGATTCTTCTTCATAAGCATTGCCTTTATTCTACATTTTGTTAAGAGTAAATATAGATGTGATAATATCAGAAAAAATGGAGAATATTTAAGATAAGATGAAGAGTGATGCTACATAACCAAGTAGCTATAAATGTAAGTACAACGATACAGGCAAAAGGTACAGCCAAGAGCAATGCAGAGCTAAACTTCTTCAGTACCATCGGTGTTATCCAACCTTATGGTAAGAGTAAATATAGATCTGATGTGTAGAAAATGGAGGGCAAAGGAAAATAAGCTGCAGAGTGATGGTACATGAACAACTACCTGTCAATGTAAGTACACTGATAAAGGACAACAGGTACTTCCAAGAACAATGCAGAGCTAAAAAATTTCATTGGCATTGGATATATTCTACACTAATGTAACCATTCGTATAGATCAGATAATTTGGAGCGAACAATTAATAAGAAAGCTATCATGCATACTGCTGTCACATAATGAACCATGTATGTATGCAAGTACAGTGATACAGGACAACAGGTACTAACAAGAGCAAAGCAGCGAGCAGCATATTTGCGATATCCTCTCGTCCTTTTCAAACTGGAATTCTTCTTCGAGTAGATTTCCTGCAAAAAAGATCCGTAAGGCACATGCGGAAAAGTAGAAGTTCAAATTGTCATGTGATATCATAGACAGTACCTCATCCTGGGAATGAGACCAGTGCATAACAAGGTTTTTCCATTCAATGTCTTCTAAATTTAGCACAGGAGACTTCACCGGAAATTCGTTTATAGACTTGCCATCAAAGTGTGATTTCCTCAGGTAACATCGATACTGCTGCAATGCTTCCTTGGAAAGCGCAAGCAAGCTTTGCTCGTCATGACTATCCAGATTGACCCTCGCCTACTTACAACAATGTAATGTAAATCATTGATGTGTTCAATTAGCAGAAAACAGGAAAATAATCACCATGAATAATAGCACTTACACGTAAGTGGGACATGAAGATGTGAAAATGGTGTTTGTCTTCACCATAATCTTCCCATGATGGGAATATATGAATGTAGTCCCAAACAACATTGAAAGCATTGTCTTTTAAACTGGAAATAACTGGAATGGGGTTCCAATCTGCAGGAAATGGTCGTTTCTGCAGTTGGGATAGGTCTTCGGCCGGTGGACTTGCTGTACTTTTTGCTGGAGTGGGATTTTTTTGTGGTATGGCTGGTGCTATGGCAACTGAAATCCGCATACCTTTTGCTGGAGTGCAGGTCCTGTGTGGTGGGGCTAGTGGTGTGGCCAGTGAAGTATGGGTACAGTCTGCTGGAGTCGGTCCTACGTTTTGTGTCACTGGTTGTAGAGCCAATATAAGTGGGGTGCTGTCTGATTTCTCTGGCACCACCATGTTTTTCACGGACTTTGCTGGTGCTCCTTCAGGTTCGGCAATCACCCTCTTCCTTTTTGATGTCTGATGCACAAGAACAGCATTTGAGTGAAAAAACATGGTATGATGACAGATGGAATATGTATTGATAATGGATGGGCATGGCATCTTGACATATATGATGAGTAAACTAAGCAGATGGCGGTGCAACAAAGTAGAATAAATGCAAGACAACTTATGCAAGATACGCGCAATAAATAAAACCTTGCCAAATTAGAACAGGCACCTTGATGGGTGAACAGGACAGGCCATCTGCCTTTGACTCCTCGAGGTCAGAATAGTCATTAGGATCATATTCTGAACAAGAATCTACAAGTGGGGAGCGTATGAGTTTCACTGCATCCAGAATGGCACTCAATGCCTTGGTGCCAATTTTGTAAGTCGTTGCAGTGTTCCACAATATTCTTCTGATGCGCGGATTCTGATATTCACTATGATTACGTATAATATCTGAGAAGCATGAAAACATAAATAGTAGTGAGATTATCTTTGTAATGCAGAGGATATTCTAATATCGGGGCGCCCCTGTAAACCCTTGTGTGCTATCACTGGATTCTCATGAGAGAGCCCATGTGTGATGTAATATGGTGCGTGCATTAATATAATCTGACACAAGTACACACAAAAATAGGCTCGAGAAGTAAGGATAGTTGGCAGATAATAGGTTCATAATATACTATATAGAGAGTTTATTGCCAAACCATGATAACAAGAGCACACAACAACTAGGAAGATCATAGTGTACATAAAAGGGGTACACCATAACCAGGATATATAAATCGGGAAAGTGGAACTGGCTAGAAATTGCGGTGTTGTATTGCCGCTACTAATTGAAAGCCTATCGATCACGTACAGGCCAGCTCTATCAGCTGTTGACCGCAGATGTCCCTGCTCCCCTTCCTAACTAGGAACAAACTGTACGTACTAAATACAGAATAATAAAAGAGTAACATGTTAAAGAACAGAAGAGGAAGCATATTCTTGAGGTTCCGCTTCATTGCATACAATGTTGGTTGCCCACTCATGATGAATCACAGCACCCAAAGAAATGCAATTCCATGTTGTCTCGCTATATGTGGCCACATGCATTTGGAAAATCAAGTGGGAGCATTACCTGACCAATTAAATGCGTGTCTGTTAACTAATATCAGTATCATATCACAATTCGTATTTGAAGAAGTAAGCTTTGGACTTATGATTAGTGTGTTGTTTAGCTGCAAGAGTGGACTGCTGCTAGTGCGACACAAAGCAGCTACGCAGATCATAGTGTAGATATAACGGGAAAACCGTAAGCATCACAAGTAAAATCAGCAAAGTGGAACTTGCTGGAATATATGTGCTAGTATTGCTGGTACGGCTAGAAAGGGTTCGGATACCAGCTCTCTTCAACTGAAGGTGCGGTACTATTAATATTCGTGTAACTCTCAAAGGCGACACAGCTCCCCGCATTTCCTTGCTAATCTTATAGTATTCAAGTGGGCAGGCCACTACAGTTACTATGCCTATGTTTACAAAATCCTACGAATCAAAGAGGCCCGAAGAGTTCAAAGTGTCCATCACAACCGACCGTATAGACCTCTACACTGCAAATGTCCCTGCTCATCTTCACTACAAGGAACATACTGTACTACTATCATACTCCCTCCATTCCAAAATATAAGTCTTTGTGGAGATTTCCACTATGGATCACATACAGATGTATACAAATACATTTTAGAGTGTAGATTCACTCATTTTGCTCCATATGTAGTCCATGGTGGAATTTATACAGAACTTGTATTTAGGAACGGAGAGAGTACTTATTAAAGAAGAATGGAAGAGGAACATGCTAAAGAAGAGCAAGCAGATTTTGGATAATAAAATGTTCGTTGCGCAGTGCCCACACATGATGAACCAGAGCGCATTAAGAATGCAACTCCCTGTCGTCTCTCTATATGTGGTGCACGTGCTTTTCGAAAGTAAAGTAGGAACATTAGCTGACCAATTAAACCTTATCTGTTTTAGTAATATCAGCATCATATCAGATTCGTATTTGAGCAACATGTTTGGAATTACGAGTGGCACGTTGTTTAGCTTAATGGATTCAGGAGCAGTGCTAAGAAAGTACGATGATGGTACTGAATATAAAGGCATGTATGCATGCAAGTCGCGCGACTTTTGTCATTTGGGTCATTCGACCATTTCAGGCGGTTGGATGAAGATCCTACGTCTCCTAACCCTTCTTCTTCCTCGTCTTTGATTCTTCCCATACAGAACACCGGACGGGCCGCCGGCCGAACCACCGGCCCCCACCGCCTGTGTTCCTCCACCACCCCCACCCCCGCCCCCACCCGCGTCGAGTTTTCTTCGTTCGGCGAGGCCCCACCACTGCCCCCACAACCATCGTCCCCACCCGAGCCCCTTCCTTCGCACCGGCGAACTCCGGCGAGCTCTGAAAAATCGACTGACCCAATTTTGAAATTTAGTCTACTGTCATTTAACTAGTGTGGAATATAAAAGGGAAAACCATAAGCATTGCGAGTATAGTGTTGAGCGTGCCATGGCGGATCTAAAGGTGTGAACCGGACAATGGCAACTTCGCAACCAATGTTTGCTTTCAACTAACAAGTGATGGACAAGAAATCAGAGTAAAGCAGTGGCGATCTATTTTCTTGCTGCGATAAATAAGTTGAGCAGATACGAAAGAGTACCGCCTCTGGTGCGGCGCCGTGTATGCATCTGTTGAGAATTTGACTGTGTTGCGGTAGCGATGGCTATCGGTGGCGTGGAAGCAGATCTAGGAGGATAGACGGTGGCGGCGGGGCGTGGTGGACGAGACGGTCGTAGGAGCGGCGCCGACAAGGTGGATGACGGCGGGGATGAAGCGAGAGGACGGGATGCAAGGATCCTGGTCTGAAGCCGTGGATGAGAGAGGTCGATCTCTTGTAATGGACGACGGCGTTGGGGTATCAGCTCCGGCATGGTGGAGGAGGACGGCGGTGGATGGGGTGGCGGACGGAGGAGGCTGGGGTGGAGAGGGTGTTTTGGTGCCCACGGAGTACGAATGGGGAAATGGAGGGAGAGAGGAAGGGGGAACCATGTCTTCAGGGTGCGCTTTTCTCAAATGCGAGGAAATTTACAAACTTAGCCCCCGTTTAAAATTTCCTACATCACAGCAATATTAGTCGGTTGGGGATAGGATGGTAATCTCGCATACACCGAATATTTGCCGACGAGAGTTTATTTTTGGTGCCCACCATGTATGAATCGGGGAGGGAGTCAATTTCGGCCAAGGAGACACTGTGTTTTGGCGCCCACCATGTATGACTCCGGGTGAGAGGCGGTTATGTCACGTTTGAGTGAAATTACAAACCTACCCCTATCGAAACCTATAGAAATCGAGCCGATAGGCTTTGCGTGTCAGGGATAAGCAGTAATTTCCATCTCGCAGATTTTGGTTTCGGGCGGTTACTGCGACTTTCCCCGCTTTGTTCAAATTTTTGCAGAGCAAGAGTGCACGTTTACCGTGCCGACTCAATTCGAATCCAGTTTGTATTCTATTTTTGTTCGGGCAGGATCCATTTTCGATTGGAATAAAATTCTATACACATCATTTTTTATATATACTTTCAAAAGCACAACAAAGAATTCTGCTCCTTTATATGTATAATATGATTTACAAATACAATGATCTCAAATTCATAAGGTTGAATTCAAAAAAGTTAAACCAAATTATGTTCTTCTAAAATGTATGGATCAGTAATATCTACATATTAAATAACATAGATGCGCATGAATTCATATGAGTATGCATGTTTGATAGATCAATTTTGGTTCGAGTATGAATTACATGTATCATCATCTCGAATTCAAATATTTGAATCCCTTTTATGTTGACTCCTTTCACGCCCATCTCTCTCGCATGCATGCTCCTTCATGTAGCTATCACTCTATTTCTCCAGCCCACCCGCACGCTCACTTCATGTTTATCCTATCTTCGCAAACATGGTCTCTCGACGTCTCCCTTGAGAAGTATCACACTCTCCCTATCATTATACATTACATGGTTTTCATTATCTCTCACGTCTCTACCATTCTCTGGTATCACTAGGTACCTAAGCTTTATTTTTCACCGCCACACACACAGTCTCACTCGTCTTTCACTTTGTCTTTCTCTCTATGGGGTTCTCTCACACACCCTATATGGCTCTAGATATGACTCATACCACTAAAATTACTCTCTCCTGCAGACACAGCATTTGTTGCCGTCTCCTTTCCGTCTCCATCCCATTTATAAAACTGACATTATTATTTTGTTTACCGATCAGACAAACTCCCCCCTCTCTCTCACACACAAACACAACTCCTGCTTCCACTCCCCTTCCCGACTACCGTCTCTCTCTCACACAAAACTCCCTCTTTCGCACACCGACTCGTATTTCTCTCACAAACATTTATCGACTAGCCTCTAGATAGGTTTATACACCCGCACACTCGTGCTTCCACTATCGCATACATGTCTCTCTCGCGCTCCTTGTATCTATGTAGATTTTTCTTCCCTTCTTGAGATACGCCCATTCGATCATGCACACACACTATCGCCTCATTTTAAGCTGATACCTCTCGCACACACACTCTTTGTGTCTTTGTCACACATGGACTCCGTCCTCCTCCTCTCTCCCCCTCTCTCACACACACATGGGCTTTTTGCAACAACTAGCAAGATGCCCATGCGTTGCATGGAACATCAAGATGCATTTGTATCAGTAGTTTATCTTGTGGGAGAAAAGGGTGAACAAGGGAAGGCCTTATTTGCAAATGTGGAGAGGAGTGTGGGTATCTTTTTGCAAAATTGTCATTGTTTCCTTCCTATCCGTCAGATATAAATTGGACGGCCTATATTGCAGGATGGCAGGCACACCATCATCACCAACTCTGTTTTTATCTCTACTAGCAAGATGCTCGTGCATTGCACGGAACATCAATATGCATTTTTTTTACAAAACACCTGTTGTGATTGACCCATGCAGAAGTAATCCCATGTGTAAAAACTAATGATATCTCAAGAATTTTATCGGAAAACTGGTATCTCGACAATTTCATCGAAAAACTGAAAGATGAGAGATAAGGTGAGGAGGAGTGGAGCGTGGTGGTGACTGGTGGTCGGACTGGGCGGAGGCATGGGGATGGACGGCGCCGGCAGGCGGCAGCGGCCACCATGCTAGATTGTTCCAGAGACTTCCTTTTTTAATTGCTCAGCAATGAGGTTGTGGGAGATAAGGACTATGAACGAGGCAAGGCCTTGTCTGTAAATGTGGAGAGAGGTGCGGGTATCTTTTGTAAAATTGTCATAGTTTGCTTTCTATCCGTCAGATATAGATCGGATGGTCTATATTACAATATGGCAGGCACACCATCATCACCAACTCATTTTTTATAAGAGTAGAGACTCTTATAAAAAGCATAGTCGGTGATGATGGTGTGCCTGCCATCCTGCAATATAGGCCGTCTGATCTATATCTAACAGATAGGAAGGAAACTATGGAAATTTACCCGCACTCCTCTCCACACTTGCAGTTAAGGCCTTCCCTCATTCATCCTTTTCTCCCACAAGATCTTGATGTTCCGTGCAACGCACGAGCATCTTGCTAGTAAGAGTAGAAATTAGACATATACCACTTCTCGAATCTTGAAACCAACAACATTCCTCCCTTATCTCATCAAAACCGCCAAAGGAATATATTTTGAGTGAAACATAACATATTTTTAGTGATATACATATTTCAAAACTAGACTCTATTTTCTATCAAATCGGTGAATATGTATTAATCTACTTTGATCGTGTGGCAACACATTGGCACATTGCTAGTAGTTATCACCATCGTATAATTTTTTGGACACCAGACAAACGGCGGGGTACATATACGAAGAGAAGAGGTGCACGCACGCAGTCGGTCTCTCGCTGTCTCACACACATGAGAGTTATGTAAAGGCGCCATTAACAAATAAACCCTAAAACCCTAGGTGCACGATTGCTGCATGCGCGGGTACCGGGTACGTGGTGGAGTGCACCTTTGTAGGAATAGTCAGCTCGCGTGATAATTTGATCTGTATAAGTTGATGGTCGGGACCACAGGTGAACGACCTGGAGGCGGTGGCTCGCCAGTTGCCACAAATTGAGTAGCCACATTTAAAATATCATTTTTTTGCGGGGTAAGAGTTCCGATTTTCAATGGCGCGTTATAAGTACTAAGTAGCTTTTAGAACGATTGGTATGGAGCGAAAATGGAATTCATAACTACTACCTCCTTGGCGTAGGGTTGTATGGGTTTATGTTGCGAGATGTTGAACCTGGTAGTTCTAGGGCAAATACTATGGTTTAGATGTTGGTTTTCAGTAATGAAAATTAGAATGGGGAAACCCTTCTTTGATAAAAAACTACTACCTCTGTTTTGGTTTACTAGTCCCCATCGTAGTTTTGGTCAAAGTTTGTCCACAAATTTTACTTGTAAAATGTGAATGGAAAAAGAAATTTTGTTATACCCAAACAAAAAAGGACTGGAGGGAGTGATTGCTCTAACACGGACGCAATCTCCCATAGCGCAGGCATTGAATCGGCACGCCGGCCAAGAGGGCCCCACTCGCTGCAGGCCCGGCTGAACACGCCTCCTCACCGCTTGCAACCGGCTTCAGACTGCCCCGCCTGCCTCCATTGAATCTGCACGTGTGTCGGCAACACGTCCTTCCGCGAGCCGGCCGGCATTTTAGAACACAAAAATTGACCAAAATATAATTAATTACGCATGGTCTTGACTTGTTGTGCTTGCACTGGTAGTAGGAACTAGAGGTTTTTCTTTATTTATAACCCTCCTCACATTTTTTTGGCTTTGAAGCGAATCATGGTTGTGGACATTATCTTTGAATGTGCAGATATCTGTGAACATGAGTTTGATGTGGAAGTTGAACTTGGAATGTCGGGCTTGCGCGTGAACTATACCATGTCCAATGCTTCGTCTGTTATTGTTTGGAAAGTAATTGTTGTTATTACATGACCCAAAAAAATTATTTTGTGCCACATCAATAGATGCACGGACATCACAACAGGCATGCTGACTGGATAAACATTTGAACCTAGCTATTATGAAGAAAATTTTGTATTGACAACAGTTTTAGATAGCAGGGGACACCTAGCCTGCTCTGCCTCTGCTAGCTTATTTCTGGCTTCTTCCATCTCTTCTTTGGCTTGGGTGAAGAGAGCATCTCATTGCTCTTTTCGCTTCTTCAGGAACTCGGCTACATTCCCAAGGGCTGCTGCATGATTTCTTTCAGCCTTTACTAGAGCCACGAGGACACGAACAACTGACGACTCCACCTGGCTTGTGTGTATTCCAGCATCATCTGGGAATTTGCACCTTGTGTCTAATCCAACATCATAAGGGAATGGCACCTTGTGTGTAATCCAGCCTCATTTTGGAAACATGATCTCGAGGTTGACCATACTTCCCTCCTCACAGGAACTGCATCCTGACATGAAGTTACCTCTTTTTTAGATCAATACTCAGAGCAACGCAGATCCATTTAGTAGAAGCCAGATAAACAGGACTCGGAGAAGTGAATTCAAAAGGAAAAATATAAAAACAGACTACAAGGTGAGAACACCAACTTCCAACATCAAGCTAAAAACGAAAGCATTAGGACGATTAAGACTATTCTTATTACACATCGAAGAACATGAGGCTAAGAGAAACAGAAACTATAACATATACACATCGAAGAACACGAGGCTAAACGAATGTAATTGAAAGGGTGTCACTTAGCAAAGCTCGTTTTACAGGTTCGGTGCAACTCCTCTTTAACTTGCCACGCTCCTTGAAGATGTCCCCAATATCCCGTGTTTGGTCTTCATTGCTCCTTTACATGTTCGCACTTGTGGTTTTAAAATATCAACATGGCAAGAAATATATACTACTAGTAATACTCACGCATCTTGTGGGTAACATTAAAGGACTCGTCTGCCATGTTAGAGCATCTCCAACAGAAGCGCGACGCGCAGCGCTTTAAAAAGTGTTTACAGTGCTGAGATCGAGAAGTAGAGATAGAGAGTAGAGACTAGAGAGTAGAGGATAGTTCTCAGCATAGATATAGCATAGATAGATAAAAAATAGATAGTTCAACTACTCCTCATCGTCCGACTCCTCCTCGGTGATGTCCTCCTCCGACGTCTCAATGTAGGCGTGAAGATACCGATCGTCGTCGGATTCCCAGGGCGACATTGCTCCTAGCCTCATGTTGAATTGAGCGTCCGCCTTTCGCGTACGCTTGTCCTCGTGATAGGCGGCTCGCTCCGCCCTCCTCTTCTCCCTCTCCACCCTCCTTTGCGCGTAGAACTCGTGCTCATTGATGTTGTCCTGTGCGGAGCGTTGGCGCCACAGTGCCATGGCTTCCTCGTCCATCTCGGCGATGCCGAGACGGTGCTCCCGCCTCCGGTTGTCGTGAGGATCCTCGTCGGTGATAAGCCGCGGCAGAGGCGCGAGCTCCTTCGCCCGCTCCCGCATTGGCATGTTGGGGAAGTTCAATGTTCTATGAGGCCACCAGAGGCGCCACGCCACCGCCTCGTACGCGCGGCCGGCCTCGTTGGCGGTGTCGAAATTGCGGAGGCTGAGGCGCATCCCGCGGAACCGGATCTCGGCGGAGAAGCCACCGGAGGGGCGCACGCGGACACCGCGGTATCCCCAAGTTTCCCGGTGACGCGGTGGCATGGTGGCGCGGCGGCGGCGAGGCGAGAAAGAGCGGGGAGAGAGCGGTGGCGAGGCACAGAGCGGGGAGAGAGCGGTGGCAAGGCACAGAGCGGTGGGAGGGCGTTGGATTTTATAAAGCGCGCCGGACGCCGCACGCCAAAACTAGCGCGCGCCCGGCCGCTTTTGCCCGCACGCGTGATCCTTTCCCGACGTCCCTGCTATCTCTACTCTCTTCTCTACTATTATATTATTTTATATTTAATATTTATCTCTACTTCTCTACTCCCTACTTTTTTCTTTTAAAAACAGAGTTGGTGATGATGGTGTGCCTGCCATCCTGCTATATAGGCCGTCCGATTCATATCCGACGGATAGGAAGGAAACTATGGCAATTTTGTAGAAAGATACCCACACCCCTCTCCAGATTTGCAAATAAGGCCTTCCCTTGTTCATCCATTTCTCCCACAAGATAAACTGCTCATACAAATGCATCTTGATGCGTGCAATGCATGGGCATCTTGCTAGTTCTCAAACTTTCCATCATTTTCTACACTACGGGTTGCAGATGAAGAACCTACCCAAGCACTGCGCGATACAGGAGCGACGCCCAATTACAAGTTGATATTCTGTTGGACAATGGAGGCTATAACCAATTACTTTTACGGGAACAATAGCAACCTGGCAATTTGAAGGGTAGGTATGAAAAAAATTGGAACTGCACATGTACTGCTGAGTGATTCAATACACACATTACCAATCGAGGAGGAGAACGATGGTCGCGGCGGCCTCTGTGCATCATGGTCGGCAACGGGAGTTAGTTCATTGTCCACGACGGTGGTGCTTTTGCGCTTCGTGTCGGCTTCCGGGAAGCAGATCCGAGACTGTGGAAGGCGGTGCCGGGGAAGAGGCTCCGTGTGCGCCAACAACGGTGGACCGTCTCCAGTGCGGCGTACGAGGTCGTCGATGAGGCAAATGCGCTGCGGTGGACGAGTGCGCCAATGTAGAAGGGGAGGAGCACGAAGGCTGCGGTGCCGTGGAGAAGTCTATTTTGTGGTGGATAGAAAATGGGGAGTATTCAGTTGTACTACTCTGGGTGCCGGGGTGGGGTTGGCTGGGTAGGGTGAACCTGAAGTTATGAAAATAGCCCCCTACCAAGAGTCATCCGTAGGCCTGTTCTGAAGGCTATGATGGTAA
Source organism: Aegilops tauschii subsp. strangulata (assembly GCF_002575655.3). Classification (NCBI taxonomy): domain Eukaryota; kingdom Viridiplantae; phylum Streptophyta; class Magnoliopsida; order Poales; family Poaceae; genus Aegilops; species Aegilops tauschii. The sequence goes on from NC_053035.3 coordinate 395,758,110, forward strand.
CTTCGCACTGCTCGAATCAAGGTGGCGGGAGATTTTCCCGCCGACCTCAAAATTTTGTGACAATGAACTCCCCGTGTGGCGTGCTGGGTGATTGGGCTAAGCAACTAGCGAGTAGTACTAGTAACTACTAGCAATCCCTCTGTTTTTATTAACTTTGCATATTAGGTTTGACCGAAGTCAAACTTCCTAAAGTTTGACCTAGTTTATAGAAAAATATAAACATTTACCATAACAAATATGTATGATGTGAAAGTACATTCAATAATGAATCTAATGGTATTTATTTGTTACTGTATTGTATATGTTAATATTTTTTGTTATAAACTTTCTGAGAGTTTACAAAACTTGACTTTGACCAATGCTAATACGCGGACTCAAATAAAAATGGAGGGAGTACACCTTTGTTTTCTTAGTTTGTAGTGAATTAATCATTTGTTGTAATTGTGAAATAAATATATTATGCTACTGACTTCGAATGTAATGGTCTATACAATTCAATAGTTACAATCATTGTTGAATTCCAAGATGTATACGAGGTCTATAGTACTTCACAATATGCTCAAACTCACATAATCCCAGTCAAATGAGAATCTAAATCCATTTCATAGTTATTACTTTGTAGGATGCAACAAAACCAACCATAACTCTACATCATCCATTATAAAAGCAACATTTTGAACACATCCCAATGTGTGAATGAAACGTGTAGAGAGAGCTTGCGAAGATGGAGCAGATAGGGCGGGAAAGATTGTATGTATGTGGACGAGAGAGTAGGAGACAAACCTAACGAGACAGAGAGAGAGATAGAGAGAGAAAGAGAGAGGAAGAAGTTAGGTCTGTGAGAAAGATGGAGGCATGTAATATACATGACATGCGTGTGCATCTGGATTCTGTACACGTGGAAGGAGAAGAGACAACAGGTTTGACAAGAGAGCTGGAAAAACATGGACGAGAGGGGAAGGATCTCGTGGGTTGAGGGATTGATAATTTTGTGCGGGGGAGAGAGGGATTGGTAATTTTGTTCAGGAGAGAGAGGGGGGAGGAGTCCGTCAGTCGTCGACACATCATCCTGCTTCCAAATGGCCCCGCATTCTCTAGTGCAGTGTGGTCGCTGTCGGTGTCAAAACCGGCGGATCTCAGGTAGGGGGTCCCGAACTGTGCGTCTAAGGTCGATGGTAACAGGAGACGGGGGACACGATGTTTACCCAGGTTCGGGCCCTCTCTACGGAGGTAATACCCTACTTCCTGCTTGATTGATCTTGATGAATATGAGTATTACAAGAGTTGATCTACCACGAGATCGTAATGGCTAAAACCCTAGAAGTCTAGCATGTATGACTGTATAAGTTTCCGGACTAAGCCCTCCGGTTAATATAGACACCGGAGGGGACTAGGGTTGTACAAAGTTGGTTACGGAGAAAAGGAATCTTCATATCTGGTTGCCAAGCTTGCCTTCCACGCCAAGGAGAGTCCCATCCGGACACGGGAGAGAGTCTTCGGTCTTGTATCTTCACAGCCCATTAGTCCGGCCCATGTCCAACAGGCCGCACGCCCGAGGACCCCTTAGTCCAGGACTCCCTCAGTAGCCCTGAACCAGGCTTCAATGACGAGGTGTCTGGCGCATAGATTGTCTTCGGCATTGCAAGGCGGGTTCCCCTTTCTGAATACTCCAAGATAGTCTTCGGACGAAACGAACGTGTCCGGATCTGCAACACAGGTACCACACACACAGCCGTAGAGAGTATAATATTTCACGAGTCCCATCCACTGACAACTTTTTGCAAGATGACATCATGTCTGCCCGGTCATTATTTCGAACCGTTTTCGTCTGCTTCCACGTTTCGAGACGCGGTTTCCATTGGCACGTCTTGTCAAAGCAGAGATTGTGTCCCCTTATTGCAGGATTCTCATCAATACAGGCGTGGGTAATCCAACCGTGCCATTTGCACAGCCCTTGGGAATAGGCGAGTTTTAAGGCGAGTGGGGAGGCGTTCGATATTCACTGCCTTTATAAGGGGATAAGGATTCCCTTTCTTCACCCATGCCTTCTCTCTTCCTGTGCCCCTCCATCCTTGAGCTCCAGCGCCCAAGTTCTCATCTTTTCCACCTCAAGCAAGCACTCCACCATGTCCGGATCGGGAGGGCAAGACAAGTGGATGGCCTCCTCCGTTAAGGAGAAGGACATCGCCGAGCTTCGTGAGGCTGGGTATCTGGCGAAAGAAATCGCCCACCGGCTTCCGGCCAAGGGGCAAGTCATCCCTATACTGAAGCCCAATGAAAGGGTGGTGTTCCTCCCTCATTTCGTCCGCGGGTTAGGGTTTCCTCTCCACCCTTTCGTCCGCGGACTTATGTTCTATTATGGGCTAGATTTCCATGATCTAGCCCCGAACTCTTTCCTCAACATCTCGGCATTCATTGTCGTGTGTGAGGCTTTCCTCCGCATCCAGCCCCACTTCAGACTGTGGCTCAAGATCTTCAACGTGAAGCCGAAGGTGGTGGATGTCCAACGCGCGAAGTGCGGATGATCCATGGTGAGCAAGATGCCCAACGTCACATGGCCCAAAGGCACTTTTGTGGAGACTGTCAAGGAGTGGCAGAAGCTGTGGTTCTATATCATAGAGCCCCGCGATGCCACCTGGGCCGTGGCTTCCGAATTCAAGTCGGGAGCTCCAATGCGGCTTACCTCTTGGATGGAGAAGGGCCCAAATTGGTCTGCGTCGGATGAGCTGATAGCGCTGCAAACACGCATCCAAAGCATGGTGGACAAAAGCATCAAGCTCGTCGACGTGATCCAGGTGATGCTAGTTCGCCGGATCCTCCCCTGCCATAGTCGGACGTCCCCTTTATGGGAATTCGGTTCGGAGAAGCACCAAACCTTGGTGAGGCTCTTCGTAACCACCCACGAAGATGCCTGGAAGCTGCTCTTCAAGGGCGACGAGAAGCCGCCGGCCATAGACTTGGACCGTGGGCACGATCTTGCCCATCCCGCCAATGCGGTAAGTCCTTCACATCTCAAGGCGTACCCTCTACTTGCTTGTTCAAGGAGGGTAACTAAACTTTACTGATTTATTCTTTCAGGTATGGACAGAGAAAGCGGAGCGGATTCAATGTTCGGCTCCGCTGCCCGAAGAACCAGTCATCCCGCTCCTGGCAAAGATGCTGGTCCCGGCGCCCTATCAGCCGCCGGAGAAGAAGGCCAAGGGGGGCCTGGGTGGTCCCCGCCGCAAGGGTGGTTCGGACGTGATGTCTAAAGACAAGACTCACTCCTCTGCCGCCGAAGATGACAACGAGGAGGAGGAGGAAAACAACTCTCCCCCTGATGGGGGGAGGAAGAAGAGGGCGGCCTCCACAAATCTGGAGGCGGTGGCGCCCAAGAGGGGGAAGGCCCCCCTCGTGGATAACTCCGCGTGGGACGTCGACAACAGCCCCGAGCGACGCCCCCGAAGCAAGCCCCTGGCCGCATCGTAAGTACCAAAACTCGTATATGTCCATATATCCGGCCTCTCCTCATCATTGTATTAACTTGGTTAATTATGCTATTGCAGTCCGTCCCATGACAGCTCCCAGCGATCCTCGTCAAGAGCTTCGTTGGATTCAAAGGCAATGGCCAGTGAATCACCACAAGTCGCTTACTCTCCCATGGCCAAGGGCGACGCCGAGGCGCTGTCGCGAAGGACTTTCCCAGGCCAGGGAGAGTCTCAGGAGGCCGTCAGGGTGGCGCCAGAGGGCGAAACCTCGGCCGTCGGACACATGGGGGAACAGATCCCCATGAAGACTGGTGATGGGGGCCAAGTTCAGTTCGGCCCCCATCCGGATATGGTTCCGGAGACCTATACGGCTCCGGAGTCCGGCGTACAGCCTCCTTTGAAAGGAGGAGGTGTGCCTATCCCACCGGTGACCTCTGTGCAACCAGGGGCACCAGACAATCTTCTAGAAGCGCTACGAGGCGCTTCCATTGTGGAGGAAGACCCTATCCTTATGGGTATGGTGATTGATAGGGTTCAGTCCGTCAAGAATGGACTGACCGAAGCCTACGACAGCCTGCTGAGAGGTTTTGAGGTAAGCGACACAAAAGAGAAAAGTCCCAATATAGACAGTAGCCCCTGAGACACTGTCCGGTGTTCGGAAAGAAAAGCAGGACAGAGGATCAATTGAATTTCGCAGGAAACTAACTAAATGTGTCTTATGTGAATAAGCAGGCGTTGTTGCTGGTCACAACCTCACACACTGCCGAACTCTCCGGACTAAAGCAAAGACTGGAGCGGGCCAAGGAGGAGCTCGGCCAAGCGAGGGAGCAGCTAGAGGACCGCAAGGTATGTAATGAATTGCTATATATTCGGAAAGAATAAATGATGTGTTTTGACCGTAGTGTCATGATATGTGTAGGAGCGACGACCGAGGTCGAGGCCCTTAAAAAGGCCCTGGCCGAAGCCGAGGAGAAAGCTGTCAAAGAGCAAGCCGCCCGTAAGATGCTCAAGGCCAGGCTTAACGAGGTCCAGCAAGAGCTCCAGGACGCTGTGAAAAAATGCGAGACCTTGGGGTGCGATGTTTCGACTCGAGAGACCGAACTCGCCAAGGCTCACCAAAGCATGGAAGAGGCCTGGGTTGAAGCCCAGGGTGCCCTCCAGGAGATCCGGGAGGCCAAGAAGAGCGCGGCGGGTAAGGCGTTTAGTATGCAAAGCAAGTATGTGAAGAAGAAGCATTTCTTACTAACCCAGATTTGGAGTTCTCCAGGGGCGTTTGTGGATCTGCCATGCAGTGTGTCCGACGCTGCGGAGTTCTTCCGAGCCGAAGAAGGGAGCTCAAAGGAGAAGCTGTTCTGGTCGCAATATCTTGCGCCAGAACAACCGGTGCCCTTCAGCGATCAGCTAAAACAGCTGGTCGAGCTGCACAGGGTGGCCGAACTGGCCATGAAGGATTTGATAATCCGGCTGTGGCCTGCCGAAGCTATACCCAGCAGCTACTTCGGCCTCGTGAAGCGGCTGGTGAATGCCTGTCCTCGGCTGGACGTCGTCAAGCGGTCGGTCTGCATCGAGGGCGGGCGCATGGCCTTCGCCCGCGTCAAGGTCTGGTGGGCAAAGATGGACGCCGTCAAGCTTATGACCGAGGGGCCGCCTGAGGGCAAGGAGCACCGCACGCCCGAGCGGTATTTTGAAGACGTCCTGGAGGGGTCTCATATTGTGGCGATGCAATGTGCGCAGGACATTATTTTCGAATGAACACATTCATGTTGTCTCTGCCTTGTATGATAAAACAAAGTGGTTATGTAATATAATGTTTGTTATGTTTTAAAAAAAAATTACCTCCTGTGCGGCCGTGTTGTATGAAATCTGAGAGTTGGCCAGTCTTCGGCTTCTGCCCCCATGTAGGTAGTACGGGGGTGTTCAGGATGGAATCTAAACACTCTTGATCCAATTGTTTGGTCCTTGAAGGAGGTGTTTAGCGCAACGAACCAGGCAATCAGACTATGCGGCTTTAGTACCCTCACTTAGCCATAGGAGTGTGACAATAAAAAATGTAGGCGCAGCCCTTGTTTCTGAACTAGGATGCTGAAAGCACCTGATCGGATAAGTACCGATCCCTCGCATAATGCGGAAAAAATCTCTAACGATTTGAGACCTCCGAAGAGCTGACCGGCTCTCGCCGCATCATGACAGTCAGTTTTTGGCTTTCTCTACTGAGTTGCTCCTTCGGGTAAACCAGGGCACAATCGCAGTAGTTCTCCCTTTACTACCTTAGCCGATATAGCGGAACGTAAGGTAGCAAGCACAGGAGCAGGGCAACCCAACTATTGACCAAAGGCATGATTTGGAGCCAATGCATATAGTGCTAAATTCGGGGTGCCGAACTATACTGTAAAAAGTGTTCAGACTTTGTTGCCGTAGTGCGGGGCGCTATGAAGCCCCTGGCAAACGTGAAACGTACCAAAGTATACGGGTGCTATCTGATAAGGTTATCAACAGAAAAAGGAAAATAGAAAGGGAGCAAAGGTACTAAGCTGGGGCCCTAAAATTTGGGCCGCAAACTGTTTCCATTATAATTTGGTTAATACGTCAAAGCGCATTGATACAAATAGTGCGATAAGCAACAAGCTATTAACATGCCACAACCAAGGGAGAGCTGCGTGCAGGTCCTGAAAACAGGTAGAGTGATCGTTAAAGAAACCACCTAGAAGTTCCCCTGTTCGTTTATGCTTCTTGACATCTTGGTGTATTTATCCTCTGACAGGACCAGTGATCAGGCCGTCAGGAAAGGCCCGTGGAAAAGAAACCTGAAAAGGAGAAAAAGGAAATAGTGAAAGTATATGTGTCCAGGAGCGGTCGAGCCGTATTGTGGATCACAAGGTAGGTATGCCTCCATCTATGCCCATGGTATTTTGAGTGCGTAGTTATGTACGCGTGGTATGAATGCCGTTGTTTGCTCGGGGCTGGGACGGAGGCCAAATTGCTAATCGAGCTCTCGACGAGCCGAGCTGTCCTGCTACAGAATAGTCCGGACTCTCTTGACGGTGTCCGAGAGTTCGGCCGCTGAATTGAAGTTCTGCTTGAGAAGGCCGCTCTATACTTCCGCTGCTAAGGCAGCAGTGTGCTCCTTGATGCGGAGGGAGCGTTCCATGTTTCCATTAACTGTTGACGCCGCTTGGTCCGGGCATCTTGAGCTTGAGATAAGCATAGTGTGGCACCGCGTTGAATCGAGCGAATGCGGTTCGTCCAAGCAGTGCATGATAGCCGTTGCGAAAGGGGACGATATCGAAGATTAACTCTTTGCTTCGGAAGTTGTCCGGAGATCCGAAGACAACCTCTAGTGTGATTGAGCCCGTACAGCCAGCCTCTACACCTGGTATGACTCCTTTAAAGGTGGTCTTTGTGGGCTTGATCTGTGATGGATGAATGCCCATTTTGCGCACTGTGTCCTGATAGAGCAGATTGAGGCTGCTACCACCGTCCATGAGGACTCACGTCAGGCGAAATCCATCAATGATTGGGTCCAGGACCAGTGCGGCCGATCCGCCATGATGGATACTGGTCGGATGATCTCGATGATCAAAGGTGATCAGGCATGACGACCATGGGTTGAATTTTGGGGCGACTGGCTCTATCGCATAGACGTCCCTGAGCGCACGCTTGCGCTCCCTCTTGGGGATGTCTGTAGCATATATCATGTTCACCATTTTGACCTGAGGGGAAACTTCTTTTGTCCCCCTGTGTTCGGTTGCCGGGGCTCCTCGTCATCGTCCTCGCTTTGCGATCCCTTTTCCTTGTTCTCGGCATTTAACTTGCCGGCCTGTTTAAAAACCCAACAATCTCTGTTGGTATGATTGGCTGGTTTGTTTGGGGTGCCATGTATTTGGCACGGACGATCGAGTATGCGATCCAAGCTGGATGGTCCTTGATTGTTTCTTTTATACGGCTTCTTCCACTGACCGGACTTGGAGCCGCTAAATCCGGCGTTGACTGTAGTATCATCGGTATTGTCACCATTGCTTCGGCGGTTTGTGTCTGCTGCGTCGGAGCTTGCCGTAGCTGTTTTTGACCTCGAAGGTGCCTACTTTGCTGGCCATGTTTTTGCTATGAGCCAGCCAACTATCCTCACCTGCACAAAAGCGGGTCATGAGTGTCGTGAGGGCTGCCATGGATTTCGGCTTTTCTTGGCCGAGTGGCGGGCGAGCCATTCATCGCGGATGCTATGTTTAAAGGCTGCTAGGGCTTCGGCATCCTGACATTCGACGAGCTGGTTCTTTTTAGTTAGGAACCTAGTCCATAATTTCCTGGCTGACTCTCCAGGCTGTTGAACTATGTGACTTAAGTCATCGGCATCTGGTGGCCGGACATATGTACCTTGGAAGTTGTCAAGGAAGGCTTCTTCCAAGTCCTCCCAGCTGCCAATAGAATTTTCAGGCAGGTTGTTTAACCAGTGCCGAGCTGGCCCTTTGAGTTTTAGTGGGAGGTATTTGATGGCATGAAGGTCATCTCCGCGGGCCATATGGATGTGGAGAATAAAATCCTCGATCCATACTGCGGGGTCAGTTGTTCCATCGTATGATTCGATATTTACGGGTTTAAACCCTTCTGGGAATTCATGATCCATTACTTCGTCAGTGAAGCAAAGAGGGTGTGCGGCGCCTCTATATCGGGCCACGTCGCGACGTAGCTCCAATGGAGTCCGTCTGCGGTTTTCGGCCCGGGCGTGGCTAGGCTTGTCACGTCCGAATAGATAGCCGTCGTCACGTGTCGGGGCACGTCCTCGCGATCCGTAGATCGATCTGGTATGTCCTGCTCTACTGTCCAAGTCCTGCCTAAGGTCATATGTATAACCCCGAGCTGTTTTATCCCTGCCTTTATGGTGAGGTGGGGTGGTCTGGTGTTCGGCTTGAGTTGCCGCTTTATCTCGACCGCGTGGTGGTCGGTCAGCCGCATTGCGCGATGATGGTACGGGCTCCAGCGCCTCGTCATCGAACTGAGGTAGCAATTTGCGCTTCGGGTAACTTTTGGCTAGGCGCTTAAGGCCGTATTCTTAGGCTGCCAGGACATCAGTCCATCTATCATTGAGCAGATCTTGATCATCTTGAAGCTGCTGCTGCTTCTTTTCCAGGCTCCTTGCAGTGGCTATTAGCTGGCACTTAAAGCGCTCCTGCTCGAGAGGTTCCTCAGGAACGATAAAATCCTCGTTGCCGAGGCTCACATCATCCTTGGAGGGTGGAAGATAAGTGCTGACCTCCGAGTCGTCGTTTATGGCATGTTCATCAGGGCTAACTTGCCCATCCTCCCGATCGTCCTGTTCGGCCGTTTGTTCGTCGGGATCTTCTCTGTCTTCGGCACCGTCCGGAGTGTTATCGTCTCTTGTGCCGGTGTTGTTGTCCTTGCTGCGGCGGGATTAGAGCGGCGCCGCTGACGCCGGCGCTTTGGTTCTGTCTTAGGAGGCTCATCCTCGATTGGATTTTCCTTGTCCTCGTCGTTATTCTCTTTAGGTGTATCCACCATGTATACGTCGTACGAAGAAGTGGCTGTCCAACGTCCCATGAACGGCGGGTTTTGGCCATGCTCCACATCTGCATTGTCGTCCATACCGTCGATGTCTTCGGAGCCATAATCGAGCATGTCGGTTAAGTCTTCGACAGTGGCTATGAAGTGGGTGGCGGGTGGGAAGCAAAATTCCCTATCATCAGCCTCTAGTTCGAACCGGTTATAATTCGGCTGTGAGCCCTCCGCTAAGGATAGATTTTTTAATGAGTTTAACACGTCGCCTAAAGGCGAGTGCCGGAAGATGTCCTCGGCGCTGAATTCGACGATTGATGACTGATCCAGCTCATCGTGCGCGGACACACATGGTTCGGAACTTATGGCCGGAAACGAGTCCGTGGTTCCGGAAACACAGATATCACCCGAGGTTAGGTCTGTGTGCGGCTCCAACGCCGCGGAATCTGCGGCTTCCGTGGCGGCATTGAGCTTCCCGTCCTCAGATGGTGCTATCTGCTCTGGATCTTAGGCCGGAATAGTTACAGGTGGAATTTCCTTAGCATGGTCCGATGACAGATTTAAGTCATGTTCATCGTAGGGACAGGGAGCGGCTGCCGTGGTCTCAAAGTTGTCGAAGATCAAGTCTCCACAGATATCCGCGACGTAGTTCAACCTCCCAAATCTGACCTGATGGCCAGGGGCGTAGCTGTCGATCTGCTCTAGATGGCCAAGCGAGTTGGCCCGCAGTGCGAAGCCGCCGAACACGAAGATCTGTCCAGGGAGGAAGGTTTCCCCTCGGGCAGAATTGTCATTGACGATTGAAGGAGCCATCAAACCTTTTGGGGACGGCACAGTGGAACCCTCAATGAAAGTACCAATGTCAGTGTCAAAACCGGCGAATCTCGGGTAGGGGGTCCCGAACTGTGCGTCTAAGGTCGATGGTAACAGGAGACGGGGGACACGATGTTTACCCAGGTTCGGGCCCTCTCTATGGAGGTAATACCCTACTTCCTGCTTGATTGATCTTGATGAATATGAGTATTACAAGAGTTGATCTACCACGAGATCTTAATGGCTAAAACCCTAGAATTCTAGCCTGTATGACTGTATATGTTTCCGGACTAAGCCCTCCGGTTTATATAGACAAAGTCGGTTATAGAGAAAAGGAATCTCCATTTCTGGTTGCCAAGCTTGCCTTCCACGCCAAGGAGAGTCCCATCCGGACACGGGAGAGAGTCTTTGGTCTTGTATCTTCACAGCCCATTAGTCCGGGCCATGTCCAACAGGCCGGACGCCCGAGGACCCCTTAGTCCAGGACTCCCTCAGTCGTCGTCTTCGATCTCCTTGATGCCCTCTTTGAAGATTGAGGTGTTGTGCATGCCGGGGTGCAGAGAAGCACAAGCGAGAGTGGTCGCCATATAACCTTGGATGGGCATGAATTGTGTGCTCGGGGGAGGGGGTGTGTGTGCGGTGTGTGTGTGTGTGTGTGTGTGTGTCAGATATTGAGAGAAATCAAACATATGGAGAGAAATGTGTGTGTATGTGACGGAAAGCTACATGCTAAATAGGGTTTTCACGAAGAGATTGTGCGTGCGAGATAGAGAGCGATGTGCGGGCCTTGAGGTGGGGAGGGGCCGGGTGAGGGTGTCAAAATGTGTGCGTTGATGCATGTGTTACATGCGATCGTGCGAGGGGCGGACGAATCAAGAGAGATGGTTGTTGTTTTACGCCTCCCTCTCTCTCTCGCACACACACACACACACAAGTAAAATAGAAGACTGTTCTCTCATGTATACACAACGTATCGGCATCTGTCTATGTCTCACTCATGCATGATTATTTGCACATTCACACCTCTCTATGTCTCTATCACAGGCACACCGTCTCCACATTGCCCTTCCGCCACAACACACATATGGACACATACACACGTTCCCTCTCAGTCACACACACAAAATCAGTATTAAAAAAAACTAGGGCGCACCTAAAACGTCCAAATCCAAATAAACATGAACTGGAGCTAAATTCAAATATATGGAAATATTGTAGCATCAAGAACTTTTCCAGGAAAAAAAGTTGAGTAAATATTTAGGGATTGTTTTCACACACACAAAAAGGTTCGGTGGATGTCCTTCGAGCGCGATACGGTGACGCACTGTTTGATAGACCGCGCGGCCGCAGTTCACGCGCTTGCACATTATTCCGTATCGTGGCTATGGTAACTAATATAAGCGCTGCCTCAGTCTAATGTTTAGGTGTACTAGTACGGTTTTCTTTTAAGTTTGACCAACCCTATATAAAACTAAACTAAGCTCCCATACGTGCACTCATCAATATGCCGCCGCCGCCGTTGCGCATGCCGGCGCCCGCCTGCTCCGGCCAACAATTTCTCGCCCATCACCGCCGTGTCGCCGCCATCCGTGTGCCATGAAGTCGAAGGCTCGCCCGCTCACGTCGTCTGCAGTTCCTCCTCGCGATGCGGCCGCGCTGCCAAGCACGCGAGCAGCTGGTGGAGCCGCGTCTATGCACGCAGCATACGAAGAGGAGGACAAGCGCGTGCTCCAGGACACCGGCAAGGAGGAACTAGCGTGTCATTCTCGTCTCCGCCCGCACGGAGGAGGCGCACATGGTGGTTGTCGCGGCGGAAGCCGGTCGCGCCCGTGCGGAGCCCGCAAACCGGGTGCGGACACGGAATCTACCTTTGAGACCTTGAATGCCACGTGGATCCTGCAATCTGAAGGAGCAATTTGGGTCAGTCGACTCTTCTGAGCCGTTGGACGCAACATGGATAGCTAGAAGGGCTTCTTCAACCTCCGAAACTGATGCACTGTTCATCTTCTCAGCCCACCACACGCCTAACCGCCTGCCGCCGCCGCCCCGCCCTCCCCTGAACCGCCTGCCACCGCCATGATCCCCACCCCCGCCATCCGTTTAACCCCGGGCACGATCCATTTTTTCCGGCGAACTGCATTCCACACCCAACACTCATAAGATAGATCATGGGCACCCTGCCACCCTAATATAGATATTGGGGTACCTTCTCTGTCGTCTTCTTCCTTCGCTCCGTCGAACTTATTTCACAAATCGACTGACCAAAATTATACTACTAGTACAAATGTATTAAGTACAGTAGGAACACGAAGATACGAGCAGTAGTACCAAGTACAAGAAGAATAGTAGTAAGACATAGTCCTAGTACTACTGTACGTACTAAAGAGTTCAAATAACGAGAAAAGTTCAAATAGCGAGAAAGAACATAAACATAGTTCTACTGGGGGCTCAGCACAACACACCCCTGAAATAAAACTAAGCAACTAGTCCGCTTGACACTGCAGTAGAACCAGCATGAGCGACTGCACTGCCACCTTACTCGGAGTCCGAATCCACGTCCTCGACTTCGTCCTCATCCCTCTTCCTCTTCGCCGACGCTTCTTTGCTTGAACCGGACACTGGGCTTTGCTTCTTCATCCAACCCTTGTAGATATTTACACAAAGGTAGGCATCCATTGTTGCGTACAGGATGTGATCTTCATCTAATGTCTTCGACTCCCATGCATGATGAAACTCGTGGTGAGGTTTCTTCAATTTAGGGTACAAAGGATCAATCATGGATGCTGCCAGGGTCAGCATTGAAGGCTGCGAGGAGGACACCAGGCTTTCCTTTTGGAGATCGAAGGGCTGGCTTACAACGAGGCCTATCCGACCCAGGACATCCCTGTCGTTCCTAAAGTCTACAGTAACGAATTTCACTCTTTCGTCCTTGAGGAAGTTCTTAAAATCCTAGCACTCAACGTCAACATGGCATATGTGGTAGACCAAGCCCACATTATGTACGCAAACCTGGATCATGGCGGGCTTCTTCTTCTCTGCCTCCTTTAGAATCTTCTCTCTTTCTAGGACTGTGGTGTACTCAACATCTAGCCTAGCGACCCACTCATCCTTTGAACTATTGAACATGTGTAGGAAGCGAGCAAGGCATGCTTTCACCGTCACGGATCCACGTGTGTAGATGACGATGAACTCATCGCAGGTGATGGCTCTAACCTGGTACTCAGCGGTGACCATGGAGATTTGGGAGGCCATGAATTTTGCAGGAGGGTTAGGAGAATTTGAACTGGTGTAATGTGAAAGGACGGGACGACTGGGAGTGAACTATTGTGAGGTAGTAGTAGAAGACGAGGACGAGTAGGGCGTGCGAACGACGTGGGGTTGTTGGCTTGCCTGGTGGATAAACGGCTGCAAGCCCCCAAAGAGTTCTCGAGTACTATGCGGGACACACTTGATGTCATGTCTACTAGACCCATATCGTAGGCCTGACGGTATAGCTTCTGCCTGCTCGCACGCCATGCCGGCGCGTGGATTTAACTTCACTTAATTCCGTCAACCGTCGCGTCTCCCACGCCCTTCGCCTCCCTCCCGCGGTCACGCCGTTTGAAACTTCGACCGGCTATAAATGAGCAATTTTTTTGCCTAGTCTGCATGCATGATACTCCCTCTAGTCCTTTTTACTTCCGTCAACCGTTTGCAAAGTGTTTGGCCAAAGTTATACTAAAAATATCAATATCTACAATACTGATTATAATGAGTATAAGAACTACGTTTTATAATGAGTATAAAAATATTGATTTGCCATTGTGAATGTTGATACATTTTTCTATAAGTTTGGTCAAAGTAGAGGTACATTGACATCAGACAAAACTTAAATGCACAATGCAGACTAGTTCCTCCGTCCAGGTGCGTGCCATGTCCTATCTAGTCATCACAACAAGGTTAGCTATTAGAGTACTACTACCTCCCTTCTAGTTTAAAGGGCTCGATTCAAAATTTTCACCTACTCTTACCAAGATAGAGGCGGTGGAATAGTTTTTGTAGTCTACAAAAGTACTCAACTAATGTTGTCGTTCTTCACAGAAAATGTGTTTACCAATGCATTATCGCATTGCATGCATGCATGAACACTAGTTACTCTAACCCCCCTCTCTTATTTAATTCTTTGTCACATCAGCATGTTTGCTATTCCCGTGTGCATGATACCAGCTAAGATACCACCATTATGGCCAGCCTTAATCATCGCATGCAATAATTTAGTGCACCTTGAAATATGAACATGTGTGGAGCGTGTATGTTTTTAATGACTTGAGACTATACCTAGACCGACATGCAAGATGACTTATTATGCACCGGTCCCCATACCTGCAGGAAGCCCGTTCGTCTCCAAATCTTTTCCTCTCCATGTGTGAAAACAATATGCCTGCTTGACTCTCCTTCTCCCTCCAGCGGTCCCACCACTCCACCCCGTGTCGAAAAAATATGCATGCATGACTCTCCTCCCCCCGCGCTCGTCCAATCCGTTGTGACCAGCAATATTTCCACCCCTTCCCTCCCCCTAATTTACTCCAATAAACTTGCCCACTTAGCTGTTACGTTAATCACGCAACATATCTTATGGGACGCTGCTTCAGTTACTTAACTGCAGGTGCATTGGGTCACTGACATATGGGCCCAACAGGGATCTGGCCCACATGTCAGTGACGCAACTGGACCTGCAGTTAAGTCAGTGCAGCTCAGTCCATATCTTACGTAGGTGTGCCATTGCTCGCTATAAATACTGCACCTCCCACGGCATTTAGAAGAATGCTCACGTTCATCGCAATCTCCTCCCCCTCCCTCTCACGTCGACCACCATGGCATCGCCCCTCCCAAGCCCTAGGCGCCCTCGCTGCACCTCATGGACGGTCACGCGTCGTCATTCCGTTCCTCGCCGCCACTAGTCGACGAGGACGCATCGGTGTTCCGCTCCTCACCGCGGCACATCGAGGTGGACGTGTCGGCGTTCTCAATCTCGCCAGCACATGCGTTGGAGGACGCGTCAGCTCCCCGCTATGAGGAGAATGCCGCGCTGCCCGCCGAGTCCCCCAGCATTGAGGAGCTTTGGAAAGAAATGGATGTCGCCTTGTGGGAGGCTTTGCCTCCGGCAGAGCGCGCCAAAATAGAGGCGGAGTAGAAGGCCGAGGAAGAGAAGCGCGCCGTGGGGCAAGCTGCCTGGTAGGCCTATGTCTCGTCCGAGAGAGTCAGGCAATTGGCTCTTTGGCATAAGGCTCGTGCGAGGGCCGTGAGGCTGGCGGAGGACGCCCGTGCCAAAGCCCTGAATGCAGTCGGGCCCAAGCGCCTGATCTATGCTTGGTAGTACGTGCACCGGGTGCACGCTTCCAGCGAGGAGGAGTACCTGTTGGCGCCGGATCACCACACCGGTGAGATCACGCTCGCCCGTCGGCAAGCCGCCAATCAGCACCTCGCGAGTAGCGAGGCTAAGGAAGAGGCATTGTGTCGGCACGCTGGGAAACGGTCGCACACCAGGGTACTTGTGGCGCGCCGCAAGCGCTCCTGCGAGCGTCGTGGCTTTTCGTAGGAGTATAATTTAGTTTCGTAAGGCGATCTCATTAGTTTTGGGACACAAATAATAAATCCCGAACGTTAAGGAATTATTAGCGTCCTTAATTAAGTATGTAAAAGGGAAAGTTTGGAAACCTTGTGTATCCGTACGCATTTTGTAAGTACGTGCATATAGCACAAACTTTACTATATACTATCGCACTACACGTCTCTCTCTATATATGACTGTGCTACTCCCTCCATCCAGGTGAATAAGTCATCTTTGGTTGTGCACCGTGATCAAGAAGGAGGGAAGACTTATACACCTAGACGGAGGGAGTACTACTATTACTTATGTACATGCAAATGCACGTTTTAAAATTACGATGCAGTTTTTGTAAAAATAGAAAAACAACACTAGTCAACCTTGTGAAATGATTCAATGCGAAACAAATGCAAAAATGCTCATTTGATTGTTTACTATTAGCTTCTTTCTTTGTGGTTATTTCTCTGTGGTACTTTGTACAGAGTATCTCACTGGTCGGAAAGGCATGCAAATTCCCAAACCGCTTCCTACACCCTGTATCGAATTTTTTGCCTAACAAGTTGTGCGTGCAATCGGAATTCCAACTTGAGTACTACTACTAGTAGGAGTACCAGGGGCCAGTTCTTTTAGGCTTCTAGATTAGTAATCCCATAACTACTACCTCCGTCCTGGTTTATTGGTCCCCATTGTAATCTTTGTCAAATTATGATCATAAATTTAGCTAATGACATGTTTGTGCATGTCACATGCACTAACATTTTATCAGTTAAATCTTTCGTCAAAATTTAGCACAAATTACAATGGTGACGAATAAACCAGGACGGAGGTACTAGTAGTAGTTTAGAAGCCCAAATAAATGAGTGAGGCGCCCTAATGTTACTCTCCACTATGACTAGTCTTATGGGAAAAGCCGGGGAAGAGACGGCTTATTTTTTAAGCCGCCAAAAGAACTGGCCCTAGGAGTAGTAGCTAGGGATACTAGGAGTAGTAGCTAGGGATCGAGTGTGCGAGATACCGGAGAAAGTAAATGCAGAGAGATGAAATGCAAAAAAGACGGAGGGATGTGATGGTTGCTTGTCCGTTTATTTTACCAGGCCACTTATTACTAGGAGTGGTTGGGTTTTGTGATATGACGGCTTTACTGCCGCGCCACGAGCGGGGAGAGACTCCCGTGCAGCGCCGCCCTCTACACTAGTTGTCGTGGTGGGCGCACGGCGGATGCCAAGGGATGGCTAAAGAGAGGAGGAGGCTCGAGGGCGCTGGTGGGCTCTAGAGGCGAGGTTGGCATGAGCGGGCGCGGGACGCCGGACATACCTAGGTTCGGGGCTCTCCGGAGAGATAATACCCCTAGTCCTACCGAGTGTAGTTGGATGATCGATAGTACAATGTTGCTCCTGGAGCTGTATGAAGGTGGAAGGAAGCTGGCCAAGGCTTGGGCTGCTCCTTCTCTCCGGTGTTGCTGTTTTGTGTCTAGTCCTCCTGCTTCGCCTCTCCGAATGATCGTTGGCTCCCGGGGGTTTTATAGTCCAACCCCTCGGGGGTACAATGGTAATGTTATAAGTCGGTGGGTCCGGGGACCCGTGCTGGGCCCCGCTGACGGCTTGTGGTTCGCCGGGTTCCCCTAGGTGCGGGCCCTGCAAGCCTAGGGGGACTGTGCGCCGTCTTGTCGATCGTCAGGGCGTGGCCGAGTCGAGTCGCGTACAGTGCTCTCCGTCAGGTTGCCGCTTGCTGTCGTCAGCGGTGAGGATGGGGACACTGTTGCCACGCCGGCCCTGGTCAGCGGGTAGGTGAGGGGCACTATTGCCACGTTCCTGCTGACCAGAGGCATGGGCGGGGCACTGTTGCCTTGGTCATCGTTGATTGAAGTCTCGTCCCCGTCATACGGCCTGGATGGGACGGGAGTTGACCCGCGGCTGGATTGCGTAGCACGCCATGGGTGGCGCTGGCTTGGTGAGGAGGCTTTGGCCGTGCCGGGTTCGGCTGCCTTGCGCCAGTTGTTGGGGCCGAGTCGACGTGTCTTGCCGGGTCGGCTAGTCTGGCCGGCTTGGGGGGCTTGGCCGGGTCGAGCGACCCGACCAAGCGCGCGCTGGTATTGAGGGGCGGTGCTAGCCCCGTTGTTTTTTGAAGAGGATCCGGGTTCCGTTGCCTGCCCGGGGTCCATCCCCCCGACAGTAGTCCCCGAAGCTGTGAAGGTCCGTTGTCTTCGGATGAGTGGGCCTTCGCAGTTTCCCCCTTAAGCAAGGTGGATTCTGCGAGCGCCAAGTCCGGCAACACCCACTGTTTGCCGGTTTTCTCGGATCACGGTGGGCGCCAACTGTCGTGGTGGGCGCACGGCAGATGCCAAGGGATGGGTAAAGAGAGGAGGAGGCTCGAGGGCGGTGGTGGGCTCCAGAGGCGAGGTTGTCATGAGCGGGCGCGGGACGCCGGACATACCCAGGTTCGGGGCTCTCCGGAGAGATAATACCCCTAGTCCTGCCGGGTGTAGTTGGATGATCGATAGTACAATGTTGCTCCTGGAGCTGTATGAAGGAGGAAGGAAGCTGGCCAAGGCTTGGGCTGCTCCTTCTCTCCGGTGTTGCTGTTTTGTGGCTAGTCCTCCTGCTTCGTCTCTCCGAATGATCGTGGGCTCCCGGGGGTTTTATAGTCCAACCCCTTGGGGGTACAATGGTAATGTTATAAGTCGGTGGGTCCGGGGACCCGGGCTGGGCCCCGCTGAGGGCTTGTGGTTCGCCAGGTTCCCCTAGGTGCGGGCCCCGCAAGCCTAGGGGCACTGTGCGCCGTCTTGTCGATCGTCAGGGCGTGGCCGAGTCGAGTCGCGTACTGTGCTCTCCATCAGGTTGCCTCTTGCTGTCGTCAGCGGTGAGGGTGGGGGTGTTGCCACGCCGGCCCTGGTCAGCGGGTAGGTGAGGGGCACTGTTGCCATGTTCCTGCTGACCAGAGGCATGGGCGGGGCACTGTTGCCTCGGTCATTGTTGATTGAAGTCTCGTCCCCGTCATACGGCCTGGATGGGACGGGAGTTGACCCACGGCTGGATTGCGTAGCACGCCATGGGTGGCGCTGGCTTGGTGAGGAGGCTTTGGCCGTGTCGGGTTCGGCTGTCTTGCGCCAGTTGTTGGGGCCGAGTCGACGTGTCTTGCCGGGTCGGCTAGTCTGGCCGGCTTGGGGGGCTTGGCCGGGTCGAGCGACCCGGCCAAGCGCGCACCGGTATTGAGGGGCGGTGCCAGCCCCGTTGTTTTTTGAAGAGGATCCGGGTTCCGTTGCCTGCCCGGGGTCCATCCCCCCGACACTAGTACTACATCGGTCGTGGTTTATTAGTCTCCCATTGAATTTGACTGAAGATTTAACTGACAAAATATTAGTGCATGTCAACAAAAACAATATCGTTGGATTCGTATTTGAACATAGTTTTCAATGATATACTTTTAGGTGACATGCATCAGCATTTATCGTACTATATATAATGTTAGTTCAATTTTTGGTCGTACTAATCTATAGTAAGGTGCCCGTGCGTTGCACGGAAGAGTGAAATGCATTGATCGAGGAGTTGTTTATTTTGACAAAGGATGTGGGGGTCATCTCATGTGTAACGGGTATCGATAGGTTTCTTCAGATATTATTTCATCTCTAGAGCTCACAAACATCCGGGTGAAATAGATAATAAAGTATCTTTTGCAAACAAAAGCATTCAACTGTTCAACCTGCATCCAAAACTTGTGAAGAAATAACACTTATTGTGCTTTGCAAGGAATGATCTTTAAGAATTAGTTTTTGAGTATCCATTGTTATACATGTTGGCTACAGATGACATGGCACTTTCTTATAGTCAACAGTTGGCTATACTATTAAGTATTAACCATGCCCTTATACACCTAGACGGAGGGATTAAATCAGGATGACTTGGAAGGGGACAGAGGAGATGTAAGAAATGGTTCATCATAAGTCTTTCACCAGTACTGTAGTAAAAATTCATACATGGAAGATTCTAGACTAAACCATAAATGGATACACTTTTATTCATGCGCGATACTCCAATAGAGCAAGATCATGCATGGAAGTCTCCACATGCTTAGACAACGGATTACATTGAGCGAAGACTAATGATCAACATTTAACTTGGTAATGCATATGTCCAGGTGAACCTCCTTGGAGTCCCTGTGCACCACGTTGGGGGGAAATCATACCATGCGTCTTCCATGTCCAAATCGGCAGGAAGGTCCCAGCTCGGCACAGTCCTAGTCAGCTTCCTGTAGCGAGTGTCACCGCCCACATACCTCGGAGGGGTAGTAACAGTGAGCACGCACCCGTACATCGGCCTAGTGTCAGTGTCAGCGTCAGCGCCGTCGCCCCTGACACACACTATAGAGACGGGGCGGCGGCCTGCACGGGCCTCGCCGATGCCCACGATCAAGAGGAAGACGCTGCCATCCTCCTCCGAGACTAGCAGGCGGCGGTGATCCTCCAGCGACTCCGGCACGGTGAATGGGTAGCCCGTCTCGTACTTAATGTTCTTCGCCGCGGGCCAGTAGTGATAGATGGACGCCTGCATGAGGTGATGCATGAGGTCCGCCGGTGAGCCCCAAAACAGCATCGGGCACTCATAGCAGTAGACGAAGGGCTCCTTGGAGGCATCGACTAGGCCGTCCATGAAACGGGAGTGGCCGTAGGGGATGGCGCGCCAGTTGAATATATGAACAAGTTACAACTATGAGATTTAGTCTAAATAAGCACAAAATAAATCATGACGGCTGAGGGAGTCCTGGATTAGGGGGTCCTCGGACAGCCGGACTATATACTTTGGCCGGACTGTTGGACTATGAAGATACAAGATTGAAGACTTCGTCCCGTGTCCGGGTGGGACTCTCCTTTGCGTGGAAGGCAAGCTTGGCGATTCGGATATGTAGATCTCCTTATCTGTAACCGACTCTGTGTAACCCTAGCCCCCTCCGGTTTCTATATAAACTGGAGGGTTTAGTCCGTAGGAGAAGAACAACGATCATAATCATAGGCTAGCTTCTAGGGTTTAGCCTCTACGATCTCGTGGTAGATCAACTCTTGTAATACTCATATCATCAAGAGCAATCAAGCAGGAAGTAGGGTATTACCTCCATCGAGAGGGCCCAAACCTGGGTAAACATTGTGTCCCCGGCCTCCTGTTACCATTAGCCTTAGACGCACAGTTCGGGACCCCCTACCCGAGATCCGCCGGTTTTGACACCGACATTGGTGCTTTCATTGAGAGTTCCATTGTGCCGTCACGATAAGGCTTGATGGCTCGTCTTGTTGTCAAGCACAACATTACCTCTGGGGGAGCCCTGGCTATAGGCCAAACTCTCCGACTAGGCGGCTTCGTCATGACCGCCCGTTCGGCCGCCGCGCCGACGATGACTTCTCGGGTCATTAAAAACAGCCTCCACGTCGGCTCGGGATTCACCGAGCAGATGGATCCAATGGAGCTCTCTTCCTTGAACGAGCTCTTGGATTGCATCGCCGCCCTGGGAGTCGCTACGGACTATGATCGGATCGGGCTTAAACCCGACCAAAGGGAGATTAACTCTCCGCCAGTCACCCATCAAATAGCGGTGGTGGAGGAGCAATGCAGCGATTCTTCCTCTATTTTGAGGACAAACTATGTCCGGATTCCCGAGCTCTCCGAGCCGGATACCCGTCTACGGGAGGACATGGCCCAAGCTTCGAACCTAGAATCGGACAGCGGGCCAGAAAAATTGGGCAACATCCCGGAGCCCGAACAGCCAAGCTCGGAAACTCCTCTGCCCCTGGGTCTCAGATCGGGTCAGGGTTTGGACCTAAATCTACCCACCCACCCAGACATAAGTGATCTTTCCCACATTAGACAAGAACCCCAAGAGACAGTACATCACTATTGGGCCAGATTCCTCCTTGTAATGAGCAAGGTCAAGGACTGTCGCGAGGAAGACGCAATTTCATTCTTTTGCAAAAATTGCACGGACAAGGGAATCCTCAACGCCATAAGTCGCCGTGACATAGCACACTTCGCTGACTTGGTGGCCATAGTACAGAAGTACTGTGCGATGGAAAGCGCCTGGAAAACCCAAACAAAATTCTGGGATCCTCCGGCTCTCACTAAACCCCCCGTCCGAACTAAAAGAGTGTACTCTCGTAAGTTTCCTGATCCAATTACAAAGAAACCAAAGCCTACTACAGGGCGCGGAACCGTATTGGAGGGATGGCTCAATGGGCCATGCAAAATTCACAGTACACCGGATAGCATGCCAAGCACAGCCTTAGAGAATGTTGGATACTCCGGCAGGTGGCCAAGAGTGGCGAGGATCTCCTCGTCAACAATACCACAGAGCACCATCCCGTGGAAAATAACAATACAGTATTGACAGTCTTCGAGACTTTCGCCTCAAATAATAGGCGCAAGCGAGCACTCCGCAGCCTCGTCGAAGTCTGCCACGTTGCAGCAATAAATCCATGGAACGATACGGCCATAACCTTCAATGCCAGTGACGAACCTAAATTCCGAACAGCCCGAGCACCAGTCACTTTGGTCCTTAGTCCAATTGTGGACGGCTTCCGGCTTACTAAAGTGCTCATGGACGGTGGCAGCGGATTAAACCTCATCTACAAGGAGACTCTTAGCAAAATGGAAATAGACAAGAGCCGCATTGAGCAAAGCAGCACGACCTTCAGAGGAATCATCCCTAGTCGGGAGGCACGATGTGCAGGAAAAATCACACTAGATGTGGTATTCGGCACGCCGGAGAATTATAGGTCCGAAGAAATCACATTCCAAGTGGCCCCGTTCAGTAGCGGATACCATGCCCTTTTAGGGCGGGAGGCATTCACGATCTTCCAAGCTATACCCCATTACGGGTACATAAAGCTCAAGATGCCCGGGCCCAATGGAATCATCACTCTAGCTAGTGATCCGGACATAGCACTCCGTGCCGAAAATAAAACTGCCGCACTGGCCCTCGAGGCATTATCCGAAGCCCTCGCGGCCGAAGAACTAACTGCGCTGCGCTCCACAGTGGACAGGGACGACGTGATACTCGACAAAAGACCCAAGTCCACCTCTTTTAAACCAGCGGACGAAATAGTCAAATTCCAGGTCCACCCAACGGACCCTATAAAACAGCATCCATCGGGGCACAGCTGAACCCCACAATAGACGCCGCACTGCGGGAGTTCTTGCACGAGAATTGGGACATCTTCACCTGGCATCCTTCAGACATGATAGGAATCCCACGCAGGCTGGCCGAGCATAGCCTAAACATTCTAAAGGGATACAAGCCGGTCAAGCAGACTCTTCAGCGTTTCTCAGAGCCTAAGCGACAAGCCATGGGAAAGGAGCTAGCCAAGTTACTCGAGGCCGGATTCATTAGAGAAATAAAACATCTGGACTGGCTAGCAAACCTGGTAATGGTACCAAAGAAGGATAAATCCTGGCGCCTATGTGTCGATTTCAAGGACCTTAACAAGGCTTGCCCCAAGGATCCCTCCCCCTCCCCCGCATCGATCAAATTATCGACGCTACTGTAGGACACGACTCATTGTGTTTCCTCGACGCATACTCCGGATACCATCAAATCAAGATGGTGGAGTCTGATCAAGCCACAACGACATTCATCACTCCATACGGCCCCTTGTGTTTTAACACCATGCCTTTCTGGCTCAAAAACGCCGGTGCAACCTATCAACGCATGATTCAGACATGCCTGGAAACACAAATCGGCAAAACAATGGAGGCATACGTAGACAATGTGGTCATCAAAACCAGACACGTCGAATATTTAATAGACGACTTGAGGCTTACGTTCGAAAATCTCCGAACATATGACATCAAGCTCAATCCGGAAAAATGCATTTTTGGCGTGCCCGCCGGAAAGCTCTTGGGCTTCATCGTTTCCAATAGAGGAATTGAAGCAAATCTGGCTAAAATCCGAGCCTTGTCACAGTTGGCTATCCCAACAGACCTCAAGCAAATCTAGAAATTAACTGGATGCGTGGCTGCCTTAAGCCGCTTTATCTCCCGATAGGGAGAAAAGGCACTACCATTTTATCGCCTTCTTCGGTGCACCGAACACTTCGAGTGGACGGATGCGGCCACAGCCAGATTGGAAGAAATAAAATCCCTCTTGGCCAGCAACCCAATCTTGGCCGCGCCAAATATCGGCGAACCAATGATGTTATATATAGCGGCAACACACCTGGTTGTAAGTGCAGTGCTCGTCGTCGAATGAGAGACGGACGGATATAAGTTCCCGCTTCAAAAGCCGGTATACTACGTATCCACTATCCTCACTCCATGCAAATCACGGTACCCACATTATCAAAAGATAGCATATGCGGTCTTCATGGCATCTCGGAAACTACGACACTACTTTCAAGAGTGTTCAATCACGGTGGCCTCTGAAGTACCACTCAACGACATAATAAATAACCGCGATGCCACGGGCCGGATTGCTAAATGGGCTATTGAGCTCCTCCCGTCCGACATAACATACAAACCACAGCGAGCCATTAAGCGCAAGTACTGGCTGATTTCGTCGCCGAATGGACAGAAGCCGAACTGCCTAAAGAGTACGGCGCGTACTCCAATTGGATCATGCACTTTGACGGCTCTAAGATGCTGGCTGGTCTGAGGGCAGGCGTCGTCCTGACATCCCCCACCGGAGATATAGTCCAATACGTACTCCAAATATTATACACAAACTCCAACAATGCTGCAGAATACGAGGCCCTGTTGCATGGTCTCCGGATGGGAGTCTCCATGGGCATTCAACGCCTAGAGGTGCATGGGGATTCGAAACTTGCAATGTCTCAAATAAACGAAGACTTTGACGCCAAGGACCCAAAAATGGCGGCTTACCGCAATGCCGTCCTCAAAATGTCAGCTCGGTTCGAGGGGCTCGAATTCCACCATGTGGTCCGAGAAAACAATCAAGCGGCGGATATCCTCGCCCGCATCGGCGCTAAGTGCGACCCTGTCCCACCTAATATCTTCTTGGAAAGGCTGTTTAAGCTATCCGTGGTGTGGGAAGGGGAGACCGGCAAAAACAGTCCGGATCAAGCCACAACACCAGATCCCGAACACTCTGACGTAACCGGAGGCTCCGCCACCGGAATAACACCTTCGACCCACGTGATTATGGCTGTCATCGCCCCGTGGACAGAACCCTTCTTGGCTTACCTAAATAGGCAAGAACTCCCTGAGGACCCAAATGTGGCACGTTGCATTGTGCGGCGGTCTAAAGCCTACAAGGTCCACGAGGGAGAGCTTTATAAGAAAAGCGCTACCAGAGTACTTCAAAGGTGCATCTCCGAAGAGGAAGGACGGCAACTTTTGGCAGAAATTCATGCTGGACTCGGCGGCCATCACGCCGCAGCTCGGTCCCTTGTAAGCAAGGCCTTCTGTACAGGTTTCTACTGGCCGACAGCCTGAGTAGACGCACAGGACCTCATCCAACATTGCGTCGGTTGCCAGCTTTTTGCAAACCAAAGCCATATGCCACCTACCGCTCTCCAAGCAATCCCCATTACTTGGCCCTTTGTGGTCTAGGGGCTTGATATGGTCGAACCCCTTAAAGGAGGAAGCCATAAGAAAAAGTACCTATTGGTTATGGTGGATAAATTCACCAAATGGATAGAAGCCAAACCAGTTAAAACAGCCGAGTCCGGACCAGTGATAGACTTCATGTCCGGGGTTGTACACCGTTATGGTGTCCCCCACAGCATCATCACCGATAACGGCTCGAACATCACAGCTGACGAGGTAAAAACTTGGTGCGGCAACATGGGCATTAAGCTCGATTATGCCTCCGTCTATCACCCCCAAACAAACGGTCAAGTCGAACAAGCAAATGGTCTTATTATGAGCGGCATTACACCCAGATTAGTGCGATCCTTGAAGGAATCAGATAGGCACTGGGTTGAGGAGCTCGACTCCGTACTATGGGGGCTGCGGACCACGCCGAATCGCACTACCGGATACACACCATTTTTTATGTTGTACGGCGCAGAAGTGGTAGTGCCCTGTGACATCATTCATGACTCACCTCGAGTGCGCATGTACGAAGAGAAAGAAGCCGAGCTTGATCGGCAGGACAGTTTAGACGCCCTGGAGGAGGAGCGTGACGTTGCAAAAGCCCGCTCCGCATTCTATCAGCAACAGGCTCGACGGTATCAAAGCATAAAAGTATGGGCCAAAACTTATAACATTGGCGAACTCGTTCTACGCTTACCAGAGAAGAAAAAGGACAAGCTCAAGCCCAAATGGGAAGGTCCCTTCATCATCGATAAAGTTCTAACCGGTGGAGCGTACCGTCTGCGTGATGCATCGGGCAATCGACTCGAGCCAAACCCATGGAACGCGGCCAGACTCCGAAGGTTCTACGCCTAGTGCCGGACTCTGTGTTCGTCTCCTTACCTCCGCCTTTTTTATATATATCCGCTATCTGTCTTTCTTTCTTTCTTTCTTCCCTTTTTCTTCATGGCCTTAAAAGCTTAAAATGTGTCTTGACTACACAATCTTGACGCGCCGTGCGTGCTCATTATACCTGGGGGCTTCTTATACAGAAGCTTAATATAATTATATTCCGGGCTTTATGCCCCCTGCACATGTGTTACTTTTCCACATGTACCTTTTCTTCACCATTATATGCATCGATATGACTTAAGTTTTGGCCAAGCTGGGTTGCCTGGCTCTTGTGTTTATGCCCTACATTCCCGTTAATTCGGCTAGGGCATAAGGGGAGCACCTCTGCGATTGTTACTGCCGGGTCAGCCGGATGTGTACCTCAGACTAGGTGAAGCCGAAAGCTAGCGTTCTTAAGGGAATATTCGGTCGGTGAACAAAAGATGACTATTACTTATTGCAATACATGCCCCCAGATGTTCATATCCTGCGTCTCTTTTCGCAGTTCGGACATGCACATTAATGCATGCGTACCCAGGGAAAGGAACCCTTAATGGAACTATTCTCCGTGGAAGATGTTTCTTACTATCCATGTAATATAACATAGCTAGTTGGGTACTTGTCTGTTCAAGCACTTATGACCCCTATGGCTGGTTTCCACGCGTACCCCGGTTTTTACATAACTGAGCGGGTATTCAGATACACTCTGGACTGTCGGGTCCGGAGGTCGAAGCGAAAAGGTCTACCATGACAAATGATTTACAATCCGGTTAGGGACAAGATATGTCATTTGAAGTACACAGTCACTTAGACTGAATAAATTCTTCTTCTATACCATCCAACAGGCTGTCTAGCCTACAATCCTGTTGGGAATACTTTGCGGCTAATTTTACCTGGTCATATACCAGACTAACGGGGATCTCTTTCCCATCAGACCCTACAAGTCCGACCTCGGCCATGTGGTTCGGGTCAGCCTTGGTATATCGCGTCTTCACCATGGCCCATGCTTCCCTTGCACCTTGTCAGCAGGCCGATATCTTCCATAATCGGAAGCGCCGCCGCGCTCCCTTGAGCATCTCTACGAGCTCCCCCATGCCTCCTGGCAGGGAGGCGGATGGCCACAAGGCCTGGGTAATACCCTGCATCACCTGCCGAACTTGTTCGTGCAGTTGTGAGAGCTCTTGCAGAAGATCGCCCGCAGATCCGGGCATCTCCTCTTCGGGATGACCCGTCAGCATATCCACAGATATAACTCTGTTAGCCGGTTTCTTCGCCGAACTCTATAAAAGTTCGTTCAAGCACTTACTAAAAATGCTGCGTCGAAGCCTCTTATTCTCCTTTATGGAGTCAGCAAGCTGGGCCCGAACATCTTTCAGTTCAACGCCAGCCGGGTATTGGCATCTTGGAGATCGTTTTTCTCCCGCCTAACCCGCGTAAGCACGCGCTCGCTAGCCTCTAGCTGTCGTTGAGCATGTTGCTCATCCCCTAGCACGATCTTCGGATTCACTCCGGGATTATCTGCGGAATCTATTGTTAGATTTGCATGCATGCCGAATACTAACTGGTACATGTCATTTCATTCTTTTCGATCAAGACAAGTATTACCAGATGGGGCCTTCTTGGACTCCTCCATTCCGGCAACTGCAGCCTGTAGCTGGGCTTTGCACTCCTCCAGCTCTTGAGACAACTGGGTATTCTTCTCCGTAAGAACCTACACATATAATGATCCTTAAATCAGTTGTGCCAACTGTTTCAAGTCTCAGGGGCTACTAATATACATAATTATCAGATTTTATTACCCGTATATCCTTTACATACTGGTCCGTGGCTCTGGCAAGGCCATTTTGAGCAGCTCGGATGTACGCGCCTCCTGAGTTGAAGGAATCGAACGCCTCTTCGGAGAAACTAGGGTCGCGGAGTACGGCCCGGCGACGCCTGTGATTCATGGCGCTCTCCACTTCGGAATTCGTAGCGGACAGCCTATCCGCATCCTCTGTAGGAGGAACATCCGGTGTTGTCCCCACGTTAGCATCTGCCCCTAAGTCCGGCTCTGGAGTCCGGCTGGTGGAGGCGTGGCTGGCAGGCTCTCCGGACACGGTCCGGCGAGCGTTTTTTCTGCCAGGAACCATGGACGTTATTATATTTTAAAGATGACAACCACGGAGCAGGGTTTTTTCATACCTCTGCGACGGTGTCTCAGTCCTGACCGCCTTCCTTTTAAGCCTACCCGGCTTCGGTACCCCTTGTTGATGAGTCACCGCGGGTTCAGCATGGCGCCCCGAGGGCCTTCCCTGTAAGACACAATACGTGTGCGGTGGGTAAAGTGCAAAGAACGGATCCTTCCCGGAAGTTGGGACTCCGGTTTTACTTACATGCGATGCAGGGAGCAGGCCAGGATAATCGACTATGATGGCCACCAAGGCACCGTCGCAGCTTAACTGATAGAACGTCCCGTCGACAAGCTCCACAAATATGTCCGGATCTTCTTCGAGTCCAGGGTCGAGGGCCCGGTCAGGGTCCTCTGGCTGTGAGATGGGCTGTGGACCTCCCTCATAGCTTTTCGCAGTTCCTTCTATGAAATAGCAAGGTAAATATTTATGATGAAGAATGCGGGAAGGTCTAGAGTAAAAGGTAGCAACTCACCCAGTTTGGGGGGTTGTACATGGAGAATCCATCCCGTGGCTTAATGCGGATGAACTCCTCTTCCTCTCCTTTGTACAAATCGGAGAGTATTTTCGCTAGAGCAGCGGCGGAGTCCGGACCTTTACGACCGCAGTGGGTGGCATCGTATTCTCCATTGAAGTGCCACATGGGTTTCCCCCGATACTGAAGTGGCTGCACCCCCTGCATTATGCATATTGGCATAACCTCGACTATTGTCAGTCCTGATTTGGCCAGCGTTTTTATCCTGCCCATCAGGTAAAGGACCTCTCTGTTATCTTCCTCCTGGGGGCTCCGAGGGTGCCAGCTGTGGCGTTTCTTCAAAGGGGCATTATCAAACTCAGGAAGGCCCATCCAAATAGGGTCCGGAAGGGGACGTCCTCCATATAAAACCACTCCGAAGGCCAGTCTTCGGATGTCTTCTTCGGAGTACCGGACAAGTATCTGGTCCCGGCGATGCGCCATATTTCGGCTCCGCCCACTTGATATATTGACCCCTCCTGTGTACGAGGTACGAGGCAGAATAGCCTCTTCCATAGCTCGAAATGAGCTTCGCAGCCCAAAAACAGCTCGCAAAAGGCGACGTAGCCGACAATGTGTAATATGGAGGCGGGAGTAAAGTTATGCAGCTGGAGGCCATAGAACTCCAGGAGCCCGTGGAGGAACGGATGGATTGGAAATCTAAGTCCCCTCAATAAGTAAGGGACAAGGCATACCCGCTCCCCCCTAGATGGGTTGGGAAAACTCTCCGCTTGCTCCCCACCATTATAAGTGGCTAGTCCGGCTTGGACGGGGACCATATACGCAGGAGGGAGAAACCCCTGGGTTTGCAACTCTACTAATTGGTTGTGGGTGACGGAACACTTCTCCCAATTGCCTGGCTTAGCGCTACGGGAGCAAGAGGAGGAGCTGCGATGGCCGGCCATGATGGGATGGTCTATTCCGGGCGCGCTCTGAGGGATACTCGCTGTGGGAGGATGGTGTGATCTGGATCTGAGGATCCCCGTCTCTTTAAATAGACGATTTACTTACATGGTTAGGGTGGCAAATGTAAAAATGCCCCGACTTCTCGCATTCGCTCGACACATGGAGATAGCCATTATTAAAGCACAGAAGCCGAGGAGTGCAACATTCATGGGAAGCCGGACACTACTCGTTACGACAAGTACTCGGGATTTGGAGAAGAACCCGCCTTGCAATGCCGAAGACAATCTGCGCGCCGGACTCATCGTCATTGAAGCCAGGTTCATGGGCTACTGAGGGAGTCCTGGATTAGGGGGTCCTCGGACAGCTAGACTATATACTTTGGCCGGACTGTTGGACTATGAAGATACAAGATTGAAGACTTCGTCCCGTGTCCGGGTGGGACTCTCCTTTGCGTGGAAGGCAAGCTTGGCGATTCGGATATGTAGATCTCCTTCTCTGTAACCGACTATGTGTAACCCTAGCCCCCTCCGGTGTCTATATAAACCAGAGGGTTTAGTCCGTAGGACAAGAACAACAATCATAATCATAGGCTAGCTTTTAGGGTTTAGCCTCTACGATCTCGTGGTAGATCAACTCTTGTAATACTCATATCATCAAGATCAGTCAAGCAGGAAGTAGGGTATTACCTCCATCGAGAGGGCCCGAACCTGGGTAAACATTGTGTCCCCCGCCTCATGTTACCATTAGCCTTAGACGCACAGTTCGGGACCCCCTACCCGAGATCCGCCGGTTTTGACACCGACAACGGCTATAAGAGATATTAAACTAATCATGTGTACTAGCATAGTAGATCAACAGACCGAATCTAGGACACAGACTAGAAACATGAATTCTACCACGATTTTGAACAGGAAGGACGGAAACACATATGGTGCAGCGGGAGCAGCACCGTTGGCGTTGAGGTTGTCGCCCATGTCGTTGAGGAAGAGGTTGCCGAGGTTGGGGAAGAAGTCGTCGCTGCCAGGAGTCGCGAGAGTGCGCTCCCCAAATTTCAACAACGCCCGCCAAATGGAGCGCAGGAGGGAGTGGCTGTAGGGGACAATGCTGCTGCCGAATGGAGCACAGGAGTAGCCCACGAAGCAGTAGATGGTGCTCGTCCCTAGTCTCTACTCTTATCTCTATCTCTACTACTATATCGAAATGTTCGTCTCGAGTTGCTCTTCATTTTGTTTCATTGTGCCATGTTCATTTGAGTCCATCTTGATGCCCAAATCTCTGATGCAAGAATGTTATATGCTGTTAACTGCTGTTACTTATCAGAACATGAGGATTTGTTATTTTTGTTGCATTTAATATGTGCATCTTATGGGCATGAGCTCTACACGTGTTTTGATGTATGCCATGCCATCTTTACAGAGGTGTATGCCAAGTATTTTTGTGATCTCTGTGGTGACTAGCACAAGCATGCAAACTAGGCTTCGTGATGTTTCTGATTTCAGGGACTTAGTAGTTTTGCCAAGTCTGTGACTGCTGTTATTTTGTTTCTATGTATCCGTGTGGCTACAGAGAGATCCATGCTTATTTCGGAGATGTTCAGTAAGGATGTTTTGTAGATATAGTCGTGCTCTATCCATCCATGCCCCTATTTGCAATTATGTAGTGCCCTAGCATGCCTTAATCTTTCTCTACTTTTGCTATAAAATATTTCTGGCAGATTCTTAACATGATATTCAATTTTGCCAAGGTTGTTGTAGTTGATCCATACATGCTATGTACTTGCTCTTGCCATGGATAGCTTCATAAACATGCCATCTTGCTATAGGTATGCTTTTTTTGTCATGCATTGCTCTGTAATGAGTGCATCAAGCTCACCAAGATGCCCTCATAATGTCTGTTTCTGCCATGCTCTTTTCTGCCAAGTCTGAAACCTGTTAACGAAACTTCCTATGTTTACATGGTTGCCATCATATCTTCTGGTCCTTTTTGGCTTATGGTCAGTAAGGTTTTTTGTTCTATGCTTTTATTAGATTCATGCCATGCCTTGTTTTGCTATGTTAAGTTCCTGTAGCATGTTGATTGCTTGCTCTGAACATTGCTACCTGATGCTGTTTCAGGCATGTCCAGTAATTTCACCAAGTCTGTGAACCTGTTATCTTTTGCACTTTTGCCATGCTTGTTTGAACCTGCTGTGGTATGATCTAGCCGTAGCTCAGTGTTCATAGTTTGTAAAGCATCTCCTGTAGATTACGGCCATATGCTTTGTTGCTATGTTGGCATGCTGTCGCATAGTTGTTTGTTGCATTCGAAGTGCTATCATGCTGTTAATCGCGGAATCGTGTCATTCTTGTTTTGCTTGCCATTTGCAAACCGTGCATCCGTTTCCGGTGATCTCTATATCGATTTCAACCGAAATCATCTCATCTTTCCAGTGGAATGCTTGGTTTGCCAAGTTACTGCCTTGTTCATCATTTTTCTTCCGGAGCACGCATATGCATCGCATATCATATCTTGCATATCATTCATGTTTTGCATCATGTTGCTTGTGCATTTCCCGTGTTTGATTGTGGTTCCGTTGCTTGTGTTCTTGTTTCGGGTAGAGCCGGGAGACGAGTTCGTGAATGAGGAACCTGTCGAGTACGCTTACGAGGATCAAGCTTTCGACAACTCTGAGAACCTTGCAGGCAAGATGACCATACCCTCGAAATCACTTCTATCTTTGCTTTGCTAGTTGTTCGTTCTATTGCTATGCTGCGCTACCTACCACTTGCTATATCATGCCTCCTATATTTGCCATGTTAAGCCTCTAACCATCCTTTCCTAGCAAACAGTTGTTTGGCTAAGTTACCGCTTTTGCTCAGCCCTTCTTATAGCGTTGCTAGTTGCAGGTGAAGTTGAAGTTGGTTCCATGTCGGAACATGGATATTTTGGAATATCACAATATCTCTTATTTAATTAATGCATCTATATATTTGGTAAAGGGTGGAAGGCTCGGCCTTATTCTTGGTGTTTTGTTCCATTCTTGCCGCCCTAGTTTCCGTCATACCGGTATTATGTTCCTTGAGTTTGCGTTCCTTACGCGGTTGGGTGATTTATGGGACCCCGTTGACAGTTCGCCTTGAATAAAACTCCTCCAGCAAGGCCCAACTTTGGTTTTACCATTTGCCACCTAAGCCTTTTTCCCTTGGGTTTTCGCGAGCCCGAGGGTCTTCTTTTTTTAAACCCCCGGACCAGTGCTCCGTCGAGTGCTGGTCCAAACCGAGCGATGTCCGGCGCCCCCTGGGCAACCAGGGTCTATGCCAACCCGACGTCTGGCTCATCCGGTGTGCCCTGAGAATGAGATATGTGCAGCTCCTATCGAGATTTGTTGGCACATTCGGGCGGCTTTGCTGGTCTTGTTTTACCATTGTCGAGATGTCTTGTAAACCGGGATTCCGAGACTAATCGGGTCTTCCTGGGAGAAGGTTTATCCTTCGTTGACCGTGAGAGCTTATGATGGGCTAAGTTGGGACACCCCTACAGGGTATTATCTTTCAAAAGCCGTGCCCGCGGTTATGAGGCAGAAGGGAATTTGTTAATGTCCGGTTGTAGAGAACTTGTCACTTGACCCAATTAAAATACATCAACCGTGTGTGTAGCCGTGATGGTCTCTTCTCGGCGGAGTCCGGGAAGTGAACACGGTTTGAGTTATGCATGAACGTAAGTAGTTTCAAGATCACTTCTTGATCATTTCTAGCTTCGCGACCGTTGCGTTGCTTCTCTTCTCGCTCTCACTTGCGTATGTTAGCCACCATATATGCTTAGTGCCTGCTGCAGCTCCACCTCATTACACCATCCTTTCCTATAAGCTTAAATAGTTTTTATCTCGCAGGTGTGAGATTGCTGAGTCCTCGTGACTCACAGATTCTACCAAAACAGTTGCAGGTGCCGACAAGGCCAGTGCAGATGACGCAACCGAGCTCAAGTGGGAGTTCGACGAGGAACGTGGTCGTTACTATGTTTCTTTTCCTGATGATCAGTAGTGGAGCCCAGTTGGGACGATCGGGGATCTAGCATTTGGGGTTATCTTATTTTCATTCGGATTTGACCGTAGTCGGTCTATGTGTGGATTTTGGATGATGTATGAATTATATTTATGTATTGTGTGAAGTGGCGATTGTAAGCCAACTCTTTATCCAATTCTTGTTCATTACATAGGATTGTGTGAAGATGACCCTTCTTGCGACAAAACCAAAATGCGGTCATGCCTCTAAGTCGTGCCTCGACACGTGGGAGATATAGCCGCATCGTGGGCGTTACAAGTTGGTAATCAGAGCCATCCCCGACTTAGGAGCCCCCTGCTTGATTGAATCGCTGGCGTTGTTTAGTCCAGAACAAAAATGTTTTGAGTCTTAGGATTATATATATCAGAGAGTAGGATTCTTTTTACTCCTCATTCCCTTCGTCGCTCTGGTGAGGCCTCCTGACGTAGAAGTTTTGACTCTTCTCTCGTCAAATTTCACTAAAAAAAATTTAGGATCACGCGGGTATCTTAGAATCGTTCTGATGGTTTTGTGACGAGAACATTGTTCTTGGTGCCTCCTGACATTTAGGGGTTGTAGCAGTGTCCCGGGGAGTTGAGCTCCGAGGTGTTGTCGTCACAATTTTATCGTTGCAGTTCTGGAATACCTGAGTTTCGCCGACATCGAAATCTCTTTTATGCAGTTGTTGGTGAGATCACCTCGACGCCACCCAGTACTGGGGCGAGAGTTGTCGTGGAGTTGTCACGGCAGATGTCCTCAAGCTAGGACTTAGTCGTGGAGCCATCGCCGCTAGGAAGCTTGAAGGGGTTAAACGGGACAAGGAACACGAGGGTTTATACTGGTTCGGCCCCTTACGGTGAAGGTAAAAGCCTACGTCCAGTTGAGGTGGTATTGATTAGGGTTTCGAGGACCAGGGAGCGTAACTGCTATGCCTGGCTCTCGACGAGATCTTTCTTGTCCTAAACCGCTGCCGGGTCGCCCTTTTATATAGAGAGGTTGACGCCCAGCAGCTTCTGAGAGCCCCGGCCGGCTCATAAGAGTGTCCGGCTCAGACTCTCAACTATTCTTGCCTTACACTACCAGTTCTACCATAAGGACGGTTGTAACTACGGGCCTTAAGCCATCTCCGGGTCTTAAGCCCATCTTTGGCCCACCGTCTTCAAGCTTGGCACCGGGCTTCAAGTGATGACCCTTATGAGTAACCCGGCCCCACCGGGCGGGTGACTCTATGGTTTATATCCTCAACATTAGGCCCCAGATTGATTTGAGCCGGCTCATGTCAATCTTCAATTCTTTCGACAGAAAAAATCTCCGGTTTACAATTGTGTGACGGCCATAACCCGGCGTGACGTCATCCTCTGGATTCCGGGTAATCCGCCGTGACGTCATCTTCCATTAAGTCCATTTTTACTCCACCATATCCGCAATGGATCTTATCTTTACTGCCATCCTGAAAATCGAGGCGTTTTTATGGTGAGATAACCGTGCCGTGGCCTCCTCGTTTCTCGCGCTCACTTATGAGCTTGCCCTTATAAGTAGTCCGGCCCGATGAGCCTCCAGCAGCCCGTCTTCTTCCTCGCGCCACTGTTCCTCCGCTCGAGCTCCGTCGCCGTCGCCACCGCGGGTCTTCTCGTCCTCACCGACTCCGTCCACTGCATCGACCTGTTGCATCCAGAGAGAACGGCGGCGATCCCCGCGACTCACCAGCACCCGTAAGTCTTCGCCACTCCGTAGAGTAGATCCACATTAGGCTTCCATAGTTCTTCCCGTGTTCTTCGCTGCTCCTCGCAAGTCCCGGTAGTTTTTATTTTTACCGCCTTTCTCGATCTCCAACTGCATAGGACTGCTGCGGTAGTTGTTTTACGCTCATTCCAATGTTCATAGATCCCTTCTTACTGCGTACAGGCTCTGTTCAGGCTTATGAACTTCCTCGGCGTCTGTTTTAGGTCTAGAAATGTTTCCTTTTATTCAACCATTTTGATCCAAAATTTTCGCCACGATCTGTGAAACTTGTTTTCACCACACTTAGTAAAAAAACTGCATCTGCTGAGCTATGGCGGCTTACATTTCCGGCTCAAAGAAGCCACGTGCCGTGAGATTTTGCCGGCTCATTTATAATAACACTGTAGACAATTTGAATTACTCTCGCTTCCTTCAGCGGCTTAGATAACCCGATGCGTTTAGCCATATGTCATTAGGCCCCTTCATAAGCCGCCACTTTAAACATTGAACTGTAAATTCCCTCCGGCTTATAATTAAACCGGACATTTCCTTTTATCATAGGCTTCTGACTTGCACCATGCCTCCCAAAGCTCCCAAAGCACCCATCACTTGCAACTGGATGAGGTCCAACGTCACCGACGAAACCTTAGCAGACTTTGTGAAGACGGGTTACCTGCCCAAGAAGGACGTCATGTCTTACCGCGCCCCTGACCCATCAGAGGAGAGACCACAGCCAAAGGACGGGGAGGTGGTAATATTTGCGGATCACATGAGCCGGGGCTTCGCACCGCCCGGCTCAAAGTTCTTCAGGGATGTACTGAATTTCTTTGACCTGCGGCCACAAGATATAGGACCCAATTCGGTGTCGAACATATGCAACTTCCAAGTGTTCTGCGAGGTCTACCTTGGAGAGGAACCCAGCCTTCTGCTGTTTAGAGAGCTGTTCTATTTGAACCGCCAGAACGAGTGCGCCAACGGGCCGAGCTTAGAACTTGGTGGAATCTCCATTCAGCGGCGGAGAGACTGCCTTTTTCCTTACGCCGAGCCGCCCAGCCACCCAAAGGACTGGAACCAGACGTGGTTCTACTGCCAAGACACGTCGCCGGCTGACGAGAGCCCGCTGCCCGGCTTTCGCCCTTCACGTCTGGAACCAACTCACCCTCTGTCTGACAAGTTAACTCAGGCGGAGCACCAACCTCTGATCCCCACCATCAACAAAATCAAGGCTCTCCTGGGAAATGGCCTTAATGGCATTGATCTGGTCCGAGTCTGGATCTCATGGCGGGTGATCCCCTTAAGCCGTTGCCCCGGCTTAATGTGTGAGTACACGGGCCGGAAAGATGACCCCCTGAGACACAGCCGCAACGATCTTCCTGAAGACGTTGCTGAGGATATGACCAAGGCTCTCTTGAACGAGAGTTTGGCAGACTGCGGGAGGACCGGCTTAAGCCCCTTCTGCAAGACCAACCCGGCCCCAGCGGTAAGCCACTGATCTGAACATCTTATTTTCTTCTGTAGATAACTTCCATCCGAACCTTAAGAAATCGTCATAGTACTTTTCAGGCTGATGACAAATTCTGGAAGGTCAAATATGACCATGAGGCGGCCAAGAAGGCCAGGAAGGCTAAGAAAGCCGCCAAGAGAGCCGCTCCCCGCAAGAAGGGAAGTAGGCCTACTGCTTCAGAGCTGCTGCAACTAAGCGACAGCTCCGAGTCAGAGGTAACCCCTGAGCCTGCAAGCTCTTGTTGTATTTGTTGTTTATTTCTGTCCACCTTATCAACATTGTTCATCAACAGGATGACACTGGAGCAAGTAACCCGGTGGTTGAAGAGGTAATGACACTTTCCTCCGACTCGGAGCCCTTGCCAAGGCTGAAAGTCCGAAGGGTAACCCGGAAAGTAAGATTTTCACATCCTTTAGCTTATCAAGATCCTCAATTTCTTTTGAAGCAACAGATTCATGAGAGCCGGCGGCACACCCGGACCAACAAGGACGCTGACCTCTCCTCCGGTTTACCTGACGCATCGAGGAAACGCCGGACCGAGGTTATCTCCCACTTGTACCCTTTTCATCCTTTGGCGGGTGTTATACGTCAACCGCTCAATTCTTCCGATTCAAACTATCAGGAAACCTCACCCTCCTCTGGTGACTCGATGCAATCAAACCTGCCGGCCTTCAAGACCGTACCCAGGTAATGATGATCATCTCTTATTGTGCTTATCTTTACTCATGCTTTTGTACTAACCTTTTTGTACTTTCAGTGCCCAGGCAAAGCTCAGTAAGAGGGCGAAAAAGAACAAGCCGGTCGAAGAGCCGGACTTGCCTGAACCGGAGGTTGCAGCTCAAGAACCGCCAGTTGCCTCTGCTCCTGCAACCGCCGCTCCAACCGACAAGCCAATCGCAAAAACTTCTGCTAACCCGGAGACCTCCAGCCTGGCTCACCCGGCCGATGACCCGGACGTGGTAATCACCCGGACAGAGTTTGTTGAGCCGGGGAGACCGACTGCACTGGCCAAGTGCTCTGCCAAAGAAGAGCTGCTAGAGCGCTGCCGGGTCAATCTGGACCTCACCGACTATGCCAATCTGAGCATCGGAGAGATCGTCTCCGGCTATGTCAGTCAGGTGCACAAGAGCCGGGACTTAGAGATCGACATGGTGAATCAGATTCAGCAGAAGTCTGAGGTACCACTCTTCTTGCTTACTGCATAGTTATCTTTACCATACTAGCCCCCAAGTCGACGACTTATGATTGAATATGTTGTAGACTTAAGTTCCAGCTTACTTCCATGAACCGGTAATTTCTAGATAGAAACGTTCGATATGCATTAGCCCCCAAGTGCCAAGCGTCTTTGCTTGGAAAATGCTTGGGACTTTAAATTTGCATAGTAACTGTTCATACTATAACCCGGAAATTATGCAGGCTGCTTGCAAGAAGTTTGAGGCTGACATCTCCGATCTAAAGACCTGCCTGAGGACGCAAGAAACTGAGACCCGGAAGGCCAACGCCAAATTTGTGTCCAGTATTGCTGCTCAAGAGAAGCTGAAAAAGGACTTTGAAGCTGAACGGAAAGCTTGGGCCGAAGAGAAGGCTACTCTGGTGAGCCGGGCCGAACAGGCGGAGAAGGCTCTGACAGAGAAAACCACCAAGCTCTCTGACTTAAAGCGCCACGTGTCCCAGATGGTTGCCGCGATCTTCGGTAAGTCATGCCACCGGCTCTCGTCGAGTTTATAATCTTTATATATCATAACCCACCATTGCCAGCGGCTTATCTTACTCTGTTAAACAGGTCCCAGAAGCGCCAACCTCAACCAAAGTGTGCTGACTAAGTTGAAGGCCGTGTACACCCTGGTGGAGCAACTCTACACCGGGTCACAGCGCGCCTTGGTCGTGGTGGCCCTATCCAATGAGGTGCCGACTCACCTGGCGGAAGTTCTTCGCCGGCTTGCCGTTCTTCCTCAACGTGTCCAAGAGCTGCGACGGGCCTCTGCAAGAGCCGGCGCCATAGCTGCTCTGAGCCGGGCCAAGGCGTTCCTTCCAGAACTAGACCCGGCGGACATTGCCCTTGGCTACCCCAGCTTGAAGGAAGATGGCACCCCCTTCGACCAAAAGGACTTTGCAGCCTGCGTGAAGATCGTACGCCCGGTGGCCAATCTGATTGGAAATGACACGGATCTGACCAAGTACCAGCCGGGTTACGATGCGGAGAATCAGAGGATCCCCACTCCGCGTTATGAAGCCATCAGCTTAGTCCCGCCGACTCGTAAGCACACCTTTGCCCCAGAAATTGACCTGGCCGGGTTAATTGACGAGGAAGCTCGATTTGAAGCTCTGAGCGGCATTGACTAGAAATCATCAACTTTCCAGGTCTTGGGAACAGCCGGTGGAGCGGAGAGGGATGAGCCGGAAGCTTCAACCCAGCAAGCATCTTAACTCTGTAGGCGGCTTATTTAAACAATGCTTCACCCTTTTGGACTCGATGAGTCTTGTAATAGAATAGGACCAACACTTAATCTTTGCCGTGCCATCGTGCACGCGTTGAATGCTGAATTCCATTGAAGTTGCTTCCTTATATTTCTCCGGGTCATAGTTGATCATTCATGTTCCTTAAGCTTAAATAGTTGTCTTTAACTATCCTGCATAGAAAGACAAATCACAAGTCTCTAGGCGGCTTACCGCACGGAGAATCATAGTCTTATGCATATAACCCGGAATATGAATCACAAAGACTGGTCCTCAATTATGTCCTTGATATAACCGTAACAACACACTTACCGGCCCGCAAGCACACTTCCGGCTTAGATAACCCGGGTAATAAGGTTGGTACCTCAATTCCGGTTTACCAGTCTTAATAACGCCGATTGTGTTCGACTAGTACTGTAAATCAAAGTTAAGCCGGCAAAGTGAGACCCGCCGTGCATATTTGAAATAATCAGAAGAACTCACTATAAATCAGAAAAACTTAGGGGGTTCCGGTTCGAATACGACCAGAGACCCATCCCAAAGGGGTTATGCTAGGATTCGAATGCGATCATATAGCCCCCAGTGGGTGTGGCGATGCCAATCAAGAGGGTACCGACAGCTATGTTCTCTTTGGTTCGAATAAGACCCATGTTTGAACAGGAAGCCCCCAAATGACCTTAAGAATTGTTTAACGACGCTGACTCGAATACGATCCACGTCGGTTCCCAAAGGGGGTTGAACTGTGATTCAGATATGATCAAAGAAAACTCCCCAATGAGCTCGGCACCTTGCCAATCGAATGGGTATCGACAGCTATGTTCTCTTTGGTTCGAATACGACCTATGTTTGAACAGGAAGCCCCCAAGTGACTATATTGCGTATGGCTAGATTCGAATACGATCATAAGCCGGATCCCCCTTCAAGTTATCACGTGATCTTGCAATGAAAACAACACGTTCACCTTTGCAGGAGAAAAAAGGACAGTGGTCCTGCTTTATTGCTTATCATAATATATACATGGCTTAGAGAAATATGTACATTATGAGAGCCGGTAGCTCAAGTGTAATAAGGCCGAAGCTGAGCTATGTTCCACGACCGACGGGTCTCTTCCTCCGACTTACGTGAATCTTTGTGCTCCCGAATGTCAATGAGGTAATATGACCCGTTGTGCAAATTCTTGCTGACCACAAAGGGCCCTTCCCAAGGCGGGGATAGCTTGTGCGCATCTGTTTGATCTTGGACGAGCCGGAGCACCAGATCGCCTTCCTGGAAGACCCGGGATTTAACCCGGCGACTATGATAACGGCGCAGGTCTTGTTGGTAAATCGCCGAGCGAGCTGCTGCCACATCACGCTGTTCGTCCAACAAGTCAAGAGCATCTTGGCGCGCCTATTCATTATCCACCTCCACATAAGCCGCCACTCGAGGTGAGTCATGATGGATGTCACTGGGGAGAACTGCTTCCGCTCCATAAACCATGAAGAAAGGTGTGAAACATGTAGACCTGTTAGGAGTAGTGTTGATGCTCCACAACACAGAGGGTAACTCCTCCACCCAACAACCCGGCGTCCGTTGTAAAGGGACCAAAAGCCGGGGTTTGATGCCTTTCAGAATCTCCTGATTAGCCCTCTCAGCCTGACCATTGGATAGAGGATGAGCTACTGATGAAACATCAAGTCGAATATGCTCTCGTTGACAAAACTCCTCCATGGCGCCTTTGGATAGATTGGTACCATTATCAGTTATAATGCTGTGTGGAAAGCCAAAACGAAAGATCACCTTTTTCATAAACTGAACTACCGTGGCTGCATCACACTTGCTAACTGGCTCCGCTTCAACCCACTTGGTAAATTTGTCAACTGCCACCAAGAGGTGGGTCTTCTTATCCTTGGACCTTTTAAAAGGCCCAGCCATATCAAGCCCCCAGACCGCAAAGGGCCAAGTAATTGGGATCATCCTCAGCTCCTGAGCCGGCACATGAGCCCATCGCGAGAACCTTTGGCAACCATCACATTTACTGACCAAGTCCTCTGCATCAGCATGAGCCGTCAGCCAATAAAAACCATGACGAAAAGCCTTGGCCACAAGAGACTTTGAGCCAGCGTGATGGCCACAATCCCCTTCATGAATCTCACGCAAAATCTCTTGACCTTCCTCAGGGGAGACACAACGCTGGAACGCTCCCGTAACACTGCGGTGATGCAACTCACCATTGATAACAACCATTGACTTAGACCGCCGGGTTATTTGTCTGGCCAAAGTTTCATCCTCAGGCAAATCTCCCCGGGTCATGTAAGCCAGATAGGGCACTGTCCAGTCCGGTATGATGTGGAGAGCCGCCACCAGTCGTGCCTCCGGGTCCAGGACAGCCAAGTCTTCCTCTGTAGGCAACTTAACAGAAGGGTTATGCAGGACGTCCAGGAAAGTATTAGGCGGCACCGGTTTTCGCTGAGAGCCCAGCCGGCTTAAAGCATTAGCCGCCTCGTTCTTCCTGCGATCGATGTGCTCTACTTGGTAACCCTGAAAGTGCCCAGCAATGGCATCAACTTCGCGGCGATAAGCCGCCATGAGAGGGTCCTTGGAGTCCCACTTTCCTGACACTTGTTGAGCCACCAAGTCTGAGTCGCCGAAGCACCTTACCCGGCTCAAGCTCATCTCCTTAGCCATCCGAAGACCGTGGAGCAAGGCCTCATACTCAGCTGCATTGTTGGTGCAAGGAAACATCAATTGTAGCACATAATGGAACTTGTCACCTTTAGGGGAAGCCAATACGACTCCAGCCCCCGAGCCCTCCAATTGCCTGGACCCATCGAAGTGAATAGTCCAATATGTGTTATCCGGCTTTTGTTCGGGCACTTGTAGCTCTGTCCAATCATTGATGAAATCCACCAAGGCCTGAGATTTAACAGCAGTGCGTGGCACGTATTTCAGACCATGAGGTCCGAGCTCTATAGCCCACTTAGCCACTCTCCTTGTGGCCTCTCTGTTTTGAATGATATCTCCAAGGGGGGCAGAACTGACCACAGTGATGGGGTGACCCTGGAAATAATGCTTAAGCTTCCGACTTGCCATGAACACACCATAAACAAGCTTCTGCCAATGCGGATAGCGCTGCTTGGACTCAATGAGTACTTCGCTGACATAATAAACCGGCCGCTGAACCGGATGCTCCTTACCCTCTTCCTTGCGCTCCACCACCACGGCCACACTGACGACTCGTGTGTTAGCAGCCACATACAGCAATAAAGGCTC
This sequence comes from Aegilops tauschii subsp. strangulata, assembly GCF_002575655.3. Classification (NCBI taxonomy): domain Eukaryota; kingdom Viridiplantae; phylum Streptophyta; class Magnoliopsida; order Poales; family Poaceae; genus Aegilops; species Aegilops tauschii. The sequence continues at coordinate 395,800,430 of NC_053035.3, forward strand.
CTTGTCAACCGGAGCAGCAAGGACTGGGGGCTCGGCTAGCTGTCTCTTCAAATCCTCAAAAGCAGTATTAGCTGCATCATTCCAGACAAAGTCATCAGTTTTCTTCATCAACTGATATAATGGCATGGCCTTCTCCCCCAAACGGCTTATAAAACGGCTTAAAGCAGCGATATGACCCGCCAGGCGCTGGACGTCGTTTATACATGCCGGCTTAGCCAGGGAGGTGATGGCCTTGATCTTCTCCGGGTTAGCTTCAATGCATCTGTTAGAAACCAAGAAACCCAAGAGCTTGCCTGCAGGAACACCAAAAACACACTTGGCCGGGTTAAGCATCATCCTGTAGACCCGGAGATTATCAAAGGTTTCCCTCAGATCATCTATCAAGGTTTCTGTCGTGGAATTGTCACGGCAGATGTCCTTAGCATGAGGACTTAGTCGTGAGGCCAGCGCATCTATGTAGTAGCTTGAGAGGGGTTGATTGGGATGAGAGATGCAGGGCGGATCAACGCACAAGACAAGGGTTTAGACAGCTTCGGGCCCCGGGAAACATCATCCGGTAACAACCCTACGTGTTGTTTGAGGCTAGGTCTCATTATGATCACGGGAGAGTCGCTGGCTTGGCCGGCTCTCGGTGTTTAGCCCTAGAGATTGTTCCCTGTCCCCTTGTCCCTCTTTGGGGTGCCCTGCCCCTCCTTATATAAGTTAGAGGGGCGGGTTACATGTGGAGTCCTAGTAGGACTAGGACTAGTCTATCTTTTCTTACAAGCTGAATACAAGTCCGGGGCTCGCTTCCTTGGTAGGAGAATATTCTTTATGCCTTTCTTCATAAACCGGCCCACCATAACATGAGCCGGCCTTCTGGGCTTTGGGCCTACTCTTCTGTCTGACCCGCCGTCGGGGCCATCATTAAGTCGCCAGGCTCGTGAGTCGTCACACCAGTGAACCGCCAGACCTATGAGTCGCCAATCCTCCGGTGGGTCACGATGAAGCGCCAGGTCCGGCCGGGTCATACTTCCGGCCGGGTCATACCGCAGGGTATATCCCCGACATTAGCCCCCAGTTTAATTTGGATTTGTCCATGTTAAACTGATCCTGTAAAATAAACACAAGAACAAACTTGATAGGTTGTGTTCCGGGTTAAATATTTTCGTGAACCAGCACCTGATCATCTTTAAGTCCTTGTCATTTCCTCCTGGATGCATACTCAAGATCTTATAGCAAATCTCTTTTAACAGATATGTCCAAACCTTGCCAATGCAAAAAATCCGAGCACTCCCTTTTTTTTGAAAAATCCGGGTTAATAGGCCAGCTTCAGAGTCAATTTGCTGGCATTGGTCTCTTGTAGAGAAATATTGTAAGAAATAATCCACTTGAGTCAGCTTCCAAAGCGCCGGCTTAAAAATATAGGTTTAAAATACTCATCTGGTTTTCAACCGGCTTAAAGATATAGGTCTTGCTGAGTTATAATTTCCAAAATCTCCGGGTTATAATAGACTGATGATGCCGGGTCATAATTGTTGCCAACGTCGGTTCATGTTTATTGATGACGCCGGGTTGTAGTCACAGGGTCATAATGATTGGTGACGCCGGGTCAATCTGGTTTGCTCAAAACAAAGAATTTGAAAATATTTCTTCGATAATAATATAATACCTGTAGCCCCCAAGGGCCGGGTCATTATGCAATAATGAGCAGGGACTTTGTAAATATGATCATTGATAATAACAGTATATGAGTAATCTCCACCATGGGGCTTGAACCCACGTCCACAAGGTTAATAGCTCTGTGCTTTACCAACTGAGCAGCGGATCCTTCAATATAATGTAATAAGGCTTGTGTATCTTGAATTTTAACAGGAGCAATTGGAACCCCCCAAGGGCCGGCTCATTACGATGTGATGAGTCGGGTCTTCAATAAGTTGAACAAAAAATGTCCTTACATTAGCCCCCAAGTGCCATGGTGCATGCTGGCAGTGACATGGGACTTGCATATTTGATGTGATCTTAATGTAAATAATGTAGCCCCCAAATGCCGGGTCGTAAGCCTCTTTCCATTGTAGAATAAATCATATCGATTGATAAAATAATAGCCATTGCGCCAAAGCGACTTTGAATACCTCATCTGCTGATAGGTCAATCCGGAGTTTAAATACCCGGCGGCTCTTAGCCGATGGCGATTTAATACGCCTCCATTGTAAGCCGGAATTTGTACAACCCGGCGGCTTATAGCCTTTGAGAAAATCAAGAATTGATAACCCTTTTGAGACACCAATTTCCATCTATGATGATGGGCTTGAATTTAATCATTTATGTAAGTCCTAGCTTTGTAAATCCTGCAAAGTTTAAACAACATATGCCCTGGCGACTTAACGTCAAAAACCAGGGCGGGTAACCACCCAAATGTAGTCTTATCCTGCATGCAAGTAGATCACAAGAACCCTTGGCGGTTTACCGCAGAGCGGGTCATAAAATATCTTACATATGACCACTGATGTGTAAAAAAGGAGTCACAGATAAGCCTGTTATGAATCATAACTTTGAAACATAACTATAATATCATACTTGTGATATTGAATTTGCATTGTCGGTTTATATGACCTGCACAATAAGGTTGATAACCCAATCTTTGATACATGCATGATTCCGATGGCGTAATTCAAAACATACCGGCGGCTTAAAGTCCATAGCCAAGGCCAGTTTAAACATAATCATGTATAAACAATATCATACCTGTGATATTAAATTGTACTACCGGCTTATACCTGTGTAATAAGTGTGATAACCCAATCCTTACAAGCCAATGCTTCCACATAGATGATAATTGTCATAAGCCGGCGACTTATCATCGAAAATCAAGCCGGGTTTAAATAGAAACCACATATATATATACTTCAGATATGACCAAAAAGCTTCAAATAGAATCCAAAAATTGTTTGCAAAAAGAGACTTCAAAAATTTTGAGGCTTCTGATTCGAATACGATCAGAAAATCGTCCCACAGGGGTTAAGCTAAGATTCGAATACGATCATGTAGCCCCCTGTGGCTTTGGCGTTGCCGATCAAGAGGGTACCGACAGCTATGTTCTCTTTGGTTCGAATACGACCTATGTTTGAACAGGAAGCCCCCTAGTGATCATGAGAATATTTAACGACTCTGATTCGAATACGATCAGGGTCACACCGAAAGGGTTAAGCTAAATTCGAATACAATCAGCTCCCAATGGTCTTTAAAGCAGGGTACCTATATTTGAGTTGTGCTTTGTAACAGACTCTCTTTGGTCCCTTTAATTTTTCCTGAGAACTCAAACTTTTGCGAGAGATAACTTCTTTTTGAACCAGAAAATGTGTAAACCGGATATTAAGAGCTCCAAAGCCTTGTAAGATATAAATTTACCTTCAGCCGGATGTTTGAACCGGATTGGAGAGCTTCAAAACTTTGCGGGAGAGAGATATCTCTTGAACCGGATTTTAAACCGGAATCTTTATTTTGAACCGGCAATTTTCTGACGGCCTTTAAACTTTTCACCAATATGGCGGTAGCCTCCGGGACCGGGTTATTTTTCCCTCCAATGACCCGGAGTTCTTGAATGCATTGAAATCGACCAATGATGCCGAGTCATCTCATTGTAGCCCCCGAGTCTCAAGACGACTCGAGGAGTTGGCTTTGAGATTCTCCATATTGACCATAGCATAAGGTGTATATCATTGGTGTTGATAGCGCGATGTGAATCCACAGAAGGTTGAAGTGACTGTGGCGGGTTATAAATGATCCCGTATGAGCCATGTCAGCAACTCGGCCAATGGTTCCTTCCAACCGGCTATTTGATGTTAACCAAACCATAGTGGCGGTGACTTGTGCACCTACCCATTGAGCCATCCAGTGCAGATGGCGGCTGATAATACATGATAATTCGCCTGCAATTTGTTGGAAGAAAACCGGGCTTCCCAAGTAGTTACTTGCTCATAATCAATAAACAACTCATCCAGACAAGTGCGGCCTGGTATGTTGATGTAGACCAGGCCGCGAGAGACGGTCTCGGCGTTGTAAGTCGGCGTGGTCGCGAGAGACGGCCATGGTGTTGTAAGTCGGCGTGGTCGCGAGAGACGGCCACGGTGTTGTAAGCCGGCGCGGTCGCGAGAGACGGCCACGGCGTTTAAGCCGGCGCGGTCGCGAGAGACGGCCACGGCGTTGTAAGCCGGCGCGGTCGCGAGAGACGGCCACGGCGTTGTAAACCGGCCGCGTGCGGGTCAACCATGTTTGCTTTGATGTAGCGAACAATTGTCCTGCATCAACAATAGTGCAGACCAAGGCAAAGATAAACTACTCCTTGACAAAAATAATACGCGCCAATAAAATATATCTTAGATGGATATCACTTGATGTGCCAGGCCAGAAAGTATCCCGCCATGAATTTGATGATCACAACGTGACGTTGAAATCACTCACGGGCGAGTCAGCCGCGGGTGCAGGTAGACGAGTCGGCCGCGGTGTTGTAAGCCGGTGCGGACGCGTGAACCGGCGGTGAAGGCGGACGGGCGAGTCGTCCGTGGCGTTGTAAGGTTGTGCGGACGCGTGAACCGGCGGTGAAGGCGCGTGATGTAAACCGGACCGCGATACACGTGTCCGTGAAACTGCGCGGCACAGCCGAACGTGCCTCCGCAGTATAATACCACCCCCTTTTCTTTTAATAACCGTCCTGCATAAAAAAATTACAGGCCAGAGTAACTGTTGTCGGATGAATTAGCATGTACTGATAAAATACATTGGAAAAATAACACCTGGTATTTTTTGCCGGATGAACACGGACGCTGGCGCTGGATAATGCACAGTGCTGCTTTTGTTTTTGACAAAAGAATTGATTGGTTCTCTTGTCTTCAAGTGCCTGAGGTCTCCACGTGACCTTCCCCCTTTCTTTTTAAACAAGTCCAGAACAATGCACACACTCGGGGGTTGACGGACCAATGGATGGACCACTCGGGGGTTGACCCTTGCCCGCACACGCGTTTGTTGATTGATCGGATTCAACGGATCACTTTGCATCGGCGGCGCACAGCAGAACTCTAAATCCTTGCGTCGGCGGCTTATTCTCTACGGGCGACTCACGGCCGCACCCCGGGCCGACGGCGGGTCAGACTGAGGCGGTGCGAGGCCGTGGAGATGCCCTGAAGGCAGGGGCGCGTAGGCTCGACGGCGGCTTTGAAGCAGGACGCAGGGCGAGGTTGGCGAGTCACTCGGTGGCACAGTAGAAAAGGAGCCGGCGGGTCAGCGGCTCAGCGCAGTGCAGAAATCAGAGCAAAGCGCGGCGGCTCTGAGGCCAGTGCGAGGCAGGCACAATAGAGGAGGGTGGCGGCTCTAGGCCGGAGCGCAGCAGGGGCGGCAGCTTTAGAGCAGAGGAGGTGGACCGGTCTGGCACGACCAGCTCAATGCGGGCAGCTTCGGGCGTCGCAGGCGCATGGAGGTGGTTAGCCGTGAAGACAGGAGCTGCACGGGTTAAGGCGGCTCAAGGCGAGGCAAGGTGCAGGCGCGGTCGGGGTCGACCTGGAAGGCGGGTCGCGGGTGTGGATTGGAGGGTCGCGGCGGCGACTTTGCAACAGAGGCCACGCGGCAGCTGAGGCGGCTCACAGGCCGGGCCACGGCGGCTCCAAGTGGTGGTGCTTGCGGCGATTTGTGGACGGCAGCCGACGGCTCAGGAACTGGCGACTCTGAGTAGGCCATGATGAAGACAAGAGCTCGGAGTAGGCCACAATGGAGGCGGAGCCTGTGGCGGTTCAGCAGAAGTGTAGACCGGGTCAGAGGCAAGGAGAGGCCACGACGGCTCCATGGCAAGGCATGGCTGAGCCGGCGGCGGGCTGGAAAAACGTTGGTGCCGCGGGGCTGGAAAGACGTCCTGCGAAGGGGCGGCTCATGGCGGAGGAGCGGCTCCGGGCCGGCTCAACGGAGATAAGCCGAGGAGGCGGTTCTGCGAGGTCAGGCTGCGGCGGCGGAGTCCTTCCCCGCTTCTAGATTGTGATCAGTCCCGGGAGTTTACGTCCATAGTAATTTTTCTTCCATATTTCTTGTCTCGGTCTCCTGGTAGTTTCCTTGGGGCGTGCACCAATCGTATTTGACCAAAGGAAGGAAACGATTCTGGCTTTAGTTCATGTATGAGTCGAAGATGCCCCCGTACTTGAAAACCTTGAACTTGTTGCTTTCATGTAATGAAACAGTATTCTTATCTGTATCTTTCACATCAGGAAAAAATTAGTAGCAATAATAGATTATTTCCTCATGACTTGAAGTCTGGTCAACACAGACGTGGAGCAGCGGAAAATTTTGGGACAATTACTGCACCCTTGTACCGGCTCAGAGACAGTGACGACACGTGAGATCCGTACGGCGGCTCTTATTTAGCAGTTTCGCCGCATTTGGACTTCTTGATATCCTCTTCGATTTATTTTTGGTCTCCAACGAGAGTAGTTTTCCATCAGATGCAAACTTGACGTGTGTCCGCCGTCCGTGTTACTTTTTACTGTAATTTGACGGATTACACATCCGGTGGCGGCGGCTCAACAGCAACCCTAAATCCTTTTGAATCTTAAATCTGGATGGATAAACTAGAAGCTGATGCAAATCCTTCCAAACTGGTTCTTCTTCATCCGGAAAATTTCAAACTTCTCAATCCCTGCGAGAGATCCCTCCAAGAACTCAACACCATCGTGCGCGGGCCCCACGGTGGGCGCCAACTGTCATGGAATTGTCACGGCAGATGTCCTTAGCGTGAGGACTTAGTCGTGAGGCCAGCGCATCTATGTAGTAGCTTGAGAGGGGTTGTTACCGGATGATGTTTCCCGGGGCCCGAAGCTGTCTAAACCCTTGTCTTGTGCGTTGATCCGCCCTGCATCTCTCATCCCAATCAACCCCTCTCAAGCTACTACATAGATGCGCTGGCCTCACGACTAAGTCCTCACGCTAAGGACATCTGCCGTGACAATTCCACGACAGTTTCCTCCTTCCTGGATTTAACCACAATATCATCCACATAAGCATGAACATTGCGCCCAATCTGGTTATGAAGACAGTTCTGCACGCAACGCTGATAAGTCACCTGTGCACTCTTGAGTCCAAAGGGCATAGACACATAGCAGAAGGCTCCAAAGGGAGTGATGAACGCCGTCTTCTCCTGGTCCTTAACTGCCATTTTAATCTGATGATATCTAGAGTAAGCATCCAAGAAACTTAGGCGCTCACAACCCGCCGTAGCATCAATGATTTGATCAATACGGGGAAGGGCGAAAGGATCAGCCGGACACGCCTTGTTCAAGTCCGTGTAGTCCACACACATCCGCCAGGTGCCGTTCTTCTTGAGTACGAGCACCGGGTTAGCTAACCACTATGGGTGAAAGACTTCAACAATAAACCCGGCCGCCAAGAGCCGGGCCACCTCTTCACCAATAGCTTTCCGCCTTTCTTCATTAAACCGCCGAAGGAATTGCCTGGCCGGCTTAAATTTCGGATCAACATTGCGAGTGTGCTCAGCGAGTTCTCTAGGTACACCTGGCATGTCAGAAGGTTTCCATGCAAAAATGTCCCTATTCTCACGGATGAACTCGATGAGCACGCTTTCCTATTTTGGATCCAGATTGGCACTGATGCTAAACTGCTGAGATGAATCACCTGGAACGAAATCAACAAGTTTAGTCTCATCAGCCGACTTAAATTTCATTGCCGGCTCATGCTCCGTAGTTGGATTTTTCAGAGAGGTCATATCTGTTGGGTCAACATTGTCCTTGTAGAATTTTAACTCCTCTGTTGCACAAACAGATTCTGCATAAGCTGCATCGCCTTCCTCACACTCCAAGGCCACCTTCCGGCTGCCATGAACCGTAATGGTCCCATTGAGACCCGGCATCTTGAGCTGTAAATACACGTAACACGGCCGTGCCATGAACTTGGCATAAGCCGGCCGCCCGAATATGGCATGATACGGGCTCCTTATCTTGACCACCTCAAAGGTCAACTTTTCCACCCTGTAGTTGTGCTCGTCTCCAAAGGCCACTTCCAACTCGATCTTGCCGACTGGATAAGCCGACTTACCAGGTACCACACCATGGAAAATAGTGTTTGACTGGCTGAGGTTCTTATCAATCAACCCCATATGACGGAAAGTCTCATAATAAAGGATGTTGATGCTGTTGCCTCCATCCATGAGCACCTTAGTGAACTTATATCCTCCCACCTGAGGAGCCACCACCAAGGCCAAGTGACCCGGATTATCCACCCGGGGAGGGTGATCCTCCCTACTCCACACTATAGGCTGCTCAGACCACCGCAAGTAGCGTGGAACCGCCGGCTCAACAGCATTCACAGCCCTCTTATGAAGCTTCTGATCTCGCTTACACAGACTGGTGGTAAACACATGATACTGTCCACAGCTAAGCTGCTTTGGATTGGTCTGATAACCCCCCTGCTGCTGTTGATAACCCTGCCAGACTGCTGATTAAAGCCCCCTTGACCGTTCTGAGGATTAGAATTTGAGCCGCCACTCGGGCCATGAAAGCCGCCGGCGCCTGAGCCACCGCTCGGGCCATTGTTGCCGTTGAAGGCGTTGGAATTCTTAAAACCCTTCATGATTGCACAATCCTTCCATAGATGAGTAGCTGGCCTCTCTCTAGAGCCATGCCTTGGACAGGGCTCATTCAACAGTTGCTCCAGCGTCGGGCCTGACCCGCCGGCTCGGGGAGGGGGCCTCCCTTTGCGTCTCTGGCTATTACCCTGTGAGCTGGCGTTGGCCACAAACTCTAGGCTGCCGTCGGCCTTACGCTTGCCACTTCCTTGGTTCCCCGGGTTATGCTGAGGACCCTTGCCATTGCCGTTCTTCTTTCCCTTCCCTGTCCTTTCATCGTCTAAAGCGGGGTCCTTGGTACTATCAGAATCGGCGTACTTGACGAGAGCCGCCATCAGCGTACCCATATCTTTGCAGTCGCGCTTAAGCCGCCCGAGCTTCATTTTCAGGGGCAGAAAATGACAGTTTTGCTCCAACATTAAGACTGCAGAACCGGCATCCATCTTATCCGATGAATGTATGATCTCTTTGACCCGGCGAACCCAATGTGTCGTAGACTCACCCTCCTGCTGTTTACAGTTAGTCAAATCCACTATTGACATAGACTGCCTACAGGTGTCTTTGAAGTTTTGTATGAACCGGGCCTTTAGCTCAGCCCAAGACCCGATGGAATTCGGCGGTAGCGCTTTCAACCAAGTGCGGGCAGGCCCATCCAGCATCATGGTGAAGTACTTGGCCATCGCTGCTTCACTGACCTCCAGCAGTTCCATGGCCATCTCGTAACTTTCGATCCAGGCCCCGGGTTGTAAGTCAGCTGTGTAATTAGGCACCTTCCTAGGGCCTTTGAAGTCTTTGGGTAGACGTTCATTGCGGAGAGCTGGCACTAAACAAGGGACACCTCCAGTCCTCGTAGGGATACCCACGTCGACGGAAGTCGTCGGATAAGCCGGGGGGGTCTGGTAAGCCGTCAACTGAGGCACCTGCTCCACCTCTTGCCGCGCTCTGTCTTGGTCTGTTGCGTGAAAGGCTCCGTTATGAGCCGGGCCATGGCCAGGGGGCGGGTCATGACGTCGGACATTACTTGAGCCGGTCGCTGAGACCATGTGTCGGCTATAACTCGGGCTCCGGCCTGGACGAGGGGTCGAGTGGATCCTGTCTCGGCTGTAAGAGTATGCCTCTTGCTGTGCCAGCGTTGTTTGAAGGAGTTCCCTGACCCGGCGGGTTTCAATAGCCGTCGGAGAGTCGCCGTCAATTGGGAGGGCCGCCAGCCGTGCTGCTGCGGCGACCATGTTCTCCAGCGGGTTAGTATAATGACCCGGTGGTATTGGCACATACTGAGGCGGGGCAGGGTTCACCCTGGGAGGCCCCATCACTTGTGGCTGAACAGGGGTCCCAGACCCGGGCACTATGATCCCTGGCGGGTTACTAGACCCTGCACCTGGCGTGTTGAAGAGGTTTCGAGGATCGTAAACCGGAGGGAGTCGAGATTGGGCCTTTTGATGCCTCCTTCTCATGACCTCATTGGACGCGTTCTGATCCATCATGAGCCGGAAGGACTGCGCCTGAATCAACTGAGTTTGGGCGTCGAGGGCCGCCCTCTCCGCCGCCATCCTGATCCCTTCCGCTGCTAGATCCTCTTTGGCTTTCACGAGATCTAACTTTAACTGCCACCTCCGCATCATGCTGAGCTTGATCCGCCGGGTCAACCGCGGCGGTCAACAGGGCCGTCATCTTGTCCGTGAGATCCATCAGCACCTGAGCCGGCGAGGGCACCGGGTTTCCCGCCCCATAAGCAGGGTTCTGAACAGGCTGCGCACCGGCCATGAAGATTCCGACCCGGCTCGGCGGCTCAAACGGGTCCGGAATACTGTCACCATCGGAACAACCCATGAGCCTACCATCTTGAAGTTGATACAACGAGTTTGACTCATCTGTGGACGACTCGCCGTCAGAGCCGGCGGCCGTCTCATCACCGGATCCAGATCTATCAGAGTGCCCTCCATGGACACATCCCACAAAAGCATGCCTCAAAGCAGGCAGGGCCCGGGCGGGTCGTGCGCGTTGAGCCGTCTCGATGAGATCGGCGCAGAGATTCGGCTCAGGGCCCGGCTCACCAATCTTGCCAATGAAAACATGAATTCCGCTGAAGGGGACCCGGTATCCGTACTCGATTGAGCCGGCGTCGGGGCCCCAGCTTGCATCGTCGATGTAGAGCTTGCCGCGATGACTCTTGGTCATCCGGCCCACAGCGTATCCCTTGAGCCCTTCGAAGCTGCCCTTCAAGAACTCAAATCCACCGTGCGCTGGCCCCATGGTGGGTGCCAACTGTCGTGGAGTTGTCACGGTAGATGCCCTCAAGCTAGGACTTAGTCGTGGAGCCATCGCCTCTAGGAAGCTTGAAGGGGTTAAACGGGACAAGGAACACGAGGGTTTATACTGGTTCGGCCCCTTACGGTGAAGGTAAAAGCCTACGTCCAGTTGAGGTGGTATTGATTAGGGTTTCGAGGACCAGGGAGCGTAACTGCTATGCCTGGCTCTCGACGAGATTTTTCTTGTCCTAAACCGCTGCCGGGTCTCCCCTTTATATAGAGAGGTTGACGCCCAGCAGCTTCTGAGAGCCCCGTCCGGCTCATAAGAGTGTCCGGCTCGGACTCTCAACTATTCTTGCCTTACACTACCAGTTCTACCATAAGGACGGTGTAACTACGGGCCTTAAGCCATCTCCGGGTCTTAAGCCCATCTTTGGCCCCCGTCTTCAAGCTTGGCACCGGGCTTCAAGTGATGACCCTTATGAGTAACCCGGCCCCACCGGGCGGGTGACTCTAAGGTTTATATCCTCAACAGGAGTATTTCCATAACTTGTATAACGGATGCTTTTCGAAGGTTGAGGTACACGATTTCTGAAGGTTTCTTGGTTATGTGTTGACGGATGGATACAGCTGGATCTAGGGATTGCTAGTTTGGGTGATATATTTTGTGTCCCCTGTATCCCCAACACCAGATTGCATAACCAGAAAGTTTCGGGAGTTTATAAGTGGGAATTCAAGTAGCTCCTAGGATATCTTTCCGACAGACGCATGATACGAGATTGGGGTTCGACGTCTAGTGGTCCGCCTTTCCACGGTTGGTTTTAAAGTGGTCTCGTAGTGTCTTAAAGTGTCCTTGGCTATGCCGACTCGGGGACGCTTCGTATGTCATGTGCACTGCCTTGTACATGATGGTGTTGTACGATCGAGCCTGTGTGGGCCCCACCACGAAAACTTCGGACGAAATCTCTATCATATGTTTGTTCCGGCTTATTCTGTAAGCCAATACTTTGTTTTGTTTTGAATTGTGGTATTCGAGTTGCTTCGAAGTCAAATGTTGATTCCATACCTTTTTTCCAAGTGGCTTCTCATCTTAATGGAAGTGTGATGATTTACTATGGAATTCATTCGTTCATCCTCGTTTGAATGTTTATTGTGAAGACTATATGTTGAAATTTCTATCTGTTGATTCAATTTTCCTATCTGTCTATCAAGATGCTAACGGATGTCACCCTCTTCAGGATGGCTCCGCCAACGCGTCAGAATCCGGAACGCAATGATGGGAGTCAGGCGAACCCTCCGCCGCCACCTCCGCCTCTGGAGGCATGGCAAGCTATCATGGCAGCCACCAACGCCAATGCTCAGATGATTCTGCAACTCTTGCAAGAACGCACCCAAGGGCAAGGCAATCAAGGAATTCAAGGTCAAGGCAACAATCAGCCTCACTTTGCTACCCTCAACCAGTTTCTCGCATATCAGCCCAAGTCTTTCAGCTACTGTGCCGAGGCCACAGATGCCGATGATTGGCTCGTGGACATCAACAAGCATTTTGAATGTAGCAATGTCAGGCCTGAGGACTTTGTCAAGTTCGCTTCTTTTCAACTCAAGGACCAAGCTGCTGATTGGTATCAACAATACAAAGATTCCAGAGGAGGTCGTGTGATCACTTGGACTGACTTCTGTCGGGACTTCAAAGCGCACCACATTCCACAAAGTGTTGTTGAGAGCAAGCGTGAGGAGTTCTGCAATCTCAAGCAAGGCAACATGTCTGTGTATCAATTCAACATCCAGTTTCAGAAACTTGCTCGCTTCGCTAAACAAGACGTTCCTGATGAAAAGAGCATGATCTATCACTTCAGAGGTGGCCTTAGAGAGGATCTGCAGTTAGCTCTCGCTCTTGTTGAGCCTACTTAGTTTGATCAATTCTATAACATGGCACTGAAGCAAGAGGCTGCTCAGCTCAAGTGTGAGGCTTCTAAGAAGAGAGTCAGGGACGCAGTTCAATCTTCTTCTTCCTCACTAGTGGCTGCTAAGCAACAGAAGTTCTGGTTGCCTCCTCCTCCTCCGTTTCGTCAGCCTTACCAGCAGAAGAACAAAGGTGGCCATGGATCTTCCCACTCTTCCAACCCTGGCTATCAGAACAAGTCTCAGAATCAAGCTCCAAAGTCCAATGCTCCTTATCATCGTCCACTCTCGGAGGTGACTTGCAACAAGTGTCAGCAGAAAGGTCACTATGCTAACAAGTGCTTCAACCAAAGGCGCCTTCCGCCTCCTCCTCCTGTGAGATCTTCCAGCAATGCAGTGGTCAAGCATAATCCCAAGTCTGCAAAGGTGAACATGATGAATGCAGCTCAAGCGGAGGAATCTACTAATGTGATAATGGGTAATCTCTGAGTTAATGATATTCCTGCAAAAGTCTTATTTGATACTGGTGCATCGCTTTCTTTCATCTCTAGACCTTTTGCATCCAAGCATGAGTTGGTTTTTTAAGATTTTCCTAGACCGTTAACAGTTGTCTCTCCGGGTAAATTCATGAACGCAAGCTCCATGCTTCCGGATGTTTCCATCAAGATGGGGAACTATAAATTTCTGTCTTCTCCAATTGTTCTTGGTGACTCGGATATTGATCTAATTCTCGGGATGGACTGGCTTTCTAAGCACAAGGCTCAACTTGATTGTGCTGCCAGGGAAATTCAATTGACACACTCTTCTGAGGATGTTATCATTTATGCTGCTCGTGATGAAACCATTCGGTTGTTTTCTCTCAATGAGAAGGGCGAGTTGAATGCCATCTCTCAGATTCCAGTCGTTTGTGAGTATCAAGATGTCTTTCCAGAAGAGCTTCCAGGTATGCCTCCCCACCGGCCAGTTGAGTTCGTTATCGATCTTGAGCCTGGCACGAAACCCGTTTGCAAGCGTCCATAAAAGCTTGGACCCAAGGAGCTGAAGGAATTGAAGAAACAGCTCGATGAACAAGAGCGTCTGGGTTTGATCAGACCGAGTTCATCTCCATGGGGTTGTGGTGTTCTTTTTGTCCAGAAGAAGGATGGCACGGACCGACTTTGTGTCGACTACCGTCCATTGAACAAGAAGACAATCAAGAACAAGTATCCACTTCCCAACATCAATGAGCTATTCGAGCAACTCAAAGGTGCTAAAGTATTCTCCAAGCTTGACCTTCGTATGGGTTATCATCATATTCGCATTCGTGAAGAAGATATTCCCAAGACAGCATTCAGAACAAGCTTTGGTTCTTATGAATATACTGTCATGTCTTTCGGCCTTGTCAATGCTCCTCCAACATTCTCTCGGATGATGAATTTCATCTTCAACCCCTATACCAATGAATTTGTCCTCGTGTATCTCGATGATATCTTGGTCTTCTCCAAGAATAAGAAGGATCATGCCAAACATTTGCGATTGGTGCTCGACAAGCTCAGAGAGTATCAATTCTATGCAAAGTTTTCAAAATGTGAGTTTTGGCTTGATGAAGTTCTTTACCTTGGTCATATCATCTCTACCAAGGGCATCGCTGTTAATCCCAAGAAGGTGTCCGCAATTGTGAATTGGGAACCTCCTCAGAATGTCAAGCAGCTCCGCAGTTTTCTTGGTCTTGCAAGCTATTGCCGAAGATTCGTTGAGAATTTCTCTAAGATTGCAGAGCCTCTTTCCAACCTCCTCCAGAAGCATGTGAAGTATGTCTGGTCTCCTGAGTGTGACTTTGCTTTCAACACTCTCAAAGAGAAACTCGTCACAGCTCCTGTCTTAACTCCTCCTGACGAATCCAAGCCATTTGATGTTTTCTGTGATGCTTCTCTTCAAGGTCTCGGTGCTGTGTTAATGCAAGAGAAGAAAGTTGTGGCCTATACCTCTCGTCAACTGAAGCCCAACGAAAAGAACTACCCCACTCATGATCTTGAGTTGGCGGCAGTTATCCATGCATTAATAACATGGAGACATCTCTTGTTGGGAACACAAGTGGACATATTCACCGATCACAAGAGTCTCAAGTACATCTTCACTCAGCCCAACCTCAACCTCAGGCAGACTCGGGTCGAAATGATTCAAGAGTACAATCTGAGTATTGAATATACTCCAGGCAAGGCCAATGTCATTGCAGATGCTTTGAGCAGGAAGGCTTATTGCAACAGCTTAATCCTCAAGCCATTCCAACCTGATCTTTGTGAAGCTTGCCGCAAGCTGAATCTCCAAGTTTTTCCTCAAGGCTTTCTTGCCAACCTCATAGTCTCTCCTACTTTGGAAGATCAAATTCGTGAGGCACAACTCCTGGATACCATGGTGAAGAAGGTGAAACGTGGTATCGACAAGGGTCTTTCCAAATACAAGTGCTATCGCGTTGATGACAGAGACACTTTATTCTTCGATGACCGGATTGTGGTTCCTAAAGGTGATCTAAGGAAAGTCATTATGAACGAGGCACACAATTCTCTTCTTTCCATTCATCTTGGAAGTACGAATATGTACCATGACCTCAAGCAGTCGTATTGGTGGACTCCAATGAAGCGAGAAATCGCTCAATTCGTGAATGAATGTGATGCCTGTCGAAGGGTGAAAGCAGAACACCAACGACCAGCTGGTCTCCTCCAACCTCTTGCTATCCCAGAATGGAAGTTTGATCATATCAAAATGGACTTCGTGACTAGATTTCCCAAGTCCAAGCGCGGAAATGATGCTATCTTCGTTGTCATTGACAAGCTTTCTAAAGTGGCTCATTTGCTTCCAATCAAAGAATCTATCACAGCAGCTCAGTTGGCAGAGCTATACACCTCCAGGATTGTCTCCTTGCACGGCATTCCACAATTGATTTCTTCAGATCGTGGAAGCATCTTCACTTCTAAGTTCTGCGACTCCTTCCAGAAGGCCATGGGCACCAACATTCACTTCAGCACAGCTTTCCATCCTCAAACTAGTGGCCAAGTCGAGCGAGTAAATCAAATTCTTGAAGATATGCTCAGGGCTTGTGTCATTTCCTTTGGCATGAAATGGGAAGATTGTCTTCCATATGCCGAGTTCTCCTACAACAACAGTTTCCAAGCAAGTTCGGGCAAGGCCCCATTCGAGATTCTCTATGGCAGAAAGAGCCGTACTCCTCTCAATTGGTCAGAGACTGGTGAACACCAACTTCCTGGCAATGACTTAATCACAGAAGCTGAAGAAATGTGTAAAGTCATCCGTGAAAATCTCAAAGCCGCGCAATCGCGCCAGAAGAGTTACTATGATAGTAAGCACTGTGATGTGGCTTTCGAGATCGAAGACCATGTCTACCTCCGCGTCTCTCCAATGAAAGGCACTCGTCGCTTCGATATCAAAGGGAAGCTTGCCCCTAGATACGTGGGTCCTTTCAAGATCGTTGGCAAAAGAGGCGACCTCGCCTATGAACTCGAGCTTCCTTCCAACTTCGCGAACGTGCACGATGTGTTCCACGTGTCACAGCTCCGCAAGTGCTTCAAGACTCCTGAGCGCACCATCAACTTCGAAGAGATTGACCTTCAAGAAGATTTGTCTTATCATGAGCATCCCATTGCTATTCTTGAAGAAACTGAGCGCAAGACTCGCAACAAGTCAATCAAATTCCTGAAATTGAAGTGGTCGCACCATTCCGACCGAGAAGCCACCTGGGAACGCGAGGACCACCTCCGTTCAGAATATCCGGAGTTCTTTCAGTCCTAGATCTCGGGACGAGATCCTCTCATAGTGGTGGAGTGTTGTAACACCCCGGATGTAACTTTCCATATTTGTAACTCCAGCTCTTGCCATTTTCGGTTATGAGTTATGATTTTCCCTTCGTGGTCGGGTTTTGTCTTTCGTTTTGCATTTTTTTCATGTCATGCATCTCATAGCATGTCATCATGTGCATCTCATTTGTATGCGTGTTCGTCTCATGCATCCGAGCTTTTTCCCTGTTGTCCATTTTGCAATCCGGCACTCCCACCTCCTCCGGCGCACCCCTCTTGTTTCTTTTCGTGAGCGGGTGTTGAACGTTCTCGGAATGGACCGAGTTTTGCCAAGTGGCCTTGGTATACCACCGGTAGACCACCTGTCAAGTTTCGTGCCATTTGAAGGTCGTTTGGTACTCCAACGGTTAACCGGGTAACCGCAAAGTCCTTTTGTGTGTTGCAGCAAAACCCCCCTCCAAACAGCCCACAAACCCATCTAAGTCACCTCCATGCTCTAGGTCGTTCGATCACGATCGTGTGGGCGAAAACCGTGCTTCATTTGGAGTCTCCTAGCTCCCTCTACCTATAAAAACACCTTCCCCTCCGAAATCCCGGGTCCAAACCCTAGCCAATCGCCCCTCCGCGCGCCGGACGCGTCCGCCGCCGCCGGACGAAAGCCGCCGGCGCGCCCGACCTACCGGGGGCTGCCACGTGGCACCCCGGCCTCCACCGCGCCGCCAGCCCGGAGAGCCCGCGTCGGGCCCTCCTGGCCCGTCTCCTCCCGCGCCGCCGGTCGGGCGCCTCGCCCGCACCCCGCCCGCGCCAGCCGCCGCCCTCTGCCTCGCCGGCGAGCTCGCCCTCCGCCGCCGTCTGCCCCTCCGCAGGTCGCCGGCGCCGCCGCGTCCGCCGTCTCCCCCAACCTCTCCGGCCGCGCCCCGTCTTCCTCCTCCCCGGCGGCGCCTCCTCCACCTCCTCCGGCCGCCCCGTCCTCCGTCTCCGGCAGCAGCTCCGGCGAGCCCCGAGCCCGATCTGGATCCAAACGCCTCGGTTGACTTTTCTTCTCCTCCCCCGAAATTTCTCCAAGTCTGGAAATTTTACAATACATGCTCATCTTCATCACATCATAACTCTCTACATATAGCTCCGTTTCGTGCGTGTAATATATCGAAATGTTTGTCTCGAGTTGATCTTCCTTTTGCTCCATTGTGACATGTTCATTTGAGTCCATCTTGATGCCCAAATCTCTGATGCAAGAGTGCTATATGTTGTTAACTGCTGTTACTTATCAGAACATGAGGATTTGTTATTTTTGTTGCATTTAATGTGTGCATCTTATGGGCATAAGCTCTACATGTGTTTTGATGTATGCCATGCCATCTTTACAGGGTGTATGCCATGTATTTTTGTGATCTCTGTGGTGACTAGCACAAGCATGCAAACTAGGCTTCGTGATGTTTCTGATTTCAGGGACTTAGTAGTTTTGCCAAGTCTGTGACTGCTGTTATTTTGTTGCTATGTATCCATGTGGCTACAGAGAGATCCATGCTTATTTCGGAGATGTTCAGTAAGGATGTTTTGTAGATATAGTTGTGCTCTATCCATCCATGCCCGTGTTTGCAATTATGAAGTGCCCTAGAATGTCTTAATCTTGCTCTACTTTTGCTCTAAAATATTTCTGGCAGATTCTTAACATGATATTCAATTTTGCCAAGGTTGTGGTAGTTGATCCATAAATGTTATGTACTTGCTCTTGCCATGGATAGCTTCATAAACATGCCATCTGTAGGTATGCTTGTTTTGTCATGCATTGCTCTGTAATGAGTGCATCAAGCTCACCAAGATGCCCTTATAATGTCTGTTTCTGCCATGCTCTGTTTTCTGCCAAGTCTGAAACCTGTTAACGAAACTTGCTATGTTTACATGGTTGCCATCATATCTTCTGATACTTTTTGGCTTATGGTCAGTAAGGGTCTTTTGTTCTATGCTTTTAGTAGATTCATGCCATGCCTTGTTTTGCTATGTTAAGTTCCTGTAGCATGTTGATTGCTTTCTCTGAACATTGCTACCTGATGTTGTTTCAGGCATGTCCAGTAATTTCACCAAGTCTGTGAACCTGTTATCTTTTGCACTCTTGCCATGCTTGTTTGAACCTACTGTGTTGTGATCTAGCCATAGCTCAGTGTTCATCTTTTGTAAAGTATCTCCTGTAGATTACTGCCATATGCTTTGTTGCTATGTTGGAGTGCTTTAGCACAGTTGCTTGTTGCATTCGAAGTGCTATCATGCTGTTAATCGTGGAATCGTGTCATTCTTGTTTTGCTTGCCATTCGCAAACCGTGCATCCGTTTCCGGTGATCTTTATATCGATTTCAACCGAAATCATCTCATCTTTCCAGTGGCATACATGGTTTTCCAAGTTACTGCCTTCTTCATCATTTCTCTTCCGGAGCACGCATATGCATCGCATATCATATCTTGCATATCATTCATGTTTTGCATCATGTTGCTTGTGCATTTCCCGTGTTTGATTGTGGTTCCGTTGCTTGTGTTCTTGTTTCAGGTAGAGCCGGGAGACGAGTTCGTGAACGAGGAACCTGTCGAGTACGCTTACGAGGATCAAGCTTTCGACAACTCTGAGAACCTTGCAGGCAAGATGACCATACCCTCAAAATCACTTCTATCTTTGCTTTGCTAGTTGTTCGTTCTATTGCTATGCTGCGCTACCTACCACTTGCTATATCATGCCTCCTATATTTGCCATGTTAAGCCTCTAACCATCCTTTCCTAGCAAACCGTTGTTTGGCTAAGTTACCGCTTTTGCTCAGCCCTTCTTATAGCGTTGCTAGTTGCAGGTGAAGTTGAAGTTGGTTCCATGTCGGAACATGGATATTTTGGAATATCACAATATCTCTTATTTAATTAATGCATCTATATATTTGGTAAAGGGTGGAAGGCTCGGCCTTATGCCTGGTGTTTTGTTCCACTCTTGCCGCCCTAGTTTCCGTCATACCGGTATTATGTTCCTTGAGTTTGCGTTCCTTACACGGTTGGGTGATTTATGGGACCTCCTTGACAATTCGCCTTGAATAAAACTCCTCCAGCAAGGCCCAACTTTGGTTTTACCATTTGCCACCTAAGCCTTTTTCCCTTGGGTTTTCGCGAGCCCGAGGGTCATCTTTATTTAAACCCCCGGACCAGTGCTCCTTCGAGTGCTGGCCCAAACCGAGCGATGTCCGGCGCCCCCTGGGCAACCAGGGTCTATGCCAACCTGACGTCTGGCTCATCCGGTGTGCCCTGAGAACGAGATATGTGCAGCTCCTATCGGGATTTGTCGGCACATTCGGGCGGCTTTGCTGGTCTTGTTTTACCATTGTCGAGATGTCTTGTAAACCGGGATTCCGAGACTGGTCGGGTCTTCCTGGGAGAAGGTTTATCCTTCATTGACCATGAGAGCTTATGATGGGCTAAGTTGGGACACCCCTGTAGGGTATTATCTTTCGAAAGTCATGCCCGCGGTTATGAGGCAGATGGAAATTTGTTAATGTCCGGTTGTAGAGAACTTGTCACTTGACCCAATTAAAATACATCAACCGTGTGTGTAGCCGTGATGGTCTCTTCTCGGCGGAGTCCGGGAAGTGAACACGGTTTGAGTTATGCATGAACGTAAGTAGTTTCAGGATCACTTCTTGATCATTTCTAGCTTCACGACCGTTGTGTTGCTTCTCTTCTCGCTCTCACTTGCGTATGTTAGCCACCATATATGCTTAGTGCCTGCTTCAGCTCCACCTCATTACACCATCCTTTCCTATAAGCTTAAATAGTTTTGATCTTGCGGGTGTGAGATTGCTGAGTCCTCGTGACTCACAGATTCTACCAAAACAGTTGCAGGTGCCGACGAGGCCAGTGCAGATGACGCAACCGAGCTCAAGTGGGAATTCGACGAGGAACGTGGTCGTTACTATGTTTCTTTTCCTGATGATCAGTAGTGGAGCCCAGTTGGGACGATCGGGGATCTAGCATTTGGGGTTATCTTATTTTCATTCGGATTTGACCGTAGTCGGTCTATGTGTGGATTTTGGATGATGTATGAATTATATTTATGTATTGTGTGAAGTGGCGATTGTAAGCCAACTATTTATCCCATTGTTGTTCATTACATGGGATTGTGTGAAGATGACCCTTCTTGCGACAAAACCACAATGCGGTTATGCCTCTAAGTCGTGCCTCGACACGTGGGAGATATAGCCGCATCATGGGCGTTACATCACCGCCCCCTACTACTCCCACCGCTAGCCAGGCCCTGCGGCGACGGCAGCCTCACACCGCAGCCGAACCAGTGAACCCTCGTACTCCTCTCCGCGTGGGCATCCACAGTCGCGTCTTCCCCGGCTCCGCATCGTCCCATTCCTAGGCTCACCGTCGTCCATCTCCCTGGTGCTCTTGGCGCGGCGTGGTCAACGTGATCAAGGAACGACTTCCATCGGAAGAGTACTGTACGTGGAGAGGCCGACAGCTAGGTCCACGGTCGCAGCAAGGAAGTGCCTCCTTATTACACGGAAAATAATGATTCCTCCACCTGACAGCGGGGACCCACTGGTTGGGCCACCGTATTTCACGAAAAAAACGTTTCCCCCCTGACTGCTAGGACCCACCACCTACATCTTCGCACGCAAGGAAGGGCGTCCATATTACGGGCAAAAAAATGATTTGCCCCCTGACTGCTAGGACCCACCAGCTACATCTTCGCATGCAAGGAAGTGCCTGATAGTCGGGACCCACCTGGTCGAAGCGTACGTAGCGTTGTCATTCTGGTCGCGAACGTGTACGTACATACTGGTCGATCGGTCGCTTTGCCACGATAAACCATGGCCGAGTAAGTAGCAGCACATGTCATAGTAGAGCCCCCCACGTAGCAGTTCAGGCTGTCCCGTCTAAACTGTGTACACGTACATACATCCACACGCCAAAAAATACGGCCACGTACGTACATACGGGCGGGGTCTCAAACACCTACTCGCGCATATGTACGGCCAGGGCTCGTGTACATGGCTGGGTCGGAACAGAGAAACTGCGTCATCGTCGTGTTCAGCGTCGTGTTCATCGGGAGGCAACGGAACGCGTGCTGTTCATCGGGAGCCAACCGGCTTGGATGGAATAGCCGATGGAAACGAGGCCTGGCGTACCGTAGAATGGAGGAAACGGCCTTGTGTTTGACCGGCCACGGTCGAAACGGGATCCTGTTCATCGGGAGGGGTCTGCGTACCGCAAAATAGAGGAAACGGACCTCCTACACTAGAAACGGGGTCCTGTTGATCGGGAGGGGTGTGGCGTACCGCAAAACGGAGGAAACAGACTTGCGTTGGAGCGCTACGGTCGAAACGGTGGTCCTGTTCATCGAGGGGTGTGGCATACCGCAAAACGGGACTCCACGGGATACTGTTCATCTCCACCGTCGACCTCCTCTAGCCTCCACGGGCTATTGTTCATCCACCGTCGACCTCCTCCAGCCTCCACCTGCGACTGTTCATCCACGGCGTCTCCCCTCGTGCCTCCACTAGCACTGTTCATCCACGGGCTCCTGTTCATCCAGCCTCCACCGCTCCTCCACCGGCTACTGTTCAACCAGCCCTCTCCACGGGGTCCTGTTCAACCACCCCTCCACAGGCTACTGTTCATCCAGCCCTCCACCGGCTACTGTTCAACCAGCCCTCCACCGGCTACTATTCAACCTTCCCTCCACGGGGTCCTGTTCATCCAGCCCTCCACGGGGTCCTGTTCATCCACCCCCAACCGACTCGACTGATTGGGGTCCTGTTCATCCAGAGGCAACACCACGGGGTCCTGTTCATCCACCCCCCCCCCCACCAGGAACTGTTCATCCAACCCCCCAACAACTCTCACTGGTCATCAAGGGAAGGAAGCAGCAGTTCGATCGGCTTCAGTTAGCAGCAGTAGCGAACGAAGGAATCGCTCGATCGGGTTCAGTTAACAGCCATCAATCGATCGCTCGGGTTCAGTAACACATAGCCTGCAGTGCAATCGCTCGGGTTCAGTTAGGCGAACGCCTCGCTCGGGTTCAGTTAGAGCCCAACGCCTCGCACCCACGCACGTACGTGTACGAGAGAAACGAGCATCGCTCAGCCCCCGACCACCCACCGTAACCGGGAACTCCCCGATATTTACCTCGCCCTCACTTCTACCACGACTTTTTCCGTCATGGACGGCCCAAAGAATGTCATGCAGCTGTGTCTCCAGCCCGCCCAGGACGAAAAGCCCATTTTCACTACTGTAATCAGCTTCTTTGCCGTCCGCCATGGTGGACGGCAAAGGCATGGATCACGGAAGGCAAACTTCTTTGCCGTCCGCCAGCAGACGGCAAACTGTCCGTCTGAACACGTGCCAGCAAAGGCCTTCTTTGCTGTCCGCTTCCTGGAAACGGACGGCAAAGGGTTGTGCCGTCCGCCGTTGGTGGCCAGCAGACGGCAAAGATCGTGGACGGCAGTGAGGTGGGGTGAGAGCCGTTAGGGGTTAACGGTGTGCTTTGCCGTCAGCCAGCGGATGGCAAAGAGGCTAAGGTCTTTGCCGTCCGCTGGCTGACGGCAAAGTGCTCAAACATGCCAGTCCCAGGAATAACAGGTAGCTGCCACGTGGCATGTTTGCCGTCAGCCAGCTGACGACAAAGAGCCTGTACAGCTCTGTTTTTTAATTTAATTCATTTAATTTGATAGCAATTCACAGATATACATATATACACAACAAGCATATCCAACACACAAGTTTCATCATATACATACATAACCAACACATATATAGTTCCATCCTTACATATTACAAAAGTTTCACATTCATCCAACACCGTTATCCATCCATCCATATAACAAGTTCCAACCATGCAAGTTCATTGATACAAAATAAAAGCACAAATGGAAAAGAAGCACTCCATCCATGCAAGCTTCCGTGAATTAAATCAAATCTGCAAAATGATAAACAAGATGTTAGAAGAAGAAGAAGAAGAAGAAGAAGAAGAAGAAAATGAAGAAGAAGACTATAAGAAGTAGGCATACTTATTATGTAAACTTGGTCATTTTGTGCTAACATAAGTAATTTTGGAGTTAACCTATAGGAAACTAAGCATATTAGAGCTAACTTAGAGCTAACTTATGTCATTTTGGAGAAGAAGAAGAAGAATAAGAAGAAGAAGAAGAAGAAGAAGAAGAAGAAGAAGAAGAAGAAGAAGAAGAAGACTATAAGCTTATTATGTAAACTTGGTCATTTTGTGCTAACATAAGTAATTTTGGAGCTAACCTATAGGAAACTAAGCATATTCGAGATAACTTAGCATATTAGAGATAACTTAGCATATTAGAGCCAACTTAGGTAAAATGGAGCCAACCTAGCTAATTATGCCATCTTTAAGTGAACTAAGCATATTAGAGCTAACTTAGAGCTAACTTATGTCATTTTGGAGAAGAAGAAGAAGAAGAAGACTATAAGATTATTATGTAAACTTGGTCATTTTGTGCTAACATAAGTAATTTTCGAGCTAACCTATAGGAAACTAAGGATATTAGAGATAACTTAGAGCTAACTTATGTCATTTTGGAGAAGAAGAAGAAGAAGAAGAAGAAGAAGAAGAAGAAGAAGACTATAAGCTTATTATGTAAACTTGGTCATTTTATGCTAACATAAGTAATTTTGGAGCTAACCTATAGGAAACTAAGCATATTAGAGATAACTTAGCATATTAGAGCCAACTTAGGTAAAATGGAGCCAACCTAGCTAATTATGCCATCTTTGAGTGAACTAAGCACATTAGAGCTAACTTATGTCATTTTGGAGAAGAAGAAGAAGAAGAAGAAGAAGACTATAAGCTTATTATGTAAATTTGGTCATTTTGTGCTAACATAAGTAATTTTGGAGCTAACCTATAGGAAACTAAGCATATTAGAGATAACTTAGCATATTAGAGGCAAATTAGGTAAAATGGAGCCAACCTAGCTAATTATGCCATCTTTAAGTGAACTAAGCATATTAGAGCTAACTTAGAGCTAACTTATGCCATTTTGGAGAATAAGTAGAAGAAGAAGAAGAAGAAGAAGAAGAAGAAGAAGAAGAAGAAGAAGAAGAAGAAAAAGACTATAAGCTTATTATGTAAACTTGGTCATTTTGTGCTAACATAAGTAACTTTGGAGCTAACCTATAGGAAACTAAGCATATTAGAGCCAACTTAGATAAAATGGAGCCAACCTAGCTAATTATGCCATATTTGAGTGAACTAAGCATATTAGAGCTAACTTATGTCATTTTGGAGAAGAAGAAGAAGAAGACTATAAGCTTATTATGTAAACTTGGTCATTTTGTGCTAACATAAGTAATATTGGAGCTAACCTATAGGAAACTAAGCATAGTAGAGATAACTTAGCATATTAGAGCTAACATAGGTAACTAAGCATATTAGAGATAACATAGGTAACTAAGCATATTAGAGCTAACATATGTCATTTCGGAGGAAACAAAGCTAAGTATATATAGATCATTTTGGAGATCTGACATACCTGACATAGTTCAGTTCTCATTGTTCTTCTCCTTCTCCTTCCTCAGCCTGATGCGCCAAGAGCGGCGAGGCGGTGGAGGCAGTGGGATGTGGTCTTCTAAGACAATTGGCGTGGTCATGTCGCCCAGTTGTGGGATCACCGGCGCCACCACCAGCGCGAGGTCATTGTCCGGCACCACCACCATCGCGAGGCCATCTTCAGGCATGACCATATCTAGGTCATCCTCAGCCACCACCATCTCTTGCCCATGGTCAGCCACCGCCATCTCTTGCCCTTGGTCAGCCACCACCGTCGCTAGGTCATCCTGAGCCTAATGCCCACTCTGCTCCTCTTCTTCCCCACTCCAGTCCGGATCATCCTCCTTGCTGTCTTTGCTGCTGCCAGAACCGCTGCTGCTTTTGCTATAGCCAGAATCGCTGTTGCTTTTGCTATAGCCAGAATCGTTGCTGCTTTAGCTGTAGCCAGTGTCGCTGCTTCTGCTCCCATTGCCTGTCCAAATGCAACAATGACCGTTAACAATCGATGCGAGACAAAGCCAAATGTGGAGGAATAAGAAGAGGCAGGACGTACTGGCATCATCGTCGTCAGCGTAGCGCATGCGACACATAGTCGCGTTGAACACCTTCATGATGAGCATGGTGGCGTCATCGTCGTACCTGAAGAGAAGGAAGTACCCCTGCCGTAGGTCGTAGACACGGTAGAACTTCTCCCAGCCAAGACACAGGTACATGTGGCCCTCCTTGATCACCAACTCCACGTCCCACAGCCTGCGAAACCCGCTGCCGGCCTATTGCAGCTTCACATTATTTGGCGGATCTTCACCCAGCATGTTCATAAAAGTGTCAGGCAGCCTCTGCAGCTTGGGACAATGAGTGATGTAGCAAACAACAGAGTTATCATAATGAGATGGGTGAAGGGGAGATCTCTCCTTTTATATACCTGCCTCGTGGATGATACTGAAGTCCCAAGTATGATACTGAAGAACTCGAAAGCATCCAACTCGTACTCTGGTGTGGCAGAGCGGAGTCTGCGGTGGCGGCTTCCCCCCATCTCTGATAAGCAGCAGAAGATACCAATTAGTACCCTTACAACATTATCATACAACATTATAACATAAGAAATTTTGAGCAGAAGATAATCAACTACACCAGGTTATCATTTCTCATTCAAAAAACAATGCACTTGTGGACATATGATGGCTCTAGTTGAATTTCATATAATAACTATTTTAACTTCTTTCGGTCAGCAAACTAGGCAACTAGCTAGCAGTATAAAAACATTCAACTCAAGAAAAGAAAGAAACTGCAAAACGTGGTGGAACCCTAAATAAGAAAGTATAAAAACGTGTCTTTTTCTTCTTCTTCCCCTCTTCTTCTTTTTTTCCTCTTTTTCCTATTCTTCTTCTTCCTCTTCTTCCTTTTCTTCTTCTTCTTCTTCTTCTTCTTCTTATTCTTCTTCTTCTTCTTATTCTTCTTTTTCTCCTCCTCTTCTTCTTCTTCCTTTACCTTTCCCTCTTCTTCTTCTCCCCCTCTCCTCTTTTCTTCTTCTTCTTCTTCTTCTTCTTCTTCTTCTTCTTTTTTCTTCTCCTCCTCCTCTTCTTCTTTTTCTTATTCTTGTTCTTATTTTTTCTTCTTTTCCTTTTTTCTTTTTCCTTTTTTTCCTTCTTCTTTTCTAATATGTAAACTATCTAAAACTATTTATTATCTAAAACTATATCTAATATCTAAAACAGAAAAGAAAAAAAAGAAATGGCAGGAAAGGGGGGTGTGGAAGTGGAAAAGGGGGCTCACCGTGGGGCGGCAGGACGGCGGGGAGGGGCGGCGACGGGCGGCGACGGGGCGGCAGGACGGCGCGGAGGGGCGGCGACGGGCCGGCACGACGGCAGGGAGGGGCGGCGACGGGCAGAGGGGACGGGGCGGCGGCGGCGGGCTGGTGGGTGAGAGAGAGAGAGAGAGCGATTCAACGGCGGGGGAGGTTAGCGATTCAACGCCGTGCCCGGGTGGGCCCCCTACCCTCTTTGCCGTCAGCCTAGCGGACGGCAAAGAATTGTTTGCCGTCAGCTAGCGGACGACAAAGAAGTGGCAGACGGCAAAGAGCTGACCTAGCCACAGCCTTGCGTCTGTGGGCCCACAAGGTTCTTTGCCGTCGGCCGGCTGACGGCAAAGAACTCTTTGCCGTCCACGAGCTGACAGCAAAGTAATCGCTGATGGCAAAATAACCTGTGCCATCAGCTATTTCTTTGTCGTCTGCTTTGTAGAAACTGACGGCAAAGAAGCTCTTTGCCATCAGCTAGCTGACGGCACTGAAGTGGATTCCAGTAGTGTTTATGTCATGACTTTTTGTCAAAGAAGTAGGAGCCCACCACATCTATGATGATACCGGGTTTTGTCACAATTATTGTCATAGAAGTGTCACAAGCATGACAGGAAAAAAATCGTTCGGCCCAAAATGTCACGGATGTGTCTTTTTTTGTAGTGGTATGGGCACTCCCCTTGGCTTGTGCCAAGCTTGGGGAGGTGCCCCGATATCGTATCACCATCACTTCTATTATCTTTTGCTATTTTCAATTCGATCTTCAGTTATTCCGTGATCTAGAATAAATGTTTGGTATGATCTAGCTTTGAGTGTTAGTTTCCATCTATCTGTTTATGTAATCGTGTGTGAATTATATAATAAAGAGTAGTTTGAGTCTTGCCTCTTTGACCTTTATGTTTTGTTCAAAAGAAAAAGAAAAAAAGAGAGAGAGAGAAAGATCATATGCTAATCTTATGGTGGGTAATGACATCACGTAAAGAAAAGTATAAGTGATGAAATTTATTGAAGGTAGCATTGGTCAATGATGCAATTCATGAAAAAGTTAATAAGGAAGAGAAGATGCATATGCAAATATACTACCTTGGACTGAAGGAAATATGCCCTAGAGGCAATAATAAAGTTGTTATTTATATTTCCTTATATCATGACAAATGTTTATTATTCATGCTAGAATTGTATTAACCGGAAACTTGATACATGTGTGAATACATAGACAAAACACAGTGTCCCTAGTATGCCTCTACTAGACTAGCTCGTTAATCAAAGATGGTTAAGTTTCCTAACCATAGACATGTGTTGTCATTTGATGAACGGGATCACATCATTAGGAGAATGATGTGACGGACAAGACCCATCCGTTAGCTTAGCATAATGATCGTTAAGTTTTACTAGTAT
This sequence comes from Aegilops tauschii subsp. strangulata, assembly GCF_002575655.3. Taxonomy (NCBI): domain Eukaryota; kingdom Viridiplantae; phylum Streptophyta; class Magnoliopsida; order Poales; family Poaceae; genus Aegilops; species Aegilops tauschii. The sequence continues at coordinate 395,828,718 of NC_053035.3, forward strand.
TGCTTTCTTCATGACTTATACATATTCCTTTGACTATGAGATTATGCAACTCCCGAATACCGAAGGAATACCATGTGTGATATCAAATGTCACAACGTAACTGGGTGATCATAAAGATGCTCTACAGGTATCTCTGAAGGTGTTTGTTGGGTTGGCGTAGATCGAGATTAGGATTTGTCACTCCGAGTATCGGAGAGGTATCTCTGGGCCCTCTCGGTAATACACATCATGATAAGCCTTGCAAGTAATGTGACTAATGAGTTATTTGTGGGATGATGTATTAAGGAATGAGTAAAGAGACTTGCCGGTAACGAGATTGAACTAGGTATGAAGATACCGACGATCCAATCTCGGGCAAGTAACATACCGATGACAAAGGGAATGACGTATGTTGTCATTGCGGTTTGACCGATAAAGATCTTCGTAGAATACGTAGGAACCAATATGAGCATCCAGGTTCCGATGTTGGTTATTGACTGGAGATGTGTATCGGTCATGTCTACATAGTTCTCTGACCCGTAGGGTCCGCACGCTTAACGTTCGATGACGATTTGCATTATGAGTTATGTGTTTTGGTGACCGAAGATTGTTCTGAGTCCCGGATGAGATCACAGACATGACGAGAAGTCTCAAAATGGTCGAGAGGTAAAGATTGATATATTGGATGATAGTATTTGGACACCGGAAGTGTTTCAGAATGTATCGGGTATGTATCGGAGTACCAAGGGGGTTACCGGAACCCCCCGGGGGAAGATATGGGCCATATGGGCCATAGGAGGGAGGCAAGGCAGCCCACAAGGGGTGGCGCCCCCCCCCCAAAGGGAGGAGTCTGAATTGGACTAGGGGAGGAGCGGCGCCCCCCTTTCCTTCTCCTTCTCCCTCTCCTTCCCCCTTTCCCCCTCCGATAAAAGGAAGGGGGCCAAATTGGACTAGGAGCCCAAGTGGGACTCCTCCCACTTGGGGCGCCCCTAGGCCGGCCTCCTCCCCTCACCCTCCTTTATATACGGGGGTGGGGGCGCCTCTAAGATACACCAATTGTTCTTAGCCGTGTGCGGCGCCCCCCTCCACCGTTTACTCCTCCGGTCATATTGTCGTAGTGCTTAGGCGAAGCCCTGCGCGGGTCACTTCACCATCACCGTCACCACACCATCGTGCTGGCGAAACTCTCCCTTGACACTTTGCTGGAACAAGAGTTCAAGGGACGTCATCGAGCTGAAGGTGTGTAGAACTCGAAGGTGTCGTACGTTCGGTGCTTGATCAGTTGAATCGAGAAGACGTTCGACTACATCAACCGTGTTAATCTAACGCTTTCGCTTTCGGTCTACGAGGGTACGTGGACACACTCTCCCCCTCTCGTTGCTATGCATCTCCTAGATAGATCTTGCGTGATCGTAGGATTTTTTTTAAATTGCATGCTACATTCCCCAACAGTGGCATGCGAGCCAGGTCTATGCGTAGATGATATGCACGAGTAGAACACAAAGAGTCATGGGCGGTGATCGTCATACTGCTTACCACCAATGTCTTATTTTGATTCGATGGTATTGTTGGATGAAGAGGCCCGGACCAACCTTACATGACCACGTTCATGAGACCGGTTCCACCGACAGACATACAACTAGTTTTGCATAAAGGTGGCTGGCGGCTGTCTGTTTCTCCAATTTTAGTTGAATCGAATTTGACTGCGGTCGGTCCTTGTTGAAGGTTAAAATAGCAAACTTGATAAATCACCGTTGTGGTTTTGATGCCTAGGTAAGAATGGATCTTACTAGAAGCCCGTAGCAGCCACTTAAAACTTGCAACAACAAAGTAGAGGACGTCTAACTTGTTTTTGCAGGGCATCTTGTGATGTGATATGGTGAAGACATGATTTGATATACGTTATTGTATGAGATGATCATGTTTTGTAAAAGTTATCGGCAACTGGCAGGAGCCTTATGGTTGTCGCTTTATTGTATGAAATGCAAACGCCATGTAATTGCTTTACTTTATCACTATGCGTTAGCGATAGTTGTAGAAGCAATAGTTGGCGAGACGACAATGATGCTACGATGGAGATCAAGGTGTCAAGCCGGTGACGATGGAGATCATGACGGTGCTTTGGAGATGGAGATCAAAAGCACAAGATGATGATGGCCATATCATGTCACATATTTTGATTACATGTGATGTTTATCTTTTATGCATCTTATTTTGCTTAGTACGGCGGTAGCATTATAAGATGATCCCTTGCTAAAATTTCAAGGTATAAGTGTTCTCCCTGAGTATGCAGCATTGCGACAGTTCGTCGTGCCGAGACACCACGTGATGATTGGGTGTGATAAGCTCTACGTTCACATACAACGGGTGCAAGACAGTTTTACACGTGCGGAATACTAGGTTAAACTTGACGAGCCTAGCATGTACAGACATGGCCTCGGAACACTACAGACCGAAAGGTCGAACGTGAATCATATAGTCAATATGATCAACATAGAGATGTTCACCATTGAAAACTACTCCATCACACGTGATGATTGGACATGGTTTAGTTGATATGGATCACGTGATCATTTAGATGACTCGAGGGATGTCCATCTAAGTGGGAGTTCTTAAGTAATATGATTAATTGAACTTAATTTATCACGAACTTAGTCCTCATAGTTTTTGCATATCTATGTTGTAGATCAATGGCCCGTGCTACTGTTCCCTTGAATTTTAATGCGTTCCTAGAGAAATCTAAGTTGAAAGATGATGGTAGCAACTACACGGACTGGGTCCGTAACTTGAGGATTATCCTCATTGCTGCACAGAAGAATTATGTCCTTGATGCACCGCTAGGTGAAAAGCCTGCTGCAGGAGCAAATGCTGATGTTATGAATGTCTGGCAAGCTCGATCTGATGACTACTCGATAGTTCAGTGTGCCATGCTTTATAGCTTAGAATCGGGACTTCAAAGACGTTTTGAACGTCATGGACCATATGAGATGTTCCAGGATTTGAAGTTAATATTTCAAGCAAATGCCCGAGTGGAGAGATATCAAGTCTCCAACAAGTTCTATAGCTGCAAGATGGAGGAGAACGGTTCTGTCTGTGAACACATGCTCAGAATGTCTGGGTACCATAACCACTTCACCCAGCTGGGAGTTAATCTTCCAGGTGATAGTGTTATTGACAGAGTTCTTCAATCACTGCCACCAAGCTACAAAGGCTTCGTGATGAACTATAATATGCAAGGGATGGAAGAGACTATTCCCGAGCTCTTCGCAATGCTCAAAGATGCGAAGGTAGAAATCAAGAAGGAGCATCAAGTGTTGATGGTTAACAAGACCACTAGTTTCAAGAAAAATGGCTAAGGAAAGAAGGGGAACTTCGAGAAGAATGGCAAGCAAGTTGCTACTCCCAGGAAGAAGCCCAAGTCTGGACCTAAGCCTGAAACTGAGTGCTTCTACTGCAAAGGGACTAGACACTGGAATCAGAACTGCCCCAAGTATTTGGCGGATAAAAAGGATGGAAAAGTGAACAAAGGTATATTTGATATACATGTTATTGATGTGTACCTTACTAATGCTCGTAGTAGCGCCTGGGTATTTGATACTGGTTTTGTTGCTCATATTTGCAACTCGAAACAGGGGCTACGAATTAAACGAAGATTGGCTAAGGACAAGGTGACGATGCCCGTCAGAAATGGTTCCAAGGTCGATGTGATCGTCGTCGGCACGCTACCTCTACATCTACCTTCGCGATTAGTTTTAGACCTGACTAATTGTTATTTGGTGCCAGTGTTGAGCATGAACATTATATCTGGATCTTGTTTTATGCAAAACGGTTATTCATTTAAATCAGAGAATAATGGTTGTTCTATTTATATGAGTAATATCTTTTATGGTCATGCACCCTTGAAGAGTGGTCTATTTTTGTTGAATCTCGATCGTAGTGATACACATATTCATAATATTGATGCCAAAAGATGCAAAGTTGATAATGATACTGCAAAATATTTATGGCACTGCCTTTTAGGTCATATTGGTAAAAAGCGCATGAAGAAACTCCATGTGGATGGACTTCTGGAATCACTTGATTAGGAATCATTTGATGCTTGCGAACCATGCCTCATGGGTAAGATGACTAAGACTCCGTTCTCCGGAACAATGGAGCGAGCCACTGACTTATTGGAAATAATACATACCGATGTATGCGGTCCGATGAATGTTGAGGCTCACGGCGGGTATCATTATTTTCTAACCTTCACAGATGATTTTAGCAGATATGGGTATATCTACAAAATGAAACACAAGTCTGAAACATTTGAAAAGTTCAAAGAATTTCAGAGTGAAGTGGAAAATCATCGTAACAAGAAAATAAAGTTTCTACGATCTGATCGCGGAGGCGAATATTTTAGTTACGAGTTTGGTCTTTATTTAAAACAATGTGGAATAGTTTCACAACTCACGCCACCTGGAACACCACAGCGTAATGGTGTGTCCGAACGTCGTAACCGTACTTTATTAGATATGGTGCAATCTATGATGTCTCTTACCAATTTACCACTATCGTTTTGGGGTTATGCATTAGAGACAGCTGCTTTCACGTTAAATAGGGCACCATCTAAATCCGTTGAGACGACACCGTATGAACTGTGGTTTGGAAAGAAACCTAAGCTATCATTTCTTAAAGTTTGAGGTTGCAATGCTTATGTGAAAAAGCTTCATCCTGATAAGCTCGAACCCAAATTGGAGAAGTGCGTCTTCATAGGATACCCAAAAGAAACTGTTGGGTACACCTTCTATCACAGATCCGAAGGGAAGATCTTTGTTGCTAAAAATGGATCCTTTCTAGAGAAGGAGTTTCTCTCGAAATAAGTGAGTGGGAGGAAAGTAGAACTTGATGAGGTAATTGTACCTTCTCTCGAATTGGAAAGTAGCTCATCACAGAAAACCGTTCCCGTGATGCCTACACGAACTAGTGAGGAAGTTAATGATGATGATCATGAAACTTCAGATCAAGTTACTACCGAACCTCGTAGGTCAACCAGAGTACGTTCTGCACCAGAGTGGTACGGTAACCCTGTTCTACAAGTCAAGTTACTAGACCATGACGAACCTACGAACTATGAGGAAGCGATGATGAGCCCAGATTCTGCGAAATGGCTTGAGGCCATGAAATCTGGGATGGGATCCATGTATGAGAACAAAGTATGGACTTTGGTTGACTTGCCCGATGATCGGCAAGCCATAGAGTATAAATGGATCTTCAAGCAGAAGACTGACGCTGATGGTAATGTTATTGTCTACAAGCTCAACTTGTTGCGAAAGGTTTTCGACAAGTTCAAGGAGTTGACTACGATGAGACCTTCTCACCCGTAGTGATGCTTAAGTCTTTCCGAATCATGTTAGCAATTGCCGCATTTTATGATTATGAAATCTGGCAAATGGACGTCAAAACTGCATTCCTTAATGGATTTCTTAAAGAAGAGTTGTATATGATGCAACCAGAAGGTTTTGTCGATCCTAAAGGTGCTAACAAAGTGGGTATGCTCCAGCGATCCATTTATGGACTGGTGCAAGCATCTTGGAGTTGGAATATACGCTTCGATGAAGCGATCAAAGCATATGGTTTTATACAGACTTTTGGAGAAGCCTATATTTACAAGAAAGTGAGTGGGAGCTCTGTAGCGTTTCTAATATTACATGTGGATGACATATTGTTGATTGGAAATGATATAGAATTTCTAGATAGCATAAAAGGATACTTTAATAAGAGTTTTTCAATGAAATACCTTGGTGAAGCTGCTTATATATTGGGCATAAAGATCTATAGAGATAGATCAAGACACTTAATTGGACTTTCACAAAGCACATACCTTGATAAAGTTTTGAAGAAGTTCAAAATGCACTTGTACGTGTCGGTCCTAAACAAACAGTTTTTTACCCCTTTCCGCGATGGCATTTGGAACCGTCGCCAAGTGAGTGTGTGCGATAGGGTGTCCTTCCCACACGACCCAGAAATCGTCGGGGATAGGCCCTCCTGGGACCCAGGCTAGGGTCGTGTGCGATCAGGCAAGGCATCGAAGCCCAATCATTTCCGTAGGTATGTACATCCCACACGGTAATCCGAGAAAATCATTTCTGTAGGTATGTACATCCCACACGGTAATCCGAGAAAATCATTTCCGTAGGTATGTACATCCCACACGGTGAATCCCAGAAAAACATTTCCGTTCATCTGTATATCACACACATTCAATCCAAGGAATACGTTTCCGTTCTTATGTACATCCCACACAGTCAATCCAGGGAAAACGTTTCCGTTCGGATGTACATCCCACATGGTTTTATGTATACGCTCGTGTGTGAAAGGTGTAACTATCACACACGCTCTGCCTTGGTTAACTGTTTGCTTTCATTAACTACATCACACACGAGAAAACTGTGTGGCATTGGGCTATCCATCGCAAGCGCTTTTACTGCTAGAACCATTTGCAAAGGTCCATGACCGTCTGTTCTATTTTTATTTTCGCCTGTAATTTATTATTCTAATTGGAAATTTTGAAATACGAAACGTGCAATTCAAATTCTCAACACAATGATTCAACAATGAATCCATAAATAAAATTGCCAGTACCGACCGTCTGTTCTATTTTTATTTTTGCCTGTAATTTATTATTCTAATTGGAAATTTTGAAATACGAAACGTGCAATTCAAATTCTCAGCACAATGGTTCAACAACGAATCCATAAATAAAATTGCCAGTACAATATGTTCAGTAATTACAGGATTAGGCAGCAATTAACTATGATGAACCACAGTATTTAAAGGCGGTAAAGGTGAAGAGACAAGTGTAAATCATTTTGACTGCCGACGGTGTTGAAGAAGCGGAATGCCCATAATGTGCCTTCCTGCATGCCATAGGCATGAACCACTTTTGTCCAACCCCTTGTGACGATCACCCGCCCATCCTTCACCACCTTCAGGAAGACTTCTAGAGCATTATCATGGTAGCATGAATTATATACTTTAACCTTAGTTGCCTCCACTCCGGTCATGTAGTTTGCAAGGTAACACTGGTACAGCGACGTCCTAAACAAACGGTTTAAAACCCCTTTCCGCGATGGCATTTGGAACCGTCGCCAAGTGAGTGTGGGCGATAGGGGGGTTCTTCCCACACGACCCAGAAATCGTCAGGCATAGGCCCTCGTGGGACCCAGGCTGGGGCCGTGTGCGACCGGGCGAGGCATGGAAACCCAATCATTTCCGTAGGTATGTACATCCCACACGGTGAATCCCAGAAATCATTTCCGTAGGTATGTACATCCCACACGGTGAATCCCAGAAATCATTTCCGTAGGTATGTTCATCCCACACGGTGAATCCCAGAAATCATTTCCGTAGGTATGTACATCCCACACGGTGAATCCCAGAAAATCATTTCCATAGGTATGTACATCCGACACAGTTCTTTGTGTAGAAACGTGTGTGCAAGGTGGCCTAACGCAAACAGTTCGCTGTCGGAAGCCGTGTGTGATTGTTAGTGGATCGAACACGCCTACTTTCTAGAAACCGTGCGGGTTGTTTGAGTTCATCGCCCACGATGTTGTCTGAGTAACCGTTTGCAATAGAAAACCCCAATAAGCAGGGTAATTAGCCTATTATTGATAATCCATGTACTAATCAAACTGATATTTCTTATAAAACACGCCAGATATTTCATATCCGTATAAAAGCAACCTAGATTTCATAATCGAATTACATCAGATAGCTTCGGCACTCAGTTATGCCATTACACAACAGCACCAAGTTTCACATGCAGCATCAAAAACCTTTGGAAAGTAGCATCATACATGGTAAATAGACAGATGAATCTCATCTGGGAAACTGCAGAAGCGGAAGGCAAATATTGAGCCTTCAGTGATGTTGAATGTCCTTCCAACTTTAGGCCAGTGGCTATGGATAATTGCCCGCCCAACCTTTGTCCTCTTCAGCAAGACTTCAATATTGTACCATGGGTGTTGAATGAATACCTTCCTTGCCTCTTGACCATGCAGGTGGTTTGAGAGGTAATCATCGGTGAACTGCTTTGAAAAGTACTGAAAACAAAGCTATGCATAAATCGCTGTTGTAAATTTTGAAATGGCGCAAGGGGTAAAAACAAGGTAAAAGAGTTGGTACCAGCCTATAGTTGACTGATGTCTTCTTCATTGTGCAAACAAAGATCTTGCTATTATTCGTCGCAAGTTTCTTCATCCTAACAATCTTTCTGAGTTTCTTGACTTGACTGATATTCATGGACATCTCATTTCCCCATATGCAAAATGGGTCGAACAGTGGGTCTAAGCCTCTGACAGCAGGACCTACATGTGCAAGACCAAATTGTAAGAAACCTAAATATTAGAATGATTCCTGTAACTGCACAATAATGTGCTATTAGCCAAAGGACCCTGCTTGAACAAACCTCGAGGGTAAACCGCAGTGTCTCCCATTGTTTCCCTGCAACACACATAAGGAAGATCTTGATCAGGTTAACTGAGAGTTGCCATACTATCAGTAGAATATGTATTGAGTACAGCCAAATTCGATTGGTGTCACATGCATAACAATAAAAAATTGTACCCACAGCAAATGAAAATCAAATTGCAGAACTGAACCAAACAGTTAAATGGACAGCAGACCAAATGAACCAAAATAGTTAACTAAGCACGACATTGCTGAATAGAAACATGTACTAGAAGATAAGACAGTTAACAAAACAAAGAATGCTTGAGAACAGTACTACGAAATGTAGCAATTTTTGGACCAAAGTGTTAACTGAACATTACATTTCAGAGGACCATATTGTTAATTGAACATCAGATTGCATATTAACATTACAGAGGACAAATCACTAGAAGGCACTGGCGGTGGCCTCGAGAAAACATCACGAACTGTATTTTAAAGTAGACAACCGTGCGGCAATGTCAACGGTGGCCTCGAAGATGAGGTGCTCCTCCAAGATCTGGCAGTCGACACGCATGTCAGCCATAGCGACCTCATTCGGGTGTGCGGCCGCATGCTACTCAGCTCCACGTTATATTGCGTGTAAAATGGCTGTGGGCGGCGCTTAATTGGAGGAGGGGGCAGTGATTTCGGTGGAAGGTGTCGCTCCGTCAGTCGGGGCATGTGGGACGGGAAAGGAGGAGGATGGTGTCGGTGGGGTGTGGATTACCTGACCATATCGACGAGGCCGTGCAGCAAGAAGAAGGGTCGGCGGCGAGGAGGCCGCGCGGCAAGAAGAAGGGTCACCGGCGAGGAGGCGGCGCTGCAAGAAGAAGGGTCGCCGGCAAGGAGGCGGCACTGTAAGAAGAAGGGTAGCCGGCGAGGAGGCGGTGCTGCAAGAAGAATGGTCGCTGGCGAGGAGGCTGAGCTGCCAGTAAGCAGCAGTGAAGGTTTGAACTTGGAAAGCAAGGAGCAACAGTGGAAATGTGGCTTTTGGTAGAAGGGAGGGGGCGGGGAGATAGATATTTCCGCGGTGGCAAAAAAATTTCGCTTGGTGCCGCGAGAAACTGGCGCGCAAGTGTGGTTCAAGCGGGGGCGGTGGACTGTAGACGATGAAGCTTCCTGCGTAAGCCAGACAAGACGGTGGGCCAAGATATTTTATATCGCATCCCACACGATTCTTTCTAGTCAACTGTTTGTGGTATACCTGATTTTTTCATTATGTTTTGAAAGACAAAATGGTGTTACGGAGGGAAAGGATGGTGTTTGAATTGCTAGAACATTTACGTACAGTGAACATGCAACTAGTACATGAGTGTCGTGTTTAAATTTGGAATTATTCCGGGTTCGTTTGGGATTTTTATGCATTAATTGAGTTTCTGGGCATTTAATGTGCATAATTCAAATTTGAACTACAAGCACATGCTCCAATGCACTAAAGTTTGCTGAAAAATCACATGTGTGTCTTTGGGTGAATTTATAGGTCTCATGCAAGAAATGGGAATAAAATTCAAACATCTGGGTGTCGTGGCTCAGCCGGAATGATTGAGAAACTTGGTTTTTTAATTCCTGCAAATCCAAAACACGGCTGAAAATCATGAAACTTGGCATGGTGTCATGACATGGCACCAACATCACTACAAAAAAATACACTTCCGTGATGATACGTGTTTGTCACAGTAGGTCACCTTTTTTGTCATGCATGTACATCCATGACAAATTTATGACAGAATCAAGATAGTCATGCCTGTGCTGTCGTAGAAGTGTTCCATGACATTACCAAAATTATCATCATGGAAGTGTCCACTTCCATGACGATAAATCGCGCGTCACAAAAGTGCTTTCGTCAAGGGTGACCGACACGTGGCATCCACCGTAACGGAACGTCGTTAAGCTATCGGGTCGGGTTTTGGATCCGATAACCCGTTAACAGCCCCGACCAATGGGGATTTTCCAACTGTAAAATCATCATTGGCTGGAGGAGACACGTGTCAGGTCCGCGTTGGCACAGGTGTCACTCATCCAATGGGCGAGACGCGCCTATGATATGTTGACACGTGGACCGGCCCATCAAGTTAAATGGGCCGGCCCAACTGAAGGCCCACAAGATTTTGCAGACCATAATGGGCCAGCCCAGCTAAAGGCCCACGAGATTTTGCGGACCATAATGGGTTGGCCCAGCTAAAGGCCCACAAGATTTTGCGGGCCATAATGGGCCGGCCCAGGTAAAGGCCCACAAGATTTTTGTGTCCCATAATGGGCCGGCCCAGGTAAAGGCCCACAAGATTCTTGCGGATCATAATGGGCTGGCCCAGCTAAAGGCCCAAGAGATTTCGCCGACATTAATGGGCCGGCCCAGCTGTAGGCCCATAAGATTTTGAGGACCATAGTAGGCCGGCCCATTAACTGGCTACCATGTTTTGGGCCAAATGCCGGCCCATATTTGATCCGGTCCATTAATCGACTGCCACGCTCCGGGCCTAATAGTGGCCCATATGAGATCCGGCCCGTTAAAAGCCTACCATGTTCTGGGCCAAATTACGGCCCAGATCAGGTCTGGCCCTTTAAGAGGCTTTGGGCTCAATTATGGCCCATATCAGATTCGGCCCATCAACTGGACACTCTGCTTTTGGGCCCACTTGCGAAAGGCCCACTTAATAAATCGGCCTGATATTAGTTTTGGCCTGTTAAGGGCCCGTTTAACATTTCGGCCCTATATTAATTTTGGCTTGTTAAAAGCTTGTCATATAGTTGGGCCTAACTTCGGCCCGGTTTACATCCGGCCTGCTCGCAGCCGATATCTGATTGGGCCAAACAAGGACCGAGACAATTTTGGCCTGTTAAAAGCCCGTGATTTGATTCGCACAATCATCGGCCGGGGTTCATTTCGGGCTGCTGTCGGCCCGTGAGCTGTTCGGCACGTTTCAGGGCCAACCTACATCGTGATTGCATGACGGCCCGATTATGTACCGTAATTTTACGGTTTGGCCGGTTTACTGCGAAGACAGGATATATATACAGTAAAATAACTGTAGCATCGTGAATAAGAAAAAACCTAGACTATACAATAAAGAAATTACGGCATATTACATCCACTGGGCATCAAAGTTCGCCACTATGATAATAAAGCACAAGCAGACAGCAGATTACAAACACTGGCATCAAAGATTGCCACCAGTGCAAATAAACACGCCGACAAAATAATATACAAAACCGACAGCACTTCAATAGAGTTCAAGAAAGGTTAGCCCTGCTGGGGAGCTGCAGCGCAAGCAGCTGAGCAAGATGATGAGACTGCGCTTGTTCAACACTTATATCTTCCTCACTCTGAAAGATAAACAAGCAGACAGATAACAGGTTTTGCACATAAAAGTATCAGTGCTGGCAATTCATCACATTTCTTACTGACAAATAAAGTGACACAGTTTAAAATTGCATTAACACAATATGGTATTGTTCAGGTCAAGACATGGCAGGAAATGACATTGTGAAGGACTTGGCAGCTTCACGACACCACTGGATTACAGATCAAGAACTCATAAGTATCAATGGTTAGTGTGCTGTCAATTTATACCATTTCAGATTAGCAAATAAAGAGACGGTTTAAATAATAGTAGAATGATATGACATTGTTCATAGTTAAGACATTGCAGAATATGACATTGTGCTGTAGTGGGTAGGTTCACCACACCACTGGATTACGGATGAAGAACAGAAGCATACATACAATGCAAAAGAAGATCACTTGCTCTGTATAGTTTAATTTACATGGTATGAAGAAGGAACTTGGTTGTACAACTGAAAACTTAAATTGAGAAAGGACAAACTTCTGTTTATGAACTACATAATAAACTTTAAACAAGCAATTTGATGCAAACACCAAAAATAAACAGCTGTTGCAGTCATGCCTAACCAAATATATACAACAAAGTTTGAAGGCTTGAGATGGAAAAACTTACATTATTGGTGAAGAAAGGCTCTATAAAGGCCTTGTCCATGCTGATGGGGGGCAATTCAAGAAGTTTACCACAGAATCTTCTTCAAAAGCATTGCCTTTATTCTACATCTTGTTAAGAGTAAATATAGATGTGATAATATACGAAAAATGGAGAATATTTAAGATAAGATGAAGAGTGATGCTACATAACCAAGTAGCTATAAATGTAAGTGCAGCGATACAGGCAAAAGGTACAGCCAAGAGCAATGCACAGCTAAACTTCTTCAGTACCAACCTTATGGTAAGAGTAAATATAGATCTGATGTGTAGAAAATGGAGGGCAAAGGAAAATAAGCTGCAGAGTGATGGTACATGTACAACTACCTGTCATTATAAGTACACTGATAAAGGACAGCATGTACTTACAAGAACAATGCAGAGCTAAAAAAACATTGGCATTGGATATATTCTACACTAATGTAACCATTCATACAGATCAGATAATTTGGAGCGAACAATTGATAAGCAAGCTATCATGCATACTGCTATCACATAATGAACCAGGTATGTATGCAAGTACAGTGATACAGGACAACAGGTACTAACAAGAGCAAAGCAGCGGGCAGCATATTTGCGATATCCTGTCGTTCTTGTCAAACTGGAATTCTTCTTCGAGCAGATTTCCTGCAAAAAAGATCCGTAAGGCACATGCTGAAAAGTAGAAGTTCAAATTGTCATGTGATTTCATAGACAGTACCTCATCCTGGGAACGAGACCAGTGCATAACAAGGTTTTTCCATTCAATGTCTTCTAAATTTAGCACAGGAGACTTCACCGGAAATTCGTTTATAGACTTGCCATCAAAGTGTGATTTCCTCAGGTAACACCGATACTGCTGCAATGCTTCCTTGAAAAGCACAAGCAAGCTTTGCTCGTCATGACTATCCAGATTGACCCTCGCCTAGTTACAACAATGTAATGTAAATCATTGATGTGTTCAGTCAGCAGAAAACAAGAAAATAATAACCATGAATAATAGCACTTACACGTAAGTTGGACAGGAAGATGTGAAAATGGTGTTTGTCTTCACAATAATCTTCCCATGATGGGAATATATGCACGTAGTCCCTAACAACATTGAAAGCATTGTATTTTAAACTGGGAATAAATGGAATGGGGTTCCAATCTGCAGGAATTGGCCATCTCTGCAGTTGGGATAGGTCTTCGGCCGGTGGACTTGCTGTACTTTTTGCTGGAGTGGGATTTTTCTGTGGTACAGCTGGTGCTATGGCAAATGAAATTGGTATACCTTTTGCTGGAGTACAGGTCCTGTGTGGTGGGGCTAGTGGTGTGGCCAGTGAAGTATGGGTACAGTCTGCTGGAGTCGGTCCTACGTTTTGTGTCACTGGTTGTACAGCCAATATAAGTGGGGTGTTGTCTGATTTCTCCGGCCCCACCACGTTTTTCAAGGACTTTGCTGGTGCTCCTTCAGGTTCGGCAATCACCCTCTTCCTTTTTGATGTCTGATGCACAAGAACAGCATTTGAGTGGAAAAACATGGTATGATGACAGATGGAATATGTATTGATAATGGATGGGCATGGCATCTCGACATATATGATGAGTAAACTAAGCAGATGGCGGTGCAACAAAGTAGAAGAAATGCAAGACAACATATGCAAGATACCCGCAATCAATAAAACATTGCCAAATTAGAACAGGCACCTTGATGGGTGAACAGGACAGGCCATCTGCCTTTGACTCCTCGAGGTTAGAATAGTCATTAGGATCATATTCTGAACAAGAATCAACAGGTGGGGAGCGTATGAGTTTCATTGCATCCAGAATGGCACTCAATGCCTTGGTGCCAATTTTGTAAGTCATTGCAGTGTTTAGCTTCAAGAGTGGAGAACTGCTAGTGCGACACAAAGCAGCTACACAGATCATAGTGTAGATATAACGGGAAAACCTTAAGCATCAGAGTAAAATCAGCAAAGTGGAACTTGCTGGAATATATGTGCTAGTATTGCCGGTATGGCTAGAAAGGCTTCGGATACCAGCTCTCTTCAAGTGAAGGTGCGGTACTGTTAATATCAGTGTAACTCTCAAAGGCGACACAGCTCCCCGCATTTCCTTGCTATTCTTATAGGATTCAAGTGGGAAGGCCACTACAAATCCTATTCCTATGTTTACAAGATCCTACGAATCAAAGAGGCTCAAAGTGTCCATCACAACCGACCGTATAGACCTCTACACTGCAAATGTCCCTGCTCATCTTCACTACAAGGAACATACTGTACTACTATCATACTCCCTCCGTTCCAAAATATAAGTCTTGGTAGAGATTTCCACTATGGATCACATACAGATGTATCCAGATACATTTTAGAGTGTAGATTCACTCATTTTGCTCCATATGTAGTCCATGGTGGAATCTATACAAAGACTTGTATTTAGGAACGGAGAGAGTACATATTAAAGAAGAACGGAAGAGGAACATGGTAAAGAATAGCAAGCAGATTTTGGATAATAAAATGTTGGTTGCGCAGTGCCCACACATGATGAACCAGAGCGCATTAAGAATGCAACTCCCAGCTGTCTCTCGACCATTTCAGGCGGTTGGATGAAGATCCTACGTCTCCTAACCCTTCTTCTTCCTCGTCTCTGATTCTTCCCATACAGAACACCGCACGGGCCGCCGGCCGGACCACCGGCCCCCACCGCCTGTGTTCCTCCACCACCTCCACCCCACCCCCGCCCCAACCCCCACCCGCGTAGAGTTTTCTTCATTTGGCGAGGCCCCACAACCACCCGAGCCCCTTCGATCACACCGGCGAACTCCAGCAAGCTCTGAAAAATCGACTGACCCAATTTTGAAATTTAGTCTACTATGATTTAACTAGTGTGGAATATAAAAGGGGAAAACCATAAGCATTGGGAGTATAGTGTTGAGCGTGCCATGGCGGATCTGAAGGTGCAAACCGGACAAAGGCAACTTCGCAACCACGACAAGAAATCAGAGTAAAGTAGTGGCGATCTATTTTCTTGGTGCGATGAATAAGTTGAGCAGATACGAAAGAGTACCGCCTTTGGTGCGGCGCCGTGTACGCATCTGCTGAGAATTTGACGGTGTTGCGGTAGCGATGGCTGTCGGCGGCGTGGAAGCAGATCTAGGAGGGTAGACGGTGGCGGCGGGGCGCGGTGGACGAGACGGTCGTAGGAGCGGCGCCGACAAGGTGGACGACGGCGGGGATGAAGCGAGAGGACGGGATGCAAGGATCCCGGTCCGAAGCCGTGGATGAGAGAGGTCGATCTCCTGTAATGGACGGCGGCGTCGGGGTATCAGCTCCAGCATGGTGGAGGAGGACGGCCGTGGATGCGGTGGCGGACGGCGGCGGACGGAGGAGGGTGGGTTGGAGAGGGTGTTTTGGCGCCCACGGAGTACGAATGGGGAAAAGGGAGGTAGAGAGGAAGAGGGGAACCATGTATTCAGGGCGCGCTTGTCTCAAACACGAGGAAATTTACAAACTTAGCCCCCGTTTCAAATTTCTACTACATCACAGCAACATTAGTCGGTTGGGGATAGGACGGTAATCTCGCATACACCGAATATTTGCCGACGAGAGTTTGTTTTTGGCGCCCACCGTGTATGAATATGAATCGGGGAGGGAGTCGATTTTGGCCGAGGACACACTGTGTTTTGGCGCCCACCGTGTATGAATCCGGGTGAGAGGAGGTTACGTCACGTTTGGGTGAAATTACAAACCTACCCCTATCGAAACCTATAGAAATCCAGCAGATAGGCTTTGCGTGGCAGGGATAGGCAGTAGTGATTTCCATCTCGCAGATTTTGGTTTCGGGCGGTTACTGCGACTTTCCCCGCTTCGTTCAAATTTTGCAGAGTGCACGTTTACCGTGCCAACTCAATTCGAATCCCGTTTGTATTCTATTTTTTCGGGCAGGATCCATTTTCAATTGGAATTACATTCTATATACATCATTTTTTTATATATACTTTCAAAAGCACAACAAAGAATTCTGCTCCTTTATATGTATAATATGATTTACAAATACAACGATCTCGAAATCTTAAGGTTGAATTCGAAAAAAATTAACCAAATTATGTTCTACTAAAATGTATGGATCAGTAATATCTACATATTAAATAACATAGATGTGCGTGAATTCATATGAGTATGCATGTTTGATAGATCAATTTTGGTTCGAGTATGGATTACATGTATCATCATCTCGAATTCAAATATTTGAATCCCTTTTTTGTTCACTCCTTTCACGCCCATCTCTCTCGCATGCATGCTCCTTCAGGTAGCTATCACTCTCTTTTCTCCAGCTCACCCGCACGCTCACTTCATGTTTCTCCTATCCTCACAAACATGGTCTCTCGACGTCTCCCTTGAGAAGTGTCACACTCTCCCTATCATTATACATTACACGGTTTTCATTATCTCTCACATCTCTACTGTTCTCTGGTATCACTCGGTACCTAAGCTTTCTTTTGCACCGCCACACACACAGTCTCCACTCGTCTTTCACTTTGTCTTTCTCTCTATGGGATTCTCTCACACACCCTATATGTCTCTACATATGACTCATACCACTAAAATTACTCTCTCTCTCCTGTAGACACAACATTTGTTGCGGTCTCCTTTTCGTCTCCATCCCAGACTGACATTATTCATTTGTTTACCGACCAGAAAACCCCGACTACCGTCTCCTCTCTCTCTCTCTCTCTCTCAGACACACCCACACAACTCCTGCTTCCACTCCCCTTCCCGACTACCGTCTCTCTCTCACACACACAAAACTCTCACTTTCGCACCCCGACTCGTATTTCTCTCACAAACATTTATCGACTAGCTAGCCTCTAGATAGGTTTATACACCCGCACACTCGTGCTTCCACCATCGCATACATGTCTCTCTCCCGCTCCTTGTATCTATGTAGATTTTTCTTCCCTTCTTGAGACACGCCCTCTCGATCGTGAACACACACACTATCGCCTCATTTTAAGCTGATACCTATCGCACACACACTCCTTGTGTCTTTGTCACACATGCACTCCGTCCTCCTCCACTCTCCCTCTCTCTCACACACATATGGGCTTTTTGCAACAACTAGCAAGATGCCCATGTGTTGCACGGAACATCAAGATGCATTTGTATGAGTAGTTTATCTTGTGGGGGAAAAGGATGAACGAGGGAAGGCCTTATTTGCAAATGTGGAGAGGGGTGTGGGTATCTTTTTGCAAAATTGCCATAGTTTCCTTCCTATCTGTCAGATATAGATCGGATGGCCTATATTGCAGGATGGCAGGCACACGATCATCACCGACAATGCTTTTTATAAGAGTAGGGATAAAAAATAGAGTTGGTGATGATGGTGGGCCTGCCATCCTGCAATGTAGGTCATCCGATTTATATCTGACGGATAGGAAGGAAAATATGGCAATTTACCCGCACTCTTCACCACATTTGTAGACAAGGCCTTCCCTCGTTCATCCTTTTCTCCCACAAGATCTTGATGTTCTGTGCAACGCACTGGCATCTTGCTAGTAAGAGTAGAAATTAGACATATACCACTTCTCAAATCTTGAAACCAACAACATTCCTCCCTTATCTCATCAAAACCGCCAAAGGAATATATTTTGAGTGAAACATAACATATTTTTAGTGATATACGTATTTCAAAACTAGACTTTTTTCTATCAAATCGCTGAATATGTATTAATCTACTTTGATCGTGTGGCAATGCATTGGCACATTGCTAGTAGTTATTATAATTTTTTGGACACCAGACAAATGCTGGAGTACATATATGAAGAGAAGAGGCGCACGCACGCAGTCGGCCTCTCGCTGTCTCGCACACATGAGTGTTACATAAAGGCGACGTTAACAAATAAACCCTAAAACCCTAGGTGCACGATTGTTGCATTCGCGGGTACCGGGTACGTGGTGGAGCACCTTTGTAGGAATAGTCAGCTCGCGTGATTATTTGATCCGTAGGAGTTGATGGTCGGGACCACAGGTGAACGACTTGGAGCGCGCTGGCTCGCCAGTTGCCACAGATCGAGTAGCCACGTTTAAAATATCATTTTTTAGCGGGGTTAAGAGTTCCGATTTTCAATGGCGCGTTATAAGTAGTAAGTAGTTTTAAGAACGATTGGTATGGAGCGAAAATGGAATTCATAGTACTACGTACCTCCTTGGCGTATGGTTGTATGGTTTTTTTGCGATGGAGGTTGTATGGGTTTATGTTGCGAGATGTTGAACCTGGTAGTTGTAGGGCAAATACTATGGTTTAGATTTAGATGCTAGTTTTCAGTAATGAAAATCGGAAGGGGAAACCCTTCTTTGATTAAAAAAACTACTTCCTCCATTCTGGTTTACTAGTCCCCATCGTACTTTGGGTCAAAGTTTGTCCACGAATTTTACTTGTAAAATGTGAATGGAAAACGAGATTTTGTTATACCCAAACAAAACAGGACTGGAGGGAGTGATTGCTCTGACACGGACACGACCTCTCATAGCGCAGGCATTGAACCGGCGCGCCGGCCAAGAGGGCCGCACTCGCTGCAGGCCCGGCTGAGCATGCCTCCTCGCCGCGTGCAACCAGCTTAAGACTGCCCCGCCTGCCTTCATTGAATCCGCGCATGTGCCGGCAACACGTCCTTCCGCGAGCCGGCAGGCATTTTAGAACACAAAAAATGACTAAAATATAATTTATGTACGCATGGTCTTGACTTGTTGTGCTCGCACTGGTAGCAGGAACTAGTAGAGGATTTTCTTTATTTATAACTCTCCTCACATTTTTTTTGTATTTGAAGTGAATCATGGTTGTGGACATTATGTATGAATGTGCAGATATCTGTGAACATGAGTTTGATGTGGAAGTTAAACTTGGAATGTCGGGCTTGCGCGTGAACTATACCATGTCCAATGATTCGTCTGTTATTGTTTGGAAAGTAATTGTTGTTATTACATGACCTGAAAAAAAACATTTTGTGCCACATCAGTAGATGCACGGACATCACAACAGGCATGCTGACTGGATAAACATTTGAACCTAGCTATTATGAAGGAAATTTTGTATTGACAACAGTTTTAGATAGCAGGAGACGCCTAGCCTGCTCTGCCTCTGCTAGCTTATTTCTGGCTTCTTCCATCTCTTCTTTGGCTTGGGTGAAGAGAGCATATGATTGCTCTTTTCGCTTCTTCAGGAACTCAGCTACACTCTCAAGGGCTGCTGCACGCTTTCTTTCAGCCTTTACTAATGCCACGAGGACACGAACAGCTGACGACTCCACCTGGCTTGTGTGTAATCCAGCATCATCTGGGAATTTGAACCTTGTGTCTAATCTAGCATCATTAGGGAATTGGCACCTTGTGTGTAATCCAGCCTCATTTTGGAAACATGATCTCGAGGTTGACCATACTTCCCTCCTCGCAGGAACTGCATCCTGACATGAAGTTACTTCTTTTTTAGATCAATACTCAGAGCAACCTAGATCCATTTAGTAGAAGCCAGATAAACAGAACTCGGAGAAGCGAATTCAAAAGAAAAAATAAAAATAAAAACAGACTACAAGGTGAGAACACCCACTTCCTACATAAGGCTAAAAATGAAAGCATTAGGACGATTAAGACTCTTCTTATTACACATCGAAGAACACCACGCTTAAGAGAAACAGAAACTACAACATATACACATCGAAGAACACGAGGCTACACGAAAGTAATTGAAAGGGTGTTACTTACCAAAGCTTGTTTTACAGGTTCGGTGCAGCTCCTCTTTAACTTGCCATGCTCCTTGAAGATGTCCCGAATATCCCGTGTTTGGTCTTCATTGCTCCTCTGCATGTTCGCACTCGTGGTTTTAAAATCTCAACGTGGCAAGAAAAATATACTACTAGTAATACTCGCGCATCTTGTGGGCAACATTAAAGCACTCGTCTGCCATGTTAGAGCATCTCCAACAGAATCGCAACGCGCAGCGCTTTAAAAAGCGTTTACAGTGCTGAGATCGAGAAGTAGATACTAGAGAGTAGACGATAGTTCTCAGCATAGATAGATAAAAAAAGATAATTCAACTAATCCTCGTCATCCGACTCCTCCTCGGTGATGTCCTCCTCTGACGTCTGACTGTAGGCGTGAACATACCGATCGTCGTCGGATTCCCAGGGCGACGCTGCTCCTAGCCTCATGTTGAATTGAGCGTCCGCTTTTCGCCTACGCTTATCCTCGCGATAGGCGGCTCGCTCCGCCCTCCTCTTATCCCTCTCCGCCCTCCTTTGCGCGTAGAACTCACGCTCGTTGATGATGTCCTACGGGAAGTGTTGGCGCCACAGCGCCCTAAGCTGCGGCAGAGGCGCGAGCTCCTGCGCCCGCTTCCGCGTCGGCACGTTGGGGAAGTTCAATGTTCTATGAGGCCACCAGAGGCGCCACACCGCCGTGTCGTACGCGCGGGCAGCCTCATTGGCGGTGTCGAAATTGCCGAGGCCGAGACGCATCCCGCGGAACCGGATCTCGGCGGAGAAGCCGCCGGAGGGGCGCGCGCGGACGCTGCGGTATCCCCAAGTTTCCCGGCGACGCAGCGGCATGGTGGCGCGGCGGCGGCGAGGCGAAAAAGAGCGGGGAGAGAGCGGTGGCGAGGCACAGAGTGGGGAGAGAGCGGTGGCAAGGCACAGAGCGGTGGGAGGGCGTTGGATTTTATAAAGCGCGCCGGACGCCGCGCGCCAAAACTAGCGCACGCCCGGCCGCTTTTTCTCGCGCGCGATCCTTTCCCGACGTCTCTGCTATCTCTACTCTCTTCTCTACTAGCGCGATACAGGAGCGACGCACAATTACAAGCTGATATTCTGTTGGACAATGGAGGCTATAACCAATTACATTTACGGGAACAATAGCACCCAGGAAATTTGATGGGTAGGTATGAACAAAATTGGAACTGCACATGTACTGCTAAGTGATTCAATACACACATTACCAATCGAGGAGGAGAACGATGGTCGCGGCGGCCTCTGTGAGTCATGGTCGGCAACGGGAGTCAGTTCATTGTCCACGACGGTGGTACTTTTGCGCTTGGCGTTGGCTTCCGGGAAGCAGATCCGAGACCGTGGAAGACGATGCCAGGGAAGAGGCTCCATGTACGACGACGATGGTGGACCGGCTCCAGTGCGGCGTACGAGGTCGTCGATGAGGCAGATGCACTGCAGTGGATGAGTGCGCCGATGTAAAGGGGAGGAGCATGAAGGCTGCGGTGCCGTGGAGAAGTCTATTTTGCGGTGGGGATAGAAAATGGGGAGTATTCAGGTGTACTACTCTGGGTGTCGGGGTGGGGTTGGCTGGGTAGGGTGAACCTGAAGTTACGAAAACAGCCCCCTACCAAGCGTCAACCGTAGGCCTGTTCTGAAGGCTATGATGGTAACTTCCCACTACTCGAATCAGGGCCGCAGGAGATTTTCCCGCCGACCTCAAAATTTTGTGACACTGGACTCCCCGTGTGGCGTGTTGAGTGATTCGGCTAAGCAACTAGCGAGTAGTAGTAGTAAACTCTGCATATTAGGTTTGACCGAAGTCAAACTTCCTAAAGTTTGACCAAGTTTATAGAAAAATATAAACATTTGCCATAACAAATATGTATGATGTGAAAGTACATTCAATAATGAATCTAATGGTATTTATTTGTTATTGTATATGTTAATTTTTTTGTTATAAGCTTTCTGAGAGTTTACAAAACTTGACTTTGACCAATGCTAATACGTGGACTTAAATAAAAATGGAGGGATTACACATTTGTTTTCTTAGTTTGTAGTGAACTAATCATTTGTTGAAATTGTGAAATAAATATATTAGGCTATTGACTTCGAATGTAATGGTCTATACAATTCAATAGTTACAATCATTGTCGAATCCCAAGATGTATACAAGGTCTATAGTACTTCACAACATGCTCAAACTCACATAATCCCAGTCAAATGAGAATCTAAATGCATTTCATAGTTATTATTTTGTAGGATGCAACAAAAACAACCATAACTCTACATCAGCCATTATAGAAGCAACATTTTGACATATCCCAATGTGTGAATGAAACATGCAGAGAGAGCTTTTGAAGATGGAGCAGATAGGGCGGGAAAGATTGTATGTATGTGGATGAGAGAGTAGGAGACAAACCTAACGAGACAGAGAGAGAGATAGAGAGAGAAAGAAGTTAGGTCTGTGAGAAAGATGGATACATGTAATATACATGAGATGCGTGTGCATCTGGATTCTGTATACGTGGAAGGAGAAGAGACAACATGTTTGATGAGAGAGCTGGACAAACATGGACGAGAGGGGAAGGATCTCGTGGGTTGAGGGATTGACAATTTTGTGCGGGGGAGAGAGGGATTGGTAATTTTGTGCAAGAGAGAGAGAGGGTGGGGGAGGAGTCAGTCAGCCGTCATCACATCACCCTGCTTCCAAATGACCCCGCATTCTCTAGCGCGGTGTGGTCGCCGTCTTCGATCTGCTCGATGCCCTCTTTGAAGATTGAGGTGTTGTGCATGTTGGGGTGCAAAGAAGCACAAGCGAGAGTGGTCGCCGTATAACCTTGGATGGGGATGAATTGTGTGCTCGGGGGAGTGTGTGTGTGTGTGTGTGTTGTGTTGCGTGTGTCTCTGTGTGTGTGTGTGTGTGTCAGATATTGAGAGAAAACAAACCTAAGGAGAGAAATGGGTATTCATGAAGAGATTGTGCGGGCCTTGAGGTGGGCAGGGGCCGGGTGAGGGTGTCAAAATGTGCGCGTTGATGCATGTGTTGCATGCGACGGTGTGAGGGACGGACGAATCAAGGGAGATGGTTGTTGTGTTACAGATGCTCCTCTCTCTGTCTCTCTCTCCCTCTCTCTCTCTCTCTCTCTCACACACAAGTAAACTAGAAGACCGTTCTCTCATGTATACACAACGTATCGGCATCTGTCTATGTCTCACTCATGCATGATCATTTGCACATTCACACCTCTCTATGTCTATATCACACGCACACCGTCTCCACATTGCCCTTCCGCCACAACACACATATGGACACATACACACGTTCTCTCTCAGTCACACACACAAAATAAGTATTAAAAAAAACTAGGGCGCACCTAAAACGTCCAAATCCAAATAAACACGAATTGGAGCTAAATTCAAATATATGGAAATATTGCAGCGTCAAGAACTTTCACAGGAAAAAAAAGTTGAGTAATATTCGAGGATTGTTTTCACACACACAAAAAGGTTCGGTGGATGTCCTTCGAGCGCGACATGGTGACGCACCGTTCGATCGACCGCGCGGCCGCGGTTCACGCGCTTGCACAGGATTCCGTATCGTGGTTGTGGTACTAACTAATAAAAGCGCTACCTAAGTCTAATGTTTACGTGTACTAGTACGGTTTTCTTTTAAGTTTGACCAACCTTATATATAAAACTAAAGTAAGCTCCCACACGCGCACTCATCAATATGCCACCGCCGCCGTTGCGCATGCCGGCGCCCGCCTGCTCCAGCCAACAATTTCTCGCCCATCACCGCCGTGTCGCCGCCATCCCTGTGCCATGAAGCCGAAGGCTCGCCCGCTCACGTCGTCTGCAGTCCCTCCTCGCGATGCCGCCGCGCTGCCAAGCACGCGAGCAGCTGGTGGAACCGCGTCTATGCAAGCAGCGTACGAAGAGGAGGACGAGTGCGTGCTCCAGCACGCCGGCGAGGAGGAACTAGCGTGTCATTGTTGTCTCCGCCCGCGCGGAGGAGGCGCGCATGGTGGCTATCGCGGCGGAAGCCGGTCGCGCGCGCGTCGAGCCTGCAAACCGGGTGCGGACGCGGAATCTACCTTCGAGACCTTGAATGCCACGTGGATCCTGCAATCTGAAGGAGCAATTTGGGTCAGTCGACTCATGTGAGCCGTTTGATGCAGCATGGATGGCTAGAAGGGCTTCTTCCAGCTCTTCTGTCGTCTTCTTCCTTCGCTCCGTCGAACTTCTTTCACAAATTGACTGACCCAAATTATACTACTAGTACGAATGTATTAAGTACAGTAGGAACACGAAGATACGAGCAGTAGTACCAACTGCAAGAAGAACAGTAGTAAGACATAGTACTAGTACTACTGTACGTACTAAAGAGTTCAAATAACGAGAAAGAACATAAACATAGTTCTACTGGGGCCTCAGCACAACACACCCTTGAAAATAAACTAAGCAACTAGTCTGCTTG
Source organism: Aegilops tauschii subsp. strangulata (assembly GCF_002575655.3). Taxonomy (NCBI): domain Eukaryota; kingdom Viridiplantae; phylum Streptophyta; class Magnoliopsida; order Poales; family Poaceae; genus Aegilops; species Aegilops tauschii. The sequence goes on from NC_053035.3 coordinate 395,853,357, forward strand.
ACACTGCAGTAGAACCAGCATGAGCGACAGCACTGCCACCTACTCGGAGTCCGAGTCCACGTCCTCGACTTCATCCTCGTCCCTCTTCCTCTTCCTCTTCGCCGACGCTTCTTTGTTTGAACCGGACACTGGGCTCTGCTTCTTCATCCAACCCTTGTAGATATTTAAACAAAGGTAGGCATCCATTGCTGTGTACAGGATGTGGTCTTCATCTAATGTCTTCGACTCCCATGCATGATGAAACTCGTGATGAGGTTTCTTCAGTTTAGCGTACGAAGGATCAATCATGGCTACTGCCAGGGTCAGCATTGAAGGTTGAGAGGAGGACACCAGGCTTGCCTTCTGGAGATCGAAGGGCTGGCCTACAACGAGACCTATCTGACGGAGGACATCCCTGTCGTTCTTAAACCCTACAGTAACGAATTTCACTCTTTTGTCCTTGAGGAAGTTCTTAAAATCCTGGCACTCAACGTCGGCATGGCATATGTGGTAGAACAAGCAAACGTTATGTACGCAAACCTGGATCACGGCGGGCTTCTTCCTCTCTTCGTCCTTTAGATCCTTCTCTCGTCCCAGGACTGTGGTGTACTCAACATCTAGCCCAGCGACCCACTCATCCGTTGAACTGTTGAACATGCGTAGGAAGCGAGCAAGCCATGCTTTCACCGTCTCGGATCCACGTGTGTAGATGATGATGAACTGATCGCCGGTGATGGATCTAACCTGGTACTCAGCGGCGACCATGGAGATTTGGGAGGCCATGGATTTTGGAGGAGGGTTAGGAGAATTTGAACTGTTGTACCCCGCAAAAAAACTGGGAGCGAACTAATGTGAAAGGATGGGACGACTGGGAGTGAGCTGTTGTAAGGTAGAAGACGGGGACGAGTAGGGCGTGCGAACGACGTGGGGTTGCTGGCTTGCCCAGTGGATAAATGGCTGCAAGCCCCCAAAGAGTTCTCGAGAACTATGCGGGACCCACTAGATGTCATGTCTACTAGACCCATATCGTAGGCCTGACGGTATAGCTTCTGCCTGTTCGCACGCCATGCCGGCGCGTGGATGTAACTTCACTTAATTCCGTCAAACGTCGCGCCTCCCATGGCCTTCGCCTCCCTTGCGCGGTCGTGCCCTTTGAGACTTCGACCGGCTATAAATGAGCAAAGAAAATTGCCTTTTTTGGACAAGCAATTTTTTTTGCCTACTCCGCATGCATGATACTCCCTCTGGTCCTTTTTACTCCAGTCAACCGTTTGCAAAGTGTTTGACCAAATTTATACTTTTTTTGAACACCACCTTATATTAATTAACCACCCACACCAGTACACTCATTCGATACAATATTCACCACACAGGGCGGTACGTTATTTACAAGAATACCATCTAATCTATTGTCAAAGCTATACTTAGCGATTAAGTGTGCCACCTTATTGGCCGAACGGCTAATCTTTGACAATTGAAGATTGTTGATCAACTTCGAGATGCTCAACGCTTTCATCTTCAGGTCACGCATAGCAGACCTGTCATAGTCCCCCGATGCAAGAGACGCTACCACAAAAGCGCAATCAGTCTCAAAAATTACAGGATTATGAAGAGAAATACCTATGTAGAGACCGGCAATGCAAGCCCTAAGCTCCGCTTCCTCCACGCTTTGACAGGCATCAATGAAATCCCATGACCAAATTTATACTAAAAATATCAATATCTACAATACTGATTATAATGACTATAAGAACTACGTTTTATAATGAGTGTAAAAATATTGATTTGACATTGTGAATGTTGACACATTTTTCTATAGGTTTGGTGAAAGTAGAGGTACATTGACTTCAGACAAAACTTAAATGCACAATGCAGACTAGTTCCTCCGTCCAGGTGCGTGCCATGTCCTATCTTGTCATCAACAAGGTTAGCTATTAGGCTGGCCATAGTGGGGGTAACATAAGTAGTATCATGCACTTGGGACTCGCAAACATGCAAATGTGGTAGGCAATTAAAGAAGAGAGAGATGGTTATAGTAACATAGGTAGATACCATAACATAATAAATGTGATGCTACTATGTGTCATGCATGGCAATAAATGAGACCACCTATGATACTAATCTATGATACTATGCACTATAGAGGTAGTAACATAGACTAGTAACATATGCATGTTACTAGTCTAAGTTACTCCCCACTATGACCAGCCTTAGAGTACCACTACCTCCCTTCTAGTTTAAAGGGCTTGATTCAAAAATTTCACCTACTCTTAGCAAGATAGTAGAGGCGGTGGAATAGTTTTTGAAGTTTGCAAAAGTACTCAATTAGTGATGTCGTTCCTCACAAAAAATGTGTTTACCAATGCATGCATGAACACTAGTTACTCTAACCCCCCTCTCTTCTTTAATTCTTTTCCACATCAGCATGTTTGCTATTCCCGTGTGCATGATACCAGCTAAGATACCACCATTATGGTCAGCCTTAATCATCGCATGCAATAATTTAGTGCACCCTGAAATATGAACATGTGTGGGGCGTGTATGTTTTTAATGACTTGAGACTATACCTAGCCCAGCATGCAAGATGACTTATTATGCACCGTTCCCCATACCTGCAGGAAGCCCGTTCGTCTCCAAATCTTTTCCTCTCCATGTGTGGAAACAATATGCCTGCCAAACTCTCCTTCTCCCTCCGGCGGTCCCACCACTCCACCCCGTGTGAAAAAATCTGCATGCATGACTCTCCTCCCCCCACGCTCGTCCAATCCGTTGTGACCAGCAATATTTCCACCCCTTCGCTCCCCCGTAATTTACTCCAACAAATATGCCCACGTAGCGGTTACTTAACTGCAGGTGCATTGGGTCACTGACATATGGGCCCAACAGGGGTCTGGCCCACATGTCAATGACGCAACTGGACCTGCAGTTAAGTCAGTGCAGCTCAGTCCATATCTTATGTAGGTGTGCCATTGCTCGCTATAAATACTGCGCCTCCCACGACATCGCTATCTCCTCCCCCTCACGTTCACGTTCATCGCTATCTCCTCCCCCTCCCTCTCACGTCGACCACCATGGCATCGCCCCTCCCAAGCCCTAGGAGCCCCTCGCTGCACCGCGCGGATGGTCACGCGTGGCCGTTCCGTTCCTCGCCGCCACTGGTCGAGGAGGACGCGTTGGTGTTCCGCTCCTCGCCGCTACGCGATGCGTCGCCGTTCCGTTCCTCGCCGCAATTAGTCGATGAGGACGCGTCGGTGTTCCGCTCCTCGCCGCGACACGACGCATCGCCGTTCCGTTCCTCGCCGCCACTAGTCGAGGAGGACGCATCGGTGTTCCGCTCCTCGCCGCGACGCGTCGAGGTGGACGCGTCGGCGTTCCCAATCTCGCCAGCACGCGTGCCGGAGGACGCGTCGGCTCCCCGCTACGAGGAGAACGCCGCGCCGCCCGCCGAGCCCCCCAGCCTTGAGGAGCTTTGGAAAGAAATGGATGTCGCCTTGTGGGAGGCTTTGCCTCCAGCAGAGCGCGCCAAAATAGAGGCGGAGAAGAAGGCTGAGGAAGAGAAGCGCACCGCGGAACAAGCTGCCTGGGAGGCCTATGTAGCGTCCGAGAGAGTCAGGCAATTGGCTCTTTGGCAGAAAGCTCGTGCGAGGGCCGTGAGGGTGGCGGAGGACGCCCGTGCCAACGCCCTGAGTGCAGTCGGGCCCAAGTGCCTCATCTACGCTTGGCGGTACGTGGACCGGGTGCACGCTTCCAGCGAGGAGGAGTACCTGTTGGCGCCGGATCACCACACCGGTGAGATCGCGCTCGCCCGCCGACAAGCCGCCAATCAGCACCTCGCGAGTTGCGAGGCTGAGGAAGAGGCGTTGTGTCGGCGCGCTGGGAAACGGCCGCGCACCAGGGCACTCGTGGCGCGCCGCAAGCGCTCCTGCGAGCGCCGTGGCTTTTAGGAGGAGTATAATTTTTGTTTCGTAGGCGATCTCATTAGTTTTGGGACGCAAATGATAAATCCCGAACATTCAGGAATTTTTAGCGTCCTTAATTAAGTATGTAAAAGGGAAAGTTTGGAAACCTTGTGTATTCGTACGCATTTTGCAAGTACGTGCATATAGCACAAACTTTACTATATACTATCGCACTACACATCTCTCTCGATATATGCTTGCAGACTGTGCTACTCCCTCCGTCCAGGTCAATAAGTCATCTTTGGTTGTGCACCGTGACCAAGAAGGAGGGAAGACTTATACACCTAGACGGAGGGAGTACTACTATTACTTATGTACGTGCAAATGCACGTTTTAACATTACGAGGCGGTTTTTGTAAAAGTAGAAAAACGGCACTAGTCAAGCTTGTGAAACGATTCAATGCAAAACAAATGCAAAAATGCTCGTTTGATTGTTTACTTTTAGCTTCCTTCTCTATGGTTATTTCTCTGTCGTACTTTGTACAGAGTATCTCACTGGTTGGAAAGGCATGCAAATTCCCAAACCGCTTCCTACACCCTGTATCGAATTTTTTGCCTAACAAGTTGTGTCGTGCAATTGGAATTCCAACTTGAGTACTACAACTAGTAGGAGTAACAGGGGCCAGTTCTTTTAGGCTTCTAGATTAGTAATTCCATAACTACTACCTCCGTCCTGGTTTATTGGTCCCCATTGTAATATGTGTCAAATTTTGATCATAAATTTAACTAATGAAATGTTAGTGCATGTCACATGCACTACTCCATCTGTCTAGGTGAGTAAGTCATCTTAGGCTGTGCACCGTGACCAAGGAGGAGGAGAAAACGAGAAACGTTAATGTTTATTTGCTAATTAATAGTATTGCATGAAATGAACTAACCACTGCATGTCGTGTTTGATATCTCAAGTCATTAAAAGCATGCACACTCTTTATCTCTTATTGGTTGATATGTCAAGAAACAAGAAACGAGGTACGGAGTAGAAGTTAATGCACCGCGCCTAAGTGTTTTGGGATTATTTGGTTTTCGTAAGATGACTTACACACCTAGACGGAGGGATTACAATGGTGAGGAATAAACCAGTTAAATCTTTGGTCAAAATTTAGCACAAATTACAATGGTGAGGAATAAACCAGGACGGAGTAGTAGTTTAGAAGCCCAAATAAATGAGTGAGGCGCCTTATTGTTACTCTCCACTATGACTAGTCTTGTGGGAAAAGCTGGGGAAGCCGCCAAAAGAACTGGCCCTAGGAGTAGTAGCTAGGGATCGAGTGTGCGAGATGAACCGGAGAAAGTAAATGCAGAGAGATGAAATGCAAAAAAGACGGAGGGATGTGATGGTTGCTTGTCCGTTTATTTTACCAGGCCACTTATTACTGGGAGTGGTTGGGTTTTGTGATATGAAAGCTTTACTGCCGCGCCACGAGCGGGGTGAGAGGTGAGACTCCCGTGCAGCGCTGCCCTCTACACTTGTACTACATCGGTCGTGGTTTATTAGTCCCCCATTGAATTTGACTGAAGATTTAACTGACAAAATGTTAGTGCATGTGAACAAAAACTATATCGTTGGATTCGTATTTGAACATAGTTTTGAATGATATAATTTTAGGTGACATGCATCAGCATTTATCGTACTATATATAATGTTAGTTCAATTTTTGGTCATACTAATCTATAGTAGTAAGGTCCCCGTGCGTTGCACCGAAGAGTGAAATGCATTGATCGGGGAGTTGTTTATTTTAACAAAGGATGTGGGGTCATCTCATGTGTAACGGGTATCGATAGGTTTCTTCGGATATTATTTCATCTCTAGAGATCACAAACATCTGGGTGAAATAGATAAAAAGGTATCTTTTGCAAACAAAAGCGTTCAACTGTTCAACCTGCATCCAAAACTTGTGAAGAAATAACACTTATTGTGCTTTGCAAGAAATGATCTTTAAGAATTAGTTTTTGAGTATCGATTGTTATACATGTTGGCTACAGATGACATGGCACTTTCTTATAGTCAACAGTTGGCTATACTATTAAGTAATATTAACCATGCCCTTATACACCTAGACGGAGGGATTAAATCAGGATGACTTGCAAGCGGGCAGAGGAGATGTAAGAAATGGTTCATCGTAAGTCTTTCACCAGTACTGTAGTAAAAATTCATACATGGAAGATTCTAGAATAAACCATAAACGGATACACTTTTATTCATGCGTGATACTCCAATAGAGCAAGATCCTGCATGGAAGTCTCCACATGCTTAGACAGCAGATTACATTGAGCGAAGACTAATGATCAACATTTAACTTGATAATGCGTATGTCTAGGTGAACCTCCTTGGAGTCCCCGTGCACCGCGTCGGCGGGCAAAGGATGCCATGGGTTTTCCAAGTCCACATTGACGGGATAGTCCCAGCTCCCCAGAGTCCAAGTCCGTTCGATGAGGCCGGTGTCGCCGCCCACGCGAGCCGGAGGGGTAGTAACACTGACCACGCACCCGTACATCGGCCTCGTGTCAGAGTCTGCGTCAGCGGCGTCGCCCCTGACGCACATTACAGAGACGGGGCGGCGGCCTGCGCGGGCCTCGCCGGTGCCCACGATCAAGAGGAAGACGTTGTCGTCCTCCTCCGAGCCTAGCAGGCGGCGGTGATCCTCAAGTGACTCCGGCATGGTGAACTGGTAGCACGTCTCGTACTTGATGTTCTCCGCCAAGGGCCAGCAGTGACCGCTGCACGCATCCGTGAGATGATGCACCATGTCCGCCGGCGAGCCACAAAACGGCATCAGGCACTCATAGCAGTGCACGAAGGGCTCCTTGGAGGCATCGACCAGGCCGTCCATGAAACGGGAGTGGCTGTAGGGGACGTTGCGCCAGTTGAATATATGAGCAAGTTACTACGAGATTTAATCCGAATAAGCACAAAATAAATCATGAAGGCTATAACAGAGATGAAACTAATCATGTGGACTAGCATAGTAGTAGGATACAGAGTAGAAACATGAATTCTACCACGATTTCGAATAGGAAGGACAGAAACACATACGGTGCAACGGGAGCAGCACCGTTGGCGTTGAGGTTGTCGCCCATGTCCAAACACCACGTAGACACGGTCTTTGAGCATGGTTCGTAGTCGTTCCACGCTCAGGCATTGAAGTTTGTAACTATTTTAGATTAGAATATACTACTCCTCCGGTGCTAGTAGTAGAGCAGAGTCCTACTCTACTACTCTACTCAAGCAAGTTAGGGCATAGCACTGTAGGGAGTACCAGTACTGTGATCACTCAAGCAAGTTGTCTGGCATCAACATGACCCTACGCTGCTAGTATGTGTCTCGTAAGTCAAGCGGCGTGCGATAGTCATCATCACCTGTCCACTTCCTGCAGCACATATTCGCTTCTCCATCTTTGTCCGCACATAATCTCTTCCAATCTTCCATCCCCGCTAAGGCGCCTCCCCCCCTCGTCCGAAACAGTCCGCCGAAAGAGTGGCTGGAATTCGCTCCCCACAGAGGTAATCAAGCTCATTGTTTCGCGTGTGGACAATCTCAGTACCATGCCGCTCGCCGCGTGCTTGTCGGGACTGTACCGTTTACTCAAAGCCCTCAGGCCGGAGCTTTTCAAGCCAGCTCCTTGCTTGCTGATGTCGCCTGATCTTCAGAAACGGCGTGTCACGCAGCATAACGATCGTAGGGTGGCGAGCATCAACCCCCTTGACTGCGATCCGATCCCCGTCAGCCTCAACTACATTAACGGTATGTACTGGGTCGGCATGAACATGTCTTGGATGGTGCTCGTCGATGGTCGCGGCAGCTGGATGCTCGTGGAGGTCTACACCCGGCGATTGATCCCCCTTCCTTCGATTAACACTACACTGCTTTGGCATCGCGGCCCAGAATACTCGGAATCTTACAGTAGCCAACATGATACCAAGTTTGATTTGCTCAAGGTTGTAATCTGCCAAGTGCCCACAAGATCTGCGAATTATAAAGACTTCAGGCTAATTGCGTTCTTCAACCGCGGTCTCGCCTATCTAACAGGTCACTGCGGTAAGTGGATAAATCTGCACGTCCATCGCAGGATCATACATCCTCCATGGTTCTCTGATGCCATTGAACACAAGGGCTTCATTTACGCTGTCGACTCCTTCTATGGTTGGACGTATTGCTGGCCTACTCCAGTCATCGCTACAAATGGCTGTTACAGCAGTATGTTACTTTCCTATGATATCATGATGGCTTGCTTATATTACTGTCAACATTTGCTGAAAAAATATTCATGCTCATAACATGCTGTTCTTAAGATGGACTAAATCAAGAGCCCTTTTTTATTTGACTCCAACTTGATATGATGTTGTAGGCCGCCTGGTGTCCCTACCCTTCCTAATCCCAGAACCTTTCAAAGAAAAGCGGCATGGCAGTTGCAGGTGGTTCCTGGCTCGATCAGACGATGGCGAAAGATTGATGATCGTTCGCACGTACCGGACGTGTTGTTTCACGGAATACAATCACAGTCACTGCAAGGTCTTTGAGCAGGATCCCAGCTTCTCTGGGCCTTCAGGAATTTTTGACTGGAGGCTGGTAAGTAGCCTTGGTACACGCTCTCTGTTTGTCAGACTGAATTATCCGATTAACCAGGAGATAACCGACGACAAGGATCATAATGGCAGCGCGGTTTCGTTCATCAGGCAAAACTGTGTGTACACAGCGTACCATGTGTCTCTGGATGCACCATACTCTGATATGTGCCGCCACGCTCTGCAGCCCAAAATAGGAGAGAGGGTCGCAAGTATCAGACTTCGACCTGCTGGCTGGAGTTTCCCCCATCAGGCACCCATCTGGTTCAAGCCGTCAGCCAATCTCCACAGCTTAATAAATAGTAACGTCTAACTGAGCCAGTTAGTTAGATGCGTACACTTGGTGTAGTAGGATCTTTATTTAGTTTGATGCATACACTTGTTCTTTTTTGGTAGCCCTTTTGTAATGATGGCTGATGTTTGGTTTGGAAGAGAGAGCTGCGTCTTCACTCTTCTGGCCTGCTTACTGCTTCTGTTGCACCCCCAGCCCTGGTTGCTGCTGCTGCTGTTTTCAATGCACAATCAGTAGTATATTTCGTCTGTTGGTTGAATAAATGTGTTGTTAGAATGACAAACACAATGTTTTGGAAGTCATTGCACGGTTCGATCCTTTAGTGCCCCGTACCGTACGTAGCGCATACTATTTTTCGTACGGAACACATTTTCCACTTGTTGATAACATGCAGCCCACTGATGAAGGCCCAATAGAGAAGCCCATAATTAACTGGAAGGGAGGCTCTCACATGAATCCGGCCCAGGTACATGCTCATGGTCCCCTAAACATAAATAAGTAAATAAATAAATAAATAAAGCTAAATGCTCATGCACCAGTTCTTTGGGAAAATAGGTAGCCCAGTATTTCTTTTTGAAGAATACCCAAGCTAGGCCTATTTGTTTTCTCCGAATTACTGGGCTGCAAATCTTTCAAGACGAGGAGGGATGCATTCCGGCCTGGCTTAAGAGTATGGTCAATGTCTGTTAAAAGTAATATCAAAAGGGGTTGAAAATTCCAAAAAAATTATAGCAAATGGGATATAAGTTTTTTTTTGTTTTTGTTCTTCACTGATATCTTATACGTATTTCATTGGATTTAACATGACATAGTACTAATTTATTTTTAAATTTGTTTTAGTATGGCTATTAATTTTTGCATTAATAATATTTCGTTCCCCAGCAAAAATTTGTGAATTTTCAAAATTTCCCACATATTTAGTTAATTTTTTGATCCTGGTACTGACCAGAAAATGGCCAGCAATTCTAAAAATGGAAAACGGGCTGCAATAAATTCCATATGAATTAGAAAATGAGTAAAAATTATAAAAATAATAGCAAATGGGTTGTACACACGACAGATTTCGAGGCTGACTTGTTTACGCAAGGCTTTGTCAGTGAACACACGATTCTAGCAGCAGTGACTGTTGGATGTCCATCCAACGGCCGACGTGCTTCTTCAATCTCTGATCTTCCTACTCCAGCCGCCTAAACTAGCGCCGGCAGGACTGCCTGCTCCCTCCTCTTGTGGCCCGCTGTGATGCCGCGCAGGCTTCCCCGACCCACCCTACTCCCTCCGCTGGCCTGGCCGCACGCAATCAACTGCCTCCTTATTACGCGAAAAAAATGATTCCTCCCACTGACATCTGGGGCACACCGGTTGGGAGGCTGACCTGTGGGCCTACTAAGTTGACGCATACGCAGGGCTTGTCAACTTAGTCAACAAACGATTCAAGCAGCAGTAACCGTTGGATTTGAATCGAACGGTCCTGCTGCTTCTTCAATCGCTGCTCTTCTTGCACCAGCCGCCCAAACCAGCGCCGGGGAGACCGCCTGCTCCTGCCTCCAGTGGTCGGCTGTGTTGCCGTTGAGGCCTCATCGCCCCCTACTACTCCCACCGCTAGCCAGGCCCTACGGCGACGGCAGCCTCACACCACAGCTGAACCAGTGAACCCTCGTACTCCTCTCCGCGTGGGCATCCACTGCCGCGTCTTCCCCGGCTCCGCGACGTCCCCTTCCTAGGCCTCGCGGTCGTCCACCGCCTTGTTGCTCTCGGCGCGGCGTGGTCAACGTGGTCAACGACATTCCATCGGAAGAGTACTGTACGTGGAGAGGCGGACAGCTGGATCCACGGCCACAACCCAGTTTCTTTGTGATTTGCCAAGTAAGTCGCTTTGTCAGGCCTGTCGGGCTGCAAATCTTTCAAGACGAGGAGAGCTTTCATTCGGTTGGCCGAGAAAATGGCCCATCAGTAATGAGAAATGGTATGTACATTTTTAAAACACATCAAACCGGCAATTAGTTTCAAATATCTTTTTTTTATTTCGAGATTTTAAATTACATTAATTTTTATGCGTGGAGAATTTGTTGGATTTTATATTGATATACATTTATTTTTAAAATCAGTTTGAATGTGAGTCGAAATTTCGGGATTAAAAACAGTTCGGACCGCACCGAAATATGCAAAATTTCATATAATTTTTTAACCGTGGCCACAATATGGGCTGTAATGCTAACAAAAAGAATATGGGCTCCAAAAAACCTTAATAATTAGCAAATGGGCTGTAAATTATTAGAAATAATGGCAGATGGGTTGTATGCTGTTTTCCACAGATTTGAGGCTTTCTTAAAAAAAGGTTGACGCACAAGTAGTGACTTTTGGATGGCCATCCAACGGCCGTCGTGCCTCTTCAATCTCTGCTCTTCCTGCTCCAGCCGCTCAAACAAGTGCCGGCAGCACTGCCTGCTCCTCCTCCCCGCGGCCGGCTCTGCTGCCGCGCATGCCTCACCCCCCCCCCCACCGTACTCCCATCGTTGGCCTAGCCATCCCTCTACTCACCCACACCTGCTGTTATTCTCCGGCGACGGCAGACGAACCAGTAAACCCTCGTACAGTCGTACTCCCCTCTGCGTGGGAAACAACTGCCGAGTCTTCCCTGCCTCCATGTCGTTCCCTTCCTAGGCCTCGCAGTTGTCCACCGCCCTGGTGCTCTCGGCGCGGCCTGGTCAACGTGGTCAACGACCGACATGCATCTGAAGTGGACTGTATGTGGAGAGGCCGACAGCTGGGTCCACGGCCGCACGCAAGGAAATGCCTCCTTATTACGCGCAAAATAATGATTCCTCACCTGACATCAGGGACCCACCGAAAGGGCCTCTGTATTTCGCGAACAAAACGTTACTGCTGCTGACAGCTCGGACCCACCAGCTATATCTTTGCACGCAAGGAAGTGCCTCCTTATTACGCACAAAAAAATGAATACTCCCCCTGTTAGCTGGGACCCAGTATAGTGGCAGGCTGACTTGTGGGCCTACTAAGTTGACGGGGACGGAGGGCTTTGTCAACTTAGTCAATATACATGATTCTAGCTCCAGTGACCGTACGATGTCCATCCAATGGCCGTAGTGTTTCTTCAACCTCTGGTCTTCTTGCTCCAGCCGCCCAAACCAGCGCCGGTCGTGCCTCGTGCTCCTGCCTCCCGTGGCCGGCTGCGATGCGGCGGAGGCCTCACCGCCCCCTACTACCCCCACCGCTCGCCAGGCCATCCCTCTACTCACCCACACCCCCTGTTATTCTGCGGCGACGGCAGCCTCACACCGCAACGAACCAGTGAACCCTCGTACTCCTCTACGCGTGGGCATCCACTGCCGCGTCTTCCCCGGCTCTGCGTCGTCCCCTTCCTAGGCCTCGTCGTCATCCACCGCCCTGGTGCTCTCGGCGCGGCGTGGTCAACGTGGTCAAGGAACGGCTTCCATCGGACGTGGACTGTACGTGGAGAGGCTGACAGCTGGGTCCACGGCTGCAGCAAGGAAGTGCCTCCTTATTACGTGCAAAATAATTATTCCTCCACCTAACAGCGGGGACCCACCGGACGGGCCACCGTATTTCACGAAAAAAACGTTTCCCCCTGACTGATGGGACCCACCAGCTACAACTTCGCAGGCAAGGAAGTGCCTGACAGTCGGGACCCACCTGGTCGAAGCGTACGTAGCGTTGTCATTCTGGTCGCGAACGTGTACGTACATATTGTTGGAAATATGCCCTAGAGGCAATAATAAATGGTTATTATTATATTTCTTTGTTCATGGTAATTCTCTATTATTCATGCTATAATTGTATTGTCCGGAAATCGTAATACATGTGTGAATGCATAGACCACAACGTGTCCCTAGTAAGCCTCTAGTTGACTAGCTCGTTGATCAACAGATAGTCAAGGTTTCCTGACTATGGACATTGGATGTCATTGATAACGGGATCACATCATTAGGAGAATGATGTGATGGACAGGACCCAATCCTAAGCATAGCATAAAAGATCGTGTAGTTTCGTTTGCTAGAGCTTTTCCAATGTCAAGTATCTTTTCCTTAGACCATGAGATCGTGCAACTCCCGGATACCGTAGGAGTGCTTTGGGTGTGCCAAACGTCACAACGTAACTGGGTGACTATAAAGGTGCACTACGGGTATCTCCGAAAGTGTCTGTTGGGTTGGCACGGATCGAGACTGGGATTTGTCACTCCGTGTGACGGAGAGGTATCTCTGGGCCCACTCGGTAATGCATCATCATAATGAGCTCTATGTGACTAAGGCGTTAGTCACGGGATCATGCATTGCGGTACGAGTAAAGAGACTTGCCGATAACGAGATTGAACAAGGTATTGGGATACCGACGATCGAATCTTGGGCAAGTAACATACCGATTGACAAAGGGAATTGCATACGGGATTGATTGAATCCTCGACACCGTGGTTCATCCGATGAGATCATCGTGGAACATCTGGGAGCCAACATGGGTATCCAGATCCCGCTGTTGGTTATTGACCGGAGAAGCGTCTCGGTCATGTCTGCATGTCTCCCGAACCCGTAGGGTCTACACACTTAAGGTTCGGTGACGCTAGGGTTGTAGAGATATGTTTATGCGGAAACCCGAAAGTTGTTCGGAGTCCCGGATGAGATCCCGGACGTCACGAGGAGTTCCGGAATGGTCCGGAGGTGAAGAATTATATATAGGAACTCAAGTTTCGGCCACCGGGAAAGTTTCGGGGGTTACCGGTATTGTACCGGGACCACCGGAAGGGTCCCGGGGGTCCACCGGGTGGGGCCACCTATCCCGGAGGGCCCCATGGGCTGAAGTGGGAGGGTAACCAGCCCCTAGTGGGCTCGGGCGCCCCCCATGGGCCTCCCCCTGCGCCTAGGGTTGGAAACCCTAGGGTGGGGGGGGCGCCCCACTTGCCTTGGGGGGCAAGTTCCCCCCCCCCTTGGCCGCCGCCCCTTGCCCTAGATGGGTTGTGGCTGGCGCCCCCCCTCTTCCCAGGGGGCCTATATAAAGGGGGAGGGAGGGCAGCAATATCTCAGCCTTGGGTGCCTCCCTCCTCCCCTGCAACACCTCTCTCTCTCTCTCTCGTATAAGCTCGGCGAAGCCCTGCCGATATCCCGCTGCATCCACCACCACGCCGTCGTGCTGCTGGATCTCCATCAACCTCTCCTTCCCCCTTGCTGGATCAAGAAGGAGGAGACGTCGCTGCACCGTACGTGTGTTGAACGCGGAGGTGCCGTCCGTTCGGCACTCGGTCATCGGTGATTTGGATCACGGCGAGTACGACTCCGTCATCCACGTTCATTGGAACGCTTCCGCTCGCGATCTACAAGGGTATGTAGATGCACTCCTTTCCCCTCGTTGCTAGTATACTCCAAAGATGCATCTTGGTGAGCGTAGGAAAATTTTAAAATTATGCTACGATTCCCAACACATATATACTGGTGGATGTAGAGGCGCGCACGTGTCATAGTAGAGGCGCGCACGTAGCATGTACACGTACGTACAGCGGCCAGGGTGCAAGAAAGAAAATACGGCCACGTATGTGTACATACGGGCGGGGTCTCGAACGCCTACTCGCGCATACGTATGGCCAGGGCTCGTGTACATGGCTGGGTCGGAACGGAGAAACAGCGTCGTCGTCGTGTTCATGGGGAGGCAACAGAATGCGTCGTGTTCATGGGGAGGCAACGGAATGCGTCGTGTTCATGGGGAGGCAACGGAATGCGTCGTGTTCATCGGGAGGCAATGGAACGCGTGGGAGCCAACCGGCTGGGTCGGAACGGAATGCGCGGTCGTGTTCATCGGGAGGGCTTGGACGGAACAGGCGATGGAAACGAGGCCTGGCGTACCGCAAAACGGAGGAAACGAACCTCCTACGTTCGGAACGGGGTCCTGTTGATCGGGAGGGGTGTGGCATACCGCAAAACGGAGGAAACGGACCTCCTACGGTCGAAACGGGGGTCCTGTTGATCAGGAGGGGTGTGGCGTACCGCAAAACGGACGAAACGGACCTCCTACGGTCGAAACGGGGGTCCTGTTGATCGGGAGGGGTGTGGCGTACCGCAAAACGGACGAAACGGACCTCCTACGGTTGAAACGGGGGTCCTGTTCATCGGGAGGGGTGTGGCGTACCGCAAAACGGGACTCCACGGGATAATGTTCATCTCCACCGTCGACCTCCTCCAGCCTCCACGGGCTACCGTCGACCTCCTCCAGCCTCCACGGGCTCCTGTTCATCCAGCCTCCACCACGCGCTACTCCACCGGCTACTGTTCAACCACCCCTCCACGGGCACCCCTCCATCGTCTATTGTTCATCCAGCCCTCCACACCACGGGGTCCTGCTCAACCACCCCTCCACGGGCACCCCTCCACCATCTACTGTTCATCCAGTCCTCCACACCACGGGGTCATGTTCATCCAGAGGCAATGCCACCGCTCACTGTTCATCCAACCCCCCCCCCCCCCCGCGCGCGCGCAACGCTCACTGTTCATCCAATCGATCGGCTCAGTTAGCAGCAGTAGCGAAGGAATCGCTCGATCGGGTTCAGTTAACAGCCATCGATCGATCGCTCGGGTTCAGTAACGCGTAGCCTGCAGTGCAATCGCTCGGGTTCAGTTAGAGCCCAACGCCTCGCTCGCGTTCAGTTAGAGCCAACGCCTCGCACACATGCGCGTACGTGTACGAGAGAAATGCGCATCTCTCGGCCCCCGACCTCCCACCGTAACCGGGAACTCCCCGAAATTTTCCTCCCCCTCGCTTCTACCATGGTTTTTTCCATCATGGACGGCCCAAAGAATGTCATGCAGCTGCGTCTCCGGCCCGCCCAGGACGAAAAGCCCATTTTCTGTCATGATTTTTTGTCATAGAAGTAGGAGCCCACCACATCTATGATGATACCGGGTTTTGTCACAATTATCGTCATAGAAGTGTCATATGTATGACAGAAAAAAAATTCGTTCGGCCCAAAATGTCACGGATGTGTCTTTTTTTGTAGTGCATGATGTAGTAAATTTTTTGGCCGAATTGGGATAAGCTTTGGTCTAAGGTTCTTGCAAACCGGAGCTTCCCTCAAGAAGGCTCCTGGTTCCGAGAGGGAACGTGTCACCTCCGTGTGCGAAACGACATACATACACTGCCTTCTCTCGCCTTAATTTTTTTACACAGGCAGATTAGACCAAATAGAAGTATCGTGCTAAATTTTGGAATTATTCCGTGTTCGTTTGGCCTTTTTTATACATTAATTGAGTTTCTGGGCATTTAATGTGCATAATTCAAATTTGAACTACAAGCACGTGCTCCAGTGCACCATAGTTGTTTGAAAAATCACATGTGTGTCCTTGGGTGAATTTCTAGGTCCCATGCAAGAGATTGGAGTGAAATTCTAACATCTGGGCGTCGTGGCTCGGCTGGAAAGATTAAGAAACTTGGTTTTTTAATTCCTGTAATTCCAAAACACGCCTGAAAATCATGAAACTTGGCATGGTGTCATGACATGGCACGAACATGCTGTGGTAATTTTTTTGGCTGAATTGGGACAAGCTTTGGTGTAAGCTTCTTGCAAACCGGAGCTTCCCTCAAGAAGGCTCATGGTTTTGAGAGGGAACGTGTCACCTCCGTGTGCGAAACGACATACGTACACTGCCTTCTCTCGCCTTAATTTATTTACACAGCCAGATTAGACCAAATATAAGTACCGTGCTAAATTTTGGAATTATTCCGGGATCGTTTCACCTTTTTTATACATTAATTGAGTTTCTGGGCATTTAATGTGCATAATTCAAATTTGAACTACAAGCACATGCTCTAGTGCACCAAAGTTGTTTGAAAAATCACATGTGTGTCCTTGGGTGAATTTCTAGGTCCCATGCAAGAGATAGGAGTGAAATTCAAACATATGGGCATCGTGGCTCGGCCGGAAAGATTGAGAAACTTGGTTTTTTAATTCCTGTAATTCCAAAACACGCCTGAAAATCATGAAACTTGGCATGGTCTCATGACATGGCCCAACATGTTGTGGTAATTTTTCTGTCTGATTTGCGAAGGCCCACACATTAACAATCAACAAAGTCATTTTGGAACAAGTGTGTCACATTACAAATCGGAAACACAAGTATTATTGATACCGTGGGCGTTCGACTTACCAATTACGTGCGGCCACGCGTCCCCTTTTTTTACTGGCTAGGAGGTGCCGTGCGGGGTAGCTATTTGAGCACGGGAGGCGTGCGATCAGACCCCTGCGCGTGCTCGTCGGGAGGAGAGCCCTTTGCCCGCTACCCGTCGCGCACCTCCCTCCTAACGTCTCCATTAATGGCGCCCGAGCACCTGTTCTACGGCGTGGCTATATGTCTCACTGGACTGAGATTTAAGAGAGAAAAATGAAAATCTGAAAAGAAAGTTTTGCATGAATCTTCATGTAAGATCCGACGGACCTATATAGCATCGACTGTGACTTATAGCAAGCATGATGAATATAAGGACAATGACAGTGGATAATAATTGTCTTACATATTTAGAAACATAATTAAAAAAAGCCACATGCGGCAACGCCCGAAATACACAAGGGCAAAAGAAGAAGGAAGTCAACAATCTGGCTCGCTGATCTCTACTTTCTTGATGCGTTGCTGCAGGCCGCGGGAACTAGTCTCCGCGGCGAGTGGCTATGAGCTCTTTCTTGTCCTCAAGATGCTGCTTGAGAGCATCCACGGATTCCTCCACCAGCCTTCTGCGCTCGATGCGTAGCTTGTTATTCTCGTCCATAAGTTTCTCGACGATGACGCCGATCCTCTTCAACAAGGCAGTGGTCTGCTCCCGCTGCTCCGCACTTCCGACGATCTTCGCCCTCAGTAGGTCGCGCTCGGCCCGGAGTTTCTCATTACTCTCATTTAGTTGCCGGATGACGTCAGTAGACTGTTCAAACGAGGCTGTCAGATCATCCTGCAACCTCTCCCACCTGGAGATCTGATCCATCTGCCTAAGGACGAGGGCACGCATGTGCCCGTAAGATTCCTCGCCTGCCCGCGAGGCATTTTCCCAGGCCGCCGCAGCAAGGGAGGACATCTCTGCTGCATTCGCGGCGCGGCGGGACATCTCTTCTGCTTCCGTGGCGCGGCCAAACCAGTCTGCTGCATCGACGGTGCGGCGGGTCCTCCGTGCTGCTTCGGCGGCGCGGCGGGACCTCTCTGCTGCTACGGTCATGCGGCGGGACATGTTGGCTGCTTTCGCGGCGAGGCGGAACATCTCTCGTGCTCCCGCTTCCAGGCTCGCCTCTCCCTGGTGGCAATCTCTCGACCCAGAACTCACGCTGGCCATGGCGGACGCAAGGGAACGATGATGAATGACTTGTTTGTTTTTGACTTTTTGTGGATGAGGAGTTGAGGAGGACTGTGCAGTCATCTTGGAGTAGTAGTATTTATAACCGCGTGGTAATACGCTCCTAAGTGGGAAACCATTTAGGTTTTGATCGGTGTGAACAGGTTTGCAATTTGGAATGTGACGGGACGCGGCCTCCCTGTTCTTCTAAAAAAATTGTGACGGGACGCATGCTCAAACTTTACTGACGGTTATAAGTGTGGCACTATTCCCGGAAGGCGTAACGTGGGCACGTACGCCTTCTCGGCCACGTACGTGGCGTTTGCACCATAGGGTGCACCGCAATAGGCAATGACAGCACACGTCTTGTTCCAACAATCGTGCGCGCTCGTTATTACCATCGCGTACGCTCTTTTAATTAGAATGGGTGTGCCCGTCTAGCGCACACACGTTGATCTATCTAACTGTTTCAGTTTGTTGTGGCTAATCACAAATAGTTCTTCCATGTGAAGTGTATGCCATCAATCGCAGACACTTTGATCTGGCTTACCAGTTTCTGTTCTGTTTCCTAATCGCAAACAGTTAATCCTTCTGAAGCGTATGCCCTCAATCACACACACCTTGATCTGGCTGACCGTTTCTTTTGTGTTGCCTAACCACAAATAGTTCATCCGAGTGAACCGCATGTTGTATATCGCACACACCTTCACCTGGCTGCCCGTTTCTTTTGTGTGGCCTAATCACAAACAGTTCATCCGAGTGAACCGTATGCTCTATATCGCACACGCGTTCATCAGGCTGCCCGTTTCTTTTGTTCCGCCTCATCGCAAACTGTTCATTGGACTGAACCGTATTCCCTGGATCGCACACGCAACTAAAATCTGAACCGTGTTTGATGCATCCTCCATCGCAAACGTTTTCACCTTTTTTGACGGTTTTCATACAGCACCGTTTGCAATTATGGCATCGCACATAGTTTCTCGAAGGGTCTCTGATCGTAGTGTCACGTTAGCAGCATCCAGCAGTAGTGTAATCATCAGTAAATAGCTTCGGAAACCACTAAAAATAGAAAAATATCAGATACTGAAGTCTAATAGAGTGACTTGTTGTGGGCAGGGGAAAAGGCAACACATTACTTACCATCCTAAAGTTCACTGTTGTCTTCGACAAAGTGTAAATAAAGAGCTTAATTCCAATCACCCGTTTCTTTTGCCTAACAATCTTTCTTAGTTTCCTCACTTGACGCTTGTTCATGAATATCTCATTGCCCCATACGCAAAAGGGATCGAAGTGTGGATCAGTACCCCTCATATATGTACCTACAAGCAACCAGTAAATGTTAGAAGCTAAACTGAGATTGCACAAATGGTGTAAAATACAACTACCTTTGTTCCTAAGTACAAGTATTGTTTTTTGAGATTTCAATATGAACTACATAAGGATGTATATAGAATTATAGATATAGTTTAGATTAGAATCTAGATTCACTCATTTTGCTCCTTATGTAGTCTATATTGGAATCTCTAAAAATACTTATATTTAGGAATAGATGGTGTATAAGACATGGGATGCAGCTAACCTCGATGGCAAACAACAGCATCGCCCATTGTAGCCATGTGTAAGTACATGGAAAGCCAACGTTAACTACAACAGGGTTAACAGCCACCAAAAATAGCAAATGGTAATAAAACGGCAGCACCTGTAGTGATATCTTCATTTTGAAAGAGTAACACGGTAGCAAAGGGATGGATTAAAAAATGGATAGAACTGTTAATTGCAACAGGCTTAACAACATCCTAATTCATGTTTTGCAAGTTTGTAGCCACTGAATACAACTCTTTAAAAATGGATACAACTGTTAATTGCAACAGGCTTAATGGCCACTGAAACCGGTACTGATAAAAATGCAATTGGCAGAGTTAAACATCACGAGGCAAGTGCTGCCAGAGCAGATAATGGCCCAGTTGTCTATAAAAAGGTAGGGAAAATAGCTCAAACGTGTTAGGCATGTTTAGTACAACATGCTTAATACATCGACAGTACAAAACATAGCCATTAATTGCAACTGGTATTGGTAAGATTGAACTGGTGGGTACATACTTGGTAAGTCCTGAGAGGTAGTTGGTGGGGCACTTCATCTTGGCCAGAGCCCGCCCAAAGTCAGCGGCGGTGGAGGCGAGCTGTTCCTCTGGGTCGAAGTGTGGATCAGTGCCACTGACATGTGTACCTACAGGCAACCAGTAAATGGTAGAAGTTAAACTGCAATTGCACAAATGATGTGAAATACTCTAAGACATGGGATGTAGCTAACCTTGACGGCAAACAACAGCATCAGCCGTTATGACCCTTCGTAAGTACATGGACAAGCATGTTAAGTACAATAGGGTTAGCATCCACCAAAAATAGCAAATGGGGCAGCATCTCTAGTATATCTTCATTGCGGAGAGTAGCATGGTGCTACCTCTTGAGAACTGCGTTGGTTTTCCCCTGAAGAGGAATGGGTGATGCAGTAAAGTAGCGTAAGTATTTCCCTCAGTTTTTGAGAACCAAGGTATCAATCCAGTAGGAGATCACGCACAAGTCCCATGCACCTACACAAACAAATAAGAACCTCGCAACCAACGCGATAAAGGGGTTGTCAATCCCTTCACGGTCACTTACGAGAGTGAGATCTGATAGATATGATAAGATAATATTTTTGGTATTTTTATGATAAAGATGCAAATTGAAATAAATGGCAATAAAAATATCTAAGTGTTGGAAGATTAATATGATGGAAAATAGACCCGGGGGCCATAGGTTTCACTAGTGGCTTCTCTCAAGAGCATAAGTATTACGGTGGGTAAACGAATTACTGTCGAGCAATTGATAGAATTGAGCATAGTTATGAGAATATCTAGGTATGATCATGTATATAGGCACCACGTCCGCGACAAGTAGATCAGAATGATTCTGCATCTACGACTATTACTCCACACATCGACCGCTATCCAGCATGCATCTAGAGTATTAAGTTCATAAGAACAGAGTAATGCTTTAAGTAAGATGACATGATGTAGAGGGATAAACTCATGCAATATGATATAAACCCCATCTTTTTATCCTCGATGGCAACAATACAATACGTGCCTTGCTGCCCCTGCTGTCACTGGGAAAGGACATCGCAAGATTGAACCCAAAGCTAAGCACTTCTCCCATTGCAAGAAAGATCAATCTAGTAGGCCAAACCAAACTGAAAATTTGAAGAGACTTGCAAAGATAACCAATCATACATAAAAGAATTCAGAGGAGATTCAAATATTGTTCATAGATAATCTTGATCATAAACCCACAATTCATCGGATCTTGACAAACACACCGCAAAAGAAGATTATATCGAATAGATCTCCAAGAAGATCGAGGAGAACTTTGTATTGAGATCCAAAGAGAGAGAAGAAGCCATCTAGCTAATAACTATGGACCCGAAGGTCTGAGGTAAACTACTCACACATCATCGGAGAGGCTATGGTGTTGATGTAGAAGCCCTCCGTGATCAATGCCCCCTCCGGCGGAGCGCCGGAAAAGGCCCCAAGATGGGATCTCATGGGTACAGAAGGTTGCGGCGGTGGAAATAGGGTTTTGGCTCTGTACCTGATGTTTCCAGGGTATATGGGTATATATAGGAGGAAGAAGTACGTCGGTGGAGCAACATGGGCCCCACGAGGGTGGAGGGCGCGCCTGGGGGGTAGGCGCACCCCCTTGCCTCGTGATCTCCTCGTTGATTGCTTTACGTAGATTCCAAGTCCTCTGGATCACGTTTGTTCCGAAAATCACGTTCCCGAAGGTTTCATTCTGTTTGGACTCCGTTTGATATCCTTTTCCTTCGAAACACTGAAATAGGCAAAAAAACAGCAATTCGGGTTGGGCCTCCGGTTAATAGGTTAGTCCCAAAAATAATATAAAAGTGTATAGTAAAGCCCATTAAACACCCAAAACAGAATATAATATAGCATGGAACAATCAAAAATTATAGATACGTTGGAGATGTATCAAGCATCCCCAAGCTTAATTCCTGCTCGTCCTCGAGTAGGTAAATGATAAAAACAGAATTTTTGACGTGGAATGCTACTTAGCATAATTTTCAATGTAATCCTATTATTTGTGGTATGAATATTCAGATCCGAAAGATTCAAGAAAAAAGTTTAATATTGACATAAAAATAATAATACTTCAAGCATACTAACTAAGCAATTATGTCTTCTCAAAATAACATGGCCAAAGAAAGCTATCCCTACAAAATCATATAGTCTGGCTATGCTCTATCTTCATCACACAAAGTATTTAATCATGCACAACCCCGATGACAAGCCAAGCAATTGTTTCATACTTTTGATGTTCTCAAACTTTTTCAATCTTCACGCAATACATGAGCATGAGCCATGGACATAGCACTATATGTGGAATAGAATGGTGGTTGTGGAGAAGACAAAAAAGGAGAAGATAGTCTCACATCAACTAGGCGTATCAACGGGCTATGGAGATGCCCATCAATAGATATCAATGTGAGTGAGTAGGGATTGCCATGCAACGGATGCACTAGAGCTATAAGTATATGAAAGCTCAACAAGAGAAACTAAGTGGGTGTGCATCCAACTCGCTTGCTCACGAAGACCTAGGGCATTTTGAGGAAGCCCATCATTGGAATATACAATCCAAGTTCTATAATGAAAAATTCCCACTAGTATATGAAAGTGATATCATAGGAGACTCTCTATCATGAAGATCATGGTGCTACTTTGAAGCACAAGTGTGGTAAAAGGATAGTAGCATTGTCCCTTCTCTCTTTTCTCTCATTTTTTTTCTTTGGGCCTTTTCTCTTTTTTTATGGCCTCTTTTTTTTCTCTTTTTTTTCGTCCGGAGTCTCATCCCGACTTGTGGGGGAATCATAGTCTCCATCATCCTTTCCTCACTTGGGACAATGCTCTAATAATGATGATCATCAAACTTTTATTTACTTTACAACTCAAGAATTACAACTCAAAACTTAGAACAAAATATGACTCTATGTGAATGCCTCCGGCGGTGTACCGGGATATGCAATGAATCAAGAGTGACATGTACGAAAGAATTATGAACGGTGGCTTTGCCACAAATACGATGTCAACTACATGATCATGCAAAGCAATATGACAATGATGGAGCGTGTCATAGTAAACGAAACGGTGGTAAGTTGCATGGCAATATATCTCGGAATGGCTATGGAAATGCCATGATAGTTATGTATGGTGGCTGTTTTGAGGAAGGTATATGGTGGGTGTATGATACCGGCGAAAAGTGCGCGGTATTAGAGAGGCTAGCAATGGTGGAAGGAAGAAAGTGCGTATAATCCATGGACTCAACATTAGTCATAAAGAACTCATATACTTGTTGCAAAAATCTACAAGTTATCAAAGCAAAGTATTACGCACATGCTCCTAGGGGGATAGATTTGTAGGAAAAGACCATCGCTCGTCCCCGACCGCCACTCATAAGGAAGACAATCAATAAATAAATCATACTCCGACTTCATGACATAACGGTTCACCATACGTGCATGCTACGGGAATCACAAACTTTAACACAAGTATTTCTCAAATTCACAACTACTCAACTAGCATGACTCTAATATCACCATCTTCATATCTCAAAACAATTATCAAGCATCAAACTTCTCATAGTATTCAACACACTCATAAGATTTTTTTTACTAATCTTGGATGCCTATCATAATTAAAGAAAATTACCATGCTGTTTTGTAGGACTCTCAAAATAATATAAGTGAAGCATGAGAGAACAATAGTTTCTATAAAACAAATCCACCACCGTGCTCTAAAAGATATAAGTGAAGCACTAGAGCAAAAACTATATAGCTCAAAAGATATAAGTGAAGCACATAGAGTATTCTAATAAATTCCGAACCATGTGTGTCTCTCTCAAAAGGTGTGTACAGCAAGGATGATTGTGGTAAACTAAAAAGCAAAGACTCAAATCATACAAGACGCTCCAAGAAAAACACATATCATGTGGTGAATAAAAATATAGCTCCAAGTAAAGTTACCGATGGAAGTAGACGAAAGAGGGGATGCCTTCCGGGGCATCCCCAAGCTTTGGCTTTTTGGTGTCCTTAGATTATCTTGGGGTGCCATGGGCATCCCCAAGCTTAGTATCTTGCCACTCCTTGTTCCATAATCCATTAAATCTTTTACCAAAAACTTGAAAACTTCACAACACAAAACTTAACAGAAAATCTCGCGAGCTCCGTTACTGGAAGAAAACAAAACACCACTTCAAGGTATTGTATTGAACTCATTCTTTATTTATATTGGTGTTAAACCTACTTTATTCCAACTTTTCTATGGTTTATAAACTCTCTTACTAGCCATAGATTCATCAAAATAAGCAAACAACACACGAAAAACAGAATCGGTCAAAAACAGAACAGTCTGTAGTAATCTGTAACTAACGCAAACTTCTGGAACTCAAAAACTTCTACCAAAATAGGACGACCTATACAATTTGTTTATTGATCTACTGCAATTAGAATCAGTATTTTATCACGTTCTGGTGATTTTAAACAATTGCTTTCGTGAACAGAAAGTTTCTGGAATTTTCAGCAAGATCAAATAACTATCATCCAAGAAGATCCTATAGGTTTAACTTGGCACAAACACTAATTAAAACATAAAAACAAATCTAACCAGAGGTTAGATCACATATTTATTCCTAAACAGAAGCAAAAAGCAAAAAAACAAAAATAAAATTGGGTTGCCTCCCAACAAGCGCTATCGTTTAACGCCCCTGGCTAGGCATAAAAGCAAGGATAGATCTAAGTATTGCCATAATAATAGGATAAATCACGAAAACTCATTTCATATTCTCTACGTTCAGCAGCAAGTTTTCTTTGAGGCAGGCAAAAGTAATCAAAAGGGCTAAATTTAATGGGACAGAAGTCCCCAAGATCAACTTTGGGAGGTATAGGTTCCTCCTTTGGCCCTTCGTATTGCACAACAAATTCATCATTATAAGCATTCTTCTGACAGAACTTCGTGAGCCTAAACTCGAGAGAATATCCTAGCTCATTATTTCAAATAGCAAAATCATTATTAAGTTCAGAAATTCTATCAACTAGAACATTGGTAGGAACCCTTTTTCTAAGGTTTTCATTAAAAGCAACACAGTCTAGAGATTGAAAACGCATTATTTCCTCTTGATCAAAGAGGATAGCCTCTATGGGAGGACGGCCAGCGTCCACCCTATAGTGTGCAAGGATTTCTTTGGCCTCTTTTATTATAAATCTGAACTCATGAGTCAAAAAGATAGTAGCGGCACGCTTAACAGAAGAATGCTCAATATTAGAAAATTCTACGAAAATCCTTTGTATGCAAGGATGCATGTGCATAAATTGCCTTTCAAGTTCAACTACAAGCATGGCGATAGCGTCCGCAAGACTACTAGTTCTATGAAGAATAGAACTACCCATAGAAGGCAAAGCACCGGCACAAGTAAAGAAATCTTGGATAAGTCCTTTTCCAATAATATTACCACTACCGATTCGGAATTTTTTTGTATGTAAGATAGGGGGTTCTTCAGCAAGAGCATCAGAATTTTCCATGTTATTATTATTGTCCATATCGACAATAATTTCCCCAATTTCAGGCATAACGGCAGAAAGTGCAAGGAGCAAAAGAAAGAGGGAGGCGAACAGAAAAGAGAGGGCGAATAAAACGGCAAGGGTGAAGTGGGGGAGTGGAAAAGGAGAGGCAAATGGCAAATAATGTAATGCGAGGGATAAGAGTTTGTGATGGGTACTTGGTATGTCTTGACTTGTCTTGGCGCGAATCTCCCCGGCAACGGCGCCAGAAATGGCTCGTTGTCGGGAGTCAAATCTTGATTTGACTTGGCGCAAATCTCCCCGGCAACGGCGCCAGTAATCCTTCTTGCTACCTCTTGAGCACTGCGTTGGTTTTCCCTTGAAGAGGAAAGGGTGATGCAGTAAAGTAGCATAAGTATTTCCCTCAGTTTTTGAGAACCAAGGTATCAATCCAGTAGGAGATCACGCACAAGTCTCATGCACCTACACAAAAAAATAAGAACCTCGCAACCAATGCGATAAACGGGTTGTCAATCCCTTCACGGTCACTTACGAGAGTGAGATCTGATAGATATGATAAGATAATATTTTTGGTATTTTTATGATAAAGATGCAAAGTAAAATAAATGGCAATAAAAATAGCTAAGTGTTGGAAGATTAATATGATGGAAAATAGACCCGGGGGCCATAGGTTTCACTGGTGGTTTCTCTCAAGAGCATAAGTATTACGGTGGGTAAACGAATTACTGTGGAGCAATTTATAGAATTGAGCATAGTTATGAGAATATCTAGGTATGATCATGTATATAGGCATCACGTCCGCGACAAGTAGATCAAAACGATTCTGCATCTACTACTATTACTCCACACATCGACCGCTATCCAGCATGCATCTAGAGTATTAAATTCATAAGAACAGAGTAACGCTTTAAGTAAGATGACATGATGTAGAGGGATAAACTCATGCAATATGATATAAACCCCATCTTTTTATCCTCGATGGCAACAATACAATGCGTGCCTTGCTGCCCCTGCTGTCACTGGGAAAGGACACCGCAAGATTGAACCCAAATAGGCACTTCTCCCATTGCAAGAAAGATCAATCTAGTAGGCCAAACCAAATTGATAATTCGAAGAGACTTGCGAAGATAACCAATCATACATAAAAGAATTTAGAGGAGATTCAAATATTGTTCATATAATCTTGATCATAAACCCACAATTCATCGGATCTCGACAAACACACCGCAAAAGAAGATTACATCGAATAGATCTCCAAGAAGATCGAGGAGAACTTTGTATTGAGATCCAAAGAGATAGAAGAAGCCATCTAGCTAATAACTATGGACCCGAAGGTCTGAGGTAAACTACTCACATATCATCGAAGAGGCTATGGTGTTGGTGTAGAAGCCCTCCGTGATCAATGTCCCCTTCGGCGGAGCGCCGGAAAAGGCCCCAAGATGGGATCTCACGGGTACAGAAGGTTGCGGCGGTGGAAATAGGGTTTTGGCTCTGTATCTGATGTTTCTAGGGTGTATGG
Organism: Aegilops tauschii subsp. strangulata; assembly: GCF_002575655.3. Classification (NCBI taxonomy): domain Eukaryota; kingdom Viridiplantae; phylum Streptophyta; class Magnoliopsida; order Poales; family Poaceae; genus Aegilops; species Aegilops tauschii. The sequence goes on from NC_053035.3 coordinate 395,880,629, forward strand.
GTATATATAGGAGGAAGAAGTACGTCGGTGGAGCAACATGGGCCCCATAGGGGTGGAGGGCGCGCCTGGGGGGGGTTGGCGCGCCCCCCTGCCTCGTGCTCTCCTCGTTGATTGCTTTACGTAGACTCCAAGTCCTCTGGATCATGTTTGTTCCAAAAATCACGTTCCCGAAGGTTTCATTCCGTTTGGACTCCGTTTGATATCCTTTTCCTTCGAAACACTGAAATAGACAAAAAAACAGCAATTCGGGCTGGGCCTCCGGTTAATAGGTTAGTCCCAAAAATAATATAAAAGTGTATAGTAAAGCCCATTAAACATCCAAAACAGAATATAATATAGCATGGAACAATAAAAAATTATAGATACGTTGGAGACGTATCACATGGTTGCAAATGGACAGATTAAAAAATGGATACAACTGTTAATTGCAACAGGCTTAACAACATAACCATTAATTGCAACTGGTATTGGTAAGATTGAACTGGTGAGTACATACTTGGTAAGTCCTGAGAGGTAGTTGCTGGGGCACTTCATCTTGGCCAGAGCTCACCCAAAGTCAGCGACGGCGGAGGCGAGCTGTTCCTCCGGGTCGAAGCGTGGATCAGTGCCACTGACATATGTACCTACAGGCAACCAGTAAATGGGTAGAAGTTAAATTGCAATTGCATAAATTATGTGAAATACTGTAAGACATGGGATGCAGCTCACCTCGACGGCAAACAAAAGCATCGGTCGTTATGACCCTGCCTAAGTACATGGATAGGCATGTTAAGTGCAACAGGGTTAGCATCCACTAAAAATAGCAAATGGGCAGCATCTCTAGTGATATCCTGAGTCATGTATTGTAAGTTTGTTGCTGGTATTGGTGAAATTGAGCTGGACACGGTAATATTTGAACATCACACAGTGTAGTACTGAAATAAAGAAGGCACGAACATGCTTAATACATCAACCGTACAAATCATAGCCGTTGCAAGTGGTACTGGTAAGATTTAGCTGGCCAGATCTTACCTGTTAAGTCCTGGGGGGTAGTGGCTGGGGGACTTCATCTGGGCCAGAGCTTGCACCATGTCGGCGGCGGCGGCGGAGGCGAGGTGTTCCTCCGGGTCAACACGCACAGCGGCCATCGCTCCATGGACCGCCATCAGCTCCTGGCGGGGGGGGGATTTGGAGGCATGAGGATGTTTCACATGTGCCATTTAAGTAATCACGCCGGGGACGTGATAGAGATCGGTGGGTTACCTGACTGGATCCGAGCAGAACGTAGATGTGGTTGAAGTTGTGGTTGTGGCGGCGGCGGTTTGAGATTCTAGTAGGGGGAGGTGCGAGGGAGGGCGGGGGGATACTGAGGGGAAGGGGATGTGGTTGGAGAAATAAATTCTAAAATCGCGCGCCTAATGAAAATTTCGGTGCGAAACTTGAAACTTGGGCGGGGGAAACACACAACGCAGACGAAGCGCGTAAAATACTCGTGTGTGAGAAAAAAGAAAGTTGGCAGATCCCGTCTCCAAAAAAATGTACACGTGTACTTGATTTTTTCGGTCAATGGTACGCCTGGTTTATTAGGAAATATCGCATAGGTAACTGACTTATGGGTCATTAACGCAAATAACGCAGACGGGTACGGCATAGAAACCGTGTGTTTTGTGATCTTCTAATGATTAACGCAAAAAAATGCACACGGGCACACATGCTAATCAACGCTTAAATCCCTCAAAGGATGCTCTTACCGACATTGTACGTTAATACTACAAACTTAAAGTACTACTGGTAATTTGCTCTAATACTACAAACTTAAACTACTTCTCACATGCTGCCATCACGGCATGCTGGCCAGACGCCGGCGCTCTCCTTCCCGGCCTTGTAGGCGGCAGCCCACCGTGCTTCGATCTCCGCCAAGCTCTCCTCACCATGGCGTGCGGCCTCTTTTTTCATGCGGCGGCGGGACTCTCTTTTCTTGACTGCTTTCTGCCTTTTCCGCTCCTTCTGTGCGGCTTTGGCTGCCTCTAGATCCACCACCCATTCGGCCATGGCAGCCTCAAAGTCCGCCCATGTAACTGTCTGGCCGCCGGCGACGATGAACTCGGCGTAGCGAGATGCCATCGCTTCCTTACCATGTGTATGGTCGCGGGCGGCGAGGAACGCGGCGAGGCGGGATGCCATTGCTTCCTTACCAGTTACTGTGAGCCGCGGTGCCATGGACGACGTCTGGAGAGAGCTCTGGGACGGAGGGGCCGGGCAGCCGTACAGTGCGGTGGTATTCAAGAGCTCAACCACAAATGACAACAGAAATTTGGCTTCCCTTACAATTTTGCTCGTGCATTATGGCACACGGTTCATCTCCGTCGCTTTTGGAAACAGTGTGCGCTGAGCCTATTGTGTGTTGCCTTATGATTGGCCGAAACCCCAGCCACGTGGATCGCGCGTGTGCACCGTTGGATGCGCCGCGATCGAACGGCAATCCACGTCCCTCATATCACGCCCATGCACGTGTAGTTGGATTGGATTTATATGCGCTAAATGCCTAGAAAATGCACATAATCCCCTAAATATGATAAATGAGCCCGGAAAAATGCCAAATTTGAACACAGTGATTTGTAGGGTGTATGTTCGTCGTAGAAAAGAACTCCAGGGCAAAGAACGAAGAAAATTTGGATTCCCCTTCAATCTTGAGGATTTCCCTTTCAAAAGCATGGAACTTCCTCGGTGATGGTTCGATTTATGAAGGGCGTGCATGACAACATAAGCCAAACCTTCTCAAATTTTTACCAGGGCATGGTGAGGTCATACCATGGCACCATGCCAGGTGTCATGTTTTTTAAGCATTTATTTCATTTTTTCTATAGTTGAAAACCCAACAAACAAACATTTGTGGTTGACTATTGCCACACATTTCATCGAAATATCTATCCATTCCTTGTAAAAGGCATGAGAATTTACTAAATGGCATGAGCATGGTTTTCTAGGCCGTTCTTGTGGACCCTTTCATGCATCGATTGTTTGAACTTGAATTATGCGCATTAATGCCCAGGAAATGCACATAATCCCCTAAATATGGCAAATGAACCCGAAAAAGTGCCAAATTTGAACACGGTGATTTGCAGGTTGTATGTTCATCGTAGAAAAAAACTCGTGGACAAAGGACAAAAGAAATTTGGACCCCCCTTCAATCTTGGTGATTTCCCCCTTGAAACCATGAAACTTCCTCGGTGATGGTTCGATTTATGAAAGGCGTGCATCACGACATAAAGGAAAACATTCTCCAATTTTTACCAGGGCATGGTGAGGCCATACCATGGCACCATGCCAGGCGTTATGTTTTCCAACCATGTGTTTCATTTTTTGTATAGTTATTAACCGAGTAAACGACGCATTTATGGTTGACTATTGCCACACATTTCCTTGAAATATCTGCCCATTCCTTGCAAAAGGCATAAGAATGTGCTAAATAACACGAGCATGGTTTTCCAAACCGTTCTTGTGCACCTTTACATGCACCGCTTGTTTGAATTTGAATTATGTCCACTAATGCCTAGAAAATGCACATAATCCCCTAAATATGGTTAATGAGCCCGGAAAAATGTCAAATTTAAACACGTTGCATTTGAGGTGGTATGTTGATTGTTGGGAAAAAACTGAATGACAAACTAGGATGGAAATTGGGATTCCCCTTCAATCTTGGGGATTTTCCCTCTCGAAAGCATGGAACTTCCTCCGTGATGGTTTGATTTATGAAGGGCGTGCATGACGACATAAGCCAAACCTTCTCAAATTTTTACCAAGGCATGGTGAGGTCATACCATGGCACCATGCCAGGTGTCATGTTTTTAAGCATTTATTTCATTTTTTCTATAGTTGAAAACCCAACAAACAAACATTTGTGGTTGACTATTGCCACACATTTCATCGAAATATCTATCCATTATTCCATGTGAAAGGCATGGGAATTTACTAAATGGCACGAGCATGGTTTTCTAGGCCGTTCTTGTGGACCCTTTCATGCATCGGTTGTTTGAACTTGAATTATGCGCATTAATGCCTAGGAAATGCACATAATCCCCTAAATATGGCAAATGAACCCGGAAAAGTGCCAAATTTGAACACGGTGATTTGCAGGTTGTATGCTCGTCATAGAAAAAAACTCGTGGACAAAGGACAAAGGAAATTTGGATCCCCCTTCAATCTTGGTGATTTCCCCCTCGAAACCATGAAACTTCCTCGGATGATGGTTCATTTTATGAAAGGCGCGCATCATGACATAAGGAAAACATTCTCTGATTTTACCAGGGCATGGTGAGGCCATACCATGGCACCACACCAGGCGTCATGTTTTCCAACCATGTGTTACATTTTTCTATAGTTGTTAACCGAGTAAACGACGCATTTATGGTTGACTATTGCCTCACATTTCCTTGAAATATCTGCCCATTCCTTGTAAAAGGCATGAGAATGTACTAAATAACACGAGCATGGTTTTCCAGACCATTCTTGTGCACCTTTTCATGCACCGATTGTTCGAATTTGAATTATGTCCAATTAATGCCTAGAAAATGCACATAATCCCCTAAATATGGTAAATGAGCCCGGAAAAATATCAAAGTTGAACACGTTGCATTTGAGGCGGTATGTTGATCGTTGGAAAAAAACTGAATGACAAACTAGGACAGAAATTTGGATTCCGCTTCAATGTTGGTGATTTCCCTCTCGAAAGCATTGAACTTCCTCGGTGATGGTTCGATTTACGAAGGGCGTGCATGACGACATAAATCAAACCTTCTCAGCTTTTAACCAGGGCACGGTGAGGCATACCATGGCACCATGCGAGTCGTCATGTTTTTTAAGCATTTATTTCATTTTTGCTATAGTTGAAAACCCAACAAACAAACATTTGTGGTTGACTATTGCCACACATTTCAACGAAATATCTATCCATTATTCCTTGTGAAAGGCATGGGAATTTACTAAATGGCACGAGCATGGTTTTCCAGACCGTTCTTGTGGACCCTTTCATGCATCGATTGTTTGAACTTGAATTATGTGCATTAATGCCTAGGAAATGCACATAATCCCCTAAATATGGCAAATGAACCCGGAAAAGTGCCAAATTTGAACACGGTGATTTGCAGGTTGTATGTTCATCATAGAAAAAAAACTCGTGGACAAAGGACAAAGGAAATTTGGATCCCCCTTCAATCTTGGTGATTTCCTCCTCGAAACCATGAAACTTCCTGAAATGATGGTTCGTTTTATGAAAGGCGCGCATGACGACATTTTTACCAAGGCAAGGTGAGGTCATACCATGGCACCACACCAGGTGTCATGTTTTTCCAAGCATGTATTTCATTTTTGCATAGTTGGTAACCCAGTAATCGACGCGTTTATGGTTGACTATTGCCACACATTTCCTTGAAATATCTGCCCATTCCTTGGAAAAGGCATGAGAATGTACTAAATAGCACGAATATGGTTTTCGAGACCGTTCTTGTGCACCTTTTCATTCACTGATTGTTCGAATTTGAATTATGTGCATAATTAATGCCTAGAAAATGCACACAATCCCCTAAATATGGTAAATGAGTTCGGAAAAATGTCAAATTTGAACACGTTTCATTTGAGGCGGTATGTTGATCATTGGAAAAAAACTGAATGACAAACTAGGACGAAAATTTGGATTCCCCTTCAATCTTGGTGATTTCCCTCTCGAAAGCATTGAACTTCCTCGGTGATGGTTCGATTTATGAAGGGCGTGCATGACGACATAAATCAAACCTTCTCAGCTTTTAACCAGGACACGGTGAGGCATACCATGGCACCATGCCAGCCGTCATGTTTTTCAAGCACATATTTCATTGTTCTATAGTTGATAACCCAGTAAATGACGCGTTTGTGGTTGACTATTGCCACGCATTCCATTGAAATCTCTGCCAATTCCTTGTAAAAGGCTTGAGAAATTACTAAATACCACGAGTATAGGTTTTCCAGACCGTTCTTGTGCACCCTTTCATGCACCAATTGTTTGAATTTGAATTACGTGCATTAATGCCTACAAAATGCACATAATCCCCTAAATATTGTAAATGAACCCGGAAAAGTGTCAAATTTGAACACGGTGATTAGGAAGGTTTATGTTCATCGTAGAAAAAAACTCATGGATGAAGGACAAAGGAAATTTGGGTTCCCATTCAATCTCGGTGATTTACTATCGCACACGATTCATCTCCGTCGCCTATGCGAACCGTGTGTGTTCACTCACACATGCAAAAGGAAAAGAAAACCCTCGCCCACTTTATCCCCACTCACTCGCCGCGGACTCCTCCGCAACTCTGCACCCTAAGCTCGACGGTTGTTGGCGGCGGGCGTAGGTCGCGCTCCAAACGGCACCGGATTTCGCCTCCACCACTTTCCGCCGCCTATCTGCACCGACATTCTAGACTCTGGTCGACTGGGGTTTTCTGCGGGATTGGGCCGGGGATTTTAATCATGGAGAAGGTAATCAACTTAATTAGCAAAATATTCACTCATCTCTTATAGCAGTCCGTCTGTCGCTGTTAATCAACCGGCAGAAATCGCCGTGGAATCATTTTTGTTCTAGCTAATTCGTGGGTGTTCATTCATGTGTGCACAGTGCGAGCACAAATCGGGCAACTGTGGTCGTGGCCAGTCGGAAACGAAGTTCTATATCACCATTCCGGATGACTTCAGGGAGCGCTCGGTATGTTCAATCTCAACCTACCACGGTCGGCATGGCCTAAATTTGTGAACATATACCATCTGTTGCTACATTATCTATATATTTGCATCAAATCTTTGTTACATTATCTATTTTTAATTCTATATTTTTGTACTTTGCTTGCATCTATATATGGATATGTTCTATCAGTTACTCCCATATTTGCATCTCGCTCGGTTATTTCAATATATCTAATTTACGATCTTAATTTTCATTTCAACCAGTACATCCCTTGCTTTGCAAGAACATGAGTAGAAGAAAATCTTGGGCTTTACTTTGCTGATGACTCCCAGGATGTCATATTGACAACGCAACATGGATTTACAATGATGGTTAGCGTAAAACTTGATAAAGATGGTCACTCCTATTTTAATGCGGACCTTTGGAGAAAAATGTCTAAGTGTTATTAACTGAAAGCTGACAATAAAATTCTAGTGCGTGCACCACAGCCTGGTCTAATTAACATGGATGTTTACTTCCCCAATGTCATCAGCCGATCAAAGTCTGATCGAGGTTAGTGTCCTTTCAACTTTCTCCATGCTGTCATATTACTATTTAAGCAACCAATTGATCACTATTTAAGCAACCAATTGCGATATCATATTCTGACTCCATTCCTAGGCAGAAACAAATTCTGTTTACCAATTTATGCGCACTATATATTCTTTTGCCATGTTCTGAATAAATAATACCTTTCAACCTTTTAAGCAGGATATGTTGGATGCATAGTGAACGATCTGTATGTTACTAAGCGTACCAAATTTCACTAGAAGGACTTGAAGCATGTCATAAACTTTGTTGATAATCTGACAGAGATAACACAGCATATGAACGCTGGATTTTGGATGGGATTAATTAGACCTATGGTGCACAGACTGAACAAGACCAATTGTGTGCACAAAGCGCTGGTAAAAAGTCTTATTTTAATGTTGATGCTCATAAACTATATATATCTTCAACGATATGTTACAATTGTTTTTTATTCTACATGTCAACAGAAATTGCCCCTGTAGCAGTTCCTGGATAGATTTCCTGGCGTAGTCGAATTACACTTGTGCCTGCTATAACGCCAAAGTGATTGCAAGGTACTGCATTTCCCGCAAAAATTGGAACCGTTCAAATTAACAAGTTCTCGCTTCTCGTGGCAATGCATCCATATTGGAAAATTGGAGACACTGTTCTACTCTTGCCCTACCAAGGCACAGGAGGGCTCTTCCTTTTCATTGACGAGATGCCGAGTCGCCGTGATCAAGCTGCTTCCAGTGGATAGTTATGGTTTTTGGCCCTCAGCCTCTTAAAATGTGCTAGCTGTTACTATATATGTTAAGTACGTAGATGTGGACCATATGGTTGTTGGCCCTTAGCCTCTTAAAATGTGATAGTTGTTACTATGTTAAGTATGTAGATATGGACCATATGGTTGTCAAAACCATGTTACGAAGATCCTCCTTTTGTCGAATAGTGTAACCACTATATATATGTTACTCAAATGTTGTTACCCAAGTTCATAAAGTTTCATGGAAAGTATTAGTATCGTACACAGTTCATTGAATTTAAGCGTGTGCCTGATGTCCAGAAGGCATTTGCATATTAACTGTCCATATTGCAAATTCACACACATGTTCACATAAGGAAACGTATGTGTAACAAACTAATCATCGCACACGAGTACTCGCAGACGCATCATGTGTGATACTCCTAGCCACCGCAAGCAACTAGTTTGCATTTTTCAAAGTTTTTTGTACACACAGAATCACACACGAAGTAACTGTATTGATCGTCTGTGTTGTAATTTCTCATGCAAACAGTTCATCCGAGTCGGTTGTTTGCCACGTATCACACACATCTTGTTTACACGGCTCGTTTGTGTTCTTTTGGCTCATCGCAAATAGTTCATCCATGTGAACTGTATGCTGCATATCACACACATCTTGTTAAGTTGAACCGTTTCTATTGTGTTCCCTAATCGAAAATAGTTCGTCCGAGTTAACCGTATGTCGTATATCGCACACACATTGATATAGCTACCCGTTTCTGTTGTTCTACCTCATCACAAACAGTTCGAATGGATTAACCGTGTGTCCTGCATCGCGCACACATTGTTATGGCTGCCCGTTTCTGTTGTTCAGCCTCATCGCAGACAGTTTGAATGGATTAACCGTATGCCCTGCATCGCACACACAACTAAAATCTTAACCGTGTTTGATGCATCCATCATCGCAAACGTTTTGCACCTTTTTTGACGGGTTTTTTACACCACCGTTTGCGATTATTGCATCGCACACAGTTTCGGCAAAGGGTCTCTGATCGTAGTGCCACGTTAGCAGTATCCTGCAGTAGTGATGGATTAGTCAAACAAAGGGTTCTTGCCTGTGTTACAAGGTGTGAAGTTGAGTCAGACTCAATGCCCGACCACTGCAGAAGATAGAGAGACAATGAAAGTCATTCCCTATGCCTCAGCCATAGGTTCTATCATGTATGCAATGCTGTGTACCAGACCTGATGTGTGCCTTGCTATAAGTTTAGCAGGGAGGTACCAAAATAATCCAAGAGTGGATCACTGGACAGCGATCAAGAACATCCTAAAGTACCTGAAAAGGACTAAGGATATGTTTCTCGTATATGGGGGTGACAAAGAGCTCGTCGTAAATGGTTACGTCGATGCTAGATTTGACACTGATCCGGATGACTCTAAGTCACAAACCGGATACGTGTTTATATTGAATGGTGGAGCTGTCAATTGGTGCAGTTCTAAGCAAAGCGTCATGGCGGGATCTACGTGTAAAGCGGAGTACATAGCTGCATCAGAAGCAGCAAATGAAGGATTCTGGATGAAGGAGTTCATATCTGATCTAGGTGTAATACCTAGTGCATCGGGTCCAATGAAAATCTTTTGTGACGATACTGGAGCAATTGCCTTAGCGAAGGAATCCAGATTTCACAAGATAACCAAACACATCAAGAGACGCTTAAACTCCATCCCTGATCAAGTCAAGGAGGGAGACATAGAGATTTGCAAAATACATACGGATCTGAATGTGGCAGACCCGTTGACTAAGCCTCTTCCACGAGCAAAACATGATCAGCACCAAGACTCCATGGGTGTTAGAATCATTACAACTAGATTATTGACTCTAGTGCAAGTGGGAGACTGAAGGAAATATGCCCTAGAGGCAATAATAAAGTTGTTATTTATATTTCCTTATATCATGATAAATGTTTATTATTATGCTAGAATTGTATTAACCGGAAACTTGATACATGTGTGAATACATATACAAAACACAGTGTCCCTAGTATGCCTCTACTAGACTAGCTCGTTAATCAAAGATGGTTAAGTTTCCTAACCATAGACATGTGTTGTCATTTGATAAATGGGATCACATCATTAGGAGAATGATGTGATGGACAAGACCCATCCGTTAGCTTAGCATAATGATCGTTAGGTTTTATTGCTACTGCCATGACTTACACATATTCCTTTGACTATGAGATTATGCAACTCCCGAATACCAGAGGAATACCTTGTGTGCTATCAAACGTCACAACATAACTGGGTGATCATAAAGATGCTCTACAGGTATCTCCGAAGGTGTTTGTTGGGTTGGCGTAGATCGAGATTAGGATTTGTCACTCCGGGTATCGGAGAGGTATCTCTGGGCCCTCTCAGTAATATAAATCATGATAAGCCTTGCAAGCAATGCGACTAATGAGTTAGTTGCGGGATGATGTATTACGGAATGAGTAAAGAGACTTGCCGGTAACGAGATTGAACTAGGTATGAAGATACCGACGATCGAATCTCGGGCAAGTAACATACCGATGACAAAGGGAATGACATATGTTGTCATTGCGGTTTGACCGATAAAGATCTTTGTAGAATATGTAGGAACCAATATGAGCATCCACTTCCGCTGTTGGTTATTGACCGGAGATGTGTCTCGGTCATGTCTACATAGTTCTTGAACTCGTAGGGTCCGCACGCTTAACGTTCGATGACGATTTGTATTATGAGTTATGTCTTTTGGTGACCGAAGATTGTTCGGAGTCCCGGATGAGATCACGGACATTACGAGAAGTCTTGAAATGGTTGAGAAGTAAAGATTGATATATTGGATGATTGTATTCGGACACCGGAAGTGTTTCGGAATGTATCGGGTACGTATCGGAGTACCAGGGGGGTTATCGAAACCCCCCGGGGCAAGATATGGGCCATATGGGCATAGGAGGGAGGCAAGGCAGCCCACAAGGGGTGGCGCATGCCCCCCCCCAAGGGAGGAGCCAAGTTGGACTAGGGGAGGGGTCAGCGCCCCCCTTTCCTTCTCCTTCTCCCTCTCCTTCCCCCTTTCCCCCTCCGATAAAAGGAAGGGGGCAAATTGGACTAGGAGCACAAGTGGGACTCCTCCCACTTGGGCCGCCCCTAGGCCGGCCTCCTCCCCTCTCCCTCCTTTATATACGGGGGCGGGGGGAGCCTCTATGACACACTGATGACCCACTAGTGTAGGGGATCTATCGTAGTCCTTTCGATAAGTAAGTGTGTCGAACCCAACGAGGAGCAGAAGGAAATGACAAGCGGTTTTCAGTAAGGTATTCTCTGCAAGCACAGAAATTATCGGTAACAGATAGTTTTGTGATAAGGTAATATGTAACGGGTAACAAGTAATGAAAGTAAATAAGGTGCAGCAAGATGGCCCAATCCTTTTTGTAGCAAAGGACAAGCCTGGACAATTTCTTATATGAAGGAAAACGCTCCCGAGGACACATGGGAATTATCGTCAAGCTAGTTTTCATCAAGCTCATATGATTCGCGTTCGGTACTTTGATAAATTGATATGTGGGTGGACCGGTGCTTGGGTGCTGTCCTTACTTGGACAATCATGCCACTTATGATTAACTCCTATTGCAAGCATCCACAACTACAAAAGAAGTATTAAGGTAAACCTAACCATAGCATGAAACAAATGGATCCAAATCAGCCCCTTACGAAGCAACGCATAAACTAGGGTTTAAGCTTCTGTCACTCTAGCAACCCATCATCTACTTATTACTTCCCAATGCCTTCCTCTAGGCCCAAACAATGGTGAAGTGTCATGTAGTCGACGTTCACATAACACCACTAGAGGAAAGACAACATACATCTCATCAAAATATCGAACGAATACCAAATTCACATGACTACTTATAGCAAGACTTCTCCCATGTCCTCAGGAACAAACATAACTACTCACAAAGCATATCCATGTTCATAATCAGAGGGGTATTAATATGCATAATGGATCTGAACATATGATCTTCCACCGAATAAACCAACTAGCATTAACTACAAGGTGTAATCAACACTACTAGCAACCCATAGGTACCAATCTGAGGCCTTGGGACAAAGATTGGATACAAGAGATGAACTAGGGTTTTAGAGGAGATGGTGCTGGTGAAGATGTTGATGGAGATTGACCCCCTCCCGATGATAGGATCATTGGTGAAGATGATGGCGATGATTTCCCCCTCCCGGAGGGGAGTTTCCCTGGCAGAACAGCTCTGTCGGAGCCCTAGATTGTTTCCGCCAAGGTTCCACCTCGTGGCGGCGGAGTTTCTTCCCGAAAGCTTGCTTCTTATTTTTTTCTCGGACGAAAGACTTCATATAGCAGAAGATGGGCAGCGGAGGCCTGCCAGGGGGCCCACGAGGCAGGGGCGCGCCCAGGGGGGTAGGGCGCGCCCCCCACCCTCGTGGCCCGGATGTGGGCCCCTCTGGTATTTTCTTCGCTTAGTATTTTATATAAATTCCAAAAATGACTTCCGTGAAGTTTCAGGACTTTTGGAGTTGTGCAGAATAGGTCTCTAATATTTGCTCCTTTTCCAGCCCAGAATTCCAGCTGCCGGCATTCTCCCTCTTCATGTAGACCTTGTAAAATAAGAGAGAATAGGCATAAGTATTGTGGCATAATTAATAACAGCCCATAATGCAATAAATATCAATATAAAAGCATGATGCAAAATGGACGTATCAACTCCCCCAAGCTTAGACCTCGCTTGTCCTCAAGCGAAAGCCGATAACGATAAATATGTCCACATGTTTAGAGATAGAGGTGTCGATAAAATAAAATACGGACATGAGGGCATCATGATCATTCTTATAACAACAACATATATATATAGTCATATGATTTCTTATGCTCAAGTAATAATCTATTCACAATGTAAAGTATGAATCAGAAACTTCATTGAGAACTAACAAACTATAATCTCAGTCATTGAAGCAATTGCAATTTATCATAACATCGGAAAGAGTCAATATAAGAGCTTTTCAGCAAGTCCACATACTCAACTATCATTTAGTCTTTCACAAGTGCTAACACTCACGCAATACTTATGGGTATGGAGATTTAATCGGACATAGAGAAAGATGGGGGCTTATAGTGTTGCGTCCCAACCTTTTACCTTACATCCAATTGGATATATATATCAGGATCTTTCCAACACAATGTGCTTGCCAAAGGATAAAATGTAAAAAGGAAAGGTGAAGATCACCATGACTCTTGCATAAGGAATAAGACAAGAGTAAAAGATAGGCCCTTCGCAGAGGGAAACAGAGGTTGTCATGTGCTTTCATGGTTGGATGCATGAAATCTTAATGCAAAAGAACGTCACTTTATATTGCCACTTGTGATATGGACCTTTATTATGCAGTCCGTCGCTTTTATTTCTTCCACATCACAAGATCGTATAAAGCTTATTTTATCCACACTAATAAATCATACATATTTAGAGAGCAATTTTTATTGCTTGCACCGATGACAACTTACTTGAAGGATCTTACTCAATCCATATGTAGATATGGTGGACACTCATGGCAAAACTGGTTTTGAGGGTATTCGGAAGCACAAGTAGTATCTCTACTTGGTGCAAAGAATTTGGCTAGCATGAGAGGGAAAGGCAAGCTCAACATGTTGGATGATCCATGACAATATACTTTATTTCAGATATAAGAAAACATAACCCATTACGTTGTCTTCCTTGTCCAACATCAACTCTTTAACATGTCATATTTTAATGAGTGCTCGCAATCATAAAAGATGTCCAAGATAGTGTATTTATATGTGAAAACCTCTCTTTCTTTATTACTTCCTATTAATTGCAACGATGACCAAAACTATGTTTGTCAACTCTCAACAAATTTTATTCATCATACCCTTTGTATGTGAAGTCATTACTCTCCATAAGATCAATATGATCTCTTTATTCTTTTTATTCTTTTCTTTTTCTTATTATTCCCTCAAGATCATAGCAAGATAACCAAACCCCTTGACTAAACACTAATCTTTATTATAGCTCACGGACTCGATTACATAGAGAGATCATAAAGCAAAACTCGAAACTAAATCACAGTAAAACTTTATTCTACTAGATCAAGAGATATCTAAAAGGATCAAACTAAGAAAAACGGTAAAGATAGGAGTGTGATGGTGATACGATACCGGGGCACCTCCCCCAAGCTTGGCAGTTGCCAAGGGGAGTGCCCATACCCATGTGATTATATCTCCTTTGCTGAGGAAGAAGATGGCGGTGATGATGGATAGTCGCACATCGAGCGTAGCAGATCTTCCAGCTTACGGATAATGCCCTTGAGTGCGACGATATGCTCCTTCAACAAAATATTTTCACGTGTGAGATACTTGTTTTGTGTACGAGCTAACTCAATCATCTTGAAAGCTTCAATCTCAGTTGGAGTAAAGAGAGGTGGAAGGATGTCTTCTTCTTCTGCTGCCGGGGCCTGATCCTCCACGGCCTTCTTGATCCTATCATCCTTGTTAATCTCCCGGGGTTCTTCTCTCTTCAGCTCTATCTTCATTAGCCAAGCATCGTTGCCCTGATTGTTGGAGGAGGGGGACGACATGATGCCTGGCCTTCACGACTCTGACAGAAAACAGCTCAAAAGGAAAACAGAGGATATTTGCGTGATACGGTGGTCAAAACCTTCGGGAGATTATATAATGAATTTTTACCGACCAAAAGAAGTATCGTGCAAGAAAACGGAGTCCGGAGAGCACACGAGGTGCCCACGAGGCAGGGGGCACGCCCATGGGGGTAGGGCGCGCCTCCCACCCTCGTGGAAGCCTCGTGTCCTTCTCGGACTACTTCTTATTTTCCTATTTTCTTAAATATTCCAAAACGGAGAAAAATTGCCATTAGAACTGTTTTGGAGTCGGTTTACTTACCGTACCACGTACCTATTCCTTTTTGGAGTCTGAAGCGTGCTGGAAAGTGTCTCTTATGTATTCCTCCGGGGTTACGGTTTCAATAACATTGGTTTCAACATTTATAGGATTACCTGAGATATAATGTTTGATTCTTTGACCGTTCACCACCTTCGGATTTGTGCCTTCGAAGTTGTTGATTTTTATGCACCGGAACGATAGACCTCCTCGATAACGTAAGGACCTTCCCATTTAGAGAGAAGTTTTCCTGCAGAAAATCTTAAACGAGAGTTGTATAACAATACATAATCACATATATTAAACTCACGCTTTTGTATCCTTTTGTCATGCCATCTTTTAACCTTTTCCTTGAACAGTTTGGCATTTTCATAGGCTTGGGTGCTCCATTCATCAAGCGAGCTAATGTCAAATAGCCTCTTTTCACCGGCAAGTTTGAAATCATAATTGAGCTCTTTAATAGCCCAATATGCCTTATGTTCTAGTTCGAGAGGTAAGTGACATGCTTTTCCATAAACCATCTTATACGGAGACATACTCATAGGATTTTTATATGCAGTTCTATAGGCCCATAATGCACCATCAAGTTTCTTGGACCAATTCTTTCTAGATCTATTAACAGTCTTTTGCAAAATTAATTTGAGCTCTCTATTACTCAATTCTACTTGACCACTAGACTGCGGATGATACGGAGATGCAATTCTATGATTAACATCATATTTAGCAAGCATTTTACGAAAGGCACCATGAATAAAATGTGAACCACCATCAGTCATTAAATATCTAGGGACTCCAAACCTCAGAAAAATAACTTCTTTAAGCATCTTAATAGAGGTGTTATGGTCAGCACTACTAGTTGGAATAGCCTCTACCCACTTAGTAACGTAATCAATAGCAACTAAAATATGTGTATACCCATTAGAGGAAGGAAACGGTCCCATGTAATCAAAGCCCCAAACATCAAATGGTTCAATAACAAGTGAATAATTCATAGGCATTTCTTGACGTCTACTAATATTACCAATTCTTTGACATTCATCACAAGACAAGACAAACTTACGGGCATCCTTGAAGAGAGTAGGCCAATAAAAACCGGATTGCAATACCTTATGTGCAGTTCTATCTCCAGTGTGGTGCCCTCCATAAGCCTCGGAGTGACACTTGCTAGGATCTGTTCCTGTTCATGCTCAGGTACACAACGTCTAATAACACCATCTACTCCTTCTTTATAAAGATGTGGGTCATCCCAAAAGTAATGTCTCAAATCATAGAAAAACTTTTTCTTTTGCGGGTATGTGAAATTAGGTGGTATAAATTTAGCAACAATGTAATTAGCATAATCAGCATACCATGGAGCAGTTCGAGAAGCATTTATGACAGCCAATTGTTCATCAGGAAAGCTATCATCAATAGGTAGTGGGTCATCAAGAACATTCTCTAACCTAGACAAGTTGTCTGCAACGGGGTTCTCAGCTCCCTTTCTATCAATAATATGCAAATCAAATTCTTGTAGCAAGAGAACCCATCTAATAAGTCTAGGTTCAGCATCTTTATTTTCCATAAGGTATTTAATAGCAGCATGATCAGTGTGAATAGTTACTTTAGAATCAACAATATAAGGTCTGAACTTATCACAAGCAAAAACAACTGCTAAAAATTCTTTTTCAGTAGTAGCATAATTTCTCTGGGCATTGTCTAGAGTTTTACTAGCATATTGAATAACATTTAATTTCTTATCAACTCTTTGCCCTAAAACATCACCTACAGCATAGTCACTAGCATCACACATAATTTCAAAAGGTAAATTCCAATGAGGTGGCTGAACAATAGGTGCAGAAATCAAAGCTTTCTTAAGTATTTCAAATGCTTCTACACAATCATCATCAAAGACAAAAGGTATATCTTTTTGTAATAGATTAGTCAGAGGCCGAGAAATTTTTGAGAAGTCCTTAATGAACCTCCTATAAAAACCGGCATGACCCAAAAAACTTCTTATACCTTTGATGTCCTTAGGACACGGCATCTTTTCAATAGCATCAACTTTAGCTTTATCAACTTCAATGCCTTTTTCAGAAATTTTATGCCCCAAGACAATGCCTTCATTAACCATAAAGTGGCATTTCTCCCAATTCAAGACAAGATTAGTTTCTTCACATCTCTGCAAAACTCGATCAAGGTTGCTCAAGCAATCATCAAAAGAGGATCCATAAACGGAGAAATCATCCATGAAAACCCCACAAATCTTTTCACAAAAGTCAGAGAATATAGCCATCATGCATCTTTGAAAGGTAGCAGGTGCATTACATAAACCAAAAGGCATACGTCTATAAGCAAAAGTACCGAAAGGGCAAGTAAAAGTGGTCTTTTCTTGATCCTCAGCTGACACAGGTATTTGAGAGAAACCAGAGTAACCATCTAGAAAGCAAAAATGTGTATGTTTGGATAATCTTTCTAGCATTTGATCAATAAAAGGCAAAGGGTAATGATCTTTTTAGTAGCTTTATTTAATTTGCGGAAATCAATTGCCATCCTATAACCTGTAATAACTCTTTGCGGGATCAATTCATCTTTATCATTAGGAACGACAGTAATACCTCCCTTCTTAGGGACACAATGGACAGGACTTACCCACTGACTATCAGCAACGGGATAAATTTTATACCTGCCTCAAGGAGCTTTAATATTTCCTTTCTTACCACTTCTTTCATCTTAGGATTTAGCCGTCGTTGGTGATCAATAACTGGTTTGGCGTCTTTCTCCAAATTTATTTTGTGTTGACATAGAGTGGGACTAATGCCCTTAATATCATCAAGAGTATATCCAAAAGCAGCACGGTGCTTCTTCAGAGTTTTCAATAATTTCTCTTCCTCCTTCTCTGAAAGGTTAGCACTAATAATAATAGGATATATCTTCTTCTCATCAAGATAAGCATATTTAAGAGTATCTGGTAATGGTTTAAGCTCAAACACGGGATCACCCTTGGGTGGAGGAGGATCCCCTAGAATTTCAACAGGCAAGTTATGTTTCAGAATGGGTCCCTGTTTAAAGAATACTTCATCTATTTCCCTTCTTTAATTCATGAACATATCATTTTCATGGTCTAGCAAATATTGTTCTAAAGGATCACTAGGAGGCACAGCAATAGAAGCAAGACCAATAATTTCATCTTTACTAGGCAATTCCTCATCACGGTGTTGTCTACTAAATTTAGCAAAATTAAACTCATGAGACATATCACCCAAAACAATAGTAACAACATCCTTTTCGTAGTCTATCCTAGCGTTAACAGTGTTCAAGAAGGGTCTACCAAATATAATGGGATAAAAGCTATCTTGTGGGGAACCAAGAACAAGAAAATCAGCAGGATATTTAACCTTCCCACACAAGACTTCAACATCTCTAACAATCCCAATCGGTGAAATAGTATCTCTATTGGCAAGCTTAATGGTAACATCGATATCTTTTATCTCAGCAGGTGCAATATCATGCATAATTTCTTCGTATAAAGAATGAGGTATTGCACTAGCACTAGCACCCATATCACATAAGCCATGATAACAATGATCTCCTATTTTAACAGAAATAACAGGCATGCCTACCACAGGTCTATGTTTATCTTTAGCACCAGGTTTAGCAATTCTAGCAGTCTCATCACATAAGTAAATAACATGCCCATCGATATTATCAGCCAATAGATCTTTAACCATAGCAATTTTAGGTTCAACTTTAACTTGCTCAGGGGGTTTGTGTGTCCTAATATTACTTTTGTTGACTACAGTTGAAGATTTAGCATGATCCTTTATTCTAACAGGGAAAGGTGGTTTCTCAACATATGCAGTAGGAACAATAGGATCATTATAAGTGATAGTCTTTTCTTCAACTTTAATAGGTGCGACTACTTTTACTTCAATGGGAGGATTATATTTAAAGCACTTCTCCTTAGGGAGATCAACATGAGTAGCAAATGATTCACAGAAAGAAGCTACTATCTCATAGTCAAGTCCATATTTAGTGCTAAATTCACGGAAAGCATCGGTATCCATAAAAGATTTAACACGATTAATCTTAGGTGTTATACCTGACTCCTTACCTTCGTCGAGGTCCCAATCGTCAGAGTTACGTTTAATTCTTTTCAATAAATCCCATTTGAATTCAATAGTCTTCATCATAAAAGAGCCAGTACAAGAAGTATCGAGCATGGAGCGATTATTGAGAGAAAGCCGAGCATAAATTTTTTGAATAATCATTTCTCTGGAGAGCTCATGATTGGGGCATGAATATAACAATGACTTAAGCCTCCCCCAAGCTTGAGCGATGATTTCTCCTTCGCGAGGCCAAAAATTATATATATATATATATATATATATATATATATATATATATAATTACGATCACGATGAACAAGATGCATAGGATAAAACTTCTGATGAAATTCCAATTTCAATCGTTTGTAGTTCCATGATCCCATATCATCACATAGCGTAAACCATGTCAATGCATCTCCCTTCAAAGATAAAGGGAAAACCTTCTTCTTGATGACATCCTCGGGCATGCCTGCAAGCTTAAATAATCCACAAACTTCATCCACATAGATTAAGTGTAAATCGGGATGCAATGTTCCATCTCCTACATAGCTAGCAGTTTCTCTATCATACCCGAAGGAATTTCAAAGTAAACATTTTCAGTAGGTTTAGTAGGTTGAGGGGTAGCTAATTGTGGTTCCGGATGGGGTGAAGATACCCCAAACAAACCCCTCAAAGGATTGTTTTCCATAGTAACAAGTGACAGTAAATTTCAGCACACTATGTAAATTTTTCCTTACCAAATTCCACCTACCAAAGGTGCTTCACTCCCCGGCAACGGCGCTAGAAAAGATTCTTGATGACCCACAAGTGTAGGGGATCTATCGTAGTCCTTCCGATAAGTAAGAGTATCGAACACAACGAGGAGCAGAAGGAAATGACAAGCGGTTTTCAGTAAGGTATTCTCTGCAAGCACAGAAATTATTGGTAACAGATAGTTTTGTGATAAGGTAATTTGTAACGGGTAACAAGTAATGAAAGTAAATAAGGTGCAGCAAGATGGCCCAATCCTTTTTGTAGCAAAGGACAAGCCTGGTTTCTTATATGAAGGAAAACGCTCCCAAGGACACATGGAAATTATCGTCAAGCTAGTTTTCATCACGTTCATATGATTCGCGTTCGGTACTTTGATAATTTGATATGTGGGTGGACCGATGCTTGGGTGATGTCCTTACTTGGACAATCATCCCACTTATGATTAACTCCTATTGCAAGCATCCACAACTACAAAAGAAGTATTAAGGTAAACCTAACCATAGCATGAAACATATGGATCCAAATCAGCCCCTTACGAAGCAACGCATAAACTAGGGTTTAAGCTTCTGTCACTCTAGCAACCCATCATCTACTTATTACTTCCCAATGCCTTCCTCTAGGCCCAAACAATGGTGAAGTGTCATATAGTCGACGTTCACATAACACCACTAGAGGAAAGACAACATACATCTCATCAAAATATCGAACGAATACCAAATTCACATGACTACTTATAGCAAGACTTCTCCCATGTCCTCAGGAACAAATGTAACTACTCACAAAGCATATCCATGTTCATAATCAGAGGGGTATTAATATGCATAATGGATCTGAACATATGATCTTCCACCGAATAAACCAACTAGCATCAACTACAAGGAGTAATCAACACTACTAGCAACCCACAGGTACCAATCTGAGGCCTTGGGACAAAGATTGGATACAAGAGATGAACTAGGGTTTTAGAGGAGATGGTGCTGGTGAAGATGTTGATGGAGATTGACCCCCTCCTGATGAGAGGATCATTGGTGATGACGATGGCGATGATTTCCCCCTCCCGGAGGGAAGTTTCCCCGGCATAACAGCTCTGTCGGAGCCCTAGATTGTTTCCGCCAAGGTTCCGCCTCGTGGCGGCGGAGTTTCTTCCCGAAAGCTTGCTTCTTATTTCTTTCTCGGACGAAAGACTTCAAATAGCAGAAGATGGGCAGCGGAGGCCTGCCAGGGGGCCCACGAGGCAGGGGGCGCGCCCAGGGGGTAGGGCGTGCCCCCCACCCTCGTGGCCAGGGTGTGGGCCCCCTCTGGTATTTTCTTCGCTCAGTATTTTTTATAAATTCCAAAAAATGACTTCCGTGAAGTTTCAGGACTTTTGGAGTTGTGCAGAATAGGTCTCTAATATTTGCTCCTTTTCCAGCCCAGAATTACAGCTGCCGGCATTCTCCCTCTTCATGTAGACCTTGTAAAATAAGAGAGAATAGGCATAAGTATTGTGGCATAATGTGTAATAACAGCCCATAATGCAATAAATATCAATATAAAAGCATGATGCAAAATGGACGTATCACACACTAATTGTTCTTAGCCGTGTGCGGCACCCCCCTCCACCGTTTTCTCCTCCGGTCATATTGTCGTAGTGCTTAGGCGAAGCCCTGCGCGGATCACTTCACCATCACCATCACCACACCATCATGCTGGCGAAACTCTTCCTCGGCACTTTGCTAGAACAAGAGTTTGAGGGACGTCATCGAGCTGAACGTGTGCAGAACTCGGAGGTGCCGTACGTTCGGTGCTTGATCGGTTGAATCGAGAAGACGTTCGACTACACCAACCGAGTTAAGGTAACGCTTCCGCTTTCGGTCTACGAGGGTACGTGGAAACACTCTCCCCCTCTCGTTGCTATGCATCTCCTAGATAGATCTTGCGTGAGCGTAGGAATTTTTTTCGAAATTGCATGCTACATTCCCCAACATGGACATCTTTTGCGATTGTGAGCACCCATTAAATATTATATGTCAAATGGTTGATGTTGGACAAGGAAGACAACGTAATGAGTTATGTTTGTTCACATTCACATAGAAGTTATATTGTCATGGATCCTCCAACATGGGGTGCTTGCCCAATATCTTTGCTCGCCAAAATTCCCCACTAAGCAGAAATACTGCTTGTGCATCCAAACCCCTTAACCAAATTCATGTCATGAGAGTCCACCATACCTACCTATGGATTGAGTAAGATCCTTCAAGTAAGTTGTCATCGGTGCAATATGGCAATAAAATTGCTACTAAATATGTATGATCTTTTATTTTAAGGGAAAATAAGTGAGGTACGAACTTGTGATGGTTAAGAATAAAAGCGACAAACTGCATAATAAATGTTGCTATCACAAGGGGCAATATCACGTGATGTTCCTTTGCAATAAGAGTTAGTGCATCCAACACTAAAAGCGCATGGCAACCTCTGCTTCCCTCTGCGAAGGGCCTATCTTTTACTTTTATGCAAAGTGTCAAAGTTATTCTCTCTATTCCCTTTTATTTTTATCCTTGGGCAAGCATCTTGTGGTGGGGAAAGATCTAGGCACATATATCCAGTTGAATGTGGATGGGCATGAGTTATTACTATTGACATCACCCTTGAGGTGAATAAGTTGGAATTTCTATCTTCCTCTGTGTCTGGCTGAAACTTGATGCTCCATATGTATGGTGTGAGTGTTAGCAATTATGAAAGACTAAATGATAGTTGAGTATGTGGACTTGCTGAAAGGCTCCTACATGTGACCCTTCCTGAAAGTACAATGAATTGCAATTGCATTGTTGACCAAGAACATAGTTTGTTAGTTTTCAAGAAAGTTTATGCTTCATACTTCAGTATTGTGGTGAATTGTTACTCATTCATATGAAGTCTATGATAATGATTGTTGTTTCTATGATATTGTTCATGATGCTTCCATGTCCGTATTTTGTTTTTATCGACACCGCTCTCTCTAAGCATGTGGGCATGCTTTTTTATTTCGGTTTTCGCTTGAGGACAAGCGAGGTCTAAGCTTGGGGGAATTGAAACGTCCATTTTGCATCATGTTTTATTGCTGTTGTTTATAAATTCTTTGATCAATATAACACTTAATGGAGTATTTCTAATGCCTTTTCTCTCTAAATATGCAAGGTTTACACAAAGAGGGAGAATACCGGCAGCTGGACTTCAGGGCCTGAAAAAGCTACAGCAGAGATACCTACTCCACACATCTCCAAATGGGCTGAAACTTCATGAGGAATTATTTTGGAATATATAAGAAATACTGGGTCAGAGAACAACCAGAGGAGGGCTACCAGGTGCCCACACAGCACCTGGGCGCCCCCCTGGGGCGCGCCCTGGTGCTGTGTGAGGCCCCTGGCCCACCTCCGGCCCTCTCCTTCTGGTATATAAGTCATTTTACCCTAAAACTTTTATGGGGAAACTTTTGGGACGAGGCGCCGCCGCCACGAGGCGGAACTAGAGCATGAGCAATTTGGCTCTCCGGCAGGCAGATTCCGCCAGGGGCACTTTCCTCCGGGAGGGGGAAATTGAAGCCTACGTCATCACCAACAACCCTCTCATCGTGGGAGGACCAATCTTCATCGTCATCAACCACAGCACCATCTCATCTCAATCCCTAGTTCATCTCTTGTATTCAATCTTTGTGTCCAAACATCAGATTGGTAGTGTGTTGCTAGTAGTGTTGATTACTTATCGTAGTTGATGCTAGTGGATTTACTTGGTGAATTACTAAATGTTCAGATCTTGCATGCCATTTATTTCCTATCTGATCATGAACATGATGATGATGTGTGAGTAGTTACTTTTGTTCTTGAGGACATGGGAGAAGTCTTGTCATAAGTAGTCATGTGAATCCGGTATTCATTCGATAATTTGATGATATGTATGTTGTGATTCTCTTAGTGGTGTCATGTGAACGTCGACTACATGAAACTTCACCGTTCATGGGCCTAAGGGAACTCATTGTGGAGTAGTAATTAGATGATGGGTTGCTAGAGTGACAGAAGCTTAAACCCCAGTTTATGCGCCATTCCGTAAGGGGCTGATTTGGATCCACATGTTTAATGCTATGGTTAGACTTTGTCTTAATTCTTCTTTCATAGTTGCGGATGCTTGCAAGAGGGGGTAATCATAAGTGGGAGGCTTGTTCAAGTAAGAACAGCACCCAAGCAGCGGTCCACCCACATATCAAATCATCAAAGTAGCGAACGTGAATCGTATGAACATGGTGAAAGTGACTAGATGAAACTCCCGTGTGTCCTCAAGAGCGCTTTTCTCATTATAAGTACTTGTTCTAGCCTGTCCTTTGCACTAAAAAGGATTGGGCTATTTTGCTGCACCTTATTTACATTTGTCATTTTTACCCGTTACAAATTATCTTGCTATCGCTCGTTTCAGTGTTTGCAGAAATATCCTTATTGAAAACCGCTAGCCATTTCCTTCTACTCCTCGTTGGGTTTGACACTCTTACTTATTGAAAGGACTACGATCGATCCCCTATACTTTTGGGCCATCAATCACATACAAACCACGCCGAGCTATTAAATCTCAGGTGTTGGCCGACTTCGTCACGGAATGGACGGAGGCCGAACTCCCGAAGGAATACATTGCATACTCCAACTGGACAATGTATTTCGACGGTTCTAAAATGCTAGCCGGACTGGGGGCTGGCGTCATCTGAACATCCCCTACAGGGGGCACAGTCCGCTGCGTGCTGCAAATCATGTACACAGACTCCAACAATGCTGCCGAATATGAGGCATTGCTACATGGTCTCCGCATGGCCGTCTCCATGGGCATACAACGCCTAGAGGTACGTGGGGATTCAAACCTTGCAATCTCTCAGATAAACGGAGAGTTCGATGCAAAAGACCCAAAAATGGCGGCGTACAGAAATGTCGTATTAAAAATGTCGGCTCGGTTCGAGGGGCTCGAGTTCCATCATGTCACTCGAGACAGCAATCAGGCGGCAGACGTACTTGCCCGCATGGGCGCCAAGCGCGATCCCGTCCCGCATAATACCTTCATGGAAAGGCTTTTCAAGCCATCAGTAGTATGGCAGGATGAAGGCAAGGATGTCAGTCTGGACCTGATCACAACCCTAGAAGCCGAACACGACGAAGAAATCGTCGGGGGTTCGGATATTGAGAAAACCCCTTCTGCTCATGAGGTCATGGCCGTTATCGCTCCATGGGCCGAACCATTCCTGGCCTACCTTAATAGGCAGGAGCTTCCCGATGATCAAAATGAGGCCCGTCGCATAGTTCGGCGCTCTAAAGCCTACAAAGTTCACGAAGGTGAACTATACAAGAAAAGCACTACTGGTGTTATCCAAAGGTGCATCTCCGAAGAGGAGGGAAGGCAACTCTTAGCCGAAATACATGCTGGTATGGGCGGTCACCACGCGGCAGCTCGAGCCCTTGTAAGCAAGGCTTTCTGGACAGGTTTCTTCTGGCCAATAGCCCGGGCAGACGCACAAGCCCTAGTCCAACGTTGTGTGGGATGTCAGCTTTTCGCTAATCAAAGTCACATGCCTCCCACCGCTCTGCGAACCATACGAATAACCTGGCCCTTCGCGGTCTGGGGACTGGACATGGTCGGACCCCTTAAATGGGGAAGTTGTTGGAAATATGCCCTAGAGACAATAATAAATGGTTATTATTATATTTCTTTGTTCATGGTAATTGTCTATTGTTCATGCTATAATTGTGTTATCCGGAAATCATAATGCATGTGTGAATACATAGACCACAACGTGTCCCTAGTAAGCCTCTAGTTGACTAGCTCGTTGATCCACAGATAGTCATGGTTTCCTGACTATGGACATTGGATGTCTTTGATAACGGGATCACATCATTAGGAGAATGATGTGATGGACAAGACCCAATCCTAAGCATAGCTCAAAGATCGTGTAGTTCGTTTGCTAGAGCTTTTCCAATGTCAAGTATCTTCTCCTTAGACCATGAGATCGTGCAACTCCCGGATACCGTAGGAGTACTTTGGGTGTGCCAAACGTCACAACGTAACTGGGTGACTATAAAGGTACACTACGGGTATCTCCAAAAGTGTCTGTTGGGTTGGCACGGATCGAGACTGGGATTTGTCACTCCGTATGACGGAGAGGTATCTCTGGGCCCACTCGGTAATGCATCATCATAATGAGCTCAATGTGACTAAGGCGTTAGTCACGGGATCAAGCATTACGGTACAAGTAAAGAGACTTGCCGGTAACGAGATTGAACAAGGTATTGGGATACCGACGATCGAATCTCGGGCAAGTAACATACCGATTGACAAAGGGAATTGTATACGGGATTGATTGAATCCTCGACATCGTGGTTCATCCGATGAGATCATCGTGGAACATGTGGGAGCCAACATGGGTATCCAGATCCCGCTGTTGGTTATTAACCGGAGAGGCGTCTCGGTCATGTCTGCATGTCTCCCGAACCCGTAGGGTCTACACACTTAAGGTTCGGTGACGCTAGGGTTGTAGAGATATGAGTATGCGGAAACCCGAAAGTTGTTCGGAGTCCCGGATGAGATCCCGGACATCACGAGGAGTTCCGGAATGGTCCGGAGGTGAAGAATTATATATAGGAAGTCAAGTTTCGGCCACCGGGAAAGTTTCGGGGGTCACCGGTATTGTACCGGGACCACCGGAAGGGTCCCGGGGGTCCACCGGGTGGGGCCACCTATCCCGGAGGGCCCCATGGGCTGAATTGGGAAGGGAACCAGCCCTTACTGGGCTGGGGCGCCCCCCATGGGCCTCCCCCTTGCGCCTAGGGTTGGAAACCCTAGGGTGGGGGCGCCCCACTTGCCTTGGGGGGCAAGTTTCCCCCCTGGCCACCGCCCCCCCATGCAGATGGGTTCCTGGCCGGCGCCCCCCCCCCCCCTCCCAGGGGGCCTATATAAAGGGGGGAGGGAGGGCAGCACTACTACAGCCTTGGGCGCCTCCCTCCTCCCCTGCAACACCTCTCCCTCTCGCAGAAGCTCGACGAAGCCCTACCGAGATCCCGCTACATCCACCACCACGCCTTCGTGCTGCTGGATCTCCATCAACCTCTCCTTCCCCCTTTCTGGATCAAGAAGGAGGAGACGTCGCTGCTCCGTACGTGTGCTGAACGCGGAGGTGCCGTCCGTTCGGCACTCGGTCATCGGTGATTTGGATCACGGCGAGTACGACTCCATCAACCTCGTTCATTGGAACGCTTCCGCTCGCGATCTACAAGGGTATGTAGATGCACTCCTTTCCCCTCGTTGCTAGTATACTCCATAGATGGATCTTGGTGAGCGTAGGAAAATTTTAAAATTCTGCTACGATCCCCAACAGTGGCATCATGAGCCAGGCCTATGCGTAGTTACTATGCACGAGTAGAACACAAAGCAGTTGTGGGCGTAGATGTTGCCAATTCTTCTTGCCGCTACTAGTCTTATCTTGTTTCGGCGGTATTGTGGGATGAAGCGGCCCGGACCGACCTTACACGTACGCTTACGTGAGACAGGTTCCACCGACTGACATGCACTAGTTGCATAAGGTGGCTAGAGGGTGTCTGTCTCTCCCACTTTAGTCGGAACGGATTCGATGAAAAGGGTCCTTATGAAGGGTAAATAGAAATTGGCACATCACGTTGTGGTTTTACGTAGGTAAGAAACGTTCTTGCTAGAAACCTATTCAAGCCACGTAAAAACTTGCAACAACAATTAGAGGACGTCTAACTTGTTTTTGCAGCATGTGCTATGTGATGTGATATGGCCAGAAGATGTGATGAATGATATATGTGATGTATGAGATTGATCATATTCTTGTAATAGGAATCACGACTTGCATGTCGATGAGTATGACAACCGGCAGGAGCCATAGGAGTTGTCTTTATTATTTTGTATGACCTGCGTGTCATTGAATAACGCCATGTAAATTACTTTACTTTATTGCTAAACGTGTTAGCCGTAGAAGTAGAAGTAATCGTTGGCGTGACAACTTCATGAAGACACAATGATGGAGATCATGATGATGGAGATCATGGTGTCATGCCGGTGACGAAGATGATCATGGTGCCCCGAAGATGGAGATCAAAGGAGCAAAATGATATTGGCCATATCATGTCACTATTTGATTGCATGTGATGTTTATCATGTTTTGCATCTTATTTGCTTAGAACGACGGTAGTAAGTAAGATGATCCCTTATAATAATTTCAAGAAAGTGTTCACCCTAACTGTGCACCGTTGTGAAGGTTCGTTGTTTCGAAGCACCACATGATGATCGGGTGTGATAGATTCTAACGTTCGCATACAACGGGTGTTGACGAGTCTAGCATGTACAGACATGGCCTCGGAACACACGCAATACACTTAGGTTGACTTGACGAGCCTAGCATGTACAGACATGGCCTCGGAACACGGAGGACCGAAAGGTCCAGCATGAGTCGTATAGAAGATACGATCAACATGGAGATGTTCACCGATCTTGACTAGTCCGTCTCACGTGATGATCGGACACGGCCTAGTTAACTCGGATCATGTTTCACTTAGATGACTAGAGGGATGTCTATCTGAGTGGGAGTTCATTGAATAATTTGATTATATGAACTTAATTATCATGAACTTAGTCTAAAATCTTTACAATATGTCTTGTAGATCAAATGGCCCACGTTGTCCTCAACTTCAACGCGTTCCTAGAGAAAACCAAGCTGAAAGATGATGGCAGCAACTATACGGACTGGGTCTGGAACCTGAGGGTCATCCTCATACCAGCCAAGAAAGATTATGTCCTAGAAGCACCGCTAGGTGAAGCACCAATCCCAGAGAACCAAGACGTTATGAACGCTTGGCAATCACGTGCTGATGATTACTCCCTCGTTCAGTGCGGCATGCTTTACAGCTTAGAACCGGGGCTCCAAAAGCATTTTGAGAAGCTTGGAGCATATGAGATGTTCGAAGAGCTGAAAATGGTTTTCCAAGCTCATGCCCGGGTCGAGAGATATGAAGTCTCCGACAAGTTCTTCAGCTGTAAAATGGAGGAGAACAGTTCTGTTAGTGAGCACATACTCAGAATGTCTGGGTTACACAACCGCTTATCCCAGCTGGGAGTTAATCTCCCGGATGACGCGGTCATTGACAGAATCCTTCAGTCGCTTCCACCAAGCTACAAGAGCTTTGTGATGAACTTCAATATGCAGGGGATGGAAAAGACCATTCCCGAGGTATATTCAATGCTGAAATCAGTGGAGGTGGAGATCAGAAAAGAACATCAAGTGTTGATGGTGAATAAAACCACTAAGTTCAAGAAGGGCAAGGGTAAGAAGAACTTCAAGAAGGACGGCAAGGGAGTTGCCGCGCCCGGTAAGCCAGTTGCCGGGAAGAAGTCAAAGAATGGACCCAAGCCTGAGACTGAGTGCTTTTATTGCAAGGGAAGTGGTCACTGGAAGCGGAACTGCCCCAAATACTTAGCGGACAAGAAGGCCGGCAACACAAAAGGTATATGTGATATACATGTAATTGATGTGTACCTTACCAGTACTCGTAGTAGCTCCTGGGTATTTGATACCAGTGCGGTTGCTCATATTTGTAACTCAAAACAGGAACTGCGGAATAAGCGGAGACTGGCAAAGGA
The DNA here is from genome assembly GCF_002575655.3 of Aegilops tauschii subsp. strangulata. NCBI lineage: Eukaryota > Viridiplantae > Streptophyta > Magnoliopsida > Poales > Poaceae > Aegilops > Aegilops tauschii. The sequence continues at coordinate 395,910,049 of NC_053035.3, forward strand.
CGAGGTGACGATGCGCGTCAGGAATGGTTCCAAGGTCGATGTGATCGCCGTCGGCACGCTACCTCTGCATTTACCTATGGGATTAGTTTTAAACCTCAATAATTGTTATTTAGTGCCAGCTTTGAGCATGAACATTGTATCTGGATCTCGTTTAATTCGAGATGGCTACTCATTTAAATCCGAGAATAATGGTTGTTCTATTTATTTGAGAGATATGTTTTATGGTCATGCCCCGCTGGTCAATGGTTTATTCTTGATGAATCTCGAACGTGATGTTACACATATTCATAGTGTGAATACCAAAAGATGTAAAGTTGATAACGATAGTCCCACATACTTGTGGCACTGCCGCCTTGGTCACATTGGTGTCAAGCGCATGAAGAAGCTCCATGCAGATGGACTTTTGGAGTCTCTTGATTACGAATCATTTGACACGTGCGAACCATGCCTCATGGGTAAGATGACCAAGACTCCGTTCTCCGGAACAATGGAGCGAGCAACCAACTTATTGGAAATCATACATACCGATGTGTGCGGTCCAATGAGTCTTGAGGCTCGCGGAGGATATCGTTATGTTCTCACTCTCACTGATGACTTAAGTAGATATGGGTATGTCTACCTAATGAAACACAAGTCTGAAACCTTTGAAAAGTTCAAGGAATTTCATAGTGGGGTTGAGAATCAACGTGACAGAAAAATAAAATTCTTACGATCAGATCATGGTGGAGAATATTTAAGTCACGAGTTTGGTGCACACTTGAGGAAATGTGGAATCGTTTCACAACTCACGCCGCCTGGAACACCTCAGCGAAACGGTGTGTCCGAACGTCGTAATCGCACTCTATTGGATATGGTGCGATCTATGATGTCTCTTACCGATTTACCGCTCTCATTTTGGGGCTATGCTTTAGAGACTGCCGCATTCACTTTAAATAGGGCTCCGTCGAAATCCGTTGAGACGACACCGTATGAATTATGGTTTGGGAAGAAACCTAAGCTGTCGTTTCTAATAGTTTGGGGATGCGATGCTTATGTCAAGAAACTTCAACCTGAAAAGCTCGAACCCAAGTCGGAGAAATGCGTCTTCATAGGATACCCTAAGGAGACTATTGGGTATACCTTCTACCTCAGATCTGAAGGCAAGATCTTCGTTGCCAAGAACGGGTCCTTTCTAGAGAAAGAGTTTCTCTCGAAGGAAGTAAGTGGGAGGAAAGTGGAACTTGATGAGGTGATAGTCACCCCTTCCGTACCGGAAAGTAGCGCAGCACGGGAAGATGTTCCTGTGGTGCCTACACCGACTGGGGAGGAAGTTAATGATGATGATCATGAAGCTTCGGATCAAGTTACTACTGAACTTCGTAGGTCCACAAGGACACGTTCCGCACCAGAGTGGTACGGCAACCCTGTCCTGGAAATCATGTTGTTAGACAACGGTGAACCTTCGAACTATGAAGAAGCGATGGCGGGCCCGGATTCCGACAAATGGCTAGAAGCCATGAAATCCGAGATAGGATCCATGTATGAAAACGAAGTATGGACTTTGACTGACTTGCCCGATGATCGGCGAGCCATAGAAAATAAATGGATCTTTAAGAAGAAGACAGACGCGGATGGTAATGTGACCATCTATAAGGCTCGACTTGTCGCTAAGGGTTATCGACAAGTTCAAGGAGTTGACTACGATGAGACTTTCTCACCCGTAGCGAAGCTGAAGTCCGTCCGAATCATGTTAGCAATTGCCACATACTATGATTATGAGATATGGCAGATGGACGTCAAAACGGCATTCCTTAATGGCTTCCTTAAGGAAGAATTGTATATGATGCAGCCAGAAGGTTTTGTCGATCCTAAGAATGCTAACAAAGTATGCAAGCTCCAGCGCTCAATCTATGGGCTGGTGCAAGCATCTCGGAGTTGGAACATTCGCTTTGATGAGATGATCAAAGCGTTTGGGTTTACACAGACTTATGGAGAAGCCTGTGTTTACAAGAAAGTGAGTGGGAGCTCTGTAGCATTTCTCATATTATATGTGGATGACATACTATTGATGGGAAATGATATAGAATTCTTGGAAAGTATAAAGGCCTATTTGAATAAGTGTTTTTCAATGAAGGACCTTGGAGAAGCTGCTTATATATTAGGCATCAAGATCTATAGAGATAGATCAAGACGCCTCATTGGTCTTTCACAGAGTACGTACCTTGACAAGATATTGAAGAAGTTCAATATGGATCAGTCCAAGAAGGGGTTCTTGCCTGTATTGCAAGGTGTGCAATTGAGCACGGCTCAATGCCCGACCATGGCAGAAGATAGAGAAAAGATGAGTGTCACCCCCTATGCCTCGGCCATAGGGTCTATTATGTATGCCATGCTGTGTACCAGACCTGATGTAAACCTTGCCGTAAGTTTGGTAGGAAGGTACCAAAGTAATCCCGGCATGGAACACTGGACAGCGGTCAAGAATATCCTGAAGTACCTGAAGAGGACTAAGGATATGTTTCTCGTTTATGGAGGTGACGAAGAGCTCGTCGTAAAGGGTTACATCGACGCTAGCTTCGACACAGATCTGGATGACTCGAAGTCACAAACCGAATACGTGTATATTTTGAATGGAGGAGCAGTAAGCTGGTGCAGTTGCAAGCAAAGCGTCGTGGCGGGATCTACATGTGAAGCGGAGTACATGGCAGCCTCGGAGGCAGCGCAGGAAGCAGTCTGGATGAAGGAGTTCATTACCGACCTAGGGGTGATTCCCAATGCGTCGGGCCCGATGACTCTCTTCTGTGACAACACTGGAGCTATTGCCCTTGCCAAGGAGCCCAGGTTTCACAGGAAGACCAGGCATATCAAGCGTCGCTTCAACTCCATTCGTGAACGTGTTCAAAATGGAGACATGGATATTTGTAAAGTACATACGGACCTGAATGTAGCAGATCCGTTGACTAAACCTCTCCCTAGAGCAAAACATGATCAACACCAGGACGCAATGGGTGTTCGATTCATCACAATGTAACTAGATTATTGACTCTAGTGCAAGTGGGAGACTGTTGGAAATATGCCCTAGAGGCAATAATAAATGGTTATTATTATATTTCTTTGTTCATGGTAATTTTCTATTGTTCATGCTATAATTGTGTTATCCGGAAATCATAATGCATGTGTGAATACATAGACCACAACGTGTCCCTAGTAAGCCTCTAGTTGACTAGCTCGTTGATCAACAGATAGTCATGGTTTCCTGACTATGGACATTGGATGTCATTGATAACGGGATCACATCATTAGAAGAATGATGTGATGGACAAGACCCAATCCTAAGCATAGCTCAAAGATCGTGTAGTTCGTTTGCTAGAGCTTTTCCAATGTCAAGTATCTTCTCCTTAGACCATGAGATCGTGCAACTCCCGGATACCGTAGGAGTACTTTGGGTGTGCCAAACGTCACAACGTAACTGGGTGACTATAAAGGTACACTACGGGTATCTCCGAAAGTGTCTGTTGGGTTGGCACGGATCGAGACTGGGATTTGTCACTCCGTATGACGGAGAGGTATCTCTGGGCCCACTCGGTAATGCATCATCATAATGAGCTCAATGTGACTAAGGCGTTAGTCACGGGATCAAGCATTACGGTACGAGTAAAGAGACTTGCCGGTAACGAGATTGAACAAGGTATTGGGATACCGACGATCGAATCTCGGGCAAGTAACATACCGATTGACAAAGGGAATTGTATACGGGATTGATTGAATCCTCGACATCGTGGTTCATCCGATGAGATCATCGTGGAACATGTGGGAGCCAACATGGGTATCCAGATCCCGCTGTTGGTTATTGACCGGAGAGGCGTCTCGGTCATGTCTGCATGTCTCCCGAACCCGTAGGGTCTACACACTTAAGGTTCGGTGACGCTAGGGTTGTAGAGATATGAGTATGCGGAAACCCGAAAGTTGTTCAGAGTCCCGGATGAGATCCCGGACGTCACGAGGAGTTCCGGAATGGTCCGAAGGTGAAGAATTATATATAGGAAGTCAAGTTTCGGCCACCGGGAAAGTTTCGGGGGTCACCGGTATTGTACCGGGACCACCGGAAGGGTCCCGGGGGTCCACCGGGTGGGGCCACCTATCCCGGAGGGCCCCATGGGCTGAAGTGGGAAGGGAACCAGCCCTTAGTGGGCTGGGGCGCCCCCCATGGGCCTCCCCCTTGCGCCTAGGGTTGGAAACCCTAGGGTGGGGGGGCGCCCCACTTGCCTTGGGGGGCAAGTTTCCCCCCTGGCCGCCGCCGCCCCATGCAGATGGGTTCCTGGCCGGCGCCCCCCCCTCCCAGGGGGCCTATATAAAGGGGGGAGGGAGGGCAGCACTACTACAGCCTTGGGCGCCTCCCTCCTCCCCTGCAACACCTCTCCCTCTCGCAGAAGCTCGACGAAGCCCTGCCGAGATCCCGCTACATCCACCACCACGCCGTCGTGCTGCTGGATCTCCATCAACCTCTCCTTCCCCCTTGCTGGATCAAGAAGGAGGAGACGTCGCTGCTCCGTACGTGTGCTGAACGCGGAGGTGCCGTCCGTTCGGCACTCGGTCATCGGTGATTTGGATCACGGCGAGTACGACTCCATAAACCTCGTTCATTGGAACGCTTCCGCTCGCGATCTACAAGGGTATGTAGATGCACTCCTTTCCCCTTGTTTCTAGTATACTCCATAGATGGATCTTGGTGAGCGTAGGGAAATTTTAAAATTCTGCTACGATCCCCAACAGAAGTCACAAAAAGAAATATTTACTAGTTATGGTGGATAAATTCACTAAGTGGATCGAGGCCAAACCAGTAAAAACGGTCGAATCCGGACCGGTGATCGACTTTATATCCGGTGTGGTACAGCGCTCCCTAAGGGAGTCAGACAAGCACTGGGTCGAGGAACTCGATTCCGTACTCTGGGTGCTGCGGACCACCCCTAACAGGACAACCAGATACACATTATTTTTTATGGTGTACGGCGCGGAGGTTGTTTTGCCTTGCGACATTATTCATGACTCACCTAGAGTGCGCATGTACGAAGAGAGAGAAGCCGAGCTCGATCGACAAGATGACCTAGACGGTCTAGAAGTGGAGTGTGACATAGCACGAGCTCGTTCTGCATTCTATCAACAGCAGGCCAGGCGATATCAAAGTAGAGAAGTGCGGGCTAAAACATACAACGTTGGCGATCTCGTCTTACGTCTCCCGGAGAAGAAAAAAGACAAGCTCAAACCAAGATGGGAGTGCCCCTTCATCATAGATGAAGTACTCACATGATGAGCCTATCGCCTTCGTGACGCACCGAATAATCGCCTCGAGCCAAACCCATGGAACGCAGCTCGGCTCCGGCGATTATACGGATAGTTCGGCAACGGTTTTCCTCTCATTCTCTCCCTCCTCTAGGCTCCTTTTACTACTCTCTTTTCTGCTTTTTTGCTCTCTTTTCCTTTTTATTATACTTCAGAATATCCCAGGACGTGTTCGGATCTACCAAACTATTCGGGGCACACATCTTCAAATGTACATACCCTGCGATACCTGGGGGCTTCTTTTATGAAGCCTAATATTATAATTTTGCTTATATTATTATGTCGATTGTTTTATACATCTTTGCCATTATATGCACCTCTATGACTTAAGTTTTGGCCAAGCTGGGTTGCCTCGCTCCTGTGTTTGTACCCTACGTGCCCGATTGTTCGGCTAGGGTGTAAGGAAGCACCTCTGTGATTGTTACAACCGGGTCATTCAGATCTGTACCTCAAACGGATGAAGCCAAAAGCTAGCGTTCTTAAGGGAATAATTGGTTGGCAAAAATCGACAACTTTTGAATTATATTCACTTTTTATATATAAGGATAGGCTGCCCGTAAATCTGTCCTTCGGATAGAAGCCTAGTCATGCACAATTACGCATAATAACCCAAGGAAAGGAACCGTTAATTGAACTATTTTCCTTGGAAGATGTTTCTTACGTTAAATAGTAATATAACATAACTCCCCGAACAAGTTTTGTCTATTCAAGCAATACGACCAGATTGCCTAGTTTTCGATTATAAAGAGTGTTTATTACATTCGACATAGTATCCGGAAACACTCCAACCTTTCGGTTAGGGGCCCGAAGTCGAAGGTCTGCCATGACAAATATTGATAAGTTCGGATGGAGATAAGTTTTATAATAAAGTACATTGATACATAGAATCAAACGTCTACTCCTTATCTATGCCATCAATAAGACTATCTAAACTACAGTCTTCTTGAGAATATTCCGCGGCTAGCATCACTTGGTCATATACCAGGTTCATGGGAATCTCTTTTCCATCCGATCCCCGAGGTCCAACTCGGGCCATGTGATTTGGCTCGAGTCCGGTGTAGCGTGTCTTCACCATCGCCCACGCTTCTCGTGCACCTTCATGACAGGCTGAAGCCTTCCATAGCTCCAAACGGCGCCAAGCACCTTTGAATAGGTTCGCCAGATCCTCCATGCTTTCTAGAGGGGTATCGGATGGCCACAAGGCTTTGACCATACTCTTCATGGATTTCTGGGCCCGTTCATGCACTATGGACAGCTCTTTTACTACGTCGCCTCGAAAGCCGAACACTTCTTCTTCATGACACCCGGTAAGCAGACCTGTAAGTACAACATTAAGCGCTCCGAACTACTGGACAATAAGACATCTCATGAAGGCTTAAAAGGTTATACCGAATATGCCGTCTTTCAACTTTTGGTTTTCTTCCAAAGCGCCAGATAATTGAGCCTTTAAGCTCTTTATCTCTTCGGCTTGCTTATTCCTTTCTTCCTCCAGTTTGTTCTTCTGGTCAACAGTCTGAGCTAGTACTCGGCGACCGGCTGCTGCTTGCCTCTCAGCGTAGTCCTGGGCTTCCTTGGCGGCTTCCAAGCTTTTTTCCAATTGGCCTATTGATTCTGCAGCTAAATGCCAAAATAGATGCTTAAACATCATTACAATGTCTCATATCATATGATACCCCTTTTTCCTTACCATGGGCTTCCCTCATAAATTTTTTCACTCCCTCCAGCTCGGCGGTGGCGGCATTTAGCTTTGTTCGACTGGCCTCAAGCTCCTGGGATAGCATATTGTTCTTTTCTTTCAGAACCTGCGGTGGCAACGATCCTTAAATCGGTTAGTCTAACCGCTTCAAGTCTCGGGGGCTACTGGGATATATCCAATAAATTTATACAAATCTTACCTGCATATCCTTTGATAGCAGGTGAGCGACTCCTTCAAGTCCATCCTGTGCAGCTAGGATATATGCATCTACGGAGCCGAAGGCATTGAATTCTTGTTCAGTAAAGGCCGGATTGCGAATGGCCTCCTTCAGTCGTCGATGATTCATCGCGCTCTCCACTTTGGAATTTGTGACGGAGACGTTATCGGAATCCTCATGGGGTGGACGGCTTGGGGCTGTATCCGCATTGTCTCTAGTCCTTGTTGATGAGTTCGGTGCCGGATTGTCTGGTGATCGGATAACTGGGTCTTCGGATGCGGTTCGCGCCGTATACTCCTTCTGTAATTAGATAGGAGGAGATGGGTGACGATTTGGTTTTATACCTAAGTACAAAATAAAATTTATACCTCTTTGTTGAAGGAGGTGGCTCGACGGCACTTCCGGTTCCTTCCGCTTTGAAGATTCACCCTGCGTAGGCATTGTCTTCTTAGAAGCCGCCCTTGATGGAGTACGACGCGTCGAACGCCGACCCTTTGAAGTGCGAGTCAGTGGAATAGGTGAAGCGCGAGGGGGATGCTCCTTTTTGGAGGACGTCTTCTGAGTACTTACAGCGGAAGAAGGAAGAAGGCCGGGGTAGTCGGCTATAATGGCCACTTCCAAACCATCAAGGCTTGCTTGAAAAAAGACTCTGTTATCGAGTTCTATATATATCCGGATCCTCATGAAAGCCCGGATCTTCATTGCGGGCATAATCTTATGGCTGCGGGGAGGGACAATAGACCTTTTCGATCCACTTTCTCCATGTCTCTTCAAAGAAGACCAGGATGATTTGGTTAGCCTTTCTAAATTATAAATTGGACGATGCTGATAAACAGATACTTACCCAGTCAATAGGGTTATACATGGAGAAACCTTCCCAACAATTTAAATGGCAAATTCTTCCTCTTCCCCCTTAAAAAGATCAGCCAGGATGGCGGCCAGAGTGGCTGGGTTATCCGGGCCCTGGCGCTTGTAACGAGACGCGTCGTCTGTTCCGTTATAGCACCATAATGGGTGTCCCCTGGACTGAAGGGGCTGAATGCATCGCTTTATCGCAATAGCCATGACTTCGACTATCGAAAGCTTGGAGTGAGCAAGCATCCTGACCTTGGTAATTAGGCTCCTTACTTCTGCACTGTCTCCCTGCTTGGGGCTCCGGGGACGCCAGTTGAAGCGTTTCTTCAAGGGAGCGCTGGAGAATTCGGGAAGCCCACGCCGAACTGGGTCCGGGAGGGGGACATCTTCAATATAAAACCATTCCGAAGTCCATTCTTCAGATTCCTTCTTGGGAGTTCCAACATGATATCCTGTCCTGGCAATGCGCCATACTTCAGGACCGCCTACTTCAAATATGGAGCCCCTTGGGAGCGAGGAACGAGGCAAAAGAACTTTCTCCACAGTTCAAAATGAGCTTCGCAACCCAGAAAGAGCTCGCAGAGAGCGACAAAACCAGAGATGTGTAGAATGGAACCTGGGGTGAGATTGTGCAGCTGGATCCCATAAAATTCCAACAGACCTCTGAGGAAAGGGTGGATAGGGAATCCTAAGCCCCTCAGCAGAAACGAAACGAAGCACACCCTCTCCTCCTTGTTGGGGTTGGGGAAGTTTTCAGCCAATACCTCGCTGCCGATAGTAGCTAATCCCGCCCGTACGGAGACTAGATCCGCGGGAGGGAGATATCCCTCTGTCTGAAGTCGATTCAGGTGGAGGTGAGAAACCGAGCAGCTTGCCCAATCACCCGCTTGAGGGCCATGAGGGCGTGAGGAAGAACCAGGGGCGCCTGCCATGTTTGGGAGTTTTCGTGGATGCTCTAATGTTCCTCACGAGATGTTGAATGGCATTTGGGGATCTAACCTATTTAAATAGATACTGTCCTCGTGTAATGAGGGACATGCTTGTAAAATAACATTGCAGACTGTTCGCATTCGTCTGAAGTGTGGAAATCGAGGCGGCGACGGGAAGGAATCATAAAGCAGAGTATAAAGGTCAAGCCGGACTGCCACCAATCCGAAGTGTAATAAGGAACTCGCCTTGCAAAGCCGAAGAGATAGGCCGGATACTACATCGTCATTGAAGGCTAGTTCGGGTGCTATTGAGGGAGTCCTGGACTAAGGGGTCCTCAGGTGTTCGGTTTACTCAACATGGGCCGGGCTGTTGGGCCGCGGAGACGAAGCAGAGGGCCGCCCCCGTGTCCGTACGGGACTCTAGTATGCGAGTTATGGTAGGCGTAGGTGTCCAGGTGTATTATTTCCTTTCTCTGTAACCGACTCTGGACAACCCTAGGCCCCTCCGGTGTGTATATAAACTGGAGGGTTTAGTCCGTAGAGCACATCAGAACAATCATAGGCTAGCCAGTTAGGGTTTAGACATTACGATCTCAAGGTAGATCAACTCTTGTAACCCACATATACATTGAATACAATCAAGCAGGACGTAGGGTATTACCTCCTTCAAGAGGGCCCGAACCTGGGTAAATACCGCTTCCCTATTGTCTCTGTTACCATGGATCCTCAAACACACAGCTTGGAACCCCCTACCCGAGATCTGCCGGTTTTGACACCGACAACGACCTCCACCTGGTCCGCGACCAGCATGCCCGCTGGCACGTCTGCCACCTGCCGCCTTCCGCCGGCGGGCCGCTTCTTAAGCGTCTCCTCCTTTGCGGTTTTCGCTTTGACGCAACGTTTTCTCCTTTGAGGCTTTCGCTTTGACGCGTCGTTTTTGCCACGTCGCCGAGTTGATCTTCCAGGAGAGCATGATGCTCGGATCTTCCAGCACCTCCACCACGTCCTCCATCTCCGGCAGGCTATCCTCCGGTTCCATGCGGCGGCGGTGGCGGCAGGAGGGAAGGAGAGACTGGGAGAAAAGGGTGAGAATTGGGTGGAGAGCGGCGGGATGGAAGAAGTGTGTGGGGATTTTGTCACGAAAACATGGCGGGCATCTACAGAAGTGCTGGCTCCGCCTGCCTTTTGGATGAGCCGTGCGTGTCGGAGTCCTACGTGTTTGCTGTTCGGACTACCGCAACCCCACCCCCTTGTTGGGTACCATATTGCCCGAAAAAAAGTGGTCTGATCGCTCAGCGGACGGATACAGATCTGTATTGGATGGCACAGTCCGAACGTATGCGGGCGGTTTGAGGGTCGGCGTTTGAGATGCCCTTAGATGTTAGCATTATTTTTTGTGAATTGAATGTATATAGGTGCGTTCTAGTGGTCACTCATTTCAGTCCTTCTATATATCTTATTAAAATGTTCGAAACATCTTACAATTGATATAGACTCGTTCGTCAACAAAGCATGTTGGATGAAAAAAGCCACAATTTGACGCGTACTGTAATCCCGTAACAGCAACCTGGTAAAAAGAACTGCGCGTACATGTAGCATCACCGGCATGAGCATACGCTTTCACCATCCGACATTCCGACTCCATTTGGACGGTACAGGCTCGTTCGTTAGCTCTCGATCTTCCACCACAGGTGCCGTGGCCGGTTAATTAGTTTGGCGACAAGATCCATGGCACAAACACGTGGAGAAGCAAGCACGAACGCCAATCAAGAACGTACGGTGGGCGCGGTGGGCGCGCGCTCGACACCGCCCCGCCAAGCCGAGCCGCACACGTACGCGCGCGCGGCCAACCGGATCATGATCACCGGCAGCCACCGCAGCGCAACGGAGGAAAATGAATGGCGTTGGTGGGGGCTCGGCCGTCCCGTCGCGGCCGACCCATGTGTGCCCATGTGCGTCCGCCACCCCGATCAACGTGGCGCTGCCCCCCTCCTCTCGCCCGATCGCCTCGGCCGTGCGCGCGCCGGGAGCGTGCGCGCGGCTCGATCTGGACGTGCGCTGCGCATCGATCCCCTGTGTCGCGCGCGCACGGCGAAAGGGGAGGGAGCCCGTCCGGAATCACGGCGCGGGTGGTTGCACGCTCGCGACGAGCTGTCCTCGCGCACTTACCCGCGAACGTGTCGCTGCTGTCCTGATTGACGCGCGGTGCGCGGTGCCCTGGCCGATCGGGCTCCGTTTGCATGTGGCCATCTGTCGATTGGATTGGATTCGATTCGATCGAGCTGATGTTTTCGGCAGGAAGCTTCCCGGGCGCGCGATGCCAAATTCCGTGTCGCGGGCATACAAATTTCACTGAAAACAACTTGGCATTCGCACATAGTATTAGCGTTGCGCGTGGATCAAACGGAATGGACGGAGCGTCCAACGATTGAACGTAACCAAATGGCGCGAACTAATCGGAGAAGCAGAGCGTGGCCTCCCATCGAAATTTCCGCTGTTTTATTCGCCGAGGAACCGCCGGACTCGAGAGGATAAGGACTGATCTCTCTCTCTCTCTCTCTCTCTCTCTCTCTCTCTCTCTCTCTCTCTCTCTCTCTCTCTTGCAAGTGCATCCTGATGCATGCACGAGGCGCGGCCGCAGAGGTCCAAAATCCTTGTTAAAACGTTGTCGCCTGGCGACATGCCTCATGTCCACGGTACAGGGCTGTCAGTGCGTGCATGCATGCACGGATGCGGCCATTGCAGGCGTTCTGCCACCCAATCCGTGCTTCAATATCTCTTCCTGCACGATTATTATTTTCTCAGCCAATTTTTGCAGCAGCAAACTACAGTAATTTTATAGGTGGTGAGTAGCCATTCCTATATTGCCATTGCAAAACGTTTCTTTTTTTTTTTGCAAAACAAATAACATTTCTTGATTATATGTTGGGTTGTACATCCAAGTACCCCAGCAAAAAAGGTGAACTCTACTTACAAACAATAAAAACATCATCTACTGGACATATGGATTTGTTTGGCTGGAATACTAAAGCATATGTTCTGAACGTTTGCCATGAGAGGCCAAAAAAATTGGCTGTGTGTTACACCGATTTCCAAGTGTACAGCACCATTTTCATGGGATTTTTCTTCGTTTCTATGGCTCCTGGCAATGGCCACCTGCTCGATTCTATCATATGAGATGGACAAGGTAACTAACTAATGTTTGTGATAATTGTTTCTCGTGAATAATGGAAATATCTATGCACTACCAGGTGATGCCAAAACAGTTCGTTAATGATGTTCCTTTGTCCAACAAAAGGGAAATTAACTCTTATCACCAGCCGTCCAAACTGAGCATTCGTCCTCCTATATAAAGCCTCCGCCTCCCTTGCTCTCTTCCCACCACAACACCATCACCCACCCACACACACGGCCAAGGCGACCGAAGCGAGTCCTCGTGTCCCCGTGCACACACACCTAACCTTGAACCATGTCGTCGCAGCGGATGGGGCGTCACCAGCGCCGGGCGTCGCAGAGCGTGTTCGCGCTGCCGGAGAACTTCGCGGTCCTCGACGACGTGCCGGCGTCCGACGAGCACCGGAAGGCGGACGGCGGCGCGACCGAGCAGCAGCAGCAGCAGCAGCAGGGGGCGGGGCGCCACCGGCGGGCCATGTCCATGGCCGTCGCCTCCTCCAGGGACCTCGAGATGATCAAGGAGGACATCGGCGGCTACAGCAACTACAAGATCGGCGCCTAGATTAGTAGCGGCGGCGGCGGCGCGCACGGCCGGCACGGCTCAGAGCACACACGTGTACGGTGTTCGTAATACGTGCGTGCGTGCGTGCCAGCGTGCTGGGCGGCGGTCTCGGCCGTGTTCGGGCCTCGCGCGCGCGGCGGAGCTTTGCTGCAGCCGGTGGTGCCGGAGGCCGTGGCGCGTGCTGGTTCGTTGTGGTTTGTGTATGGTCAAGCGGCCGAGCCCGGTCGAGGTCTTTGCTTGCTTCGATTCCCTTTTCTTTTGCTCAAGACATGCATGTAAGGTGTGATGTTATTTACGAGTTTAAAGCTCTTCAAAGTTCAAACTACTAATGGTGTATCTGATGACACATTAGCGGCTGTATGCATCTATTGATGCAGAGGCCGGGGAGGCGGGGGTTTTAACCTCCTTTTCCAAAAAAAAAATTAGCGTTACTCTGAAAGTCCTAAAATGTCTTTCTTTTGTTTGTTTGCCAATAATGCTACACCTACGTGATGGTTTACTAAAGGTTACGTAAATCCATTCCACGCTAACTAAACTGCCCCCCTTGATTTTTAGGGTGGGCCCGTGTGACGAGGTAAGGCCCAATATAATTTCACCACGTCGGATGCTACGTAAGGTAGGTAGAAATCCTTACGTAAGTGTAGCATCACGCAGCTGTACCCATAACGTGAAAAAAGAAGGGACCGTTCAGACGCCTATTCTTTTAGTTTCAATCGATCGCTCACAACCGTTGGATTAGGATCCAACCAACAACCTAGGATTGGATGACAGGTAGGATCAACCCAACCCCTACAACTAAACAATGCCTTAGGAAAATATAAAACGAACGTCTCCGCCTCCGACATGCCCTAGCCTAAGAGCAAACTCTAGCAGAGCCTCTAAATTCCCTATCCGCAAAATCATTTTATGATTCGCCCTAAAACAATTTTATGCCAGTTCATCTCCGATGCAGAACAGATACCGCAAATTTTAAAACTTAAACTTAAAAGGTTCCCGCTACATAGATCAGTCCGGAAAACTTAAATCAACGAAGGACCGGCGGCGGCTCACGGCTTCATGTTGAGGAAGTGCTCGGACACCGAGCGGTAGAGGGTGTAGGCGAGCTCGTAGTCCGCCTTCGCCGCCTTGAGGTGTTCGGCGGCACCCTCTTTGCCGGCTGCCACCGCCTCCTTCGTGGCATGGTGCGCGATCTCTTCCTCGTGGAGCTTCTTCCTCGTCGGCCAGAGCTGCTCGTGGAGCTCGCTGAAGCGCTGCAACGCACGGTTGCCGCCGCTGCGGGAGAGGGCGCCGCGGTTGCGTGCCCGTGCCGAGCGCCACGGCTCGACGGCGGCCTGGCTGGAGCTGACGGCCTCTGTGTCATACCGGATGAGCTTGGGCGACGGCAACCCACGGCAGGCCCTACGTCTGCGCCCTCCCGCTATGGATGTGCGTTTGAGAAGGAAAAAGCCGGTGGGAATCGCTCGCTGGAGCTAAGAAAGGAAGGTGGCACAGGGGGAGTGGACTGCCGCGAAAGGGGACAGATCTATCCGAGACGGGAACTCTTAAACGTCCCCCACCTACATATAGCGGCGGAAGCATCAGTTTGCAGGCCGCCCATATATTTCTTTCTCATGGACCGGTTAAAAAATAGCGCTTCTGTTCCTACTCGCAAACGCTAAACCAGCCGCAAATATACGGGCCGGCGGTGGGAAAACACAACTGCTAGAGATGCTCTAAATGCTCGCTCCCGCCCCTGTGGCTGACGGACGCTGTCGCGGGTCGACCCGTCCTTTTCTAGCTGCCCTTGGCTATCCCTCTGACCCCCCCCCCCCCCCCTCCTCACGTCATGTTCTTCTTCGGTTCTGACAGTCCTCTCGCAGCACCTGACCAGCCAATCTCTGACTCCCCTCCACCTGAAACACCTTTACCGCACCATACCTTCTCCGGGTCGCTCACTTCCAAGGCCTCGTCGACATTCGCCAACCTCACTGCGCTCACAGTGGCGCCGTCGTTTTGGGTTTCAGTGCCTTGTGAAATTTTGAATAATATGGATTCATTTTTCAGAAGACTGAGAAAGGCAAAACCGAAGAAAGAACATTCGACCACAAAACATAGGAAACATATCCGTGCTCTCGCTAAATAACTACCACTCCCCAAAACAGCATCAGCACAGAAAATGAAAACCGCTGATGCTCTGTCCCTGATTCACGAAACACGCGCATGTTCATCCCACTTTCCTTTCTCTCTCCAAACCCAAGTGGGGTGTGCGCATCGAACAATCCAGCCACGCACGCATGTTCTCTCATCTCCGTATATGGCAGGGTATAGCGCAATAATACCCTAAAATACTAGCGTATATACTTCAATAATGCACCCCTGCCGATCAGGATCTGTACGTACGCGCAGCTGTACCGCCCGTACCGTACTCCAGGTCCGGGGTACGCGACGCATCTACTCTGCTGTATTTCTGCACGACGATCGCGTGCGTGCTTTTGATCTCGCCGTCGCTCTCGGGGCTGCTTATCCTGCATGATTGCCCCCCAGATCTCGATCTGGAAGAACATGTACACACGCATGACGGATCGTGCAGGTGCAGCAAGCGGCAGCTGGGTGATGATAATCCTTGATTTGACGGCTCTGTTTTCGATCGGTTAACGTGTACGGTATTCGGTGGATATTTGTACGGTTGGCAACCGTATGGATAGATCCGCCTCGCTTTCGTTTGATATACATGTACAGTGACTGATGAGGAAAAAGAGGAAGCGACCTTGTCGCCTGTGTGATCGGTCGCGGCGGCCGGCGGGGAAGCAGGTGGAGGCCGACACGTCGCGACGGGCCGGACAATTTGTACTCGCTCCTACACTGACAGGCCTGCTTATGTACTGTAGTATACTGTCCAGCGTACGTTCTTGTGTAGCTACGGCCTACGTGTATCTTTTTCATCCTCTAGAAAAACAGTACTTCTACTTCCGTTTCGAAAAAAAGAACAGTACTGGGCTCGCTGTGGAGATGGTAAATTCATAAAAGCTCATGGCATGCAGTTACGTAATCTAGTGGGATTCATTCTCAAAAAAAAAAAATAGTCTAGTGGGATTATCTCAATCAAAATAAAATAAAAACATAATCTAGTGGTGTCAAACAGCAAGGGCTCATTACCCGCAAAAAAAAACAGCAAGGGCTCATGCAATATTAGCGATAGTATACTACGATACCGGTAATCAGCAGACAAACCGCCTAGGTGGAGAAGGGTTTGGGCTCCTTGACGCAGCCGACTCCGACGGTCGCGGGGAGGGAGGTTACGGCCGGCGGATTGCCGACGTCCATGCCGATCTTGTACCCCATCTTAGCCAACATCTTCGCCACGGTCTTGTTAGCCTGCAGGCTACCAGGGGCCGGCTCTTCCTTCCAAGCCCCCAGCAAAGGGGCCTGGCCGTGGAACGCGGCCGTCGTGCTTTCCCCGCGTGGGCGGAAGAACGCCTCGTAGTCAGGAGAATCGCCGTCAGGGAACACGCCGTAGAAGATCTGGCTGCGGTCCTGCGGGTGCGGTTGCTGCCGCTCGGGCGGCGATCGCAGTGGGAGTTCGGCTCCATGCCGCCGCCGCCGTCGCCGTCGCCGATGCTCTGCGCTGATTAGGGTTTAGACTTCTGTTCGATCGTAGTATGCAGGGGAAAATAAGGGGTTTCCAGCAATCTTATTTACGGATCCAAACGCAACCCGATACGGACACAACACAACACACAAGTCCGACTGAAAAAATACAGGACAGCCTACCGATCAGGATCAGGTAACTCGATTTTTTTTCTTTGCTGGCACTCGTATTTTTTTGGCAGCTAGATCTCCATCCAATGGCCGGAATATTTTTCTAATTTACGAATATATTTTTAAATGCCGGAACATAATTTCAATTCTTGAACATTTTTTAAAATTCACAAGTGTTTTATTCAAAATTACGAACATTTTTAAAACCCATGAAGAATTTTCCATATTCGTGATTTTTTCAAATTCACAATCATTTTTAAATCACTAAACGTTTAATAATAATAATAAGCAATTGTAAAACTCTGGATTATATTTTCTATAATTCTTCACGAATATTTTTCTGATTTATGAATATATTTTTAAATCCGGAAAAAGTTAAATTCTTGAACCTTTTTTCATATTCATAAGTGTTTTATTAAAAAAATTGAACATTTCCAAAAGTCCTTTTAGTTTTTCTCATATTTGTGAACTTTTCAAAATTAAAAAACATTTTTCTTAAATCTCTGAACATTTTAAAAATTCTTTACCATTTCAAAAAACTCATGAACAACTATAAACTCTGGAATATTTCTAGAATTCATGAATAGTTTTCTAATTTATGATGTTTTTAAAATACCGGGACATAATTTAGATGTGTGAACATTTTCTGAAATTTCTAAGTGTTTTATGGAAAATTTTCAACATTTTTTAAAAATCCATGAAGATTTTTTCATATTCATGAACTTTTTAAAATTAAAAATCTTATTTAAATCATTGATTTTTTTTAAAATAAACTTCACCAGTTAAAAAATTGGCCAATTGTGAAAATCTAAGTTTTTTCAAGAAATATATTCGTGAGGAATTTTGTATTTTGTGAAAATTATTTGAATTTATGAAAGTTAAAAAAAAATTATGAATAGCTTGGAAGTTAACAAAAAAAGCTGAATGTTTTTAATAAAATGTCGTTTTCAATACTGTCATATGGGACTCGAGAACCAACTAAACTCTTACATGTGAGGTTTACTTTTAGGGAAGAACTCGGAAGCTCTCCTAGGCTTCTATTTCTGGCAAAATGGACAAAATTGACCTTTGGGCTAAACAGTTTCACAAAGTGAGCCGTGGGTGAAAGAATTTTATACAGCTGACCCTTTTCTGTGGCGCCCGACAGGTAGGCGCTGCCCTACACTGTGCCGCACCGTACTGACAGGCGCGACAGACCTAGCCAGCATGGCACCCCCGGGACCCATTCCTAGTTGTGCAGCGCCTAGCTGAAAGGAGCTGCACTACCTTATATTAAAACCCTTGTAACTTTTAATCCGTGCATTTGATGAAAATGTGCCTTATATGAATGTTGTGCATTTTTCTGTGTTCTACACAATGGTGGCATTTTCATCTATGTTAGGATTAGTTTCCTTGATGGAAACTCTGTTGCAAAAGTGCATCAATATAACTAACATAATCTGTTAAAACTTACAAACTTGACATGATGATAGCCATTGACCTATAGCTTTTATGCGTTTGCATCCTACATGAGTTGTTGACAGATCTGTTGCATATCTTGACATAATCACATCTTTGAGTTTTACAAAAGCCCTTTGGCATGAACTTGCTATGTTTTTCATTAGAATTTTGTGTAGATCGGTTTAGTTTTCCTTCTGACTAAACTCTGGTTTTTCATTATGCTAGTAAGATAAGCCTTCTGACTTCCAGCTAGTCTATACCTCTATATCTATATCTATACCTACTAATAAAGCAAAGTGTGTTGCGTCAATTTTTTCATTCGTTCACCGCCGAAAAGATTTTTTTCTATCCGAGGTGGTACTAAATTCGTATGTGTTTGTCTGCTAGAAAAAGAATTTTCGTATGTGGGCCACGGGCTATGGCCCAGCGAAGCCAGCCCACTTATTTTTCTAACCACACAGCTGGGAAAAATCTATTTTCGGCACTGGGCGATAAGTAGCTGGAGTGTCGCACATGACAACAAATAATGGGCTGGCACATTTTTCTTTTTTCTGTGTTTTACTTCTATTTTTATTCTCCTTTCCCTATCTCTTTTTTCTCATCCAAGTATCTTTTTCTTTTAGAATTTATTTCGTAAATAAAGAATTCTCAAAAAACGTTCGGAATTGAAAAACAAACTTTGGAAAATGTTCAGAATTCCAAAATTTGTTGCTATTTTGAAAAACATTCGGAACTTGCAAAAAGTTGCCCATTATTTAAAAAAATTATTATTTTTGAAAATTGTTCGGGATTTCTAAAAAGAAAATGGCATTTCAAAAAATGCTCCAAATTTGAAAAATATTCATGTTTCAGTGAAATTTCTAAACTAAAATAATGTTTGTGTATAAAAATGTTTTAGTGAAATTTCTAAAAGTTCTTATGATTTTTCAACACATGTTCCTGTTTTAAAAAAATGTTCACAAATTCAAATAATATTCATGTTTTTATAAAAAACTTAGTGTTTTCAAAAAATATTTGTGAGTTTCCAGAGATGTTCCCTTTCATATTTTGTACGTGTTTTTCGAAAGTGTACATAATTTTCAAAAAAAATGTTTAGGATTTAAAAAATTATTCATGTTTCCTAGAGTATTCAGAAACTTTATACCTTAAAATCCCCTCGATTGAAATGATTGAAAGGAAGAGTAGCTAAATATTCCTTTTTCGTGTGCACACAGGGTTTTGCTTGCACATATAATTCTCACTTATTTTAAATGCATACTATTTTATCTCCCGTTGCAACGCACGGGCATATGTGCTAGTAGCACTAACAAGCTAGTTTTTCTGTCAACTCTGTTTTGTCATTCTGGTTAGCACGAGGCCGTCTGGGACTATCAAGTTCAAACTGACTCACTTTGTACCGAACTTATACCCTATATATATAGCAGTACGCAACACAAGCAGTTGCAGCTTTTCCAGTAGCCTAAAAACAAAATCCAAATCGGAGGACATGTGCTCTTGCTACTGACAGCAAACATTACACGTGCTAAATTTTATGAGTATATAAGTATATATCTTTACAAAATGCAAAGTTTTGTTGACATCTATGGACTTGGTGAAATTAGCAAGTGTCAATCTGGTAGAACATTGCCTTAGGTACTTTAGTGTTTCAAAACATAGAGATGCATATATTTAGTGGGTATGAAAATGACATGGACTTAAGGTAGACATAAGATTTTCTAACTTTCATAATTAGATTATATTCATATGATGCGAGGATTAATTACTATGGATCTTACAAAATTCAACTTTCTGTAATAGAAGTTCATTTATATCATGTTGGTCACTTAGATGCAAGAAATGAACATGTTAAAGATGATTAACATGGCAAGGATAGGCATGGCGTGAAATTACACATTATGTAGTGCAAAACTCATGTAGGATGCAAATGCATAAGAGCTATAGGTTAATGGCTATCATCTTGCCAAGTTTGTAAGTTTTAACAGATTCTGTCAGTTATATTATGGTGCATTTTTTGCAACAGATTTTTCATCAGGAAAATTGATCCTAACATAGATGAAAATGCCACCATTGTATAGAACATAGAAAAATGCACAACATTCATATAAGGCACGTTTTCATCGGATGCACGGATTAAAAGTTACAATGGTTTTAATATAAGGCAGTGCAACTTCTTTCAGCTAGGCGCTGCACAACCAGGAGTGGGGTCCGGGGTGCCACGCTGACTAAGTGTGTCGCGCCTGTCAGTATGGCACTGCAGCGCTATCTGTCGGGCGCCATACAAAAGGGTCAGCTAGGCGAAATACTTTCACCCATGGTTGTGGACTGTTTCATCCATAGGTCACTTTTGTTCATTTTGCCTCTATTCCTAGGGAGTTTATTAAGCTCGATGGATGTTAAATCAGTCTGCCTTACCATTTTTAATTGAATAACCCTTTGAGAGCGGCGTTACTGAGATGGGCTGCATCTGAACATGTTATCTCGATCGTACGTTCAGCTCTAGGGATTTGCCCTAGTGGGTCCATGGCAGAAAATACTGGTGGAAGAAATTGACGTCGACTGGCGATATACGGGGATGAACAGTGATGTACGCCAGCGCCCGGGCTCGCCCTTTTGAAATGCACATTACCCTGACGAGCCGAGCCGTGGATCGGGTCCGTCACGAGAACCTGACCCAAAGATCAAAAACGTAATCGCCATCTGCTGCGTAGACGCGCGCCGTCTGCTGCAGGCCCAGCCAGCGGCCAACCGTGTCCTGACGGAACCCAGCACTCAAACAGACACAATTCCTTTTTCCTAATTTACAGAATACTGTATCTTTTTGCCTTGCCTTATCCTGTTCCACACTCCATAGCCACTCCTTGTACAGCTCCGTGAAAGAGGATTCCGACGAGGTGAGGTCCGCCGCTCGGCGCCGTAGCTGGCGGCCAGACGGGAGCTGTCGCGGCTAGCGCCGCCCGCCTCCGGCCTGCTGCGCCGCGTGGGGCAGTGGCCTTGACTGGAGGCAAGATGGGGTCCGTGCAAGCTAAGCTAACTTCGCTCGCTTCAGCGGCGCTGCACCGCACGGGGCTGTATCCTTGGCCGGTGGGAAGACGGGGGCCGTCGCGGCTAGCTCCGCCCGCCTCCGGCGAGTCCAAGGCTGTGGCCGACCCGCTCCCTCGTAGAAGGTGGAACCACAGCGCGTGCACCCAGTCGGCGGGCGCGACCGTGGCAGGTAGCGAGATGCCGCCGGAGGTCGTTGGGTCACACTTGAAGAAGGCGTGAGCTCGATGCATCTCAACAGGCAAAGGTGATTCTAGTTGCTTGCTTCCATCTATGTACTAGCTAACCAGCTCTCACTTATCCACGTATTGACATATGCACGTGCTGAAAATTGGAAGTATACGAGCTATCTAGCTTCATCTATACATCTTCTCTGCTTTTTAATCACACAAGTGTAGGTGAAATCACAAATTGGCGAAAAATCCTTTCAAATTCAGTGCCCAAGACCACATTTAACTGGAAAGCTAAACCGTGAAAAAAATTACCAGCAACTAATCAATATCTTTCTTGACGGTAGAACAGTTACACATCTAACATCAAAAGGAATAGTAAGGTGAATTACTACATCTCAAGGGGAAGTATTACATCTGAAGGTAATTGTTTTGTAGAGCAATAATCCTCAGAAGCAAAGTTTATAGAGAGCTATTCAAAAGTGTCTCTCTTGTGCATGACTTGATTGGCTACCCAAGTCTTGAAAATAGAAAGGAACGATTTTGTATGAGAAATAAACTTGAATTTGAGAGTACGACTTGTAAGTGAAACAATACCTTAGCGGGCAGCTGGTCATTTTGATTTGTTGGCCATCCCGAGGCCGGTAACACAACAGAACTCTACATTGTTAATCCAAAAGTTAATGCAAGTGAATGACTAGCAGAACTCTACATTTTGATTTGTTGGCCATCCCGAGCCCGGTAACACAATAGAACTCTACCTCGGTGATTCTTCTGAGCGAAACAAATACACTGGAAAGAGGAAGCAGTCGCCGACCACCGGTAAGGTGAACCCGGAGGCACCGGGATGGACAAGAAGGTATACGTGCAATCACTACTGTTATTAATTGCAAATTAGTAGGATTTTTTGTGTGCCCATTATTAGATATGTTTGAGTGGCATTCGTACTGAAGGCACCTAAAAATTGTTGCCCATTGTGCTTAATTAACCTGTATAGCCTTGATTCGATGAGCTAGGAACAAAAAAGAAGTCTTGCCCATCCCCTGTTGGCATTGTACATAAGTTCAAGGCATCTGAAAAAACAGTGCATTTAATTTCAGGTTATGAATTGGGCGTGCCCCTCCGGATAGAGCACCCTGTGCTGGTAGAGTCACTCCTTTAGAGGAAACAATAAGGAGATGCGCTGATAAACCGCCAGACAATGTAAGAAAGCCAGAGATTTGTATGAGTTTTGATTCCCTTGGAGAAGCGTACGATTTCTATAACTTGTATTCTTGGGAGGTTGAATTTGGTATAAAATATGGCAAGAGCCGTTTGAACGTCGAGCGGACAAAGTGTTTGCAAGAGATCGTCTGTGGATGCTCGGTCAGCACTTAAAACCTTTTGAAATTATCTTTGACATTATCTTCATAATTATTGCACTGGAATTCATATTTAAATAGCTGATGGAGTGGAAAAAAATTGCAGGGAAAACCAGAGCAACAGAATAGCCGGTCTTGCCGCTGCGAGTGCCCTGCAATGACACAGGAGGCAAGAGAAAGGAGTCCCCGACTCAGTCCGTGGAATCATCCGAGAAAGTGAACCCAGAGGCACCAGGATGGACTAAGAGGTGAGATTGACTCTGCAATTTACATGCCTATGTCGATGGAGATGTCTGAAATTGTGCTTACTATTATCGATTGGCTGGCCTCTTAGAACCTGATGCGATGGCAACAAATTAATTTGTGGTGTTTGATCGCTAATTCGTGGTGAGGCTGTAAATGCTGATCCATGTGTCACTGATAATATGGTCTGTTTGTACATAAAATCATGACACAAATCAAGAAATGTGATACCTTGCAAGAAAAACGAGATGAAAATTGACTGACAAATTTATTTGTCTATGTTGTTGCACATATCTGAAGCTGTGCTTAGTAGTGTTAATTGGCTGACCTCTCAAAGTCTCAGGCTGTAGCAAATGAATAAATTTCTGCTGCTGGTCACTGTCTGATGATGTAGTTGTAAAATGCAATGCTGATCCATTTTTCGCAGATAGCATTGTCTGTTCTTAGGTGGATTTTGTCACTAATCAGAAAAATGGAATGAAACCATGCTAAACAAACAGATGTTGCTACCAAGTGAGCAGAGTCAAAAAAAACTTGGATTTCTTTTTTGCAGGTTGAGAGTTGGCCGTGCACCCCCTGATAGACACCGTGCGTTGGCAGAGTTACTCCATTCGAAGAAACAATCAGGAGGTACGTTGATAAGCCATCAGACAATGTGGTCAAGCCAGAAACTGGAATGAGTTTTGACTCTCAGGGAACGTATGATTTCTACAATCTTTATTCATGGGAGCTCGGATTTGGTATAAGATATGGCAAGAGCGATCTGAATGTCGAGCTGACGAAAGGTATGCAGGAAATTGTGTGTGGATGCTCAGTGAGTACACATAAGACAACACTTGTTTTCTTGTAATTTTCTTGTTCATTGGCTACGCGGCTATCTTAACTGCAGCTGATAACTTCCTTTTGCAGGGGAGGCCTGCGCAGCAAAACAGCCGGTCTTGCCGGTGCGAATGCCCTGCAATGTTTTCGAGGATGGGGCTTACTAGGTCGAGGAAATTGAAAGGAAGAAGAAGTACATTGCAAGACACAAAAATGCCGACAACCGTGGGAAGTGGAGCAAGGTTGTTTATGAGGTGACCATGTTGGACGATGGCGAGTGGTTCGAGTGTGAATGCGGGCATTTCGCTCACATGGGAATGCTGTGCTGCCATGCTTTCAAGGTATTTTGGGATCACAATGTTGGTCGTTGCTCATCTGTCCGTGAAAAATAATGTTTCATTTTGCTTGTTTCAGGTGATAGATATGTTGGCGTGACGCAGATACCGAAGCGACACATCCTCAAGAGATGGACGAAAAATGCTAGGGACATCCTGGCCCAGCACCTTGCTCACTTCCAAAGAGACCAAGCCATGAACCGATCTTTCATCTGTCGGAGCTCGATCCTTTAACTAGATGCCATGCATGGAGCTGGTTAGGTTTGGGGATTAATCCGTCGTAACGTATGCGCTCGTGCTGGGTCAGATAAAGGATATAATTGTGGAGGCATCACCGCTAGCTGAAAAGCCCGAAACAAGAGATGTGCTTGGCTATGAGGAGAGACAAGCTGTTGAGGCGAATCGCAACCACATTGCATTGGCGGGCACAAACGTCAACATTTGAGGGAGAGATGGTTGACAACGAGAACAGTGTGACCCTTTCTGGTAACTGGGTGCACTTGCTGACTGTCGGCTCCGAGCAACAAACCTGGTTCCCATGCTCAAGTAGGGAGAAGGCATCATATGAAGGACTGAGTAAAAGGACAAGGTTCTGCAGCATCTGCAAATTGCTAGGTCATAAGAAGACTACCTGCCCTGAGGGAGGTGACATGCTAAACGGCCTCGCAAACCTGCAAGCTGCAAGAATTGTGGCATCGCTGGACACGGTCGCACTACGTGCGCCATGCTGCTGGGTGTTGCTGCATCTTAAGAGTTCTGACAGTCATGTACGATAACTCTGAATTTCAAATTTGAAGGATTTTCTAGTGTGTGATTTCTGCATGGACATGACGCTTGTTCCTCCCTGAGTATAAGCTATGTATGTCAAACGATGCTGAACTATGTGGAGTGGTAAAATTTTGTTTCGGCACCATTGATGTCGCTTGAGACAAATATGATTTAAAAAAAAATTGCACTAAGGCACCGATTGGATTGAGTTTTCCATCAAAATACCTCCATAAGAAAAAGTCAGGTGAGTTGGTTCCAAGTGCTTGGTTCGTCGTCGTATTGGGTCTGTATTATTTACGCTGGTATTCCTGTTACGTTCGTATGCGACAGGTTTAAGATACACGCTTCTACACATCGTTTCTTTTCCGGGCGGAAATCTTCTGTGGCCGGTATTACATGCCTGTAAACTAAATCCGGCAGTATCCTGTTACAGGGAAGCAGGGTCTTACTATGTTTTGAAACTGTCCCTGGGCGGGTGCTCCGATTACTTATCTACCGGCTGGGCCGGTAGATGGTCGTTAGGTGAACGTCAAGCCGGAATGGCTCAGGCACAAAAAAGGGGCTGATCCATCCGACTGCATCCTGTACCGGAACGGCAGAGTTGTTGGGTCGCATATTAATGAGCGGGTTCCAGCCTGGAATACATCTACAATACGGCTGCCATGTACAGACCAAAATACATTAAACACGTGGATCCCGAGGACAGCGGGCAGACGAGACAACAGGCTGAGCTGTGCTCATGATCAGAAGCGAATTTTCGTAACCCTTTGACTTTGTGGCCCTAAATTTGTGAAACGTCCAACTGTCCAAGTAAGTGAATTGACCT
The DNA here is from genome assembly GCF_002575655.3 of Aegilops tauschii subsp. strangulata. Taxonomy (NCBI): domain Eukaryota; kingdom Viridiplantae; phylum Streptophyta; class Magnoliopsida; order Poales; family Poaceae; genus Aegilops; species Aegilops tauschii. Next base: position 395,935,540 of record NC_053035.3, read on the forward strand.
AGAATGGAACATCTCCTTGGTGTTTGCCTCGTAGTAGCACCAAAGCGTAGTGCCCTAAAAAGAGTATTAAAGCGTAGTTCGATTCCATTTTGCAAGCTCCGGAAGACGAGTTGTCTGTTTCAACCGGTTTCTGGACGAATCTCGTAGAAACGTGTCTGTGGGCTGTGGCATGTGTAACCAAGGCATAGTTCATTTTCGTTGCCTCGAATTTCCACACTCTTCTCTGAATTATTCGGCCACTGGTTCCATATTTGGGAGAAGGGGCATCAGATTCCTTCGACCACTTGTTGCCCGACTGCTCTCCACGGTGATCCCTGGAGTCCGGCCGGGACGGTCCAAAACTGCAAGGGCCCGCGACTAGGCCCCTGGGCCTCCGCCGGATCAAAAATCCCGTCAAATCACAGCCGTCCAGCGCGCCCTGCCGCTTTCCTCCCTTACCACGGCGGCGGCGGCGGCGGCGGGAGGCGAGTGGAGACGAAACCCCGCCCGTTTCTTCCTCGCAACTCGCAGCCGTCGCTGAACCTGTACTCCACTCCGCTCCGATCCCACCTCCGAGGCGCGGCTTGCAGTGTGATCTCACTTTGCGTGCGCTTGAGAGGGGTCCGTCGTCGTCTCGTCGGCTGCGGTGCGATAGGCCGGAGGGAATGGCGGCGGGAGGTAGCGCGGAGGGCGAGGAGCTCTTCCTCCTCCGCTCGGCCGAGGAAGGGGAAGGGGAAGGGGACGGGTTGTGCGTGGGGGAGCGCCCCTGGCGGCTCAACTTCGACGGCTTCCGGCGCCAGGGGCCGCAGCAGGAGAATCCGCCGTCCCGCGGCCTCCAGGACTGCCTCGGCGTGCTAGGTCTGCCTCGTCCGTCTCTTTCAAGTCATGCCTGATACTCTATCTGGGTGTCTCTGCTCTGTGACTTGGATGGTTTGATCTGGACTTCTCGGTTTCGCCTTTAACTGAATCAGTTCAGGACTTAGCGACTTGTCCTATCCTCTAAATTTTGTTTTGTTAATTAGCTGGACTGCAGGGTATCAATACTAAATTAGTACAGTCCATTCTTGTATAAAATACTTAAAATAATCAGGGAATGGGGTATGCATGTTTGTACTTATATGGATGTGGGCATGTGGCATCATGGTTCTGTTTGAAATGATTGTGCGGCTTATACTACAACTGGTTATTGCAAATTTAATTCTTATTCGAGTAACAGGTAGATGATGAGTATTGCACTGCCTATAGGAGTGAAAGGGAACTTCTGTTACTTCATATATAATGTCCGATTTGCAAATGGAGGTGGAATTTATCATCTCAGAGTTCAAAGTATTCATTCTTCATACCAGTGTTGAGTTCTTCTTTGAATTGTTGCTAGGAACTTAGAATATACTCCCTCCGTACATCCATTTGAGCGACAAGTAATTCGGGACGGAGGGAGTATGTATAAGTGGTGTGACCAAATTGGGTCCATTGTTGTGGATTTCTGTTGAACTCAGTATTGCCTAATTGTATGAACCTTATTGTCGGAATCTGATATCCAAATTTGCAATGTATAACTATTTTTACAGCTCAAGGACCTGGAGATGTTGTGGCTGAATACTACCAACAACAGTTGGAGATGTTGGAAGGTTTCAATGAAATGGATACTCTGACAGACCGTGGTTGCCTTCCTGGATTATCCAAGGTTTGTAACATGAAATAAACCTTCTTTGCAGATAGATTGTACAGAACTTTTATATCAAACTGAAGCAATTCCTTTGTACCTGCATTTTATCCTACATGCAGGAAGAACGTGAGAAAATTGCCCGGAGTGAGACATTAGCCATCCGATTATCTAACATAGCAAACATGGTTCTTTTTGCTGCAAAAGTTTATGCCTCAATAAGGAGTGGCTCCCTAGCTATTATTGCTTCAACACTGGACTCTCTACTTGACTTGTTGTCCGGGTTTATTTTGTGGTTTACTGCCTTTTCAATGCAAACACCAAACCCATACAGGTACCCAATTGGTAAAAGGCGCATGCAACCTTTGGTGAGTTTTCATTTGGCCTTTTTGTTCATACTTTTGTTGATCCATTTGATTTTTCGCATAATCGCTACATTTTCCTGCACTCTTGGTTTTCAATATTCCTTCAGTACAAGTCAATATGAGCATTACTCAACTGAGCCTTGAGTACAAAATGAATAGAAGTAAGTAACTGTGACCTCTTTTGTTTTCCTCGAGAACTAAGACTTGGGCTCAATAATGCTCATTTATCCTGTTATGTGAACCAAGCAACTTCAAATGGCGATTATATCAGGCAACATTGCCAAAAATGGGCACCCCTGCAGAGTATTCTTATGCTTAATCCTTGGAACTGCAGACAGAACAATATTGGGTAGCACTGTCCATCTATCATATGACTAAAATTAAGGATCAATCAGAATTCATGACCTTAAAATCTTTCGTCTTGTATTGGTACTCCATAGAGTGATTGCTATTTTTGTTATTTCCCTGTTCTTGTTGATAACTTACCACTATCTGTTATGTAGGGAATACTTGTTTTTGCATCTGTTATGGCAACACTCGGTCTTCAAATTATTCTAGAATCCACACGCTCATTGTTGTCATCTAATGTAAGTCCTTCTCTTATCGTGTTTCCTGTTCTGTGAGTTTCCCTGCTCTATGTTTGGCTGATTGTTGAACATAGTTAAGTATTTGCATTTGAGTTGGCTCTTTATTCTTTAGTCTTGTAACTAGAATCACACCCTTGTAAGTAATACCCTAAAAAAGGAGAATCACACCCTTGGAACTAATACCGCAACTTACACAGTAAATCAACTAATCTTAGAGATAAATCAAGCTGCAAAGTGTCTCAAGCAAATGAGATAATTGATTAATTGTAATCCAGCGCAATGACAATCAGTGCCTAATTTTGTTTATGCTGTACTTCAGGGAGCTGAATTCCGCTTGACAAAAGAACAGGAAATGTGGGTTGTGAATATTATGCTGGCAGTGACGCTGGTGAAGCTTCTGCTGGTTATATATTGCCGCTCATTCACCAATGAAATTGTGAAGGCATATGCACAGGATCACTTTTTTGATGTCATCACCAACATTATTGGGCTTGTGGCTGCACTTCTTGCTAATTATTTTGAAGGCTGGATTGACCCAGTTGGTGCCATCATTGTAAGTGCAAAAACGCCATTTCAGTTTTTCTTGTGCAGTAGAACTATAAAGTATTTGAGTCTTCTATCAGTTTGGCTGCACAAGACATGGACGACGATGCGCTGTTCTGCATTTATCTGAAAATTGTAGAGTAGTAGCTGTAATAGTAACACACATATTCTGAAAGCATTTTTCTCTCTCTCTTCTGCTTTGCAGCTAGCGATCTACACAATCAGGACATGGTCCATGACGGTGCTGGAGAACGTGCACTCCCTGGTCGGCCAATCGGCCTCACCGGAGTTCCTCCAGAAGCTCACCTACCTGTGCTGGAACCATCACAAGGCCGTGAGGCACATCGACACGGTGCGGGCGTACACGTTCGGCTCTCACTACTTCGTCGAGGTCGACATCGTCCTGCCGTGCGACATGCCCCTGCAGGAGGCGCACGACATCGGCGAGGCCCTGCAGGAGAAGCTGGAGAGCCTGCCCGAGATCGAGCGCGCCTTCGTCCACCTCGACTACGAGTTCACCCACCAGCCCGAGCACGCCCGGTCCTACGACACATAACATAGCCTGAACCCAGCGGCGGCGCCGTTCGTGGAACTTCAGAGACAGAGAGTCTGAGCTGAAACTGTTGAAGTCGGCACAGTTTCAGAAATCTGGGTGTCAAACCTGTCCACTCGCAGATTCAGTTGTGCAGTTTGATTTTTGTTACTGTTTTGATCTGATCTCGCTGGAAGGGAAGCATATGGTCTCCTTGTCACGACTGACCAGTCAAGAGTGCGACCTGTGTAAACGCCTCCATGCGGCCTGCGTTGCCATTAATGCACTGGCTAGGAGTAGTAGAGTAGCACTGTAGCCAGAACGAGACCAGTGGCGTCGCGCTCACAGGAATCTTGGCGCACGCCTCGTATATGGAGGCGTACGTACGCCCAGTGGCGGAGCTAGGATCAAGCCACGACCCGGGAAAGCCCCAGGCCAATCACTTGGTACAGTATTAAACAGTGTAAAATCTGCTACAGTAAACAAAGGAGCCAAGCCTCACGACCCAGGCCGCCGCCCGGGCAGCCTGGGGCTTGTCTCCGCCACTGCGTACGCCGTAGATGTCCAGCTCAGCCCACGCCAGGAAAGAAAGTGAAACGACCACTGGAACAAGCCAAGAAAAGCAGGCAGCAGTATCTATCGACAGTCTTTCCCATTCCTGTACGCTTACGTGGACTGGCGATTTTATAAGATGCCCATGAACAGTTAATCTCCAGTCTATATAAAATTATATCAACATCTGGAACACCAAATATTTGTTTCATATGACATTATATATATTTGATATTGTTGATCTTATCAGATTTTTCTATATATTTGGTCAAACTTAAAAAGTTTGACTTGGGACGATCCCGTAACTTCGATTGTTTTCCTTACATGTTTTCTCCCTGAAAAAAATGAAAGTACGTTGTATACACTGGTACTCTTCTCAAAATGTAATTTTGACCATTAATTTCCTATAATAATATTATTATAAACATAACAAATTGTTATATCACAAAATTGTTTTCAGATACAAAGTTACGCATATGATTTCCCACATCCAATTGAAACATTTCAAAAATACAAGTGGCCAGATATTTTAAAAGTTTCTCATCCTTTTAATGGCCAGATACTCATTTCTTCTTGTTGCATTTGATGATGGGGACGTAAAGTGAATATATATTTGGATGTCATGAACATTATCACATATGTGCATTTAGATGATAGAGACGTAAACAATGAAAACATAACTGAAAGTCATGGCACGTATTTGAATATCAGATGAAAGTTCAAGAACAATTCAAGAAAGCATTTTTTAAAACTAAGAAATAGTAGAAACAAGTACAGAAAATGGTTTTGCAGAAACAGAAATATATAAAATATTTTCCCAGTAAAGATTTACTAGAATAATCAGACAAAAATTAACAATAGACATTGGAACAAAATATTGGTTAAATAATAAGATTTTTATTTTTAAATTAGGGAATACAACAACAAAATATGTCTCATTACAAAATCCGTAGGTTAAATATGTCTCGTTATTATGCATTAGTGAAGTCTCAAAATATTTCATAGCTTTAGTGAAAAATAATATATTACATTATCCTATGGTATTTTTTGCATAACCCACATATTTTCTAATAGCATTTCAACAAAGATATGGCACTTATGTGTATATTAGATAATACCTCACGAAAAACAGGTTATAAAATAAGGAATAAGAAAAATATGAAAACAATTATGTATAGAAAAGCTAGAAATATTCAAAATAGTTTTCCACTAAATACTTTAGAATAACAACCATACCAAATATATTAGAAATTTGAAGAAGCTACTGGTGATATAACATAAAGTTTCTACGAAAAAAATCATAATTTTAAAATTAATTTTAACTTTAATACAATGTTTAATTTGAATGGACCGTCTGGTTAATTTTTTTCTTGTTCTTATGCATTGTCCTAAAAAATTAACAATTTTACTAAAATATCCTATAGTTCTTTCTCCCTTTTACCACATGTTCACTAATAAGTTTTCAACCAAGTACTGGCAAAAAAAAAACAAGTACTGGCACTTATGTGTATAAGTTGAAGAAAAATTCACTACGACAGGTTTGTAAACTAACAAACACGAGAAAAAAATAAATAGAAGAATAACTAGAAAATAAATAATATAATTTTATGAAGAAAATGTTGGAAATAATCAAAATTTATTATTTAATACGCAAATAAATTTTTATAAAATTATTAATTTTAACTTCACCGAATTCCTGGGCTACATATTTCTCATTTTTATAAATTAGTAAAGTTCTGGATGTTTAACAACCTTACAAAAATATTATGTTAATTTATTATATATTTGTTCCCGTTTACCGACATATTTCTATAACTTATGTGTAACAGATTTTAGTTCCAGAAAATTCAACAAAACATATTTTAACACTAAGAAATACTCGAAAGCAAATATAAAAAACTTATATATAGAAAATTAGAAATGTATTAAAATAATTTTGCAGTAAATATTTACAAGAGCAAGGATTCGAAATATAAACTAGGATATTTACGTAAATAGCATGAAATTTATGAAAATCAAGGTTATTTGCAAAAAAGAAGCTTACCTAAAATGGAGATAAGAAATGCAGAATAATTCATTTTAACTTTACTAAATTATTTAGTTAAATATTCTTGGTGTTATGCATTGTAAAGTTACAAATATTTATTAACTTTAGTAGAAAATACGTTAATTCATCATATATTTTTTCTCCATTTACCCGCATATTTTGTAATAACTTTTCAAAAATATCCAAACGTATGAAAGCATTGCCCTGCAACCGTACTGGAGCAATGGAATCTTTGATATCTTTGTCACCTGAGAGACCAATAATGTTTGATAGCAGAGTTGACAGAGCAAACTTGATTTTGGAATAGTCAAGATACACACAATCATATGAGAACCAGGGCATGGACAATCCAAAATTTCATCTTACTCTTTTGGTAATATTATGTTAACATGCGATTGTTTTTTGCTTGATTAATTAGCTTATGGATCATTAGCTATTTTCAATAATAAGATTAGTTATATTAGAGGAATACCCAGCTAGATATCAATTTTATTTTAAACTAATAATGAAGTAGCGATAATTCCGGTTACGGCATAAAAAGAGTGACGTGCACCTTCTAACCCATAGTCATGTCACATTTGCTAATGTCAGACGGAGAACGTATGTCAACTGTGCACGAAGATTCAGCGCAAATGTTCTGCATGCCTGCTCTCGTCTCTTAGGGCTGGCTCTTCGTTTAAAGACAATTAAGAGACAGTTCATTCTCTATATATGCAGCCTATCTTTTTCCGTTTCTTACTCTGAATCATGTGGAGAATAACCTTTTTGTATATATTTTTCGAACCATGACAAAAAATAAATAAATGATCGATCGGCGTGTAGACGCCACCACTGGCGCATATACTCTTACTCGTTGCCACGTGGTCGCGAAAGGATCAGCAGTGATAAGATTAGAGCTGGCACCTGAAGACCCGGGGCCGTACGTAGGGTCCTCTTGAATACATGCAGTGATTTGTATATGTACACGTCCACACAAACACTAAAATGCTTGCTTGCCAGTCCTTGTAGTCGATCGTACTGCATGCATGCATGGTTTCAAGCTACCGGTCTGTTATGAGCTAGGTGCAATTAATAAATTCGATCCTCCTAGACATAATGGATCCAATTAACGGAAGACATGATATTCATACAATTAATTAGCTGGAAGGTGATGCATGCGCATGAGCTTGGACATAAGCAGCAGCCTTCTAGCCCTCGTCGTCGTCGGAGGTCTTGGAGGCAGCCGCGTCGGAGAGCATCTTCTGGATCCGCTCCATCGTCGCCGCCTCGATGTTCCGCTCCACGCGGTCCCTGTTGTAAGACTCGAAGAACTCCTTGTTCTCCTTCTCCAGCTCTTTCCACACTGCCAGTAAGGTCCATTTTAAGTGATCACACCTCTTACATCGTCTTACATATATTCACATGAAATGACATAAGAAGTGGAGCACTATTCTAGCTAGCTAGTGTAATCTACCCGCCGGCAAAAGATTGTGCAGACAGTAAATAAACGTGGTCTGCGAAGAATCAAGTCAATTTGAGCTGAAGCTGCTAGCATGCAGATATTTCCTTTTATGCGTCTAAATATGATAGCATCATAGCATGAAGACCTAATTAGGCAGGACGTATGTGCTTTGCCCAAACGGCTGGGGCGCACAACCTCCTTTGTCTAAAAATACACCCCATACTATATGCTTTCGCGGTACTTGCATGCAGTAAGGAAGATATACCAGTGGCAGTGACGACCGGGTTGATCTTGGCATGCTTCTCCAGGGCCTCCATGCACCCCTCCTTGTTGAGGTTGAAGCAAATGCACTTCTCTATCAGATGGTGCACCTGGAATCAATCAATTAATGGCAACGCACAAAGATTCTAATTACAACCTAGGTAGCATCACCTGATGGACATACACGCACATCCGATCTATGGGCGCTTATATAGAAATAATAAACGCTAGCTACACATACCATTCTGATGTAGGAAGCCGAGGATGAGTCGCCCATGGCGGATGAACTTGGAAGGCAGGTGCCGTGCTGACGCCGAGTAGAACCAACGGGATAGACTGATAGAGTGGTAGCTGTGGGCGCAACGAAGGCTGGCGATGAGGTAGAAATAGGGGAGGCGGGGGAGGGGGACGTGGAAGGGTTGGCACGTGGGCGCCGCCTCCCCATTGGCGGAGAGGTGGACGGGCAGATTTTTCCGGGCCCGCGCCTCGCTCTCGCCTGCTCTTCTGTGGCTGGAGAGTGTGGGCGAATGGCGCCGATCGGCCGGGCGACCCCGGCCGGCTATGGCGCTAAGAACTAATTGTTGCTTCACCGTTTCTTCCTTGGCGTCTAGCCTGCGGCTCCTGTGCTCGTGGTCTTTTTACTTGGATAGAAATTAACGGCTGGTATGTCATTTCTTCCTCTCTTTTCTCTCTCTCAAAACTGTGTGAAAATTTGAGGTTTGACAGGGCTCGTCCTCTAACTTTCATCGTGTCTATTAGACCTACGTGTGTTTCTAAAGGGAAGGAGCTGAGTTGACTTCCGAGACAACACAAAGGTCGACGTATGGTGCTAATGAACTTCCACGTGCCATTGCCGACACACGCCCCATGTTACTTACTTGGACTTAATTTGGTTCAGAGATGAGTTCTTTTTCTTTTCTTTTTTGTGAGGAGACCTGAGTTCATTTATCACAAGAAAAAAACTCTAATCATCTATCTATTCCACTGGTGCTTTTGTTGGAGTCTACCGTGAAATTTTCCTTTCTAGCAACCAGCAGCCAGCAGCCAGCAGGAGCGAGGAGCTCCGCATTTTCCTTGGATAGTTGAATCCGGCCTTTCTTGGTCGTTTGGAAAAAGGAGCCCCACATCTTCATTACTAAGGAATTAAGCAAAAACTAGATAAAAATCATATGCTAAAAGTACAAACCAAGCAGAGTATGACGAAAGAAAAAATGGGCCAAAGCGGTACAAACATACTATTAGACAAAAACGCGCTGCCAATACACATATAGACAACAGAAATAGGAGCCAAGCCACGCGCTCCTCCGCAAGCAGACTCATGTGCATCAACCCCTACATACATAGCTATGTCTAGCATCGACCCCCACTATGAGAAGAAGAGAAGACACGGCCGATCAAGAGAAGCACCCTAGGTACGCCACTATAGCAAAACATAAGGGTTGCAAAACCCCGACCCCACCTTACACCACTGATGAAGTACCCATAGCACCGACATGACACTGCGCCCCCTACCAAGCAGGCTAGATTGGCATGGCCCGTGCCACATAGCAAAAGAGAATCCCAGTACATGCAACCGATTAGAAGTCGCACCACCACATACCAACCGTGCACCGCACCACAACTGCCGCAAGGAAATAAAAAGAAGGTGCATGAGCTGATCTAGGTCATTCAAGGTGGGATGAAGATGTATATTTGCTTCTTTATTACTATGAGATATGCTATTAAGCTGTTTCATGTACATTCTAGAGAGAGGAAAAAATCTTGTAAGTAGACAAGTCATATGATAGTTACTCTCCAGGTGCAAATCTTGTAAGTAGACAAGTCATATGATATTACTATGAGTAGTACGAGAGTGGCGTTTTGGCACATGGGAGCGCGTGCTCTTGGTTTTTAAAATGTGTTTTAACATATTTTGAAATGTCAAAAAAATCCAAACAAAATTTTGGCATGTACATCTCGATATTGTACATGCTCACAAAATCGTTTTGTGAAAAAATGACAAGTTATGTGTCGCGTGTAAAAAAGACAAAATCCGATGTTAAAAAGTGCTTTTCACAAGACATCCTTTTGTCTTTTTTACACAAGCCACAAAAAATAACGCTCCGAAACTTGAGGTGCACACATATAATGTCGAGATGTATACGCCGAATTTTTGTATGAAATTTTTTCACACTTTGAAATATTATTCAAAAAAGATTAATTCATTTGGTTGAACCAAGGGCCAGAGGGTGACAGAATTGCATTGTAAAGACCGCACTTTTTTCTGATAGCATGATTGGATGTTGCGTGGTTGCAGACCACAAGCGTACTACAGATTCGGAAACCGCAGAAGAACCGACCTAGCTATCTCCGGAAGGAGGAAACTATCTCGTGCATGTAGATAACATGGCCCACCGCGCAGTGACCAAAGATCAAGTCCCATAAGATCGCGTGGTGGCCCACCTAACCAAAATGTAGCCAACCGCTGCCCAGAAACAGATCCCGGATCTATGGAAGGCCCCGGGAACGGACACACACGTACGTAGCAAAAAAAGAAGGAAGCCCAAAAGGAAAACGAAGAATTTTGCAAAATAAAAAAAAGTGTGACCTAAAATGTTCACTCCCATGATGGATCCGACTATTCTACGATCTATACTACTACAAGTGTGCAACGATCTGCATGATATAGAGTGGCAATGCATGCCTGTCCTCGTCGGGTAGGCGTTAATTGCACCAGATACAAAAAGCCTTAAATGCACTGAGGTTGACCATGAACAGCCCGTGGATAACGTCCAGGCATGCATGAACTCGTAGGAAGGCGCAACAACCATGGGTGGGATGGGATGCATAGTGCATCAGGCATGTAGCGATGGAGCTATACCCAGTATGTTAATACGTATTGATAGCCAGGCAGTTGAATCAAGCTCTGCCTTGTAATAGTTCCTCCCATATTTGTCCCCTAATCCTAGGAGCCTAGGGTAAACTCCCCCCTCTAGGCTTCATCGGCGGCTGGTGGAGGGGAGGGGAATCCTGTCACGTGCCTCCGCTTCGGTTAATAATTTAGGTTAGAGTTTTTAGTCCCTGCAGGTGCGGCGGTCGGGCGGATAGCGACACTTCTTCTTCGAGTTTGTTTTTGGGCTCGGATCCTTCTTGAGTTCGTCCATCTGAACATAGTCAACGGAGCTCCGATGTAGACTCCTGTCATCTCTTTGGGGTGGCGAGGTTAGGGTTTCTCTCATGTGATGAGATTTGGTGGCAGGTGCTTCAGGTCTATGCAAGGGTTCAGTTGCGGTTCCAGTGTGCTGGTCCTTAGAGGCACGTGCACAAGGACTTCCCGGTTCTGATCAACAAGATCAAGCCGGCTCCGGTAGGGGAGCGGCGTGACAGTAGTGGTTGTTCGGTGGTCTCCGAATTTCATGTAATTTTTATTATGGTTGAGATGCTCTATACGATGAACTTTTACAACAGATCTGATCGTTTTCGAAAAAAAATCTGCCTTGTAATAACCGCTCGAAATGTGTGGTTAGCTATCTTAAAAGAAAATTACCCGCAAAAGAAAGCTATCTTAAAAAATATGCCTTGTAATTAAATGTTCAACGGACTAGGTGAAAGTGAAACTACTCTGTACATTTGTAAATATTTCATTTAATTTATAAAATTATAGTACAATCTTAGAAGGATCGGTCTAGCGTTTTCGGGTAGAAAAACGGAATAGGTGAAACGAGGCGGACCGACATGAATATTCTGCCTGCGTTCACGAAAGGGGGATAGGGTAATCCACACTTCCGTCAGCAGCAGGAAGTATCTCCTGATTGCTCACGCGTGACATGGCACAAACTGATTGGCCTCCTGAATTGCATGCGGGGAGGGCAAATAATAATTGGCCTGCGACACACAGGGACAATGCAGCAGGTACTACAGTCGTACCGTACGTACTGACCGCTGGCTGCTACAAAATGGGCGCGCCTATAGTTGGCCGGTTCCACCCACTCATTCGATTCACACCACCAATATGCATGGCCGGACCGGGAAACGATTACCACGAGCTGTACCCTCTCGATCGTTTTGGCAATTAGTACGCCAACAGTGTTACCCTAAGTACATGTTTAGTCAAAGCCGCATAAGACCATGGAGGTGGGATCAATGTCAAGTTCCTAAATACTCGTATAAGTCATTTTAGAGATTCTAACATGAACTACATGCATACGGAGCAAAATGAGTGAATCTACACTTTAAAATATGTCTATATACATCCGCATGTAGTACGTATTGAAATCTCTAAAATGTCTTATATTTAGAAACGGAGGGAGTAGAAGTCAGTGGCAAATTTTGCAAGACAAAGTGAATCAGATGTAGTTGAGTGGAGCAGGAGGAGTGCTGATTTGTGCAGTCGGTTGTCTTCTTTCCCAATATCCTAGCAGAAACAAGTGTTTGGTGGAGGAGCAACAGTGTGCTGGACAATTTGCTGGAACACTCACAATGTTGCTCCGGTTTAGGCAGAAGTTTCCTGAAGATCCTGCAACGGTTGTGTTTAATCTATCTGGTCACATTTGGCATTTTATCCTGGACAATGTTGTACTCCTAGAAGGAACAAAGAGCGAAGAAGTTTCAAAGAGTGCGCAGAGATGCATGATCAAACTGGTGATCCCGAAGGCTCCGTCGAAGAGGATGATCATGCGGTGACGATTCCCCTACGGTGGCATTTCAGCATTATATGCTTGTTCTGTGGTTGATAATGCTCCCCTGATGCACTTTTGTTTCTGTGCTATCACATGCTGAGCTAGTGTTGGCTGTATTGTAGATATACGTGCGTAGAAACTAGGAACTGATATCACTTTACTTTCGGTTAAACTCATGCACCGGCGTTTTATCCCAAAGTCTAAACTATGGACAAGAGCATGCAATATAGTAGTATTTCATTAGTTGTGGCGTAATATAATCTAGGAGTGCTTCGAATTAGGTAGGGTCAGCTAATATCGCGTGTGTTTGCTATAATCTACGACCTGATTTCGAGTCAATTGCAAAAAACTACCACATTTGCGGCTAGGTTTGCAGAAAACCATCAAGTCGCTAATCTGTTGCAAAAAACACCGCAAATTCTCTAATCTTATTGCAAAAAGCACTGATCGGGTGATTTGGTCCGTTTGATCGCTTTCTGACAAGTGGGGCCAAATTTTAAGGAGCTGACTTGGCAAATAATTTACACACACACCCCTGAAATCTAAAACAAAACGCAATCAACCCCTCCCCCCAATGGCCGATTGCGCCTCCGCCCCTGCTCCGGACGACGGGAGGTCAACGGCAAGCTCGCATGGATGGGGGAGGGTGGCGGGCGGAGGATCGGACGAGGTGCCGGAGAGGGCAGCGCCTTCCGCCCCGCCATGGCCGTAGCCTTCCCCTGCTGCCGCCGCCCGCCATGCTCCGAGCCGGACGGCGCTGTCGAGGGGCGACGACCGGAGCTCAACCTACTCACCTCCCGCAGCATGCTCTCCGGCCTTCCCCTGCCGCCGCCGCCGCCCGCCACGCTCCGAGCCGGGACAGCTATGGGGGGGTGACGACCGGAGCTCCTCCCGCAGCATGCGGTCTGGCCTTCCCCTGTCGCCACCGCCGGCCACGCTCCGAGCCGGGGATGGCGTTGTGGAGGGGCGCGACCGGAGCTGAACCTCCCGCAGCCTGCCGTCCTGCAGCCGCCGCCGCAACCTCCTGATGCCTCCCTGCATTGCGTTGCTCTGGCAACCGCTGTCACGTCCTCGGATCTCCGACCTCCCTCGACCGCATGCTCCCTCTGCAGCTGTGGTCCATCAAGTAGCCCAAGGCCGACGCCACTGTGAGGGCACTGCTGCCGCCGCATGGATTGGTGGCGCCCGTCGACGAGCCTCGGGAGTCGGGACGCGCCGGCAACTAGATTATCGGGAGCAGTGGGGTTGCTCGGGAGCAGGGGATCGGTAGCAGGGGGGTTGATTGCGTTTTGTTTTAGATTTTAGGGGTGTGTGTGTAAATTATTTGCCAAGTCAGCTCCTTAAAATTTGGCCCCACTTGTCAGAAAGCGATCAAACGGACCAAATCACCCGATCAGTGCTTTTTGCAATAAGATTAGAGAATTTGCGGTGTTTTTTGTAACAGATTAGCGACTTGGTGGTTTTCTGCAAACCTAGCCGCAAATGTGGTAGTTGTTTGCAATTGACTCCCTGATTTCCAACAAATAACAAGAGCTAGTACTAGGCTACTAGCAGCTAGGCAAGAATCATGGAATGCTCGAATGGACTTTTCACCTGCTTGATACGATCGACGATACATGCATGCGCGTGATTCCCTCTGCACCCCAGCCCAGGGATACATGCATGAACAGGCTGACGCGTGAGATCGATCTCCTATTCTCATCGTCTACCTGATCCTATCCGATCCGTAGCATCCACCGTCCCCGAGCACGACGCACTGTGGATCACAAGTCGCCGATCGATTGATCGACCGGTGCCGCGGCTTGCTAGCTCCGAGGGGTCGACCGGCGCGCGCCAGACAAGGGACCTGAGGACATGCAGGAGTCCGGCCAAGAGCTAGCTACCTAGATTGTTTCGCTAAAGCTAGTGTACGGGTAGCGCGGTGACCTCCCGGCCACACGTCGGAGGCAAGATTATTCCACCCCGGCCAGTGGCTCTGGGTACGAGCAGCGCGTATCTAGCGGCACGCGCGCGTGCGTGGTGCAATGTACCTATACAATAGACTATACCTCACCTCTGGTATTGGGAGCTTGTCGTTAACCGGCGGTGCTACAAGGAATTAGGGTTGTTGCGCCTCGTTGAAACACATGTAAGATTGTTCCTACTTTTGCAGGTACATTGCTTTGAATCCAAGATTCAATAAATTATGAAGTAACTCTCACAACTCCTTCCATCCCATAATATAATATCTTTTTTACACTACACTAGTGTTAAAAACGCTCTTATATTATGAAACGGAGGGAGTAAGAATTATAATACTTTTTTCTGGAGACATCTCCTCCGCAACATCAATCTTTGCATGATGAAATATTTTAGTAAAGAGACTGCAATTGGATTGGAAAATCATTACTGTTACTTGTTTACGTGCACGACTTGATTACCGATAAAGATTTCTGAAATCCCCTTGAGTTGCCCATTCAAAAAGATTCCAACTCTACAAAAAATCAAACCAATAGCATAAAATCTCATCAGATCCGAATAATCAGCTCTATGAAGACATAGAGTTCTCTTTCTCCACGGCACCCCCACGAAAAAATGGAGTAATTATTCGAAAAAGACTATGATGACTGCTAGATGTCGACGAAGACTCTATAATTTCGAAGATCGGAGGCCCCCCCCACCTCCTAACGCTAAAACAACATCTAAAGAAGATGGGACAAAAAAAATTCCTTACGATGGCTGCTAGAATTCCTTCGTCTCCTTGCGAGAACGGGTTTCCTTTCTCCTCTTGTGCATAGCGTCGTGGAGCAACTTGTGTATGTAGTTTAGGATCAGGCATATATGCGGTGAGCAGTCTCCAAATCATTCAAATTATAGGTTGAGTATATAAGCAATTTTTCGATTAAATTAATCCAAAAATAAATCATGAGCATGATGTAAACAGTACTAAGCACAGAATGATATTTGATCATATAATCATGTGCTAGGCAGATAGTAGAAAAATCTACGCAAATAGCTAGTACTGCATACACGAAAATAAACAGGAGCGGGAAAAAAATGCGTTATACCCTCCAGTAGGTCAAGATGAAGCCGCGGCGACGGCGTCGGCGTCGGTCTCCTTGGCGGCCTTCTTGTCAGCAACGGCCTTCTTGGCAGCGAGTCGGTTAGCTTCGGTGGCGGTGGACATGGTGAGGACAAAGGCGACGTGGCCGTAGATGAAGTAGTGGATGTAGATGGATGACGGTGAGCAGTCGCGTAGGTGACGCTCCCCAAACACCTAATTGCCTCTCTCCTGTACATGATCTCAAGGGGCAGGGTTTCGGAGGCCTACTCTCCCGTACAGTCATGCACTCGATGGACGGGATGGGATCATCGGCAGCAGGAGCAGGGAGTGGAATGACGATGGGCAGTGCGCATGGAGGCAGAGCAGATGTGATGCGTTCTTCGTGGCGGCCAGAGTTCGCCGACACCTCCAATATATAGGCGTTGCCGGGTGGAGAAACATGGGCTGGACCCACGTTCAAGTCGGTAACGGCTCATGATCTGACGTCTCAGATCGTGGCTCGTCCGTTAAGAACTCTCCATTCCTGACCGGCAAAAAATAAGTGCAAGCGCACAAGTGACACAGGCCAGAGCTCGGTTCAACTCCTTCACGAAACACACGAGCGCGGGTGGCTGAGGAGGAGCGTGCGGAAATCACTTATCTTCTCAAGCTCCAATAGCATTTGGTGTGGAAGAAGAACACTTATAAAGAGGTCCAACTTTTTCTCCAAATTCGGGATGATACTAAACTTCCACCACTTTCCTTGCCATGACACCTATATGGACCCTTAGAGATTTTTCTGAAATTGTTGGATGAGCCTACAGCCCGCCCCATATTTCAACATTATATATGGCGATGCTGCTACATGGGAGCTCCTATCTGCCGCATGTGACGGCAAATACTAGCTTGATGCACAAACGAATAGCCACCTGGGCCTGCCCAACGGCGGGCCTCCGCTGTTCGAAATTCCAAAAATAAGTGTTGTTGTTGGGAGTCTAACACAAGACAATCCGCTCTAAGGAGCGGGAGCCTAGCCACCCCAACATAAAAAACTTTCATGATTAATAAGTAGCGCGACGTTCTAAGAGACAACATTAGATTTTAAATGTTTTTTGAAAATTCAAACGCGTTATTTTGTTGTTGAAAAACTAAATACTTATTGAAACAAGACCATTTTTCAACATTGTGAGCAAAATTTTGAAAACACGAAAAATCTTCAAAAAATTGGAACACATTTTCAAATTTTGAAAAAAGTGCACTGAAACTATGAACAATTTTTCAAAAACATGAACAAATTTTCAAACTCTGAAATTTTATGAAAAGAAAATAATTTTTGAAATTGCGATTGTTTTTTGAATAACATGAACAAAACTTTGAAACTTTGACTTCTTTTGAAAACGTGAACAAATTTCAATATTAGAACACTTTTAGAAAAGGAGAACAATTTTTGCAAACATGAATAAAATCAGGAATTTCTGAAAAAAATGAAAACGCGAACAAATTCTGAAAAATGAGATTTTTTGAAATTACGAACAAATTTTGAAAACATTATCAAAATTTTGAAACTTCAATTTTTCTAGAAGGCATGAACAAAATTTCAAAATTATGAACTTTTTGGGGAAACACGAACAATTTTTAAAACTTGAACAAAGTTTGGAATTTTTGAACAATTTTTGTAAAAAAAATGAACAAAATTTGAATATTGTTAACATTTTTGAACTTCATGATTATACGAAAAGCAAATAGAAAATATAAACTTGAAAAATATTAAAAAATGAAAAAAGAAACATAAAAAAGAAAAACGAAAAAAAGATATAAAGCCGAAAAATGAATGAAAGAAAAGGACCGAAAGAAAACCAAAAAACCGGTATAAAAAAATCTGGTTGAGGGAACCTTCTAAAAGGCTCCCAAAACTGGCTGCCTCTCTCTATGGGGAAGTGGGCCGGCCCAACTCTCGCGCTCCGGGGGATCGCCTGGGCGAATGCTCGACAGTTTGACTTAGCAAGCGTCAAATAGGATTTTCCCTGCTACTGCGAATTGAACCAGGCTAGTTAGCTCCAACAACAAAGCCGACCCGGTGCCTACTCTTTAAATAAGCTCTGATAATTGAGAGCAACTAGTTGAGGAGCACTCCTTCGGGAGCCACATAACGATAAGCGTCACTTGGCACATTCTCAGCCGCCCGCCACATGTCGCGCTCTGAACGCTCCCTCCTGATTTTTTTCGCACACGTTTTCGACTTTCTATACTTTTTTTTGCGATGTTTTGGTTTTTCATCGGTGTTCTTCTTTGCACAAAAAACACGTTTTTTTCCTTTCACGAGAGTCACGGGTTTGCTTCTGTGAGAGGCACGATTTTGCTTTTGTCAAAGTGACGGCCATGCCTCATGGAAACGAAAAAATATGTTTTCTGTTTTTCTTCCTTTTCGCGAGAGGCATGGTTGTGCTTTCGCGAGAGTCACGGCCGTGCCTCTCGGAAGCGAAAAAAACGCGTTTTCTGTTTTTTTTTCTTTCACAAGAGGCACGGTTTTGCTTCCGCAGACATGATTGTGCTTTCGCGAGAGTCACGGCCGTGCCTCTCGAAAACGAAAAAAACGCGTTTTCTGTTTTTTTCCTTCCGCAAGAGGTACGGTTGTGCTTTCGCGAGAGGCACGACCGTGCCTCTCGGAAACGAAAAAAATGTGTTTTTTGTTTTCTTTCCTTCCGCGACAGGCACGACTTTGCTTCCAAGAGAGGCATGGTTGTCATTTGCAAGAGGCACGGGCGTGTCTGTTTCGGAAAAGGAAAAAACCCGTGCTTTCGGTTCGGTTTTTTCGTCCGGTCTTTTTCATGAAAAAAAGTTCGTGAAAACCTATCAACATGGGATCTAGTTTTGAAAATCTCGACACGAGGAATCCAACGGTGAAAACGGTTCGAGAATTAGACGCACTGTTTAAGAGATAAAACATTTTGAATAAATGGATTTTTGAAAAAAGGGAAAACTCCCAGGTTGCGACAAGTGACGCACATGCAACGCGTCACTTGTCGCAACCTGGAAAGGTGGGAGTGATCTTTGCAATGAGTACTCATTAATTAGTGATTTCACTGATAATTGTGGCATTAATGAAAATGAGCAGAGAAGACAATAATAACAAAGAAATTGGATTTGCGTTTCTGAATTTTTGCACTCGCAGCCACGACACAGGGATACAATCTAAGAGCAACTCTAGCTGACCCCGCATCCGCCCCCGACCCGCAAAATAACCGCCAAAATGCAGGTACGGGCCGGAAAGCCTGCCCGACCAGACTCCGCATCCCGCCCCGGCTCGCAAAAATTTTTAGGGGGCGCGGCAAATTCCCGACCCCAACCCGGGAAAACACGGGTTTCCCCCTCGCGGCTGCGGTGCCCTGCATCACAGAGAAGCAGTTGGCGGGAGGGATATTTCAGCCCGCGCTCTTTTCCCCCTCCTTCCGCCGCCGCCCGCCCTTGCTTCCGCCCGCCCGCCGCCGGCGATTCCGGCCATATCTGCGGGCGGAATCGCTCCGCGGGGCCGCCCCACACCCTCCCGCGCCGAGCCGCTGCACCGCCCCTCCGGATCCGGCGAGAAGAGCCGCCCCCAGTCGCCGCCGCCGCTGGGATCGACCACCGCCGAGCGCACCACCCTCGTCGCCGCCCGGGATCACTCGCCACCGGTTAGTCCCTTTTTTGTGATTTTTGCGCGCTGTGTAGTAGATTGACGCGCCGGTGTGCGTGTACATGGAGTTGACCCCGTGCGAGAAGTTCTTGCTATCCGATTCGTCCGATTCGGACGACTCGAATGTGGAGACCATGCTTGCGATCTTTCGGCAGCAAACATTGGTCATGGCGCTTGCCGTGAAGGAGCATGAAGACGAGTACCGGAAGAGGAGGCGAGGATCTACTGTCGGGCGGTTGTGCATTCCGCGGAATCGCCATCTTGGAAACGAGATGTTGATGCAAGATTATTTTTCGGAGAATCCTACATATCCTGCACACCTCTTCCGCAGAAGATACCGAATGCGCCGATCCCTTTTTGTGAAAATTGTTGAAGCTTGCGAGGCAAATTGCCGGTATTTCACTCAAAGAAGGAATGCTGCGGGCTTAAAGGGATTTAGTGCATATCAAAAAATCTCCGCAGCTATGCGGGTGATTGCATATGGCGTTCCGGCTGACTATGCCGATGAGTATCTTCGCATTGGTGAAGATAGCACAATTGAGTCTGTGCGTAGATTTGCGAAAGTGATCGTCCGTGTCTTTGGTCCCGAGTATCTTTGGGCACCAAATGAAGATGACACAAAGAAATTGATGGCATCTAATGAGAGGAGAGGTTGGCCTGGGATGCTAGGTAGCATTGATTGTATGCATTGGAATTGGAAAAATTGCCCCAAGGCTTGGCAAGGAATGTATTGTGGCAAGTCTCGTGATGCAACAATTGTGCTAGAGGCCGTAGCATCCGAGGATTTATGGATTTGGCATTGCTTTTTTGGTATGCCCGGCACACTCAATGATATCAATGTGTTGCAACGCTCTCATTTGTTTGCTAGGCTTGCTAGTGGTGATGCTCCTGCTTGCAACTACACTATCAATGGGCATGAATACACAAAGGGGTACTATCTTGCAGATGGTATATATCCTTCTTGGTGCACTTTGTCAAGAGCATCAAAGAACCCAAAAAAAAAACAATGTGAATTTGCAAGGGTGCAAGAGGCAGCCCGAAAAGACATTGAAAGAGCATTCGGTGTTTTGCAATCTAGGTTTGCCATTGTCCGTGGTCCTGCTCGTTTTTGGGATAAGAAAACCCTGAAGAACATCATGACTTGCTGTGTTATCCTGCACAATATGATTCTTGAAGATGAGAGAGGAATGAACTTAGAATTCTTTTACGACAATGTGGGTAGCCGTGTCAAACTAGCTAGAGACCCAAACCGCATTAGAGCTTTTCTTCAAACATACAAGGAGATTGAAAATGCAGACACACACTTTCAGCTTCAGGAAGATCTCATTGAGCACCATTGGCAAAGGGCTGGACAGTGACTAATTTTTGTATTCATGACAAGTTTTGTATTGCATTATTTTAGGTTTGCTACGGTGATTTGAATAATTATTTGTAATGCGGATGATTATTATTTTATGTTTGATTTGAATAATTCAGTTTGTTTTCGATTGTTGAATTATGTTGGATTTGAGATTTGCGGGCTGATGATATGTGGGGATGCAGCGGCGTAAAGAGCAGAACCCGCATAGCCGATCCGTAAAAAAACATATTTCACGAATATACTTTTTTACGGATCCGTTTGGGGGTCTGCATCTATACCAGCCCGCGCTGGCCCATAAATGCTGTTTGCGCGAACTGCAAACACGTTTTGCGGGTTGACATTTTGTAGGGTCTACTAAAGTTGCTCTAAGACCACTGTGGCGCTTCGCTCTATGTACATAGAGCAAACATGTTACAACATCCGTCACAGGCTGAAAAGGGAAATGAAAATCTCGTCTTAGTCGGCACGAACCTGGGGCTGGAGGTTTTCGGGAGCGTCTGTGCCCACAATGAGACGAATACATTTGTTACATTTTGCTTGTTACATTTATTATATTTTTAAATATTGAATTAAAATATACATATTTCAAAAATAAATTTACTTAATTATTGAAAAGCATTCATCATGCTTGTACATGCAACACGGAAATTCATTCGTGCAACTTTTAGAGAATATTTGTGCCATACATAAAAAATGCCTGTGACATTTAAAAATATTCACACGTTTAAACACTTGTTGTGACATTTAAAGAAAATGTTGCAAGAATATAAAAATGTGTTAACATAGTTTTTAAAAGTCTTCATATAATTCAAAACAATTATCACATTTTAAAAATATTCAAGTGTTTCTAAAATATTTTTGTGGCAGTTTAAAAAATGTTGATGGAATGTAAAAATGTTTGTGTAATTTATATCATTCAAAGAAATATTCGGGATATTTCAAATAACATGTACTAACACTTGAGGGCTGGTGCGCCACCAGGTCAAAGTAGAGTCGACCGACGGCGGTGGACGACGCAAACCGATCATCGACCGGAAAATCAAAGAAAAATAACACTGATCAATTGACCGGTGAGAGAGAAAATACCCAATCAACGGATCAGAAGAAAGACCGTCTAGGGCAGTCGGTCAACACGACCGTCGAATGAACCCTAGGTACGGGCGGCGCGGCCCCCGGCGGCAGTCATAGAGACGACCGCCCCGGGGGCGGCACGCGGGGCGGAAACGGCTGGCGGCGGCTAGGGTTTGGATCGGTTAGGCTGATACTATGTTAGAAGGGATAGAGAGTGAGATTCGTGGAATCGTTGTTGTATTGCTTGAGCCTTGTGGGCATATATATAGGAATACATGATCATCTTGGAGTACAAGGCAAGGTGGAATAAATCCTACGCTATCCTACGTTTCTTAAATAACAATGATACTCAACATCACACTGCAGTCACAACGGTAGCAACACAGACGATAAGACCGGAGAAAAATTCCGAAAGCAAGCCGACGAACAACAAATGTTTCCAAGCTTTTATAAAATGCTTATGTCATTTATATACAAAATTCAGTATGGTTAAAGAAAGTTCACCATGTATTTAAAAAATGTTCAATGTGCATTTGACAATATGTTCAACATCTATTCTGGAAAAACGGTCAACATGTGTTTGGAAAATGTTTAATGTGTATTTGACAATTGTTCAACAGGTATTTGACTAAAAAGTTCAACACGTATTTGAAAAAATTTCAACATGTATCTAAAATATAATCACCATGTATAAGAAAATGTTCACCCTATATTCAAAAGATTCGACATCTATTTGAAAATATTAAAAAAAGCGAACGAAAAAACATTGACTAAACCAAGAAAACTGATGAAAACCAATACAGAGAACACGCAGAAAACGGCAAAAAAGGAGCGCAGAAGCTTACTTAACCGGTTCATACAAACCTCCTTTTTTTTAGAAGTATACAGACCGCCTAAAACCACTCTAGAAAGCGACAGGAATGCACCTTATTGGGCTGGCCTGGTAGTGAAGGGCGGAGGGGATGCGGTGTTCTGTCTCGCAGAGAGCGGGATATAATAGGGTGTTTCTTATTTGACCCATTCTGCATCAAATAGCCGTCCTTTTGTACGACGCTGGGGATTTAGGACGATCCATTAGCAGCTCCTTTTTTTGCGGGGTATTAGCAGCTCCTGTTACTCAAGTTTTAGGACATTCCATGTTTGTCTTGTTTCTTTTTCGGTTGTTTTTCTGTCAGGTTTCCTGTTTTTTGTTGTGTGTGTGTGTGTGTGTGTGGGGGGGGGGGGGGGGGTCCTCTTATTCTGAAAATATTAATATTTTTTCACATTTTAAAATACTGATTGTGTTTTTCAACAGATATTTGGAATTTCAAAAGATGCTCATAATTTTCAGGTAATTTTGGGAATTAAAAAAACATGTTTTCTAAAAAATATTCAGAATTTCATAAAAATGTTCATAATTTTAAATATTGTTCGGAATTTTAAGAAATTTTCACATTTTAAAAAGTTGTTCACATCTTACAAAGGACGTTCCCAAAAAGATTGTTATCATTTTTTTAAAAGGTTGCTACAGTAGCCTGGTTCGCTACAGTGTCGGCCACTACAATACCCTGGTTTTTTCATTCGCTATAGTAGGTACATTGGGTTCACCTAAATAGGAACGTGCGTACCTTACTGGGAGATCTAGTTGTCAAATATGCTGCCATTTGTACATTCACTATTACGCTACATGATTAGGGTTTATTGTACTCCACCAATATCGCTATCGAGGTTGAGTGTTTTCTATGATGGTCAACGACCCCGTTCCAAAGGACGACTGCTCAGATGGTGGTTGTGGGATAAAGCAAGGCTAAGGTAAAGAGATGTGAGGATGAAGGCATGGTCGCGACTTTCAAAAACATAAAGGAGGGAGAACTTGATGATATGTACGTTGGAGAAGAGGAAATCAATGGACTTGATAAGGCAACACGTTGACTGGTAGTAGCAAGGGTGAACACCTCAAGATTCTATAGTTTGAAGCTCGGAAGGAAACCCTAAATTTCTTCTAGAGTTTGGCCCTAGATCAAGAATTCAGGGAGGTGGATGACAACATATACATTGTACAAATGTTCTGTTTGGGCGATTGGAAAGAAGTTACCCACTAGGGGCCATGGATCTTCCAAGAGCTAATGGTGATGCTTAATGAGTACGATGGCTGCACCGCCCTGGCATCGGTTGTGTTAGGGAAAATGGATGTATGGGCTCAAATTCATGATGTATCCAATCTGTACAGAAAGATGAACATTGTGGATCAAGAACTGGAATTGTTAGAAGCATGGAGATGAACATATTCTTTGGGGGGAACTACATCAGAGTGAGGGCTGTCATAGATATATCCAAGCCATTGATTCATTTTACACCGCTAAACCTTGTTGGAAAGGAGATGATTTTGTTACCGGTCAAATATGACAAGATGGACTACTTTTGTGACGTTTGTGCCATCCTGGGACATGACATGGAGGAGTGTGGGGATGGTATTCACCCACCAAAGAAGGAGTATGGGAAGTGGATGTTGGCAAAGTGGAGAGCTTCGGTTTCAAACCTACGTATGGGACATGGAGTTAGCTACAGCTCCTCCCAGCAAGGCCGAGGACCGAGGGGATAAAGGAGGCATGGCCGCAGAGGTGGAAGAAGTGTGGTGTGACACGTCTCCAACCTATCTATATTTTTTATTATTCCATGCTATTATATTATCCATCTTGGATGTTTTATATGCATTATTATGCTATTTATATCATTTTACGGGACTAACCTATCAACCTAGTGCCAAGTGCCAGTTGCTGTTTTTTCCTTGGTTTGTCTTTTACAGAAAATCAATACCAAACGGAGTCCAAACACGAAACTTTTTGAGGATTTTCTTGGATGAGAAGACACCTAGGAACCTTCAGGAGGAGGTTGGAGGGGCCACCGGTTGGCGAAAAGCTCGAGAGGCGTGCCCTAGGGGGCGCCCCCAGGCTTGTGGGCCCCCTATCGCTCCTCTAACCCAGATATTTGCTCTATAAATACCCAAATATTTCCTGTATACCAGAAGGCACACAGAAAGTACTTTTCCGCCACCGCAAGTTTCTGTCCTCGTGAGATCCCATCTGGAGACGTGTTCCGCTACTCCACCGGAGGGGGACCTGTTGTTCTGAAAATATTAAAATTTGTTCACATTTTTGAAAACTGATTGTGTTTTTCAACAGATATTTGGAATTTCAAAAAATGCTCACAATGGAAATTAGAAAAATCATGTTTTCTAAAAAATATCGAGAATTTCATAAAAATGTTCATAATTTTAAATATTGTTAAGAATTTTCAGAAATGTTCACATTTTAAAAAGTTGTTCACATTTAACAAAGGACGTTCCCAGAAATATTGTTATCATTTTTTAAAAGGTTGCTACAGTAGCCTAGTTCGCTACAGTGTCAGCCTCTACAATACTTTGGTTTTTTCATTCCCTATAGTAGGTACATTGGGTTGACATACATAGGAATGTGCGTATCTTACCGGGAGATCTAGTTGTCAAATATGCTGCCATTTGTACATTCACTCTTACGTTACATGATTAGGGTTTATCGTACTCCACCAATATCGCTGTCGAGGTTGAGTTTTTCTATGGTGGTCCAACGACCCCTTTTCAAAGGACGACCGCTCAGATGGTGGTTGTGGGATATGCGTTAGGAAGCAAGGCTAAGGTAAAGAGATGTGAGGATGAAGACATGGCCGCGACTTAGAAAAACATGAAGGAGGGAGAGCTCGATGATAACTAAGTTGGAGAAGAGGAAATCAATGAACTTGAGAAGGCAACACGTTGACTCGCAGTAGCAAGGGTGAACACCTCAAGATTCTATAGTTTGAAGCTCTGAAGGAAACCCTAAATTTCTTGTAGAGTTTGGCCCTGGATCAAGAATTCAAAGAGGTGGATGACAACATATACATTGTACAAATGTTCTGTTTGGGCGGTTGGAAAGAAGTTACCCACTAGGGGCCATGGATCTTCCAAGAGCTAATGGTGATGCTTAATGAGTACGATGGCTGCACCACCCTGGCGTTGGTTGTGTTAGGGAGAATGGACGTGTGGGCTCAAATTCATGATGTACCCAATCTGTATAGAAAGACGAACATTGTGGATCAAAAACCAGAATTGTTAGAAGCATGGAGATGAACAAATTCTTTGGGGGGAACTACATCAGAGTGAGGGTTGGCATAGATTTATTCAAGCCATTGATTCACTTTACACCGCTAAACCTTGTTGGAAAGGCGATGATTTTGTTACCGGTCAAATATAAGAAGATGGACTACTTTTGTGAAGTTTGTGCCATCCTGGGACATTACATGGAGGAGTGTGATAATGGTATTCACCCACCAAAGAAGGAGTATGGGAAGTGGATGTTGGCAAAGTGGAGAGCTTCGGTTTCAAACTAGCGTATGGGACATGGAGTTAACTACAGCTACTCCCAGCAAGGCCGAGGACCGAGGGGACAAAGGAGGCGTGGCCACAGAGGTGGAAGAAGTGTGGCGTGATACGTCTCGAACATATCTATAATTTTTTATTGTTCCATGCTATTATTATATTATCCATCTTGGATGTTTTATATGCATTATTATGCTATTTTATACCATTTCAGGGACTAACCTATCAACCTAGTGCCAAGTGCCAGTTGCTATTTTTTCCTTGTTTTGTCTTCTACAGAAAATCAATATCAAATGGAGTCCAAACGGAACGAAACTTTTTGAGGATTTTTCTTGGACCAGAAGACAGCCAGTAACCTTCGGGAGGAGGTCGGAGGGGCCACCAGTTGGCGAAGAGCACGAGAGGCGTGCCCTAGGGGCGCCCCCAGGCTTGTGGGCCCCCTGATCCTCCTCTAACCCAAATCTTTGCTCTGTAAATACCCAAATATTCCCCATATACCAGAAGGGACACCGAAAATACTTTCCCACCACCACAAGTTTCTGTCCTCGTGATATCCCATCTAGAGACCTGTTCCACTACTCCGCCGGAGGGGGACATGTTGTTCTGAAAATATTAAAATTTGTTCACATTTTCAAAAACTGATTGTGTTTTTCAACAAATATTTGGAATTTCCAAAAATGCTCAAAATTTGCAGGAAATGTTTGGAATTAAAAAATCTTGTTTAATTTCAAAAAAATGTTCATAATTTTAAATAATGTTCAGAATTTTCAGAAATTTTCACATTTTAAAAAGTTGTCCACATTTTACAAAGGACGTTCCCAAATAAATTGTTATCATTTTTTAAAAGGTTGCTACAGTAGCCTGGTTCGCTACAGTGTCGGCCTCTACAATACCCTTGTTTTTGAAATCGCTATAGTAGGTACATTGGGTTACCCTACATAGGAACGTGCATACCTTACCGGGAGATCTTGTTGTCAAATATGCTGCCATTTGTATATTCACACTTATGTTACATGATTAGGTTTTATCGTACTCCACCAATATCACTGTCGAGGTTGAGTTTTTCTATGGTGGTCCAACGACCCCGTTTCAAAGGACAACTGCTCGGATAGTGGTTGTGGGATATGCATTAGGAAGCAAGGCTACGGTAAAGAGATGTGAGGATGAAGGCATGGCCACGACTTTGAAAAACATGAAGGAGGGAGAACTCGATGATATCTACGTTGGAGAAGAGGAAATCAATGAACTTGAGAAGGCAACACGTTGATTGGCACTAGCAAGGGTGAACACCTCAAGATTCTATAGTTTGAAGCTCTGAAGGAAACCCTCAATTTCTTCTAGAGTTTGGCCCTATATCAAGAATTCACAGAGGTGGATGACAACCTATACATTGTACAAATGTTCTCTTTGGGCGATTGGAAAGAAGTTACCCACTAGGGGCCATGGATCTCCCAAGAGCTAATGGTAATGCTTAACGAGTATGATGGCTGCACCGCCCTAGCGTCGATTGTGTTAGGGAGAATGGACGTATGGGCTCAAATTCATGATGTACCCAATCTGTATAGAAAGACGAACATTGTGGATCAAAAACTGGAATTGTTTGAAGCATGGAGATGAACAGATTCTTTGGTGGGAACTACATCAGAGTGAGGGCTGGCATAGATGTATTCAAGCCATTGATTCACTTTACACCATTAAACCTTGTTGAAAAGGAGATGATTTTGTTACCGATCAAATATGATAAGATGGACTACTTTTGTGAAGTTTGTGCCATCCTGGGACATGACATGGAGGAGTGTGGGGATGGTATTCTCCCACCAAAGAAGGAGTATGGGAAGTGGATGTTGGCAAAGTGGAGAGCTTTGGTTTCAAACCAACGTATGGGACATGGAGTTAGCTACAGCTCCTCCCAGCAAGGCTGAGGGACGAGGGGATAAAGGAGGCGTGGCCGCAGAGGTGGAAGAAGCACTACAAAAAAATACACTTCCGTGATGATACGTGTTTGTCACAGTAGGTCGCGTTTTTTGTCATGCATGTACATCCATGACAAATTTATGACAGAATGAAGATAGTCATACCTGTGCTGTCGTAGAAGTGTTCCATGACATTACCAAAATTATCATCACGGAAGTGTCCACTTCCATGACGATAAATCGCGCGTCACAGAAGTGCTTTCGTCAAGGGTGACCGACACGTGGCATCCACCGTAACGAAACGCCGTTAAGCTATCGGGTCGGGTTTTGGATCCGATAACCTGTTAACAGCCCCGACCAATGGGGATTTTCCACATGTAAAATCATCATTGGCTGGAGGAGACACGTGTCAGGTCCGCGTTGGCACAGGTGTCACTCATTCAATGGGCGAGACGCGCCTATGATATGTTGACACGTGGACCGGCCCAACTGAAGGCCCACAAGATTTTGCGGACCATAATGGGCCGGCCCAGCTAATGGCCCACGAGATTTTGCGGACCATAATGGGCTGGCCCAGCTAAAGGCCCACAAGATTTTGCGGGCCATAATGGGCCGGCCCAAGTAAAGGCCCACAAGATTTTTGTGTGCCATAATGGGCCGGCCCAGGTAAAGGCCCACAAGATTCTTGCGGATCATAATGGGCCGGCCCAGCTAAAGGCCCACGAGATTTTGCCGACATTAATGGGTCGGCCCAGCTGTAGGCCCACAAGATTTTGAGGACCCTAGTAGGACGGCCCATTAACTGGCTGCCATGTTTTGGGCCAAATGCCGGCCCATATTTGATCCAGTCCATTAATGGCTTGCCACACTCCGGGCCTAATAGTGGCCCATATGAGATCCGGCCCGTTAAAAGCCTACCACGTTCTGGGCCAAATTACGGCCCAGATCAGGTCCGACCCTTTAAGAGGCTTTGGGCTCAATTATGGCCCATATCAGATTCGGCCCGTCAACTGGACACTATGCTTTTGGGCCCACTTGCTAAAGGCCCACTTAGTAATTCGGCCTGATATTAGTTTTGGCCTGTTAAGGGCCCGTTTAATATTTCGGCCCTATATTAATTTCGGCCTGTTAAAGCCCGTCATATAGTTGGGCCTAACTACGGCCCGGTTTGCATCCGGCCTGCTCGCAACCGATATCTGATTGGGCCAAACAAGGACCGAGACAATTTTGGCCTGTTAAAAGCCCATGATTTGATTCGCACAATCATGGGCCGGGGTTCATTTCGGGCTGCTGCCGGCCCGTGAGCTGTTCGGCATGTTTCAGGCCCAACCTACATCGTGATTGCATGACGGCCCGATTATGTACCGTAACTTTATGGTTTGGCCGGTTTATTGCGAAGACAGGATATATATACAGTAAAATAACTGCAGCATCGTGAATAAGAAAAAACCTAGACTATACAATAAAGAAATTACGGCATATTACATCCACTGAGCATCAAAGTTCGCCACTATGATAATAAAGCACAAGCAGACAGCAGATTACATACACTGGGCATCAAAGATCGCCACCAGTGCAAATAAACACGCCGACAAAATAATATACAAAACCGACAGCACTTCAATAGAGTTCAAGAAAGGTTAGCCCTGCTGGGGAGCTGCAGCGCAAGCAGCTGAGCAAGATGATGAGATGCGCTTGTTCAACACTTATATCCTCCTCACTCTGAAAGGTAAACAAGCAGACAGATGACAGGTTTTGCACATAAAAGTATCAGTGCTGACAATTCATCACATTTCTTACTGACGAATAAAGTGACATAGTTTAAAATTGCATTAACACAATATGGTATTGTTCAGGTCAAGACATGGCAGGAAATGACATTGTGAAGGAGTTGGCAGCTTCACGACACCACTGGATTACAGATCAAGAACATATAAGTATCAATGGTTAGTGTGCTGTCAATTTATACCATTTCAGATTGGCAAATAAAGGGACGGTTTAAATAATAGTAGAATGATATGACATTGTTCATAGTTAAGACATTGCAGAATATGACATTGTGCTGTAGTGGGTAGGTTCACCACACCACTGGATTACGGATGAAGAACAGAAGCATACATGCAGTGCAAAAGAAGATCACTTGCTCTGTATAGTTTAATTTACATGGTATGAAGAAGGAACTTGGTTGTACAACTGAAAACTTAAATTGAGAAAGGACAAACTTTTGTTTATGAACTACATAATAAACTTTAAACAAGCAATTTGATGCAAACACCAAAAATAAACAGCTGTTGCAGTCATGCCTAACCAAATATATACAACAAAGTTTGAAGGCTTGAGATGGACAAACTTACATTATTGGTGAAGACAGGCTCTATAAAGGCCTTGTCCATGCTGATGGGGGGGGGGGCAATTCAAGAAGTTTACCACAGAATCTTCTTCAAAAGCATTGCCTTTATTCTACATTTTGTTAAGAGTAAATATAGATGTGATAATATACGAAAAAATGGAGAATATTTAAGATAAGATGAAGAGTGATGCTACATAACCAAGTAGCTATAAATGTAAGTGCAGCGATACAGGCAAAAGGTACAGCCAAGAGCAATGCACAGCTAAACTTCTTCAGTACCAACCTTATGGTAAGAGTAAATATAGATCTGATGTGTAGAAAATGGAGGGCAAAGGAAAATAAGCTGCAGAGTGATGGTACATGAACAACTACCTGTCATTATAAGTACACTGATAAAGGACAACATGTACTTACAAGAACAATGCAGAGCTACAAAAACATTGGCATTGGATATATTCTACACTAATGTAACCATTCATACAGATCAGATAATATGGAGCGAACAATTGATAAGCAAGCTATCATGCATACTGCTGTCACATAATGAACCAGGTATGTATGCAAGTACAGTGATACCGGACAACAGGTACTAACAAGAGCAAAGCAGCGGGCAGCATATTTGTGATATCCTGTCGTTCTTGTCAAACCGGAATTCTTCTTCGAGCAGATTTCCTGCAAAAAAGATCCGTAAGGCACATGCGGAAAAGTAGAAGTTCAAATTGTCATGTGATTTCATAGACAGTACCTCATCCTGGGAACGAGACCAGTGCATAACAAGGTTTATCCATTCAATGTCTTCTAAATTTAGCACAGGAGACTTCACCGGAAATTCGTTTATAGACTTGCCATCAAAGTGTGATTTCCTCAGGTAACACCGATACTGCTGCAATGCTTCCTTGAAAAGCACAAGCAAGCTTTGCTCGTCATGACTATCCAGATTGACCCTCGCCTAGTTACAACAATGTAATGTAAATCATTGATGTGTTCAATCAGCAGAAAACAGGAAAATAATAACCATGAATAATAGCACTTACACGTAAGTTGGACAGGAAGATGTGAAAATGGTGTTTGTCTTCACAATAATCTTCCCATGATGGGAATATATGCACGTAGTCCCTAACAACATTGAAAGCATTGTCTTTTAAACTGGGAATAAATGGAATGGGGTTCCAATCTGCAGGAATTGGCCGTCTCTGCAGTTGGGATAGGTCTTCGGCCGGTGAACTTGCTGTACTTTTTGCTGGAGTGGGATTTTTCTGTGGTACAGCTGGTGCTATGGCAAATGAAATCGGTATACCTTTTGCTGGAGTGCAGGTCCTGTGTGGTGGGGCTAGTGGTGTGGCCAGTGAAGTATGGGTACAGTCTGCTGGAGTCGGTCCTACGCTTTGTGTCACTGGTTGTACAGCCAATATAAGCGGGGTGCTGTCTGATTTCTTCGGCACCACCACGTTTTTCAAGGACTTTGCTGGTGCTCCTTCAGGTTCGGCAATCACCCTCTTCCTTTTTGATGTCTGATGCACAAGAACAGCATTTGAGTGGAAAAACATGGTACGATGACAGATGGAATATGTATTGATAATGGATGGGCATGGCATCTCGACATATATGATGAGTAAACTAAGCAGATGGCGGTGCAACAAAGTAGAAGAAATGCAAGACAACATATGCAAGATACCCGCAATCAATAAAACATTGCCAAATTAGAACAGGCACCTTGATGGGTGAACAGGACAGGCCATCTGCCTTTGACTCCTCGAGGTTAGAATAGTCATTAGGATCATATTCTGAACAAGAATCAACAGGTGGGGAGCGTATGAGTTTCATTGCATCCAGAATGGCACTCAATGCCTTGGTGCCAATTTTGTAAGTCATTGCAGTGTTTGGCTTCAAGAGTGGACTGCTGCTAGTGCGACACAAAGCAGCTACACAGATCATAGTGTAGATATAACGGGAAAACCTTAAGCATCAGAGTAAAATCAGCAAAGTGGAACTTGCTGGAATATATGTGCTAATATTGCCGGTACGGCTAGAAAGGCTTCGGATACCAGCTCTCTTCAAGTGAAGGTGCGGTACTGTTAATATCAGTGTAACTCTCAAAGGCGACATAGCTCCCCGCATTTCCTTGCTATTCTTATAGGATTCAAGTGGGCAGGCCACTACAAATCCTATTCCTATGTTTACAAGATCCTATGAATCAAAGAGGCTCAAAGTGTCCATCACAACCGACCGTATAGACCTCTACAATGCAAATGTCCCTGCTCATCTTCAGTACAAGGAACATACTGTACTACTATCATACTCCCTCCATTCCAAAATATAAGTCTTGGTAGAGATTTCCACTGTGGATCACATACAGATGTATCCAGATACATTTTAGAGTGTAGATTCACTCATTTTGCTCCATATGTAGTCCATGGTGGAATCTATACAAAGACTTGTATTTAGGAACGGATAGAGTACATATTAAAGAAGAACGAAAGAGGAACATGGTAAAGAAGAGCAAGCAGATTTTGGATAATAAAATGTTGGTTGCGCAGTGCCCACACATGATGAACCAGAGCGCATTAAGAATGCAACTCCCAGCCGTCTCTCGACCACTTCAGGCGGTTGGATGAAGATCCTACGTCTCCTAACCCTTCTTCTTCCTCGTCTCTGATTCTTCCCATACAGAACACCGCACGGGCCGCCGGCCGGACCACCGGCCCCCACCGCCTGTGTTCCTCCGCCACCCCCACCCCCACCCCCGCCCCAACCCCCACCCGCGTCGAGTTTTCTTTGTTCGGCGAGGCCCCACAACCACCCGAGCCCCTTCGATCGCACCGGCGAACTCCGGCGAGCTCTGAAAAATCGACTGACCCAATTTTGAAATTTAGTCTACTGTGATTTAACTAGTGTGGAATATAAAAGGGGAAAACCATAAGCATTGGGAGTATAGTGTTGAGCGTGCCATGGCGGATCTGAAGGTGCAAACTGGACAAAGGCAAGTTCGCAACCAAGACAAGAAATCAGAGTAAAGCAGTGGCGATCTATTTTCTTGCTGCGATAAATAAGTTGAGCAGATACGAAAGAGTACCGCCTCTGGTGCGGCGCCGTGTACGCATCTGCTGAGAATTTGACGGTGGTGCGGTAGCGATGGCTGTCGGCGGCGTGGAAGCAGATCTAGGAGGGTAGACGGTGGCGGCGGGGCGCGGTGGACGAGACGGTCATAGGAGCGGCGCCGGCAAGGTGGACGACGGCAGGGATGAAGCAAGAGGACGGGATGCAAGGATCCCGGTCCGAAGCCGTGGATGAGAGAGGTCGATCTCTTGTAATGGACGGCGGCGTCGGGGTATCAGCTCCGGCATGGTGGAGGAGGACGGCGGTGGATGGGGTGGCGGACGGCGGCGGACGGAGGAGGGTGGGGTGGAGAGGGTGTTTTGGCGCCCACGGAGTACGAATGGGGAAAAGGGAGGTAGAGAGGAAGGGGGGAACCATGTATTCAGGACGCGCTTGTCTCAAATGCGAGGAAATTTACAAACTTAGCCCCCATTTCAAATTTCTACTACATCACAACAACATTAGTGAGTTGGGGATAGGACGGTAATCTCGCATACACCGAATATTTGCCGACGAGAGTTTATTTTTGGCGCCCACCGTGTATGAATATGAATCGGGAAGGGAGTCGATTTCGGCCGAGGACACACTGTGTTTTGGCGCCCACCGTGTATGAATCCGGGTGAGAGGCGGTTACGTCACGTTTGGGTGAAATTACAAACCTACCCCTATCGAAACCTATAGAAATCCACCAGATAGGCTTTGCGTAACAGGGATAGGCAGTAGTGATTTCCATTTCGCAGATTTTGGTTTCGGGCGGTTACCGCGACTTTCCCCGCTTCGTTCAAATTTTGCAGAGTGCACGTTTACCGTGCCAACTCAATTCGAATCCCGTTTGTATTCTATTTTTTTCGGGCGGGATCCATTTTCAATTGGAATTACATTCTATATACATCATTTTTTATATATACTTTCAAAAGCACAACAAAGAATTCTGCTCCTTTATATGTATAATATGATTTACAAATACAACGACCTCGAAATCTTAAGGTTGAATTCGAATTTTTTTAACCAAATTATGTTCTACTAAAATGTATGGATCAGTAATATCTACATATTAAATAACATAGATGTGCGTGAATTCATATGAGTATGCATGTTTGATAGATCAATTTTGGTTTGAGTATGGATTACATGTATCATCATCTCGAATTCAAATATTTGAATCCCTTTTTTGTTCACTCCTTTCACGCCCATCTCTCTCGCATGCATGCTCCTTCAGGTAGCTATCACTCTCTTTTCTCCAGCTCACCCGCACGCTCACTTCATGTTTCTCCTATCCTCGCAAACATGGTCTCTCGACGTCTCCCTTGAGAAGTGTCACACTCTCCCTATCATTATACATTACACGGTTTTCATTATCTCTCTCGTCTCTACTGTTCTCTGGTATCACTCGGTACCTAAGCTTTCGTTTTCACCGCCACACACACAGTCTCCACTCGTCTTTCACTTTGTCTTTCTCTCTATGGGATTCTCTCACACACCCTATATGTCTCTACATATGACTCATACCACTAAAATTACTCTCTCTCTCTCTCTCTCTCTCTCTCTCTCCTGTAGACACAACATTTGTTGCGGTCTCCTTTTCGTCTCCATCCCAGACTGACATTATTCATTTGTTTACCGATCAGACAACCCCGACTACCGTCTCCTCTCTCTCTCTCTCTCTCTCTCTCACAGACACACACACACACACACAACTCCTGCTTCCACTCCCCTTCCCGACTACCGTCTTTCTCTCACACACACAAAACTCTCGCTTTCGCACCCCGACTCATATTTCTCTCACAAACATTTATCGACTAGCTAGCCTCTAGATAGGTTTATACATCCGCACACTCGTGCTTCCACCATCGCATACATGTCTCTCTCCCGCTCCTTGTATCTATGTAGATTTTTCTTCCCTTCTTGAGACACGCCCTCTCGATCGTGCACACACACACTATCGCCTCATTTTAAGCTGATACCTATCGCACACACACTCCTTGTGTCTTTGTCACACATGCACTCCGTCCTCCTCCACTCTCCCTCTCTCTCACACACACATGGGCTTTTTGCAACAACTAGCAAGATGCCCATGCGTTGCACGGAACATCAAGATGCATTTGTATGAGTAGTTTATCTTGTGGGGGAAAAGGATGAACGAGGGAAGGCCTTATTTGCAAATGTGGAGAGGGGTGTGGGTATCTTTTTGCAAAATTGCCATAGTTTCCTTCCTATCCGTCAGATATAGATCAGAGGGCCTATATTGCAGGATGGCAGGCACATGATCATCACCGACAATGCTTTTTTATAAGAGTAGGGATAAAAAATAGAGTTGGTGATGATGGTGGGCCTGCCATCCTGCAATGTAGGTCGTCCGATTTATATCTGACGGGTAGGAAGGAAAATATGGCAATTTACCCGCACTCTTCACCACATTTGCAGATAAGGCCTTCCCTCGT
Organism: Aegilops tauschii subsp. strangulata; assembly: GCF_002575655.3. Lineage (NCBI taxonomy): Eukaryota > Viridiplantae > Streptophyta > Magnoliopsida > Poales > Poaceae > Aegilops > Aegilops tauschii. Next base: position 395,971,466 of record NC_053035.3, read on the forward strand.
TCATCCTTTTCTCCCACAAGATCTTGATGTTCCGTGCAATGGACGGGCATCTTGGTAGTAAGAGTAGAAATTAGACATATACCACTTCTCGAATCTTGAAACCAACAACATTCCTCCCTTATCTCATCAAAACCGCCAAAGGAATATATTTTGAGTGAAACATAACATATTTTTAGTGATATACGTATTTCAAAACTAGACTTTTTTCTATCAAATCGGTGAATATGTATTAATCTACTTTGATCGTGTGGCAACGCATTGGCACATTGCTAGTAGTTATTATAATTTTTTGGACACCAGACAAACGGTGGAGTACATATACGAAGAGAAGAGGTGCACGCACGCAGTCGGCCTCTCGCTGTCTCGCACACATGAGTGTTACGTAAAGGCGACATTAACAAATAAACCCTAAAATCCTAGGTGCACGATTGCTGCATTCGCGGGTACTGGGTACGTGGTGGAGCACCTTTGTAGGAATAGTCAGCTCGCGTGATAATTTGATCCGTAGGAGTTGATGGTCGGGACCACAGGTGAACGACTTGGAGCGCGGTGGCTCGCCAGTTGCCACAGATCAAGTAGCCACGTTTAAAATATCATTTTTTAGTAGGGTTAAGAGTTCCGATTTTCAATGGCGCGTTATAAGTAGTAAGTAGTTTTTAGAACGATTGGTATGGAGCGAAAATGGAATTCATAGTACTACGTACCTCCTTGGCGTATGGTTGTATGGTTTTTTTTGCGATGGAGGTTGTATGGGTTTATGTTGCGAGATGTTGAACCTGGTAGTTCTAGGGCAAATACTATGGTTTAGATTTAGATGCTAGTTTTCAGTAATGAAAATCGGAAGGGGAAACCCTTCTTTGATTAAAAAAAACTACTACCTCCATTCTGGTTTACTAGTCCCCATCGTACTTTGGGTCAAAGTTTGTCCACGAATTTTACTTGTAAAATGTGAATGGAAAATGAGATTTTGTTATACCCAAACAAAAAAGGACTGGAGGGAGTGATTGCTCTGACACGGACGCGACCTCTCATAGCGCAGGCATTGAACCGGCGCGCCGGCCAAGAGGGCCGCACTCGCTACAGGCCCGGCTGAGCACGCCTCCTCGCCGCGTGCAACCAGCTTAAGACTGCCCCGCCTGCCTTCATTGAATCCGCGCGTGTGCCGGCAACGCGTCCTTCTGTGAGCCGGCAGGCATTTTAGAACACAAAAAATGACTAAAATATTAATTGAGTTTCTGGACTTTTAATGTGCATAATCTAAATATGAATTGCATGCACATGCTCCGGTGCACCAAAGTGGGTTGAAAAATCACATGTGTGTCCTTGGTTGAATTTCTAGGTCCCATGGAAGAAATGAGAATGAAATTCAAACATCTGGGCGTCATGACTCGGCCGAGAACATCGAGAAACTTTGATTTTAAATTCATGTAAATCCAAAACTCGCCTGGAAATCATGAAACTTGGCATGGTGTCATGTCATGGCACTAACATGTTGTGGTAAAAAATTGGGCCGATTTGGAAGCTCGTGGTTCTAAGAGGGAACGTGCCACCTTTGAGTGTGAAATGATATACGCTGCCCCCCTTGAGTTTCTTAACAAAGGCAACATAGAACTACATTAGTGCCCTGTTAAATTTTGGAATTATTCCGGGTTCGTTTGTCGTTTTTATACATTAATTGAGTTTCTGGTCATTTAGTGTGCATAAGTCAAATTTGAACTACAAGCACATGCTCTCGTGCACCAAAGTTTGTTGAAAAATCACATTTGTGTCCTCGGGTGAATTTCTAGGTGCCATGCAAGAAATGAGAATAAAATTAAAACATCTGGGCATTGTGGCTCGGCCGAGAACATTGAGAAACTTGGTTTTAAAATTCTTGTAAATCCAAAACACGTCTGAAAATCATGAAACTTGGCATGGATGTCATGTCATGGTACTACCATGTTGTGGTAAAAAATTGGCCGAATAGGAGCAGATTTTGGTATAAGCTTCTTGCAAACCGAAGCTTTTCTCAAGAAGGCTCGTGGTTCTAAGAGGGAACGTGCCACCTTTGATTGCGAAACGATATACGTTGTCCCCCTTGAGTTTATTTACAAAGGCAACATAAAACTACATGAGTGCCCTGTTAAATTTTGGAATTATTCTGGCTTCGTTTGGCCTTATTTACACATTAATTGAGTTTTTGGTCATTTAATGTGCATAATTCAAATTTGAACTACAAGCACATGCTCCCGTGCACCAAAGTTGGTTGAAAAATCACATTTGTGTCCTCGGGTGAATTTCTACTCCCTCCTTCCATCTATATAGGTCCTAATGCGTTTTTCGAGGCTAACTTTGACCAAACGTTAGAGCAATAATATATGACATGCAACTTACACAAAGCATACCTTCAAATTTGTATGTCAAAGGAGCTTCCAATAATATAATTTTCATAGTATACATCTCATGTGCTATTAATCTTGTCAATAGTCAAAGGCTGTCTTGAAAAACACATTAGGCCCTATATAGATGGAAGGAGGGTGTAGGTCCCATGCAAAAAATGAGAATAAAATTCAAACATCTGGGCATCGTGGCTCGGTCGAGAACATTGAGAAACTTGGTTTTAAAATCATGAAACTTGGCATGGTGTCATGTCATGGTAGTGCCATGCCGTGGTAAAAAAAATTGGCCGAATAGGAACAAATTTTGGTATAAGCTTCTTGCAAATCGGAGCTTCTCTCAAGAAGGCTCGTGGTTCTGGGAGGGAACGTGTCACCTTTGTGTGCATAATTCAAATTTGAAATACAAGCACATGTTCCAGTGCACCAAAGTTGGTTGAAAAATCACATGTGTGTCCTCGGGTAAATTTCTAGGTTCCATGCAAGAAATGGGAATGAAATTCAAAATTCTGGGCGTCGTGGCTGGGTTGGAAACATTGAGAAACTTAGTTTTTTAATTCCTGTAAATCCAAAACACGCATGAAAATAATGAAACTTGGCTTGGTGCCATGACATGGCACCAACATGCTGTGGTAAATTTGCAGTCCGATTTGCGAAGTCGCACACATTAACAATCAACAAAGTCATTTTGGAACAAGTACTGTCACGTTACAATCGGAAACACAAGTATTATTGAAACCGTGGGCGTTCTACTTACTAGTACCATTTACGTGCCGCCACGCGTCCCCATTTTTTATTAGCTAGGAGGCGCCGTGCAGGGTAGCTATTTGAGTATGAGAGGCGTGCAATCAGACCCCTGCGCGTGCTTATCGGGAGGAGAGCCCTTTGACCTCCATCTGCCGTCCACCTCTCTCCCAAGGTCTCCATTAATGGCGCCCGAGCCTTTGTTTAATGGCGTGGCTATGTCTCACTCGACTGAGATTTAAGAGAGAAAAAAGAAAATCTGAAAGCACGGATCTTGATGTAAGATCCGACGGACCTATATAGCATCTACTGCGACCTATAGCAAGACTGATGAATATATAAGGATGATTAATTTTTTTTTGATCAAAGAAGGTCTTGCCCCTTCCGATTTTCATTACTGAAAACCACCACAATTCACAAGAAGTTCAGCACAACTCGTTGAGAAACCACAATTCAAGGGGCGGAGGCACAAGGGGCAGTGGAGCACGGTGAGGTCCATCGAGACCTTAGAGAGCTCCATCGTCGGGTCCTGTTCGGTCTGCATGATCTCGCCCTCCTCATGCACAACCATCTCTCGACTTGGGCCGGGGTATTACAAAGCTTTACCATCACATATTTTATACTACTTCAAGGTGCATTAAATCAACACATGCAAGTATCAAAAGGAGTCACGGCATGCATGCATGCGTTGTAATTAGTGCATCGGTAAACACAAATTATTGAAATATATCGAGTGCAGTGCTTTGATGTGTCGCATCAACTCGTACATCAACGGGAAGTTTGATTATCCTCTCCCTCACGGACTTAACTGCACCTGCCTTTGGCTGTATGACAGGTTGGCCACACACCTGTCGGGCCCACCTGTCATACACACAAAGGCAGGAGCGTCCCTCCCTCGCCCATGAGCGTGGTGGCTGGCAAGACTAGGAGAAGCTTTCGCTACACGCTCTCCCTCCCGCACGCGGTGGACATGCAGCAGTTCAATCGGTGTCAGATGGCCAGAAGCGTACTGTAGTACTCCTCCAGTGCAGTAGTACTCCATCATTGTTCGACTTCCCGAAGAGGCGAAGAGCCAAGCGCAGCCCGGACGCTCGTGTGGCAGTTTCATGTGTAGAGTAGTCTAGGATAGTGTGTACTGTGCCTGTAAGTTTAAAATCGTTGGGGTCGGCTCCATGCTATGTGGCCGTCTCGAAGTTTTTTTTTAAATTAAAATAGTCTTCTGGCCCTACCTGACACCCTGGTGATTGTAGTTTGCACGCTCATTTGGTCAAGACAGGAATATATATTTTAATTTGTTTTTTTTTCGAAAAGGGGGACTCCCCGGCCTCTGCATCAGAACGATGCATACGGCCACATATATTTTAATTTGTGGTGGGTAAATGTTAGAGGTTTCAACAAATATATTGTACACGGCGGGTCTTTCAGCCAAGTTTAGAGGCAAGCATGTGGGGCCAGTGCTATGGTGTGTCGCGTCAACTCGTACAACGAGGAGAAGCTTGATTTTACTACACGCCTTCTCCCTCACCCATGCGCACGGTTGCTCACAAACGAGGACATGCTTTTGCTTAGTAGTACTTCTACAACAAGCTATCCGTCCCGCTCGCGGTGGACGGACATGCAGTAGTGGATTCGACACTGTAGAAGCAATAGTAGTAACATCACTGTTCGTCTTCTCGAAGAGGCGAAGAGCCAAGCGCAAACCGAATGTTGCAGTTGCGGACATTGGAGCACGCATATAGCCAGGCTCTTGCATGAGACAAAATTGCTATGTGAGCCCACTATTGTACTAGTACATACAACTACTTGCTAGTATAGCCCTGTAAACCAGAAAGGAGTATTTGCCCTTCTAGAGATTTCAACAAGTGACTAGACTACACCGAGACGGAGTACATATGGAGCAAAATGAGTGAATCTGCACCGTAAATAAATACGTACTAGTTCTATCGTTTTCCTCTCCGAGGTGCACAATATTGAGTATACTGACTAGTCTCTTTTTGACACGCATTTACGTTTTTTTACACAGTACAGACGCAAGCGCTCATATACACGCGCATACACTCACCCCTATGAACGCACACACGCACGGCACTATCATCTTGAAATTTACGAAGTCACCATAGGCACCTCGTCGTCGACAATGTAGGAAAATTATGAGGGGGGGGGTCTCTCCAACAGTGTTCCTTGGCTCGCACCTAGCATCACGGTGGTCGAACTTGGAGTCATTCATCTGGTACACATGGCATCTCAGATCTGGACACAAGGTGACGCGACCTCTCACTTCCTCCGCCATTTGAAGCGGTGCGCCGGTGGAGGGCTAGCATACTCCAATATTAGGTTGGCTCTATGTGATGTGGCAACTTCATATACTAACCGGATGCTGGCTATACTCCCTCTGTAAATAAATACATGGTGTATTGTTTTATTCCTATCAGCGAGGTAACTTAATGTCTTTTTGCTACTTAATAGGATTACATGCAATGAACTAACCACCGCATGTGCTGTTTGGTAGTCTCAAGTCATTGAAAGCATGCACGGGCACGGAGGGGGACGCAACTTCATTGACTTACTGCACCTGCCTTTGGGTGTATGACACGTGGGTCCAACGGGTGGCTGGCCAACCTGTCATACAGCCAAAGGCAGGTGCAGTAGAGGGGCGAGGAGTAGATGGCCAACACGCATGTGAATTCAACGCAATCTGCACTTCTCATATAAAGGCTCCCGCCAGTCCAATCTACGAAATCCTACGCACCTACGCACCTAAGGGCAAGAGTGATCACTCCAATCGCAAGATCAGTTGACTAGAAGCTAGACCCATGGAGGCGATGAGCGCGAGCATCAGCCGGCTGTGCGAGATGGTCCACGACGCTGGCCTACATCCTGGCACCGAGGAATGTCTCCAGGTAGTGCTTGAGGCCGCCAGGGCGAGGGGCCGCTTAGACGACAGCTTCGTCTCCTTGTTCGACAAGGTCCTCGTCGTCTTCCTCGACAAGTTCACCGTCGTCAAGAAGCTCGCGGACGACCTTGACGTACGCCTCCAGCCCACGCGCCCAGGCTCTGCGATGCCTGCCACCCTCAACAGCCTCTATGGTGACAACCTCTTCGACGCACTGGTGGCCCTGCGACTGCCCGCCGTCGCGCCGGAGAATGTCCACCTCGAGGTCGCGCTCGCCACGCAGCGCCTGGCGCAGCAAGACACCATCGACATAATCACCCACGTCTACGCGCAAATCGTCCACAAGGACTACTACATGCAAGAGGAGGACGATAGGACGCTGGCCTTCTTGGACCGCAGAGCAACCTTGGACGGCATTGTTTAGAAGCACGTTGAGCTTGCCGCCAACGCCGCTGCTCCTCACACGTCGGTTGGTGACCCAGTGCACTAGGGCGTGAGGATGTCGTTGATGGATCCGTATGTATCTTTATCTTTCCGTTAAATCCATGTAGTAGTATATGGTACTACTAGTAATTATCTTACCTTTGGCATCAACTTCATAATTTTCCTACGTACTCCATGCATGAACCGTGCCAGAACCAAACTTCTCATTACTCTAGGGAAAATCGTTATTTCTATCTATCGGTCGCCCCATGGAGCGGAACCAAATTTTACAAGTTACAAGTTCAAAAGGAAAAGCCTGCCGTGTGCACGTTGCACCCCCACACGGTTTGTCCGGCACGCCGCTCAAGGGGGAATGCGTGCTGTGTTGCATTCTCACTTACAAGTGGGACCGCAGTTGAGCAAACCGACTATCGGCAAACCCCCACCCCGCCCACCGCGCGATGGCTGAGAAAACAAGAGGGAGAAGAGATGGCTGTAGCTAGCACGGACTCCAAGAAAATTGGTGTCGGATGGGACTCGTGTGGGTGGCATGTGCCGTACTGCTAGACATGAATGCTAGTTATGGCCCATGCCACCCCAGTATATCGAGGTGCTAGTTACTCCACTATATCGAGTACGTAGAACAAATTTCCTGGAGTCCGTGCTCGGCCCTCCTCTATCTCTCTTCTCAGCCAGCCAACAGACACGCGGAGCCCATCGTCTGTTTGCTCATATGCGGTCCCACATGTCAGTGAAAACGCAAGAGGACCCACTGAACCTGCACATCTTTCACCTCGACGTGCTGGTGATGAAAAACAAATCCAATAAAGATCTTCGGTGACCGCTTTTGAAGTTACTCAAGAGTAGTAAGATTCTATTTACAGTTTAACCCAAGATGCACATCACGTGGCTTCACCTACCACTCTATTTTCTTGCATGACACGACCTGGATGCTAGATGTCCCACGTGTCGGCAAAAGGAGGAAGAACTCGACCAAATCTTCGGTTGTGCTCTCGGATTAGACTAGTTGTGCTAACTTAAAATTTTATTGTGTAGAATGGATGCAAGTTTTGGTATTGGGAAGAAGAGTACAATGATATATTGATAGAGCACAATTTAGTAGATGTTCTAGCACTTTTAGCTAGCATAGAGGCTAGAGATGAGACTAGTGCACTTGTTGATAGAATAGAGGCTAGACACGTCTACTTCTTTAGACTCGAAGAAGAAAGAAGCACGCAAGATCGAGCCTCCGCAGATCAACAATGAATGCATCGAGAAGGCACTAATCCAACTTACAGGAGCAGTTATGGAAGTTGGATATCTTCTAAAATGTATTCTTGTGGTTCTTGTTGTCTTTGGTCTTGCTTTTCTAGTCAAAATTTTGGTGATGTATTTCCATGTACCAAAAAATCAATGATGAAAAAAAGATATGTGTTTGCAAAGAAAAATGTACGCGGCCGGGATGCGGTCGCGCGTTCGGCGCACGACCACCGCATTTGAGAAATGGCCCGGACATGACCCCATTGCCCTACCCAAACGGACAGAATCCGGGAAAAACAGAGGTCCGTTTGGGGTCGTGCGTTGGAGTTGGCCTTACAAGTGGGACCGCAGTTGAGCAAACCGACTATCGGCAAACCCCCACCTCGCCCGCCGTGCGATGGCTGATTTAGAGAAACGACTAGGTTGAAGAGATTGCTGTAGCATGGACTCCAAGAAATATGGTGTCAGATGGAAGTCGTGCTGGTGGTGTGTGCCGTACTCCTGGACGTGAATGCTTGTTCTGGCCCATGCCACCCTACTACTCCTAGTACTACTTATAGTAGTAGTATCGAGGATTCGAGGTGCTGGTTACGTACAGCGAACACATTAACATATGGCCCACCTCACACTGTGGCCAAATTTCCTGGAGTCTGTGCTAGGTTAAAAAGTGTTCTTTGTGAGGATGGGTGGCTGGTCTCAAGTTTAAAAATTGTTGTATTACGTACGTAGACGTAGAGATAGTGCAACATGTGAAGCTAGTACAAATAGTGTACTATTGTTGATTGGCCTCATCCGATAACCTGTTGCAATGCACGTACAATTATGTATTCGGAAAATATTTTTTGCCTCGTCGCAGCACCCACTCAGAGAAGCGACTCGATAGCCATTCATAAATTTAGTAAGTTTATCACAGGCATATCATTTTATTACATAGAACAGGTCATCAACCCACAGCAACAATGAGGATAGATTATAAATACTAAAGTTTTCATCACACAACAAATAACAAGCAATGAAATGAACTTCAACTCAACCAATCCTCGGCGTTGGAAATGCTTGCTTTGAACCACAAGTGATTCTCTGGGAAGGGCCAGCTATTGTTAATCTCGAGGCCAACACAGGACTGATCATCTAGGCTGAAGCGGCCTACTATATCATGACCAGGGTAGGTAACCACCGAAATGTCCGACGTATAGATATAGTTGCTTCTCATAAATGGTAGTAACGTTGTGTCAACAGCAGCTGGATCGGCTTTCACCATCATTGGATAGTTTTGTCCAAGGAAGAGCGAGTTTACTCCAAGAGTACTAATAAATAACTTTGATGTGTCCCGTCAACTCGCAGAACGACGAGAAGCTTGCTTACTACGCCTTCTCCCTCGCCAACGCGTGCGCGGTGGCTCGCAGCACGAGGAGAAACTTTTGCTTACAAGCGGTGGACGTGCAGCAGTTCATTTGGTGTCAGATTGCCAGAAGTACTACTGTAGTACCATCATTATTGTTCGACTTCCGGAAGAGGAGAAGAGCCAAGCGCAAGGTCACCTACTAACCTAGTACAGTACTACTATAGCCAAAGCTGGTCCACCTTTTTAGAGCATGGTTAATAAATCTAGGCGGCTCTTGCAGCGGCACATCATTTAGAGCAAGTACTCTCTTCGTAGGAACAAAGGAAGTGAAACAAAAGTTGGAGTGGATGCTAGATTGCCAATTAAAAGATGATTACATAGGAAAAAAATCCTATAGCATTCTATCCTATGAATCAAACGACCAATGTAGGAAAATTATGAGGGGGGGGGGGTCTCTCCAACAGTGTTCCTGGGCTCGCACCTAACATCACGGTGGTCGAACTTGGAGTCATTCATCTGGTACACGTGGCATCTCAGATCTGGACACAAGGTGACGCGACCTCTCACTTCCTCCGCCATTTGAAGCGGCGCGCCGGTGGAGGGCTAGCATACTCCAATATTAGGTTGGCTCTATGTGATGTGGCAACTTCATATACTAACCGGATGCTGGCTATACTACTACGGTACTCACACTCCAAGAAGTGACTCAAAAACCATTCATAAGTTGAGTCTATGACATGCATTCGCAACTGAAATGTACCATTCATTAAATACAACAAGTCATCAACACACAACGACAACGAGGATACATGTTGGATTATAGATTATTTCCAACAAAACATTCTAGCAAATACTAAAGTTTTCATCACACAACAAATAACAAGCAATGAAATGAACTTCAACTCAACCAATCCTCGGCGTTGGAAACACTTGCTTTGAACCATAGGTGCTCTCGGAAGGGCCAGCTATTGTCAATATCGAGAGCAACGCAGGACTGATCATCCAGGCTGAAGCGGCATATATCAGGACTAGGGTAGGGAACCACCAAAATGTCCGAGGTATAGATACAGTTGCTTCTCATAAATGGTAGTAACGTTGTGTCAACAGCAGCTGGATCGCCTTTCACCATCATTGGATAGTTTGGTCCAAGGAAGAGCGAGTTTGTTCCAAGACTATCAATACTGAACCAGGGAGAAGGTGTTTGCGGTAGCACACTAGTATCCGTCCTGAATACCATGCAACGGGTGTTGGAATAGGTCAGGAGAGGGCGACCATGGGAGACAACACCTGCTTCCTCAGTAGTAACAGTCTGAGTGCACTGTATACAGACAAGAAGAGGTGATCCATCAGAATTAGTTGCCAGGCGCCATTGAGTATATAAGTTCTGCTCCTCCTCATGCTCGTGATCATCACCATCGTCATCTCCCCCTTGCTTATAATTTTTTTCAAGTATAGGTGGTGGAATGTTCACAGGACCTTGGAAACACAAGAAGAAGGTTAATTAGTAAAGGGAAACTTGCTAACCCGCATGCATGTGGATGAAACAATTATAATTACGGTGGAAGACAAATGTATCGAAACTACGAGGATCCCATGCAAAAACAGTGCCACGAGTGGTGGCAGCAAACACAAGACCCTCGTATTCAATTGCATCACAGTACACATCCGTGTATAGAAACTGATTTTTGAGCAATATCCATCCAGTCAAACCACGAAGGACGGCAACAAGCTTGTTGAAGATAGCAACAACTTGATAGTTCTTGTAATTCCAAGAGCGGTTGGGAACTCGACAAATTGCTATCTTCAGTAGACGACAGTCACCATGATCGTATTTGAACGTACGTAGATCATCTGTGTGCTCAACCTCAGGGCACTCGGAGATTTTTGGAAGTGGAATCCGCTGACGAGTGTACACATTCACAAGTTCTGACTCGCAATTGTACCCAATATAAACAACCCAATCTCCATTTGTGCCAGCCCAGGACTTACCGTTAAGCGATGGCATCTTGACATCACACGTATCATTATCAAGCGGCATCAACTTGCACAAGGCGAGGCCTCCGTCGTCCGCGCCCATGCGAAGAGGCTTATAGCAAAGAAGATAAGGGAGATCAAACCACTCCTGGACCCTTGGGTTCCTTGTAATGATGTTATTAGTTGAGTCGAGCATGGGCTTGAACGAACCTGCCATGCTAGCCGAGGTGATGACGTCGCACCGATCAATGAGTTCCCCCACCACGTCATCTTTCAGATCGGGGCAAGAATAACGGGGTCGTTTCCGGCTTGTTCCCTCCATGGAGAAGACGATCGAACAATGGCAGAAGGAAGGGTGAAGGCAAATGGAGGAGGGAGGAAGAGCGTGCGACAGCAGTTCCAAATCGAGAGGGAAAGGTGAAGAGTCGGTGGACGGTTGCCAGTTTGCCACGGTACACGAAGAGGCGCCCCGGCCTACACGTCCTTTCAAAAATTGTACAAAAGGACTCGCCTTCGTCTCACTGACATGTTGGAACGGGACCACATGTCAACGAAACATCGTGTGTAATTTCTCGTGCAAAATGCGATCTGGCCGCGTTGGCCCGAGGTGCCGCATTATTTCTCGACTTTATTTTTTTAATGGCGTGCCATTCAGTTTTGAAGCACGACTAACTGGTACTGTTTGCAGAGAAAATATAAACTACTCTACCACTACTCCACCTCTAGTACTAGTAGTATAAAAAAGATATATAGGCTGGAGCTTCAAAGCTTTCTTGCTAAGGGCTGCCCACTTGCTTCTCACACTATCACCCTCTCTCCAGATCTAAAAAAGACGGCCTCTCTCTCCCTCCTCACCGGTGGTCACAGATCCGCCGGGGAAGAAAAGGACATGCAGTGTTGACGCACTCATCGTCGGCGAGCGAGGTCATGCACTGACGACAAGGCCGTCCTCTCAGACCTAGCGCCCGCGCGGGATGGCCTCCGTCCCCAAGCTCGCTATCATAGTGCGTGTGGAGGACGATGACCACGAGCAAAGCCACTTCCCGCTGACCCTCAGGTATGCTACCTCTTTTCAAACCATACCCTTGTTCTATTGCCCCATCTGCCATGTCGCTGCATGTGGATCTTTTTCCACTCCACCATCTTCCCAATTTGCTATCCTCTGCTCTGCTGGTCACGCAGACGAAAACCTTAATTTGCACTATTAAAGGAAACCCTACTTCATGCAGACTAATCCATGTCTGGGTTGAATAAGGAAAGGAAGGGAGACTTGTACTGTCCAAGAGTAGGCATCGAACCCGCATCTAGGTTGAGAAGGGGAAAATCAGTAGCTAAGGAACGAGTCTCGTGTCTCTTGGTTGAAGAAGGGTAGAAAGGCATGACAACGCAATAGAGAATGACCAGGTCGATCGGTTTGTTGTCCTCACATAGGAAAAAGGTGGCTAAACATAACAAAAATGGGACGTAATCCACATATGCTGCCTGGATATTTGTTGCTCTGGGCAACCATACCTCCCTCACCACTCTATGCGTCTGTGGAGGTACATCGTACTGGTGCGCCCACTGTCTGAATGGGCCTCGCATGCTCTTAGTCTAAATTTTTTGCTGTTAGTATAACGCCAGCAGTCAAGTCAAGCAATGCTACTGCTAAAGTGATGCCACATTTAACTAATGCCGCACTCAGTCTAATGCCACCGATAAATTTAAGCAATGACATTTAATGTCATTGGATTATTTCAGGGTTAGCTGTTGATTGTGGATGTATTAAAGAATTTTCAACTAAGGCATTCTAATGATGTTGCTCAGCCAGTATACCAACGATGAAACTTGTTACTACCTTTAGATTTTTGCACTGTTAATGCTTATAGATTACATACCTCACTTTCATGAGATAAGTTAATTTTTTTGTACAGTGTCACCAAAATGCCAAGGCGCTGATGTCATTTTATTTTGGTTAAACTGCACAAAAAATTATGAAGACAAGAGGAAAGGTTAAGAGTGGGCACCTCCTCCTCCGGCTGTTCTGTTGATTTGTTCGATCAAGTTTTTATGTTTGATCGATTATGAAGATTGGGATAGCAAATTTTAAGGTCCCCCCGAGTTCGAAATGATATTTACCTTGGAGGTACATGGTTTGCAATTCTTTTATATTGTCATTAGTTAATAATGCTAGTTACCTTCAGACTTTTGTATTTGGTTTAATGCTCATGCACAGCTAGTATACCAATGCTGAAACGTGTTACCTTTACATTTTGTATTGTTAATTCTTATAGAAATCTTCCAGTGCTAGAGTTTATTGAAATCTGTTCAGTAAAACCATTGTACTGTACCCTGTAATAAAATAACTACTCTACTGTTGCACTAGCCACTGGATTAGTGTATACTTGTAGTATTCGAAATTTCGAATGGTGTTGCATTAGTGTATGGACATAAATAAAGGGTGGCAAGCTTTCCCAGATATGTGCTCAAGAAAACTACTACCTGTTTTTCTAAATACTAGTAGACGTTTGGGTACTTTAAACTGAACCGTAAAAACCTCTGATATTAAGGGACAGAGGGTGTAGAGTTCACTCAAATTATCCCGGTAAAGCTAGTCACACCTTTGTTAAAATTAATGTTCATTATGTTATCAGAGGAGGTCTGTAAGTTTGTCTCTAATGCCTGTCGACTACATACCTGACATCATGATGTAATGTTAAGTCATTTCCTTTTGTACAGTGTCACTGAATTGTCAAGGCGGTGATGGCATTTTATTTTAGTTGAACTGCACAAAATATGCTTAAAAGAAGAGGAAAGGTCAGGAATCGATCATTCTTTCAGAAAGAACTATATATGCCTTTCTGACATCAGCCTCTGTTGCCTTATTTATTCCTTCAAAAAGGTGGTTAGAAACAGTCTTGCTACCTTTTCCCATTAAGAAATTGGAATGCTTATATTTGTGAGTCTATGCTTCAACTAGTGCCACTTTTATAGTAATCACACTTTCAATATCTATGCAAACAGGGATGCTCGAGTTTAGTGGAACTGCACAAAAAGTCCAACTGGTTCAACATTAGGAGCATGTTTTCTCCCAAACCTTTATATCCAATTGGTGGCACTATGAGCTGTTCATTAAGAAGGTACATGGTTTGCTACTATCTTGCTACTCTTTTTGTACTGTCATTAGATAGTAATACTAGTGGTTTGCATGTGAATTTATTGGCAGGGTGGACCTACATTGGAGGTGCAGGACATGATTCAATGACTGGATGCTCAATTTCGGTTGTATCGATTTCACCTCTTCCATCACTGCGAACATGGATATCCTTGGTCTGATGAAGAATAGGCGCTATATTTCTGCTCTGAACAAGCAAATCAATTCAGTATGAAATTGTCCAGGGCAAAACATGACTATCAAATTGTCCAGTGCAAAACATGACAGATCTAAGCGGAAGAGACATGTTTAAACCAAAAATACAAGGTGGGGTATATGTTTACTAGCTGCTTGATATTTGTGCAGACAGAGATGTCTGCCCGTTGCTATTTAGCAAACAGACAAAGTGACCGCAATTTTGGTTGAACTGCACAAGAGAATAGTATAGTCACTGCATGCAGTGCCATTTGAAAATAGACACAGAAAGATTGGATAGTCACTTCATGGACTGCAGAAAAGTAGTACTATACTATTTACTGGCCAACACTAGGTGCTTCATTGCTTTGGTCTGATTATACAATGGGCATCATTTTGCCTAAGTTAAAGTTTGTATTCCGAAAATAGTCTCGCCGTGTGATCAAGAGAAGACCAAATCATATTGCAGTGGATGTTCCTCCATCATGTGTGGTTCATTCCCATGGTTCCAGCTATTGGTGAAACCACTTACGTTTGCAAGAGGAATTGTAGACTTCAGAAACAAATTTGTCATTCAGTCTGTACTGAATGTTGGCCAAGAGAAGCATCCATGTTAGTAGGAAGAACATATGTTTTTTTCTAGATCTTTGCTTTTGGAGCTACATATTTGTATATGATCTGTGAATCATTGAGATGCATTAACATGTTGATCTTATGTATGGGAATCATACTAGTTGGTTTTAGTTGTGGCTGATCTTTGCTTTTGGAGCTACATATTTGTATATGATCTGTGAATCATTGAGATGCATTAACAGTTCCTTATATCTGTTCGCTCAGTGTTTACAAGTTACCGATCGATCACTAGCTAGCCTACTAATGCGCTCCTGGCTGTTTTAGTTGCTACGCAAGATCCGAAGTGGCAGTTTTTTGAATAGAAATGCCTACCTCTGAAGAAACTGACAAGCTGCTCTGAAGAAAATGCTTTGCGAATCTGAAGAAACTGCTAGCAAAAACATTCGCAAATGCCTTATCTCCCAGCTAAAGTTCATCAATTAATGTCCTCAGCTGCGACTCGTTGCATGTTGCTCCGCGTACTGGCTGCGAGCGATTTTGAGTGCCCGCATGTAGCCGGCCATAATTA
This sequence comes from Aegilops tauschii subsp. strangulata, assembly GCF_002575655.3. NCBI lineage: Eukaryota > Viridiplantae > Streptophyta > Magnoliopsida > Poales > Poaceae > Aegilops > Aegilops tauschii. The sequence continues at coordinate 395,986,949 of NC_053035.3, forward strand.
AGGCAGCTAACTGATGCGAAAAAAGATGCGCTTTAATTGTTGCGGGCCTTTTAAATCCATGGAATCATTATTGACAAGGAGGGAGATGATTCGAGTGCACTCGTTTGACCGTAAGGCCGGCGTGCGACCCAGCACGGACGGGACGGGACGACACAGTCAGAATTTCAGTTTCTCTAGTTTTCCACGGCAAGCTGGCGCGCTAAGCCATGCCTGCTTCATTATGCATTGAATTCCGATGACCGTCGCACTACCTTCCGCTTATAAGTACTGTTTCTCGGCCTTCTATGGTGGCACCGTGACCCAACTCGCCCTATCCTCATAAGCCCGCACCGGCCCGACGTTGCTCGCCACTTATCCTCGCTCTCGCCACGTCCGCCATGCCCCTGCCCATCCGCGATAGGCGTGGCCGGAGGCGGTCACCGCCGGAACTAGTGTTCGGTTTTTCACCGGAAGGCAGACGGAGGGAGGAGGCATTCTATCGGTGTTTAGATGGCAATGCGGAGATCGAGGACTTGTTGGAGCGCGACCGCCCGGTGGAGGAGCAGGAGTTGTTGGAGCGCGACCGCTTGGCGGATGAGCAGCGTATCGCCGATTTGCGCCGCCAGCGGGACATGGAGCAGCAGCGCACCGACGCTCTGAGTCGCGAGCAGAGCGCCCGCACGTGGGCCGACTAAGTGGAGGCCGGCGCCCGGCAAATAGCCCTGGAGGCTGTCGGGCACGCAAGCGTTCGCGACGCCGATTTTTACTACCAGCTCGTCAAGTGGGTTTCCCGCTTAGAAGCCGAAGCTTCGGTGGACCACGCCGGCATGGAAAGGGCCAACGCGCGCGAGCAACGCGCCCTATCGCACCTCTGGCAAGTCCGAGGCGAGGCGGAGGACGCCGGTGCCGGCGTTTAGCATGTACCGCAGATGGCGGCCGACATCTTCTAGTTAGCTAAGAGTAAGTTATACTTGTACGCTACTAGAGTATTAGTGGAAGTAGATAGTTAACTTGGCTATGATGGTTGTCAACGTGGAAGTTCAGTACTCTATAAGTGGATCAAACCTGTTACTTTGCTCTGAATGTTGAACTTTCCGTTTGAACATATGGAATGGGCTGTTATTTTTTAAATGGGTTGTATTTGTCCTCCACGGGTTTAGAGGCTGACTTGTGGGCCTACCAAGTTGACGCGTACACAACCAGGAGATGATTGTACGTGGAGAGGATGACAGCAGGGACCCGCCAAGGTCATGGCAGTACGCAAGCAAAGTGCCTCCTTATTTCAATCCAATAAAAAAATGGCTCCTCGTAATGGATTTCTGACATCTGGGTCCCATGCCATTGTCAACGTAGTCAATAAACGAGAGAGTTGCACAACGAGCGACTGACATTAGGGACCCAGCAGCTCGCCCAGTTATTTTTGTTTTGGGTTAATTTGATAAATGCCACTCCAAATCTGGTGTTCTAAGAAATGCCATTGCAATTTCCAAACTTTGAAAAATGCCATTTCATGCCATCCCCAGTGGCATTTTTCGAAGTCTGGAGTGGCGTTTTCCAAAGTTTGCAAAAATTGCAGTGGCATTTTTCAAAGTTTGGAAATTGCAGTGGCATTTTTATGAATCGCCATATTTGTTGTGGCATTTATCTAATTTGTTTTTGAGACGGAAGCAGGGTGTCAACTGGGCTGTGCGGGGCACTCTGGCATGTCTAGACAGCCTTCTCTTTTATGTTTACCACAGACCAGCCCAGTAGTTTTTTTCTTTCTGAAAATGGCTAGCCCAGTTTTTCTGTGATTTGCCAAGTAAGTCGCTTTGTCAGGCCTATTGGGCTGCAAATCTTTCAAGACGAGGAGAGCTTCATTCGGCTGGACGAGAAAATGGCCTATCAGTAATGACAAATGGGCTGTACATTTTTAAAACACATCAAACCGGCAATTACTTTCAAATTTCTTTTTTTCATTTCAAGATTTTAAATTGCATTAATTTTTATGCATGGACAATTTGTTGGATTTTATATTGGTATACATTTATTTTTAAAATCAGTTTGAATGTGACTCGAAATTTCAGGATTAAAAACAGTTCGGATCGCACCGAAATATGCAACATTTCGTATAATTTTTTAACCGTGGCCACAATATGGGCTGTAATGCTAACAAAAAGAATATGGGCTCCAAAAAAACCTTCAGAATTAGCAAATGGGCTGTAAATTATTAGAAATAATGGCAGATGGGTTGTATGCTATTTTCCATAGATTTGAGGCTTTCCTAAAAAAAAGGTTGACGCACAAGCAGTGACTGTTGGATGTCCATCCAACGGCCGTCGTGCTTCTTCAATCTCTGCTCTTCCTGCTCCAGCCGCTCAAACAAGCGCCGGCGGGACTGCCTGCTCCCTCCTCCCCGCGGCCGGCTGTGCTGCCGTGCAGGCTTCACCGCCCCACCGTACTCCCATCGCTGGCCTAGCCATCCCTCTACTCACCCACACCTGTTGTTATTCTCCGGCGACGGCAGACGAACTAGTAAACCCTCGTATAGTCGTACTCCCCTCCGCGTGGGAAACAACTGCCGAGTCTTCCCTGCCTCCGTGTCGTTCCCTTCCTAGGCCTCGCCGTCGTCCACCGCCCTGCTGCTCCCGGCGCGGCCTGGTCAACGTGGTCAACGACCAACATGCATCTGAAGTGGACTGTACGTGGAGAGGCTGACAGCTGGGTCCACGGCCGCACGCAAGGAAATGCCTCCTTATTACGCGCAAAATAATGATTCCTCCACCTGACACCTGGGACCCACCGAAAGGGCCTCTGTATTTCATGAAAAAAACGTTACCGCCGCTAACAGCTCGGACCCACCAGCTATATCTTCGCACGCAAGGAAGTGCGTCCTTATTACGCACAAAAAAATGAATACTCCCCCTGCTAGCTGGGACCCAGTATAGTGGCAGGCTGACTTGTGGGCCTACTAAGTTGACGGGGACGGAGGGCTTTGTCAACTTAGTCAATATGCATGATTCTAGCTCCAGTGACCGTATGATGTCCATCCAACGGCCGTAGTGCTTCTTCAACCTCTGGTCTTGTTGCTCCAGCCGCCCAAAGCAGCGCCGGTCGTGCCGCATGCTCCTGCCTCCCGTGGCCGGCGGTGCTGCCGCGGAGAACTCACCGCCCCCTACTATTCCCACCGCTGGCCAGGCCCTGCGGCGACGGCAGCCTCACACCGCAGCCGAACCAGTGAACCCTCGTACTCCTCTCCGCGCGGGCTTCCACTGCCGCGTCTTCCCCGGCTCCACATCATCCCCTTCCTAGGCCTCGCCGTCGTCCACCGCCCTGGTGCTCTCGGCGCGGTGTGGTCAACGTGGTCAAGGAACGGCTTCCATTGGACGTGGAATGTACATGGAGAGGCTGACAGCTGGGTCCACAGCCGCAGCAAGGAAGTGCCTCCTTATTACGCGGAAAATAATTATTCCTCCACCTGACAGCGGGGACCCACCAGACGGGCCACCGTATTTCGCAAAAAAAACATTTCCCCCTGACTGCGGGGACCCACCAGCTACATCTTCGCACGCAAGGAAGTGCGTCCGGGCAAAAAAAAGATTTGCCCCCTGACTGCTGGGACCCACCAGCTACATCTTCGCAGGCAAGGAAGTGCCTGACAGTCGGGACCCATCTGGTCGAAGCGTACGTAGCATTGTCATTCTGGTCACGAACGTGTACGTACATACTGGTCGATGTAGAGGCGCGCACGTGTCGTAGTAGAGGCGCGCACGTAGCATGTACACGTACGTACAGCGGCCAGTGTGCAAGAAAGAAAATACGGCCACGTACGTACATACGGGCAGGGTCTCGAACGCCTACTCGTGCATACGTACGGCCAGGGCTCGTGTACATGGCTGGGTCGGAACGGAGAAACATCGTCGTCGTCGTGTTCATGGGGAGCCAACCGGCTGGGTCGGAACGGAATGCGTCGTCGTGTTCATCCGCAGGGCTTGGACGGAACAGCCGATGGAAATGAGGCCTGGCGTACCGCAGAACGGAGGAAACGGCCTTGTGTTCGACCGGCCACGTTTGAAACGGGATCCTGTTCATCGGGAGGGGTCTGGCGTACCGCAAAACGGAGGAAACGGACCTCCTATGGTCGAAACGGGGGTCCTGTTGATTGGGAGGGGTGTGGCGTACCGCAAACGGAGGAACAGACTTGTGTTGGAGCGCTACGGTCGAAACGGGGGTCATGTTCATCGGGAGGGGTGTGGCGTACCGCAAAACAGGACTCCACGGGACACTGTTCATCTCCACCGTCGACCCCCTCCAGCCTCCACGGGCTACTATTCATCCACCTCGACCTCCTCCAGCCTCCACCTGCGACTGTTCATCCACGGGCTCGTGTTCATCCAGCCTCCACCAAGCGCTACTCCACCGGCTACTATTCAACCAGCCCTCTCCATGGGCTCCTGTTCAGCCACCCCTTCACGGGCTACTGTTCATCCAGCCCTCCACCGTCTACTGTTCATTCTGCCCTCCACGGGGTGGTCCTGTTCATCCTGCCCTCCACGGGGTCTTGTTCATCCAGCCCCAACCGGCTCAATCGATCGGGGTCCTGTTCATCCAGAGGCAACACCATAGGGTCCTGTTCATCCACCCCCACCGGGAACTGTTCATCCAAACCCCCCAGCAACGCCCACTGTTCATCCAGAGGCAACATCGATCGACTTCAGTTAGCAGCAGTAGCAAAGGAATCGCTCGATCGGGTTTAGTTAACAGCCATCGATCGATCGCTCGGGTTCAGTAACGCGTAGCCTGCAGTGCAATCACTCGGGTTCAGTTAGAGCCCAACGCCTCGCTCGGGTTCAGTTAGAGCCAACGCCTCGCACACACGCGCGCACATGTACGAGAGAAACGCGCATCGCTCGGCCCCCGACCTCCCACCGTAACCGGGAACTCCCCGAAATTTTCCTCGCCCTCGCTTCTACCACGGTTTTTTCCGTCATGGACGGTCCAAAGAATGTCATGCAGCTGCGTCTCCGGCCCGCCCAGGACGAAAAGCCCATTTTCTGTCATGATTTTTTGTCATAGAAGTAGGAGCCCACCACATCTATGATGATACCGGGTTTTGTCACAATTATCGTCATAGAAGTGTCATATGTATGACAGAAAAAAATTTAGTTCGGCCCAAAATGTCACGGATGTGTCTTTTTTTGTAGTGAAGTGTGGTGTGATATGTCTCCAACGTATCTATAATTTTTGATTATTCCACGCTATTATATTATCCATCTTGGATTATATGCATTATTAAGCTAGTTTATATCATTTTTTGGGACTAACCTATTAACCTAGTGCCAAGTGCCAGTTGCTGTTTTTTCCTTGTTTTATCTTCTCAAGAAATTCTATACCGAATGGAACGAAACTTTTTGAGGATTTTTCGTGAACCAGAAGACACCCAGGAACCTTCGGGAGGAAGACGTAGGGGCCACCAGTTGGCGACCAGCTCGAGAGGCGTGCCCTAGGGGGCGCCCCCAGGCTTGTGGGCCCCCTAATGCTCCTCTAGCCCTAATCTTTGCTCTATAAATACCCAAATATTCCCCGTACACCAGAAGGGACACCAAAAATACTTTTCCGCCACCGCAAGTTTCTGTCCTCGTGAGATCCCATCCGGAGGCATGTTCCGCCACTCCGTCGGAGGGGGACTTGTTGTTCTGAAAATATTAAAATTTGTTCACATTTTCAAAAACTGATTATCTTTTTCATCAAATATTTGGAATTTAAAAAAATGCTCAAATTTTTCAGGAAATGTTTGGAATTAAAAAAATCTTGTTTTCTGAAATATATTCAGAATTTCATAAAAATGTTCATAATTTTAAATATTGTTTAGAATTTTTAGAAATTTTCACATTTTAAAAAGTTGTTCACATTTTACAAAGGATGTTCCCAAAAACATTGTTATGATTTTTTAGAAAGGTTGCCACAGTAGCCTGGTTCGCTAGAGTGTCGGCCTCTACAATACCATTCTTTTTTCATTCGCTATAATTGGTACATTGGGTTCACCTACATAGGAACGTGCGTACCTTACCGGGAGATCTAGTTGTCAAATATGCTGCAATTTGTACATTCACTCTTACGTTACATGATTAGGGTTTATCCTACTCCACCAATATCGCTGTCGAGGTTGAGTTTTTCCATGGTGGTCCAACGACTCCGTTTCAAAGGACGAATGCTCAGATGGTGGTTGTGGGATATGCGTTAGGAAGCAAGGCTAAGGTAAAGAGATGTGAGGATGAAGGCATGGCCGCGACTTTGAAAAACATGAAGGAGGGAGAACTCGATGATATCTATGTTTGAGAAGAGGAAATCAATGAACTTGAGAAGGCAACACGTTGACTGGTAGTAGCAAGGGTGAACACCTCAAGATTCTATAGTTTGAAGCTCGGAAGGAAACAATAAATTTCTTCTAGAGTTTGGCTGCACCGCCCTGACATTGGTTGTATTAGGGAGAATGAACGTGTGGGCTCAAATTCATGATGTACCCAATCTGTATAGAAAGACGAACATTGTGGATCAAGAACCGGAATTGTTAGAAGCATGGAGATAAACATATTCTTTGGGGGGAACTACATCAGAGTGAGGGCCGTCATAGATGTATTCAAGCCATTGATTCACTTTACACCGCTAAACCTTGTTGAAAAGGAGATGATTTTGTTACCGGTCAAATATGAGAAGATGGACTACTTTTGTGAAGTTTGTGCCATCCTGGGACATGACATGGATGATATTCACCCACCAAAGAAGGAGTATGGGAAGTGGATGTTGGCAAAGTGGAGAGCTTCGGTTTCAAACCAACGTATGGGACATGGAGTTAGCTACAGCTCCTCCCGGTAAGGTCAAGGACCGAGGGGATAAAGGAGGTATGGCCGCAGAGGTGGAAGAAGTGTGGTGTGATACGTCTCCAACATATCTATAGTTTTTTATTATTCCATGCTATTATATTATCCATCTTGGATGTTTTACATGCATTATTATGCTATTTTATATCATTTCTTGGGACTAACCTATTAACCTAGTGCCAAGTGCCAGTTGCTGCTTTTTTGCTTGTTTTGTCTTTTTTTTTTACAGAAAATCAATACAAAATGGAGTCCAAATGGAACAAAACTTTTTGAGGATTTTTTTGGACCAGAAGACACCCACGAACCTTCAGGAGGAGGTCGGAGGTGCGACCAGTTGGCGACAAGCTCGAGAGGCGTGCCCTATGGGGCGCCCCCAGGCTTGTGGCCCCCCTGATGCTCCTCTAACCCTAATCTTTGCTCTATAAATACCCAAATATTCCCCGTATACCAGAAGGCACACCGAAAATACTTTCCCGCCACCACAAGTTTTTGTCCTCGTTAGATCCCATCTTTAGACCTGTTCTGCTTCTCCGCCGGAGGGGGACCTGTTGTTCTAAAAATATTAAAATTTGTTCACATTTTCAAAAATGTTGTGTTTTCCAACAAATATTTGGAATTTCCAAAAATGCTCATAATTTTCAGGAAATGTTTGGAATTAAAAAAAATCAATTTTTTAAAAAATATTCAGAATTTCATATAAATGTTCATAATTTTAAATATTGTTCAGCATTTTCAGAAATTTTCACATTTTAAAAAGTTGTTCACATTTTACAAAGGACGTTCCCAAAAAGATTGTTATCATTTTTTAAAGGTTCCTACAGTAGCCTTGTTCACTACAGTGTCGGCCTCTACAATACCCTTATTTTTTCATTCTCTATTGTAGGTACATTGGGTTTGGAAATCCATTTCTGCACCCGAGCTCATCGGCACCTGCACTGAAGAAAAAAATCAAAACAAATACTAGAAAAATTCCAAAAAATCCATTTTTTTGTGCAGTAGATAAATTGATGCATGAAGTTCGCTCCAATTATCACATCATTTGGACATTTGAGGAGCTCTCAGCAAAAAAGACAAATTGGGGCTGTGTAAAGATGTTTACTGTTCATGTACTATTTTGGCCCGATTTGTCTTTTTTGCTGAGAGCTGCTCAGATGTCCAAATGACTTGAAATTTTGGAGCGGTTCTCACTCATCAAATTGCCTACCGCCCCAATTTTTTGGAATTTTTGGAAAATTTTCCAAGTTTTTATGAATTGTTTTCTAAGCAGGTGCAGATGGGCCTCGGCACTGAAACGCCCTACTCTAATGAATTTTTTCCATTTTTTGAATTGTTTTTCCATTGGGTTCACCTACATAGGAACGTGCGTACCTTACCGGGAGATCTAGTTGTCAAATATGCTGCAATTTGTACATTCACTCTTACGTTACATGATTAGGGTTTATCCTACTCCACCAATATCGCTGTCGAGGTTGAGTTTTTCTATGGTGGTCCAACGACCCCGTTTCAAAGGACGACTGCTTAGATGGTGGTTGTGGATATGCGTTAGGAAGCAAGGCTCAGGTAAAGAGATGTGAGGATGAAGGCAGCCGCGACTTTGAAAAACATGAAGGAGGGAGAACTCGATGATATCTACGTTGGAGAAGAGGAAATCAATGAACTTGAGAAGGCAACACGTTGACCGGCAATAGCAAGGGTGAACACCTCAAGATTCTATAGTTTGAAGCTCTGAAAGAAATCCTAAATTTCTTCTAGAGTTTGGCCCTAGATCAAGAATTCAAGGAGGTGGATGAGAACCTATACATTGTACAAATGTTCTGTTTGGGCGATTAGAAAGAAGTTACCCACTAGGGGCCATGGATCTTCCAAGAGCTAATGGTAATGTTTAATGAGTACGATGGCTACACCGCCCTGGTGTCGGTTCTGTTAGGGAGAATGGACGTATGGGATCTAATTCATGATGTACCCAATCTGTATAGAAAGACGAACATTGTGGATCAAGAACCGGAATTGTTAGAAGCATGGAGATGAACAAATTCTTTGGGGGGAACTACATCAGAGTGAGGGCTGGCGTAGATGTATCCAAGCCATTGATTCACTTTACAGCACTAAACCTTGCTGGAAAGGAGATGATTTTGTTATCGGTCAAATTTGAGAAGATGGACTACTTTTGTGAAGTTTGTGCCATCCTGGGACATGACATGGATGGTATTCACCCACCAAAGAAGGAGTATGGGAAGTGGATGTTGGCAAAGTGGAGAGCTTCAGTTTCAAACCAACATATGGGACATGGAGTTAGCTATAGCTCTTCCCGGCAAGGCCGAGGACTGAGGGGATAAAGGAGGCGTGGCGGCAGAGGTGGAAGAAGTGTGGTGTGATACGTATCCAACGTATCTATAATTTTTATTATTCCATGCTATTATATTATCCATCTTGGATGTTTTATACACATTATTATGTTATTTTATATCATTCTTTCGGACTAACCTATTAACGTAGTGCCAAGTGCCAGTTGCTGTTTTCCCTTGTTTTGTCTTTTACAGAAAATCAATACAATACGGAGTCCAAACGGAACGAAACTTTTTGAGGATATTTTTTGGACAAGAAGGCACCCAGTAACCTTCGGGAGGAGGTTGGAGGGGCCATCAGTTGGCGAAAAGCTCGAGAGGCAAGCCCTAGGGGCGCCCCCAGGCTTGTGGGCCCCCTGATGCTCCTCTAACCCTAATGTTTGCTCTATAAATACACTCATATTCCCCGTATACTAGAAGGCACACCGAAAATACTTTGCCGCCACCACAAGTTTTTGTCCTCGTCAGATCCCATATGGAGACCTGTTCCGCTACTCCGCCGGAGGGGGACCTGTTGTTCTGAAAATATTAAAATTTGTTCACATATTCAAAAACTGATTGTGTTTTCCAACAAATATTTGGAATTTCAAAAAATGCTCATAATTTTTAGGAAATATTTGGAATTAAAAAAAATCATGTTTTCTAAAAAATATTTATAATTTCATAAAAATGTTCATAATTTTAAATATTGTTCATAATTTTCAAAAAAATTCACATTTTAAAAAGTTGTTAACATTTTACAAAGGACGTTCCCAAAAAGATTATTATCATTTTTTAAGGGTTGCTACAGTAGCCTGGTTCGCTACAGTGTCGGCCTCTACAATACCCTTGTTTTTTCATTCACTATAGTAGGTACATTGGGTTCACCTACATAGGAACGTGCGTACCTTACCAGGAGATCTAGTTGTCAAATATGCTGTCGTTTGTACATTCACTCTTACGTTACATGATTAGGGTTTTTCCTAATCCACCAATATCATTGTCAAGGTTGAGTTTTTCTATGGTGGTCCAACGACCCCTTTTCAAAGGGCGACTGCTCAGATGGTGGTTGTGGGATATGCGTTAGGAAGCAAGGGTAAGGTAAAGAGATGTGAGGATGAAGGCATGGCCGCGACTTTGAAAAACATGAAGGAGGGAGAACTCCCAGCAAGGCCAAGGACCGAGGGGATAAATGAGGTGTGGCCGCAGAGGTGGAAGAAGAGTGGTGTGATATGTCTCCAACATATCTATAATTCTTTATTATTCCATGCTATTATATTATCCATCTTGGATGTTTTACACGCATTATTTTGCTAGTTTATATAATTTTTTGGGACAAACCTATTAACCTAGTGCCAAGTGCGAGTTGCTGTTTTTCCTTGTTATGTCTTTTACAGAAAATCAATACAAAACGGAGTCCAAACGGAACGAAACTTTTTGAGGATTTTTTTGGACAAGAAGACACCAAGGAACCTTCGAGAGGAGGTCGGAGGGGCCACCAGTTGACGACAAGCTCGAGAGGCGTGCCCGTGGGGGCACCCCGGGCTTGTGGGCCCCTGATGCTCCTCTAACCTTAATATTTGCTCTATAAATACCCAAATATTCCCCGTGTACCAGAAGGCACACCGAAAATACTTTTCCGCCACCACAAGTTTTTGTCCTCGTCAGATCCCATCTAGAGACCTGTTCCGCTACTCCGCCGGAGGGGGCTGTTGTTCTGAAAATATTAAAATGTGTTCACATTTTCAGAAACTAATTGTGTTTTCCAACTAATATTTGGAATTTCTAAAAATGCTCATAATTTTCAAGAAATTTTTGGAATTAAAAAAATATATCATGTTTTCAAAAATATATTCAGAATTTCATAAAAATGTTCATAACTTTAAATATCATTCATAATTTTCTAGAAATTTTCACATTGTAAAAAGTTGTTCACATTTTAGTGAGGAGCTTCCCAAAAAGATTGTTATCAATTTTTTAAATGTTGCTACAGTAGTCTGGTTCGCTACAGTGTCGGCCTCTACAATACCCTTGGTCTTTCATTCGCTATAGTTGGTACATTGGGTTCACCAACATAGGAATGTGCGTACCTTATCGGGAGATCGAGTTTTCAAATATGCTGCCATTCGTACATTCACTCTTACGTTACATGATTAGAGCTTATCCTACTCCACCAATATCGTTGTCGAGGTTGAGTTTTTCTATGGTGGTCCAACGACCCCGTTTCTAAGGACGACTACTCAGATGGTGGTTGTGGGATATGCGTTAGGAAGCAAGGCTAAGGTAAAGAGATGTGAGGATGAAGGCATGGCTGCGACTTTGAAAAACATAAAGGAGGGAGAACTCGATGATATCTACGCTGGAGAAGAGTACATCAATGAACTTGAGAAGGCAACACGCTGATTGGCAGTAGCAAGGGTGAACACCTCAAGATTCTATAGTTTGAAGCTATGAAGGAAACCCTAAATTTCTTCTAGAGTTTGGCCCTGGATCAAGAATTCGGGAAGTGGATGTTTGCAAAGTGGAGAGCTTCGGTTTCAAACCAACGTATGGGACATGGAGTTAGCTACAGATCCTCCCAGCAAGGCTGAGGGACGAGGGGATAAAGGAGGCGTGGCCGCAGAGGTGGAAGAAGTGTGGCGTGATATGTCTCCAACGTATCTATAATTTTTGATTATTCCATGCTATTATATTATCCATCTTGGATTATATGCATTATTAAGCTAGTTTATATTATTTTTTGGGACTAACCTATTAACCTAGTGCCAAGTGCCAGTTGATGTTTTTTCCTTGTTTTGTCTTCTCTAGAAAATCAATACCAAATGGAACGAAACTTTTTGAGGTTTTTTCATGAACCAGAAGACACCCAGGAACCTTCGGGAGGAAGACATAGGGGCCACCAGTTGGCGACTAGCTCGAGAGGCGTGCCCTAGGGGGCGCCCCCAGGCTTGTGGGCCCCCTAATGCTCCTCTAACCCTAATCTTTGCTCTATAAATACCCAAATATTCCCCGTACACCAGAAGGGACACCAAAAATACTTTTCCGCCACCGCAAGTTTCTGTCCTTGTGAGATCCCATCTGGAGACATGTTTCGCCACTCCGGCGGAGGGGGACTTGTTGTTCTGAAAATATTAAAATTTGTTCACATTTTCAAAAATTGATTATCTTTTTCATCAAATATTTTGAATTTTAAAAAGTGCTCATAATTTTCTGGAAATGTTTGGAATTAAAAAAAATCTTGTTTTCTGAAATATATTCAGAATTTCATAAAAATGTTCATAATTTCAAATATTGTTTAGAATTTTTAGAATTTTTCACATTTTAAAAAGTTGTTCACATTTTACAAAGGACGTTCCCAAAAAGATTGTTATGATTTTTTAAAAAGGTTGCCACAGTAGCCTGGTTCGCTAGAGTGTCGGCCTCTACAATACCCTTCTTTTTTCATTCGCTATAGTTGGTACATTGGGTTCACCTACATAGGAACGTGCGTACCTTACCGGGAGATCTAGTTGTCAAATATGCTGCAATTTGTACATTCACTCTTACGTTACATGATTAGGGTTTATCCTACTCCACCTATATCGCTGTCGAGGTTGAGTTTTTCTATGGTGGTCCAACGACCCCGTTTCAAAGGATGAATGCTTAGATGGTGGTTGTGGGATATGCGTTAGGAAGCAAGGCTAAGGTAAAGAAATGTGAGGATGAAGGCATGGCCGCGACTCCGCCGGAGGGGGACCTGCTGTTCTGAAAATATTAAAATTTGTTCACATTTTCAAAAACTGATTGTGTTTTCCAACAAATATTTGGAATTTCAAAAAATGCTCATAATTTTGAGGAAACGTTTAGAATAAAAAAAATCATGTTTTCTAAACAATATTCATAATTTCATAAAAATGTTCATAATTTTAAATATTATTCATAATTTTCAGAAATTTTCAGATTTTAAAAAGTTGTTCACATTTTACAAAGGACGTTCGCAAAAAGATTGTTATCATTTTTTAAAGGTTGCTACACTAGCCTGGTTCGCTACAGTGTCGGCCTCTACAATACCCTTGTTTTTTCTTTCGCTATAGTAGGTACATTAGGTTCACCAACATTGGAACGTGCGTACCTTGCCGGGAGATCTAGTTGTCAAATATGCAGCCATTTGTATATTCACTCTTACGTTACATGATTAGGGTTTATCCTACTCCACCAATATCGTTGTCTAGGTTGAGTTTTTCTATGGTGGTCCGATGACCCCATTTCAAAGGACGACTGCTCAGATGGTGGTTGTGGGATATGCGTTAGGAAGCAAGGCTAAGGTAAAGAGATGTGAGGATGAAGGCATGGCCGTGACTTTGAAAACATAAAGGAGGGAGAACTCGATGATATCTACGTTAGAGAAGAGGACGTCAATGAACTTGAGAAGGCAACACGTTGACTGGCAGTAGCAAGGGTGAACACCTCAAGATTCTATAGTTTGAAGCTTTGAAGGAAACCCTAAATTTCTTCTAGAGTTTGGCCCTGGATCAAGAATTCAGGGAGTGGATGACAACCTATACATTGTACAAATGTTCTGTTTGGGCGATTGGAAAGAAGTTACCCACTAGGGGCCATGGATCTTCCAAGAGCTAATGGTAATGTTTAATGAGTACGATGGCTGCACCGCCCTCACGTCGGTTGTGTTAGGGAGAATGGACGTATGGGCTCAGATTCATGATGTACCCAATCTGTATATAAAGATGAACATTGTGGATCAAGAACCGGAATTGTTAGAAGCATGGAGATGAACAGATTCTTTGGGGGGAACTACATCAGAGTGAGGGCTGGCATAGATGTATCCAAGCCATTGATTCAGTTTACACTGCTAAACTTGTTGGAAAGGAGATGATTTTTTGATCGGTCAAATATGAGAAGATGGACTACTTTTGTGAAGTTTGTGCCATCCTGGGACATGACATGGATGATATTCACCCACCAAAGAAGGAGTTTGGGAAGTGGATGTTGGCAAAGTGGAGATCTTCAGTTTCAAACCAACGTATGGGACATGGAGTTAGCTATAGCTCCTCCCAGCAAGGCCGAGGACCGAGGGGATAAAGGAGGCGTGGCCGCAGAGGTGGAAGAAGTGTGGTGTGATACATCTCCAACGTATCTAGAATTCTTTATTATTCCAATGTATTATATTATCCATCTTGGATGTTTTATACACATTATTATGCTATTTTATATCATTTTTTGGGACTAACCTATGAACCTAGTGCCAAGTGCCACTTGCTATTTTTTCCTTGTTTTGTCTTTTACAGAAAATCAATACAAAACGGAACGAAACTTTTTGAAGATTTTTTTTGGACAAGAAGACACCCAGGAACCTTCCGGAGGAGGTCGTAGGGGCCACCAGTTGGCGACAAGCTCAAGAGGCATGCCCTAGGGGGCGCCCCCAGGCTTGTGGGCCCCCTGATGCTCCTCTAACCCAAATCTTTGCTCTATAAATACCCAAATATTCCTCGTATACCAGAAGACACACCAAAAATACTTTTCCGCCAACACAAGTTTTTCTCCTCGTCAGATCCCATCTGGAGACCTGTTCTGCCACTCCGCCTTAGGGGGACCTGTTGTTCTGAAAATATTAAAATTTATTTAGATTTTCAAAAACTGATTGTGTTTTCCAACAAATATTTGGAATTTCAAAAAATGCTCATAATTTTAAGAAATGTTTGGAATTAAAAAAATATATCATGTTTTCTAAAAAATATTCAGAATTTCATAAAAATGTTCATAATTTTAAATATTGTTCATAATTTTCAGAATTTTTCACATTTTAAGAAGTTGTTCACATTTTACAAAGGACGTTCCCAAAAAGATTGTTATCATTTTTTAAAGGTTGCTACAGTAGCCTGGTTCACTACAGTGTCGGCCTAGACAATACCCTTGTTTTTTCATTTGCTATGGTATGTACATTGGGTTCACCTACATAGGAACGTGCGTACCTTACCGGGAGATATAGTTGTCAAATATGCTGCCATTTATACATTCACTCTTACGTTACATGATTAGGGTTTATCCTACTCCACCAATATTGTTGTCGAGGTTGAGTTTTTCTATGGTGGTCCAACGACCCCGTTTCAAAGGACGACTGCTCAGATGGTGGTTGTGGGATATGCGTTAGGAAGCAAGGCTAAGGTAAAGAGATGTGAGGATGAAGGCATGGCCGTGACTTTGAAAAACATGAAGGAGGAAGAACTCGATGATATCTACATTGGAGAAGAGGAAATCAATGAACTTGAGAAGGCAACACGTTGACTGGCACTAGCAAGGGTGAACACCTCAAGATTCTATAGTTTGAAGCTCTGAAGGAAACCCTCAATTTCTTCTAGAGTTTGGCCCTATATCAAGAATTCAGAGAGGTGGATGACAACCTATACATTGTACAAATGTTCTGTTTAGGCGATTGGAAGAAGTTACCCACTAGGGGCCATGGATCCTCTAAGAGCTAATGGTAATTGTCGGATTCAGGGCTCCGCAGACCCAAGAAAGGTTCGAACTCAGAGCTAATGTGGTCGCGGCGGATGAAGGTGACGTGGTCGACGATGGTGAGGGCGGCGCTGGCGATGGTGACGGTGATGCCAGCGACGGTGACAGCGACGCTAGCGATGCGTCTGAGGGCGACCTGGAAGACGCAGTGAGCGACATGTCCGATTGAGCCCGTGCTTCCTTGTCGTTGACCCTGGATGCGAAAGCTCGGGCACGGCCCTGGAAGTTGTAAGAGCATTTTGGGAGGGGGAGCCCCTCATGTAAATAGAGTACTGCTTCTATTCCTTAGGCCAAGCTGGAGATGTGTTTTCATGAGCCCGCGAGTTCCGTCGCGAGCTTGCCGCTGTAATTTACCTAGTCAGGACAAGTTCCGAACCGGCTCGTGAGGTCGTGAGCTTTTGAGGAGCCTGCCGATCTATCCGAGAGGGCCTCGCGAGAAGCAAGCGCCAGCCATGGCAGGACGTGCGCGCAGCGTGCGCGCAGCGTGCGCGCACCGCGCCCAGCTCCCGCTCGCGAGGGGCTCGCGAGGGGGAGGCATGATACGTCTCCATCGTATCTACTTTTTCAAACACTTTTGCCCTTGTTTTGGACTCTAACTTGCATGATTTGAATGGAACTAACCCGGACTGACGCTGTTTTCAGCAGACTTTCTATGGTGTTATTTATGCGCAGAAACAAAAGTTCTCGGAATGACCTGAAACTCCACGGAACGTATATTTGGAAAATATTAAAAATACTGGAAGAAGAATCCACGTTAGGGGGGCCTCCACCTGTCCACGAGGGTGGGGGTGCGCCTGCCCCCTGGGCGCGACCCCTACCTCGTGGGCCCCCTGACGCTCCACCGACCTCAACTCCAACTCCATATATTCACTTTCGGGGAGAAACAAATCAGAGAGAAGGATTCATCACGTTTTACGATACGGAGCCGCCGCCAAGCCCTAAAACCTCTCGGGAGGGCTGATCTGGAGTCCGTTCGGGGCTCCGGAGAGGGGAATCCGTCGCCGTCGTCATCATCAACCATCCTCCATCACCAATTTCATGATGCTCACCGCCATGCGTGAGTAATTCCATCGTAGGCTTGATGGACGGTGATGGGTTGGATGAGATCTATCATGTAATCGAGTTAGTTTTGTTAGTGTTTGATCCCTAGTATCCACTATGTTCTGAGATTGATGTTGCTATGACTTTGCTATGCTTAATGCTTGTCACTAGGGCCCGAGTGCCATGATTTCAGATCTGAACCTATTATGTTTACATGAATATATGTGAGTTCTTGATCCTATCTTGCAAGTCTATAGTCACCTACTATGTGTTTTGATCCGGCAACCCCGAAGTGACAATAATTGGGACCACTCCCGGTGATGACCATAGTTTGAGGAGTTCATGTATTCACTATGTGTTAATGCTTTGTTCTGGTACTCTATTAAAAGGAGGCCTTAATATCCCTTAGTTTCCGCTAGGACCCCGCTGCAACGGGAGGGTAGGACAAAAGATGTCATGCAAGTTCTTTTCCATAAGCACGTATGACTATATTCCAAATACATGCCTACATTACATTGATGAATTGGAGCTAGTTCTGTGTCACCCTATGTTATGATTGTTACATGATGAACCGCATCCGGCATAATTCTCCATCACCGATCCAATGCCTATGAGCTTTTCACATATTGTTCTTCGCTTATTTACTTTTCCGTTGCTACTGTTACAATCACTACAAAACCCAAAAATATTACTTTTGCTATCGTTACCGTTACTTCCATATTACTTTGCTACTAAATACGTTGCTGCAGATACTAAGTTATCCAGGTGTGGTTGAATTGACAACTCAACTGCTAATACTTGAGAATATTCTTTGGCTCCCCTTGTGTCGAATCAATAAATTTGGGTTGAATACTCTACCCTCGAAAACTGTTGCGATCCCCTATACTTGTGGTTATCAAGACTATTTTCTGGCGCCGTTGCCGGGGAGCATAGCTCTATTCTTTGAGTCACTTGGGATTTATATCTGCTGGTCACTATGAAGAACTTGAAAGACGTGAAAACAAAAATTTATCCCTCAACTACGAGGGGAGGTAAGGAACTGCCATCTAGCTCTGCACTTGATTCACCTTCTGTTTTGAGTAAGCTTGCGACACCTAAACCTGCTTCTGCTATTCATTCTGATATGTCGCATGTTATTGATGATGCCACTTCTGCTATGCATGATACTTATGATGAAACTACTTCTATGCTTGATACTACTGTGCCACTTGGTGAATTTCTTGATGAACAACTTGCCAGGGCTAGAGAGAATGAAATTATTGAAACTGATAATATTGAAGATAGTGATGATGAAGACTCTCCCCCTAATAAATATGAATTGCCTGTTGTGCTTGAGGGTTATGTTTTGGATGAAGAATCTGCTAGAGCCATTCTTGCTTGCAATGATAGAAGTGATCTTAAGAAATTATTAGCTAAATGGAAGCAGCAATCTCTTAATTCTAGAATGAAACCTGACCCTGCTTTTGCTACTTGACCTATCTGTGTTACTGATAAGGATTATGAATTCTCTGTTGATCCTGATATAATTACTTTGGTTGAATCCGATCCTTTCCATGGCTATGAATCTGAAACTGTTGTGGCACATCTTACTAAATAGAATGATATAGCCACCCTGTTCACTAATGATGAGAGAACCCGCTACCTTTATATCCTTAAAATATTTCCGTTCTCATTAAAGGGTGATGCTAAGATATGGTTTAATTCTCTTCATCCTGGTTGTGTGCGTAGTCCCCAGGATATGATTTATTACTTCTCTGCTCATAAGAAACAAGCTGCTTTAAGGGATATATATAATTTTGTGCAAATTGAAGAAGAGAGTCTCCCACAAGCTTGGGGGAGGCTTCTCCAATTACTTAATGCTTTGCCTGATCATCCTCTTAAGAAAAATGAAATACTTGATATCTTTTATAATGGACTAACCGATGCTTCCAGAGATTACCTGGATAGTTGTGCTGGTTCTGTTTTCAGGGAAAGGACACCGGATGAAGCTGAAATTTTATTGAATAATATGTTGACAAATGAAAGTAATTGGACACTTCTTGAGCCAATTCCTGAGCCTATTCCTAAACCAACTCGGAAGAAGAGGGGTGTTCTATTTCTCAGTCCTGAAGATATGCAAGAGGCAAAGAAATGTATGAAAGAAAAAGGTATTAAAGCTGAAGATGTTAAGAATTTACCTCCTATTGAAGAAATACACGGTCTTAATTTACCGCCTGTTGAAGAAACATATGATCTTAATCCATCACCTATTGAAGAAACTCATGGTCTTGATAACCCGACACAAGTAGTAAAGGTAAATTCTCTCGATGAAGGTGATATTCCTCACTATAAGTCTGCTAGACAATGCTTAGAAGAGTTTGATAATTTTATTGTCAAACAAGAAAACTTCAATGCTTATTTTGGTAGACAATTGAAATACAATTCCAATACGCTTGAATACTTGGGTGATTATATGTCTAGAGTTAAAGGTGAACTTAAACTCATTACTAAACATGCTTATATGGTCACCACTCAAGTAGAACAAGTACTTAAAGCTCAGAATGATTTGCTCAATGAATTAAATAGTAAGAATAATGATTATGCTGTTAGAGTGGCTACTAGAACTGGTAAAATGACTCAGGAACCTTTGTATCCTGAAGGCCATCCTAAGAGAATTGAGCAAGATTCCCAGAGAAATAATATAGATGCACCTAGTCCTTCTAAAAAGAAGAATGATAGGACTTTGCATGCTTCTAGTGAACCTATTGCTGAACCACCTGAGAATCCAAATGATATTTCTATTTATGATGCTGAAACACAATCTGGTAATGAACATGAACCAAGAGAAAATATTAATGAAGATGTTCATGAAGATGCTCAACCTAGTAATGATAATGATGTAGAAATTGAACCTGCTGTTGATCTGATAACCCACAATCAAAGAATCAACGTTATGATAAGAAATACTTTGTTGCTAGGAAGCACGGTAAAGAAAGGGAGCCATGGGTTCAGAAACCCATGCCTTTTCCTCCCAAACCATCCAAGAAAAAGGATGATGAGGATTTTGAGCGCTTTGCTGAAATGATTAGACCTATCTTCTTGCGTATGCATTTGACTGATATGCTCAAAATGAATCCTTATGCTAAGTATATGAAATAAATTGTTACTAATAAGAGAAAAATACTGGAAGCTGAAATTTCCACCATGCTTGCTAATTACACTTTTAAGGGTGGAATACCTAAGAAACTGTGGCACCCAAGTTTTTATTTGGATTTTTTTGAAAAGATTTTATTTGACTTGAGGGGAGTGATTTAAAATTTTTTCTTCAAGAGAACTCTCCCTCTCATATATTTTCTTTATGGCAAAAATTTTATTTGGATTCACCCAAGATCTGCCTTTGACCTTGGGAGTTCTTGCTCTTCATTTGGACTCAAGACAAAATGTTTTTTTTTCATTTGGGAAAAGAACTTTTGAAAACCTTTTTCTGAATTTGCACTATGGCTTTTGGAAGGTACTTTGCCACTTTCAACTATTCCTTCTTGCCATGGCATAAGTGCAAATCCTCTCTCCTAAACACTCCCTCACCTCTGGATCATGATTTACATCAAATCCAGCAAGTTGAACCTCCCCATGTATTTATTTTCCATTCAAATTCTATTCAAATATTTTCTGCCTTCTATTCTACCTCTTGGAGATTTACAAAGGAACTCCATTTTCTGTTTGGACTTTTACCACCAAACTTCTTTCCCCTCCTAGTCCTTTGAACCCTCAACCTAGAACCATGAAGATCCACTGGTCTCCAGTTCAAAATTTTCAAACTACATCAGCTGCAAGTTTGGACCAGATTTGGCAAATTTGGTGAAATTCATTCAAAACCTTCTCCAAAAATTCCAAATAAATTCATGCAGCCCCTGGGTGCTTTGAGTGGTCATCTCACCAAGTTACAGCTCCAGCAAAATTTACCTCTTTACCAAAACCTACTGTCGAACACCTGCAATGCATGGTCACTGCCAAGTTTCAGTAACTTCAGAGTTTCAGTTCAGTGCCTGCTGTCGTTTTCTTCAGAAACGGGCATCGATCTCGCCAGTACCGCCGCGTCGCCTTGCTCCTCATCCTCGCCCACTTGTTCCTGCACCGCACGAGCGCCTGGCACCTTGCGGGCGTCGGCGACGGGCAGCAGGAGGTGCGCCGCCCCGTGACCGACGCCGGCGGCGGCTTTGCGGACGCCAGCGGGAGACACGGCGCCGACGACTCCACCCAGCGCCGCCCAAACCACCGGAGCCCGCCGCGTGGCCGTCCACTCCCCCGAATGCGCTGCCGCTCTCGTCGTGAACCGCAGGGCGCGGAGCACACTCTCTGCCGCCGTTGAGCCCGTGCGGTCACCTCACCGTGGGCAGACGCCATTACGCCAGGGCCAGCTCCGTTTAGCTGCAAAACGAGTCCCGTAACATCCACCGATGCTGCCCGACTGCTCAAACCCTCTGCCAACCCACTGCTCCGCCGTAATCGCTCGCCGGAGATTCTCCGTTCACGGCCACCCCGTCGATCTGCCTATAAATAGAGGTCCCGAGCTTCAACTCGAGCACCCACCAGCTCTGCACTTCCTCTAGAGCACACCTAGCCACTGGAAGAGCCCCGAGGAGGTCTCCTTCCTCGACTCCGGCCGCCGCGACCCGCCACGGGATCCAGCCCGATTCGCCCCCGTGTGTGCTCCGCAGCCTCCATTCTCTTGCCAGTAACTTCACCATGCATCTCTCGTTCTGACCCGCACTTCAGTTTGAAGCTTGCAGCCCTCCACCGGAGTTCCCCATCCTCACCCGAGCCGCCGTCCGCCGGAGATAGTGTCGCCGTCGACGTGGTGCTCCCCGTTGGACGAGTCCACCACTCACCGACGCGGAAGAAGACACCGAAGCTCTTGGTACCCTCCGTTTCTCCTAACTCGCCGTGGTTCGACGCCGGCGTCCACCGCCGTCTTCGGGCGCCGGCGAGCCCTTTCAAACCTGACATGCGGGCCCCACGTGTCAGCCTCTGTTCTATTTCCCCGAACCGTTTTCTGTTGACGCCTTCGGGCAAAATACGTCTTCTCTCTTGCGCTTGCGCATTTCCAAACGAACCGTTTTCTGTTTTCTCAGTTAAAACCCTGGAACTTTTCTGTTTCATTACAGAAAGGTCCCTGGACAGAAACCTTTATAACTTTTTAATAAAAAGGTATTTTTGAGTGATTCTTTTTCTGACATTCTTAAAATTTTGTCTAGTTTTTTATGGGATTTATTTGGGAAATATTTGGCAAAGTTTCTGTGCATGTGTTGGTTTTCACGTTAGTACCCGTTTCGTGATTGCCGTAGGTTCCGGGAGAGGTGACGGAGCCGCGAACTTCGCCGAGCTAGATTCCGACTTCTCCGAACCAGGCAAGCATGTTTGGACATTTGATATGGCAGAAGTTTTGCATGTTCATGTGAAAGTTTGTGTGTGGCATATGAGTGTCGGTAAATATCTCGTTGCTCGTAAGGCAACGACCCGGTTGTTCCGATATTGCGATGACCTCTGATGAGAGTTGGCCTAATCATGTAGTGACATGAAGGGCAGCAAGGTGGTACTGTTGTAGCATGCCAGCCTTGCGTCATCCGACTTTCTTCGACGTTAACATGGTTGGAGCCACGTTATCGATCTTTTCCCGCATGTTCCAAAGTTGCGATGACCTCTGATGAGAGGTGGCCTAATCATGTGGTGACATGAAGGGCAGCAAGGTGGTACTGTTGTAGCATGCCAGCCTTGTGTCATCCGACTTTTCCGACGTTAACATGGTTGGAGCCGTGTTATCGTCCCTTCCCCTTTCCGTGCTACCACATGTCTCATTGCCAGGATACGGTTTAGTAAGTTGGTAACTTCTTTCCGTGTACACACCAAACAGAGAGGCCGGGATGATGGTACCTTGGCCCAGGATTAAAGCCAGTCATTCGGTCAGGGGGCATGGGTGTTTCCGGTTGGGACCGAGAGGGGGGGCACCCCCTTATAGCGCGCGTATAGAAATTTGATCCCATGCTACGCGAGGTTGTAGCCTCCCCGACTCAAGGTTTTTCTTGAATGTTGCCGAGGGTGATCCCTGGCTTCGGATGGTTGAATTGGGTGTGTACTGGTTAGACGTGTTCCTTCCAGAACACCGTAGACGGAACTAGTCCCCGTGACTACTGAAATCCGTTGGCTGTGGTTAAGTACAAACTCTGCAGAGTCAATTCTTTCCAAATCATCGTATCCATGATCAGTAGTGTATACATTATATCCATATCTATCCATGTGAAAAACTTGTCCCCGATGAACAAGCTCAAGTGGTAAAATCTCAGGTTTTATTGTTATTCCAGTGGATGGACAAGCTTTATTTTGTGTCTCATGCTTGTGATAATTTATGTCTCCGAGCTGTTGTAATAATGAAATGTGATATAAGCCCTTTAGGTGACGTCGCGCAGACGTCCGACTGTGGCGTGTACTCGTTTCTCACTTTCGATATAAGCCCTTTATGTGATGTCGCTCAGACGTCCGACTGCGGCATGCACTGCCTTTACTTTCTGTTATAAGCCCTTTATGTGGTGTCGCCCCGACGCCCGACTGTGGCATTATTATTCCGCATTTTCCGCTCGAGGAGTCTTTCAGACACTCGTTTGGCACCTGCATTATTATTCCGCATTTTCCGCTCGAGGAGTCTTTCAGACACTCGTTTGGCACCTGTATTATTATTCCGCATTTTCCTCTCGAGGAGTCTTTCAGACACTCGTTTGGCACCCGTATTACTATTCGGCAGTTTCCGCTCGAGGCGTCATTCAGACCCTCGCTTGGCACCCAGTATTTATCATCTCTATGTCTGATCGCACTGGTTAACTTATTCATGTGTTTCATGTTTGCATTTGTTATACCTTATGTCCGAACTGTCTTGCGAGTACTTTCATAGTACTCACCTGGCTTGTTGATTTGGCCAGATGTTGACGAAGGCGATCTCTTGGATGAAGAGTTTGATAGCGCGTCCGATGCCTAGAGGAGTCCCAGTCAGTCCTGCGCGATCCCGGTTTTTGGTCACTTGTATTGTATACGCTTCCGCCACCCGCAATAAGTCTTCTCGAGTCTCACTCCGACGCTCGAAGAGCTGTAGTCTTCTGGAGACATATCACTCGCCTCGCGGTGATATCTCCACCATCGTCATTATCGTGAGTTAGTAGCCTGCCACCCTATCCGCCGTATTGTTTTATCGGCGTGCATGTAATAAATTGTTGGGCAGTCTCTGCTCAACTTTGTATTATATTTAGTACTCCTGGTATTTTTTTCTTCTGTGACCAATGTATTGTCTATCAGTGAGAAGGAATTCTTCCTCGCTGGTCCGTAACAGGGATTGGTTTCTCAATAATTATTTTATTGAAAAACCGGTCGTGACAAGCTTGGTATCAGAGCCAGGCTGACTGTAGGAAGCCACTAGGTGCGACCGCTAATCAGTGATTAGCGTCTTTTGTGCTTCTTCAGCATTTTGCAATTGTAGCTATTTTCTGTTGGTCATCATAAAATTTATGACATGACTACTCAGAATTTTTGCCTAGTTTTGTAGATGGCTGGCAACAGCTGTGAGAATCGAGTGTTCACCAACGTGCCCGAGGGGTTTGTCAAGCTCCTCGTCTCCATCACCAAGCTCGCGATCGGGCCAGCAGCTCGCCCGGAGTTCACCCTCTATCAGCACAAGCTCAGTGACGACGTGTCTATGCACCAGGCTGTGGTGCAGTTCAAGGGAGGACATTCAGCTGCACGCCACTTCCGTTTTTTGGGAAGGGCCATGCCTACGGAGAGGCATGCCATGCAGATGGCTGCCCGGGAGGCGATAGCTCGCCTTCGGGACATCCTTCCTACGATGAAGACTCGTCGCTACCGCTACCTCCCATGCCATGTGCCTTACACCAGCCACTATGCGTTCGCCTGCCATCGGGGAGAGCGAGATGAAGCCATCGAGATGGTTGTGGAGTATCTCAAGGCTCTGGAGGAGTCTTTCGACAACCTCGTAGATGATCTTGTGGCTGCCCGCATGGACTTAGTCCGGGGCGGTCCTGCCAGCAGGAAGGAGCTTCTCCACACGGCGCCGCCTCTGACATTCGTCTCGTCTTCAGCCTCGTATGCACCGGCCGTTTTGGCCACTGCTCGCCGTCTGCCTACCACTGAGGAGTTCGACCGAGTCATCGCTCCTACTCCAGTCAGAGCCGCACCGCCTGCCGCACGCGCTCTACCGCCAGTCGCCCCCGCACCATCACCGCAGCGCAGCGTCGCACGCCAGGAGCCAGCTAGAGAGGAGGAGGTTGATTCTCCTGGACCGCTGAGCCTTGCCCTCGGCAAGGGGAAGGAGATCTTCACCATCTCCGACTGAGAGCACCGAGTAGCCGCGTGTTATGCCTACTTGTTTGATGTGTTGTTTTTATCTGTACGCTAGTTTGTGTTGGTGTGTTTGCTGCCTTCCGGAGTAGTACGCTAGTTTTTAATAACATGTCAGGATTGTGTACGCACAACCTGAGTGCTGTATCTTGTGTTTGCTTTCGCATGTAAGATTTGTGTTAAGCACTTCTTCCCCGTGAAAATCATTTGTGTTTCTTGAAAACCTTGAAGCCTTTTTGATTATTGCCTTTGCAAGGGTTTTCCTGCGCTACACGGTTTTTCTCATGGGTTTTGCAAATGATACCCCAGACTGGAAAAATGTCTCGCCCTTGGACTCGCTCTATGCCCAATCAGCCAGAAGAGGTTTACGGAACACAGACCAGCAACAATTTCACTCAGGGTCAGTCCAGCCAACAGGACAGCGAAGCGGCACTATCTCAAGTATGCCGTCTCTTCGAGCAAAGCCAGCAACAGCACCAGGAGATGATGAACCATGTCATCAATATGGGAAACCACCGTGAACCCTATCAACCACATTCCAAGTTATCTGAGTTACAGAAGACTCGCCCCTCAACTTTTGCTCACACCGACAGGCCACTGGAAGCCGATGATTGGCTTCGCGAGATTGAAAGGAAACTGATTATCGCTCAATGCTCAGATCATGAGAAGGTGCTTTATGCACCACCCTACCTTACTGGAGCAGCCGCAACATGGTGGGAAAACTTCCTACACATGCACCCCAGGGAACACAACATCACCTGGGAAGAATTCAAGGAAGGCTTCCGTGGGGCACACATTCCCAGGAGCATCCTAAAGATCAAGAAGAGAGAGTTTGATGACCTGAAGCAAAGAGGCATGACCGTCACAGAATACAACGGCCAGTTTACCCAACTGTCTCGTTATGCCTACGACGAGCACATGACAGAAAACAAGAAGATGGAAAAATTCCTGGACGGCCTGGCACCAGCATTAAGATGCCAACTGATTGTACACACCTTTCCGGATTTTAAGACGCTGGTGGACAAGGCCATCACCCTGGAGAATGAGCGCCATAGTCTGGAAGATATCCGCAAGCGGAAGAGGGACAAGACGACTCTTGCCCGCAGCAACCGAGGCAAGACTGAGGTCCCAAGGACAGACACGAGGAGATCCACGACTACTGAGCCAAGACCCGTCGGACAATTTCATGCCAGAGACAAGGAGTTCACATACCGTCCAGGGGTCACCTGCTATGCTTGTGGTCAACAAGGGAATTATGCTAAACAGTGCCCAAAGCCAAGAGACTCGGCACCCAAGCCGAACAATGGTGGAAACAATCCAGCCCCCGAGCACAACAACTTCAATCCCAGCAACAACCACATGAAGGGTCACTTGAACCATGTGACCAGGGAAGAAGCGCAGAATGCCCCAGACATCGTGCTCGGTACGTTCCCTGTCAACACGGTACCTGCCACGGTTTTGTTTGATTCTGGAGCTTCCCATTCGTTCGTTTCGAAGAGTTTTGTTTCGCAACATGGTTTTCCGATACTCCCCTTGGAAAAATCTATGATCATCAAGTCCCCCGGAAATAAGCAAATTGCTCAGGGTTACTGCCAAGGAGTGGTCATTGAGTTCGAAGGACTACCATTCCACGCGAATCTCATCGTGTTGGAAAGTAAAGGACTGGATGTCATTTTAGGAATGGACTGGTTGACCACCAACAAAGGATTCATCGACTGTTTCAATCGGACAGTGATTCTCACTCACCATCACGGCAAGACTATAAGAGTTTCCGCTCAAGAAAGGCCACGATCACAGAAACCAAAACCGAACAAGATGGACATCGCAGAATTAAGAAAAGTGCCAGTGGTATGCGAGTTCCCTGATGTGTTCCCGGAAGAACTACCAGGCATGCCACCAGACCGAGAGATCGAATTCAGCATCAAACTAGCACCTGGCACCGCTCCCATTTATAAGAAGCCATATAGAATGGCACCCTCAGAATTGGTGGAGTTAAAGAAGCAGATAAAAGAATTATTGGACAAAGGATTTATTCGAGCCAGCTCCTCACCTTGGGGTTCGCCTGTGTTGTTCGCCAAAAAAAAGGATGGGACTTTAAGGCTGTGCATAGACTATCGAGCCCTCTATATGGTCACCATCAAAAACAAATATCCGATGCCACGAATAAATGATTTGTTTGACCAGCTCGCACAGGCCAGGGTATTCTCGAAAATTGATTTGCGATCGGGATATCACCAATTGAAGGTACGGACGGAAGATATTCCCAAGACAGCTTTCACTTCCAGATATGGGTTATACGAGTTTACGGTGATGCCGTTTGGACTAACAAACGCCCCCGCATATTTCGTCCACCTCATGAACAAAGTATTCATGAAATTCATGGACAAATTTGTGGTGGTATTCATTGACGACATTCTGGTTTACTCAAGGACACCAGAAGAACATGCTAAGCACCTCAGAATTGTTTTGGGAGAATTGAGGAAACATCAGTTGTACGCCAAATTTAGCAAATGCGAATTTTGGCTAAGAAAAGTTGGTTTCTTGGGCCATATATTGAACCAAGAAGGCGTGGCCGTAGACCCAGAAAAGGTCAAGGCCATACTGGACTGGAAGCCACCCGCGAATGTTACAGATGTACGGAGTTTCCTAGGAATGGCCGGATATTACAGGAGATTTATTGAAGGATTCTCCACTGTGGCAAAACCTATAACACAGTTACTCAAGAAGGACAAGAAATTCGTATGGACGGAAGCATGTGAGCAGAGCTTCCAAGAACTCAAGAAGAAGCTAACAACCGCACCAGTCTTAACCGTACCCGACCTACACAAGAGCTTTGAGGTGTATTGTGACGCGTCCCGAAAAGGTCTCGGATGTGTGCTAATGCAGGATGGCAAAGTTGTCGCATATGCCTCCAGACAGCTGCGAAAACATGAGGAAAATTAGCCAACACATGACTTGGAACTAGCAGCAGTTATACATGCACTCAAGGAGTGGAGGCACTTTCTGTTGGGAAATCGCTGTGAAATATATACAGACCATAAGAGCCTCAAATATATTTTCACACAGCCAGAGCTGAATTTACGCCAACGACGCTGGTTGGAACTGGTCAAGGACTATGACGTCGGTATTCACTACCACCCAGGGAAGGCAAATGTAGTGGCCGATGCCCTTAGTCGAAACCCCAGCCCGGACAGTGACGGTCAGCAAAGTTTGAGGCCTGAGTTTCAGCGAGAGTTCACTCGGCTCAACATGATGTTAGTCTCTGAGGGCACCATATCGAACCTGGAGATACAACCCACCCTAGTGGAACAAATCAAGAAGGCCCAACAGGGACACCCCAGTATCGAAGGCATAAAGAAGAAAATGAACCGTAGTAAGACTTCAGAATTCGTCACGAACAGTGAAGGAACATTATGGTACCGGGACAGGCTTTGCGTACCTAACATTGAGGAACTCAAGCAACAGATCTTGACGGAAAGCCACACTGCCCCATACTCGATCCATCCTGGAGGAACCAAAATGTACAAGGACATCCAGGAAAGATTTTGGTGGCACGGTATGAAAAGAGATATAGCCACATTCATTGCTTGTTGCGATTCATGTCAGCGCATCAAGGCCGAGCACCAAAAGCCAGCAGGGCTACTCCAGCCTAACAGGATACCGGAGTGGAAATGGGATGAAATCGGAATGGACTTCATTGTCGGATTACCCCGATTGCAACGCGGAAATGACGCCATATGGGTCATCACAGACCGACTAACCAAGGTTGCACACTTCATTCCCGTGAAGACTACCTACTCCACACAAAGACTG
This sequence comes from Aegilops tauschii subsp. strangulata, assembly GCF_002575655.3. NCBI lineage: Eukaryota > Viridiplantae > Streptophyta > Magnoliopsida > Poales > Poaceae > Aegilops > Aegilops tauschii. Next base: position 396,015,855 of record NC_053035.3, read on the forward strand.
GCAAAACTCTATCTCTCCCGTATAGTTTGCTTGCACGGAGTCCCAAAGACTATAATATCTGACCGAGGCACCCAATTCGTCTCCAAATTTTGGGAACACCTACAACAAGCTCTGGGCACACAACTGGCTTTCAGTACAGCATACCACCCTCAGACAGATGGACAAACAGAGCGTGTAAACCAAATCCTAGAGGATATGCTAAGAGCCTGTGTACTCACCTATGGATCCAGTTGGGAAGAGAGTTTGCCCTATGCCGAATTTGCGTACAACAACAGTTACCAAGCCAGCTTGCAAATGGCACCCTTTGAAGCATTGTACGGACGGAGGTGTCGTACCCCATTGAATTGGTCAGAAACAGGTGACAGCCATATCTTCGGCCCAGATATGCTTAAGGAGGCCGAGGAAAAAGTTAAACAAATCAGGGACAGACTCAAGACAGCACAGAGCCGACAAAAGAGCTACTATGATCAGAAGCATCGTGAGGTCAGCTTTGAACCTGGTGATTCCGTATACCTCCGAGTATCTCCTATGAGGGGTCTGCAACGGTTCAAAATAAAGGGGAAACTAGCCCCAAGATTTATTGGACCATTTTGTGTGAAGGCACGAAGAGGCACGGTAGCCTACCAGCTAGACCTACCCAAGGAGCTGTCAGACGTCCATGACGTATTCCACGTCTCGCAGTTGAGGAAATGTGTAAGCAACCCAGAAATACATGTACCTCATGAGGACACTGATATACAACCAGATCTCACCTACAGAGAAAGGCCAGTAAAGATTTTAGAAGAGTCTGAACGGAGGACCCGTCAGAAAACGACAAAGTTTTTCAGGGTTCAGTGGAGCAACCACACTGAGGATGAAGCTACATGGGAAAGGGAGGATTTCCTTCGAGTAGAGTATCCATATCTATTTGAGGATCAGCAGAAATCTCGAGGACGAGATTTTTCCTAAGGGGGTAGGTGTTGTGGCACCCAAGTTTTTATTTGGATTTTTTTGAAAAGATTTTATTTGACTTGAGGGGAGTGATTTAAAATTTTTTCTTCAAGAGAACTCTCCCTCTCATATATTTTCTTTATGGCAAAAATTTTATTTGGATTCACCCAAGATCTGCCTTTGACCTTGGGAGTTCTTGCTCTTCATTTGGACTCAAGACAAAATGTTTTTTTTTCATTTGGGAAAAGAACTTTTGAAAACCTTTTTCTGAATTTGCACTATGGCTTTTGGAAGGTACTTTGCCACTTTCAACTATTCCTTCTTGCCATGGCATAAGTGCAAATCCTCTCTCCTAAACACTCCCTCACCTCTGGATCATGATTTACATCAAATCCAGCAAGTTGAACCTCCCCATGTATTTATTTTCCATTCAAATTCTATTCAAATATTTTCTGCCTTCTATTCTACCTCTTGGAGATTTACAAAGGAACTCCATTTTCTGTTTGGACTTTTACCACCAAACTTCTTTCCCCTCCTAGTCCTTTAACCCTCAACCTAGAACCATGAAGATCCACTGGTCTCCAGTTCAAAATTTTCAAACTACATCAGCTGCAAGTTTGGACCAGATTTGGCAAATTTGGTGAAATTCATTCAAAACCTTCTCCAAAAATTCCAAATAAATTCATGCAGCCCCTGGGTGCTTTGAGTGGTCATCTCACCAAGTTACAGCTCCAGCAAAATTTACCTCTTTACCAAAACCTACTGTCGAACACCTGCAATGCATGGTCACTGTCAAGTTTCAGTAACTTCAGAGTTTCAGTTCAGTGCTTGCTGTCGTTTTCTTCAGAAACGGGCATCGATCTCGCCAGTACCGCCGCGTCGCCTTGCTCCTCGTCCTCGCCCACTTGTTCCTGCACCGCACGAGCGCCTGGCACCTTGCGGGCGTCGGCGACGGGCAGCAGGAGGTGCGCCGCCCCGTGACCGACGCCGGCGGCAGCTTTGCGGACGCCAGCGGGAGACACGGCGCCGACGACTCCACCCAGCGCCGCCCAAACCACCGGAGCCCGCCGCGTGGCCGTCCACTCCCCCGAATGCGCTGCCGCTCTCGTCGTGAACCGCAGGGCGCGGAGCGCGCTCTCTGCCGCCGTTGAGCCCGTGCGGTCACCTCACCGTGGGCAGACGCCATTACGCCAGGGCCAGCTCCGTTTAGCTGCAAAACGAGTCCCGTAACATCCACCGATGCTGCCTGACCGCTCAAACCCTCTGCCAACCCACTGCTCCGCCGTAATCGCTCGCCGGAGATTCTCCGTTCACGGCCACCCCGTCGATCTGCCTATAAATAGAGGTCCGAGCTTCAACTCGAGCACCCACCAGCTCTGCACTTCCTCTAGAGCACGCCTAGCCACTGGAAGAGCCCCGAGGAGGTCTCCTTCCTCGACTCCGGCCGCCGCGACCCGCCACGGGATCCAGCCCGATTCGCCCCCGTGTGTGCTCCGCAGCCTCCATTCTCTTGCCAGTAACTTCACCATGCATCTCTCGTTCTGACCCGCACTTCAGTTTGAAGCTTGCAGCCCTCCACCGGAGTTCCCCATCCTCACCCGAGCCGCCGTCCGCTGGAGATAGTGTCGCCGTCGACGTGGTGCTCCCCGTTGGACGAGTCCACCACCCACCAACGCGGAAGAAGACACCGAAGCTCTTGGTACCCTCCGTTTCTCCTAACTCGCCGTGGTTCGACGCCGGCGTCCACCGCCGTCTTCGGGCGCCGGCGAGCCTTTTCAAACCTGACATGCGGGCCCCGTGTGTCAGCCTCTGTTCTATTTCCCCGAACCGTTTTCTGTTGACGCCTTCGGGCAAAATACGTCTTCTCTCTTGCGCTTGCGCATTTCAAAACGAACCGTTTTCTGTTTTCTCAGTTAAAACCCTGGAACTTTTCTGTTTCATTATAGAAAGGTCCCTGGACAGAAACCTTTATAACTTTTTAATAAAAAGGTATTTTTGAGTGATTCTTTTTCTGACATTCTTAAAATTTTGTCTAGTTTTTTATGGGATTTATTTGGGAAATATTTGGCAAAGTTTCTGTGCATGTGTTGGTTTTCACGTTAGTACCCGTTTCGTGATTGCCGTAGGTTCCGGGAGAGGTGACGGAGCCGCGAACTTCGCCGAGCTAGATTCCGACTTCTCCAAACCAGGCAAGCATGTTTGGACATTTGATATGGCAGAAGTTTTGCATGTTCATGTGAAAGTTTGTGTGTGGCATATGAGTGTCGGTAAATATCTCGTTGCTCGTAAGGCAACGACCCGGTTGTTCCGAAGTTGCGATGACCTCTGATGAGAGGTGGCCTAATCATGTAGTGACATGAAGTGCAGCAAGGTGGTACTGTTGTAGCATGCCAGCCTTGCATCATCCGACTTTCTTCGACGTTAACATGGTTGGAGCCATGTTATCGATCTTTTCCCGCATGTTCCAAAGTTGCGATGACCTCTGATGAGAGGTGGCCTAATCATGTGGTGACATGAAGGGCAGCAAGGTGGTACTGTTGTAGCATGCCAGCCTTGTGTCATCCGACTTTTCTGACGTTAACATGGTTGGAGCCGTGTTATCGTCCCTTCCCCTTTCCGTGCTACCACATGTCTCATTGCCAGGATACGGTTTAGTAAGTTGGTAACCTCTTTCCGTGTACACACCAAACAGAGAGGCCGGGATGATGGTACCTTGGCCCAGGATTAAAGCCAGTCATTCGGTTAGGGGGCATGGGTGTTTCCGGTTGGGACCGAGAGGGGGGGCACCCCCTTATAGCGCGCGTATAGAAATTTGATCCCATGCTATGCGAGGTTGTAGCCTCCCCGACTCAAGGTTTTTCTTGAATGTTGCCGAGGGTGATCCCTGGCTTCGGATGGTTGAATTGGGTGTGTACTGGTTAGACGTGTTCCTTCCAGAACACCGTAGACGGAACTAGTCCCCGTGACTACTGAAATCCGTTGGCTGTGGTTAAGTACAAACTCTGCAGAGTCAATTCTTTCCAAATCATCGTATCCATGATCAGTAGTGTATACATTATATCCATATCTATCCATGTGAAAAACTTGTCCCCGGTGAACAAGCTCAAGTGGTAAAATCTCAGGTTTTATTGTTATTCCAGTGGATGGACAAGCTTTATTTTGTGTCTCATGCTTGTGATAATTTATGTCTCCGAGCTGTTGTAATAATGAAATGTGATATAAGCCCTTTAGGTGACGTCGCGCTGACGTCGGACTGTGGCGTGTACTCGTTTCTCACTTTCGATATAAGCCCTTTATGTGATGTCCCTCAGACGTCCGACTGTGGCATGCACTGCCTTTACTTTCTGTTATAAGCCCTTTATGTGGTGTCGCCCCGACGCCCGACTGTGGCATTATTATTCCGCATTTTCCGCTCGAGGAGTCTTTCAAACACTCGTTTGGCACCTGCATTATTATTCCGCATTTTCCGCTCGAGGAGTCTTTCAGACACTCGTTTGGCACCTGTATTATTATTCCGCATTTTCCTCTCGAGGAGTCTTTCAGACACTCGTTTGGCACCCGTATTACTATTCGGCAGTTTCCGCTCGAGGCGTCATTCAGACCCTCGCTTGGCACCCAGTATTTATCATCTCTATGTCTGATCGCACTGGTTAACTTATTCATGTGTTTCATGTTTGCATTTGTTATACCTTATGTCCGAACTGTCTTGCGAGTACTTTCATAGTACTCACCTGGCTTGTTGATTTGGCCAGATGTTGACGAAGGCGATCTCTTGGATGAAGAGTTTGATAGCGCGTCCGATGCCTAGAGGAGTCCCAGTCAGTCCTGCGCGATCCCGGTTTTTGGTCACTTGTATTGTATACGCTTCCGCCACCCGCAATAAGTCTTCTCGAGTCTCACTCCGACGCTCGAAGAGCTGTAGTCTTCTGGAGACATATCACTCGCCTCGCGGTGATATCTCCACCATCGTCATTATCGTGAGTTAGTAGCCTGCCACCCTATCCGCCGTATTGTTTTATCGGCGTGCATGTAATAAATTGTTGGGCAGTCTCTGCTCAACTTTGTATTATATTTAGTACTCTTGGTATTTTTTTCTTCTGTGACCAATGTATTGTCTATCAGTGAGAAGGAATTCTTCCTCGCTGGTCCGTAACAGGGATTGGTTTCTCAATAATTATTTTATTGAAAAACCGGTCGTGACAGAAACTAGGAGATCCAGGAGTACCAACTATACCATGCTCCATTAAAAGAAACTATGTTAAAACTGCTTTATGTGATCTTGGAGCCGGTGTTAGTGTTATGCCTCTCTTTTTATATCGTAGACTTGATTTGAACAAGTTGACACCTACTGAAATATCTTTGCAAATGGCTGATAAATCAACTGCTATACCTGTCGGTATTTGTGAGGATGTGCCTGTTGTGGTTGCAAACGTTACTATTTTGACGGACTTTGTTATTCTTGATATTCCCGAGGACGATAGTATGTCTATTATTCTTGGAAGACCCTTTTTGAATACTGCAGGGGCTGTTATTGATTGCAACAAAGGCAATGTCACTTTTCATGTTAATGGTAATGAGCATATGGTACACTTTTCGAGGAAACAACCTCAAGTCCACAGTATCAATTCTATTGGAAAAATTCCATCGATTATTTTTGGAGGTTTTGAATATCCTCTTCCTACTGTCAAGAAGAAATATGATATTCTTATTATTGGGGATGTGCATATCCCCGTTGAGGTAACATAGTGTTATTCGAAATTTCTCCGGTTCCATGTTATTCGGAATGAGTTTGTTAACAAGACTTGATCAACCTTGTTAGTGGATTCCTTTTGATGAGCATGAGATGGATGAAACTAGAAGGCACAACCTTCTGTACCCTCTCTCTACTTTCTGTTATTTAGTTGAAATAAAGTAAAAATAGCATTTTCCTGTCTGTTTTCTGAATTATCCGTGCAATATAAAAATACCCCGAAAATAAAAGTTCTCCAAATGCCCTAAAAATGGAATATGATTTTTTCTGGAATATTTGAGAATATCTGGCACTGACAACACAACAGGGGTAGCAAGCACCTGGCCATGAGGGTCCAGGGCGCGCCCACCCCTACAGGGCGCACCCCTGCCTCGTGGGCCCATGGTGGCTCGCCTCCACTTATTCCTGCACCCACACACTTCTTCTTCCTCCCAAAAAAATCATCATCCAGCTCAAGCACAAGTTCTAGCTCATTTTGCTGCGATTTTCGATCTCCTTGCTCAAAGCACCTCTCACAAAACTGCTTGGGGAGATTGTTCCTTGGTATGTGACTCCTCCATTGGTCCAATTAGTTTTTTTCTAGTGCTTTATTCATTGCAAATTTGTGCTGCCTAGGTGACCATGTTCTTGAGCTTGCATGTCAAATTTATATGGTTCCAAGTAGTTCTAATGCTTGATATAGTATCTAGGCACTTGTAGGAGTAGCTGCTATCAATTTTGTTGAGCTTGGTTCACTTTTATTTAAAGTTACTAAAAATTTCATAATTTTTCAGAAAATAATGAAGAGATTTTTGAGGGGCTCATCGAGCCGAAGCTCGAAGGAAAAGCAAAGTGAAGAAGCACAGAGGCCCAAATATAATTTGCCTTGCACCGCTGAGGTCCGGCCGTGTGAATGGCCTTCCCATGATTTCTTGAGAGCAGCCGGGATTTATGATGATTTCTATGAATTGGCTGAGAATGCAGGCCTCACCGACTTCCTCCGCGACCAACGCGAACAGTATCTCTTACTCACCAATACTTTTGTGCAAAACTTCTACTATTATCCTAAGGAATCACCTCCTTCAGTAGAGTTTCATTTATATGATGTGGTTAAGAAGATATCACTAGATGAATTTTGCGAGGTTTGCAAAATACCTTTCGAGGGTAGTTTAGAGGAACCACATCGTAAAGATGTGGATGGGTTTATTGACACTATTGTTGTAGGGGAAACTTGGAAGGTTTCCGATGCAAGAATCACTAGCATACATTTTCCTGTTTTACGCTACTTTGCTATATTTGCTAGTTGTTGCTTAATTGGTCGCGGAAACTGTGGAAACCTTAGTGTTCCTGATATTATTATTTTGTTACATGGTTTATTTTGTGATAACACTGTTAGTATGGGCGGTATTATTGCCAAACGGTTAAGTCTGAACCGTACAAAGGGCCCCATCTTTGGAGGTATTTATGCTTCACGCCTTGCTGCACACTATAACATACCTATTAGGCACTATGAAAAAGAAGAAAAATTGCTGCCCACTGCTTATTTAGATTATAAGAGTATGGTAGCACATGACTTTATTGTTAAGAATAGGGAAGGGGCGCTTAAATACAAATTGTTCTTTGATAAACATCACCCTGAGACTATTACCTTGCCTGCTCCTTCCTTGTTTGATTTATCTGCAGGTCCGTATCTCGTTCCGCTGGCGGCCATTCACGCCTACCGGAACCCTACATCAGCCACAAGAGCCGGAGCCGGAACCACAATTGGAACCTCCACGATAGTCTAATTACCAGTGGGATCCGGAGATGATTGCCAACCAGTGGCAATCAAAGTATTCTTCATCTCAGTACGACCCCGGTTATAACTTTGGATATCCGCCAGGCCATCCGTGGCAATGAACCAACTTAGGCCAAAAGCCTAAGCTTGGGGGAGTACGTATTTCTCACCGACATTACATTCATGTTCACACACTCATTGCTAGATGTCGGTGCTCATACTCTTTCTCTGTAATATCCATGCTAGTTTATTTTCCTTTTTCTTGCTTTCTTCTTGTGTGTTTAATAAACCTTAAGAAAAACCAAAAAAATTAGTGTAGCTTTAGCTAGTTTACTTTTCTTGCTGTAGTAATAATTAAAAGAAAACCCAAAAAGATTTCTCGTTCTTCTTTTGGTTGTTGGGAGCTTTCCCGTGTAAATAGTTCTATTTCTTTTCTTTTCTTTGGGGGTCGATAGGAGAAGATCATGATTAAATTGTTGAAGTGGCTCTTATATGCCTTATTGTTGATTTAACCAAGAGCCCATATTGCCTTGTCTTCTCCTGTTTATTGAATGCTCGCAGATTCCAGCTTAGTCCAATGCACGTGCACTCTTATTATTTTCACATCGTTCAGTCGTGCAAGTGAAAGGCAATTATGACGATATATGATGGACTGACTGAGATGAGAGAAGCTGGTATGAACTCGACCTATCTTGTTTTTGTAAATATGATTAGTTCATCGTTCCTGATTCAGCCTATTATGAATAAACATGTTTGCAATGACAATTAGAGATCATATTTGCTTATGCCATGCTTGATTAGCTATGAGTTATAATGGTTTACCTTGCGTGCCAACATGCTATTAAAATGATTGTGATGTGGTATAGTGGGGTGGTATCCTCCTTTGAATGATTTAAGTGACTTGACTTGGCACATGTTCACACATGTAGTTGAAACAAATCAACATAGCCTTCATGATATTTATGTTCATGGTGGATTATATCCTACTCATGCTTGCACTCAATGTTTATTAATTTTAATGCATGTTCATGACTGTTGTCGCTCTCTAGTTGGTCGCTTCCCAGTCTTTTGCTAGCCTTCACTTGTACTAAGCGGGAATACTGCTTGTGCATCCAATCCCTTAAACCCCAAAGTTATTCCATATGAGTCCACTATACCTTCCTATATGCGGTATCTACCTGCCGTTCCAAGTAAATTTGTATGTGCCAAACTCTAAACCTTCAAATGAAATTCTGTTTTGTATGCTCGAATAGCTCATGTATCAACTAGGGCTGTCCGTATCTTCCATGCTAGGCGGGTTATTCTCAAGAGGAGTGGACTCCGCTCCTCACTCACGAGAAAATGGTTGGTCAGCGGGATGCCCAGTCCCATGCTTTATGCAAATCAAAACAAAATAATTGCAAACAAAACTCCCCCTGGGACTGTTGTTAGTTGGAGGCACTCGTTGTTTCGAGCAAGCCATGGATTGATGCTTGTTGGTGGAGGGGGAGTATAAACTTTACCATTCTGTTTGGGAACCACCTATAATGTGTGTAGCATGGAAGATATCGCCATCTCTCGGTTGTTATGTTGACAATGAAAGTATGCCGCTCAAAATATTATTTATCTCTATTTCAAAATCGAGCTCTGGCACCTCTACAAATCCCTGCTTCCCTCTGCGAAGGGCCTATCTATTTACTTTTATGTTGAGTCATGACCCTCTTATTAAAAAGCACCAGCTGGAGAGCACCGTTGTCATTTGGATTCATTACTATTAATTTATATTGGGTATAACTATGATTGGATCGCGAGGGGGAGGCATGATACGTCTCCATCGTATCTACTTTTCCAAACACTTTTGCCCTTGTTTTGGACTCTAACTTGCATGATTTGAATGGAACTAACCCGGACTGACGCTGTTTTCAGCAGACTTTCTATGGTGTTATTTATGTGCAGAAACAAAAGTTCTCGGAATGACCTGAAACTCCACGGAATGTATTTTTGGAAAATATTAAAAATACTGGAAGAAGAATCCACGTCAGGGGGCCTCCACCAGTCCACGAGGGTGGGGGGCGCGCCCCCTGCCTCGTGGGCCCCCTGACGCTCCACCGACCTCAACTCCAACTCCATATATTCACTTTCGGGGAGAAAAAATCAGAGAGAAGGATTCATCGCGTTTTACGATACGGAGCCGCCGCCAAGCCCTAAAACCTCTCGGGAGGGCTGATCTGGAGTCCGTTTGGGGCTCCGGAGAGGGGAATCCGACGCCGTCATCATCATCAACCATCCTCCATCACCAATTTCATGATGCTCACCACCGTGCGTGAGTAATTCCATCGTAGGCTTGCTGGACGGTGATGGGTTGGATGAGATCTATCATGTAATCGAGTTAGTTCTGTTAGGGTTTAATCCCTAGTATCCACTATGTTCTGAGATTGATGTTGCTACGACTTTCCTATGCTTAATGCTTGTCACTAGGGCCCGAGTGCCATGATTTCAGATCTGAACCTATTATGTTTTCATGAATATATGTGAGTTCTTGATCCTATCTTGCAAGTCTATAGTCACCTACTATGTGTTATGATCCGGCAACCCCGAAGTGAAAATAATCGGGACCACTCCCGGTGATGACCATAGTTTGAGTTCATGTATTCACTATGTGTTAATGCTTTGTTCCGGTACTCTATTAAAATGAGGCCTTAATATCCCTTAGTTTCCGCTAGGACCCTGCTGCAACGGGAGGGTAGGACAAAAGATGTCATGCAAGTTCTTTTCCATAAGCACGTATGACTATATTCGGAATACATGCCTACATTACATTGATGAATTGGAGCTAGTTCTGTGTCACCCTATGTTATGATTGTTACATGATGAACCGCATCCGGCATAATTCTCCATCACCGATCCAATGCCTACGAGCTTTTCACATGTTGTTCTTCGCTTATTTACTTTTCCGTTGCTACTGTTACAATCACTACAAAACCCAAAAAATATTACTTTTGCTATCGTTACCGTTACTTTCATATTACTTTGCTACTAAATACTTTGTTGCAGATACTAAGTTATCCAGGTGTGGTTGAATTGACAACTCAACTGCTAATACTTGAGAATATTCTTTGGCTCCCCTTGTGTCGAATGAATAAATTTGGGTTGAATACTCTACCCTCGAAAACTGTTGCGATCCCCTATACTTGTGGGTTATCAAGGCACCAGGTGCGAACTCCGAATCAAGGCAAGGAACCAGATCACAAGAAATCGCATGAACGAGGAAAGACACCCCCCGCGCATACCAATGAAAATTCAACTTCAAACTTAAATCCAAGCCAGAAAACAGGGCTACAGAAAATAGGTTAAAAGCAAATGGCCGCGTCCGGCGCGTAGTCTAGTCTTTTGGTCTTCCACCAGCGCGGAGCATGGCGCCTCCACTAGGACGTGGGCTGGAGCCCCCGAGGCCCGAGGGCGGCTCTCCGGAGACTCCGGGGCGTGTACAACCCCACTCATTATTACGTGAGAGTGTCACGAGCGGAGACCTTCATAGGCGTGAGCCTTGCTTCATATCACCAGACGAGGGCCCCGCCTTGCACCACCCTCGACCACCGTTGGGGCGTCCAGAAACCAGGACGATGCCAAGGGGAAAAGGGGATGCTAGCGGCGCCCTCGGCCACCACGGGTCCTCTGCTGGGGGGAAGGCTCACTAGCGCCTCCCCGGCAGAGGGCCTACCTCCGGGTGACGCACTGCTCCGCGGGATGCGAGGAGGGGCCTTGCTCCCGGCTCCTTCCTTGCAGCCCCCAGTGCACTCCCCCTGGTGGAAGGGGGGCTGGCCGTGCTAGGGCTGTCGTCCACCGCTGTGACCTGATCCACTTGTGACCCATGGTTAGCGTAAGCTTGCTCCTGAGAGATTAGCGGTACCCTGTAGCTGTTGTCGCCGGCATGGTCGACGAGGCTCCCTGGTGGCTCCTGGAAGGCCTCAGCTTCTAGCGCCTCCTCTTCCCAGCCTGGCTCGAGGGAGCCATGATCATCTTCCGGCGTGTACTCCTAGTCCATCATGCGGGGCACGTAGGCCTCCGAGGCCATCGCCCCGAAAACCTCGCCGAAGTGCCCCGCGCTCCACGTCGTCCGGCCCAGCGCGCCGCCCTGAGGATGGTAGGTCAGCATCCTGCCGGGGCCGTGGGTGGCAATGCTCATGCCTGCGCCCGTCGGAGGTGGCACGCGCGCGATTGAGCGTCCGGCACCGCTGGCCGCGCCGATGTCGACGAATCCTCCTGGCGCGCCCAGGGGCACGTGGGCGCGGCGAGGCCCGCCATGCAACCTAGCCGCAACCTGAGGCGTGAGCGAGGAGCAGAAAGGTGGTGCTCCCCTGGCTGCAGCGTCCAACAGCTCGGCGACACGCTCTAGTAGTGCATCTCGGCTGCTCTCCATCAGTCGGCATCGCAGCAGCTCCCGCGCCACTTTGAGCGCGGCCCTCATGTACGCTTGTTCCCGTCGGGTGTGCGGTGTCGTCGCCGCAGCGTAGCTTGAGGCCCTTGCGGCGGCCCGCGCGTGCCGCGGAGTGAGGGTGGACGGCGCCGGACCGCGCCGCCCGCGCCCCGCAGCGTTTGGTGGTGCGCGTGCCGCCTGGAGCACGGGGTTGAGGTCTTCTTGGGCGGACGACGTTGCCCGGGTTGGCCAGGCTGCCCAGTGGTCGGCGTCGACCCTCTGGTTGCCGGGCATCGGCACCGTAGAGTACTCACGGGTCTGCTGATGGAAAAGAGGCTTCGGCGCACCCCTACCTGGCGCGCCAAATGTCGGATTTCGGGTTCCGGCAAACCCCTTGAGGTTCGAACTTGTCACGACCGGATTTTCGGGATATTAATTCCCCAGAAAACGGCCCTTGTGCTCACCAGCCCCAGGATTACTGTTAGCTGATGAGGCACCAACTTGATACAAGAATTCCAAGCAAAGTACAAAATATGTAGTACAAGACCATTGTGGCCTAGGAGTACAACACTTGGTTTCTAGTGGTTGATGGCGGAAGCGGTTTGTGGTTCATCTGCGTCTATGGGACTCCATTTCCCACAAGAACAGCTGACCAGGATAACTCCTATCTTCGCGAGGCTGCTATCATCAAAACGTAGGTTCCGGGGCTGTCACCGCGATGCTTATCTCCATGCGCGAAATCTGGCCAAGACAATAGCCAGGGACAAGCCAGTGAGTACGTTTGAATGTACTTGCAAACATTAAGAACACGGGTATAACATAATAAGAGACAATCATGCTTCGAAATATTTCTGATCATAACGTCTGCCATGAAATAAACGAAATCCGAGATGCACGCATGCGGATAAAACATGAGCATGTAATACAAGAGAAGAAATAGAATGCGCAGATCGAGTGTCTGAAATGACTCCTCGAAAGGGTGCAAATAAATTAACAATGCCGCAGTCGGGCGTCTGAGCGACACCACATAAAGGGCTTATAAGGGATAAATAAATAACAAACATGCCACAGTCGGGCGTCTGAGCGACACCACATAAAGGGCTTATAAGGGATAAATAAATTACAAACATACCACAGTCGGGCGTCTGAGCGACGCCACATAAAGGGCTTATATAAGAATAATCACAGTGAATATCCAGGAGGTAGAACCATCCCAAGGATACTCAATAATTCAAATAAGGTAAGTGGTTAGTCCATAGTAATAATAAACATAATCCTCAGATGTCACAGGTCATAAACAAATATTCTAGTATAGCCGTTTCTCCATCCGAAGACCGTCACTATGTTCTAGTTAAGCCGTTCTCCATCCGAATACCGTTACTATGATCCAGTTTAGCCGTTCTCCATCCGAAAACCGTCACTATGATCCAACTCAGACTGTGGTCCTTACCCATGAACATGGCTATCCGAATGGATATATCCTCTGCAGAGGGTGTACTATTTACCCACGAGTAACGGATTTATTTAGCCCATCGGGACTAATTCCGCCTACGGCCTTTTAATTGAAAACACGCCTGACCTGCACACACCAGCTTAACTTACCGGTGTCTGGAATCACCCACGACACCTGCCAAGCAAAACTCTAAGTGGGGAGGCTACAACCTCGACGTAGCATGGGATCAAATTTATATTCGCGCGCTCTAAGGGGTGCCCCCCTCTCGGTCCCAACTAGAAACACCCATGCCCCCGGACCAGGTGGCATGCCTACCGGATGCACCCGGTATCTTCCACCATGGCCTCTCTGTACGGTGTGTGCTTTGGTAAGGGGTTAACAACTTACTGAACCATACCCTACCTGCGGCAGGGACAAGTGGTAGTACAAAAACGAGTGGGGGAAGTCACTGAACAACTCGACCTACGACCGACTCAGGTGGTCCAAGTATTCTCCGAATGATCAGCATAACCAACAATGTTTCCATTAACAGATAAACTCACCACTCATCAAGCCTCACCATGCCATACCGGACAGACTCGTCTCGACGAGGAACTAGGGACAAGCTCGTGTCTACCCAAGACCACGACTTTCCCGGCTTCCTTCCGGTATGCATGAGAAGCTCACGAGGATGATCACTATCACTAGCATGACCATTACTACCAGCAAAGAATCTCAATGGTGTAATCATGCGAAAGATTTTTACCGTCACATAAAAATAACGTATGCTCCAAGTCAAGTGGTGTTGTAACCGTATCAAAACACCTCAGAAGATATTATGCCAGAGTTCAGAATGCTTGCCTTCAAGAGTATGCAAAGGGTGCACTTTTTGAAGCTTTCTTCTCTCTCCATTTCCTATTTTGAAAAATATTCAAATAATAAATATTTCAAACACAGTGCAAAAAAGTTGTCCCAAATATTTTTGAAATAAATCTTAAAATAAACTAGATGAAAATTGAGAGAGGTAGGAAAAAGAATCAACTCATTTGGAGTTTTATTTTAAAAGCTATAGCCAGTCAAGTTTGGTCAAATCTCTGTTTTTAATAAAACCAGAAAAGGAAAACGTTTCAGGGGAAATACGCTTTCGAAGCAGAGGAAACGTGCTCGGGCGTTTACGCGACCACTTAAGCCAGCGTGGGTGGCGCGGGGGTCACTGACAGTGGGTCCAGAGGGCCCACTGGTCAGGTTTAACCATTCTTCCCTCTCCCTTCTCTTCTCTGCCCGAGCGGGAGCGAGACTCCGGCGATCGCCGCCGGCGATTGGCGGCTCCTCGCGGGCTCTAGAGGGCAGGGATGGATCCGAGGCTCCAGGGCGGTCCTCTCGGTGGTCGCTGGGTCGATGGTGATGGGAGGAGTCGCCGGCGGGCTACGGGAGTGAAGTGGGTTTTGGGCTCCGGTGGTTTCCGATCGAGGCTGAGGCGCTGGGCAGCTCCGCAAGGACAAGAGGAAGCGAGTGGTGGCGCTGGATGGGCGGGGGTGTGGCTGGTTGCGACGAATGGCACCGGAAGGCAGTGGCGGCCGAACCGGCCGGAGTTGGGGAAGATGGCCTTTCCCGGTCAATCCACTGCTTGGGGAGCTCTAGGGGGAAGGCCTGAGGTCGCCTGAGGTCTCGAACGAGTTCGGGGATCCCTTAAATAGGCGCTCGAGGTCGGTCCCGCGGCAGCCGAGGATAAGAACGCCGGCGACCGCGGTGCTGTAGCTGCAGGGCGACGTGGCGGCGACGAGCGCGTGCCGACGGGCTTCAGGATAAGCTCGAGCTGTTCACAGGGGCATCTGGCGCGCGCGGGTGGCTTGGGCAGCGCCGTCCATGGCAGAGGCTTACTGCCGACGCTGGCGTGCCGCCAAAAGCCCTGACGGCGGCGCTGTAGGGCGCCAGAGGTGGCGTGGAGAGTGGGCGAGGCTAGTGCGCGGCTCTGTAGGCGAGCCAGGGCCATGTGCGGGACGCGGCGGGGGCGGCAGTGCGACGCGGCGGCTCGGGGCGCGCGCGTGCAAAACGTGCGCTCTGGGCGTGCCAGAGCATGCACGGGACATGCTCGACGAAATGCCAGGGCAGCCTAGAGTGTGAGGGTGAGGCTGGCAATTAACAGGACTAGGATAGAGATAGCTAGGAGCTTAGTGGACAAGGTTGCTGGGTCAGTGGAACAAGATCATGGTGCAAACTAGGAAACATGCCCAAAACTGACTGTGCACGCCAAGTGTTCGACAGAATGCCAAGTGCACTTAGGCAAATCTTGGAGTGGCCAAAATCTCCAGATCAGGGTCTCTCTAGATGTAGGTGATGTTGGCAAGGTCATTTGGGCAAAACCAGAAACTTACTAGTGCAAGTTTTGCAAAACTCCAGTTTTGGACAGGAGGAAAATGGTCTCATTGCATGCACTTAAAATCCTCCAATGAGTCCATTCTCCTGGACTTAATGGTTTTGCAGGGAGGGCTACAAGCAGGAAAAAGCTCAGGGGCACTAGAGCAAAATAAAATAGGGTTGCAGTAAAAATCATCAAACTGGACCAGAATGAAAAGGAGGTTGATTCACTCAAATGTTTCAAAGAACATCACTGGGTTTTTGCATGAAGTTGAATTATATGCATCTACTGACATCTCCAAACACCGGGAAGAATTTTTAAAGGAATATTTAAATAGGTTGTACTGCAAAAATGCCTACTGGACCAGATTTGAAAAGTTGATGTAGAGCTCAAAATCTCCAATGACCACAAGATATTTTTGCATAAAAGTGATGTGGAAGCATCACATGACATCCCCAAATTTTGGTGGAAATTTTCAAGGCATTTGTCAAATGGTTGCAGTGCAAAACATGCTCCAAATTCAAAAGAAATCATTTTAAAAGAATAAAGCTCTGAGAAAACAAATCTTGCAATTAAATCCACTGATAAAGAATTGTTTCATTGAGAGAGTATACAAATCCAACAATACTTTTGGAAAGTTTCCACTTGAGGTAAAAATCCACAATATCAAAAGGGGTAAATCTTGACAAATGGAAAAGTTTAAATTCCTGGCAAAATTTTAATTTATAAAACAAGGTCAAAATTTTGGGATGTCACAGAACTTTGGGGTGCGCACGAAGATCTCAATCTCCCTAGGTCACTCTCGCAACGATCGCAAGGCCTAGCTCGACGAACCCGAAGAACGAGAGACACAAGAGTTTATACTGGTTCGGGCCACCGATGTGGTGTAATACCCTACTCCAGTGTGGTGTGGTGGATTGCCTCTTGGGCTGAGGATGAATAGTTACAAGGGAAGAACAGCCTCCTGAGGAGAGGTGCTCTGGTGCTTGGTGAGTTTGTGTGGTTGGGGATGATCTGAATGATCCGTTCGATCTGTCTTCTCCGTCTGATCCCTCTTTTCTCTATGGTGGTGGCTAGTCCTATTTATAGAGGCCCTGGTCCTCTTCCCAAATGTTTAGGCGGGAAGGGATCCCACAACGGCCAAATTCAAAGGGAGACAACTAGTACAAGTTATCCTGACTAAAGGTGGTCTTCGCCTGCCAAAGGCTCCGGTGGTGACGCCGTCTTGGGCTCCATGGTGACCTCCGTCCTGCCGTCCTACTGGTCTTGGTCTCGTTGCACCGATATGGAAACCTTTGCCTAATGCCTCGGGACTCCTCGCCTGCGCTTGCCTCTTTAGCACCAAAGAGTAAACAAGGACACTGCACGTGCTGGCGCCCGCCTGGCCACGGTTGTCATGGCTTGCGTCACAGGAACCTCGCGAGGTGCCCCTTGCCTTGATCTCTCCGCCCCTCGTGAGCCAACCTGGTGAGGCCGCCCTCGAGGAGGTCTTGCGTCGTCCGCCTCGTGAGGCTTGGCCCCTCGCAAGGGTCTTGAGTGTTTGCTGGGGAAGATGGGTCGTACAGGGCCGCTGGTGGAGCCACGCCGTGGGCCACAGGCAGGCAAGTCTAGGGACCCCCGTTCCCAGGACGCCGATAATGGTATAGGCTATGCGATGATATTGGATCTTGGAATAGGAATCGATTGAAATTGGAGTTCCACCAAAAATTTTATCCTATGCATCTAGTTCATCGTGATCGGAATTATATATATAATTTTTGGCCTCGTGAAGGAGAAAGTATCGCTCTAGCTAGGGGGAGGCTTAAGTCAATTTTATATTCATGCCCCAATCATGAGCTCTCAAGAGAAATTATTATCCAGAATTTTTATGCTGGGCTTTCTCGTAATGATCAAACCATGCTTGATACTTCTTGTGTTGGTTCCTTTATGAAGAAGACTATTGAATTCCGGTGGGATCTTTTGGAAAGAATTAAACGCAACTCTGAAGATTGAGAACTCGACAAAGGTAAAGATTTAGGTATCAAAATTAAATATGATTGTGTTAAATCTTTTATGAATACCGATGCTTTTCAAAAGTTTAGCACTAAATTTGGACTTGACTCTGAGATAGCAGCCTCCTTTTGTGAATCATTTGCTACTCATGTTGATCTCCCTAAAGATAAGTGGTTTAAATATCACCCATCTATTAAAGAAGAAATCAAAGAACTAGTACTAGTTAGAGAAGAAACTATACTTTACAATGTTGATCGAGTTGTTCCTACTACTTACATTGACAAACCACCTTTCCCTGTTAGGATAAAGGAACATGCTAAAGTTTCAACTGTGGTTAACAAAAGCTATATAGAACACCTAAACCTGATGAACAAATTAAAGTAGAACCTAGTTTTGCTATGGTTAAAGATCTCCTGGAAGAAGATATGGATGGGCATGTTATTTACTTCTGTGAAGAAGTTGCTAGAATTGCCAAACCTGATAAAAAGGATAAACATAGACATGTTGTTGGCATGCCCGTTATCTTAGTTAAAATAGGAGACCACTGTTATCATGGTTTATGTGACATAGGTGCTAGTGTGAGTGCTATTCCTTACACCTTATATCAAGAAATTATGAATGACATAGCATCTGCAGAGATAGAAGACATAGATGTTACTATTAAACATGCTAATAGAGACACTATTTCACCAATTGGGATTGTTAGAGATGTTGAAGTCTTGTGTGGGAAAATAAAATACCCAACTGATTTTCTTGTTCTTGGTTCCCACAAGATGATTTTTGTCTCATTATGTTTGGTAGACCTTTCTTGAACACCGTTAATGCTAATAGACTGTGAGAACAAACTGTCGGTGTTAGTTTTGGTGATGAGTGATACGTCTCCAACGTATCTATAATTTTTTATTATTCCATGCTATATTATATTCTGTTTTGGACATTAATGGGCTTTATTATACACTTTTATATTATTTCTGGGACTAACCTATTAACCGGAGGCCCAGCCCAGAATTGCTGTTTTTTTGCCTATTTCAGAGTTTCGCTGAAAAATAATATCAAACGGAGTCCAAACGGAATGAAACCTTCGGGAACGTGATTTTCGGAACGAACGTGATCCAGAGGACTTGGACCCTACGTCAAGACATCAACCAGGAGGGCACGAGGTAGGGGGGCGCGCCTACCCCCCTGGGCGCGCCCTCCACCCTCGTGGGCCCCACGTTGCTCCACCGACGTACTTCTTCCTCCTATATATACCTACGTACCCCCAAACTACCAGATACGGAGCCAAAAACCTAATTCCACCGCCGCAACCTTCTGTACCCGTGAGATCCCATCTTGGGGCCTTTTCCAGAGCTCCGCCGGAGGGGGCATCGATCACGGAGGGCTTCTACATCAACACCATAGCCTCTCCGATGATGTGTGAGTATTTACCTCAGACCTTCGGGTCCATAGTTATTAGCTAGATGGCTTCTTCTCTCTATTTGGATCTCAATACAATGTTCTCCCCCTCTCTTGTGGAGATCTATTCGATGTAATCTTCTTTTGCGGTGTGTTTGTTGAGACCGATGAATTGTGGGTTTATGATCAAGTTTATCTATGAAGAATATTTGAATCTTCTCTGAATTCTTTTATGTATGATTGGTTATCTTTGCAAGTCTCTTCGAATTAGCAGTTTGGTTTGGTTTACTAGATTGATCTTTCTTGCAATGGAAGAAGTGCTTAGCTTTGGGTTCAATCTTGCGGTGTCCTTTCCCAGTGATAGTAGGGGCAGCAAGGCACGTATTGTATTGTTGCCATCGAGGATAACAAGATGGGGTTTATATCATATTGCATGAGTTTATCCCTCTACATCATGTCATCTTGCTTAAAGCGTTACTCTGTTCTTATGAACTTAATACTCTAGATGCATGCTGGATAGCGGTCGATGTGTGGAGTAATAGTAGTAGATGCAGGCAGTAGTCGGTCTACTTGTCTCGGACGTGATTCCTATATACATGATCATACCTAGATATTCTCATAACTATGCTCAATTCTGTCAATTGCTCAACAATAATTTGTTCACCCACCGTAATACTTATGCTCTTGAGAGAAGCCACTAGTGAAACCTATGGCCCCCGGGTCTATTTTCCATCATATTAATCTTCCAACACTTAGTTATTTTTATTTCCTTTTATTTTACTTTGCATCTTTATCATAAAAATACCAAAAATGTCATCTTATCATATCTATCAGATCTCACTCTCGTAAGTGACCGTGAAGGGATTGACAACCCCTTTATTGCGTTGGTTGCGAGGATTTATTTGTTTGTGTAGGTGCGAGGGACTTGTGCGTGGCCTCCTACTGGATTGATACCTTGGTTCTCAAAAACTGAGGGAAATACTTACGCTACTTTGCTGCATCACCCTTTCCTCTTCAAGGGAAAACCAACGCAGTGCTCAAGAGGTAGCAAGAAGGATTTCTGGCGCCATTGCCGGGGAGTCTACGCAAAAGTCAACATACCAAGTACCCATCACAAACCCTTATCTCCTGCATTACATTATTTGCCATTTGCCTCTCGTTTTCCTCTCCCCCACTTCACCCTTGCCGTTTTATTCGCCCTCTCTTTTCCGTTCGCCTCTTTTTCGCTTGCTTATTGTTTGCTCGTGTGTTGGATTGCTTTGTTGTCACGATGGATCAAGATAATAACAAATTGTGTGACTTTACCAATACCAATAACAATGATTTTCTTAGCACTCCGATTGCTCCTCTTACCGATACTGAATCTTGTGAAATAAATGCTGCTTTGTTGAATCTTGTCATGAAAGATCAATTCGCCGGCCTTCCTAGTGAAGATGCCGCTACCCATCTAAATAGTTTCGTTGATTTGTGTGATATGCAAAAGAAGAAAGATGCGGATAATGATATTGTTGAACTGAAGCTATTTCCTTTTTCGCTTAGAGATCGTGCTAAAGCGTGGTTTTCATCTTTGCCTAAAAATAGTATTGACTCTTGGAATAAGTGCAAAGATGCTTTTATCTCTAAGTATTTTCCCCCCGCTAAGATCATCTCTCTTAGAAACGATATTATGAATTATAAGCAACTTGATCATGAACATGTTGCACAAGCTTGGGAGAGGATGAAATTAATGATACGTAATTGTCCTACACATGACTTGAATTTATGGATGATCATACAAATTGTTTATGCCAGATTGAATTTTGCTTCTAGAAATCTTTTAGATTCGGCCGCGGGACGCACTTTTATGGAAATCACTTTAGGAGAATCTACTAAACTCCTAGATAATATTGTGGTTAATTATTCTCAATGGCACACTGAAAGATCTACTAATAAAAAAGTGCATGCGATAGCAGAAATTAATGTTTTGAGTGGAAAGATGGATGAACTTATGAAATTATTTACTACTAACAGTGTTTCTTCTGATCCTAATGATATGCCTTTGTCTACTTTGATTGAGAATAATAATGAATCTATGGATGTGAATTTTGTTGGTAGGATTAATTTTGGTAACAAAGCGTATAGAGGAAACTTTAATCCTAGGCCTTATCCTAGTAATTCCTCTAATAATTATGGTAATTCCTACAACAATTCTTATGGAAATTTTAATAAGATGCCTTCTGAATTTGAGACTAGTGTTAAGGAGTTTATGAATTCGCAAAAGAATTTCAATGCTTTGCTTGAAGAAAAATTGATTAAAGTTGATGAATTGGCTAGGAACGTTGATAGAATTTCTCTTGATGTTGATTCTTTAAAACTTAGATCTATTCCTCCTAAGCATGATATCAGTGAGTCTCTCAAGGCCATGAGAATTTCCATTGATGAGTGCAAAGAAAGAACCTCTAGGATGCGTGCTAAGAAAGATTGCTTTGTGAAAGCATGTTCTTCTAGTTTCTATGAAAATAAAGACGAAGATCTAAAAGTTATTGATATGTCCCCAATTAAATATTTGTTATGCAATATGAATCTTGATAATGATGGGACTGAATATGATCCACCTTTACCTAGAAGGCGTTCCAAAAATTTGGAGTTTTTAGATCTTGATGCAAAAATTGGTAAAAGTGGGATTGAAGAGATCAAAACTTTAGATATTAATGAACCCACTATTTTGGATTTCTAGGAATTTAATTATGATAATTGCTCTTTGATAGATTGTATTTCCTTGTTGCAATCCGTGCTAAATTCTCCACATGCTTACACTCAACACAAAGCTTTTACTAAACATATCGTTTATGCTTTAATGCAATCTTATGAAGAAAAACTTGAGTTGGAAGTTTCTATCCCTAGAAAACTTTATGATGAGTGGGAACCTACTATTAAAATTAAATTTAAAGATCATGAATGCTATGCTTTGTGTGATTTGGGTGCTAGTGTTTCCACGATTCCAAAAACTTTGTGTGATTTGCTAGGTTTCCGTGATTTTGATGATTGCTCTTTAAACTTGCACCTTGCAGAGTCCACCATTAAGAAACCCATGGGAAGAATTAATGATGTTCTTATTGTTGCAAATAGGAATTATGTGCTCGTAGATTTTATTGTCCTTGATATAGATTGCAATCCTTCATGTCCT
This sequence comes from Aegilops tauschii subsp. strangulata, assembly GCF_002575655.3. NCBI lineage: Eukaryota > Viridiplantae > Streptophyta > Magnoliopsida > Poales > Poaceae > Aegilops > Aegilops tauschii. The sequence goes on from NC_053035.3 coordinate 396,038,031, forward strand.
ATTATTCTTGGTAGACCTTTCCTTAGAACGATTGGTGCAATTATTGATATGAAGGAAGGGAATATTAGATTCCAATTTCCGTTAAGGAAAGGCATGGAACACTTCCCTAGAAAGAAAATAAAATTACATTATGAATCTATTATGAGAGCCACTTATGGATTGCCTACCAAAGATGGCAATACCTAGATCTATCCTTGCTTTTATGCCTAGCTAGGGGCGTTAAACGATAGCGCTTGTTGGGAGGCAACCCAATTTTATTTTTAGTTTTTTTGCTTTTAGCTTCTGTTTAGGAATAAATATTTGATCTAGCCTCTGGTTAGATGTGTTTTTATGTTTTAATTAGTGTTTGTGCCAAGTTTAACCTATAGGATCTTCTTGGATGATAGTTATTTGATCTTGCTGAAAATTGCAGAAACATTCTTTTCGCGAAAATAATTGTTAAAAATCACCCGAACGTGATAAAATATTGATTCCAATTTCTTCTGATCAATAAACAAATTGTCTAGGTCGTCCTATTTTGGCTGAATTTTTGGAGTTCCAGAAGTTTGCGTTAGTTACAGATTACTACAGACTGTTCTGTTTTTGACAGATTCTGTTTTTCGTGTGTTGTTTGCTTATTTTGATGAATCTATGGCTAGTAAAATAGTTTATAAACCATAGAGAAGTTGGAATACAGTAGGTTTAACACCAATATAAATAAAGAATGAGTTCATTCCAGTACCTTGAAGTGGTGTTTTGTTTTCTTTTGCTAACGGAGCTTAGGAAATTTTCTGTTAAGTTTTGTGTTGTGAAGTTTTCAAGTTTTGGGTGAAAGATTTGATGGATTATGGAACAAGGAGTGGCAAGAGCCTAAGCTTGGGGATGCCCATGGAACCCCAAGATAATCTAAGGACATCAAAAAGCTAAAGCTTGGGGATGCCCCGGAAGGCATCCCCTCTTTCGTCTACTTCCATCGGTAACTTTACTTGGAGCTATATTTTTATTCACCACATGATATGTGTTTTGCTTGGAGCGTCTTGTATTATTTGAGTATTTGCTTTTTAGTTTATCACAATAATCTTTGCTGTACACACCTTTTGAGAGAGACACACTTGATTTGGAAATTATTAGAATACTCTATGTGCTTCATTTATATCTTTTGAGTTATATAGTTTTTGCTCTAGTGCTTCACTTATATTTTTTAGAGCACGGTGGTGATTTTGTTTTATAGAAACTATTGTTCTCTCATGCTTCACTTAGATTATTTTGAGAGTCCTACAAAACAACATGGTAGTTTGCTTTGACAATGGTAGGCATTCAAGATTAGTAAATTTTTTTCTTATGAGTGTGTTGAATATTATGAGAAGTTTGATACTGGATAATTGTTTTGAGATATGAAGATGGTGATATTAGAGTCATGCTAGTTGAGTAGTTTTGACTTTGAGAAATACTCGTGTTAAAGTTTGCGATTCCCGTAGCATGCACGTATGGTGAACCGTTATGTGATGAAGTCGGAGCATGATTTATTTATTGATTGTCTTCCTTATGAGTGGCGGTCGGGGACGAGCGATGGTCTTTTCCTACCAATCTATCCCCCTAGGAGCATGCACGTAATACTTTGCTTTGATAACTTGTAGATTTTTGCAATAAGTATATGAGTTCTTTATGACTAATGTTGAGTCCATGGATTATACGCACTTTTCCTCCTTCCACCATTGCTAGCCTCTCTAATACCGCGCACGTTTCGCGGGTATCATACACCCACCATATACCTTCCTCAAAACAGCCACCATACCTACCTATCATGGCATTTCCATAGCCATTCCGAGATATATTGCCATGCAACTTACCACCATTTCGTTTATTATGACACGCTCCATCATTGTCATATTGCTTCGCATGATCATGTAGTTGACATCGTATTTGTGGCAAAGCCACCGTTCATAATTCTTTCATACATGTCACTCTTGATTCATTGCATATCCCGGTACACCGCCGGAGGCATTCACATAGAGTCATATTTTGTTCTAAGTATTGAGTTGTAAGTAAATAAAAGTGTGATGAGCATCATTTTTTAGAGCATTGTCCCAAGTGAGGAAAGGATGATGGAGACTATGATTCCCCCACAAGTCGGGATGAGACTCCGGACGAAAAAAAAGAAAAGAGGCCATAAAAAAAGAGAATAAAAGGCCCAAATAAAAAAAATGAGAGAAAAAGAGAGAAGGGTGTCGGTGTACAAAAGGAGGGGCGCACTTTTGTACCCCTTTACCTGTGCACGGGCAGTCGGAGCCGCGCCCACGGTCACACCAAGCAGAACAGGGGAGGTCAGCCAAGGTAAGACCGAAGCCCAAGATAACCAGAGCAACACCAAGGCCAAGACCACAAAGAGCACAGGGACGAAGCAGGTTCCCCCGGCAAGACCCTTGCTGGGGCAGCCTCAGCAGCCCCGGCAAGACCCTTGCCGGGGCAGCTCGCCCCACACCAACAGAGCGAGCCACCCTTGAGCCCTCGGTCTCCAACATCACGTTGGGCCAGGGCTCGGGAGGCACCTCCATGGTGGCATGCAGATCTTTGTGAAGACAAGGAACACCCAAGATCAGATGAGGATTAGAAGATGACGATCCTCGGCAAGATCCTTGCCGAGGAAAGCCACGAGACCCCCGGCAAGGTCCTCGCCGGGGACGACAGCGCGCCACGGCAAGAGCCTTACCGGGGCACCCAGCAGGGCCCTCACCAAGGACGCCAGCAGGGCCACCGCCAGGCCCGCGCCAACCAAGTTTCCACCGCCGTTCGCATGCAGCTGCCAGCTCAACCAGCTGAGCAGGCACCTGCGTGGCAACATGCAGCTCCCGGGCCAACTCGTCAAGCGACTGTGTGGCGGCATGCAGATCTTCGTGAAGGCTCCACCATCGCGCCACCTCAGCTGCGTGCCTGCCTACATGGCACCGCATGCCTCACTGGCCAGGGCACGTGTCGAAGCGAGGAGGAGCGGCGACGGATGGGACGGGCCTCGCCCCCGTCCCCGATAAAGCAAGGGGACACCTAAGCTACGCATTAAATGCATCTTGTCCTGTAATACGAGCGATAAGCTCATAGCACTATGCGCCTTTCCACCTCCTGTGTGCCACTGTGGCAGCCCCTTTCGACTATAAAAGGAGGCCCATGGCATACTGGAGAAGGATTCGGCTCTTTCGAACCACACACTCACCACAGCTAGTTCGAGAGCTCAAGAACTCTCTGAAATACACCCACCAAAGCAGGACTAGGGTTTTACGCATCCTCGCGGCCCGAACCTGGGTAAACGATCCTTGTGCTGGTTACTAATCCTGCTCTTCTCGCAACCCTGCGCCCCGGCAACCATAGTAGGGATTCTTGTGATCCCATAGGTGTCGTTCCCTCGACATCTTTGGCGCGCCAGGTAGGGGGCGCAATTGTGAGAATCTGGTCTAGTAGTTAGCCTAGCAGTTCTTCGTCGCCATGGCTCCTAAGAAGAAGACGGCCACAGCGATTGGCTCGTTGGGAGCCGAATGGCCCGTGCCGGTGCGGACGAGCAGTGGACCGGTCACAGACAGGACCCGGGCCGCGGTCCGCGAGCAACAACATCGCCCTGGCAGTCAGAGCCTAGCGAGCGTCGTTGTTCGCGCGCCAGACGACCGGCCGCACGTCGCCAGATCCAAAGACGAAGCTGAGCCCCCCGCAGGCGGCGCGGGGCCCTCTAGGGGTGTCGTTGTGCCACCTCCGGGCGGCGCAGCAACCTCCAAGATGCCCACACCGGCGACCACTGCGCGCTCTTCCCATGGTGTGCGTGCCGAGCAGCGTCACCACGCTGGTGACCCTGGGCATCGCCGTGGGAAGAGCCCTGTGCGTCATCCGCAAGATGAAGGGGTTCAGCATGCCCGCCGAAGTGCTGGCGAAAATGGCACGCAGCCGCTGGGTCGTAACGGAGCTCCTTCTAACGTAGTTAGAAGTTGAAGCGTGCCGCGATCCACGCAGCTGTCGCCGCCGCCCACGCCAGCAGCAGCTTTGGTGCGCGCGCAGCTACTCCTCGACTTCCCTCCTGCTGCGGAGAAGCTCGACGAGTGGAAGGCCACCATCCGGAGCCTCGTCGCCGTCGCCAACAAAGACGATCCGCGACCGTCGGGGCCCTTGGGTCGGCGCTCCACCGAGCCACCACATGCTGGCGCTAGGAGGACCGGGGGAGATGCAGCCAGGGTGCACTCTCCTCCTCCTCGCCAGCCGCCGCAGGCGTCGGCTCGTCGTGACGACGCTTGTGATAACATCTCCATAGCGTCGTCCGACCCGCGGACCCTCCGCGACCAGCGCCAGGTTCTTCGGGAACGAGCTCACGAAGACGCTCGAACCACCGTCGAGCGCCGGCGCGAAACGCGCCACCAGTCGGACAAGCGGTCGGGACCCGCTATGGACCACCCAGCACCGGGGGGCTCCGGCGGCCTACCTTACGAGGTGGGCTGCCCGGCCTTTACCCGTGAGCTGCGACAGTTCCAGTGGCCGTCCCACCGCACGTTCAAGCCCGATGTCGGCGAGAAGTACAGTGGCAAGACCCATCCGTCCGAGTTCCTCAGCATCTACACCATCGCGATGCAGGCTACTGGAGCTCGCGACGACAAGGTGCTTGCCAACTATTTCCCGCTGGCGCTGAAGCCCAATGTTATGTCTTGGTTGATGCACTTGCCGATGGATTCCATTTCTTCTTGGTCGGATCTGTGCCATGAGTTCGTTGGCGCCTTCACAGGAGGCCACCAAGCTCATGGCCAGGCCAGTGATCTGCATATCATTCCCCAAAAGGAAGGGGAAAGCCTGCGCAAGTACATCCAGAGATTCAGCCGGGTGCAGTACAACATCCCCGACGTTCACCCCGCCGTTGTGATCAGCGCGTTCCACCAGAATTTGCGCAACCGCAAGATGCGCGAAGAGCTGGCGATGACCAAGGTTAAGGATGTGGCCGAGCTCTATGTTCTGGCTGATAGGTGCGCCCGGGCCGAAGAGGGAAGGAAGTACCCCGGTGAAGACGCCGGCGCGGAAACTGACTCTATCGATGAAGACGCCGCCACCCCGACGAAGAAGGGCCGGCGTCGCAACAGGAAACGCAAATGCAAGGCCGTGCTTGCCGTTGAAGGATCTGACGACACCGACACCGGCAAGAAGGTCAAGGCAGACGCTCTCGGCAAGGAGATTGCCAGGTGCGCCGCCTGCCGGGCCTTGGCGGCTACCGACAAGCCAGGAAGCTCTGGCAAGCAATACTACAAGATCCACCGCACCAAGGGCCACGACCTCCAGAACTGCCGACAAGTCGAGCTGCTTGCTGAGAAGCAAAAAGCCGAGTACAAGAGGCGGGACAAGGAGAAGGACTAGGACGGTGCTGAGGGATCCGACAAGAAGCATGGCGGCCAAGGAAGCCGCCCCGGCAAGGACAACCAGCAAGAGAGGCCCGCCCGGGGCCGTGACAAGAAACAAGAAGACGATGATCGCGACGAGGACGACGAGTCCGGTGAGCAAGGGTTCCAGAAGGCTACGGAGACCATGTGCGTCGATGGCGGCGCCTCGCTGCATACTTCTCACCGCCAGCTCAAGCAGTGGGCGTGTGAGATTACAGCAGCGGAGCCATCGTTCGACGCTCAGAAGCTGTTGAAGTGGTCCAGCACGCCCCTCATCTTTGACGCCGAGGACCACCCTGACCGCACAACCGCGGTCGGGTGTTTGCCATTATTGGTCTCACCAACGATACACAACCTCAGGGTGAACAAGATGTTGGTTGACGGCGGGGCCGGCCTGAACCTGATCTCGCCTGTCGTGATCAAAAGATTGCAAATCCCTGATGGAGACCTCAAGGAAACGGGCACGTTTCAAGGGGTCAATCCGGGGAGGAGCTAGCCGAAGGGGAAGGTCACACTGCCCGTGACGTTTGGAGGGGAATTGAACTACAGGACGGAGAGGATCATCTTCGACGTGGCCGAGATCCCCTTGCCCTACAACGGGATCCTCGGCCACCCGGCACTAGCCAAGTTAAAGGCGGCATCACACTACGCCTACAACATGCTAAAGATGCCTGGGCCGTTGACCATCATCTCCGTCCCCTCCGACAAGAAGGACGCGCTGATTTGCGCCGACCAACTTTACCGGGAAGCAGTTGCGGCAGCTGCCGTCAAGGCACCTGCTCCTGCCGCTGAAGGCCCGGAAGGGAAGAGGAAGCCCGGCAAGACCTCTTGCACCCACTCCGGCAAGCATGCCTCTTCGGAGCGCTACGCTACCGTCGAGGACGTGCCAGAGAGCTCTACCGGCAAGAGCAAGAAATCCAGAGCCGAGCCACCGCAGACCAAGAAGGTGTCCGCCAGGGAGGATGGCATGGGAGGGGCCTTCACCATAGGCTCCACCCTCGGCAGCAAATAGGAAGGCGTGCTCGTCACCTTCCTGCGGGCGAATGTCGACGTGTTTGCGTGGCAAGCATCCAACATCCCCGGTGTTCCCAGGAAGGTGATTGAGCACCACCTAGCTGTCTGCCCTCATGCATGGCCCGTCAAGAAGAAGGTCAGAAAGCAGGCTCTGGAGAGGCAGGAGTTCATCACAGAGGAGATCAGGAAGTTGGAAGCGGCAGGTTTGGTGAGAGGAGTGCTCCACCCGACGTGGTTGGCCAATCCGGTAGTGGTGCGCAAGGCGAAGGGGAAGTGGAGGCTGTGTATTGATTACACAGATATCAATAAGGCTTGTCCTAAGGACCCCTTCCCGTTGCCGCGCATCGACCAGATTGTTAACTCCATGGCCGGGTGTGATCTGTTATCATTCCTCGACGCCTACTCGGGCTACCACCAGATCTTCATGACAAGAGAGGATGAAGAAAAGACAACATTCATCACCCCATGTGGTACGTATTGCTTTTTACGGATGCCTTTCGGGTTGAAGAGTGCTGGCTCAACGTTTGCAAGAGCAGTCCAAATTGGTTTTGAACCTCAGCTCCATAGAAATATGGAGGCATACATGGATGACATAGTGGTCAAAACCAAGGACGGGCCAACTCTTGTGCAAGATCTGGAAGAGACGTTTGCCAACCTGCGCAAGATCAACCTCAAGCTGAACCCTGAGAAGTGTGTCTTCGGCGTTCCGTCCGGCAAGCTTCTCAGGTTCTTTGTGTTGTAGCACGGGATTGAGGCAAACCCAGACAAAATCAAGGCTATTGAGTAGATTGAGGCGCCCAAGCGGATCAAGGATGTGCGTCGGCTCACCGGCTGCGTCGCCGCCATGAGCCGATTCATCTCCAAGTCCGCCGAGCGCGCCCTTCCTTTCTTCAAGATCTTGAAGAAGGCAGGCCCAATGGAGTGGACCCCAGAAGCCGAGGCAGCATTGCAGGATCTGAAGAAATACCTTTCCTCCACGCCAACACTGGTTGCGCCTAAACCACAAGAGCCGTTGCTGCTGTATCTGGCGGTGACGAATCAAGTGGTCAGCGCCACACTAGTGGCACAGAGGGAGGTCAACGAGGAGGCAGTGACAGCGGCAGAACCAGTGGATGGCAAGACAAAGATTCCCCCGGCAGGGCCTGGTGCCGGCAAGGCGAGGCCCCCGGCAGAGTCTGATGCCACCGAGGCAGTGCCCGCGCAGTCAAGTGAGGTGGTGCAGAAGAAGAAGATGATGCAGCACCCGGTTTACTCTGTCAGCTCCCTCTTGCAGGGAGCTAGATCGAGGTACTCCGGTGTGCAAAAATTGCTCTTCGGCCTCCTTATGGCCTCGAGGAAGCTGCGTCATTACTTCCAAGCCCACGAGATCACTGTTGTCACCCGCCTCCCGTTGCAACAGATACTGCATCACCCAGATGCAACCGGAAGGATTGTGGAATTGGCCTTGGAGTTATCATGTTTCAGTTTGAAGTTTGAAAGTACCTCGACAATTCAGAGCAGAGTCTTGGCGGAGTTCATTGCAGAATGGGCCTCAACGCCTGACGAAGAAATCCAGGAGACCACTCTCCCCGGCAAGGAGGCAGACCGCGACTGGATCATGTACTTTGATGGGGATTTCTCGATGCAAGGCGCCGGTGCCGGTGTGCTGCTCGTCGCACCCACCGGAGAGCACCTCAAGTACGTGATCCAGATGCACTTTCCCCGGGAGATGTCCACCAATAACACTGCTGAGTACGAGGGATTGCTTGCCGGTCTCAGGATCGCGGCAGATCTCGGGGTTCAGAAGCTCATCGTCAGGGGTGACTCGCAGCTCGTTGTCAGGCAGGTCAACAAGGATTACCAGAGCCCATTGATGGAAGCTTACGTAGATGAAGTGAGGAAGCTGGAGGAGCACTTTGACGGTATCCAAGCGGAGCGCGTCCCCTGAATGGAGAACGACACCGCCAATTACCTGTCAAAGCGTGCTGCATTCAAGCTACTTGTGTAACCAGGTACCTTTTTGCTCTGGTTAACTCAACCATCCATCAAACCATCAACGGGGCAGAACAAGCGGAGGAAGTCAGGTCCCGGCAAGTACTTTCCTACTGAGCCCCCTGGGGCTGCCGGTAAGGGTGCTGCCGTGGACGCTGAGCCCGCCAAAGGGCAACTGGCTCCGGCAGGGCGTCAAGCCCTGGCCATGGAGACAGCCGCGCCCATGGCTGAGGAAATGCCGTTGGTCCTTGCCGTCGAGCCCCAGGCTCCGGCATGGGCACATCATACTGTCCGATTCCTCCAAACAGGGGAACTTCCTGAGGAGCAGGAAGAAGCGAAGAAAGTAGCCCATCGGTCCGCCCTGTACCAGTTCGTCGACGACGTCCTGTACAGGAGAAGGCCGAACAGCGTGAAATTGAGGTGCATCCCCCGGGAGGAAGGACTAGAGCTGTTGGCAGAGATACATGGAGGCATATGTGGCTCCCACATAGGGTCGAGGGCCCTTGCCGGAAAGGCGTTCCGGCAAGGTTTCTTTTGGCCCACCGCCCTCCAGGATGCGACGGCACTAGTAACCAAGTGTGAAGCGTGTCAGTTCCATTCAAAGAAGCTTCATCAACCAGCTCAAGCCCTTCAAACAATCCCTCTCTCCTGGCCATTCTCGGTCAGGGGGCTCGATATACTAGGCCCTTTCCCCCGCACTGTCGGGGGCTTTGAGTACTTGTACGTTGCAATCGACAAGTTCACAAAGTGGCCGGAGGTGGAAGCAGTGAGAAAGGTGACTGCTCAGTCAGCTGTCAAGTTTTTCAAGGGACTGGTCTGCCATTTTGGTGTGCCAAACAGAGTCGTCACCGACAACGGCACGCAGTTCACAAGCCACACCATCATGCAATACATCCAAGACCTCGGCAGCAAGGTCTGTTTTGCTTCCGTGGCACACCCACAGAGCAACGGCCAAGCGGAGAGGGCAAATGCTGAAGTGTTGCGAGGCCTAAGAACAAAGACTTTTGACAAGCTGCGCAAGAGCGGAAGGCGCTGGATTGATGAATTGCCGGCGGTTCTTTGGTCAATCAGGACGACGCCAAATCGAGCCACCAGCCAGACACCTTTTGCCCTGGTATACGGGGTAGAAGCAGTTCTCCCCACGGAACTCATATATGGGTCACCTCGAGTGCTCGCTTATGATGAGCTTGAGCAAGAGCAGTTGCGCCAAGATGACGCGACGCTCCTTGAGGAAGATCGTCTTCGGGCGGCTGTGAGAACAGCGCGCTAGCAGCAAGCCTTGCGCCGCTACCATAGCCGCAAGGTTCATGCCCGAAGCTTTGAGGAAGGCGACCTTGTTCTTCGGCGTGTTCAGTCGGCCAAGAATTCCAACAAGTTGACGCCGAAGTGGGAAGGCCCTTATCAGGTAATACGAGTCACCAGGCCCATCGCAGTCCGCCTGGAGACCAAAGATGCTGTCCCAGTGAGCAACTCCTGGAACATCGAGCATCTTCCCAAGTTTTACCCATAAGGCGCGGCTTGCCGGGCCTCTCGGCAAGCCACCTTTTGTACAAGCTTTGCCGGCAAGGCATGTAACCCTTCGTACAAAGCCAGGCGCAGACCCTGAGCATAAATAAATGAAGCGCTGGCGCCCTAGGTTATAGCATGCATGCTAGGTCGAGTCTCTTCCTTGGTTAGGGTTGATAGTGCTTAGCGGCGACTAACCCCTAGCTTAGAGGTTGAGTGCGCGTCTATCTATTTCTTTTCTGTCCTCCTTTGGTTCGCAGGGCACATGAGCACTTCTGCTGAGCTACTTGGGAGAAAGGAAACGGACCGGCGTCCCGACCCCGGCGAACCAGAGTTGCCGGGGGCTGCAAGCACAAAGATCCAACCGTGGCAAGACAAGGTTGGCGGGGGCTGCAGATCCAGATAAGTCTTTCATCCCCTATCATGCATTTCGGAACGGAACTGGGATATATGAAACCTCGTTTTATTTCTAGGCCACCGTGCTCCCCTTTTCTATACCCAAGGATTATCTCCTGGGCCCGGATTTGGTTGTAGTTGCGGTGGCAAGGAAGTAGAACGAGGAACCTAAGCCCGCTTCATCCCTGCCTCCGCCAAGGGCGCGAGGATGGTCGAGCGAAGTGGGGGGACGGCAAGGCCTGTTGCCGGGTGAAAACGTTTATCCTAAATTGTAACAAGGATTCGCTCCTTGTCGCGGGGTCTGCCCGCGAACGAAAAACCCGGCAAACAACCCTTTTTCATTAAAAGCATCCCACACAGGTACAGTCCGTACGGAATGAAAAACATGAACAAGGGGGATTACAAGCTTTAAATTTAACAAGGCCCGAAGGCTTACAGATTAAAAAAGAGATAAGATGCCCGTGATCCCTTTCTTGTCCCTCTCCTCAAGAGGCAGGTCAAGGAGGCGAGAGGGCAAAAGGGGCGCCTAGGCAAGCTACGAGCAGCAGAAAGCACCAAGAGAGCACCTCGGTGGCCGCCCACGGGTGTGCCGGTGATGATGGTGCCGGGAAAGGAGCTGGAAGACGAGGCGGCAGGACCGGCAGTACGCGACGAAGGCGTCGGTGCCCGCGTACTCCGAGTTGACGGCCTTGCCGCCCGCCCTCTTCCTCTTCCGCAACCTCCCAACGCCAGCTGCCCAAGGAGACGGCCCCGAGAAGTTCGAGGAGCTGGCCCCAACCCCGGCAAAGCTCTGCCGGAGGAGCGGCCAGGTGCAGATGCTGCTGCTACCACACCTGCCCAGGCGTGGGGCGTCCAACGCCTAGTCGGACTCGTCCCCGTCATCTTCCCCGCTGTCCTCCTCATCACTCTCGCTCGAGGAAGAGCTTCCATCGTCGGAATCTCCGTCAGAGGAGCTCTCCATGCAACACTTCACGCGAGTACCGAAGTCTCCGAAGACCTTGACGGAGATTAGGCCGTCCTCCATTAATTTGAAGTAGAGGACAAGCCCCGCCGTCAGAGGTACATGACCCGAGGAGCCAGGAAGTCGACGTCGACCCGCGTGCCCCCATTCCCACAACCCCTCATGTGCAATCTGAGGGATTGGGGCGGGTCATGCTCCATCTCCCGAGCAAACAGGGCGGGAAGACGAAGACGGCGATGTGGAGGCTGGCGCAGCCTGATGAAGAACTCGCGGGGCTGGTCTCCAACATGTCCTTCCATCAGAAAAGGCATCATTGGTGGGGGCGAAGCCGGCGCCGCCCTGTCCTCCTCTTCCCCGAGCACTACGACCTCTGCCCCGGCCTCGCCCACGGCCTCGCCCCCTCCCCCTTCCCCTCGCGGCCGGTTCCACCACCGCGGGCTCAGGAGGAGGAGGGACGCGCTATCGAGCGGCGACCCTCGCCGCCACCGTCGAGGGACCAGGATTCCCCTTCTCCATGGCGAGTGAAAGGAAGAAGCAGAAGCGAGAGGAGATAGATGACAGAAGGGTGCGGGACGCCATCCCCCCTTCCCCTCTTTATAAAGGGGCGGGGTCGGGGCTCGGTCGCCCCGCTCGGCCAATCCAGCCACCAGAGGCGCAGGGAATCGGGACCGACCCGCTGCCCCAACCAGCGACGGCCCGGTTTCCCGCCTCCATCGCTTGCCACCCCAGGCGCATGAAGGACGCGTGGCGGACGTGCAGAGCCGAGGGGACGGGTGAAACGACCTCTCCCCACTCTGTGATCGTGGGGTGTGGATGCCTTGAAGACCGCGACCCGGCCCCATTCAGTAAATGAGCCGCGCCTCCACGCCTCTCTCTTTTTACGGGGAAGGCGCGAGCCGCCTCTTTACTGTGATGTGACGCATGCGTGTGGAAACCGCCCCACGCATGCCGCCCACGTCACGCGCACCCCTCCACGCCACGCCGCGCTGCACACGCGGGTCGTGGGAAGCGCAGCGCACGAAAAGTTTTACCGCGGTAAAAACCGCCCCGCCTGCCCGCGCACCGTTTTGGGCCTGGCCCAACAACGTGTCGCGCTTATGTGTGGCCCAGGCCCGGGGGCTCCTGTCAGTGTACAAAAGGAGGGCGCACTTTTGTACCCCTTTACCTATGCACGGGCAGTCGGAGCCGCGCCCACGGTCACACCAAACAGACCAGGGGAGGTGAGCCAAGGTAAGACCGAAGACCAAGATAACCAGAGCAACACCAAGGCCAAGACCACAAAGAGCAGAGGGACGAAGCAGGTTCCCCCAGCAAGACCCTTGCCGGGGCAGCTCGCCCCACACCAACAGAGTGAGCCACCCTTAAGCCCTCGGTCTCCAACATCACGTTGGGCCAGGGCTCGGGAGGCACCTCCATGGTGGCATGCAGATCTTTGTGAAGACAAGGAACACCCAAGACTAGATGAGGATTAGAAGACGACGATCCTCGGCAAGATCCTTGCCGAGGAAAGCCACGAGACCCCCGGCAAGGTCCATGCCGGGGACGACAGCGCGCCATGGCAAGACCCTTGCCGGGCCACCCGATAAGGCCCTCACCAAGGACGCCAGCAGGGTCACCGCCAGGCCCGCGCCGACCAAGTTTCCACCGCCGTTCGCATGCAGCTGCCAGCTCAACCAGCTGAGCAGGCACCTGCGTGGCAACATGCAGCTCCCGGGCCAACTCGTCAAACGCTTGCGTGGCGGCATGCAGATCTTCGTGAAGGCTCCACCACCGCGCCACCTCAGCTGCCTGCCTGCCTACATGGCACCGCATGCCTCACTGGCCAGGGCGCGTGTCGAAGCAAGGAGGAGCGGCGACGGACGGGACATGCCTCGCCCCCGTCCCCGATAAAGCAAGGGGACACCTAAGCTACGCATTAAATGCGTCTTGTCCTATAATACGAGCGATAAGCTCATAGCACTCTGCACCTTTCCACCTCCTGTGTGCCACTGTGGCAGCCCCTTTCGACTATAAAAGGAGGCCCATGGCATACTGGAGAAGGATTCGGCTCTTTCAAACCACGCACTCACCACAGCTAGTTCGAGAGCTCAAGAACTCTCTGAAATACACCCACCAAAGCAGGACTAGGGTTTTACGCATCCTCGCGGCCCAAACATGGGTAAACGATCCTTGTGCTGGTTACTAATCCTGCTCTTCTCGCAACCCTGCGCCCCGACAACCGTAGTAGGGATTCTTGTGATCCCATAGGTGTCGTTCCCCCGACAAAGGGACAATGTTACTATCCTTTTACCACACTTGTGCTTCAAAGTAGCACCATGATCTTCATGATAGAGAGTCTCCTATGATATCACTTTCATATACTAGTGGGAAATTTTTCATTATAGAACTTGGCTTGTATATTCCAATGATGGGCTTCCTCAAAATGCCCTAGGTCTTCGTGAGCAAGCGAGTTGGATGCACACCCACTTAGTTCCTTTTGTTGAGCTTTCATATACTTATAGCTCTAAGTGCATCCGTTGCATGGCAATCCCTACTCACTCACATTGATATCTATTAATGGGCATCTCCATAGCCCGTTGATACGCCTAGTTGATGTGGGACTATCTTCTCCCTTTTTGTCTTCTCCACAACCACCATTCTATTCCACATATAGTGCTATGTCCATGGCTCACGCTCATGTATTGCGTGAAGATTGAAAAAGTTTGAGAACACTAAAAGTATGAAACAATTGCTTGGCTTCTCATCGGGGTTGTGCATGATTTAAATATTTTGTGTGGTGAAGATAGAGCATAGCGAGACTATATGATTTTGTAGGGATAAGTTTCTTTGGCCATGTTATTTTGAGAAGACATGATTGCTTAGTTAGTATGCTTGAAGTATTATTATTTTTATGTCAATATTAAACTTTTGTCTTGAATCTTTCGGATCTGAATATTCATACCACAATTAAGAGAATTACATTGAAATTATGCCAAGTAGCATTCCACATCAAAAATTCTGTTTTTATCATTTACCTACTCGAGGACGAGCAGGAATTAAGCTTGGGGATGCTTGATACGTCTCCAACGTATCTATAATTTTTGATTGTTCCATGCTATATTATATTCTGTTTTGGACATTAATGGGCTTTATTATACACTTTTATATTATTTTTGGGACTAACCTATTAACCGGAGGCCCAGCCCAGAATTGCTATTTTTTGCCTATTTCAGAGTTTCGCAGAAAAATAATATCAAACGGAGTCCAAACGGAATGAAACCTTCGGGAACGTGACTTTCGGAACGAACGTGATCCAGAGGACTTGGACCCTACGTCAGGACATCAACCAGGAGGGCACGAGGTAGGGGGCGCGCCTACCCCCCGGGCGCGCCCTCCACCCTCGTGGGCCCCATGTTGCTCCACCGACGTACTTCTTCCTCCTATATATACATACATACCCCCAAACTACCAGATACGGAGCCAAAAACCTAATTCCACTGCCGCAACCTTCTGTACCCGTGAGATCCCATCTTGGGGCCTTTTTCGGAGCTCTGCCGGAGGGGGCATCGATCACGGAGGGCTTCTACATCAACACCGTAGCCTCTCCGATGATGTGTGAGTAGTTTACCTCCGACCTTCGGGTCCATAGTTATTAGCTAGATGGCTTCTTCTCCCTTTTTGGATCTCAATACAATGTTCTCCCCCTCTCTTGTGGAGATCTATTCGATGTAATCTTCTTTTGCGGTGTGTTTGTTGAGACCGATGAATTGTGGGTTTATGATCAAGTTTATCTATGAAGAATATTTGAATCTTCTCTGAATTCTTTTACGTATGATTGGTTATCTTTGCAAGTCTCTTTGAATTATCAGTTTGGTTTGGCCTACTAGATTGATCTTTCTTGCAATGGGAGAAGTGCTTAGCTTTGGGTTCAATCTTGCGGTGTCCTTTCCCAGTGACAGTAGGGGCAGCAAGGCACGTATTGTATTGTTGCCATCGAGGATAACAAGATGGGGTTTATATCATATTGCATGAGTTTATCCCTCTACATCATGTCATCTTGCTTAAAGTGTTACTCTGTTCTTATGAACTTAATACTCTAGATGCATGCTGGATAGCGGTCGATGTGTGGAGTAATAGTAGTAGATGCAGGCAGGAGTCGGTCTACTTGTCTCGGATGTGATGCCTATATACATGATCATACCTAGATATTCTCATAACTATGCTCAATTCTGTCAATTCCTCAACAGTAATTTGTTCACCCACCGTAATACTTATGCTCTTGAGAGAAGCCACTAGTGAAACCTATTGCCCCCGTGTCTATTTTTCATCATATTAATCTTCCAACACTTAGTTATTTTTATTGCCTTTTATTTTAATTTGCATCTTTATCATAAAAATACCAAAAATATTATCGTATCATATCTATCAGATCTCACTCTCGTAAGTGACCGTGAAGGGATTGACAACCCCTTTTATTGCGTTGGTTGCAAGGGACTTGTGCGTGGCCTCCTACTGGATTGATGCCTTGGTTCTAAAAAACTGAGGGAAATACTTATGCTACTTTGCTGCATCACCCTTTCCTCTTCAAGGGAAAACCAACGCAGTGCTCAAGAGGTAGCAATGAGTCTCATGAGTTTAATCTTTCCAAGTTTAGCAGAAAGCTTCATGAAAAAGAATTGCCTAGTAAGGATGAATTAATTGGTCTTGCTTCTATTGTTTTACCACCTACTGATCCTTTGGAACAATATTTGCTACACCATGAAAATGATTTTCATATGCATGAAAGAAATTAAATAGATAAGATTTTCTTTGAACAACGTCCTCTACTTAAACACAATTTGCCTATTGAAACTCTAGGAGGACCTCCTCCACCTAAAGGTGATCCTGTATTTGAATTAAAACGATTGCCAGACACTTTGAAATATGCTTATCTTGATGAAAAGAAGATATATCCTATTATTATTAGTGCTAACCTTTCAGAACATGAAGAAGAAAGATTATTGAAAGTTCTAAGGAAGCACCGAGCTGCTATTGGATATACTCTCGATGATTTAAAGGGCATTAGTCCCACTCTATGTCAGCACAAAATTAATATGGAACCTGATGCTAAACCCGTTGTTGATCACCAACGTCGGTTAAATCCGAAGATGAAAGAAGTGGTACAAACGGAAATACTAAAACTTCTAGAAGCAGGTATAATCTATCCTATAGCTGATAGTAGATGGGTAAGTCATGTTCATTGTGTCCCTAAGAAAGGAGGTATAACTGTTGTTCGTAATGATAAGAATGAACTTATTGCACAAAGAATTGTTACAGGTTATAGAATGGTAATTGACTTTAGAAAATTAAACAAAGCAACTAGAAAAGATCATTACCCTCTGCCTTTTATTGATCAAATGCTTGAAAGATGATCTAAGCACACACATTTTTGCTTCCTTGATGGATATTCTAGTTTTTCACAAATACATGTTTCTCAACCTGATCAAGAAAATACCACTTTTACTTGTCCCTTTGGAACTTATGCTTATAGACATATGCCTTTAGGTTTATGTAATGCACCTGCTACCTTTCAAAGATGCATGACTGCTATATTCTCTGACTTTTGTGAAAAGATTGTTGAGGTTTTCATGGATGACTTCGCTGTTTATGGGAAGTCTTTTGATGATTATTTAAGCAATCTTGATCGAGTTTTGTAGAGATGTCAACAAACATATCTTGTCTTGAATTGGGAGAAGTGCCACTTTATGGTTAATGAAGGCATTGTCTTGGGTCATAAAATTTCTGAAAGAGGTATTGAAGTGGACCAAGCTAAGGTTGATGCAATTGAGAAAATTCCATGTCCTAAAGATATAAAAGGGACAAATCCTACGGAAATGTCACTCTGAAGCTTATGGAGGGCATCATGCTGGAGATAGAACTGCTCACAAGGTATTGCAATATGGATTTTATTGGCCTACTCTCTTCAAGGATGCCCGTAAGTTCGTCTTATCTTGTGATGAATGTCAAAGAATAGTCAATATCAGTAAGCGTCAAGAAATGCCTATGAATTATTCACTTGCTATTGAACCATTTGATGTTTGGGGATTTGATTACATGGGACCTTTTCCTTCCTCTAATGGGTATACACATATTTTGGTTGCTGTTGATTATGTTACTAAATGGGTAGAAGCTATTCCAACTAGTAGTGCTAATCACAGCACCTCTATTAAAATGCTTAAGGAAGTTATTTTCCCAAGGTTTGGAGTCCCTAGATATTTAATGACTGATGGTGGTTCACATTTTATTCATGGTGCTTTCTGTAAAATGCTTGCCAAGTATGATGTTAACCATAGAATTGCATCACCTTATGTAACGACCAAACCTCGAAGGATTTGAGTCTCTGTGCTTACCGTGCTAGTCCCTAGATCGAACTCGCTAGCACACACAGTATAGATGAATACTAGAATAGCAAGTGCATCATTTATTACAACGTATGATCCAGAATGTATAAAATAAAACAATCTGCATAGCACTTGGCTAGCTTTATTCAATCAAACAGCGAAAAGTAGCAGAAAATAACGATGAGTCCCATCATAGCCCACTGGCGATGCTGAGTGCAGACTCGCGACCCTAACGGTACCTTACTCTTCGTCTGAATATCTTGCAACATGAGACGTTGCAGCCATATAGGTCAATACTTGGAATGTATTGGCAAGTTACACAGGAGTAATAATATAGAAGACCTACATGTATATGCATAATATAACAAAAGGAAGGCTTGAGAGTTTATTTTGCAGAAAGCTGATTTTGTCCTCATAACTACCTAATAGTCAAATTTTTATTTAGTTCTTTTATTACTACAATTAAATACACAAGGTTGAGTTGGCAAAATCAACTCCAACCTACCCTTTATTAAGTTGCCCAACAAATTTATTAAGTGTCACATCTGTCAAGATCATCCAACAACTGTAATGGCATAGTGGCTCAAAATTACCCATAGCCGGGGGCATGGCTAATCATGATTAGTTTTAATACTCTGTAGAGTTTTGCACACTTTACCCACTAGACTCAACCCGAAGATTGAGACGAAGTCTTTCAGAAGCAGTCACCTCCACCCCTGGCAGCCGGTACACCTACTCATATCTACATCTGCTAGCTTACCTGGGCGAGGATCCCACAACCTACTCAACTAAGACAGAGCCCATTTAGCTAGTGGTTGCGCATGGAAGCTCCTAGTCACTAAGTCTGTCTGATATTTTTGAGCCTGGGCGGCCGTCCACTTACATTCAGAGGGTATAAACCATGATGTTCTTGAAACCACCCTTCAATGCCAATTCCGCCTAGAGGTGAGTTAAATCCCGAGTTACTACTCAATTTGTTAAATATATAATCCTCACATAAGCTCAATGAATACTCGAACCAACCCCGTCTACAAAGCATAGCAAAACTACAACTACCACGATCTGCAATGACGGGAGATAGCTCAACAATATAGCAAAATAATATAATAATCCTATACATGCATATATTCATAGTGTGATATAACTACATGCATAGAAAACAATAGGTAAAGGATGATCAACATGTAACTTGCCTTGGTTCTGGTTCAGAAAGTCACACTCCTGACAATAGCTCGCGTCGCACTCCGGACAATCTACACGTTTCACACCATTCAACAAATCAATCACCGGAACACGAAAAGAACCAAAAAAAGACCAATAGCAAGAAAACCAATTTTGAAACTCAACAACAGCAGCATAACAACACCTAAATTGCACTACGGTCACAACGCAAAAAGAATCACTTAAAACTGACAAACGGTTGGAGAGTTATGGCCTCCGGAAGTTTTAATTCAAATCGAACGAATTCAAATTTGAAAAGTGCAAACATGTGAGATTTTGGTACTGTAATAAAGTGCTGGTTTTTGTGAGTGCACAGGAAAAAGAATCACCTAATTTGAACATATAGGTTAAAAGATATAGCTAGTTGAAGTTTTCTTAAAAATCTAAAAATAAAACAAAAGAAAACTCTGTTCTGGAAACACTGTAGCGGTTACTGTGGCGTTTACTGTAGTGGTGCCAAGTGTTAACGCGTGATTGGCTGGAAAATTTGCATGCGCGCGTCGGCGGCTCTCCGGCGAAGACGAAGCGACGGACGGGTGCGGCGGTGAGTGGCGGAGGCGTAGGTGAGGTCGGGCAGCGACGGGGCGTCCTCTGCGGGCAGCGACGGCAACGGGAACGGCGGTGTGCTCTGGCAGCGGCAGCGTTCGGCTGCGTCTCTGGCAACAAAAAGGTGTTAGAAGAGTGCGGCGTTGAAGGGGGCATTGAGCGGAGTAGGCGGTGAGGCTCGGCGCGTTCTTACGACGACGGCAGCGTCCGGCGACTTGGAGCTCCTCCAGCGAGATCCAATCGAGCTCGGCAAGGCGTGCGGTCGAGGAAAAGACGGGGCAAAAGTTCGGTAGGGTTCCCCTGGGGATTCTCCTCGTGCGTGAAGTCTCCGGGGTGCACGGGGTCGAACCAGGCGCCGGATAGGTCCGGGTCGGCCTAGGCGTGCGCGCAGCACGGCTGCGTCCGGCTCGGGGTGGAAGATGGGTGCAGGGTCCACCCGTCAGCGAGAGAGGGGCAGCGGATCGGGTGCGGGTCGGGCGAGCGGTGCGGCTGCGCGTGCCGGTTCGGGCACCGGTACGGGAAAAGTGGGCTGCGGGCGATGGGCCGCTGCGCTGGCTGGCTGGCCTGGGCCGCTGGCCAGCTGGTTGGTGTTTTTTTAACAAAAGCAGCAGAAAACAAAATAAATAAAACAAAATACACAATATAAATTCTAAATAAAAATACCTAGACACACAGTCAAAATAGCACTACAGCTATAACTACAGGAACACTTGTTCCAATACTAATGCAATTTTCAAAAATAGTTTTTATGCAATAGGCCACACATAACAACAAAATAACACATAAATAAAATATTTTGGAGATTGCAAAAATTACTAGAACATATCAGATGAACTTGAAATAATATTCTGCACATTATGAACATTTTTTAAAACAGGGGAGAAGTCATGTTATCTCCACTCCAAATAAATTGCCTTTTGTTGCATAATGATTTGAATATTCTGAAAAAGCAAATAATGCAATAAAAATATGATATGCATATGATTGATCTAATAACATCCTAATTTAGGAAAATTGGGATGTTACAAACCTACCCCCCTTAAGATGAATCTCGCCCTCGAGATTCGGGCTAGCTAGCAAATAGGTGTGGGTGATCCTGCCTGAGATCCTCCTCTCGTTCCCAGGTAGCTTCCTCCTCTGTGTGATGATCCCACTGAACCTTGCATAACTTGATTGTCTTGGTGCGAGTAACTCTCTCAGCTCTCTCCAGAATCTTAACAGGTTTCTCCTCGTATGTCAAATCACTCTCCAACTGAATTGCCTCAAGTGGCACCGTGTCCCTCAATGGAACATCCATCATCTCTGCATGACACTTCTTCAACTGAGATACATGAAACACATTATGAACTCCTGACAAGGATTTTGGCAACTCCAGCTGATAAGCTACCTCTCCTCTACGCTCCAAGATCTTGTAAGGCCCCACAAAACGTGGTGCTAACTTACCTTTGATTCCAAACCTCTTAATTCCACGAAGTGGTGAAACTCTAAGATATACATGGTCTCCTACCTCATATGTCACCTCCTTACGTTTTGCATCTGCATAACTCTTCTGCCTGGACTGTGCTATCTTCAGCCTGTCACGAATCAACTTGACCTTCTCCTCAGCATCCCTGATCAAGTCTGGTCCAAAGAACTGACGTTCTCCAACCTCATCCCACATCAACGGTGTCCTGCACTTCCTACCATACAATACCTCAAATGGTGCCATCTTCAGACTAGCCTGGTAACTGTTATTATATGAGAACTCTGCATAAGGTAAATTATCATCCCAACTGGACCCATAGTCCAAAGCACAAGCTCTCAACATATCCTCCAAAATCTGATTTACCCTCTCTGTCTGCCCATCTGTCTGTGGATGGAAAGCTGTACTGAACTCCAGCCTTGTGCCCAAGGATTCATGCAACTGACGCCAAATTTGGATGTGAACTGAGTACCTCTATCAAACACTACCTTCCTTGGAACTCCATGCAGACAAACAATTTTAGACATATAAATCTTTGCTAGCTGAGCACTGGTATAAGTAGTCTTTACCGGGATGAAGTGAGTAACTTTAGTTAAACGATTAACAACTACCCAAATAGAATCATAACCTGACCGAGTCCTGGGTAAACCTATAATGAAGTCCATACCAATCTCATCCCACTTCCAATCAGGTATAGGCAATGGCTGTAACAAACCTGCTGGTCTCTGATGTTCTGCTTTAATTCTCTGGCACACATCACATATTGCAATATATCCAGCAATTTCCCTCTTCAGGCTAGGCCACCAAAATCTTTCCCTCAAGTCCAAATACATCTTAGTATTACCTGGGTGAATAGAATAAGGTGAATCATGCGCCTCCTGAAGAATCAACTTCCTGATATCTGTATCTTGAGGTACACAAATACGCTTCTCAAACCATATGGCTCCATGTTCATCCTCACGGAAACCTTCTGCCTTACCTTTAACCATATTCTCTTTTATCTCAGCAATCTCCTTATCATTCTTTTGAGCTTCTCTGATCCTGTCAAGCAAAGTAGGCTTTACCTCAAGTGTTGCTAAATATCCCTTAGGAACCATCTCCAACCTGAGATTCCTGAACTGTTCACATAACTCGGGTGGCATATTATCAATATTAATTGCATTAGCATGGCTCCTACGACTCAATGCATCAGCAACAACATTAGCCTTACTAGGATGATACCGCACATTCAAATCATAATCTTTAATAAGCTCCAACCATCTCCTCTGCCTGAGGTTCAAATCCTTCTGAGTAAAAATATACTTCAAGCTCTTATGATCAGTAAATATATCACAATGATTACCAATAAGATATGGCCTCCAAGTTTTCAATGCATGCACAACTAAGGCTAACTCCAAATCATGTGTAGGATAATTATGCTCATGATTCTTAAGCTGGCGTGAAGCATAAGAAACAACTTTACCTTCCTGCATCAAAACACTCCCAAGTCCTTGACGAGAAGCATCACAATATACCTGGAAGTCCTTATGTATATCCGGCAGAGTTAAGACTGGTGCTGTAACCAAACGCTGCTTCAACTCCTGAAAACTGGCTTCACATTCATCAGTCCAAACAAATTTCTTCTCTTTCTTCAGCAATTCAGTCATAGGCTTTGCAATCTTAGAAAAGTTCTCAATAAACCTCCTGTAATAACCTGCAAGGCCCAAAAAGCTGCGAATCTCTCCAACTGTCGTGGGTGTCTCCCACTCTGTAACTGCAGCAACCTTAGATGGAGCAACTGCAACTCCATTACCTGACACAACATGTCCAAGGAAAGCTACCTCATCCAGCCAAAACTCACATTTGCTGAACTTGGCATACAACTGATGTTCCCTTAGTTTCTCCAATACCAAACGCAGATGCACCTCATGCTCTTGCTTAATCTTGGAGAATACCAATATATCATCAATGAAAACAACCACAAATTTATCCAGGAACTCCATAAACACCTTGTTCATCATATTCATGAAGTATGCAGGAGCATTAGTCAATCCAAATGACATAACAGTATATTCATACAACCCATACCTCGTAGTAAAAGCAGTCTTTGGAATATCTTGCTCACGAATCTTCAATTGATGATAATCAGAATGAAGGTCAATCTTAGAAAACACAGTAGCTCCCTCCAACTGGTCAAACAGATCATTTATCATAGGCAAAGGATACTTATTCTTAATGGTTACCTCATTCAGAGAACGATAATCAACACACATCCTCAAGGTCCCACCCTTCTTCTCCACAAACAAAACTGGAGCTCCCCAAGGTGATGAACTTGGGCGAATAAATCCCTGTGCCTGCAATTCTCTTATCTGCTTCTTCAATCCCTCTAACTCTTGAGGAGGCATTCTATACGGTCTCTTTGCAATAGGTCCAGCGCCTGGTACTAAATCAATAAGAAACTCAATATCTCTATCTGGTGGCATACCTGGCAACTTCTCTGGAAACACATCTGGATAATCCCTCACAACCGGCACCTCTTCAAGGCTACCCCCCTCAAGAGAGTTCACATGTACCTGCTTATGCTTATACTTACATACATATTTGATCCTCTTCCCTCCTGGTGCACTGAGAGTAATAGATCGACTGGCACAATCAATAAGACCCTCATACTTGATCATCCAGTCCATACCCAAAATAATATCCAGACCTTGTGACTTCACTATAATTAAATCTGTAGGAAAAACATGCTTCCCAATAGACAAAGGCATCTGAAAACAACCCAAACTTGCTGCCATCTCAGCCCCCGGAGAACTTACTAGAATAGGTGACTTAAGTACTACGGTAGACAGCTTATGTTTATCCACAAATACCCGTGATATGAATGAATGTGATGCACCAGAATCAAAAAGAACAAGCGCAGGTATTGAATTGATCAAAAACTTACCAATCACTGCATCAGGTTCATTGTAGACCTCCTCCACATTAACATGGTTGACGTGACCCCTTTGGATGGGGTTTGGCTTGCTCACTCCTGAATTCCCATTACCGTTCTTGCTTTCTGGACAAGCATTGGAGTAGTGGCCCATCTGCCTACACTTATAGCACTGAACCTGACTAATATCCCTTTGCACAGGCATACTCTGGTGGCTCTGCTTATTATTCCCTCCATTACCATTACCATTACCATTACCTCTACCATTGCCATTGTTACTCTTGTGCCCATTGTGATGATGGTGGCCATTATGGTTGTGGCCATTCCCTCCATGGTGATTATGATGCCCATTACCTCCATGATGATTATGTCCATTACCTCCATTACCATGATATGAAGTGTGTGGCTTCTGCTGTGGTCCTGAATTATACCTGTTATTGTTGTTGTACTTCCTCTTGCGATTCTCTATGGCCTGTTGCTTTCCCTCCAGCACAATAGCCTTATCAATCAGGTCCTGACAATTCCTAAAAGTGGCCACTGTCAACTGAAGGCTCAACTCATCATTAAGGCCCTCCAAGAATTTCTCCTGCCTAGCTGCATCAGTGTTAACATCATTAGGAGCATAACGTGCAAGATTATTAAATTCCTCCACATAAGCATTAACTGTGCGACCTCCCTGGCGCAAACTGCGGAACTCCTTCTTTTTCAGACTCATAGCACCAGCAGACACATGTGCAGCACGAAAAGCATCCTAAAACTGAGGCCATGTGATAGTAGCAATGGGATAAGTGACCAAGCAGTTGTCCCACCAAGCTGCAGCAGGACCCTCCAACAAATGTGAGGCAAAGCTCACCCTCTCTGCATCTGTGCATCCAACCGTCTCCAGGTTCCTATTGACTGCACGGAGCCAGTCATCAGCCATAATAGGTTCGGGGGAACTAGAGAACCTCTGAGGATTCAACCTCAAGAACCTGGTAAGCATATCCACTGGTGGAGGTGGCGGTGGATTGTTGTTGTTATTGTTGTTGTTCTGGTTCTGGACAAGCAACTGGATCAACTGAGCTTGTCCCTGAAGCAACTGCTGCATGTATGGCAGTACATCATTGCCATTGTTGTCTCCTCCTGCAGCATTACGCCTATTATCACGCCTCGGCGGCATCTGGTGGGCAAGCATAGAAGAGTTATAGATATAATAGGGCCAAAAACTATGTATATATAAATATATTCTACCCATATGCATAATATGATCAAGCCAACAAAACACAACAACGAATAACACCAACAAACAAACAAACAACAAACAAACAACAAACAATATGATAATATTATATATATATATATAGTCGAATAATTTCGACACTAAGCAATTTAACAAACAACTACCAATCAAGCAAACAATCTAGTATCTTCATACCACGAAAGTGGGCATAATCAGATACGCTAACACGATAACGTTGCAATATAAAGCAAGCATGAATGGTGGTCTCAGCACTAGTTCCTACTTAACTGTTCAAGATACTTGAGGGGGTTAACTAATAAATAGCAAGAAGTATAGCTGGTTTATAAAATAATTTTCACTCCTATAGCTTTTCTAATCCATTTTCTAGGGTCACGTCCTACAGTCAACACAGTGCTCTGATGCCATCTGTAACGACCAAACCTCGAAGGATTTGAGTCTCTGTGCTTACCGTGCTAGTCCCTGGATCGAACTCGCTAGCACACACAATATAGATGAATACCAGAATAGCAAGTGCATCATTTATTACAATGTATGATCCAGAATGTATAAAATAAAAAAAAATCTGCATAGCACTTGGCTAGCTTTATTCAATCAAACAGCGGAAAGTAGCAGAAAATAACGATGAGTCATAGCCCACTGGCGATGCTGAGTGCAGACTCGCGATCCTAACGGTACCT
Source organism: Aegilops tauschii subsp. strangulata (assembly GCF_002575655.3). NCBI lineage: Eukaryota > Viridiplantae > Streptophyta > Magnoliopsida > Poales > Poaceae > Aegilops > Aegilops tauschii. The sequence goes on from NC_053035.3 coordinate 396,063,670, forward strand.
TACTCTTCGTCTGAATATCCTGCAACATGAGACGTTGCAGCCATATAGGTCAATACTTGGAATGTATTGGCAAGTTACACAGGAGTAATAATATAGCAGACCTACATGTATATGCATAATATAACAAAAGGAAGGCTTGAGGGTTTATTTTGCAGAAAGCTGATTTTGTCCTCATAACTACCTAATAATCAAATTTTTATTTAGTTCTTTTATTACTACAATTAAATACACAAGGTTGAGTTGGCAAAATCAACTCCAACCTACCCTTTATTAAGTTGCCCAACAAATTTATTAAGTGTCACATCTGTCAAGATCATCCAACAACTGTAATGGCATAGTGGCTCAAAATTACCCATAACCGGGGCACGGATAATCATGATTAGTTTTAATACTCTGGAGAGTTTTGCACACTTTACCCACTAGACTCAACCCGAAGATTGAGACGAAGTCTTTCAGAAGCAGTCACCTCCACCCCCGGCAGCAGGTACACCTACCATATCTACATCTGCTAGCTTACCTGGGCGAGGATCCCACAACCCACTCAACTAAGCCAGAGCCCATTTAGCTAGTGGTTGCGCCTGGAAGCTGCTAGTCACTAAGTCTGTCTGATCTTTTTGAGCCTGGGCAGCCGTCCACTTACATTCAGAGGGTATAAACCATGATGTTCTTGAAACCACCCTTCAATACCAATTCGGCCCAGAGGTGAGTTAAATCCTGAGTTACTACTCAATTTGTTAAATATATAATCCTCACATAAGCTCAATGAATACTCGAACCAACCCCGTCTACAAAGCATAGCAAAACTACAACTACCACGATCTGTAATGACGGGAGATAGCTCAACAATATAGCAAAATAATATAATAATCCTATACATGCATATATTCATAGTGTGATATAACTACATGCATAGAAAACAATAGGTAAAGGATGATCAACATGTAACTTGCCTTGGTTCTGGTTCAGAAAGTCACACTCCTGACAATAGCTCGCGTCGCACTCCGGACAATCTACACGTTTCACACCATTCAACAAATCAATCACCGGAACACGAAAAGAACCAAAACAAAACCAACAGCAAGAAAACCATTTTTGAAACTCAACAACAGCATCATAACAACACCTAAATTGCACTACGGTCACAACACAAAAAGAATCACTTAAAACCGACAAACGGTTTGAGAGTTATGGCCTCCGGAAGTTTTAATTCAAACTCGAACGAATTCAAATTTGAAAAGTGCAAACATGTGAGATTTTGGTACTGTAATAAAGTGCTGGTTTTTGTGAGTGCACAGGAAAAAGAATCACCTAATTTGGATATATAGGTTAAAAGATATAGCTAGTTGAAGTTTTCGTGAAAATCTAAAAATAAAACAAAAGAAAACTCTGTTCTGGAAACACTGTAGCGGTTACTGTGGCATTTACTGTAGCGGTGCCAAGTGTTAATGCGTGATTGGCTGGAAAATTTGCATGCGCGCGTGCGCACCAGCAAAGCAGAGAAAACGGCGGCGGCTTCGGGCGTCGGCGGCGGCGGCTCTCCGGCGAAGACGAAGCGATAGACGGGTGCGGCGGTGAGTGGCAGCGGCGTAGGTGAGGTCGGGCGGCGACGGGGCGTCCTCTGCGAGCAGCAATGGCAACGGGAACAACGGCGTGCTCCGGCGGCGGCGGCATTCGGCTGCGTCTCCGGCAACAAAAAGGTGTCAGAAGAGTGCAGCGTTGAAGGAGGAATTTAACGGAGTAGGTGGTGAGGCTCGGCGCGTTCTTACGACGACGGCAGCGTCCGGCGACTTGGAGCTCCTCTGGCGAGATCCAATCGAGCTCGGCAAGGCGTGCGGTCGAGGAAAGGATGGGACAAAAGTTCGGTAGGGTTCCCCTGGGGATTCTCCTCGCGCGTGAAGTCTCTGGGGTGCACGTGGTCGAACCAGGCGCCGAATTGGTCCGGGTCGGCCTTGGCGTGCGCGCGGCGCGGCTGCGTCCGGCTCGGGGTGGAAGATGGGTGCAGGGTCCACCCGTCAGCGAGAGAGGGGCAGCGGATCGGGTGCGGGTCAGGCGAGCGGTGCGGCTGCGCGTGCCGGTTCGTGCACCGGTTCGGGAAAAGTGGGCTGCGGGCGATGGACTGCTGCGCTGGCTGGCTGGCTGGCCTGGGCCGCTGGCCAGCTGGTTGGTGTTTGTTTTTTTTAACAAAAGCAGCAGAAAACAAAATAAATAAAACAAAATACACAATATAAATTCTAAATAAAAATACCTAGACACACAGTCAAAATAGCACTACAGCTATAACTACAGGAACACTAGTTCCAACACTAATGCAATTTTCTAAAATAGTTTTGTTGCAATAGGCCACACATAACAACAAAATAACACACAAATAAAATATTTTGAAGATTGCAAAAATTACCAGAACATATCAGATGAACTTGAAATAATATTCTGCACATTATGAACATTTTTTAAAACAGGGGAGAAGTCATCTTATCTCCACTCCAAATAAATTGCCTTTTGTTGCATAATGATTTGAATATTCTGAAAAAGCAAATAATGCAATAAAAATATGATATGCATATGAATGATCTAATAACATCCTAATTTAGGAAAATTGGGATGTTACACCTTATCATCCTCAGTCTAGTGGTCAAGTTGAACTTAGCAATAGAGAAATAAAATTAATTTTGCAAAATACTGTCAATAGGTCCAGGAAGAATTGGTCTAAGAAATTAGATGATGCACCTTGGGCTTATAGAACAGCATATAAAAATCCTATGGGTATGTCTCCTTATAAAATGGTTTATGGAAAAGCTTGTCATTTGCCTCTTGAGTTAGAACATAATGCATATTGGGCAATTAAAGAACTCAATTATGATTTCAAACTTGCTGGGGAAAAGAGGTTATTTAATATTAGCTCATTAGATGAATGGAGAACCCAAGTTTATGAAAATGCAAAATTATTCAAAGAAAAGGTTAAAAGATGGCATGGAAAAAGAATCCAAAAGCGTGAGTTTAAAGTCGGAGAATATGTTCTTTTGTACAACGCTCGTTTCAGATTCTTTGCAGGAAAACTCCTCTCAAAATGGTAAGGCCCGTATGTTATCGACGAGGTTTATCGGCCTGGAGCCATCAAAATAAATAATGCCGAAGGTACTAACCCGAAGGTTGTCAATGGGCAACGAATAAAGTATTATATCTCAGGTACGCCCATTAATGTTGAAAGTAATATTATCCAAACTTTGACACCGAAAGAACACATAAAAGAGTCCTTCCGGTACACTCCTGAATCATGAAAATAGGGAGGTACGTGATACAGTAAGTAAACGGACTCCAAAAAATCCGCAAAAATAATTTTTATCACTTTTGGAATATTTAAAAAAATAGGAAATAAAGAAACTTCCAGGAAGCATCCCCTGGTGGGCACAAGACACCAGGGCGCGCCAGGCGCGCCCAGGTGGGTTGTGCCCACCTGGGACACCTTCCGGACTCCGTTTTTCTATAGTTTGCTTGTCCCCCAAGATAAAAAATCTATATATACTTCCTGAACCTGTTAATCACCGTATCGTGGAGAAATCCTCTGTCTTCTTTTCCTTGTTGTTTTCTGTCAGATCTCATCTACCATGGCTGCTTCAACCTCCTCAAAGGACAAGTTCTTCAAGAACTTCATCAACCCATACCTTCGGGAGGTGGTGCAGCACCCTCAGGTCATCCAGATGCATGAGGGGGTGCTTCACCTCCGCGATGTGCCATGTCCCAAGGGGACGGGAACCATGGAGGCCAGGCTTGAAGCTATCGAGCAAGACGTCTTCCGGTGCAAGGGGATGGTGGAGCGTGGACGCAACGCTAATCACCTTCACTACAAAAAAATGCACTTCCGTGATGATACGTGTTCGTCACAGTAGGTCGCTTTTTTGTCATGCATGTACATCCATGACAATTTTATGACAGAATCAAGATAGGCATACCTATGCTGTCGTACAAGTGTTCCATGACATTACCAAAATTATCATCACGGAAGTGTCCACTTCCATGACGATAAATCGCGCGTCACAGAAGTGCTTTCGTCAAGGGTGACCGACACGTGGCATCCACCATAATGAAACGCCGTTAAGCTATCGGGTCCGGTTTTTGATCCGATAACCCGCTAACAGCCCCAACCAATGGGGATTTTCCACGTGTAAAATCATCATTGGCTGGAGGAAACACGTGGCGGCTCACCGTTGGGACAGATGTCATCCACTCATTGGACCGAAGGCGCCTATGATACGTCGACACGTGGCACGGCCGAACAGAGGCCCATTCCTGTGAAAAGGCCGGCCCAATTGACTTGGTCAAAAGGTGGCGGCCCGGCTCACGGAAAGCCTGTTAATGGCCTGTTCGCATATAGCCCATTTACAGCCCGCTAACCCAGGGCCCGTTACGACCTATCCGAATTAGGCCCAGTAGCGTCATCTGGGCCATCCAATATTATTCCAGCCCATTTTAAGTTCCGGCCCATGACGTCTTTCGGCCCATATGAGGCCCTTTGTAACTCTTGGCCCATTAATGACCCGTGGTGAAACTGGCCCGTAATGAACAGTGTATCACTTTATACCCATTAACGGCCCATTAATACATTGGGCCGTTTGTAGCCCATGTTATCTTTCGGCCTTCTCAGGGCCCATTTATTCTTGGGCTCATTTCCAGCATTCGGTTACTTACGGCCCGTTACTGCCATTTTCTGCTTGTGGGCCAAATTCAGCCCGGTTACAGTCGGCCCGTTTGTGGCCCGTTAATACGTTGGGCCGTTTTCATAGCGTCATCAAATACGGCCTATTAACAACGGCACGTTAGGGTCGGCCCATGAACGGACGACTCCAACTCTAGCCCGTTTATGGCCATAATGCGGTCTGTTTTTGGCCCATGTTTGGCCAATCGATCATACGGCCCGTCTAAGGCCCATTGATGATACGACCCGTAGAAGGCCCATTGTTTCTACGGCCCGTAGGAAGCCCAGTGTCACTACAGTAAATATGTAGCCCATGGCCTGTTAAAGGTGGCAAACTACTATAGGTTTAGACCTGCTAATGGCCCAAGATGATTATAGGCCCACGTTTTGGCCCATATGAGTAACGGGCCGGCCTGAAGACCGACAACACTGAGATCCACTGAACCTTCCGGCCTAAATTACAGCATACCGACCAAAGAATAAACCTAGACTATACAACAAAGAAATTACGGCATATTACATCCACTAGGAATCAAAGTTCGCTACCGGTGATAATAAAGCGCAACATGACCGCGGATTACATACACTGGGCATCAAAGGTCGCCACTAGTGCATATAAACGCGCCGACAAAAGAATATACAAAACTGAGAGCACTTCAGAAGGCACTAGACCTGGCAAGCTCGGGCCCCACAAGCAGCCGAACAAGCTGATGAGACCTCAGTTGTGTCAACGATAGATGCTTCATCCCTAGCTGTATGGCACCATAGTGCGCAAGGCAGTCCCCTGACATCTTCATTACATCTTTAACTCCAAGTCGGAGCTGAGCTGAAGCAAGCCTTTCCGCTTTAAGTTGAGACTGAAGAAGTCGAACTGATTGAGGCAGCGACTGCACAGAGGTTGTCTCACACCTGCTGGTGAGTAGCTTCAACTCACTGTCTTCATCAAGACAGGACCTTGGGGTCATCTCGCTGTCCTCAAGATGGTTTGGCTCACTATCTTTCCTAAAGTTCTGCCTGGCATAAGAGATACGACTCTGAAAGAGAAACAAGGAGACACGTAACAGGTTTCACAATTATATAAGCAAATAAATGGATCTGTTCTGCGTAAGGAACATGTTTTTACATCTACAATTTAAAACTGGTAGTTCTTGCAAACATCCAATCAGATGTAAACAGCAGTGGAGGAAATGACGCCTATCCAAATCTATACTAGAACAAAGTTTGAAGGCTTGAGAAGGATGAACTTACATTACATGTTAACACGGGCTGGACAAAGCCCTTCTCCATGTTGATGGAAAGATAATTCAATAAATTCCCCAAAGAAAATTCTTTATAAGCGTTGCCATTATTCTACATTTTGCAAAGAGTAAATATAGATCAAATAATATTGGAAGAAATAGAGGATAATGAAGCTCAGGTGCAGACTGATGATACATAATCAAATAGTAATTAATTAAGTACAGCATTACAAGGCAAAAGGTACTGACAAGAGGAATGCAAACATCAACGTGTGTAGTGGCATTGGCTTTATTCAACATTTTGGTAAGAGTAAATGTAGATATGATAATTTGGAGAAAGTGGAGGGCAGGGCAGATAAGATGCAGAGTAATGCTAGACAATCAACTATCTCGCGATGCATGTACAGTAATACCACCACCGTCCGTTATTAGTTGTCGCTCAAATGGATGTATCTAGCACTATTAAGTTCTAAATACATCCAATTGATCAACAATTAATTCGATACAAAGGGAGTACATGACAACAGGTACTTACATGAGCAATCCAAATCTTCATAACCATTGTGTTAATTCTACATTTATCTAAGAGTAAATATAGATCTTATAATTTCAAGCAAAGGGAGGATAAAGAAGCGAACATTTACAGTGATGCTACATAATCAAACAACAATGAGTGTAAGTATGCTGACAAAGGGCAAGAGGTACTGACAAGAGCAATGCAGAGCCCAGTATTGTCATGAGATCCTATGATCCTTTGAGCAAGGAGATTCATCTGAAATTAGTTTTCATACAAGAGAGAAGGTAAGGCACATGCAGAAATTTAGGAGTTCAAATTTTGAATTGATACCATAGACAGTACCTGACGCTGGGCTGTCAGCAGTTCTAATAGGGGTTTGGCCACTGGAGTAGGGGTAAAGTCTGTTACAGTTGGGCCTGTGTTTTCTGTGGCTCCTGATCTATCTGATTTAACAAGTATCACTACCTTTTCCAAATACCTAGTTTGTACTCCTTGAGGATCTGCAATCACCCTCTTCCTTTTGGACATCTATTTCGAAAGAACAACATTTGACTGGAAAAACATAGTATGATGACACATGGAATAGGTACAGAAACTGCATAGGTATGGCATATACTCATATATGATGCTTAAACTAAGCAGATGGTGTAACAAAGTAGAAGTAATGCAAGAGGTCAGATGCAAAATATGTGCGACCAATACAACCTTGCCAAGTTAGAGCATGCACCTTGATGGGTGAATAAGATAGGCCATCCTCCACCATGCCAAGTTTGTTAGCCAGTGGATTGTTCCGCAATATTCCTCTCATGCGCCCATTCTCATATTCATTTTGATAATGTTCAATACCTGACATGCATGAAAACATAAAAACAACTGAAATTATCTTTGTAATGCAGAAGTGATTCTAATCCAATACTTCCTCCCTGTAAACCCCTTTGTGCTATCTCTGCAATTCTTCTAAGAGGGGACGTGCATGCTGTAATTTGGCGTGTGCATTAATATATGTGGCCAACTACTCAAAATATGAGAGCTCCAGAAGTGATGATACTTCGCAGATGACAGCTTCAACATATAGTAAAGAAGAACAAGTCGACCTGACCTGACAGATTCAAAATATACTAAGGGAGAATAACTCGACCTGACCGGTCGACCACAAGAGAAGAGGATCATCTTAAAGAAGAGCAGAAGAGCAAGCAGATTGAAGATATTACAAGTTTTTCTATACAATGTCGGTTGGCCACCCATGATGAACCAGAGCGCACAGAGAAATACTATTCCTTCCGGTCTCTCCATATGTGGCTCACATGCATTTCGAAACTAAAGTAGGAACATTTAGCTGACCAATTAAACATCTTAGTTTTACTAATATCAGCATAATATCAGATTTGATTTTGTACAACTAAGCTTGTTTAGCTCGATGGGTGGAGCAGTGCTATTACGACACGAACCACGTAGGCTGATCGTGGTCATCATAAAATGGGGAAACCGCAAGCATGATGAGTATAGTGTTGACCGTGGCAATCGGATGGCAGATCTGAACCTGCAAACCGCGCGAAGAGTAGTTAGCAACCGATATTTGCTTTGAAATAACAACTAAGATTTGGTATGGACAGGAAAGTACAGTCAACAAGTGACAAAGAAATGCAATTCAGCTGTCTCTCTATATGTCGCGACATGCATTTGGAAACTCAAGTGGGACCTTTAGCTAACCAATTAAATGTGTCTGTTAACTAATATCAGTATCATATCACAATCATATTTGAACAACTAAGCTTTGGAATTTTGAGTGTTGTGTTGTTTAGCTTGAAGGGTGGAGTAATGCTAGTATGACAGAAAGCACCTACGCAGAGAGTAGATAAAAGGGGAAAACCCTAAGCATCAAGAGTAAAATCAGGAAAGTGGAACTAGCCGGACCAGTGGGTGGCGCACATGCTTTTCGAAACGAATATAGGAACATTAGGTGACCAATTAAACATTCTCTGTTTTAGTAATAGGAGCACCATATCAGATTCGTATTTCAACATGTAAGCTTTGGTATTATGAGTGGCATGTTGTTTCGCTTGATGGTTTGAGGTCTTGAGGAGCAGTGCTAGCACGACACGAAGCAGTGAAGCACCTACGATGATGGTTGTGAATATAAAGGGGGGAAACCATAAGCTTTACGAGTATAGTGACCATGACATGGCGGATCTGAAGGTGCAAACCAGACAAAGCTATTTCGCAACCAATGTTTGCATTCAACTAGCCTCTACGATTTGGTACGGACAAGAAAAGTACAGTAAATAATTTAAGATCTATTTTCCGGGTGAGATCAATAACTTAAGCACATATGGAAGAGTACCACCTCTCTTGCGACGCTGTGTAGGCCCCTACTGATACGTTGAGGGTGCTACGGGTGTAGCGACCCGACCCGAATGGATCAAGTCTCTGTGCTTAAGTGTTATCCCTGGATCGGTATGCTGACACACACAGTACTCGAGGATTTATAACAGAGGTAAATCACATGTATAAAGTAACGTAAATACTATTACCTCAATCCAAATAGCGGAAGTAACAAGGTTGTGGATTCCCATCAACACCAACGGCAAAGTTGAGTGTAGAAATCGTAACCCTAACGAATCACTTACTCGTCGTAAGATATCCTGCAACATGAAACGTTGCAGCCCGAAAACGGGTCAGCACATGGAATATGCTGGCAAATTCACACCATAGAGAAATGATGAACAAAGGCTATCACTACATGCATATATGGCTGGTGGAAAAAGCTCTATGGTTATAATGTTTTTGCGAAAAGCCAATTTTTCCCTACTTCAAAGGAATAAATTTTATTTAACTATCATGGTGGTTGTGAAACATTGAGATGGTTGACAGCATCTCAATCCCAATTAAGTATCATCATTAACCCAACAAGATTAATTGAAGTAACATGATGAGATCAACAGGATAATCCAAGAACTAGATACTCAAGTTGTCCATAACCGGGGACACGGCTAACCATGATTAGTTTGTACACTCTGCAGAGGTTTGCACACTTTTCCCCACAAGACTCGATCGCCTCCGCTTGATTCTCGCACTACATGATGTTTGAGAAACGGATGACCGAGACACAGTCTTTCAGAAACAATCACTCTTTACTCCGGATGGACAGTTACACCTACTTTCCCCTACATCTGCTAGCCCACCTCTTCAAGAGTTCATGTAACCTACTCAACTATGCTAGAGCCCGTAATAGCTTGTGGCTGCACACGGAAGTTTCTAGCATGAATAATCTTATGATCCCTTTGAGCCTGGGTGGTGGTCCTTATACAAACAGACAACACTGGGTTCTCCAGGTGCCTCAATCCACCCAGAAGTGAGTTTTAGTTGCCACCTTAAGTAAACCATTATTAACAATCTCACATCTGTCATGAATATCTCTCAAACCCAATCCACGTCTACGAGCATAGCATGGCAATATAATAGCAACGTAGCAGTAACTCCCAAGGGTTTGATTGTAAACAGGGCAATAGGTACTACCTCATCAACTACTTCCCAATACCCACATGTTAATCAGATCCTAATCATGCAATTGTTTGAGGGTTGAATCTAATGCATAAAAAAACTGGGTATGAAAGGGGTATGATCAAAGTGTGAACTTGCCTGCAATGTTGATGAAGATGATTCGCACTCAATACTCTGGATAGATCTACTCGTCACACTCCGGTCAATCTATCCTAAGCAAGCAATAGTAGCCACACATAAGCAATCACTCAAAAGATCGAGAAGAACGAAGAAGACACTTCGGAAAACATCAAAACCAAGCAAATAACTCTTGCAACATAAAACAATTTCTAACAGTACCAAAATTATGTGAATTTGGCCTTATCAGAAAGTTTAGGTCAAGAGCTTCGCTTTGCAAAAAGAATCAACTCAAACGGAGTTACGGAACTTAAGTTATGAACAAAAGAAGTTTGAATACAAATCTGTTTGAATTCAAATTTTAAAACTTTCAAAAACATGTTTAAGTTGTTTTACTGGATAGAGGAGATCATAACGAAGAAGTGGGCGTTGGTTTCGTTGGATTTGGATAAACGAGTAAAAAGTTGTAGGCGTTTGAAGATCAGGGGCTAATCTGTAAATAAAATTATTCACAGATGGGTCCCTGGGCGAAAATAACAGAAAAAGAAAAAAACTAAATAGTGAACGTTCGTTTATAGAATCTGAACAGTGGATGTTCGCTGTTTAGTAAAACAAAAAAAACAGATCTAGTCTAGGGTTTTTAAAAAAAACCGAACTTGAAAAAAAACCGGATTGGACCGGCGGGTTATACCGGTTCAGCAGCGGTCCGGCGCCGGCGGGGAAACTCCGGTGAGGCGGGGCAGTGGCGACGGCGAGCTCTGGCGCGGCGGCTCGGCTGCTTCAGGTCGAAGCACGGGGAGGCGCGGCGCGGCGAGGTGAGGAGGATGGCGGCGTCGGCGGCGGTCCTCGGCGACGGGACGAAGCGAGGCGGCGGCGGCGGATCTCGTCGGGGCGGGGCTCCGGCGAGGGCGGCGGTTGCGGCGGGGAGGAGGAGAGAGAGGTCAGGGCCCGGGGCTCCGGCGGCGACGGGCGGAGGCACGGGGAGGCGCGGCGCGATGCGGCGGTGACGGCGGTGGTGACGGCAGTGGCCGAGGGCGACGGAGTGGAGCGGGCAGTGGTGGTGGATCTCGTCGGCGGCGGCGGGATGCGGGAGCGGGCGGCGGCGGGAGCAGAGGGAGAGGCGGGGCCCGGGCGGCGCTATTTGTAGGCGCGGGAGGCGGGCCCTGCCGTGGGCGAGGGGCAGCGACGGCGTGGCGGCGCCGGACTCCGGGAGGAGTCCCGGTCGGGGACGACGGGCGAGCTGGGCCGCGGCCTGGCTGGGTGCTGGGCCGGCCCAGTTCGGGGAGAAGTTTTTTTTTAATAAACAGAGAAAGAAATAATAAAAACAAAAGAAAATGAAAAATATTATACAGGCATATAATATATGAGAATTTTCAGAAAAAGATTTTCTACCACATGAACATTTTTACAACGCCAAATAAAATTCACACAAATTTAGATAAATCAAACGGTGCTACTGCCTTAATAAAATCCAAAAAAATAATTTTAAAAATACCAATATGATTTCAAATTTATTTCTCTCCAATTTTCTGATGTAGGGAATCATGTTACCCTATTTTCCATATATTTTATTTTTGGAGAAAAATAATTTGAATAAAACTCAAATAACTCCAATATTGAAAAATAATTTCAATGGGACTTTCAATTTAATCCTTTGAAACTCCCAACTCATATTCCATTTGTTTTGAAGTCATATTATCTTCTCTCGTGAAAATCATTGAGTTGCATAAAGTTTCAGAAATGGGAAATATTTTCAAATGAAATTCAAATATTTTCAACACCCCTTGTCATTTAAATAAATGGAAGAAGTCATGTCATCTTCTCTCCAGGGTTTTGTGGTGAAAAGAATTTGAATACATGGAGATCATGAAAGCAAAATGAAAGTTTGGGAAAGTCCTTTTATTCCCTCTCATTTAACTTTCAAAAGATTTCGAATGCCACTCACTTTCAGTCAATCAATCAAACAATCAATCCAATCTATCTGTTTATTATAACATTCCAAAATTTAGAATTTTGGGATGTTACAAACCTACCACCCTTAAAATGAATCTCGTCCTCGAGATTCGGAGAGGCTAGCAAAAAATAGGTTAGGGTTTGGGGGTCTTCTCAAAATCCATCGATCATCTCAGGGGTCTGGGGTGCTACCACCCTTAGAAGCATGGTTACGGTCGCATCAATACTCATATATTCCATCCTTATCCTTGACAGGGTCAGTCTTCTCAGATCTTTAGTATAATTCCTTCTCTGGACTCTTCAGGTGGTGGCATAACCTTTACCACAATTCTTCTGCCCTTTCATCTTGGTAAGGTTATTCCATTACTGGGTCTTCTTAGCTGTCGGGTCAGGCGCCAATACTAAACAACTATCGACATCTCCTAGTGGTCAACAATTTATGGTTTCTCCTGCAGGAAAAATGGGTCTGGGTAGATCCTCACCGTATAACCTACGATTGGCATCAACTGCCGTGTACAAGGGAAACATTCTTATACCATTCTAAAGTTTAAACAAGGTTTAAATCGTTGTCTCTCTACTATAGGTAAGTCACTCAGATTTACCATCCCGTATAGCAAAGCGAATAATAAGAGTAAGTCAGTATGGTGATCAATCCATCCCGCACCCAAATCATTACCTTGTATATGGTTTAGCGAATCTCGCATTCTAACACTCGGTCATCCTCACAAGCATTGCAGAATTTCTCTTCTCAACGAACTAGGTTCGGATAAATCCATTGATTCTGCAAGCCAAACAACCTCTATCGTTTCTTCACAACTCTCAGGTTTTGCGTAACTCCTATAAGATCGTCTATCGATAAAATCGTAACTTCTTCCACGGTTTTTCCTTCAGCAAGAATGGGCTTGCTTCTTGGCAGGTCCTGGGGCCTGTGGGTTATGGTCCATCTCATCACTTGTAAACCTTGAACTCATCATCGGGCAACTGATCCTTAATCCAACATCCAACTTCCTGGCATTCTTAAATCCATCCAATTGTACTGTCTTCCTTCCTTCTATTAGCACCAAACTAGGACATGATTACTCAGACTCATTATGGAATTTCCATTGATCCATATTTCCAACATCATACCTCCTTTATATCCAATAGTAATTTATCCCTTCATCCTCGTGGGATATCCCACATACCGAGATAAAAAAACATTTATGCTTATGAAGTCCATACTCCACTTCGTGGAACATCATTATCCTTTCCAGGGTCAAGCATCCTTAGAGGGGAATATTGGCCATCTCTGCATGGCACTTCTTCAACTGGGAAACGTGAAACACATCATGAACTCATGACAGTCCTTCGGGTGACTCCAACTTGTTGGCCACTTCTCCCATACGCTCCAAACTCGGTATGGTCCTACAAATCTCGGGGCTAACTTTCCCTTAACTCCAAATAGTTTAACTCCTCGCAGAGGGAACACACGAAGACATGCTCTGTCTCCAATTTCATAGACTACCTCCTTTTCATCCAATAATACTCCATACCCTCATATTCTTGGGGTATCCAACATATCGAGATAAAACTCATACTTATTTTGTTCGAAATCCAATTCGTGGAATATCATTACCTTTTTCCAAGGGTCAAGTTTCCTCACAGGGTACTACCACCCTTAAAATGCACAATCTTCCATAGACCATATTTCTCATATCCTCGAAAATGGTCAAAATCTTTCTTCATAGAGTAACAACTCATAGAATCCAAATCAATACCAATGATGCTAACTTTATTGATTCTCAAATTATTTCAATCTCCTTCATTCCATTACATGCCTCAATCTGACACCTCACTAATAAAAGAAATGTCCACACTACCACTACTATATTTCTCGTTGCACTCAACTATTTATCACAAGTCTCCGTCTCCTTGGGGCATTCTCTGGCAAAGTGCCCTGCTTCATCACAACGGAAACATTTTACTTCTGACATATCTCAAGGTTTCCTTGTGATTATATAGCCTCCTGGGGTCCTCATCTTCCCTTTCGGGAAATCATTGTGGCAGTGTCCTGAATTTTTGCACCTGAAACATGTGATATGACTCAGGTCTCTCTTTGTAGAGATTGGGTTGTTCCTGGGATCCAATGTACTTCTCTTCCTGGACTTTTCCGTTCCAATCAGGGCTTCTATTTCCTGTGGGTCATACTCTACTTTCTCTGTCGGGAATTCTACTAAATCCCCATTCAGACAATTTTGGGAGATGTGTCCTTCTTCTCCACATGAATAGCATGACTTGGTGCAGGGTTTAATTGGTTTTTCTATGGGTGTGTCCTCCACCTCTTCCTTCATCACAGATTCCTCTAAAATTCCCATGAGGGCTCTTTTCATTGCTTCTTTCTTCTGCTGGACGGTCCTTTGTACCATGGGGTAGATGTGACACTGAGCAGGGTAGTGGGTAGTCCCTTCACACAAGAAACAAGTGATCTGCCTAGTTGGGCATTCTTCAGCTGGGTGACTTCCTTCACAATTAGGGCATTCATCCTTGTGTTCCTTATGGTTGTGTCCTATTTCTCCACAAGGCTTGTATGCACAAGGTTTCTTCATATCCTTTCCATAAGGCTTGAATTTCTGGGACACAAGACGAGATCTTTGTAGAGTCCACTTAAATTCTTTCCAAGTGGTTACTCCTTGCCATCCATTGATGGTTTGGTACATCCTCCACCAAGTTGCAGCACCTCTTTCAAAACATTGAAGAGCATGCCGGGTCATATCCTTTCCGACTATAGGGTTATTCTTCATGTGATCCTCCATGTTCTGAATCCATCGATCCGTCTCCAATTGACTCATCGGTCCAGAAAGTACAAGCTCATCTCCATTCATCCTCTAATGGGTCCAAGGGTTTGGGGTGAGATAAGAGAGGTCGAGAGGGATGCACACAATACAAACAAAAGTTTTGAAAAGACAGATTTTATTGTGGCTGTCGGAAAAACAACAAACAAATGACAGCTCACAAACGTCGCATCTAACGTAGGTATAACAGGGGTTTGGTCTTCTAAAGGTCAACAAATCTTCAATGTCGCCAAACTCTTCAAGTCTTGTTCATGTCTCCGATGGCTTCTTGCAATCATGCTTGTCCTTCTCAAGTTCTTTTGCCAAATCATCTCTGCTGACGCGAAGTCTCTCATGACGTCCTTTAATATTTCTGGAGTTGCGCTCCAACTTCTGGGTCTCAACATCCTTGACATGAACCCTGATCCTACTATCCTTCAGTTCCTAACGAGTCTCCGTTATCTCGAGGTTTTGCTTTCCCAGCTTGGCTACTTTCAACTTCTGGGTCCTGAGTCCTTCACGAAATGCTTACTTGTCGAATACTGCTTCCTGAAGGTTCATCTTTAAACTTCCTGATGTAATACTCCAGATCCTCGTGATACACCGGTCTAATGTTAAAACTTCATCTTGCTGATAGGTGATCCATCAGCTTTCTACCATCCAATCCTTCCATGCATCTGCATGCTTAACTCCGCACAGTGACAATAGCATAAACGGGTAATAACACCATGGTCAACCGTGTCTATGCCCATGTTACTGCCATGAGCTTTCATTCCATAACTGATATCTCCTGTCTTTGGGTTTTCTTAACAAAACTTTGAGTTTCTAACTCTCCATGTTTCGGTCTTTCTCTGATACACCTTGATCTCGGGCATTGACGGCTTCCATAGTCTGCCAAGTTCCATAAGGGTAACCTTCCTAGGTCATACACATCTGGCAATTCTTCAGAGCCTTCAAATTCTCCCAGCCTTCGGAGTCTTCAACCGTTGTAGTTTCCATTATCATAATGCACGGTAAAATCCTCTTCATTCCGAGTGGTCTTAGTTGTCCGATATCTTGTACTTCTTGAAGTGGTCTTATCCGTCGAATCTTCGAGTGGTCCAAAAGGAAAAAGGGGTATGGTCTCACTAAAAGGGAATATTTGAATAAGACTCGGAAAAGGAGAGAGGTAAAAGATCTTTTTGAAAAGGAAAGTGTTAGGGAAAATCCTTCCTATGGGCTTGCCAGTTTCTAGGGTCACGTTCTACAGTCAACATGTGCTCTGATACCATCTTGTAGCGACCCGACCCGAATGGATCAAGTCTCTATGCTTAAGTGTCATCCCTGGATCGGTATGCTGACACACACAGTACTCGAGGATTTATAACCGAGGGAAATCACATGTATAAAGTAACGTAAATACTATTACCTCAATCCAAATAGCGGAAGTAACAAGGTTGTGGATTCCCATCAACACCAACGGCAAAGTTGAGTGTAGAAATCGTAACCCTAACGAATCACTTACTCGTCGTAAGATATCCTGCAACATGAAACGTTGCAGCCCGAAAACGGGCCAGCACATGGAATATGCTGGCAAATTCACACCATAGAGAAATGATGAACAAAGGCTATCACCACATGCATATATGGCTGGTGGAAAAAGCTCTATGGTTATAATGTTTTTGCGAAAAGCCAATTTTTCCCTACTTCAAAGGAATAAATTTTATTTAACTATCATGGTGGTTGTGAAACATTGAGATGGTTGACAACATCTCAATCCCAATTAAGTATCATCATTAACCCAACAAGATTAATTGAAGTAACATGATGAGATCAACAGGATAATCCAAGAACTAGATACTCAAGTTGTCCATAACCGGGGACACGGCTAACCATGATTAGTTTGTACACTCTGCAGAGGTTTGCGCACTTTTCCCCACAAGACTTGATCGCCTCCGCTTGATTCTCGCACTACATGATGTTTGAGAAACAGATGACCGAGACACAGTCTTTCAGAAACAATCACTCTTTACTCCGGATGGACAGTTACACCTACTTTCCCCTACATCTGCTAGCCCACCTCTTCAAGAGTTCATGTAACCTACTCAACTATGCTAGAGCCCATAATAGCTTGTGGCTGCACACGGAAGTTTCTGGCATGAATAATCTTATGATCCCTTTGAGCCTGGGTGGCGGTCCTTATACAAACAGACAACACTGGGTTCTCCAGGTGCCTCAATCCACCCAGAAGTGAGTTTTAGTTGCCACCTTAAGTAAACCATTATTAACAATCTCACATCTGTCATGAATATCTCTCAAACCCAATCCACGTCTACGAGCATAGCATGGTAATATAATAGCAACGTAGCAGTAATCCCAAGGGTTTGATTGTAAACAGGGCAATAGGTACTACCTCATCAACTACTTCCCAATACCCACATGTTAATCAGATCCTAATCATGCAATTGTTTGAGGGTTGAATCTAATGCATAAAAAAACTGGGTACGAAAGGGGTATGATCAAAGTGTGAACTTGCCTGCAATGTTGATGAAGATGATTCGCACTCAATACTCTGGATAGATCTACTCGTCACACTCCGGTCAATCTATCCTAAGCAAGCAATAGTAGCCACACATAAGCAATCACTCAAAAGATCGAGAAGAACGAAGAAGACACTTCGGAAAACATCAAAACCAAGCAAATAACTCTTGCAACATAAAACAATTTCTAACAGTACCAAAATTATGTGAATTTGGCCTTATCAGAAAGTTTAGGTCAAGAGCTTCGCTTTGCAAAAAGAATCAACTCAAACGGAGTTACGGAACTTAAGTTATGAACAAAAGAAGTTTGAATACAAATCTGTTTGAATTCAAATTTTAAAACTTTCAAAAACATGTTTAAGTTGTTTTACTGGATAGAGGAGATCATAACGAAGAAGTGGGCGTTGGTTTCGTTGGATTTGGACAAACGAGTAAAAAGTTGTAGACGTTTGAAGATCAGGGGCTAATCTGTAAATAAAATTATTCACAGATGGGTCCCTGGCCGAAAATAACAGAAAAAGAAAAAAACTAAATAGTGAACGTTCGTTTATAGGATCTAAACAGTGGATGTTCGCTGTTTAGTAAAACAAAAAAAACAGATCTAGTCTAGGGTTTTAAAAAAAACCGAACTTGAAAAAAAACCGGATTGGACCGGCGGGTTATACCGGTTCAGCAGCGGTCCGGCGCCGGCGGGGAAACTCCGGCGAGGCGGGGCAGTGGCGACGGCGAGCTCCGGCGCGGCGGCTCGGCTGCTTCGGGTCGAAGCACGGGGAGGCGCGGCGCGACGAGGTGAGGAGGATGGCGGCGTCGGCGGCGGTCCTCGGCGACGGGACGAAGCGAGGCGGCGGCGGCGGATCTCATCGGGGCGGGGCTCCGGCGAGGGCGGCGGTTGCGGCGGGGAGGAGGAGAGAGAGGTCGGGGCCCGGGGCTCCGGCTGCGACGGGCGGAGGCACGGGGAGGCGCGGCGCGATGCGGCGGTGACGGCGGTGGTGACGGCAGTGGCCGAGGGCGGCGGAGTGGAGCGGGCGGTGGTGGTGGATCTCGTCGGCGGCGGCGGGATGCGGGAGCGGGCGGCGGCGGGAGCAGAGGGAGAGGGGGGGCCCGGGTGGCGCTATTTGTAGGTGCGGGAGGCGGGGCCTGCCGTGGGCGAGGGGCAGCGACGGCGTGGCGGCGCCGGACTCCGGGAGGAGTCCCGGTCGGGGACGACGGGCGAGCTGGGCCGCGGCCTGGCTGGGTGCTGGGCCGGCCCAGTTCGGGGAGAAGGTTTTTTTAATAAACAGAGAAAGAAATAATAAAAACAAAAGAAAATGAAAAATATTATACAGGCATATAATACATCAAAATTTTCAGAAAAAGATTTTCTACCACATCAACATTTTTACAACGCCAAATAAAATTCACACAAATTTAGATAAATCAAACGGTGCTACTGCCTTAATAAAATCCAAAAAAAATAATTTTAAAAATACCAAAATGATTTCAAATTTATTTCTCTCCAATTTTCTGATGTAGGGAATCATGTTACCCTATTTTCCATATATTTTATTTTTGGAGAAAAATAATTTGAATGAAACTCAAATAACTCCAATATTGAAAAATAATTTCAATGGGACTTTGAATTTAATCCTTTGAAACTCCCAACTCATATTCCATTTGTTTTGAAGAAGTCATATTATCTTCTCTCGTGAAAATCATTGAGTTGCATAAAGTTTCAGAAATGGGAAATATTTTCAAATGAAATTCAAATATTTTGAACACCCCTTGTCATTTAAATAAATGGAAGAAGTCATGTCATCTTCTCTCCAGGGTTTTGTGGTGAAAAGAATTTGAATTCATGGAGATCATGAAAGAAAAATGGAAGTTTGGGAAAGTCCTTTTATTCCCTCTCATTTAACTTTCAAAAGATTTCGAATTCCACTCACTTTCAGTCAATCAATCAAACAATCAATCCAATCTATCTGTTTATTATAACATTCCAAAATTTAGAATTTTGGGATGTTACAGCGGGTGCGATGGCTGTCGGCGGCGGGGAAGAAGACTTTAGATGGCAGACGGCCGGGTTGGGGGATAAATCCTGTTGCCGTGGACGAGGCGGTCGTAGGAGCAGCGACGACAAAGTGGACGACGATGCCAATGAAGCGAGATGACGCGATGAAAGGATCCTGGTCCGGCGCCGTGGATGAGAGACGTCCATCTCTTGTAGTGGACGACGGGGTAGGGGTAGCGGCTCCAGCAAGGTGGAGGATGGGGTGGCGGACGGAGGAGGCTAGCCGCAGTGGGGAGGTTGTCGTGGTGCCGACGGTGTATGAATGGGGAAATGGAGGGGGAGGGGGGATCTCAAACTTTGGGACGCGCTTGTCTGAAATGTGGCAAAGTTATGAACTTATCCCCCGTTTAAAATTTCGGACATCACGTGAGTTGGGGATAGGACGGTAATCTCGCATCTCCCAAATATTTGCCAGTAACGATTTCGGGCGAGGAGAGGGTGTTTTGCTGCCCACGATTGGCACCCACGGTGTATGAACGTGGCTGACAGGTAGGGCGGCTGTGTCACATCTGAGGGAAGTTACACATCTGCCCCTATTTAAAATATTAGCCTACATCGATTTCGGACGAGGAGAGTTTGGTTTGCCGCCCACCGTGGATGAATGGGGAAATGGAGGGAGAGACACATGTCTTTCGGATGAGCTTGAATCAAATGTGTTTTGCCGCCCACGTTTGGCGCCCACCGTGTCTGAATGGGCTCAGAGGCCGTCGTGTCATGTCTGATTGAAGTTACTAGTCTACCCCTATCGACAGCAGTGTAAATCCGGTCGATAAGAATGTCAAGTGTCAGGGGTAGACAGTAATTTCCATCTCGCAAACACTTGCTTCGGGCAGCCCACAAATGATAATGGGTGTTTAGCCGCTTCGTTCAAAACTTGGGAGAATTAGCATTCACGTTTGCCCTGGGGCCTGTCAACTAAATCCAAATCCAATTTTTATTCGATTACGAATATCCACAGTTAATTCTACGTTTTGTTATTTATTTCTTCAAAACCACAACAAAGATTTATTCCACCTTTATATATGATTATGATTTAGAAATGCCGTGATCTTCGAATTCAGTAGGTTGTTTACACTTTGATTCAAACAGTTATTTCATCCAATACAATATGCTCACACGAAAAACAGTTCACCTTATGTCAATCATACAAGTACTGAGGATTACCTCGCCTAAAAAATTCGGATCATTACAACACATGGACAACATAGGGGGTCTTACAACATAATCCATTTAGAGACATGACACAACATGCAAGTACAATAATCTAATGACAATTTCAACTGCTATCTAAAGAAGAACTGGGATTACCCTGGGCTTTAGATAGCAGAAGCAGCAGGACCTCCTCCGTCTTCAAATGCAACATTCTTACTTCCTCCAATTCTTGGGTTGCTTGCACAATGCGTGCAGCTAATTGCATAATTTCCAGCTTCAAGATTGAGATTACCTCATTCATGGCAGCCACACCATCTCTTTCTGCCTCTAGTAGATCCTCAAGAACTATAATATCTGTGCTCAGACTGCTCTCCGGCGGTGTTGCCTCTGAAGTGCTACCATCTGGTAACATGGATGGCGCACTGCTTCCACAATAGATTGTGGGGTTGTACATTGTGTCCTAGTGTGAACGGCATCCTGAAAGGTTTCCGCTGGACATAAGTAAGAGATAGTTATCGCATGATCCAGGCAGTAAGCTTACATGGTAAATGACATACGAATTATTGCGGAGCATGGCAAGCTATATTTAAATGGTTCGAAGCAGCATCAGCCGAAAAGAAATTAAAATGGTAAGATGAAACTAGGGATGTAAGTGGAAAATAAACGACATCCGCCAGTCCCATCTAGTTAGTTTTTGCTAGCTCCCTGGTTCATTTTCCTCAAAAAACAAAAACTCTTTTGAACTATCATACCACTTGTGGACTTTAATCGGGATTAAACGGGACCCAGTTGACATCCCTAGTTGAAAGGGAGTGTACCACCGCTATATTTAAGTTGCCAAGGCATCTAAGCAGTTGAAATAATCTGAGAAAGCACTTAACAGTGTGGCCTCATATAAACTACGAAGACAATCTTGTGATGAAGTTGAGAGGAAAAGTTAAGGACTCAAATGAACTAGGAATGCATTTCTTTACGATAGTACAGTAGGCACTGCTGACATATTGGCCAACTCAGGTATAGCGTAACAAGTAACAAACAAGCATTCAAATCAAGCAATACAGCAAAGCAGACAACTGAACTATTTGTTATTTTGTAGGATTACAGGTTTAGGGCACAAGCCAAGAAAGCAGCCCACACGCGTTACATTTCACATGTACTAAAACACACTGGCTTACCATATGTTGCTGTGAAGCCTCGCTGCTGTTGCAATGTTCTTTGAAGATATCGTCAGCATCCCGTGGTTGCAAATCTACTTGTTGTAGTTTATTCTGCACCCTCTATTTAGGTAAAATTAATTTTAATCGCATGCACTGGTTCGAATTGATCATCAATGGTTCATCTAAACTAATGAAAGAAGGGTGTGTGCATACACGACAATATATCTGCTTCCCTCTATTTTTATGCTTGTTCGAGGTGCCAGCCCCAAAAGAACAACTATTTTGCTTGATGGGGTTGGCAGCTCCATAATTAAAAGAAGCATCAAATTAGTCATGCAACTTGGGAAGATCAAGAACACACAAAAAAGTAATGAACAGAGGCTCGTAGCAGTGATGTAATAGCTAGCATCAGAAAATGTAGGGTAAAACGAACAAAAACCAGTGGAACCACATGCTAGTTTGCTGATGTGTAATTAAGCATAGAGAACATGAAGCAGTCTGATGGAACCAATAGGTGGCATCAGAACAACACCATTATCATAAATATAGCATGCAAGAAGTAAAATAGTAGGCAGTGATATCTAGGAAGTACAGTAATACTTAGGACAAAACTAAAGCATATTAACTATATGTGCACTGGTATGTAATTTAGCACATGTAACATGTTCGCTGCCAGAAGTATGGCCCTACAGGTGCAAGCAGAATAACGCGTCTCATGAAAAACTGAATGATGCCCTGAAGAAATTCAAAGGTGCGGCGCTTATGCTAAGAAAGTGAACGTAGGCACCGGTCGTTGGATAATAGTACCTGATTCTCGGCGGCGTATGGGTATCGTTGGCATACTTGATAGCTAAGGATCATCGATGGTGCTCGTGTTGCGGTTGAGTTTGGGCCGGCTATCACCGTCGCTGAAGTGGCTCCGGTGCTACAGTTGCGGCGCCTGTCGACATACAAGAAACCTCATCTATGGTAAGTGAACAGTTGCACGATAAGGAGAAAAACCTAAGGAGTACAGATCGAAATAACCTGATGAGGCTGCGACGTCGGTAAAGCAGGGCCGGTGGAGTTGAATATGGCGTCTGTGGAACGGGTCCGGTGCAGTGGACGAAGGCTTTGGTGGGCGCGTTCTATAGTGCTTTCGGTGAGGCGGATCTGTTGCGGCGGACGAGGGCTTGTTTGAAGGGCCAGCGAAGGGACGGACGAGGGAGTCAGTGAAGGGCCTACACTATGGTGGACGAGGGCGCCGGTTAAGTAGATCCGGTGCGGTGGACCATGATGGCGGTCAAGGAGATCTGGAGCGGTGTACAAGCCAGTCGCTGAAGCGGCTCCGGTGGAGTGGTGAGTTGGCAGTTGGGGGTTCCAAGGTGCGGAAGGTAGATCCGTCGGGGTGTGAGGTCCACCACTGCGGCGGAGGACTAGATTCGGCGGCTTGCCGTGGTTTGGGGGGGTCGGGGAGGGGAAGGGGAGGGGCTCTGGGGAAGAATGTTGGGGCAAAGAGGGGAAAACAATGGAGTTACCAAAGCAGCCCTTTTCCGTTCATGTGGTAGGGGTAAAACAGGAATATCGCAGGGCTAAACTTTCGGGCGCGAGATATTTCGATGTGAGCGGGAAGTTTGAAAGCTTTTGGCGCTGGAACTATATTCTGCTCTTGTACGGCTGACTATGATATCATGGCCGAGAATTTTTTTGTTTTGCACGCAAAAAAAGTGCAAGTTTTGAAAATCAATGTCTCCAACTCGAAACTTAGATTGTCCATTCAATTCAAATATGGATCATTGAGCTACTACAAGCAAATACCATCATATGGTCCAATTCAAATGAAATTCCAAATGTGCTTATCCTAAATATGATGACAAAAGCAAAAATGTGTATGTGTATGAATAAAGTGGATGATTATAAAGTTTGAACATGCACGTATGTGTATATCTCTAGGTTTGATATATGAATTTGAAATCCCGAAATCCCAGCTTAAAAATGTACCTCCGTTTAAATGAATTACAAAAGCTAATGATGGAGTCAAATTCCAAAATTCCAATCTTAGGTTTGTAATTCTGGTACATCAAAGTATATCACGCATGTTCAAAAGTATCGTTATCTCATAGTCCAAACTGTGAAACAAATTGATCAACCTTGAGTGCACACACTATTGACCATGTATATCTCAATTACGCTAAAGTCCCTCAAATATATACACCTCACTCTTTATCTGAAGCCACCCCCCCCCCTCGTCGCCCCCCCCCCCCCCACACACAGAGAAGTCGTTCTCTCCCCCAAACACCAACACACGAGCACATTAACACCCCTCTCTCTTCTAAAGTCCGGACCCCAATATAGGTCTCTATCACTTTGTCTCTTGGGCATGCACACATCTCTTCCCCCACTCTCTAGCTAGGTCTCCTGGCATCTCTCTTTCCCAAGCACACGCACTACGTAGAGTGTATCTTTCCCATACACACAAAACGTCGCCCCCAAACGTCTATCTCCCTAGTTATGTGGTTCTCACACACTCACCTCACACACCACCCCCACTGCAAAACAAGCACACTTTGTCTCCTTGTGCACCACTCTCCTCTTTCTATCTCTCCCACATGCGGACCTGCCCCAGCTCCTCCCTGTATACATATATGTCGTGACTCTTTCCATAGCTCCCTAATTTATCATCATTCTCGATCTCGCACATTGTTCTCTACACCATCTATTCGATCTCTCATGAAGTCCCTATCACACACACGATGACTCTCTCTCTCTCCATCGCTAGCTCTCTCTCTCTCTCTCGCTCGCTCTCACACCCCTCTCCCACACACAATCGATGTCTCTTCCAAATAGTCTGCTCCCCCCGCCCGCACCCATGCTATCCCGCTACTACATATGTCACACCATTCCCCCTTCCCTTATACTAGGTTTACATCATTAGTGGTCTCTCTACTCCACATACACACACTCCCTCTCACACACAAACGCGCGCACAAACACACACAGACACGCACAAACACCCATTAATCTGGATCCTCATCTCTCCGCATGTCCGCATGTGTATCTCGCACACTCACTCTCTAATTATGTATATGTGTCTCCACGTTACACAACACAAAGCCCCATGTACATGTCTCTCTCTATCCTCCACACCAATAGACGCAAAGAATCTGTTATCATTGCCTCAGTCTCTAGACATATCACACACGCACACTGTCTCTCTCTCTCGCAAACACGCTCAACAAGGGTTTCCCCGTGAATAACTTACCGTCTATTCATAAACAGTCGTGGCAGTACGGCGAACACGAGACGTGAAAAAGAATAAATCTACACGTGCTTAGACCACCTAGTATGACTACTAGGACTAAAGCAAGCCAAAAAGCGCGCCGCTGTCACCCCCTCCTTATCGGTGACGGGAAAACCTTTGTTTTACACAGTCGAGAAGTCATTGTGCTAAGGCCTCACATGCTGAGGCGTTGAATAGAATGTAGATGCTAGTTTACAGAAACAAGTATGGATAATACGTTTGTATCTCCATACTTATATTTCTTCTCTTATAAAAAACCGAGTTGGTGATGATGGTACGCGTGCCATCTTGCAATATAGACCGTCCGATCTATATCTGGCTGATGGAAATTAAACAAAAGATACCCGCACCCCTCTCCACATTTGCAGACAAGGAATTCCCTCGTTCATCCTTATCTCCAACAACCTCATTGTTGAACAATTAAGAAAGGAAGCCTCTGGAACAAACTGGCCTGGTGGCCGCTGCCGGCGTCGTCAATCCCCATGCCTCCGCTCAGTCCGACCACCAACACCACCACGCCCCACTCCTCTTCACCTTATCTCAAGATATCATTAGTTTTTACACATGGGATTACTCCCGCATGGGTCAATCACAACGAGTGTTTTTATAAAAAATGCATCTTGATGTTCCGTGCAATGCACGGATCTTGCTAGTACTGCTACAGAAGACTAAGTTCGTGATGATGGTGTGTCTGCCATCCGTCGTTTGTGACCATTAGATCTACATCTAATGACTGTGAGGTAAGTTGTTGCCTTTTCTCACAAACATCCCACTTGTCTACCAATTTTCAGAAAAACCCATAATTAGTATCTTAAAACCAACCACATCCCTCCCTGACCTCACCAAAACAGCCCAAGGAATATATTCTAATTGAAACATAATATATCTCTAGTGATATATGTATATCAAAATTAGAGTGTTTTGTATCAAGTTTGTGAATAAGTATTATTCTAATTATGATTCGTCGCAACACACATGAACATTGCTAGTATTTCCAACCATGCAATTTTTTCCCTAGTATTCCATAGTTTCGAGTTTTCCATCAAGATATTAGTCACTCATGGTTGATATTTACTTTCAATCATGTACACATATGCACTATGTAACTAGCCTTGCTTATTGGGTTCCAAAGCTTAACTTTCACTCCTACTTACAATATGTAGAGTATTTAACAAAAAACTACCACTTTCAACCAGCCCTAGGAAGAATCTATTGTGCGAAAAATAGCAAAAACATACCCAAAATTTCATAATCCACGCCAAAAACTACTACCTAGCGATTAGGTTAGTTTAAACCCATTTATGATAGGGTTGGCCCACACGTCTGTGCTGACGAGGCAGCTTAAACCAACACATTTTGTTTGACCGTTGACACGAGGGACCCACATCTGACCTTCTATCCTGTTATTCCCCCTCAAATCATTATTTTTCTTGAACATTACTTCAAACAGTACTGATGCATGTTCGTCGGTGGCGCCGTTGATGAGCGAGTTGGCCGCCGCTCCGCCGGAAGGGCCGGACGCCACGCTGGCCTCCACATGGGTTGGCAGCCAGGCCCGAGCATGACTCACGAGCGAGCAAGCCGCCGCGCTGGCCTTCGCTCGAGCCAGATGGCTAGCCTTAGCGCGGCGCGCGCGAGCAAGCCGCCGCGCTGCCGTGCCAATCTAGCTAGCAAGCCTTGCAGACAAGCCGCTGGACGGAGCTATCTTGGCTAGCTAGCCGCCGTGAGCGCCGGACGGAGCTGGCATCCGGGCTGCCGCAAGATGGGCTCCGCACCGCCGGCGGTTTTGACCTCGCCTTCTGCCGGTGGCGGTAGCTGCGTCCCATGGCCGAGGATGACTAGGTGGACGGGCCGGAGGTAGGAGGTCACTCGGGGATTTTTGTGCAGACTGACATGTAGGTCCCACAAGTCATAACGCCCGGTCGAATAGAAGGCATTGACTTAATGGGCGACATGGGCCCTGTTTGGATACTCTAAGTCAGAGGTTAGATTCTAACCCTTAACTAACTCTAACCAAAGTGGTGTTTGGATGGCAGGGTTAGATTGACAACAAATGTATCCAAACAGGGCCATGGGTTGAAACGTGCCTATAACGGCACTTTGTAGAGTAGTCGTTTCTTGGTAGGGCTGGTTGGTAAGAGCATGTACAATGGTTGATAAGGTAGTCTTATCTTAAGTCTGCCACGTATGCAAGTGGTAGTAGTTTCTTGGCCTTATTAGTGGTTTCTTGCATTATTAGGGGTTTCTTGTAAGGAACAATGTACTACTAGCGACAAAAGGCGATTCTAGGTTGCGTTGTACTCCAACGAGTACTACTAGTGGTCACGGGAGTGCATACCTCGTTTTGTGGGTTCGATCCCGGCCGAACGCAGGTCGGCCTTTTTTTTAAACAGTAACTTCGCTGCGAGCCAATATTTTACACGGGTAGTTTGAGTTTTGAGTCAAACGGCCGTGCGGCACCACAATCTGGGTGCACTGGATAGCCTAGCCACGTGAACGGGTTTTCCTTCCCAGCATCTCGTGGCTCGCGTGTTCGCCCTAGCCGCACCTCGCTTGCAGCTTCCTCATCAGCTAGTAGCATATTTCAACTAGCGAGGAGCCAGAAAAGCCTGGCGGGGCATCGGGAACTGTGCAATATGGCTCTGTACGTAAAGTGCTCTACTACTACTCTGTAGCTTGTGGCGTTGCACGCATGGACTTCACTCCATTATCGGCTCTACTATAAAAGAAATTCCTCTTGACGTGTTTTTTTTAAACGGAGGCAAAAGCTTTGCTTCATCTCATTCATAAAGAAGGAACTACTAACAAAGTTCGACGAGATCCATTACACCTCCACAAATGGAAGCGAAAAGCCTAGTCTCGCTGTATCAAATAACTCAAATGTTCTGCCCCTGCAGTAACTGTCGCTGATAAACAGGCTGCTAGTGTGTGCGTGAGAGGAGCGGCTGAGTAGGCCAGCTACGTGAGAGGAGCGGCTAAGTAGGCCAGCTACGTGAGAGGAGCAGCTGAATAGAGCACCGAGAGTACCCACTAGGCCACTACGCAGGTGTACTTTCCCTGCATTGATAGTACAGCGATGGTTCTAGAGAACAGTAGTACCCTCCACTTCCAACTGTAGCTCCTTGGCCTTGAGATTCAAGAGTTCAAAACTGGTGCACTATACTAGAAGTACAGTACATAGCACTAGTAGTACCCTCACACTACTAGTTGAGAAAGTAGTACTAGTACTGCTGCAGTACGAGTACGTACTCCTCCGTCACATAATGTAAGACATTTTTTGACACTAGTCGGCGTGTACAAAAAATAGCAAAAACATACCCAAAATTTCTTAATCCACGCCAAAAACTACTAGCTAGTGCCAAAAATTTCTTACTAGTGCTATTATTTACAGTAGAATGCAATCCCATAACGTCCCATAATGCTAATACTAGTAGTAAATAATAGCCTCACCCCTTCGCTACAGTTGGAAGGAACGATCTATAGTTGGAAGGGACGAGGCCCTGCGGTTACTACGCTCTTATCTCCTCCTCGACAGTTCCCCTCCCCCCGAAGAGAAGGCAGTTCGTTGCTGCTCCCATGGATTCGCCAGGCGGTTCTCCTCCTCGTCGGCTCTGGGAGACCTTGGACGACGATCCTCTGGGAGAAATCGCACGCCGCTCCGACGTGCTCACCGCCGCAAGACTCGGTGCTTCCTGCACCAACTTTTTCAAGACGGTGCTTAAAATGGCTTGGGAAAAGGCCATGCTTGTTGGTCTTCCATGCGTCCTCGAGGAGAACGTTCTTCTATGGGACAATCCTTCGAACAGTCCACCGCTCCCTGGCCATGGTTGCACGTTGACTCCGCTAGAGTTGCCGACGTTGAGATGTAGTCAGATTTTGTCCGATGAGCAGGTCAGTAATGGAGTTTGATCATGTAGTACTTAGTTATTCCATTTCCATCCCGTAATTTCTCCGCTACCCACCGTCTTATATATAGGTCTGGGTCGGTGCCAACGAAGATTGGCTTGCATACCTCCGGACGGATACCACCATCATTTTGCACAACATCCACAGCAGTGCGGCCGTTTCGGTAGACCCCTTCTCCACCATTGGGATCAGCCTTCCGGACTGGCTGGGCTTGAATACGTATGATGATGCCTACATGAGATTGAAGAAGATAGCAATTGTGGACCCGCCGACAAAGCGATGCGGCTACGATGATTACTATCTCATCGCCGTGTTCGACATAAGGATTGCCATCAATGCAAGAGGCAGTAACGGCAGAGGCTGGCGCATGTTGGTGGCGGCAGATTTGTACCCCTACACGTTCGAAGACGCCGTGCGCCATCTAGGTCGCATCTTCGCAGTGACAAGCTAGGGGACTTGTTTCATCTGGTTGCCATCCTACGGTACGGGAGTTTACAAACGGAATGCAGAAACCATCATTTGCATCCCTAACGGTACTCCTTTATTTTGCAGGGACCAGTCATCCTGCGATCAAAATAAGATCGCCGATCCTGGATGTGCATTTGCATCCGCGATTCGGTCTAACCTGGAACCTTGTAGCTTACTTTTGCATATTGGGATCAACTATCTTAGCAGTCGTTACCCATGGTACCACTGATGTGCAACATGGTCACACAATCTACCACGATCGGACCGTCACCATCTACCCAGGTATTCCATTTTTAACCCTCTCGCTTTCTCTTTCATTGATGTACTAGTACTCTACTTACGTACTAGTAGGAGTACTTTTTACCTTGGAGGACGCGTATAGCTAGCTAGGCCCTTGAAGACTTGAACCCACTAGCTACCACCATTTTTGTTTTTCCATGTCTTACTATCTCATCCATGTAGCCAAGAGTGGCTATATATAATAAGACGGTTATTTTACTTCCTCTATACTGGAGTAGTACTATTTGCTGCACAGTATTACCGACCGCCATATTTGAGCACAACATTATTATGCATGGACCTTGACTATGTATGTCACCATGTGTCCAGATCTGAGATGCCGCGTGTACCAGATGAACGGCGCCGAGTTCGACCCCCGTGATGCTACGTGGGTGCCGAGGAACACTCTTGGAGAGTACTCGCTTTTCATTGGGGACAGCTACCCCATTGTGAAGTGGATGCCACCTTCCGTGCATGACATGGAAGGCCTGCCGTTCATGAAGCATGGTTGTGTCTTCAGTGTGCACCGCCGGATGAACGACATGCTGGGACACGCTATCCCTGATTGATGCCGCTTCAGCTTGGATGAGTCTCCATCGTGTGGAACCGGACTAGAAAGCTGCGACAATGATTCCCGTTGCCCACCACTATGGATCGTGCCATCCATGAAGAACACCTGGGACTGGAACCTGGAGGAGGACATGTAGCCCATCTATAACGTGTAAGTGGAGTACGGTAAATTGTGAACGGTAGCGCTGTGAATATATGTAGACTAGTCGTGCACAAATTTATCACTTGAATTGGAGATGAACTTGTGTGGCATACTGGCATTTGTCCTTTAGAATTTATTACTAGTAAATGTGTTATGTGTACGTGCAACTTGTGTGGTTGTTGCACGGGCTCCAACACGCTCTTTGAGAAAAAAAGGTGGCACAACTTTGGATATACGCGACGTGGCGGCATCATACAGTAGCATCGTTCGCTATAGTTGTAGTACGCTCCTACTAGGACGACAACTCCTATAAAACCTTGCGCTTGGCTCTTTGCCTCTTTTGGAGGTTCAACAGTTCGTACTCGTGTGAACCTTGCACTTGGCTCTTCGCCTCTTCGGAAGGTCCAACAATGATGATACTATAGTACACATTATGCTTCTGGCAATCTGACACCGATTGAACTGCTGCACGTCCACCGTGAGGGCGAGGGAGAGGGAGAGGGAGAGGGCGCTGTAGTCAAAACCCTCTCCTCGTCCTGCGAACCACTACGCGCGTGGGCGAGGGAGAGGCGTAGTAAGCAAGCTTCTCCTCGTTCGGCGAGTTGACGGGACACATCAAAGCAGTACTAGTACTAGTCCATAGTCCATACTGCGTCCTTTCCGGTTAATATGGCTTAATTTGAAACGAGAAAAATACACTGGCGGTCAACGTATGTAACAATACGCTCTTTACGGTCACTATATATAGTTTTGCGGTGATTATACGATCACTAGCTCATCGTAGAGCACCGTATTGCACCCTGCTAACCGGCCACATAATCAATGTGGCACTTTGTTGACTGGTTAAATTGTCACCTGGTTTCTGGGTCCCACCTGTCAGTTGGCAGAGCAAAGAAATCAGCTAAAAAACAAAGAGTGTAGTACATCTACACTTCCAATGCATTTAGCCTTTAATCTAAATCGATATTGATTGACTAATGCACCAACTTGTGCTCTAGGTATAGGCTACATGTCTATCCTTAATTATAGCATGCAACGACCTTCATTTAATCTTGTTCTCTCAATGGTCGCATGCACACATAAGTCTGCTACTTTTGGGCGTTAATGCCCTGCTCAATGTGTAAATCTCTAAATGTACAGTCTTTCACGGACGTAGGGAGTAGGTTGAGCACTTGAGCATGAGCGTGTGTGTTGCGTCATGTGTTGTGT
Organism: Aegilops tauschii subsp. strangulata; assembly: GCF_002575655.3. Taxonomy (NCBI): domain Eukaryota; kingdom Viridiplantae; phylum Streptophyta; class Magnoliopsida; order Poales; family Poaceae; genus Aegilops; species Aegilops tauschii. The sequence continues at coordinate 396,095,228 of NC_053035.3, forward strand.
GCCGCATGGGTGCGTGAGTGTTGCGTGCATCCATGTGTACGTGTGAGTGTTGCATGTTGCATGCATGCATGCATGGGGCTTACTCCCTCCCATTGACATGTTCATATTTCAAGCTTCCTCTATTCCCTCCATGTGGTGATACTCCCTCTGTTCCCAAATACGGAGTAAAATCCTCCCTCTGTTCCCAAATACGGAGTAAAATCCTCCCTCCGTTCCCAAATACGGAGTATTTGTCTTTCTAGAGATTTCAACAAGTGACTACGTACGGAGCAAACTGAGTGAAGTGAGCGTAGAGGCATAGGGATAATGTAGAGAGGAAGTCTTCGCGATCCATTATTCCCCATCTCGGTCAGAGAGAACTATTCAACTAGTCTTCGCAGTGAAGTGACAATACACGCTGCAACAGATGGGACACTTAATTAATAAGCTGAACCAACGTGTTGGTGTTACTAAATCAGCCTTACCCAGTACTTCCATCATGTTTGCCAATAGAGCACGCTTCTGTCCTCAATTAACTGACATATGGGCCCTCTTGTGGTAGACACATATGTCATCGGTGTAACTATTTACACTCTGAAGGACGGTATATCCTGGTAGTAGTAGTAGAATTGAGATTTAATGCACTTTCTTCCCCATCTTCCACTCTTCTTCCTCCTCTCTTCTTCTTCCTCCACTCTTCCCCATTCGTCGGCCGCACACCATTTCCCCCCGCTCTCTGCTCGCCCGCCCGCGCTATCTTCCTTGGTAGCTCGCGCGTACCATATCCCCCCGCTCACTGCTCGGCCACACGAGGAGAAGCTTCTTCGCTCGCCTGCCCGAATCCACTTCCCCGCTGGCTCGCACGCACCGAAAACCCCAATGGCAGAACCAACTGACACCCAGAGCCGCGATTGGAATTCCCTCCCCAATGTTCTCTTGGATCAGATCTGTAATCGTATGGACCTACTCAGCACCGTCCATCTGGCCGCATGCTCGGTGTCTTTGTACCGTCTACTCGTCTGCAACCGGCCGGCTCTTTTCAAGACACCCTGCTTGCTGATGCCCGATCCTCACAGGTGGCCCAGTCACCGACTTGACAATCCTACGGAGGTTGCCGTGGTGCCCCTCGACATGCTACCACTACCCGTCCACCTGTCCTTCATGCACGGCCACTACTGCGTGGGCATGAAGGCCAACTGGATCGTCCTCATCCACCAATCCAGTAGTCCGTGGCGTCTCATGGATATCTACACCCAGCGAGAGATCACCCTTCGATCTTTGGATACCGCCGCCATCGAGCCTCGCGGCCCGCCGGACACTCCTGCCTACTACGCACGAGACGCGTCGAGCTTTTGGCTCGACCTCTGTTTGCTGAAGGTTCTAATCTGCGAAGTGCCCACACCATCAGAAGACTACATGGATTACAAGCTCATTGCCGTGTTCAACATGGGATTAGTCTATCTGGAATCCGGTCGCCATACATGGTTATGGCTCATCGTCGATCCTTTTTACCCAACACTTCTGTCTGAAGCTATAGTGCATGATGGCATCGTTTATGTGGTCGACGCACAGATTGGCTGCATATACTTGTGTAATCTATCGTCATGTAATTGTTCTATCTCATCTCATATTTACCTTAAGAATACGACTGCCTGTTCATTGTTACAAATTTAGAATATATAGTATGTCTATAACCACATCATTGCTATATGTTCCTCTCATTTCCTAGATTTTTATGACCACACATGTTATTGTTAGAGTTGATATGAGAACAATTGGTATCTAATGATTGTTAGGATAGATATTATGAGTATAACCTCATGATTGCTATATGTTACTCTCATTTCCAAGATTTTTATAATAACGCATGTTATTGCTTAGAGTTGATATGATAACTGTAGTAAGTGCTATGGTAGAATATGAGTTGGCTCTGTCATATCTGTTTTCCTCTCATTGTTACATGATGTTTGAACCATGATATATTGCTAGAATATGAAAGTCGTTGGCTTATTTTTTTTAACTTGGGGTATGATTATGACCACGGCATTGCAATTCTCTGTCTATGATATGTCTCACTGTTATAATAATCTTAATTCCACACATAGTCTGAACATGATAGTTTATTTTTGTCCTTTTGGCCTCCAATTTGAATTGTTGCAGCAGACGCAAATGCGCTGGCCTTCATGATTCCAGGACCTGGAATCATACCAGCCGATGGGTAGTGGTTTACCGCTCGTTCAGCTGATGGTGGTCATTTGATGCTCATTTGCACGTACCAAATTGACCAAACCATTTCATCAAACCACATGCAGTACAATGCCTGGGGCGTTCGTGACATTGATGGCTATGGCTGCTTCATGTTCGAGAAAGATCCCAGCTCCGTTGGGCCAGGCGTATTCAACTGGAGGCGGGTTTACAGCCTCGACAACCACTCCATGTTCCTCGGGCTCAATTATCCGATCATCCAACCAATCATCGACCATATCACCGGTGATGATTACCGTGCTATGCAACTTCCATTCGCCAGGGGGAACTGTGTTTACACATAATACCATGGGTTTCATGAATCACCATATCCAGAGATTCGTCGACACAGCTTGTTGCCAGATAATCTTCAGTGTGTGAAAGGCATCAAGCTTCCATGCAATGGATGGCTTTTGCAAATCCGACATGCGGCGATGTGGTTCATGCCAACAGCAAATATGCACAACTTGATTCGTACTGATATGTAGACTGAGCCATGTATTCTGCTGCTGTAGCATGGCCCTCTTTTGTTGGATATTATGTACTGTTGTTAGTTTGAAGCACTCCTCTGGTTTGAAGGATAGATACCTTTCTGGGATCAAGTGCATCCTAACTCACCTGCGCAGGATGTACTGATAATGATGATGGAGATGCTATGCAGTATATATATATATATATCACTTAGGCTTCAAGTGCGTACTTGTTAGTTAAACCTATGGTTAAAATGTGACACTAAATACGACTAGTAAGTAGTACAATAGCAGTACTAGTATACGTCGGTCAAATTATTCATCATGTCCACACATTGAATTGACGTGACAACACGCTGCGCGTGAGGTGACACAAGAATCCCGGCGGCGTGTTCGAGTATTTTGGACTTCAGATTTGGAGTACCACTTATCTGTTGAAATCTTTCATCATTCACTTAAAACAGTCAATTGATCATACATTGAGTACCATATAACTGGAATTAACCCATGCAAGTCGAAGAAGGATTGGCCGGTGCTGCCGGCTGGCGTCAAGTTCGATCCCACGGATCAGGAGCTGATCGAGCACCTTGAGGCCAAAGTGCGTGCTGACAGCGCGAGATCTCACCCTCTCATCGATTTGTTCATACCAACCATCGACAGCGAGCACGGCATATGCTACACCCATCCTGAGAAACTTCCAGGTAAGACACCGATCGGCCGTCTACTTGCACAAACATATTCCTTTGTTTATAGCTCTATTTTTCTTTTTAGACGCAGACCTGGTGAAGCAATTACCATTTGACAGTTAATAAAAAGTGAAACAAGTGACTGCAACATGCCAAAGATGTTATGAAAATGCCAACTACGTACACTAAAACCTGTATTCGACAATACTGCAGGTATCACACTGAGTGGCCTAAGCAAGCATTTCTTCCAGCGCAATTCCAGGGCGTTCAAAAGGGGCATGTGGACGCGTCGCAAGATACAGTAGGAGTGCGGCATGCACGCGATGTGGCACAACACCGGCAATACCTTGCCGGTGATGGTCAACGGCCGGCAGACGGGCAGCAAAAAGGTTCTGGTGCTGCACACCAACAAGAACTTCGACCAGCAGAGGACCAACCGGGTGATGCACCAGTACCACCTCGGGGGCCTGGAGCAAGAGAAGGAGCGGGAGCTGGTCCTCTGCAAGATTTTCTACCAGACGAACACTAGGGCCAGGAGTAAAAATATTATAAGTTAGTTTGGTATTGGTACTTGTACTACCTTGTCGTCCGCAAGTTGGTATTGTTGTTAACGATCTTTTGGTATGAACTTGGCATTTGCTTCCAACCATCATGCCGAGGGTCGACGTGGATATAAAGCTGAATCATTTATTTCGAAATGAATTTTCAAGCACCTGACTTTTATTTGATGGGTAGCATAAGCACCTGCCGTTTGAATTCCCAGTTCTCCAAATTTTTCAAAACAAGTGACTGCTCTTATTATCACGATGAAAAAACAATATCCCTGCTGCATCCCAGTTATCAGTCTGTACTTGTAGAATTCTCTCTTTTATTGAGCACGTATATTGTTTTTTCAGGTCGAGCAAGTTTCAACTGGGTTGTAGACTGCCCAGGCTTGGTTTTGTTTTTAACAGGCCCAGCCATGACGACAACGGGGCACAAAGATCCAGCAGGTATCTACTGGCCTCTGGCCTGCCAGCGTTAGTTATATTATGTCTTACAACATCCGCATGCACTTTTTTTACTGAATCAAACACACAGCCCAGTTCTATTTTCCTCTTGAAACGCATGTCCTACATACGTTTTCTAATCTCTACATTTAGTTTTACTAGTTCATATACACGTATCATTATATTGAAAATACATAAAATTCACTTTTCATATTTACATCCTTATTTTTGTTGTTGTTTTCCCTCCCAGCGCTGATTTTTTTACCACTGGTTTTCCCTTAAACCAACTCAATTGTCCCACGTCTTATTTGCTTACAAAAGCAAAACGATTTTTTTGGCAAATCAATAAGTTCTTAAAAAATGTTTATCATTTCGGGATTACAAAAGTTCGGACTCCACCGAAATATGCAAAATAAGGTTGAACTTTTTGACCGTGGTCCTGGGCAGAAAATGGGCTGTAATAAATTACTTAAGAATTAGCAAATGGGCTGCAAATTATTAAAAAATAGCAAAAGGGCTCTATGTTGTCTGCCACAGATTTGGAGGCTGACTTGTGGGCCTACTAAGTTCATGCGTACAGAAGGTTTATCAAAAAATAAAATTAGTCAACAATCGACTCTACCAGCGTCAGACCGTTAGATGTCAATCTAACGGCAATCGTGCTTCTTCAGTCTCTGATCTTCCTGCCCCAGCCGCCCAAACCAGCACCGTCGGAACTGCCTGCTCTCACCTCCCGTGGCCGGATGTGCTGCCGGCAGGCCTCACGGCCCCATCATATACTCGCATCCCTGGCCTGTCTATCCCTCTACTCACCCACACCTCCTATTATTTTCCGGCGACGGCAGCCGAACCAGTCAACACTCGTACTCTCCACCGCGTGGGTAGCCACTGCCGTGTCTTCCCCGGCTCCGTGTCATTCCCTTCGTAGGCCTCGTTGTTGTCCACCGCCCTGGTGCTCTCGGCGCGGCGTGGTCAACGTGGTCAACGAACGACATCCATCGGAAGTGGACTGTACGTGGAGAGGCTGACAGCTGGGTCCATGGCCGCACACAAGGAAATGCCTCCTTATTACGCGCAAAATAATGATTCCTCCACCTGACATCTGGGACCCGCTAGAAGGGCCTCTGTATTTCGTGAAAAAAACGTTCCCTCCGCTGACAGGTCGGACCCACCAACTATATCTTCGCACGCAAGGAAGTGCCTCCTTATTGCGCACAAAAAATGAATACCCCCTGCCAGCTGGGACCCACCACAGTGGGAGGCTGACTTGTGGGCCTACTAAGTTCACGGGGACGGAGGGCTTTGTCAACTTAGTCAATATGAATGATTCTAGCTCCAGTGACCGTACGATGTCCATCCAACGGCCTTAGTGCTTCTTCAACCTCTTGTCTTCTTGCTCCAGCCGCCCAAAGCAGCGCCGGTCATGCCGCCTGCTCCTGCCTCCCGTGGCCGGCTATGCTGCCGCGGAGGCCTCACCGCCCCTATACTACTCCCACCGCTGGCCAGGCCATCCCTCCACTCACCCACACCACCTGTTATTCTGCGGCGACGGCAGCCTCACACCGCAGCCGAACCAGTGAACCCTCGTACTCCTCTCCGCGTGGGCATCCACTACCGCGTCTTCCTCGGCTCCGCGTCGTCCCCTTCCTAGGCCTCGCCATCGTCCACCGCCTTGGTGCTCTCTGCGCGGCGTGGTCAACGACCGACTTCCATCGGAAGAGTAATGTACGTGGAGAGGCTGACAGCTGGGTCCACGGCCACAACCCAATTTTTTTTAGATTTGCCAAGTAAGTCGCTTTGTCAGGCCTATTGGGCTGGATATCTTTCAAGACGAGGAGAGCTTCATTCGGCTGGCCGAGAAAATGGCCTATCAGTAATGAGAAATGGGTTGTACATTTTTTAAACACATCAAACCGGCAATTAGTTTCAAATTTCTATTTTTCATTTCGAGATTTTAAATTACATTAATTTTTATGCGTGGAGAATTTGTTGGATTTTATATTGATATACATTTATTTTTTAAACCAGTTTGAATGTGAGTCGAAATTTCAGGATTAAAAACAGTTCGGACTGCACCGAAATATGCAAAATTTCGTATAATTTTTTAACCGTGGCCACAATATGGGCTGTAATGCTAACAAAAAGAATATGGGCTCCAAAAAAACCTTAAGAATTAGCAAATGGGCTATAAATTATTAGAAATAATGGCAGATGGGTTGTATGCTGTTTTCCACATATTTGAGGCTTTCCTAAAAAAAAGGTTGACGCACAAGCAGTGACTGTTGGATGTCCATCAAACGGCCGTCGTGCTTCTTCAATCTCTGCTCTTCCTGCTCCAGCCACTCAAACAAGCGCCGGCGGGACTGCCTGCTCCCTCCTCCCCGCGGCCGGCTGTGCTGCCGCATAGGCCTCACCACCCCATCGTACTCCCATCGCTGGCCTAGCCATCCCTCTACTCACCCACACCTGCTGTTATTCTCCGGCGACGGCAGACGAACCAGTAAACCCTCGTACATTCGTACTCCCCTCCGCGTGGGAAACAACTGCCGAGTCTTCCCTGCCTTCGTATCGTTCCCTTCCTAGGCCTCGCCGTCATCCACCGCCCTGGTGCTCTCGGCGCGGCCTGGTCAACGTGGTCACCGACCGTCATGCATCTGAAGTGGACTGTACATGGAGAGGCTGACAACTGGGTCCACGGCCGCACGCAAGGAAATGCCTCCTTATTACGGGCAAAATAATGATTCCTCCACCTGACATCTGGGACCCACCGAAAGGGCCTCTGTATTTCACGAAAAAAAAACGTTACCGCCGCTGACAGCTTGGACCCACCAGCTATATCTTCGCACGCAAGGAAGTTCCTCCTTATTACGCACAAAAAAATGAATACTCCCCCTGCTAGCTGGGACCCAGTATAGTGGTAGGCTGACTTGTGGGCCTACTAAGTTGATGGGGACGGAGGGCTTTGTCAACTTAGTCAATATGCACGATTCTAGCTGCAGTGACCGTACGATGTCCATCCAACGGCCGTAGTGCTTCTTCAACCTCTGGTCTTCTTGCTCCAGCCGCCCAAACCAGCGGCGGTCGTGCCTCGTGCTCCTTCCTCCCGTGGCCGGCTGCGATGCGGCGGGGGCCTCACTGCCCCTACTACTCCCACCGCTGGCCAGGCCATCCGCCCATCCCTCTACGCACCCACACCCCCTGTTATTCTACGGCGACGGCAGCCTCACACCGCAGCGAACCAGTGAACCCTCATACTCCTCTACGCGTGGGCATCCACTACCGTGTCTTCCCCGGCTCTGCGTCGTCCCCTTCCTAGGCCTAGCCGTCGTCCACCTCCCTGGTGCTCTTGGCACGGCGTGGTCAACGTGGTCAAGGAACGGCTTCCATCAGACGTGGACTGTACGTGGAGAGGCTGACAGCTGGGTCCACGGCCGCAGCAAGGAAGTGCCTCCTTATTACGCGCAAAATAATTATTCCTCCACCTGACAGCGGGGACCCACCAGCTACATCTTCGAACGCAAGGAAGTGCGTCTGGGCAAAAAAAACGATTCACCCCCCTGACTGCTGGGACCCACTAGCTACATCTTCGCAGGCAAGGAAGTGCCTGACAGTCGAGATCCACCTGGTCGAAGCGTACGTAGCATTGTCATTTAGGTCACGAACGTGTATGTACATACTGGTCGATGTAGAGGCGCGCACGTGTCGTAGTAGAGGCGCGCACATAGCATGTACACATACGTATAGCGGCAAGTGTGCAAGAAAGAAAATACGGCCACGTACGTACATACGGGTAGGGTCTCGAACGTCTACTCGCGCATACGTACGGCCAGGGCTCGTGTACATGGCTGGGTCAGAACATAGAAACTGCGTCATCGTGTTCATGGGGAGCCAACCGGCTGGGTCGGAACGGAATGCGTCGACGTGTTCATCGAGAGGGCTTGGACGGAACAGTCAATGGAAACGAGGCCAGGCGTACCGCAGAACGGAGGAAACGGCCTTGTGTTCGACCGGCCACGGTCAAAACGGGATCCTGTTCTTCGGGAGGGGTCTGCCGTACCGCAAAACGGAGGAAACGGACCTCCTACGGTCGAAACGGGGGTCCTGTTGATCGGGAGGGGTGTGGCGTACCGCAAAACGGAGGAAACAGACTTGTGTTGGAGCGCTACGGTTGAAACGAGGGTCCTGTTCATCGGGAGGGGTGTGGTGTACTGCAAAACGGGACTCCACGGGATACTGTTCATCTCCACCGTCGACCCCCTCCAGCGTCCGCGGGCTACTGTTCATCCACCGTCGACCTCCTCCAGCCTCCACCTGCGACTATTCAACCATGGGATCCTGTTCATCCAGCCTCCACCGCGCGCTACTCCACCGGCTACTGTTCAACGAGCCCTCTCCACGGGCTACTGTTCAACCACCCCTCCACGGGCTACTATTCATCTAGCCCTCCACCATCTACTGTTCATCCTGCCCTCCACGGGGTGGTCCTATTCATCCAGCCCTCCACGGGGTCCTGTTCATCCAGCCCCAATCAGCTCGATCGATCGGGGTCCTGTTCATCCAGAGGCAACACCACGGGGTCCTGTTCATCCACTCCCACCGGGAACTGTTCATCCAAACCCCCCCAGCAATGCTCACTGTTCATCTAGAGGCAACACCACGGGGTCCTGTTCATCCACCCCCACCGGGAACTGTTCATCCAAACCCCACAGCAACGCTCACTGTTCATCCAGAGGCAGCATCGATCGGCGTCAGTTAGCAGCAGTAGTGAAGGAATCGCTCGATCGGGTCCAGTTAACAGCCATCGATCGATCGCTCGGGTTCAGTAACGCGTAGCCTACAGTGCAATCGCTCGGGTTCAGTTAGAGCCCAATGCCTCGCTCGGGTTCAGTTAGAGCCCAACGCATCGCTCGGCCCCGACCACCCACCGTAACTGGGAACACCCCGATATTTTCCTCACAAAGTCAGTCAAAATAGAAACATTAGCAACAACAACGGGCACATCCTCAAAGATATCGATAGGTATGGTAGTTGATTTGTCAGCCGTTTGCAAAGATATCTCAGTAGGTGTGAGTTTATTCAAGTCAAGTCTTTTATATAAAGAGAAAGGCATAACACTAACACCAGCTCCTAAATCACACAAAGCAGTTTTCACATAATTCTTTTTAATAGAGCAAGGTATAGTTGGTATTCCCGGATCTCCAAGTTTTTTAGGTACTCCATCTTTAAAAGTGTAATTAGCAAGCATAGTGGAGATTTCAGCTTCCGGTATTTTTCTCTTATTTGTGATGATGTCTTTCATATACTTTGCATAAGGAGGCATTTTCAAGATATCAGTCAAGCGAGTACGCAAAAAGACTGGCCTCGGCATCTCAACAAAGCGTTCAAATTCTTCATCATCTTTCTTTTTAGTTGACTTGGGTGGAAAAGGCATAGGTTTTTGAACCCACGGTTCTCTTTCTTTACTGTGTTTTCTAGCAATGAAGTCTCTTTTATCATATCTTTTATTCTTAGGTTGTGGGTTATCAAGATCAACAGGTGGTTCTGTCTCAACATCATTGTCTGGTTCTTTTTCATTGGTTGGTTGAGAGTCTTCATGAACCTCATCATTATCTTTTTCATTATCAGTAGGTGAGTGTTCATTACCGGAGATAGAAGTTTCATTATCATTATCAGGAGGTTTTTCTATTTCAGGTTCGCTAGAAGTATGCAAAGTCCTATCATTTTTCTTCTTCTTTTTCTTTTTAGAAGGACTAGGTGCATCAGTGTTATTTCTTTGTGAATCTTGTTCAGTTCTTTTAGGGTGTCCCTCAGGGTAAAGTGGTTCCTGAGTCATTTTACCTCCTCTAGTTGCAACTCTAACAGCAAAGTCATGCATATTACGATTCATTTCATCACGCGATTCTCTTTGAGATTTAGCAACTTGTTCTAACTGAGTTTGAACCATAGAAGCATGTTTTCCAACACCTCTAACATCATTTGACATTCTAAATAACAAGTCACTCAAGCGAGCAATCATATCAGAATTATATTTTAATTGTTTCATAACATTTGCATTGAAGTGATCTTGTTTTCTAATATAGTTTTCAAACTCATGAAGGCATTGACTAGGATGCATATTGTGAGGATTATTATTATTATTGAACTTCATAAGAGAATTTACATCTACCACCTTAGGCAGGGGTGGTGTATTAAGCTCATGTATTTCTTCAATAGGAGGTAAATTTCTAACATCCTCAGCTTTAATACCTTTTTGCTTAATAGATTTCTTTGCCTCTTGCATATCTTACGGACTAAGATATAATATACCCCTCTTCTTCGGAGTGGGTTTAGGCGGTGGTTCAGGAATAGTCCAATCATCATAATTTTTCAATATGTTATTCAATAATTCTTCAGCTTGTCGAACAGTTCGTTCCCTGAAAACACAACCAGCACTACTATCTAGGAAGTCCCTAGAAGCATCGGTTAGTCCATTATAGAAGATATCAAGTATTTCATTTTTCTTAAGAGGATGATCAGGCAAAGCATTAAGTAACTGGCAAAGCCTCGCCCAAGCTTGTGGGAGACTCTCTTCTTTAGTTTGAACAAAGTTAAGTATTTCCTGTAAGGTAGCTTGTTTCTTATGAGCAGGAAAATATTTTTCAGAGAAGTAATAAATCATATCCTGGGGACTACGCACACAACCAGGAGCAAGAGTATTGTAGCAAGCTTTAGCATCACCCTTTAACGAGAAAGGAAATAATTTGAGAATAAAGTAGTAGCGAGTTTTCTCATCATGAGTGAAAAGGGTGGCTATATCATTCAACTTAGTAAGATGTGCCACAACATTTTCACTTTCATAACCATGGAAAGGATCAGATTCAACCAAAGTAATTAACTCTGGGTTGACAGAGAATTCATAATCCTTATCATCAATAAAGATAGGTGAAGTAGCAAACTTAGGATCACATTTCATTCTAGCATTCAGAGATTTTTCTTTATACTTGTGTAGTCATTTCTCTAGATCATCTCTATCATTGCAAGCAAGAATATCTCTAGTTGTTTCTTCACTCATAACATAACCTTCCGGTACCTTAGGAAATTCATATCTAGGAGTGCTAGTTCTAGCAGGTGTTTCAGGAGATTCAGTTTCAAGCTCATCATCAGATTCAACAACATCATGTTGTATTACTCTAGCAATTTGTTCATCAAGAAATTCACCAAGTGGCACATAATCATTATCAAGCAAGGTACTAGCATCATCATAAGCATCATGCATCGTAGAAGTAGCATCATCAATAACTTGAGACATATCAGAACTGATAGCATGTGGTGGTGTTGCAAGTTTACTCATAACAGAAGGTGAATCTAAAGCAGAACTGGATGGCAGTTTCTTACCTCCCCTCGTACTTGAGGGAAATATCTTAGTCTTAGGATCCTTCAGATTCTTCATAGTGATAAATTGATAATAATCCCAAGTGAATCAACAAATATAGCTATCCTCCCCGGCAACGGCTCCAGAAAAAGGTCTTGATAACCCACAAGTATAGGGAATCGCAACAGTTCTCGAGGGTAGAGTATTCAACCCAAATTTATAGATTTGACACAAGGGGAGCCAAAGAATATTTTAAGGTATTAGCAGCTAAGTTGTCAATTCAACCACACCTGGAGATTAATTATCTGCAGCAAAGTGATCAGTAGCAAAGTAGTTTGATAGTTTTGATAGTACTGACAGCAGCAATAGTAACAGTAATAGCAATAGCAGTAATTTTGTAGCAAGTGTAATAGTGATGATAGCAGTAGTAACTTAGCAGAAACAATATGGAAAAGTTCGTAGGCATTTGATTGGTGACTTGTTGGATGATATTCATCATGTGACAGTTATAACCTAGGGCGATTCCGCACTAGCTCCAGTTCATCGATATAATGTAGGCATGTATTCCGTAAATAATCATACGTGCTTTATTAAAAGAACTTGCATGACATCTTTTGTCCTACCCTCCCGTGGCAGCGGGGTCCATATTGGAAACTAAGGGATATTAAGGCCTCCTTTTAATAGAGAACCGAAAGAAAGTAATAACACATAGTGAATACATGAACTCCTCAAACTACGGTAATCACCGGAAGTAGTCCCGGTTATTGTCACTCCGGGGTTACCGGATCATAACACGTAGTAGGTGACTATAACTTGCAAGATCGGATCTAGAACATGGATATAATGATGATAACATAAACGGTTCAGCTCTGAAATCATGGCACCCGGGCCCAAATTGACAGGCATTAAGCATAGCAAAGTCATAGCAACATCAATCTAAGAACATAGTGGATACTAGGGATCAAGCCCTAACAAAACTAACTCGATTACATGATGAATCTCATCCAACTCCTCACCGACCAGCGAGCCTGCGAAGGAATTACTCACTCCCGGTGGGGAGCATCATGAAATTGGCGATGGAGAAGGGTTGGTGATGACGAAGAACGAAGATCCCCCTCTCTGAAGCCCCAAACGGACTCCAGATCTGCCCTCCCGAGGAATAACATGGCTTGGCGGCGGCTGCGTCTCGTGTATCGTGAGAATTCTTGCTCCCTGATTTTTTCCTCCAAAAATAGGATTTTATAGCGTTGGTTTCAGGGCCAGTGGGGCCACCAGGTGGGGACAACCCACCTGGGTGTGCCAGGAGAGGGGGCGTGCCCTGGTGGGTTGTGCCCACCCAGCTGCCCCTCTCTGGCGGGTCTTGGCTCCAGAAATTCTCTTTTATTGTATAAAAATTTCTCGCAAAGTTTCGTTCCATTCCGAGAACTTTTATTTCTGCACAAAAACAACACCATGGTAGTTCTGCTGAAAACAGCGTCAGTCCGGGGTTAGTTTCATTCAAATCATGCAAATTAGAGTCCAAAACAAGAGGGAAAGCGTTAGGAAATGTAGATACATTGGAGACGTATCACTATCTCTGCTTCTTCACCCAAGTTGTGACCTGCCACGAAGCCAAGGCCGCGAGGGCACGCAAGCTCGTCGAAGAGAAGAGTCGAGATCTCCTTGGGCGCGCGTTCTCGCGCGTCTTCAGCTATCTTTTTAGCCTCAACCCGGATTTTGATTTCAACGCCGCGATAGCCCCCGTGCCCAGGGTAACCCAGGGCGACCTGGCGAGCTAGGTGGACGACCATGTGGACGACATGATCAAGGAATTCGCCCTTGCCGACGACGTGATGATGACCCACAAGTATAGGGGATTGATGACCCACAAGTATAGGGGATCTGTCGTAGTCCTTTCGATAAGTAAGAGTGTCGAATCCAACGAGGAGCAGAAGGAAATGATAAGCGGTTTTCAGCAAGGTATTCTCTGCAAGCACTGAAATTATAGGTAACAGATAGTTTTGTGATAAGATAATTGGTAACGAGCAACAAGTAACAAAAGTAAATAAAGTGCAGCAAGGTGGCCCAATCCTTTTTGTAGCAAAGGACAAGCCTGGACAAACTCTTATATAGAGAAAAGCGCTCCCGAGGACACATGGGAATTATCGTCAAGCTAGTTTTCATCACGTTCATATGATTCGCGTTCGGTACTTTGATAATTTGATATGTGGGTGGACCGGTGCTTGGGTGCTGCCCTTACTTGGACAAGCATCCCACTTATGATTAACCTCTATTGCAAGCATCCGCAACTATAACAAAAGTATTAAGGTAGACCTAACCATAGCATGAAACATATGGATCCAAATCAGCCCCTTACGAAGCAACGCATAAACTAGGGTTTAAGCTTCTGTCACTCTAGCAACCTATCATCTACTTATTACTTCCCAATGCCTTCCTCTAGGCCCAAATAATGGTGAAGTGTTATGTAGTCGACGTTCACATAACACCACTAGAGGATAAACAACATACATCTCATCAAAATATCGAACGAATACCAAATTAACATGACTACTAATAGCAAGACTTCTCCCATGTCCTCAGGAACAAACGTAACTACTCACAAAGCATATTCATGTTCATAATCAGAGGGGTATTAATATGCATAAAGGATCTGAACATATGATCTTCCACCAAATAAACCAACTAGTATCAACTAGAAGGAGTAATCAACACTACTAGCAACCTATAGGTACCAATCCCGGACTTAGAGACAAGAATTGGATACAAGAGATGATCTAGGGTTTGAGAGGAGATGGTGCTGATGAAGATGTTGATGGAGATTGCCCTCTCCCGATGAGAGGAGCGTTGGTGATGATGATGGCGATGATTTCCCCCTCTCGGAGGGAAGTGTCCCCGACAGAACAGCTCTGCCGGAGCCCTAGATTGGTTCCGCCTCGTGGCGGCGGAGTCTCGTCCCGAAAGCTTGCTTATGATTTTTCTTCGGACGAAAGACTTCATATACCAGAAGATGGCCACCGGAGGGCCAACAGGGGGCCCACAAGGCAGGGGGCGCGCCCTGGGGGGTAGGGCGCGCCCTCCACCCTCGTGGCCAGGTGGGGCCCCCTCTGATGTACTTCTTCCGCTCAATATTTTTTATTATTTCCAAAAATAACTTTCGTGGAGTTTCAGGACTTTTGGAGTTGTGCAGAATAGGTCTCTAATATTTGCTCCTTTTCCAGCCCAGAATTCCAGCTGCCGGCATTCTCCCTCCTTATGTAAACCTTGTAAAATAAGAGAGAATAGGCATAAGTATTGTGACATAATGTGTAATAACAGCCCATAATGCAATAAATATCGATATAAAAGCATGATGCAAAATGGACCTATCAGGGATCAATTTTAGCTCTTTTCGTTAAGTAAGAGTGTCGAACCCAACGAGGAGCAGAAGGAAATGACAAGTGGTTTTCAGTAAGGTAATGTCTGCAAGTGCTGAAATTGTAAGTAGCAGAGTAGTTTGATAGCAAGGTAATTTGTAACGAGCAAGTAACGATAGTAGTAACAAAAGTGCAGCAAGGTTGCCCAATCCTTTTGAGGCAAAGGACAGGCCAAAACGGTCTCTTATGATAAGCAAAGCGTTCTTGAGGGTACACGGGATTTTCATCTAGTCACTTTCATCATGTTGGTTTAATTCATGTTCGGTACTTTGATAATTTGATATGTGGGTGGACCGGTGCTTAGGTGTTGTTCTTACTTGAAAAAACCTCCTACTTATGATTAACCCTCCCGCAAGCATCCACAACTACGAGAAAAGTGTTAAGAATAAATTCTAACCATAGCATTAAACTTTTGGATCCAATCGGTCCCTTACGGAATAGTGCATAAACTGGGGTTTAAGCTTCTGTCAATCTCACAACCCATCATCTAATTGCTACTCCACAATGCATTCCCTTAGGCCCAAATATGGTGAAGTGTCATGTAGTCGATGTTCACATGACACCACTAAGGGAATCACAACATACATACTATCAAAATATTGAACACATATCAAGTTCACATGATTACTTGCAACATGATTTCTCCCGTGACCTCAAGAACAAAAGTAACTACTCACAAATGGTAGTCATGCTCAAGATCAGAGGGGTCATAAATAGCATATTGGATCTGAACATATAATCTTCCACCAAATAAACCATATAGTAATCAACTACAAGATGTAAGCAACACTACTAGTCACCCACAAGCACCAATCTATAGTCCCGGTAACGAGATTGAACACAAGACATGAACTAGGGTTTGAGATGGGATGGTGCTGTTGAAGATGTTGATGGATATTGCCCTCCCCAAGATTGAAGAGTTGTTGGTGATGATGATGACAATGATTTCCCCCTCCGGGAGGGAAGTTCCCGCGGCGGAATCGCTCCGCCGGAGGGCAAAAGTGATCCTGCCCAAGTTCCGCCTCGAGACGGCGGCGCTCCATCCCGAAAGTCCTCTCCTTATTTTTTCTAGGTCAAAATGACTTATATACCAGAAGATGGGCACCGGAGGTGGGCCTGGGTGAGCCCAACCCACCAGGGCGCGCCTGGGCTCCCTGGCGCGCCCAGGTGGGTTGTGCCCACCTGGTGGGCCCCCTCTGGTAGTTATTTGCTCCAATATTCCTCAAATAATCCCTAAAAAATCTCCGTGAAGTTTCAGCTTGTTTGGACTTGTGCAGAAATAGGTGGCCTGACGTAGCTTTTCCAGGGCCAGATTTCCAACTGCCGGAATTCTCCCTCTTTGTGTATACCTTGCATATTATGAGAGAAAAGGCATTATACTTACCCCAAAAAGCATTATTATGGATAAAAAATTATAAATAACAGTAAGAAAACATGATGTAAAATGGACGTATCACGTGACTGCACTTGCGACCGAAGAGGACGGAGCTGATGGCGATGACGATGACGGCGATGCCGGCGATAGCGCATGATGGAGCGGGCAAGCGACTTGTTGGAAATAATACATACCGATGTATGCGTTACAATGAGTGTTGAAGCATGCAATGGGTATCGTTATTTCCAAACCTTCATGGATGATTTAAGTAGATATGGGTATATTTACTTAATGAAACACAAGTCTGAAACATTTGAAAAGTTCAAGGAGTTCCGGAGTGAAGTAGAAAATCATTGCAACAAGAAGATAAAATTTCTACGATCTGATTGTGGGGGTGAATATCTGAGTTCGAGTTTGGTACGCATATAAGACAATGCAGAATTGTTTCAAAACTCATGCCACCTAGAACACAACAACATAATGGTATGTCCGGACGTTAATCAAACTCTCTTGTATATGGTGCGTTCTATGATGTCTCTTACCGATTTGCCACTATTGTTTTGGGGTTATGCATTAGAGACAGTTGCCCTCACTTTAAATAGGGCACCATCTAAATCCGTTGAGACCACACCATATGAATTATGGTTTGACAAGAAAACTAAACTGTCATTTCTTAAAGTTTGGGGATGCAAACTTCAACCTGATAAGCTCAAACCCAAAGTGGAGAAGTGCGTCTAAATAGGAAACCGTAGAGAGACAATTGGGTATACCTTCTATCACATATCCGAGGGTGATACGTCTCCAACGTATCTATAATTTTTTATAGTTCCATGTTGTTATATTATCAATCTTGGATGTTTTATAATCATTTTTAGTCATTTTATATCATTTTTTGGTACTAACCTATTGACATAGTGCCAAGTGCCAGTTACTGTTTTCTGCATGTTTTTTACATCGCAGGAAATCAATATCAAACGGAGTCCAAACACAACAAAACTTTACGGAGATTGTTTTTGCACCAGAAGGAACATAATGGGCCCTGGTTGCGCCTGGGTGGTGCTCCGGGGAGAGCACAACCCACCAGGGCGCGCCAGGAGGCCCATGCGCGCCCTGGTGGGTTGTGCCCACCTCGGGTGGCCCCCGGACCACCTCTTTGCTCTATAAATACCCCAATATTCCCAAAACCCTAGGTGAGTCGACGAAATATTGATCTAGCCGCCGTAGAGTCTAGAACCACCAGATCCAATCTAGACACCATCTCGGATGGGGTTCACCACCTCCATTGGTGCCTCTCCGATGATGCGTCAGAAGTTCTTTGTAGACCTTCGGGTCCGCAGTTTGTAGCTAGATGGCTTTCTCTCTCTCTCTCTCGCTGAATTCTCAATACAATGGTCTCTTGGAGATCCATATGATGTAACTCTTTTGCGTTGCGTTTGTTGGGATCAATGAACTTTGAGTTTATGATCAGATCTATCTTTTTATGTCCATGAAAGTTATTTGAGTTTCTTTGATCTCTTATATGCATGATTGCTTACAGCCTCATATTTCTTTTCCGATATTTGGGTTTTGTTTGGCCAACTTGATCTATTTATCTTGCAATGGGAAGAGGTGCTTTGTAGTGGGTTCGATCTTATGGTGCTTGATCCCAGTGACAGAAGGGGAACCGACACGTATGTATCGTTGCTACTAAGGATAAAACAATGGGGTCTATCTCTACATAGATAGATCTTGTCTACATCATGTCATCGTTCTTATTGCATTACTCCGTTTCTCCATGAACTTAATACACTAGATGCATGCTGGATAGCGGTCGATGAGTGGAGTAATAGAAGTAGACAGGAGTCGGTCTACTAATCTTGGACGTGATGCCTATATACTGATCATTGCCTGGATATCGTCATGAATATTTGAAGTTCTATCAATTGCCCAACAGTAATTTGTTCACCCACCGTTTGCTATTTTTCTCGAGAGAAGCCACTAGTGAAACCTACGGCCCCCGGGTCTCTTTCTCATATTATTTGCCTTTGCGATTTACTTTTCCTTTGCTTTTATTTTCAGATCTATTAAACCAAAAATTCAAAAAATACCTTGCTGCAATTTATTCTTATTTATTTTATTTGGCGTTCGATCTATCAATCTACTACAATTTTATCTCACGTTCGTTTACCCATCTGGGGCGCCGCTACCCGAAAGGGATTGACAACCCCTTTTACACGCCTGGTTGCGAGAAGTTGTTATTTGTGTGCAGGTGTTGTTTACGTTGTGTTGCTTGGTTCTCCTACTGGTTCGATAACCTTGGTTTCATATCTGAGGGAAATACCTACCGCCGTTGTGCTGCATCATCCCTTCCTCTTTGGGGAAATACCAACGTAGCTTCAAGTGACATCAAAAGGAATTTCTGGCGCCATTGCCGGGGAGGATCTTCAACATATACCAGGTTCCTAATCACAAATATCATCTCCTCACAATTTACATTATTTTCCATTTGCCTCTCGTTTTCCTCTTCGTTACTTCACAAAAATTTGCCGTTTTACTCGCCCCTCTTTTTTGTTCGCCGTTTTCTTGCTGGATCTGTTTTTGAGTGCAATCTTGTTGTGTAGTCATCATGACTCAAGATAACACCAAGTTATGTGATTTCTCAAATACCAACAACAATGATTTTATTGGCACTCCGATTGCTCCTCCTGCCACTAGTGCGGAGTCTTGTGATATTAATACTGCTTTGCTAAATCTTGTTATGAAAGATCAATTTTCAAGTACTCCTAATGAGGATGCTGCATCCCATCTTAATACCTTCGTGGAATTATGCGATATGCAAAAGAAAAAAGATGTGGACAATGATGTGGTGAAGATGAAATTATTTCCGTTTTCTTTGCGTGATTCTGCAAAAATTTGGTTCTCTTCTTTGCCTCGCAATAGTATCGATTCTTGGAACAAATGCAAAGATGCTTTTGTCACTAAGTATTTTTCGCCCGCGAAAATTATTTCCCTTAGAACCCAAATTATGAATTTCAAGCAACTTGAACATGAGCATGTTGCACAATCTTGGGAATGAATATGATGCTAAGGAATTTCCCAACTCATGGGTTAAATCTTTGGATGATCATACAAAAAAATTATGCGGGATTGAATTTTGTTTCTTGTAATCTTTTAGATTCCGCCGCGGGTGGTACTTTTATGGAATTACTTTGGGTGAAACCACCAAATTTCTTGATAATATCATGGCAAATTATTCACAATGGCATACCGAAAGAGCTCCTACTAGTAAAAAAGTTAATTTGGTTGAAGAAATTTCTTCTTTGAGTGAAAATGTTGATGCTCTTATGAAATTGGTTGCTAGTAAAAGTGCTCCTATTTATTTTAATGATATGCCTTTGACTACTTTGATTTAGCAAAATAGTGATGCCATAGATTAGAATTTTATCTCTCGAAATAATTTCAATAACAATGCTTATAGAGGTAATTTTAATCCTAGGCCTTTTCCTAGTAATTCCTCTAATAATTATTGTAATTCCTATGGAAATCAATGTTGTAATAATAATAGGAACACCTCTTATCTTGAGAACAATAATAAATAATTTGTCAACACGCAAAAAGTTTTCAACACTTCCATAGAAGAAAAGTTGAGTAAGATTGATGATTTGTCTAGAAGTGTTGATAGAATTGCTCATGATGTGGAAAATCTCAAGATGAAAAATTTTGTGCCTAAAGTAGATGAATCAATTAAAACTCCTTTATGTTTCTATGGATGAAAGTAAGAAAGGAACCGCTATGCTTAGAGCTAAAAGAGAATTTTTAGAAAAAGTGTTTTCTAGTGATTTCTTTCGCAAAAGTGATGAAGATCTTACAATGATTGGTGTTTCTTCTATTGATTCCTTGCTTAGTAAAGTTAAGATTGATGAAAAAGGGACTGGAGAAGATTCAACTTTAGGTAGAAGGCGTCCCAATATTTTGGAGGGTGAAAATCTTGTTGAGAAAATTGATGAAAGTGGATTTGAAGAGGTCAAAACTTTAGCTAGTGATGTTCCCACTCTTTTGGATTACAAAGACTTTAATTATGATAGTTTCTCTTTGATTGATTGTATTTCTTTGCTGCAATCCATGATAAATTCACCCCATGCTTATGAACAAAATGAACCTTTTACTAAACATATTGTTGATGCTATGATGAAAGCCTTTGAATAAAAATTGGAATTAGAAGTATCAATTCCTAGAAAATTGCATGATGAGTGGGAACCTACTATGAAAGTCAAGATTAAAAATTATGAATGTTTTTCTTTGTGTGACTTGGGTGCTAGTGTTTCTACAATTCCGAAATCTTTATGTGATGTGCTTGGTTTTACCGATTTTGAAGATTGTTCTTTAAATTTGCACTTGGTGGATTCTATTATTAAAGAGCCTATGGGAAGAATTAATGATGTTCTTATTATTGCAAATAGGAATTATGTGCCCATAGATTTTATTGTTCTTGATATTGATTGCAATCCATCTTGTCCTATTATTCTTGGTAGACCGTTTCTGTGTACTATCGGTGCCGTGATTGATATGAAAGAAGGCAATATTAAGTTCCAATTTCCTTTGCGGAAGGGTATGGAACACTTACCTAGAACAAGAATTCGGCCACCATATGAATCAATCATGAGGGCATCTTATGGATCTCGAACCAAAGATGACAAAACTTAGATCCTTGCTTTATGCCTAGCTAAGGGCGTAAAACTATAGCGCTTGTTGGGAGGCAACCCAATGAATAAAATTTATTTTTGCTTTTTTCTTTCTGTTCTTGTGTGTTTGCAAAATTATGCTACTATTATGATTGTCTTTTTTTGTTTCTAATTAGTGTTTGTGCCAAGTAAAGCCTTTAGGATCTTCTTGGGTAATAGTTGTTTGATCTTGCTGAAAAAACATAAACTTTTGCGCTCACGAAAACAATTCTCATTTTTTACCAGAGCGTGATAAAATACCAATTATTTCTGCAGAAGATTAATATACAAATTTCCCAGGCCTTCCTATTTTTGTAGAATTTTTGGAGTTCCATAAGTTTTCGAAATAGTCAGATTTCTACAGACTGTTCTGTTTTGACAGATTCTGTTTTCTTGGCGTTGTGTGCTTATTTTGATGGCTCTATGGTTTTCTTTGATGAGTTTTTGCCATAGAAAAGTTGGAATACAGTAGATATAATGCAAAAATAAAATAAGAATTTGTTTTTGGTACAGTACTTATAGTAGTTATTTGCTTTCTTACACTAACAGATCTCACGAATGTTTTGTTGAGTTTTGTGTGATTGAAGTTTTCAAGTTTTGGGTTATGTTACGATGGATGAAGGAATAAGGAGTAGAAGAACCTAAGCTTGGGGATGCCCCAGCATACCAAGCGATTATCCAAAAATGAGCAACCAACTAAGCTTGGGGATGCCCCCGAGTGGCATCCCCTCTTTCTTCTAACGACCATCGGTATTTTACTCAAAGCTATATTTTTATTCGTCACATTCTATGTGTTTTGCTTGGAGCGTCTTGTATGATATGAGCATTTTCTTGTTTTATTTTGTGTTTTAAGTCTTGATTCCTTGCTGGACACACCTATTTGAGAGAGCCAAAATTATGTCATGACTTGTTAGAATTGCTCTCTATGCTTCACTTAAATTTTTATGAGCTATGGACTTGCTCTAGTGCTTCACTTATTTCTTTTTTAGCACGGTGTGCTTTAGTATTTTTGAAGAAATTCTCTCTTGCTTCACTTAGATTTATTTGAGAGTTAGTAAAATTTTCAAGAAATTCTCTCTTGCTTCACTTAAAATAATTTGAGAGTAAGAAAAATTATGCTCATGATCTTCACTTATATTTGTTTGAGCTTATGAAAAGCAACACGTGAAAATTAGTCCCAAAGTGATGGATATCCAAGAAGGATATAATAAAAACTTTCATGAAGATCATTGGACAAAATAAACTAGATTCTTAGTGATAGTTTTGAGATATGATGATGTGATATGTGAGTTATGTTGACGAGTAATTATGCTTTAGTAAGAATATTGGTGTTAAGGTTTGTGATTCCCTATGAAAGCACGAAAGTCAATAGTCATGCAATAAAATTATATCCTACTTATGGTGCATTATTCGGTGTTAATTATGCTTAATGCTTGCTTATGAGATTATCTGTTTCTTGGTTGGTCGCTTCTCAATCTTTTGCTAGCCTTCATTTTGCACTAAGTATGATCTCTACTTGTGCATCCAAAAACCTTTTAAACTAGTTTTGCCACATGAGTCCACTATATCTACCTATATGTGGTATTCTTTTGCCGTTCTAAGAAAATTTGTATGTGCCATATCTAATTTTCAAAATAAACTTCTCTTTTGTGTGTTCGTTTCGCTCGCGGAGCGGTGAGGGGTGGCTAATATTTTCCATGCTAGATGTGTTATTCTCAAGATGAGTGTTTATTCACTTGTCATTGCACGAGAGTAAGGCAAAGGTATTAGGAATGCCCAGTCCCGAAATGAAAAATGAATTTACTTTATGTTGTCAAATAATAAATTCCTTGGAAAGTGTTGGTATGGAAGGTACCCGTGGATACGGTTAGCCATGGAAAGTGAAAGTATGGTTGAAAAAGGAATAAACTTTATTTTCTGTTTGGGAACCGCCTATGATATATCTAGCATGGAAAGTGTTGGGAACTCTAAGTCGTTTTCGTTGGTGGGAAGGATACACCTCCCAAAAATTTTTTATCTCCAAGTTTTTCGCTTTGAGCTGTGGCACCTCTACAAATCCCTACTTCCCTCTGCGAAGGGCCTTTCTTTTACTTTATGCAATTTTTATTTTTTAATTTGAGTCTCCATCATCTCTTATAAAAGCACCAACTAGGAGGCAATATGATCATACTTTAGTGTTGGGTGTAGCTAATATGCGAGTGTGTTTCATGAATGGATCAATGGTTGAGCATCATGGGCTAGCGATAACTTATTTTAGCGCTGATATTTTGAAAGACATGGTTGCTTGTTGATATGCTTGAGTATTTAAATTATCATGTCAAAACTAGACTATTGCTTTGAACAATATAAATGTCCAAATGTCCATGCTATAAAGAAAAGAAATATGATATGACATGGTAGGCAGCATTCCACATCAAAAATTCTGTTTTTATCACTTCCCTACTCGAGGACGAGTAGGAGTTAAGCTTGGGGATGTTGATACGTCTCCAACGTATCTATAATTTTTGATTGTTCCATGCTGTTATATTATCAATCTTGGATGTTTTATAATCATTTTTAGTCATTTTATATCATTTTTTGGTACTAACCTATTGACATAGTGCCAAGTGCCAGTTGCTGTTTTCTGCATGTTTTCTTACATCGCAGGAAATCAATATCAAACGGAGTCCAAACGCAACGAAACTTTACGGAGATTTTTTTGGACCAGAAGGAACATAATGCGCCATGGCTGCGCCCGGGGGTGCTCCGAGGAGAGCACAACCCACCAGGGCATGCCAGGAGGCCCAGGCGCGCCCTGGTGGGTTGTGCCCACCTCGGGTGCCCCCCGGACCGCCTCTTTGCTCTATAAATACCCCAATATTCCCAAAAACCTAGGGGAGTTGACGAAATATTGATCCAGCCACCGCAGAGTCCAGAACCACCAGATCCAATCTAGACACCATCTCGGATGGGGTTCACCACCTCCATTGGTGCCTCTCCGATGATGCGTGAGTAGTTCTTTGTAGACCTTCGGGTCCACAGTTAGTAGCTAGATGGCTTTCTCTCTCTCACTGAATTCTCAATACAAAGGTCCCTTGGAGATCCATATGATGTAACTCTTTTGCGGTGTGTTTGTTGGGATCGATGAACTTTGAGTTTATGATCAGATCTATCTTTTTATATCCATGAAAGTTATTTGACTTTCTTTGATCTCTTATATGCATGATTGCTTATAGCCTCGTATTTCTTCTCCGATATTTGGGTTTTGTTTGGCCAACTTGATCTATTTATCTTGCAATGGGAAGAGGTGCTTTGTAGTGGGTTCGATCTTACGGTGCTTGATCCCAGTGACAGAAGGGGAACCGACACGTATGTATTGTTGCTACTAAGAATAAAACGATGGGGTCTATCTCTACATAGATAGATCTTGTCTACATCATGTCATCGTTCTTATTGCATTACTCTGTTTCTCCATGAACTTAATACACTAGATGCATGCTGGATAGCGGTCGATGCATGGAGTAATAGTAGTAGATGCAGGCAGGAGTCGGTCTACTAATCTTGGACGTGATGCCTATGTAATGATCATTGCTTGGATATAGTCATGAGTATTTGAAGTTCTATCAATTGCCCAACAGTAATTTGTTCACCCACCGTTTGCTATTTTTCTCGAGAGAAGCCACTAATGACACCTACGGCCCTCGGGTCTCTTTCTCATATTATTTGCCTTTGCGATTTACTTTTCCTTTACTTTTATTTTCAGATCTGTTAAACCAAAAATACAAAAATACCTTGCTGCAATTTATTCTTATTTATTTTATTTGGCGTTCGATCTATCAATCTACTACAATTTTATCTCAAGTCCGTTTGCCTATCTGGGGCGCCGCTACCCGAAAGGGATTGACAACCGCTTTTACACGTCGGGTTGCGAGAAGTTGTTATTTGTGTGTAGGTGTTGTTTACGTTGTGTTGCTTGGTTCTCCTACTGGTTCGATAACCTTGGTTTCATATCTGAGGGAAATACCTACCGCCGTTGTGCTGCATCATTCCTTCCTCTTTGGGGAAATACCGACGTAGCTTCAAGCGACATCAGAGGGCGAGATCTTTGCTGCCGAAGAATGGATCCTTTCTAGACAAGGAGTTTCTCTCAAAAAAGTGAGTGGGACGAAGGTAGAACTTGATGAGGTAATCATACCATCTCTCGAATTGGTAGGTAGCGCAACACAGAAAGATGTTCCTGTGATGCCTACAACAACTGGAGAGGAAGCTAATGATGATGATCATGAAACTTTGAATCAAGATACTACCGAACTTCGTAGGTCGACCAGGACACGTACTGCCCCTCCATGGTACGGTAATCCTGTCTTGGAAGTCATGTTATTAGACAACGGTGAACCTATGAACTATGAGGAGGCGATGATGAGCCCAGAATTCCGATAAATGGCTAGAGGGCATGAAATTCGAGATAGGATCTTTGTACGAAAACCAAGTGTGGACTCTGGTGGACTTACTTGATGACCGAAAAGCCATTTGGATCTTTAAGAAGAAGAAGCATGTTGATGGTAATGTCACCGTCTATAAAGCTTGACTTGTCGCAAAAGGGTTTCGACAAGTTCAAGGGACTGACTACGATGAGACTTTCTCATGTGTAGCGATGCTAAAAGTCTGATAAGATTATGTTAGCAATTGCTGCATTTTTCGATTATGAGATCTGGCAGATGGATGTCAAAACGGGTTCCTTAATGGTTTCCTTAAGGAAGAGTTGTGTATGATTGAACCCGAAGGTTTTGTCTATCCTAACGATTCTAATGTGGTATGCAAGCTCCAATGATCCATTTATGGACTGGTACAAGCATCTTGGAGATGGAATATTCGCTTTGATGAGGTGAACAAAGCTTTCGAATTTATGCAGACTTAGAGAGAAGCTTGTATTTACAAGCGTGTGGGAGCTCTATAGCATTTCTGATACTATATGTGGATGACATATTATTGATTGGAAATGATATAGAATTTCTGGAAAGCATAAAGGGTTGTTTGAACAAGAGATTTTCAATGAAAGACCTGGGCGAGGCTGCTTACATACTGGGAATCAAGATCGATAGAGATAGATCAAGACTCCTGATAGTACTTTCATAGAGCGCATACCTTGACAAGATTTTGAAGAAGTTCAAAATGGACCAGTTGAAGAAGGGGTTCTTGCCTATGTTGCAAGGTATGAAGTTGAGTAAGATTCAAATCCCGACCATGGTAGAAGAAAGAGAATGGATGAATGTCGTCTGATATGCCTCAGCCATAGGCTCTATTGTGTATGCTATGTTGTGTACCAGATCTAATGTGTGCCTTGCCATAAGTTTTGCCGGGAGGTGACAGAGTAATCGTTGAGTGGATAACTAGACAACGGTCAAAAATATCCTTAAGTACCTAAAGAGGACTAAAGAAATGTTTCTCGTTTATGGAGGTGAAGAAGAGCTCATCATAAATGGTTACGTCGATGCTAGCTTCAACACTGATCTGGATGGCTCGGAGTCTGATACGTCCATTTTGCATCATGCTTTTATATCGATATTTATTGCATTCAGGGCTGTTATTACACATTATGTCACAATACTTATGCCTATTCTCTCTTATTTTACAAGGTTTACATAAGGAGGGAGAATGCCGGCAGCTGGAATTCTGGGCTGGAAAAGGAGCAAATATTAGAGACCTATTCTGCACAACTCCAAAAGTCCTGAAACTCCACGAAAGTTATTTTTGAAAATAATAAAAAATATTGAGCGGAAGAAGTACGTCAGGGGGGCCCCACCTGGCCACGAGGGTGGGGGCGCGCCCTACCTCCCTGGGCGCGCCCCCCTGCCTCGTGGGCCCTATGTTGACCCTCTGGTGGCCATCTTCTGCTATATGAAGTCTTTCGTCCAAAGAAAAATCATAAGCAAGCTTTCGGGACGAGACTCCGCCGCCACGAGGCGGAACCTTGGCGGAACCAATCTAGGGCTCCGGCAGAGGTGTTCTGCCAGGGACACTTCCCTCCGGGAGGGGGAAATCATCGCCATCGTCATCACCAACGCTCCTCTCATCGGGAGAGGGCAATCTCCATCAACATCTTCACGAGCACCATCTGCTCTCAAACCCTAGTTCATCTCTTGTATCCAATTCTTGTCTCCAAGTCTGGGATTGGTACCTGTAGGTTGCTAGTAGTGTTGATTACTCCTTGTAGTTGATGCTAGTTGGTTTATTTGGTGGAAGATCATATGTTCAGATCCTATATGCATATTAATACCCTCTGATTATGAACATGAATATGCTTTGTGAGTAGTTACGTTTGTTCCTGAGGACATGGGAGAAGTCTTGCTATTAGTAGTCATGTGAATTTGGTATTCGTTCAATATTTTGATGAGGTGTTATGTGAACGTCGACTACATAAAACTTCACCATTATTTGGGCCTAGAGGAAGGCCTTGGGAAGTAATAAGTAGATGATGGGTTGCTAGAGTGACAGAAGCTTAAACCCTAGTTTATGCGTTGCTTCGTAAGGGGCTGATTTGGATCCATATGTTTCATGCTATGGTTAGGTTTACCTTAATACTTTTGTTGTAGTTGCGGATGATTGCAATAGAGGTTAATCATAAGTGGGATGCTTGTCCAAGTAAGGGCAGCACCCAAGCACCGGTCCACCCACAGGTCAAATTATCAAAGTACCAAACGCGAATCATATGAACGTGATGAAAACTAGCTTGACGATAATTCCCATGTGTCCTCGGGAGCGCTTTTCTCTATATAAGAGTTTGTCCAGGCTTGTCCTTTGCTACAAAAAGGATTGGGCCACCTTGCTGCACTTTATTTACTTTTGTTACTTGTTGCTCGTTACCAATTATCTTATCACAAAACTATCGGTTACCTATAATTTCAGTGCTTGCAGAGAATACCTTGCTGAAAACCGCTTATCATTTCCTTCTGCTCCTCGTTGGGTTTGACATTCTTACTTATCGAAAGGACTACGATAGATCCCCTATACTTGTGGGTCGTCAAGACTCTTTTCTGGCGCCGTTGCCGAGGAGTGAAGCGCCTTTGGTAGGTGGAAATATGTAAGGAAGAATTTATATAGTGTGCTGAAATTTACTATCACTTGTTACTATGGAAAGTAATCCTCTGAGGGGCTTGTTCGGGGTATCTTCACCCCAACCAGTAGAGCAAAGAGTTGCTCCTCAACCAACTGAACCTACTGAAAATGAAGATGTCCACTTTGAAATTCCTTCGGGTATGTTAGAAAAACTGCTAGCTAATCCTTTTGCAGGAGACGGAATAAAGCATCCTGATGAGCACCTAATATATGTGGATGAAGTTTGTGGATTATTTAAGCTTGCAGGTATACCCGGTGATTTTATTAAGAAGAAGGTGTTCCCTTTATCTTTGAAGGGAGATGCATCGACATGGTATAGGCTATGTGATGATACGGAATCATGGAACTACAAACGATTGAAATTGGAATTTCATCAGAAATTTTATCCTATGCATCTTGTTCATCGTGATCGCAATTATATATATAATTTTTTGCCTCGCAAAGGAGAAAGCATGTCTCAAGCTTGGGGGAGGCTTAAATCAATGTTATATTCATGCCCCAATCATGAGCTCTCAAGAGAAATAATTATTCAGAATTTTTATGCTCGGCTTTCTGATAGCAATCGCACCATGCTTGATACTTCTTGTGCTGGTTCTTTTATGATGAAGACTATTGAATTCAAATGGGATTTATTGGATAGAATTAAACGCAACTCTGAAGATTGGGATCTCGATGAAGGTAAGGACTCAGGTATGACACCTAAGTTTGATTGTGTTAAATCTTTTATGGATACCGATGTTTTCTGTAAATTTAGCACTAAATATGGACTTGACAATGAGATAGTAGCTTCTTTCTGTGAATCTTTTGCTGCTTATATTGATCTCCCTAAAGAGAAGTGGTTTAAATATCATCCTCCCACAGAAGTAGAAGTAGCTGCACCTATTAAAGTTGAAGAAAAGACTGTCACTTATAATGATCCTATTGTTCCTACTTCTTATGTTGAGAAACCACCTTTCCCTGTTAGAATAAAGGATCATGCTAAAGCTTCAACTGTGGTTCGTAAAAGCAATATTAGAACTTATACACCTCCTGAGAAAATTAAAGTTGAACCTAATATTGCTATTGTTAAAGATCTCTTGTCTGATAATATTGATGGGCATGTTATTTATTTTTGTGATGAAACTGCTAGAATTGCCAAACCTTGTGCTAAAGATAAACATAGACCTGTGGTAGGCATGCCTGTTATTTCTGTTAAAATAGGAGATCAGTGTTATCATGGCTTATGTGATGGGTGCCAGTGCTAGTGCTATACCTCATGAAATTGCACCTGCTGAGATAGAAGGTATTGATGTTACCATCAAACTTGCTAATAGAGATACAATATCACCCATTGGAATTGTTAGAGATGTTGAAGTCTTGTGTGGGAAAACTAAATATCCTGCTGGTTTTCTTGTTCTTGGTTCCCCACAAGATAGCTTTTGTCCCATTATATTTGGTAGACCCTTCTTGAACACTGTTAATGCTAAGATAGACTGCAAAAAGGATGTTGTTACAATTGGTTTGGGTGATATGTCTCATGAGTTTAATTTCTCTAAATTTAGTAGACAACACCGTGAAGAGGAATTGCCTAGTAAGGATGAAATTATTGGTCTTGCTTCTATTGCCTTACCTCCTAGTGATCCTTTAGAACAATATTTGCTAGACCATGAAAATGATATGTTTATGAATGAAAGAAGGGAAATAGATGAAGTATTCTTTAAACAGGAACCCATCCTGAAACACAATTTGCCTGTTGAAATCCTAGGGGATCCTCCTCCACCCAAGGGTGATCACGTGTTTGTGTTTAAACCGTTACCTGATACTCTTAAATATGCTTATCTTGATGAGAAAAAGACATATCCTATTATTATTATTAGTGCTAACCTTTCAGAGCATGAAGAAGAGAGATTATTGAAAACTCTAAGGAAGCACCGTGCTGCTAT
Source organism: Aegilops tauschii subsp. strangulata (assembly GCF_002575655.3). NCBI lineage: Eukaryota > Viridiplantae > Streptophyta > Magnoliopsida > Poales > Poaceae > Aegilops > Aegilops tauschii. Next base: position 396,125,452 of record NC_053035.3, read on the forward strand.
TGGATATACTCTTGATGATCTTAAGGGCATCAGTCCCACTCTATGTCAACATAAAATAAATTTGGAGGAAGATGCCAAACCAGTTCGTGATCATCAACGACGGCTGAATCCTAAGATGAAGGAAGTGGTAAGAAAAGAAATACTAAAGCTCCTTGAGGCAGGTATAATTTATCCCGTCGCTGATAGTCAGTGGGTAAGTCCTCTCCATTGCGTTCCTAAGAAAGGAGGTATTACCGTCGTTCCTAATGATAAAGATGAATTGATTCCGCAAAGAATTATTACAGGTTATAGGATGGTAATTGATTTCTGCAAATTAAATAAAGCCACTAAAAAGGATCATTACCCCTTACCTTTTATCGATCAAATGCTAGAAAGATTATCCAAACATACACATTTTTGCTTTCTAGATGGTTATTCTGGTTTCTCTCAAATACTTGTGTCAGCCAATGATCAATCAAAGACCACTTTTACTTGCCCTTTCGGTACTTTTGCTTATAGACGTATGCCTTTTGGTTTATGTAATGCACCTGCTACCTTTCAAAGATGCATGATGGCTATATTCTCTAACTTTTGTGAAAAGATTTGTGAGGTTTTCATGGACGACTTCTCCGTCTATGGATCCTCTTTTGATGATTGCTTAAGCAACCTTGACCGAGTTTTGCAGAGATGTGAAGAAACTAATCTTGTCTTGAATTGGGAAAAGTGCCACTTTATGGTTAATGAAGGTATTGTCTTGGGGCATAAAGTTTCTGAAAGAGGTATTGAAGTTGATAAAGCCAAGGTTGATGCTATTCAAAAGATGCCATGTCCCAAGGACATCAAAGGTATAAGAAGTTTCCTTGGTCACGCCAGTTTTTATAGGAGGTTCATTAAGGACTTCTCAAAAATTTCTCGGCCTCTGACTAATTTATTACAAAAAGATATACCATTTGTCTTTGATGATGATTGTGTAGAAGCATTTGAAATACTTAAGAAAGCATTGATCTCTACACCTATTGTTCAGCCACCTGATTGGAATTTACCCTTTGAAATTATGTGTGATGCTAGTGATTATGCTATAGGTGCTGTTCTAGGGCAAAGAGTTGATAAGAAATTAAATGTTATTCAATATGCTAGTAAAACTCTAGACAATGCTCAAAGAAATTATGCCACTACTGAAAAAGAATTCTTAGCAGTCGTATTTGCTTGTGATAAGTTCAGACCTTATATTGTCGATTCTAAAGTAACTATTCACACTGATCATGCTGCTATTAAATACCTTATGGAAAAGAAAGATGCTAAACCTAGAATTATTAGATGGGTCCTCTTGCTACAAGAATTTGATTTGCATATTATTGATAGAAAGGGAGTTGAGAACCCCGTTGTACATAACTTGTCTAGGTTAGAAAATGTTCTTGATGACCCACTACCTATTGATGATAGCTTTCCTGATGAGCAATTAAATGTCATAAATGCTTCTCGTACTGCTCCATGGTATGCTGATTATGCTAATTACATCGTTGCTAAATTTATACCACCTGTTTCACATACCAGCAAAAGAAAAAAAAATTCTATGACTTGAGACATTACTTTTGGGATGACCCACATCTTCATAAAGAAGGAGTAGATCGTGTTATTAGACGTTGTGTACCTAAGCATGAACAGGAACAGATCCTACGCAAGTGTCACTCCAAGGCTTATGGAGGACACCACGCTGGAGATAGAACTGCACATAAGGTATTGCAATCCGGTTTTTATTGGCCTACTCTCTTCAAGGATGCCCGTAAGTTTGTCCTATCTTGTGATGAATGCCAAAGAATTGGTAATAGTAGTAGACGTCAAGAAATGCTTATGAACTATTCACTTGTTATTGAACCATTTGATGTTTGGGGCTTTGATTATATGGGACCTTTTCGTGCCTCTAATGGTTACACACATATTTTAGTTGTTGTTGATTACGTTACTAAGTGGGTAGAAGCTATTCCAACTAGTAGTGCTGATGATAACACTTCTATTAAAATGCTTAAAGAAGTTAATTTCCCGAGGTTTGGAGTCCCTAGATATTTAATGACTGATGGTGGTTCACATTTTATTCACGGTGCTTTTCGTAAAATGCTTGCTAAATATGATGTTAATCATAAAATTGCATCCCCTTATCACCAGCAGTCTAGTGGTCAAGTAGAATTGAGTAATAGAGAGCTCAAATTAATTTTGCAAAAGACTGTTAATAGATCTAGAAATAATTGGTCCAAGAAACTTGATGATGCATTATGGGCATATAGAACTGCATAGAAGAATCCTATGGGTATGTCTCCGTATAAAATGGTTTATGGAAAAGCTTGTCACTTACCTCTCGAACTAGAACATAAGGCATATTGGGCCATTAAAGAGCTCAACTATGATTTCAAACTTGCCGGTGAGAAGAGGTTATTTGACATTAGCTCACTTGATGAATGGAGAACCCAAGCCTATGAAAATACCAAGTTGTTTAAAGAAAAAGTTAAAAGATGGATGACAAAAGGATACAAAAGCGTGAGTTTAATGTAGGTGATTATGTATTGCTATACAACTCTCGTTTAAGATTTTCTGCAGGAAAACTTCTCTCTAAATGGGAAGGCCCTTACGTTATCGAGGAGGTCTATCATTCCGGTGCCATAAAAATCAACAACTTCGAAGGCACACACCCGAAGGTGGTGAACGGTCAAAGAATTAAACACTATATCTTAGGTAATCCCATAAACGTGGAAACCAATGTTATTGAAACCGTAACCCCGGAGGAATACATAAGGGACACTTTTCGGGACGTTTCAGACTCCTAAAAGGAATAGGTATGTGGTACGGTAAGTAAACCGACTCCAAAACAGTTTTTATGGCAATATTTCTCCGTTTTGGAATATTTAGAAAAATAGAAAAATAAGAAGCAGTCCAGGAAGGACACGAGGCCTCCACAAGGGTGGAGGGCGCGCCCCCTACCTCGTGGGCACCTCGTGTGCTCTCCGGACTCCGTTTTCTTGCACGATACATATTTTGGTCGGTAAAAATTCATTATATAATCTCCCGAAGGTTTTGACTCCTGTATCACGCAATTGTCCCCTGTTCTTGTTTCGAGCTGTTTTTTTGACAAATCTAGATTATCATGACGTCTCCAAGTGCCCCCAAGGACAAGTTCTTCGAGAAGGTCATCAATCTCTACCTCGCGGAGGTGCTGCAACACCCTCAAACCATTGAGATGCGTGATGGGTTGCTGCACATCCGCGATATTGAGGGACCACGGAGGACCGGAAGCGTGGAGACAAGGCTTGAAGCAATGGAGCAACAAGTTTTCAAGTGCCAGGAGATGGTGGAGCGTGGACTTGACTCCAATCACATAATGATCACAGAGTTCACCAACAACCACAAGCTGGATGCCAAGGACATTGGGGAGGCCATCTTCAAGCTCCACGAGAAAATCGGGCACCTCCAAGCCCAAATCTATGACCTGCAAAACCAAAACTGTGAGTATGAATATAGATTCCAAAGCATGAGTTTGGCTACAGATTTAAGGATCCCGGAGACTCGATCATCCTTCTATGATGGTGAGCCTATGCCTTGGAAGATGGACGACAGGCCTACATCATCCACAATCCCTTCACCAGCAAAGGAGACATAATCACATGGGTATGGGCACTCCCCTTGGCAACTGCCAAGCTTGGGGGAGGTGCCCCGGTATCGTATCACAACCACATCTCCTATCTTTACCGTTTTTCTTAGTTCGATCCTATTAGTAGTATCTTGATCTAGTAGAATAAAAGTTTTGGTATGATCTGGTTTTGAGTTTTGCTTTATGATCCCTCTATGTAATCGAGTCCGTGAGCTATATAATAAAGATTAGTGTTGAGTCAAGGGCTTGACTATCTTGCTATGATCTTTTGTGAATAATAGAAGAGAAAAGAATGAAAAGAAATAAAGAGATCATATTGATCTTATTGAGAGTAATGACTTCACATAGAAAGAGTATGATGATTAAAAGTTGTTGAGAGTTGACAAACATAGCTTTGGTCATCGTTGCAATTAATAGGAAATAATAAAGAAAGAGAGGTTTCACATATAAATATACTATCTTGGACATCTTTTATGATTGGGAGCACTCATTAAAATATGACATGCTAAAGAGTTGATGTTGGACAAGGAAGACAACGTAATGGGTTATGTTTTCTTATATCTGAGATAAAGTATATTGTCATGGATCATCCAACATGTTGAGCTTGCCTTTCCCCCTCATGCTAGCCAAATTCTTTGCACCAAGTAGAGATACTACTTGTGCTTCCAAATCCCCTTAAACCAGTTTTGCCATGAGAGTCCACCATATCTACCTATGGATTGAGTAAGATCCTTCAAGTAAGTTGTCATCGGTGCAAGCAATAAAAATTGCTCTCTAAATATGTATGATTGATTGGTGTGGAGGAAATAAGCTTTATACGATCTTGTGATGTGGAAGAAATAAAAGCGACAGACTGCATAATAAAGGTTCATATCACAAGTGGCAATATAAAGTGACGTTCTTTCGCATTAAGATTTTGTGCATCCAACCCTGAAAGCGCATGACAACCTCTGCTTCCCTCTGTGAAGGGCCTATCTGTTACTATTATCTTCTACCTTATGCAAGAGTCATGGTGATCTTCACCTTCCCTTTTTACATTTTATCCTTTGGCAAGCACAGGATGTTGGAAAGGTCCTGATACATATATCTAATTGGATGTGGGTTAGCATGAACTATTATTATTGACATTACCCCTGAGGTAAAAGGTTGGGAGGCGAAACTATAACTCCCTATCTTTCTCTGTGTCCGATTAAAACTCCGTAACCACAAGTATTGCGTGAGTGTTAGCAATTATGAAAGACTAAATGATAGTTGAGTATGTGGACTTGCTAGAAAGCTCTGACATAGACTCTTTCTGATGTTATGATAAATTGCAATTGCTTCAATGACTGAGATTATAGTTTGTTAGTTCTCAATAAAGTTTCTGATTCATACTTTGCATTGTGAATTGATTATTACTTGAGCATACAAAATCATATGACAATATCTATATATGTTTCTGTAATCATGATGCCCTCATGTCCGTATTTTATTTTATCGACACCTCTGCCTCTAAACATGTGGACATATTTATCGTTATCGGCTTTCGCTTGAGGACAAGCAAGGTCTAAGCTTGGGGGAGTTGATACGTCCATTTTGCATCATGCTTTTATCGATGTTTATTGCATTATGGGATGTTATTACACATTATGTCACAATACTTATGCCTATTCTCTCTTATTTTACAAGGTTTACATAAGGAGGGAGAATGCCGGTAGCTGGAAATCTGGGCTGGAAAAGGAGCAAATATTACAGACCTATTCCGCACAACTCCAAAAGTCCTGAAACTCCACGAAAGTTATTTTTGGAAATAATAAAAAATATTGAGCGGAAGAAGTACGTCAGGGGGGCCCACCTGGCCACGAGGGTGGGGGCGCGCCCTACCTCCCTGGGCGCGCCCCCTGCCTCGTGGGCCCCCTGTTGGCCCTCCGGTGGCCATCTTCTGCTATATGAAATCTTTCGTCCGAAGAAAAATCATAAGCAAGCTTTCGGGACAAGACTCCGCCGCCACGAGGCGGAACCTTGGCGGAACCAATCTAGGGCTCCGGCAGAGCTGTTATGCCGGGGACACATCCCTCCGGGAGGGGGAAATCATCGCCACCGTCATCACCAACGCTCCTCTCATCAGGAGAGGGCAATCTCCATCAACATCTTCACCAGCACCATCTCCTCTCAAACCCTAGTTCATCTCTTGTATCCAATTCTTGTCTCCAAGTCTGGGATTGGTACCTGTAGGTTGCTAGTAGTGTTGATTACTCCTTGTAGTTGATGCTAGCTGGTTTATTTGGTGGAAGATCATATGTTCAGATCCTATATGCATATCAATACCCCTCTGATTATGAACATGAATATGCTTTGTGAGTAGTTACGTTTGTTCCTGAGGACATGGGAGAAGTCTTGCTATTAGTAGTCATGTGACTTTGGTATTCGTTCGATATTTTGATGAGATGTATGTTGTCTATCCTCTAGTGGTGTTATGTGAACGTCGACTACATAACACTTCACCATTATTTGGGCCTAGAGGAAGGCATTGGGAAGTAATAAGAAGATGATGGGTTGCTAGAGTGACAGAAGCTTAAACCCTAGTTTATGCGTTGCTTCGTAAGGGGCTGATTTGGATCCATATGTTTCATGCTATGGTTAGGTTTACCTTAATACTTTTGTTGTAGTTGCGAATGCTTGCAATAGAGGTTAATCATAAGTGGGATGCTTGTCCAAGTAAGGGCAGCACCCAAGCACCGGTCCACCCACATATCAAATTATCAAAGTACCGAACGGGAATCTTATGAACGTGATGAAAACTAGCTTGACGATAATTCCCATGTGTCCCCGGGAGCGCTTTTCTCTATATAGGAGTTTGTCCATGCTTGTCCTTTGCTACAAAAAGGATTGGGCCACCTTGCTGCACTTTATTTACTATTGTTACTTCTTGCTCGTTACCAATTATCTTATCACAAAACTATCTGTTACCTATAATTTCAGTGCTTGCAGAAAATACCTTGCTGAAAACCGCTTATCATTTCCTTCTGCTCCTTGTTGGGTTCGACACTCTTACCTACCGAAAGGACTACGATAGATCCCCTATACTTGTGGGTCATCAGAGTCTCAACTGGATACATATTTATTTTGAATGGTTTAGCAGTCAGTTGGAGTAGCTCCAAGAAGAGTGTGACAGTAGCATCTACATGTGCATGTGACATAGAGATTTCCAAAGTACATACGGATATAAATGTGGTAGACCCATTTAGTAAACCTCTTCCAGAAGCAAAACATGATCAGCACCAGAACTCGATGGGTGTTAGATCCATAATTAACTATGTAAACTAGATTATTGACTCTAGTACAAGTGGGAGACTGTTGAAAATATGCCCTAGAGGCAAGACTAAAGATGTTATTACCACATTTCCTTGTTCATGATAAATTTTTATTGTCCATGATATAATTGTATTGACCGGAGGCTTAAATACATGTGTGGGTACATAAATGAATATCGTGTCCCTAGTGAGCCTCTACTAGAGTAGCTCATTGATTAAAGATGGTTAAGGTTTCCTAACCATAGACATGAGTTGTCATTTAATAACGGAATCACATCATTAGGAGAATGATGTGATGGACAGACCCAACCGTAAGCTTAGCATCTGGTCGTGTCACTAAGTTCAATTTGCCATAACGTTCTGTCGGGGATATACCCCGCGGTATGACCCGGCCGGAAGTATGACCCGGCCGGACATGGCGCTTCACCATGACCCGCCGGAGGACTGGCAACTCACCGGTCTGGCGGCTCACTATCAGACGACTCACGAGCCTGACGACTCATGAATGACCCCGACGGCGGGTGTCACGACCGGTTTTTCAATAAAGTAATTATTGAGAGACCAATCCCTTTTACGGACCAGCGAGGAAGAATTCCTTCTCACTGGTAGACAATATCTTGGTCACAGAAGAAAAATACCAGGAGTACTAAATATAATACAAGGTTGAGCAGAGACTGCCCAACAATTTATTACATGCACGCCGCTAAAACAAGACGGCGGATAGGGTGGCAAACTACTAACTCACGATAATAACGGTGGTGGAAATATCACCGCGAAGCGAGTGATGTGATTCCAGAAGACTACGGCTCATCGAGCGTCGGGGTGAGGCTCGAGAAGGCTTATTGCGGGTGGCGGAAGCGTAAACAATACAAGTGACCAAAATCCGGGATCGCGCAGGACTGACTGGGACTCCTCTAGGCATCGGACGCGCTATCAAACTCTTCATCCAAGAGATCGCCTTCGTCAACATCTGGCCAAATCAACAAGCCAGGTGAGTACTATGAAAGTACTCGCAAGACAGTTCGGACATAAGATATAACAAATGTAAACATGAAGCATATGAACAAGTTAACCGGTGCGATTAGACATAGCGGTAATAAATACTGGGTGCCAAGCGAGGGTCTGAATGACGCCTCGAGCGGAAACTGCAGAATAGTAATACTGGTGCCAAACGAGTGTCTGAAAGACTCCTCGAGCGGAAAATGCGGAATATTAATGCGGGTGCCAAACGAGTGTCTGAAAGACTCCTCGAGCGGAAAATGCGGAATAATAATGCCACAGTCGGGCGTCGGGGCGACACCACATAAAGGGCTTATAACAGAAAATAAAGACAGTGCATGCCGCAGTCGGACGTCTGAGCGACATCACATAAAGGGCTTATATTTAAGGTGAGAAACGAGTGCACGCCACAGTCGGACGTCTGCGCGACGTCTCATAAAGGGCTTATATCACAACTCATTAATACAATAGTTCGGGAACATAAATTATCACAAGCATGAGACCAATATAAAGTTAGTCCATCCACAGGAATAACAATAAATCTGAATTTACCACTGGAGCTTGTTTACCGGGGACAAGTTTTTCACACAGATAGATATGGATATAATACTTACACTGCTTGATTTTAGATTCGATGATTTGGAAAGAATTGACTCTGCAGAGTTTGTACTTAACCGCAGCCAACGGATTTCAGTAGTCATGGGGACTAGTTCCATCTACGGTGTTTTGGAAGAAACACGTCTAACCAGTACACACCCAATTCAACCATCCGAAGCCAGGGATCACCCTCGGCAACGTCCAAGAAAAACCTTGAGACGGGGAGGCTACAACCTCGCGTAGCATGGGATCAAATTTATATACGCGCGCTCTAAGGGGGTGCCCCCCCTCTCGGTCCCAACCGGAAACACCCATGCCCCCTGACCGGATGACTGGCTTTAATCCTGGGCGAAGGTACCATCATCCCGGCCTCTCTGTTTGGTGTGTACACGGAAAGAGGTTACCAACTTACTAAACCGCATCCTGGCAATGAGACATGTGGTAGCACGGAAAGGGGAAAGAACGGTAACGCGGCTCCAACCACGTTAACGTCGGAGAAAGTCGGATGATGCAAGGCTGGCATGCTACAACAGTACCACCTTGCTGCCCTTCATGTCACCACATGATTAGGCCATCTCTCATCAGAGATCATGGCAACTTTAGAACATGCGGGAAAAGATCGATAACATGGCTCCAACCACGTTAACGTCGAAGAAAGTCGGATGACGCAAGGCTGGTATGCTACAACAGTACCACCTTGCTGCCCTTCATGTCACCACATGATTAGGCCACCTCTCATCAGAGGTCATCGCAACTTTGGGACAACCGGGTCGTTGCCTTACAAGCAACAAGGTATTTACCGGCACTCATTTTCCACGCACAAACTTTCACGTGAACATGTAAAACACCTGTCATATCAAATGTTCAAAACATGCTTGCCTGGTTCGGAGAAGTCGGAGTCTAGCTCGGCGAAGTTCGCGGCTCCGTCACCTCTCTCGGGACCTACGGCAATCACGAAAAGGGTACTAACGTGAAAACCAACACATGCACAGAAACTTTTCCAAATATTTTTCAAATAAATCCCATAAAAAACTAGACAAAATTTGAAGATTGTCAGAAAAAGAATCACTCAAAAATACCTTTTTATTAAAAAGTTATAAAGGTTTCTGTCCAGGGACTTATCTGTAATGAGACAGAAAAGTTCCAGGGTTTTAACTGAGAAAACAGAAAACGCTTCGGCTGGGAATGCGCAAGCACAAAGGAGGAGACGTATTTTGCCCAAAGGCGCCAACAGAAAACGGTTCGCGAATAAAAGAACAGAGGCTGACATGCGGGGTCCACATGTTAGGATTGAAAAGCTCGCCGGCGCCCGAAGACTGCGGTGGACGCCGGCGTCGAACCACGGCGAGTTAGGAGAAACGGAGGGTACCAGGAGCTTCAGCGTCTTCTTCCGCGTCGGTGGGTGGTGGACTCGTCCAACGGGGAGCACCACGTCGATGGCGACACTATCTCCGGCGGACGGCGGCTCGGGTGAGGATGGGGAACTCCGGTGGAGGGCTGCAAGCTTCAAATTGAGGCGCGGGTCAGAACGAGGGATGCAAGGTGAAGCTACTGGCAAGAGAATGGAGGCGGAGGAGCACACACGGGGGCGAATCGGGCTGGATCCCGTGGCGGGTCGCGGCGGCCGGAGTCGAGGAAGGAGACCTCCTCGGGGCTCTTCCAGTGGCTAGGCGTGCTCTAGGGGGAGTGTAGGGATGGTGGGTGCTCGAGTTGAAGCTCGGGGCCTCTATTTATAGGCGGATCGACGGGGTGGCCGTGAACGGAGAATCTCCGGCGAGCGATTACGGCGGAGCAGTGGATTGGCAGGGGGTTTGAGCGGCCGGGCAGCATCAGTGGAGGTTACTGGATTCGTTTTGCAGCTAAACGGGGTCGGTCTTGGCGTAATGGCGTCGGTCCACGGTGAGGTGACCGCACGGGCTCAACGGCGGCAGAGAGCGCGCTCCGCGCCCTGCGGTTCACGACGAGAGCGGGAGCGCGTTCGGGGGAGTATAAAGCCACGCGGCGAGCTCCGGTGGTTTGGGCGGCGCTGGGTGGCGTCGTCGGCGCCGTGTCTCCTGCTGGCGTCCGCAAAGCCGCCGCCGGCGTCGGTCACGGGGCGGCGCACCTTCTGCTGCTCGTCGCCGACGCCCGCAAGGCGCCAGGCGTTCGTGCGGTGCAGGAACAAGGGGGCGGGGACGAGGAGCAAGGCGATGCGGTGGCACTGGCGAGATCGACGTCCTCCTCTCAAGAAAACGACAGCAGCCACTGACTGAATCTCTGAACTTTCTGAACATTGACAAAGACAGTGCACTGCAGGTGTTCGACAGAAGGTTTTGGCTATGAGGTAAATTTTTCTGGAGCTGTAACTTGGTGAGATGACCACTCAATGCACCCAGAGGCTGCCTGATTTTACTTGGAATTTTTGGAGAAGGTTTGGAATGAATTTCACCAAATTTGACAAATCTGGTCCAAACTTGCAGCAAGTGTAGTTTGAAAATTTTGAACTGGAGACCAGTGGATCTTCATGGTTCTAGGTAGAGGGTACAAAGGACCAGGGAGGAGAGTTGGTTTGGGGGCAAAAATCAAAACAGAAAATGGAGTTCCTTTGTAAATCTCCAAGTGGTAGAATAGAAGACAGAAATTTGTTTGAATATAATTTGAATGGAAATAATCACATGAGGAGGTTCAACTTGCTGGATTTGATGCAAATCATGATCCAGAGGTGAGGGAGGAGTTAGGAGAGAGGATTTGCACTAAGGCCATGGCAAGAAGGTATTGTTGAAAGTGGCAAAGGATTTTCCAAAAGCCATAGTGCAAATTCAAAAAGGTTTTCAAAAGTTATTTTCCCCAAAAGAAAAAAACATTTTGTCTTGAGTCCAAATGAAAGGCAAGAACTTCCAAGACCAAAGGCAGATCTTGGGTGAATCCAAATGAAACTTTTGCCCTAAGGAAAAATATTTGAGGGTGAGAGTTCTCTTAAAGGAAAAATTTAAATCACTCCCCTCAAGTCAAATAGAAATCTTTTTTGAAAAATCCAACTAAAAACTTGGGTGTCACAGCGGGTCAGATAGAAGACTAGGCCCAAGGCCCAGAAGGCCAGCTCATGTTATGGTGGGCTGGTTTAAAAGGAAAGGGATGACGAATATTTCCTTTACGCGGAAGCAAGACCCGGACTTGTATTCAACTTGTAAGAAAAGATAGACTAGCCCTAGTCCTACTAGGACTCCACATGTAACCCGCCCCTCTAACTTATATAAGGAGGGGCAGGGCACCCCAAAGAGGGACAGGCAACAAGAAATAATCTCTAGGGCTAAACACCGAGAGCCGGAGCCGGCGACTTTCCCATGATCATAATGAGACCTAGCCTCAAACAGCATGTAGGGTTGTTACCGGATGATGTTTCCCGGGGCCCGAAGCTGTCTAAACCCTTGTCTTGTGCATTGATCCGCCATGCGTCTCTCATCCCAATCAACCCCTCTCAAGCTACTACATAGATGCGCTGGCCTCACGACTAAGTCCTCACGCTGAGGACATCTGCCTTGACAATTCCACGACAGTTGGCGCCCACCGTGGGGCTTGCGCACGGTGGTGATGAGTTCTTGAAGGGATCTTTTACTGAGGATCGAGAGGCTCACGATCGACCGGATGAAGAAAGCCGGTCAGAAGAATCTACATCGACTCCGTGTTCAGTCATCGGAGATTAAATCAATCCTCATCTCAAAATCAAGGACAGAAGAAAAGTATGCAACGGCACACACGGCAACTCCTGTCGGTTTGATTTTCTCCACTGCAACGGCCAACGGGATCATCTAAAAAAACGCACGTGGCCGGTACAAGCGGCAACGGAGAACAGAAATCAGATTGGTTTGGATCTGATTCAGATTGAGAAAGAGAAGAAAAAAGTACAACAGCGACATCCACGCGCGAGGATCTGTGTGATCCAGCATGCAGGCAAGATGATGCCTGCCCTGTCCTTCCGTCCATGACGTCACCAAATGACAAAAAACTGCACACGGATCGACGCAAATTGCTCGTTTTAGTATTCATGCATGCAGGAGTTCCTCTGGTTTGACCGGTTCTAAGCATTGCTATCCATGTGAGGGCTATTGTCCCGGAGTACTAGTTGTTCCACAGCCGGCCCCGATGCTGGAAAGGATACGGATCCGGTTTTAAAAAAAGGAAATAAACCACGACCCGGAAGTTTGAGCGTGAAACTCGTTTTTACTGGTTTCCATCGGGCCGGTGGCCCCTGAGCCACAGCCGCTCTCCACGTTCGAGTCCGGGTCTGCCTCCACCTACGAGCCAGCCTGCCGCATCAAAACACCGGGTCATCTCTGTTGGTTCCCTCTGGGCTGCCCCCGTGACGAGCCGACCTGTGGACCAGTGAGCCTCGTGCCATTATCTGCTGCAGCCCCGCGACATGTCACCGACTGTTTCAGCCGGTGCAATATGCCTCCACAAGCCGCCGCGACCTCTACTGAGTCGCCGGGCAAGCCTCTGCTCCTCTTTCGGTCACAAAACATCAGGTGATATCCATCTAAGCCTATTTTTTAGCACATATTGTTTTTGTCAAAAAACAATCACTTTGGTATGTACACTTTTACGTGCAGGACAATGATTCATCATAAAGATGGTGTAATGCCGTATCCATGGAGTGTGCGGTAGCATCATCATCCAACGGTATCTGCGACCGCTTACTATTCAACAGGTGGGCGCAAGTCGCCTCCCCTGCGGTCCAGTCTACATCAACGCGCCAGCCGACTCAACCATGCGCGCCACTTTACAATGCCACGGATGACTTGCCCGTCCACCCTCGCGGCCGGCTCACACGTCTGCATCGGCTTACAATGTGACAGACAACTTACCCGTCCGCCCCCGCCGCCGACTCGGCATCCGCATGGCTTACCACTCCTGCGATTGACTCGCTCGACTGCACCGGCTTACAACGCTGCGGTCGGCTCATCTGCCTGCTCCCGCGGCCGACTCGGCCGTGATTGGTTTCAGCTTCACCGTGATGATCATCAACTCCGCGGTGGATAATTTCTGGCCTAACATATCAGGTGAAATCAATCCAGTAAATTTTTATATATTATATATTGTTTTCTTTAAAAAAGAGCAATTACTCTGGCTTGCGATGTTTTTTGATATAGGACAATTGTTCACTACATCAACACGACATGGTTGACTCGCTCATCCGTGCGGTTTACCGCGCCGGCGATTGACTCGCCCGACCGCACCGGCTTACAACGCCGTGGCCGTCTCTCGCGACCGCGCCGGCTTACAACGCCGTGGCCGTCTCTCGCGACCGCGCCGGCTTACATCGCCGTGGCCGTCTCTCGCGACCGCGCCGGCTTACAACGCCGTGGCCGTCTCTCGCGACCACGCCGACTTACAACGCCGAGGCCGTCTCTCGCGGCCTGGCCTACATCAACATACCAGGCCGCACTTGTCTGGATGAGTTGTTTATTGATTATGAGCAAGTCACTACTTGGTAAGCCCGGTTTTTCTTCCAACAAACTGGAGGCAAATTATCATATATTATCAGCCGTCGTCTGCACTGGACGGCTCAATGGGCATGCACACAAGTCGCCGCCACTATAGTTTCGTTAACTTCAAAACATCCAGTTGGAAGGAACCATTGGCTGAGTTGCCGACACGGCTCATATGGGATCATTTATAACCCGCCGCAGTCACTTCAACCTTCTGTGGATTCACATCGCGCTATCAATACCAATGATATACACCTTATGCCATGATCAATATGGAGAATCTCAAAGCCAACTCCTCGAGTCGACTTGAGACTCGGGGGCTACAACGATATGACTCGGCAGCATTGGTCGGTTTCAATGCATTCAAGAACTCCGGGTCATTGGAGGGAAAAGTAACCCGGTCCTGGAGGCTACCGCCATATTGGTAAAAAGTTTAAAGGCCATCAGAAAATTTCCGGCTTAAAAAGAAGGAGTCCGGTCTAAATCCGGCTGAAGAGACTTGACATCTCCCACAAGGCATTGAAGCTCTTAATATCCGGTTCAAGGTAAATTTGTCTATCGCAAAACTTTGAAACTCTCAATATCTGGTTTAAGACCTTCCGGTTCAAAAAGAATTTATCTCTTGCAAAGTTTGAGTTCTCAGGGAAAATTAAAGGGACCAAAGAGTCTGTTACAAAGCACTCAAACATAGGTACCCTACTTTAAGGACCATTGGGAGCTGATCGTATTCGAATTTTAGCTTAACCCTTTTGGTGTGACCCTGATCGTATTCGAATCAGAGTCGTTAAATATTCTCATGATCACTAGGGGGCTTCCTGTTCAAACATAGGTCGTATTCGAACCAAAGAGAACATAGCTGTCGATACCCTTTTGATCGGCACACTGCCGAGCTCATTGGGGATTTTCTTGGTCATATTTGAACCATAGCTCAACCCCCTTTGAGAACCGACGTGGATCGTATTCGAATCAGCGTCGTTAAACAACTCTCAAGGTCATTTGGGGGCTTCCTGTTCAAACATAGGTCCTATTCGAACCAAAGAGAACATAGCTGTTGGTACCCTCTTGATCGGCAACGCCAAAGCCACTGGGGGCTATATGATCGTATTCGAATCTTAGCTTAACCCCTTTGGGACGGTTTTCTGATCGTATTCGAATCAGAAGCCTCAAATTTTTTGAAGTCTCTTTTTGCAAACAATTTTTGGATTTTATTTGAAGCTCTTTTGATCATATCTAAAGTGTATATGAGTGGTTGCTATTTAACCCGGTTTGACTTTGGATGATAAGTCACCATCATATGACAGTCATAAACATTTGGAAGTCTTGATTTCTAAAGATTGGGTTATCACCCTTACTGCACAGGTCACATAAACCGGCAGTGAAAATTCAATATCACAGGTATAATATTATTATTATAGTTATGTTTCAAAGTTATGATTCATAACAGGCTTATCTGTGACTCCTTGTTACACATCAATGGTTATATGTGAGATATTATGACCCGCCCTGCGGTAAACCGCCAAGGGATCTTGTGATCTAATTATGTGCAGGATAAGACTACATTTGGGTGGTTACCCGCCCTGGTTTTTGACGTTAAGTCGCCAGGGCATATGTTGTTTAAACTCTGCAGGATTTACAGAGCTATGACTTACATGAATGATTAAATTCAAGCCCATCATCATAGATGGAAATTGGTGCCTCAATAGGATTATCAATTCTTGATTTTCTCAAAGGCTATAAGCCGCCCGGTTGTACAAATTCCGGCTTACAATGGAGGCGTATTAAATCGCCATCGGCCAAGAGCTGCCAGGTATTTAAACTCCGGATTGACTTATCAGCAGATGAGGTATTCAAACTCGCTTTGGCGCAATGACTATTATTTTATCAATGGATATGATTTATTCTACAATGGAAAGAATAGTCCCGAGTCGCTGCAGGCTTACGACCCGGCACTTGGGGGGCTACATTATTTAAATTGAGATTACATCAAATATGCAAGTCCCATGTCACTGCCAGCATGCACCATGGCACTTGGGGGCTAATGCAAAGTCATTTTTTGCTCAACTTATTAAAGACCCGACTCATCACATTCTAAATGAGCCGGCCCTTAGGGGCTACCAGTTGCTCCTGTCGAAAATTCAAGACAATTCTAGGATGACCCGGCTACACAACTGGATTTTATTTAAAGCCATGGTGATAAGTCCCGGCTTATTCATGCTGATTAAACCGGCCCTTGGGGGCTACAGGTAATATGGATATAAGGGAGAAATATCTTCAAATTCTCAGCTTTGAGTAAATCAGATTGACCTGGTGTCTGCAAAAATCATAAACCGGCGTCGGCGACAATTATGACTTGGCATAATCTATTTATAACCCGGCAATTTTGGTACTTATAAACCGGCAAGTTTTATATCTTTAAACCGGCTGAATATAAGTTGAAAATTTGAAGACCAATATTTTTGTCAAAGTCAGAGCATTGAAAGCCGACTCAAGTGGATTATCTCTTACAATATTTCTCAACAAGAGACCAATGTCAGCAAATTGACACTGAAGCTGGCCTGTTGACCCGGATTTTTCAAAGGAAGTATCTGGATTTTTTGCATTGTCAAAATTTAAACATATCTGCTAAAGAGGTTTGCTATGAGATTATGGATACATATCAAGAAGGAAGATGACAAGGACTCAAGGATGATCAAGTGCCGGCTTACAAAGAATATTTAACCCGGAACACAACCTGTCAAATTTGTTCTTGTGTTTATATTGCAGATTAGTTTAACATGGATAAATCCAAATTAAACTGGGGGCTAATGTCGGGGATATACCCCGCCGTATGACCCGGCCGGAAGTATGACCCGGCCGGACTTGGCGCTTCACCGTGACCCGCCGGAGGACTGGCAACTCACGGGTCTGGCGGCTCACTGTCAGACGACTCACGAGCCTGACGACTCAAGAATGACCCCGACGGCGGGTCAGATAGAAGACTAGGCCCAAGGCCCAGAAGGCCGGCTCATGTTATGGTGGGCTGGTTTAAAAGGAAAGGGATGACGAATATTTCCTTTACGCGGAAGCAAGACCCGGACTTGTATTCAACTTGTAAGAAAAGATAGACTAGCCCTAGTCCTACTAGGACTCCACATGTAACCCGCCCCTCTAACTTATATAAGGAGGGGCAGGGCACCCCAAAGAGGGACAGGCAACAAGAAATAATCTCTAGGGCTAAACACCGAGAGCCGGAGCCGGCAACTTTCCCATGATCATAATGAGACCTAGCCTCAAACAGCATGTAGGGTCGTTACCGGATGATGTTTCCCGGGGCCCGAAGCTGTCTAAACCCTTGTCTTGTGCGTTGATCCGCCCTGCGTCTCTCATCCCAATCAACCCCTCTCAAGCTACTACATAGATGCGCTGGCCTCACGACTAAGTCCTCACACTAAGGACATCTGCCGTGACAATTCCACGACACGTTCCTAATGTCAAGTATATGTTCCTTAGACCATGAGGTCATGCCACTCCCGAATGCCGGGACAATACTGTTAGGTCACTTCTCTCCTTTGTGTTTTGGATGATGATGAAAACTCTATCTTGGTCTAATCTTGTGCTAAGTGCTTCAGGTTCTCGGTGATTAGGCTGCATCGATTAGTCATTCTCTCTAGAAGGAGAAGATCGAAGACGGTGTTTGTCTACCTGTTTATATCTTTGGTCGTAGGAGACCCATACTATTAAGAGGGAATCCACATCGGAAGGAGTTGGGTGAATCATTGCACGTACACATATTCCTCACCCACCTTTGCCTTTCGTTCCTTGCTTGACAGAGGTTCCTATTTTCCATATTGTTGCTGTGATCTTTCCTCTTAGCGGTTGTACCGCTCTTCTAGGCGGTTGCACCACTGGAGCAGTTGCACCAGCCCAACCACCATCCCAGGGGTGATACCCTGGGATTGAACATCCCAGTACATGAACAAGCAGTTGTACTGCTGCCCCCAGGCGGTGGTACCGCCACCATGCTTTAAACTGTCTGTGTGTGTCATTGGCGGTTATACCGGCCAGGTACCGCTCAACAACCGGACAGGCTTCTGTTTTGATGCGGTACTCGGGCGGTGGTGGCCCGATTGTTCCGGTCGTGCTCTCCACACCGGTACCACCAGTGCCCTAAGCGGTTCTACCACTTAGGACTTAGCCACCCAGGGTAACAGGGCCAGGCGGTTGCACCGGCGCACTACCGCTCGATCACCGCTCACAGGGGTGACTCCCTTATGTTTCAAAGCGGTGGTTGAGTGGTGGCAGAGCGGTTGTTTCAGTTGTTCTTCATAACCGGTACTACCCCTTGTCTGTCCGGTTGTACCCCTGTCAGGTTTTCTGCAGTGTAACCATCAATCCTGGTTGTACCGGAGTAATGAGCGGTTGTACCGCTACAGTGCAATAACTGCGGTAACGGTTGGATTTTAGGGTTTCCTATATAAAGGAGGTTCTTCCACCTACCTCCTTCACCTCTTGCCTCTCTCTCTCCACCATTAATGTCCTTCAAGCTTTCATGCCCGATTTCTCTCTCTAGCCACTCAAACTTGTTGATCTGCTAGGCATTGAAGTAGGAGACCTAGATCTACACTTCCACCAAAGGATATTTGATTCCCCCATACTTTGTGTGTGGATTTTGTTACTCTTGGATGTTTGAGCACCCTAGACGGTTGAGGTCACCTCAGAGCCACATTCCATTGTGGTGAAGCTCTGTGGTTTCATTGGGAGCCTCCAATTCGGTTGTGGAGAGAGCCCCAACCTTGTTTGTAAAGGTTCGGTCGCCGCCTTCAAGGGCACCAATAGTGGAATCACGACATCTCGCATTGTGTGAGGGCGTGAGGAGAATACGGTGGCCCTAGTGGCTTCTTGGGGAGCATTGTGCCTCCACACCGCTCCAACGGAGACGTACTTCCTCTCAAAGAGAAGGAACTACGGTAACACACCCTCGTCTCCACTGGCTCCACTCTTGGTTATCTCTCACCTTTACTTGTGCAAGCTTGTATTGAGTTGTATCCCTTGCTTGCTTGTGTGCTTGTTGTTATTGCATCATATAGGTTGCCCACCTAGTTGCATATCTAGACAACCTACTTTGATGCAAAGTTTAATTTGGTAAAGAAAAGCTAAAAATTGTTAGTTGCCTATTCACCCGCCCCCCTCTAGTCAAGTATATCGATCCTTTCAATTGGTATCAGAGCCTCGTCTCTTTATTAAGGACTTTACCATCCGAAGAGTATGGTTGACACCGTAGACGGTGGGGAGGAGCACCCCGGTGTGATTTCGTCCTCGTCTACGACCGATGGGTGTCGGATCACGGTTTCCGGCAAAACCCTTAAGGTTCGAACTCTGGGGTGCGCGTGAAGTTCTTTCCCCCCTACTGATCCACGCCCTAGATTGCTTCGAAGATGAACTCACAACACAAGAGACACAAGATTTATACTGGTTTGGGCCACCGTTGTGGTGTAATACCCTATTCCAGTGTGGTGGTGGTGGATTGCCTCTTGGGCTGATGATGAATAGTACAAGGGGAAGAACAGCCTCCTGAGGTTGAGGTGTTCTTGTGCTTGGCGAACTTGTGTGTGTGGATTCACTCAGCTCGGGCTTGCTTGTGAGCTCCAAACTCGGTGCCCCCTACGGTGGTGGCTGGTTCAACTTATATAGGCCCTGGTCCTCTTCCCAAATATTGAGCGGGAAGGGAGCCAACAACGACCAATTTGAAGGGGGACAACTAGTACAGCTTATCTTGACGAAAGCGGTCTTCGCTTGCAAAAGGCTCTGGTGGTGACGCCGCCTTGGGCTCCCTGGTGACCTCCGTCTTGCTGTCCTGCTGGTCTTGGTCTCGTTGCACCGATATGGAAAACCTTTGCTTGACGCCTCGGTACTCTGCGCCTGCGCTTGCCTCCTTAGCACCAAAGGGGAAACAAGGACACTGCACGCTGGCGCCCGCCTGGTCTCGATCGTCATGGCTCACGTCACGAGAACCTCGTGGGGTTTGCCTTGCCTTGATCTCTCTGCCCCACGCGAGCCTGCTTGGCGAGGCCGCTCCTAAGGAGGTCTTTTGTCGCCCGCCTCGCGAGGCTTGGCCCCTCGCGAGGGTCTTGAATGCCTTGTTGATGAAGATGGGCCGTACGGGCCTGCTAGCAGAGCCACGCCGTGGGCCACAGGCAGGCAAGTCTGGGGACCCCCATTCCCAGAATGCCGACAGTAGCCCCCGGGCCCAAGGCGCGCTCGGGCTTGCACTACAAAAAAATACACTTCCGTGATGATACGTGTTTGTCACAGTAGGTCGCGTTTTTTGTCATGCATGTACATCCATGACGATTTTATGACAGAATCAAGATAGTCATACCTATGCTGTCGTAGAAGTGTTCCATGACATTACCAAAATTATCATCACGGAAGTGTGCACTTCCATGACGATAAATCGCGCGTCATAGAAGTGCTTTCGTCAAGGGTGACCGACACGTGGCATCCACCGTAACGAAACGCCGTTAAGCTATCGGGTCAGGTTTTGGATCCGATAACCCGTTAACAGCCCCGACCAATGGGGATTTTCCACGTGTAAAATCATCATTAGCTGGAGGAAACACGTGTCGGCTCATCGTTGGGACAGATGTCATCCACTCATTGGACAGAAGGTGCCTATGATACGTCGACACGTGGCACGACCCAACAGAGGCCCATTCCTGTGAAAAGGCCGGCCTATTTGACTTGGTCAAAAGGTGGCGGGCCGGCCCATGGAAAGCCTGTTAACGGCCTGTTCGCATATAGCCCATTTACAACCCACTAACCTAAGGCCCGTTACGCCCTATCCGAATTAGGCCCAGTAGCGTCATCTAGGCCATCCAATATGATTCCAGCCCGTTTTCACTTGTGGCCCATGTATGGCCCATGACGTCTTTCGGCCCATATGAGGCCCTATGTAACTCTTGGCCTATTAACGGCCCGTGGTGAAACTGGCCCGTAATGAACAGTGTATCACTTTACACCCATTAACGGCCCGTGGTGAAACTGGCCCGTAATGAACAGTGTATCACTTTATACCCATTAACGGCCCATTATTTCGTTGGGCCGTTTCCAGCCCATGTTATCTTTCGGCCTTCTCAGAGCCCATTTATTCTTGGGCTCATTTCCAGCATTCGTTTATTACGGCCCGTTACTGTCATTTTCTGCTTGTGGGCCAAATTCAGCCCGTGGTTACAGTCGGCCCGTTTGTGGTCCGTTAATACGTTGGGCCGTTTCCATAGCGTCATCAAATATGGCCTATTAACGATGGCCCGTTATGGTCGGCCCATGAACGGACGATTCCAACTCTAGCCCATTTACGGCCATAATGCGACCTGTTATTGGCCCATGTTTGGCCAATCGATCATACGACCCGTATAAGGCCCATTGATGATACGGCCCGTAGAAGGCCCATTGTTTCTACGGCCGTAGAAGGCCCATTGTTTCTACGGCCCGTAGAAGTCCTACTGTTTCTACGGCCCGTAGAAGGCCTACTGTTTCTACGGCCCGTAGAAGGCCCACTATTTCTACGGCCCGTAGGAGGCCCAGTGTCACTACAGTAAATATTAGCCCATGGTTATTGTGGCCTATTTTTAAAAAATAGGTTATTGCAGCCACTAGCAAACCGCGGAAAAAGAACTGCACTGACTACAAGCAAACAAATAAACAAGACAACAAGGAAATAAATAAGCAAGCAACTTATGCTAGGCTATCACGGCTAATACACATATTACATCCACTGGGCATCAAAGTTCGCCACCAGTTCAAATATAGGGAACAAAGCAGCATATAAATGCCGCAGCAAAACAAGTCCAGAACTGAAACCACTTCAGAAGAGTTCAAGAAACAATATCCTGGGTACCCATAATGCTGGCAAGATGCTTAGAAAGCTTATTAACTTTCTCTTGTTTGGCGCTTAAATCCTCCAGCGATTGCTGTTGCACAAGAAAGTACGCATCTGAATTCTGCAGGGACTTCCTTAGTCCTTCGGCTTCTTGCCGTAGCACAGCTGACTGATGCCTTTCAGCTTGTAGCTGAGACTGAAGAAGCCGAAGTGATTCAGGCAGCGAGTTCGAAGAGCTTGTGCCAGCGGTACTGGCCAGTATTTCGAACACTACATCAACGCAGGACTGTGGGGTTTTCTCACTGTCTACAAGATCGTTTTTATCACCTTTCTTGGAGACCAACAGGGTTGTCTCACTATCTTGAACCTTATCTGCGTTACTTTCTCTACCATTGCATAGTGGGGTGCTCTTCTCCAATATTCTGTTTGCATACTACAAGAGAAACAAGCAGACACATCATAGGTTTAGCTTGTAGTATACGAAACTCATTTTGGTAAACCGGTTCAGTAGTAAGGTGGATAGGATAGCAGCATGAAACAAACATATATCTATGTACTATGGTCACTGTATTGTCCATATCATTCTAGTTTATGTTCCCTAATCAAGATGAGACACAGTTCAACTCATATATTTTTAAGACACAGCGGCATAGACAGAATATAAGTGTGAGAAACTACACAGCATTGGCAGCACTTGTAATGTGCATCACATGAGAACATAATTGTTTATACAACTTAAACTGAAATCAACATAGAGCAAGAAGTTAGAACAGCAATCACTTAAAGAAATAGGTTTAAAACATACTTGTTGCGCCATTGGAGTTTCAATTGGATCCTTCAAATTCGAAAGTAGTTGGTATGAGTAAATACAGTGATGCAACAACAAAGGAGTATGGACCATAGCTACGGAATCTGACCTGAGAACAGCTGCTCTTCCGCTTTAAACGTGGAGTTTGGGTTAGCTGTGGTGGTCTTCGTGGTTTGGGCACTGCAGTAGCTTTACAAACTGCTCGTGTGGGGGTACTCTGTGGTGGACATGGTGCTTTGTCAACTATAAGTGGGTTACTATCCGCTGGGGTTGCGGTTAGATGGGTTGTAGCTGGTTCTCTGCCAAACGGTGTAAGTGTGCAATCTGGAAGAGTCTCGATTATGTGTGGTGGGGCTAGTTTGTGGGCCAGTACAACCATGGTTCTATCTACATCGACGGGTAGCACTGTCTTTTGTGAAGAACGGGTTTTTGCTCCCTTAGATACTGCCATCACCCCCTCCAATTCAAATGGCTGATAAACAAGAAAAGAAATTGAACGTACAGACATTGTATGATAGATAGATGTGGTAATTCACATATATGTTGTCTAACCAAACAGGACAGCATGACACAATTTCACATATATGATGCCTAACTAAACAGGATAGCATGACACAGCTTCAGATATATGATGGATAACTTAACAGGATATAATGGCATAATTCAACATATGATGAGTACCTAAACAGGATGACATGACAAAAACTATATGATGTCTTTCTAAAATAGGTTGGGATGAAATAATTCACATACATGTTGTCTAAGTATACAGGATGGCATGATATAATTGACATAATTGATTCATATACTAAGCAGCTGGCACTCGCATGTATGATCTCTAAACTAACCAGATAGAATTCAAGATTGTGCATATGATGTCTAAACTAAGCAATGCAAGACACCATATGCATCATATGAGAAATATAAACATTGCAACTTAGAGCATACACCTCAGGTGGGATATAGGACTGGTCATCTATCTCTGAATCCTCCTATGAGGAGCTCCCTGTAACCATCGAGATATATGCTTCAACAGGTACCATTGCCTGCTCTGAAGACCTTATTTTCACTCCAGATTTTTCCATAACCGGCTCAAATGTCCGATACACATGAAGAGTAGTTCAATATAGATAGATTGTCGACAAATGGAATACGTAATGAAAAAAGATGGCATGAGATAATTCACATATATGATGCCTGGCTCCATGGTGGTGCATAATTCACATATATGATAACTGGCTGAAAAACATGGCATTGCATAATTCACATATCTGATATAGAAAGCAAACAGGAGGCATTCACACAAAGCATGTCTAATCTAAGCAGATGGCATGGCAATGCAAGACACCATATGCATGATATGAGCAATATAACCCAGCCAAGTTAGAGCATGCACCTCGGGGGGGGGGGAATACGACTGGTCATCTCTCTCTGAATCCTCCTCCGAGGAGCTATCTGTAACCAGCAAGAAATCTGCATCGACAGGTAGCACTGACTACTCAGAAGACCTTGTTTTCACTCCAGATTTTCCCATGACCGACTCAAATGGCTGATGCACAGGAAGAGTAGATGAATGTATAAACATTGTTGACAAATGGAATACATTATGGAAAAAAATATGGCACAATACAATTCACATATACGATGACTGGCTAAACAGGATGGCATTGCATGATTCACGTATATGATGCCTGGCTAAAGAAGATGGCATTGCATAATTCCCATATACTCCCTCCGTTCCTAAATATTTGTCTTTTTAGAGATTTCAAATGGACTACCACATACGGATGTATATATACATATTTTAGAGTGTAGATTCACTCATTTTGTTCCGTATGTAGTCACTTGTTGAAATCTCAAAAAAGACAAATATTTAGGAATGGTGGGAGTATGATATAGAAACCAAATAGGTGGCATTCACACAAAGCAAATCTAAACTAAGCTGATGACATATAAGATGTATAATGTAAGCAATGCAAGGCGCCATATGCATGATATGACCAACATCAGCATGCCAGGTTAGAGCAAACATCTCAGGTGGTAAACATGCGTGGTCGGCTCCTTCTGAATCTCCATCTGAATAGTTATCTTCCTCTGGAATACAATCTGGAAATGCAGGAGGGGGGCCACTTCGCCCACCATGGAGCGGCGTCTGCATGACATTATATTCGCATGCAACGGTGTTCTCTTTTTCTCTACATGTTCAGTACGATTGTGTACAATATCTGACATGCATAATAAAAAAATAGTTAGATTTTGTAAGGCCTAAGGGGTGCATGCAAAAATCAAGACTGATGGTAGCAAACGAGTGGATGGATCCAAAACTAATGATAGAAGGTAGATTATAGCTTCAGTTTAAAAAGATAGAGAATGGATCATCTATTGTTTGTTGCCCACCCAACATGAACCACATAGAAGACCCCAGATGAACCAGATAGTAGACAAATACTATTCGTTGCTGGCTCGATATGAGACCCATGGGCAATTCAAAACTCAAGATTGAACGATAAAGTAGCAGGTAATAATAACCGATGTATAACATAAGCAAACACGAAAGACTGCGACCTCTCTTCCGGAACTGTGTAGTCCTCAGGTTCATCTGCTTAGTCGATGATGGTAATGCAGTTGGCGTGGCTGCCGGCAACGGGGAAGATGATCTGAGGCGGCGAAAGGAAGTCTGCAGGGGGGATCTCTGCTGCAGTGAATGCTTCTGTCGATGGTGCACCTCAGGTGGGGTGGATGACGGCACGGCAGGAGCAGGACATAACACACAGAGTTTTCTTTGACGCCTATCTGAAAATGAAGTAAATCTGTAAGGGCTCCTTAGAATTGGAGGATTCTATAAACGCAGGGACAGGAAAAACACAGGAATAGGATAGGAATGCACGTGCAAAACAGAGCATTTGGAAACATAGGATTTCATTCAACCTGGGTGTTTGGCTCACATGAATTGGAAGAACAGAGGAATGGAGAAACAAAGTGATGCGACGAGTGTACAACCTCTTTGGCATAGCCTTGTGGACCTCAGCATCATTGGGTTGGACGTGGAGGATGGTGATGATGCTGGTGTGACTGTCGGAGGCGGGGAAGAAGATCCGAGGCCTCTGGAAATGGCGCCGAGGGTACTGCTCCACTGTGATGGACGGTTCCGTCGTTGGAGCAGCTCCGCTAAGGTGTACAGCGACGAGGCTGAAGCATGACAAGACAGACAACGTTAATCTGAAGTGGGACCCTAATATCATCTGCAATAGATGATGTAAAATACATCACCAAAAAGTGCTAGATGTAAAACGCATCAGCCGCGCCACGGCCGCTCCGACAGATGCTGTAAGTACTGTTCACTCTGAACTTAACTGAAGAAAATGAACTTCACAGTCGAAACTGAATTTTACTGTCGAAACTGATTGAACTAGTAACAGAGCATTGCAATACATGTTTAGGGCTTTCGAGCACTAGTAGCAGAGAAGCAGTGATCTAAATCAGCAGATGCTCGAGCAGGGAACACACTAGCAGAGAGCAAGTCGTGTAGTAGCACCACGAGCGAGTGCTAAAGCAGCAACTCCTGTAGCTGCCGGAGGTCATGCAGCAGTAGCAGCAGCGCAAGCGAGAGCAAGAGCAGAGCAGGAGCACGAACGAAAGCAGGAGTAGTGCAGCAGCGCGACCGACAGCAAGAACAGAGCCGCAGCGCGAGCGAGAGCCAGAGCAGCTGCAGCTAGTGCCGTTGTGGAAGTCGCCGCCGAGGAAGCAATGACATGGGGGAGAGACGCCATGGATGATGTGGCCGGCGACGGCGCCGTCGATGGAGACACGCCATGTCTGCTCGGTATCGAGCACCGGCAGCCCGTGAGATCGAATAAAGGATAAAATGCAGCGGTGAGTGAAGAACCTCCTTGGTGGCGCCGAGTTGGCCTCGGCTTCATCGGAGGAATTGGTGAGGGTGCTGCGGTTCCGGTGGGGCAGGTCAAGACGGCGCTGTGGGGATTGAGGTGGCGCGATAGACGAGGCGAACGTCGGGGCAGCTCCTTGGAGGTGGAGGACGGGGCGGCTGATCCGGCGGGACGATGAGATCGACAATGGATCCTCCTCCGTTGCGGTGGATGAGGGACGGCGAGCTGTTGCGGTGGACGACGTAGTCGGGGAAGAGTCTCCGGCTGGGCGGCGGTCAGGAGGCCGACGGAGGAGCGTGGGGTTTTGCGGGTTTTGGCGGCCTCGGTGTACGAATGGGGGGGGGGGAGGGGGAGGGGGGAGCCAAGCTTAGGGACGTGTTTGTCCGAAATGTAGGGTAAGTTACCAGCGTACCCCCACCGGTTTTGACACCGCGACGTGGAGCTTCATTTCCGGCTGAGGGGTAGAAGGGGGATTTCGCGTGTCTGGGATGCGGGAGCGATTTCGGATGAGGAGGGAGTTCTCGCGCACGTCCAAATTTCGGGATAACAAGGCGCGACGCGGGTTGAAGAAGCGGGAGTTTCAAAGCAGGTGAGACAAAAGATACTCGAGCTTGAAAATTTTGAGATAACAAGGTGCGGATTCCTTGTTCGGCAGAACAAACTTAACGTGTAAAAAAAACAATTCATACAAGACACAAGAGAGTCATGTCCCCTTTTACTATATTGCTATAGATGCCATTGAAAAAACTACAAGAAAAATGAAAAAAAATCGGGAGAACAAGATTACCCTGCACAGTACCAAATCGATTCGCACTTCCCACAACAACAACAAAAAACAAATCAATTCCCACCAAAGAAAGAGTAATGCCCCTTTTTATATGATTACAGATGCCATGATCTTGAATTTCAATTTTTGAATCCACGTTATGTTGAATTTGAATATATTGTTAGGTGACCTTACGATTTATAATTGATGTAGTCGTACATTTTGATCTTCCATCATATATGAACATTTTACTCCACCATGTGAACATATATATTGTCGTCTACCATATGGACTAAATTTGAATCAATTTTCCTTATTTGAATACGATTGTTGTCAAGTTATACAATAATTTAAATATTATCTTGATAACAAAAAACATACATATAGCAGTAATCATATTTCACTATGAACTACATGTACCATATGCTCTCCAATTCAAATATTTGTATCCATTTTATGTTGAATTCAAATCATAGTACATTATTGGTCTAGGTAGCGAGATGTTTGGGATAATCTAAAACCTGTTTTCATACGTATAATTTTTGGCTGAATTGGGACAAGTTTTGGTATAAGCCTCTTGCAAAACCGGAGATTCTCTCAACAAGCCTCGTGGTTCCGAGAGGGAACATGTCACCTTTGTGTGCGAAACGATATACGCTGCCTCCCCCTGATTTTATTTACAGAGGCAACATAGAACTATATGAGTGCCCTGTTAAATTTTGGAATTATTTCGGGTTCATTTGGCATTTTTATACATTAATTGAGTTTTTGGACTTTTAATGTGCATAATCTAAATATGAATCGCATGCACATGCTCAAAGTGGGTTGAAAAATCACATGTGTGTCCTTGGTTAAATTTCTAGGTCCCATGGAAGAAATGAGAATGAAATTCAAACATCTGGGCGTCATGACTCGGCCGAGAACATCGAGAAACTTTGATTTTAAATTCATGTAAATCCAAAACTCGCCTGGAAATCATGAAACTTGGCATGGTGTCATGTCATGGTACTAACATGTTGTGGTAAAAAATTGGGCCGATTTGGAAGCTCGTGGTTCTAAGAGGGAACGTGCCACCTTTGAGTGTGAAACGATATACACTGCCCCCCCCCCCCTTGAGATTCTAAACAAAGGCAACATAGAACTACATTAGTGCCCTGTTAAATTTTGGAATTATTCCGGGTTCGTTTGTCGTTTTTTATACATTAATTGAGTTTCTGGTCATTTAATGTGCACAAGTCAAATTTGAACTACAAGCACATGCTCTCGTGCACCAAAGTTGGTTGAAAAATCACATTTGTGTCCTCGGGTGAATTTCTAGGTCCCATGCAAGAAATGAGAATAAAATTAAAACATCTAGGCATCGTGGCTCGGCCGAGAACATTGAGAAACTTGGTTTTAAAATTCT
Source organism: Aegilops tauschii subsp. strangulata (assembly GCF_002575655.3). NCBI lineage: Eukaryota > Viridiplantae > Streptophyta > Magnoliopsida > Poales > Poaceae > Aegilops > Aegilops tauschii. The sequence continues at coordinate 396,154,152 of NC_053035.3, forward strand.
TGTAAATCCAAAACACGTCTGAAAATCATGAAACTTGGCATTGATGTCATGTCATGGTACTACCATGTGTTGGTAAAAAAATTGGCCGAATAGGAACAGATTTTGGTATAAGCTTCTTGCAAACCGAAGCTTCTCTCAAGAAGGCTCGTGGTTCTGAGAGGGAACGTGCCACCTTTGAGTGCGAAACGATATACGTTGTCCCCCTTGAGTTTATTTACAAAGGCAACAGAGAACTACATGAGTGCCCTATTAAAATTTGGAATTATTCGGGCTTCGTTTGGCCTTATTTACACATTAATTGAGTTTTTGGTCATTTAATGTGCATAATACAAATTTGAACTACAAGCACATGCTCCCGTGCACCAAAGTTGGTTGAAAAATCACATTTGTGTCCTCGGGTGAATTTCTACTCCCTCCTTCCATCTATATCACTACAAAAAAAAGACACATCCGTGACATTTTGGGCCGAACGAAAAAAAATTCTATCATACATATGACACTTCTATGACGATAATTGTGACAAAACCCGGTATCATCATAGATGTGGTGGGCTCCTACTTCTATGACAAAAAATCATGACAGAAAATGGGCTTTACGTCCTGGGCGGGCCGGAGACGCAGCTGCATGACATTCTTTGGGCCGTCCATGACAGAAAAAACCGTGGTAGAAGCGAGGGGGAGGAAAATTTCGGGGAGTTCCCGGTTACGGTGGGAGGCCGAGCGATGCCCATTTCTCTCGTACACGTACGCGCGTGTGTGTGAGGCGTTGGATCTAACTGAACCCGAGCGAGGCGTTGGGCTCTAATTGAACCCGAGCGAGGCGTTGGGCTCTAACTGAACCCGAGCGATTGCACTGCATGCTACGCGTTACTGAACCCGAGCGAATGATCGATGGCTGTTAAGTGAACCCGATCGAGCGATTCCTTCGCTACTGCTGCTAACTGAAGCCGATCGATTGGATGAACAGTGAGCGTTGCGGTGGGGGGGGGGGTTGGATGAACAGTGAGCGGTGGCGTTGCCTCTGGATGAACAGGACCCCGTAGTGTGGTGGAGGGCTGGATGAACAGTAGACGATGGAGGGGTGCCCGTGGAGGGGTGGTTGAACAGGACCCCGTGGTGTGGAGGGCTGGATGAATAGTAGACGGTGGAGGGGTGCCCATGGAGGGGTAGTTGAACAGTAGCCGGTGGAGTAGCGCGCGGTGGAGGCTAGATGAACAGGAGCCCGTGGAGGCTGGAGGAGGTCGACGGTGGAGATGAACAGTATCCCGTGGAGTCCCGTTTTGTGGTACGCCACACCCCTCTCGATGAACAGGACCCCCGTTTCGACCGTAGGAGGTCCGTTTCATCCGTTTTGCGGTACGCCACACCCCTCCCGATCAACAGGACCGCCGTTTCGACCGTAGGAGGTCCGTTTCGTCCGTTTTGCGGTACGCCACACCCCTCCCGATCAACAGGACCCCCGTTTCGACCGTAGGAGGTCCGTTTCGTCCGTTTTGCGGTACGCCACACCCCTCCCGATCAACAGGACCCCCGTTTCGACCGTAGGAGGTCTGTTTCCTCCGTTTTGCGGTACGCCACACCCCTCCCGATCAACAGGGCCCCATTCCGAACGTAGGAGGTCCGTTTCCTCCGTTCTGCGGTACGCCAGGCCTCCTTTACATCGCTTGTTCCGTCCAAGCCCTCCCGATGAACACGACCACGCATTCCGTTCTGACCCAGCCGGTTGGCTCCCACGCGTTCCGTTACCTCCCGATGAACACGACACATTCCGTTGCCTCCCGATGAACACGACGCACTCCGTTGCCTCCCCATGAACACGACGCATTCCGTTGCCTCCCCATGAACACGACGCATTCCGTTGCCTCCCATGAACACGACGACAACGTTGTTTCTCCGTTCCGACCCAGCCATGTACACGAGCCCTGGCCGTACGTATGCGCGAGTAGGCGTTCGAGACCCTGCCCGTATGTACACATACGTGGCCGTATTTTCTTTATTGCACCTTGGCCGTTGTACGTACGTGTACATGCTACGTGCGCGCCTCTACTACGACATGTGCGCGCCTCTACATTGACCAGTATGTACGTACACGTTCGCGACCAGAATGACAACGCTATGTACGCTTCGACCAGGTGGGTCCCGACTGTCAGGCACTTCCTTGCCTGCGAAGATGTAGCTGGTGGGTCCCAGCAGTTAGGGGGGGCGAATCGTTTTGTTTTTTTTGCCCGGACGCACTTCCTTGCGTGCGAAGGTGTAGCTGCTGGGTCCCAGCAGTCAGGGGGGCGAATCGTTTTTTTTTGCCCGAACGCACTTCCTTGCGTGCGAAGGTGTAGCTGGTGGGTCCGAGCAGTCGGGGGGCGAATCGTTTTTTTTTCAGACGCACTTCCTTGCGTGCGAAGATGTAGCTGGTGGGTCCCAGCAGTCAGGGGGGCGAATCGTTTTTTTTTGGACGGACTTCCTTGCGTGCGAAGATGTAGCTCATGGGTCCCAGCAGTCAGAGGGCGAATCATTTTTTCGCGAAATACGGTGGCCCGTCCGGTGGGTCCCCGCTGTCAGGTGGAGGAATAATTATTTTGCGCGTAATAAGGAGGCACTTCCTTGCGGCTGCCATGGACCCAGCTGTCAGCCTCTCCACGTACAGTCCACGTCCGATGGAAGTCGTTCCTTCACCACGTTGACCATGCCGCGCCAAGAGCACCAGGGTGGTGGACGACGACAAGGCCTAGGAAGGGGACGACGCGGAGCCGGGGAAGATGCGGCAGTGGATGCACACGCGGAGAGGAGTACGAGGGTTCACTGGTTCGGCTGCGCTGCCGTCGCCGCAGAATAACAGGGGGTGTGGGAGAGTGGAGGGATGGCCTGGCCAGTGGTGGGAGTAGTAGGGGGCGGTGAGGCCTCCGCGGCAGCACAGCCGGCCACGGGAGGCAGGAGCAGGCGGCACGACCGGCGCTGCTTTGGGCGGCTGGAGCAAGAAGACCAGAGGTTGAAGAAGCACGACGGCCGTTCGATGGACATCGTACGGTCACTGCAGCTAGAATCGTTTATATTGACTAAGTTGACAAAGCCCTTGGTACGTCAACTTAGGAGGCCCACAGGTCAGCTTCTGAAACGGTGCGCCCCAGATGTCAGGGGGAGGAATCATTTTTTGGGCGGGTGAAGCTAGAATATCCGATATTGAAGAAGAAGCACAGCATCCATTGGATGGACATCCAACGGCCACTGCTGCTAGAACCGTGTGTTGACTATAAGTTGACAAAGCCTTGCATACGCGTCAACTCTGTTTTTTTAGGGGACGCGTCAACTTAGTAAGGCTAGAAGTGTGTGGTAGAGAACTTATAGCCCATTTGAGATTTGTAAGAATGTGTAGCCCATTTTTGAATTCTAATGGAATTTACTGCAGCCCATTTACAGTTTGTTAAAAGTACAGCCCGTTTCAACCAACCGTTCAAAACCGAATTCAATAAAATTTCCCACATTTTGATGGGATCCGAAATATTTTTATCCCGAAATTTCTAGTCAGATTAAATACAATTTCAATATAAATTTATATTACGTAAAAATCCAACAAAACATTGCGCTCGCAACAATTAATGAAATTAAAATTTTCAATATCCAAAAATAATATTTTATAAAGTAATCACGTGTTTGGTGCATTTTTTTATAGTTACTGCCCATTTTTTATATTTACATCCCATTTATTATTTCTTAAAGCCCATTTTCTTGTTAAGCCTAATGCATGCCTCCTAGGAAAGATTTGCAGCCCAGCGGGGCGGAGAATAAAAACTTGACCTTGCCTGGGTATTCCTAAAAAAAAGTATAGCGGGGCTAGCCATTTTCAGCTTGAAAAAAATTAATATCTGGGCTGGATATCTGGCCTGGGCTAGACGGGCCACAGCTCGCCCAGTTAATACCTGCAACGATATTTTCGTTGTTGTTCAGAGGAGAAAAATTAATATCTGGGCTAAACATCAAAAAACCCTGCAGTGCTCACACCACAAAAACACAAATACTGCTCGAGCTTCTTGGTCCCAACTGTCAGCCGCTTCTTGTGCAATTCTCTCGTTTATTGACTACTACATAGGTTGACAATGGTGTGGGACAGTGATGTCAGGAAACCAGAAGGAAGCAAAACAAATTATAGTTTATATATATATAATAAGGAGGCACTTGCGTACGTGAGGCTATGGACCTGGTGGGTCTCCATTGTCATCCTCTCCAAGTAAAGTCATCTCCTCGCCCGCGCGCGCTTTCCGCCCGAAACAGTCAGCGTCGCCCGCCCCGCTTCCCGGTGCAGGCGATTGCTCCGCCTTCAAACGACACAAGTGCCGTCCGTTCGTCCATCTGCCGCCCACATTAATGATACGCGGTTGCCGAGGCGGCTACTCCGGCGCCACACGTCTGTCATCCGCCCGCCCACCATTGCTATATAAACTGCTGCGCCGGCCATAGCCGCAGTCATCCGCATCCGTTCCCTTTCTCCTGTCCACACCACCACTGCCCACCATGGCTTCCTCGCGCTCCAGCGCTCTTCAGGACGGGCGAACGACGGACCACAAGGAGATGGTAGCCATTGCTGCCAACCGGCTGGCCGGCAGGCAGCCGGCAGGCAGCCGGAGGACGACGACGTCCCAATGGAGTACATGGTAGTCGACGATCCGGCGCCAACCCCCTCCTCCGCGCCGTCCTCGCCGGTGCATAGCACCATGACCATCGGCGAGGCCCGTGCCCAATATATGGACAGGGTGAGGCAGATGCGTGAGGAGCAGTTCCGGGAGGCACAGGCCGACGCCGCCTACAACCACCATCTCCTCCAGGAGCACCTGCAGGCGGAGGAGTAGATCGCCGCGGAGCAGGCGGAGCAGGAGGCACTACTCGACTCGTACCGCTCCGCCCGCAAGGGCCGCCTCGAGCTTTGGCGGTACCGCATGCGGGTGGCGGAGGCTGCGGTCGCCTACAAAGAGGCTAGCAAAGAGGGCGATGAAGCGGGCGAGGCGCTGTTTGGCGAGACCGAGGACGAGGCAGAGGACAATGCCGGCTCCGACGAGTCCCTGCTCCGCTGGCGTCGACGAGGCCCTAATCCGCCGAGGCCCCGCGGCGCCAACAACGAGGCAGAGGACACCGCCGGCTCCGCCAAGGCCCCGCCCCGCCAACAACGAGGCAGAGGACATCACCGGCTCAGCCGAGGCCCCACCCTGCTGGCAACGTGGGGGGGGATTTCCACCGCTCCGCTGAGGCGCCGCCCGCCGGCAACGAGACAGAGGACATCGCCGGCTCTGCCGAGGCCCCGCCCCGCTGCCAATGAGGCCGCGCCACACAGAAAACGAGGAAGAGTAGAACACGGTAGGTCGCCGCCGCTCGGGTCCAAGTAAGGCCACCGCTGCTACCCTCCGGTTGAAGGCAAGCTAGGCGGGTTGACCATTGACGGCCGGTTAGCTTCTTGGCGGTGATGTGGAGTCGAAGAGCTGCACTGGAGAAGAACGCTGCTTCTACTTAACTGCTGGTGCAGTTGGCTAACTGACATGTGGGCCCAATAGGCCACATGTCAGTTACGCAACTGCACCTGCAGTTAAGTCACTGAAGCTTCTGTTCGGCTCAGCGAGACACAGGTGGGTAGCTTCAGTTAATTAATTATACCTCCAGGGCACCCCTTTTTAGTTGAAGAATGTATGAAATGTAATGAAATCCGGCATGTTTATATGAAATCCAACCGTGTATGAATGAATTTATTTCGATTAGTTCGAATTCCTGTATCACTGGCATTGGATAAACATGCAAAACAATACCTACTAGCATTATTCCCAGGGTGATCACCTCGTTTGCAGCAATTTCACATGTACTCCCTCCGGTCCTTTCTAGTCGTGCATACAAGTTTTGTCCACAGTCAAAGTATCTCTACTTTGACCAATCTTATACAAAAAAGTATGCACTTTCACAATGTGCAAAGTAAAAAGGAACAGAAGGAGCACAAAGAGTTTGAGCAGCTTTTTAGCGTTTTTGTACATTGCAATCAAACACACAGGCCTGGCAATTCATAGAGAACATTCAAAACAATCGATGATTATGCATCTCAGCGACTCACATGTCAGAGGCAATATTTACTTCACAACTAAAGAATAAAGAAAAAGTTGATCGACGCTGCTGACAGCAAAGGGCGTCCCATTCGAAAATATCAAACGCATGTCTTGCTAAAATCAATGAGCAAAATTTGACAAGGTTGTCCCATTCCAAAATATCAAATGCCTACGATTGTGGAATGGGTAGGGTTTGCCATCAGTTCGGACATTGACATGGCACCTCGTGCTAAATAAACCAGCTGTTCTTTTTGTGCAGTTCCACCAAAATCAACCAAATTCGCGCGTAGCTTGTATGATTTTGCCCTTATATGTTGTAACGCCTTGAACTTATCGGCACCTCCTTTCTTGTGGTGGAAATGAATGATTCGATGTATTCATGAACATTTTGTGCAGTTCCCATTGAAATCAAGCTGAGCACCCCTGTTTGCACAAATACAAAAAAGTGATTAGTATAAAGCAAACTGTACTATGAATTGACAGTTTCAACAGGCACATACATGGTCCATGTAGAGCACACTTTTAGAAAAATGGAACTCATCAGAAAGAATCCTAGAACAACATTGTACTCGTGCATCACAGCAAAAAATGGAGATTTGTCTGTCCTTCTGAGCTGAAGTTAGTTTGGTCTTGTGGGGAGTAATGTAACCATCCTTCAACTGCTCCTTCTCATGAGAAGATAGACAGGGCTTCTTCATCCTGGCATAATCGGAACTAGTCACTTCACGTACTCCATATTCTTCTTCAGAGGAAGATGATCCTGTTGTGCAAAGACAGGAGGACCACTAAATGCTAGCATCCTTGTTTGCTCGAAAAAAGGAAAGGAAATATTTAAAACAACACAGATGAAGCACTTCTCAAGGACAATACCACTTTTTCATGATAGTATCTAAACAGTAGCACAACACCAATAGAGATGACTAAGCTCAATCATATGGATGAAATCAGTGGGCGAGTACCAACCTTTGTCAGGAGGCTTATTGTGTAGAGCATACAGATGAAGCACTTCTCCGGAACCATCTGTTGCTATCTACGGTGGTGGCCATGCTTACTATATACTCCTCGATTAGTTTAATGTTTCCAACATCTTCTTGTGCAGTTCCACTAAAATATATGGTATCTTCAAAGAAGATCCCTGTTTGCACAAGTAGAGATAATTACATATTACATTAAGAGTGGCATCAAATCAGTGGCAAAACAATTGCTCGTTCCAGCCATAGCAATAAATTAAGATGCAAGACTATATCATTACTTGTGTCATCACAGTTCCAGTGCTTCATTACAGCACCGGGAGTTTGATTTTATTTTTCTTCCGCTTGTTCTTCCCCTTCATCACTTGGTTCAATAACAGACAAGCTTCGCCTTCAATGTAAGATTTGGCATGTCAATTAGGGAGCACAAGTATAGTACTAAACTTAATTTTCTGATGAAAGTGGCAAAATACAGGCCAGCAGTTGTGAAATATCCTTATCTTACCTCAATGGGATATTATGGTGCACATACAGATTGGAAGTCTTGTCTCCATTTGTGCAGTTCACTAAAATCAAGCAACATTATCGTACAAGTAGCACAACATATGAAAGCACACTGCAGAATCATGTGAAAGAAGGCTAGTACTGACCTCTCATGATGCAGAATTCAAACAACTCACAAGAAGAAGATCTGAACCAAATTCGCCTTAACGGATAGGAAGTAAGATCCCCTCTTGTGCAGTTCCACTAAGATCAAGCAATCAAGCAACGTTGTCGGTGTGACATTTTGGTTTAACTGCACAAAACACTCTTAAAACAAAAGTGTTTTGTGCAGTGCAACAAAAGGTCACAATGGCAACGAGGTGAAGTAGATAACCCTGTTTACACAGAGGTGCAAAGGAAACAATTAGTGGTCAATAACGGTGGATGACACAGAAGCCAACAAAAAGAAGCATCTACCTTATCTAAATGGGAAAGAAAGCAAGACAGTAGCATTTCCCAAACGGTGGCATTGATGAATATTAACATAGAGATTATATTAACAATAAAATTCGTTAAACATGTAATTTGCTTTTAACTGTGGCATTGCATCAATTTTCCAGCGGCATTATTACAGGGTGTTTGTTTACAGGGACATTTTGGTGTAGGGACTAAAAAAACTCCGTGTCCGTCCCATCTAAACCAAACAGGAGGGACTTTTAGGGACTAAAAGTGGGCATTTGGGACTAAAGAAAGAAGACCCCGAGGGAGCCTTTTTTGGGACTTTTTCCAACAGTTGCCCCTGCCACGCATCGCACCTTGTCTCTATTAGTTTATTACTAGGGGTAACATGGTCTTTTAGTATGTCATTTAATAACCTCTAGTCCATGTTTAGTGCCTGGAACCAAGCAGGTAGGGACTAGGGAGTTTTTAACCAAACAGGGCCTTAGATTAACAACAGCTAATGAGTTGCACGGGACAGTGGACGCACCAGCACCATGTGCATCTACCGATCTACTGTGGTCATGCACAGTCTGTTGCAACAAAGAACAAAAAACCAAGGAGCATATTTGTGTTGGTCCCAATTTTGTTATCTTTAGACACCTTTCCCTATGTGAGCGCAGCAAATCTAGTCCTGCTCAAACTCTATAGCCTTGTCCCTTCCTTTCCTTTTTTAACTAGTACTTTCGCCCCTTCCTTTCCTCTTTGAACCACGTCCTAGATTTATGCGATACAACTTTCCCCACTACTTTCCCCCATTCCTTTCCTCTTTGAACCAAGTCCTAGATTCATGCTATACAACTTTCCCCCTTCATTTCCTCTTTGAACCACGTCCTAGATTCATGCTATATACAACTTTTCCCACTACTTTCCCCCACTCCTTTCCTCTTTGAACCACGTCCTAGATTCATGGTATACATGCAGCTAGAGCAATGCATGTGGAGTAAGTAAATTATACCTTAATGTTCTTGGGGCGTGGTTCGGTGGGCGACGGGACAACGGCGAAGAAGAATGGGTCGGAGGCCCTCCCGCGCCGCCGCTGGGTGGAAAGATAACAGCTGCGCCGGTAGTCCCTCGCCGACGGCGACAACGTGAAGCCTCCTTCCCTTCCCGGCAGACGGATCCTGCCGGCTTTTGAGCAGCAGTGAGGGGAGAGAGAGGCCAACGAAGTCTTGTTTAGATCTGGAGAGGGCGAGAGAGTGTGAAGAGAGCAACTACAAGCGCTGAGGCTCCAGCGGGAGAGGGCGAGAGAGTGTGAAGAGAGCAACTACAAGCGCTGAGGCTCCAGCATGTATATATATACTGGAGAGAGAGTGTGAAGCGTGCAAACCCTAGAAAACATTTTGACCAGTCAACGAATCCTATGCTCAAGTGTAGTTATCGAACCCGAGACCTCAAGTTTGATGAGTGAACAGGCTAACCAGCTACACAACCCTCCCGTTATGTTCAACGAGAGGGAAATAACCTTTTATACATTCCTGCATTCATGTGACAAGCATGCCGTGTTTTTGTGTGTGTGTGTGGGAGTCATTGGGATTTCAATCATAATCGTGTCATGTGGCTTTGGTGGTAAGACTATCCACAGTGGTGCAGAAATAATGCAGCCTTAGTCACCTTACCTCTCTCCACGTAGTACGCTGGGTCCCACCAGTCCGAGGGTGAAACAAACAAATTAATAAGAAAAATTAAAAGCGCTAGCGGTGTATCTTACCTCACACATCTCGCTACTGCTCGGGAACACTATCCAATTGATCCCTCTGTTCGCTCACGTACTATTTTAAGTGAATCCTTATTATAACATGCACACAAATTTTGGGCACTTGTATTCGACTTAAGTCAGTGTGCCACCATATCTCGTATACTTACTACTCCCTCCGTCTAGGTGTTATAAGTCACGTTAGAAGGTGCAACGGGACCAAGGTGCGTGCGTGTGCGTGTGTGTGTGTGTGTTTAACAGCATGTGTGTGTTAGAGAGAGCGACAGATCGACCTACTCCTACAGAGAGATGTTGTGTAGTGTACGATTTTAGCCGCGAGAGTCGGTGCATCCTCTCGTTTCCGGGCGTGTCCGGTAGGGACATGCGGACAGCTGCCACGCCCGCTCCTGACCAGCCTGGCCCACCCAAAGCCCCTATATCGCCCGCGCGCGCTTCCTGCCCGAAACGGTCAGCGCCGCTCCAAAGAATCGGTGCCGCATTCATGCACGGGCAGAGCAGGCGCGACCTCTCACTGGCGCAAGACTGATGGTTGCTTCGTCCGTCCAACTTACTGCTGGGTCTATGTGATTTGATGGCTCATTGGTCTTTATTACTGAGGTGGTAGGACTGCTGGATGTCCCACGCTTTCGGCGAAAGGAGGTACTACTACTAGATTACAATTTTCTCCATTCTTACAGCGGAGGCGTGCAAGAGCAGTGAAAACACGCAAGCTCAGTGATTACATGGCCCACCTCACACTATCACCGTGCGGTATATCTCTCTGCGCAAAATTATCGATTTCATAGAACTAAAAAAACTCTATAACCGCATGACAAATGTGGTAGCCAAACTAAATAAACTCCCATCATCATTTAGATCATCCCACGTAAGGAAAAAAGATCAGCCAACTCCTACTGCATAATGGGATTATATTTTTCTTTTTGACATGTTAATGGGACTTAAAAGCTCACTTACATGCATGCTACCGGTGCATGCTTGCATGCAGACATGTTGATGTGATTTAAAACCCACTCACATGCATGTGCCACGGTATTTCTGCATGCTTGCATGTGGCTTAGTGCGGAGCCTCTCGACGTCTAGATCAGACGCCTATTATGGACTGATTTACTTTATCTAACGGCTACATCAATTTTGATAATGTGGCTCAAGGAGAGGATAGAGAATTCCTAGTAGTGGGGGCTAGCTATTACTAGTAGATAAGTCTTTGTAGAGATTCCACTACATACGGAACAAAATGAATGAATCTACACTTAAAATGCATCTATATACATCCGCATGTGGTTCATGGTGAAATCTCTACAAAGACTTATATTTAGAAACGGAGGAAGTACTAGTATAGTACGTACTGTAATTTATCAGCGAGATAAATTTGTACAATGCTATGAAGCTTCCAGCTTCTGTTACATGTATCTTGCGTCCAAGGTTGCCCGTTGCAACATTTCATCAAATACAAAGGAGACTAACATGCATGCTATTGCATCTCAATGATTGACAGATCATAGCAAATATGTACTCCCTCCGTTCCAAAATAAGTGTCTCAACTTTGTGCAAACTTTAGTACAAAGTTGTACTACTACTAAAGTTGACACTTATTTTGGAACAGAGGCAGCTAAAGAAAAAAACGATCCTTGCAGTCCCTAGCCATTGAACCGTGAACCCTGACCAGGCTTCAATTTGCTGGCAACGTTCGAGCTTCCTAATAAATGAAGTTTGCAACCTTTTGACCATCGGATCATTTTGTGCAGTTTCACCAAAATCGAGATGAGCATCCCTGTGGCAAAGAAATTGAAGAAGCGTGATTAGAATAAGATTACTGGGACTAGTTGATGAGACATAAACTCATCACAAATACAGTATGTAGAAGCCAGTAGAGGTATGTGCGGGGCAAAGAAGTAGAGAAATATCCACAGGGAGTGATGTGGGCAGCTGGAGCAGTGGTGCAAGCTAGCTGTAAAGGGAGTTGTACCTGAGGGACATAGCTCAACCTTGAGGAGGGCGGCGGGAGGCGGCAACTTCCCACATCGCGGCAGTGAGCAAGGGACGAAGGCAACCTCACCGGCTTTGTGAGAGAGAATGGAGGGGACCCCTGATCGGGATGTGCCGACAGTGGGTTTTCGCCGTCGGCGGCGGCCACCGCATCTACACTAAGCATCCACCCCTTCCCCAAGCGTACGTGATCCGCCGGGATGTTAGAGATGTGGACACAATCGTTTTGTGCGAGAGAGTGTGAAGAGAGCAACCCCAGCAAGCAACGTGTAGGCTGGCCCGTCCTGACTATGTATATAGTGGAGCGGTTTCCTTTTCTCTCCATATGAACATATCATATTGTGTACGTGCCACTGAAGGAAAAAAACTTTATTTATAAATGACGCGGCAACTACTACTCGTTCTCCTATAACCTTGCGCTTGGCATCTCCAAAATATTAACCTTGCGATTGGCTCTTTGCCTCTTCGGGAAGTAAAGCAATAATGGTAGTGCAGTATATACCGTTCTGGCTATATGAGACCGAATGAATTGCTGCACGTCCACCACGTGGGCGAGGGTCGAGGGGCGAGGGAGAGTGCTACATACGGAGCAAAATGAGTGAATCTACACTCTAAAATATGTCTATATACATCAGTGTTTGGAGTATGTACTAGTAGTTCATATTGAAATCTACTAAAGGACATATATATTCCAAACAATATGATATAATCTCTATAACCAAGGTAGTAGGGATGAGGAGTAAACGGAGGGAGTAGTAAATTTTTCTCCTCGCCTGCGAGCCACCGCGCGCATGGGCGAGGGAGCGGGCGTAAGGCGGAGCAAGCTTCACCTCATCCTACGAGCCACCGCGCCCGTGGGCGGGGGAGACGGCGTACTAAGCAAGCTTCTCCTCGTTCTGCGAGTTGACGGGACACATCAAAAGTACTCCAGTGTATAGAGCCTCGCCTCTAAGGTAGGCCCCACATGGTTTGCCTCTTTTTTAACATAACACGTCAAGTCGCAATTTGTTTGTTCACCCGTGGTAGACGATCCTCCCTCCACCAAGTGGACAACCAGTACACGTGCCAAATTACCACGTGGGCTGCCTTTTTCGTACAGAAATGAGCTCCACCGTGTACCCGCGCGGGTGTGGTTGGGAAAGAGACGGGAGTACGTGCGCCGTGCATGCACCTCTTCTCTTCGTGCACGTCCCCCACCTACGTGGGTGTGTGTGAGAGATACAAACCGCGTTCGTGAGTGTTTTTTGTTTTGGGGTGGGGGTGGGGTGGGGGGTTGATTTCGTGAATTATTTGTGGGAATATGTGTCGATGACATCTCAAACAAAATTTTGCATGCAATGTGTGTGAAATGGAGGCCTATCCATATCATACATAGATGGTCGGGCAATCCACGAGAAGAGAGGGAGCGGTCATAGCTATCGATAGAGTCGAAGAGAGGATCAAGTGGGTGGGTGCGAGATCGATGAAGAGAGCCATCGAAATTGTGTGTGTGTGCAAGTCAAAGATATAGGGCGACTGGCCTACCGGAACATTAGAGGGCACATGTCAAGTTTGTGTGTGGCAGGGAGACATGACTAGAGCGCTCGATGTATCGGTGTGTGTGGGGGGGAGGGGGTGGGGGGAGGGGTAGGCAGAGGCCTAACTATAGAGGTAGAACGACTCGTATATGTGTTGAGAAGGAGAGACCCAGCTATGTCTTGAGGGAGATCGGTCGACATCCATACATAACTGAAGGATGGGAATATGATGGGACAGAGAGAGAGAGAGAGAGGGAGGGAGAGGGAGGGAGAGGGGTAGAGTGCTGGATGGGTGATGGAGTTGCTTCTCGAAGATGGTGGGAGAGGCCTACTAGACAAACTGAGGGGGAACTGCAATGTTATCAATAAGAGTGGGGATGTGTTTCTGTGTGTGCATGTGCGTGATAGATCTGTCGGGACGCATCCATGGATGATGAAGGGAAACCATGTGTTTGGTAAGCAAACCTAACTAGATCGGTAGATCAATTGTTGTTTGTCGGAGGAAGGGAGAGACACAACTAGTGAGGTAGATCGATTGACGTGTGGGTAAAAACGAGTTATAAGGACCTAGCTAGCTATATGTATAGCGAGAGATCGGTAGGTGTACGTCCATTTGTTAGAGGCAAATAAGGCCCAGCGAGACGGATAGACAGAGAGAATGGAGCTAGGAGGTGGTGCGAGAGGCCCAACTACTAGCTAGATAGGGGGAGGACTGTGCGGTTGTGAGATCGATGAAAAGAGGGGCGAGAGTTTACACGTGCGTCTGACCGTATGAGAGACACGAGGCAAGGACACATAAAGGAGGAGATTGAAGGTGTGTGTGTATGTTGTAGGCAGGCATCGCTGGAGAGGTTTATCGATCGGTGTGTGTCGGAAAGGAGTTGTGGAGACTCTGGGAGAACGACCTAAAGAAAAAAATGAATGTGCACGGTGGATAGAATGCCGAGGGAGGGGGAGGGCGAGGAGGGCGTGTGCATGCACGAGAGAAAGTTAGTGGTAGCTACAAAGGTTAGAGGATTGTGTGTGTGTAAGAGACTAACAAAGATCATAATTTGATATGAAAGCGGATTCATATATTTGAATAGGAGATCATAGTGTTTTAAACATTGCATGCATGAATATAGCGGTCATACACGTGTTGTGCACATGTTATACCATAATGTGATAATGCATGGCGTTTGCAACTCACAGCTAAATGCCGAACAATCTAAACCATACTATACATCAAACAATCTCACATTTTATTTGAATTTGTGATAATGTGTGGCGTTTGCAGCTTACAACTAAATATCGAACAATCTAAACAATACTATATATCGAACATTCTCACATTTTATTTGAATTTGTGGTAATGTGTGGTGTTTGCAACTCACATCTAAATACTTGCAGGCGTAGGGGGCGGGGCACCATACATAATGTGATAAACACATTATACATATGAGACATGGTTTAGATTATGAAGATCTAGCTAGAGCTAGAAATGCAATGTGATTTGAAATCAAAATAAAGTGGATTCAAAAAATCTAGTTCGAGTTCATATAGTACACATAGTTCATATGTAACTCGAGACTAATCATGTGGTGTGCTGTGAAGATAATACACAAATGATGGTTTAACTTGACAATAATGATGATTGTAGATCTTATTAAAACTGAGAAACGAATTCAAATGCTTTGACTTCACAACAATCATTACTGTAGATCTTATTCATATAGAGAAACGAATTCAAATTTACTTCATATTGAAGCGGTAGTATATACGTTTGGAATGCACTAAAACGTTCATTTGAGTAGTAGGTTGCATGCATTATACACGTAGCGAAATATTTTAATTGAACATAACATGAATTCAAAGTTTTGAATGACATTTGTAGTGCGCATTGATTTGGTACAGTACACGTTAGGCTTGTCCGGAAATTTCAACCCGTGCCTTGTTAGCCCGAAATATTTAAGATATATCTTTGTCTCGTTGTGCTCCGACAACTCCCTCCATCTCAACCCGCGCCTTGCTATTCTGAAATTACAACGCGCGCGAAAACTCCCACCTCCTGTGAAATCCAGACACGCAAAATGCCCGTGGTACCCCTGAACCGAAAGAACCGCCTCAAATCGGTGGGGGTACTTTTGTAACTTACCCCACATTTCGGACAAGCGCGTCTCTAGGCCATGGTTCCCCAATGCCATCCCATCCGCCCACCCATTCGTACACCGAGGCTGTGAAAACCCGCGACGAAACCCCACACCCTGCTCCGTCCGCCACCCAGCCCGAGCCTCTTCCCCGACGACGTCGTCCACAGCAACACCTCGACGTCCCTCATCCACCGTACCGGATGAGGATCCGTCGTCGATCTCATCGTCCCGCCGGTTCAGCCACCCCGTCCTCGACCTCCAAGGAGCTGCCCTGACGTTCCCCTCGTCTTTCGCGCCACCTCCATTCCCACACCGCCGTCTTCACCTGCACCACCGAAAGAGAATCATCATCACCGTTTCCTCGGATGAAGCTGCGGCCTAATCGACGCCACCAAAGAGGTTGTACACTAATCGCCGCATTTTCTTCTTGATTCGATCTCACGGTGCTGCCGACGCTCGGTCCCGAGCCGACACGGCGTGGCTCCATCCACGGCGGCGTCGCCGGCCACTTCCTCCACGGTGTCGCTCCCTCGGCAGCGACGTCCACATCAGTAGGAACTGCTGCTGCTTTAGCTCTCGCTCGCGCTGCTGCTCTGCTCTTGCTCTTGGTCCCCTGCCTGGTCTACTCTTGCTATTTCTCTTGCTCGCGCTGCTGCTCTCGCTCTTGCTCTTGCTTGCGATGCTGCTCCGATTTAGCTACACTTCAGCCGACTGAATCGACTTTTGGGTCAGTCGATTTTTAGGGGGTGGGGGGGGGGGCTCGCCGGGGTGAAGGAAGAACCAGCCGCAGCAGGGAGGGGGGCTCGCCGGAGAGGTACCCCACTATCTATCTTAGGGATCAGGATGGGGGCGGTGGTCGCCGGCGGTGGCGGTGCGTTGGCGGGGCGGTGGCGTGGGGATCGCCGGAGAAAAAGCTCGGCACGGGGGGGGGGGGGCTAGAGGGATGGCCGGGGCGGCGGCGGACCGGCGGTGGGGAGTGTTTTCGGGGCGGGCGGGGCGGCGGGTGGCAGTTGTTTGGCCTGTGGTGGCTGGCGGCTCAGAGGGGTGGAGGTTGAAGATGAACCGCAGGCCCTTGATTTCGTATCCAACGGCTGCAAAATCGACTGGCCAGAGATGAAAAAGTCAGTCGACCGACGTGTAGCCTCACCTTGCTAGTGCGTTCAGTTTCGACAGCAAAATTCAGTTTCGACAGCAAACTTCAGTTTCGACAGTTAAGTTCAGTTTCGACAGTTAAGTTCAGTTTTAACAGTTAAGTTCAGCTTCGATAGTTAAGTTCAGAGATGAGCGGCTGATGTATCTTACATCTAGCACTTTGTGGTTATGAATTTTACGTCATGTATTGGATATGCTATTAGAATTCCACTCAGGTTAACGTTGTTCATTGTCTCTCTTGTCCTGCTTCAGCCTCGCCGTCGTACAACTCACCGGAGCTGCTCCAACGACGAAACCCTCCATCACAGTGGAGCAGTGCCTCGGGCTCCATCTCCAGACGCCTAAGATCTTCTTCCCCTCCTCCGACAGCAAAGTCAGACGGAGCATCCTCACCGGCCAACCCAATCACGCTGAGATCGACATTGCTTCGCCAAAGAGGTTGTACACTTGTTGCATCTCTTTTTTACTCTACATGTTATATATATTGTCCACTGAGCACACGGATTTGTTCCTTTAGTGTCTCCTTGAAAGAAAAAACGTAGGAATTTTAATTTTCACTTGTCCTCCTTTTCAAATTCCTATTCATGAAGCACAAGACTAAGAGATAGTAGCATAATAGCATTATAACCGTACATTTTCTTGTCGTTTGACTTAATCTCACCATGCTTCTTTGCATCCTATGATCTTCCAATTGTTGTTAATCAAACACCCAGATTGGCAGAAATCCTGTGTTTTTAAATTCTCTGTTTTGCACGTGCATTCCTATCCTATTCCTGTCTATTTCCTATCCCTGCATTGTTGAAATCCTCCAATTCAAACGAGCCCTTACAGAATTACTTCTCTTACATATAGTTGTCAAAGAAAACCTTGCGTGGTTTGTCCCGCTCCTGCTGTGCCGTCATCCACCCCAGCTCAGCTGCTCCAACAACAGAAGGGTCCAGCACAGCAGGGATCCGGCCTCCAGACTATCTTTCGCCGCCTCAGATCTTCTTCCCCGCCGCTGGCAGCCATGAAAACTGCATTACCATCATCAACCGAGCAGATGACCTCGAGGACTACACAGGTCCGCAAGAGAGGTCGCACTCTTTCGTGTCTGCTTACGTTATGCATCACTTAATATTACATGCTACTTTATCGTCCTGTTCACCGATTAGACTCTGAGTCAGCTCCAAACTAATGGTCAAACTCGAGTTTTTAAATGGTTGTGGGGTACATATCGGGGCCGCTATCAATAGTATGTATCTACTATCTGGTTAATCTCCGGTGTCTACTATGAGTTTCATGTTGGGTGGGAAACAAAAAGTAAAGAAGCCATTATCTGTATTTTATAACTGAAGCCATTATCTGCCTGCTATTATTGGTTTTGGGTCTATCCACAGGTTGCTACCATCACTCTGGATTTCTGCATGCACTCCTTACATAATCTCACTATGTTTTATTCCTATGCATGACAGTTATTGTAAACAATGGAACTGAACATGTAGAGCAAAAGAGACGAGCCTTGCATGGCAATAAAATTTCATGCAGACGTCGCTCCATGGTAGGCGCAAAGGCAGCCCCCCCTCCACGCATTTCGGATTGTAATCGAGAGGAAGATATCTGTTCTGAGGGGGATTCAGAAGGAGAAGACAACTCCTATTTACCCCCCGAGGTCTTCGCTCTAACTTGGCATGCTGATGTTGGTTATATCATGCATATGGCGTCTTGCATTGCTTACTTTATACATCAAATATGTCATCTGCTTAGTTTAGACATCCTTTGTGTGAATGCCATCTGTTTAGTTTATTCATCGTTTATGTGAATTATGCAACGCCATCTTGTTTAGCCAGGCATCATATATGTGAATTTTGCAATGCCATCCTGCTTAGCCAGTCATCTTATATGTAAATTATATCAGGCCATCCTTTTTTTTTGTTACATATTACATTTGTCAACAATCTTAGTACATTCAACTACTCTTCGTGTGCATCAGCCATTTGACACGGTGATGGCAAATTCTGGAGTGAAAACAAGGTCTTCAGAGCAGACTATGCTATCTGACGAAGCGCATATCTTGCTGGTTACGGATAGCTCCTCAGAGGAGGATTCAGAGATAGATGACCAGTCCTATCCCCCCCCCGAGGTGGATGCTCTAACTTGGCAGGGTTATGTTGCTCATATCGTGCATATGGTGTCTCGCATTGCTATGTCATTTGATTAGTTTAGACATGCTTTGTGTGAATGCCACTGTTTAGTGTCTAATTACCATATATGTGAATTATGCATTGCCATCTTGTTGCAAGACATTATATATGTGAATTATACAATGCTATCTTGTTGCAAAGGCATTATATATGTGAATTATGCAATGCCATGCTGTTTAGCCAATCATCATGTATGTGAATTATATCATGCTATCATTTTTTTGTATTACGTGTTCCATTTGTCGACAACGTTTGTATATTCAACTACTCTTCATATGCATCAGCCATTTGAAGCGGTGATGGAAGTATCTGGAGTGAAAACAAGGTATTCAGAGCAGACAATGCTACCTGCTGAAGCAGACATCTTGCTGGTTACAGAGAGCTCCTCAGAGGAGGATTCAGAGACTGATGACCAGTCCTATTTCCCCCCTGAGGTCTATGCTCAAACTTGGCAGTGTTATATTACCCATGTCATGCATGTTGTCTTGCATTGCTTAGTTTTTACATCATATATGGATTGCCATCTGCTTACTTGCTTACTATATAAATCATATATTTCAATTATATCATGCCATCATGTTTACATAGTACATACACATCATCTATCTGAATTATGGCATGGCAACCCATTTAATAAAGACATCATATAGTTATATCATCTCATCCTGTTTAGTGTCTACAGTCATCATATTTTGAATTATGGCATTCTATCCGTGAATGTATGTGAATTATGGCATGCCAACCTATTTAATAAACACATTATCACTACTGGAATCAGCTAATTTGCCATCTGCCAGCTCTTTGCCGTCTGCTAGCTGACGGCAAAGAAGCTCTTTGCCATCAGCTACCCAAAAGCAGACGGCAAAGAAAGGGCAGACGGCAAAGAAGCTCTTTGCCGTTTGCCAGCTCTTTGCCGTCGGCCAGCGGACGGCAAAGAATCTTTGCCATCCGCTGGCGGACGGCAAAGAGTGAGGTGGCCCCCACCCCCCGCCCGTTTTTGAAAAACTTAACGGGCCACCTCTTTGCCGTCCGCTAGCAGACGGCAAAGAGGCAAAAAAGCGGACGGCAAAGGGGGGCGGACGGCAAAGAGCCTACTACCTAACGGCCCGTACCCCCCGCCCGTTACTCACTTCTTCCCTCTCCCTCGTCGTTTCTCTCCTCCCACGCCGCCGCCCGCCGCGCGCCGCCGCCGCCCCGTCGCCCCCGCCGCCCCGGCTCGCCGCCACCCCGGGGCCCCGTCGCCCTCACCGCCCCGGCCCCCCGCCGCCCCGCGCCCCACCGCCCGGGCCCGGCCCCCCGCCGCCCCAGGCCGCCTCCTCCACCGCCCCGCCCCCTCCTCCACCGCCCCGCCCCCTCCTCCACCGGCCTCCTCCACCCCCCAGGTGAGCCCCCCATTTTTCAGTTTTTTTTTCTTTTTTTTTCTTTTTTTTCCTTTTTAGTTTTAGTTTTAGTTTAGATTTAGTTTTAGTTGTAGTTTTAGGTTTAGTTTTAGGTTTAGGTTTAGTTGTAGGCTTAGTTTAGTTTGAGGAAAGAAGAAGAAGAAGAGAAAAAGAGGAGAGGAGGAGAAGAAGAAGAGGAAAAAGGAGAGGAAGAAGAAGAAGAGGAGGAGGAGAAGAAAAAAGAAGAAGAGGAAGAAGAAGAAGAGAAAAAGAGGAGAGGAGGAGAAGAAGAAGAGGAAAAAGGAAAGGAAGAAGAAGAAGAGGAGGAGGAGAAGAAAAAAGAAGAAGAGGAAGAAGAAGAAGAAAAAAGAGGAGAGGAGGAGAAGAAGAAGAGGAAAAAGGAAAGGAAGAAGAAGAAGAGGAGGAGGAGAAGAAAAAAGAAGAAGAGGAAGAAAAGGAAGAATAGGAAGAAGAAGAAAAGGAAAAAAGAGGAAAAAACCCCGACCCGACACGGCACCCCGACCCCGACCCGGCACCCCGACACGACACCCCGACCCCTAGACCCCGACCCCGACACCCCGACCCCGAGCCTGACCCGACACCCCGACCCCGACACCGACACGGCACCCCGACCCCGACCCCGACACCCCGACCCCGACACCCCGACCCCGAGCCTGACCCGACACCCCGACCCTGACACCGACACGACACCCCGACCCCGACCCGGCACCCCGACCCGACACCCCGACCCCGAGACCCCGACCCCGACACCGACACGACACCCCGACACCGACACCCTGACACCACACCCACCCTTACCCCGACACCGACACGGCACCCCGACCCCGACCCGGCACCCCGACCCGGCACCCCGACCCGACACCCCGACCCCGAGACGGCACCCCGACCCGACACCCCGACCCGGCACCCCGACCCGACACCCCGACCCCGAGACCCCGACCCCGAGCCTGACCCGACACCCCGACCCCGACACCGACACGGCACCCCGACCCCGACCCGGCACCCCGACAAGACACCCCGACCCCGAGCCTGACCCAACACCCCGACCCCGACACCGACACGGCACCCAGACCCCGACCCGGCACCCCGACCCCGAGACCCCGACCACGATACCCCGACCCCGACACCCCGACCCCGAGCCTGACCCGACACCCCGACCCCGACACCGACACGGCACACCGACCCTGACCCGGCACCCCGACCCGACACCCCGACCCCGAGACCCCGACCCCGACCCCGACACGGCACCCCGAGACCGACACGACACCCCGACCCCCGACACCTCCCGAAAAGGTGTTCTTTGGCCTTCCAGAAGCCGACGGGGTCATATATTTGTGAATTATTAGTTAGGTCATATATCTTTCGATTTTGTTATGAAAAACATCATATATAATTGTGTTGATCGGGTAGTTTTAAATGTGCAGTTGTTTCATCGCTGCGAGGTTTGGTGTTCGACGACCTCGCCGTGCGTTTGACGAGCTCTGCCCCTTCGTTCGTGGGTGAGCACAAATGACATGTCCTCCTCCCCCATTAATTATTTGATCTATTCCGATGAAACTTGATAGCTAGCTACATATGTGTCTTGAATCATCAGTATGCGTAACCAATATGTGTCTCCCGTTCGAAAGCGTCACAGTTATAAATATGCATGCATTTGCATATTTATAACCTTGATTCTTTCAAATTGTCCAATGCTATCCATGGACAGCCCGAGTATGTTTAGATTGGGTTCGTTTTCCCATATGCTTTGCTCCGGATCTGACGCATAAATTTCGTCAGTGCCTCCCCTGTTGTTCTCCGGGTACACATCCTCTCTGTTTATTGCAGAGACGTGTATCAGGAGAACAGCGGGGAGGTGCTGCCGAAATTTTGCGTAGGATCCGGAGCATAGCATGGGAAAATGAACCCAATCTAAACATACTCGGGTGGGATTAGGACCTATCATTACCTATTAGAGTGTAGGTTGCATGGACGTAATAAAATTGACAAAGTAGATCAACTGATGAATACATACATGGTGAATTATATATATATATATATATATATATATATTTGTTGTGTGTCTAGTAGCTCTGAAAGTCAAGATGAGTGATCGTGCGTGGATGTACACCGGTCACACTGGTCAGAACAAATGGAGCACTGAATGGTTCACAAAAACCAAGGGGTTTGTGCGAGCCGCATTTGCAAATGGCCAGAGGAAAACCTGGTGCCCCTGTTTATGGTGCGGCAATTGGGAAAAGAGGACAGAGGCTGAAATGGGCAAACACCTGCAGAAGAGTGGTTTTACGCCCGATTATACGGTGTGGACATTTCATGGTGAGTCTGCCCAACGTGACCGAGCTGAGGTGGATCGTCGTCGCACCGACGAGCATGGTACCGGGATGGAAAACATGGTGCAAGACTTTGATGATGCTCGGGATTCGGACGAGGAGATGGAGGAATCTGCAAAGGCCTTCAATGAAATGTTGGAGTCTTCAAAACGTCCGCTCCATGAGCACACTGAGCTTTGTCAGTTGGATGCCATCTCACAAGTAATGGCTCTGAAGGCTCAGTTCAACTTGGGCAGAGAATGCTACGATGCAATGATGACAGTATTTGGACGCTTTCTACCCAAAGGCCATGTAATGCCTGCAAACCTATACCAGTCGGACAAAATCCTCCGTGCACTGAAGATGCCCTATGATAAGATACATGCCTGTGAGAAAGGATGTGTCTTGTTTAGGCTTGACTATGCGGACTTGAACTATTGTCCCATTTGCAAGTCTTCCAGGTATGTTGTGGTAGACAACGGTATGGGTGAGAAGACACAGACCAAAATCCCCGTTAGTGTTCTTCGGTATATGCCAATCGTACCAAGACTTCAACGTCTTTTCATGGTCGAAGAGACGGCCAGACAGATGACATGGCACAAAACGGGCAAAAGAACCGAACTAGATGCAAATGGGAATCTGATGATTGTACACACATCGGATGGTGTTGCGTGGAAAAAGTTTGATGAATTACATGGTGACAAAGCGGCAGATCCGAGGCATCCTCGAGTCGGCATCAGCACGGATGGGTTCAGTGTGTTTGGTATGACGGCAGCCCAATACAGTTGTTGGCCCGTATTTGTCTTTCCACTCAATCTCCCCCCCGGACAGATTATGCAAAGAAAGAACATTTTCTTGACGTTTATAATTCCAGGGCCCAACTATCCGGGGAAAAATATGAATGTGTACATGAAACCGCTTAAGGACGAATTGCAAGAAGCCTGGGATAACGGGTTCAAGACATACGATGCCTATAGCAAACGGAACTTCATAATGCGTGTCTGGTACATGTACTCGACGCATGACTTGCCGGCGTATGCGCTATTCGTTGGCTGGTGTGTGCATGGAAGGTTCCCGTGCCCCACATGCAAGGGAGCTCTTGAGTTTCGTTGGCTTCAGGCCGGTCGCAAGTTTTCTTGCTTCGACATGCATAGAGAGTTCCTGAATCCTCGCCATAAGTTCAGGAAAGACAAGAAGAACTTCATCAGAGGTAGAGTTGTCAAAAACTCTGCACCACATGCATTGACAGGCCAACAGACCCTGGATCAGTTAAACGCTCTCGAGCCAGATCCCGAGCGTCCAGGGTACTTCAAGGGGTATAATTCTAAGCACGCCTGGACTCACAAAACATGCTTATGGGATCTGCCTTACTTCAAAGACCTCCTTTGCCCACACAACATCGACGTGATGCACACTGAGAAGAATATCGCCGAGGCACTTTTTGGTACATTGTTCGGCATAGATGGGAAGTCAAAGGATAATACTAAGGCTAGAGTCGATCTGGAGGCGCTATGTGATAGGCCGTTACAAAACATGAAAGAACCGAAAGGAAAGCAGAACTGGACGAAGCCAAAGGCATGGTTCAATCTTGGAAGGCCGGCTATGAGGGAAATTATCTTGTGGGTGAAAATGCAGTTGATGTTCCCCGATGGGTATGCAGCGAATCTACAGAGGGGAGCCAGTCTTGATAAATTGAAGATATTTGGTCTCAAGAGTCATGATTGGCACATATGGATTGAGCGGGTAATGCCGGTGATGTTGCGTGGCTTCATCCCTGAGGATGAATGGCTAGTACTGGCAGAACTCAGCTATTTCTTCCGTGTTCTTTGTGCGAAAGAACTATCGCCTGGCGTGCTAGAAGGAATGGAAGAGTTGGCGCCGGAGTTGATCTGCAAGTTAGAGAAGATCTTTCCACCGGGCTTCTTCAATCCAATGCAACATTTGATTTTGCATCTCCCGACCGAGGCAAGATTGGGGGGGCCCGTGAAAAATCATTGGTGCTACCCAACTGAGAGGATGCAGAAGATGCTTCGACAAAAATGTAAAAATAAACGTAGAATTGAAGCATCGATGGCTGAGGCATTCATCACTGAGGAGGCGGCAAACTTCGTGACAGCACACTACGAAGCCAAAAATCGTCATTTGCATAATCCGAAGCCTCGGTACAATGCTGACGACCCTAAAAAGGGTGGACCCAACCTCAGCCTATTCAAAGGGAATCTCGCACCAGCCAGTGTTTCAAATCCAGTATCTTTGGATAACGAACAATGGCGGACCATTTCGTTGTATATCTTCAACAACCTGATAGAAGTGCGGCCGTACATCGAGTAAGTTCTCGGTACATAGTTTCGCAACTTCTATTTCCTTTGAACTGCTCTTATTCCTGGATATTTCATACAGTCGATACGTCGCCTTATTCTCGTATGGAGCGGTGATCCAAAAGGATTCTGTCGAAGAGTATGAGCTTCTCGCAAAGCAAGGTGGCGGCTATCCCGGTTTCATCTCTTGGTTCAAACAAACGGTAATTTCTATTAGACTTGTAGGCTAATTTGTAGGCGGCTATCCCGATTTCATTCGCTAATTTGTGCGTAATGCAACAATCCTTTCATATTAAACTTGTAGGCTAATTCAGAGTCTATGGACGCCGAATTGAGACAAGTCGCTAATGGTTTTAACTATAAGGTCCGTTCATTTGACAAATACGACATCAACGGGTATCGCTTTCGTACCTATGGCAAAGAGCTATCTATGGCCGACCGAAAGTCTAAAAATTGTTGTGTATCTGCTATCGGCGAAGGAGGTACCGAGTATTATGGGAGAGTTGAAGCAATTTATGAACTTCTATTCTATGGTGAAAACCCACCGAATGTCGTAGTCTTCAAATGTTATTGGTTTCAGCCGAAGGAGACTAGAAGAACTCATGAACATATAGGGCTAGTTGAAATCAACCAAAGCACCCATTTAGATGTTCCTGATGTCTATATTACGGCTCAACAGGCGACCCAAGTATTCTATCTATCGTGGGCCTGCCAAACTAATCCAAATCTGAAAGGTTGGGATGTCGTTTATGAAGTGCCGCCACGTGCTAGACTATCTCCCCCAAAGGAAGAGGATTATGAACCTCACATTAACCCAGACACATATGAAGGAGAATTCTTCCAAGAGACACGTCTTTCCAAAAAGCGTTTCAAGAACCGCTATACTTCACCCCAAAACATTGAAGTAGACAGTGACAGTGAATCCGACATCACCCCAGAGCAGGAACAAGAAGAGCCGGAACAAGAAGAGGTTACTGCTGCGGATGACCTGTCATTGCTTGACCGATTACGTCAAGGTGGCCTTGCACATGTTGATGCCACTGAACCCTATGAGCCCGTCATTGATTATAGTGATGATGATGATTATGCATTTATTGATGATACTGATCGAGATTATTAGTAGTGTCAGGTATTAAATTTTTTAATGTTGTACTTGATGATGATACACTTAAGTGATACACATATTATTATTCATGTCGGTCTTTTTTTTATGTTGTACTAATTTCGTTTACTGTTTGTCATGGCAGGTGTTGAAAGATGGTGGGCGCTGGTCGGGAGCGCGCCAAGGCCCCTTCTTCCTCGGCGCGTGGTCTGAGGTCTTCGATTCCAGACGTACCTCTTCGCCGAGCGTTGCTGGACAGTATGTCCACACCGCCGGGCCCTTCTTCGTCCACCGCGGTGCCCAGCAGGGGACGAGGTAGGAAGAGAGGAGGTGGGGCACGTGGTCGCGGGAGAGGAGGTAGGGTGACTGCTAGGGCGCCTTCCTCGCCGCCACCCCCAGCTGTTTCACCCGAGCACGTGACTGCTAGGGTGGACTCGTCCGAGGAGGAGGCTACACGGACTCCGGTCCATGAGCCTCCGGTCCACGGGTCTTGGGCCCACGAGCCTCGGGTCGACTGGCCTTCGGCCCACGAGAGTTCGGCCCACGAGACCCCGGAGGAGCACACGTCCGGATGGGGTACCTGGCCGGATCAGCCCGAGGAGCCGAGTGGCCATGCTGATGATGGCGGGGAGCCGACTGATCTTGAGGAGGAGGGTGGCACCGTCTACCAGCGTGGTGCTACACGGCTCCCGTCCGTGCCGGCGACCCGCGAGCAGAGGTGGTTGATCTTCCCTGATGGGGAGAGGTACGTAAGTGCATTTAATATTTTTGTACCTTCTGCATTCACGTTTCTTCAAATAACTAATGTGTTGGCCTTGTCATGCTGTAGGGGTTGGGACCACCATCATAGTGTCCGCCGGCCCAACTCCGTCCTTGGAGTTCTTTGCCGGCAAAACTTCCCGGGGTTTTTCACGTTGCCTGGTGAGGGTCGGCTTCCAGAGCTTGGGTTGAGCTGGGAGCACTACGTGGCTGCCCCGGCCCCGCCGGATGTCATTATCGACGGTGTCGTGTGCGACACGAGGGCAGACATGGTGATCAGGACGTTCTGGGTAATTTCTCCTTTACACATTTCAAAATCTTCAACTAGCTAGTTATTAATTGTACTAATCAATATTGTCTCATTTGATTGCAGACATTCTACAGGTGTGAGGAGGGATACGAGGAGGACTGCGCAAATGTTATCCAGAACGTCTGCAAGCGCCTACTCCAGAACTTACGGCACGAGGCTCGGGTGCAGGCTGTTCGAGACTACTACGCCTTGCGTGGTATCAAGAAGACCAAGCCGGCGTGCCGCGATAAGTTCCTGAGTAAGGAGCAGTACATGAAGGTAATTCTTAAGGCCTTCTACTTAAGTTCCTTCATTTAGTAATTCTTAGCCGTAGCGCTCAAGTTTCTATTTGCTAACTTAGGCGCCTCCGAGATGGTGTGCGGATCGGATGGATTGTTGGGAGGTGTTGGTCGATGAGTGGTGCTCACAAGAATGGCTAGCCCTCCACAACTAGGCCAAGGACAAACGTGCCCAAATGGAAGGTGTGCCACACCATCAAGGCAGCTCCAACTTATATCAGTTCGGGCGCAACTGGGTATGTGGTTTGCTTCATGATTCATGCAATTCATTCATCATGCTAGCTTGAGCCCTTTAATTACTAATTTTCATTGTTTCTCTCTTTCAGGCACGCCACAATAAGGCGGATAAGGTGCCAGAGGTGTACGACCTGTATGCCATGGCCCACACTGGCTCTTACAAGAAAGTCAAGGCTTTCTCTCAGTCTGACCTCGATGATGCAAACAACTTCACCAACATCTCCTCCCACAACAAGCTTGTGAGATATAGAGATGAGGGGAAGGCGAGGAAAGGGGAGGACTTTAACCCGAGCCAGGGTCCCATTGATCCAGAGCTAGTGATGATATCTGGTGGCGGGAGGTCCCATGGCTCCATAGCCATTGGAGATGGACTTATCCGTTGTCCTAGCACTCTCCCGGAGATCAAGGCGCGCCAGTCGAGCTCCGCTCCTGAGATAAGGCCTCGTGAACGGCCAGTGCAACTCGCCATCAAGGTTAGTGATACGTACTCAGTTATCTTTCTCCATTACATTGTGTGCGCTTCCATCAATGATTACAAATGGTCATGTGAGTGGTGTTGCAGGCTGCTATACAGACTGAGAGAGATAGAACGGAGAAACTTCTGGCGGAGGCGGCGGAGAGGTAGCGGGAGATGGAGGAGAGGACGAGAAAGATGATGGAGGAGGAGAGGGCACGGAATGACATGCAGGCAAGGGCCATGTACGAGCTCCTTGTGGTAAGTTTCTTCTGCAGATTACTTGCTAGTCTTAACATTTGAGTCTCATTACTAACTAGTATGACTCTGTTCTGAAAACCAAATGTGCAGTCTGTGTGCAAGAAGTCCGGTCAGCCCGCTCCGCCGATGCCAGTGATTGTTCCTGGGAGCACGGTGAGTTTAGTTTGAATGGACATTACTTGGTAGTCTTAACATTTGAGTGTCGTAATGCTAACGAGACATTGGAAATGATCTTTGGTGCAGCTTAACTCCAGAAACGCATCACACGATCCTTCTCCAGGTAGCGGCACTAGCCACCCCGCTCCTACACCTCCCTGATCACGGTAAGTTTCTCTAGTGTTTTGCTTAACAAATGCATAAAGACCTAGACTTAGCTTTATTTCCTCCAATATGTTTACCATAATGACCTAGAGTTAGCTTATTTTCCTCCAAAATGACCCATTTTACCTAGGTTAGCTTATAAATGATGCAGTTCATCCAAGTTAGCTCAAAAATGACCCATTTTACCTACATTAGCTCCTAAATGATCCATTTTACCTACGTTAGCTTTAAAATGGCCGATTTCACCTAGGTTAACTCCAAAATGACCCATCTTACCTAGGTTATCTCATAAACGATCCATTTCAACTAATTTAGCTCATAAACGATCCATTTGACCTAAGTGAGCTAAAAAACGATCCATTTCACCTAAATTAGCTCTTAAATGATCCATTTCACCTAAGTTAGCTCAAAAAGATCCATTTCAACTAAATTAGCTCTAAAATGACCCATTTTACGTAGATGAGCTCCTAAATGATCCATTTTACCTACGTTAGCTTTAAAATGACCCATTTCACCTAGGTTAGCTCCAAAATGACCCATTTCACCTAGGTTAGCTCCAAAATGACCCATTTCACCTTACTTAGCTCAAAAATGATGCCCTTCACCTTAGTTAGCTCATAAACGACCCATTTCAACTAAGTTAGCTCATAAATGATCCATTTCAACTAAGTTAGCTCATAAACAACCCATTTCAACTTAGTTAGCTCATATATGATCCATTTCACCTAAGTTAGCTCATAAATGACATATACTTCTTGTTCTAGTCTTCTTCTTTATCTAGTCTTCTTCTTGTTCTAGTCACCTATTTCTAACTTTCTTATTTACCATTTTGCAGATTTCATTCACTTGATGGAAGCTAGCTTGCTATGATGGAGTGCTTGCTTTTCCTTTGATGAAACTTTGCATTGTATCTAGCTTGCTATCTTCATGACACTTTGCATTGTAATATATATATGGATGGAACAATGTGTATGGATGGAACTTCCTTATGTATGAACAATGTGTATGGATGAAACTGATGTGATATGTGATATGAAACTTATGTGCTAGATATGTGTTGGATATGTGCTGGATATGAAACTTATATATGTGATATGTGCTGCAAATTGTGGGATTTAATAAAAAACAGAAAAAACAGACAATATGCAGGCTCTTTGCCATCTGCCACCGACGGCAAAGAGCCTTTGCCGTCTGCCGCGGACGGCAAAGAAGCCACGTGGCAGCCAACTGTGCTTCCTGGGAGCTGACCCATTTGGTCAGCTTGCCTACAGTGGCAGACGGCAAAGACTTTGCCGTCCGTGGCAGACGGCAAAGAACCTGCACTTTGCCATCAGTGGCAGACGGCAAAGAACCTGCCATCTAGTGACGTGTAGATGACATCATAAGGCGGACGGCAAAGACCAAAGGCTCTTTGCCGTCTACGGCGGACGGCAAAGGTCTGCCGTTAGCCACTTAATGGACTGACAGCGCAATTATTGCCGTCCGCCCTCTTTGCCGTCCGCCGCAGACGGCAAAGAGCCTTTGCCGTCCGCCGCCAGGAAGCAGACGGCAAAGCAGCTGTTTACCGTAGCCTTCTTTGCCGGAGCCTTTTGCCGTCCGCGGCTGACGACAAAGGTCTTTGCCGTCCGCCTTTCGAGCCTTTGCCGTCCGCCATGGCAGACGGCAAAGTAGCTGTTTCCTGTAGTGTATATAGTTATGTCATGTCATCCTGTTTACATAGTCTCATATTTTGAACTATGTCTTTCCATCTTTTTTAGTTAGCCATCATAATGTGAAATTGTGTCATGCTATCCTGTTTAGTTAGCCATCATATATGTGAAATTGTGTCATGCTATCCTATTTGGTTAGACAACATAAATATGAATTATTTCATGCCCTCTTTTATTCCCCACTATCCATTGCACCTGTCTATCATACAATGTCTATACTTTCAATTACTTTTCTTGTTTATCAGCCATTTGAATTGGAGAGCATGATGGCAGTATCTAAGGGAGTAACAACACAGTCTTCAGAAAAGATAGTGCTACCAGTTGATGTAGATAGAACCACGTCTGTACTTGCCCAAGGACCAGATCCACCACACATAACCCAGACTCTCGCCGATTGTACCCCTACCCAGTTGGACAGAGAACCAGCTACACCCCTTCTAACCCCAACCCCGGCAGATAGTAACCCAGTTCCAGTTGACACAACACCGTCTCCACCACAGAGCACCCAAACACGAGCAGTTAGTAAGGGAACTGCAGTGCCCAAAGCACGAGGACCACCACTCCGAATCCCAACTCAACGCTTAAAGGAGAAGAAGATTTGTTCTCAGGTCAGGTTCTGTAGCTATGGTTCATACTCCTTTGCTCTTGCATTACTGTATTTACTCATACCAACTATTTTCAAATTTGAAGGATGGAATTGAAACTTCAATGGCGCAACAGGTATGTTTTAAACCTGTTTCTTTAACTGGTTTGCTGTTGTAACCTGCTCTATGTTGATTTCAGTTTCAATTGAATAAACAGTTATGTTCTCATGTCATGCACATTACAAGTGTTGTTATTGCTCTATAGTTACCCACACTTATATTCTGTCTATTCTGCTTTGTCTTGAACAAATATTATTTGAACTATGTCTCTATCTTGATTTGGCAACAAAAACTAGAATGATATAGACCATAAAGTGACCATGGTACATAGATATATGTTTGTTTCATGCTGTTATCCTGTCCATTTTACTACTGAACTCATTTACCAAAATGAGTTTCATAAACAACATGGTAAACATGTGATGTGTCTGCTTGTTTCTCTTTTAGAATGCGGACAAAATATTGGAGAACAGTACCGCGTTATCCAATGGTAAAGGAAGTAATGCAGATAAGGTTCAAGATAGTGAGACATCCCTGTTGGTCTCCAAGAAAGCTGGTAAAAACTATCTTGACGACAGTGAGGTAACCCAAAAGTCTTGTCTTTATGTAGTGTTCGAGTTGCTGGCCACTACTGCTGGCACAAGCTCTTCGAACTCGCTGCCGGAATCAGTTCGTCTTCTTGAGTCTCAACTTCAAGTTGAAAGACATCGATCAGATGTGCTGCGACGGGAAGCTGAAGGACTGAGGAAGTCCCTGCAGAATTCAGATGCATATTTTCTGGTGCAACAGCAAGCGCTGGAGGATTTAAGCGCCAAACAAGAGAAAGTTAATAAGCTTGCTAAGCATCTTGCCAGCATTATGGGTACCCAGTATATTGTTTCTTGAGATCTTCTGAAGTAGTTTCAGTTCTGGATTTGTTTTGCTGCGGCGTTTATTTGCGCTGGTCGCCAACTTTGACAACCAGTGTATATGATATGCTGCTTTGTTCCCTATATTTGCACTGGTGGCGAACTTTGATGTCCAGTGGATGTAATATGTGTAATAGCCGTGATAGCCTAGCATTAGTTGCTTGCTTATTTATTTCCTTGTTGTCTTGTTTATTTGTTTGCTTGTAGTCATTGCAGTTCTTTTTCCGCGGTTAGCTAGTGGCTGCAATAACCTATTTTTTAAAACTAGGCCACAATAACCATGGGCTAATATTTACTGTAGTGACACTGGGCCTCCTACTGGCCGTAGAAACAGTGGGCCTTCTATGGGCCGTAGAAACAATGGGCCTTCTACGGGCCATAGAAACAATGGGCCTTCTGCGGGCCGTATCATCAATGGGCCTTATACGGGCCGTATGATCGATGGGCCAAACATGGGCAAAACAAACCACATTATGGCCATAAACGGGCTAGAGGTGGAATCGTCCGTTCATGGGCCGACTATAACGGGCCATCGTTAATAGGCCGTATTTGGTGATGCTATGAAAATGGCCCAACAGACTAACGGTCCACAAACGAGCCGACTGTAACGACGGGCTGAATTTGGCCCACAAGCAGAAAATGACAGTAACGGGCCATAAGTAACCGAATGCTGCAAATGAGCCCAAGAATAAATGGGCCCTTAGAAGGCCGAATGTTAACTTGGGCTCGAAATGGCCCAACGGAATAACGGGCCGTTAATGGGTATAAATTGATACACTGTTCATTACGGGCCAGTTTCAAAATGGGCCGTTAATGGGTGTAAGGTAATACACTGTTCATTACGGGCCAGTTTCAGCACGGGCCGCTAATGGGCCAAGAGTTACAAAGGGCCTCATATGGGCCGAAAGACGTCATGGGCTATACATGGGACAGAAGTGAAAACGGGCTGGAATCATATTGGATGGCCCAGATGACGCTACTGGGCCTAATTCGGATAGGGCGTAACAGGCCTTGGGTTAGCGGGCTGTAAATGGGCTATATGCGAACAGGTCGTTAACAGGCTTTCCATGGGCCGGCCCGCCAGCTTTTGACCAAGTCAAACGGGTCGGCCTTTTCACAGGAATGGGCCACTGTTGGGCCGTGCCACGTGTCGACGTATCATAGGCGCCTTCTGTCCAGTGAGTGGATGACATCTGTCCCAACGATGAGCCGACACGTGTTTCCTCTAGCCAATGATGATTTTACACGTGGAAAATCCCCATTGGTCGGGGCTGTTAACGGGTTATCGGATCCAAAACCCGACCCGATAGCTTAACGGCGTTCCGTTACGGTGGATGCCACGTGTCGGTCACCCTTAACGAAAGCACTTCTGTGACGCACGATTTATCGTCATGGAAGTGGACACTTCCGTGATGATAATTTTGGTAATGTCATGGAACACTTCTACGACAGCACATGTATGACTCTTTATTCTGTCATAAATTTGTCATGGATGTACATGCATGACAAAAAACGCGACCTACTGTGACAAACACGTATCATCACGGAAGTGTATTTTTTTGTAGTGTACAGGTCCTAATCGTTTTTCGAGGCTAACTTTGACCAAACGTTAGAGCAATAATATATGACATGCAACTTACACAAAGCATACCTTCAAATTTGTATGTCAAAGGTGCTTCCAATAATATAATTTTCATAGTATACATCTCATGTGCTATTAATCTTGTCAATAGTCAAAGGCTGTCTTGAAAAACACATTAGGCCCTATATAGATGGAAGGAGGGAGTAGGTCCCATGCAAAAAATGAGAATAAAATTCAAACATCTGGGCATCGTGGCTCGGTCGAAAACATTGAGAAACTTGGTTTTAAAATCATGAAACTTGGCATGGTGTCATGTCATGGTAGTACCATGCCGTGGTAAAAAAAATGGCCGAATAGGAACAAATTTTGGTATAAGCTTCTTGCAAATCGGAGCTTCTCTCAAGAAGGCTCGTGGTTCTGGGAGGGAACGTGTCACCTTTGTGTGCATAATTCAAATTTGAAATACAAGCACATGTTCCAGTGCACCAAAGTTGGTTGAAAAATCACCTGTGTGTCCTCGAGTAAATTTCTAGGTTCCATGCAAGAAATGGGAATGAAATTCAAAATTCTGGGCGTCGTGGCTGGGTTGGAAACATTGAGAAACTTAGTTTTTTAATTCCTATAAATCCAAAACACGCATGAAAATAATGAAACTTGGTTTGGTGCCATGACATGGCACCAACATGCTGTGGTAAATTTGCAGTCCGATTTGCGAAGGCGCACACATTAACAATCAACAAAGTCATTTTGGAACAAGTGCTGTCACGTTACAATCGGAAACACAAGTATTATTGAAACCGTGGGCATTCTACTTACTAGTACCATTTACGTGCCGCCACGCATCCCCATTTTTTATTAGCTAGGAGGCGCCGTGCAGGGTAGCTATTTGAGTACGAGAGGCGTGCGATCAGACCCCTGCGCGTGCTTATCGGGAGGAGAGCCCTTTGACCTCCATCTGCCGTCCACCTCTCTCCCAAGGTCTCCATTAATGGCGCCCGAGCCTCTGTTTAATGGCGTGGCTATGTCTCACTCGACTGAGCTTTAAGAGAGAGAAAAAAGAAAATCTGAAAGCACGAATCTTGATGTAAGATCCGACGGACCTATATAGCATCTACTGCGACTTATAGCAAGACTGATGAATATATAAGGACGATTAATTATTTTTTGATCAAAGAAGGGCTTGCCCCTTCCGATTTTCATTACTGCAAACACCCACAATTCACAAGAAGTTCAGCACAACTCCGGCCTAACACGAAGGACTAAAAGCTACCAGATTGAAATCGCAACATCCCAAGAGGCCAACAAAGGCCAAACATCCACGCAAGAACCCAACATTTCACAACCGACGACACAATCCACATCCTAAACCGATTATTACATCAAAAGAAACCAGGAAACTGAAGGAAGCCCAGCAGCAACAAGAAGAACAGCAATGCCAGGGTCGCCACAGCAAGAGTTTTCTTCATTCCAGCCTCACAACATTGATCTTCCACAGAAAGATAAGGACGATTAATTGTCTTGCATAATTAGAAAGATAATTAAAAAAGCCACACGCGGCTACGCCCGAAATACACAAGGGCAAAAGAAGAAGGAAGACAAGGATCTGGCTCGCTGATCTCTACTTTATTGATGGGTTGCTGCAGGCCGCGGGAACTAGTCTCCGCGGCGAGCGGCGATGAGCTCTTTCGTGACCTCAAGACGCTGCTTGAGAACATCCACGGATTCCTCCACCAGCCTTTGGCGCTCGTTGCGGAGCATGTCATTCTCGTCCATAAGTTTCTTGACGATGACGCCGGTCCTCTTCAACAAGGCACTGGTCTCCTCCTGCTGGTCTGCACTTCGGACGATCTTCTCCCTCAGCAGGTCGCGCTCGGCCCGGAGCCTCTCATTGCCCTCCCTTAGTTGCCAGATGACGCCGGTAGCCTGTTCAAACGAGGCTTTCATGTCGTCCTCCAACCTCGCCCAGCCAGAGATCTGAACCATCTGGCTATGGACGATCGCATGCATGCGCCTGTAATAGTCGTCGCCTGCCCGCGAGAAATTTTCCCAGGCCGCCGCGGCGCGGGGGGACATCTCTGCTGCTTCCGCGGCACGGCCGGACTAGTCTGCTGCATCGACGGCGTGGCGGGACCTCCGTGCTGCTTTAGCGGCGCGGCGGGACCTCTGTGCTGCTACTTCCGCACGGCGGGACATGTCGGCTGCTCTCGCAGCGAGGTGGGACATCTCTCGTGCTTCCGCTTCCATGCTCGCCTCTCCCTGGTGGCAATCTCTCGACCCAGAACTCACGCTGGCCATGGCAGACGCAAGGGAAGGATGCTGAATGAGTTGTTTGTTTTTGTGGATGAGGAGTTGAGGAGGAATGTGCAGTCATCTTGGCATACTAGTATTTATAACCGAGTACTAATACGCTCCTAAGTGGGAAACCGTTTAGGTTGTGATCGGTGTGAACAGGTTTGCAATTCAATATAGCGTGGTACTAATACGCTCCTAAGTGGGAAACCGTTTAGGTTGTGATCAGTGTGAACAGGTTTGCAATTCAATATAGCGTGGAGTAATTTGGAATGTGACGAGACGCAAGCTCAAAATTTATTGACGGTTCTAGTTTCGAAGTGCGGCACTATTCCCGGATGGAGTACTTCTTTTTCTACTCCCTCCTTTCCGGTTTTATAGGGCTTATCTCAAAATTTTAGTTTTTCCATTTTATAAGGCTCAATTTGGTTGTTCCCCAACACATGTTCAGATTCCAAGGTGCATTAAATTATTGCATGCGAGTATTAAGAGAAAATTGACCAATGCATGTACTTTATGCATGCATGCATTGCAATTAATGCATTGATAAACATAATTTTTTGAGAAAAACAAGAGCATTAATTAGGTGCTTTTGCAAACTACAAAAAATATTCCACCACTCACCATCTTGGTTGGTGAGATTTTTGAATTAAGCCCTATAAACCGGAAAGGAGGGAGTACTGCTGTGTACGTGCAATAACTGGCACCGTCGTATACATATCTTACGGTTAATGGGGCGTTCGACAAGAATAGCCACGTGGCGAGCTCTAGGCTAGTCTTTTTTTCAGACGCATTAAACTTATCTCTCGCGACTTCTCGCACGCACCATCGTGCCACCCACAAAAACTTGTACTCTGAGTTTAGTATTACGTTATACAGGAAGAGAAGAGGTCCACGCACGCACTCGTCCTCTCACACACGCGTCTGTTTTTTCTCGAAAAGGAGGATGATGACCCCCGGCCTCTGCATCTGGGAGTCACACACGCATCTGTAGCTACGAATTGTAGTGTTCTCAACCATCCGATTGGCTCTATCATGGATGTACCTATATACTAAAACATGTCTAGATACATCTATATTTTGACAAATGGAAGGCATGTATTGTGGAACGGAGGGAGTGCTTGTCATCAAAATGGATAAAAAGGGACGTATCTAGAACTAAAATACGTCTACATACATCTCCTTTTATCCATTTTGATGACAAGTAGTACTTCTTACCCAAAGGAACTTTATATCCAACAGACACAAAATATCCGTTCGACTGTTGGAAATTACTGATCTGATGTCGAAGTAATTGCTGCATCGCCACCAAAACAAACCATTTCTTGAGCTAAAGTAGACCAAGGTAATCCCTATATTAGCATATTACTAAGATAAACAGAAGGCACTGTAGAAACATTTAGGACGTGAGCTTGTCAATCTGAATGTGGAGGGACACAAGCTTAGCCCCGGCCAGCAGCTTGGGCGGAACTGTCAAGAAGGTCAGCTCCTGCACGTCGACGTCGCCGAGATCCTTGCTTCTTGTCACCTCCATTTCCACCTTGACGGCGTCGGTCGTGCCTTTGGGCTCCCCCGGCAGGCCGTTCGCCCACAGCTTGGCCACGTAGTGCGGCAGTGGGGACGCCCCCGCTCTGATGTAGACGACCGATATGGCGATAGGCGCGCCGATGTCAAGCATGCCGCCGACCAAGAAAAACGCGCGGCGGTCCTCCTCCGCGAATAGCAAGAGCCGTGGCTCCGACAGTGGCACTTGGAGCTGGAGCACCTTGCCGTACTGGATCCTGTGCATGGGCATGGGATGCGCGGTGCTGATGTGGTGGTAGAGCGCCGGCGGCGGGCCTTCGTAGCCGCAGACGGGCACGGGGCATTTGCAGGGCGCGAGCGGACACACGCTCTGGTGATCGGCGAGCTTGTGGTAAGTGACGTAGAGCCCACAGCATTCGTGCGGGCACTCCATCCTCACCGATGAAAGGACGGAGTGAACCGCCGTGTTCCGCACATCGAAGCCACCGCCACGCTCGCACTTCTGGCACTGCCGCTGGTTCCCGGGGCGCTCGATGTGGCAGTCCGCATAGGCCAGGTGCCCTCCCTTGCACTGCAGAAATCAATCGAACGGCACATCAATCAAGAAACCTGCACCTTGCTCAATCAGCTGAACGGACGAGGTGTATTCGAACCTCATACACTGGAGGCGTCAAGGGGCGGAGGCACAAGGGGTAGTGGAGCACGGTGAGGTCCATCGAGACCTTAGAGAGCTCCATCGTCGGGTCCTGTTCGCTCTGCATGATCTCGCCCTCCTCGTGCACAACCATCTCTCGACTTGGGCCGGGGTATTAAAAGCTTTACCGTCACATATTTTATACTACTTCAAGGTGCATTAAATCAACACATGCAAGTATCAAAAGGAGAGTCATGGCATGCATGCATGCGTTGTAATTAATGCATCGGTAAACGCAAATTATTGAAATATATCAGTGCAGTGCTTTGATGTGTCGCGTCAACTCGTACATCAACGAGAAGTTTGATTATCCTCTCCCTCGCGGACTTAACTGCACCTGCCTTTGGCTGTATGACAGGTTGGCCACACACCTGTGGTGCCCACCTATCATACACGCAAAGGCAGGAGCGTCCCTCCCTCTCCCATGAGCGTGGTGGCTGGCAAGACTAGGAGAAGCTTTCGCTACACGCTCTCCCTCCCGCACGCGGTGGACATGCAGCAGTTCAATCGGTGTCAGATGGCCAGAAGCGTACTGTAGTACTCCTCCAGTGCAGTAGTACTCCATCATTCTTCGACTTCCCGAAGCCCGGACGGTCGTGTGGCAGTTTCATGTGTAGAGTAGTCTAGGATAGCGTGTACCGTGCCTGTAAGCTTAAAATCGTTAGGGTCGGCTCCATGCTATGTGGCCGTCTTGAAGTTTTAAAAAAAATTAAAATAGACTTCTGGCCCTACCTGACACCCTAGTGATTGTAGTTTGCACGCTCATCTGGTCAAGACAGGAATATATATTTTAATTTGTTTTTTTCGAAAAGGGGGACTCCCCGGCCTCTGCGTCAGAACGATGCATACGGCCACATATATTTTAATTTGTGGTGGGTAAATGTTAGAGGTTGCAGCAAATATATTGTACACTGCGGGTCTTTAAGCCAAGTTTAGAGGCAAGCATGTGCGGCCAGTGCTATGATGTGTCGCGTCAACTCGTACAACGAGGAGAAGCTTGATTTTACTACACGCCTTCTCCCTCACCCATGCGCGCGGTTGCTCGCAAACGAGGACAGGCTTTTGCTTAGTAGTACTTCTACAACAAGCTATCCGTCCCGCTCGCGGTGGACGGACATGCAGTAGTGGATTCGACACTGTAGAAGCAGTAGTAGTAACATCATTGTTCGTCTTCTCGAAGAGGCGAAGAGCCAAGCGCAAACCTAACGTTGCAGTTGCGAACATTGGAGCACGCATATAGCCAGGCTCTTGCATGAGACAAAATTGCTATGTGAGCCCACTATTGTACTAGTACGTACAACTACTTGCTAGTATAGCCCTGTAAACCAGAAAGGAGTATTTGCCCTTCTAGAGATTTCAACAAGTGACTAGACTACACCGAGACGGAGTACATATGGAGCAAAATGAGTGAATCTGCACCGTAAATAGATACGTACTAGTTCTATCGTTTTCCTCTCCGAGGTGCACAATATTGAGTATACTGACTAGTCTCTTTTGACACGCATTTACGTTTTTTTACACAGTACAGACGCAAGCGCTCATATACACGCGCATACACTCACCCCTATGAACGCACACACGCACGGCACTATCATCTTGAAATTTACGAAGTCACCATAGGCACCTCGTCGTCGACGGGTCCATAGGTGCTTGAATGCCAAGGAGGGAGAGGGTAGCGATTCCCGAGACGCTGAACGGTCAATGATACATCCTCAATTACATGCAGAGGGAATTAATTGGAGAAGCAGAATAGAGCCAGCACGATGTGAATGCAACAGAGTTTGGACTCTCATATAATAAAGGCGCCCCACCACTCCAATCCATCTACTCCCAAGTCTCTGCGCAACACTGCTCACTCCAATCCAAGACCAAGTGACCAGGAGCCACAAGCACCTATGGAGGCGATGGACTCGAGCGGCAGTCGGCTGTGCCAAATCATCCAAGGCGCCGGCCTGCAGCCCCGCACCGCGCAGCGTTTCCAGACGGTGCTGGCGACCGCAGGCATCATAGCCCTCGCCGACGTCGGCTTCGCCTCTCGCATGGACGACATGATGGTCAACTCCATCCGCAAGTTCACCGCCGTCAAGAAGCGCGCGGACGACCTTGCCGTACTGCTCCAGCCCGCGCACCCAGGCTCCTCATTGCCTGCCACCCTCATCGGCCTCCATGGTGACGAACTCTTTCAAGCCCTGGTGGCCCTGCAGGTGCCGGAGGTCGCGACAAAGAATGTGCACCTCGAGGCCACGCTCGCCGCGCAGCGCCTCACCATGCAAGAAACCGTGGACCTGCACATCCACGTCTACGAGGAAATCGTGTACATAGGCCACTACAAGGCAAGCGAGGAGAGAAAGACGTTGGCCTTCTTCCAGCGGCTGGAATCTTTGGACGCCATTGTTCAGAAGCACGTCGACCTGGCCACGAAAGCCGCTGCTACTTAGGCGCCGTTCGGTGGGCCGGGGCCCTGAGTCGAGGAGGTGGACGTCGTCGATGGATGCATCTCTTCTTGCCTCCTGTAACCAGCACTGCATCGCCTCGTGGCCTTAATGTTTTATTAGTATAGTACTCCCTCCATTCCCAAATATAAGTCTTTCTAAAGATTCCAGCAAGTGACTACTACATACGGAGCAAAATGAGTGAATCTACACTCTAAACTATGTCTACATACATCTGTATGTTGAATTCCATTTGAAATAGTATCTAAAAAGGCTTATATTTATGAACGGAGGGAGTATATGGCATTTTTATTCCAGTCGTAACGTTTTCACTGTGAGGTGGGGCCGCAGTTGAGCAAACCCACCCCGCCCACCGGGCGTCGGACGAGTTTAGAATTACTAGAAGAGAGAAACGAGGGAGGAGAGCTAGCTGTAGCACGGACGCTGTTGTCAGATGGGACGTGTTTATAGAATAGGAGTACTGAGCACTCGTGCCTCTTTTTTTGAGGGAAAAAATTAGTCGTATGTCTAGTACCACTAGTTGGGTGCGTGCGACCTATAGCTGTCATCACTTTAGGTCTCCTTTTCGAACCGCGGCTACGCTTCACAGTACATATTATTTCACGCATTTATCCTCCTATATGTACTCCTAGGCTATTTCCACGTGCTCCCATTTGCCGACATGTGGGACATAGAGCATCTGGGTCGTAGTGCATGCACGACTCGGAGCATATGCCGGGGTACTTTACATTTCAGACCTCACGAATTACATGCAACCCCCCCCCCCAGAAGAATAAATAAATGAATGAATTACTACATGAAACCGGATTATTTTCATGGAAACCGTAGCACGTTCATTAAATTTTGGACATAACACGTTTATAAAAAATGACCGGAACAAAACCAGTCTAAGGGCCTCTTTGACTTTTCCCGCAAAAAAAGGGCCTCTTTGATTCGCAGGATACTGAAAACACAGGAATGGGGAAAGTATGATGGCGATGAACCGAGACGGGGAGAACTCTAACTCAGTTAGAGGTTAGAGTTAGATTCTAACCCTGAACTAACTCTAAACCAAAGAGGTGTATGGATGGCAAGGTTAGATTGACAATAAATGCTCTATCTCAATCATTTGACTACTTTGGACCCTATTTCCTGCCGGATTTGGAGGGTGCTTGGATACGTTTTAGTTCCATGACTAAAAGTAGTGGGACTAAAACTTGCTAGCCTCACCCATGCTTGGATCCAAATACTAAAGAGACTAAAATCAAGTTAATGAGCATTTATTATCCTCCAAACCCTCCAAT
This sequence comes from Aegilops tauschii subsp. strangulata, assembly GCF_002575655.3. Lineage (NCBI taxonomy): Eukaryota > Viridiplantae > Streptophyta > Magnoliopsida > Poales > Poaceae > Aegilops > Aegilops tauschii. Next base: position 396,195,693 of record NC_053035.3, read on the forward strand.
CCAGAACTCGCCTGTGTTAAAGGAGAGGAGTTAAATGAGGAGAGAGAGGACTAATCCACATTTTAGTAGGGGTACCCTGACTAAAATTTTTTAGTCTCAAGACTAGTTTTAGCCCCTCTTTAGTCAGGGGTGCTTGGAACTTTAGCCTCTTAAAGAGACTATTTTTAGTCAGACTAAAATAAGTCCCTTGGATCCAAGCACCCTCTTGGTGTGGCCGGCTCTTCTGTGGCCTCCTCCCGCTCACAATTGACATAAACGAACCATCTATACAAATCAAGCATGCAAAACATGATAATTTTTACTTTGTCCATACAAATGAGATATCCCACTTAAACATACAAGTCGTCAATCAAGCTTCACAAAATAAAAAAACACTTCATGAAACAAAGAATGAGCTAACTCATCACAGAAGTCATTCACGATAGGGAGGGAGCACGGAGCCCCTCACGCACCGAGGGAGGAGCTCGCCATCGTTGCTCTGGAGGCAGGCTCTATAGAGCCCAAGCCCCGGGAACCCATCCGACGCCGGCCCTTGCGAGTTGAGGTCGACACCGGCATGGGTAGCCGGGCCGCTTGCCGCCGACTCGGAACTTAATCTTTGGGCCTCTAGAAATAATGCAAGTCTGTAACTAAAATACCTAGAAAGGTGAACAGAATCTTTGGGCCTCTAGAAATAATGCAAGCCTGAAACTGAAATACCTAGAAAGGTGAACTGAATCTTTGGGCCTCTAGAAATAATGCAAGCCTGAAAGTGAAATACCTAGAAAGGTGAACTGAATCTTTGGGCCTCTAGAAATAATGCAAGCCTGAAACTGAAATACCTAGAAAGGTGAACTGAATCTTTGGGCCTCTAGAAATAATGCAAGCCTGAAATTGAAATACCTAGAAAGGTGAACTGAATCTTTGGGCCTCTAGAAATAATGCAAGCCTGAAATTGAAATACCTAGAAAGGTGACCTGAATCTTTGGGCCTCTAGAAAGATTTATTACCTCCTCAAGCAGCATCAAACAATTCCATGCGTGCACCACAAATCTATACCAAGTTTGATCAGGATCTACTTTTCCAAATCAGAATTAGCGCTAGAGCAAGCAAGATCAATGATATGGCCGTGAGACTGAGAAGGAACGAACAAACTCACCCCTCTCGCGACCTCCCTGGTAGATGCGCCGCCGCCGCGCACGACAGAGGGAGAAAAACGATTGGTGAAGGGGGAGCGAGGCGACCTTCGAAGGCTGGAGGGAGAGGGCAGCCGGAGTAGGGCGGCGGATGCCGGAAGGAGAGGGCGGTCGGAGGAGAGAGAGGGCGAGCGGCCCTATGGGGAACAGAGAGGAGTCGTGCGAGAGGGGGGAGCGATCTGGTGCGGGCAGGGGAGATTTTTTTTAGTTCTCTTTTAGTGGGCCCGAGGCTAATTAACCCAATTAGAACCTCTCCACCGGGCTAGTTTTTTTAGCTGGGTTAGAGCAAACTAGCTCAAACTAACCCCTCTTGTTTCGATAATTTGAGGCTATTTCAACCCAAACTAGCTCTAACTCAGGGATCCAAACAAAGAGGAGTGTTACTGTACATGCTACAGTGTGGACCGTAGCACATTGTTTTTTATGGCCATATCACCACATTGTTTTCTACTGCTGGTTCACTGGGCTACCGAGGTTCGCACTGCTGGTTCACTGGGCTGCCGTGGTTCGCACTCCTCCGACCCGAGTAGTACTGTAGTATAGTACTAGTATATACCGCATCATTCTTTGCTCCTTCTTACTACTCCGACATGTGGGAGAGCCAGCATCCGGGTCGACGTGTCATGCACCAGATTAGAGAGCGGAACGGAAGGGGGCATCACCCCGGTCGGAGCACCAGTAATTCATGACTATATTGAGTGGTCATATCACAAGTCTTTCCAGCAGTAACGCGCTGTCAAATCTCACAGCCCCACTCGCTCACCCTCCTCGCCTCTCTGTCAAACCGCCTACCCGAAAACTGCCGCGTGTACTACCCGGGAAAAGCCCCGCCCTCAACTTTTAACTACGCGAAAATAGTCCGAGCTTGTTCGTGCTATATAAATATAGTACTTACTGTATGTTTATTCACCCGTGGGGTTGTTCACTGAATGGAGGGGCGGGGAGCACAAGTGAACAATACTGTAGTACTACTAGTAGTAAGTAGGAGTCGTAAAGTAGTCACCTTAAATAGAGAGTTTCTTTTCTTTAATGCCACGTACACAAATTGAAACGCTTGTTGTGGAGAGAAAAAAGATAACCACTCCACTATATATGGATGCAGGGGCCTGAGCGCTTGCTTTAATAGGGTTGCTCTCTTCATTCTCTCATCCTCTCCAGATATAAACAAGACAGCGGTAGCGACATTTTCTCTCTGCTCACCGCTGGTCACAGATCCGGCCGGATCCCTTCGGCCGGTGTGTGTAGAGGACTAAAAGGTGCATCGTTCACGCGGTCATCGCCGCCGAGGGAGGAAACCCTCAGCTGCCGGAGGGGCCCGATCCTCTGCCCGTGCCGTTCTCTCCGACACAACGCCAGCTCGGGTGGTCCTCCGACCCTTCTTCCTCCCTGCCGTATTGTCCGCAGATCCGACCTGCCGCCGCCGACATCCTGGCGACCCTCAGGTATAAGTTCTTCGAAAGCGGCCTTGCTCTACTGCCCCAGCTCCCCACGTGTCTGCATGTGCATCTTTTCTACTCCCATCAGCTCTTCCAAAGCCACCTAAATTTTTAGTGTTATTAGAGGTAAAGCTACTTCATGCATTCGAATCTAGGGCTTTGTTCAAACAACAAAGAAAGGGGGGAAAGTTGTAGCATGAATCTAGGACTTGATTCAAAGAGGAAATAATATGGTGAAAGTAGTAGAGACCGGATACCCAACCGGTCTCTTGGTTGAAAAGGGAAATAATGGGAAAACGCAGTACAAACTGGATAAGGAACAGATCTATTATTGGTTGAAAAAAGGATAGAAAGTGGCGGCTGGTGGACAAGTCAATAGAGTATGTCCAGGATTAGATTTGCTGCCATCACATAGTAAAAGGTCTCCAGGATTAGATTTGCTGCCCTAACATAGTAAAAGGTCTCAGGATTAGATTTGCTGCCCTCACATAGTAAAAGGTATCAGGATTAGATTTGCTGCCCTCACATAGTAAAAGGTCTCCAGGATTAGATTTGCTGCCCTCACATAGTAAAAGGTCTCCAGGATTAGATTTGCTGCCCTCACATAGTAAAAGGTCTCCAGGATTAGATTTGCTGCCCTCACATAGTACAAGGTCTCCAGGATTAGGTTTGCTACCCTCACATAGCATGAACAAACTCGGCATCACCACTTTATGCCTCCTTGTAGGTACATTGTGCTAATGCGTCCACTGTCGCATGTCCTTATACCAACCTTTTGCTGTTGTTAATGTAAGGGCGCATGTAAAATGAAGCGATCACACTGTTACCTTAGGGACATGTCTAACCAGTGTTATTGTTAATCTAATGCCTCCAGTGATAAGATGCAATTAAACTGTGTTACAAATGGCACTCCTGCTGTTTTCCCCAGTATGATAAGTAAGTTGCTCCTTTACGTTGCTGAGTGTCCTGGTGTCCCCACGGTCCCATGCCCTTAAACCAACTCTTTAGCTGCTGTTGATTTACTGTGTCTGGTAAACAAGCAATGCCACCATTAAAGTAATCCCATATTTGAGGAATCTCATTGTTGATCGTAATGCTTCTCGTAACATGAAGCATTGCTGACGTTTTAAAATTTCTACTGTCCTTGCGTGATTGCCATGAACATAATTAAGATGCTTCTTTTCATTTTGTATATGTTTCGTATATTCTTATTGACCAGCAACTGTTTACTTTCTATCTTTTTGTGCAGATAGGGATATCCATTTCACCTTGTTGCTATTGTGACCTTTTGGTGAACTGCACAAAACACTTTTTTGGAATGAGTGTCTTGTGCAGTTCAACTAAAATGTCACGTGGGCAACATCTCTCAATTTTGGTGGAACTGCACAAAATGGTGATTGGAGTTTCCAAAATCTCCGTCAAGTTCTGCTGGTAATCTCGTGCAACATTTTATTAGCCTTTGCAAGATGGAGCCCTCACTGTCACCACAATGGCACTTTATTTTTGTGGAACTGCACAAAAGGATAAGAAAATTATAGTTGCACCTTACATGAGCCGGACAGCCAACCTTAATGTTCCTCAATTTTAGTGCAACTACTAAAGAAGAACCTGCCAGCTCACAAGAGCAAGTACTTCTTGCTAGCTGAATGATGCAATCTTTGCTTCATTTCTGGTGAACTACAGAAAAAGGCGCATGAATTGAATCATGGAACTCCAGGCAGACCTCATCCAAGTAGAGCTGGAGGTTGAGTTCAAGGAGGCCGCTATTAAAGCGAAATCATGCTCTCATGTCTCCTTGTTTGTGATATGCAAACATGCTATGCAAACAGGAATACTCAACTACAGATGTTGTGACGGTCAAGAGCATTCGCCAAGTTCTTCGATTGTATGACATGGCTAGCCAAGATGGATTTAATCCTGATATTCACTTTATCAAAAGGCTCTAATGGGTTGGTTCTGAATCTTGCAAGTTGGGAATCAGTGAGATGTGTAGGCATCTTTGTTGTACTTATTATTTGAATCTTATTTGTTGGTTCTGAATCTTGCAAGCTGGGAATCAATGAGATGTGTAGGCATATTTGTTGTACTTATTATTTGGATCTTATTTGTTGGTTCTGAATCTTGCAAACTGGGAATCAATGAGATGTGTAGGCATCTTTGTTGTACTTATTATTTGGATCTTATTTGTTGGTTCTGAATCTTGCAAGGTGGGAAACACGGCATGATGATGCAGAGGAAAACAACCATAACAAACAGTTCAAACTTGGTAGTATTATCTTTGTGAAAGTGCGACAAATGTGCTGATCGTGTGCGTCCTGAGAATAATAATTCTAATTGTTGTGCATGTTGATCCTGTGGCACTGATAGAACGAGCGAATGCATTGCTTGTTTTAAGTATAAATTTCTATTAAAGCTAATTAAATTTAAGTAAAGTGACCAGTAACTCCTGTTATTACAGTACCAATACAGACCCGCTCGTGAACCGACGTGTGGCCGAGGGTGCATCTTCTGTCAGGCCTGCAGCGGACGAGGGAGGGGTAGTAACTGTTGTCGCCTGTACACACTCAGCTTACTGTTGAATCCAGTTCCCCAAGAGCTGAAAAACGAAATGCTGCCGCCGCCTACACACTCGTTCACTCGAAGAGACTCCAATGGCGATCCGAGGGGTGAGCCTGCCGGATATGGACTTCAGCAACGAGTTCCCCTTTAATTTCGCCGTTCATTCCTATGGCTGCACCAAGTTGAATGTGATGTACACCAACGATACGGACTCGGTGAAGCTCTGCCTCGCCTCAGTCCTTTGGCTGCACCAGGTTCTGGAGCATTCGCCCGTTTCATCGGCAGCTCCGACTGCACCTTCGCTATGGTGGAGAGAAGGAAGAACGCGACGATTCGGCCATCTGGTGCAACAAGCTTGTCGACATCCAGAAGCAATACAAGATCATCAGCAACAGGCAGGAGAAGGACTCCGTGGTTGACCTCGCTGAGACCATCATCGACCCCTGATACGCCAACATGAAAGAAGACAACCTGAACACGTGGGAGGTACCTCTGAATCTAGCCTACATAACCTACGCGGCCAAGGACGCATACGCATGCTACGACATGTACAGGCAGATCTTGGACATGAGGGCATGTCTGCTTCCCGTAACCGACGAGTACACGGAAAGCCGCAGCGTCATGATCAAGCGTGCCAGGAAGGTCTAGATGTTGTACTTTATCTGTTTATAAGCACCTTTATCATCTGAGTGTTTCATGCATTAGCCTATGTGTCGTAATTATCTGTTTTGTCCGAAATATTTCTTTTAAGAACCCATTAACCTGATTGCTTTTTTTAGTGGCTATTTTCTTATGTATGTAAACTAGTTCACTTGTCCGTAAAAAAAACTAGTTCACTCGGCTGCCGTGCTTTGAATCTCCTTCCTCCCAACATATTCCCCTCCTCAGGTAGACCCAGCAGGTCTCTGAATTTTCTCCCACTTTCTTTTTCGATGTAAACTGAGTTTTCTCCCAGTACTTTCCCCTAGAACCAACTCAACTGTCCCACGTCTAGCCTAAAAAATAATAATACCCCACGTACTATTAACTCATCAAATTAAAATGATATTTTATTTCGTAAGTTGAAAGTTCTTACAAAATAATAATAATAATTGTTTATATATAACTTGGCAAGTTAACTCCTAGTGATTGCGTACATAAGCTTGCAAAGATTTTACTGACATGCAATCATGTGTTTATGTTTTTATAACATTTCTCCATCTAGCCCAACATGATATTTTCACCCAGCCCAGCAAGTCTGCGGATTTCAAGAAAAATGCAAATGGGATTTAAACGGGCTGCATAGATGCTACATCATTGTTCCACCCAGCCCACCAAATGGACTAAAAAAACAAATGGACTGGCTGACATGTGGGCCAGTAGGTCGAAGCCTAAGAAGGCGTTGGATTTACATCCAACGGCCAGCATTCTTCTTCAATCTCTCGTCTTCTTCCCCCAGCGCTGCCAGAACCGCCTGCTCCAGCCTTCGGCGTCCAGCGGCGTTGTTTTGCGCTCCTCAGCAAAACGCTACCCCGCCGACGGCCAGGCCATCCCTCCACTCCGCACCTCCTGTTATTCTCTGCCGAGTGTAGGCCCACCCCGCACCCGAACAAGTCAAGTTTCCCACTCCTCTCCGTCTGCGACTCCACTGCCGCGTCTTCCCCATCTTCGGGTCGTTCTAGTCTGGGGCCTCGCCGTCGTCCACTGCCTCGGTGTGCTCGGCGCGGCGGGGTCAACATACGAGTCATCGGAAGAGGACTGTACGTGGAGAGCCTGACGGCCGGGACCCACGAGGTCCATGGTCGCACGCAAGGAAAGTTCCTCCTTATAACGCACTGTACGTGCACTGTACATGGGAAGGGCTTCTGTATTTCACGAAAAAATGTTCCCCCCGCTGACAGGTCGGACCCACCAGCTATATCTTCGCACGCAAGGAAGTGCCTCCCTATTACACACCAAAAAATGAATACCCCCTGCTAGCTGGGACCCACCATAGTGGGTGGCTGACTTGTGGGCCTACTAAGTTGACGAGGACGGAGAGCTTTGTCAACTTAGTCAATATGAACGATTCTAGCTCCAGTGACCGTACGATGTCCATCCAACGGCCATAGTGCTTCTTCAACCTCTGGTCTTCTTGCTCCAGCCGCCCAAAGCAGCGCCGGTCGTGCCGCGTGCTCCTGCCTCTCGTGGCCGGCTGTGATGTCGCGGAGGCCTCACCGCCCCCTACTACTCCCACCACTGGCCCAGGGTATCCCTCTACTCACCCACACCCCCTGTTATTCTGCGGTGACGGCAGCCTCACGCTGTAGCCGAACAAGTGAACCCTCGTACTCCTCTCCGCGTGGGCATCCACTGCCGCGTCTTCCCCGGCTCCGTGTCGTCCCCTTCCTAGGCCTCGCCGTCGTCCACCGCCTTGGTGCTCTCGGTGCGGCGTGGTCAATGTGGTCAACGACCGACTTCCATCGGAAGAGTACTGTACGTCGAGAGGCTGACAGCTGGGTCCACGGCCACAGCCCAGTTTTTTTGTGATTTGCCAAGTAAGTCGCTTTGTCAGGCCTGTTTGGCTGCAAATCTTTCAAGACGAGGAGAGCTTCATTCGGCTGGCCGAGAAAATGGCCTATCAGTAATGAGAAATGGGTTGTACATTTTTAAAACACATCAAACCGGCAATTAGTTTCAAATATCTTTTTTTCATTTCAAGATTTTAAATTACATTAATTTTTATGCGTGGAGAATTTGTTGGATTTTATATTGATATACATTTATTTTAAAATCAGTTTGAATGTGAGTCGAAATTTCAGGATTAAAAACAGTTCGGACCGCACCGAAATATGCAAAATTTCGTATAATTTTTTAACCGTGGCCACAATATGGGCTGTAATGCTAACAAAAAGAATATGGGCTCCAAAAAAACCTTAAGAATTAGCAACTGGGCTGTAAATTATTAGAAATAATGGCAGATGGGCTGTATGTTGTTTTCCACATATTTGAGGCTTTCCTAAAAAAAGGTTGATGCACAAGCAGTGACTGTTGGATGTCCATCGAAGGGCCGTCGTGCTTCTTCAATCTCTGCTCTTCCTGCTCCAGCCGCTCAAACAAGCGCCGGCGGGACTGCCTGCTCCCTCCTCCATGTGGCCGGCTGTGTTGCTGCGCAGGCCTCACCGCCCCACCGTACTCCCATCGCTGGCTTAGCCATCCCTCTACTGACCCACACCTGATGTTATTCTCCGGCGACGGCAAACGAACCAGTAAACCCTCGTACAGTCGTACTCCCCTCCGCGTGGGAAACAACAGCCGAGTCTTCCCTGCCTCCGTGTCGTTCCCTTCCTAGGCCTCGCCGTCGTCCACCGCCCTGGTGCTCTCGGCGCGTCCTAACATGGTCAACGACCGACATGCATCTGAAGTGGACTGTACGTGGAGAGGCCGACAGCTGGGTCCACGGCCGCACGCAAGGAAATGCCTCCTTATTACGCGCAAAATAATGATTCATCCACCTGACATCAGGGACCCACCGAAAGGGCCTCTGTATTTCACGAAAAAACGTTACCGCCGCTGACAGCTCGGACCCACCAGCTATATCTTCGCACGCAAGGAAGTGCCTCCTTATTACGCACAAAAAAGAATACTCCCCCTGTTAGCTAGGACCCAGTATAGTGGCAGGCTGACTTGTGGGACTACTAAGTTGACGGGGACGGAGGGCTTTGTCAACTTAGTCAATATGCACGATTCTAGCTCCAGTGACCGTACGATGTCCATCCAACGGCCATAGTGCTTCTTCAACCTCTGGTCTTCTTGCTCCAGCCGCCCAAACCAGCGCTGGTCGTGCCTCGTGCTCCTGCCTCCCGTGGCCGGCTGCGATGCAGCGGAGGCCTCACCACCCCCTACTACTCCCACTGCTAGCCAGGCCATCCCTCTACTCACCCACACCCCCTGTTATTCTGCGGCGACAGCAGCCTCACACCGCAGCGAACCAGTGAACCCTCGTACTCCTCTACGTATGGGCATCCACTGTCGCGTCTTCTCCGGCTCCGCGTCGTCCCCTTCCTAGGCCTCGCCGTCGTCCACCGCCCTGGTGCTCTCGGCGCGGCGTGGTCAACGTGGTCAAGGAACGGCTTCCATCGGGCGTGGACTGTACGTGGAGAGGCTGACAGCTGGGTCCACGGTCGCAGCAAGGAAGTGCCTCCTTATTACTTGCAAAATAATTATTCCTCCACCTGACAGCGTGGACCCACCGGACGGGCCACCGTATTTCGCGAAAAAACTTTGCCCCTGAATGCTGGGACCCACCAGCTACATCTTCGCACGCAAGGAAGTGCGTCCGGGCAAAAAAAAACGATTCGCCCCCCTGACTGCTGGGACCCACCAGCTACATCTTCGCAGGCAAGGAAGTGCCTGACAGTCGGGACCCACCTAGTCGAAGCGTACGTAGCATTGTCATTCTCGTCGCGAACTTGTACGTACATATATACTGGTGGATGTAGAGGCGCGCACGTGTCGTAGTAGAGGCGCGTACGTGTCGTAGCAGAGGCGCGCACGTAGCATGTACACGTACGTACAGCGGCCAGGGTGCAAGAAAGAAAATACGGCCACGTATGTGTACATAGGAGCAGGGTCTCGAACGCCTACTCGCGCAGACGTACGGCCAGGGCTCGTGTACATGGCTGGGTCGGAACGGAGAAACAGCGTCGTCGTCGTGTTCATGGAGAGGCAACGGAATGCGTCGTGTTCATGGGGAGGCAACAGAATGCGTCGTGTTCATGGGGAGGGGTGTGGCGTACCGCAAAACGGAGGAAACGGACCTCCTACGGTCGAAACGGGGTCCTGTTGATCTGGAGGAGTGTGGCGTACCGCAAAATGGAGGAAACGGACCTCCTACGGTCGAAGCGGGGGTCCTGTTGATCGGGAGGGGTGTGGCATACCGCAAAACGGAGGAAACGGACCTCCTACGGTCGAAACGGGGGTCCTGTTGATCGGGAGGGGTGTGGCGTACCGCAAAACGGAAGAAACGGACCTCCTACGATCGAAACGGGGGTCCTGTTGATCGGGAGGGGTGTGGCGTACCGCAAAACGGACGAAACGGACCTTCTACGGTCGAAACGGGGGTCATGTTTATCGGGAGGGGTGTGGCGTACCGCAAAACGGGACTCCACGGGATACTGTTCATCTCCACCGTCGACCTCGTCCTGCCTCCACGGGCTACCGTCGACCTCCTCCAGCCTCCACGGGCTACCGTCGACCTCCTCCAGCCTCCACGGGCTCCTGTTCATCCAGCCTCCACCGCGCGCTACTCCACCGGCTACTATTCAACCACCCCTCCACGGGCACCCCTCCACCGTCTACTGTTCATCCAGCCATCCACACCACGGGGTCTTGTTCAACCACCCCTCCACGGGCACCCCTCCACTGTCTATTGTTCATCCAGCCCTCCACCACACCACGGGATCCTGTTCATCCAGAGGCAACTCCACCGCTCACTGTTCATCCAACCCCCCCCCCCCCTCAACGCTCACTGTTCATCCCAGAGGCAGCATCGATCGGCTTCAGTTAGCAGCAGTAGCAAAGGAATCGCTCGACCGGGTTCAGTTAACAGCCATCAATCGATCGCTCGGGTTCAGTAACGCGTAGCCTGCAGTGCAATCGCTCGGGTTCAGTTAGAGCCCAACGCCTCGCTCGGGTTCAGTTAGAGCCAACGCCTCGCACACACGCGCGTACGTGTACGAGAGAAACGCGCATCACTCGGCCCCCGATCTCCCACCGTAACCGGGAAATCGCCGAAATTTTCCTCGACCTCGCTTCTACCACGGTTTTTTCCATCATGGACGCCCCAAAGAATGTCATGCAGCTACGTCTCCGGCCCGCCCAGGACGAAAAGAACATTTTCTGTCATGATTTTTTGTCATAGAAGTAGGAGCCCACCACATCTATGATGATACCGGGTTTTGTCACAATTATCGTCATAGAAGTGTCATATGTATGATAGGAAAAAAAATTGTTCGGCCCAAAATGTCACGGATGTGTCTTTTTTTTGTAGTGTTCGCTTCGAGGCGAAGCCAAAGGTCATGTGCGGAGTGCCGCGGGCCCCAATAGCCTACGGCCCTGGTCGACGCGTGGCGGTTGATTGGACGTGGGCGTCTCCGCTTCCCCATGCTGCCTCGGCAACTGCCCGTCTTGACAAGGGCTGGCACAGACAGTGCTTGCCTTTACTGCTCCCTTTCGCCTTGCTCCAGATCCCCTTTCTCGCTCCTTACTGCCGAAACCTCCAGATCTGCTTCCATCCTCCTTCGCTCCGGTGACCGATAGCGCCGCGCAAGGTCAAGCCCTCCTCATCGCCGGCCTGGTACGAACCCGCTCTTGACGCGCCCAATGTCTCGGAGAAGAATCTCGCCGCCACACGCTTGCTGACGGCGAGGGAGAGCAACGAGAGGGGGAAGACGGAGCTCCGGGTTTCCTCCGACGTGCCGGAGCCCGAGGGAAGCGCGATCTTCCCCTTCTTCACGAGTAGCATCGCCGCGGGGTTGGTTCCCCCCTTCTCTGACTTCTTCTATGAGGTCCTCGGCCACTACAGGCTGCAGGTGCTGCATCTTCATCCCAACTCCATCCTTCTCCTGTCCATCTTCGCCTATTATTGCGAGGCGTATCTGGGCGTGATGCCGTCCGTGGCTCTGCTGCGCCACTTCTTCATCCTCCGCGTCAGCGAGGGCCATATCTCCGGGTGCGCCAATTTCATTGCGGCCGGCAAGGCCAACTCGATCTCGAGCACCGGGAAGATGGCCGACAACCTCAGGGCCAAATGGGTCATGATGGGCGCCAAGTGCGTCCACCCGCACTTGGCGCTGCCGATGGAGATGCCTCGGTCCGACAAGGGGTGGTCTCATGCAGAACTTACTGACGAGCGGGCGTCGTCGGTGTTGGAGCAGATGAAGGCCGCCCTGAAGCCGGGAAATGCGAGGGCGGCCAAGGTGACGGGGGCCATGCTCCTGAGGGAATTCTTGACGCTGCGTGTCGCTCCTCTTCAGGCACGTGCGCGCCCCTTGTGGAGGCTCGGGGATGAAGAGGACAAGATTCGCCTGAGCCCGGAGCCCTTGCCTGACGATGAGCTGTCTGCAGTTTTGCGCCTCTTGGTCGGGGACAACCAAGAGTACCCTTCGAGCGCCTTTGTTCCTCTGTTCCGCCGCACGGACTGGGACCAGGTCATGGCCGCCATAACTACCTTCGACGGGCGCAGGCTGGTGCCCCTGCGGCGCCGAAGCCGGTGGAGTTGTCTTCTGAGGAGTCCCGTGGGAAGGAAGAAGAAGAGGTGGACTCGGAGGCGACCCTCGACGAGATGGGGGAAACTTCCCCCTTGAGCAAAGCTGACACCCTCCGCGCCCTGCCAGACGACGCCGAGACCGACGCCCGCTCGAAGGAGGGGGAGCTGCCCGTCATCCCGACAAGGGACAGATCATCGCTGGTCTCCCGAGACCCTGCCCCCGCCTTGACACCGCCCGGAGCTACCTCCGGCCCTTCTGCTGCGCCGTCCTCTGCTTCTGGAGCCGGCGCGCCCACGCCTCAAGCCTCGAGGCTCTCGGGCTTCAAGCTTACTAAGCAGAGGGTGGATTATGCTGCGGTGGACCAGTAAGTGCTTGAGCTTCGTCTTGTTTATGCTTATACTGCTGCCTCCTGACATCCGTCCTTGGCTAGCCAGGCCGCTGCCTTCGGCGAAGAAGAGAAAGGGGGATGCAGCGGCCGCGCCCCCTTCCGCGAGGAAAGGGGCGACGGCACTCGCACCTCCCCGGCCCGGTCGCCCTCGCGAGACCAGGAGGAGCGTCGTCACGAGGAGTCAGCCCCCGAGGCCCCGCTGGCTCCGGAAGTGCCGATGTCCGGCTCGGCTGCTGAGGCCCCAAAGGCTCAGGAGCCCTTGGTCTCCCAGGCCCTGGTGATGGCGTCGCCTCCTTCTCCTGCCGTGCCATTGTTCTCAGGTTCTTCTGCCTCCTCTGTTGCCTTGGAGCGTGCCCTCTCAGAGATGACCCAGCTGCAGGAAGATCTCCGGGGCGCTGATCCGCGCCTGGTGGCCAGACGCCTGGAGCTGGCATCCGGCTGGCTTCAATCTGACGCGGCGGTCCGAGCGACACTGAACCAGGCCGCAACGGCCTCCGAGAAGGAGAAGCGAGCCGCCGCGCAGGCTGCGGCCGATCGCGAGGCGGCGCTGAAGGACACCAAGGCCGCCCACAACCGCTGTCGGGCATTGGAGAAAGAGCTGAAGGGCCTGCGCGACGAGCACGCAGAAGAAGCTCGTGGCCGCCGGGCGAAGGAGGAGGAGATGAGGGCTCGGGAGGACGCCATCAAGAACCACGACGCCGAGCTGGGGAGCTGGCGAAGACGCAGGCCGCTAAACGCGACCGGCTGGAGGAGCTATAGCGGAAGGTGGAGGCAGAGAAGGTCGATCTTGACGCCAGGGTGAAGGTCCTGGCTGAAGACCGTGTGGCTTTCTTGCTCCTTGAGGAGAGGTCCCGTGTGGCGCTGAAGTCACTGTACGAGAAGGGCTTGGAGAAGCCACTGACCACCGACAAGGATGGCCCTGCTCAGCTACTTTCCTTCTTGGTGAAGGCGCTCGAGGAGGTCGTGGAGGGCATTTGTCGGATGTGGGGTTCCGGCAAACCCTTAAGGTTCGAACACTGGGGTGCGCGCGAAGTCTTTCCCTCCTACCGGTCTACGCCCTAGCTCGCTAAGATCTCGCGGACGAACTCGACGAACTCGCAACACAGAAAGACATGGGATTTATACTAGTTCGGGCCACCGTTGTGGTGTAATACCCTGCTCCAGTGTGGTGGTGGTGGATTGCCTCTTGGGCTGATGATGAACAGTACAAGGGGAAGAACAGCCTCCTGAGGTTGAGGTGTTCTTGTGCTAGTGTTGGCTTTTGATCTGTTCCAGTTCCCTACTATTGTGGTGGCTAGACCTATTTATAGAGGCCCTGGTCCTCTTCCCAAATAATGAGCGGGAAGGGAGCCAATAACGGCGGGCAAGTTTGAAGGGGGACAGCTAGTACAAGCTATCCTGACAAAAGTGGTCTTCGCCTGCAAAAGGCTCTGGTGGTGACGCCGTCTTGGGCCCCACGATGACCTCCGTCTTGCCGTCCTCCTGGTCTTGGTCTCGTTGCACCAATATAGCAACCTTTGCCTGATGCCTCGGTACTCCTCGCCTCCGCTGGCCTCCTTAGCACCAAAGAGGAAACAAGGACGCTGCGCGCGCTGGCGCCCGCCTGGTGTCGATCGTCATGGCTCACGTCACGAGAGCTTCGTGAGGTTTGCCCCGCCTTGATATCTCTGCTCCTCGTGAGCCTACCTGGCTTGGCCGCTCCTGAGGAGGTCTTGCGTCGTCCGCCTCGCGAGGCTTAGCCCCTCGCGAGGGTCTTCAATGCCTTGTCGATGAAGATGCGTCGTACGGCCTGCTGACTCAGCCACGCCGTGGGCCGCAGGCAGGCAAGTCTGGGGACCCCCGTTCCCAGAACACCGACAGTAGCCCCCGGGCCCAAGGCGCGCTCGGGCTTGGTTTCGCCGCGAAGCCAAGGGTCAAGTTCGGAGCACCGCGGGCCCCAAAAGCCTGCGGCCTCGGTTGACGCGTGGCGGTTGATTGGACGTGGGCGTCTCCGCTTCCCCACGCTGCCTTGGCAACTGCTTGACCTGACAAAATGCTGGCGTAGGCAGCACTTGCCTTCATTGCTCCTTCCTTGCCTCGCTCCAGATCCCCTTTCTTGCTCCTCGCCACCGCTACCTCCAGATCCGCTCGAATCTCATCCTGCACCCACAATCCATGACGCCGCGCAAAGCCAAGACTTCCTCAGCACCGGAATGGTATGAGCTGGCCCTTGAGGCGCCCACCGTCATGGAGAAAAGCCTCACCTCCGTGCGCCAGCTGACAGCGGGCGAGAGCAATGAGTGGGGGGGCGACCGAGCTCCGACTTGCCTCCGATGTGCCGGAGCCCGAGGGAAGCACCTTCTTCCCCTTCTTCTCGAGCGGTGTCGCCGTCGGGTTGGTTCCTCCCTTCTCTGATTTCTTTTATGAAGTCCTCGACCACTACGGTCTGTAGGTGTTGCATCTTCATCCCAACTCTGTCCTCCTCCTGTCCATCTTCGCCTACTACTGTGAGGCGTACCTGGGCGTGATGCCGTCCGTGGCGTTACTGCGCCATTTCTTCTTCCTTCGTGTCAGCGAGGGTCACATCTCCGGATGCGCTAACTTACGTCGCATGCGGCAAGACCAACTCGATCTCGAGCACCGGGAAGAGGGCCGACAACATCCGATCTAAATGGGTCATGATGGATGCCAAGCATGCCGATCCGTGCCTGGCGTTGCCAACGGCGGCGCCCTCTTCCAACGGGGGGTGGCCCAAGGCGGAGCTCGCCGATGAGCGGGCATCGCTAGTGTTGGGGCAGATGGTGACCGACCTGAAGCCGGGCAATGCGAGGGCGGCCAAGGTGACGGGGGTCATGCTCCTGAGGGAGTTCTTGACGCTGCGAGTGGCCCCGCTCCAGGCGCGCGCACCCCCTGTGGGAGCTTGAAGAAGAGGGAAACAAGGCCCGCCTAAGGCCGGGGGCCCTGCCTGACGATGAATTGGCTGCTGTTCTGCGCCTCATAGTTGGGGACAACCAGGAGTACCCGCCAAGCGCCTTCGTTCCCCTGTTCCAGCGTAGGGATCGGGAGGAATTCGTCGCCTCCAGGCTGTCCTTTGACGCACGCGGGCTCGTGGCGCCGGCGCTCCCAGGGGCTCCTGCGGCGCCGGAACCGGTGGAGGTGTCCTCTGACGAGTCCCGCGGGGAGGGGGAAGAGGAGGTGGACTCGGAGAAGACTCTGGAAGAGGTGGGGGAGACTTCCCCTCTGAGCAAGGCCGAGATCCTCCGTGCCTTGCCTGACGACGCCGAGGTCGAGGCCCGCCAGGAGGTGAGGGAGCAACCCCTCATCCCGACAAGGGGCAGGTCGTCGCTGGTGCCTCGCGATGCCGCCTCCACCCCGACGCCTCCTGGCGCTGGCTCTGGCCCTGCTGCTGCTCCGCCTGCTGCCGCCGAAGCCCGCACGCCTACTCCCCAGGTCCCGACGCTGTCAGGCTCCAAGCTCCCCAAGCGGAAGGTGGAGTAATTCGCGGTGGACCGGTAGGTGCCTCGAGCTTCGCCTTATCCCTGCTAGTACTCGTTATTTCCTGATGCTCGCCCTTGGTTGATCAGGCCGACATCTTCGGTGAAGAAGAGGAAGGAGGATACGGCGGCCGTGCCTCCCTCCGCAGAGAAAGGAGGCAGCAACGCCCGCATCTCCCCAGCCCGGTCATCCTCGCGGGGCCAAGAGGAACATTGCCGCGTGGAATCAGCCCCCATGGCCCCGCTGGATCTGGTGGTGCCGGTGCTTGGCGCGGCTGCTGAGGTCCCAGCTGCTCCGGAACCCGCGATCTCCCAAGCCCTGGTGACGATGTCGCTTCCTCCCACTGCTGCACCTCCACTCCCTGGTTCTTCTGCTCCTGCTGCTGCTCGATGACCCACAAGTATAGGGGATCTATCGTAGTCCTTTCACTAAGTAAGAGTGTCGAACCCACGAGGAGCAGAAGGAAATGATAAGCGGTTTTCAGCAACGTATTCTCTGCAAGCACTTGAATTATAGGTAACAGATAGTTTTGTGATAAGATGATTTGTAACGAGCAACAAGTAACAAAAGTAAATAAAGTGCAGCAAGGTGGCCCAATCCTTTTTGTAGCAAAGGACAATCCTGGACAAACTCTTATATAGAGAAAAGCGCTCCCGAGGACACATGGGAATTATCGTCAAGCTAGTTTTCATCACGTTCATATGATTCGCGTTCGGTACTTTAATAATTTGATATGTGGGTGGACTGGTGCTTGGGTGCTGCCCTTACTTTGACAAGCATCCCACTTATGATTAACCTCTATTGCAAGCATCCGCAACTACAACAAAAGTACTAAGGTAAACCTAACCATAGCATGAAATATATGGATCCAAATCAGCCCCTTACGAAGCAACGCATAAACTAGGGTTTAAGCTTCTGTCACTCTAGCAACCCATCATCTAATTATTACTTCCCAATTCCTTCCTCTAGGCCCAAATAATGGTGAAGTGTCATATAGTCGACGTTCACATAACATCACTAGAGGATAGACAACATACATCTCATCAAAATATCGAACGAATACCAAATTCACATGACTACTAATAGCAAGACTTCTCCCATGTCCTTAGGAACAAACGTAACTACTCACAAAGCATATTCATGTTCATAATCAGAGGAGTATTAATATGCATAAAGGATCTGAACATATGATCTTCCACCAAATAAACCAACTAGCATCAACTACAAGGAGTAATCAACAATACTAGCAACCTACAGGTACCAATCCCAGACTTAGAGACAAGAATTGGAAACAAGAGATGAACTAGGGTTTGAGAGGAGATGGTGCTGGTGAAGATGTTGATGGAGATTGCCCTCTCCCAATGAGAGGAGCGTTGGTGATGACGATGGCGATGATTTCCCCCTCCCGGAGGGAAGTGTCCCCGGCAGAACAGCTCTGCCGGAGCCCTAGATTGGTTCCGCCAAGGTTCCGCTTCGTGGCGGCGGAGTCTCGTCCCGAAAGCTTGCTTATGATTTTTCTTCGGACGAAAGACTTCATATAGCAGAAGATGGCCACCAGAGGGCCAACAGGGGGCCCACGAGGCAGGGGCGCGCCCCCCACCCTCGTGGACAGGTGGAGGCCCCCTAGCGTATTTCTTCCACTTAGTATTTTTTATTATTTCCAAAAATAACTTTCATGGAGTTTCAGGACTTTTGGAGTTGTGCAGAATAGGTCTCTAATATTTGCTCCTTTTCCAGCCCAGAATTCCAGCTGCCGGCATTCTCCCTCCTTATGTAAACCTTGTAAAATAAGAGAGAATAGGCATAAGTATTGTGACATAATGTGTAATAATAGCCCATAATGCAATAAATATCGATATAAAAGCATGATGCAAAATGGACATATCAACTCCCCCAAGCTCAGACCTCGCTTGTCCTCAAGCGAAAGCCGATAACGATAAATATGTCCACATGTTTAGAGGTAGAGGTGTCGATAAAATAAAATACGGACATGAGGGCATCATGATTATTCTCATAACAGCAACATATATGGATATTGTCATATGATTCCTTATGCTCAAGTAATAATCTATTCACAATGCAAAGTATGAATCAAAAACTTTATTGAGAACTAACAAACTATAATCCCAGTCATTGAGGCAACTCCAATTTATCATAACATCAGAAAGAGTCTATGTCAGAGCTTTCTAGCAAGTCCACATACTCAACTATCATTTAGTCTTTCATAATTGCTAACACTCACGCAATACTTGTGGTTACGGAGTTTTAATCGGACACAAAGAAAGATAGGGGCTTATAGTTTCGCCTCCCAACCTTTTACCTCAAGGGTAATGTCAACAATAATAGTTCATGCTAACTTACATCCAATTAGATATATCTATCAGGATCTTTCCAACACACTGTGCTTGCCAAAGGATAAAATGTAAAAAGGAAAGGTGAGGATCACCATGACTCTTGCATAAGATAAAAGATAATAATAAAAGATAGGCCCTTCGCAGAGGGAAGCAGAGGTTGCCATGCGCTTTCAATGTTGGATGCACAAAATCTTAATGCGAAAGAACGTCACTTCATATTGCCACTTGTGATATGGACCTTTATTATGCAGTCCGTCGCTTTTATTTCTTCCACATCACAAGATCGTATAAAGCTTATTTCCTCCACACCAATCAATCATACATATTTAGAGAGCAATTTTTATTGCTTGCACCGATGACAACTTATTTGAAGGATCTTACTCAATCCATAGGCAGATATGGTGGACTCTCATGGCAAAACTGGTTCAAGGGTCTTTGGAAGCACAAGTAGTATCTCTACTTGGTTCAAAGAATTTGGCTAGCATGAGGGGGAAAGGCAAGCTCAACATGTTGGATGATCCATGACAATATACTTTATCTCAGATATAAGAAAACATAACCCATTACGTTGTCTTCCTTGTCCAACATCAACTCTTTAGCATGTCATATTTTAATGAGTGCTCCCAATCATAAAAGATGTCCAAGATAGTATATTTATATGTGAAACCTCTCTTTCTTTATTATTTCCTATTAATTGCAACGATGACCAAAGCTATGTTTGTCAACTCTCAACAATTTTTAATCACCATACTCTTTCTATGTGAAGTCATTACTCTTCATAAGATCAATATGATCTCTTTTTTATTTCTTTTTATTCTTTTCTCTTTTCTTTTATTCACTCAAGATCATAGCAAGATAATCAAGCCCTTTGACTCAACACTAATCTTTATTATATATAGCTGACGGACTCGATTACATAGAGGGATCATAAAGCCAAACTCAAAAATAGATCATACCAAAACTTTATTCTACTAGATCAAGATACTACTAATAGGATCGAACTAAGAAAAACGGTAAAGATAGGAGATGTGGTGGTAATACGATACCGGGGCATCTCCGCCAAGCTTGGCAGTTGCCAAGGGGAGTGCCCATACCCATGTGATTATGTCTCCTTTGTTGAAGAAGAAGATGATAGTTTAGTTGGTGGCGTAGTCTTCTTCCTTAATTTGCGCTTGAGGACAGAATTTTGATCCCTCAAGTCATCAATCTCCTGCTCCAGGCTTAATATCTTTTTGCATAATTCCTGCTTGTTTTCCTGCAAGAGACGAAAAGGGATAAACTCGATCTTAAATTTCTTTGCTCTATCTGGGAGGCTTGACTTTTTGAACTCCACATGCATGTCCCCAGGTTGAGGTAATGGGACTTCATCTTCATCTGAGCTCGTCTCCTCCTTTCTCTTGGACTCATAGTCCTCTTCTTCTTCCGCAGTCCAACCACAATGCTCCACATCCCCATAGACCTTAGGATCTGCAAGGTAATCAGCCACATAGCTTTCTCCTTCCGAATCCTGGGATGACATGTTGCTCTAATCTGCAGCAGGACAGCTCGAAACAAGGACAGGAGATATTTGCGTGATAAGGAGGTCAAAACCTTCGGGAGATTATATAATGAATTTTTACCGACCAAAATACGTATCGTGTAAGAAAACGGAGTCCGGAGAGCGCACGGGATGCCCACGAGGCAGGGGGCGCGCCCTCCACCCTCGTGGAGCCCTCGTGTCCTTCCCGGACTGCTTCTTATTTTTCTATTTTCCTAAATATTCCAAAACGAAGAAAAATTGCCATTAGAACTATTTTGGAGTCGGTTTACTTACCGTACCACATACCTATTCCTTTTCGGAGTCTGGAATGTTCCGGAAAGTGTCCCTTATGTATTCCTCCGGGGTTACGGTTTCAATAACATTGGTTTCAACATTTATAGGATTACCTGAGATATAATGTTTGATTCTTTGACCGTTAACCACCTTCGGATTTGTGCCTTCGAAGTTGTTGATTTTTATGGCACCGGAACGATAGACCTCCTCGATAACGTAAGGGCCTTCCCATTTAGAGAGAAGTTTTCCTGCAAAAAATCTTAAACGAGAGTTGTATAGCAATACATAATAACCTACATTAAACTCACGCTTTTGTATTTTTTGTCAGGCCATGTTTTAACTTTTTCTTTAAACAATTTGGCATTCTCATAAGCTTGGGTTCTCCATTCATCAAGTGAGCTAATGTCAAATAACCTCTTCTCACCGGCAAGTTTGAAATCGTAGTTGAGCTCCTTAATAGCCCAATAAGCCTTATGTTCTAGATCGAGAGGTAAGTGGCATGCTTTTCCATAAACCATTTTATACGGAGACATACCCATAGGATTTTTATATGGAGTTCTATAGGCCCATAATGCATCATCAAGTTTCTTGGACCAATTCTTTCTAGATCTATTAACAGACTTTTGCAAAATTAATTTGAGCTCTCTATTTCTCAATTCTACTTGACCACTAGACTGCGGGTGATAAGGAGATGCAATTCTATGATTAACATCATATTTAGCAAGCATTTTTCAAAAGCACATTGAATAAAATGTGAACCACCATCACTCAATAAATATCTAGGGACTCCAAACCTCAGAAAAATAACTTCTTTAAGCATTTTAATAGAAGTGTTATGATCAGTACTACTTGTTGGAATAGCTTCTACCCACTTAGTAACGTAATCAACAGCAACTAAAATATGTGTGTATCCATTAAAGGCAGGAAAAGGTCCCATATAATCGAAGCCCCAAACATAAAATGGTTCAATAACAAGTGAATAATTAATAGGCATTTCTTGACGTCTACTAATATTACCAATTCTTTGACATTCATCACAAGACAAGACAAACTTACGGGCATCCTTGAAGAGAGTAGGCCAATAAAAACCGGATTGCAATACCTTATGTGCAGTTCTATCTCCAGCGTGGTGTCCTCCATAAGCCTCGGAGTGACACTTGCGTAGGATCTGTTCCTGTTCATGCTCAGGTACACAACGTCTAATAACACCATCTACTCCTTTATAAAGATGTGGGTCATCCCAAAAGTAATGCCTCAAATCATAGAAGAACTTTTTCTTTTGCTGGTATGTGAAACTATGTGGTATAAATTTAGCAACAATGTAATTAGCATAATCAGCATACCAAGGAGCAGTACGAGTAGTATTTATGACATTTAATTGTTCATCACGGAAGCTATCATCAATAGGTAGTGGGTCATCAAGAACATTTTCTAACCTAGAGAAGTTGTCCGCAATGGGGTTCTCAGCTACTTTTCTATCAATAATATGCAAATCAAATTCTTGTAGCAGGAGAACCCATCTAATAGGTTTAGGTTTAGCATCTTTCTTTTCCATAAGATATTTAATAGCAGCATGATCAGTGTCAATAGTTACTTTAGAATCAACAATATAAGGTCTGAACTTATCTCTACTCTTATAAAAAAATAGAGTTGGTGTTGATGGTGTGCCTGCCATCCTGCAATATAGGCCGTCCGATTTATATCTGACGGATAGGAAGGAAACTATGGCAATTTTGCAAAAAGATACCCACACCCCTCTCCACATTTGTAAATAGTCCTTCCCTCGTTCATCCTTTTCTCTCACAAGATAAACTACTCATAGAAATGCATCTTGATGTTCCGTGCAACGCATGGGCATCTTGCTAGTCACAAGCAAATACAACTGCTAAGAATTCTTTTTCAGTAGTAGCATAATTTCTTTGAGCATTGTCTAGAGTTTTGCTAGCATATTGGATAGCATTTAATTTCTTATCAACTCTTTGCCCTAGAACAGCACCTATAGCATGATCACTAGCATCACACATAATTTCAAAGGGTAAATTCCAATCAGGTGGCTGAACAATAGGTGCAGAGATCAATGCTTTCTTAAGTATTCCAAATGCTTCTACACAATCATCATCAAAGACAAATGGTATATCTTTTTGTAATAAATTAGTCAGAGGCCGAGAAATTTTTGAGAAGTCCTTAATGAACCTCCTATAAAAACCGGCGTTACCAAGGAAACTTCTTATACCTTTGATGTCCTTGGGACATGGCATCTTTTCAATAGCATCAACCTTGGCTTTATCAACTTCAATAACTCTTTCAGAAACTTTATGCCCCAAGACAATACCTTCTTTAACCATAAAGTGGCACTTTTCCCAATTCAAGACAAGATTAGTTTCTTCACATCTCTGCAAAACTCGATCAAGGTTGCTCAAGCAATCATCAAAAGAGGATCCATAAACAGAGAAGTCGTCCATGAAAACCTCACAAATCTTTTCACAAAAGTTAGAGAATATAGCCATCATGCATCTTTGAAAGGTAGCAGGTGCATTACATAAACCAAAAGGCATACGTCTATAAGCAAAAGTACTGAAAGGACAAGTGAAAGTGGTCTTAGATTGATCATCAGCTGACACAGGTATTTGAGAGAAACCAGAATAACCATCTAGAAAGCAAAAATGTGTATGTTTGGATAATCTTTCTAGCATTTGATCAATAAAAGGTAAGGGGTAATGATCCTTTTTAGTAGCCTTATTTAATTTGCGGAAATCAATTACCATCCTATAACCTGTAATAATTCTTTGCGGAATCAATTCATCTTTATCATTAGGAACGACAGTAATACCTCCCTTCTTAGGGACACAATGGACAGGACTTACCCACTGACTATCAGCAACGGGATAAATTATACCTGCCTCAAGGAGCTTTAGTATGTCCTTTCTTACCACTTCTTTCATCTTAGGATTCAGCCGGCGTTGGTGATCACGAACTGGTTTGGTATCTTTCTCCAAATTTATTTTGTGTTGACATAGAGTGGGACTAATGCCCTTAAGATCATCAAGAGTATATCCAATAGCAGCACGGTGCTTCTTCAGAGTTTTCAATAATCTCTCTTCTTCATGCTCTGAAAGGTTAGCACTAATAATAACAGGATATATCTTTTTCTCATCAAGATAAGCATATTTAAGAGTATCAGGTAGCAGTTTAAGCTCAAATACTGGATCACCCTTGGGTGGAGGAGGATCCCCTAGGATTTCAATAGGCAAATTATGTTTCAGGATAGGTTCCTGTTTAAAGAATACTTCATCTATTTCCCTTCTTTCATTCATAAACATATCATTTTCATGGTCTAGCAAATATTGTTCTAAAGGATCACTAGGAGGTACGGCAATAGAAGCAAGACCAATTATTTCATCCTTACTAGGCAGTTCCTATTCACGGTGTTGTCTACTAAATTTAGAAAAAATAAATTCATGGGACATATCACCCAAACCAATAGTAACAACATCCTTTTCGCAGTCTATCTTAGCATTAAAAGTGTTCAAGAAGGGTCTACCAAATATAATGGGACAAAAGCTATCTTGTGGGGAACCAAGAACAAGAAAATCAGCAGGATATTTAGTTTTCCCACACAAGATTTCAACATCTCTAACAATTCCAATTGGCGATATAGTATCTCTATTGGCAAGTTTAATTGTGACATCAATTTCTTCTAACTCAGTAGGTGCAATATCATGCATAATTTCTTTGTATAAGTCAATAGGTATTGCACTAGCACTAGCACCCTTGTCACATAAGCCATGATAACAATGATCTCCTATTTTAACAGATATAACAGGCATGCCTACCACAGGTCTATGTTTATCTTTAGCACAAGGTTTGGCAATTCTAGCAGTTTCATCTCGGAAATGAATAACATGCCCATCAATATTATCGGACAAGAGATCTTTAACAATAGCAATATTAGGTTCAAATTTAACTTGCTCAGGAGGTGTATAGGTTCTAATATTGATTTTACGAACCACAGTTGAAGCTTTAGCATGATCCTTTATTCTAACAGGGAAAGGTGGTTTCTCAACATAAGTAGTAGGAACAATATGATCATTATAAGTGATAGTCTTTTCTTCAAATTTAATAGGTGCAGCTACTTTTACTTCTATGGGAGGATGATATTTAAACCACTTCTCCTTAGGGAGATCAACATGAGTAGAAAAAGATTCATAGAAAGAAGCTACTATCTCAGAATCAAGTCCATATTTAGTGCTAAATTTACGGAAAACATAGATATCCATAAAAGATTTAACACAATCAAACTTAGGTGTCATACCTGACTCCTTACCTTCGTCGAGATCCCAATCTTCAGAGTTGCGTTTAATTCTTTCCAATAAATCCCATTTGAATTCAATAGTGTTTATCATAAAAGAGCCAGCACAAGAAGTATCGAGCATGGTGCGATTGTTATCAGAAAGCCGAGCATAAAAATTTTGAATAATTATTTCTCTTGGGAGCTCATGATTGGGACATGAATATAACATTGATTTAAGCCTCCCCCAAGCTTGAGCGATGCTTTCTCCTTCGCAAGGCCAAAAATTATATATATAATTGTGATCACGATGAACAAGATGTATAGGATAAAACTTCTGATGAAATTCCAATTTCAATCGTTTGTAGTTCCATGACCCCGTATCATCACATAGCCTATACCATATCAATGCATCTCCCTTCAAAGATAAAGGGAAGACCTTCTTCTTGATAACATCATTGGGTATACCTGCAAGCTTAAATAATCCACAAACTTCATCCACATAGATTAGGTGCTCATCAGGATGCATTGTTCCATCTCCTGCAAAAGGATTAGCTAGCAGTTTTTCTAACATACCCGAAGGAATTTCAAAGCAGACATTTTCATTTTCAGTAGGTTCAGTAGGTTGAGGAGCAACTCTCTGCTCTACTGGTCGGGGTGAAGATACCCCGAACAAGCCCCTCAGAGGATTACTTTCCATAGTAACAAGTGACAGTAAATTTCAGCACACTATATAAATTTTTCCTTACCAAATTCCACCTACCAAAGGCGCTTCACACCCCGGCAACGGCGCCAGAAAAGAGTCTTGATGACCCACAAGTATAGGGGATCTATCGTAGTCCTTTCGATAAGTAAGAGTGTCGAACCCAACGAGGAGCAGAAGGAAATGATAAGCGGTTTTCAGCAAGGTATTCTCTGCAAGCACTGTAATTATATGTAACAGATAGTTTTGTGATAAGATGATTTGTAACGAGCAATACGTAACAAAAGTAAATAAAGTGCAGCAAGGTGGCCCGATCCTTTTTGTAGCAAAGGACAAGCCTGGACAAACTGTTATATAGAGAAAAGCGCTCCCGAGGACACATGGGAATTATCGTCAAGCTAGTTTTCATCACGTTCATATGATTCGCGTTCGGTACTTTGATAATTTCATATGTGGGTGGACCGGTGCTTGGGTGCTGCCCTTACTTGGACAAGCATCCCACTTATGATTAACTTCTATTGCAAGCATCCGCGATTACAACAAAAGTATTAAGGTAAACCTAACCATAGTATGAAACATATGGATCCAAATCAGCCCCTTACGAAGCAACGCATAAACTAGGGGTTAAGCTTCTGTCACTCTAGCAACCCATCATCTACTTATTACTTCCCAATGCCTTCCTCTAGGCCCAAATAATGGTGAAGTGTCATGTAGTCGACGTTCACATAACACCACTCGAGGAAAGACAACATACATCTCATCAAAATATCGAACGAATACCAAATTCACATGACTACTAATAGCAAGACTTCTCCCATGTCCTCAGGAACAAACGTAACTACTCACAAAGCATATTCATGTTCATAATCAGAGGAGTATTAATGTGCATAAAGGATCTGAACATATGATCTTCCACCAAATAAACCAACTAGCATCAACTACAAGGAGTAATCAACACTACTAGCAACGTACAGGTACCAATCCCAGACTTAGAGACAAGAATTGGATACAACAGATGAACTAGGGTTTGAGAGGAGATGGTGCTGGTGAAGATGTTGATGGAGATTGCCCTCTCCCGATGAGAGGAGCGTTGGTGATGACGATGGCGATGATTTCCCCCTCCCGGAGGGAAGTGTCCTCGGCAGAACAGCTCTGCCGGAGCCCTAGATTGGTTCCACCATGGTTCCGCCTCGTGGCGGCGGAGTCTCGTCCCGAAAGCTTTCTTATGGTTTTTCTTCGAATGAAAGACTTCATATAGCAGAAGATGGCCACCAGAGGGCCAATAGGGGGCCCATGAGGCAGGGGGCGCGCCCAGGGGGTAGGGCGCGCCCCCCACCCTCGTGGACAGGTGGAGGCCCCCCTGACGTATTTCTTCCGCTCAGTATTTTTTATTATTTCCAAAAATAACTTTCGTGGAGTTTCAGGACTTTTGGAGTTGTGCGGAATAGGTCTCTAATATTTGCTCCTTTTCCAACCCAGAATTCCAGCTGCCAGCATTCTCCCTCCTTATGTAAACCTTGTAAAATAAGAGAGAATAGGCATAAGTATTGTGACATAATGTGTAATAACAGCCCATAATGCAATAAATATCGATATAAAAGCATGATGCAAAATGGACGTATCACTGCTCTGGAACATGCTCTTTCAGAGATGACCCAGTTGCAGGTGGATCTCCTGAGCGCGGACCCGCGCCTTGTGGCTGGGCGCCTGGAGCTGGCCTCAGGCTGGCTCCACTCCGACTTTGCTGTTCGCGCGGCGCTGGGCCAGGCCGCTACGGTTTCTGAGAAGGAGAAGCAGAGTTCCGCCAATGCCGCAGCTGATCGTGAGACGGCGTTGAAAGACGCCAAGGCCACCCGTGACCGCTGCCGGGCGCTAGAGGACGAGTTGCAGAGCCTGCACGACAAGCATGCCGAAGAAGCGCGCTGCCACCAAGCGAAGGAGGAGGAGACGAAGGCCCGGGAGGAAGCCGTCAAGAACCGCGATGCTGAGCTGGCGGAGTTGGGGAGGGCACAGGATGTTGAGCACGACCGGTTGGAAGAGCTGGAGCGGAAGGCGAAGACGAGGGAGGCCGATCTCGACGCCAGGTCATGAGTCCTGACCGAAGACCGCGCAGCTTTTGCCGACCTCGAGAAGAGATCTCGCAAGGCGCTGAAGACGCTCTACGAGCACGGCCTGGAGAAGTCACTGGCCATTGATGAGGACGGCCCCGCCCAGCTGCTTCCTCTCTTGGTGAAGGCGCTTGAGGAGGTCGTTGATGGCCTCGGTCCCATGGCGGAGGCAGAAGCTCGCGTCCTGTCTTCGGCTGCACTGACTCGCGTCTTCAGCCATCTGCACCTCCGCCAACCCAACGCTCACCTTGACGAACTGCTGGAGCCTATGGCTGAAGATCACTGTGAAGCCGCCGCCGCAGCTCTACAAGGTCAAGTGGAGGCCTTGCTGAAGAAGTTCCGCGGCTTCGTCTCCGCCCCTTTGTTTGGCCATGCCGCCGATCCTGCGGCTGGTGGTGAAGGTGAGAACAACGTTACCCACGGAGGACCACCTTCCGTAGGCGATGCCGATGTCCAGGGTTGACCCACGGCTATTCTTCCCGTTTCGTTCCTGCAACATGTATTAGGCCTCATGGAGGCGTTTAGACTTTTCATTTGATGTCGTGAGGACAATGTGTTTGTAATATTTGCTTCGAGATTTTGCGATTTCCTTCCTATTTGCTTTGCGTTCTACGTCGGCAGAGCCTGGCCCCGCGCATACCTCAACCGCCATTGGGCCGACCGGAGACCAGGACGGACCAAGGAGTGTGGGGCTACGTGACCAGTTAGGCTCCTGAGTCGCGATGCTTAGGAGTCCCCCTTGACGCGCAAACAGCATATAGGGAGAGTTCGTGAGGATAGATTAATGTTCTACGTCGACAGAGCCCGGCCCCACGCATACCTCAACCGCCATTGAGCCGACGGGAGACCAGGATGGACCAAGGAGTGAGGGGCTACGTGACCAGTTAGGCTCCTAAGTCGCGATGCTCAGGAGTCCCCCTTGACGTGCAAAGAATTTCCATACCTGCCCTCGCCGAGGCCTCGGGAGGGGCGCGCGACGCCCAGGTCCGGAAGACCTGGATGGGAGGCGTGCGCTTGGGCGTGACCCGAGCGCTGCCCCCGTGCCCAACCCCCTCGTGTGGCTCTCCCGAGGGGAGGTGTTGTGGTGAGGCTGGGAGCTGAGCTCTGGGCTCCCTGAGGTTGGTACGACCGTGGGGCCGCCCTCAGTTGTTTATCACCAGCGCGGAGCATAGTGCTTCCGCTTGTGCACAGGCATAGCTGCTCCTCGGCAGTGTCGACAGCCAGCGTGGAGCATGGTGCTTCCACTTGGGCGTGGGATGGGGGCCCCCCTCCGGGAGGATCCCCCGGGGCATGTACAGCCCCGCCCTGACACGTGGCTTGCACGGCAGGGCTGCGAGGTGTATCTGGGCACTCGTGAGCCAGCGCGGGACTCACCAGGCCCTACCTCAAGGTGGGTTGTGCCTGGTCTTGAGTCTTGGTGACTGTATGTTCCTGCAAGGTGGTTAGAGGCAAGCACTCTACGTCCTCAGGTCCCGGCCCTCGAGCGAGCTCAGCCGCTGCTGGTATGCCAGGTCGCGATGCCGTGGTCAAGGCCAGGGGGTGAGGGCTGGAGAGCGAGTAAGAGCTCCTGAGTCGCGATGCTCAGGAGCCCCCCTTTTAACGCGCAGGCGAATTGCATAGCATGAGCAGACCCGTGGTGGGCGGCAATCGAGCAGGCGATAGCCGTGGGCAGGTTAAGTATGGAAAGCAGGTCAACTTGGGTAAACGCAGGAAGATACATGCCACTGGGTCCGGCCCGAGCGGCTTGGGGATGATGCAACCCGTGGGGCGCCCCCAACAAGGTAAGCTAAAGACATAAGCAAAAGGGATACATGCCACAGGGACGGACCCATGTGGCCTGGGAATAATGCAGCCCGAGGGGCGCTCCCAGCTAAACGAGCTTGGAAGATGTCACCTGGTTCTATAGACGAAGTAGAGTTGATGCAGCTGAAGACGTGCGTCGAAGGAGTGACTCCTCATGAGCCACCGGAGCCCTGAGCCTCGGGAGGCTCTGGGGGCTCGGGAGGTTCCCTGAAGACCGTCTCCGTCTCCTCCAGGACTGTCGGCTGGTAGGTGCGACATATGCCAACAGGTGGCTTATCATTGTGTGAGCGAGTAAGACATCGCCGGTGCCTGGAAACGGGATAAGGCGAAGACATGCACGCCGGCGAATCTTACCCAGGTTCGGGGCTCTCCGTGGAGATAACACCCCTAGTCCTGCTCTGTGGGGTCTCCGCATGATCACTAGATCAACACAAGTAGCTACAAGTGCTCCTTGAGCTGTTTGGCTAGAGGAGGAAGAAAGGCAAGGCTAGCTCTCCTCTTCCCTCTACGTGGTGGCTAAAACTATCTAAGAGATCAACCCTTTGCATGGGTGCCCCGGGGGGTTTATATAGGCCTACCCCCCAGGGATACAATGGTAATCCGACTGGGTGCGGGTCCCAGCCGTCAGTGTCTGCGCTCGCCGGCTTCTCCGCCGGCCGTTGGGGCCCGCCGAGTGGTGGGTCCCGTCGGCTGCCGGCCTCTTGGTCGACAGGCCGGCCCCACCGCCTGGGGGCCTTGTCGGTGGTTGATTACTGTTGCTTCACCCCTGATGACATGGGCTTTGTCGAGGTAAGCGTGGCTACAGTGCCGCCGCCTGGCGGGCTCTCACTGTAGCCTCACCTCGTCTTGTCTCCTTAATGATGCACATACTTCGAGGGAGGGAGGTAGCCGGCTATTGGGAGCCGGCTACGCCTCAGGCCGACTAGGGGAGGCCTGGCTGCCTTCGAACGTCTCTCTGGCTGAAGGGGCCCGCCGCCCGCGGGCCGTACTGGCGCCTGTCGTGGGTGACGTCGCGGTCAACAAGGCAATAGTGTCGCGCCGGACGGGGGATGGCTGGCCCGTACGGCGCACTGTGGCCATGCATGCTCCGGGATTCGGGGGTGGCAGGCTGTACTGTGGCCACGCCCCGTCTCATCACCGTTATGTGGGCGCTGCCCTGGTGGGTGCAGTCTTGGCCGGCTTCCGGGAGTCGGTTTTCTTGTGGCCGGCTTCTGGAAGTCGGTCTACTTATGGCCGGCTTCTGGGAGTCGGCCCACTTATGGCCGGCTTCTGGGAGTCGGCCACCTTATGGTTATCTTCGGGGAGGTTCTCGAGGTCGGGTCGCCTTCCGGTAGTCGGTCTGTGAGATAGCCGACCAGGGGAAGGCAGCCCTGTGTTTTGGATACTTGAAGGCCCAATCAGCCTGATCATTTTTTAGAGAGCCAGGGGGAGTCGGTTAGGCTACCCGTGGCCATTTACTCCGACAAGCACGTCGTGGTACCTGGCCTCCTGAGCCGCCAGGACATGCCGCATGTCGCACTGATAGGCTGACGCCACGCTCGACAAGCCGAAGGGCATGCGAACGTAGCAGTGTGGTGGGCCTTCGCAGCGGCCCACGCGTGATGGCCACACGTGGTGGGCCTTCGCAGCGGCCCAAACCAAGTACGCGTATGGCCAGTCGGTCAACGCACCTCCTCTTGGCATATCACTGACATTTGGGACAGGAGACGAGCAGCGAGAACACACAGACGGGCTCGCACGGAGGCCAAGATATATTCGAGCATGGTTGGTTGATCGATATCATTCATTACATGTTGGGCTGCCGTTTTCCGCCCTTCTCCGGACTAAACGTGTACTTTATCAGAGATAAAAAATAAGAGTACAGACGCTCCACCATGCGGTTCTAGTAGTAGTACTACTCGTACTACTGCGCTTGGCTCTTCGCCTCTTCGTGAAGTCGAACAATGATGGTACTCCGCATGTTGGGTACTACAGTGTATGCCTCTGACAATCTGACACCGAATGGACTGATGCATGTCCACCGAGGGTAGGTTGCATTAGTCAAAAGGCGTAAGCAAGCTTCACCTTGTCCTGCAAGCTTCTCCTCGTTCTGCGAGTTGACGGGACACACCAAAAAGTAGTGCTAGTCCATACTCCCTCCTTTCCGGTTAATATGGCTTAATCTTTTTTGCGGGTAAATGAGAGAGCTTTATTCATATATAAGCATTCTTAGGACGATCAGCCAAGACACTGGTCACTAGGAAGCGAGGTACCCTGCAAAAAAAGAAGTAGGAAGCGAGGTGTTTCATCAAGCCAGCTCTCGGCCACATTCAAAGTGCAGCCAGCACGGTTCACACGAAGATGCGCTGCATGGTTCGCACGAAGATGCGCCGCAAGGTTTGCTGACCTGTTTACTTTGCGCTTGGCTGTTCGCCTATTCGGGAAGTCGAACAATAATAGCACTAGTAGTATAGTGTATGCTTCTGGCAATCTGACACCGAATTAACTGTTGCACGTCCACCGCCTGAGCGAGGGAGAGCTTGCATTAGTCAAAACTTTCTCCTTGTCAGGCGAGCCACCGCGCGCAAGCTTCTCCCGTCCTGCAACCTTCTCCTCGTTCGGCAAGTTGACGGGACACAGCAAAGTAATGCTAGTCCATACTGCCTCCTCTCCGGTTAATATTGTCTTAATTTCAAACGAGATAAATACACTGTCTGTCACTGTATATTTGTAAAAATACGGTCAGTGGACTTCATAATACGCTCATTGCGCTCAATATATATATTTTCCGGTGTTTATATGGTCACTAGCTCACCTTGACTGAGTATGTGTGTGCATGCACGTGTAGGTTGAGCACTTGAGCGTGACCGTGTGTGTTCCGTCGTGTGCTCGGACATGCATGCATTAGGGCGTCGCGCGCGTTTTTGCGTCCATGTGTACGTGTGACTGTTGCATACACGTAGGGGGAGTACGTGTGGGGGCCACTAAGGAGCAGTCAAATCACACAGTAAGTTAGTCGGAAGAAGCAACCATCATTTCACTCTTGAATGACACGTACGCAATATAAAATGGTTGATATGGAGAGAAAAAGAAAACCACTATATATACACTAGCAGGAGCCTAAGCTACAAGCCTGCTTGCTTAGGTTGCTCTCTTCACAAGCATAGAACGACGGGCCTGATCCCGCAGCTGGGGGAAGGGAACAATGTTCTGCGTAGACGCGGTCGACATCGGCGAGGGAGAAAACCCACAGTCGGTGTGTCCCAATCGGGGGTCACCGCGGTATGGGCCGATGCCGCGTACCAACCGCCCTTCTAGCTACAGTCCGACGTCCCAGGTAGTCCATCTTCCTTTTGGAGCCGGCTTGCTCCACTGCCGTAGCTCCATCTCCATGTCGATCTTTCTCTACTTCTACCGGCTTCTACTTGTGATGAGTTTATGTCTCATGAACTAGTGCCAGTACTATTATTCTAATCACACTTCTTCAATATCTTTGCCATCAGGGATGCTCAGGTCGATTTTAGTGGAACTGCACAAAAGCATCCTATGATCCGAGGGTGCTAGCCGTCTTTCCTTCGACAGGTTCTACCTGGCCAGGAAATTAAATAATGTTTAGGGTTTAGGGTTTAAGTCGTAGTGACCCCATCAGTAGTTTTTCTTTCATACACGCTCTCACAACTTTTTCCTTTAGTTGTGAAGTAAATATTGGCTATGATCTGTGAATCATTGAGATGCATCAGCATGCGTGTTAGTTTTCCTTTGTATTTGATGGAATGTTGTAACGGGGCAACCTTGGAATAGGAATGAAAATGGAGTGGAAAGTTTCCGTTTTTTCGGAGAAAAAAATGGAAACGGAGAGAAACCAACGTTTCGTTTCGTTGGATCGCGCCATCGAGCAAAGCCAACGTTTAAATCACCTCTGTCGTGTTCGTGTCTCACCCTCCTCCACGGCTGGACCCCACATGGTCGCTCGGCATGCCACTCACCGCAAACCGAGTATACGATAACTTTCCCGCCTGCTTGTCGATGGATCGCGCCATGGAGTACTAGCACTACTGGAAGAGATTGACGAGTTGGGGGAGGACAGCTAGCTGTAACACGGACTCCCAAGAACTTTTTACATGCATGTTGTAGCCGGCTATTGCGACCTTTGAACGCGGAGCAGCCGCGTGCACCCGGAAGCGGCGCGGGCGACGCTCTCTCGGCCGGCGCGCCGCTTCAATGTCGGCGCCAGTGAGAGGTCGCGTCAGCTCTGGCCGGGCATGAATGCCGCACTGACCGTTTCGGGCGGGAAGCACGCGCGGGTGATGAAGAGGGTTCGGGTTGGTCAGGACCGGCCGTGGCAGCGGTCCGGACGTGCGCAAACAAGAGATGTTGTACGTTAATATTGCTGTGTATATAATTAACAATGTAAATAATGTGCCAGTTGGACAAATATGATTGGAGATGGAAATGGAATTTTATGTAAACACAGATATGCATGTCTATGTCTATGTGTGTGTGCGCGACGACTCTCGCGACCTGGAAGCGGGGGCGTGTTTTTGATCGAGTTTTCTTTCTTGGTACGTTAGAAAAATTGTCCGCCAATTTTCGTTTCTTTTTTCCGGGAACGCGCGTATTCTATTTAAAACCACTGCTATGGAGAGATTTTTTTACTCCATTATAGCCTCTTGTTTGATAGAGTTTCTCGCGTCTCGCTCTCTCACCCTCTCCATATCAAAACAAGATGACAGTGTCCACTCTATCTCTCTCCTCACCGGTGGTCACAGATCCGGCCGAATCCCATCCGCTGCGGGAGGTGAGGAGGTGCAGCGTTGACGTTGTCGCCGTCGGTGACAGAGGAAGCCGATGCGCACCGTCCTCTCGGAGCCGGCGCTGGCGCGGACGAAGATCCTCCGTGCCCTTGTTCACTGCCGTCGTGTGGGCAGATCCCGCCCGCCCGCCTAAACGACATCTCGCCCACCTGAGGTATAACTTCTTGTACTGGTCCAGCTCCACAGGTCGTTGCGTGCGGGTTTTCTTCTATGCGACTA
The DNA here is from genome assembly GCF_002575655.3 of Aegilops tauschii subsp. strangulata. Lineage (NCBI taxonomy): Eukaryota > Viridiplantae > Streptophyta > Magnoliopsida > Poales > Poaceae > Aegilops > Aegilops tauschii. Next base: position 396,230,035 of record NC_053035.3, read on the forward strand.
CTCCCCAGCTCCCCATGCATAGTATCTAGGGTTCGTCGGCTGGTCCAACATCACCTACTAGTACTATTATAGAGGAAATGCCACTCAAAAAGTTGTCCTGATTTATGCCTCGGTGGAGGTATACATGTTGTTTCGACAAAAAGTACATGGTGGTTGTGCGGTCATTGTCCATATGGTGGTAGTACTATCACTGGTTAAATGAAGAAATGCTTTTTTTCTCGGGTATCCTGGTTTAGTTCCCATCAAGATAATTATGATGCTTCTGTTTGTTGGTGTACTTTTCATTAATTCTTATTGACAATTGAGATGTCGTTGCTAACCCTTTTTTATATTTTTGGAAACAGCGATGCGTGTCTCCATACCCGGGCATTTCCTCAATTTTAGTGGAACTGCACAAAATTGGATGGCCATTGTTGTTCCGCCTCACTGTCCTCTGCCACGTGGTTCTTCCTTCCTCGAGCTTGATTACTGAGAAGAAACAGACCACAGTGAGGATTTGTCGAACTTCATAGGTGCCTCACCCAAACTTGATGCCAAATGGATGATGCATCACCACGATGACCTATCGATGCTCATGGTTGCGCCTCATGGTTGCGTCGGCTGGTGAAGCTGATCGATTTTCAATGAAAAACAACCTGTCTTCCATCAGTGCTCTTTGCTTGTTACGCACAAAGATGATATCCTTCGTCAGTTCACCTTGGTTGCGTTGGAGACGCAGTCGTCTTTCACGTTGGTGCAATTTTATCACACAATTGGCTATGAACCAAATGTTTCCTCGAAGAAGGATCGACGTTGGTACTAAGAGCATAAGTTTTGTATTGATTTCTAAGCCTTCTCACAACTTTGTCTCCAGCTCCCCTGTAATTTTATTTGTCCAGCTATTAACTTTGATTTAAAAAATGGTGTGGACTAAAAACCCGGATGGACGTAGTAGCCCTCCATTTTTATTTACTCCGCATATTAGATTTGACTGAAGTCAAACTTTGTAATACTCTCAAACCTTTCCGATAACTGAAATTAAAATTCTTTATTTGTACACACTCTCACACGTTTCTGATAATTTGGCGCATGTGTGGTTGTTCACTTAAGGGAGGGTAGTGTACCACACGTGAAGGACAGGAAGTGCGACCAGGACGCGTGGGCGTGGATCGTTAGTTCATCGGAAGTAGTACTAGTTTTCTTCACTGTACATTAAATAAAGAGTTTCGTTTCGTACTTACACAATTTAAAATGATTGTTATGGAGAGAATAAGAAAACCACTCCACTATATATTAGTCATATACACGAGAGTACTATATGGACGCAGCTTCATTGACTTAGTGCACCTGCCTTTGGATTTATGATAGGTGGGCCCAAAATGTGGCTGGCTCACCTGTCATACAGCCAAAAGTAGGTGCAGTGAAGGCACCGGAGCTCAGTCCGTACTACAGTAGTATATATATATAAGCGGGAGCCTTAGCGCTTGTTAGCTAGGGTTTGCACTCTCCACACGCTCGCCGCACTACATATATGTTACACGCTAGAGGCTCAGCGTTCATTTGCTAGGGTTTGCTATATTCACAGTCTCTCACCCTCTCTTCACCAGATCTAAACAAGACTGCGTTGGCCTCTTGTCTCTCTCCCCCCCCCTCACAGCTGGTGAAGGAGGCATCCGTATCCCGTCGCACCGGGAAGGGGAGGAGGTGCAGCGTTCACTCTATCACCTTCGGCGAGGGAGGCAATCCACTGCCGACTGCGCTGTTCTCTTTCACCCAGCGCCTGTGCGGGAGGGCCACCGACCCCTTCTTCCTCGCTGCCGTACGTAGTGTGGGCAGATCCGGCCTCCCGCCGCACGCCTTGCCACATCCCGACGACCCTAAGGTATAAGTTTCTTTGAAACCGTCGTTGCTCTAGCTGCATGTAGATCTTTTTCGATCTGTAGTCGAATCTAGGTCTTGGTTCAAAGAGGAAAGAAGGGTGCGGTGGGCTGGAGCAAGAATCTAGGACGTGGTTCAATGAGGAAAGGAGGGGCGGAAAGTAGTATAGACTGGCTATCCAGCCGCTTTGTAGGTCGAAAAGGGAAAAAGGGGGTAACCCAGTACACACATCTGTAAGGAACCGATCTCTTTGTTGAAAAGGGAAAGGAACTAGGGGGTCGGGTAGTTTGTGCAGGACTAGATTTGCTGCCCTCACATAGGAAGAAGGTTCAAAGAGAACAAATATGGGACCAGCGCATATATGCTGCTTGGCTACATACTCTGCATCACCCATTTATACGTGTGGACGCACATGGTGCTGGCATGTCCCATACAGCTATTTTGCTGTTGTTAATCTAAGAATGCCGCCGGAAAATTGAAGCAATGCCACTGTTAAAAGTAAATTACATTTTTTAACGAATGTTGTTTCAAGAGAATGTCTCTGTTAATATGAATCAATGCAACTGTTTTAGAAATGCTACTGTCCTACTTTGTTTTCCATCCAAGATAAGCTAGATGCTTCTTTCTGTCACCGTTTGTTTCATCCTCCTTTATCGGCAAGTAATTGTTTCCTTTTTTGCCTCTGTTAAAACAGGGCTATCGATTCAACTTGTTGCTATTGCGACATTTTGCTTTGCTACTCGAAACACTTATGTTTTAAGAGTGTTTTGTGCAGTTCAACTTGAATGTCACACCGGTGACTTTGCTTAATTTTGGTGGAACTGCACAAAAGGATATCGAGATTCGTATTTTACCTTTGTCGGTCTCATGAAAGGTCAGTACAGGCCTTCATCCACATGATTGTGCAGTGTGCTTTGAGATGTTGTGCTACTTGTATTGGTACTGTTTTAAATAAATGTTGAATTGAAGCTATTGTATTGCTATCTTTTCCCATTAAGTAGTGAACAAAAATGGGACCAACCCAGACATGATGCTTGTTGCTTTGTTACAACAAACTCTGCATCACCCCCTTTATAAGTAGATGGAAGCACATACTGTTGTTGCGCCCACTCTCCCCTGGAACTGTTTATGTTTTTCGTTAATCTAATGCCGCTGGTAAAATTAAGCAATGCCACTCTCAGAATTAATTAACTACTGAATCTTAGTTCAAAACTGCAACACTTGTTAGGAATGGTACTATCCTGCTTTGTAGTTATTTCTACATGTTTAACCAAGGTATTGTTAAGATAATGTCTCTATTAAAATGAATCAGTTCAATTGTTTTAGGAGTGGTACTTTTCTGCTTTGTCGTTCTTTATACATGTTGAAACAAGGCATTGTTAAGATAATGTCTCAGTCAATATGAATGAATCACACTGATGGAGAATTGCTACTCTCCTGCTTTGTTTCCCATTAAGATAAAGTAGATCAGGAGATGCTTTTCTTCTGGGAGTACAAGTCATCAACCGTTATTTCTCAGTAATTGTTTCCCTTATACCTATTGTTCCTTACAGGGATATCAAAATTAAAGCTCGGTTTTATTCCGACTTCGATTTTAGTTGAACTGCACAAAAGGAGCCAATGTGTCCAAGGCAAACTGCTGCATTACTGGGTCCAGTTGGTCGTTCCACTTTGCAGAAAGAAGCAGTCACTGTTTGCGCTACATTACAGAAGGAATGACCGAGAAGCTTTACAGAGTATTATTAGACACCGGTGACATGACTAGTCTGCAGAGACCATTGGAAATTTAACAACACGTGGAGTGCCCTGGGCAAAAAGTGCCCAAACAAGTACAAGAAGCTACGACAGGACTCCACGATCATATGCATTACATATTTTGAATGGGAAAAGCTTGTCAAAGTTTAATCATTGATGTTAGCAAGAAGACGTTAGTTTAATATATTAGAATTGGAAAACCTTGTCAAAATTTGCTCATTGATGTTAGCCAGAAGACATGCATTTGATATTTTTGAGTGGGACGCCCTTGCTGTGAGCAGCGTCGAGTGTTTTTTCCTATTCCTGTGTTCATTTTAGAAGTAAATAGTTACTCTGCTGAGATATTCTTGTGTTAAGAGTTTGTTCTGAATATTATCTATGTAATGCCAGGCCTTGTGTTTGATTGCAAAGTTGAGCTTGGAATGTTGTGCCATGCGGCATCACGAGCTATTCACCGTGCCACCTGAGAATAATGCTTGGTATTGTTTTGCATGTCGATCTAATGCCAGTGATTTGCTTGTTAAGAAGATCATCCTCTTCTGTTGTTTCCGTGCTCAAGAAGTTCATCGTCTGATGTTTCATTCATAGCCTATACGACAAGTCGGGTAGGTTAGACGTGAAACCATATGATCTTCCGACCAACTCATGATATTAGGCCGTGATTGGATCGTCGTTTTCCAACCAAAACCGCTTGTAAAACTGACGTTTGTAAATTAAAGCAGATGGTCTCGGGCGAAGGCGCTTGGTTGGTTGATTTCGACTAGTAAAATATCGGAAGTAGTTCACACATGATAAAAACGTTGAACGACACTCGGACGATTGCTAATCCAGCCGTTAGCTGCTATTTCAGCCTTGCCCATGGATGGCATGATACGCACGTCGTGCATGTATCGTCTGGTAATGTCGTCCATATAGCAGTGCTCGTAAAATATACACTGGTCTCTCAAATTACACACGTAACCCGCCGGTTTTACTTACAGACCTCGGGCCCTCGGTTTCATTTCGCCTGTATTTTACGCGTTGTTTCCGATGACGAGTAAATTACACTTGTATGTTAATACAGGTTTGAAATAAACCAGAGCTCCCAAGCGCGGCCTTACTGTTTCATGTCGTCTTAGTTTCTCGAAGGTGCTCATAGGTGTCCGATGATCCTGGCTTCCTGAATGAGCAGCGGGCGCTGTATCAGACCATCCGTAGGGCCCGCGAGGCCCTCTCCATTGTCCTTCGAGTTGTTGCGCTCGCCGTGGCGCCGAGCATTGTTAACATCGTCAACGAACATGAGGATTCAGGAGATGACTTTATTTTGACTGGATGACACTAGGGACCCACTAGGGCCATAGCCGTACGTACGCAAGTGCCTCCTTATTATGTACAACTATATCTTTTTTGCTTTCTCCTGGTTTCCTGACATCACGGTCCCACACCATTGTCAACCTATGTAGTTAATATAAACGAGAGAATTGCACAAGGTGTGGCCGACAGCTGGGACCAAGCAGCTCGAGCAGTATTTGTGTTTTTGAGGCGTGAGCACTGCAGAGTTTTTCTTGGCGGTGATTTTGTTGTTGTTCAGAGGAGAGCAGGGTATTAACTGGGCGGGTTGTGGCCCGTCTAGCCCAGGCCAGATATCCAGCCCAGATACTAATTTTTTCAAGATGAAAATGGCTAGCCCAGCTATACGTCTTTCTGAGGAATACCCAGGCAAGGTCAACTTGTTATTCTCCACCCCGCTGGGCTGCAAATCTTTCCTAGGAGGGATCCATTAGGCTTAATAGGAAAATGGGCTTTAAAAATAATAAATGGGATGTAATTATAAAAACTGGGCAGTAACTATAAAAAAATGCACCAAACACGAAATTAGTTTATAAAATATTATTTATGGATTTTGAAAATCTTAAATTTTCATTGTTGCGCGCGCAATGTTTCATTGGATTTTTACGTAATACAAATTTATATTTAATCTGACTAGAAATTTCGGGATAAAAATATTTCAGATCCCATCAAAATGTGGGAAATTTTATTGAATTATGTCTTCAACGGTTGGTTGAAATTATTAATCGTTGTCCTAGCTAGAAAATGGGCTGTACTTTTAACAAACTGTAAATGGGCTGTTGTAAATTCCATTAGAATTCAAAAATGGGGTGTACATTCTTACAAAACGCAAATGGGCTATAAGTTCTCTGCCACACACTTGTGGGCCTACTAAGTGACGCGTCCCCTAAAAAAATAAGTTGACGCGTATGCAAGGCTTTATCAACTTATTATAGTCAACACACGGTTCTAGCAGCAGTGGCCGTTGGATGTCTATCCAACGGATGTCGTGCTTCTTCTTCAATCTCGGATATTCTTAGCTTCGGCTGCCCAAAAAATGATTCCTCCCCCTGACATCTGGGGCGCACCGTTTCGGAGGCTGACCTGTGGGCCTACAAAGTTGGAGCGTACCAAGGGCTTTGCCAACTTAGTCAATATAAACGATTCTAGCTTCAGTGACCGTACGATGTCCATCCAACGGCCGTAGTGCTTCTTCAACCTCTGGTCTTCTTGGTCCAGCCGCCCAAAGCAGCGCCGGTCGTGCCGCCTGCTCCTGCCTCCCGTGGCCGGCTGTGCTGCCGCGGAGGCCTCACCGCCCCCATACTACTCCCACCGCTGGCCAGGCCATCCCTCCACTCACCCACACCCCCTGTTATTCTGCGGCGACGGCAGCCTCACACAGCAGCCGAACCAGTGAACCCTCGTACTCCTCTCCGCGCGGGCTTCCATTGTTGCGTCTTCCCCGGCTCCGCGTCGTCCCCTTCCTAGGCCTCGCCGTCGTCCACCGCCCTGGTGCTCTCGGCGCGGCGTGGTCAACATGGTCAACGACCGACTTCCATCGGAAGAGTACTGTACGTGGAGAGGCTGACAGCTGGGTCCACGGCGGCCGCAAGGAAGTGCCTCCTTATTATGCGCAAAATAATTATTCCTCCACCTGACAGCGGGGACCCACCAGACGGGCCACCAGTATTTTGCGAAAAAATCATTTCCCCTGACTGCTGGGATCTACCGGACGGGCCATCGTATTTCGCGAAAAAAATGTTCCTCCCGCTGTCAGCTCGGACCCACCGGAAGTGCCTCCTTATTACGCACAAAAAAATGAATACTCCCTCGTCTAGCTGGGACCCACCTTGGTGGGAGGCTGACTTGTGGGCCTACTAAGTTGACGGGGACAAAGGGCTTTGTCAACTTAGTCAATATGAACGATTCTAGCTCCAGTGACTGTACGATGTCCATCCAACGGCCGTAGTGCTTCTTCAACCTGCGGTCTTCTTGCTCCAGCTGCCCAAAGAAGCGTCGGTCGTGCCGCATGCTCCTGCCTCCCGTGGCCGGCTGTGCTGCCACAGAGGCCTCACCGTCCCCTACTATTCCAACCGCTGGCCAGGCCCTGCGGCGACGGCAGCCTCACACCGCAGCCGAACCAGTGAACCCTCGTACTCCTCTCCGCGCGGGCTTCCACTGCCGCGTCTTCCCTGGCTTCGCATCGTCCCCTTCCTAGGCCTCGTCGTCGTCCACCGCCGTGGTGCTCTCCGCGCGGCGTGGTCAACGTGGTCAAGGAACGACTTCCATCGGAAGAGTACTGTACGTGGAGAGGCTGACAGCTGGGTCCACGACCACAGCCCAGTTTTTTTGTGATTTGCCAAGTAAGTCGCTTTGTCAGGCCTGTTGGGCAGCAAATCTTTCAAGACGAGGAGAGCTTTCATTCGGCTGGCCGAGAAAATGGCCCATCAGTAATGAGAAATGGGATGTACATTTTTAAAACACATCAAACCGGTAATTAGTTTCAAATATCTTTTTCTTCATTTCAAGATTTTAAATTACATTAATTTTTATGCGTGGAGAATTTGTTGGATTTTATATTGATTTACATTTATTTTTTAAATCAGTTTGAATGTGAGTCGAAATTTCGGGATTAAAAACAGTTCGGACCGCACCGAAATATGCAAAATTTCATATAATTTTTTAACCGTGGCCACAATATGGGATGTAATGCTAACAAAAAGAATATGGGCTCCAAAAAACCTTAAGAATTAGAAAATGGGCTGTAAATTATTAGAAATAATGGCAGATGGGTTGTATGTTGTTTCCCACAGATTTGAGGCTTTCCTAAAAAAAGGTTGAGGCACAAGCACTGACTGTTGGATGTCCATCCAACGGCCGTCGTGCTTCTTCAATCTCTGCCCTTCCTGCTCCAGCCGCTCAAACAAGTGCCGGCGGGACTGCCTGCTCCCTCCTCCCCGCGGCCGGCTGTGCTGCCGCGCAGGCCTCACCGCCCCACCGTACTCCCATTGCTGGCCTATCCATCCCTCTACTCACCCACACCTGCTGTTATGTAACGCCCACGATGCGGCTATATCTCCCACATGTCGAGGCACGACTTAGAGGCACAACCGCATTGTGGTTTTGTCGCAAGAAGGGTCATCTTCACACAATCCCATGTAATGAACAAGAATGGGATAAAGAGTTGGCTTACAATCGCCACTTCACACAATACATAAATAAGTTCATACATCATTCAAGATACACACATAGGTCCGACTACGGAACCAAAATAAAAGAAGACAACCCCAAATGTTAGATCCCCGATCGTCCCAACTGGGCACCACTACTGATCAACCTGAAAAGCAACATAGTAACGACCAAGGTCCTCGTCAAACTCCCACTTGAGTTCGGTAGCATCACTTGCACTGGTATCCTCGGCACCTGCAACTGTTTGGAAGTATCTGTGAGTCACGAGGACTCAGCAATCTCACACCCGCGAGATCAAGACTATTTTAGCTTATAGGAAGGAAAGGGTAGTGAGGTGGAGCTGCAGCAAGCACTAGCATGTATGGTGGCTAACGTACGCAAATAAGAGTGAGAAGAGAAGCAACGGAATGGTCATGAAGCTAGCGATGATCAAGAAGTGATCCTGAACTCCTACTTACGTCAAACATAACCCAAAAACCGTGTTCACTTCCCGGACTCCGCCGAAAAGAGACCATCACGGCTACACACACGGTTGATGCATTTTAATTAAGTCGAGTGTCAAGTTCTCTACAACCGGATATTAACAAATTCCCATTTGCCACATAATCGCGGGCACGGCTCTCGAAAGTTTATACCCTGCAGGGGTGTCCCAACTTAGTCCATTATAAGCTCTCACGGTCAACGAAGGATATTCCTTCTCCCGGGAAGACCCGATCAGTCTCGGAATCCCGGTTTACAAGACATTTCGACAATGGTAAAACAAGACCAGCAAAGCCGCCCGATGTGCCGACAAATCCCGATAGGAGCTGCACATATCTCATTCTCAGGGCACACCGGATGAGCAAGACGTCGGGTTGGCATTGACCCTGGTTGCCCAGGGGCGCCGGACATCGCTCGGTTTGGACCAGCACTCGAAGGAGCACTGGCCCGGGGGGGTAAATAAAGATGACCCTTGAGTCTGCAGAACCCAAGGGAAAAAGGCTTAGGTAGGCAAATGGCAAAACCAAGGTTGGGCCTTGCTGGAGGAGTTTTATTCAAAGCGAACTGTCAAGGGGGGCCCATAAATCACCCAACCGCGTAAGGAATGCAAAATCAAGGAACATAACACCAGTATGACGGAAACTAGGGCGGCAAGAGTGGAACAAAACACCAGGCATAAGGCCGAGCCTTCCACCCTTTACCAAGTATATAGATGCATTAATTAAAATATGAGATATTGTGACATCCCAACATATCCATGTTCCAAGATGGAACAAACTTCATCTTCACCTGCATCTAGCAACGCTATAAGAGGGGCTGAGCAAAAGCGGTAACATAGCCAAACAACGGTTTGCTAGGAAAGGTGGGTTAGAGGCTTGACATGGCAATATGGGAGGCATGATATAGCAAGTGGTAGGTAGCGCGGCATAGCAATAGAGCGAACAACTAGCAAGCAAAGATAGAAGTGATTTCGAGGGTATGGTCATCTTGCCTAAAATCCCGCTAGGAAGAAGAACGAGTCCATGAAGAAGAACAAACGGATGTAGTCGAATGAATCCTCACAACTCCGGAACGAAACCGAAGCTAACGAGAGAAACAACCCAGAAAGAAACAAACAACATAGTAAACAACCACCACATACACATGGCACGATGCATAAACAAGTATGATGCATGTCCGGTTTAATGAGGCATGGCATGGCAAAGTGCAACAAACAACACTACAAATTAAGTGGAGCTCAATATGCAACGAGTTGCATATTGACGAAACACCACATCAATTATTTAGTTCTCTCTCGGTTATGTACCCAACAATATTAAATGTTGATTAACATGGCAAGAGGTGAAGCATAGTAAGACTATCTATCTAGGCAAGTTTAAATGAGGCCGGAACAACGAACAACAATTCCGGAAAATCCCCATATGCATATAGCAATTTAATGCAAACACAATTTTAAACATTTTAAATGTTATCATGATGCGGATGACATATGCAAGGTTTAAGCAATTTATGAAAATGTTGACATGAGCATGTTATGAAGCATTTGTCACCGTGGTGGAAGAAAGGGGTGCCACGGCAACGAATCCGAAAATGATGCCACGACAACATATCGGTTCCGATAGCTCACGGAGATACCGGTACAAAAGGAAGTGTGCGGATGTGCGGAACATGCTAGAGATGGTGGGGTGCTCCCGACTACCGGGTTCCCACGAGTTAGTGGCAAGGAAACGAGTGACAATCGGACACGATGCAAACACGAGCATCTCATACAACATGCATTCGTTCACGAGCGTCGCCTCGGGGTTATACCTTCGAAGCGTGCGTTTTCGGGGCGGATCGAGTCGGTGCGATGTAGAGGAAGTAGACGTTCTCGGGATGGTCGTCGTGGAAGTAGTGGCACACGGCGACGGTAGCGGAAGTAGTGGTTCACGAGTCGAAGAGGAAGTAGTCGTTCATGTTCCGTAGATGTTCGGGGTCATGGCGAGGAACTTGACGTCCACGGAGTCTTCGAGGGTCAACGGTAGTGGTACACACGTTGTCGGGGTACTTGTCCGTCCGGTCTTGGAGACGATAGTTGTACACGGGTTGTAGACGTTTGGGTCATGGGTAGCGGTACTTGGCGCATCGTCGTGGTACTTGGCAAAATTCTCGGAGAAGATGCTTGAATGTCCGGGTACGGGTCTTGGCGTCTCGTTCTTGCTGATCTAAAACCAATCCAAAACCAAGCGAGACAAAAGGGGCCTCTGGCGGGCAGCAGCAAGGGCGCAGAGGAGTCCAGGCCATGGCACAGGATCCCGGCGGCTCAGGCAGCACGATGCAGAGTGGCACGGCAAGGTCCAAGCAGCAGCGGCAGCGGAGCTCGCTGGCGGCTTGCGGCGAAGAAGCAGCGATGGTCGCGGGCACGCGAGGCGCAGGCGAGGAGAAGTAGGGACGACGGGAAGGCTTGCAGTGGCCTTGGTGATTCTAGCGACGACAGCAGCAAGGGCGGGGCGAGGTCGGCGCTGTGGCGTAGCTCGACGGCTGCAAGGCAGCAACGGGATCCGGGCAGCAGAGGGACGCAGGCAGGAGGTGAAGAAGACGGCGCGGCAGCGGGGCGATGGGGATGGACGGAGGGGATGGGCTCGACAGCCAGAACGATGTCACGGCGGCAGAGGAAGGGGTGGCCGGGGTGCCTTGGCGCAACGGAGGCGGAGCAGAGGAGGGCAGCGGCGGCGCGCTTGCTGGACGGAGCAGGGGCAGCGAGGAGGAGGCGGGTCGATTGGGCGGCGCGGTTCACGAGATGGACAGCGCAGGGCTGCAGGATCCGGGGTTGGGGCCGAAGGGGCGCATCGAGGGGCTCCTCCCCTAGCTCAATGCGTGTGTGTGTGTGTGTGAGTGGCGGCGGTGTGGGAGAACGAGAGGAGATGGAGATCGTTGGGAGCAAGGTGGGATCAGGCTAGGGTTATCGGTGCGGTTGGGCTTAGGTGGGCCGGCGCTGCGGGCAAGGCCGAGCTGTGGGCTAGCTGCATCTCTCTCTCTCTCTAATCTCTTAGCAAAGCAAAAAAAAGGAGAAGAACAAAAAGGCTAGGAGGAGAGTTTGGGCAAGGGGATAATTTTCCCGGACTCATAAAAATGTGCTTGTTCCAAGAAAATAGAAAGTGGCATGATTGAAAGATATAAATTCAATTGATTAGAACAAGGAGTGTGAATCCGAAGTTTCCAAAATGTTGAACATTTAGGAAGAGCCTCGATAAAACGATAAAAGAATATGAGGACAAGTTGGAGACCAAGAATTAAGATAACAAAGGCATTGGGATAATTTGCAAGTGTGTTATGGTGAATTCCAAATTAATGAAATATTTAATATATCTCCCTAATATTGGGAGGATATGTTATAAAGAGAAGTCACCCTTCCCTCGATTTAAATAGATCAACCATCTATGCAATTTATTAGTTGAGTTGAGATGAAGAGATTAATGACATGATGGCATGATGACATGATGCAATGCAAAATAAAAGAGCAAGCACAAAAGAAACACACGGTGACCACGAAATATATGGAAATCTTCTGAAGCGTCGGTCTCGGGGCGTTACAACACTCCACCACTACAAGAGGATCTTGTCCCGAGATCTAGGATGGCACCGGAGAAAAACAGAAGAGGAAGAGAAGAGGTAAGGCTAAGTTGCTTCTTTGACAAACGAGTGAAACCAAAGAACCTTGAGAGGTTGGACAACTTGAAAGAAAGAATACAACAGAGACAAACAAGATTGCAAACACTCTGTTGGCAAAGAGGAACAAGGAACATCACGAGAACCTTGTAGGTTGAAAGACAAGAATGGAAAAATCAGTGAACGAGAATTACTTCGAAACCACTCCGGTTTAAACGAAAATAGAGAAGGAATGAGAGCGAAAAGAATTCAGCCAGCACTCCGGTAGAAAAGAGAAGGAAAACTTGATAAGATCAAGAGAACTTGAAAGATATCACAACACCCCGGTTAAATGGATAAGCAAGGAAAGAAGATGATCTTGACAAAACAAGAAGATGGGTCGAAGAGAGCGATATCACAATGCCTCCGGAAACAATGCATGGTAGTTAGATAGTTGGAGTGAATAGAACGAAGAATGAAACCAACATCTCCTACCATAAATGAATTTTAAAGAGCATCCTTACGAAGTAGGATTTAACGGAGTTGTTGGAAAACCAGCAACAAAAAGAACAAGCTTGTTGTGGGCTTATGGAACACATCTCAAAATTATGAGGTGACAACCCGCCACTACCGGAAACAATTGCTTGCTTGAGATCAACGAAGAGATGAAAACTTCTCTCGCCGAGAGGATAGGAGAAAACTTGGATCATTGATAGACACCACAATTAGCAACATTCCTTAGGGAAGGCTTTAAATAAAATCTATACCAAGATAACTCCAGCAAAGAGATTATTGTGGGTTGAAACGAGTCATGGACGAAGAAAAAATATGATGGGTTTAAATATCTCATTCCTGACAACTTGTGAATCATGAAACATGAAGAAAATTATCAAGAATGACATAACACCACCTCAAAAGATAAGGTAGGAAGAATTGCACTTCGGAATGCAAGATGAAGAAAGCTTGAACTCCTCAAAACAAAGCATGTGTTGAGCACCATGTTTATTTTGAGTATAGCTTGACGGATCTTGACTCCGAGAGAAATCTTGAAGAACAATTGAAGAATGAAAGGAATCCTTGATGAAGCACCATGTAGAGCCTCCTTGAAGAACTCCGGTAATAAAAGGATGATAAAAAGAAAGAGAAGTTGACAACACAAGGTGAAGCCTTGCAATGATTTAGATGGAGCTTCGGGATGATATAATCGATAAAACTTGGAACTCCGGAAAGAAAAGATGAACAACTTGGAACCGAGAATTTGATATCATGAACGGGCTCCGAAAGAAGGAATTAATCAATAGGAGGAAACAAGAATAAGAATTACATTACGCATATCCTTCACCCATTTAGATTGATGACAAGCAACGGATTTGGCATACTACTTATTCTCGTATAAAGGATTTAGATAGATATGGCGCAAACTTGGGAAGGTCTTCCACGAACCACCGGTAGGATTGAAACAACGAATAAATTGATATGATAACGAAGGAAGAGAAATCTTGAACGAACCACCGTAAGAATTGGAGAACGAGAGTTGAATGTTGAGAACGAATAAATCTTCTGAATTGATGGCCTTCGGAGAATCAAACTGAAAAGACTCATGAATTGCCCCGGATGGGTGAAAAGAATTCTCATAATTGAAAACAATTATGAGAGGACGGCATCAAGCTAGAACCATGAATCCTCAAGAGAATGGACAAGATTTAAGGGAAACTCTTCTTCGGTCTTCAAATGTTGAGAATGATGATGAGAAACACCACCATGAATTATTGAGGCACTCCGGAACCATGAAGAATAGAAAGGTTGAATCAACAATGAAAAGAATTCGAAAGATCTTGGAGAAAGACATATGACTGATGATAATTCATTCTTACGTCAAACTTTTAAATAAATTTGAGAATAGCTCCGGGAAAAGTAAGAAGAGTCAAGTAAGATCCTGGGAAAAGACCTGTGCGTTAGGGCCCACTCAAAAGATACATCGTTGAATGATTAAAAGAAAGATTGCGCCGGTTGAATTAAATGGCTCAAAAGAGATAACAACCTCGAGATAGCTTGAACGGATTGGGAATGAAATGCGAATCTTCTGAGATATCTTCAGCACTCCAGATAACATGAATAGGAAGAGGTGGACGATTAAGAGATGCACCAACATGAGAAAGCATTTGAAACGAGGAAAGAATACGATCAACACTGAAAGCTTGACTTGAGTCCACCGGAGAAGAAAAAGAACGAAGAATAATAAACTTGAAACTCTGTTAGTATCTTCATGGGAAATCACCGGATAAGAACATTGATGGAAAAGAATGGAGAAACTTCACCTCCATAAGATGGATACATGATTAAGAAATCTGAGTCCTTGAAGAAAGAGGGTGGGAGGGTGGGAAAACAAAGGCAACTTGGGTCGGATGAAACGAACACCGTTGAGAAAAAGCTTAGAACTGATCTTGCGAATGTTGGAATGACTAGATGCACTTGAAGAGAAACACGCCGGTTGGAAAGAATTGGGGTGACAATCTCGATGATCGAAAGGATTAGTATTCACATAGCAATATGAGAACACCGTTTAGGAAAGGTATGGATTCAACATTTGACTTCGAAGCAACTCGAATACCACAAATAAAACAAAACAAAGGATTGGCTTGCAAAATAAGCCGGAACAAACATATGATAGAGATTTCGTCCGAAGTTTTCGTCGTGGGGCCCACACGGGCTCGATCGTACAACACCATCATGTACAAGGCAGTGCACATGACATACAAAGCGTCCCCGAGTCGGCATAGCCAAGGACTCTTTAAGACACTACGAGACCACTATAAAACCAACCGTGGAAAGGCGGACCACTAGGTCGAACCCCAATCTCATATCATGCATCTGTCGGAAAGATATCCTAGGAGCTACTTGAATTCCCACTTATAAACTCCCGAAACTTTCTGGTTATGCAATCAGGTGTTGGGGATACAGGGGACACAATATATCTCACCCAAACTAACAATACCTAGATCCAGCTGTATCCATCCTTCAACACATAACCAAGAAACCTTCGGAAATCATTTCCCTCAACCTTCGAAAAGCATCCATTATACGAGTTATGGCAATACTCCCGAACTCCCGCCCCAGTACTGGGTGGCGTCGAGGTGATCTCACCAACAACTGCATAAAAGAGATTTTCGATGTCGGTGAAACTCAGGTATTCCAGAACTGCAACGATAAAATTGTGACGACAACACCTCGGAGCTCAACTCCCCGGGACACTGCCACAACCCCTAAATGTCAGGAGGCACCAAGAACAATGTTCTCGTCACAAAACCATCGGAACGATTCTAAGATACCCGCGTGATCCAAAAAAAAATTTAGTGAAATTTGAGGAGAGAAGAGTCAAAACTTCTACGTCAGGAGGCCTCACCAGAGCGACGAAGGGACTGAGGAGTAAAAAGAATCCTACTCTCCGATATATATAATCCTAAGACTCAAAACATTTTTTTTCTAGACTCAACAACGTCGGCGATTCGATCAAGCAGGGGGCTCCTAAGTCGGGGATGGCTCTGATTACCAACTTGTAACACCCACGATGCGGCTATATCTCCCACGTGTCGAGGCACGACTTAGAGGCATAACCGCATTGTGGTTTTGTTGCAAGAAGGGTCATCTTCACACAATCCCATGTAATGAACAAGAATGGGATAAAGAGTTGGCTTACAATTGCCACTTCACACAATACATAAATAAATTCATACATCATTCCAGATACACACATAGGTCCGACTACGGAACCAAAATAAAAGAAGACAACCCCAAATGTTAGATCCCCGATCGTCCCAACTAGGCAACCAGGGTCTATGCCAACCCGACGTCTTGCTCATCGGGAGGGCTTGGACGGAACAGGCGATGGAAACGAGGCCTGGCGTACCGCACAACGGAGGAAACGGACCTCCTACGTTCGGAACGGGGTCCTGTTGATCGGGAAAGGTGTGGCGTACTGCAAAACGGAGGAAACAGACCTCCTACGGTCGAAACGGGGGTCCTGTTGATCGGGAGGGGTGTGGCGTACCGCAAAACGGACAAAACGGACCTCCTACGGTCGAAACGGGGGTCCTGTTGATCGGGAGGGGTGTGGCATACCGCAAAACGGACGACACGGACCTCCTATGGTCGAAACGGGATCCTGTTCATCGGGAGGGGTGTGGCGTACCACAAAACAGGACTCCACGGGATACTGTTCATCTCCACCGTCGACCTCCTCCAGCCTCCACGGGCTACCGTCGACCTCCTCCAGCCTCCACGGGCTCCTGTTCATCCAGCCTCCACCGCGCGCTACTCCACCGGCTACTGTTCAACCACCCCTCCGCGGGCACCCCTCCACCGTCTACTGTTCATCCAGCCCTCCACACCACGGGGTCCTGTTCAATCACCCCTCCACGGGCACCCCTCCACCGTCTACTGTTAATCCAGCCCTCCACACCACGGGGTCCTGTTCAACCACCCCTCCACCGTCTACTGTTCATCCAGCCCTCCACCACACCACGGGGTCCTGTTCATCCAGAGGCAACGCCACCGCTCACTGTTCATCCACACCCCCCCCCCCCCGCAACGCTCACTGTTCATCCAAGAGGCAGCATCAATCGGCTTCAGTTAGCAGCAGTAGCGAAGGAATCGCTCGATCGGGTTCAGTTAATAGCCATCGATCGATCGCTCGGGTTTAGTAACGCGTAGCCTGCAGTGCAATCTCTCGGGTTCGGTTAGAGCCCAACGCCTCGCTCGGGTTCAGTTAGAGCCAATGCCTCGCACACACGCGCGTACGTGTACGAGAGAAACGCGCATCGCTCGGCCCCCGACCTCCCACCGTAACCGGGAACTCCCCGAAATTTTCCTCGCCCTCGCTTCTACCACGGTTTTTTCCATCATGGACGGCCCAAAGAATGTCATGCAGCTGCGTCTCCGGCCCGCCCAGGATGAAAAGCCCATTTTCTGTCATGATTTTTTGTCATAGAAGTAGGAGCCCACCACATCTATGATGATACCGGGTTTTGTCACAATTATCACCATAGAAGTGTCATATGTATGACAGAAAAAAGATTCGTTCGGCCCAAAATGTCACGGATGTGTCTTTTTTTGTAGTATTGGGGATGGCCTCCGGAGGGCCCTCACTTCTGCTGTCGGGGTCATCGATTGCTGCAGCCTGGAAGGCGCACTCAAGGGAGCACACCGCATCTCTTTCTTCACACGGGACCGTGATGATTCCTCCGCTTCCCGGCATCTTGAGGACGTTGTAGCCGTGATGGGTGACCGCCATGAACTTGGCCAGGGCCAGATACCCGAGGATGGCGTTGTACGGCAGGCGGATGTGTGTGACGTCGAAGTCGATGAGCTCGGTGCGGTAGTTCTTGCGTTCTCCGAAGGTGACAGGCAGGCGGACTTGCCCTATCGGTGTGGTGGAGCCATCGGTCACTCCTGAGAAATGTTTGGTTGGCTGGAGCTGCTCGTATGGCACTTGGAGATTGTCGAACGTGTCGACGGACAGGACGTTGAGCCCTGTGCCGCCGTCGATGAGGGTCTTGGTAACCTGCACATTACTGATGACTGGGGAACACAACATCGGGAGGGCGCCGGCAGTGCCGCGCACTTGAGCTGATCTGCCGAGTTGAAAGTGATGGCGCATTGGGACCACTTGAGCGGGCGCGTGGCCTCGAGCTTGGGGAGCACCGCATTCACCTCGCGAGCGAACTGTTTGAAGATGCGCTGAGAGGCTGGGGCCTGGGCGCCGCCCAAGATGCAGGCGATTGCGCGCGGCTCTTGGAAGCCCCCAGCCACCTCGTCCTGATGGTGGTCATCATTCCTTCTCGGTGGCGGCAGCGGGGGAAGACCGGTGTTGCCTTGGGGGCGATCCTCGCGAGGCTGGTCCCTCCAGGTGCCCTCGCGAGGATGGTCCTGCCAGCAGTCCTCACGAGGCCTGTCGTGCCACTCCTGGTGCGGGCCACGGTCGTCCCAGCGTCCGCCTCCGCGTCCTCCTCCACGGCCGTAGCCCCGGTCGTTGCGCTCGGGGCGTCGAACGAAGTGTCCTTCCCATATGGCTCTGAGCTCTTGATAGTCGCTGGTGTTGTGGGTGTTCAGGTTGTGGAAGGCGTAGAACGGTCGGCCATTCTTGGATGACTCGGGCTGATCTCTGCCCCGCTTGGTGTCGGGCTCCGCTGCGAGCACCACTGCCTCCTTGCGCTTCACGTCCTTGGCCTTGGCCTTCTTCTCCTCTGCTCCTGCAGCTGGCAGCTCGAGGAGAGAGAGGCGCCCCTCGTCAGCTCTTGCGCACTTGGTCGCCAGGTTGAACAGCTCCTGAGATGTGCAGAGCTCCTCGTGGATAGCGAGCTCTTCCTTCATCTTGACGTCGCGGACGCCGTCGGAGAATGCGGAGATGATAGCCTCGTCCGTGACCTTGGGGATCTTGAGGCGGGTGTTGTTGAAGCGCTGGATGTACTTTTGGAGGGTCTCTCCCGGTTGTTGCTGATGCGGCGCAGGTCACCCGCGGCCGGCGGGCGGTCGCGAGTGCCCTGGAAGTTGGCGACGAAGCGGTCGCGCATCTCGTCCCAGGAGGAGATCGAGCCGTGCTGCAGATTCAGGAGCCAGGAGCGGGCCCCATCCTTCAGAGCCATGGGAAACCAGTTCACCATGACTTTCTCATCGCCGTTGGCTACTTCGATGCTCAGCTCGTAGAGCTGCAGGAACTCCGCGGGGTCGGCGGTGCCGTCGTAGCGAGGAGGCAGGTCCGGCTTGAACTTGCCCGGCCAGGCGACGCTACGCAGCTCGGGGGTGAAGGCGCGGCAGCTAGCTGTGGTCGCTGGTGACCGCCTCGGAGGTGGAGCTTGGTCTTGACAAGGTCCGCACAGCGCCGCTGCGGGCGGCGCGGGGAGCGCAGATGCAGCTGCTCGCGGCCACGGGATTTCTTGGCAGCTTCTTTCCTCGCGCGCGGGCACCGGGCATGGTGGATCACGCCGTGGGGCCGCGCGCCTTGGTGCCAAGGCACCGTCTTAGGGCAGAGGTGGTGGAGGCGCGCCATGGGCCTCATCGCCCGTTGCTGGCTGAGGGTGAGGTAGAGAGAGGGACAGCACCGAGGAGCCCCCTGCGGCGCGGACGAGCTCGGCGACACGGTCGAGCCACTCCTCGCAGAGGTCGTCGACGGGGCGGTAGCGTAGGAGTTCGTTTTCCGCAAGGAGCGCGGCCCGCGCCTCCATGGGAGCGCGGCGTGCGTGAGACGAAGAACTGGCCGGGGTTAGCGATGGTGTGGCGGTGCGGCCGTCCTGCCGCACCGAAGGATGCAGCGAGGACGCCTGCTGCTCGTTCCCTGCCGGGCCGGTGGTAGCGTTGGCGGTGGGAGACGGTGAACGACGAGGTTGCCCGCCGACGGGAGCCGTCTGAGCAACGCGGGCGGTGAGGGCAGCCCGACGCTCAGCTCGAGCACGACGAGCGTCCGCCATGGAGACGATGGAGCGACGGAGCGACAAACTGATGGAAGGGAAGCTACGGCGCACCCCTACCTGGCGCGCCAAATGTCGGATGTGGGTTTCCGGCAAACCCTTAAGGTTCGAACACTAGGGTGCGCGCGAAGTCTTTCCCTCCTACCGATCTACGCCCTAGCTCGCTAAGATCTCGCGGACGAACTCGACGAACTCGCAACACAGAAAGACACGGGATTTATACTGGTTCGGTCCATCGTTGTGGTGTAATACCCTAGTCCAGTGTGGTGGTGGTGGATTGCCTCTTGGGCTGATGATGAACAGTACAAGGGGAAGAACAGCCTCCTGAGGTTGAGGTGTTCTTGTGCTAGTGTTGGCTTTCGATCTATTCCTGTTCCCTACTACTGTGGTGGCTAGACCTATTTATAGAGGCCCTGGTCCTCTTCCCAAATAATGAGCGGGAAGGGAGCCAACAACGGTGGGCAAGTTTGAAGGGGGACAGCTAGTACAAGCTAT
Source organism: Aegilops tauschii subsp. strangulata (assembly GCF_002575655.3). NCBI lineage: Eukaryota > Viridiplantae > Streptophyta > Magnoliopsida > Poales > Poaceae > Aegilops > Aegilops tauschii. The sequence continues at coordinate 396,250,209 of NC_053035.3, forward strand.
CCTGACAAAAGTGGTCTTCGCCTGCGAAAGGCTCTGGTGGTGATACCGTCTTGGGCTCCACGATGACCTCCGTCTTGCCGTCCTCCTGGTCTTGGTCTCGTTGCACCAATATAGCAACCTTTGTCTGATGCCTCGGTACTCCTCGCCTGCGCTGGCCTCCTTAGCACCAAAGAGGAAACAAGGACGCTGCGCGTGCTGGCGCCCGCCTGGTGTCGATCGTCATGGCTCACGTCACGAGAGCCTCATGAGGTTTGCCCCACCTTGATATCTCCGCTCCTCGTGAGCCTGCCTGGCTTGGCCGCTCCTGAGGAGGTCTTGCGTCGTCCGCCTCGTGAGGGTTGGCCCCTCGTGAGGGTCTTGAATGCCTTGTCGATAAAGATGGGTCGTACGGCCTGCTAACTCAGCCACGCCGTGGGCCGCAGGCAGCCAAGTCTGGGGACCCCTGTTCCCAGAACGCCGACAGCATCGGTCCCATGGCGGAGGCAGAGGCTCGCGTCCTTTCTTCAGCTAAGCTGACATGGGTCTTCAGCCACCTGCACCTTCGTGACCCCAACGCTCGTCTTGACGAGCTGTTGGGGCCTGTAGCTGATGAACACTGCACGGCTGCCGCCGCAGCTGTGAAAGGCCAGGGGGAGGCCCTGCTGAAGAAGTTTCGTGGCTTCACCCCCGCGCCTTCGACCGGTAGTGCCACCGATCCCGCGGCTCTAGCTGGTGGTGCATGTGAAGGCGATGCCACCAAGGAAGGAGCACCTCTTGTGGGCGACGGCGGTGTCCAGGGGTGACCTGCGGTTGCTTTTCTGTTTTATTCCTGCAACATGCACCATGCATCATGGAGGCGTTAAACTTGCATTTGATATTGTGAGAACAATATGTCTTGTAATATTTTCTTTGAGATTTTGCGATTTTCTTCCTATTTGCTTTATATTCTGCGTCGTCAGAGCCCGGCCCCGCACATACCTCAACCGCCGTTGAGCCGACCGAAGACCAGGACGGACCAAGGAGTGAGGGGCTACGTGACCAGTTAGGCTCCTGAGTCGCGATGCTCAGGAGTCCCCCTTGACGCGCAAATAGCTAATAGGAAGGAGACGCGGGGATAGGTTAATGTTCTACGTCGGCAGGGCCCGGCCCCGAGCATACCTCAACCGCCGTTGGGCCGACTGGAGACCAGGACGGACCAAGGAGTGAGGGGCTACGTGACCAGTTAGGCTCCTGAGTCGCGATGCTCAGGAGTCCCCCTTGACGTGCAAACAATCTCCATACCTTTGCCCTCACCGAGGCTCGGCTTAGGAGGGGCGTGCGACGACCAGGTCCGAGGGACCTAGCTTGGGTGGCGTACGCTTGGGCGTGACCCGAGTGCAGCCCCCGTGCCCAGCCCCCTTGCGCGATTCTCCCGAGGGGAGGCGTTGCGGTGAGGCCGGACACTGAGCTCTGGGCTCCCTGAGGTTGATACGGCCGTGGGGCCGCCCTCAGTTGTTTATCACCAGCGCGGAGCATAGTGCTTCCCCTTGTGCACGGGCATAGCCGCTCCTCGGCAGTGTCGACGGACAGCGCGGAGCATGGTGCTTCCACTTGTGCGTGGGAGGGGGGCTCCCTACTGCGGAGAGCCCCCGGGGCGTGTACAGCCCCGCCCTGACACGTGGCTTGCACGGCAGGGCTAGACGAGGTGTATCTGGGAACTTGTGAGCCAGCGCGGGACTCACGAGGCCCTACCTCAAGGCGGGTTGCGCCTGGTCTTGGTTCTTGTTCGCTGTGCTGGTCCTGCGAGGTGGTCAGACAACCTGCGCCGAACGAATCTCCTAAGGTTATCGTGTGCGAGGGCCAAGCACCAACGGCCCTAGGAGATGACGCGAACGGGGCCGGCCCGCCAGACAGAGCTTAGCCGTTGGATTTATCGATGTTGCAGGGACGGGCCCGAGCACAGACGCCGTGCTTAACCTACTCACGCGAAGGATCCAGAAGAAAGACGGCCGGCGCGCGACTTCCACGATAGGTGACGATCAAGCAGGTAATAGTCATAGGTAGATTAAGCATGGAAGCAAACTGGCTTAAGTAAAGGCAGGGAAGATACACGCCACTGGGTCATGCCCGAGCCGCTTGGGGATGATGCAGCCCGAATGGCGCCCCCACCAAGGTAAGCTAAAGACATAAGAAGGGATACATGCCACAGGGACGGACCCACGCGGCTTGGGAATGATGCACCCCTGGGGGCGCTCCCAGCTAAATAAACTTGGAAAATGTCACCTGGTTCTGTCGATGAAGGGATGTGGGGGCAGCTGAAGGTACGCGGCGAAGGAGTTGCTCCTCATGAGCCACCGGGGCCCTGAGCCTCAGGAGACTCTGGGGGTCCGGGAGGTTCCTTGAGGACCGTCTCCATTTCCGTCAGGACGGCGTGATGCCTGGCCTCCTGAGCAGCTAGGACGCGCCGCAAGTTGTGCTGATAGGCGGACGACACGCTCGGCAGGCCAAAAGGCATGCGAACATAGCTGTGCGGTGGACCCTCGCGGCGGCCCACGCGCGAAGGCCAGAAGGGCTCCTGAGATGCGGCCCTGTTGAGCCCTGGGACGTCGATGCAGATGCGCAGCCCAGCATCCTTGCCTGGATGGGGAGTTGCGCCTCGCGAGTGGCGGTCGTCGCGCATGGCCCTTGCGTCTTGCAATTCCTGAGTGGTCCTGGTGATGAACTCCTGAGCGGTGGGAGCTCCTCGCCCTGTGTTCTCCTGAGGGAGACGTGTCATGAAGCACGCCTCCAGGTGGTGCCCGAGCACCTCCCTCGTGAGGTTGGCAAGGTCTGAGGCCCTCCAGAAGAGAGCCCCCGAGCCCTGCCCGAGAAGGGCGCCGGGCGCGCCTTCCTATGCGATGGAGGGAGGCGCCCCTGGCGAGGGCGCTGATCCTGAAGAGGTTCCTGTCGCGAGGCCATCCTCCTGAGGTCCTGCATGGCGCAGCTGCTTCTTCTTCTTGGGGGTGGCCTCAGGAGGGCGCTCGCCCTTGCTGTCGGGGTCGTCGATTGCTGCAGCTTGGAAGGCACGCTCAAGGGAGCACACCGCATCTCCTTCTTCGCATGGGACCGTGATGATTCCGCCGCTTCCTGGCATCTTGAGGACATTGTAGCCGTGATGGGTCACCGCCATGAACTTGGCCAGGGCTGGATACCCGAGGATGGCATTGTACGGCAGATGGATGTGCACGACGTCAAAATCGATGAGCTCGGTGCGGTAGTTCTTGCGGTCTCCAAAGGTGACAGGGAGGCGGACCTGCCCTATCGGTGTTGTGGAACCATCGGTCACTCCTGAGAAAGGCTTGGTAGGCTGAAGCTGGTCATATGGCACTTGGAGGTTGTCGAACGTGTCGACGGATAGGACGTTGAGCCCTGCGCCGCCGTCGATGAGGGTCTTGGTAACTTGCACGTTGCTGATGACTGGGGAGCAAAGCATCGGGAGGGCGCCAGCAGTAGCCGCGCACTTAAGTTGATCTGTCGAACTGAAGGTGATGGCGCACTTGGACCACCTGAGCGGGCGTGTGGCCTCAAGCTTGGGGAGGACTGCATTCACTTCGCGAGCAAACTGTTTGAAGATACGCTGCAAGGCTGGGGCTTGAGCTCCGCCCAAGATGCAGGCAATAGCACGCGGCTCCTGGAAGCCCCCAGCCCCCTCGTCTTGATGGTGGAAGACCGGTGTTGCCCTGAGGACGATCCTCACGAGGCTGGTCCCTCCAGGCGCCCTCGCGAGGCTGATCCTGCCAACGGTCCTCACGAGGCCGGTCGCGCCACTCCTGGCGCGGGCCACGGTCGTCCCAGCGTCCGCCACCACGTCCTCCTCCTCGGCCGTAGCCCCGGTCGCTGCGCTCGGAGCGTCGACCGAAGCGTCCTTCTCGAATGGCTCTGAACTCTTGACAGTCGCTGGTGTTGTGGGTATGCAGGTTATGGAAGGTGCAGAATGGTCGGCTGCTCTTGGATGACTCGGGCTCATCTTTGTCGCGCTTGGTGTCCGGTTCCGCCACGAGCACGGCTGCTCCCTGCGCTTCACATCCTTGGCCTTGGCTTTCTTCTCCTCTGGGTCCGCAGCCGGGAGCTCAAGGAGGGAGAGGCGTCCTTCCTCAGCTCTCGCGCACTTGCTCGCCAGGTTGAAGAGCTCCAGGGACGTGCATAGCTCCTCGTGGATGGCGAGCTCCTCCTTCATCTTGACGTCACGGACGCCATCAGAGAACGCAGAGATGATGGCCTCGTCCGTCACCTTGGGGATCTTGAGATGAACGTTGTTGAAGCGCTGGATGTACTTCTGGAGGGTGTCTCCTGGTTGTTGCTTGACGCGACGCAGGTCACCCGCGGCCGGGGGGAGGTCGCGAGTACCCTGTAAGTTGGCGACGAAGCGTTCGCGCATCTCGTCCCAGGAGGAGATCGAGCCTGGAGGCAGGTTCAGGAGCCACGAATGGGCGCCGTCTTTGAGAGCCATGGGAAACCAGTTCGCCATGACTTTCTCATCACCGTTGGCCGCCTTGATGCTCAGCTCGTAGAGCTGTAGGAACTTCGCGGGGTCGGGGTTGCCGTCATAGCGAGGAGGCAGATCCGGCTTGAACTTGCCCGGCCAGGCGACGCTATGCAGCTCGGGGGTGAAGGCGCGGCAGCCGGTTGTGGTCACCGTGGCCCGTCTTGGAGGTGGAGTTTGGTCTTGACGCCCGCACGTCGCTATGGCGAGCGGCGCGGGGCCTTGCCGCGGCAAACGATCCTGGCGTGGCGGTGCGAGGAGTGGTGGAGCGTTCTCTTGCGGTCGAGGGACTTCTTGACAGCGGCTTTCCTCACATGCGGGCGCCGGACACGGTGGGTCGCGCCGTGGAGCCACGCGCCTTGGCGCCAGGGTGCCGTCTTGGTGCAGAGGTGGTGGAGGTGCTCCGTGAGCTACGTCGCCCGTAGCTGGCGGAGGGCGAGGCAGAGAGAGGGACGGCGCAGGCGAGCCCCCTGCGGCACGGACAAGCTCGGTGATGCGGTCGAGCCAGTCCTCATAGAGGTCATCGACCGGACGGTAGCGCAGGAGCTCGTGCGCCATGAGGAGCGCGGCCCGTGCGTCCATGGGAGCGCGACGAGCGTGAGACGACGAACCAGCAGGAGTCGGCGATGGAGTGGCGGTGTGGCCGTCCCGCCGCACCGAGGGGTGCCGCCAGGACGCTTGCTGCTCGTTCCCCGCCGGGCCGGTGGTGGCGTTGGCGGCAGGCGATGGAGAACGACGGGGTGGCCCGCCGACAGGGGCCGTCTGAGCGACGCGGGTGGCGAGGGCAGCCCGGCGCTCGGCGCGGGCGCAATGTGCGTCCCCCATGGGAACGATGAAGCGACGTGACATGGAGCGACAGAAGGGAAGCTTCGGCGCACCCCTACCCGGCGCGCCAAATGTCCGATCACAGGTTCTGGCAAAACCCTTAAGGTTCGAACTCTGGGGTGCGCGCGAAGTTCTTTCCCCCCTACCGATCCACGCCCTAGCTTGCTAAGATCTCGAAGACGAACTCACAACACAAGAGACACAAGATTTATACTAGTTCGGGCCACCGTTGTGGTGTAATACCCTACTGCAGTGTGGTGGTGGTGGATTGCCTCTTGGGCTGATGATGAACAGTACAAGGGGAAGAACAGCCTCCTGAGGTTGAGGTGTTCTTGTGCTTGGTGAACTTGTGTGTGTTGGTTCGCTCAGCTCGGGCTTGCTTGTGAGCTCCAAACTCGGTGCCCCCTACGGTGGTGGCTGGTTCTACTCATATAGGCCCTGATCCTCTTCCCAAATATTGAGTGAGAAGGGAGCCAACAACGGCCAATTTGAAGGGGGACAGCTAGTACAGCTTATCCTGACAAAAGTGGTCTTCGCCTGCAAAAGGCTCTGGTGGTGACGCCGCCTTGGGCTCCATGGTGACCTCCGTCTTGCCGTCCTGCTGGTCTTGGTCTTGTTGCACCGATATGGAAAACCTTTACTTGACGCCTCGGTACTCTGCGCCTGCGCTTGCTTCCTTAGCACCAAAGGGGAAACAAGGGCACTGTGCGCGCTGGCGCCCGCCTGGTCTCGATCGTCATGGCTCACGTCATGAGAACCTCGCGAGGTTTGCCTTGCCTTGATCTCTCCGTCCCTCGCGAGCCTGCCTGGCGAGGCCGCTCCTGAGGAGGTCTTGTGTCGCCCGCCTCGCGAGGCTTGGCCCCTCGCGAGGGTCTTGAATGCCTTGTTGATGAAGATGGGCCATACGGGCCTGCTAGCAGAGCCACGCCGTGGGCCGCAGGCAGGCAAGTCTGGGGACCCCCGTTCCCAGAATGCCGACAATGGGGGATCCTCGGTCTCTCGTGAGGAGTTCAATGCGGCTTTGGACACATTTAAAACCTCCATGACGACCGAGGTTGAAGGCATGTTCAACAACTTTTTAGAAGGCCTTAAATTATCCACCGCACCAATGAAAGTGGGTGATCCCGCTAACAAGGTGACGGATGCTAACTCCTACAAGGGGGAAGCTACTAGTGACAAAGTTCCTTTATCTAGTGGTAGAAGTGGAAATGGCATCTTTGCCCATGTTGAACCTCCACTCACTTATGGAGGACCGGTTCCCTCCACTCAATTGAATCATGTTGGTCCTCCTCCTAAGTTTGTGAAAAATGAGGATTTTGCCTCTTGGGTCTATCGCTTTAAACGTCATTTAAATCATAGTAACACTAATCTTTGGAAAATTATTGAGCAAGGTTTCTACCCGCATGACCCAAGCAACTTCACCCCTAGAGAAGCCGCGGATAATCAATTCAACGAGTCTGCTCTCTTCATCATCCAAGATGCAATTCCATCCGAAGATATTGTGCATCTCCGACCTTTCACCGTGGCCAAGGAAGCATGGCAACGTGTTGTTTCCATTTACAATGGAAGCGCAAGCATTCAACGCTCCAACTATGAAGTGGTGGAAGATGAAGCCGATGAATTTGCAATGAATGAAGATGAGGAACCTCGTGAGTTTTACCAGAGATTAACCACTCTCGCAGTCTCACTCCGAGATCATGGGAGCAAGGATACAGATGACAATTGGATCAAGCGCAAGTTTCTCAAGGCCATGATGCCTTACCATAAGGCCATATCCTCCGTCATCCATCAAAGGCCGGACTTCCACACCTTGTCCTCAAGTGAAGTGTTGGATGAGTTTGTGGCAATGAGGATCTTGGACAAGACCGCCAACAATGCGGTGTTGCGTTCTCAACGAGCAAAGAAGCCCAACCTTGCCTTGAAGCCCAAGGCTAGTGTGGAAGAAGAGGATGAAGAGGAAGAAGAGGAGGGTAACCCCGAAGATACAAAATATGCTTATCATGAGCACATGGCTCTTGCTTCAAGGCAATTTTTTGGAGCAAGAAGAACTCAAGGCCCAACTTCAACAAGAACAACTCAAGTGGCGCCAAGGGCAAGCAACGTGTGAGGACATGCTATAATTGTGGCAATGTGAGCCACTTTGTTGCGGAGTGCCCTTATGAGAAGAGGGAAGACAATGGTGGCAAGCTCATCCGAAAAGACAAGGCCAAGTCCTTCCCCAACAAGAACAACTTCACCAAGAAGGCTCCTCCCAAGGGGTTGGTGGCACAAGAAGAATACAATGAGGATGATGACGATGATGAAGACGGTGAGACAGTTGCCATGGCCTCCGTTGCCATTGCAACAACTCCACAGGTGTCCCTCTTCGACTCACCCAACGAGAACATCACCGCCAAGTGCCTCATGGCCAAAGCCACCAACAAGGTAACCCCCAACATCAAAACCACCATCACTGCTTGCATTGATGAAAGTGAGGGGTCTAATGAGGAAGAAAATGAATTTGAGTCTTTTATGAGTAAGCTCAAGGGTAAATCCAAGAAGCACTTTGTTGCTCTCTTGGAAAAACTTGGTGAAGCCAATGACATGATCGAGGCTCACGAAGACACCATCTCTAAGAAGGAGGGGCATAGTCGTGACTATGCCGATGAGATACCGGATCTCTCTAGTGCGCTTGAGGAAGAGCGTGGTCATCGTTTGGCTCTTGAGGAGTCACACAGCGATGATCATGCTAAATTGAAGAAAGATCTTGATCATGCTCTTGTTGTATCTCATGTGCTCAATTCCGAGAAGGCCAAACTTGGGGTTGATCTTGCTAGACTCAAGGAGGAGTTTGATATACTTGACAAGGCTCACAAGGCCTTGAAGGGTACTCATGCTAACCTCAAAGGGTGTAACGCCCACGATGCGGCTATATCTCCTACGTGTCGAGGCACGACTTAGAGGCATAACCGCATAGTGGTTTTGTCGCAAGAAGGGTCATCTTCACACAATCCCATGTAATGAACAAGAATGGGATAAAGAGTTGGCTTACAATCGCCACTTCACACAATACATAAATATCATCCATACATCATCCAAAATACAATCATATAGACCGACTACGGTCAAAATCCAGATGAAAATAAGATAACCCCAAATGCTAGATCCCCGATCATCCCAACTGGGCTCCACTACTGATCATCAGGAAAAGACACATAGTAACGCCCCCGTTCCTCGTGGAACTCCCACTTGAGATCGACGCCATCGTCTGCACTGGCATCGTTGGCACCTGCAACTGTTTGGTAGAATCTGTGAGTCACGGGGACTCAGCAATCTCACACCCGCGAGATCAAGACTATTTAAGCTGGTAGGAAAAAGGAGGAGTAGTGAGGTGGAGCTGTAGCGGCAAAAGCATATATGGTGGCTAACTTGTGCAAATGAGAGCGAGAAGAGAAGCAACGGAACGGACGTCATCTAGAAATGACCAAGAAGTGATCCTGAACACCTACTTACGTCATGCATAACACAGACCGTGTTCACTTCCCGGACTCCGCCGAGAAGAGACCATCACGGCTACACACGCAGTGGATGTATTTTAATTGGGTCAAGTGACAAGTTATCTACAACCGGACATTAACAAATTCCCATCTGCCTCATAACCGCGGGCATGGCTTTCGAAAGATATTACCCTGCAGGGGTGTCCCAACTTAGCCCATCATAAGCTCTCACGGTCAACGAAGGATAAACCTTCTCCCGGAAAGACCCGATCAGTCTCGGAATCCCGGTTTACAAGACATCTCGACAATGGTAAAACAAGACCAGCAAAGCCGGACGAATGTGCCGACAAATCCCGATAGGAGCTGCACATATCTCGTTCTCAGGGCACAACGGATGAGCCAGACGTCGGGTTGGCATAGACCCTGGTTGCCCAGGGGGCGCCGGACATCGCTCGGTTTGGGCCAGCATTCGAAGGAACACTGGTCCGGGGGTTTAAAATAAGATGACCCTCGGGCTCGCGAAAACCCGGGGGAAAAGGCTTAGGTGGCAAATGGTAAAACCAAAGTTGGGCCTTGCTGGAGGAGTTTTATTCAAGGCGAACTGTCAAGGGGGTCCCATAAATCACCCGACCGTGTAAGGAACGCAAACTCAAGGAACATAATCCCAGTATAACAGTAACTAGGGCGGCAAGAGTTGAACAAAACACCAGGCATAAGGCCGAGCCTTCCACCCTTTACCAAAATATATAGATGCATTAATTAAATAAGAGATATTGTGATATCCCAACATATCCATGTTCCGACATGGAACAAACTTCAACTTCACCTGCAACTAGCAACGCTATAAGAGGGGCTGAGCAAAAGCGGTAACTTAGCCAAACAAAGGTTTGCTAGGAAAGGATGGTTAGGGCTGACATGGCTAAAGTGGGAGACATGATATAGCAAGTGATAGGTAGCGAGCATGGCAATAGAGCGAACAACTAGCAAAGCAAAGATGGAAGTGATTTCGAGGGGTGGTCATCTTGCCTGCAAGATTCTCAGAGTTGTCGAAAGCTTGATCCTCGTAAGCATACTCGACAGGTTCCTCATTCACAAACTTGTCTCCCGGATCTGCCCAAGAAAAGAACACAAACAAACGGAACCACAATCAACAACGAGAAAAGCGCAAGCAACATGATGCAAAACATGTATAATATGCAAGATATGATATGCGATGCATATGCGTGCTCCGGAAGGAAAATGATGAACATGGCAGTAACTTGGCAAACCAAGCATGCCACTGGAAAGATGAGATGATTTCGGTCGAAATCGATATAAAGATCACCGGAATCGGATGCACGGTTTGCAAATGGCAATCAAAACAAGAATGACACTAATCAGCGATAAACAGCAAGATAGCACTTAAAATGCAACAAATAACAATGCTACAGCACCCCAACATAGCAACAAAGCACATGGCAGTAATCTACAGGAGATGCTTGACAAAAGATGAACATTGAGCTACGGCTAGTTCTTAACACATCAAGCTCAAACAAGCATGGCGAAAATGCAAAAGATTACAGGTTCACAGACTCAGTGAAAAACTGGGCATGGCAGAAATCAGCAACAGGTAGCACTGTACAGAGCACGCAATCAACATGCTACAGGAACTTAACATAGCAAAACAAGGCATGGAAGTGTTCTACTAAATGCACATGACAAAAGTCCCTTACTGACCATAAGCCAAAAAGGACCAGAAGATATGATGGCAAGCATGTAAACATAGCAAATTTCGTTAACAGGTTTCAGACTTAGCAGAAAACAGAGCATGGCAGAAATATTAATATGTAGGCCTCTTTGTGAGCTTGATGCACTCACTACAGAGCAATGCATGACAAACCAAGCATACCTACAGCAAGATGGCATGTTTATGAAGCTAACCATGGCAAGAAAAATTGCATATCATGTATGGATCAACTACAATAAGCTTGGCAAAAATGCATATCATGTTAAGAATCTCCCAGAAATATTTTATAGCAAAAGTAGAGCAAGATTGAGTCATTCTATGGCACTCCATAATTGCAAACAATTGCAGTAATGGATCAGTTACAACTATAGCTACAAAACATCCTTACTGAACATCTCCAAAATATGCATGGATCTCTCTGTAGCATCAAGTTTACATGGCAACAAAATTACAGCAGACAAAGACTTGGAGAAATCACTAAGTCCCTGAAATCGAAAATATTATGGGGCCTACTTTGCATGCTTGTGCTAGTCAACACAGAGATCACAAAAATACATGGACTATACCACTGGAAAGATGGCATGGCATACTTCAAAACACATATAGAGCTCATGCTCAAAAGATGCACAGAATAAATGATACAAAAATGACAAATCTCCAAGTTCTGCTAAGAACCAGAGATTAACAGCAACTAGCCCTCTTCCAACGAAGATTTGGGCATCAAGATGACCTCTAATGAACATGGTGCAATTGAACAAAATGAAGAGCATCACGAGACGAACAATTTGACATATTACACGCGTGAATCGAAGCTACATGCAAGAAGTTACGGCATCGGGAACAGGAGCACTTGCTGAGGAATTTCCAGACTTAGAGAAAAAGCGTACAGAGTGAGAAAGTCAACGTACGCGAGAAAGTCAACGTACAGAGTGAGTGGATCTGGATCGAGCGTTGCTCGCTCGAGCTCGGGCTCGGGCCGGCGATGGCGCCCGTGGCCGGCGGCGGAGGAGGCAAGGGAGATGGCCGGCGGGGGAGCGGCCGGAGGAGGGGCACCGGCCGGAGGCGGGGTCGCCGGCGGAGGGGCCGGAGGCGGCGAGCCGCGGGCGGCGGCCGGAGGCCCAAGGCGCGGCGGCGGCGGCGGCCGCGGCGGAGCCGGCCGGCGGCGGGGCGGCGCAGCTCCGGCGGAGGCGGCGGTGGCGGGCGCGCGCGGGCGCGCGGGCGCGGAGGCGCGCGGGCCTGGCGGCGGCGGGGTGACGTGGCGTGCTCCGGTTGGTCGGACGCGCGGCGGACGTTGTCCGGCCGGAGCGGACGCGTCCGGCGCAGCGCGGAGGGAGAGGGTTAGGGTTTCGTCTGAGATTTCGTTTTTCGGGATGCCCACTTATAAATAGGTAGAGGGAGCTAGGAGACTCCAAATGAGGTGCGGTTTTCGCCCACACGATCGTGATCGAACGACCTAGAGCATCGAAGAGAGTTTGGTGGGCTTTGGGCTGGTTTTGGAGGGGGTTTTTGCTGGACACTCAAATGGACTTTGCGGATGCCCGGTTAACCGTTGGAGTACCAAACGACCTCCGAATGGAACGAAACTTGACCGGTAGTCTTCGGGTGGTATATTAAGACCACTTGACAAGCCTCGGTCCATTCCGAGAAAGTTTGACACACGCACACGAAAGAAAACAAGAGGGGTGCACCGGAGGAGATAGGAGCGCCGGATTGGAAAACGGACAACGGGGAAAATACTCGGATGCATGAGACGAACACGTATGCGAATGCAATGCGCATGATGACATGATATGAAAATGCATGACATGACAAAATACAAAACGAAAGACAAAACCCGACAACGGAGGGAATAACATATCACAAAGCCGGAAATGGCAAGAGTCGGAGTTACAAATATGGCAAGTTACATGCGGGGTGTTACAACACTCCACCACTACGAGAGGATCTCGTCCCGAGATCTAGGACTGAAAGAACTCTGGATATTCGGAACGGAGATGGTCCTCGCGTTCCCAGGTGGCTTCCCGGTCGGAATGATGCGACCACTTCACTTTCAGGAATTTGATAGACTTGTTGCGAGTCTTGCGCTCAGTTTCTTCAAGAATAGCAACGGGGTGCTCATGATAAGACAAATCTTCTTGGAGGTCAATCTCTTCGAAGTCGATAGTGCGCTCAGGCGTCTTGAAGCACTTGCGGAGCTGTGACACGTAGAACACATCGTGCACGTTCGCGAAGTTGGAAGGAAGCTCAAGTTGATAGGCGAGGTCGCCTCTTTTGCCAATGATCTTGAAAGGACCCACGTATCTAGGGGCAAGCTTCCCTTTGATACCGAAACGACGAGTGCCTTTCTTTGGAGAGACGCGGAGGTAGACATGGTCTCTGATCTCGAAAGCCAAATCACGATGCTTACTATCATAGTAACTCTTCTGACGTGATTGCGCGGCTTTGAGATTATCACGGATGACTTTACACATTTCTTCAGCTTCAGTGATTAAATCATTGCCAAGAAGTTGGCGTTCACCAGTCTCTGACCAATTGAGAGGAGTACGGCACTTTCTGCCATAGAGAATCTCGAATGGGGCCTTGCCCGAACTCGCTTGGAAGCTGTTGTTGTAGGAGAATTCGGCATAAGGAAGACAATCTTCCCATTTCATGCCAAAGGAAATGACACAAGCCCTGAGCATATCTTCAAGAATTTGATTGACTCGCTCGACTTGGCCACTAGTTTGAGGATGGAAAGCTGTGCTGAAGCGAATATTTGTGCCCATGGCCTTCTTGAAAGAGTCCCAGAACTTAGAGGTGAAGATGCTTCCACGATCTGAAGAAATCAATTGTGGAATGCCGTGCGAAGAGACAATTCTGGAGGTGTAGAGCTCTGCCAGCTGAGCTGCTGTGATGGATTCTTTGATTGAAAGGAAATGAGCCACTTTAGAGAGCTTGTCAATGACAACGAAGATAGCATCATTTCCGCGCTTGGACTTTGGAAATCCAGTCATGAAGTCCATTTCGATATGATCAAACTTCCATTCTGGGATAGCAAGAGGTTGGAGGAGACCAGCTCGTCGTTGATGTTCTGCTTTCACTCTTCGACAGACATCACATTCATTCACGAATTGAGCAATTTCTCGCTTCATTCGAGTCCACCAATACGACTGCTTGAGGTCATGATACATCTTCGTACTTCCAGGATGAATGGAAAGGAGAGAATTGTGCGCCTCGTTCATTATGACTTTCCTTAGATCACCTTTCGGAACCACAATCCGGTCCTCGAAGAACAAAGTGTCTCCGTCATCAATGCGATAGCACTTGTATTTGGAAAGACCCTTGTCGATACCACGTTTCACCTTCTTCACCATGGCATCAAGGAGTTGTGCCTCACGAATTTGATCTTCCAAAGTAGGAGATACTATGAGGTTGGCAAGAACGCCTTGAGGAACAACTTGGAGATTCAGCCTGCAGAAAGCTTCACAAAGATCCGGTTGGAAAGGCTTGAGAATTAAGCTGTTGCAATAAGCTTTCCTACTTAAAGCATCTGCAATGACATTTGCTTTGCCTGGAGTATATTCAATACTCGGATTGTACTCTTGAATCATTTCGACCCATCGAGTCTGCCTGAGGTTGAGGTTGGGCTGAGTGAAGATATACTTGAGACTCTTGTGATCAGTGAAAATGTCCACTTGTCTTCCTAACAAGAGATGTCTCCACGTAATCAATGCATGGACAACTGCCGCCAACTCAAGATCGTGAGTGGGGTAGTTCTTCTCGTTGGGCTTCAACTGCCGAGAAGTATAAGCCCCAACTTTCTTCTCTTGCATTAACACAGCACCGAGACCTTGGAGAGAAGCATCACAGAAAACTTCATACGGCTTGGATTCATCAGGAGGAGTCAAGACAGGAGCTGTGACTAGTTTCTCTTTGAGAGTGTTGAAAGCAACGTCACACTCAGGAGACCAGACATATTTCACATGCTTCTGTAGGAGGTTGGAAAGAGGTTTTGCAATCTTGGAGAAATTCTCAACGAATCTTCGGCAATAGATTGCAAGACCCAGAAAATTGCGGAGCTGCTTGACATTTTGAGGAGGTTCCCAATCCAGAACTGCGGACACCTTCTCGGGGTTAACAGCGATGCCTTTGGCAGAGATGATGTGGCCAAGGAAAAGAACTTCATCGAGCCAAAACTCACATTTAGAGAACTTCGCATAGAATTGATACTCTCTGAGCTTGTCGAGCACCAATCGCAAATGTTTGGCATGATCCTGCTTGTTCTTGGAGAAGACCAAGATATCATCGAGATACACCAGAACGAATTCATTGGTATAGGGGTTGAAGATGAAATTCATCATCCGAGAGAACACCGGAGGAGCATTGACAAGGCCGAAAGACACGACAGTATATTCATAAGAACCAAAGCTTGTTCTGAATGCTGTCTTGGGAATATCTTCTTCACGAATGCGAATCTGATGATAACCCATACGAAGGTCAAGCTTCGAGAAAACTTTAGCACCTTTGAGTTGCTCAAATAGCTCATTGATGTTGGGAAGTGGATACTTGTTCTTGATTGTCTTCTTGTTCAATGGACGGTAGTCGACACAAAGTCGGTCTGTGCCATCCTTCTTCTTGACAAAAAGAACACCACAACCCCATGGAGAAGAACTCGGTCTGATCAAACCCAGACGCTCTTGTTCATCGAGCTGCTTCTTCAATTCCTTCAGCTCGTTGGGTCCAAGCTTGTATGGACGCTTACAAACGGGTTCAGTACCAGGCTCTAGTTCGATAACGAACTCAACTGGCCGGTGAGGAGGCATACCCGGAAGCTCTTCTGGAAAGACATCTTGATACTCGCAAACGACTGGAATTTGAGAGATGGCATCCAATTCGCCCTTCTCATTGAGAGAGAAAAACCGAATGGTTTCATCACGAGCGGCATAAATAATCACATCCTCAGACGAGTGTGTCAATTGAATTTCCCTGGTAGCACAATCAAGTTGAGCCTTGTGCTTAGAAAGCCAGTCCATCCCGAGAATTAGATCAATATCCGAGTCACCAAGAACAATTGGAGAAGACTGAAATCTATAGTCACCCATCTTGATGGTAACATTCAGAACCATAGAGCTTGCATTCATGAATTTACCCGGAGAGACGACTGATAACGGTCTAGGCAAATCTTGATAAACCAACTCATGCTTAAAAGCAAATGGTCTTGAAATGAAAGAGAGAGATGCACCAGTATCAAAAAGAACTTTTGCAGGAATATCATTAACAGGAAGATTACCCATTATCACATCAGTAGAATCCTCCGCTTGGGCTGCATTCATCATGTTCACCTTTGCAGACTTTGGATTATGCTTGACCACTGCATTGCTGGAAGATCTGACAGGAGGAGGAGGAGGAAGACGCCTCTAGTTGAAGCACTTGTTAGCATAGTGACCTTTCTGCTGACATTTGTTGCAAGTCACCTCTGAGAGTGGACGGTGATAAGGAGCATTGGACTTTGGAGCTTGATTCTGAGACTTGTTCTGATAGCCAGAGTTGGAAGAACCATGGCCACCTTTGTTCTTCTGCTGGTAAGGCTGACGAAACGGAGGAGGAGGAGGCAACCAGAACTTCTGTTGCTTAGCTGTCACAAGTGAGGAAGAAGAAGACTGAACTGCGTCTCTGACTCTCTTCTTAGAAGCCTCACACTTGAGCTGAGCAGCCTCTTGCTTCAGTGCCATATTGTAGAATTGATCAAAGTGAGTAGGCTCAACAAGAACGAGAGCTAACTGCAGATCCTCTTTAAGGCCACCTCTGAAGTGATAGATCATGCTCTTCTCATCAGGAACGTCTTGTTTAGCGAAGCGAGCAAGTTTCTGAAACTGAATGTTGTATTGATACACAGACATGTTTCCTTGCTTGAGATTGCGGAACTCCTCACGCTTGCTCTCAACAACACTTTGTGGAATGTGGTGCGCTTTGAAGTCCCGACAGAAGTCAGTCCAAGTGATCATACGACCTCCTCTGGAATCTTTGTATTGCTGAAACCAATCAGCAGCTTGGTCCTTGAGCTGGAAAGAAGCGAACTTGACAAAGTCCTCAGGCCTGACATTGCTACATTCAAAATGCTTGTTGATGTCCACGAGCCAATCATCGGCATCTGTGGCCTCGGCACAGTAGCTGAAAGACTTGGGCTGATTTGCGAGAAACTGGTTGAGAGTGGCAAAGTGGAACTGATTGTTGCCTTGACCTTGATTGCCTTGCCCTTGAGTACGTTCTTGCAAGAGTTGCAGAATCATCTGAGCATTGGCGTTGGTGGCTGCCATGATTGCTTGCCATGCCTCCGGAGGTGGAGGTGGTGGCGGAGGGTTCGCTTGACTCCCTTCATTGCGATCCGGATTCTGGCGCGTTGGCGGAGCCATCCTGAAGAGGGTGACATCCGTTAGCATCTTGATAGACAAATGGATAAGTAGAATCAACGGATAGAAATTGCAACATATAGTCTTCACAATAAACATTTGAACGAAGCTGAACGAATGAATTCCGTAGTAAATCATCACACTTCCATAAGTTGAGAAGCCACTTGAAAAAGATATGGAATGATCATAAGAATTCGAAGTAACTCGAATACCACAATACAAAATAAAACAAAGTATTGGCTTGCAAAATAAGCCGGAACAAACATATGATAGATATTTCGTCCGAAGTTTTCGTGGTGGGGCCCACACGGGCTCAATCGTACAGCACCATCATGTACAAGGCTGTGCACATGACATACGAAGCGTCCCCGAGTCGGCAAAGCCATGGACTCTTTAAGACACAACGAGACCACTGTAAAATCAACCGTATACAGGCGGACCACTAGACGTCGAACCCCAATCTCATATCATGCGTCTGTCGGAAAGATATCCTAAGGCTACTTGAATTCCCACTTATAAACTCCCGAAACTTTCTGGTTATGCAATCTGGTGTAGGGGATACAGGGGACACAAAATATATCACCCAAACTAACAATCCCTAGATCCAGCTGTATCCATCCGTCAACACATAACCAAGAAACCTTCGGAAATCGTTTACCTCAACCTTCGAAAAACATCCGTTATACAAGTTATGGCAATACTCCCGAACTCCCGCCCCAGTACTGGGTGGCGTCGAGGTGATCTCACCAACAACTGCATAAAAGAGATTTCGATGTCGGCGAAACTCAGGTATTCCAGAACTGCAACGATAAAATTGTGACGACAACACCTCGGAGCTCAACTCCCCGGGACACTGCCACAACCCCTAAATGTCAGGAGGCACCAAGAACAATGTTCTCGTCACAAATCCATCGGAACGATTCCAAGATACCCGCGTGATCCTAAAAAAAATTTAGTGAAATTTGAGGAGAGAATAGTCAAAACTTCTACGTCAGGAGACCTCACCAGAGCGACGAAGGGACTGAGGAGTAAAAAGAATCCTACTCTCTGATATATATAATCCTAAGACTCAAAACATTTTTGATCTAGACTCAACAACGCCAGCGATTCGATCAAGCAGGGGGCTCCTAAGTCGGGGATGGTTCTGATTACCAACTTGTAACGCCCACGATGCGGCTATATCTCCTACGTGTCGAGGCACGACTTCTTGCGACAAAACCACTATGCGGTTATGCCTCTAAGTCGTGCCTCGACACGTAGGAGATATAGCCGCATCGTGGGCGTTACAAAGGGTCTCATGATCAACTCCAAGTGAAGCTAACCAAGGAAAAAGCCACTTTTCCTCATATGGTTTTAATTGATAATGCAAATGCTACTAACCCGTGTTGTGAGCATGTTCATCTTGTGGAGGAGAATGCAAAGTTGAAGGAGCAACTTGAGAAAGGCCTTTTGTCTTGCATACAAGGTGAGAAGAACCTCAATGAACTTTTGAGCAATGAAAAGGAAGTTGTGGGCAAGGAGGGAATTGGGTTTGCACCCAAGTCCAAGAACAAGAAGAAGAATGACAAGGCCAAACGACCTCCTCCTCTCAAGCAAACTTTTGTGAAGGAGGGAGAGGGTGCTTCTAAGGAGAAGAAGAACAATGAGAAGGGTGGTGGTGTCAAGAAGGGCAATGCCACCCCTTCCAACAAAGCCGACGACTTTAACCCTTCTTATGTGTTATGTCGCGCTAATGATGGGCATGTTTATGCTAAATTTGTTGGTTCTCCCTATGAGTACATTGAATGGTCTATTTGGGTTCCTAAGACCCTTGTTACTAACATCAAAGGACCCATTATAAAATGGGTACCTAAAACCAGGCATTGATCTCTTGTAGGTGTTTGCTTCCGGTGGGGGGTCATGGTTGCTCGATAGTGGAGCCACAAATCATATGACCGAAGCAAGGACTTGGTGGTGGACGTGCACAAGATTTCATCTATGCCCACCAATGTCGAGTGGAATGATGCCTCGTCTTCCAAGGTATTGGGTCTTGGCAAGGTTGTCATTTCTCATGATCTCACGATCGAGAAAGTCATGCTTCTTGAGTCCCTTGCATGCAATTTACTTTCCGTTCGTCAACTTGCACTCATAGGCTTTGCCACTTTCTTTGATATTGATACCATGGCCCTCTTGTGGAGCAAGACTCTTAAAGTAGCCTTTGTTGGGCATGTCAAGAATGGTCTTTACATGATTAACTTCTCGGTGCGACCCACTAAGACCGTGACATGCCTAATGGCTAAAGTTGACGTGGGATGGCTTTGGCATCGCCGTTTAGCCCATGTCAATATGAGATCTTTGCAAAGTCTTCTCAAGGGGGACCATGTCCGTGGACTAACAAATGTTAGCTTTGCCAAAGATCATGCTTGCAGTGCTTGTATAGAAGGAAAGCTACATGAGAAGGCTCACCCTCCCACGACTATCATATACTCGAAGAGGCCCTTGGAGATCCTTCACTTGGATCTCTTAGGACCTCCATCCTTTGATAGTCTTGGGGGGAGAAAGTATTGCTTGGTGATTGTGGATGATTATTCAAGATACACTTGGGTATATTTCTTCAAGAGGAAGAGTGAGACCCAACAAACCGTCATCAACTTTGCAAATGAAGCTCAACGCCAACACAATGCAAAGATCTTGACGATAAGAAGTGACAACGGCACCGAGTTCAAGAACTACACCTTGGATGAGTTTCTTAGTGATGAGGGGATCAAGCATCAATATTCCGCACCTTACACCCCTCAACAAAATGGTGTAGCGGAGAGGAAGAACCGACGTTGATGGATGCGGCAAGGACCATGATGGCGGAGTTCAAATCTCCATACAACTTTTGGGCCGAAGACATCAACACTGCTTGTCATGCATCCAATCGGCTCTATCTCTGCAAAGGCTTGAACAAGACTCCATATGAGATACTCACCGGCAACAAGCCCAACCTCAAGTACTTCCGGGTGTTCGGGTGTAAGTGTTTCATTCTCAACAAAGGTGTTTGTTTGTCTAAATTTGAGGCTAGAGCTCATGAGGGCATATTTGTTGGTTATGCTACAAACTCTCATTCTTACCGTGTCCTCAACAAGTCCGCCGGACTCATTGAGGAGACGCGTAACATGGAGTTTGATGAGAATAACGGCTCCCAAGTGGAGCAAAGTGGTACTTGTGATGTAGGTGATGAAATTCCTCCCCAAGCCATAAGAAGAATGGGTGTTGGTCATATCCTACCCATTGAGGAACCCCTTGTGGCCGAAGAAGGACAATGTTCCACTCATGTGGAACCATCACCAACCCAAGACCCACACGCTTCCGAAGAACAAAGTGAAGGCCCTCAACCAAATGAACATGATCAAGGGCAAGATCAACTTCAAGATGGTGGTGAACCACCAAGTGATGCCCAAGGTCAAGTTCTCACTACCGAGCAAGTTCAAGATCAAGAGCAAGCTCAAGATCAAGAACAAGCTCATGACGACGCTCAAGATGATAAAGTTACCGCTCCTCAACTCTCTCTTGAGGAGGAATTGGAGCATCGTGCCACCAAGATTGCCTCCAAGCTCACTACCAAAGATCATCTCATGAACAATGTGCTTGGAAGCTTAAGAAAGGGGGTAAGCACTCGTAGACAATTAGCAAACTATTGTGAACATCACACGTTTGTCTCTTGTGTTGAACCCCAAAAGGTCTATGAGGCACTCGAGGATCCGGATTGGCTCAATGCCATGCATGAAGAACTCAACAACTTCGAGCACAACAAGGTGTGGAGATTGGTGCCAAGGCCAACAGGGAACTATAATGTCATTGGAACCAAGTGGATATTCAAAAACAAGCAAGATGCCCATGGAATTATCGTTCGCAACAAGGCTCGTTTGGTAGCACAAGGCTACTCCCAAGTCGAGGGTATCGACTACGGTGAAACCTTTGCTCCCGTTGCTCGCCTTGAATCTATTCATTTGTTGATTGATTATGCTTCTCATCATAACTTCAAGTTGCAACAAATGGATGTGAAGAGTGCTTTTCTTAATGGTCCTATTAATGAGTTGGTATTTGTCAAACAAACCCCGGGGTTTGAGGATCCTGAGTTCCCCAATCATGTGTACCAACTCGATAAGGCACTCTATGGCCTTAAACAAGCCCCACGTGTGTGGTATGAGCACCTTACCGAGTTTTTGCAAGATCGCTGGTTTGAAATTGGGAAAATCGACCCCACTCTT
Organism: Aegilops tauschii subsp. strangulata; assembly: GCF_002575655.3. NCBI lineage: Eukaryota > Viridiplantae > Streptophyta > Magnoliopsida > Poales > Poaceae > Aegilops > Aegilops tauschii. The sequence goes on from NC_053035.3 coordinate 396,271,340, forward strand.
TTTACTAAGAAGGTCAAAGGTGAGTTGTTTGTATGCCAACTATTGTTGATGATATTATATTTGGTTCCCCTAACAAAGCTTTCAATGAGGAATTTGCCGCTCTCATGACCTCGAAGTTCAAGATGTCCATGATGGGAGAGTTGAAGTTCTTTCTCGGGTTCGAAATCAAGCAAAGAAGAGAAGGAACCTTCGTCAGCCAAGCCAAATACACTCAATACATGCTCAAGAGATTCAAGCTAAGTGATGTCAAGCCGGCTTCCACTCCAATGCCCGTCAAATGCCAACTTGACATAGATCCCAATGGTAAAGTGGTGGATCAAAAGGTATATCGCTCCATGATTGGCTCCTTGCTTTACCTTTGTGCATCTAGACCGGATATCATGTTGAGTATTTGTGCATGGTTTCAAGCCGCACCTAAGGAAAGCCACTATGTGGCGGTCAAGCGAATCTTTCGATATTTGGCTCATACCCCAAACTTTGGCTTATGGTACCCAAGAGGAGCAAACTTCAACCTTGTGGGCTTTTCGGACTCAGATTGGGCGGGAGACAAAGTGGATAGGAAGTCAACTTCCGGAGGGTGCCAATTTCTTGGTGTGAGTTGGTCTTCTAAGAAGCAAAGTTGTGTGTCTCTCTCGTCCACCGAAGCGGAGTATGTGGCCACTAGTAGTTGTTGTGCACAACTTCTATGGATGAGGCATACTTTAAAGGATTACGGTGTCATTTGTGACAAAGTGCCTCTTTGGTGTGACAATGAAAGTGCCATCAAGATTTCTCTCAACCCGGTGCAACACTTCAAGACGAGACATATTGAGATTCGATATCACTTCATCCGGGATCACATTAGGCGAGGGGAGATCGAGCTCAACTATGTAAACACTCATGATAACCTTGCCGATATCTTCATGAAGCCCTTGGATGAAGCAAGATTTCGCGAGTTAAGGCGTGAGCTAAATATCGTTGATTCGAGCAATGTGGCTTGAACCTTTGCACACCCCACCATACTCATCGTGATTTCTTGTTCTAGGTGTAGGCATGGACATAGGGGGAGTGTTCTCTCAATGAACTCTTCCTCCTCCCATAATGCATAAATTGATCAAGTCTTTCACATTAGCCATTTTTTATGGTACTTGTGCTTTAAAGATGAGTTTTGGTCATGGGCCCAAGGTTAAAATCTTCGCGGTGCCATACCTTTACACTCAAAAATAGGTGGCCTCGGCCACCGCCCTTCCTTTTTTGAAGGGGAGTTGGAGTTGGTTTCCTTGGGTTTCTTCGCTCTTGCTTAAGTCCTTTGTTAGGTCCTAGGTGTTGTGATCTCCAAGTTGGGGTTTTTCTCGTTGGTTGCTTCTTGCTCTTGGAGATCATCACACCATATTCCAGTGTCTTGATCCATCCCAAGCCTTTCTCTACCTATTAAACATCTAATCCAATTGCACGCATCTTGATCTTAGTATGGGTAATGTTGACTAGGCGGTACAACCGGTGGCCCTAGCGGTTCAACCGCTGGAACACTCGGTTTGTACCGTCCCAGGAGGACTCCCAGGGGTGTCTGAGCGGTTCCACCGCTCGACCCTAGGTCGTGCTCCTGGCCGGTACTACCGCTCGGTTACAGGCAGTGCTACCGCTGCCTTCCAAGCAACGGAAGTACCGCCCGCAACCACTGGTACGTATCAGGAAGCGGTACAACCGCTCCTATGAGCGGTACAACCGCTTCGCATCTGCGGGCATATATAGGGTCAGGGCCAAGGGGTTTTCTTTTCCCCTTATCCCCTTTCCTCCTCCATCTCCTACCCTAGCCGCCAGTTGCCATTGCCCCTGCCCCGGAGTGCTCGTCGTGCTCCGGATCCGTGGATTCTCCATGGATCCGCTCCATGGAGGCCCCCTCCTTCCCGATCTCTTCCCATGGATGCCAGTAATGCCCCATTTCTTTTCTCTCTAGGATTGGTTTCCTTCCCTTCTTCTAGGGCATTGCTTGACATTCCGCGTTTATTGTTCAAACTATTGGGTGGAAGAGATCTATATGCCTCTTGCTTTGTTAGCATTGTCTTAGAAGTTAGAATATTGTTAATTTGATTCAGATCTCATGGGTAGTCATTCTACTACTGGTAGTGCTGCTCTCCCAGCGGTTCTACCGCCTCCAGGGCGGTACAACCACTGGAGCGGTACTACCGGTTGTAGAACCGGTACAACCGCGATGTCTGAACCACGTACCACTGTTATATCTTCTCTGTTTCGCAAGCAATCTATTCCTATACTCTTGTGTGCAATCCTCTCATCTTTGTTGGGTTTCTGGTGTTCTTCTCGTGTGTGTGTGTAGGAGGCTCTTGTTCTCGCTCTGCTCCTCGTAGCAAGACCAAGAAGAGGGCTCGGAGATGCAAGCGCCCGGTTGAGACTGATGAAGAAGAAGAAGTTGTGATTCCCACCAAGCCCTCTCACCGTGAGAAGTCTGCCGCTGCCAAGCAACGTGTGGTTATGCCCCTGCACCGGTGGAAAGCCAAGGATTGGGAAGCCTTCCGGACAAAAAATCCATACGAGGTTCCCATTGCGCCTCGTTGGACCACCGTTCAGTTCCGGAATGAGATGCAAGTGAGGATTGTTCATGAACTTTTTTAGCACAACAAGAATAGGTATGCCAAGCAGTGGACTATTGATCTTGATCACTGGAGGAGCAACTTGGATTACTTTTGGGAGTTTGACTTGGTCAAGCTCATGTCTGTCAACTATGACTTTGATGTTCAGCTTATCCATCAGTTTTATGCCACTGTTCATTTTGGAGAAGATGACGCTCGCACTCTCTCGTTCATGTGCTGTCATGAGCTCTATCAAGTGCCTTGGAGGGCTTTCTGCAATGCCATTGGGTATGAGGATACCGTTCTCGAAGGGAATGGTGGCATTCGTCCTCACGACCATCCCCATTCTATGCCTAAGGAGAAACTTGCTCTTCTATACATTCGGGGACCAAGCATTATTGCAGAATCCAAGGATCTTGAGAAGGTCTATGATATCATGCATCAGGTGTTCCGCAATGTGCTTTTGCCCAAGGTTGGAAATCAGGATGAGGTCTATGGGTACCTCGTTGACTTGCTTGTTGCTATGAAGACCAAGGTGGGCTCTGGTGCTACTTTTGATGTGTCCAACTGGATGTGGCACGAGATGTACAACATGGTCATCTACAGAAAGGTCCCCATTTATGCTCCTTTTGTAATGTGCTTTCTGAACTCAGTTTGGGCTGTTCGCCACCCTGCAGAGCTTCTCAGTTCTCCAGATAACCTCACTGTGCATGAGGTCAAGCAACTCAAGAAGAAGAAGCATGTCGAGCCTCGCTTTCCTGCTAATGATCCCAAGGATGTCTATGCCACTTCAGATGATGAGGATTTTGATATGGATCCAGGGGCCAAGCCTTCTTGGGTGACCAAGCTCACTGCTAAAGTGAAGAAGACTTTCTGCCTTCAGACTGACATTCAGAAGAAGATGTATGAGGCCCATGTCAATGGGAAGCTTGCCAGGCGTCGTCAAATTGCTATGATGAAGCACCTCTGTCGGTGTCAAAACCGGCGGATCTCGGGTAGGGGGTCCCGAACTGTGCGTCTAAGGCGGATGGTAACAGGAGGCGGGGGACACGATGTTTACCCAGGTTCGGGCCCTCTCGATGGAGGTAATACCCTACTTCCTGCTTGATTGATCTTGATGATATGAGTATTACAAGAGTTGGTCTACCACGAGATCGTAGAGGCTAAACCCTAGAAGCTAGCCTATGGTATGATTGTTGTTGTCCTACGGACTAAACCCTCCGGTTTATATAGACACCGGAGGGGGCTAGGGTTACACAGAGTCGGTTACAAGGGAGAAGATCTACATATCCATATTGCCAAGATTTCCTTTCATGCCAAGGAGAGTCCCATCCAGACACGGGATGAAGTCTTCAATCTTGTATCTTCATAGTCCAATAGTCCGGCCAAAGGATATAGTCCGGCTGTCCGAGGATCCCCTAATCCAGGACTCCCTCAGTAGCACCCGAACCAGGCTTCAATGTTGATGAGTCCGGTGCGCAGATTGTCTTCGGCATTGCAAGGCGAGTTCTTCTCCAAGTCCTGAGTACCTGTCGAGTAGTGTCCGGCTTCCCATGAATGTTGCACTCCTTGGCTTCTGTGCCTAATAATGGCTATCCTCCACGTGTCGAGCGAATGCGAGAAGTCAGGGCATTTTTGCACTTGCCACCCTAACCATGTGAGTAAATCGTCTATTTAAGGGACCGGGGATCCTCAGATCTAGATCACACCATCCTCCCTCAGCGAGTATCCATCGGAGCACGCCCGGAAAAATCCATCCTATCATGGCCGGTCGTCGCAGCTCCTCTTCTCGCTCCCGTTGCCCTAAGCCAGGCAACTGGAAGAAGTGTTCCGTTTCCCACAGACAGTTAGCAGAGTTATAGACCCAAGGGTTTCTTCCTCCTGCATATATGGTCCCCGTCCGCGCTGGACTAGCCACTTACAATGGTGGTGTCGGGTGGTAGGTGCGACATATGCCAACGGGTGGATAATCATTGTGGGAGCCAGTAAGACATCGCCGGTGCCTGGAAACGGGATAAGGCGAAGACATGCACGCCGGCGGATCTTACCCAGGTTCGGGGCTCTCCGTGGAGATAACACCCCTAGTCCTGCTCTGTGGGATCTCCGCATGATCACTAGATCAGTACAAGTAGCTACAAGTGCTCCTTGAGCTGTTTGGCTAGAGGAAGAAGAAGGGCGAGGCTAGCTCTCCTTTTCTCTCTATGTGGTGTGTGAAACTCTATGAGATCCACCCTTTGCATGGGTGTCCCGGGGGGTTTATATAGGCCTACCCCCCAGGGGTACAATGGTAATCCGGCTGGGCGCGGGTCCCAGCCGTCAGTGTCTATGCTCGCCGGTCATTGGGGCCCGCCGACTGGTGGGTCCCGCCGGCTGCCGGCCTCTTGGCCGACAGGCCGGCCCCACCGCTTGGGGGCTTTGTCGGCGGCTGGTTACTGTTGCCTCGCCTCTGATGACGAGGGCTTTGTCGAGGTAAGCGTGGCTACAGTGCCGCCGCCTTGCAGGCTCTCACTGTAGCCTTACCTCGTCTTGTCTCCTTAATGAGGCACATGTTTCAAGGGAGGGAGGTAGCCGGCTATTGGGAGCCGGCCACGCCCCTGGCCGACTAGGGGAGGCCGGGCCGCCTTCGAGTGTCTCTCTGGCTAAAGGGGCCCGCCGCCCGCGGGCCGTACTGGCGCCTGTCGTGGGTGACATCGAGGCCAACATGGCTACAGTGCCGTGCCGGACGGGGGATGACTGGCCCATACGGCGCCCTGTGGCCATGCCTGTTCCAGGATTCGGGGGTAGTGGGCTGTACTGCGGCCACGCCCCGTCCTATCGCCGTTATGTGGATGCAATCTTGGTGGGTGTAGTCTTGGCCGGCTTCTGGGAGTCGGCTCTCTTCATGGCCGGCTTCTGGGAGTCGGTCCTCTTGGGGCCGGCTTCCTGGAGTCGGCCATCTCGTATCTTTCTTGGGGAAGGTTTCTGAGGCTGGGTCGCCTTTCGGTAGTCGACCGTGGGGATAGCCGGCCGGGGGAAGGTGGCCCTATGCTCTGTATGCTTGAAGGCTCAAATGGCCCGATAATTTTTCAAAGAGCCAGGGGGAGTCGGTTAGGCTACCCGTGGCCATTTACTCCGACAGGTGGGGAACAAGCGGAGAGCTTTCCCAACCCGTCTATGGGGGAGCGGGTATGCCTTGTCCCGTACTTGTTAAGGGGACTTGGATTTCCAATCCATTCGTTCCTCCGCGGGCTCCTGGAGTTCTACGGCCTCCAGCTGCATAATTTTACTCCTACCTCCATATTACACATCGCAGGCTATGTCGCCCTTTGCGAGCTATTTTTGGGCTGTGAAGCTCATTTCGAGCTATGGAAGAGGCTATTCTGCCTCGTACCCTGTACACAGGAGGGGTCGATATATCAAGTGGGCGGAGCCGAGATATGGCGCATCGCCGGGACCGGATACCTGTCCGGTACTCCGAAGAAGACGTCTGAAGACTGGCCTTCGGAGTGGTTTTATACGAAGGACGTCCCCCTTCCGGACCCTGTTCGGATGGGCCTTCCTGAGTTCAATAACACCCCTTTGAAGAAACGCCGCAGCTGGCGCCCTCGGAGCCCCCAGGAGGAAGATAACAGAGAGGTCCTTTACCTGATGGGCCGGATACAAACGCTGGCCAAATCAGGATTGACAATAATCGAGGTTATGTCAATATGTATAATGCGGGGGGTGCAGCCACTTCAATATCGGGGACAACCCATGTGGCACTTCAATGGAGAAGACGATGCCACCGCTGCGGTCGTAAAGGTCTGGACTCCGTCGATGCTCTAGCGAAAATACTGTCCGATTTATATAAAGGAGAGGAAGAGGAGTTCATCCGTATCAAGCCACGGGATGGATTCTCCATGTACAACCCCCCAAACTGGTGAGCTGCTACTTTTTACTCCAGACCTTCCCACATTCTTTGACATAAATATTTACCTTGCTATTTCATAGCAGGAACTGCGAAAAGCCGTGAGGGAGGTCCACAGCCCACCTCCACAACTAGAGGACCCTGACCGGGCCCTCGACCCCGAACTCAAAGAGGATCCGGACACATTTGTGGAGCTTATTGACAGGACGTTCTATCAATTGAGCTGCGATGATGCCATGGTGGCCATCATAGCCGATTATCCTGGACTACTCCCTGCATCGCATGTAAGTAAAACCGGAGTCCCAACCTCCGAGAAGGATCCCTTTTTCTGCACTTCACCTACCGCACACATATGGTGTCTCATAGGGAAGGCCCTCGGGACGCCATGCCGAACCCGCAGTGACTCACCAACAAGGGGCACCGAAGCCGGGTAGGCTTAAAAGGAAGGCGGTCAGGACTGAGACGCCGTCGCAGAGGTATGAAAAAGAACCCCGCTCCGTGGTTGTCGTCTTTTAAAATATAATAACGTCCGTGTTTCCTAGTAGGAAAAACGCTCGCCGGACTATATCCGGAGAGGTTGCCGGCCACGCCTCCACCAGCCGGGCTCCAAAGCCGGACTTAGAGGCGGACGCTAACATGGGGCCAACACCGGATGTTCCTCCTACAGAGGATGTGGATAGGCTGTCTGCTACGAATTCCGAAGTGGAGAGTGCCATGAATCACAGGCGTCGCCGGGCCGTACTCCGCGACGCTTGTTTCTCCCAAGAGGCGTTTGATGCCTTCAACTCAGGAGACGCGTACATCCGAGCTGCTCAAAATGGTCTTGCCAGAGCCACGGACCAGTATGTAAAGGATATACTGGTAAGAAGATCTAATAATTATGTATATCAGTAGCCCCTGAGACTTGAAACAGTTGGCACAACTGATTTAAGGATCATTGTTTGCATAGGTTCTTACGGAGAAGAATACCCGGTTTTCTCAAGAGCTGGAGGAGTGCAAAGCCCAGCTTCAGGCCGCAGTTGCCACAGTGAAGGAGTCCGAGAAGGCCCCATCTGGTAACACTTATTTCTATTGCAAAGAAAGACATGTACCAGGTAGTATGCGGCATACATGCAAATCTAACAATAGATTCTGCAGATGACTCTGAAGTGAATCCAGAGGTCGTGCGAGGGGATGAGCAACATGCTCAACGACGGCTAAAGGCTGGCGAGCGCGTGCTTACACGGGTTAGGCGGGAGAAAAACGATCTCCAAGACGCCAATACCCGGCTGGGCGTTGAACTGAAAGATGTTCGAGCCCAGCTTGTTGACTCCGTAAAGGAGAATAAGAGGCTTCGACGCGGCATTTTCAGTAAGTGCTCGAACAAACTTTTAAAGAGTTTGGCGAAGAAACCGGCTAACAGAGTTATGTCTGCAGGTATGCTGACGGGTCGTCCCGCGGAGGAGATGCCCGGGTCTGCGGGTGATCTTCTGCCAGAGCTCTCACAACTGCACGAACAAGTTCGGCAGGTGATGCAGGGCATTGCCCAAGCCTTGTGGCCATCCGCCTCCCTGCCAGGAGGCATGGGGGAGCTTGTAGAGAAGCTCAAGGGAGCTCGGCGGTGCTTCCGATTATGGAAGATATCAGCCTGCCGACAAGGTGCAAGGGAAGCCTGGGCCATGGTGAAGACGCGATATACCAAGGCTGACCCGAACCACATGGCCGAGGTCGGACCTGTGGGGTCTGATAGGAAAGAGATCCCCGTCAGTTTGGTTTATGACCAAGTAGAATTAGCCGCAAAGTATTCCCAACAGGATTGTAGGCTAGACAGCCTGTTGGATGGTATAGAAGAAGAATTTAGTCAGTCTAAGTGACTGTGTACTTCAAGTGACATGTATTGTCCCTAGCCGGATTGTAAATCATTTGTCATGGCGGACCTTTTCGCTTCGACCTCTGGACCCGACAGTCCGGAGTGTATCCGAATACCCGCTTAGTTATGTAAAAACCGGGGTACGCGTGGAAACCAGGCGTAGGGGTCATAAGTGCTTGAACAGACAAGTACCCAACTAGCTATGTTATATTACATGGATAGTAAGAAACATCTTCCAGGGAGAATAGTTCCGTTAAGGGTTCCTTTCCCTGGGTACGCATGCATTAATGTGCATGTCCGAACTGCAAAAAGAGATGCAGGATATAAACATCTGGGGGCATGTATTACAATCAATAAAGGTCATATTTTGTTCACCGACCGAATATTCCCTTAAGAACGCTAGCTTTTGGCTTCACCCAGTCTGAGGTACACATCCGGCTGACCCGGCAATAACAATCGCAGAGGTGCTCCCCTTATGCCCTAGCCAAATTAACGGGAACGTAGGGCATAAACACAAGAGCCAGGCAACCCATCTTGGCCAAAACTTAAGTCATATCGATGCATATAATGGCGAAAAAAGGTACATGTGGAAGAATAACACATGTGTGGGGCATAGAGCCCGGAAAATAGTTATATTAAGCTTCTGTATAAGAAGCCCCCAGGTATAATGAGCGCGGCTAGCGCGTCAAGATTGTGTAATCAAGACATATTTTAGCCTTTTAAGGCCTTGAAGAAAAAGGGAAGAAAGAAAGAAAGAAAAGATAGATAACGGATATATAAAAAATTGACGGAGGTAAGGATACGAACATAGAGTCCGGCACTAGGCGCAGAACCTTCGGAGTCTGGCTGCGTTCCATGGGTTTGGCTCGAGTCGATTGTCCGATGCATCCCGCAGACGATACGCTCCACCAGTCAGAACTTGGTCAATAACGAAGGGACCTTCCCATTTGGGCTTGAGCTTGTTCTTTTTCTTCTCCGGTAGGCGTAGAACGAGTTCGTTGACGTTATAAGTTTTGGCCCGTACTTCTTTGCTTTGATACCTTCGAGCCTGTTGCTGATAAAATGCGGAACGGGCTTTTGCCATGTCACGCTCCTCCTCCAGGGCGTCCAAACTGTCCTGCCGATCAAGCTCGGCTTCTTTCTCTTCGTACATGCGCACTTGAGGTGAGTCATGAATTATGTCGCATGGCAGTACCTCCTCTGGGCCATACACCATAAAAACGGTGTGTATCCGGTAGTGCGATTCGGCGTGGTCCGTAGCCCCCATAGTACGGAGTCGAGCTCCTCTAGCCAGTGCATATCTGATTCCTTTAAGGATCGCACTAATCTGGGTTTAATGCCGCTCATGATAAGACCATTTGCTTGCTCGACTTGACCGTTAGTTTGCGGGTGATAGACAGAAGCATAATCGAGCTTAATGTCCATGTTGCTGCACCAAATTTTTACCTCGTCGGCTGTAAAGTTCGAGTCGTTATCGGTGATGATGCTGTGGGGGACGCCGTAACGGTGTACAACCCCGGATATGAAGTCTATCACTGGTCCGGACTCGGCCATTTTAACTGGTTTGGCTTCTATCCATTTGGTGAATTTATCCACCATGACCAATAAGTATTTTTTCTTATGGCTTCCCCCTTTGAGGGGTCCGACCATATCAAGCCCCCAGACCGCAAAGGGCCAAGTGATGGGGATTGTTTGGAGAGCGGTAGGCGGCATATGCCTTTGATTTGCAAAAAGCTGGCAACCGACGCATCGTTGAACGAGATCCTGTGCGTCTGCTCGGGCCGTCGGCCAGTAAAAACATGTACGTAAGACCTTGCTTACAAGGGCCCGGGCTGCGGCATGGTGGCCGCCAAGCCCAGCATGAATTTCTGCCAAAAGTTGCCGTCCTTCCTCTTCGGAGATGCACCTTTGAAGGACTCCGGTAGCGCTTTTCTTATAAAGCTCTCCCTCATGGACCTTGTAGGCTTTAGACCGCCGCACAATGCAACGTGCCTCATTTGGGTCCTCGGGTAGTTTCTGCCTAGTTAGGTAGGCCAAGAAGGGTTCTGTCCACGGGGCGATGACGGCCATAATCACGTGGGCGGAAGGTGTTATTTCGGTGGTAGAGCCTCCGATTACGTCGGGGTGTTCGGGATCTGGCGTTGTGTCTGGGTCCGGACTATTATTTCCGGTCTCTCCTTCCCATACCACAGATGGCTTAAACAGCCTTTCCAAGAAGATATTAGGTGGGACAGGGTCGCGCTTAGCGCCGATGCGGGCAAGGATATCTGCCGCCTGATTGTTTTCCCGGACCACATGGTGGAATTCAAGCCCCTCGAACCGAGCTGACATTTTGAGGACGGCATTGCGATAAGCCGCCATTTTTGGATCCTTGGCGTCAAAGTCTCCATTTATTTGAGATATTGTGATGTTCGAATCCCCACGCACCTCTAGGCGTCGAATGCCCATGGAGACTGCCATCCGGAGACCATGTAACAGGGCCTCGTATTCTGCTACATTGTTGGAGTCTGTGTATAGTATTTGGAGTACGTATTGGACTGTATCTCCGGTGGGGGATGTCAGGACGACACCAGCCCCCAGACCAGCCAGCATTTTAGAGCCGTCAAAGTGCATGATCCAATTGGAGTACGCGCCGTACTCTTTAGGGAGTTCGGCTTCTGTCCATTCGGCGACAAAATCAGCCAATACTTGTGACTTAATGGCTCGCCGTGGTTTGTATATTATGTCGAACGGGAGGAGCTCAATATCCCATTTAGCAATCCGGCTCGTGGCCTCGCGGTTGTTTATTATGTCGTTGAGTGGTACTTCAGAGGCCACCATAATTGAACACTCTTGAAAGTAGTGTCGTAGTTTTCGGGATGCCATGAAGACCGCGTATGCTATCTTTTGATAATGTGGGTACCATGATTTGCATGGAGTGAGGATAGTGGATACATAGTATACCAGCTTTTGAAGTGGGAACTTATGTCCGTCCGTCTCTCGTTCCACGACGAGCACTGCGCTTACAACTTGCTGTGTTGTCGCTATATATAACAGCATTGGTTCGCCGACATTTGGCGCGGTCAAGATTGGGTTTGTGGCCAAAATGGCTTTTATTTCCTCTAATCCGGCCGTGGCCGCATCCGTCCACTCGAAGTGTTCGGTGCGTCGAAGAAGGTGATAAAGAGGCAGTGCCTTTTCTCCTAACCGGGAGATGAAGCGGCTTAAGGCGGCCACGCATCTAGTTAGTTTCTGGATTTGCTTGAGGTCTGTTGGGATGGCCAACTGTGACAGAGCTCGGATTTTAGCCGGATTTGCTTCGATTCCTCTGTTGGAGACGATGAGGCCTAAGAGCTTTCCGGCGGGCACGCCGAAGACGCATTTTTCCAGATTGAGCTTAATGTCGTATGTTTGGAGATTCTGAAACATGAGCCTCAAGTCGTCTATTAAGGATTCGACGTGTCTGGTTTTAATGACCACATCGTCTACGTATGCCTCCGCTGTTTTGCCGATCTGTGTCTCCAAGCATGTCTGAATCATGCGTTGATAGGTTGCACCGGCGTTTTTGAGCCCGAAAGGCATGGTGTTAAAACAGAAAGGGCCGTATGGAGTGATAAATGCCGTTGCGGCTTGATCGGACTCCGCCATCTTAATTTGATGGTATCCGGAGTATGCGTCGAGGAAACACAATGAGTCGTGTCCCGCGGTAGCGTCGAAAATTTGATCGATGCGAGGGACGGGGAAGGGATCCTTGGGGCAAGCCTTGTTAAGGTCCTTGAAGTCGACACATAGGCGCCAGGATTTGTCCTTCTTTGGTACCATCACCAGGTTTGCTAGCCAGTCCGGATGTTTTATTTCTCGAATGAATCCAGCTTCCAGTAACTTGGCTAGCTCCTCTCCCATGGCTTGTCGCTTAGGCTCAGAGAAGTGCCGAAGAGTTTGCTTGACCGGCTTGAATCCCTTTAGAATGTTAAGGCTATGCTCGGCCAGCCTGCGTGGATTCCTGGCATGTCTGAAGGATGCCAGGCGAAGATGTCCCAATTCGCGCGCAAGAACTCCCGTAGCGCGGCGTCTACTGTGGGGTTTAATTGTACCCCGATGGATGCTGTTTTTGTAGGGTCCGTTGGATGGACTTGGAATTTGACTATTTCATCCGCTGGTTTAAAAGAGGTGGACTTGGACCTTTTGTCGAGTATCACATCATCCCTGTCCACTGTGGAGCATAGCGCAGTTAATTCTTCGGCCGCGAGGGCTTCGGATAACGCCTCGAGGGCCAGTGCGACTGTTTTATTTTCGGCGCAGAGTGCTATGTCCGAATCACTAGCTAGAGTGATGATTCCATTGGGCCCGGGCATTTTGAGCTTCATGTACCCGTAATGGGGTATAGCTTGGAAGATCGTGAATGCCTCCCGCCCTAGAAGGGCTTGGTATCCGCTATTGAACGGGGCCACTTGGAATGTGATTTCTTCGGACCTATAATTCTCCGGCGTGCCGAATACCACATCTAGTGTGATTTTCCCAGCGCATCGTGCCTCCCGACTAGGGATGATTCCTCTGAAGGTCGTGCTGCTTTGCTCAATGCGGCTTTTGTCTATTTCCATTTTTCGAAGAGTCTCCTCATAGATGAGGTTTAATCCGCTGCCGCCGTCCATGAGCACTTTAGTAAGCCGGCAGCCGTCCACAATTGGACTAAGGACCAAGGCGGCTGGTGCTCGGGCTGTTCGGAATTTAGGTTCGTCACTGGCATTGAAGGTGATAGCCGTATCACTCCATGGATTTATAGCTACCATGTGGCAGACTTCGTCAAGGCTGCGGAGTGCTCGCTTACGCCTATTATTTGAGGCGAAGGTCTCGAAAACTGTCAATACTGTATTGCTGTTTTCCACAGGATGGTGCTCTGCGGTATTGTTGATGAGGAGATCCCCACCGCTCTTGGCCACCTGCCGGAGTACCCAACATGCTCTAAGGCTGTGTGTTGGCATGGTATCCGTTGTACTGTGAATTTTGCATGGCCCGTTAAGCCATCCCTCCAATACGGTTCCGCGCCCTATAGTGGGCTTTTGTTTCTTTGTAATTGGATCGGGTGACTTACGAGAGTACACCCTTTTAGTTCAGACGGGGGGTTTTGTGAGAGCCGGAGGATCCCAAAATTTTGTTTGGGTTTTCCAGGCGCTTTCCATCGCACAGTACTTCCGTACTATGGGCACCAAGTCAGCGAAGTGTGCTATGTCACGGGGACTTATGGCGTTGAGGATTCCCCTGTCCATGTAATTTTTGCAAAAGAATGAAATTGCGTCTTCCTCGCGACAGTCCTTAACCTTGTCCATTACAAGGAGGAATCTGGCCCAATAGTGGTGTACTGTCTCTTGGGGCTCTTGTCTAATGTGGGAAAGATCATTTATATCTGGGTGGGTGGGTGGATTTAGGTCCGAACCCTGACCCGATCTAAGACCTAGGGGCGGAGGAGTTTCCGAGCTTGGCAGTTCGGGCTCCGGGATGTTGCCCAATAGGTCTGGCCCGCTGCCTGATTCTAGGTTCAAGGCTTGGGCCATGTCCTCCCGTAGACGGGTATCCGGCTCGGAGAGCTCGGGAATCCGGACATAGTTTGTCCTCAAGATAGAGGAAGAATTGCTGCATTGCTCCTCCACCACCGCTATCTGATGGGTGACCGGCGGGGAGTTAATCTCCCATTGGTCTGGTTTAAGCTTGATCTGATCATAGTCCGTAGCGACTCCCAAGGCGGCGATGCGATCCAAGAGCTCGTTCAAGGAAGAGAGCTCCATTGGATCCAACTGCTCGGCGAATTCCGAGCCGACGTGGAGGCTATTTTCGATGACCCGAGAAGTCATCGTCGACACAGCGGCCGAACGGGCGGTCATGACGAAACCGCCTAGCCGGAGAGTTTGGCCTACAGCCAGGGCTCCCCCAGAGGTGATGTTGTCCTTGACAACGAGACGAGCCATCCAGCCTTATGATGACGGCACAGTGGAACTCTCAATGAAAGCACCAATGTCGGTGTCAAAACCGGCGGATCTCGGGTAGGGGGTCCCGAACTGTGCGTCTAAGGCGGATGGTAACAGGAGGCGGGGGACATGATGTTTACCCATGTTCGGGCCCTCTCGATGGAGGTAATACCCTACTTCCTGCTTGATTGATCTTGATGATATGAGTATTACAAGAGTTGATCTACCACGAGATCGTAGAGGCTAAACCCTAGAATCTAGCCTATGGTATGATTGTTGTTGTCCTACGGACTAAACCCTCCGGTTTATATAGACACCGGAGGGGGCTAGGGTTACACAGAGTCGGTTACAAGGGAGGAGATCTACATATCCGTATTGCCAAGCTTGCCTTCCAAGCCAAGGAGTGTCCCATCCGGACACGGGAGGAAGTCTTCAATCTTGTATCTTCATAGTCCAACAGTCCGGCCAAAGGATATAGTCCGGCTGTCCGAGGACCCCCTAATCCAGGACTCCCTCAACCTCAACATGCCCGTCAATAGTGGATCTGAGAAGAGCATCACCCCTGAGGACCGGTGGATCTCTGCGCACAGCACATGGTCAGATGATGAGGCTCCTCGCCAGCCTTCTACCCCTTTGCTGCTGGTGATGATATCATGGAGGACGCTGACAAGGACGATGATGAGGATCTAGATGCGACTGAGGAGTCACAGGAGGACTCCTGAGCTCTGGGGCGCTAGCTTTGCTCTTTTCCTTTTTTGGTGTCTTGATGCCAAAGGGGGAGAGAGTTCTATTAGGTCTCGGGATTTTCATGGGATTTGCTTGGGTTTGTGTTTGTTCGTGCTTTGTGTTGAACTTCAGTCTGTGGACCTTGTTACTTATCTCGACTTGCATGGTGTGAGACATGCGCTCCTCTATCTATCCTTAATGTCGGTTATCCTTTAAGTATTTACTTTCTTTTTTATGCGCTTACTGCTTATCTTCGCATGTCTAGTAGGAGTGGTGGGTCTATAAAATCTAGGGGGGTCTTGCTCCTAATGTGTGCCTTTGCATTCCAAAAGCAAATTCTAAATAGTGCACACATCTAGGGGAGTCCCGTTTATATTTTCTAGACCTCTTATGCAAATTGTGTTGTTGTCATCATCCACCAAAAAGGGGGAGATTGTTAGGTTATGTCCCTACTTTGTGTTTTGGATGATGATGACAACTCTCTGTTGGTCTAATCTTGTGTTAAGTGCTTCAGGTACTCGGTGATTAGGCTGCATCGATTAGTCATTCTCTTTGGAAGGAAAAGATCGAAGACGGTGTTTGTCTACGTGTTTATCTCTTTGGTCGTAGGAAACCCGTACTATTAAGAGGGAATCCACATCGGAAGGAGTTGGGTGAATCATTGCACATACACATATTCCTCACCCACCTTTGCCTTACGTTCCTTGCTTGAGAGAGGTTCCTATTTTCCATACTGTTGTAATGATCTTTCCTCTTAGCGGTTGTGTCGCTCTTCTGGGCGGTTGCACCGCTGGAGCTGCTGCACCAGCCCAACCACCACCCCAGGGGTGATACCCTGGGGTTGAACATCCCAGTACATGACCAAGCGGTTGTACCGCTGCCCCCGAGCGATGGTACCACCACCATGCTTAAAAATGTCTGTGTGTGTCATTGGCGGTTATACCGGCCAGGTACCGCTCAACAACCGGACAGGCTTCTGTTTTGATGCGGTACTCAGGCGGTGGTGACCCGGTTGTTCCGGTCGTGCTCTCCACACCGGTACCACTAGTGCCCTAAGCGGTTCTACCACTTAGGACTTAGCCACCCAGGGTACCAGGGCCAGGCAGTTGCATCGGCGCACTACCACTCGATCACCGCTCACAGGGGTGACTCCCTTCTGTTTCAAAGCGGTGCTTGAGCGGTGGCAGAGCGGTTGTTCCGGTTGTTCTTCACAACCAGTACTACCGCTTGTCTGTCCGGTTGTACCGCCTGTCAGGTTTTCTACAGTGTAACCGTGAATCCCGGTTGTAGCGGGGTAATGAGCGGTTGTAACGCTACAGTGCAATAACTGCGGTAACGGTTGGATTTTAGGGTTTCCTATATAAAGGAGGTTCTTCCACCTACCTCCTTCACCTCTTGCCTCTCTCTCTCCACCATTAATGCCCTTCAAGCTTTCATGCCCGATCTCTCTCTCTAGCCACTCAAACTTGTTGATTTGCTAGGGATTGAAGGAGGAGACCAAGATCTACACTTCCACCAAGAGAAATTTGATTCCCCCCACTTATCCCTAGCGGATCTTGTTACTCTTGGGTGTTTGAGCACCCTAGACGGTTGAGGTCACCGCGGAGCCATAGTCCATTGTGGTGAAGCTTTGTGGTGTCGTTGGGAGCCTCCAATTAAGTTGTGGAGATTGCCCCAACCTTGTTTGTAAAGGTCCGGTCGCCACCTTCAAGGGCACCAATAGTGGAATCACGGCATCTCGCATTGTGTGAGGGCGTGAGGAGAATACGGTGGCCCTAGTGGCTTCTTGGGGAGCATTGTGCCTCCACGCCGCTCCAATGGAGACTCAAAGGGAAGGAACTTCGGTAACAAACCCTCGTCTCCACCAGCTCCACTCTTGGTTATCTCTCACCTTTACTTGTGCAAGCTTGTATTGAGTTGTATCCCTTGCTTGCTTGTGTGCTTGTCATCATATATGTTGTCCGCCTAGTTGCATATCTAGACAACCTACTTTGATGCAAAGTTTAATTTGGTAAAGAAAAGCTAAAAATTGTTAGTTGCCTATTCACCCCCCCCCCCCCTCTAGTCAGCTATATCGATCCTTTCAAATACTTTGTGGGTTATCAAACGTCAATTCATAACTGGGTGATCATAAATGTGCTCTTCCGGTATCTCGGGAAGTATTTGTTGGGTTGCATGGATTGAGACTAGGATTTGTCGCTCCGTGTGACGGAGAGATATCTCTAGGCCCTCTTGGTAACACAACATCATGAATACCTTGCAAGCATGTGACTAGTGAGTTTAGTCACGGGATCTTGTATTACGGAATGAGTAAAGAGACTTGCCAATAATGAGATTGAACTAGGTATGCAGACATCGACGATCGAAACTCGGGCAACTAACATATCGTCGAACAAAGGGAATTGTATACAGTATTAACTAAATCCTCGACATCATGGTTAACCGATAAAGATCTGCATTGACTATGTGGGAGTCAATATGGGCATCCAGGTCCTGCTATTAATTATTCACCGGAGAGGTGTCTCGGTCATGTATTCATGTTCTCGAACCCGTAGGGTCACACACTTAACGTTCGGTAACGCTAGGGTAGTATTGGGATATTCATAGTGGTAAGTCAGAAGGTAGTTCGGAGTCCCGGATGGGATCCGGAACATCACGAGGAGCTCCGAAATGGCCCGGAAGTAAAGATTTATATATGAAACGGGATTTTCAAGGTTCCAAAAAAGTTCGTGAATTAACTGGCGGTGTACCAAGAAGGTTCTAGAAGGTTCTGGAGTGGGGCCCACCTGCCTGAAGGGACCCACTTGAACGTGGGTGGTGGGTCAAGGCCCCATACCTCGGTCCAGGCGCACCAATATCCTCCCTAAAAGGAATATGATCATATCCCGAAGGGATAAGGTCAAGATCCCTAAAAAGGGGGGATCGCGGTCTGTGGGGAAGTAAAGGAGGGATTTCCTTCCTCCCCCTTGGCCGCTGGCCCTAGTGGCTTGGAGGGCAAGCCACCAGCCCCCCATGCCTATATAAATGTGGGGAGGCGCTGGGGACAGCAGCCCTTCCACCCCTTGGCGCCTATCCCTCCCGTTACTCCTCCTTCGTGCAGTGCTTGGCGAAGCCCTGCCGGTGTTTCGCTGTCGTCACCACCACCACGCCGTCGTGCTGGCCTAGATCCCATCAACCTCTACCCTCCCTTACGGCATCAAGAAGGCGGAGACATCACCGAGCCGTACTTGTGCACATCTCGGAGGTGTCGTCCGTCCGGCGCTGGATCGGATTGGAGCATGAAGGGAGTACGACTACGCCAACCATGATCTTTAGATCGTTAACACTTTCGGTCGACAAGGGTATGTAGACACTCCCCCCTCTCGTTGCTAGCATCTCCATAGAATAGATCATTGGTGTTTCGTAGGATTTTTTTTCATGCAACGTTCACCGTCAGTTTGGGTGGGCAAGTGTGGTCAGAAACGGGTGTGGGTGCTGCCCGGACGCCCGCAAAGCCCCACCCCCCCCCCCCCCCCCGCCACATATTTTTCTCTGGTTTGCGGGAGAAAGTGCGTCTGGACCGCCCTGCGGACCGATATAGGCCCGCGTTGGATGGCAAAACACGTCTGGGCCGCGCGGTCCGGACGGTTGCGGATGGTTTGAGGGTCGCCGTTGGAGATGCCCTAAAGCTTCATATGATGAAGGCCTATGGCAGAATTGAGTGGGCTTACTTGCAGGCCATATGCAAAAATTGGGTTTTGCAAATCAACGGGTCTCAATTGCCATGGACATTGTAAGCTTTGTTTCTTTCTCGATGATGTTCAATGGAAACTTAAAATAATTAAACCCTCAAGAGGAATCCGCCAAGGAGAACCTCTTTCACCCTATCTCTTTCTTATTAGCAGTAGGGGCTTTCATGGCTCCATAAAGCTAACAACCAGTCATCACAACTCAGTGGCATCACAATGGCTCAGATGGCATCGCTGTTGAATCACTTACATTTATAGATGATAGCATGTTGTCTTTTAAAGTAAGAAGAGAAGGTGTGGAAGCGGTATCACACTTGTTGTATATTACTGTGATGTTTAGGTGAGAGAATCAATAAAGATAAATTTTTAGTTTTCTGTAGTAAAGGATGCCCTCAGAGTATCAGAGAATAGGTAATGGGTAGCCTCAGTGTCAATAATGGCTCCAAATGCTTGAGCTACGTCTTAGTTTTTGGTAGGCCGGGGGTGTCGGAGTCCTACGTGGCTGGTGGCGGGACTCCCACAAAGCATCCCCTGATTTGGTTCCAGTTTGCAGAAAAACAAAAGTCTAGACTGGTCCACGGACCGATTCGGGACGTCGTTGGATGGCTTGCAGGATCCGAACCGCTTGATCCAAAAGGATGCGAGCGGTTTGAGGGTCCGTGTTGGAGATGCAAGTCTTACAAGAAAATATGATACTAATACTATTCTCTCTTGTACTGTTGAAGTTTACTTTACCTTAGGACATCTCCAACAGCAACCCGCAAATTTCCTCTCGCATCCGTTCGCGGACAGGGGGGACCAGTCCACAGACATGGATGCGGGAGGTCGACATCCAACGCTAGCCACATACATTTCAAACTCTTTTTCAAGAAACTAGATGAAATTCATGCAAACACGGCCGGACTTCATACAAACATGACGGATTTCATACAAACACGGCGGATTTTTCTACATTTAGAACAAGAAAAAGGCCCTCCCTAAACCTATCCTATGGCGGCAACGCCCGGCGTCCAAGCCCGTGTCGTCCTCCTTCCGTCGTTTCCATGAGCACCGGTGGTAAGACCGATGAAGTGAAGGTGCGGTCTCCGGCGAGAAAGAGTAGAACACGGGAGGCGGACTAGCCCACATGGGACACCAGGCCCCGCCGCCTCCCATGGCCTACTCATCCTCGGAGGAGTCCGCGCCTTGTCCGTCGCCGGTGGATGTAAGGTCCATGAGGGAAATGGTGGCGCCTTGGTTGTCGTCGTCCCACCGGGCCGGCTGATGGTTCGTCGGTGGCGCGTAGGAGGCGCAGCTGGCGATGTTCTCCTCTGCGATCGCCTGCAGCTGCGCCTCCACAGTTGTCACTTCCTGGCGAGCGGCGGCTTGAACGCTGACGGCATCACAGATGGCACGCTGCTCTGCGGCAAAATTTGGGTTCGCCACGGCCTCCTCGCCCGCGCACTCGCTGTAGATCTAGCCTTCCGCCAGCCGATGTTGCTCCAAGAGGAACATGTTGTACCATTGTTCCTCTTGCGCCTACTGGAGCGCCGACAAAGGCACCGGCGCCGGCTGCATCTCCTCCATGGCGGCGTTGAACTGCGCCTGCTCCATGGTGAAGCCGGCATCCACAGGAAACGCGGGAGCCAGGGCGGAGTCGCCGGAGCCAGTCTCCATCATGGTGTCATCCTCGTCGTCGAAGACCTCGGGTGAGCTGGAAGGCAAGCCGGCCTCGATCCGCCTGGCACGGCGGCTATGCCAGGCGGCGGCAAGGGCAGCCACCGCGTGCTTCGTCTCCGGCGACAAACTATCCCACACTGCTTTCCCGCTGGCGGTCATGGCGGATGCAGTGCAAAGGAGGAGAATGTGGAGGGGCTTGTGTTGTGGTGTGGAGTTAGCCGGGTGTGGCCGCCTTTATATAGCAGATTCCGGTGAGGCGAGGCGTCCGGGGGCGCCAATGCGCGGCGCCGGAGTGGGTTTCTCGGCCGGCGAGCCTGCTTAATGGCGGCAGACGGACGTATAACGGCATTGAACGGGTGTGGTAGATGTCCGCCCCGTCCCGTCCAGTCACGCATCTCCGGCATTGAATAGGCGCGGACACCGGAGACGCGTCGCGAGCGGCACCCTCGGCCGATCAGCTGCTTCTATGGCGGAGGCAGTGAGAAGTTGCGTCCGCCCTGAGGCGTCTTCAATGGTAGAGTGGCATGAATGCGGGCAGCCGGCGCCAGCGGGAGCGCGTGCGTGAGAGGGGGGGGGGCTGATGGGCCGGGGCGGTCAGAAGCGAGCTTGGGATCGGTCCGAACTCCCTCAAACCTCCCCACGTTTATCTCCGGTTTACAAGAGAAATTGCGTCCAGACCGCCTCACACGGATCGACATTGGATGACTTCCGCGGTCCGAACAGCGTGGACCGAATGGTTGGGAGAGGTTTACGGATCCGCCTTGGTCATGCCCTTACCTGGCCATCACCCAAGCCCATGACCCTGAATCCCGATAGGATCTAGCTCTACTGGATGTCACTACAGTCGTCCAGCCTAGGGTGGCAGCACTGAAATAAACTTTTCTTCATCCAGGCCAGTAAAACGAGGAAGAACAGAGAACGCAGACATACCCCATTTGCTAAATAAACAACAAATACTTTGGCTAATTCTGGGTGCCTGCCTGCTTTGTGGAAAGAATACGGTCCTTAGCATAAACTAACGCGCGCTTCATGCCCTGTCAACCCCGCCATGGATTGCTTGCTCAGGAGCGTCAGTTCCGCCTTAAATTTTCTTTTCCGCGATGGCGATATGGCGTGCGCTTCAGCTGAAGAATCGCTAGTTTTCCTTGCAATTTCTTTACGAGATCTCCGCTTAAAGCGACGAGCTGTTTTTTATCGCCCAGTGGGATCCTGCCGCTGGTCCGATTCAGGGCAGCCAAGACGGTGACACTCTTTATGCGAAATCATTAACAGCCTCCCTGACGTGCACAATTTCAATTGCATTCCGTCGGATTTTTCTGGTGTGGTTTCACCATCATGCCGTGCTTTAGGCCAAAGGGGAGGAGAGAATATAATCATATATACCTACCTGGTTGCCGTCTTGGAGAGTTTTGGTTCTCGTCAGACGGCTGTGATGTGGCGGGCTAGCTGATCTTGCTTGTTTGTTGCGGTGCAGCTTTCAGTTCATGCCTCAAAAGAATGAGAGAAAACAATGCTGCTTTCTTTCTCGAATACAAAACAATGCAGCTTTCAGTAGTTCATGGCCCTAAGCGCGGGTAAAATATGGATTCTGGCCCTTGTTTTCCGCATTGCACTTGTGCTATTCAAGTGCTGATATCTTCGTTTTAAACTACTGTGTCAACATCCAACAATGGTGTTCAAGCATTAGTTCATTAGCTGAACAGGTTAAGTAGCAAGCAATTTTGGCCCACTGGCTTTCAGTTTTTTCCTTTCATTTCATTATCCTTCGAGATCCCTTGTCCTTCAATACTGAGCGATTCTTAATCTCAAAAGGAACAAAAAGGTTGAGCAATTGATTGTTAATCCTCCCTCTCCTCATCTTCATATTCGACAGGCTTGCCGGTGTGGTAGTCGCCTCTTTCTGCTTTCAAGGTGTTCGACAAATTGCCATGAGGTGTTTTTTTTCTCGTTTTTTTGTCATTTATGCACGTAATTGATTATTGGACTTTTGCATTGTGTAGATAAAGAGGCGGAGGGAAACGCTTTTCCATGACTTCTCATTGGAAGAGGAAGAAGAAGAAGATGATGGTCTCGAGTGGCAGTGCCCATGATCATTTAAGAGGAAGATGGGAGGAGACCGCAACGTGGTTCTCAGTTCGACTGCATTCGCATGCACTGAGTTAGGGCAAATGGTCATGCCAAACTTTTCAATGTTTACTTTGTGCCGAACCCGGTGTATCCTGGAAAGCATTTTCGGCAGCGATTTTACAAAAGCAGTGGAGAGGCATTGATGCTTGGTTCCAAGTTCCAACTGGGAAAAAATGAAATTGGAGAAATGAATGCATATCTGTTAATGAAGTGTACCGCGACAGTTCGAGTGCTTGCATATGGAGTTGCGGCTCACTACATCGATGATTGAGTTGAAGTTGCTTTCTTATCGCCCAATGACAAGCATTCGGTGGTGCCCTTTATGCGAAATCATTAGCAACCCTGATGTGCTCAATTCATTCTGTATTTTCGTCGAATTTTTCTGGTGTTGTTTCACCATCATGCCATGCTTTTACTCCAAGGGGAGAGAATATATACATACGTCATACTCATACGTGGTTGCCGTCTTGGAGAGTCTTGGTTTTCATGAGACAGTTGCGGTGTGGTGGGCTAGCTGAGCTGATCTAGCTTATATCTGTTGCATTGCAGCTTTCAGTCCATGACCCTAAGCAGGAGTAAAAACATATGGAATATGGCCCCTGTTTTCTGCATTACACTTGTGCTATTCAACTGCTAATATTTCTGTCTTAAACTGCTGTGTCAACATCCACCAATGGTATTTAACCTTAGTTCATTAGCTTAGCAGGTTTAAGGAGCAAAGAATTTTGGCCCACCAGCTTTCAGTCTTCCTTTCATTTCATTATCCTTCGAGATATCTCGCCCTTCCATGTCGAGCAATTGTTAATCCGAAAAGAAAAAGGAAATGCAGAAAGCTACTAATCCAATTCCAATGCGTGGAGCCTTATCGATCAGAATACCCTTGGTTACGCACCATGTTTCCGCGTGTGCCTCCATGGCGACTCAGACATGCATGAGACAGCCATTGATGGGAACAGAAAGCTCTGTGTGCCTCCATCCATTGTCTCCTTGTCTTTCAGTTTCATTTTGATGCACAACCAATGGTGTCCATGCTTGTTTCCTTGATGCTACTTAGCTTTAAAGATGAGCATGATATTGGTAGTATTTTTTTTTCGAGAAAATTTCCGATCTATTCATTTTCGATCATGGCAGTACAACGAATACCAGAAATAATAGAAATTACACCCAGATCCGTAGACCACCTAGCGACGACTACCAGCACTGAAGCGAGCCGAAGACGCGCCGCCGTCATCGCCCCTCCATCGCCGGAGTCGGGCACAACTTGTTGTAATAGACAGTCGGGAAGTCGTCGTGCTAAGGCCCCGTAGGACCAGCGCACCAGAACAGCAACCACCGCAGATGAAGAATAACGTAGATCAAAAAGATCCAATCCGAAGACACACGAACGTAGATGAACAGCGACGAGATCCGAGCAAATCCATCAAAGATAGATCCGCCGAAGACACACCTCCACACGTCCACCAACGATGCTAGATGCACCGCCGGAACGGGGCTAGACGGGGAGACCTTTATTCCATCTTCAGGGAGCCGCCACCGTCTCGTCTTCCTAAGCAGGACACAAACCCTAGCAAAAATGAAAGAAACGACTAAAAACGGAGCCCTCCCGCCGGCCTTTGCCGAGATCCACCGCGCCCCCATGGCCCTAGGGCCACCGGAGAGGAGGCGGACCTGCGGCGGCGCCGACGGGAGGCAGAAACCCTAGCTTTTTATTAGAGGAGGAGGAGGCGACGGCTGTGGGCTTCTATTGGTAGTATTATTTACTTAAAAGATGAGCATGATATTGGTATTGGCTACATACTTATATTTTTTGAAAAGAATTAGTGTTCTTCGCAATTTCTTTACGGCATCTCCGCGCTCAAAGCGACGGAGCAGGGTTGTTATTTTATCGCCGAGTGGGATCCCGCTGATCTGATTTAATGCAGCCAAGATGGTGACAAGCATATGCGGTGCTCTTTATGCGGCATCATTGGCAGCCTGGTGCGCTGCCGATTTGCATTTTAATTAACTATTTCTGGTCTGGTTTCAGCATCATGTGTTGCTTAAGCCAAGCTATGAGAATATGTACCCACCTTGGATTGCAGTGTCAAAGAAGACTTGGTTTTTATCTGGCAGCTGTGATGTGGGCTAGCTGATCTTGTCTGTTGAATTGCAGCTTAGCACGAGTAAAATATGCCAATCTGGCCCCTGTTTTCTGCATTGCACTTGTTCTATTCAACTGTACTATCTTTAAAAACTATGTCAATATCTAACAATGGTATGAAAGCACTTAGTTCATCGGCTGAACTGGTTTAAGTAGTAAGCAACTTTGGCCCACTACCTTACTGTTCCTATTTATTTCATTACCCTTCCATGTTGAGCAATTGTTAACTTCAAAAGAAAGTTGGTCCACTAACTTCAGTTTTTCCTTCATTTCATTATCCTTGTATGCTGGGCAATGGCTTAAATACTTGACAAAATTGCTGAGCAGTTAACTATACATTGCTCATGTTGCCTCTCAAGGAACAATGGAGCAAGAGTGGCCCTCCTCACATACAAGCATTCATGTGGAAAGGTGCTAATCCACTTCCAATCCGTGGAGCCGCCGTATCAATCAGCATGCCCTTGTTTACGCACCATGTTTCCCTGTACCAGGAGATCCGACCATGGCGGCTCGGACATGGACGGGACAGCCATTGATGGAAACAAAAAGCTCCGTGTGCCTCCTCCATTGTCCATGCTTGTTCCCTTGATTAGTTGATTGTGCTTAGCTTTAAAGACGAGCATGGTGTTGGTATTGGCAACCACTAATACATATATTTTTTATAAAGGGTGTTTTATTACTTAAATGGTTTAAGCACTACACCGAGCCTCTGCATAATTAAAATGTACGCAACCATAATCAAGTTCACGTTTCAAAAAAGAAGAAGAGCGAAATACAAGTAATCATGTGGAGACTGCTAGCGCCTAAGTGGTAAGAGGGTCAATCCAAAGATCATGTTGCCACCCATACCAAGTAAAAATATCCCTCGTCATGGCCTCCAAACATGTACACACCTTCGTAAATATGTCTTAATTCTTCACATATTGTAGAGATGACCACTAATACATATGCTGATGTAGTGGGATTAAATCGAGCCCTTTGTAGTTTGCAAGTTTTGTGTGTCGGCCACTGGAGCTCGGCCTCTCCTTGAAACAAGATACTCTGCTCTCGTAGTGTAGTATTATTATTATTTTTTGCTTTCGCGCACATGCATGCATGCATGGTGTATATGTATGTATGATCCACCGTGGCCTGGATCCAGATTAACTAATGGCATGAAATCAAAGTGTCAGAGAGGAATCAGGCTTCACTTGGCTCTGCCTATGATGCTCTTGTCAGGCCGCATGATGGTGGATTGATGGTATATTCATGCCTTGCTAGTAGTAGTAGTATCTTTGATCGTACCTTCAAATGATTCTGTGAAAAGCGTGCGATCTTTGCTTTGGCCTGTCATATCTTCGTGCCACGGCGCTAAGATGAATTTACAGTCTATAATCTCCGAAGAAATGCAAGCAGTGGGGAATAATAATATATGGAGGTCATTTTCACACTCGTAAGACTTCTGGGGGCGCTAAGATCGACTGATACGTGCCGACTGCAAATATATATGATATGATCTCTCGATGAAATTATGCGCTTGACTTTGTGATCTCTTCTTAGGTCTCATTCTCTTATTTTTAAGCTGCAGCATATGCTTCTTGTCTTGCACTTGCACTAAACAGATGTTGTTTAGTTGTTAACAATTACCATACTGCAAGGAAAAAAATTTAAGAGTCAGAAAAAGAATCTACTCGTACTAATCATATGTGGTTTAGTGATTCAGGGTCAGTTGATTTGAGCAACACCAGCATAAGTCTCAACGCCACAAAATTTCCAGAATGCATCATTTCATACACCATTGTACACATTCAACGTTCATCACGGCACCGACAGTGGCGACGATCATCCGCTGCAGATCTCGATGAGCTCGTCGTGGCCCTCGGACTCCGCGGCGACCTTGGACGCCGCCGCCGACGACAGGAACCGGAACCCGGCGTCGCTGGCGCTCTTCCGCACCGAGGCCAGCTGCTGGGACTTCTTGCAGTAGGCGATGAGCCCCTGGATGGGGTTCTCCGCCTCCGAGCTCGCGCTGCTGCTCCTCCTCAGCGCCGGCGCCCCCGCCCCCGCGCCGTCGGAGTCGCTCGAGCACCGGACCGACGACGAGGTGGAGGACTTGGACGAGGAGGACGTCGATGAGCACGACGACGACGACGGAGGCGCCGGCGCGGGGGACGTCTTGCTCGACGCGGAGTACCGGACGACGACGCTGGAGAAGGACCTCCGGTGCCCGGCGCGGCCGCCGCCGCCGCCGCTCTGCTCGGTGATGCACCTGTTGCTTCTGATGTGGCCGAACGGGTTCTTCCTCCACGCCCGGGGGTGGTGGCCATGGCTATGGCCATGTCCGTGACCGGAGAGGTCCTTTCCGCCCAGACCGTTCTTGTCGTCGCCGCCGGCTCCCGCCTGCTTCCCGGCGAACATGGTCTTGAGGTAAGCCTTGGAGGCCTTGAGCTGGCGGCCGAGGTTGAGCTGCCTGACGAACCGGAGCCTCCTGGACCAGGGCTTCCTCTCGCCGCCGGCCGCCGACGCGGCGTCGTCGTCGTCGGCGAGAGCCATGCCGGCCGCGTACTCCCGGAAGAACTCCTCCACGTTGAGCTCCCCGCTCACGAAGCACGAGTTGGCCGGCGACACGCCGCGGGAGCGCTCGCAGGGCGTGGCGGGGGCGGTGCTCACGGCGAGGCCGCCGAGCCGCGGCCCGGCCCGGCCCCGGACGGCGCCGTCGAGGAGGAGCTCCTCGACCATCTGGACGCGCGGCGGCATGTGCAGCGGCAGCAGCTTGCCCTTGTAGAAGAGCTCGTCGGCCGGCGACGCCAGCGGCGGCTGCCCCGACCTGTCCAGCGGCGCCGACATGTGGAAGTGGAACTCGAACTCCCTCCCCGCCGCCGGGCTCAGGTCCATGTCGATGTACTCCTCCTCCAGCCCGTCCCCGTGGGCCTCCTCCCCTCGCCTGCTCGCCATCGTCAACCCTCGTCCTGTATAAGCTTGGTGGTGGTCTGGTGACCTCGCCTCACTTCACTCCGCTGCTTCTCGGCGCTCGCTGGGACGGACGGGCAGAAATGGCAGTGGCAACCATGGGCGGGGGCGCTCTTATACCCGAGCTTTGTCCCGGGGGAGGTGGGTGCCCAGCAAACTAAACTACCATTGCTGTCCGCATGATCTGAGTCTTGTTTGCATCCTGTGCGTACGTCCCGGCAAGCAGCGATGCTCTGGTGCTTTGTTTGCTCACTGTCTGTCTCGGCCGAGCACGCACTGCTCGGTCTCTGGCTTTATCCGTGTCGTGCTGCCCCCCTCCACGCGTTGCGTTGCTCTTTTCCCTCGAGGGAAAATCGGCTTTGGCGGTCGGACAAGTACCGCCACTAGTGACTGATTACTCGATTAGGGCTCCTCTTTTCTTTTGCTTTCGCCTTCCCTCCGCCCCCCTCTCTCCGCTCCTCCACGCTTCTCGTCTTTACATGCATGGCTATCAGGCTATCTATCCTACTCCATCTAGCCGTCTCGTACACCATTCGATTTGACAGTGTAAAAATACTGCTCCTACTGTATTCAGAGTGATGATGATTACGGCATGGGTACTGGTGCAAATTACAAGGCGAGGTTAGTCATTGCGAGGCAATTAGGAGCGCACGCATCTGAGCGATCTCTAGTTCCAACCACTGGATTATGGACAGTGGTACGGCTGATTTAGCAGTATCTGCGCTGGCCCGGATACCGACCGGGCTGCTCTGTTCTGCTCGCTCCTCGGGCGACTGAATCAAACCTATAAATCCGCTCAAAATCCTTGGCCGCTCCAGCCAAAACTTTCGAATTCGAATTCGAGGAGAGAAGCTCAGCTCACGCCCCCAGATCAATACGAAAACAATGCATGGATCGGCACACGATACTACTACTACAGTGAGCGATTTTCT
This sequence comes from Aegilops tauschii subsp. strangulata, assembly GCF_002575655.3. NCBI lineage: Eukaryota > Viridiplantae > Streptophyta > Magnoliopsida > Poales > Poaceae > Aegilops > Aegilops tauschii. The sequence goes on from NC_053035.3 coordinate 396,299,845, forward strand.
AGCTGCCGTGTGTGCTTGCGGGTAGTAGTACGTGCGTGCATTGGTTTATTTATTTACGCGTCTCGATCCCATCCCCATGTCAACCAGCCTGCCACTCACTCACCCATCGGTGGCGTGGCGTGTGCAGTGGCTGAGGGAGGGAGGGGCGTCGTGGCCGTCTGAATCAGAGGAAAGAAGGATCGTCTCAGACAGAGCAGAGGAGGCCCCGGCCGGCATGGGCCGGCTGCGTCGCTGCTGCTGTGCTTTTGCATGCCTGCGTCGCTGCGTCTGGTCACTGGCCTGCATGGAACTACGGATGCCTCGGGGATCGTGCCGCCGATCCTTGACGAAGCGTGCGTGCGTGCGTGCGTGCGTGCACGCGCGCGCGGGCGACGGACCTGCCACCTGCCATCGCTGCCAGCAGCAGTGTCTTCTTTTCTTCTTGTTCAGCTTACGCGAAGGTGACATCCTGCAGAGCAACCTGACGAGCCGTGAATTTTGGCAAAGCACTACTCTCCTACTCCTACTCCTACTCCTGCTGCTCCACTGCTCCTACTATAACCATGATAATAGTTAACAGCAAAGTACAGTATAGATGCATATAAAAACTTCTCAAATTCTTTCCCGCGACAAGAGATTTTGTTAGCTTGTCTTTGCAGGGAAAATGAAAGGCATTGACGTGGCGGCCCGCCTACCACCCTCTTTATTCTCCGTTACCACACTCCATTTCCATCTACGAGCTAGTAGAGCACTAAGCAAAAGTCCATTGAATCGCTTAAAAAATCGCAACGTTAACATCGTCTCCCCAGCCCCAAAGTCTTAACTCAAGGAGGAAAGGAGGAGGAAAAAAAATAACAGTACTCCTGTATAAAGACGCTTACTAGTCGCAGCAGTGATCCAGCCGGTTGGATTAGGGAGCGTTGGACGCAGATCAGTAGGTCTCCGGTCAACGGCCGAGCCTCCGGGGTTTAGGGTGGCTGAAAGAGGGCGCGCCCCACTTGCACGCCGGAGACCAGCTCTCCGTTGTTTGAACGTGGAAGATTCGTGCTGATGGATTAAGCTAAGCCAAGCCAAGCAAAGCAGAGCATCTCGCGATGGATTAAAGGTCAAAGCACCTTTGCTTAGCTCACTCTCATGACCCCGGGAAGATTTGCACCGCAGCTTTAACTATCCCGCGCCTTGTCGCCTAGCTTTTACATGCGTGCGAGAATGAGCATATGTGGTACTAGCAGTAGCAGTAGTTGGTTCGGTTTGGTCACGGCCTCACGTTTCGTGTTGCGATCCCTGCACGGTACATTTGTCGCGTGGAGCAGTCGCGTTTTTCTTGACCGTCTGCGTCATGGTTTCCCGTCCATGCGACCTGACCTGGCAAGTGACAGTGCGGTTGCTTGGAGTTGGACAAGTAGACAGATGGGACTCGCCTGCTCTTGCGTGTTGCCAAAACGTTAAGCTCGTCCACCGTAAAAAGGAGTGGAAAGGAATGCGGTCGCAGAGCTCGAGGTTACAAGCTTTCTCTTTTCTGTTCCTCTCCGTCTCCGGCTCCGGCAACTCTGGGCCCTTCTATCACCAAATGCCAAGGAAAGGAAAGAAAGAGAACCTGTCGCTTGCCAAATTGCTCGGCTTCAGCTCTTAGGGGCTGTTTGGTTCTAGGTCTTGCATTGCCAAACTTTGCCACACATTTTTGCCAGCTTACTTAAGCTTAAGGTTAGTTCATTAAAATAAGAGTCACAGTTAGAAAGCCTAAGAAAATCTTGCCACACTTTGTGTGTGTATACCATGTGGGGCCCTAGTGTGACTTGCCTAAGTTGTGACTTGAACCAAACACTCACCTAAGTCGGTCAAAATTGCATAAACTTAGGTGTGGCAACCAAACACTCTTCTAATTTTCCCGGAGCTATTCCCAAATTCCTTTCGAAGTTTGACGTAAGAATGGATTTCATCAGTCAGATGCTTTCCAAGATCGCGTTCAAATTCTTTTCATTGTTGATTCAACCTTTATATTCTTCATTATTCCGGAGTGTCTCAACAAGTCATGGTGGTGTTTCTCATCGTCATTCTCGGATTTTGAAGACCAAAGAAGATTTTCTCTTAAATCTTGCTCCGTTCTCTTGAAGATGCGTAGTTCCAGCTTGATGCCATCCTCTCATAATTGTTTTCGATTGCGAGAATTCTTTTCATAACCATCCGGAGCTTTCACGAGTCTTTTCAGTTTGATTATCCGGAGGCCATCATCTCAGAATGATTATTTATTCCAGCTTTCAGCTCTCGTTCTCCAAATCTTACCGATGCATCGTTCAAGTATACTCTAGTCAACTCATGATCTCTTTGTTCTCTTGTATCCAAGTTTCCCTCAAGTATCTTTATTCGTTTTCCAATTCTTCCCGGTGAATTGTGCGTTTGCTACGTTCATTTTCAATTCTTACGTGGTTCGTTCAAGATTTCTCTTCCTTCATTATCATATCATTTTATTCGTTGTTTCAATCCTACCGATGGTTCGTTGAAGACCTTTCCAAGTTTGCGCTATATCTATCTTAATCCTTTCTACGAGAATAAGTAGTATGCCAAATCCGTTGCTTGTCATCAATTTAAATTGGTGAAGGATACACATAACGTAATTCTTATTATTGTTTCATCCAAGTGATCTAATTTCTTATTTTCAGAGTTGTTCATCATGTCACATTTCTCGGTTCGAGGCGCTTCATCTTTTCTTTTCCGGAGTTCCAAGTTTTCCGCTTTATCTCGCCGCGAAGCTCCATCTAAATCATCGCAAGGCTTCACCTTGTGTTTTCAACTTCTCTTTCTTTCTATCATCCTTGTTTTACCGGAGTTCTTCATGGAAGGTTCACTTGGTGGTTCGTCAAGGATTCGTTTCATTCTTCAATTGTTCTTCAAGATTTCTCTCAAAGTTATGATCCGCCAAGCTATACTCAAAAATTAACATGGTGTTCAACACATGTCTTGTTTTGAGGAGTTCAAGTATTCTTCATCTTGCATTCCGAAGTGCAATTCTTTCTACCTTATTTTTTGAGGTGGTGTTATGTCAGTCTTGATAATTTCCATTCATGTTCCATGATTCACATGTTGTCAAGAATGAGGTTTTTAAATCCATCAATCTCTTCGTTGGAGTTATCTTGGTAGAGATTTCATCTAAAGCCTTTCCTAAGGAATGTTGCTATTGTGGTGCTTAACAATGATCCAAGTTATCTCTTTATCATCTTGGTGGAAGAAGTTTTTCATCTCTTTGGTGCTCTCAATCAAATCAATGGTTTTCGTTAGTGGCCGTTTGTCACCTCATAATTTTGACATGTTTCCATAAGCCCACTACAAGCTTAATCTTCTCGTTGCTAGTTTTCCAAGAACTCCGTTCAATCCTTCCTTGCAAGGATGCTCTTGAAATTCAATTGTGGTGGAAGTTGTCATTTTTCTTCTCTGTCCCTTTATCCCAACAATCTAGCTACTATTCTTTCGTTCCGGAGGCATTGTGATGTTGCTCTCTTCACCCATCATCTCGTTTTGCCAAGATCATATTCTTTTCATGCTTACACATTTAACCAGAGTGTTGTGCTCTCATTCAAGTTCTTTCATCTTATCAGGTCTTGCATCTCTTCAACCGGAGTGCTGCCCGAATTTGTTCTTCCTTGTTCCTTGTTTATCTCGTTTCAACCAGAGTGCTTTTAATTCCTTCTTGTCCATTGTGCTCATCATTCATAGCTTTGCAACCTCCAAGGTTCACATGGTGTTCCTTGTTTCTCTTTTCTACCGGAGTGCTCTCAATTTCGTTCAACTTTGTTGTGTTCTTTCTTTCAATTTGTTCAACCTCTCAAAGTTCTTTGGTTTCACTCGTTTGTCAAAGAAGCAACTTTGTTTTACCTTTTCCTCTTCCGTTTCTCTCCAGTGCCATCCTTAGATCTCGGGACGAGATCTCTTATAAGTGGAGGAGTGTTGTGACGCCCCAAGACCGACGCCCCAGAAGTCTTCCAGCTATTTTGTTGTCGCCGTGTGTTTTATTTTTGTTTGTTGCTTTCATCATGACATCATACGCATTGCATCCGCATGTTTTCATAAAAACTCGTAACCGTTCATAGTTGCCGCGTCTCTCCGTTGTTATCGTTGTCCGTTCTCAGTCCAACCACACACTTGACCTCGTTCGCCTAACCCCTCTTTGCACAGCGCATCGACCCCTCGACCGTGTCCGAAACTTCCCCGAACTCGATCCGAGCGGACGTGACCGTTGGATTCGGATCATCTCCAAATATCCCTCTAATATCTTCGGTTTATTATTTGATCTCTCTTAACCTTTTTATCTCGACCACCCGATGTAAATCGAAGGGTCCGATTACCCCTAACCAAAACCCTCTTGCTATTTAAACCGTCCAACCCTAGCCCTAGCCTGTCCAATCTCCACCAAATCCCCACGCCGCCGCCACTCTCTCCCTTGGTTTCAGCGCCGAGCCAACCACCATCCATCTCCGATCCTCCTCCCTTAAACCCGTGGCCTCCGACCTCCTCCCGTGTTTTCCGGCCACGAGTAGGAGCCCCTGCCTCGCACCTCCTGCGGGCCTCCTCACCTGCAAGCAGCCGGAGCAGCAGCTCCCCGTCGCTGGAGGAACCTCGCCTCTGCCTTTTCTTCCTTCCCCGTTCCATTTCTTCTCCCCCAAACCTCACCTTGTTCTCCTCTGTCTCTCTTTGAACAGGGCAACGGCGCCGCCACCATCCCCGCGCGCTCGCGGTGCACCCGCCCGAGACCCTGAGCAGGAGCGCTCGACCTTGTCTCCTCGCGCCGCCAAGCCGCCCGACCACCTCCTCCTCCTCCCCCGCGCCTCGTCCGCCCCACCGCAGGCCGACCGAACCAACGGGAACCGCCTCGACGCAGGCCAAGCTCCTCCATCGGCCACCTCTACGAGCAGAGCCGCCGGACCAGCAGGCCTGTGCCTCGCGCCTTCTCCTCTCCTTCTATCTCTTTTCCTCCCTCTCTGTATCTTCTCTGAATTTTCCCCGCCGTGGCCGCCTCTCCGCAGGTCGCCGATGCTCCGACGGGATCAAGCCACCGGAGCTCCTGCACCAACCCTGCCGTCGCCGCTCCACGCCCCAAGTCCCTCGCCTCGCCGCCCATTCGCCCGCTCGTCGGAGCCCTGCTCCAGGCGCCGCCCGCAGCTCCCTGCATCGAACAAGAGAACGAGCGCACGAGCAGCGCTCGCGTTGACCGCGCCCTTGCCCAGCGGCCTCGCTCGGCCTGCCTCCACCAACTGGGCCTCAACCCATGGTGAGCCACCGCAGCGGCCCCCCTTCCACTGTTGGCCCAAGTGCATATTCGGCCCGTAGATGTTTTTTTCCAGTTCTGCGAATTTAGCATTATCCCAGGATTTACCAGTTTTGCAGAAAAACCCTCATGTTCATGCATTAATAAATATTTAACCATGCATCATATTAAAATGACTTATACATGTAAAGTGTTTAGAATTCTGTCTAGTTTCACAATATGCTGCTCTCATCCATGTTTAAAATGTTTTCTGTTTACATTTATTTTGCATAAATGCCATGCTAAATGATTTGTTTCATAACTAAATAACCGTAGCTCCAAATTTAATAAACTTTATATGTAAATGGGGTAGAAAAATGCATAGATTAACTTGGTGCATCTTGTTTTACTGTTTAACAACAATAAAATATGGTTTTAGGCAGAACACTATCCAAAATATGCACATGGGGATTTTCCGGAATTGTTGTTTGTTGTTCCGACCTCATTTAAATTTGCCTAGATAGGTAGTTTTCTTATGCCTCACCTCTTGCCATGTTAATCAACATTTAATATTGTTGGGTACATAACCGAGAGAGAACTAAATAAGTCATGTGGTGTTTCGTCAATATGCAACTCGTTGCATATTGAGCTCAACTTAACTTGTAGTATTGTTTGTGCACCTTGCCATGCCATGCCTCATTAAACCGGACATGCATCATACTTGATTTTGCATCATGCCATGCTTATGTGATGGTTGTTTACCATGTTGTTCGCTTCTTTCCGGTTTGCTTCTCTCGTTAGCTTCGGTTTCATTCCGGAGTTGTGAGGATTCGTTCGACTACGTCCGTTTGTCTTTTTCATGGACTCGTTCTTCTTCCTTGCGGGATTTCAGGCAAGATGACCATACCCTCGAAATCACTTCTATCTTTGCTTGCTAGTTGTTCGCTCTATCGCTATGTTGCGCTACCTACCACTTGTTATATCATGCCTCCCATATTACCATGTCAAGCCTCTAACCATCCTTTCCTAGCAAACCGTTGTTTGGCTATGTTACCGCTTTTGCCCAGCCCCTCTTATAGTGTTGTTAGTTGCAGGTGAAGTTGAAGATTGCTCCATATTGGAACATGTTTATGTTGGGATATCACAATATATCTTATCTTAATTAATGCATCTATATACTTGGTAAAGGGTGGAAGGCTCGGCCTTATGCCTGGTGTTTTGTTCCACTCTTGCCGCCCTAGTTTCTGTCATACCAGTGTTATGTTCCTTGATTTTGCGTTCCTTACGCGGTTGGGTGTTATGGGAACCCCTTGACAGTTCGCTTTGAATAAAACTCCTCCAGCAAGGCCCAACCTTGGTTTTATATTTGCCTCACCTAGCCTTTTTCCCTTGGGTTTCCGGAGCCCGAGGGTCATCTTTATTTACCCCCCCCCCCCGGGGCCAGTGCTCCTCTGAGTGTTGGTCCGAACTAGAGCCACTTGCAGCGCCACCTCGGGGAAACTTGAGGTCTGGTTTTAGTTGTACGTAGTGTTCATCCTGTGTGCCCTGAGAACGAGATATGTGCAGCTCCTATCAGGATTTGTCGGCACATTCGGGCGGCTTTGCTGGTCTTGTTTTACCATTGTCGAAATGTCTTGTAAACCGGGATTCCGAGACTGATCGGGTCTTCCCGGGAGAAGGAATATCCTTCGTTGACCGTGAGAGCTTATAATGGGCTAAGTTGGGACACCCCTGCAGGGTTTGAACTTTCGAGAGCCGTGCCCGCGGTTCTGTGGCAGATGGGAATTTGTTAATGTCCAGTTGTAGAGAACTTGACACTTGACTTAATTAAAATGCATCAACCACGTGTGTAGCCGTGATGGTCTCTTTTCGGCGGAGTCCGGGAAGTGAACACGGTGTTTGGGTTATGTTTGACGTAAGTAGGAGATTAGGATCACCTCTTGATCATTTCTAGCTTCTCGACCGTTCCGTTGCTTCTCTTCTCGCTCTTATTTGCGTATGTTAGCCACCATATTTGCTTAGTGCTTGATGCAGCTCCACCTCATTACCCCATCCTACCTATAAGCTTAAATAGTCTTGATCTCATGGGTGTGAGATTGCTGAGTCCTTGTGACTCACAGATTCTACCAAAACAGTTGCAGGTGCCGATGATACCAGTGCAGATGACGCAACCGAGCTCAAGTGGGAGCTCGATGAAGATCTTGTTCGTTGTGTTGTTTCGTTTCCTATTGATCAGTAGTGGAGCCCAGTTGGGACGATCGGGGGTCTAGCATTTGGGGTTGTCTTCTTTTATTTTGGTTCCGTAGTCGGACCTTGTTTGTACTCTGAATGATGTATGTTTAATTTATGTATTGTGTGAAGTGGCGATTGTAAGCCAACTCTTTATCCCATTCTTGTTCATTACATGGGATTGTGTGAAGATGACCCTTCTTGCGACAAAACCACATGCGGTTATGCCTCCAAGTCGTGCCTCGACACGTGGGAGATATAGCCACATCGTGGGCGTTACATAGGGTTTCGATGACCAGGGAGCGAATACGCTAAGCCTGGCTCTCGATCTGTTGTTTCTTGTCCTAAGCCGCCGCCGGGTCGTCCCCTTATATACACGGGTTGACGCCCTGCGGCCTACAGAGTCCCGGCCGGCTCATACAACGTGTCCGGCTCGGTGACTTATCTCATATGCCTTACAACACAAGTCTATAAATACATGGCGGTTTATAACCGTGGGCCTTAAGTCGCCTTTGGGCTTGGGCCCTCTACTCAGCCTATCTATGAACCGCCATTATGATTTTTACTCTTGGGCTTCATTGAAATGAACCGCCATCAGGATGACCCGGCCCCTCCTGGCGGGTCACGCCTGATAGTCATATCCCCAACATTAGTCCCCAGGTTGATTTGAACTTGTTCATGTCAATCTTCAATATTTAGAAAAATCCTTCCTCATCTTGACTGTGAAATATTGTAACCCGCCATGACGTCATCTCCTGAATTTTCAGTAATCCGCCGTGACGTCACCTGTCATTAATGCCTCACAGAACCCAAATCTTAATAAATCTCTTACTTTACTGTCTTTCCGGAAAGCGAGGCGCCCGCGTCGTCACTTATCCATTTTTGCCTCCTCGATTTTCGCGCCTATCGTTTGTCCTTCCAGGCTTTATAAATAAGACATCGGGCTCTCCTCTCATTCCCCCCTCTTTCCTTCCTATCTTCTTCTTCCTCCTTGCGACACGCCGACCTGCACGAGCTCCGTCGTCGTTGACCTCCGCATCCGTCTTCAACTCCGGCCGCTGCATCACCCTGAACGGACCAAAGAACCGCGGCATCTCCCCGCCATCTCATCAGCACTGGTAAGCCCTTCTTTCCTCCGCCATAGATCTAGTATTAGGGTTTCTGTGTTCATCGGTGCTCGTCAGTGTTCATCACCGCCCGTCTTTATCCTTTGTCTAGATTCGCCGATTAGATCCAAAAGCCACATGAATCTTGTGCAGCAGCAGCTTTCGCACCTGTTTTTGATATTAGAACATACCCTCATCGCTACAGATCCCTTCTAGATCACTGTTGTTTTCCGCTATTGCCTCTGAAGGCCTGGAATTTATTCCCTTTTTCTGCACAATTTCATATCCGAATTCATAACTGTAATCTGTGAAACCTGTTCGTCCAACACTTAGTAGAATTTTACCCTCTGTCTGATTTTGAATATCTATACCTTTCATGGCGTCTTACACACCCGGCTTATAATTTTTCATATACCATTAGTCCTCACTTAAGCCGCCATGTATACTGTCAGCGCTTAAACTGTGATTTCACCAATTAACTTGAACTGGCAATTTTTCTTTCCTTTAGGCTTTCTTTCACAATGCCGCCCAAAACAGTGTACACATGCAATTGGGTCCCTTCCATCGTCACCGAGGGCACTTTCAAAGATTTTTTCGAAGTCGGGTATCTGCCCACCAAGAGCGTGATGCATTACCGTGCTCCTAACCCGGGCACGGAAAAACCTCAACCGAAAGATGGCGAAGTCATCGTTTTTACTGATCACATGAACCGGGGCTTCTCACCGCCCGGCTCTAAGTTCTTCCGAGACGTTCTGCACTTTTTCCAGCTCCACCCTCAAGACATTCGACCCAATTCCGTGTCAAATATTTGCAACTTTCAAGTCTTCTGTGAGGTGTACCTTCAAGAGGAGCCTAGTGTTGAACTCTTCAGAGAGTATTTTTACTTAAACCGCCAGACTGAATTCACCAATGGTCCTAGCTTGGAACTCGGCAGGATTTCAATTCAATGTAGAAGGGATGCCATCTTTCCTTATGCCTACTTGCCGAGTCACCCCAAAGACTGGAACCAGACGTGGCTTTACTGCAAGGATACATCTCCGGCTGACGAGAATCCACTGTCGGGTTATCGTGTTGAACGCCTGGATCCAAAACATAACCTTCCCGAAAAACTTACTGCTGCTGAATGGAAGAATATTGCACCTACCATTGTGAAAGTCAAAGCCCTGCTAGGAAATGGGCTGGCGGGTGTTGATTTAGTCAGATGTTGGGTTTCTTGGCGGATCATCCCGTTGAGCCGCCGTACCGGCTTAATGTGTAATTACACTGGTGATGAGAAAGATTCACTGCGCCACAGCTCCGCGCCATTAACTGATGAAGCCATCAATGAGATGGTTAAATCTCTCCTGAACAAAGACCCGGAAGACTGTGTCAAAGTGGGTCTGGCCCCTTTCAGCAAGCTTAACCCGCCGCCTGATGTAAGCCTTCGAACTTCACTTATCTTCACCTCATCATTTAAATATCTTATTAACTCGACCTTTGACACCTTTTGCAGGCTAAGTCGGAATTCTGGAAAGTGGAGTATGATCACGAGGCTGCTAAGAAGGCCAGGGCTGCCAAGAAGGCCGCTAGGAAAACCGCCAAAAAGACCACCAAGAAGAAGAAGAAACCAAGCGCCTCTGACCTGCTCAAGCTGGATGATACTGATACGTCTCCGTCGTATTTACTTTTCCAAACACTTTTGCCCTTGTTTTGGACTCTAACTTGCATGATTTGAATGGAACTAACCCGGACTGACGTTGTTTTCAGCAGACTTTCTATGGTGTTATTTATGTGCAGAAACAAAAGTTCTCGGAATGACCTGAAACTCCACGGAACGTCTATTTGGAAATAATAAAACATCCTTGTAAAAGATGGAGACCAGGGGGCCCACACCCTGTCCACGAGGGTGGAGGGCGCGCCCCTACCTCGTGGGCCCCCTGGAGCTCCTCCGACCTCAACTCCAACTCTATATATTTGCTTTCGGGGAGAAAAAAAATCAGGGAGAATGATTCATCGCGTTTTACGATACGGAGCCGCCGCCAAGCCCTAAAACCTCTCGGGAGGGCTGATCTGGAGTCCGTTCGGGGCTCCGGAGAGGGGGATTCGTCGCCATCGTCATCATCAACCATCCTCCATCACCAATTTCATGATGCTCACCGCCGTGCGTGAGTAATTCCATTGTAGGCTTGCTAGACGATGATGGGTTGGATGAGATCTATCATGTAATCGAGTTAGTTTTGGTAGGGTTTGATCCCTAGTATCCACTATGTTCTGAGATTGATGTTGCTATGACTTTACTATGCTTAATGCTTGTCACTAGGGCCCGAGTGCCATGATTTCAGATCTGAACCTATTATGTTTTCATGAATATATGTGAGTTCTTGATCCTATCTTGCAAGTCTATAGTCACCTACTATGTGTTATGATCCGACAACCCCAAAGTGACAATAATCGGGACCACTCCCGGTGATGACCGTAGTTTGAGGAGTTCATGTATTCACTATGTGCTAATGCTTTGTTCCGGTACTCTATTAAAAGGAGGCCTTAATATCCCTTAGTTTCCATTAGGACCCCGCTGGCACGGGAGGGTAGGACAAAAGATGTCATGCAAGTTATTTTCCATAAGCACGTATGACTATATTCAGAATACATGCCTACATTACATTGATGAATTGGAGCTAGTTCTGTGTCACCCTATGTTATGATTGTTACATGATGAACCGCATCCGGCATAATTCTCCATCACCGATCCAATGCCTACGAGCTTTTCACATATTGTTCTCCGCTTATTTACTTTTCCGTTGCTACTGTTACAATCACTACAAAACACCAAAAATATTACTTTTGCTACCGTTACTTTTGTTACCGTTACCATCACTATCATATTACTTTGCTACTAAATACTTTGCTGCAGATACTAAGTTATCCAGGTGTGGTTGAATTGACAACTCAACTGCTAATACTTGAGAATATTCTTTGGCTCCCCTTGTGTCGAATCAATAAATTTGGGTTGAATACTCTACCCTCGAAAACTGTTGCGATCCCCTATACTTGTGGGTTATCAAGACTATTTTCTGGCGCCGTTGCCGGAGAGCATAGCTCTATTCTTTGAGTCACTTAGGATTTATATCTGCTGGTCACTATGAAGAACTTGAAAGACGCTAAGACAAAAATTTATCCCTCAACTACGAGGGGAGGTAAGGAACTGCCATCTAGCTCTGCACTTGATTCACCTTCTGTTTTGAGTAAGCTTGCGACACCTAAACCTGCTTCTGCTATTCGTTCTGATATGTCGCATGTTATTGATGATGCCACTTCTGCTATGCATGATACTTATGATGAAACTACTTCTATGCTTGATACTACCGTGCCACTTGGTGAATTTCTTGATGAACAAATTGCTAGGGCTAGAGAGAAAGAAATTATTGAAACTGATTATATTGATGAAAGTGATGATGAAGACTTGCCTGCTATTCTTGAGGGTTATGTTTTTGATAAAGAAGCTTCTTTAGCTATTTTAGCTTGCAAAGATAGATATGAACTCAAGAGGTTATTAGCTAAATGGAAGCAGCAATCTCTTAATGATAGAATGAAACCTGACCCTGCTTTTTCTACTTCACCTATCTGTGTTACCGACAAGGATTATGAATTCTCTGTTGATCCTGATATAATTACTTTGGTTGAATCTGATCCTTTTCATGGCTATGAATCTGAAACTGTTGTGGCACATCTTACTAAATTAAATGATATAGCCACCCTGTTCACTAATGATGAGAGATCTCGCTACTTTATATCCTTCAAATATTTCCGTTCTCATTAAAGGGTGATGCTAAGATATGGTTTAATTCTCTTGATCCTGGTTGTGTGCGTAGCCCCCAGGATATGATTTATTACTTCTCTGCTAAATATTTCCCTGCTCATAAGAAACAAGCTGCTTTGAGGGAAATATACAACTTTGTGCAAATTAAAGAAGAGAGTCTCCCACAAGCTTGGGGGAGGCTTCTCAAGTTACTTAATGCTTTGCCTGATCATCCTCTCAAGAAAAATGAAATACTTGATATCTTTTATAATGGACTAACCGATGCTTCCAGAGATTACCTGGATAGTTGTGTTGGTTCTGTTTTTAGGGAAAGAACACCGGATGAAGCTGAAAGTTTATTGAATAATATGTTGACAAATGAGAATAATTGGACACTCCCTGAGCCAATTCCTGAGCCTATTCCTAAACCAACTCCGAAGAAGAGAGGTGTTCTATTTCTCAGTCCTGAAGATATGCAAGAGGCAAAGAAATCTATGAAAGAAAAAGGCATTAAAGCTGAAGATGTTAAGAATTTACCTCCTATTGAAGAAATACATGGTCTTAATCTACCGCCTGTTGAAGAAACATATGATCTTAATCCATCACCTATTGAAGAAACTCATGGTCTTGATAACCCGACACAGGTAGTAAAGGTAAATTCTCTCTATAGATATGATAAAGCTGAAATCCCTCCTACTAAAATTGCTAGCCAATGCTTGGATGAGTTTGATAACTTTATGGTTAAGCAAGAAGATTTCAATGCTTATTTTGGTAGACAATTAAAACAAAATGCTTATATGATTGAGCACTTGGGTGATTATATGGATAATGTTAAAGGTGAACTTAAACTCATTAGTAAACATGCTTCTATGGTTACCACTCAAGTAGAACAGGTACTTAAGGCTCAAAATGATTTTCTCAATGAAATGAATAGTAAGAAAAATGATTATGTTGTTAGAGTGGCTACTAGAACTGGTAGAATGACTCAGGAACATTTGTATCCTGAAGGCCACCCTAGGAGAATCGAGCAAGATTCTCAGAGAATAATATTGATGCACCTAGTCCTTCTAAAAGGAAGAAAAAGAAAAATGATAGGACTTTGCATGCTTCTAGTGAACCAATTGCTGAACCACCTGAGAATCCAAATGATATTTCTATTTCTAATGCTGAAACACAATCTGGTAATGAACATGAACCTAATGAAAATGCTAATGATGATGTTCATGATGATGCTCAACCTAGTAATGATAATGATGTGGAAACTGAACCTGCTGTTGATCTTGATAACCCACAATCAAAGAATCAACGTTATGATAAGAGAGACTTTGTTGCTAGGAAACACGGTAAAGAAAGAGAACCATGGGTTCAGAAACCCATGCCTTTTCCTCCCAAACCATCCAAGAAAAAGGATGATGAGGATTTTGAGCGCTTTGCTGAAATGATTAGACCTATGTTTTTGCGTATGCGATTAACTGATATGCTCAAAATGAATCCTTATGCTAAGTATATGAAAGAAATTGTTACTAATAAGAGAAAGATACTGGAAGCTGAAATTTCCACCATGCTTGCTAATTATACTTTTAAGGGTGGAATACCTAAGAAGCTTGGAGATCCAGGAGTACCCACTATACCATGCTCCATTAAAAGAAACTATGTTAAAACTGCTTTATGTGATCTTGGAGCCGGTATTAGTGTTATGCCTCTCTCTTTATATCGTAGACTTGATTTGAATAAGTTGACACCTACTAAAATATCTTTGCAAATGGCTGATAAATCAACTGCTATACCTGTCGGTATTTGTGAGGATGTGCCTGTTGTGGTTGCAAACGTTACTATTTTAACGGACTTTGTTATTCTTGATATTCCCGAGGACGATAGTATGTCTATTATTCTTGGAAGACCTTTTTTGAATACTGCAGGGGCTGTTATTGATTGCAACAAAGGCAATGTCACTTTTCATGTTAATGGTAATGAGCATACGGTACACTTTCCAAGGAAACAACCTCAAGTCCACAGTATAAATTCTATTGGAAAAATTCCATCAATTATTTTTGGAGGTTTTGAATTTCCTCTACCTACTGTCAAGAAGAAATATGATATTCTTATTATTGGGGATGTGCATATCCCCGTTGAGGTAACATAGTGTTATTCGAAATTTCTCCGGTTCCGTGTTATTCGGGATGAGTTTGTTAACAAGACTTGATCAACCTTGTTAGTGGATTCCTTTTGATGAGCATGAGATGGATGAAACTAGAAGCACAACCTTCTGTACCCTCCTTTTACTTTCTGTTATTTAGTTGAAATAAAGTAAAAATAGTATTTTCCTGTCTGTTTTCTGATTTATCCGTGCAATATAAAAATACCCCGAAAATAAAAGTTCTCCAAATGCCCTGAAAATGGAATATGATTTTTTCTGGAATTTTTGAGAATATCTGGCACTGAGAACACAGCAGGAGGGGCAAGCACCTGGCCACGAGGGTGGAGTGCGCGCCCTACCCCCCAGGGCGCGCCCCCTGCCTCGTGGGCCCATGGTGGCCCTCCTCCACTTATTCCTGCACCCACACACTCCTTCTTCCTCCCACAAACATCAATATCCAGCTCAAGCACGAGTTCTAGCTCATTTTGCTGCGATTTTCGATCTCCTTGCTCAAAGCACCTCTCACAAAACTGCGGGGAGATTGTTACTTGGTACGTGACTCCTCCATTGGTCCAATTAGTTTTTGTTCTAGTGCTCTATTCATTGCAAATTTGTGCTGCCTAGGTGACCATGTTCTTGAGCTTGCATGTCAAATTTATATGGTTCCAAGTAGTTCTAATGCTTGATATAGGTTCTAGGCACTTGTAGGAGTAGTGGCTATCAATTTTGTTGAGCTTGGTTCACTTTTGTTTGAAGTTACTAAAAATTTCAGAATATTTCAAAAAATAATGAAGAGATTTTTGAGGGGCTCATCGAGCCGAAGCTCGAAGGAAAAGCAGAATGAAGAAGCACAGAGGCCCAAATATAATTTGCCTTGCATCGCGGAGGTTCGGCCGTGTGAATGGCCTTTCGATGATTTCTTGAGAGAAGCCGGGATTTATGATGATTTCTATTCATTGGCTGAGAATGCTGGCCTCACCGACTTCCTCCGCGAGCAACGTCATCAGTATCTCTTACTCACTAATACTTTTGTGCAAAACTTCAACTATTTTCCTAAAGAAACACCTCCTTCAGTAGAGTTTCATTTATATGATGTTGTTAAGAAGATGCCACTAGATGAATTTTGCAAGGTTTGCAAAATACCCTTCGAGGGTACCTTAGGTGAACCACATCGTAAATATGTGGACGGGTTTATTGACACCATTACTGTGGGGGAAACTGGGAAGGTTTCCGATGCAAGAATCACTAGCATACATTTTCCTGTTTTACGCTACTTTGCTATATTTGCTGGTCGTTGCTTAATTGGTCGCGGAAACTGTGGAAACCTTAGTGTTCCTAATATTATCATTTTGTTCCATGGTTTATATTCCGATAACACTGTTAGTATGGGCGGTATTATTGCTAAACGGTTAAGTTTGAACCGTACAAAGGGCCCCATCTTTGGAGGTATTTATGCTTCACGCCTTTCTGCACATTTTAACATGCCTATTAGGCTCTATGAGAAAGAAGAAAAATTGCTGCCCACTGCTTATTTAGATTATAAGGGTATGGTAGCGCATGATTTCATTGTTAAGAACAAGGAAGGGGAGCTTAAATATAAATTGTTCTTTGATAAACATCACCCTGAGACTATTACCTTGCCTGCTCCTTCCTTGTTTAATTTATCTGAAGGTCCGTATCTCGTTCCGTGGGCGGCCATTTACGCTTACCGGAACCCTACACCAGCCCCGGAGCCGGAACCACAATTTGAGCCTCCACGACAGTCTGATTACTTTTGGGATCCGGAGATGACTGCCAGCCAGTGGCAGTCAGAGTCATCTTCATCTCAGTACGACCCCAGCTACAACTACGAATATCCGCCAGGCCATCCTTGGCAATAAACCAACTTAGGCCAAAAACCTAAGCTTGGGGGAGTACGTATTTCTCACCCACATTACATTTATGTTCACACACTCATTGCTAGATGTCGGTGCTCATACTCTTTCACTGTAATATCCATGCTAGTTTATTTTCCTTTTTCTTGCTTTCTTCTTGTGTGTTTGTTAAACCTTAAGAAAAACAAAAAATTAGCGTAGCTTTTAGTTAGTTTACTTTTCTTGCTGTAGTAGTAATAATTAAAAAGAAAACCCAAAAATATTTCCCGTTCTTCTTTTGCTTGTTGGGAGCTTTCCCGTGTAAATAGTTTTATTTCTTTTCTTTGGGGGTCGTAGGAGAAGACCATGATTAAATTGTTGAAGTGGCTCTTATATGCATCATTGTTGATTTAACCAAGAGCCCATATTGCCTTGTCTTCTCCTGTTTATTGAATGCTCGCAGATTCCAGCTTAGTACAATGCACGTTCACTCTTATTATTTTCACATCGTTCGGTCGTGCAAGTGAAAGGCAATTATGATGATATATGATGGACTGACTGAGATGAGAAAAGCTGGTATGAACTCGACCTCTCTTGTTTTTGTAAATATGATTAGTTCATCGTTCCTGATTCAGCCTATTATGAATAAACATGTTTGCAATGACAATTAGAGATCATAGTTGCTTATGCCATGCTTGATTAGCTATGAGTTATAATGGTTTACCTTGCGTGCCAACATGCTATTAAAATGGTTGTGATGTGGTATAGTTGGGTGGTATCCTCCTTTGAATGATTTAAGTGACTTGACTTGGCACATGTTCACACATGTAGTTGAAACAAATCAACATAGCCTTCACGATATTTATGTTCACGGTGGATTATATCCTACTCATGCTCGTACTCAATGTCTATTAATTTTAATGCATGTTCATGACTGTTGTCGCTCTCTAGTTGGTCGCTTCCTAGTCTTTTGCTAGCCTTCACTTGTACTAAGCGGGAATACTGCTTGTGCATCCAATCCCTTAAACCCCAAAGTTATTCCATATGAGTCCACTATACCTTCCTATATGCGGTATCTACCTGCCGTTCCAAGTAAATTTCTATGTGCCAAACTCTAAACCTTCAAATAAACATTCTGTTTTGTATGCTCGAATAGCTCATGTATCAACTAGGGCTGCCCTTATCTTCCATGTTAGGCGGGCTATTCTCAAGAGGAGTGGACTCCGCTCCTCATTCACGAGAAAATGGCTGGTCTCCGGGATACCCAGTCCCATGCTTTATGCAAACTAAATCAAAATAATTGCAAACAAAACTCCCCCTGGGACTGTTGCTAGTTGGAGACACTCGTTGTTTCAAGCAAGTCATGGATTGATGCTTGTTGGTGGAGGGGGAGTATAAACTTTACCATTCTGTTTGGGAACCGCCTATAATGTGTGTAGCATGGAAGATATCGCCATCTCTGGGTTGTTATGTTGACAATGAAAGTATGCCGCTCAAAATATTATTTATCTCTATTTCAAAACCGAGCTCTGGCACATCTACAAATCCTTGCTTCCCTCTGCGAAGGGCCTATCTATTTACTTTTATGTTGAGTCATCACCCTCTTATTAAAAAGCACTAGCTAGAGAGCGCAGCTTTCATTTGCATTCATTACTATTAATTTATATTGGGTATGACTATGATTGGATCTCTTTTACCATGAATTACAATGTCTAGTCAGTCCTTGATCTTTAAAGGTGCTCTGCATTTATGTTTTGCGGTCTCAGAAAGGGCTAGCGAGATACCATCTTGTTCTATCATATTATGATTGTTTTGAGAAAGTGTTGTCATCCGAGATTTATTATTATTGCTCGCTAGTTGATTATGCCATTGATATGAGAAAACATGAGACCTAAGCGTTATTGTGAATGTGGTTAGTCATAATCTTTGCTGAAAACTTGAATGCTGGCTTTACATATTTACAACAACAAGAGCAAACAGAGTTTGTAAAAGTTTTTCTTTATCACTTTCAGTTTGTCAACTGAATTGCTTGAGGACAAGCAAAGGTTTAAGCTTGGGGGAGTTGATGCGTCTCCATCGTATCTACTTTTCCAAACACTTTTGCCCTTGTTTTGGACTCTAACTTGCATGATTTGAATGGAACTAACCCGGACTGACGCTGTTTTCAGCAGACTTTCTATGGTGTTATTTATGTGTAGAAACAAAAGTTCTCGGAATGACCTGAAACTCCACGGAACGTCTATTTGTAAATAATAAAAAATCCTTGCAAAAGATGGAGACCAGGGGGGCCCACACCCTGTCCACGAGGGTGGAGGGCGCGCCTGCCCCCCTAGGGTGCGCCCCCTACCTCTTGGGCCCCCTGGAGCTCCTCCGACCTCAACTCCAACTCTATATATTTGCTTTCGGGGAGAAAAAATCAGGGAGAAGGATTCATCGCGTTTTACGATACGGAGCCGCCGCCAAGCCCTAAAACCTCTTGGGAGGGCTGATCTGGAGTCCGTCCGGGGCTCCGGAGAGGGGGATTCGTCGCCATCGTCATCATCAACCATCCTCCATCACCAATTTCATGATGCTCACCGCCATGCGTGAGTAATTCCATCGTAGGCTTGCTGGACGGTGATGGGTTGGATGAGATCTATCATGTAATAGAGTTAGTTTTGTTAGGGTTTGATCCCTAGTATCCACTATGTTCTGAGATTGATGTTGCTATGACTTTGCTATGCTTAATGCTTGTCACTAGGGCCCGAGTGCCATGATTTCAGAACTGAACCTATTATGTTTTCATGAATATATGTGAGTTCTTGATCCTATCTTGCTAGTCTATAGTCACCTACTATGTGTTATGATCCGGCAACCCCGAAGTGACAATAATCGGGACCACTCCCGGTGATGACCGTAGTTTGAGGAGTTCATGTATTCACTATGTGCTAATGCTTTGTTCCGGTACTCTATTAAAAGGAGGCCTTAATATCCCTTAGTTTCCATTAGGACCCCGCTACCACGGGAGGGTAGGACAAAAGATGTCATGCAAGTTCTTTTCCATAAGCACGCATGACTATATTCGGAATACATGCCTACATTACATTGATGAATTGGAGCTAGTTCTGTGTCACCCTATGTTATGATTGTTACATGATGAACCGCATCCGGCATAATTCTCCATCACCGATCCAATGCCTACGAGCTTTTCACATATTGTTCTCCGCTTATTTACTTTTCCGTTGCTACTGTTACAATCACTACAAAACACCAAAAATATTACTTTTGCTACCGTTACTTTTGTTACCGTTACCATCACTATCATATTACTTTGCTACTAAATACTTTGCTGCAGATACTAAGTTATCCAGGTGTGGTTGAATTGACAACTCAACTGCTAATACTTGAGAATATTCTTTGGCTCCCCTTGTGTCGAATCAATAAATTTGGGTTGAATACTCTACCCTCGAAAAATGTTGCGATCCCATATACTTGTGGGTTATCAGATACCTCTAAGTCGGAGGTAGCCCTTGATTCTCTTGGCTTATTTTTCAACCATCTTATTGACACTGATTTTTATCAGGCTGACACGGGAGCCAGCCAGGCAGCTGAAGAAGATGTAACTATAATCTCCTCCGGCTCAGAATCTTTGCCAAGACAGAAACTTCGACAAGTAACCCGGAAAGTAAGGTTTTCACACCCCTTGGCTTATTTAGATCCTCACTTTCTTTTGAAACAACAGCAACACGAAAGACCCGGACCAGTGGAGGTGATGAGTTGTCCTCCGGCTTACCAAATACCCCTGCTCCTCGGAAACGTCGGAACGAGGTGCTTTCTTAAACCTTGGAGTTCTTCTCATCTACTGACGGGTCTTACTTGTCCGTCACTTAACTCTTTTAATGATCATTGACCAGGAACTTGCTCGTTCTTCTTCTGACGGCTCATCGCAAACTGAGATGCCGGCTTTTAAGGCTGCTCCTGGGTACTAATAATTAGTTTTGCTCTATAACTTCGTATACTCTTATATTAATACTGACTCGTCATAACCTCTGCAGTGGCCAAGCAAAACCAAACAAGAAGGCTAAGGTGGTCAAGCCAACAGAAGCGCCTGAAATTATTGAGTCGGAACAACAAGTTCCTGTTCCTGAGGCTTCTGATAAACAGCCGGAAGAACCTGTTACCATCACCCCGCCTGAAATTCCAGATCTTAGCGTTGATGGCACTGCTATTAATCCTTCAACTTCTGCCCCCTCGGGTTCGCCTAAGCCGTCAGAGCCTCAAGATGATGATGTGTTGATTACTGGCACCAGCTTTGTAGAGCCGGGAAATCCAATAGCTCTGGCCAAACATACTGCCAAACAAGAAGTTATTGAGAGGCGGAAACAGAAGTTTGACATTTCTCATTACTCGCAACTGAGCAGCAATGAGATCCTCTCCGGCTATCTCAGCCAGGTCCACTCCAGCCGCGACCTCAAAATTGATATGGTGAAGCAGATGCACCAAAAATATGAGGTATGACTTCCAGCTTTTAAGTAATTTGTGTACATATCCTGCCAGCCCCCAAGTCTACTGGCTATGACAAGATTGAATAGGTTGTAGACTTTAGAAAAATCCATAACTTCTGTCCTAGAATCCCTCCTTGGCCGGTTTAAATGTAAACCAGATGTTTGTACAAGTTGAGCTTTCCGTCCGTAGTCCCCAAGGGTCGGTTTAATCCACGGGAATGAGCCGGTCCTAATTTGCCTTTGTATATGAAAAAATCTTGACCACATAGCCCCCATGAGTCGGTGGGACTGTTACATCACTTCTAGCTCATGATGAAGAAAAAACAAACGGTATGCATTAGCCCCCAAGTGCCAAGTAGTCTTGCTTGCAAAGTACTTGGGACTTTATTCATTAGAGCCGTTGTCTTGAAAAATTTGCTTCGATAGACATTAGCCCCCAAGTGTCAAGTGTTGTTGCTGGCAAAAGACTTGGGACTTGTAATCTGATACACTTGATATTTGACAATTCTGTACCTTATACAGGCTGTCACTCCTGAATTGGAGTCCCAATTGAATGATGCCAAGACCCGGCTGGCGACTCAGGAAACTGAGACCCAGAAGGCTGAATCAAAATTCCAATTTAGCGTGGCTGAGTCGAAAAACTGAAGACCGGCTTTGAAGCAGAGAAAAAGACTTGGGCGGATGAAAAGACGGCTTTGACCCAATGTGCTGAGAAGGCAGAAGCAGCGCTTGAAGAAGTGACCACTGAGCTTACCGGTTTAAAACGCCGTGTAAATCAGATGGTTTCTGCTATCTTTGGTGAGTCGCCTTACCAAGCATCAGAAATGAATCATTATTTTGATCGTATAACCCGCCATTTAATCATGTTGCGATGTATCCAGGTCCCAGGAGCAGCAATCTCAATCAAGATATGCTTGTGAAGCTTAAAGCTGTCTACACACTTGTTGAGCAGCTGTACACCGGGACTCAACGTACATTAGCTGCCATTTCACCAGCAGGTCAAGTACCAACTTTGTTGATAGATGTTTTGAAGAAACTCTGTGTGCTGCCTGTAAGATTTGAGGAGATAAAGCGATCATCTGCTAGAGCCGATGCTGTGACGGCTTTAAGCCGGGCCAAGGCATGGGTACCGGAGCTTGACCCGTCTGAGGTAGCCACCGGTTACCCAAGCTTGAAAGAAGATGGTACGCCTTTCGGTCAGAAAGATTTCTCAGCCTGCATAAAGGAAATCCGCCCAATGGCCACTCTCATTGCCAATGACTCGGACCTCTCCAAGTATCATCCGGCTTATGACCAGGAGAATAAGAAGATGCCAACTCCGGCTTACAAAGTGATGGACTTAATCCCACCAATCCGTAAGAACACCTTTGTTGTCGATCCGTCTGAGCTTATAGATGATGAAGCTGAATTTGAAGCTTTATTTGGCATCAATTGGTCATCACCAAATTTTTAGCCGGCGGAAGAAGACGAAGAGCCGGCAAAGGATGACGCAGAAGACTCCGAGCGGCAAGGCCAAGAAGACTGAACCGCCGGGCGGCTCTCAACTTGAGTTTTTGACAAAACACTTTGATCTTATTCGGCCCATGGAGGCATGTAATAGGATAGTAAAACTTTGAAGCTGTCGTGCCATCGTGCACGTTTCGCGTTGCATAAGACAGCCAATTGAATATCTGCCACTGATGTTTATAATGCAGCTTTTGAATCTGTTCCTGTATGCAAAAACAAATCACAAGTGTCCCATGGTTTACCACAGGACGGGTCATAATGCCCAATACATAAACACTCCTATAATCAGGACTAGCTTAATTATAACAAGATATGTCATACCTGTGATATTTGATCACACTGTTGGTTTACCAAACCAGTAGAATAAGGGCGATAACCCAAAACTTGAGCATTGGTAATCAGCATACGTTGCCGGCTTATGAATATAGCCAGGCCGGGTCAATAAACACCGGATACTATTTTATGACATACTGGCGACTTATAGTCAAAAGCCAGGCCGGGTCAATAAACACCGAATTAATGTCATATACGACTCATAAGGCATTATAAGCCTTATTGGTTTTCAACCATGTATTACTATGTCACAAGAGAAAAAACACAGAAAGACGTTCAAATCAAATCAATAGAAAAATCCAAGGCTTTCATAGGCCGCCAAGCCAAAATATCTTCTTCAATGAAACTAGCATTAGTCACTGGAAGGCACGTGCTTTCCGTGAGCCGGCACTCACATTACTCAATCGACATTTTAACCCAGATAAGTTCAGTTCTTATTTAAAGATAGACTTATCAGGAGTACGCGGGGTCAGAGTAGCATCGTGCATCACAGGCCGATTTATCCAAGTTTCAAGGAAGGCAGCTTTATCAGCCTGAGCTTCTCCTTGCTATCCGTAAGCCGTGCCCTCACATGACAAACCGGCGTTTTAACCTTAACAAGTTCAGGGTCTTGTTGAAAAATTGACTATTAAGAGTTCGCCGGGTCAATCAGGATTACCTGATGGAGAAGCATCTGGCATACACGCAGGATAACCCCGGGTTTTAGGTGAATACACCTGGCTTCCAAGCCTGGCTTTTAAGCCTATCACAAGGGTTATAGCAACTCTTGTTCTTTAGAACAAAAAGAGCCCCCAAGTAATTTTTCTTAGCTATGCTCAATGGGTACCTATGTTTGAGTGGTGCTTTTGCAACAGACTCTCTTTGGTCCCTTTAAACTGGGTCGCAAGCCCCCAAGTTTTTTTTGTGGCCCATAAGTCGGATCCAAGGGTAAGCATAACTTTGTTCTATAAAGTAGAAGCCCCCAAGTAACCAAACACTCATTATGAAAAAACGACAGAGGCCCCGCTTTAGCAGGGATGCCGGTTTATTATATTGATCATAATATATACACTGTTAAAATATGTACATCAGAAGAGCCTGTGGCTCAGGTGTAATAAGGCCGAAGATGAGCAATATTCCACGGCCGGTGGGTCTCCTCCTTCGATTTACGTGAGTCTTTGTGCTCTCGAACATCAATAAGGTAGTATGACCCGTTGTTCAGGTTCTTGCTGACCACAAATGGTCCTTCCCAAGGTGGGGATAACTTGTGCATATCAGTCTGATCCTAGATAATTCGGAGCACTAGATCGCCTTCTTGGAAAGTTCTAGTTTTAACCCGGCGGCTATGATAACGGCACAGATCTTGCTGATAAATCGCTGAACGAGCCGCTGCGATATCACACTCCTCATCTAACAGGTCAAGTGCTTCCTGACGTGCTTTTTCATTGTCAGCTTCAACATAAGCCGCCACGCGAGGTGACTCGTGACGGATGTCACTAGGGAGAACCGCCTCTGCTCCGTAGACCATTAAAAAGGTGTATAACCTGTAGACCTGTTGGGGGTTGTATTGATGCTCCATAACACAGAAGGTAATTCCTCCACCCAACAACCCGGCGTTCGCTGCAAAGGAACCATAAGCCTGGGTTTGATGCCTCTCGAGATCTCTTGATTGGCTCTCTCTGCTTGGCCATTAGATTGGGGGTGAGCTACTGATGATATATCAAGCCGGATATGCTCACGTTGACAAAATTCTTTCATAGCACCCTTGGAGAGATTAGTGCCATTATCCGTTATAATGTTGTGTGGAAAGCCAAAACAGAAGATCACCTTCATGAATTGAACCGCCGTGGTTGCATCACACTTGCTGACCGGCTCTGCCTCGACCCACTTAGTGAACTTATCAACCGCCACCAAGAGGTGGGTCTTCTTATCCTTGGACCTCTTGAAAGTCCCAACCATATCAAGCCCCCATGTTGCAAACGGCCAAGTAGGGATCATCCTTAGCTCCTGAGCCGGAACATGAGCTCAACGTGAAAACTTCTGACAACCATCACATCTTTTGACCAAGTCCTCAGCATCAGCATGAGCCGTCAGCCAATAAAACCCATGACGAAAAGCCTTGGCCACCAGGGATTTAGAGCCGGCATGATGACCACAATCTCCTTCGTGGATCTCACGCAAAATCTCACAACCTTCTTCAGGAGAAACGCAACGCTGAAACGCCCCTGTAACACTGCAATGGTGCAGCTCCCCATTGACAATTGTCATTGACTTAGACCTTCCGGTTATCTGCCTGGCCAAGGTCTCATCCTCAAGCAACTCGCCCCGGGTCACGTAAGCCAAATAGGGAACTGTCCAGTCAGGAATAACATGAAGAGCCACCACCAATTGTGCCTCCGGCTCAAGAATAGCCAAATCCTCCTCTGTAGGTAACTTAACCGACGGATTATGCAAAATGTCAAGAAAGACATTGGGCGGCACCGGTTTACGTTGAGAACCCAACCGGCTTAAAGCGTCCGCCGCTTCATTTTTGCGCCGATCGACATGCTCGACCTGATAACCTTTGAAGTGACCAGCAATAATATCCACCTCTCGTTGATAAGCCGCCATGAGTGGATCCTTGGAATCCCAAGTACCAGAGACTTGTTGAGCCACCAAGTCTGAGTCGCCAAAACACCTTACCCGGCTTAAGTTCATCTCCTTAGCCATTCGAAGACCATGGAGCAAGGCCTCATATTCAGCTGCATTGTTAGTGCAAGGGAACATTAAACGGAGAACATAGCAAAATTTATCACCTCGAGGGGAAGCAAGCACAACTCCAGCCCCCGAGCCTTCCAACTGCCTGGACCCATCAAAGTGAATAGTCCAATATGTGCTATCTGGCTTTTCCTCCGGTGCCTGCAATTCTGTCCAATCATTGATGAAGTCCACAAGTGCTTGAGATTTGATAGCTGTACGAGGCACATATTTTAGCCCGTGAGGTCCAAGCTCAATAGCCCACTTAGCAACCCGGCCAGTTGCTTCCCTGTTTTGGATGATATCCCCCAAAGGAGCAGAACTAACCACAGTGATGGGATGACCCTGAAAATATTGCTTAAGCTTCCGGCTTGCCATGAAGACCCCATACACAAGCTTCTGCCATGTGGGTACCTCTGTTTGGACTTAATGAGCACCTCACTGATATAATAAACCGGCCGTTGAACCGGATACTCCTTGCCTGCCTCCTTCCTTTCTACCACGATGGCCACACTGACGGCCCGGCTATTAGAAGCCACATACAACAATAATGGCTCCTTATCAACAGGGGCAGCAAGCACGGGCGGCTCAGCCAATTGTTTCTTTAAATCCTCAAATGCTTGGTTAGCAGCATCACTCCAAACAAAATGATCTGTCTTCTTCATCATTTGATAGAGGGGGATAGCCTTCTCACCCAGCCGGCTTATGAACCGGCTCAAAGCCGCAATACGACCCGCCAGGCGCGGAACATCATTAACGCACACCGGTTAAGCCAAAGAAGTAATGGCTTTGATTTTCTCCGGGTTAGCTTCAATGCCTCTGTTAGAAACCAAAAAACCCAAGAGCTTGCCTGCAGGCACACCGAAGACACATTTAGCCGGATTAAGCATCATCTTGTAGACCCGGAGATTATCAAATGTCTCCTTCAAATCATCAATCAGGGTCTCCTTCTTTCTTGACTTCACCACAATGTCATCGACATAAGCATGAACATTGCGCCCAATCTGATTGTGAAGGCAATTTTGCACACACCGCTGATAAGTCGCCTGGGCACTCTTGAGCCCAAAAGGCATAGACACATAGCAGAAGGCTCCAAACGGAGTAAAGAAAGCTGTTTTCTCCTGGTCCTTAACTGCCATCTTGATCTGATGATAACTAGAATAAGCATCCAAAAAACTCAGACGCTCACAACCCGTCGTAGCATCAATGATCTGATCAATACGAGGGAGAGCAAACGGATCAGCCGGACAAGCCTTGTTCAAGTTCGTGTAATCCACACACATCCGCCAAGTGCCATTCTTCTTGAGTACCAGCACCGGGTTAGCCAAGCATTCAGGATGGAAAACTTCAACGATAAACCCAGCTGCCAAGAGCCGGGCCACTTCCTCTCCAATGGCCTTCCGCCTCTCCTCGTTGAATCGGCGAAGAAACTGTTTGACCGGCTTAAACTTTGGATCAATATTAAGAGTGTGCTCAGCGATTTCTCTCGGTACACCCGGCATGTCTGAAGGTTTCCATGCAAAGATGTCCCGGTTCTCATGGATGAACTCGATGAGCGCGCTTTCCTATTTCGGATCCAGATTGGCACTGATACTGAACTGCTTCGATGAATCGCCAGGAACGAAGTCAACCATCTTAGTATCATCTGCCGACTTAAAGTTGAGTGAAGGATCCTGCTCTGTGGTTGGCTTCTTTAGAGACGTCATGTCCGCCGGGTCAACTTTATCCTTATAAAATTTCAGCTCCTCTGTTGCACAAGCAGACTCGGCATAAGCAGTGTCTCCTTCCTCACACTCCAAGGCTATCTTCCGGCTTCCATGCACTGTGATGGTTCCCTTGTAACCCGGCATCTTGAGTTGCAGATACACATAACAAGGCCGTGCCATGAACTTGGCATAAGCCGGCCGTCCAAAAAGAGCATGATAAGGGCTCTTAATTTTCACCACTTCAAAGGTCAAGGTCTCTGAGCTAGAGTCATGCTCATCTCCAAAAGAAACTTCCAGAGCTATCTTTCCAACTGGGTACGCCGACTTACCAGGCACCACGCCGTGGAAAACAGTGTTTGATGGTTTAAGATTTTTATCTGTCAGCCCCATGCGGCGGAAAGTCTCATAATAGAGAATATTGATGCTGCTCCTTCCGTCCATGAGTACCTTGGTGAACTTAGGCCAACTCCACCGCGCGACCCCAAACGGACGTCCGCTTTGCCCGGAATCGGTCCGTTTGGGTAGGGCAATGGGGTCGTGTCCGGGCCTGTCCTGGGATGCGGTGGCCGTGCGCCCAGCGCGCGGCCGCATCCGTTTGCCCCATCCTGTCCGCCAGGGCCAAAAATGCCCATATTTTCATATCAAAACAAGTTTGCATGTCCAAATATTAATTGTTTGAAAATAAAAATAGTTTTACAACCCAATCGAAATTGTCTTGAATGAACATAAAATGAACCAATACATCTATTGGTTGCTAATGTGATCCCACACGTGCTCAACCAAGTCATTTTGAAGATTCAAATGAGTGTGCCAATCGAAATGGACAGTTCTTCCACTCCCAGTGCATACAATCTATGCTGCCAAGCATGCCTGGAAAGCCTCTAGCTGCGTTGGTCGCCAACAATCTCTTTGTATCAGCGGCAGTTGGCTGCCTCAAGTACTCTGGGCAAACACCTCGATCACAGCCTGGCAAAACTTGTACATTGACATCAGACATGTTGTCTCACTCATACGCACATACTCATCCACCAGATCGCCTGGATTCCATATGCAAGCATGCGAATGGCCGCGGTGCATTTCTGGTAAGAGGAGAATCCAAGCTTGCCAAGGGCATCCGTCTTGCACTCGAAGTATGGGTCATGAGTAACCACTTCCTCTCGGATACGATTGAACACATGCCTTGCCATTCGAAAACGGCGACGGAATTTATCCGGCTTGAAGAGCGGGGTGTTGGCAAAGTAATCAGCATAGAGCAGGGCGTGGCCTCTCTCTCCCTGTTGTGGTTCGGGTTGGGAGCACGGCCAGGGACTGACCCCCTGTACCGAGGAAGCTGCCGTTGAATGTGGTCGTGAACGACCAGTGCAGCCACCACAAGATCTTCATCATCCGACGACGAATCGTCTGATGAACAAAGGAAGTGATGGAAGAAAAACTCGTCTCCACTGTCCATACCTTTGTGGGCAAAATGCCGAACACCTTGCGGTCGTGGTGGCGAAGAGGCCGCGATGATCACCTCAACGCAGCAGGGGTGGTTGCCGGCCGGCTACTGGCCGCTCTGGAGCTCTCGTCGGAAGCTGCCGAGGCCGCCGTGGTGCGTCGCCGGCGGTCCTGTCCCCTCTGCGGCCGGCAAAGACGGCGACGGCCAAACCTCCGATCGACGGCCAAAGCACGGGCGTGGTGGCGGCCATGTCGAGAAGTGGTTTGCTAGGGACGGCCGGAGGCTGCGTGGTGAGGAGGCTGCCGGAGAATAGTGGCGGCGTCGGCGGCGGGGCGGGGCGGGAGAGAGAGGGTGGAAGCGTTGGGAGCGGAGGGACTGCTAGTGTCCCCGACAGGCAGGCCACGGGGGGGACAAGGGCGTGCGTCCAGGCCGTCCGCGCGCGTCCGTTTCACCCCAAACCAAGCGCAAGTTTGGGCCGGGGATGGGTCAAAAACGGACGGAATCCGGACATTTGTCCGTTTGAGGCAGCGCGCTGGGCTGCGCTATTCGTCTGTTTTACCCCAAACGGACGGGGCCGGACAGGATAGGGTCAGGCGGTGGAGTTGGCCTTATACCCTCCAACCTGAGGTGCCACCACCAATGCCAGGTGACCCGGATTATCAACCCAGGGCGGGTGATCCTCCCGACTCCATACAATGGGCTGCTCAGACCAGCGTAAATAACGGGGAACTGCCAGTTCAACGGAGTTCACTGCCCTCTTATGAAGCTTATGGTATCGCTTGCATAAGCTAGTGGTGAAGACATGATATTATCCACTATTCAACTTCTTTGGGTTGCTCTGATAACCCGACTGTTGCTGCTGTTGACTCCCCTGATTATTCTGCTGATGGTAACCACTTTGGTTACCATGACTACCTTGATTTCCTTGAAACCCTGAGCTAGAGCCGCCTCCACCGTAACCCGGCCCATGGAAATCGGATCCTGAACCGCCACCCGGTCCATGACTGTCTTGGAAAAGATTTGAATTTTTGAACTCCTTCATAATGTAGCAATCTTTCGAGAGGTGCCCAGACGGCCTCTCCCGCGTCCCGTGTTTCGGGCAGGGCTGATTTAACAGTTGCTCAAGATTGATGCCTGACCCTCCAGTCTGCGGGGGCGGTTTACCCTTACGACGCTGACCATTATTCTGTGCATTGGTGTTAGCCACAAAGTCAAAACTATTATCAGCCTTGCGCTTACCGTTGCCTCCCTGGTTCGCCGGGTTATACTGCTGCCCCTTGGCGTTGCTGCTCTTCTTTCCCTTCCCCCGCTTCTCATCATCAGACTCGGGGTCCTTGGTACCATCAGAGTCAACATACTTAACTAGAGCCGCCATTAGGGTCCCCATGTCATTGCAGTGACGTTTGAGTCGTCCCAACTTTTGCTTTAGGGGTGTGAACCGGCAATTGTTCTCCAGCATCAACACTGCCGAGTCGGCATTAATGTGATCTGACGAGTGCAGAATTGTTGAGACCCGGCGCACCCAATGGGTTGTTGCTCACCTTCCTCCTGGACACAGGAGGCTAAATCCACAATTGACATAGGTTGCTTGCATGTATCCTTGAAATTCTGGATAAACCGGGCTTTTAACTCGGCCCATGACCCAATGGAGTTGGCAGGGAGCCCCTTTCACCAAGTACGGGCCGTTCCTTCCAACATCAGGGGGAAATATTTAGCACACGCCGCATCACTGACATCCAACAACTCCATGGCCATCTCATAACTCTCGATCCATGCTTCGGGAGGTAAATCGGCTGTATAGTTAGGCACCTTACGGGGACCCTTGAAATCCTTGGACAGACGCTCATTACGTAGAGTCGATACTAAACACGGCACGCCCAAATTCCTGAAGGTTACACCTGGCTCCACCGAAGTTGTCGGACGAACCGGAGAAGGTTGACGAGCCGCATACTGCGCCTCTAACTCGGCCTCTCGACGGGCTCTACCTTGATCCACCACGTTCTGAGCATTGGCACCACCACCCGCCGGGTTATGCCCACGCGGCGGGTTACGATTCCGCGCACTGCTTGACACAGCCGGCTCATCAATGTGCCTGCTGTAACTCCGGCTTGGGCGAGGGGTGGAATCAATCCTGTCACGACTGTAAGAATAAGCCTGCTGCTGAACCAAAGCTGTCTGAAGGAGCTCTCTAGCCCTCCGTGTTTCAACTGCTATCAAAGACTCGCCCTCAACCGGAAGAGCTGCCAACCGTGACGCCGCGGCGATCATGTTATCCAAAGGGTTAGAGTAATGACCCGGCGGCGTTGGCACGTGCTGCGGCGGGTTATTGTTCTGACGAGGCGGGTCCGTCGTGCGCGGCTGAACCGGCATACCCGTCCCAGGTGCTTCAACCCGATTCACCACTGGCTGGTTACTGGTTCCTGCTCCTGGCGTGTTCAAGAGATTCCTTGCCTCGTAAACCGGAGGCAGACGAGTCTGATGCCTCCTCCTCATGACGTCGTTTGATGCGTTTTGATCTAACATGAGTCGGTAAGACTCCGACTGAATCCGCTGCGCCTGAGCATCCAAAGCGGTTCGCTCCTCAGCCATCCTTGCGTTTTTCGCGTTTAGCTCCTCCTTAGCCTGCGCGATCTCATCACGCAATTTTGCAACCGCCGCATTGTGCTGATCCTGATCTGCCGGATTAACTACTGTTGTTAACAATGTTGTCAGCTTATCCAGTAAGTCAGTTAAGACCTGAGCCGGCGGGCGCACAGGGCCTCCTGCCCCTGCAGCCTTCGCCGCTGCTGACCCGGAAATCAGTGCTGCTGCAGTCGATGAGTGTTGCACCCGTTGCGTACCGGCCATGAAGATCGCGACCCGGTTCGGCGGCTCACAGGGGTCCGGAATATTGTCGCCATCGGAACAGCCCCCAAGTCCGGAATATTGATACAATGACTCGGTCTCACCAGTGGATGACTCGCCATCTGAATAGACAACCGTCTCACCGTTAGATACCGATTCAGATTCCGCACCGTTAATGAATCCCACGAAGGCACGCTTCATGACAGGCTGAACTCGGGAAGGTCTCGCACGCTGAGCCGTCTCGATGATGTCGGTGCAGGTGTCCAGCTCAGGGCCCGGTTCGCCGATCTTGCCAATGAAGACGTGAATTCCACCAAAGGGGACCCGGTACCCGTACTCAATTGAGCCGGCCTCGGGGCCCCAGCCTACGTCATCGATGTAGAGCTTGCCGCGACGACTCTTGGTCATCCGGCCCACGGCGTATCCCTTGAGCCCTTCGAAGTTGCCCTCTAAGAACTTGAAACTATCATGCGATAGCCCCACGGTGGGCAACAACTGTCGTGGAATTGTCACGGCACATGTCCTATGTTAGGACTTAGTCGTGAAGCCATCGCAACGAAGTTAGCTTAAAGGGGTTAAACAGGACAAAGGACACGAGGAGTTTATACTGGTTCGGCCCCTTGCGGTGAAGGTAAAGGCCTAATCCAGTTTGAGGTGGTATTGCTAGGGTTTCGATGACCACGGAGCGAATACCCTAAGCCTGGCTCTCGATCTGTTGTTTCTTGTCCTAAGCCGCCGCCGGGTCGTCCTCTTATATACACGGGTTGACGCCCTGCGACCTATCTCATATGCCTTACAACACAAGTCTATAAATACATGCGGTTTATAACCGTGGGCCTTAAGCCGCCTTTGGGCTTAGGCCCTTTACTCAGCCTATCTATGAACTAAGCCCTTTACTCAGCCTATCTATGAACCGCCATTATGATTTGTACTCTTGGGCTTCATTGAAATGAACCGCCATCAGGATGACCCTGCCCCTCCTGGCGGGTCACGCCTGATAGTCATATCCCCAACACAACTCATGTTTGTATGTGACGAGCTCTGGAGGTCAGCTGCTCTGCTCGGGCACGTCCACACCCCATCAAAGTTTCCAGAGAACCAATTGTGCTAAAAGTTTCTTCTTCGCCATTTGGCAATTGTCAGCAGGGTTACCACCACGAGACGAAAAAAGTTGCATACCATAATCTGAGTTGGTATCATCTCCACCCACAGGCCCAGCAGTCATGCACATGCGACGTTTACAGAAAAATGCAGTCGTATTTATATCCCATATACAACAACATACAGCGTGATTGACAGTTTCTGTTCCCTGTTGCTTTCCAGTAATGTACCACGAGTAATCTAACTGACATCACAGCCTAGAGCTACAAGAACAAGGAAAGCAACAGAGTCTAGCAGCTGCTGACAACAGATTAACAAACAAGCTCGGCGGGCTACATCGTTGCGAATTGAGATGCCAGCACAGCACCGATAAGTTTTAACGACGGCCATGACAATCAGATCACTACCTAAAAGATGAATGATCGTGATGGCGCTGCGTCGGAGCAAGGAAAATCGAGCTTCTGCAACAACGGCGATCAACACAGTCCATCTGGAAAACTCACCAGATGCTTTACAGGTTGAACAGAATTCTGCTGTGGCGATTGAGAACTAGCGTACACGAACTTGCCTGTCATGCTGTCCACAGACTCTACTTGCATCTACTGCTGTACTTGTCAAAACTACTCTACAAATCAATGTCTGGCAGCGGCACCTTCCAATAATTCCAGGAGTTGTAATCTTCCTGCACAGCATTATAATTGATGGTCAGAAACCAAAATAAATAGTACTCCATATCACTTGAATGGTAAAACACCATGAGCAAGTGGACCGCTATCATTCTGGTTGCTCTCAAAAGAGTAATCAATAGGCATGTCTGCATCTTACAGCATAAGAACGTTCGAGTTCTTGATAATATAGAAGAAAGAAAAGCTAATCATGCCCCTGCCTCAGTGTAGCTAATCTTCTGAGTGTAGTTTGCATATACACAAGTCCAGTGCATTTTATCTCTATGTGACCTTTTATCGCTGTTTGGAAAAATCATTGTAACTGACTGTACTACTGTGTAAGCATCGTTGCCAAGTTCAAACATTCTAGTTAGAAAACTGTTCCCTGATAATTACAATTTTTATGATTAAAAAATATCCTTGCGGTTCCCTTTCGTGAGGAATATCCGTATGATTTGATGGCTATTCAAAATTAATACACGAGGCAAAACAACATTATCCAAACTCTCAACTGGCAAAATGTACTAGGTAGAAGACGAGTCTAGTAGTAGCAAAATGAAATGGATAGAAACTATTAAGGTCTGGATATTACCCAGCATACATGAATTTGTTGCTGTGTATTTGATAATTGTTACTTGTCCCTAACTACTCCCTCCGTCCCAAAATAAGTGTCTCAACCTTAGTACAACTTTGTACTAAAGTTGAAACAAAGTTGAGACACTTATTTTGGGACGGAGGGGCTATAACACTGTTCCACTATGTCTGGAACCACTGCAAAATACTACTCCACTATGTCTGGAGTAACTAGCAGAGTTCAGATGAATGCAAAAAAAAAAAAAAAATTCCTAGCAGAGTTCAGAACAGCCACTGACCTGCTCAACCAAAGTTGTTGGAGGGAACATGTCATTGACAAGGGTATGCAAGGAGGTATAGGACTTCACATCAACTGAACTATTGATGGCCACTTCACCCTGCATGCCAACAAGATGTGACTTAGGAGGCAATCACACATCGAGCACAACATTAATGACTTCGACTTAGTGTAATTGAGATACCTTGGGGTTGATGATAAAAATCTTGCCTTTCGAAATTCCCATCTTTTTGTATGTAAGCTCGTCAGTGTCTCTGTTGCCAAATCCAGCATAAAATGGATTGTAGTCAGAAGGAAAAAGTGCTTTAATGTCCTGTCAAAGAATAAAAATAGAAGATGTCAAAAGCCTGTGGCCTTATGTGCCTAAAATTATGCCCCAGCCTTCACAAGAGAATTTAGGAGCCAATCCCATGAAAAACCTTAGTTAATCTACCAAGCTTATTATTTGTTTGTGTATTACTCCCTATGTTCCTAAATATAAGTCTTTCTAGAGATTCCACTACGGACTACGGACAGAGCAAAATGAGTGAATCCACACTAAAGTACGTCTATATACATCCGTATGTAGTCCGCATTGAAATCTCTAAAAATATTTAGGAACAGAGGGAGTAGAAGGGTAAGATCCCATGGGAGACTTAAACAGGCATGGGCCAATATGACCTTAATTCCAGAGAAATTGCAGATCCAGAAAAATCATAAAGTCAACATTTTTTATACTTTTTTTTCGAGAAAATGCAAAGGGCTTTTGCATTTCATTGCATTGAAAAGGTAGAGTTTTCATTGCATTTTTTATACTTTCATTATTACTCCCTCCGTAAACTAATATAAGAGCGTTTGGATCACTACTTTAGTGATCTAAACACTCTTATATTTCTTTACAGAGGTGCTAAGCAAGCAAACTTAGGAAGCTGATTCTGACAGTTACCTCCAGACAGGCAATCTTGAACTCATGTGGTGCTCTTCGTATAACTGAGAAAAACAGAGGAACCATTAGAAGATGCTAAAAAACAATTTTATATTGCAGTCAAAGAAGAAAAAAAATTATCATTAATAGCAAATTTTCGGTGGTCAATCAGAGGGTCTACAGATCATCCGGTAGAGTTAAGCGAATCCAAATGGCAAATTAATTTGCTAAAATCATAATCACGTTACCTTCTCGGTAGAGTGAAGGGAACAATCCATCGGGCGAAATTACAACAGGTCCATTAGGCATAACTTTCCCATCCTGCAAAATTGTAAAAGGATGGTTGAGTACATAACAAACTCAATAGAAAATACTAGCAATATAAAATAGACATCTATTAGATAATCGATGCAGTTATACCGCATATATGATCAAATCACTACGAGTTGAATAGAAGTGACAGAAGGAAACAACAAATGGCAACAGCTAATTTACCTGTTTTAGATTGAAGAGGAAGTTTTTTGTCAGATATGCCTGGACAATGGCTCTAGCGCTAAGGAATATCAGTTGATAACCATTTTCCTGGACAGGAAACAGAAGACTCATCAGAAACGTATGTGCCGTATGTGCTCAAAACTGGGTACAATCTCATCCAAAAATAAAATTCTGAAACAAAATCTCAAAATTGTGTATCACACCTTTATTGCAGAAAAGAGTCGAGCAACACCAGACTGACTCCAATCTCGTCCGACTAAAGGCATGACCTGGCCCAAGACATCAGACCTGAAATGTAACCCACTCACATTCAGCTGTTGTGATAATTTACAGCAAAAGTTCATGTACAGAGCTCTAGAATGCAAAGGGAAATGGTGCAGTAAGCCGGAAATTCATTGGATGGAGCTGAGGTTTAATTCAGTCAGTGCATGGCAGCATTGTCCACTGAAATTTTCGGTTGAGCTGAGAAGGAAATTTGCTGGACATGTGTGACCAAGAAAGTACATGCAATTTATTTCCTGATAATCCGACTTAAGAGAGAAATAATTGATTACAATCACTAGTTTTCAAACAAAATGAGCATGGCGCCTTGAACTCAAAATGAAAGAGATAAACTTTGCCATTTAAATCTATGCCCGAGTTATTTTGCAAAGCACTATTGCAGTGATTGAGAGACCGATGTTGGCTAATTTTACCAATTGCCGGCCTAATATTCACATGTACCAGACCATATATGATGATAGAAATCGTTCCAACTAAGATGCAAAGAATGTCATCCAAGGCCTAATGGTGCCAATGGGAAGTTTTGCCACCATTTTAACATATCACAAAGTGAGCATAGTGCCTAAAGGTTACAAGAAATGAATAACCTCAATATTAATAGAAAAGGTTCAGCTTAGACGGCACATAGTTTGTACCTAGAATTACATGTAATAAATCTAGAAGCAAAACAACTCATTGACTCATTCAATTTAACAATCCAAAGATGTAGATGCTTAAACTAGCAGTTTTTTTGTTCTTCAAATACTCTGCTTAGATTCTATGAGACCACAATTCAAAATAAAGTACTACAAATTTCATTTGTGAACAAGCAAATTGTTTGAATCTAGTACAAGGCCGATCCATCTTTCAATCAATATTGCCTTGAACATGAAGTGAGATAAAATAAGAATACCTCATGGCAACATCTAATACCATGAAATTATTGTATATACACAGCAGCTCATTATTTGGCTGGAAAGTTATGCTAGTTTGATATAACAATTACAGTTTGATGAGACACTATGAGTCTGACAGATGAGGGGCTGAAATATTTAGTTCCACAATACTAAGCTGACAAGTGACAACTAAAAACTATATGAAAGTGAACTACAAACTTTACCTTGTGATGGTTCCATCCACGTCGGATATAACAATTTTTGCATTCCATTTCCACACGTAGATATGTGCATCAACCTAGCAAAAATAACAAATATTAATATAAAGATCCACGAAATAACAACAGGAAATGATTAATTAAGCAAAAAGAGGCATGAACCTGCTGCTTCCCAAAAACTCTGGTGCAGAAGCTAAAGGTGACAATGTTTTGTCCCTCCTTAAGATTAAGAGATGCCACCTGTTCGCTAGTGGGAATTAAAGTCCGCACAAATTGCTTTCTTGGTGACTGGTCTTTATTGTTGGCTGGGGCTTGCTCGTCCATAGGACTTAAGACTGTCTCTGTGTCAAGAAAAATATCCTCAGAAGAATCACTATTACTGCGTTGAAGAGATCTTGATATCCTAAATGGAATAGGCCACAGCCTCCATCTCCGGCTTGGGGACAACCCAAGAGAATCATCTCTCGAATTGGGTGTTTCTTGGCGTTCAACTGGAATAGCATCGATAGGTTCTACACAGAAGTCTGGACCAAATACAGCCTTCCCAAGAACAACATGAGAAACTTTACTCCATGAGAAATAGTTACAGCCAATTCTGACAATAAGGTTTGCATTTTTTATTATTGATGGTCCAGACAATTTGAAATCCTCCTCAGGGACAAGATTTTGCTGGAACACTTCATCAGCGGATGTTTGGCCCATTCCTGGCCGTAGCAAGTGCCCACACAGAGAAATCTCAAAGCCTGCCAGTACAAATCAAAGAAAAACTATGAGACCTAATCTTATAAAAGAGAGAAACATTGCTGACTGACATGTGCTTACCCAAACCCTTCTGTAAATGGGGGTGCTCTTCTTTATTTATTTCCTCTTCAGCAGTTGGGTTCTCCGGAATGCTTCCTAATTTGTCTCTGTCACTGCTTGGGGACATTCGCAAGCGATCAGATTTACTAGCAGCAATATTAGAAGGGGTGGTATCTTTGCTCCTGTCATCAGAACCCCCTTCACAGGACAAGTCAGCTGCCTTGCCATAGACAGGAGAGCAGCCTTCGCTGCGTGTTATATTATCGTCTGAAGTAACTGATGAAACATCCACTTCCTCTATATGCTTTAATTGATTGGATGGATCACAGTCCGCAGTTTCACTTCCATCTTCTCCCAGATCTATGTCAACATCGGAACGGATACTCAGACTAAGCTCAGGATCCCTCTGGTGATCAAATTCAGGTGAAAAGAGTTCAGTTCCTGAATCTCCATCATCTTGTGATGTCAAATCCAAGCAACTTCTGAAAGTATCATATCTGCTAAAACTAGCCTGAATATTCTCATTGCTTTCATCACAAATTTCACCGGACTTAGATGGGGATTCGCATGCCTCATCATTCTGAACCTCATCTTCATTGGTCAAGGGTTGAGAACCCTCATCATTGTTCTTCAAGACATCAAGGGGCTCTTCTTTATTGAGCAAGAGTGGATCAACCTCAGCGTTGCTCCCTGAAATATCATTAGCCTCATCTTCCACATTCAGCGTTTGATAATTCGGACCATTGTTCCCTGACTGTGATAAACCCTGAACCTCATCCTCAATAATCTCATTGCTGGCATCACAAACCTTGCCTGCCTTGGATGGGGACTTGCAGGCCTCATTGTTCTGAACCAGTGGAATATCAGAAGTCTCGTCTTCATTGGTCAATGGTTGAGAACCCTCATCATTGTTCTCCAAGATATCAAGGGACTCTTCTTTATTGGGCAAGAGTGGATCAACCTCAGCGTTGCTCCCTGGAATATCATTAGCCTCATCTTCCACATTCAGCGTTTGATAATCCGGACCATTGTTCCCTGACTGTGATAAACCCTGAACCTCACCCTCAATAATCTCATTGTTGGCATCACAAACCTTGCCTTCCATGGATGGGGACTTGCAGGCCTCGTTGTTCTGAACCAGTGGAATATCACAAGTCTCATCTTCATTGGTCAATGGTTGATAAGCATCATCATTGTTCTCCGACACGTCAAGAGCTTCATCTTTATTGGGAAAGGGTTGATAGCCCTCACCATTGTTCCCTGAAACTTCATGACCTTCATCTTCCACGACCAAAGGTTGATAATTCAGTCCATTGTTCTCTGACCGTGGTAGCACACTCTGAACCTCGTCTTCATTGGTCAATGCAGCACAGTTGCTCTGAACCAGTGGAATGTCACAAGTCTTGTCTTCATTGGTCAATGGTTGATAAGCATCATCATTGTTCACCGACACATCAAGAGCATTGGTCAATGCAACACAGGTCTGGCCTTCATTAACAGAGACATGGAGGCTTTCATGTTCATTAACTGGGATGTCATGTGACCCATCCTTCAAAATTGACACCTCCCGAAGCTCCTCCAAAGCCTCTGATGGATGTTCAGAATCAAACTTAACCTTTTCCTGTGATATGTATAAACCATCCAAAATGCCAGATTCCCACACCTCGCCACCGCGGCTGAGGTCGCCACTCGAGCTCTCCCCAGGCCCCAAATGGAACTGCGGGTCACTTAGTTGCACATTCTCCATATTCTCCTCAGTTGAAGAAATGGGAGCAGTTAGAACACACCCGTTCACACTAACCAAAAGCATCTCTGAATTGCCCCCACCAGCTTGATTTGCCAAATCTTCTGCCTCCTCCAACTTGGAATAGCCATATGAATCAAACTCCTCTCCATTTTGTTCCTCCTGGTCCTCATTCAACTCTGGGCCGACCAACTGGCTGTAAAGTTCCCCGTCACTCTTACTACGCAGAGGAGTTTCAGGCTCGCTCGTAGCTTCTTCTGCAGCGGTTTCAGAGTCCTCACCGCCAGGCACGAGCTCCCGCATGAAGTAAGCCTGGCCAGAGTTGTCGAGCAGCATGTGGAAGCTGGCGTCCACGCCATTGACGGCGATGGTGACGACCTTCTCGTTACGCTTGAGAACACCCTGGAACTTGCCAAAGCGGACATACCAGGGCGTGCTGCGGTAGGAGCCGTCGGGCTGCTCAACCACGATGATGTCGACGGCGCCGCCGAAAGGGTGGAAGGGCGTGGCGACGGAGTACATGCCCTGCGAGAGGACACGCCCCACCCCGCGCCCCACCATCCCCACCACGTCCATCTCTGCACGAGCCCTCGATCGCACGCATCAAACACTCACCGATCTGCTCGATTCGTCCAATTGCTTCATCAATTTCTGCAATCAAATGAACATAAGTAGTATACGATTTCTATCCGTACTCCCCCGCGCAGCAAATAAATCCGTCAGAGAGTGGATGGATTGGTGGGAAGATTAAACCAGAACAAGACTCGAGTAACAATCCAAGCAAGTTAGGGTTCGCCACCAACCGAGGGAAAATCAATCCGAGCCCGGGTACGGACAGATCTCGACTCCACGGCAGGCCAGGTCAGTGGAGCGGGCGAGGACGTGGGCGATACCACCGAGGTGGCGCGCGTGCTTGGGTGGAACAAAGGCGGCGGCGAAGGCCAATTGAGGCTGTGGGGGGGACGGAAGGGGGAAGGGGAGAAGAAGAGGCCGGGCCGGAGTGCGGGTGTTTTTCAGAGAAGTTTCCCGAGCTGTTCTCGCAGGATATTATGGAAAAATATACTATAAACGTGTCGGGCCTTTTTTTGCAGTTTCTCTTCAGTCTTTGGTATTATTTCGTGATATAATTGCTGGTAATATTGGCATTTGAATTCGAACTTCCAAGTGTCCTGAGATCTATATATAGCTCGAACATTATCGCCACAAATAACAATTAATGAAAAAACTCGTGCTGCTCGTGAGCTGACTCATGAAGACATTCAAACAGAAACCTGCTTCAAAAACAAGCAGAAAATTCTGCTACTCCTATACAGGGGTCCAAAAACCTGCGCGCATTTTCCAGACCTCGGTTACCCAAATTAGTACTTTAGCGCGCATGCCCATCATCGATTCCCAGACGAGGCAAAACCCACAGACCTCCCGATTCCCAAACCCAGAAGAACAGTCGCCTTCCTTCCTTCGGCAGGGAAAGCTCCGCGAAACTCACGCCGCGAGCAGTAAAAACGGGACGCGAAGTTTCCTTCCCGGATGAAAAAGGGGACAAAAACAAATGCCAAATCGAACTGGATCCAAATCATCATCTAGTAATCCGAGAGGGAGCGCGGGGGGCGGGGACTCACCGCGACTGGGCTCGGCCGCTCGCCGCTTCTCTCCGGCGGGTCCGTTCGTTCGTCTGAGGGGCTTCGCGTCGCCTCTCGTGGGGTGGGGTCGCTCGCGCCGGCGTCGCGGGTCGCTGCGGGGGGTGGGAATTTGGGGGGAGACCGACGGGGGGTGAAAAGGGGAAGGGGATAGGCGGGCGTTGAGAGCCGCATTTATAAGTGAGCCCGTCCTCCGCACGCGGGGCGCACGTGGGCCGTCGCGGTCCGCCTCGCCAACTGAGCGCAGCTCGGTGTCGGGCTGACATGTGGGGGCACGTGGGTGCCCGGGACCACGTGTCATGGAGAGAGGTAGGCGGACGGGTGGCCGCGGAGGAATGAACGAACATGCCGCCACGTCGCGCAGAGATCGTTGCAGCCGGAGAGTGATCGCCCAAGCTGCCTCTGCAGTTGTCGTCCGCGTCCTCATTTTAAAATCCGAATCATGAGATGCGTTGCTGAAGAACGAGACGTGAGGAAATTCTGAGCGTGAGAGGCTGCCAAGGTGGGCCTGGCAGGAGTTACGCGCCGCGGGGGCCCACCTGGCATGGTGTTGAAGACGCTTTTTCGTCGCAGGAATAGTTGGTTGCTGGGCGTAATAAAGCCTGTGATGGCGTTGTCTTTTCTTGTTGCCCAACCGCATCTACCTAACCTGTTTAATTGTAGGAGTACTGGCAGTTTGACGTAGCATCAAAATTGCAAATTCTGGCTAAAATGTGCAAGTTACGAACACATATTCGTTCGACCGAGAAAGGCAGGCAGGGGTACAAGCGATTTGATCTCGGCTCGTGCTGTGCTGGAGGCCAATCTCGGGAGAGGGGCATTTCCGGTACAGCCCCGGCCCGACCGTCGACGTCGCGGTGTGCGTCCGTACGTACGTGATCCATGCGCGGGGGCAAACGAAACGATGGCGTGCGGACCCTGCCCGCCACCACTTGACAAAGTGCGGTTATCCGGGCGAATATGCCTGGCCTCCAGAACGTACCGCCCGGTTGCTTTCCTCCCATCCCAGCACCAACTAGTCGTGCGTGCGTGCACCGTCATTCTCCTTCCATTTTCGGCCCATTCCGCCGGTGGTGCAAGTGCCGCCTGGTCTCTGCGCTTTTGCTGTACTCTACGCGCGCGGTGCCTTGTGGCGTGAAGCCAACGCGTTCGGGATAGTACGCGATTTGGTCTTGGTCTGCGTTTCCAGAAGCTCTCGGCGAGTTGGGGAGGGTGCGGTGCCGTAGCGTATAGCCGCGGACCAGCCACGGGCACACGACGACCGTGCGAGACACGACCACCGTGGTGGGTCTTTTCTTTTGCGATTTTCCACGAATAGTAGCGAGCGCGTCTCAAAAAAAGAAAAAATTTAGTAGCGAGCGAGTGGATGGAGGCGTGGTGTGGATAGACGAGA
The DNA here is from genome assembly GCF_002575655.3 of Aegilops tauschii subsp. strangulata. Classification (NCBI taxonomy): domain Eukaryota; kingdom Viridiplantae; phylum Streptophyta; class Magnoliopsida; order Poales; family Poaceae; genus Aegilops; species Aegilops tauschii. The sequence continues at coordinate 396,342,178 of NC_053035.3, forward strand.
CGGTAGTAGGATCCAACAGTGACTCAGGAATGATCAGGACGCACGAGGGCCAGAGAACGAGAGGGGACCGCCGCGCGCAGCCCTGCCGGTGACGAGACGAGACATCACGGCAACCGGCGTGGCGTACTAACGACTGTACAAGAGCGTAGTACGTGCGTGGGCAGTTGTTGGCAGATGCAGGCAGGAAATGTAAAGAATCCTTTGCTCTCACGCACGCTGTTGGTTGCTACCGGCCGTTTTCTGCTACAAGTTGAGGCTTTTATCGAGTGTTCAGGGGAACAAGGCGACCAAATTCGGTAAAAGAAAAGGCTTGGTGTCTTTTTTTCCCTGGCATTCTCGTGTGACCTGTTCGTTACACGAAACCATGAGACGGGTGAGCATTCTCACGCCTTGCCCAACTGAAAGTTCTTTATGATAAAAAAAAATCAGCGTTCATTCATATACTTGGCCAGGTCATGGCATGTACTCCTTTCTCTGCAGGTAGAATGCAACCGGAACCGGCTCCTCTGACGTGCTGAAAAGGCGGGGAAGATATAATGCTCCATTGCGTCAAATCATTGAGGCAAGTCCGAGAGCTAAGCAGGTAATGTAGCTTCTACTGTAGATAAACGCGGGTTTAAATCGCTGTTCATGCGCCTGCAGCGAATCAAAGTCAGGGGACTGTACCTCTCCCTGCCTTTTTTTTAACAAGGCAAAATATTTGCCATTTTCATTGATTGAGGGAGAAGATTTAAGACAAATGGCCGCAAAGCGGGAGACAACTAACTACTCTCGCGGCATTACAATACTCAAGTGGGTGGCACTGGCAATAGCCTAAAGATGAGCTTCCTCTTTTATCTTCGCGGCGAGCATCATCATCGTAGCGGCGGTGTTACGAAAAACCCTTGCATTACGCTCTTTCTAAATCTCCCAAGACATAAGCATGAACAAGGAAGCGATAGCCTTTCTCTGATCTCCACGCTCGGTCACGTTTTTAGTCCACCATTCTCGAACCGAAGCCTCATTTCGCCAGCTCCTCACCACATCACCATGTATACCAAACCATGTTGCAACCTCGATCTAAACACGCGGGGAGAACCTGCATTGGAAGAGAAGGTGTGATGTGGTTTCCTGGACTTGCTTGGAAAGCGGGCAGAGGTTGCAGTTCGGCCATCCACGACGGTGCAATCGATCGGCCATCCATACTCTGTTTTGAATTATCAACCAAACAAAAGAATTGCATTTCGGAGGGGCCAACACTTCGAAATAGCAACAAGCTTGATGCTTGTCGTGTGTCCCGCAAACTGCGCCATATAGGCAGTCGACGCTGAGCATTCTCCATGAGACGTGAACTTCCATATGATAGTATCATGCACATCATTGTCGAGAGTAACAGAGGATAGCTTATCCCAAAGCAAGGCAAACTTCTGAATATGCTCTGTGGTGAGCCCATGGTTGGTATCAATCTGACTAACCTAATAATTGTTGAGAGAGCTTTTTGGACCGAGGAAGATTTCTTTTTTGAGAGGTTAAATATCTTTGGAGCAATATCTTTAGGTCTCATGCCGCCGAGCCAAGATGATTCCCAGAATTTCGTCTTACATCCATCTCCAACACTAGTTGTGGTGGCTGCCGCAAAAAGGTCTCTATCATCATCATTGCACGGTGTTCCTGTCCCAACCCAACCCAAGTCTTGGGGGGGGGGGGGTCAGCCCATTCATACCAAAGCCATCGCAATCGAAGGGCGGTAGAAAACTTCTCAAGGTTGAGGATTCCCAAACCACCAAAGATCTTGGGCTTATAGACGAGTTCCCAGTTGACCTTGCATTTTCCACTGGTCACCTTATCACAACCTGCCCAAAGATAGGCACACCGCAAGTTATCAATCTTCTTCACTTCCACCGGCAATTCCAGGGGCGCAATATGATATATAGCAACGACAGTAAGCACTGCCTTGACCAAGACAACACGGTGTCATGCTTTTGTCACGGCAGATATCCTCATATGAGAACTAAGTTGTGAGGCTATTGCTGATAGGTGAAAGCTTTGACAGGGCTGATCGGCAACGAGAGACGCGAGTTTACCCAGGTTCGGCCCCTCACGATGGAGGTAATAGCCTACTCCTAGTTGATTGCTATTAATGACGATGATCTCGATTACAAGGGTGTTGTAATGCTACCAATGACTCGAGAGATTCTAACGTGTCCTCAGTGTTGGGGAACGTTGCATGAAAATTAAAAAAAATCCTATGAAACACCCAAGATCTATCTATGGAGACGCAAAGCAATGAGAGGGGAGTGTGTCTACATACCCTTGTAGGCCGAAAGCGTTAGCGTCGTATCGCGGTTGATGTAGTCGTACTCTTCATGATCCAATCGTGATCCAATCCGATATAGTACCGCACGTGCGGCACCTTCGAGTTTAGCACACGTTCGGCTCGGCGGCGTCCTCTCCTTCTTGATCCAGCGAGCGAGGGAGATGAGGTAGATGAGATTTGAACCAACACGACGGAGTGGTGGTGGTGGTGGTGGCAGCGGAATTCCGGCAGGGCTTTGCCAAGCGCGTACCGGTGAAACGTGGGAGGAGTAGGGAGAGGTAACGGGAAAGGGCCAAAGGGGGGCTGCCCCCAATGACTCCCTACCTTTATATAGGCGTGGAGGGGCTGGTGGCTTGCCCTCCAGGCCCCTAGGGTTGTTGGCCAAGGGGGAGGACGGAAATCCCTCCTTTCCTTCCCCACCGATCGCTAGGGATCCTAATCTTATCCCTTCGAGATATGATAATATTCCTTTTAAGGGAGGATCTTGGTGCGCCTAGGCCAGAGGTGTGGGGACTTTCCCCACTACCCACACTCATGTCTATGGTTAGGAAACCTTAACCATCTTTGATCAACGAGCTAGTCTAGTATAGGCTTACTAGGGACACGGTGTTGTTTATGTATTCACACATGTCTTTAAGTTTTTGGTCAATACAATTCTAGCATGAATAATAAACATTTATCATGAATGGCATTTTATTATTGAATCTAGGGCATATTTCCAATAGTCTCCCACTTGCACCAGAGTCAATAATCTAGTTCACATCGCCATGTGATTAACACCCAACGAGTTCTGGGGTTTGATCATGTTTTGCTTGTGAGAGAGGTTTTAGTCAACGGGTCTGCACCATATAGATCCGTTTGTACTTTGCAAATCTTTATGTCATACTATAGATGCTGCTATCACGCTCCATTGGAGCTATTCCAAATGACTACTCCACTATACGTGTCTGGTTTGCGACTCAGAGTCATCCAGATCAGTGTCAAATCTTGCATCGACGTAACCCTTTACGACGAGCTCTTTATCACCTGCATAACCGAGAAACATTTCCTTAGTCCTCTTTAGGTACCTAAGGATAATCTTGACGGCTGTCCGGTGATCCACTCCTGGATCACTCTTGTACCTCCTTTCCAGACTCATGGTACACAACATGGCATATATTATACAACCTATGGATGAGGCATAGGGGATGACTTTCATCCATTCTCTTTCTTCTTCCATGGTCGAGCCTTGAGTCTTACTCAACTTCACACCTTACAACTCAGGCAAGAACTCCTTCTTTGACTGATCCATTTTGAACTCCTTCAAAATCTTGTCTATGTATGCTCTATGTGAAAGTCTTAGTAGGCGTCTTGATCTATCTCTACAGATCTTGATGCCCAATATGTAAGCAGCTTTACCTAGGTCTTCCTTCGAAAAACTCCTTTCAAACAACCCTTTATGCTTTCCAGAAATTCCATATCATTTCTAATCAACTATATGTCATTGATGTCTCTTGAACTACATCGGTATTTCCCCAAAGAAGAAGGGATGATGCAGCACAACTATGGTAGGTATTTCCCTCAGTTATGAAACTAAGGTATCAATCCAGTAGGAGAACCAAGCAACACTATATAAACGGTACCTGCACACAAAGTGAAGGAAATATGCCCTAGAGGCAATAATAAAGTTGTTATTTATATTTCCTTATATCATGATAAATGTTTATTATTCATGCTGGAATTGTATTAACTGGAAACTTAGTACATGTGTGAATACATAGACAAAACAGAGTGTCCCTAGTATGCCTCTACTTGACTAGCTCGTTAATCAAAGATGGTTAAGTTTCCTGACCATAGACATGTGTTGTCATTTGATGAACGGGGTCACATCATTAGAGAATGATGTGACGGACAAGACCCATCCATTAGCTTAGCATAATGATCGTTAAGTTTTATTGCTATTGCTTTCTTCATGACTTATACATATTCCTCTGACTATGAGATTATGCAACTCCCGAATAATGGAGGAACACCTTTTGTGCTATCAAACGTCACAACGTAACTGGGTGATTATAAAGATGCTCTATAGGTGTCTCCGAAGGTGTTTGTTGGGTTGTCATAGATCAAGATTAGGATTTGTCACTCCGAGTATCGGAGAGGTATCTCTGGGCCCTCTCGGTAATGCACATCACTATAAGCCTTGTAAGCAATGTGACTAATGAGTTAGTTGCAGGATGATGCATTACGGAACGAGTAAAGAGACTTGCCGGTAACGAGATTGAACTAGGTATGAGGATACCGACGATCGAACCTCGGGCAAGTAACATACCGATGACAAAGGGAATACCGTATATTGTTATTGCGGTTTGACCGATAAAGATCTTTGTAGAATATGTAGGAACCAATATGAGCATCCAGGTTCCGCTGTTGGTTATTGATCAGAGATGTGTCTCGGTCATGTCTACATAGTTCTCGAACCCGTAGGGTCCGCACGCTTAACGTTAGATGATTTGTATTATGAGTTATGTGTTTTGGTGACCGAAGATTGTTCGGAGTCCCGGATGAGATCACGGACATGACAAGGAGTCTCGAAATGGTCGAGAGGTAAAGATTGATATATTGGACGATAGTATTCGGACACCGGAATGGTTTCAGGATGTTTCGGATATTTTCCGGAGTACCGAGGGGTTACCGGAACCTCCCGGGGGGAAGTCATGGGCCTCATGGGCCACGGGAGAGAGAGGGGACAGCCCACAAGGGGTGGCCCGTCCCCCCATGGGAGTCCGAATTGGACTAGGGGAGGGGGGCGGCGCCCCCCTTTCACTCTCCTAGTCCCTCTCCCTTTCCCCCTTTTCCACTCCGGAGAAGGAAAGGGGAATCCTACTAGGACTAGGAGTCCTAGTAGGACTCCCCCCATGGCGCCCCCCTCTAGGTCGGCTGCCTCTCTCCCCTCCTCCTTTATATATGAGGGCAGGGGCACCCCAAAGCACAACAGCATAGCCGTGTGTGGTGCCCCCCTCCATAGTTTACTTCTCCGGTCATAGCGTCGTAGTGCTTAAGCGAAGCCTTGCGCGGATCACATCACCATCATCGTCACCACGCCGTCGTGCTGACGAAACTCTCCCTCGACCCTCTGATGGATCAAGAGTTTGAGCAACGTCATCGAGCTGAACGTGTGCTGAACTCGGAGGTGTCGTACGTTTGGTACTAGATCGATTGGATCGTGAAGATGTTCGACTACATCAACCGCGTTAACCTAACGCTTTCGCTTTCGGTCTACGAGGGTACGTGGACACACTCTCCCCTTCTCGTTGCTATGCATCTCCTAGATAGATCTTGCGTGACCGTAGGAATTTTTTTGAAATTGCATCCTACGTTCCCCAACAGTGGCATCCGAGCCAGGTCTATGCGTAGATGATATGCACAAGTAGAACACAAAGAGTTGTGGGTGATAATAGTCATACTGCTTACCAGCAATGTCTTATTTTGATTCGGCAGTATTGTTGGATGAAGCGGCCTGGACCAACCTTACATGACCACGTTCATGAGACCAGTTCCACCAACAGACATGCAACTTGTTTTGCATAAAGGTGGCTGGCAGGTGTCTGTTTCTCCAACTTTAGTTGAATCGAATTTGACTACGGCCGGTCCTTGTTGAAGGTTAAAACAGCACACTTGACGAAAAATCGTTGTGGTTTTGATGCGTAGGTAAGAACGGTTCTTGCTAGAAGCCCGTAGCAGCCACGTAAAACTTGCAACAACAAAGTAGAGGACGTCTAACTTGTTTTTGCAGGGCATGTTGTGATGTGATATGGTCAAGACATGATGTGATATAAGTTATTGTATGAGATGATCATGTTTTGTATAAGTTATCGGCAACTGGCAGGAGCCTTATGGTTGTCGCTTTATTGTATGAAATGCAATCGCCATGTAATTGCTTTGCTTTATCACTATGCGGTAGCGATAGTTGTAGAAGCAATAGTTGACGAGACGACAACGACGCTACGATGGAGATCAAGGTGTCAAGCCGGTGACGATGGAGATCATGACGGTGCTTTGGAGATGGAGATAAAAGGCACAAGATGATGATGGCCATATCATGTCACATATTTTGATTGCATGTGATGTTTATCTTTTATGCATCTTATTTTGCTTAGTACGGCGGTAGCATCATAAGATGATCCCTCACTAAATTTCAAGGTATAAGTGTTCTCCCTGAGTACGCACCATTGTGACAGTTCGTCGTGCCGAGACACCACGTGATGATCGGGTGTGATAAGCTTGAAGGAAATGTGCCCTAGAGGCAATAATAAAGTTGTTATTTACATTTCCTTGTATCATGATAAATGTTTATTATTCATGCTAGAATTGTATTAACCGGAAACTTAGTACATGTGTGAATACATAGACAATCAGAGTGTCCCTAGTATGCCTCTACTTGACTAGCTTGTTTATCAAAGATGGTTATGTTTCCTGGCCATAGACATGTCTTGTCATTTGATGAACGGGATCACATCATTAGAGAATGATGTGATGGACAAGACCGATCCGTTAGCTTAGCACTATGATCGTTTAGTTTGTTGCTATTGCTTTCATCATGACTTATACATGTTCCTCTGACTATGAGATTATGCAACTCCCGAATACCGGAGGAACACTTAGTGTGCTATCAAACATCACAACATAACTGGGTGATTATAAAGATGCTCTACAGGTGTCTCTGATGGTGTTTGTTGAGTTGGCATAGATCAAGATTAGGATTTGTCACTCCGATTGTCGGAGAGGTATCTCTGGGTCCTCTCGGTAATGCACATCACTATAAGCCTTGCAAGCAATGTGACTAATGAGTTAGTTGCGGGATGATGCATTACGGAACGAGTAAAGAGACTTGCCGGTAACGAGATTGAACTAGGTATAGTGATACCGACGATCGAATCTCGGGCAAGTAACATACCGATGACAAAGGGAACAACGTATGTTGTTATGCGGTTTGACGATAAAGATCTTCGTAGAATATGTGGGAGCCAATATGAGCATCCAGGTTCCGCTATTGGTTATTGACCAGAGATGAGTCTCAGTAATGTCTACATAGTTCTCGAACCCGTAGGGTCCGCACGCTTAACGTTCGATGACGATCGGTATTATGAGTTTATATGTTTTGATGTATAGAAGGTAGTTCGGAGTCCCGGATGAGATCATGGACATTATGAGGAGTCTCGAAATGGTCTAGACATAAAGATTGATATATTGGAAGGTTATGTTTGGACACCGGAAAGGTTTCAGATAAGTTCGGGCATTTTCCGGAGTATCGGGGGGTTACCGGAACCACCCGGGGGGTCAATGGGCCTTCATGGGCCCTAGTGGAAGAGTGGAGGAGGTGGCCAAGTGGAGGCGCGCGCCCCCAAAACCCAATCCGAATTGGGGGGGGCAGCCCCCCTTTCCTTCTCCCCTCTTCCTCTTTCCTTCCCCTCCTAGTTGGACTAGGAAAGGGGGAACCTACTCCTAGTAGGAGTAGGATTCCCCCCCTTGGGGCGCGCCCCTTGAGGCCGGCTGGCCCCCTCCTCCGCTCCTTTATATACGGGGGAGGGGGCATCCCATAGACACACAAGTTGATTTCTTAGCAGTGTGCGGTGCCCCCCTCCACAGTTTTCCACCTCGATCATATTGTCGTAGTGCTTAGGCGAAGCGCTGCGTCGGTAGCTTCATCATCGCCGTCACCATGCCGTCGTGCTGACGAAACTCTCCCTTGGCCTTAGCTGGATCTAGAGTTCGAGGGACGTCACCGAGCTGAACGTGTGTAGATCGCGGAGGTGCCGTGCGTTCGGTACTTGATCGGTTGGATCGCGAAGACGTTCGACAACATCAACCGCGTTACTAAACGCTTCCGCTTTCGGTCTATGAGGGTACGTGGACACACTCTCCCCGCTCGTTGCTATGATTCTCCTAGATAGATCTTGCATGATCGTAGGAATTATTTTGAAATACTACGTTCCCCAACAGTGGCATCCGAGCCAGGGCTATGCGTAGATGTTATATGCACGAGTGGAACACAAAGAGTTGTGGGGGATAATAGTCATACTGCTTACCATCATGTCATACTTTGATTTGGCGGTATTGTTGGATGAAGCGGCCCAGACCGACATTACATGACCACGTTCATGAGACTGGTTCTACCGCGGTGCTTCGCACACAGGTGGCTAGTGGGTGTCTGTTTCTCCAACTTTAGTTGAATCGAGTGTGACTATGCCCGGTCCTTGTTGAAGGTTAAAACAACACACTTGACGAAAAATCGTTATGGTTTTGATGCGTAGGTAAGAACGGTTCTTGCTAAGCCCATAGCAGCCACGTAAAACTTGCAACAACAAAGTAGAGGACGTCCAACTTGTTTTTGCAGGGCTTGCTGTGATGTGATATGGTCAAGACGTGATGATATATAAATTGTTGTATGAGATGATCATGTTTTGTAACAGTTATCGGCAACTGGAAGGAGCCATATGGTTGTCGCTTTATTGTATGAAATGCAATCGCCATGTAATTGCTTTACTTTATCACTAAGCGGTAGCGATAGTCGTAGAAGCAATAGTTGGCGAGACGACAACGATGCTTTGATGGAGATCAAGGTGTCAAGCCGGTGACGATGGTGATCATGACAGTGCTTTGGAGATGGAGATCAAAGGCACAAGATGATGATGGCCATATCACATCACTTATTTGATTGCTTGTGATGTTTATCTTTTTATGCATCTTATTTTGCTTAGTACGGTGGTAGCATTATAAGATGATCTCTCACTAAATTTCAAGGTACAAGTGTTCTCCCTGAGTATGCACCGTTGCGACAGTTCGTCGTGCCGAGACACCACGTGATGATTGGGTGTGATAAGCTCTACGTTCACATACAACGGGTGCAAGCCAGTTTTGCACATGTAGAATACTCGGGTTAAACTTGACGAGCCTAGCATATGCAGATATGGCCTCAGAACACTGAGACCATAAGGTCGAGCGTGAATCATATAGTAGATATGATCAACATAGTGATGTTCACCATTGAAAGCTAATCCATCTCACGTGATGATCATACGTGGTTTAGTTGATATGGATCACGTGATCACTTAGATGATTAGAGGGATGTCTATCTAAGTGGGAGTTCTTAAGTAATATGATTAATTGAACTTTAATTTATCATGAACTTAGTACCTGATAGTATTTTGCAATTCTATGTTCTTGTAGATAAATGGCCCGTGCTACTGTTCTGTTGAATTTTAATGCGTTCCTAGAGAAAGTTAAGTTCAAAGATGATGGTAGCAACTACACGGAATGGGTCCGTAACCTTAGGATTATCCTCATTGCTGCACAGAAGAATTACGTCCTGGAAGCACCGCTAGGTGCAAGACCCGCTGCAGGAGCAACGCGGGACGTTGTGAACGCCTGGCAGAGCAAAGCTGATGACTACTCGATAGTTCAGTGTGCCATGCTTTACGGCTTAGAACTGGGATTTCAACAACGTTTTGAACATCATGTAGCATATGAGATGTTCCAGGAGTTGAAGTTAATATTTCAAGCAAATGTCTGGATTGAGAGATATGATGTCTCCAATAAGTTCTACAGCTGCAAAATGCAGGAGAATAGTTCTGTCAGTGAGCATATACTCAGAATGTGTGGTTACCACGATCACTTGAGTCAATTGGGAGTTAATCTTCCGGTTGATAGTGTCATTGACAGAGTTCTTCAATCACTGCCACCAAGCTCAAAAGCTTCATGATGAACTATAATATGCAAGGGATGGATAAGACAATTCCTGAGCTCTTCGCACTGCTAAAGGCTGCGGAGGTAGAAATCAAGAAGGAGCATCAAGTGTTGATGGTAAACAAGACCACTAGTTTCAAGAAGAAGGGCAAAGGGAAGAAGGGGAACTTCAAGAAGAATGGCAAGCAAGTTGCTGCTCAAGTGAAGAAGCCCAAGTCTGGACCTAAGCCTAAGACTGAGTGCTTCTACTTCAAAGGGAATGGTCACTGGAAGCGAAAATGCCCCAAGTATTTGGTGGATAAGAAGGATGGCAAAGTGAAAGGTATATTTGATATACTGTTGTTGATGTGTACTTAACTAATGCTCGCAGTAGCGCCTGGGTATTTGATACTGGTTATGTTGCCCATATTTGCAACTCGAAACAGGGGCTACAGATTAAGCGAAGATTGGCTAAGGACGAAGTGACGATGCGCGTGGGAAATGGTTCCAAAGTCGATGTGATCGCCGTCGGCACGCTACCTCTACATCTACCTTCGGGATTAGTTTTAGACCTGAATAATTGTTATTTGGTGCCAACGTTAAGCATGAACATTATATCTGGATCTTGTTTGATGCGAGACGGTTATTCATTTAAATCAGAGAATAATGGTTGTTCTATTTATATGAGTAATATCTTTTATGGTCATGCACCCTTGATGAGTGGTCTATTTTTACTAAATCTCGATAGTAGTGATACACATATTCATAGTATTGAAGCCAAAAGATATAAGTTCAATAAGGATAGTGCAACTTATTTGTGGCACTGCCATTTAGGTCATATAGGTGTAAAGCGCATGAAGAAACTCCATGCTGATAGGCTTTTGGAATCACTTGATTATGAATCACTTGATGCTTGCGAACCATGCCTCATGGGCAAGATGACTAAGACTCCGTTCTCCGGAACAATGGAGCGAGCAACAGACTTGTTGGAAATAATACATACTGATGTATGCGGTCTGATGAGTGTTGAGGCTCGCGGCGGGTATCATTATTTTCTAACCTTCACAGATGATTTAAGCACATATGGGTATATCTACTTTATGAAACATAAGTCTGAAACATTTGAAAAGTTCAAAGAATTTCAGAGTGAAGTGGAAAATCATCATAACAAGAAAATAAAGTTTCTACGATTTGATCGTGGAGGTGAATCTTTGAGTTACGAGTTTGGTCTTCATTTGAAACAATGCGGAATAGTTTCGCAACTCACGCCACCCAGAACACCACAACGTAATGGTGTGTCCGAACGTCGTAACCGCACTTTATTAGATATGGTGCGATCTATGATGTCTCTTACTGATTTACCGCTATCGTTTTGGGGTTATGTTTTAGAGACGACTGCATTCACGTTAAAAAGGGCACCGTCCAAATCCGTTGAGACGACACGATATGAACTGTGGTTTGGTAAGAAACCCAAGTTGTCGTTTCTTAAAGTTTGGGGATGTGATGCTTGTGTGAAAAAGCTTCAACCTGATAAGCTCGAACCCAAATCGGAGAAATGTGTCTTCATAGGATACCCAAAGGAAACTATTGGGTACACCTTCTATCACAGATCCGAAGGCAAGATTTTCGTTGCTAAGAATGGATCCTTTCTAGAGAAGGAGTTTCTCTCGAAAGAAGTGAGTGGGAGGAAAGTAGAACTTGATGAGGTAATTGTACCCGCTCCCTCATTGGAAAGTAGTTCATCACAGAAATCAGTTCCAGTGATTCCTACACCAAATAGTGAGGAAGTTAATGATGATGATCATGAAGCTTCTGATCAAGTTACTACTGAACCTCGTAGGTCAACCAGAGTAAGATCCGCACCAGAGTGGTACGGCAATTCGGTTCTGGACGTCATGTTACTTGACCATGATGAACCTACGAACTATGAGGAAGCGATGATGAGCCCAGATTCCACGAAATGGCTTGAGGCCATGAAATCTGAGATGGGATCCATGCATGAGAACAAAATGTGGACTTTGGTTGACTTGACCGATGATCGGCAAGCCATAGAGAATTAAAGGATCTTCAAGAAGAAGACTGACGCTGATGGTAATGTTACTGTCTACAAAGCTCGAATTGTTGCGAAAGGTTTTCGACAAGTTCAAGGAGTTGACTACGATGAGACTTTGTCACCCGTAGCGATGCTTAAGTCTGTCCGAACCATGTTAGCAATTGCCGCATTTTATGATTATGAATTTTGGCAAATGGATGTCAAAACTGCATTCCTGAATGGATTTCTGGAAGAAGAGTTGTATATGATGCAACCAGAAGGTTTTGTCGATCCAAAGGGTGCTAACAAAGTGTGCAAGCTCCAGCGATCCATTTATGGACTGGTGCAAGCCTCTCGGAGTTGGAATAAATGTTTTGATAGTCTGATCAAAGCATATGGTTTTATACAGACTTTTGGAGAAGCCTGTATTTACAAGAAAGTGAGTGGGAGCCCTGTAGCATTTCTAATATTATATGTGGATGACATATTGTTGATTGGAAATGATATATAATTTCTAGATAGCATAAAAGGATACTTGAACAAGAGTTTTTCTATGGAAGACCTCGGTGAAGCTGCTTACATATTGGGCATCAAGATCTATAGAGATAGATCAAGACGCTTAATTGGACTTTCACAAAGCACGTACCTTGATAAGATTTTGAAGAAGTTCAAAATGGATGAGTCAAAGAAAGGGTTCTTGCCTGTGTTACAAGGTGTGAAGTTGAGTGAGACTCAATGCCCGACCACTGCAGAAGATAGAGAGAAAATGAATGTCATTCCCTATGCCTCGGCCATAGGTTCTATCAATGTATGCAATGCTGTGTACCAGACCTGATGTGTGCCTTGCTATAAGTATAGTAGGGAGGTACCAAAGTAATCCAGGAGTGGATCACTGGACATCGGTCAAGAACATCCTGAAATACCTGAAAAGGACTAAGGATATGTTTCTCGTTAATGGAGGTGACAAAGAGCTCGTTGTAAATGGTTACGTCGATGCAAGCTTTGACACTGATCCGGGTGACTCTAAGTCGCAAACCGGATACGTATTTATATTGAATGGTGGAGCTGTCAGTTGGTGCAGTTCCAAACAGAGCGTCGTGGCGGGATCTACGTGTGAAGTGGAGTACATAGCTGCTTCGGAAGTAGCAAATGAAGGAGTTCATATCCGATCTAGGTGTCATACTGATACGTCTCCAACATATCTATAATTTTTTACTGTTCCATGCTATTATATTATCTGTTTTGGATGTTTAATGGGCTTTAATATGCTCTTTTTTATTATTTTTGGGACTAACCTATTAACCGGAGGCCCAGTACCAGTTTCTGTTTTTTTGCCTATTTTAGAGTTTTGCAGAAAAAGAATACCAAACGGAGTCCAAACGGAATGAAACCTTCGCGATGATCTTTCTTGGACCGAAAGCAATCCAGAAGACTTGGAGTCAAAGTCTGGAACTCCACGAGGAGGCCACGAGGCAGGAGGGCGCGCCCCCACCCTCGTGGGCCCCTCATAGCTCCACCGACGTACTTCTTTCACCTATATAGTACATCTGCTGTGACAATTACACGACAATACTCTTATACCCTAGAAACATCAGGGAGAGCCATGAAACCACTTTTCCATCGCCGCAACCTTCTGTACCCATGAGATCCCATCTTGGGGCCTTTTCCGGCGATCTGCCGGAGGGGGAATCGATCACGGAGGGCTTCTACATCAACACCATTGCCTCACCGATGAAGCGTGAGTAGTTTACCACAGACCTTGGGTCCATAGTTGTTAGCTAGATGGCTTCTTCTCTCTCTTTGATTCTCAATACAAAGTTCTCCTCGATGTTCTTGGAGATCTATTCGATGTAATACTCTTTCGCGGTGTGTTTGTCGAGATTTGATCAATTGTGGATTTATGAACAAGATTATCTATGAATATTATTTGGTTCTTCTCTGAATTCTTATATGCATGATTTGATATCTTTGCAAGTCTCTTCGAATTATCGGTTTAGTTTGGCCTACTAGATTGATCTTTCTTGCAATGGGAGAAGTGCTTAGCTTTGGGTTCAGTCTTGCGGTGTCCTTTCCCAGTGACAGTAGGGGCAGCAAGGCACGTATTGTATTGTTGTCATCGAGGATAAAAAGATGGGGTTTATATCATATATCTTGAGTTTATCCCTCTACATCATGTCATCTTGTTTAATGCGTTACTCCGTTCTTATGAACTTAATACTCTAGATGCATGCTGGATAGCGGTCGATGTGTGGAGTAATAGTAGTAGATGCAGAATCGTTTCGATCTACTTGATATGGACGTGATGCCTATATTCATGATCATTGCCTTAGATATCTTCATAACTATGCGCTTTTCTATCAATTGCTCGGCAGTAATTTGTTTACCCACCGTAATACATGCTATCTTGACAGAAGCCACTAGTGAAACCTATGGCCCCCAGGTCTCTTTCCTATTATATTACATATCTTTTATTTACATCGCATCTCATTTACTATTTTGCAATCTTTACTTTCCAATCTATACAACAAAAATACCAAAAAGATTTACTTTACTATCTCTATTAGATCTCACTTTTGCGAGTGCCGTGAAGGGATTGACAACCCCTTTATCGCGTTGGTTGCAAGGTTCTTGATTGTTTGTGCAGGTACTAGGTGACTTGTGCGTTGTCTCCTACTGGATTGATACCTTGGTTCTCAAAACCGAGGGAAATACTTACGCTACTTTGGTGCATCGCCCTTTCCTCTTGAAGGGAAAACCAACGCATGCTCAAGAGGTAGCAAGAAGGATTTCTGGCGCCGTTGCCGGGGAGATCTACGCCAAGTCAAGACATACCAAGTACCCATCATAAACTCTTCTCGCTCGCATTACATTATTTGCCATTCGCCTCTTGTCGTGGTTTTGTCACGGCAGATGTCCTAGAGAAAGGACTTAGTCGTGGAGCCATCGTTACGGGTTAGCTTAAAGGGGTTAAAGCGGACAAGGGACGCAAGAGAGTTTTATACTAGTTTGGCCCCTTACGATGAAGGTAAAAGCCTACGTCTAGTTGTGATGGAATTGATGGGCTTTCGATGACTAGGGAGCGAATACGCTTGGCCTGAGTCTCGAGTTGTTGTCTATCGTCCCTGAACCACCGCCGGGTCGTCCCCTTATATACATGGGTTGACGCTCGTCGGTTTACAGAATCCCGAGGCCGGCTCATAATCGTGTCCAGCTCGGTCTCTGCTACTTCTATCTTGCAACACAAGTTTACATATCAACGCCGGTTTATGTCTACAGGCCTTAAACCGGCTTTGGGCCCTGGGCCTTCATAAAGCGTCACCGTCTGTCTTCATGGACTTCAGATACAGATGAACTACTTATGGGGTTAACCCGGCCTCTCCTGGCCGGTTTACGCCCAGTGGTAATATCCCCAACATTAGGCCCCAGATTGATTTGAACTGGTTCATGTCAATCCTCAATACTTAAGAAAACTTCTTCTTCAACATCTTCACATAATCTTGTAAACCGCCATGACATCATCTTCTAGGACCATGATAAACCGCCGTGACGTCACCTGTTTCTTTTAAAACTGCGTATAATCCATCTTCATTAATGAGCCTCCGACAATCGTGGCGACAGCTCTGCCTCATATCCAAAAATTCGGCTCCTCGATTTTCGCGCCTGACGTTTATCTTTCTGCCCTTATAAATAGGGCCAGGGGGTCTTTCCATTTTCCCCATCGTGCCTCTTCGTGTCATCCTCATCCTCGCGACGCCCGAACCTTCGACCTCGGCCGCCGCCGTCAACCTTCGACTGCTGCACCAACCTTGGCCGCTGCATCGACCTGAACGTACCAGAGCTCCTCCGCGCGCCGTCGCTTCTCAACATCCTCAGTAAGTCTCCCCTTTCTCTTACCATAGATCTGCACTTAGGGTTTCTGTCGTTCATCAGTGTTCGTCGCCGCCCTTCTTTATCCTTATTTATATCCATGGATTAGATCCAAAAACCACATAGATCTCGTGCGGTAGTAGTTTTAGCACCTGTTTGATATCCAACTCATCTCAACTTGGTGAACTTTTAGTACGCTGGAAATTAGGTCAGAATATATTTTGTTTTTCCAACGCGCGGTAGATCTGAAATTACCATGGCCAGATGTGAAACTTGTTTCTTCCTTCACTTATACACAAGGAGTACCAGCTTGGGCGGTTTAACTTCATATACAAAATGATGACCCAGTAGATACCATTAGTCCCCTGTTGAACCGCCAATGCATTCATCATTGTACTGTTTCCATTGTCAGACTCCGGTTTATGAATAACCAATTCCGGTTTATCAATATGCTTGTATCCTTATACCGCTGTATAATTGTCCACGGTCAATCTTAAACCGGCAATAATCATGTTTCAGATTTCCATTGCCATGGCCAAGCAAGTCTATGAATGTAATTGGGCTCCTTCTCGAGTAACCGAAGAACAATTAAACAATCTTGTTTTAACGGGCGCTTTAGCCAAGAAAGATGTCATCCACTGGAGGGTCCCTGGCCCGGAAAGTCCTCCTACACCCAAGGACGGAGAGGTAGTCGTGTTTGCTGATCATCTCGGACGAGGTTTTAGTCCTCCCGGTTCAAAAAATTTCCGGGATGTACTGGCCAATTTTCAGCTGCGCCCTCAAGACATCGGTCCCAATTGTGTGACCAACATCTGCCACTTCCAAGTCTTCTGTGAGGTTTATCTGCAAGAGGAACCTACAGTCGAACTGTTTAGGGATTTCTTTCACCTAAACCGTCGCACAGAGTTCTCGGATGGACCCAATACGGAACTGGGTGGATTGGCGGTTCAGAAAAGGAAAGAAGTCACCTTCCCTCATCCCAAACTCCATAGTCACCCCAAAGAGTGGAACCAGACATGGTTTTATTGCATGGATACATCTCCACCTGATAAAAACCCCTTGCCGGGTTATCGCCCTGAACGCCTGAGCAACACACATCCTTTTCCTCAAAGGTTGACTGCCAGAGCAAGGGCCAACTATGCTCCTCAATTATCAAAGCTTAGAGCCTTCATGGCAAATGGTTTGACAGGAGTTGATCTTGCTCGTTGTTGGATAAGCTGGAGTATTCTGCCCTTAAGCCGGCGCTCTGGTTTGATGTGTGAATATACGGGGAGTTTGAAGGACGCTCAGCGGCACATTGACATTCAGCTTACAGATGCAGAAGTCACTGAGGATGTAAAAAAGATACTGAACGAACCGGAGGCTGTTTGTGCCCAAACCGGACTACTCCCTTTCTGCACCTTCAACAAACCACCAGCTGTAAGAATCATATAATCTTTTTATCTGAAGTTGCTTCTATCCAAATATTTTCTGAAAGTGTGATTATTTCTGACAGGGTGATGATCCGTTCTGGAACAAGAAACCATCACAAGACAAACCGGCGAAGCCGCAAGACAAACCGGTCAAGCCAGTTCGTCCAAAGACCAAGGTTGTTAAAAAACCTGCCAAGAGAAGGACCACTGCATCCTTCGATCCACCAGCTGATGACGATGTGGGTAATCCGGAACCAGAGGTAGAACTTGACTCTCTTGGTTCATTTTTCGTACATTTCATTGACAATGATTATTATCAGGACGATGCTGAAGGCAGTCATGCTGAGGATGTAGAGGTAATCATTCTTTCCTCCGATTCAGATCCTCTGCCGACATAAAAAATCCGTCGAGCAAACCAGAAAGTAAATTTTTCTCACCCCTTGCTTACTTGGACCCAAACTTTCTTCTGAAGACGCAGTAGCACGAGGCTCGCCGTACAACCCGGCACAGCGGCCAGGTAGTTACCTCCGCCGGTTTACCGAACAGTCCGGTTCGGAAACGCCGATCAGAGGTCTCTTATCCCATTGATACTTCATGCCCAAAAACAGGTTGTTTCCGCCAGCCTCTTAACCCGTCTGATTCAAATTATCAGGGTACTTCTCACTCATCCTCTGGCGAGTCATCGGCCACACAACTTCCACCCCTCAAAACAGTTCCTGGGTGAGCTATGCACGTGTCTTTATTCTTGATGTGTTACCTTTACATACTGTACTGATCCTTATGTCTATCTTTTCTCAGCGCCAAGCCAAGACCTAGCAAGAAGGCCCAGTTAAGCAAACCGGCTGATGGTAATGTATTTGTTGAACCGGAAACAACTCCAGATCCGGAAGAAACCGACGCTGACGCCATGCTTAATGATCCGCCGCCTCAAGACCATGACTTCCTTGCCAAACAAGTGCAAGTTGACGCTATAAGCCATGCAGACCTGCCAACCAGCCCTGTCCGAACTGATGATAAACCGGTCAGTCCAGTTAAGGATACTGATAAACCACCAACTCCAGTGAAGGCTGCTGATGACAAAGATGATGACATTATGATTACTGGCACTGGCCACACCACTCCTGGCAATCCTGTCGCTTTGTCAAGACATACTGCCAAGGATGAGCTCTCTGCTATCGGCAAAGGCAAATGGGATGCTGATTTATCAAGCTACGCCCATCTCAATGCTCAAGATATTCACTCTGGCTTCTTGAACCGTCTGTATACCAGCCGTGACTATGAAGCTAGTTTGGTAAACTTGATGAAGTAGCGATATGAGGTAACTACTATTTTTCTCTTTTGTCCAATTGCAGTTTATCAACTCCTAGTAGCCCCCAAGTAACGGTTTATGATATCAATCTAAACTAGGACTTTTGTCATAACTTAACTTTGCATATTTAGCCTCCAGGGACCGGATTACCTTTTTAAGATGAACCGGTTTCTTAAAATTTGCCATACTGCTCTTTCACCGGTATAGCCCCCAAGGGCCGGTTTAACTTTATAAAGATGAACTGGGACTGTAGAAGAATTCCCATACAAACAGTTTTTTGCGCAAACACACATTAGCCCCCAAGTGCCAAGATTAATACTTGTATTGTGCTTGGGACTTGTAGGAATTTCTGATAAGGAGCAAATATGCATTAGCCCCCAAGTATCAAGGGCATAACTTGTGATGTGCTTGGTACTTCAAATATGTACTGTTAACTCATTATGTATCTGTCTCTTTATAGGCTGAACTGAGCAAGAAGGAAAGTCAAACCGCTGATCTGCAAGAGAACATCAAGTCCCAACAGGCCGAAACTTCCAAAGCAAAAAAATGAGCTGACGAGCGCCTTAGCCGCTATGGAAAAGCTAAAGGAGAGCTTCGCCAAGGAGCGGGCGGATTGGAACACAGAGAAATCCGCTTTGCGAAAAAGAGCTGAAGACGCAGAAGCAGCTCTCAAACCGGTGGTAGACGAGCTGACTGGTGGAAAGCGGCAAGTACATGCTATGACCGCTGCTGTGTTTGGTAAGCATCCTTGCTTTATACTTTCAACATATCTTCCCATGTGTGGCTGGTTTACTGACGTTTATAATGATGCAGGAACTCGCATTAGCCATCTGGGCTCTGATGTACATAAGAAGTTGAAAGCGGCCTATACTCTGATAGAGCAGCTGTATACCGGCGCGCAGCGGATCATCTGTATCGCTTCACACAATAAACCTCCTCCAACATTGATCAAGGACACCTTAGAAAGGCTATCCATGCTGCCTGCCCGGGTTGAAGAACTAAAGAAAGCTGCGGCAAGGGCCGGATCTCTGACCGCTCTAACCCGGGCAAAGGCGTGGGTGCGTGATCTTGATCCGGTGGACGTGGCTAAAGGCTTCCCAAGCTTAAAAGAAGATGGATCAGAATTTGGCCAGGAGGATCTCCGCGCCATAAACCGGGAAGTACGTCCACTGGCTTGTCAATTGGCTGAAGAAGTTGATCTCTCATATTATCAGGCAAGCTATGATGATAAGAACAGACGGGTTGGGGCGCCAATTCCAGAAGCGCAAAATCTGATCCCTCCAATCCGTAAGCACACTTATGCCCCTGATATTGAACCGTCAACCCTTATAAGCGACGAAGCTGTGTTCCAAGCTTTAACGGGGATTGACTGGACAACTGTTGAGTTCCAGCCGCTGGGTAGAGACGAAGAAGATGAACCGGTGCAAGATGATCCGCAACCGTCAGGTCAAGCTGACAAGCAATCATAATCCGGAGGCCGGTTTAGTCTTCCACTTGCTGCAATGCTTATTGAGAAACAATTATCCCTTTTGGCACTAAAACGCCTTGTAATAGGCTAGTTAAAACACTTGGTCTGTTATGCCTTCGTGCATATTTATCTGCGACTGATGCGTGTTAATCCGCCATGCTTAAGATACAATGTTTATAATCCATAGCTATTTATTCAAGTTGTTCCTGCAGATAAGAAGCTTAAAGCGCCCTGGCGGTTTACCACCGGGCGGGTCATGATACCCAAATATATACATGACCAAGGTTTATAACCAAGGTTATAAAAGATAACCAAATATGGAAATATATGATACCTGTGACCTTTAGGCATAGTGTTGGCTGACCAACTTTGTAATGAGGGTAATAACCCTAATCCGGAGTAAAAGTGACTCCTGTTATATGATGCCGATTTACAATAAAACCGCTCCGGGTTGTGATAAACACCGGTTTATTCCATACTGGTGACTTTGAGTCAAAACCAGACCGGGCTGATAGTCTCCGGATTATAACTTGATCATGTACTGACAACTTGTAGTTGACAGCCTAACCGGGTTGATAAACACCGGTTTGAAAACATCACCAATCTTATCAAAAGAAAGAGAAACTTAGCAAAAAAGGCAAATAAAACCGTTGTAGTCGAGGCTTTTTCACGGGCTGCTAGGCCCTAAATTCGACAGCAAAAAATCTCCAAACAAAATTTTTAGCTGTGTTCAGTGGGTGCCTATGTTTGAGCTGTTGTTTTACAACACTCTCTTTGGCCCCGGATTGATGTGGCTTTGAGCCGATCAAGAGGTGTGACTGTGGTTCGGATATGACCAAGCCCCCAAGTGATGCTGTGGCATTGCGCCGATCAAGAGGTGTAGCTATGGTTCGGGTACGACCAAGCCCCCAAGTGATGGTGTGGCATTGCACCGATCAAGAGGTGTAGCTATGGTTCGGATACGACCAAGCCCCCAAGTGATGCTGTGGCATTGCGTCGATCAAGAGGTGTAGCTATGGTTCGGGTACGACCAAGCCCCCAAGTGATGCTGTGGCATTGCGCCGATCAAGAGGTGTAGCTATGGTTCGGATACGACCAAGCCCCCAAGTGATGCTGTGGCATTGCGCCGATCAAGAGGTGTAGCTATGGTTCGGATACGACCAAGCCCCCAAGTGATCTAATATGAAGCCTTGAGAAGCTAAATCAAGGGGTAAACTGGACGCCGCTTTGTAAGCTCCATGTAACCACACATGATGTAAGAAAAACAACAGATACCCCGCTTTAGCTGAGGTTCCGGTTTATTATATTGATCATAATATATACAATGTCATAATATGTACATAAGCAGAGCCTATAGCTCGAGTATAGTAAGGCCAAAGATGAGCAATATTCCACGGCCGGTTGGTCTCCTCCTCCGATTTTTGTGAGTCTTTGCGCTCTCGAACATCGATTAGGTAGTACGACTTGTTGTGTAGATTCTTGCTGACCACAAAGGGTCCTTCCCAAGGGGGGATAGCTTGTGCATATCCATCTGATCCTGGATGAGCCGAAGCACCAAATCACCTTCTTGAAAGGTTCTGGTTCTAACCCGGCAGCTATGATAGCGATGCAGATCTTGCTGATAAATCACCGAACGGGCTGCCGCCATGTCACGTTCCTCATCTAACAGGTCAAGAGCTTCCTGTCGTGCCTTCTCGTTGTCAGCTTCAACATATGCCGCTACACGAGGCGAGTCATGATAGATGTCACTAGGAAGAACTGCTTCCGCTTCATAAACCATAAGATCTCTTGATTGGCCCTCTCCGCTTGACCATTGGACTGGGGGTGAGCCACTGATGACACGTCAAGCCGGATGTGCTCACGTTGACAGAACTCCTTCATGGCACCCTTTGACAGATTGGTACCATTGTCTGTTATAATGCTGTGTGGAAAACCAAACCGGAAGATCACCTTTTCGATGAACTGAACCGCCGTGGCTGCGTCACACTTACTAACTGGCTCTGCCTCCACCCACTTCGTAAACTTGTCAACCGCCACCAAAAGGTGGGTCTTCTTGTCCTTGGACCTCTTGAAAGGCCCAACCATATCCAGCCCCCAAGTTGCAAACGGCCAGGTGATTGGAATCATCCTCAATTCTTGAGCTGGTACATGAGCGCACCTTGAGAATTTCTGACAGCCATCACATCTTTTGACCAAGTCCTCGGCATCAGCATGAGCTGTCAACCAATAGAAACCATGACGAAACACCTTGGCCACCAAAGATTTTGAACTGACGTGGTGACCACAATCTCCTTCGTGGATCTCACGCAAAATTTCACGGCCTTCCTCAGGAGACACGCAGCGTTGAAACGCCCCTGTCACACTGCAATGATGTAACTCTCCACTGATAATAGTCATGGACTTGGACCGCCCGGTTATCTGCCTGGCCAAAGTTTCATCCTCTGGTAACTCGCCCCGGTTTATATACGCCAAATATGGAACCGTCCAATCCGGGATAACATGAAGAGCCGCCACCAACTGAGCCTCCGGATCAGGAATAGCCAAATCCTCTTCACCGGGGAGCTTGACGGACGGATTATGCAAAACATCCAGGAAGACATTAGGTGGAACCGGTTTACGTTGGGAACCCAGGCGGCTTAAAGCGTCTGCCGCTTCATTCTTCCACCGGTCCACATGATCCACCTGATAACCTTTAAAGTGACCTGCAACAATATCCACCTCACGACGATATGCTGCCATTAGTGGGTCCTTGGAATCCCAAGTGCCGGACACTTGTTGAGCCACTAGATCTGAGTCACCGAAGCACTTAACTCGGCTTAGGTTCATCTCCTTAGCCATCCGAAGACCATGGAGTAAAGGCTCATATTCAGCTGCATTGTTAGTGCAAGGGAACATTAAACGGAGAACATAACAAAACTTACCACCTCGTGGGGAAGTTAATACGACTCCGGCCCCCGAGCCCTCCAATTGCCTGGACCCATCAAAATGAATAGTCCAATAAGTGTGATCCAGCTTCTCCTCTGGCGCTTGTAATTCTGTCCAATCATTGATGAAATCCACAAGTGCCTGAGATTTGATCGCCGTTCGGGGGTATGTATTTCAACCCGTGAGGCCCGAGCTCAATAGCCCACTTAGCAATCCGACCAGTTGCTTCCCTGTTCTGGATTATATCCCCCAAAGGAGCGGAGCTGACCACCGTGATGGGATGACCTTGGAAATACTGCTTAAGCTTCCGGCTTGCCATGAAAACCCCGTACACCAATTTTTGCCAATGCGGGTACCTCTGCTTGGACTCAATAAGTACCTCACTGATATAGTAAACCGGCTGCTGAACCGGATATTCCTTTCCTGCCTCCTTGCGCTCCACCACAATAGCCACACTAACAGCCCGAGCATTAGCTGCCACATATAGCAACAATGGTTCTTTGTGCACTGGAGCAGCGAGAATCGGCGGATTAGCCAGCTGCCACTTTAAGTCCTCAAATGCTTCATTAGCGGCGTCACTCCAGACGAAGCTATCCGTTTTCTTCAGCATCTGATATAAAGGGATGACCTTCTCGCCAAGGCGACTGACAAACCGGCTCAACGCGGCAATCCGGCCTGCCAGGCGTTGAACATCATTGATACACTTCGGTTTAGCCAAGGAGGTGATGGCTTTGATCTTTTCCGGATTAGCTTCAATGCCCCTGTTAGACACCAAAAAACCCAAGAGCTTGCCTGCAGGTACACCAAAGACACACTTCGCCGTATTAAGCATCATTTTATAAACCTGCAGGTTATCAAAGGTTTCCTTCAAGTCATCAATCAATGTCTCCTTCTTCCTTGATTTTAGCACAATATCATCCACATAGGCGTGAACATTGCGGCCGATCTGTTTATGCAGACAATTCTGCACACACCGTTGATAAGTCGCCTTGGCACTCTTGAGCCCAAAGGGCATGGACACATAGCAGAAGGCTCCAAAGGGAGTTATGAAGGCTATCTTCTCCTGGTCCTTAACTGCCATTTTGATCTGATGATAAGCAGAATATGCATCCAAAAAGCTTAAACGCTCGCAACCCGCCGTAGCATCAATAATTTGATCAATACGGGGAAGGGCAAAAGGATCTGCTGGACAAGCTTTGTTGAGGTCTGTATAATCCACAGACATACGCCAAGTGCCATTCTTCTTGAGGACCATCACCGGATTAGCCAACCACTCAGGATGGAATACTTCAACGATAAATCCAGCCGCCAAGAGCCTGGCTACTTCTTCTCCAATAGCTTTGCGCCTTTCTTCATTAAACCGGCGGAGAAACTGTTTGACCGGTTTATACTTGGGATCAACATTGAGAGTGTGCTCAGCGAGTTCTCTCGGTACACCTGGCATGTCAGAAGGCTTCCATGCAAAGATGTCCCGATTCTCACGGATGAACTCGATGAGCGCGCTTTCCTATTTTGGATCCAAGTTAACGCTGATACTAAACTGCTTGGATGAATCGCCAGGCACGAAGTCAACAAGCCTAGTCTCATCAGCTGATTTAAACTTCAGGGCCGGATCATGCTCTGTAGTTGGTTTCTTCAACGAAGTCATATCTGCCGGATCAACATTGTCCTTGTAAAACTTCAACTCTTCTGTTGCACAAACTGACTCAGCATAAGCCGCACCACCTTCTTCACACTCCAGAGCAATCTTGCAGCTCCCATGCACGGTTATAGTTCCCTTATGACCCGACATCTTGAGCTGCAGATAGACATAACAAGGCCGTGCCATAAACTTAGCATAGGCTGGCCGTCCAAATAGGGCATGATACGGGCTGCTAATTTTCACCACTTCAAAGGTCAAGGTTTCTGATCTCGAGTCATGCTCATCTCCAAAAGCCACCTCCAGAGCTATCTTACCAACAGGATATGCCGACTTACCAGGCACCACACCATGGAACACCGTATTGGACGGTTTAAGATTTTTATCTGTTAACCCCATGCGACGGAAAGTTTCATAATAAAGGATATTGATACTACTCCCTCCATCCATGAGTACCTTAGTGAACTTATAACCTCCCACCTGAGGTGCCACCACCAGAGCCAGATGACCCGGATTGTCAACCCGGGGTGGATGATCTTCTCTACTCCACACAATCGGCTGCTCGGACCAACGCAAATAATGGGGCATCGCCGGTTCAATGGCATTCACCGCCCTTTTATGAAGCTTCTGATCGCGTCTGTCCAAGCTAGTGGTGAAGACATGATACTGTCCGCTATTCAACTGCTTCGGGTTGCTCTGGTAACCCGACTGCTGCTGCTGATTGCCCTGATGATTATAGCCACCTTGGTTACCCTGATTACTTTGATTGTTATGTCCATCCTGATTACTGTGGAAACCTGAACCAGAATTTCCTCCGCCATAACCCGGCCCATGAGAGCCGGGGCCCGAACCGCCTCCTGGTCCATGATCATACTGGAAAGAATCAGAATTTTTGAACTCTAGCATGATGTAACAATCTTTCCAGAGGTGCGTGGACAGGTCCTCCTTTGTCCCATGCTTTGGACAGGGCTGGTTCAACAGAGAAGACAAACGGTCCGGATTAGGACTCGGCCTTCCACCGCGCTGGGGCGGTTTACCCTTACGCCGCTGGCCCTTGTCATGTGTATTAGTGTTAGCCACAAAGTCTAAACCGTGGTCCGCCTTACGCTTGCCGCCGTTTCCCTGACCCGCTGGGTTGTGGTGCTGCCCCTTGGCGTTGCCGCTCTTCTTTCCCTTCCCTGTCTTATCATCATCAGACTCGGGATCCTTGGTACTATCAGAGTCGGCATACTTCACCAGTGCAGCCATGAGGGTTCCCATGTCATTACAATGACGTTTGAGCCGTCCCAACTTCAACTTCAGGGGTTCAAACCGGCAATTGCCTTCCAATGTTAAAACTGCGGTGTCAGCGTTGATGCGGCCCGCTGAATGCAAAATCTCTGAAACCCGACGCACCCAATGGGTTGTTGACTCTCCTTCCTCGTGGATACAGGCAGCTAAGTCCACAATTGACATGGGCTGCTTGCATGTATCCTTGAAATTCTGAATAAACCAGGCTCTCAACTCGGCCCATGACCTGATAGAATTAGCCGGTAAGCTCTTTAACCAAGTGCGGGCTGTCCCTTCTAGCATCATGGTGAAGTATTTCGCACATGCCGCATCATCCACATCCAGCATCTCCATGGCCATCTCATAGCTTTCGACCCATGTTTCAGGGGATAAATCGGTGGTGTAATTCGGCACCTTGCGCGGGCCCTTGAAATCCTTGGGCAGGCGCACATTGCGCAATGCTGGGACAAGACATGGCACTCCCAAAGAACTAGAGGTAATTCCTGGTTCCACCGATGTGGTTGGATGAACCGGAGTAAGCTGACGGGCTTCATGTTGCGCCGCAACTCGGCCTCTCTGCGTGCCCGAGCCCGGTCCACCACCTCCTGAGCTTCACCAGCACCACCCGCCGGGTTATTCCCACGGGGCGGATCACGGTTCCGCGCATTGCTTGAAACTGCCAGTTCATCCATACGCCCGTTGTAACTCCGGCTTGGACGGGGAGTGGAATGAATCCGATCGCGACTATATGAATAAGCCTCCTGTTGAACCAAGGCTGTCTGAAGAAGCTCCTTAACCTGGCATGTCTCGACCGCCGCTGGAGAATCGCCTTCGATTGGGATGGCCGCCAGCCATGAAGCGGCAGCGACAATGTTGTCCATTGGGTTAGAGTAATGACCCGGTGGCATGGGGACATGCGGTGTTACAATGTTGTTCTGACGAGGCAGATCCGCAAAACGTGGCTGAACCGGCGCCCCTGCTCCAGATGCCTCCGCCCAGTTTACCACCGGTGGATTACTGGTCCCTACTCCTGGGGTGTTAAAGAGATTTCTAGCGTCATAAACCGGCGGCAGGCGAGATCGGTGCCTCCTCTTCAGGACTTCATTCGACGCGCTCTGATCCAGCATAATCCGGTAAGCTTGTGCATCCAAAGCGGCCCGCTCCACGGGTATCCTGGTATCCTTAGCTGCTAAGTCGGCTTTGGCCTGGGTGATCTGATCTTTCACTTTCGCGATTTCCGCATTGTGTGCATCCTGATCCGCCGGGTTAACCTCCGCCATCAGCGTTGCCAACGCGTCAAACAAATCAGATAGAACCTGAGCTGGCGGTCGCACAGGGCCTCCTGCCCCGGCTGCCGCCGCTGCCGATCCAGAAATCATCGCCGGTGCGGTCGAAGAGTGGAGCGCCGGTTGCGTGCCGGCCATGAAGATCGCAACCCGGTTTGGCAGATCAAAGGGGTCCGGAATACTGTCGCCATCGGAACAGCCCCCAGTCCGGCCATCTTGTAACTGATATAACGACTTGGTTTCTCCAGTCGATGACTCGTTGCCGGAATAAACGACGGTCTCACCACCAGATTCCCCTCCATGGATAACTCCCAGGAAGGCACGCTTCATGATAGGCTTGACCCGGGCAGATCTCGCACGCTGAGCCGTTTCGACGAGGTCGGTGCAGATGTCCGGCTCAGGGCCCAGTTCACCGATCTTGCCAATGAAAACGTGTATGCCACCAAAGGGGAACCGGTACCCGTACTCGATTGAGCCGGCCTCGGGGCCCCAGCCCGCATCGTCAATGTAGAGCTTGCCGCGACGACTCTTGGTCATCCGGCCCACAACGTAACCCTTGAGTCCTTTGAAGTTGCCCTCCAAGAACTTGAAACCATCGTGCGATAACCCCACGGTGGGCGTGAACTGTCGTGGTTTTGTCACGGCAGATGTATAGACTTAGTCGTGGAGCCATCGCTACGGGTTAGCTTAAAGGGGTAAAAGCGGACAAGGGACGCAAGAGAGTTTTATACTAGTTCGGCCCCTTACAATGAAGGTAAAAGCCTACGTCTAGTTGTGATGGAATTGATGGGGTTTCGATGACCAGGGAGCGAATACGCTTGGCCTGAGTCTCGAGTTGTTGTCTGTCGTCCCTGAACCGCCGCTGGGTCGTCCCCTGATATACATGGGTTGACGCCCGTCGGTTTATAGAATCCCGAGGCCGGCTCATAATCGTGTCTGGCTCGGTCTCTGCTACTTCTATCTTACAACACAAGTTTACATATCAACGCCGGTTTATGTCTACATGCCTTAAACCGGCTTTGGGCCCTGGGCCTTCATAAAGCGTCACCGTCTGTCTTCATGGACTTCAGATACAGATGAACTACTTATGGGGTTAACCCGGCCTCTCCTAGCCGGTTTACGCCCAGTGGTAATATCCCCAACCTCTCGTTTTCCTCTCCCCCACTTCTAAAATGATTTTCGAAAACCTTTGCCTTTTCTTCGCCCCTCTTCCGTCCGTCTCTTTTCGCTTGCTTCTTGGTGCTTGTGTGTTGGATTGATTGTTTGTCACGATGGCTCAAGATAATACTAAATTGTGTGACTTTTCCAATACCAAAAACAATGATTTTATTAGCACTCTGATTGCTCCTACTACCGATGCTGAATCTTGTGAAATTAATACCGCTTTGTTGAATTTTGTTATGAAAGATCAATTTTCTGGCCTTCCTAATGAAGATGCCGCTACCCATCGAAACAACTTTGTTGATTTGTGTGATATACAAAATAAGAAAGATGTGGATAATGATATTGTTAAATTGAAGCTATTTCTGTTTTTGCTTAGAGATTGTGCTAA
Source organism: Aegilops tauschii subsp. strangulata (assembly GCF_002575655.3). Lineage (NCBI taxonomy): Eukaryota > Viridiplantae > Streptophyta > Magnoliopsida > Poales > Poaceae > Aegilops > Aegilops tauschii. Next base: position 396,370,934 of record NC_053035.3, read on the forward strand.
AACTTGGTTCTCTTCTTTGCCTAAAAATAGTATTGATTCATGGAATAAGTGCAAAGATGCTTTTATCTCTAAGTATTTTCCTCCCGCTAAGATCATCTCTCTTAGGAACGATATTATGAATTTTAAGCAACTTGATCATGAGCATGTTGCACAAGCTTGGGAGAGTATGAAATTAATGATACGTAATTGCCCTACACATGGTTTGAATTTGTGGATGATTATACAAAATTTTTATGCCAGACTGAATTTTGCTTCTAGAAATCTTTTAGATTCGGCCGCGGGAGGCACTTTTATGGAAATAACTTTAGGAGAAGCTACTAAACTCCTAGACAATATTATGGTTAATTATTCTCAATGGCACACCGAAAGATCCACTAGTAAAAAAGTTCATGCGATTGAAGAGATTAATGTTTTGAGTGGAAAGATGGATGAACTTATGAAATTGTTTGCTAATAAAAGTGTTTCTTCTGATCCTAATGATATGCCTTTGTCCACTTTAATTGAGAATAATAATGAATCTATGGATGTGAATTTTGTTGGTAGGAACAATTTTGGTAACAACGCGTATAGAGGAAACTTTAATTCTAGGCCGTTTCCTAGTAATTCCTCTAATAATTATGGTAATTCCTACAACAACTCTTATGGAAATTTTAATAAGATTCCCTCTGATTTTGAGACTAGTGTAAAAGAATTTATGAGTTCGCAAAGGAATTTCAATGCTTTGGTTGAAGAAAAATTGCTTAAGATTGATGAGTTGGCTAGGAACGTGGATAGAATTTCTCTTGATGTTTATTCTTAGAAACTTATCTATTCCACCTAAGCATGACATCAATGAGTCTCTCAAAGCCATGAGAAATTCCATTGATGAGTGCAAAGAAAGAACTGCTAGGATGCATGCTAAAAAAGATTGCTTTGTGAAAGCGTGTTCTTCTAGTTTTCATGATAATAATGATGAAGATCTAAAAATGATTGATGTGACTCCTATTAATTTTTTTTTTCCAATATGAATCTTGATAAATATGGGACTGGATATGAGTCAACTTTAGTTAAAAGGCGTCCCAATGATTCAGATTTTTTAGATCTTGATGCAAAAATTAATAAAAGTGGGATTGAAGAGGTCAAAACTTTACATAGCAATGAACCCACTATTTTGGATTTCAAGGAATTTAATTATGATAATTGCTATTTGATAGATTGTATTTCCTTGTTGCAATCCGTGTTAAATTCTCCTCATGCTTATAATCAAAATAAAGCTTTTACTAAACATATTGTTGATGCTTTAATGCAATCCTATGAAGAAAAGCTTGAACTAGAAGTTTCTATCCCTAGAAAACTTTATGATGAGTGGGAACCTACTATTAAAATTAAGATTAAACATTATGTATTCTATGCTTTGTGTGATTTGGGTGCTAGTGTTTCCACGATTCCAAAAACCTTGTGTGATGTGGTAGGTTTCCGTGAATTTGATGATTGTTCTCTAAATTTGCATCTTGCGGATTCCACCATTAAGAAACCTATGGGAAGGATTGATGATGTTCTTATTGTTGCAAATAGGAATTATGTGCCCGTAGAATTCATTGTTCTTAATATAGATTGCAATCCTACATGTCCTATTATTCTTGGTAGACCTTTCCTTAGAACGATTGGTGCAATTATTGACATGAAAGAAGGAAATATTAGATTCCAATTTCAGTTAAGGAAAGGCATGGAACACTTTCCTAGGAAGAAAATTAAATTTCCTTATGAATCTATTATGAGAGCCACTTATGGATTGCATACCAAAGATTGCAATACCTAGATCTATTCTTGTTTTTATGCCTAGCTAGGGGCGTTAAACGATAGCGCTTGTTGGGAGGCAACCCAATTTTATTTTTGTTCTTTGCTTTTTGCTCCTGTTTAGTAATAAATAATTCATCTAGATTCTGTTTAGATGTGGTTTTATGTTTTAATTAGTGTTTGTGCCAAGTAGAACCTTTGGGAAGACTTGGGTGAAGTCTTTGCGATCTTGCTGTAAAAAACAGAAACTTTTGCGCTCAAGAGATTAGCTGTCATTTTTTTACTGGAGAGTGCTTTTAGGTTGATTATTTTTGTAGATAATTAATAGACAAATTCCTCATGTCCACTAATTTATTTAAGAATTTTTTGAGTTATAGAAGTATTCGAAAGTTACAGATTTCTGCAGACTGTTCTGTCTTTGACAGATTCTGTTTTTCGTGTGTTGTTTGCTTATTTTGATGAATCTACGAGTAGTATCGAGGGGTATGAACCATAGAGAAGTTGGAATATAGTAGGTTTAACACCAATATAAATAAATAATGAGTTCATTACAGTACCTTAAAGTGGTGGTTTATTTTCTTATTGTAGCGATCCGACCTCACGCGGTCAAATCTCTGTGTATAAGTGTCATCCCTGGATCGGTAATGCTGACACACACAGTACTTGAAGGATTTGTAACAGAGTTCAATCACACACTTATTACATCGAATGTCTCAAAAGAGAACTTATTACAACAATATGGCTTAAGGCCATCTAAATAAGATAACAGTAGAAGGCTTGGAAGATAAAGTGAGTCCATCAACTCCAACGGCATAGCTGAGTGCACGACAAGGACCTAGCGCACCTTACTCTTCGTCTGAAAAGTCTGCAACATGATACGTCGCAGCCCGAAACGGGTCAGCACATGGAATATGCTGGCAATATAACACAGTAGAGCAATGAACAGATAAATGCTATCACTACATGCATATATGGCTGGTGGAGGCTCTATGGTTAGAATGTTTTGCGAAAAGCCAATTTTCCCTACATCAAAGGAATATATTTTGTTTAACTATCATGGTAGTTGATAAACATTGAGAAGGTAAATCCCCATCTCAATCCCAATTAATAAGTAATTAACAACCCAACAAATTAATTTAGAGTGATGAGATCAACATGATAATCCAAGAACCAGATACTCAAGATGTCCATAACCGGGGACACGGCTAATCATGATTAGTTTTTACACTCTGCAGAGGTTTGCACACTTTTCCCCACAAGACTCGATCTCCTCCGTTGGATGTCTCGCACTACATGGTGTTTGAGAAACGGATGACCGAGACACAGTCTTTCTGTTGAGGATATAGACCTTAGAGTCACCCGCCAGGAGGGGCCGGGTTACTCTAATGGTCATTACCAGAAACCCGGAGCCAAGCTTGAAGACGGTGGGCCAGAGATGGGCTTAAGACCCGGATATGGCTTAAGGCCTGTAGTTACAATCATTATTATGGTAGAACTTGTAGTGCAAGGCAAGTATGATTGAGAGTACGAGCCGGACACTCTTATGAGCCGGCCGGGACTCTGAGGGCTGCTGGGCGTCAGCCTCCCTATATAAAGGGACGACCCGGCAGCGGTTTAGGGACAAGAACAATCTCATCGAGAGCCGGGCATAGCAGTTTAGCTCCCTGGTGATCGTAACCCTAATCAATACCACCTCAACTGGACGTAGGCTTTTACCTTCACCGAAAGGGGCCGAACCAGTATAAACCCTCGTGTTCCTTGTCCCACATTAACCCCTTCAAGCTTCCTAGTTGCGATGGCTCCACGACTAAGTCCTAGCTCGAGGACATCTGCCGTGACAATTCCACGACAGTTGGCGCCCACCGTGGGGCCAGCGCACGATGGATTTGAGTTCTTGAAGGGCAGCTTCGAAGGGCTCAAGGGATACGCTGTGGGCCGGATGACCAAGAGTCGTCGCGGCAAGCTCTACATCGACGATGCAAACTGGGGCCCCGACGCCGGCTCAATTGAGTACGGGTACCGGGTCCCCTTCGGCGGAATTCATGTTTTCATTGGAAAGATTGGTGAACCGGGCCCTGAGCCGGGTCTCTTTGCCGATCTCATCGAGACAGCTCAGCTTGCGCGACCCGCCCGGGCCTGGCCTGCCTTAAGGCATGCTTTTGTGGGGTGTATCCATGGAGGACTCTCTGATCGATCCGGATCTGGTGATGAGACGGCCGCCGGCTCTGACGGTGAGTCAGCCACCGATGAGTCAAACTCGTTGTACCAACTTCAGGAGGGCAGGCTCATGGGTTGTTCCGATGGTGACAGTATTCCGGACCTATTTGAGCCGCCAAGTCAGGTTGGAGTTTTTATGGCTGGTGCGCAGCCTGTTCAGAACCCCGCCGCTGGAGCGGGAAACCTGGTGCCTTCTCCGGCTCAGGTGCTAATGGATCTCACGGACAAGATGACGGCCCTGTTAACCGCCACGGTAGACACGGCGGATCAAGCTCGGCATGACGCGGAGGTGGCACAGTTAAAATTGGATCTAGTGAAGGCTAAAGAGGATCTTGCAGCGGAAGGGATCAGGCTGGCTGCGGAGAGGGCGGCTCTCGATGCCCAAACTCAGCTGATCCAGGCGCAATCCTTCCAACTCACGATGGATCAAAACGCGGCCAATGAGGTCCTGAGAAGGAGGCATCAAAAGGCCCAATCTCGACTCCCTCCGGTTTACGATCCACACAACCTCTTCAACACGCCAGGTGCAGGGTCTACTAACCCGCCAGGGGTCATAGCGCCCGGGTCAGGACCCCTTATTCAGCCACGAGTGATGGGGCCTCCCCAGGTGCCCCCAGCCCCGCCTCAGCATGTGCCAATACCTCCGGGTCATTATAATAACCCGCTGGAAAACATGGTCGCTGCGGCAGCACGGCTGGCGGCTCTACCAGTTGACGGCGACTCCCCGACGGCTATTGAAACCCGCCGGGTCAGGGAACTCCTTCAGACAGCACTGGCGCAGCAAGAGGCGTACTCCTACAGCCGGGACAGGATCCACTCGACCCCTCGTCCAGGCCAGAGCCCGAGTTACAGCCGGCACATGGTCTCAGCAACCGGCTCAAGTAACGTCCGACGCCATGACCCGCCCCCTGGCCATGGCCCGGCTCATAATGGAGCCTTTTATGCAGCAGACCAAGCAGGGCAAGAGGCGGAGCAAGTGCCTCAATTGACGGCTTACCAGACCCCCCCGGCTTATCCGACGACTCCCATTGATGTGGGTATCCCTACCAGGACCGGGGGTGTCCCTTGTTTAGTACCAGCTATTCGTAATGAACGTCTACCTAAGGATTTCAAGGGCCCTAGGAAGGTGCCTAACTACATAGCTGACTTACAACTCGCAGCCTGGATCGAGAGTTATGAGATGGCTATGGAGCTGCTGGAGGTCAGTGAGGCGGCCATGGCCAAGTATTTTACCATGATGTTAGATGGGACTGCCCGCACTTGGTTGAAAGGGCTACCACCAAATTCCATTGGGTCTTGGGCTGAACTGAAAGCCCGGTACATCCAAAACTTCAAAGATACCTGTAGGCAGTCTATGTCAATTGTGGATTTGACTAAATGTAAGCAGCAGGAGGGTGAGTCTACGACACATTGGGTTCGCCGGGTTAAGGAGATCATACACTCGTCAGACAAGATGGATGCCGGCTCAGCGGTTTTAATGCTGGAGCAGAATTGTCGTTTTGTGCCCCTGAAGATGAAACTCGGGCGGCTTAAGCACGACTGCAGTGATATGGGTACACTAATGGCAGCTCTTGTCAAGTACGCTGATTCAGATGGTACCAAGGATCCCCCTTCAGATGATGAAAGGACAGGGAAGGGAAAGAAGAACGGCAATGGCAAGGGTCCTCAGTTTAACCCGGGGAACCAAGGAGGAGGCAAGCGCAAGGCAGATGGCAGCCTAGAGTTTGTGGCCAACGCCAGCGCACAAGGCAACAACCAGCGACGCAAGGGAAGGCCCCCTCCCCGAGGCGGCGGGTCAGGACCTTCACTGGAGCAGCTGTTGAATGAGCCTTGTCCGAGGCACAGCTCTAGAGAGAAGCCAGTGACTCATCTATGGAAGGACTGTGCAATCATGAAGGCCTTTAAAAACTACAATGGACCGGGCGGCGGCTCAGGCGCCGGCGGCTCAGGTGCCGGCGGCTTTCATGGCCCGGGGGGCGGCTCAAATTCTGGTCCTCAGAACGGTCAAGGGGGCTTTAATCAACAGTCTGGCCAGGCTCATCAACAGCAGCAGGGGGGTTATCAGACCAATCCAAAGCAGCTTAGCGGTGGACAGTATCATGTGTTTACCACTAGTTTGTGCAAGCGAGATCAGAAGCTTCACAAGAGGGCTGTGAATGCTGTTGAGCCGGCAGTTCCACGCTACTTGCGGTGGTCTGAGCAGCCTATCGTATGGAGCAGGGAGGATCACCCTCCCCGGGTGGATAACCCGGGCCACTTGGCATTAGTGGTGGCCCCTCAAGTGGGAGGATATAAGTTCACAAAGGTGCTCATGGATGGAGGCAGCAGCATCAACATCCTCTATTATGAGACTTTCCGCTGTATGGGGTTGGTTGATAAGAACCTCAGCCAGTCCAACACTATCTTTCATGGTGTAGTACCTGGTAAGTCGGCTTATCCAGTCGGCAAGATCGAATTGGAAGTGGCCTTTGGTGATGAGAATAACTACAGGGTGGAGAAATTGACCTTTGAGGTGGTCAAGATAAGAAGTCCATACCATGCTATATTTGGACGGCCGGCTTACGCCAAGTTCATGGCACGGCCGTGTTATGTGTACTTACAGCTCAAGATGCCGGGTCACAACGGGACCATCACGGTTCACGGCAGCCGGAAAGTGGCTCTGGAGTGTGAGGAAGGCGATGCGGCCTATGCAGAATCTGTTTGTGCTACAGAGGAGTTGAAGTTTTACAAGGACAATGTTGACCCAACAAACATGACCTCTCTGAAAAAGCCGACTACGGAGAATGAGCCGGCGATGAAATTTAAGTCCGCTGATGAAACTAAGCTTGTTGATTTTGTTCCAGGCGATTCATCTCAGCAGTTTAGCATCAGTGCCAATCTGGATCCAAAATAGGAAAGCGCGCTGATCGAGTTCATCCGTGAGAATAGGGACATCTTTGCATGGAAACCCTCTGACATGCCAGGTGTACCTAGAGAACTCGCTGAGCATACTCTCAATGTTGATCCGAAATTTAAGCCGGTCAGACAGTTCCATCGGCGGTTTAATGAAGAGAAGCGGAAAGCTATTGGTGAAGAAGTAGCCCGGCTCTTGGCGGCCGGGTTTATCGTTGAAGTCTTTCACCCAGAGTGGTTGGCTAACCCGGTGCTCGTACTCAAGAAGAACAGCACCTGGCGGATGTGTGTGGACTACACGGACTTGAACAAGGCGTGTCTGGCTGATCCTTTTGCCCTCCCCCGTATTGATCAAATCATTGATGCTACGGCAGGTTGTGCACGCTTAAGTTTCTTGGATGCTTATTCCGGATATCATCAGATTAAGATGGCTGTTAAGGACCAGGAAAAGACGGCGTTCATCACTCCCTTTGGAGCCTTCTGCTATGTGTCTATGCCCTTTGGACTCAAGTGTGCACAGGCGACTTACCAGCGTTGTGTACAGAACTGTCTTCACAAACATATTGGGCGCAATGTTCACGCTTACGTGGACGATATTGTGGTTATGTCCATAAAAGAGGAAACCCTGATAGATGATTTAAGGGAAACCTTTGAGAATCTTCGGGTCTATAAGATGATGCTTAACCTGGCCAAGTGTGTCTTTGGTGTTCCTGCAGGCAAACTCTTGGGCTTCTTGGTTTCTGACAGAGGCATTGAGGCTAACCCGGAGAAGATTAAGGCCATCACCTCCCTGGCTAAGCCGGCATGTATAAATGATGTTCAGCGCTTGGCGGGTCGCATCGTTGCTTTAAGCCAGTTTATAAGCCGTTTGGGTGAGAAGGCCATGCCCTTATATCAATTGATGAAGAAAACTGATAACTTTGTCTGGAATGATGCAGCTAATACCGCCTTTGAGGATTTGAAGAAGCAGCTGGCAGAGCCCCCAGTCCTTGCTGCTCCGGTTGATAAGGAGCCCTTACTACTGTATGTTGCGGCAAACGCACGAGCCGTCAGTGTGGCTATTGTGGTGGAGCGCAAGGAGGAGGGTAAGGAGCATCCGGTTCAGCGGCCGGTTTATTATGTCAGCGAAGTGCTTATCGTGTCCAAGCAGCGGTACCCGCATTGGCAGAAGCTGGTATATGGTGTATTCATGGCGAGCCGGAAACTTAAGCATTATTTTCAGGGTCATCCCATCACTGTGGTCAGCTCTGCCCCTCTTGGTGATATCATTCAAAACAGAGAGGCCACAGGGAGAATTGCTAAGTGGGCTATAGAGCTGGGACCTCATGGTCTCAAATATGTGCCACGCACTGCCGTTAAATCTCAGGCCTTGGTGGATTTCATCAATGATTGGACAGAATCACAAGTGCCCGAGCAAAAGCTGGATAACACGTATTGGACTATTCACTTCGATGGGTCCAGGCAATTGGAGGGCTCAGGGGCTGGTGTTGTATTGGCTTCCCCTAAAGGTGACAAGTTCCATTATGTGCTACAGTTGATGTTTCCTTGCACTAACAATGCGGCTGAGTATGAGGCCTTGCTCCACGGTCTTCGGATGGCTAAGGAGATGAGATTGAGCCGGGTAAGGTGCTTTGGTGACTCAGACTTGGTGGCTCAACAAGTATCAGGCAAGTGGGACTAAGGATCCTCTCATGGCGGCTTATCGCCGCGAGGTTGATACAATTGCTGGGCACTTTCAGGGCTACCAAGTAGAGCACATTGATCGCAGGAAGAACGAGGCGGCTGATGCTCTAAGCCGGCTAGGCTCTCAGCGAAAGCCGGTGCCGCCTAACACTTTCCTGGATGTCCTGTATAATCCTTCTGTTAAGTTGCCTACAGAGGAAGACCTGGCTGTTCCTGACCCGGAGGCACGATTGGTGGCGGCTCTTCATGTCATACCAGACTGGACAATGCCATATCTGGCTTATATGACCCGGGGCGAGTTGCCTGAGGAGGAAACTTTGGCCAGGAAAATAACCCGGCGGGCTAAGTCAATGATCATTATCGATGGCGAACTGCATCATCGCAGTGTTACGGGAGCATTTCAGCGTTGTGTCTCCCCTGAGGAAGGTCAAGAGATCTTGCCTGAGATCCATGAAGGGGATTGTGGCCATCATGCCGGCTCAAAGTCCCTTGTGGCCAAGGCTTTCCGTCCTGGTTTTTATTGGTTGACGGCTCATGCTGATGCAGAGGACTTGGTCAGTAAATGTGATGGTTGCCAGAGGTTCTCACGATGGGCTCATGTACCGGCTCAGGAGCTGAGGATGATACCAATCACTTGGCCCTTTGCGGTCTGGGGGCTTGATATGGTTGGGCCTTTTAAAAGGTCCAAGGATAAGAAGACCCACCTCTTGGTGGCAGTGGATAAGTTCACAAAGTGGGTTGAAGCGGAGCCAGTTAGCAAGTGTGATGCAGCCACAGCGGTTCAGTTTATGAAAAAGGTGATCTTTCGCTTTGGTTTTCCACACAGCATTATAACTGACAATGGCACCAATCTTTCCAAAGGCGCCATGGAGGAGTTTTGTCAATGAGAGCATATCCGACTTGATGTTTCCTCCGTGGCTCATCCTCAATCCAATGGTCAAGCTGAGAGAGCTAATCAGGAGATTCTGAAGGGTATCAAACCCCGGCTTTTGGTCCCCTTGCAACGGACGCCGGGTTGTTGGGTGGAGGAGTTGCCCTCCGTCTTATGGAGCATCAATACTACTCCTAACAGGTCTACAGGCTTTACGCCTTTCTTCATGGTTTATGGAGCAGAAGCAGTCCTCCCCAGTGACATCCGTCACGACTCACCTCGCGTGGCGGCTTATGTTGAGACGGATAATGAACAGGCGCGCCAAGATGCTCTTGACTTGTTGGACGAACAGCGTGATGTGGCAGCAGCCCGTTCAGCGATTTACCAACAAGACCTGCGCCGTTATCATAGCCGCCGGGTCAAATCCCGGGTCTTCCAGGAAGGCGATCTCGTGCTCCGGCTCATCCAGGATCGAACAGATGCACACAAGTTATCCCCACCTTGGGAAGGGCCCTTTGTGGTCAGCAAGAACTTGCACAACGGGTCATATTACCTCATTGACATTCGGGAGCACAAAGATTCACGTAAGTCGGAGGAAGAGACCCGTCGGCCGTGGAACATAGCTCAGCTTCGGCCTTACTACACTTGAGCCACCGGCTCTCATGGTGTACATATTTCTCTCAGCCATGTATATATTATGATAAGCAATAAAGCAGGACCTCTGTCCTTTTTTCTCCTCCAAATATGCACGTGTTGTTTTTATTATAAGATTACATGATGACTTAAAGGAGGATCCGGCTTATGATCGTATTCGAATCTAGCCATAAACAGTAAAGTCACTTGGGGGCTTCCTGTTCAAACATGGGTCGTATTCGAACCAAAGAGAACATAGCTGTCGATACCCATTTGATTGGCAAAGTGCCGAGCTCATTGGGAGGTTACCTTTGGTCATATTTGCATCATAGTTTAACCCCTCTGAGAACCGACGTGGATCGTATCCGAATCAGCGTCGTTAAAAAATTCTTAAAATCACTTGGGGGCTTCCTGTTCAAACATGGGTCGTATTCGAACCAAAGAGAACATAGCTGTCGGTACCCTCTTGATTGGCATCGCCATACCCACTGGGGGCTATATGATCGTATCCGAATCTTAGCTTAACCCCTTTGGGCCGGGTCTCTGGTCGTATTCGAACCGGAAGCCCCTAAGTTCTTCTGCTTTATCACAAGTTTACTCTGATTATATCAAGATGTGCACGGCCGGGTTTTACTTTGCCGGCTTAACTTTGGTTTACAGTGTTAAGTTGAACATCATGGGTATCATTAAGGCAAGTAAATCGGAGTTAAGATACCAACCTTGTTACCCGGGTTATCTAAACCGGAAGTATGCTCACAGGCTGCTAAGTATATTATTACGGTTGTGATAAGGATATAATTGAGGGCCAGTCTTTTTTGATTCATATTCCGGGTTATCTATCCAAAACACCTGATTCTCAGGGCGGTAAGCCGCCTCGAGACTTGTGATTTGCCTTTCTATGCAGGATACTTAAAGGCACCTCTTTGAGGTTGAGAAAAACAAAGGGATAATTATGACCCGGAGAAACATCAAAGAGACAACTTCAAAAGACCTTGGCATTCAATACGTGCACGATGGCATGGCAGAGATAGACTGTTGCACCTATTCTATTACAAAACTCATCAAGTCTAAAAAGGGTGGAGCATTGTTTGGTAACTAAACCGCCAGCCGAGTTACGATGCCCGCTGTGTGGAAGTCTCCGGCTCGTTCCCATCCTCTCCTCCGGCTGATCCTAAGACCTGGAAGGTTGATGACTTCCAGTCGATGCCGCTGAGAGCCTCGAATTGGGCTTCTTCGTCTATTAACCCGGCCGGGTCAATCTCCGGGGCGAAGGTGTGCTGGCGAGCCGGCGGGATCAGGTTGAGGGCTTCATAGCGAGGGGTTGGAATCCTCTGATTCTCCGCGTCATAACCCGGCTGGTACTTGGTCAGATCTGTGTCGTTCCCGATGAGGGTGGCCACCGGGCGTACAGCCTTCACGCACGCCGCGAAGTCCTTCTGATCGAAAGCTGAGCCGTCTTCCTTCAGGCTTGGATAGCCAAGGGCGATGTCCGCCGGGTCTAACTCCGGCAGGAATGCCTTGGCCCGGCTCAGCGCGGCGATCGCTCCGGCTCTTGCAGAAGCCCGTCGCAGCTCTTGGATCCGCTGAGGCAGAACGGCGAGCCGGCGCAGGACTTCTGCCAGGTGAGTCGGCACCTCGTTGGATAGGGCCACCACAGCTAAGGCACGCTGTGACCCGGTGTAGAGCTGCTCCACCAGGGTATACACGGCCTTTAGCTTGGTGACCACGCTCTGGTTGAGGTTGGCACTTCTGGGACCTGTTTAACAGAATCAGGTAAGTCGGCGACAAGGATGAATCATGAGATGTAAACATTGGTGAAAGCCGGTGAGGCGACTTACCGAAGATGGCGGCCACCATTTGGGAAACCTGGCGCTTTAGGCCGGAGAGTTCGGAGGTCTTCTCAGAGAGAGACTTCTCCGCCTGTTCCGCCCGGGTCACCAGTGCGGCCTTCTCTTCGGCCCAGGCTTTCCGCTCAGCATCAAATTCTGTCTTTAGCTTCTCTTGAGCGGTGATGCTGGATACAAACTTGGCGTTTGCCTTCCGGGTCTCCATCTCCTGCGTGTTTAGCCGGCTCTTGAGATCCGCAAGGTCCGCCTCTAGCTTCTTGCCAACAGCCTGCATAAATCTCCGGGTTATTAACAGTCATTATATAAGTCCCAAGCGTTTTCCAAGCAAAGACACTTGGCACTTGGGGGCTAATGCACATTGAAACGTATCTATCTACATACTGCCGGCTCAATTGAGTAAGCCGGAACCTAAGTCTACAACATATTCAATCATAAGTCGTCGACTTGGGGGCTAGCATGGCAAAGGTAACTATGCAGTAAGTAAGAAGATAGCAGAAGGATACCTCAGATTTTTGCTGGATCTGGGTTACCATGGCGACCTCGGCGTCCCGGCTCTTGTGTACTTGGCTGATGTAGCCAGAGACGAGCTCTCCAATGCTCAGGTTGGTGTAGTTGGAGAGGTCCAGACTCGCCCGGTGGGGCTGCAGCAACTCCCCCTTAGCGGAGCACTTGGCCAGCACGGTCGGTCTCCCCGGCTGAACAAACTCTGTCCGGGTGATTACCACGTCCGGGTCGTCTGCTGGTGGAGCTGAGCCGGAGGCCTCCGGGTTAACCGAAGCCTCGGTCGTTGCCTTGGTAGTTGGGGCAGTGGCCTCAGGTGCCGTGTCCATTGGAGTGGTGGCTTCGGGGGCGGAGGCAGCTGGCGGTTCTTGAGCCGTCACCTCCGGTTCAGGCAAGTCCGGCACTCCGGCTGATCTGGTCTTCTTCGCTCTTTTGGTGAGTTTTGCCTGGGCACTGAAAGGACAGAAGTGTTAAAGCACATAAAGGGTAAATAAGGACAAGTACAATATGAGATGGTTGTTATTACCCGGGCGCGGTCTTGAAAGTCGGAAGACTCGACTGCATGGAGTCACCCGAAGAAGGGGAGGTCTCCTGATAATTGGAGTCAGAAGAATTGAGCGGCTGACGGATAACACCCGCCAACGGATGGAAAGGGTATAAGTGGGAAAAAACCTCAGTTCGGCGCTTCCTTGTTGCGTCGGGTAACCCGGCGGAGAGGTCGGTGTCCTTATTGGTCCGGGTGTGACGGCGGCTTTCATGAACCTGTCGCTTCAAAATAAATTGAGGGTCTTGATGAGCTAAAGGATGTGAAAAGCTTACTTTCCGGGTTACACTTCGGACTTTCTGCTGTGGCAAGGGCTCCGAGTCGGAGGAAAGTGACATTACCTCTTCAACCACTGGGTTACTGGCGCCGGTATCATCCTGTCAATGAGCAAGTGTTGATAAGGCGGATAGCAACAAACAATAAATACAACAAGAACTTAAAGGCTTAGGGGTTACCTCTGACTCGGAGCTGTCGCTTAATTGCATCAGCTCCGAAGCAGTAGGTCTGCTTCCTTTTCTGCGAGGGGCGGCTTACTTGGCGGCTTTCTTCGCCTTCCTGGCCTTCTTGGCCGCCTCATGGTCATATTTGACCCGCCAGAACTTATCATCAGCCTGAAAAATACAATGATGAATTCTTAAAACGATTCAGATGAAGGTTATATGCAGAAGAAGATAAAAAGTTAAAGTCAGCGGCTTACCGCTGGGGCTGGGTTGGTCTTGCAGAAGGGGGCTAACCCGGTCCTTCCGCAGTCTGCCAGGCTCTCATTTAAAAGAGCCTTGGTCATCCTCCTCTGCAACGTCTTCTGGAAGATCATTGCGGCTGTGTCTCTGAGGGTCATCCTTTCGTCCTGTGTACTCACACATTAAGCCGGGGCGGCGACTCAAGGGGATCACCCGCCATGAGATCCAGACCCGGACCAGGTCAATTCCATTCAGACCATTGCCCAGGGGAGCCTTGATCCGGTTGATAGTGGGGAGCAGAGGCTGGCGCTCCGCTTGAGTCAACTTGTCCGACAATGGGTGAGTCGGCTCCAGACGTGTTGGGCGAAATCCGGGCAGCGGGCTTTCATCAGTCGGGGATGTATCTTGGCAGTAGAACCAAGTCATGTTCCAGTCCTTTGGGTGGCTCGGCGGCTCTGCGTAAGGGAAAAGGCAGTCCCTACGCCGCTGGATGAGATGCCACCTAACTCCAGACTTGGCCCATTGGCGCACTCATTCTGACGGTTTAAGTAAAAAAGCTCTCTGAAGAGCAGCAGACTAGGTTCTTCTCCAAGATAAACCTCGCAGAAGACTTGGAAATTGCAGATGTTGGACACTGAGTTGGGTCCTATGTCTTGAGGCCACAAATCGAAGAAATTTAGAACATCTCTAAAAAACTTTGAGCCGGGTGGTGCGAAACCCCGGCTCATGTGATCCGCAAAAATCACTACCTCCCCATCCTTTGGCTGTGGCCTCTCTTCTGACGGGTCAGGGGCACGGTAGGACATGATGTCTTTCTTGGGCAGATATCCTGACTTAACAAAATCCGCTAGGGTCTCGTTGGTGACATTGGACCTCATCCAGTTGCAAGTGATGGGAGCCTTAGGAGGCATGGTGAAAGTTGGCGGTCAATGACAAAAAGGAAAAATGTCCGGGTTAATTATAAGCCGGAGATCTACAGTTCAAAACTAAGGTGGCGGCTTATGAAGGGGACTAATGATATATACTCAGGTATAGTGGGTTATTTAAGCCGCAGGGGCATTCAGAATAAATTGTTTATCTACGGCCTTATCACAGCTAAGCCGGAGGATTCTACGAAGCATGGTTTTCTTTAAGTCGAAAGATTCTACGGCGCGTGGTTTCTTTAAACCGGAATTGTAAGCCGCCAAGATTCAATGGTTGCAGTTTTTACTAAGTGTGGTAAAACAGGTTTCACACATTGCAGTAACTTTTTTTGGATCAAAATGGTCGGGCAAAAGAAAAATTTCTAGACCTAGAAACCAAAGTGAGGGAGGTCTTGGGTTCGAACAAGGTTCTTATGCAGTACAAGGAAGGTTACTTGCGTGTGAAATGGATCTTCAAACAGCCACCGCACTAGTTCTATGCAGGCCTAAGATCAAGCAGGGGCAGTAACTAGGAGAACTACCGAAGCTTGCGGGCAATGGTGACGAACACGAAGAACGTGGATGAACCCTACTGCAGATCTACTCTACGGGGTAGTGAGGACTTACCGGAGCCGAAAAGATGCGGGAGTCGCCGCCGTTTGTCTGGTCCGAGTCAGGGTGATGCAGCGGCCAAGGTTGACGAAGACCGGAGGCGAGACGACGGCGGCGGAGTGCGAGCTCAGGCAGAGAGGCAGCAGCGCGAGGAGGAAGAGGAGTGGCAGAGAAGCCCGTCGGGCCGGCCTATTTATAAGGCGAGCTCATAAAGCGGGCGCGAGAATCAAGGAGACCGTGGCGTGGTTATCTCCCCCCCACGACGCCTCAATTTTCGGGATGACAGTAAAAGCAAAGATCCGTTGCGGATTCGGCGGAGGAAAAAACGGGCTTAATGGAAGATGACGTCACGACGGATTATCCGGAGTCCAGAGGATGACGTCACGCCGGGTTATGGCCTTTACATGAAAGGTAAGCCAGAGATTTTTTCTGTTGGAAGAGTTGGAGATTGACATGAGCCGGCTCAAATCAATCTGGGGCCTAATGTTGAGGATATAGGCCTTAGAGTCACCCGCCAGGAGGGGCCGGGTTACTCTAATGGTCATTACCAGAAACCCGGAGCCAAGCTTGAAGACGGTGGGCCAGAGATGGGCTTAAGACCCGGATATGGCTTAAGGTCCGTAGTTACAATCATTATTATGGTAGAACTTGTAGTGCAAGGCAAGTATGATTGAGAGTCCGAGCCGGACACTCTTATGAGCCGGCCGGGACTCTGAGGGCTGCTGGGCGTCAGCCTCCCTATATAAAGGGACGACCCGGCAGCGGTTTAGGGACAAGAACAATCTCATCGAGAGCCGGGCATAGCAGTTTAGCTCCCTGGTGATCGTAACCCTAATCAATACCACCTCAACTGGACGTAGGCTTTTACCTTCACCAAAAGGGGCCGAACCAGTATAAACCCTCGTGTTCCTTGTCCCACATTAACCCCTTCAAGCTTCCTAGTTGCGATGGCTCCACGACTAAGTCCTAGCTCGAGGACATCTGCCGTGACAATTCCACGACACTTTCAGAAACATTAACTCTTTACTCTGGGTGGACAGTTACACCTACTTTTCTCTACATCTGCTAGCCCACCACTGAAAGAGGTCATGCAACTTACTCAACTATGCTAGAGCCTGTAATAGCTTGTGGCTGCACACGGAAGTTTCTACCATGAATAATCTTATGATCCCTTTAAGCCTGGGTGGCGAACCAAAAGGACAGCACTGGTATATCCCCAGGTGCCCGCAACCAATCCACCCAGATGTGTGTTTAAGTAGCCACCTTAAGTTAAACATTATTTAACAATCTCACATCTGTCATGGATACACTCAAACCCAATCCACGTCTATGAGCATAGCATGGCATTATAAGCATAGCGTAGAAGTAACTCCCAAGGGTTTGATAATAAAAGGCAATAGGTTCTACCTCATCAACTACTTCCCAATACCCACAAATTAATCACATCCTAATCATGCAATGTTTGAGGGTTGTAACTAATGCATAAAAACTGGGTATGAAAAGAGTATGATCAATGTGTTACTTGCCTTGCTGACGATCCGCAAATCCTAGAGACTCGTAGTAGCATGCTTCGCACTCCGGGAATTCTACCGCCAACAAACAATAGCATACATAAGCACTCCAGGAATGATGCACAGGTAAAACTCAAATAAGAAGATTCAAACTGAAAGTTCAATTGAAGAGCTTCGATTTGCAAAAAGAATCAATCGAATCGGAGCAACGGAACTGAAACTACGATCAAAAGAACTTCAAATTCAAATCTGCTTGAAAACAAATTTTTAAACTGTCAAAATCATGTTGAAGTTGATTAAACAGAAAGAGGGGCTCGAGACGAAGATTTTGGCGTTGGTTTCACTGGATTTGGACAAACGGTCTAGAAACGGCGAGGGTTTGAAGATCAGGGTCTAATCTGCGATAAAAATAATCACGGATAGGTCCTTGGCCGAAAATAAACAGAAAAAGAAAAATCTATCGGACGAACGTCTGCTAACAGAGATGAACGGGCGAATTGGTTCGTTAAATCGAACGAACATTCGCAAACGAACTAAACCGAAGAAAAACGAACCGATCTAAAATAAATAAATAAACCGATCTAGGGTTTTAAGAAAACCGGCGGTTTTGTACCTAAAACTGAAAAAAACCGGCGGCAAATCCGACGAGGACAACGGCGGGATTCCGGCGGCTCCGACGGGCGGCGGGGTGAGGCGCGGGGCACCCGCCGCCCTGCTGCTGCAGCTTGCGGGGCGGGGCGGGGTGGCGATGTGGGGCGGCGGCGGTGGCTATTTAAAGAGGGGGAGGGGCGGGGTGGCTTGGGGGAGGGGCTAGCGGCGTCGGAGTCCGAGGCGGCGACGGCGGGCGGCGTGCACGAGCGGGGCTCCAGCTCGGGGTCGGGGACGGCGGGAGCTGGGCCGGCTGGGCTTCGGCCTAGTCGGTCTGAAACTTTTTTTTAAATAAACTTCCACCGAGAAAAATCCTAATAAAATATAAAAAAATACTAAAAATGCCAAACATAATTTTCACCTTCTAAATAGAATATTTAGAACTAAGTGAACATTTTCTTGGCCTAAAATGCAATTTTGAAAAGTGCATATTTTTCTAATTCAAATAAAGTAGCAATAAAATCCAAATAGAATTATTTATTTGATTTTAATATTTTTCCTCCAATATTTCTTGTATTTTGGAGAAGTCATATTATCTTCTCCCATATATTTTTATATTGAAATATTTTTCAGAGAGAAAAATAATTAAAACCAAATCGATCCTCTTTTCAATATTTGAGAAAATTTCAAATATGAAAATAATAAAATCCCCAACTCTCTCCGTGGGTCCTTGAGTTGCTTAGGATTTTTAGGATCCAAAACCAAAATGCAAATAAAATATGATATGCATATGATGACCTATGTATAACATTCCAAATTGAAAATTTGGGATGTTACAAACCTACCCCCCTTAAGGTGAATCTCGTCCTCGAGATTTGGGTTGGCTAGAAAATAGGTGTGGGTGGTCTTTCTGTAGATTATCTTCTCGTTCCCATGTGGCTTCATCCTCGGTATGGTGGCTCCACCGAACTTTGCAGAACTTGATAACCTTCACTACAAAATAAACACATCCGTGATGATACGTGTTTGTCATAGTAGGTCGCGTTTTTTGTCATGCATGTACATCCATGACGATTTTATGACATAATCAAGATAGTCATACCTGTGCTGTCGTAGAAGTGTTCCATGACATTACCAAAATTATCATCACGGAAGTGTCCACTTCCATGATGATAAATCGCGCGTCACAGAAGTGCTTTCGTCAAGGGTGACCGACACGTGGCATCCACCGTAACGGAACGCCGTTAAGCTATCGGGTCCGGTTTTGGATCTGATAACCCGCTAACAGCCCGGACCAATGGGGATTTTCCACGTGTAAAATCATCACTGGCTGGAGGAAACACGTGTCAACTCCGCGTTGGCATAGGGGTCACTCATCCAATGGGCGAGATGCGCCTATGATATGTTGACACGTGGACCGGCCCAAAAGTGGCCCATAAAGTTTAAATGGGCCGGCCCAACTAAAGGCCCGCAAGATTTTGCGGACCATAATGGGCCGGCCTGTAACGCCCACGATGCGGCTATATCTCCCACGTGTCGAGGCACGACTTAGAGGCATAACCGCATTGTGGTTTTGTCGCAAGAAGGGTCATCTTCACACAATCCCATGTAATGAACAAGAATGGGATAACGAGAGTTGGCTTACAATCGCCACTTCACACAATACATAAATATAATTCATACATCATCCAAAATACACACATAGACCGACTACGGTCAAAACAAAATGAAAATAAGATAACCCCAAATGCTAGATCCCCGATCGTCCCAACTGGGCTCCACTACTGATCATCAGGAAAAGACACATAGTAACGACCACGTTCCTCATCGAACTCCCACTTGAGGTCGATTGCGTCATCTGCACTGGCATCGTCGGCACCTGCAACTGTTTTGGTAGAATCTGTGAGTCACGAGGACTCAGCAATCTCACACCCGCGAGATCAAGACTATTTATGCTTATAGGAAAGGATGGTGTAATGAGGTGGAGCTGCAGCAGGCACTAAGCATATATGGTGGCTAACATACGCAAAAGAGAGTGAGAAGAGAAGCAACGGAACTGTCGTCATCTAGTAATGACCAAGAAGTGATCCTGAACTCCTACTTACGTCATTCATAACTCAAACCGTGTTCACTTCCCGGACTCCGCCGAGAAGAGACCATCACGGCTACACACGTGGTTGATGTATTTTAATTAAGTCAAGTGACAAGTTCTCTACAACCGGACATTAACAAATTCCCATCTGCCTCATAACCGCGGGCACGGCTTTCGAAATATAATACCCTGCAGGGGTGTCCCAACTTAGCCGATTATAAGCTCTCACGGTCAACGAAGGATAAACCTTTTCCCGGAAAGACCCGATCAGTCTCGGAATCCCGGTTTACAAGACATTTCGACAATGGTAAAACAAGACCAGCAAAGCCACCCGAATGTGCCAACAAATCCCGATAGGAGCTGCACATATCTCGTTCTCAGGGCACACCGGATGAGCAGTCCGTACAACTAAAACCAATCCTCGAGTTTCCCCAAGGTGGCGCTGCAAAGGGCTCTAGTTTGGACCAGCACTCAGAGGAACACTGTCCCCGGGGTTTAAATAAAGATGACCCTCGGGCTCGTGAAAACCTGGGGGAAAAGGCTTAGGTGGCAAATGGTAAAACCAAGGTTGGGCCTTGCTGGAGGAGTTTTATTCAAGGCGAACTGTCAAGGGGGTCTCATAAATCACCCAACTGCGTAAGGAACGCAAACTCAAGGAACATAATCCCGGTATGACGGAAACTAGGGCGGCAAGAGTGGAACAAAACACCAGGCATAAGGCCGAGCCTTCCACCCTTTACCATAATATATAGATGCATTAATATAATAAGAGATATTGTGATATCCCAACATATCCATGTTCCAACATGGAACCAACTTCAACTTCACCTGCAACTAGCAACGCTATAAGAAGGGCTGAGCAAAAGCGGTAACTTAGCCAAACAACAGTTTGCTAGGAAAGGATGGTTAGCGGCTGTCATGGCAATATGGGAGGCATGAAATAGCAAGTGATAGGTAGCGCAGCATGGCAATAGAGCGAACAACTAGCAAAGCAAAGATAGAAGTGATTTCGGGGGTATGGTCATCTTGCCTGCAAGGTTCTCAGAGTTGTCGAAAGCTTGATCCTCGTAAGCGTACTCAACAGGTTCCTCATTCACAAACTCGTCTCCCGGCTCTACCCAAGACAAGAACACAAGCAATGGAACCACAATCAATCACAGGAAATGCACAAGCAACATGATGCAAAACATGTATGATATGCGAGATATGATATGCGATGCATATGCGTGCTCCGGACGGAAAATGATGAACAAAGCAGTAACTTGGCAAACCAAGCATGCCACTGGAAAGATGAGATGATTTCGGTCGAAATCGATATAAAGATCACCGGAAACGGATGCACGGTTTGCAAATGGCAAGCAAAACAAGAATGACACGAATCTGCGATTAACAGCATGATAGCAGTTAGAATGCAACAAGTAACAATGCTACGGCAATCCAACATATCAACAAAGCATATGGCAGTAATCTACAGGAGATGCTTGACAAAAGATGAACACTGAGCTACGGCTAGATCACAACATAAAAGGTTCAAACAAGCATGGCAAAAGTGAAAGTTACTGGACATGCCTGAAACAGCATCAGGTAGCAATGTTCAGAGTATGAAATCAACATGCCACGGGAACTTAACATAGTAAAACAAGGCATTGAAGTAATCTACTAAATGCATATGACAAAAGTCCCTTAATGACCATAAGCCAAAAAGGACCAGAAGATATGATGGCAACCATGTAAACATAGCAAGTTTCATTAACAGGTTTCAGACTTGGCAGAAAACAGAGCATGGCAGAAACAATAATATGAAGACATCTTGGTGAGCTTTATGCACCCACCACCAAGCAATCCATGATAAAACAAGCATACCTACAGCAAGATGGCAAGTTTATGAAGCTATCCATGGCAAGAGCAAGTACATAGCATGTATGAAACAACTACAACAAGCTTGGCAAAATTGAATATCATGCTAAGAATCTGCCAGGAATATTTTATAGCAAAAGTAGAGCAAGATTGAGTCATGCTATGGCACTCCATAATTGCAAACAAGGGCATGAGTGGGTCAATTACAACAATATCTACAAAACATCCTTACTGAACATCTCCAAAATAAGCATGGATCTCTCTGTAGCATCTAGTTAAATGGCAACAAAATAACAGCAGTCATGGACTTAGTAAAATCACCAAGTCCCTGAAATGAGAAACATTACGGAGCCTAGTTTGCATGCTTGTGCTAGTCACCACAGAGATCACAAAAATACATGGCATACACCTCTGTAAAGATGGCATGGCATACATCAAAACACATCTAGAGCTCATAGTCATAACATGCACAGATTAAATGCAACAAAAATAACAAATCCTCAAGTTCTGATAAGTAACAGCAGATAACAGCAACTAGCACTATTGCACCAGAGATTTGGGCATCAAGATGGACTCAAATGAACATGGGGCAATGGAACAAAATGAAGAGCATCACGAGGCGAACATTTCTATATATTACACGCGCGAAACGGAGCTATATGCAGAGAGTTATGATGCGATGAACAGGTGCATGTACTGTAAAAATATTAGGACTTGAGAGGATTTGAGGGAGAGAGGTCAACCACTGGCGGCGGATCTGGATCGGGTCGCCGGAGTGGAGGACGGGGACACCGGCGACGGGACGGAGAGGAGGGCCGGCGGGGAGGCGGCGACCGGCGACGGGAGGAGGATGCGGCGCTGGGTGGCGAGGAGGAGCGGGGCGCCGTGGGGACGCGCGGAGGCGGCGGCGGGAGGCGGCGAGGTCGCGCGGCGGCGGCGGTGAGACGGCGGGGCGGCGAGGCGACGGGGCGGCGGGGGAGGCGCACGGGCTCGGGGGCCAGCCACGGGCCCGGCGGGCCGGCGGCGCGCGCGGCGGTGGGGCGCCACGTGGCACGCTCTGACTGGCTGCGGGCGGCGGCGGGATCCGTCCGGCGGCGGCCGGACGTGTCCGGTGGCGACGGGAGGAGTTTCCTAGGGTTTCATATGTGATTTGGATGGGGGAGGCACATATTTATAGGTAGAGGGAGCTAGGAGACTCCAAATGGAGTGCGGTTTTCGCCCACACGATCGTGATCGAACGACCTAGAGCATGGAGGTGAGTTTGCTGGGTTTTGGGCTGGTTAGAGGGGGTTTTGCTGCAGCACACAAAAGGACTTTGCGGCTACCCGGTTAACCGTTGGAGCACCAAATGACCTCCAAATGGAACGAAACTTGACCGGTGGTCTACCGGTGGTATACGAAGCCACTTGACAAGCCTCGGTCCATTCCCAGAACGTTCAACACCCGCTCATGAAAAGAAATGAAAAGGGGTGCACCGGAGGAGGTGGGAGTGCCGGATTGCAAAACGGACAACGGGGAAAATGCTCGGATGCAAGAGACGAACACGTATGCAAATGCAATGCACATGATGACATGATATGAGATGCATGACATGAACAAAATGCAAAACGAAAAACAAAACCCGACCACGAAGGGAATATCATAACACATAGCCGAAAATGGCAAGAGTTGGAGTTACAAATGTGGAAAGTTACATCCGGGGTGTTACAACACTCCACCACTACGAGAGGATCTCGTCCCGAGATCTAGGACTGAAAGAACTCCGGATATTAGGAACGGAGGTGGTCGTCGCGTTCCCAGGTGGCTTCTCGGTCGGAATGGTGCGACCACTTCACTTTCAGGAATTTGATTGACTTGTTGCGAGTCTTGCGCTCAGTTTCTTCAAGAATAGCAACTGGGTGCTCATGATAAGACAGATCTTCTTGGAGGTCAATCTCTTCGAAGTTGATGGTGCGCTCAGGCGTCTTGAAGCACTTGCGGAGCTGTGACACGTGGCACACATCGTGCACGTTCGCGAAGTTGGAGGGAAGCTCAAGTTGATAGGCGAGGTCGCCTCTTTTGCCAATGATCTTGAAAGGACCCACGTATCTAGGGGCAAGCTTCCCTTTGATACCGAAGCGACGAGTGCCTTTCATTGGAGAGACGCGGAGGTAGGCATGGTCTCCGATCTCGAAAGTCAAATCACGGTGCTTACAATCATAGTAACTCTTCTGGCGCGATTGCGCGGCTTTGAGATTTTCACGGATGACTTTACACATTTCTTCAGCCTCTATGATTAAGTCATTGCCAATAAGTTGGCGTTCACCAGTCTCTGACCAATTGAGAGGAGTACGACACTTTTTGCCATAGAGAATCTCGAATGGGGCCTTGCCCGAACTTGCTTGGAAGCTGTTGTTGTAGGAGAATTCGGCATATGGAAGACAATCTTCCCATTTCATGCCAAAGGAAATGACACAAGCCCTGAGCATTTCTTCAAGAATTTGATTGACTCGCTCGACTTGGGCACTAGTTTGAGGATGGAAAGCTGTGCTGAAGCGAATGTTGGTGCCCATGGCCTTCTGGAAGGAGTCCCAGAACTTAGAGGTGAAGATGCTTCCATGATCTGAAGAAATCAATTGTGGAATGCCGTGCAAGGAGACAATCCTGGAGGTGTATAGCTCTGCCAACTGAGCTGCTGTGATAGATTCTTTGATTGGAAGGAAATGAGCCACTTTAGAAAGCTTGTCGATGACAACGAAGATAGCATCATTTCCTCGCTTGGACTTTGGAAAACCAGTCACGAAGTCCATTTCGATATGATCAAACTTCCATTCTGGGATAGCAAGAGGTTGGAGGAGACCAGATGGTCGTTGGTGTTCTGCTTTCACCCTTCGACAGACATCACTTTCATTCATGAATTGAGCAATTTCTCGCTTCATTCGAGTCCACCAATACGACTACTTGAGGTCATGGTACATCTTCGTACTTCCAGGATGAATGGAAAGAAGAGAATTGTGTGCCTCGTTCATAATGACTTTCCTTAGATCACCTTTAGGAACCACAATCCGGTCCTCGAAGAATAAAGTGTCTCTGTCATCAATGCGATAGCACTTGTATTTGGAAAGACCCTTGTCGATACCACGTTTCACCTTCTTCACCATGGTATCCAGGAGTTGTGCCTCACGAATTTGATCTTCCAAAGTAGGAGAGACTATGAGGTTGGCAAGAAAGCCTTGAGGAACAACTTGGAGATTCAGCTTGCGGAAAGCTTCACAAAGATCCGATTGGAATGGCTTGAGGATTAAGCTGTTGCAATAAGCCTTCCTGCTCAAAGCATCTGCAATGACATTGGCCTTGCCTGGAGTATATTCAATACTTGGATTGTACTCTTGAATCATTTCGACCCATCGAGTCTGCCGGAGGTTGAGGTTGGGCTGAGTGAAGATGTACTTGAGACTCTTGTGATCGGTGAATATGTCCACTTTTCTTCCCAACAAGAGATGTCTCCACGTTATTAATGCATGGACAACTGCCGCCAACTCAAGATCGTGAGTGGGGTAGTTCTTTTCGTTGGGCTTCAACTGACGAGTGGTATAGGCCACAACTTTCTTCTCTTGCATTAACACAGCACCGAGACCTTGGAGAGAAGCATCACAGAAAACTTCAAATGGCTTGGATTCGTCAGGAGGAGTTAAGACATGAGCTGTGATGAGTTTCTCTTTGAGAGTGTTGAAAGCAACGTCACACTCAGGAGACCAGACATACTTCACATGCTTCTGGAGGAGGTTGGAAAGAGGCTTTGCAATCTTAGAGAAATTCTCAACGAATCTTCGGCAATAGCTTGCAAGACCAAGAAAACTGCGGAGCTGTTTGACATTCTGAGGAGGTTCCCAATTCACAATTGCGGACACCTTCTCGGGATTAATAGCGATGCCCTTGGCAGAGATGATGTGACCAAGGTAAAGAACTTCATCAAGCCAAAACTCACATTTTGAGAACTTCGCATAAAATTGATACTCTCTGAGCTTGTCGAGCACCAATCGCAAATGTTTGGCATGATCCTTCTTATTCTTGGAGATGACCAAGGTATCATCGAGATACACTAGGACAAATTCATTGGTATAGGGGTTGAAGATGAAATTCATCATCCGAGAGAATGTTGGAGGAGTATTGACAAGGCCGAAAGACATGACAGTATATTCATGAGAACCAAAGCTTGTTCTGAATGCTGTCTTGGGAATATCTTCTTCACGAATGCGAATCTGATGTTAACCCATACGAAGGTCAAGCTTGGAGAATACTTTAGCACCTTTGAGTTGCTCGAATAGCTCATTGATGTTGGGAAGTGGATACTTGTTCTTGATTGTCTTCTTGTTCAATGGACGGTAGTCGACACAAAGTCGGTCCGTGCCATCCTTCTTCTGGACAAAAAGAACACCACAACCCCACGGAGATGAACTCGGTCTGATCAAACCCAGACGCTCTTGTTCATCGAGCTGTTTCTTCAATTCCTTCAGCTCCTTGGGTCCAAGCTTGTATGGACGCTTGCAAACGGGTTTAGTGCCAGGCTCAAGATCGATAACGAACTCAACTGGCCGGTGAGGAGGCATACCCGGAAGCTCTTCTGGAAAGACATCTTGATACTCACAAACGACTGGAATCTGAGAGATGGCATTCAATTCTCCCTTCTCATTGAGAGAAAACAACCGAATGGTTTCATCACGAGCGGCATAGATGATGACATCCTCAGAAGAGTGTGTCAATTGAATTTCCCTGGCAGCACAATCAAGTTGAGCCTCATGCTTAGAAAGCCAGTCCATCCCGAGAATTAGATCAATATCCGAGTCACCAAGAACAATTGGTTTGGCCAGAAATTTATAGTTCCCCATCTTGATGGAAACATCTGGAACCATGTAGCTTGCATTCATGCATTTGCCCGGAGAGACAACTGCTAACGGTCTAGGCAAATCTTGAAAAACCAACTCATGCTTGGATGCAAATGGTCTTGATATGAAAGAAAGCGATGCACCAGTATCAAAAAGAACTTTTGCAGGAATATCATTAACTGAGAGATTACCCATTATCACATCAGTAGATTCCTCTGCTTGAGCTGCATTCATCATGTTCACCTTAGCAGATTTTGGATTATGCTTGACCACTGCATTGCTGGGAGATCTGACAGGAGGAGGAGGTGGAAGACGCCTTTTGTTGAGGATATAAACCTTAGAGTCACCCGCCAGGAGGGGCCGGGTTACTCATATGGTCACTGCCAGAAGCCCGGCGCCAAGCTTAAAGACGGTGGGCCAAAGATGGGCTTAAGACCAGGATATGGCTTAAGGCCCGTAGTTGCAATCATTATTATGGTAGAACTTGTAGTGTAAGGCAAGAATAGTTGAGAGTCCGAGCCGGACACTCTTATGAGCCGGCCGGGACTCTGAGAGCTGCTGGGCGTCAGCCTCCCTATATAAAGGGATGACCCGGCAGCGGTTTAGAGACAGAAACAATCTGATCGAGAGCCGGGCATAGCAGTTTAGCTCCCTGGTTATCGAAACCCTAATCAATACCACATCAAACTGGACGTAGGCTTTTACCTTCACTGTAAGGGGCCGAACCAGTATAAACCCTCGTGTTCCTTGTCCCGCATTAACCCCTTCAAGCTTCCTAGTTGCGATGGCTCCACGACTAAGTCCTAGCTCGAGGACATCTACCGTGACAATTCCACGACAGTTGGCGCCAACCGTGGGGCCAGCGCACGGTGGATTTGAGTTCTTGAAGGGCAGCTTTGAAGGGCTCAAGGGATACGCTGTGGGCCGGATGACCAAGAGTCGTCGCGGCAAGCTCTACATTGATGATACAAACTGGGGCCCCGACGCCGGCTCAATTGAGTACGGGTACCGGGTCCCCTTCGTCGGAATTCATGTTTTCATTGGCAAGATTGGTGAGCCGGGCCCTGAGCCGGGTCTCTGCGCCGATCTCATTGAGACGGCTCAGCGTGCACGACCCGCCCGGGCCCGGCCT
Organism: Aegilops tauschii subsp. strangulata; assembly: GCF_002575655.3. Taxonomy (NCBI): domain Eukaryota; kingdom Viridiplantae; phylum Streptophyta; class Magnoliopsida; order Poales; family Poaceae; genus Aegilops; species Aegilops tauschii. The sequence continues at coordinate 396,398,137 of NC_053035.3, forward strand.
GCCTTAAGGCGCGCGTTTGTGGGATGTATCCATGGAGGGCCCTCTGATCTATCTGGGTCTGGTGATGAGGCGGCCGCCGGCTCGGACGGCGAGTCAGCCACCGATGAGTCAAACTCGTTATATCAACTTCAAGATGGCAGGATCATGGGTTGTTCCGATGGTGACAGTATTCCGGACCCGTTTGAGTCGCCAAGTCAGGTTGGGGTCTTTATGGCTGGCGCGCAGCCTGTTCAGAACCCCGCTGCTGGAGCAGGAAACCCGGCGCCTTCTCCGGCTCAGGTGCTGATGGACCTCACGGACAAGATGACGGCCCTGTTAACCGCCACGGTTGACCCGGCAGATCAAGCTCAGCATGATGCGGAGGTGGCACAGTTAAAATTGGATCTAGTGAAAGCTAAGGAGGAGCTCGCAGCGGAAGGGATCAGGATGGCTGCAGAGAGGGCGGCTCTCGAGGCCCAAACTCAGTTGATCCAGGCACGGTCCTTCCAACTCACGATGGATCAGAACGCGTCCAATGAGGTCATGAGAAGGAGGCATCAAAAGACCCAATCTCGACTCCCTCCGGTTTACGATCCACGCAATCTCTTCAACACGCCAGGTGCAGGGTCTAGTAACCCGCCAGGGGTCATAGTGCCCGGGTCTGGAACCCCTATTCAGCCAATGGTGATGGGGCCTCCCCAGGTGCCCCCTGCCCCGCCTCAGTACGTGCCAATACCCCCGGGTCATTATAATAACCCACTGGAGAACATGGTCGCCGCGGCAGCCTGGCTGGCGGCTCTCCCAGTCGATGGCGACTCTCCGACGGCTATTGAAACCCGCCGGGTCAGGGAACTCCTTCAAACAGCACTGGCGCTGCAAGAGGCGTACTCCTACAGCCGGGACATGATCCACTCGACCCCTCGGCCAGGCCAGAGCCCGAGTTACAGCCGGCACATGGTCTCAGCAACCGGCTCAAGTAACGTCCGACGCCATGACCCGCCCCCTGGCCACGGCCCGGTTCATAATGGAGACTTTCACGCAGCAGACCAGGACAGAGCACGGCAAGAGGCGGAGGAAATGCCTCAATTGACGGCTTACCAGACCCCCCCGGCTTATCCGACGACTTCCGTTGACGTGGGTATCTCCACCAGGACTGGGGGTGTCCCTTGTTTAGTACCAGCTATCCGCAATGAGCGTCTACCCAAGGACTTCAAAGGCCCTAGGAAGGTGCCTAATTACACAGCAGACTTACAGCCTGCAGCCTGGATCGAGAGTTATGAGATGGCTATGGAGCTGCTGGAGGTCAGTGAGGCGGCCATGGCTAAGTATTTCACCATGATGTTAGATGGGACTGCCCGCACTTGGTTGAAAGGGCTACCACCGAATTCCATTGGGTCTTGGGCTGAGCTGAAAGCCCGGTTCATCCAAAACTTCAAAGATACCTGTAGGCAGTCTATGTCAATTGTGGATTTGACTAAATGTAAGCAGCAGGAGGGTGAGTCTACGACACATTGGGTTCGCCGGGTTAAGGAGATCATACACTCGTCAGACAAGATGGATGCCGGCTCAGCGGTTTTAATGCTGGAGCAGAATTGTCGTTTTGTGCCCCTGAAGATGAAACTCGGGCGGCTTAAGCGCGACTGCAGTGATATGGGTACACTAATGGCGGCTCTTGTCAAGTACGCCGATTCTGATGGTACCAAGGATCCCCCTTCAGATGATGAAAGGACAGGGAAGGGAAAGAAGAACGGCAATGGCAAGGGTCCTCAGTTTAACCCGGGGAACCAAGGAGGAGGCAAGCGCAAGGCCGATGGCAGCCTAGAGTTTGTAGCCAACGCCAGCTCACAAGGTAATAACCAGCGACGCGAAGGGAGGCCCCCTCCCCGAGGCAGCGGGTCAGGTCCGACGCTGGAGCAGCTGTTGAATGAACCTTGTCCAAGGCATGGCTCTAGAGAGAAGCCAGCGACTCATCTGTGGAAGGATTGTGCAATCATGAAGGCCTTTAAGAATTACAATGGCCAGGACGGCGGCTCAAATTCCGGTCCTCAGAACGGTCAAGGGGGCTTTAATCAGCAGTCTGGCCAGGGTCATCAACAGCAGCAGGGGGGTTATCAGACCAATCCAAAGCAGCTTAGCGGTGGACAGTATCATGTGTTTACCACCAGTCTGTGTAAGCGAGATCAGAAGCTTCATAAGAGGGCAGTAAATGCTGTTGAGCCGGCGGTCCCACGCTACTTGCGGTGGTCTGAGCAGCCTATAGTGTGGAGTAGGGAGGATCACCCTCCCCGGGTGGATAACCCGGGCCACTTGGCCTTAGTGGTGGCTCCTCAAGTGGGAGGATATAAGTTCACAAAGGTGCTCATGGATGGAGGCAGCAGCATCAACATCCTCTATTATGAGACTTTTCGCCGTATGGGGTTGGTTGATAAGAATCTCAGCCAGTCAAACACTATCTTCCACGGTGTGGTACCTGGTAAGTCGGCTTATCCAGTCGGCAAGATTGAGTTGGAAGTGGCCTTTGGTGATGAGAACAACTACAGGGTGGAGAAATTGACCTTTGAGGTGGTCAAGATAAGAAGTCCATACCATGCTATATTTGGACGGCCGGCTTACGCCAAGTTCATGGCACGGCCGTGTTATGTGTACTTACAGCTCAAGATGCCGGGTCACAACGGGACCATCATGGTTCACGGCAGCCGGAAAGTGGCTCTGGAGTGTGAGGAAGGCGATGCGGCCTATGCAGAATCTGTTTGTGCTACAGAGGAGTTGAAGTTTTACAAGGACAATGTTGACCCAACAAACATGACCTCTCTGAAAAAGCCGACTACGGAGCAGGAGCCGGCGATGAAATTTAAGTCAGCTGATGAGACTAAACTTGTTGATTTCGTTCCAGGAGACTCATCTCAGCAATTTAGCATCAGTGCCAATCTGGATCCAAAATAGGAAGGCGCGCTCATCGAGTTCATCCGTGAGAATAGGGACATCTTCGCATGGAAACCTTCTGACATGCCAGGTGTACCTAGAGAGCTCGCTGAGCACACTCTCAATGTTGATCCGAAATTTAAGCCGGTCAGGCAGTTCCTTCGGCGGTTTAATGAAGAGAGGCGGAAGGCCATTGGTGAAGAGGTGGCCCGGCTCTTGGCGGCCGGGTTTATTGTTGAAGTCTTTCACCCAGAGTGGTTGGCTAACCCGCTACTCGTACTCAAGAAGAACGGCACCTGGCGGATGTGTGTGGACTACACGGACTTAAATAAGGCGTGTCCGGCTGATCCTTTTTCCCTCCCCCGTATTGATCAAATCATTGATGCTACGGCAGGTTGTGCACATTTAAGTTTCTTGGATGCTTATTCTAGATATCATCAGATTAAGATGGCAGTTAAGGACCAGGAGAAGACGGCGTTCATCACTCCCTTTGGAGCCTTTTGCTATGTGTCTATGCCCTTTGGACTCAAGTGTGCACAGGCGACTTACCAACGTTCTGTACAGAACTGTCTTCATAAACAGATTGGGCGCAATGTTCACGCTTATGTGGACGATATTGTGGTTAAAACCATAAAATAGGAAACCCTGATAGATGATTTAAGGGAGACCTTTGATAACCTCCGGGTCTACAAGATGATGCTTAACCCGGCCAAGTGTGTTTTTGGTGTCCCTGCAGGCAAGCTCTTGGGTTTTTTGGTTTCTGACAGAGGCATTGAGGCTAACCCGGAGAAGATCAAGGCCATCACCTCCCTAGCTAAGCCGGCGTGTATAAATGACGTTCAACGTTTGGCGGGCCGCATCGCTGCTTTAAGCCGGTTTATAAGCCGTTTGGGTGAGAAGGCCATGCCATTGTATCAGTTGATGAAGAAAACTGATAACTTTGTCTGGAATGATGCAGCTAATACTGCCTTTGAGGATTTGAAGAAGCAGCTGGCAGAGCCTCCAGTCCTTGCTGCTCCGGTTGATAAGGAGCCCTTATTATTATACGTGGCGGCGAACACACGAGCCGTCAGTGTGGCTATGGTGGTGGAGCACAAGGAGGAGGGTAAGGAGCATCCGGTTCAGCGGCCGGTTTATTATGTCAGCGAAGTGCTCATTGAGTCCAAGCAGCGATATCCGCATTGGCAGAAGCTTGTTTACGGTGTGTTCATGGCAAGCCGGAAACTCAAGCATTATTTTCAGGGTCATCCCATCACTGTGGTCAGTTCTGCCCCTCTTGGTGATATCATTCAAAACAGGGAGGCCACAGGGAGAGTAGCTAAGTGGGCTATAGAGCTCGGACCTCCTGGTCTCAAGTACGTGCCACGCACTGCCGTTAAATCTCAGGCCTTGGTGGATTTCATCAATGACTGGACAGAGTCACAAGTGCCCGAGCAGAAGCCGGATAACACATATTGGACTATCCACTTCGATGGGTCCAGGCAGCTGGAGGGCTCGGGGGCTGGAGTCGTGTTGGCTTCCCCTAAAGGTGACAAGTTCCATTATGTGCTACAGTTGCTGTTTCCTTGCACTAACAACGCGGCTGAGTACGAGGCCTTGCTCCATGGTCTTCGGATGGCTAAGGAGATGAGCTTAAGCCGGGTAAGGTGCTTCGGCGACTCAGACTTGGTGGCTCAACAAGTATCAGGAAGGTGGGACTCTAAGGACCCTCTCATGGCGGCTTATCGCCGCGAGGTTGATGCCATTGCTGGGCACTTTCAGGGTTACCAAGTGGAACACATTGATCGCAGGAAGAACGAGGCGGCGGATGCTTTAAGCCGGCTGGGCTTTCAGCGAAAACCGGTGCCGCCCAACACCTTCCTGGATGTCCTGTATAGCCCTTCTGTTAAGTTGCCTACAGAGGAAGACTTGGTTGTCCCTGACCCGGAGGCCCGACTGGTGGCGGCTCTTCATATCATACCAGACTGGACAATGCCATATCTGGCTTACATGACCCGGGGCGAGTTGCCTGAGGACGAAACTTTGGCCAGGCAAATAACCCGGCGGGCTAAGTCAATGATTGTTATCAATGGAGAGTTGCATCACTGCAGTGTTACGGGAGCGTTTCAGCGTTGTGTTTCCCCTGAGGAAGGTCAAGAAATCTTGCGTGAGATCCATGAAGGGGATTGTGGCCATCATGCCGGCTCAAAGTCTCTTGTGGCTAAGGCTTTTCATCATGGTTTTTATTGGTTGACGGCTCATGCTGATGCGGAGGACTTGGTCAGCAAGTGTGATGGTTGCCAGAGGTTCTCACGACGGGCTCACGTGCCGGCTCAGGAGCTGAGGATGATCCCAATCACTTGGCCCTTTGCGGTCTGGGGGCTTGATATGGTTGGGCCTTTCAAGAGGTCCAAAGATAAGAAGACCCACCTCTTGGTGGCAGTTGACAAATTCACAAAGTGGGTGGAAGCTGAGCCAGTTAGCAAGTGCGATGCAGCCACGGCGGTTCAATTTATGAAAAAGGTGATTTTCCGCTTTGGTTTTCCGCACAGCATTATAACTGACAATGGCACCAATATCTCCAAAGGCGCCATGGAAGAGTTTTGTGAACGAGAGCATATCCGACTTGATGTTTCCTCAGTGGCTCATCCTCAATCCAATGGTCAAGCTGAGAGAGCTAATCAGGAGATTCTGAAGGGCATCAAGCCCCGGCTTTTGGTCCCTTTGCAACGGACGCCGGGTTGTTGGGTGGAGGAGTTGCCCTCCGTGTTATGGAGCATCCACACTACTCCTAACAGGTCTACAGGTTTTACGCCTTTCTTCATGGTTTATGGGGCAGAAGCAGTCCTCCCCAGTGACATCCGTCATGACTCACCTCGCGTGGCGGCTTATGTTGAGACGGATAATGAACAGGCATGCCAGGATGCTCTTGACTTGTTGGACGAACAGCGTGATGTGGCAGCAGCCCGTTCAGCAATTTACCAACAAGACCTGCGCCGTTATCATAGCCGCCGGGTCAAATCCCGGGTCTTCCAGGAAGGCGATCTCGTGCTCCGGCTCATCCAGGATCAAACAGATGCACACAAGTTATCCCCGCCTTGGGAAGGGCCCTTTGTGGTCAGCAAGAATTTGCACAACTGGTCATATTACCTCATTGACATTCGGGAGCGCAAAGATTCACGTAAGTCGGAGGAAGAAACCCGTCGGCCGTGGAACATAGCTCAGCTTCGGCCTTACTACACTTGAGCCACCGGCTCTCGTGGTGTACATATTTTTCTCAGCCATGTATATATTATGATAAGCAATAAAGCAGGACCTCTGTCCTTTTTTCTCCTCCAAATATGCACGTGTTGTTTTCATTGCAAGATTACATGATGACTTAAAGGAGGATCCGGCTTATGATCGTATTCGAATTTAGCCGTAAACAATAAGGTCACTTGGGGGCTTCCTGTTCAAACATGGGTCGTATTCGAACCAAAGAGAACATAGCTGTCGATACCCATTTGATTGGCAAAGTGCCGAGCTCATTGGGAGGTTACCTTTGGTCATATTTGAATCATAGTTTAACCCCTCTGAGAACCGACGTGGATCGTATTCGAATCAGCGTCGTTAAACAATTCTTAAAATCACTTGGGGGCTTCCTGTTCAAACATGGGTCGTATTCGAACCAAAGAGAACATAGCTGTCGGTACCCTCTTGATTGGCATCGCCACACCCACTGGGGGCTATATGATCGTATCCGAATCTTAGCTCAACCCCTTTGGGTCGGTTCTCTGGTCGTATTCGAACCGGAAGCCCCAAAGTTCTGCTGCTTTATCACAAGTTTTCTCTGATTATGTCAAGGTGTGTACAGCCGGGTTTCACCTTGCCGGCTTAACTTGGGTTTACAGTATTGCTGAACACAATGGGTGTTATAAGACAGGTAAACCGGAGTTGCGGTACCAACCTTCTTATCCGGGTTATCTAAACCGGAAGTATGCTTGCAGGCCGTTAAGTATGTTCTTACGGCCGTATTCAGGATAGCATTGAAGACAAGTCCTTTTTGATCATATTCCGGGTTATCTACAACTTATGATTCTCAGGGCGGTAAGCCGCCTCGAGACTTGTGATTTGCCCTTCTATGCAGGATAATTAAATGCACCTCTTTTGAGGTTAAGGAAAACAAATGATTGATTATGAATCGGAGAAATATCAAAGAGACAACTTCAAATGACTTTAGCATTCAATACGTGCACGATGGCACGGCAGAGATAAACTGTTGCACCTACTCTATTACAAAACTCATCAAGTCTAAAAGGGTGGAGCATTGTTTGGTAAACCGCCAGCTGAGTTATGATGCTTGCTGAGTTGAAGTCTCCGGCTCGTTCCTATCCTCTCCTCCGGCTGATCCCAAGACCAGGAAAGTTGATGACTTCCAGTCGATGCCGCTGAGAGCTTCGAATTGGGCTTCCTCGTCAATTAACCCGGCCGGGTCAATCTCCGGGGCGAAAGTGTGCTGACGAGCCGGCGGGATCAGGTTGAGGGCTTCATAGCGAGGGGTTGGAATCCTCTGATTCTCCGCATTGTAACCCGGCTGGTACTTGGTCAGATCTGTGTCGTTCCCGATAAGGGTGGCCACCGGGCATACAGCCTTCACGCAAGCTGCGAAGTCCTTCTGATCGAAAGCTGAGCCGTCTTCCTTCAGCCTTGGATAGCCAAGGGCGATGTCCGCCGGGTCTAACTCCGGCAGGAATGCCTTGGCCCGGCTCAGCGCGGCGATTGCTCCGGCTCTCGCAGAGGCCCGTCGTAGCTCTTGGATCCGCTGAGGCAGAACGGCGAGCCAGCGCAGGACTTCTGCCAGGTGAGTCGGCAACTCGTTGGATAGGGCCACCACAGCTAAGGCATGCTGTGACCCGGTGTAGAGCTGCTCCACCAGGGTATACACGGCCTTCAGCTTGGTGACCACGCTCTGGTTGAGGTTGGCACTTCTGGGACCTGTTTAACAGAATCAGATAAGCCGGCGACAAGGATGAATTATGAGATATAAACATTCTAAACTTGATGAAAGCCGGTGAGGCGACTTACCGAAGATGGCGGCCACCATCTGGGAAACCTGGCGCTTTAGGCCGGAGAGCTCGGCGGTCTTCTCGGAGAGAGTCTTCTCTGCCTGTTCAGCCCGGGTCACCAATGCGGCCTTCTCTTCGGCCCAGGCTTTCCGCTCAGCATCAAATTCTGTCTTCAGCTTTTCTTGCGCGGCGATGCTGGACACAAACTTGGAGTTTGCCTTCCGGGTCTCCATTTCTTGCATCTTCAGCCGGCTCGTGAGATCAGCAAGGTCAGTCTCCAGCTTCTTGCCAGCAGCCTGTATAAGTTTCCGGGTTATGGCATGAACAATTACTCTACAAATTTAAAGTCCCAAGTGTTTTCCAAGCAAAGACACTTGGCACTTGGGGGCTAATGCATGTTGAACGTTTCCTATCTACATATTGCCGGTTCAAATGGAGTAAGCCGGAACCTAAGTCTACAACGTACTCAGTCATAAGTCGTCGACTTGGGGGCTAGCATGGTACAGGTAACTAAGCAGTAAATAAGAGGACAAAAGGATGTTACCTCAGACTTCTGCTGGATCTGGGTCACCATGGCAACCTTGGCGTCCCGGCTCTTGTGCACTTGGCTGATGTAGCCAGAGACGAGCTCTCCAATGCTCAGGTTGGTGTAGTCGGAGAGGTCCAGGTTCACCCGGTGGGGCTGCAGCAACTCCCCTTTAGCGGAGCACTTGGCCAGCACGGTAGGTCTCCCCGGCTCAACGAACTCCGTCCGGGTGATTACCACGTCCGGGTCATTTGTTGGTTGGGCCGAGCCGGAGGCCTCCGGGTCAGCAGGAGCTTCTACAGGCGCCGTGTCCATTGGAGTGGTGGCTTCGGGGGCGGAGGCAGCTGGCGGGTCTTGGACCGTCACCTCCGGCTCAGGCAAATCCGGCACTCCAGCCGATTTGGTTTTCTTCACCCTCTTGGTGAGCTTTGCCTGGGCACTGAAAGAACAACAAAGGTTAGTACAAAAAATATGAGTAAAGATCAGAACAACATGAGATGATTATCGTTACCCGGGCGCGGTCTTGAAAGCCGGAAGACTCGACTGCATAGAGTCGCCCGAAGAGGGGGAGGTCTCCTGATAATTGGAGTTAGAAGAGTTGAGTGGCTGACGGATAACACCCGCCAACGGGTTAAAAGGGTACAAGTGAGAAATAACCTCAGTTCGGCACTTCCTTGTTGCGTCGGGTAACCCAGCTGAGAGGTCGGTGTCCTTGTTGGTCCGGGTGTGACGCCGGCTTTCATGAACCTGTCGCTTCAAAATATATTGAGGGTCTTGATAAGCTAAAGGATGTGAAAAACTTACTTTCCGGGTTACCCTTCGGACTTTCAGCTTTGGCAAGGGCTCCGAGTCAGAGGAAAGTGACATTACCTCTTCAACCACCGGGTTACTTGCGCCGGTGTCATCCTGTCAATGAGCAAGTATTGATAAGGCGGACAGCAACAAGCAAAGAAATACAGCAAGGACTTAAAGGCTTAGGGGTTACCTCTGACTCGGAGCTGTCGCTTAATTGCATCAGCTCCGAAGCAGTAGGCCTGCTTCCCTTCTTGCGAGGGGCGGCTTTCTTGGCGGCTTTCTTCACCTTTCTGGCCTTCTTGGCCGCCTCATGGTCATATTTGACCCGCCAGAACTTGTCGTCAGCCTGAAAAATACAATGGTGATTTCTTTAAGCGATTCAGATGAAAGTTATATACAGAAGAAGATAGGATGTTCAGATTGGCGGCTTACCGCTGGGGCTGGGTTGGTCTTGCAGAAGGGGGCTAACCCGGTCCTTCCACAGTCTGCCAGGCTCTCGTTCAAGAGAGCCTTGGTCATCTCCTCTGCAACGTCTTCAGGAAGATCGTTGCGGCTGTGTCTCTGAGGGTCGTCTTTGCGGCCCGTATACTCACACATTAAGCCGGGGCGGCGGCTCAATGGGATCACCCGCCATGAGATCCAGACCCGGACCAGATCGATTACATTCAGACCATTGCCCAGGAGAGCCTTGATCTTGTTGATGGTTGGGAGCAGAGGCTGGCACTCCGCCGGAGTCAGTTTGTCTGACAATGGGTGTGTTGACTCCAGACAGGATGGGTGAAAGCCGGGCAACGGACTTTCATCAGCCGGTGATGTATCTTAGCAATAGAACCAAGTCATGTTCCAGTCCTTTGGGTGGCTCGGCGACTCTGCGTAAGGGAAAAGGCAGTCCCTACGCCGCTGGATGAGATGCCACCTAACTCCAGACTTGGCCCATTGGCGCACTCATTCTGACGGTTTAAGTAAAAAAGCTCTCTGAAGAGCAGCAGACTAGGTTCTTCTCCAAGATAAACCTCGCAGAAGACTTGGAAATTGCAGATGTTGGACACTGAGTTGGGTCCTATGTCTTGAGGCCGCAAATCGAAGAAATTTAGAACATCTCTAAAAAACTTTGAGCCGGGCGGTGCGAAACCCCGGCTCATGTGATCCGCAAAAATCACTACCTCCCCATCCTTTGGCTGTGGCCTCTCTTCTAGCGGGTCAGGGGCACGGTAGGACATGATGTCTTTCTTGGGCAGATATCCTGACTTAACAAAATCCGCTAGGGTCTCGTTGGTGACATTGGACCTCATCCAGTTACAAGTAATGGGAGCTTTGGGAGGCATGGTGAAAGTTGGCAGTCTATGACAAAAAGGAAAAATGTCCGGGTTAATGATAAGCCGGAGGAGATCTACAGTTCAAAGCTAAGGTGGCGGCTTATGAAGGGGACTAATGGTATATACCTAAGTACAACGGGTTATTTAAGCCGCAGGGGCATTCAGAATAAATTGATTATCTACGGCCTTATCACAGCTAAGCCGGAGGATTCTACGAAGCATGGTTTTCTTTAAGCCGGAAGATTCTACGGCGTGTGGTTTCTTTAAACCGGAATTGTAAACCGCCAAGATTCAATGATTGCAGTTTTTTTACTAAGTGTGGTAAAACAGGTTTCACATATTGCAGTAACTTTTTTGGATCAAAATGGTCGGGCAAAAGGAAAAATTTCTAGACCTAGAAACAAAAGTGAGGGAGTTCTTGGGCTTGAACAAAGTTCCTATGCAGTAAAAGGAGAGCTGCTTGCGTCTAAAATGGGTACCAAACAACCGCCGCACTAGTTCTATGCAGATCTAAGATCAAACAGGGGCAGTAACTATGAGAACTACCGGAACTTGCGGGCAATGGCGACGAACACGAAGAACGCGGACGAATCCTACGGCAGATCTACTCTACAGGACAAGCAGGACTTACAAGAGCTGGAGAGTCGCGGAGGTCGCCGCGTTTCTCTGGTCAGATCAGGGTGATGCAGCGGCCTGAGCTGGTGACGACGAGGAGACCCGCGACGGCGACGGCGGCGGAGCTCGAGCAGCACGGGACAGTGAGAGGAAGAAGACGACATAGGAAGGAGCGTGAGAAGAGCCCGTCGGGCCGGCCTATTTATAAGGCGGGCTCGTAAAGCGGGCGCGAGAATCAAGGAGACTGTGGCGTGGTTATCTCCCCAGGCAGCGCCTCGATTTTCGGGATGACAGTAAAGGTAAAGATCCGTTGCGGATCTGGCGGAGTAAAAAACGGACTTAATGGAAGATGACGTCACGGCGGATTATCCGGAGTCCAGAGGATGATGTCACGCCGGGTTATGGCCTTCACACGAATGGTAAGCCGGAGATTTTTTCTGTCGAAAGAGTTGAAGATTGACATGAGCCGGCTCAAATCAATCTGGGGCCTAATGTTGAGGATATAAACCTTAGAGTCACCCGCCAGGAGGGGCCGGGTTACTCATATGGTCACTGCCAGAAGCCCGGCGCCAAGCTTAAAGACGGTGGGCCAAAGATGGGCTTAAGACCAGGATATGGCTTAAGGCCCGTAGTTGCAATCATTATTATGGTAGAACTTGTAGTGTAAGGCAAGAATAGTTGAGAGTCCGAGCCGGACACTCTTATGAGCCGGCCGGGACTCTGAGAGCTGCTGGGCGTCAGCCTCCCTATATAAAGGGATGACCCGGTAGCGGTTTAGAGACAGAAACAATCTGATCGAGAGCCGGGCATAGCAGTTTAGCTCCCTGGTTATCGAAACCCTAATCAACACCACATCAAACTGGACGTAGGCTTTTACCTTCACTGTAAGGGGCCGAACCAGTATAAACCCTCGTGTTCCTTGTCCCGCATTAACCCCTTCAAGCTTCCTAGTTGCGATGGCTCCACGACTAAGTCCTAGCTCGAGGACATCTGCCGTGACAATTCCACGACACCTTTGGTTGAAGCACTTGTTAGCATAGTGACCTTTCTGCTGACATTTGTTGCAAGTCACCTCTGAGAGTGGACGATGATAAGGAGCATTGGATATTGGAGCTTGATTCTGAGACTTGTTCTGATAGACAGAGCTGGAAGAGTGGGAAGATCCATGGCCACCTTTGTTCTTCTGCTGGTAAGGCTGACGAAACGGAGGAGGAGGAGGCAACCAGAACTTCTGTTGCTTAGCAGCCACTAGTGAGGAAGAAGAAGACTGAACTGCGTCTCTGACTCTCTTCTTAGAAGCCTCACACTTGAGCTGAGAAGCCTCTTGCTTCAGTGCCATGTTATAGAATTGATCAAACTGAGTAGGCTCAACAAGAACGAGAGCTAGCTGCAGATCCTCTCTAAGGCCACCTCTGAAGTGATAGATCATGCTCTTTTCATCAGGAACGTCTTGTTTAGCGAAGCGAGCAAGTTTCTGAAACTGGATGTTGAATTGATACATAGACATGTTGCCTTGCTTGAGATTGCGGAACTCCTCACGCTTACTCTCAACAACACTTTGTGGAATGTGGTGCGCTTTGAAGTCCCGACAGAAGTCAGTCCAAGTGATCACACGACCTCCTCTGGAATCTTTGTATTGTTGATACCAATCAGCAGCTTGGTCCTTGAGCTGAAAAGAAGCGAACTTGACATAGTCCTCAGGCCTGACATTGCTACATTCAAAATGCTTGTTGATGTCCACGAGCCAATCATGGGCATCCGTGGCCTCGGCACAGTAGCTGAAAGACTTGGGCTGATTTGCGAGAAACTGGTTGAGGGTAGCGAAGTGAGGCTGATTGTTGCCTTGACCTTGGTTTCCTTGATTGCCTTGCCCTTGGGTGCGTTCTTGCAAGAGTTGCAGAATCATCTGAGCATTGGCGTTGGTGGCTGCCATGATAGCTTGCCATGCCTCCGGAGGCGGAGGTGGTGGCGGAGGGTTCGCCTGACTCCCATCATTGCGTTCCGGATTCTGACGCGTTGGCGGAGCCATCCTGAAGAGGGTGACATCCGTTAGCATCTTGATAGACAAATAGACAAGTAGAATCAACGGATAGAATTTGCAACATATAGTCTTCACCATAAACATTCGAACGAGGATGAACGAATGAATTCCATAGTAAATCATCACACTTCCATTAAGTTGAGAAGCCACTTAGAAAAAGGTATGGAATCAACATTTGACTTCGAAGCAACTCGAATACCATAATTCAATCCAATGGCCAAGCTGAGAGAGCTAATCAGGAGATTTTGAAGGGCATTAAGCCCCGGCTTTTGGTCCCTTTGCAACGGACGCCGGGTTGTTGGGTGGAGGAGTTACCCTCTGTGTTATGGAGCATTAATACTACTCCTAACAGATCTACGGGTTACACGCAATTCTTCATGGTTTATGGAGCGGAGGCAGTCCTCCCTAGCGACATCCGTCATGATTCACCTCGAGTGGCGGCTTATGTTGAGGCGGATAATGAGCGGGCGCGCCAAGATGCTCTTGACTTGTTGGACGAACAGCGTGATGTGGCAGCAGCTCGCTCGGCGATTTACCAACAAGACTTGCGCCGTTATCACAGCCACCGGGTGAAGTCCCGGGTCTTCCAGGAAGGTGATCTGGTGCTCCGGCTCATCCAAGATCAAACAGATGCACGTAAGTTATCCCCGCCTTGGGAATGGCCCTTTGTGGTCAGCAAGAACTTGCACAACGGGTCATACTACCTTATCGATGTTCGGGAGCACAAAGATTCACGCACGTCGGAGGAAGAGACCCGTCGGCCATGGAACATAGCTCAGCTTCGGCCTTATTACACTTGAGCCACCAGCTCTCATAATGTACATATTTCTATAGCTATGTATATATTATGATAAATAATAAAGCAGGACCTCTGTCCTTTTTTCTCCTTCAAAGGTAAACGTGTTATTTCCATTACAATATCACATGGTCACTTGGAGGCGGATCCGGCTTATGATCGTATTCGAATCTAGCCGTAAACAATATGATCATTTGGGGGCTTCCTGTTCAAACATAGGTCGTATTCGAACCAAAGAGAACATAGCTGTCGATACCCACTTGATTGGAAAATTGCCAAGCTCATTGGGGAGTTTTTTTGATCATATTTGAATCATAGCTCAACCCCCTTTGGGAACCGACGTGGATCGTATTCGAATCAGCGTCGTTGAACAACTCTTAAGGTCATCTGGGGGCTTCCTGTTCAAACATGGGTCGTATTCGAACCAAAGAGAACATAGCTGTCGGTACCCTCTTGATCGGCATCGCCAAAGCCACTGGGGGCTATATGATCGCATTCGAATCTTAGCTTAACCCCTTTGGGACGGTTCTCTGGTCGTATTCGAACCGGAAGCCCCTAAGTTTTGATCTTCTGACTTACAACAAGTTCTTTTGGCCACATCAACGGAGTGCAAGGGTGGCTTTACTTCGCCGGCTTAAATTTGATTCACAATGATAACACATAGTAAGTATTCTTGATGCTGGTAAACCGGAGTTTAGATCTTCAACTCATTATTCGGGTTACATAAACCAAATGTATACTTGAAGGCTTGTAAGTATGCTATTATGGTTACATCAAAGATATAAGTGAGGGCCAGTCTTTGGCGACTTTTGTTCATGATCCGGGTTATATATATAAGGTTTATGATTCTCAGTGCGGTAAGCCGCCTAGAGATTTGTGACTTGTTTTCTATGCAGGATGGTTAAATACAGCTATTCGAGCTTAAGGAAAATAACGGATCAATTATAACCCAGAGGAATAAGAAGAAGCAGCTTCAATGGAGTTAAGCATTCAACGCGTGCATGATGCCTCGACAAAGTTAAGTGTTTGTCCTACTCTATTACAAGACTCCCCGAGTCCAAAAAGTGAGGCATTGTTTTCAGGTGTAACCATGAGCCGCCTAAAATTCAAGGTGCTTGTTGAGTTGAAGCTTCCTGCTCATCCCTCTCCGCTCCTCCGGCTGATTCCATGACCTGGAAGGTTGATGATTTCCAATCAATGCCGCTCAAAGCCTCAAACTGAGCCTCGTCATCAATTAACTCGGCCGGGTCAACTTCTGGGGCAAAGGTGTGCTTACGAGTCGGCGGGATCAAGCTGATGGCTTCATAACGTGGAGTGGGGATCCTCTGATTTTCCGCGTCGTAGCCCGGCTGGTACTTGGTAAGGTCGGTGTCATTCCCAATCAGGGTGGCCACCGGGCGCACGCTCTTCACACAGGCAGCAAAGTCTTTTTGGTCGAAGGGGGTGCCGTCTTCCTTCAGGCTGGGGTATCCAAGCGCGATGTTGGCCGGGTCTAGCTCCGGAAGAAAAGGCTTGGCCCGGCTCAAAGCAGCTATCGCTCCGGCTCTTGCAGAGGCCCGTCCTAGCTCTTGGAAGCGCTGAGGAAGAACGGCAAGCCGCCTGAGTACATCCGCCAGGTGAGTCGGAACCTCGTTGGACAGGGCCACAACGGCTAACGCACGCTGTGACCCGGTATAGAGTTGCTCCACCAAGGTGTACACGGCCTTCAGCTTGGTCAGAACATTCTGGTTAAGGTTGGAGCTTCTGGGACCTGTTTAAACAAAGTCAGGTAAGCCAGAGACAGTAGGGGGACTTATGAGACATAAAGAACGAAAACTTGTTAAAAGCTTGCGGAGACCATCTGTGACACATGGCGCTTTAAGCCGGAGAGTTCGGTGGTTCTCTCAGTTAGAGCAGCCCCTGCTTTTTCGGCCCGGCTCAGCAAGGTGGTTCTCTCTTCGGCCCAAGTTTTTCTTTCTGTTTCAAATTTCATCTTCAGTTTTTCCTGTGCAGCAACACTGAACTCGAATTTAGCATTGGCCTTCCGGGTCTCAGTTTCCTAAGTCTTCAGGCGGTTCTTCAGCTCAGAGATTTCAGATTCAAATGTCTTGCAGGCAGCCTGTACAAATTCTGGGTTACAGTATGAGTGATTATTATGCAACATTAAAGTCCCAAGCACTTTGCAAGCAAAGGCACTTGGCACTTGGGGGCTAATGTATGCTGAAAGATTCAATTGGAGATTGCTGGGTCATGAAGGTAAGCCGGAAGCTAAGTCTACAATGTACTCAATCATAAGTAATAGACTTGGGGGCTAGCATGGTAAGGATGGCTATGGAGTAAGCAAGAGAGTTGTACCTCAGATTTTTGCTGTATCTGCTTTACCATGTCAATCTCCAGGTCCCGGCTGTTGTGCACCTGATTAACATAGCCGGAGGCGATATCTCCAATGCTCAAGTTAGCATAGTTGGTGATATCCAGCTTGGCCCTGCGGCGCTCTAGTAACTCTTCCTTGGCAGAGCATTTAGCCAGCGCAGTGGGTCTCCCCGGCTCGACAAATTCCGTCCGGGTGATTACAACGTCCGGGTCATCGGCCGGCTGAGCTGGGCTGGGGATCTCCGGGTTAGTTGAAGCCTCTATGACTGGCTCGTCAGTTGGAGCGGTGGCTTAGGAGCTGAGGCAGATGGCGGTTCTTGAGCTGAAGCTTCCGGTTCAGTCAGGACCGATTCTTCGACCGGTTTATTCTTCTTCGCCCTCTTGCTGAGCTTTGCTTGAGCACTGAAAGGACAAAAGGTTAGTACAAAAGCATGAGTAAAGATAAGCACAACATAAGATGATCATCATTACCCAGGTGCGGTCTTGAAAGCCGGCAGGTTCGATTGCATACAATCACCAGAGGAAGGTGAAGTTTCCTGATAATTTGAATCAGAAGAATTGAGCGGTTGACGAGTAACGCCCGCCAAAGGATGAAAAGGATATAAGTTGGAGATAACCTCGGTCCAGCGCTTCCCTGATGCTTCAGGTAAGCCGGAGGAGAGGTCTGCATCCTTGTTGTTCCGGGTGTGCCGCCGGCTCTCATGAATCTGTCGCTTCAAAAGAAATTGAGGATCTAGATAAGCTAAAGGATGTGAAAATCTTACTTTCCGGGTTACTCTTCGGACTTTCAGCCTTGGCAAGGGCTCCGAGTCGGAGGAAAGTGTAGTTACCTCTTCAGTCACCGGGTTACTCGCTCCGGTGTCCTGCTGCTGATAATCAGTATCGATAAGGAGGATAGGAATAAATAGGAAACAAAAGAAGAGCCTAAAGAATCAAGGGTTACCTCTAACTCGGAGCTATTACTTAGCTGAAGCAGCTTTGAGGCAGTAGGCCTGCTTCCCTTCCTGCGGGGAGCGGTTCTCCTGGCGGCTTTCTTAGCTTTCCTGGCTTTTTTAGCCGCCTCATGGCCATATTTGACCTTCCAGAACTTGTCATCAGCCTGAAAAATACAACAAAGATTTCGTAAAGTTCAGATGAAAACTATTAAAAGGAAAACCAAGGTGTTCAGGTCAGTGGTATACCGCCGGAGCCGGGTTAGCTTGGCAGAAGGGGTTTAAGCCGGTCCTCCCACAGTCGGCTAAGCTCTCATTCAGGAGAGATTTGGTCATGTCGTCCACGACGTCCTCAGGAAGATCGCTGGGGCTGTGCCGCAGAGGGTCATCCTTCCGGCCCGTATAATCACACATTAAGCCGGGGCGGCGGCTCAAGGGGATCACCCACCAAGAGATCCAGACCCGAACCAGATCAATGCCGTTGAGGCCATTTCCCAGGAGAGCCTTGAGCTTATTGATGGTGGGGATCAGAGGTTGACGCTCAGCTTGAGATAGTTTGTCTGGCAGGGGGTGATTTGGCTCCAGACGCAGGGCACGAAAGCCGGGCAGAGGGCCCTCGTCAGCCGGAGAAGTATCCTGGCAGTAGAACCATGTCTGGTTCCAGTCCTTTGGATGGCTTGGCGACTCAGCATAAGGAAAGAGGCAATCTCTCCGTCGTTGAATGGAGATTCCACCAAGTTCCAAGCTCGGCCCGTTGGCGCACTCGTTCTGGCGGTTCAGATAAAACAGCTCCCTAAAGAGCAGTAGGCTGGGCTCTTCTCCAAGATAGACTTCGCAGAATACTTGAAAATTGCAAATATTCGACACGAAATTGGGTCCTATGTCTTGCGGCCGCAGATCGAAGAAGTTCAGAACATCTCTAAAGAATTTTGAGCCGGGCGGTGCGAAGCCCCGGCTCATGTGATCAGCAAATATCACCACCTCGCCATCTCTAGGTTGAGGTCTTTCCTCTGACGGGTCAGGGGCACGATAAGACATGACCTCCTTCTTGGGCAGGTAACCCGTCTTCACGAAATCGGCTAAAGTGTCATCAGTAACATTGGATCTCATCCAGTTGCACATGATGGGTGCCTTGGGAGCCTTGGGTGGCATTGTGAAAGATGAAGCCTATGACAAAAGGGAAATGTCCGGTTCAATTATAAGCCGGAAGACATTTATAGTTCAACACTCAAAATGGCGGCTTATGAAGGGGCCTAATGACATATGGCTAATTGCGTCGGGTTATCTAAGCCGCTGTGGGCGTCGTGAGTAATTCAAGTTGTCTACAGCTTGATCATAAATGAGCCAGAAATTTTATAGCGCGTGGCCTCTTTTAAGCCGGAGATATGAGCCGTCATGGCTAAACAGAGGCAATTTTGACTAAGTGTGGCGCAAACAAGTTTCACAGATTGCAGTAATTATTTTGGATCAAACGGTCGGCTAAAAAGAAAAATTTCTAGACCTAGAACTGACACAGAGGAAGTTCATAGGCTCGAACGGGGCTTCTGTGCAGTAGAAAGGATTTATGTGCATTTGGAACGGGTGCGAAACAGCTACCGCAGCAATTCTATACTGTCTAAAGATCAAGAAGGTGTGTTAAAAGTGGAATCTATCAAGTGTTCGTGACGAACGGCGACGAACACCGATGAACTCGAAGGTCATTAATGCGGATCTGAGGAACAGGGAGGAGAAAGCTTACAGATGCGGAGTTACTGCGGAGGTTCGTAGCGTTTTTCTGGTCACGTCAGGTTGATGCAGCGGCCTGAGTTGGAGAAGACGAGGAGACCCGCGGCGGCGGCGGTGGAGCTCGAGCGGCAGTACAGTAGCGAGAGGAGGAAGAAGATGGAGGCGACAAGTGAAGGAAGACTCATGGGCCGGGCTTATTTATAAGGTGCGGCTAGTAAGTGGGCGCGAGAAATGAGGAGGCCACGACGCAATTATCGTGCCACGAAAACGCCTCGGTTTTCGGGATAGCCATTAAAGATAAGATCCGTTGGATATGGTGGAATAAAAAAATGAACTTAATGGAAGATGACGTCATGGCGGGTTATAAGGAATCCAGAAGATGACGTCACGGCGGGTTAAAACCTTCGCACAAATATAAGCCGGAAGATTTTCTATCAAAGGGATTGAAGATTGACATGAACCGGTTCAAATCAATCTGGGGCCTAATGTTGAGGATATAACCATTAGAGTCACCCGTCCAGGAGGGGCCGGGTTACTCATAATGGTCATCATGCGAAGCCCAGCACCAAACTTGAAGACGGCGGGTCAATCATGGGCTTAAGACCCGGAGGTGGCTCGAGGCCCGTAGTGTTAACCACCGTTAGGGTGAAACTTGTAGTGTAAGGCAAGAATAGCTAAGAGTCTGAGCCAGACACTGTTATGAGCCGGCCGGGGCTCTGAGAGCCGCTGGGCGTCAACCTCTCTATATAAAGGGACGACCCGGCGGCGGTTTAGGTACAAGAAAGACAAGATCGATAACCAGGCAGGACGGTTTTGCTGGGTTTTGGGCTGGTTAGAGGGGGTTTTGCTGCAGCACACAAAAGGACTTTGCGGCTACCCGGTTAACCGTTGGAGCACCAAACGACCTCCAAATGGAACGAAACTTGACCGGTGGTATACGAAGGCCACTTGACAAGCCTCGGTCCATTCCGAGAACGTTCAACACCCGCTCATGAAAAGAAATGAAAAGGGGTGCGCCGGAGGAGGTGGGAGTGCCGGATTGCAAAACGGACAACGGGGAAAATGCTCGGATGCAAGAGACGAACACGTATGCAAATGCAATGCACATGATGACATGATATGAGATGCATGACATGAACAAAATGCAAAACAAAAAACAAAACCCGACCACGAAGGGAATATCATAACACATAGCCGAAAATGGCAAGAGTTGGAGTTACAAATATGGAAAGTTACATCCGGGGTGTTACAACACTCCACCACTACGAGAGGATCTCGTACCGAGATCTAGGACTGAAAGAACTCCGGATATTCGGAATGGAGGTGGTCCTCGCATTCCCAGGTGGCTTCTCGGTCGGAATGGTGCGACCACTTCACTTTCAGGAATTTGATTGACTTGTTGCGAGTCTTGCGCTCAGTTTCTTCAAGAATAGCAACTGGGTGCTCATGATAAGACAGATCTTCTTGGAGGTCAATCTCTTCGAAGTTGATGGTGTGCTCAGGCGTCTTGAAGCACTTGCGGAGCTGTGACACGTGGAACACATCGTGCACATTCGCGAAGTTGGAGGGAAGCTCAAGTTGATAGGCGAGGTCGCCTCTTTTGCCAATGATCTTGAAAGGACCCACGTATCTAGGGGCAAGCTTCCCTTTGATACCGAAGCGACGAGTGCCTTTCATTGGAGAGACGCGGAGGTAGACATGGTCTCCGATCTCGAAAGTCAAATCACGGTGCTTACTATCATAGTAACTCTTCTGGCGCGATTGCGCGGCTTTGAGATTTTCACGGATGACTTTACATATTTCTTAAGCCTCTGTGATTAAGTCATTGCCAAGAAGTTGGCGTTCACCAGTCTCTGACCAATTGAGAGGAGTACGACACTTTCTGCCATAGAGAATCTTGAATGGGGCCTTACCCGAACTTGCTTGGAAGCTGTTGTTGTAGGAGAATTCGGCATATGGAAGTCAATCTTCCCATTTCATGCCAAAGGAAATGACACAAGCCCTGAGCATATCTTCAAGAATTTGATTGACTCGCTCGACTTGGCCACTAGTTTGAGGATGGAAAGCTGTGCTGAAGCGAATGTTGGTGCCCATGCCTTCTAGAAGGAGTCCCAGAACTTAGAGGTGAAGATGCTTCCACGATCTGAAGAAATCAATTGTGGAATGCCATGCAAGGAGACAATCCTGGAGGTGTATAGCTCTGCCAACTGAGCTGCTGTGATAGATTCTTTGATTGGAAGGAAATGAGCCACTTTAGAAAGCTTGTCGATGACAACGAAGATAGCATCATTTCCGCGCTTGGACTTTGGAAAACCAGTCACGAAGTCCATTTCGATATGATCAAACTTCCATTCTGGGATAGCAAGAGGTTGGAGGAGACCAGATGGTCGTTGGTGTTCTGCTTTCACCCTTCGACAGACATCACTTTCATTCACGAATTGAGCAATTTCTCGCTTCATTCGAGTCCACTAATACGACTACTTGAGGTCATGGTACATCTTCGTACTTCCAGGATGAATGGAAAGAAGAGAATTGTGTGCCTCGTTCATAATGACTTTCCTTAGATCACCTTTAGGAACCACAATCCGATCCTCGAAGAATAAAGTGTCTCTGTCATCAATGCGATAGCACTTGTATTTGGAAAGACCCTTGTCGATACCACGTTTCACCTTCTTCACCATGGTATCCAGGAGTTGTGCCTCACGAATTTGATCTTCCAAAGTAGGAGAGACTATGAGGTTGGCAAGAAAGGCTTGAGGAACAACTTGGAGATTCAGCTTGCGGAAAGCTTCACAAAGATCCGGTTGGCGTCGAGGTGATCTCACCAACAACTACATAAAAAAGATTTCGATGTCGGCGAAACTCAGGTATTCCAGAACTGCAACGATAAAATTGTGACGACAACACCTCGGAGCTCAACTCCCCGGGGCACTGCCACAAGCCCTAAATGTCAGGAGGCACCAAGAACAATGTTCTCGTCACAAAACCATCGGAACAATTCTAAGATACCCGCGTGATCCTAAATTTTTTTTAGTGAAATTTGAGGAGAGAAGAGTCGAAACTTCTACGTCAGGAGACCTCACCAGAGCGACGAAGGGACTGGGGAGTAAAAAGAATCCTACTCTCCGATATATATAATCCTAAGACTCAAAACATTTTTGTTCTAGACTCAACAACGCCAGCGATTCGATCAAGCAGGGGGCTCCTAAGTCGGGGATGGCTCTGATTACCAACTTGTAACGCCCACGATGCGGCTATATCTCCCACGTGTCGAGGCACGACTTAGAGGCATAACCGCATTGTGGTTTTGTCGCAAGAAGGGTCATCTTCACACAATCCCATGTAATGAACAAGAATGGGATAACGAGAGTTGGCTTACAATCGCCACTTCACACAATACATAAATATAATTCATACATCATCCAAAATACACACATAGACCGACTACGGTCAAAACCAAATGAAAATAAGATAACCCCAAATGCTAGATCCCCGATCGTCCCAACTGGGCTCCACTACTGATCATCAGGAAAAGACACATAGTAACGACCACGTTCCTCATCGAACTCCCACTTGAGGTCGATTGCGTCATCTGCACTGGCATCGTCAGCACCTGCAACTGTTTTGGTAGAATCTGTGAGTCACGAGGACTCAGCAATCTCACACCCGCGAGATCAAGACTATTTAAGCTTATAGGAAAGGATGGTGTAATGAGGTGGAGCTGCAGCAGGCACTAAGCATATATGGTGGCTAACATACGCAAAAGAGAGCGAGAAGAGAAGCAATGGAACGGTCGTCATCTAGTAATGACCAGGAAGTGATCCTGAACTCCTACTTACGTCATTCAAAACTCAAACCGTGTTCACTTCCCGGACTCCGCCGCGAAGAGACCATCATGGCTACACACGCGGTTGATGTATTTTAATTAAGTCAAGTGACAAGTTCTCTACAACCGGACATTAATAAATTCCCATCTGCCTCATAACCGCGGGCACGGCTTTCGAAAGATAATACCCTGCAGGGGTGTCCCAACTTAGCCCATTATAAGCTCTCACGGTCAACGAAGGATAAACCTTCTCCCGGAAAGACCCGATTAGTCTCGGAATCCCGGTTTACAAGACATTTCGACAATGGTAAACAAGACCAGCAAAGCCACCCGAATGTGCCAACAAATCACGATAGGAGCTGCACATATCTCGTTCTCAGGGCACACCGGATGAGCAGTCCGTACAACTAAAACCAATCCTCGAGTTTCCCCAAGGTGGCGCTGCAAAGGGCTCTAGTTTGGACCAGCACTCAGAGGAACACTGGCCCCGGGGTTTAAATAAATATGACCCTCGGGCTCGCGAAAACCCGGGGGAAAAGGCTTAGGTGGCAAATGGTAAAACCATGGTTGGGCCTTGCTGGAGGAGTTTTATTCAAGGCGAACTGTCAAGGGGGTCCCATAAATCAACCAACCGCGTAAGGAACGCAAACTCAAGGAACATAATCCCGGTATGAGGGAAACTAGGGTGGCAAGAGTGGAACAAAACACCAGGCATAAGGCCGAGCCCTCCTCCCTTTACCATAATATATAGATGCATTAATATAATAAGAGATATTGTGATATCCCAACATATCCATGTTCCAACATGGAACCAACTTCAACTTCACCTGCAACTAGCAACGCTATAAGAAGGGCTGAGCAAAAGCGGTAACTTAGCCAAAGAACGGTTTGCTAGGAAAGGATGGTTAGAGGCTGTCATGGCAATATGGGAGGCATGAAATAGCAAGTGATAGGTAGCACAACATGGCAATAGAGCGAACAACTAGCAAAGCAAAGATAGAAGTGATTTCGAGGGTATGGTCATCTTGCCTGCACGGTTCTCAGAGTTATCGAAAGCTTGATCCTCATAAGCGTACTCAACAGGTTCCTCGTTCACGAACTCGTCTCCCGGCTCTACCCAAGACAAGAACACAAGCAATGGAACCACAATCAATCACGGGAAATGCACAAGCAACATGATGCAAAACATGTATGATATGTGAGATATGATATGCGATGCATATGCGTGCTCCGGATGGAAAATGATGAACAAGGAAGTAACTTGGCAAACCAAGCATGCCACTGGAAATATGAGATGATTTCGGTCGAAATCGATATAAAGATCACCGGAAACGGATGCACGGTTTGCAAATGGCAAGCAAAACAAGAATGACACGAATCTGCGATTAACAACGTGATAGCACTTAGAATGCAACATGTAACAATGCTACAACACTCCAACGTAGCAAAAAAACATATGGCAGTAATATAAAGGAGATGCTTGACAAAAGATGAACACTGAGCTACGGCGAGATCACAACATAACAGGTTCAAACAAGCATGGCAAAAGTGCAAAAGATAACAGGTTTACAGACTTAGTGAAAATTACTGGACATGCCTGGAACAGCATCAGGTAGCAGTGTTTAGAGCACGAAATCAACATGCTGCAGCAACTTAACATAGTAAAATAAGGCATGGAAGTAATCTACTAAATGCATATGACAAAAGTCCCTTAATGACCATAAGCCAAAAAGGACCAGAAGATATGATGGCAACCATGTAAACATAGCAAGTTTCGTTAATAGGTTTCACGCTTGGCAGAAAACAGAGCATGGCAGAAACAATAATATGAAGGCATCTTGGTGAGCTTGATGCACTCACCACCAAGCAATGGATGACAAAACAAGCATACATACAGCAAGATGTCAAGTTTATGAAGCTATCAATGGCAAGAGCAAGTACATAGCATGTATGAAACAACTACAACAAGCTTGGCAAAATTGAATATCATGCTAAGAATCTGCCAGGAATATTTTATAGCGAAAGTAGAGCA
The DNA here is from genome assembly GCF_002575655.3 of Aegilops tauschii subsp. strangulata. NCBI lineage: Eukaryota > Viridiplantae > Streptophyta > Magnoliopsida > Poales > Poaceae > Aegilops > Aegilops tauschii. Next base: position 396,423,018 of record NC_053035.3, read on the forward strand.
AGATTGAGTCTTGCTATGGCACTCCATAATTTCAAACAAGGGTATTAATGGATCAACTACAACAATGTCTACAAAACATCCTTACTGAACATCTCCAAAATAAGCATGGATCTCTATGTAGCATCTAGTTTACATGGCAACAAAATAACAGCAGTCACGCACTTGGTAAAATCACCGTCCCTGAAATCAGAAACATTCCGGAGCCTAGTTTGCATGCTTGTGCTAGTCACCACAGAGATCACAAAAATACATGGCAATCACCTCTGTAAAGATGGCATGGCATACATCAAAACACATGTAGAGCTCATACTCATAAGATGCACAGATTAAATGCAACAAAAATAACAAATCCTCAAGTTCTGATAAGTAACAGCAGATAACAACAACTAGCACTCTTGCACCAGAGATTTGGGCATCAAGATGGACTCAAATGAACATGGTGCAATGGAGCAAAAATGAAGAGCATCACGAGACTAACATTTCAATATATTACACGCGCGAAACGGAGCTATATGCAGAGAGTTATGATGCGATGAACAGGTGCATGTACTGTAAAAATATTAGGACTTGAGAGGATTTGAGGGAGAGAGGTCAACCACTGGCGGCGGATCTGGATCGGGTCGCCAGAGTGGAGGACGGGGACGCCGGCGACGGGACGGAGAGGAGGGCCGACGGGGAGGCGGCGACCGGCGACGGGAGGAGGAGGCGGCGCTGGGCGGCGAGGAGGAGCGGGGCGCCGCTGGGACGCGCCGAGGCGGCGGCGGCGAGGCGACGGGGCGGCGGGGGAGGCGCACGGGCGCGGAGGCGCGTGGGCTCGGGGGCCAGCCACGGGCCCGCCGGCCGGCGGCGCGCGCGGCTGTGGGGCGCCACGTGGCATGCTCTGACTGGCTGCGGGCGGCGGCGGGATCCGTCCGGCGGCGGCCGGACGTGCCCGGTGGCGACGGGAGGAGTTTCCTAGGGTTTCATCTGTGATTTGGACGGGGGAGGCACATATTTATAGGTAGAGGGAGCTAGGAGACTCCAAATGGAGTGCGGTTTTCGCCCACACGATCGTGATCGAACGACCTAGAGCATGGAGGTGAGTTTGCTGGGTTTTGGGCTGGTTAGAGGGGGTTTTGCTGCAGCACACAAAAGGACTTTGCGGCTACCCGGTTAACCGTTGGAGCACCAAACGACCTCCAAATGGAACAAAACTTGACCGGTGGTCTACCGGTGGTATACGAAGGCCACTTGACAAGCTTCGGTCCATTCCGAGAACGTTCAACACCCGCTCACGAAAAGAAACGAAAAGGGGTGCGCCGGAGGAGGTGGGAGTGCCGGATTGCAAAACGGACAACAGGGAAAATGCTCGGATGCAAGAGACGAACACGTATGCAAATGCAATGCACATGATGACATGATATGAGATGCATGACATGAACAAAATGCAAAACGAAAAACAAAACCCGACCACGAAGGGAATATCATAACACATAGCCGAAAATGGTAAGAGTTGGAGTTACAAATATGGAAAGTTACATCCGGGGTGTTACCCGGCCCAGCTAAAAGCCCACGAGATTTTGCGGACCATAATGGGCTGGCCCAGCTAAAGGCCCATAAGATTTTGCGGGCCATAATGGGCCGGCCCAGGTAAAGGCCCACAAGATTTTTGCGGGCCATAATGGGCCGGCCCAGGTGAAGGCCCACAAGATTTTTGGGGACCATAATGGGCCGGCCTAGCTAAAGGCCCATGAGATTTCGCCGACATTAATGGGCCGGCCCAGCTATAGGCCCACAAGATTTTGAGGACCCTAGTAGGCCGGCCCATTAACTGGCTGCCATGTTTTGGGCCAAATGCCGACCCATATTTGATCCGGTCCATTAATGGCTTGCAACGTTCCGGGCCTAACAATGGCCCATATGATATCCGGCCCGTTAAAAGCCTACCATGTTCTGGGCCAAATTACGGCCCAGATCAGGTCCGGCCCTTTAAGAGGCTTTGGGCTAAATTATGGCCCATATCAGATTCGGCCCGTCAACTGGACCCTATGCTTTTGGGCCCACTTGCTGAAGGCCCAATTAGCAATTCGGCATGATATTAGTTTCGGCCTGTTAAGGGCCCGTTTAACATTTCGGCCCTATATTAATTTCGGCCTGTTAAAAGACCGTCATATAGTTGGGCCTAACTACGGCCCGGTTTGCATCCGGCCTGCTCGCAGCCGATAATCTGATTGGGCCAAACAAGGATCGAGACAATTTTGGCATGTTAAAAGCCTGTGATTTTATTGGCACAATCATGGGCCGGGGTCCATTTCGGGCTGCTGCCGGCCCGTGAGCTATTCAGCACGTTTCAGGCCCAACCTACTTCTCAACCTCCTTAAAGCCCATTGAGTTTTCTTGCGAAAAGAGGGCCGACGGTTTACTCGGCCTATTAAAGGCCCGAATCTACTAGTGGGCCGGTTTACATTTAGGCCTTTTAACGGACCAAGATGACGGGGCCCATGATGTGGAGCATACATCGTGATTGCATGACGGCCCGATTATGTACCGTAATTTTACGGTTTGGCTGGTTTACTGCGAAGACAGGATATATATACAGTAAAATAACTACAGCATCGTGAATAAGAAAAAACCTAGACTATACAATAAAGAAATTACGGCATATTACATCCACTGGGCATCAAAGTTCGCCACTATGATAATAAAGCACAAGCAGACAACAAATTACATACACTAGGCATCAAAGATTGCCACCAGTGCAAATAAACACGCCGACAAAATAATATACAAAATCGACAACACTTCAATAGAGTTCAAGAAAGGTTAGCCCTGCCGGGGAGCTGCAGCGCAAGCAACTGAGCAAGCTGATGAGACTGTGCTTGTTTAACACTTATATCCTCCTCACTCTGAAAGATAAACAAGCAGACAGATGACAGGTTTTGCACATAAAAGTATCAGTGCTGACAATTTATCACATTTCTTACCGATGAATAAAGTGACACAGTTTAAAATTGCATTAACACAATATGGTATTGTTCAGGTCAAGACATGGCAGGAAATGACATTGTGAAGGAGTTGGCAGCTTCACGACACCACTCGATTACAGATCAAGAACTCATAAGTATCAACGGTTAGTGTGCTATCAATTTATCCCATTTCAGATTGGCAAATAAAGAGATGGTTTAAATAATAGTAGAATGATATGACATTGTTCATAGTTAAGACATTGCAGAATATGACATTGTGCTGTAGTGGGTAGGTTCACCACACCACTAGATTACGGATCAAGAACAGAAGCATACATGCCTTGCAAAAGAAGATCACTTGCTCTGTATAGTTTAATTTACATGGTATGAAGAAGGAACTTGGTTGTACAACTGAAAACTTAAATTGAGAAGGACAAACTTTTATTTATGAACTACATAATAAACTTTAAACATGCAATTTGATGCGAACACCAAAAATAAACAACTATTGCAGTAATGCCTAACCAAATATACACAACAAAGTTTGAAGGCTTGAGAAGGAGAAATTTACATTATTGGTGAAGACAGGCTCTATAAAGCCCTTGTCCATGCTGATGGGGGGGGGGGGCAATTCAAGAAGTTTACCACAGAATCTTCTTCATAAGCATTGCCTTTATTCTACATTTTGTTAAGAGTAAATATAGATGTGATAATATAAGAAAAAATGGAGAATATTTAAGATAAGATGAAGAGTGATGCTACATAACCATGTAGCTATAAATGTAAGTACAACGATACAGGCTAAAGGTACAGCCAAGAGCAATGCATAGCTAAACTTCTTCAGTACCATCGGTGTTATCCAACCTTATGGTAAGAGTAAATATAGATCTGATGTGTAGAAAATGGAGGGCAAAGGAAAATAAGCTGCAGAGTGATGGTACATGAACAACTACCTGCCATATAAGTACACTGATAAAGGACATCAAGTACTTACAAGAACAATGCAGAGCTAAAAAATTTCATTGACATTGGATATATTCTACACTAATGTAACCATTTATACAGATCAGATAATTTGGAGCGAACAATTGATAAGCAAGCTATCATGCATATTACTGTCACATAATGAACCAGGTATGTATGCAAGTACAGTGATACAAGACAACAGGTACTAACAAGAGCAAAGCAGCGGACATCATATTTGCAATATCCTGTCGTTCTTTTCAAACAGGAATTCTTCTTCGAGCAGATTTCCTGCAAAAAAGATCCGTAAGGCACACGCGGAAAAGTAGAAGTTCAAATTGTCATGTGATTTCATAGACAGTACCTCATCCTGGGAATGAGGCCAGTGCATAATAAGGTTTTTCCATTCAATGTCTTCTAAATTTAGCACAGGAGGCTTCACCGGAAATTTGTTTATAGACTTGCCATCAAAGTGTGATTTCCTCAGGTAACACTGATACTGCTGCAATGCTTCCTTGAAAAGCACAAGCAAGCTTTGCTCGTCATGACTATCCAGATTGACCCTCGCCCACTTACAACAATGTAATGTAAATCATTGATGTGTTCAATAAGCAGAAAACAGGAAAATAATAACCATGAATAATAGCACTTACACGTAAGTTGGACAGGAAGATGTGAAAATGGTGTTTGTCTTCACTATAATCTTCCCATGATGGGAATATATGCACGCAGTCCCTAACAACATTGAAAGCATTGTCTTTTAAATTGGTAATAACTGGAATGGGGTTCCAATCTGCAGGAATTGGCCGTCTCTGCAGTTGGGATAGGTCTTCGGCCGGTGGACTTGCTGTACTTTTTGCTGGAGTGAGATTTTTCTGTGGTACGGCTGGTGCTATGGCAACTGAAATCGGTATACCTTTTGCTGGAGTGCTGGTCCTATGTGGTGGGGCTAGTGGTGTGGCCAGTGAAGTATGGGTACAGTCTGCTGGAGTCGGTCCTACGGTTTGTGTCACTGGTTGTACAACCAATATAAGTGGGGTGCTGTCTGATTTCTCCGGCACCACCACGTTTTTCAAGGACTTTGCTGGTGCTCCTTCAGGTTCGGCAATCACCCTCTTCCTTTTTGATGTCTGATGCAAAAGAACAACATTTGAGTGGAAAAACATGGTATGATGACAGATGGAATATGTATTGATAATGGATGGACATGGCATCTCGACATATATGATGAGCAAACTAAGCAGATGGCGGTGCAACAAAGTAGAAGAAATGCAAGACAACATATGCAAGATACGCGCAATCAATAAAACCTTGCCAAATTAGAACATGCACCTTGATGGGTGAACAGGACAGGCCATCTGCCTTTGACTCCTCGAGGTTAGAATAGTCATTAGGATCATATTCTGAACAAGAATCAACAGGTGGGGAGCGTATGAGTTTCATTGCATCCAGAATGGCACTCAATGCCTTGGTGCCAATTTTGTAAGTCACTGCGGTGTTTAGGTTCAAGAGTGGACTGCTGCTAGTGCGACACAAAGCAGCTACACAGATCATAGTGTAGATATAACGGGAAAACCGTAAGCATCAGAGTAAAATCAGCAAAGTGGAACTTGCTGGAATATATGTGCTAGTATTGCCGGTACGGCTAGAAAGGCTTCAGATACCAGCTCTCTTCAACTGAAGGTGCGGTACTGTTAATATCAGTGTAACTGTCAAAGGCGACACAGCTCCCCGCATTTCCTTGCTATTCTTATATGATTCAAGTGGGCAGGCCACTACAAATCCTATTCCCATGTTTACAAAATCCTACGAATCAAAGAGGCCCGAAGAGTTCAAAGTGTCCATCACAACCGACCGTATAGACCTCTACACTGCAAATGTCCCTACTCATCTTCACTACAAGGAACATACTGTACTACTATCATACTCCCTCCGTTCCAAAATATAAGTCTTGGTAGAGATTTCCACTATGGATCACATACAGATGTATCCAGACACATTTTAGAGTGTAGATTCACTCATTTTGCTCCATATGTAGTCCATGGTGGAATCTATACAAAGACTTGTATTTAGGAACGGAGAGAGTACTTATTAAAGAAGAAGGGAAGAGGAACATGCTAAAGAAGAGCAAGCAGATTTTGGATAATAAAATGTTCGTTGCGCAGTGCCCACACATGATGAACCAGAGCGCATTAAGAAAGCAACTCCCTGCTGTCTCTCTATATGTGGTGCACGTGCTTTTTCGAATGTAAAGTAGGAACATTTGCTGACCAATTAAATGTTATTTGTTTTAGTAATATCAGCATCATATCAGATTCGTACTTGAGCAACAAGTTTGGAATTATGAGTGGCACGTTGTTTAGCTTGATGGATTCAGGAGCAGTGCTAAGCAGGTACGATGATGGTACTGAATATAAAGGCATGTCTGCATGCATGTCGCGTGACTTTTGTCATTTGGGTCAGTCGACCATTTCAAGCGGTTGGATGAAGATCCTACGTCTCCTAACCCTTCTTCTTCCTCGTCTCTGATTCTTCCCATACAGAACACCGCACGGGCCGCCGGCCGGACCACTGGCCCCCACCGCTTGTGTTCCTCCGCCACCCCCACCCCTACCCCCGCCCCCACCCGCGTCAAGTTTTCTTCGTTGGGCGAGGCCCCACCACCGCCCCCCACAACCACCGTCCCCACCCGAGCCCCTTCGTTCGCACCGGCGAAATCCGGCGAGCTCTAAAAAAATCGACTGACCCAATTTTGAAAGTTAGTCTACTGTGATTTAACTAGTGTGGAATATAAAAGGGGAAAACCATAAGCATTGGGAGTATAGTGTTGAGCGTGCCATGGCGGATCTGAAGGTGCAAACCGGACAAAGGCAACTTCGCAACCAATGTTTGCTTTCAACTAGCAAGTAAGTGATGGACAAGATATCAGAGTAAAGCAGTGGCGATCTTTTTTCTTGCTGCGATAAATAAGTTGAGCAGATACGAAAGAGTACCGCCTCTAGTGCCGCGCCATGTATGCATCTTCTGAGAATTTGACGGTGCTGCAGTAGCGATGGCTGTCGGCGGCGTGGAAGCAGATCTAGGAGGGTAGACGGTGGCGGCGGGGCACGGTGGACGAGACGGTCATAGGAGCGGCGCCGGCAAGGTGGACGATGGCGGGGATGAAGCGAGAGGACGGGATGCAAGGATCCCGGTCCAAAGCCGTGGATAAGAGAGGTCGATATCTTGTAATGGGCGGCAGCGTCGGGGTATCAGCTCCGGCATGGTGGAGGAGGACGGCGGTGGACGGTGTGGCGGACGGAGGAGGCTGGGGTGGAGAGGGTGTTTTGGCGCCCACGGAGTACGAACGGGGAAATGGAGGTAGAGAGGAAGGGGGAACCATATCTTCAGGGCGCGCTTGTCTCAAATGCGAGGAAATTTACAAACTTAGCCCTCGTTTCAAATTTCCTACATCACAGCAATATTAGTCGGTTGGGGATAGGACGGTAATCTCGCATACACCAAATATTTGCCGACGAGAGTTTGTTTTTGGCGCCCACCATGTATGAATCGGGGAGGGAGTCGATTTCGGCCGAGGACACACTGTGTTTTGGCGCCCACCGTGTATGAATCCGGGTGAGAGGCGGTTATGTCACTTTTGAGTGAAATTACAAACCTACCCCTATCGAAACCTATAGAAATCGAGCAGATAGGCTTTGCGTGGCAGGGATAGGCAGTAGTAATTTCCATCTCGCAGATTTTGGTTTCGGGCGGTTACTGCGACTTTCCCCGCTTCGTTCAAATTTTGCAGAGTGCATGTTTACCGTGCCAACTCAATTCGAATCCTGTTTGTATTCTATTTTTTTCGGGCGGGATCCATTTTCGATTGGAATAAAATTCTATATACATCATTTTTTTATATATACTTTCAAAAGCACAACAAAGAATTCTGCTCCTTTATATGTATAATATGATTTACAAATACAATGATCTCAAAATCATAAGGTTGAATTCAAAAAATTAAACCAAATTATGTTCTACTAAAATGTATGGATCAGTAATATCTACATATTAAATAACATAGATGCACGTGAATTCATATGAGTATGCATGTTTGATAGATCAATTTTGGTTCGAGTATGGATTACATGTATCATCATCTCGAATTCAAATATTTGAATCCCATTTATTTTCACTCCTTTCATGCCCATCTCTCTCGCATGCATGCTCCTTCATGTAGCTATCACTCTCTTTTCTCCAGCTCACCCGCACGCTCACTTCATGTTTCTCCTATCCTCGCAAACATGGTCTCTCGACATCTCCCTTGAGAAGTGTCACACTCTCCCTATCATTATACATTACACGGTTTTCATTATCTCTCACGTCTCTACCGTTCTCTCGTATCACTAGGTACCTAAGCTTTCTTTTTCACCGCCACACACACAGTCTCCACTCGTCTTTCACTTTGTCTCTCTCTCTCTAAGGGATTCTCTCACACACCCTATATGTCTCTAGATATGAATCATACCACTAAAATTACTCTCTCTCTCTCTCTCCTGTAGACACAACAGTTGTGGCGGTCTCCTAAAGACACATCCGTGACATTTTGGGCCGAACGAATTTTTTTCCTGTCATACTTATGACACTTCTATGACGATAATTCTGACAAAACCCGGTATCATCATTGATGTGGTGGGCTCCTACTTCTATGACAAAAAATCATGACAGAAAATGGGATTTTCATCCTGGGCGGGCCGGAGACGCAGCTACATGACATTCTTTGGGCCGTCCATGACGGAAAAAGCCGTGGTAGAAGCGAGGGTGAAGAAAATTTCGGGGTGTTCCCTGTTACGGTGGGTGGTCGGGGCCGAGAGATGCGCGTTTCTCTCATATACGCATGCGCGTGGGTGCGAGGCGTTGGGCTCTAACTGAACCCGAGCGATTGCACTGCAGGCTACGCGTTACTGAACCCGAGCGATCGATCGATGGCTGTTAACTGAACCCGATCGAGCAATTCCTTCGCTACTGCTGCTAACTGAAGCCGATCGATGCTGCCTATGGATGGACAGTGAGCGTTGCTGGGGGGGGTTTGGATGAACAGTTCCCGGTGGGGGTGGATGAACAGGACCCCGTGGAGTTGCCTCTGGATGAACAGGACCCCGATCGATCGAGCCGGTTGGGGCTGGATGAACAGGACCCCGTGGAGGGCTGGATGAACATTAGACGGTGGAGGGGTGGATGAACAGTAGCCCGTGGAGGGGTAGTTGAATAGGAGCCCGTGGAGAGGGCTGGTTGAATAGTACAAGGTGGAGTAGCGCGCGGTGGATTCTGGTTGAACAGGAGCCCGTGGATGAACAGTCGTAGGTGGAGGCTGGAGGAGGTCGACGGTGGATGAACAGTAGCCCGTGGAGGCTGGAGGGGGTCGACGGTGGAGATGAACAGTATCCCGTGGAGTCCCGTTTTGCGGTACGCCACACCCCTCCCGATGAACAGGACCCCTGTTTCGACCGTAGCGCTCCAACACAAGTCCGTTTCCTCCGTTTTGCGGTACGCCACACCCCTCCCGATCAATAGGACCCTGGTTTCAACCGTAGGAGGTCCGTTTCCTCCGTTTTGCGGTATGCCAGACCCCTCCCGATGAACAGGATCCCGTTTCGAACGTGGCCGGTCGAACACAAGGCCGTTTCCTCCGTTCTGCGGTACGCCGGGCCTCGTTTCCATCGGCTGTTCCGTCCAAGCCGATTGGCTCCCACGCGTTCCGTTGCCTCCCGATGAACATGACGCATTCCGTTGCCTTCCCATGAACACGGCGACGACGCAGTTTCTCCGTTCCGACCCAGCCATGTACACGAGCCCTGGCCGTACGTACGCGCGAGTAGGCGTTCGAGACCCCGCCCGTATGTACGTACGTGGATGTATTTACTTTCTTCAACCCTGGCCGCTGTACATACGTGTACATGCTACGTGCGCACCTCTACTACGACACGTGCGCGCCTCTACATCGACCAGTATGTACGTACACGTTCGCGACCAGAATGACAATGCTACGTACACTTCGACCAGGTGGGTCCCGACTGTCAGGCACTTCCTTGCGTGCGAAGATGTAGCTGGTGGGTCCCAGCATTCAGGGGGCGAATCGTTTTTTTGGCCCAGACGCACTTCCTTGCGTGCGAAGATGTCGCTGGTAGGTCCCAGCAGTCAGGGGAAACGTTTTTTTCGCCAAATACGGTTACCCGTCTGGTGGTTCCCTGCTGTCAGGTGGAGGAATCATTATTTTCCGCGTAATAAGGAGGCACTTCCTTGCTGCGGCCGTGGACCCAGCTGTCAGCCTCTCCACGTACAGTCCACGTCCGATGGAAGCCGTTCCTTGACCACGTTGACCATGCCGCGCCGAGAGCACCAGGGCGGTGGACGACGATGAGGCCTAGGAAGGGGACGACGCGGAGCCGGGGAAGACGCGGCAGTGGATGCCCACGCATAGAGGAGTATGAGGGTTCACTGGTTCGATGTGGTGTGAGGCTGCCGTCGCCGCAGAATAACAGGGGGTGTGGGTGAGTAGACCCTTTACCAAATATATAGATGCATTAATAATATAAGAGATATTGTGATATCCCAACATAAACATAATCCAACATGGAGCAATCTTCATCTTCACCTGCAGCTAGCAACGCTATAAGAGGGGCTGAGCAAAGCGGTAACATAGCCAAACAACGGTTTGCTAGGAAGGGTGACAAAGGTTAGAGGTTCATGGCAATATGGGAGGCTTGAGGAACAAGTGAATAGGTAGCGCAGCAAAGCGATAGAACGAAGCAACTAGCATAGCAATGATAGTAATGAGATCCAAGGTGACGGTCATCTTGCCTCAAATCCCGCTAGGAAGAAGAACGAATCCACGAAGAAGAAGATGAAGCCACGAAGACGAACGAATCCTCACGATCGCAACGACACGGGAACTATCGAGAAGAAGCACACAACAAGGTAAACACACCACACATGAACAAGGCATGATGCTCAACCAAGAATGATGCATGACGAGGCTATATGAAGCTACTCATGACAAGAGATGATGCATACAAGAACAACACATCAAAACAAGTTTAAATGAGGCCGGAAACAACATATAACAATTCCGGTAAGTCCTCATATGCAAATTTCGAAATTGGTCCAGAACTGAATAAACCTTATATTCAAGTTGCTAAAGAGCAAGTTAAAGAGCACCATGATGATCTACACGAAATTCTAGTCAAGTTACATATAAAGTTCATTAGATTCGGAGCTACAGCCTAGAAGATATGAGCAACACAAGATAAACATGGCATTGATGCAAAATGCATACAACCATCAAGCAAACACCTCAAAACAAGGATGCAACATGATAATATGAGACTACATGCAAAACTAAGCAAGTTTCATATAGAGCATGCTCAAAACGGAGCAACAGTGCAACACATACACTCCAAACAAGACATAGCAACAATCTGTCCAAAACAGCAACTAGGCATAATGCAAGCATCAAAACAATATGCTACAGCAACTCAACATGAAAACAAAAGGAATGGACATGATGTACAGGTAAATCACAACAATACATGAACACTGAGCTGTCTCCAGAAATCACTAGAACATGCTCAAAAGGACATGGCAAGATTGCAAATAATAACAGGTTCACAGACTTGGTGAAATTACTGGACATGGCAGAAATAACATCAGGTAGCAATGTTCAGAGCATGAAATCAACATGCTACAGGAACTTAACATGGCAAAACAAGGCATGGCAAGAATCTACGCAAAGCATATAACAAAAGTCCCTTACTGACCATAAGCCAAAAAGGACCAGAAGATATGATGGCAAGCATGTAAACATAGCAAGTTTCGTTATCAGGTTCCAGACTTAGCAGAAAACAGAGCATGGCAGAAACTATAATATGTAGGCCTCTTTGTGAGCTTGATGCACTCACTACAGAGCAATTCATGATAAACCAAGCATACCTACAGTAAGATGGCATGTTTATGAAGCTATCCATGGCAAGAACAATAGCATATCATGTATGGATCAACTACAATAAGCTTGGCAAAAATGAATATCATGTTAAGAATCTGCCAGAAATATTTTATAGCAAAAATAGAGCAAGATTGAGACATGCTATGGCACTCCATAATTGCAAACAAGGGCAGGAATGGATCAATTATAACAATAGCTACAAAACATCCTTACTGAAAATCTCCAAAATATGCATGGATCTCATTGTAGCATCAAGTTTACATGGCAACAAAATTACAGCAGACAAGGACTTTGCAATCACTAAGTCTCTGAAATCAGAAACATTACGGGACCTACTTTGCATGCTTGTGATAGTCACCACAGAGATCAAAAAATACATGGACTACACCACTGGAAAGATGGCATGGCATACTTCAAAACACATGTAGAGCTCATGCTGAAAAGATGCACATATTAAATGATACAAAAATGACAAATCTCCAAGTTCTGTCAAGAACCAGAGAATAACAGCAACTAGCCCTCTTCCAACAGAGATTTGGACATCAAGATGACCTCTAATGAACATGGTGCAATTGAACAAAATGAAGAGCATCACGAGACGAACAATTTGACATATCATACATGCACAATGGATCTACGAGCAGAAAGTTACGCTAGGTCAAACTAGCACACATAATATGCAGATCTGGGGACTTGGCAGAAAAACGACCTCGAGGGGGGGGGGGGCGAGGTCAACGCGGGGTTCGATCGGATCTGGCGCGCGAGGTCCGAGGCGGGGCCGAGGGAGGTCGCCGGCGGCGAGGGTGGCGGCGACGGGCGACGGACGGCGCGGGTTGGGGAGGATCCGGCGGGGGCGAGCCAGCGGCGGCCGGCGCACGGTGACAGGGCGGCGACCGGAGCGGGGCGGACGGCGGCGGGGCGCGGCGAGTCGGCGGGGCGGCGCCGACGGCGCAGACGGCGGCGAAAACCGGCGGGGAGGCGCGGGACCTCTCGGGCGCGGGCGGGGCGAGCGCCTCGGGGCGGCGGCGGCTCGGGCCCGCGCGGAACGGAGGCCGGCGGAGGAGGCGGGGCCCGGGGCGACCGGCGGCGGGGTCGAGGCGGCCGGCGAGCGGCGGCCCCCGGAGACGCCGGCGAGCGGGGACGCGGCGAGGCGGACGGGCGGCCGCGCGGGCCTGGGCCCGGCGGGCCGCGGCGGCGGGGACGGCGGCGCGCCACGTGGCGAGCGGCCACTGGCTGCGGGCGGCGGCGCTGCTCTGTCCGGAGGAGGGACGGACATGTCCGGCGCGGTGAGGGAGGAAAAATTAGGGTTTCGCCTGCGATTTTTCGGGGAAGAGGGCAAATATATAGGCAGAGGGAGCTAGGAGAGTCCAAATGAGGTGCGGTTTTCGCCCACGCGATCGTGATCGAACGACCGAGAGCATGGCGGAGACTTAGAGGTGTTTTGGGGCTGTTTGAAGGGGATTTTTGCTGCAACACCCAAAAGGACTTTGCGGATGCCCGGTTAACCGTTCGAGTACCAAACGACCTCCAAATGGAACGAAACTTGACCGGTGGTCTACCGGTGCTATACCAAGGCCACTTGACAAGACTCGGTCCATTCCGAGAACGTTCGACACCCGCACACGAAAAGAAACAAGAGGGGGCGCCGGGGAACATAGGAGTACCGGATTGCAAAACGGACAACGGGGAAAATGCTCGGATGCATGAGACGAACACGTATGCAAATGCGATGCACATGATGACATGATATGAAATGCAGATGATGACATGGCAAATTGCAACACGCAAGCAAATGACATGGCAACGACAGCGAATAACTGGCAGACACCTGGCGCATCGGATCCGGGGCGTTACAAGAGGGATGGCCTGGCCAGCGGTGGGAGTAGTAGGGGCGGTGAGGCCTCCGCGGCATCGCAACCGGCCACGGGAGGCAGGAGCACGAGGCACGACCGGCGCTGCTTTGGGCGGCTGGAGCAAGAAGACCAGAGGTTGAAGAAGCACTACGACCGTTAGATGGACATCGTACGGTCACTGGAGCTATTGTGGTCATATTGACTAAGTTGACAAAGCCCTCCATCCCCGTCAACTTAGTTGGCCCACAAGTCAGCCTCCCACTATTGTGGGTCCCAGCTAGCAGGGGGTATTCATTTTTTGTGCGTAATACGGATACGCTTCCTTGCGTGCGAAGATATAGCTGGTGGGTCCGACCTGTCAGCGGTGGGAACAATTTTCGCAAAATACAGAGGCCCTTCCGGTGGGTCCCAGCTGTCAGGTGGAGGAATCATTATTTTGCGCGTAATAAGGAGGCATTTCCTTGCGTGCGGACATGGACCCAGCTGTCAGCCTCTCCACGCACAATCTACTTCCGATGGTGTCGTTCATTGACCACTCCGCGCCGAGCGCATCCAAGGTGGTGGACGACGGCGAGGCCCTGGACAGCAACGAGCCGGAGATGGGAAGACGCGGGAGTAGAGTCGCAGACGGAGAGGTGTACGAGGGTTAACTGGTTCTAGTGCCGTGTGGTTCGGCAGTCGGTGGAGAAGAACAGGAGGCGTGGAGGTGTGGAGGGATGGCCTGGCCAATGGTGGAGTAGCGCTTCACAGCGAAGCGTGCTAAGCAGAGCTGCTAGCAGCAGGAGGCGGGAGCTGGTGGTCCTGGCGGCGCTGGAGGAAGAAGACGAGAGATTGAAGATGGATGCCGGTCGTTGAATGTAAATCCAACAGCTAACGATGTCAGAATCATTTGTTGACTAAGTTGACAACGACTTGCACTGGCTTCGACCTATTGGCCCACATTTCAGCCTCCAAAAATGTGGCACATATTCAACCCATTTTTTTTCCAGAATTTACAGTCTTTTTTGCGGGGTAGAATTTACAGTCCATTTGATCTTTTTTTTTGAATTACAGTCCATTAGCTGGGCTGGGTGGACAAATAATGTAGCGTCCATGCGGCCCATTTATGTTTTCCTAAAAAATTAGAGGCCATTTGCACTTACTCGAAATACACGATTTTGCTGGGCTTATTCTAATTATAATGTTGGGATGGGCGCAGCAATGTTATCAAAAAATAAACAGGGGCTGAGCATTTTGTTATATATATATATTTAAATAATAAGTGATTTATTATTACATTGGTCCTTAAATCTTACCAAGCTTTTGTACACAATCACCAGGATTTTCGTTGCCAAAAAAAATCCAGGATTTTATTGTTAAGAAATTATTTTATAAGTTAATAAGATGTGGGATATTGTTTTCTTACATATGTAAGTATCTGTTGAATATATGATGACAATAACAATAATATATTATAACATATAAAATAATTTAAATATATATATAATATAGTTAGAAGGGAAACATAAGTTGGACCAGGCGTTCATATTCTTATATAGAAAAATAGAACATACCTCTGCGTTTTCTTCAAAAAAAAATACATAAATTGGGCTGCCGATGTTTCAGGAAAAATAAAACCTCGGATGGGAGGTCCATAGGCCGGTCGATACATGACGGCCCTCAAGAAAATACAAACAGGCATGTTAAAAAAGAAAGCCTAGATGGGGCAGCCCAAAACCCAGCTGATACTTGCTGCCCCAGTGATAATAAATGATACCTGCCAGCTCCCCGGCTTCGTTGTGAATTTATCTCCTATAGTAACTACGTTGAAGCACCTAAAAAATGAAACTATGTTGACAAACCCGTGGGCTCCAACGTCAGTATAGCATTAGGAGGAAGTATTTTTTCGTTGAGGCACTTGCTTGTGTAAGGCCATAGACCTGGTGGGTCCCGACTGTCCGCCTCTCCACGTACATTCCTCTCCAGATTCCTCTCGTTAGCATGTTCACAACGGCAGACAGCGGCATCGCGGCGAGCGCACAAAGGCGCATGAGGAGATCCGACCACCTGAGGAAGTGCCTTATTAGTAACGAAACAACTGAACTAGCCTAGTGGCCGAGTGACACTACCCGACAGTTGTTCCGCCCGGGTTCGATTCCACGTGTGTAGAGAAAATATCTCCAAATTTTTTGCCTCTGCCTTTATTGACATGTGGGTCCCAATTGTCATCTATGCACACCACGTCCAACACTTGCCAAAACTTCATCCCTCGTTTTCTCTGTTTTTCGCACACTCGACATTGTGTGGGCATCTTGAAAATAGCATATCTTTTTGACTGTGCATCATATGAAGATGTGCTATGCATGAATGTTGATCAGCATGATGTTAACTGACTGGTAGTTCCGTTTTTGACCATGAATAAAACTTCCAGCATGATGTTAACATTGTTTAAAAAGGCCGTGTTAATATAAATGCTCTGCATCTGAAAGTTGCAGTTTCTTATCTGAAACTGAACTTGAAGTTTCTTATCTGAAACTGAAACTTGCAGTTTCTTCTCTAAGAATCACATTGTCTGCACTTTTATACTCCTATGAAACTACATTTTTTTAAGTGCTAAAAATAGATCTCAAGAATTCATAAAATACTTCATATGCTCAATACTGCAAATCTAAAATTCAAAAGACATTCATATCTGAATGTACTCTCAAAATACACAACACAAAATACAATTCACAAGCTGCAAATACTAACAACCCTAAGCTCGTCCTGACAATTCACAACCTGCCCGACTATTGGTCTGGGGGGGCAATCCCTCCTATTCCTCGGCGGCAGACAGCCGCCCCGTGAGACGATGTGAATGGCGAGGGAGAGGATGGCGGGGAAGCGTCGTCGGGCCAACTGTTTTTCTCCTCTTGCAGTTGGGTTCGGTCGACGAAGACTCCACCAGCTCGCTCTGGCACGACACCCTCACAAACGGCACCCTGTAGATGCTCGATCCTTCAATCTCTGGTGGATGCTCCATCTGGGATCAATACTCCCACCACCGCTCCCTCACGATCGGATTCGGAGAATCTGTTTGCTCCATGGCCCAGAGGAGCAGCTCTATGTACTCCCGCGCGACTCCCTCCGGGAGTATCGCCGCCTTTTTGCTCCGTTGCAGATATTTGGCCATGGATGTCACCGTCGCCGCTAGTTGGTCCTTGTTGTCAAACCAAGACTATCTCCAACATCCTAGCTAGCTTCACAGGGTCGCCGTCTGCGATCCTCACGTATCGGTTGTACTCCTCCATCGATCTACTTCTCCACAGCACCTTCACTCGCCGGCGGTGGTTTTTGAATGGAAGAGGAGAGGAGCAGCGCTGGTTTTGGTTTAGAACAGGAGAGGAGCGATGCTGGTTTTGGATTGGAACAAGAGAGGAGGGGCGGTGGTTTTGAAATGGAAGAGGAGAGGAGCAGCGCTGGATTTAGATTGGAACAGGAGAGGAGCGTTGGTGGTTTAAGAGGAGAAGAGCGGAAGAGCGGCGCTGGTCTTGGAATTTTTTTTGCGTATTTTGGGTCAAAGTTTGACCACGTACTATATTTAACAAGCAAAATGTGAATGCATGTCACCAAAAATTGTATCGTTTGGTTCGTATCTGAATGTACTTTCAAATTATATTATTTTTGCAATGTATAACATATATTTTATTTGCGAAAATCATGGTCAATTATGACCCAGAATAAAAGGGAGATTAGTTAATGTGGGGTCGCTTTCTTAATTGAAGAGTAAATTGATTTTGATTTTGATCCAGTCACAGCGCGCCGGCCCTCTCGTCCAATCCTAAATCACTGCCGCACGCTCCTCTCCCTATTCTCCATTGCAAAACCACCTCCTATCCTCTCCTCTCCATCATCTCCATTCCAAAAGCACCGTGTTGCCTCTCCCTCTTCTCCATTGTAAAACCACCTCCTCTCCTCTCCATCATTTCCATTCCAAAACTACCGTCTCGCCTCTCCCTCTTCTCTATTGCAAGACCACCGTCTCTCCTCCCATCTTCCAAAGTTAGCACCGAATCAGGCAGATCGCCGGCGGGGACCAGGCAAAGTTAGCCAGGTTGAAGGAGATCCTTACTTGGGTTGACAATGGGTGGGAGATTTTGAGAACGGTAGGGTTTAAGGTCAGCTTCGCACTAACCTAATCTTCCACCTGCTCATGCTTACAATCAGTGTGATAGCTAATGAAAATCATGGTTACAATCAGTCTCCGAGTACTAGGCCAATCTCCCTTAAATAGCTCTAGACCTTTGGGTCAAAGTTGTGACACTGTGTACAAATAAATAAAAATAGATTGGTGCTTCTTTCAGAAAAGAGTACTCCCTAGAAAACTGCCAATATAAGCTACTAGTATTTGCTTAGAGGATTTGCTGCCGAGAAAGATCCGTCCACAGAGAGCGCCACACATCCCACTGGTGGTGGTGGATGCCAACGCATGCATGGAGCATGGTTGGTGTCGGTAATTTTTACTTGGCACACCTCGCACTCTGCATATATGCCGGTTCCATCCATACATTTGTGCAGTTCCACCAAAATGCAGCTGAATAACCCTGTTTGCACAGATAATGGAAAAGTGTGATTACATTATAGTGGCACTAGTTGATGAAACACGCAAAATAAATAGAAGAAAATATTGTGATAGTATCATAGCATGCCATGCTGCGAGGGCGAGATGGGCCCTGCGACGCCTCATACGGTACGCCACGCCTCATACTGGAAATCGTCCCAAGTCTCCCCGATACACCTTCTGCCAGTGATGAACATCAGTGTACAACGGTAGTACAAGGAGTGGCCTTGAGACATTCAAATCTCTATTTTTGTGCAGATCAACTAAAATTAAGCACCCCAGTTTGCAGAAACGCTTAAACATTAACAATGGGACTAGTTGATGAAACAGACATTAACAAAGAGAAGCACTTTCTTTATCCACATTGGAAATGAAATGATAGAGAGGACACTCGCTCTATTTTAACTATATTATTACTTCATTTTATCAGTGACACTAGGTTCGAGCAGGTGGCGAATGAGGTGTACCGTGCGTCGCAAGGATGAAGGCCGGGGGTGCTTAGACTGGGATGCTGAAGCTGGCTCTTTCAGTCCCTATCTTCCCCCTGATGTTTATGTGGTAGCATTTGGGTTGTAATCCAAACTTGGTCGAGCTGGTGCTGCGTCCCCCTACCTGCCTAGCTTATGTGGCAAACTTGTCTCCGGCTAGTACTCAGTCCGTTCTAGTAGTAGTTGCATAACTGCCCGTTTACACTGAGATGTTGTCGGATAATGGTTCTCTATGGTTGGGTTTCTTTAATGAAATCGGAGGGAACCCCCTCTTTCGATATATAAAAAAGCAGTGGCACTAGCGGTGCCAAAACATTGCCTCAAATTAATAGTGCCACTAGATTAAGGTGCAAAATAATAACATTACTGCTTTATCATGGCAGTGCCAAAATAGTAGCACAAGAGCAGGATCAACATGCAGGATCTTTCTCAAACGGTCAGACCAAAAAGGAACATACCTCGTGATGGGAACCATATCTGCAGTCAACGCCATCGTAGAAGGGATGACACCAGTCACCAACATGGATGATTCAATTCATGGGACCTTTTGCTGCAGTTCACCTAAAATGAAGCAATGTCCCATGAGCTAGCAGCTTCTTCTTCTTCTTTTTTAAGAAAAGGGCTCCAGCCCCGGTTCCATTTCCATCAGAAAAAGAAACCCACAGAGCTTCTTCTTCATTACTTGCAATAAAATTGAGCAACATCAAGGTTGGTCGTGAAGCTCCTGGAGAGTAGGCGGACCAGGACAGTTGCATCTCTAACGAAAAGAAGCAACTTATCTTAATGGGAAATTTAGCAGGACATGAAAAAAGTGCCATTGATTCATATTACTGGAGGCATTACATTGAAAACAACATTGGTTTAACGTGTCCTTACTTTTAACAGTGCGACTGCTACATTTTACATTAGATAAGAGCGGCTCGGGGCAACAAACATCAGAAGAGGATATCTGGGTTGGTCCCATTTGTTCAGTATATAGCCACCTTATACTGTGTGAGGCTAGCAAATCTAGTGCTGGACTTACTCTGTTGACTTGTCCCCTAGTCCCCACTTTATTTCCTTTTTCAACCAATAGATCGGGTTTATATTGAGTTTGTACTGCGTCCCTTTATTTCCCTATTAGACCTAGAGACCAATGGATAGCCAGTCTCTGCTACTTTTCGCCCCCATTATTTCCTCTTTCGACCAAGTCCTAGATTCAGGTAACAAATCTTCCCCCACCCCACCCCCTTTCTTCCTTGTTTGAACCAAGTACTACTAGATTCGAGTGCATGAACTAGTTTTACCTCTTAACAGTAAAAGATTAGGTGGTTTTCGAACAGCCGATCGATCCTATCTACACGAGGGGGCCTGAGAAATAGTAAAAGATACAAATGCAGCGACGTCAGGAGCTCGGGAAGTAGAGCAAGGCCGGTTTCGAAGGAAGTTATACCTGAGGGTCACCGGGATGTCGCTAGGTGGGCGGCGGGAGGCCGGATCTGCCCACACTACGGCAGCGAGGAAGAAGGGGTGGGAGGCCCTCCCTCGCTAACGATGCTTGGGAGAGAACGGCAAGGCACGCTGATCGGGACGCGCCGACAGTGGGTAAGAGCCGTCGCCGAGGACGACCGCGTGAACGTTGCACCTTCTGACCTTCCCCGGCGGAGAGGATCCGGCCAGATCTGTGACCAGCGGTGAGTAGAGAGAGAGAGAGTGTGGCCACCGCTGTCGTGTTTAGATCTGGAGAGGACGAGACAGTGTGAAGAGAGAAACACTAGCAAGCAAGCGTGGAGGCTCCTGCCTATATAGTGGAGTACTAGTTTTCTTTTGTCTACGGGCCGGAGCCGGCTTGACCTCGGCAATGACTGTCGAGAAGTCTTCATGCACGTGCCCCAGAGGCGCAGTTGTCGTCATTTTGATCTAAAGCACCGGATTATAACATATAACACGAAAAAATGCCATATGACAAGAAATCATAACCTCACTGCCCAAAGGAGACAAGATGAATCCTGACGGATAAACTAGACGAGGATCAAAGCTCAAATTAAAGATAAACTCATAGATAAGGGGTCCGTTGATAGATGTCCTAATTAACATAGCCGGCTTGACCTAGATGGCAGCCGAGTAGTCTTCGTGCATGTGCCCCCAATGACTAGGCCAACTCAGTTGTCGCTGTTTAACCCTCGCAGTGATCCGAAGCACATGACACCTAATTTTGCGAGATGACAAGAAATCTTTTTTTAGATTTCTCACCAGAACTACAGCCTGTACAACACAGCCTGCACGATATGTAGATGATAGCCAATCCAGGCGTGTGTGCTGGAGTCTGGTCACATGCATGGACGAACTGATCTTCCGTGTCTTGCAGGGATCGTCCAGGTACCGACGTATGTACTTCTATTAACTCACCCGACTTGCAGGGCCAGGGAGTGTGCCTATGGTCGGTTCTCAATTGTGGTCCCACATGTGTGTGCAAACGCAATATGACGCGCGTTCCATTCGGAGAGCGGCGTGCCAGACCGACCGACCGTCTGGGGTGCGACGCGAACGCGATGGGCGTGCTGTATACTCCGTACATGTGTACCGCCATTTTCTTGAGGCTTTGCTCCATGGCGCAATCCATGGATACAAAATTAGTATACTGTACTATTTAAAAGTCGAGGGCGGGGCTTTTCCCGCGCGGTAGGCGGGGCAGTTCCGCCTAGTCGGTTCGACAGAGACACGAGAAGATGAGGGAGTAGGCTGCTGCAAACGTAGGGCTGTGTGATTTGACAGTGAGTTACTGCTGGACAGGTGGGGCCCGGTGATTTGACTTGCCATTATCATTTTAACTACAGCGCTACGACTGGCTTGAGTCTTCCGATTCCTGACCACCTCCATACAGGTGCCTCTCCTGATGCTCCACCATGTAGAGGCTAGCTCTTGCTTCAGAGCCCACTCCTCCACTTTTTCCTTGCCTCTTTCCCCCACATATGCAAAAATGCCATGTAAAGCGGGCTTATAGCCCACTATTGTACTTGATCCTACAGGTGCTAAGCCTACCACAGAGGCATAAAGTATGATGTGGCATGTTAATTAAGAAGAGAGAGACTAGTTTGGTGACCCCAGGAAGAAACAGTGATAAGCGCGTGTACCTAGATGAAGCAAACTTACCAACAAAAAACTAAGCACCTATGCATTGGGCACTTGAGTTGCTAAGCCATTTAATGCCCATAGCACCTCATCTAAGCACCATTTCATTGGAAGAGGTCACTCCTTGGCAAATGCAATAAATACTACGAAGAAAGAGATAGAGAGAAGTAAACAAAAAATACTCTTATAGCCAACCTTATAGCTAACCTTGTTGTATGAGTGACTAAGTGATGACTATGTATGACATGCCAACATCAGATAGCCTAACGCACCGTGTTAAATCTCCAAGGGCGCGACCGCACGAGCGAGGCGACGGTCGTGGTAGGCGCGACCATGATACGGGCTGCTGGCAGCCCTTGGATCTGAGATCGAACGGTCGCATGCTAAGTTGCTGAAAATTTGCAGAATAACCCTCCAGGATAGGATATTCACCCATAGGTCTAGAATCACGCCATGCAACCGTTCGATCTCAGATCCAAGGGCTCTCGGAAGCCCGTATCATGGGAGAATGGAAAGCTTCGTATCACTTGTAATTTTCCCAACGCTTGACATGACATCGAAAGCCATTTAATTGGGCGTCGAGTAGACATGACATCTAATTGGGCCCCCATAGTACTGTGCATGAATCCATTTATCCACCAAGCAAGCCACTACCCTGCCATTTGCACGCGCCCCCACTCAACATTTTTACAATCGATAAACCGCTCCTAGTCGCCCGTCCTTTCACATTACGGCAGTTCCACTAATCCTAACCCTCCTCCCAAATCCATGGTGTCCCAAATCTCCATGATCGGCGGTGAGTACAAGGTTAGAACCATCACCGGCGATGAGTTCGATGTCATCTACACCTGTTCTTCCGCAACGGTGAAAGAATGACTTGCTCGCTTCAAATGCATGTTCGAAAACTCAAATGATGAGTGGGTCGTTGGGCTAGATGTTGAGTACACCACAGTCCTGGGAAGCGAGAAGAAACTAAAGGAGGCAGAGAAGAAGAAGCCCGCCGTGATCGAGGTTTGCGTGCATGACATATGCTTGGTCTACCATATATGCCATGCCGACGTTGAGTGCGAGGAATTTAAGAAGTTCCTCAAGGGCGGCCGAGTCAAATTCGTTACTGTAGACTTTAGGAACGACAAGGAAATCCTGGGTCGGATAGGCCTCATTGTAGGCGACCCCTTCGACCTCCAGAAGGAAGGGCTGATGCCCTACCTTGATCAGCCTTCAATGCTGACCCTGGCAGGAGCCATGGTTCATCCTTCGTACGGTGAACCGAAGAAACCTCCGCACACGTTTCATCGTGCATGGCAGTGGACTGTACTAGATATAGACCACATCTACTGCGCTGCAATGGATGGATACCTTTGTTTCAATATCTACAAGAATTGGATGAAGAGCAAGAGCCAAGTGTGCGGTTCAAGCAAAGAAGTATCACCCAAGAGGAAGAGGGACAAGGACGAAGTCGAGGACGTGGACGTGGACTCCGAGTAAGGTGGCACTGTCGTTGCTCATGACGGTTCTAATGCGGTGTCTACCGGATTAGTTGCTTAGTTTAATTTCTGGTGTGCTTAGTTTTATTTGAGGGGTGTGTTGTGCTGAGCCCCCAGCAGAACTATGTTATGTTTCTTCTCGTTATATTTCATACATTTCATCTTTTAGTTGGTATAGTACTACCACTCGTTTCTTGACATTATATACGTACAATATATATGGCCAACATCATATAGCCAGCAGTTTAGTTGTCAAAGAATTTCAGGGTGCTTAGTTTTGTCAAAGAATTCCAGGGTGCTTAGTTTTATTTGAGGGGTGTGTTGTGCTGGACACCATTAACTTATCACTGTGAGAATCGGCTTATTTTTGTCATGTAACATGGTCAACGGGTTTGACGTGAAAATAACAATGTCTAATGGCATTTCTGAGCAAATATCTAACTTAACGATGGCATTTTTTAGATATCTAATTGCATTTTTGAGCAGGCATCTCAGGGATCGATGGCATTTTTTGAGTAGTTGTAACTTCTAATGGCAAAACTGAGTAGTGATACACAACTAGTGGCATAAATAATAAGAACCCAAGAATTAAATAGGTATGCTAATTTCTTTATTTCTTTATACCTTTGTGTGCAAAACAATATACGCTGCCTCCCCCCAGATTTTCTTTACAGAGGCAACAGAGAACTATATGAGTGCCCTGTTAAATTTTCGAATTATTTTGGGTTCGTTTGGCCTTTTTATACATTAATTGAGTTTCTGGTCATTTAATGTGCATAATTCAAATTTGAACTACAAGCACATGCTCCCGTGCACCAAAGTTGACTGAAAAATCACATGTGTGTCCTCGGGTGAATTTCTAGGTCCCATGCAAGAAATGGGAATGAAATTCAAACATCTGGGCATCGTGGTTCAGCCAAGAACATTGAGAAGCTTGGTTTTAAAATTCTTGTAAATCCAAAACACGCCTGAAAATCATGAAACTTGGCATGGTGTCATGTCATGGTACTACCATGCTGTGGTGAAAAAATTGCAGAATAGGAACAAGTTTTGGTATAAGTTTCTTGCAAACCGGAGCTTCTCTCAAGAAGGCTCGTGGTTCTGAGAGGGAACGTGTCACCTTTGTGTGCATAATTCAAATTTTAAATACAAGCACATGCTCCAGTGCACCAAAGCTGGTTGAAAAATCACATGTGTGTCCTCGGGTAAATTTCTAGGTCCCATGCCAGAAATGGGAATAAAATTCAAACATCCGGGCGTCATGGCTCAGCTGGAAACATTGAGAAACTTGGTTTTTTAATTCCTGTAAATCCAAAACACGCATGAAAATCATGAAACTTGGCTTGGTGTCATGACATGGCACCAACATGCTGTGGTAATTTTGCTGTCCGATTTTCGAAGGCGCAGACATTAACAATCAACAAAGTCATTTTGGAACAAGTGCTGTCACGTTACAATCGGAAACACAAGTATTATTGAAACCGTGGGCGTTCTATTTACCATTTACGTGCCGCCACGCGTCCCCTTTTTTTATTAGCTAGGAGGCGCCGTGCAGGGTAGCTATTTGAGTACGGGAGGCATGCGATCAGACCCCTGCGCGTGCTTATCGGAAGGAGAGCCCTTTGACGTCCATCTGCCATCCACGTCTCTCCCAAGGTCTCCATTAATAGCGCCCGAGCCTCTGTTTAATGGCCTGGCAATGTCTCACTCGACAGAGATTTAAGAGAGAGAAAAGAAAATCTGAAAAGAAAATTTTGCACGGATCTTGATGTAAGATCCGACGGGCCTATATAGCATCTACTACGACTTATAGCAAGACTGATGAATATATATAAGGACGACGAGAGTGGATAATAATTGTCTTACATAATTAGGAAGATAATTAAAAAAGCCACATGCGGCTACGCCCGAAATACACAAGGGCAAAAGAAGAAGGAAGACGCATACAACGATCTGGCTCACTGATCTCTACTTTCTTTATGCGCTGCAGGTCGCGGAGACTAGTTCTCGCGGCGGGCGATGATCTCTTTCATCAGTTTCATGTCCTTAATACGCTGCTTGGCAGCATCCATGGATTCCTCCACCAGGCTGTTGCGCTCGATGCGGAGCATGGCATTCTCATCCATAAGTTTCTTGATGATGACGCCCGTCCTCTGCAACAAGGCAGCGGTCTCCTCCTCCTGCTTCGCCCTTCCGGCGATCTTCGCCCTCAGCAGGCCGCGCTCACATGCATGCGCCTATAAGAGTCCTCGCCTGCCCGCGAGAAATTTTCCCAGGCCGCCCTGCTGCTTCGGCGGCACGGCGGGACCTCCCTGCTGCTTCGGCGGCGCGGCGGGACATCTCTACTGCTTCTGCGGCGTGGCCAGACCAGTCTGCTACATAGACGGCGCGGCGGGATCTCCGTGCTGCTTCAGCGGCGCGGCGGGACCTCTGTGCTGCTACTGCTATGCGGCTGGATATGTCGGCTGCTTTCTTGGCGAGGCGGGACATCTCTCGTGCTTCCTCTTCCATGCTCACCTCTCCCTGGTGGAAATCTCTCGACCTAGAACTCACGCTGGCTATGGCTTGATTGACTTGATTGTTATTTTTGGATGAGGAGTTGAGGAGGAATGTGCAGTCATCTGAGCATAGTAGTATTTATAACCGAGTAATACTAATACACTCCTAAGTGGGAAACCGTTTAGGTTGTGATCGGTGTGAACAGGTTTGCAATTAAATATAGCGTGGTAGTAGTAATTTGGAATGTGACGAGACGCGCTCAAAATTTATTGACGGTTCTAGTTTCGAAGTGCGGCACTATTCCCGGATGGCGTAACGTCGGCACATTTTCTCGGCCTTGGTGTAGCATATGCCATGGTAATAGTTCTTTTTCTACTGCTGTGTACGTGCAAAAACTGGCACCGTCGGATACATATCTTGCGCTTGGTGTTTGACAGGAATAGCCTCGTGGCGAGGTATAGACTAGTCTTTTTTTCAGACGCATTACACCTATCTCTCAGGACTTCTCGCACGCACCATCACTGCTCCCTAGGTCGATGCCACCCACATATAGTTGTACTCTGAGAAGAGGTGCACGCACGCACTCGTCCTCTCTCACACACGCATCTGTATCTATGAATTGTAGTGTTCTCAACCATCCGATTGGCTCTATCATAGGTTTCACGTTGCTCCTTGGCCTTGAGATTGAGAAGATTAAAACGCGGAGGCTAAGATGAAGGCACGAGGTTTTGGTTAATGTGCGGGCCGCACACGGCACCAACACGACACGAGCTTCATCTGCCTGGTGCGCATGCAGTCGGGTGAGTTGTCCAAGTATAGACACAACCAGGCCCTCGTTGGTATCCGCGCCTCGACTTTGGCTGGTCATAGTGGAGAGTAGCATAGACTAGTTACTAGTCTATGTTACTAGTACCTTCATAGTGGGTAGTGTCATATAGTATATGCATAATTTGGCGACGAGCGCTCTCTATATGTACCACCTTTTTTCTTTAATTACATCTTGTTAGTTTTGCTCCATGGCGCAATCCATCGATACTACTACTGTACAAATGTATACATTTTTTAATAGGCTAGAGGGCGGGGCAGTCTTGCTTGGTCCTTTTCACGAGAGGCGAGGGCCTTTGTGATTTGACCGCTCATTACTGCTGGAAGGCGGGGCCTTGTGACTTGACTGCTCATATAAATGTGCCGACGACCTGAGCAGGAGCAAAGAACCGTGCGGTATACTCAAGTTTTCCACTGGAGTACGACGGAGGAGCACGAAACACGGCAGCCCAGTGCGATATCCTCTACTCTCTACTCTTATTATATATTACTAGCAAGAGGCATTGTTCTATTGGCCATAAAGAATGATCTTATTTGCTAGTCATCTCATTTTTAGCATTGTTCTATTCATGCCTCGCAGAGAAGGTGACACGTGCGGCGAAACACCCGAAGCAAAATAAGAAACATAGGAGCAAAAGAAGAAGGAGGATTATCACCCCCAAAAAAGAAGGAAGACACACACACAAGTCTGGGGCGCTGCATGAAGGGTTGCTGGCCACAGAGTCGTAACTACTTCTTCATCGCCTCCACGACCTCCATCTCCTTGCGCGTCTCCTCAGCCATCTTCATCATTGTGTCCATGACATGGGATTTCTCAACGCGAGCCTTCATCATCTGTTCCACGGCCGCATTACGTACCTTGACAGCAGCCGGGTGCTCGATGCGGAGCTTCGCCAACTCCTCCTTCTGTTCCATGACGAGGGCCTGCAACATCTTCATCGACGAACTACTATTCTCATGCAGCTTCTTCCAGCCGGTGTTCTCCTCCTTTAGCAGGTCGAGCTCATGGCAGAGCTTCGCCTTGTCCTCCTGAAGTTGCAGGATTTCGCCGGTCGCCTTCTTCTCCGAGGCAATGCTCTTCTTCAGCAGCATCACCAAGCCGACGGTCAACTCCCCCTGCTCATTGAGCTCAGCGGGCATGTCGTCGAGGCTCTCCTTCAGCAGCTCCTCCAAGCCGTGGATGAACTCCTTCTACTTATTGAGGTGCTTATTGAGCTGATCAGGCATGCCGTCGAGGGATAATGACTCCAGTGCCGCCAGCTCGGCATGTTCGCCTCCGCGTCTAGGGCGCTCCTGGGAGCCATCGCCTGCCCGTGAGAGATCTTTTGAGGTCTCTGCGTAGCGGCGAGCCCTCTTTTTTTCCGCAGCCTTGGTTGCCGCTCCCTTGTTACGAGTAGTTCTCGACCTAGAGCTCTGCACACCGGCCATGGCAAGGACGGACGAAGAAGGAGGACTTATGAGGAGGAAGGTAGAGTAATTTTCGGTTAGGTAGTTCCCCCTTTTATAACCTAAGTACAAGCACTAGTACTAAAACCTGCATAGTGGGAACACGTTCAGGTTTGGTACGTACTGGTAGGTGTGAGTAGGCTTGCACTTAATTGTATCACTAGTACTTTCGAATGTGATGGGAACAAGGTAAAGATTAATTGATGGTTTTTGGTTTCGAGGCCCGAAACGGCTCCCGATGAGTTTA
Source organism: Aegilops tauschii subsp. strangulata (assembly GCF_002575655.3). Taxonomy (NCBI): domain Eukaryota; kingdom Viridiplantae; phylum Streptophyta; class Magnoliopsida; order Poales; family Poaceae; genus Aegilops; species Aegilops tauschii. The sequence continues at coordinate 396,451,442 of NC_053035.3, forward strand.
GTGGAACATAAATTTTAAGTAGACTACACTGCTCAGATGCGTAAATATTATGTTACTTTGAAAAATTGGCACAAAATATGAAGGAGACCAATGGAGGTACTACTAGCAACCCATGATTTAACTACTCGCATGCGCGCAGTGGAGTAGTAATGTCTTTCTTCCGCCCTCACGTCCACTCAATTTGCATGCGCTGTATTAATTGACCATCAATGAAGTGAAGGACTTTACACGCGTCAAATTATAACATGGGGTGGATCTTGGTACAAAATTGCGTCCGCCCGTGTACCCGCGTGTGTGTGCGAGGGAATGAGTGCGTGCGTGGCGTGCATGCACATCTTCGCTTCGTGCATGTACTGCCAGTGCGGCTCAGGGAGGACGAGTACATTCTTTTGGAACCAGTAGCACGTCACTGTGATCAATCCACACAAGGATGTCGCGACAACGCCTCCACATGTGCCACGTGGCTTCATGAACTGTAAGAGAGACATTGTGTAGCGTGCCATTGTGTTTTGCACATACTCGAAGTACTAGTAAGGTACATGTGCATTGCACGCGTCAAATTTTGCAACCAAATTATGAATAAATACCACACTGTAGCATGTAAGCTCTGAATCATATATGCCTGAAGTAGACCTTCGTTTAATTCTTATAGTTCATCTCATTCAAAATCAATTAGTTTTTATAAAAAACCTAGGGCCTCATTGATTCGTAGGATTTCCAAAACGCGGGAATAGGAAGAACATGGGATTAGAGTGGAATGTCATCTTGAATCCTACAGGATGGTACGAGTGTTTGATTGTGCATAGAAAAAATGCAGAATTCTTTCAAAGAGGTTTGAGTGGATGGGATGTTTCCTATGATATCTAGTGCAAATGAATCATATGGAAAAATTCCTAAGGATTAGAATCCTCCAAAATTCCTTCGAGAATCCTTTGAATCAAAGAAGCCCTTAATCTATTTTATGATTCATGGAATTGTGCGTTGTAAAGCATAAAGTAAAAACAAATAATGGCAATTCAACTAGAAAAAAAATTTGGGCAGTTATGATACGGAAGATTCTAGAACAAAGGAGAACCACTGTTGTTTTGAGATTTGTGCATTATGCTTAAGTTCAACCATGGAGTCTGCTAGATTGTACATGTGGCAAAATCCGGTGGGGGGCTAGAAGATGGTGCGAGGGGCTGAGTGGAGGGAGACTATGAAGGAGTGCACAACTGCGAGATCGATATTTAGAGAGAGAGGGGGCGAGAACATGCGCTGTCGCGCGCAGTGGCGGAGCCATGAAAAATGTCCCATGAGCTAGGGGGCCAAGCATTGGTAATCCTTTACGTGGAGGGCCAATTCATCAACTTAAACCTTTTTACCAGCAATTGTCTAATGATCACATTCATATTAGCCCCGATATATAGTGATGTTAGGGGGGGCAGGGCCCGTGCTGCCCCCTGTCTTCGCCATTGTGCGCGCGTTTGAGAGATGAAGCGGACGACATGGATGATGAGAGGGGGGCGTTGGATATATAGTTAATGTGGGTGTATTAGCTATATATGTAATCCTATATAGAGAGGTATAGATTGATCGATGTGGACGTGGGAAAGAGGGTGAGACCTCACTAGATATATAGATTGATCGGTTTATGAGGAAAACTATGAAAGACCTAGCTATATACACACACATATAGAGGAACATCGATTGTTGCGCATGCACGTGAGAGATAAAGAATGCCCGATATGATGGACAGTGGGATGTGTGTGTGTGTGCCTTCATGGGAGACCGACCTGAATAAGAAGATTACATGTGTGCGATGGATAATGCCGACTGGTAGTGTGTGTACATGCATGCACGAGAGAAAGTTAGTGGTACAATTATAAAGAGAAGACCAATGTATGGGTGTAAAAGACTAGGTGAGGTCATAATCAATGTAAAGTTGAATTCAAATATTTGAATAAGAGATCATGATGTTTGAAACCCATGCATGCATGAATATAATGGAGATCTGCGTGGTGTGGTTTGGAAACGAGCATGTTGTAATGTATACACATTGAACAATGTCAGACTGGTTGGAATTTGAGATACCGATGGCAGACATCGTTTGGCCACATTGCATCCGTGCATGCACACACTATTCTAATTGGAGATGATGGGTGGCTTTCGCATCACATATCTATATCTATACCCCTATATATATATATTATATTTTATATTTTTTTTATAGTGTGCGGATAACTAACTTTGAAATATGGTCGTTGGATGAGGCCAATCCGATGGTGCAGAGCTGGCAAATTTGAGCACTACTGGCCGTTGGATATCATTTAGATTCCACCAGATTTTGCCACATGTACAATCTAGAAGACTCTATGGTTGAACTTAAGCATAATGCATAAACCTCAAAACACAAGCACTTCTTCTTTGTTCTAGAATCTTCCGTATCAGAATTGCCCAAATGTTTTTCTACATGATTTGTTTTTACTTTATGCCTTACAACGCACAATTCCATGAATCTTAAAATAGATTAGCTTTCTTATAAAAACTAGATGATTTTGAATGAAATGAACTATAAGAATTAAACGAACATCTACATCATGCATATATGACTCAAAGCTTACATGCTAAAATGTGGTATTTATTCATAATTTGGTTGCCAAATCTCATGCGTGCAATGCACGTGTACCTTACTAGTCTAAATGGTGTCTGTGTGTGTGTGTGTTGTCACTACAGGAATCAGCTATTTTGTCGTCTGCCACGGCGGACGGCAAAGGCATGAACGGCGGACGGCAAAAGGCTCCGGCAAAGTAGGCTACGGTAAACAGCTACTTTGCCGTCTGCTTCCTGGCGGCTGACGGCAAAGGCCATTAGCCGTCTGCCGCGGACGGCAAAGAGAGCGGACGGCAATAATTGTGCTGTCAGTCCGTTAAGTGGCTAACGACAGGCCTTTGCCGTCCGCGGCAGACGGCAAACTTTCTAGTGTCTTTGCCGTCCGCCTTATGATGTCATCTATACGTCACTACACGGCAGGCCTTTGCCGTCCGCCGCGGACGGCAAAGTTTCTTTGCCGTCTGCTGGCAGACGGCAAAGAGCTCGCAGATGGCAAAGAGCTTCTTTGTCGTCTCCCATTTCTTTGCCGTCTGCTTTTGGGTAGCTGATGGCAAAGAGCTTCTTTGCCGTCAGCTAGCAGACGGCAAAGAGCTGGCAGATGGCAAATTAGCTGATTCCAGTAGTGTGTGTGTGTGTTAAACACATTGTACGTAGTATATCATACTAGTATAAATTGTCTTTTTTTCTTTTGGGTACACGTTAAGCTTGTTCTCCCGAAATTTCAAGCCGCGCCTTGTTATGCCGAAATTTCAAGCTAGCGTCTCTGTCTATCGTGTAGCGAAACTCCCGCCTCTTCAACTCGCGCCTTGTTACACCGAAATATTTAAGATAAATCTTTGTCTCGTTGTGCTCCGACAACTTCCTCCATCTCAACCCGCGCCTTGCTATTCCAAAATTACAACGCGCGCGAAAACTCCCACCTCATATGAAATCCCGACACGCGAAATGCCCGTGATACCCCTGAACCGAAAGAACCGCCTCAAATCGGTGGGGGTACTTTCATAACTTACCCCACATTTCGGACAAGCGCGTCCCTAAGCCATGGTTCCCCACTCCCATCCCATCCGCCCACCCATTCATACACCGAGGCCGGGAAAACCCGCGAAGCCCCACACCCTCCTCCGTCCGCCACCCACCCGGAGCCTCTTCCCCGACGACGTTGTCCACAGCAACACCTCGACGTCCCTCATCCACCATACCGAATGAGGATCCGTCGTTGATCTGGTCGTCGCGCCGGTTCAGCCACCCCATCCTCCACCTCCAAGGAGCTGCCCCGACGTTCCCCTCGTCTTTCGTGCCACCTCCATTCCCACACCACCGTCTTCACCTGCACCACCGGAAGAGCATCATCATCACCGTTTCCTCGAATGAAGCTGCGGCCTAATCGGCGCCACCAAAGAGGTTGTACACTAATCGCCGCATTTTCTTCTTGATTCGATCTCACGGTGCTGCCGGCGCTCGGTCCCGAGCTGACACGGCGCGGCTCCATCCACGGCGGCGTCGCCGGCCACTTCCTCCACGGTGTCGCTCCCTCGGCAGCGACGTCCACATTAGTAGGAGCTGCTGCTGCTTTAGCTCTCGCTCACGCTGCTGCTCTGCTTTTGCTCTCGGTCCCCTGCCTAGTCTGCTCTTGCTCGCGCTGCTGCTCTCGCTCTTGCTCTTGCTTGCGATGCTGCTCTGATTTAGCTACACTTCAGTCGACTAAATCGACTTTTGGGCCAGTCGATTTTAGGGGGTGGGGGGGCTCGCCGGAGTTAAGGAAGAACCAGCCGCAGCAGGGAGGGGGGCTCGCTGGAGAGGTACCCCACTATCTATCTTAGGGTTCAGGGTGGGGCGATGGTCGCCGGTGGTGGTGGCGCGATGGCGTGGGGATCGCCGGAGAAAAAGCTCGGCACGGGGGGGGGGGCCTAGATGATGGCCGGGGCGGCGGCGGACCGGCAGTGGGGAGTGTTTTCGGGGCGGGCGGGGTGGCGCACCGCTGGCCGCGGGCGCCGGGGGGTGGCTGTTTGGCCGGTGGTGGCTGGCGGCTCTGGGGGGTGGAGGTTGAAGATGAACTGTAGGCCATTGATTTCGTATCCAACGGCTGCAAAATCGACTGACCAGTGATGAAAAAGTCAGTCGACTGACGTGTAGCCTCACCTCTAGTGCGTTCAGTTTCGACAGTAAAATTCGGTTTCGACAGCAAAATTCAGTTTCGACAGTTAAGTTCAGTTTCGACAGTTAAATTCAGTTTCGACAGTTAAGTTCAGAGATGAGCGGCTGATGTATACATCTAGCACTTTGTGGTTATGTATTTTATGTCATCTATTGGAGATGCTACTAGAATTCCACTCAGGTTAACGTTGTCTCTCTTGTCCTGCTTGAGCCTCGGCGTCATACAACTCACTGGAGCTGCTCCAACGATGAAACCCTCCATCACAGCGGAGCAGTACCTCGGGCTCCATCTCCAGATGCCTAAGATCTTCTTCCCCTCCTCCGACAGCCAAGTCAGCCGGAGCATCCTCACCGGCCAACCCAATCACGCTGAGATCGACATGGCTTCGCCAAAGAGGTTGTACACTTCTTGTGGTTTGACTTAATCTCACCATGCTTCTTTGCATCCCGTGATCTTCCAATTCTTGTGAAACAAACACCCAGATTGGCAGAAATCCTGTGTTTTTAAATTCTCTGTTTTGCACGTGCATTCCTATCCTATTCCTGTCTATTTCACTACTAGAAAAATGGTTATAGCTAATATGGACACTAATGGCACACCATGTATGTGGTGCGCCACTGCTATATAGCAGTGGCGCACCAGATACAGGTACGCCATTATTGACATATTACTAATGGAGCACCTGGTGTGTGGTGCACCATTACTAGTTTTGAAAAAAAATTAAAATTTTTTTGTTAGTAGTGGCGCACCAGGGGATAGTGCGCCATTACTAGTTGACATAGTAATGGCGCACCTGTACAAAGTGCGCCATTACTATGTGTATGACTGGGTCAAACCTTGGTCAAACTTAGTAATAGCGCATTTGCATAGGTGCGCCATTACTATGTCAAACTTAGTAATGGCGCACCTACACAAAGTGCGCCATTACTAATTTTGACCCAGTCATACACATAGTAATGGCGCACTTTGTGAAGGTGCGCCATAACCAAATGCACCCCCCCCCCCCCCGTGGACCATATTTTCAGTTTAAAAAAATAAAAGAAAATGATGGAAATGTCAAAAAACTAAAAGAAAATAAGTTTCCCATGTGATATGTGGTCTATTTGTTGGGAAAATTTACAAATATGAATTTCGACTTTATTTGCAAATCTCTGTGGATTTTAGTAAAATGGGCATAACTTTTGCATACGAACTCGGATTAAAAAGTTTTTTATATGAAAAATCATCTACTCGAAAAGTTACATCCGAATTCAACAGGGGAACCCCGTTGAAGATTTTCAGAATCCCCAGAAACCGAATAGAATAAAAGATACAGGGCTTTTAAGATCTAGAGGGGGGGGGGGAAATGGAAAAAAAATTCAAACTTAGTAATGGCGCACCATTTGCTAGGTGCGCCACTAGTAACAGAAAAAAATTGGTTTCAATTTTTTTTGGAAACAATGTTCAAAATATGATACGTAATATGACCGGGAAGTTTGAAATATTTTTTCAAAATTTCATCACACTCATGAACATGAACAAAGTCATAGACATCAACAAGGTTTAATAGGATTGATATGATAGATATATCAACAAGTGCCTGTTAAGTGAGCTGGTGCTGGGTTGGATAGAACTAAGAAGTTAAGCGTGCTCGGGCTGGAGTAGTGTGAGGATGGGTGACCTTCCGGGAAGTTTTACCACGGAGTGTGATTTGACTTGAGATTAAGCATATTGACCCGAGATTAAGAAAAAAATTAAAAAAATTTCTGAATTTTTTTCCCAAAAAAATTTGTTAGTAATGGCGCACTTCTATGTGGTGCGCCATTACTAAGTCAGATAGTATGGCACACCTATATTGCGCCATTACTATTTGTTACTAGTGGCGTGTTAATAGTGGCGCACCTATAGTGCGCCATTAATGGCAAAAATAGGTGCGCCACTAACATGCCTTTTTCTAGTAGTGTTTCCTATCCCTGCATTGTTAGAATCCTCAAATTCAAACAAGCCCTTACACAATTACTTATGTTACAGATATGTGTCAAAGAAAACCTTGTGTGGTTTGTCCTGCTCCCGCGGTGCTGTGTTCCACCCCAGCTCAGCTGCTCCAACGACGGAAGGGTTCACCACAGCAGGGATCCACTCTCCAGACTGTCTTTCGCCGCCTCAGATATTCTTCCCCGCCGCCGGCAGCCACGGCAACTGCATTACCATCATCAACTGAGCAGAAGACCTTGAGGACTACACGGGTCCGCAAGAGAGGTCGCACTCTTCCGTGTCTGCTTACGTTATGCATTGCTTAATATGATGACATGCTACTTTATCGTCGTTTTCACCTATTAGACTCCGACTCAGGTCCAAACTTATGCTGAAACTTTAGTTTTTAAATGGTTGTGGGGTACATATTGGGGCAGCAATCAGTACTATATGTCTACTATCTGGTTAATCTCGGGTGTCTACTATGAGTTTCATGTTGGGTGCAAACAAACATTAAAGGAGCCATTATCTGTGTTTTCTAACTAAAGCTATTATCTGCCTGCTACCATTTGTTTTGGGTCTATCCACAGTTTGCTACCATCATTCCTATGCATGTCAGTTATTGTACACAACACAACTAAACATGTAAAGCAAAAGAGATGAGCCTTGCGTGGCAATAAAATTTCATGCAGACGTCGCTCCATGGTGGGCGCAAAGGCAGCCCCCCTCCACCCATTTCGGATCGTAATCAAGAGGAAGATAACTGTTCTGAGGGGGATTCAGAAGCAGAAGACCACTCCTATTTACCCCTTGAGGTCTTCGCTCTAACTTGGCATGTTGATGTTGGTAATATCATGCATATGGTGCCTTGCATTGCTTACTGTATACATCAAAGATGTCATCTGCTTAGTTTAGACATGCATTGTGTCAATGCCATCTGTTTAGTTTCTTTATCGTATATGTGAATCATGCAATGCCATCTTGTTTAGCCAGGCATCATATATGTGAATTTTGCAATGCCACCCTGGTTAGCCAGTCATGTTATATGTGAATTATATCATGACATCATTTTTTATTACGTGTTAAATTTGTCAACAATTTTAGTACATTCAATTACTATTCCTGTGCATCAGCCATTCGGCACGGTCATGGAAAAATCTGGAGTGGAAACAAGGTCTTCATAGCAGACAATGCTATCTGACGAAGCGCATGTCTTGCTGGTTACAGATAGCTCCTCAGAGGAGGATTCAGAGATAGATGAACAGTCCTATTCCCCCCCGAGGTGCATGCTCTAACTTGGCAGGGTTATGTTGCTCATATCGTGCGTATGGTATCTTGCATTGCTATGTCATTTGCTTAGTTTAGACATGCTTTGTGTGAATGCCACCTGTTTAGTGTCTAATTACCATAGATGTGAATTATGCAATGCCATCTTGTTGCAAGACATTATATATGTGAATTATGCAATGCTATCTTGTTGCAAGGCATTATATATGTGAATTATGCAATGCCATGCTGTTTAGCCAAGCGTCATATATGTGAATTATATCATGCCGTCCTTTTTTTGTATTTCTCATTGGTTTTGTCGACAATGTTTGTATATTCAACTGCTCTTCCTGTGCATCAACCATTTGAATTGGTGATGGAGAAATCTGGAGTGAAAACAAGGTCTTCAGAGCAGACAATGCTACCTGGTGAAGCAGATATCTTGCTGGTTACAAATAGCTCTTCAGAGGAGGAGTCAGAGGCAGATGACCAGTCCTATTATCCCCCTGAGGTGTATGCCCAAACTTGGCAGGGTTATATTACTCATATCATGCATATGTTGTATTGCAATGCTTAGTTTTTACATCATATACACGATATTGAATGCCATCTCCTTAGTTGACACATCATATATGCGATTGCCCTCTGCTCACTTCCTTAGTATATAAATCATATATTTGAATTATATCATGCCATGATGTTTACATAGACCACATATATCTGAATTATGGCATGCCAACCCATTTCCTAAAGACATAATATAGTTATATCATCTCATCCTGTTCACATAGTCATCATATTTTGAATTATGTCATTCTATCCGTGAATTATATCATCCCATCATGTTTCCATCGACGACATGTTTGTGATTTATGGCATGCCAACCACTTTAATAGACACATCGTATAGTTATATCATGTCATCCTGTTTACATAGTCATCATATTTTGAAGTATGTCATTCTATCCTGTTTAGTTAGCAATCAAACATGTGAAATTGTGTCATGCTATCCTGTTTAATTAGCCATCATATATGTGAAATTGTGTCCTGCTATTCTGTTTGGTTAGACAACATAAATGTGAATTATTTCATGCCCTATTTTCTTCCCTACTATCCATTGCACCTGTCTATTTTAAAAATTTTGTACATTCAATTACTTTTCTTGTTTATCAGCCATTTCAATTGGAGGGGGTGATGGCAGTATCTGTGGGAGTAAAAATACGGTCTTCAGAAAAGATCGTGCTACCTGTCGATGGAGATAGAACCACGGTTGTACTTGCCCAAGAACCAACCCCACCACACATAACCCAGACTCACGTAGATTGTACCCCTACCCAGTTGGACAGAGAACCAGCTACACCCCTTCTAACCCCAACCCCAGTAGATAGTAACCCAGTTCCCGTTGACACAACACCGTCTCCACCACAGAGCACCCAAACACGAGCAGTTAATAAGGCAACTGCAGTGCCCAAAGCATGAGGACCACCACTCCAAACCCCAAGTCAACGCTTAAAGCAGAAGAAGAATTGTTCTCAGGTCAGGTTCCGTAGCTATGGTTCATACTACTTTGCTCTTGCATCACTGTATTTACTCATACCAACTAATTTCAAATTTGAAGGATGCAATTGAAACTCCAATGGCGCAACAGGTATGTTTTAAACATGTTTATTTAACGTGCTTGCTGTTGTAACTTGCTCTATATTGATTTCAGTTTCAATTGAATAAACAGTTATATTCTCATGCCATGCACCTTACAAGTGTTGTTATTGCTGTGTAGTTTCCCACACTTATATTCTGTCTAAGCTGCTTTGTCTTAAATAGATATGATTCGAACTATATCTATCTTGATTTGGCAACATAAACTAGAATGTATAGACCATACAGTGACCATACTACATAGATATATGTTTGTCTCATGTTGTTATCCTGTCCACCTTACTACTGAACTGGTTTACCAAAATGAGTTTCATATACTACATTGTAAACCTGTGATGTGTTTGTTTGTTTCTCTTTTAGAATGTAGATAAAATATTGGAGAAGAGTACCCCGTTGTGCAATGGTACATGAAGTAATGCAGATAAGGTTCAAGATAGTGAGACATCCCTGTTGGTCTCCAAGAAAGTTGATAAAAACTATATTGAAGACACTGAGACAACCCCAAAGTCCTGTCTTGATGTAGTGTTCGAGTTACTGGCTACTACTGCTGGCACCAGCTCTTCGAACTCGCTGCCTGAATCAGTTCAGCTTCTTGAGTCTCAACTTCAAGTTGAAAGACATCGATCAGATGTTATGCGACAGGAAGTCGAAGGACTGAGGAAGTCCTTGCCGAATTCAGATGCATACTATCTGGTGCAACAGCAAGTGCTGGAGGATTTAAGCGCCAAACAAGAGAAAGTTAATAAGCTTGCTGAGCATCTTGCTAGCATTATGGGTACCCAGGATATTGTTTCTTAAGCTCTTCTGAAGTGGTTTCAGTTCCGGACTTGTTTTGCCGCGGCATTTATATGCTGCTTTGTTCCCTATATTTGCACTGGTGGCGAACTTTGATGCCCAGTGGATGTAATATGTGTAATAGCCGTGATAGCCTAGCGTAAGTTGCTTGCCTATTTATTTCCTTATTGTCTTGTTTATTTGTTTTCTTGTAGTCAGTGCAGTTCTTTTTCGCGGTTTGCTAGTGGCCGCAATAACCTATTTTTTAAAACTAGGCCACATTAACCATGGGCTACATATTTACTGTAGTTAACATGGGCCTCCTACGGGCCGTAGAAACAATGGGCCTTCTATGGGGCGTAGAAACAATGGGCCTTATACGGGCCATAGACACAATGGGCCTTCTACGGGCCGTATCATCAATGGGCCTTCTACGGGCCGTATCATCAATGGGCCTTCTACGGGCCGTATGATCGGTTGGCCAAACATGGGCCAATAATAGACCACATTATGGCCGTAAATGGGCTAGAGCTGAAATCGTCCGTTCATGGGCCGACCATAACGGGCCATCGTTAATCGGTCGTATTTGATGACGCTATGAAAACGGCCCAACGTATTAACGGGCCACAAACGGGCCGAATGTAACCACGGGCTAAATTTGGCCCACAATCAGAAAATGACAGTAACGGGCCGAAAGTAAATGAATGCTGGAAATGAGCCCAAGAATAAATGGGCCCTGAGAAGGCCGAAAGATAACATGGGCTGGAAACGGCCCAACGGAATAATGGGCCGTTAATGGGTATAAAGTGATGCACTGTTCATTACGGGCCAGTTTTACCATGAGCCGTTAATGGGCCGAGGGTTACTAAGGGCCTCCTATGGGCCGAAAGACGTCATGGGCCATACATGGGCCGGAAGTTAAAACGGGCTGGAATTATATTGGACGGCCCAGATGACGCTACTGGGCCTAATTCGGATAGGCCGTAAATGGGCCCTCGGTTAGCGGGCTGTAAATGGGCTATATGCGAACAGGCCGTAAACAGGCTTGCCGTGGGCCGGCCCGCCACCTTTTGACCAAGTCAAACGGGCCGGCCTTTTCATAGGAATGGGCCTCTATTGGGTCGTGCCACGTGTTGACGTATCATAGGCGCTTTGGGTCCAATGAGTGGATGACATCTGTCCCAATGGTGAGCCGACATGTGTTCCCTCCAGCCAATGATGATTTTACACATGGAAAATCCCCATTGGTCGGGGCTATTAACGGGTTATCGGATCCAAAACCGGACCGATAGCTTAACGACGTTCCGTTACGGTGGATGCCACGTGTCGGTCACCCTTGACGAAAGCACTTCTGTGACGCGCGATTTATCGTCATGGAAGTGGACACTTCCGTGATGATAATTTTGGTAATGTCATGGAACACTTCTACGACAGCACAGGTATGACTATCTTGGTTCTGTCATAAAATTGTCATGGATGTACATGCATGACAGAAAACGTGACCTACTGTGACAAACACGTATCATCACGGAAGTGTATTTTTTTTGTAGTGGCAGACTGACATTATTCATTTGTTTACCGATCAGACAAACTCCCCCCTCTCTCTCTCACACGCAACTCCTGCTTCCACTCCCCTTCCCGACTACCGTCTCTCTCTCTCTCACACACACAAAACTCTCGCTTTCACACCCCGACTCGTATTTCTCTCACAAACATTTTTCGACTAGCCTCTAGATATGTTTATACACCCGCATACATGTCTCTCTCCCGCTCCATGTATCTATGTAGAATTTTCTTCCCTTCTTGAGACACGCCCTCTCAATTGTGCACACACACACTATCACCTCATTTTAAGCTGATACCTCTCGCACACACACTCTTTCTGTCTTTGTCACACATGCACTCGGTCCTCCTCCTCTCTCCCTCTCTCTCTCTCACACATGGGCTTTTTGCAACAACTAGCAAGATGCCCATGCGTTGCACGGAACATCAAGATGCATTTGTATGAGTAGTTTATCTTGTGGGAGAAAAGGATGAACAAGGGAAGGCCTTATTTGCAAGTGTGGAGAGGGGTGTGGGTATCTTTTCGCAAAATTTCCATAGTTTCCTTCCTATACGTCAGATATAGATCGGCCGGCCTATATTGCAGGATGGCAGGCACACGATCATCACCGACTATGCTTTTTATAAGAGTAGGGATAAAAAACAGAGTTGGTGATGATGGTGGGCCTGCCATCCTGCAATATAGGCCGTCCGATTTATATCTGACGGATAGGAAGGAAACTATGGCAATTTACCCGCACTCCTCTCCACATTATGCAGATAAGGCCTTCCCTCGTTCATCCCTTTCTCCCACAAGATCTTGATGTTCCGTGCAACGCACGGGCATCTTGCTAGTAAGAGTAGAAATTAGACATATACCACTTCTCGAATCTTAAAACCAACAACATTCCTCCCTTATCTCATCAAAACCACCAAAGGAATATATTTTGAGTGAAACATAACATATGTTTAGTGATATACGTATTTCAAAACTAGACTTTTTTCTATCAAATCGGTGAATATGTATTAATCTACTCTGATCGTGTGGCAATGCATTGGCACATTGCTATTAGTTATTATAATTTTTTGGACACCAGACAAACGGTGGAGTACATATACGAAGAGAAGAGGCGCACACATGCAGTCGGTCTCTCGTTGTCTCGCGCACATGAGTGTTACGTAAAGGCAACGTTAACAAATAATCCCTAAAACCCTAGGTGCACTATTGCTGCATTCGCGGGTACCGGGTACGTGGTGGAGCGCACCTTTGTAGGAATAGTCAGCTCGCATGATAATTTGATCTGTAGGAGTTGATGGTTGGGACCACACGTGAACAACTTGGAGGCGGTGGCTCACGAGTTGCCACAGATCGAGTAGCCACGTTTAAAATATAATTTTTTACCGGGGTTAAGAGTTCTGATTTTCAATGGCGCGTTATAAGTACTAAGTAGTTTTTAGAATGATTGGTATGGAGCAAAAATGGAATTCATAGTACTACGTACCTCCTTGGCGTATGGTTGTATGGGTTTATGTTGCGAGATGTTGAACCTCGTAGTTCTAGGGCAAATACTATGGTTTAGATTTACATGTTGGTTTTCAATAATGAAAACCGGAAGGGGGGAACCCTTCTTTGATTAAAAAAACAACTGCCTCCGTTCTGGTTAACTAGTCCCCATCGTAGTTTGGTCAAAGTTTGTCCACGAATTTTACTTGTAAAATGTGAATGGAAAACGAGATTTTGTTATACCCAAACAAAAAAGGACTGGAGGGAGTGATTGCTCTGACACGGACGCGACCTCTCATAGCGCAGGCATTGAACCAGCGCGCCGGCCAAGAGGGCCCCACTCGCTGTAGGCCCAGCTGAACACGCCTCGCCGCATGCAACCGGCTTCAGACTGCCCCGCCTGCCTTCATTGAATCCGCGCGTGTGCCGGCAACACGTCCTTCCGCGAGCCGGCCGGCATTTTAGAACACAAAAAATGACCAAAATATAATTAATTACGCATGGTCTTGACTTGTTGTGCTCGCACTGGTAGCAGGAACTAGAGGTTTTTCTTTATTCATAACTCTCCTCAATTTTTTTGTCTTTGAAGTGAATCATGGTTGTGGACATTATGTATGAATGTGCAGATATCTGTGAACATGAGTTTGATGTGGAAGTTGAACTTGGAATGGCGGGCTTGCGCGTGAACTATACCATGTCCAATGCTTCGTCTGTTATTGTTTGGAAAGTAATTGTTGTTATTACATGACCCAAAAAATATATTTTGTGCCACATCAGTAGATGCACAGACATCGCAACAGGCATGCTGACTGGATAAACATTTCAACCTAGCTACTATGAAGGAAATTTTGTATTGACAATAGTTTTAGATAGCAGGAGATGCCTAGCCTGCTCTGCCTCTGCTAGCTTATTTCTGGCTTCTTCCATCTCTTCTTTGGCATGGGTGAAGAGAGCATCTGATTGCTCTTTTCGCTTCTTCAGGAACTCAGCTACATTCTCAAGGGCTGCTGCACACTTTCTTTCAGCCTTTACTAGAGCCACGAGGACACGAACAACTGACGACTCCACCTGGCTTGTGTGTAATCCAGCATCATCTGGGAATTTGCACCTTGTGTCTAATGCAGCATCATTAGGGAACTGGCACCTTGTGTGTAATCCAGCCTCATTTTGGAAACATGATCTCGAGGTTGACCATACTTCCCTACTCGCAGGAACTGCATGCTGACATGAAGTTACTTCCTTTTTAGATTAATACTCAGAGCAACCCAGATCCATTTAGTAGAAGCCAGATAAACAGAACTGGGAGAAATGAATTGAAAAGGAAAAAAAATATAAAAACAGACTACAAGGTGAGAACACCCACTTCCTACATCAAGCTAAAAACGAAAGCATTCGGACGATTAAGACTCTTCTTATTACACATCAAAGAACACGAGGCTTAAGAGAAACAGAAACTACAACATATACACATCAAAGAACACAAGGCTAAACGAAAGTAATTGAAAGGGTGTTACTTACCAAAGCTCGTTTTACAGGTTCGGTGCAGCTCCTCTTTAACTTGCCACGCTCATTGAAGATGTCCAAAATATCCCGTGTTTGGTCTTCATTGCTCCTCTGCATGTTCGCACTCGTGGTTTTAAAATCTGAACATGGCAAGAAAAATATACTACTAGTAATACCCGCGCATCTTGTGGGCAACATTAAAGCACTCGTCTACCATGTTAGAGCATCTCCAACAGAATCGCAACGCGCGACGCTTTAAAAAAGCGTTTAGAGTGCTGAGATCGAGAAGTAGAGATAGAGAGTAGAGACTAGAGAGTAGAGGATAGTTCTCAGCATAGATAGATAAAAAAATAGATTATTCAACTACTCCTCGTCGTCCGACTCCTCCTCGGTGATGTCCTCCTCTGACGTCTGACTGTAGGCGTGAAGATACCGATCGTCGTGGGATTCCTAGGGCGATGCTGCTCCTAGCCTCATGTTGAATTGAGCGTCCGCTTTTCGCCTACGCCTTTCCTCGCGATAGGCGGCTCGCTCCGCCCTCCTCTTATCCCTCTTTGCCCTCCTTTGCATGTAGAACTCGCGCTCGTTGATGATGTCCCACGGGAAGCATTGGCGCCACAGTGCCATGGCTTCCTCGTCCATCTCGGTGATGTCGAGACGGTGCTCCCGCCTCCGGTTGTCGCGACGATCCTCGTCGGTGATAAGACGCGGCAGAGGCGCGAGCTCCTGTGCCCGCTCCCGCGTCGACACGTTGGGGAAGTTCAATGTTCTATGAGGCCACCGGAGGTGCCACGCCGCCACGTCGTACGCGCAGGCAGCCTTGTTGGCGGTGTCGAAATTGCCGAGGCCGAGGCGCATACCGCGGAACCGGATCTCGGCGGAGAAGCCGCCGGAGGGGCGCGCGCGGACACCGCGGTATCCCCAAGTTTCCCGGCGACGCGGCGACATGGTGGCGTGACGACCGCAAGGCGAGAAAGAGCGGGGAGAGAGCAGTGGTGAGGCACAGAGCGGGGAAAGAGCGGTGGCGAGGCACAGAGCGGTGGGAGGGCGTTGGATTTTATAAAGCGCGCCAAAACTAGCGCACGCCCGGCCGCTTTTTCCCCCGCGCGCAATCCTTTCCCGACGTCTCTGCTATCTCTACTCTCTTCTCTACTGTTATATTTATTTTATATTTAATATTTACCTCTACTTCTCTACTCTCTACTTTTTTCTCTACTTTTTCCCTACTCTTTAAAAAAACAGAGTTGGTGATGATGGTGTTCCTGCCATCCTACAATATAGGCCATCCGATTTATATCCGACGGATATGAAGGAAACTATGGCAATTTTGCAAAAAGATACCCACACCCCTCTCCGCATTTGCAAATAAGGCATTCGCTCATTCATCCTTTTATCCGACAAGTTTAAATAATCATACAAATGCATCTTGATGTTCCGTGCAACGCATGGGCATCTTGCTAGTTTTCTTATAAAAAACCAGAGTTGGTGATGATGGTGTGCCTGCCATCCTGCAATATAAGCCGTCCGATTTATATATGACAGATAGGAAGGAAACAATGACAATTTTGCAAAAAGATACCCACACCCCTCTCTAGATTTGCAAATAAGACCTTCCCTCGTTCATCCTTTTCTCCCACAAGATAAACTACTCATAGAAATGCATCTTGATGCGTGCAACGCATGGGCATCTTGCTAATTCTAAAAAACTTTCCATCATTTGCCACACTACTGGTTGCAGATGAAAAACCTACCTAAGCACAGCGCGATACAGGAGTGACACACAATTACAAGCTGATATTCTGTTGGACAGTTGAGGCTATAACCAATTACTTTTACGGGAACAATAGCACCCAGGAAATTTGAAGGGTAGGTATGAACAAAATTGGAACTGCACACTAAGTGATTCAATACACACATTACCAATCGAGGAGGAGAACGATGGTCGCGGCGGCCTTGTGAGTCATGGTCGGCAACGGGAGTTAGTTCATTGTCCACGACGGTGGTGCTTCTGCGCTTGGCGTCGGCTTCCGGGAAGCAGATCCGAGATCGCGGAAGATGGTGCCGGGGAAGAGGCTCCGTGTACGATGACGACGGTGGACCGGCTCCAGTGCGGCATACGAGGTCATTGATGAGGCAGATGCGCTGCGGTGGACGAGTGCGCCGATGTAGAAGGGGAGGAGCACGAAGGCTGCGGTGCCGTGGAGAAGTCTATTTTGTGGTGGGGATAGAAAATGGGGAGTATTCAGGTGTACTACTCTGGTTGCCGGGGTGGGCTTGGTTGGGTAGGGTGAACCTGAAGTTACGAAAACAGCCCCCTACCAACCGTCATCCGTAGGCCTGTTCCGAAGGCTATGATGGTAACTTCCCACTGCTCGAATCAGGGTCACCGGAGATTTTCCCGCCGACCTCAAAATTTTGTGACACTGAACTCCCCGTGTGACGTGTTGGGTGATTCGGCTAAGCAACTAGCGAGTAGTAGTAGTAAACTCTGCATATTAGGTTTGACCGAAGTCAAACTTCCTAAAGTTTGACCAAGTTTATAGAAAAATATAAACATTTACCATAACAGATATGTATCATGTGAAAGTACATTCAATAAAGAATCTAATGGTATTTATTTGTTATTGTATGTGTTAATATTTTTTGTTATAAACTTTCTGAGTGTTTACAAAACTTGACTTTGACCAATGCTAATACGCGGAGTTAAATAAAAACGGAGGGTGTACACATTTGTTTTCTTAGTATGTAGTGAATTAATCATTTGTTGAAATTGTGAAATAAATATATTAGGCTACTGACTTTGAATGTAATGGTCTATACAATTCAATAGTTACAATCATTGTCGAATTCCAAGATGTATACGAGGTCTATAGTACTTTACAACATGCTCAAACTCACATAATCCCAGTCAAATGACAATCAAAATGCATTTCATAGTTATTACTTTGTAGGATGCAACAAAACCAACAATAACTCTACATCAGCCATTATAAAAGCAACATTTTGAACATATCCCAATGTGTGAATGAAACGTGCACAGAGAGCTTTTGAAGATGGAGCAGATAGGGCAGGAAAGATTGTATGTATGTGGACGAGAGAGTAGGAGACAAAATTAACGAAACAGAGAGAGAGAGAGAGAGATAGAGAGAGAAAGAGAGAGGAACAAGTTAGGTCTGTGAGAAAGACGGAGACATGTAATATACGTGAGATGCGTGTGCATCCAGATTCTGTACACGTGGACGGAGAAGGGACAACAGGTTTGATGAGAGAGCTGGAAAAACATGGACAAGAGGGGATGGATCTCGTGGGTTGAGGGCTTGATAAATTTGTGCGGGGGAGAGAGGGATTGGTAATTTTGTGCGAGAGAGAGGGTGGGGGGAGGAATCAGTCAGCCATCGTCACATCATCATGCTTCCAAATGGCCCCACATTCTCTAGCGCAGTGTGGTCGCCGTCTTCGATCTCCTTGATGCCCTCTTTGAAGATTGAGGTGTTGTGCATGCTGGGGTGCAGAGAAGCACAAGCGAGAGTGGTTTCGCCATATAACCTTGGACGGGGATGAATTGTGTGCTCGGGGGAGGGCTGTGTGTGTGCTGTGTGCTCTGTGTGCGTGTGTGTGTCAGATATTGAGAGAAAACAAACCTAAGGAGAGAAATGTGTGTGTAATGCGACGGAAAGCTACATGCTAAACAGGGTATTCACGAAGAGATTGTGCGTGCGAGATAGAGAGCGATGTGCAGGCCTTGAGGTGGGCAGGGGCCGGGTGAGGGTGTCAGAATGTGCGCGTTGATGCATGTGTTACATGCGATCGTGCGAGGGACGGACGAATCGAGAGAGATGGTTGTTGTGTTACGGATGCTCCTCTCTCTCTCTCTCTCTCTCACACACACACAAGTAAAATAGAAGACCGTTCTCTCATGTATACACAACGTATCGGAATCTGTCTATGTCTCACTCATGCATGATCATTTGCACATTCACTCCTCTCTATGTCTCTATCACACGCACACCGTCTCCACATTGCCCTTCCGCCACAACACACATATGGACACATACACACGTTCTCTCTCAGTCACACACACAAAATCAGTATTAAGAAAAACTAGGGCGCACCTAAAATGTCCAAATCCAAATAAACACGAACTGGAGCTAAAGTCAAAATCAGTATTAAGAAAAACTAGAACTTTTCCAGGAAAAAAGTTGAGTAATATTCGGGGATTGTTTTCACACACACAAAAAGGTTCGGTGGATGTCCTTCGAGCGCGACATGGTGACGCACCGTTCGATCGACCGCGCGGCCGCGGTTCACGCGCTTGCACTTGATTCCATATCGTGGCTGTGGTAACTAATAAAAGCGCTGCCTAAGTCTAACGTTTACGTGTACTAGTATGGTTTTCTTTTAAGTTTGACCAACCCTATATAAAACTAAACTAAGCTCCCATACGCGCACTCATTAATATGCCGCCGCCGCCGTTGTGCATGCCGGCGCCCGCCTGTTCCGGCCAACAATTTCATTCCCATCACCGCCGTGTCCCCACCATCCCTGTGCCATGAAGCCAAAGGCTCGCCCGCTCACGTCGTCTGCAGTCCCTCCTCGCAATGCCGCCGCGCTGCCAAGCATGCGAGCAGCTGGTGGAGCCGCGTCTATGCACGCAACGTACGAAGAGGAGGACGGGCGCATGCTCCAGCACACTGGCGAGGAGGAACTAGCGTGTCATTGTCGTCTCCGCCCACGCGGAGAAGGCGCGCATGGTGGCTGTCATGGCGAAAGCCGGTCGCGCCCGCGTCGAGCCCGCAAACTGGGTGTGGACGCGGAATCTACCTTCGAGACCTTGAATGCCACGTGGATCCTGCAATCTGAAGGAGCAATTTGGGTCAGTCAACTCTTGTGAGCCGTTTGATGCAACATGGATGGCTAGAACGGCTTCTTCAACCTCCGAAATTGATGCACGGTTCATCTTCTCAGCCCGCCACACGCCTAAGCGCCTGCCGCCGCTGCCGCGCCCTCCCCTGAACCGCCTGCCACCGCCATGCTCCCCCACCCGCGCCATCCGTTTAACCCCGGGCACGATCTATTTTTTTTTCCGGCGAACTGCATTCCACACCCAACACTCATAAGATAGATCATGGGCACCCAGCCACCCTAATATAGATACTGGGGTAGCTTCTCTGTCGTCTTCTTCCTTCGCTTCATCGAACTTCTTTCACAAATCGACTGACCCAAATTATACTACTAGTACGAACGTATTAAGTATAGTAGGAACACGAAGATACGAGCAGTAGTACCAACTGCAAGAAGAACAGTAGTAAGACATAGTAATAGTACTACTGTACGTACTAAAGATTTCAAATAACAAGAAAGAACATAAACATAGTTCTGCCGGGGCCTCAGCACAACACACTCTTGAAAATAAACTAAGCAACTAGTCCACTTGACACTGCAGTAGAACCAGCATGAGCGACGGCACTGCCACCTACTCGGAGTCTGAGTCCACGTCCTCGACTTTGTCCTCGTCCTTCTTCCTCTTCCTCTTCGCCGACGCTTCTTTGCTTGAACCGGACACTGGGCTCTGCTTCTCCATCCAATCCTTTTAGATATTAAAACAGGATGTGACCTTCATCTAATGTCTTCGACTCCCATGCATGATGAAACTCGTGGTGAGGTTTCTTCAGTTTAGCGTACGAAGGATCAATCATGGCTGCTGCCAGGGTCAGCATTGAAGGCTGAGAGGAGGACACTAGGCTTGCCTTCTGGAGATCGAAGGGCTGGCCTACAACGAGGCCTATTCGACCCAAGACATCCCTGTCGTTAGTAAAGTCTACAGTAACGAATTTCACTCTTTCGTCCTTGAGGAAGTTCTTAAAATCCTGGGACTCAACATCGGCATGGCATATGTGGTAGACCAAGCACACATTATGTACGCAAACCTGGATCACGGCGGGCTTCTTCTTCTCTGCCTCCTTTAGAATCTTCTCTCTTTGCAGGACTGTGGTGTACTCAACATCTAGTCTAGCGACCCACTCATCCGTTGAACTGTTGAACATGCGTAGGAAGCGAGCAAGGCATGCTTTCACCATCGTGGATCCACGTGTGTAGATGATGATGAACTCATCACTGGTGATGGCTCTAACCTGGTACTCAGCGGCGACCATGGAGATTTGGGAGGCCATGGATTTTGGAGGAGGGTTAGGAGAAGTTGAACTGGTGTAATGTGAAAGGACGGGATGACTGGGAGCGAACTGTTGTAAGGTACTGTACTAGTAGAAGATGGGGACGAGTAGGGCGTGCGAACGGTGTGGGGTTGCTGGCTTGCCCGGTGGATAAACGGCAGCAAGCCCCAAAGAGTTCTCGAGAACTATGCGGGACCCACTAGATGTCATGTCTACTAGACCCATATCGTAGGCCTGACGGTATAGCTTCTGCCTGTTCGCATGCCATGCCGGCGCGTGGGTAACTTCACTTAATTCCGTCAACCGTCGCGCCTCCCACGACCTTCGCCTCCCTCGCGCGGTCGCGCCCTTTGAGACTTCGACCGGCTATAAATGAGCAATTTTTTGCCTACTCCACATGCATGATACTCCCTCTGGTCCTTTTTAATTCCGTCAACCGTTTGCAAAGTGATTGACCAAATTTATACTAAAAATATCAATATCTACAATACAGAAATATGTGTTTTTAGTGTCCCGAGAAGAACTAACCTAAATAAGTACCTCCTGGGTGGGTTAGATTTTTTGGATGGGTTAGATGCATCTAACCCAAACTAACCCCCCTGTTTGGATATTTTTGGGTTAGTTGAGTTCAAACTAACCCAAACTAACTCTAACACATGGATCCAAACAGGGCCAAGGTTAGGTATTAGAGTACTACTACCTCCCTTCTAGTTTAAAGGGCTCGATTCAAAATTTTCACCTACTCTTAGCAAGATAGAGGTGGTGGAATAGTTTTTGTAGTCTGCCAAAGTACTCAACTAATGCTCACAAAAAAATGTGTTTACCAATGCATGCATGAACACTAGTTACTCTAACCCCCTCTCTTCTTTAATTCTTTGCCACATCAGCATGTTTGTTATTCCCGTGTGCATGATACTAGCTAAGATACCACCATTATGGCCAGCCTTAATCATCGCATGCAATAATTTAGTGCACCTTGAAATATGAACATGTGTGGGGCATGTATGTTTTTAATGACTTGAGACTATACCTAGCCCGGCATGCAAGATGAGACTTATTATTCACCATTCCCCATACCTGCAGGAAGCCTGTTCCTCTCCAAATCTTTTCCTCTCCATGTGTGGAAACAATATGCCTGCCAGACTCTCCTTCTCCCTCAGGCGGTCCCAACTCTCCACCCCGTGTGGAAAAAATCTGCATGCATGACTCTACTCCCCCCACGCTCGTCCAATCCATTGTGACCAGCAATATTTCCACCCCTTCCCTCCCCCGTAATTTACTCCAACAAATATGCCCACGTAGCTGTTACGTTAATCACGCAACATATCTTCCGGGACGCTGCTTCAGTTACTTAACTGCAGGTGCATTGGGTCACTGACATATGGGCCCAACAGGGGTCTGGCCCACATGTCAGTGACGCAACTGGACCTGCAGTTAAGTCAGTGCAGCTCAGTCCATATCTTACGTAGGTGTGCCATTGCTTGCTATAAATACTGCACCTCCCACGGCATTCGGAAGAATGCTCACGTTCATCGCTATCTCCTCCCCCTCCCTCTCACGTCGACCACCATGGCATCACCTCTCCCAAGCCCTAGGCGCCCCTCGCTGCACCGCCTGGATGATCACGCGTCGTCGTTCCGTTCCTCGCTGCCACTAGTCGAGGAGGACGCGTTGGCGTTCCCAATCTCGCCAGCACGCGCGTCGGAGTTCACGTCGGCTCCCCGCTACGAGGAGAACGCCGCGCCGCCCACGCAAGCCCCCCAGCCTTGAGGAGCTTTGGAAAGAAATGGATGTCGCCATGTGGGAGGCTTTGCCGCCGGCAGAGAAAGCCAAAATATAGGCGAAGAAGAAGGCCGAGGAAGAGAAGCGCATCACAGGGCAAGCTGCCTGGCAGGTCTATGTCGCGTCCGAGAGAGTCAGGCAATTGGCTCTTTGGCAGAAGGCTCGTGCAAGGGCCGTGAGGGTGGCGGAGGACGCCCGTGCCAAAGACCTAAGTGTAGTCGGGCCCAAGCGCCTCATCTACGCTTGGCGGTACGTGGACCGGGTGCACGCTTCCAGCGAGGAGGAGTACCTGTTGGCACCGGATCACCACACCGGTGAGATCGCGTTCGCCCGCCGGCAAGCCGCCAATCAGCACCTCACGAGTTGCGAGGCTGAGGAAGAGGCGTTGTGTCGGCGCGCTGGGAAACGGCCACGCACCAGGGCACACATGGCGCGCCGCAAGCGCTCCTGCGAGCGCCATGGCTTTTAGTAGGAGTATAATTTTTGTTTCGTAAGGCGATCTCATTAGTTTTGGGATGCAAATGATAAATCCCGAACGTTCAGGAATTATTAGCGTCCTTAATTAAGTATGTAAAAGGGAAAGTTTTGAAACCTTGTGTATTCGTACGCATTTTGTAAGTACGTGCATATAGCACAAACTTTACTATATACTATCGCACTACACGTCTCTCTCTATATATGCTTGCAGACTGTGCTATTCCCTCCCTCCAGGTCAATAAGTCATCTTTGGTTGTGCACCGTGACCAAGAAGGAGGGAAGACTTATACACCTAGACGGAGGGAGTACTACTATTACTTATGTACGTGCAAATGCACGTTTTAACATTACGATGCGGTTTTTGTAAAAGTAGAAAAGCAGCACTAGTCAAGCATGTGAAACGATTCAATGCAAAACAAATGCAAAAATGGTCGTTTGATTGTTTACTTTTAGCTTCCTTCTCTGTGGTTATTTCTCTGTCGTACTTTGTATGGAGTATCTCACTGGTCGGAAAGGCATGCAAATTCCCAAACCGCTTCCTACACCCTGTATCGAATGTTTTGCCTAACAAGTTGTGCCGTGCAATTGGAATTCCAACTTGAGTACTACTACTAGTAGGAGTATCAGG
This sequence comes from Aegilops tauschii subsp. strangulata, assembly GCF_002575655.3. Classification (NCBI taxonomy): domain Eukaryota; kingdom Viridiplantae; phylum Streptophyta; class Magnoliopsida; order Poales; family Poaceae; genus Aegilops; species Aegilops tauschii. Next base: position 396,475,443 of record NC_053035.3, read on the forward strand.
GGCTAGTTCTTTTAGGCTTCTAGATTAGTAATCCCAAAACTACTACCTCCGTCTTGGTTTATTGGTCCCCATTGTAATCTGTGTCAAATTTTGATCATAAATTTAACTAATGAAATGTTAGTGCATGTCACATGCACTAACATTTTATCAGTTAAATCTTTGGTCAAAATTTAGCACACATTACAATGGTGACGAATAAACCAGGACGGAGGTACTAGTAGTAGTTTAGAAGCCCAAATAAATGAGTGAGGCGCCTTAATATTACTCTCCACTGTGACTAGTCTTATGGGAAAAGCTGGGGAAGCCGCCAAAACAACTGGCCCTAGGAGTAGTAGCTAGGGATACTAGGAGTAGTAGCTAGGGATCGAGTGTGCGAGATGAACCCGAGAAAGTAAATGCAGAGAGATGAAATGCAAAAAAGACGGAGGGATGTGATGGTTGCTTGTCCGTTTATTTTACCAGGCCACTTATTACTGTGAGTGGTTGGGTTTTGTGATATGACGGCTTTACTGCCGCGCCACGAGCGGGGTGAGACTCCCGTGCAGCGCAGCCCTCTACACTAGTACTACATCGGTCGTCGTTTATCCCCCATTGAATTTGACTGAAGATTTAACTGACAAAATGTTAGTTCATGTCAACAAAAACAATATTGTTGGATTCGTATTTGAACATAGTTTTCAATGATATAATTTTAGGTGACATGCATCATAATTTATCGTACTATATATAATGTTAGTTCAATTTTTGGTCGTACTAATCTATAGTAAGGTGCCCGTGCGTTGCACGGAAGAGTGAAATGCATTGATCGGGGAGTTGTTTATTTTGACAAAGGATGTGGGGGTAATCTCATGTGTAACAGGTATCGATAGGTTTCTTCGGATATTATTTCATCTCTAGAGCTCACAAACATCCGGGTGAAATATAGAAAAAAGTATCTTTTGCAAACATAAGCGTTCAACTGTTCAACCTGCTGTCACGCCTAATATGCGATACTATCCTAAAGAGACTCGAAGGTCCCACCAAGGATAGAACCGCATATTGACACGCTTTTGCAAGGTGGATATCATTACATCAACATTACATAAAAGATGGGGATACATACAAGGCATACAGATGTCGCAAGAATACATCAATATACATGAGAACAACATCCGACTACGGATGAAACATAAACATAAACTCAAACGACATCCACCCTGCTAGCCCAGGCTGCCGACCTGGAAACTATCCCCTGATCGAAGAAGAAGCAGAAGAAGAACCCCAAAACAAGTAACATCGCTCTCGCGTCATGATCATCGCAAAACCTGTACCTGCAACTGTTGTTGTAGTAATCTGTGAGCCACGAGGACTCAGCAATCCCATTACCATGGGTATCAAGACTAGCAAAGCTTAATGGGTAAGGAAGGGGTAAAGTGGTGAGGTTGCAGCAGCGAGTAAGCAAGTATGGTGGCTAACTTACGCAAATAAAAGCGAGAAGAGAAGCAACGGAACGGTCGTGAAACTAGCAATGATCAAGAAGTGATCCTGAACTCTTACTTACGTCAAACATAACCCAGAAACCGTGTTCACTTCCCGGACTCCGCCGAAAAGAGACCATCACGGCTACACACGCGGTTGATGTGTTTTAGTTAAGTCAAGTGTCAAGTTCTCTACAACCGGACATTAACAAATTCCCATCTGCCACATAACCGCGGGCACGGCTCTCGAAAGTTTTTACCCTGCAGGGGTGTCCCAACTTAGCCCATTATAAGCTCTCACGGTCAACGAAGGATATTCCTTCTCCCGGGAAGACCCGATCAGACTCGGAATCCCGGTTACAAGACATTTCGACAATGGTAAAACAAGACCAGCAAAGCCGCCCGGATGTGCCGACAAATCCCGATAGGAGCTGCACATATCTCGTTCTCAGGGCACACTGGATGAGCCAGACGTCGGGTTGGCATAGACCCTGGTTGCCCAGGGGGTGCCGGACATCGCTCGGTTTGGACCAGCACTCGAAGGAGCACTGGCCCGGGGGGGTAAATAATGATGACCGTCGGGCTCCGGAAACCCAAGGGAAAAAGGCTTAGGTTGTTAGGCAAATGTAAAACAAATGTTGGGCCTTGCTGGAAGAGTTTTATCCAAGGCGAACTGTCCAGCGGTTCCCATAACACCCAACCGCGTTAGGGACGCAAAATCCGGGAACATAATACCGATATGACGGAAACTAGGGCGGCAACAGTGGAACAAAACACCAGGCATAAGGCCAAGCCTTCCACCCTTTACCAAGTATATAGATGCATTAATAATATAAGAGATATTGTGATATCCCAACATAAACATAATCCAACATGGAGCAAACTTCATCTTCACCTGCAACTAGCAACGCTATAAGAGGGGCTGAGCAAAAGCGGTAACATAGCCAAACAATGGTTTGCTAGGAAGGCTGACAAAGGTTAGAGGTTCATGGAATTTTGGGAGGCTTGATAAGCAAGTGGTAGGTAACGCAGCATAGCGATAGCATCGAGGCAACTAGCATAGCAATGATAGTAATGAGATCCAAGGTGACGGTCATCTTGCCTGAAATCCCGCTAGGAAGAAGAACGAGTCCATGAAGAAGATGAAGCCACGTAGACGAACCAATCATAGACGAACGAATCCTCATGATCGCAACGAAACAGGAACTAACGAGAAGAAGCAACACCGGAAAGAAGAAAACAACATGGTAAACACCCATCACATAAATATGGCATGATGCACAATCAAGTATGATGCATGTCCGGTTTAATGAGGCATGGCATGGCAAAGTGCACAAATAATACTACAAATTAAGTGGAGCTCAATATGAACGAGTTGCATATTGACAAAATACCACATCAATTATTTAGTTCGCTCTCGTTTAGGGACACACCAATATTAAATGTTGTTAAACATGGCAAGAGGTGAAGCATAATAATACTACCTATCTAGGCAAGTTTAAAAGAGGCCGGAACAACAAACAACAATTCCGGAAAATCTTCATATGCATATTTCGAATTTGGTACTGTTCTGCCCTATACACAATTTTAATGTTGTTAAACAACAAAATAAAGTGCAGCAAGTTAATCTAGGCATTTTTCTACCCCATTTACATATAAACTTTATTTAAAACGGTGCTACGGTTATTTAGATATGAATTAAACCATTTTAGCAAGTGATTTATGCAAATTAAATCAAACAGCATATTAAACATTTTAAACCTGGATGAAAACAGCATATTATGAAACTAGATGAAATTCTAAGCATGTCGCATATATGGTTTGTTTAGTTTGGATGCATGCATATTTAGCTATAGACAAAATAAAACAGTGGCAATTCTGTAAATAAGAATGCATTGGAAAATGCTAAAATACTCAGACTGGGAAAAAATATGCACGGGCCGGAGTGCAGCAACCTAGGAAGATTTGGCCCGAGTGAGCGCTGAGTGTGTTTGTGTGCGCGTGCAATAGTACAGGAAAAATAGAGCAAAAAATTGGGGCACTAGGATTCGAACCCAAGACCTCCTACTGTGTGTGTTGCGTGCTGACCAGTCGGGCTGGCTGAGTGCTTGTGATTGGGAAGCTGCATAGCTCTAGTTGAAGAGGGCAAACACCCGTTCTTAGATCCATGGACGCACAGCAACTTGCCGGCGACGACGACGAGCAAAGCAGCGGCTAGAGATGCAGCGGATCACCGGCGGGGGTGCGGAAATGTGGGAGGGTGCGCGCTTGCGAGTGAAGGCTGATTGTTGGGGTGGCGTGCGTGCAGGCACTTGTGCACGAGCAGGAGCTCGTCCCCGGTCATGGAGAAGACTACGACCGGATCCGTGCGGGTGGAGCTGTGCGGCTGCTGCGCGGGCAGCGCGCTAGGATTGTGTGCGTGTGCGAACAGAGAGGGTCGAGCGCTTGCGAGTGTCATGCGCAAGGGTCCGAACAGAGGAGCTAAAGGCACGAGCTTCCGCTCGCTACCATGGCAAGTCATGGTGGCCGGAGGTCCTGTTCGCGAAGGGCGGCGACTATAGCGTATGAACGGAGCAGAAAAAAATGGGATAAGGAGCGGAGCATCACCGTGGGTTTGCCGGTGACGACGGACTCGCCGGGGAAGCAGAGGAGATGGCGGAGGCGCTGGTTGTCGGGGACGTACGGTTGCATGATGAAGACGAAGAAGGGGAAGAAGACATCGAGGAGGAAGCTGATCTAGGCTCTAGGCAGTTTCTGCGGAGCCGGGGACGAAGTAGGGGACGCGTGCGTCACTCCCCGAGGAAGAAGACGACGGCGTCGAGCTTGATCGCGCCGGAGTAGAGCTCGTGCATGGCGTTGGCGACGGCTATGGCATGGAGTGGCTTACCTTGCGGTGGCTAGATGAGGAGGAGGGAGGAATGGAAAGAGCAGAGACCCTAGGGCACCAGGGCATGATTTATAGGAGGTAGGGAGGCTGCTATTTATAGAAGGAGGGGTTAGGGTTGGGATTTTTAGGCCTGTACGGACACTCGGATATCGATCTAACGGTCCGGAGCGGAGGGGGCTGGGTGGGCTGTGAGATATAGGCTTGGGTTGAGATGAGAGGGAAAGAAGTGCAGCCCGGCAACTGTTTCCGGAGAGCAAAAACATCCGACGTTTGACCGGCTACGATGCCGCTATAAGTTTAATGGTAGGGCTATCAAACGAGCTCCGAATGCGACGAAACTTGATAGGCGCTCTGTCTACACTATAATAAGACCACACGCCAAGTTTCGCCCCATTCTAAGAACATTTTTATGCCACTAATAAAATAATATTCGGAGGTGCCGCGGGCGCGTGCGAGTGTGGTTGGGCTCAGAACGGACAACGGAGAGAACCGGGAGAACCCAGACGGATGCAAGTTTTGAAAAACATGATGATGCAATGCAGACGATGACATGGCAAAATGCAACACGCAAGCAAATGACATGGCAACAACGACGAATAAACGGGAGACACATAGCGCATCGAATTCGGGGCGTTACAACACTCCTCCACTAACAAGAGATCTCGTCCCGAGATCTTAGGACCGAGACGGAAGGAGAAAGGGATGAGGTGAAATAAGAACAAAACAGTGAGGAAGAACAAAGTCAAGAGCACTCGAGTAGGAAAGAGGAATGTTGAATGAGACAAGAAGCAAAAGCTCAAGGAATAAGACTGAATAGAAAATGAATAATAACGAAGGAATTTATGCAGCACTCCGGCTGAACAAGGAAAGAATAGAACATGAACTTGAGAAATGGAAAGATACTTGACTTGAGGAATAACACAAAACCTCCGGAAGACTTGAAAGAGTGGAATGAGAAGAACGGGGAAGAAGATGAAAACTTCTACCATGAATGAAATAGAGAGCATCCTTAGAAGGAAACATTGAACGGAGTTGTTGGAAATTCAACAACAAAAGACTAAGCTTGTTGTGGACTTATGGATAACATCTCAAAAGTATGAGGTGGTAACCTACCACAAGCGGAAAAGATTGAAAAGCTGAGAAGAACGAGGAAATGCAAAACTCCACTTCAGAAGAATATGGAGAATTAATTGCACTTTGAGAAGCAAGAAGAAGATACTTGAGCTACGCCTACAAGAATCTTGATGAACACTTGAAGAATGAATTAAATCATGACGAGCCCCGTGATGAACTCCGGAAACAAAAGAATGACGAGATAAAATTGAAGGATGAAAGGGATAAGATTAAATCCTTGCGATGATTTGGATGGAGGTTCGCGACAAAATCGGCGAGAAGCTTGGAACTCCGGAAAAGAAAAGATGAAAACACTTTGTACCGAGAATGTGATAAGATGAACAATCTCCGAAAAGAAGAGATAAAACCACTTGAAGAAAGAAGAATAAGGATTACGTTATGCTTATCCTCCACCAATTAAATTGATGAGAAGCAATGGATTTGCATACTACTTATTCGCGTTGGAAAGGATTAAGGGGAGATATAGCGCCAAACTTGAGAAAGTCTTCGTGAACCACCGGTCGGATTGGAAAAGACGAATGAATTGATACGATAACCATAGAAAAGAAATCTTGAACGAGCCACCGTAAGAATTGAAACGAATGACGAAAAGATAATGAATCACCGGGAAGAATTAGAAGTGCACGAGATACTTGAGGGAATTTAGAGACAAGAGAACGAAGAGATCCCGAACTGATTGAAGAATCCTTGGACGAAGCACCGGAAGAATATTGAGAGAACGAAGGGGCACGGATATAGAATAATTGGAGAGCGACTTTGACAACTTAGAACGAAGAAATATTCCGAAAAGATGGCCTCCGGATGATCGAGAGAGAAAGCAATTCCTGAAATACTCCGGATGGATGAAAAGAATTGCACGACTAGAAACAATATGAGCGGATAGCATCAAGCTAGCGACATGAATCTTCGGGAGAACGGACAAGATTTAAGACAAACTCTTCTTCGGTCTTCAAATGTTGAGAATGACAACGAGAAAGAACACCAAAATTGTTGAGATACTCTGGGAGAATGAAAAGCGAAGAGGTAGAGTCATCAATGAAAATAATTTGAAATCGATCTTGGAAAGGCATCTGACTGATGAAATTCATTCTTACGTCAACTTCGAAAAGAATTTGAGAATAACTCCGGGAAACTTAGAAGAGTCAGGTAAGATCCTGGGAAAAAGACCTGTGGGTTAGGGCCCATTGAAAAGAAACACCGTTGGAAGGATTGTAGAAGAGATGATGCACTGGAACAGCTGAAAGACTCGAATGAGGTGACGACCTCGAAATAATTGAATGCAAACATGAATCTTCTGAGATGTTTTGAGCACTCCGGAAGGATTAAATGGCAAGAGACGAACAAACAAAGGAAAACACTTGAGTCGAGGAAAGGAATATGATGAACAGCAAAAAAAACTTGAATTGAAACCTCCGAAAGGAAAACGAGAAAAACGATGATTAACTAGACGAGAATTCACCGGTTGAGACAATTGAGGAAAGACTGAAGATACTCCGCACAAATGAAATTTATGCTCGAATAGAGGCTCAGAATCCGGGAATAAAAAGAGGTGGGAGGGCGGGAAAACACAGACAACTTGAAATAGGGAACCCATGAATAACTTGAAGAGAAGACACCGGTTGAAATAATTGAGGAGAGAATGCAAAGGCTTCGCACGAGTAGGATGGATACTCGATTTCGGACTCCGGTTCCGAGAAGAAAAGGGGTGGGTGGTGGGAAAAAACAAGGACAACTCCGGACAAGGAAACAACGTCGAAAGAGAAAAAAAAACGACGACTGATCTTCCAAAAGATGACGAGGATCGAAACCACTCGAAGAGAAATGCGCCGGATGGAAAAGAGGATGGACAACGAACGAAAACTAACCGCGTGATCCTAATGAAAAATTTGAAGGGGAAGAAAAGTAAGTCGAAACACCTACGTCCGGATTTCTCACCAGAGCGACGAAGGGGGCTGAGGAGTAAAAAGAATTCCTACTCTCCGATATAACTAGACTCCGAAAAAGTCTTCTTCTAGACTCAACAACGGCCAAACTACATGATAAATCAAGGGGGGCTCCTATGGTCGGTCGAGGCTCTGATACCAACTTGTCACGCCCAATATGCGATACTATCCTAAAGAGACTCGAAGGTCCCACCAAGGATAGAACCGCATATTGACACGCTTTTGCAAGGTGGATATCATTACATCAACATTACATAATAGATGGGGATACATACAAGGCATACAGATGTCGCAAGAATACATCAATATACATGAGACCAACATCCGACTACGGATGAAACATAAACAGAAACTCAAACGAGATCCACCCTGCTAGCCCAGGTTGCCGACCTGGAAACTATCCCCTGATGGAAGAAGAAGCACAAGAAGAACCCCAAAACAATTAACATCGCTCTCGCATCATGATCATCGCAAAACATGTACCTGCAACTGTTGTTGTAGTAATCTGTGAGCCACGAGGACTCAGCAATCCCATTACCATGGGTATCAAGACTAGGAAAGCTTAATGGGTAAGGAAGGGGTAAAGTGGTGAGGTTGCAGCAGCGACTAAGCAAGTATGGTGGCTAACTTATGCAAATAAAAGCGAGAAGAGAAGCAACGGAACGGTCGTGAAACTAGCAATGATCAAGAAGTGATCCTGAACTCTTACTTACGTCAAACATAACCCAGAAACCGTGTTCACTTCCCGGACTCCGCCGAAAAGAGACCATCATGGCTACACACGCGGTTGATGCGTTTTAGTTAAGTCAAGTGTCAAGTTCTCTACAACCGGACATTAACAAATTCCCATATGCCACATAACCGCGGGCACGGCTCTCGAAAGTTCATACCCTGAAGGGGTGTCCCAACTTAGCCCATTATAAGCTCTCACGGTCAACGAAGGATATTTCTTCTCCCGGGAAGACCCGATCAGACTCGGAATCCCGGTTACAAGACATTTCGACAATGGTAAAACAAGACCAGCAAAGCCGCCCAGACGTGCCGACAAATCCCGATAGGAGCTGCGCATATCTCGTTCTCAGGGCACACCGGATTAGCCAGACGTCGGGTCGGCATAGACTCTGGTTGCCCAGGGGGCACCGGACATCGCTCGGTTTGGACCAGCACTCGAAGGAGCACTGGCCCGGGGGGTAAATAAAGATGACCCTCGGGCTCCGGAAACCCAAGGGAAAAAGGCTTAGATTGTTAGGCAAATGTAAAACAAATGTTGGGCCTTGCTGGAAGATTTTTATCGAAGGCGAACTGCCAAGGGGTTCCGATAACACCCAACCGCGTTAGGGACGCAAAATCCGGGAACATAATACCGATATGGCGGAAACTAGGGCGGCAAGAGTGGAACAAAACACCAGGCATAAGGCCAAGCCTTCCACCCTTTACCAAGTATATAGATGCATTAATAATATAAGAGATATTGTGATATCCCAACATAAACATAATCCAACATGGAGCAAACTTCATCTTCACCTGCAACTAGCAACGCTATAAGAGGGGCTGAGCAAAAGCGGTAACATAGCCAAACAATGGTTTGCTAGGAAGGCTGACAAAGGTTAGAGGTTCATGGAATTTTGGGAGGCTTGATAAGCAAGTGGTAGGTAACGCGGCATAGCGATAGCATCGAGGCAACTAGCATAGCAATGATAGTAATGAGATCCAAGGTGACGGTCATCTTGCCTGAAATCCCGCTAGGAAGAAGAACGAGTCTATGAGGAAGATGAAGCCACATAGACGAACCAATCATAGACGAACGAATCCTCACGATCGCAACGAAACAGGAACTAACGAGAAGAAGCAACACCGGAAAGAAGAAAACAACATGGTAAACACCCATCACATAAATATGGCATGATGCACAATCAAGTATGATGCATGTCCGGTTTAATGAGGCATGGCATGGCAAAGTGCACAAATAATACTACAAATTAAGTGGAGCTCAATATGAACGAGTTGCATATTGACAAAATACCACATCAATTATTTAGTTCGCTCTCGTTTAGGGACACACCAATATTAAATGTTGTTAAACATGGCAAGAGGTGAAGCATAATAATACTACCTATCTAGGCAAGTTTAAAAGAGGCCGGAACAACAAACAACAATTCCGAAAAATCTTCATATGCATATTTCGAATTTGGTACTGTTCTGCCCTATACACAATTTTAATGTTGTTAAACAACAAAATAAAGTGCAGCAAGTTAATCTAGGCATTTTTCTACCCCATTTACATATAAATTTTATTTAAAACGGTGCTACGGTTATTTAGATATGAATTAAACCATTTTAGCAAGTGATTTATGCAAATTAAATCAAACAGCATATTAAACATTTTAAACCTGGATGAAAACAGCATATTATGAAACTAGATGAAATTCTAAGCATGTCGCATATATGGTTTGTTTAGTTTGGATGCATGCATATTTAGCTATAGACAAAATAAAACAGTGGCAATTCTGTAAATAAGAATGCATTGGAAAATGCTAAAATACTCAGACTGGGAAAAAATATGCACGGGCCGGAGTGCAGCAACCTAGGAAGATTTGGCCCGAGTGAGCGCTGAGTGTGTTTGTGTGCGCGTGCAATAGTACAGGAAAAATAGAGCAAAAAATTGGGGCACTAGGATTCGAACCCAGGACCTCCTACTGTGTGTGTTGCGTGCTGACTAGTCGGGCTGGCTGAGTGCTTGTGATTGGGAAGCTGCATAGCTCTAGTTGAAGAGGGCAAACACCCGGTCTTAGATCCATGGACGCACAGCAACTTGCCGGCGACGACGACGAGCAAAGCAGTGGCTACAGATGCTGCGGATCACCGGCGGGGGTGCGGAAATGTGCGAGGGTGCGCGCTTGTGAGCGAAGGCTGTTTGTGGGGGTGGCGTGCGTGCAGGCACTTGTGCACGAGTAGGAGCTCGTCCCCGGTCATGGAGAAGACTACGACCAGATCCATGCGGTTGGAGCTGTGCGGCTGCTGCGCGGGCAGCGCGCTGGGATTGTGTGCATGTGCGAACAGATAGGGTCGAGCGCTTGCGAGTGTCGTGCGCAAGGGTCCGAACAGAGGAGCTAAAGGCACGAGCTTCCGCTCACTACCATGGCAAGTCATGGTGGCCGGAGCTCCTGTTCGCGAAGGGTGGCGACTATAGCGTATGAACGGAGCAGAAAAAAAACGGGATAAGGAGCGGAGCATCACCGTGGGTTTGCCGGTGACGACAGACTCGCCGGGGAAGCACAGGAGATGGCGGAGGCGCTGGTTGTCAGGGACGTACGAGTGCATGATGAAGACGAAGAAGGGGAAGAAGACATCGAGGAGGAAGCTGATCCAGGCTCTAGGCAGTTTCTGCAGAGCCGAGGACGAAGTAGCGGACGCGTGCGTCACTCCCCGAGGAAGAAGACGACGACGTCGAGCTTGATCGCGCCGGAGTAGAGCTCGTGCATGGCGTTGACGACGGCTATGGCGTGGAGTGGCTTACCTTGCGGCGGCTAGACGAGGAGGAGGGAGGAATGGAAAGAGGAGAGATCCTAGGGCACCAGGGCATGATTTATAGGAGGTAGGGAGGCTGCTATTTATAGAAGGAGGGGTTAGGGTTGGGATTTTTAAGCCTGTACGGACCCTCGGATATCGATCTGACGGTCCGAAGCGGAGGGGGCTAGGTGGGCTGTGAGAGATAGGCTTGGGCAGAGATGAGAGGGAAGGAGTGCAGCCCGGCAACTGTTTCCGGAGACCGAAAACATCTGACGTTTGACCGGCTACGATGCCGCTATAAGTTTAACGGTAGGGCTATCAAACGAGCTCCGAATGCGACGAAACTTGACAGGCGCTCTGTCTACACTATAATAAGACCGCACGCCAAGTTTATGCTACTAATAAAATAATATTCGGAGGTACCGCGGGCGCATGCGAGTGTGGTTGGGCTCAGAAAGGACAACGGAGAGAACCGGGAGAACCCAGACGGATGCAAGTTTTGAAAAACATGATGACGCAATGCAGATGATGACATGGCAAAATGCAATACGCAAGCAAATGACATGGCAACAACGACGAATAAACGGGAGACACGTAGCGCATCGAATCCGGGGCGTTACATCTGCATCCAAAACTTGTGAAGAAATAACTCTTATTGTGCTTTGCAAGAAATGATCTTCAAGAATTAGTTTTTGAGTATCCATTGTTATACATGTTGGCTACAGATGACATGGCACTTTCTTATAGTCAACAGTTGGCTATACTATTTAAGTATTAACCATGCCCTTGTACACCTAGACAGAGGTATTAAATCAGGATGACTTGGAAGGGGGCAGAGGATATGTAAGAAATGGTTCATCATAAGTCTTTCACCAGTACTGTAGTAAAAATTCATACATGGAAGATTCTAGACTAAACCATAAATGGATACACTTTTATTCATGTGCGATACTCCAATAGAGCAAGATCATGCATGGAAGTCTCCACATGCTTAGACAGCGGATTACATTGAGCGAAGACTAATGATCAACATTTAACTTGGTAATGCAGATGTCCAGGTGAACCTCCTTGGAGTCCCCGTGCACATTGTTGGGGTTCAAATAATACCGTGAGTCTTCCATGTCCACATCGGCGGGAAGGTCCCAGCTCGGCAGACTCCAAGTCAGCTTGACGTAGCCAGTGTCGCCGCCCACGTACCTCCGAGGGGTAGTAATAGTGAGCACGCACCCGTACATTGGCCTCGTGTCAGTGTGAGCGTCAGCGGCGTCGCCCCTGACGAACACTACAGAGACGGGGCGGCGGCCTGCGGGCCTCGCCGGTGCCCACGATCAAGAGGAAGACGCTGCCGTCCTCCTCCGAGACTAGCAGGCGGCGGTGATCCTCCAGCGACTCCGACACGGTGAACGGGTAGCACGTCTCGTACTTGATGTTCTTCGCCAAGGGCCAGTAGTGATCACCGCATGCCTGCGTGAGGTGATGCACGATGTCCGCCGGCGAGCCCCAAAGCGGCATCGGGCACTCATAGCAGTAGACGAAGGGCTCCTTGGAGGCATCAACTAGGCCATCCATGAAACAGGAGTGGCTGTAGGGGACGTACCGCCAGTTGAATATATGAGCAAATTACTACGAGATTTAGTCCGAATAAGCACAAAATAAATCATGAGGGCTATAACAGAGATTAAACTAATCATGCGGACTAGCATAGTAGATGCATAGATCGAATCTAGGACACAACCTAGAAACATGAATTCTACCACGATTTCGAACAGGAAGGACAGAAACACATACGATGCAACGGGAGCAGCACCATTGGCGTTGAGGTTGTCGCCCATGTCGTTGAGGAAGAGGTTGCCGAGGTTAGGAAGAAGTCGTCGTCGGTGAAGTCGTCACTGCTAGCAGTCGCGAGAGTGCACTCCCTAAATTTCACCAGCGCCCGCCGAATGGAGCGCAGGAGGGAGTGGCTGTAGGGGACGTTGCGGCCTCCGAATGGAGCGCAGGAGTAGCCCACGAAGCAGTAGATGGTGCTCCTCCCTAGTCTCTATTATTATCTCTATCTCTACTACTCTTCTTTGTTTTTTATAATATACTGGTTGTAGTTGCCAAATCGAATAGTACTGCGCCGTCCACTGCACGCCCGGCTAAACACGCCTCCTCGCCTCCATCAAACCCCCCCGTTAAACCCGCATGCAAACCGAGAAACCTACTCCGGCCCGCGGGAGGAAATTTGCCGATTGCGGTTGGAGAATAATAGAGTCACGTCCAATCCATTTGAGTTAATTGCGTGTATGATTCTCCCTCTATAAAAAGTTAATTGCATCCTTAATCTTGTATTCTAAGTACTCGGTGGGTTCCACTGTCAGTATAGTGTACATGACTTGCAGGCTGGCTACAGATTCGTACAGAAAGTTAAAAAGAAACAAATCCATCCTTAATCTTGTATTCTAAGTACTCTGTGGGTTCCACTGCCAGTACATTAGTGAAAGAAGTATATATTAAAAAATTATAAAAAGCTAAAGTTTAGGACAGAATTCGAACTCAGGTCATCGTGCTGCGAGCATCCGGCCCGGACCAGTACACTAGGTGTTGGTTGCGGAGAATGCAAGAGATAAACCTTTATAACAATGAGCCCGTCCGTTGCAATGGATCCAAAGTAGAATAATACATATTCACAAATTTGAAAGAAAACAGTTTACTTTTGATATACATATCACTAAAAATGTCTTATGTTTCACTCCAAATATATTCTTTGGGCTGTTTTGATGAAGTAAGGGAGGAAGTGGTTGGTTTCAAGATACTAAGGGGTTTTGTGTAAACTGGAGCAGAGAAGTGGTAATTGTTGCAAAAGGCCACAAATTACATCACAACCGTTAGATGCAGATCTAATGGTCAGAGATGGCGGATGGCAGACACACCATCATCACCAACTGAGTCTTTTATAGGAGTAGGAGTAGAGAAAAAACCGAGTTGGTGATGATGGTGTGCATGCCAGCTTATAATATAGACTGTCCGATCTATATCTGACGGATAGAAAGCAAACTATGACAATTTTACAAAAGATACCCGCACCTCTCTCCACATTTACAGATAAGGCCTTGCCTCGTTCATCCTTATCTCCCACAACCTCATTGCTGAGCAATTACAAAAGGAAGTCTCTGGAACAATCTGGCATGGTGGCCGCTGCCGGCGCCGTTCATCCCCATGCCTCCGCCCAGTCCGACCACCAGTCACCACCACGCCCCACTCCTCCTCACCTCTATCATCTTTCTCGACATATCATTTTTTCGATGAAATGGTCGACATACCATTTTCCGATAAAATTCTCAAGATATCATTAGTTTTTACACATGGGATTACTCATGCATGGGTCAATCACAACATGTGTGTTGTAAAAAAATGCATCTTGATGTTCCTGCACGGGCATCTTGCTAATTTTTTTGCATATAATTTCAAACACCACGTAGACACGGTCTTTGACCAATTTACAACTATGTTAGTATCATTGTTAGTGGTCAGTCGGTGCAAGTTATAGCCCCGGGTGTTTTTACCTTTTTTTAGTAATGATATCCGGCGATTGTTCGGCATGAGCTCAATCCTGGCGAATCCCACGTAACCGTCATATTTCCATCCGACTGTGGCCTGTTTTTAAGCCATAGTATTTGACAAAACCGCCACCCTTACACACGTACTGTAACTGCGTCACGGGCGTTTGCAACTGCCATGTCTTGCAGCGAACGTTTGCTGGGGATTGGAGTTAGCACCGATGGTGGTTCGTAGTCGTTCCACGCTCGGGCATTGAAGTTTGTAAATATTTTAGATTAGAATATACTACTCCTTCGGTGCTAGTAGTAGAGCAGAGTCCTACTCCACTACTACTCTACTGAAGCAAGTTAGGGCATAGTAGTACGTACTGTAGGGAGTACCAGTACTGTGATCACTCAAGCAAGTTGTCCGACTTTGATATGACCCTACGCTGCTGGTATGTGTCTCGTAAGTCAAGCGGTGTGCTGTAGTCATCATCACCTATCCACTTCCTGCAACACATATTCGCTTCTCCATCTTTGTCCACTCTTCCATCCCCGCTAAGGCGCCTCCCCCCTCGTCCAATCTTCCATCCCCGCTAAGGCGCCTCCCCCCTCATCCGAAACCCAAGCACTAACAATGGCAGAACCGAGCACCGTCCGCCGAAAGAGTGGCTGGAATTCGCTTCCCACAGAGGTAATCAAGCTCATTGTTTCGCGTGTAGACAATCTCAGTACCATGCCGCTCGCCACGTGCTCGTTGGGGCTGTACCGTTTACTCAAAGCCCTCAGGCCGGAGCTTTTTAAGCCAGCTCCTTGCTTGCTGATGCCGCCTGATCTTCAGAAACGGCGTGTCACGCAGCATAACGATTGTAGGGTGGCGAGCATCAACCCCCTTGACTGCGATCCGATCCCCGTTCACCCTCAACTACATTAACGATATGTCCTGGGTCG
Organism: Aegilops tauschii subsp. strangulata; assembly: GCF_002575655.3. Lineage (NCBI taxonomy): Eukaryota > Viridiplantae > Streptophyta > Magnoliopsida > Poales > Poaceae > Aegilops > Aegilops tauschii. Next base: position 396,490,846 of record NC_053035.3, read on the forward strand.
GCATGAACACGTCTTGGATGGTGCTCGTCGACGGTCGCGGCAGCTGGATGCTCGTGGAGGTCTACACCCGGCGATTGATCCCCTTCCTTCGATTAACACTGCACTGCTTTGGCATCGCAGCCCAGAATACTCGGAATCTTACAGTAGCCAACATGATACCAAGTTTGATTTGCTCAAGGTTGTAATCTGCCAAGTGCCCACAAGATCTGCGAACTATAAAGACTTCAGGCTAATTGCGTTCTTCAACCGCGGTCTCGCCTATCTGACAGGTCACTGCAGTAAGTGGATAAATCTGCACGTCCATCGCAGGATCATACATCCTCCGTGGTTCTTTGATGCCATTGAACACAAGGGCTTGATTTACGATGTCGACTACTTCTATGGCTGGACGTATTGCTGGCCTACTCCAGTCATCGCTACAAACGGCTGTTACAGCAGTATGTTACTTTCCTATGATATCATGATGGCTTGCTTATATTACTGTCAACATTTAGTGAAAAAATATTCATGCTCATAACATGCTGTTCTTAAGATTGACTACATCAAGAGCCCTTTTTTATTTGACTCCAATTTTTTTAGGGTTATCTGACTCCAACTTGATATGATGTTGTAGGCCGCCTGGTGTCCCCACCCTTCCTAATCCCAGAACCTTTCAACGAAAAGCGGCATGGCAGTTGCAGGTGGTTCCTGGCTCGATCAGACGATGGTGAACGATTGATGGTCGTTCGCACGTACTGGACGTGTTGTTTCGCGGAATACAATCACAATCACTGCAAGGTCTTTGAGCAGGATCCCAGCTTCTCTAGGCCTTCAGGAATTTTTGACTGGAGGTTGGTAAGTAGCCTTGGTACACTCTCTCTGTTTGTCGGACTGAATTATCCGATTAACCAGGAGATAACCGACGGCAAGGATCATGATGGCAGCGCGGTTTCGTTCATCAGGCAAAACTGTGTGTACACAGCGTACCATGCGTCTCTGCATGCACTATACCCTGATATGTGCCGCCACGCTCTGCAGCCCAAAGTAGGAGAGAGGGTCGCAAGTATCAGACTTCGACCTGCTGGCTAGAGTTTCCCCCGTCAGGCACCCATCTGGTTCAAGCCGTCAACCAATCTCCACAACTTAATAAATAGTAACGTCTAACTGAGCCAGTTAGTTAGATGCGTACACTTGGTGTAGTAGGATCTTTATTTAGTTTGATGGATACACTTGTTCTTTTTTGGTAGCCCTTTTGTAATGATGGCTGATGTTTGGTTTGGAAGAGAGAGCTGCGTCTTCACTCTTCTGGCCTGCTTACTGCTTCTGTTGTACCCCCAGCCTTGGTTGTGTATTCTGCTGTTTTGAATGTACAATCAGTAGTATATTTTGTCTGTTGGTTGAATAAATGTGTTGTTAGAACAACAAACACAATGTTTTGGAACTCGTTGCACGGTTCGATCCTTAGTGCCCCGTACCGTATGTAGCGCATACTATTTTTCGTACGGAACACATTTTCCACTTGTTGATAACATGCAGCCCACTGATGAAGGCCCAATAGAGAAGCCCATAATTAACTGGAAGGGAGGCTCTCACATGAATCCGGCCCAGGTACATGCTCATGGTCCCCTAAACATAAATAAGTAAATAAATACATAAAGCTAAATGCTCATGCCCCAGTTCTTTAAATTCACAATTTAACAGGAGGATATTATTTCCTATGATAGTGTCGTTACATTCAGTCGATATTATTCTTAGGCAATGATAGCAACTAGTCTTCTTTCTCCCAGCATTTTCTTCCTACAACCAGCGGACCCATGCAAATCGTAGTCAACGTCGTAAATAGTTCCGGTCCATTTTTATTTTTCAATAAGAATGTCCAACCCAGCTCAGCACATTGGCGACAGCACTTTATCCTCCGCCTTGGTGCGCTCGCCGCGGCACCGCCGTCCGGCCCTGTCAACATAGTTTTTTTTCGAAACGGTCCCTGTCAACATAGTGAATCAAGAGAGGACTGTAGTTGTGAGTATGAAAGTACGGACCCACCAGGTCCACTCCCGAACACAAGCAAGCACCTCTTTAACTACCCAGATGAACCCCTCGTTTTTTAATCTAATCCACCCTGCTGATATCTGGGACCCACATCATTTTCAACGTATAGTCAATTAACGACAGAATTGCACAACTTTTTTAGTAGTAATTCGAAGGAGCAGGGTATAAACTGGGTTGTGCGGTCTCTGTGGCCCGTCTAACAACATGACTAGCCCAATAGTTTTTTCTTTGGGAAAATAGGTAGCCCAGTATTTCTTTTTGAAGAATACCCAAGCTAGGCCTATTTGTTTTCTCCGACTTACTGGGCTGCAAATCTTTCAAGACGAGGAGGGATGCATTCCGGCCTGGCCAAAGAGTATGGTCAGTGTCTGTTAAGAGTAATATCAAAAGGGGTTGAAAATTCCAAAAACATTATAGCAAATGGGATATTAGTTTCTTTTTTTGTTTTTGTTCTTCACTGATATCTTATACTCCCTCCGTCCCAAAATTCTTGTCTTAGATTAGTCTAGATATGGATGTATCTAATACCAAAGCGTGACTTGGTACATCCGTATTTAGACAAATCTAAGATAAGAATTTTGGGACGGAGGGAATATTTCATTGGATTTAACATGACATAGTACTAATTTATATTTAAATATTTTTTACTATGGCTACTAATTTTTGGATTAAGAATATTTTGTTCCCCGGCAAAAACTTGCGAATTTTCAAAATTTCCCACATATTTAGTTAATTTTTTTAACCCTGGTACTGACCAGAAAATGGGCAGCAATTCTAAAAATGGAAAACAGGCTGCAATAAATTCCATATGAATTAGAAAATGAGTAAAATTATAAAAATAATAGCAAATGGGCTGTACACGCCACAGATTTCGAGGCTGACTTGTTTACGCAAGGCTTTGTCAGTCAACACACGATTCTAGCAGCAGTGATTGTTGGATGTCCATCCAACGGCCGACGTGCTTCTTCAATCTCTGATCTTCCTGCTCCAGCCGCCTAAACTAGCGCCGACGGGACTGCCTGCTCCCTCCTCTTTTGGCCCGCTGTGATGCCGTGCAGGCTTCCCCGGCCCACCCTACTCCCTCCGCTGGCCTGGCCGCACGCAATCAACTGCCTCCTTATTACGCGAAAAATATGATTCCTCCCACTGACATCTGGGGTGCACCGGTTGGGAGGCTGACCTGTGGACCTACTAAGTTGACGCGTACGCATGGCTTGTCAACTTACTCAACAAACGATTCTAGCAGCAGTAACCGTTGGATTTGAATCGAACGGTCCTGCTGCTTCTTCAATCGCTGCTCTTCTTGCACCAGCCGCCCAAACCAGTGCCGGCGAGACCACCTGGTCCTGCCTCCAGTGGCCGGTTGTGCTGCCGTTGAGGCCTCAACGCCCCCTACTACTCGCAGCGCTAGCCAGGCCCTGCGGCGACGGCAACCTCACACCGCAGCCGAACCAGTGAACCCTCATACTCCTCTCCGCGTGGGCATCCACTGCCGCGCCTTCCCCGGCTCCGCGTCGTCCCCTTCCTAGGCCTCGCCGTCGTCCACTGCCTTGGTACTCTCGGCGTGGCGTGGTTAATGTGGTCAACGACCGACTTCCATCGGAAGAGTACTATACGTGGAGAGGCTGACAGCTGGGTGCACGGCCGCAGCTGGGTCCATGGCCACAACCCAGTTTTTTTGTGATTTGCCAAGTAAGTTGCTTTGTCAGGCCTGTTGGGCTGCAAATCTTTCAAGACGAGGAGAGCTTCATTCGGCTGCCGCGAAAATGGCCTATCAGTAATGAGAAATGGGTTGTACATTTTTAAAACACATCAAACCGGCAATTAGTTTCAAATTTCTTTTTTTTCATTTTGAGATTTTAAATTGCATTATTTTTATGCGTGGACAATTTGTTGGATTTTATATTGATATACATTTATTTTTAAAATCAGTTTGAACGTGACTTGAAATTTCGGGATTAAAAACAGTTCGGACCGCACCGAAATATGCAAAATTTCGTATAATTTTTTAACCGTGGCCACAATATGGGCTGTAATGCTAACAAAAAGAATATGGGCTCCCAAAAAAACCTTAAGAATTAGCAAATGGGCTGTAAATTATTAGAAATAATGGCAGATGGGTTGTATGCAGTTTTCCATAGATTTGAGGCTTTCCTAAAAAAAGGTTGACGCACAAGAAGTGACTGTTGGATGTCCATCCAACGGCCGTCGTGCTTCTTCAATCTCTGCTCTTCCTGCTCTAGCCGCTCAAACAAGCGCTGGCGGAACTGCCTGCTCCCTCCTCACCGCCGCCGACTATGCCGCCGCGCAGGCCTCACCGCCCCACCGTTCTCCCATCGCTGGCCTAGCCATCCCTCTACTCACCCACACCTGCTATTATTCTCCGGCGACGGCAGACGAACCAGTAAACCCTCGTACAGTTATACTCCCCTCAGCGTGGGAAACAACTGCCGAGTCTTCCCTGGCTCCGTGTCGTTCCCTTCCTAGGCCTCGCCGTCGTCCACTGCCGTGGTGCTCTTGGCGCGGCCTGGTCAACGTTGTCAACGACCGACATGCATATGAAGTGGACTGTACGTGGAGAGGCTGACAGTTGGGTCCACGGCCGCATGCAAGGAAGTGCCTCCTTATTACGTGCAAAATAATGATTCCTCCACCTGACATCTGGGACCCACCGAAAGGGCCTCTGTATTTGACGAAAAAATGTTACCGCCGCTGACAGCTCGGACCCACCAGCTATATCTTCGCACGCAAGGAAGTACCTCCTTATTACGCACAAAAAATGAATACTCCCCCTGCTAGCTGGGACCCAGTATAGTGGGAGGCTGACTTGTGGGCCTACTAAGTTGATAGGGACGGAGGGCTTTGTCAACTTAGTCAATATGCACGATTCTAGCTCCAGTGACCGTACGATGTCCGTCGAACGACCATAGTGCTTCTTCAACCTCTGGTCTTCTTGCTCCAGCCTCCCAAACCAGCGCCGGTCGTGCCTCGTGCTCCTGCCTCCCGTGGCCGGCTGCGATGCCGCGGAGGCCTCACCGCCCCCTACTGCTCCCACCGCTGGCCAGGCCATCCCTCTACTCACCCACACCCCCTGTTATTCTATGGCGACGGCAGCCTCACACCGCAGCCGAACCAGTGAACGCTCGTACTCCTCTCCGCGTGGGCATCCACTACCGCGTCTTCCCTGGCTCCACGTCGTCCCCTTCCTAGGCCTCACCGTCGTCCACTTCCTTGGTGCTCTCGACGCGGCGTGGTCAATGTGGTCAACGACCGACTTCCATCGGAAGAGTACTGTACGTGGAGAGGCTGACAGCTGGGTCCACGGTAGGCGCAAGGAAGTGCCTCCTTATTACGCGCAAAATAATTATTCCTGCACCTGACAGCGGGGACCCATCAGACGGGCCACCGTATTTCGCGAAACGAACGTTTCCCCCCTGACTGCTGGGACCCACCAGCTACATCTTCGCACGCAAGGAAGTGCGTCCGGGCACAAAAAACCATTCGCCCCCCTGACTGCTGGGACCCACCTAGTTGAAGCGTACGTAGCGTTGTCATTCTGGTCACGAACGTGTACGTACATACTGGTCGATGTAGAGCACGCACGTGTCGTAGTAGAGGCGCGCATGTAGCATGTACACGTACATATAGCGGCCAGTGTGCAAGAAAGAAAATACGGCCACGTATGTACATACGGGCGGGGTCTCGAACGCCTACTCGCGCATACGTACGGCCAGGGCTTGTGTACATGGCTGGGTCGGAACAGAGAAACTGCGTCGTCGTCGTTTTCATGGGGAGCCAACCGGCTGGGTCGGAACGGAATGCGTCTTCGTGTTCATCGGGAGGGCTTGGATGGAACAATCGATGGGAACGAGGCCTGGCGTACTGCAGAACGGAGGAAACGGCCTTGTTTTCGACCGGCCACGTTCGAAACGGGATCCTGTTCATCGGGAGAGGTCTGGCGTACCGCAGAACGGAGGAAACGGACCTCCTACGGTCGAAACAGGAGTCCTATTCATCGGGAGGGGTGTGGCGTACCGCAAAACGGAGGAAACAGACTTGTGTTGGAGCGCTACTATCGAAACGGGGGTCCTGTTCATCGGGAGGAGTGTGGTGTACCACAAACGGGAGTCCACGGGATACTGTTCATCTCCACCGTCGACCCCCTCCAGCCTCCACGGGCTACTGTTCATCCACCGTCGACCTCCTCGAGCCTCCACCTGCGAGTGTTCATCCACGGGCTCCTGTTCATCCAGCCTCCACCGCGCGCTACTCCACCAGCTACTATTCAACCAGCCCTCCACGAGCTACTGTTCATCCAGCCCTCCACCGTCTACTGTTCATCCAGCCCTCCACGGGGTGGTCCTGTTCATCCAGCCCTCCACGGGGTGGTCCTGTTCATCCAGCCCTCCACGGGGTCCTATTCATCCAGCCCCAACCGGCTTGATCGATCGGGGTCCTGTTCATCCAGAGGTAACACCATGGGGTCCTGTTCATCCACCCCCACCGGGAACTGTTCATCCAAACCCCCCTAGCAACACTCACTTTTCATCCAAAGGCAGCATCGATCAGCTTCAGTTAGCAGCAGTAGCGAAGGAATCGCTCGATCGGGTTTAGTTAACAGCCATCGATCGATCGCTCGGGTTCAGTAACGCGTAGCCTACAATGCAATCGCTCGGGTTCGGTTAGAGCCCAACGCCGCGCTCGGGTTCAGTTAGAGCCCAACGCCTCGCACCCACGCGCGTGCGTGTATGAGAGAAACGCGCATCGCTCGGCCCCGACCACCCATCGTAACCGGGAACACCCCGATATTTTCCTCGCCCTCGCTTCTACCACGGATTTTCTGTCATGGACGGCCCAAAGAATGTCATGCAGCTGCATCTCCTGCCCGCCCAGGACGAAAAGCCCATTTCCTGTCTTGATTTTTTGTCACAGAAGTAGGAGCCCACCACATCTATGATGATACTGGGTTTTGTCACAATTATCGTCATAGAAGTGTCATAAGTATGATATAAATTTTTTTTGTTCGGCCCAAAATGTCACGGATGTGTCTTTTTTTGTAGTGCTTGCTGCGGGTAACTTGGCTGGCAAACTCGAGAATCTTGACAGGTTTCTCCTCGTAAGTTAGATCACTATCCAGCTGAATTGCTTCCAGGGGCACTGTATCTCTCAGAGGGATATCAGCCATCTCCGTATGGCACTTCTTCAACTGGGAAACGTGAAACACATCGTGAACTCCTGACAGTCCTTCGGGTAACTCCAACTTGTAGGCTACTTCTCCCATATGTTCCAAAACTCGGTATGGTCTTACAAATCTCGGGGCTAACTTTCCCTTAACTCCAAAGCGTTTAACTCCTCGCAGAGGTGACACACGAAGATATGCTCTTTCTCCGATTTCATAGACTACCTCCTTGCGTTTTGAGTCTGCATAACTCTTCTGTCTGGACTGTGCTACCTTCAGTCTATCGCGAATCAACTTAACTTTCTCTCCGGACTCTTTGATCAAATCTGGTCCAAACAACTGACGGTCTCCAACTTCATCCCACATTAACGGTGTCCTGCACCTCCTTCCATACAAAGCTTCGAAAGGTGCCATATTCAAACTGGCCTGGTAGCTATTGTTGTAGGAGAAATCTGCGTAGGGCAAATTGTCATCCCAACTAGATCCATAATCTAGCACACAAGCTCTCAACATGTCCTCCAGAATCTGATTGACTCTCTCGATCTGCCATTTGTCTGCGAATGAAAGGCGATTCTAAACTCTAGCCTGGTACCCAAAGTCTGGTGCAGCTGGTGCCAAAACTTTAATGTAAATTGTGTTCCTCTATCTGATACGATGGTCCTCGGAACTCCATGCAGACATACAATCCTGGTCATATATATCTTGGCCAACTTCGCACTTGTATAGGTGGTCTTTACTGGGATAAAGTGAGCCACTTTGGTTAAGCGATCCACTACTACCCAAATAGAATCATAACGCGATCAGGTCCTGGGCAATCCGGTGATGAAATCCATGCCAAGCTTATCCCACTTCCATTCGGGTATCGGCATAGGCTGCAGTAATCCTGCTGGCTTCTAATGTTCTGCCTTCACTTTCTGACATACATCACATATGGATACATACTCGGCAATATCCTTCTTCATTCCGGTCCACCATAAACGCTCTTTCAAATCCAAATACATCTTGGTGTTTCCGGGGTGTATTGAGTATGGCGAGCCATGAGCTTCCTGTAGTATCAACTTCCTGATTTCTGCATTATTGGGTACATAAACTCGGTCTTCAAACCATAAGGTGTCATGCTCATACTCACAAAAACCTTTGGCTTTTCCTTTGCTCATCCTCTCCTTTATCTCGGCAATCTCTTTGTCATCCTTCTGAGCTTCTCCATTTTTTCCCAATAATGTTGACTGAACTTCTAATGCTGCGACAAAACCTCTAGGGACTATCTCCAAACGAAGCTCCCTGAGATCTTTGGCTAACTCCTTTGGAAATCCTCCGCTTACGAGGGTATTGGCATAACTCTTCCGGCTCAAAGCGTCTGCTACGACATTGGCCTTGCCTGGATGATAGTGCAGCTTCAAATCATAATCCTTTATAAGCTCCAACCATCTCCTCTGCCTGAGATTCAGCTCCTTCTGTGTGAAAATGTACTTCAAACTCTTATGATCCATGTACACATCACAACGGTTTCCAATAAGAAAATGTCTCCAGGTCTTGAGCGCATGCACCACGGCTGCTAACTCCAAATCATGCGTGGCATAGTTCAACTCATGCGGTCGAAGCTAAGGTGAGGTGTATGAAACAACTCTTCCGTCCTCCATAAGTACACCTCCAAGTCCTAAGCGAGAGGCGTCGCAGTACACTTGGAAATCTTTGGGTATATCCGGCAGAATCAGCACTGGGGCTGTAACCAAACGTTTCTTCAACTCCTGGAAACTTGCCTCGTATTCATCTGTCCATTTGAACTTGGTGTCCTTCTTCAACAACTCCGTCATATGCTTCACAATCTTAGAAAAATTCTCAATGAATCTCCGATAATATCCCGTGAGTCCAAGAAAACTACGGATCTCTCCTACTGAGGTGGGTGCCAACCACTCAGTGACTGACTGAGCCTTGGTAGGGTCTACTGCTATAGCTTCTCCTGATATAACATGTCCATGGAATCCAACTTCCTTCAACCAAAACTCACATTTGCTGAACTTGGCATACAACTGATGTTCCCTGAGCTTCTCGAGAACTAAACGCAAATGCTCCTTGTGCTCCTCTTCATTCTTCGAGTACACCAAAATATCATCAATGAACACCACAACAAACTTATCCAAGAACTCCATGAATACCTTATTCATCATACTCATGAAATAGGCAGGGGCATTAGTCAATCCAAATGACAAAACCGTATACTCATATAACCCGTACCTTGTGGTGAAAGTTGTCTTAGGTATATCCTGTTCCCGGATCTTCAGCTAGTGGTATCCTGATCGCAGATCGATCTTGGAGAATACTTTAGCTCGTTGCAGCTTGTCAAACAAATCATTGATCATCGGCAGTGGGTACTTGTTCTGGATCGTCACTTCATTCAGTGCCCGATAATCAACAACCATTCTCAAGGATCCATCCTTCTTCTCAACCAAAAGCACTAGGGCTCCCCATGGTGATGAACTTCGTTGAATGTAACCTTTCTCCAATAACTCCTTAATCTGCTTCTTAATCTCCTCCAGATCATTTGCGGGCATCCGGTATGGTCTCTCCGATATTGGTCTGGTGCCTGGCAATAGCTCTATCAAAAACTCAATGTCTCGATCCGGCGGCATGCCTAGTAGCTCCTCTGGAAATACATCCGGATAATCCTTCACTACAGGCACTTCCTCCTGAACAACTCCTGAGAGAGAATTTACATGGGTCCTCCTCGGTGCATGCCTGGATACATACTTGATCCTTTTTCCCTCCGGTGTGGTGAGCAGAATTGACTTACTGGCGCAATCGATGTTTCCCCGATACATCGATAGCCAATCCATTCCTAGTATCACATCCAATCCTTATGACTCCAGAATTATTAAGTCTGAGGGGAAAACATGCCTACCTATTGTTAATGGCATCTGAAACCATCCATGGCTTTCCATATACTCTGCTCCTGGCGAGCTTACTAACATAGGGGTCCTAAGAACTTTGGTGGGCAACTTATACTTATCCACAAATCCCCTTGAAATCTATGAATGCGATGCACCAGTATCAAAAAGAACGACTGCAGTACATGGCTTAACCAAAAACTTACCGATAACTGCATCTGGCTGCTCTTCGACCTCCTCCACATTCACGTGGTTCACTTGTCCCCAATTGAAAGGGTTGGGCATATTCCCAGAGCTTCCATTGCCATTTCCATTCTTTGGTTCAGGACACTCATTGGCGTAGTGTCCAGTCTCCCCGCACTTGAAACAAGTAATGTGACTTTGATCCTTCTTGGCGGGTGTGGCTGGGTTAGAGCGGTTCTGACTACTGCCTGCTCCATTCCCATTTCCATTCTTGGGGCCACTGTGGTTATGCGAGCTTCCTCCATTGTGGGTATGGCCTCCATGGTTATGGGTATATCCTCCCAAGTTCGGGGTAAAACAAGGCTTTTGCTGAGCTCCTGGATTGTACTTCCCTTGTCCATACTTCCTTTTGCGGCTCTCAATCTGCTGCTGCTTCCCTTCAATCATAAGAGCCTTGTCTACCAACTCCTGGTAGTTGTTAAATGTTGCCACCATTAACTGCATACTCATCTCATCATTCAGCCCTTCCATAAACTTCTCCTGCTTCACGGCATCTGTGGCCACATCATTTGGGGCGTAGCGAGCTAACTTACTGAACTCATCCACGTACTGCCCCACAGTACGGTTTCCTTGGCGTAAGTTGCGGAACTCACGCTTCTTCATGCTCATAGCTCCAGTTGAGACATGTGCGGTGCAGAATGCTTGCTGAAACTGATCCCAAGTGATATTGGCTATAGGGAAAGTGGCTGTGTAATTCTCCCACCATGAGGCTGTGGGTCCATCCAATTGATGTGCGGCAAAGTGCACCTTCTCAGCATCTGTGCAACCTGCGGTGGTCAACTCCCTTCCAATCCTGTGTAGCCAGTCATCAGCAACTATTGGCTCGGTGCTACTAGAAAACACCGGCGGCTACAACCTCAGAAAATGGGCTAAGTTGTCAACTAGAGGTGGTGGCGGTGGGTTGTTGTTGTTGTTGTTGTTGTTGTTGTTGTTGTTGCTGCCTTGGTTTTGGACTAGTAGCTGCATCAAGGCATTCTGCTGTTGGATCAACTGGGTGAGCTCCGGTGGGAAGACAAATCCGGGGTCACGTCTCGGAGGTATCTGATGGGTTTAGAGGGGAGAGATTAGAATAGAATGAGGTCTAATGATAAAACACTACCCATATGCACATGAGATAAACACAATCATATCACACAAAAACAATTTCAAGCAAGGGTCTACAATCGCTCTAGCTATAGGGAAATACTACTACTAATATGGTGGTCTACTAGAAATTTTGATCCGTGGACGACTCCATGATGTCTGCTCCAGCTTCGTCTTCGTAATCATTATTACTACTGTCGGGGTCGGAGTCGGTGTCGTCGATGATGATGTAGTCCTCGGGATGATCTTCATCTCCTCCTGGCGCGGGGTCTCCCATGAATACTCCTAGCTTCCTTGTTAGGTCATCATTCTTCTCCACTAGTATTGTGATTTCCTCCTCGTATCCGTCGCGTGTAGACATGAGTTCCTCTTCTAGCTCCATGTTCCGGGTCATCACCTTCTTCAAATCTATCACGCTTGTGCACATCTGGTTCTCCTGGCGACGAATGTGCTGGTTTAACTCCTGGATGAAAGCTGCAATGGACCTGTCCCTCCTGGTGCTGATCATCTCCCATTGCTCATCGGCGCCCACATATTTGGTAGATAGTGCCCTTAAGATCCTTGTGATAAACTTCGCCGATGCGTCCCATGGCGATGTGGGCTGCCATGCTCTTACCTAGACTCCAGGTTGGTGCATCAAAGGAAAACTCTATGGGCTCAGTAACTGGCGTGAATGTCCTTCCTGGAACTTGAACTCGAATCATCCAACACTCCTCTTCTGGTAAAGTGGCGGTGCAGGTCCCGGAGAAACTTGGTATTCCTATGTTCAGAAACCTAGTGACTTCCTTCAAGTGTCGTCCAAAAGGTGTGTCTTCATCCAGTTGTGCAAACTTGTTCCTTGAGTCTGCCATCCTAGAGAGTGGAAAAATGGAGAGGAGTCAGAAATGAGTAGAGAAGAGTGACCTATGGCTTAACTTAGTGGTCGTGTCCTACAATCAGCGTGTGCTCTAATACCATCTTGTAGCGATCCGACCTCAGGCGGTCAAATCTCTGTGTATAAGTGTCATCCCTGGATCGGTATTGCTGACACACGCAGTAGTTGAAGGATTTATAACAGAGTTCAATCACACACTTATTACATCGAATGTCTCAAAAGAGAACTTATTACAATAATATGGCTTAAGGCCATCTAAATAAGATAACAGCGGAAGGCTTGGAAGATAAAGTGAGACCATCAACTCCAATGGCATAGATGAGTGCATGACAACGACCTAGCGCACCTTACTCTTCGTCTGAAAAGTATGCAACATGATACATTGCAGCCCGAAACAGGTCAGCACATGGAATATGCTGGCAATATAACACAGTAGAGCAATGAACAGATAAATGCTATCACTACATGCATATATGGCTGGTGGAGGCTCTATGGTTATAATGTTTTGCGGAAAGCCAATTTTTCCCTAGATCAAAGGAATATATTTTGTTTAACTATCATGGTAGTTGATAAAACATTGGGAAGGTAAATCCCCATCTCCATCCCAATTAATAAGTAATTAACAACCCAACAAATTAATTTAGAGTGATGAGATCAACATGATAATCTAAGAACCAGATACTCAAGATGTCCATAACCGGGGACACGGCTAATCATGATTTGTTTGTACACTCTGCAAAGGTTTGCGCACTTTTCCCCACTAGACTCGATCTCCTCCGTTGGATGTCTCGCACTATATGGTGTTTGAGAAACGGATGACCGAGACACAGTCTTTCAGAAACATCAACTCTTTACTCTGGGTGGATAGTTACACCTACTTTCCCCTACATCTACTAGCCCACCACTGAAAGAGGTCATGCAACATACTCAACTATGCTAGAGCCCATAATAGCTTGTGGCTGCACACGGAAGTTTCTAGCATGAATAATCTTATGATCCCTTTGAGCCTGGGTGGCGAACCAAAAGGACAGCACTGGTATATCCCCAGGTGCCCGCAACCAATCCACCCAGATGTGTGTTTAAGTAGCCACCTTAAGTTAACCATTAATAAACAATCTCACATCTGCCAAGGATACACTCAAACCCAATCCACGTCTACGAGCATAGCATGGCATTATAAGCATAGCGTAGAAGTAACTCCCAAGGGTTTGATAATAAAAGGCAATAGGTTCTACCTCATTAACTACTTCCCAATACCCATTAATTAATCACATCCTAATCATGCAATGTTTGAGGGTTGTAACTAATGCATAAAACCTGGGTATGAAAAGAGTATGATCAATGCGTTACTTGCGTTGCTGATGATCCGCAAACCCTAGAGACTCGTAGTAGCACGCTTCGCACTCCGGGAATTCTATCGCAAACAAACAATAGCATACATAAGCACTCCAACAATTATGCACTAGTAAAAATCAAATAAGAGGATCCAAACTGAAAGTTCAACTGAAGAGCTTCGATTTGCAAAAAGAATCAATCGAATTGGAGCTACGGAACTGAAACTACGGTCAAAAGAACTTCGAATTCAAATCTGCTTGAAACCAAAATTTTAAACTGTCAAAATTATGTTCAAGTTGATTAAACAGAAAGAGGGGCTCGAGACGAAGATTTTGGCATTGGCTTCACTGGATTTGGACAAACGGTTTAGAAACGGCGAGGGTTTGAAGATCAGGGGCCAATCTGCAGTAAAAATAATCGTGGATAGGTCCTTGGCCAAAAATAAACAGAAAAAGAAAAATCTGTCGCACGAACGTCCGCTAACAAAGACGGACGGGCGAATTCGTTCGTTAAATCGAACGAACGAACGAACGTTCGCAAACGAACTAAACCGAACCGATCTAAAATAAATAAATAAAAACCGATCTAGGGTTTTAAGAAAACCGGCGGTTTTGTACCTAAAACCGAAAAAACTACGGCGAATCCGACGAGGTCAACGGCGGGATTCCGGCGGGCGGGGCGGCTCCGGCGACTCCGGAGGGCGGCGCGGGGCGGCTGCGGCGGGCGCTGTTGCTGCGGCGGCTTGCGGGGCGGGGCGGGGTGGCGATGTGTGGCGGTGGCTATTTAAAGAAGGGGAGGGGGCGGGTGGCTTGGGGGAGGGGCTGGCGGCGGCGGAGTCTGAGGTGGCGACGGCGGGCGGCGTGCGCCAGCGGGGCTCCGGCGCGGGGTCGGGGACGGCGCAAGCGGGGCCGGCTGGGCTTCTGCCCAGTGGGTCCGAAACTTTTTTTAAAATAAACTTCCGCCGAGAAAACCTAATAAAATATAAAAAATACTAAAAATGCCAAACACAACTTTCACCGTCTAAATAGAATATTTAGAACTAAGTGAAGATTTTCTTGGCCTAAAATGCAATTTTGAAAAATGCATATTTTTCTAATTCAAATAAAATAGCAAAAAAATCGAAATAGAATTATTTATTTGATTTTAATATTTTTCCTCCAATATTTCTTGTATTTTGGAGAAGTCATATTATCTCCTCTCATATATTTTTATATTGAAATATTTTTCAGAGATAAAATAATTAAAACCAAATTGATCCTCTTTTCAATATTTGAGAAAGTTTCAAATATGAAAATAATAAAATCCCCAACTCTCTCCGTGGGTCCTTGAGTTGCTTAGGATTTTTAGGATCCAAAACTAAAATGCAAATAAAATATGATATGCATATGATGACCTATGTATAACATTCCAAATTGAAAATTTGGGATGTTACAAACCTACCCCCCTTAAGGTGAATCTCGTCCTCGAGATTCGGGTTGGCTAGAAAATAGGTGTGGGTGGTCTTTCCGTATATCATCTTCTCGTTCCCAGGTGGTTTCATCCTCGGTATGGTGGCTCCACTGAACTTTGCAAAACTTGATAACCTTGCTGCGGGTAACTCGGCTGGCAAACTTGAGAACCTTGACAGGTTTCTCCTCGTAAGTTAGATCACTATCCAACTTAATTGCTTCCAGGGGCACTGTATCTCTCAGAGGGATATCGGCCATCTTTGCATGGCACTTCTTCAACTGGGAAACGTGAAACACATCGTGAACTCCTAATAGTCCTTTGGGTAACTCCAACTTGTAGGCTACTTCTCCCATACGTTCCAAAACTCGGTATGGTCCTACAAATCTCGGGGCTAACTTTGCCTTAACTCCAAAGCGTTTAACTCCTCGCAGAGGTGACACACGAAGATATGCTCTGTCTCTGATTTCATAGACTACCTCCTTGCGTTTTGAGTCTGCATAACTCTTCTATCTGGACTGTGCTACCTTCAGTCTATCTCGAATCAACTTAACTTTCTCTTCAGACGCTTTGATCAAATCTGGTCCAAACAACTGACGGTCTCCAACTTCATCCCACATTAACGGTGTCCAGCACCTCCTTCCATACAAAGCTTCGAAAGGTGCCATCTTCAAACTGGCCTGGTAGTTATTGTTGTAGGAGGACTCTACGTAGGGTAAATTTTCATCCCAACTAGATCCATAATCTAGCGCACAAGTCCTCAACATGTCCTCCAGAATCCGATTGACTCTCGATCTGTCCATCTATCTGCGAATGAAAGTTGGTACTAAACTCTAGCCTGGTACCCAAGGTCTGGTGCAGCTGGTGCCAAAACTTTGAAGTAAATTGTGTTCCTCTATCTGATACGATGGTCCTCGGAACTCCATGCAGACATACGATCCTGGTCATATATATCTTGGCCAACTTCGCACTTGTATAGGTGGTCTTTACTGGGATAAAGTCAGCCACTTTGGTCAAGCGATCCACTACTACCCAAATAGAGTCATAACCCGATCGGTTCCTGGGCAATCCGGTGATGAAATCCATGCCAAGCTTATCCCACTTCCATTCGGGTATCGGCATAGGCTGCAGTAATCCTGCTGGCTTCTGATGTTCCGCCTTCACTTTCTGACATACATCACATACGGCTACATACTCGGTAATATCCTTCTTCATTCCTGTCCACCACAAATGCTCTTTCAAATCCAAATACATCTTGGTGTTTCCGGGGTGTATTGAGTATGGCGAGTCATGAGCTTCCTCTAGTATCAACTTCCTGATTTCTGCATTATTGGGTACATAAACTCGGTCTTCAAACCATAAGGTGTCATTCTCATCCTCACGAAAACCTTTGGCTTTTCCTTTGCTCATCCTCTCCTTTATCTCGGCAATCTCTTTGTCATCCTTCTGAGCTTCTCGAATTTTTCCCAATAATGTTGACTGAACTTCTAATGCTGCGACAAAACCTCTAGGTATTATCTCCAAACGAAGCTCCCTGAGATCTTCGGCTAACTCCTTTGGCAATCCTCCGCTTACGAGGGTATTGGCATAACTCTTCCGGCTCAAAGCGTCTACTACGACATTGGCCTTGCCTGGATGATAGTGCAGCTTCAAATCATAATCCTTTATAAGCTCCAACCGTCTCCTCTGCCTGAGATTCAGCTCCTTCTGTGTGAAAATGTACTTCAAACTCTTATGATCCATGTACACATCACAACGGTTTCCAATAAGAAAATGTCTCCAGGTCTTGAGCGCATGCACCACGGCTGCTAACTCCAAATCATGCGTGGCATAGTTCAACTCATGCGGTCGAAGCTGACGTGAGGCGTATGAAACAACTCTTCCGTCCTACATAAGTACACCTCCAAGTCCTAAGCGAGAGGCGTCGCAATACACTTGGAAATCTCTGCATATATCCGGCAGAATCAGCACTGGGGCTGTAACCAAACGTTTCTTCAACTCCTGGAAACTTTCCTCACATTCATCTGTCCATTTGAAATTGGTGTCCTTCTTCAACAACTCCATCATATGCTTCACAATCTTAGAAAAATTCTCGATGAATCTCCGATAATATCCCGCGAGTCAAAGAAAACTGCGGATCTCTCCTACTGAGGTGGGTGCCAACCACTCAGTGACTGAGCGAGCCTTGGTAGGGTCTACTGCTATACCTTCTCCTGATATAACATGTCCATGGAATCCAACTTCCTTCAACCAAAACTCACATTTGCTGAACTTGGCATACAACTGATGTTCCCTGAGCTTCTCGAGAACTAAACGCAAATGCTCCTTGTGCTCCTCTTCATTCTTCGAGTAAACCAAATTATCATCAATGAACACCACAACAATCTTATCCAAGAACTCCATGAATACCTTATTCATCATACTCATGAAATAGGCAGGGGCATTAGTCAATCCAAATGACAAAACCGTATACTCATATAACCCGTACCTTGTGGTGAAAGCTGTCTTAGGTATATCCTGTTCTCGGATCTTCAGCTGGTGGTATCTTGATCGCAGATCGATCTTGGAGAATACTTTAGCTCCTTGCAGCTCGTCAAACAAATCATTGATCATCGCCAGTGGGTAGTTGTTCTTGATCATCACTTCATTCAGTGCCCGATAATCAACAACCATTCTCAAGGATCCATCCTTCTTCTCAACCAAAAGCACTGGGGCTCCCCATGGTGACGAACGTCGTCGAATGTAACCTTTCTCCAACAACTCCTTAATCTGATTCTTAATCTCCTCCGGATCATTTGCGGGCATCCGGTATGGTCTCTTCGATATTGGTCCGGTGCCTGGCAATAGCTCTATCAAAAACTCAATGTCTCGATCCGGCGGCATGCCTGGTAGCTCCTCTGGAAATACATTCGGATAATCCTTCACTACATGCACTTCCTCCTAAACAACTCCTGAGAGAGAATTTACTTGGGTCCTCCTCGGCGCATGCCTGGATACATACTTGATCCTTTTTCCCTCCTGTGTGGTGAGCAGAATTGACTTACTGGCGCAATCGATGTCCCCCATACATCGATAGCCAATCCATTGCTAGTATCACATCCAATCCTTGTGACTCCAGAATTATTAAGTCTGAGGGGAAAACATGCCTACCTATGCTTAATGGCATCTGAAAACATCCTTGGCTTGCCATATACTCCGCTCCTGGTGAGCTTACTAACATAGGGGTCCTAAGAACTTTGGTGGGCAGCTTATACTTATCCACAAATCCCCTTGAAATGTATGAATGCGATGCACCAGTATCGAAAAGAACGATTGCAGTAAATGACTTAACCAAAAACTTGCCGATAACTGCATCTGGCTGCTCTTCAACCTCCTCCACGTTCACGTGGTTCAGTTGTCCCCTATTGAAAGGGTTGGGCTTCTTCCCAGAGCTTCCATTACCATTTCCATTCTTTGGTTCAGGACACTCATTGGCGTAGTGTCCAGTCTTCCCGCACTTGAAACAAGTAATGTGACTTTGATCCTTCTTGGCGGGTGTGGCTGGGTTAGAGCGGTTCTGACTACTGCCTGCTCCATTCCCATTTCCATTCTTGGGGCCACTGTGGTTATGCGAGCTTCCTCCATTGTGGGTCTGGCCTCCATGGTTATGGGTATATCCTCCCGAGTTCGGGGTAAAACAAGGCTTCTGCTGGGCTCCTGGATTGTACTTCCCTTGTCCATACTTCCTTTTGCGGCTCTCAATCTACTGCTGCTTCCCTTCAATCATAAGAGCCTTGTCTACCAACTCCTGGTAGTTGTTAAATGTTGCGACCATTAACTGCATACTCATCTCATCATTCAGCCCTTCCATAAAGTTCTCCTGCTTCGCGGCATCTGTGGCCACATCATCTGTGGCGTAGCGAGCTAACTTACTGAACTCATCCACGTCCTGCCCCACAGTACGATTTCCTTGGCGTAAGTTGCGGAACTCACGCTTCTTCATGCTCATAGCTCCAGTTGAGACATGTGCGGTTTGGAATGCTTGCTGAAACTGGTCCCAAGTGATATTGGCTATAGGGAAAGTGGCTGTGTAATTCTCCCACCATGAGGCTGCGGGTCCATCCAATTGATGTGCGGCAAAGCGCACCTTCTCAGCATCTGTGCAACCTGCGGTGGTCAACTCCCTTCCAATCCTGCGTAGCCAGTCATCAGCAACTATTGGCTCGGTGCTACTGGAAAACACCGGCGGCTGCAACCTCAGAAATCAGGCTAAGTTTTTAACTGGAGGTTGTGGCGGTGGGTTGTTGTGGTTGTTGTTGTTGTTGTTGTTGCCTTGGTTCTGGACTAGTAGCTGCATCAAGGCATTCTGCTGTTGGATCAACTGGGTGAGCTCCGGTGGGAAGATAAATTAGGGGTCACTTCTCTGAGGCATCTGATGGGTTTAGAGGGGAGAGATTAGAATAGAATGAGGTCTAATGAGAAAACACTACCCATATGCACATGAGACAAACACAATCATATCACACCAAAACAATTTCAAGCAAGGGCATACAATCGATCTAGCTATCGTTATAGTGCTCAGACTACTAATATATACATGGGGTAATACTATTAATAATATGGTGGTCTACTAAAATTTTGATCGGTGGACGACTCCATGATGTCCGCTCCAGCTTCGTCTTCGTAATCATCATTACTACTGTCGGGGTCGGAGTCGGTGTCATCGATGATGATGTAGTCCTCGGGATAATCTTCATCTCCTCCTAGCGAGGGTCTCCCGTGAATACTCCTAGCTTCCTTTATAGGTCATCATTCTTCTCCACTAGTATTGCGATTTCCTCCTCGTATCCGTCGCGCGTAGACATGAGTTCCTCTTCTAGCTCCATGTTTCGGGTCATCACCTTCTTCAAATCTATCATGCTTGCGCACATCTGGTTCTCCTGGCGACGAATGTGCTGGTTTAACTCCTGGATGAAAGCTGCAATGGACCTGTCCCTCCTGGTGCTGATCATCTCCCATTGCTCATCTCGGCGCCCACATATCTGGTAGATAATGTCCTTAAGATCCTTGTGACAAACTTTGCCGATGCGTCCCATGGCGATTTGGGCTGCCATGCTCTTACCTAGACTCCAGGTTGGTGCATCAAAGGAAAACTCTATGGGCTCACTAACTGGCGTGAATGTCCTTCCTGGAACTTGAACTCGAATCATCCAACGCTCCTCTTCTGGTAAAGTGGCGGTGTAGGTCCCGGTGAAACTTGGTATTCCTATGTTCAGATACCTAGTGACTTGCTTCAAGTGTCATCCAAAAGGTGTGTCTTCATCCGGTTGTGCAAACTTGTTCCTTGAGTCCGCCATCCTAGAGAGTGGAAAAATGGAGAGGAGTCAGAAATGAGTAGAGAAGAGTGACCTATGGCTTAACTTAGTGTGTGTCCTACAATCAGCGTGTGCTCTAATACCATCTTGCAGCGATCCGACCTCAGGCGGTCAAATCTCTGTGTATAAGTGTCATCCCTGGATCGGTAATGCTGACACACGCAGCACTTGAAGGATTTATAACAGAGTTCAATCACACACTTATTCCATCGAATGTCTCAAAAGAGAACATATTACAATAATATGGCTTAAGGCCATCTAAATAAGATAACACTGGAAGGCTTGGAAGATAAAGTGAGTCCATCAACTCCAACGGCATAGCTGAGTGCATGACAACGGCCTAGCGCACCTTACTCTTCATCTGAAAAGTCTGCAACATGATACATTGCAGCCCGAAACGGGTCAGCACATGGAATATGCTGGCAATATAACACAGTAGAGCAATGAACAGATAAATGCTATCACGACATGCATATATGGCTGGTGGAGGCTCTATGGTTATAATGTTTTGCGAAAAGCCAATTTTTCCCTACATCAAAGGAATATATTTTGTTTAACTATCATGGTAGTTGATAAACATTGAGAAGGTAAATCCCCATCTCCATCCCAATAATAAGTAATTAACAACCCAACAAATTAATTTAGAGTGATGAGATCAACATGATAATCCAAGAACCAGATACTCAAGATGTCCATGACCGGGGACATGGCTAATCATGATTAGTTTGTACACTCTGCAAAGGTTTGCGCAATTTTCCCCACAAGACTCGATCTCCTCCGTTGGATGTCTCGCACTACATGGTGTTTGAGAAACGGATGACCGAGACACAATCTTTCAGAAACATTAACTCTTTACTATGGGTGGACAGTTACACCTACTTTCCCCTACATCTGCTAGCCCACCACTGAAAGAGGTCATGCAACATACTCAACTATGCTAGAGCCCATAATAGCTTGTGGCTGCACACGGAAGTTTCTAGCATGAATAATCTTATGATCCCTTTGAGCCTGGATGGCGAACCAAAAGGACAACACTGGTATATCCCCAGGTGCCCGCAACCAATCCACCCAGATGTGTGTTTAAGTAGCCACCTTAAGTTAACCATTAATTAACAATCTCACATCTGTCAAAATCATGTTCAAGTTGATTAAACAGAAAGAGGGGCCCGAGACGAAGATTTTGGCGTTGGTTTCATTGGATTTCGACAAACGGTTTAGAAAAGGCGATGGTTTGAAGATGAGGAGCTAATGTGCGATAAAAATAATCGCGGATAGGTTCCTGGCCGAAAATAAACAGAAAAAGAAAAATCTATCGGACGAACGTCCACTAACAGAGACGAATGGGCGAATTCGTTCATTAAATCAAATGAACGAACGAACGTTCGCAAACGAACTAAACTGAAGAAAACCGAACCAATCTAAAATAAATAAATAAAAACCGATCTCGGGTTTTAAGAAAACCGGCAGTTTTGTACCTAAATTGGAAAAAAAACAGCGGCGAATCCAACGAGGTCAACGGTGGGATTCCGGGGGGCGGGGCGGCTCCGGCGACTCCGTCGGGCGGCGGGGTGCGGGGCGGGGCGGTTGCGGCGGCGGCGTCAGGCGGCGGCGGTGGCGGCGGGCGCCGTTGCTGCTGCGGCTTGTGGGGCGGGGCAGGGTGGCGATGTGGGGCGACGGCGGTGGCTATTTAAAGTGGGGGAGGGGGCGGGGTGGCTTGGGGAGGGGCTGGCGGCGGCGGAGTCCGAGGCGGCGACGGCGGGCGGGGCGCCGGCTCGGGGTCGGGGACGGCGCGAGCTGGGCCGGCTGGGCTTCGGCCTAGTCGGTCCAAAACTTTTTTTAAATAAAC
The DNA here is from genome assembly GCF_002575655.3 of Aegilops tauschii subsp. strangulata. Taxonomy (NCBI): domain Eukaryota; kingdom Viridiplantae; phylum Streptophyta; class Magnoliopsida; order Poales; family Poaceae; genus Aegilops; species Aegilops tauschii. The sequence goes on from NC_053035.3 coordinate 396,513,119, forward strand.
TTCCGCCGAGAAAAATCCTAATAAAATATAAAAAAATACTAAAAATTCCAAACTCAATTTTCACCTTCTAAATAGAATATTTAGAACTAAGTGAACATTTTCTTGGCCTAAAATGCAATTTTGAAAAATGCATATTTTTCTAATTCAAATAAAATCCAAATAGAATTATTTATTTGATTTTAATATTTTTCCTCCAATATTTCTTGTATTTTGGAGAATTCATATTATCTCCTCTCATATATTTTTATATTGAAATATTTTTTGGAGAGAAAAATAATTAAAACCAAATCGATCCTCTTTTCAATATTTGAGAAAATTTCAAATATGAAAATAATAAAATCCCCAACTCTCTCCGTGGGTCCTTGAGTTGCTTAGGCTTTTTAGGATCCAAAACCAAAATGCAAATAAAATATGATATGCATATGATGACCTATGTATAACATTCCAAATTGAACACTTATACTAACGGAGCTCATGAGATTTTCTGTTGAAGTTTTGTGTTGTGAAGTTTTCAAGTTTTTGGGTAAAGATTTGATGGATTTTGGAATAAGGAGTGGCAAATGCCTAAGCTTGGGGATTCCCAAGGCACCCCAAGGTAAAATTCAAGGACAACCAAAAGCCTAAGCTTGGGGATGCCTCGTAAGGCATCCCCTCTTTCATCTTCGTCTATCGGTAACTTTACTTGAGGCTATATTTTTATTCAATGCATGATATGTGTTTTTCTTGGAGCGTCTTGTATGATTTGATTCTTTGCTTTTTTGTTTACCACAATCATCCTTGTTGTACACACCTTTTGGGACAGACATGCATGAATCAGAATTTATTACGATACTCTATGTGCTTCACTTATATCTTTTTAGAGCACGGTGGTGGTTTTATTTTATAGAAATGATTGATCTCTCATGCTTCACTTATATTATTTTGAGAGTCTTTTAGAACAGCATGGTAATTTGCTTTGGCTATAAAACTAGTCCTAATATGATGGGCATCTAAGATGGGTATAATAAAAACTTTCATATAAAGTGCGTTGAATACTATGAGAAGTTTGATGCTTGATGATTATTTTGAGATATGAGGATGGTGATATTAGAGTCATGCTAGTAGACTAAGTTTGAATTTGAGAAATACTTGTGTTGAGATTTGCAAGTCCCGTAGCATGCACGTATGGTAACTGTTGTGTAACAAATTTGAAGCATGAGGTGTTTCTTTGATTGTCTTGCTTATGTGTGGAGGTCGGGATCGCGCGATGGTTAACTCCTACCAACCCTTCCCCTAGGAGCATGCGCGTAGTGCTTGGTTTTGATGACTTGTAGATTTTTGCAATAAGTATGTGAGTTCTTTATGACTAATGTTGAGTCCATGGATTATATGCACTCTCACCCTTCCACCGTTGCTAGCCTCTCTAGTAACGCGCAACTTTCGCCGGTACCATAAACCCACCATTTACCTTCCTCAAAACAGCCACCATACCTACCTATTATGGCATTTCCATAGCCATTCCGAGATATATTGCCATGCAACTTTCCACCGTTCCGTTTATTATGACACGCTCCAGCATTGTCATATTGCCTTGCATGATCATGTAGTTGACATCATATTTGTGGCAAAGCCACCATTCATAATTTTTTCATACATGTCACTCTTGATTCATATCCCGGTACACCGCCACAGGCATTCATATAGTCATATTTTGTTCTAAGTATCGAGTTGTAATCCTTGAGGTGTAAATAAATAGAAGTGTGATGATCATCATTATTAGAGCATTGTCCCGTGTGAGGAAAAAAAAGAGGCCAAAGAAGCCAATGAAAAAAGAGAGGCCAAAGAAGCCAAACAAAAAAAGAGAAAAGGAGAGAAAAGGAGAGAAAGGACAATGCTACTATCCTTTTTCCGCACTTCTGCTTCAAAGTAGCACCATGATCTTCATGATAGAGAGTCTCTTATTTTGTCACTTTCATATACTAGTGGGAATTTTCGTTATAGAACTTGGCTTGTATATTCCAATGATGGGCTTCCTCAAAATGCCCTAGGTCTTCGTGAGCAAGCAAGTTGGATGCACACCCACTTAGTTTCTTTTGTTGAGCTTTCATACATTTATAGCTCTAGTGCATCCTTTGCATGGCAATCCCTACTCACTCACATTGATATCTATTGATGGGCATCTCCATAGCCCATTAATATGCCTAGTTAATGTGAGACCATCTTCCTCTTTTTGTCTTCTCCACAACCACCATTCTATTCCACCTATAGTGCTATGTCCATGGCTCACGCTCATGTATTGCGTGAAAGTTGAAAAACTTTGAGAATACTAAAGTATGAAACAATTGCTTGGCTGAAACCGGGGTTGTGCATGATTTGAATATTTTGTGTGACGAAGATGGAGCATAGCCAAACTATATGATTTTGTAGGGATGAACTTTCTTTGGCCATGTTATTTTGAGAAGACATGATTACTTTGTTAGTATGCTTGAAGTATTATTATTTTTATGTCAATATTAAACTTTTGTCTTGAATCTTTCGGATCCGAACATTCATGCCACAATAAAGAAAATTACATTGATAATTATGTTAGGTAGCATTCCACATCAAAAATTCTGTTTTTATCATTTACCTACTTGAGGATGAGAGGGAATTAAGCTTGGGGATGCTTGATACGTCTCCAACGTATCTATAATTTTTGATTGTTCCATGCTATGATATTATCTGTTTTGGATGTTTAATGGGCTTTAATATGCTCTTTTATATTATTTTTGGGACTAACCTATTAACGGGAGGCCCAGTGCCAGTTTCTGTTTTTTGCCTATTTTAGAGTTTTGCAGAAAAGGAATACCATACGGAGTCCAAACGGAATGAAACCTTCGCGATGATATTTCTTGGACCGAAAGCAATCTAGAAGACTTGGAGTCGAAGTCTGGAACTCCCCGAGGAGGCCACAAGGCAGGAGGGCGCGCCCAGGGGGTAAGCGCGCCCCCACCCTCGCAGGCCCCTCGTAGCTCCACCGACGTACTTCTTTCGCCTATATATACTCTTATACCCTAGAAACATCAGGGAGAGCCACGAAACCACTTTTCCACTGCCGCAACCTTCTGTACCCGTGAGATCCCATCTTGGGGCCTTTTCTGGCGATCTGCCGAAGGGGGAATCGATCATGGAGGGCTTCTACATCAACACCATTGCCTCTCCGATGAAGCGTGTGTAGTTTACCATAGACTTTCGGGTCCATAGTTATTAGCTAGATGGCTTCTTCTCTCTATTTGGTTCTCAATACAAAGTTCTCCTCGATGTTCTTGGAGATCTATTCGATGTAATACACTTTTGCGGTGTGTTTGTTGAGATCCGATGAATTGTGGATTTATGAACAAGATTATCTATGAATATTATTTGTTTCTTCTCTGAATTCGTATATGCATGATTTGATATCTTTGCAAGTCCTTCGAATTATCGGTTTAGTTTGGCCTACTAGATTGATCTTTCTTGCAATGGGAGAAGTGCTTAGCTTTGGGTTCAATCTTGCGGTGTCCTTTCCCAGTGACAGTAGGGTCAGCAAGGCACGTATTGTATTGTTGTCATCGAGAATAAAAAGATGGGTTTTATATCATATTTCTTGAGTTTCTCCCTCTACATCATGTCATCTCGCTTAATGTGTTACTCGATTCTTATGATCTTGATACTCTAGATGCATGTTGGATAGCGGTCGATGTGTGGAGTAATAGTAGTAGATGCATAATTGTTTGGTCTACTTGATACGGACGTGATGCCTATATTGATGATCATTTCCTTAGATATCTTCATAACTATGTGATTTTCTATCAATTGCTCGGTAGTTTTGTTTACCCATTGTAATACATGCTATCTTGAGAGAAGCCACTAGTGAAACCTATGGCCCCCCAGGTCTCTTTCCTATTATATTACATCTCTTTTATTTACATCGCATCTCATTTATTATTTTGCAATCTTTACTTTCCAATCTATACAACAAAAATACCAAAAATATTTACTTTACTATCTCTATTAGATCTCACTTTTGCGAGTGACCGTGAAGGGATTGACAACCCCTTTATCGTGTTGGTTGTAAGGTTCTTGAATATTTGTGCAGGTACTAGGTGACTTGTGCGTTGTCTCCTACTGGATTGATACCTTGGTTCTCAAAACTAAGGGAAATACTTACGCTACTTTGCTGCATCACCCTTTCCTTTTCAAGGGAAAACCAACACATGCTCGGGTCCAATGAAAATATTTTGTGACAATACTGGTGCAATTGCTTTGGCAAAGGAATCCAGATTTCACAAGAAGACCAAGCACATCAAAGGCCGCTTCAATTCCATCCGCCATCAAGTGTCGGAAGGGAACATAGAGATTTGCAAGATACATATGGATCTGAATATTGTAGACCCGTTAACTAAGCCTCTCTCACGAGCAAAACATGATTAGCACCAAGACTCCATGGGTGTTAGAATCATTACTAGGTAATCTAGATTATTGACTCTAGTGCAAGTGGGAGACTGAAGGAAATGTGCCCTAGAGGCGATAATAAAGTTGTTATTTACATTTCCTTATATCATGATAAATGTTTATTATTCATGCTAGAATTGTATTAACCGGAAACTTAGTACATGTGTGTATACATGGACAATCAAAGTGTCCCTAGTATGCCTCTACTTGACTAGCTTGTTTATCAAAGATGGTTATGTTTCCTGGCCATAGACATGTGTTGTCATTTGATGAATGGGATCACATCATTAGAGAATGATGTGATGGACAAGACCCATCCGTTAGCTTAGCACTATGATCGTTTAGTTTGTTGCTATTGCTTTCATCATGACTTATACATGTTCCTCTGACTATGAGATTATTTCACTCCCAAATACCGGAGGAACACTTAGTGTGCTATCAAATGTCACAATGTAACTGGGTGATTATAAAGATGCTCTACAGGTGTCTCCGATGGTGTTTGTTGAGTTGGCATAGATCAAGATTAGGATTTGTCACTCCGATTGTCGGAGAGGTATCCCTGGGCCCTCTCGGTAATGCACATCACTATAAGCCTTGCAAGCAATGTGACTAGTGAGTTAGTTGCGGGATGATGCATTACGGAACGAGTAAAGAGACTTGCCGGTAACGAGATTGAACTAGGTATAGTGATACCGACGATCGAATTTCGGGCAAGTAACATACCGATGACAAAGGGAACAACGTATGTTGTTATGCGGTTTGACCGATAAAGATCTTCGTAGAATATGTGGGAGCCAATATGAGCATCCAGGTTCCGCTATTTGTTATTGATCGGAGATGAGTCTCGGTGATGTCTACATAGTTCTCGAACCCGTAGGGTCCGCACGCTTAACGTTCATTGACGATTGGTATTATGAGTTTATATGTTTTGATGTACCGAAGGTAGTTCGGAGTCCCGGATGAGATCACGTACATGATGAGGAGTCTCGAAATGGTTGAGACATAAAGATTGATATATTGGAAGGTTATGCTTGGACACCGGAAAGGTTTCGGATAAGTTCGGGCATTTTCCGGAGTACCAGGGGGTTACCGGAACCCCCCGGGGGGTCAATGCTTCATGTGCCCTAGTGCAAAAGAGGAGGAGGCGGCCAAGTGGACGCGTGCGTCCCAAAGCCCAATCCGAATGGGGGGGGCGGTGATATGTCTATTTTCCATCATGCTTTTATATCGATATTTATTGCATTATGGGATGTTCTTGCACATTATGTCACAATACTTATGCCTATTCTCTCTTATTTCACAAGGTTTACACGAAGTGGGAGAATGCCGGTAGCTGGAATTTTGGGCTGGAAAAGGAGCAAATATTAGAGACCTATTCTGCACAACTCCAAAAGTCCTGAAATTGCAGAAAGTCAATTTTGGAATATATTAAAAATATTGGGTGAAGAAAGCACCAGAGGGGGGCCACACCCTGTCCACGAGGGTGGGGGCGTGCCCTACCCCCCGGGCGCGCCCCCTGCCTCGTGGAGCCCCTGGCAGGCCTTCGGTATCCATCTTTGGTTATATGAACTCTTTTGCCCTGGAAAAAATAAGAAGGAAGCTTGCGGGACAAAGCGCCGCCGTCTCGAGGCGGAACCTGGCGAAACCAATCTAGGGCTCCGGCGGAGCTGTTCTGCCGGGGAAACATCCCTCCGGGAGGGGGAAATCATCACCATCGTCATCACCACCGATCCTCTCATCGGGAGGGGGTCAATGTCGATCAACATCTTCACCACCACCATCTCCTCTCAAACCCTCGTTCATCTCTTGTATCCAATCATTGTCTCAAAACCCCAGATTGGTACCTGTGGGTTGCTAGTAGTGTTGATTACTCCTTGTAGTTGATGCTAGTTGGTTTATTTGGTGGAAGAGCATATGTTCAGATCCTTTATGCATAGTAATACCTCTCTGATTAGGAACATGAATATGATTTGTGAGTAGTTACGTTTGTTCCTGAGGACATGGGAGAAGTCTTGCTATAAGTAGTCATGTGAATTTGGTATTCGTTCGATATTTTGATGAGATGTATGTTGTCTTTCCTCTAGTGGTATTATGTGAACGTCGACTACATGACACTTCACAATTATTTGGGCCTAGAGGAAGGCATTGGGAAGTAATAAGTAGATGATGGGTTGGTAGAGTGACAGAAGCTTAAACCCTAGTTTATGCGCTGCTTCGTAAGGCTAGTTTATGCGTTGCTTCATAAGGGGCTGATTTGGATCCATATGTTTCATGCTATGGTTAGGTTTTCCTTAATACTTCTTTTGTAGTTGCGGATGCTTGTAAGAGGGGTTAATCATAAGTGGGATGCTTGTCCAAGGAAGGGCAGTACCCAAGCACCGGTCCACCCACATATCAAATTATCAAAGTTACGAACGCGAATCATATGAGCATGATGAAAACTAGCTTGACGATAATTCCCATGTGTCCTCGGGAGCACTTTCCTTTATATAAGAGTTTGTCTAGGCTTGTCCTTTGCTACAAAAAGGATTGAGCCACCTTGCTGCACCTTGTTTAGTTTTGTTACTTGTTACCCGTTCCGAATTACTTTATCACAAAACTATCTGTTACCGATAATTTCAGTGCGTGCAGAGAATACCTTACTGAAAACCGCTTGTCATTTCCTTCTGCTCCTCATTGGGTTCGACACTCTTACTTATCGAAAGGACTACGATATATCCCCTATACTTGTGGGTCATCAAGACTCTTTTCTGGCGCCGTTGCCGGGGAGTGAAGCGTCTTTGGTAAGTGGAATTTGGTAAGGAAAAATTTATATAGTGTGCTGAAATTTACTATCACTTGTTACTATGGAAAGTCATCCTTTGAGGGGCTTGTTCGGGGTATCTTCACCCCGACCAGTAGAGCAAAGAGTTGCTCCTCAACCTGCTGAACCTACTGAAAATGTTTACTTTGAAATTCCTTCGTATATGATAGAGAAACTGCTAGCTAATCCTTTTACAGGAGATGGAACATTGCATCCCGATTTGCACCTAATCTATGTGGATGAAGTTTGTGGATTATTTAAGCTTGCAGGTATGCCTGGGGATGTTATCAAGAAGAAGGTCTTCCCTTTATCTTTGAAGGGAAAGGGATTGACATGGTTTAGGCTATGCGATGATATTGGATCAAGGAACTACAACCGATTGAAATTGGAATTTCATCAGAAGTTTTAGCCTATGCATCTGGTTCATCGTGATCGTAATTATATATATAATTTTTGGCCTCGCGAAGGAGAAAGTATCGCTCAAGCTTGGGGGAGGCTTAAGTAAATGTTATATTCATGCCCCAATCATGAGCTCTCAAGAGAAATTATTATTCAAAATTTTTATGCTCGGCTTTCTCTCAATAATCACTCCATGCTCGATACTTCTTGTACTGGTTCTTTTATGATGAAGACTATTGAATTCAGATGGGATTTACTGGAAAAAATTCAACGCAACTCTGAAGATTGGGAACTCGACGAAGGTAAGGAGTTAGGTATAACACCTAAGTTTGATTGTGTTAAATCTTTTATGGATACCAATGTTTTCCGTGAATTTAGCACTAAATATGGACTTGAATCTGAAATAGTAGCTTCTTTCTGTGAATCCTTTGCTACTCATGTTGATCTCCCTAAGGAGAAGTGCTTTAAATATCATCTTCCCATTGAAGTAAAGGTAGTTGAACCTATTAAAGTTGAAGAAAAGACTATCACTTATAATATTGATCCTATTGTTCCTACCGCTTATATTGAGAAACCACCTTTCCCTGCTAGAATAAAGGATCATGCTAAAGCTTCAACTGTGGTTTGTAAGAGTAAAACTAGAACACCTACACCCCCTGAGCAAATTAAATTTGAACCTAGTATTGCTATGGTTAAAGATCTCTTGGTCGATAATATTGATGGGCGGGCATGTTATTTACTTCTGTGATTAAGCTGCTAGAATTGCTAGACCCGATACTAAAGATAAACATAGACCTATTGTTGGCATGCCCGTTGTTTCGGTTAAAATAGGAGATCACTGTTATCATGGCTTATGTGATATGGGTGCTAGTGTCAGTGCAATACCTTATACCTTATATAAAGAAATTATGCATGATATTGCACCTGCTGAGATAGAAGATATTAATGTTACTATTAAGCTTTCCAATAGAGATACTATTTCACCAGTTGGGATTGTTAGAGATGTTGAAGTCTTGTGTGGGAAAATTAAATATCCTACTGATTTTCTTGTTCTTGCTTCCCCACCAGATAACTTTTGTCCTATTATATTTGGTAGACCCTTCTTGAATACTGTTAATGCTAAGATAGACGGCAAAAAGGATATTGTTTCTGTTGGTTTAGGGGATATGTCTCATGATTTTAATTTTGCTAAATTTCGTAGACAACCCCATGATAAACAATTGCCTAGTAAAGATAAAATTATTGGTCTTGCTTCTATTGCCGTGCCTCCTAACGATCCTTTAGAACAATATTTGCTAGACCATGAAAATGATATATGAATGAAAGAAGGGAAATAGATGAAGTATTCTTTAAACAGGGACCTATTTTGAAACACAACTTGCCTGTTGAAATTCTAGGGGATCCTCCTCCACCCAAGGGTGGTCCCGTGTTTGAGCTTAAACCATTACCTGATACTCTTAAATATGCTTATCTTGATGAAAAGAAGATATATCCTGTAATTATTAGTGCTAACCTTTGAGAGCAGGAAGAAGAGAAATTATTGAAAACTCTGAAGAAGCACCGTGCTGCTATTGGATATACTCTAGATGATCTTAAGGGCATTAGTCCCACTCTATGCCAACACAAAATAAAATTGGAGAAAGACGCTAAACCGGTTGTTGATCACCAACGATGGTTAAATCCTAAGATGAAAGAAGTGGTAAGAAAAGAAATACTAAAACTTCTAGAGGGCAGGTATAATTTATCCTGTCGCTGATAGTCAGTGGGTAAGTGTAACACACCGGATGTAACTTTCCATATTTCTAACTCCAACACTTGCCATTTTCGGCTATGTGTTATGATATTCCCTCCGTGGTTGGGTTTTGTCTCTCGTTTTGCATTTTGTGCATGTCATGCATTTCATATCATGTCATCACGTGCATCTCATTTTGCATACGTGTTCGTCTCATGCATCCGAGCATTTTCCCCGTTGTCCGTTTTGCAATCCGGCACTCCCACCTCCTCCGGCGCACCCCTCTTGTTTTCTTTTCGTGAGAGGGTGTTGAACGTTCTCGGAATGGACCGAGGCTTGCCAAGTGGCCTTGGTATACCACCGGTAGACCACCTGTCAAGTTTCGTGCCATTTGGAGGTTGTTTGATGCTCCAACGGTTAACCGGGTAACCGCAAAGTCCTTTTGTGTGTTGCAGCAAAAACCCCCTCCAAACAGCCCAAAACCCCTCTAAGTCTCTTCCATGCTCTAGGTCGTCTGATCACGATCGTGTGGGTGAAAACCGTGCTCCATTTGGAGTCTGCTAGCTCCCTCTAGCTATATATATGTGAGACTCCCCGAAATTTCCGGATCCCCGAAACCCTAGCCTCTCCCTCCGCGCGTCGGACGTGTCCGCCCGGTGCCGGACGAAAGCTGCCGCCGCCCCCGCCCACTCACAGCGCGCCACATTGCGGCCGTATATCGCGCCGCCGCCGAAGCCCGCGAAGCCCGCCGCAGGCCCCCGCGGCCCATCTCTGCCCCGTCGCCCGAGCGCGGGAGCCCGCGCCACCGCGCCGCCGCCTGGTCCGGCGCCGCCCTCCGCCGCCATCGCCGCCATCGTCGCCGCGCCGCCGCGCCGGCGAGCTCGCCCGGCCGCCGCCCGCGCCCCCTCCTCCGACCTCCGGCGCCGCCCCTCTCCTCCTCCTCCCGAGCTCCTCCCGCTTCGGCGAGCCGCCGCCTCGAGCTCCCGATCGGATCTGGAGACGATAGGGTTGACTTCTCCCTTCCCCGAAATATTCCAAGTCCCGTGGATTTTTTGCAATATATGCTCCTGTTCATCGCATCATAACTCTCTACGTATAGCTCCGTTTCGTGCGTGTAATATATCGAAATGTTCGCCTCGAGATGCTCTTCATTTTGTTCCATTATGCCATGTTATTTTGAGTCCATCTTGATGCCCAAATCTCTGGTGCAAGAGTGCTAGTTGCTGTTAACTGCTGTTACTTATCAGTACTTAGGGTTTTGTTATTTTTGTTGCATTTAATCTGTGCATTTTATGGGCATGAGCTCTACATGTGTTTTGATATATGCCATGCCATCTTTACAATGGTGTATGCTATGTATTTTTGTGTTCTCTGTGGTAACTAGCACAAGCATGCAAACTAGGCTTTGTGATGTTTCTGATTTCAGGGACTTGGTAAAATTTTGCCAAGTCTGTGACTGCTGTTATTTTGTTGCCATGTGTCTACAGAGAGATCCATGCTCCTTATGGAGATGCTCAGTAAGGATGTTTTGTAGTTGTAGTTGTGCTCTATCAATTCATTCTCCTGTTTGCAATTATGGAGTGCCATAGTGTGTCTTAATCTTGCTCTACTTTTGCTATAAAATATTTCTGGCAGATTGTTTACGTGTTATTCAATTTTGCCAAGCTTGTTGTAGTTGATCCCTACATGCTATGTATTTTCTATTGCCATTTATAGCTTCATAAACATGCCATCTTTCTGTAGGTATGCTTGTTTTGTCATGCATTGCTCTGTGGTGAGTGAATCAAGCTCACCAAGATGCCTTCATATTACTGTTTCTGCCATGCTCTGTTTTCTGCTAAGTCTGAAACCTGTTAACGAAACTTGCTATGTTTACATGGTTTCCATGATATCTTCTGGTCCTTTTTGACTTATGGTCAGTAAGGGACTTTTGTCATATGCATTTAGTAGATTCATGCCATGCCTTGTTTTGCTATGTTAAGTTCCTATAGCATGTTGATTGCTTACTCTGAACATTGCTACCTGATGCTGTTTCAGGCATGTCCAGTAATTTCACCAAGTCTGTGAACCTGATATCTTTTGCACTTTTGCCATGCTTGTTTGAACATCTTATCTTGTGATCTAGCCGTATCTTAGTGTTCATCTTTTGTCAAGCATCTCCTGCAGATTACTTTCATATGCTTTGTTGCTATGTTGGAGTGCTGTCGCATTGTTACTTGATGTATTCTAAGTGCTATCATGCTGTTAATCGCAGATTCGTGTCATTCTTGTTTTGCTTGCCATTTGCAAACCGTGCATCCGTTTCCGGTGATCTTTATATCGATTTCGACCGAAATCATCTCAACTTTCCAGTGGCATGCTTGGTTTGCCAAGTTACTGCCTTGTTCATCATTTTTCTTTCGGAGCACGCATACGTATCGCATATCATTCATGTATTGCATCATGTTGCTTGTGCATCTCCCGTGATTGATTGTGGTTCCGTTCCTTGTGTTCTTGTTTTGGGTAGATCCGGGAGACGAGTTCGTGAACGAGGAACCTTTTGAGTACGCTTACGAGGATCAAGCTTTCGACAACTCTGAGAACCTTGCAGGCAAGATGACCATACCCTCGAAATCACTTCTATCTTTGCTTTGATAGTTGCCCTTTCTATTGCCATGCTGCGCTACCTACCACTTGCTATTTCATGCCTCCCATATTGCCAGGTCAAGCCTCTAACTGTCCTTTCCTAGGAAACCATTGTTTGGCTAAGTTACCGCTTTTGCTCAGCCCTTCTTATAGTGTTGCTAGTGGCAGGTGAAGTTGAAGTTGGTTCCATGTTGGAACATGGATATTTTTGGAATATCACAATATCTCTTATTTAATTAATGCATCTATATATATGGTAAAGGTTGGAAGGCTCGGCCTTATGCCTGGTGTTTTGTTCCACTCTTGCCGCCCTAGTTTCTGTCATACCGGTATTATGTTCCTTGAGTTTGCGTTCCTTACGTGGTTGGGTGATTTATGGGACCCCCTTGACAGTTCGCCTTGAATAAAACTCCTCCAGCAAGGCCCAACCTTGGTTTTACCATTTGCCACCTAAGCCTTTTTCCCCCGGGTTTTCGCGAGCCCGAGGGTCATCTTTATTTAAACCCCCGGGCCAGTGTTCCTTTGAGTGCTGGTCCAAACTAGAGCCACTTGCAGCGCCACCTTGGGGAAACTCGAGGATTGGTTTTAGTTGTACGTAGTGTTCATCCGGTGTGCCCTGAGAACGAGATATGTGCAGCTCCTATCGGGATTTGTCGGCACATTCGGGCGGCTTTGCTGGTCTTGTTTTACCATTGTCGAAATGTTTTGTAAACCAGGACTCCGAGACTGGTCGGGTCTTCTCGGGAGAAGGTTTATCCTTCGTTGACCGTGAGAGCTTATAATGGGCTAAGTTGGGACACCCCTGCAGGGTATTATCTTTCGAAAGCCGTGCCCGCGGTTATGAGGCAGATGGGAATTTGTTAATGTCCGGTTGTAGAGAACTTGCCACTTGACTTAATTAAAATACATCAACCGTGTGTGTAGCCGTGATGGTCTCTTCTCGGCGGAGTCCGGGAAGTGAACACGGTTTGAGTTATGCATGAACGTAAGTAGTTTCAGGATCACTTCTTGATCATTCCTAGCTTCGGGAACGTTGCGTTGCCTCTCTTCTCGCTCTCATTTGCGTATGTTAGCCACCATATATGCTTAGTGCCTGCTGCAGCTCCACCTCATTACACCATCCTTTCCTATAAGCTTAAATAGTCTTGATCTCGCGGGTGTGAGATTGCTGAGTCCTCGTGACTCACAGATTCTACCAAAACAGTTGCAGGTGCCGACGATGCCAGTGCAGATGACGCAACCGAGCTCAAGTGGGAGTTCGACGAGGAACGTGGTCGTTACTATGTTTCTTTTCCTGATGATCAGTAGCGGAGCCCAGTTGGGACGATCGGGGATCTAGCATTTGGGGTTATCTTATTTTCATTTGGATTTTGACCGTAGTCGGTCTATGTGTGGATTTTGGATGATGTATGAATTAACTTATGTATTGTGTGAAGTGGCGATTGTAAGCCAACTCTCGTTATGCCATTCTTGTTCATTACATGGGATTGTGTGAAGATAACCCTTCCTGTGACAATACCACAATGCGGTTATGCCTCTAAGTCGTGCCTCGACACGTGGGAGATATAGCCGCATCGTGGGTGTTACTAGTTGGTAATCAGAGCCATCTCCGACTTAGGAGCCCCCTGCTTGATCGAATCGCTGGCGGTGTTGAGTCTAGAACAAAAATGTTTTGAGTCTTAGGATTATATATATCGGAGAGTAGGATTCTTTTTACTCCTCAGTCCCTTCGTCGCTCTGGTGAGGTCTCCTGACGTAGAAGTTTTGTCTCTTCTCTCCTCAAATTTCACTAAAAAAATTTAGGATCACGCGGGTGTCTTAGAATCGTTCCGATGGTTTTGTGACGAGAACATTGTTCTTGGTGCCTCCTGACATTTAGGGGTTGTGGCAGTGTCCCGGGGAGTTGAGCTCCGAGGTGTTGTCGTCACAATTTTAACGTTGCAGTTCTGGAATACCTGAGTTTCGCCGACATCGAAAATCTCTTTTATGCAGTTGTTGGTGAGATCACCTCGACGCCACCCAGTACTGGGGCGGGAGTTCTGGAGTATTGCCATAACTCGTATAACGGATGCTTTTCGAAGGTTGAGGTACACGATTTCCGAAGGTTTCTTGGTTATGTGTTGACGGATGGATACAGCTGGATCTAGGGATTGCTAGTTTGGGTGATATATTTTGTGTCCCCTGTATCCCCTACACCAGATTGCATAACCAGATAGTTTTGGGAGTGTATAGGTGGGATTCAAGTAGCTCTTAGCATTTCTTCCCGCAGATATTTGGTTTGTGATTGCGTAATCCTTACCACTTATTTGTTCCACTCGTACCTTTTTATTTTATTCATCAATCTCTTATCAAGTGGCTTCTCACCTTAATGGAAGTGTGATGATTTACTATGGAATTCATTCGTTCATACTCGTTCGAATGTTTATTGTGAAGACTATATGTTGCAATTTCTATCCGTTGATTCAATTTGCCTATATGTCTATCAAGATGCTAACGAATGTCACCCTCTTCAGGATGGCTCCGCCAACGCGTTAGAATCCGGAACGCAATGAGGGGAGTCAGGCGAACCCTTCGCCACCACCTCCGCCTCCGGAGGCATGGCAAGCTATCATGGCAGCCACCAACGCCAATGCTCAGATGATTCTGCAACTCTTGCAAGAACGCACCCAAGGGCAAGGCAATCAAGGAAATCAAGGCCAAGGCAACAATCAGCCTCACTTCGCTAACCTCAACCAGTTTCTCGCAAATCAGCCCAAGTCTTTCAGCTACTGTGCCGAGGCCACAGATGCCGATGATTGGCTCGTGGACATCAACAAGCATTTTGAATGTAGCAATGTCAGGCCTGAGCACTTTGTCAAGTTTGCTTCTTTTCAACTCAAGGATCAAGCTGCCGAGTGGTATCAACAATACAAAGATTCCAGAGGAGGTCGTGTGATTACGTGGGATGATTTCTGTCGAGACTTCAAACCTCACCACATTCCACAAAGTGTTGTTGAGAGTAAGCGTGAGGAGTTCCGCAATCTCAAGCAAGGCAGCATGTCCGTGTATCAATACAATACTCAGTTTCAGAAACTCGCTGGCTTCGCTAAGCAAGACGTTTCCTGATGAAAAGAGCATGATCTATCAATTCAGAGGTGGTCTTAGAGAAGATCTGCAATTACCTCTCGTGCGTTTTGAGCCGACCAAGTATGATGATTTCTACAATATGGCATTGAAGCAAGAGGCTGCTCAGCTCAAGTGTGAGGCTTCTAAGAAGAGAGTCGGGGACGCAGTTCAGTCTTCTTCTCCCTCACTAGTGGCTGCTAAGCAACAGAAGTTCTGGTTGCCTCCTCCTCCTCCGTTTCGTCAGCCTTACTAGCAGAAGAAGAGAGGTGGCCATGGATCTTCCCACTCTTCCAACCCTGGCTATCAGAACAAGTCTCAGAATCAAGCTCCAAAGTCGAATGCTCCTTATCATCGTCCACTCTCCGAGGTGACTTGCAACAAGTGTCAGCAGAAAGGTCACTATGCTAACAAATGCTTCAACCAAAGGCGTCTTCCGCCTCCTCCTCCTATGAGATCTTCCAGCAATGCAGTGGTCAAGCATAATCCCAAGTCTGCTAAGGTGAACATGATGAATGCAGCTCAAGCGGAGGAATCTACTGATGTGATAATGGGTAATCTCTCAGTTAATGATATTCCTGCAAAAGTCTTATTTGATACTGGTGCATCTCTTTCTTTCATTTCAAGACCTTTTGTTGCCAAGCATGAGTTTGTGACGGAAAAGATTCCTATCCCGTTGAAGATTGTGTCACCGGGTAAGCAAATGACATCTAATAATTGTGTCCCGGATGTTTCCATCAAGATGGGGAACTATAAATTTCTGTCTAAACCAATTGTTCTTGGTGACTCGGATATTGATCTAATTCTCGGGATGGACTGGCTTTCTAAGCACAAAGCTCAACTTGATTGTGCTGCCAGGGAAATTCAATTGACACACTCTTCTGAGGATGTTATCATCTATGCCGCTCGTGATGAAACCATTCGGTTATTTTCTCTCAATGAGAAGGGCGAGTTGAATGCTATTTCTCAGATTCCAGTCGTTTGTGAGTACCAAGATGTCATTCATGAAGAGCTTCCGGGTATGCCTCCTCACCGGCCAGTCGAGTTCGTTATCGATCTTGAGCCGGGCACTGAACCCGTTTGCAAGCGTCCTTACAAGCTTGGACCCAAGGAGCTGAAGGAATTGAAGAAACAGCTCAATGAACAAGAGCGTCTGGGTTTGATCACACTGAGTTCATCTCCATGGGGTTGTGGTGTTCTTTTTGACCAGAAGAAGGATGGCACGGAACGACTTTGTGTCGACTACCGTCCATTGAACAAGAAGACAATCAAGAACAAGTATCCACTTCCCAACATCAATGAGCTATTCGAGCAACTTAAAGGTGCTAAAGTATTCTCCAAGCTTGATCTTCGTATGGGTATCATCAGATTCGCATTCGTGAAGAAGATATTCCCAAGACAGCATTCAGAACAAGCTTTGGTTCTTATGAATATACTGTCATGTCTTTCGGCCTTGTCAATGCTCCTCCAACATTCTCTCGGATGATGAATTTCATCTTCAACCCCTATACCAATGAATTTGTCCTGGTGTATCTCGATGATATATTGGTCTTCTCCAAGAATAAGAAGGATCATGCCAAACATTTGCGATTGGTGCTCGACAAGCTCAGAGAGTATCAATTTTATGTGAAGTTTTCAAAATGTGAGTTTTGGCTTGATGAAGTTCTTTTCCTTGGTCACATCATCTCTGCCAAGGGCATCGCTGTTAATCCCGAGAAGATGTCTGCAATTGTGAATTGGGAACCTCCTCAGAATGTCAAGCAGCTTCGCAGTTTTCTTGGTCTTGCAAGCTATTGCCGAAGATTCGTTGAGAATTTCTCTAAGATTGCAAAGCCTCTTTCCAACCTCCTCCAGAAGCATGTGAAGTACATCTGGTCTCCTGAGTGTGACGTTGCTTTGAACACTCTCAAAGAGAAACTCGTCACAGCTCCTATCTTAACTCCTCCTGACGAATCCAAACCATTCGAAGTTTTCTGTGATGCTTCTCTTCAAGGTCTCGGTGCTGTGTTAATGCAAGAGAAGAAAGTTGTGGCCTATACCTCTCGTCAGTTGAAGCCCAACGAAAAGAACTACCCCACTCACGATCTTGAGTTGGCGGCAGTTGTCCATGCATTAATCACATGGAGACATCTCTTGTTGGGAAGAAAAGTGGACATATTCACCGATCACAAGAGTCTCAAGTACATCTTCACTCAGCCCAACCTCAACCTCAGGCAAACTCGATGGGTCGAAATGATTAAAGAGTACAATCCGAGTATTGAATATACTCCAGGCAAAGCCAATGTCATTGCAGATGCTTTGAGCAGGAAGCCTTATTGCAACAGCTTAATTCTCAAGCCATTCCAACCGGATCTTTGTGAAGCTTTCCGCAAGCTGAATCTCCAAGTTGTTCCTCAAGGCTTTCTTGCTAACCTCATAGTCTCTCCTACTATGGAAGATCAAATTCGTGAGGCACAACTCCTGGATACCATGGTGAAGAAGGTGAAACGCGGTATCGACAAGGGTCTTTCCAAATACAAGTGCTATCGCATTGATGACAGATACACTTTATTCTGCGAGCACCGGATTGTGGTTCCTAAAGGTGATCTAAGGAAAGTCATTATGAACGAGGCCACAATTCTCTTCTTTCCATTCATCCTGGAAGTACGAAGATGTACCATGACCTCAAGCAGTCGTATTGGTGGACTCGAATGAAGCGAGAAATCGCTCAATTCGTGAATGAATGTGATGTTTGTCGAAGAGTGAAAGCAGAATACCAACGACCAGCTGGTCTCCTCCAACCTCTTGCTATCCCAGAGTGGAAGTTTGATCATATCGAAATGGACTTCGTGACGGGTTTTCCCAAGTCCAAGCATGGAAATGATGCTATCTTCGTTGTCATCGACAAGCTTACAAAAGTGGCTCATTTCCTTCCAATCAAAGAATCTATCACAGCAGCTCAGTTGGCAGAGCTATACACCTCCAGAATTGTCTCCTTGCACGGCATTCCACAATTGATTTCCTCAGATCGTGGAAGCATCTTCACTTCTAAGTTCTGGGACTCCTTCCCGAAGGCCATGGGCACCAACATTCGCTTCAGCACAGCTTTCCATCCTCAAACTAGTGGCCAAGTCGAGCCAGTCAATCAAATTCTTGAAGATATGCTCAGGCCTTGTGTCATTTCCTTTGGCATGAAATGGGAAGATTGTCTTCCATATGCCGAATTCTCCTACAACAACAGCTTCCAAGCGAATTCGGGCAAGGCCCCATTCGAGATTCTCTATGGATGAAAGTGCCGTACTCCTCTCAATTGGTCAGAGACTGGTGAACGCCAACTTCTTGGCAATGACTTAATCACAGAGGCTGAAGAAATGTGTAAAGTCATCCGTGAAAATCTCAAAGCCGCGCAATCGTGCCAGAAGAGTTACTATGACAGTAAGCACCGTGATTTGGCTTTCGAGATCGGAGACCATGTCAACCTCCGCGTCTCTCCAATGAAAGGCACTCGTCGCTTCGGTATCAAAGGGAAGCTTGCCCCTAGATACGTGGGTCCTTTCAAGATCATTAGCAAAAGAGGCGACCTCGCCTATCAACTTGAGCTTCCTTCCAACTTCGCGAACGTGCACGATGTGTTCCACGTGTCACAGCTTCGTAAGTGCTTCAAGACGCCTGAGTGCACCATCAACTTCGAAGAGATTGACCTCCAAGAAGATATGTCCTATCATGAGCACCCCGTTGCTATTCTTGAAGAAACTGAGCGCAAGACTCGCAACAAGTCAATCAAATTCCTGAAAGTGAAGTGGTCGCATCATTCCGACCGAGAAGCCACCTGGGAACGCGAGGACCATCTCCGTTCCGAATATCCGAGTTCTTTCAGTCCTAGATCACGGGACGAGATCCTCTCGTAGTGGTGGAGTGTTGTAACACCCCGGATGTAACTTTTCATATTTGTCACTCCAACTCTTGCCATTTTCGGCTATGTGTTATGATATTCCCTCCGTGGTTGGGTTTTGTCTCTCGTTTTGCATTTTGTGCATGTCATTCCTTTCATATCATGTCATCATGTGCATCTCATTTTGCATACGTGTTTGTCTCATGCATCCGAGCATTTTCCCCGTTGTCCGTTTTGCAATCCGGCAATCCCACCTCCTCCGGCGCACCCCTCTTGTTTTCTTTTCGTGAGCGGGTGTTGAACGTTCTCGGAATGGACCGAGGCTTGCCAAGTGGCCTTGGTATACCACCGGTAGACCACCTGTCAAGTTTCGTGCCATTTGGAGGTCGTTTGATGCTCCAACGGTTAACCGGGTAACCGCAAAGTCCTTTTGTGTATTGCAGCAAAACCCCCCTCAAAACAGCCCAAAACCCCTCTAAGTCTCTTCCACGGTCTAGGTCGTTCGATCATGATCGTGTGGGAGAAAACCGTGCTCCATTTGGGGTCTCCTAGCTCCCTCTAGCTATATATATGTGAGACTCCCCGAAATTTCCGGATCCCCGAAACCCTAGCCTCTCCCTCCGCGCGCCGGACGTGTCCGCCCGGCGCCTGACAAAAGCCGCCGCCGCCCCCGTCACAGCGCGCCACGTGGCGGCCGTACGTCGCGCCGCCGCCCAAGCCCGCGAAGCCCGCCGTAGGCCCCCGCGGCCCATCTCTGCCCCGTCGCCCGAGCGCGGGATCCCGCGCCCCCGCGCCGCCGCCTGGTCCGGCGCCGCCCTCCGCCGCCATCGCCGCCATCGTCGCCGCGCCGCCGCGCCGGCGAGCTCGCCCGGCCGCCGCCCGCGACCGCGCCTCCCTCCGGCCCCGAGCCCACGCCCCCTCCCCCGACCTCCGGCGCCGCCCCTCTCCTCCTCCTCCCGAGCTCCTCCCGCTCCGGCCGAAGCTCCAGCGAGCCACCGCCTCGAGCTCCCGATCGGATCTGGAGACGATAGGGTTGACTTCTCCCCTTCCCCGAAATATTCCAAGTCCCGTGGATTTTTTACAATATATGCTCCTGTTCATCGCATCATAACTCTCTGTATATAGCTTTGTTTTGTGCGTGTAATATATCGAACTGTTCGTCTCGAGATGCTCTTCATTTTGTTCCAGTATGCCATGTTCTTTTGAGGCCATATTGATGCCCAAATCTCTGGTGCAAGAGTGCTAGTTGCTGTTAACTGCTGTTACTTATCAGTTCTTAGGGTTTTGTTATTTTTGTTGCATTTAATCTGTGCATCTTATGGGCATGAGCTCTACATGTGTTTTGATGTATGCCATGCCATCTTTACAGTGTTGTATGCTATGTATTTTTGTGATCTCTGTGGTGACTAGCACAAGCATGCAAACTAGGCTTTGTGATGTTTCTGATTTCAGGGAGTTGGTAATTTTGCAAAGTCTGTGACTGTTGTTATTTTGTTGCCATGTGTCCATGTGTCTAGAGAGAAATCCATGCTCCTTTTGGAGATGTTCAGTAATGAAGTTTTGTATTTATAGTTTTGCTCTATACATTAATGCCCCTATTTGGAATTATGGAGTGCCATAGCATGTCTTAATCTTGCTCTACTTTTGCTATAAAATATTTCTTGCAGATTGTTTACGTGTTATTCAATTTTGCCAAGCTTGTTGTAGTTGATCCGTACATGCTATGTATTTGCTCTTGCCATGGATAGCTTCATAAACATGCCATCTTGCTGTAGGTATGCTTCTTTCGTCATGCATTGCTTTGTGGTGAGTGAAGCAAGCTCACCAAGATGCCTTCATATTACTGTTTCTGCCATGCTCTTTTTTCTGCTAAGTCTGAAACCTGTTAACGAAACTTGCTATGTTTACATGGTTGCCATCATATTTTCTGTTCCTTTTTGACTTATAGTCATTAAGGGACTTTTGTCTTATGCATTTAGTAGATTCATTCCATGCCTTGTTTTGCTATGTTAAGTTCCTGTAGCATGTTTAGTGCTTGCTCTGAACATTGCTACCTGATGCTGCTTCAGGCATGTCCAGTAATTTCACCAAGTCTGTGAACGTGATATGTTTTGCACTTTTGCCATGCTTGTTTGAACCTGTTATGTTGTGATCTAGGCGTAGCTTAGTGTTCATCTTTTGTCAAGCATCTCCTATAGATTACTTTCATATGCTTTGTTGTTATGTTGGAGTGCTCTAGCATTGTTACTTGATGTATTCTAAGTGCTATTATGATGTTAATCGCAGATTCGTGTCATTCTTGTTTTGCTTGTCATTTGCAAACCGTGCATCCATTTCCGGTGATCTTTATATCGATTTCGACCGAAATCATCTCATCTTTCCAGTGGCATGCTTGCTTTGCCAAGTTACTTCCTTGTTCATCATTTTTCTTCCGGAGCAAGCATACGCATACGCATCGCTTATCATATCTTGCATATCATTCATGTATTGCATCATGTTGCTTGTGCATATCCCGTGATTGATTGTGGTTCCATTGCTTGTGTTCTTGTTTTGGGTAGAGCCGGGAGACGAGTTCATAAACGAGGAACCTGTTGAGTACGCTTACGAGGATCAAGATTTCGACAACTCTGAGAACCTTGCAGGCAAGATGACCATACCCTCGAAATCACTTTATCTTTGCTTTGCTAGTTGCTCTTTCTATTGCCATGTTGCACTACCTACCACTTGCTATTTCATGCCTCCCATATTGCCATGTCAAGCCTCTAACCATCCTTTCCTAGGAAACCGTTGTTTGGCTAAGTTACCGCTTTTGTTCAGCCCTTCTTATAGTGTTGCTAGTTGCAGGTGAAGTTGAAGTTGGTTCCATGTTGGAACATGGATATTTTTGGAATATCACAATATCTCTTATTTAATTGATGCATCTATATATATGGTAAAGGGTGGAAGGCTCGGCCTGATGCCTGGTGTTTTGTTCCACTCTTGCCGCCCTAGTTTCTGTCATACCGGTATTACGTTCCTTGAGTTTGCGTTCCTTACGCGGTTGGGTGATTTATGGGACCCCCTTGACAGTTCGCCTTGAATAAAACTCCTCCAGCAAGGCCCAACCTTGGTTTTACCATTTGCCACCTAAGCCTTTTTCCCCCGGGTTTTCGCGAGCCCGAGGGTCATCTTTATTTAAACCCCCGGGCCAGTGTTCCTCTGAGTGCTGGTCCAAACTCTAGCCACTTGCAGCGCCACCTTGGGGAAACTCGAGGATTGGTTTTAGTTGTACGTAGTGTTCATCCGGTGTGCCCTGAGAACGAGATATGTGCAGCTCCTATCGGGATTTGTCGACACATTCGGGTGGCTTTGCTGGTCTTGTTTTACCATTGTCGAAATGTCTTGTAAACCGGGATTCCGAGACTGGTCGGGTCTTCTCGGGAGAAGGTTTATCCTTCGTTGGCCATGAGAGCTTATAATGGGCTAAGTTGGAACACCCCTGCGGGGTATTATCTTTCGAAAGCCGTGCCCACGGTTATGAGGCAGATGGGAATTTGTTAATGTCCGGTTGTAGAGAACTTGTCACTTGACTTAATTAAAATACATCAACCGTGTGTGTAGCCGTGATGGTCTCTTCTCGACGGAGTCCGGGAAGTGAACACGGTTTGAGTTATGCATGAACGTAAGTAGTTTCAGGATCACTTCTTGATCATTCCTAGCTTCGCGAACGTTGCGTTGCCTCTCTTCTCGCTCTCATTTGCGTATGTTAGCCACCATATATGCTTAGTTCCTGCTGCAGCTCCACCTCATTACACCATCCTTTCCAATAAGCTTAAATACTCTTGATCTCGCGGGTGTGAGATTGCTGAGTCCTCGTGACTCACAGATTCTACCAAAACAGTTGCAGGTGCCGACGATGCCAGTGCAGATGACGCAACCAAGCTCAAGTGGGAGTTCGACGAGGAAAGTGGTCGTTACTATGTTTCTTTTCCTGATGATAAGTAGTGGAGCCCAGTTGGGACGATCGGGGATCTAGCATTTGGGGTTATCTTATTTTCATTTGGATTTTGACCGTAGTCGGTCTATGTGTGGATTTTGGATGATGTAGGAATCAACTTATGTATTGTGTGAAGTGGCGATTGTAAGCCAGCTCTCGTTATCCCATTCTTGTTCATTACATGGGATTGTGTGAAGATAACCCTTCTTGCGACAATACCACAAGGCGGTTATGCCTCTAAGTCGTGCCTCGACACGTGGGAGATATAGCCGCATCGTGGGCGTTACAGTAAGTCCTGTCCAATGTGTCCCTAAGAAGGGAGGTATTAATGTTGTTCCTAATGATAAAGATGAATTGATCCCACAAAGAATTGTTATAGGTTATAGAATGGTAATTGATTTCCGCAAACTAAATAAAGCTACTAAAAAGGATCATTACCCTTTACCTTTTATTGATCAAATGCTAGAAAGATTATCCAAACATACACATTTTTGCTTTCTAGACGGTTATTCTGGTTTCTCTCAAATACCTGTGTCAAAAGAGGATCAAGAAAAGACCACTTTTATTTGCCCTTTCGGTACCTTTGCTTATAGACGTATGCCTTTTGGTTTATGCAATGCACCTGCTACCTTTCAAAGATGTATGACTGCTATATTCTCCGACTTGTGTGAAAAGATTGTTGAGGTTTTCATGGATGATTTCTCCGTATATGGAACTTCTTTTGATGATTGCTTAAGCAACCTTGATCGAGTTTTGCAGAGATGTGAAGAAACTAATCTTGTCTTGAATTGGGAGAAGTGCCACTTTATGGCTAATGAAGGTATTGTCTTGGGGCATAAAATTTCTGAAAGAGGTATTGAAGTTGATAAAGCTAAAGTTGATGCTATTGAAAAGATGCCGTGTCCTAAGGACATTAAAGGTATAAGAAGTTTCCTTGGTCATGTCGGTTTTTATAGGAGGTTCATTAAACACTTCTCTAAAATTTCTAGGCCTCTGACTAATCTCTTACAAAAAGATGTTCCTTTTGTCTTTAATGATGATTCTGTAGAAGCATTTGAAATACTTAAGAAAGCCTTGATTTCTGCACCTATTGTTCAGCCATCTGATTGGAATTTACCCTTTGAAATTATGTTTGATGCTAGTGATTATGTTGTAGGCGCTGTTCTAGGACAAAGAGTTGATACGAAATTAAATGTTATCCAATATGCTAGTAAGACTCTAGACAGTGCCCAGAGAAATTATGCTACTACTGAAAAGGAAATTTTAGCAGTTGTATTTGCTTGTGATAAGTTCAGACCTTATATTGTTGATTCTAAAGTAACGGTTCACACTGATATGCTGCTATTAAATATCTTATGGAAAAGAAAGATGCTAAACCTAGACTTATTAGATGGGTTCTCTTTCTACAAGAATTTTATTTGCATACTATAGATAGAAAGGGAGCTGAGAACCCCGTTGCAGACAACTTGTCTAGGTTAGAGAATGTTCTTGATGGCCCACTACCTATTGATGATAGCTTTCCTGATGAACAATTAGCTGTCATAAATGCTCCTCGTACGGATCCATGGTATGCTGATTATGCTAATTACATTGTTGCTAAATTTATACCACCTAGCTTCACATACCAGCAAAAGAAAAAGGTTTTCTATGATTTAAGACATTACTTCTGGGATGACCCACACCTTTATAAAGAAGGAGTAGACAGTGTTATTAGACGTTGTGTACCTGAGTATGAACAGGAACAGATCCTACGCAAGTGGCACTCCGAGGCTTATGGAGGACACCATGCTGGAGATAGAACTGCACATAAGGTATTGCAATCCGATTTTTATTGGCCTACTCTTTTCAAGGACACCCGTAAGTTTGTCTTGTCTTGTGATGAATGTCAAAGAATTGGTAATATTAGTAGACGTCAAGAAATGCCTATGAACTATTCACTTGTTATTGAACCATTTGATGTTTGGGGCTTTGATTATATGGGACCGTTTCCTTCCTCTAATGGGTATACACATATTTTAGTTGTTGTTGATTACGTTACTAAGTGGGTAGAAGCTATTCCAACTAGTAGTGCTGATCATAACACCTCTATTAAGATGCTTAAAAAAGTTATTTTTCCGAGGTTTGGAGTCCCTAGATCCTTAATGACTAATGGTGGTTCACATTTTATTCATGGTGCTTTTCGTAAAATGCTTGCTAAGTATGATGTTAATCATAGAATTGTATCTCCATACCATCCACAATCTAGTGGTCAAGTGGAACTAAGAAACGGGGAGGTTAAATTAATTTTGTAAAACACTGTTAATAGATCTAGAAAGAATTGGTCCAAAAAACTTGATGATGCATTATGGGCCTATAGAACTGCATACAAAAATCCTATGGGTATGTCTCCATATAAAATGGTTTATGGAAAAGCATGTCACTTACCTCTCGAACTAGAACATAAGGCATATTGGGCCTTAAAGAGCTCAATTATGATTTCAAACTTGCCGGTGAGAAGAGACTATTTTACATCAGCTCACTTGATGAGTGGAGAACCGAAGCCTATGAGAATGCCAAACTGTTTAAAGAAAAAGTTAAAAGATGGCATGACAAAAGGATACAAAAGCGTGAGTTTAATGTAGGTGATTATGTTTTCTTATACAACTCTCGTTTAAGATTTTTTGCAGGAAAACTCCTCTCTAAATGGGAAGGTCCTTACGTTATCGAGGAGGTCTATCATTCCGGTGCCATAAAAATCAACAACTTCGAAGGCACAAATCAAAGGTGGTGAACGGTCAAGGAATCAAACATTATATCTCAGGTAATCCAATAAATGTTATTGATACCGTAACCCCGGAGGAGTATATAAGGGACACTTTCCAGAACGTTTCAGACTCCAAAAAGGAATAGGTATGTGGTACGGTAAGTAAACCGACTCCAAAACATTCCTAATAGCGATTTTTCTCCGTTTTGGAATATTTAAGAAAATAGGAAAATAAGAAGTAGTCCGAAAAGGACACGAGGCATGCACGAGGGTGGAGGGCGCGCTACCCCCTGCCTCGTGGGCACCTCGTGTGCTCTCCGGACTCCGTTTTCTTGCACGGCACTTCTTTTGGTCGGTAAAAATTCATTATATAATCTCCCGAAGGTTTTGACCCTCGTATCATGCAAATATCCTCTGTTTTTGTTTCGAGTTGTTTTCTGCTAGAGTTGTCAAGGCCAGGCATCATGTCGTCCCCCTCCTCCAACAATGAGGGCAACGATGCTTGGCTAATGAAGATAGAGCTGAAGAGAGAAGGACTCGGGGAGATCAACAAGGATGATAGGATCAAGAAGGCCATGGAGGATCAAGCTCCGGCAGCAGAAGAAGAAGACATCCTTCAACCTCATTACAATCTTCTTACCCCTACTGAAATTGAAGCTTTCAAGATGATTGAAATAGTTCAGGCAAGTTTCTAACTCGTGAAAATTTTGTTGCAAGAGCATATCACCGCACTCAAGGGCATTATCCGTAAGTTGGAGCACCTCCTACGCTCGATGTTGGAGGACAAGCCTACTTCATCAACAACTCCATCATCACCACCTTCGAGGAAAGAGACATAAACACATGGGTATGGGCACTCCCCTTGGCAAATGACAAGCTTGGGGGAGGTGCCCCGGTATCGTATCACCATCATACTTCTATCTTTACCATTTTTCTTAGTTCAATCCTTTTGGTAATATCTTGATCTAGTAGAATAAAGTTTTAGTATGATCTAGTTTTGAGTTTTGCATTATGATCCTTCTATGTAATCGAGTCCGTGAGCTATATATAATAAAGATTAGTCTTGAGTCGAGGGCTTTGCTATCTTGCTATGATCTTGAGGGAATAATAGTAAAAAGAAAGAATGAAAAGAATTAAAGAGATCATATTGATCTTATGGAGAGTAATGACTTCACATATAAAAGAGTATGATGAATAAAAGTTGTTGAGAGTTGACAAACATAGTTTTGGTCATCGTTGCAATTAATAGGAAGTAATAAAGAAAGAGAGGTTTTCACATATAAATATATATCTTGGACATCTTTTATGATTGTGAGCACTCATTAAAATATGACATGATAAAAAGTTGATGTTGGACAAGGAAGACAACGTAATGGGTTATGTTTTCTTATATCCGAAATAAAGTATATTGTCATGGATCATCCAACCTGTTGGGCTTGCCTTTCCCCCTCATGCTAGCAAAATTCTTTGCACCAAGTAGAGATACTACTTGTGCTTCCGAATATCCTTAAACCTAGTTTTGCCATGAGAGTCCACCATATCTACCTATGGATTGAGTAAGATCCTTCAAGTAAGTTGTCATTGTTGCATGCAATAAAAATTGCTCTCTAAATTTGTATGATCTATTAGTGTGGAGAAAATAAGCTTTATACGATCTTGTGATATGGAAGCAATAAAAGCGACGGACTGCATAATAAAGGTCCCTATCACAAGTGTCAATATAAAGTGACGTTCTTTCGCATTAAGATTTTGTTCATCCAACCATAAAAGCACATGACAACCTCTGCTTCCCTCTGCGAAGGGCTTATCTTTTATTTTTGTCTTATGTCTTATGCAAGAGTCACGCTGATCTTCACCTTTCCTTTTTACACTTTCTCCTTTGGCAAGCACATTGTGTTGGAAAGATCCTGATATATATATATATATATATCCAATTGGATGAAAGTTATCATGAACTATTATTGTTGACATTACCCTTGAGGTAAAAGATTGGGAGGCTACACTATAAGCCCCTATCTTTCTCTGTGTCTGATTAAAACTCCATACCCATAAGTATTGCGTGAGTGTTAGAAATTGTGAAAGACTAAATGATAGTTGAGTATGTGGACTTGCTGAAAAGCTCTTATATTGACTCTTTCTGATGTTATGATAAATTGCAATTGCTTCACAATGTCAAGGTTTACAATTTTATATATGATTTATTATGCTAAAGTAACAATCTATTCACAATGTCAAGGTGTCGATAAAATAAAATACGGACATGGGGGCATTATATATGTTGCTGTTGTAAGAATGATCATGATGCCCCCATGTCCGTATTTTATTTTATCGACACCTCTATCTCTAAACATGTTGACATATTTTCCGATATCGGCTTCCGCTTGAGGACAAGCGAGGTCTAAGCTTGGGAGTTGATACGTCCATTTTGTAACATGCTTTTATGTCGATATTTATTGCATTATGGGTTGTTATTACATATTATGTCACAATACTTATGCCTATTCTCTCTTATTTTACAGGGTTTACAAGAAGAGGGAGAATGCCGGCAGCTGGAATTCTGGGCTGGAAAAGGAGAAAATATTAGAGACCTATTCTCCACAACTCCAAAAGTCCTGAAATTCCACGAAAGTCAGTTTTAGAATATATTAAAAATATTGGGCGAAGAAAGCACCAGAGGGGGACGACACCCTGTCCACGAGGGTGGGGGCGCGCCCCCGCCTCGTGGGCCCCCTGGCAGGCCTCCGGTGCCCATCTTTGGCTATATGAAGTCTTTTTCCCTGGAAAAAATATGAAGGAAGCTTTCAGGACGAAGCGCTGCCGTCTCGAGGCGGAACCTGGCGAAACCAATCTAGGGCTCCGGCGGAGTTGTTCTGCCGGGGAAACATCCCTCCGGGAGGGGGAAATCATCACCATCGTCATCACCACCGATCCTCTCATCGGGGGGGGGGGGGGTCAATGTCTATCAACATCTTCACCAGCACCATCTCCTCTCAAACCCTAGTTCATCTCTTATATCCAATCATTGTCTCAAAACCTCGGATTGGTACCTGTGGGTTGCTAGTAGTGTTGATTACTCCTTGTAGTTGATGCTAGTTGGTTTATTTGGTGGAAGATCATATGTTCAGATCCTTTATGCATAGTAATACCCCTCTGACTATGAACATGAATATGATTTGTGAGTAGTTACGTTTGTTCCTGAGGACATGGGAGAAGTCTTGCTATAAGTAGTCATGTGAATTTGGTATTCGTTCGATATTTTGATGGGATGTTGTCTTTCCTCTAGTGGTGTTATGTGAACGTCGACTACATGACACTTCACAATTATTTGGGCCTAGAGGAAGGCATTGGGAAGTAATAAATAGATGATGGGTTGCTAGAGTGACAGAAGCTTAAACCCTAGTTTATGCGTTGCTTCGTAAGGGGCTGATTTGGATCCATATGTTTCATGCTATGGTTAGGATTACCTTAATAATTCCTTTGTAGTTGCGGATGCTTGCAAGAGGGTTAATCATAAGTGGGATGCTTGTCCAAGGAAGGGCAGTACCCAAGCACCGGTCCACCTACATATCAAATTATCAAAGTAACGAACACAAATCATATGAGCATGATGAAAACTAGCTTGACGATAATTCCCATGTGTCCTCGGGAGCGCTTTCATTTATATAAGAGTTTTTCTAGGCTTGTCCTTTGCTACAAAAAGGATTGGGCCACCTTGCTGCACCTTGTTTACTTTTGTTACTTGTTACCCATTCTAAATTACTTTATCACAAAACTATCTGTTACCGATAATTTCAGTGCTTGCAGAGAATACTTTACTGAAAACCGCTTGTCATTTCCTTCTGCTCCTCATTGGGTTTGATAACCCACAAGTATAGGAGATCAATTGTAGCCTCTTTTGATAAGTAAGAGTGTCGAACCCTACGAGGAGCTAAATGTAGAACAAATATTCCCTCAAGTTCTATCGACCACCGATACAACTCTACGCACGCTGAACGTTCGCTTTACCTAGAACAAGTATGAAACTACAAGTACTTTGTAGGTGTTGTTGGGTAGGTTTGCAAGATAATAAAGAGCCCGTAAATAAAAAGTAGGGGCTGTTTAGATGAAGACACAACTAAGTTAGTTTTAGTAGAGAGCTTGTTGTCACGCGAGAAAGTTATTTGTCCCTAGGCAATCGATAACTAGACTGAAAATCATTATTGCAATTTTATTTGAGGGAGAGGCATAAGATAACATACTTTCTCTTCTTGGATCATATGTACTTATGATTGGAAATCTAGCAAGCATCCGCAACTACTAAAGATCATTAAGGTAAAACCCAACCATAGCATTAAAGTATCAAGTCCTCTTTATTCCCATACGCCATGACCCACTTACCCGTGTTTGTGTTTCAGTCACTCACGCAACACAGACAATAAGTAAACCATGAACATATTGCAAACCCTACAGCGGGGATCCCTCGTGCTTGCGTGACACGGAGAGCACCATAGGACAACACCAATAATAAAACATGCAACTCAAACCAATCACGATCATCAATTAACCCATAGGACAAAACAGATCTACTCAAACATCATAGGATAGCCATACATCATTGGGAAATAATATATAGCGTTGAGCACCATGTTTAAGTAGAGATTACAGAAGGTAAAAGAGGGGTTACACCGCTGCATAGAGGAGGGAGGAGTTGGTGATGAGGGCGGTGAAGTTGTTGGTGTAGATTGCGGTGATGATGATGGCCCCGGCGGCACTCCGGTGCCACCGGAAGTGAGGGGGAGAGAGGCCCCCTCCTTCTTCTTCTTCCTTGACCTTCTCCCTAGATGGGAGAAGGGTTTCCCCTCTGGTCCATGCTCTCCATGGTGTGGGAGGGGCGAGAGCCCCTCCGAGATTGGATCTGTCTCTCTCTGTTTCTGCGGTCTCAGATCTGGCCTTTCACCGTTTCTTATATTCCCGGAGATCCGTAACTCCGATTGGATTGAAATTTGAACACAATTTTTATCCGGATATTAGCTTTCTTGCGGCAAAAGAAGGGCAGCAACCACCTTACGGGGTGTCCACGATGGTCAGGGGCGCGCCTGCCCCCCTCGGGCATCGTCTCGCGATGATTCCACTTACCAAAATTCACATATATTCCTAAAAAAAAATCTTCGTCAGTTTTTATCCCGTTTGGACTCCGTTTGATATGGATTTTCTGTGAAACAAAAAACATGCAACAAACAGGAACTGGCACTGGGCACTGGATCAATATGTTAGTCCCAAAAATAGTATAAAAAGTTGCCAAAAGTATATGAAAGTTGCATAATATTGGCATGGAACAATCAAGAATTGTAGATATGACGAGACGTATCAGCATCCCCAAGCTTAATTCCTGCTCGTCCTCGAGTAGGTAAATGATAAAAAAGATAATTTTTGATGTGGAATGCTACCTAGCATAATCCTGATCATGTAATCTAATCATGGCATGAATATTAAGACTCGAGTGATTCAATGCAATAGTCTATCATTTGACATTAAGACAATAATACTTCAAGCATACTAATAAAGCAATCATGTCTTTTCAAAATAACATGGCCAAAGAAAGTTATCCCTACAAAATAATATGGTCTGGCTATGCTCCATCTTCACCACACAAAATATCCAAATCATGCACAACCCCGATGACAAGCCAAGCAATTCTTTCATACTTTTGACGTTCTCAAGTCTTATATGTGATAGAGTGTATCATATCACGGGGTTTGGATGCACCGGTGAAGTTTGCACCAACTCTCGAGGTGAGAAAGGGCAATGCACGGTACCAAAGAGGCTAGCAATGATGGAAGGGTGAGAGTGTGTATAATCCATGGAATCAACATTAGTCATAAAGAACTCACATACTTATTGCAAAAATCTATTAGTCATCAAAAAGATTACTACGTGCATGCTCCTAGGGGGATAGATTGGTAGGAAAAGACCATCGCTCGTCCCCGACCGCCACTCATAAGGAAGACAATCAATAAATGAATCATGCTCCGACTTCATCACATAACGGTTCACCATACGTGCATGCTACGAGAATCACAAACTTCAACACAAGTATTTCTACAATCCACAACTACCCACTAGCATGACTCTAATATCACCATCTTTATATCGCAAAACTATTGCAAGGAATCAAACATATCATATTCAGTGATCTACAAGTTTTATGTAGGATTTTATGACTAACCATGTGAATGACCAGTTCCTGTCATCTCTCTAAATAGATATAAGTGAAGCAAGAGAGTTTAATTCTTTCAACAAAAGATATGCCCACGCTCTATAAAATATAAGTGAAGCAAAAGAGCATTCTACAAATGGCGGTTTTCTACGTGAGGAGAAACAGGCAATCCAACCTTCAAATGATATAAGTGAAGCACATGAAGCATTCTATAAAGCTATACTCAAAAAATATAAGTGAAGTGCAATGAGCATTCTACAAATCAACCAGGGACTATCTCATACCAGCATGGTGCATAAAAGAAATGTGAAAACTAAATGCAAAAGATGCTCCAAGATTTGCACATATCGCATGAACGAAACGAATCCGAAAACATACCGATACTTGTTGAAGAAAGATGGGATGCCTTCCGGGGCATCCCCAAGCTTAGAAGCTTGAGTCTCCTTGAATATTTACTTGGGGTGCCTTGGGCATCCCCAAGCTTGAGCTCTTGCCTCTCCTCCTTCTCCTCACATCGAGACCTCCTCGATCTTTGAACACTTCGTCCACACAAAACTCAACAGGAAACTCGGTAAGATCCGTTAGTTTAATAAAGCAAATCACTACTCTAGGTACTGTTGCAAACCAATTCATATTTTGTTTTTGAATTGTATCTACTGTAATATAACTTTTCCATGGCTTAACCCACTGATAGAAATCGATAGTTTCATCAAAACAAGCAAACTATGCATCAAAAACAGAATCTGTCTTAAACAGGATAGTCTGTAGTAATCTGAACATTCACCATACTCCTGGTACCCCAAAAATTCTGCCAAAATTAGGAAAAATACAAAATTTGTAAATAAAGACAGTGCAAAAAGTTTCAGAACCGTGTGACGTTCCAGTAAAAAAATGTAAAATCGCGCACTACAGCCAAAGTTTCTGTTCTACACCGCACAAACCAACAAGTAATCTAAACATCCTAAAGGCAAACCTTGGCACGTTATTTTTGTTTTTAAACTTTATAAAAGCACACAACAGAAATAAATGACTCTCTAAAACTTCCGGGTTCTCTCCCTGGCAGCGCTTTCTTTAAAGCCATTAAGCTAGGCATATAGTGCTCAAGTAATGGATCCACCCGGATCCCAAGGTATATCAAAGCCAATTTTAATTAACGATGATTTGTGATTTATTAGTGAGCACAAAGTAACATATATCATGCAACAACGAAGTCTAACTCTCTTCCTATGAACCGGCATGTCATAAAAGAACAATTCATGCACACATAGTAAAGGCCAATGTATAGTATAAACAGTTTCTTGCAATTTTATCATGTGGGAAACATAGAGAGGTGGAGATATAGTTCCTCTCTCATAATAATTGCAAGTAGGAGCAGCAACCAAATGCATATTATATTCATCAAAATCATCATGTGCAACGGTAAAAGTCAACCCATCAATATAATCCTTAATAAGGGCAAACTTCTCCGATATAGTGTAGTCAGGAGAATTCAAAAAGATAATAGGACTATCATGCGTGGGTGCAATAGCAACAATTTCATGTTTAACATAAGGAACTATAGCAAGTTCATCTCCATAAGCATAATTCATATTGGCATGTTGGCCACAAGAATAGCAAGCATCAAGTTCGTCAAAAAGGGATATTTCAAACGAATCAACGGGATCATAACAATCATCATAGCATTCATCCTTCGGTAAGCACTAAGGGAAATTAAACAATGTATGAGTTGAAGAATTACTCTCATTAGAAGGTGGGCACGGGTGATCAATCCGCTCTTCCTCCTTTTGTCTTCGCTGTCCTCCTCATCTTTTTCATCCAATGAGCTCACAATGTCATTAATTTCTTCTTCCATAGACTCCTGCAAAATATTAGTCTCTTTTTGGACAGCGGAGACTCTCTCAATAAAATCATCAATATCGGAATTGAATTCATAATTCTCATAGCAATATTTAAGTATAGCAAAATTTTCAGGTCTATAAACTGAATCATCAAAATCTTCAAACTCTTTAAACAAAGATTCAATTTCATAAGCACCCATAAAAGCAACGAACTCTTCTATTTGTTCCACATCATGGTAATCATATATACCATTAGCGTAAGATGCTAAGGTTTCATTATCATTAAATTCACATGAAAAGGGAAGGTGTGGAGCCTTAATCCAAGAGCAACAAGTATAATCATATCTCAAGCATAGTTGCCGAGCATACCAATGCAACTTATAAATTTGACCCCATAATAGTTTCGCTTTTTGAGTCAAGCGATAATCCCTAAAGTATTCACGTTGATCCAACATGTCTCCCATTACAAAGTGGGCCCTTACAAAGTTGAATGGCGTTTTCTTAGGATTATCAAAGTAGTACATAATATCTTTCACATAATGAGCATCGAGGGTTTTAGGAGGTTCCCCATCTCCATGAGTAGCAAGTAAACCTAATTTTTTTGGTATTTCGTGTTCCATATCCATAACTAAAGATAGAGAACAACTTAGAATAGCAAATAAAAATTACTTAGTGATAAAGCAAACAAGCACACACGAGAATATTCACCCCACACTATAACTCCCCGGCAACGGCACCAGAAAAAGGTCTTGATAACCCACTATCGGCGTTCTGGGAACGGGGGTCCCCAGACTTGCCTACCTGCGGCCCACGGCGTGGCTCCACTCGTGGCCCAGTACGGCCCGTCTTGACCAGCAAATGCCCAAGACCCTCGGGAGGGGCCAAGCCTCGCGAGGCAGACGACACAAGACCTCCTCGGGAGTGGCCCCACCAGGCTGGCTCGCGAGGGGTGGAGAGATCAAGGCAAGGTGAACCTCGCGAGGTTCCGATGACGTAAGCCATGATGACCAAGACCAGGCGGGCGCCAGCGCGCATACTGTCCTCGTTTCCTCTTTGGTGCTAAGGAGGCAAGCACAGGCGATGAGTACCGAGGCATCAGGCCAAGGTTTCCATATCAGTGCAACAAGACCAAGACCAGCAGGACGGAGGTCACCGTGGAGCCCAGGACGGCGTCACCACCAGAGCCTTTGGCAGGCGAAGACCACCTTTAGTCAGGATAGCTTGTACTAGTTGTCCCCTTTCAAATTGGCCGTTGTGGCATCCCTTCCTGCTCAATATTTGGGGAGAGGACCAGGGCCTCTATAAATAGGACTAGCCACCACAGTAGGAGGCATCACAATAGAGCCTCAACTCAACTCATCTTGGACAGATTCAGATCATCCTCACACCCACCAAGCACAAGAACACCTCGCCTCAAAAGGCTGTTCTTCCCCTTGTACTGTGCATCCTCAGCCCAAGAGGAAATCCACCACACCACACTGGAGTAGGGTATTACACCACAACGGTGGCCCGAACCAGTATAAATCTGATGTCTCTTGTGTTGCGAGTTCGTCGAGCTAGGCTTTGAGATCGTGGCGAGGCCGAGGGCGCGATTAGGTAGGGGGAGATCTTCGTGCGCACCCCAGTGTTCGAACCTCAAGGGTTTTGCCGGAACCCGAAATCCGACATTTGATGCGCCAGGTAGGGGTGCGCCGAAGCTTTCCTTCCATCGATCCGCATCCCGTCGCTTCGTCGCATCCACGGCGGACGCTCGCCGAGCTCGTGCTGAGCGCCGGGCTGCCCTCGCCGCCCGCGTTGCTCAGACGGCTACCATCGGCGGGCCTCCCCGTCGTTCTCCGTCGCCTGCCGCCAACGCCGCCACTGGCCCGGCGGGGAACGAGTAGCATCTTGAGGAATGTAGCAATAATTCAAAATTTTCCTACGTGTCACCAAGATCAATCTAGGAGATGCTAGCAACGAGAGAGAGGGAGTGCATCTTCATACCCTTGAAGATCGCTAAGCGGAAGCGTTACAAGAACGCGGTTGATGGAGTCGTACTCGCGGCGATTCAAATCGCGGAAGATCCGATCTAGCGCCGAACGGACGGCGCCTCCGCGTTCAACACACGTACAGCCCGGGGACGTCTCCTCCTTCTTGATCCAGCAAGGGGAGAGGAGAAGCTGAGGGAGAACTCCAGCAGCACGATGGTGTGGTGGTGGTGGTGGAGCTCGTGGTTCTCCAGCAGGGCTTCGCCAAGCACTATGGAGGAGGAGGAGGTGTAGGAGGAGGGAGGGCTACGCCAGGGAAGAGGTGCGGCTGCCCTCCCACCCCTCCACTATATATAGGGGCAAGGGGAGAGGGGGAGGCGCCCTAGGGTTTCCCCTAGGGGGCGGCGGCCAAGCAGATTGGATCTCCCTAGGGAAAATCCTAGGGAGACTTGCCCCCCAAGCCAAGCAGGTGGAGGCTTGCCTCCCAAGCCAGGTGGAGGCGCCCCACCTCCCCAAGTAACGTGGGAAAGGGTGTGGGGGCGCACCACCCCTTAGTGGGCTGGTTTGCCCCTTCCCCTTTGGCCCATGAGGCCCTCCAACACTTGCCGGGGCTCCCGAAACACCTTTCGGTCATGCTGGCCATAGCCTGGTACCCCCGGAACACTTCAGGACTCCAATACCCTTCGTCCAATATATCGATCTTCACCGCCGGACCATTCTGGAACTCCTCGTGATGTCCGGGATCTCATCCGGACTCCGAAGAACCTTGGTAACCACATACTATTTCCCATAACAACTCTAGCGTCACCGAACCTTAAGTATGTAGACCCTACGGGTTCGGGAACCATGCAGACATGACCGAGACACCTCTCCGGCCAATAACCAATAGCGGGATCTGGATACCCATATTGGCTCCCACATGTTCCACGATGATCTTATCGGATGAACCACGATGTCGGGGATTCAATCAATCCCATATACAATTCCCTTTGTCTATCGGCATGTTGCTTGCCTGAGATTCGATCGTCGGTATCCCAACACCTTGTTCAATCTTGTTACCGACAAGTCTCTTTACTCGTTCTATAACGCATGATCCCGTGGCTAACTCATTAGTCACATTGAGCTCATTATGATGATGCATTACCGAGTGGGCCCAGAGATACCTCTCCGTCATACGGAGTGACAAATCCCAGTCTCGATTCGTGCCAACCCAACAGACACTTTCGAAGATACCTGTAGTGCACCTTTCTAGCCACCCAGTTACGTTGTGACGTTTGATACACCCAAAGCATTCCTACGGTATCTGGGAGTTGCACAATCTCATGGTCTAAGGAAATGATACTTGACATTAGAAAAGCTCTAGCAAACGAACTACACGATCTTGTGCTATGCTTAGGAATTGGTCTTGTCCATCACATCATTCTCCTAATGATGTGATCCCGTTATCAATGACATCCAATGTCCATGGTCAGGAAACCATAACCATCTATTGATCAACGAGCTAGTCAACTAGAGGCTTACAAGGGACATGTTGTGGTCTATGTATTCACACATGTATTACGGTTTCCAGTTAATACAATTATAGCATGAACAATAGACAATTATCATGAATAAGGAAATACAATAATAACCAATTTATTATTGCCTATAGGGCATATTTCCAACAGTCTCCCACTTGCACTAGAGTCAATAATCTAGTTCACATCACCATGTGATTAACACTCAAAGTTCACATCGCCATGTGACTAATACCCAAGAGTTTACTAGAGTCAATAATCTAGTTCACATCACCATGTGATTTACACTTAATGAGTTCTAGGGTTTGATCATGTTATGCTTACGAGAGAGGTTTTAGTCAACGAGTCTGCAACATTCAGATCCATGTGTGCTTTACAAATCTCTATGTCATCTTGTAGATGCAGCTACCACGCGCTACATGGAGCTGTTCCAAATAACTGCTCTACTATACGAATCCGGTTTACTACTCAGAGTCATCCGGATTAGTGTCAAAGTTTGCATCGTCGTAACCCTTTACGACGAACTCTTTTACCACCTCCATAATCGAGAAAATTCCTTAGTCCACTAGTTACTAAGGATAAGTTCGACCGCTGTCATGTGATCCATTCCTGGATCACTATTGTACCCCTTGACTAACTCATGGCAAGGCACACTTCAGGTGCGGTACACAGCATATCATATTGTAGAGCCTACGTCTAAAGCATAGGGGACGACCTTCGTACTTTCTCTCTCTTCTGCCGTGGTCAGGTCTTGAGTCTTACTCAATAATCACACCTTGTAACACAGCCAAGAACTCCTTCTTTGCTGACCTATTTTGAACTCCTTCAAAATCTTATCACGGTATGTATTCATTTGAAAGTACTATTGAGCGTTTTTGATCTATCCTTATAGATCTTGATGCTCAATGTTCAAGTAGCTTAACCCAGGTTTCCATTGAAAAACACTTTTCAAATAACCCTGTATGCTTTCCAGAAATTCTACATCATTTCTGATCAACAATATGTTAACAACATATACTCATCAAAAATTCTATAGTGCTCCCACTCACTTCTTTGGAAATATAAGTTTCTCATAAACTTTGTATAAACCCAAAATCTTTGATCATCTCATCAAAGCGTACATTCCAACTCCGAGATGCTTACTCCAGTCCTTAGAAGGATTGCTGGAGCTTTGCATACTTGTTAGCATCTTTCAGGATTGACAAAACCATCTAGTTGTATCACATACAACCTTTCCTCAAGAAAATCGTCGAGGAAACAATGTTTTGACATCCTATCTGCAAGATTTCATAAATAATGCAGTAACTGCTAATATAGTTCCAACAGACTCTTAGCATCACTACGAGTGAGAAAATCTCATCGTAGTCAACTCCTTGAACTTGTCGGAAAACATCTTAACGACAAGTCGAGCTTTCTTAATGGTGATACTTACCATCATTGTCTGTCTTCCCTTTAAAATCCATGTGTACCCAACAGCCTTACGACCATCAAGTAGTTCTTTCAAAGTCTATACTTTGTTTTCATACATGGATCCTCTCTCGGATTTTATGGCCTCGAGCCATTAGTCGGAATCCGGGCCCACCATCGCTTCTCCACAGCTCATAGGTTCATCGTTGTCCAACAACATGACTTCCAAGACAGGATTACGTACCGCTCTGAAGTAGTACGCATCCTTGTCGTCCTATGAGGTTTGGTAGCGACTTGATCCGAAGTTTCATGATCACTATCATAAGCTTCCACTTCAATTGGTATAGGTGCCACAGGAACAACTTCCTGTGCCCTGCTACACACTAGTTGAAGTGAAGGTTCAATAACCTCATCAAGTATCCACCATCCTCCCACTCAATTCTTTCTAGAGAAACTTTTCCTCGAGAAAGGACCCGTTTCTAGAAACAATCACTTTTGCTTCCAGATCAGAAATAGGAGGTATACCCAACTGTTTTGGGTATTCTATGAAGATGCATTTATCCGCTTTGGGTTCGAGCTTATCAGCCTGAAACTTTTTCACATAAGCGTCGCAGCCCCAAACTTTTAAGAAACGACAGCTTAGGTTTCTCTAAACCATATTTCCTATGGTCTCGTCTCAACGGAATTGCGTGGTGCCCTATTTAAAGTGAATGCGGTTGTCTCTAATGCCTAACCCATAAACGATAGTGTAATTCGATAAGAGACATCATGGTATGCACTATATCCAATAGGGTGCAGTTATGATGTTCGGACACACCATCACACTATAGTGTTCCAGGCGGTATTAGTCGTGAAACAATTTCCACAATTTCTTAATTGTGTGCCAAACTCGTAAGTCAGATATTCATCTCTATGATCATATCATAGTCATTTTTATCCTCTTGTCACGACAATCTTCAACTTCACTCTGAAATTGCTTGAACCTTTCAATAATTCAGGCTTGTGTTTCATCAAGTAAATATACTTAGCATCTACTCAAATCATCTGTGAAGTAAGAATATAACGATATCCACTGCGTGCCTCAGCACTCATTGGACTGCACACATCAAAATGTATTACCTCCAACAAGTTGCTCTCTTGTTCCATCTCACTGAAAACGAGGCCTTTCAGTCATCTTGCCCATGTGGTATGATTTGCATGTCTCAAGTGATTCAAAATCAAGTGAGTCCAAACGATCCATCTATATGGACTTTCTTCATGCATATATACCAATAGACATGGTTCGCATGTCTCAATCTTTTAAAAAATGAGTGAGTCCAAAGATCCATCAACATGGAGCTTCTTCATGCGTTTTATACCAATATGACTCAAATGGCAGTGCCACAAGTATGTGGTACTATCATTACTATTTTATATCTTTTGGCATGAACATGTGTATCACTACGATCGAGATTCAATAAACCATGTATTTTAGGTGCAAGACCATCGAAGGTATTATTCAAATAAAAAGAGTAACCATTATTCTTCTTAAATGAACAACATAATCCAATCATGTCTATGCTCAACGTAAACACCAAATAACAATTATTTAGGTTTAACACCAATCTCGATGGTAGAGGGAGCATGCTATGCTTGATCACATCAACCTTGGAAACACTTCCAACACATATCGTCATCTCACTCTTAGCTAGTCTCCGTTTATTCCGCAGCTTTTATTTCGAGTTACTAACACTTAGTAACCGAACCGGTATCTAATACCCTGGTTCTACTAGGAGTACTAGTAAAGTACACATTAATATAATGTATATCCAATATACTTTTGTCGACCTTACCAGTCTTCTCATCTACGAAGTATCTAGGGTAGTTCTGCTTCAGTGACCGTTCCCCTCATCTCAGAAGCACTTAGTCTCGGGTTTGGGTTCAACCTTGACTTTCTTCACTAGAGCTGCAACTGATTTGCCGTTTCATGAAGTATCCCTTGTTGCCCGTGCCCTTCTTGAAACTAGTGGTTTTACTAACCATCGACAATTGATGCTCCTACTTGATTTCTACTTTCGCGGTGTCAAACATCGCGAGTTGCTCAAGGATCATCATGTCTATCCCTGATATGTTCTAGTTCATCACGAAGCTCTAATAGCTTGGTGGCAGTGACTATGGAGAACCATCACTATCTCATCTGGAAGATTAACTCCCACTCGATTCAAGCGATTGTAGTACTTAGGCAATCTGAGCACATGCTCAACGATTGAGCTTTTCTCCCTTAGTTTGCAGGCTTAAGAAACTTGTCAGAGGTTTCATACCTCTTGACATGGGCACTAGTCTGAAATCCCAATTTCAGTCTTTGGAACATCTCATATGTTATGCGACGTTTCAAAAACGTCTTCGGTGCCTCAATTCTATACCGTTTTAACGTTACGCACTGTACTATCACGTAGTCATCAAAACGTGTATGTCAGATGTTCGCAACATCCACAGACGACGCTCGAGGTTCAGCACACCGAGCGGTGCATTAAGGACATAAGCCTTCTGCGCAGCAATGAGGATAATCCTCAGTTTACGGACCCAGTCCGCATAATTGCTACTGTCAACTTTCAACTAAATTTTCTCTAGGAACATATCTTAAACAGTAGAACTAAAGCGTAAGCTATGACATAATTTGCAAAGACCTTTTGACTATGTTCATGATAATTAAGTTCATCTGATTATTAATGAACTCCCACTTAGATAGACATCCCTCTAGTCATCTAAGTGATACATGATCCGAGTCAACTAGGCCGTGTCCGATCATCACGTGAGACGGACTAGTCATCATCGGTGAACATCTTCATGTTGATCGTATCTACTATACGACTCATGTTCGACCTTTCGGTCTCTTGTGTTCCGAGGTCATGTCTGTACATGCTAGGCTCGTCAAGTCAACCTAAGTCTTTCGCATGTGTAAATCTGGCTTACACCCGTTGTATGCGAATGTTAGAATCTATCACACCCGATCATCACGTGGTGCTTCGAAACAACGAACCTTCGCAACGGCGCACAGTTAGGGGGAACACATCTCTTGAAATTTTAGTGAGGGATCATCTTATTTATGCTACCGTCGTCCTAAGCAAATAAGATGTAAACATGACAAACATCACATGCAAATCATAAAGTGACATGATATGGCCAGTATCATCTTGCGCCTTTTGATCTCCATCTTCGAGGCGCGGCATGATCACCTTCGTCACCGGCATGACACCATGATCTCCATCATCGTGTCTTCATGAAGTTGTCTCGGCAACTATTACTTCTACTACTATGGCTAACGGTTAGCAATAAAGTAAAGTAATTACATGGCGTTTTCATTGACACGCAGGTCATACAATAAATTAAGACAACTCCTATGGCTCCTGCCGGTTGTCATACTCATCGACATGCAAGTCGTGATTCCTATTACAAGAACATGGTCAATCTCATACATCACATATATAATTCATCACATCCTCTTGGCCATATCACATCACATAGCATACCCTGCAAAAACAAGTTAAACGTCCTCTAATTGTTGTTGCATGTTTTACGTGGCTGCTATGGGTTTCTAGAAAGAACGTTTCTTACCTACGCAAAAGCCACAATGGTGATATGCCAATTGCTATTTACCCTTCATAAGGACCCTCTTCATCGAATCCGATCCGACTAAAGTGGGAGAGACAGACACCCGCTAGCCACCTTATGCATCAAGTGCATGTCAGTCGGTGGAACCTGTCTCACGTAAGTGTACGTGTAAGGTCGGTCCGGGCCGCTTCATCCCACAATGCCGCCGAATCAAGATAAGACTAGTAACGGCAAGCAAATTGAACAAATCATCGCCCACAACTACTTTGTGTTCTACTCGTGCATAGAATCTACGCATAGACCTGGCTCATGATGCCACTG
Source organism: Aegilops tauschii subsp. strangulata (assembly GCF_002575655.3). Lineage (NCBI taxonomy): Eukaryota > Viridiplantae > Streptophyta > Magnoliopsida > Poales > Poaceae > Aegilops > Aegilops tauschii. The sequence goes on from NC_053035.3 coordinate 396,555,656, forward strand.
TTGGGGAACGTAGCAATAATTCAAAATTTTCCTATGTGTCACCAAGATCAATCTAGGAGATGCTAGCAACGAGAGAGAGGGAGTGCATCTTCATACCCTTGAAGATCGCTAAGCGGAAGCGTTACAAGAACGCGGTTGATGGAGTCGTACTCGCGGCGATTCAAATCGCGGAGGATCCGATCTAGCGCCGAACGGACGGCGCCTCCGCGTTCAACACACGTACAGCCCGGGGACGTCTCCTCCTTCTTGATCCAGCAAGGGAGAGGAGAAGCTGAGGGAGAACTCCAGCAGCACGATGGTGTGGTGGTGGTGGAGCTCGTGGTTCTCCAGCAGGGCTTCGCCAAGCACTATGGAGGAGGAGGAGGAGGTGTAGGAGGAGGGAGGGCTGCGCCAGGGAAGAGGTGTGGCTGCCCTCCCACCCCTCCACTATATATAGGGGCAAGGGGAGAGGGGGAGGCACCCTAGGGTTTCCCCTAGGGGGCGGCGGCCAAGAAGATTGGATCTCCCTAGGGAACATCCTAGGGAGACTTGCCCCCCAAGCCAAGCAGGTGGAGGCTTGCCTCCCAAGCCAGTGGAGGCGCCCCACCTCCCCAAGTAACGTGGGAAAGGGTGTGGGGGGCGCACCAACCCTTAGTGGGCTGGTTTGCCCCTTCCCCTTTGGCCCATGAGGCCCTCCAACACTTGCCGGGGCTCCCGAAACACCTTTCGGTCATGCAGGCCATAGCCTGGTACCCCCGGAACACTTCCGGACTCCAATACCCTTCGTCCAATATATCGATCTTCACCGCGGGACCATTCCGGAACTCCTCATGATGTCCGGGATCTCATCCAGGACTCCGAACAACCTTCGGTAACCACATACTATTTCCCATAACAACTCTAGCGTCACCGAACCTTAAGTGTGTAGACCCTACGGGTTCGGGAACCATGCAGACATGACCGAGACACCTCTCCGGCCAATAACCAATAGCGGGATCTGGATACCCATATTGGCTCCCACATGTTCCACGATGATCTTATCGGATGAACCACGATGTCGGGGATTCAATCAATCCCGTATACAATTCCCTTTGTCTATCGGCATGTTGCTTGCCCGAGATTCGATTGTCGGTATCCCAATACCTCGTTCAATCTTGTTACCGGCAAGTCTCTTTACTCGTTCTGTAACGCATGATCCCGTGGCTAACTCATTAGTCACATTGAGCTCATTATGATGATGCATTACCGAGTGGGCCCAGAGATACCTCTCCGTCATACGGAGTGACAAATCCCAGTCTCGATTCATGCCAACCCAACAGACACTTTCGGAGATACCTGTAGTGCACCTTTATAGCCACCCAGTTACGTTGTGACGTTTGATACACCCAACGCATTCCTACGGTATCTGGGAGTTGCACAATCTCATGGTCTAAGGAAATGATACTTGACATTAGAAAAGCTCTAGCAAACGAACTACACGATCTTGTGCTATGCTTAGGATTGGGTCTTGTCCATCACATCATTCTCCTAATGATGTGATCCCGTTATCAATGTCATCCAATGTCCATGGTCAGGAAACCATAACCATCTATTGATCAACGAGCTAGTCAACTAGAGGCTTACTAGGGACATGTTGTGGTCTATGTATTCACACATGTATTACGGTTTCCAGTTAATACAATTATAGCATGAACAATAGACAATTATCATGAACAAGGAAATACAATAATAACCGATTTATTATTGCCTCTAGGGCATATTTCCAACAGAGCAAGCGTCCCCGCTGCACCCCTCGGTGCGGCGGGACGGCCGCACCGCCACTCCGTCGCTGACCCCGGCCGGCTCGTCGTCTCACGCTCTTCGCGCTCCCACGGACGTGCAGGCTGCGCTGCTCATGGCACCCGAACTCCTGCGCTACCGCCCCGTCGACGACCTCTATGAGGACTGGCTGGACCGCATCGCCGAGTTCGTCAGCGCCGCAGGGGGCTCCCCCGCGACGTGGCTCATGGAGCGCCACCACCACCACCTCCGCACCACGACGGCATCCTGGCGCCAAGGCGTGCGGCCCCCCAGCACGACCCACCGCGTCGGCACCCGTGCGCGAAGAAGGAAGCTTCCAAGAAGTTGCTCGTCCGCAAGAAAATGCTCCTGCGCTCCCAGCACCACTACGACAAGACCGTGCGCCGCTTGCGATGACGGTGCGCGGACATCAAGGGCAGGCTCCACATCAGCAAAGGGTCCCGGTGGTCACCGCGGGCTGCCGCGCCTTTACTCCTGAGCTGCGTAGCATCGCATGGCCGGGCAAGTTCAAGCTAGACCTGCCTCCACTATGACGGCACCCCCGACCCCGCGGAGTTCCTGTAGCTCTACGAGCTGAGCATCGAGGCGGCCAACGGCGACGAAAAAGTCATGGCGAACTAGTTCCCCATGGCTCTCAAGGATGGCGCCCGTTCATGGCTCCTGAACCTGCCTCCAGGATCCATCCCCTCCTGGAACAAGATGCGCGACCGCTTCATCGCCAACTACCAGGGCACTCGCGACCGCCCTCCGGCTGCGGGAGACCTGCGCCGTGTCAAGCAGCAGCCAGGGGAGACTCTCCAGAAGTATATCCAGCGCTTCAACAACGTTCGCCTCAAGATCCCCAAGGTGACGGACGAGGCCATCATCTCCGCATTTTCCGATGGCGTCCGCGACTTCAAGATGAAGGACGAGCTCGCCATCCACGAGGAGTTGTGCACGTCCTTGGAGTTGTGCAACCTGGCGACCAAGTGCACGTGGGCTGAGGAAGGGCGCCTTTCCCTCCTCGAGCTCCCAGCTGCCGACCTGGAGGAGAAGAAAGCCAAGGCCAAGGACGTGAAGCGCAAGGGAGTGGCCGTACTCGCGGTGGAGCCGGACACGAAGCACGGACGGGACTAGCCTGAGTCATCCAAGAGCAGCCGGCCGTTCTGCGCCTTCCACAACGTTCACAGCCACAACACCAACGACTGTCAAGAGCTCAGGGCCATTCGAGATGGATGCCTCGATCGACGCCCCGAGTGCAACGACCGGGGTTACGGCCGAGGAGGGGGACATGGCGGAGGACGCTGGGACGACCGTGGCCCTCGCTAGGAGTGGCGTGACCAGCCTCGTGAGGACCGCTGGCAAGACCAGCCTCGTGAGGGCGCCTTGAGGGATCAGCCTCGCGAGGACCGCCCCCAGGGCAACGCCGGTCTTCCTCCGTTGCCGCCGCCACCAAGAAGGAACGATGACCACCATCAGGATGAGGGGGCTGGGGGCTTCCAGGAGCCGCGGGCTATCGCTTGCATCCTGGGCGGAGCTCAAGCCCCAGCCTCTAGCGAATCTTCAAGCAGTTTGCTCGCGAGGTGAACGCAGTCCTTCCCAGGCTCGAGGCCACACGCCCGGTTAGGTGGTCCAAGTGCGCCATCACCTTCAGTTCGGCAGATCAGCTCAAGTGTGCGGCCACCGCTGGTGCTCTCCCGATGCTTTGCTCACCCGTCATCAGCAACGTACAAGTCACCAAGACCCTCATCGACGGCGGCGCAGGACTTAACGTCATGTCCGTCAAGATGTTCGACAGCCTTAAAGTGCCCTACGATCAGCTTCAGCCTACCAAGCCCTTCTCAGGAGTATCCGACGGTTCCACCATGCCGATAGGGCAGATCCACCTCCATGTCACCTTCGGACAGCGCGACAACTACCGCATCGAGCTCATCGACTTCGACGTCGCCCACATATGTCTGCCATACAATGCCATAATCGGGTATCCGGCCCTGGCCAAGTTCATGGCAGTGACACACCACGGCTACAACGTCCTCAAGATGCCAGGAAGCGGCGGGATCATCACAGTTCCCTGCGAAGAAAGAGATGTCGTGTGCTCCCTAGAGCGCGCCTTCCAAGCAGCGTCAATCGAAGACCCCGACAGCAATGCAGCATAGTACCCTCCTGAGGTCGTCCCCAAGAAGAAGAAGCAGCTACTCCGCGCAGGGCCTCAGGAGAGCGGCGCCGCAAGTGGGGCCACGTCAGGATCGGCGCTCGCGCCTGGGGCGTCTCCCTCCCTCGCATAAGAAGGCGTGCCCGGCGCCCTCCTCAGGCAGGGCTCGGGGGCTCTCTTCTGGAGGGCCTCCGACCTTGCCAAGGTCACGAGGGAGGCGCTCGGGTACCACGTGGAGGCGTGCTTCGCAGGACGTTTCCCTCAGGAGGACAACGGACGAGGAGCGCCCGGCGCTCAGGAGTTCATTGCCAAGACCACTCAGGAACTGCAGGATGCCAGAGCCATGTGCGGCGACCGCCACTCACCTGGCGCGGCTCCCCATCCAGGCGAGGATGGCGAGCTGCGCATCTGCGTCGACGTCCCAGGGCTCAACAGGGCCGCATCTCAGGAGCTCTTCCGGCCTTCGCGCGTGGGGCGCTGCGAGGGCCCACCTCACTGCTATTTTCGCATGCCTTTTGGCCTGCCGAGCATGGCGTGCGCCTTCCAGCGCAACCTGCGGAGCGTCTTGGTGGCTCAGGAGGCCAGGCACCACGCAGTCCTGGCGGAGATCGAGACGGTCCTCAAGGAACCGCCCGGACCCCTAGAGCCTCCCGAGGCTCAGGGCCCCGGTGGCTCGTGAGGAGTAACCCCTTCATCACGCGTCTTTAGCTGCCTCAACACCCCTTCGACAACAGAACCAGGTGACATTTTCCAAGTTTATTTAGCTGGGAGCGCCCGTCGGGCTGCATCATTCCCAGGCCGCGTGGGTCCGTCCCTGTGGCATGTATCCATTTTTTACATCTTTAGCTTACTCTGTTGGGGGCGCCCCTCGGGCTGCATCATCCCCAAGCCGCTCGGGCCGAGCCCAGCAGCATGTATCGTTCTTGCATTTACCTAAGCTAGCTCGCCTTCGATGCATAATGTATCTATGGTTAGCGCCTGCTTAATTGTCACATACCACGGGAGCTGTTCACGTTGGCACGACGCTTGTGCTTGGGTCCGTCCCTACAACGTCCATAAATCTGAGCGGTCAAGCTCTGAACCGCGGCACGCCCCGCGCGCGTTACCTCACCAGGCCTTCAGTGCCTTCATCCTCTTACGGAGCAACCAGTGGCCAGCCGGCAATTATAATGGCAATCTGTGCCCCTCCTCATGCTGACTTGCAGGAACCTCCCGAGGACAACAGCGGGCGGTACCGCGGGCTCCTTCTTCTCCCACGTGATTCGCTTGCGCGTTAAAAGGGGGGCTCCTGAGCATCGCGACTCAGGAGCTCCTACTGGCTCTCCAGCCCTCACCCCCTGGCCTTGACCACGGCATCGCGACCTGGCATACCAGCGGTGGCTGAGCTCGCTCGAGGGCCGGGACCTGAGGACGTAGAGCACGAAGGAGAGCGTGGGGGAAGAAGGAGAAGCACGCACGGGCCTAACCTAGCTGTGCCACGACCGCCGACGCGCAAGTCTGGTGCAACCAATCGCTACGACATGGGATTCTCACTTCCTGCAGCCCTGCCACGGCAACGTTGCCTCCCTTTCTTACCTCTCGGTGGCCGCTTGCGCGCTAAAGGGGACCTCTTGAGCATCGCGTCTCAGGAGCTCTTACTGGACCTCGGGCCGCTCGCCTCCTGGCCTTGACCACGGCATCGTGACCTGGCATACCAGCGATGGCTGCAGCCTGCCTGGGGACTCGGACCTTGTCGGCGTTCTGGGAATGGGGGTCCCCAGACTTGCCTGCTTGCGGCCCACAGCGTGACTGAGCTAGCAGGCTTGTACGTCCCATCTTCATCGACAAGGCATTCAAGACCCTCGCAAGGCCGACGACACAAGACCTCCTCAAGAGCGGCCTCGCCAGGTAGGCTCACGAGGGGCGGAGAGATCAAGGCAAGGAAAACCCCGTGAGGTCCTCCTGACGTGAGCCATGACGATCGAGACCAGGCGGGCGCTAGGCGGGCAGCGTCCTTGCTTCTTCTTTGGTGCTAAGGGGGCAAGCACAGGCGCAGAGTACCGAGGCATCAAGCAAAGGTTTCCATATCGGTGCAACGAGACCGAGACCAGCAGGACAGCAAGATGGAGGTCACCATGGAGCCCAAGGCGGCGTCACCACCAGAGCCTTTTGCAGGTGAAGACCACTTTTGTCAGGATAAGCTGTACTAGCTGTCCCCTTTCAAATTGGCCGTTGTTGGCACCCTTCCCGCTCAATATTTGGGGAGAGGACCAGGGCCTAGATAAGTAGAACTAGCCACCACAGTAGAAGGGGAAGCTGATCAGATCTAGAGCCAACCCTTAGCCACACACCTAGCACAGGAACACCTCAACCTCGGGAGTCTGTTCTTCCCCTTGTACTGTTCATCATCAGCCCAAGAGGCAATCCACCACCACCATAGTGGAGTAGGGTATTACACCACAACGGTGGCCCGAACCAATATAAATCTTGTGTCTTTCGTGATGTGAGTTCGTCGAGTTCGTCCGTGAGATCTTAGCGAGCTAGGGTGTGGATCGGTAGGGAGGAAAACTTCGCGCGCACCCGAGTGTTCGAACCTTGAGGGTTTTGACGGAACCCGTGATCCGACATTTGGCGCGCTAGGTAGGGGTGCGCTGAAGCTTCCTTCTGTCGCTCCGCGCCCCGTTGCTCCGTCCTCTCCATGGCGGACGCTCGCCGCGCTCGTGCTAAGCGCCGGGCTGCCCTCGCCGCCCGCGTCGCTCAGACGGCTCCCGTCGGCGGGCCACCTCGTCGTCCCCGTCGCTTGCTGCCAACGCCACCACCGGCCCGGCAGGGAATGAGCAGCAAGCATCCTCGCTGCACCCCTTGGTGCGGCGGGATGGCGGCACCGCTACTCCATCGCTGACCCCGGCCGGTTCTTCGTCCCATGCACGTCGTGCTCCCAGGGACGCACGAACCGCGCTCCTCATGGCGCACGAGCTCCTGCGCTACCGCCCGGTCGATGACCTCTACGAGGACTGGCTCGACCGCATCACCGAGCTCGTCCGCGCCGCAGGGGGCTCCCCTGCGCCGTCCCTCTCTGTGCCTCGCCCTCCGCCAGCCACGCGCGACATGGCTCACGGAGCACCTCCTCCACCTCTGCATCAAGACGGCGCCCTGGCGCCAAGGCGCGCGGCTCAACGACGCGACCCACCGCATCCTGTGCCCGCCCGTGAAGAGAGAAGCTGTCAAGAAGTCCCTCGGCCGCAAGAAAATGCTCCGCCAGTCCTCGCACCGCCGCGCCAGGATCGTTTGCCGTGGAAAGGCCCTGCGCCGCTTGCCTTGGCGGCGCGTGAGCACCAAGGCCAAGCTCCACCTCCAAGGTGGGCCCCGGTGACCACGGCCGGCTGCCGCGCCTTCACCCCCGAGAAGTGTAGCGTCGCCTGGCCGGGCAAGTTCAAGCCAGATCTGCCTCCTCGCTACGACGGCACCCCTGACGCCGCGGAGTTCTTGTAGCTCTACGAGCTGAGCATCGAAGCGGCCAATGGCGACAAGAAAGTCATGGCGAACTGGTTTCCCATGGCTCTCAAGGATGGCACCCGCTCCTGGCTCCCGAACCAGCCTCCAGGCTCGATCTCCTCCTGGGATGAGATGCGCAACCGCTTCGTCGCCAACTTCCAGGGCACTCACGACCGCCCGCCGGCCACGGAGGACCCGTGTCACGTCAAGCAACAACCAGGAGAGACCCTCCAGAAGTACATCCAGCGCTTCAACAACGTCCGCCTCAAGATCCCCTAGGTGACGGACGAGGCGATCATCTCCGCGTTCTCTGATGGCGTCCGCGACATCAAGATGAAGGAAGATCTCGCTATCCACGAGGAGCTGTGCACGTCTCTGGAGTTGTTCAACCTGGCGACCAAGTGCGCAAGAGCCTAGGAGGGGCGCCTCTCCCTTCTCAAGCACCCAGCTGCAGACCCGGAGGAGAAGAAAGCCAAGGCCAAGGACCTCAGCAGGGTGGCGTCTGTAACGCCGCGAGACCGACGCTTCAGACGCCTTCCATATATTTCGTGATCGCCGTGTGTTTCTTTTGCTTGCTCTATTTATTTTTGCATTGCATCATGTCATCATGCCATCATGTCATTTAATTTTTAAAACTCAACTAAATAAATGGCATAGATTTTGATCTATTTAAATCGAGGGAAATGCACATGGTGATTTCTCTTTACAACATATAAAAATCTCCCAATATTATTAGGGAGCTATATTAAAATATTCCATTAACTTTGGAATTAACCATCACACACTTGCAAAATAATTCCGTGCCTTTTTCTGCTTCAAGTTTGGTCTCCAAACTTTGCCCTAAATTCTTTCTTCACTTTCCGGAGCTCCACCAAAAATCTCAACATTTTGGCCACTCCTAAACCTTGTCCTAGTTCAAATCATTTGTATTTAAATCAAATGAGTTTGAATTTAAATCTTTCAACCATGGCCTTTTCTATTTTCTCGGAACAAGCACATTTTTGTGAGTCCGGGGAAATTACCCGCATGCGCAAATTCTTTCCCTAACCCTATCTTCCTTTTCTTCACTCTAATACTTTTCTGCTAAAAGGAAATAAGAGAGAGAGAACAGAAGCCCAGCTGGCCACTTGGTCCTCCCAGCAGGCCGACCCATTTGCTCCTAGAGGCCAAGCCCCTGCTTCTAACCCGAGCCCGATGCCCTCACCCGATCTCCACCTCTCCCTCTCGTCCTCCCACACCGCCGCCACTCACACACGCAGCGCCCGAACCCGTCGCTCGCTAGCCACTCTCCCTCCTCTCGATCTCTCCCTCTCTCTTCCCCGCAGCGCCGCCATCTCTCTCTGACCCCTCGCTCTCACCCTCTCGTGCCCTCCTGTGCCGCCAAGAAGAGAGAAGGAGCGCTCGCGCCCGATCGCCGCCGTGCTCGCCCCCTGGCGCCGCTTCTGCAGCGCCTCGGTTGATCTCCGCCCTTGCGCAAGCTGCTCCAGCGCCGCCACCATCGTCGGAGATGGGCTCCCGCCGCCCAGATCTGCGTCTCGTCCTCGTCCACGCGGTTCCCCTCGCCGCACCCCCCGAGCAGGAGCTCCGCCTCCCCTGCTTCGTGCCAAGGCCGACGCCGGCCACTTCGTCCTTCGCCGCCCCATGGAGGCCTAAGCCGCCGACCTCGTCGGGCCTCCACCTCCGTCCCGCGCCTGCATCCATGCTCTGGATCGAGAGGAGCTCGATCCCGAGCGCCTTCTGCCCGTCCATGCCGCCCATGAGCCCCGGCGCCCCCTTTGCTCTGTTGCACGCCCATGCCATTCCCACCGCTCAAGCTTTGCCTCGCACCCTGCTGCATTCGGTCGCTATTGGTTTGTTTGGCCATCATGTACATGTTGATGCGGACGCCAAGTACGACTACACCACGGTGATACATGAACGACTACACGGCTACGACAAGTGTACCTCTACTTCCTGGAATCGCTAAGTACCGCACCGAAACGCAAGTACAATAAGGAACCCGACTACTTCCACCACGGCCGTGTACCACTACTTCCACTACCATCGCGAGAACGAATACTTCCAATACCGTCGCGACGTGAACAACTACTTCCCACGACGACCCATGAATGACTACTTCCTCTACATCGTACCGAACTTGATCCGTTCCGAAATGCATGCTTCGAAGGTATAACCCCGAGACGAAGCCCGTGAGCGAATGCATGCATGTTGTATCAGATGCTCGTGTTTGCACTGTTCGAATTTGTCGCTTGTACGATCCTCCTCGGTTGCCATGCGTCGACCCGTGGGAACCCGGTAATCGGGATCACCCCACCATCTTTTGCATGTTCTGCACATCCACATTTTTGTTCGCACCGACATCTTGATGAGTTGTCAGATCATCGGGATGTTGCCGTGGATCCATTTCCGTTTCGCCGCCGTGGCACCCTTTCCCTTCCGCCATGGCGACAAATGTCACAAATCATGCTCATGTCAACATTTTCATAAAATTGCTTAAAACTTGCATATGTCATTCGCATCACGATAACAACATTTAAATGTTTAAAATTGTGTTTGCATTTAAATTGCTATATGCACATGGGGATTTTCCGGAATTGTTGTTTGTTGTCCCGGCCTCATTTAAACTTGTCTAGATAGGTAGTTTTCTTATGCTTCACCCCTTGCCATGTTGAATAACATTTAATATCGTTGGGTACATAACCGAGAGTTAACTAAATAATTAAATGTGGTGTTTCTTCAATATGCAACTCGTTGCATATTGAGCTCCACTTAACTTGTAGTATTGTTTGTTGCACTTTGCCATGCTATGCATATTTAAACCGGACATCCATCATACTTGGCTATGCATCGTGCCATGTTTATGTGATGGTTGTTTACCATGATGTTTCCTTCTTTCCGGTTGCGCTTCTCCTTGATAGTTCCGGTAACGTTGCGTTTGTGAGGATTCGTTCGACTACGTCCGTTTGTCTTCTTCATGGACTCGTTCTTCTTCCTTGCGGGATCTCAGGCAAGATGACCATACCCTCGAAATCACTTCTATCTTTGCTTGCTAGTTGTTCGCTCTATCGCTATGTTGTGCTACCTACAACTTGCTATATCATGCCTCCCATATTGCCATGTCAAGCCTCTAACCCACCTTTCCTAGCAAACCGTTGTTTGGCTATGTTTCCGCTTTTGCTCAGCCCCTCTTATAGCGTTGCTAGTTGTAGGTGAAGATGAAGAGTGCTCCATGTTGGATTATGTTTATGTTAGGATATCACAATATCACTTATATTATTAATGCATCTATATACTTGGTAAAGGGTGGAAGGCTCGGCCTTATGCCTGGTGTTTTGTTCCACTCTTGCCGCCCTAGTTTCTGTCATACCGGTGTTATGTTCCTTGATTTTGCGTCCCTTACGCGGTTGGGTGATTTATGGGACCCCCTTGACAGTTCGCTTTGAATAAAACTCTTCCAGCAAGGCCCAACCTTGGTTTTACATTTGCCTCACCTAGCCTTTTTCCCTTGGGTTTCCAGAGCCCGAGGGTCATCTTTATTTACCCCTCCGGGCTAGTGCTCCTCCGAGTGTTGGTCCGAACTAGAGCCCTTTGCAGCGCCACCTCGGGGAAACTTGAGGGCTGGTTTTTAGTTGTACGGACTGCTCATCCGGTGTGCCCCGAGAACGAGATATGTGCAGCTCCTATCGGGATTTGTCGGCACATTTGGGCGACTTTGCTGGTTTTGCTTTACCATTGTCGAAATGTCTTGTAACCGGGATTCCGAGACTGATCGGGTCTTCCCGGGAGAAGGAATATCCTTCGTTGACCGTGAGAGCTTATAATTGGCTAAGTTGGGACACCCCTGCAGGGTATAAACTTTCGAGAGCCGAGCCCGCGGTTATGTGGCAGATGGGAATTTGTTAATATCCGGTTGTAGAGAAGTTGACACTTGACTTAACTAAAACACATCAACCGCGTATGTAGCCGTGATGGTCTCTTTTCGGCGGAGTCCGGGAAGAGAACACGACTTTTGAGTTATGTTTGACGTAAGTAGGAGTTCAGGATCACTTCTTGATCATTACTAGTTGACGACCGTTCCGTTGCTCCTCTTCTCGCTCTTATTTGCGTATGTTAGCCACCATATATGCTAGTGCTTGCTGGAACTCCACCTCACTACCCTTTCCTACCCTTAAGCTTAAATAGTCTTGATCTCGCGGGTGTGAGATTGCTGAGTCCTCGTGACTCACAGATTCTACCAAAACAGTTACAGGTGCCGTTGATGCCAGTGCAGGTGACGCAACCGAGCTCAAGTGGGATTTCGACGAGGAACTTGGTCGTTACTATGTTTCGTTTCCTGTTGATCAGTAGTGGAGCCCAGTTGGGACGATCGGGGATCTAGCATTTGGGGTTATCTTCTTTTTATTTGGATTTGACCGTAGTCGGTCTATGTGTGTATCTTGAAAGATGTATGATTTATTTATGTATTGTGTGAAGTGGCGATTGTAAGCCAACTCTTTATCCCATTCTGGTTCATTACATGGGATTGTGTGAAGATGACCCTTCTTGCGACAAAACCACAATGCGGTTATGCCTCTAAGTCGTGCCTCGACACGTGGGAGATATAGCCGCATCGTGGGTGTTACAGCGTCGCAGCTGGAACCTCGTCAGGATCAGCACCCGCTCCAGGGGTGCCCCCCTCCATTGCATAGGGAGGCGCGCCCGGCGCCCTTCTCGGGCAGGGCTCGGGGGCTCTCTTCTGGAGGGCCTCAGACCTTGCCCACATCACGAGGGAGGCGCTTGGGCACCACTTGGAGGCGTGCTTCACGGCACATTTCCCTCAGGAGGGCACAGGGCAAGGATCGCCCACCGTTCAGGAGTTCATCACCAAGACCACTCAGGAATTGCAAGACGCAAGGATCATGCGCGGCGACCGCCGCTCACGGGGCGCAGCTTCCCATCCAGGCGAGGATGCCAGGATGCGCGTCTGCATCGACGTCCCAGGGCTCAACAGGGATGCTTCTCAGGAGCTTTTCTGGCCTTCGCGCGTGGGACGCTGCGAGGGCCCACCGCATAGCTACGTTCGCATGCCTTTTTGCCTGTCGAGCGTGTGGTCCGCTTACCAGCGCAACTTGCAGCGCATCCTGGCGGCTCAGGAGGCCAGGCACCACGCCGTCCTAACGGAGATGGACACGGTCCTCAAGGAACCACCTCAGCCCCCAGAGCCTCCCGAGGCTCAGGGCCCCGGTGGCTCGTGAGGAGCAATCCCTTCGCCGCGCACCTTCAGTGGCCCTAACTCTCCTTCGTCAATGGAACCAGGTGACATTTTCCAAGTTCATCTAGCTGGGAGCGCCCCTCGGGCTGCATCATTCCCAGGCCGCGTGGGTCCGTCCCTGTGGCATGTATCCCTTTTTCTTCATGTCTTTAGCTTACCTTGCTGGGGGTGCCCCTCAGGCTGCATCATCCCCAAACCGCTCGGGCCTGACCCAATGGCATGTATCTCCCTCGCATTTTACTTGAGCCTGCTGCTTTCATGCTTAACCTACCTATGTTTTTTACCTGCTCGATCGTCGCCTCCCATGGGGCCTCCTCACGGCGGCATGGCGCTGGTGCACGGGTCCGTCCCTGCCACGCCGACAAACCTGAGCGGTCGAGCTCTGGGTCGCGGCACGCCCCGCACACGTCACCTCACCAGGCCCTCGGTGCCTTCATTTCCTCACGGAGCAACCAGTGGCAGGCTAGCAACCATAACGGCAGATTGTGTTCTTCTTTGTGCTGGCTTGCAGAAATCTCATGAGGACAGCAGCAAGTGGCACCGCGAGCTCCCACTTCTTCCATGCAATCTGCTTGCGCACTAAAAGGGGGGCTCCTGAGCATCGAGACTCAGGAGCTCTTACAGGCTCTCCAGCCCTCACCCCCTGGCCTTGACCATGGCACGCGACCTGGCATACCAGCGGCGGCTGAGCTCGCTTGAGGGCCGGGACCTGAGGACGTAGAGCACGAAGGAGAGCGTGGGAGAGGGGGAGACATTTATAGGCCAGACCTAGCTAAGCTAAGGACGCCAGCGCACGAGCCTGTTGCATCACGAGGAATCAATCCTGTTGCGGCAACGCCGCCTCCCTTTCTTACCTTACCACGGCCGCTTGGGCGCTAAAGGGGACCTCCTGAGCATCGCGCCTCAGGGGCTCTTACTGGACCTCGGGCCGCTCACCTCCTGGCCTTGACCACGGCACGCGACCTGGCATACCAGCGAGGGCTGAAGCTTGCCTGGGGACCGGGACCTCTCGGCGTAGAGCAACAAGCCGTCGCGATGTTGGAAAGGGGAGGCCAAGCCTAAACAGGACTTGCGTTCATAGGGTTCCATAATCAGGATGATATCAACAAGAGACATTACATACCCTTTACAGGGAACAGAAGACGAGAACTTAGGGGAATCCTATCTACACACCCTCGCGGGAGACGCCATCATCAAACAGTGGGCCACCGGAGGCTGGCGCCAACCCCATCCAGATCAGCGACGGCTCCGGGCACGGCGAGAGCTCGGGGGCACATAGCTGTCGTCGCTCGTCTCCGGAGTCTCGTAGAGCTCAGGAGAACCACCGGACTCCCAAGAGTCGCTGCTGATGGAGTAGCCGCAAGCGGGGCGTGCCTCATCCTGACGCTCCCCTCCAAGGAAACACTCCAAGTGGTGTCCCTCCGCATCGAAGACCTTGAAGAACAGCGTGGAGGCGCCATCGTACTCGAAGTGGATCGCGAGGGTGCCCTCCGCGCGACAAACCTGCGCGACCTCGCCCCAGCCGCGGGTCATGAAGATCTTGCCGGGGGAGACCGCTTCGACCTCTGCACCGGTCACCGGAGCGTCGCAGTCGGCGTGCTGCAACTAGAGCTCGAGGGGCCCCCTCGGCGGCATCACGTTGGAGAAGAATCACGGGAAGCGGATCCAGGAGCTTGGGGGCATCGCCGCCCACAGCACAAGCTCGCGCGAGGAGTCCACGGCGTGGACTCCAGGAGTGACGGTGTTCGTCGCCACGGCGCGTCAGCCCGGGCCACGGCGCACACGCCAGCACTCGTCGCTCCTTCCTCCTGAGCACCCGGCTTGGGCGTACAATGGTAGCGCATACCCAGGAGGAGGCCGCTCGCACCAAGGCCTCGTCACCGCCTGCATCGCCGCTGCGTCGCGGCGGTGGACCGACCACTTCTTCGGTGGGAGCAGTGCCGGCACGTCGAGGGGAATCTTTCCTTTCTCCTCAGCTGAGAACCTTCGGATCGGCACCATTGAAGTTGCTACTAGCAGTAGAGCGGAGGAAGAAGAAGCAAACGGACTGGGCAGAGATGGGCGACGGGGGCTCTGCCCCCCCTCCCCATTTATAGCGGAAGAAGGCCAACCGGCGCCCCCCTACGATCACAGGTAATGATGGTTTTCCTTGCATGTCGCAGGGACTTGTCAACTCGGGCAGTTGCTGAGGCAGCGTGGGGAAGCAGAGATACCCACATCCAATCAACCGCCACGCGTCGACCGAGGCCGCAGGCTTTTGGGGCCCGTGGCGCTCCGCGCTTGACCCTCGGCTTCGCCTCAAAGCCAAGCCCGAGTGCAACTTGGGCCCGGGGGCTACTGTCAGCGTTCTGGGAACGGGGGTCCCTAGACTTGCCTGCCTGCGGCCCACAGCGTGACTGAGCTAGCAGGCCTGTATGGCCCATCTTCATCGACAAGGCATTCAAGATCCTCGCGAGGGGCCAAGCCTCGCGAGGCCGATGACACAAGAACTCCTCAGGAGCGGCCTTGCCAGGCAGGCTCACGAGGGGTAGAGAGATCAAGTCAAGGCAAACCTCGCGAGGTTCTCGTGACGTGAGCCATGACGATCGAGACCAGGCGGGCGCCAGCGCGCGCAGCGTCCTTGCTTCTTCTTTGGTGCTAAGGGGGCAAGCGCAGGCGCAGAGTACCGATGCATCAAGCAAAGGTTTCCATATCGGTGCAACGAGACCGAGACCAGCAGGACGGCAAGACGGAGGTCACCCTGGAGCCCAAGGTGGCGTCACCACCAGAGCCTTTTGCAGGCGAAGACCACTTTTGTCAGGATAAGCTGTACTAGCTGTCCCCTTTCAAATTGGCCGTTGTTGGCTCCCTTCCCGCTCAATATTTCGGGAGAGGACCAGGGCCTATATAAGTAGAACTAGCCACCACAGTAGAAGGGGAAGCTGATCAGATCTAGAGCCAACCCATAGCCACACACCGAGCACAAGAACACCTCAACCTCAGGAGGCTGTTCTTCCCCTTGTACTGTTCACCATCAGCACAAGAACACCTCAACCTCAAGAACACCACCACCACCACCACACTGGAGTAGGGTATTACACCATAACGGTGGCCCAAACCAGTATAAATCTTGTGTCTTTCATGTTGTGAGTTCGTCGAGTTCGTCTGCGAGATCTTAGCGAGCTAGGGTGTGGATCGGTAGGGAGGAAATCTTCACGCGCACCCTAGTGTTCGAACCTTGAGGGTTTTGCCGGAACCCGTGATCCGACAGACCTATCAGCATATAGCACCAAGCCGTCACGAGGATAGAAAGGGGAGACTAAGCCGAAGCAGGACATGCGCTCGCACAATTTCATAATAAGGATAATGCCAACATAAGACATTACAGGTTCTTTACACGCCCCCAAGGGGTTCGTTTTGATTCCTTGCAGGGAACAAAAGAAAGGAAATTCAAGGAGCCCTATGTACACACGCAAGCACGGCCGACGCCATCATCAACATTGGGCCATGGGAGGCCGGCGCCAACCCCATCCAGATCAAAGACGGCGGCCGGACGCTGCAGCCTTGCAACGGGCGGGGCGAGAGCTCGGGGGCACGTAGCAGTCGTCGCTCGTCTCCGGAGTCTCGTAGGGCTCGGGAGAATCACTGGACTCCCAAGCGGCGCCACTGCTGCTGGATGAGTCACTGGCGAGGTGGGAGGCAGGCCCAGCTCCTGCCGCGACATCGTTCAGGCGGCCCTCTCCGGGGCAGCACTCCAAGCGATGGCCTTCCGCGTCGAAGACCTTGAAGAACATGGTGGAGGCGCCATCGTATTCGAAGTGGATCGCAAGGGCGCCTTCTACGCGGCAAACCTGGGCAACCTTGCCCCATCCGCGGGTCATGAAGATCTTGCCCGGGGAGACGGTTTCCACTTTCGCTCCGGTCGCCGGGGTGTCACAGTCGGTGTGCTGCAGCCATAGCTCGAGGGGCCCCCTCGGAGGCATCTCGGCGGAGAAAAACTTCGGGAAGCGGATCCAGGGACTCATCAAGTCCGGCAGTTGCCGAGGCAGCATGGGGAAGCGGAGACGCCCACGTCCAATCGATCGCCATGCATCGACCAAGGCCGCAGGCTGTTGGGGCCCGCGGCGCTCCGCACTTGCCCTTTGGCTTCGCCGAGAAGACAAGTACAAACACACCTTGGGCTCGGGGGCTACTGTCGGCGTTCTGGGAACGGGGGTCCCCAGACTTGCGTGCCTGCGGCCCATGGCGTGGCTCCACTCGCGGCCCAGTACGGCCCGTCTTCACAAGCAAACGCCCAAGACCCTCGCGTGGGGCCAAGCCTCGTGAGGTGGATGACACAAGACCTCCTCGGGAGCGCCCCAACCAAGCTGGCTCGCGAGGGGCGGAGAGATCAAGGCAAGGCGAACCTCGCGAGGTTCCGATGACATAAGCCATGAGGACCAAGACCAGGCGGGCGCCAACGCGCACAGTGTCCTCGTTTCCTCTTTGTTGCTAAGGAGGCAAGCACAGGCGATGAGTACCGAGGCATCAGGCAAAGGTTTCCATATTGGTGCAACAAGACCAAGACCAGAAGGACAGAGGTCACCGTGGAGCCCAAGACGACGTCACCACCAGAGCCTTTGGCAGGCGAAGACCACCTTTAGTCAGGATAGCTTGTACTAGCTGTCCCCCTTCAAATTGGCTGTTGTAGCATCCCTTCCCGCTCAATATTTGGGGAGAGGACCAGGGCCTCTATAAATAGGACTAACCACCACAGTAGAAGGCATCTCAACAGAGCATCAACTCAACTCATCTTGGACAGATTTAGATCATCCTCACACCCACCAAGCACAAGAACACCTCGCCTCAATAGGCTGTTCTTCCCCTTGTACTGTTCATCCTCAGCCCAAGAGGCAATGCACCACACCACACTGGAGTAGGGTATTACACCACAACAGTGGCATGAACCAGTATAAATCTCATGTCTCTTGTGTTGCGAGTCCGTCGAGCTAGGCTTTGAGATCGCGGCAAGGCTGAGGGCGCGATTAGGTAGGGGGAGATCCTCGTGCGCACCCCAGTGTTCGAACCTCAAGGGTTTTGCCGGAACCCGAAATCCGACACCCACAAGTATAGGGGATCAATTGTTGCCTCTTTCGATATGTAAGAGTGTCGAACCCAACAAGGAGCTAAAGGTAGAACAAATATTCCCTCAAGTTCTATCGACCACTGATACAACTCTACCCACGCTAAATGTTCGCTTTACCTAGAACAAGTATGAAACTAGAAGTACTTTGTAGGTGTTGTTGGAAAGGTTTGCAAGATAATAAAGAGCGTGTAAATAAAAAGTAGGGGCTGTTTAGATGAAGACACAACTAAGTTAGTTTTAGTAGAGAGCTTTTTGTCACGCAAGAAAGTTATTTGTCCCTAGGCAATCGATAACGAGACCGGTAATCAATATTGCAATTTTATTTGAGCGAGAGGCATAAGCTAACATACTTTCTCTTCTTGGATCATATGCACTTATGATTGGAACTCTAGCAAGCATCCGCAACTACTAAAGATCATTAAGGTAAAACCCAACTAAAGCATTAAAGTATCAAGTCCTCTTTATTCCCATACGCCATGACCCACTTACCCGTGTTTGTGTTTCAGTCACTCACGCAACACAGACAATAAGTAACCATGAACATATTGCAAACCCTACAGCGGGGATCCCTCACGCTTGCGTGACATGGAGAGCACCATAGGACAACACCAATAATAAAACATGCAACTCAAACCAATCACGATCATCAATTAACCCATAGGAAAAAACGGATCTACTCAAACATCATAGGATAGCCATACATCATTGGGAAACAATATATAGCGTTGAGCACCATGTTTAAGTAGAGATTACAGCGGGTAAAAGAGGGGTTACACCGCTGCATAGAGGGGGGGTGAGTTGGTGATGAGGGCGGTGAAGTTGTTGGTGTAGATTGCGGTGATGATGATGGCCCCGGCGGCACTCCGGTGCCATCGGAAGCGAGGGGGAGAGAGCCCCCCTCCTCCTTCTTCTTCCTTGACCTTCTCCCTAGATGGGAGAAGGGTTTCCCCTCTGGTCCATGGTCTCCATGGCATGGGAGGGGCGAGATCCCCTCCGAGATTGGATATGTCTCTCCGTCTCTCTCTGTTTCTGCGCTCTCAGATCTGGCCTGTCACCGTTTCTCATCTTCCCGGAGACCCGTAACTCTGATTGGATTGAAATTTGAACATGATTTTTATCCGGATATTAGCTTTCTTGCGGCGAAAGAAGCGCAGCAACCGCCTTACATGGTGTCCACGAGGGTCAGGGGCACGCCTGCCCCCCTGGGGCGCGCTGTCAGATCGCGGGTTCCGGCAAAACCCTCAAGGTTTGAACACTGGGGTGCGCGCGGAGATTTCTCCCTGCCGATCTACACCCTAGCTCGCTAAGATCTCGCGGACGAACTCGACGAACTCGCAACACAAAGACACAAGATTTATACTGGTTCGGGCCACCGTTGTGGTGTAATACCCTACTCTAGTGTGGTGGTGGTGGATTGCCTCTTGGGCTGATGATGAACTGTACAAGGGGAAGAACAGTCTCCTGAGGTTGGGGTGTTCTTCTGTTCGGTGTGTGGCTAAGGATTGGCTCTCGATCAGATGAGATCTAGCTGCCCCCTATTGTGGTGGCTAGTTCTACTTATATAGGGTCCGGTCCTCTCCCCAAATATTGAGCGGGAAGGGAGACAACAACCGCCAATTTGAAAGGGGACAGCTAGTACACCTTATCCTGACAAAAGCGGTCTTCGCCTACGGAAAGCTCTGGTGGTGACGCCGTCTCGGGCTCCACGGTGACCTCCGTCCGGCTGGTCTTGGTCTTGTTGCACTGATATGGAAACCTTTGCCTGACGCGTCGGTACTCCGCGCCTGCGCTGGCCTCCTTAGCACCAAAGAGGAAACAAGGATGCTTCGCACGCTGGTGCCCGCCTGATCTTGATCGTCATGGCTCACGTCACGAGAGCCTGGTGAGGTTTGCGCTGCCTTGATATCTCCGCTCCTCACGAGGCAGCCTGGTGAGGCCGCTCCTGAGGAGGTCTCGCGTCGTCCCCCTCTTGACGCTTGGGCCCTCGCGAGGGTCTTGAAAGCCTTGTTGACGAAGATGGGCCGTACAGGCCTGCAGCACAGCCACGCCGTGGGCCGCAGGCAGGCAAGTCTGGGGACCCCCGTTCCCAGAACGCCGACAGTAGCCCCCGGGCCCAAGGTGTGATCGGGCTTGGCTTCACGGCGAAACCAAAGGTCAAGCATGGAGTGCCGCGGGCCCCAAAAGCCTGCGGCCTTGGTCGGCGCGTGGCGGTTGATTGGACTTGGGCGTCTCCACTTCCCCACGCTGCCTCGGCAACTGCTCGATTTGACAAGTCCCTGCGACATGCAAGGAAAATCATCATTACCTGTGATCGTGGGAGGCGCCGGTTGGCCTTCTTCCGCTATAAATGGGGAGGGGGGCAGAGCCCCTGTCGCCCATCTCTTCACGGTTCGCTTGCTTCTTCCTCCTTGCCCCATTGCCAACAGCAATGGCGCCGATCCGAAGGTTTTCTGCTGGCGAGAAAGGGAAGGCCCCCCGCGATGGTCCGGGGCCGCTTCCGCAAAAGAAGAGGCTGGTTCATCGCTGTGATGAGGTGGCAATGCAGTTGGTGACGAGGCCTTGGTGTGAGCGGCCTCCTCCAGGGTACCAGCTACCCTGTATGCCCAAGCCGGGGGCTCAGGAGGAGGAAGCGACGAGCGGCGTCGTCCGCGCCGTGCTCGTGGTCGCCGTGCGATGGCGACGCGTGCCATTGCCCCTGGAATCCACACCGCGGATTCCTCGCGCGAGCTTGTGCTATGGGCTTCGATACCCCCAAGCTCTTGGATCCGCTTCCCGCGGTTCTTCTCTGACATGATGCCGCCGAGGGGGCCCCTCGAGCTCTGGCTGTAGCATGCCGACTGCAACGCTCCGTCGACCGGAGCAGAGATCGGAACGGTCCCCACCGGCAAGATCTTCATGACCCGCGGCTGGGGTGAGATCGCGCGGGTTTGCCGTGCGAGTGGCGCCCTCGTGATCCACTTTGTGCACGACGGCGCCTCCACTCTTTTCTTCAAGGTCTTCGACACGGAGGGCCGCCGCCTTGAGTGTTGCCCTGGAGAGGAGCGCTAGGTTGACATGCGCTCCGCTCGCGGCTACTCCAGCAACAGCAGCCCCTGGGAGTCCAGCGGTTCTCCCGAGCTCTACGAGACTCCGGAGACGAGCGACGACAGCTACATCCCACAAAGCTCTCGTCGCGCCCGGAGCCGGGCTGCGGCATCCAGCCACCGTCGCTGCTGATCTGGATAGGGTTGGCGCCGGCCTCCCATGGCCCACTGTTGATGATGGCATCCACCACGGGAGGGTGTAGATAGGATTCCTCTAAGTTTTAGTCTTTTGTTCCCTGCGAAGAATCACGGAGTACCCCATGGGGGCGTGTAAAGGGTCTGTAATGTCTTTTGTGTACGTCCTCCTTGTCATGAAAATTTGCGAACACATGTCCCGTTAAGGCTCGGTCTCCCCTTTCTATCCTCGCGATAGCTTGTTGCTCTACGCTGACAGGTCCCGGTCCCCAGGCAGGCTACAGCCACCGCTGGTATGCCAGGTCGCCTGCCGTGGTCAAGGCCAGGAGGTGTGCGGCCCGAGGTCCAGTAAGAGCCCCTGAGGCGCGATGCTCAGGAGGTCCCCTTTAGCGCTCAAGCAGCCATGGTAAGGCAAGAAAGGGAGGTGACGTGGCCACAACGGGGATGCGGCGTGCGTGACCCTTAGGCTTCATCAATCAGTCAATCTGAGCGCGAGACTTATCTTGGCGGTTTGGGGTCGATTCCTTGTGATGCGCCAGGCTGGCGCGCAAGCTTCCGCAGCATAGCTAGGTCGGGCCCATACGAGTCTCCCTTTTCCCGTGCTCTCCTTAGTGCTCTACGTCCTTAGGTCCCGGCCCTCGAGCGAGCTCAGCCATCGCTGGTATGCCAGGTCGCGATGTCGTGGTCAAGGCCACGGGGTGAGGGCTGGAGAGCCAGTAAGAGCTCCTGAGTCGTGATGCTCAGGAGCCCCCTTTTAACGTGCAAGCGAATTGCACGAGAGAATAGGAAGCTTGCGGTGCCGCCTGCCATCCTCCTCACAAGATCCCTGCGAGCCAGCACAAGGAAGAAACACAGTTTTGCCGCTTCGGTTGCCAGCCTGTCACTGGTTGCTCCGCGAAGGAATGAAGGCACTGAGGGCCTGGTGAGGTGACGTGCGCAGAGCGTGCCGCGAGCCAGAGCTCGACCACTCAGGTTTGTCGACGTGGCAGGGACGGGCCCATGCACCAACGCCGTGCCTGTGTGAGTAGCCCCCGAGGGAGGTGATAGTCGAGCAGGCGACAGTCATGGACAGGTTAAGCATGAAAGGCAGATCAGCTTGGGTTAATGCGGAAAGATACATGCCACTTGGGTCAGGCCCGAGCGGCTTGGGGATGATGCAGCCCGAGGGGCGCCCCCAGCAAGGTAAGCTAAAGACATAAGCAAAGGGATACATGCCACAGGGATGGACCCACGCGGCCTGGGAATGATGCAGCCCGAGGGGCGCTCCCAGCTGAATGAACTTGGAAAATGTCACCTCGTTCTGTTGATGAAGAGATGTCGGGGCAGCTGAAGGTACGCGGCGGGGAGGCTGCTCCTCATGAGCCACCAGGGCCCTGAGCCTCGGGAGGCTCTGGGGGCCCAGGCGGTTCCCTGAGGACCGTCTCCATCTCTGCCAGGACGGCATGGTGTCTGGCCTCCTGAGCCGCTGGGACGCGCCGCAGGTTGCGCTGGTAGACGAACGACACGCTCGGCAAGCCAAAAGGCATGCAAACGTAGCTGTGCGGTGGACCCTCGCACTGGCCCATGTGCGAAGGCCAGAAAAGCTCCTGAGAGGCGGCCCTATTGAGCCCTGGGGCGTCGACGCAGACGCGCAACCCGACATCCTCGCCTGGATGGGGAGCTGCGCCTCGCGAGCAGCGGTCGCTGCGCATGGTCCTTGCGTCTTGTAGTTCCTGAGTGGTCTTGGTGATGAACTCCTGAGCGGTGGGCGCTCCTTGCCCTGTGTTCTCCTGAGGGAAACGTGCCTTGAAGCACGCCTCCAAGTGGTGCCCGAGCGCCTCCCTCGTGATGTGGGCAAGGTCTGAGGCCCTCAAGGAGAGAGCCCCTGAGCCCTGCCCGAGGAGGGCGCCGGGCATGCCTTCCTATGCGATGGAGGGAGGCGCCCCTGGAGTGAGCGCTGATCCTGACGAGGCTCCAGCTGCGTTGCCACCCTCCTGAGGCCCGGTACGGTGCAACTGCTTCTTCTTCTTGGGGATGGCTCCCGGAGGGCCATCGCCCTGGCTGTCGGGGTCGTCGATTGCTGCACCTTGAAAGGCACGCTCGAGGGAGCATACCGCGTCTCTTTCTTTGCATGGGACTGTGATGATTCCGCCGCTTTCCAGCATCTTGAGGACGTTGTAGCCGTGGTGGGTCACTGCCATGAACTTGGCCAGGGTTAGATACCCAAGGATGGTGTTGTATGGTAGACGGATGTGCGCGACGTCGAAGTCGATGAGCTCGGTGCAGTAGTTCCTGCGCTCTCTGAAGGTGACAGGAAGGCGGACCTGCCCTATCGGTGTGGTGGAGCCGTCGGTCACTCCTGAGAAAGGCTTGGTGGGCTGAAGCTGGTCATATGGCACTTGGAGGTTGTCAAACGTGTCGACGGACAGGACGTTGAGCCCTGCGCCGCCGTCGATGAGGGTCTTGGTAACTTGCACATTGCTGATGACTAGTGAACAAAGCATTGGGAGAGCGCCAGCGGTGGCTGCACACTTGAGCTGATCTGCCGAGTTGAAGGTGATGGCACACTGGGACCACCTGAGCGGGCGTGTGGCCTCAAGCTTGGGGAGGACTGCATTCACTTCAAGAGAAAACTGTTTGAAGGTACGCTGCGAGGCTGGGGCCTGAGCTCCGCCCAAGATGTAGGCGGTTGCACGCGGCTCCTGGAAGCCCCCAGCCCCTCGTCCTGATGGTGGTCGTCATTCCTTCTTGGCGGTGGCGGCAGCGGGGGAAGACCGGTGTTGCCCTGAGCACGATCCTCACGAGGCTGGTCTCTCCAGCCGCCCTCGCGAGGATGATCCTGCCAGCGGTCCTCGTGAGGCCTGTCGCACCACTCCTGGCGCGGGCCATGGTCGTCCCAGCGTCCGCCACCACGTCCTCCCCTCGGCCGTAGCCCCGGTCGCTGCGCTCGGGGCGTCGACCGAAGCATCCTTCTTGAATGGCTCTGAGCTCTTGACAGTCGCTGGTGTTGTGGGTGTTCAGGTTGTGGAAGGCGCAGAACGGTCGGCTGCTCTTGGATGACTCGGGCTGATCTCTGCCTCGCTTGGTGTCCGGCTCCGCTGCGAGCACGGCTGCTTCCTGGCGCTTCACGTCCTTGGCCTTGGCTTTCTTCTCCTCCGGGCCCGCAGCTGGCAGCTCGAGGAGGGATAGGCGCCCCTCCTCAGCTCTTGCGCACTTGGTTGCCAGGTTGAACAGCTCCTGAGATGTGCACAGCTCGTCGTGGATAGCGAGCTCCTCCTTCATCTTGATGTCGCAGACGCGGTCAGAGAACCGGAGATGATGGCCTCGTCCGTGACCTTGGGGATCTTGAGGCGAGTGTTGTTGACGCGCTGGATGTACTTCTGGAGGGTCTCTCCTGGTTGTTGCTTGATGCGGCGCAGGTCACCCTCGGCCGGCGGTCGGTCGCGAGTGCCCTGGAAGTTGGCGACGAAGCGGTCGCGCATCTCGTCCCAAGAGGAGATCGAGCCCTGAGGCAGGTTCAGGAGCCACGAACGGGCGCCGTCTTTGAGCGCCATAGGGAACCAGTTTGCCATGACTTTCTCGTCGATCTTGGCCGCCTCGATGCTCGGCTTGTAGAGCTGCAAGAACTCCGCGGGGTCGAGGGTGCCGTCGTAGCGAGGAGGCAGATCTGGCTTGAACTTGCCCGACCAGGCGACGCTACGCCGCTCGGGGGTGAAGGCGCGGCAACCGGCCGTGGTCGCTGGGGCCTGTCTCGGAGGTGGAGCCTGGTCTTGATGCCCATGCGCCGCTACGGCAAGCAGTGCGGGAGCCTGCCGTGGCGGACGATCCTGGCGCGGTGGTGCGAGGAGTGGCGGGGCGTTCTCTTACGGTCGAGGAACTTCTTGGCAGCTCCCTTCTTCAAGCGCGGGCGCCGGACGCGGTGGACCGCGTCGCGGCAGCGCACGCCTTGGTGCCAAGGTGCCATCTTGGGGCAGAGGCTGTGGAAGCGCTCCGTGAGCTGTGTCGCCTGAAGCTGGCGGAGGGCCAGGCGGAGAGAGGGACGGCGTAGGGGAACCCCCTGTGGCGCGGAAAAGCTCAGTGATGCGTTTGAGCCAGTCCTCGTAGAGGTCGTCGACCGGGCGGTAGCGCAGTAGCTCGTGCGCCATGAGGAGCGCGGCCTATGCGTCCATGGGAGCGCAACGAGCATGAGATGATGACCCGGCTGGGGTCAGCGACGGAGTGGCGGTGCGGCCGTCCTGCCGCACCGAGGGGTGCAATGAGGACGCCTGCTGCTCGTTCCCCACTGGGCCAGTGGCGGCATTAGCGGCAGGAGACGGAGAGCGACGAGGTGGCCCACTGACGGGAGCCGTCAGAGCGACGCGGGTGGCCAAGGCAGCTTGGCGCGAGCACGGCGAGCGTCTGCCATGGAGACGACGGAGCAACTGGGCACGAACGAAGGAAGGGAAGTTCCGGCGCACCCCTACCTGGTGCGCCAAATGTTGGATCACGGGTTCCGGCAAAACCCTCAAGGTTCGAACACTGGGGTGCGCGTGGAGATTTCCTCCCTACCGATCTACACCCTAGCTCGCTAAGATCTCGCGGACGAACTCGACGAACTCGCAACACAAAGACACAGGATTTATACCGGTTCAGGCCACCGTTGTGGTGTAATACCCTACTCAAGTGGGGTGGTGGTGGATTGCCTCTTGGGCTGATGATGAACAGTACAAGGGGAAGAACAGCCTCCTGAGGTTGGGGTGTTCTTGTGTTCGGTGTGTGGCTAAGGATTGGCTCTCGATCAGATGAGATCTAGCTGCCCCCTATTGTGGTGGCTAGTTCTACTTATATAGGCCCTGGTCCTCTCCCCAAATATTCAGAGGGAAGGGAGCCAACAACGGCCAATTTGAAAGGGGACAGCTAGTACAGCTTATCCTGACAAAAGCGGTCTTTGCCTGCGGAAAGCTCTGGTGGTGAAGCCGTCTCGGGCTCCACAGTGACCTCCGTCCTGCCGTCCGGCTGGTCTTGGCCTTGTTGCACTGATATGGCAACCTTTACCTGATGCCTCGGTACTCCGCGCCTGTGCTGGCCTCCTTGGCACCAAAAAGGAAACAAGGACGCTGCGCGCGCTGGCGCCCGCCTGATATTGATCGTCATGGCTAACGTCACGAGAGCCTCGCGAGGTTTGCCCTGCCTTGATATCTCCGCTCCTCGCGAGGCAACCTGGTGAGGCCGCTCCTAAGGAGGTCTCGTGTTGTCCCCGTCGCGAGGCTTGGCCCCTCGTGAGGGTCTTGAAAGCCTTGTTGATGAAGATGGGCCGTACAAGCCTGCAGCACAGCCACGCCGTGGGCCGCAGGCAGGCAAATCTGGGGACCCCCGTTCCCAGAACGCCGACACGTGCCCCTGCCTCGGGGCCCCCTCGGGCATCGTCTCGCGATGATTCCACTTCCCAAAATTTGCATATGTTCCAAAAATATCTCTGTCAGTTTTTATCCCGTTTGGACTCCGTTTGATATGGATTTTCTACGAAACAAAAAACATGCAACAAATAGGAACTGCCACCGGGCACTGGATCAATATGTTAGTCCCAAAATAGTATAAAAAGTTGCCAAAAGTATATGAAAGTTGCATAATATTGTCATGGAACAATAAAAAACTATAGATACGATGGAGACGTATCAGGGTTCGACACTCTTACTTATCGAATGGACTACGATAGACCCCCTATACTTGTGGGTCATCAGGCGGCCCCCTTTCCTTCTCTCCCTCTTCTTCTTTCCTCCCCCTCCTAGTTGGACTAGGAAAGGGGGGAACCTACTCCTAGTAGGATTCCCCCCCTTGAGGCGCGCCCTTGGGGCCGGCCGGCCCCCTCCTCCACTCCTTTATATACAGGGGAGGGGGCACCCCATAGACACACAAGTTGATTTCTTAGCCGTGTGCGGTGCCCCCTCCACAGTTTTTCACCTCGGTCATATTGTCGTAGTGCTTAGGCGAAGCCCTGCGTTGGTAACTTCATCATCACCGTCACCACGCCATCGTGCTGACGAAACTCTCCCTCGGCCTCAGTTGGATCTAGAGTTCGAGGGACGTCACCGAGCTGAACGTGTGCAGATCGCGGAGGTGCCGTGCGTTTGGTACTTGATCGGTTGGATCGCGAAGACATTCGACTACATCAACTGCGTTACTAAATGCTTCTGCTTTCGGTCTACGAGGGTACGTGGACACACTCTCCCCGCTCGTTTCTATGCTTCTCCTAGACAGATCTTGCATGATCGTAGGAATTTTTTAGAAATACTACGTTCCCCAACAAAGCTCGATGTTCACATACAACGGGTGCAAGACTGTTTTGCACGTGCAGAATTCGGGTTAAACTTGACGAGCCTAGCATATGCAGATATGGCCTCGGAACACTGAGACCGAAAGATCGAACGTGAATCATATAGTAGATATGATCAACATAGAGATGTTCACCATTGAAAACTACACCATCTCACGTGATGATCGGACATGGTTTAGTTGATATGGATCACGTGATCATTTAGATGACTAGAGGGATGTCTATGTAAGTGGGAGTTCTTAAGTAATATGATTAATTGAACTTTCATTTATCATGAACTTAGTCCTGATAGTTTTTAAATATCTATGTTGTTGTAGATCAATGGCTCGTGCTACCGTTCCCTTGAATTTTAATGCGTTCCTAGAGAAAGCTAAGTTGAAAGATGATGGTAGCAACTACACGGACTGGGTCCGTAACTTGAGGATTATCCTCATTGCTGCACAGAAGAATTACGTCCTGGAAGCACGGCTAGGTGCAAGGCCCGCTGCAGGAGCAACTCCGGATGTTATGAACGGCTGGCAAACTAAAGTTGATGACTACTCGATAGTTCAGT
The DNA here is from genome assembly GCF_002575655.3 of Aegilops tauschii subsp. strangulata. Lineage (NCBI taxonomy): Eukaryota > Viridiplantae > Streptophyta > Magnoliopsida > Poales > Poaceae > Aegilops > Aegilops tauschii. The sequence continues at coordinate 396,583,458 of NC_053035.3, forward strand.
GTGCCATGCTTTATGGCTTAGAATCGGGACTTCAAAGACGTTTTGAACGTCATGGAGCATATGAGATGTTCCAGGAGTTGAAGTTAATATTTCAAGCAAGTGCCTGAGTTGAGAGATATGAAGTCTCCAACAAGTTCTATAGCTGCAAGATGGAGGAGAACAGTTCTGTCAGTGAACACATACTAAGAATGCCTGGGTACCATAACCACTTGATTCAGCTGGGAGTTAATCTTCCTGATGATAGTGTCATTGACAGAGTTCTTCAATCATTGCCTCCAAGCTATAAATGCTTCATGAGGAACTATAACATGCAAGGGATGGAAAAGACAATTCCTGAGCTCTTCGCGATGCTTAAAGCTGCGGAGGTAGAAATCAAGAAGGAGCATCAAGTGTTGATGGTTAACAAGACCACTAGTTTCAAGAAAAAGGGCAAAGGGAAGAAGGGCAACTTCAAGAAGAATAGCAAGCAAGTTGCTGCTCCCAGGAAGAAGCCCAAGTCCGGACCTAAGCCTGAAACTGACTGCTTCTAACTGCAAAGGGACTGGTCACTGGAAGCGGAACTGCCCCAAGTATTCGGCGGATAATAAGGATGGCAAAGTGAAAGGTATATTTGATATACATGTTATTGATGTGTACCTTACTAATGCTCGTAGTAGCGCCTGGGTATTTGATACTGGTCTGTTGCTCATATTTGCAACTCGAAACAGGGGCTACGGATTAAACAAAGATTGGCTAAGAACGAGGTGATAATGCACGTCGGAAATGGTTCTAAGGTCGATGTGATCGCTGTCGGCACGCTACCTCTACATCTTCCTTCGGGATTAGTTTTAGACCTGAATAATTGTTATTTGGTGCCAGCATTGAGCATGAACATTATATCTAGATCTTGTTTGATGCGAGACGGTTATTCATTTAAATCAGAGAATAATGGTTGTTCCATTTATATGAGTAATATCTTTTATGGTCATGCACCCTTGATGAGTGGTCTATTTTTATTGAATCTCGATCATAGTGATACACATATTCATAATATTGAAGCCAAAAGATGCAAAGTTAATAATGATATTGCAACTTATTTGTGGCACTACCGTTTAGGTCATATTGGTGTAAAGCGCATGGAGAAACTCCATGCTGATGGGCTTTTGGAAAAAAATTATTATGAATCACTTGATGCTTGCGAACCATGCCTCATGGGCAAGATGACTAAGACTCCGTTCTCCGGAACAATGGAGCGAGCCACTGACTTATTGGAAATAATATATACTGATGTATGCGGTCCGATGAGTGTTAAGGCTCGCGGCGGGTATCGTTATTTTCTGACCTTCACAGATGATTTGAGCAGATATGGGTATATCTACTTAATGAAACATAAGTCTAAAACATTTGAGAAGTACAAAGAATTTCAGAGTGAAGTGGAAAATCATCGTAACAAGAAAATAAAGTGTCACGACCGGTTTTCCAATAAAAAAATTTATTGAGAAACCGATCCCTTTTACGGACCAGTAGAGAAGAATCCTTCTCACTGGTAGACAATTTCTTGATCACAGAAGAAAAACCAGGAGTACTAAATATAATACAGGGTTGAGCGGAGACTGCTCAACAATTTATTACAAGCACGCCGATAATACATAAAGGCGGATAGGGTGGCATAATTACTGACTCACAATAAAAGCGGTGGTGGATATGTCACAGTGAAGTGGGTGACATGACTCCTGAATCTAACAGCTCATCGAGCGTCGGAGTGAGGCTCGAGGATTCTTATTGTGGGTGGCGGAAGCGTATATAATACAAGTGACCAATATCCAGGATCGCACGGGACTGACTGGGACTCCTCTAGGCGTCGGACTCACTATCAAACTCTTCATCCATGAGATCGCCTTCGTCAACATCTGGCCAAATCAACAAGCCAGGTGAGTACTATGAAAGTACTCGCAAGACAGTTTGGACATAAGATATAACAAATGTAAACATGATGCATATGAACCGATTAATAAAGCGCACTCAGACAATGAGATAACAATGCATGGGAAATAAAAGGGATGTCGGGCGGTAGTCCTCCCGAAATCCCAATGTAATACTGAAGGCCAATCGAGTGTCTGAATGACTCCTCGAAAGGATACAAATGAAATAACAATGCCGCAGTCGAGCGTCAAGGCGACACCACATAAAGGGCTTATAATGGAATATAAATGACAGTGTGTGCCACAGTCGGACGTCTGAGCGACATCACGTAAAGGGCTTATATCAAAAGTAAATAACGAGCGTGCCACAGTCAGACGTCTGAGCGACATCACATAAAGGGCTTATATCAAAAGTAAATAACGAGCGTGCCACAGTCGGACGTCTGAGCGACATCACATAAAGGGCTTATATCAAAAGTAAATGACAAGAGTGCCACAGTCAGACGTCTGGGCGACATCACATAAAGGGCTTATATCAAAAGTAAATGACAAGAGTGCCACAGTCGGACGTCTGATCGACATCACATAAAGGGCTTATATTTCATAACTTGATATTTCAGTAGCTCATGAATTTAAATCATTTCAAGGGAATATTCAGGTACAAGATAAATAAAAGGTTAGTCCATCCACAGGAATAACGTTCAACCGGGTGTACCACTCAAGCCTGTTCACCGGGGATTTCCACGAAAACTGACACAGGGACTGACATGGATATGGGTATGCTGGCCACGGTCTTTGACCATGGACATGATGACTCGGAAGGATTTGACTCTGCAGAACTTGTACTATTTAACCACAGCCAAAGGATTTGAGTAGTCACAGGGGACTAGTTCCGTTTACGGTGTTTTAGGAGAAACACATCTAACCAGTACACACCCATTCAACATTCCGCTGCCAGGAATCACCCCAAGCAACGTTCAAGAAAAACCTTGAGACGGGGAGGCTACAACCTCGCGTAGCATGGGATCAAATTTATACCGCGCACTCTAAGGGGTGCCCCCCACTCGATCCCAACCGGAAACACCCATGCCCCCTGACCGGATGACTGGCTTTAATCCAGGGCCATGGAACCCTCATCCCGGCCCCTCTATTTGGTGTGTACAAGGAAAGAGGTTAGCAACTTACTAAACCGTATTCTTTGCAGAAAACATGTGACAGCACGAAAGGGGAAGAACGGTAACGAGGCTCAGTCCACGTTAACGTCGGAGTTTATCGGATGACGTAAGACTGGCATACTACAACAATACCATATTACTACCTTTCATGTCACCACATGATCAGGTCATCTCTCATCAAAGATCACAGTAACTTCGAAGCACACGGTTAGTTGCCTTGCAGGCAACGTAATACTCACCGATGCTCATATGCCATGCACAAACCATCGAAGCAAACATGCAAAACACCTATCATATCAAAGGTTCAAACATGCTTGCCTGGTTCGGAGAAGTCGGAGTCTAGCTCGGCGAAGTTCGCGGCTCCGTCACCTCCTCCGGAACCTACGGTATAACGAAACCGTATACTAACGTGAAAATCGTTGCGTGCATAAAAATTGTTCCAAATTTTTTCCAAATAAATACTATAAAAACTAGAAAAAAATATAAGACTGACAGAAAAAGAATCAATCAAAAAGCATCTTTTATTAAAAAGATATGAGGGTTTTAGTCCAAGGACTGATCTGTGATGAAACAGAAAAGATCCAGGGACTTGTTTGAGAAAACAGAAAACGGTACGGTATGAAATACGCCAGCCCAGAGAGAAAACACGTTTTGCCCGAAGGCGCTTTCAGAAAACGGTTCGAAGGGGAAAAGAAGAGAGGCTGACGGGGGGTCCCACCCGTCAGGTTCAAAACTTCCAATGGAGCTCGCCGGCGCCCGAAGGCTGCAGTGGTCGCCGGCGTTGAACCACGGCGAGGCAGAGTGATCGGAGGGTACCTACAGGTTCAGGGTGTTCTTCCGCGTCGGTGGGTGGTGGACTTGGCCGTCGGAGAGCACCACGTCGACGGCGACACTATCTCCGGCGGACGGTGGTTCGGGCGATGGTGGAATGCTCCGGTGGGTGCTGCAAGCTTCAAATTGATGCGCGGGTCAGAGATGTGGATGTACTAGGAGGCTACTGGCAAGAGCTGAGGGGTAGGGGTGCACGCACGGGAGTGAATCGCGCTGGATCCCGAAGCGGGTCGAGGCGGCCGGAGTTGGGGAAGAAGACTCCCTCGGGGCTCTTCCAGTGGCTTGGCGTGGTACTGGTGGTGTGTAGAGGTGGTGCGGGTTCGAGTTCGAGCTCGGGACCTCCTTTTATAGGTGATCCGAGGGGGTGGCCATGAACGGGATAACGCCAGCGAGAAATTACGGTGAGGCATAGGTTGGGCAGGGGGTTTAGGAGGCTAGGCATCATCGGGGAGGATCACTGGCGCCGTTCCTCCGCTAAACCTCGGTTGGGCTTGGTGTAATACGCCGGTCCTCGACGGAACGGCCGTACGGGCACGGCGGCGGCAGGGAGCGCGCTCCGCGCCCCCCAATTCACGACGACGGACCTGCAGCGTGCACGGGTGAGTGGATGGCCACGCGGTGGCCTCTGGTGGCTTGGGCGGCGCTGGACGGCGCCGTCCAACGCTGCGCCTCTCTGGCAGCCGCAAAGGGCGCTGCTGCCATCGCTCACGGGCTGGCGCACCTCCACCAGTTCGTCGCCGACGCCCGCAAGCTTCCAGGCGATCGTGCGGCGCAAGGATTAGAAGGAAGCACAGGGCGCAAGGCGCCACCGAGGCTACTGGCGAGATCGAGATAGGTTTCTGAAGAAAACGACATCGGCCACTGAAACTGCATCTCTGAATTTTCTGAACTTGATAGTAACAGTGCCCTTCAGGTGTTCGACAAAATGATTTGGCATGAAGAAAAAAATTTCTGGAGCTGGGACTTGGTGAGGTGACCTCTCGATGCATCCAGAGGCTGCCTGAATTATCTCAGATTTTTAGGAGGAGAAAACAAATGAATTTCATCAAATTTGACAAATATGGTCCAAACTTGCAGCAAGCACAATTTGAAATTTTTGAACTGGAGACCAGTGGATCTTCATGGATCTTGGTTGAGGGCTCTAAGGACTAGCGAGGGAAATTGGTTTGGAGGCAAAACTCAAAGGAGAAAAGGTAGTTCCTTTGTAAATCTCCAAGAGCCAAAGTAGAGGACAGAAAAGTTTTTGATTAGAAATAAATGGAAACAAAGTCATGGGGGAGTTCAACTTGCTGGATTTGAAGTATATCTTGACACAAAGATGGGAGATGGCTATTGGGAGGGGATTTCCACTCATGTCATGGCAAGAGGAGATTTTTGAGAGGGAAAAGATCACTCCAAATGTCATAGGGCTATTTTAAAAAGAAAAGATTTTCAAGAGCTTTCCCAAATGAAAAACCTTTGTGTTGAGTCCACATAAGATGGAAAAACCTCCAAGACCAAAGATCAAGTCTTGGGTGAATCCAAACAAAATACTTGTCATAAAAGAAAATTTTTGAGAGGGAGAGTTCTTTAGAAGAAAAATTTTAAATAACCTCCCTCAAATCAAATAAAAGTTTTGATAAAACCAAAATAAAATTTTTGGGTGTCACAACACCTAACCCCTTAGGAAAAATCTCGTCCCCGAGATTTCAGTTGATCCTCAAATAGATGTGGGTACTCTGCGTGAAGAAAATCCTCTCTTTCCGATGTTGCTTCATCCTAGGTGTGATTGCTCCACTGAACCTTGAAAAATTTAGTTGTTTTCTGACGGGTCCTCCTTTCAGACTCTTCCAATACTTTTACTGGTCGCTCTCTGTAGGTGAGGTCTGGTTGCACATCAATGCTCTCATGAGATACATGCTTTTTCGGGTTGTTCACACATTTCCTCAACTGTGAGGCGTGGAACACGTCGTGGACGTCTGACAGCTCTTTGGGTAGGTCCAGCTGGTAGGCTACTGTGCCTCTTCGTGCAATTACACAGAAGGGTCCAATAAATCTCGGGGCTAGCTTCCCTTTAATTTTGAACCGTTCCAGGCCCCGCATAGGAGACACTCGTAGGTATACGTAATCACCGGGTTCAAAGCTGACCTCACGATGTTTTCGATCGTAATAGCTCTTTTGTTGGCTTTGAGCTGTCTTGAGTCTGTCCCTGATCTGTTTAACTTTCTCCTCGGCTTCCTTGAGCAAGTCTGGGCCGAAGATACGACTGTCACCTGTTTCTGACCAGTTTAATGGGGTACGACATCTCCGTCCGTACAATGCTTCAAAAGGTGCCATTTGTAAGCTGGCTTGGTCACTGTTGTTGTATGCGAACTCGGCATACCGCAAACTTTCCTCCCAACTGGATCCATAGCTGAGCACATAGGCTCTCAGCATGTCCTCTAGGATTTGGTTCACGCTTTCAGTTTGTCCATCAGTCTGGGGGTGGTACGCTGTACTGAATGCTAGTTGAGTGCCCAGAGCTTGTTGTAAGTGATCCCAAAATTTAGAGACAAATTGAGTGCCTCGGTAGGATATTATAGTCTTTGGGACTCCATGTAGACAAACTATACGGGAGAGATAAAGCTTAGCAAGCCTTTGAGTGGAGTAGGTCGTCTTCACGGGAATGAAATGTGCCACCTTGGTTAGCCTATCTGTGATGACCCATATGGCATCATTTCCGCGTTGTGATCGAGGTAGTCCGACGATAAAATCCATTCCAATTTCGTCCCATTTCCACTCAGGTATTCTGTTTGGCTGTAGCAGCCCTGCGGGTTTTTGATGCTCAGCTTTAATGCGCTGACATGAATCGCAACAAGCAATGAATGCGGCTATATCCCTTTTCATACCATGCCACCAAAATCTTTCCTGAATGTCCTTGTACATTTTGGTTCCTCCAGGGTGGATTGAATATGGGGCAGTGTGGCTTTCGGTTAGGATTTGCCGTTTGAGGTCCTCAATGTTTGGTACGCAAAGTATGTCCCCGTACCATAATACTCCCTCATTGTCTGTGACGAACTCTGAAGCCTTGCCAAGGCTCATTTTTCTCTTTATACCTTCGATGCTAGGATGTCCATGCTGAGCCTTCTTAATTTGTTCCATTAGGGTGGGCTGTATCTCCAGATTTGATATGTTGCCCTCAGAGACTAACACCATGTTGAGTCTAGCGAACTCCTGCTGAAGCTCAGGCCTCAAGTTCTGTGGACTGTCGTTGCCCGAGCTGGGGTTTCGACTAAGAGCATCTGCCACTACATTTGCTTTCCCTGGATGGTAGTGAATGCCGACATCATAGTCCTTGACCAATTCCAACCAGCGCCATTGTCGTAAATTGAGCTCTGGCTGTGTGAAAATATATTTAAGGCTCTTATGGTCCGTATATATTTCACAACGATTTCCCAGTAGAAAGTGCCTCCACTCTTTGAGTGCATGGATGACTGCTGCTAGCTCCAAGTCATGAGTACGATAATTTTCCTCATGCTTCCGTAGTTGCCTGGAAGCATACGCGACAACTTTGCCGTCCTGCATCAATACGCACCCGAGGCCCTTCCGGGATGCGTCACAATACACTTCAAAACTCTTGTGTATGTCTGGCACAACCAAAACCGGTGATGTTGTTAGTTTATTGTTGAGTTCTTGGAAGCTTTTCTCGCACGCTTCAGTCCATACAAATTTCTTATCTTTCTTGAGTAACTGTGTCATTGGCTTTGCCACAGTGCAGAACCCTTCAATAAACCTTCGGTAATATCCAGCCATTCCTAGAAAACTCCGTACATCTGTTACGTTGGCTGGTGGTTTCCAGTCAAGTATGGCTTTGACTTTTTCTGGGTCTACGGGCACGCCTTCTTGGGTCAATATATGGCCTAGAAAACCAAGTTGTCTTAGCCAAAATTCACACTTGCTAAATTTGGCGTACAATTGATGTTTCCTTAATCCTCCCAATACAATTCTGAGATGTTCAGCATGTTCTTCTGGTGTCCTTGAGTATACCAGAATATCGTCAATGAACACCACAACAAATTTGTCCATAAATTTCATAAACACTTTGTTCATGAGGTGGACGAAATATGCGGGGGCGTTCGTCAGTCCAAACGGCATTACTGTGAACTCATATAATCCGTATCTGGAGGTGAATGCTGTCTTAGGGATATCTTCTGTCCGTACTTTTAATTGGTGATATCCCGATCTTAAATCAATTTTTGAGAACACCTTGGCTTGTGCGAGCTGGTCAAATAAATCATTTATCCGTGGCATCGGATATTTGTTTTTGATGGTGACCATGTTGAGAGCTCGATAGTCTATACACAATCTCAGTGTCCCATCCTTTTTCTTGGCGAATAATACTGGTGAACCCCAAGGTGAGGAGCTGGCTCGAATAAATCCTTTGTCCAGTAATTCCTTTATTTGCTTCTTCAATTCTACCAACTCGGAGGGTGCCATTCTATAAAGTTTCTTATCAATGGGGGTGGTGCCAGGTGCTAGTTCAATGCTGAACTCTATCTCCCGGTCTGGTGGCATGCCTGGTAGTTCTTCGGGAAATACGTCGGGAAACTCGCACACCACTGGAACTTTTCTCAGTTCTGAAATGTCCACCTTGTTCAACTTTGGTTGCCGTGACCGTGGTCTCTCTTGAGCTATAACTTTTATCGTCTTGCCGTGATGGTGAGTGAGGATTACAGTCCGATTGAAGCAGTCAATAAATCCCTTGTTGGTGGTTAACCAGTCCATTCCTAGGATAACATCCAGTCCTTTATTTTCCAACACGATGAGATTAGCCTGAAACTTTAGTCCTTCAAACTCAATAATCACTCCTTGACAGTAACTCTGAGTGATCTACTTATTCCCGGGGGACTTGATGATCATAGAATTTTCCAAAGAAAGTATCGGAAAACCATGTTGCAAAACAAAACTCTTCGAGATGAACGAGTGAGAAGCTCCAGAATCAGACAGAACCGTGGCAGGTATTGTCTTGACAGGGAACGTACCGAGTACGATGTCTGGGCATTCTGTGCTTCTTCCTTGGTCACATGGTTCAGGTGACCCTTCCTGTGATTGTTGTTGGGATTGAAATTGTTACGCTTGGGGGCTGGATTGTTCCCACCATTGTTCGGCTTGGGGGCTGAGTTCCTCGGCTTTGGGCACTGCTTGGCATAGTGACCTTCCTCTCCACAAGCAGAGCAAGTGACCCCTGGGTGGTACGTGAAGTCCTTGTCCCTTGAATGAAACTGTCTGGTTGGCCTTAGAGCAGTAGTCGTGGATTTTCTCGCTTCACTCCTCTGAACATCAGTCTTGCTCCGGCTGTTGCGAGCAAGAGTCGTCTTGTCCCTTTTTCGCTTACGAATATCCTCCAGATTGCGGCGCTCATTCTCCAACGTAATGGCCTTTTCAACCAGAATTTTGAAATCTGGGAAAGTGTGTACGACCAGTTGGCATTTTAGTGCTGGCGCCAGGCCGTCCAAATTTTTTTCCATCCTTTTATTCTCGGTCATATGCTCATCGTAGGCATAACGAGATAGCTGGGTAAACTGACTGTTGTATTCCGTCACTGTCATGCCTCTCTGCTTGAGGTCATCGAACTCCCTTTTCTTGATTTTTATAATGCTCCTGGGGATGTGCGCCCCACGAAAACCTTCCTTAAACTCTTCCCAGGTGATGTTATGTTCACTGGGATGCATGTGTAGGAAGTTTTCCCACCATGCTGCAGCTGCTCCAGTGAGGTAGTGAGGTGCATAAAGCACCTTCTCATGATCTGAACATTGTGCAATAATCAGCTTTCTTTCGATGCGAAGCCAATCATCGGCCTCAAGCAGCCTATCAGTGTGAGCAAACGTTGGAGGGCGTGTCTTCTGTAGTTCAGACAACTTGGAGTGCGGTTGGTATGGCTCACGGTGATTTCCCATATTGATGACGTGATTCATCATTTCTTGGTGTTGCTGTTGGCTTTGCTCGAAAAGGCGGCATACTTGAGATAAGGCTGCCTCGCTGTCCTGTTGACTAGACTGCCCCTGTGTGAAGTTGTTGCTTGTTTGTGTTCCATAAACTTCTTCTGGTGGATTTGGCATGGAACGAGTCCACGGACGAGACATTTTCCACTCTGGGGTATTATTTTGCAAAATTCATGAGAAGAACTGTGTGGTAGAAGGAAAATTTTGCAAAGGCAAAAGTTTTAAAAGACCTCAAGATTTTTCAAGAAAATATTTGATTGCGCACGGAGAAGGACTGCTCAGCACATATCTTACACGCGATACGTAATTATACGATACAGCACTCAGGATGTGCGTACACATTCCTGACATGTTATTTAGGCTAGCACACTCCTCGGGATCCTACATGATGCGCACACAACTACTACAAACTTATGAACATACAAAACATATCATACATGCAGACACATCGCGCGGCTACTAGGCGCACTCAGTCGGAGATGGTGAAGATGTCCTTCTGCCTGCCGAGGGTAAGACCCAGCGGTGCAGGGGACTCAACCTCCACCTCCTCCCTAATAGGCTCTAGGCGCGCAGCACTACGCTGAGGAGATGGCGCGGGTGCGACAGGCGGTGGTGTGGGTGCGGCAGGCGGTGCAGCTCTGACTGGAGTGGGAGCAATGACCTGGTCGAACTCCTCAGTGGTAGGCAGACGGCGAGCCGTGGCCAAAATGGCAGGTGAATAGGATGCTGAGGACGAGACGAACGTCAGTGGCGGTGCCATGTGGAGAAGCTCCCTCCTGTTGGCAGAACAGCCCCGAACTAAGTCCATGCGGGCAGCCACAAGATCGTCCACGAGGTTGTCGAAAGCTGCCTCCAGAGCTTTGAGATACTCAACAAGCATCTCGATAGCTTCATCTCGCTCTCCCCTATGGCAGGCGAATGCATAGTGACAAGTATATGGCACATGGCATGGGAGGTAGCGGTAGCGACGAGTCTTCATCGTAGGAAGAATATCCCGAAGGCGAGCTATCGCCTCACGGGCGGCCATCTACATGGCATGCCTCTCCGTAGGCATGGCCCTTCCCACAAAACGGAAGTGGCGAGACGCAGAACGTCCTCCCTTGAATTGCACCACGGCCTGGTGCATAGACACGTCGTCGCTGAGCTTGTGCTGGTAAAGTGTGAACTCCGGACGAGTCGCTGGCCCGATCATGAGCTTGGTGATGGAGACGAGGAGTTTGACAAACCCCTCGGGCACATTAGTGAACACCCGAGTCTCGTAGTGGCTGCCAGCCATCTACAAAAGTAGGCAAAAATTCTGAGTAGTCAAATCATATATTTATGATGACCAACAGAAAATAGCTACATTTGCAAAATGCTGAAAAAGCACTAAAAACGCTTGTCGGGTGGTTGGTGCGACATATGCCAAGGGCTGGCTTATCATTGTGGGAGCCAATAAAACGTCGCTGGTGCCTGGAAACGGGATGAGGCGAAGACATGCACGCCGGCGGATCTTACCCAGGTTCGGGGCTCTCCGAGGAGATAACACCCCTAGTCCTGCTCTTCGGGGTCTCCGCATGATCACTAGATCGATGAAAGGTAGCTACAATCGCTCCTAGAGCTGTTGAGATCAAGGGAGAAGAAGAACAAGGCTAGCTCTTGCTTCTCTCTATCTATGGTGTGTGTGTGTGCTATGCTTAGAAGCAAACTATGCTCCGAGGCCAACCCTTTGCATGGGTGCTCCGGGGGGTTTATATAAGCCTACCCCCCGGGGGTACAATGGTAATCCGGCTGGGCTCTGGTCCCAGCCGTCAGTGTCTACGCTCGCCGGCTTCTCCGCCGGCTGTTGGGTCCCGCCGGCTGGTGGGTCCCGCCGGCTACCGGCTACTGGGTCGACAGGCCGGCCCCACCGCCTAGGGTCTTGTCGGCGGCTGCTTACTGTAGCCGCGCCTCTGATGACGAGGGCTTTGTCGAGGTAAGCGTGGCTACAGTGGGCCGCCTCGGGGGCTTTCACTGTAGTCTTACCTCGTCTTGTCTCCTTAATGGGGCTCCTGCTTCGAGGAAGGGAGTAGCCGGCTTCTGGAGGCCGGCTACGCTCCTGGCCGACTGGGAAAGGCCGGGCCGTCTTCACGCCTCTCTCTGGCTGAAGGGGCCCGCCGCCCGCGGGCCGTACGGGAGTCGGTCGTGGATGACGTCGAGGCCAGCATGGCTACAGTGCCGAGCCGCACGGGAGATGGCTGTCCCGTACGGCCTCCTGTAGCCATGCCCGCCTCGGGCTTTGGGGGTAGTGGGCCGCACTGTGGCCACACCCCGTCGTGTCGCCGTTATGTGGGAACAGCTTCGGTGGTTATGGTCTCGGCCGGCTCCTAGGAGTCGGCGTCCTTCTTGGCCGACTTCTTGGAGTCGGCCACCCCGTAGTCATCCTGGGGAGGAGTTGGTGAGGCTGGGTCGCCTTCCGGGAGTCGGCTTCAGAGGTAGCCGGCCAGGGAAGGCGGCTCAATGCTCGGAGTGCTTGGAGGCCCGAAGGCCTGATAACTTTTTCAGAAGAACCAGGGGCAGTCGATTAGGCTACCCGTGGCCATTTACTCCGACAGTAGTCCCCGAAGCTGATTGGGCTTCGAGGTGGAGTGGGGTTCGCGAAGCTCGATCAGCTTCCTATCGTGACAAGCCGGCAGCTGGGAGCCGGCCTTGGTCAGGCACGCCGCCTGAGTCGAAATCTTCTGGAGTCGGAGGGCGGGAGCCCGCTGGCACGTGCATCGGGCCGCGGGCCGGCCACGGGCCGTCGGCGAACCACGTGGCCGGAAAGCCTGCCATCCCATGCGTGTGACGGGACGTCTCCGCAGGGAGGGGGCCCACCACGTCCGCGCCCCGGCCCAGGCGCGGATCCTTTGTATCCCGAAACCGCCCGCACGTTCCGTGCGGCAGTTTCGGCTCGCATTTATGCGCAATAATCGCGAGACGTGGGGGGAGTGGGCGCAGTTAATCCCACGTCTCCCCCCCACGTCCGGCCTCTTCGGCCTCATGGGGCTATAAGTAGGGGGAGGTGGAGGGCGGCAGGGCCTCGCACGCTCCTCCTACTTCCACCGTCTTCTTCGCTCTTGCCAGTTCTCGCGACAGCGCCCCGCCGCCGCGCTCTTCCACCGCACGCTCCTCCGCCGCCGTGCTAGCTTTCGCCATGCCTCCCACCGTAGAGCGGTTTGGCGGGGATTGGGACGGCTCCAACGTCCATGATGACCACGTCGACTTCCTCCGCGACACGCGGCGGCTGCCCAGCGCGGACAAAGTGGAGGTCCGCCTCGCGCCGGAGAAGGAAATCTCGCCGAGGCCGCAGGAGGGCGAGCGGGTGGTCTTCCGCTCGCACTTCTTGCGCGGCTTCGGCCTGCCAGTGAGCGCCTTCTTCCGCTCCTGGCTCGACTTCTATCAGCTCCAGCCGCACCATCTCACCCCAACGCGGTGGTGCTGCTGTCCGCCTTCGTCACCCTGTGCGAGGGCTATCTCGGCGTCCTCCCCACCCTTGAGCTCTGGGGGGAGTTCTTCCAGTCGAAGCTGGGCACGCGCAGTAAGGGCGTGCCGGCTCATACTGGCGCCTTCATCGCGTCGCGGAGATCGTCTGCCGACAACCCCTTCCCCGTCATCACGCTGATCCAATCGTTGAAGCAGTGGCAGAAGTCGTACTTCTATGTGCGGAACATCGCTCCACGGGGCGACTACATCAACCTGCCGGCTTACGTAGCCGGCCCACCGGCGGGCAGGCTGCCCCAGTGGTCCTTCCGGGCTTTGACGCTGTCGCCGGCGGGAAACGCCGCCATCGCCCGACTGCGGGTGATGGTCCAGTCGGAGGGCTTGACGGGGCCCGACCTTCTGGCCGCGTTCGTCACGCGCCGGGTCCTTCCGCTCAAGAGCCGGCCTCATCTGATCTGTCAGATGAGCGGCCAGCTCGATCCGAGCCGAATGTGCACCAAGGAGATGCCGCGCCATGAGGTCGCCTACATGGTGAACTACCTTGCGAACTGCGAACTCACCGAAGTGTGGCAGTTCCGCAAGGTATGCTCTCCCTGTGTCTTTTTCTCTCTCTTCGTTGCCGAGTTCCTCTGGGCCGACTCTAACTTAGTCGGCTTGTTCTTTGACAGAGTCCTCTTCTTCGGCCGGCCGGCGGGTCAGACACGGAGCGCCGCTTCGTCCCCGACCGGACCGAACACGACCTAGAGGACCCCGACCTGGGGGCGGTCCATATGGACGACGGCGTCGAGCCGGGCGGAGGCCAAGCCGGCGGCGAAGCAGGCGGCTCCGGGTTCACTGCCACCTTTGACGACTGGCCGGACGAAGATGAAACCGAAGCCGTCCCACGCCGCCAGCCGGCATCTGGACGCGGCGCGGGCTCCTCCGCCGCGCAGCCTGCTTGGGGTGGAGGTCAGAAGCGTCCCGCCGCCCAGGGCTTGTTCGGCAGCCGAACGAAGAAGCCCAGAGGCGGGGCGGCAGCCACCAGGCGGGAGGAGGCGGCCGCGAAGGCGGCTCGTTTCCGCAAGGTGGTGAAGCAACCGCAGACCGTGTCGGCGTAAGTCCGAATCTTTTCTTTGTGTACTCTCTTTCTTTCTTTTCTTTGGTGGTTCTTGAAACCTTTGTCTTTTTCTTCGACGATCAGAGCTCCGCTGTCACTTGAGCGGGCGGCTGCCGGCTCCGTCGTCGAGTCGCCAAGGGGCTCTGGGAGCACTACCTGCCGCGTGGACCCCCGCGCCGACCTCCAGGAGGCGACGGAAAGGAACGCACGGGAGGCGCGGGAGGAGCAGGAGGCACGGGAGGCGGAGGCACGGAAGGTGGCCGCCGCCCAGGCGGCACGGGAGGAGGAGGCGGTGAAGGCACTCGCCGAGGCCGCAGCCATGGCCCAGGCAGAGGCTGAGGCCGCGCCGGCGGCGGGGGAGGTTTTGATGGTCACCCCGCTGCGCGCCATGGCGCCTGGGGACACGGAGCCCTCGCTAGGAGGAGCCAGCGGCGACCAGCCGGGGCTGGGGGGAAGCGGCGACGACGTCCTCATCTTGGAGAAGGCGCCGGAGCCGACCCCGCCAACTGGGGCGGCCCAAGGCGGCCAGCCTGATCCGCCGCCTGCACAGTCGGCGGAGGTCGAGCCGGCCGCGAGGGCTGAGGTGGCGGTCCGGGTTCCGCTAAGCCGGCGTGCGGGGAAGGCCGCGTCGGAGCCGCAGCCGGCCGTAGGCTCCAGCTCGTCGGCCCAAGATGCGGAGGCGGCCAGCGCTACCTCGGGGTGGACACCAGGCGGAGGGACGGCCGTGGTGAATGTGGCTGCGCAAGACGTCCGGACCCGGCTCCAAAGCCAAGCCGCGGCGATGAGGCATTTCACCGACGAGTTCCTCGCAACGCGGGCGGCCATCCGGGTTAGTACTCCCATCTTGTTTTTTCTTGATCTTGATCTCTCTTCTTGATCTTGATTTCTTCCGTGGGGGCGTGTTAGCGCACCCACTGGGTGTAGTCCCCGAGTTCCGAGTCGGCTGCTGAGCAGGCGTCTTGGAACTTCTTGGAGGATTTGCCTTTGCTGTTTTTGTTCTTACTTTGGTCTTCTGTCCATCTTGCAGGACTACCACAACCTCCGAGCGGCCGCCTTCAACTCCCAGGCTCGGGAGCTGACTCAGAAGACCGCCGACCTTACTGAGAGCCGAGGTATGTGACTTGATCTTCATCTCATGTGGGGGCGCGTCAGCGCACCCACTGGGTGTAGTCCCCGAGATTCGGGCCGACTGCTGAGCAGTCGTGTCGGATCTTCCTTGACGATTTCTTACTGTTCTTCTTCTTCTGCCGTCTCTGCAGCGGCCAACGCTAGTCTGAGGGCACAGCTGGGGGAGTCCCAGACAGCTCTTCGTGCCAAGGGTGCCGAGCTCGCCGCCTTGGTGCAGGAGCGCCACCGCCTGGTCAAGAAGCTGGCCGACCAGGAGGAAGGCCACAAGGCGGCGCTGAAGGTTGCGCAGGATCGCGAAGCCGCTCTCCAGGCCGAGTTCGAGACGGAGGCGGCTGGCTGGGCTGAGGCCAGGCAGACTCTGGTGTCTGGCTACGGCCAGATCGAAGATCTGGTTGACGGTAAGCCGCCTACCTCTCCGTCCTTTCTTGCCGTCTGCCACTTTGGCTTGCTTTCTGATTTTGGTGCTCTTCTCTTCCTTTCTTCTTCTTCGCGCAGAGTATTTCCCTGGCTATTCTACTGCCGCCAACCAGACCATCGAGGCCCTTCGCCAAGCGCGGAGGCAAGCCGGCTTTGAAATCTCGCCAACCGCCGGCCGCTCGCTGGAGGAACAGCTCCTGGCGATTCAGGCTCGCATCCAGGTGGCTCACCGGCTGCTCCGCCGGCTTCAGCGTGCCGGGGCGCAGGTCTTGGCCGCCCTCTGGCCCGGCCAAGCGGTCCCTCGCACCCCCAGTCGGACCGCCGACTGGCTGGAGGTGGCAGTCGGCCGCTTCGAGGCTTGGAAGGCCTTGGCGGCTCGCTCCGGCGCCAGGCGGGCGCTGGACTTCGTCAAGGCCTGGTATCCCGGCCTGAGCCTGGACCAGCTGGCTACCTGGCGGCAGCAAGCCGACACGGAGCTGGATCCGGCGCGGCCGGACATCATTCGGCGGGCTTCGGCGATCGCCGACTACACCGACACCAGCGCCTTCGCCCCCGAGGTGGACGACAATGGAGTCGCCCAGCCGGAAGAGTGGTTCGGGCTGGACCTGGCGTACGGCGAAGACTCGGCGGAGGAGATCGACTCCAGCGACGAGGGTGAAGAAGAGGAGGAGGAAGGTGAAGACGCCGAGCCGGCTGGTGGAGCAGCCGGCCAGCCCCAGCCTGACCGCACCTCCAGCACCACGTCGCGCGCCTCCACGCCTCCTGCCACAGGTGGTGGTCAAGCCGGGGCCCGCTAGTCGGCCACTCCTTCAGCCGGCGAGGCTGCCTTCACCGACCAGCTCGGCCTCCATGTCGCGCCTTAGTCTGCCGTTTTTTGCTTTTCCTGTCTTGTTACTCTTTAGAACAATGTTTGGTTAAATTCGCACAATTCCACCCACTGGGTGTATTCGAACTTATGTCTGTTGCCGGCCTGTTGGCGGCTTTATGTATATATAACTTATGCATTTGGTCTTTCCTTGTACTTTTGCTTTTTGTCCTTCTGTTTTTTTCCTTTGCCGCCCTCCCTTGGTTGCCGCCTCCCCAGTCAAACAGTTGCTCTGCAATCTGTAGCCGGGGGAGTGCCTGGCCGATTGGGGAGGGGGAAGTACTTTAGCTCTGCTGGACTAAAGCTAGGTTTTTTAGGAAGCCGGCCAGTCGGCTGCTCTGGTAGCCGGCAGGCATGTTTGGAGGCCGTCTCTTTGCTATATAGGTTCGTTGTTCCTTAGCCGTTTTTCGTGTGGGCGTCCTTTCTGTCTTTCCTCTTGCTAGGCGGACAGTCAGTTCTTTGAGCTGCGACTTTCAACAAGAGAGGACTCGGGAGCCGGCGCACTACTTTTCTAACTTTAGGAAAAACTTTCGATATAGCTCAAGGCGGCCAGTCCCCGGGCCGACTAGTCGAACCCGGTGCCGGACAAAAATTCAAAATGTAATAATTCATTCATGGATATGACACTCGTCGTTCATAGATAAATAAAAGGCAGTCCCCGAGTACTGTTCGGGGGGCCTGTTGGTTTGTACTTAATACAAATAGGGGGCGTGATACATACTGCTTTTCAGCTGTAAAATCGTCTTAGGAGGTTTGCGTTCCATGGTCGCTCCGACTCCTTGCCGGAGTCGTCTCTCTTGCGTGCTCTTGGTTTTTGCGCGTCGATCAAGTAGTAGGAGTCGTTGCCGAGTGCCTTGTTGACGACGAAGGGGCCTTCCCAAGGGGCCGAGAGCTTGTGCTGGCCGGCTGTTCGCTGGATCAGCCGGAGCACAAGGTCGCCCTCTTGGAAGGATCTTGGCTTGACCTTGCGGTTGTAGTAGCGGCGCAGCCCTTGCTGGTAGATGGCGGACCGGCTGAGGGCTAACAGCCGGCCTTCTTCCAGTAGGTCGACGCCGTCTTCTCTTGCTTCTTTGGCTTCCTCCTCCGTGTACATGGTGATCCGAGGCGAGTCGAACTCGATGTCTGTTGGGATGACAGCCTCGGCACCGTACACGAGGAAGAATGGAGTGAAGCCGGTCGACTTGTTGGGTGTAGTGCGCAGACTCCAGAGGACAGCCGGCAGCTCTTCGAGCCAGCAGCCGGCCGATCGCTCCAGTGGTACAACCAGTCGGGGCTTGATGCCGGAGAGGATGAGTCCATTTGCTCGCTCGACCTGGCCGTTTGACTACGGGTGGGCAACGGACGCTAAGTCCAGTCGGATGCCCTGCGTCGCGCAGAAACGTGCCAGTGCTCCTTTGGCGAAGTTCTTGCTGTTGTCGGTGATGATGCTGTGCGGCACGCCGTACCGAGTAGTGATGTCGGTGATGAATGTTACGGCAGTCGGCCCATTGAGCTTCTTGATTGGCTTTGCTTCAATCCACTTTGTGAACTTGTCCACATCAACAAGTAGATGTGTCAGGCCGCCGCGGGCTGTCTTGAGAGGGCCCACCATGTCCAGTCCCCAGACGGCAAAAGGCCAAGTAAGGGGAATGGTCTTGAGGGCAGAAGCCGGCAGGTGTTGCTTGGAACTAAAAACTTGACATCCTCTGCAGCTCTTGACTATTTCTTTAGCATCCTCCAAGGCAGTCGGCCAGAAGAAACCGTGGCGGAAAGCCTTGGCCACGAGGGATCTCGAGGCTGCGTGATGGCCGCATTCGCCTTGGTGGATGTCTTTGAGGATTGCCACTCCTTTTTCTGGCTCGACACAATGCTGGAAGACTCCAGTGACGCTGCGCTTCACAAGCTCTCTGTTGATTATTGTGTATGCTGCGGCTCGTCGTTGCACTAGTCTTGCTGAGATCTCGTCAGCCGGCAGCTCTCTGCTGACTAGGAACTTGAGGATGGGCTGGGCCCATGAGGGAGCTGTGACTTCTTCTTCTATTAATGTGGCCACCATGACTCGGGTGGGTGGGTTGGGTGTTGCATTGGAGTCGGCCACCGCTTCTTGTGTCGTTGCAGTCCCCAGGCCGACTGCTGCAGTCCCCGAGCCGGGTTCTGAAGTCCCCGGGCCGGGTGCAACTACGGCAGTCCCCGGGCCAGTCGTCGAAGTCCCCGTGCCGCCTGCGGGATTTCTCCAGTCGGATCCGGCTGTTTCTGGCGCAGGCGGTACGAAGATGGAATCCGACTCTGGAGACGGCTTGATGGACGGCTTGAGGAGGCGCTGGAGGGAGACGCCAGTCGGTATGGCTTGTCGGGTGGAGCCGATCCGTGCTAGGGCATCTTCTTGGTCGTTGTCGGCCCTTGGCACGTGAAGGAACTCGCACCCTTCGAAGTATCCGCTTATCTGCTGGACGAGGAAACGATAGCTCGCCATGTTCGCATCCTTGGCGTCCCAGTCGCCAGACGACTGCTGGACCACCAGGTCGGAGTCGCCGTAGCACAGGATCCGGCGTATGCCGAGTTCATTGGCTAGCCGGAGCCCGTGTACGAGCGCCTCGTACTCGGCCACGTTGTTGGAGGCGGCGAAGTGGAGCTGCAGCGTGTACTTGAGCTTGTCGCCTTTGGGAGAGGTGAGGACGATGCCGGCTCCCAAGCCGGTGCGCATCTTGGACCCGTCAAAGTGCATCCGCCAATGGGTAGAGTCGGGAGCCGGCGGTAAGTACTGGGTCTCGGCCCAGTCGACGAGGAAGTCGGCCAATGCTTGCGACTTGATGGCGGTGCGGGGTTGATAGAAGATCGTGTAGGGCGCCAAGGCAATGGCCCATTTGGCCACCCGGCCGGATGCATCCCGACTGCCTATGATCTCGGCGAGCGGGGCAGTGCACACGACCGTGATGGGGTGCTCTTGGAAGTATGGCTTCATTTTCTTGGCAGCGAAGTACACTCCATAGCACATCTTCTGGTAGTGCGGGTAGTTTTGCTTTGAGCTGGATAGTACTTCGCTGAGATAGTAGACCGGCCTCTGGACCAGCTGGGCTCGGCCTTCCTCCGGGCGCTGGACCACAACAACAGTGCTGACGACTCGGCTAGTCGCGGCGATGTAGAGGAGCATGGGCTCCTTCTCAGTCGGCGCTGCCAGGACAGGCGGAGTGGTCAACATTTTCTTCAACTCATGGAAGGCTTGGTCGGCTTGATCATTCCACTCGAAGTGAGTGAACTTCTTCATGAGTCGGTACAGGGGGAGAGCCTTTTCTCCTAGTCGGCTGATAAAATGATTCAGGGAGGCTAAGCAGCAAGTGAACTTCTGCACATCTCGCAGCTTGGTGGGAATCTCCATCCTCTCGATGGCCTTGATCTTGACGGGGTTGCACTCAATGCCGCGTTCGGAGACCAGGAAGCCTAGCAGCTGGCCGGCTGGCACTCCGAACACGCACTTCTCGGGATTGAGCTTGATCTGGAATCGGCGCAAGTTGGCAAATGTTTTTCAGGTCTTCCAGCAAGGTACCGCGCTTCTCTGTCTTCACCACAATGTCGTCTACATAGACGTGGGCATTTCTGCCGAGTTGTTTCAAGAGACATTTCTGCATGCAACGCTGAAAAGTGGCACCGGCATTTCTCAGGCCGAATGTCATTGTCAGGTAGCAGAAAGCTCCAAAGGGTGTGATGAAGGCAGTCTTTAGGCGGTCAGCCGGGTCCAACTTGATCTGATGATACCCTGAGTAGGCATCCAAAAAACTTAACAGCTCGCATCCGGCTGTGGAGTCTATCACTTGGTCAATCCGTGGCAGAGCAAACGGATCCTTTGGGCAGGCCTTATTCAGACTAGTGTAGTCTATACACATACGCCACTTGTTATTCTTCTTCAGAACCAGAACTGGGTTGGCAAGCCTCTCTGGAAAGAACACTTCCATGATAAAGCCGGCGGCAAGGAGCCGGGCTATCTCTTCTCCTACGATTCTTCGCTTCTCTTCTGACAGTCGGCGGAGGGGCTGCTTGACCGGCTTCGCATCATCTCGGACATGTAACTTGTGCTCGGCGAAATCCTTCGGGACACCCGGCATGTCCTTTGGGGACCATGCAAAGATGTCTCGATTCTCACGGAGGAAGTCGACGAGCTCGCCTTCCTATTTACTATCCAAGTTCGCCCCAATCACAGCGAACCTCTCCGGGTTCTCCGGGTCCAGAGGTATCTTCTTCGTCTCTTTTGCAGGCTGGAAGGAGCCCTGCGCATCACAATCCTTGGGGTTGGGGGACAAGGCCGGCTGCTTGCCGGCCATGGCCACAACCCGTTCCAACATCTTCTTCTCTTCTGCCACCACGAGGGACTCGGCCAGCCAGCTACTGGCCATGGCGCACTCGATGGACTTCTTGTAGTTGCCGGCTACCGTGATGATCCCCTTCGAGCTCGGCATCTTCATCTTCAGGTAGGCGTAGTGGGGCACAGCCATGAACTTGGCCAAAGCAGGTCGGCCAAGCAATGCATGATAGGGGCTCTCCAAATCCACCACCTCGAACCATATTGCTTCCCGGCGAAAATGATCTTTGTCTCCGAAGAGAACATCCATTTTGATCTTGCCGATTGGAGAGCAAGACAGGCCGGGTACGATACCATGGAAGACGGTGCGGCTCGGCATGAGCTGCTTCGCTTTGATGTTCAGCTTCTCCATGGTATCGCGGTACAGTATGTTGATACTGCTTCCGCCGTCTATCAGGACGCGGGAAAATCTGGCAGCTCGCCTCTCCGTCGCGAGGGTGACGTCCAAGACCATTGCATAAGAGCCGGGCGAAGGCATCACCTCTGGGTGGTCGGCCTGGCTCCAGCCGATTGGCTTTTCTGACCAATGCATGAACTCGGGAGTGCTAGTGGCGACTGCATTCACTTCTTGGTGCTGCTGGCGTCGGCTGCGCTTGTCGTCAGCTTGACTTGTGAAGACGACGTAGGCGGCGTGCTCTTCGGGGAATTCGTCTTGGATGGCGCCAACTGCTGGCCGAGCCGCCGGCTACTGGGGAGCTGGAGGCGGCGGGCCGGGAGGCGGAGGCGGCTGCATTCCCTCACCCTTGGTGATGCGGGTGAGCCAGTGGCATTTCCGGGTTGTGTGGTTGGACGGCTTCGCGCCGCTGTGGAACTTGTAGGGGGCATCGAGTGCTTGTTCGTAGGAGAAAGACGGCTGCCAAGCCGGCCTTCCACCCTTCTTCTTGGGAGCGGGCCGTTCTTCAGGCTGCTCGTCTTCAACTGTGGCCACCTGCCGACTGGAGGAAGTCGGCATGGGGCCTTTGCGCTTGCGGTCGTTCTGGTAGGGGCGCCGATTAGGGTCGCCAGTCGGTGTTTTGGGAGCCGGAGCAAGTACTTTCCCCGAGGCGTCCACTTGGAGCTCGGTCTTCATTGAGGAGTCGGCGGTGGCGTATTTGTCGGCGATGACCAGCAATTCATCGAGGGTAGCCGGTTCGTCGCAGAGGAGTCGGTGCTTGAGGAGTGTGCCCTCTCGGCACCCGGCGGTGAAGTACTCGATGGCCTGGACCTCGTGCACTCCCTCGCAGGAGTTGCGGAGCTCGGCCCATCGCGTGAGGTAGTCGCGGGTCGACTCGTTGGGCCCTTGGACGCAGAGGGAGAGCTGGCGAGGCTTGGGAGGCCGCTTGTAGGTGCTGGTGAAGTTGCGGACGAAGACTTCGGTGAAGTCTAGCCAACTGTTGATGCTGTAGGGCTTGAGGCTGTTGAGCCATGTGCGCGCCGTGCCTTGCAGCATGAGGGGGGCGTACTTCACGGCGACGCACCGTTTGCCGTTGGCTATGCTGACGGCCGTGGAGTAGTCGATGAGCCAGTCATCCGGCTTCACTGAGCCGTTGTATTTGGGCGTGTCTCTGGGGAGTGAGAACCCTTTGGGGAAGGGCTCATTGCGGATGCGGGGGCCAAAGCATGGCGGGCCGACATCGTCTTCTTCTTCTAACGCCAAGGATCGAGCAAGGCGGTCGATCCTGTGGCGGGCGTCGTTCTCGCCGACTCCTTCTCGGCGGCCGAGTCAGTCGCCAATAGTCGGGTGTGTGATAGGCGGCGGAGTGAGGCGTCTTTCCCTTCGAGGCGGGGGAGGAGGCAGATTTCCTTGGTGCTCTACTGCTCGAGGGCGGCCCTCCGCGTCGCGCTCGATGGTGATGCGAGTCCGGCTATGGCTGGCAGCCGGCTCCTTGTCTTTCTTTTCGCGTGCGCCACTCGCAGTCGGCGAGCGGGACGTCGCGGCGTGCTCCCGGCGCGGGGGATGATTATCAGCACGGGCGCCGGCTTCGTGCCGTTCAGCAGCCGCGTCGAGCAGCTGTTGGATCCGTCTCGTCATGTAGGGGAGCTCGTCGGCTCCCAGCCCATTGAGCTCTTCTGCAGCCGCCTGAGCGGCTCGCAGATTCTCGAGCGGGGTGGCGTAGACGGGGCAATCTGCGCCCAGCATGCTGGCGACAGCTGCACCGCGCTTCTGGACGCAGCCGGCTCGGCTCGGGCCGCTAGGCGGCGGCGTGCCGAAGGCGGCGCGGTCGACTTCGCGCTGGTGGGCCTCGGGGAGGCGTCTCATCGAGGCTATCTTCTGGCCCTCCGCGATGAGGGCAAGGCGGCGTGCCTCCAGGGTCTCGGCGTCGGCGTCGGCCGGGATGGGGACGGAGAGGTCGTGCATCGCCGCTTGCTGAGCGTCGCGGGCATTCTCGCCCGAGTTGGAGACGTGGCTGATAACCAGCACTTCGGTGACAGCGCTGCTGCCACTGTCAGCTCGAGGGAGGGGGTCGTCGAAGACCACCACGTCGGAGGGGTAGGCGTCAAGCGACGCGGTGTCGGAGTCGATGAGCATCGGGTCGGTGGAGCCGACCGACTCCATGTCCGCAGCAGGCTCGCTGGAGACGTGAAGTTGGTCGAGGAGGCTGACGAGGCGGCTCTCGGGGTAGTCGGTGCCTGCGTCGGACGCAGGCTCGTCAGAGATGCGAGTCTCGCCGAGCAGATCAGCGAGGCGGCTCGCTGCGCAGGTGTCGTCGACGCCTTGCAGCGCGTCGAGGCAAACGCCATCGGGCGCAGCAGGCTGGCTGCGCTCGCGGGGGAGGAAGAGGGTTCCCGTCCAGAACAGGTCTCCGGACAACGGTGCACCTGGCCCCACGGTGGGCGCCAAATGTCAGGTGGTTGGTGCGACATATGCCAAGGGATGGCTTATCATTGTGGGAGCCAATAAAACGTCGCCGGTGCCTGGAAACGGGATGAGGCGAAGACATGCACGCCGGCGGATCTTACCCAGGTTCGGGGCTCTCCGAGGAGATAACACCCCTAGTCCTGCTCTGCGGGGTCTCCGCATGATCACTAGATCGATGAAAGGTAGCTACAATCGCTCCTAGAGCTGTTGAGGTCAAGGGAGAAGAAGAACAAGGCTAGCTCTTGCTTCTCTCTATCTTTGGTGTGTGTGTGTGCTATGCTTAGAAGCAAACTATGCTCCGAGGCCAACCCTTTGCATGGGTGCTCCGGGGGGTTTATATAGGCCTACCCCCCGGGGGTACAATGGTAATCTGGCTGGGCTCTGGTCCCAGCCGTCAGTGTCTACGCTCGCCGGCTTCTCCGCCGGCTGTTGGGTCCCGCCGGCTGCCGGCTACTGGGTCGACCGGCAGGCCCCACCGCCTAGGGTCTTGTCGGCGGCTGCTTACTGTAGCCGCGCCTCTAATGACGAGGGCTTTGTCGAGGTAAGCGTGGCTACAGTGGGCCGCCTCGGGGGCTTTCACTGTAGCCTTACCTCATCTTGTCTCCTTAATGGGGCTCCTGCTTCGAGGAAGGGAGTAGCCGGCTTCTGGAGGCCGGCTACGCTCCTGGCCGACTGGGAAAGGCCGGGCCGTCTTCACGCCTCTCTCTGGCTGATGGGGCCTGCCGCCCGTGGGCCGTACGGGAGTCGGTCGTGGATGACGTCGAGGCCAGCATGGCTACAGTGCCGAGCCGCACGGGAGACGGCTGTCCCGTATGGCCTCCTGTAGCCATGCCCGCCTCGGGCTTTGGGGGTAGTGGGCCGCACTGTGGCCAGACCCCGTCGTGTCGCCGTTATGTGGGAACAGCTTCGGTGGTTATGGTCTCGGCCGGCTCCTAGGAGTCGGCGTCCTTCTTGGCTGGCTTCTTGGAGTCGGCCACCCCGTAGTCGTCCTGGGGAGGAGTTGGTGAGGCTGGGTCGCCTTCCGGGAGTCGGCTTCAGAGGTAGCCGGCCAGGGAAGGCGGCCCAATGCTCGGAGTGCTTGGAGGCCCGAAGGCCTGATAATTTTTTCAGAAGAACCATGGGTAGTCGGTTAGGCTACCCGTGGCCATTTACTCCGACAACGCTAATAACCGATTAGCGATCGCACCTAGTGGCTTCCTACAGTCAGCCTAGCTCTGATACCAAGCTTGTCACGACCGGTTTTCCAATAAAAAATTTATTGAGAAACCGATCCCTTTTACGGACCAGTAGAGAAGAATCCTTCTCACTGGTAGACAATTTCTTGATCACAGAAGAAAAACCAGGAGTACTAAATATAATACAAGGTTGAGCGGAGACTGCTCAACAATTTATTACAAGCACGCCGATAATACATAAAGGCGGATAGGGTGGCATAACTACTGACTCACAATAAAAGCGGTGGTGGATATGTCACAGTGAAGTGGGTGACATGACTCCTGAATCTAACAGCTCATCGAGCGTCAGAGTGAGGCTCGAGGATTCTTATTGTGGGTGGCGGAAGCGTATATAATACAAGTGACCAATATCCAGGATCGCACGGGACTGACTGGGACTCCTCTAGGCGTCGGACTCACTATCAAACTCTTCATCCATGAGATCGCCTTCGTCAACATCTGGCCAAATCAACAAGCCAGGTGAGTACTATGGAAGTACTCGCAAGACAGTTTGGACATAAGATATAACAAATGTAAACATGATGCATATGAACCGATTAATAAAGCGCACTCAGACAATGAGATAGCAATGCATGGGAAATAAAAGGGAAGTCGGGCGGTAGTCCTCCCGAAATCCCAATGTAATACTGAAGGCCAATCGAGTGTCTGAATGACTCCTCGAAAGGATACAAATGAAATAACAATGTCGCAGTCGGGCGTCAAGGCGACACCACATAAAGGGCTTATAATGGAATATAAATGACAGTGCGTGCCACAGTCGGACGTCTGAGCGACATCACGTAAAGGGCTTATATCAAAAGTAAATAACGAGCGTGCCACAGTCGGACGTCTGAGCGACGTCACATAAAGGGCTTATATCAAAAGTAAATAACGAGCGTGCCACAGTCGGACGTCTGAGCGACATCACATAAAGGGCTTATATCAAAAGTAAATGACAAGAGTGCCACAGTCAGACGTCTGGGCGACATCACATAAAGGGCTTATATCAAAAGTAAATGACAAGAGTGCCACAGTCGGACGTCTGATCGACATCACATAAAGGGCTTATATTTCATAACTTGATATTTCAGTAGCTCATGAATTTAAATCATTTCAAGGGAATATTCAGGTACGAGATAAATAAAAGGTTAGTCCATCCACAGGAATAACGTTCAACCGGGTTTACCACTCAAGCCTGTTCACCGGGGATTTCCACGAAAACTGACACAGGGACTGACATGGATATGGGTATGCTGGCCACGGTCTTTGACCATGGACACGATGACTCGGAAGGATTTGACTCTGCAGAGCTTGTACTATTTAACCACAGCCAACGGATTTCAGTAGTCACAGGGGACTAGTTCCGTTTATGGTGTTTTAGGAGAAACACATCTAACCAGTACACACCCATTCAACATTCCGCTGCCAGGAATCACCCCAAGCAACGTTCAAGAAAAACCTTGAGACGGGGAGGCTACAACCTCGCGTAGCATGGGATCAAATTTATACCGCGCGCTCTAAGGGGTGCCCCCCTCTTGGTCCCAACCGGAAACACCCAAGACCCCTGACCGGATGACTGGCTTTAATCCAGGGCCATGGAACCCTCATCCCGGCCCCTCTATTTGGTGTGTACAAGGAAAGAGGTTAGCAACTTACTAAACCGTATTCTTTGCAGAAAACATGTGGCAGCACGAAAGGGGAAGAACGGTAACGTGGCTCAGTCCACGTTAACGTCGGAGTTTATCGGATGACGTAAGACTGGCATGCTACAACAATACCATCTTACTACCTTTCATGTCACCACATGATCAGGTCATCTCTTATCAAAGATCACAGTAACTTCGAAGCATACGGTTAGTTGCCTTGCATGCAACGTAATACTCACCGATGCTCATATGCCATGCACAAACCATTCAAGCAAGCATGCAAAACACCTATCATATCAAAGGTTCAAACATGGTTGCCTGGTTCGGAGAAGTCGGAGTCTAGCTCGGCGAAGTTCGCGGCTCCGTCACCTCCTCCGGAACCTACGGTATAACGAAACCGTATACTAATGTGAAAATCGTTACGTGCATAAAAATTGTTCCAAAAAATTTCCAAATAAATACTATAAAAAACTAGACAAAAATATAAGACTGACAGAAAAAGAATCAATCAAAAAGCATCTTTTATTAAAAAGATATAAGGGTTTTAGTCCAAGGACTGATGTGTGATGAAACAGAAAAGATCCAGGGACTTGTTTGAGAAAGCAGAAAACGGTTCGGTATGAAATACGCCAGCCCAGAGAGAAAACACGTTTTGCCCGAAGGCGCTTTCAGAAAACGGTTTGAAGGGGAAAAGAAGAGAGGCTGACGGGGGGGTCCCACCCGTCAGGTTCAAAACTTCCAACGGAGCTCGCTGGCGCCCGAAGGCTGCGGTGGTCGCCGGCGTTGAACCACGGCGAGGCAGAGTGATCGGAGGGTACCTACAGGTTTAGGGTGTTCTTCCGCGTCGGTGGGTGGTGGACTTGGCCGTCGGAGAGCACCACGTCGACGGCGACACTATCTCCGGTGGACGGTGGTTCGGGCGATGGTGGAATGCTCCGGTGGGTGCTGCAAGCTTCAAATTGATCCGCGGGTCAGAGATGTGGATGTACTAGGAGGCTACTAGCAAGAGCTGAGGGGTAGGGGTGCACGCACGGGAGTGAATCGCGCTGGATCCCGAAGCAGGTCGAGGCGGCCGGAGTTGGGGAAGAAGACTCCCTCGGGGCTCTTCCAGTGGCTTGGCATGGTACTGGTGGTGTGTAGAGGTGGTGCGGGTTCGAGTTCGAGCTCGGGACCTCCTTTTATAGGCGATCCGAGGGGGTGGCCGTGAACGGGATAACGCCGGCGAGAAATTACGGCGAGGCAGAGGTTGGGCAGGGGGTTTAGGAGGCTAGGCATCATCGGGGAGGATCACTGGCGCCGTTCCTCCGCTAAACCTCAGTCGGGCTTGGTGTAATACGCTGGTCCTCGACGGAACGGCCGTACGGGCACGGTGGCGGCAGGGAGCGCGCTCCGCACCTACCAGTTCACGACGACGGACCTGCAGCGTGCACAGGTGAGTGGATGGCCACGCGGTGGCCTCTGGTGGCTTGGGCGGCGCTGGACGGCGCCGTCCAACGCTGCGCCTCTCTGGCAGCCGCAAAGGGCGCTGCTGCCATCGCTCACGGGCTGGCGCACCTCCACCAGTTCGTCGCCGACGCCCGCAAGCTTCCAGGCGATCGTGCGGCGCAAGGATTAGAAGGAAGCACAGGGCGCAAGGCGCCACCGAGGCTACTGGCGAGATCGAGATAGGTTTCTGAAGAAAACGACATCGGCCACTGAAACTGCATCTCTGAATTTTCTGAACTTGATAGTAACAGTGCCCTTCAGGTGTTCGACAAAATGATTTGGCATGAAGAAAAAATTTCTGGAGCTGGGACTTGGTGAGGTGACCTCTCGATGCATCCAGAGGCTGCCTGAATTATCTCAGATTTTTAGGAGGAGAAAACAAATGAATTTCATCAAATTTGACAAATATGGTCCAAATTTGCAGCAAGCACAATTTGAAATTTTTGAACTGGAGACCAGTGGATCTTCATGGATCTTGGTTGAGGGCTCTAAGGACTAGCGAGGGAAATTGGTTTGGAGGCAAAACTCAAAGGAGAAAAGGTAGTTCCTTTGTAAATCTCCAAGAGCCAAAGTAGAGGACAGAAAAGTTTTTGATTAGAAATAAATGGAAACAAAGTCATGGGGGAGTTCAACTTGCTGGATTTGAAGTATATCTTGACACAAAGATGGGAGATGGCTATTGGGAGGGGATTTCCACTCATGTCATGGCAAGAGGAGATTTTTGAGAGGGAAAAGATCACTCCAAATGTCATAGGGCTATTTTAAAAAGAAAAGACTTTCAAGAGCTTTCCCAAATGAAAAACCTTTGTGTTGAGTCCACATAAGATGGAAAAACCTCCAAGACCAAAGATCAAGTCTTGGGTGAATCCAAACAAAATACTTGTCATAAAAGAAAATTTTTGAGAGGGAGAGTTCTTTAGAAGAAAATTTTTAAATAACCTCCCTCAAATCAAATAAAAGTTTTGATAAAACCAAAATAAAAATTTTGTCACATAAAGTTTCTACGATCTGATCACGGAGGCGAATATTTGAGTTACGAGTTTGGTCTTCATTTGAAACAATGTGGAATAGTTTCCCAACTCACGCCACCTGGAACACCACAGCGTAATGGTGTGTCTGAACATCGTAACCGTACTTTATTTGATATGGTGCAATCTATGATGTCTCTTACCGAGTTACCACTATCATTTTGGGGTTATGTTTTAGAAACGGCTGCA
Organism: Aegilops tauschii subsp. strangulata; assembly: GCF_002575655.3. NCBI lineage: Eukaryota > Viridiplantae > Streptophyta > Magnoliopsida > Poales > Poaceae > Aegilops > Aegilops tauschii. Next base: position 396,613,006 of record NC_053035.3, read on the forward strand.
TTCACGTTAAACAGGGCACCATCTAAATCCGTTGAGACGACTCCATGTAAATTGTGGTTTGGCAAGAAACCTAAGCTATCATTTCTTAAAGTTTGGGGTTGCGATGCTTATGTGAAAAAGCTTCAACCTGATAAGCTCGAACCCAAATCGGAGAAATGCGTCTTCATAGGATACCCAAAGGAAACTGTTGGGTAAACCTTCTATCACAGATCCGAAGGCAAGATATTCGTTGCTAAGAATGGATCCTTTCTAGAGAAGGAGTTTCTCTCGAAAGAAGTGAGTGGGAGGAAAGTAGAACTTGATGAGCTAATTGTACCTTCTCCCGAATTGGAAAGTAGTTCATCACATAAATCAGTTCCAGTGATGCCTACACCAATTAGTGAGGAAGTTAATGATTGATGATCATGAAACTTCAGATCAAGTTACTACCGAACCTCGTAGGTCAACCAGAGTACGTTCCGCGCTAGAGTGGTATGGTAATCCTGTTCTGGAAGTCATGTTACTAGACCATGACGAACCTACGAACTATGAGGAAGTGATGATGAGCCCAGATTCCGCGAAATGGCTTGAGGACATGAAATCTGAGATGGGATCCATGTATGAGAACAAAGTGTGGACTTTGGTTGAATTGCCCGATGATCGGCAAGCCATAGAGAATAAATGGATCTTCAAGAAGAAGACTGACGCTGACGGTAATGTTACTGTCTACAAAGCTCGACTTGTTGCGAAAGGTTTTCGACAAGTTCAAAGGGTTACCTATGATAAGACCTTCTCACCCGTAGGGATGCTTAAGTCTGTCCGAATCATGTTAGCAATTGCCGCATTTTATGATTATGAAATTTGGCAAATGGATGTCAAAACTACATTCCTTAATGGATTTCTTAAAGAAGAGTTGTATATGATGCAACCAGAAGGTTTTGTCGATCCTAAAGGTGCTAACAAAGTGTGCAAGCTCTAGCGATCCATTTATGGACTGGTGCAAGCATCTTAGAGTTGGAAAATACGCTTTGATAGGGTGATCAAAGCATATGGTTTTATACAGACTTTTGGAGAAGCATGTATTTACAAGAAAGTGAGTGGGAGCTTTGTAGCATTTCTAATATTATATGTGGATGACATATTGTTGATTGGAAATAATACAGAATTTCTGGATAGCATAAAAGGATACTTGAATAAGAATTTTTCGATGAAAGACCTCGGTGAAGCTGCATATATATTGGGCATCAAGATCTATAGAGATAGATCAAGACGCTTAATTGGACTTTCACAAAGCACATACCTTGATAAAGTTTTGAAGAAGTTCAAAATGGATCAGTCAAAGAAAGGGTTCTTGCCTATGTTACAAGGTGTGAAGTTGAGTTAGACTCAATGCCCGACCACTTCAGAAGATAGAGAGAAATGAAAGTCATTCCCTATGCCTCAGCCATAGGTTCTATCATGTATGCAATGCTGGGTACCAGACCTGATGTGTGCCTTGCTATAAGTTTAGCAAGGAGGTACCAAAGTAATCCAGGAGTGGATCACTGGACAGTGGTCAAGAACATCCTGAAATACCTAAAAAGGACTAAGGATATGTTTCTCGTTTATGGAGGTGACAAAGATCTTGTCGTAAATGGTTACGTCGATGCAAGCTTTGGCACTGATCCGGATGACTCTAAGTCAAAAACCGGATATGTATTTATATTGAATGGTGGAGCTGTTAGTTGGTGCAGTTCCAAGCAGAGTGTCGTGGCGGGATCTACGTGTGAAGCGGAGTACATAGCTGCTTCAGAAGCAGCAAATGAAGGAGTCTGGATGAAGGACTTCATATCCGATCTAGGTGTAATACCTAGTGCATCGGGTCCAATGAACATCTTTTGTGACAATACTGGAGCAATTGCCTTAGTGAAGGAATCCAGATTTCACAAGAGAACCAAACACATCAAGAGACGCTTCAACTCTACCCACGATCAAGTCATGGAGGGAGACATAGAGATTTGCAAAATACATACGGATCTGAATGTTGCAGACCCGTTGACTAAGCCTATTCCACAAGCAAAACATGATCAGCACCAAGACTCCATGGGTGTTAGAATCATTACTATGTAATCTAGATTATTGACTCTAGTGCAAGTGGGAGACTGAAGGAAATATGCCCTAGAGACAATAATAAAGTTGTTATTTATATTTCCTTATATCATGATAAATGTTTATTATTCATGCTAGAATTGTATTAACTGGAAACTTAGTACATGTGTGAATACATAGACAAAACAGAGTGTCCCTAGTATGCCTCTACTTGACTAGCTCGTTAATAAAAGATGGTTAAGTTTCCTGGCCATAGACATGTGTTGTCATTTGATGAACGGGGTCACATCATTAGAGAATGATGTGATGGACAAGACCCATCAGTTAGCTTAGCATAATGATCGTTAAGTTCTATTGCTATTGCTTTCTTCATGACTTATACATGTTCCTCTGACTATGAGATTATGCAACTCCCGAATACCGGAGAAACACCTTGTGTACTATCAAACGTCACAACGTAACTGGGTGATTATAAAGATGCTCTACAGGTGTCTCTGAAGGTGTTTGTTGGGTTGGAATAGATCAAGATTAGGATTTGTCACTCCGAGTATCGGAGAGGTATCTCTGGGCCCTCCCGGTAATGCACATCACTATAAGCCTTGCAAGCAATGTGACTAATGAGTTAGTTGCAGTATGATGCATTACAGAACGAGTAAATAGACTTGCCGTTAACGAGATTGAACTAGGTATGAGGATACCGACGATCGAATCCCAGGCAAGTAATATACCGATGGCAAAGGGAATAACGTATATTTTTATTGCGGTTTGACCGATAAAGATCTTCATAGAATATGTAGGAACCAATATGAGCATCTAGGTTCCATTGTTGGTTATTGATCGGAGATGTGTCTCGGTCATGTCTACATAGTTCTGCAACCCGTAGGGTCCGCACGCTTAATGTTCGATGAGGATTTGTATTATGAGTTATGTGTTTTTGTGACCAAAGATTGTTCGGAGTCCCGAATGAGATCATGGAACTGACAAGGAGTCTCGAAACGGTCGAGAGGTAAAGATTGATATATTGGACGATAGTATTCAGATACCGGAATGGTTTCGGGATGTTTCAGATATTTTCCGGAGTACCGAGGGGTTACCGGAACCCCCCGGTGGAAGTCATGGACCTCATGGGAAACAGGAGAGAGAGGGGACAACCCACAAGGGGTGGTCGCGCCGCCCCCCATGGGAGTCCAAATTGGACTAGGGGAGGGGGCGGCGCCCCCCTTTCCCTCTCCTACTCCCTCTCCCTTTCCCCCTTTTCCACTCCGGAGAAGGAAAGGGGAATCCTACTAGGACTAGGGGTCCTAGTAGGACTCCCCCCATGGCGCGCCCATCTAGGCCGGCCGCCTCCCCCCTCCTCCTTTATATACGGGGGTAGGGGCGCACCCCAAAGCACAACAGTTGTTCTCTTAGCCGTGTGCAGTGCCCCCCTCCATAGTTTACTCCTCCACATAACGTCGTAGTGCTTAGGTGAAGCCGTGCGCGGATCAAATCACCATCATCGTCACCACGCCGTCGTGCTGACGAAACTCTCCCTCGACCCTCTACTGGATCAAGAGTTCGAGCGACGTCATCGAGCTGAACGTGTGCTAAACTTGGAGGTGCCGTACGTTCGGTACTAGATCGGTTGGGTCGTGAAGACGTTCGACTACATCAACCGTGTTAACCTAACGCTTCCGCTTTCGTTCTACGAGGGTACGTGGACACACTCTCCCCCTCTCGTTGCTATGCATCTCCTAGATAGATCTTGCATGATCGTAGGAATTTTTTGAAATTGCATGCTACGTTCCCCGACACAAAGAACAAATACTTGCAACCCGACGCATATGAAGGGTTGTCAATCCCTACGGGGTAAGGGTGCCAGAAATTGTCGAGCTGACGGGAGGATAATTTGTTGTAGATTGGATAAATAGCTCTCGATAAAACGCAAAATAAAATAAGTAATAAAAAAGTGCAGCAAGGTATTTTTGGGTTTTTGGAATAATATATTTGAAAACAAAAGCGAATAAAAATCGATCTCATAGAAAATATGATAGAGAATAGTCCCGGGGGCCGTAGATTTCACTAGTGGCTTCTCTCAAGAAAATAGCACATGGTGGGTAAGCAAATTACCGTTGGGAAATTGATAGAAGATCGAATAGTTATGACGATATCCAAGGCAATGATCAATATATTGGCATCACGTCCAAGATTAGTACACCGACTCCTGCCTATATGTACTACTATTACTCCACACATCGACCGCTATCCAGCATGCATCTAGTGTATTAAGTTCATGAAGAAACGGAGTAATGCAATAAGAATGATGGATGTAGACGAGATCTATTAATGTAGGAATAGCCGACATCTTGTTATCCTTAATAGCAATGATACATGTGTGTCTTGTTGCCCCTTCTGTCACTGGGAAAGAACACCGCAAGATCGGACCCATCAAAAAGTACCTCTTCCCATGGCAAGAAAAATTGATCTAGTTGGCCTAACTAAACCAAAGATTCATAGAAGAAATACGAGGCTATAAATAACCATGCATATAAGAGATCAAAAGAAGACTCAAATAATATTCATGGATATAGATCTGATCATAAACTCAAAGTTCATCAGATCCCGACAAACACACCGCAAAAAAGAGTTACATCAAATAGATCTCCAAGAGACCATTATATTGAGAATCAAAAGAGAGAGAGGAAGCCATCTAGCTACAGCCTACGGACTTGTAGGACTATGATGAACTACTCACGCATCATCGGAGAGGCACCAATGAGGATGATGAACCCCTCTGTGATCGTGTCTAGATTGGATCTTGTGGTTCTGGAACTTGCGGCGACTGGAATTGTGTTTCGTCGACTCCCCTAGGGTTTCTGGAATATTTGAGAATTTATAGGTCGAAGAGGCGGTGCGGGAGGTCACTGAGAGGGGCACAACCCCCTGGGCACGCCTGAGCCTCCTGGCGCGCCCTGGTGGGTTGTACCCACCTCGGGCCTCCCCTCTGGTACTTCTTTGGCCCACTGGGTGCCTTCTGGTCCAGAAAAAATCTCCAAAAAGTTTCGCTGCGTTTGGACTCCGTTTGGTACTGATATTCTGCGAATTAAAAAACAAGCAAAAAACAACAACTGGCACTGGACACTATGTCAATAGGTTTGTCGCAAAAAAGATATAAAGTTGCTATAAAATGATTTTAAAACATCCGAGAATGATAATATAATAGCATGGAACAAGCAAAAATTATAGATACGTTGGAGACGTATCAGTCATCCACATATACCTTTAGAAAAGCATAAAGGACTTCCTGTTAGGTTTGTGCTACCACCTTTGATAACTTGGTGCTTCATCTGCTTGTAACTACAACTTGTTTATTGTAAATTGGCTGACATCCGGCTTATATTTGTAACTTGTTTGTCCTTTGTAACAGGCAAAAAGAGCTCTCTCAACCTTGAAGTTCCCAAAATCAAGCTGCAAGCTTTATATACGTTCATTGGACAGCTGTATGTTGGAGGTTTTAATGCTATCAAGGCTGTGAACGACAATACAGAGCCGCCCAAGAGGCTTTCTGGTATGTTAAGGAAGTTATCCATTGTTCCAAAGTGGATAAATGAGCATAAGAAATCGGCTTGTCGAAAGGGAGCAATGCGCACCTTGGCTTTAGGAAAAGCGTACCATCCTGAAATAAAGCCGACACTTCTAGCAGGCGGGTTTCCTGAGCTGAAAGTGGACAATACTCCTTTTGGGATAAGTGAGTTCAACAAGGTGACAAAGGAAGATGCGCTACTCTGGGTGTGGATGGTTGGGTATGGCATGGGTCTTCTTGTGTTTTCGCACAGTCTTTACGGTGAGGGTTGGGTCGACGTTCATCTTCGGCGATATTGGAGTCGATCGCTTGACGTTTAAGGAGGGCGATGATGCATGGTGGGGAGAAGTAATGATGATGACGCTAGAGTGTATCTTGACGGGGCACTATTTTTTGAGACATGTGTGGAATATCATGTGTGTGCTGATTGACGATACCCCAGTTTTTCGATGATTAACAGGTCTCTTTTGCTTAATTTGTGGATGAGGCAAATTGAAAGAAAAAATAGAGCGATAGTTCACGACTTTGGCAACATTTGATTCTTCGAACCCATGAACAAAAACTGAAGAAAAGCAAACGCGTTGAACGATTTCTTGAATGTTTAGACGACAACACAATCAGTAGCAACAATTAACTAGTTAAAATTAGGAAACTGCTTATATTCAGTCAGATGTAGACATCCTCATCAGACAGCCACGTCGCGCACGAGCGACAGGCGTCCAGTGGGACAATCTATCGCTTATCCCTTTCCCCCTTTTTATATCTCAAGCCGAAGCACCTCCTCCACTCATTCTCAATCCAAGTCGCTCTCTGGTCTCCTTCTCTCTCTATCTCCTTTCACCTCTCGCCGGAGAAGCGACTCCGTGATACGTCTCCAAGACTCCAACGTATCTATAATTTATGAAGTATTCATCCTATTATTTTATCATTCTTGGATGTTTTACAATAATTTTATAGCAACTTTATATCATTTTTTGGGACTAACCTATTGACCCAGTGCCCAGTGCCAGTTGCTGTTTTTTGCTTGTTTTTTACATCGTAGGAAATCAATACCAAACGGAGTCCAAACACAACGAAACTCCACGATGATTTTTTATGGACCAGGAGACATCCTTTGGGCCAGTGCAGCACCTGGGGGTGCCCGAAGGGGGGCACAACCCACCAGGGCGCTCCAGGCCCCCTGGCGAACCCAGGTGGGTTTTGCCCACCTCGATGGCCTCCCGCACCCCATCTTTGCACCATAAATTCCCAAATATTCCGAAACCCTTCGGGGTTAACCTAGATCAGAAGTTCCGCCACCGCAATGTCTATGTATCTATGAAGACCAATCTAGACCCCGTCCGGCACCCTGCCGAAGGGGATAATCATCTCCGGTGGCCAGCATCATCATCTCGGCGGCCACCACGATGAGGAGGGAGTAGTCCACTGATGTCACTTGAAGCTACGTCGGTATTTCCCCAAAGAGGAAGGGATGATGCAGCACACCGGCGGTAGGTATTTCCCTCAATTATGAAACCAAGGTTATCGAACCAGTAGGAGAACCAAGCAACACAACGTAAACAACCCCTGCACACAAATAACAGCCACTCGCAACCCAACGTGTTAAAGGGGTTGTCAATCCCTTTTGGGGTACGGCGCCTCAAACGGTGCGTGGACGGGAGAAAATTGTGAAAGATTGAAATAATAGATAGCAAATAAAATAAAGTGCAGCAAAGTATTTTTGTATTTTTTTTAGTTTAATAGATCTGAATAAAAACTGCAAATAAAATAGATCACGAAGCAAATATATGAGAAAGAAGACCCAGGGGCCGTAGGTTTCACTAGTGGCTTCTCTCGAGAAAGATAGAAAATGGTGGGTAAACAAATAACTATTGGGAAATTGATAGAACTTCAAATAATTATGACGATATCCAGGAAATGATCATTACATAGGCATCACGTCCAAGATTAGTAGACTGACTCCTGCCTGCATCTACAACTATTACTACACATATCGACCGCTATCCGGCATGCATCTAGTGTATTAAGTTCATGGAAAAACGGAGTAATGAAATAAGAATGATGACATGATGTAGACAAGATCCATTTATCTATGGCGGTAGATATAGATCCCATCTTTTTATCCTTAGTAGCAACGATACATATGTGTCAGGTCCCTTTCTGTCACTGGGATCAAGCACCATAAGATCGAACCCACTACAGGGCACCTCTTTCCATTGCAAGATAAATAGATCAAGTTGGCCAAACAAAACACAAATATCGGAGAAGAAACACGAGGCTATAAGAGATCATGCATATAAGAGATCAAAGAAACTCAAATAACTTTCATGGATATAAAAAGATATAACTGATCATAAACTCGAAGTTCATCAGATCCCAACAAACACACCGCAAAAGAGTTACATCATATGGATCTCCAAGAGACCATTGTATTGAGAATTCAGCAAGAGAGAGGGAAAGCCATCTAGCTACTAACTACGTACCCGAAGGTCTACAAAGAACTACTCACGCATCATCGGAGAGGCACCAATGGAAGTGGTGAACCCCTCTGTGATGGTGTCTAGATTGGATCTGGTGGTACTGGACTCTGCAGCGGCTGTATGAATATTTCATCGACTCCCCTAGGGTTCTAGGATTTTTGGGGTATTTATAGAGCAAAGAGGCGGTCCGGGGGCACCCAAGGTGGGCACAACCCACCAGGGCGCGCCTGGGCCTCCTGGCGCGTGATAATCCCCAAGTGCAGGGAATCATCGTAGCAATTTCCAAAGGTGGAAGTGATAAGTATGGAGTGTCGAACCCACAAGGAGCTAAAGGTAAGATCAATATTCTCTCAAGTCCTATCTGCCACTGATACGACTCCACGTACACCGAATGTTTGCTTCCAACTAGAAACGAGAAATAAAACTATGTTGTGGGTATGAAGAGGATAACTTTGCATGGTATCGGAGAGCTAAAATATAAAAGTAGGTGCTGTTATCATAAAGTTAGAATATATTACTAAATATTATAAATAGCGAGTGTGGAATAATGATGGGTCGGTGTGCGGAATTATCCTAGGCAATTGTTAACAAGACCGGTAATCACTATTGCAATTTCATATGAGGGAGAGGCATAAGCTAACATACTTTCTCTTCTTGGATCATATGCACTTATGATTGGAACTCTAGCAAGCATCCGCAACTACTAAAGATCATTAAGGTAAAACCCAACCATAGCATTAAAGCATCAAGTCCCCTTTATCCCATATGCAACAACCCCCTTACTCGGGTTTATGCTTCTGTCACTCAACCAACCCACTATAAGCGAATCATGAACGTATTGCAACACCCTACAGCGGGAATCCCTCACGCTTGTGCGACACGGAGGGCACAATAGGACAGCACCAAAATAAAACATACAACTCATACCAATCTAGATCATCAATCAACCCAAAGACAAAGGATATCTACTCAAAACATCATAGGATGGCAACACATCATTGGATCATAATATTGTGGCATAAAGCACCATGTTCAAGTAGGGATTACAGCGGGGTGCAGGAGAGTGGACCGCGTAAAATAGATGAGGATGGTGATGTTGATGAAGATGATCACCGCGGCGATGATTCCCCTCCCGACGGCACTCCGGCGCTACCGAGAGAGAGGAGGAGAGGTTCTCCCCCTTGTGCTTCCTCCTCCATGGCCTCCCCCCTAGATGGGGAGAAGTTCTTCCTCTGGTCCTTGGCCTTCATGGCGATGATGGCCCCTCCGGGATCCTCCTCCATGGCCTCCGGTGATGATGGCCCCTTCGGCAGGGTGCCAGAGAGGGCCTAGATTGATTTCTCGTGGCTACAGAGGCTTGCGGCGGCGGAACTTCTGATCTAGGTTAAGTTCTGGAGGTTTCTATATTTATAGGAGAGGTTGGCGTCGAGAACAAATCAGGGGGCCCCACGGTTAGTCCACGAGGCACAGGGGCGCGCCTAGGGGGGTGGGCACGCCCCCCACCCTTGTGGGGCCCCGGGACTCCCCTCCGGTAGATTTTTCTTCCAGTATTTTTTATATTTTCCAGAAAAATTCTCCGTTGATTTTCAGCGCATACTGAGAACTTTTATTTCTGCACAAAAACAACACCACGGTAGTTCTGCTGAAAACAGCGTCAGTCCGGGTTAGTTCTAATCAAATCATACCAAGATCATATAAAACAATAGTAAACATGGCATGAATACTTCATAAATTATCGATACGTTGGAGACATATCAGCATCCCCAAGCTTAATTCATGCTCGTCCTCGAGTAGGTAAATGATAAAAGAAATAATTTATGAAGTGTGAATGCTAGCAAGTGCACAAGTTTGATCAATGATAATTTCAATCACCTTTTCTAGCATCATTATACTCCCTCCGTCCACGAATAAGTGTACATCTAGCTTTTGTCTTAAGTCAAAGTTTTAATACTTTGACCACCTTTCTAGAAAAAAGTAAAAGCATTTATTGCACCAAATTAGTATCACTAGATTCATTTTGAAATGTACTTTGATAATATATCAATTTGATGTCATCTATGTTATTACTATTTTCTATAAAGTTGGTCAAAAAATTTAAACTTTGACTTGGAACAAAAGCTAGATGTACACTTATTCGCGGACGGAGGGATTATGTCATAACAGTAGCTCATCTCATAAAACTTTTCATGATCAATTAACAAGCTATTCACATGTTAAAGTATATATCATAAACTTTCTTGAAACTGACAAACTATATTCTCAGTCATCAAATAATTGCAATTCATCTTATTTTCAGGAAGGGTCTATGTCAGAGCTTTGATTCAGCAAACTCCAAATACTCAACAATCATTTAATCTTTCACAATTGCTAACACTCATGTGATATTTATGGGTTCAAAGTTTTAATCGGACACAGAGAAAGATAGGGGCTTATAGATTTGCCTCCCAACCTTTTACCTCAAGTGTAAAGTCAACAATAATAGTTCATGATAACTTACATCCAATTGGATATATATAAGTCAGTGGAAACGGCACCTATGGAATCACTGGGATCCCTTCTACGGTTGGCGGGCGCGGGGTTGTGCAAAGAGCGGGTCTGGAAGTCAGCACAAAGATCATTTACCCAGGTTCTGGCCGCGAGGATGCGTAATACCCTAGTCCTGCTTTGGTGTATATTTGGGTGTTCTTGAGTTCTTGAACTAGCTATGGCGTGTGCGTAGTCCAAAAGATCTGAATCCTCCTTCGGTATGCCTCGGGCCTCCTTTTATAGACAAAAGGGGTCGCCACAGTGGCACACAGGAGGTGGAAAGGTATATAGTGTACAAGCTTATCGCCTGTCATTACGGGACAAGACGCATTAAATGCGCTCCTTAGGTGTCCCATTGCTTTATTGGGGACGGCAAGGAAGCTCGTCCCAGCTGTCGCCGCCTCGCCTGGCTCCGACGCGCATCCGAGCTGATGAGGCGTTGTAGCGCCATGTTGGCTGGCTGCTGGGCTGGCACGGTGGCAGAGTCTTCACGAAGATTTCCATGCCACCACGTAGGTGCTTGCTGAGTTGGCCTGGAGGCTGCGCGTCGCCACGCAGGTACCTGCCCAGTTGGTTGGGCTGGCAGCTATATGGGAATGGCGGTGGAGTCTTGGCAGACGTGGGCCTGGCTGTGGCCTCGCAGGTGTCCTCGGCAAGGGTATTGCCGTGGCATCGCGGTCGTCCCCGGCAAGGATCTTGCCGGGGGTCTCATGGATTTCCTCGGCAAGGATCTTGCCGAGGATCGTCGTCTTCTGGTACTCATCTGATCTTATGTGTCTATGATCTTCACAAAGATCTGGATGCCACCATGGAGGTGCCTCCCGAACCTTGGTTCCAATGAGGTTGATGGTGTTGGAACCCTTGGGCTCAAGGGTGGCACGCTCTGCTGGCGTTGGGCAAGTTGCCCCGGCAAGGCTCTTGCCGGGGCTGCGGAGGCCACCCCGGCAAGGGCTTGCCGGGGGAGTCCACCTCGCCCCTCTGCTCTTCGTGTTTCTGTCTTGGTGTTGATCTAGTCGTTTTGTGCCTTTTCTTCTTCTGCCCCGCCAAGCATGGTCAGGGGCGTGGGGCTGCGACCGCCCGCGCACAAGTAAAGGGGTGCAAAAAGGGACCCCTACTTTTGTACACCGACAGGAGCCCCCGGGCCTGGGCCACATAAGCGCGGAGCGTTATTGGGCCAGGCCCAGAACGGTGCGTGGGCACGCGTGCGGCGGAGTTTTTTACCGCAGTAACTCCCCCGCCCGCTGCGCTTCCCCACGACCCGCGTTGAATGCGTGACGTGGGGGTTGTGTGTGACGCGGGGGTCATGCGTGGGGCGGTTGCTGCCCTCATGTGTCACATCGTGGTAAATGGTAACGAAGCGGCCCGCACTTTCCCCATAAAAAGGAAAAACCGCAGGCGCGGCGCCCATTTACCCTCTGTGCCTTCTCCCAATCTCGGAACCGTCGTTCCTCTCTTCTTCCTCAGGTGAAAGATTCGAAGCTCCCGCCACCGCTGCGGCCTCATTGCCCTCAACCTCACCTCTTCCCTGGCCGCCATGGCGCCCAAATCCAGCAGAGGCAAGAGAGTGGCGGAGGACGTTGGGGAGAAGGGGGTGCCGAAGAACGAGCTGGCGGTGCTCCAGACGTAGCTTGCCTACTTCCCCCTGACGGTCGATGCAGTCCACCTCAGGGATTACTTCAGGCCTTTGTGGGGGAGGAAGACGACGGGCCATCCGGCCACGCACATCATCCCTGCCAATTTCTCCAAGGCCGGCCCAAATCGGTACCCTTCTTCGTTGACTACTTCTCCTGCGGGCTCTGCCCCCCTTTTCCGATTTCTTCAATGATGTCATGCACACCTATGGCTTCCATCTCCTTGATTTCACGCCAAATGCGGTGGCGTGCATGGCTTTCTTCGCTCATCTCTACGAGGGCTTCGCCGACGTGCTTCCCAGCACGGCGCTCTTCCGCCACTACTTCTATCCCCGCATCCAGGCGGGGGGTGCCATCTCCGGGTGCGTCACCTGGATCCCATGGACCCAGGAGAAGGGGACATATCCGTAGGGCATCCAGAAGGAGAGGAGGGAGGAGTGGCAAAGCCGATGGTTATGGATCGAGGAGAATGATCCGCATGAGTTCTGCCAAGTTCGCCAGAGTCCGCCGGTCCGCCGTAAGGATTGGAGTGATGTCAATGTCAATGACAAGAAGCTCACGGTCGCCACCACCAGGATCCACCGCCTCGCCGAGGCCGGGCTCACCCTTGAGATGATTGGGGCGGATTTCCTCTGACGCCGAATCGCCCCACTGCACAACAAGGGGAGGCCGGCCTGGCTTTTCCAGAACGCGGCTGACATCATGAGGGTTCGCCCTGGCATGAAGCACAACTTCACGGTGATGGAGCACGCCCATTTCTGCTAGAGGCTTTTTCAGCTTGACGTGAACAGCAACGACAGGGCGGAGAGGAGCGGCAAGGCCGCGAAGGCCGGCAAGGCCGTCGAAGTGCCTTTGTTTGGGTTGCCGGCGGGAGTGGTCCCGCTGAGCAACAATTCTCGCCAAACCGACATCATCGCCATGATGCCAGACTTCAACGCGCACGGCCTGGACCCAAGTTGGGCCGAGCCAGAGGCGGAGTGGTTGCAGGAGTTCTTCGACAACCTGTCAGAGAAGTATGTCCGCGAAGAGCCATTGCTCATCCAGGACACCACCAAAGAGGAGTTGGATTACATCACCCCTAGGGCGACGGAGGCGGCGCTTGCCTAGGAGGCCGGCAGCGCTGGCCACGTGGAGGACGAGGCTGACTCGGCCGCGGAGGAGAAAGAGCTCGCCCAGTGGGTGGAGTCTGCCGGGGAGGCTAGTGGTGCCAACGCCGAGGCCCCCCTAGTTGAAGATGCGGACGAGGAGTCGACCGAGGAAGAGGCCGAGGGCGTCGATCCTCCGGCCGTGGGGAAAAGACGCGTCCTGTGCCTGGCTGGCTTCGGCGAGCCGATCCGGCCCGGCAGGACCGCACAATGGCAACAGGTCCAGGAGCAGTCCGTGCGCCAGACGAGGGCTGCGGCAGCGAAGAAGGCGGTGAAGGTCCCGGTGGCAAAGAAGAAGGCGACTGCCTCTTCTTCGTCCAAGCGTCGACAGACTCCATCCCCTCCCCCTCTTTCCGCAGATGTTGACACGGAGGTCGTCTTCGATTTTGGGTCTCTCAGCCCAAGGAGGAAGAGGAAGCCAATGGAGGATGAGGAAGAGTAAGTATTTCGCCCCCCCCCCCCCGCATTATTCCCTGAACTTACTCCTGTGTCATCTTTCCTTGGCCTGATGTTGTCTTCACAGGGACACGGAGACGCTGGCGCAGAGGGCGGCGAAGACGGCCAAGGCCTCGACGGGCGACAAGCCCCCAGCGGGTACTTCGAGCACGCCGCTGGTGGTAGAGAGCAGCCCGGAGAACAGCCCCCGGTGTAGCCCCCGCTTCAGCCCCCAGCGTGAGTCCATCACTCACTCCTCCATTGATGAACTTTGGGGTGCGAGTCCTTGATGCTGATCTTGCCGGGTTTGAAGGAGAAGAACGGCGGCAGGAAGAGCCGCCGAGGGCTACCCCCAACACGCCGCCCCTCTCGACTACACCGCCCCGATGGGCGTCCCCGGCAAGGGCATCCACACGCCCATGGAGGAGGAGACGAACTTGGGTGCCGGTGGTTCCACCCCGGCAACGAACGTTGGCGGGGAGGGCGCCACTTCTTCCCAGCCCGGTGCAGGTAAGTTTGCTCACTTCCCGTCCTTGTTCTTCCTTCTTCTTCTTGGTCCTTGACCTTGGCCCCGCCTCATTCCCTTTCTTGGTGTCTAGGCCCTTCCTCGGCGGACCGGGAGGACATCGACACTGTCATCAAGGAAGTCGCCAGGGATGCCGAGGCCGAGGCCGACAAGATCGCTGCCGAGGAGGCCGCCAAGACCGTTGTTAAGGATGCCGCCAAGGGGCCCGACGAGGAGGCCGGCAAGGCCGCTGCCGAGGAGGCTGGCAAGGGGCCTGCCGGAGAGGCCGGCAAGGCTGCTGCCGAGGAGGGGATTGTTGACGACCAGCCTTCTTCCTTCGATGCCTCTGGCTCGGGAAGGTACCTGAAGGTGAGCGACGATCTGTTCGTCCATCTCCTGGGGACGGTGAGCACCAGGGCGCCCACCGAGGGGGAGGTGTTCGATGACGAGGTGCTCGCCACCAAGGACGAGGCCGCTCGGCACCAGCACCAGGCCGAACTGAACTCCCAGGAGGAGGATCTTGCCGCTCGCGAGGAGAAGCTCGCCGCGACACTCCGCGTCAAGGATGAGGAGGTCGAGAAGCTTGTTGCGCAGCGGACCCAGGAGCTGGAGTAGAAGCACAAGGAGGCGCTCAATGCCCAAGCTCTGGTCCATGCTAGCAAGGTTAAAGAGCTGGAGGTGGAGCGAGATGGGCTGAAAGAACAGGCCCTGAAGCTGGCGAAGGAGAAGGACACGCTCAACGGTGCTCTGGTTGAGGCCTAGGCCGTAGTCCTCGGCAAGGCTGAGCAGCTCTCCAAGGCCAACGACTCCATCAAAGACCTGAAGCTGAAGCTGGAGGGTCTTGAGGGGACGCTTTCGGAGGTCGGGGCCCGGGAGGAGACCCTGACCAAAGATCTGGAGGCCGAGAGGCAGCTGCGGAGGAATGACGCCGCCAACCATGAGGATTTTGTGAAGGGCGAAAACCTCTGGATCAGCCACCTCGCCGACGTCGCCGGCAGGATCACCACGCAGCTGGCTACCATAGGGATGCCGAACGTGAGGTACACCCCGGAGCCGAACGTGAGTCCCAATGCCAAGCTGACCCTATTCTTCGAGGGTGTTCTCGGAGCCTTGGAGAAGTTCCGCTCCAATAGGGCGGCCTCTCTGGCCAATGAGGCCCGGAGGCTTTGCCGGGGTACCATGACCAAGGTCCTCACCAAGGTGTCCTACTGGAACCCCAACCTCGACTTCGACGCCGCGCTGGAGAGCTTGCCGGAGGGTGTGGACCTCGCGGCGCTCGAGGAGCGTATCAAGCCCATCATCAGCCGTGTCCACGGAGTTCGGAGGATAGAGGGCCAGTGCCGGGACTAGGCACCCCGTTCCTTATCGCCGCTGCGAGTTCAAGACTAAGACAGTTTTATCTTAAGTTAGAACCGCATCGATTATTTGATGTAATATAACTCTGCAATACTTTAATATCACACGTGCTATCTTCCTGCTAGATGTCTCTTTGTATGTTCGCACCCTATGCTTGTTGGGATAAGGCTGCCGGCGCGTAAGCCCATGCCGTGGTGCTTTGAGGACGGATCCTCAGCACCCTGCCGGAAGGGCGCTTGCTGCCGGGCAAACCACCTTGCCGCCGCTAGCGCGGTCGCTTGAACTGTCGAGCGGACTCGAAGCAGGACAAGAGCGCAGCTAGTGGCGGGTAGGCCACCTTGCCGTTCTCAGCGCGACCGCATGAACTGTCGAGCAGACTAGAGACAGAGACAAGGGCGTTGCCGATAGCGGAAGGGTCCTATTGCGTGCCGGTTTTCCATACACAGGGCAAGATCTTCGAGGACGATAACCATATATATAAAGGAATTTCTCAAAATTTTGCATGACTTAGCTTTCATACCGCTGCGTGAGCAATCACTGCATCTGCTGGTGATGCCGCTCGTTTGGTCGTCTTCTTCCTTGGAGTGACGACCACGATGAAGCCGCTGCTCCAACCAGTCCAGATTTCCACAACTGCGCCCCTACCTAGCACGCCAAAGATGTCGGTGGAAACGACACCTATCGAATCACTAGGATCCCTTCTACGGTTGGCGGGCCTGGGGTTGTGCAAAGAGCGGGTCTGGAAGTCAGCACAAAGATCGTTTACCCAGGTTCGGGCTGCGAGGATGCGTAATACCCTAGTCCTGCTTTGGTGTATATTTGGGTGTTCTTGAGTTCTTGAACTAGCTACGGCGTGTGCGTAGTCCAAAAGATCCGAATCCTCCTCCAGTATGCCTCGGGCCTCCTTTTATAGACAAAAGGGGTCGCCACAGTGGCACACAGGAGGTGGAAAGGTATATAGTGTACAAGCTTATCGCCTGTCATTACGGGACAAGATGAATTAAATGCGCTCCTTAGGTGTCCCGTTGCTTTATTGGGGACGACGAAAAAGCTCGTCCCAGCTGTCGCCGCCTCGCCTGGCTCCGACGCGCGTCCGAGCTGATGAGGCATTGTAGCGCCACGTTGGCTGGCTGCTGGGCTGGCACGGTGGCAGAGTCTTCACGAAGATCTGCATGCCACCACATAGGTGCTTGCTGAGTTGGCCTGGAGGCCGCGCGTCGCCACGCAGGTGCCTGCCCAGTTGGTTGGGCTGGCAGCTATATGGGAACGGCGGTGGAGTCTTGGCAGACGTGGGCCTGGTTGTGGCCTCACAGGTGTCCTCCGCAAGGGTCTTGCCGTGGCATCACGGTCGTCCCCGGCAAGGATCTTGCCGGGGGTCTCGTGGATTTCCTCGGCAAGGATCTTGCCGAGGATCGTCGTCTTCTGGTCCTCATCTGATCTTGTGTGTCTATGATCTTCACTGCATGCCACCATGGAGGTGCCTCCCGAGCCTTGGTTCCAATGTGGTTGATGGTGTTGGAACCCTTGGGCTCAAGGGTGGCGCGCTCTGCTGGCGTTGGGCAAGTTGCCCCGGCAAGGCTCTTGCCGGGGCTGCGGAGACCGCCCCGGCAAGGGCTTGCCGGGGGAGTCCACCTCGCCCCTCTGCTCTTCGTGTTTCCGTCTTGGCGTTGATCTAGTCGTTTTGTGCCTTTGCTTCTTCTGCCCCGCCAAGCGTGGTCAGGGGCGTGGGGATGTGACTGCCCTCGCACAAGTAAAGAGGTGCAAAAAGGGACGCCTACTTTTGTACACCAACAATATATCAGGATCTTTCCAACACAATGCGCTTGCCGAAGGATAAAATGTAAAAAGGAAAGGTGAAGATCACCATGAGTCTTGTATAAGGTATAAGACAAGAATAAAAGATAGGCCCTTCGCAGAGGGAAGCAGAGGTTGTCATGTGCTTCTAAGGTTGGATGCACAAAATCTTAATGCAAAATAACGTCACTTTATATTGCCTCTTGTGATAGAGACCTTTATTATGCGGTCCGTCGCTTTTATTTCTTCCCTATCACAAGTTCGTATAAAGCTTATTTTCTTCGCACTAATAGATCATACATATTTAGAGAGCAATTTTTATTGCATGCGCCGATGACAACTTACTTGAAGGATATTACTCAATCCATAGGTAGGTATGGTGGACTCTCATGGCAAAACTAGTTTAAGGGATATTCGGAAGCACAAGTAGTATCTCTACTTGGTGCAAAGAATTTGGCTAGCATGAGGGGGAAATGCAAGCTCAGCATGTTGGATGATCCATGACAATATACTTTATTTTGGATATAAGAAAACATAACCCATTACGTTGTCTTCCTTGTCCAACACCAACCTTTTAGCATGTCATATTTTAATGAGCGCTCACAATTACAAAAGATGTCCAAGATAGTATATTTATATGTGAAATCTCTCTTCCTTCAATATTCTTTCATGAATTGTTCAAGTGACCAATTTTGCATTTGCTAAATTTCAATAAGTTTGCTACCTATACTTGGTATGTGTGAAGTCATTACTCCCCATGTTATAAGCATATGAAACATATATAAATTCATATTTATGATATTCAATTCATTCAACCATTTACTTATAGGATATATGTGAAGCACGTGAGTAAATGACAAACTACTCCAAAAAGATATAAGTGAAGAACACTGAGTAGTCAAATAATTAACTAGCCATGGGAGGATTCCTTTTCATTCAATATTTCAGATCCAATGATTTTATTCAAACAGCAAGTAAAATTGAAAATGCGCTCCAAGCAAAACACATATCATGTGACGAATAAAAATATAGCTCCGAGTAAGGTATGCCGATAGTTTTGAAGACGAAAGAGGGGATGCCTTCCGGGGCATGCCCAAGCTTAGGCGCTTGAGTATTCCTTGAATATTACCTTGGGGTGCCTTGGGCATCCCCAAGCTTAGGGTCTTTCCACTCCTTATTCTCCCCATATCGATATCTCACCCAAACCTTGAAAACTTCAACCACACAAAACTTAACGGAACTTCGTGAGAGAGGTTAGTATGATAAAGAGTAAACCATTCACTTTGGTACTGTCAAAGACAAGGTTCATAATTGTTCTCACACAATGCCTACTGTACCATGTCATTTCTACAATTTATATTGAGAAATATAAGCCATAGAAACTAGAAAACAAGCAAACTATGCAATGAAAACAGAATCTGTCAGAAACAGAACAGTCTGTAATGATCTGAACAACAACCATACTTCTGCTACTCCAAAAATTATGAAATAAATTGGTGGACGTGAGGAATTTGTCTATTAATCTTATTTAAAAATAATCAACTCAAAAGCACTCTTCTGTAAAAAAAATGGCAGCTAATCTCGTGAGCGCAAAGTTTCTGTTTTTTACAGCAAGATCACATTAACTTTCACCCAAGTCTTCCCAAAGGTCTTACTTGGCACTTTATTGAAACAAAAGCTATAAAACATGATTACTACATTATCTTAATCATGTAAACACACAAAAACAGTAAGGGTAAATATTGGGTTGTCTCCCAACAAGCGCTTTTCTTTAGTGCCTTTTAGCTAGGCATGATGATTTCAATGATGCTCACATAAAAGAAAAGAATTGAAACATAAAGAGAGCATCAGGAAGAATATGACTAGCACATTTTAATCTAGCCCACTTCCTATGCCTAGGGATTTTGTGAACACATAATTTATAGGAACAAGAATCAACTAGCATAGGAAGGCAAAACAAGTATAACTTCAAAACTTTAAGCACATAGAGAGGAAACTTGATATTATTGCAACTCCTACAAGCATATATTCCTCCCTCATAATATTTTTCAGTAGCATCATGAATGAATTCATCAATATAAGTATCACATAAAGCATTCTTTTCATGATCTACAAGCATAGAAATTTTCTACTCTCCACATAAGAAAAATTCTTCTCATTCGGAATAGTGGGATCACTAATTCCTAAAGTTTACACTCTTCCAAACCCGCTTTAGATGATAGTATTATTCATACTCCAAAAGATATAAGTGAATTTCATGGAGCATTCTACAATTAATATAGACTAACCAATATCCAAGCTCAAAATATATAAGTGAAGCACATGAAGCATTCTATAAAACCATACTCAAAAGATTTAAGTGAAGCACAAAGAGCATTCTATAAGGTCATACTCAAAAGATATAAGTGAAGCACATGTATCATTCTATAAATTGATGAAGGGACATCTCATACTATCATGGTTCTTAAATAAAAAGAAAAACAAAAAAGACACAAATCATGTGAACAAAACAAAAACCGAGGTATACCGATAATTGTTGAAGAAGAAAGATGGGATGCCAACCGGGGCATCCCCAAGCTTAGATGCTTGAGTATCCTTGGAATATTTACTTGGGGTGCCTTGGGCATCCCCAAGGTTGAACTCTTTCCTCTCTTTATTCTTCTCATGTCGGTAACTCCTCGTTCTTCGAACACTTCATCCACAAAAACTTAACAAAAACTTTGTGAGATCCGTTAGTATACTAAAGCAAATCACTACCTTTAGGTACTGTTGCAAACTCATTCCAATTTCATATTAGCACTTTATCTACTGTATTGCAACTTCACCATGGTTCATACCCCCCGATACTACCCATAGATTCATCAAAATAAGCGAACAACACATAGAAAACAGAATCTGTCAAAAACAGGACAGTCTGTAGTGATCTGGAAGTTTAGTAAACTTCTATAACTCCAAAAAATTCTTAAAAAATATGAAAATTTAAAAAAATTGTACAAAAGTAATGTGCAAAATGTTTCAGACCCATTTTACTTTCCAGTAAAAATGTAAATTCACGCACTACAGCCAAAATTTCTATTTTTGTACTGCACATAGTAAACAAGCAATCTAATCATCCTAAAACCAAAGCTTGGCACATTATTTTTATAATACAATGGATATATACAAGGGGGTAATTATTTTCAGAGAATCTTACATGAAAAAATTTACATTGTCCACGAGCATGAACACAAGTGCTCAAGGTCGACCCTCACTTCTTCAATGCATAATCTTCCAATCACTTCTCTTATTGAAAAACTTTTTAGGCATGAAAGGCAAGTAATTTTTTTTCATTCTTTTAATTTTTTTGTATGTTTCACCCACAACTTAACAGAAACAAAAAGTAAAAACAACATCTACTTAGTGAAGAAAGCAAACAAGCATACACGAAAATATCAACCCCACGCTATTGCTCCCCGGCAACGGTGCCAGAAAAGAGCTTGATAATCCCCAAGTGCAGGGAATCATCGTAGAAATTTCCAAAGGTGGAAGTGATAAGTATGGAGTGTCGAACCCACAAGCAGCTAAAGGTAAGATCAATATTCTCTCAAGTCCTATTTGCCACTGATACGACTCTACGTACACCGAACGTTTGCTTCCAACTAGATACGAGAAATAAAACTACATTGTGGGTATGAAGAGGATAACTTTGCATGATATCGGAGAGCTAAAATATAAAAGTAGGTGCTGTTATCATAAGTTAGAATATATTACTAAATATTATAAATAGCGAGTGTGGAATAATGATGGGTCGGTGTGCAGAATTATCCTGGGCAATTGTTAACAAGACCGGTAATCACTATTGCAATTTCATATGAGGGAGAGGCATAAGCTAACATACTTTCTCTTCTTGGATCATATGCACTTATGATTGGAACTCTAGCAAGAATCCTCAAATACTAAAGATCATTAAGGTAAAACCCAACCATAGCATTAAAGCATCAAGTCCCCTTTATCCCATACGCAACAACCCCCTTACTCGGGTTTATGCTTCTGTCACTCAAGCAACCCACTATAAGTGAATCATGAATGTATTGCAACACCCTACAGCAGGAATCCATCACGCTTGTGCGACACGGAGGGCACAATAGGACAGCACCAAAATAAAACATACAACTCATACCAATCTAGATCATCAATCAACCCAAAGACAAAGGATATCTACTCAAAACATCATAGGATGGCAACACATCATTGGATCATAATATGTGGCATAAAGCACCATGTTCAAGTAGGGATTACAGCGGGGTGCGGGAGAGTGGACCACGTAAAATAGATGAGGATGGTGATGATGATGGTGATGTTGATGAAGACGATCACCGTGGCGATGATTCCCCTCCCGACGGCACTCCGGCGCCACCAAGAGAGAGGAGGAGAGGTTCTCCCCCTTGTGCTTCCTCCTCCATGGCCTCCCCCCTAGATGGGGAGAGGTTCTTCCTCTGGTCCTTGGCCTTCATGGCGATGATGGCCCCTCCGGGATCCTCCTCCATGGCCTCCGGTGATGATGGCCCCCTCCGGCAGGGTGCCAGAGAGGGCCTAGATTGATTTCTCGTGGCTACAGAGTCTTGCGCGGTGGAACTTCCGATCTAGGTTAATTCTAGAGGTTTTTGTATTTATATGAGAGGTTGGCGTCGCGAATAAGTCAGGGGGCCCCACGGGTAGTCCACGAGGCACAGGGGCGCGCCCAAGGGGGTGGGCGCGCCCCCTACCCTCATGGGGCCCCCGGGACTCCCCTCCGGTAGATTTTTCTTCCAGTATTTTTTATATTTTCCAGAAAAATTCTCCGTTGATTTTTAACGCATTCTGAGAACTTTTATCTCTGCACAAAAACAACACCACGGTAGTTCTGCTGAAAACAGCGTCAGTCCGGGTTAGTTCTAATCAAATCATACCAAGATCATATAAAACAATAGTAAACATGGCATGAATACTTCATAAATTATCGATATGTTGGAGACGTATCAACGTGCCCTGGTTTGTTGTGCCCCCCTCGGGGCACCCCCCAGGTGCAATAAGGGCCCATTGCCTTCCTTCTGGCCCATAAAAAATCATCGTGGAGTTTCGTGGCATTTGGACTTCATCTGATATTGATTTCCTGCGATGTAAAAAACATGGAAAAAACAGCAACTGGCACTTGGCACTATGTCAATAGGTTAGTACCAAAAAATGATATAAAATGATTATAAAACATCCAAGACTGATAATAAAACAACATGGAGCAATCAAAAATTATAGATACGTTGGAGACGTATCAGCATCCCCAAGCTTAACTCCTACTCGTCCTCGAGTAGGTAAGTGATAAAAACTAAAAAAATAACAATGGCGCACCTGCTTCTGGTGCGCCACTGCGCGCACCACCACCATGGTGCGCCACTAATAGGGATATTGGCTATAGCCATTTTTCTAGTAGTGCAATACTTAGAACAAAATATGACTCTATGTGAATGCCTCTGGCGGTGTGCCGGGATATGCAATGAATCAAGAGTGACATGTATGAGAGAATTATGAACGGTGGCTTTGCCACAAATACGATGTCAACTACATGATCATGCAAAGCAATATGACAATGATGGAGCGTGTCATAATAAACGAAACGGTGGTAAGTTGCATGGCAATATATCTCGGAATGGCTATGGAAATGCCATGATAGGTAGGTATGGTGGCTGTTTTGAGGAAGGTATATGGTGGGTGTATGATACCGGCGAAAAGTGTGCGGTATTAGAGAGGCTAGCAATGGTGGAAGGAGGGAAAGTGCGTATAATCCATGGACTCAACATTAGTCATAAAGAACTCATATACTTATTGCAAAAATCTACAAATTATCAAAGCAAAGTATTACGTGCATGCTCCTAGGGGGATAGATTGGTAGGAAAAGACCATCGCTCGTCCCCGACCGCCACTCATAAGGAAGACAATCAATAAATAAATCATGCTCCGACTTCATCACATAACGGTTCACCATACGTGCATGCTACGGGAATCACAAACTTTAACACAAGTATTTCTGAAATTCACAACTACTCAACTAGAATGACTCTAATATCACCATCTTCATATCTCAAAACAATTATCTAGTATCAAACTTCTCATAATATTCAACACTCATAAGAAATTTTTACTAATCTTGAATGCCTATCATAATTAAAGCAAATTACCATGCTGTTTTGTAGGACTCTCAAAATAATCTAAGTGAAGCATAAGATAACAATAGTTTCTATAAAACAAATCCACCACCGTGCTCTAAAAGATATAAGTGAAGTACTAGAGCAAAAACTATATAACTCAAAAGATATAAGTGAAGCACATAGAGTATTCTAACAATTTCCGAATCATGTGTGTCTCTCTCAAAATGTGTGTACAACAAAAATGATTGTGGTAAACTAAAAAGCAAAGACTCAAATAATACAAGACGCTCCAAGCAAAACACATATCATGTGGTGAATAAAAATATAGCTCCAAGTAAAGTTACCGATGGAAGTAGACGAAAGAGGGGATGCCTTCCGGGGCATCCCCAAGCTTTGGCTTTTTGGTGTATTTACATTATCTTGGGGTGCCATGGGCATCCCCAATCTTAGGCTCTTGCCACTCCTTGTTCCATAATCCATCAAATCTTTTACCCAAAACTTGAAAACTTCACAACACAAAACTTAACAGAAAATCTCGTGAGCTCCGTTAGCGAAAGAAAAGAAAACACCACTTTAAGGTACTGTAATGAACTCATTCTTTATTTATATTGGTGTTAAACCTACTGTATTTCAACTTCTCTATGGTTTATAAACTATTTTACTAGCCATAGATTCATCAAAATAAGCAAAGAACACACGAAAAACAGAATCTGTCAAAAACAGAACAGCCTGTAGTAATCTGTAACTAACGCAAACTTATGGAACTCCAAAAATTCAGCAAAAATAGGACGACCTAGAAAATTTGTTTATTGATCAGCAGAAATTTTAATCAATATTTTATCACGTTCTGGTAATTTTTAACAATTATTTTTGTGAAAAGAAAGTTTCTGCAATTTTCAGCAAGATCAAATAACTATCATCCAAGAAGATCCTATAGGTTAAACTTGGAACAAACACTAATTAAAACACAAAAACACATCTAACCAGAGGCTAGAACAAATATTTATTCCTAAACAGAAGCAAAAAGCAAAAAACTAAAAAAAATTGGGTTGCCTCCCAACAAGCGCTATCATTTAACGCCCCTAGCTAGGCATAATAGCAAGGATAGATCTAGGTATTGCCATCTTTGGTAGGTCCATAGGTGGCTCTCATGATAGATTCATATGGTAATTTTATTTTCTTTCTAGGGAAGTGTTCCGTGCCTTTCCTTAACGGAAATTGGAATCTAATATTCCCTTCCTTCATATCAATAATTGCACCGATCGTTCTAAGGAAAGGTCTACCATGAATAATAGGACATGAAGGATTGCAATCTATATCAAGAACAATAAAATCTACGGGAACATAATTCTTATTTGCAACAATAAGAACATCATTAATTCTTCCCATAGGTTTCTTAATGGTGGAATCCGCAAGGTGCAAGTTTAAAGAGCAATCATCAAAATCACGGAAACCTAGCAAATCGCACAAAGTTTTTGGAATCGTGGAAACACTAGCACCCAAATCACATAAAGCATAGCATTCTTGATCTTTAATTTTAATTTTAATAGTAGGTTCCCACTCATCATAAAGTTTTCTAGGGATAGAAACTTCCAACTCAAGTTTTTCTTCATAAGATTGCATCAAAGCATCAACGATCTGTTTAGTAAAAGCTTTATGTTGACTATAAGCATGTGGAGAATTTAGCACGGATTGCAACAAGGAAACACAATATATCAAAGAGCAATTATCATAACTGAATTCCTTGAAATCCAAAATAGTGGGTTCATTGAGATCTAGAGTTTTAACTTCTTCAATCTCACTTTTATCAATTTTAGCATCAAGATCTAAAAACTCTGAATTTTTGGAACGCCTTCTAGGTAAAGGTGGGTCATATTCAGTCCCATCATTATCAAGATTCGTATTGCAACACAAAGATTTAATTGGGGACACATCAATAATTTTTAGATCTTCATATTTATTTTCATAGAAATTAGAAGAACACTCTCAGAAAGCAATCTTTCTTAGCACGCATCCTAGCGGTTCTTTCTTTGCACTCATCAATGGAAATTCTCATGGATTTGAGAGACTCATTGATATCATGCTTAGGT
This sequence comes from Aegilops tauschii subsp. strangulata, assembly GCF_002575655.3. Lineage (NCBI taxonomy): Eukaryota > Viridiplantae > Streptophyta > Magnoliopsida > Poales > Poaceae > Aegilops > Aegilops tauschii. Next base: position 396,638,758 of record NC_053035.3, read on the forward strand.
GGAATAGATCTAAGTTTCAAAGAATCAACATCAAGAGAAATTCTATCAACGTTCCTAGCAAATTCATCAACTTTAAGCAATTTTTCTTCGAGCAAAGCATTGAAATTCTTTTGTGAATTCATAAACCCCTTAACACTAGTCTCAAATTCAGAAGGCATCTTATTAAAATTTCCATAAGAATTGTTGTAGGAATTACCATAATTATTAGAGGAATTACTAGGATAAGGCCTAGGATTAAAGTTTCCTCTATACGCGTTGTTACCAAAATTATTCCTACCAACAAAATTCACATCCATAGATTCATTATTACTCTCAATCAAAGTAGACAAAGGCATATCATTAGGATCAGAAGAAACACTCTTAGTAAATAATTTCATAAGTTCATCCATCTTTCCACTCAAAACATTAATTTCTTCTATCGCATGCACTTTTTTATTAGTAGATCTTTCAGTGTGCCATTGAGAATAATTAACCATAATATTATCTAGGAGTTTAGTAGCTTCTCCTAAAGTGATTTCCATAAAAGTGCCTCCCGCGGCCGAATCTAAAAGATTTCTAGAAGCAAAATTCAATCCGGCATAAAAATTATGTATGATCATCCAAAAATTCAAGCCATGTGTAGGACAATTGTGTATCATTAATTTCATCCTCTCCCAAGCTTGTGCAACATGTTCATGATCAAGTTGCTTAAAATTCATAATATCGTTTCTAAGAGAGATGATCTTAGCGGGAGGAAAATACTTAGAGATAAAAGCATCTTTGCACTTATTCCAAGAATCAATACTATTTTTAGGCAAAGATGAAAACCAAGCTTTAGCACGATCTCTAAGAGAAAAAGGAAATAGCTTCAATTTAACAATATCATTATCCACATCTTTCTTCTTTTGCATATCACACAAATAAACAAAGCTATTTAGATGGGTAGCGGCATCTTCACTAGTAAGGCCGGCAAATTGATCTTTCATGACAAGGTTCAACAAAGCAGCATTGATTTCACAAGATTCAGTATCGGTAAGAGGAGCAATCGGAGTGCTAAGAAAATCATTGTTGTTGGTATTGGTAAAGTCACACAGTTTAGTATTATCTTGAGCCATCGTGACAAGCAAGCAATCCAACACACGAGCAAACAAGAAGCAAGAGAAAAAAGCGAACGGAAAAGAGAGGGCGAATAAAACGGCAAGGGTGAAGTGGGGGAGAGGAAAACAAGAGGCAAATGGCAAATAATGTAATGCGGGAGATAAGGGTTTGTGATGGGTACTTGGTATGTTGACTTTTGCGTAGACTCCCCGGCAACGGCGCCAGAAATCCTTCTTGCTACCTCCTGAGCACTGCGTTGGTTTTCCCTTGAAGAGGAAAGGGTGATGCAGCAAAGTAGCGTAAGTATTTCCCTCGGTTTTTTAGAACCAAGGTATCAATCCAGTAGGAGGCCACGCACGAGTCCCTTGCACCTACACAAACAAATAAATCCTCGCAACCAACGAAATAAAGGGGTGGTCAATCCCTTCACGGTCACTTACGAGAGTGAGATCTGATAGATATGATAAGATAATATTTTTCGTATTTTTATGATATAGATGCAAAGTAAAGAAAGTAAAATTAAAACGGCGCCAGAAATAGCTTGTTGTCGGGAGATTAAATATGATGGAAAATAGACCCGGGGGCCATAGGTTTCACTAGAGGCTTCTCTCGAGAGCATAAGTATTACGGTGGGTGAACAAATTACTGTTGAGAAATTGACAGAATTGAGCATAGTTATGAGAATATCTAGGTATGATCATGTATATAGGCATCACGTCCGAGACAAGTAGACCGACTCCTGCCTGCATCTACTACTATTACTCCACACATCGACCGCTATCCAGCATGCATCTAGAGTATTAAGTTCATAAGAACAGAGTAACACTTTAAGCAAGATGACATGATGTAGAGGGATAAACTCATGCAATATGATATAAACCCCATCTTGTTATCCTCGATGGCAACAATACAATACGTGCCTTGCTGCCCCTACTGTCACTGGGAAAGGACACCGCAAGATTAAACCCAAAGCTAAGCACTTCTCCCATTGCAAGAAAGATCAATCTAGTAGGCCAAACCAAACTGATAATTCGAAAAGACTTGCAAAGATAACCAATCATACATAAAAGAATTCAGAGAAGATTCTAATATTGTTCATAGATAAACTTGATCATAAACCCACAATTCATCGGTCTCAACAAACACACCGCAAAAGAAGATTACATCGAATAGATCTCCACAAGAGAGGGGGAGAACATTGTATTGAGATCCAAAAAGAGAGAAGAAGCCATCTAGCTAATAACTATGGACCCGAAGGTCTGAGGTAAACTACTCACACATCATCGGAGAGGCTATGGTGTTGATGTAGAAGCCCTCCGTGATCGATGCCTCCTCCGACGGAGCTCCAGAAAAGGCCCCAAGATGGGATCTCACAGGTACAGAAGGTTGCGGTGGTGGAATTTGGTTTTTGGCTCCGTATCGGGTAGTTTGGGGGTGCGTAGGTATATATAGGAGGAAGAAGCACGTCGGTGGAGCAACGTGGGGCCCACGAGGGTGGAGGGCACGCCCCCCTACCTCGTGCCCTCCTGGTTGATGTCTTGACGTAGGGTCCAAGTCCTCTAGATCACGTTCGTTCCGAAAATCACGTTCCCGAAGGTTTCATTCCGTTTGGACTCCGTTTGATATTCTTTTTCTGCGAAACTCTGAAATAGGCAAAAAACAGCAATTCTGGGCTGGGCCTCTGGTTAATAGGTTAGTCCCAAAAATAATATAAAAGTGTATAATAAAGCCCATTAATGTCCAAAACAGAATATAATATAGCATGGAACAATCAAAAATTATAGATACGTTGGAGATGTATCATGTCTACAAGAATAAAGTTGAGTAGTAGACATCAAGGTCTTTTCTAGCGCCGTTGCCAGGGAGGTGAATGCTTTTTAGATCTTGCAATTGAATATTTTAGTTTCTTGTCTTATCACTAGTTTGGTTTATAAAAAGAAAACTACAAAAAAATGGAATTGAGGTCGCATCATATTATTCATCTTTATAATGTATTTCGTGAAAATGATGGAAAGAAAAATTGTGCTCAATTGATAGAAGAAGAATTCAATAGAATGTTTGGTATGAATGATGAGCATGACTGCACTGTTGTTAGTATGAATTCTTTGAATATCCATGCTGCTAATGATATGCAAAGCCATAAGCTTGGGGATGCTATGTTTGATGAAGATGATATTTCTAGTCCCCCAAGATATGATGTGCAAATTTGTTATAATGATTGCATGCCTCCTATTTATGATGATTATAACGATGAAAGTGGATTTGGAGAGGTCATGACTTCATTTAATGATGAATCCACTATTTTGGAGGAGGTTACAATTGACTATGAAAACAAAGTTCCTATCTATGATGATTATGGTGATGACATGTATTCTACGAAGAATTATGATAACCATGAAACTTGTCATCATGATTTTAATTTTCAATCACGTGATAGTTACTTCGTTGAGTTTGCTCCCACTACTATTCATGAGAATAAATTTGCTTATGTGGAGAGTAGTAAAAAAATTATGCTTGTGGGTCATGAAAAGAGTGCTTTATGTGATAGTTATATTGTTGAATTCATTCATGATGCTACTGAAAATTATTATGAGGGAGGAACATATGCTTGTAGGAAATGCAATAATATCAAGTTTCCTCTCTATGTGTTGAAAGTTTTGAAGTTATGCTTGTTTTGCCTTCCTATGCTAGTTGATTCTTGTTCCCATAAGTTGTTTGCTCACAAATTCCCTATGCATAGGAAGTGGGTTAGGCTTAAATGTGCTAGTCATATGCTTCATGATGCTCTCATTATGTTTCAATTCTTATCTTTTATGCGAGCATCATTGAAATCATCATGCCTAGCTAAAAGGCATTAAAGAAAAGCGCTTGTTGGGAGGCAACCCAACACTCTTACTTATTGTTTTTGTGTGTTCACATTATTATGCTATTGTATTGATCATGTTTTATTGCTTTTGTTTCAATAAAGTGCCAAGTAAAGCCTTTGGAATCATGTTGGGTGATAGTTGATTTGATCTTGCTGAAAAACAGAAACTTTTGTGCTCACGAAAATAAGTCTCATTTTTAACAGAAGAGTGCTTTTGAGTTGATGGCGCATGAAGACGACGCTGAAAGGGGAGCTGAGGGAGCTGTGTCTGCGAGGCGATGCTACTCCACTTCGTCGGCGCTACGATGGCGGCGCCGTGCTGCCATGCCGTCATGCTGCGACGGCGCCGCCGTGCTTCCATGGGCTTCACGTTGAAAGCCGGTGCTACAACGGTGGCTGAACTGCTGCGAGGGCGCCACCGTGCTCCCATGGCCGTCATGCTGCAATTCGGTGATGTGACAATGTCGCCGTGCTGCCATGGCCGTCATGTTGTGAGTCGGCTCTGCCACGACCCTCATGGTACAACCAGGTGCTGCGATGACAATGTTGTGACGGCGACTCGAGCTGCTCCGGCGAAACTGCCTCGGCGGGCTGCTCCGGCGATGTTGCGATTGCTCCAGCGTGCTGTGACGACGTCGTCATGCTGCGAGGCCACCGGAGTTTCTGTTAGCTCATGCTACCGGCGTTCTACGGTGCGACTGGAGTTTGCTACGCATGCAAGGTTGCGTGTGCAGCGTTCTGTGATTGAGAAGAAAAGATAAAAGCCTATGTTGCGTTGACTTCCATCGAACAGCGAGAGAAGTCCATATCGATGGTTCAGGAGGCGGATGCATTTTGCTTTTCCTACATCCGGATGCCACCTAGCAGTCGCCTTAGAGCATCTCCAACAGCCGCGCTACGCGTGACATGCAAAAAAAGCATTTGGAGCACCCTGTTCGTGAGTTTTTGCGCGGCGCGGAGCTCTTGCTCCAGCGGCCGCTGCAAAGTTTAGCACGCGTGAGCCGCTCCAACAGACGCGCTAAATTGCAGCGCGCGCGAGCAGCCGGCGCTTGCCATATGTTGTGTTTTGGAGACGATGATGATATTTAAAACATGAAAAGAAAGACATGGCATAGTTTAAAATCACCCAAACAAGTTCATGACATAAAATTTCAAATTCATGCCCAAAACATCATCCAACCAAGTTCAAAATCCGAACGAAGTTCATGACATAAAAGTTCACACAAACGAATGGCACATCAACAATCATGCCTCATCCTCGTCTTCGTCCTCCTCTTCCTCCGATTCATCTTCCTCACCCGAAGGCGATTCTTCCTCCTCCTCTTCATTGTCGCAGGCCGCATCATCAGGTGGAGCTCGGAAGGTGTTGGGAAGATCTTCAACGGAAGGTGTGTGATGAGGCACACCGGAAGACATTCCACCCATGCCGCCCGGAGGTGCTCCCATGCCTCCCATGACAGACGCAAAGCTCATGCCTCTCATGGTAGCTCCGAAGCCACCCATGCCTCCCATGGCCTCCACGGTAGCTTCGAACCCACCCATGCCACTCATGCCGCCCATGGTAGCTTCAATGCCACCGATGACTCCCATGCTGCCAATGCCACCGCCTCCCATGCCGCCAATGCCACCGCCACCCATGCCACCCATGCCACCGCAACCATGGCTCTTTTTTGGACAAAGACTTCTTCACGGGCAAGATTGACGTACTCCTTTTGCTTCTCATCGAGGGTAGATGTGTCCATGAAGAAGAAGTACTTCTCCCATTCCAACAACCTATCTCGCTCCTCCATGGCCACCCTCCTCTCCTCCAATGCCACCTTCCTCTCCTCGGCCGCCACCCTCCATTCCTCGGCCGCAGCATCTTGGTTCCTTGCCATCTTCCTCACCTCGTTCGCTTCCTTTCTTGCCTTCACAATAGCTTCCATAGCATTTTTGAGCTCGTCATCTCCTTTCCTCCTCTTATTTTCTTTTGCGTCTTTCTTGCATCCATTCGGTCTTTTTGGCTTGGAGTATGAAACCGAGTTTGGTGTAGGGCTTCTCTTGCCATCATCACTTGATGCCTCCTCCTCCAAATCAATAGTTCGCTTGTGTTTGTTGCTCTCATCATCATCATCATCATCATCATCATTGATAGCATCACGGGGCTTCCATTTCTCATCATCCTTCAATTCTTCATAGCAATGAGGCAAGGTAAACGGTCTCCCTTTCTTGGTCTTCTTCTCCTCTCCTTTGAACAAGTTTTGTGCAATATTGAGCTACATAACAAAAAAAACAAGTTAGCACTACAAACACCAAGAAGAAGCATGATGAACATGGAAGAAAATGGCACTTACCCTATCTATATCATTAGTGCCACTTAGGTTCAACTTGTCAACCGACTTAAGTGCGGTTGCACACCTTTGACAATCTCGGTTGATTGTCGACCACCGGGAGCGAGGAGATCTTCCAGAGCGGTTAATTCCACTTTTGTTGTGTACATCAAAGTGTTCCTTCATCCGGAGCCAATATGCATCTCTACTTTGATCACCTCCAACGGAGGGATCCCTCAACACTTGTGATGACCCACAAGTATATGGGATCAATTGTAGCCTTTTCGATAAGTAAGATTGTCGAACCCAACGAGGAGCAGAAGGAAATGACAAGTGATTTTCAGCAAGGTAATGTCTGCAAGTGCTGAAATTGTAAGTAGCAGAGTAGTTTGATAGCAAGATAATTTGTAACGAGCAAGTAACGGTAATGGTAACAAAAGTGCCGCAAGGTAGCCCAATCCTTTTGACGCAAAGGACAGGCCAAAACGATCTCTTATAATAAGCAAAGCGTTCTTGAGGGTACGCGGGAATTTCATCTAGTCACTTTCATCATGTTGATTCGATTCGTGTTCGCTACTTTGATAATTTGATATGTGGGTGGACCGGTGCTTAGGTGTTGTTCTTACTTGAACAAACCTCCTACTTATGATTAACCCCCTCGCAAGCATCCGCAACTATGAGAAAAGTATTAAGAATAAATTCTAACCATAGCATTAAACTTTTGGATCCAATCGGTCCCTTACGGAATAGCACATAAACTAGGGTTTAAGCTTCTGTCACTCTCGCAACCCATCATCTAATAACTACTCCACAATGCATTCTCTTAGGCCCAAATATGGTGAAGTGTCATGTAGTCGATGTTCACATGACACCACTAATGGAATCACAACATACATACTATCAAAATATCGAACACATATCAAGTTCACATGATTACTTGCAACATGATTTCTCCCATGACCTCAAGAACAAAAGTAACTACTCACAAATGATAATCATGATCAAGATCAGAGGGGTATTAAATAGCATATTGGATCTGAACATATAATCTTCCACCAAATAAACCATATAGTAATCAACTACAAGATGTAATCAACACTACTAGTCACCCACAAGCACCAATCTATAGTTCCGGTACAAAGATTGAACACAAGAGATGAACTAGGGTTTTAGAGGAGATGGTGCTGTTGAAGATGTTGATGGAGATTGCCCTCCCCAAGATGGGGGAGTTGTTGGTGATGATGATGATGATGATTTCCCCCTCCGAGAGGGAAGTTCCCCCGGCGGAATCGCTACGCCGGAGGGCAAAAGTGCTCCTACCCAAGTTCCACCTTGAGACGGCGGCGCTCCATCCCGAAAGTCCTCTCCTTATTTTTTCTAGGTCAAAATGACTTATATACCAGAAGATGGGCACCGGAGGTGAGTCGGGCTGAGCACAACCCACAAGGGCGCGCCTGGCCCAGGCGCGCCCTGGTGTCTTGTGCTCAACAGGTGGCCTCCCTCCGGTACTTATTTGCTCCAGTATTTCTTATATATTCCATAAAAATTCCCCGTGAAGTTTCAGCTCATTTGGAGTTGTGTGGAATAGGTGGCCTGACGTAGCTTTTCTAGGTCTAGATTTCCAGCTGCCAGGATTCTCCCTCTTTGTGTGTACCTTGCATATTATGAGAGAAAAGGCATTAGAATTAGTCCAAAAAGCATTATTATGGATAAAAACAATATAAACTAGATAATACCCCGCGCGTTGCTGCGGGAATTTTTAGCACTACATGAAAGTATTTATGGTGCAAGAAATAGTAAAAACCTAAAAATGTATCTATTTTTAACCTCTGATGAAACAATATGAAAAGTTAGGAGAATTGGTATATTTTAGAGTATCTCCATACTTGTTTAGAATGCATCATCAATATGAAATAGGAACATATAGTTTGATGAGATTTTTCTCATAATAATTCTTTTCTTTTCTTTTTGCGGGAATTCTCATAATAATTCAAGGTAATATAATTTGATTATCTATTAGAAGTGCGTCAGATCAAAAAGAAATTCATGCTAATTTGCAAGCCTTGCGTGTTAATATGCCAAAATAGAAATTAGCTTGCATTGTCCACTATGATAATTTTTTGGGTGGAAAAGTAACCAAAGGTACACAAAATGTCATGGTTACTAAGTAGGACAACAAATATACTCCAGGTTCTACGTCTTATTTCAAAGACTGTTATCCAACATAGAACAATTAAGGTGAAGGAGAATCAGAAAGGGACATACTTGATCCTCTCACCAAGGATTGTCATTAACTCCAGAACAATCAAATAGTGATATTCCAAATTATCCTTACATTTTTAAAATGAAGCTATAACCCGAGAGAAGATTGTATATTACAATTACACACACATGGTTGAAAACATAACATCACTTACTATTCTAGCATAGATAAATATAAAATGATATCATCTATCTTGAAACCAGAAACACACCAACACGCAACAACCTTATTTGTGATCACACTTGTACATCCCAGGGAGGAGTAGACATGACTGAGTATAAAACCTTGTAATGTTTGCAAATTTTTATTAGAACAACATGGGCGAATTGCATAAAGGAAAAAAACTAAATAACAATGCCAATAGCAATAATAGTCTCTTTAAGATTTTTTATGAAAAAAAAGCGTAGCAATTTTTTCTCCAGAAGCATGAATGAGGCAATTGCATGGAGTGAACATATTGGTGGTTGTGTTACCTTCATACGGTGCAAATACTTAATAAAAGCTTCAATTTTTTTGAGATTAACGTCCTCACTATTTATTCATAAAGTTCAAGGATTTCAGAAGCTATTACATGCAGGATACTATCAGGTGGCACAGCAGCCATACTTTACAATAATCATTCGAGACCCCCTTCCTTCTCCAGCATATGCGCCGTCATGTTTGCTTCTTGACGAACCCTCATTTACAAACAGTAGCTTGATCTCAACATCCGGCCGCAGCAAAGAGAAATTGTTGTGTTGATCATTTAGCACAGAAGCTACAACCCTGCAATCGATTATGGAAGCTTCAAATTATGAAAGGAAAAGTATAACATGTCATTATGTAAAATAACTGTAAATATGAATTTTTTTTATTTGTTTAATATATGGAAAAATTCCCTTTTAAACTTACACTTGAAGCCGCTAGTCGATTAACCTGCAACTCATATCCACAACAATATTTACAGAATCTTTGATTTTGAATGATAAACCTGAAACACATGGCTAATCTAGCGCTATGCTAGCTCGCCAGGCTAGATTTTTTCGACAAAGGGTAATATATTAATATCAAGATGATATCAAGTACACCCGGCCTCTGCAACAACTCAATGCCACGAGTAACTCGAGGCATCAAGGATGCACACAGCCAAAAAGAAAAAAGAAAAAAACAAAATAAAAAAGGATCTAAGACACGCCGTAACCAACAATGATACCAAGCACTGACAACACACGGGCTGCGAGTAGGTTCTCCAAAAGCAACGTATTCAAGAAGATAAGGACACAGAAGTGTCACCGTTGCCGGATTCAGTCAAATACTAAATCCTGAGTTTTCACCCTGAGAGAAGAACTGAGCAACATCATGCAATGCCTTCAACAAGGTAACGATATCGAAATACCGCCATTGCCAGGTATGACCGGCGAAGGACACGCCATGGGTTTTCACCTTGAAACTCCAGTCCCGGTACTGAAGTAGCACCAACAAATGCAACCATGAAGTGTTGTTGCAACCGCTGGACCACCCCCTTCATTCCTTCAATCCTTGACAATGCCGAACATAGACAAACACCCACATGCGTCGTGTTCTAGACCACTCGGCAATGAATATGCATAATCCTCGTGCACAAGGACCATGGAACATCACATCTCAGAACATTTTCAGCCTGAATGTTTGGCATTCCATCTATTGTCCATTGCTCACACACACAGTTCTGATGGGAAAAGTTGTGCTCCTATGAGCTAGTTGACTGGCGACGACGCGACTGCCAGGAGCCACCGGAACCCACGATAAGGGCACCTTCGGCAGACCCATGTCATCCTCGCCATCAGCTGATGACAAACTTGGGAAAAGGATCCCTTCAGTTGTCCAGTTGCAGCCGTGGTTGTCCATGTCCCTAATCTGCAGATTGGAATCAGATCGGATCACAGTTAAACCGCAAGTGACAGCCGCCGCCATGGATGGCATCTCCGTCTTCAAATCTTGATCTAGCGCCGCACAAGTCGCCGTGGCCAGCACCGCCTAGATCCAATGGCGGCCGCCGCGCTGCCCTCGCAGCCGCTCTAACCAAGCCACAACCAGAAAGTTGAGGCCGTCGCCCCGATTCCGAGCTCCGCCAAGCACCAACGCCGTCTAGGGCCGGCCCCCGCGCTAGGCCGGAGGTCCCCTCGGCAGGAGAGGATGAGATCCCGCCACCGCCGTCCACCGAACGGGTCTTACCCGTCGGTTTCCTCCGGCGACAGCGGGGTGGATGGAGAAGAGAGGAGACGGGGGCGGCGGCCAAGGTTTCACCCGTGCCGCCCCCTAGGAGCGGAGCGGGCGTTGGGCAACCTTCGCCAGGCTAGATGATGTTCAGATAGGACACTACCGAAACACACATGCCTAATAAACCATCTATTCAGGTATTGAATCATTCTGATGATATTCATAGTGGAATAGTACTGTCGGTCAGCAACATACATGAAAATGACTACACGAGTATGCCTTGATTCACAAAACAATCAAAGCAAAGCAAAAAAATACCAATAAAATTCATACTAAACTACATGTGTGTGCGTGTATGAGAGAGAGAGATGCAGGATTGTAGTTGCATGTAGTGAGTGGTACTCCAGTTCACCTGTTTATTGCTTAAATCAACGCCTTATACAAAATAAAAAGAAGAGATGAGTACGATCCAACGCTTCCAATCAAAGTTGTTTCATTTGTTTATCCCTTCCAACTATAAATATAAAGAAAATAAAACAAAGAGGAATCAGAAATTGTTGTTTAATGCTTGCGGGGAGTGCTTGCATTAGAGAGGATTGGGGATTAAAAAGACTGACCGGACTTGCTGGGCGGGAGAGGCGGCTGGAGACAGAACAGATCAGAGCTTCCAACCCAAAGACACTCAAGATCGCTAAGATTTGTGGAGATAGAGAGGAAGGAGAGCCCCACCTTTTGGTAAGGTGATGTTGGAGGAGGACAACAACGGTGGGACGTGTGGCTCGCTTGGAGCTCTGGTTGACATCGGGGCGCAGGCTTGGGTCAGCATTGTCCGCGGGACTTGATTCACCAACAACGGATTGCAGGCACGTAGGGGGGCGGGTCAGCAGCAGCATCTTGGTATTTGGGGGCGACCCCCACGAACGCCGGGCTGGCAGCAGCACCGCGCCATGAGAACCACCATTGCTGCTGAAGGTGAGGTGTGTATGGTAGCTTTTGCACGGCTAATGATGAACCGGTTGATTTGTTTGGGTGAGTGGAACTGGACAGAGGATACGAAGAGGAGGGGGTAATAAAGTGGGAGAACACAAATGGCCTGGTGGAGAAGAGAACGCGCATTTATTATTGGCGAGTGATACACACCGGCCCGCCGGCCGAAATTTCGGCCGGTCTAACCGCGCACGTACGATTCGATCTATAACAGCCGCACAATTCCTCTTCCCCAACTGCTTCACTACTAAGAAAAAAACATGATGCCTGTTCATCACGAGCTGTCCCGTGATCCCCAATACGTCAGCCAGCTCGCCGGCCATTCTCGTCGCCGCTGGCTGACTCCCGTTGGTTCCACAGGACGCCGCCCTCGTCGTTGGTGGTCGCCATCGCATCCCCATCCCCGCCGGTTCCAGTAGGATCTCGCCTCCACTCATAGCAAAACGACGCCGTTGTAGCAAAACGTCCGACGTATCTGTCGTTGCAGCACCTAAGTTGCCGCCATCGTATCACACCCGTTGCGCACCACCGCGCCTCTAGCCACAACACTCATTGCCGCCGCTCGCATCCCAGTTGAAGCTTTTTCTCGTGTTGGTTGAAGCTTTTTCTCATGGCAGTTGAAGCTTTTTTCCACCCGTCGACGCTCGCTTGCACGGGGTTGAACGAACGACGGCTGCCAATGAACTCCATTTAAATGGATGTAGCAAAAAAATCGCAGGTTGTAGCAAAAAACAGCGACGGTTGGCGGTTGCAGCAAAAACGCCGTCGCCGTCGTCCCCGGTCGCATCTCCACCTTAATGAATGTAGCAAATTTCTTCGCCGGTCGTAGCAAAATTCGGTGATGGTTGCAGCAACGGGTCGTAGCTCCGTCATTAGTGGATGTAGCAAAAAATGTCGCTGGTTCCAGCATGCCGTGATGCTGGTTCCAGCATGCAACGACCACGGTCGTGGCATGCAGCACCCGCTGCCCTTGAGCTTGCAGCTCCATGGTGGTGTGGGTATGGCCATGGTCGCCACGGTCACATCACCGACAAAAATGGATGCAGCTTTGCGGGGCTGCAGTTGCAGCTTCTTTCCCCATGCCTGTCGGAGCTTCAGCCAGCAGTGGTGAACATGGATATTGAAGACGACGTGGGAAGAAGATAAATATGATGGCTGAGAAGAAAAAAGCGGTCGTGGGCCAAAGGCACGTGGTGGGCCAAGGAGGAAAAACGAACGACACGGAACCTGGACAGGGAGATGTGTGTGCGCTCGATTCCTGCGTGATCGAGTGGAGCGCGTGCGAACCGACTGAAGCTTCGGCAGGTGCACCGTTGTCAAACGTTTCCCTTTATTATTGAGGAGCCTGTGGTTTACAAATGAAACATATGTGGGATGGTAACGAAACGTCGTGCTTCGGTCCTTTCTGTACACGGGTAGCGGCACGTTTGATGAGGCATCATGCATATTAGGAGTTGCTGACATGGTAGGTTGCTGAGTTGGATAGGCTGCATGTTGAGATAAATACTTGTAGTGGGGATGAATCTCTTAAGTATATAGGATAACAGTAGGAAAACATGATGCAAAATGGATGGATCGCTTGCAACCAAGTATTGCATAGCAAGATGTCTTCATCCATAGTGTAGTTGCCCCATCTTCCTTTCGGTGCATCGACGATGCCCTCACCATCCTCGTCCACCTCAAACTCATGATCATTGAAATGCATCTCATTGGTTTGAGACCAATGAGAGTTGTTGGAGTCAACACCCTTAGTTGACATATATGCCTCATCATTGAAACTACAAAGTATATACAACGAAGTAACTAAGCTATCCATATGTATGCATTCAAAAAACAACAACAACAACAACAACAACAAAAAGTTGGCGAATTTTATACTTTGGGGGCATTTCATCGAACACCTTGTGCACGTTGGCCGCCGGCTCAACAAGTGAGCTCGCCGGCGCTTCGGTAGCCGCCGCGTCCGTTGCCCGCCCTGCAAGCTTCTTCCTCGACGGCCTAGAGGAGCCGTCCGCCGCCTTGTTCTTCTTCGCGGATACCTTGCCCATCTTCGCCCGCGCCGCATTTGGGAGCTTCGAGAGGGGGGCACGTGGCTTCACGGCTAGCGCCAGTGCGACGCCACCCGCCGCCGAGGTCGGCCGTGGCAGCATGAAAAGGTCGCGCGTGATACCGGTGCTTGGAGGAGCACCGGCGGAGGCGAAGCTCATAGAGGCAAAGGTGTCCCGTCTTTTGATGAGATGGTGGCTATCGTTTTGGAGGAAGTCGACTTTGACGATCTGACTACGAACGTGCGAGGACGTCGCGCCTTAGCAATCGCTAAACCAATTCCGAGAGGTTATTGACCATGCCGGAGCACGATCAACCTGACCACGAAGGTATGTTTCCTGCAAGCAAACGAAGAACAAGCAAGAAACTAAGATTGCAATCTGGATATTGCAAATATAAGAGGAAAGCTTTATTGATCAAGGTGGGGTTCTGTGACGCCTTTGTCTGGTCGTTGAACACAAACGAAGTACGCGAAGTTGCTGATATGGCGAACTTTAATCTAAACAAAACCCAAAGTCTAAACAATGCCCTAAGGGCTGTATATATGAAGGAAGAGGGGGGAATTTCGTGGCCCTTGGAGGAGGGATCCGAGACCAACCCTAACTCTTGTTTCCCCACACATACAGACTCTAAAAATAGCCTATATTGAAGTATTTCGAAATTACATGGGCATGGCCCAAAAATAAGGTGGCGCAGCACCTAGAATAGCCTCTGGACAAAAATTATGAAGTGGCATCTTGTATATTTCGTCCAAGGCTTCATGCACTCATTATGGTGGCTTCATAGTCCTGAAATGATCACTTGAAATTCTGTTCTTGTCTCCCTTGCGCATGCCATCAACTCCATGCTTGTTCTTGCTCCAATGTTCATCCTTCTTCAAGCTAGGCCCTTCATTTGTAAGCAAAACAAATGTATCCAATTTAGGCAGCATCATATTCTCATGAACATTAGAATCACTACCAAGAAACGAAAGTACCTGGTAATTTAATTGGCGTGCGCGAGCTCTAGTAATCGGTCCAGTATGTATAGTAGCAGGGGCTATGGGTGTAACAATGGTATTGATGTCCTCATCATCCTCCCCTTCTTGAAATGAAGTCGTCCTCGACGGAAGCTCATCTTCCTCACCCAAATAAGGCTTCAAATCTGCAATGTTAAAAGTGGGACTAACCCCAAAATCTGCAGGCAGCTCAAGTTTATATGCATTATCATTTATTTTCTCTAACACCTTAAAAGGGCCATCAGCACGTGGCATTAGCTTTGATTTGCGCAAATCAGGAAATCTATCCTTACGCAAATGTAACCAAACAAGATCTCCAGATGCAAACACAACATGTTTTCTACCCTTATCTCCCGCAAGTTTATATTTAGCATTCATACGCTCAATGTTTTCCTTAGTTAACTCATGCATTCTTAAAATCAATTCAGCACGTCGTTTAGCATCAAAATCAACCTTCTCCGAAGATGGAAGAGGCAACAAATCAATAGGTGCACGAGGTAGGAAACCATACACAATTTCAAAAGGGCACATCTTAGTAGTAGAATGCAATGAACGATTATAAGCAAATTCAATATGAGGCAAGCATTCTTCCCACATTTTCTTGTTATTCTTCAAAACAGCCCTAAGCATGGTAGACAATGTTCTATTGACTACTTCAGTTTGTCCATCAGTTTGGGGATGACATGTAGTACTAAAAAGCAGTTTAGTCCCCAACTTAGCCCATAAACATCTCTAGAAGTGGATAAGAAATTTAGTATCACGATCTGAAACAATAGTATTTGGCACACCATGCAAGCGAATAATTTCACAAAAGAACAAATCAGCAACATTAACAACATCATCGCTTTTATGACATGGTATAAAGTGTGCCATTTTCGAGAACCTATCCATGACAACAAATATGCCATCCCTCCCCTTCTTTGTTCTAGGTAAACCTAAAACAAAGTCCATAGATATATCCTCCCAAGGAACACTAGGTACAGGCAAAGGCATATATAAACCATGAGGATGGAGTCGTGACTTAGCTTTTTGACATGTAGTGCAGCGAGCAACAAAACGCTCAACATCCCGTCTCATCTTTGGCCAAAAGAAATGTGTAGCAAGTATATCCTCCGTCTTCTTCACGCCAAAGTGTCACATTAGTCCTCCTCCATGCGCCTCCTGCAACAACAAAAGACGAAAGGAGCTAGCTGGAATGCATAGCTTGTTAGCACGAAACACAAATCCATCGTTAACGAGGAACTTGTTCCATGTTCTACCTTCCTTACAATTCTGCAATACATCTTTAAATTCAGCATCATGCACATATTGATCTTTGATTGTCTCCAAACCAAATATTTTAAAGTCAAGTTGTGAAAGCATAGTATAACGACGAGACAATGCATCAGCAATAACATTTTCTTTACCCTTCTTGTGTTTAATGACATAAGGGAAAGTCTCAATGAATTCAACCCATTTAGCATGTCGACGGTTCAGTTTTGCTTGACTTTTAATGTGTTTCAAAGATTCATGATCAGAATGTATAACAAATTCTTTGGGCCATAAATAATGTTGCCATGTTTCTAAGGTCCAAACAAGAGCATATAATTCTTTATCATAAGTAGAATAGTTCAGACTAGGCCCACTCAATTTTTCAGAAAAGTATGCAGCAGGTTTGCCATCTTGTAATAACACACCTCCTAATCCAATTCCACTAGCATCACATTCAAGCTCAAAAGTCTTGTTAAAATCAGGAAGTGGAGTAAAGGAGAATGTGTCAACTTATCTTTCAATACCGTGAAGGCTTCTTCCTATGCGGTACCCCAAACAAAAGGCACATCCTTCTTTGTAAGCTCATTGAGAGGTGCAGCCATGGTGCTAAAATCTCTCACAAAACGCCTATAGAAACCAGCGAGTCCAAGAAAACTCCTCACTTGTGTGACCGTTTTGGGCTGCGGCCAACTCTCAATAGCTTGAATCTTGGCTTTATCAACTTCAGTTCCCTGTGGAGTAACAACATAGCCAAGAAAAGATACTCGATCGGTGCAAAAGGTGCACTTCCCAAGGTTACCAAACAAACGTGCATCACGTAGAGCAATAAAAACAGCATGTAAATGTTCCAAATGTTCTTCCAAAGATTTGCTATAAATCAGTATATCATCAAAATAGACTACCACAAATCGTCCAATGAAAGCACGTAAAACTTCGTTCATTAGTCTCATGGAAGTACTAGGTGCATTAGTTAACCCAAAAGGCATGACTAACCACTCATATAAACCAAACTTAGTTTTAAATGCTGTTTTCCATTCATCTCCCAATTTCATACGAATTTGATGGTATCCACTACGCAAATCAACTTTGGAGAATATTGTAGAGCCACTCAATTCATCAAGCATATCATCTAGCCTAGGAATAGGATGATGATAACGAATAGTAATATTATCAATGCCTCTACAATCAACACACATACGTGACGTACCATCATTTTTAGGCACTAGTATAATAGGAACAACACAAGGACTAAGAGATTCGCGTATATAACCTTTGTCGAGCAGCTCCTGTACTTGACGCATAATCCCCTTCGTCTCCTCTGGATTGGTACAGTATGGTGCACGGTTGGGTAGCGATGCACCGGGAATTAAGTCAATTTGATGCTCAATCCCTCGAATAGGTGGTAATCCCGGTGGCACGTCTTGTGGAAAGACGTCAACGAACTCCTGCAAAATGTTAGTGATAGAAGGGGGCAAAGAGGAAGGCACGTCCTCGAATGAAAATAATGCCTCTTTGCACACAAAAGCATAGCAAACAGATTTGCTAAAATCTAGGTCATCAATATCAGATTTTGTGGCAAGTAAACATGCACTTTTCAATTTAATTTCAAAAGCAACACTAGATGGTTTATTATTAGTTTTCATTTTTTGCTCAAATTCTTTTGCCACAATCTGATTTTCACTCTTATTTTTCTCCTGTTTTGCTTTATTAGCTCTATTAATATCATCTTTCAAAATGGAATCAGGAGTCATAGGAAGCAAAGTAATATTTTTATCCTTATGAACAAGAGTATATTGATTGTTTCTACCATGGTGTACAGAATTTTTATCAAATTGCCATGGTCTACCAAGTAATAAGGAACATGCTTGCATAGGTACCACATCACAATCAACATAATCAGCATATGTAGAGATACTAAAATGCACACGAACAGTACGTGTTACCTTAACATTGCCGCTGTTATTGAACCATTGGATGTAGTAAGGATGTGGATGTGGTCTTGTGGTGAGAGATAGCTTCTCCACCATCTCCATGCTAGCCAAGTTGTTGCAGCTCCCTCCATCTATGATGACGCGAATAGAACGTTCCTTCACAACTCTCTTTGTATGGAACAAATTATGCCTTTGATTTTGCACAGCTTGTGTGACCTGCTGATACGTCACCAACGTATCTATAATTTTTTATTGTTCCATGCTATTATATTATCTGTTTTGGATGTTTAATGGGCTATATTATACACTTTTATATTTTTTTGGGACTAACCTACTAACCAAAGGCCTAGTGCAAACTACTGTTTTTTGCCTATTTCAGTGTTTCGCAGAAAAGGAATATCAAACGGAATCCAAACGGAATGAAACCTTTGGGAGAGTGATTTTTGGAACAAACGCAATCGAGGAGACTTGGAGTGGACGTCAAGAAAGAAACGAGGAGGCCACGAGGCATGAGGGTGAGCCCAGGGGGGTAGGCGCGCCCCCCACCCTCATGGGCCCCTCGTGGCTCCCCTGACCAACTTCTTTCGCCTATATATACTCATAAACCCCGAAAACATCCGAGAGCACCACGAAACCCTATTTCCACTGCCGCAACCTTCTGTACCCGTGAGATCCCATCTTGGGGCCTTTTCCGGTGCTCCGCCGGAGGGGGAATCGATCACGGAGGGCTTCTACATCAACACCATAGCCTCTCCGATGATGTGTGAGTAGTTTATCACAGACCTTCGGGTCCATAGTTATTAGCTAGATGGCTTCTTTTCTCTCTTTGGATCTCAATACAAAGTTCTCCTCGATCTTCTTGGAGATCTATTTGATGTAATTCTTTTTGCGGTGTGTTTGTCGAGATCCGATGAATTGTGTGTTTATGATCAAGATTATCTATGAACAATATTTGGTTCTTCTCTGAATTCTTATATGTATGATTTGTTATGTTTGCAAGTCTCTTCGAATTATCAGTTTGGTTTGGCCTACTAGATTGACCTTTCTTGCAATGGGAGAAGTGCTTAGCTTTGGGTTCAATCTTGCGGTGTCCTTTCCCAGTGACAGCAGGGGCAGCAATGCACGTATTGTATTGTTGCCATCGAGGATAAAAAGATGGGGTTTATATCATATTGCTTGAGTTTATCCCTCCACATCATGTCATCTTGCCTAATGCGTTACTCTGTTCTTATGAACTTAATACTCTAGATGCATGCTGGATAGCGGTCGATGTGTGGAGTAATAGTAGTAGATGCAGAATCATTTCGGTCTACTTGTCACGAAACGTGATGCCTATATACATGATCATGCCTAGATATTCTCATGATTATGCACTTTTCTATCAATTGCTCGACAGTAATTTGTTCACCCACAGTAATACTTATGCTATCTTGAGAGAAGCCACTACTAAAACCTATGGCCCCCGGGTCTATTTTCCATCATATTAATCTTCCGTCAACGTGCTATTTATGTCGCCGTTTATTTTTGCAATCTTTACTTTCAATCTATATCATAAAAAATACCAAAAATATTTATCTTATTATCTCTATCAGATCTCACTTTTGCAAGTGGCCGTGAAGGGATTGACAACCTCTTTATCGCGTTGGTTGCAAGGTTCTTATTTGTTTGTGTAGGTACGAGGCTGGATTGATACCTTGGTTCTCAAAAACTGAGGGAAATACTTACGCTACTTTGCTGCATCACCCTTTCCTCTTCAAGGGAAAACCAACGCAGTGCTCAAGAGGTAGCACCTGCACACTCAAAATACGTTGACCAACTAAACATTCATACATGTCGACGTCTTCAGGAGCCATGTATTGCGTCTCATGATCAGAATCATCTCCACTGTGTTCTTCACGTGTAATAAGAGCCAAAGTCTCCTCATCATAGTCACTAGCGGACTCATACCCACCATCCTCAGTAGCAATCATCACACGCTGAGGTTTGCATTCTCTTGCATGATGACCTCTTCCCTTACAACAACGACAAATAATATCACTTGTGTGCCCTGTTGATGCCATGGAAGAAGAAGAGCTCTGTGCAGGCCCGGCAGGTGTGCTCATGGCAGATAGTGGTAGTTGTGCCTACTTTCTTGTATCACGGTTGGAGGTGGCACCTGATGGAGGTGATGGTGCAGTGGAAGCAGAGGATGCACGTGGTGTCCATGATGAAGGTCAACCTGCAGAAAAGTTAGTTCGCACCAATGCCTGTCGATCCTGCACTTCACGTTCAGCTTTACAAGCAAGATGGAATAAACGAGTGATATTATTATACTCCTTATACTCTAGAATGGTCTGAATCTCTCTATTTAATCCACCCATAAAACGTGCAAGCATAGCTTCATTATCCTCAACAAGACCACATCTAATCATGCCAGTTTGTAATTCATGATAATATTCCTCTACAGAATTTTTTCCGTGTCTTAAACGCTGCAATTTTTGAAGTAATTCACGTTGATAATATGGTGGAACCCAACGAGTATGCATAACAGTTTTCAAAGCAGCCCAAGTAGTTGGAATAATATTCGGATATAATCTACGATGTTCAGACCACCACACACAAGCAAAACTAGTGAAAGCACAAAGTGCAACAGCAACACGTCTCTCCTCGGGATATTCTAAACATGTGAAACGTTGTTCGGTTTCTAACTCCCAAGTAAGATATATATCAGGAACATATCTACCCTCAAATGGTGGAATATTCAATTTCAGTTTAGGAAGATGGTCATGATCTCGTACCTGAGCTGGTAATGCAGCCCTACCATTGCGATTATTTGCATGTGGACGACCTGGTGCTGGTGGTTGCACGTATTTCTGATTTTGATCAACCTCATCCTTGTAATCCCCCGCATAATCATCCTCCTCCTCATTAGCAGCAGGAGCCACAGAAGTATCAACAGCAGCACCAACAGTTTGGCCAGGCTCAAGAGGGACACGGCTCGCTCGGCGGAGGGCTGTTTCGCGACGTGGAGGTAGTCGTTGTTGTTGTTGTTGTTGTTGTTGTTGTTGTTGTTGTTGTTGTTGTTGTTGCAGAGGTGCGGCAGGTGCAGCCAGTGGTGGTTGTGGAAGACACGCAAGCAGTTCATTAAATCTGTTATCAAGCTTTGTTTCAAATGTCTTCTCAAGGCCAGTTATCTTATCCATGGCCACTTCAAAAAATTTCAGCACATCTTGCACGTGTTCAGTCATCATTTGCTGAAATTTATCATGCAACTCCTTATTCGTCATGTTCTCCCAGTCAGTCTCATCAACTTGTGAACCTGCCATGGTTAGCAGCAATAGAAACACACAAGAATATGATCCTACAGACTACTAGAAAATGGTGGTGGTGGGTGTTGGGGAACGCAGTAATTTCAAAAAAAATCCTACGCACACGCAAGATCCATCTAGGTGATGCATAGCAACGAGAGGGGAGAGTGTTGTCTACGTACCCTTGTTGTCGGAGGAAATGGCCACGGGTAGCCTAGCCGACTGCCCCTGGCTCTTCCAAAAAATTATCAGGCCTTTGGGCCTTCAAGCACTCCAAGCAGTGGACCCCCTTCCCTGGCCGGCTACCTCTGAAGCCGACTCACGGAAGGCGGCCCAGCTTCAGCAACCTCCCTCCCCAGGATAACCGCGGGGTGGCCGACTCCAGGAAGCCGGCCTCGAAGGGCACCGACTCCAAGAAGCCGGCCAAGAACGCAACCACCAAGACTACACCCACATAACGGTGACAAGACGGGGTGTGGCCACAGTGCGGCCCACTACCCCCGAAGCCCGAGGCAGGCATGGCCACAGGACGCCGTACGGGACGGCCATCCCCCGTCCGGCTCGGCACTGTAGCCATGCTAGCCTCGACGTCACCCACGGCAGACGCCGGTACGGCCCACGGGCGACGGGTCCCTTCGGCCAGAGAGAGGCGCGAAGGCGGCCCGGCCTCCCCCAGTCGGCCAAAGGCGTAGCCGGCCCCCAGAAGTCGGCTACCCCCTCCCTCGAAGCATGCGCCACATTAAGGAGACAAGACGAGGTAAGGCTACAATAAGGGCCCTCGAGGCGGCCCACTGTAGCCACGATTACCTCAACGAAGCCCTCGTCATCAGGAGCGAGGCTACAGTAAGCAGCCGCCGACAAGATCCTAGGCGGTGGGGCCGGCCTGTCGACCAAGAGGCCGGCAGCCGGCGGGACCCACTAGTCGGCGGGCCCCAATAGTCGGCGGAGAAGCCAGCGAGCGTAGACACTGACGGCTGGGACCAGAGCCCAACCGGATTACAATTGTACCCCCGGGGGGTAGGCCTATATAAACCCCCCGGGGCACCCATGCAAAGGGTTGTCTTCTGAGCATAGCACACACACCATAGAGAGAGAGAAGTGAGAGCTAGCCTTGTTCTTCTTCTCCCTTGAACCCAACAGCTCTAGGAGCGATTGTAGCTACCTTTCCTGATCTAGTGATCATGCGGAGACCCCGCAGAGCAGGACTAGGGGTGTTATCTCCTCGGAGAGCCCCGAACCTGGATAAGATCCACCGGCGTGCATGTCTTCGCCTCATCCCGTTTCCAGGCACCGGCGACGTCTTATTGGCACCCACAATGATAAGCCACCCGTTGGCATATGTCGCACCTACCACCCGACATTTGGCGCCCACCGTGGAGCCAGGTGCACCGTCGTCCGGAGACCTGTTCTGGACGGGAACCCTCTTCCTCCCCCGCGAGCGCAGCCAGCCTGCTGCGCCCGAAGGCGTTTGCCTCGACGCGCTGCAAGGCGTCGACAACGCCTGCGCAGCGAGCTGCCTCGCCGATCTTCTCGGCGAGACTCGCATCTCCGACGAGCCTGCGTCCGACGCAGGCACGGACTACCCCGAGAGCCGCCTCGTCAGCCTCCTCGACCAGCTTCACGTCTCCAGCGAGCCTGCTGCAGACATGGAGTCAGTCGGCTCCACCGACCCGATGCTCGTCGACTCCAACACGGCATCGCTCGACGCTTACCCCTCCGACGTGGTGGTCTTCGACGATCCCCTCCCTCGAGCTGACAGCGGCAGCAGCGCTGTCACCGAAGTGTTGGTCATCAGCCACGTCGCCAACTCAGGCGAAAACGCCCACGACGCCCTGCAAGCGGCGATGCACGACCTCTCCGTCCCCATCCCGGCCGACGCCGAGACCCTAGAGGCACGCCGCCTCGCCCTCATCGCGGAAGGCCAGAAGATAGCCTCCATGAGACGCCTCACCGAATCCCACCAGCGCGAAGTCGACCGTGCCGCCTTCGGTACGCCGCCGCCTAGCGGCCCGAGCCGAGCCGGCTTCGTCCAGAAGCGCGGCGCGGCCGTCGCCAGCATGCTGGGGGCAGATCCCCCCGTCTACGCCACCACGCTCGAGAATCTGCGAGCCGCTCAGGTGGCCGCAGAAGAGCTCAATGGGCTGGGAGCCGACGAGCTCCCCTACATGACAAGACGGATCCAGCAGCTGATCGACGCGGCTGCAGAATGGCGTGAGGCCGGCGCACGCGCTGATAGTCATCCCCCGCGCCGGGAGCACGCCGCGACGTCCCGCTCGCCGACTGCGAGCGGCGCGCGCCAGAAGAAAGACAAGGAGCCGGCTGCCAGCCGCAGCCGGACTCGCATCACCATCGAGCGCGACGCGGAAGGCCTCCCTCGAGCAGTGGAACACCAAGGAGATCTGCCTCCTCCCCGGCCTCGAAGAGAAAGACGTCTCACTCCGCCGCCTATCACGCACCCGACTCTTGGCGACCGACTCGGCCGCCGAGAAGGAATCGGCGAGAGCGACGCCCGCCACCGGATCGACCGCCTGGCTCGATCCTTGGCGTTAGAAGAAGAAGACGATGTCGGCCCGCCATGCTTTGGCCCCCGCATCCGCGACGAGCCCTTCCCCAAAGGGTTCTCGCTCCCCAGAGACACGCCCAAGTACAACGGCTCAGTGAAGCCGGAAGATTGGCTCATCGACTACTCCACGGCCGTCAGCATAGCCAACGGCAATCGGCGCGTCGCCGTGAAGTATGTCCCCCTCATGCTGCAAGGCACGGCGCGCACATGGCTCAACAGCCTCAAGCCCTACAGCATCAACAGTTGGCTGGACTTCACGGAAGTCTTCGTGCGCAACTTCACCAGCACCTACAAGCGGCCTCCTAAGCCTCCCCAGCTCTCCCTCTGCGTCCAAGGGCCCAACGAGTCGACCCGCGACTACCTCACGCGGTGGGCCGAGCTCCGCAACTCCTGCGATGGGGTGCATGAGGTCCAGGCCATCGAGTACTTCACTGCCGGGTGCCGAGAGGGCACCCTCCTCAAGCACCGACTCCTCTGTGATGAGCCGGCTACCCTCGACGAGTTGCTGGTCATCGCGGACAAGTACGCCACGGCCGACTCCTCGATGAAGACCGAGCTCCGAGTGGACGCCTCGGGGAAGGTGATTGCTCCGGCTCCCAAGACGCCGGCCGGCGACCCTAATCGGCGCCCCTACCAGAACGATCACAAGCGCAAGGCCCCCATGCCGACTTCCGCCAGTTGGTAGGTGGCCACCGTTGAAGATGAGCAGCTCGAAGAACGGCCCGCTCCCAAGAAGAAGGCTGGCAGGCCGGCTTGGCAGCTGGCTTTCTCCTACGAACAAGCTCTTGACGCCCCCTGCAAGTTCCACAGCGGCGCGAAGCCGTCTAACCACACGACCCGAAAATGCCATTGGCTCACCCGCATCACCAAGGGCGAGGGGATGTTGCCGCCTCCGCCTCCCGGCCCGCCGCCTCCAGCCCCCCAGCAACCGGCGGCTCGGCCGGCAGTCGGTGCCATCCAAGACGAATTCCCTGAAGAGCACACCGCCTACGTCGTCTTCACCACTCAAGCCGACGACAAGCGCAGTCGGAGCCGACAGCATCAAGAAGTTAATGCAGTCGCCTCTAGCACCCCCGAGTTCATGCACTGGTCAGAGAAGCCAATCAGCTAGAGCCAGGCCGACCACCCAGAGGTGATGCCTTCGCTTGGCTCCTATGCAATGGTCTTGGATGTCACCCTCGCGACGGAGAGGCGAGCTGCCCGATTCTCCCGCGTCCTGATAGATGGCGAAAGCAGTATCAACATACTGTACCGCGATACCATGGAGAAGCTGAACATCAAAGCAAAGCAGCTTATGCCGAGCCACACCGTCTTCCATGGTATCGTCCCCGGCTTATCTTGCTCCCCAATCGGCAAGATCAAAATGGATGTTCTCTTCGGAGACAAAGATCATTTTCACCGAGAAGCGATCTGGTTTGAGGTGGTGGATTTGGAGAGCCCCTATCATGCTCTGCTTGGCCGACCTGCTCTGGCCAAGTTCATGGCTGTGCCCCACTACGCCTACCTGAAGATGAAGATGCCGAGCTCGAAGGGGATCATCACGGTAGCCGGCGACTACAAGAAGTCCATCGAGTGCGCCATGGCCAGCAGCCGGCTGGCCGAGTCCCTCGTGGTGGCAGAAGAGAAGAAGATGCTGGAACGGGTTGTGGCCATGGCCGGCAAGCAGCCGGCCCTGTCCCCCAACCCCAAAGATTGTGATGCGCAGGGCTCCTTCCAGCCTGCCAAAGAGACGAAGACGATACCTCTGGACCCGGAGAACCCGGAGAGGTTCGCTGTCATTGCGGCGAACTTGGACAGTAAATAGGAAGGCGAGCTCGTCGACTTCCTCCGTGAGAATCGAGACATTTTTGCATGGTCCCCAAAGGACATGCCGGGTGTCCCGAAGGATTTTGCCGAGCACAAATTACATGTCCGCCCCGACGCGAAGCCAGTCAAGCAACCCCTCCGCCGACAGTCAGAAGAGAAGCGAAGAATCGTAGGAGAAGAGATAGCCCGGCTCCTTGCCGCTGGCTTTATCATGGAGGTGTTCTTTCCAGAGTGGCTTGCCAACCCAGTTCTGGTTTTGAAGAAGAATAACAAGTGGCGTATGTGTATAGACTACACCAGCCTGAACAAGGCCTGCCCAAAGGATCCGTTTGCTCTGCCACGGATTGACCAAGTGATAGACTCCACAGCCGGATGCGAGCTGTTGAGTTTTTTGGATGCGTACTCAGGGTACCATCAGATCAAGTTGGACCCAGCTGACCGCCTGAAGACTGCCTTCATCACACCCTTTGGAGCTTTCTGCTACCTGACTATGACATTCGGCTTGAGAAATGCCGGTGCCACTTTTCAGCGTTGCATGCAGAAATGCCTCTTGAAACAACTCGGCAGAAATGCCCACGTCTATGTAGACGACATTGTGGTGAAGACAGAGAAGCACGGCACCCTGCTGGAAGACCTGAAAGAAACATTCGCCAACTTGTGCCGATTCCAAATCAAGCTCAACCCCGAGAAGTGCGTGTTCGGAGTGCCAGCCGGCCAGCTGCTAGGCTTCCTGGTCTCCGAACGCGGCATCGAGTGCAACCCCGTCAAGATCAAGGCCATCGAGAGGATGGAGATTCCCATCAGCCGACTAGGAGAGAAGGCTCTCCCTTTGTACCGACTCATGAAGAAGTCCACTCACTTCGAGTGGAATGACCAAGCCGACCAAGCCTTCCATGAGTTGAAGAAAATGCTGACCACTCCGCCTGTCCTGGCAGCGCCGACTGAAAAGGAGCCCATGCTCCTCTACATCGCCGCGACTAGCCGAGTCGTCAGTACTGTTGTTGTGGTCCAGCGCCCGGAAGAAGGCCGAGCCCAGCTAGTCCAGAGGCCGGTGTACTACCTAAGCGAAGTGCTATCCAGCTCAAAGCAGAATTACCCGCACTACCAGAAGATGTGCTATGGGGTATACTTCGCCGCCAAGAAACTGAAGCCCTACTTCCAAGAGCACCCCATTACGGTCGTGTGCACCGCCCCGCTCGCCGAGATCATAGGCAGCCGGGATGCATCCGGCCGGGTGGCTAAATGGGCCATTGCGCTGGCGCCCTACATGATCTTCTACCAACCCCGCACCGCCATCAAGTCCCAAGCACTGGCCGACTTCCTCGTCGACTGGGCCAAGACCCAGTACCTACCGTCGGCTCCCGACTCCACCCATTGGCGGATGCACGTTGACGGGTCCAAGATGCGCACTGGCTTGGGAGCCGGCATCGTCCTCACCTCTCCCAAAGGTGACAAGCTCAAGTACACGCTGCAGATCCACTTCGCCGCCTCCAACAACGTGGCCGAGTACGAGGCGCTCGTACATGGGCTCCGGCTAGCCAAAGAGCTCGGCATACGCCGGATCCTGTGCTACGGCGACTCAGACTTGGTGGTCCAGCAGTCGTCTGGCGACTGGGACGCCAAGGACGCGAACATGGCGAGCTATCGATTCCTCGTCCAGCAGATCAGCGGATACTTCGAAGGGTGCGAGTTCCTCCACGTGCCAAGGGCAGACAACGACCAAGCAGATGCCCTAGCATGAATAGGCTCCACCCGACAAGCCATACCGACTGGCGTCTCCCTCCACCGCCTCCTCAAGCCATCCATCAAGCCATCTCCAGAGTTGGACTCCATCTTCGTACCGCCTGCGCCAGATACAACCGGATCCGACTGGAGAAACCCCGCAGGTGGCACGGGGACTTCGACAACTGGCCCGGGGACTGCCGTAGTCGCACCCGACCCGGGGACTTCAGAACCCGGCCCGGGGACTATAGCAGTCGGCCCGGGGACTGCAACGACACAAGAAGCGATGGCCGACACCAACTCCACGCCACCCAACCCACCCACCCGAGTCATGGTGGCTACACTAACAGAAGAAGAAGTCACAGCTTCGTCATGGGCCCAGCCCATCCTCAAGTTCCTAGTCAGCAGAGAGCTGCCGGCTGACGAGATCTCAGCAAGACTAGTGCAACGACGAGCCGCAGCATATACAATAATCAACAGAGAGCTTGTGAAGCGCAGCGTCACTGGAGTCTTCCAGCGTTGTGTCGAGCCAGAAAAAGGAGTGGCAATCCTAAAGGATATCCACCAAGGCGAATGCGGCCACCACGCAGCCTCAAGATCACTTGTGGCCAAGGCTTTCCGCCATGGTTTCTTCTGGCCGACTGCCTTGGAGGATGCTAAAGAAATAGTCAAGAGCTGCAGAGGATGCCAAGTTTTTAGTTCCAAGCAACACCTGCCGGCTTCTGCCCTCAAGACCATTCCCCTCACCTAGCCTTTTGCCGTCTGGGGACTGGACATGGTGGGCCCTTTCAAGACAGCCCGCGGCGGCTTGACGCATCTACTTGTCGCTGTGGACAAGTTCACAAAGTGGATCGAAGCAAAGCCGATTAAGAAGCTGAACGGGCCGACTGCCGTGACATTCATCACTGACATCACTACTCGGTACGGCGTGCCGCACAGCATCATCACCGACAACGGCACGAACTTCGCCAATGGAGCACTGGCACGTTTCTGCGCGACGCAGGGCATCCGACTGGACCTAGCGTCCATTGCCCACCCGCAGTCAAACGGCCAGGTCGAGCGAGCAAATGGACTCATCCTCTCCGGCATCAAGCCCCGACTGGTTGTACCACTGGAGCGATCGGCCGGCTGCTGGCTCGATGAGCTGTCGGCTGTCCTCTGGAGTCTGCGCACTACACCCAACAAGTCAACCGGCTTTACTCCATTTTTCCTCGTGTACGGTGCCGAGGCTCTCATCCCAACAGACATCGAGTTAGACTCGCCTCGGATCACCATGTACACGGAGGAGGAGGCCAAGGAAGCAAGAGAAGACGGTGTCGACCTACTGGAAGAAAGCCGGCTGTTAGCACTCAGCCGGTCCGCCATCTACTAGCAAGGGCTGCGCCGCTACTACAACCGCAAGGTCAAGCCAAGATCCTTCCAAGAGGGCGACCTTGTGCTCCGGCTGATCCAGCGAACAGCCGGCCAACACAAGCTCTCGGCCCCTTGGGAAGGCCCCTTCGTCGTCAGCAAGGCACTCGGCAACGACTCCTACTACTTGATCGACGCACAAAAACCAAGAGCACGAAAGAGAGATGACTCCGGCAAGGAGTCGGAGCGTCCATGGAATGCGAACCTTCTGAGAAGATTTTACAGTTGAAAGCAGTATGTATCATGCTACCCTTTTTTGTATTAAGTACGAACCAACAGGCCCCCCGAACAGTACTTGGGGACTGCCTTTATCTATCTATGAATGACGAGTGTCATATCCATGAATGTATTATTACATTTGATTTCTTGTCTGGCACCAGGTTCGACTAGTCGGCCCGGGGACTGGCCGCCTTGAGCTATATTAAAAGTTCTACCTGAAGTCAGACAAGTAGTGTGTCGGCTCCCGAGTCCTCTCTTGTTGAAAGTCGCAGCTCGAAGAACCGACTGTCTGACTAGCAAGAGGCAAGGCAGAAAGGATGCCCACACGAAAAACGGCTAAGGACCAACGAACTTATATAGCAAAAGGACGGCCTCCAACCACGCTTGCCGGCTGTCAGAACAGCCGGCTGGCCGGCTTCCTAAACACTTAGCTCTAGTCCAGCAAAGCTAGAGTACTTGCCCCCCCCCCCAATTGGCCAAGCACTCCTCCAGCTACAGATTGCAGAGCAACTGTTTGACTGGGGAGGCGGCAACCAAGGGAGGGCGGCAAAGGAAACAGCAGAAGGATGAAAAGCAAAGTACGAGGAAAAGCCAAATGCATGCATAAGTTATATATACATATAAGGCCCCCAACAGGCTGACAATCAACATGGTTCGAATACACCCCAGTGGGTGGAATTGTGCAGACTTAACAAGAGTATTGTTCCAAAAGTAACAAAATAGGAAAACAAAAGATGGCAGACTAGGGCGCAGCGTGGAAGCCGAGCTGGTCGGTGGAGACGGCCTCGCCGGCTGAAGGAGTGGCCGCCTAGCGGGTCTCGGCCTGGTCACCACCAGTGGCAGGCGACGCACTCGCGCGTGACATGGTGCTGGAGGCGCGGTCAGGCTGAGGCTGGTCGGCTGCTCCACCAGCCGGCTCGGCGTCTTCACCTTCCTCCTCCTCCTCTTCGCCCTCATCGCTGGAGTCAATCTCCTCCGCCGAGTCTTCACCGTCCGCCGGGTTCAGCCCGAACCACTCCTCCGGCTGGGTGACACCGTTGTCATCTATCTCGGGGGCGAAGATGCCGGTGTCGGTGTAGTCGGCGATCGCCGAAGCCCGCCGGATGATAGCCGGTCGCGCCGGCTCCAGCTCCGTGCCGGCTTGCTGCCGCCAGGTAGCTAGCTGATCCAGGCTCAGGCCGGGATACCAGGCCTTGACGAACTCCAGCACCCGCCTGGCGCCGGAGCGAGCCGCCGAGGCCTTCCAGGCTTCGAAGCGGCCGACTGCCACCTCCAGCCAGTCGGCAGTCCGACTGGGGGTGTGAGGAACCACTTGGCCGGGCCAGAGGGCGGCCAACACTTGCGCCCTGGCACGCTGAAGCCGGCGGAGCAGTCGGTGAGCCGGCTGGATGCGGGCCTGGATCGCCAAGAGCTGCTCCTCCAGCGAACGGCCGGCGGTTGGCGAGATCTCGAAGCCAGCCTGCCTTCGCGCTTGGCGGCGGGCCTCGATGGTCTGGTTGGCGGTGGTAGAATAGCCAGGGAAATATTCTGTGCAAGAAAGAAGAAGAAAAGAAGAGAAGAACACCAAGTCAGAAAACGAGCCAAAAGCGGCAGACGGCAAGAAAAGACGAAGAGGTAGGCGGCTTACCGTCAACCAGATCTTCGATCTGACCATAGCCAGAGATCAGAGTTTGCCTCGCCTCAGCCCAGCCAGCCGCCTTCGTCTCGTACTCGGCCTGGAGGGCGGCTTCGCGGTCCTGCACCGCCTTCAGAGCCGCCTTGTGGCCTTCCTCCTGGTCGGCCAACTTCTTGGCCAGGCGGTCGCGCTCCTACACCAAGGCGGCGAGCTCGGCATCCTTGGCACGAAGGGCGGTCTGAGACCCTCCTTGCTGTGCCCTCAGACCGGCGTTGGCCGCTGCAGAGACGGCAGAAAAAGAAAGAACAGTAAGAGGAAGTCGTCAAGGAAGATCCGACCCGACTGCTCAGCAGTCGGCCCGAATCTCGGGGACTACACCCAGTGGGTGCGCTGACGTGCCCCCACATGAGATAAAGAACAAAGCATGTACCCCGGCTCTCAGTAAGGTCGGCGGTCTTCTGGGTCAGCTCCCGAGCCTGGGAGTTGAAGGCGGCCGCACGAAGATTGTGGTAGTCCTGCAAGATAGACAGAAGATCGAAGTAAGAACAAGAATAGCAAAGACAAATCCACTAAGAAGTTCCAAGCCGCCTGCTCAGCAGCCGACTCGGAACTCGGGGACTACACCCAGTGGGTGCGCTGACGCGCCCCCACGGAAGAAATCAAGATCAAGAAGAAGCAAGATGGGAAGACTAACCCGGATGGCCGCCCGCGTCGCAAGGAACTCGTCGGTGAACTGCCTCAGCGCCGTAGCCTGGGCCTGGAGCCGGGTCCGGACGTCCTGCACGGCCACGTTCATCACGGCTGTCCCTCCGCCTGGCGTCCACCCCGAGGTAGCGCTGGCCACCTCCACGTCCTGGGCCGACGAGCTGGAGCCCACGGCCGGCTGTGGCTCCGACGCGGCCTTCTGTGGCTCTGACACAGCCTTCCCCGCGCGCCGGCTCGCTGGCATCCGGACCGCCATCTCAGTCCTCGCGGCCGGCTCGCCCCCCGCCGACTGCGCAGGCGGCAGATCAGGCCGGCCGCCTTGAGCCGCCCCAGTTGGCGGGGTCGGCACCGGCGCCCTCTCCAGGACGACAACGTCGTCGTCCCTCTCCAGCTCTAGCTGGTCGCCGCTGGCTCCTTCTAGCGAGGGCTCCATGGCCCCAGGCGCTACGATGCGCAGCGGGGTGACCATCAAGACCTCCTCCGCCGCCGCCGCAGCTGCAGCCTCCGCCTGGGCCTTGGCTGCGGCGTCGGCGAGCGCCTTCGCCGCCTCCTCCTCCCGCGCCGCCTGGGCGGCGGCCGCCTTCCGTGCCTTCGCCTCTCACGCCTCCCGCGCGTTCCGTTCTGTCGCTTCCTGAAGGTCGGCACGGGGGTCCACGCGGCGAGTGGTGCTCCCAGACCCCCTCGGCGACTCGACGACGGAGGCGGCAGCCGCCCGCTCAAGCGACAACGGAGCTCTAGTCGTTTGGAGAAAAAGACAAGAGTTCAGGAACCACCAGAGAAAAGGAAGAAAAAAGAGTATACGAAAGAATGTGAACTTACGCCGACACAGTCTGAGGTTGCTTCACCGTCTTGCGGAAGCGAGCCGCCTTCGCGGCCGCCTCCTCCCGCCTGGTTGCTGCCGCCCCGCCCCTGGGTTTCTTCGTCCGACTGCCGAACAAACCCTAGGCGGCGCGACGCTTCTGCTCTCCGCCCCGAGCAGGCGGTGCAGTGGAGGAACCCGCGCCGCGTCCAGATGCCGGCCGGCGGCGCGGGGCGACTTCGGCCTCATCGTCGTCCGGCCAGTCGTCGAAGGTGACTCCATGCCCGGAGCCGCCTGCTTCGCCGCCGGCTTGGCCACCACCCGGCTCGATGTTGTCGTCCATAGCGGTCGCCCCCAAGTCGGGGTCCTCCAGATCGTGCTCCGTCCGGTCGGGGACGAATCGACGCTCCGCGTCTGACCCGCCGGCCGGCCGAAGAAAAGGGCTCTGTCGAAAACAAGCCGACTAAGTTAATGTCGGCCAAGAGGAACTCGGCAACAAAGATAATAGAAAAAGAAGAGACAAGGAGAGCATACCGTGGGCGGTGGATTGGCTCGGCTGTATGGCTCCTTGCCGAACTGCCACTCTTCGGAGAGTTTGCAGTTTGCGAGGTAGTTCACCATATAGGCGACCTCCTCGTGCGGCATGTCCTTGGTGCACATCCGGCTCGGATCGAGCTGGCCGCTCATCTGACAGATCAGATGAGGACGGCTCTGGAGCGGAAGTACCCGGTGCGTGACGAAGGCAGCCAGCAGGTCGGGCCCCGTCAAGCCCTCCGACCGAGTCAGCACTCGCACTCGGGCGACGGCTGCGGACCCGGCCGGCGTCAGAGTCACGGCCCGGAAGGACCACTGGGGCCGCCTGCTCGCCGGTGGGCCGGCTACGTAAGCCGGCAAGTTGATGTAGTCGCCCCGTGGGGCGATGTTCCGCACGTAGAAGTACGACTTTTGCCACTTCTTCACCGACTGGATCAGCGTGATGACGGGGAAGGGGTTGTTGGCGACCGACCTCCGCGACGCGATGAAGGCACCAGTCTGAGCTGGCACGCCCTGCATGCGCGTGCCCAACTTGGACTGGAAGAACTCCCCCCAGAGCTCGAGGGTAGGGAGGACGCCGAGGTAGCCTTCGCACAGGGTGACGAAGGCAGACAGCAGCACCACCGCGTTTGGGGTGAGGTGGTGCGGCTGGAGCTGGTAGAAATCGAGCCAGGAGCGGAAGAAGGCGCTCCCGGGCAGGCCGATGCCGCGCAAGAAATGCGAGCGGAAGACCACCCGCTCGCCCTCCCGCGGCTCCGGCGTAATTTCCTTCGCCGGCGCGAGACGGACCTCCACCTTGTCCGCGCCGGGCAGCCGCCGCGTCTGGCGGAAGAACTCGACGTGATCCTCGTGGACGTTAGAGCCGTCCCAATCCCCGCCATACTGCTCCGTGGCGGGAGGCATGGCGAAAGCGAGCGCGGTGGCGGAGGAACGCGTGGTGGAAGAGCGCAGCGGCGAGGCGCTGTTGCAAGAAACGGCAAGAGAAAGAAGATGGTGGAAGGAGGAGGAGCGTGCGAGAGCCTGCCGCTCTCCCTCTCCCCCTACTTATAGCTTCGCAAGGTAAGGCAGGGGAGGCCGGACGTGGGGAGAGACGTGGGATTAACTGCACCCACTCCCCCCACGCCTCGCGATTATTACGCCCTAAAGGCGTGCCGAAACTGCCGCGGGGAGACATGCGGGCGGTTTCGGGCTGCAGAGAATCCGCACCAGGGCCCAGGCGTGGACGTGGCGGGCCCCCGCCCTGCGGCGACATCCCGTCGCGTGCGTGGGCTGGTAGGCTTTCTGGCCGAGAGAGGCCACGTGGTTCGCAGGCAGCAGGTGGCCGGCCCGCGGCCTGGTGCACCCACTGGCGAGCTCCCGCCCTCCGACTCCGGAGTTTTTTCGACCAAGGCGGCGCGCCTAACCAAAGCCGGCTCCCAGCTGCCGACTTGTTGAGATGGGAAGCTGACCGAGCTTCTCGACTCCAACCCAACCTCGAAGCCCAATCAGCTTCGGGGACTACTGTCGGAGGAAATGGCCACGGGTAGCCTAGCCGACTGCCCCTGGCTCTTCCAAAAAGTTATCAGGCCTTTGGGCCTTCAAGCACTCCAAGTAGTGGACCCCCTTCCCTGGCCGGCTACCTCTGAAGCCGACTCACGGAAGGCGGCCCAGCCTCAGCAACCTCCCTCCCCAGGATAACCGCGGGGTGGCCGACTCCAAGAAGCCGGCCTCGAAGGGCACCGACTCCAAGAAGCTGGCCAAGAACGCAACCACCAAGACTACAGCCACATAACGGTGACAAGACGGGGTGTGGCCACTACCCCCAAAGCCCGAGGCAGGCATGGCCACAGGACGCCGTACGGGACGGCCATCCCCCGTCCGGCTCGGCACTGTAGCCATGCTAGCCTCGACGTCACCCACGGCAGACGCCGGTACGGCCCACGGGCGATGGGTCCCTTCGGCCAGAGAGAGGCGCGGAGGCGGCCCGGCCTCACTCAGTCGGCCAAAGGCGTAGCCGGCCCCCAGAAGTCGGCTACCCCCTCCCTCGAAGCATGCGCCACATTAAGGAGACAAGACGAGGTAAGGCTACAATAAGGGCCCTCGAGGCGGCCCACTGTAGCCACGATTACCTCAACGAAGCCCTCGTCATCAGGAGTGAGGCTACAGTAAGCAGCCGCCGACAAGATCCTAGGCGGTGGGGCCGGCCTGTCGACCAAGAGGCCGGCAGTCGGCGGGCCCCAATAGTCGGCGGAGAACCGGCGAGCGTAGACACTGACGGCTGGGACCAGAGCCCAGCCGGATTACAATTGTACCCCCGGGGGGTAGGCCTATATAAACCCCCCGGGGCACCCATGCAAAGGGTTGG
This sequence comes from Aegilops tauschii subsp. strangulata, assembly GCF_002575655.3. Lineage (NCBI taxonomy): Eukaryota > Viridiplantae > Streptophyta > Magnoliopsida > Poales > Poaceae > Aegilops > Aegilops tauschii. Next base: position 396,673,667 of record NC_053035.3, read on the forward strand.
CTTCTGAGCATAGCACACACACCATAGAGAGAGAGAAGTGAGAGCTAGCCTTGTTCTTCTTCTCCCTTGAACCCAACAGCTCTAGGAACGATTGTAGCTACCTTTCCTGATCTAGTGATCATGCGGAGACCCCGCAGAGCAGGACTAGGGGTGTTACCTCCTCGGAGAGCCCCGAACCTGGATAAGATCCGCCGGCGTGCATGTCTTCGCCTCATCCCGTTTCCAGGCACCGGCGATGTCTTATTGGCACCCACAATGATAAGCCACCCGTTGGCATATGTCGCACCTACCACCCGACACTTGTAGACTAAAAGCGGAAGCGTTTAGTAACGCGGTTGATGTAGTCAAACATCTACGCGATCCAACCGATCCAAGCACCGAACGTATGGCACCTCCGCGTTCAGCACACATTCAGCTTGATGACGTCCCTCGACCTCTTGATCCAGTTGAGGGCAAGGGAGAGTTCCGTCAGCACGATGGCATGGTGATGGTGATGATGAAGTTACCGGCGCAGGGCTTCGCCTAAGCACTACGGTGATATGACCGAGGTGTGTAACTGTGGAGGGGGGCACCGCACACGGCTAAGACAAATCATGAGTGCCTTTGGGGTGCCCCCTGCCCACGTATATAAAGGAGGGAGGAAGAGGAGGCCGGCCCTAGAAGGGGCGCGCCAAAGGGGGGAGTCCTACTTGGACTCCCGGTTCAAGTAGGATTCGCCCCCCTCCCCCTTTCCTATTCCAACTAGGAGAAGGAAGGGAAGGGGGAAGAGGGAGAAGGAAGGAGAGGGGGGCGCCGCCCCCTCCTAGTCCAATTTGGACCAGCCCATGGGGGGCGCGCGGCCACCCCTTGAGGCCCTTCTCTCCTTTCCCTTATGGCCCATTAAGGCCCACTACTTCCCCCGGCGAATTCCCGTAACTCTCCGGTACTCCGAAAAATACCCGAATCACTCGGAACCTTTCCGATGTCCGAATATAGCCTACCAATATATCGATCTTTATGTCTCGACCATTTCGAGACTCCTCGTCATGTCTGTGATCTCATCCGGGACTCCGAACAAACTTTGTTGGGTGGTTGGTGCGACATATGCCAATGGATGGCTTATCATTGTGGGAGCCAATAAGACGTCGCCGGTGCCTGGAAACGGGATGAGGCGAAGACATGCACGCCGGCGGATCTTACCCAGGTTCGGGGCTCTCCGAGGAGATAACACCCCTAGTCCTGCTCTGCGGGGTCTCCGCATGATCACTAGATCAAGGAAAGGTAGCTACAATTGCTCCTAGAGCTGTTGGGTTCAAGGGAGAAGAAGAACAAGGCTAGCTCTTGCTTCTCTCTATCTCTATGGTGTGTGTGCTGTGTTCAGAAGCTCTCCCTTTGCATGGGTGCTCCGGGGGGTTTATATAGGCCTACCCCCCGGGGGTACAATGGTAATCCGGCTGGGCACTGGTCCCAGCCGTCAGTGTCTACGCTCGCCGGCTTCTCCGCCGGCTGTTGGGTCCCGCCGACTGGTGGGTCCCGCCGGCTGTCGGCTTCTTGGTCGACAGGCCGGCCCTACCGCCTAGGGTCTTGTCGGCGGCTGCTTATTGTAGCCTCGCCTATGATGACGAGGGCTTTGTCGAGGTAAGCGTGGCTACAGTGGGCCGCCTCGGGGGCTCTCACCGTAGCCTTACCTCGTCTTGTCTCCTTAATGGGGCTCCTGCTTCGAGGAAGGGGTAGCCGGCTTCTGGGGGCCGGCTACACCCTCGGTCGACTGGGGGAGGCCGGGCCGCCTCCGCGCCTCTCTCTGGCGGAAGGGGCCCGGCGCCTGCGGGCTGTACAGGAGTCGGTCGTGGATGACGTCGAGGCTGGCATGGCTACAGTGCCGAGCCGAACAGGAGACGGTCATCCCGTACGGCCTCCTGTGGCCATGCTTGCCTCGGGCCTCGGGGGTAGTGGGCCGCACTGTGGCCACACCCCGTCTTGTCACCGTTATGTGGGTGTAGCTTTGGTGGTTGTGGTCTCGGCTGGCTTCTTGGAGTCGGCGTCCTTCTTGGCCGGCTTCTTGGAGTCGGCCACCCCGTAGTCGTCCTGGGGAGGGGTTGCTGAGGCTGGGTCGCCTTCCGGGAGTCGGCTTCAGAGGTAGCCGGCCAGGGGAGGCGGCCCAATGCTTGGAGTGCTTGGAGGCCCGAAGGCCTGATAATTTTTTTCAGAAGAACCAGGGGTAGTCGGTTAGGCTACCCGTGGCCATTTACTCCGACAGTAGTCCCCGAAGCTGATTGGGCTTCGAGGTGGAGTAGGGGTTGAGAAGCTCGATCAGCTTCCTATCTTGACAAGTCGGCAGCTGGGAGCCGGCTTTAGTTAAGCGTGCCGCCTTCGTCGAAAACTCCGGAGTCGGAGGGCGGGAGCTCGCTAGCGTGTGCTCCGGGCCGCGGGCCGGCCGCTTGCCGTCTGCGAACCACGTGGCCTCCCTCGGCCAGAAAGCCTGCCAGCCCACGCGCGTGACGGGACGTCGCCGCAGGGCGGGGGCCCGCCACGTCCGCGCCCGGGCCCAGGCGCGGATTCTCTGTATCCCGAAACCGCCCGCACGTCTCCTTGCGGCAGTTTCGGCTTGCCTTCAGGGTGCAATAATCGCAGGGCGTGGGGGGAATGGGTGCAGTTAATCCCACGTCTCCCTCCCACGTCCGACCTCTTCGGCCTCGCCTCGCGAAGCTATAAGTAGGGGGAAGTGGAGGGCGGCAGGCCCTCGCACGCTCCTCCTACTTCCACCATCTTCTTCGCTCGCCGTTTCTTGCAACAGCGCCTCGCCGCCGCGCTCTTCCACCGCACGTTCCTCCGCCGCCGTGCTAGTTTTTGCCATGCCTCCCGCCACGGAGCAGTACGGCGGGGATTGGGATGGCTCCAACGTGCACGAAGACCACGTCGAGTTCCTCCGCAATACTCGGCGGCTGCCGGCCGCGGACAAGGTGGAGGTCCGCCTTGCGCCGGCGAGGGAAATTACGCCGGAGCCACGGGAGGGTGAGCGGGTGGTCTTCCGCTCGCACTTCTTGCGTGGCATCGGCCTGCCAGCGAGCGCCTTCTTCTGCTCCTGGCTCGACTTCTATCAGCTCCAGCCGCACCATCTCACCCCAAACGCGGTGGTGCTGCTGTCCGCCTTTGTCACCCTGTGCGAGGGCTACCTCGGCGTCCTCCCCACCCTTGAGCTCTGGGGGGAGTTCTTCCAGTCGAAGCTGGGCACGCGCATGCGGGGCGTGCCGGCTCAGACTGGTGCCTTCATCGCGTCGCGGAGATCGGTCGCCGACAACCCCTTCCTCGTCATCACGCTGATCCAATCGGTGAAGAAGTGGCAAAAATCGTACTTCTATGTGTGGAACATCGCCCCGCGGGGCGACTACATCAACCTGCCGGCTTACGTAGCCGGCCCACCGGAGGGCAGGCGGCCCCAGTGGTCCTTCCGGGCCGTGACTCTGACGCCGGCCGGGTCCACCGCCGTCGCCGGAGTGCGGGAGCTGACCCAGGCAGAGGGCTTGACGGGGCCCGACCTTCTGGCCGCGTTCGTCACGCGTCGGGTTCTTCCGCTCCAGAGCTGGCCTCATCTGATCTGTCAGATGAGCGGCCAGCTTGATCCGAGCCGAATGTGTACCAAGGAGATGCCGCGCGAGGAGGTCGCCTATATGGTGAACTACCTTGCGAACTGCAAACTCACCGAAGAGTGGCAGTTCGGCAAGGAACCGTATAGCCGAGCCAATCCGCCGCCTACGGTATGTTCTCCTTGTCTCTTTCTCTCTCTCTTCGCTTTGTTGCCGAGTTCCTCTTAGCCGATTCTAACTTAGTCGGTTTGCTTTTCGACAGAGCCCTCTGCTTCGGCCGGCCGGCGGGTCAGACTCGGAGCGCCGATTCGTCCCCGACCGGACCGAACACGATCTGGAGGACCCCGACCTGGGGGCGGCCGGTATGGACGACGACGTCGAGCCGGGTGGTGGCCAAGCCGGCGGCGAAGCAGGCGGCTCCGGGCACGGAGTCACCTTTGACGACTGGCCGGACGACGATGAGGCCAAAGTCGTCCCGCGCCGCCAGCCGGCATCTAGACGCGGCGCGGGTTCCTCCGCCGCGCTGCCTGCTCGGGGTGGAGGTCAAAAGCGTCGCGCCGCCCAGGGTTTGTTCGGCAGCCGAACGAAGAAGCCCAGAGGCGGGGCGGCAGCCACCAGGCGGGAGGAGGCGGCCGCAAAGGCGGCTCGCTTCCGCAAGACGGTGAAGCAACCGCAGACCGTGTCGGCGTAAGTTCACTTTCTTTCGTATACTCTTTTTTCTTTCTTTTCTTTGGTGGTTCTTGAGCTCTTGTCTTCTTCTCCAATGATCAGGGCTCCGCTGTCGCTTGAGCGGGCGGCTGCTGCCTCCGTCGTCGAGTCTCCAAGGGGGTCTGGGAGCACCACCCGCCGTGTGGACCCCCGCGCCGAGCTTCAGGCGGCGATGGAACGGAATGCGCGGGAGGCGCTGGAGGAGCAGGAGGCACGGGAGGCGGAGGCACGGAAGGCGGCCGCCGCCCAGGCGGCACGGGAGGAGGAGGCGGCGAAGGCGCTCGCCGATGCTGCAGCCAGGGCCCAAGCAGAGGCTGCAGCAGCAGAAGCAGCGGGGGAGGTCTTGATGGTCACCCCTCTGCGCGTTGCGGCGCCGGGGCCCATGGAGCCCTCGCCAGAGGGAGCCAGTGGCGACCAGCCAGGGCTGGGGGGAAGCGACGATGTCATCATCTTGGAGAGGGCGCCGGTGCCGCCCCCGCCAACTGGGGCGGCCCAAGGCGGCCGGCCTGATCCGCCGCCTGCACAGTCGGCGGGGGGCGAGCCGGCCGTGAGGGCTGAGACGGCGGTCCGGATTCCGTCGAGCCGGCATGCGGGGAAGGCCGCGTCAGAGCCGCAGAAGGCCGCGTCGAAGCCACAGCCGGCTGTGGGTTCTAGCTCGTCGGCCCGAGATGCGGAGGCGGCCAGCGCTACCTCGGGGTGGACGCCAGGCGGAGGGACGGCCGTGGTGAACGTGGCTGCACAGGACGTCCGGACCCGGCTCCAGGGTCAAGCTGCGGCGCTGAGGCAGTTCACCGACGAGTTCCTCGCGACGCGGGCGGCCATCCGGGTTAGTGTTCCCATCTTGCTTCTTCTTGATCTTGATTTCTCTTTGATCTTGATTTCTTCCGTGGGGGCGCGTCAGCGCACCCACTGGGTGTAGTCCCCGAGTTCCGAGTCGGCTGCTGAGCAGGCGGCTTGGAACTTCTTGGTTGATTTGTCTTTGCTATTCTTGTTCTTACTTCGATCTTCTGTCCATCTTGCAGGACTACCACAACCTTCGAGCGGCCGCCTTCAACTCCCAGGCTCGGGAGCTGACTCAGAAGACCGCCGACCTTACTGAGAGCCGAGGTACGTGCTTTGTTCTTTATCTCATGTGGGGGCGCGTCAGCGCACCCACTGGGTGTAGTCCCCGAGATTCGGGCCGACTGCTGAGCAGTCGGGTCGGATCTTCCCTTATGATTTCTTACTGTTCTTCTTTTCCTGCCGTCTCTGCAGCGGCCAATGCCTGTCTGAGGGCACAACTGGGAGAGTCTCAGACTGCCCTTCGCACCAAGGATGCCGAGCTCGCCGCTTTGGTGCAGGAACGCGACCGCCTGGCCAAGAAGTTGGCCGACCAGGAGGAAAGCATCAAGGCGGCACTGAAGGCGGTGCAGGACCGCGAAGCTGCCCTTCAGGCCGAGTATGAGACGGAGGCGGCTGGCTGGGCCGAGGCCAGGCAGACTTTGATCTCTGGCTATGGCCAGATCGAAGATCTGGTTGACGGTAAGCCGCCTACCTCTTCGTCCTTTCTTGCCATCTGCCACTTTGGCTCTTTTTCTGATTTGGTGCTCTTTTCTCCCTTCCTTCTTCTTGCTTGCGCAGAATATTTCCCTGGCTATTCTACTGCTGCCAACCAGACCATCGAGGCCCGCCGCCAGGCGCGAAGGCAGGCTGGCTTTGAGATCTCGCCAACCGCCGGCCGTTCGCTGGAGGAGCAGCTCTTGGCGATCCAGGCCCGCATCCAGCCGGCTCACCGACTGCTCCGCCATCTTCAACGTGCCGGGGCGCAGGTCTTGGCCGCCCTCTGGCCCGGCCAAGTGGTTCCTCGCACCCCCAGTCGGACTGCCGACTGGCTGGAGGTGGCAGTCGGCCGCTTCGAAGCCTGGAAGGCCTCGGCGGCTCGCTCCGGTGCCAGGCGGGCGCTGGAGTTCGTCAAGGCCTGGTATCCCGGCTTGAGCCTGGATCAGTTGGCTACCTGGCGGCAGCAAGCCGACACAGAGCTGGAGCCAGCGCGGCCGGCCATCATCCGGCGGGCTTCGGCGATCACCGACTACACCGACACCAGCGTCTTCGCCCCCGAGGTGGACGACAATGGTGTCGCCCAGCCGGAGGAGTGGTTCGGTCTGAACCCGGCGGATGGCGAAGACTCGGCGGAGGAGATCGACTCCAGCGACGAGGGTGAAGAAGAGGAGGAGGAGGGTGAAGACGCCGAGCCGGCCGGTGGAGCAGCCAGCCAGCCTCAGCCTGACCGCGCCTCCAGCACTACGTCGCGCGCGAGTGCGTCTCCTGCCGTAGGTGGTGGTCAAGCCGGGACCCGCTAGTCGGCCACTCCTTCAGCCGGCGAGGCCGCCTTCACCGACCAGCTCGGCCTCCGCAGCGCGCCTTAGTCTGCCGTCTTTTGTTTCCCTGTCTAGTTACTTTTGGAACAATGTTTGGTTAAGTCTGCACAATTCCACCCACTGGGTGTATTCGAACTTAAGTCTGTTGCCAGCCTGTTGGGGGCTTTATGTGTATATATAACTTATGCATTTGGCCTTTCCTTGTACTTTTGCTTTTTGTCCTTCTGCTGTTTCCTTTGCCGCCCTCCCTTGGTTGCCGCCTCCCTAGTCTGACAGTTGCTCTGCAATCTGTAGCTGGAGGAGTGCTTGGCCAATTGGGGGGAGGAGTACTTTAGCTTTGCTGGACTAAAGCTAAGTGTTTAGGAAGCCGGCCTGCCGGCTATTCTGGCAGCCGGCAGGCATGTTTGGAGGCCGTCTCTTTGCTATATAGGTTCGTTGTTCCTTCGCCATTTTTCGTGTGGGCGTCCTTTCTGTCTTGCCTCTTGCTAGTTGGACAGTCAGTTCTTTGAGCTGCGACTTTCAACAAGAGAGGACTCGGGAGCCGGCGCACTACTTTTCTGACTTTAGGGAAAACTTTCAATATAGCTCAAGGCGGCCAGTCCCCGGGCCGACAAGTCGAACCCGGTGCCGGACCAAAAAATCAAATGTAATGATACATTCATGGATATGACACTCGTCATTCATAGATAAATAAAAGGCAGTCCCCGAGTACTGTTCGGGGGGCCTGTTGGTTCGTGCTTAATATCAAAAGGGTAGCATGATACATACTGCTTTCAACTGTAAAATCTTCTCAGGAGGTTCGCGTTCCATGGCCGCTCCGACTCCTTGCAGAGTCGTCTCTCTTGCGTGCTCTAGGTTTTTGCGCATCGATCTAGTAGGAGTCGTTGCCGAGTGCCTTGCTGACGACGAAGGGGCCTTCCCAAGGGGCCGAGAGCTTGTGCTGGCCGGCAGTTCGTTGGATCAGCCGGAGCACAAGGTCGCCCTCTTGGAAGGATCTTGGCTTGACCTTGCGGTTGTAGTAGCGGCGCAGCCCTTGCTGGTAGATGGCGGACCGGCTGAGTGCTAACAGCCGGCCTTCTTCCAGTAGGTCCACGCCGTCTTCTCTTGCTTCTTTAGCCTCCTCCTCCATGTACATGGTGATCCGAGGCGAGTCGAACTCGATGTCTGTTGGGATGACAGCCTCAGCACCGTACATGAGGAAAAACGGAGTGAAGCCGGTTGACTTGTTGGGTGTAGTGCGCAGACTCCAGAGGACAGCCGGCAGCTCTTCGAGCCAGCAGCCGGCCGATCGCTCCAGTGGTACAACCAGTCGGGGCTTGATGCCGGAGAGGATGAGTCCATTTGCTCGCTCGACCTTGCCGTTTGACTGCGGGTGGGCAACGGACGCTAAGTCCAGTCGGATGCCCTGCGTCGCGCAGAAACGTGCCAGTGCTCCTTTGGCGAAGTTCGTGTCGTTGTCGGTGATGATGCTGTGCGGGACGCCGTACCGAGTAGTGATGTCGGTGATGAATGTTACGGCGGTCGGCCCATTGAGCTTCTTGATTGGCTTTGCTTCAATCCACTTTGTGAACTTGTCCACAGCAACAAGTAGATGTGTCAGGCCGCCGCGGGCTGTCTTGAAGGGGCCCACCATGTCCAGTCCCCAGACGGCAAAAGGCCAGGTGAGGGGAATGGTCTTGAGTGCAGAAGCCGGCAGATGTTGCTTGGAACTAAAAAATTGGTATCCTCTGCAGCTCTTGACTATTTCTTTAGCATCCTCCAAGGCAGTCGGCCAGAAGAAACCATGGCGGAAAGCCTTGGCCACAAGGGATCTTGAGGCTGCGTGGTGGCCGCATTCGCCTTGGTGCATGTCTTTGAGGATTGCCACTCCTTTTTCTGGCTCGACGCAACGCTGGAAGATTCCAGTGACACTGCGCTTCACAAGCTCTCTGTTGATTATTGTATATGCTGTGGCTCGTCGTTGCACTAGTCTTGCTGAGATCTCATCAGCCGGCAGCTCTCTGCTGACTAGGAACTTGAGGATGGGCTGGGCCCATGAGGGAGCTGTGACTTCTTCTTCTGTTAATGTGGCCACCATGACTCGGGTGGCTGGGTTGGGTGAGTCGGCCACTGCTTCTTGTGTCGTTGCAGTCCCCGGGCCGACTGCTGCAGTCCCCGAGCCGGGTTCTGAAGTCCCCGGGCCGGGTGCGACTACGGCAGTCCCCGGGCCGGTTGTCGAAGTCCCCGTGCCGCCTGTGGGGTTTCTCCAGTCAGATCCGGCTGTATCTGGCGCAGGCGGTACGAAAATGGAATCCGACTCTGGAGACGGCTTGATGGACGGCTTGAGGAGGCGCTGGAGAGAGACGCCAGTCAGTATGGCCTGTCGGGTGGAGCCGATCCGTGCTAGGGCATCTGCTTGGTCGTTGTGGGCCCTTGGCACGTGAAGGAACTCGCACCCTTCGAAGTATCCGCTGATCTGCTGGACGAGGAAGCGATAGCTCGCCATGTTCGCGTCCTTGGCGTCCCAGTCGCCAGACGATTGCTGGACCACCAAGTCTGAGTCGCCGTAGCACAGGATCCGGCATATGCCAAGCTCTTTGGCTAGTCGGAGCCCATGTATGAGCGCCTCGTACTCGGCCATGTTGTTGGAGGCGGCGAAATGGATCTGCAGCATGTACTTGAGCTTGTCGCCTTTGGGAGAGGTGAGGACGACACCGGCTCCCAAGCCGGTGCGCATCTTGGACCCGTCAAAGTGCATCCGCCAATGGGTAGAGTCGGGAGCCGGCGGTAAGTACTGGGTCTCGGCCCAGTCGAGAAGGAAGTCGGCCAATGCTTGCGACTTGATGGCGGTGCGGGGTTGATAGAAGATCGTGTAGGGCGCCAATGCAATGGCCCATTTGGCCACCCGGCCGGATGCATCCCGGCTGCCTATGATCTCGGCAAGCGGGGCGGTGCACACGACCGTGATGGGGTGCTCTTGGAAGTAGGGCATCAGTTTCTTGGCAGCGAAGTACACCCCATAGCACATCTTCTGGTAGTGCAGGTAGTTTTGCTTTGAGCTGGACAGCACTTCGCTGAGATAGTACACTAGCCTCTGGACTAGCTGGGCTCGGCATTCCTCCGGGCGCTGGACCACAACAACAGTGCTGACGACTCGGCTAGTCACGGCGATGTAGAGGAGCATGGGCTCCTTCTCAGTCAGCGCAGCCAGGACAGGCGGAGTGGTCAGCATTTTCTTCAACTCATGGAAGGCTTGGTCGGCTTGATCATTCCACTCGAAGTGAGTGGACTTCTTCATGAGTCGGTACAGGGGGAGAGCCTTCTCTCCTAGTCGGCTAATAAAACGATTCAGGGAGGCTAAGCAGCCAGTGAATTTCTGCACATCTCGCAGTTTGGTGGGAATCTCCATCCTCTCGATGGCCTTGATCTTGACAGGGTTGCATTCGATGCCGCGTTCGGAGACCAGGAAGCCCAGCAGCTGGCCGGCTGGCACTCCGAACACGCACTTCTCGGGGTTGAGCTTGATCTGGAATCGGCGCAAGTTGGCGAATGTTTCTTTCAGGTCTTCCAACAAGGTACCACGCTTCTCTGTCTTCACCACAATGTCGTCTACGTAGACGTGGGCATTTCTGCCGAGTTGTTTCAAGAGACATTTCTGCATGCAACGCTGAAAAGTGGCACCGGCATTTCTCAAGCCGAATGTCATAGTCAGGTAGCAGAAAGCTCCAAAGGGTGTGATGAAGGCAGTCTTCAGGCGGTCCGCTAGGTCCAACTTGATCTGATGGTACCCTGAGTACGCATCCAAAAAACATAACAGCTCGCATCCGGCTGTGGAGTCTATCACTTGGTCAATCCGCGGCAGAGCGAACGGATCCTTTGGGCAGGCCTTGTTCAGACTGGTGTAGTCTATACACATACGCCACTTGTTATTCTTCTTCAGAACCAAAACGGGGTTGGTAAGCCATTCTGGAAAGAACACTTCCATGATAAAGCCGGCGGCAAGGAGCCGGGCTATCCCTTCTCCCACAATTCTTCGCTTCTCTTCTGACAGTCGGCGGAGGGGTTGCTTGACCGGCTTCGCATCAGCTCGGACATGTAGCTTGTGCTCGGCGAAATCCTTCGGGACACCCGGCATGTCCTTTGGGGACCATGCAAAGATGTCTCGATTCTCACGGAGGAAGTCGACGAGCTCGCCTTCCTATTTACTGTCCAAGTTCGCCCCAATGACAGCGAACCTCTCTGGGTTCTCCGGGTCCAGAGGTATCTTCTTTGTCTCTTTGGCAGGCCGGAAGGAGCCCTGCGCATCACAATCCTTGGGGTTGGGGGACAAGGCCGGCTGCTTGCCGGCCATGGCCACAACCCGTTCCAACATCTTCTTCTCTTCTGCCACCACGAGGGACTCGGCCAGCCGGCTACTGGCCATGGCGCACTCGATGGACTTCTTGTAGTCGCCGGCTACCGTGATGATCCGCTTCGAGCTCGGCATCTTCATCTTCAGGTAGGCGTAGTGGGGCACAGCCATGAACTTGGCCAAGGCAGGTCGGCCGAGCAGTGCATGATAGGGGCTCTCCAAATCCACTACCTCGAACCATATTGCTTCTCGGCAAAAATGATCTTTGTCTCCGAAGGGAACATCCATTTTGATCTTGCCGATTGGGGAGCAAGACAGGCCAGGGACGATACCATGGAAAACGGTGCGGCTCGGCATGAGCTGCTTCGCTTTGACGTTCAGCTTCTCCATGGTATCGCGGTACAGTATGTTGATACTGCTTCCGCCGTCTATCAGGACGCGGGAAAATCTGGCAGCTCGCCTCTCCGTCGCGAGGGTGACATCCAAGACCATTGCATAGGAGCCAGGCGAAGGCATCACCTCTGGGTGGTCGGCCTGGCTCCAGCTGATTGGTTTTTCTGACCAGTGCATGAACTCGGGAGTGTTAGTGGCGACTGCATTCACTTCTTGATGTTGTCGGCATCGGCTGCGCTTGTCGTCGGCTTGACTGGTGAAGACGACGTAGGCGGCGTGCTCTTCGGGAAATTCGTCTTGGATGGCGCCGACTGCCGGCCGAGCCGCCGGCTGCTGGGGGGCCAGAGGCGGTGGGCCGGGAGGCGGAGGCAGCAACATCCCCTCGCTCTTGGTGATGCGGGTGAGCCAGTGGCATTTCCGGGTTGTGTGGTTGGACGGCTTCGCGCCGCTGTGGAACTTGCAGGGGGCGTCGAGAGCTTGTTCGTAGGAGAAAGACGGCTGCCAAGCCGGCCTTCCACCCTTCTTCTTGGGAGCGGGCCGTTCTTCGGGCTGCTCGTCTTCAACTGTGGCCACCTGCCGACTGGAGGAAGTCGGCATGGGGGCCTTGTGCTTGTGGTCGTTCTGGTAGGGGCGCCGATTAGGGTCGCCAGCCGGCGTCTTAGGAGCCGGAGCAATCACTTTCCCCGAGGCGTCCACTCGGAGCTCCGTTTTCATTGAGGAGTCAGCTGTGGCGTACTTGTCCGCGATGACCAGCAACTCATCGAGGGTAGCCGGCTCGTCGCAGAGGAGTCGGTGCTTGAGGAGGGTGCCCTCTCGGCACCCGGCGGTGAAGTACTCGATGGCCTGGACCTCGTGCACCCCCTCGCAGGAGTTGCGGAGCTCGACCCATCGCGTGAGGTAGTCGCGGGTCGACTCGTTGGGCCCTTGGACGCAGAGGGAGAGCTAGCGAGGCTTGGGAGGCCGCTTGTAGGTGCTGGTGAAGTTGCGGACGAAGACTTCGGTGAAGTCCAGCCAACTGTTGATGCTGTAGGGTTTGAGGCTGTTGAGCCATGTGCGCGCCGTGCCTTGCAGCATGAGGGGGACGTACTTCACGGCGACGCGCCGATTGCCGTTGGCTATGCTGACGGCCGTGGAGTAGTCGATGAGCGAATCTTCGGGCTTCACCGAGCCGTTGTACTTGGGCGTGTCTCTGGGGAGCGAGAACCCTTTGGGGAAGGGCTCGTCGCGGATGCGGGGGCCAAAGCATGGCGGGCCGACATCGTCTTCTTCTTCTAACGCCAAGGATCGAGCAAGGCAGTCGATCCTGTGGCGGGCGTCGTTCTCGCCGACTCCTTCTCGGCGGCCGAGTCGGTCGCCAAGAGTCGGGTGTGTGATAGGCGGCGGAGTGAGGCGTCTTTCTCTTCGAGGCGGGGGAGGAGGCAGATTTCCTTGGTGTTCAACCGCTCGAGGGCGGCCTTCCGCGTCGCGCTCGATGGTAATGCGAGTCCGGCTGCGGCTGGCAGCTGGCTCCTTGTCTTTCTTCTGGCGCGCGCCGCTCGCAGTCGGCGAGCGGGACGTCGCGGCGTGCTCCCGGCGCGAGGGATGACTATCAGCACGAGCGCCGGCTTCGTGCCGTTCTGCAGCCGCGTCGATCAGCTGCTGGATCCGTCTTGCCATGTGGGGGAGCTCATCGGCTCCCAGCCCATTGAGTTCTTCTGCAGCCGCCTGAGCGGCTCACAGATTCTCGAGCGGGGTGGCGTAGATGGGGCGATCTGCCCCCAGCATGCTGGCGACGGCCGCGCCGCGGTTCTGGACGAAGCCGGCTCGGCTCGGGCCGCTAGGCATCGGCGTACCGAAGGCGGCGCGGTCGACTTCGCGCTGGTGGGCCTCGGTGAGGCGTCTCATGGAGGCTATCTTCTGGCCCTCCGCGATGAGGGCAAGGCGGCGTGCCTCCAGGGTCTCGACGTCGGCGTCGGCCGGGATGGGGACGGAGAGGTCGTGCATTGCTGCTTGCAAGGCGTCGTGGGCATTCTCGCCCGAGTTGGTGACGTGGCTGATGACCAGCACTTCGGTGACAGCGCTGCTGCCGCTGTCAGCTCGAGGGAGGGGGTCGTCGAAGACCACCACGTCGGAGGGGTAGGCGTCAAGCGATGCTGTGTCGGAGTCGATGAGCATCGGGTCGGTGGAGCCGACCGACTCCATGTCTGCAGCAGGCTCGCTGGAGACGTGAAGCTGGTCGAGGAGGCTGACGAGGCGGTTCTCGGGGTAGTCGGTGCCTGCGTCGGACGCAGGCTCGTCGGAGATGCGAGTCTCGCCGAGCAGATCGGCGAGGCAGCTCGCTGCGCAGGCGTCGTCGATGCCTTGCAGCGCGTCGAGGCAAACGCCATCGGGCGCAGCAGGCTGGCTGCGCTCGCGGGGGAGGAAGAGGGTTCCCGTCCAGAACAGGTCTCCGGACGACGGTGCACCTGGCCCCACGGTGGGCGCCAAATGTCGGGTGGTTGGTGCGACATATGCCAATGGATGGCTTATCATTGTGGGAGCCAATAAGACGTCGCCGGTGCCTGGAAACGGGATGAGGCGAAGACATGCACGCCGGCGGATCTTACCCAGGTTCGGGGCTCTCCGAGGAGATAACACCCCTAGTCCTGCTCTGCGGGGTCTCCGCATGATCACTAGATCAAGGAAAGGTAGCTACAATTGCTCCTAGAGCTGTTGGGTTCAAGGGAGAAGAAGAACAAGGCTAGCACTTGCTTCTCTCTATCTCTATGGTGTGTGTGCTGTGTTCAGAAGCTCTCCCTTTGCATGGGTGCTCCGGGGGGTTTATATAGGCCTACCCCCCGGGGGTACAATGGTAATCCGGCTGGGCACTGGTCCCAGCCGTCAGTGTCTACGCTCGCCGGCTTCTCCACCGACTGGTGGGTCCCGCCGGCTGCCGGCTTCTTGGTCGACAGGCCGGCCCCACCGCCTAGGGTCTTGTCGGCGGCTGCTTACTGTAGCCTCGCCTCTGATGACGAGGGCTTTGTCGAGGTAAGCGTGGCTACAGTGGGCCGCCTCGGGGGCTCTCACTGTAGCCTTACGTCGTCTTGTCTCCTTAATGCGGCTCCTGCTTCGAGGAAGGGGGTAGCCGGCTTCTGGGGGCCGGCTACACCCTCGGTCGACTGGGGGAGGCCGGGCCGCCTCCGCGCCTCTCTCTGGCGGAAGGGGCCCGGCGCCTGCGGGCCGTACAGGAGTCGGTCGTGGATGACGTCGAGGCTGGCATGGCTACAGTGCCGAGCCGAACAGGAGACGGTCATCCCGTACGGCCTCCTGTGGCCATGCCTGCCTCGGGCCTCGGGGGTAGTGGGCCGCACTGTGGCCACACCCCGTCTTGTCACCGTTATGTGGGTGTAGCTTTGGTGGTTGTGGTCTCGGCCGGCTTCTTGGAGTCGGCGTCCTTCTTGGCCGGCTTCTTGTAGTCGGCCACCCCGTAGTCGTCCTGGGGAGGGGTTGCTGAGGCTGGGTCGCCTTCCGGCAGTCGGCTTCAGAGGTAGCCAGCCAGGGGAGGCGGCCCAATGCTTGGAGTGCTTGGAGGCCCGAAGGCCTGATAATTTTTTCAGAAGAACCAGGGGCAGTCGGTTAGGCTACCCGTGGCCATTTACTCCGACAAACTTTGGTCATCAAATCACATAACCATCAAATCACATAACCCATAATACATATTGTCAGCGAACGTTAAGCGTGCGGACCCTACGGGTTCGAGAACTATGATGACGCAAACAGAACATTCATTCACAACTCTCTTTGTATGGAACAAATTATGCCTCTGATTTTGCTCAGCTTGTGTGACCTGCTGATACGTCTCTAATGTATCTATAATTTTTTATTGTTCCATGCTATTATATTATCTGTTTTCGATGTTTAATGGGCTTTATTATACACTTTTATATTATTTTTGGGACTAACCTACTAACCAAAGGCCATGTGCAAACTGCTGTTTTTTTGCCTATTTCAATGTTTCGCAGAAAAGGAATATCAAACGGAATCCAAACGGAATGAAACCTTCGGGAGAGTGATTTTTGGAACAAACGCAATCCATGAGACTTGGAGTGGGCGTTAGGAAAGAAACGAGGAGGCCACGAGGCATGAGGAGGCGCCCAGGGGGGTAGGCGTGCCCCCCACCCTCATGGGCCCCTCGTGGCTCCCCTGACCGACTTCTTTCGCCTATATATACTCATATACCCCGAAAACATCCAAGAGCACCACGAAACCCTATTTCCACCACCGCAACCTTCTGTACCCGTGAGATCCCATCTTGGGCCTTTTTCGGTGCTTCGCCGGAGGGGGAATCGATCACGGAGGGCTTCTACATCAACACCATAGCCTCTCCGATGATGTGTGAGTAGTTTATCACACACCTTCGGGTCCATAGTTATTAGCTAGATTGCTTCTTCTTTCTCTTTGGATCTCAATACAAAGTTCTCCTCGATCTTCTTGGAGATCTATTCGATGTAATTCTTTTTGCGGTGTGTTTGTCAAGATCCGATGAATTGTGGGTTTATGATCAAGATTATCTATGAATAATATTTGGTTCTTCTCTGAATTCTTATATGTATGGTTTGTTATCTTTGCAAGTCTCTTCGAATTATCAGTTTGGTTTGGCCTACTAGATTGATCTTTCTTGCAATGGGAGAAGTGCTTAGCTTTGGGTTCAATCTTGCGGTGTCCTTTCCCAGTGACAGCAGGGGCAGCAAGGCACGTATTGTATTGTTGCCATCGAGGATAAAAAGATGGGGTTTATATCATATTGCTTGAGTTTATCCCTCTACATCATGTCATCTTGCCTAATGCGTTACTCTGTTCTTATGAACTTAATACGCTAGATGCATGCTGGATAGCGGTCGATGTGTGGAGTAATAGTAGTAGATGCAGAATCGTTTCGGTCTACTTGTCGCGGGCGTGATACCTATATACATGATCATGCCTAGATATTCTCATAATTATGCACTTTTCTATCAATTGCTCGACAGTAATTTGTTCACCCACCGTAATACTTATGCTATCTTGAGAGAAGCCACTACTGAAACCTATGGCCCCGGGTCTATTTTCCATCATATTAATCTTCCGTCAATGTGCTATTTCTGCCGCCGTTTATTTTTGCAATCTTTACTTTCAATCTATATCATAAAAAATACCAAAAATATTTATCTTATTATCTCTATTAGATCTCAATTTTGCAAGTGACCGTGAAGGGATTGACAACCCCTTTATCGCGTTGGTTGCAAGGTTCTTATTTGTTTGTGTAGGTACGAGGCGACTTGCGTGTAGTCTCCTACTGGATTGATACCTTGGTTCTCAAAAACTGAGGGAAATACTTACGCTACTTTGCTGCATCACCCTTTCCTCTTTGAGGGAAAACCAATGCAGTGCTCAAGAGGTAGCAAGAAGGATTTCTGGCGCTGTTGCCGGGGAGATCTACGCCAATTCAATTCAAGTCAGACATACCAAGTACCCATCACAAACTCTTATCCCTCGCATTACATTATTCGCCATTTGCCTCTCGTTTTCCTCTCCCCCACTTCACCCTTGCCGTTTTATTCGCCCTCTTTTTCCGTTCGCTTGCTTCTTGTGTGCTTTTGTGTTGGATTGTTTGTCATGATGGCTCAAGATAATACTAAATTGTGTGATTTTTCCAATACCAACAACAATGATTTTCTTAGCACTCCGATTGCTCCTATTACCGATGCTGAATCTTGTGAAATTAATGCTGCCTTACTGAATCTTGTCATGAAAGATAAATTCTCTGGCCTTCCTAGTGAAGATGCCGCCACACATCTAAACACCTTTGTTGATTTGTGTGATATGCAAAAGAAGAAAGATGTCGATAATGATATTGTTAAATTGAAGCTATTTTTGTTTTCGCTTAGAGATCGTGCTAAAACTTGGTTTTCGTCTTTACCTAAAAATAGTATTGATTCATGGAATAAGTGCAAAGATGCTTTTATCTCTAAGTATTTTCCTCCCGCTAAGATCATCTCTCTTAGAAATGATATTATGAAATTTAAGCAACTTGATCATGAGCATGTTGCACAATCTTGGGAGAGGATGAAATTAATGATACATAATTGCCCTACACATAGGATTAAATTTATGGATGATCATACAAAAAATTTATGCCGGATTGAATTTTGCTTCTAGAAATCTTTTAGATTCGGCCGCGGGAGGCACTTTTATGGAAATCACTTTAGAGAAGCTACTAAACTTCTAGATAATATTATGGTTAATTATTCTCAATGGCACACCGAAAGATCTACTAGTAAAAAGGTTCATGCGATAGAAGAGATTAATGTTTTGAGTGGAAAGATGGACAAACTTATGAAATTGTTTGCTAATAAGAGTGCTTCTTCTGATCCTAATAATATGCCTCTGTCGGCTTTGATTGAGAATAATAATGAATCTATGGATGTTACTTTTGTTGGTAGGAACAATTTTGGTAACAACGCTTATAGAGGAAACTTTAATGCTAGGCTGTTTCCTTGTAAGTCCTCTAATAATTATGGTAATTTCTACAACAACTCTTATGAAAATTTTAATAAGATTCCCTCTTATTTTGAGACTAGTGTTAAAGAATTTATGATTTCTCAAAAGAATTTCAATGCTTTTCTTGAAGAAAAATTGCCTAAGATTGATGAGTTGGCTAGGAACGTGGATAGAATTTCTCTTGATGTTGATTCTTTGAAACTTAGATCTTTTCCACCTAAGCATGATATCAATGAGTATCTCAAATCTATGAGAATTTCTATTGATGAGCGCAAGGAAACAACCGCTAGGATGCGTGCTAAGAAAGATTGTTTTGTAAAAGCGTGTTCTTATAGTCTTCATGATAATAGGGATGAAGATCTAAAAGTGATTGATGTGTCTACTATTAAATATTTGTTTTGCAATATGAATCTTGATAATGATGGGACTGGAGATGAGTCAACTTTAGTTAAAAGGCGTCCCAATGATTTGGAGTTTTTAGATCTTGATGCAAAAATTGGTAAAAGTGGGATTGAAGAGGTCAAAACTTTAGGTAGCAATGAACCCACTACTTTGGATTTCAAGGAATTTAATTATGATAATTGTTCTTTGATAGACTGTATTTCCTTGTTACAATCCGTGTTAAATTCTCCTCATGCTTATAGTCAAAATAAAGCTTTTACTAAACATATCATTGATGCTTTAATGCAATCCTATGAAGAAAATCTTGAATTAGAAGTTTCTATCCCTAGAAAACTTTATGATGAGTGGGAACCTATTATTAAAATTAAAATTAAAGATCATGAATGCTATGCTTTGTGTGATTTGGGTGCTAGTGTTTCCACGATTCCAAAAACTTTGTGTGATGTGTTAGGTTTCCGTGAATTTGATGATTGCTCTTTAAACTTGCACCTTGCGGATTTCACCATTAAGAAACCTATGGGAAGGATTAATGATGTTCTTATTGTTGCAAATAGGAATTATGTTCCCGTAGATTTCATTGTTCTTGACATAGATTGCAATCCTACATGTCCTATTATTCTTGGTAGACCTTTCCTTAGAACGATTGGTGCAATTATTGATATGAAAGAAGGAAATATTAGATTCCAATTTCCGTTAAGGAAAGGCATGGAACACTTTCCTAGAAAGAAAATTAAATTTCCTTATGAATCTAATATGAGAGCCACTTACGGATTGCATACCAAAGATGATAATACCTAGATCTATCCTTGCCTTTATGGCTAGCTAGGAAATATTAGATTCCAATTTCCGTTAAACGATAGCGCTTGTCGGGAGGCAACCCAACTTTATTTTTTTTTCTTGATTTTTGGTTCTGTTTAGTAATAAATAATCCATCTAGCTTCTGTTTATATGTGGTTTTATGTTTTAATTAGTGTTTGTGCCAAGTAGAACCTTTTGGGAAGACTTGGGTGAAGTCTTTATGATCTTGCTGTAAAAAACAGAAACTTTAGCGCTCACAAGATTAGTTGCCATGTTTTATTGGAGAGTGTTTTTAGGTTCATTATTTTTGCAGATGATTGATAGATAAATTCTTCACGTCCACCAATTCATTTCAGAATTTTTTGGAGTTCCAGAAGTATACATTTGATACAGGTTACTACAGACTGTTCTGCTTTTGACAAATTCTGTTTTTCGTGTGTTGTTTGCTTATTTTGATGAATCTATGGTTAGTATCGGGGGTATGATCCATAGAGAAGTTGGAATACAGTAGGTTTAACACCAATATAAATAAAGAATGAGTTCATTACAGTACCTTGAAGTGGTGGTTTGTTTTCTTTCGCTAACGGAGCTCATGAGATTTTCTATTGAGTTTTGCGTTGTGAAGTTTTCAAGTTTTGGGTAAAGATTTGATGGATTATGGGATAAGGAGTGGCAAGAGCCTAAGCTTGGGGATGCCCAAGGCACCCCAAGGTAAAATTCAAGGACAACCAAAAGCCTAAGCTTGGGGATTCCCCGGAAGGCATCCCCTCTTTCGTCTGCGTATATCCGTAACTTTACTTGAGGCTATATTTTTATTCACCACATGATATGTGTTTTGCTTGGAGCGTTGATACGCCCATTTTGCATCATGCTTTTATATCGACATTTATTACATTATGGTCTGTTATTACACATTATGTCACAATACTTATGCCTATTCTCTCTTGTTTTACAAGGTTTACATGAAGAGGGGGAATGCCGGCAGCTGGAATTCTGGGCTGGAAAAGGAGTAAATATTAGAGAACTATTCTGCACAACTCCAAAAGTCCTAAAACTCCACGGAAGTAATTTTTGGAATTAATAAAAAATACTGAGCGAAGAAAGTAACAGAGGGGGGCCACCCACCATCCACACGAGGGTGGGGGGCGCGCCCCCTGCCTCGTGGGCCCCCTGGCAGGCCTCTGGTGACCATCTTCTGCTATATGAAGTCTTTTACCCTGGAAAAAAATCATAAGCAAGGTTTCAGGACGAAACACCGCTGCCACGAGGAGGAACCTTGGCGGAACCAATCTAGGGCTCCGGCGGAGCTGTTCTACCAGGGAAACATCCCTCTGGGAGGGGGAAATCATCGTCATCGTCATCACCATCGATCCTCTCAGCGGGAGGGGGTCAATCTCCATCAACATCTTCACCAGCACCATCTCATCTCAAACCCTAGTTCATCTCTTGTATCCATTCTTTGTCTCAAAACCTCAGATTGGTACATGTGGGTTGCTAGTAGTGTTGATTACTCCTTGTAGTTGATGCTAGTTGGTTTATTTGGTGGAAGATCATATGTTCAGATCCTTTATTCATATTAATACCCCTCTGATTATGAACATGAATACGATTTGTGAGTAGTTACGTTTGTTCCTGAGGACATGGGAGAAGTCTTGCTATAAGTAGTCATGTGAATTTGGTATTCGTTTGATATTTTGATGAGATGTATGTTGTCTTTCCTCTAGTGGTGTTATGTGAACGTCGACTATATGACACTTCACCATTGTTTGGGCCTAGAGGAAGGCATTGGGAAGTAATAAGTAGATGATGGGTTGCTAGAGTGACAGAAGCTTAAACCCTAGTTTATGAGTTGCTTCGTAAGGGGCTGATTTGGATCCATATGTTTCATGCTATGGTTAGGTTTACCTTAATACTTCTTTTGTAGTTGCGGATGCTTGCAATAGGGGTTAATCATAAGTAGGATGCTTGTCCAAGAAAGGGCAGTACCCAAGCACCGGTCCACCCACATACCAAATTATCAAAGTAACAAACGCGAACCATATGAGCGTGATGAAAACTAGGTTGACGATAATTCCCATGTGTCCTCGCGAGCGTTTTCCTTCATATAAGAGTTTGTCCAGGCTTGTCCTTTGTCGGGTGGTTGGTGCGACATATGCCAACGGGTGGCTTATCATTGTGGGTGCCAATAAGACGTCGCCGGTGCCTGGAAACGGGATGAGGCGAAGACATGCACGCCGGCGGATCTTACCCAGGTTCGGGGCTCTCCGAGGAGATAACAGCCCTAGTCCTGCTCTGTGGGGTCTCCGCATGATCACTAGATCAGGAAAAGGTAGCTACAATCGCTCCTAGAGCTGTTTGGGTTCAAGGGAGAAGAAGAACAAGGCTAGCTCTCACTTCTCTCTCTCTCTCTATGGTGTGTGTGCTATGCTCAGAAGCCAACCCTTTGCATGGGTGTCCCGGGGGGTTTATATAGGCCTACCCCCGGGGGGTACAATGGTAATCCGGCTGGGCACTGGTCCCAGCCGTCAGTGTCTAAGCTCGCCGGCTTCTCCGCCGGCCGTTGGGGCCCGCCGACTGGTGGGTCCCGCCGGCTGCCGGCCTCTTGGTCGACAGGCCAGCCCCACCGCCTAGGGTCTTGTCGGCGGCTGCTTACTGTAGCCTCGCCTCTGATGACGAGGGCTTCGTCGAGGTAAGCGTGGCTACAGTGTGCCGCCTCGAGGGCTCTCACTGTAGCCTTACCTCGTCTTGTCTCCTTAATGTGGCTCCTGCTTCGATGAAGGGAGTATCCGGCTTCTGGGGGCCGACTACACCCTTGGCCGACTGGGGAAGGTCGGGCCGCCTTTGCGCCTCTCTCTAGCTAAAGGGGCCCGCCGCCCGTGGGCCGTACTGGCGTCCGTCGTGGGTGACGTTGAGGCTGGCATGGCTACAGTGCTGAGCCGAACGGGAGACGGCCGTCCCGTACGGCCTCCTGTGGCCATGCCTGCCTCGGGCTTCGGGGGTAGTGGGCCGCACTGTGGCCACACCCCGTCTTGTCACCGTTATGTGGGTGTAGCTTTGATGGTTGTGGTCTCGGCCGGCTTCTTGGAATCGGCGCTCTTCGAGGCCGGCTTCCTGGAGTCGGCCACCCCGCGGATATCCTGGGGGGGAGGTTGCTGAGGCTGGGCCGCCTCCCGTGAGTCGGCTTCGGGGGTAGCCGGCCAGGGGAGGTGGTCCAATGCTTGGAGTGCTTGGAGGCCCAAAGGCCTGATAATTTTTTAGAAGAACCAGGGGCAGTCGGTTAGGCTACCCATGGCCATTTACTCCGACAGTAGTCCCCGAAGCTGATTGGGCTTCGAGGTTGGGTAGGAGTTGAGAAGCTCGATCAGCTGCCTATCTTGACAAGCCGGCAGCTGGGAGCCGGCTTTGGTTAGGCGTGCCGCCTTGGTCGAAAACTCCGGAGTCGGAGGGCGGGAGCTCGCCAATGCGTGCACCGGGCCGCGGGCCGGCCACTTGCCCTCCGCGAACCACGAGGCCCCTCTTGGCCGGAAATCCTGCCAGCCCACGCGCGCGACGGGACGTCGCCGCAGGGCGGGGGCCCGCCACGTCCACGCCCGGGCCCAGGCGCGGATTCTCTGCATCCCGAAACCGCCCGCACGTCTTCTTGCGGCAGTTTCGGCTCGCCTTTAGGGCGTAATAATCGCGAGGCGTGGGGGAATGGGTGCAGTTAATCCCACGTCTCCCCCCACGTCCGGCCTCCCCGGCCTCGCCTCGCGAAGCTATAAGTAGGGGGAGATGGAGGGCGGCAGGCTCTCGCACGCTCATCCTCCTTCCACCATCTTCTTTCGCTTGCCGTTTCTTGCAACAGCGCCTCGCCGCCGCGCTCTTCCACCACACGTTCCTCCGCCGCCGCGCTCGTTTTCGCCATGCCTCCCGCCATGGAGGAGTATGGCGGGGATTGGGACGGCTCCAACGTCCACGAGGATCACGTCGAGTTCCTCCGCAATACGCGGCGGCTGCCCGGCGCAGACAAGGTGGAGGTCCGTCTTGCGCCGGCGAAGGAAATTATGCCGGAGCCGCGGGAGGGCGAGCGGGTGGTCTTCCGCTCGCATTTCTTGCGCGGCATCGGCCTGCCAGTGAGCGCCTTCTTCCGCTCCTGGCTCGATTTCTACCAGCTCCAGCCGCACCACCTCACCCCAAACGCGGTGGTGCTGCTGTCAGCCTTTGTCACCCTGTGCGAAGGCTACCTCGGCGTCCTCCCTACCCTCGAGCTCTGGGGGGAGTTCTTCCAGTCCAAGCTGGGCACGCGCATGCAGGGCGTGCCGGCTCAGACTGGCGCCTTTATCGCGTCGCGGAGGTCGGTCGCCGACAACCCCTTCCCCGTCATCACGCTGATCCAATCGGTGAAGAAGTGGCAAAAGTCGTACTTCTACGTGCGGAACATCGCCCCACGGGGCGACTACATCAACCTGCCAGCTTACGTAGCCGGCCCACCGGCGGGCAGGCGGCCCCAGTGGTCCTTCCGGGCCGTGACTCTGACGTCGGCTGGGTCCGCAGCCGTCGCCCGAGTGCGAGTGATGACCCAGTCAGAGGGCCTGACGGGGCCCGACCTTCTGGCCGCCTTCGTCATGCGTCGGGTTCTTCCGCTCCAGAGCCGTCCTCATCTGATCTGTCAGATGAGCGGCCAGCTCGATCCGAGCCGGATGTGCACCAAGGACATGCCGCACGAGGAGGTCGCCTATATGGTGAACTACCTCGCGAACTGCAAACTCTCCGAAGAGTGGCAGTTCGGCAAGGAGCCATACAGCCGAGCCAATCTACCGCCCACGGTATGCTCTCCTTGTTTCTTCTTTTTCTCTTAACTTTGTTGCCGAGTTCCTCTTGGCCGACTCTAGCCGATTCGTGTTAGGGCATCTGCTTGGTCGTTGTCGGCCCTTGGCACGTGAAGGAACTCGCACCCTTCAAAGTATCCGCTGATCTGCTGGACGAGGAATCGATAGCTCGCCATGTTCGCGTCCATGGCGTCCCAGTCGCCAGACGACTGCTGGACCACCAAGTCTGAGTCGCCGTAACACAGGATCCGGCGTATGCCGAGCTCTTTGGCTAGCCGGAGCCCATGTACGAGCGCCTCGTACTCGGCCACGTTGTTGGAGGCGGCGAAGTGGATCTGCAGCGTGTACTTGAGCTTGTTGCCTTTGGGAGAGGTGAGGACGATGCCGGCTCCCAAGCCGGTGCGCATCTTGGACCCGTCAAAGTGCATCCGCCAATGGGTAGAGTCGGGAGCCGGCGGTAGGTACTAGGTCTCGGCCCAGTCGACGAGGTTATCGGCCAATGCTTGGGACTTGATGATGGTGCGGGGTTGGTAGAAGATCGTGTAGGGCGCCAGTGCAATGGCCCATTTAGCCACCCGGCCGGATGCATCCTGGCTGCCTATGATCTCGGCGAGCGGGGCGGTGCACACGACCATGATGGGGTGCTCTTGGAAGTAGGGCTTCAGTTTCTTGGCAGCGAAGTACACCCCATAGCACATCTTCTGGTAGTGCGGGTAGTTTTGCTTTGAGCTGGATAGCACTTCGCTGAGATAGTACACCGGCCTCTGGACTAGCTGGGCTCGGCCTTCTTCCGGGCGCTGGACCACAACAACAGTACTGATGACACGGCTAGTCACGGCGATGTAGAGGAGCATGGGCTCCTTTTCAGTCGGCGCTGCCAGGACAGGCGGAGTGGTCAGCATTTTCTTCAACTCATGGAAGGCTTGGTCGGCTTGGTCGCTCCACTCGAAGTGAGTGGACTTCTTCATGAGTCGGTACAGGGGGAGAGCCTTTTCTCCTAGTCGGCTGATAAAACGATTCAGGGAGGCTAAGCAGCCGGTGAACTTCTGCACATCTCGCAGTTTGGTGGGAATCTCCATCCTCTCGATGGCCTTGATCTTGACAGGGTTGCATTCGATGCCGCGTTCGAAGACCAGGAAGCCTAGCAGCTGGCCGGCTGGCACTCCGAACACGCACTTCTCGGGGTTGAGCTTGATTTGGAATCGGCGCAAGTTGGCGAATGTTTCTTTCAGGTCTTCCAGCAAGGTGCCGCGCTTCTCTGTCTTCACCACAATGTCGTCTACATAGACGTGGGCATTTCTGCCGAGTTGTTTCAAGAGGCATTTCTGCATGCAACGCTGAAAAGTGGCACCGGCATTCCTCAAACCGAATGTCATAGTCAGGTAGCAGAAAGCTCCAAAGGGTGTGATGAAGGCAGTCTTCAGGCGGTCAGCTGGGTCCAACTTGATCTGATGGTACCCTGAGTACGCATCCAAAAAACTTAACAGCTCGCATCCGGCTGTGGAGTCTATCACTTAGTCAATCTGTGGCAGAGCAAACGGATCCTTTGGGCAGGCCTTGTTCAGGCTGGTGTAGTCTATACACATACGCAACTTGTTATTCTTCTTCAGAACCAGAACTGGGTTGGCAAGCCATTCTGGAAAGAACACTTCCATGATAAAGCCAGCGGCAAGGAGCCGGGCTATCTCTTCTCCCACGATTCTTCGCTTCTCTTCTGATAGTCGGCGGAGGGGTTGCTTGACCGGCTTCGCATCCGCGCGGACATGTAATTTGTGCTCGGCGAAATCCTTCGGGACACCCGGCATGTCCTTTGGGGACCATGCAAAAATGTCTCGATTCTCACAGAGGAAGTCGACGAGCTCGCCTTCCTAACTGTCCAAGTTCGCCCCAATGACAGCGAACCTCTCCGGGTTCTCCGGGTCCAGAGGTATCTTCTTCGTCTCTTTGGCAGGCTGGAAGGAGCCCTGCGCATCACAATCTTTGGGGTTGGGGGACAGGGCCGGCTGCTTGCCGGCCATGGCCACAACCCGTTCCAGCATCTTCTTCTCTTCTGCCACCACGAGGGACTCGGCCAGCCGGCTACTAGCCATGGCGCACTCGATGGACTTCTTGTAGTCGCCGGCTACCGTGATGATCCCCTTCGAGCTCGGCATCTTCATCTTCAGGTAGGCATAGTGGGGCACAGCCATGAACTTGGCCAGAGCAGGCCGGCCAAGCAGAGCATGATAGGGGCTCTCCAAATCCACTACCTCGAACCATATTGCTTCTCGGCGAAAATGATCTTTGTCTCCGAAGAGGACATCCATTTTAATCTTGCCGATTGGGGAGCACGACAGGCCGGGGACGATACCATGGAAGACGGTGCGGCTCGGCATGAGCTGCTTCGCTTTGATGTTCAGCTTCTCCATGGTATCGCGGTACAGTATGTTGATACTGCTTCCGCCGTCTATCAGGACGCGGGAAAATCGGGCAGCTCGCCTCTCCGTCGCGAGGGTGACATCCAAGACCATCGCATAGGAGCCAGGAGAGGGCATCACCTCTGGGTGGTCGGCCTGGCTCCAGCTGATTGGCTTCTCTGACCAGTGCATGAACTCGGGGGCGCTAGAGGCGACTGCATTAACTTCTTGATGCTGTCGACGCCGACTGCGCTTGTCGTCGGCTTGACTGGTGAAGACGACGTAGGCGGCATGCTCTTCAGGGAATTCGTCTTGGATGGCGCCGACTGCCGGCCGAGCCGCCGGCTGCTGGGGGGCTGGAGGCGGCGGACCAGGAGGCGGAGGCGGCAACATCCCCTCGCCCTTGGTGATGCGGGTGAGCCAATGGCATTTCTGGGTTGTGTGGTTGGACGGCTTCGCGCCGCTGTGGAATTTGCAGGGGGCATCAAGAGCCTGTTCGTAGGAGAAAGCCGGCTGCCAAGCCGGCCTGCCACCCTTCTTCTAGGGAGCGGGCCGTTCTTCGGGTTGCTCATCTTCAACTGTAGCCACCTGCCGGTTGGTGGAAGTCGGCATGGGGGCCTTGCGCTTGTGATCGTTCTGGTAGGGGCGCCGATTGGGGTCGCCAGCCGGCGTCTTGGGAGCCGGAGCAATCACCTTCCCAGAGGCGTCTACTCGCAGCTCGGTCTTCATCGAGGAGTCGGCCGTGGCGTACTTGTCTGCGATGACCAGCAGTTCGTCGAGGGTGGCCGGCTCGTCGCAGAGGAGTCGGTGCTTGAGGAGGGTGCCCTCTCGGCACCCGGCGGTGAAGTACTCGATGGCCTGGACCTCATGCACCCCCTCGCAGGAGTTGTGGAGCTCGGCCCACCGCGTGAGGTAGTCGCGGGTCGACTCGTTGGGCCCTTGGACGCAGAGGGAGAGCTGGCGAGGCTTGGGAGGCCGCTTGTAGGTGCTGGTGAAGTTGCGGACGAAGACTTCTGTGAAGTCCAGCCAACTGTTGATGCTGTAGGGCTTGAGGCTGTTGAGCCATGTGCGCGTCGTGCCTTGCAGCATGAGGGGGACGTACTTCACGGCGACGCGCCGATTGCCGTTGGCTATGCTGACGGCCGTGGAGTAGTCGATGAGCCAATCTTCCGGCTTCACCGAGCCGTTGTACTTGGGCGTGTCTCTGGGGAGCGAGAACCCTTTGGGGAAGGGCTCGTCACGGATGCGGGGGCCAAAGCATGGCGGGCCGACATCGTCTTCTTCTTCTAACGCCAAGGATCGAGCGAGGCGGTCGATCCGGTGGCGGGCGTCGTTCTCGCCGACTCCTTCTCGGCGTCCGAGTCGGTCGCCAAGAGTCGGGTGCGTGATAGGCGGCGGAGTGAGACGTCTTTCTCTTCGAGGCGGGGGAGGAGGCAGATTTCCTTGGTGCTCCACCGCTCGAGGGCGGCCCTCCGCGTCGCGCTCGATGGTGATGCGAGTCCGGTTGCGGCTGGCAGCGGGCTCCTTGTCTTTCTTCTGTCGCGCGCCGCTCGCAGTCGGCGAGCGGGACGTCGCGGCGTGCTCCCGGCGCGGGGGTTGACTATCAGCTCGGGCACCGGCTTCGTGCCGTTCTGCAGCCGCGTCGAGCAGCTGTTGGATCCGTCTCGTCATGTAGGGGAGCTCATCGGCTCCCAGCCCATTGAGCTCTTCTGCGGCCGCCTGAGCGGCTCGCAGATTCTCGAGCGGGGTGGCGTAGACGGGGCGATCTGCCCCCAGCATGCTGGCGACGGCCGCGCCGCGCTTCTGGACGAAGCCGGCTCGGCTCGGGCCGCTAGTCGGCGGTGTACCGAAGGCGGCGCGGTCGACTTCGCGATGGTGGGCCTCGGTGAGGCGTCTCATGGAGGCTATCTTCTGGCCTTCCGCGATGAGGGCGAGGCAGCGTGCCTCCAGGATCTCGGCGTCGGCATCGGCCGGGATGGGGACGGAGAGGTCGTGCATCGCCGCTTGCAGGGCGTCCTGGGCGTTCTCGCCCGAGTTAGCGACGTGGCTGATGACCAGCACTTCGGTGACAGCGCTGCTGCCGCTGTCAGCTCGAGGGAGAGGATTGTCGAAGACCACCACGTCGGAGGGGTAAGCGTCGAGCGATGCCGTGTCGGAGTCGACAAGCATCGGGTCGGTGGAGCCGACCGACTCCACATCTGCAGCAGGCTCGCTGGAGACGTGAAGCTGGTCGAGGAGGCTGATGAGGCGGCTCTCGGGGTAGTCCGTGCCTGCGTCGGACGCAGGCTCGTCGGAGATGCGAGTCTCGCCGAGCAGATCGGCGAGGCAGCTCGCTGCGCAGGCGTCGTCGACGCCTTGCAGTGCGTCGAGGCAAACGCCATCTGGCGCAGCAGGCTGGCTGCGCTCGCGGGGGAGGAAGAGGGTTCCCGTCCAGAACAGGTCTCCGGACGATGGTGCACCTAGCCCCACGGTGGGCGCCAAATGTCGGGTGGTTGGTGCGACATATGCCAACGGGTGGCTTATCATTGTGGGTGCCAATAAGACGTCGCCGGTGCCTGGAAACGGGATGAGGCGAAGACATGCACGCCGGCGGATCTTACCCAGGTTCGGGGCTCTCGGAGGAGATAACACCCCTAGTCCTGCTCTGCGGGGTCTCCGCATGATCACTAGATCAGGAAAAGGTAGCTACAATCGCTCCTAGAGCTGTTTGGGTTCAAGGGAGAAGAAGAACAAGGCTAGCTCTCACTTCTCTCTCTCTATGGTGTGTGTGCTATGCTCAGAAGCCAACCCTTTGCATGGGTGTCCCGGGGGGTTTATATAGGCCTACCCCCCGGGGGTACAATGGTAATCCGGCTGGGCACTGGTCCCAGCCGTCAGTGTCTAAGCTCGCCGGCTTCTCCGCCGGCCGTTGGGGCCCGCCGACTGGTGGGTCCCGCCGGCTGCCGGCCTCTTGGTCGACAGGCCGGCCCCACCGCCTAGGGTCTTGTCGGCGGCTGCTTACTGTAGCCTCGCCTCTGAAAATGAGGGCTTCGTTGAGGTAAGCGTGGCTACAGTGTGCCGCCTCGAGGGCTCTCACTGTAGCCTTACCTCGTCTTGTCTCCTTAATGTGGCTCTTGCTTCGAGGAAGGGAGTAGCCGGCTTCTGGGGGCCGACTACACCCTTGGCCGACTGGGGAAGGTTGGGCCGCCTTTGCGCCTCTCTCTAGCTAAAGGGGCCCGCCGCCCGTGGGCCGTACTGGCGTCCGTCGTGGGTGACGTTGAGGCTGGCATGGCTACAGTGCCAAGCCGAACGGGAGACGGCCGTCCCGTACGGCCTCCTGTGGCCATGCCTGCCTCGGGCTTCGGGGGTAGTGGGCCGCACTGTGGCCACACCCCGTCTTGTCACTGTTATGTGGGTGTAGCTTTGGTGGTTGTGGTCTCGGCCGGCTTCTTGGAGTCGGCACTCTTCGAGGCCGGCTTCCTGGAGTCGGCCACCCCGCGGATATCCTGGGGGGGAGGTTGCTGAGGCTGGGCCGCCTCCCGTGAGTCGGCTTCGGGGGTAGCTGGCCAGGGGAGGTGGTCCAATGCTTGGAGTGCTTGGAGGCCCAAAGGCCTGATAATTTTTCAGAAGAACGAGGGGCAGTCGGTTAGGCTACCCGTGGCCATTTACTCTGACATCCTTTGCTACAAAAAGGATTGGGCCATCTTTCTGCACCTTATTTACTTTCATTACTTGTTACTCGTTACAAATTACCTTATCACAAAACTATCTGTTACCGATAATTTCAGTGCTTGCAGAGAATACGTTACTGAAAACCGCTTGTCATTTCCTTCTGCTCCTCGTTGGGTTCGATGCTCTTACTTATCGAAAGGACTACGATAGATCCCCTATACTTGTGGGTCATCAAGACTCTTTTCTGGCGGCGTTGCCGGGGAGTGAAGCGCCTTTGGTAAGTGGAATTTGGTAAGGAAACATTTATATAGGGTGCTGAAATTTATTGTCACTTGTTACTATGGAAACCAATCCTTTGAGGGGTTTGTTTGGGGTATCTTCACCTCGTCCGGAACCACAATTAGCTACCCCTCAACCTACTGAACCTACTGAAAATGTTTACTTTGAAATTCCCTCGGGTATGATAGAGAAACTGCTAGCTAATCATTTCACATGTGATGGAACATTACATCCCGATTTGCACCTAATCTATGTGGATGAAGTTTGTGGATTATTTAAGCTTGCAGGTATGCCCGAGGATGTTATCAAGAAGAAGGTCTTCCCTTTATCTTTGAAGGGAAAGGCATTGACATGGTTTAGGCTATGTGATGATATGGGATCATGGAACTACAACCGATTGGAATTGGAATTTCATCAGAAGTTTTATCCTATGCATTGATGACCCACAAGTATAGGGGATCTATCATAGTCCTTTCGATAAGTAAGAGTGTCGAACCCAACGAGGAGCAGAAGGAAATGATAAGCGGTTTTCAGTAGGGTATTCTCTGCAAGCACTGAAATTATCGGTAACTGATAGTTTTGTGATAAGGTAATTTGTAACGGGTAACAAGTAATGAAAGTAAACAAGGTGCAGCAAGGTGGCCCAATCCTTTTTGCAGCAAAGGACAAGCCTGGACAAACTCTTATATAGAGAAAAGCACTCCCGAGGACACATGGGAATTATCGTCAAGCTAGTTTTCATCACGCTCATATGATTCGCGTTCGTTACTTTGATAATTTGGTATGTGGGTGGACCGGTGCTTGGGTGCTGTCCTTTCTTGGACAAGCATCCCACTTATGATTAACCCCTATTGCAAGCATCCGCAACTACAAAAGAAGTATTAAGGTAAACCTAACCATAGCATGAAACATATGGATCCAAATCAGCCCCTTACGAAGCAACTCATAAACTAGGGTTTAAGCTTTTGTCACTCTAGCAACCCATCATCTACTTACTACTTCCCAATGCCTTCCTCTAGGCCCAAATAATGGTGAAGTGTCATGTAGTCGACGTTCACATAACACCACTAGAGGAAAGACAACATACATCTCATCAAAATATCGAACGAATACCAAATTCACATGACTACTTATAGCAAGACTTCTCCCATGTCCTCGGGAACAAACGTAACTACTCACAAATCATATTCATGTTCATAATCAGAGGGGTATTAATATGCATAATGGATCTGAACATATGATCTTCCACCAAATAAACCAACTAGCATCAACTACAAGGAGTAATCAACACTACTAGCAACCCACGGGTACCAATCTGAGGCTTTGGGACAAAGATTGGATACAAGAGACGAACTAGGGTTTGAGAGGAGATGGTGCTGCTGAAGATGTTGATGGAGATTGACCCCCTCCCGACGAGAGGATCGTTGGTGGTGACGATGGCGATTATTTCCCCCTCCCGGAGGGAAGTTTCCCCGGTAGAACAGCTCCGCCGAAGCCCTAGATTGGTTCCGCCAAGGTTCCGCCTCGTGGCGGCGGAGTTTCTTCCCAAAAGCTTGCTTATGATTTTTTTTTTCAGGGTAAAAGACTTCATATAGCAGAAGATGGGCACCGGAGGCCTGCCAGGGGCCCACGAGGCAGGGGCGCGCCCAGGGGGTAGGGCGCGCCCCCCACCCTCGTGGCCAGGGTGTGGGCCCCCTCTGGTATTTTCTTCGCTCAATATTTTTTATTAATTCCAAAAATGACTTCCGTGAAGTTTCAAGACTTTTGGAGTTGTGCAGAATAGGTCTCTAATATTTGCTCCTTTTCCAACCCAGAATTCCAGCTGCCGGCATTCTCCCTCTTCATGTAAACCTTGTAAAATAAAAGAGAATAGGCATAAGTATTGTGACATAACGTGTAATAATAGCCCATAATGCAATTAATATCGATATAAAAGCATGATGCAAAATGGACGTATCATGCATCTTGTTCATCGTGATTGTAATTATATATATAATTTTTGGCCTCGCGAAGGAGAAAGCATCGCTCAAGCTTGGGGGAGGCTTAAGTCAATGTTATATTCATGCCCCAATCATGAGCTCTCAAGAGAAATTATTATTCAAAAAATTTATGCTCGGCTTTCTCTCAATAATCGCTCCATGCTCGATACTTCTTGCACTGGCTCTTTTATGATGAAGACTATTGAATCAAATGGGTTTATTAGAAAGAATTAAACGCAACTCTGAAGATTGGGATCTCGACGAAGGTAAGGAGTTAGGTATAACACCTAAGTTTGATTGTGTTAAATCTTTTATGGATACCGATGTTTTTCGTGAATTTAGCACTAACTATGGACTTGACTCTGAGATAGTAGTTTCTTTCTGTGAATCATTTGCTACTCATGTTGATCTCCCTAAGGAGAAGTGGTTTAAATATAATCCTCCCATTGAAGTAAAGGTAGTTGCACCTATTAAAGTTGAAGAAAAGACTACCACTTACAATGATCCTATTGTTCCTACTGCTTATATTGAGAAACCAAATTCCCTGTTAGAATAAAGGATCATGCTAAAGCTTCAACTATGGTCAACAAAAGAAATATTAGGACACCCAAACCCCCTGAGCAAATTAAAATTGAACCTAGTATTGCTATGGTTAAAGATCTCTTGGCTGATAATATTGATGGGCATGTTATTTACTTCTGTGATGAAGCTGCTAGAATTGCTAGACCTGATACTAAAAATAAGCATAGACGTGTTGTGGGCATGCCTGTTATTTCTGTTAAAATAGGAGATCATTGCTATCATGGCTTATGTGATATGGGTGCTAGTGCAAGTGCAATGCCTCATTCCTTATACAAAGAAATTATGCATGACATTGCACCCTGTAACGCCCACGATGCGGCTATATCTCCCACGTGTCGAGGCACGACTTAGAGGCATAACCACATAGTGGTTTTGTCGCAAGAAGGGTCATCTTCACACAATCCCATGTAATGAACAAGAATGGGATAAAGAGTTGGCTTACAATCGCCACTTCACACAATACATAAATATAATTCATACATCATCCAAAATACACACATAGACCGACTACGGTCAAGATCCAAATGAAAATAAGATAACCCCAAATGCTAGATCCCCAATCGTCCCAACTGGGCTCCACTACTGATCATCAGGAAAAGACACATAGTAACGACCACGTTCCTCATCGAACTCCCACTTGAGATCGATCCCATCATCTGCACTGGCATCGTCGGCACCTGCAACTGTTTTGGTAGAATCTGTGAGTCACGAGGACTCAGCAATCTCACACCCGCGAGATCAAGACTATTTAAGCTTATAGGAAAGGATGGTGTAATGAGGTGGAGCTGCAGCAGGCAATAAGCATATATGGTGGCTAACATACGCAAAAGAGAGCGAGAAGAGAAGCAACGGAACGGTCGTCAACTAGCAATGACCAAGAAGTGATCCTGAACTCCTACTTACGTCATTCATAACTCAAGCCGTGTTCACTTCCCGGACTCCGCCGAGAAGAGACCATCACGGCTACACACATAGTTGATGTATTTTAATTGGGTCAAGTGACAAGTTGTCTACAACCGGACATTAACAAATTCCCATCTGCCTCATAACCGCGGGCACGGCTTTCGAAAGATAATACCCTGCAGGGGTGTCCCAACTTAGCCCATCATAAGCTCTCACGGTCAACGAAGGATAAACCTTCTCCCGGAAAGACCCGATCAGTCTCGGAATCCCGGTTTACAAGACATTTCGACAATGGTAAAACAAGACCAGCAAAGCCGCCCGAATGTGCCGACAAATCCCGATAGGAGCTACACATATCTCGTTCTCAGGGCACACCGGATGAACACTACGTACAGCTAAAACCAATCCTCGAGTTTCCCCAAGGTGGCACTACAAGTGGCTCTAGTTTGGACCAGCACTCAGAGGAACACTGGCCCGGGGGTTTAAATAAAGATGACCCTCGGGCTCGCGAAAACCCGGGGGAAAAGTCTTAGGCAGCAAATGGTGAAACCAAAGTTGGGCCTTGCTGGAGGAGTTTTATTCAAGGCGAACTGTCAAGGGGGTCCCATAAATCACCCAACCGCGTAAGGAACGCAAACTCAAGGAACATAATCCCGGTATGACAGAAACTAGGGCGGCAAGAGTGGAACAAAACACCAGGCATAAGGCCGAGCCTTCCACCCTTTACCAAATATATATAGATGCATTAATTAAATAAGAGATATTGTGATATCCCAACATATCCATGTTCCAACATGGAACAACTTCAACTTCACCTGCAACTAGCAACGCTATAAGAAGGGCTGAGCAAAAGCGGTAACTTAGCCAAACAACGGTTTGCTAGGAAAGGATGGTTAGAGGCTGACATGGCAATATGGGAGGCATGATATAGCAAGTGATAGGTAGCGCAGCATGGCAATAAAGCGAACAACTAGCAAAGCAAAGATAGAAGTGATTTCGAGGGGTGGTCATCTTGCCTGCAAGGTTCTCAGAGTTGTCGAAAGCTTGATCCTCGTAAGCGTACTCGACAGGTTCCTCGTTCACGAACTCGTCTCCTGGATCTACCCAAGACATGAACACAAACAAACGGAACCACAATCAACCACGACAAATGCACAAGCAACATGATGCAAAACATGTATGATATGCAAGATATGATATGCGATGCATATGCGTGCTCCGGAAGGAAAATGATGAACAAGACAGTAACTTGGCAAACCAAGCATGCCACTAGAAAGATGAGATGATTTCGGTCGAAATCGATATAAAGATCACCGGAAACGGATGCACGGTTTGCAAATGGCAAGCAAAACAAGAATGACACGAATCTGCGATTAACAGCATGATAGCACTTAAAATGCAACAAGTAACAATACTACAGCACTCCAACATAGCAACAAAGCATATGACAGTAATCTACAGGAGATGCTTGACAAAAGATGAACATTGAGCTACGGCTAGATCACAACATAACAAGCTCAAACAAGCATGGCAAAAGTGCAAAAGATAACAGGTTCACAGACTTGGTGAAATTACTGGACATGACGGAAACAGCATCAGGTAGCAATGTTCAGAGTACGAAAACAACATGCTACAGGAACTTAACATGGCAACACAAGGCATGGCAGTATTCTACTAAATGCATATGACAAAAGTCCCTTACTGACCATAAGCCAAAAAGGACAAGAAGATATGATGGCAAGCAGGTAAACATAGCAAGTTTCGTTATCAGGTTTTAGACTTAGCAGAAAACAGAGCATGGAATAAACAATAATATGAAGGCCTCTTTGTGAGCTTGTTGCACTCACTACAGAGCAATGCATGACAACACAAGCATACCTACAGCAAGATGGAATTTTTATGAAGCTATCCATGGCAAGAACAAAAGCATAGCATGTATGGATCAACTACAATAAGCTTGGCAAAAATGAATATCATGTTAAGAATCTGCCAGAAATATTTTATAGCAAAAGTAGAGCAAGATTGAGTCATGCTATGGCACTCCATAATTGCAAAAAAGAGCAGTAATAGATCAATTACAACAATATCTACAAAACATCCTTACTGAACATCTCCAAAATATGCATGGATCTCTCTGTAGCATCAAATTTACATGCCAACAAAATAACAGCAGACAAAGACAGAGAATTCACCAAGTCCCTGAAATCAGAAACATTACGGGGCCTAGTTTGCATGCTTGTTCTAGTCACCACAGAGACCACAAAAATACATGGCATACACCACTGGAAAGATGGCATGGCATACAACAAAACACATGTAGAGCTCATGCTCATAAGATGCACAGATTAAATGATACAAAAATGACAAATCTCCAAGTTCTGATAAGAACCAGCAGATAACAGCAACTAGCACTCTTGCAACAGATATTTGGGCATCAAGATGGCCTCTAATGAACATGGTGCAATTGAACAAAATGTAGAGCATCACGAGACGAACAATTTGACATATTACTCGCGCGAAGCGGAGCTATATACAGAGAGTTATGCAATGATGAACAGGGGCACATATCATCAAAAACATATGACTTAGGAAAATATCGGGGGTTCTCGGGGTCAACCTGCGCCTTTGACCAGCTCAGGATCGAGGGCTGCAGCCGAGGTCGGGCTCGCCGGCGACGGGAGAGGAAGGAGAGGAGGCGGCCGGCGTTGGGGAGGCGTGGGAAGGCGACGGTGCGGTGAGGCGGCGGCGCGGCGGCGGAGGAGGAGGCGCCGGGCGGCGCGGCGACGGCGGCGAGGTCCGGCGGCGGCGATGGCCGACGGCGGGGCGGTGCGGTGGCCGGCCGGCGCGGGCGCGGGGCCGCGGTGGACGAGAGAGGACGGGCGGCGGCGGGCGCGCTCGGGCCCGGGAGGGCCTCCCGCGGGCTCGGGCGGGCCGGCGGCGGCTGGCGGCGGGGAGCGCCACGTGGCGGCCGCGGACTGGCTGGGCGCGGCGGCGGGATCCGTCCGGCGCGAAGTGGACGCGTCCGGCCGCGGAGAGGAAATTTTTTAGGGTTTCGTCTGCGATTCGTTTTTCGGGAGGGTCACATATAAATAGGTAGAGGGAGCTAGGAGAGTCCAAATGAGGTGCGGTTTTCGCCCACACGATCGTGATCGAACGACCTACAGCATGGAAGAGAGTTTGGTGGGTTTTGGGGGGGTTTGCTGCAACACACAAATGGACATTGCGGTTGCTCGGTTAACCGTTGGAGTACCAAACGACCTCCAAATGGAATGAAACTTGACCGGTGGTCTCCCGGTGGTATACCAAGGCCACTTGACAAGCCTCGGTCCATTCCGAGAACGTTTGACACCCGCTCACGAAAGAAAACAAGAGGGGTGCACCGGAGGAGATAGGAGTGCCGGATTGCAAAACGGACAACGGGGAAAATGCTCGGATGCATGAGACGAACACGTATGCAAATGCAATGCACATGATGATATGATAAGAAATGCATGACATGAACAAAATGCAAAACGAAAAAAAACAAAACCCGACCACGGAGGGAATAACATAACACATAGCCGAAAATGGCAAGAGTTGGAGTTACAAATATGGAAAGTTACATGCGGGGTGTTACACACCCGTTGAAATAGAAGAAATTGATGTCACAATTAAGCTTGCCAATAGAGATACTATTTCACCAGTTGGGATTGTTAGAGATGTTGAAGTCTTGTGTGGGAAAGTTAAATATCCTGCTAATTTTCTTGTTCTTGGTTCCCCACAAGATAACTTTTGTCCTATTATATTTGGTAGACCCTTCTTGAATATGTTAATGCTAGGATAGACTGCGAAAAGGATGTTGTTACTATTGGTTTGGGGGATATGTCTCATGAGTTTAATTTTGCTAAATTTCGTAGACAATCCCATGATGAGGAATTGCCTAGTAAAGATGAAATTATTGGTCTTGCTTCCATTGTCGTGCCTCCTAATG
Organism: Aegilops tauschii subsp. strangulata; assembly: GCF_002575655.3. Taxonomy (NCBI): domain Eukaryota; kingdom Viridiplantae; phylum Streptophyta; class Magnoliopsida; order Poales; family Poaceae; genus Aegilops; species Aegilops tauschii. The sequence continues at coordinate 396,711,281 of NC_053035.3, forward strand.
ATCCTTTAGAACAATAATTGCTAGACCATGAAAATGATATGTTTATGAATGAAAGAAGGGAAATAGATGAAGTATTCTTTAAACATGGACCTATTTTGAAACATAACTTGCCTGTTGAATCCTAGAGGATCCTCCTCCACCCAAGGGTGATCCCGTGTTTGAGCTTAAACCATTACCTGATACTCTTAAATATGCTTATCTTGATGAGAAAAAGATATATCATGTTATTATTAGTGCTAACCTTTCAGAGCATGAAGAAAAGAAATTATTAAAAACTCTGAAGAAGCACCGTGCTGCTATTGGATATACTCTTGATGATCTTCAGGGCATTAGTCCCACTCTATGCCAACACAAAATAAAATTGGAGAAAGACGCTAAACCAGTTGTTGATCACCAACGACGGTTAAATCCTAAGATGAAAGAAGTGGTAAGAAAAGAAATACTAAAGCTTCTGGAGGCAGGTATAATTTATCTCGTTGCTGATAGTCAATGGGTAAGTCCTGTCCATTGTGTCCCCAAGAAGGGAGGTATTACTGTTGTTCCTAATGATAAAGATGAATTGATCCCAGAAAGAATTGTTACAGGTTATAGAATGGTAATTGATTTCCGTAAACTAAATAAAGCTACTAAAAAAGATCATTATCCTTTACCTTTTATTGATCAAATGCTAGAAAGACTATCCAAACATACACATTTTTTGCTTTCTAGATGGTTATTCTGGTTTCTCTCAAATACCTGTGTCAAAAGAGGATCAAGAAAAGACCACTTTTACTTGCCCTTTCGGTACCTTTGCTTATAGACGTATTTCTTTTGGTTTATGTAATGCACCTGCTACCTTTCAAAGATGCATGATGGTTATATTCTCTGATTTTTGTGAAAAGATTGTTGAGGTTTTCATGGATGATTTCTCTGTATATGGAACTTCTTTTGATGATTGCTTGAGCAACCTTGATCGAGTTTTGCTGAGATGTGAAGAAACTAATCTTGTCTTGAATTGGGAGAAGTGCCACTTTATGGTTAATGAAGGTATTGCCTTGGGGCATAAAATTTCTGAAAGAGGTATTGAAGTTGATAAACCTAAAGTTGATGCTATTGAAAAGATGCCGTGTCCTTAGGACATTAAAGGTATAAGAAGTTTCCTTGGTCATGCCGGTTTTTATAGGAGGTTCATTAAGGACTTCTAAAAAATTCTAGGCCTCTGACTAACCTCTTACAAAAAGATGTTCCTTTTGTCTTTGATGATGATTGTGAAGAAGCATTTGAAATACTTAAGAAAGCTTTGATTTTTGCACCTATTGTTCAGCCACCTGATTGGAATTTACCCTTCGAAATTATGTGTGATGCTAGTGATTATGCTGTAGGTGATGTTTTAGGATAAAGAGTTGATAAGAAATTAAATGTTATCCAATATGCTAGTAAAACTCTAAACAGTGCCCAGAGAAATTATGCTACTACTGAAAAAGAATTTTTAGCAGTTGTATTCGCTTGTGATAAGTTCAGACCTTATATTGTTGATTCTAAAGTAACTGTTCACACTTATCATGCTGCTATTAAATATCTTATGGAAAAGAAAGATGCTAAACCTAGACTTATTAGATGGGTTCTCCTGCTACAAGAATTTGATTTGCATATTATTGATAGAAAGGGAACTGAGAACCCCGTTGCAGACAACTTGTCTAGGTTAGAGAATGTTCTTGATGACCCACTACCTATTGATGATAGCTTTCTTGATGAACAATTAGCTGTCATAAATGCTTCTCGTAGTGCCCCATGGTATGCTGATTATGCTAATTACATTGTTGCTAAATTTATACCACCTAGTTTCACATACCAGCAAAAGAAAAAGTTTTTCTATGATTTAAGACATTACTTCTGGGATGACCCACACCTTTATAAAGAAGGAGTAGACGGTCTTATTAGAAGTTGTGTACCTGAGCATGAACAGGAACAGATCCTACGCAAGTGTCACTCCGAGGCCTATGGAGGACACCATGCTGGAGATAAAACTGCGCATAAGGTATTGCAATCCGGTTTTTATTGGCCTACTCTCTTCAAAGATGCCCGTAAGTTTGTCTTGTCTTGTGATGAATGTCAAAGAATTGGTAATATTAGCAGACGTCAAGAAATGCCTATGAACTATTCACTTGTTATTGAACCATTTGTTGTTTGGGGCTTTGATTATATGGGACCGTTTCCTTCCTCTAATGGGTATACACATATCTTTGTTGTTGTTGATTACGTTACTAAGTGGGTAGAAGCTATTCCAACTAGTAGTGTTGATCATAACACCTCTATTAAGATGCTTAAAGAAGTTATTTTTCCGAGGTTTGGAGTCCTTAGATATTTAATGACTGATGGTGTTTCACATTTTATTCATGGTGCCTTTCGTAAAATGCTTGCTAAGTATGATGTTAATCATAGAATTGCATCTCCATATCACCCGCAGTCTAGTGGTCAAGTAGAACTGAGTAATAGAGAGCTTAAATTACTTTTGCAAAAGACTGTTAATAGATCTAGAAAGAATTGGTCCAAGAAACTTGATGATGCATTATGGGCTTATAGAACTGCATATAAAAATCATATGGGTATGTCTCCGTATAAAATGGTTTATGGAAAAGCATGTCACTTACCTCTCGATATAGAACATAAGGCATATTGGGCCATTAAAGAGCTCAATTATGATTTCAAACTTGCTGGTGAGAAGAGGCTATTTGACATTAGCTCACTTGATGAATGGAGAACCCAAGCCTATGAGAATGCCAAATTGTTTAAGGAAAAAGTTAAAATATGGCATGACAAAAGGATACAAAAGCGTGAGTTTAATGTAGGTGATTATGTTTTGCTATACAACTCCCGTTTAAGATTTTTTGCAGGAAAACTTCTCTCTAAATGGTAAGGGCCTTACGTCATCGAGGAGGTCTATCATTCCGGTGCCATAAAAATCAACAACTTCGAAGGCACAAATCCGAAGGTGGTGAATGGTCAAAGAATCAAACATTATATCTCAGGTAATCCTATAAATGTTGAAACCAATGTTATTGAAACCGTAACCCCGGAGGAATACATAAGGAAACTTTCCAGAATGTTTCAGACTCCGAAAAGGAATAGGTATGTGGTACGGTAAGTAAACCGACTCCAAAACAGTTCTAATAGCAATTTTTCTCTATTTTGGAATATTTAAGAAAATAGGAAAATAAGAAGTGGTCCGGGAAGGACACGAGGCATCCACGAGGGTGGAGGGTGCGCCCTACCCCCTGGGCGTGCCCCCTGCCTCGTGGGCACCTCGTGTGCCCTCCGGACTCCGTTTTCTTGCACGATACTTCTTTTGGTCGGTAAAAATTCATTATATAATCTCCCGAAGGTTTTGACCACTGTATCACGCAGATATCCTCTGTCTTTGTTTCGAGCTGTTTTCTGCCAGAGTTGTCAAAGGCCAGGCATCATGTCGTCCCCCTCCTCCAACAATGAGGGCAACGATGCTTGGCTAATGAAGATAGAGCTGAAGAGAGAAGAACCCGAGGAGATCAACAAGGATGATGGGATCAAGAAGGCCATGGAGGACCAAGCTCCGACAACCGAACATGAAGACATCCTCCAACCTCATCACAATCTTCTTACCCCAACGGAGATTGAAGCTTTCAAGATGATTGAGTTAGCTCGCATACAGAATAAGTATCTCACTCGTGAAAATATTTTGTTGAAGGAGCATATCACCGCACTCAAGGGCATTATCCGCAAATTGGAGGATCTCCTACGCTCGATGTGCGACTATCCATCATCACCACCATCTTCTTCACCAGCAAAGGAGAACTGAGTATCTGGTATGGGCACTCCCCTTGGCAACTATCAAGCTTGGCGGAGGTGCCCCGGTATTGTATCACCATCACACTCCTATCTTTACCGTTTTTCTTAGTTCGATCCTTTTAGTAATATCTTGATCTAGTAGAATAAAGTTTTAGTATGATCTAGTTTTGAGTTTTGCTTTATGATCCCTCTATGTAATCGAGTCCATGAGCTATATATAATAAATATTAGTGTTGAGTCAAGGGCTTTGCCATCTTGCTATGATCGTGAGGGAATAAAAGGAAAAGAAAGAATAAAAAGAAATAAAGAGATCATATTGATCTTATGGAGAGTAATGACTTCACATATAAAGAGTATGATGAATAAAAGTTGTTGAGAATTGACAAACATAGTTTTGGTCATCGTAGCAATTAATAGGAAGTAATAAAGAAAGAGAGGTTTTCACATATAAATATACTATCTTGGACATCTTTTATGATTGTGAGCACTCATTAAAATATGACATGCTAAAGAGTTGATGTTGGACAAGGAAGACAACGTAATGGGTTATGTTTTCTTATATCCGAAATAAAGTATATTGTCATGGATCATCCAACATGTTGAGTTTGCCTTTCCCCCTCACGCTAGCCAAATTCTTTGCACCAAGTAGAGATACTACTTGTGCTTCTGAATAACCTTAAACCAGTTTTACCATGAGAGTCCACCATACCTACCTATGGATTGAGTAAGATCCTTCAAGTAAGTTGTCATCGTTGCATGCAATAAAAATTGCTCTCTAAATATGTATGATTTATTAATGTGGAGGAAATAAGCTTTATACGATCTTGTGATGTGGAAGAAATAAAAGTGACGGACTGCATAATAAAGGTCCATATCACAAGTGGCAATATAAAGTGACGTTCTTTTGCATTAAGATTTCGTGCACCCAACCATAAAAGCACATGACAACCTCTGCTTCCCTCTGCGAAGGGCCTATCTTTTATTCTTGTCTTATACCTTATATAAGAGTCATGGTGATCTTCACCTTTCCTTTTTACATTTTATCCTTTGGCAAGCACATTGTGTTGGAAAGATCCTCATATATATATCCAATTGGATGTAGGTTAGCATGAACTATTATTGTTGACATTACCCTTGAGGTAAAAGGTTGGGAGGCAACACTATAAGCCCCCATCTTTCTCTGTGTCCGATTAAAACTCCATACCCATAAGTATTGCGTGAGTGTTAGCAATTGTGAAAGACTAAATGATAGTTGAGTATGTGGACTTGCTGAAAAGCTCTTATATTGACTCTTTCTGATGTTATGATAAATTGCAATTGCTTCAATGACCGAGATTATAGTTTGTTAGTTCTCAATGAAGTTTCTAATTCATACTTGACATTGCGAATAGATTGTTACTTTAGCATAAGAAATCATATGACAATATCTATATATGTTGTTGTTATAAGAATGATCATGATGCCCCCATGTCCGTATTTTATTTTATCGACACCTCTACCTCTAAACATGTGGACATATTTTTCGTTATCGGCTTCCGCTTGAGGACAAGCGAGGTCTAAGCTTCGGGGAGTTGATACGTCCATTTTGCATCATGCTTTTATATTGACATTTATTGCATTATGGGCTGTTATTACACATTATGTCACAATATTATGCCTATTCTCTCTTATTTTACAAGGTTTACATGAAGAGGGGGAATGCCGGCAGCTGGAAAAGGAGTAAATATTAGAGACCTATTCTACACAACTCCAAAAGTCCTGAAACTCCACGGAAGTTATTTTTGGAATTAATAAAAAATACTGAGCGAAGAAAGTACCAGAGGGGGGCCACCCACCATCCACGAGGGTGGGGGCGTGCCCTACCCCCCTGGGCGCGCCCCTGCCTCGTGGGCCCCTGGCAGGCCTCCGGTGCCCATCTTCTACTATATGAAGTCTTTTACCCTGCAAAAAATCATAAGCAAGCTTTCGGGACGAAACACCGCCGCCACGAGGCGGAACCTTGGCGGAACCAATCTAGGGCTCCGGCGGAGCTGTTCTGCCGGGGAAACATCCCTCCGGGAGGGGGAAATCATCGCCATCGTCATTACCATCGATCCTCTCAGCGGGAGGGGGTCAATCTCCATCAACATCTTCACCAGCACCATCTCATCTCAAACCCTAGTTCATCTCTTGTATCCATTCTTTGTCTCAAAACCTCAGATTGGTACCTGTGGGTTGCTAGTAGTGTTGATTACTCCTTGTAGTTGATGCTAGTTGGTTTATTTGGTGGAAGATCATATGTTCAGATCCTTTATGCATATTAATACCCCTCTGATTATGAACATAAATACGATTTGTGAGTAGTTACGTTTGTTCCTGAGGACATGGGAGAAGTCTTGCTATAAGTAGTCATGTGAATTTGGTATTCGTTTGATATTTTGATGAGATGTATGTTGTCTTTCCTCTAGTGCTGTTATGTGAACGTCGACTACATGATACTTCACCATTGTTTAGGCCTAGAGGAAGGCATTGGGAAGTAATAAGTAGATGATGGGTTGCTAGAGTGACAGAAGCTTAAACCCTAGTTTATGAGTTGCTTCGTAAGGGGCTGATTTGGATCCATATGTTTCATGCTATGGTTAGGTTTACCTTAATACTTCTTTTGTAGTTGCGGATACTTGCAATAGGGGTTAATCATAAGTGGGATGCTTGTCCAAGAAAGGGCAGTACCCAAGCACCGGTCCACCCACATATCAAATTATCAAAGTAACGAACGCGAATCATATGAGCGTGATGAAAACTAGCTTGACGATAATTCCCATGTGTCCTCGGGAGCGTTTTCCTTCATATAAGAGTTTGTCCAGGCTTGTCCTTTGCTACAAAAAGGATTGGGCCATCTTGCTGCACCTTATTTACTTTCATTACTTGTTACCCGTTACAAATTACCTTATCACAAAACTATCTGTTACCGATAATTTCAGTGCTTGCAGAGAATACCTTACTGAAGACCGCTTGTCATTTCCTGCTGCTCCTCGTTGGGTTCGACACTCTTACTTATCGAAAGGACTACGATAGATCCCCTATACTTGTGGGTCATCAAGTGTCTTGTATGATTTGAGTCTTTGCTTTTTAGTTTACCACAATCATCCTTGCTGTACACACCTTTTGGAGAGAGACACACATGAATCGGAATTTATTAGAATACTCTATGTGCTTCACTTATATCTTTTGAGCTAGATAATTTTGCTCTAGTGCTTCGCTTATATCTTTTTAGAGCACGGTGGTGGTTTTATTTTATAGAAATTATTGATCTCTCATGCTTCACTTATATTATTTTGAGCGTCCTATAGAACAACATGGTAGTTTGCTTTGGCTATAAAATTAGTCCTAATATGATGAACATCCAAGATAGGTATAATAAAAACTATCATATAAAGTGCATAGAATACTATGAGAAGTTTGATACTTGATAATTATTTGGAGATATGAAGATGGTGATTTAGAGTCATGCTAGTTGAGTAGTTGTGAATTTGAGAAATACTTGTTCTAAAGTTTGTGATTCCCGTAGCATGCACGTATGGTGAACCATTATGTGATGAAGTCGGAGCATGATTTATTTATTGATTGTATTCCTTATGAGTGGCGGTCGGGGACGAGCGATGGTCTTTTCCTACCAATCTATCCCCCTAGGAGCATGCGCATAGTACTTTGTTTCGATACCTAATAGATTTTTGCAATAAGTATGTGAGTTATTTATGACTAATGTTGAGTCCATTGATTATACGCAAGATTGAACCCAAAGCTAAGCACTTCTCCCATTGCAAGAAAGATCAATCTAGTAGGCCAAACCAAACTGATAATTCAAAGAGACTTGCAAAGATAACCAATCATACATAAAATAATTCAGAGAAGATTCAAATATTGTTCATAGATAAACTTGATCATAAACCCACAATTCATCGGTCTCAACAAACACACCGCAAAAGAAGATTACATCGAATAGATCTCCACGAGAGAGGGGAGAACATTGTATTGAGATCCAAAAAGAGAGAAGAAGCCATCTAGCTAATAACTATGGACCCGAAGGTCTGAGGTAAACTACTCACACATCATCGGAGAGGCTATGGTGTTGATGTAGAAGCCCTCCGTGATCGATGCCCCCTCCGGCGGAGCTCCGGAATAGGCCCCAAGATGGGATCTCGTGGGTACAGAAGGTTGCGGCAGTGGAATTAGGTTTTTTGGCTCTGTATCTGATCGTTTGGGGGTACGTAGGTATATATAGGAGGAAGGAGTACGTCGGTGGAGCAACATGGGGCCCATGAGGGTGGAGGGCGCGCCTGGGGGGTAGGCGCGCCCCCCTACCTCGTGGCCTCCTGGAAGCTTCCTTGACTTAGGGTCCAAGTCTCCTGGATCATGTTCATTCCAAAAATCACGTTCCCGAAGGTTTCATTCCGTTTGGACTCCATTTGATATTCTTTTTCTGCGAAACTCTGAAATAGGCAAAAAAACAGCAATTCTGGGCTGGGCCTCCGGTTAATAGGTTAGTCCCAAAAATAATATAAAAGTGAATAATAAAGCCCAATAATGTCCAAAACAGAAGATAATATAGCATGGAGCAATCAAAAATTATAGATACGTTGGAGACGTATCATCGTCCCCGGCAAGGGCCTTGCCGGGGGTCTGGTGGCCTTCCTCGGCAAGGATATTGCCGAGGATCGTCGTCTTCTAATCCTCATCTGATCTTTGAATATGTCTTCACAAAGATCTGCATGCCACCACAGAGGTGCCTTCCCGAGCCCTGGCCCCATGTGGATGATGGCGTTGGGGACCGTGGGCTCAAGGGTGGCTCACTCTGTTGGTGTGGGGGGAGATGCCCCGGCAAGGGTCTTGCCGGGGCTGCTGAGGCTGCCCCGGCAAGGGTCTTGCCGGGGGAGCCTGCTTCGTCCCTCTGCTCCTTGTGGTCTCGGCCTTGGTGTTGCTCTGATTATCTTGGGCTTCGGTCTTTACCTTGGCTCACCTCCCCTGTTCTGCTTGGTGTGACCGTGGACGCGGATTCGACTGCCCGTGCATAGGTAAAGGGGTACAAAAGCGTGCCCCTCTTTTTGTACACCGACAGGAGCCCCCGGGCCTGGGCCACACATAAGCGCGACACGTTGTTGGGCCAGGCCCAAAACGGTGCGCGGGCAGGCGGGGCGGTTTTCACTGTGGTAAGACTTTTCGCGCGCTGCGCTTCCCACGACCCGCGCGCGCGGCACGGCGTGGAGGAGTGTGTGTGACGTGGGCGGTATGCGTGGGGCGGTTTCCACACGCATGCGTCATATCACAGTAAAGAGGCGGCTCGCGCCTTCCCCGTAAAAAGAGGGAGGCGTGAAGGCGCGACTCATTTACTGAATGGGGCTGGGTCACGGTCTTCAAGGCGTCCACTCCCCACGATCACGGGGTGGGGAGAGGTCGCTTCTCCCGTCCCCTCAGTTTTGCACATCTGCCACGGGTCCTTCATGCGCCTGGGGTGGCAAGCGGTGGAGGCGGGAAACCGGGCCGTCGCTGGTTGGGGCAGTGGGTCGGTCCTGATTCCCTGCGCCTCCGGTGGCTGGATTGGCCGAGCGGGGTGGCCGAGCCCCGACCCCGCCCCTTTATAAAGAGGGGGAAGGGGGTGGCGTCCCGTATTCTTCTGTCATCTATCTCCTCTTGCTTCTGCTTCTTCCTTTCACTCGCCATGGAGAAAGGGAACCCGGGTCCCTCGACGGTGGCGGCGAGGGTCGCCGCTCGACAGCGCGTCCCTCCTCCTCCTGAGCCCGTGGTGGTGATGGGCGAGGCCGGGGCAGAGGTCGTAGTGCTCGGGGAAGACGAGGACGGGGCGGCGCGCCGGCTTCGCCCCCGCCAATGGTGCCTTTCCCGATGGAAGGCCATGTCGGAGACCAGCCCCGCAAGTTCTTCATTAGGCTGCGCTGGCCTCCGCGTCGCCGTCTCCGTCTTCCCGCCCCGTTTGCTCGGGAGATGGAGCGTGACCGGCCCCAATCCCTCAGATTGCACATGAGGGGTTGTGGGAATGGGGCCACACGGGTCGACGTCGGCTTCCCGGCTCCTCGGGTCATGTACCTCCATCATGGGTGGAAGACGTTCGCTCGCATCCACAGCCTGACGGCGGGGCTCGTCCTCTACTTCAAATTGATGGAGGGCGACCTGCTCTCCATCAAGGTCTTCGGAGACTTCGGGACTCGCCTGAAGTGCTGCGTGGAGAGCTCCTCCGATGGAGATTCCAACGACGGAAGCTCTTCCTCGAGCGGAAGTGATGAGGAGGACAGCGGGGCAGATGACGGGGATGAGTCCGACTAGGCGTCGGACGCCCCGCGCCTGGGCGGGTGCGGTAGCAGCAGCATCTGCACCTGGCCGCTCCTCCGGCAGGGTTTTGCCGGGGGTGGGGCCAGCTCCTTGAACTTCTCGGGGCCGTCTCCTTGGGCGGCTGGCGTCGGGAGGCTGCGGAAGAGGAAGAGGGCGGGCGGCAAGGCCGTCAACTAGGAGTACGCGGGCACCGGCGCCTTCGTCGCGTACTGCCAGTCCTGCCACCTCGTCTTCCAGCTCCTTTCCCAGCACCGTCATCACCGGCCTACCCATGGGCGGCCACCGAGGTGTTCTCTTGGTGCTTTCTGCTGCTCGCAGCTCGCCTAGGCGCCCCTTTTGTCCTCTCGCCTCCTTGACCTACCTCCTGAGGAGAGGGACAAGAAAGGGATCACGGGCACCTTATCTCTTTTTTAATCTGTAAGCCTTCGGGCCTTGTTAAATTTAAAGCTTGTAATCCCCTTTGTTCATGTTTTTCATTCCGTACGGACTGTACCTGTGGTGGGATGCTTTTAATGAAAAAGGGATGTTTGCCGGGTTTTTCGTTCATGGGCAGACCCCGCGACAAGGAGCAAATCCTTGTTATAATTTAAGATAAACATTTTCACCCGGCAACAGGCCTTGCCGTCCTCCTACTTCGCTCGACCATTCTGGCGCCCTTGGCGGAGGCAGGGATGAAGCGGGCTTAGGCTCCTTGTTCTACTTCCTTGCCACCGCGGCTACAACCAAATCTGGGCCCAGGAGATAATCCTTGGGTATAGAAAAGGGGAGCACGGTGGCCTAGAAATAAAACGAGGTTTCACATATCCCAGTTCCATTCCGAAATGCATGATAGAGGATGAAAGACTTATCTGGATCTGCAGCCCCCGGCAACCTTGTCTTGCCGTGGTTGGATCCTCGTGCTTGCAGCCCCCGGCAACTCTGGTTTGCCGGGGTCGGGACGCCGGTCCGTTTCCCTTCTTCCAAGTAGCTCAGCAGAAGTGCTCATGTGCCCGACGAACCAAAGGAGGATAGAAAAGAAACAGATTGACGCGCACTCGACCTCTAGGCTAAGGGTTAGTCGCCGCTAAGCACTATCAACCCTAACCAAGGAAGAGACTCGACCTAGCATGCATGCTATAACTTAGGGCGCCAGCGCTTCATTTATTTATGCTCAGGGTCTGCGCCTGGCTTTGTACAAAGGGTTACATGCCTTGTCGGCAAGGCTTGTACAAAAGGTGGCTTGCCGAGAGGCCCGGCAAACCGCGCCTTACGGGTAAAACTTGCGAAGATGCTCGATGTTCCAGGAGTTGCTCACTGGGACAGCATCTTCGGTCTCCAGGCGGACTGCGCCGGGCCTGGTGACTCGTATTACCCGATAAGGGCCTTCCCACTTTGGCGTCAACTTGTTGGAATTCTTGGCCGACTGAACGTGCCGAAGAACAAGGTCGCCTTCCTCAAAGCTTCGGGCATGAACCTTGCGGCTATGGTAGCGGCGCAAGGCTTGCTGGTAGCGCGCTGCTTTCATAGCCGCCCGAAGACAATCTTCCTCAAGGAGTGTTGCGTCATCTTGGCGCAACTGCTCTTGCTCAAGCTCATCATAAGCGAGCACTCGAGGTGACCCGTATATGAGTTCCGTGGGGAGAACTGCTTCTGCCCCGTATACGAGGGCAAAAGGTGTCTGGCTGGTGGCTCGATTTGGCGTCATCCTGATCGACCAAAGAACCGCCGGCAATTCATCAATCCAGCGCCTTCCGCTCTTCCGCAGCTTGTCAAAAGTCTTTGTCCTTAGGCCTCGCAACACTTCAGCATTTGCCCTCTCCGCTTGGCCGTTGCTCCATGGGTGTGCCACGAAAGCAAAACAGACCTTGCTGCCGAGGTCTTGAATGTATTGCATGAAGGTGTGGCTCGTGAACTACGTGCCGTTGTCGGTGATGACTCTGTTTGGCACACCAAAATGGCAGACCAGTCCCTTGAAAAACTTGACAGGTGATTGAGCAGTCACCTTTCTCACTGCTTCCACCTCCGGCCACTTTGTGAACTTGTTGATCGCAATGTACAAGTACTCAAAGCCCCCGACGGCGCGGGGGAAAGGGCCCAGTATATCGAGCCCCCAGACCGAGAATGGCCAGGAGAGAGGGATTGTTTGAAGGGCTTTGAGCTGGTTGATGAAGCTTCTTTGAATGGAACTGACACGCTTCACACTTGGTTACTAGTGTCGTCGCATCCTGGAGGGCGCTGGGCCAGAAGAAACCTTGCCGGAACGCCTTCCGGCAAGGGCCCTCGACCCTATGTGGGAGGCACATATGCCTCCATGTATCTCCGCCAATAGCTCCAGTCCTTCCTCCCGGGGGATGCACTTCAATTTCACACCGTTTGGCTTTCTCCTGTACAGGACTTCATCGATGAACTGGTACAGGGCGGACCAACGGGCTACTTTTTCCGCTTCTTCCTGCTCCTCAGGAAGCTCCCCTGTTTGGAGGAATTGGACGGTATGCTGCGCCCATGCTGGAGCCTGGGGCTCGACGGCAAGGGCCAAAGGCATTTCTTCCGCCATGGGAGCGGCTGTCTCTACGGCCAGGGCTTGACGCCCTGCCGGAGCCAATTGCTCTTGGGCAGACTCAGCGTCCGCGGCAGCACCCTTGCCGGCAGCCCCAGGGGGCTCGGTAGGAAAGTACTTGCCGGGACCTGACTTCCTCCGCTTGTTCTGCCCCGCTGATGGTTCGACGGATGGTTGAGTTAACCAGAGAAAAAAGGTACCTGGTTCCACAGGTAGCTTGAATGCGGCATGCTTTGACAGGTAATCGGCGATGTCGTTCTCCGCTCGGGGGATGTGCTCCGCTTGGATACCGTCAAAGCATTCCTCCAGGTTCCTCACCTCATCTACGTAAGCTTCCATCAATGGGCTCTAATAATCCTTGTTGACCTGTCTGACAACGAACTGCAAGTCACCCCTGACAATGAGCTTCTTAACCCCGAGGTCTGCCGCGATCCTGAGACCGGCAAGCAATCCCTCGTACTCAGCAGTGTTGTTGGTGGACATCTCCCTAGGGAAGTGCATCTGGATCACGTACTTGAGGTGCTCTCCGGTGGGTGCGACGAGCAGCACACCGGCACCGGTGCCTTGCAGCGAGAAAGCCCCATCAAAGTACATGATCCAGTCGTGGTTTGCTTCCTTCCCGGGGAGAGTGGTCTCCTGGATTTCTTCGTCAGGCGTCGAGGTCCATTCTGCAATGGACTCCGCCAAGACTCTGCTCTGAATTGTCGAGGTACATTCAAACTTTAAACCAAAGCTTGACAACTCCAAGGCCCATTCCACAATCCTTCCAGTCGCATCTGGGTTGTGCAATATCCGTTGCAATGGGAGGCGGGTGACGACAGTGATCTTGTGGGCTTGGAAGTAATGACGCAGCTTCCTCGAGGCCATAAGGAGGCCTAAGAGCAATTTCTGCACACCGGAGTACCTCGATCTAGCTCCCTGCAAGAGGGAGCTGACAAAGTAAACCGGGTGCTGCATCATCTTCTTCTTCTTCACCACCTCACTTGACTGCGCGGGCACTGCCTCGGCGGCATCAGACTCTGCCGGGGGCCTCGCCTCGCCGGCACCAGGCCCTGCCGGGGGAATTTTGGGCTTGCCATCCGCTGGTTCTGCCGCCGTCACTGCCTCCTCGTCGACCTTCCTCTGTGCCACCAGCGCGGCGCTGACCACTTGATTCGTCGCCGCCAGATACAGCAGCAACGGCTCTTGTGGTTTAGGCGCAACCAGTATTGGCATGGAGGAAAGGTATTTCTTCTAATCCTGCAATGCTGCCTCGGCTTCTGGGGTCCACTCCATTGGGCCTGCCTTTTTCAAGATTTTGAAGAAGGGAAGGGCGCGCTCGGCGGACTTGGAGATGAATCGGCTCATGGCGGCAACGCAGCCGGTGAGCCGATGCACATCTTTGATCCGCTTGGGCACCTCAATCTGCTCAATAGCCTTGATCTTGTCTGGGTTTGCCTCGATCCCGCGCTGCGACACGAAGAACCCGAGAAGCTTGCCGGATGGAACGCCGAAGACACACTTCTCAGGGTTCAGCTTGAGGTTGATCTTGCGCAGGTTGGCAAATGTTTCTTCCAGATCTTGCACAAGAGTTGGCCCGTCCTTGGTTTTGACCACTATGTCATCCATGTATGCCTCCATATTTCTATGGAGCTGAGGTTCAAAACCAATTTGGACTGCTCTTGAGAACGTTGAGCCAGCACTCTTCAACCCGAAAGGCATCCGTAAAAAGCAATACGTACCACATGGGGTGATGAATGTTGTCTTCTCTTCATCCTCTCTTGTCATGAAGATCTGGTGGTAGCCTGAGTAGGCATCGAGGAATGATAACAGATCACACCCGGCTGTGGAGTCAACAATCTGGTCGATGTGCGGCAACGGGAAGGGGTCCTTAGGACAAGCCTTATTGATATCTGTGTAATCAATACACAGCCTCCACTTCCCATTCGCCTTGCGCACCACTACTGGATTGGCCAACCACGTCGGGTGGAGCACTCCTCTCACCAAACCTGCCGCTTCCAACTTCCTGATCTCCTCTGTGATGAACTCCTGCCTCTCCAGAGCCTGCTTTCTGACCTTCTGCTTGACGGGCCGCGCGTGGGGGCAGACAGCTAGGTGGTGCTCAATCACCTCCCTGGGAACACCGGGGATGTCGGATGCTTGCCATGCAAACACGTCGACATTCGCCCGCAGGAAGGTGACGAGCACGCCTTCCTATTTGCTGTCGAGGGTGGAGCCTATGGTGAAAGCCCCTCCCGTGCCATCCTCCCTGATGGGCACCCTCTTGGTCTGCGGCGGCTCGGCTCTGGATCTCTTGCTCTTGTCGGTAGAGCTCTCTGGCATGTCCTCGACAGTAGCACAACACTCCGAGGAGGTGCGCTTGCCGGAGTGGGTGCGAGAGGTCTTGCCGTATTGCTTGCCGGAGCTTCCTGGCTTGTCGGTAGTCGCCAAGACCCGGCAGGCGGTGCACCCGGCAATCTCCTTGCCGGGGGCGTCTGCCATGACCTTCTTGTCGGCACCGGTATCGTCAGATCCCTCAACGGCAAGCACGGCCTTGCCTTTGCGTTTCCTGTTGCGACGCCGGCCCTTCTTCGTCGGGGTGGCGGCGTCTTCATCGGTAGAGTCGGTTTCCGCGCCAGCGTCTTCGCCGGGGTACTTCCTTCCCTCTTCAGCCCGGGCGCACCTATCGGCCAGAACGTAGAGCTCGGCCACATCCTTAACTTTGGTCATCGCCAGCTCTTCGCGCATCTTGCGGTTGCGCACGTTCTAGTGGAAGGCGCTGATCACAGCGGCAGGATGAACGTCGGGGATGTTGTACTGCACCCGGCTGAATCTCTGGATGTACTTGCGCAGGGTTTTCCCTTCCTTCTGGGGAATGATATGCAGATCACTGGCCTGGCCTTGAGCTTGGTGGCCACCTGTGAAGGCGCCAACGAACTCATGGCACAGATCCGACCAAGAAGAAATGGAATCCACCGGCAGGTGCATCAACCAAGACATCACATTGGGCTTCAGCGCCAACAGGAAATAGTTGCGAGCACCTTGTTGTCGCGAGCTCCAGCAGCCTGCATCGCGATGGTGTAGATGCGGAGGAACTCGGACGGATGGGTCTTGCTAGTGTACTTCTCGTCGACGTCGGGCTTGAACGTGCGGTGGGACGGCCACTGGAACTGCCGCAGCTCACCGGTAAAAGTCGGGCAGCCCACCTCGTAAGGTAGGCCGCCGGGGCCCCCCGGTGCCGGGTGGTCCATAGCGGGTCCCGCCCGCTTGTCCGACTGGCGGCGCGTTTCGCGCCGGCGCTCGACGGTGGTTCGGGCGTCTTCATGAGCTCGCTCCCGAAGGACCTGGCGCTGGTTGCGGAGGGTCCGCGGGTCGGACGACGCTATGGAGATGTTATCACAAGCGTCGTCACGACGGGCCGACGCCCGCGGCGGCTGGCGAGGAGGAGGAGAGTGCACCGTGGCCGCAGCTCCCCCGGTCCTCCCGGCGCCAGCATGTGGTGGCTCGGTGGAGCGCCGACCCGAGGGCCCCGCCGGTCGCGGATCGTCTTTGTTTGCGATGGCGACGAGGCTCCGGATGGTGGTCCTCCACTCGCTGAGCTTCTCCGCAGCAGGAGGGAAGTCGAGGAGCAGCTGCGCGCGCGCCAAACCTTCCGCTGGCGTGGGCGGCGGCGACAGCTGCATGGATCGCGGCGCACTTCGACTTCTAACTACGTTAGAAGGAGCTCCGTTACGACCCAGCGGCTGCGTGCCATTTTTGCCAGCGCTTCGGCGAGCGTGCTGAACCCCTTCATCTTGCTGATGACGCACAGGGCTCTTCCCACAGCGGTGCCCAGGGTCACCAACGTGGTGACGCTGCTCGGCGCACACACCATGGGAAGAGCGCGCGGTGGTCGCCGGTGTGGGCGTCTTGGAGGTCGCCGCGCCGCCCGGAGGTGGCACAACGACACCCCTGGAGGGCCTCGCGCCGCCTGCGGGGGGGGCGGCTCCGTCTTTGGATCTGGCGACGTGCGGCCGGTCGTCTGGCGCGCGAACGACGCCGCTCGCCAAGCCCTGACTGCCTGGGCGATGCTGGTGCTCGCGGACCATGGCCCGGGTCCTATCCGCGACCGGTCCACTGCTCGTCCGCACCGGCACGGGCCGTTCGGCTCCCAACGAGCCGATCGCCGTGGCCGTCTTCTTCTTAGGAGCCATGGCGGCGAAGAACTGCTAGGCTAACTACTAGACCAGATTCTCACAATTGCGCCCCCTACCTGGCGCGCCAAAGATGTCGGGGAAACGACACCTATGGGATCACAAGAATCCCTACTACGGTTGCCGGGGCACAGGGTTGCAAGAAGAGCAGAATCATTAGCCAGCACAAGGAGTGTTTACCCAGGTTCGGGCCGCGAGGATGCGTAAAACCCTAGTCCTGCTTTGGTGGGTGTATTTCAGAGAGTTCTTGAGCTCTCGAACTAGCTATGGTGAGTGCGTGGTTCGAAAGAGCCGAATCCTTCTCCAGTATGCCATGGGCCTCCTTTTATAGTCGAAAGGGGCTGCCACAGTGGCACACAGGAGGTGGAAAGGCGCACAGTACCCTGAGCTTATCGCTCGTATTACAGGACAAGATGCATTTAATGCGTAGCTTAGGTGTCCCCGTGCTTTATCGGGGACGGGGGCGAGGCCCGCCCGTCCACCGCCGCTCCTCCTTGCTTCGACACGCGCCTTGGCCAGCGATGTGTGCGGCGCCATGTAGGCAGGCAGGCAGCTGAGGTGGCGTGGTGGTGGAGCCTTCACGAAGATCTGCATGCCGCCACGCAGGCGCTCGATGAGTTGGCCTGGGGCTGCATGTGGCCACGCAGGTGCCCGCCCAGCTGGTTGGGCTGGCAGCTGCATGTGAACGGCGGTGGAAGCTTAGTTGGCGTGGCCCTGGCGGTGGCCCTGCTGGCGTCCTTGGTGAGGGCCTTTCCGGGTGGCCCGGCAAGGCTCTTGCCGTGGCGCGCTGTCGTCCCCGGCAAGGGCCTTGCCGGGGGTCTGGTGGCCTTCCTCGGCAAGGATCTTGCCGAGGATCATCGTCTTCTAATCCTCATCTGATCTTTGAATATGTCTTCACAAAGATCTGCATGCCACCACAGAGGTGCCCTCCCGAGCCCTGGCCCCACGTGGATGATGGCGTTGGGGACCGTGGGCTCAAGGGTGGCTCACTCTGTTGGTGTGGGGCGAGCTGCCCCGGCAAGGGTCTTGCCGGGGGAGCCTGCTTCGTCCCTCTGCTCCTTGTGGTCTCGGCCTTGGTGTTGCTCTGATTATCTTGGGCTTCGGTCTTTACCTTGGCTCACCTCCCCTATTCTGCTTGGTGTGACCATGGGCGCGGCTCCGACTGCTCGTGCACAGGTAAAGGGGTACAAAAGCGTGCCCCTCTTTTTGTGCACCGACACGCTCAAAGTCCTCGGAGGATGGGATGCTCTCAATGACAAGTGTCAGTTTCTCTCGGAGCAGCCAACCAGCTAGTGGTTGTAGGGGGCGACTATTTATAGCCTAGGGAGCAGCCCGACATGATAAGACATAAATGCCCTTCAATGACATGACCGTTAGGTGGGTAGATATTTTGGGACAGTTGGCGCGTAGCACAGCAACGGTCGGAAATTTGAGCTCTCAAATTCCTCAGGGCTATCATGTTCCTCACTTGTAGGCAATCCGCACTGGAAAATTCCTAACTCCTCAATCAGAACAAATTCCTCAGAGACCAGAAGAACTTCGTCTCTGTCACTGAAGAAATTGACTGAACTGCATGAGATTTCCAATGGCTTCACTCGAAAGGATTGGTAGGTGTAGGATTTTGAGATGAGCATCACTTGGAAACTTTTCTTTAGTTTTACCTCGACCCCCTTTAACAGTACGGTGTTTCCTATGACTCAAGAAAGAGAAAATGAAACTACGAAAACAAAAGTCTTCACGCTTCATATTCCTCGCATGAATATTAAGTCTTCACGGTCACACCAATTTCTTCACTTTCAAAGTCTTCAGAAAGCCAAAGTCTTCAGTCGAAGACATTCATTTTTAGGGGTCGACTTTCACTGTAAATATCAAACTCCTCATAGTCTTATAAACATGCGTACACTCACAAACGCATTAGTCCCTTAACCTATAAGTCTTCAATACACCAAAATCACTAAGGGGCACTAGATGCACTTACAGAAATTAAGCAATAAGACAATTCTATTGCCCGGCTCCCCGAGGAGCCGAAAACCCTAAACCCTAGCCGCCTCCTCTCATCGCCGCCGCCTCCTCTTCTGCGCAGGACGGCGCCCAGCCGCCGGCCGCCGCGTGCTCGCCCTCGTCCACCTTCCTTGTTCCCCTACAACCTCCGGCCTAGACCCGGTAGAACTCTAGTTCCTACCACGTCCATTTTCCCACACGCCAGAGGCAAACTAAGGGGCTTTGTGAGCGTTTGGGTCGTTGCCACACACCCACCTCGACACCCCATTCCCGCTCAAAACCCTCTCCCGCGCGAAGCGGTTGACGCGCATTCATGCCAGTCTAAGCCGCTCTAGAGCACCAGCGGCGCATTCATGCTGGCTCAGAGTAGATGCGACCTCTCGCTAGAGCCAGCATTAAAGAGACGTGGCGGCCGAGAGCACCACCTGCGCCATGTCCTGGTCTCCGCACATGTTAAATGCCAAAGGGACGTGACCAGACGACTGTCTCCGCATTCGAAGAGGTTGTCTGTCCGGTCGCATATCGGCATTAAACAAGTGCGACTGCCAACAAACCCGCTCTGGCACCCGCATTCACACAAAATGTCACTTGGCCGACGCCCGTTATATATACGTGGTCAGGTCGTCACTATCCATGGGTAGAGGTGGATGAAGAGGAGGTGCAGGAGACACGGACGACGCCAGCTTCGCATCGCCCATGCCACCACCATGGTTCGCGTCCCACCGCCATGACCACGAGGCTGGCCCACCCAATTCTGACGTTGTCGACACGATGGGCTCGGGTGAGGAAGATTAGCACATGGGACGTCATCACAGCTTGGGTCCCACTTCTCGGAGCTTGCGTCCGGTCAGCTCGCCGGACATGGAGAACACAAGATGTGGGACACGGGCACGTACATGGCCGGCGGTTCTTTAGAGTAGGTTTATGAAGGAAATATGCCCTAGAGGCAATAATAAAGTTGTTATTTATATTTAATTATATCATGATAAATGTTTATTATTCATGCTAGAATTGTATTAATCGGAAACTTGATACATGTGTGAATACATAGACAAAACAAAGTGTCCCTAGTATGCCTCTACTTGACTAGCTCGTTAATCAAAGATGGTTAAGTTTCCTAACCATAGACATGTGTTGTCATTTGATGAACGGGATCACATCAGTAGGAGAATGATGTGATGGACAAGACCCATCCGTTAGCTTAGCATAATGATCGTTAAGTTTTATTGCTATTGCTTTCTCATGACTTATACATATTCCTTTAACTATGAGATTATGCAACTCCCGAATACCAGAGGAACACCTTGTGTCCTATCAAACGTCACAATGTAACTAGGTGATTATAAAGATGCTCTACAGGTGTGTCCGAAGGTGTTTGTTGGGTTGGCATAGATCAAGATTAGGATTTGTCACTCCGAGTATCGGAGAGGTATCTTTGGGCCCTCTCAGTAATGCACATCACGATAAGCCTTGCAAGCAATGTGACTAATGAGTTAGTTGTGGGATGATGCATTACGGAACGAGTAAAGAGACTTGCCGGTAATGAGATTGAATTAGGTATGAGGATACCAACGATCGAATCTCGGGCAAGTAACATACCGATGACAAAGGGAATGACGTATGTTGTCATTGCAGTTTGACCGATAAAGATCTTCGTAGAATATGTAGGAACCAATATGAGCATCCAGGTTCTGCTGTTGGTTATTGATCGGAGATGTGTCTCGGTCATGTCTACATAGTTCTTGAACCCGTAGGGTCCGCACGCTTAATGTTCGATGATGATTTGTATTATGAGTTATGTGTTTTGGTGACCAAAGATTGTTCCAAGTCCCGGATGAGCGGACATGACGAGGAGTCTTGAAATAGTCGAGAGGTAAAGATTGATATATTGGACGATAGTATTTGGACACCGGAATGGTTTCGGAGCATTTCGGATATTTATCGGAGTACCAAGGAGTTACCGGAACCCCCCGGGGAAAGTAATGGGCCACTATGGGCCATAGGGGAGAGAAAGGGCAGCCCACAAGGGGTGGAGCACCCCCCCATGGGCAGTCCGAATTGGACAAGGGGAAGGGGGAGCGGCCCCCGTTTCCTTCCCCCCTCTCCCTCTCCTTCCCCCTTTCCACCTCCAAGAGAAGGAAGAGGGGCGACTTGGACTAGGAGTCCTAGTCGGTTTCCCCTCCATGGCGCGCCCCCTAGGGCCGGTGGCCTCCTCCCCTCCTCCTTTATATACGAGGGCAGGGGGCACCCCAAAGCACATCAATTGTTCTCTTAGCCGTGTACGGTGCCCCCTCCACAGTTTACTCCTCCGGTCATATTGTCGTAGTGCTTAGGCGAAGCCCTGCGCGGATCACATCACCATCACCGTTACCACGCCATCGTGCTGATGAAACTCTCCCTCGACACTTTGCTAGATCAAGAGTTCGAGGGACGTCATCGAGCTACGTGTGCAGAACTCGGAGGTGTCGTACGTTCGGTGCTTGATCGGTTGGATCGCGAAGACGTTCGACTACATCAACTGCATTACGCTAACGCTTCCGCTTTCGGTCTACAAGGGTACGTGGACACACTCTCCCCCTCTCGTTGCTATGCATCTCCTAGATAGATCTTGCGTGAGCGTAGGAAATTTTTTGAAATTGCATGCTGCGTTCCCCAACAGTGGTATCAAAGCCAGGTCTATGCGTAGATGATATGCACGAGTAGAACACAAAGAGTTGTGGGCGATCATAGTCATACTGCTTACCACCAACGTCTTATTTTGATTCGACGGTATTGTTGGATGAAGCGGCCGGACCAACCTTACATGACCACGTTCATGAGACCGGTTCCACCGACAGACACGCAACTTGTTTTGCATAAAGATGGTTGGCGGGTGTCTGTTTCTCTAACTTTAGTTGAATTGAATTTGACTATGACCGGTCCTTGTTGAAGGTTAAAATAGCACACTTGACGAAAAATAGTTGTGGTTTTGATGCGTAGGTATGAACGGTTCTTACTAGAAGCCCGTAGCAGCCACGTAAAACTTGCAACAACAAAGTAGAGGACGTCCAACTTGTTTTTGCAGGACATGTTGTGATGTGATATGGTCAAGACATGATGTGATATACGTTATTGTATGAGATGATCATGTTTTGTAAAAGTTATCGGCAGCTAGCAGGAGCCTTATGGTTGTCGCTTTATTGTATGAAATGCAATCACCATGTAATTGCTTTACTTTATCACTATGCGTTAGCGATAGTTGTAGAAGCAATAGTTGGCGAGACGACAACGACGCTACGATGGAGATCAAGGTATCAAGCCGGTGACGATGGAGATCATGACGGTGCTTTGGAGATAGAGATCAAAGGCACAAGATGATGATGGCCATATCATGTCACATATTTTGATTGCATGTGATGTTTATCTTTTATGCATCTTATTTTGCTTAGTATGGCGGTAGCATTATAAGATAATCCCTCACTAAATTTCAAGGTATAAGTGTTCTCCCTAAGTATGCACTGTTGCGACAGTTTGTCGTGCCGAGACACCACGTGATGATCGGGTGTGATAAGCTCTACGTTCACATACAGCATGGTAAGACAGTTTTGCACGTGCAGAATACTCGGGATAAACTTGATGAGCCTAGCATGTACAGACATGGCCTCGGAACACTAAGACCGAAAGGTCGAACGTGAATCATATAGTAGATATGATCAACATAGAGATGTTCACCATTGAAAACTACTCCATCTCACGTGATGATTGGACATGGTTTAGTTGATATGGATCACGTGATCATTTAGATGACTCAAGGGATGTCTATCTAAGTGGGAGTTCTTTAGTAATATGATTAATTCAACTTAAATTTATCATGAACTTAGTCCTGATAGTTTTTGCATACCTATGTTGTAGATCAATGGCTTGTGCTACCGTTCCCTTGAATTTTAATGTGTTCCTAGAGAAAGCTAAGTTGAAAGATGATGGTAGCAACTACACGGATTGGGTCCGTAACTTGAGGATTATCCTCATTGCTGCATAGAAGAATTACGTCCTTGAAGCACCGCTAGGTGCAAGGCCTGCTGCAGGAGCAACTCCGAACGTTATGAACGTCTGGCAAGCTAAATCTGATGACTACTCGATAGTTCAGTGTGCCATGATTTACGGCTTAGAATCGGGACTTCAAAGATGTTTTGAACGTCATGGAGCATATGAGATGTTCCAAGACTTGAAGTTAATATTTCAAGCAAATGCCCGAGTTGAGAGATATGAAGTCTCCAAGAAGTTCTATAGCTGCAAGATGGAGGAGAATAGTTCTGTCAGTGAACACATACTCAGAATGTCTGGGTACCATAACCACTTGACTCGGCTGGGAGTTAATCTTCCGAATGATAGTGTCATTGACAAAGTTCTTCAATCACTACCACCAAGCTACAAAGGCTTCGTGATGAACTATAATATGCAAGGGATGGAAAAGACAATTCCCGAGCTCTTCGCAATGCTTAAGGCTGTGGAGGTAGAAATCAAGCAGGAGCATCAAGTGTTGATGGTTAACAAGACCACTAGTTTCAAGAAAAAGGGCAAAGGTAAGAAGGGGAAATTCAAGAAGAATAGCAAGCAAGTTGCTGCTCCCGGGAAGAAGCCCAAGTCTGGACCTAAGCCTAAAACTGAGTGCTTCTACTGCAAAGGGACTGGTCACTGGAAGCGGAACTGCCCCAAGTATTTGGCGGATAAGAAGGATGGCAAAGTGAAAGGTATATTTGATATACATGTTATTGATGTGTACCTTACTAATGCTCGTAGTAGCGCCTGGGTATTTGATACGGGTTCTGTTGCTCATATTTGCAACTTGAAACAGGGGCTACGGATTAAATGAAGATTGGCTAAGGACGAGGTAACGATGCGCGTGGGAAATGGTTCCAAAGTCGATGTGATCGCCGTCGGCACGCTACCTCTACATCTACCGTCGGGATTAGTTTTAGACCTAAATAATTGTTATTTGGTGCCGGCGTTGAGCATGAACATTATATCTGAATCTTGTTTGATGCGAGACGGTTATTCATTTAAATCAGAGAATAATGGTTGTTCTATTTATATGAGTAATATCTTTTATGGTCATGCACCCTTGATGAGTGGTCTATTTTTGTTGAATCTCGATCGTGGTGATACACATATTCATAATGTTGATGCCAAAAGATGGAAAGTTAATAATGATAGTGCAACATATTTGTGGCACTACCGTTTAGGTCATATTGGTGTAAAGCGCATGAAGAAACTCCATGCAGATGAGCTTTTGGAATCACTTGATGCTTGCGAACCATGCCTCATGGGCAAGATGACTAAGACTCCGTTCTCCGGAACAATGGAGCGAGCCACTAACTTATTGGAAATAATACATACTGATGTATGCGGTCCGATGAGTGTTGAGGCTTGGGGCGGGTATCATTATTTTTTGACCTTCACAGATGATTTGAGCAGATATGGGTATATCTACTTAATGAAACACAAGTATGAAACATTTGAAAAGTTCAAAGAATTTCAGAGTGAAGTGGAAAATCATCGTAACAAGAAAATAAAGTTTCTACGACCTGATCGCGGAGGCGAATATTTGAGTTACGAGTTTGGTCTTCATTTAAAACAATGTGGAATAGTTTCGCAACTCACGCCACCTGGAACACCACAGCGTAATGGTGTGTCCGAACATCATAACCGTACTTTATTAGATATGGTGTCATCTATGATGTCTCTTACCGATTTACCACTATCATTTTGGGGTTATGCATTAGAGACGGTTGCATTCACGTTAAATAGCGCACCATCTAAATCCGTTGAGACGACACCAAATGAACTGTGGTTTGGCAAGAAACCTAAGCTGTCGTTTCTTAAAGTTTGGGGTTGCGATGCTTATGTGAAAAAGCTTCAGCCTGATAAGCTCGAACCCAAATCGGAGAAGTGCGTCTTCATAGGATACCCAAAAGAAACTGTTGGGTACACCTTCTATCACAGATCCGAAGGCAAGATATTTGTTGCTAAGAATGGATCCTTTCTAGAGAAGGAGTTTCTCTCGAAGGAAGTGAGTGGGAGGAAAGTAGAACTTGATGAGGTAATTGTACCTTCTCTCAAATTGGAAAGTAGTTCATCACAGAAATCAGTTCCGGTGATGCCTACACCAATTAGTGAGGAAGTTACTGATGATGATCATGAAACTTCAGATCAAGTTACTACCGAACCTCGTAGGTCAACTAGAGTATGTTCTGCACCAGAGTGGTACGGTAATCCTGTTCTGGAAGTCATGTTACTAGACCATGACGAACCTACGAACTATGAGGAAATGATGATGAGCCCAGATTCCGCGAAATGGCTTGAGGCCATGAAATCTGAGATGGGATCCATGTATGAGAACAAAGTATGGACTTTGGTTGACTTGCCCGATGATCGGTAGGCCATAGAGAATAAATGGATCTTCAAGAAGAAGACTAACGCTGATGGTAATGTTACTGTCTACAAAGCTCGACTTGTTGCGAAAGGTTTTCGATAAGTTCAAGGATTGACTACGATGAGACCTTCTCACCCGTAGCGATGCTTAAGTCTGTCTGAATCATGTTAGCAATTGCCGCATTTTATGATTATGAAATTTGGCAAATGGATGTCAAAACTGCATTCCTTAATGGATTTCTTTAGAAGAGTTGTATATGATGCAACCAGAAGGTTTTGTCGATCCTAAAGGTGCTAACAAAGTGTGCAAGCTCCAGCGATCCATTTATGGACTGGTGCAAGCCTCTCGGAGTTGGAATATACGCTTTGATAGTGTGATCAAAGCATATGGTTTTATACAGACTTTTGGAGAAGCCTGTATTTACAAGAAAGTGAGTGGGAGCTCTGTAGCATTTCTAGTATTATATGTGGATGACATATTGTTGATTGGAAATGATATAGAATTTCTGGATAGCATAAAAGGATACTTGAATAAGAATTTTTCAATGAAAGACCTCGGTGAAGCTGCTTATATATTGGGCATCAAGATCTATAGAGATAGATCAAGACGCCTAATTGGAGTTTCACAAAGCACATACCTTGATAAAGTTTTGAAGAAGTTCAAAATGGATCTGTCAAAGAAAGGGTTCTTGCCTGTGTTACAAGGTGTGAAGTTGAGACAGACTCAGTGCCCGACCGCTGCAGAAGATAGAGAGAAAATGAAAGTCATTCCCTATGCCTCAGCCATAGGTTCTATCATGTATGCAATGTTGTGTACCATACCTGATGTGTGCCTTGTTATAAGTTTAGCAGGGAGGTACCAAAGTAATCCAGGAGTGGATCACTGGACAGCGGTCAAGAACATCCTGAAATACCTGAAAAGGACTAAGGATATGTTTCTCGTTTATGGGGGTGACAAAGAGCTCGTCGTAAATGGTTACGCCGATGCTAGCTTTGACACTGATCCGGATGACTCTAAGTCGCAAACCGGATGCGTATTTATATTGAATGGTGGAGCTGTCAGATGGTGCAGTTCCAAGCAAAGCATCATGGCGGGATCTACGTGTGAAGCAGAGTACATAGCTGCTTTGGAAGCAGCAAATGAAGGAGTCTGGATGAAGGAGTTCATATCCGATCTAGGTGTAATACCTAGTGCATCGGGTCCAATGAAAATCTTTTGTGACAATACTGGAGCAATTGCCATAGCGAAGGAATCCAGATTTCACAAGAGAACCAAACACATCAAGAGACGCTTCAACTCCATCCGCGATCAAGTCAAAGAGGGAGACATAAAGATTTGCAAAATACATACGGATCTGAATGTTGCAGACCCATTGACTAAGCCTCTTCCACGAGCAAAACATGATCAGCACCAAGACTCCATGGGTGTTAGAATCATTACAATGTAATCTAGATTATTGACTCTAGTGCAAGTGGGAGACTAAAGGAAATATGCCCTAGAGGCAATAATAAAGTTGTTATTTATATTTCCTTATATCATGATAAATTTTTATTATTCATGCTAAAATTGTATTAACCGGAAACTTGATACATGTGTGAATACATAGACAAAACAAAGTGTCCCTAGTATGCCTCTACTTGACTAGCTCATTAATCAAAGATGGTTAAGTTTCCTGACCATAGACATGTGTTGTCATTTAATGAACGGGATCACATCAGTAGGAGAATGATGTGATGGACAAGACCCATCCGTTAGCTTAGCATAATGATCGTTAAGTTTTATTGCTATTGCTTTCTTCGTGACTTATACATATTCCTTTAACTATGAGATTATGCAACTCCTGAATACAGGAGGAACACCTTGTGTCCTATCAAACATCACAATGTGACTGGGTGTATAAAGATGCTCTACAGGTGTCTCCGAAGGTGTTTGTTTGGTTGGCATAGATCAAGATTAGGATTTGTCACTCCGACTATCGGAGAGGTATCTCTGGGCCCTCTCGGTAATGCACATCACGATAAGCCTTGCAAGCAATGTGACTAATGGGTTAGTTGCGGGATGATGCATTACGAATGAGTAAAGAGACTTGCCGGTAACGAGATTGAACTAGGTATGAGGATACCGACGATCGAATCTCAGGCAAGTAACATACCGATGACAAAGGGAATGACGTATGTTGTCATTGAAGTTTGACCGATAAAGATCTTCGTAGAATATGTAGGAACCAATATGAGCATCCAGGTTCCGTTGTTGGTTATTGATCGGAGATGTGTCTCGGTCATGTCTACATAGTTCTCGAACCCGTAGGGTCCGCACGCTTAACGTTCGATGACGATTTGTATTATGAGTTATGTGTTTTGGTGACCAAAGATTGTTCGGAGTCCCGGATGAGATCACGGACATGACGAGGAGTCTCGAAATAGTCGAGAGGTAAAGATTGATATATTGGACGATAGTATTTGGACACCGGAATGGTTTGGAGCGTTTCGGATATTTATCGGAGTACCGAGGGGTTACCGGAACCCCCGGGGAAAGTAATGGGCCACTATGGGGTGGCGCCCCCCCCCCCTGGGCAGTCCGAATTGGACAAGGGGAAGGGGGCGCGGCCCCCCTTTCCTCTCCCCCTCTCCCTCTCATTCCCCCTTTCCACCTCCAAGAAAAGGAAGGGGGGTCGACTTGGACTAGGAGTCCTAGTCGGTTCCCCCCCCCCCCCGCATGGCGCGCCCCCTAGGGTCGGCGGCCTCCTCCCCTCCTCCTTTATATACGGGGGCAGGAGGGCACCCCAAAGCACATCAATTGTTCTCTTAGCCGTGTGCGGTGCCCCCCTCCACAGTTTACTCCTCCGGTCATATTGTTGTAGTGCTTAGGCGAAACCCTGCGCGGATCACATCACCATCACCATCACCACGCCGTCGTGCTGACGAAACTCTCCCTCGACACTTTGCTGGATCAAGAGTTCGAGGGACGTCATCGAGCTAAACGTGTGCAGAACTCGGGGGTGCCGTAAGTTCGGTGCTTGATCGGTTGTATCGCGAAGACATTCGACTACATCAACCGCGTTACGCTAACGCTTCCGCTTTCGTTCTACAAGGGTACGTGGACACACTCTCCCCCTCTCGTTGTTGTGCATCTCCTAAATTGATCTTGCGTGAGCGTAGGAATTTTTTTTAAATTGCATGTTGCGTTCCCCAACAGTTTAAAAAGTCTCGTGCGCTTTTGTTTAGTTGAAATATGTTGAAAATGTAATGAATTTGGTCTGGTTTTAATAAAAATTATCTGGTTTGCTTGAAATTCGTTTGTTTTATTCAAATTCATTTGAAATGTATGCGGGCATGGTTGGATGGCCGGCACGCATCCACAGACAAATAAAATGCCAACGGTGACCGACCACCATGGTGGATGGTTTCAAAACACAATTTACTTTCTTTTTTGAACACACACACACATTGTCACGACCGGTTTTTCAATAAAATAATTATTGAGAAACCAATCCCTGTTACGGACCAGCGAGGAAGAATTCCTTCTCACTGATAGACAATACATTGGTCACAGAAGAAAAATACCAGGGGTACTAAATATAATACAAAGTTGAGCAGAGACTGCCCAACAATTTATTACATGCACGCCGATAAAACAATACGGCGGATAGGGTGGCAAACTACTAACTCACGATAAAAACGGTGGTGGAGATATCATCGCGAAGCGAGTGACATGATTCCAGACTACTACAACTCTTCGAGCGTCGGAGTGAGGCTCGAGAAGACTTATTGCGGGTGGCGGAAGCGTAAACGATACAAGTGACCAATATCCGGGATCGCGCAGGACTGACTGGGACTCCTCTAGGCGTCGGACGCGCTATCAAACTCTTCATCCAAGAGATCGCCTTCGTCAACATCTGGCCAAATCAACAAGCCAGGTGAGTACTATGAAAGTACTCGCAAGACAGTTCGGACATAAGGTATAACAAATGCAAACATGAAGCACATGAATAAGTTAACCAGTGCGATCAGACATAGAGATAATAAATACTGGGTGCCAAGCGAGGGTCTGAATGACGCCTCGAGCGGAAACTGCAGAATAGTAATACTGGTGCCAAACGAGTGTCTGAAAGACTCCTCGAGCGGAAAATGCGGAATAATAATACTGGTGCCAAACGAGTGTCTGAAAGACTCCTCGAGCGGAAAATGCGGAATAATAATACTGGTGCCAAACGAGTGTCTGAAAGACTCCTCGAGCGGAAAATGCGGAACAATAATGCCACAGTCGGGCGTCGGGGCGACACCACATAAAGGGCTTATAACAGAAAGCAAAGATAGTGCATGCCGCAGTCGGACGTCTGCGCGACGTCACATAAAGGGCTTATATTGTAACACAACAATACAATAGTTCGGGAATATAATTTATCACAAGCACGAGACAAATATAATGTTAGTCCATCCACAGGAATAACAATGAAATTGAATTTACCACTTGAGCTTGTTCGCCGGGGGCAAGTTTTCACACGGATAGATTTGGATGTAAGGTCTACATTACTGATCATGGATACGATGATTTGGAAAGAATTGACTCTGCAGAGTTTGTACCTAACCACAGCCAACGGATTTCGGTAGTCACGGGGACTAGTTCCGTCTACGGTGTTCTGGAAGGAACACGTCTAACCAGTACACGCCCAATTTAACCATCCGAAGCCAGGGATCACCCTCGGCAACATTCAGGAAAAACCCTGAGTCGGGGAGGATACAACCTCGCGTAGCATGGGATCAAATTTCTATACGCGCACTATAAGGGGGTGCCCCCCCTCTCGGTCCCAACCGGAAACACCCATGCCCCCTGACTGAATGACTGGCTTTAATCCTGGGCCAAGGTACCATCATCTCGGCCTCTCTATTTGGTGTGTACACGGAAAGAGGTTACCAACTTACTAAACCGTATCCTGGCAATGAGACATGTGGTAGCACGGAAAGGGGAAGGGACGATAACACGGCTCCAACCATGTTAACGTCGAAAAAGTCGGATGACACAAGGCTGGCATGCTACAACAGTACCACCTTGCTGCCCTTCATGTCACTACATGATTAGGCCACCTCTCATCAGAGGTCATCGCAACCTTGGAACATGCGGGGAAAAGATCGATAACGTGGCTCCAACCACGTTAACGCCGAAGAAAGTCGGATGACGCAAGGCCGGCATGCTACAACAGTACCACCTTGCTGCCCTTCATGTCACTACGTGATTAGGCCACCTCTCATCAGAGGTCATCGCAACTTCGGAACAACCGGGTCGTTGCCTTACAAGCAACAAGGTATTTATCGACACTCCCATGCCACGCACAACTTTCACATGAACATGCAAAACATCTGCCATATCAAATGTTCAAACATGCTTGCCTGGTTCGGAGAAGTCGGAGTCTAGCTCGGCGATGTTCGCGGCTCCGTCACCTCTCCCGGAACCTACGGCAATCACGAAACGGGGTACTAACGTGAAAACCAACACATGCACAGAAACCTTGCCAAATATTTTTCAAATAAATCCCATAAAAAAACTAGATAAAATTTGAAGATTGTCAGAAAAAGAATCACTCAAAAATACCTTTTCATTAAAAAGTTATAAAGGTTTCTGTCCAGGGACCTTTCTGTAATGAAACAGAAAAGTTCCAGGGTTTTAACTGAGAAAACAGAAAACGGTTCGTTTGGAAATGCGCAAGCGCAAGAGAGAAGACGTATTTTGCCCGAAGGCGCCAACAGAAAACGTTTCGGGGAAATAAAACAGAGGCTGACACGCGGGGCCCGCGTGTCAGGTTTGAAAGCTCGCCGGCGCCCGAAGACGGCGGTGGATGCCGGCGTCGAACCACGGCGAGTTAGGAGAAACGGAGGGTACCAAGAGCTTCAGTGTCTTCTTCCGCGTCGGTGGGTGGTGGACTCGTCCAACGGGGAGCACCACGTCGACGGCGACACTATCTCCGGCGGACGGCGGTTCGGGTGAGGTTGGGGAACTCCGGTGGAGGGCTGCAAAGTACGAATTGAGGCGCGGGTCAGAACGGGTGGTGCAAGGAGAAGCTACTGGCAAGAGAATGGGGGCTGCGGAGCACACACGGGGGCGAATCGGGCTGGATCCCGTGGCGGATCGCGGTGGCCGGAGTCGAGGAAGAAGACCTCCTCGGGGCTCTTCCAGTGGCTAGGCGTGCTCTAGGGGAAGTGTAGGGCTGGTGGGTGCTCGAGTTGAAGCTCGGGGCCCCTATTTATAGGCAGATCGACTGGGCGGCCGTAAACGGAGAATCTCCGGCGAGCGATTACGGCGGAGCAGTGGGTTGGCAGGGGGTTTGAGCGGTCGAGCAGCATCAGTGGGTGTTACTGGACTCGTTTTGCAGCTGAACGGGGTTGGTCTTGGCGTAATGGCGTCTGTCCACGGTGAGGTGACCGCACGGGCTCAACGGCGGCAGAGAGCGCGCTCCGCGCCCTGGGGTTCACGACGAGAGCGGCAGCGCATTCGGGGGAGTGGACGGCCACGCGGCGGGCTCCGGTGGTTTGGGCGGCGCTGGGTGGAGTCGGCGGCACCGTGTCTCCCGCTGGCGTCCGCAAAGCCGCCGCCGGCGTCGGTCACGGGGCGGCGCACCTTCTGCTGCTCGTCGCCGACGCCCGCAAGATGCCAGGCACTCGTGCGGTGCAGGAACAAGTGGGCGAGGACGAGGAGCAAGGCGACGCGAGGGCACTGGCGAGATCGACGCCCGTCTCTGAAGAAAACGACAGTGAGCACTGCAGTGTTGTCTGAACTTACTGAAACTTGACATGACCAAGCAATGCAGGTGTTCGACAGTAGGTTTGGTAAAGAGATAAATTTTTCTAGAGCTGTAACTTGGTGAGATGATCACTCAAAGCACCCAGGGGCTGCATGAATTTACTTGGAATTTTCGGAGAAATTTTTGAATGAATTTCACCAAATTTGGCAAATCTGGTCCAAACTTGCAGCTGATGTAGTTTGAAAATTTTGAACTGGAGACCAGTGGATCTTCATGGTTCCAGGTTGAGGGTTCAAAGGACTAGGAGGGGAAAGAAGTTTGGTGGTAAAAGTCAAAACAGAAAAAGGAGTTCCTTTGTAAATCTCCAAGTGCTATAAGAGAGGACAGAAATTTATTTGAATAGAATTTGAATGGAAATAAATACATGGGGAGGTCCAACTTGCTGGATTTGATGTAAATCATGATCCAGAGGTGAGGGATGAGTTAGGGGAGATCATTTGCACTAGGGCCATGGCAAGAAAGAATAGTTGAAAGTGGCAAAGGACTTTCCAAAAGCCATAGTGCATAATCAAGAAAAGGTTTTCAAAAGTTATTTTCCCAAATGAAAACCATTTTGTTTTGAGTCCAATGAAAAGCAAGAACCTCCATGACCAAAGGAAGATCTTGGGTGAATCCAAATAAAATTTTTGTCATAAAGAAAATGTTTGAGAGTGAGAGTTTTCTTGAAGAAAAATTTTTAAATCAGTCCCTTCAAGTCAAATAAAATCTTTTGAAAAATTCAAATAAAAACTTGGGTGTCACAACACCTACCCCCTTAGGAAAAATCTCGTCCTCGAGATTTCTGCTGATCCTCAAATAGATATGGATACTCTGTTCGAAGGAAATCTTCCCTTTCCCATGTGGCTTCATCCTCAGTGTGGTTGCTCCACTGAACCCTGAAAAATCTTGTCGTTTTCTGACGGGTCCTCCGTTCAGACTCTTCTAAAATCTTTACTGGACTTTCTCTGTAGGTGAGATCTGGTTGCATATCAATGTCCTCATGAGGTACATGTTTCTCCGGGTTACTCACACATTTCCTCAACTGCGAGACGTGGAATACGTCATGGACGTCTGACAGCTCCTTGGGCAGGTCTAGTTGGTAGGCTACCGTGCCTCTTCGTGCCTTCACACAAAATGGTCCAATAAATCTTGGGGCTAGTTTCCCCTTAATTTTGAACCGTTGCAGACCCCTCATAGGAGATACTCGGAGGTATACGGAATCACCAGGTTCAAAGCTGACCTCACGATGCTTCTGATCATAGTAGCTCTTTTGTCGGCTCTGTGCTGTCTTGAGTCTGTCCCTGATTTGTTTAACTTTTTCCTCGGCCTCCTTAAGCATATCTGGGCCGAAGATACGGCTGTCACCTGTTTCTGACCAATTCAATGGGGTACGACACCTCCGTCCGTACAATGCTTCAAAGGGTGCCATTTGCAAGCTGGCTTGGTAACTGTTGTTGTACGCAAATTCGGCATACGGCAAACTCTCTTCCCAATTGGATCCATAGGTGAGCACACAGGCTCTTAGCATATCCTCTAGGATTTGGTTTACACGTTCTGTTTGTCCATCTGTCTGAGGGTGGTATGCTGTACTGAAAGCTAGTTGCGCGCCCAGAGCTTGTTGTAGGTGATCCCAAAATTTGGAGACGAATTGGGTGCCTCGGTCTGATATTATAGTCTTTGGGACTCCGTGCAAGCAAACTATGCGGGAGAGATAGAGTTTTGCCAGTCTTTGTGTGGAGTAGGTAGTCTTCACGGGAATGAAGTGAGCAACCTTGGTTAGTCGGTCTGTGATGACCCATATGGCGTCATTCCCACGCTGTGATCGGGGTAATCCGACAATGAATTCCATTCCGATTTCATCCCATTTCCACTCCGGTATCCTGTTAGGCTGGAGTAGCCCTGCTGGCTTTTGGTGCTCGGCCTTGATACGCTGGCATGAATCGCAACAAGCAACAAATGTGGCTATATCCCTTTTCATACCGTGCCACCAAAATCTTTCCTGAATGTCCTTGTACATTTTGGTCCCTCCAGGATGTATTGAGTATGGAGCGGTGTGGCTCTCCATCAAGATCTGTTGCTTGAGTTCCTCAATGTTAGGTACGCAAAGTCTGTCCCGGTACCATAATGTTCCTTCACTGTCCGTGACGAATTCTGAAGTCTTACTACGGTTCATTTTCTTCTTTATGCCTTCGATACTGGGATGTCCCTGTTGAGCCTTCTTGATTTGTTCCACCAAGGTGGGTTGTATCTCCAGGTTCGATATGGTGCCCTTAGAGACTAACATCATGTTGAGCCGAGTGAACTCTCGCTGAAACTCAGGCCTCAAACTTTGCTGACTGTCACTGTCCGGGCTGGGGTTTCGACTAAGGGCATCGGCCACTACATTTGCCTTTCCTGGGTGGTAGTGAATACCGACGTCATAGTCCTTGACCAGTTCCAACCAGCGTCGTTGGCGTAAATTCAGCTCTGGCTGTGTGAAAATATATTTGAGGCTCTTATGGTCTGTATATATTTCACAGCGATTTCCCAACAGAAAGTGCCTCCACTCCTTGAGTGCATGAATAACTGCTGCTAGTTCCAAGTCATGTGTTGGGTAATTTTCCTCATGTTTTCACAGCTGTCTGGAGGCATATGCGACAACTTTGCCATCTTGCATTAGCACACATCCGAGACCTTTTCGGGACGCGTCACAATACACCTCAAAGTTCTTGTGTATGTCTGGCACAGTTCAGACTGGTGCGGTTGTTAGCTTTTTCTTGAGTTCTTGGAAGCTCTGCTCACATGCTTCCGTCCATACGAATTTCTTGTCTTTCTTGAGCAGTTGGGTCATAGGTTTTGCCACAGTGGAGAATCCTTCAATAAACCTCCTGTAATATCCGGCCATTCCTAGGAAACTCCGCACATCTGTAACATTAGCGGGCGGTTTCCAGTCCAGTATGGCCTTGACCTTTTCTGGGTCCACGGCTACGCCTTCTTGGTTCAAAATATGGCCCAAGAAACCAACTTGTCTTAGCCAAAATTCGCATTTGCTAAACTTGGCGTACAATTGATGCTTCCTCAATTCTCCCAAAACAATTCTGAGGTGCTTAGCATGTTCTTCTGGTGTCCTTGAGTAAACCAGAATGTCGTCAATGAATACCACCACAAATTTGTCCATGAATTTCATGAATACTTTGTTCATGAGGTGGACGAAAAATGCGGGGGCGTTTGTTAGTCCAAACGGCATCACTGTGAACTCGTATAACCCATATCTGGAAGTGAATGCTGTCTTGGGGATATCCTCTGTTCGTACCTTCAGCTGATGGTATCCTGATCTCAAATCAATTCTTTGAAAATACCTTAGCTTGTGCGAGCTGGTCAAACAAATCATTGATCCGTGGCATCGGATATTTGTTTTTGATGGTGACCATATTGAGGGCTCGATAGTCTATGCATAGTCTCAGTGTCCCATCCTTCTTCTTGGCGAACAATACGGGCGAACCCCATGGTGAGGAGCTGGCTCGTATAAACCCCTTGTCCAGTAATTCCTTTATCTGCTTCTTCAACTCCACCAATTCTGAGGGTGCCATTCTATACGGCTTCTTGTAAATGGGAGCGGTGCCAGGTGCTAATTCAATGCTGAATTCGATCTCTCGATCTGGTGGCATACCTGGTAGTTCTTCCGGGAACACATCAGAGAACTCGCATACCACTGGAACTTTTCTCAGTTCTGCAATGTCCATTTTGTTTAGTTTTGGTTTCTGTGACCGTGGCCTTTCTTGAGTGGAGACTCTTATAGTCTTGCCGTGATGGTGGGTGAGAATCACTGTCCGATTGAAGCAGTCGATGAATCCTTTGTTGGTGGTTAACCAGTCCATTCCTAAAATGACATCCAGTCCTTTACTTTCCAACATGATGAGATTCGCGTGGAATGGTAGTCCTTCGAACTCAATGACCACTCCTTGGCAGTAACCCTGAGCAATCTGCTTATTCCCGGGGGACTTGATGATCATAGACTTTTCCAAGGGGAGTATCGAAAAACCGTGTTGCGAAACAAAACTCTTCGAAACGAACGAATGGGAAGCTCCAGAATCAAACAAAACCGTGGCAGGTACTGTGTTGACAGGGAACGTACCGAGCACGATGTCTGGGGCATTCTGTGCTTCTTCCCTGGTCACATGGTTCAAGTGACCCTTCCTGTGGTTGTTGTTGGGATTGAAGTTGTTGCGCTTGGGGGCGGGATTGTTCCCACCATTGTTCGGCTTGGGTGCCGAGTCTCTTGGCTTCGGGCACTGTTTAGCATAATGCCCTTGCTGACCACAAGCATAGCAGGTGACCCCTGGACGGTATGTGAACTCCTTGTATCTGGCATGAAATTGTCCGACGGGTCTTGGCTCAGTAGTCGTGGATCTCCTCGTGTCTATCCTTTGGACCTCAGTCTTGCCTCGGTTGCTGCGGGCAAGAGTCGTCTTGTCCCTCTTCCGCTTGCGGATATCTTCCAGACTACGGCGCTCATTCTCCAGGGTGATGGCCTTGTCCACCAGCGTCTTAAAATCCGGAAAGGTGTGTACAATCAGTTGGCATCTTAATGCTGGTGCCAGGCCGTCCAGGAATTTTTCCATCTTCTTATTTTCTGTCATGTGCTCGTCGTAGGCATAACGAGACAGTTGGGTAAACTGGCCGTTGTATTCTGTGACGGTCATGCCTCTTTGCTTCAGGTCATCAAACTCTCGCTTCTTGATCTTTAGGATGCTCCTGGGAATGTGTGCCCCACGGAAGCCTTCCTTGAATTCTTCCCAGGTGATGTTGTGTTCCCCGGGGTGCATGTGTAGGAAGTTTTCCCACCATGTTGCGGCTGCTCCAGTAAGGTAGTGTGGTGCGTAAAGCACCTTCTCATGATCTGAGCATTGAGCGATAATCAGTTTCCTTTCAATCTCGCGAAGCCAATCATCGGCTTCTAGTGGCCTGTTGGTGTGAGCAAAAGTTGAGGGGCGAGTCTTCTGTAACTCAGATAACTTGGAATGTGGTTGATAGGGTTCACGGTGGTTTCCCATATTGATGACATGGTTCATCATCTCCTGGTGCTGTTGCTGGCTTTGCTCGAAGAGACGGCACACTTGAGATAGTGCCGCTTCGCTATCCTGTTGGCTGGACTGACCCTGAGTGAAATTGTTGCTGGTCTGTGTTCCGTAAACCTCTTCTGGCTGATTGGGCATAGAGCGAGTCCAAGGGCGAGACATTTTTCCAGTCTGGGGTATCATTTGCAAAACCCATGAGAAAAACTGTGTAGCGCGAGGAAAACCCTTGCAACGGCAATAATCAAAAAGGCTTCAAGGTTTTCAAAGAAACACAAATAATTTTTCATGGAAGAGAAGTGCTTAACATAAAACTTCCATGCGAAAGCAAATACAAGATACAGCACTCAGGATGCGTGTACACCATCCTGACATGTTATTAAAAACTAGTGTACTACTCCGGAAGGCAGCAAACACACCAATACAAACTAGCGTACAGATAAGAACAACACATCATACAAGCAGGCATAACACGCGGCTACTCGGTGCTCTCAGTCGGAGATGGTGAAGATCTCCTTCCCCTTGCCGAGGGCAAGGCTCAGCGGTCCAGGAGAATCAACCTCCTCCTCTCTAGCTGACTCCTGGCGTGCGACGCTGCGCTGCGGTGATGGTGCGGGGGCGACTGGTGGTAGAGCGCGTGCGGCAGGCGGTGCGGCTCTGACTGGAGTAGGAGCGATGACTCGGTCGAACTCCTCAGTGGTAGGCAGACGGCGAGCAGTGGCCAAAACGGCCGGTGCATACGAGGCTGAAGACGAGACGAAAGTCAGAGGCGGCGCCGTGTGGAGAAGCTCCTTCCTGCTGGCAGGACCGCCCCGGACTAAGTCCATGCGGGCAGCCACAAGATCGTCTACGAGGTTGTCGAAAGACTCCTCCAGAGCCTTGAGATACTCCACAACCATCTCGATGGCTTCGTCTCTTTCTCCCCGATGGCAGGCGAACGCATAGTGGCTGGTGTATGGCACATGGCATGGGAGGTAGCGGTAGCGACGAGCCTTCATCGTAGGAAGGATGTCCCGAAGGCGAGCTATCGCCTCACGGGCAGCCATCTGCATGGCATGCCTCTCCGTAGGCATGGCTCTTCCCGTAAAACGGAAGTGGCGAGCAGCAGATCGTCCTCCCCTGAACTGCACCACGGCTTGGTGCATAGACACGTCGTCACTGAGCTTGTGCTGATAGAGGGTGAACTCCGGGCGAGCTGCTGGCCCGATCGCGAGCTTGGTGATGGAGACGAGGAGCTTGACAAACCCCTCGGGCACGTTGGTGAACACTCGATTCTCACAGCTGCTGCCAGCCATCTACAAAAGTAGGCAAAATTCTGAGTAGTCATGTCATAAATTTATGATGACCAACAGAAAATAGCTACAATTGCAAAATGCTGAAAAAGCACAAAAGACGCTAATAACCGATTAGCGATCGCACCTAGTGGCTTCCTACAGTCAGCCTGGCTCTGATACCAAGCTTGTCACGACCGGTTTTTTCAATAAAATAATTATTGAGAAACCAATCCCTGTTACGGACCAGCGAGGAAGAATTCCTTCTCACTGATAGACAATACATTGGTCACAGAAGAAAAATACCAGGGGTACTAAATATAATACAAAGTTGAGCAGAGACTGCCCAACAATTTATTACATGCACGCCGATAAAACAATACGGCGGATAGGGTGGCAAACTACTAACTCACGATAAAAACGGTGGTGGAGATATCATCGCGAAGCGAGTGACATGATTCCAGACTACTACAACTCTTCGAGCGTCGGAGTGAGGCTCGAGAAGACTTATTGCGGGTGGCGGAAGCGTAAACGATACAAGTGACCAATATCCGGGATCGCGCAGGACTGACTGGGACTCCTCTAGGCGTCGGACGCGCTATCAAACTCTTCATCCAAGAGATCGCCTTCGTCAACATCTGGCCAAATCAACAAGCCAGGTGAGTACTATGAAAGTACTCGCAAGACAGTTCGGACATAAGGTATAACAAATGCAAACATGAAGCACATGAATAAGTTAACCAGTGCGATCAGACATAGAGATAATAAATACTGGGTGCCAAGCGAGGGTCTGAATGACGCCTCGAGCGGAAACTGCAGAATAGTAATACTGGTGCCAAACGAGTGTCTGAAAGACTCCTCGAGCGGAAAATGCGGAATAATAATACTGGTGCCAAACGAGTGTCTGAAAGACTCCTCGAGCGGAAAATGCGGAATAATAATACTGGTGCCAAACGAGTGTCTGAAAGACTCCTCGAGCGGAAAATGCGGAACAATAATGCCACAGTCGGGCGTCGGGGCGACACCACATAAAGGGCTTATAACAGAAAGCAAAGACAGTGCATGCCGCAGTCGGACGTTTGCGCGACGTCACATAAAGGGCTTATATTGTAACACAACAATACAATAGTTTGGGAATATAATTTATCACAAGCACGAGACAAATATAATGTTAGTCCATCCACAGGAATAACAATGAAATTGAATTTACCACTTGAGCTTGTTCGCCGGGGGCAAGTTTTCACACGGATAGATTTGGATGTAAGGTCTACATTACTGATCATGGATACGATGATTTGGAAAGAATTGACTCTGCAGAGTTTGTACCTAACCACAGCCAACGGATTTCGGTAGTCACGGGGACTAGTTCCGTCTACGGTGTTCTGGAAGGAACACGTCTAACCAGTACACACCCAATTTAACCATCCGAAGCCAAGGATCACCCTCGGCAACATTCAGGAAAAACCCTGAGTCGGGGAGGCTACAACCTCGCGTAGCATGGGATCAAATTTCTATACGCGCGCTATAAGGGGGTGCCCCCCTCTCGGTCCCAACCGGAAACACCCATGCCCCCTGACCGAATGACTGGCTTTAATCCTGGGCCAAGGTACCATCATCTCGGCCTCTCTATTTGGTGTGTACACGGAAAGAGGTTACCAACTTACTAAACCGTATCCTGGCAATGAGACATGTGGTAGCACGGAAAGGGGAAGGGACGATAACACGGCTCCAACCATGTTAACGTCGAAAAAGTCGGATGACACAAGGCTGGCATGCTACAACAGTACCACCTTGCTGCCCTTCATGTCACTACATGATTAGGCCACCTCTCATCAGAGGTCATCGCAACCTTGGAACATGCGGGGAAAAGATCGATAACGTGGCTCCAACCACGTTAACGCCGAAGAAAGTCGGATGACGCAAGGCCGGCATGCTACAACAGTACCACCTTGCTGCCCTTCATGTCACTACGTGATTAGGCCACCTCTCATCAGAGGTCATCGCAACTTCGGAACAACCGGGTCGTTGCCTTACAAGCAACGAGGTATTTATCGACACTCCCATGCCACGCACAACTTTCACATGAACATGCAAAACATCTGCCATATCAAATGTTCAAACATGCTTGCCTGGTTCGGAGAAGTCGGAGTCTAGCTCGGCGATGTTCGCGGCTCCGTCACCTCTCCCGGAACCTACGGCAATCACGAAACGGGGTACTAACGTGAAAACCAACACATGCACAGAAACCTTGCCAAATATTTTTCAAATAAATCCCATAAAAAAACTAGATAAAATTTGAAGATTGTCAGAAAAAGAATCACTCAAAAATACCTTTTCATTAAAAAGTTATAAAGGTTTCTGTCCAGGGACCTTTCTGTAATGAAACAGAAAAGTTCCAGGGTTTTAACTGAGAAAACAGAAAACGGTTCGTTTGGAAATGCGCAAGCGCAAGAGAGAAGACGTATTTTGCCCGAAGGCGCCAACAGAAAACGTTTCGGGGAAATAAAACAGAGGCTGACACGCGGGGCCCGCGTGTCAGGTTTGAAAGCTCGCCGGCGCCCAAAGACGGCGGTGGATGCCGGCGTCGAACCACGGCGAGTTAGGAGAAACGGAGGGTACCAAGAGCTTCAGTGTCTTCTTCCGCGTCGGTGGGTGGTGGACTCGTCCAACGGGGAGCACCACGTCGACGGCGACACTATCTCCGGCGGACGGCGGTTCGGGTGAGGTTGGGGAACTCCGGTGGAGGGCTGCAAAGTACGAATTGAGGCGCGGGTCAGAACGGGTGGTGCAAGGAGAAGCTACTGGCAAGAGAATGGGGGCTGCGGAGCACACACGGGGGCGAATCGGGCTGGATCCCGTGGCGGATCGCGGTGGCCGGAGTCGAGGAAGAAGACCTCCTCGGGGCTCTTCCAGTGGCTAGGCGTGCTCTAGGGGAAGTGTAGGGCTGGTGGGTGCTCGAGTTGAAGCTCGGGGCCCCTATTTATAGGCAGATCGACTGGGCGGCCGTAAACGGAGAATCTCCGGCGAGCGATTACGGCGGAGCAGTGGGTTGGCAGGGGGTTTGAGCGGTCGAGCAGCATCAGTGGGTGTTACTGGACTCGTTTTGCAGCTGAACGGGGTTGGTCTTGGCGTAATGGCGTCTGTCCACGGTGAGGTGACCGCACGGGCTCAACGGCGGCAGAGAGCGCGCTCCGCGCCCTGGGGTTCACGACGAGAGCGGCAGCGCATTCGGGGGAGTGGACGGCCACGCGGCGGGCTCCGGTGGTTTGGGCGGCGCTGGGTGGAGTCGGCGGCGCCGTGTCTCCCGCTGGCGTCCGCAAAGCCGCCGCCGGCGTCGGTCACGGGGCGGCGCACCTTCTGCTGCTCGTCGCCGACGCCCGCAAGATGCCAGGCACTCGTGCGGTGCAGGAACAAATGGGCGAGGACGAGGAGCAAGGCGACGCGAGGGCACTGGCGAGATCGACGCCCGTCTCTGAAGAAAACGACAGTGAGCACTGCAGTGTTGTCTGAACTTACTGAAACTTGACATGACCAAGCAATGCAGGTGTTCGACAGTAGGTTTGGTAAAGAGATAAATTTTTCTGGAGCTGTAACTTGGTGAGATGATCACTCAAAGCACCCAGGGGCTGCATGAATTTACTTGGAATTTTCAGAGAAAGTTTTGAATGAATTTCACCAAATTTGGCAAATCTGGTCCAAACTTGCAGCTGATGTAGTTTGAAAATTTTGAACTGGAGACCAGTGGATCTTCATGGTTCCAGGTTGAGGGTTCAAAGGACTAGGAGGGGAAAGAAGTTTGGTGGTAAAAGTCAAAACAGAAAAAGGAGTTCCTTTGTAAATCTCCAAGTGCTATAAGAGAGGACAGAAATTTATTTGAATAGAATTTGAATGGAAATAAATACATGGGGAGGTCCAACTTGCTGGATTTGATGTAAATCATGATCCAGAGGTGAGGGATGAGTTAGGGGAGATCATTTGCACTAGGGCCATGGCAAGAAAGAATAGTTGAAAGTGGCAAAGGACTTTCCAAAAGCCATAGTGCATAATCAAGAAAAGGTTTTCAAAAGTTATTTTCCCAAATGAAAACCATTTTGTTTTGAGTCCAATGAAAAGCAAGAACCTCCATGACCAAAGGAAGATCTTGGGTGAATCCAAATAAAATTTTTGTCATAAAGAAAATATTTGAGAGTGAGAGTTTTCTTGAAGAAAAATTTTTAAATCACTCCCTTCAAGTCAAATAAAATCTTTTGAAAAATTCAAATAAAAACTTGGGTGTCACACACATGTATACGACGTATATGCAAAATTTCATAACATTATATTTTCATACATGGCGTACACAAAAAAAGACCAAATACGTATTTCTAAATGGGCCAGCATATTATGTTATTGGGCCAGAATTTTCTTTGTAAAGCCTACAAATCACAACTTTTTCAAGCGAATTTTCACACGTACACATATATGTTTCCATGGGATATTTTTATAATTTTTTTGAAACTTTTAAATGGGCTTTTTTATTTTTTTGAAAATACCCCCCACCATGGTGGTCGAGCACCAAAAGTCCGCACTCCAACAAGTCCCACTAAAGACCATTGATGGTTAATGTCACCATTATTCTTTTCATTAACAAATCTTACCAAGTTAAAAGTCCTCACTCGGTAGGGTTAGTCATCATTCCCCATGACGTCATGTAATTTAATCAGAAACTCTAACTTGTGTTTGGCATAAGCATAACCTTAAACAATCACAAGTGTCCACACAAAAATAACTTTTTACATTTTTAACTATAGTCCAAAGAGTAGAAGATTTGAATGTAATCCAATGGCTTCAATGGGGAGGAAGGACCAATGGAATTCATAAGATCTAGCTAACATTTTGCGGGACCAAGCCTCGGAACTAAATTGTAACATGATTGAATTCATGACAGATTTCGCTTTTATCTCAAACCTTAACATGCATCTCATGAGCGAATGGTTCCACAACATCAATGCAATTAGGTAACACTTTTCCAGGGTTAGAATTAGCAAAATCAAGGCACTTAGATTACTCTAGGTCCACCAAGGACATGATAAGGTACATTCGTGCTCACACGAAACTACGAGGGAAAAGTACCTTATCCCTGCAAAGAACCAAAGACCACAGCACTAATAGCCAACCAGAAGCCAAACAAACACTTTGAATAACGTGTTTTCGTTTTCACACCGATAAAAAGGAAGCGGAGTGGCAGCGTGTAGTACTTTTAGCGTAGATGAAGCGGGGGTTGTTTTTCCTTGATCTCGCCGACTTACTCCAAAACCTCTGTGAAACGGGGTACAAACCTT
Organism: Aegilops tauschii subsp. strangulata; assembly: GCF_002575655.3. NCBI lineage: Eukaryota > Viridiplantae > Streptophyta > Magnoliopsida > Poales > Poaceae > Aegilops > Aegilops tauschii. The sequence continues at coordinate 396,754,948 of NC_053035.3, forward strand.
AGAACCACCCAGTTGTGTTGAATCAAAGCCATGTGGGAGAGTATGGGCAGGCGAGAAAGGATTTCTTAAAGTGATGATTCATACTACCTCTATTAGTCCCTCTTGCATTTTGGGTTAAACTTTAACCTTTGACTTAACTATCAAAAAATTAAGTTCTATACCACAAAAATAGTAGCGTCGACTTCCAAATATGAATCCAACAAAATAACTTTTGGGACATACGATTTTATTTCATTGTCAAATTTGTGGTCAAAATTTGGCATAAAATATGAAAGGGGCCAGTAAACCCATACGAAGGCCCAGTCAAAAAAAACCATACGAAGGTAGTACTACAAGAATAGGTGGATGTAAAAAGAAACAGTTTTGCTAGAACTCATCTAGATGAGATATAGTTTAGTCTCATTCATCTTTTATAGCCATTGGATGTGATGCTATAAGATGCGTGTGTGCTGACGTGGGTTGTATCTGTTTTTGTTTTCAAGATGAATGAGACCAAATTATATCTCATCTAAATGAGTTCTAGGCACTCAAAAAAGATGGCACTTGGTGGATCTCAAATTATCATAAAGCACAAGCCGTTCAGTCGTCCTCGGTGTGACCCCGAAGTGTACAAAAAACTTTCCCATCGCACCGTCGGCTACGACTGCCCAAGTCAACCTCCTACCGAACTCTCACCAATCGCGAGGCACATCCAACCCCCGCCCTTCCGCCACATAAGACGGCCGTGCTCCGCTGCCCCGCTCCACCCACCGCCCACGCGCACACCGACACACTCCCACGCATTCCGCCCCCCACAGGCCACAGATCTCGCCATGGCCGACGCCGGAGCTCGCCACCTCCTGCTGCTGCTCCTCGCCGCCGCGGGGGTCCTCCTCCTCGCCTCCCCCGCCGCGGCGGAGATCCGGGCGGAGTCCTTCCGGGAGGACCCGCGCCACACCATCCTGTTCGAGAAGTTCGGCTTCTCCAAGACCGGGGCCGTCCGCATCATCCTCTCCGGCGCCGCCGTCTCCTCCTCCTTCGCGCGGGCGGACCCCAAGCAGATCGGCTTCTTCCTCCTCGCCGACGAGTCCCTCCTGCAGGCCGCCTCCGAGTCGCGGCCGCCGGCGGAGAAGCGCGCGGAGCCGGACGACCCAACCGGCGCCGACGAGCCCGACCTGTCCGGCTGCGTCCTCTCCAGCCCCTACGTCAAGAAGCTCTTCACCTTCCACGACATGGAGGGCGGGCACTACAACAAGTCCTTCCCGGTCACCCACCCCGACGAGTACAGCCTCTACTTCGCCAACTGCGCGCCGGAGTCGCTCGTCTCCATGAACGTCCGCACCGAGATGTACAACGCCAACCCGGACGGCTCCAAGGACTACCTCCCCGTCGGCCAGGCGCCCGTCCCGGCCATCTACGGCTTCTTCGCCTTCGGCTACGCCGCGTTCCTCGCCGGCTGGGCCTACCTCACGCTCTCCCGCGACCGCGTGGCGGCCAACCAAATCCACCACCTCATGTCCGCGCTCCTCGTGGCGCGCCTGCTCTACTGCCTCTCGGCCGCCGAGGACCAGCACTACATCCGCGTCACCGGCACGCCGCACGGCTGGGACGTGGCCTTCTACCTCTTCCAGCTCATCAAGGGCGTCATCCTCTTCGCGGTCATCGTGCTGGTCGGCACGGGCTGGTCCTTCCTGAGGCCCTTCCTGCAGGACCGGGAGAAGAAGGTGCTCATGGTGGTGATCCCGCTGCAGGTCATGGCCAACATCGCCGACGCGGTCATCGGGGAGACCGGGCCGTTCATGCAGAGCTGGGTGACATGGAACCAGATCTTGCTGTTCGTCGACGTCGCCTGCTGCTGCGCCGTGCTCTTCCCGGTCGTCTGGTCCATGCGGTCGCTCCGGGAGACGTCCAAGACCGACGGCAAGGCGGCGCGGAATCTGTCCAAGCTCACTCTGTTCCGACAGTTCTACACCGTGGTGATTGGGTACCTGTACTTCACCAGGATCGTGGTGTTTGCGCTCAGGACTATTGCCAGTTACCAGTACCGGTGGGTGAGCATCCTGGCCGAGGAAGTGGCATCAATGGCGTTCTACATGTACATGTTCTACACATTCAGGCCGGCCGAGAGGAGCAAGTACTTCTCTTTGGACGACGACGATGAGGAGGCCGCGGAGATGGTGCTCCGGGAAGAGGAATTCGAGCTCTGAACATTTGTAATTTTCCGCAACAATGCCGTGAGCTGCAATTGCGCCTTGATTGCTCTCTTGGTAACCTGTTTATCTGATCTGATCTCCCCTCTTGAGACTTTAGCACACTATTTATACAGATACCAGGTAGCAGGTATAGCTCATCGTCTTGTATGTACCGCAGGGCTGTAAGATTATATTTGTTCCTCTTCCCTTGTAGCTTCAAATTTTGCCGATGAGACGCAGGATACTAAACTGGATACGTGCAAAGATGTTCTTGCTTGAAAAGTGCATAGGGAATTAACTGAGCAGGTGTTACTGTTCAGGCAATGTTTGAAATTTGCTGCATTTTTTGTGTGGTAATCAGTCATTTCATTCTTTGACCATTGCTGATCCTTATGTTTGTCTGTTAACACAACTTGATGTGATGTATCTTATGATTTGCCACTCATTCCAACGGAGATACCATTATTCATTTTATGGGTTGTCCTCCTTTCCGTAGAAAAATATCATTTTATTTTATTTTCTAATTGCATACTACTCCCTCCGTCCCACAATATAAGATCGTTTTTCATGCTAGGGAGTACTCCCTCCGTCCTTAAAAGAGTGTACTTCCAACAAGGTCAAACTATCTCAAAGTTCTGATCAAGTTTGTGCAAAAATATGTCAATGCTTGTGAAACCAAATAGGTATATAACGAAAATATATTTTATGATGAATCTAATGCTACTAGTTTGATGGCATAAATGTTGGTCTATTATTGTATAAATACGGTCAAACATAAAAAAATTGACCTTACAACAAATTTGGAAGTATCACTCTTTCAAGGACGGAGGGAGTAGGAAATAAGTACCAAGATTGGGTGGGGGGTGGGGGGGGGGGGGGGGGGGGAGGATGTTAACTGGGCAAACTTGAAGGGGAGGGGGGGGGGGGTGTGTGTGTTGAAGGAGAACAGTCCCTTTTTCAGTGCCCTGAAACATCTTCTGGATAGGTGTAATGCTATTTACAGATTTGCATTTCTGAAATGCCTTGTGATTGGGCATTGTTTGAGACCCTCGTGGAAACTAAAATGAAGCAAGGCACACACATTACTGGTTCCAGTTGGGCATGTCTAGCGCATGGTACACAACTTTGTTTGGTAATGCATCACTGTCCAGCTTTTCCCGTTTTCTGTTCCAATGATCCAAGCACCTAACGGCTTAAAACAAGCATGAACATAAATAAAAGTTTTGAGGGGACAGTGCAGTGCATGGAAAGGGAGGAGGATACCGACATCGACATGGCATTCCGTCGGTGAGCTCTGAATGATCCAGTTCTAACCGGAAACTACGTACATTTCAGAAATCGAAAGATGATAGCAGTGCATGGATCATTCAGAGTTCATCTACACCCACCATGAACAGTAAAATCAAAACAATTTCAAAAAAAATGGCATGGAAGATGTTTCAGCTTGTTTGAACATCTGAGTAGCTCTCTAAAAAAAGACAAATTTATGGAACATCTTCCATGAAAAAAAGGTTAAAAAAAATTAGTACTCCCTCCGTCCGAAAATACTTGTCATCAAAATGGATTAAGAGAGATGTATCTAGAACTAATATACATCTAGATACATCCTCTTTTATTCATTTTGATGACAAGTATTTCCGGACGGAGGCAGTAGTATATTTATTTATTTTACTGTTCGTGTGGTGAATGAGAGAAGGAGCCAGCCACACTGCCCTAAAAAGGCACTCCTAAGGTCTTGTACAATGGGAGATGCTTAGGGAAGGTGCTTAGAGAAATAAACCAGGCTTTTCTTAAGCACCGGTGCCTATTTGTATAGAAGAGACGCTTAACTAAGCATCTCTCCTGTAGAAATAGGCACCGCTGCTTCAGAAAAACTCGGTTTATTTTTCTAAGCACCTTCCTAAGCATCTTCCATTGTACAAGGCCTAAATGAAGGCAGTGAGTAAACATAGGTTGGGTGCCGGCAATTAGGCCTGTGGTTACCAACAAACGCCAACACCTCAGGTCTAGGATCTTCCTGTTCTTGTTCTGCTGCGCCTTTTGAGCTTTGATGCTCCACCAAACTATTCATTTTCTAAGCGGCAGCAGCACCGTACGTGTTGTATCGCAGTCCAGTAGCTTCAGCAGAATTTACCAACATGTCCGAAACTTCATCAACATTCAACAGGTTCCGTTGGCAAAAGGAAGAGATGTTTTCATAAATTAAGAGGACTGGCTGTGTCTGTTTTACAAATAAATTTCCGAATTCTTGTTTCTATCTTTTCCCCTACATCTAGTGTATAAATTGCCTGATACAAACACAAAATTATAGTAGCTCTAAAACTTTTACAAACAAATATGAGGTTTCTGTAACATTTCGCTCAGAGAGCGGCCCGACAGATAAATGTGGCTGTCAGCAGGTAGCCGTCGCTAGTGTTGGTCAATACTCCGAATTTGCCTCGCGGCAGCTCACCGGAGCTGTGCAACTGCAGCCATCGAGTGCACATGCCCATAGTCCCGTGTGGCTTTCTATCCTTGCTCCAACCTTCTAGGCAAAGAAGCACTCTTGGGCTTCTTGAGCTGATCCATTTCATGTTCCCGTCGCACATAACAGCGTATTCTCATCCGAGCACGTGCAATGCATCCATATGCACCAACACGCCGATGAGTGTACACCTTCTACGATGTACGTGCAAAGAAGTCGTTAACTGCAAGTGACGCATCACCATGTGCAACTGCATTCTCTGGCTCCGGCATGAAAAGCGTACTAGAAGAAGCCTGTGGAGCAATGGAACGTAATGCCGGGAAAAACATGCAGGATTAGAACATCAAAATAGATTAAACCAATAGTTTACATTTGCTAAAACATGCAGGGTTAGCAATATTTCAGCACTATGACAAGACAATAATCCAACTTTGCAAGTCTGTTATAGATAACCCCCCCTGCACACGATGACAAGACAATAATCCAACTTTGCATAACTGAAGTGATACATACCTTGGAGGAATAGCATTAAGGTATGTATTACATTGTCCAGAGAGAGATCATTACCTTTGTGTCTATCTGCAATTCTCCACCGTTATCCACTGAAAGAACAGCACCATGTGCTTTTAACCATATTTCACATTCTTCCGATCTGTCATCCCCATTCGGTAAGAATCCCAAAACCTGTGCAACATACCCCACAGGTACTGTGGGGCGATATGATCTAGACATACATTTTATAGCCTCGAAACGCATCCTCTCCACATATAGATCTGTTGATGAAGAGGAGAGATACAGACATCATCAAAATCTCTTATGGAAACAGAAGTGCATTGAATTAACATGGAAGGTGGTAATTGCCCTTTACCCATGAGGCAAGAGTTCAAGTTGGGCCCCTGCTTGTATAATTTGAAAAATATCACATAATTGCCAGATGAAACAGCAGCATGAACTGCAAGGGCATGCTTGACAGCTCCATCTTGTTTGGCTTCTTTTGATAAGCTGAAAATAATGTATATATCAAATTTAGTCCACTTATTATGAACTAAATAGGTTTGCTATATGGTACTGTTCACAAAATGATACCTTGCCATTGATGACAGCAGGTCTCGTTTGTTATTAGAGTGTAGCATGACGCAGAGCAAATTGTAGGCAGAGAATTCAAAATAACAACCATTGTTTCCCTCTCTATATAGCCTCTTCAGTTGTGACTGGCACTGAAAAAAGTTGCACGTAGAAATAGTTTAAATTATGTCACCCATGCATCAGTTGAATTACAAATATGAACATTACAAAGCCACATCAACAAGTTCTAACGCCAATAAGTATTCCTGAACCAGTAGCATTTCCAGAAAACAATATTTTTTTCCTTTTTGTGAGAGGGTAAAGCATACACTAGGGAAGTGTTTGGTTTAGGCACCGTTAACGGAAATGGTAACATAATGAGGTTACACCGTATTCGGGCTGTCATGCGACTTTTGCTCATTTTGTTTGGTTCACGCCGGTAACGGGAAGGGAACGCAGAGGAGACAGGCGATCGAACACGAGAAAATAACTGCAATCAGGATTTGTGTCGCCTGATTAGCGGCGTCTCTGGCGGCGCTCCGGCTATAGCGGGGGCGGCGCTGGGGCAGCGGTGGCACATCAGTGGCCCTGCGGCGGCGGCGGCTCGGCAGTGGGGCTGCATGCAGAGAGCGAAGCCGATGCAAAGAGTGCATAGATCTGGCAATGGCTCGATGGTGGATGAGGCTGTGTCGATAAGATGGAGATGTCGAGGAAGAAGAGGAAGGGAACGTAAGCGATAAAAGCGGATCGAGGATCAGTTTACACTCAGGGGTGGGTGTAATCGGTTTTATATAGGACCGTAATCAGATTACACGGTATTTGATTCCAGCCGATCTGAACCAAACATTGGTAACGGTTCAGGATAGCGTTGTAATCAGGTACCGACCAAAAAAACTTGAAACAAACACATCCTAGATGGAACCTGATAACTATACTAGCTGTAAGAAAGTGTAAAAAGAACTTCTGAATTCTGATTGCTACTAATAGGAAAGCAAAACCCTTCTTGGACGTTCCGTACAACACTATATACAAAGTAGGTTGCAATGGCTAGCAAACAGAACATGTGCACCATTGTTTGATACTTCAAAAAATTCAGATAAGACGACACAAACTGACCTGGTTAAATTCAGCTAGATCACCAGCTTGCAATGCTAAACGCGCATGAGTTTCATAAACCTGAAATAAGAAATCTGAAGGTTACAAAACACCGGATTGCTTAACTTATTTCCTAGTGCAGAACATTAACAAATATTTTCTTTTGGTCGACTGCAGGAAATAACTAATATATCGAGTATGGTAGACATTGTGCATTTCTCAAGTTGCTGATATAATAATGTCCACAGTTCCAAGCAACTGGATGCCATGAAGAATCAAGACTACCTTCACAGTCAGTTCATTCTGGATCCTCTGAACCGTAAGATCTTGGCGAATAGATTTCAGTTGATCACACTTGTAAAGATAATTCTTTTGAGATGTTTCAACCATGGAAAGCGCCTTCTCCAAGACATGTTCTGGTCTTACCTGCAAAGAGCATATACAGAATATAAGCAAACTAACAGTAGAAAGGATAGAGTGCCAGCTAGAAATAACAATGTTGCACTGATGCTATGAATGCTTTTCGGTTTAGAGTTATGGAAGACAATTAGTGAGTGATATTACCGTGGAAGGATCAGGCGCTGATGTGAGGCGTAGATATCGTTTCTCAATTTCCTGACATGTTCCCTTGACTGTCAGTGCATCCCAATCCATATCCTCGACAGCCAAGCTGCTGCCATCTTTATAACTTCCAGTAACAAGAGCTGAAATAGGTCTTCTTGTATGTATATGAGCCACGGCACCTTTATTCACTGCAGAATTTCTTGATTTTGATGATGAATCCTTACTCTTCTCAAAACGCTTAGATCTGTGCTCCCTGCGTTTCTTTTCCTCTGGTGAATTTGCTAATGCAGATGCATTGGCGTAATATTTGGTCAGATCCTTCTCCTTGTCACTATCACTTGAATTGTCTCCATTTTGTACCACACTTGAATAACTACCCATCTTTTGCTTCTTTGAAAGCCGGTGGGTGATTTTGTTTGAAGGTGCATGTGGAGACTGGAGAGACTTCCCTAAATTCCAACTATCACCCTGCATAAAAGGTAATTAAGTATTTCAGAGAAAGAGCTCACTAAAGCATAAATATAAGCATGTGATAATGCATAAATCGAAAATGACAGTTTGGAAATTAAAGGCTTCAGGTAACAGTGCAGAATTTATTCTGTACGTTCTGTTTGATAACAAAATTTTAACAAGAGCAAAATGCCAGTTCTCACCATCCTGTTTTGAGCTTTTAAATTATTGTGGGTGTTCCCATTCATCAATGGTTTTGCTAGTGGCTCCACCTTTTCAGTAACCTTTTCCTCCGGAACAGGCTCCCACCTACTTTTCAAACGTCTTCTAGGGGTAGAGTTTGGCAAGGAACTTGAATTGTTTGCACTGCTGTAGAGGACAAAAAAAGTATCAGAATTCTATGATCCTGCGAACCGCAGAAACAGAAAGAAGGCTTAATTTTCTCAAGTCAAATGAAGGGACCCTAATTACAATTGTACAACATGTATATGGTGCAACTAATGGAACTAGATGGCTTGCCGTTTACCAAGCACATAAATTATAAGACAACTAATCTTGCATGGATACCCTTTGGCAGTTAAGGAAATGATTTCCAGTAAACCCTTGAGATGTATCATAATCTGTTTATCTTCTCTTTTATTCCATTAGCCATTAGGACCAATATGATTCGCAATCAGACAAGGTTAGATTTTCATGGTTATTAACCAAGTGATACTTCCCTGGCTCCACTGTACAGTTGCTTGAATTATCAGTGTTAGAAATGTCCAAGAGTGCCGAAGCTCATCTAGTGGTCATTAAACAATTAATAAAATAATGAAATGCTCTGGTATTTTCTTAGTTTACTGTTTACAGCACTTCTCTAGGGTGTCAATCCAAGATGATACCAAAATATGGAAATAGTGTGATCGGAAAAATGCAATCATTATAGAGGTGTGAAAAGCACATCAGTATGGTATACAAAAATCCAAAGCAACAGACCACAATATTGCCCTACCTAATGCATTTAGGTCTCAACAACACTGCATTGTCACCTTACAGATTTTATTTATTGGCAGGGGTGGGCATCTAAGAGAAGCACAGACCTTGTTTCGGTCATGGTCAAAAGATTCTCTGGCAAAGGAATGAGCGGTTCAGTGTCCCAGTTCTTAGTAAGGAGGGTTCCATTGCTAATAGCTTTGCTTGTGATCTGAAAACAAACATAAAGAGAAGAGAGAAACTGATATGACGAAACCAACCAAACAATTTCAACCATTCAAATGATGTAGCAGAAGCAAGAGAATCAATAAAGGAAAAAAATGAAACACGGTATTCAATCAGATGCCCAGTAACTGAAGCAACTTTACAGGACTGACATCAGGCATTTGCCTGTGAACAGCAGCATATGTAGTCATTGAGACATCAAACATGCCAATTTCATTATGCATATATCATTAATATAGGGTGGATAGCACATCAACTCTGTTATGGCTAAGGGCATGTACAATGCAAGTCCTTAGATGAGCTTAGAAAAAAGAACTACTTTTTGTTGCAACCTAGGAAAGTTAAGGTCCTAATTTAATAGCATCAATGCTCGAGTAGGCATTTGTTTATTATTACAGGCGTGTAGGCAGATAACTATCCCAACCGACTGACATTGATAAAATGATGGCAACTTTTACAAATTGTGGAAACTAACAAAAACCAATAAAAGAGACTTCACCTGTTGTATCATACTTTGGCAAGCAGCCCTCTGGGCCTCATCCTTGCAACGGCTAAGATTCCTCGTGGCATAATTACGCAGCGAAAAAGGGAGGGATCTCTAAACATGGGATGAAAAAAAAGTTGGTGACTATGAATACCACGAAATATGACCTACCGCAGTTGTGCAGTTATAAACATAAGATTTACAGCATTATTTCATTATCCTGATTTAAAAAATGATGAACCAGTGCACTTCCATCAACACTGAACAAATTCAAGTAAGACGGTCGGGATTAACCAATTAAGATGGACTTTAGGCCTTCATATGATAATAACTTACCTTGTGATTCAAAAACAAAGACCTAAGCCCATAACAGGTACTAACAACAACAACAAAAAGGGAGAGGAGAAAATTACAGCGTCTGAACCATGTTGAACTGCTTTGACATCGTTCTTGGGCACAGAAACACTAACATAGGCAGGTTTCTTTGCCAAATCAGCACCTACAGTTTTCTTCTCACTCTTTGGAATTACCATAGAGAAACCTGGAGCAATTCGAGGAATGGTTGGAATCTGTGTTTTGTTTTCGCTACTGAAAATACCTGTCGTCAAAGAACCCTGCATATTTGGCTGAAGGTTTATCAGAAAACATGGTTGATTGAGAAAATATTTGAGCTTAAACCTTTTGAACCTACACTCTTCTGTTGATCACCATGGTTGTTCAAAGGTACTTGATTCACATTCATATTGTTTTGTGGGTATGCTGGTGCCTGGTTGGCGTAATAGTTCTGAGACATTGGGACACCTGGTGCCTGATAGGCATACTGGTTTTGGAACCCTGGAGTTAGTTGCGCTTGTTGGACGTATTGATTTTGAGGTTCTGGAACGCTTGGAGCCTGTACAGTAGTAAAACTTAGGTGAAAAGCAATTCTCTTACCATGATGGAAAAAATGCAAATAACATGCTGCAATTCACATGCCATGCTACTATTATTTATCAACTCGCACTTCAAGGGGTTCAAAAATAGCATGCCAAAGGCCCTAAAGACCTACAGACAACAAAACTCTCAAAAAGGAAGGGACATTTTATAAAAAATGGAAGGGGCGGTGCAATAGTCCCAATAGAATTGAGAACCGAGCAAGTGCTCGGTTGGCAAGAGTGCACGGTTGTAAGCTCACCCACTCGCATTCAGTCCGCAGGGTGTCTCGTTTCTACCTAACAACATACAGGTAATGGAGGGAACTTCCCCCTTTAACCACCTTTTTTTAAGTCCCAATAAAACAGGTGGAGCCATTTTTTGTTTCCAGAGTAACAAACAAGGCTAGACAAACTAAAGCTTATGAGAAATCATTGTCCAGAATAACATAGTTAGACAGACTAAAACTTGTGAGAAACAATTGACAGAGTCTGATGGAAAAAGCTATATACGGTAACTAACAATTTACAGTGAAAGGAAGCAACATACCTGTACAGGAGGTGCAACAGAAGCGCTTGAATTACTTTTCCATGGCGTAGTGCCCGGCGGAGGTGGCTCCGTACTAGGATAAGAGTAACCAGAAGTGGTGTTAACGACTGTATTATCTATGTTGCTGCTCCCAGCAACTGGATTGCCAGCAGGAGTTGGCACAGAGTGATTGTAATAATATGGCCACTGGTTGTACTGTTGCTGATATGAGAAAGAATTGGCAGGCACTGTACTGGAACTTTGGGCTGCATTGGTATCGGAGGATGGGTAGTTCTGGTATGACTGGGCATAATTGTTTCCTGAGCTTCCATCGTTACGAGTGTCGGTCTGATAATAATAGTTGGTGGTTGCATATCCTGGCGCAGTCTGGTGACCACCAGCATTGTAATATGTGTTACTTGTAGGATCAACGTAAGACCCAGAATTCTGAAATGAAGTAAGAGGCTGATAAGCTGCACCTGAATGTTGGTTTGCTCCTCCTTGCTGCACAGAACAACTATTTGTTGCTTGTGGGTAGTTATAGTAATAGTTTGCATATTCTGCAGGATTGTAGCCATGCTGAAGTGAACTTGAGTAAGGCACATGAGAATGACTCGCATTTGTCAAGCCCATAGTCGACTGTACAGCAGGAGGCGCACTGCTTGCCACATTTTGATTATCTCCTGAAACCGATACATCCCTTTGTGGATCATAGTATACTGCGTCTTGACTTTGATTGGCCACTGGATAGTTCCACGAACCTGCTGCTGCTGCGCCAGTCGTAGAGGACCATGAATGATCCCCAGAAACTAAAGGCGGATAAGCAGGCTGGTTTGTCTGGCCTGTGCCGCTGACCTGCCATTAGCAAAGAAAATTAATCATCATTCAGATAGATTCTAATATGCACCATGACCAACTACAAAAGGGTTATCCTCAGTGCGGCGTTAAATCTAAAAGGCAAGTTCAGTTTTGCGGGGGGTATTAAATGTTTTAGTTCTGCATCGCAGCATTGGTGAAATTAAGATTAACTGATTAAGTAGCACCAGCCTACGATGTGCTTATACACACTATACTGCAGCGAGGCCATTGAATAACCTCATGTAAGGGGGAAATTGGCACAAAACACGACAAAACAACACTTGCATGAGTTAATCGAATGAGCTAGAATCATTTTATTTTCCAAGCCAGAATCGTCAACTTAGTTGGAGCACATCTTATGCACGCAATTAATTGCACAGCGCATATCACAAGGCAGAACCCTCTACAACTGCCGTGATTGCCATAGCTACGAATTGGTTACAGCGGACCCAGGACAAACAGATAAGAACAGGCCAATGCACGGAGCTTATGGCAGGAACCAAACCATCCCTAATACTTTCTCTGAAACATACTAAAATAGAAATTAATAGGCGAGTCACGCGGTATACCTCGACGCGCGTGGCGTCGGATCCAGCGGCCGGTGCAGCCCCGTGGCTGGCCATCGTCCCCGAGCCCGAACCCTAGCGGCGACAAGGTCAACCAACCGCCGCCGCCGCCGCGCCGTCAGAGACGACGAACAGAGGAGAATCGGCGGCGGACGAATTGAATTGAATTGAATTGGAAAAAAAAAACACGGAGAGATCGGGTCAACGGGTTGGTTCGGCGGGGAGGATTCAGGGGGAAATCGAGCGGGCGGGATTCAGGGGATAATTTCTGGGGCGGAAGCGGCGATGCAGAAAGCGAGGGTGGGAAGAGGAGGACGCAGAAAGCGAGATGCGGGAGAAAGGAGCAGCGAACTTTGTTGGTTGCCCTTTTCGGGTGCGTTGCGTCGCCGTTTGGTTGGGTGTCGTAACGAGTTCGTCGGAGACGGAGGAGCGGAGAACGTGCCGGAGACGGAATGAATAACCGCGACGCCTGCGTGAACGGGCCGTGGGCCTCGGCCGCTAGATGGGCCTGCAGCCTGCTCTATTTGAGCCCAGCTACTATTAGCAACTCTGCATATCCCTCAAAAAAAAAGCAACTTTGCCTTCTTCGGAGAAACAACTCTCCAGAGATTCAGTTAACAGAGAGCTGTGGGGAGATTCAGAGAGCCGCAGGAATTCAATCAAGAACGGACTGTAAATCATACTAACATCTCGACGAGCTCACGGCATTTGCACGGGAAGACGATATATTCGATTTCACAACTGGGCTCATGGAGCTACAAGGTAACTAGAGAGATTCTGCGATAGACAAATGGGGGAACAGGTGACATTGTTCCGGCTACAGCTACTGAACATAAGACATGGCAGTTTCCTCGCGCCCGGGGCCACAGCGGGGCGGAGTTGTTGACTGACGACGAGGCGGCGACGAGCTGCGGACGAAGGTGGACGCCTAGCCGCCGAAGCCGTAGAGGGTGCGGCCCTGGCGCTTGAGCGCGTAGACGACGTCCATGGCGGTGACGGTCTTGCGGCGGGCGTGCTCCGTGTAGGTGACGGCGTCGCGGATGACGTTCTCGAGGAAGGTCTTGAGCACGCCGCGGGTCTCCTCGTAGATGAGCCCCGAGATGCGCTTCACGCCGCCTCTCCGAGCCAGGCGACGGATGGCCGGCTTGGTGATGCCCTGGATGTTGTCGCGCAGCACCTTCCGGTGGCGCTTGGCGCCGCCCTTGCCGAGACCCTTGCCTCCCTTGCCGCGCCCAGACATGGTCGCCGACGAACTCGCCTTGGTTCGAGCTGAGAGAGCGGATGAAGGTCGACGAGCGGTGGTGGCTTGTGGTGTTGCGACCTGGGGGAAGCGGGGAAGGGGATTAAAAGGGGCGGGAGGAAGGCGATGCGTGCCACGGAATTGGGGAGGTCGAGGCCGCGATCCGGGTGTGGATGCCGCGGATCCGTGACGTGGCGGGAGGCTCGGCGCGGTAGATTGGCGGGGTGCGCCTGAAAATTTTCGTTCAGTGACGCGCCAGCTCGAAACCTTTCCGCGCGTTGCCGCGCTGCCTGCGTTTCATTGGTGCGAATTCAGATTCGCTCTGTGGTGCATGTGCGCAGCGGCGCGAAAAATGAAACGGCAACGGAGTGTGTCAGTCTAACAGTGGCTCTTGGCAGCAGATTGTCGATGGCATTTTCGAAAAATCACGGCGATTAGATTGAGTAAGTGAAGGATTTTCAGAAATCGTTGGTGTCAACCGACACCAGTGATTAGAGGGATACTGAATCCTGTGCTTCTTTCTCTTTAAATGCAGCACCAAGAACTTCATACTTCCAGAAGCTTTGGGGAGGAACTTGTCATATCTATCTCTATGTTACTTCAGCCATCCTGCTGCCCATACTTGATACTAGTGATTTTCCATTTCTTTTCTGCACCGGTGTACACATGCTCCCTCCGTTTCAAAATAGATGACTCAAGTTTATACTAACTTTAGTACAAAGTTAGTATAAAGTCGGGTCATCTATTTTGAACGGATGGAGTAGTTTTTAATAGGTCTTTTTGTTGTGTACTTTGGCGTATGCTTGTATCCTATCTTCAGACTGTTTGCACCACGTTTCTGTTCAGTCGTGTCAATTATTCAGTTTCATAATAGGCGTTCCTGAAGTTTACATGCCAGTAAGGAGCAGACTTCCTTACGTAAATTGTTTTTCAAAGCCCATTACTGTTCTGACGGAATGATGAATTTGCAATCTGTATTATGTGTTCTCAAGAGAATATTATTATTCCTTTATTCGAGTTGTTATTTGAGCTGTTCTGGAAATTGGTAAACAATTCACAGGACCCTTGAGCCAAAAGATCAGTAATCCTCAAGATTATTTGTTTTTAGGATTATATGATTCACATTCACAAATCATAAGTAGGTCGCTACAATGCGCCCCTTTTTATCTGAAATGTCGTGAAAGAAGCATTCGTACAGTGACATGACACCTACTGTTACTATTGGATCTAAGCATACTGCCGTAAAGCACACCAGGTCCTCACGTTCCCATGATTCGAGATGTTGTGTCACTCCTAAGCACTGTAAAATTAGCAAAACTAAAAGGATCGTTCTACTGATAAGCTGGTTACGGAACAGAGTGCTGCAAATAAATCAGAGGAAATGGTGCTCCTGGATTTAACTGAACGATATCCTGATTTGCGCCGCCAATTTGTTCATCTGAAATGCGACATCCTCAGACCAATCTCGCACGAACTTTCACAAAAAAGGAGAGGAACGCAGCATTTGCACAGAATTCAAGACAAGGGATGCAGGTTTCACTTCGAACTCTGGATGCAAACATCTTCATTACATAATTCCATGATTCAGCTAAACATACAGAGGAAATGGGGAAACAAGGCGGTTTCCATCTGAGATTTCTTGAGCGCAACACTACTAGGAACGGGCGGACTAACACATCGGAATCTGCAGGTGGCGACGAAGACAGACGACCGTCTGGCGGGGGCCAGCGGCCTAGCCGCCGAAGCCGTAGAGGGTGCGGCCCTGGCGCTTGAGCGCGTACACGACGTCCATGGCGGTGACGGTCTTGCGGCGTGCGTGCTCGGTGTAGGTGACGGCGTCGCGGATGACGTTCTCGAGGAAGATCTTGAGCACGCCGCGGGTCTCCTCGTAGATGAGGCCGGAGATGCGCTTCACGCCGCCCCTCCTCGCCAGGCGCCGGATGGCCGGCTTGGTGATGCCCTGGATGTTGTCGCGCAGCACCTTCCTGTGGCGCTTCGCGCCGCCCTTGCCGAGCCCCTTGCCTCCCTTGCCGCGGCCGGACATGGTCGCCGACGATCCTCTTGGAGCTGCTGCGCGAGTGGGATTGGGGGGAGGGGTGGTGATGGGTTGCTGTGATTTGCGAGAAGGGGGGAAGGGGATTTTAAAGGAGGCGAGGGGTGGGAGGAGGCATGTGCCTGCCGTTCGATGCGGATTGATCGGATGGTCAGGACGGCGATCCGAGGGAGAGTTGCCGCGGATCGATGACCTGGCGGGCGGTGCCGATCGGTGAGTGGCGTGGTGGGTCGCAAATTTCGTCAGGTCAGGCGCGAGCTCCAAATATTTGGGCTGTTGGGCGGCAGCTCGTGGGGGTTACGCGTTTTCTCCTTTTTTTCGAATTCAAACACTGTTGTGATTTTTTCAAAAAAACAATTGTCGTGATTGTGAACTTTTTAAAAATGTTTTTGTGACACCAAGCGTGAGCGTGCGTACAATATAAGTACACGTACAATATCAACACCCAAACTTAAGCTCTCAGGAATGAAACTGTGTTGATCATCTTTTCTTTTTACTTGTTCGGTAGCTTGTATGATGTGGAATGTTTTGAAATGTGCCTTTAATTTGTTAGGCATTCCTGATAGACTAGAACAAGTCATAGTTGGCCAAACGGGCCGGCCCGGCCCATCCTAATCATGTCTGGCATGGCCCACCCCGCTAAGGCATGATTATTATACGGGTCGTGTCGTGCCGGCTCGCATGCTGCAGCCTGTAGCCCAGGCACGGCCAAGCTGCTAATCAGGACGGCCCACCGGCAGGCCAGGCCCACTAGTATGCCTGCTATTTGGTGCACTGGGGCGTTTTTTAGCCTATTTTTACCTGTTGGGCCATATAGAGAGTACATAAAAAGTAAAAAATAATAAGATAATCGGGTCGTGCCGTGCCGGCCCGCGTGCTCAGCCTAGCAGCCCAAGCACGGCCTAGGGCATGCCGCATGCCGGGCCCGGCCCGTTTAGCGCGTGCCATGCATGGCCCATGGTGGGCCGTGCCGGGCGTGCTCGCGGACCGGCCTGGTTGGCACGTCCCATTTGGCCAGCTATAGAACAAGTTATGGGCCCTTGCGTTAAAAAATTTAACAAAGATGAGAGAGGTTTGGTGATGGTAGGAATAACTACAATCTGCTTGACTCTATGGAAACTAAGAAATGGTGTGGTATTTGATAATAACAAGGTTGATGATCCTTGTGTACCCGTGAATTTCTTTCTGAAATGTCTTCATGATTGGTTGATTTTGCAGGAAAAAAAACCGAAAGAAAAAATGATGACAGCAGAAGTGAGGCAGGTGGGAAAGGTGGCAGAAGAGGTGTTCTTGGTGGCTCATGGATGGCTCCCCTGTGTGAGGAGGATTGAAGCTGGACAAGTTTGAAGTTCTGCTCTCTGGGCGCGCGGCTGTGAGGCATCTGCTGAGGACGTTTTCTTCTTCTCATGCCATCCTCTCCCTCCTGGTTTTTCGTCTTGTTTGTGCTGCTGTACTTCATGGGGGCTATGATGCGATGTGTTTGAAACTTTGTTTGTGTAGCTATCCACACCTTTATGTTTCCTTCTGGCTATGGGCCTTGCTTTGAGCCTAGTGTGACGCCCGGATAATTAAGCTACAGTGAACCTCTGCTCATGATGCCACGTCACCTCAATTACTATTGCTAGTCTCGCATTAGTTCGAAACTGATTCAAAATCAAGTTAAACGGTAAAAGTTTTCAAACATTGAAACTAAAATGTTCGGTTTGTGGCATATAATCCATACTAAATGTTGGTGGAGAAACCCCACTTTTATAAAAGTGTTTAAAACTCTAAAATGAACAAAACAGTAACAAAACCAATTATTTAAAAGCTTTTAAAATAATAAACAAGTACAAACTATTTTTATTTTAGGTGCCAAGTTAATTGTGGTGGTGGCATATTTGTTAATACTAATTTAGGTGCAACTAAGGTATTTTATAAAACTAAGTATTTAAAATATAAAATTAAAAACAGAAGAGTAATAAAAGAAAAGACGAAACAAATAAAGATGAGACAAAGACTCCCCTCTCCCTCCAATGGATCCCCTTGGCCCAACTGGGCCATGGACCAGCCAGGCCGGCCCACACCTTTGGCCTACATAGGCCTCCCCCACTTCCCAGAAACCCTAACCACCCCACTCTTCCTCGATTCTCCCTACTCCCTCTCGCGCCGCCGCACACCGAGACCAGAGGCGAGGCGCCTGAAGCCCGAGCCCGAGCACTGACCCCCCCTCGCAGCCTCTCCTCCCTTCGTTCGCTCCTGCTCCACCTCGTCGCCCCTGGACCTCCACCGAGCAGCAAGCAGGAGTCGCCGTCCTCGCCGTATTGGACCTCTCCTGCACCATGACTGCCGCGCCTCCGACCAGCCTCACGCCGGCGCCCCGCCGCTACATCAACGCCGACTTCGACGCCCCGACGCCGCTGAACCTCGCCGTCGCCCAAAGCCGCCTCGCCGGACCGCTTCCTCACCGGATATCCTCCCCACCGTCGCTCGTCCCCATCCTCCTCCTCGCTGGACGCCATCGAGCCACGCCGCCCCCTTCCCTGCATCGAACGTGAGCACCGCCCCGTGCTCCCTCTCTCCCCTTGTGCTGAACGCGTCGCGCTCGCCGTGGCCCTTCTCGGCGTCTTTGCCTCCACCACACGCTGCTACCTCTTGAGCACTGCGTTGGTTTTCCCTTGAAGAGGAAAGGGTGATGCAGTAAAGCAGCGTAAGTATTTCCCTCAATTTTTGAGAACCAAGGTATCAATCCAGTAGGAGACCACGCACGAGTCCCTCGCACCTACACAAACAAATAAAATCCTCGCAACCAACACAATAAAGGGGTTGTCAATCCCTTCACGGTCACTTACGAAAGTGAGATCTGATAGATATGATAAGATAATATTTTTGGTATTTTTATGATAAAGATGCAAAGTAAAATAAAGCAAAATAAACGGTAATGAAAATAGCTAACTGTTGGAAGATTAGTATGATGGAAAATAGACCCGGGGGCCATAGGTTTCACTAGTGGCTTCTCTCATGAGCATAAGTATTACGGTCGGTGAACAAATTACTGTTGAGCAATTGACAGAATTGAGCATATTTATGAGAATATCCAGGTATGATCATGTATATAGGCATCACGTCCGAGACAAGTAGACCGACTCCTGCCTGCATCTACTACTATTACTCCACACATCGACCGCTATCCAACATGCATCTAGAGTATTAAGTTCAAAAGAACAGAGTAACGCTTTAAGTAAGATGACATGATGTAGAGGGATAAACTCATGCAATATGATATAAACCCCATCTTGTTATCCTCGATGGCAACAATACAATACGTACCTTGCTACCCCTACTGTCACTGGGAAAGGACACCACAAGATTGAACCCAAAGCTAAGCACTTCTCCCATTGCAAGAAATATCAATCTAGTAGGCCAAACCAAACTGATAATTCGAAGAGACTTGCAAAGATAACCAATCATACATAAAAGAATTCAGAGAAGATTCAAATATTGTTCATAGATAAACTTGATCATAAACCCACAATTCATCGGTCTCAACAAACACACTACAAAAGAAGATTACATCGAATAGATCTCCACGAGAGAGGGGGAGAACATTGTATTGAGATACAAAAAGAGAGAAGAAGCCATCTAGCTAATAACTATGGACCCGAAGGTCTGAGGTAAACTACTCACACATCATCGGAGAGGCTATGGCGTTGATGTAGAAGCCCTCCGTGATCAATGCCCCCTCCGGCAGGACGCCGGAAAAGGCCCCAAGATGGGATCTCACGGGTACAGAAGGTTGCGGCGGTGGAATTAGGTTTTCGTGGATGCTTCTGTTGGTTTGGGGGTACGTAGGTATATATAGGAGGAAGAAGTACGTCGGTGGAGCAACGTGGGCCCCACGAGGGTGGAGGGCGCGCCCCCCTACCTCGTGCCTTCCTGGTTGATGTCTTGACGTAGGGTCCAAGTCCTCTGGATCACGTTCGTTCCGAAAATCACATTCCCGAAGGTTTCATTCCGTTTGGACTCCGTTTGATATTCTTTTTCTGCGAAACTCTGAAATAGGCAAAAACAGCAATTCTGGGCTGGGCCTCCGGTTAATAGGTTAGTCCCAAAAATAATATAAAAGTGTATAACAAAGCCCATTAATCATCCAAAACAGAATATAATATAGCATGAAGCAATCAAAAATTATAGATACGTTGGAGACGTATCAAGCATCCCCAAGCTTAATTTCTGCTCGTCCTCGAGTAGGTAAATGATAAAAATAGTATTTTTGATGCGGAATGCTACTTAGTATAATTTTTTAATGTAACCCTCTTAATTGTTGTATGAATATTCAGATCCGAAAGATTCAAGATAAAAGTTTAATATTGACATAAAAGCAATAATACTTCAAGCATACTAACTAAGCAATTATGTCTTCTCAAAATAACATGGCCAAAGAAAGTTCATCCCTACAAAATCATATAGTTTAGTCATGCTCCATTTTCGTCACACAAGAATGCTCTCATCATGCACAACCCCGATGACAAGCCAAGCAATTGTTTCATACTTTAGTAATCTCAAACTTTTTCAACCTTCACGCAATACATGAGCGTGAGCCATGGATATAACACTATGGGTGGAATAGAATATAATGATGGGGGTTATGTGGAGATGACAAAAAAGGAGAAAGTCTCACATCAACGCGCCTAATCAACGGGCTATGGAGATGCCCAACGATTGATGTTAATGCAAGGAGTAGGGATTGCCATGCAACGGATGCACTAAGCTATAAATGCATGAAAGCTCAACAAAAGAAACTAAGTGGGTGTGCATCGAACTTGCTTGCTCACGAAGACCTAGGGCATTTGAGGAAGCCCATTGTCGGAATATACAAGCCAAGTTCTAAAATGAAAAATTCCCACTAGTATATGAAAGTGACAAAACAAGAGACTCTCTATCATGAAAATCATGGTGCTACTTTGAAGCACAAATGTGGAAAAAAGGATAGTAGCATTGTCCCTTTTTATTTTCTTTTTTTGGCCTTTCTCTTTTTTTGGGACAATACTCTATGAATGATGATCATCACACTTCTATTTATTTACAACTCAATGATTACAACTCGATACTAGAACAAGGTATGACTCTATATGAATGCCTCTGGCGGTATACCGGGATAGCAATGAATCAAGAGTGACATGTATGAAAAATTATGAACGATGGCTTTGCCACAAATACGATGTCAACTACATGATTATGCAAAGCAATATGACAATGATGAACGTGTCATAATAAACGGAACGGTGGAAAGTTGCATGGCAATATATCTCAGAATGGCTATGGAAATGCCATAATAGGTAGATATGGTGGCTGTTTTGAGGAAGATATAAGGAGGTTTATGTGTGAAAGAGCGTATCATATCACGGGGTTTGGATGCACTGGCGAAGTTTGCACCAACTCTCAATGTGAGAAAGGGCAATGCACGGTACCGAAGAGGCTAGCAATGATGGAAGGGTAAGAGTGCGTATAATCCATGGACTCAACATTAGTCATAAAGAACTCATATACTTATTGCAAAAATCTACAAGTCATAAAAAACCAAGCATTACGCGCATGCTCCTAGGGGGATAGATTGGTAGGAAAAGACCATCGCTCGTCCCCGACCGCCACTCATAAGGAAGACAATCAAAGAACACCTCATGTTTCAAATTTGTTACATAACATTTACCATACGTGCATGTTAGGGACTTGCAAACTTCAACACAAGTATTTCTCAATTTCACAATTACTCAACTAGCACAACTTTAATATCACTACCTCCATATCTCAAAACAATCATCAATCATCAAACTTCTCTTAGTGTTCAGCACACTCATAAGAAAGTTTTTCTTTTACTAGTCTCGAATACTTAGCATATTAGGATAAATTTTCCTTTTTAAGCAAATTACCATGTTGTTTAAGACTCTCAAAATAATATAAGTGAAACACAAGAGAATAATAGTTTCTATAAAACAAAACCACCGCCGTGCTCTAAAAGAAATAAGTGAAGCACTAGAGCAAAAACTATATAGCTCAAAAGATATAAGCGAAGCGCATAGAGTATTCTAATAAATTCCGAATCATGTGTGTCTCTCTCAAAAGGTGTGTTCAGCAAAGATGATTGTGGTAAACTAAAAAGCAAAGACTTAAATCATACAAGACGCTCCAAGCAAAACACATATCATGTGGTGAATAAAAATATAGCTCCAAGTAAAGTTACCGATGGAAGTAGACGAAAGAGGGGATGCCTTCCGGGGCATCCCCAAGCTTTGGCTTTTAGGTGTCCTTAGATTATCTTGGGGTGACATGGGAATCCCCAAGCTTAGGCTCTTGCCACTCCTTGTTCCATAATCCATCAAATCTTTTACCCAAAACTTGAAAACTTCACAACACAAAACTTAACAGAAAATCTCGTGCGCTCCGTTAGAGAAAGAAAACAAAAGACCACTTCAAGGTACTGTAATGAACTCATTCTTTATTTATATATGGTGTTAAACCTACTGTATTACAACTTCTCTATGGTTTATAAACTATTTTACTAGCCATAGATTCAGCAAAATAAGCAAACAACACACGAAAAACAGAATCTGTCAAAAACAGAATAGTCTGTAGTAATCTGTAACTAACGCAAACTTCTGGAACCCAAACAAATTCAGCCAAAATAGGACGACCTAGAAAATTTGTTTATTGATCAGCATCAATTGGAATCAATATTTTATCACGTTCTGGTGATTTTTAACAATTGTTTTCGTGAACAGAAAGTTTCTGGAATTTTCAGCAAGATCAAATAACTATCATCCAAGAAGATCCTATAGGTTTAACTTGGCACAAACACTAATTAAAACATAAAAACACATCTAACCAGAGGCTAGATCAAAGATTTATTCCTAAACAGAAGCAAAAAGCAAAAAAAACTAAAAATAAAATTGGGTTGCCTCCCAACAAGTGCTTTTCTTTAAAGCCTTTTTAGCTAGGAACTGAGATTTCAATGATGCTCACAAGAAAGACAAGAATTGAGGCACAAAGAGAGCATCATAAAACACGTGACAAACACATCTAAGTCTAACATACTTCCTATGCATAGGCATCTTATAGGCAAACAAATTATCAAGGCAAGCAAAAACTAGCATATGCAAGGAAGCGGAAAGAAACAATAGCAATCTCAACATAACGAGAGGTAATTTAGTAACATGAAAATTTCTATAACCATATTTTCCTCTCTCATAATAATTATATGTAGGATCATAAGCAAATTCAAAAATATAGCTATCACAAAACATATTCTTAACATGATCCACATGTATGCAAAGTTGACACTCTTCCAAAATAGTGGGATTATCATTAACTAAAGTCATGACCTCTCCAAACCCACTTTTATCAAAAACTTCATAAGATTGAAAATTCTCCAAATATGTGGGATATAAAGTTGACACTCTTCCAAAACCACGTTTATTATCAATCTCATATTTATCATGGGGCTTAAATAAATTTTCAAGATCATAAGAAGAATCACCCCAATCATGATCATTGCAACAAGTAGTAGACATAGCAAAACTAGCATCCCTGTAACATCCCAAATTTTCAATTTGGTATGTTATACATAGATCATCATTGCATATCATGTTTTATTGCATTTTGACAAATCCTCGATAAATCCTAAGCAACTCAAGGACCCTCGGAGAGAGTTGGGGATTTTCTCGAATTTTCATATTTGATTTCCATCAAATAATAAGACGAGGATTTTGGTTTTAATTATTTTTCTCTCCGGAAAAATATTTCATTTTAAAATAACGAGAGGAGAAAATATGACTTCTCCAAAACAATTGAAATACTGGAGGAAAAATGTTAAAATCATTATTTGGAATTTATTTGGATTTTATATGCAATTTTTATTGCATTAAAAATATTGCATGTTTTCAAAATATTTATTTTGTGTTAAAAAAAATGGTCACACTATTCTAGATTTTCTAACTAGACGGGGAAAATTTATTTCATATTTTTCTGATTTTTATTTATTTTTCTACGATTTATTTTCCGCGGAACTTATTTTAAAAAAAAATTGCGCGACGCCCGCTAGGCCGAAGCCCAGCCGAGCGCCGGCCCGCCCGCGCCTCTCTCCTCCTCCCGCACGGCGCCCGCCGCCGGAGTCCGCCATGGCCACGGAGCTCGCCTCCCGCTCGGCCACCCCCTCCCCCAAGCCACCCCGGACCCCCCCTCCTTAAATACCCCCCCTCTCTTTTTCCTCTCAAGCCGCCGCCGCCGCCCTCATCTCGCCGAGCGCCGCCGCCCGCACTTGCCCGCCGCCGCGTTCGCCGCCGGAGCCGCCCCCCCCCCCCCGAGCCCCGCACCCGCCGCCAAGCCCCGCGCCCGCCGGAAGCCCTCGCCGGAGCCGCCCGACGAGGTACTGCCGTCGCCCGTTCGTCGTTGCCGGTTTTCGTTTTAAAAAAAACCCTTCGTTTAAAAAAAAACCTAGATCGGTTTTTTTCGGTTTTATTATTTTGCGAGCGTTCACCGAACCGTTCGTTTTAACGAACGCGTTCGTCGGTTTTTCTCTGTTAACGAACGTCCGTTATTTAACCGTTCGTCCGTTTTTTCTTTTTCGTTGGATTTTCTCATTATTTTCTCAGATTCGATTTCTGATCGAATGTTCGATTCTGTTTAACTTCTCGCTCGTTTATCGAAATCAGGCGATTCAAGCGCCTAGAGTTTCGTCTCGAAATTCTCTTTCCGTTTAACCTACTCAAACAAGTTTTTGCTACAGTAAAATTTGACCTAGATCCAGATTAGTAAACGAAGTTTCTTTCTTTCGCCGTTTGACTTTCGTTGCTTCTTTCGAGTTGATTCTTTTTGCAAACCGGAGTTCTTAAGTTGAACTTTCTGGTTGGATCTTTCATTCGAGTTTTACCTGTGCATTAGATGAGTACTGATTGTATGCTTGTTTGTTTGCGTTAGAGTACCCGGAGTGTGCCGCTTGTTACTTCGAATCGCTAGGTTTTGCGGATCATCAGCAAGGCAAGTAACACTTTGATCATATACCTTCCATACCCAGTTTTTATTGCATTAGATCTGTTTTCCTCAAACACTTGCATGATTAGGATCTATTAAATTGTGGGTATTGGGAAGTAGTTGAGGTAGTACCTATTACCTGTTTTATTATCAAACCCTTGGGAGTTACTTCTACGTTGCTATTATTATTGCCATGCTATGCTCGTAGACGTGGATTGGGTTTGAGTGAAATTCATGACAGATGTGAGATTGTTAATTAATAGTTTACTTAAGGTGGCAACTTAAACTCACATCTGGGTGGATTGAGGTACCTGGGTATTCCAGGATTGCCTGTTTTCTTTTGGACCGCCACCCAGGTTCAAAGGGATCATAAGATTATTCATGCTAGAAACTTCCGTGTGCAGCCACAAGCTATTATGGGCTCTAGCATAGTTGATTAAGTCGTGTGAACTCTTACAGTGGTAGACTAGCAGATGTAGGGGAAAGTAGGTGTAACTGTCTACCCATACGTAAGGTGCAAACACTTCTGAAAGACTGTGTCTTGGTCATCCGTTACTCAAACACCATGTAGTGCGAGTAATCCAACGGAGGAGATCAAGTCTTGTGGGGAAAAGTGCACAAACCTCTGCAGAGTGTACAAACTAATCATGGTTAGCCGTGTCCCCGGTTATGGACAACTTGAGTATCTAGTACTTGGATTATCATGTGAATCTCAACACTATGTTACTACTAATTAATTTGTTGGGTTTTGATGACTTTTAAGTGGGATTAAGATGCTGTCAACCATCTCAATGTTTCACAACCACCATGATAGTTAAATAAAATTTATTCCTTTGAAGTAGGATAAAATTGGCTTTTCGCAAAACTGTAACCATAGAGCTTTCCACCAGCCAAATATGCATGTAGTATAGCATTACCATTGTTCATTATTCTGTATGTGTTACATTGCCAGCATATTCTATGTGCTGACCCGTTTTCGGGCTGCAACGTTTCATGTTGCAGACTTTTCAGACGACGAGTAAGGTGCCTTAGGTCGTGGTCTTATACTCAGTGATGCCGCTGGAGTTGATGGACTCACTTATCTTCCAAGTCTTCCGCTGTTATCGTTATTAGATGGCCTTAAGCCATGGTTATCATACTTAATCTCTTTGGAGATATCGATGTAATAAGTGTGTGATTGCTACTCTGTTATAAATCCTCCATTTGTACTATGCGTGTCAGCATTACTGATCCAGGGATGACACTGGTGCACAGCAGCACAGACCATTTGAGGTCTGGTCGCTACAATCCCCAAGCTTAGGGTTTTGCATATAATTAGCACAATTGACATCAAGAGAATTTATAGTAAAATAATTGCAATCATGCTTTTTATCGAAAGAACTACCAAGTATGGGTGCAATAGCAACTATCTCATGTTTAACGTAAGGAACTATAGCAAATTCATCTTCATAAATATTGGCATCATGGCCACAAGGATAGCAAGCATCATGTTCATCAAGGGATATTTCAATCAAATCATCGGAATCATCATTATCTATAGATTCATGCATATCATTATTTTCTTCCAAAGCAACAGTCATTCTCTCAATAAATTCTTTGACATAGACATTATGAGCATAGTTTTCATAGCAATATTTAAGTATGTCAAAATTTTCAGATTCGTAGAGAGTAATATCATACTTTTCAATCAAAGAAGCAACTTCATAAGCACACTTAAAAGCAACAAATTCTTCAATTTGCTCGATATCATAGTAACTATAAACACCCTTTGCATAAGAAGATAAGATTTCATTATCATTAAACTCACATAGGTAGGGAAGGTGTTTTTTAGAGTTCTTAGAGCAACAAGTAAAATCACAAATTTCACAAAGATTCCAAGCATAACATAGCAATCTGTTTATTTGATTCCATAAGAGTCTCCCTTTTTCAGACAAACGGTGATGCACAAAATGAGCATGCTCATCTAAAGATTTCCCATCAACTAGGCTAGTTGGGGTTTCAGCATGAGCGCATAAGGATCAAAGATGATCCAAGTAGAACACTTTAAGGGGATCCATATCAATAGATTTTTAGCAAGCAAAGATGCAAGCAAATAGAAGGCACGTGGAAACACAAACAGAAAGGCATACGGGAAAAGGCGAATAAAACGGCAAGGGTGAAGTGGGGGAGAGGAAAACGAGAGGCAAATGGCAAATAATGTAATGCGGGAGATAAGGGTTTGTGATGGGTACTTGGTATGTTGACTTTTGCGTAGACTCCCCGGCAACGGCGCCAGAAATCCTTCTTGCTACCTCTTGAGCACTGCGTTGGTTTTCCCTTGAAGAGGAAAGGGTGATGCAGTAAAGCAGCGTAAGTATTTCCCTCAGTTTTTCAGAACCAAGGTATCAATCCAGTAGGAGACCACGCACGAGTCCCTCGCACCTACACAAACAAATAAAATCCTCGCAACCAACGCAATAAAGGGGTTGTCAATCCCTTCACGGTCACTTACGAAAGTGAGATCTGATAGATATGATAAGATAATATTTTTGGTATTTTTATGATAAAGATGCAAAGTAAAATAAAGAAAAATAAACGGTAATGAAAATAGCTAAGTGTTGGAAGATTAATATGATGGAAAATAGACCCGGGGGCCATGGGTTTCACTAGTGGCTTCTCTCATGAGCATAAGTATTACGGTGGGTGAACAAATTACTGTTGAGCAATTGACAGAATTGAGCATAGTTATGAGAATATCTAGGTATGATCATGTATATAGGCATCACGTCCGAGACAAGTAGACCGACTCCTGCCTGCATCTGCCACTATTACTCCACACATCGATCGCTATCCAGCATGCATCTAGAGTATTAAGTTCAAAAGAACAGAGTAACGCTTTAAGTAAAATGACATGATGTAGAGGGATAAACTCATGCAATATGATATAAACCCCATGTTGTTATCCTCGATGGCAACAATACAATACGTGCCTTGCTGCCCCTACTTTCACTAGGAAAGGACAGCGCAAGATTGAACCCAAAGCTAAGCACTACTCCCATTGCAAGAAAGATCAATCTAGTAGGCCAAACCAAACTGATAATTCGAAGAGACTTGCAAAGATAACCAATCATACATAAAAGAATTCAGAGAAGATTCAAATATTGTTCATAGGTAAACTTGATCATAAACCCACAATTCATCGGTCTCAACAAACACACCGCAAAAGAAGATTACATCGAATAGATCTCCACGAGAGAGGGGGAGAACATTGTATTGAGATCCAAAAAGAGAGAAGAAGCCATCTAGCTAATAACTATGGACCCGAAGGTCTAAGGTAAACTACTCACACATCATCGGAGAGGCTATGGTGTTGATGTAGAAGCCCTCCGTGATCAATGCCACCTCCGGCAGGACGCCTGAAAAGGCCCCAAGATGGGATCTCACGGGTACAGAAGGTTGCGGCGGTGGAATTAGGTTTTCGTGGATGCTTCTGTTGGTTTGGGGGTACGCAGGTATATATAGGAGGAAGAAGTACGTCAGTGGAGCAACGTGGGCCCCACGAGGGTGGAGGGCGCGCCCAGGGGGGTAGGCGCGCCCCCCTACCTCGTGCCTTCCTCGTTGATGTCTTGACGCAGGGTCCAAGTCCTCTGGATCACGTTCGTTCCGAAAATCACGTTCCCGAAGGTTTCATTCCGTTTGGACTCCGTTTGAATTTTTTTTCTGCGAAACTCTGAAATAGGCAAAAAACAGCAATTCTGGGCTGGGCCTCCGGTTAATAGGTTAGTCCCAAAAATAATATAAAGTGTATAACAAAGCCCATTAATCATCCAAAACAGAATATAATATAGCATGAAGCAATCAAAAATTATAGATACGTTGGAGACGTATCACACGCTCGTGAGCTCGCTCGCGCTCGTCGCGCTCACCGTGGCCCTGTCCCGCCCGCGCCCGTACACGGCGCCTGCACGCGCTGCGCCCGCGGCCGCCGTACTGCTCCTCCTCCGCCGCGCCCAGCGCTCCGTACCTGCCGCTGCAGCGCCCGCCTCCATCCGCCGCCGCTGGCCCGCACGCGCTGCCCGTCCCTGAACCCCGACCGGCGCCCCGCCCCGCAAGCGCTGCTGCAGCCTGTCGCTGCCTATGCCCCGCCTTCGCCTGACCTGCGCGCCCGCTCCGCCCGGCTCGCGCCGCTGCTCGCGTGCTGCTGCTTCGCGCTGCGGCCGTCGCTTGCCGCGCCGCCCCCTCTGCTCGCCACTGCCGGGGCAGCTCCGGCTGGCCCGCACGCCCGCTGGTGGCTCCTTGTCAGCGTCGTCCCGCACCCAGGTGGGTTCGGCCTCCGCCCGGGGCAACGCCCGTAACCGCCCGCATCTCTTACGCCCGCTCCAGTGGCCTTCTGTGCCACTGGCAGCTGGGACCCCTCCTCTTAAAAAAGAGAGAAAAGTTTTGGAAATAAAATAAAGAATAAAAATATATTTAATTAATTAGTAAGTTAATTAATTAACTTAATCAACTTAGTTAACTACCCTAATCAATTGTTAATTACTCCCTCCGTTCCTAAATATAAGTCTTTTTAGACATTTCAAATGGAATACAACATACAGATGTATGTAGACATATTTTAGAGTGTAGATTCATTCATTTTGCTCCGTATGTAGTCACTTGTTGGAATCTCTAGAAAGACTTATATTTGGGAACGGAGGGAGTAGCTAACGAGACTATGACAGAGGGCCCCACCCCCTGTTGACCAGCCAAATGTTGACTGGTCAACTGGGACCACCTGGCCCACTTGTCATCCTTTGTGTACACAGAGCTGGGTACCCATAGCATTTAATCTTTATTTACGAATTAATAATAATTTTAGAAAATGGTTAAAACTTTGATAAATAATAGAAAATAAACCGTGACTCGGATGAAAAAGTGTTATACATGAAAGTTGCTCAGAACGACGAGACGAATCCGAATACGCAGCCCGTTCGTCCACCACACATCCCTAGCATAGCGAACACGCAACTTTCTCCCTCCGGTTCATCTGTCTGAAAACGCAAAACACCGGGGATAATATCCCGGATGTTTCCCCCTTCACCGGTATCACCTGTCCTACGTTAGGTCACCCCTAGCACAACGTATTGTCGCATCTTGCTTTGTGATACATTTGATTGCTCTGTTATTTATTGTGTTCCCCTTCCGTTACTTATTTCCGGTAGACTCCGAGACCGCTGCCGATGTCCGTATGTTCGACTACATCGAAGACGACCCCTCCTTCTTGCTAGAGCAACCAGGCAAGCCCCCCCTTGATCACCAGATATCGCCTATTCCTTCTCTCTATTGCTTGCATTAGAGTAGTGTAGCATGTTACTGCTTTCGGTTAATCCTATTCTGCTGCATAGCCTGTCATTGTTGCTACGGTTGTTACCTTTACCTTCTATCCTAATTCTTAGTATAGGATGCTAGTGTTCCACCAGTGGCCCTACACTCTTGTCCGTCTGCCATGCTATACTACTGGGTCGTGATCACTTCGGGAGGTGATCACGGGCATATGCTATATACTTTATACTGTTACATTACTTATGATACTGTTTAGAGATGGGGGCTGAAGGGGCAGGTGGCTCCATCCTGGTAGAGGTGGGCCTGGGTTCCCGACGGCCCCGACTGTTACTTTGTGGCGGAGCGACAGGGCAGGTTGAGACCACCTAGGAGATAGGTGGGCCTGGCCCTGGTCGGCGTCCGCGGATACTTCAATTAACACACTTAACGAGATCTTGGTATTTGATCTGAGTCTGGCCACTGGCCTATACGCACTAACCAACTACGCGGGAACAGTTATGGGCACTCGACGTCGTGGTATCAACCAAAGCCTTCTTGACGTCAGCGACTGAGCGGCGCGCGCCAGATTGGACCGTAAGCCTGCGCTTGTATTAAGGGGGCTAGGTCTGCTTTCGGCCGCGTTCGCAACATGCAAGTGTGCAAAGGGAGATGGGCCGAGACCCCTGCGCCATAGGATTTAGACCGGCGTGCTGACCTCTCTGTTGTGCCTAGGTGGGGCTGCGACGTGTTGATCTTCCGAGGCCGGGCATGACCCAGGAAAGTGTGTCCGGCCAAATGGGATCGAGTGTGTTGGGTAATGTGGTGCACCCCTGCAGGGAAGTTGATCTATTCGAATAGCCGTGTCCACGGTAATAGGCGGCCCGGAGTTGTACCTTGACCTTATGACAACTAGAACCGGATACTTAATAAAACACACCCTTTCAAGTGCCAGATACAACCCGGTGATCACTCTCTCACAGGGCGACGAGGAGGAGATCGCCGGGTAGGATTTATGCTATGCGATGATACTTGGTGAACTTACCATCTACTCTCTTCTACATGCTGCAAGATGGAGGCTGCTAGAAGCGTAGTCTTCGACAGGACTAGCTATCCCCCTCTTATTCTGGCATTCTGTAGTTTAGTCCACTGATATTGCCTCTTTACACATAGACCCATGCATATGTAGTGTAGATCCTTGCTTGCGAGTACTTTGGATGAGTACTCACGATTGCTTTTCTCCCTCTTTTCCCCCTTTCCATTCTACCTGGTTGTCGCAACCAGATGTTGGAGCCCAGGAGCCAGACGCCACCGTCGACGACGACTCCTACTACATCGGAGGTGCCTACTACTACGTGCAGGCCGCTGACGACGACCACGAGTAGTTTAGGAGGATCCTAGGCAGGAGGACTGCGCCTCTTTCGATCTGTATCCTAGTTTGTGCTAGCCATCTTATAACAACTTGTTTAACTTATGTCTGTACTCAGATATTGTTGCTTCCGCTGACTCGTCTATGATCGAGCACCTGTATTCGAGCCCTCGAGGCCCCTGGCTTGTATTATGATGCTTGTATGACTTATTTTATTTTTAGAGTTGTGTTGTGATATCTTCCCGTGAGTCCCTGATCTTGATCGTACACGTTTGTGTGTATGATTAGTGTACGATTGAATCGGGGGCGTCACACCTAGGCTTTAGATCTTTGCTGTTAGAAGGTAGATGTTTGGGCAGGAGGGATGGCTCCTGGTTATACTCTACCTCTAGTTACTTAGATGCTTAGTTGAATGTTGGCTACTATTGTAAGAACATTTTGATTTCTGGTAAATGGAAATCGGAGAGTTGAGCTCTCTTTTATAAAAAAACTTAAGCCCTCAAGTTCTAGTTCGCGTGTAGTTTAGCCAACTGGATATCTCTACTGCAACTTTGTTTCCTTTCAGATTCAAATGGGTTTGATGTACTAAAAAATGCTACACATTTTCGCAAAAAGAGCAGAAGAAATAAAGCACATTTAGAAGAAGACATAAAAAAGACCCACTTAAGGAGAAACCCCATAAAACTAAGGGCATGCTCGGATGTCTTCCAGCTCCACTAACCACGAGCAGGTAGCCGGGATGAACGCAGTGCTCCGAGGAGCCAGCTTTGAAAAACTGTGTTGGATCGTTATTTGAAAGAGTTACAAAAGCTAGGAAATTGCAGCTTCACATGATTCTTTAAAACATGAAGTTTGCGCAATTTAGAAGTTAATGACTAGTAAGCAACCTAATCATGATGACGATTGATCTTTATACTTGATTTTGTTATTTTTCCACTATCTCCATTGGTGCTCCCGCATCCTGAGGAGTCCTCAAGCATGTGTGTGTTGGGGAACGCAGTAATTTCAAAATTTTCCCACGAACAGGCAAGATCTATCTAGGTGATGCATAGCAACGAGCGAGGAGAGAGTGTCCACGTACCCTCGTAGACCGAAAGCGGAAGTGTTAAGTAATGCTGTTGATGTAGTCGAACGTCTTCGTGATCCAACCGATCAAGTACCGAATGCATGGCACCTCCGCGATCTACACACGTTCAGCTCGGTGACGTCCCTCGAACTCTAGATCCAGCTAAGGCCGAGGGAGAGTTCCGTCAGCACGACGGCGTGGTGACGGTGATGATGAAGTTATCGGCGCAGGGCTTCGCCTAAGCACTACGACGATATGACTGAGGTGTAAAACTGTGGAGGGGGCACCACACACGGCTAAAGATCAACTTGTGTATATGGGGTGCCCCCTCCCCCGTATCTAAAGGAGGGGAGGAGGAGGCCGGCCGGCCACAAGGGTCGTGCCAAAGGGGGAGGAATCCTACTCCTAGTAGGAGTAGGTTTCCCCCTTTCCTAGTCCAACTAGGAGGAGAAGGAAGGAGAGGGAGAGGGAGAGGGAAAGAGGGGCCGCGCCCCCTTCCCCTAGTCCTATTCGGACTCCCCTAGGGGAGGGGGCGCCACCTCTTGGCTGCGGCCCTCTCTCTCCCCTAAGGCCCACTAAGGCCCATAACTTCCCGGGGGGGGGGGGGGGGTGTTCCGGTAACCCTCCGGCACTCCGGTTTTATCTGAAACTCTCCGGAACACTTCCGGTGTCCGAACAACATGGTCCAATATATCAATCTTTATGTCTCGACCATTTCGAGACTCCTCGTCATGTCCGTTATCACATATGGGACTCCGAACAACCTTTGGTACATCAAATCACATAAACTCATAATACCAATCGTCATCGAACGTTAAGCGTGCGGACCCTACGGGTTTGAGAACTATGTAGACATGACCGAGACACCTCTCCGGTCAATAACCAATAGCGGAACCTGGATGCTCATATTGGTTCCTACATATTCTACGAAGATCTTTATCGGTCAAACCGCATAACAACATATGTTGTTCCCTTTGTCATCGGTATGTTACTTGCCTGAGATTCCATCGTCGGTATCACCATACCTTGTTCAATCTCGTTACCGACAAGCCTCTTTACTCGTTCCGTAATGCATCATCCCGCAACTAACTCATTAGTCACATTGCTTGCAAGGCTTATAGTGATGTGCATTACCGAGAGGGCCCAGAGATACCTCTCTGACAATCGGAGTGACGAATCCTAATCTCGATCTATGCCAACTCAACAAACACCATCGGAGACACCTGTAGAGCATCTTTATAATCACCCAGTTACGTTGTGACGTTTGATAGCACACTAAGTGTTCCTCCGGTATTCGGGAGTTGCATAATCTCATAGTCAGAGGAACATGTATAAGTCATGATGAAAGCAATAGCAATAAACTAAACGATCATAGTGCTAAGCTAACGGATGGGTCTTGTCCATCACATAATTCTCCTAATGATGTGATGCCGTTCATCAAATGACAACACATGTTTATGGTTAGGAAACATAACCATCTTTGACAAACGAGCTAGTCAAGTAGAGGCATACTAGGGACACTTATGTTTTGTCTATGTATTCACACATGTACTAAGTTTCCGATTAATACAATTCTAGCATGAATAATAAACATTTATCATGAAATAAGGAAATAAATAATTTTCCTTCAGTATCCCGCTTGCACTAGAGTCAATAATCTAGTTCACATCACCATGTGATTTAACACCAATAGTTCACATCACCATGTGATTAACACCCATAGTTAACATCGCCATGTGACCAAACACTCAAAGGGTTTACTAGAGTCAATAATCTAGTTCACATTGCTATGTGATTAACACCCAAAGAGTACTAAGGTGTGATCATATTTTGCTTGTGAGAGAAGTTTAGTCAACGGATCTGCCACATTCAGAGCTGTATGTATTTTGCAAATTTCTATGTTTACAATGCTCTGCACGGAGCTACTCTAGCCAATTGCTCCCACTTTCAATATGTATCTAGATCGAGACTCGGAGTCATCCAGATCAGTGTCAAAGCTTTCATCGACGTAGCTATTTACGATGAACTCTTTATTACCTCCATAACCGAGAAATATTTCCTTAGTCCTCTAAGGATAATTTTGACCGCTGTCCAGCGATCAACTCCTGGATCACTATTGTACCCTCTTGCCAAACTTATGGTGAGGTACACGATAGGTCTGGTACACAGCATAGCATACTTTATAGAACCTATGACTGAGGCATAGGGAATGACTTTCATTCTCTTTCTATTTTCTGCCGTGGTCGGGTTTTGAGTCTTACTCAACTTCACGCCTTGCAACACATGCAAGAACTCCTTTGACTGTTCCATTTTGAACTACTTCAAAATCTTGTCAAGGTATGTATTCATTGAAAAATCTTATCAAGCGTCTTAATCTATCTCTACAGATCTTGATGCTCAATATGTAAGCAGCTTCACCGAGGTCTTTGTTTGAAAAACTCCTTTCAAACACTCCTTTATGCTTTCCAGAAAATTCTACATCATTTCCGACCAACAATATGTCATTCACATATACTTATCAGAAAGGCTGTAGTGCTCCCACTCACTTTCTTGTAAATACAGGCTTCACCACAAGTCTGTATAAAACCATATGCTTTGATCGCACTATCAAAACGTATATTCCAACTCCGAGAGGCTTGCACCAGTCCATAAATGGATCGCTGGAGCTTGCACACTTTGTTAGCACCTTTAGGATCGACAAAACCTTCTGGTTGCATCATATACAACTCTTCTTTGAGATATCCATTAAGGAATGCAGTTTTTACATCCATTTGCCAAATTTCATAAACTGCGGTAATTGCTAACATGATTCAGACAGACTCTAAGCATCAATACGAGTGAGAAAATCTCATCGTAGTCAACACCTTGAACTTGTCGAAAACCTTTTGCGACAATTCGAGCTTTGTAGATAGTAACACTACTATCAGCGTCCGTCTTCCTCTTGAAGATCCATTTATTCTCAATGGCTCAACGATCATCGGGCAAGTCAATCAAAGTCCATACTTTGCTCTCATACATGGATCCCATCTCAGATTTCATGGCCTCAAACCATTTCACGGAATCTGGGCTCATCATCGCTTCCTCATAGTTCGTAGGTTCGTCATGGTCAAGTAACATGACCTCCAGAACAGGATTGCCGTACCACTCTGGTGCAGAACGTACTCTGGTTGACCTACGAGGTTCGGTAGTAACTTGATCTGAAGTTTCATGATCATCATCATTAGCTTCCTCACTAATTGGTGTAGGCGTCACCGGAACTGATTTTTGTGATGAACTACTTTCCAACTCGAGAGAAGGTACAATTACCTCATCAAGTTCTACTTTCCTCCCACTCACTTCTTTCGAGAGAAACTCCTTCTCTAGAAAGGATCCATTCTAAGCAACGAATATCTTGCTTTCGGATCTGTGATAGAAGGTGTACCCAACAGTCTCCTTTGGGTATCCTATGAAGACGCATTTCTCCGATTTGGGTTTGAGCTTATCAGGTTGAAGCTTTTTCACATAAGCATTGCAGCCCCAAACTTTAAGAAACAACAACTTGGGTTTCTTGCCAAACCACAGTTCATATGGTGTCGTCTCAACGGATTTAGATGGTGCCCTATTTAACGTGAATGCAGCTGTCTCTAATGCATAACCCCAAAATGATAGTGATAAATCGGTAAGAGACATCATAGATCGCACCATATCTAATAAAGTGCGGTTACGACGTTCGGACACACCATTACGCTGTGGTGTTCCGGGTGGCGTGAGTTGCGAAACTATTCCGCATTGTTTCAAATGAAGACCAAACTCGTAACTCAAATATTCACCTCCACGATCAGATCGTAGAAACTTTATTTTCTTGTTATGATGATTTTCCACTTCACTCTGAAATTCTTTGAACTTTTCAAATGTTTCAGACTTATGTTTCATCAAGTAGATATACCCATATCTGCTCAAATCATCTGTGAAGGTCAGAAAATAACGATACCTGCCGCGAGCCTCAACACTCATCGGACCGCATACATCAGTATGTATTATTTCCAACAAGTCTGTTGCTCGCTCCATTGTTCCGGAGAACGGAGTCTTAGTCATCTTGCTCATGAGGCATGGTTCGCAAGCATCAAGTGATTCATAATCAAGTGATTCCAAAAGCCCATTAGCATGGAGTTTCTTCATGCGCTTTACACCAATATGGCCTAAACGGCAGTGCCACAAATATGTTGCACTATCATTATCAACTTTGCATCTTTTGGCATCAATATTATGAATATGTGTATCACTACGATCGAGATTCAATAAACCATTCACCTTGGGTGTATGACCACAGAAGGTTTTATTCATGTAAACAGAATAACAATTATTCTTTGACTTAAATGAATAACCGTATTGCAATAAACATGATCCAATCATATTATGCTCAACGTAAACACCAAATAACATTTATTTTAGGTTCAACACTAATACCGAAGGTAAAGGGAGTGTGCGATGGTGATCTTATCAACCTTGGAATCACTTCCAAGACACATCATCACCTCGCCCTTAACTAGTCTCTGTTTATTTTGCAACTCCCGTTTCGAGTTACTACTCTTAGCAACTGAACCAGTATCAAATACCGAGGGGTTGCTATAAACACTAGTAAAGTACACATCAATAACATGTATATCAAATATACCTTTGTTCACTTTGCCATCCTTCTTATCCGCCAAGTATCTAGGGCAGTTCCACTTCCAGTACCATTTCCTTTGCAGTAGAAGCACTCAGTTTCAGGCTTGGGTCTAGCTTTGGGCTTCTTCATGGGAGTGGCAACTTGCTTGCCATTGTTCTTGAAGTTCCCTTTCTTTCCCTTGCCCTTTTACTTGAAACTAGTGGTCTTGTCAACCATCAACACTTGATGCTTTTCTTGATTTCTACCTTTGCTGATTTCAGCATCACGAAGAGCTCGGGAATCGTTTTTGTCATCCCTTGCATATTATAGTTCCTCTCAAAGTTCCAGTAACTTGGTGACAGTGACTAGAGAACTTTGTCAATCACTATGTTATCTGGAAGATTAACTCCCACTTGATTCAAGCGATTGTAGTACTCAGACATTCTGAGCACATGCTCACTGGTTGAGCTATTCTCCTCCATCTTGTAGGCAAAGTTCTTGTCAGAGGTCTCATACCTCTCGACTCGGGCATGAGTCTGAAATACCAATTTCAGCACTTGGAACATCTCATATGCTCAGTGGCGTTCAAAAACGTTTTTGAAGTCCCGGTTCTAAGCCGTAAAGCATGGTGCACTAAACTATCAAGTAGTCATCATACCGAGCTTTGTCAAACATTCATAACGTCTGCATCTGCTCCTGCAATAGGTCCGTCACCTAGCGGTGCATCATGGACATAATTCTTCTGTGCAACAATGAGGATAATCCTCAGGTCACGGACCTAGTCCGCATCATTGCTACTATCATATTTCAACATAGTTTTTCTCTAGGAACATATCAAAAATAAACGGGGAGCTACATCGTGAGCTATTGATCTACAACATAGTTATGCAAATACTATTAGGTACTAAGTTCATGATAAATTAAAGTTCAATTAATCATATTACTTAAGAACTCCCACTTAGATAGACACCCCTCTAATCATCTAAGTGATCACATGATCCATATCAACTAAACCATGTCCGATCATCACGTGAGATGGAGTAGTTTTCAATGGTGAACATCACCATGTTGATCATATCTACTATATGATTAATGCTCGACCTTTCGGTCTCAGTGTTCCGAGGCCATATCTGCATATGCTAGGCTCGTCAAGTTTAACCTGAGTATTCTGCGTGTGCAAAACTGGCTTGCACCCACTGTATGTGAATGTAGAGCTTATCACACCCGATCATCACGTGGTGTCTCGGCACGACGAACTGTCGCAACAGTGCATACTCAGGGAGAACACTTGTACCTTGAAATTTAGTGAGAGATCATCTTATAATGCTACTGCCGTACTAAGCAAAATAAGATGCATAAAGGATAAACATCACATGCAATCAATATAAGTGATATGATATGGCCATCATCATCTTGTGCCTTTGATCTCCATCTCCAAAGCACCGTCATGATCACCATCGTCATCGGCTTGACACCTTGATCTCCATCGAAGCATCATTGTTGTCTCGCCAACTATTGCTTCTACGACTATCGCTACCGCTTAGTGATAAAGTAATGCAATTACATGGTGATTGCATTTCATACAATAAAGCGACAACCATATGGCTCCTGCCAGTTGCCGATAACTATTACAAAACATGATCATCTCATACAACAATTTATATATCATCACGTCTTGACCATATCACATCACAGCAAGCCCTGCAAAAACAAGTTAGACGTCCTCTACTTTGTTGTTACAAGTTTTACGTGGCTGCTATGGGCTTAGCAAGAACCGTTCTTACCTACGTATCAAAAACCACAACGATTTTTCGTCAAGTGTGCTGTTTTAACCTTCCACAAGGACCGGGCGTTGTCAGACTCGATTCAACTAAAACTGGAGAAACAGACACCCACTAGCCACCTGTGTGCGAAGCACGGCGGTAGAATCAGTCTCATCAACACGGTCATGTAATGTCGGTCTGGGCCGCTTCATCCAACAATACCGCCGAATCAAAGTATGACATGTTGTTAAGCAGTATGACTATTATCGCCCACAACTCTTTGTGTTCTACTCGTGCATATAACATCTACGCATAGACCTGGCTCGGATGCCACTATTGGAGAACACAGTAATTTCAAAATTTTCCTATGAACACGCAAGATCTATCTAGGTGATGCATATCAACGAGCGGGGAGAGAGTGTCCACGTACCCTCGTAGACCGAAAGCAGAAGCGTTAAGTAACGCGGTTGATGTAGTCGAACGTCTTCGCGATCCAACCGATCAAGTACCGAATGCACGACACCTCCGCGATCTGCACACGTTCAGCTCGGTGACGTCCCTCGAACTCTAGATCCAGCTGAGCCCGAGGGAGAGTTCCGTCAGCACGACGGCGTGGTGACGGTGATGATGAAGTTATCGGTGTAGGGCTTCGCCTAAGCACTACGACGATATGGCCGAGGTGTAAAACTGTGGAGGGGGCACCGCACACGGCTAAAGATCAACTTGTGTCTATAGGGTGCCCCCTCCCCCGTATATAAAGGAGGGGAGGAGGAGGCCGGCCGGCCACAAGGGGTGCGCCAAGGGGGGAGGAATCCTACTCCTAGTAGGAGTAGGTTTCCCCCCTTCCTAGTCCAACTAGGAGGAGAAGGAAGGAGAGGGAGAGGGAGAGGGAGAGGGAAAGAGGGGCCGCGCCCCCTTCCCCTAGTCCTATTCAGACTCCCCTAGGGGGGCACCACCTCTTGGCTGCGGCCCTCTCTCTCCCCTAAGGCCCACTAAGGCCCATAACTTCCCAGGGGGGGGGGGGTCCGGTAACCCTCCGGCACTCCGGTTTTATCCGAAACTCTCTTGAACACTTCCGATGTCTGAACAACATGGTCCAATATATCAATCTTTATGTCTTGACCATTTAGAGGCTCCTCGCCATGTCCGTGATCACATCCAGGACTCCGAACAACCTTCGGTACATCAAATCACATAAACTCATAATACCAATCGTCATCGAACGTTTGCGGACCCTATGGGTTCGAGAACTATGTAGACATGACTGAGACACCTCCCCGGTCAATAACCAATAGCGGAACCTGGATGCTCATATTGGTTCCTACATATTCTACGAAGATCTTTATCGGTCAAACCGCATAACAACATACGTTGTTCCCTTTGTCACCGGTATGCATGTTACTTGCCCGAGATTCGATCGTCGGTATCACCATACCTAGTTCAATCTCGTTACCGGCAAGTCACTTTACTCGTTCCGTAATGCATCATCCCGCAATTAACTCATTAGTCACATTGCTTGCAAGGCTTATAGTGATGTGCATTACCGAGAGGGCCCAGAGATACCTCTCCGACAATCGGAGTGACAAATCCTAATCTCGATCTATGCCAACTCAACAAACACCATCGGAGACACCTGTAGAGCATCTTTATAATCACCCAGTTACGTTGTGACGTTTGATAGCACACTAAGTGTTCCTCCGGTATTCGGGAGTTGCATAATCTCATAGTCAGAGGAACATGTATAAGTCATGATGAAAGCAATTGCAATAAACTAAACGATCATAGTGCTAAGCTAACGGATGGGTCTTGTCCATCATTCTCCTAATGATGTGATCCCGTTCATCAAATGAAAACACATGTCTATGGTTAGGAAACATAACCATCTTTGATAAACGAGCTAGTCAAATAGAGGCATACTAGGGACACTTATGTTTTGTCTATGTATTCACACATGTACTAAGTTTTCGGTTAATACAATTCTAGCATGAATAATAAACATTTATCATGAAATAAGGAAATAAATAATAACTTTATTATTGCCTCTAGGGCATATTTCCGCCAGTGTGTGCCAACATTGAGATGCTTGGACGATACTCGGAAAACACCGTAAAGGACAAACCAGACACTCGAGGGTATCACATTCTCGAGCATGTACGCGGGGTCAGTGGAAAGTTTTGTGATACTCGGAAAACATCCCAAGGAATGCGCATTAATCGGAGATGCCCCTTCTGATGGACAGGCAATGCACATATTTGTTTTACTAGACGGAGACGGAGCTCAGAAGTTTCCTCCCCATCAAATAAGATGCCCCTTCTGAAAACATCGCACAGAGTGACGGTATCCTGGCTAGGGGGTCTTGCATCATGTTGTCTTCTGCCCAAGTGGGACGGGCCAAGGATGCCCATGTCGGTTCAGGAGTGAGCCACACCGGACGGACCATGGCGTATCAATGAAAGGCTCCAGAAGACTTGTTGTGTACTCCAAGAAGCCAGATTTGTCGAAGACAATGTTTTCTTATACGTGTGCACCAAAATCTCAGCCTGCACGATGTTTAAACCACTTCAGGCTGGTTGAGTACAAATGCGTGAATCAACCATTTTTCCACAACCAGGCCCGAGCGATGCAACTTGAGGCATGTGAGCGTTGAAGGCTGCATGCGAGGAGCCACGCTCAAGATGTTGTGTTGTTTCCCGAAGCGCCACTATAACTACCATCAATCTTCTCTCATTGTTCTCTCCCCCTCCCATCCCCACTCTCACATTGGCAGCGGCGAGCACACGATCTGGATGGGAAGCAGCGGAGCGAAGAATTGGACGGCGAGCACCGACGTGGATCACCGGCTTCACCACCTCACCAGAAGGCGTTCGACAATGGTGGTAAACCCTTTGTCCCCGCACTCGATTTAGTCGCATCCGACATTGTCCTTGTACCAAGCCCGCATTCGATTTAGGCATCACACACTAGGCATCCAATCTACCTCTTGGGTTCGACTTGGTACTCGATTTAGCCATATTCGATTAAGGTTTTGGGCGAATCAAATGAGATTGAGTACGAGGGGGAGGGGTAAATCGAGCTTACATCCTTACAAAACCATGTCAGTAAGCACGTGATACGTCTCCAATGTATCTATATTTTTTGATTCTTCCATGCTATTATATTATCTAGTTTGGATGTTTTATATGCATTAATATGCTATTTTATATTATTTTTTGGACTAACTCATTAACCTAGTGCCCAGTGCCAGTTTCTGTTTTTACCTCGTTTTTGACTTTTACGGAAAAGGAATATCAAACGGAGTCCAAATGGAATAAAACTTTACGGTGATTTTTCTTGAACCAGAAGAAACTCACGAGAATTGGAGAGGAGGCCAGAAGCCCTACAAGGAGGCCACAAGTCGTAGGGGCGCGCCCGGGGGGGGGGGGGGGGCGCCCAGGGCTTGTGGGCCCCTCGTAGACCTTCCAACCCTAATCTTCGCTCCATAAATACCCATATATCCCACCTACACTAGAGGGCACACCAAAAATACTTTTCCGCCGCCTCAAACTTCTGTTCTCATGAGATCCTGCTACCTCTTGAGCACTGTGTTGGTTTTCCCTTGAAGAGCAAAGGGTGATGCAGCAAAGTAGCGTAAGTATTTCCCTGAGTTTTTGAGAACCAAGGTATCAATCCAGTAGGAGACCACACGCAAGTCCCTTGTACCTGCACAAACAAGTAAGAACCTTGCAACCAACGCG
Source organism: Aegilops tauschii subsp. strangulata (assembly GCF_002575655.3). Taxonomy (NCBI): domain Eukaryota; kingdom Viridiplantae; phylum Streptophyta; class Magnoliopsida; order Poales; family Poaceae; genus Aegilops; species Aegilops tauschii. Next base: position 396,797,440 of record NC_053035.3, read on the forward strand.
ATAAAGGGGTTGTCAATCCCTTCACGGCCACTTGCAAAAGTGAGATCTGATAGAGATGATAAGATGATATTTCTGGTATTTTTATGATAAAGATTGAAAGTAAAGAATGCAAAATAAACGGCGACAGAAATAGCTAGTTGACAGGAGATTAATATGATGGAGAATAGACCCGGGGGCCATAGGTTTCACTAGTGGCTTCTCTCAAGATAACATAAGTATTACGGTGGGTGAACAAATTACTGTCGAGCAATTGATAGAATTGAGCATAGTTATGAGAATATCTAGGCATGATCATGTATATAGGCATCACGTCCGCGGCAAGTAGACCGAAACGATTCTGCATCTACTACTATTACTCCACACATCGACCGCTATCTAGCATGCATCTAGAGTATTAAGTTCATAAGAATAGAGTAACGCATTAGGCAAGATGACATGATGTAGAGGGATAAACTCAAGCAATATGATATAAACCCCATCTTTTTATCCTCGATGGCAACAATACGATACGTGTCGTTTCCCCTACTGTCATTGGTGGATCGAGCACCGTATGATTGAACCCAAAGCTAAGCACTTCTCCCATTGCAAGAAAGATCAATCTAGTAGGCCAAACCAAACTGATAATTTGGAGAGACTTGCAAAGATAACAAATCATACATAAAAGAATTCAGAGGAGATTCAAATATTGTTCATAGACAATCTTGATCATAAACCCACAATTCATCGAATCTCGACAAACACACTGCAAAAAGAGTTACATCAAATAGATCTCCAAGAAGGTCAAGGAGAACTTTGTATTGAGATCCAAAGAGAGAGAAGAAGCCATATAGCTAATAACTATGGACCCGAAGGTCTGAGGTAAACTACTCACACATCATCGAAGAGGCTATGGTGTTGATGTAGAAGCCCTCCGTGATTGATGCCCCCTCCGGCGGAGCACCGAAAAAGGCCCCAAGATGGGATCTCACGGGTACAGAAGGTTGCGGCGGTGGAAATAGGGTTTCATGGTGCTCTCGGATGTTTTCGGGGTATATGAGTATATATAGGCGAAGAAAGTCGGTCAGGGGAGCCACGAGGGGCCCACGAGGGTGGGGGGCGCGCCTCCCTGCCTCGTGGCCTCCTCGGTTCTTTCTTGACGTCCACTCCAAGTTCCCTGGATCACGTTTGTTCCAAAAATAACTCTCCCGAAGGTTTCATTCCGTTTGGATTCCGTTTGATATTCTTTTTTTGCGAAACACTGAAATAGGCAAAAAAACAACAATTTGGACTGGGCCTCCGGTTAGTAGGTTAGTCCCAAAAATAATATAAAAGTGTATAATAAAGCCCATTAAACATCCAAAACAGATAATATAATAGCATGGAACAATAAAAAATTATAGATATGTTGGAGACGTATCAAGCATCCCAAGCTTAATTCCTGCTCGTCCTCGAGTAGGTAAATGATAAAAACAGAATTTTTGATGTGGAATGCTACCTAGCATAATTCTCAATGTAATTTTCTTTATTGTGGCATGAATGTTCAGATCCGAAAGATTCAAGATAAAAGTTTAATATTGACATGAAAACAATAATACTTCAAGCATACTAACAAAGCAATCATGTCTTCTCAAAATAACATGGCCAAAGAAAGTTATCCCTACAAAATCATATAGTCTGGCTATGCTCTATCTTCATCACAAGAAGTATTTAATCATGCACAACCCCGATGACAAGCCAAGCAATTGTTTCATACTTTTGATGTTCTCAAACTTTTTCAATCTTCACGCAATACATGAGCGTGAGCCATGGACATAACACTATATGTGGAATAGAACGGTGGTTGTGGAGAAGACAAAAAAGGAGAAGATAGTCTCACATCAACTAGGCGTATCAAAAGGCTATGGAGATGCCCATTAATAGATATCAATGTGAGTGAGTAGGGATTGCCATGCAATTGATGCACTAGAGCTATAAATGTATGAAAGCTCAACAAAAGAAACTAAGTGGGTGTGCATCCAACTCGCTTGCTCACGAAGACCTAGGGCATTTTTGAGGAAGCCCATCATTGGAATATACAAGCCAAGTTCTATAATGTAAAATTCCCACTAGTATATGAAAGTGACAACATAGGAGACTCTCTATCATGAAGATCATGGTGCTACTTTGAAGCACAAGTGTGGTAAAAGGATAGTAACATTGTCCCTTCTCTCTTTTTCTCTCATTTTTTTATTGGGCCTTTCTCTTTTTTTATGGCCTCATTTTTTTCTCCTTCTTTTCATTTTTTGTCCGGAGCCTCATCCCGACTTGTGGGGGAATCATTGTTTCCATCATCCTTTCCTCACTTGGGACAATGCTCTAATAATGATGACCATCACACTTTTATTTACTTACAACTCAAAAATTACAACTCAATACTTAGAACAAAATATGACTCTATGTGAATGCCTCCGGCGGTGTACCGGGATATGCAATGAATCAAGAGTGACATGTATGAAAATTATGAATGGTGGCTTTGCCACAAATATGATGTCAACTACATGATCATGCAAGGCAGTATGACAATGATGAAGCGTGTCATAATGAACGGAACGGTGGAATGTTGAATGGAAATATATCTTGGAATGGCTAGAAATGCCATAATAGGTAGGTATGGTGGCTGTTTTGAGGAAGGTATATGGTGGATGTATGATACCGGCGAAAGATGCGCGGTATTAGAGAGGCTAGCAATGGTGGAAGGGTGAGAGTGCGTATAATCCATGGACTCAACATTAGTCATAAAGAACTCACATACTTATTGCAAAAATCTATTAGTTATCGAAAGGAAGTACTACGCGCATGCTCCTAGGGGGATAGATTGGTAGGAAAAGACCATCGCTCGTCCCCGACCGCCATTCATAATGAAGACAATCAATAAATAAATCATGCTCCGACTTCATCACATAATGGTTCACCATACATGCATGCTACGGGAATCACAAACTTTAGAACAAGTATTTCTAAAATCCACAACTACTCAACTAGCATGACTCTAATATCACAATCTTCATATCTCAAAACAATCATAAATAATCGAACTTCTCTTAATATTCAATGCACTTTATATGATAGTTTTTATTATACCTATCTTGGATGCCTATCACTTTAGGACGAACATTTTAACCAAAGCAAATTACCATGCTGTTCTAAAAGACTCTCAAAATAATATAAGTGAAGCATGAGAGATCAATAATTTCTATAAAATAAAACGACCACCGTGCTCTAAAAGATATAAGTGAAGCACTAGAGCAAAATTTTCTAGCTCAAAAGATATAAGTGAAGCACATAGAGTATCCTAATAAATTCCGAATCATGTGTGTCTATCCCAAAAGGTGTGTACAGCAAGGATGATTGTGGTGAACTAAAAAGCAAAGACTCAAATCATACAAGACGCTCCAAGCAAAACACATATCATGTGGTGAATAAAAATATAGCATCAAGTAAAGTTACCGATGGACGAAGACGAAAGAGGGGATGCCTTCCGGGACATCCCCAAGCTTAGGCTTTTGGTTGTCCTTGGAATTTACCTTGGGGTGCCTTGGGCATCCCCAATCTTAGGCTCTTGCCACTCCTTGTTCCATAATCCATCAAATCTTTTACCCAAAAACTTGAAAACTCCTCAACACAAAACTCAACAGAAAATCTCATGAGCTCCGTTAGCGAAATAAAACAAACCACTACTTTAAGGTACTGTAATTAACTCATTCTTTATTTATAGGTGTTAAACCTACTGTATTACAACTTCTCTATGGTTCATAACCTCCATTACTAACCATAGATTCATCAAAATAAGCAAACAACACACGAAAAACAGAATCTGTCAAAAACAGAACAGTCTGTAGTAATCTGTATCTAACGCAAACTTCTGTAACTCAGAAAATCCACCAAAATAGGACGACCTAGATAATTTGTTTATTGATCTACTGCAATTGGAATCAGTATTTTATCACGTTCTGGTGATTTTTAACAATTGTTTTCGTGAGCAGAAAGTTTCTGACTTTTTCAGCAAGATCAAATAACTATCATCCAAGAAGTTCCTATAGGTTTAACTTGGCACAAACACTAATTAAAACATAAAACCACATCTAACCAGAGGCTAGATCAAATATTTATTGAATAACATCAAGGAAAAATATTGGGTTGCCTCCCAACAAGCGCTTTTCTTTAAAGCCTTTTTAGCTAGGCATTTGAGATTTCAATGATGCTCACATGAAAGACAAGAATTGAAGCACAAAGAGAGCATCACAAAACACGTGACACACACATCTAAGTCTAACATACTTCCTATGCATAGGCATCTTATAGGCAAACAAATTATCATAGCAAGCAAAAGCTAGCATATGCAAGGAAGCGGAAAGAAACAATAGCAATCTTAACATAACGAGAGGTAATTTAGTAACATGAAAATTTCTACAACCATATTTTCCTCTCTCATAATAATTACATGTGGGATTATATGAAAATTCAACAATATATCTATCACAAAACATATGCTTAACATGATCCACATGTATGCAAAGTTGACACTCTTCCAAAATAGCGGGATTAACATAAGCTAAAGTCATGACCTCTTCAAACCCACTTTCATCAAAAACTTCATAAGATTGAACATTCTCCAAATATGTGGGATCTAAAGTTTACACTCTTCCAAACCCATTTTCAATATTATTGCAAACATTATTATCAATCTCATATTTATCATGGGGCTTAAATAATTTTTCAAGATCAAAAGAAGAATCACCCGAATCATGATCATTACAACAAATAGTAGTCATAGTGTGACGCCCGGATAATTAGACTACAGTAATTCCCTGCTATTGATGCCACGTCACCTCTGACACTGTAGTTAATCCCTTTCGTTGGTTCAAAAACCAATTCAAATTCAAAATTGAATAAAAGGCAAACAACAAAAGTTTTCAAACTTTAAAACTAAAATGTTCGGGTTGTGCCAAATAATGCGTAGGTAATTATGGTGGAGAACCACACTTTTATAAAAATGTTCAAATATTCAAATGGTAATAAAACAGTAGCAAGACTATTATTTAAATACTTTAAATACTAAACAATTACAAAATATTTTATTTTAGGTGCCAAGTTAATTGTGGCAGTGGACTAATTAGTAATACTAATTTAGGTGCTCATTTGGCATTTTGCAAAACTAAAATTAAATGTAACTAAAATAAAACAGAAAAGAAACACAAACAAAAAAAAGTGAAAAGGAACCCCCCTGGCCAACTGGGCCAAGCGGCCCAGCCGGCCAGCACCATTCCCCCCCGGCCAAAAGGCCCACTCCGACCCACCTGGCCCAGCTCCACCCTGGCCCAACTGGCCTCCCTTATCCCCCACCCCAGGAAACCCTATCCCCCACTCTTCCTGATCCACCCCACTCTCCCCACGTCGCTCGCCCCCCCTCCAGATCGGGGGATCGACCCCGATGCCGCCGCCCGGGACCACATCGCCGGAGCCGCCACCGCTGCCTTCCACCTCGACCCCCGTCCTCGACCGGCCCCACTGGACCGCTTCTTCCTCGTCTCCTCGAAGTCCCCGACCGGATCTGGGCCGCGCGCCTGGCACCCCCGACGTCGCCGCCTCGTCCCGCCACTGCTTCGACGGAGCCATGCCCCGTCGTCGTCGCCTCCTCGTCCTCCTCCCCAAGCCCCGTTGCCCCGAACCCTACGCCCCCCCGTGAGCCGCTACCCCCTCTCCTCTCTACTCTGCCTCGTTCCCGGCCGACGCGCGCCCTCCCCTGCTCACCGCACGACGCGTTGTCGTGCGCGCACGCGCCCGCCCTCACCTAGCGCCACTACGCCGCTCACCCGCTCCCCTGCACCCTGCTCGGGGCGCGCCCTGCACGCGCCCACCCGTGCCCCGTGGCCGTGCCCTGCCTCGCCCACGGCCACCGCTGCCGGTCGCCCCTACCCCATGCCCCGCCTGCCGAGCCCTTGCCCGCGCCCCTCGCTACCCTGCCTCGCCGACGCTGCTGCAGCTCGCTGGAACCGCCGCTCGCCTCGTCTCCGCCCCCTCCTCCTCCCTCCCGTGGCTGGCGCCCCCCTGCCCGTCGATTTGGGCGCCTGCCCAGTCGGGCGACGACGCCCGACGCCCGGCTCCGCCCAGCACCCGACGCCCGCTAACCCGCATCGGCCCTCTGGGCCTATGACAAACGGGGCCCACTGCCCAGAACGATTTATGTAAAAAAAGGAATTAAATAAATAAATAAAAAATAATTAAATAAATAATAAAAATAATTCATAAAAATAAATAATAATAATAATAAAAATAATAAATTAATTAATAAAAATGTAATTAATAAAATTATTAATTAGTTAATTAATTAATTAGTAAATTAATTAAGTTAATTAATCCTAATTAAATTAATCTAATTAATTAGTTAATTTAATTAAACAGTAATTAATTAGCTAAACCCTAATTAAGCTAAGAAGTGTATGACATGCGGGACCCACCCGTAGTTGACCCAGTCAAATGCACAGTTGACTGCTGACGTCAGCATGATGTCATGCTGATGTCATATTTTACTGTTCTGGATAATGTTGGATAAATTAATTAAATAAATCCTAAAATGATCTAAATCTTTAAAAATTAATATAAAATAATTCGTAGCTCGAATGGAAAAACTTTGTACATGAAAGTTGCTCAGAACGACGAGACGAATCCGAGTACGCAGCCCGTTCGTCCACCACACATACCTAACCTATCGAACTCGCAACTTTCCCCCTCCGGTTCATCTGTCCGAAAACGCGAAACACCGGGGATACTTTCCCGGATGTTTCCCCCCTTCGCCGGTATCGCTTACTACCGCGTTAGGGCATACCTAGCACCGCGTTTTGCCTCCTTATGTTTTGTGATGCTTTATTTGCTCCGTATTTACTGTTTCTTCCCCCTCTCCTTCTCCGGTAGACTACGAGACCGACGCTGCTGCTACCCAGTTCGACTACGGAGTTGACGACCCCTCCTTCTTGCCAGAGCAACCAGGCAAGCCCCCCCCCTTGATCACCAGATATCGCCTATTCTTCTCTATACTGCTTGCATTAGAGTAGTGTAGCATGTTACTGCTTTCCGATATCCTATCCTGATGCATAGCCTATCCTTGCTACTACTGTTGTTACCTTTACCTGCAATACTACATGCTTAGTATAGGATGCTAGTTTCCATCAGTGGCCCTACATTCTTGTCCGTCTGCTGTGCTATACTATCGGGTCGTGATCACCTGGGCGGTGATCACGGGTATATACTTATATACTAAATACATGACACATGTGATGACTAAAGTCGGGTCGGCTCGTAGGAGTACCCGCAAGTGGATCTTTATGGCGGAGCGACAGGGCAGGTTGAGACCACCCAGGTGAGAGGTGGGCCTGGCCCTGGTCGGCGTTCGCGGTTACTTAACACGCTTAACGAGATCTTGGTATTTGATCTGAGTCTGGCCATTTGGTCTATACGCACTAACCATCTATGCGGGAGTAGTTATGGGTATCCCGGCATCGTGGTATCAGCCGAAGCCTTCGTGACGTCAGCGACTGAGTGGCGCGCGCCGTGTTGGACCGCTTTGACGTAACCGCCGTGATCGTGTGGGTTGCTAGGTCTGCTCGCGGCCGCGTTCGCAACGTGCAGGTGTGCATAGGGCGATGGGCCCAGACCCCTGCGCGCTTAGGATTAGACCGGCGTGCTGACCGCTCTGTTGTGCCTAGGTGGGGCTGCGACGCGTTGATCTTACGAGGCTGGGCATGACCCAGAAAAGTGTGTCCGGCCAAATGGGATCGAGCGTGTTGGGTTATGTGGTGCACCCCTGCAGGGAAGTTTATCTATTCGAATAGCCGTGTCCCTCGGTAAAAGGACGACCCGGAGTTGTACCTTGACCTTCTGACAACTAGAACTGGATACTGAATAAAATACACCCTTCCAAGTGCCAGATACAACCCGGTGATCGCTCTCTAACAGGGCGACGAGGAGGGGATCGCCGGGTAGGATTATGCTATGCGATGCTACTTGGAGGACTTCAATCTACTCTCTTCTACATGCTGCAAGATGGAGATGACCAGAAGCATAGTCTTCGACAGGACTAGCTATCCCCCTTTTATTCTGGCATTCTACAGTTCAGTCCACCGATATGCCCCTTTACACATATACCCATGCATATGTAGTGTAGCTCCTTGCTTGCGAGTACTTTGGATGAGTACTCACGGTTGCTTCTCTCCCTCTTTTCCCCCTTTCCTTTCTATCTGGTTGTCGCAACCAGATGCTGGAGTCCAGGAGCCAGACGCCACCGTCGACGACGACACCTACGACACTGGAGGTGCCTACTACTACGTGCAGCCCGCTGACGACGACCAAGAGTAGTTAGGAGGATCCCAGGCAGGAGGCCTGCGCCTCGTTCGATCTGTATCCCAGTTTGTGCTAGCCTTCTTAAGGCAAACTTGTTTAACTTATGTCTGTACTCAGATATTGTTGCTTTCGCTGACTCGTCTGTGATCGAGCACTTGTATTCGAGCCCTCGAGGCCCCTGGCTTGTATTATGATGCTTGTATGACTTATTTATGTTTTAGAGTTGTGTTGTGATATCTTCCCGTGAGTCCCTGATCTTGATCGTACACATTTGCGTGCATGATTAGTGTACGGTCAAATCGGGGGCGTCACACATAGCAAAACTAGCATCCCCAAGCGTAGGGTTTTGCATATTATTGGCACAATTGACATCAAGAGAATTTATAATAACATCATTTCAATCATGCTTTTGATTCAAGGAACTATCATGTATGGGTGCAATAGCAATAATCTCATGTTTAACATAAGGAACTATAGCAAATTCATCTCCATAAATATTGTCATCATGGCCATGAGAATAGCAAGCATCATGTTCATCAAGGGATATTTCAATCAAATCATCGGAATCATAATCATCTATAGATTCGTGCATATCATTTTTTTCTTCCAAAGCAACAGTCATTCTCTCAATAAATTCCTTAACATAGGCATTATGAGCATAGTTTTCATAGCAATATTTAAGTATGTCGGAATTTTCAGATTTGTAGAGAGTAATATCATACTTTTCAATCAAAGAAGCAACTTCATGAGCACCCTTAAAAACGACAAATTCTTCAATTTGTTCGATATCATAGTAACTATAAACACCCTTTCCATAAGAAAATAAGATTTCATTATCATTAAACTCACATAGGTAGGGAAGGTGTTTTTTAGGGTTCTTAGAGCAACAAGTAAAATCATAAATTTCACAAAGATTCCAAGCATAGCATAGCAAACTATTTATTTGATACCATAAGAGCTTCCCCTTTTCTGACAAACGATGACGCACAAAATGAGCATGCTCATCTAAAGATTTTCCCTCAACTAAACTAGTTGGGGTTTTAGCATGAGCACATATAGATCGAAGATGATCTAAGTAGAACACTTTAAGTGGATCCATATCAATAGATTTTTGGCAAGCAAAGATGCAAGCAAATAAAAGGCACATGGAAACACAAACAAAAAGACATACAGGAAGAAGGCGAAGAAAAGGCAAAGGTGAAGTGGGGGAGAGGAAAACGAGAGGCAAATGGCAAATAATGTAATGCGAGGGATAAGAGTTTGTGATGGGTACTTGGTATGTCTTGACTTGTGCGTAGATCTCCCCGGCAACGGCGCCAGAAAATCCTACTTGCTACCTCTTGAGCACTGCGTTGGTTTTCCCTTGAAGAGGAAAGGGTGATGCAGCAAAGTAGCGTAAGTGTTTCCCTTAGTTTTTGAGAACCATGGTATCAATCCAGCAGGAGACCACATGCAAGTCCCTCATACCTGCACAAACAAATAAGAACCTTGCAACCAACACGATAAAGGGGTTGTCAATCCCTTCACGGCCACTTGCAAAAGTGAGATCTGATAGAGATGATAAGATAATATTTCTTGTATTTTTATGATAAAGATTGAAAGTAAAGAATGCAAAATAAACGGCGACAGAAATAGCTAGTTGACGGGAGATTAATATGATGGAGAATAGACCCGGGGGCCATAGGTTTCACTAGTGGCTTCTCTCAAGATAGCATAAGTATTATGGTGGGTGAACAAATTACTGTCGAGCAATTGACAAAATTGAGCATAGTTATGAGAATATCCAGGCATGATCATGTATATAGGCATCATGTCCGCGACAAGTAGACCGAAACGATTCTGCATCTACTACTATTACTCCACACATCGACCGCTATCCAGCATGCATCTAGAGTATTAAGTTCATAAGAACAGAGTAACGCATTAGGCAAGATGACATGATGTAGAGGGATAAACTCAAGCAATATGATATAAACCCCATCTTTTTATCCTCGATGGCAACAATACGATACGTGTCGTTTCCCCTACTGTCACTCTGATCGAGCACCGTATGATTGAACCCAAAGCTAAGCACTTCTCCCATTGCTAGAAAGATCAATCTAGTAGGCCAAACCAAACTGATAATTTGAAGAGACTTGCAAAGATAACAAATCATACATAAAAGAATTCAGAGGAGATTCAAATATTGTTCATAGATAATCTTGATCATAAACCCACAATTCATCGGATCGCGACAAACACACTGCAAAAAGAGTTACATCAAATAGATCTCCAAGAAGATCGAGCAGAACTTTGTATTGAGATCCAAAGAGAGAGAAGAAGCCATCTAGCTAATAACTATGGACCCGAAGGTCCGAGGTAAACTACTCACACATCATCGGAGAGGCTATGATGTTGATGTAGAAGCCCTCCGTGATCGACGCCCCCTCCGGCAGAGCGCCGGAAAAGGCCCCAAGATGGGATCTCACGGGTACAGAAGGTTGTGGCCGTGGAAATAGGGTTTCGTGGTGCTCTCGGATGTTTTCGGGGTATATGAGTATATATAGGCGAAGGAAGCCGGTCAGGGGAGCCACGAGGGGCCCACGAGGGTGGGGGGCACGTCCGGGGGGCAGGCGTGCCTCCCTGCCTCATGGCCTCCTTAGTTCTTTCTTGACGTCCACTCCAAGTTCCCTGGATCACATTTGTTCCAAAAATAACTCTCCCGAAGTTTTCATTCCGTTTGATATTCTTTTTCTGCGAAACACTGAAATAGGCAAAAAAACAACAATTTGGACTGGGCCTCCGGTTAGTAGGTTAGTCCCAAAAATAATATAAAAGTGTATAATAAAGCCCATTAAACATCCAAAACAGATAATATAATAGCATGGAACAATAAAAAATTATAGATACGTTGGAGACATATCAATCCCATCTTGGAGCCTTTTCCGGCACTCTGCCAGAGGGGGATTTGATCACGAGGGGCCACTACACCAACCTTGATGCCCTTCCGATGATGTGTGAGTAGTTTACCACAGACCTACGGGTCCATATCTAGTAGCTAGATGGCTTCTTCTTTCTCTTTGATCTTCAATACAATGTTCTCCTCGATGTTCTTGGAGATCTATTCGATGTAATCTTCTTTTGCGTTCCGTTTGTTGAGATCCGATGAATTGTGGATCTATGATCAGATTATCTTTGAATATTATTTGAGTCTTCTCTGAACTCTTTTATGCATGATTGAGATAGCTTTGTATTTCTCTTCGATTTATCGATTTGGTTTGACCAACTAGATTGATTTTTCTTGCAATGGGAGAGGTGCTTTGTGATGGGTCAATCTTGCGGTGTCCTCACCGAGTGACAGAAGGGGTAGCAAGGCACGTATTGTATTGTTTCCATTAAGGATAAAAAGATGGGTTTTATATCATATTGCTTGAGTTTATCCCTCTACATCATGTCATCTTGCTTAAGGCATTACTCTGTTCTTATGAACCTAATACTCTAGATGCAGGCAGGAGTTGGTCGATGTGTGGAGTAATAGTAGTAGATGCAGAATCGTTTTGGTCTACTTGTCACGGACGTGATGCCTATATTCATGATCATTGCCTTAGATATCGTCATAATTATGCGCTTTTCTATCAATTGCTCAACAGTAGTTTGTTTACCCACTGTATGCTTTCTTCAAGAGAGAAGCCTCTAGTGAAACCTATGGCCCCCGGATCTATTTTCCATCATATATTTTCAGATCTATAAAACCAAAAACCCAAAAATACCTTGCTGCAATTTATTTATATTTACTTTATTTTACCTTTTATTTATCTTTTATATCTATTTATATTAGATCTCACTCTTGCTATTGATCGTGAAGGGATTGACAACCTCTTTATTTCGCGTTGTGTGCAAGCGTTTGTTAGTTTTTGCAGGTGCGTATATTGGAGACTTGGTTCTGCCTCCTACTGGAACTATACCTTGGTTCTTAACTGAGGGAAATACTTATCTCTACTTTGTTGCATCACCCTTTCCTCTTCAAGGGAAAAATCAAGACAAGCTCAAGAAGTACCAGGAAGAATTTCTGGCGCCGTTGCCGGGGAGGTTCTACATCAAGCCTACCAAGTACCTATCATAAAATCTCATCTCTTGCACTTACATTATTTGCCATTTGCCTCTCGTTTTCCTCTCCCCCACTTCTAAAGCGTTTTCAGAAAAACATAAAAATATTTGCCTTTTTATTTGCCTTCTTTCCGTTTGCCTTTATGTCCTATTTGGTTTATTTGCTTGTTCGCTTGGTATAATTGTGTGTTTATTGAAAATCAGAAAGCAAAAGGTCTATGGATCCTCATCCACTTGCTAATCTTTTTAAAATATACAATTATTATGAACCAATTTCTAGTGAGTTGAGTGCACTAGATTATCTTTATGAAGTTTTGCTTGAAATTCGTGAATCTGAAAATTGTGATGAAGTGTTAGAAGAAGAAATTTATGAAGTGATTCAAGATAGCTCCTTGAATGAAAAGCATGATTACAATGGTGTTATTATAAATTCTATTAATGTCAATTCTGCTAATAATATGCAAAACCCCAAGCTTGGGGATGCTAATTTTGCCATGTACACTACTTATTGTAATGATCATGATTGGGGTGATAATGCTTCTTATGATCTTGAAAATTTGTTTAAGCCTCATGATTATTGTGATATTGATAATAATGTTTGAAATAATATTGAAAGTGGGTTTGGAAGAGTGCCAGCTTTAGGAAATAATGATCCCACTACTTTGGAGACTGGTCAATCTTATGAAATTTTTGATAAAAGTGGGCTTGCAGAGGTCATGACTTTATTTGATGATAATCCCACTTTTTTGGAAGAGTGTCAACTTTGCATGCATGTGGATCATGTAGAGAATATGTTATGTGATAGCTATATTATTGAATTTGAATACGATCCTACATGTAATTATTGTGAGAGAGGAAAATATGGTTGTGGAAATCTTCATACTACTAAATTACCTCTCGTTATGTTGAGATCGCTATTGTTTCTTTCTTCTTCTTTGCATATGCTAATTTTTGCTTGCCTTGATAATTTGTTTGCCTATAAAACGTCTATGCATAGGAAGTATGTTAGACTAGACGTGTTTTTCACATGCTACATGATGCTCTCTTCATGTTTCAATTGCCATCTTTCATGTGAGCATCATTAAAATTATCAACGCCTAGCTAAAAGGCTTTAAAGAAAAGCGCTTGGGGAGACAAACCAATATTTTTCTTTCCTGAAAATACACAATATTACTTTTGTAGTAATTGTGTTTTAGTGTTTTAATTAGTGTTTGAGCCAAGTAAGGTCTTTGGGATGGTCTACGGTGATAGTTTATTTGATCTTGCTAAAAAACGGAAACTTTTGCGCTCATTGCCAGAATTTTAAAAAATCACAGAAACGTGCTTTTGATCTGAATGTTTTACACAAGATTGATATACAAATTGCCTAGGTTGTACTAATTTTTCAGAATTTTTGGAGTTACAGAAGTATACGAAATTTCCAGATTACTACAGACTGTTCTGTTTTTTGACAGATTCTGTTTTTCTATGTGTTGTTCTCTCATTTTGGTGAATCTATGGGTAGTATCGGGGGGTATGAACCATGGAGAAGTTGGAATACAGTAGATATAACACCAATATAAATTTATAATGAGTTCACAACAATACCAAAAGTGGTGATTTATTTTACTATACTAACGGATCTTATGAGTTTTCTGTTGAGTTTTGTGTTGTGAAGTTTTCAAGTTTTGTGTAAAGTTTTGACGGACCACAGAATAAGGAGTGGCAAGATCCTATGCTTGGGGATGCTCAAGGCACCCCAAGGTAATATTCAAGGACAACCAAGCATCTAAGCTTGGGGATGCCCCGGATGGCATCCCCTCTTTTGTCTCCAATCCATCGGTAGAATTACTTGAGGCTATATTTCTATTCACCACATGATATGTGTTTTTCTTGGACCGTCTTGTATGACATGAGTCTTTGCTTTTTAGTTTACCAAAATCACCCTTGCTGTACACACCTTTTGAGAGGGACACACATTAATCGTGAATTTATTAGAATACTCTATGTGCTTCACTTGTATCTTTTGAGCTAGGTAGTTGCTCTAGTGCTTCACTTATATCTTTTTAGAGCACGGCGGGGGTTTTATTTTGTAGAAATTGATGAACTCTCATGCTTCACTTATATTATTTCGAGAGTCTTGAAAATAGTATGACAATTTGCTTAGGTTAGGAATTTGGTCCTAACATGATGGGCATCCAAGAGGGATACAATAAAAACTTTCATAAAAGAACATTGATTATATGAGAAGTTTGATTCCTTGCATTTGTTTTGAGATGTAAAGATGGTGATATTAGAATCATGCTAGTGAGTAATTGTGGATTGTTAGAAATACTCGTGTTAAGGTTTGTGATTCCTGAAGCATGCACGTATGGTGAACCGTTATGTGATGAAGTCAGAGCATGATTTATTTTTGATTGTCTTCCTTATGAGTGGCGGTTGGGGACGAGCGATGGTCTTTTCCTACCAATCTATCCCCATAGGATCATGCGTATTAGTACTTTGTTTTGATGGCTAATAATTTTTTGCAATAAGTATGTGAGTTCTTTATGACTAATGTTGAGTCCATGGATTATACGCAATGTCACCCTTCCACCATTGCTAGCCTCTCTAGTACCGTGCAACTTTCACCGGTGCATTAAACCCACCATATACCCTTCCTCAAAACAGCCACCATACCTGCCTATTATGGCATTTCCATAGCCATTCCGAGATATATTGCCACACAACTTCCACCGTTCCGCTTTATTATGACACATACCATCATTGTCATATTGCTTTGCATGATCATATAGTTGACATAGTACTTGTGGCAAGGCCACCGTTCATATTTTTTATACATGTCATGCTAGATCATTGCACATCCCGGTACATCGCCGGAGGCATTCATATAGAGTCATATCTTGTTCTAGTATCGAGTTGTAATTCTTGAGTTGTAAGTAAATAAAAGTGTGATGATACATCATTATTAGAGCATTGTCCGATGTGAGGAAAGGATGATGGAGGCTATGATTCCCCCACAAGTAGGGATGAGACTCCAGACGAAAAATTAAAAAAAAGAGAGAAAAAGAGGCCAAAGAGCCAAAACAAAAAAAGAGAGAAAAAGAGAGAAGGGACAATGTTACTATCCTTTTCCACACTTGTGCTTCAAAGTAGCACCAAGTTTTTATGATAGAGAGTCTCCTATGTTATCACTTTCATATGCTAGTGGGAATTTTTCATTATAGAGCTTGGCTTGTATATTCCAACGATGGGCTTCCTCAAATTGCCCTAGGTCTTCGTGAGTAAGCAAGTTGGATGCACACCCACTTAGTTTCTTTTTGAGCTTTCATAAACTTAGAGCTCTAGTGCATCCGTTGCGTGGCAATCCCTACTCACTTGCATCAATATCAATTGATGGGCATCTCCATAGCCCATTAATTTGCATAGTTGATGTGAGACTTTCTCCTTTTTTGTCTTCTCCACAACCTCCACCACACTCTATTCCACCTATAGTGCTATATCCATAGCTCACGCTCATGTGTTGCGTGAAAGTTGAAAATGCTTGAGAACATTAAAATTATGAAACAATTGCTTGGCTTGCCATCGGGGTTGTGCATGATTAAATACTTTGTGTGATGAAGATAGAGCATAGCCAGACTATATGACTTTGTAGGGATAACTTTCTTTGGCCATGTTATTTTGAGAAGACATAATTGCCTCGTTAGTATGCCTGAAGTATTATTGTTTTTATGCCAATATAAAACTTTTGTTTTGAATCTTATGGATCTAAACATTCATCCCACAATAAAGAAAATTGCATTGATAAATATGTTAGGTAGCATTCCACATCAAAAATTCTGTTTTTATCATTTACCTACTCGAGGACGAGCAGGAATTAAGCTTGGGGATGCTTGATACTTCTCCAATGTATCTATAATTTTTTATTGTTCCATGCTATTATATTATCTATTTTGGATATTTTATATGCATTAATATGCTATTTTATATTATTTTTGGGACTAACTTATTAACCTAGTGCCCAGTGCTAGTTTCTGTTTTTTCCTTGTTTTTTTACTTTTACAGAAAAGGAATATCAAACGGAGTCCAAATGGAATAAAACTTTACGTTGATTTTTCTTGGACCAGAAGAAACCCACGAGACTTGGAGAGGAGGCCAGAATCCTTACGAGGAGGCCACAGGCCATAGGGGCGCCCCCAGGGCTTGTGGGCCCCTCCTAGACCTTCCAACCCTAATATTCGCTCCATAAATACCCATACATCCCCCCTACACCAGAGGTCACACCAAAAATACTTTTTCGCCACCGCAAGCTTCTGTTCTCGTGAGATCCCATCTAGGGGCCTTTTTCGGCACTCCGCCGTAGGGGGATTCGATCACGGAGGGCCTCTACACCAACCTTGCTGCCCTTTCGATGATGTGTGAGTAGTTTACCACAGACCTACGGGTCCATAGCTAGTAGCTAGATGGCTTCTTCTCTCTCTTTGATCTTCAATACAATGTTCTCCTCGATGTTCTTGGGGATCTATTCGATGTGATCTTATTTTGCGGTGCGTTTGTTGAGATCTGATGAATTGTGTATTTATGATTAGATTATCTATGAATATTATTTGAGTCTTCTCTGAACTCTTTTATGCATGATTGAGATAGCTTTGTATTTCTCTCCAAGGCACCCCAAGGTAATATTCAAGGACAACCAAGAATCTAAGCTTGGGGATGCGCCGGATGACATCCCCTCTTTTGTCTTCAATCAATCGTTAAAATTACTTGATGCTATATTTTTATTCACCACATGATATGTGTTTTTCTTGGAGCGTCTTGTATGATATGAGTCTTTGCTTTTTAGTTTACCACAACCATCCTTGCTGTACACACCTTTTGAGAGGGACACACATCAATCGTGAATTTATTAGAATACTCTATGTGCTTCACTTATATCTTTTGAGCTAGGTAGTTGCTCTAGTGCTTCACTTATATCTTTTTAGAGCACGACGGTGGTTTTATTTTGTAGAAATTGATGAACTCTCATGCTTTACTTATATTATTTTGAGAATCTTGAAAATAGTATGACAATTTTCTTAGGTTAACAATTTGGTCCTAATATGATGGGCATCCAAGAGGGATATAATAAAAACTTTTATAAAAGAACATTGATTATATGAGAAATTTGATTCCTTGCATTTGTTTTGAGATATAAAGATGGTGATATTAGAGTCATGCTAGTGAGTAATTGTGGATTGTTAGAAATACTTGTGTTAAGGTTTGTGATTGCCGAAGCATGCACGTATGGTGAACCGTTATGTGATGAAGTCGGAGCATGATTTATTTTTGATTGTCTTCCTTATGAGTGCCAGTCGGGGTCGAGCGATGGTCTTTTCCTACCAATCTACCCCTAGGAGCATGTGTGTTAGTACTTTGTTTTGATGACTAATAAATTTTTGCAATAAGTATGTGAGTTCTTTATGACTAATTGTCAGGGTAATCTAGCGACATATGCCAGGGGGTGGCTTATCATGGATGGGGGCAAGAGTACGTCGTCGGGCCCTGGAAGCGGGAGTGAGCGAGATCTCGAACGCCTACGAGTCTTACTGAGGTTCGGGGCTCTCCGTGGAGATTACACCCCTAGTCCTGCTCTGCGGGGTCTCCGCATGATGACTAATGTCAATAGGTAACTACAAGGTTGCTCCTTGAGCTGTTCAGCTAGAGGAGGAAGAAGGGCAAGGCTAGATCCTTTGCCTCTCTAGCTATGGGTGTGTGTGTGTTTGTGTGGATGCTGAACCCTTTGCATGGGTGAACCTAGGGGGTTTATATAGGCATACCCCCCAGGGATACAATGGTAATACAGTCGGGTGCAGGACCCGGACGTCAGTGTCTTGGGGCGCCGGGTTCTCCGCCGGCTGTTGGGGCCCACCGCCTGGTGGGTCCCGCCGGCTGCCCCGAACTCGGCCGACAGGTAGGACCCGCTGCCCACGGGCCATGCTGACTGCCTTTTACTGTAGCCTCGCCCTTGATGACGGAGGGCTTGCCGGGGGGCGCACGGCTAAAGTCTCGCCGCTTGGCGGGCGCCTGCTTTAGCCATGCTCCATCTCTTCGGGTTAATGGCGCGCAGACTCCGAGGGGAGGGAGGGCCACCTGCTAGAGGTTGGCCCGCCCTTGAGGCCGCCTCCTCGGGGTGCGCCGTCTTCTAGTTGCTCGCGGACAAGTAGGGCCCACCGCCTGCGGGCCGTACCGACCGCCCGTCGTGGGAGCATGGCCCTAGATGACGTAGGATGCGGCATGAGCCGCGTGACTACAGTGTCGTGCTGGGCGAAGGGTGTCCGCTTGGTATGCCCGCACCGTGGCCACGCTCCTTTGGGATTCGGGGGTAGCAGGTGGTCCTGTAGCCATGCCCCGTCTCGTCATAATAAATGGGTGCAAATTTTAAGGGAACGCAGGGCCGCTTGCTAGGTGTCGGCTCCCTGAGGCTGCCTTCTGGGAACACGCCGTCTTCTGGCAGCCGGCCTCCTGGACCAGCCGGCCCAAGGGGCCAGCCGTACGTCCGGAAGGTGGAAGGGGCTTTGCTAGCCCCGATGTCTTGACTGTTATGGGGTGCAGATGAGGCTACCCGTGGTCAATCCCTCTGATAGTAGTCCCCGAAGCTGGTGGGGCACTGCGGCTCAAGCCGAAGTGCCTCAGCAGCGAGCCGGAGTGCCTCAGCAGCTTCCTACTCCGAGTAGTCTTGTAATCTTGCTTCGTCCGGCTTCGGGTGACGCCGTCTACCAGGAGCTGGCTGAGGCTGGGCCGGCCGCCTGATGAATTCGAATCGGCACGACAAGGGACGGGTCTGGCTTGCTTTGTCCGGCTTCGGGTGACGCTGTCTGCCAGGAGCTAGCCGAGGTTGGGCCGGGCGCCTGATGAATTCGAATCGACACAGCAAGGGACAGGTCTGGCACCACCGGGTGGCGCGCCTGCTGACCGTTGCTCGTCCACCACGCGGCGCCAACAGGCCAGGCCGGCCTGCCAGCCCACGCGCGCGACGGGACGTCGCCGTAGGCCGGGGCCCACCACTATAGGGCCTTAGCGCATGAGCGGATCCGCTGCGACCGAGGCAGGCGGTTGCCCTTCCTAGGCGCATTAATCACGCGTCGTAAAGGCGCGGAATAGACGGGGTAGTGCGGGGCGTGGGCGCGGTTAATCCCGCGTCCCCACGATGCATCGTGGGTACATGGCTAAAACGCACGCGCGTCCCTCCCCGCTCTCCAACTTCTTCTTTCTTCCTCCTGCTGCTGTGTTGTGCCGTCTTGCCACCCGTCGTTGAAGCGCTGCAGCAGCTCACCGTCGCCTGACTTCTCTGCGTCGCCACGGCCTCGCCTCGCATGACTTCGCCGCGCCGCCACCAAGCGACCATAAAGCATGGCACAAGGCGAGTGGGCAATTCGAACATCCACGACGACCACCTCGAGTTTCTCCGTCAGACGCGGCGACTTCCCCGCTGATGTCTACTACACAACCTTCTTCTTGTAGACGTTGTTGGGCCTCCAAGTGTTGAGGTTTGTAGGACAGTAGCAAATTTCCCTCAAGTGGATGACCTAAGGTTTATCAATCCGTGGGAGGCGTAGGTTGAAGATGGTCTCTCTCAAACAACCCTGCAACCAAATAACAAAGAGTCTCTTGTGTCCCCAACACACCCAATACAATGGTAAATTGTATAGGTGCACTATTTCGGCGAAGAGATGGTGATACAAGTGCAATATGGATGATAGATATAGGTTTTTGTAATCTGAAAATATAAAAACAGCAAGGTAACTAATGATAAAAGTGAGCGTAAACAGTATTGCAATGCTTCGAAACAAGGCCTAGGGTTCATACTTTCACTAGTGCAAGTTCTCTCAACAATAATAACATAATTGGATCATATAACTATCCCTCAACATGCAACAAAGAGTCACCCCAAAGTCATTAATAGCAGAGAACAAACAAAGAGATTATTGTAGGGTACGAAACCACCTCAAAGATATTCTTTCGGATCGATCTATTCAAGAGCCCGTAGTAAAATAACACGAAGCTATTCTTTCCGTTCAATCTATCATAGAGTTCGTACTAGAATAACACCTTAAGACACAAATCAACCAAAACCCTAATGTCACCTAGATACTCCAATGTCACCTCAAGTATCTGTGGGTATGATTATACGATATGCATCAAACAATCTCAGATTCATCTATTCAACCAACACATAGAACTTCAAAGAGTGCCCCAAAGTTTCTACCGGGGAGTCAAGACGAAAACGTGTGCCAACCCCTATGCATAAGTTCACAAACGGAACCCGCAAGTTGATCACCAAAACATACATCAAGTGGATCATGTGAATATCCCATTGTCACCACAGATAAGCACATGCAAGACATACATCACGTGTTCTCAAATCCTTCAAGACTCAATCCGATAAGATAACTTCAAAGGGAAAACTCAATCCATTACAAGAGAGTAGATGGGGAGAAACATCATAAGATCCAACTATAATAGCAAAGCTCGCGATACATCAAGATCGTGCCAAATCAAGAACACGAGAGAGAGAGATCAAACACATAGCTACTGGTACATACCCTCACCCCGAGGGTGAACTACTCCCTCCTCGTCATGGAGAGCGCCGGGAAGATGAAGATGGCCACCGGTGAGGGATCCCCCCTCCAGCAGGGTGCCGGAACAGGGTCCCGATTGGTTTTTGGTGGCTACAGAGGCTTGCGGCGGCGGAACTCCCGATCTATTCTGTCCTTCGATGTTTTTAGGGTATATGGACATATATAGGCAAACGAAGTCGGTCAGGGGAGCCACGAGGGGCCCACGAGGGTGGGGGTTGCGCCTCCCTGCCTCGTGGCCACCTCGAAGCTTCCCCGACGTCTACTCCAAGTCTCCTGGATTGCTTCCGTTCCAAAAATAACTCTCCCGAAGGTTTCATTCCGTTTGGACTCCGTTTGATATTCCTTTTCTTCGAAACACTGAAATAGGCAACAATTTGGGCTGGGCCTCCGGTTAATAGGTTAGTCCCAAAAATAATATAAAAGTGTATAATAAAGCCCATAAACATCCAAAACAGATAATCTAATAGCATGGAACAATAAAAAATTATAGATACGTTGGAGACGTATCAGCATCCCCAAGCTTAATTCCTGCTCGTCCTCGAGTAGGTAAATGATAAAAATAGAATTTTTGATGTGGAATGCTACCTAGCATATTTATCAATGTAATCTTCTTTATTGTGGCAAGAATATTCAGATCCATAAGATTCAAGACAAAAGTTTAATATTGACATGAAAAATAATAATACTTCAAGCATACTAAGAAAGTAATCATGTCTTCTCAAAATAACATGGCAAACTATCCCTACAAAATCATCTAGTCTGGCTATGCTCTATCTTCATCACACAAAATATTTAAATCATGCACAACCCCGATGACAAGCCAAGAAATTATTTCATACTTTTGATGTTCTCAAACTTTTTCAATCTTCACGCAATACATGAGCGTGAGCCATGGACATAGCACTATAGGTGGAATAGAATGGTGGTTGTGGAGAAGACAAAAAGGAGAAGATAGTCTCACATCAACTAGGCGTATCAACAGGCTATGGAGATGCCCATCAATAGATATCAATGTGAGTGAGTAGGGATTGCCATGCAACGGATGCACTAGAGCTATAAGTGTATGAAAGCTCAAAAAGAAACTAAGTGGGTGTGCATCCAACTCGCTTGCTCACGAAGACCTAGGGCATTTTGAGGAAGCCCATCATTGGAATATACAAGCCAAGTTCTATAATGTAAAATTCCCACTAGTATCTGAAAGTGACAACATAGGAGACTCTCTATCATGAAGATTATGGTGCTACTTTGAAGCACAAGTGTGGTAAAAGGATAGTAGCTTTGTCCCTTCTCTCTTTTTCTCTCATTTTTTTTGTGTTTTTTGGGCCTTCTCTTTTTTTTGGCCTCTTTTTTCTCCTTTTTTTAATTTTTTGTCCGGAGTCTCATCCCGACTTGTGGGGGAATCATAGTCTCCATCATCCTTTCCTCACCGGGACAATGCTCTAATAACGATTATCATCACACTTTTATTTACTTACAACTCAAGAATTACAACTCGATACTTAGAACAAAATATGACTCTGTATGAATGCCTCCGGCGGTGTACCGGGATGTGCAATGACTCATGAGTGACATGTATGAAAGAATTATGAAAGGTGGCTTTGCCACAAATACGATGCCAACTACATGATCATGCAAAGCAATATGACAATGATGAAGCGTGTCATAATAAACGGAACGGTGGAAAGTTGCATGGCAATATATCTCGGAATGGCTATGGAAATGCCATAATAGGTAGGTATGGTGGCTGTTTTGAGGAAGGTATATGGTGGGTGTATGATACCGGCGAAAGGTGCGCGGTATTAGAGAGGCTAGCAATGGTGGAAGGGTGAGAGTGCGCATAATCCATGGACTCAACATTAGTCATAAAGAACTCATATAATTATTGCAAAAATCTATTAGTTATCGAAACAAAGTACTACACGCATGCTCCTAGGGGGATAGATTGGTAGGAAAAGACCATCGCTCGTCCCCGACCGCCACTCATAAGGAAGACAATAAATAAATAAATCATGATCCGACTTCATCACATAACGGTTCACCATACGTGCATGCTACGGGAATCACAAACTTTAACACAAGTATCTCTCAAATTTACAATTACTCCACTAGCATGACTCTAATATCACTATCTTCATATCTCAAAACGATCATAAAGAATCAAACTTCTCATAGTATTCAATGCACTTTATATGAAAGTTTTTATTATATCCCTCCTGGATGCCTATCATACTAGGACTAATTTCATAACCAAAGCAAATTACCATGCTGTTCTAAAGACTCTCAAAATAATATAAGTGAAGCGTGAGAGTACATCTATTTCTTCAAAACAAAACTACCGTCGTGCTCAAAAATATATAAGTGAAGCACTAGAGCAAACGACAAACTACTCCAAAAGATATAAGTGAAGATCAATGAGTAGTCGAATAATTATGCAACTATGTAAAGACTCTCTAACATTTAAGAATTTAAGATCTTGGTATTTTATTCAAACAGCAAGTAAAACAAAAGAAAATGAAATGACGCTCCAAGCAAAACACATATCATGTGGTGAATAAAAATATAGCTCCAAGTAAAGTTACCGATGAACGAAGACGAAAGAGGGGATGCCATCCGGGGCATCCCCAAGCTTAGGCTTTTGGTTGTCCTTGAATATTACCTTGGGGTGCCTTGGGCATCCCCAAGCTTAGGCTCTTGCCACTCCTTATTCCATAGTCCATCGAATCTTTACCCAAAACTTGAAAACTTCACAACACAAAACTCAATAGAAAACTCGTAAGCTCCGTTTGCATAAGAAAATAAATCACCACTTAGGTACTGTTGTGAACTCATTCTAAATTCATATTGGTGTAATATCTACTGTATTCCAACTTCTCTATGGTTCATACCCTCCGATACTACTCATAGATTCATCAAAATAAGCAAACAACACATAGAAAACAGAATCTGTCAAAAACAGAACAGTCTGTAGTAATCTGCATCAAGCGCAAACTTCTGGAACTCAGAAAAATCTACCAAAATAGGAAGACCTATATAATTTGTTTATTGATCTACTGCAATTGGAATCAGTATTTTATCACGTTCTGGTGATTTTTAACAATTGTTTTCGTGAACAGAAAGTTTCTTGAATTTTCAGCAAGATCAAATAACTATCATCCAAGAAGATCCTATAGGTTTTACTTGGCACAAACACTAATTAAAATATAAAAACAAATCTAACCAGAGGCTAGATCAAAAATTTATTCCTAAACAGGAGCAAAAAGCAAAGAACTAAAATAAGATTGGGTTGCCTCCCAACAAGCGCTATTGTTTAACGCCCCTAGCTAGGCATGATGATTTCAATGATGCTCACATAAAAGATAAGAATCGAAACGCAAAGAGAGCATCATGAAGAATATGACTAGCACATTTAAGTCTAACCCACTTCCTATGCATAGGTATTTTGTGAGAAAACAACTTATGGGAACAATAATCAACTAGCATAGGAAGGCAAAACAAGCATAACTTTAAAGCTTTAAGCACATAGAGAGGAAACTTGATATTATTGCGATTCCTACAAGCATATGTTCCTCCATCATAATAATTTTCAGTGGCATCATGAATAAATTCAACAATATAACCATCACATAGAGCATTCTTTTCATGATCTACATGCATAGAAAATTTTTTAGTCTCCACATAAGCCAAATTCTTCTAATTCGGAATAGTAGGAGTATCATAAGAGACTCAAATACTATAAATTGTTTCCACATTAAACGAGTAATGTTCAGAAAAAGGGTAATCATAATCATGACAAGTTTTATAAACATAATCATCACTACTTTTTATAGCATAAGTGTCATCACAATAATCATCATAAATAGGAGGCATGCTATCATCATAATAAATTTTCTCATCAAAACTTGGGAGGCTAAAAATATCATCTTCATCAAACATAGCTTCCCCAAGCTTGGGACAAACATTAGCTGCAGCAAATATATTCTCAAACTTGTCATTCTCATCAAACATAGCATCCCCAAGCTTGGGCCTTTTCATATCATAAGCATAATCACTCTCATCATTAGTAGTATCGATAGCACCAATAGTATAGCAATTGTCATCATCACAATGAGTAATAGGAGCAACATCATTTGGGAGGGATACATTTTCACCTTTGCTTTTCCGTCTTTTCTTTTTCTTCTTCGCACCATGTGTGGGTTTAACCCTCTTTTTTGAGCTCCTTATTAATGAGATTGGTTGAATAGAAAGCTCCTCCTCATTACCTGATTCATCATAAGAAATAATAGGAGGATATTGGGAAGTCTCTTCCCTTTCATTAGTATTCTCTTCATCTTCTATTTGTTTTCTTTTCTTTATGTAATTGGCAATATAAGGATTTTCAATGCAATTCACCGCACAATACATATAAATTTCTTCTAGATCAAAATCAAGAACTTTATCAAGGACAAATTCTAGAAGATCCTTAGTTATACGTTTCATTTCTTCATAACCCAAAAGCACAGTAAGTTCATTATGATGAGCAAGGGAAATCAAGTCATCACAATTTTTGGACACGATACGATCATGAAACAATTTGGATTGGGTATTGAAATGATCACGTTCATTGCAAAGTTCACAAGTACGGCAAAGAAATTTTAAATTTTCAGCACAAACATCTAGCCTTTCTTGCAACCATTTAGTTTCCAAACACTTATGCCTCTTGCAAAATCTATTTTCCCTATTTGGTGTGTACTTGCAAGCTCTATGCACTCCACAAAAGTTGACATGCTTATAAGAGACATTTTCATCATGACTAGTGCAATCATCATTAGTACTATGGATATTCAAGGAGTTCATACTAACAACATTGCAATCATGCTCATCATTCAAAGATTTAGTGCCAAACATTTTAGAGACTTCTTCTTCTAGCACTTGAGCAAAATTTTCCTTTCCATCATTCTCACGAAAGATATTAAAAAGATGAAGCGTATGAGGCAAACTCAATTCCATTTTTTTGTAATGTTCTTTTATAAACTAAACTAGTGATAAAACAAGAAACAAAAAGATTCGATTGCAAGATCTAAAGATATACCTTCAAGCACTCACCTCCCCGGCAACGGCGCCAGAAAAGAGCTTGATGTCTACTACACAACCTTCTTCTTGTAGATGTTGTTGGGCCTCCAAGTGCAGATATTTGTAGGACAGTAGCAAATTTCCCTAAAGTGGATGATCTAAGGTTTATCAATCCGTGGGAGGCGTAGGTTGAATATGGTCTCTCTCAAACAACCCTGCAACCAAATAACAAAGAGTCTCTTGTGTCCCCAACACACCCAATACAATGGTAAATTGTATAGGTGCACTAGTTCGGTGAAGAGATGGTGATATAAGTGCAATATGGATGATAGATATAGGTTTTTGTAATCTGAAAAATATAAAAACAGCAAGGTAACTAATGATAGAAGTGAGCGTAAACGGTATTGCAATGATTCGAAACAAGTCCTAGGGTTCATACTTTCACTAGTGCAAGTTCTCTCAACAATAATAACATAATTGGATCATATAACTATCCCTCAACATGCAACAAAGAGTCACTCCAAAGTCACTAATAGCGGAGAACAAATGAAGAGATTATTGTAGGGTACGAAACCACCTCAAAGATATTCTTTCGGATCGATCTATTCAAGAGTCCGTAGTAAAATAACACGAAGCTATTCTTTCCGTTCAATCTATCATAGAGTTCGTACTAGAATAACACCTTAAGACACAAATCAACCAAAACCCTAATGTCACCTAGATACTCCAATGTCACCTCAAGTATCCGTGGGTATGATTATACGATATGCATCAAACAATCTCAGATTCATCTATTCAACCAACACATAGAACTTCAAAGAGTGCCCCAAAGTTTCTACCGGAGAGTCAAGACGAAAACGTGTGCCAACCCCTATGCATAAGTTCACAAACGGAACCCACAATTTGATCACCAAAACATAGATCAAGGGGATCACGTGAATATCCCGTTGTCACCACAGACAAGCACATGCAAGACATACATCAAGTGTTCTCAAATCCTTAAAGACTCAATCCGATAAGATAACTTCAAAGGGAAAACTCAATCCATTACAAGAGAGTAGAGGGGGAGAAACATCATAAGATCCAACTATAATAGCAAAGCTCGCGATACATCAAGATCGTGGCAAATCAAGAACACGAGAGAGAGAGAGATCAAACACATAGCTACTGGTACATACCCTCAGCCCCAAGGGTGAACTACTCCCTCCTCGTCATGGAGAGCGCTGGGATGATGAAGATGGCCACCGGTGAGGGATCCCCCCTCCGGCAGGGTGCCGGAACAGGGTCCCGATTGATTTTTGGTGGCTACAGAGGCTTGCGGCGGCGGAACTCTTGATCTATTCTGTCCTTCGATGTTTTTAGGGTATATGGACATATATAGGCGAAAGAAGTCGGTCAGGGGAGCAACGAGGGGCCCACGAGGGTGGGGGGCGCGCCTCCCTGCCTCGTGGCCACCTCGAAGCTTCCTCGACGTCTACTCCAAGTCTCCTGGATTGCTTCCGTTCCAAAAATAACTCTCCCGAAGGTTTCATTCCATTTGGACTCCGTTTGATATTCCTTTTCTTCGAAACACTGAAATAGGCAAGAAAACAACAATTTGGGCTGGGCCTTCGGTTAATAGGTTAGTCCCAAAAATAATATAAAAGTGTATAATAAAGCCCATAAACATCCAAAATAGATAATCTAATAGCATGGAACAATAAAAAATTATAGAAATGTTGGAGACGTATCACCCGCGCGGCGAACGTGGAGGTGTGTGTTCCTCCCGAAAGGGAGATCTTGCCGGCACCGAAGGACGGCGAGCGCGTCGTCTTCAGGACTCACTTCCTCCGCGGCTTCGGCCTGCCAGCAAGCGGCTTTCTCCGCTCTTTTCTTGACTTTTGCCATCTCCAACCTCACCACCTCATGCCGAATACGGTGGTGCTGCTCTCCACCTTTGTCACCCTTTGTGAGGGGTACCTCGGCGTCTTGCCCACGCTCGAGCTGTGGGGGGGGGGGGGAGCTCTTCTACCTCAAGCTCGGCACCGCCGTCAAAGGCGAGGCGGCTCAGTGCGGGGCCTGCGTGGCGGTGCGGCGCACCGGCTCCGGGATCCGCTTCCCGGCCATCGCTCTGCTGGAGTCGGCCAAACTCTGGCAGAAGTTGTATTTCTACATCCGAAACATCCACGAGTCGCGGGACCACGTCAACCTGCCGGCTTACGCAGCTGGCCCGCCGCCCGAGCCTCGGAGTAACTGGAAATTTTGGCCGAAGCCGCTGTCGGCCGCTATCGCCATCGCCCTCACCCGGCTCCAAGAAATGACGGAGTCGGAGGGCCTCAGGGCTTCGGACCTGCTAGCCGCCTTTGTCGAACGCTGGGTGTTGCCTCTCCAGGCACGGCCTCATCTGATCAGCAGTATGAGCGGCCGCTGGGATCCGTGCCGGATGTCCACCAAGGCACTGCTGACTGTGGAGGTGGTCCGGCTCGTCAACTACTTCTCCGACTATAAGCTCAACGAGGAGAGCTGGGAGTTCGGCAAGGAGTCGTACAGCCGCGCCAATCCGCCGCCTCCGGTTAGTTTCTGATTCTTTTTCTTTGCTTGGGTCAAGCTCTTTGTGCCGCCTGACCGCCTGGCTATGATGCAGCGCTTCCAAGGCCAGACCGCAGTTGATACGCCGGATCCGAGCCATCGGTACATGGCGGACCGCGAGGAGAGCGACGCGGACGACCCCGAGCTAGAGGCGGCCGTGTTGGAGGAGGAGGATGCTGCTAGAGGCAGCGATGTGGCAGGCGAGGCTGCAGGAGGCGGCATAGGGGAATGGCCAGACGACGAGGAGGAGGATGACGAGCAGCGCCATGCCCCGGGCGCTGACAAGACAAGCGCCGGCTCCTCGACGGCGCTGACTGGAGCACCCGGCGTGTCGAAGCGTCGTGTCGACGCCGAGATGTTTGGCAGCAGGCCGTCCAAGAAGGCCAAGTCCACGGTCACCGCGACCAAGCGGCAAGAGGCCGCGAAGGCGGCCGCCATCCGGAAGGGCCCGAAGTAGCGTCCAATGGTGCCCGGGCAAGTGTTTTGGGTTTTTTTGTCTCGATCATTTTTGTCTTGCGTCTGCTTCCTTCTAGCAGACTTCTTAGCTTCACTTGCCATGCCATGTAGGGCTCCGCTTTTTGTGTCACGGGCCCCGTCCGCCTCGGTGATTGGGTCGGCAGGCGGCCCCGAAGAACCCGCCGCACGGACCCGGCCGCCGCCCTTCGGGAGGTGACGGAGAGGAACGCGCAGGAGGCGCAGCAGGAGCGAGACACCGCGGCTCAGGCGGAGGCGGCAGACGCGACGCGGGTGGAGGCCGACCCGTCGGCCAAGGCGCAGGCCGACACAAGAGCCAAGGAGCAGGCGGATGCGGCGGCCAGGTGATACGTCTCCAACGTATCTATAATTTTTGATTGCTCCATGCTATATTATCTTCTGTTTTGGACATTATTGGGCTTTATTATTCACTTTTATATTATTTTTGGGACTAACCTATTAACCGGAGGCCCAACCGAGAATTGCTGTTTTTCGCCTATTTCAGAGTTTCGCAGAAAAAGAATATGAAACGGAGTCCAAACGGAATGAAACCTTCGGGAACGTGATTTTCGAAACGAACATGATCCAGAGGACTTGGACCCTCGTGGGCGCGCCAACCCCCCCAGGCGTGCCCTCCACCCTCGTGGGCCCCACGTTGCTCCACCGATGTATTCCTTCCTCCTATATATACCTACGTACCCCCAAACGACCAGAGACGGAGCCAAAAACCTAATTCCACCGCCGCAACCTTCTGTACCCACGAGATCCCATCTTGGGGCCTGTTCCGGAGCTCCACCGGAGGGGGCATCGATCACGGAGGGCTTCTACATCAACACCATAGCCTCTCCGATGAAGTGTGAGTAGTTTACCTCAGACCTTCGGGTCCATAGTTATTAGCTAGATGGCTTCTTCTCTCTTTTTGGATCTCAATACAATGTTCTCCCCTCTCTTGTGGAGATCTATTCGATGTAATCTTCTTTTGCGGTGTGTTTGTTGAGACCGATGAATTGTGGGTTTATGATCAAGTTTATCTATGAACAATATTTGAATCTTCTGAATTCTTTTATGTATGATTGGTTATCTTTGCAAGTCTCTTCGAATTATCAGTTTGGTTTGGCCTACTAGATTGATCTTTCTTGCAATGGGAGAAATGCTTAGCTTTGGGTTCAATCTTGCGGTGTCCTTTCCCAGTGACAGTAGGGGCAGCAAGGCACGTATTGTATTGTTGCCATCGAGGATAACAAGATGGGTTTTTTTTATCATATTGCATGAATTTATCCCTCTACATCATGTCATCTTGCTTAAAGTGTTACTCTGTTCTTATGAACTTAATACTCTAGATGCATGCTGGATAGCGGTCGATGTGTGGAGTAATAGTAGTAGATGCAGGCAGGAGTCGGTCTACTTGTCTCGGACGTGATGCCTATATACATGATCATACCTAGATATTCTCATAATTATGCTCAATTCTATCAATTGCTCAACAGTAATTTGTTCATCCACCGAAAATACTTATGCTCTTGAGAGAAGCCACTAGTGAAACCTATGGCCCCCGGGTCTATTTTCCATCATATTAATCTTCCAACACTTAGTTATTTCCGTTGCTTTTATTTTTTACTTTGCATCTTTATCATAGAAATACCAAAAATATTATCTTATCATATCTATCAGATCTCACTCTCGTAAGTGACCGTGTAGGGATTGACAACCTCTTATCGCATTGGTTGCGAGGATTTATTTGTTTGTGTAGGTGCGAGGGACTAGCGCATAGCCTCCTACTGGATTGATACCTTGGTTCTCAAAAACTGAGGGAAATACTTATGCTACTTTGCTGCATCACCCTTTTCTCTTCAAGGGAAAACTAACGCAGTGCTCAAGAGGTAGCACCAGGGCGCGGGCGGAGGAGCCGGCTTGTAGCGGAGCTCCAGAGGACATCGGCCCGCAGCAAACGGAGCCGCCGGTGGTGGAGGCCCAGGCGCCGACTGGAGGAGCCAGGGCCGACCAGACGTCCCTGGAGAGGGGAAGGGCTGACACCATCATCCCGGATATGGAAGTGCCTCCGCGCGCGCCGACTGCTGGCGAGCGAGGCAGCCGGCCCGAAGTGATGGAGGTGCCGCCATGCAGCGCTGAGCTGGTGGTGAGTCGGGCGGTGACGACCCGCGTCCCTGTGCGTCAGCACCCAGCGTGAGCGGTTTCAGCGCCGAGGCCGATGGAGGTTGGGGCCGCAAGCTCGTCAGCACCTGACACCGAGGCCACCAGCGCCGCTCCGCCGGACTGGGCGTCAGGAGCCGGCTCGGGTGTCCTCAACGTGGCGGTGAAGGACATCTTGGAACAGTTTAACGCCCACGGCGCCACCCTCCCGCAGTCCAGGAATGAGCTGCGGGCGATGCAGACGGCCGTCCGGGTAAGTACTCGAATTTTGCTTTCAATTTTTGTAATCTTCCATGGGGGCGCGCCAGCGCACCCACTGGGTGTGGCCCCCGAGTTCTGGGCCGACTGCTGAGCAGGCGGGCTGGAACTTCAAGATGTGCTTCCGAATGCTGAAGTGCTATTTTTGTTGCAGGACTACCACAACTTGCGTGCGGCCGCCTACAACTCCCAGAACCAACGTTGGCCAAGCGGACTGCCAACCTGAACCAGAGTCGAGGTAAGTAGGCCGTCTTTCAGTGGGGGCGCGCAAGTGCACCCACTGGGTGTAGCCCCCGAGATTCGGGCCGACTGCTGAGCAGTCAACCCGGATCTTCCGGCGACTTCTTGTCTTGACGTTTCTTTCTTGTTTTGGCAGAGGCCGCCGCCCAGCTGCAGGAGCGCGTGGGCGAGCTCGAGACTGAGCTCCGTGCCAAGGAGCAGGAGCGTAGCCAAGCCGCCAAGGAGTGCGACCGACTGGCGAAGGAGCTGGCGGACCAGGCGGAGAAGCACAAGGCAGAGATCCGACAGCTGAAAGACGGTGAGGTGCTCCTCAAGGCCAAGTTCGAGGCTGAGCGCTCAGACTGGGCCGAGAAGGAGAAGCTGCTGTCGGACGGCTATGGGGTAATCGAGGACATGGTTGAAGTAAGTCCTTTCTTCTTTTGTTGCTTAGTTGCCGACTGCTTCAGGGGCCAGCTTCTAAACTCTCGGTCTTCTTTTGGACAGAATTTCTTCCCGGTGGCTCCATCGCCGTCTGCTAGGCCATCGAGGCGCGGCGCGAACAGCGAAGGAGGACGGGTGCAAACATTCCACCAAATGCACCCCGTAATCTGGGTGAGCAACTCTTGGCCATCAAAATGCGCCTTGAGCCGGCGCACCGTCTGCTCTGCCGTCTTCAGCATGCCGGGTCACAGGTCCTGGTGGGGCTCTGGCCAGATGCTCAGGTCCCTCGCACTCCCAGTCGGACCGCCGATTGGCTGGAGGTGGCAGTCGAGCGGTTCGAGGCCTGGAAAGGCGCCGCGGCTCGGGCGGGCTCTCGGACGGCGCTGGAGTTTGTCAAGGCCTGGTACCCGGACATAAGGCTGGCGCAGCTGGCCACCTTCCGTCAGGAGGCCGGACCCGAGCTGGAGGTGGTGCGCGACGAGCTTGTCAAGCGCGCGTCGACCCTCGCCGAGTACGCCGACACCAGCGTCTTTATCCCGGAGAGGGACGAAGACGGCGCTGAGGTGCCGCCTTCCTGGTTCGGGCAATCATTGTTCTGACCTTATTAGCAATCTTTGTCGCAAATTGAACTCGACATGGAAGTATTTCATGATCTGACCCTTTTAGCAACGCCAGAGCCCGCGGCGTTTCTGCTCAACTTAGAAACGCTGCGCGAGCTAGTGTTGCAGCGACACTTAGACATGCCGAGCTAGCTTGCGTTTCTGCCCAACTTAGAAATGCCATAAGCTGGGGCGTTGCTGTCCAATATAGAAACGCCATGCGCGACTGCGTTACTGGCATGGCCCAGGGCAGGCCGGCTGCTGATGTGGGTGAGCACGGAATGCCAATGTTGTTGGCGTTTCCTAAGCTTTCACCAACGCCATTGACCATAGCGTTTGCTCCTAGCTGGCCACCTCTTGTGCTTGTGCATACCCTTCTCAACTAAATACCCAGCCAGGGCTTTGTAAGAGGTGCCCTTCACTCTCTCTCTCTCTCTCTCTCTCTCTCTCTCTCTCTCTCTCAAGCTGCATGCATGAATGCCCTACAAAGCCAGCCACAAGATGAGAGAGGGAGGGAGAAGAGAACGATGGATGCAAGCAAAGGGCATACTAGGCCTAGCTATTGTTGGAAGTATAAGCACCTTCATGGTGCATGCTAGGCCTGCGTGCATGCATGCATTCATGGATGCAATGCCAAGCATCTGCACTACCAAAGAGCAAATGCCATGCTCAATGGCGTTGGTGAAAGCTTAGGAAACACCAACAACATTGGCGTTCCGTGCTCATCCACATCAGCAGCCGGCCTGCCGGCCATGCCAGTAACGCCCTAGCTTATGGCGTTTCTATATTGGGCAGCAACGCCCTAGCTTATGGCGTTTCTAAGTTGGTCAAAAAAACGAGCTAGCTCGGCGTGTCTAAGTGCCGATGCAACGCTAGCTAGTTCGGCGTTTTTAAGTTGGGTAGAAATGCCACGGGCTCTGGCGTTGCTAAAAGGGTTAGATCATGAAATACTTCCATGTCGAGTTCAGTTTGCGACAAATATTGCTGACAAGGTCAGAATAGTGATTTCGGCCAACCCGGAGGAGGGGGAGGACTCGACGGAGGAGATCGCTTCCAGCGATGAAGGCGAGGACGATGAAGACGAGGAAGGCGAGGACGTCGCACCGGATGGCGGAGCGACCGGCCAGCCTCGGCCCGATCGGGCTTCGACCAGCGAGCCATGGGAGACCGCGTCGACTGCTACCGATGCCGACCAAGCCGAGACCCGCCAGTCGGACGTTCCACCAGCCGGCGCCTCTGTCTCTGCCAACCTGTCCGCGCCACCCGCAGCGCCCCTGGCCTAGGCGGCCGCCTATCTTTCAAGTTTTTTTATGTCTTATGCTTTGAACAAACAAGTTAATTATGCGCAGTTCCACCCGCTGGGGGTGTAATTCAAACTCCGTTGAATGATGGCCATGGGCATTTTTCTTATGTAAATAATTTAATTTCACACATGCTTGTGCTCTTGCCGGATTCTGGCTTGGTTTTGCCTTTGCTCTATTTGCCTTTTTCTCTTTTGCCGCCTTCCTTTGGCTGCCGCCCTGCCAGCCGGATAGTCGTGCTGTGGTCTGTGGCGGGTCAGGGACTTGGAAGTTTAGGATAGACAAGTTACTTCGGCCGTCTAGAGCGTAGCTAGTCAAGCGAGAAGCCGGCCGGCCGGCAGCTAGGCAGCCGGACGGATGAGGTGAGTAGTCGGCTTGGCCTATACTGGCGTTCTTCCTTAGTCATTTTTCATGTGGACATCATTTCGTGCCTTTAGCTCTTGCGAGCCGGACAGTCGCGCTGCAAGCTATGGCTTCAGACAAGAGAGGGCTTAGATGTCGGCACACTACTTGGCCGACTGCGGGTGGTGCCAGCTTAGGTCAAGGCGGCGAGCCCCCGGGCTGGCTGACCGGACCCGGTGCAGGGCGAAAGAATGAAATAATACATTCATAGGCGAAGCTTATCATATAGATAAAAAGATAGCCCCCGAGTGCGCCTCGGGGGACCTGTTGTCTCTGCTTAATACAAAAGGTAGCATGGTACATACTGCATTAACTGTAAAATGGGCGGAGAAGATTTGCGTTCCATGGGCGCTCCGTCTGTTTGCCGGAATCGTCCCTCTTGCGTGCCCTGGGCTTTTGTGCGTCGATGAGGTAGTAGGAGTCGTTGCCCAGGGCCTTGCTGATGATGAAAGGCCCCTCCCACGGGGCTGAGAGCTTGTGTTGGCCGGTTGTTCGCTGGATCAGCCGGAGCACAAGGTCCCCTTTGCGGAAAGCATGCGGCTTGACCTTCCGGCTATGGTAGCGGCGTAAGCTCTGTTGGTAGATGGCGGACCGGCTGAGTGCCAACAACCGGGCCTCTTCCAGCAGATCGACGCCGTCTTCTCGCGCCTCCTTTGCTTCTGCCTCCGTGTACATGGTGACGTGAGGTGAGTCGAATTCGATGTCATTTGGGATGACAGCCTCGGCCCCGTACACAAGGAAGAAGGAGTGAAGCCGGCAAAAAATGCGTTTGGTGGCCGCGCTACAGGCAGGCTCCCTGCCGTCGCGCGCCCATCTAGATTCCCGCTGCCAGTGTATGGAGGGCGTATTCGATTTATTTTTGGCTTGTATCCGCCCAGCGCTGGCCCACCCACATGCAAGGCACCTAGGGGCTCTTACAGCCTGTCTGACATGTACGCACAAGTCTTGACGATGCAGTACTGAATCTACACACTTTTTGCAGATGTGTACCAGGCGGTCGTGGCCCTCGTGGCCGAGTCGTGGCCAGATGAGAGCAAACGGAGGCAGAAGTGTAATCGTGGCACACCCCTGACCAGCAGAATCACCCAGGAGTGTTTCAAGCGGCCGTAATTAATCATCGCTAATGACGTTTTCGTTTTCTGCGTCTTGATGATGGTGTTTTCAGAGGGTTGCAAAATGAATCAATCTTTTTTTCAATGTGTCATAACATCAGTTAGCACATTACCGCAACTTAATTTCATGGGCATTTTTTAATTTATATAAGCAATCAGGTAACCATGCACTTAACCACGGCACACATGCACGATAACGTAAGTTTGCCCCTAATTAGTTCTCGGTGCAGCAAAGATTCTCGTCGCTGTGGTACAGCTACCCGCCGCGCTATGTGTGCCACCTTTTACGATCGTGTCATGTTTTGAAAATTACTATCCCCTCACATCACCCCCACCTGTTCTCACCTACCCCACCCCTGCCCCCACCCAACGCATCTCTGTGTCTCTCTGTTCTTCTCACCGGAAGGAGCTCGGCTCCCACGGAACCAGGTGCGGCAGCCTGTTCCTCGCCACCCGAGTTGCCCTCTCCACACCAAAGCCAGCGCTATGTCCATGCCTTGTAATGGAGCCTGGAACTCAACACCACCCACGCCGTCCTGATGCAAGACATGAATGCCTGTTCGATACGTCGGGCACACATGTGCAAGGAAGAGGTCGCATGCTCACCACTGGCGCCTGCTGACACTATGCAATGGAGCACCCTATGGCAAGCTATCAACTCTAGCCTTTTTGTCACATCAAAAGGTGACAACAACGCCGCCCTCTTTGCACATTTTGTTGACTCCGGCCTCCATGATCGTACACAGGGAAATACTAAAGCAATCAACTCGGAGCAGGACTCGGCTGCTTGCATCTTCGCCTTCAAAAATGCACAATTATGTTCTCACCCCTCATCAAGCAATAGACGCCATTAGCTGTGCACATGTTACTCTTGTTTTTGGCACAGACAGATGCATAAACCGAGACACAATGACGGCGCATGTTCCTTTCATGCACATATATCACCAACAGCTGTTTTAACAAAGGATACATTAAGCAATACGTAATCCTGGGGCACATATCACCGAGTTCAATTCAGGCATACATGACATAGAGTTTGAAAAACATCGAGAAAACATACGATAATTCTACCCAGAAGATGCAAGCAAATCAGACTGCCTACAGGAAATTTGGCTCAAATGGGCCTGTTTTCCTAATGCTGCAAGTATTGCGCCGATGTCCAATGACACCACAGTTCGTGCATTTCGGCGACTTCCTTGGAGCCTTCGGCAAATTGCCTCGCTGGGACAAGTTGTACACTTGTGCCCCTGCTCCCTGCAGATAGTGCAAAACCGCGACCTCTTCAGTTGCTGCTCATACGGAGCCTTGTCCCTGCTGTTTGTCGGCCTCCCCCTCTGCCTCTTCTTCTCATTCAGGCCAACAACTGAGCAACTGGATTCATCATCTCCTGTATGTTTTTGCAGCACAGCATCACCCTCTGCTGGTACATCCACTTTATGCGCTGCAATCAGTTGCTGTTTTTCTCTCTCTGCAAGCCCCATTCCATCTTTATCGATGCTTAGCGGAAGCAGAGTCGCATGCACCTCCTTCATCATAGCCATGAAAACATCATAGCACTTAATATTGCTGTCTCCAAGCACGACACACTCAAGCGCTTTCATGCACATTGTGTGATGCCTGAATGTATCACTAGCTGGGGGTCCTCTGTCTCTCTGATACCTAACCAAATGGTCAGGAAGAATGTCACGCGCCTCTCTGATCCATCGTTTAAGTATATGCTTCTGGGGTATTTTTTGCGATCGGAAGTGCACCATCACCTGTAACGTGGGGACAGAAAGGATATCTATAAGATGTGCATTTCAGGTAGCAAACAGGGAACATAAATAAATGGTACGATGAACACTGAGACACACCTGCAATGCATGGCAGCACACTAGCCCAGCATGTTCAAAATAACTGCACTCGCAACTGAAAAAACTCTCGTCTTCATCCACTTCTATCTTGAATTCAACTTTGCTCCATTTTTCCCTTTTGTCCGCTTCTACATGGGTCGACTTGTAAATCCGCCTAGGCACCACCTCGTCCAACACATGTGCCCCACACTTATACAATTCTTCACTAAACTTTTCAAACATAGCTCTGGTGTAAACTTTGCTAGCATGCTTCTCAATTGGAAGGTTGACCCTAAGGCACACACCGCTCTGCGATCCGAACCACAAGCAAAAAGGTGATTATCATGTCCAGGTAGCAACGGAAGAACCATAATGACGTTGAAAAAAAACCCAACACACTCACCAGGGATGTCCTCTTCTCCTGGAAACTCTCCTCCGCCTCTCTGTTAAATTGCAGTTTCTGGAACTGCTTAAGAAACAGATGCATTGGGCACCCTCGCGGCATGTAACCTTTCAACAGATGGTTGGCGCTCTCGCTCCGTTGAGTGCTTGTCATCCTGGCACAGAACACCCCTCTGAAATATGGCTTTGCCCATTTATGCCTGACCTCATATATCTGCGTTAAGAATGGATGTTTCTTCAAGGAGTATTTATCCAGCATCTGGCTCCAGCCCTCCTCAAACTCTTCTTCCGTGATCATGTGATGGACATGCTTGTGAAATTCCAGTTTGAAGTCGCTGTTCTTGCTGCAAAGAACGCCCATGGACTCCTTCGCCTTTTTCAAAACATGCCATTTGCACCAGCGGTGCACGGTATTGGGCAGCTCTGCTTCGATTGCCAGCTCCATGGAGCGTGCCTGATATGCATTTGTAACCCAACAAAACAAAACGGGGAAATGACCAGACAACGAGAAATGTACAAGGAAATCATCGCATCAATAAGTTACGAAAACCACACTCACGTGCCGGCACACCAACCTGTAAGTATTGTCCGCGGGTGTTTCCCACCGACCATACAGACAAACTCCTTGAATATCCACTTGAATGTTTCCTCTTTCTCGTCTCTCATCATCGCTCCCTCGAAAATTATGCTCTGGAAGTGGTTGTTGACGCCGACAAACAGACCAAACGACATATCATACAAGTTTGTCCTATAGGTGGTGTCAAATGTTATTGCATCTCCGAAACACCTGTACTGATCGCACCCCCTACTCGTCACCCACATAAGTGTCTTTATGCGGCTCTCCTCGTTGACCTGCACGGTGTAGTTGAAATCTGGATCATTAGCTTTCATCTCCCCAAGCAAGTTCATCGTCTTGACAGCATCAAAAATCTGACTGCTCCTTGTTGAGCTTCTTGCATAATGTCTTCAACGACCTCTTTGTAAAAGGCACATTCTCTGCGACACCAAAGAAGCTACCAACAATGCTGAAAACCTTCCCGAGGGCAACATTATTATCCCTAAGCTGCTTCACAAGATCTTTGGTGTATCTGTCTATATGCCTATGTGACTTCCAATGCATTTTCTGGCCACACGTAACGGAAAGCGGATGGTTGTGCCCTGCTTTGTGCTCTGATATGTACCACCCGACATCCTTTGATCGGAGCAGCCTTATCATTGCACTGCAACCACACCTTGAAGAATGGCTATTCTCCTTCAATGGGGACCCCTGGAAAGGAAAAGAAGATGATTATCAACCTCAATGTACGATAGAAACCAAGATTCAGTCTAGAGGGAGTATATTTAGAAGCCAAAGGTGCATAGTAGTAATGACTTTTTTTCCACACACGTAGCGCACATGCACAGACAATCTCTTGCATACATCTTGTTCTTTGCACGGTTGAGCCTGCTCTTTGCCAGCCGTATACCAAACCCAGTCTCCCATGAATATAGGTTGTAGAACTCATACGCCTCATCCAGCGAGTCAAACTCCGTGCCAATTTTTGGATTGATGACATGCCCTTCACATTTTTCGGCATAAGCACAGATAGACAACTCAAGTGCTGTTTTCCTGTCGGGGTTCATGTCCCTCTCATCAGGTACTTTCCCGAGCCTCACCCTGCGAAACGAACAAATTCATAACAGTCAGAATACATGCTACCACTCGACACTAAAAAAAACAGCTACCGACAGAGCTCCGCCCATGCATAAATAACAAACGCCACAAATATAACTGACATACAAAACAGGGAACTTGTCAGCTGCAATTGCAATTTTGCTGTCACCACTATAATCCAGCTCTACGTACGCAAGACAAACTCCACAACCATAACCAGACCAATTCATCATATCTATTTTTTTGCAGGTGTTTAAATACACAACCATCCTTTTTTTTCTAAAATTCAAACTAGAACGTCATAAAATCCAAAATATAAACTGCTATTTTGTCCCACATGCGCCCGCAGTCTCAGTAATCCAAAATAATCACCGGAAGCCATGTTTAAACTCACAAAGCACATTTTCACTTCTCTATACCCCATTTGCATTCTGTATGACACCGTCAGAAAGCATTTCCTCTTTC
Source organism: Aegilops tauschii subsp. strangulata (assembly GCF_002575655.3). Classification (NCBI taxonomy): domain Eukaryota; kingdom Viridiplantae; phylum Streptophyta; class Magnoliopsida; order Poales; family Poaceae; genus Aegilops; species Aegilops tauschii. Next base: position 396,837,405 of record NC_053035.3, read on the forward strand.
ACGTAATTCAAAAAATCCATGCAAAAGTCTTGAATATCCTGGTCTAAACTGTACCCATCGTGCTAAAGCCACAAAACAGCCATTTGCTCTCATGTCCACAAGACCATCCTAGAATCCAATCATCACACAAAATTGCGTGCGCATGCTAGGTTCGTCTTAGTAATCCTAGAATCCAACCAACGAACCAGATACATATTCAATCTGAAACCATCGCACCCTGCCTCACACTACGATTGACACGACTCAAACAACACGCATCAGACAATTAACTACTTGATACTTGGGCTCCCAAAAAATCTATCAGCGGTGTGTAGACACAGACTATGGCAAGATAAACAGATGCGAAATGCAGCATGATTTGGGGGGCAGAAAAAGACGGACCTCCTCGTCCAGCCGCTTGTAGCTTCAGAGCACACCTTGAATCTCTGCACATCTCTGACCAGCCCTGCTTCTTTGTTCTTCTCGAGCTCTACGGCAGGAGCACTCATGGAGTCCTGGGATTCCACCGGGAACACATCCTCCTCCCATCCGGCGATGTTGGCTCCACAGTTACTGCAGGCAAACCTAGCGCCGTTAGTGGATGGATTTGCAAAAAAGAAAAATCCGGGGCGGGGGAACTATCGGGAGAGAGAACTTGATGGAACAATAACCTACCCGTTGACCTCCAGTCCGTCCGTCCACATCTCGCCGATGGGGAATCGCCGCCGCAGCTCGCCCGTGTGAAAGGCGCGGACGCCGCTTTATGTGGAAGAGAGGGTAATGACGAGAAAACATAGACGCGTGGATCTACCTGCTCCACATATCTGACCGGGCCCATATACATGTGCTGTTTCAAAAGCTCGCTCCTATACTAAAATGTCGGTCCAGACCGAGGAGTGCCCATGCGGGCCGGGGGACACGAACGTGTGATGGGCCGAACAACATACACCTATGCGAGCCTACATGTATCACGGACCGTATTTCACCCGCTAGGCCTGCCACCCCCCTGCTGTGAAATGATAGATCCACAATCCCAAAGCCCAACTGAACGGACCAGATTGCGGCCTGCCTGTAGCCCGGCCACCAAAAGCCCTCACTCGTGAAGCCGGTTGCTTTGTTGGGCGTAGTCCAAAGACTCCAAAGGACGGCCGACAGCTCCTCGATCCAGCAGCCGGCCGAGCACTCCAGCGGCTCGACCAGTCGGGGCTTGATGCCGGATAGGATGAGGCTGTTTGCTCGCTCCACCCGGCTGTTTGACTGCGGATGGGCAACGAACGCTAAGTCTAGTCGGATGCCCTGGGTCGCACAGAAACGGGCCAAGGCGCCTTTGGCGAAGTTTGTGTCGTTGTCGGTAATGATGCTGTGTGGGATGCCGTACCGGACGGTCATATCCACAATGAAGGTCACAGTAGCTAGACCATTCAACTTCTTGATCGGCTTTGCTTCAATCCACTTTGTGAACTTGTCCACAGCGACCAACAGATGGGTCATGTCGCCGCGTGCTGTCTTGAACGGGCCCACCATGTCCAACCCCCAGACGGCAAACAACCAAGTGATGGGGATGGTCTTGTGTGCAGAGGCCGCCAGGTGTTGCTTGGAGCTGAAGCGCTGGCACCCCTTGCACTTGCGGACCAACTCCTTGGCATCATCCAAAGCAGTCGGCTAGAAGAATCCATGGTGGAAAGCTTTGGCAACAAGGGATCTGGAGGCGGCGTGGTGGCCGCACTCGCCTTGATGAATATCTCTGAGGATTGCCATGCCCTTCTCCGGCTCCACACAGCGATGGAAGACACCAGTCACACTGCGCCTGACAAGCTCTCCGTTGACTATTGTGTATGTTGCTGCCCGGCGTTGCACCTGTCAGGCATGAATCTCATCGGCTGGTAGCTCTCGGCTCACCAGGAAGTTGAGGATGGGCTGCGCCCAAGATGGTGCTTCTACCACTGTCAGGATAGCAACCGGAACCAGGGCGGTTGGGTTGGGAGGCGGCGGGTCGGAGCCGGTCGCTGCTTGCTGCGTCGTTGAAGTCCCCGGGCCGGGTTCGAGTGCTGCAGCCCCCGGGCCGCCTGCCAAAGTCCTCGGGCCGACTGCTGAAGACCCCGGGCCAGACTCGACTGCTCCGGGGTCAGCCGACACGAAGATGGACCCTGATTCCGGTGAAGGCTTGATAGATGGCTTGCGCAGGCACTGGAGTGAGACGTCGGCTGGTATGGCTTGCCGCGTGGAGCCGATCCGGGCCAGGGCGTCGGCTGGCTCGTGTCGGCCCGTGGCACATGAAGGAACTCACAGCCGTTGAAGTGCCCGCTGATATGCTAGACGAGGAAGCGGTAGCTTGCCATGTTTGCATCCTTGGCATTCCAGTCTCCACACGACTACTGGACAACTAAATCCGAGTCTCCATAGCATAGAATCCGTCGGATGCCAATCTCCTTGGCTAGCCGGAGTCCATGTACGAGTGCCTCGTACTCGGCCACGTTGTTGGAGGCGGCAAAGTGAATTTGTAGTGTGTACTTGAGCTTGTCGCCTTTGGGAGAGGTGAGGACGATGCCGGCTCCCAAACCGGTGCGCATCTTCGAGCCGTCAAAGTGCATCCGCTAATGAGTGGAATCCGGTGCTAGCGGCAGGTACTGGGTCTCGACCCAGTCGACTAGGAAGTTGGCCAGCGCTTGGGACTTGATGGCGGTGCGGGGCTGGTAGAGGATGGTCTGGGGAGCCAGCTCAATGGCCCACTTCGCCACCCAGCCTAATGCATCTCTGTTGCCTATGATCTCGGCAAGGGGGCGGTGCAGACGACCGTGATGGTGTGCTCCTGGAAGTACTGCTTCAGCTTCTTGGCGGCAAAGTACACGCCATAGAACATCTTCTGGTAGTGGGGGTAGTTCTGCTTGGAGGCGGAGAACACCTCACTCAGGTAGTAGACCGGCCTCTGGACCAGCTGTGCCTTGCCATCTTCTGGGCGCTCAACCACGATCACGGTGCTGACCACCCGGCTGGTGGCGGCGATGTAGAGGAACATGGGTTCCTTGGCAGCCGGAGCGGCTAGGACAGGCGGCGTGGTCAGCATCCGCTTGAGCTGGAGGAAAGCCTCATCCGCCTGGTCGGTCCACTCGAAGCAGGTGGTTTTTTTCATGAGCTGGTACAAGGTGAGGGCCTTCTCGCCCAGCCGACTGATGAACCGGCTGGGAGATGCCAAGCACCCGGTGAACTTCTGGACCTCCCGCAGCCGGGCCGGCCTCTGCATCCGCTCAATGGTCTTGATCTTCACGGGGTTGCACTCGATGCCGCGTTCGGAGACAAGGAAACCAAGGAGCTGGCCGGCTGGTACTCCGAAGACACATTTCTCCGATTTGAGCTTGATTTGAAAACTACGCATATTGTCGAAGGTTTCCTTGAGATCCTCCAGGAGGGTACCACGCTTCTCCGTCTTCACCACAATATCGTCTACATAGACGTGGGCATTTCTACTGAGTTGCTTGAGGAGGCACTTCTGCATACAACACTAAAACGTGGCGCCGACATTTCTCAAGCCGAACGTCATGGTCAGGTACCAGAAGGCTCCGAATGGTGTGATGAAGGCTGTCTTCAGCCGCCGGGTTTAGCTTGATCTGGTGGTAGCCAGAGTAGGCATCCAGGAAAGACAGCAGCTCGCATCCGACTATGGAGTCAATCACCTGATCTATCCGAGGCAAGGCAAAAGGGTCCTTGGGGCAGGCTTTGTTGAGGCTAGTGTAGTCGATACACATTCGCGACTTGTTATTCTTCTTCAAGATGAGGACTGGGTTGGCGAGCCAGTCCGGGTAGAACACTTCCATGATGAAGCCGGCTGCCAAAAGCCGGGCGATCTCTTCACCAACAATCCTTCTCTTCTCTTCTGACAGGCGGCGGAGAGGTTGCTTGACCGGCTTTGCATCTGATCTCACATGTAGCTTATGCTCGGCAAAATTCGTCGGAACACCCGGCATGTCCTTGGGGGACCATGCGAAGATGTCCCGATTCTCATGGAGGAAATCAATGAGCTCGCTTTCCTATTTGCTGTCGAGGTGGGTCCCCATGACAGAAAATCTCTCCGGGTGCGTCGGGTCCAAGGCGATCTTCTTGGTTTCCTTGGCCGGCTGGAAGGAGCCCTGGGTCCCCGCATCCTTGGGGTCGGTGGGCATGTCCGACTGCTTGTTGGTCATGGCCACCACCCGGTCAAGGAGGTGCTTCTCTTCAGCGATGACGAGGGACTCGGTCAGCCGGGAGCTGGCTGCGGCGCACGTGAGCGACTTCTGGTAGTCGCCGGCAATGGTGATGATGCCCTTGGGGCCCGTTATCTTCATATTCAGGTAGGCGTAATGTGGCACCGCCATGAATTTGGCCAGTGCAGGCCGGCCCAAGAGCGCGTGGTAGGGGCTGTCCGGATCGACCACCTCAAACCAGATTGGCTCGCGGCGGAAATGGAGCTTGTCGCCGAACATGACGTCGATCTTGATCTTGCCGATTGGAGAGTAGGAAAGTCCGGGGATGATGCTATGGAAAACGGTTCAACTGGGCAGGAGCTGCTTCTCTTTGATGCCTAGCTTCTCCATGGTGTTGCGGTAGAGGATGTTGATGCTACTACCGCCGTCTATCAGGATCCGGGAGAAGCGACAGGCCCGCCTCTCCATTGAGAAGGTTGAGTCCAGCACCATTGTGTAGGCACCCGGTGAGGGCATCACGTCCGCGTGGTCAGCACGGCTCCAGCTGATGGGCCTTTCGGACCAATGCATAAATTCGGGGACCTCTGAGGCGACAGCGTTCACCTCTCGGTGGTGCTGGCGCCGACTGTGCTTGTCGTTGGCTTCACTGGTGAAGACGACGTAGGTGGCGTTGGCGTCGGGGAACTCATCTTGGAGCATGCCGACTAGACGGGCCACCGGTTGCTGAGGAGGCGGAGGCGGTAGGCGGAGGCGGCAGGCCCTCGCCCTTGGCAATTCGGGTGAGCCAGTGGCATTTCCGAGTGGTGTGGTTAGACGGCTTCGCGCCGCTGTGGAACTTGCATGGAGCATCGAGGGCTTGCTCGAAGGAGAAGGAAGGCAGCCAAGCGGCCTTGCCGCCCTTCTGACGCTTGGGGCCGGGTTGCCCTCCGGCTGCTGGTCTTCAACTGTAGCAACTTGCCAGTTGTTGGAAACCGGCTGCTGAGCCTTGTGCTTGTTGTCGTTCGGCTGCTGGCGCCGGCTGGAGTCACCAGCCGACGTAAGGGGAGCCGGCGGGAGCACCTTCCCGGATGCGTCAACCCAAATCTCTGACTTCATGGAGGAGTCGGCGGTGGCGTACTTGTCGGCCATGATCAGGAGCTTGTCCATGGAAGCCGCCTCATCGCACAAGAGCTTGTGCTTGAGCAGAGTGCCTTCTCTGCACCCGACGGTGAAGTACTCGATGGCCTACACCTCGTGCACCCCTTCGCAGGAGTTGCGCAACTCGGCCCAACGCGTCAGGTAGTCTCGAGTGGACTCAGTCGGACCCTGAACGCACATGGAGAGCTGGCGGGGCTTAGGGGGCCGCTTGTAGGTGCTGGTGAAGTTGCGGATGAAGACATCGGCAAAGTCCAGCCAGCTGTTGACGCTGTAGGGCTTGAGGCTGTTCAGCCATGTCCGGGTTGTGCCCTGGAGCATGAGCGAAACGTACTTCACGACAACGCGCTTGTTGCCGTTTGCTATGCTGACGACCTTGGAGTAGTCGACCAGCCAGTCCTTCAGCTTCACGGAGCCGTTGTACTTGGGAGTATCTCGGAGAAGCGAGAACCCTTTGGGGAAGGGCTCGTCGCGAATGCGGGGACCGAAGCAGGCTGGGCCGATTGCATCTTCTTCTTCTACGGCCAGGGACCGAGCAAGCCGCTCGATCCGGTGGCGCGCGTCGTTCTCTCCGACTCCTTCATGGGGGCCCAGCTGGCCTCCGAGAGTCGGGTGATTGACAGGCGGCGGAGAGGCACGCCTCTCCCTGCGAGGGGGAGACGGATGCTCGTCCCTCCGATTCTCTGCTTGTGGGCGGCCGTGCTGGCCGCGCACGACCGTGAGGCGAGTGCGCCGCCGGCGGCTAGCAGCCGGCTGCGGGTCTTGCTGACCGCGAGCGCCGCCTATTGGGGACCAGGAGGTCGCTCCATGCTCGCGGCGGGGGGGGGGGGGGGATGGTTCTTGGCTTGCTTGCTGGCTGTTGCTACCTCTTGAGCTTGCGTTGGTTTTTCCCTTGAAGAGGAAAGGGTGATGCAGGAAAGTAGCGTAAGTATTTCCCTCAGTTTTGAGAACCAAGCTATCTATGCAGTAGGAGACAACGCAACAAGCCACCGAATACCTGCACAAACAAACACCAACTTCCAACCAACGCGACAAAGGGGTTGTCAATCCCTTCGCGATTATTCGCAAAGTGACATCTGATAGAGATGGATAAACGGTAAAGTAATATTTTTGGTATTTTTGGTTTATGGAATGGAAAGTAAAGATTGCAAAATAAGGGAACGGCGAAAGAAATTGGAAAGTTGACGGGAAACTAATATGATGTAAAATAGACCCGGGGGCCATAGGTTTCACTAGAGGCTTCTCTCAAGATAGAAATTATTACGATGGGTGAATAAATTACTGCCGAGCAATTGACAGAAAAGTGCAAAGTTATGACGATATCTAAGGCAATGATCATGAATATAGGCATCACGTCCGTGTCAAGTAGACCAACACGATTCTGCATCTACTACTATTACTCCACACATCGACCGCTATCCAGCATGCATCTAGAGTATTAAGTTCATAAAGAACGGAGTAACGCATTAAGCAAGATGACATGATGTAGAGGAATTAACTCAAACAATATGATGAAAACCCCATCTTTTTATCCTCGATGGCAACAATACAATACGTGCCTTGCTGCCCCTGCTGTCACTGGGAAAGGACACCGCAAGATTGAACCCAAAGCTACGCACTTCTCCCATTGCAAGAAAAACCAATCTAGTTGGCCAAAGCAAATCAATAGTTCGAAGAGACCTGTAAAGATATGAAATCATGCATATAAGAATTCAGAGGAGATTCAAATAATATTCATAGATAAGCTGATCATAAATCCACAATTCATTGGATCTCGGCAAACACACCGCAAAAGAGTATTACATCGAATAGATCTCCAAGAACAATAAAAAATTATAGATACCTTGGAGACGTATCAAGCATCCCCAAGCTTAATTCCTGCTCGTCCTCGAGTAGGTAAATGATAAAAACAAATTTTTTGATGTGGAATGCTACCTAACATATGTATCCATGTAATTCTTTTTATTGTGGCATGAATGTTCAGATCCGTAAGATTCAAAACAAAAGTTTAATATTGACATAAAAACAATAATACTTCAAGCATACTAACAAAATAATTATGTCTTCTCAAAATAACATGGACAAAGAAAGCTTATCCCTACAAAATCATATAGTCTGGCTATGCTCCATCTTCATCACACAAAATATTTAAATCATGCACAACCCCGATGACAAGCCAAGCAATTGTTTCATACTTTTGACGTTCTTAAACTCTTTCAACTTTCACGCAATACATGAGCGTGAGCCATGGACATAGCACTATAGGTGGAATAGACGGTGGTTGTGGAGAAGACAAAAAGAAGGAGATAGTTTCACATCAACTAGGCGTATCAACGGGCTATGGAGATGCCCATTAATAGATATCAATGTGAGTGAGTAGGGATTGCCATTCAACGGATGCACTAGAGCTATAAGTTTATGAAAGCTCAAAAAGAAACTAAGTGGGTGTGCATCCAACTCGCTTGCTCATGAAGACCTAGGGCAATTTGAGGAAGCCCATCATTGGAATATACAAGCCAAGTTCAATAAGGAAAAATTCCCACTAGTATATGAAAGTGATATCATAGGAGACTCTCTAATCATGAAGATCATGGTGCTACTTTGAAGCACAAATGTGGCAAAAGGGATAGTAACATTGTCCCTTCTCTCTTTTTCTCTCATTTTTTTATTTGGGCCTTCTCTCATTTTTTGGCCTCCTTTTCTTTTCTTTCTTTTTTTTATTTTTTGTCCGGAGTCTCATCCTGACATGTGGGGGAATCATAGTCTCCATCATCCTTTCCTCACATGGGACAATGCTCTAATAATGATGACCATCACACTTTTATTTACTTACAACTCAAGAATTACAACTCGATACTTAGAATAAAATACGACTCTATGTGAATGCCTCCGGCGGTGTACCAGGATGTGTAATGAATCAAGAGTGACATGTATAAAAAATATTATGAACAGTGGCTTTGCCACAAATACAATGTCAACTACATGATCATGCAAAGCAATATGACAAAGATGATGCGTGTCATAATAAACGGAATGGTGGAAAGTTGCATGGAAATATATCTCGGAATGGAAATGCCATAATAGGTAGGTATGGTGGATGTTTTGAGGAAGGATATGTGGTGGGTTTATGGTACCGGCGAAAGTTGCGCGGTACTAGAGAGGCTAGCAATGGCGGAAAGGTGAGACTGCGTATAATCCATGGACTCAACATTAGTCGTAAAGAACTTACATACTTATTGCAAAAATCTATTAGTCATCGAAACAAAGTACTACGCGTATGCTCCTAAGGGGATAGATTGGTAGGAAAAGACCATCGCTCGTCCCCGACCGCCACTCATAAGGAAGACAATCAAAAAATAAATCATGCTCCGACTTCATCACATAACGGTTCACCATACGTGCATGCTACGGGACTCACAAACTTTAACACAAGTATTTCTCAAATTCACAACTACTCACTAGCATGACTCTAATATCACCATCTTCATATCTCAAAACAATCATAAGGAATCAAACTTCTCATAGTATTCAATGCACTTTATATGAAAGTTTTTATTATATCCCTCTTGGATGCCTATCATATTAGGACTAATTTTATAACCAAAGCAAATTACCATGCTGTTTTAAAGCCTCTCAAAATAATATAAGTGAAGTACAGAGTTCAGAAATTTCTATAAAATAAACCACCGCCATGCTCTAAAAAGATATAAGTGAAGCACTAGGGCAAAATTGCCTAGCTCAAAAGATATAAGTGAAGCACATAGAGTATTCTAATAAATCATGATTCATGCGTCTCTCTCTCAAAAGTTGTGTACAGCAAGGATGATTGTGGCAAACTAGAAAGCAAACACTCAAATCATACAAGATGCTCCAAGCAAAACACATATCATGTGGTGAATAAAAATATATCCTCAAGTAAAGTTACCGATAGACGAAGACGAAAGAGGGGATGCCTTCCCGGGGCATCCCCAAGCTTAGGCTTTTTGACATCCTTGAATATTACCTTGGGGTGCCTTGGGCATCCCCAAGCTTAGGCTCTTGCCACTCCTTATTCCATAGTCCATCAAATCCTCACCCAAAACTTGAAAACTTCACAACACAAAACTCAACAGAAAATCTCGTAAGCTCCGTTAGTATAAGAAAATAAATCACCACTTTTGGTACTGTTGTGAACTCATTCTTTATTTATATTGTTGTAATATCTACTGTATTCCAACTTTTCCATGGTTCATACTGATATGTGTCCAACGTATCTTTTATTTTTGATTGTTCCATGCTATTATATTATCTGTTTTGGATGTTTAATGGGCTTTAATATGCTCTTTTATATTATTTTTGGGACTAACCTATTAACAGGAGGCCCAATGCCAGTTTCTGTTTTTTTTCCTATTTTAGAGTTTCGCAGAAAAGGAATACCAAACGGAGTCCAAACGGAATGAAACCTTCGCGATGATCTTTCTTGGAACGAAAGCAATCCAGAAAACTTGGATGGAAGTCTGGAACTCCGCGAGGCGGCCAATACAAAGTTCAGCTCGATGTTCTTGGAGATCTATTTGATGTAATACTCTTTTGCGGCGTGTTTGCCGAGATCCGATGAACTGTGGATTTATGAACAAGATTATCTATGAATATTATTTGGTTCTTCTCTGAATTCTTATATGCATGATTTGATATCTTTGCAAGTCTCTTCGAATTATCGGTTTAGTTCGGCCTACTAGATTGATCTTTCTTGCAATGGGAGAAGTGCTTAGCTTTGGGTTCAATCTTGCGGTGTCCTTTCCCAGTGACAGTAGGGACAGCAAGGAACACATTGTATGTTGCCATCGAGGATAAAAAGATGGGGGTTATATCATACTGCTTGAGTTTATCCCTCTACATCATGTCATCTTCCTTAAAGCGTTACTCTGTTCTTATGAACTTAATACTCTAGATGCATGCTGGATAGCGGTCGATGTGTGGAGTAATAGTAGTAGATGCAGGCAGGAGTCGGTCTACTTGTCATGGACGTGATGCCTATATACATGATCATACCTACATATTCTCATAACTATGCTCAATTCTATCAATTGCTCGACAGTAACGCGTTCACCCACCGTAATACTTATGCTCTTGAGAGAAGCCACTAGTGAAACCTATGGCCCCGGGTCTATTCTCTATCATATTAATCTACCATTATTTCTATTACCGTTTATTTTGCTTTCTTTACTTTTAGTCTTTATAGGCAAAAGAAGTCGGTCAGGGGAGCCACGAGGGGCCCACGAAGGGTGGGGGGCGCGCCCCGGGGGCGTAGGGCGCGCCTCCCTGCCTCGTGGCTTCCTTGAAGCTTCCCTGACGTCTACTCCAAGTCTCCCGGATTGCTTCCGTTCCAAAAATAACTCTCCTGAAGGTTTCATTCCGTTTGGACTCCGTTTGATATTCCTTTTCTTCGAAACACTGAAATAGGCAAGAAAACAACAATTTGGGCTGGGCCTCCGGTTAATAGGTTAGTCCCAAAAATAATATAAAAGTGTTTAGTAAAGCCCATAAACATCCAAAACAGATAATATAATAGCATGAATACTTCATAAATTATAGATACGTTGGAGACATATCAAGGCCCAGCCCAAATTGCTGTTTTTTTTGCCTATTTCAGTGTTTCGAAGGAAAGGAATATCAAACGGAGTCCAAACGGAATGAAACCTTCGGGAACGTGATTTTCGGAACAAACGTGATCCAGAGGACTTGGAGTGGACGTCAAGCAATCAACAAGGAGGCCATGAGGCAGGGAAGCGCGCCTGCCCCCTGGGCGCGCCCCCACCCTCGTGGGCCCCTTGTAGCTCTCCTGACCGACCTCTTTCACCTATATATACTCATATACCCTGGAAACATCAGAAGAGGATCCGAAACCCTATTTCCACTGCCTCAACTCTCTGTACCCGTGAGATCCCATCTTGGGGCCTTTTCCGGCGCTCCGCCGGAGGGGGCATTGATCACGGAGGGGTTCTACATCAACACCATAGCCTCTCCGATGATGTGTGAGTAGTTTACCTCAAACCTTCGGGTCCATAGTTATTAGCTAGATGGCTTCTTCTCTCTCTTTGGATCTCAATACAAAGTTCTCCTTGATTCTCTTGGAGATCTATTCGATGTAATCTTCTTTTGCAGTGTGTTTGTCGAGATCCGATGAATTGTGGGTTTATGATCAAGATTATCTATGAACAATATTTGAATCTCCTCTGAATTCTTTTATGTATGATTGGTTATCTTTGCAAGTCTCTTCGAATTTTATCAGTTTGGTTTGGCCTACTAGATTGATCTTTCTTGCAATGGGAGAAGTGCTTAGCTTTGGGTTCAATCTTGCGGTGCTCGATCCCAGTGACAGAAGGGGAAACAACACGTATTGTATTGTTGCCATCGAGGATAAAAAGATGGGGTTTATATCATATTGCATGATTTTATCCCTCTACATCATGTCATCTTGCTTAAAGCGTTACTCTGTTCTTATGAACTTAATACTCTAGATGCATGCTGGATAGCGGTCGATGTGTGGAGTAATAGTAGTAGATGCAGGCAGGAGTTGGTCTACTTGTCACGGACGTGATGCCTATATACATGATCATACCTAGATATTCTCATAACCATGCTCAATTCTATCAATTGCTCGACAGTAATTTGTTCACCCACCGTAATACTTATGCTCTTGAGAGAAGCCACTAGTGAAACCTATGGCCCCCAGGTCTATTCTCTATCATATTAATATACCGTTATTTCTATTACCGTTTATTTTGCTTTCTTTACTTTTAGTCTTTATCATAAAAATACCAAAAATATTATCTTATCATCTCTATCAGATCTCACTTTTGCAAGTGGCCGTGAAGGGATTGACCCTTTATCGTGTTGGTTGCAAGGTTCTTATTTGTTTGTGTAGGTACGAGGGACTTGAGCGTGGTCTCCTACTGGATTGATACCTTGGTTCTCAAAACTGAGGGAAATACTTATGCTACTTTACTGCATCACCCTTTCCTCTTCAAGGGAAAACCAACGCAATGCTCAAGAGGTAGCAAGAAGGATTTCTGGCGCCGTTGCTGGGGAGTCTACGCACAAGTCAAGACATACCAAGTACCCATCACAAACTCTTATCCCTCGCATTACATTATTTGCCATTTGCCTCTCGTTTTCCTCTCCCCCACTTCACCCTTGCCGTTTTATTCGCCCTCTTTTCCGTTCGCCTCTTTTTCGCTTGCTTCTTGTTTGCTCGTGTGTTGGATTGCTTGCTTGTCACGATGGCTCAAGACAATACTAAATTGTGTGACTTTACTAATACCAACAACAATGATTTTCTTAGCACTCCGATTGCTCCTCTTACCGAAGCTGAATCTTGTGAAATTAATGCTGCTTTGTTGAATCTTATCATGAAAGATCAATTCGCCGGCCTTCCTAGTGAAGATGCCGCTACCCATCTAAATAGCTTTGTTGATTTGTGTGACATGCAAAAGAAGAAAGATGTGGACAATGACATTGTTAAATCGAAGCTATTTCCGTTTTCGCTTAGAGATCGCGCTAAAACTTGGTTTTCGTCTTTGCCTAAAAATAGTATTGATTCTTGGAATAAGTGCAAAGACGCTTTTATCTCTAAGTATTTTCCTCCCGCTAAGATCATCTCTCTTAGAAACGACATTATGAATTTTAAGCAACTTGATCATGAACATGTTGCACAAGCTTGGGAGAGGATGAAATTAATGATACGTAATTGCCCTACTCATGGTTTGAATTTGTGGATGATTATACAATTTTTTTATGCCAGATTAATTTTGCTTCTAGAAATCTTTTAGATTCGGCCGCGGGAGGCACTTTTATGGAAATCACTTTAGGAGAAGCTACTAAACTCCTAGATAATATTATGGTTAATTATTCTCAATGGCACACTGAAAGATCTACTAGTAAAAAGGTTCATGCGGTTGAAGAAATTAATGTTTTGAGTGGAAAGATGGATGAACTTATGAAATTGTTTGCTAATAAGAGTGTTTCTTCTGATCCTAATGATATGCCTTTGTCTACTTTGATTGAGAATAATAATGAATCTATGGATGTGAATTTTGTTGGTAGGAATAATTTTGGTAACAACGCATATAGAGGAAACTTTAATCCTAGACCGTTCCCTAGTAATTCCTCTAATAATTATGGTAATTCCTACAACAATTCTTATGGAAATTTTAATAAGTTGCCCTCTGATTTTGAGACTAGTGTTAAAGATTTTATGAATTCACAAAAAAATTTCAATGCTTTGCTTGAAGAAAAATTGCTTAAGGTTGATGAATTGGCTAGGAACGTCGATAGAATTTCTCTTGATGTTGATTCTTTGAAACTTAGATCTATTCCACCTAAGCATGATATCAATGAGTCTCTCAAAGCCATGAGAATTTCCATTGATGAGTGCAAAGAAAGAACCGCTAAAATGCGTGCAAAGAAAGATTGCTTTGTAAAAGCGTGTTCTACAAATTCTTATGAGAATAAAGATGAAGATCTAAAAGTTATTGATGTGTCTCCTATTAAATCTTTGTTTTGCAATATGAATCTTGATAATGATGGGACTGGAGATGAGTCAACTTTAGTTAAAAGGCGTCCCAATAATTCGGAGTTTTTAGATCTTGATGCAAAAATTGGTAAAAGTGGGATTGAAGAGGTTAAAACTTTAGATAGCAATGAACCCACTATTTTGGATTTCAAGGAATTTAACTATGATAATTGCTCTTCAATAGATTGTATTTCCTTGTTGCAATCCATGCTAAATTCTCCTCATGCTTATAGTCAAAATAAAGCCTTTACTAAACATATCGTTGATGCTTTGATGCAATCTTATGAAGAAAAACTTGAGTTGGAAGTTTCTATCCCTAGAAAACTTTATGATGAGTGGGAACCTACAATTAAAATTAAAATTAAAGATCATGAATGCTATGCTTTGTGTGATTTGGGTGCTAGTGTTTCCATGATCCCAAAAACTTTGTGTGATTTGCTAGGTTTCCGTGAATTTGATGATCGTTCTTTAAACTTGCATCTTGCGGATTCCACTATGAACAAACCAATGGGAAGAATTAATGATGTTCTTATTGTTGCAAACAGGAACTATGTTCCCGTAGATTTTATTGTTCTTGATATAGATTGCAATCCTTCATGTCCTATTATTCTTGGTAGACCTTTCCTTAGAACGATTGGTGCAATTATTGATATTAAGGAAGGGAATATTAGATTCCAATTTCAGTTAAGGAAAGGCATGCAACACTTGCCTAGAAAGAAAATTAAATTACCTTATGAATCTATTATGAGAGCCACTTACGGATTGCCTACCAAAGATGGCAATACTTAGATCTATCCTCGCTTTTATGCCTAGCTAGGGGCGTTAAACGATAGCGCTTGTTGGGAGGCAACCCAATTTTATTTTAGTTCCTTGCTTTTTGTTCCTGTTTAGCAATAAATATTTGATCTAGCCTCTGGTTAGATTTTTTTTTTATGTTTTAATTAGTGTTTGTGCCAAGTAAAACCTATAGGATCTTCTTGGATATTAGTTATTTGATCTTGCTGAAAAAGTCAGAAACTTTCTGCACACGAAAACAATTGTTAACAATCACCAGAACGTGATAAAATACTGATTCCAATTGCAGTAGATCAATAAACAAATTATCTATGTCGTCCTATTTTGGTAGATTTTTCTGAGTTACAGAAGTTTGCATTAGATACAGATTACTACAGACTGTTCTGTTTTTGACAGATTCTGTTTTTCGTGTGTTGTTTGCTTATTTTGATGAATCTATGGCTAGTAAAAGAGTTTATAAACCATAGAGAAGTTGGAATACAGTGGGTTTAACACCAATATAAATAAAGAATGAGTTCAATACAGTACCTTAAAGTGGTGGTTTGTTTTATTTCGCTAACGGAGCTCATGAGATTTTCTGTTGAGTTTTGTGTTGTGAAGTTTTCAAGTTTTGGGTAAAGATTTGATGGATTATGAAACAAGGATTGGAAAGAGCCTAAGCTTGGGGATGCCCAAGGCACCCCAAGGTAAAATTCAAGGACAACCAAAAGCTTAAGCTTGGGGATGCCCCGGAAGGCATCCCCTCTTTCGTCTTCGTCTATCGGTAAATTTACTTTGGGCAATATTTTTATTCACCACATGATACGTGTTTTGCTTGGAGCGTCTTGTATGATTTGAGTCTTTGCTTTTTAGTTTACCACAATCATCCTTGCTGTACACACCTTTTGAGAGAGACACACATGATTCAGAATTTATTAGAATACTCTATGTGCTTCATGAAGGAAATATGCCCTAGAGGCAATAATAAAGTTATTATTTATTTCCTCATATCATGATAAATGTTTATTATTCATGCTAGAATTGTATTAACCGGAAACACAATACATGTGTGAATACATAGACAAACATAGTGTCACTAGTATGCCTCTACTTGACTAGCTCGTTGATCAAAGATGGTTGAGTTTCCTAGCCATAGACATGAGTTGTCATTTGATTAACGGGATCACATCATTAGGAGAATGATGTGATTGACTTGACCCATTCCGTTAGCTTAGCACTTGATCGTTTAGTTTAATGCTATTGCTTTCTTCATGACTTATACAAGTTCCTATGACTATGAGATTGTGCAACTCCCGATTACCGGAGGAACACTTTGTGTGCTACCAAACGTCACAACGTAACTGGGTGATTATAAGTTGCTCTACAGGTGTCTCCGATGGTACTTGTTGAGTTGGCATAAATCGAGATTAAGATTTGTCACTCCGATTGTCGGAGAGGTATCTCTGGGCCCTCTCGGTAATGCACATCATTATAAGCCTTGCAAGCAATGTGACTAATGAGTTAGTTACGGGATGATGCATTATGGAACGAGTAAAGAGACTTGCCGGTAACGAGATTGAGCTAGGTATTGAGATACCGACGATCGAATCTCGGACAAGTAACATACCGATGACAAAGGGAACAACGTATGTTGTTATGCGGTTTGATCGATAAAGATCTTTGTAGAATATGTAGGAGCCAATATGAGCATCCAGGTTCCGCTATTGCTTATTGACCGGAGACGTGTCTCGGTCATGTCTACATAGTTCTTGAACCCGTAGGGTCCGCACGCTTAAAGTTCTGTGATGATCGGTATTATGAGTTTTTGTGTTTTGATGTACCTAAGGTAGTTCGGAGTCCCGGATGTGATCACTGACATGACGAGGAGTCTCGAAATGGTCGAGACGTAAAGATCGATATATTGGACGACTATGTTCGGACACCGGAAAGGTTCCGGCAGGTCAGACATATACCGGAGTACCGGGGGGTTACCGGAACCCCCCGGGGAGTTAATTGGGCCTCATGGGCCTTAGTGGGAGAAGAGGAGGGGCGGCCAGGGCAGCCGCGCGCCCCCTCCCCCTCTAGTCCGAATTGAACAAGGAGGGGGGGGGGCGGCGCCCCCCTTTTTCCCTCTCCACCTCTGTCCCTTCCTTCCCTTCTCCTACTCCAACAAGGAAAAGAGGAGTTCTACTCCCGGTGGGAGTAGGACTCCCCCCTTGGCCGGCCGCCTCTCCCCCTTGCTCCTTTATATACGGGGGCAGGGGGCACCTCTAGACACACAAGTTGATCTGTTGATCTGTCCCAGCCGTGTGCGGCGCCCCCCTCCACCATATTCCACCTCGGTCATATCGTAGTGGTGCTTAGGCAAAGCCCTGCGTCGGTAGCTTCATCAACATCATCACCACGCCATCATGCTGACGAAACTCTCCTTCGAGCTCTACTGGATCGTGAGTTCGCGGGACGTCACTAAGCTGAACGTGTGTTGAACGCGGAGGTGCCGTACGTTCGGTGCCGAGGATCGGTCGATCGTGAAGACGTACGACTACATCAACCGTGTTGTTATAACGCTTCCGCTTAACGGTCTACGAGGGTACGTGGACGACACTCTCCCCTCTCGTTGCTATGCATCACCATGATCTTGCGTGTTCGTAGGATTTTTTTTGAAATTACTACGTTCCCCAACAGTTGTATCAGAGCCAGGTTTATGCGTAGATGTTATATGTACGAGTAGAACACAAGTGAGTTGTGGGCGATACAAGTCATACTGCTTACCAGCATGTCATACTTTGGTTCGACGGTATTGTTGGATGAAGCGGCCCGGACCGACATTACGCGTATGCTTACGCGAGATTGGTTCTACCGACGTGCTTTGCACATAGGTGGCTGGCGGGTGTCAGTTTCTCCAACTTTAGTTGAACCGAGTGTGGCTACGCCCGGTCCTTGAGAAGGTTAAAACATCACTAACTTGATGAACTATCGTTGTGGTTTTGATGCGTAGGTAAGAACGGTTCTTGCTCAGCCCGTAGCAGCCACGTAAAACTTGCAACAACAAAGTAGAGGTCATCTAACTTGTTTTTGCAGGGCATGTTGTGATGTGATATGGTCAAGACATGATGCTATATTTTTTATTGTATGAGATGATCATGTTTTGTAACCGAGTTATCGGCAACTGGCAGGAGCCATATGGTTGTCGCTTTATTGTGTGCAATGCAATTGCCCTATAATTGCTTTACTTTATCACTAAGCGGTAGCGATAGTCATAGAAGCAATAGTTGGCGAGACGACAACGATGCTACGATGGAGATCAAGGTGTCGCGCCGGTGACGATGGTGATCATGACGGTGCTTCGGAGATAGAGATCACAAGCACAAGATGATGATGGCCATATCATATCACTTATATTGATTGCATGTGATGTTTATCCTTTATGCATCTTATTCTGCTTTGTTTGACGGTAGCATTATAAGGTGACCTCTCACTAAATTTCAAGGTATAAGTGTTCTCCCTGAGTATCCACTGTTGCGAAAGTTCGTCGTGCCGAGACACCACGTGATGATCGGGTGTGATAAGCTCTACGTTCAAATACAACGGGTGTAAGCCAGTTTTGCACACGCAGAATACTCGGGTTAAACTTGACAAGCCTAGCATATGCAGATATGGCCTCGGAACACTGAGACCGAAAGGTCGAGCGTGAATCATATAGTAGATATGATCAACATAGTGATGTTCACCATTGAAAACTACTCCATCTCACGTGATGATCGGACATGGTTTAGTTGATTTGGATCACGTGATCACTTAGATGATTAGAGGGATGTCTATCTAAGTGGGAGTTCTTAAGTAATATGATTAATTGAACTTTAATTTATCATGAACTTAGTACCTGATAGTATTTTGCTTGTTTATGTTGTTGTAGATAGATGGCCCGTGCTGTTGTTCCATTGAATTTTAATGCGTTCCTTGAGAAAGCAAAGTTGAAAGATGATGGTAGCAATTACACGGACTGGGTCCGTAACTTGAGGATTATCCTCATTGCTGCACAGAAGAATTATGTCCAGGAAGCAATGCTAGGTGCCAGGCCTGCTGCAGGAGCTACACCAGATGTTATGAATGTCTGGTAGAGCAAAGCTGATGGCTACTTGATAGTTCAGTGTGCCATGCTTTACGGCTTAGAACCGGGACTTCAACGACGTTTTGAACGTCATGGAGCATATGAGATGTTCCAGGAGTTGAAGTTAATATTTCAAGCAAATGCCCGAATTGAGAGATATGAAGTCTCTAATAAGTTCTACAGCTGCAAAATGGAGGAGAATAGTTCTGTCAGTGAACATATACTCAGAATGTCTGGGTATAACAATCACTTGATTCAACTGGGAGTTAATCTTTCGGATGATAGTGTCATTGATAGAATTCTTCAATCACCGCCACCAAGCTACAAGAGCTTTGTGATGAACTATAATATGCAAGGGATAGATAAGACAATTCCCGAGCTCTTCGCGATGCTAAAAGCCGCGGAGGTAGAAATAAAGAAGGAGCATCAAGTGTTGATGGTCAACAGGACCACCAGTTTCAGGAAAAAGGTAAAGGGAAGAAGAAGGGCAACTTCAAGAAGAACAGAAAACAAGTTGTTGCTCAGGAGAAGAAACCCAAGTCTGGAACTAAGCCTGAGACTGAGTGCTTCTACTGCAAATAGACTGGTCACTGGAAGCGGAACTGCCCCAAGTATTTGGCGGATAAGAAGGATGGCAAGGTGAACAAAGGTATATGTGATATACATTTTATTGATGTGTACCTTACTAATGCTCGCAGTAGCACCTGGGTATTTGATACTGGTTCTGTTGCTAATATTTGCAACTCGAAACAGGGACTACAGAATAAGCGAAGATTGGCTAAGGACGAGGTGACGATGCGCGTGGGAAATGGTTCCAAAGTCGATGTGATCGCGGTCGGCACGCTACCTCTACATCTACCTTCGGGATTAGTTTTAGACCTAAATAATTGTTATTTGGCGCCAACGTTGAGCATGAACATTATATCTGGATCTTGTTTGATGCGAGACGGTTATTCATTTAAATCAGAGAATAATGGTTGTTCTATTTATATGAGTAACATCTTTTATGGTCATGCACCCTTGAACAGTGGTCTATTTTTATTAAATCTCCATAGTAGTGGTACACATATTCATAATATTGAAGCCAAAAGATGCAGAGTTGATAATGATAGTGCAACTTATTTGTGGCACTGCCGTTTAGGTCATATTGGTGTAAAGCGCATGAAGAAACTCCATACTGATGGACTTTTGGAATCACTTGATTATGAATCACTTGGTACTTGCGAACCATGCCTCATGGGCAAGATGACTAAAACGACGTTCTCCGGAACAATGGAGCGAGCAACAGATTTGTTGGAGATCATACATACTGATGTATGTGGTCCGATGAATATTGAGGCTCGCGGCGGGTATCGTTATTTTCTCACCTTCACAGATGATTTGAGCAGATATGGGTATATCTACTTAATGAAACATAAGTCTGAGACATTTGAAAAGTTCAAAGAATTTCAGATTGAAGTGGAAAATCGTCATAACAAGAAAATAAAGTTTCTACGATCTGATCGTGGAGGAGAATATTTGAGTTACGAGTTTGGTCTACATTTGAAACAATGCGGAATAGTTTCGCAACTCACGCCACCGGGAACACCACAGCGTAATGGTGTGTCCGAACGTCGTAATCGTACTTTACTAGATATGGTGCGATCTATGATGTCTCTTACTAATTTACCGCTATCATTTTGGGGTTATGCTTTAGAGACGGCTGCATTCACGTTAAATAGGGCACCATCGAAATCCGCTGAGACGACGCCTTATGAACTGTGGTTTGGCAAGAAACCAAAGTTGTCGTTTCTTAAAGTTTGGGGCTGCGATGCTTATGTGAAAAAACTTCAACCTGATAAGCTCGAACCCAAATCGGAGAAATGTGTCTTCATAGGATACCCAAAGGAAACTGTTGGGTACACCTTCTATCACAGATCCGAAGGCAAAACATTCGTTGCTAAGAATGGATCCTTTATAGAGAAGGAGTTTCTCTCGAATGAAGTGAGTGGGAGGAAAGTAGAACTTGATGAGGTAACTGTACCTGCTCCCTTATTGGAAAGTAGTTCATCACAGAAACCGGTTCCTGTGACACCTACACCAATTAGTGAGGAAGCTAATGATGTTGATCATGAAACTTCAGATCAAGTTACTACCGAACCTCGTAGGTCAAACAGAGTAAGATCCGCACCAGAGTGGTATGGTAATCCTGTTCTGGAGGTCATGTTACTTGACCAAGGCAAACCTATGAACTATGAAGAAGCGATGGTGAGCCCAGATTCCGCAAAATGGCTTGAGGCCATAAAATCTGAGATGGGATCCATGTATGAAAACAAAGTCTGGACTTTGGTTGACTTGCCCGATGATCGGGAAGCCATAGAGAATAAATGGATCTTCAAGAAGAAGACTGACACTGACGGTAATGTTACTGTCTACAAAGCTCAACTTGTTGCAAAAGGTTTTCGACAAGTTCAAGGAGTTGACTACGATGAGACTTTCTCACCCGCAGCGATGCTTAAGTCTGTCCGAACCATGTTAGCAATTGCCGCATTTTATGATTATGAAATTTGGCAAATGGATGTAAAAACTGCATTCCTGAATGGATTTCTGGAAGAAGAGTTGTATATGATGCAACCGGAAGGTTTTGTCGATCCAAAGGGAGCTAACAAAGTGTGTAAGCTCCAGCGATCCATTTATGGACTGGTGCAAGCCTCTTGGAGTTGGAATAAATGTTTTGATAGTGTGATCAAAGCATATGGTTTTATACAGACTTTTGGAGAAGCCTGTATTTACAAGAAAGTGAGTGGGAGCTCTGTAGCATTTCTAATATTATATGTCGATGACATATTACTGATTGGAAATGATATAGAATTTCTGGATAGCATAAAAGGATACTTGAATAAGAGTTTTTCAATGAAGGACCTCGGTGAAGCTGCTTATATATTGGGCATCAAGATCTATAAAGATAGATCAAGACGCTTAATTGGACTTTCACAAAGCACATACCTTGACAAAGTTTTGAAGAAGTTCAAAATGGATCAAGCAAAGAAAGGGTTCTTGCCTGTGTTACAAGGTGTGAAGTTGAGTGAGACTCAATACCCGACCACTGCAGAAGATAGAGAGAAAATGAAAAGTGTTTCCTATGCTTCAGCCATAAGCTCTATCGTGTATGCAATGCTGTGTACCAGACCTGATGTGTGCCTTGCTATTAGCTTAGCAGGGAGGTACCAAAGTAATCCAGGAGTGGATCACTGGACAACGGTCAAGAACATCCTGAAATACCTGAAGAGGACTAAGGATATGTTTCTCGTTTATGGAGGTGACAAAGAGCTCATCGTAAATGGTTACGTCGATGCAAGCTTTGACACTGATCCGGACGATTCTAAATCGCAAACCGGATACGTGTTTACATTGAACGGTGGAGCTGTGAGTTGGTGCAGTTCTAAACAAAGCGTCGTGGCGGGATCTACGTGTGAAGCGGAGTACATAGCTACTTCAGAAGCAGCAAATGAAGGAGTCTGGATGAAGGAGTTCATATCCGATCTAGGTGTCATACTAGTGCATCGGGTCCAATGAAAATCTTTTGTGATAATACTGGTGCAATTGCCTTGGCAAACGAATCCAGATTTCACAAGAGGACCAAGCACATCAAGAGACGCTTCAATTCCATCTGGGACCAAGTCCAGGTGGGAGACATAGAGATTTGCAAGATACATACGGATCTAAATGTTGCAAACCCGTTGACTAAGCCTCTTCCATGAGCAAAACATGATCAGCACCAAGACTCCATGGGTGTTAGAATCATTACTGTGTAATCTAGATTATTGACTCTAGTGCAAGTGGGAGACTGAAGGAAATATGCCCTAGAGGCAATAATAAAGTTACTATTTATTTCCTCATATCATGATAAATGTTTATTATTCATGCTAGAATTGTATTAACCGGAAACATAATACATGTGTGAATACATAGACAAACATAGTGTCACTAGTATGCCTCTACTTGACTAGCTCGTTGATCAAAGATGGTTGAGTTTCCTAGCCATAGACAGGAGTTGTCATTTGATTAACGGGATCACATCATTAGGAGAATGATGTGATTGACTTGAACCATTCCGTTAGCTTAGCACTTGATTGTTTAGTTTAATGCTATTGCTTTCTTCATGACTTATACAAGTTCCTATGACTATGAGATTGTGCAACTCCAATTACCGGAGGAACACTTTGTGTGCTACCAAACGTCACAACGTAGCTGGGTGATTATAAAGGTGCTCTACAGGTGTCTCTGATGGTACTTGTTGAGTTGGCATAAATCGAGATTAGGATTTGTCACTCTGATTGTCGGAGAGGTATCTCTGGGCCCTCTCGGTAATGCACATCACTATAAGCCTTGCAAGCAATGTGACTAATGAGTTAGTTACAGGATGATGCATTACGGAACGAGTAAAGAGACTTGCCGGTAACGAGATTGAGCTAGGTATTGAGATACCGACGATCGAATCTCGGGCAAGTAACATACCGATGACAAAGGGAACAACGTATGTTGTTATGCGGTTTGACCGATAAAGATCTTCGTAGAATATGTAGGAGCCAATATGAGCATCTAGGTTCCGCTATTGGTTATTGACCGGAGACGTGTCTCGGTAATGTCTACATAGTTCTCGAACCCGTAGGGTCCGCACGCTTAAAGTTCTGTGACGATCGGTATTATGAGTTTTTGTGTTTTGATGTACCGAAGGTAGTTCGGAGTCCCGGATGTGATCACTGACATGACGAGGAGTCTCGAAATGGTCGAGACGTAAAGATCGATATATTGGACGACTATGTTCGGACACCGGAAAGGTTCCGGAAGGTTTCAGACATATACCGGAGTACCGGGGGGTTACCGGAACCCCCCGGGGAGTTAATTGGGCCTCATGGGCCTTAGTGGGAGAAGAGGAGGGGCGGCCAGGGCAGCCGCGCGCCCCTCCCCCTCTAGTCTGAATTGGACAAGGAGGGGGCGGCGCCCCCCTTTTCCTTCTCCCCTCTCCCTTCCTTCCCTTCTCCTACTCCAACAAGGAAAAGAGGTGTTCTACTCCCGGTGGGAGTAGGACTCCCCCCTTGGTGCGCCCCCCTTGGTCGGCCGCCTCTCCCCTTGCTCCTTTATATATGGGGCAGGGGGGAACCTCTAGACACACAAGTTGATCTATTGATCTCTCCCAGCCGTGTGCGGTGCCCCCCTCCACCATATTCCACCTCGGTCATATCGTAGCGGTGCTTAGGCGAAGCCCTGCGTCGGTAGCTTCATCAACATCGTCACCACGCCGTCGTGCTGATGAAACTCTCCTTCGAGCTCTACTAGATCGTGAGTTCGCAGGACGTCACCGAGCTGAACGTGTGCTGAACGCGGAGGTGCCGTACGTTCGGTGCTGAGGATCGGTCGATCGTGAAGACGTACGACTACATCAACCGCGTTGTTATAACGCTTCCGCTTAATGGTCTACGAGGGTACGTGGACGACACTCTCCCCTCTCGTTGCTATGCATCACCATGATCTTGCGTTTTCATAGGATTTTTTTTGAAATTACTACGTTCCCCAACACTTCACTTATATCTTTTGAGCTATATAGTTTTTGCTCTAGTGCTTCACTTATATCTTTTAGAGCACGGTGGTGGTTTTATTTTATAGAAATTTTTGATCTCTCATGCTTCACTTATATTATTTTGAGAGTCTTAAACAGCATGGTAATTTGCTTTAATTGTGAAATTAGTCCTAATATGATAGGCATCCAAGATGTGTATAATAAAAACTTCCATATTGAGTTCATTGAATATTGTGAGAAGTTTAATACTTGATAAGTGTTTTGAGATATAAAGGTGGTAATATTAGAGTGTGCTAGTTGAGTAATTGTGAAATTGAGAAATACTTGTGTTAAGGTTGGCAAGTCCCGTAGCATGCATGTATGGTAAAAGTTGTGTGACAAATTTGACGCATAAGGTGTTCTTTTATTGCTTTCCATATGAGTGGCGGTCGGTGACGAGCGATGGTCTTTTCCTACCAATCAATCCCTCTAGGGGCATGCGTAGTAGTACTTTGCTTCGAGGGCTAATAAAGTTTGCAATAAGTATATGAGTTCTTTATGACTAATGTGAGTCCATGGATTATACGCACTCTCACCCTTCCACAATTTTCTAGCCTCTACGGTACCGTGCATTGCCCTTTCTCACCTTGAGAGTTGGTGCAAACTTCGCCGGTGCATCCAAACCCCGTGATATGATACGCTCTATCACACATAAACCTCCTTATATCTTCCACAAAACAGCCACCATACCTACCTATCATGGCATTTCCATAGCCATTCCGAGATATATTGCCATGCAACTTTCCACCGTTTCGGTTATTATGACCTGCTTCATCATTGTCATATTTCTTTGCATGATCATGTAGTTGACATTGTATTTGTGGCAAAGCCACCATGCATAATCTTTCATACATGTCACTCTTGATTCATTGCATATCCCGGTACACCGCCGGAGGCATTCACATAGTCATATTTTGTTCTAAGTATTGAGTTGTAATTGTTGAGTTGTAAGTAATAAAAGTGTGATGATCATTATTATTAGAGCATTGTCCCATGTGAGGAAAGGATGATGGAGACTATGATTCCCCCACAAGTCGGGATGAGATTCCGGACTAAATAAAAAAAGAAAAAGAAAAGGAGGCCAAAGAAAAAAAGGGAAAAGGCCCAAGAAAGAAAAAAAATGAGAAAAAAGAGAGAAGGGACAATGTTACTATCCTTTTTCCACACTTGTGCTTCAAAGTAGCACCGTGATCTTCATGATAGAGAGTCTCCTATGTTGTCACTTTCATATACTAGTGGGAATTTTTCATTATAGAACTTGGCTTGTATATTCCAACGATGGGCTTCCTCAAAATGCCCTAGGTATTCGTGAGCAAGCAAGTTGGATGCACACCCACTTAGTTTCTTTTGTTGAGCTTTCATATATTTATAGCTCTAGTGCATCCGTTGCATGGCAATCCCTACTCCTCACATTGACATCAATTGATGGGCATCTCCATAGCCTATTGATTAGCCATGTCAATGTGAGACTTTCTACCTTTTTTGTCTTCTCACATAACCCCCATCATTATACTTTATTCCACCCATAGTGCTATATCCATGACTTGCGCTCATGTATTGCGTAAGGGTTGAAAGGGCTGAAGCGCGTTAAAAAGTATGAACCAATTGCTCGGCTTGTCATCGGGGTTATGCATGATGAGAACGTTTTGTGTGACGAAATTGAAGCATGGCCTAACTATATGATTTTGTAGGGATAAGCTTTCTTTGGCTATGTTATTTTGATAAGACATAATTGCTTGGTTAGCATGTTTGAAGTATTATTGTTTTTATGTCAACATTAAACTTTTATCTTGAATCTTTAGGATCTAAATATTCATGCCACAATAAAAAGAAATACATTGAAAATTTTGCTAAGTAGCATTCCACATCAACAATTCTGTTTTTATCATTTACCTACTCGAGGACGAGTAGGAATTAAGCTTGGGGATGCTTGATACGTCTCCAACGTATCTATAATTTTTGATTGTTCCATGCTATTATATTATCTGTTTTGGTTGTTCAATGGGCTTTACTATACACTTTTATATTATTTTTGGGACTAACCTATTAACCGGAGGCCTGATGTCTACTACACAACCTTCTTCTTGTAGACGTTGTTGGGCCTCCAAGTGCAGAGGTTTGTAGGACAGTAGCAAATTTCCCTCAAGTGGATGACCTACGGTTTATCAATCCGTGGGAGGCGTAGGATGAAGATGGTCTCTCTCAAACAACCCTGCAACCAAATAACAAAGAGTCTCTTGTGTCCCCAACACACCCAATACAATGTTAAATTGTATAGGTGCACTAGTTCGGCGAAGAGATGGTGATACAAGTGCAATATGGATGGTAGATATAGGTTTTTGTAACCTGAAAATATAAAAACAGCAAGGTAACTATTGATAAAAGTGAGCGTAAACGGTATTGCAATGCTAGGAAACAAGGACTAGGGTTCATACTTTCACTAGTGCAAGTTCTCTCAACAATAATAACATAATTGGATCATATAACTATCCCTCAACATGCAACAAAGAGTCACTCCAAAGTCACTAATAGCGGTGAGCGTAAACGGTATTGCAATGCTAGGAAACAAGGACTAGGGTTCATACTTTCACTAGTGCAAGTTCTCTCAACAATAATAACATAATTGGATCATATAACTATCCCTCAACATGCAACAAAGAGTCACTCCAAAGTCACTAATAGCGGAGAACAAATGAAGAGATTACTGTAGGGTACGAAACCACCTCAAAGTTATCCTTTCTGATCGATCTATTCAAGAGTCCGTAGTAAAATAACACGAAACTATTCTTTCCGTTCGATCTATCATAGAGTTCGTACTAGAATAACACCTTAAGACACAAATCAACCAAAACCCTAATGTCACCTAGATACTCCAATGTCATCTCAAGTATCCGTGGGTATGATTATACGATATGCATCACACAATCTCAGATTCATCTATTCAACCAACATAAAGAACTTCAAAGAGTGCCCCAAAGTTTCTACCGGAGAGCCAAGACGAAAACGTGTGCCAACCCCTATGCATAAGTTCACGAGGTCACGGAACTCGCAAGTTGATCACCAAAACATACATCAAGTGGATCACGTGAATATCCCATTGTCACCACAGATAAGCACATGCAAGACATACATAAAGAGTTCTCAAATCCTTAAAGACTCAATCCGGTAAGATAACTTCAAAGGGAAAACTCAATCCATTACAAGAGAGTAGAGGGGGAGAAACATCATAAGATCCAACTATAATAGCAAAGCTCGCGATACATCAAGATCGTACCACCTCAAGAACACGAGAGAGAGAGAGAGATCAAACACATAGCTACTGGTACATACCCTCAGCCCCGAGGCTGAACTACTCCCTCCTCGTCATGGAGAGCACCGGGATGATGAAGATGGCCACCGGCGAGGGATCCCCCCTCTGGCAGGGTGCCGGAACAGGGTCCCGATTGGTTTTTGGTGGCTACAGAGGCATGCGGCGGTGGAACTCCCGATCTATTGTGTTCCTCGATGTTTTTAGGGTATATGGACATATATAGGTGAAAGAAGTCGGTTAGGGGAGCCACGAGGGGCCCACGAGGGTGGGGGGCGCGCCTCCCTGCCTCATGGCTTCCTCGAAGCTTCCCTGCTGTCTACTCCAAGTCTCCTGGATTGCTTCCGTTCCAAAAATAACTCTCCCGAAGGTTTCATTCGGTTTGGACTCCATTTGATATTCCTTTTCTTCGAAACACTGAAATAGGCAAGAAAACAACAATTTGGGCTGGGCCTCCTGTTAATAGGTTAGTCCCAAAAATAATATAAAAGTGTTTAGTAAAGCCCATAAACATCCAAAACAGATAATATAATAGCATGAATACTTCATAAATTATAGATCGTTGGAGACGTATCAGCATCCCCAAGCTTAATTCCTGCTCGTCCTCGAGTAGGTAAATGATAAAAGAAATAATTTATGAAGTGTGAATGCTAGCAGGTGCACAAGTTTGATCAATGATAATTTCAATCACCTTTTCTAGCATCATTATATGTCATAACAATAGCTCAACTCATAAAAGTTTTCATGATCAAGTAACAAGCTATTCACATGCTAAAGTATAGATCATAAACTTTCTTGAAAACTAACAAACAGTTCTCAGTCATCAAACAATTGCAATTCATCTTATTTTCAGGAAGGTTCTATGTAAGAGCTTTGATTTAGCAAATCCCACATACTCAACTATCATATAGTCTTCCATGATTGCTACCACTCAAAGCATATTTTTAGAACAAATAGCATCCCTCGAACACAGAGAAAGATAGGGGCTTAATGTTTCGCCTCCCAACTTATTTATCATATAGATAATTGTCAACAATAATAATTCATGATCAAATATATTTGAATGGCCATATATGCTTAGATCTTTCTCCACCACATGATGCTTGCCAACTAAAAAGTGGGTTGGAATGAGAAGGAATACTACTGACTCTTGCATAAAAGTGAAAGATAGGCCCTTCGCAGAGGGAAGCAGGGATTTGCAGAGGTGACAGAGCTCGAAGCTAAAACAGAGAGGAAAATAATTTTGAGAGGTATGCTTTCATTGTCAACATAACGACCAAGAGTTCCCAATGTCTTCCATACTAGATACATTATAGGCGGTTCCCAAACAGAAAGGTAAAGATTTTACTCCCCCTCCACCAACAATCACACTCCACGGCTTGTCCGAAACAACGGGTGCCGTCCAACTATCAACAATCCTGGGGGAGTTTTGTTTAAATTATTTGCGATTTTGTTTTTGATCTTTTGGTCATAGGACTGGGCATCCCAGTTACCAGCCATTTTCTCGTGAATGATGAGCGGAGTCCACTCATCGTGAGAATAACCCACCTAGCATGGAAGATACTAACAACCCCTAGTCGCTACATGAGCGATTCGGGCATACAAAACAGATTATTATTTGAAGGTTTAGAGTTTGGCACATGCAAATTTACTTGGAACGGCAGGTAAATACCGCATATAGGTAGATATGGTGGACACTCATGGAATAAACTTGGTTCAAGGAATTTGGATGCACAAGCAGTATTCCCGCTTAGTACAGATATTTTGGCTAGCAAAGGATTCTAAAAAGCAAGCACCACATGTTAGAGGATCCATAACAATATAACTTCTATACAAATATACCCAAGCATAACTCATTATGTTGTCTTCCTTATCCAACTTCAACTAATTTGCTCAGGTTTGAAATAATTTATGGGGCTCACAATCATAGAAGATGTCCAAGATAGTATATTTATATGTGAAATCTCTCTTCCTTCAATATTCTTTCATGAATTGTTCAAGTGACCAATACAATGTTTGCTAACCTTCAATAAATTTACCACCTCTACTTCTTATATGTGAAGTCATTACTCCCCATGGGAAAGGCATATGAAACATATATAATTTCAGATTTATTATATTCAATTCATTCAACCATTTACTCATAGGATATATGTGAAGCACACGAGTAAATGACAAAGTACTCCAAAAAGATATAAGTGAAGATCAATGAGTAGTTAAATAATTATTTATCTATGTGAAGACTCTCCCATTTAATAATTTCAGATCTTGATATTTTATTCAAACAGCAAGCAAAACAAAATAAAATGACATTCTAAGAATAGCAAACCTCACGTGAAGAAGCAAAAACTTAGGATCAACTGAAACTAACCGATAGTTGTTGAAGAAGAAAGGTGGGATGCCAACCGGGGCATCCCCAAGCTTAGACGCTTGAGACTTCTTGAGATATTATCTTGGGATGCCTTGGGCATCCCCAAGCTTGAGCTTTTGTGTCTCCTTAATTCCTCTCATATCATGGTCTCCCTAAATCTCAAAAGCTTCATCCACACAAAACTCAACAAGGACTCATGAGATAAGTTAGTATAAACCAATGCAAAAACCTTATCATACTCTACTGTAGCAAATCACTAAAATTATTACTCAACATTGCATACTAAATGTCTCTGCATATTTAATAGTCCTATCCTCAAATAGAATCATTAAACAAGCAAACATATGCAAACAATGCAAACATAACAGCAATCTGCCAAAACTGTACAGTCTGTAAAGAATGCAAGATTCATCATACTTCCCTAACTCCAAACATTATGAATTCTACCACACTGTAGAAAATTTATCAGAGCTTATTATGCAAAAGGTTTCAACATTTTATCACATTCTGACTTTTCTAGGGAATTTTTGCAACAACGGTAAACTTTCTGTTTTCAAACAGCAACATGTATACTTGCAAAATAAGCATGGTAAAGGCTATCCTTGACATTTTTATTGAAAATAGAGATGCAAAACATTATTCTAAATAAAATCAAGCAAATACTAACAAAATAAAATGACGCTCCAAGCAAAACACATATCATGTGGTGAATAAAAATATAGCTCCAAGTAAAGTTACCGATGAACGAAGACGAAAGAGGGGATGCCATCCGGGGCATCCCCAAGCTTAGGCTCTCGGTTGTCCTTGAATATTACCTTGGGGTGCCTTGGACATCCCCAAGCTTAGGCTCTTGCCACTCCTCATTCCGTAGTCCATCGAATCTTTACCCAAAACTTGAAAACTTCACAACACAAAACTCAACAGAAAATCTCATGAGCTCCGTTAGCGAAAGAAAACAAACCACCACTTAAAGGTACTGTAATGAACTCATTATTTATTTATATTGGTGTTAAACCTACTGTATTCCAACTTCTATATGGTTCATACCCTCCGATACTAGCCATAGATTCATCAAAATAAGCAAACAACACACGAAAAACAGAATCTATCAAAAACAGAACAGTCTGTAGTAATCTGTATCTAACGCAAACTTCTGTAACTCAGAAAAATCTACCAAAATAGGAAGACCTAGATAATTTGTTTATTGATCTACTGCAATTGGAATCAGTATTTTATCATGTTCTGGTGATTTTTAACAATTGTTTTTGTGAGCAGAAAGTTTCTGACTTTTTCAGCAAGATCAAATAACTATCATCCAAGAAGATCCTATAGGTTTTACTTGGCACTTTATTGAAACAAAAGCTATAAAACATGATTACTACAGTAGCGTAATCATGTGAACACACAAAAACAGTAGGGGTAAATATTGGGCTGTCTTCCAACAAGCGCTTTTCTTTAATGCCTTTTTAGCTAGGCATGATGATTTCAATGATGCTCACATTAAGGACAGTATAACCGAGCCTAAACCCTGCCCTCTCAGGCCATCAGCATCCAGAGCCATTCATTTTCGTGATTGTAGCAATTTCTGGCTGTCTGATCTCCATTAATGTAGCGTCTGCTGCGTCTCCCAGCAAATGGGCCGGCTGTCCTATGGGGACGCTACTCCGGTAGCCGAATTGGACGCCTCTGATTGATTGGGCCTGACTGCGATTTAGAGGGCTTTGTACCCCGTCCCTTCTCCTCCGGTCCCGATCTTGTCCGGCAGCGGCTGTGTGGCGGCGCTCCACTCCCCGTCCCCAACCTCTCGTCTCTCTTTTGAGGCGCATCCCGTTCTCTCCGACTCTCCCGTCCCTCGAAGCAGCAGACCTTTGCCTAAACCCTACCAGCAGGTCCCCTCCCCGCGCCATGGCGGAGCCCTCACTGCCGTCCAACTCCGGCCTGCGTATCCTCCTTGCCAGGGACCGCGTGCCCGCCTCCTCTCTGTCCGCGCCAGCGGCCGTCTCCAGCCACGCCG
The DNA here is from genome assembly GCF_002575655.3 of Aegilops tauschii subsp. strangulata. Classification (NCBI taxonomy): domain Eukaryota; kingdom Viridiplantae; phylum Streptophyta; class Magnoliopsida; order Poales; family Poaceae; genus Aegilops; species Aegilops tauschii. The sequence continues at coordinate 396,869,426 of NC_053035.3, forward strand.
ACCGCGACAGGATCATCGGTAGCTGCTGGGTGAAAGGGACAACTCCGAGTATCCATGGCGATAGGCGATCTCTGGAGACGATGGTGCGCGACTCGTCCCACCCTTACCCATCGGACTGGCCTTCTTCTTCCCCGGTACGCGGGTTGATGCTGCGGCAGCGTTCCCTCGTCTTGATTGGCCCCGACGCTCCCCTTCACCATTGGCGTTGTGCGTGGTCAATTGGGATGGTGGCATGTCCAACTAATGGCATGACCATGGATTGGTGATCGGCATCGGCGCTTGATGTTTAGACAAAAGTAGCGGTGCACAGTCCGCGTTGCCTTATTCTGTGCGACAACCCTACAACTTTGCAGGTAATCCGCTTCTACTCCTCTTCTATCACCCCTCTCCCCTGTCTCTATTCAGTGATTTTGCTCTCCCTCTCCATTCCAATGCTCTCTCTCTTGCTAACTACAAGCTGTTGATTTATCGATGCCAGTTTATGTACTGATGAATATGACTATCTGCAAGGAGTGTACATCTACTAAGAATGAAGTGAAATGAATTGATATACTAACGGAATATAAAATTAGTAAAATGACAGTTCCAAAATTTTGCCGAAATAAACTAAAGAGAAATGATGTATTGTAACTGTATCTGCAGTGTTCAGTCAAGTTTCTCAAAAGAGATAAAGTTTGCTCAAGATCCATGGGGACTGTTTAGTTTTCAATATTTGGATCATTGGATTTAGGAATATATGAGACATGAGAATTAAGAGATGGAGGATCTGATTGCGCTGCCAAAGGTGCTCTCAATGTTAGTTCACTAATCATCTTTTCTATTCAGAGTGAAGGTGTGCTATAGTTATAATGAATCACTGTTTGGTTGTACATTTTATTTTGAGATAGCTGGTATTTTAATAATGTAAAGTCCTCATAACTGTCATAAACTTCTTTGAACTTGTGGCATGATGATTTTTTTATTAACAACCAGCACATATGTCTGCTTTATTAATTAGGTGGATATCCCAATTAACTGAAGAAACGTGTCATCTTTTGGTAGGCTGTGAACAATGTCATTATTCTTATTGGTCAGTACTTATTGCGAAGGTATGTACTCCCTCCGTTCCCAAATATAAGTCTTTCTAGAGATTCCAACAAGTGACTACATACGGAGCAAAATGAGCGAATCTACACTATAAAATATGTCTACATACATCTGTATGTTGTAGTCCATTGGAAATGTCTAAAAAGACTTATATTTAGGAACGGAGGGAGTATTTCAACCTCTCAACCAACATATAGTTTCTATTGACATTGTGCTGGCATGAAAGATAGGTTGTTAACTGATGGTGAGATATGTTACAGGATCCAGCTGAGCAATTCCACAATGATAACTTAATAGTCGGACAACTTGATGTGTCACTGTGCAACCAAAAGGACTCCATCGATCTTCATGTCGACGTCGAAGACCTCTAGGTACTGCTCTTTTTTTATAATGATCAATTATTCTGTCATGCCTTCTTGTTTGCATTCATCCATGAGAATATTATTGGACAGAACCTCTCTCACATGTCTGCTCTGAAAATAGAATTTTCTCTATTGATGTATGCATTGAATGTGATTTAGACCAAATTTACCAAATCAAATCATCTGACCTGATATCATGTGTGTTTATCCTGCCTGACAAATAAATTGTAAATAGAAATGAGAGATTGTGGCTATGACAGAGCTACTGTTTAGACTAGAGGTTCGCTCTTTCAGTATATGAATTTGTTTTCATTACTACCCTGCATCACCACCTGACCAGAAAAAAATCATAAACATAACAAGGTCGTGGCAGCTCTTTCTATTCTTAGGGATATTGCTTAATGCTCTTCCTTTTAGCACATTTTTGTGTAGCCCAAAGAACAGAAATTTCTCATGCTTCCGAATAGATTTTTTAAGTAGATTGCTGATTTATTTATCTGCTTTTACATGTGTGATTAATGTTTCTTCTATCATGTCGCTTTGCAGCACCAACTAGCGCATGGCTTTATCCTGTGATAGCCCGAAATCAGAAAACGCTACCATGTTTTATTGTCATTGAAAGATAAGATGGATCTTCCCTTGCTAATTTGTAGTATGAATCTGCGCTTCGTGTGAATACATGGACCTAAAGAAAATTTACAGCCATTGACATACATTTTTTATAAGACTATAAATTTCGCACACATAGTTGCATCCATGTTGCTGTTATCTACATTAAAATTATATCTGACTTTTATTCAGAGCACACATATGATGTAGTTTGTTATTACCAGTTAAGGTCTTGGTTTTTTTTCTTACCATTCCTCCATTAAACACATTAGTTTGACCTTTTTTCGTTCTACAGATCCTATTTCTGCCATTGTTGTAACCTGCACTCCTGACATCCTCCATTACCAACGACCAACACTATGGCACATATGAAAGTAAGTTGACAAACTCACACTCGATAATCCAGATTATATACTCACCATACCAAGGACTGTGTTCCTCCGAACCCAGTAAAAAAAACTGTGTTCCTCCGAATTTAGAAAAAAAATTGTTGTACAATTCATTATTTACAAAGCAATGGGTAGTTGCCACTTGATCGTCTGAAATAGACAGTCCATTTGTAGTATGCTTCAATTATAAAAGTAACAGTTTTTGCCTGCAGGTTACTTTTGTAAGAAATTGTTTTAAATTATTTCTATCTGGAAGGGCGAATTCTGCCTTTGGTGACCATTTAGTTTGAATTTTAGCAAATATATATTGAGATCTAGATAGATACGAGTTTTTTTAATCATGTAACACTGCATTCAGCTACATTATAGTTTTTTTCTCTTCCTCGACATACCCGACATTAACCAGTTTTTAGTGTTTATGCAATTTTGTGCTAAAGAGAGTAAGAAGAAGACTTAGCTTTGATTCCAGTTTTTGGTGCTCCTTCTGTTGGTAAGTTTGTTACACTACAGTACTGATAATTCTTCATATAGCAATTGTATCAGGTCATTGCAAGTTTTATGTGTGAATTCTTTGCTCATATGAGCATGCTAAAGTTGTCGCTTTTTGTTCGTTAGGCCAAAGTTGTTCCCGGACGTTACAACAGAAGGGTTTGCAAAAAGATGCCTGTTCGAAAACAAGAAGTAACGATCATTGCCATTTCCATACTTTAGTCTATTTTTATAGTTTATATGTAAGGATTCATTGAAATTGTAGAAGCAATGAAGTTACTATGTGGCTTGAATCTTGGTAGTAATCATGCTTCACGATATTTATATAATCCCTATGACTCCATTGTAAAAATGGACGGGCGCGGCAACGCGCGCCTTCAATGATCTAGTAAAATATAAGAATTGAAACATAAAGTGAGCATCATGAAGAATATAACTAGCACATTTAAGTCTAACCCACTTCCTATGCATAGGGATTTTGTGAGCAAACAACTTATGGGAACAATAATCAACTAGCATAGGAAGGCAAAACAAGCATAACTTCAAAACTTTAAGCACATAGAGAGGAAACTTGATATTACTGCAATTCCTACAAGCATATATTCCTCCCTCATAATAATTTTCAGTAGCATCATGAATGAATTCAACAATATAACCAGCACATAATGCATTCTTTTCATGATCTACTTGCATAGAAATTTTATTACTCTCCACATAAGCAAATTTCTTCTCTTTCGGAATAGTGGGAGTATCATAAGAGACTCGAATACTATAAATTGTTTCCACATTAAAAAAGTAGTGTTCAGAAAAAGGGTAATCATAATCATGACAAGTTTTATAAATATAATCATCACTACTCTTTATAGCATAAGTGTCATCACAATAATCATCATAAATAGGAGGCATGCTATCATCATAATAAATTTGCTCATCAAAACTTGGGAGGCTAAAAATATCATCTTCATTAAACATAACATCCCCAAGCTTGGGACAAACATTAATTGCAGCAAATATATTCTCAAACATGTCATTCTCATCAAACATAGCATCCCCAAGCTTGGGCCTTTTCATATCATAAGCATAATCACTTTCATCATTAATAGTATGGATAGCACCAATAGTATAGCAATTATCATCATCACAATGAGTAATAGGAGCAACATCATTTGGGAGGGATACCTTTCTACCTTTGCTTCTCCTTATTTTCTTTTTCTTCTTCACAACATGTGTGGGTTTAACCCTCTTTTTTGAGCTCCTTATTACTGAGATTGGTTGAATAAAAGCTCCTCCTCGTTACCTGATTCATCATAAGAAATAGTAGGAGGGTATTGGGAAGTCTCTTCCCTTTCGTTAGTATTCTCTTCATCTTCTATTTGTTTTCTTGTCTTTATGTAATTGGCAATATAAGGATTTTCAATGCAATTCACCGCACAATACATAATTTTTTTTTCTAGATCAAAATCAAGAACTTTATCAAGGACAAATTCTGGAAGATCCTTAGTTATACGCTTCATTTCTTCATAACCCAAAAGCAAACTAAGTTCATTATGATGTGCAAGGGAAATCAAGTCATCACAATTTTTGGACACGATACGATCATGAAACAATTTGCATTGGGTATTGAAATGATCACGTTCATTGCAAAGTTCACAAGGACGGCAAAGAAAGTTTAAATTTTCAGCACAAACATCTAGCCTTTCTTGCAACCATTTAGTTTCCAAATACTTATGCCTCTTGCAAAATCTATTTTCCCTATTTGGTGTGTACTTGCAAGCTCTATGCACTCCACAAAAGTTGACATGCTTATAAGAGACATTTTCATCATGACTAGTGCAATCATCATTAGTACTATGGATATTCAAGGAGTTCATACTAACAACATTGCAATCATGCTCATCATTCAAAGATTTAGTGCCAAACATTCTAATGCATTCTTCCTCTAGAAATTGAGCACAATTATCGGAATCCTTATTTTCACGAAAGACATTAAAAAGATGAAGCATATGAGGCACTCTCAATTCCATTTTTTGTAGTTTTCTTTTATAAAATAAACTAGTGATAAAACAAGAAACTAAAAGATTCGATTGCAAGATCTAAAGATATACCTTCAAGCACTCACCTCCCCGGCAACGGCGCCAGAAAAGAGCTTGATGTCTACTACACAACCTTCTTCTTGTAGACGTTGTTGGGCCTCCAAGTGCAGATGTTTGTAGGACAGTAGCAAATTTCCCTAAAGTGGATGATCTAAGGTTTATCAATCCGTGGGAGGCGTAGGTTGAAGATGGTCTCTCTCAAACAACCCTGCAACCAAATAACAAAGAGTCTCTTGTGTCCCCAACACACCCAATACAATGGTAAATTGTATAGGTGCACTAGTTCGGCGAAGAGATGGTGATATAAGTGCAATATGGATGATAGATATAGGTTTTTGTAATCTGAAAATATAAAAACAGCAAGGTAACTAATGATAGAAGTGAGCGTAAACGGTATTGCAATGATTCGAAACAAGTCCTAGGGTTCATACTTTCACTAGTGCAAGTTCTCTCAACAATAATAACATAATTGGATCATATAACTATCCCTCAACATGCAACAAAGAGTCACTCCAAAGTCACTAATAGCGGAGAACAAACGAAGAGATTATTGTAGGGTATGAAACCACGTCAAAGTTATCCTTTCTGACCGATCTATTCAAGAGTCCGTAGTAAAATAACATGAAGCTATTCTTTCCGTTCGATCTATCATAGAGTTCGTACTAGAATAACACCTTAAGACACAAATCAACCAAAACCCTAATGTCACCTAGATACTCCAATGTCACCTCAAGTATTCGTGGGTATGATTATACAATATGCATCACACAATCTCAGATTCATCTATTCAACCAACATAAAGAACTTCAAAGAGTGCCCCAAAGTTTCTACCGGAGAGCCAAGACGAAAACGTGTGCCAACCCCTATGCATAAGTTCACGAGGTCACGGAACTCGCAAGTTGATCACCAAAACATACATCAAGTGGATCACGTGAATATCCCATTGTCACCATAGATAAGCACATGCAAGACATACATAAAGTGTTCTCAAATCCTTAAAGGGTCAATCCGATAAGATAACTTCAAAGGGAAAACTCAATCCATTACAAGAGAGTAGAGGGGGAGAAACATCATAAGATCCAACTATAATAGCAAAGCTCGCGATACATCAAGATCGTACCACCTCAAGAACACGAGAGAGAGAGAGAGATCAAACACATAGCTACTGGTACATACCCTCAGCCCCGAGGGTGAACTACTCCCTCCTCGTCATGGAGAGCGCCGGGATGATGAAGATGGCCACCGGTGAGGGATCCCCCCTTCGGCAGGGTGCCGGAACAGGGTCCCGATTGGTTTTGCTGGCTACAGAGGCTTGCGGCGGCGGAACTCCCGATCTATTGTGTTCCTCGATGTTTTTAGGGTATATGGACATATATAGGCGAAAGAAGTCATTCAGGGGAGCCACGAGGGGCCCACGAGGGTGGGGGGCGCGCCTCCCTGCCTCGTGGCTTCCTCGAAGCTTCCCTGACGTCTACTCCAAGTCTCCTGGATTGCTTCCGTTCCAAAAATAACTCTCCCAAAGGTTTCATTCCGTTTGGACTCCGTTTGATATTCCTTTTCTTCGAAACACTGAAATAGGCAAGAAAACAACAATTTGGGCTGGGCCTCCGGTTAATAGGTTAGTCCCAAAAATAATATAGAAGTGTTTAGTAAAGCCCATAAACATCCAAAACAGATAATATAATAGCATGAATACTTCATAAATTATAGATACGTTGGAGACGTATAAAGGCCCAACCCAAATTGCTGTTTTTTTTGCCTATTTCAGTGTTTCGAAGGAAAGGAATATCAAACGGATTCCAAACGGAATGAAACCTTCGGGAACGTGATTTTTGGAACAAACGTGATCCAGAGGACTTGGAGTGGACGTCCAGCAATCAACGAGGTGTCCATGAGGCAGGGAGGCGCGCCTGCCCCCCTGGGCGCGCCCCCACCCTCCTGACCGACCTCTTTCGCCTATATATACTCATATACCCTGGAAACATCAGAAGAGGATCCGAAACCCTATTTCCACCGCCGCACCTCTCTGTACCCGTGAGATCCCATCTTGGGGCCTTTTCCGGCGCTCCGCCGGAGGGGGCATTGATCACGGAGGGGTTCTACATCAACACCATAGCTTCTCCGATGATGTGTGAGTAGTTTACCTCAGACCTTCGGGTCCATAGTTATTAGCTAGATGGCTTCTTCTCTCTCTTTTGATCTCAATACAAAGTTCTCCTCGATTCTCTTGGAGATCTATTCGATGTAATCTTCTTTTGCGGTGTGTTTGTCGAGATCCGATGAATTGTGGGTTTATGATCAAGATTATCTATGAACAATATTTGAATCTCCTCTGAATTCTTTTATGTATGATTGGTTATCTTTGCAAGTCTCTTCGAATTATCAGTTTGGTTTGGCCTACTAGATTGATCTTTCTTGCAATGGGAGAAGCGCTTAGCTTTGGGTTCAATCTTGCGGTGCTCGATCCCAGTGACAGAAGGGGAAACGACACGTATTGTATTGTTGCCATCGAGGATAAAAAGATGGGGTTTATATCACATTGCATGAGTTTATCCCTCTACATCATGTCATCTTGCTTAAAGCGTTACTCTGTTCTTATGAACTTAATACTCTAGATGCATGCTAGATAGCGGTCGATGTGTGGAGTAATAGTAGTAGATGCAGGCAGGAGTCGGTCTACTTGTCACGGACGTGATGCCTATATACATGATCATACCTAGATATTCTCATAACTATGCTCAATTCTATCAATTGCTCGACAGTAATTCGTTCACCCACCGTAATACTTATGCTCTTGAGAGAAGCCACTAGTGAAACCTATGGCCCCCGGGTCTATTCTCTATCATATTAATCTACTGTTATTTCTATTACCATTTATTTTGCTTTCTTTACTTTTAGTCTTTATCATAAAAATACCAAAAATATTATCTTGTCATCTCTATCAGATCTCACTTTTGCAAGTGGCCGTGAAGGGATTGACAACCCCTTTATCGCGTTGGTTCCAAGGTTCTTATTTCTTTGTGTAGGTACGAGGGACTTGAGCGTGGTCTCCTACTGGATTGATACCTTGGTTCTCAAAACTGAGGGAAATACTTACACTACTTTACTGCATCACCCTTTCCTCTTCAAGGGAAAACCAACGCAGTGCTCAAGAGGTAGCATTACGCTACTTTGCTGCATCACCCTTTCCTCTTCAAGGGAAAACCAATGCATGCTCAAGAGGTAGCAAGAAGGATTTCTGGCGCCGTTGCCGGGGAGATCTACGTCAAGTCAAGACATACCAAGTACCGATCATAAACTCTTCTCCCTCGCATTACATTATTTGCCATTCGCCTCTCATTTTCTCTCCCCCACTTCTAAAACGATTTTCGAAAACCTTTGCCTTTTCTTCGCCCTTTTCCGTTCGTCTCTTTCCGCTGCCTCTTGTGTGTTTGTTCTTAGTGCGGTTTGTTGCCATCATGTCTGAAACTGGGGAGGTTATCGTTGAAAAGGATAGTAGTAACAATGGGGGAAACTTTGATGCTTTTGATAATCCTCATGAAGAACCTACAATTTTACACACTAAAAAGTTTCGGATTGGTAGTGATAATATTATTGGAAAAGGAGTTATTCAAGATTTCTTTACTTGCGCCGGTGCTTTGCCCACTATGGGAGGGTCTATTCTTCATAGAACCAGTAGTCTTGCGGATGTTGTATCTTTGCTCGTGGTTGAACTTGAAAGACAATTTATCCACATGCATCCTTGCATACAAAGGATTTTTCTTGAATTTTCCAATATTGAACATTCTTCTGTTAAGCAAGCTGCTACCATCTTTCTAGCACATGAGTTCAGATTTGGGATAAGAGAGGCCAACAAAACTTTTGCACATTATAGGGTGGGTGCTGGCCGTCCTCCCATAGAAGCTATCCTTTTTAATCAAGAAGACATAATGCGTTTACGATCTTTAGATCATGTTGCTTATAATGAAAACCTTAGAAAAAGGTTCCTACCGATGTTCTAGTTGATAGGATTTCTGAACTTAATGATAATTTTGCTCTTCAGAACAATGGGTTAGTTTTTCTCTTGAACAAAGGCTCATGACTTTTTTTGCAAAAGAATGCTTATAATGATGAATCGGTTGTGCAATATGAGGGGCCAAAGGAGGAACCAATACCTCCCGAGCTTGATCTTGGGGACTTTTGTCCCATTAAATTTAGCCCTTTTGATTACTTTTGCCTGCCACAAAGAAAACTTGCTGCTGAACGTAGGGAGTATGAGATGAGTTTTCGCGATTTGCCTTATCATTATGGCAATACCTAGATCTATTCTTGTTTTTATGCCTAGCTAGGGGCGTTAAAAGATAGCGCTTGTTGGGAGGCAACCAAATTTTATTTTTGTTCTTTGCTTTTTGTTCCTGTTTAGTAATAAATAAATCATCTAGCCTCTGTTTAGATGTGGTTTTATGTTTTAATTAGTGTTTGTGCCAAGTAGAACCTTTGGGAAGACATGGGTGAAGTCTTTGCGATCTTGCTGTAAAAAACAGAAACTTTTGCGCTCACGAGATTAGCTATCACTTTTTACTGGAGAGTGCTTTTAGGTTGATTCTTTTTGAAGATGATTAATAGACAAATTCCTCATGTCCATCAATTTATTTCAGAATTTTTGGAGTTACATAAGTATTCGAACAAATCAGATTGCTACAGACTGTTCTGTTTTGACAGATTCTGTTTTTCGTGTGTTGTTTGCTTATTTTAATGAATCTATGAGTAGTATCGGGGGGTATGAACCATAGAGAAGTTGGAATACAGTAGGTTTAACATCAATATAAATAAATAATGAGTTCATTACAGTACCTTAAAGTGGTGGTTTATTTTCTTATACTAACGGAGCTCATGAGATTTTCTGTTGAAGTTTTGTGTTGTGAAGTTTTCAAGTTTTCAAGTTTTTGGGTAAAGATTTGATGGATTTTGGAATAAGGAGTAGCAAGAGCCTAAGCTTGGGGATGCCCAAGGCACCCCAAGGTAAAATTTAAGGACAACCAAAAGCCTACGCTTGGGGATGCCCCGGAAGGCATGCCCTCTTTCGTCTTCGTCTAGCGGTAACTTTACTTGAGGCTATATTTTTATTCACCACATGATATGTGTTTTGCTTGGAGCGTCTTGTATGATTTGAGTCTTCGATTTTTAGTTTACCACAATCATCCTTTCTGTACACACCTTTTGGGAGAGACATACATAGAATACTCTATGTGCTTCACTTATATCGAGCTAGATAATTTTGCTCTAGTGCTTCACTTATATCTTTTTAGAGCACGGTGGTGGTTTTATTTTATAGAAATTATTGATCTCTCATGCTTCAATTATATTATTTTGAGAGTCTTTTAGAACAGCATGGTAATTTGCTTTGGCTATAAAATTAGTCCTAATATGATGGGCATCCAAGATGGGTATAATAAAAACTTTCATATAAGTGCATTGAATACTATGAGAAGTTTGATGCTTGATGATTGTTTTGAGATATGAAGATGGTGATATTAGATTCATGCTAGTTGAGTAATTGTGAATTTAAGAAATACTTGTGTTGAGGTTTGCAAGTCCCGTAGCATGCACGTATGGTAACCGTTGTGTAACAAATTTGAAGCATGAGGTGTTTCTTTGATTGTCTTCCTTATGAGTGGCGGTCGGGGATGAGCGATGGTCTTTTCCTACCAATCTATCCCCCTAGGAGCATGCGCGTAGTGCTTGGTTTTGATCACTTGTAGATTTTTGCAACAAGTATGTGAGTTCTTTATGACTAATGTTGGGTCCATGGATTATACGCACTCTCACCCTTCCACCATTGCTAGCCTCTCTAGTACCGCACAACTTTCGCCGGTACCATAAACCCATCATTTACCTTCCTCGAAACAGCCACCATACCTACCTATTATGGCATTTCCATAGCCATTCCGAGATATATTGCCATGCAACTTTCCACCATTCCGTTTATTATGACACGCTTCATCATTGTCATATTGCCTTTTATGATCATGTAGTTGACATCGTATTTGTGGCAAAGCCACCATTCATAATTTTTCATACATGTCACTCTTGATTCATTGCACATCCCGGTACACCGCCGGAGGCACTCATATAGAGTCATATTTTGTTCTAAGTATCAAGTTGTAATCCTTGAGTTGTAAATAAATAGAAGTGTGATGATCATCATTATTAGAGCATTGTCCCGTGTGAGGAAAAAAAAGAGGCCAAAGAAGCCAATGAAAAAAAGAGGCCAAAGAAGCCAAACAAAAAAAAGAGAAAAAGAGAGAAGGGACAATGCTACTATCCTTTTTCCACACTTGTGCTTCAAAGTAGCACCATGATCTTCATGATAGAGAGTCTCTTATTTTGTCACTTTCATATACTAGTGGGAATTTTCGTTATAGAACTTGGCTTGTATATTCCAACAATGGGCTTCCTCAAAATGCCCTAGGTCTTCGTGAGCAAGCAAGTTGGATGCACACCCACTTAGTTTCTTTTGTTGAGCTTTCATACATTTATAGCTCTAGTGCATCCGTTGCATGACAATCTCTACTCACTCACATTGATATCTATTGATGGGCATCCCCATAGCCCATTAATACGCCTAGTTGATGTGAGACCATCTTCCACCTTTTTGTCTTCTCCACAACCACCATTCTATTCCACCTATAGTGCTATGTCCATGGCTCACGCTCATGTATTGCGTGAAAGTTGAAAAAGTTTGAGAATACTAAAGTATGAAACAATTGCTTGGCTTGTCATTGGGGTTGTGCATGATTTGAACATTTTGTGTGACGAAGATGGAGCATAGCCAAACTATATGATTTTGTAGGGATGAACTTTCTTTGGCCATGTTATTTTGAGAAGACATAATTACTTTGTTAGTATGCTTGAAGTATTATTATATTTATGTCAATATTAAACTTTTGTCTTGAATCTTTCGGATCTGAACAGTCATGCCACAATAAAGAAAATTACATTGATAATTATGTTAGGTAGCATTCCACATCAAAAATTCTGTTTTTATCATTTACGTCCTCGAGGACGAGCAGGAATTAAGCTTGGGGATGCTTGATATGTCTCCAACGTATCTATAATTTTTGATTGTTCCATGCTATTATATTATCTGTTTTGGATGTTTAATGGGCTTTAATATGCTCCTTTATATTATTTTTGGGACTAACCTATTAACCGGAGGCCCAGTGCGAGTTTCTGTTTTTTTGCCTATTTTAGAGTTTCGCAGAAAAGGAATACCAAACGGAATGAAACCTTCGCGATGATCTTTCTTGGAACGAAAGCAATCCAGAAAACCTGGAGTGGAAGTCTGGAACTCCGCGGGGCGGCCACGAGGCAGGAGGGTGCGCCCAGGGGGGTAGGCGTGCCCCCCACCCTCGTGGGCCCCTCGTAGCTCCACCGACGTACTTCTTTCGCCTATATATACTCTTATACCCTAGATCGATCAGAGAGAGCCACGAAACCACTTTTCCACCGCCGCAACCTTCTGTACCCGTGAGATCCCATATTGGGGCCTTTTCCGGCGATCTGCCGGAGGGGGAATCGATCACGGAGGGCATCTACATCAACACCATTGCCTCTCTGATGAAGCATGAGTAGTTTACCACAGACCTTCGGGTCCATAGTTATTAGCTAGATGGCTTCTTCTCTCTCTTTGATTCTCAATACAAAGTTCTCCTCGATGTTCTTGGAGATCTATTTGATTTAATACTCTTTTGCGGCGTGTTTGCCGAGATCCAATGAATTGTGGATTTATGACCAAGATTTTCTATGAATATTATTTGGTTCTTCTCTGAATTCTTATATGCATGATTTGATATCTTTGCAAGTCTCTTCGAATTATCGGTTTAGTTTGGCCTACTAGATTGATCTTTCTTGCAATGGGAGAAGTGCTTATCTTTGGGTTTAATCTTGCGGTGTCCTTTCCCAGTGACAGTAGGGGTAGCAAGGCATGTATTGTATTGTTGCCATCGAGGATACAAAGATGGGATTTATATCATATTGCTTGAGTTTATCCCTCTACATCATGTCATCTTGCTTAATGCGTTACTCTGTTCTTATGAACTTAATACTCTAGATGCATGCTGGATAGCGGTCGATGTGTGGAGTAATAGTAGTAGATGCAGAATTGTTTCGGTCTACTTGACACGGACATGATGCCTATATTCATGATCATTGCCTTAGATATTCTCATAACTATGCGCTTTTCTATCAATTGCTCGGCAGTAATTTGTTCACCCACCGTAATACATGCTATCTTGAGAGAAGCCACTAGTGAAACCTATGGCCCCCGGGTCTCTTTCTTATTATATTGCATCTCTTTTATTTACATCGCATCTCGTTTACTATTTTGCAATCTTTACTTTCCAATCTATACAACAAAAATACCAAAAATATTTACTTTACTATCTTTATTAGATCTCACTTTTGCGAGTGACCGTGAAGGGATTAACAACCCCTTTATCGTGTTGGTTGCAAGGTTCTTGATTGATTGTGCAGGTACTAGGTGACTTGTGCGTTGTCTCCTACTGGATTGATACCTTGGTTCTCAAAACTGAGGGAAATACTTACGCTACTTTGCTGCATCACCCTTTCCTCTTCAAGGGAAAACCAGGCATGCTCAAGAGGTAGCACATACACTACTGGAATCAGCTTCTTTGCCATCCGCCATGGCAGACGGCAAAGGCATGGATCACGGACGGCAAACGTCTTTGCCGTCAGCCAGCAGACGGCAAACTGTCCGTCTGAACACGTGCCAGCAAAGGCCTTCTTTGCCGTCCACTTCCAGGAAGCGGATGACAAAGGAGTTTGCCGTCCGCCATCCTAGGCCAGCAGACGGCAAAGACAATGGACGGCAGTGCGGTGGCATGAGAGCCGTTAGGGGGTTAACGGCGCTCTTTGCCGTCTGCCAGCGGACAGCAAAGAGTCAAAGCTCTTTTCTGTCCGCTGACAGACGGTAAAGAGCTCAGCTGGGCAGTGCTGGGAAGCTGCCACGTGGCCAGCTATGCCGTCCGCTGGCAGACGGCAAAATGATTTGAATCTTTGCCGTCCCCTGGCAGACGGCAAAGTGACCAAATAGGCAGCCAGTGTTCGCCAGGTTTGACAGGTAGCTGCCACGTGTCCTCTTTGCCGTCTGCTAGCGGACGGCAAAGCTCTTTGCCGTCTGCTAGTAGACGGCAAAGAGGCTACATATCCCCTGTTTTTATTTGTATCCATTTAATTTCACAGGAATTCACACACAGATATACATATTTTTTTTCACATGCACAGCAGACATATGATGTATCCAACACATAGCTCCATCCATGACAACATACATACATAATAAGAAACAGAGTTCCATCCATACATATTACAATAACATCACAATGTTCATCCAACACATTGTTCCATGCATCCATATAACAAGTTCCACATTTTTCATCGATACAAACGAAAAAAAGAAAAGGGAAACAAGCACTCCATCCATGCAAGCTTCCATATAGTGAATTAAATCTGCAAAATGGGAAAGAAGAAAGTTAGATATGAAGAAGAAGAAGAAGTAAGCATACTTAGGTAAAATGGAGCTAACCTAGCTAATTGTGCCATTTTTGAGTGAACTAAGCATATTATGCAATTTTTGATATAACTTAGAGCTAACTTCATTTTGGAGAAAAGAAGAAAACTAGAAGAAGAAGAAGACTAGAAGAAGAACTTCTTCTTCTTCTTCTTCTTCTTCTTCTTCTTCTTCTTCTTCTTTTCTTCCTCTTCCTGGATTTTCTTCATCTTATTATGTCATTTGTGGACTAAATAGGCTAAATTATGTCATAAATGGACTAAATAGGCTAAGTAAGAAGAAAAATGCCATTTTTGAGCTTACCTAGCTAATTATGCCATTTTGACCTAACTAAGCATATTATGAGATATAACTTAGAGCTTACTTCATTTTGGAGAAGAAGAAGAAAACTAGAAGAAGAAGAAGAAGACTAGAAGAAGAAGAAGAAGTTCAGAAGACTAGAAGAAGAAGAAGAAGTTCTTCTTTTCTTCCCCTTCTTTTCTTCTTCTTCTTCTTCTTCTTCTTCTTCTTCTACTTTCTTCTTCTCCTCCTCCTCCTCCTCATCCTCCTCCTCTTCTTCTTCTTCTTCTTCTTCTTCTTCTTCTTCTTCTTCTTCTTCTTCTTCTTCTTCTCCTTTTTCCTCTTCTTCTTCTTTTCTTCTTTCTTCTTCTCCCTCCTCCTGTTCCTCCCTCCTCCTTCCACTTCTTATTCTAAACTAAAACTAATCTAAAATAAACTAAACTAAAATAAACTAAAACTAAAACTAATCGAAAATAAACTAAACTAAAATAAACTAAAACTAAAACTAATCTAAAATAAACTAAACTAAAACTAAACTAAAACTATAACTAAAACAGAAACTAAACTAAAAGAAACAAAAAAACTAATTAAACAAAAAAAGGGGGAGGAGCTCACCTGGTGGAGGGGGAGGCCGGACGGCTGCGGCGGCCGCTGGAGGAGGCGGCGACCCGGTGGAGGGGGAGGCCGGACGGCCGCGGCGGGACGGGGCGGGGACGGCCGCGGCGCGGCTGCCCGATGTGGAAGAGGCGGTGGGGCCGCGGTGGAGGTCGGGGAGGGGTGCGGGGCGGCCGGCTACGCCGGACAGGGTCGGCGGCGGCACGGGCCGGTGTGGGTGGGGGATGGCGACGAAGGGGAGGGGCGGGGGGGCAACGTGGAAGGGGCGGCGGGGGTGCAGTGGAGGTCGGGGGGCGCAGGGGAGGGGTGCGGGGCGGCGGGGTGGCCGGCTACAGCAGACGGGGTCGGCGGCGGCGGCGCGGGTGTGGGTGGGGAGGAATGAGAGAGTGGAGAGAAGAGAGGGGGGCGGGACGGCCGTTAACGTACCCGCCTCTTTGGCGTCAGCCAACGGTCGGCAAAGTTTCTTTGCCGTCCGCTTGCGGACGACAAAGAGGTGGGGCCGGTGGGCTTGAGTTGGTTAAAAAATAACTGGACCCACCCACCTCTTTGCCGTCAGCTAGCGGACGGCAAAGAACTGGCTGATGGCAAAGACTTTGTTTGCCATCAGCCACATCTTTGCCGTCCGTTTTCTTGTGGCTGACGGCAAAGACCTTCTTTGCTGTCAGCAAGCCGACGGCAAAGAAGTGGCAGACGGCAAAGAAGTGGATTCCAGTAGTGATATCCCCCGATACTAGCCATAGATTCATCAAAATAAGCAAACAACACACGAAAAACAGCATCTATCAAAAACAGAACAGTTTGTAGCAATCTATAGCTCTCGAATACTTCTGCAACTCCAAAAATCCTGAAAAATTAGGACGACCTAAGCAATTTGAGTATTAATCTTCTGCAAAAAGAATCAACTCAAAAGCACGCTTTTGTGAATTATGAAAATTATTTTCCTGGGCGCAAAAGTTTCTGTTTTTCAGCAAGACCAAATCAACTATTACCATAAGCTATCCCAAAGGACTTACTTGGCACAAACACTAATTAAAACACAAAACCACATCTAACCAGAGGCTAGATGAATTATTAAAAGCAAAACAGGACCTAAAAAGCAAAAACATAAAATAAAATTGGGTTGCCTCCCAACAAGCGCTTTTCTTTAAAGCCTTTTAGCTAGGCATTGATAATTTTAATGATGCTCACGTAAAAGAGAAAGAATTGAAGCACAAAGAGAGCATCATGAAACACGTGACAAAGACATCTAAGTCTAACATACTTCCTATGCATAGGCATTTTATAAGCAAACAAATTATCAAGGCAAGCAAAAACTAACATATGCAAGGAAGAAGAAAGAGATGATAGCAATCTCAACATGAAGAGAGGTAATTTAGTAACATGAAAATTTGTATAACCATATTTCCCCCTTTCATAATAATTACATGTAGTATCATAAGGAAATTCAACAATATAGCTATCACATAACATATACTCAACACGATCCACATGCATGCAAAGTTGACACTCTTCCAAAATAGTGGGATTAACATTAACTAAAGTCATGTCCTCTCCAAACCCACTTTTATCAAAAATTTCATAAGATTGAACATTCTCCAAATATGTGGGATCTAAAGTTGACACTCTTACAAACCCACTTTCAATATTATTGCAAACACTATTATCAATCTCATATTCATCATGGGTCTTAAATAAATTTTCAAGATCATAAGAAGAATCACCCCAATCATGATCATTGCAACAAGTAGTAGACATAGCAAAATTAGCATCCCCAAGCTTAGGGTTTTGCATATCATTAACACAATTGACATTAATAGAATTTATAATAACATCATTGCAATCATGTTTTTCATTCAAGGCACTATTGTGAATCACTTTATAATTTTCTTCTTTCAATCCTTCATCACAATTTCCAGATTCACGAATTTCAAGCAAAACCTCATAAAGATAATCTAGTGCACTCAACTCACTAGCAACTGGTTCAACATAATTGGATCTCTTAAAAAGATTAGCTAGTGGATGAGGATCCGCATCAATAGATTTTTAGCAAGAAAAATAGAACGCACATGGAAACACAAGCAAACATAAGATCAAACGAAAGAAGGGCAAATAAAAAGGCAAATCTTTTCGAAAATCGTTTTAGAAGTGGGGGAGAGGAAAACGAGAGGCGAATGGCGAATAATGTAATGCGAGGGATGAGAGTTTATGATGGGTACTTGGTATGTCTTGGCTTGGCATAGATCTCCCCGGCAACGGCGCCAGAAATCCTTCTTACTACCTCTTGAGCTTGCGTTGGTTTTTCCCTTGAAGAGGAAAGGGTAATGCAGCAAAGTAGCGTAAGTATTTCCCTCAGTTTTGAGAACCAAGCTATCAACCCAGTAGGAGACGACGCAACAAGCCATCGAATACCTGCACAAACAAACACCAACTTGCAACCAACGCGACAAAGGGGTTGTCAATCCCTTCACAGTTATTTGCAAAGTGAGATCTGATAGAGATGGATAAACAGTAAAGTAACATTTTTGGTATTTTCGGTTTATGGAACAGAAAGTAAATATTGCAAAATAAGGGAATAGCGAAAGAAATTGGAAAGTTGACGGGAAACTAATATGATGTAAAATAGACCCGGGGGCCATAGGTTTCACTAGAGGCTTCTCTCAAGATAGAAATTATTACGGTGGGTGAACAAATTACTGCCGAGCAATTGATAGAAAAGCGCAAAGTTATGACGATATCTAAGGCAATGATCATGAATATAGGCATCACGTCCGTGTCAAGTAGACCAAAATGATTCTGCATCTACTACTATTACTCCACACATCGACCGCTGTCCAGCATGCATATAGAGTATTAAGTTCATAAAGAATGGAGTAACGCATTAAGCAAGGTGACATGATGTAGAGGAATTAACTCAAACAATATGATGAAAACCCCATCTTTTTATCCTCGATGGCAACAATACAATACGTGCCTTGCTGCCCCTACTGTCACTGGGAAAGGACACCGCAAGATTGATCCCAAAGCTAAGCACTTCTCCCATTGCAAGAAAAACTAATCTAGTTAGCCAAACCAAATCTATAGTTCGAAGAGACTTGCAAAGATATCAAATCATGCATATAAGAATTCAGAGGAGATTCAAATAATATTCATAGATAAGCTGATCATAAATCCACAATTCATCGGATCTCGGCAAACACACCACAAAAGAGTATTACATCGAATAGATCTCCAAGAACATCGAGGAGAACTTTGTATTGAGAATCAAAGAGAGAGAAGAAGCCATCTAGCTACTAGCTATGGACCCGTAGGTCTAAAGTAAACTACTCACGCTTCATCGGAGAGGCAATGGTGTTGATGTAGAAGCCCTCCATGATCGAATCCCCCTCCGGCAGGATGCCGGAAAAGGCCCCAAGATGGGATCTCACGGGTACATAAAGTTGCGGTGGTGGAGAAGTGGTTTCGTTGCTCCCCTCGATGTTTTGGGGGTATAAGAGTATATATAGGAGGAAGATCTAGGTCAGGGGGTCTACAAGGGGCCTACAAGGTCGGCGAGCGCGCCCTACCCCCCCTGGGCGCGCTCTCCACCCTTGTGGCCGCCTCGTGGATCTTCTGACTTGCATTCCAAGTCTCTTGGGTGTCTTCTGGTCCAAGAAAAATCATCACGAAAGTTTTATTCCGTTTGGACTCCGTTTGGTATTCCTTTTCTGTGAAACTCTAAAACAAGGAAAAAAACGGAAACTGGCACTGGGCTCTAGGTTAATAGGTTAGTCCCAAAAATCATTTAAAATAGCATATTAATGCATACAAAACATCCAAAACAGATAATATAATAGCATGGAACAATCAAAAATTATAGATACGTTGGAGACGTATCAGCTGTCATCGTGCGGTGGTACGCATCTTGCTGCGTGGTCGCAGCGTCGAGGAGCTCGTTGAGGCACGCCATCTGGCTGCGGTACTCGTCGCCCTCAAGGTGATCCAATCTTCTGCTGCCGCCCGGGCGGCACGCAGGTTCTCCGCCGGGGTAGCGTAAATGGGGCGTCCGGCTCCCAGCATGACGGCAATGGCCGCACCGCGCGCGTTCTCGAACGGCGCCGACTCGACTGGGCTCGCCAGCAGCCGGCGTGCCATCCTCGATGCGGTCGATCTCGCGCTGGCAGGCTTTGGCCTGGTGCCTCATGGCCTCTATCTTGTTGGCGCTGTCGAGGAGCGTGACGCGGAACGCCTCCAGCGTTGTCCCGTCAATGTTGGCTGCGAGGGGGTGGACAGGCCCTGCAGGGCCGCTTGCAGCGGGTCCTAGGCTGCTCCATCGGAGTCCCCGCCGTGGTCGGTGACCATCACCTCCGCGATGATGCCGGCGATGGCACCGCCGGCAGCAGGAGGGAGCGGATCGTCGATGATCACCATGTTGCCAGGGAAGGCATCAGTGGAAACCGCGTCTGAGTCGATGAGCATTTCGATGGGCGGGTCGGTGGAGCCAACGGACTACAAGTCGGAGGCGGGCTCGTTGGTGATGCAGAGCTTGCCGAGGAGGTCGACGAGGCAGCTCGTGAGGCAAGCCGCTCCCGCATCGGACGTGGGCTCGTCGGGGAGGCTGATCTTGCCAACAAGGTCGGCGATGCTGTCCACGGAGCACGCCACCTCCGCATCAGGCAACGTGCTGGTGCACGCGCTAGCGGGCACGCCGGGCTGGCTGATCAGGCCAGCCGCGATGTGCTCGCTGGAGAGGAAAAGGGTTCCCGTCCAGAACATGTCTCCGGCCGACGGCGCGCTTAGCCCCACGGTGGGCGCCAAATGTTGGGGTAATCTAGCGACATATGCCAGGGGGTGGCTTATCATGGATGGGGACAAGACTACGTCGTCGGGCCCTGGAAGCGGGAGTGAGCGAGATCTCGAACGCCTACGAGCCTTACCGAGGTTCGGGGCTCTCCGTGGAGATTACACCCCTAGTCCTGCTCTGCGGGGTCTCCGCATGATGACTAATGTCAATAGGTAACTACAAGGTTGCTCCTTGAGTTGTTCAGCTAGAGGAGGAAGAAGGGCAAGGCTAGCTCCTTTTCCTCTCTAGC
Source organism: Aegilops tauschii subsp. strangulata (assembly GCF_002575655.3). Lineage (NCBI taxonomy): Eukaryota > Viridiplantae > Streptophyta > Magnoliopsida > Poales > Poaceae > Aegilops > Aegilops tauschii. The sequence goes on from NC_053035.3 coordinate 396,889,988, forward strand.
TATGGGTGTGTGTGTTTGTGTGGATGCTGAACCCTTTGCATGGGTGAACCTGGGGGGTTTATATAGGCATACCCCCCAGGGGTACAATGGTAATACGGCCGGGTGTAGGACCCGGACGTCAGTGTCTTGGGGCGCCGGGTTCTCCGCCGGCTGCTGGGGCCCGCCGCCTGGTGGGTCCCCCCGGCTGCCGCGAACTCGGCCGACAGGTAGGACCCGCTGCCCGCGGGCCATGCTGACTGCCTTTTACTATAGCCTCGCCCTTGATGACGGAGGGCTTGTCGGGGGGTGCACGGCTACAGTACCGCCGCCTGGCGGGCGCCTACTGTAGCCACGCTCCATCTCTTCGGGTTAATGGCGCGCAGACTCCGAGGGGAGGGAGGGCCGCCTGCTAGAGGTCGGCCCGCCCTTGAGGCCGCCTCCTCGGGGTGCGCCGTCTTCTAGTTGCTCGCGGACAGGTAGGGCCCGCCACCTGCGGGCCGTACTGACCGCCCGTCATGGGAGCATGGCCATAGATGACGTAGGCTACGTTACGAGCCGCGTGGCTACAGTGCCGCGCCGGGCGAAGGGTGTCCGCTTGGTACGCCCGCACTATGGCCACGCTCCTCCGAGATTTGGGGGTAGCAGGTGGTCCTGTAGCCACGCCTCATCTCGTCGTCATAAATGGGTGCAACCTTTGAGGGAACGCAGGGCCGCCTGCTAGGTGCCGGCTCCCTAAGGCCGCCTTCTGGGAACACGCCGTCTTCTAGCAGCCGGCCTCCTGGACCAGCCGGCCCAAGGGGCTAGCCGTACGTCCAGAAGGTGCAGGGGGCTTTGCTAGCCCCGATGTCGTGAAGTGTTATGGGGTGCAGATGAGGCTACTCGTGGTCAATCCCTCCGACACTAATGTTGAGTCCATGGATTATACACACTCTCACCCTTCCACCATTGCTAGCCACTCTAGTACCATGCAACTTTCGCTGGTGCATTAAACCCACCATATACCCTTCCTCAAAACAGCCACCATACCTACCTATTATGGCATTTCCATAGCCATTCCGAGATATATTGCCATGCAACTTCCACCATTCTGTTTATTATGACACATACCATCATTGTCGTATTGCTTCGCATGATCATATAGTTGACATAGTACTTGTGGCAAGGCCACCGTTCATATTTTTTATACATGTCATGCTAGATCATTGCACATCCCGGTACATCGTCGGAGACATTCATATAGAGTCATATCTTGTTCTAGTATCGAGTTGTAATTCTTGAGTTGTAAGTAAATAAAAGTGTGATGATCATCATTATTAGAGTATTTTCCGATGTGAGGAAAGGATGATGGAGGCTATGATTCCCCCACAAGTCGGGATGAGACTCCGGACGAAAAATTAAAAAAAAAGAGAAAAAAGAGGCCAAAGAGCCCAAACAAAAAATGAGAGAAAAAGAGAGAAGGCACAATGTTACTATCCTTTTCCACACTTGTGCTTCAAAGTATCACCAAGTTTTTCATGATAGATAGTCTCCTATGTTATCACTTTCATATGCTAGTGGGAATTTTTCATTATAGACCTTGGCTTGTATATTCCAACGATGGGCTTCCTCAAATTGCCCTAGGTCTTCGTGAGTAAGCAAGTTGGATGCACACCCACTTAGTTTCTTTTTGAGCTTTCATAAACTTATAGTTCTAGTGCATCCATTGTGTGGCAATCCCTACTCACTTGCACCGATATCAATTGATGGGCATCTCCATAGCCCATTAATTTGCCTAGTTGATGTGAGATTTTCTCCTTTTTTGTTTTCTCCACAACCTCCACCATACTCTATTCCACCTATAGTGCTATATCCATGGCTCACACTCATGTATTGCGCGAAAGTTGAAAGTGCTTGATAACATTAAAATTATGAAACAATTGCTTGGCTTGTCATTGGGGTTGTGCATGATTAAATACTTTGTGTGATGAAGATAGAGCATAGCCAGACTGTATGATTCTGTAGGGATAACTTTCTTTGGCCATGTTATTTTGAGAAGACATAATTGCCGTATTAGTATGCTTGAAGTATTATTGTTTTATGTCAATATTAAACTTTTGTTTTGAATCTTATGGATCTGAACATTCATCCCACGATAAAGAAAATTGCATTGATAAATATGTTAGGTAGCATTCCACATCAAAAATTCTGTTTTTATCATTTACGTACTCGAGGACGAGCAGGAATTAAGCTTGGGGATGCTTGATACGTCTCCAACGTATCTATAATTTTTGATTGTTCCATGCTATTATATTATCTATTTTGGATATTTTATATGCATTAATATGCTATTTTATATTATTTTTGGGACTAACTTGTTAACCTAGTGCCCAGTGCCAGTTTCTGTTTTTTCCCGGTTTTTACTTTTACAGAAAAGGAATATCAAACGGAGTCCAAATGGAATAAAACTTTACGGTGATTTTTCTTGGACCAGAAGAAACCCACGAGACTTGGAGAGGAGGCAAGAAGCCCTATGAGGAGGCCACAAGCCGTAGGGGCGCCCTCAGGGCTTGTGGGCCCCTCGTAGACCTTCCAACCCTAATCTTTGCTCCATAAATACCCATATATTTCCCCTACGCCAGAGGGCATACCAAAAATACTTTTCCGCCGCCGCAAGCTTCTGTCGTGAGATCCCATCTTGGGGCCTTTTCCGACACTCCGCCATAGGGGGATTCGATCACGGAGGGCCTCTACACCAACCTTGCTGCCCTTCCGATGATGTGTGAGTACTTTACCACAGACCTACGGGTCCATAGCTAGTAGCTAGATGGATTCTTCTCTCTCTTTGATCTTGAATACAATGTTCTCCTCGATGTTCTTGGAGATCTATTCGATGTAATCTTCTTTTGCGATGCGTTTGTGTCGGTGTTCAAAAGAAGGGGCGCACCTTTGTACCCCTTTACCTGTGCACGGACAATCGGAGCCGCGCCCACGGCCACACCAAGCAGAATAGGGGAGGTGAACCAAGGTAAAACCGAAGCCCAAGACAGCCAGAGCAACGCCAAGGCCGAGACCACAAAAGAGCAGAGAGACGAAGCAGGTTCCCCCGGCAAGACCCTTGCCTGGGCAGCCTCCGTGGCCCCGACAAGGCCCTTGTCGGGGCGGCTCGTCCAACACCAGCAGAGCGCACCACCCTTGAGCCCACGGTCTCCAACACCATCAACCACGTTGGGCCAGGGCTCGGGAGGCACCTCCATGGTGGCATGCAGATCTTTGTGAAGACAAGGAATATTCTAGATTAGATGAGGATTAAAAGACAACGATCCTCGGCAAGATCTTTGCCGAGGAGAGCCACAAGACCCCCGGCAAGATCCTTGCCGGGGACGACAGCACGCCACGGCAAGACCCTTGCCGGGCCACCCGGCAAGGCCCTCGCCAAGGGCGCCAGCAGGGCCACCTCCAGGCCCGCACCAGCCAAGTCTCCACCGCCGTTCGCATGCAGCTGCCAGCCCAACCAGCTGGGCAGGCACCTGCGTGGCAACATGCAGCTCCCAGGTCAAATCAGGAAGCACCTGCGTGGCGGCATGCAGATCTTCGTGAAGACTTTGCCACCGTGCCACCTCAGCTGCCTGCCTGCCTACATGGCGCTGCATGCATCGCTGACCAGGGCGCGTGTCGAAGCAAGGAGGAGCGGTGACGGACAGGACGGGCCTCGTTCCCGTCCCCAATAAAGCAAGGGGACACCTAAGCAATGCATTAAATGCGTCTTGTCCTGTAATACGAGCGATAAGCTCATAGCACTGTACGCCTTTCCACCTCCTGTGTGCCACTGTGGCAGCCCCTTTCAACTATAAAAGGAGGCCCATGGCGTACTGGAGAAGGATTCGGCTCTTTGGAACCACCCAGCCACAGTAGCTAGTTGGAAGGCTCAAGAACACTCAATACATCCAGCAAAGCAGGACTAGGGTTTTACGCATCCTCGCGGCCCGAACCTGGGTAAACGATCCTTGTGCTGATTACTAATCCTGCTCTTCTTGCAACCCTGCGCCCCGGCAACCGTAGTAGGGATTCTTGTGATCCCATAGGTGTCGTCTCCCACCGACAGTTTGTTGAGATCCGATGAACTGTGGATTTATGATCAGATTATTTATGAATATTATTTGAGTTTTCTCTGAATTCTTTTATGCATGATTGAGATAGGTTTGTATTTGTCTCCGATCTATCGATGCCAACTAGATTGGTTTTTCTTGCAATGGGAGAGGTGCTTGGTGATGGGTTCAATCTTGCGGTGTCCTGACCCAGTGACAGAAGGGGTGGTGTGGCACGTATTGTATTGTTGCCATTAAGGATAAAAAGATGGGGTTTATATCATATTGCTTGAATTTATCCCTCTACATCATGTTATCTTGCTTAAGGCGTCACTCTATTCTTATGAACTTAATACTATAGATGCAGGCACGAGTCGGTCGATGTGTGGAGTAATAGTAGTAGATGCAGAATCGTTTCGGTCTACTTGTCACGGACGTGATGCCTATATTCATTATCATTGCCTTAGATATCGTCATAATTATGCACATTTCTATCAATTGCTCAACAGTAATTTGTTTACCCACCGTATTCTTTCTTCAAGAGAGAAGCCTCTAGTGAAACCTATGTCCCCGGGTCTATTCTCCATCATATATTTTTAGATCTATAAAACCAAAAACCCCAAAATACCTTGATGCATTTATTTATATTTACTTTGTTTTGCCTTTTATTTATCTTTTATATCTATGTCTATTAGATCCCACTCTTGCTAGTGACCGTGAAGGGATTGACAACCTCTTTTTTACGTTGTGTGCACGCGTTTGTTAGTTTTTGCAGGTGCGTATATTGGAGACTTGCTTGTGCCTCCTACTGGATTGATACCTTGGTTCTTAACTGAGGGGAGATACTTATCTCTACTTTGCTGCATCACCCTTTCCTTTTCAAGGGAAAAATCAACGCAAGCTCAAGAAGCAGCAACACTACATCCTCCCCTTGCCGCCACCGGAAAACACCGTCGAGCAAAGATCACTGGTGGCTACGCCCATGAAATTTTCTCTCTCGCTTGGGGAGTTGGGGATCGGTCAATCCAGCAAGGCATGGTGTCCTCGCCGATGTCATTGGTGTTCTCGAGGCAGCGACATGCAGATTGGGGCGACCACCGAAAGTTCTTCGTGAGGGTCTCTCCCTTCAGATCCAGTGGTTGACTTCGACACTCAGATGCAAACTACGGACGACGACTTGACGCAGAGGGATGGTTGTGCAACGGCGATGGTCACACATCGCATGTAGCTGCGGTGGTTGCGAAAAAGTGGTGGTGCAACACATGGGTGATGCCGATGGTGGTGCTACTCAAGCACTCAACTCGAGCTCCGGGGTGAAAGCCTAGGTCAGACCCATTGGTTATACATAGCAATGGTGATGTTTTACGTCGTTACCTTTTTGAAGGCGTTGCTTGGATATGCTCGGACTGGTTCTTTGGGGTGAAAACCTATATTCTTATTGGATCCGATGACGATGGCGCTTGGGCGTTACTCCCTTCTTTAAGACATAGTTGTTGAAGAATCTTGACAAACGTGTGGTGTCATGAGATGGTTGGTGCGGATACGGTCATTGTTGTAGTTTGGCGATCGCGGACCTGATCACTTCGGGTTTTCTGTTTTCTCGCTTATGCATAGCTTTGGTGCGGATATGGTCATTTGCTGGCGTGTTTTTGTGTGCGTGCATTGGTGTTGGTTGTGTACATCCTAGCTATGCAGAGGCCGGGTGTGTGCTCATTGTGTTTTGTATCCTCTTGATACTTCATTTTGAGCTAATAAAATTCACCCTTTGTCGAAAATAAGCACTACATCCTAGTCGCGGTGAGCCTGGAGGCGCTTGGAGTGGCGGTAGCCTCAAGGCTTGTGATTGTCCACCTCCAAGGACAGTGTACGGTCGCCTAGCTTAGGTGTCTTGACGACCATCTCCACCACGTCCTGAGGCTCGACCAGTTCACCATTGGGAGCATCCACCATCTCCTCCTCCTCGACGTCCTCCAAAACGGTCGTGGTCGGGGCCACCGCGATGGCCGGTTGGTCATCATCGTTGGCAACATCCATCATCTCCTCCTCCTCGTCGTGAAAAGCATGTACTTGGCCCATCTGACATAGTAGAGGGGATCGATCCATTCGTGTGCATGCAAATAAATTAGGTGCACAACATGGTTTTTAGCGTGTATTCACTCAGGCAAGCCCAACTCAATCACGTATGCAAGAGATCAAAAACCGATGCAGGCTATCAAACACGCCTTTAATGTGAGGCATCCGTTTATGTACATTACCGGCATGTACGTCTAGGATTTCAGACAAAAATCTGAAATGACATGTATTACTTACAGTTTGTCTAATTCACATCTAGATATTTTTTAAGAATGTCACATCTAAGCTCCCACAAATATATAATGCAGCAACAAGAAACAAAAAAAAACTAGGACAAAAAAATAGACCATAAACACAGTGGAAATCAGCCTAGATGTGACATACATCTAGATGTGTTCTAGACAGACCCTATTACTTAACTAACGAATTCTGACTTTTCATGCTTTACGAATCAAATTAGCAGCTCTGCTGTAATTAAAAATATATTTTTAACATGTCTACTCCTGACTGCTGAACCCCCGCCGTTCAAGTTCCATCGTCACGGCCGTTTCCTGAACCACCCCCCAAAATCAATTCATCTATAGACTACTTACACATCAGACACATCAAACAAACCACATGGTCTACACGGTTCTTTGACATTAAAATTCTGAAGCATATTATTACCATTTCCCCAAAACCGATCCCGGAACAATTAATTTATCCTTAACTCTGCTGTTCTTCTTCCTCCTCTTCGTCCTCATCGCCGCCGTCGTCGTCGTCCGAAGAGGACGACGAGCTTCCAGAGCGACGCGATTCGTCGTCCTTTTTGGGTGCCGCTGCCGGCTCGGGGACTGGCTCGGGGGCGGGGGCTGGCTCTGGCTCTGGGGCGGGCGGATCCGGCGGCAGCATCATGAGGAAGCCTAGCGTCATGACGACGTCGCCCATCATTGGCCGCACGCAGTCCTCTTCTTGCAAGCACATGGAAGCCATGGCCACCACTTGGTTCAACGCTTTGGCCGGGTACTCCCTCTTGATAAGCGGGTCCACCAGCTCATGATATTTCTTCTGGTCTTTGAACTTCGGTTGTGCCTGCAACGATCGCACAACCTTAATTAGCAAAAAATGTCGACATCGATCGATGGCCGTGGTGATGGATGCGGTGGTGAATTACGTACCCAGGTGACGACGTTCTGCTCCTCGACGGGCTTGCTGGTGTCGACGGTCCGCCTGCCGGAGATGAGCTGCAGCAGCACCACACCGAAGCTGTACACGTCGGACTTCATGCTGACCTGGCCGCCGCGGTCGTACTCCGGCGCGAGGCACCCGAAAGCGCCCATCATCGGCGACGCCATCGGCATGTTGCCACCGCCGGACTGGCCGAGCTGCTGGAGGCCGAAGTCGGAGAGCTTGGGCGTGAAGCTGGCGTCGAGCAGGACTTGGGAGGCCTTGAAGTCGCCATACACCACCGGTGGGTCCGCTTTCTCGTGCAGGTACTCGAGCCCCTGAGCGGCGCCGTTGGCCACCTTCATCCTTGTCATCCAGTCCATAGGCTTCTTCTCCGGCGGCAAGTCTGTCGAATTGGTGGGGAAATTTGATCAGCAATTTAACCGATTGAGTTGACGGTTCACCGGCCGGACAATTTATCACGAGCGGGCGTAGAGTACCGTAGAGGTGGTCTTCCAAGGTGCCGCCGTCCATGTGCTCGTAGACGAGGAGCCGCTGGTCGCCGTCGGCGCAGTAGCCGATGATGTCGATGAGGTTCTCGTGGTGAAGCTTGCTGAGCTTGGAGACCTCGGTCAGGAACTCGATGTTGCCTTGGAAGCCATGCTTGTCCATCTGCTTGATGGCCACGGCCTGATCCACCAATCCAACGCACAAGCGAATCAGTATGCAAGCACATACATATCTATGGCGATCATATCATATGGTTCTTGTTTAGGGCAAGCATGCCTACGTAACGTACCTGCCCTTCCTTCTCTAGCTGGCCCTTGTACACCCTGAAGAAGCCTCCTTCTCCGACGAGGTTGTACGGCGTGAAGTGGTCGGTGGCAGCAGCGAGCTCCCGGAACGCGAACGCCTTCACCTCGATGGCCTGCCGCAGCGCGTCCTCCGGGTTGGCGTCGCTCTCTGCATTAATCGATTTCGTTCAGCACTGAATTAATTTGCAGGAGCGATGTGTCGCGAGGAAATCTAAATTAAGCAGAGGAGGCCAGGTCTGAGTCTGACGCACCGCCGGCCGGCTTGGTCGGCGTCACGCTCGCTGGAGCTGCCACGGCGACGGGCGCGGCTGCAGCCGGGGCGCGGTAGGGCGCGGGCGCGTGCACGGAGGGAGGCGGCGACATGGGCCCCGCCGCCGCCTGCTCGTCGCCCCCTCCCTCGGCGTTGCCATCCTTCTTCTTCCCGAAACACGGCAAGCAGCTCATCTTGCCGATCCGTCCACGCCCTGCTGCGACCTCGCGGGGGACAAGAACGCCAAGGTACACGCAGGGTCGACGACCGAGGAGTCGCCGCCGCCGTCACTGCGTGCCGGCGATCATCGAGCGTCAACTCAGCACCGCCGCGGCGCCTCGACCTCATGGAACGCCATCAGTTCCGCCGCGCCGCACCGTATGTATGTGCAATGCACGTACGTACGCGCGCGTGCGCAGGCAGGAGAGCACCCACCGGAGGACGGCCGGCTCGTGTGTGTCCCTCGATCCGTCAGATCGACGAGACGGGACGGTGGAGGAGGGCGCGTGATCGCCGGGGAGAATGAACGGATCAAAGAAGGGTGTGCGAGGGATCGACCGAGATCGATGGAGGAGACGATGTGGGTAGTGGTGGTGGGGCGATACGGCAGTCGGAGGAGGAGGAAGGCCCTGGAGATCGAGGGATCCAAAGCCTTCCCACAGAGGAGAGATGGAGGAAGGAGAGGGTAGGAGAGGGAGAGGGGGAGGCTAAGTTTGGCGCGCGGGAAAGCAGGGGGGCGGGGTTGGACGTGCGGAGCACCACGCACTTTTTATGCCGCGAGGGAGGCGTCGTGGAGGGGGCGTCTCGGCCATTCTCGCTGTCCACCACCACCTCCATGATCGTCACCTGCATGTTTATGCTTCCGCCGGATGCGAACCGATTCGTCGTGTGCTGGCTGTGAATTAATTTCGTGTAGACCACGAACTAGCTAGAGTGGTGTCCTTGGAGTTCAGGGAATGGTAATTGGACATGCACAAAAGGTGGTGCTGCCGATGTCGCCACGTAAACTGTGCCATCTTGAATCTGCGTCCGTTCTTGCTTGCATAAAAAAAAGTCACTTAACCGGCGAACGTTTGTTGGGAGCATGCAAAATGCGAACACATGGCAATTGTGTTGGTGAGGATGACAAATTTAATTGACAAGCATGACAACTTCATCTTAATTCAATTTTTTGTCAGGATTTACTTGCAAACATTGCGACAACATAAATTGTCGGATGTCAGCACAGTAACATTATCGAAAAATATATCTCAAAACAGGCTTTCGCCTCACTTTATATATAAAACAACAACAACAACAACCGAAGTATACGTGCAACATAGAGAGGTAACCCTCTTACAAAGCAGATCCCGGGATAACCGGATCACGCAGAACTCACAGGACTATGCTACCGAAAGAGAACATAGGGAAGACGGAGTACAACATCACCTGCATGGAGGGGGCGTTTCAGCCATTCTCGCTGTCCACCACCACCACCACCTCCATGATCGTCACCTGCATGTTTATGTTTCCGCCGGATACGAACCGATTCGTCGTCTGCTGGCTGTGAGTTAATTTCGTGTAGGCCACGAACTAGCTGGAGTAGTGTCTTTGGTAATTGAACATGCACAAAAGGTAGTGCTGCCGAAGTCGACACGTAACTGTGCCGTCTCTTGCTTGCAAAAAAGAAAAGGACCGACTTAACCAGCGAACGGTTATTGGGGGCATGGAAAATGCGAACACATGGTAGTTGTGTTGGTCGAGGATGACAAATTTAATCGACAAGCATGACAACTCAATCTCAATTTAATTTTTTGTCGGGATTTATTGTGTTTGCCAACCTCGCGACAATATATATAAATTGTTGTATGTCAACACAATAACATTATCGAAAAAATATCTCAAAACAGGCTTTGGCCCCGCTTTATATATAAAGCAACAACGACGACCAAAGTACATGGCGGAATGATACAAGATGGAGAGGTAGCCCTCTTACAAAGCACATCCTGGGGTAACCGGGTCACGTAGAACTCACGGGACTACCCTACCGAAAGAGAACATGGGGAAGACGGAGTACAACGCCACGCTACACCCCAGTACACCTAAGCTCCACGACAACGCCCCCGGGAGGGAAGAGGGCGCGAAGTGTCGCCGATGCCGAGTCCGAAGCAGACAAGGGTACCCGGAACCCTGACAAAGAGAAGAACCGCAACGACGTCCTCAAGAGGAGAGCAGCGCCCACGAGAGTTGCCTACGTCGGCGCCAAAGCATGAAGCTTTCGCTCGGCAGCTACCGCGTGCCACCATGAGTTCTCGGGGCAACCACGACGAGCTTAGACTCCCAGATGCAGATCTGGGCGCCGTCACTGCCACCGACAGAGGACGAGCCTGAGCCACCTGACGTTGTCGTCTCGCCGCCCATGCGACCAAGAAGGAATGCCACCACTACTGCCATAGCAACCACCGAAGAGCCAACCATGCGATGCACCACCCGCCGCTGCCCCATCATCCAAGGTCTGAAACACCACCAACCGTCCACTTCCCGGCACACCCTCAATGGTAGGAGGAGCGGAGGCTTCTCCATCAACTCCTAGCCTGACATCAGCCATCAATTCTGGGTGAGCGCCTCCGCCATAGGAATCGTCGATACCTACGTCGCAAGCCAGTCCTGGTGGACCGGGAGAGACACGAACCAGTGGCTGCCGAGGGCCATCGCTGAGCAAGCCTCAACCCTAGCCCTTTGGCCTTGGGACAGGCGAGCTTGCACAATGCCTGGTTTGTGGCCTTCAACGTCGATCCATAAGACAATATAGTGGCGCTAAGATGCCTCGCATGGCTCGAGGGAGCTGATGACCCACAAGTATAGGGGATCAATCGTAGTCCTTTCGATAAGTAAGAGTGTCGAACCCAACGAGGAGCAGAAGGAAATGACAAGTGGTTTTCAGTAAGGTAATTTTTGCAAGCACCTAAATTGTCCGTAATGAGTAGTTTGATAGCAAGTTATTTGTAACGAGCAAGTAACAGTAACAGTAAATAAAGTGCAGCAAGGTAGCCCAATCCTTTTGAGACAAAGGACAGGCCAAAACGGTCTCTTATGATAAGCAAAGCGTTCTTGAGGGTACACGGGAATTTCATCTAGTCACTTTCATCAGGTTGGTTTGATTTGTGTTTGCTACTTTGATAATTTCATATGTGGGTGGACCGGTGCTTAGGTGTTGTTCTTACTTGAACAAACCTCCTACTTATGATTAACACCCTCGTAAGCATCCGCAACTACGAGAAAAGTATTAATATAAAATCTAACCATAGCATTAAACTTTTGGATCCAAATCAGTCCCTTACGAAGTAGCGCATAAACTAGGGTTTAAGCTTCTGTCACTCTAGCAACCCATCATCTAATAACTACTCCAGAATGCATTCCCTTGGGCCCTAATAAGATGAACTGCCATATAGTCGATGTTCACATGACACCAATAAGGCAATCACAACATACATATCATCAAAATATCGAACACATATCAAGTTCACATGATTACTTGCAACAAGATTTCTCCCATGACCTCAAGAACAAAAGTAAATACTCACAAATGATAACCATGCTCAAGATCAGAGAGGTATTAAATAGCATAATGGGTCTGAACATATAATATTCCACCAAATAAACCATATAGTGATCAACTACAAGATGTAATCAACACTACTAGTCACCCACAAGTACCAATCTAAGGTTCCGGTACAAAGATTGAACACAAGAGATGAAGTAGGGTTTGAGAGGAGATGTTGATGGAGATTGCCCTCCCCAAGATGGGAGAGTTGTTGGTGATGATGATGACGATGATTTCCCCCTCCGGGAGGGAAATTCCCCCGTCGAAATCGCTCTGCCGGAGGGCAAAAGTGCTCCTGCCCAAGTTCCGCCTCGAGACGGTGGCACTTCGTCCCGAAAGTCCTCTCACTATTTTTTCTAGGTCAAAAAGACTTATATAGCAGAAGATGGGCACCGGAGGTGGGCCAAGGAGGGCACAACCCACCAGGGCGCGCCCAGATGGGTTGTGCCCACCTGGTGGGCCCCCTCTGGTAGTTCTTTGCTCCAATAATTCTTAAATACTCCATAAAAAATCTCCATGAAGTTTCAGCTCATTTGGAGATGTGTAGAATAGATAACTCTGACATAGCATTTTCAGGTCCAGAATTCCAGCTGCCGGTATTCTCCCTCTTTGTGTAATCCTTGAATAGTATGAGAGAAAAGGCATTAGAAATACTCCAAAAGGCATTATTATGCATAGAAACATTATAAATAATAGTAGGAAAACATGAAGCAAAATGGACGTATCAGGGACCCGGGCCAGACGCCGAGGCCCATGGCGTTTGGGCCAGAAGTCGAGGACCATGGCATCTGGTACTGGAAACCGAGAAGGACTCTTCCTTGCATTCCAAACTGACTTTGAGGAGGCTCTTTCTCCAAGAAACGACCCCAGGGCTCAACACATAAATAGAGGAGCAGGGCTAGCCCCTGGGGGACACCACGATTCACCAAGTTGTGTGAAGGCGCCTGCTACTTCTTGAGCTTGCGTTGGTTTTTCCCTTGAAGAGGAAAGGGTGACGCAGCAAAGTAGAGATAAGTATTTCCCTCAATTTGAGAATCAAGGTACCAATCCAGTAGGAGGTACACGCAAGTCTCCAATCTATGCACCTACACAAACAATTAAATACTTGCACCCAACGCGATAAAGAGGTTGTCAATCCCTTCACGGTCACTTGCAAGGATGAGATCTGATAGAGATAGATATAAAAGATTACTAAAACATAATACAAAGTAAAAAACAAATAAATTGCAGCAAGGTGTTTTTTGTTTTTTTTGTTTATAGATCTGAAAATATATGATGGAAAATAGACCCAAGGGCCATAGGTTTCACTAGAGGCTTCCCTCTTGAAAGAAAATAATACGGTGGGTGAACAAATTACTGTCGAGCAATTGATATAAAAGCGCAAAGTTATGACGATATCCAAGGCAATGATCACGAATATAGGCATCACATCCGTGTCAAGTAGACCGGCTCCTGCCTGCATCTACTACTATTACTCCACACATCGACAGCTATCCAGCATGCATCTAGAGTATTAAGTTCATATGAACGGAGTAATGCCTTAAGTAAGATGACATGATGTAGAGTTATAAACTCAAGCAATATGATGAAAACCCCATCTTTTTACCCTTGATGGCAACAATACAATATGTGCCTCGCTACCCCTACTATGTCACTGGGTGAGGACACCGCAAGATTGAACCGAAAACTAAGCACCTCTCCCATTGCAAGAAGAACCAATCTAGTCGGCCAAACCAAACCAATAATTCGAAGAGAAATACAAAGATATTTGATCATGCATATAAGAACTCAGAAAAGACTCAAATAATATTCATAGATAATCTGATCATAAATCCACAATTCATCGGATCTCGACAAACACACCGCAAAAGAATATTACATCGTATAGAACTCCAAGAACATCGAGGAGAACATGGTATTGAAGATCAAAGAGAGAGAAGAAGCCATCTAGCTACTAGCTATGGACCCGTAGGTCTATGGTAAACTACTCACGCTTCATCGGAAGGGCAATAGAGTTGATGTAGATGCCCTCTGTGATCGGATCCCCCTCCGACAGTGTGCCGGAAAGGGCCCCAAGATGGGATCTCACGGGAACATAAGGTTATGGTGGCGGAAAAGTATTTTGGTGGACGCTTCTGGTCATTTGGGAATATTTGGGAATTTATAGAGCAAAAATTAGGGTTGGAGGAGTCTCGTGGGGCCCACAAGCCAGGGGCGCCCCCCCTAGGGCGCGCCCTGAGGGCTTGTGGAGTCCTCGGGACTTTTTTGGCCCCCTCTCCAAGCTCCGCGGATGTCTTCTGGTCCAAGAAAAACCATCAAGAAAGTTTTATTCCGTTTGGACTCCGTTTGATATTCCTTTTCTATAAAACTCAAAAACAAGGAAAAAACAGAAACTGACACTGGGCTCTAGGTTAATAAGTTAGTCCCCAAAATAATATAAAATATCATATTAATGCATATAAAACATCCAAAACAGATAATATAATAGCATGGAACAATAAAAAATTATAGATACATTGGAGACGTATCAGCACCCCCTCTCCCTCTAGTTCGTCCTCCGTCCTAAATCCGTTGTGCTTGGCGAAGCCCTGCGGAAATAGTTTTCACCACCATCGTCACCACGCTATCGTGCTGCCGAAACTCATCTACTACTTCGCCTCACTTGCTGGATCGAGAAGGCGAGGACGTCATCGAGCTGAACATGTGCTGAACGCGGAGGGGACGTACGTTCGGTACTTGATCAGGACGGATCATGAAGGTGTACGACTACATCAACCGCGTTGATAAACGCTTCCGCTTAGCGATCTACAAGGGTATGTAGATGCTCTCCCCCTCTCATACCTATACATCTCCATCGATAGATCTTGCGTGTGCATAGAATTTTTTTGTTTTCCATGCAATGTTCCCCGACTGTGGTATCAGAGCCAGGTCTATGCGTAGATGATATGCACAAGTAGAACACAAAGGAGTTGTGGGCGGTGAGGTTCATATTGCTTCCCACCATTGTCTTATTTTGATTCGGCGGCATTGTGGGATGAAGCGGCCCAGACCAACCTTACATGTCCACGCACATGAGACCGGTTCCACCGACCGACATGCAACTTGTTTTGCATAAAGGTGCCTGACGGGTGTCCGTTTCTCCTACTTTAGTTGAATCGGATTTGACTACGGTGGTCCTTGCAGAAGGTTAAATATCAAGTTAATAATCACCGTTGTGGTTTTGCGCAGGTAATAACGTTTATTGCTAGTTGCCCGTAGCAGCCACGTAAAACTTGCAACAACAAAGTAGAGGACGTCTAACTTGTTTTTGTACGGCATGTTGTGATGTGATATGGTCAAGATGTGATGTTATATATGTTGATGTATGAGATGATCATGTTTTGTAATAAGTTCACGACTTGCATGTCGATGAGTATGACAACCGGCGGGAGCCTTAGGGTTGTCTTTAATTATTGTATGACTTGTGTGTCAATCACTAAGCGCCATGTAATTGCTTTACTTTATCGCTATGCGTTAGCAATAGTTGGTGAGATGACCCCGACGCAACGATGGAGATCAAGGTGTCACGCCGGTGATGATGGAGATCATGCCGATGCTTTGGAGATGAAGATCAAAAGCACAAGATGATGATGGCCATATCATGTCACATATTTTGATTGCATGTGATGTTTATCCTTTATGCATCTTTTTTTGCTTAGAACGTCGGTAGCATTATAAGATGATCCCTTCCCTTAATTTCAAGATAAAAAAGTGTTCTCCCCGAGTATGCACCGTTGCTAAAGTTCATAGTTTTGAAGCACCTCATGATGATCGCGTGTGATAGACTCTACGTTCACATATAATGGGTGTAAACCAGTTTTGCACATGCAGAATACTTGGGTTAAACTTGACGAGCCTAGCATGTACATACATGGTCTTGGAACACTGAAGATCGAAAGGTCAAACATGAGTCATATAGTACATACGATCAACATAGAGATGTTCACCATTGAAGACTACCCCATCTCACGTGATGATCGGACATGGGTTAGTTGATTTGGATCAGGTATCACTTAGACAACTTGAGGGGTGTTGATTTAAGTGGGAGTTCATTAGTAATTTGATTATTTGAACCAAATTTATCATGAACTTAGTCTTACTAGTTTTTGCATATCCATGTTGTAGATCAATGGCCCATGCTTTCGTTCCCTTAAACTTTAATGTGTTCCTAGAGAAAGCTAAGTTGAAAGATGATGGTAGCAACTACACGGACTGGGTCCGTAACTTGAGGATTATCCTCATTGCTGCACAGAAGAATTATGTCCTTGATGCACCGCTAGGTGACATACCTGCTGCAGATGTTATGAACGTCTGGCAGGCTCTATCTGATGACTACTCGATAGTTTAGTGTGCCATGCTTTACGGCTTAGAACCGGGACTTCAAAGACGTTTTGAACGCCACGGACCATATCAGATGTTCCAAGAGCTGAAGTTGATATTTCAAGCTAATGCTCGGGTTGAGAGATATGAAGTCTCCAACAAGTTCTATAGTTGTAAGATGGAGGAGAATAGTTTTGTCAGTGAACACATACTCAAAATGTCTGGGTATCATAACCACTTGACTCAGCTGGGAATTGAGAGTGTTAATGACAGAGTTCTTCAATCACTGCCACCAAGCTAGAAAGTCTTTGTGATGAACTATAATATGCAAGGGATGACGAAAATGATTCCCGAGCTCTTCGCGATGCTGAAATCGGCGGAGGTAGAAATCAAGAAGAAGCATCAAGTGTTGATGGTTAACAAGATCACTAGTTTCAAGAAAAAGGGCAAGGGAAAGAAAGGGAACTTCAAGAATAATGGCAAGCAAGTTGCCGCTCCCGTGAAGAATCCCAAAGCTGGACCCAAGCCTGAAACTGAGTGCTTCTACTGCAAAGGAAATGGTCACTGGAAGCGGAACTATCCCAAGTACTTGGCAGATAACATGGCAGAGTGAACAAAGGTATATTTGATATACATGTTATTGATGAGTTCCTTACTAATGCTCGTAGTAGCGCCTGGGTATTTGATACTGGTTCGGTTGCTCATATTTGTAACTTAAAATAGGAGCTGCGAAATAAATGAAGATTTCCTAAGGACGAGGTGATGATGCGTGTCGGGAATGGTTCCAAGGTTGATGTGATCGCCGTCGGCATGCTACTGATGACCCACAAGTATAAGGGATCAATCGTAGTCCTTTTGATAAGTAAGAGTGTCGAACCCAACGAGGAGCAGAAGGAAATGACAAGTGGTTTTTAGCAAGGTATTCTCTGCAAGCACTGAAATTATAAGTAACGAGTAGTTTGATAGCAAGATAATTTGTAACAAGCAAGTAATGGTAACGGTAACCAAAGTGCAGAAAGATAGCCCAATCATTTTGAGGCAAAGGACATGCCAAAACAATCTCTTATAATAAGCAAAGCGTTCTTGAGGGTACACAGGAATTTCATCTAGTCACTTTCACCATGTTGGTTCGATTTGTGTTCGCTACTTTGATAATTTGATATGTGGGTGGATCGGTGCTTAGGTGCTGTTATAACTTGAACAAATCTCCTACTTATGATTAACCCCCTCGCAAGCATCCGCAACTACGAGAAAAGTATTAAGAACAAATTCTAACCATAGCATTAAACTTTTGGATCCAATCAGTCCCTTACGGAATAGCGCATAAACTAGGGTTTAAGCTTCTGTCACTCTCGCAACCCATCATCTAATAACTACTCCACAATGCATTCCCTTAGGCCCAAATATGGTGAAGTGTCATGTAGTCAACGTTCACATGACACCACTAAGGGAATCACAACATACATACTATCAAAATATCGAACACATATAAAATTGACATGATTACTTGCAACAAGATTTCTCCCGTGACCTCAAGAAAAAAAAGTAACTACTCACCAATAATAATCATGCTCAAGATCAGAGGGGTATTAAATAGCATATTGGATCTAAACATATAATCTTCCACGAAATAAACCATATAGTAATCAACTACAAGATGTAATCAACACTACTAGTCACCCACAAGTGCCAATCTATAGTTTCGGTACAAAGATTGAACACAAGAGATGAACTAGGGTTTGAGAGGATATGGTGTTGTTGAAGATGTTGATGGAGATCGCCCTCCCCAAGATGGGAGAGTTGTTGGCGATGATGATGATGATGATTTCCCCCTCCGGGAGGGAAGTTCCCCTGGCGGAATCGCTCCGCCCGAGGGCAAAAGTGCTCCTGCCCAAGTTCTGCCTAGAGACGGTGACACTCTCCCGAAAGTACTCCCCTTATTTTTTTCTAGGTCAAAATGACTTATATACCAGAAGAGGGGCACCGGAGGTGTGCTGGGCTAAGCACAACCCACCAGGGCGCGCCTGTGGGGGCCAGGCGCGCCCTGGTGTCTTGTGCTCACCAGGTGGCCCCCTCCGGTAGTTATTTGCTCCAGTATTTATTATTTATTCCATAAAAATTCCTCGTGAAGTTTCCGCTCATTTGGAGTTGTGTAGAATAGGTGGCCTGGCGTAGCTTTTTCAGGTCCAGATTTCCAGCTGCCGGAATTCTCCCTCTTTGTGTGAACCTTGCATATTATGAGAGAAAAGACATTAGAATTACTCCAAAAAGCATTATTATGCATAAAAACATCATATGAAAAATTGACGTATCAACTCCCACAAGCTTAGGCCTCGCTTGTCCTTAAGCGAAAACCGAAATCGAAAAACATGTCCACATGCTTAGAGAGAGAGGTGTCGATAAAAACAAAATACGAACATAGAAGCATCATGTAAGTTATTATAACAGCAACAAACTTTAACATAAAACTTTTATCAAAGAACTTTTATCATAGACTTCTCATGAATAAGTAACAATTCATCACAACATCGAAGTATAAAGCATAAACTGTATTGGAAACCAACAAACTATGTTCTGAGTCAACTTTGCAACTACAATTCATCATATTTTCAGGAAGGGTCACGTATCGGAGCCTTTAGGCAAGTCCACATACTCAACCATCATATAGTCTTCTATGATTGCTAACACTCGCCGCATACACATGAGCAAAACGTTTCAACCAGACACATAGAAAGATAGGGGCTTATAATTTCGCCTCCCAACGTATTCACCTCAAGGGTGATGTCAACAATAATAACTCATGCTACCCATATCCAACTGGATATATGTGCCTAGATCTTTCCTCACCACATGATGCTTGCCAATAGAGAAAAATAAAAAGGAAAGAGAAAAACTTTGACTCTTGCATGAAAGTAAATACATAAAAGTAAAAGATAGGCCCTTCGCAGAGGGAAGCAGAGGTTGCCATGCGCTTTTTGTTTGTATGCTCAATCCCTGAGTGCAAAAGAATGTCACGCTATATTGCCCCTTGTGATAGCAACCTTTATTATGCATTCTGTCGCTTTTATTCTTCGCCATCACAAGTTCGTACAGCGCTCAATTTTCTCTTACACTAAATGATCTAGCACTTTTAGAAGCATTTTTTACTGCCTTATTGCACCGATGACAACTTGCTTGAAGGATCTTACTCAATGCTTAGGTAGGTATGGTGGACTCTTGAAAATAAAATTTGGGTTTAAGGGTTTTTGGATGCACAAGTAGTATCTCTGCTTGGTGCGGAATTTTTGGCTAGCAAAGATGAGGGGGCAAGCACCACATGTTTAAGGATCTATGACAATATAACTTTTGTGTGAATATGAACAAACATAAATCATTACGGTGTCTTCCTTGTCCAACGTCAACAATTTTGGCATATAATAATTTGATGGGGGCTCACAATCACAAAAGATTTGCAAGATAGTGTATTTGCATGTGAATCTTCTCTTCCCTTATTAATTCTTTCATGAATTGCATCATTGACCCATGCTATGTTTGTCAATCTTCAATAAAATTTTCTACTTATACTTTTCCTTATGTGATGTCATTACTCACCATAAGATGAGCATATGATCTTTTTCATTTATTTCCTTTCTTTTTATTGAAACATGAAAGTAAAGAAAGCAAAACTCAAACTAAAATTTATTATATATCTCGCACACGATTACAAAGATAGATCACTAAGCAAACTCTTGAAAAGAAAGGATCGAACTAAACTTTTATTCATCTAAAGCAAAAGATAAATATGGATCGAACTAAGATAAGTAAAGGCAAGAGATAGTGGAGGTGATACGATACCGGGGCACCTCCCCCAAGCTTGGCTCAAGCCAAGGGGAGTGCCCATACCCGATACTCAATTTTACTTTGGTGATGAAGAAGGAGGTGGTGGTGTTGTCCTCGGGTTTCCACGACAGAGGCTCACCATCATAAGAGGAGGAGTGAGTCTCGTGGCTCCTGCAATTGGCAGCCAAACTCATACCTTTAAACCTTGCCTCATATTCAAATACTTGGTTTTGAAGGTCGTAGATCTGGCTCTGAAGGAAGTTGATTTGCTCGTTAAAGGAGAAGACGATGTCCTTCATGGACTTGCCATCCACCTTGATCACGGGTGTAGTCCGTGATCATGAGGTGATTGGCATTGAGTCCATGTTCCACCATCCCCTCGCACCGGAAGACTTCCTGCTCCACAGCTTCAAGCCTAGCCTCCACGGATCCAGTCCCCTTGGGGCCTTGCACATCGCGGATGTGGAGCACCCCCTCATGCATCTGGATAGCTTGAGGGTGCTGCATCACCTCCCACAGATATGGGTTGATGACGTTCTCGAAGAACTTGTCCTTGGAGGAGCTTGAGGCGGCCATGGTGGATTAGATCTGTCAGAAAATAGCAAGAAAAAGAAAACAAGAGATTTCTCCACGATACGGAGGTCAATAGGTTCGGGGGGTATATAAAGATTTTTTTTATCTTGGGAAACAAGCAAACGGAAGAAAAACGGAGTCCAGAAGGTACCCGAGGTGGGTGATACGTATCCGTCATATCTATAATTTTTGATTGCTCCATGCCAATATTCTACAACTTTTACATACTTCTGGCAACTTTTTATACTATTTTTGGGACTAACATATTGATCCAGTGCCCAGTGTCAGTTCCTGTTTGTTGCATGTTTTTTTGTTTCGCAGAAAATCCATATCAAACGGAGTCCAAACGGGATAAAAACTGGAACTGACACAAGAAAGCCAATATCCGGATAGAAATCATGTTCAAATTTCAGCCCAATCGAAGTTACGGATCTCCGGGCATATAAGAAACGGCGAAAGGCCAGAATCAGGGAGCGCAGAAACAGAGAGAGACAGAGAGACAGATCCAATCTCGGAGGGGCTCTCGCCCCTCCCATGCCATGGAAGCCAAGGACCAGAGGGGAAACCCTTCTCCCATCTAGGGAGAAGGTCAAGGAAGAAGAAGAAGAAGAAGAAGAAGAAGGGGGCCCTCTCCCCTCTCTTCCAGTGGAGCCGGAACGCCGCCGGGGCCATCATCATCACCGCAATATACACCAACACCTCCGTCATCTTCACCAACATCTCCATCACCTTCCCCCATCTATCTACAGCGGTCCACTCTCCCGTAACCCGCTGTACCCTCTACTTGAACATGGTGCTTTATGCTTCATATTATTATCCAATGATGTGTTGCCATCCTATGATGTCTGAGTAGATTTTCGTTGTTCTATCGGTAATTGGTGAATTGCTATGATTGGTTTAATTTGCTTGTGGTTATGTTGTTGTCCTTTGGTGCCCATCATATGAGCGCGCGCGTGGATCACACCATAGGGTTAGTTGTATGTTGATAGGACTGTGTATTGGAGGGCAAGAGTGACAGAAGCTTCAACCTAGCATAGAAATTGATGCATACGGGATTGAAGGGGGACCAGTATATCTTAATGCTATAGTTGGGTTTTACCTTAATGAACGTTAGTAGTTGCGGATGCTTGCTAATATTTACAATCATAAGTGCATAGAATTCCAAGCAGTAGCCTCTCCCACATAAAACTTGCTATCGGTCTAGTAAAGTAGTCAATTGCTTAGGGACAATTTCGCAACTCCTACCACCACTTTTCCACACTCGCTATACTAACTTTATTGCTTCTTTACCTAAACAGCCCCTAGTTTTTATTTACGCGCTCTTTATTATCTTGCAAACCTATCCGACAACACCTACAAAGTACTTCTAGTTTCATACTTGTTCTAGGTAAAGCGAACGTTAAGCGTGCGTAGAGTTGTATCGGTGGTCGATAGAGCTTGAGGGAATATTTGTTCTACCTTTAGCTCCTCGTTGGGTTCGACACTCTTACTTATCGAAAGAGGCTACAATTGATCCCCTATACTTGTGGGTTGTCAAGACCTTTTTCTGGCGCCGTTGCCGGGGAGTTATAGCGTGGGGTGAATATTCTCGTGTGTGCTTGTTTGCTTTATCACTAAGTAATTTTTATTTTCTGTTCTAAGTTGTTTTCTATCTTTAGTTATGGGTAGGAAACGCAAATACCAAAAAAATAGTGGTACCTACTGAACCAATGGTTGAAGAACCACTCAAAATCTATCACACTCCTGAAGCTTTTTACTTGAATCATCTTCGATCCTTATGTGCTCGTGCTGAAACCCCAACTAGCTTAGTTGAGGGAAAATCTTTAGATGAGCATGCTTGTTATGTGCGACACCGCTTATCTCAAAAAGGGAAACTTTTACTGGATCAAATTCATCGTTTGCAATGCTATGCTTGGAATTTATGTGAAATATATGATGTTACTTGTTGTTCTGAAAACCCTAAGAAACTCCTTCCCTACCAATGTGAGTTTAGTGATAATGGAATCGTATCTTTGTATGCTAAGGGTGTTTATAATTACTATGATGTTCAACAAATTGAATAATTTGTTGCTTTTAAGGGTGCTTATGAAATTGCTTCTTTGATTGAAACGTATGATGCTACTCTTTACAAATCTGAAAATTTTGCTATACTTAAATATTGTTATGATAATTATGCTTCTAATGCCTATGTTAAACCATATATTTAGGAATCCTCAGCTGTCCAAGAAGAGACTAGTATTTTGCAGGAGTCTATGGAAGAAGGAATTGATGAAACTGTGGGCTCATTGGATGAAAAAGATGATGAGGAGAGCGAAGAACAAAAGGAGGAAGAGCGGATTAGCTACCCGTGCCCACCTTCTAATGAGAGTAACTCTTCAACTCATACATTGTTTAATTTCCCTTCATGCTTACCGAAGGATGATTGCTATGATGATTGTTATGATCCCGTTGATTCTTTTGAAATATCCCTTTTTGATGATGCTTGCTATGCTTGTGGCCAAGATGCCAATATGAATTATGCTTATGGAGATGAACTTGCTATAGTTCCTTATGTTAAACATGAAATTGTTGCTATTGCACCCACGCATGATAGTCCTATTATCTTTTTGAATTCTCCCGACTACACTATATCAGAGAAGTTTGCCCTTATTAAGGATTATATTGATGGGTTGCGTTCTACTACTACACATGATGATTTTGATAGATATAATATGCATGTGCTTGCTGCTCCTACTTCCAATTATTATGAGAGAGGAACTACATCTCCGCCTCTCCATGTTTCCAATATGATAAAATTGCAAGAAACTGTTTATACTATGCATTGGCCTTTACTATGTGTGCATGAATTGTTTTTTATGACATGCCAATGCATAGGAAGAGAGTTAGACTTCGTTGTTGCATGATATATGTTACTTTGTGCTCACTACTAAATTACAAATCATTGTTAATTAAAATTGGCTTTGATATACCTTGGGATCCGGGTGGATCCATTACTTGAGCACTATATGCCTAGCTTAATGGCTTTAAAGAAAGCGCTGCCAGGGAGACAACCTGGAAGTTTTAGAGAGTCATTTGTTTCTGTTGTGTGCTTTTATAAAGTTTAAAAATAAAAATAATGTGCCAAGATTTGCCTTTAGGATGTTTACATTGCTTGTTGGTTTGTGTGGTGCAAAACAGAAACTTTGGCTGTAGTGCGCGATTTTACATTTTTTACTGGAACGTCAATCGGATCTGAAACTTTTTGCACTGTCTTTCTATACAAATTTTTTATTTTTCCTAATTGTTTCAGAATTTTTGGAGTACCAGAGGTATGGTTAATGTTCAGATTACTACAGACTGTCCTGTTTAAGACAGATTCTGTTTTTGATGCATAGTTTGCTTGTTTTGATGAAACTATCGATTTCTATCAGTGGATTAAGCCATGGAAAAGTTATATTACAGTAGCTAAAATGAAAAAACAAAATATGAATTGGTTTTCAACAGTACTTAGAGTAATGATTTGCTTTATTATACTAACGGATCTTACCGAGCTTTCTGTTGAGTTTTGTGTGGATGAAGTGTTAGAAGATCGAGGAAGTATCGATGTGAGGAGAAGGAGGAGAGGCAAGAGCTCAAGATTGGGGATGCCCAAGGCACCCCAAGTAAATATTTAAGGATACTCAAGCATCTAAGCTTCGGGGCATCCCATCTTTCTTCAACAAGTATCGGTATGTTTTCGGATTCGTTTTGTTCATGTGATATGTGCAAATCTTGGAGCGTCTTTTGCATTTAGTTTTCACTTTTCTTTGATGCACCATGCTGGTATGAGATAGTCCATGGTTGATTTATAGAATGCGCATTGCACTTCACTTATATCTTTTGAGTATGGCTTTATAGAATGCTTTATGTGCTTCACTTATATCATTTGAAGTTTGGATTGCCTGTTTCCCTACACTTAGAAAACCGCCATTTGTAGAATGCTCTTTTGCTTCACTTATATTTGTTAGAGGTTGGGCATATCTTTTGAAGAAAGAATTAAACTCTCTTGCTTCACTTATACCTATTTAGAGAGATGACAGGAATTGGTCGTTCACATGGTTAGTCATAAAATCCTACATAAAACTTGTAGATCATTGAATATGATATGTTTCATTCCTTGCAATAGTTTTGCGATATAAAGATGGTGATATTAGAGTCATGCTAGTGGGTAGTTGTGGATTGTAGAAATACTTGTGTTCAAGTTTGTGATTCCCGTAGCATGCACGTATGGGGAACCGTTATGTAACGAAGTTGGAGCATGAGGTATTTATTGATTGTCTTCCTTATGAGTGGTGGTCGGGGACGAGCGATGGTCTTTTCCTACGAATCTATCCCCCTAGGAGCATGCACATAGTACTTTGTTTCGATGACTAATAGATTTTTGCAATAAGTATGTGAGTTCTTTATGACTAATGTTGAGTCCATGGATTATACGCACTCTCACCCTTCCATCATTGCTAGCCTCTTCGGTACCGTGCATTGCCCTTTCTCACCTCGAGAGTCGGTGCAAACTTAGCCGGTGCATCCAAACCCCGTGATACGATACACTTTATCACACATAAGCCTCCTTTTATCTTCCTCAAAACAGCCACCATACCTACCTATCATGGCATTTCCATAGCCATTCCGAGATATATTGCCATGCAACTTCCATCATCATCATATACATGACCTGAGCATTCATTGCCATATTGCTTTGCATGATCATAAGATAGCTAGCATGATATTTTCATGGCTTGTCCGTTTTTTGATATCTTTGCTATGCTAGATCATCGCACATCCCGGTACACCGCCAGAAGCATTAATATAGAGTCATATCTTTGTTCTAGTATCGAGTTGTAATTATTGAGTTGTGAGTAAATAAAAGTGTGATGATCATCATTATTAGAGCATTGCCCCGTTCAAAAAAAGAGAGAGAAAGGCCAAATAAAAAAAAGGAAGGCCCAAAAAAAGAAAAAAAAAGATAGAAGGGACAATGCTACTATCCTTTTTCCACACTTGTGCTTCAAAGTAGCACCATGCTCTTTGATAACCCACAAGTATAGGGGATCGCAACAGTTTTCGAGGGTAGAGTATTCAACCCAAATTTATTGATTCGACACAAGGGTAGCCAAAGAATTTTTTCAAGTATTAGCAGTTGAGTTGTCAATTCAACCACACCTGGATAACTTAGTATCTGCAGCAAAGTATTTAGTAGCAAAGTAGTATGGAAGTAACGATAACGATAGCAAAAGTAATATTTTTGGGTTTTGTAGTGATTGTAACAGTAGCAACGGTAAAGTAAATAAGCGAAGAACAATATGTGAAAAGCTCGTAGGCATTGGATCGGTGATGGAGAATTATGCCGGATGTGGTTCATCATGTAACAGTCATAACATAGGGTGACACAGAACTAGCTCCAATTCATCAATGTAATGTAGGCATGTATTCCGAAAATAGTCATACATGCTTATGGAAAAGAACTTGCATGACATCTTTTGTCCTACCCTCCCGTGGCAGCAGGGTCCTAGCGGAAACTAAGGGATATTAAGGCCTCCTTTTAATAGAGTACCGGACCAAAGCATTAACACATAGTGAATACATGAACTCCTCAAACTATGGTCATCACCGGGAGTGGTCCCGATTATTGTCACTTCGGGGTTGCCGGATCATAACACATATTAGGTGACTATAGACTTGCAAGATAGGATCAAGAACTCACATATATTCATGAAACCATAATAGGTTCAGATCTGAAATCATGGCACTCGGGCCCTAGTGACAAGCATTAAGCATAGCAAAGTCATAGCAACATCAATCTCAGAACATAGTGGATACTAGGGATCAAACCCTAACAAAACTAACTCGATTACATGATAAATCTCATCCAACCCATCACCGTCCAGCAAGCCTACGATGGAATTACTCACGCACGGCGGTGAGCATCATGAAATTGGTGATGGATGATGGTTGATGATGACGATGGCGACGGATTCCCCTCTCTGGAGCCCCGAACGGACTCCAGATCAGCCCTCCCGAGAGAGTGTAGGGCTTGGCGGCGGCTCCGTATCGTAAAACGCGATGAATCTTTCTCTCCGATTTTTTTCTCCCCGAACGTGAATATATAGAGTTGGAGTTGAGGTCGGTGGAGCACCAGGGGGGCCACGAGGCAGGGGGGCGCGCCCAGGGGGGCAGGCGCGCCCCCACCCTTGTGGAAAGGGTGTGGGCCCCCTGGCCTTGATTCTTTCGCCAGTATTTTTTATTATTTCCAAAAATAATCTCCGTGAAGTTTCAGGTCATTCCGAGCACTTTTGTTTCTGCAAAAAATAACACCATGGCAATTCTGCTGAAAACAACGTCAGTCCGGGTTAGTTCCATTCAAATCATGCAAGTTAGAGTCCAAAACAAGGGCAAAAGTGTTTGGAAAAGTAGATACGACGGAGACGTATCAACTCCCCCAAGCTTAAACCTTTGCTTGTCCTCAAGCAATTCAGTTGACAAACTGAAAGTGATAAAGAAGAAATTTTACAAACTCTGTTTGCTCTTGTTGTTGTAAATATGTAGAGCCAGCATTCAAGTTTTCAACAAAGATTATGACTAACCATATTCACAATAACTCTTAGGTCTCATGTTTACTCATATCAATGGCATAATCAACTAGCGAGCAATAATAATAAATCTCAGATGACAACACTTTCTCAAAACAATCATGATATGATATAACAAGACGGTATCTCGCTAGCCCTTTCTGAGACCGCAAAACATAAATGCAGAGCACCTTTAAAGATCAAGGACTGACTAAACATTGTAATTTATGGTAAAAGAGATCCAGTCATACCCAATATAAATTAACAGTAATGGATGCAAATGACAGCGGTGCTCTCCAGTTGGTGCTTTTTAATAAGAGGGTGATGACTCAACATAAAAGTAAATAGATAGGCCCTTCGCAGAGGGAAGCAGGGATTTGTAGAGGTGCCAGAGCTCGATTTTGAAATAGAGATAAATAATATTTTGAGCGGCATACTCTCATTGTCAACATAACAACCAAGAGATGGCGATATCTTCCATGCTACACACATTATAGGCGGTTCCCAAACAGAATGGTAAAGTTTATACTCCCCCTCCACCAACAAGCATCAATCCATGGCTTGCTCGAAACAACGAGTGCCTCCAACTAACAATAGTCCCGGGGGGGTTTTGTTTGCAATTATTTTGATTTGATTTGCATAAAGCATGGGACTGGGCATCCCGGTGACCAACCATTTTCTCGTGAGTGAGGAGCAGAGTCCACTCCTCTTGAGAATAACCCGCCTAACATGGAAGATACGGACAACCCTAGTTGATACATGAGCTATTCGAGCATACAAAACAGAATTTCATTTGAAGGTTTAGAGTTTGGCACATACAAATTTACTTGGAACGGCAGGTAGATACCGCATATAGGAAGGTATAGTGGACTCATATGGCATAACTTTGGGGTTTAAGGGATTGGATGCACAAGTAGTATTCGTGCTTAGTACAAGTGAAGGCTAGGAAAAGACTGGGAAGCGACCAACTAGAGAGCGACAACAGTCATGAACATGCATTAAAATTAATGAACATTGAGTGCAAGCATGAGTAGGATATAATCCACCATGAACATAAATATCGTGAAGGCTATGTTGATTTGTTTCAACTACATGTGTGAACATGTGCCAAGTCAAGTCACTTGACTCATTCAAAGGAGGATACCACCCCATCATACCACATCGCAACCATCTTAATAGCATGTTGGCACGCAAGGTAAACCATTATAGGCTCCTAGCTAATTAAGCATGACATAAGCAACTATAATCTCTAATTGTCATTGCAAACATGTTTATTCATAATAGGCTGAATCAGGAACGATGAACTAATCATATTTACAAAAACAAAAGAGGTCGAGTTCATACCAGCTTCTCTCATCTCAATCAGTCCATCATATATCGTCATAATTGCCTTTCACTTGCACGACCGAATGATGTGAATAATAATAATAGTGCACGTGCATTGGAGTAAGATGGAATCTGTGAGCATTCAATAAACAGGAGAAGACAAGGCAATATGGGCTCTTGGTTAAATCATAAATAATGCATATAAGAGCCACTTCAAAAAATTTATTATGGTCTTCTCCTATCGACCCCCAAAGAAAAGAAAAGAAATAAAACTATTTACACGGGAAAGCTCCCAACAAGCAAAATAAGAACGGGAAATCTTTTTGGGTTTTCTTTTAATTATTACTACTGCAGCAAGAAAGGTAAACTAGCTAAACGCTACAACTATTTTTTTTGTTTTCTTAAGATTTTTCAAACACACAAGAAGAAAGCATAAAAAGAAAATAAACTAGCATGGATATTACAGTGAAAAAGTATGAGCACCGACATCTACCAATGAGTGTGTAAACATAAATGTAATGTCGGTGAGAGATACGTACTCCCCCAAGCTTAGGCTTTTGGCCTAAGTTGGTCTATTGCCACGGCTGGCCTGGCAGATATCCAAAGTTATAGTTGGGGTCGTACTGAGATGCAACAGTTATTGCATCGTGGGCTGCAGCTTGGAGGCGAGCTATCTCAGCCCTCCTCTCGTACTCGTTCGCCTCCTCCCTGGTTATGAAATATCTCCCCTTCGCCTGAAAGTCAAAGAAAGCAGGAGCAGGGAGAGCGACATGATTGGTGCGTCGTCTGTCAAAGATTAGTCGGTACTGGAGGAACTGATCGTTCCTCTCAACAAAACGATGACGAACCATAGCCTCATAATCTAAATAAACAGGAGCCAACTCAATATCATATTCACGTATGGGTATATTAAGGAAATTAGCTAAACGGGTTGCATAAATTCCACCAAAGAAATCTCCATTAAATCTATTATTATGGAACCTACGTGCAACAATGGCTCCCAAATTATAATGTTTATCTCCTAATACAGCACTCCTGAGAACACTGAGGTCGGGGACACACATGTGACATGCTTCATCCTTACCATTTATGCACCTACCTATGAAGAGAGCAAAATGATGTATTGCAGGAAAATGAATGGTCCCTATGGTAGCTTGTGCTATATCTCTAGATTCCCCCACAGTTATACTAGCAAGAAAATCTCTAAATTCATATTTGCGAGGTTCACTAGGACTACCCCATTGTGGAAGTTTGCAAGTAGTATTAAAATCCTCTAAATCCATAGTATAAGAATTTTCATAAAGATCAAACAGGACAGTTTGAGAATTACGTGAAGATGAAAATTCAAACCTTCTCACAAAGGAATCAGTGAGATAGTGGTACTGACGACACTTATCTGCTTCGAAGCTCACAAGATCAGCGTTACGCACATATGCGTTAAATTCTTCCTTGATTCCTGATCGATCCATGAAGTCCTCTGAAGGCCATTCACAAGCCCGCACTTGAGCGTCCCTTGGTGGTTCATCGTCGGCATCGCGCATTGCGAGCCTGGGTCCTTGCTTCCTTGAAGGGCCACCTTGGTACATTTTCCTAAGCATGTTTCTTCCTCTGAAAAATTTCTGAAAATTTTAGTAACTTCAAATAAAAGTGAACCAAACTCAACAAAATTGATAGTAACTACTCCCACAAGTGCCTAGAGACTATATCATGCATTAGAACTACTTGGGACCATGTAAATTTGACATGCAAGCTCAAGAACATGGTCACCTAGGCAGCACAAATTTGCAATGAATAAAGCACTAGAAGAAAAACTAATTGGACAATTGGAGGAGTCACATACCAAGGAACAATCCCCCAAAGCAGTTTTGTGAGAGGTGCTTTGAGCAAGGAGATCGAAAATCGCAGCAAAATGAGCTAGAACTCGTGCTTGAGCTGGTTGGTGATTTTTTGGGAGGAAGGAGTGTGTGGGTGCAGGAATAAGTGGAGGGGAGCCACCATGGGCCCACGAGGCAGGGGGCGCGCCCAGGGGGGTGGGCGCGCCCTGGACCCTCGTGGCCAGGTGCTTGCTCCCCCTGCTGTATTCTCAGTGCCAGATATTCTCAAATATTCCAGAAAAAATCATATTTCAATTTCGGGGCATTTGGAGAACTTTTATTTTCGAGGTGTTTTTTATTACACAGATAATTTAGAAAATAGGCAGAAAATACTATTTTTACTTTATTTAATCTAAATAACAGAAAGTAAAAGGAGGGTACAGAAGGTTGTGCCTTCTAACTTCATCCATCTCGTGCTCATCAAAAGGAATCCACTAACAAGGTTGATCAAGTCTTGTTAACAAACTCACTCCGACTAACATGGAACCGGAGAAATTTCGAATAACACTATGTTACCTCAACGGGGATATGCACATCCCCAATAATAAGAATATCATATTTCTTCTTGACAGTAGATAGAGGAAATTCAAAACCTCCAAAAATAATCGATGGAAATTTTCCAGTAGAGTTGATACTATGAACTTGAGGTTGTTTCCTCGGAAAGTGTACCGTATGCTCATTTCCATTAACATGAAAAGTGACATTGCCTTTGTTGCAATCAATAACAGCCCCTGCAGTATTCAAAAAGGGTCTTCCAAGAATAATAGACATACTATCGTCCTCGGGAATATCAAGAATAACAAAGTCCGTTAAAATAGTAACGTTTGCAACCACAACAGGCACATCCTCACAAATACCGACGGGTATAGCAGTTGATTTATCAGCCATTTGCAAAGATATTTCAGTAGGTGTCAACTTATTCAAGTCAAGTCTACGATATAAAGAGAGAGGCATAACACTAACACCGGCTCCAAGATCACATAAAGCGGTTTTAACATAGTTTCTTTTAATGGAGCATGGTATAGTTGGTACTCCTGGATCTCCTAGTTTCTTAGGTATTCCACCCTTGAAAGTGTAATTAGCAAGCATGGTGGAAATTTCAGCTTCCGGTATCTTTCTTTTATTAGTAATAATTTCTTTCATATACTTAGCATAAGGATTCATTTTGAGCATATCAGTTAAACGCATACGCAAGAAGATAGGTCTAATCATTTCAGCAAAGCGCTCAAAATCCTCATCATCCTTTTTCCTGGATGGTTTGGGAGGAAAAGGCATGGGTTTCTGAACCCATGGTTCTCTTTCCTTACCGTGCTTCCTAGCAACAAAGTCTCTCTTATCATAACGTTGATTCTTTGATTGTGGGTTATCAAGATCAACAACAGGTTCAATTTCTACATCATTATCATTGCTAGGTTGAGCGTCAACATGAACATCATCATTAACATTATCACTAGGTTCATGTTCATCACCAGATTGTGTTTCAGCATCAGAAATAGAAATATCATTGGGATTCTCAGGTGTGTCTACAACAAGTTCACTAGGAGCATGCAAAGTCCTATCATTTTTCTTTTTCTTCTTTTTAGAAGGACTAGGTGCATCAATATTATTTCTCTGAGAATCTTGCTCAATTCTCTTAGGATGGCCTTCAGGATACAAAGGTTCCTGAGTCATTTTACCAGTTCTAGTAGCCACTCTAACAGCAAAATCATTATTCTTACTATTTAATTCATTGAGCAAATCATTCTGGGCCTTAAGTACTTGTTCTACTTGAGTGGTAACCATAGAAGCATGTTTACAAATAAGTTTAAGTTCACCTTTAACTCTAGACATGTAATCACTCAAGTGTTCAATCATATAAGCATTTTGTTTTAGTTGTCTACCAAAATAAGCATTAAAATCTTCTTGCTTAATCATAAAGTTATCAAACTCATCCAAACATTGGCTAGCAAACTTAGTAGGAGGGATTTCAGCTTTATCGTATCTATAGAGAGAATTTGCCTTCACTACCTGTGTCGGGTTATCAAGACTGTGTAGTTCTTCAATAGGTAATGGATTAAAGTCATGTATTTCTTCAACAAGCGGTAAATTAAGACCATGTATTTCTTCAACAGGAGGTAAATTCTTAACATCTTCAGCTTTTATACCTTTTTCTTTCATAGATTTCTTTGCCTCTTGCATATCTTCAGGACTGAGAAATAGAACACCCCTTTTCTTCGGAGTTGGCTTAGGAGTTGGTTCAGGAAGTGTCCAATTATTTTCATTGGTCAACATATTATTCAATAGAATTTCAGCTTCATCTGGTCTTCTTTCCCTGAAAACACAACCAGCACAACTATCCAGGTGGTCTCTGGAAGCATCGGTTAGTCCATTATAAAAGATATCAAGTATTTCATTTTTCTTAAGAGCATGATCAGGCAAAGCATTAAGTAATTGGAGAAGCCTCCCCCAAGCTTGTGGGAGACTCTCTTCTTCAATTTGCACAAAATTATATATTTCCCTTAAAGCAGCTTGTTTCTTATGAGCAGGGAAATATTTAGCAGAGAAGTAATAAATCATATCCTGGGGACTACGCACACAACCAGGATCAAGAGAATTAAACCATATCTTAGCATCACCCTTTAATGAGAACGGAAATATCTTAAGGATATAATAGTAGCGAGTTTTCTCATCATTAGTGAACAGGGTGGCTATATCATTTAATTTAGTAAGATGTGCCACAACAGTTTCAGATTCATAGCCATAGAAAGGATCAGATTCAACCAAAGTAATTATATTAGGATCAACAGAGAATTCATAATCCTTATCAGTAACAAAGATAGGTGAAGTAGCATAAGCATGATCATATTTTATTCTAGCATTCAGAGTTTTTTGTTTCAGCTTAGCTAATAATTTCTTAAGATCACTTCTATCAATGCAAGCAAGAAAGTCTCTAGCAGTTTCTTCATCCATAACATAGCCCTCAGGCACAACAGGCAATTCATATCTAGGGGGAGAATCTTCATCATCACTTTCATCAATATTATCAGTTTTAATAATTTCATTCTCTCTAGCCCTAGCAAGTTGTTCATCAAGAAATTCACCAAGTGGCACAGTAGTATCAAGCATAGAAGTAGTTTCATCATAAGTATCATGCATAGTAGAAGTGGCATCATCAATAACATGCGACATATCAGAATTAATAGCAGAAGCAGGTTTAGGTGTCGCAAGCTTACTCAAAACAGAAGGTGAATCAAGTGCAGAGCTAGATGGCAGTTCCTTACCTCCCCTCATAGTTGAGGGATAAATTTTTGTTTTCGCATCTTTCAAGTTCTTCATAGTGACCAACTGATATAAATCCCAAGTGACTCAAAGAATAGAGCTATGCTCCCCGGCAACGGCGCCAGAAAATAGTCTTGATAACCCACAAGTATAGGGGATCGCAACAGTTTTCGAGGGTAGAGTATTCAACCCAAATTTATTGATTCGACACAAGGGGAGCCAAAGAATATTCTCAAGTATTAGCAGTTGAGTTGTCAATTCAACCACACTTGGATAACTTAGTATCTGCAGCCATGGAAGCCAAGGACCAGAGGGGAAAACCTTCTCCCATCTAGGGAGAAGGTCAAGGAAGAAGAAGAAGAAGGGGGGCCTCTCCCCCTCTCTTCCGATGGTGCCGGAACGCCGTCGGGGCCATCATCATCACCGCAATCTACACCAATACCTTCGTCATCTTCACCAACATCTCCATCACCTTCCCCCATCTATCTACAGCGGTCCACTCTCCAGCAACCCGCTGTACCCTCTACTTGAACATGGTGCTTTATGCTTTATATTATTATCCAATGATGTGTTGCCATCCTATGATGTCTGAGTAGATTTTTGTTGTCCTATCGGTAATTGGTGAATTGCTATGATTGGTTTAATTTACTTGTGGTTATGTTGCTGTCCTTTGGTGCCCATCATATGAGTGCACGCGTGGATCACACCATAGGGTTAGTTGTATGTTGATAGGACTATGTATTGGAGGGCAAGAGTGGCATAAGCTTCGACCTAGCATAAAAATTGATGCATACGGGATTGAAGGGGGACCAGTATATCTTAATGCTATGGTTAGGTTTTACCTTAGTGACCATTAGTAGTTGCGGATGCTTGCTAATAGTGCCAATCATAAGTGCATAGAATTCCAAGTCAGGGATGACATGCTAGCAGTGGCCTCTCCCACATAAAACTTGCTATCGGTCTAGTAAAGTAGTCAATTGCTTAGGGACAATTTCGCAACTCCTTACTACCTCTTGAGCACTGCGTTGGTTTTTCCTTGAAGAGGAAAGGGTGATGCAGCAAAGTAGCGTAAGTATTTCCCTCGGTTTTTGAGAACCAAGGTATCAATCTAGTAGGAGGCTACGCGCGAGTCCCTCGTACCTACATAAAACAAATAACTCCTCACAACCAATGCGATAAGGGGTTGTCAATCCCTTCACGGTCACTTACGAGAGTGAGATCTGATAGATATGATAGGATAATATTTTTGGTATTTTTGTGATAAAGATGCAAAGTAAAATAAAAGCAAAGTAAAAAAGCAAAGGAAATAACTAAGTGTTGGAAGATTAATATGATGAAGATAGACCCAGGGGCCATAGGTTTCACTAGTGGCTTCTCTTAAGAGCATAAATATTTTACGGTGGGTGAACGAATTACTGTTGAGCAATTGACAGAATTGAGCATAGTTGTGAGAATGTCTAGGTATGATCATGTATATAGGCATCACGTCCGAGACAAGTAGATCGACTCCTGCCTGCATCTACTACTATTACTCCACTCATCGACCGCTATCCAGCATGCATCTAGAGTACTAAGTTCATGAAAACAGAGTAACGCCTTAAGCAAGATGACATGATGTAGAGGGATAAATTCATGCAATATGATAAAAAAAACCCTATCTTGTTATCCTCAATGGCAACAATACAATACGTGCCTTGCTGCCCCTACTGTCACTGGGAAAGGACACCGCAAGATTGAACCCAAAGCTAAGCACTTCTCCCATTGCAAGAAAGATCAATCTAGTAGGCCAAACCAAACTGATAATTTGAAGAGACTTGCGAAGATAACCAATCATACATAAAAGAATTCAGAGAATATTCAAATATTGTTCATAGATAATCTTGATCATAAACCCACAATTCATCGGATCTCAGTAAACACACCGCAAAAAGAAGATTACATCGAATAGATCTCCACGAGAGAGGGGGAGAACATTGTATTGAGATCCAAAAAGAGAGAAGAAGCCATCTAACTACTAACTATGGACCCGAAGGTCTGAGGTAAACTACTCACACTTCATCGGAGAGGCTATGGTGTTGATGTAGAAGCCCTCCATGATGGATGCCCCCTCCGGCGGAGCTCCGGAACAGGCCCCAAGATGGGATCTCGTGGGTACAGAAGGTTGCAGCGGTGGAATTAGGTTTTTGGCTCCGTATCTGATCGTTTGGGGGTATGTAGGTATATATAGGAGGAAGGAGTACGTCGGTGGAGCAACAGGGGGGCCACGAGGGTGGAGGGCGCGCCCTGGGGGGGTGGGCGCGCCCCCCCTACCTCGTGGCCTCCTCTTTTGTTTCTTGGCGTAGGGTCCAAGTCTCCTGGATCATATTCTTCCTAAAAATCACGTTCCCGAAGGTTTCATTCCGTTTGGACTCCGTTTG
The DNA here is from genome assembly GCF_002575655.3 of Aegilops tauschii subsp. strangulata. NCBI lineage: Eukaryota > Viridiplantae > Streptophyta > Magnoliopsida > Poales > Poaceae > Aegilops > Aegilops tauschii. The sequence continues at coordinate 396,926,108 of NC_053035.3, forward strand.
ATATTCCTTTTCTGCGAAACTCTGAAATAGGCAAAAAAAACAGCAATTCTGGGCTGGGCCTCCGGTTAATAGGTTAGTCCCAAAAATAATATAAAAGTGGATAATAAAGCCCAATAATGTCCAAAACAGTAGATAATATAGCATGGAGCAATCAAAAATTATAGATACGTTGGAGACGTATCACTCCTACCACCACTTTTCCACACTCGCTATACTAACTTTATTGCTTCTTTACCTAAACAGCCCCTAGGTTTTATTTACGCGCTCTTTATTATCTTGCAAACCTATCCAACAACATACAAAGTACTTCTAGTTTCATACTTGTTCTAGGTAAAGCGAACGTTAAGCATGCGTAGAGTTGTATCGGTGGTCGATAGAGCTTGAGGGAATATTTGTTCTACCTTTAGCTCCTCGTTGGGTTCGACACTCTTACTTATCGAAAGAGGCTACAATTGATCCCCTATACTTGTGGGTTATTAGTGGGCACAACCCACCCGGGCGCGCCTGGCTGCCAGGCGCGCCCTGGTGTCTTGTGCCCACCAGGGTCACCTTCCTGGTAGTTTATTATTTTCCTAATTTTTAAAATATTCCAAAACAAACAAAAAATATTTTTGCAGATTTTTCGGAGTCCGTTTACTTACCGTATCACGTACCTCCTCTTTTTCACGATTCTGGAGTGTTCCGAAAAGTTTCTTTTATGTGTTCTTCTGGTGTCATAGTTTGGATAATATTGCTTTCAACATTAATGGGCGTACCTAAGATATAATGTTTTAGTTGTTGCCCATTAACAACCTTCGGGTTAGTACCTTTGGCATTATTTATTTTGATGGCTCCAGATCGATAGACCTCCTCGATAACATAGGGTCCTTCCCATTTGGAGAGGATTTTTCCTGCAAAGAATCTGAAATGAGAGTTGTACAAAAAACATATTCTCCGACTTTCAACTCATGCTTTTGGATTCTTTTATCATGCCATCTTTTAACTTTTTCTTTAAATAATTTGGCATTTTCATAAGCTTGGGTTCTCCATTCATCTAATGAGCTAATATCAAATAACCTCTTTTCACCGACAAGTTTGAAATCATAGTTGAGTTCTTTAATTGCCCAATATGCTTTATGTTCTAACTCAAGAGGCAAATGACAAGCTTTTCCATAAACCATTTTATAAGGAGACATACCCATAAGATTTTATATGTTGTCCTATAAGCCCAAAGTGCCTCATCTAATTTCTTAGACCAATTCTTCCGGGACCTATTGACAGTCTTTTGTAAAATTAATTTTATTTCTCTGTTTCTAAGTTCAACTTGACCACTAGACTGAGGATGGTAGGGTGATGCAATTCTATGGTTAACATCATACTTAGCAAGCATTTTACGGAAAGCACCATGAATAAAGTGTGAACCACCATCAGTCATTAAATATCTAGGGACTGCAAACCTTGGGAAAATAACTTCCTTAAGCATTTTAATAGAGGTGTTGTGATCAGCACTACTAGTTGTAATAGCTTCTACCCACTTAGTAACATAATCAACAGCAACCAAAATATGAGTATATCCATTAGAGGAAGGAAAAGGTCCCATGTAATCAAAACCCCAAACATCAAATGGTTCAACAGCAAGTGAATAATTCATAGGCATTTCTTGACGCTTACCGATATTACCTATTCTTTGACATTCATCACAAGATAAGACGAACTTACGAGCATCCTTGAAGAGAGTAGGCCAATAAAACCCAGATTGCAATACCTTGTGAGCAGTTCTGTCTCCCGCATGATGTCCTCCATAAGCTTCGGAGTGACATTTCCGTAGGATTTGTCCCTGTTCATGCTCAGGTACACAACGTCTAATAATACCATCTACTCCTTCTTTATAAAGATGTGGGTCATCCCAAAAGTAATGTCTTAAATCATAGAAGAACTTTTTCTTTTGTTGGTATGTGAAACTAGGTGGTAAATATTTAGCAACAATATAATTAGCATAATCAGCATACCAGGGTGTACTATTAGAAACATTTATTGCAGCTAACTGCTCATCAGGAAAACTATCATCAATAGGTAGTGGGTCATCAAGGACATTTTCAAGCCTAGGCAAGTTATCAGCCACGGGGTTCTCAGCTCCTTTTCTATCAGTAATATGCAAATCAAATTCTTGCAACAAGAGAACCCACCTAATAAGTCTAGGTTTAGCATCTTTCTTTTCCATAAGATATTTTATAGCAGCATGATCGGTGTGAACAATAACTTTAGAGTCAACAATATAAGATCTGAATTTATCACAAGCAAACACCACTACTAGGAATTATTTTTCAGTAGTAGCATAATTTCGTTGAGCACCGTCTAGAGTTTTACTAGCATAATGAATAACATTCAGTTTCTTATCAACTCTTGGTCCTAGAACAACACCAACAACATAATCACTAGCATCACACATAATTTCAAAAGGCAAGTTCCAATCATGTGGTTGGACAATAGGTGCAGAAATTAAGGCTTTCTTGAGTGTTTCAAAGGCTTCTACATAATCATCATCAAAAACAAATGGAACATCCTTTTGCAAAAGATACGTAAGAGGCCTAGAAATTTTCGAAAAGTCTTTGATAAATCTCCTATAGAAACCAGCATGACCAAGGTAACTACGAATACCTTTGATATCTTTAGGACATGGCATTTTCTCAATTGCATCAACCTTAGATTTGTCCACCTCAATACCTCTTTCAGAAATTTTATGGCCCAAAACAATACCTTTGTTAGCCATAAAGTGGCACTTCTCCCAATTCAAGACAAGATTTGTTTGCTCACATATCTGCAAAACTCGATCAAGATTTCTTAAACACTCATCAAAAGACTTCCCATAAACAGAAAAGTCATCCATGAAAACCTCAATAATCTTTCACAAAAGTCAGAGAATATAGCAGTCATACATCTTTGGAAGGTAGCAGGTGCATTGCATAAACCGAAAGGCATACGTCTATAAGCATAAGTTCCAAAAGGACAAGTAAAAGTGGTCTTTTCTTGATCAGGCTGAGAAACAGGTATTTGTGAAAAACCAGAATATCCATCAAGGAAGCAAAAATGTGTGTGCTTAGATAATCTTTCTAGCATTTGATCAATAAAAGGCAGAGGGTAATGATCTTTTCTAATTGCTTTGTTTAATTTCCTAAAATCAATTACCATTCTATAGCCTGTAATAATTATTTGTGGAATAAGTTCATTCTTATCATTAGGAACAACAGTAATACCTCCTTTCTTAGGGACACAATGAACAGGACTTACCCATCTACTATCAGTTATAGGATAGATTATACCTGCTTCCAGAAGTTTTTATATTTCCGTTCTTACCATTTCTTTCAGCTTCGGATTTAACCGACGTCGGTGATCAACAACGGGTTTAGCATCAGGTTCCATATTAATCTTGTGCTGACATAGAGTGGAACTGATGCCCTTTAAATCATCAAGAGTATATCCAATAGCAGCTCGGTGCTTCCTTAGAACTTTCAATAATCTTTCTTCTTCATATTCTGAAAGGTTAGCACTAATAATAATAGGATATATCTTCTTCTCATCAAGATAAGCATATTTCAAAGTGTCAGGCAATTGTTTTAATTCAAACACAGGATCACCCTTAGGTGGAGGAGGACCTCCTAGAGTTTCAATAGGCAAATTGTGTTTAAGCAGAGGACGTTGTTCAAAGAAAATCTTATCTATTTCATTTCTTTCATGCATATGCAAATCATTCTCATGGTCTAGCAAATATTGTTCTAAATGGTCGGTAGGAGGTACAGCAATAGAGGCAAGACCTATTATTTCATCTTTACTAGGCAATTCTTTCTTATGATGCTTTCCACTAAACTTGGAAAAATTAAACTCATGAGATTCATCACCAAAGCTAACACTGACAGTTTGTTTCTCACAACCTATTTTAGCATTAACGTTGTTCAAGAAAGGTCTACCAAAGATAATGGGACAAAAGTCATCCTGTGGGGAACCAAGAACGAGAAAATTAGTAGGGTATTTTATTTTCCCATACAAGACTTCAACATCTCTAACAATCCCAAGTGGTGTGATGGTGTCTCTATTAGCAAGTTTAATAGTAACATCTATGTCTTCTATTTCAGCGGGTGCTATATCATTCATAATTTCTTGATATAAGGTAAAAGAAATGTCACTCACACTAGCACCTATGTCACATAAACCATGATAACAATAATCTCCTATTTTAACTGAGACAACGGGCATGCCAACGATAGGACTATATTTATCTTTTTCATCGGGTTTGGCAATTCTAGCAGCTTCATCACAGAAATAAATTACATGCCCATCTACATTTTCAACCAGGAGATCCTTAACCATAGCAACACTAGGTTCTACCTTGTTTTGTTCAGCGGGTTTAGGTGTTCTAATATAACTTTTATTGACCACATTTGAAACTTTAGCATGTTCCTTCATCCTAACTGGGAAAGGTGGTTTTTCAATATAAGCAGTAGGAACAACTGGATCAACATTATAAATAATAGTTTCATCTTTAGCTACTACCGGTTCTTTAATTTCTTCTTTAATAGGTGGGTGATATTTAAACCACTTCTCCTTAGGGAGATCAACATGAGTAGCAAATGATTCACAGAAAGAGGCTACTATCTCAGAGTCAAGTCATATTTAGTGCTAAACTTTTGAAAAGCATTGGTACTCATAAAAGATTTAACACAATCAAACTTAAGCTTAATACCTGACTCTTTACCTTCATCGATTTGCCAATCTTCAGAGTTGTGTTTAATTCTTTCCAAAAGATCCCACCGGAATTCAATAGTCTTCTTCATAAAGGAACCAGTACATGAAGTATCAAGCACGGATCGATCATCATGAGAAAGCCGAGCATAAAAATTCTGAGTGATAATTTCCTTCGAGAGCTCATGATTAGGGCATGAATATAACACTGAATTAAGACTCCCCAAGCTAGAGCGATACTTTCTCCTTCATGAGGCCAAAAATTATATATATAATTCCGATCACGGTGAACTAGATGCATAGGATAATTTATTTGGTGAAACTCCAATTTCAATCGATTCCAATTCCAAGATCCAATATCATCGCATAGCCTATACCATGCCAATGATTTTCCCTTCAAAGATAAAGGGAAAACCTTCTTCTTAAATTCATCTCCGGGTAGACCTGCAAGCTTAAACAATCCACAAATTTCTTCCACATATATCAACTGCATATTAGGATGTTCGGATCCATCTCCTGCATAAGGATTAGCTAGCAGTTGTTCTATCATACCTGAAGGGATTTCATATTCAATATTTTCAGTAGGTGCAGTAGGTTGAGGGGTGACTAATTGTGGTTCCGATCGAGGTGAAGATACCCCGAACAAGCCCCTCAAAGGATTGTTTTCCATAGTAACAAGTGACAATAAATTTCAGCATGTAGTAATAATTTTTCCTTACCAATTTCCACTTACCAAGAGCGCTTCACTCCCCGGCAATGGCGCTAGTAAAGAGCCTTGATGACCCACAAGTATAGGGTTTCAATCGTAGTCCTTTCGATAAGTAAGAGTGTCGAACCCAACGAGGAGCAGAAGGAAATGACAAGTGGTATTCATCAAGGTATTCTCTGCAAGCACTGAAATTATAAGTAACGAGTAGTTTGATAGCAACATAATTTGTAATGAGCAAGTAATGGTAAGGGTAACCAAAGTGCAGCAAGATACCCCAATCCTTTTGAGGCAAAGGACAGGTCAAAACAGTCTCTTATAATAAGTAAAGCGTTCTTGAGGGTACATGGGAAATTCATCTAGTCACTTTCACCATGTTGGTTCGATTGTGTTCGCTACTTTGATAATTTGATATGTGGGTGGATCAGTGCTTAGGTGATGTTCTTACTTGAACAAACCTCCTACTTATGATTAACCCTCCCGCAAGCATCCGCAACTACGAGAAAAGTATTAAGAATAAATTCTAACCATAGCATTAAACTTTTGGATCCAATCGGTCCCTTACAGAATAGCGCATAAACTAGGGTTTAAGCTTCTGTCATTCTCGCAACCCATCATCTAATAACTACTCCACAATGCATTCCCTTAGGCCCAAATATGGTGAAGTGTCATGTAGTCGACGTTCACATGACACCACTAAGGGAATCACAACATACATACTATCAAAATATCGAACACATATAAAATTCACATGATTACTTGCAACAAGATTTCTCCCGTGACCTCAAGAACAAAAGTAACTACTCACAAATAATAATCATGCTCAAGATTAGAGGGGTATTAAATAGCATATTGGATCTGAACATATAATCTTCCACCAAATAAACCATATAGTAATCAACTACAAGATGTAATCAACACTACTAGTCACCCACAAGTACCAATCTATAGTTCCGGTACAAAGATTGAACACAAGAGATGAACTAGGGTTTGAGAGGAGATGGTGCTGTTTAAGATGTTGATGGAGATTTCCTTCCCCAAGATGGGAGAGTTGTTGGTAATTATGATGACGATGATTTCCCCCTCCGGGAGGGAAGTTCCCCTGGCGGAATCGCTCCTCCAGAGGGAAAAAGTGCTCCTGCCCAAGTTCCGCCTTAGACGGAGGCGCTTCGTCCTGAAAGTCCTGCCCTTATTTTTTCCTAGGTCAACATAACTTTTATACCAGAAGAGGGGCACTAGAGGTGGGCTGGGCTGAGCACAACCCACCAGGGCGCGCCTGGGGGGGCAGGCACGCCCTGGTGTCTTGTGCTCACCAGGTGGCCCCCCTCTGGTAGTTATTTGCTCCAGTATTTCTTACTTATTCCATAAAAATTCCTCGTGAAGTTTCAGCTCATTTGGAGTTGTGCAGAATAGGTGGCCTGACGTAGCTTTTTCAGGTCCAGATTTCCAACTGCCAAAATTCTCCCTCTTTGTGTGAACCTTGCATATTATGAGAGAAAAGGTATTAGAATTACTCCAAAAAGCATTATTATGCATAAAAACATCATAAATAACAATAGGTAAACATGATGCAAAATGGACGTATCAGCTACCTCTACATCTACCTTCGGGATTAGTTTTAGACCTCACTAATTGTTATTTTGTGCCAGCGTTGAGCATGGGCATTATATCTGGATCTTTTTTATTGCAAGACGGTTATTCATTAAAGTCAGAGAATAATGGTTGTTCTATTTATATGAGTAATATCTTTTATGGTCATGCACCTTTGATGAATGGCCTATTCTTGTTGAATCTCGATCGTAGTGATACACTATTCTTAATATTGATGCCAAAAGATGCAAAGTTGATAATGATAGTGCAACATACTTGTGGCACTGCCGTTTAGCATATTGGTGTAAAGCGCATGAAGAAACTCCATGCGGATGGACTTTTGGAATCACTTGATTATGAATCATTTGATACTTGCGAACCATGCCTCATGGGTAAGATGACTAAAACCCCATTCTCCGGAACAATGGAGCGAGCTAATGACTTATTGGAAATAATACATACCGATTTATGCACTCCGATGAGTGTTGAAGCACGCGGTGGGTATCGTTATTTTCTAACCTTCACAGATGATTTAAGTAGGTATAGGTATATCCACTTAATGAAACACAAGTCTGAAACATTTGAAAAGTTCAAAGAATTTTAGAGTGAAGTGGAGAATCATCGTAACAAGAAAATAAAGTTTCTACGATTTGATCACAGAGGCGAATATTTGAGTAACGAGTTTGGCCTTCATTTAAGACAATGTGGAATTGTTTCACAACTCACGCCACCTAGAACACCATAGCGTAATGGTGTGTCCGAACGTCGTAACCGTACTTTATTAGATATGGTGTGTTCTATGATGTCTCTTACCGATTTGCCTTTATCATTTTGGGGTTATGCATTAGAGACAGCCGCATTCACGTTAAATAGGGCACTGTCTAAATCCGTTGAGACGACACCGTATGAACTATGGTTTGGAAATAAACCTAAGATGTCGTTTCTTAAAGTTTGGGGATGTGATGCTTATGTCAAAAGGCTTCAGCCTAATAAGCTCGAACCCAGAGCGAAGAAGTGCGTCTTCATAGGATACCCTAAAGAAACTATTCGGTATACCTTCTACCACAGATCCGAAGGCAAGGTCTTTGTTGCCAAGAATGGGTCCTTTCTAGAGAAGGAGTTTCTCTCGAAAGAAGTGAGTGGGAGGAAAGTAGAACTTGATGAGGTAGTTGTACCTTCTCTTGAATTGGAAAATAAGACATCAGTTCCAGTGATGCCTGCACCAACCGAAGAGGAAGCTAATGATAATGATCAAGAAACTTCGGATCAAGTTACTACTGAACCTCGTAGGTCGACCAGAGCACGTACCGCACCAAAGTGGTACGGTAATCCTGTCCTAGAAGTCATGTTGTTAGACAACGGCGAACCTACAAACTATGAAGAAGCTATGATGAGCCTAGATTCTGACAAATGGCTAGAGGCCATGAAATCTGAGATAGGATCCATGTATGAGAACAAAGTGTGGACTTTGGTGGACTTGCCCGATGATCGGCAAGCCATTGAGAATAAATGGATCTTCAAGAGGAAGACAAACGCTTATGGCAATATCACTGTCTACAAAGCTCGACTTATCGCGAAAGGTTGTATATGATGCAAACAGAAGGTTTTGTTGATCCTAAGGGTGCTAACAAAGTATGCAAGCTCCAGCAATCCATTTATGGACTGGTGCAAGCATCTCGGAGTTGGAATATATGCTTTGATGAGGTGATCAAAGCATATGGTTTTATACAGACTTACGGTGAAGTCTGTATTACAAGAAAGTGAGTGGGAGCTTTGTACCATTTTTGATATTATATGTGGATGACATATTGCTAATTGGAAATGATATAGAATTTCTGGATAGCATAAAGGATATTTGAATAAAAAAATCAATGAAAGACCTCGGTGAAGCTGCTTACATATTGGGCATCAAGATCTATAGGGACAGATCGAGATGCTTAATAGGACTTTCACAAAGCACATACCTTGACAAAGTTCTGAAGAAGTTCAAAATGGACCAGTCAAATAAAGGGTTCTTGCCTGTGTTGCAAGGTGTGAAATTGAGTCAGACTCAAAACCCGACCACAATAGAAGATAGAGAGAGAATGAAAGTCATTCCCTATGCCTCAGCCATAGGTTCTATAATGTATGCCATGCTGTGTACCAGACCTGATGTGTGCCTTGCCATAAGTTTGGCACGGAGGTATCAAAGTAATCTAGGAGTGGATCACTAGACAGCGGTCAAGAATATCCTGAAGTACCTGAAAAGGATCAAGGATATGTTTCACATTTATGGAGGTGACGAAGATCTCGTCGTAAAGGGTTACGTCGATGCTAGCTTCGACACAGATCCGGATGACTCTAAGTCACAAACCGGATACGTATTTATATTGATTGGTGGAGCTATCAGTTGGTGCAGTTCTAAGCAAAGCGTCGTGGCGGGATCTACATGTGAAGCGGAGTACATAGTTGCTTCAGAAGCAGCGCATGAGGGAGTCTGGATGAAGGAGTTCATATCCGATCTCGGTGTAATACCCAGTGCATCGGGTCCAATGACAATCTTTTGTGACAACACTGGAGCAATTGCCTTACCGAAGGAATCCAAGTTTCACAAGAGAACCAAACACATCAAGAGACACTTCAACTCCATTCGTGAAAAGGTCAAGGATGGAGACATAGAAATTTGTAAAGTACATACGGATCTGAATGTGGCAGACCCGTTGACTAAACCTCTTCCGTGGGCAAAACATGATCAGCACCAAGACTCCATGTGTGTTAGATTCATTACAATGTAATCTATATTATTGACTCTAGTGCAAGTGGTAGACTGTTGGAAATATGCCCTAGAGGCAATAATAAAGTGCTTATTATTATATTCCCTTAATCATGATAAAGGTTTATTATTCATGCTAGAATTGTATTGATTGGAAACTTAAATACATGTGCGAATACATAAGCAAAATACCAAGTCCCTAGTATGCCTCTACTAGACTAGCTCATTGATCAAAAGATGGTTAAGGTTTCCTGACCATAGACATGAGTTGTCATTTGATAACGGGATCACATCATTAGGAGAATGATGTGATCAACAAGACCCATCTGTTAGCTTAGCATATGATCGTTCAGTTTATTTCTACTGCTTTCTTAAATGTCAAATACATATTCCTTCGACCATGAGATCATGCAACTCCCAGATACATGAGGAATACCTTGTGTGCTATCAAACATCACAACGTAACTGGGTGATCATAAAGATGCTCTACAGGTATCTGTTGAGTTGGCGTGAATCAAGATTGGGATTTGTCACTCCGTATGACGAAGAGGTATCTCTGGGCACTCTCGGTAATACAACATCATAAGAAGCTTGCAAGCAAAGTGACTAAGGAGTTAGTTACAAGATGATGTATTATGGAGCGAGTAAAGAGACTTACCGGTAACAAGACTGAACTAGGTATGAAGATACCGACGATCGAATCTAGGGCAAGTAACATACCGACGGACAAAGGGAACTACATATTTGTCATAAAGGTTGGACCGATAAAGATCTTCGTAGAATATGTAGGAACCAATATGGGCATCCAGGTCCCGCTATTGGTTATTGACCGAAGAAGCGTCTCGGTCATGTCTACATCATTCTCGAACCCGTAGGTTCCGCACGCTTAACATTTGTTGACGATATAGTATTATATGAGTTATGTATGTTGGTGACTGTATGTTGTTCAGAGTCCCGGATGAGATCACGGACATGAGAGGAGCTCCGGAATGTTCCGGAGGTAAAGATTGATATATAGGATGATATGGTTGGGCCAATGGGTAAGGCTCACGGGGCTTTAGGTCGGTGCAAAAGGAAGTTTTGCGGAGATCAGGGACCAGACACTAGGGACCCTGGCGTCTGGGCCAGACGCCAAGGACCGTGGCGTCGGGTACTAGAAACCGAGAAGGACTCTTCCTTGCGTTCCAAACCGACTTTGAGGAGGCTCTTTCTCCAAGAAACGACCCCAGGGCTCAACATATAAATAGAGGAGCAGGGCTAGCCCCTGGGGGACACCACAATTCACCAAGCCGTGTGCCGGCACCCCCTCTCCCTCTAGTTCGTCCTCTGTCCTAAATCCGTTGTGCTTGGCGAAGCCCTGCGGAAATAGTTTTCACCACCACCGTCACCATGCCGTCGTGCTGCCGGAACTCATCTACTACTTCGCCTCTCTTGCTGGATCGAGAAGGCGAGGACATCATCGAGCTGAACGTGTGCTGAACGGGGAGGTGTCGTACGTTCGGTACTTGATCGGGACGGACTGTGAAGGTGTACGACTACATCAACCGTGTTAATAAACGCTTCCGCTTAGTGATCTACATGGGTATGTAGATGCTCTTCCCCTTTCGTAGCTATACATCTCCATGGATAGATCTTGCGTGTGCGTAGAAATTTTTGTTTTCCATGCAACGTTCCCCAACAAATTCGACAAAGGTAAAGAGTAAGGTATAAATCTTGAGTTTGATTGTGTTAAGTCTTTTATGGAAATCGATACTTTTCATAAGTTCAGTGGTAAATATGGACTTGACTCTGAGATAGTAGCTTCTATTTGTGAATCATTTGCTACTCATGTTGATCTCCCTAAGGAGAAGTGGTTTAAATATCATCCCCCTATTAAAGAAAAGATAGACGAACCCATTATAGTTAAAGATGAAACTATCATTTACAATGTTAACCCAGTTGTACCTACTGTTTATGTTGAGAAACCTCATTTTCCCATTAGGATTAAGGAACATGCTAAAGCTACAACCGTGGTTAATAAAATCAATATTAGAACACCTAAACCCTCTGAACAAATTAAGGTTGAACCCAATATTGGTATGGTCAAAGATCTCCTGGTTGATAATATTGATGGGCATGTTATTTATTTTTGCGATGATTCTGCTAGAATTGCCAAACCGTTAGAAATGAATGCGATAAGCCGGATAAGAATAAACTAGTAGTTGGGCATGCTTGTTGTTTCTGTTAAGATTGGAGATCATTGCTATCATGGTGTATGTGACATGGGTGCTAGCATTAGTGCTATCCCATTTACTCTTTATCAAGAAATTATGAATGATATTGCACCTGTTGAGATTGAACATATTGATGTCACTATTAAGCTAGCAAATAGAGATACTATTTCACCACTTGGAATTGTTAGAGATGTTGAAGTCTTGTGTGGTAAGATCAAGTACCCTACTGATTTCATAGTACTTGGTTCACAACAAGATAATTTTTGTCCCATTATGTTTGGTGGACCTTTCTTGAATACTATTAATGCTGACATTGATTGTGTTAAAGATAAAGGTTAGAGTTAAATTTTGTGATATATCTCATGAGTTCAATTTCTCTAAGTTTAATAGACAACCACATGAAAAAGAATTGTCTATTAAAGATGAAATTATTGGTCTTGCTTCTATTGTTGTTCCTCCTACCGATCCATTAGAACAATATTTGCTAGACCATGAAAATGATATGCATATGAATGAAAGGAAGGAAATAGATGAAATATTTTTCAAACAAGTACCTATCCTCAAGCATAATTTTCCTGTTGAAACTCTTGGAGGCCCTCCTCCACCAAAGGGTGACCCCGTGTTGAATTGAAACAACTACCTGATACATTGAAATATGCTTATCTTGATGAAAAGAAGATATATCTTGTTATTATTAGTGCTAACCTTTCAGAGCATGAAGAAAAGAGATTACTAAAAACTCTGAAGAAGCACCATGCTGCTATTGGATATACTCTTGATGATCTTAAGGGCATTAGTCCCACTCTATGTCAACACAAGATTAATATGGAGCCTGATGCTAAGCCAGTCATTGATCATCAACGACGGTTAAATCCTAAGATGAAGGATGTGGTAAGAACTGAAATTTAAAGCTTCTAGAAGTAGGTGTAATTTATCCCATAGCTGATAGTAGATGGGAAAGTCTTGTTCATTGTGTTCCTAAGAAAGGAGGCATTACCGTTGTTCCTAATGATAAAAATGAACTTATCTCCCAACGAATCATAACTGGTTATAGGGTGGTAATTGATTTCAGAAAAATAAATAAAGCTACTAGAAAGGATCATTACCCCTTGCCTTTTATTGATCAAATGTTAGAAAGGTTGTCTAAGCATACACACTTTTGCTTCCTAGATGGTTATTCTAGTTTTCTCAAATACCTATGTCACAAGAAGATCAAGAGAAAACTACATTTACTTGTCCTTTTGGAACTTATGCTAATAGACGTATGCCTTTTGGTTTATGCAATGCACCTGCAACCTTTCAAAGATGTATGACTGCTACATTCTCTGATTTTTGTGAAAATATTGTTGCGGTATTCATGGATGATTTTTCCGTTAATGGGACTTCTTTTGATGATTGCTTAAGCAACCTTGATCGAGTTTTGCAGAGATGCGAAGAAACTAATCTTGTCTTGAATTGGGAGAAGTGCCACTTTATGCTAAATGAAGGTATTGTCCTTGGGCATAAAATTTCTGAACGATGTGTTGAGGTAGATAAAGCTAAAGTTGGTGCAATTGAGAAAATGCCATGCCCTAAAGATATAAAAGGTATAACAATTTTTCTTGGTCATGTTGGTTTCTAAAGAAGGTTCATTAAAGACTTCTCTAAAATTTCTAGGCCTCTTACTAATCTCTTCCAAAAAGATGCTTCATTTGTTTTTTATGATGATTGCGTAGAAGCCTTCGAAACATTTAAGAAAGCCTTAACCTCTGCACCTATTGTTCAACCACCTAATTGGAACTTGCCTTTTGAAATTATGTGTGATGCTAGTGACTATGTTGTTGGTGTTGTTTTAGGACAAAGAGTTGGTAAGAAATTGAATTTTATCCATTATGCTAGTAAAACTCTAGACAATTCTCAATGAAATTATGCTACTACTGAAAAATAATTTTTAGCAGTTGTTTGCATGTGATAAATTTAGATCTTATATTGTTGATTCTAAAGTGATTGTTCACACTGAGCATGATGCTATTAAATATCTTATGGAAAAGAAAGATGCTAAACCTAGATTGATTAGGTGCGTTCTGTTGCTACAAGAATTTGATTTGCATATTATTGATAGAAAGGGAGCTGAGAATCCAAGAGCTGATAATTTTTCTAGATTGGAAAATGTTCTTGATGACCCACTGCCTATTGATGATATTTTTCCTAATGAACAATTAGCTGTTATAAATTTCTCGTAATACTCCTTGGTATGCAGACTATGCTAATTACATTATTGCTAAATATATACCACCTAGTTTCACATACCAACAAAAGAAAAAGTTCTACTTTGATAAAGAAAGAGTAGATGATGTTATTAGACGTTGTGTACCTGAGCATGAACAGGAACAAATCCTACGGAAGTTTCACTCTGAGGCATATGGAGGGCACCATGGTGGAGACAGAACTGCACATAAGGTTTTACAGTCTGGTTTTATTGGCCTACTCTCTTCAAAGATGCACGTAAGTTTGTCTTATCATGTGATGAATGTCAAAGAATTGGTAATATTAGTAGACGTCACGAAATTCCTATTAAGTATTCACTTGTTATTGAACCATTTGATGTTTGGGGATTTGATTATATGGGACCTTTTCCTTCCTCTAATAGGTATACACATATTTTAGTTGTTGTTGATTACGTTAATAAGTGGGTAGAAGCTATTCCAACTAGTAGTGTTGATCATAACACATCTATTAAAATGCTTAAAGAAGTTATTTTCCCGAGGTTTGGAGTCCCTAGATATTTAATGACTGATGGTGGTTCACATTTTATTCATGGTGCATTCCGTAAACTTCTTGCTAAATATGATGTCAACCATAGAATTGTATCACCATATCAGCCTCAGTCTAGTGGTCAAGTTGAATTGAGAAATAGAGGAATAAAGTTGATTTTGCAAAAGTCCGTTAATAGATCTAGAAAGAATTGGTCTAAGAAACTTGATGATGCATTGTGGGCATACATAACTGCTTATAAAATCATATGTGCATGTCCCCTTATAAAATGGTATATGGAAAAGCATGTCATCTACCTCTTGAGTTAGAACATAAAGCTTACTAGGCAATTAAAGAACTAAATTATGATTTGAAACTTGCCGGTGAAAAGAGGTTATCTGATATTAGCTCATTTGATGAATGGAGGACACAAGCTTATGAAAATTCCAAGTTATTTAAGGAAAATTTAAAATATGGCATGACAAAAGAATCCAAAAACAGGAATTCAAAGTAGGAGATCAAGTTTTACTATACAACTCTCATTTAAGATTCTTTGCAGGAAAGCTCCTCTCTAAATGGGAAGGACCATATGTCGTTGAAGAAGTTTATCGCTCTGGAGCTATCAAGATAAACAATGCCGAAGACACTAACCCGAGAGTGGTTAATGGGAAAAGAATTAAGCATTATATTTCAGGAACACCCATTAATGTTGAAACCAATATTATTCAAACGATGACACCGGAAGAGCACATAGAGGCAACTTTTCGGAAAGCTCTAGAACCCTGAAAAGGGGTAGGTATGTGGTATGGTAAGTAAACCAACTCCAAAAGTTTCATAAAAGTATTTTCTGTCCATTTTGGAATATTTAAAAATTAGGAAAATAATAAATAGTTCGGAAAGCGCATGAGGACGCGACAAGTTCAGGGGGCGCGTCCTACCCCCCTGGGTGCGCCTCCCAGGCTTCTCGCTCCCTCGTGAACTTTCCCAACTCCATTTTTCTTCCATATTGCTTGTCATGCACGAAAAAAATCACTATATATACTCCCTGATGTTTTGACCACTCTATCGCAAGATTCTCCTCTGTTCTTGTTTCGAGTTGTTTTTCCTAGCAAATCTGACAGCACTGTGTCGTCGCAATACTCAGATGGAGAGAGCTATGTTTCCCATTCTGTTGCAAATACAAGGATCTATGGAGACAATGATCCATATGGTTGGTCCACGGAGGAGGAGCGGGATGATGATTTAAAGAAGACTGGGGACATGTGCACAGAAGAAGATGAAGCTCCCCTACCTCAGTCGGGAGATATGCACGTGGAATTCAAGAAGTCGAGCCTCCCAAACATAGTAAACGAATCTAGGTTTCAATTTATCCCGTTCTGTGTTCTGTAGGAAAGCAAGAACGCAGTATGTGAAAAGGTATTGACACTTGAGCAAGAGGTCAATATACTGAGGGAAGAAAATTGTATTCTCAAGCATAAGATGGAGGACAAACCCGCTATTCATCACCACCATCACCAAAGAAGGAGATTCGAGTACACGGGTATGGGCACTCCCCTTGGCTTGTGCCAAGCTTGGGGGAGGTGCCCCGATATCGTATCACCATCACTTTTTATCATCATTATCTATCCTAGTTCGATCCTTAGTTATTTCATGATTTAGAAGAATAAAGTTTTAGTATGATCTATTTTCGAGTGCTTGCTCAGTGATATATCTATCTATGTATGTAATCGTGTGAGAGTTATATAATAAAGAGTAGTTTGAGTTTTACTTTGCTTTCTTGTTTCAATCTTACCAATGAAAAAAATGAAAGAATGAAAATATCATATGCTAGTCCCATGGGGAGTAATGACTTCACATAAAAGAAGTATAATTGATAAAATTGGTTGGAAGTTGACAAGCATAGTATTGGTCATTGGTGCAATCCATGAAAAAAGTAATGAAGGAAGAGAGGTCTCACATATAAATATACTATCATGGACATCTTTTATGATTGTGAGCCCCCATCAAATATTCTATATCAATTAGTTGACGTTGGACAAGGAAGACAACATAATGAGTTATGGTTGTTTACATTCACATAGATGTTATATTTTTACGGATCTTCTAACATGTGGTGCTTGTCTAGGATCCTTTGCTAGCCAAAAAATTGCACTAAGTAGAGATACTACTTGTGAATCCAAAACCATTAAACCCAGTTTCATGTCATGAGAGTCCACTATATCTACCTAGGGATTGAATAAGATCCCTCAAGTAAGTTGTCATCGGTGCAAAAGCAATAAAAATTCCTCATAAATATGTATGATCTTTTATTGTAAGGGAAAGTAAGTTTTGTACGATCTTGTGATGGTAAAGAAATAAAAGCGATAGACTACATAATAAAGGTTGCTATCACAAGGGGCAATATAAAGTGAGGTTCCTTTACATTAAGAGCTTGCACATCCAAAAACAAAAAGCGCATGACAACCTCTGCTTCCCTCTGCGAAGGGCCTATCTTTTACATTCATGTATTCATTTTTATGCAAGAGTCAATAGTGTTCATCCCTATCACTCTCTATGTACTCTTTAGTGGCGATCACCATGTGGTGGATAGATCCATATATATATGATCATGAATTATTATTGTTGACATTACCCTTGAGGTAAATAAGTTGAGAGGCGAAACTATAAGCCCTTATCTTTCTATGTGTCTGACTGAAACTTTTGCTCTATAAATATGCCTTGAGTGTCAGCAATCAGAGAAGACTAAATGATAGTTGAGTATGTGAACTTGCTAAACAAAGCTCTTACATAGACTCTTTCTGAAAATATGATGAATTGTGATTATCTCAATGGGTGAAGGCATAGTTTGTAGGTTTCCAATAAAGTCTATGATTCATACTTTAGCTTGTGAATGAATTGTTACTCTAGCATGAGAAGTTTTATGAGTTATATTGTTGTTATGATAATGACCACGGTGCTCTCATGTCTGTATTTTGTTTTTATCAACACCTCTCTCTCTCTCTCTCTAAACATGTGGTCATGATTATCGATATCGGCTTTCGCTTGAGGACAAGCGAGGTCTAAGCTTTGCGGGAGTTGATATGTCCGTTTTGCATCATGTTTTCCTATCGATATTTATTGCATTATGGGCTGTTATTTCATTTTATGATACAATTCTTATGACTTTTCTCTCTTATTTTGCAAGTTCACATGAAGAGGGAGATTGCCGGCAACTGGAATTCTGGACCGGAAAGGGCTATATCAGAGACACCTATTATGTACAACTCCAAATGACCTGAAAATTGACAGAGGATTATTTTGGAATATATAAAAAAACCGAAGAAAGAAATAACAAAAGGGGACCAACCAGGAAGCGACAAGCCAGGGGTGCCCCCCCTCCGAGCTTGTGGCACCCCTGGCAGGCCTCCGGGGCCCATCTTCTCCTATATGGTGCCATTTTACCTAGAAAAATCAGAAGGAAGGTTTCAGGACGAAGCGCCGCCGTCTCGAGGTGGAACCTGGGCCGGGGTACTTTTGCTCTCCGGCGGGGCAATTCTGCTCGGGAAACTTCCCTCCGGGAGGGGAAAATCGAAGTCATCATCATCACCAACGACCCTCACATCGTGGGAGGGACAATCTTCATCAACATCTTCACCATCTCATCTCAAACCCTAGTTCATCTCTTGTATTCAATATTTGTCTCAAAACGTCATATTGGTACACGTGGGTTCTAGTACTGTTGATTACATCTTGTAGTTGATGCTAATTGGTTTATTTGGTGGAAGATTAAATGTTCATATCCTTAATGATATTCAATACTCCTCTGATCTTGAACATGAATATGATTTGTGAGTAGTTACTTTTGTTCTTGAGGAGATGGGATAAGTCCGGTTATAAGTAATCATGTGAATTTTGTATTCGTTCGATATTTTGATATGATGTGTATGTTGTGATTCCCTTAGTGGTGTTATGTGAACGTCAACTACATAACACTTCACCATCTTTGGGCCTAAGGGAATGCATTGTGGAGTAGTAATTAGATGATGGGTTGCTAAAGTGATAGAAGCTTAAACCCTAGTTTATGCGCTATTTCATAAGGGGCTAATTTCGATCCATATGGTTCATGCTATGGTTAGATTTATCTTAATTCTTCTTCCCTAGTTGTGGATGCTTGCGAGAGGGGTTAATCATAAGTGGGAGGCTTATCCAAGTAACAGCACCCAATCACCGGTCCACCCACACATCAAATTATCAAAGTAACGAACGCGGATCAAACAAACATGATGAAAGTGACTAGATGAAATTCATGTGTGTCCTCAAGAACGCTTTGCTTGCTATAAGAGAAAGTTCCAGAATGTCCTTTGCTATAAAAAGGATTGGGCTACCTTGCTGCACCATTGTTACAATTGCTACTTGTTGCTCGTTACAAATTACCTTGTTATCAAACTATCTGTAACCAATAATTTCAGTGCTTGCAGAAAATACCTTACTGAAAACCGCTTGTCATTTCCTTCTGCTTTTCGTTGGGTTCGACACTCTTACTTATCGAAATGACTACGATTGATCCCCTATACTTGTGGGTCATTAGCCGCCTACCCGGGAAAAAAATCACTGACCGATATGGCCATGCCAACATAAACTTTTCTCTCGACCAAAATAATGAGGCCTTAAATCCCCTCATAAAAGAATGATAAGAGATTTCACACAACTGTTTTCATTGTGAAGATTCATCCGTAAAAGAATGATAAGAGATTTTCACAAAATAATTGATGACATGAACATCCAAAGGACACCCACCAAAAACAACAACATGATTAGAGCATCTACAACTGGACCCCTCATATCCTCCCTATACGTCGGGGCGAACGGCCTGATCATTAACCGGTCACGAAAAGACGACCAACTGGACCTCTCAAACTGCCCATATATGTCCGGGCTGTCCGACATCCTCCATACCGAGTTCATATCGGGGGTGACTATGGGTAGGCCCAAACATGCCTGCCACATCGATCCAGCCCCACGCTGGTCCACACAACTCCACAAATATCCCCACCCTAATCGCATCGACAAAACCCTAGCCACTTCCCACTCCACTCTCCAACTACTCTCCGACCTTCTCTGGCATGGAGGGTAATGAATCTGAGTCCAACAACTCCGGATCTTTCGACTAGGACCTTGTCCCCCGGGACGAGGAGAAATTCGTCGTCCGCTTGGCTCTGCACCCATCTCGGGAGAAATCTGTCCCGAGCTTCGTCATCCGAGTCGTGGCGGCAGGAATCTATTGTGTCCCCGCAAGTGGGCTTGGATCCACCAGCGTTGGCAGCTCGAGGCTACGACCGCAACGGATCTGGAGCTGGCGAGAGGCGGCTGGAGGTACATGCGCTCTACCCCAGACGAACCCGGGTTGGCCTCGAAAACCCTGTACTGGCTCATCCCGGCAATGTCCGAGTTCGAGGTCAACGACACCAATGTGCACTGCTTCGAATGCGTAGAATGCCCCAGGTCCGGTGACAAGTCCGAGGCCGAGGACTGTTGTGCCTGTCGTGCGAGGGCGAAGGCGCGGAACGCCGCTGAGGTCGAGTTGCACCTCGCCGCTGAGGCCAAGGCCGCCGAAGACGCCCGCGCTTGCATCTGGGCAAAGCGGGAAGACCGAGCCACGCGTACCCTCACACTGGAGGAAAAGGCGGGCAGTATGTGCCCTCTCTGGCCATGAAGGAGGAGGAGGTTGGTGCCGCATTCAACACTTCAGCTCCGACAGCGATCATATCCATCTTGACTTGTACTGTGTCTTCGACCGCTATGACCACAAAGTGGAGGGCAAGGGCGGTCATCAGTGAACTTTCATCATAATTCTAGTTTGGAACATGCCAATTTTTGATAGTCCGATGGCATGTATAGTAAACTACACATATGCTATGTGTGATCTGGTTGAACTACGTGCTTTATTGTGATTATGTCCATCTTGTGATGGGAATGGGGACTGTTCAATTGTCACATTGTTTGCACGAAACCAATGGCGTAGCTGCATCCCGTAGCATATGAGATTTCTATTACTAGTTGGAAGATGTGAGTGTGCTTATTTGATCAATAAAGTAACCCATGGATTACATGCCCACTTTCTCTCCTAGTTTAAGGTTTCACTTCCTCCCGATGTCCCAATGTACTCCTCGGCTAACAAAGCATCTCATGAGTCTTACACTCTGACTCGCTAACCAGTTGGCTGTACATTTTGGTTGTAAAAAGAGAAAATATAACACTTAAGGTTTCTTTTGGTTTACATAATTTTGTAGAAATTCTAAAGGATAGAAATTTTATAGGAAGTCTTTTGGTTTGCCGGAATGAATTCTTATTCCTATGTAGAATAGCATTGACTCAATGAAAATTTTCTATCATATGCATCAAATGATATCTCATTTCATTTAGTAATTGAGATGCATGTCATCTCACTTCCTATGATAATGTTAATCTATGAATCAATATGAGGCCTTAAATCACTGTTATTCCCATATTTTTTATTAAGTACTATTCTTCTTACATCTTGTTCAAGATTATGTTCAGTCAGTAGTGCAAGCAGAGGGGAAAAACCAAAGCACCCACCCCTGCCGCTCTCGGGGTGGCATGGCGAGACCCTAGCCGCCGATGCACCGAGAGGTCAAGTTGGTGGCCCATCTGTGCGATGGAGCGGCGACGGCCACGTGGAGACGATGGGGGTGTGGTTGGCGCGGTCCGTGAGCTACGTGCATCTCCTCACAGGCACAATGGGCAATGGTTGTGGCATTGACGCACCAGTTGTTGGATTGACACTGAAGGATACAAATGTGGCATCGTGGTAGCTCGTCCGGGCCAAGGCTTGCTTGGCGACGACCATCGACAGTACCCAATTCCTATCCCTCTCGGTTCACCGAGACTGGATAGGGACACAAGTGTGGGCGCTTCCTACGATGGAGGCACCAACCCAGATTCGATGGTTTGACGGGCTAGGAATGGATGGCAAGGCCTCCGCTCTTCCTATTGTGGTGGGTGCGCCATGAAGTGGATGGTTGGCAGTGTTTTGAGTCTTGGATACCAGGGACCCGGCCTCAAACGATGGACCGCATGGTTGGCTCTCCAACAGGCGCTATGGAGCTGTGGTGGCATTCCTCTGGTTGTATGCGTGGCGAGGGGTTAGCATTAGGTGGCCCAGGCTCGTCATGTGTCACAATGTGACGACATTGAGATCCAGATCTTCTCCGGTTCTTCTCTCTATGTCATGTTCAAGCCTGTTTCAAAAATGTTGTTATGGTGCACT
Source organism: Aegilops tauschii subsp. strangulata (assembly GCF_002575655.3). NCBI lineage: Eukaryota > Viridiplantae > Streptophyta > Magnoliopsida > Poales > Poaceae > Aegilops > Aegilops tauschii. The sequence goes on from NC_053035.3 coordinate 396,948,085, forward strand.
GCACACATTTTTGTGTAGTATCATTGATCTAAATCCCTTTGTCACATTTCAATCAATGACGTATCAAATTTGCAGTACTAGTACGCAAGTATATTCAGACATGTCAAGTCTTCGCATGACCGAGTGACGTTTTGACTGGTGTAGAATCTCTCAAGAAATAATTAAATCAGTGTTCACGCCTTTTTGCCAAACCAAATACAGGTAGATCAATTAATGGTAAGCAAAAATGCCATTGGTAAAACAGGTATGTTCGTTGAAAAAAACAAAACAACATCAGCATGACAAAAAACTTTCGGACAAGTGGATGTGCACACCGTAGGAGGGACGGTGCACGTGTGATACCATGTTCAGGCGGTGCGTGCCCTCACACTAGAGGAAAGGCGGGTAGTATGTGCCATCTCTGGCCATGAAGGAGGAGGATGGTGGTGCCGCATCCTACCCTTCATCTCTGCCAGCCATCATATCCGCCTTGACTTGTACTGTATGGACAAAGGCAAGGGCAGTCATGGGTGAACTTTCACCATAATTCTAGTTTAGAACATAGCAGCTTTTGGTAGTCTGATGGCATGTTTAATGAACTACACATATGCTATGTGTGTGATCTAGGGGCGTGTTTGGTTGCCCGCATACACCTCAACCAGGCCCGCGCGGGAGGGATTCATCCTGTTTGGTAGCCCGCATACACTGTTAGGCCTGCATCGCACGCTTCTTAAAGCACATCTGGGTCTGGCTCGCTGGAAACGCTCAGATCGGCAGTTTCTCTCGAGCTAGGCCGAGCGGAAGCGCAGCGAGCGGGCCCCTGCACGAGGAGAAACTAAGGGATGCGAGGTGTTTACCTGGTATCTTCTTCAACCTTCAGTAAGCTCCTTTCTAATCTCCTCTCTTCCATGCCCCTCTAATCTACACAACGATGTTTCGGTTCGTGGTAAGCTCTACACGAAAAAGATGCACATCGATGCTACGGTTCCATTCAGGCAATCGGTTTGTAGTTTCGTCGACCTTACATGCTCAATTTCTTGTTCCCGTTTGGAGCTGTTTTGGACGAATTTTGTCAGATTCGTCGCGCACGATCGATTCTTTGAAATTTTCTTTGACCAGCTACCTAATCTCGCAGTTCTGCACAACATTTGTGTTGTAAGTTTTCTGTTTGTAGACGAGAAGATCTAGATATTTCTCATGGATGTACATATGGATATGTGTGCTATGATTCAAGACACTGCTTAATTATTCCTCTAGCCGACGTGGTTTCTCTTGATCTCCTCTCTTGAGTCTTGCTGTGGTAGCGTCATCTCAGCCTTCTCTCCATGATCCTACTGCAGTTAAGCCACCATGGCGCGCACACTGACAGGGTTCTTCTTCTCTGTTCTCTGCCACCGACAGGGGTAGATCATCTTGGCCTCCTCCCAGCCTCCTCTTTCTCATCCTACTACACTGGAGCCATTTTCGGCGTTGGTCATCTCAGCTCCTCTCTCTCGTCCTACTACATTGACGATGCCATGGCGTGAGCACTGCATTTCTCCTCCTCCTCTGTCCACTATCTTTGCGCGAGCACTCCAAGTAGTTCGCCAAAGAGGTCGCTCGCCCATGACTCGGTGCTCATCATGTCGAACACAGTGTCACGATCACTTCCCTAGGCTTCCCACGGTCCGACATGACGATGCCATGGCGTCAGGTGCGGTCATCCGAGATCCCCTATCCCTTCACCCAGCTTCTCTCAAAATCTTGAACCCATATATTTTTTACAATCCTAGCTAGTTAAGATAAACAACTAGGATTGTAAAAAAAATGTGGATACATGATTCTGGGAGAAGCTAGATGGAGGGTCGATTCTCAAGATTCCGAGAGAATCGCCCAAAAGAACTGAGCCGATAGCTATCTTGGTAACTTCCCTAGGTTACTAATCTGTATCTGGCCGTGTGAATGTCGTAGCTGCATCCCATAGATGAGATTTGTAAGTGCGCTCTCCCCAACCTTCCTTCCCCCTCGCCTAAGCTAGAGGGCTTAGAACGCCCGGTCGGCGTCAACATCGGCAGGGCCGTGACATATCTGGCGTGGAGTGACATATCTGGCATGTAGACGGTGGGGGTGTGTGCTCGGTCCATTAGCTGCGGGCACCGGTTGTTGGATCGACGCTGAAGGACAAACGGAAAAGTTGTGGGAGCTCGCCTTGCTCGAGGACGAACGCTGTTCTTATCCCTCTTAATCCACCGGGGAGCAAGCCTCATGATTGACCTCATAGTGTACGATGTAACATTGAGATCCAGATCTTATCTAGCGTTAGGAAGCTATGAGCAAACATTGTTGTGGATCTTTTCTCCATATCATGTTTGAAAACTAATGTCCAATTTGACTCAACTCATGTCCACTAAAGACTCGCAGTAGCAACTGCTGAATTACACACGTTTCTGTGTGGCTACCTCTCCAGTCAGTTTTTCAGATGTAATGCTTATTTACACAAGTTTCTGTGTAGTATTGATCTAAATTCCGTTCAGTCACATGAGAAAAACAAAATCATTGCGTCTCCAGGTATCAAATCTGCAGTACTAATATTCAGACATGACGTTTTGACTGGAATCTCTCGAGAAAAGAATTAAATCAGTGTTTATGCCTGCATTTGTTCATCGCACACGGTTGTTTTTGCCACACCAAATATCAAACAGATTTTTAATGTCCATGACAAATTACTACCAAGATTATATCATGAAAAAATTAATTAATGGTAAACAGTTATGTGCGACAGAAAAACCAGTACGAACTCAACATCAAATTGACCATAACTGTCGGACAAGTGGATGCGCACGTCGTGCGCGGGACGGCGCACGCATGATAACCTGTTCGGGCATCGCTCTCGGCAACGTACAGCACCGAAGTCGCTATGGAAATCAGCGCATTAGAGACTCTAATTTGTTGCCTCAACACGAAAAATGCAAGATTAAAAAAAAGAACACAAGTCAAATAGAAGGGCCTCAAAGACGCATTAGCAAATGTGAATCATCAGATGTATCAGATGGTACGGACAAATTGTTAAAATCACAGGCCCAACATATAAAGAAAGATCGAGACGATGAGATCCAGCCAGCTGACGGGATTTATGGCAGAGTCAGATTAGATAACGTATGTCAATCAGCACAGGTCCGGCGAGCCGGATCTAAGACCGGGGCGACAAAAATCCATGTCATCACGCTCCACGGTTACTTCAGGGCTCGGGAAAACCAGAGATCCACACCAAAAAGTCGACTGCTGGATGCAGAGTAGTGCTACAGATGTGCGTGCCGCAGGGGAGAACGCCCCAGCCGGAGATGGCGGCCGGGGTGATGCATCTTGCCCCCTGCGGCACAGCGGTCGATCTGCGCCTCCAGAACAAGGCCGCCGAGAGTGGATTTGCTCTTGCAGCCGAAAGAAGAGGCGACGGAAACAAGCGAGTGCGCACGCAAGATTGGTTCAAAAACAAGGCAGCAAAAACAAAAGAAGAAAGAAAGATGCGAAAATTTGTTCCGGCGAACTTCGCCCCGCATGACAAACCGAGATGTGACAAGGGAAGGAGCGGCTGCGAGCTGAGGGAGAGGCGGCGCGGCGAGGCAGGTTTTGCTGAGAGGACGTCTCGTGCGCTTATAAAGGCCAGCCGGGTAGATCTAGAAGCCGCGGTGGGCGGGGAGCGTGTGGGCCGATCTGGAGGCCCAGATCGTTGGTTCCGGCCCTGCATGTCGTGTCTGTTTGTTCAGCGCCCGGAAACCCTTGCTGGCGCTCACGCGCTCCCCTAATGGGCCGCGGCGCCCATCGCTTGCCCGATCTATATCGCTACGTGGGTTGTTCGCTAGCCTTTTATTTCCTTGCGAACACTTGTTGAAAACACTGGTCTTTGCGGTTTTCCAATTAATTTTGGGGCATGCTCCACGTCCGCCAGCTGATATTTTTGAAAGATCAGCCGGCTCGCGAGCCGTCGGATTGCCGCATCAAGCGAGCCGAGCATGCCTCCAGAACTGTAACACAGGTCTTGTTGCAGAATTATTTCTGCAACATGGGTTTTATTGCAGATTTTTTTTTGCAACGGCTGTTTTATCGCAATTTTTTTTACAATTAGGCCCGTTCTCCAGAACTGCAGCTCTGGAGAACATATGTTTTGTTGCAAAACTAGACCCGTCATAGACCATTGCAACACCGCATATGTTTCTGAAACATAGCCTCTGTTTCGGAAGTGCGGTCGACAAAGAACGGCATGCAAGCCATCAATTGGACGCGTGTCATGCAGCGGAGGTGGCAGACGGCCACTACGATCCGCTGGATGACAGTAAGCTTTTCCCGTTAATTTTAAAAAGTTCATGAACTCAAAAAAAGATTATTAATTTAAAAAATGTGAATACGTAAAAATGTCCGTTCAATAATAAAAAATGAATTTGATATAAGTTTACGAATTTGGAAAACTGTAACCAGTTTTTTTTCACAAAAACTTCATCAGTTTTGAAAAAAATTTGAAAAAGTTCACTGAATTTTAAAAAACATCACTTTTGAAAAACAGTTCATTGATTTTTGAAAAAAGTTCATCAATTTTGGAACAAAAATTCATTGATTTGAAAAAATGTTCATCCAATTTGGAAAAAAATCATCAATTCTGAAGAAAAAAAAGTGTGGAAAAAGTTCATTAATTGTTTTTAAAGGTTGATCAATTTTGAGATAAAGTTCATCAATCGAGAGCTTCATCTTTGTAGCTGGGCATCAGCAAGCGAGACCAGTGGGAGGTGATGAAGTTGGCGCTAAGGCTTCTGTGGCAACGGTGCCACGGGGAACGATGTAGGAGACGCAGCTTTGGTTGAGGTAGTCGGCTCTTCTCCTGCGTGTTCGTGGGATGGCCTCGACTGGTTTGTTGCTTTGAAGTCGAAGTTGAGGTGGCGGGGCCCTGTGGTGTACGATGACGGGTAGCAGGTGGTCCGTTCGGTGATCTTCCACGATGCCAGCCTTGCCTGATTCTCCTCCGTAGCTTCTCGTCGATGTCAGAGATGCGCTATCTCGTCGCGGTGGCTGAGGTTTGGCAACCCAAACTAAACTAAATTCGATTCAGTCGAAAGAACTCAGCAAGTACAAAATCTTGAAGGACCATCACCACCAATTGATTCAGAAAACCTAGCAGGCAATAAACTTATCAAATATTCCATACCAAGCAGCACGTCAATCCCATGATATTTTATTCTGCCACTTTGAATCTTAAAACCTGCAAGAAACAAAAAAAAATGGACCAACCACAGAAACTGAATGGCCAAAACATGAAGACAACCCCTAGAAAATCAAGTGTTTCATATAGAGCAAATTCAGTGAACACCAAAATGAAAAGAAACCATGAAAAGAACTAGCGGGGAATCCATGGTCCACCAAAATGTTTTTGTAGACCTTGAGGGGAATTGGAAGAGGACGATTTTTTTAGCTATTGAAAAGAGTTAATTACATATACAGTACATGAACTTGCACTGTGTGTATATTTTTCTTAAAAAACTTGCAAAATGACTCAAATCGGCCACTAAATTTGCTTTGCGGGAACAATTCCATACTAATCAGTCCGAAGCGCCTGTGTGTCACGCCACGTAGGGCAGACACTTTCACGTTACAGGAACATTTGCAGGAAAGTCCTCATTGTATGTTAAAGTTATGTAACACGGTCCTCAAGCTCTCTAAAATCCCCATCTCTCCTGACGCACGAGTAGCTTCCTCGCGGGTGTTTTTTTTGCGGGGCTCACAAGCGGTGTCATGTGCCACTATTTGCATGCCGCGAACGGCGGCGACGTGCAGCGTACGGACAGCGGGGACGTGCGCTTCCGTGTGTAGCTGGGAGGGATAGGAAAAGACACAAAATGTCTAATTTGTTTGTGCCACAATGTTCGTACTCCTGCACCTAGCTCAGTGGCCAAACAGCTGAATACCTAATTGGCGGGTCCTGTTTCGACTCTCAGGACTCTTGCTTATTTCCGAATTTTCTTTTTTGCTCTGTTCGATAGGTGTACTTCAGCAGAAAATTCAGTTCTACAGCAACTGAATAGCCATCGATAGCATGTACTTCAGCAGAAAAGTCAGTTCTACACAAATGAACAAAATAAACTCTGTTGCTCTAGGCCTTTTTGAGCAAAAAAAAAATGCATCAGGAGGAAAGACTAAACCTGAAAATTCAGTTCTACAAAGCTGAATCTCTACCTAATTAATATTAAAGGACGGAGCGTTTCTCCATTTTTTTAGTCCATCACACGTTTTTCGTACGTCTTTTTTTGGCATCAAAGTCAGGGCATCACGAGGCTACTGTTTTCTTCAAAATCCCATACCAAACCTCTAATGCACAGACTGCATTGCACCCCCGGCACCATCTGGGGTGGATCTGTTAGAGAATAAAAAATATGACAAGAAGAAAGGTTATTGGTCCAAGATTAACATATGCGCCTTAATTTTCTCATAATATATATGTAAGAGCATCAACATATAACGCACATCAGATCTTTTTTATTGATTAGCGGACATCTCTAGATGATATCAGCATACATATCTCACTCCCAAAGAAACTACAGGGTAAGAGTAACCATCTACTTGAAATTTCCAAGTCATTCTTCTTAAATATTATACCACATGGTATATGTCCATGTCAAAAAGGAAATCAGATGGAAATGAACGAGCATATGGTACCATAACTGTATCCTAAAACAGAAGCCAAGCTCAGCGCTAAAATTTAAAAAGAAGCCAAGCTGGCAACTGACATCCTAAGTAGTGAATATCGATTATACTTCAAAGCATGGAAACTTTCTCTACTAGTAATTCACATCAAAGAGATATATAATTAACAAAGTGTGCACACACAAGAAATACATGCATATCAACTACAGATATTTGAAAGAACCTAAGTAAAATATTAGACAGCCTTCTATTTGAAATTTAGCATACGCTACTGAGGTTATATCAATTACCTGTTTCGTTTCTGGCACGAAGACAATCTGAACCCAGTCTGCAGCTGAACACCAAGGAATAAGATTTCAGAATATTGGGCCAACAATTTGTATGTGTTGAAGTAAACTGCAAGCATATCTACGAAAATAAAATAAAATAAAATAAAAGAGAATCGTCAAGCACAACCTCTGAACATAGGCAAGAAGAATCGTGATAGCGCCTTTGATGTTTCTACATGCCCGCCAAGCTTTTATGTTTGCATTAGCCCACTGGTTAAGGCATTACACTATTTGATTTAACCTCTCTTGATGCTTGATACTTTGCGGGATTAGTCATAGCAAAACTGAACGTCATTGTACATATCAACATATCACAAAGATCAATACCCAATTCTGAATCATACGCCCCCAAAAGAAACACATCTCATCTTGATTTCAAGCTTGATCACCCACGATCAAAACCCTAGGTGGAGACAGGGGAGACAGGGAGCAAATCATCACATAAAGGGCGGTTGAACTCGATTTCATACCGTAATCTGGAGGAAACTCACCGATGCCCCGAGAACGTGGCTCCATCCGGCGTAGATCGCCCCGGCGGCGCTCCCTCCTTCGTCGCTCCCTCCTGTGTCGGTAACAAGAAGATGAACAGGCAAAGGCGATGATACAGGGGTTTATGAGGCCTTGTACAATGCTAGGTGCTTAGAAAAATAAACCGAATTTTTCTGAAGTATTACTGCCTATTTCTACAGGAGATACGCCTAATTAAGCGTCGGTTCCATCCGGTTGGGCGGTTGGGTCTAGGAATGCGGGAGAAATCCCTGCCGGCTTCGGCCTCGACGTGGTGACACCTGCGGGTGCCACCATTCCTTCCTGGAGGGTGTCGGGTGGTATTCACCACCCACCTCCCTCCGCGTGCCGGGGGAAACCCTAGGACTTGTCCGGGCAGCAGCGTCGTCGGTGTCGCATTCCTTGGAGGTGCTGCTTGGTACGCGGCGGTTCGGAACCTCGGTCTGTGGTGGTTTGTATCCGGTGGGCGCCGCGGTGGCGGGTCATCCGCGCTTTGCCGAGCTGCTGTGGTTGGCATTTGTTTCTTCTTCTTTTTCTTTAATACAAAGTGGGGGGAAACCCTTTTTCGGTACAAATACAAGGTGCTTAGGTGAGGTGTTTAGAGAAATAAACCATGTTTTTCTTAAGCATTGGTGCTTACTTGTATAGGATAAACGCTTAATTAGGCGTCTCTCCTGTAGAAATAGGCACCAGTGCTTTAGAAAACCCGGTTTATTTTTAAGCACGTCCCTAAGCACCTAACATTGTACAAGGCCTAAGCACATTGCATTATACAAGGCCTGAGAGGTTAGCTGTGGCAATCCGTTATTATGCACAGGGTAATTCTGGTACTCTTACGGCTGCCATTAGCTTGAGGACGGCGGGTTCAGTTCTTCCACTAGGACGGGGGTTTTATGCAAATAAACAACGGCGGGCGCGTGCAAAGCAAATTTAGTGGTTTGTTTGAGTCATTTTGCAAGTTTTTGTATGAAAATGCACCTGCAGTGCAAGATCATGTACTTTATATGTAATTAAACTGCAGGCATCTATCTAGTTCCAGAATGGACATGCAGAAACAGCAGCTCAGCGGGTTCCACAAAAATTGCCATGAGAAGGAAGATTTTTATTGCTACAAATAATAATATACATCCATGAGAAGGACATAGATGCATTGCATACAACCAAGCCAGCTAATTCCTAGCTAAAACCAGAACGCCACAGGAGAAAATGACAAGACATGCTTAGACACTTGATAGGATTTGGTGGTGCGGCGGATGGTGGTTTGCAGCTCTCCCTCACGATTGTACTTGACACCAAAAATGGTGATGCAGAGCATGAAGCCATTACAGTCACCAAAGGCGTCATCAAACTCCAGTTCTTCACATACCAAACTCTCTACAAGGCAAAACCTGGTGCTCCCCATGTATGTGAGGGTGGCATCCGAGTGCTTGAGGAAAAGTTTCTCCTTGCCCATCTTCCAGTCAGGTTGCATGGTACCTTCGTCGGTGCAGGAAGCGACTTGGCAGGAACAAATGTACCCATCCTTGTGAAGGCCAACCCATGCATCCAGCTCACTGTCAAAGTAGCCTTGTCCTTGGAAAGGCAATGCCCATTCCCCAAGACACCTCCACTCTTGGTACCTGGTGTCAAAGGAGAAGGTGCGATGCAGATAGCGCCTGCTGCTAGCAGACATGAAGATAGTGTGTCCATCTGGGTGCATGGGGTAGGAGTTGATCATGTCATCCTTGGTGAATGGCAGTGGTGAGGGCACGCTTGTCCAGCACCAGTCCATGCTTGGATTTGAAGGATGTGGATCCTTGATGCCCACCGCAGACAGCACCTCAAATGACTGTCGCATTTCCTTGATGTTATACTTTAACACATACAACTGCATGTTGGCAGTAGCCACAAAGATTTTAATGCCTCCGAGTAGTCCATCAGGGAGAGGAGGGCCGATGGCCAATCCAGCTGTCTCTGTGTTGTAGACCATGGTGCCAGGGTGTTTGCTGTTCGCCATGAAGATATTGCTGCCCAGGGCAGCGAAGTACATGGGATAATTAGTGAAGCTGACACTAGCCGGAGAACTGGGGGCTCCAAGTCCAGGTCGGAGCTGCTGTCCAAGGTGTCGATGTTAATCTTGTAGATAGCCAAGCCCTTGGTCCAGTCATCTAGCGCCAGATAGAGATGCTTCTGCCTCTGCACAGACCGCAACTTCTTGTCTGCGCGGTCCCTGTAGCTTACCTGCTCCTGCCGACGCTTGGACATCCCTCCTCCCAAGATCTGCTCCTCCGAGTTTGTCTACTAAAGACAAAATTTTGGTCGCAATCGAGGTGTAGAGCAACACAGCAAAACAGATCTGGAATAGGTGCAGACTGCAGTCGATCTGACGGGGGCTTCTTTGACGTAATCTGCAGGTTCATGTTCTATTTATATAGACCCTGTCTGCCTAACTAATCCAAATCGAATTAAGAAACCGACTCTGTTTGCAACCGAACACAAGAGGGGAACACATACCTCGGCAGAATCCGAGCCGGCCGTGTGGTTGAATCAGAGATAGAGACGGGGACCGAAAGCAACACGGCTGCAAGACCTCAGCGCGCCGCCGCCGCCGCCGCCTTCGACTGGTTGGGGATCGTGAGAATGAGAGTCGCCGAGCGAGAACGCGTTGATCAGGACGGAAACGCGGAACCCGCGCTGTGGTTGGTCGTCGGTGGGGCGGCGCAGGCCTGCTGCTGCTGCCGTCTCGGAGTAGTTCTGTACATGCTCGTCGAGTTCTATTTTCGTAGCGCTCTAATTGATAGCGTGGCAGTGGTCACGCAGAGAGACGAGAACCTGTAAACCTGTATGTGTTTGATTAATTTGAGAATAAACCGATGTCTATGTTTTGCCACTGATCCTCGACCCTTTCCTGCCCGAACTATCGTGATTTATTCTGCCCCTCTGAATAAACTGAATAGTTCCAGTTCAGTTTCAGTTAGTATAATCTCTTATTCTTTTGCGTGATCAAATTGACAGTATACATCCAAGTTCGTTGGGGTGGATTCAGGGTGTAGTCATCTGATTGTATCAACATACAATGTTAACCATGTGAGGAAAATTCTTTCACGGTGCATTTGCTGTTTCAGTTTTTTTACTTGTAGCACATTATATGCTAAAGTAAGTTTCTGAATGATATTTAGGATAATGATTGGTGCACCAAGGTAACAAAGGGAGGGGCTGCCATGACCTTTAGTTGGACCATTGCCTCAAGCAAGGACAGTTAATTCCTGCTGGGAAGGTACAGATTGCTTTTATATTGCATCTGCTGCAAATCTTACATTCTTAAGAAGTTGACCCCTACTTTTAGCAATTCTCTTTACATTCACACTGTCTACATCAGATGCCACGTCAGCGTTCAGTTTCCAAAACAACAACTTTCAGAAAAAAAATCTAGTACGACCGGGTCGCACGCAGCCAAACGTGAGACCACAGCGACAGCGTGAGCATGTGTCACTACAATATCAAAGCAGGCAACGTAACCTTATCCCAAACCCGATATTTCCATCCATACGGACGAGGATGGCTCCCGCTCCCGCTCCCCCCTCCTCCATCTCACCGGAGGAGGGCCAACCACCAGCCACCCAAAAACCTCCGGCCACCTTCTCGCCGGAGCCAACTCTAGCCACCAGTCCTCTAGACGAGCTCCTCCCCACAGTAGCTCCTCCACCATCGCCATTTTTTGACCCGCCTTATGTAAAATCAGGGCAGGTTGCGCTCCGCTGCTTCCTGGGCTGCGGCAATGCCATGGGCTTGGAGTTCGAGGATGATGCCTCATACTACCTCCGCCTCGACATCACCACTGTGACACCCCCGATTCAATCGTACACTAATCATGCACGCAAACGTGTACGATCAAGATCAGGGATTCACGGGAAGATATCACAACACAACTCTAAAACATAAATAAGTCATACAAGCATCATAATACAAGCTAGGGGCCTCGAGGGCTCGAATACAAGTGCTCGATCAAAGACGAGTCAGTGGAAGCAACAATATCTGAGTACAGACATAAGTTAAACAAGTCTGCCTTAAGAAGGCTAGCACAAACTGGGATACAGATCGAAAGAGGCGCAGACCTCCTGCCTGGGATCCTCCTAAACTACTCCTGGTCGTCGTCAGTGGCCTGAACGTAGTAGTAGGCACCTCCGGTGTAGTAGGAGTCGTCGTCGACGGTGGCGTCTGGCTCCTGGGCTCCGGCATCTGGTTGCGACAACCAGAGAGAAAGGAAAGGGGGAAAAGGGGGAGAAAAACAACCGTGAGTACTCATCCAAAGTACTCGCAAGCAAGGAGCTACACTACATATGCATGGGTATATGTGTAAAGGGCCATATCAGTGGACTGAACTGCAGAATGCCAGAATAAGAGGGGGATAGCTAATCCTGTCGAAGACTACGCTTCTGGCCACCTCCATCTTGCAGCATGTAGAAGAGAGTAGATGGTAAGTTCACCAAGTAGCATCGCATAGCATAATCCTACCCGGCGATCCCCTCCTCGTTGCCCTGTTAGAGAGCGATCACCGGGTTATATCTGGCACTTGGAAGGTGTGTTTTATTAAGTATCCAGTTCTAGTTGTCATAAGGTCAAGGTACAACTCCGGGTCGTCCTTTTACCGAGGGACACGGCTATTCGAATAGATAAACTTCCCTGCAGGGGTGCACCACATAACCCAACACGCTCGATCCCATTTGGCCGGACACACTTTCCTGGGTCATGCCCGGCCTCGGAAGATCAACACGTCGCAGCCCCACCTAGGCACAACAGAGAGGTCAGCACGCCGGTCTAAATCCTATGGTGCAGGGGTCTGGGCCCATCGCCCATTGCACACCTGCACGTTGCGAACGCGGCCGGAAGCAGACCTAGCCTAGCAGGAGTTCCAGTCTAATCCGGCACGCGCCGCTCAGTCGCTGACGTCACGAAGGCTTCGGCTGATACCACGACGTCGAGTGCCCATAACTGTTCCCGCGTAGTTGGTTAGTGCATATAGACCAAATGGCCAGACTCAGATCAAATACCAAGATCTCGTTAAGCGTGTTATTATGAAGTAACCGCGAACGCCGACCAGGGCCAGGCCCACCTCTCTCCTAGGTGGTCTCAACCTGCCCTGTCGCTCCACCACAAAGTAACAGTCGGGGGCCGTCGGGAACCCAGGCCCACCTCTACCGAGATGGAGCCACCTGCCCCTTTAGCCCCCATCTCCGAACAGTATCATAAGTAATGTAACAGTATAAAGTATATAGCATATGCCCGTGATCACCTCCCGAGTGATCACGGCCCAGTAGTATAGCATGGCAGACGGACAAGAATGTAGGGCCACTGATGGAATACTAGCATCCTATACTAAGCATTTAGGATTGCAGGTAAGGATAACAAATGTGGCAACAATGACAGGCTATGCAGCAGAATAGGATTAACCGAAAGCAGTAACATGCTACACTACTCTAATGCAAGCAGTAGAGAGAAGGAATAGGCGATATGTGGTGATCAAGGGGGGGGCTTGCCTGGAAGCTCTGTTGCACAAGAAGAAGGGTCGTCGGTGACGTAGTCGTACTCGGTGGCATCAGCGCCGGTCTCGGGGTCTACCGGGGAAGAAGAGGGGGAAGAAACAGTAAATACGGAGCAAACAAAGCATCACAAAACATAACGAGGCAATACGCGGTGCGAGGTATGCCCTAACGTGGTAGGAGGTGATACCGACGAATGGGGGAAACATCCGGGAAAGTATCCCCGGTGTTTCATGTTTTCGGGCAGATGAACCGGAGGGGGAAAGTTGCGAGTTTGCTATGCTAGGGATGTGTGGCGGACGAACGGGATGTGTATTCGAATTCGTCTCGTCGATCTGATCAACTTTCATGTACAAAGCGTTTTCATCCGAGTTATGGATTATTTTATATGATTTTTCAAAGTTTTAATCATTTTCCGAATTTATTTTAATTCGAAAATAAAACAGTAAAATACTTTTGTTACCTAGAGCTACCTAGCCCATGTGTATGATAGTGGGACCCAGGGGGTTGGTCAACACAGTCAAAATGACTGGTCAAAAGTGGAGGTGGTGGCCCACTTGTCATTGGCACAAAAATTAAACCAGTGTAGAATTAAAATGGGGTCCACATATCATTGGGCCCACCAAGTTTACCTAACACTAAACAAATCCTAGCACTAATCCAAGGATGTTGGCTGGCTGCAGGCACGCACATGAGCATGCAAGGCATGCCTAGGAACGTCGGATGCTCTGTGTGCACGCATGCTTGGCCGGCTATGGCCGAAGTGCAGCACGGGGAGCGCGCATAGAAGGCCGTCGGCCGGCAAGCAGCAGCGAGTGCGGCCGGGCGCGACAGCAGCATCAGTTAGAACAGTAGCTGAGCCGCAAGGCAGCAGCAACAGGCAGGGAAAGGAGCAGACTACCATCTCAGTAGCTAGCAAAAGCAACAGATAGCAATGGTAGCCGCATGAGGAGCAGCCAACAACGGCAACAGTAGCAAGAAGCAGCAGTAGGAAGCAGGCAACAGCAGCAGCGGCAAAGCAGTAGGCACGACGTGCGGCGAGCGTGGCCGGGCGCCGCCGGTCGTGGCCGTGGGCGCGAGGCGGAGGTGGGCTCGGTCAGGAGGGGGCATGAGGCGGTGTCGGGCAGCACGGCAGGCCGCAGTGGGCGGTCGCAGCGGGGCAACAGATGTTGTGGCGGCCGGCAGGGGCGCCGGTGACGAGCCCTGGCGGCGGCGGGGATCGGACTAGATCGGGCGCGTGGCTACGGGACATGAGGAAGAGAGGGGAGAGGTCGCGAGGGACCGGGGGCTCACAGAGAGTGTTGCGGGCGTCTCGGTGACGCCGAAGGTGGGCGAGGTCGAGCGGATCGACCGACGAAGTGCGGCGGCCGTGGCGGAGTGGAAGGCGATGGATCCGGCACCGTGGGGCTCTCCGGCTTGGCTTGATGGGCGAAGAAGAAGCGGCGGCCTCCGGCGGTGCTCCTGGTGCTGGCCTAGGCGATGGGGACGACGGTGGGCGCGTGGACAGCGGCGGCCATGCTTCGAGGTGCTCGGGCACGGCAGGAAGGGCGAGGGGAGAGAGATGACGGCGCGAGGGAGCAGAGTCATGGGTTCAGGGGGAGGGGTCACGGGGTTGCTTTTAACCATCAGGGGGGTGCCAGGGATGGCCGACACGTGGAGGGTGCCATGGGGATGGCCTCCACGCAGCCTCCAGTTCCTGTAGCGACAGGTAGGGGACGCTTGGGAGGTTGGGCTGGGCCAGATTCACAGTGGCCACCAAAGGCCCGGTTGAAAAGTAGTTACCTAGGCCCTTTTCTATTTTATTTTCATTTTACTTTTCTGCTATGTATTTTCCTACTGTTTTGTATTTATTTGAGCGAGCAAACGAATTTTGTTACAAATGAAACTTGGCATATAAATACAAGGCATTGCTATGAGCTAGCACAACAAGTTTCAATTTATTTTGAAAAGTGAAAATATTTATTTAATTGAAATTGGATCAATTAAAAGTTGTTGGTCCAATTTTAAATAGGTTAAGGGTGTTTTAATAATTCAAATAATATTGGTTTGTTCATGGCAATTTGTTAGTGAATTCTTGCAACCCAGCGAACATTTTTGTTCTACTATTCAAAGAAATAATAATTTGACTTTATTTTAAATTAGAATTTGAATTCGGCTTGGATTAAAGTGAGGTTTAGAAAATTAATTGCGATGACATGGTCCCATTAGTGCGTGGTTACTGTAGCTTAATTATCCGGGCGTTACAAATCTCCACTACAAGAAATCTCGTCCCGAGATTTAAGTGGTAGAGTTAAAAGGAAGGAATTGGTTACGAAATTCTAACGAGTGTTCTGGATCTTGGTTGCTCTTTTCGAATCGATCCATTACGTTGATGTCTTCATTTCTCTGCTTCAGCTCATCATGATGAAGTAGGCATCCTTTCTTCGGGATCTTCATCGTACTTACGAAAGGGTAAGAAGGGAAAACTCTATAAGGACGGATTCTAACAAGATCGAGCATCGGACGGTTAACTTAGGGGAAGAAGCATAAGTATCTCTCGAGTTGAAACTTAAGAAGATATCGAGAGCAAGGTAAGAAGGTACCATGAGAAGTTTCAAACATCGGCAATATTTCGATGCCTAATCAGAAGGTGAAAGGGTTCCAGAGCAACGAGAATAAGTATTGTGTTTGATACCAGAATATATTACTAGGGAGGTGACCCCGTGAATTACATACGAAGTCAAGCGCGAGGAATAACTTTGCAGACAGGAATATACAGAAGAGTAAGTTTCGATCCTGTGGAACTATGGGTTATGGGCCCACCATGTGGGTTAAAATTAGGAAGGGCGGTGACGTCTTGCACGATCATGTAAGCAAGGCATGTCAGAGTATAGCCTGTCAGTTGTGTCGGCAACAACATCGATACCAAGGGCGAGGGACGAAGAGAACCATTTTCCTGCTCGTTGAAACGAGGCGGACCAATAGGTAAAGTTCCCGTCCATCGGTGGTTACCGGAATATCATCAACAATAGTAACAGGGTCTAGCTGACAGAATTGTACACCACGGTGTTTACATAAGCAGGAAGATATTACTGCCTATGTCATATTGATCACAGAAAGGTTAAACAAATCAATGGAAAGGAAATTATGTTTATTAGATTAAACAGAACAATGGAAAGGTAAATGTGTTTAAACACATATTTCGGGGGTATATTCTTCCCAGGGACAAGCAGAGCATGATATCCACGACAGGATATAAAGTAGAAAACCCTTTAGAAAAGGGGAGAGAAGTTTCATGAAATTACCCATACAAGGGTGTTTGGATAATTGATAAAGAAAATTTAGCATTGTGCTTCCAATGTTTTTATTGAACATCGGAGTACCACTGACATGCTTCGAGATAGCATTGACATGGTCATTAGGTAAAGATCAGGCTATGGATACACAAAGGATCCATCAGGAACAACTTATAAAATAAGTCTTACAATTTCCTCAGGGAAGAATGGTTAACCTCACTAAAAAGGGAACTATAACAATAGGTCATCCGGCCAGGTGTGCTAGGCATGACATCACCTTACCGGGTCACATAAATACCATTGTTATAACTCTTGGAAATATGTTCCAACCATCATATCTGAGCGGGATTCATATTTGATTGGTGTTAGGATATCTCAGACTCAGGATGCCTGAGAAGAAGAGGTGCAACACAATTGACGAGATGACATTATATGATTCTTGGGAAATGAACTATGAAAGCGAGTTTCGAACAAGGGTTCATCATTAAGCCAAGGAGAGGATGAGGAAGTGGCTGATGGACTCAGCGATAATTCAACGAGGTATCCAAAAAGATGCATCCCCACAATTATGTGGATAAGGAGATAGCATTTGTCAGGTCAAATGATATAATGTAGTATGCTCGAGGAAAACATACACAATTAAACATTGGTTAAAAGGTGCACCCGAAATATGGGTTGTCTTGCACGACCAATGTCAGAATGGTGATTCAATAATCAATAGTATAAGAATGAACAGCCGACCATTAACTTTAGAGCAATAGGGTTGCTAGAAGGGCAGAATCCAAACAGCACCGTTCACTTGTTGGTACACCGGTTGAAATCAACACGAGGACCAAGAAAGAATGGTGATGGTGAGAAGCATCAATATACCAAGAATTCTTAAGAGGTGGAGCAATCCTCACAACATCCTTGTCATAAAGGACATTAATACTTCAAGGTGGAACATCATACAAGCTGGATAGCAAGTTGCAATCATAACATGAACAAGTTTGTGTTGTGGGAAGGCAAGAATGTTGTCGATGATAACACAATCATCGAGGGGCAAGGATGGTAATTCTCATCATGAATTTGATTGACATTCTGGAAGAGCTCAGAATGTTGATGATGATCACGACACATTTGTCGAGAGATTACCTGAAGATGTAATCGATCGGCGATGACATCAAGTCAAAGGAATGATGAAGCGAAAGGTTATTGGAACCACAGGTACGACACAAACTCGAGACCAAGCTTGCAGTTCAAAGCGAAATGATATGATGAGGAAGATCGACGTAAGCTTAGCTCATCATCAAAAATTGTGCTCCGGGAAGAAGGACCAGGTAGGACAGTTACAATTTAGCACGATAAGGATATAGCCAATTAGGCTAGGAATGACTTGAAGGATTATTAAACTCATAAGCAACAAAAATTACTTAGAGTTATCATATAGGAGCGCGGAATCGATTCACTTATCGATGTTCTCGGTTGACGACAACCCAGAACCCGTGGAGTCACTATGACAGGGAAGGTACTACTTCATCAGAAATTCATAAAATATATCCTCGAGATACCATGGGGGTAATACAAGAAAGCAGATCAAAAATAGAGGTTGGGGGCAGGCGTATTGATCTGCAGAAGGCAAGTATCTAACTTGTCCGTGAAATGGAATCAAGAAGAAAATATGGTCGGAACCACGGTTGCAAAAGACCAATACACAGATACCAGATGATAGGTATCAAGGAAATAGTTATTATTACAAGAAGCTTCCATGATAGGATCTACATCGTGTCCATGGGCATGAACACAAAGTTCAAGGTCGACTCCCACTTCTTTAATGCAGAACCTTTCATTCACTTCTCGCCTTCAACGAAGTTGTGGTGTTGAAATTTTATCTGACATAACACCAGTAGAGTATGACCCGTAGTAGTTTCCGGGTTCACACAGATTAGAAAAGGCATATGTCCAACCCATCGGGGCCTCTTAGGAACATATACCACAAACTTCAGGAGTAATTGTCACCAGCTCGAAAGCAGAGCATGGTTGGCCAAATCAGAGAATAGGATTTACCAATGGCATTATGTATCAGAGAAAGAACTTCTTGAGGTTTTTGTATACGAAAGACATTGTTGGATGATAATACAACAAAGGATCTGACGGTCCATAACGGGGCTGATGTGAGCATTGGCACACGATCAGAGGACGAAACAAAGCAAAGGCTTTGGATTATAGAAACAACTGACTAATTCAAAGCTCAAAGGCAAAGGAATTAAGATTTCCAAATCAAGGGAACAGGAGCAAGGGCTCTGATTCAGCATGGATAAGTCGAGTAGGCTTAGTGGAATAATGGCAATTTGATTGGTCGAGATCCAGCTCGACGTCTGAGCCAGAAAGATGAATTCTAGGATTCGTCTAAGGATTGGAAGCAATCGCAACATATTGAATCAATGGACTCAAAACGATAATGACAAAGGATGCCAATAAGATTACTAGACTTATGGGATTAACCATAATGCAAGTAAGTAAGAATTTCAAGAACAACATGCTGCTGAGGATTTTCGAAAGATCGAATAGTATTTTGAATAATTTTGTGAAACAGATGAACAACTGGGGAGAAACAAATCCTCGGTATGTGTGAGGATTAACTTGTAGGTGTATTCAGGCGAGAAGAAACTGCAAGGCAGTAGACATAAGGGATTCTCGGAGCAATAGGGAGAATTTCAGGGTATCTTGTAATAACCAGGGCTACTGGGGATGAAGGTATGAACGACAAAAGTATGTAGTTATCCATAAAGATTTATCGGTGGTAGGGATCGCAACGGCGAAGGGCACAAGGGTCTCGGGAAAGGATCAGAGAGTGTCTTCAAAATCTTCTGGTGCAGCAGGCGATCATTTGTCCTGAAGGGGCTCTCCGGGAGGAAGTAATTTCGAGAACCTAAAGTTAGATTTTAGCAAAATCATTTAACCCGAATAGAAGAGAGTTTAGAGTCCTAGAGTAAAGGTCGAGGAATAAAAGATCCTACTACCACCCAATGGCGACGTGGGCCCATGGGCCGCACAGCCATGTTATTAAAACAGTTTTCGTCGACTAGACTCAACTTCAGCCAAGGAGTGTGGAAGGGGGATTCCTACAGGCAGTCGGCTCTAATAACAACTTGTGATGCCCCCGATTCAATCGTACACTAATCATGCACGCAAACGTGTACGATCAAGATCAGGGGCTCCGGGAAGATATCACAACACCACTCTAAAACATAAATAAGTCATACAAGCATCATAATACAAGCCAGGGGCCTCAAGGGCTCGAATACAAGTGCTCGATCAAAGACGAGTCAGCGGAAGCAACAATATCTGAGTACAGACATAAGTTAAACAAGTCTGCCTTAAGAAGCTAGCACAAACTGGGATACAGATCGAAAGAGGCGCAGGCCTCCTGCCTGGGATCCTCCTAAACTACTCCTGGTCGTCGTCAGCGGCCTGAACATAGTAGTGGGCACCTCCGGTGTAGTAGGAGTCGTCGTCGACGGTGGCGTCTGGCTCCTGGGCTCCGGCATCTGGTTGCGACAACCAGAGAGAAAGGAAAGGGGGAAAAGGGGGAGAAAAGCAACCGTGAGTACTCATCCAAAGTACTCGCAAGCAAGGAGCTACACTACATATGCATGGGTATATGTGTAAAGGGCCATATCGGTGGACTAAACTGCAGAATGCCAGAATAAGAGGGGGATAGCTAATCCTGTCGAAGACTACGCTTCTGGCCACCTCCATCTTGCAGCATGTAGAAGAGAGTAGATGGTAAGTTCACCAAGTAGCATCGCATAGCATAATCCTACCCGGCGATCCCCTCCTCGTCGCCCTGTTAGAGAGCGATCACCGGGTTATATCTGGCACTTGGAAGGGTGTGTTTTATTAAGTATCCAGTTCTAGTTGTCATAAGGTCAAGGTACAACTCCGGGTCGTCCTTTTACCGAGGGACACGGCTATTCGAATAGATAAACTTCCCTGTAGGGGTGCACCACATAACCCAACACGCTCGATCCTATTTGGCCAGACACACTTTCCTGGGTTATGCCCGGCCTCGGAAGATCAACACGTCGCAGCCCCACCTAGGCACAACAGAGAGGTCAACACGCCGGTCTAAATCCTATGGCGCAGGGGTCTGGGCCCATCGCCCATTGCACACCTGCACGTTGCATGGGCGGCCGGAAGTAGACCTAGCCTAGCAGGCGTTCCAGTCCAATCCGGCACGCGCCGCTCAGTCGCTGACGTCACGAAGGCTTCGGCTGATACCACGACGCCGAGTGCCCATAACTGTTCCCGCGTAGTTGGTTAGTGCGTATAGGCCAGTGGCCAGACTCAGATCAAATACCAAGATCTCGTTAAGCGTGTTATTATGAAGTAACCGCGAACGACGACCAGGGCCAGGCCCACCTCTCTCCTAGGTGGTCTCAACCTGCCCTGTCGCTCCGCCACAAAGTAACAGTCGGGGGCCGTTGGGAACCCAGGCCCACCTCTACCGGGATGGAGCCACCTGCCCCTTCAGCCCCCATCTCCGGACAGTATCATAAGTAATGTAACAGTATAAAGTATATAGCATATGCCCGTGATCACCTCCCGAGTGATCACGGCCCAGTAGTATAGCATGGCAGACGGACAAGAATGTAGGGCCACTGATGGAATACTAGCATCCTATACTACGCATTTAGGATTGCAGGTAAGGATAACAAATGTGGCAACAATGACAGGCTATGCAGCAGAATAGGATTAACCGAAAGCAGTAACATGCTACACTACTCTAATGCAAGCAGTAGAGAGAAGGAATAGGCGATATCTGGTGATCAGGGGGGGCTTGCCTGGAAGCTCTGTTGCACAAGAAGAAGGGTCGTCGGTGACGTAGTCGTACTCGGTGGCATCAGCGCCGGTCTCGGGGTCTAGCGGGGAAGAAGAGGGGGAAGAAACAGTAAATACGGAGCAAACAAAGCATCACAAAACATAACGAGGCAATACGCGGTGCTAGGTATGCCCTAACGCGGTAGGAGGTGATACCGACGAAGGGGGGAAACATCCGGGAAAGTATCCCCGGTGTTTCATGTTTTCGGGCAGATGAACCGGAGGGGGAAAGTTGCGAGTTTGCTAGGCTAGGGATGTGTGGTGGACGAACGGGCTGTGTATTCGAATTCGTCTCGTCGATCTGATCAACTTTCATGTATAAAGCGTTTTCATCCGAGTTATGGATTATTTTATATGATTTTTTAAAGTTTTAATCATTTTCCGAATTTATTTTAATTTGAAAATAAAACAGTAAAATACTTTTGTTACCTAGAGCTACCTAGCCCATGTGTATGATAGCGGGACCCAGGGGGTTGGTCAACACAGTCAAAATGACTGGTCAAAAGTGGAGGTGGTGGCCCACTTGTCATTGGCACAAAAATTAAACTAGTGTAGAATTAAAATGGGGTCCACATGTCATTGGGCCCACCAAGTTTACCTAACACTAAACAAATCCTAGCACTAATCCTAGGATGTTGGCTGGCTGCAGGCACGCACATGAGCATGCAAGGCATGCCTAGGAACGCCGGATGCTCTGTGTGCACGCATGCTTGGCCGGCTATGCCCGAAGTGCAGCACGGCGAGCGCGCGCGTAGAAGGCCGTCGGCCGGCAAGCAGCAGCGAGTGCGGCCGGGCGCGACAGCAGCATCAGTTAGAACAGCAGTCGAGCCGCAAGGCAGCAGCAACAGGCAGGGAAAGGAGCACACTACCATCTCAGCAGCTAGCAAAAGCAACAGATAGCAATGGTAGCCGCATGAGGAGCAGCCAACAACGGCAACAGTAGCAAGAAGCAGTAGTAGGAAGCAGGCAACAGCAGCATCGACAAACAGTAGGCACGGTGTGCGGTGAGCGTGGCCGGGCGCCGCCGGTCGTGGCCGTGGGCACGAGGCGGAGGTGGGCTCGGTCAGGAGGGGCGTGAGGCGGAGTCGGGCGGCACAGCAGGCTGCAGTGGGTGGTCGCAGCGGGGCAACAGATGTTGTGGCGGCCGGCAAGGGCGCCGGTGACGAGCCCTGGCGGGGGCGGGGATCGGACTAGATCGGGCGCGTGGCTACGGGACACGAGGAAGAGAGGGGAGAGGTCGCGAGGGACCGGGGGCTCACAGAGAGTGTCGCGGGCGTCTCGGTGAAGCCGAAGGTGGGCGAGGTCGAGCGGATCGACCGACGAAGTGCGGCGGCTGTGGCGGAGTGGAAGGTGATGGATCCGGCACCGTGGGGCTCTCCAGCTTGGCTTGATGGGCGAAGAAGAAGCGGCGGCCTCCGGCGGTGCTCCTGGTGCTGGCTTAGGCGATGGGGACGACGGTGGGCGCGTGGACATCGGCGGCCATGCTTCAAGGTGCTCGGGCACGGTAGGAAGGGCGAGGGAAGAGAGATGGCGGCGCGAGGGAGCAAAGTCTAGGGTTCGGGGGGAGGGGTCATGGGGTTGCTTTTAACCATCAGATGGGTGCCAGGGATGGCCGACACGTGGAGGGTGCCATGGGGATGGCCTCCACGCAGCCTCCAGTTCCTGGAGCGAGAGGTAGGGGACGCTTGGGAGGTTGGGCTGGGCCAGATTCACAGTGACCACCAAAGGCCCGGTTGAAAAGTAGTTACCTAGGCCCTTTTCTATTTTATTTTCATTTTACTTTTCTGCTATGTATTTTCCTACTGTTTTGTATTTATTTGAGCGAGCAAACGAATTTTGTTACAAATGAAACTTGGCATATAAATACAAGGCATTGCTATGAGCTAGCACAGCAAGTTTCAATTTATTTTGAAAAGTGAAAATATTTATTTAATTGAAATTGGATCAATTAAAAGTTGTTGGTCCAATTTTAAATAGGTTAAGGGTGTTTTAATAATTCAAATAATATTGGTTTGTTCATGGCAATTTGTTAGTGAATTCTTGCAACCCAGCGAACATTTTTGTTTTACTATTCAAAGAAATAAGAATTTGACTTTATTTTAAATTAGAATTTGAATTCAGCTTGAATCAAAGTGAGGTTTAGAAAATTAATTGCGATGACATGGTCCCATTAGTGTGTGGTTACTGTAGCTTAATTATCCGGGCGTTACAAATCTCCTCCACTACAAGAAATCTTGTCCCGAGATTTAAGTGGTAGAGTTAAAAGGAAGGAATTGGTTACGAAATTCTAACGAGTGTTCTGGATCTTGGTTGCTCTTTTCGAATCGATCCATTACGTTGATGTCTTCATTTCTCTGCTTCAGCTCATCATGATGAAGTAGGCATCCTTTCTTCGGGATCTTCATCGTACTTATGAAAGGGTAAGAAGGGAAAACTCTATAAGGACGGATTCTAACAAGATCGAGCATCGGACGGTTAACTTAGGGGAAGAAGCATAAGTATCTCACGATTTGAAACTTAAGAAGATATCGAGAGCAAGGTAAGAAGGTACCATGAGAAGTTTCGAACATAGGCAATTGTTCGATGCCGAATCAGAAGGTGAAAGGGTTCCAGAGCAACGAGAATAAGTATTGTGTTTGATACCAAAATAGATTACTAGGGAGGTGACCCCGTGAATTACATACGAAGTCAAGCGCGAGGAATAACTTTGCAGACAGGAATATACAGAAGAGTCAGGTTTCGATCCTGTGGAACTATGGGTTATGGTCCCACCATGTGGGTTAAAATTAGGAAGGGCGGTGACGTCTTGCACGATCATGTAAGCAAGGCATGTCAGAGTATAGCCTGTCAGTTGTGTCGGCAGCAACATCGATACCAAGGGCGAGGGACGAAGAGAACCATTTTCCTGCTCGTTGAAACGAGGCGGACCAATAGGTAAAGTTCCCGTCCATCGGTGGTTACCGGAATATCATCAACAATAGTAACAGGGTCTAGCTGACAGAATTGTACACCACGGTGTTTACATAAGCAGGGAGATATTACTGCCTATGTCATATTGATCACAGAAAGGTTAAACAAATCAATGGAAAGGAAATTATGTTTATTAGATTAAACAGAACAATGGAAAGGTAAATGTGTTTAAACACATATTTCGGGGGTATATTCTTCCCAGGGACAAGCAGAGCATGATATCCACGACAGGATATAAAGTAGAAAACCCTTTAGAAAAGGGGAGAGAAGTTTCATGAAATTACCCATACAAGGGTGTTTGGATAATTGATAAAGAAAATTTAGCATTGTGCTTCCAATGTTTTTATTGAACATCGGAGTACCACTGACATGCTTCGAGAT
Source organism: Aegilops tauschii subsp. strangulata (assembly GCF_002575655.3). Taxonomy (NCBI): domain Eukaryota; kingdom Viridiplantae; phylum Streptophyta; class Magnoliopsida; order Poales; family Poaceae; genus Aegilops; species Aegilops tauschii. The sequence goes on from NC_053035.3 coordinate 396,972,574, forward strand.
AGCATTGACATGATCATTAGGTAAAGATCAGGCTATGGATACACAAAGGATCCATCAGGAACAACTTATAGAATAAGTCTTACAATTTCCTCAGGGAAGAATGGTTAACCTCACTAAAAAGGGAACTATAACAATAGGTCATCCGGCCAGGTGTGCTAGGCATGACATCACCTTACCGGGTCACATAAATACCATTGTTATAACTCTTGGAAATATGTTCCAACCATCATATCTGATCGGGATTCATATTTGATTGGTGTTAGGATATCTCAGACTTAGGATGCCTGTGAAGAAGAGGTGCAACACAATTGACGAGATGACATTATATGATTCTTGGGAAATGAACTATGAAAGCGAGTTCCGAACAAGGGTTCATCATTAAGCCAAGGAGAGGATGAGGAAGTGGCTGATGGACTCAGCGATAATTCAACGAGGTATCCAAAAAGATGCATCCCCACAATTATGTGGATAAGGAGATAGCATTTGTCAGATCAAATGATATAATGTAGTATGCTCTAGGAAAACATACACAATTAAACATTGGTTAAAAGGTGCACCCGAAATATGGGTTGGCTTGCACGACCAATGTCAGAATGGTGATTCAATAATCAATAGTATAAGAATGAACAACCGACCATTAACTTCAGAGCAATAGGGTTGCTAGAAGGGCAGAATCCAAACAGCACCGTTCACTTGTTGGTACACCGGTTGAAATCAACACGAGGACCAAGAAAGAATGGTGATGGTGAGAAGCATCAATATACCAAGAATTCTTAAGAGGTGGAGCAATCCTCACAACATCCTTGTCATAAAGGACATTAATACTTCAAGGTGGAACATCATACAAGCTGGATAGCAAGTTGCAATCATAACATGAACAAGTTTGTGTTGTGGGAAGGCAAGAATGTTGTCGATGATAACACAATCATCGAGGGGCAAGGATGGTAATTCTCATCATGAATTTGATTGACATTCTGGAAGAGCTCAGAATGTTGATGATGATCACGACACATTTGTCGAGAGATTACCTGAAGATGTAATCGATCGGCGATGACATCAAGTCAAAGGAATGATGAAGCGAAAGGTTATAGGAACCACTGGTACGACACAAACTCGAGACCAAGCTTGCAGTTCAAAGCGAAATGATATGATGAGGAAGATCGACGTAAGCTTAGCTCATCATCGAAAATTGTGCTCCGGGAAGAAGGACCAGGTAGGACAGTTTCAATTTAGCACGATAAGGATATAGCCAATCAGGCTAGGAATGACTTGAATGATTATTATACTCATAAGCAACAAAAATTACTTAGAGTTATCATATAGGAGCGCGGAATCGATTCACTTATCGATGTTCTCGGTTGACGACAACCCAGAACCCGTGGAGTCACTATGACAGGGAAGGTACTACTTCATCAGAAATTCATAAGATATATCCTCGAGATACCATGGGGGTAATACAAGAAAGCAGATCAAAAATAGAGGTTGGGGGCAGGCGTATTGATCTGCAGAAGGCAAGTCTCTAACTTGTCCGAGAAATGGAATCAATAAGAAAGTATGGTCGGAACCACGGTTGCAAAAGACCAATACACAGATACCAGATGATAGGTATCAAGGAAATAGTTATTATTACAAGAAGCTTCCATGATAGGATCTACATCGTGTCCATGGGCATGAACACAAAGTTCAAGGTCGACTCCCACTTCTTTAATGCACAACCTTTCATTCACTTCTCGCCTTCAACGAAGTTGTGGTGTTGAAATTTTATCTGACATAACACCAGTAGAGTATGACCCGTAGTAGTTTCCGGGTTCACACAGATTAGAAAAGGCATATGTCCAACCCATCGGGGCCTCTTAGGAACATATACCACAAACTTCAGGAGTAATTGTCACCAGCTCGAAAGCAGAGCATGGTTGGCCAAATCAGAGAATAGGATTTACCAATGGCATTATGTATCAGAGAAAGAACTTCTTGAGGTTTTTGTATACGAAAGACATTGTTGGATGATAATACAACAAAGGATCTGACGGTCCATAACGGGGCTGATGTGAGCATTGGCACACGATCAGAGGACGAAACAAAGCAAAGGCTTTGGATTATAGAAACAACTGACTAATTCAAAGCTCAAAGGCAAAGGAATTAAGATTTCCAAATCAAGGGAACAGGAGAAAGGGCTCTGATTAAGCATGGATAAGTCGAGTAGGCTTAGTGGAATAATCGATGGCAATTTGATTGGTCGAGATCCAGCTCGACGTCTGAGCCAGAAGGATGAATTCTAGGATTCGTCTAAGGATTGGAAGCAATCGCAACAAATTGAATCAACGGAATCAAAACGATAATGAAAAAGGATGCCAATAAGATTACTAGACTTATGGGATTAACCATAATGCAAGCAAGTAAGAATTTCAAGAACAACATGCTGCTGAGGATTTTCGGAAGATCGAATAGTATTTTGAAGACTTTTGTGAAACAGATGAACAACTGGGGAGAAACAAATCCTCGGTATGTGTGAGGATTAACTTGTAGGTGTATTCAGGCGAGAAGAAACAGCAAGGCAGTAGACATAAGGGATTCTCGGAGCAATAGGGAGAATTTCAGGGTATCTTGTAATAACCAGGGCTACTGGGGATGAAGGTATGAACGACAAAAGTATGTAGTTATCCATAAAGATTTATCGGTGGTAGGGATCGCAACGGCGAAGGGCACAAGGGTCTCGGGAAAGCATCAGAGAGTGTCTTCGGAATCTTCTGGTGCAGCAGGCGATCATCTGGCCTGAAGGGGCTCTCCGGGAGGAAGTATTTTCGGGAACCTAAAGTTATTTTAGCAAAATCATTTAACCTGAATCAAAGAGAGTTCAGAGTCCCAGAGTAAAGGTCGAGGAATAAAAGATCCTACTACCACCCAATGGCGACGTGGGCCCATGGGCCGCACAACCATGTTAGTAAAACAGTTTTCGTCGACTAGACTCAACTTCAGCCAAGGAGTGTGGAAGGGGGATTCCTACAGGCAGTCGGCTCTAATAACAACTTGTGACGCCCCCGATTCAATCGTACACTAATCATGCACGCAAACATGTACGATCAAGATCAGGGGTTCACGGGAAGATATCACAACACAACTCTAAAACATAAATAAGTCATACAAGCATCATAATACAAGCCAGGGGCCTCGAGGGCTCGAATACAAGTGCTCGATCAAAGATGAGTCAGCGGAAGCAACAATATCTGAGTACAGACATAAGTTAAACAAGTCTGCCTTAAGAAGGCTAGCACAAACTGGGATACAGATCGAAAGAGGCGCAGGCCTCCTGCCTGGGATCCTCCTAAACTACTCCTGGTCGTCGTCAGCGGCCTGAACGTAGCAGTAGGCACCTCCGGTGTAGTAGGAGTCGTCGTGGACGGTGGCGTCTGGCTCCTGGGCTCCGGCATCTGGTTGCGACAACCAGAGAGAAAGGAAAGGGGGAAAAGGGGGAGAAAAGCAACCGTGAGTACTCATCCAAAGTACTCGCAAGCAAGGAGCTACACTACATATGCATGGGTATATGTGTAAAGGGCCATATCGGTGGACTGAACTGCAGAATGCCAGAATAAGAGGGGGATAGCTAATCCTGTCGAAGACTACGCTTCTGGCCACCTCCATCTTGCAGCATGTAGAAGAGAGTAGATGGTAAGTTCACCAAGTAGCATCGCATAGAATAATCCTACCCGGCGATCCCCTCCTCGTCGCCCTGTTAGAGAGCGATCACCGGGTTATATCTGGCACTTGGAAGGGTGTGTTTTATTAAGTATCCAGTTCTAGTTGTCATAAGGTCAAGGTACAAGTCTGGGTCGTCCTTTTACTGAGGGACACGGCTATTCAAATAGATAAACTTCCCTGTAGGGGTGCACCACATAACCCAACACGCTCGATCCCATTTGGCCGGACACACTTTCCTGGGTCATGCCCGGTCTCGGAAGATCAACACGTCGCAGCCCCACCTAGGCACAACAGAGAGGTCAGCACGCCGGTCTAGATCCTATGGCACAGGGGTCTGGGCCCATCGCCCATTGCACACCTGCATGTTGCGTGGGCGGCCGGAAGGAGACCTAGCCTAGCAGGCATTCCAGTTCAATCCGGCGCGCGCCACTCAGTCGCTGACGTCACGAAGGCTTCGGCTGATACCACGACGCCTAGTGCCCATAACTGTTCCCGCGTAGTTGGTTATTGCGTATAGGCCAGTGGCCAGACTCAGATCAAATACCAAGATCTCGTTAAGTGTGTTATTATGAAGTAACCGCGAACGCCGACCAGGGCCAGGCCCACCTCTCTCCTAGGTGGTCTCAACCTTTCCTGTCGCTCTGCCACAAAGTAATAGTCGGGGGCCGTCGGGAACCCACGCCCACCTCTACCGGGATGGAGCCACCTGCCCCTTTATCCCCCATCTCCGAACAATATCATAAGTAATGTAATAGTATAAAGTATATAGCATATGCCCGTGATCACCTCCCGAGTGATCCCGGCCCAGTAGTATAGCATGGCAGACGGACAAGAATGTAGGGCCATTGATGGAATACTAGCATCCTATACTAAGCATTTAGGATTGCAGGTAAGGATAACAAATGTGGCAACAATGACAGGCTATGCAGCAGAATAGGATTAACCGAAAGCAGTAACATGCTACACTACTCTAATGCAAGCAGTAGAGAGAAGGAATATGCGATATGTGGTGATCAAGGGGGGGCTTGCCTGGAAGCTCTGTTGCACAAGAAGAAGGGTCGTCGGTGACGTAGTCGTACTCGGTGGCATCAGCGCCGGTCTCGGGGTCTACCGGGGAAGAAGAGGGGGAAGAAACCGTAAATACGGAGCAAACAAAGCATCACAAAACATAACGAGGCACTACGCGGTGCTAGTTATGCCCTAACGCGGTAGGAGGTGATACCGACGAAGGGGGGAAACATCCGGGAAAGTATCCCCGGTGTTTCATGTTTTCGGGCAGATGAACCGGAGGGGGAAAGTTGCGAGTTTGCTATGCTAGGGATGTGTGGCGGAAAAACGGGCTGTGTATTCGAATTCGTCTCGTCGATCTGATCAACTTTCATGTACAAAGCGTTTTCATCCGAGTTACGGATTATTTTATATGGTTTTTCAAAGTTTTAATCATTTTCCGAATTTATTTTAATTCGAAAATAAAACAGTAAAATACTTTTGTTACCTAGAGCTACCTAGCCCATGTGTATGACAGCGGGACCCAGGGGGTTGGTCAACATAGTCAAAATGACTGGTCAAAAGTGGAGGTGGTGGCCCACTTGTCATTGGCACAAAAATTAAACCAGTGTAAAATTAAAATGGGGTCCACATGTCATTGGGCCCACCAAGTTTACCTAACACTAAACAAATCCTAGCACTAATCCAAGGATGTTGGCTGGCTGCAGGCACGCACATGAGCATGCAAGGCATGCCTAGGAACGCCGGATGCTCTGTGTGCACGCATGCTTGGCCGGCTACGGCCGAAGTGCAGCACGGCGAGCGCGCGTAGAAGGCCGTCGGCCAGCAAGCAGCAGCGAGTGCGGCCGGGCGCGACAACAGCATCAGTTAGAACAGCAGCCGAGCCGCAAGGCAGCAGCAACAGGTAGGGAAAGGATCAGACTACCATCTCAGCAGCTAGCAAAAGCAACAGATAGCAATGGTAGCCGCATGAGGAGCAGCCAACAACGACAACAGTAGCAAGAAGCAGCAGTAGGAAGCAAGCAACAACAGCAGCGGCAAAGCAGTAGGCACGGCGTGTGGCGAGCGTGGCCGGGCGCCGCCGGTCGTGGCCGTGGGCGCGAGGCGGAGGTGGGCTTGGTCAGGAGGGGGCGTGAGGCGGAGTCGGGCAGCACGGCTGGTAGCAGTGGGCGGTCGCAGCGGGGCAACAGATGTTGTGGCGGCCGGCAGGGGCGCCGGTGACGAGCCCGGGCGGCGGCGGGGATCGGACTAGAACGGGCGCGTGGCTACGGGACACGAGGAAGAGAGGGGAGAGGTTGCGAGGGACCGGGGGCTCACAGAGAGTGTCGCGGGCGTCTCGGTGAAGCCGAAGGTGGGCGAGGTCGAGCGGATCGACCGACGAAGTGCGGCGGCCGTGGCGGAGTGGAAGGCGATGGATCCGGTACCGTGGGGCTCTCCGGCTTGGCTTGATGGGCGAAGTATTTTCATCTGAGCAACGGTTTATTTTATATTGATTTTAAAAGAATTTATTAATTTCTGGAATTAATTTAATTATTTAATATATACATTATCCGAAACAGTGTTGCGATGACATCAGCATGACATCATGCTGACGTCAGCAGTCATCTGACACGTGGGTCCCACATGTCATAGACTGATTAGGGTAATTAGGGTTAACTAATTAATTAACTATTTATTAAACTAATTAATTAAATTAGATTAATCTAAACAGGGTTAATTAACTAATTAATTAATTATTTTTATTTTATTTTTATTTTTATTTTCTTTATTTATTTATATATTATTATTCTTTTTAATTCCCCTTTTTTTCTTGTTTTTTTAAATTACGTTCTGGGCGCGGGGCCCACCTGTCTGTGGCCCATAGGGGGTTCGGGCCCAGGGGCAGTGGCTCAGGGGCGCGCGGTTGCGGGCGCTCGCACTGGACGCAGCCAGTTGGGGCCACAGCAAGGGGGGAGGGTTCGCCGGCGTGGCAGCGGCGAGGCCACGGCAGGGCAAAAGGGGAGGAGCAGGGCGCGGGCGCCGGAGTGCCAGAGGTGGCCATGGGCGTGGGGCGTCGCCTGCGCGTGGGGGAAGGAGGCCGCAGCGAGCGCGAGGACGACGCCGGAGCGGCGCTGTGGACATGGAGGAGGGAGGTCGGGCACGGCGAGCAGGGGCCCGAGGCGACGGCGGCCTCGCTCGGCAGCTGCAGTGGCGAGGTGCAGCTAGGCGGGGCTCGGGCATGGGCGGAGTGGGACGGCCGTGGGCGGCGACCGGACGAGAGGGGAAAGAAGAGGGGGGGTCGTTGCTCACCCCCGTTGCAGGGGATCTGGGGCGGCGAGGCTCGTTGGGGAGTAGGATGGGGACGAGCGGCGGAGATGGGGAGCGGTCCGGCGACGATGTGGCGTCCGCGAGGTGGTGGCGGGACGAGGCAGCGACGTCGGGGGCGACGGTGACGAAGAGGAGGCAGTCCGTCGAAGGCGGAGGCGCGTCGAGCTCCGGGCGGCGAGGATCCAGCGACCGGGGCGGCGGGGTGGTTCGGTTCCAGGTGTCGAGCGGCGGGGCGGCAACGGCAGTGGTGCGGCGTCGGGCGCTGGGGGTCGGTGCATCGCGCCCCGATCCAGATCCAGCGGGGGGGGGGGGGAGTGGGTGCGAGGAGTGGGGAACGTGGGGTGTCGGTGGGGTGGGTAGGGTTTCGGGGTTAAGGGGAAGTGGGGGGGAGTGGCCGGCTGGGCCTGATGGGTTGGCCCAGTTGGGCTTGTGGTATGTTGGGCCGGAGCCTAGTGGGGGGGTTGCTTTCTCCTTTTTTTAGTTTTGTTTTCTGTTTTCTTTTCTTTATATATTTTCTTTTCTATTTTATTCTTTTAATTCGTGTTTTATAAAATATAAATACAACTCCTAAATTAATGTTATAATTTATTCTACTGCCCCAAAAAGTTTGACACCTAATTAAAATAGTTTGCATTATTATTATTTTTAAAAGGCATTTAATTAATTGTCATAGCTGTTGTTTTAATTACTTTAGAGCCTTTAAACATTTTATAAAAGTGTGGTTTCTCCACAATAATTACCTATGCATTATTTGGCAACACCCCAACATTTTAGTTTTAATATTTGAAAATCTTTACCGTTTGACTTTATTTTCAGTTTGAATTTCGAATCGATTTTGAACTAACACGAGATTAACAACAGTAACCGTGGTGACGTGGCATCATTAACGTGGGATTACTGTAGCCTAATTACCCGGGCGTCACAATTCTCCTCCACTACAAGAAATCTCGTCCCGAGATTTAGGAGTGGTTATAAGGGGGAAGGGATCTGGTTACGAAATTCTAACGATTCTTCTCGGTCATAGTTGCTCTTCTCGAAGAGGTCGATCCATTACATTGATGTCTTCAGTCCTCTGCTTCAGGTCATCATGATGAAGTTTGTCGTCCTTCCTTCAGGATCTTCACCGTACTTACGAAAGGGTGAGAAGGGAAAACCCTATAAGGACGGATTCTAACAAGATCGAGCATCAAGCGGTTAACCCAGGGGAAGAAGCATAAGTATCTCTCGAATTGAAACCTAAGAAGATGTCGAGAGCAAAGTAAGAAGGTACCATGAGAAGTTTTGAACGGGTAGGCAATCGTTCGATGCCTGTTACAGGGCGTGAAAGGGGTTCAAAGCAACGGGAATAAGTATTGTGTCTGATATCAGACTTGAAGGTGGCTCGTGAATTACATACGAGGCCACGCGCGATGAATTTATTTGGGAACAGGGGGTGCACAGGAGAGTCAGGTTTTGATCCTGTGGAACTGTGGGTTATGGGCCCACCATGTGAGTTAAAAGTAGGAAGGGCGGAGACGTCTTGCGTGATCATGCAAGCAAGGCATGTCAAAGGGTAGCCTATCTTTTATGTCGGCAACAACATCGGTACCAAGGGCGAGGGACGAAGAGAACCATTTTCCTGCTCGTCGAAACGAGGCGGACCAATAGGCAAAGTTCTCGTCCATCGGTGGTTACCGGAATATCATCGACCATAGTAACAGGTTCTTACTGACAAAGTCGTACACCGAAGTGCTTACAAAAGCAGTGACTTATTACTGCTCAGATCATATAAATCACAAGAAAGGTTAAACCAAACAATGGAAAGGAAGATATGATCATCAGATTTAAACAGAAGAATGGAAAGGAAAATGTATTTAAACACATATTTCAAGGGTATATCCTTCCCAAGGACAAGCAGAGCATGATATCTGTGACAATATATAATGTAGAAAACCCTTTAGGTAAGGGGAGAGAAACTTCATGACATTACCCATACAGCGGTGTTTGGATAATTGAGCAAGAAACATTTAGCATTGGGCTTCAAATGTTCTTGTTGAAAATCGGAGTACCACAGACATGCTTCGAGATAGCATTGACATGGTCTTCAAGCAAAGGTTGGACTTGGATATACAAAGGATTCATCAGGAACAACTTATAGAATAAGTCTTACAATTTCCTCATGGAAGAATGGTTAACCTTGCTAAGATGGAAACTATAACAATAGGTCCTCCGGCCAGGTGTGCTAGGCATGTCATCACCTTACCGGGCCGTATAAAGACCAATGTTGTGACTCTTGGAAAATGTTCCAACCATCATATCTGACCGAGATTCAGATCTGATTGGTGTCAGGATACCTCAGGCTTAGGATGCCTGAGAAGAAAAGGTGCGGCACAATTTGACGAGATGACGTTGTAAGATTCTCGGGAAATGAACTATGGAAGCGAGTTCCGAAACAAGAGTCCCTCAGTAAACCAACGAGAGGATGAGGAGGTGGCTGATGGAATCAGCGACAATTCATCGAGATTAACAAAAGATGGATTTCCACAACTATGTGAACAAGGAGATAACATTTGTCAGATCAAATGGTATAATGATGTATGCTCGAGGAAAACATACACAATTAAACATTGGTTGAAAGGGGCACCCGAAATATGGGCTGGGTTGCACGACCAACGTCAGAATGGAAATTTAGCAACCAGCACACTACATTGGAATTATTGTCCATTAACTCTGAAGTAACAAGGTTTCTAGAGATATTAAATTCTCATAATAGAGTTCACTCAACACGGGGACCAAGAGAAGAATGATGATGGTGAGAAGCATCATTGTATCAAGAATTTCTTAAGAGGTGGTGAAACTCTCACGACATTCTTGGCATAAAAGATGGTAATATTCCAAGGTAAAGAAGAACAATTGCTGGATAGCAAGGAACTCAAGGTATAACACCAAACACGAACAAGCTTGTGTTGGTGGGAAGGCAATAAGGTGGTCGATGATAACACATATCATCGAGGGCAAGGATGGTATTTCTCATCATGAACTCAATTGATATCCTGGAAGAGCTCATAAGGTTGATGATGATCACGACACATTTGCCGAGAGATTTCATGAAGGTGTAATCGATCGGCGATGACATCAAGTCAAAGGAATGATGAAGCGAAAGGTTATTGAAACCACGGGTACGACACAAACTCGAGACCAAGCTTGTTGTCCAAGGCGAAATGATAAGACAAGGAAGGTCGGCGTAAGCTTAGCTCATCGTCGAAAATCGTGCTTCGGAAAGAAGGACCAGATAGCACAGTTAAAAAGTTGCATGATAATAACATAGCCGAGCAGGCTAGGGATGACGTGATCGAGTACAAACTCGTAATCAAAGGAGATTACTAAGAGTTGTTTAATCGTGATGCGGACTCGATTCAGTTATCGATGTCCTTGAGTGTTTAATAACTCGGGGCTCGTGAAAAATTGGAATAAATGAGAATGTAATACTTGATGGAGAACTCATAAGAAGTTATGCAGTTCCGTGATAATCTCGAGATACCAGGGGGGTAATACTCGACGACAGATTAAAATAGAGGTTGGATTGGGTATTGCTCTACAGAAGTCAAGTGCTTAAACTTGCACGAGAAATGGTGTTTAAAGGAGAACATGGTCGGAACAACGATTGCAAAAGGCCAGATCCCAGATATAAGATGAACTTATACCAAGGTAATAATTAATTTAAGAGAAGCTTTTAATGATAAGATCTACATCGTGTCCATGGTCATGAACACAAAGTTCAAGGTCGACTCCCACTTCTGCAATGCATAACCTTTCATTCACTGCTCTATTAAAAATAATTTGAGTGCGAAGACCTACCTGGTGAATTACCAGAGGAGTATGAACCTTGGAAAACTTTCGGGTTCACACAGATTAAGGAAGGCATAGGTTCAACCCATCAGGGCATCTTAGGAACATATACCACAAACTTCGGAGTAAATATTACAAGCTCGAAAGAAGAGCATTGTTCAAAAGTAGATGATACAATTTACCAAAGGCATTATATACCCATGGAAAGGCTCACAAGGTTATTCAATAGGAAGGACACTGTCGGATAAAATCCAACAAAGGAACCGATGGTCCACAAGGGATCTGATGTGAGCATCGGTACTCAACCAGAGGAAGAAGAATGCAAGGAGATCTGATTATAGAAACAACTGACTAACTCAAAGTTCAAATGCAAAAGAATTATGATTTCCAAATCAGGGGGTCAGAAGCAACGCTCTGATCAAGGATGGATAAGTTGAGTAGGCTTAGGGGTACAATCGATGGCAATTTGATAGGTCGAGATCCAGCTCACGTTTAAAATGACGTCTGAGCCGGAAGGATGAATTCTAGGATATGATTGAGGATTGCGAGCATTCGCAACAAATTGAATCAACGGACTCAAAATGATAATGACAAGAGATGCCAATAAGATTACGAGACTTATGGGATTAACCATAATGCAAGCAAACAAGAATTTCAAGAGCAATAGGCTCCTGAGGATTTTCGGAAGATCGAATAGTATTTTGAAGACTATTGTGAAATACTTGAATCAACTGGGGATGAGCGGATACTCGGTAAGTGCGAGAATTATCCGTAGGGGTATTCAGGTGACAAAGAACAGCAAGGCAGTAAGCTCAAAGGATTCTCGTAACAACAGAGAGAATTATGGGGTATCTTGTAGTAACAAGATCAACCGGAAAACATTGTATGAATAGCGAGGTTATCCATAGGAGTTTATCGATGAAAGGGAATTGCAAAAGTGATGAACACAAGTTCTCGGGTTATCAGCGGAGAGTATCTTCAGGGTCTTCACGTGCAGCAGACGATCATCAGCAATAAGGGGCTCTCCGGGTGAAAGTGATAACGAGACCCTAATGTTAGATTTAGCAAAAATTCACTTACCCGAATAGAAGAGAGATCAGAGTCCCAGAGTATAGACAAGGAGTAAAAGATCCTAATACCACCCAATGGCGACGTGGGCCCGTAAGCCACACAGCCATGTTAGTAAAAGTTTTTCAATGACTAGACTTGACTTCGGCCAAGGAGTTGGAAAGGGGATTCCTACAGGCAGTCGGCTCTGATACCAACTTGTGACGCCCCCGATTTGACCGTACACTAATCATACACGCAAATGTGTACGATCAAGATCAGGGACTCACGGGAAGATATCACAACACAACTCTAAAACATAAATAAGTCATACAAGCATCATAATACAAGCCATGGGCCTCGAGGGCTCGAATACAAGTGCTCGATCATAGACGAGTCAGCGGAAGCAACAATATCTGAGTACATACATAAGTTAAACAAGTCTGCCTTAAGAAGGCTAGCACAATCTGGGATACAGATCGAACGAGGCGCAGGCCTCCTACCTGGGATCCTCCTAACTACTCCTGGTCGTCGTCAGCGGGCTGCACGTAGTAGTAGGCTCCACCAGTGCCGTAGGAGTCGTCGTCAACGGTGGCGTCTGGCTCCTGGACTCCAACATCTGGTTGCGACAACCAGGTAGAAAGGAAAGGGGGGAAAAGAGGGAGAGAAGCAACCGTGAGTACTCATCCAAAGTACTCGCAAGCAAGGAGCTACACTACATATGCATGGATATATGTGTAAAGGGGCATATCAGTGGACTGAACTGCAGAATGCCAGAATAAGAGGGGGATAGCTAATCCTGTCGAAGACTACGCTTCTGGCCATCTCCATCTTGCAGCATGTAGAAGAGAGTAGATTGAAGTCCTCCAAGTAGCATCGCATAGCATAATCCTACCCGGTGATCCCCTCCTCGTCGCCCTGTTAGAGAGCGATCACCGGGTTGTATCTGGCACTTGGAAGGGCGTATTTTATTCAGTATCCGGTTCTAGTTGTCATAAGGTCAAGGTACAACTCCGGGTCGTCCTTTTACCGAGGGACACGGCTATTCGAATAGATAAACTTCTCTGCAGGGGTGCACCACATAACCTAACACGCTCGATCCCATTTGGCCGGACACACTTTTCTGGGTCATGCCCGGCCTCGGAAGATCAACACGTCGCAGCCCCACCTAGGCTCAACAGAGAGGTCAACACGCCGGCTAAATCCTATGCGCGCAGGGGTCTGGGCCCATTGCCCATTGCACACCTGCACGTTGCGAGGGCGGCCGGAAGCAGACCTAGCCTAGTGGCGTTCCAGTCCAATCCGGCGCGCGCCGCTCCGTCGCTGACGTCAAAAAGAGCTTCGGCTGATACCACGACGTCGAGTGCCCATAACTGTTCCCGCGTAGCTGGTTAGTGCGTATAGACCAAATGGCCAAACTCAGATCAAATACCAAGAACTCGTTAAGCGTGTTATGTTGAAGTAACCGCGGACGCCGTCCAGGGCCAGGCCCACCTCTCGCCTAGGTGGTCTCAACCTGCCCTGTCGCTCCGCCACAAAGATCCACTTGCGGGTACTCCTACGAGCCGACCCGACTTTAGTCACCACAAGTGTCATGTATATAGTATATAAGTATATACCCGTGATCACCGCCCAAGTGATCACGGCCCGATAGTATAACACAGCAGACGGACAAGAATGTAGGGCCACTGATGGAAAACTAGCATCCTATACTAAGCATGTAGGATTGCAGGTAAAGGTAACAACAGTAGAAGCAAGGACAGGCTATGCATCAGGATAGGATTAACGGAAAGTAGTAACATGCTACACTACTCTAATCCAAGCAGTATAGAGAAGAATAGGCGATATCTGGTGATCAAGGGGGGGGGCTTGCCTGGTTGCTCTGGCAAGAAGGAGGGGTCATCTTCGATGTAGTCGAACACACGGACATCGGCACCGGTCTCAGAGTCTACCGAAAAGAAGTAATGGAGGGGGAACACAATAAATAACAGAGCAATCAAATGTAACACAAAGCAAGACACGGCAATATGCGGTGCTAGGGGTGACCTAACGTAGTGGTAGGTGATACCGGCGAAGGGGGGAAACATCCGGGAAAGTATCCCCGGTGTTCCGCGTTTTCGGACAAACGAACCGGAGGGGGAAAGTTGCCTGTTTGCTATGCTAGGGATGTGTGGTGGACGAACGGGCTGCGTATCCGGATTCGTCTCGTCGTTCTGAGCAACTTTCATGTACAAAGTATTTTCATCTGAGCAACGGTTTATTTTATATTTATTTTAAAAGAATTTATTAATTTCTGGAATTTATTTAATTATTTAATATATACATTATCCGAAACAGTGTTGCGATGAGATCAGCATGACATCATGCTGACGTCAGCGGTCATCTGACACGTGGGTCCCACATGTCATAGACTGATTAGGGTAATTAGGGTTAACTAATTAATTAACTATTTATTAAACTAACTAATTAAATTAGATTAATCTAAACAGGGTTAATTTACTAATTAATTAATTATTTTTATTTTTATTTTTATTTTCTTTATTTATTTATATATTATTATTCTTTTTAATTCCCGTTTTTTTCTTCTTTTTTTTAATTACGTTCTGGGCGCGGGGCCCACCTGTCTGTGGCCCATAGGGGGTTCGGGCCCAGGGGCAGTGGCTCAGGGGCGCGCAGTTGCGGGCGCCCGCACTGGACGCAGCCAGTTGGGGCCACGGCAAGGGAGGAGGGTTCGCCGGCGTGGCAGCGGCGAGGCCACGGCAGGGCAAAAGGGGAGGAGCAGGGCGCGGGCGCCGGAGCGCCAGAGGTGGCCATGGGCGTGGGGCGTCGCCTGCGCGTGGGGGAAGGAGGCCGCAGCGAGCGCGAGGACGACGCCGGAGCGGCGCTGTGGACGTGGAGGAGGGAGGTCGGGCACGGCGAGCTGGGGCCCGAGGCGACGGCGGCCTCGCTCGGCAGCGGCAGTGGCGAGGTGCAGCTAGGCGGGGCTCGGGCATGGGCGGAGTGGGACGGCCGTGGGCGGCGACCGGACGAGAGGGGAAAGAAGAGGGGGGTCGTTGCTCACCCCCATTGCAGGGGATCTGGGGTGGCGAGGCTCGCTGGGGAGGAGGATGGGGACGAGCGGCGGAGACGGGGAGCGGTCCGGTGACGATGTGGCGTCCGCGAGGTGGTGGCGGGACGAGGCAGCGACGTCGGGGGCGACGGTGACGAAGAGGAGGCAGTCCGTCGAAGGCGGAGGCGCGTCGAGCTCCGGGCGGCGAGGATCCAGCGACCGGGGCGGCGGGGTGGTTCGGTTCCTGGCGTCGAGCGGCGGGGCGGGGCCGGCAGTGGTGCGGCGTCGGGCGGTGGGGGTCGGGGCATCGCGCCCCGATCTAGATCCAGCGGGGGGGGGGGGGAGTGGGTGCGAGGAGTGGGGAACGTGGGGTGTCGGTGGGGTGGGTAGGGTTTCGGGGTTAAGGGGAAGTGGGGGGGAGTGGCCGGCTGGGCCTGATGGGTTGGCCCAGTTGGGCCTGTGTTCTGTTGGGCCGGAGCCCAGTGGGGGGGGGGTTGCTTTCTCCTTTTTTTAGTTTTGTTTTCTGTTTTCTTTTCTTTATATATTTTCTTTTCTATTTTATTCTTTGAATTCCTGTTTTATAAAATATAAATACAACTCCTAAATTAATGTTATAATTTATTCTACTGCCCCAAAAAGTTTGACACCTAATTAAAATAGGTTGCATTATTATTATTTTTAAAAGGCATTTAATTAATTGTCATAGCTGCTGTTTTAATTACTTTAGAGCCTTTAAACATTTTATAAAAGTGTGGTTTCTCCACAATAATTACCTATGCATTATTTGGCAACACCCCAACATTTTAGTTTTAATATTTGAAAATCTTTACCGTTTGACTTTATTTTAAGTTTGAATTTCGAATCGATTTTGAACTAACACGAGATTAACAACCGTAACCGTGGTGACGTGGCATCATTAACGTGGGATTACTGTAGCCTAATTACCCGGGCATCACAAGCAGAGTCTAGGGTTCGGGGGGAGGGGTCACGGGGTTGCTTTTAACCATCAGGGGGGTGCCAGGGATGGCCGGCATGTGGAGGGTGCCATGGGGATGGCCTCCACGCAGCCTCCAGTTCCTGTAGCGAGAGGTAGGGGACGCTTGGGAGGTTGGGCTGGGCCAGATTCACAGTGGCCACCAAAGGCCCGGTTGAAAAGTAGTTACCTAGGCCCTTTTCTATTTTATTTTCATTTTACTTTTCTGCTATGTATTTTCCTACTGTTTTGTATTTATTTGAGCGAGCAAATGAATTTTGTTACAAATGAAACTTGGTATATAAATACAAGGCATTGATATGAGATAGCACAGCAAGTTTCAATTTATTTTGAAAAGTGAAAATATTTATTTAATTGAAATTGGATCAATTAAAAGTTGTTGGTCCAATTTTAAATAGGTTAAGGATGTTTTAATAATTCAAATAATATTGGTTTGTTCATGGCAATTTGTTAGTGAATTCTTGCAACCTAGCGAACATTTTTGTTTTACTATTCAAAGAAATAATAATTTGACTTTATTTTAAATTAGAATTTGAATTCGGCTTGGATCAAAGTGAGGTTTAGAAAATTAATTGCGATGACATGGTCCCATTAGTGTGTGGTTATTGTACCTTAATTATCCGGGCGTTACAACCACCCCCGCCATCCACCTCGCCTCGCCGCTCTACATCATCTTCCACTACTCCAACCGCCTCCTTGATGCCACTATTGTCGCCGCCTTGCTTCGGGCTGTTCTTGGCGGTGCTACCGCTAATTTCTTCGTTACCCAATGCTATCCCCTCGTTTATCGCTTCCATGTTGCCTCTGCGCGTATAGCAGAGATCATCCTCGCACAATCCACACTTCGCTTCCGTGCATACTCCTTCTCTTTCTTGAGAACCCTACCTCCGATCCCTCCTTCTCCGCCCCACACTGCCACATGCATGCCGTTGGCTCACCTGCTCCAAATTCCAGAGGATCTGGGTCTTCACTTTGAAAGCGTAGCTTGGGCACAATGTCGCTCGCTCGTCTCCTAGCGTCCACCAAACCAACCGCATGGATGCCGCATGTATGCGCGCGTCATACAGTTCCCTTTCACCCTTGATGCCACCACGATGGGTCTCATCCTAGCTTGCCTATTCGGCGGCATCCACCACCAATTCAACGTCACAGACGACGGAGATTCCTGCTTCTCCTCACTGTGGCCTCGCCTGGCATTGCCAAGCTCATCGCTTCCATGGGTGACTTTCACAAGCTGGGCATCCTGCTCCGCTTCCCTTGGCATGCGCCTACGGGGCGTGCTTCATGCTCATCACCGGGGTCGGCCTCGCCGTCGTCTATCGGGCCTTCGTTTTCCTCGCCGACGGCAGCCGATCCTGCTCTGCTGCCACCTGCGTCCACAACTATTGTTCTTTCGAAGGAGCGTCGTCAACGGCTTTTTCTACCGTATGCTTAATGTTCTCCGCTCCTGCCAGCTTACACCACATGCAAATTACACCCACCACACGCATTTGTTTTGGATCACCTTTCTACCAATTAATGTTAGACCTAATGAACTACTAGTAGAATCTGTCCTAAACCACTGCTTTTCAGTCAAACAAGATTTTCTAGCAGTCAAAGTTCATGAGCATGTGTATAAGTCTGGCGTCCTCTCCCGATCAATAAAAATTCAAATCCTCAACCTTGGGTCCGGGTTTCGGATCTTCCTCTTTGACCAGCTCGAACAAGTCGTTGCTCACTGTAGTCGTTTTTTTCCATCATTACACTAAGTTTGCTTACCCTACATTGCCCCCTCGATCAGACTCCATTCTTGGCCCTTTTGAGCGTCGGCATCTCCAGGCCCGCACGACACTGCAGCCCACCTCGGTCGCACGCTTGCACCACGCCCCCCTACTGCGCATGCACCGCTGGCCCATCCCATGCATCATGATGGCGGTGCGGCGCCCCCTGCCCCACCAAATCTATCAAAAGATCCGTACGCTGCTCCTGGTTCGGCGCATGCGGATGGAGCTGGCGCGAGCCCCCAGAACCCCCTCTCTATCTCCCTCTATCCGTGTTAATTTTGGACGAGCTGCTTGCCCGCCCCACGTCTAATCCGGGCACGTCTGCGCCACCCCCTGTCGCCCCACGCGCGTCCCCGGTGACCATATCTGCAGCGAATCTCGCCTTGGGAACCGACGAACTGACGAGCCCACGCGCCTGCCCGTCGCCACAGTCCCCTCCCACCACCCACGACCAGCATCTAGACCTCATGATCAAGCCTAATCCCTCTGCCCAGCCTACGACGGCCGCTCGGTCACCACGCTCCTGCCCGTCGCCCCCTCGCTCCCTGTCACACGCAATGGGCCCAGCCGCCCTGACGGCGGATATGTCACTCGTGTAGTCCAACCACAAACCGACGAGCCCGTACAGAGATGCCCTTTTCTCCTCCCCCCTCGATCACAGCCACCCGCACCCTCTCCCCCTCCTCTATATAACCCCTCGCCGTTTCCCCACTCCGCATCGACGCTCTCACACTTCTCCTCCAACACAAAGAAAGCAGCGCTGCTTCCGCTGCCTAGCTCTAGATCACCTCGTCGAAGCTTGCCGTGACCCAATCCGCTGTGCCCGCTGCTGGAGGAATGGCCACCGCAGCCGTGACTGCAGGTACAGGCGCATCTGGCTCATCTTCCCTCCCCTTCCTGACGCATTCCATTCTCAACCTAATCCACCTCTTTGCACTCGCAGCATGGACTCCGCCGGCTCCTCGTCGACGGTGGCTCGCGCATCCCGCACACTCATGATCGGTGACGTCCCCATCATCCTCTCCGAACCATTCCCCGCCCTCTGCATCCCCTCACCTTTCATCCTCCACGGTACCCCAGTCAGCTCCGCCCCTCCAGCCCCACCACCTCCCTCCCCACCACGATCCTCTGCACCTCCACCCACACCTACCTCACTCACACCAGCTTTCAACCACACGCACTCTCCACCCTTCGACACACAGGAGCTGAGGGGCCAGCTCGCCGACGTTTTCCTCGCCTCACAGTACACCAGAACCTCGTCTCACGTCTGCGAGACAGACACTGAGGAGGATCTGCCCCGTCCGGCCCATGAGGCCGGGCTGCTGCCTCCCTATGGAGACATGCCACTAGTCGCAGTTCCTCCTTGTCTCGTCCACTCCCCGCGTCGTTTTGCTTTCGTCCACCTTCGCACACCAGTCCCCAACCCCACTCCCCTCACCGTCGAGCCATCGAGCACACTTGCGGCAACCTTGCCTTTATCATCGGCGGCTCCTGGAGGGGGATCGCCTGCCTCACCTTTCACACACCAGCTGCATGCAATGACGTGCTCAACCACAGCCCCATCGAGTACGAGGGAAACTCTATCACTATTGAGCTGGTCGAGCACATCGACCGCTCCATTGCCATATATACTGACCTCGCTGAGGTCGAAGTCTCAGAGTTTCCACATGAGCTATGGCATGAGGATGGCATACGCTTCGCCCTCACTTTCCTTGGCGACGTGTGCGCCATTGACGACTTCTGCCTCCACGGTATTGACTACATGTCGGTCCGTGCCCTCGTCCTTCTCCAATCTGGCAAGCCAGCCCCTCCAGGCATTGTCATTCAGATCCCACCCATAAACGAGATTAAGATCGCCAAAGTTGTAGAGGTCTCCCGCTGGCACCACGGTGATGGTGCCAACCCGTTCAGTGATGGCTCCTCTGACGATGACTCTGCTCCTCCCTCTCAGCGAGCCTCTCCGCGGCCGCTCTCCCCTGCTCACATTGCTCCTGTCGTCTCCGTGATTCGTGCGGGGTAGCGTGCCGACCCCACCTACGGTGGCACTAGGCCGGTCGCCCCCCATGCCCCTTCTGAGCCTCATGAAACCGACACAACCCAGTCAGCAGTGGCCTCACCTCTCACCCTCCATGGTTCCCGGCGCCAGCCTCTCATCATCTCCGACGACGATTCGGCCGCCTCGGATGACATGCATGCACCGCTCCTGCATGCCGCTTCAGACTCGCTGGACGTGGTGCATAAACCCCCTTCCGACACCCATGCCCCACCTGTCATACGCCCGGTTGCCCAGGTGGGTGCCGTGGTGCCACCCACCCCGTGCACTAACCTGTCTGTCGCTCCTCTGGACGCCGGCCCGCTGGTTCAGTCCAGCGCCTCTGCGGTCCCCGCTCCTGCAGACGCACCTGCTGCGCCTCCTTCCTTCACTTTCACCACGGGCTAGTCCTCCCGTGCAGCTGGTAACCAATCTACCCCCCCCCCCCCCGTGCTCAATCAATCTAATCTCTCACCCTCTACTTATCTGCCGCTGACTGATGTACCCTTGGACGCAGCCCTCCCCCTGCAGGACCTGGACACCCATGAGTGCATCATTCGCAAGGCGCGCCGCAAGTCTGAGCGCGATCAGTCCGTCTCCAAGGAAAAGCTGCGGCGGAGTGCGCGGCTGGCTGGCAAGCAAGCCACCTACTCCCCCATGCTTGCTAAAGCCGTCAAGGCCAAGGCTGCTCGCCTCTCCGTTGCGGATGTCGACACGGCCATTGGCCGTGCTATCCAGGAGGCACGCCTCCACGAGCCCGACGCCCCTCCTGCCTCCTCCGAAGACCTTGCTGCCATTGCTCTGCTCTGCGGTGCTAACGACGAGCAGCTGGATGCCATCCTTGGCTTCGAGGATGCTACCTCTGGTGATGACGCCGCTCCATGATCAGTCGTCCTCGCCACCCTGGAGTTACGGCGCGACCTCTGCCTCACCTAGCCTTTCTGCATGGCGCCGTTAGATCGCTATTCTTTTGGTTTTTGCTTCCTATGTCGCATGTTCCTATGCTACTTTTGGCCTCACCTGTAGCCTTTGTGACTGTATGCCAGATGTACTCCGTTTCTGTCTGTTGGTGCTCGATCGGTCTCAATGAGTAATGGCGCCTTTTTAATCTGCTCTTGGAATGTACGAGGACTTGGTGATAATGATAAGTGCTCTGACGTGCTTTTCCGAACTAATCACAACAAAACCGCACATTACGCTCTTGCAAGAATCAAAAATCGACTCTCTCTCCGAAAGTAAAGCAAAATCCTTCCTACCACGTCAGGCCGACCAAGTTTTCTCCTTGCCAGCTATCAGAACCGCGGGTGGCACCATCTCGGCCGTCAACTCTGCATCCTTCCAAGTCGTGTCCTTCTCCCACTTAACCTTCTCCTCTACACTAATCCTCCAATCAACTGCCTGCGCACACCACATTGCCATAACTAACATCTACGCTCCCTCCTCGCGCCCTCTCAAGTTAGCGTTCTTAGACGAACTCGCCTCTATCGCACAACCAGATGACACCCCATGGCTCATCGCCGGTGACTTCAACCTTATCCGTTTCCCCTCCGAGAAAAATAACACCGCCTTCCACCCCGCCGAAGCCAACGCGTTCAACCAAACCTTAGATAACCTAGCACTTATCGAATTACCTTTACGGGACTGCAGGTTCACTTGGTCCAATAACCGTGCCTCTCCCACACTAGAACGGCTAGATCGGGTCTTTTTTAACCTTGCATGGGCAGATACTTTCCCCAACACTTCCCTTTCCTCTCGATCCCGCTTTACGTCCGATCACGTTCCATTCCTCATCCACGTCACCACCTCCATCCCTCGATCCAGCTTTTTCAAATTCGAAGCGGCCTGGGCCAACTCCCGGCCCTGCAAGGACATTGTTGCTCAAATTTGGGCTGCACAGCCCTCATCGCCAAATAATGCCACTGCATCCCTCGTCTCCGCGCTCAAAAAATCTCGTGCACGTCTTAAGACTTGGGCACGTTCTCGTATCCCCACCCACCTTCGCGAGGCTCGCTACCAAGCTGCTATCACAGCCCTAGACCTCGTTGAAGAAACTAGACCCCTAACTCAGCCAGAGTCGCTCACTCGCAAAATCATCATCTCCTTGCTCAAGAGTGTCATCCACGAGAAAATGGCATACTGGCGCTGGCGTGCTAAAGTCTCTCGCGCTATCCACGGAGGGGAAAATACCAAGTTCTTTCACATATCGGCCTCTCAACGACTGCGTAAGAACAAAATATTCACCCTCACACATGACGGATCCGAATACTCTGCGCATCCCCAGAAAGCGAAAATTCTCAGAGACTTCTTTGTCTCTCTAATTGGCACCCCAGGCCTGACAACCTGGAACTTTGATCTAGAATCTATATACCCTCACACGGTGCTTGGACTCCACGCCCTCGATGCACCCTTCTCCGAAGATGAAATTAAGCATGCGTTTCTCACTATGAACCCCCAAGCCAGCCCGGGTCCGGATGGCTTTGGACCTACTTTTTATAGATCGTTCTGGCCATTAGTCAAAAACCTCATTCTACCTTTCTTCTCACATTTCCACCAAGGTACTGCAGACGCAGAACGTCTAAACCGTGCCCACATTGTCCTCCTCCCAAAGAAGGACGCGCCGACCTCCCCTGACGCCTTTAGACCCATCTCGCTGCAAAATTGCCCGATCAAAGCTGTTGCAGAAGTTATCACATCTCGTCTTAAACCATTCATCCCTATGCTAGTTCATGGCAATCAAACCGGCTTCATTTCTGGTAGAAACATCGCTGAAAACTTTGTCTTCGCAGCCGATCTCGTTAGCTCTTGCCACTCTCGCAAAAAACCTACCATGGTATTCAAGTTAGACTTCCGAAAAGCTTTCGACTCTGTCGCATGGCCTGCGCTACAAAAAATTCTGGCTGTGCGGGGTTTCTCCTCCACCTTCTGCCGGTGGATCCAGAACATCCTCCTCACCGGCAAAACGACCATTCTCCTGAATGGGGCCGGTGGATCCAGAACATCCTCCTCACCGGCAAAACGACCATTCTCCTGAACGGGGTTCCGGGCAAATGGATCCAATGCAAAAATGGGTTGAGGCAGGGCGACCCTGTTTCTCCCTATCTCTTTCTTATCGTCGCCGATCTCCTTCAACAGCTCATCCTCCAAAACTCAGACTCTGCACTCCACCATCCCATCTTCTCCCACCTGCCTCCCACTGTCCTCCAATACGCCGATGACACGCTCATCGTTGCAGCCGCCTCCTCAGCAGCCGCCTCAACCCTCAAAAACATTCTAAACACCTTTGCACTTGCCACCGGCCTCACCATCAACTTTGCTAAGACTACCCTAGCCACCCTACACACCGACGAAACCACGTCTACTAACATCGCCCTGGCCATGGGATGCTCTTGCGCCTCCTTCCCGCAAACTTATCTAGGTCTCCCCCTCGCCCCCACCAGGCACCTCACTAATATCTTCAATCCTTTGCTAAAACGAGCTAGGAAACTACTTTCTGGCTGGCGTGCCAAGCTTCTTGATAAAGGTGATCGGCTCATCCTCATCTCTTCTGTCCTAGACTCAATCCTTGTTTATTTCATGTCTGTGTTCCGCATCCCAAAGAAAACAATCAAAACTCTGGACTCGCTGAGGAGAGCATTTTTTGGGCAGGGGAGGACGCTTGCTCAGGTGCTCAATGTCTTATTGCATGGAAAAATGTTTGCTTACCAAAAAAATACGGTGGTTTAGGGCTCAAAAACCTACATGTGCAAAACAACTGCCTTCTCATGAAATTCACTGCCAAAGCCCTCTCCACTACACAAACCCCCTGGCTAGAATGGCTAGATCTCCAACACCCTAATGCTCTAGTCTCCCCACCCCCGCAAACCTCCTTCCTTTGCCGCACAATTTCACAACAGCTCGCCTCTCTCCAAAACATAACCTTTGTGTTGACAAACAACGGCTCACACACCTACTTCTGGCTAGATACCTGGTTGACTCCACAACCCTTGGCCACTGCCTTCCCCCACTTATTCTCCCACTCCACTCTACAGCTGGTTAAAGTGGCTAACATTTTGCATTTCGGTATTCAAGCTAACCTCCGTAACCGTCTCTCTCTTACGGCAGAACAAGAACTTGTCTCGCTTGTGGCTGTTTTGCAGGATTTCATGCCTTCGGCTGGGGAAGACCAACAGTTCCTTCGACACGGCATTGCCTTCTCCACCAAACATGCATACGCCGCCCTCATGGAGCAGCCAGATCATGATCACCATGCTCCGCTCATTTGGTCCGCAAAGATTCCTCGGAAGCTAAAAGTCTTCGCTTGGCTGCTCTTCAAAGACCGCCTCAACACCAGGTGCAACCTTGCACACAAACATATAATCGACTCAGATATATGCCCTCGGTGTGCGAGGCTGCCAGAAGACTCCAGCCACTTGTTCATCTCATGCCCCTCGCCAATAGGATCTGGCAACGTCTTGGCCTTCTGCCCCAGTCTGACGATATCACAGACCTCTGGGATGTCGCTATCCCTACTCACCTCCCCACCTCCGCATGGCCTTCAATCCTCTTGGCCCTGTTATGGATGATCTGGTCTGCCCGCAACGACATGGTGTTTAGGATGATTGATCAAAGTTCTGTAATAACCCTTAGAAACCTTATTTCCGCTCTAGATCTTTGGTCTCATCATCTTGTGCTTTCACAGGACAAGGAGGACGTCTTCTCGTGGCGTTCCTACCTTTCTGCATGGTGCAACGTGTCTATGTAATGTTGTACTTACTGCCTCGGCAGTCCTTTGAGTAATATATTCAGGTGGGGGAGCTCCCCCGGTGATTTAAAAAAAAAACCTTATCCCAAACCGGAGAGTAGATCGAGCGTGTTATCAAATTCCTAGCTCAGATCGATGCCCAACCTCTCCAACGCCCCCAACTCATGCCGCCGGTGTGCTCACTCCGGCTGGTCGCCACATCGCCTCTGTTGATCGATGCTCACAAAAAAAAAGGCTCCAGCCACCGGTGTGATCCACTCGGGTTGCTCGTCACATCGCCGTCGGTGTGCTCCTCTGCTCGGCGCGCTCCATGCCCGTGGGCAACGGCCGCGTTCGATGGCGGCCCAGGTCACGGCATCGTCGAAGCTGCTCACCGGCGTGCTCCGCGACGCCGAGCGCAAACTCTCCTGCTCGTGACCCTCTATCCCCGCCGGCACCCACAATGTTTTTCGGTGGCACAGCTCTCGCGACACCGCGCCACTGCCCTTGTTCCGCCGCAGTTCATGGCGATGGTCCTCGGCCACACTCACGGCGCCGCCGGCGTACTATGCAGAACAAGTTCATGTACATTTTTTTTTGTGATTTGAGCTTTAAAAACTGAACAAAGGCAGCTCCTGTATATTTTTCTTCTGAATTTTATCTCGTAGGAGTACAAGATGTGGCCTACGTTGTAAACGAATTTGTGTGTGAATGAAAGCTGTGACAGTACAATGACATTTTTAGTGTTGTGAACTTGTGACATACATTTCCAGTGAATGAAAGATGTGGCCTATGTTGTAAATGAATTTGTCCACTCTTGGTATAAACTAGCTTATCCCCGCGCGTCGGCACGCCGCGCCTTGCCAGTATGTCATGTGGAATTTTTCGCATATGGTCATGCAAAAGTTTATACCTGTTAATTGGTTACTGAGTTGATTTCTAATTATATTTATATAGTATGTTAATTTGTTAATCCATTGTACTTATTAAATATTAAGTGGGCATGAATAGCAAAAGTGTCACAGAATTAATAACTTTATTGTATGGAACACTGGATACATTTTGCACAAAGAGAGTGCATTCTTTTTTTTTTGCAGGAAAAGAGAGTACATTCTGATACTGCAAATTTATGTTTCTACAAACGATCTATGATTTCTTTGTACACTACATTTTAGTCTCTCCAGTAGGGGAACCATTTCCATCCTCAATTAGGAATGTAAGACCGGCACGTGAAGTCACTCTTGACACGGCAACATACAACTGAACATGCGATAAGACAAGTTCTGGCAGATAAACACAAATCTTTGACAGCATCTGACCCTGACTCTTATTAATAGTCATAGCATAGCATCCTGTCAAAGAAAAAATAGTCATAGCATAGCATAACCGAACAGGAAACTGGCAACGACGAAGTTTAAATGGCCACTTGCACCCGGAAGAATTAAGAACAATCCATGGGATGCAAACTCGCTGCCCTTAATTAGAGCCGGCAATAGTTTCTCCCTCCACCACTCTTTCACCAAGACGTGTAATGATCAACAGCGTTCCATTGCACAAACCAAATGATTGGTTGACATTCCAAAGGAATATAACAGGAACACCAACCTTAAGCAGAATTTTGTGCTGTGAGAAATTGTTGATTTTTATCGAATTCAATAGCTCAGGAGGGTAAAACACCTCAACCTCATCAATATGATCGGTGGCCTTGAATATAGAATCGCAACTAAGATACTCTTTAGATATCCCCGATCAAAGACAACTTCATTGAGATCATCTACCACATTATTGGTGGGCATACAATTGCACACTGAGATAAATAATCACACCATTGAAATGAACGAAAAGAAAAAGACGAATTAAGAACATGAGAATTTGATGCCTTGAAAACTTAGTTCAAATCACAAAAAGCATGATAAATTACCGTTTCTTTCAAAGCAGGGCTTCCGGCGTTGTTAGTGCTTCATATCCTAATCAGCACAATTATTTGTCATAGTAAATGTGCAAAGCAAGTTAATGCTTCCGAAGAAGTAGCCACTTCTAATCTAAGGTCTGAACAACCCAAAACAACTAAAAACCGTAGAAAAAATGTGCCAACAATTTTAAAATCCTTAGAAATCATAACAAGTAAGGGAATATAAGTACTGTCAAGCAACGAACAATTACCATATGCTGCCTGATTATACATCATGGGCTTGGTTTCATTTTTAATGAAAACTGAACCATGGGCGGTGCCCCGCAAGATCGTTTTTTTACATCATGATTCTTTGGAAGGCCGGGCCAATTGTTCTGTGCACTGGTGCCATTGTCCTTCAAGAAACACTCTCTAACTTTCTTCCATATAGATTGCAATGCAAGGGATCTAGCAGGCCAATACCTACATCAGCAGATTAAACGTAGTAATCTGAGCGCAAAGAGAACATATAATTTCTCGTTTTCAACTTTCATGACATGCAAAATGATCAAGACACTCATAAAGTCACAGTGTCCCTCTGCTCAATCCAGTTCAGTGGCTCAATTTTGAGAAAGGACAGAAATACACCATCATACCTTCTGACATCACTAAACAAAATTGTAAATATGTCACTTTCGAATTATATAGAAGGCAGACAACATACATCTCTAGCGCTGAAGTTCATAATATTGCAGCTTATGTTCAGGAACAATGGGTTCATCACTGAAGTAGATCTTCCCACAAGAGAAAATTAATAGGAAGTATCTTAATAAACATATCTAAGAGCTCATTCTTATAATTACGAAATGCTCACATGAAGAGAAACCAACCATAAAATAGGAAGTATCAGGATGCAGTGAAGCAAAATATATCAATCCCAATGCCAGCGAAGCTTGCCTGGAAAAATGTTGATGTCTCTGGATGTGCTTGCTCTACAAAAGAACCACTACCCACCTTCCTGAAGACTGTAGGAAAAAGATTTATAGTGAGTATGCATCATCTAACCAAAAACCAAAAGAAGTATATGTAGTAAATAATGGGTGCACACGGATGATCCCATCTGCTATGGCAACAAATCGACAAAAAATCTATTGAAAGAAATATCAGCAGAACATTCTCTTCTACCACCATAATCAAATAAATATTTTATGGTGCCTTTTCAATATTTAGGCTGAATGTAATTTCTTTACAAACAAAAAACAAGTCAGTTATCTTGATTCATAAGAATCAGAACTATTGATAGGGACAAACAAAGCATGAATATTTACATTTGTTTTTCTCATCACCCTGTTAAGCCATTTCATCAGGTAGGTATACTAACCCGCACATTCATGGAAAATGTTAAAATCAAATAGAAAAAAGGTGCTGGAACTTCTAGCCATCTTACATCTCTTCATTTTGTTGGCCAAGTATATAGCAACATACACAACGTAGCAAAAATTGCATTAATATGTGTTCTGCTCATCCGATTCAGGTTGATCTTCCCTTCGCTTTTTTTCCTGGATGAACACTAATGTTCAGCCAATGGTGTACCAATTCTTTGAAGACTCACCATGATGCTACAAGATCTAAAAAATAAAAATAAAGAGAGGGGGCTCATCTTGCTGCTACGTCCTCAACGGTGAACAGAGGCGGCAAAGTGCCCCTGCTACCGTTTGACAGCGCCGCTGCCACTTTCTCGCACAATCCGCCTCCACCACCGATTCTTCCACCACCTAGCAGAAGTCGATTGTGCGCCTCACAGAGGTTGCTGCTGTCCGCGGAAGTAGTCAAATAACAGCCCAAGCTCCTCGCAGTCAACCGCACAGCGGGCAACATCTCCTCCCCATGCGCCTGCATAACACACCATCCATGTAAACACCAGGACCAACATGAATCGACTCCAATCCAAATGGATGAACGAACTGAGAATTACACGGCGAATTCAAGAGGATCAGAACTACATTGGGCATCAGACCACGCGATTTGGGAATGCCTGGGACCGGCTTCTCCGTCGTCATGTCGGCCAACAACGAAACGCATCGGAGATCACGGTCGGCAGCGGATATTCTAGGAAGCCTATAGGGGTAAATGTTGCAAAAAATCTTAAATATCAAAATATTCAAAACACAATCAACTTGGTTTCTCTTCCTACGCATTAACACAAACACCTAATATGCACTGAAAAAGAGGATTCATCTTTTTGTACAGCCACATTTCAAATAGGAGGATTTGAATCAGCGACTCATCTACTTGAACAAAAGTAGCACATCAAAAAGTAAGAATTGGAACAGAAATATGAGAGAGAGGGGGGGAGGGGGGAGGGAGCGAGAGAGAGAGGGAGAGAGGTGGAGGCGGCCGACGCGGGGCTGGCGAGGGAAGGCGGCGAGGTTGGTAGGGTGGACTGAGGGTGCTGGGGATCGAAGGACGGCAAGGCTGGAGGAGGCATCTGTGGCCGGCCGCTCGCTTCCGCCGCCAGCGGGTAGAGGTCGTGGCTGAGAAGGCGCGACGCTGCTGAGGGAGGTCAAGGGAGAGGGGTCGCGCTGCTCTGCCTGCTCCCGCTGTATGCCGTCGCCGTCGCTGCCGCCACCGCCATCATCGTTGTGTTGTGGCCCGGGAGAGGCAGTCTGGGGCCCTCGGGACAGGCGAGGCGTGGGGAGCATGGCCGTGGCGAGCGGGCTGCCGTGGGCAGCGGAGCACGTAGATGGCGGAGGTGACCGCGCTGGTTGGTGTGTCTACGCACGACCGCAGATATGGACGGAGAGAGAGGAGATGGGAGCAGATGGAATGACGAACCGACGGACGGAGAAGGCAGTATTTATAGGAGGCAGCAGAGGGGAAGAGCACAAATCGAAAACAACCAGCGCACATGCTGTAGAAGGGCCCAGAAAACTGCAGCAAAGCGGCAACCGGCAGCGGAAGAAACCCGGCGGCAGCCGACTCGATTGGAAGGAAAAAGCAGTTTCAATCTCTCCATGCAGATGACATGCAACCAATCATGAACTGAGGAACAACCGGAACTTACAGCCAATGGGCAGATAAGGATTCAATTTTTTCTGATTTCCGGCAGCAAATCAGTACACGCACCAAACCGTGTACCCGGCTGTATCCCCCACTAAAGCACGTGGCAGTCACTCATTGGTCTGATTTTTACTGTTAAGAAAAAGTTAAAAAAACGTGGTAAACTAAACCTGGCCAGGTTTAGTATATTTAGAATGTGTTGTGAGTTGTGACATTTCCAACGTATATGTGCTGCTGTCAACTCTAGGATAAATGTACAGGGACATTTGCCTTTGCCACTAGTAGAAAAAAAGCCATTTGTCCCGGTTCAAGAGGGCCTTTAGTCCCGGTTCTGGAACCGGGACTAAAGGGTCGGTACTAAAGGCCCCCCCCTTAGTCCCGGTTCTTATTGAAGGAAATATGCCCTAGAAGCAATAATAAAGTTATTATTTATTTCCTTATATCATGATAAATGTTATTATTAATGCTATAATTGTATTAACCGGAAACATGATATATGTGTGAATACATAGACAAACAGAGTGTCACTAGTATGCCTCTACTTGACTAGCTAGTTGATCAAAGATGGTTATGTTTCCTAGCCATAGACATGAGTTGTCATTTGATTAACGGGATCACATCATTAGGAGAATGATGTGATTAACTTGACCCATTATGTTAGCTTAGCACTTGATCGTTTAGTATGTTGCTATTGCTTTCTTCATGACTTATACATGTTCCTATGACTATGAGATTATGCAACTCCCGTTTACCGGAGGAACACTTTGTGTGCTATCAAACGTCACAACGTAACTAGGTGATTATAAAGGTGATCTACATGTGTCTCCGACGGTACTTGTTGGGTTGGCGTATTTCGAGATTAGGATTTGTCACTCCGACTGTCGGAGAGGTATCTCTGGGCCCACTCGGTAATGCACATCACTATAAGCCTTGCAAGCATTGTAACTAATGAGTTAGTTGCGGGATAATGTATTACGGAACGAGTAAAGAGACTAGCCGGTAACGAGATTGAACTAGGTATTGAGATACCGACGATCGAATCTCGGGCAAGTAACATACCGATGACAAAGGGAACAACGTATGTTATTATGCGGTCTGACCGATAAAGATCTTCGTAGAATATGTAGGAGCCAATATGGGCATCTAGGTTCCGCTATTGGTTATTGACCAGAGAGGTGTCTCGGTCATGTCTACATAGTTCTCGAACCCGTAGGGTCCGCACGCTTAACGTTCGTTGACGATATAGTACTATGAGTTATGTATGTTGGTGACCGAATGTTGTTCGGAATTTCGGATGAGATCACAGATATGACGAGGAACTCCAGAATGGTCCGGAAGTAAAGATTGATATGTGGATAGTAGTGTTTGATCTCCGGAAGGGTTCCGGAATCCATCGGAAGGGGTTCCGGATGTTTCCCGAAATGTTTGGGCACGAGAACACTTTATCTGGGCCAAAGGGGAAAGCCCACGAGGTTTTTGGAAAGCGCAAAAGGAAATTTGCGGAGTCCAGGGCTAGACGCCAGGGTCCCTGGCGTCTGGGTCCAGACGCCGGGAACCCTGGCGTCTGGCCCTGGAGTCTGAGAAGGACTTTTGCCTTTCGGGTGAAACCGACTTTGTGGAGGCTTTTACTCCAAGTTTCAACCCCAAGGCTCAACATATAAATAGAGGGGTAGGGCTAGCACCCAAGACACATCAAGAAACACCAAGCCGTGTGTCGGCTACCCCGTCCCCTCTAGTTTATCCTCCGTCATAGTTTTCATAGTGCTTAGGCGAAGCCCTGCGGAGATTGTTCTTCACCAACACCGTCACCACGCCGTCGTGCTGCCAGGAACTCATCTACTACTTCGCCCCTCTTGCTAGATCGAGAAGGCGAGGACGTCATCGAGCTGAACGTGTGCTGAACGCGGAGGTGCAGTACGTTCGGTACTTGATCGGGACGGATCGTGAAGGTGTACGACTACATCAACCGCGTTGATAAACGCTTCCGCTTACGGTCTATGAGGGTACGTAGACAACACTCTCCCCTCTCGTTGCTATGCATCACCATGATCTTGCATGTGCGTAGGAATTTTTTGGAAATTACTACGTTCCCCAACAGTGGCATCCGAGCCTGGTTTTATGCGTTGATGTTATATGCACGAGTAGAACACAAGTGAGTTGTGGGCGATACAAGTCATACTGCTTACCGGCATGTCACACTTTGGTTCGGCGGTATTGTTGGATGAAGCGGCCCGGACCGACATTACGCGTACGCTTACACGAGACTGGTTCTACCGACGTGCTTTGCACACAGGTGGCTGGCGGGTGTTAGTTTCTCCAACTTTAGTTGAACCGAGTGTGGCTACGCCCGGTCATTGAGAAGGTTAAAACAGCACTAACTTGATCAACTATCGTTGTGGTTTTGATGCGTAGGTAAGAACGGTTCTTGCTCAGCCCGTAGCAGCCACGTAAAACTTGCAACAACAAAGTAGAGGACGTCTAACTTGTTTTTGTAGGGCATGTTGTGATGTGATATGGTCAAGGCATGATGCTATATTTTATTGTATGAGATGATCATGTTTTGTAACCGAGTTATCGGCAACTGGCAGGAGCCATATGGTTGTTGCTTTATTGTATGCAATGCAATCGCCCTGTAATTGCTTTACTTTATCACTAAGCGATAGCGATAGTCGTAGAAGCAATAGTTGGCGAGACGAAAACGATGCTACGATGGAGATCAAGGTGTCGCGCCGGTGACGATGGTGATCATGACGGTGCTTCGGAGATGGAGATCACAAGCACAAGATGATGATGGCCATATCATATCACTTATATTGATTGCATGTGATGTTTATCTTTTATGCATCTTATTTTTGCTTTGATTGACGGTAGCATTATAAGATGATCTCTCACTAAATTTCAAGATAAAAGTGTTCTCCCTAAGTATGCACCGTTGCCAAAGTTCGTCGTGCCCAGACACCACGTGATGATCGGGTGTGATAAGCTCTACGTCCATCTACAACGGGTGCAAGCCAGTTTTGCACACGCAGAATACTCAGGTTAAACTTGACGAGCCTAGCATATGCAGATATGGCCTCGGAACACTGAGACCGAAAGGTCGAGCGTGAATCATATAGTAGATATGATCAACATAGTGATGTTCACCATTGAAAACTACTCCATTTCACGTGATGATCGGTTATGGTTTAGTTGATTTGGATCACGTGATCACTTAGATGATTAGAGGGATGTCTATCTAAGTGGGAGTTCTTAAGTAATATGATTAATTGAACTTTAATTTATCATGAACTTAGTCCTGGTAGTATTAGCATATCCATGTTGTAGATCAATTGCTCGCGTTTATCTCCCCTGTTTTATTTTTGATATGTTCCTAGAGAAAACTAAGTTGAAAGATGTTAGTAGCAATGATACGGATTGGATCCATGATCTGAGGATTATCCTTATTACTGCATAGAAGAATTACGTCCTTGATGCACCACTAGGTGACAGACCGATTGCAGGAGCAACTGCAGACGTTATGAATGTTTGGCAAGCTCGATATGATGACTACTTGATAGTTTAGTGCACCATGCTTTACGGCTTAGAATCGGGGCTTCAAAGACGTTTTTTGAAACGCCACGGAGCATATGAGATGTTCCAAGAGTTTAAATTAGTATTTCATACTCATGCCCGTGTCGAGAGGTATGAGACCTCTGACAGTACTTTGCCTACAAGACGGAGGAGAATTGCTCAGCTAGTGAGCATGTGCTTAGAATGTCTGAGTACTACAATCACTTGAATCAAGTGGGAGTTAATCTTCCAGATAAGATAGTGATTGGCAGAGTTCTCTAGTCACTATCACCAAGTTAATAGAACTTTGTGATGAACTATAATATGCAAGGGATAACGGAAACGATTCCCAAGCTCTTCGTGATGCTGAAATCGACGAAGGTAGAAATCAAGAAAAACATCAAGTGTTGATGGTTGACAAGACCACTAGTTTCAAGAAAAGGGCAAAGGGAAGAAGGGGAACTTCAAGAAGAATGGCAAGCGAGTTGCTGCTCAAGTGAAGAAGCCCAAGTCTGGACCTAAGCCTGAGACTAAGTACTTCTACTGCAAAGGGACTGGTCACTAGAAGTGGAACTGCCCTAGATACTTGGCGGATAAGAAGGATGGCAAAGTGAACAAGGGTATATTTGATATACAGGTTATTGATGTGTACCTTACTAGTGTTTATAGTAGCCTCTGGGTATTTGATACTTGTTCGGTTGCTAAGAATTAGTAACTCGAAACAGGAGTTACAGAATAAATAGAGACTAGTTGAGGGTGAGGTGACGATGTGTGTTGGAAGTAGTTCCAAGATTGATATGATCATCATCGCACACTCCCTATACTTTCGGGATTAGTGTTAAACGTAAATAAGTGTTATTTGGTGTTTGCGTTGAGCATGAATATGATTTGATCATGTTTATTGCAATACGGTTATTCATTTAAGTTAGAGAATAATTGTTGTTCTGTTTACATGAATAAAACCTTCTATGGTCATACACCCAATGAAAATGGTTTGTTGGATCTCGACCGTAGTGATACACATATTCATAATGTTGAAGCCAAAAGATGCAAAGTTAATAATGATAGTGCAACTTATTTGTGGCACTGCCGTTTAGGTCATATTGGTGTAAAGCGCATGAAGAAACTCCATGCTGATGGGATTTTGGAATCACTTGATTATGAATCACTTGATGCTTGCGAACCATGCCTTATGGGCAAGATGACTAAGACTCCGTTCTCCGGAACAATGGAGCGAGCAACTGACTTATTGGAAATAATAC
This sequence comes from Aegilops tauschii subsp. strangulata, assembly GCF_002575655.3. Lineage (NCBI taxonomy): Eukaryota > Viridiplantae > Streptophyta > Magnoliopsida > Poales > Poaceae > Aegilops > Aegilops tauschii. The sequence continues at coordinate 397,006,780 of NC_053035.3, forward strand.
ATATTGATGTATGCAATCCGATGAGTGTTGAGGCTCACGGCGGGTATCGTTATTTTCTGACCCTCACAGATAATTTGAGCACATATGGGTATATCTACTTGAGTCTGAAACATTTGAAAAGTTCAAAGAATTTCAGAGTGAAGTGGAAAATCATCGTGACAAGAAAATAAAGTTTCTACGATCTGATCGCGGAGACGAATATTTGAGTTACGAGTTTGGTCTTCAATTAAAACAATGTGGAATAGTTTCACAAATTCGTGCCACCTAGAACACCACAACATAATGGTGTGTCCGAATGTCATAACCGTACTTTATTGGATATAGTGCAATCTATGATGTTTCTTACCGATTTACCACTATCGTTTTGGGGTTATGCATTAGAGACAACTGCATTCATGTTAAAAAAGGGCACCATCTAAATCCGTTGAGACGACACCATATGAACTGTGGTTTAGCAAGAAACCGAAGCTGTCGTTTCTTAAAGTTTGGGGTTGCGATGCTTATGTGAAAAAGTTTTCATCCTGATAAGCTAAAACCCAAATCGGAGAATTGTGTCTTCATAGGATACCCAAAGGAGACAGTTGGGTACACCTTCTATCACAGATCCGAAGGCAAGACAGTCATTGCTAAGAATGGATCCTTTCTAGAGAAGGAGTTTCTCACGAAAGAAGTGAGTGGGAGGAAAGTAGAACTTGATGAGGTAACTGTACCTGCTCCCTAAATTGGAAAGTAGTTCATCATAGAAATATGGTCCTGTGACTCCTACACCAATTAGTGAGGAAGCTAATGACGATGATCATGTAACTTCATATCAAGTTACTACCAAACCTCGTAGGTCAACCAGAGTGAGATCCGCACCAGAGTGGTACGGTAATCCTGTTCTGGAGGTCATATTACTTGACCATGACGAACCTATGAACTATGAGGAAGCGATGATGAGCCCAGATTCCACAAAATGGCTTGAGGCCATGAAATCTGAGATGGGATCCATGTATGAGAACAAAGTGTGGACTTTGATTGACTTGCCCGATGATCGGCAAGCCATAGAAAATAAATGGATCTTCAAGAGGAAGACGGACGCTGATAGTAGTGTTACTATCTACAAAGCTAGACTTGTCGAAAAAGGTTTTGACAAAGTTCAAGGTGAGATTTTCTCACTCGTAGCGATGCTTAAGTCTGTCGGAATCATGTTAGCAAATTGCCACATTTTATGAAATCTGGCAAATGGATGTCAAAACTACATTCCTTAAAGGATTTCTTAAAGAAGAGTTGTATATGATGCAACCAGAAGGTTTTGTCGATCCTAAAGGTGCTAACAAAAAGTGCAAGCTCCAGCGATCCATCTATGGACTGGTGCAAGCATCTCGGAGTTGGAATATACGCTTTGATGAGTTGATCAAAGCATATAGTTTTATACAGACTTGCGGTGAAGCCTGTATTTACAAGAAAGTGAGTGGGAGCACTACATCATTTCTGATAAATATATGTGAATGACATATTGTTAATCGGAAATAATGTAGAATTTTCTGGAAAGCATAAAGGAGTATTTGAAAGGAATTTTTCAAAGAAAGACCTCGGTGAAGCTGCTTACATATTGAGCATCAAGATCTATAGAGATAGATCAAGACGCTTGATAAGTTTTTTCAATGAGTACATACATTGACAAGATTTTGAAGTAGTTCAAAATGGAACAGTCAAAGAAAGAGTTCTTGCCTGTGTTACAAGGTGTGAAATTGAGTAAGACACAAAGCCCGACCACAGCAGAAGATAGAAAGAGAATGAAAGTCATTCCCTATGTGTTGAGGATATAGACCTTAGAGTCACCCGCCAGGAGGGGCCGGGTTACTCATATGGTCACTGCCAGAAGCCCGGCGCCAAGCTTAAAGACGGTGGGCCAAAGATGGGCTTAAGACCCGGATATGGCTTAAGGCCCGTAGTTGCAATCATTATTATGGTAGAACTTGTAGTGTAAGGCAAGAATAGTTGAGAGTCCGAGCCGGACACTCTTATGAGCCGGCCGGGACTCTGAGAGCTGCTGGGCGTCAGCCTCCCTATATAAAGGGACGACCCGACAGCGGTTTAGGGACAAGAACAATCTCATCGAGAGCCGGGCATAGCAGTTTAGCTCCCTGGTTATCGAACCCCTAATCAATACCACATCAAACTAGACGTAGGCTTTTACCTTCACCGTAAGGGGCCGAACCAGTATAAACCCTCGTGTTCCTTGTCCCGCATTAACCCCTTCAAGCTTCCTAGTTGCGATGGCTCCACGACTAAGTCCTAGCTCGAGGACATCTGCCGTGACAATTCCACGACAGTTGGCGCCCACCGTGGGGCCAGCGCACGGTGGATTTGAGTTCTTGAAGGGCAGCTTCGAAGGGCTCAAGGGATACGCTGTGGGCCGGATGACCAAGAGTCGTCGCGGCAAGCTCTACATCGACGATGCAAACTGGGGCCCCGACGCCGGCTCAATTGAGCACGGGTACCGGGTCCCCTTCGGCGGAATTCATGTTTTCATTGGCAAGATTGGTGAGCCGGGCCCTGAGCCGGATCTCTGCGCCGATCTCATTGAGACGGCTCAGCGTGCACGACCCGCCCGGGCCCGGCCTGCCTTAAGGCGCGCGTTTGTGGGATGTATCCATGGAGGGCCCTCTGATCTATCTGGGTCTGGTGATGAGGCGGCCGCCGGCTCTAACGGCGAGTCGGCCACCGATGAGTCAAACTCGTTATATCAACTTCAAGATGGCAGGCTCATGGGTTGTTCCGATGGTGACAGTATTCCGGACCCGTTTGAGCCGCCAAGTCAGGTTGGAGTCTTTATGGCTGGCGCGCAGCCTGTTCAGAACCCCGCTGCTGGAGCAGGAAACCCGGTGCCTTCTCCGGCTCAGGTGCTGATGGACCTCACGGACAAGATGACGGCCCTGTTAACCGCCACGGTTGACCCGGCGGATCAAGCTCAGCATGATGCGGAGGTGGCACAGTTAAAATTGGATCTAGTGAAAGCTAAGGAGGAGCTTGCAGCGGAAGGGATCAGGATGGCTGCAGAGAGGGCGGCTCTTGATGCCCAAACTCAGCTGATCCAGGCGCAGTCCTTCCAACTCACGATGGATCAGAACGCGTCCAATGAGGTCATGAGAAGGAGGCATCAAAAGACCCAATCTCGACTCCCTCCGGTTTACGATCCACGCAACCTCTTCAACACGCCAGGTGCAGGGTCTAGTAACCCACCAGGGGTCATAGTGCCCGGGTCTGGAGCCCCTATTCAGCCACGGATGATGGGGCCTCCCCAGGTGCCCCCTGCCCCGCCTCAGTACGTGCCAATACCCCCGGGTCATTATAATAACCCGCTGGAGAACATGGTCGCTGCGGCAGCACGGCTGGCGGCTCTCCCAGTTGACGGCGACTCTCCGACGGCTATTGAAACCCGCCGGGTCAGGGAACTCCTTCAGACAGCACTGGCGCAGCAAGAGGCATACTCCTACAGCCGGGACAGGATCCACTCGACCCCTCGTCCAGGCCAGAGCCCGAGTTACAGCCGGCACATGGTCTCAGCAACCGGCTCAAGTAACGTCCGACGCCATGACCCGCCCCCTGGCCACGGCCCGGCTCATAATGGAGCCTTTCACGCAGCAGACCAGGACAGAGCACGGCAAGAGGCAGAGCAAGTGCCTCAATTGACGGCTTACCAGACCCCCCCGGCTTATCCGACGACTTCCGTCGACGTGGGTATCCCCACCAGGACTGGGGGTGTCCCTTGTTTAGTACCGGCTATCCGCAATGAGCGTCTGCCCAAGGACTTCAAAGGCCCTAGGAAGGTGCCTAATTACACAGCAGACTTACAGCCTGCAGCCTGGATCGAGAGTTATGAGATGGCTATGGAGCTGCTGGAGGTCAGTGAGGCGGCCATGGCTAAGTATTTTACCATGATGTTAGATGGGACTGCCCGCACTTGGTTGAAAGGGCTACCACCGAATTCCATTGGGTCTTGGGCTGAGCTGAAAGCCCGGTTCATCCAAAACTTCAAAGATACCTGTAGGCAGTCTATGTCAATTGTGGATTTGACTAACTGTAAGCAGCAGGAGGGTGAGTCCACGACACATTGGGTTCGCCGGGTTAAGGAGATCATACACTCGTCAGACAAGATGGATGCCGGCTCAGCGGTTTTAATGCTGGAGCAGAATTGTCGTTTTGTGCCCCTGAAGATGAAACACGGGCGGCTTAAGCGCGACTGCAGTGATATGGGTACACTAATGGCGGCTCTTGTCAAGTACGCCGATTCTGATGGTACCAAGGATCCCCCTTCAGATGATGAAAGGACAGGGAAGGGAAAGAAGAACGGCAATGGCAAGGGTCCTCAGTTTAACCCGGGGAACCAAGGAGGGGGCAAGCGCAAGGCCGATGGCAGCCTAGAGTTTGTAGCCAACGCCAGCTCACAAGGTAATAACCAGCGACGCAAGGGGAGGCCCCCTCCCCGAGGCGGCGGGTCAGGTCCGACGCTGGAGCAGCTGTTGAATGAGCCTTGTCCAAGGCATGGCTCTAGAGGGAAGCCAGCGACTCATCTGTGGAAGGATTGTGCAATCATGAAGGCCTTTAAGAATTACAATGGCCCGGGCGGCGGCTCAGGCGCCGGCGGCTTTCATGGCCCGGGCGGCGGCTCAAATTCCGGTCCTCAGAACGGTCAAGGGGGCTTTAATCAACAGTCTGGCCAGGGTCATCAACAGCAGCAGGGGGGTTATCAGACCAATCCAAAGCAGCTTAGTGGTGGACAGTATCATGTGTTTACCACTAGTTTGTGCAAGCGAGATCAGAAGCTTCACAAGAGGGCTGTGAATGCTGTTGAGCCGGCGGTTCCACGCTACTTGCGGTGGTCTGAGCAGCCTATAGTGTGGAGCAGGGAGGATCACCCTCCACGGGTGGATAATCCGGGTCACTTGGCCCTGGTGGTGGCTCCTCAGGTGGGAGGATATAAGTTCACTAAGGTGCTCATGGATGGAGGCAGCAACATCAACATCCTCTATTATGAGACATTCCGTCGTATGGGGTTGATTGATAAGAACCTCAGCCAGTCCAACACTAATTTCCATGGGGTGGTACCTGGTAAGTCGGCTTATCCAGTCGGCAAGATTGAGTTGGAAGTGGCCTTTGGAGATGAGAACAACTACAGGGTGGAGAAATTGACCTTTGAGGTGGTCAAGATAAGAAGTCCATACCATGCTATATTTGGACGGCCGGCTTACGCCAAGTTCATGGCACGGCCGTGTTATGTATACTTACAGCTCAAGATGCCGGGTCATAATGGGACCATTACGGTTTACGGCAGCCGGAAAGTGGCTCTGGAGTGTGAGGAAGGCGATGCAGCTTATGCAGAATCTGTTTGTGCAACAGAGGAGTTGAAGTTTTACAAAGACAACGTTGACCCAACAGATATGACCTCTCTGAAGAAGCCGACTACGGAGAATGAGCCGGCGATGAAATTTAAGTCAGCTGATGAGACTAAACTTGTTGATTTCGTTCCAGGAGACTCATCTCAGCAATTTAGCATCAGTGCCAATCTGGATCCAAAATAGGAAGGCGCGCTCATCGAGTTCATCCGTGAGAATAGGGACATCTTTGCATGGAAACCTTCTGACATGCCAGGTGTGCCTAGAGAGCTCGCTGAGCACACTCTCAATGTTGATCCGAAATTTAAGCCGGTCAGGCAGTTCCTTTGGCGGTTTAATGAAGAGAGGCGGAAAGCTATTGGTGAAGAAGTGGCCCGGCTCTTGGCGGCCAGGTTTATTGTTGAAGTCTTTCACCCAGAGTGGTTAGCTAACCCGGTGCTCGTACTCAAGAAGAACGGCACTTGGCAGATGTGCGTGGATTATACGGACTTAAACAAGGCGTGTCCGACTGATCCTTTTGCCCTCCCCCGTATTGATCAAATCATTGATGCTACGGCAGGTTGTGTGCGCTTAAGTTTCTTGGATGCTTATTCCGGATATCATCAGATTAAGATGGCAGTTAAGGACCAGGAGAAGACGGCGTTCATCACTCCCTTTGGAGCCTTCTGCTATGTGTCTATGCCCTTTGGACTTAAGTGTGCACAGGCGACGTACCAGCGTTGTGTACAGAACTGTCTTCATAAACAGATTGGGCGCAATGTTCACGCTTATGTGGACGATATTGTGGTTAAGTCCATAAAAGAGGAAACCCTGATAGATGATTTAAGGGAAACCTTTGATAATCTACGGGTCTATAAAATGATGCTTAACCCGGCCAAGTGTGTCTTTGGTGTCCCTGCAGGCAAGCTCTTGGGTTTTTTGGTTTCTGACAGAGGCATTGAGGCTAACCCGGAGAAGATCAAGGCCATTACCTCCCTGGCTAAGCCGGCGTGTATAAATGACGTTCAGCGTTTGGCGGGTCGCATCGCTGCTTTAAGCCGGTTTATAAGCCGTTTGGGTGAGAAGGCCATGCCATTATATCAGTTGATGCAGAAAACCGATAACTTTGTCTGGAATGATGCGGCTAATACTGCCTTTGAGGATTTGAAAAAGCAGCTGGCAGAGCCCCCAGTCCTTGCGGCTCCGGTTGATAAGGAGCCCTTGTTACTGTACGTGGCGGCGAACACATGAGCCGTCAGTGTGGCTATGGTGGTGGAGCGCAAGGAGGAGGGCAAGGAGCATCCGGTTCAGCGGCCGGTTTATTATGTCAGCGAAGTGCTCATTGAGTCCAAGCAGCGATATCCGCATTGGCAGAAGCTTGTTTATGGTGTGTTCATGGCAAGCCGGAAACTCAAGCATTATTTTCAGGGTCATCCCATCACTGTGGTCAGTTCTGCCCCTCTTGGTGATATCATTCAAAACAGGGAGGCCACAGGGAGAGTAGCTAAGTGGGCTATAGAGCTCGGACCTCATGGTCTCAAGTACGTGCCACGCACTGCTGTTAAATCTCAGGCCTTGGTGGATTTCATCAATGACTGGACAAAGTCACAAGTGCCCGAGCAGAAGCCGGATAACACATATTGGACTATCCACTTCGATGGGTCCAGGCAGTTGGAGGGCTCGGGGGCTGGAGTCGTGTTGGCTTCCCCTAAAGGTGACAAGTTCCATTATGTGCTACAGTTGTTGTTTCCTTGCACTAACAACGCGGCTGAGTACGAGGCCTTGCTCCATGGTCTTCGGATGGCTAAGGAGATGAGCTTAAGCCGGGTAAGGTGCTTCGGCGACTCAGACTTGGTGGCTCAACAAGTATCAGGAAAGTGGGACTCTAAGGACCCTCTCATGGCGGCTTATCGCCGCGAGGTTGATGCCATTGCTGGGCACTTTCAGGGTTACCAAGTGGAACACATCGACCGCAGGAAGAACGAGGCGGTGGATGCTTTAAGCCGGCTGGGCTCTCAGCGAAAACCGGTGCCGCCTAACACTTTCCTGGACGTCCTGTATAGCCCTTCTGTTAAGTTGCCTACAGAGGAAGACTTGGCTGTCCCTGACCCGGAGGCACGACTGGTGGCGGCTCTCCATATCATACCAGACTGGACAATGCCATATCTGGCTTACATGACCCGGGGCGAGTTGCCTGAGGATGAAACTTTGGCCAGGCAAATAACCCGGCGGGCTAAGTCAATGATTGTTATCAATGGGGAGCTGCATCACCGCAGTGTTACGGGGGCGTTTCAGCGTTGCGTTTCCCCTGAGGAAGGTCAAGAGATCTTACGTGAGATCCATGAAGGGGATTGTGGCCATCACGCCGGCTCAAAGTCTCTTGTGGCCAAGGCTTTTCGTCATGGTTTTTATTGGTTGACGGCTCATGCGGATGCAGAGGACTTGGTCAGTAAGTGTGATGGTTGCCAATGGTTCTTACGACGGGCTCATGTGCCGGCTCAGGAGCTGAGGATGATCCCAATCACTTGGCCCTTTGCGGTCTGGGGGCTTGACATGGTTGGGCCTTTTAAGAGGTCCAAAGATAAGAAGACCCACCTCTTGGTGTCAGTTGACAAATTCACAAAGTGGGTGGAAGCTGAGCCAGTTAGCAAGTGCGATGCAGCCACGGCGGTTCAATTTATGAAAAAGGTGATTTTCCACTTTGGTTTTCCGCACAGCATTATAACTGACAATGGCACCAATCTCTCCAAAGGCGCCATGGAAGAGTTTTGTCAACGAGAGCATATCCGACTTGATGTTTCCTCAGTGGCTCATCCTCAATCCAATGGTCAAGCTGAGAGAGCTAATCAGGAGATTCTGAAGGGCATCAAGCCCCGGCTTTTGGTCCCTTTGCAACGGACGCCGGGTTGTTGGGTGGAGGAGTTGCCCTCCGTGTTATGGAGCATCAACACTACTCCTAACAGGTCTACAAGTTTTACGCCTTTCTTCATGGTTTATGGGGCAGAAGCAGTCCTCCCCAGTGACATCCGTCATGACTCACCTCGCGTGGCGGCTTATGTTGAGACGGATAATGAACAGGCGCGCCAAGATGCTCTTGACTTGTTGGACGAACAGCGTGATGTGGCAGCAGCCCGTTCAGCAATTTACCAACAAGACCTGCGCCGTTATCGTAGCCGCCGGGTCAAATCCCAGGTCTTCCAGGAAGGCGATCTCGTGCTCCGGCTCATCCAGGATCAAACAGATGCACACAAGTTATCCCCGCCTTGGGAAGGGCCCTTTGTGGTAAGCAAGAACTTGCACAACGGGTCATATTACCTCATTGACATTCGGGAGCACAAAGATTCACGTAAGTCGGAGGAAGAGACCCGTCAGCCGTGGAACATAGCTCAGCTTCGGCCTTACTACACTTGAGCCACCGGCTCTCGTGGTGTACATATTTCTCTCAGCCATGTATATATTATGATAAGCAATAAAGCAGGACCTCTGTCCTTTTTTCTCCTCCAAATATGCACGTGTTGTTTTCATTGCAAGATTACATGATGACTTAAAGGAGGATCCGGCTTATGATCGTATTCAAATTTAGCCGTAAGCAATAAGGTCACTTGGGGGCTTCCTGTTCAAACATGGGTCGTATTCGAACCAAAGAGGACATAGCTGTCGATACCCATTTGATTGGCAAAGTGCTGAGCTCATTGGGAGGTTACCTTTGGTCATATTTGAATCATAGTTTAACCCCTCTGAGAACTGACGTGGATCGTATTCGAATCAGCGTCATTAAACAATTCTTAAAATCACTTGGGGGCTTCCTGTTCAAACATGGGTCGTATTCGAACCAAAGAGAACATAGCTGTCGGTACCCTCTTGATTGGCATCGCCACACCCACTGGGGGCTATATGATCGTATCCGAATCTTAGCTTAACCCCTTTGGGCCGGGTCTCTGGTCGTATTCGAACCGGAAGCCCCTAAGTTCTTCTGCTTTATCACAAGTTTTCTCTGATTATGTCAAGGTGTGTACAGCCGGGTTTCACCTTGCCGGCTTAACTTGGGTTTACAGTATTGCTGAACACAATGGGTGTTATAAGACAGGTAAACCGGAGTTGCGGTACCAACCTTCTTATCCGGGTTATCTAAACCGGAAGTATGCTTGCAGGCCATTAAGTATGTTCTTACGGCTGTATTCAGGATATCATTGAAGACAAGTCCTTTTTGATTCATATTCCGGGTTATCTACAACTTATGATTCTCAGGGCGGTAAGCCGCCTCGAGACTTGTGATTTGCCCTTCTATGCAGGATAACTAAAGGCACCTCTTTTGAGGTTAAGAAAAACAAATGATTGATTATGACTCGGAGAAATATCAAAGAGACAACTTCAAAAGACTTTAGCATTCAATTCGTGCACGATGGCACGGCAGAGATAAACTGTTGCACCTACTCTATTACAAAACTCATCAAGTCTAAAAGGGTGGAGCATTGTTTGGTAAACCGCCAGCCGAGTTATGATGCTTGCTGAGTTGAAGTCTCCGGCTCGTTCCTATCCTCTCCTCCGGCTGATCCCAAGACCTGGAAAGTTGATGACTTCCAGTCGATGCCGCTGAGAGCTTCGAATTGGGCTTCCTCGTCAATTAACCCGGCCGGGTCAATCTCCGGGGCGAAAGTGTGCTGACGAGCCGGCGGGATCAAGTTGAGGGCTTCATAGCGAGGGGTTGGAATCCTCTGATTCTCCGCATTGTAACCCGGCTGGTACTTGGTTAGATCTGTGTCGTTCCCGATAAGGGTGGCCACCGGGCGTACAGCCTTCACGCAAGCTGCGAAGTCCTTCTGATCGAAAGATGAGCCGTCTTCCTTCAGGCTTGGATAGCCAAGGGCGATGTCCGCCGGGTCTAACTCCGGCAGGAATGCCTTGGCCCAGCTCAGCGCGGCAATCGCTCCGGCTCTCGCAGAGGCCCGTCGCAGCTCTTGGATCCGCTGAGGCAGAACGGCGAGCCGGCGCAGGACTTCTGCCAGGTGAGTCGGCACCTCGTTGGATAGGGCCACCACAGCTAAGGCACGCTGTGACCCGGTGTAGAGCTGCTCCACCAGGGTATACACGGCCTTCAGCTTGGTGACCACGCTCTGGTTGAGGTTGGCACTTCTGGGACCTGTTTAACAGAATCAGATAAGCCGGCGACAAGGATGAATTATGAGATATAAACATTCTAAACTTGATGAAAGCCGGTGAGGCGACTTACCGAAGATGGCGGCCACCATCTGGGAAACCTGGCGCTTTAGGCCGGAGAGCTCGGCGGTCTTCTCGGAGAGAGTCTTCTCCGCCTGTTCAGCCCGGGTCACCAATGCGGCCTTCTCTTCGGCCCAGGCTTTCCGCTCAGCATCAAATTCTGTCTTCAGCTTCTCTTGCGCGGCGATGCTGGACACGAACTTGGCGTTTGCCTTCCGGGTCTCCGTTTCTTGCATCTTCAGCCGGCTCATGAGATCAGCAAGGTCAGTCTCCAGCTTCTTGCCAGCAGCCTGTATAAGTTTCCGGGTTATGGCATGAACAATTACTCTACAAATTTAAAGTCCCAAGCGTTTTCCAAGCAAAGACACTTGGCACTTGGGGGCTAATGCATATTGAACGTTTTCTATCTACATATTGCCGGTTCAAATGGAGTAAGCCGGAACCTAAGTCTACAACATACTCAGTCATAAGTCGTCGACTTGGGGGCTAGCATGGTACAGGAAACTAAGCAGTAAATAAGAGGACAAAAGAGTAAATAAGAAGACAAAAGGATGTTACCTCAGACTTCTGCTGGATCTGGGTCACCATGGCAACCTCGGCGTCCCGGCTCTTGTGCACTTGGCTGATGTAGCCAGAGACGAGCTCTCCAATGCCCAAGTTGGTGTAGTCGGAGAGCTCCAGGTTCACCCGGTGGGGCTGCAGCAACTCCCCCTTAGCGGAGCACTTGGCCAGCACGGTAGGTCTCCCCGGTTCAACGAACTCCGTCCGGGTGATTACCACGTCCGGGTCATTTGTTGGTTGGGCTGAGCCGGAGGCCTCCGAGTCGGCAGAAGCTTCTGCAGGTGCCGTGTCCATTGGAGTGGTGGCTTCGGGGGCGGAGGCAGCTGGCGGGTCTTGGACCGTCACCTCCGGCTCAGGCAAATCCGGCACTCCGGCCGACTTGGTTTTCTTCACCCTCTTGGTGAGCTTTGCCTGGGCATTGAAAGAACAACAAAGGTTAGTACAAAAAATATGAGTAAAGATCAAAACAACATGAGATGATTATCGTTACCCGGGCGCGGTCTTGAAAGCCGGCAGATTCGACTGCATAGAGTCGCTGGAAGAAGGGGAAGTCTCCTGATAATTTGAGTCAGAAGAATTAAGCGGTTGGCGTATAACACCCGCAAAAGGATGAAAAGGGTATAATTTTGCGATCACCTTGGTCCGGCGTTTCCTTGATGCATCAGGTAACCCGGAGGAGAGGTCAGTGTCCTTGCTGGTCCGGGTGTGCCGCCGGCTCTCATGAACCTGTCGCTTCAAAATAAATTGAGGATCTTGGTAAGCTAAAGGATGGGAAAAGCTTACTTTCCGGGTTACTCTTCGGGTTTTCAGCCTTGGCAAGGGTTCCGAGTCGGAGGAAAGTATTGTTACCTCTTCATCCGGTGTCCTCCTGTTGATAAACAGCATTGATAAGGCGGACAGAAATAAACGACAAGTATAACAAGAGCTTACAGGTTTAGGAATTACCTCAGACTCGGAGCTGTCACTTAGCTGCAACAGCTCCGAAGCAGTGGGCCTACTTCCCTTCTTACGGGGAGCGGCTTTCTTGGCGGCCTTCTTCACTTTTCTGGCCTTCTTGGCCGCCTCATGGTCATATTTGACCCGCCAGAACTTGTCGTCAGCCTGAAAATACAATGATGATTTCTTCAAACGATTCAGATGAAGGTTATATACAGAAGAAGATAGGATGATCAGATTGGCGGCTTACCGCTGGGGCTGGGTTGGTCTTGCAGAAGGGGGCTAACCCGGTCCTTCCACAGTCTGCCAGGCTCTCGTTCAAGAGAGCCTTGGTCATCTCCTCTACAACGTCTTCAGGAAGATCATTGCGGCTGTGTCTCTGAGGGTCGTCTTTTCGGCCCGTGTACTCACACATTAAGCCGGGGCGGCGGCTCAATGGGATCACCCGCCATGAGATCCAGACCCGGACCAGGTCGATTCCATTTAGACCATTACCCAGGAGGGCCTTGATCTTGTTGATGGTGGGAAGCAGAGGCTGGCGCTCCGTCGGAGTCAGTTTGTCTGACAATGGGTGTGTTGACTCCAGACGTGATGGGAGAAAGCCGGGCAGCGGACTTTCATCAGTCGGTGACGTATCTTGGCAATAGAACCAAGTCATGTTCCAGTCCTTTGGGTGGCTTGGCGGCTCGGCATAAGGGAAAAGACAGTCTCTTCGCCGCTGAATGGAGATGCCACCTAGCTCTAGACTTGGTCCATTGGCACACTCATTCTGACGGTTTAAGTAAAAAAGCTCTCTGAAGAGCAGCAGACTAGGTTCTTCTCCAAGATAAACCTCGCAGAAGACTTGGAAATTGCAGATGTTGGACACTGAGTTGGGTCCTATATCTTGAGGCCGCAAGTCAAAGAAGTTCAGAACGTCTCTGAAAAACTTTGAACCGGGCGGTGCGAAGCCCCGACTCATATGATCCGCAAAAATCACTACCTCCCCGTCCTTTGGCTGTGGTCTCTCTTCTGACGGGTCAGGGGCACGGTAGGACATGACATCCTTCTTGGGCAGATATCCGGCCTTAACAAAATCTGCTAGGGTCTCATTGGTGACATTGGACCTCATCCAGTTGCAAGTAATGGGAGCTTTGGGAGGCATGGTGAAAGTCGGCGGTCTATGATAAAAGGAAAAAATGTCCGGGTTAATTATGAGCCGGAGGAAATCTACAGTTCAATGTCAAGGTGGCGGCTTATGAAGGGGACTAATGGTATACACTTAAGTGCATCGGGCTATTTAAGCCGCCGAGGGATTGAGAGTAATTTGATCGTCTACAGGCCTTATTACAGCTAAGCCGGAAATTTTTATGGCGCATGGCTTTCTTTAAGCCGGACGGTTTTACGGCGCGTGGTTTCTTTAAACCGGAACTATAAACCGCCGGGATTCAATGATTGCAGTTTTTTACTAAGTGTGGTAAAACAGGTTTCACACATTGCAGTAACTTTTTTGGATCAAAATGGTCGGGCAAAAGAAAAACTTCTAGACCTAGAAACAGAAGCGAGGGAGTTCTTGGGCTCGAACAGAGTTCCTATGCAGTAAAAAGAGAGCTGCTTGCGTGTAAAATGGGTGCTAAACAGTCACCGCAATAGTTCTATGTAGATCTAAGATCAAAAGGAGCAGTAAGAAAGAAAACTACCGGAGCTTGTGGCAATGGTGATGAACTACGAAGAACACGGATGAACTACTCGAGCCCTAGTACGGATCTGCCCTATGGAGTAGCGGAGACTCACCGGAGCTGGAGAGGAGCGGAGGTTGCCGCCGTTTGTCTGGTCCGAGTCAGGGTGATGCAGCGGCCAAGGTTGACGAAGACCGGGGGCGCGACGGTGGCGGTAGTAGCAGAGCTCGGGCAGAGGAACAATGGCACGAGGAAGAAGATGGAGAGAGAAGTGGCTGAGAGCCCGTCGGGCCGGCCTATTTATAAGGCAAGTTCATAAGTGGGCGCGAGATTCAAGGAGACCACGGCATGGTTATCTCCCCACGAAACGCCTCGATTTTCGGGATGACAGTAAAGAAAAAGATCCGATGCGGATCTGGCAGAGTAAAAAACGGACTTAATGGAAGATGACGTCACGGCGGATTATCCGGAGTCCAGAGGATGATGTCACGCCGGGTTATGGCCTTCACACGAATGGTAAGCCGGAGATTTTTTCTGTCGAAAGAGTTGAAGATTGACATGAGCCGGCTCAAATCAATCTGGGGCCTAATGTTGAGGATATAGACCTTAGAGTCACCCGCCAGGAGGGGCCGGGTTACTCATATGGTCACTGCCAGAAGCCCGGCGCCAAGCTTAAAGACGGTGGGCCAAAGATGGGCTTAAGACCCGGATATGGCTTAAGGCCCGTAGTTGCAATCATTATTATGGTAGAACTTGTAGTGTAAGGCAAGAATAGTTGAGAGTCCGAGCCGGGCACTCTTATGAGCCGGTCGGGACTCTGAGAGCTGCTGGGCGTCAGCCTCCCTATATAAAGGGACGACCCGGCAGCGGTTTAGGGACAAGAACAATCTCATCGAGAGCCGGGCATAGCAGTTTAGCTCCCTGGTTATCGAACCCCTAATCAATACCACATCAAACTGGACGTAGGCTTTTACCTTCACCATAAGGGGCCGAACGAGTATAAACCCTCGTGTTCCTTGTCCCGCATTAACCCCTTCAAGCTTCCTAGTTGCGATGGCTCCACGACTAAGTCCTAGCTCGAGGACATCTGCCGTGACAATTCCACGACACTATGCCTCAACCATAGGTTCTATAAAGTATGCCATGCTGTGTACCAGATCTATTGTATACCCTACACTGAGTTTAGCAAGGGAGTACAATAGTGATCTAGGAGTAGATCACTGGACGGCGGTCAAATTTATCCTTAGTGGAATAAGGATATGTTTCTCGATTATGGAGGTGACAAAAGGTTCGTCGTAAAGGGTTATGTCGATGCAAGTTTTGACACTGATCCAGATAACTCTAAGTCTCAATCTGGATACATATTGAAAGTGGGAGAAATTAGCTAGAGTAGCTCCATGCAGAGCATTGTTGACATAGAAATTTGCAAAATACATACGGATCTGAATGTTGCAGACCCGTTGGCTAAACTTCTCTCACAAGCAAAACATGATCACACCTTAGTACTCTTTGGGTGTTAATGACATAGCGATGTGAACTAGATTATTGACTCTAGTAAACCCTTTGGGTGTTGGTCACATGACGATGTGAACTATGGGTGTTAATCACATGGTGATGTGAACTATTGGTGTTAAATCACATGGCGATGTGAACTAGATTATTGACTCTAGTGCAAGTGGGAGACTGAAGGAAATGTGCCCTAGAGGCAATAATAAATTTATTGTTTATTTCCTTATATCATGATAAATGTTTATTATTCATGCTAGAATTGTATTAACCGGAAACATGATACATGTGTGAATACATAGACAAACAGAGTGTCACTAGTATGCCTCTACTTGACTAGCTCGTTGATCAAAGATGGTTATGTTTCCTAGCCATAGACATGAGTTGTCATTTGATTAACGGGATCACATCATTAGGAGAATGATGTGATTGACTTGACCCATTCCATTAGCTTAGCACTTGATCGTTTAGTATGTTGCTATTGCTTTCTTCATGACTTACACATGTTCCTATGACTATGAGATTATGCAACTCCCGTTTACCGGAGGAACACTTTGTGTGCTACCAAACGTCACAATGTAACTGGGTGATTATAAAGGTGCTCTACAGGTGTCTCCGAAGGTACTTGTTGGGTTGGTGTATTTCGAGATTAGGATTTGTCACTCCGATTGTCGGAGAGGTATCTCTGGGCCCACTCGGTAATGCACATCACTGTAAGCCTTGCAAGCATTGTAACTAATGAGTTAGTTGCGGGATGATGTATTACGGAACGAGTAAAGAGACTTGCCAGTAACGACATTGAACTAGGTATTGAGATACTGACGATCGAATCTTGGGCAAGTAACATACCGATGACAAAGGGAACAACGTATTGTTGGGGAACGTAGTAATTTCAAAAAATTTCCTACGCATACGCAAGATCATGGTGATGCATAGCAACGAGAGGGGAGAGTGTTTTCTACGTACCCTCGTAGACCGAAAGCCGAAGCGTTAGCACAACGCGGTTCATGTATTCGTACGTCTTCATGATCCGACCGATCAAGTACCAAACGCACGGCACCTCCAAGTTCAGCACACATTCAGCCCGATGACGTCCCTCGAACTCCGATCCAACCGAGTGTTGAGGGAGAGTTTCGTCAGCACGACGGCGTGGTGACGATGATGATGTTCTACCGACGCAGGGCTTCGCCTAAGCACCGCTACAGTATTATCGAGGTGGACTATGGTGGAGGGGGCACCGCACACGGCTAAAAGATCAAACGATCAATTGTTGTGTCTATGGGGTGCCCCCTGCCCCCGTATATAAATAAGCAAGGGAGTGGCCGGCCCTAGAGGGGGCACGCCAAGTGTGGGGAGTCCTACTAGGACTCCCAAGTCCTAGTAGGATTCCCCTTTCCGTTCCGGAGTAGGAGAGAAGGAAAGAGGAGGAGAGGGAGAAGGAAAAGGGGGCTGCACCCCTTGTCCAATTCGGACCAGAGGGGGGGAGCGCGCCTCCTTCCTTTTGGCCTCTCTCCTCTATTCCCGTATGGCCCAATAAGGCCCAATACTTCTCCCGGTGAATTCCCGTAACTCCCCGGTACTCCGAAAATACCCGAATCACTCGGAACCTTTCCGATGTCCGAATATAGTCGTCCAATATATTGATCTTTACGTCTCGACCATTTCGAGACTCCTGTCAATTCCCCGATCTCATCCGGGACTCCGAACTACCTTCGGTACATCAAATCACATAACTCATAATACAAATCGTCATCGAACTTTAAGCGTGGGGACCCTACGGGTTCGAGAACTATGTAGACATGACCGAGACACGTCTCCGGTCAATAACCAATAGCGGAACCTAGATGCTCATATTGGCTCCTACATACTCTACGAAGATCTTTATCAGTCAAACCGCATAACAACATACGTTGTTCCCTTTGTCATCGGTATGTTACTTGCCCGAGATTCGATCGTCGGTATCTCAATACCTAGTTCAATCTCGTTACCGGCAAGTCTCTTTACTCGTTCCGTAATACATCATCCCGCAACTAACTCATTAGTTATAATGCTTGCAAGGCTTATAGTGATGTGCATTACCGAGTGGGCCCAGAGATACCTCTCCGGCAATCAGAGTGACAAATCCTAATCTCGAAATACGCCAACCCAACAAGTACCTTCGGAGACACCTGTATAGCACCTTTATAATCACCCAGTTACGTTGTGATGTTTGGTAGCACACAAAGTGTTCCTCCGGTAAACGGGAGTTGCATAATCTCATAGTCATAGGAACATGTATAGGTCATGAAGAAAGCAATAGCAGAAAACTAAACGATCAAGTGCTAAGCTAACGGAATGGGTCAAGTCAATCACATCATTCTCCTAATGATGTGATCCCGTTAATCAAATGACAACTCATGTCTATGGCTAGGAAACATAACCATCTTTGATCAACGAGCTAGTTAAGTAGAGGCATACTAGTGACACTCTGTTTGTCTATGTATTCACACATGTATCATGTTTCCGGTTAATACAATTCTAGCATGAATAATAAACATTTATCATGATATAAGGAAATAAATAATAACTTTATTATTGCCTCTAGGGCATATTTCCTTCAGTCTCCCACTTGCACTAGAGTCAATAATCTAGTTCACATCGCTATGTGATTTAACATCAATGGTTCACATCTTTATGTGGTTAACACCCATAGTTCACACCGACATGTGACCAACACCCAAAGGGTTTAGTAGAGTCAGTAATCTAGTTCACATCGCTATGTGATTAACACCCAAAGTGTACTAAGGTGTGATCATGTTTTGCTTGTGAGATAATTTTAGTCAACGGGTCTGTCACATTTAGATCCGTAAGTATTTTGCAAATTTCTATGTTTACAATGCTCTGCACGGAGCTACTTTAGCTAATTGCTCCCACTTCAATATGTATCTGGATTGTGACTTAGAGTCATCCAGATCGGTGTCAAAGGTTGCATCGACGTAACTCTTTACGACGAACTCCTTATCACCTCCATAACCGAGAAATATATCCTTATTCCGCTAAGGATAATTTTGACCGTTGTCCAGTGATCTACTCCTAGATCACTATTGTACTCCCTTGCCAAACTTATGGTGAGGTACACAATAGGTCTGGTACTCAGCATAGCATACTTGATAGAACCGATGACTGAGGCATAGGGAATGACTCTTCATTCTCTTTCTATTTTTCTGCCATGGTCGGGTTTTGAGTCTTTACTCAACTTCACACCTTGTAACACAGGCAAGAACTCTTTCTTTGACTGTTCCATTTTGAACTATTTCAAAATCCTGTCAAGGTATGTACTCATTAAAAAAACTTATCAAGCGTCTTGATCTATCTCTATAGATCTTGATGCTCAACATGTAAGCAGCTTCACCGAGGTCTTTCTTTGAAAAACTCCTTTCAAACACTCCTTTATGCTTTGCAGAATAATTCTACATTATTTCTGATCAACAATATGTCATTCACATATACTTATCAGAAATGCTGTAGTGCTCCCACTCACTTTCTTGTAAATACAGGCTTCACTGCAAGTCTGTATAAAACAATATGCTTTGATCAACTTATCAAAACGTATATTCCAACTCCGAGATGCTTGCACCAGTCCATAGATGGATCGCTGGAGCTTGCATATTTTGTTAGCACTTTTAGGATTGACAAAACCTTCTGGTTGCATCATATACAACTCTTCTTTAATAAATCCATTAAAGAATGCAGTTTTGTTTATCCATTTGCCAGATTTCGTAAAATGCGGCAATTGCTTACATGATTCGGACAGACTTAAGCATAGATACGAGTGAGAAACTCTCATCGTAGTCAACACCTTGAACTTGTCGAAAACCTTTTGCGACAATTCTAGCTTTGTAGATAGTAACACTACTATCAGCGTCCGTCTTCCTCTTGAAGATCCATTTAATCTCAATGGCTCGCCGATCATTGGGCAAGTCAATCAAAGTCCATACTTTGTTCTCATACATGGATCCCATCTCAGATTTCATGGCCTCAAGCCATTGTGCGGAATCTGGGCTCATCATCGCTTCCTCATAGTTCGTAGGTTCGTCATGGTCAAGTAACATGACCTCCAGAACAGGATTACCGTACCACTCTGGTGCGGATCTTACTCTGGTTGACCTACGAGGTTCGGTAGTAACTTGATCTGAAGTTTCATGATCATCATCATTAGCTTCCTCATTAATTGGTGTAGGTGTCACAGGAACCGGTTTCTGTGATGAACTACTTTCCAATAAGGGAGCAGATACAGTTACCTCATCAAGTTCTACTTTCCTCCCACTCACTTCTTTCGAGAGAAACTCCTTCTCTAGAAAGGATCCATTTTCAGCAACGAATATCTTGCCTTCGGATCTGTGATAGAAGGTGTACCCAATATTTTCTTTTGGGTATCCTATGAAGACGCATTTCTCCGATTTGGGTTTGAGCTTATCAGGTTGAAACTTTTTCGCATAAGCATTGCAACCTCAAACTTTAAGAAACGACAGCTTAGGTTTCTTGCCAAACCATAGTTCATACGGTGTCGTCTCAACGGATTTAGGTGGTGCCCTATTTAACGTGAATGTAGCTGTCTCTAATGCATAACCCTAAAACGATAGTGGTAGATCAGTAAGAGA
Organism: Aegilops tauschii subsp. strangulata; assembly: GCF_002575655.3. Classification (NCBI taxonomy): domain Eukaryota; kingdom Viridiplantae; phylum Streptophyta; class Magnoliopsida; order Poales; family Poaceae; genus Aegilops; species Aegilops tauschii. The sequence goes on from NC_053035.3 coordinate 397,026,658, forward strand.
CATCATAGATCGCACCATATCTAATAAAGTACGGTTACGACGTTCGGACACACCATTACACTGTGGTGTTCCAGGTGGCATGAGTAGTGAAACTATTTCACATTGTTTTAACTGAAGGCCAAACTCGTAACTCAAATATTTTACCTCTGCGATCATATCGTAGAAACTTTTATTTTTGTTATGATGATTCTCCACTTCACTCTGAAATTCTTTGAACTTTTCAAATGTTTCAGACTTGTGTTTCATCAAGTAGATATACCCATATCTGCTCAAATCATCTGTGAATGTCAGAAAATAATGATACCCGCCGCAAGCCTTAATATTCATCGGACCACATACATCAGTATGTATGATTTCCAACAAATCTGTTGCTTGCTCCATTGTTCGGAGAGCGGCGTTTTAGTCATCTTGCCCAAGAGGCATGGTTCGCAAGAATCAAGTGGTTCATAATCAAGTGATTCCAAAATCCCATCAGCATGGAGTTTCTTCATGCGCTTTACACCAATATGACCTAAACGACAGTGCCACAAATAAGTTGTGTTGGGGATCGTAGCAGAATTTAAAAAAAATTCCTACGCATCACCAAGATCCATCTATGGAGTATACTAGCAACGAGGGGAAAGGAGTGCATCTACATACCCTTGTAGATTGCGAGCGGAAGCGTTCCAATGAACAGGGTTGATGGAGTCCTACTCACCGTGATCCAAATCACCGATAACCGAGTGCCGAACGGACGGCACCTCCGCGTTCAACACACGTACGGAGCAGCGACATTTCCTCCTTCTTGATCCAGCAAGGGGGAAGGAGAGGTTGATGGAGATCCAGCAGCACGACGGCGTGGTTGTGGAAGTAGCGGGATCCCGGCAGGGCTTCGCCAAGCGCAAGCGGGAGGGAGAGGTGTTGCAGGGGGAGAGGGAGGCGCCAAGGGCTAGGGTACAGCAGCCCTCCCTCCCCCCTATATATAGGCCCCCTGGAGGGCGGGGCGCCGGCCCTGGAACCCATCTACAAGGGGGGCGGCGGCCAGGGGGAAACTTCCCCCCCAAGTCAAGTGGGGCGCCCCCACCCCCAGGGTTTCCAACCCTAGGCGCAGGGGGAGGTCCATGGGGGGCGCCCCAGCCCACTAAGGGCTGGTTCCCTTCCCACTTCAGCCCATGGGGCCCTCCGGGATAGGTGGCCCCACCCGGTGGACCCCCGGGACCCTTCCGGTGGTCCCGGTACAATACCGATAACCCCCGAAACTTTCCCGGTGGTCGAAACTGGACTTCCTATATATAATTCTTCATCTCAGGACCATTCCGGAACTCCTCGTGACGTTCGGGATCTCATCCGGGACTCCGAACAACTTTCGGGTTTCCGCATACTAATATCTCTACAACCCTAGCGTCACCGAACCTTAAGTGTGTAGACCCTACGGGTTCGGGAGACATGCAGACATGACCGAGACGCCTCTCCGGTCAGTAACCAACAGCGGGATCTGGATACCCATGTTGGCTCCCACATGTTCCACGATGATCTCATCGGATGAACCACGATGTCGAGGATTCAATCAATCCCGTATACAATTCCCTTTGTCAATCGGTACGTTACTTGCCCGAGATTCGATCGTCGGTATCCCAATACCTTGTTCAATCTCGTTACCGGCAAGTCACTTTACTCGTACCGTAATGCATGATCCCGTGGCTAACTCCTTAGTCACATTGAGCTCATTATGATGATGCATTACCGAGTGGGCCCAGAGATACCTCTCCATCATACGGAGTGACAAATCCCAGTCTCGATCCGTGTCAACCCAACAGACACTTTCAGAGATACCCGTAGTGTACCTTTATAGTCACCCAGTTACGTTGTGACGTTGGGTACACCCAAAGCACTCCTACGGCATCCGGGAGTTACACGATCTCATGGTCTAAGGAAAAGATACTTGACATTGGAAAAGCTCTAGCAAACGAACTACACGATCTTTTATGCTATGCTTAGGATTGGGTCTTGTCCATCACATCATTCTCCTAATGATGTGATCCCGTTATCAATGACATCCAATGTCCATAGTTAGGAAACCATGACTATCTGTTGATCAACGAGCTAGTCAACTAGAGGCTTACTAGGGACACGTTGTGGTCTATGTGTTCACACATATATTACGATTTCCAGATAACACAATTATAGCATGAACAATAGACAATTATCATGAACAAAGAAATATAATAATAACCATTTATTATTGCCTCTAGGGCATATTTCCAACAGTCTCCCACTTGCACTAGAGTCAATAATCGAGTTACATTGTGATGAATCGAACACCCATAGAGTTCTGGTGTTGATCAGGTTTTGCTCTAGGGAGAGGTTTAGTCAACGGATCTGCTACATTCAGGTCCGTATGTACTTTACAAATATCTATGTCTCCATTTTGAACACTTTCAATTATGGAGTTGAAGTGACGCTTGATATGCCTGGTCTTCCTGTGAAACCTGGGCTCCTTGGCAAGGGCAATAGCTCCAGTGTTGTCACAGAAGAGAGTCATCGGGACCGACGCACTGGGAATCACCCCTAGGTCAGTAATGAACTCCTTCATCCAGATTGCTTCTTGCGCTGCCTCTGAGGCTGCCATGTACTCCGCTTCACATGTAGATCCCACCACGACGCTTTCCTTGCAACTGCACCAACTTACTGCTCCTGCATTCAAAATATACACGTATCCGGTTTGTGACTTCGAGTCATCCAGATCTGTGTCGAAGCTAGCATCGACATAACCCTTTACGACGAGCTCTTCGTCACCTCCATAAACGAGAAACATATCCTTAGTCCTCTTCAGGTACTTAGGATATTCTTGACCGCTGTCTAGTGTTCCATGCCGGGATTACTTTGGTACCTTCCTACCAAACTTACGGCAAGGTTTACATCAGGTCTGGTACACATCATGGCATACATAATAGACCCTATGGCCGAGGCATAGGGGATGACACTCATCTTTTCTCTATCTTCTGCCGTGGTCGGGCATTGAGCCGTGCTCAATTGCACACCTTGCAATACAGGCAAGAACCCCTTCTTGGACTGATCCATATTGAACTTCTTCAATATCTTGTCAAGGTACGTACTCTGTGAAAGACCAATGAGGCGTCTTGATCTATCTCTATAGATCTTGATGCCTAATATATAAGCAGCTTCTCCAAGGTCCTTCATTGAAAAACACTTATTCAAATAGGCCTTTATACTTTCCAAGAATTCTATATCATTTCCCATCAATAGTATGTCATCCACATATAATAAGAGAAATGCTACAGAGCTCCCACTCACTTTCTTGTAAACACAGGCTTCTCCATAAGTCTGTGTAAACCCAAACGCTTTGATCATCTCATCAAAACGAATGTTCCAACTCCGAGATGCTTGCACCAGTCCATAGATGGAGCGCTAGAGCTTGCATACCTTGTTAGCATTCTTAGGATCGACAAAACCTTCCGGCTGCATCATATACAATTCTTCCTTAAGAAAACCGTTAAGGAATGCCGTTTTGACGTCCATTTGCCATATCTCATAATCATAGAATGCGGCAATTGCTAACATGATTCGGACGGACTTCAGCTTCGCTACGGGTGAGAAAGTCTCATCGTAGTCAGCCCCTTGAACTTGTCGATAACCCTTAGCGACAAGTCGAGCCTTATAGATGGTCACATTACCATCCGCGTCTGTCTTCTTCTTAAAGATCCATTTATTTTCTATGGCTCGCCGATCATCGGGCAAGTCAGTCAAAGTCCATACTTCGTTTTCATACATGGATCCTATCTCGGATTTCATGGCTTCTAGCCATTTGTCGGAATCCGGGCCCGCCATCGCTTCTTCATAGTTCAAAGGTTCACCGTTGTCCAACAACATGATTTCCAGGACAGGGTTGCCGTACCACTCTGGTGCGGAACGTGTCCTTGTGGACCTACGAAGTTCAGCAATAACTTGATCCGAAGCTTCATGATCATCATCATTAACTTCCTCCCCAGTCGGTGTAGGCACCACAGGAACATCTTCCCGCGTTGCGCTACTTTCCGGTTCGGAAGGGGTGACTATCACCTCATCAAGTTCCACTTTCCTCCCACTCAATTCTTTCGAGAGAAACTCTTTCTCCAGAAAGGACCCGTTCTTGCCAACAAAGATCTTGCCTTCGGATCTGAGGTAGAAGGTATATCCAATGGTTTCCTTAGGGTATCCTATGAAGACGCATTTTTCCGACTTGGGTTCGAGCTTTTCAGGTTGAAGTTTCTTGACATAAGCATCGCATCCCCAAACTTTTAGAAATGACAGCTTAGGTTTCTTCCCAAACCATAATTCATACGGTGTCGTCTCAATGGATTTCGACGAAGCCCTATTTAAAGTGAATGCGGCAGTCTCTAAAGCATAGCCCCAAAATGAGAGCGGTAGATCGGTAAGTGACATCATAGATCGCACCATATCCAATAGAGTGCGATTACGACGTTCGGACACACCGTTTCGCTGAGGTGTTCCAGGCGGCGTGAGTTGTGAAACGATTCCACATTTCCTTAAGTGCGTACCAAATTCGTGACTTAAATATTCTCCACCACGATCTGATCGTAAGAACTTTATTTTCCTGTCACGTTGATTCTCAACCTCACTCTGAAATTCCTTGAACTTTTCAAAGGTTTCAGACTTGTGTTTCATTAGGTAGACATACCCATATCTACTTAAGTCATCAGTGAGAGTAAGAACATAACGATATCCTCCGCGAGCCTCAACACTCATTGGACCGCACACATCGGTATGTATGATTTCCAATAAGTTGGTTGCTCGCTCCATTGTTCCGGAGAACGGAGTCTTGGTCATCTTACCCATGAGGCATGGTTCGCACGTGTCAAATGATCCGTAATCAAGAGACTCCAAAAGTCCATCTGCATGGAGCTTCTTCATGCGCTTGACACCAATGTGACCAAGGCGGCAGTGCCACAAGTATGTGGGACTATCGTTATCAACTTTACATCTTTTGGTATTCACACTATGAATATGTGTAACATCACGTTCGAGATTCATCAAGAATAAACCATTGACCAGCGGGGCATGACCATAAAACATATCTCTCATATAAATAGAACAACCATTATTCTCGTATTTAAATGAGTAGGCATCTCGAATTAAACGAGATCCAGATACAATGTTCATGCTCAAAGCTGACACTAAATAACAATTATTGAGGTTTAAAACTAATCCCGTAGGTAAATGTAGAGGCAGCGTGCCGATGGCGATCACATCGACCTTGGAACCATTCCCGACGCGCATCGTCACCTCGTCCTTCGCCAGTCTCCGCTTATTCCGTAGTTCCTGTTTTGAGTTACAAATATGAGCAACCGCACCGGTATCAAATACCCAGGAGCTACTACGAGTACTGGTAAGGTACACATCAACTACATGTATATCACATATACCTTTGGTGTTGCCGGCCTTCTTGTCCGCTAAGTATTTGGGGCAGTTCCGCTTCCAGTGACCACTTCCCTTGCAATAAAAGCACTCAGTCTCAGGCTTGGGTCCATTCTTCGACTTCTTCCCGGCAACTGGCTTACCGGGCGCGGCAACTCCCTTGCCGTCCTTCTTGAAGTTCTTCTTACCCTTGCCCTTCTTGAACTTAGTGGTTTGATTCACCATCAACACTTGATGTTCTTTTCTGATCTCTACCTCAGCTGATTTCAGCATTGAATATACCTCGGGAATGGTCTTTTCCATCCCCTGCATATTGTAGTTCATCACAAAGCTCTTGTAGCTTGGTGGAAGCGACTGGAGGATTCTGTCAATGACCGCGTCATCCGGGAGATTAACTCCCAGCTGAGATTTTTTAAGCGGTTGTGCAACCCAGACATTCTGAGTATGTGCTCACTAACAGAACTGTTCTCCTCCATTTTACAGCTGAAGAACTTGTCGGAGACATCATATCTCTCGACCTGGGCATGAGCTTGAAAAACCAGTTTCAGCTCCTCGAACATCTCATATGCTCCATGTTTCTCAAAACGCTTTTGGAGACCCGGTTCTAAGCTGTAAAGCATGCCGCACTGAACGAGGGAGTAATCATCAGCACGCTGCTGCCAAGCGTTCATAACGTCTTGGTTCTCAGGGATTGGTGCTTCACCTAGCGGTGCTTCTAAGACATAATCTTTCTTGGCTGCTATGAGGATGATCCTCAGGTTCCGGACCCAGTCCGTATAGTTGCTGCCATCATCTTTCAGCTTGGTTTTCTCTAGGAACGCGTTGAAATTGAGGACAACGTGGGCCATTTGATCTACAATACATAGTGTAAAGATTTTAGACTAAGTTCATGATAATTAAGTTCATATAATCAAATTATTTAATGAACTCCGGGAGATTAACTCCCAGCTGAGACAAGCGGTTGTGTAACCCAGACATTCTGAGTATGTGCTCACTAACAGAACTATTTTCCTCCATTTTACAGCTGAAGAACTTGTCGGAGACTTCATATCTCTCGACCCGGGCATGAGCTTGGAAAACCATTTTCAGCTCTTCGAACATCTCATATGCTCCATGTTTCTCAAAACGCTTTTGGAGACCCGGTTCTAAGCTGTAAAGCATGCCGCACTGAACGAGGGAGTAATCATCAGCACGTGATTGCCAAGCGTTCATAACTTCTTGGTTCTCTGGGATGGGTGCTTCACCTAGCGGTGCTTCTAGGACATAATCTTTCTTGGCAGCTATGAGGATGATCCTCAGGTTCCGGACCCAGTCCGTATAGTTGCTGCCATCATCTTTCAGCTTGGTTTTCTCTAGGAACGCGTTGAAGTTGAGGACAACGTGGGCCATTTGAGCTACAAGACATATTGTAAAGATTTTAGACTAAGTTCATGATAATTAAGTTCATATAATCAAATTATTCAATGAACTCCCACTCAGATAGACATCCCTCTAGTCATCTAAGTGAAACATGATCCGAGTTAACTAGGCCGTGTCCGATCATCACGTGAGACGGACTAGTCAAGATCGGTGAACATCTCCATGTTGATCGTATCTTCTATACGACTCATGCTCGACCTTTCGGTCCTCCGTGTTCCGAGGCCATGTCTGTACATGCTAGGCTCGTCAAGTCAACCTAAGTGTATTGCGTGTGTTCCGAGGCCATGTCTGTACATGCTAGGCTCGTCAACACCCGTTGTATGCGAATGTTAGAATCTATCACACCCGATCATCACGTGGTGCTTCGAAACAACGAACCTTCGCAACGGTGCACAGTTAGGGGGAACACTTTCTTGAAATTATTATAAGGGATCATCTTACTTACTACCGTCGTTTTAAGCAAATAAGATGCAAAACATGATAAACATCACATGCAATCAAATAGTGACATGATATGGACAATATCATTCTGCTCCTTTGATCTCCATCTTCGGGGCGTCATGATCATCTTCGTCACCGGCATGACACCATGATCTCCATCATCATGATCTCCATCATCGTGTCTTCATGAAGTTGTCACGCCAACGATTACTTCTACTTCTATGGCTAACGCGTTTAGCAATAAAGTAAAGTAATTTACATGGCGTTCTTCAATGACACGCAGGTCATACAAAAAATAAAGACAACTCCTATGGCTCCTGCCGGTTGTCATACTCATCGACATGCAAGTCGTGATTCCTATTACAAGAATATGATCAATCTCATACATCACATATATCATTCATCACATCTTCTGGCCATATCACATCACAAGGCACATGCTGCAAAAACAAGTTAGACGTCCTCTAATTGTTGTTGCAAGTTTTTACGTGGCTTGTAAAGGTTTCTAGCAAGAACGTTTCTTACCTACGTAAAACCACAACGTGATATGCCAATTTCTATTTACCCTTCATAAGGACCCTTTTCATCGAATCCGTTCTGACTAAAGTGGGAGAGACAGACACTCGCTAGCCACCTTATGCAACTAGTGCATGTCAGTCGGTGGAACCTGTCTCACGTAAGCGTACGTGTAAGGCCGGTCCGGGCCGCTTCATCCCACAATACCGCCGAAACAAGATAAGACTAGTAGCGGCAAGAAGAATTGGCAACATCTACGCCCACAACTGCTTTGTGTTCTACTCGTGCATAGTAACTACGCATAGGCCTGGCTCATGATGCCACTGTTGGGGATCGTAGCAGAATTTTTTTTAAAAAAAAATTCCTACGCATCACCAAGATCCATCTATGGAGTATACTAGCAACGAGGGGAAAGGAGTGCATCTACATACCCTTGTAGATCGCGAGCGGAAGCGTTCCAATGAACAGGGTTGATGGAGTCGTACTCGCCGTGATCCAAATCACCGATGACCGAGTGCCGAACGGACGGCACCTCCGCGTTCAACACACGTACGGAGCAGCGACGTCTCCTCCTTCTTGATCCAGCAAGGGGGAAGGAGAGGTTGATGGAGATCCAGCAGCACGACGGCGTGGTGGTGGAAGTAGCGGGATCCCGGCAGGGCTTCGCCGAGCGCAAGCGGGAGGGAGAGGTGTTGCAGGGGGAGAGGGAGGCGCCAAGGGCTAGGGTACAGCAGCCCTCCCTCCCCCCTATATATAGGCCCCCTGGAGGGCGGGGCGCCGGCCCTGGAACCCATCTACAAGGGGGGGCGGCCAGGGGGGAAACTTCCCCCCCAAGTCAAGTGGGGCGCCCCCCACCCCAGGGTTTCCAACCCTAGGCGCAGGGGGAGGCCCATGGGGGGTGCCCCAGCCCACTAAGGGCTGGTTCCCTTACCACTTCAGCCCATGGGGCCCTCTGGGATAGGTGGCCCCACCCGGTGGACCCCCGGGACCCTTCCGGTGGTCCCGGTACAATACCGATAACCCCCGAAACTTTCCCGGTGGCCGAAACTGGACTTCCTATATATAATTCTTCACCTCCGGACCATTCCGGAACTCCTCGTGATGTCCAGGATCTCATCCGGGACTCCGAACAACTTTCGGGTTTCCGCATACTAATATCTCTACAACCCTAGCGTCACCGAACCTTAAGTGTGTAGACCTACGGGTTCGGGAGACATGCAGACATGACCGAGACGCCTCTCCGGTCAATAACCAACAGCGGGATCTGGATACCCATGTTGGCTCCCACATGTTCCACGATGATCTCATCGGATGAACCACGATGTCGAGGATTCAATCAATCCCGTATACAATTCCCTTTGTCAATCGGTACGTTACTTGCCCGAGATTCAATCGTCGGTATCCCAATACCTTGTTCAATCTCGTTACCGGCAAGTCACTTTACTCGTACCATAATGCATGATCCCGTGGCTAACTCCTTAGTCACATTGAGCTCATTATGAGGATGCATTACCGAGTAGGCCCAGAGATACCTCTCCGTCATACGGAGTGACAAATTCCAGTCTCGATCCGTGTCAACCCATCAGACACTTTCAGAGATACCCGTAGTGTACCTTTATAGTCACCCAGTTACGTTGTGACGTTGGGTACACCCAAAGCACTCCTACGGCATCCGGGAGTTACACGATCTCATGGTCTAAGGAAAAGATACTTGACATTGGAAAAGCTCTAGCAAACGAACTACACGATCTTTTATGTTATGCTTAGGATTGGGTCTTGTCTATCACATCATTCTCCTAATGATGTGATCCCGTTATCAATGACATCCAATGTCCATAGTCAGGAAACCATGACTATCTGTTGATCAACGAGCTAGTCAACTAGAGGCTTACTAGGGACACGTTGTGGTTTATGTGTTCACACATGTATTACGATTTTCGGATAACACAATTATAGCATGAACAATAGACAATTATCATGAACAAAGAAATATAATAATAACCATTTATTATTGCCTCTAGGGCATATTTCCAACAAGTTGCACTATCATTATTAACTTTGCATCTTTTGGCTTCATTATTATGAATATGTGTATCACTACGATCGAGATCCAACAAACCATTTTATTGGGTGTATGACCATAGAAGGTTTTATTCATGTAAACAGAACAACAATTATTCTCTAATTTAAATGAATAACCGTATTGCAACAAACATGATCAAATCATACTCATGCTCAACGCAAACACCAAAATAACACTTATTTTGTTTCAACACTAATCCCGAAAGTATAGGGAGTGTGCGATGATGATCATGTCAATCTTGGAACTACTTCCAACACACATCGTCACCTCGCCTTTTACTAGTTTCTGTTTATTCTGCAACTCCCGTTTCGAGTTACTACTCTTAGCAACTGAACCAGTATCAAATGCCAAGGGGTTGCTATAAACACTAGTAAAGTACACATCAATAACATGTATATCCAATATACCTTTGTTCACTTTGCCATCCTTCTTATCCACCAAATACTTGGGGTAGTTCCGCTTCCAGTGACCAGTCCCTTTGAAGTAGAAGCACTTAGTCTCAGGCTTAGGACCAGACTTGGGCTTCTTCACTTGAGCAGCAACTTGCTTGCCATTCTTCTTGAAGTTCCCCTTCTTCCCTTTGCCCTTTTCTTGAAACTAGTGGTCTCGTCAACCATCAACACTTGATGTTTTTCTTGATTTCTACCTTCGTCGATTTCAACATCACGAAGAGCTTGGGAATTGTTTCTGTTATCCCTTGCATATTATAGTTCATCACGAAGTTCTACTAACTTGGTGATGATGACTAGAGAATTCTGTCAATCACTATCTTATCTGGAAGATTAACTCCCACTTTGTTCAAGCGATTGTAGTACCCGGACAATCTGAGCACATGCTCACTGCTTGAGCTATTCTCCTCCATCTTTTAGCTGTAGAACTTGTTGGAGACTTCATATCTCTCAACTCGGGTATTTGCTTGAAATATTAACTTCAACTCCTGGAACATCTCATATGGTCCATGACGTTCAAAACGTCTTTGAAGTCCCGATTCTAAGCCGTTAAGCATGGTGCACTAAACTATCAAGTAGTCATCATATTGAGCTATCCAAACGTTCATAACGTCTGCATCTGCTCCTGCAATAGGTCTGTCACCTAGCGGTGCATCAAGGACATAATTCTTCTGTGCAGAAATGAGGATAAACCTCAGATCACGGACCCAGTCTGCATCATTGCTACTATCATCTTTCAACTTAGTTTTCTCTAGGAACATATATAAAACATAGGGAAGCAACAAGGCGAACTATTGATCTACAACATAGATATGCTAATACTACCAGGACTAAGTTCATGATAAATTAAAGTTCAATTATTCATATTACTTAAGAACTCCCACTTAGATAGACATCCCTCTAATCTTCTAAGTGATCACGTGATCCATATCAACTAAACCATGTCCGATCATCACGTGAGATGGAGTAGTTTCAATGGTGAACATCACTATGTTGATCATATCTACTACATGATTCACGCTCGACCTTTCGGTCTCAGTGTTCCGAGGCCATATCTATTATATGCTAGGCTCGTCAAGTTTAACCTGACTATTCCGTGTGTGCAACTGTTTTGCACCCGTTGTATTTGAACGTAGAGCCTATCACACCTGATCATCACGTGGTGTCTCAGCACGAAGAACTTTCGCAACGGTGCATACTCAGGGAGAACACTTGTACCTTGATAATTTAGTGAGTGATCATCTTATAATGCTACCGTCAATCAAAGCAAGATAAGATGTATAAAAGATAAACATCACATGCAATCATAATATGTGACATGATATGGCCATCATCATCTTGTGCCTTTGATCTCCATCTCCAAAGCATCGTCATGATCTCCATCGTCACCGGCATGACACCATGATCTCCATCATCTTGATCTATATCAATGTGTTGTTACATGGTCGTTTTGCCCACTATTGCTCTTGCAACTATTGCTATCGCATAGCGATAAAGTAAAGCAATTATTTGGCGCTTGCATCTTATGCAATAAAGAGACAACCATAAGGCTTCTGCCAGTTGCCGATAACTTCAACAAAACATGATCATCTCATACAACAACTTATATCTCATCACGTCTTGACCATATCACATCAAAACATGCCGTGCAAAAACAAGTTAGACGTCCTCTACTTTGTTGTTGCAAGTTTTACGTGGCTGCTACGAGCTGAGCAAGAACCGTTCTTACCTACGCATCAAAACCACAACGATAGTTCGTCAAGTTAGTGCTGTTTTAACCTTCTCAAGGACCGGGCGTAGCCACACTCGGTTCAACTAAAGTTGGAGAAACTGACACACGCCAGCCACCTGTGTGCAAAGCACGTCGGTAGAACCAGTCTCGCGTAAGCGTACGCGTAATGTCGGTCCGGGCCGCTTCATCCAACAATACCGCCGAACCAAAGTATGACATGCTGGTAAGCAGTATGACTTATATCGCCCACAACTCACTTGTGTTCTACTCGTGCATATGACATCTACGCATAAAACCTGGTTCGGATGCCACTGTTGGGGAACGTAGTAATTTCAAAAAATTTCCTACGCATACGCAAGATCATGGTGATGCATAGCAACGAGAGGGGAGAGTGTTGTCTACGTACCCTCGTAGACCGAAAGCGGAAGCGTTAGCACAACGCGGTTGATGTAGTCGTACGTCTTCATGATCCGACCGATCAAGTACCGAACGCACGGCACCTCCGAGTTCAGCACACGTTCAGCCCGATGACGTCCCTCGAACTCCGATCCAGCCGAGTGTTGAGGGAGAGTTTCGCCAGCACGACGGCGTGGTGACGATGATGATGTTCTACTGACGCAGGGCTTCGCCTAAGCACCGCTACAGTATTATCGAGGTGGACTATGGTGGAGGGGGGCACCGCACACGGCTAAAAGATCAAACGATCAATTGTTGTGTCTATGGGGTGCCCCCTGCCCCTGTATATAAAGGAGCAAGGGAATGGCCGGCCCTAGAGGGGGCGCGCCAAGTGTGGGGAGTCCTAATAGGACTCCCAAGTCCTAGTAGGATTCCCCTTTCCTTTCCGGAGTAGGAGAGAAGGAAAGAGGAGGAGAGGGAGAAGGAAAAGGGGGCTGCACCCCTTGTCCAATTCGGACCAAAGGGGGGGGGGAGCGCGCCTCCTTCCTTTTGGCTTCTCTCCTCTATTCCCGTATGGCCCAATAAGGCCCAATACTTCTCCCGGTGAATTCCCGTAATTCCCCGGTACTCCGAAAATACCCGAATCACTCGGAACCTTTCCGATGTCCGAATATAGTCGTCCAATATATCTATCGTTATGTCTCGACCATTTCGAGACTCCTCGTCAAGTCCCCGATCTCATCCGGGACTCCGAACTACCTTTGGTACGTCAAATCACATAACTCATAATACAAATCGTCATCGAACTTTAAGCGTGCGGACCCTACGGGTTCGAGAACTATGTAGACATGACCGAGACACGTCTCCGGTCAATAACCAATAGCGGGACCTAGATGCTCATATTGGCTCCTACATACTCTATGAAGATCTTTATCGGTCAAACTGCATAACAACATACGTTGTTCCCTTTGTCATCGATATGTTACTTGCCCGAGATTCGATCGTCGGTATCTCAATACCTAGTTCAATCTCGTTACCGGCAAGTCTCTTGACTCGTTCCGTAATACATCATCCCGCAACTAACTCATTAGTTACAATGCTTGCAAGGCTTATAGTGATGTGCATTACCGAGTGGGCCTAGAGATACCTCTCCGACAATTGGAGTGACAAATCCTAATCTCGAAATACGCCAACCCAACAAGTACCTTCGGAGACACCTGTAGAGCACCTTTATAATCACCCAGTTACGTTGTGACGTTTGGTAACACACAAAGTGTTCCTCCGGTAAACGGGAGTTGCATAATCTCATAGTCATAGGAACATGTATAAGTCATGAAGAAAGCAATAGCAGAAAACTAAACGATCAAGTGCTAAGCTAACGGAATGGGTCAAGTCAATCACATCATTCTCCTAATGATGTGATCCCATTAATCAAATGACAACTCATGTCTATGGCTAGGAAACATAACCATCTTTGATCAACGAGCTAGTCAAGTAGAGGCATACTAGTGACACTCTATTTGTCTATGTATTCACACATGTATCATGTTTCCGGTTAATACAATTCTAGCATCAATAATAAACATTTGTCATGATATAAGGAAACAAATAATAACTTTATTATTGCCTCTAGGGCATATTTCCTTCACGTATGTTGTTATGCGGTCTGACCGATAAAGATCTTTGTAGAATATGTAGGAGCCAATATGGGCATCCAGGTTCCGCTATTGGTTATTGACCAGAGAGGTGTCTCGGTCATGTCTACATAGTTCTAGAACCCGTAGGGTCCGCACGCTTAACGTTCGTTGACGATATAGTAGTATGAGTTATGTATGTTGGTGACCGAATGTTGTTCGGAATTTCGGATGAGATCACGGATATGACTAGGAACTCCGGAATGGTCCGGAAGTAAAGATTGATATGTGGATAGTAGTGTTTGATCTCCGGAAGGGTTCCGGAATCCATCGAAAGGGGTTCCGGATGTTTCCCAAAATGTTTGGGCACGAGAACACTTTATCTGGGCAAAGGGGAAAGCCCACGAGGTTTTTGGAAAGCGCAAAAGGAAGTTTTGCGGAGTCCAGGGGCCAGACGCCAGGGTCCCTAGCGTCTGGGTCCAGACGCCGGGAACCCTGGCGTCTGGCCCTGGAGTCCGAGAAGGACTCTTGCCTTTCGGGTGAAACCGACTTTGCGGAGGCTTTTACTCCAAGTTTCGACCGCAAGGCTCAACATATAAATAGAGGGGTAGGGCTAGCACCCAAGACACATCAAGAAACACCAAGCCGTGTGCCGGCTACCCCGTCCCCTCTAGTTTATCCTCCGTCATAGTTTTCTTAGTGCTTAGGGTCGTGAAGGTGTACGACTACATCAACCGCGTTGATAAACGCTTCCGCTTACGGTCTACGAGGGTACGTAGACAACACTCTCCCTCTCGTTTCTATACATCACCATGATCTTGCATGTGCGTAGGAATTTTTTTGATATTACTACGTTCCCCAACACTTATACGAACCGGGACTAAAGGCCCTCCACGTGGCCGTCGTGTGGAGCTCCACCTTCCGGTTGGTAACACCAACCGAGACTAAAGGAAATTTTACGATAATTTGAAATTTTTTTCTCATATTTTACAATTTAATCTCTAACCACCCCTCATCACTGCTCAATTTAACCTCTAATCTCTAATCGCCCCTCATCATTCCAAATCATCTAACTTCTCGGCCGGTCAATCACCCCTCATCACTGCTTAATTTAACCTCTAACCTCTAATCACCCCTCATCATTCCAAATCATCTAACTTCCCGGCCGGTCACCCATCCTCTCACTACTCCAGCCCGAGCACGCTTAACTTCCGGGTTCTATTCCTCCTCGTTTCCAAGTCTGCACTTGTTGTTTTCCTGACAATAGTAAGATGTCAATCCTATTAAACCTCAGGAGTTTAGCTTGAGCATGAAGTCACACGTTTCACTGTTTGAGTTTGAAACTATTATTCTAAAAAACAATAATTATTTAGTAACACTAATATTTCTTGAATAAGTAGTTTGATCATAGTTTGACAACAGTTTGACCAGATTTGACCAAAATTCAAAAAATTGAAATAATTATTTAGTAACACTAATAATCTTGCCACACCGTCGCCGGCGAGATGGAAGAGACGGAGATGGGTTTCTTTTTTTTACCTGACGGAGAGGGGTGGAGATCCAGCTGGGACCTATAGTCGAAATCAAATCACAGAATGAACTGTCCGTGAAACTATTTCACGCGGCTGACCCTTGACGCCTAACTCTCAGGCGCTGCACTAGTGCAACGCCCAGGAGCTAGGCGCTGCACTAGTGCAACGCCCAGGAGCCAGGCGCTACACTGTGTAGTGTGGCGCCTAGCTCTCAGGCGCTGCACGCTGACTTGGGCACATATGGGTGCGACGCTGGCCGTGTAGCGCCTATCTGTGAGGCGTTGTACAGTAGGGTGTGGCGCCGGCGTGGCGGGCGCTACACAAAAGGGTCAGGGGAGTGAAATAGTTTCGCAACCAGTTCATTCTGTGTAATGATTTTGTCCCGAGGTTAAAATTGTCAAATTTGCCGACGAAGAGGGGTTTCTGTTTTGGAAGATGAAGCAGATTAGAATCTGAAAGAACGGGGCGTGGGGCGTGGGAAACCGGGTGGGCTGGAATTCGAGCGAAAGCTGCGCTGAGATTCGTAGTTACACATGTCATGCGGTCGCTGTGGTCTCACGTTTGCTGCGTGCGACCCGGTCGTACCAGATTTTTTTTCCACAACTCTCCCTCTCTCCCAGCGCTAAAAGGTCGTTTCTTCTTCTGTATCCTTATTTTTAGGCTCTTCCGTTTCCTGTAACGGACGAGGCCTTCTACAGCCCAATGCATCCACCGCAATTTGCTCTCCCGTAAACTCAGCCTCCTTTTGCGTTGCACATCTCACCCTCCCTCCTATTCTTATCTGCCGCCGCCTTGGATCGAGCTCCGGCATGGGAGACGACTCGATGCCTGCCACCACGCCGCTCCTAGAGGGCGCCGCCGCACGCCAGCAGTGCCTCGATAGAACCCGCCGCCGGCTGTGCCCAGCCAGTCTCCTCTGATCATCCACATCAGCTTCGCCAAGCCGTGGCTACCCTCCACACCCCACCCCGCGCCGTTGCAGGGCCACCAAGAAGCTCGCTGCTACCCGTCGGGCAACCCCTCCCCCAGCAGGCATGGCGCCTCCTCTTCTCCATTGACCCCCTCCATATTCCACTTGCTAGCGCGGCGATCCATACCACAGTGCGCGGGTCTCACACACCACAAGAAACAAGATGGAGTGACCATCACAGTGATTAACGACGATGCAGGCACAACCCCACGCGAATGAGAGAAGGCGTCCTACCCGCGGCATACTGCAGGAGCCCAATCTTTCCTGTCGCACTGCCATGAAGACCCCTGCCGTTGTCCTCACCGGTGCATCCATTCCATCTAATAATTGGGAGGTATATTTCTCTGTTGGGAGCACCGAATGATTCCCAAAGTTATAGTAACCTGTTGAAGGTACGCTTCAGTTACAGTTAAGTTTCAGCTGGTATATTCAGTCAGGCGCATATGCTTTCTGACTTTATGTGGAATTTCTGATGAAGCTGATGAATGCTTCAGTTAAGTATTCCACAAAGTCAGAATTTATTCAGTCAGGCGCATATTCTGCCTCTGGGTCTTCGACATTAGTATTCCACAAAGTTAGAATTTATAGCTGAAGCTTTCGATTGATTAGGTGAAATCTACAACAAAGCTGATGAATGTGGTATCCCGATTGTGAATCATAGTTGGCTCTGTGACAGGGGTCATTCTTGTTACTAAGTACACTTCATGAATATTTTCTCTGAAACATCCCTGTTTTTTTCTTTGCAGCCTAATGCAGGGGTCATTCTTTCATGCGACAACTATCATGTACCGTAAGTAAACCATGCATCTTGTTTTTCTGTCGAATGTCCTAGTTTATATCTCTTATTCCCTGAAAGATGAATCAATGCTTTTCTCTTCAACCAGAATGTGTTGCTTCTACGAACACGACCCTCTGTAATTTTTCCTGCGAGAAGTATGTGAATATCAATAATCTTTCTAGCTGGAGTTGCAGTTGCTTACAAAGAAACGCCAGGCTACCTTGTTGTTTAGAAGTTGCTGCAGTTTATTTCTCTAACTGCTGGACGTCCACTTTTCAAATATGCTATGTTATTTTGTATGCAGTGGTCAAGAGGCAGAGCAATGTGAGGATAATTTCAAAAGAGCATACGCTCATCTATCAGAGACTGGTCCAACTGAGATAAGAAGCAAATCATCTGGAGCCAAAACACCTGATGGCAGATCAATCAGCTTCAGAACAGACAGGTAACCATTTTTTCTGTTGCATTCATCTGACATTGTAGAATATAGTATGATTACACCAAGGCAGATATTATAAGCCCAGATGCTCCAGATGGGTCTGCTTATTGGGAATTGTATCCAGAATGTCATTCCTTTGTAGTTAATAGTATTTTTGCTGACATGCAGCACTAATAAGAGCATATGTTGTCTTATCCTTTTGTTGCTTCCTGTGCAACCGGTGAACATGACACCACAATTAGCATGGACATTTCTGAAACATATTTACAGCATTAACAACACATGTCCTCCAAGGAACAAAATTACATATCAACATTCAATTCACACATCTGGAAATAAAAGGGAGAAATTCTGCTGTGAATAGTAGCTACTATTCACAGCACAATTTGAAATCAGCTACTATTCGCAGTGCACATTGTCTTTTTTGTTTCTCAAGTGTGCATTGAATTCAGATTTTGACTTGTTACTTGGTAGGCGCATCTTTTGTTAACGTTTTTTTAATTGAGGGGCATGCCCCCAATTTCATTTCATTGCATGAAAGGAAACCAATAAACAAAGTGAGTAGTCTTAGATTCCATCCAGCCCAGATGTCCTACCGTGACATCCAGGCATCAACAACTAGACAGCCAAGAGAATAAAGCTTGAAACTAAAAAAAAGGAACTCCACACTTATCAGAATGCACACACAGGTGAGAGGTAACCACACAGGGCTCCTCTCCCCGCTCATCGCCACAGACTCTCCAGGGAGGACAAAAGTTCAGCTAACAGTACAGGCAGAATTACTTCCCAACGCCAAGACGTTTCACCATGGGCGCCCATCATATCCTCTGCTCTTGTTGAAGAACCCGTTCGCAACATCAACCAGCAGTGCTGTGACGGCCTGCAACATCCGTTGCCCTTCTTTTCTCTGTAGACCAGTGCAGTAGGACATCCAATAAGAGATTTGAAAGAACAACATACTAGGATCATGCGGGTAAACATGATGAAACGTAGCAGCATTCCTGGCTTTCCACAAAGTCCAAAACACCGCAGAAACACCCACTGCTATTGTTTGTCTAATATTCTTAGGAATTTTTTCTACCCAGGCAGTAAACTCTTCTATCTTGCATGGAATGTCATGAATTCCAGTTACATTCCTAACCACACCCCACACAAACTTAGCCACCACACATGCACAGAAAAGAAGTTCAACCGTTTCTGGGTAATCACAGAAGCTATAGTTTTTATCCTTTCCTTTCCAGTTTCTTTTCGCCAAATTATCTCTAGTTAGAACACTATTCTTAAACATCAACCACAGGAAAACTTTAACTTTCAGCGGTATCCTCGCCTGCCACAGTTTCCTATGAGGCCAGGCAGCCTGATCTGTTTTTAAAGCAAGGTACAAAGATCTAACAGTGAATCTACCTGATTTAGTTAGTAGCCAGCTACATCTATCCTCTTGATCGTTTAAAACTACTTTACTGCATAGATTTTTTAGTTCATACCACATATCAGCTGTGTCTCCCCACAAAACTCTTCTAAATCTAATCAAACTCATATTATCAGATAAAGCTTTGGCGAAAGTAAAATCTAAACTAAAGGTCAGCAGATAAAGCCTAGGGAATTGCACACTAAGAGGTTTGTCTCCCAGCCATACATCACTCCAAAACATAGTCCTTTCCCCATTACCCACCATCTTCCTACAATATTGCAGGAAAATTGGTTTAACCTTCATTAGGCCCTGCCAGAAATGAGAATGACCAGGTTTTTTTTACTATCTCTAAGGGTACATCTACTTGAGTATTTCTTTCTCACTAAATCTTGCCACACACCACTACAATTTTCAAGTTTCCAGATCCATTTGCACAGTAAGCAGATGTTCATAATATCAAGATCTAAGACGCCTAAACCCCCCATCTCTTTAGGTCTGCAAACATCCTCCCATTTCACTAGATGGTACTTTTTAACCCCTCCTCCTCTTGCCATAGCATTCTTTTAATAAAAAAGTTCATTTTCTTACTAGGGCCTTTGGGTAGCTCAAACAGAGAAATCATATACAAAGGAATATTGCTTAAACTAGAGGTAATTAAAATCAATCTCCCCCCATAAGATCTGTTCCTCCCTTTGCATACACTTAGCTTCTTCTCCATTTTCTCCTCAGCTCAATTCCAGTTACATAATCTAACTGCATTAATAGGGACACCTGAATATCTAAAAGGAAGTTTTCCTACAACACAAGTAAATATTGTAGAGTAATTTTCCTGTTTGTCCTTTGCTTCACCAAAACAAAAAACCTCACTCTTGTGAAAATTAACTTTAAGGCCAGACAATTGCTCTTTTTTTTGTGGGTAATTGTTCAAATAAACAAAGAACTGATTTCAAGTTTCTAGCACTTTCCAGATTGTGTCTAAACATGAAAATGGTGTCATTAGCGTATTGTAACATATTAATGCCATCTGGAATTAAATCCTGTGCTAACCCTTCGATAAGGTCCATATTTTGTGCCTTAGCTAAAAACAAATTAAGTATATCGATGGCAATATTAAAAAGAATGGGGGGAGAAAGGATCTCCCTGTCTCAGTCCTTTTTTCGTCTAAAAAAGGGCCAATTTGATCATTGACCATGACTGCTACTTTACCCCTCTCTACCGTCTGCTTGACCCAACCAATAAATCTAGATGAAAAGCCTTTTTTCTCCATGACAAAATACAAAAACTCCCAGTTAATCTTGTCATAAGCCTTCTCAAAATCTACTTTAAACAAAACATCACTCTTTTTTCCTATGAACTTCATGCAGAACTTCATGCAACACAATAACCCCATCTAGTACCTAATAAAAGCTGTTTGCACAGGAGCTACTATCTTATCAGCTACAGTAATGGCTCTATTATTTAGAACTTCTGAAAAATCTTGAAAATCACATTCAACAAACAGATTGGTCTATATTGTTGTAAAGTTTGAGCATCAGCAATTTTGGAATTAACGCAAGGACACCATAATTAAATCTAGCTAAATCTAACTTTCCTTCATAAAAATCACTGAAAAGCTCCAAAATGTCCACTCCAATTATGTGCCAGCACTTGTGATAAAATTCTATAGGAAATCTGTCATGTCCAGGTGCTTTGTTAGATTTCATATCAAAAACAACAATCTTAATCTCTAAAGTAAACTTCCTATCCAAATTTTTTCTATCGGCATCACTCAAAACCACAGGTAAATTAATATCAAGGGAAATATTATTCATACCTACAGCAGGACCAAATAGGTTTTTGTAAAATGAAGTGACAAAAGGCAATAAATCTTTGTCCCCCTGGATCACATCATTAGGAGCAGTTTTAATAGAGGTAATTCTGTTTTTCCTTTTTCTACTACTAGCCTTAGATATAAAATAAGAAGTTAAAGCGTCACCCTCTAATAGTTCGTTCTCTTTCGATCTCTGTAACCACATTATCTCCTCCTCTTTATTAATCTTTGAAAGTTCCTCCTCTAACTTTTTCCTTAACATGTTTTTTTTGAGCAAAAGAGGGTTTCCCCTCCGATTTCCATTATAGAAACCAGGCCGAAGCCACGAGCAGTCTAGAAGTCTTACAATAAGAAGCGGAACAGAGAGTAAAAGCGAAACCCGCGCAAGGAGTGGCCACGGACACAGCCCCCACCCCCCGGATAGTCAGATCATTACAAGTTTCCATCACAAAAGGCTAAACGGAGGAGAAGACAAGTCTAAAGCAAAAGCAGCAGCAAGCTCTTGAAATGTCGCAGCTTCCCTAGTCCTTCAGCCGCGGAACCCCGAAGCGCCATCCTTGCGAAGCTTTGAAGATCTCACTTGCCACCTGCTCGATGAGTCTTGCCCCCAACGTCAGCGTTCTTTCCCCTGGGCCCTTTTTCTGCAAAATAGCCCAATCAGTAATCCAGCAGCATATTCGTTTAACGATCCCAATCGGGTCGTTTACTTTTTCTTATCAAACACAATGTCATTGCGGCAATTCCAAATCGCCCAAAGCAGAGCAGAAGTGCCAATCAACACCAATTTTTTACTCTCTTTGTTAAAATTGTTTAGCCACCCCCAAAACAGTCGTCAATGTTTATGGGAGTTTTCTAAAAGTCAAATGAACATCTCACCAGATTCCAAATGATTCTAGCAACCGAATAGGAGAAGAAAAGATGATCAATGTTTTCCTCCTGTCCACAAAACACACAATGTTTGTCCCCTTTCCATCCTCTTTTCAATAGGGTGTTTCTAGTAAGGATACTTTTTTTGCTTAGCAACCAAAGAAAGAACTTGATTTTTGCAGGTACCTTGACTTTCCACAGGAATTTGTGTGGAAAACCCATGTCAGTACGAACTAGGTGTCGATATAAGGATTTTACAGTGAATATTCTGTTAGCATTGAGCATCCACATGGGCTTGTCTCTGCCCCCGTGCATTAATATGTCCTCACATCTTCTTTTAAGGCTATCCCACAGCCCCCCATAGCCTCCATCTATATTTCTTCTGAAAGACATAGCATTCCACCCTTTTTCAATCACCCCTCTGACGGTAATTTCTCTGTCATTGCTAATTGCATACAATGAGGGGTATGCCTCTTTTAGTGGTTTGTCATCCACCCACTAATCTTCCCAGAATCTGGTATTTCTCCCATCCCCTAGTTTTTTTTTTATGCGAGGGAAAACTAAATTCTTGATACTTATCAGGCTAGTCCAGAATTGCGAGTCCCCCTGTCTTTTTTAATGCCTGACAAGCATTTGTTCTGGATATATTTAGATCTAATGATATCTTGCCAAAGTCCCTCCTCAGCTTCTAGTTTCCAAATCCATTTAGCTAGCAAGGCAATGTTAAATTTCTCTAGTTGATTAGCCCGAGACCTCCTTGTTGTTTAGGAAGGCAGCATATTTTCCAGTTAACTAAACGATACTTTCTTTTATCCTCTTCCGCTTGCCATACCAGTCTCGCCCTGAAGAAATCAACTTTTTTCCTGACTCCAACAGGGAGCAGATAGAAAGACATCATGTATATAGGAATATTTGTTAGGCACGACTGTACTAATGTGACTCTGCCAGCAATATTGAGCAATCTGCCTTGCCAGCACGCACATCTTTTCTCTATTTTCTCAGTTACATTCCTCCACATCCCATTACTGATCCTTTTATCATGTACTGGTAGGCCTAGGTATTTCAGTGGCATCTCCCCAAACGCACACGTAAAAATCTCTTAATATATATCTTTCTGCCTTAGCTTCTCCAAAGAGGTATATGCCACTTTTGTGAAAATTAATTGTGAGTCCTGACATTTGTTCAAAAGCAGTCAGAATAAATTTGAGATTTCTCGCTGACACCTCATCATCCTGGATTAGGAATATGGTGTCATCTGCATATTGCAGCATGTTCACTCCATTTTCATGATTGTATGTGAGAACCCCTTTAATAAATCCCTTATTTCTAGCTCTGTCCATAATAATGGCCAGGGCGTCAATAGCTAAATCAAACAATAGGGGGGATAATGAGTCCCCCTGGCGAAGCCCTTTAAAAGTTTTAAAAAACTTTCCAATATTGTCATTTACCTTCACACCCACTTGTCCCCCCCTCATGGTGTCCATCACCCAGTCACACCACTTGTCAGGAAAGTTTTTGAGTTTCAGCATTTTATGGACAAAAGGCCATTTGATTTTGTCATATGCATTTTCAAAATCTACCTTCAATATTATAGCATTTTGTTTTTTCATTTTGATTGAATTTATAGCTTCATGTAGGATCACCACTCCCTCCATAATGTATCTGCCTTTCACAAAAGCAGTTTGAATGGGGGAGATGATGGGGTTAACAACCTTACTAAGCCTGTTCATCAGGACTTTAGTGATGATTTTGAAGCTGACATTCAACAGGCAAATGGGTCTGAATTTCTGGATCTGTTTGGCATCTTGACCTTTGGGACCAAGGTAATGATCCCATAATTCAACCTAGCTAAATCAACCACACCTCTGTGGAAATCATCCATAATGTTTTTTATATCATTCTTGATTAAATCCCAGAAGTTCTGATAGAATTCAATAGCAAATCCATCAGGGCCTGGGCTTTTGTTTTTTTCCATGGAGAACACCACTTCCCTAATCTCTTCCATGGAGAAGTCCTTAACCAATTCATCTTGTGTTTGAGGAGAGATCTCTGCAGACCCTTGTATGTTAAGATTGATAGTAGAGTTTTCAGCTTGATCAAAAAGATTTTTATAGAATATAGTGATATACTCAATCAGTTCTTTCTCTCCCTGAATCACACCCTCATCCTGTTCTAACCTGACAATCCTGTTCTTCTCCTCCCATTCACTTTGGCATGATAATATCTAGTATTGGAATCTCCTTTTATTTCCTTATCTTTGTATCTCTGTAACCACTTGATTTCTTCTAATTTGAAGATTTCTTTCAATTCCCTTCTCAATTATTTCTGCATAATTCTTTCTTGGGCATTAATCCCTCTCAATTCTGCATTTTTATCTATCATGTCCAGCATATTTAACAGTTCCTTCTTTCTTTTCCTATACATAGCATTAGCATTTAACCCACCCTTTGATTTTTTGTCTAACGTTTCTGAGTATTTTTTGCCAAGTGTCCATACTAGATCCATTACACCTCACCTCCCAGTTTTTTTCCACAAATTCCTTAAATCCTTCCATATGCATCCATGCATTTTCAAATCTAAAAATGGGAGGAGCATTTCTCTGCTCACCAGAATCCAACAGCAGTGGAGTGTGATCTGAAATCTCTCTCTCTAATGTTGTGACCATAGTCATGGGGTATTTATCTTCCCAATCTGGGCATACCAATACCCTATCAAGTTTCTCATATGTAGGGTCTGGCATATTATTTGCCCAAGTGAATTGTCTCCCACTGATTGGGATGTCTCTTAATCCAGCATGTTCAATAATAGCATTAAAAACAAAGCTGAAGTGATCCACCCCAGGTTTATTTTTCTCTGCACTGTTTCTAATGATATTGAAATCCCCCCAATGACACAGGGGAGAGGGTTATCTTGATACAATCTAGATAATTCAGCTAAAAAAGATGCTTTCCCTTTTCTTTGAGCATCACCATAGACAGTCACCAAGTTCCAACTAAACTTAGCTTTTTTTTATCAAAAAGTAGTGTTCTGATAAAATATGTGCCTTTTTCCACTTGTATCAAGTCAAAATTATCATTATTAATTCTTACCAATATTCCTCCAGATTTGCCTCGAGGGGCAATCCATTCCCAGAGAAAAAAAATTCCCCCCAGCAAGGTTGTGCAATTCATTTTTTGTAAAGTCACCCTTAATGGTCTCCAAAAGGCCAACAAAATCTAATTTTTTTTTCTATGATTGCCTCTCTGATAAAGTTTTTCTTTGTGTCCTGTCTAATCCCCCTCACATTCCAAAATATTCCTTTCATTGTTTCTTTTTCTTCTTTCTCCCTCCCCTAAAAGATATAGCAAGCTTCCCAGCACTAGCAGCTGAGGTGCCAATCTTAATTTTTCTTATTACTAGAGAATATTTTCCTCAAGGTGTCATAGTAATCAAGATCCATTTCTGTATCAGAGTGATCATCACCTGAGCATAGTTCTTCTAGTTTAGCATCTCCAATATCAATTAGATTTGGAGAACTTTCATTTTTTTCTTTTTCCTCTTGATGATATATATCTCTTCTACCCTGTTCCATATTGGAGATCAGGTCTAGGTTTTGGCTGACCAGGTCAATAGTACACCCCAGCTCCACCCCCACTTTCTCTGTCATTTCAAACAAAGAGATTTGATCCTTAGTAAGGGTTGGGGACTTACCATAGTTATCCTTGTCAGCAGCTCTCTCCTTAGCCAGATCTTCAATCTTGGAGTCCTTTTTGTCTAGATTTCTGTCACTTCTTCTGGTTGGTCCTTCTTTGTCTTTTTCTTTCTTCTCTTTATCAGAGATCCCCAGTTTTGATCCCAGAGATTCCACAGAATCCTGGCTAGCATTATAATCCACTGGTTCAGTGTAATTGTCTTCTATCAGAGGATCTTGAATATTATCTTTATCAGAGTCATTTTTCTCTCCAGGGAGATGTTTTCTTTGTTTCCTTCAGCATCTACTCCACCAATCTTGATCTTTTTCCTCATGTCTGCAGTTTCACATTCTCTGTCTGTTTCAACATCCACATGTTTCCTCTTATCTTCATACCACCCCTGTTCCACCACTTTTTCAAGTTCCAAGGTGACTTTGTATATCATGAGGTCTTTGTCAGTTACTTCAGTATGTGTAGGAATTTTTTCAAAATCTCTCACTCCTACCCTGGCTCTGATTTTTTCCAGCAAAATTGTTGTCATATCTATCTCCAGGACTAGGCCAACAGTGGCAGCTACTAAACAAGCCCCAAAAAATGTCTGAAACACTCAGGCATTTTGCCAATTTTCACCCACACAGTGTGCAACTTTCCTATGGCTTGTGTATCATAGGTCCAACTATCCACATTTATGATAGCCTTTGTCCCCAGCAGGTTAAAGTTTCTAAACTTGTGTAATTCAGTCAGTCTGCTCTTGTTGGGGAACCTCATGAGATAAGCCCTGTCTCCATGTTTTTGCATCTCCATTGCCAGTCCCATTTGAACATGTAGTTAAACCCCTCCAAGAATTGTGTCTCATTGATCTCCCCAGAGGCAATAGTGACAATTCCCATCGGGTTAATCTGCTCACTACTCACCACCTCCTTGGAATTTTGAACCAAGAGCACTCCCAAACCTCTGGCTGCATATCCAACATATTTAGGCAGGGGCTTAATCTGTTTCATCCAGTTGCAATCTTCAGTGATGTGAGAATTTTTTCCACACATGATACAGTTAGGAAGCTTGCAATCTCTAGTTTGATGTCTGAAATCTTTGCACTTGTTACAGGGAATTCTGAAGTTGTTCCCACTTTTTCCTAGATCAGGGCCTTCTCTCTGTGGAAATCTGCTTCCCCCCCCCCCAAGCGCTTTGGTTTTGCCTGGATCCAGAACCATTATCCATATCTCCTCCGTAGCTAACCTCTCTGCTTTGTATCCCTTTCTCTCTCTCACCCTCAATCATCATCCCCTCCTCTCGCTGCTTGTCAGCTCCAGTTACCATGCCAACCCCCTGCTGTGCCATCTGGGCAAGGAGAGCCCCAAACCACTGTTGCTGTTGAAGAAATTCAGGAGGGGGAATGACACCAGGGGCAGGATCTTTACCTTTGTCCTCAGATCCGGCTCTGTTAGCCTCTGGCTTGCCCCCCTCTCTATCTTTGTCTTCTGTAGTTCTACCAGCATCTGGGAGCTGCGTCCTGCCTCCATTCCCCTGGTAGCTAGAAGTCCAATGGTGGATCTTGAACTACCAATCTGAGAGAAAGTGCCTTTGTATCTGTCCACATCTTCTTCT
Source organism: Aegilops tauschii subsp. strangulata (assembly GCF_002575655.3). Classification (NCBI taxonomy): domain Eukaryota; kingdom Viridiplantae; phylum Streptophyta; class Magnoliopsida; order Poales; family Poaceae; genus Aegilops; species Aegilops tauschii. The sequence continues at coordinate 397,053,826 of NC_053035.3, forward strand.
TTCTTTCTGTAATGGAAGCCATCTCTACCACCACGGTTGAATCTTCCCCCTCCACGATTGTTCCCAAAACATCTGTTCATCTCTTCTACTTTCTCTCTTTCTGGTGGCGGCGGAAGAGGTGGAAACCCTAAATCCTCGAGGGGGTCACACTCTTCACCCCATAGGGAGAGGCGCTTTATTTATATTGCCAAAACTTTCAGAAAGCGTATTTACCAAAGGCGTTTCTCCCCGTTGCCCATTTTGCCCCCATATCTCACTTTCCCCAAATTCTCCTTCTCTGGCAGAGTAATCCCCCACACAACAACCCAAGCCATTGGTGATTTCCATTTCCTCTATATAGTTTGCCTCATTAGACCAGAAATCTGGAATTTGGGCATATTTAATTCTACTCATTTTATTAACAACCTCCCTTCCCAGTAAAACCTGATCAGGGGCGAGCATCTCTCTCTGTTTTCCCATGAGCAGGGCTGTTAACACACTTCTCATCACTACTTTCTATGATTTTTGCAGCTATCAGCCGCTTTTTCTTCTTCTTATTATTACTTCTATTATCACCTATCGATGTAGGTTCACTGCCATATTTGGAAATAGGGGGGATCGTACCTTGCAGATCCAACGGGAGCCCAAGTCTCCTCGTCGGAAACCTCACCGGCGAGCAGCCAGAAGCGGCCGCCCACCGGCGAGGCCCCTACTCCCGTCCCTGGGAGCGAGCGAGACCGAGCAGGCGTGGGAAACGGCGAGGGAAGCGCGGTGACCTCCTCAGAACCAACGGCATCTTCTGGATCTTCTTCGTCCCAAGCTTCATCCCCCTCCTGCCCTCGGCGCGCCCCAAATCTGGCCGCCTCTCCACCACTGCAGCCCTGGGCACAACCGGAGCTGGGGCGGGGAGACCCATCACCGCGCCGACCACAAATCCAGGTGGATCCGCAGGGACGGTGCGACGCGAACGAAACGCGATCCACTTCATGGCCTGCATCTGATCGTCTGATTCCGCCTCCTTCATCGCCCACAACAGCATCCGGAGCGCCCCCACCGGCTCGCCTGACGGAGTGAGGCGCCAGTCCTCCGCCTCGGTGAGCCTCCGGTAGGCACACCCCGCCGCCTCCTTCAGATTGCTCTCCGTCGAGAACCTGGAGATGATCTCCCTCAGCTTCGCCAGCTTCTCTTCGTCGCCGTTGGCTATCACCAGAGCCCTCCTCTCGAGTCTCTGCTTCCAGGAATCCATGACCCCGCCTTCGGAGAGCTCGCTCGTGAGAGAGAAGGGAGGTGGTTTTCGTCGAGAGGGGAGGGAATGGCCGCTCCGCTCCGTGCCGCAACTTTAATCCGCCTCCCTTCCCGACGTTCTCTCTCCTCCGCCTCGATCTGCGCTTCACGCCGCGCCTCCGCCTCGGGACTCAATCCCCTGCCGACCAAAACAACGTGACATGGAAACCGCACCTGTGTCCCCTCCCCATGTACCCGCATCGAGTCGACCCGTACGCCGCGGTCGTCGAGGAGGGAACACCGGGGAGTCACCGCGTCGGAGTAGGATGCCCCGCTCGTAGATCTTTCCTTAACATATACTCCCTCCGTCCAGAAAAAGTTGTCTAGCGCTTAGTTCATTTCTAATTTTGCAAAAAAAAAAACTTCCATCTTCAAATCTCTTGCTAATGAGCCCCCCTGCTTCTTCCTCCTTTCTCTGTCGGCCGCGTGCACCGTGGCCGCCCAAGCCACCATTGGCACCCGTCGTAGGCCGAGCGCGTGACGACGGCCACGGCCTGCGCTGCCGCTGTGAACCACCACCGCCCATGCCCACCTGCGCCGCCCGAGGCGAGCTGCTCCACTGCTGTGAACCACCGCCGCCCGAGGCGAGCTGCGCCGTCCACCTGCTCCACCGCGGCGACCACCTCGACGGGCGGCGGCTCCACGGCTGAGGGGCGCTGCGCTACCGCCATCTTCTCCCGCCGTGACCCCTTCCGCCGCCCAGGGCTACCCCGCTATCCCCTCCCGCCGGCCAGGGCCTGCGCCCGCCTGGGTCTCGAGCGCCTGGACCTGGAGCTCCTGGCGGGCCTGGAACTGAAGTTCATCCTCAACCTCGAGCTCCCTGTCGTCTCCCCCACTCCTCTCCTCGACCTGCTGCTCGTCTGCAAGTTGCTGTTCCTCCCCGGCGGGCCTGCTCGTGCTGCTGCCGGTGAGAAGAAGAACCCAAGCTCCAATTTCTGTACATTGCACTTGTTCATTAATTTCAAACACAATTGATCATGTACTCTGCAGAAATGTTGCAAAAAAGATTTAGTTAACACAGAAGTTAACTGAATGTGTCCCTCAATGTCCAATGTTCATCAGTTAACTGAACGTTAACAGAACTAAACTGAATCTTTGGATAATTTCTGATCCTCACCTAGAGTATAAGCAATTTCTGATCTACTGTTACTGTGGATTAAGTTGGATTAAGTTGGATATTGTTGGACTAACATGATTTTCTAGACATAGCCCTAAAATTTCTACACACTGATTTGACAAGCAATATTCCATTACAGAGAACATTTACACTGAAAGTAGAACATTTACACTGAAAAATTGGACCCCCAAGAAACTGTATTCAGTGATCTTGTACTCTGAAAGTAGAACATTTACACTGAAGCTTCAAACAAAATTTCAGTGATCTTGTACTAAGTTTAGTGGCAATCAGACTTGAGATGCAAAACTAAAGCTTCGAAACTGAAACAATGACAAAATTACTTGCCACATCATGAAACAAATGACAAAATTACTTGAAAAGGATTACTCCATTTATCTACCTCTGTCATGAAAGGAGTACTAGACAGCAGCAATAGTACACCAAGTACTGCCGGCCGCCCTCTAACTAATTCATTCATGGATGATTTTAATCACTGACTCATCCTGCTAGATCCATCACTAAAACTAATTAGTAATTTGATTTATCTAACATTTGTTAGTTGAGAATAAATGTTCACTCTTATCTCACATTTGCTAGTTGAAATGCATAAATTCAGTTGTTCAAGTTTCAATCTAAGCTAGAATTTCCAGTTTACACACAGATGTTGTCAGGCCAAGTGTGATGCCCTAGTGAGACTGAGGTTGCGGCCTATTAGGTAAAAATAGGATGAGCTACTAAAGAAATTTGCCAATTAGCCCATTGTGTCCCCAAGTGTGATCACACAGATGTTGTCAGGCCAAGTGTGATCCCCTAGTGAGATTTGTCTGCCATGTTTTGCTAACTGAAGAAATACCAGTTGGCCGGCATGCAGTCTTAAGCAAATGTCAGAAGCAGCAAATTTCAGTAAAAAAAAAATCAGTTTTGACACATAAATCATGGAGGGGAATTGAAGGAGGGAGGCTTAACCTTCCAAGAAGACGCCACCGTCGTCGTCGAGCTCGCAGTACAGTATGTGCAGGGATGGTGGAGCTCGCAGTACAGAAGACGTCTCCGCCGCCGTCGAGCTCGCCATCGAGCTTGCTGTCGTCGGGCTCGTCGGCTACGTCTCCTACCGTCTGGCCTCGCAGCCACCATATCAGCCTCGCCGACGCCGGATCTGAAGCAGACGGAGCAGAGCGCGGAGGTCACTAGGGAGGGGGAAGCTAGGGGAGGAAGGCAAGCTGGAGCTGCGCGAGCAGGAGAGAGTGGCGGAGGAGGCAGTTACGGCGGCGGTGAGCTGTGGCGGTGGTGGAGCAAGGCAGTTGCGGCTTCTGTCGGGGGAGGTCAGAAAAATCAAGGCTTCTCCTCGCCCGGGGAAGCGACGCGTCGGAGGAGGAGGGGAACAAGGAGGGGGGGGTACAGCAGGGAGCTGCGCGGGGAATCTCCGGCGATGCCAGCAGAAGCTTCTTGGGGAGCCGAGCAAAGGGCTCCGGCAAGGGAGACGAGCAGGGGGAACCGGCGGGGAGAGGAGCGGGGGTGGGGGAGTGCGTCGTTTGTCGGGAATACACTGAGGGGGGTTTCGCAAAATTACCACTGGGACAAGTTTTTCGGACGGAGGGAGTATTCCATAAAAAAAACTTGTCCTTCTTCATCCATTTCTTGAGAGTCGATGAACTCTGCCGAATAGCCTGTAATAAACAAACTTCTTTGAGTACCTAAAAAAAGAAATAGAAAAAAGAAAAAAATGCCAACCCTAGAAAAACTTTATCTAGACATACAAATTTATTCTTTTTGATATCTTCGTCAGTTAGCATGTGCACGAGACGATTCCCGACAGGCGCACTAGTTGCCGCATCAATAAGGTCGTGTCCAGCCTTACGTCGCCTTGATAGGGTGCTGACAAGCCCTCCGATAGCATCACCGGTTAGACTATGCAAGTCTGTGAAAGAAATATCTTGGAAAATCACACGAACATCATCCGGGACTAGCATTATCCCTGTAAAAAAGGGAAAAGATGTAGAAAAAATTTAGTTGAGAATATACACACACAAAATGAAAAAAATGTAAAACACAAAAAGGAAAAAAGTTTAACAGAAAAAAGAAACATAGAAAAGACATACCAGGACTGTGATTGCCCATCTTCTCATTCCTTCTTCATCAAACATTGTAACGTTGAACTGATTACCCCAAGCTACAGGCTCAAAACAAACAACATCACCAAACTCTATCTGGTGCGCTCGCATAAAAGCTTTCCAATAAGCTCCATAAATATGCGACTTGACATCCTGATCCTCTATAAAAAAAATCATAACTTCTTCCGCGAGACGATATAGCTTGCATGAAAATTTCCAAGTGGGTTTTCAAGGTTTGTTTAAAATAGCAAGGCAGCACGTGATGATTTTTTCTTTGAGTGAAAAAAGGTATATGAAAAAAGTAAAAAATAAATAAATAAATACCATTGAATGATGAAAACCTTCGACCATCTTTGTTTTAAAATTTCTAGTTCTTTCAGATCTATGACAGAATCCCTTTGGATGATTACAAACCAAGCATGCATTGGACATACTTTTGCGTATGTTTTGAAAACTTGCATACACAACTAAAAACACATAAAAAAGTGAAAATAAAAATGAAAAATGACATACAAAAAAATGACCAATGAATATAATATGAAGAAAAAAAAAGAAAAAATGACATGAACAAACTTACAAATAAGACAAAAAGATGGGAGCCACCTCACTCGTCCCCAACTTTGACAAAAATTGTGTTGGTGTGGGGTGCTCAATTTATAGTGTAGAGTCTGCGAGAGATGTGGCCTCTTCTTGTGGTTCTCATTCAATAGAGGTAATTGTGTGGATCGCCTGGTTTTGTGCATGCAAAAAGTCCACCTAAAAAAAGAAAAAACAAATCAAAGCTATGACAAATCACATATTCTTTGCTTTATATTGGGTGTGACCAAGTTTACCCGAACCAACAGTTGCGAGGGTGACTTAAAAAAAACCCTTATAGAATTAAAACATGGACAAATAAGAGCACAATTGAAGGGTTTTTTAAGTCGCCCTCGCAACTGTTGGTTCGGGTAACTTGGTCACACCCCCTATAAAGCAAAGAATATGTGGTTTGTCGTAGCTTTGATTTTTTTAGGTGGACTTTTTGCATGCACAAAACCAGGCGATCTGCACAATTACCTTTATTGAAGAGAATCACAAGAAGAGGCCACATCTCTCGCAGACTCTGCACTATAAATTGAGCACCCCACACCAGCACATTTTTTGTCAAAGTTTCTGTTAGTTGATCGGGAACGAAGGAGGTGGCTCCCATCTTTTTGTCTTATTTGTAAGTTTGTTAATGCCATTTTTTCTTATTTTTCTTCATAATTATATTCATTGGCCATTTTTTATGTCATTTTTCATTTTTGTTTTCACTTTTTTTATGTGTTTTCAGTTGTGTTTGCAAGTTTTTCAAAACATATGCAAGAGTATGACCAATGCATGCTTGGTTTGTAATCAGCCAAAGGGCTGTCATAGATCTCAAAGAAGAACTAGAAATTTCAAAACAAAGATGGTCGAAGGTTTTCATCATTCAATGGTATTTGTTTATTTATTTTTTACTTTTTTCATATACCTTTTTTCACTCAAAGAAAAAATCGTCACGTGGTGCCTTGCTATTTTAAACAAACCTTGAAGACCCACTTGGAAATTTTCATGCAAGCTATATCGTCTCGCGGAAGAAGTTATGATTTTTTTATAGAGGATCAGGATGTAAGTTGCATATTTATGGAGCTTATTGGAAAGCTTTTGTGCGAGCACACCAGATAAAGTTTGGTGATGTTGTTTGTTTTTAGCCTGTAGCTTGGGGTAATTAGTTCAACATTACAGTGTTTGATGAAAAAGAAAATGAGAAGATGGACAATCACAGTCCGGTATGTCTTTTCTATGTTTCTTTTTTCTGTCAAACTTTTTTCCCTTTTTGTGTTTTTCATTTTTTTTTCATTTTTTGTGTGTGTATATTCTCAACTAATTTTTTTTACATCTTTTCCCTTTTTTTAAAGGATAATGCTAGTCCCGGACGATGTTCGTGTGATTTTTCAAGATATTTTTTCACATACTTGCGTAGTCTAACCGATGATGCTATCGGAGGGCTTGTCGGCACCCTATCAAGGCGACGTAGGGCTGGACATGACCTTATTGATGCAGCAATTGGTGCACATGTCGGGAATCGTCTCGTGCACACGCTAACTGATGAAGATATCGAAGAGAATGAATTTGTATGTCGTAGATAAAAAATTTCTAGGGTTGGCGTTTTTTCTCTTTCTTTTTTGTACTGGTACTCAAAGAAGTTTGTTTACTACAGGCTACTCCGACAGAGTTCATTGACTCTCAAGAAATGGATGAAGAAGGACAAGTTTTTTATGGAATAGTTTCCTAAGTGTACCCATGACTGGCACATATACAAGGAGCAACAACAACGAGACTATGATAGATGAAGTCTGGCATGATTTTTGTTATACCTACGGTAGTGTTGTTTTGGTCAAAGTTGAGAAAGGACGGAAGGATGACAACATGTTCCTAATAGTTGATGTCATCGAAAAGTGAAAGACATTTTTTAACAGCATACATGTTTATATTTTTTCCCTTTTTTTAAAAAAAATATTTTATTTATTTATTTCCTTTTTTCACTTTTTTGTATGAACTATTTTTTCTTTTTGTAATAATAACATTATTTTTTTGTACTACATTTTTTCTTTTTTGTAATAATAACATTTTATTTTTTGTAATATTTTTTTGTTGAAAGTGAACCATGCGCTCGCCACTAGAGGTTCATTTTGCCCTACTTACGAGTCAACCCTTGACTCGCAACTGGGGGGGGGGGGGTTTGAATAGTGTTGTAGTTGCAATCAGGCCCTTTGACCACCGTCTCGCAACTCTATGGATGTAGTTTTGTATTCGCCCTAGTTGCAAGTCCACCGTCGACTCGCAACTCAAGGGGTTTTGTATTCACCCTAGTTGCAACTCCACCCCCGAGTCACAACTCGAGCTGGTGTAGTTTTGTAGTTGACCTAGTTGCAACTCCACCCTCGAGTCGCAACTCGAGCGGGTGTAGTTTTGTAGTTGCCCTAGTTGCAAGTCAACCTTCATCTCGCAACTCAGGGGGGGGGGTGTTGTTGTTTTGTTTTTTGTTTTTTTGTATGATAGTTGCAATCAGGCCCTTGACCCGCAACTAGGGGGTTTCCGTCGCACCAGTTGCAAGTCTCCCCATTTAGTCGCAACTTCGAGAGCGTGTAGTTTTGTAGTTGCCCTAGTTGCAAGTCAACCTTCAACTCGCAACTCAGGGGGGTGGGGGTGTTGTTTTGTTTCGTTCTTTTTGTTTCATGATAATCGCAATCAGGCCCTTGACCTGCAACTAGGGGGTTTCCGTCGCCCAGTTGCAAGTGTACCATCGACTCGCAACTCAGATTTTCCGTTGCCCCAGTTGCAAGGCTACCATCGACTCACAACTCGGACGTGTGTTTTTTCTTTTTCTTTTTTCGCGCCATCTCCATCCCTGACTTGCAACTCGAGGCATGTAGTTTTTTTATTCGGCCCCAGTTGCAAGTCCACCATCGACTCGCAACCTAGGGGGTTTTGTATTCACCCCAGTTGCAAGTCCACCATCGACTCGCAACTCGGGGGTTTTTGTATTCACCCCAGTTGCAAGTCCACCGTCGACTCGTAACTCGAGGGGTTTTGTATTCACCCTAGTTCAGTATTGCAAGATGCGGCTAACGCGACACTACAATCAGAGACCCTTTGACGAAACTGTGTGCGATGCATTAATCGAAAACGGGGATGTAAAAAAAGTCAAAAAAAGATGCAAAACGTTTGCGATGGCGGAGACATCAAACACGGTTTAGATTTTAGTTACGTGTGTGATGCGGGGCATACAGTTGATCTATAAGAACTATTTGCAATGAGGCAGAACAACAGAAGCGGGCAACCATATCAATGTGTGTGTGATATACGGCATACAGTTCGCTCTAATGAACTGTGTGCTATTAGGGAATGCAACAGAAATGGTCAGCCAAATCAAGGTGTGTGTGATATACGGCATACAGTTCACTCGGACGAACTTATTTCGATTAGGGAAGAGAACGGAAACGGTTCAACTTAACAAAATGTGTGTGATATGCGGCATTTGCGATGAGCCAAAAGAACACAAACGATTCGTGTAAATAAGATGTGTGTGATACGCAGCAAACAACCCACTCGAATGAACTGTTTGTGATGTGAAATTATAACACAGACGGTTAATGTAGTTAGTTCGTGTGCGATTCTGTTCGTACAAAAAACTTTGAAAAATGCAAACTAGTTGCTTGCGGTGGCTAGGAGTATCGCACACGATGCGTCTGCGAGTACTCGTGTGTGATGATTAGTAAGTTACACATACGTTTCCTTATGTTAACACGTGTGTGATAAATAACACGTGGCACCACATACGGTATTTGGGTTGTGTGTGTGCTCCACTTAGTCTTCCCGCGCTCCAGCGAATGCTTCCCGCTGTCCACATGGGTGAATTGTAAAATCCATGCCTCTTCCCTCATCGGTTTCCCACCACCAGCTAACCCAGGCAGCAACGCACCGTCACGACACTCTACGCAGATCTAGTCCTCACCCATCTACCATTAGTTATTCCAAGCATGCCAGGAAATGAACAAAGCTTCGACGTCGACCCCTACCCGCGTTACATCTTCGGCGAGGAGAACGAGCCGGAGCAGGTCGGGTAGCAAGAGCTTCATCGGCCGGTGCAGGCACCATGGCCCATCGGCAGCGACATCGGCGTGACAGTCCTTGGGCGCACAATCGACATATTGCAGAGGAGGTGTGATGAGAAGTTTGCCATCCACCATGCAAAAGATCCAGAGCTGCTCGGCGGCATGATCGATGACCCACCCGAAGAGCCGCCGTCATCTGTGCTCATCGAGAGCCTGATGCCCCGCAAGGAATGGGCAGAGGACCTCTGTGATTCAGTCAAGACACAGGCAGCCTGCGGCTTCACATTGCCCACGGCGACCGTGTCAACCTCGATCCCGATGATTTGGTGGCCAGGCTCGAGCGCATCCTTGGCGGAGTTGACGTCCCCGACGAAGTAGAACATCGCCAACGTGATATCTTAAGGATGCAGGTGATGGACCGAATTTTCTACCAGGCCAGAGACATGGAAATGGAGCGATTCCGTGAAGATATCATGCGCGCGATTGCATGCTGTCAAGCTCTTCTGTAAGAGGCCCAGCAGCCCCAAGAGCCTCCCAGCGCCAGTAGCTCCATAGGCGGAGGCGGGTCGGGACACTTGGAATGAACAACCGCAAGGGTGCTATGCTCATCATGGAGTCCGAGAAGACCGTCGTCGGAAGACCTCCGGCTCAGCCTTTTAGCCTATATTTTATTATAATTGTATGCATATGTAGTTCGTGAGTGTTTTGGGCCTTGCTGCATGTGGTATTTTAAATTATCCTGAATATGTAAGACAATTATTAATCGTTGCCATTGTAAATTTGCCTCAACGGTGAGCAGAGCACGTAGGGACACCAGAGCGGAGCGCGCCGCGGCCGCCTCAATGGCGAGCAAGACACGCGGATGGACGCGATCAGAACGCGCCGCGGCCGCCTCAACGGCGAGCAACCACGTGGTCAACCTTTTGGCACCCCGTGGGAGACGCGGCGGCGCATCCATAGGACACGATGGTGATATCCTGACTGTGTGTGATAGTGGGCAGACATGTACACGTACATCCGAGAACGTGGGCCCATGTTTCGGGCTTCCGATGCGTGGCATATGGTTGATCCAAAAGAACTGTTTGCGATGAGCCAGAACAACAGAAGCGGGCTTTGTAGGCCCAGAACCATCAATAAATTTTGACTTTGTTTCTCGTCACATTGCAGATTACAACGCAATAAGTAATTGCAAATCTGTTCACACCTATCAAACTAATATGTGTTCACACTTAGCACCGGGCTATAAAAACTACCCACTAGAAAATTACTTCACAGTTCTTCTCCTCATCACCCACAAAACTGGTCTTTCCTGTCAATTCCGCCATGACCGGTAGGAGGAGTTTTGGGTGGACATATAACCAGGCAGCAAAGATCAAGGCCACAGAAGCACTGGAGAGGTCCCGCCGCGAAGCGGCAGTCGCAACAGAGATGTCCCAGCGCGCCGTGGAGCCCTCGAATGAGCTCTCACGGGCACGCGAGGGCTCTCACAAGCGCACTCGCCGCGTTGGCGATTGCGAAGAGCTGGCATTGCTGAAGTCCTTGGCCGGCGACGACGGCATTCTCGCTGGCCTCATTAAGCAGCAGGAGCTGGTCGACGGCTTGATGAAGCTGCTCGAGATCAGCGATGCCTCGGTTGACAAGGCGACCGGCCTCGTCGAGCAACTCATGGGTGACAATGCGAAGCTCCTCAAGGCGCTCACCGAGAAGGAGGAGGAGGCCGTTGGCTGGAAGATGCTGCATGAGCAGAGCAGTGCCTTGGGGATGACACTGACAGCGGCCGTCGAGGAACTGATGGGTGACTTGAGGAAGCTCTGGATCGAGCGCGAGCAGGTGGTGGAGGAATCCGTGGCTGCTTTCAAGCAAAGTCGTGAGGCATTGAAGAAGGAGATAGAGGATGTCATCGCCCGGCGATCCATCGACGAGTAGAGACAGTAGCGACCCGGATCGTTGTCTGCGGTTTCCTTCTTCTCTTGCCCCCGTGTCTTCCGGGCTTTGCCGCATGTGGCATTTTAAATTATCCGAAATATGTAAGACAATTATTATCTGCGCCATTGTAAATTTGTCGTCTATTATGCCATTTTATTTGTCGTCGTATTATCAGTTGCCCTATGTTGCAATTTAAATTAGGTCGGAATACGAGTTGAAAACACGAACAAAGCAAATGCTGCCATGGGATCACAAGCAAACACCCTCCGTCCAGGTTCTTTAATTAACCCATTAATGGAGAAGTTATGAGCGAGGCGGGTGGCGGCTGGTGGATGGAGGTCAAAGAGCTCGCTTCCCGATGAGCATGGGCGGCCTTGCTGCTCGCACGTGTCTCGTCAAGCCTGTGAGGTGGACAGGATGCACGCGTCCCGTCGAGCCTGCACGGCGGACTGCTCGCACGCGTCCCGTCTAGCCTGCATGGCGAACTTCTCGCGCTCGTCATGTCTAGTCAAACAGCTACACGCACACCACCGAGTATGGTTAAATTTTGACACGGTTCATATAATACAACCATTTACGATATTAACATGTTAGCTATTTGTTTCAAAAGGATTTCGTTGGCTATTAATGTGTGCGCCTTGTCTCAAACTAGACGATTTTTTTCCACGGCATATATGTGCCATGTCATGAAACCATGCCAAGTTTCATGTTTTTGGGTGAGTTTTCGATTTACTGGGATTTAAAAATCAAGATTCTCAATGTTTCAGGACGATGAGAAGTTTGTAATTCATTCTCATTCCTTAAATGAGACCTAAACATGCACCCAATGACACATGTACGATTTCCCACCCATTTTGCTTCGCTGGAGCATGTGCTTATAGTTCAAATTTGAATTATGGACTACATTAATTGCCTAGAAAACTTAATTAATATATACAATGGCCAAACGAACCCTGAACAGTTTCAAATTTCAGCACGACACTCCTGTTATTCTATGTTGCCTGTAGAAAACAAAGTTCAAAGCGAGAAGAGGCAACGATTATCGTTTCACCCACAAGAGGGGCATGTTTTGTTGGGGAACGTAGTAATTCAAAATTTTCCTATGATCACGCAAAGATCTATCTAGGAGATGCATAGCAACGAGATGGGAGAGTGTGTCCACGTACCCTCATAGACCGAAAGCGGAAGCGTTAGGTTAACACGGTTGATGTAGTCGAACGTCTTCGCGATCCAACCGATCAAGTACCGAACGTACGACACCTCCGAGTTCTGCACACGTTCAGCTCGATGATGTCCCTCGAACTCTTGATCCAGCAAAGTGTCGAGCGAGAGTTCCGTCAGCACGACGGCATGGTGATGGTGATGGTGATGTGATCCGCACAGGGCTTCGCCGAAGCAATACGTGAATATGACCGGAGGAGTAAACTATGGAGGGAGACGCCGCAGACGGCTTGGAACAATTGGTGTGTCTCCAAAGGGTGCCCTGCCCACGTATATAAAGGATGGAGAGGGAGGAGGCCGGCCCTAGGGGGTGCGCCATAAAGGGGGTCCTAGTAGGATTCGCCCCCCCCCCCTTTCTTTTCCTTCTCATGGAGGGGGAAAGGGGGAAAGGAGAGGGAATAGGAGAAGGAAAGGGGTGATGGGAATCGTAGCATAATTTAAAATTTTCCTACGCTCACCAAGATGCATCTATGGAGTCTACTAGCAACGAGGGGAAAGGAGTGCATCTACATACCCTTGTAGATCGCGAGCGGAAGCGTTCCAATGAACGTGGATGACGGAGTCGTACTCGCCGTGATCCAAATCACCGATGACCGAGTGCCGAACGGACGGCACCTCCGCGTTCAACACACGTACGGTGCAGCGACGTCTCCTCCTTCTTGATCCAGCAAGGGGAAAGGAGAGGTTGATGGAGATCCAGCAGCACGACGGCGTGGTGGTGGATGTAGCGGGTCTCCTGCAGGGCTTCGCCGAGCTTCTGCGAGAGAGAGAGAGGTGTTGCAGGGGAGGAGGGAGGCGCCCAAGGCTGTAGGTTGCTGCCCTCCCTCCCCCCCTTTATATAGGCACCCTGGGGGGGGGGGGGGCGCCGGCCCCAAGAGATGGGATCTCAAGGGGGGGGGGGGCGGCGGCCACAAAGGGGGGAAGGGGTTGCCTTGCCCCCCAAGGCAAGGAGGAACTCCCCCTAGGGTTCCCAACCCTAGGCGCATGGGGGGAGGCCCAAGGGGGGCGCCCCAGCCCACTAAGGGCTGGTTCCCTTCCACTTTCAGCCCACGGGGCACTCCGGGATAGGTGGCCCCACCCGGTGGACCCCCGGGACCCTTCCGGTGGTCCCGGTACAATACCGGTAACCCCCGAAACTTTTCCGGTGGCCGAAACTGGACTTCCTATATATAATTATTCACCTCCGGACCATTCCGGAACGTCTCGTGACGTTCGGGATCTCATCCGGGACTCCGAACAACTTTCGGGTTTCCGCATACATATATCTCTACAACCCTAGCGTCACCGAACCTTAAGTGTGTAGACTCTACGGGTTCGGGAGACATGCAGACATGACCGAGATGCCTCTCCGGTCAATAACCAACAGCGGGATCTGGATACCCATGTTGGCTCCCACATGTTCCACGATGATCTCATCGGATGAACCACGGTGTCGAGGATTCAATCAATCCCGTATGCAATTCCCTTTGTCAATCGGTATGTTACTTGCCCGAGATTCGATTGTCGGTATCCCAATACCTTGTTCAATCTCGTTACCGGCAAGTCTCTTTACTCGTACCGCAATGCATGATCCCGTGACTAACGCCTTAGTCACATTGAGCTCATTATGATGATGCATTACCGAGTGGGCCCAGAGATACCTCTCCGTCACACGGAGTGACAAATCCCAGTCTCGATCCATGCCAACCCAACAGACACTTTCGGAGATACCCGTAGTGCACCTTTATAGTCACCCAGTTACGTTGTGACGTTTGGCACACCCAAAGCACTCCTACGGTATCCGGGAGTTGCACGATCTCATGGTCTAAGGAAAAGATACTTGACATTGGAAAAGCTCTAGCAAACGAAACTACACGATCTTTTATGCTATGCTTAGGATTGGGTCTTGTCCATCACATCATTCTCCTAATGATGTGATCCCGTTATCAATGACATCCAATGTCCATAGTCAGGAAACCATGACTATCTGTTGATCAACGAGCTAGTCAACTAGAGGCTTACTAGGGACACGTTGTGGTCTATGTATTCACACATGTATTACGATTTCCGGACAATACAATTATAGCATGAATAATAGACAATTATCATGAACAAAGAAATATAATAATAACCATTTATTATTGCCTCTAGGGTATATTTCCAACAGTCTCCCACTTGCACTAGAGTCAATAATCTAGTTACATTGTGATGAATCGAACACCCATTGCGTCCTGGTGTTGATCATGTTTTGCCCTAGGGAGAGGTTTAGTCAACGGATCTGCTACATTCAGGTCCGTATGTACTTTACAAATATCTATGTCTCCATTTTGAACACTTTCACGAATGGAGTTGAAGCGACGCTTGATATGCCTGGTCTGCCTGTGAAACCTGGGCTCCTTCGCAAGGGCAATAGCTCCAGTGTTGTCACAGAAGAGAGTCATCGGGCCCGACGCATTGGGAATCACCCCTAGGTCGGTAATGAACTCCTTCATCCAGACTGCTTCCTGTGCTGCCTCCGAGGCTGCCATTCCGCTTCACATGTAGATCCCGCCACGACGCTTTGCTTGCAACTGCACCAGCTTACTGCTCCATTCAAAATATACACGTATCCGGTCTGTGACTTCGAGTCATCCAGATCTGTGTCGAAGCTAGCGTCGACGTAACCCTTTACGACGAGCTCTTCGTCACCTCCATAAACGAGAAACATATCCTTAGTCCTCTTCAGGTACTTCAGGATATTCTTGACCGCTGTCTAGTGTTCCATGCCGGGATTACTTTGGTACCTTCCTACCAAACTTACGGCAAGGTTTACATCAGGTCTGGTACACAGCATGGCATACATAATAGACCCTATGGCCGAGGCATAGGGGATCACACTCATCTTTTCTCTATCTTCTGCCGTGGTCGGGCATTGAGCCGTGCTCAACTGCACACCTTGCAATACAGGCAAGAACCCCTTCTTGGACTGATCCATATTGAACTTCTTCAATATCTTGTCAAGGTATGTACTCTGTGAAAGACCAATGAGGCGTCTTGATCTATCCCTATAGATCTTGATGCCTAATATATAAGCAGCTTCTCCAAGGTCCTTCATTGAAAAACACTTATTCAAATAGGCCTTTATACTTTCCAAGAATTCTATATCATTTCCCATCATAGTATTTCATCCACATATAATATGAGAAATGCTACAGAGCTCCCACTCACTTTCTTGTAAACACAGGCTTCTCCATAAGTCTGTGTAAACCCAAACGCTTTGATCATCTCATCAAAGCGAATGTTCCAACTCCGAGATGCTTGCACCAGCCCATAGATTGAGCGTTGGAGCTTGCATACTTTGTTAGCATTCTTAGGATCGACAAAACCTTCCGGCTGCATCATATACAACTCTTCCTTAAGGAAGCCGTTAAGGAATGCCGTTTTGACGTCCATCTTCCATATCTCATAATCATAGTATGCGGCAATTGCTAACATGATTCAGACGGACTTCAGCTTCGCTACGGGTGAGAAAGTCTCATCGTAGTCAACCCCTTGAACTTGTCGATAACCCTTAGCGACAAGTCGAGCTTTGTAGATGCTCACATTACCATTCGCGTCCGTCTTCTTCTTAAAGATCCATTTGTTTTCTATGGCTCGCCGCTCATCGGGCAAGTCAGTCAAAGTCCATACTTTGTTTTCATACATGGATTCTATCTCGGATTTCATGGCTTCTAGCCATTTGTCGGAATCCGGGCCCGCCATCGCTTCTTCATAGTTTGAAGGTTCACCGTTGTCTAACAACATGATTTCCAGGACAGGGTTGCCGTACCACTCTGGTGCGGAACGTGTCCTTGTGGACCTACGAAGTTCAGTAACTTGATCCGAAGCTTCATGATCATCATCATTAACTTCCTCCCCAGTCGGTGTAGGCACCACAGGAACATTTTCCCGCGCTGCGCTACTTTCCGGTTCGGAAGGGGTGACTATCACCTCATCAAGTTCCACTTTCCTCCCACTCAATTCTTTCGAGAGAAACTCCTTCTCTAGAAAGGACCCGTTCTTGGCAACGAAGATCTTGCCCTCGGATCTGAGGTAGAAGGTATACCCAATAGTTTCCTTAGGGTATCCTATGAAGACGCATTTTTCCGACTTGGGTTCGAGCTTTTCAGGTTGAAGTTTCTTGACATAAGCATCGCATCCCCAAACTTTTAGAAACAACAGCTTAGGTTTCTTCCCAAACCATAATTCATACGGTGTCGTCTCAACGGATTTCGACGGAGCCCTATTTAAAGTGAATGCGGCAGTCTCTAAAGCATAACCCCAAAATGAGAGCGGTAAATCGGTAAGAGACATCATAGATCGCACCATATCCAATAGAGTGCGATTACGACGTTCGGACACACCATTTCTCTGAGGTGTTCCAGGCGGCGTGAGTTGTGAAACTATTCCACATTTCCTTAAGTGTGTACCAAATTCGTGACTTAAATATTCTCCTCCACGATCTGATCGTAAGAATTTTATTTTTCTGTCACGTTGATTCTCAACCTCACTCTGAAATTCCTTGAACTTTTCAAAGGTTTCAGACTTGTTTCATTAGGTAGACATACCCATATCTACTTAAGTCGTCAGTGAGAGTGAGAACATAACGATATCCTCCGCGAGCCTCAACACTCATTGGACCGCACACATCGGTATGTATGATTTCCAATAAGTTGGTTGCTCGCTCCATTGTTCCGGAGAACGGAGTCTTGGTCATCTTACCCATGAGGCATGGTTCGCATGTGTCAAATGATTCGTAATCAAGAGACTCCAAAAGTCCATCTGCATGGAGCTTCTTCATGCGCTTGACACCAATGTGACCAAGGCGGCAGTGCCACAAGTATGTGGGACTATCGTTATCAACTTTACATCTTTTGGTATTCACACTATGAACATGTGTAACATCACGTTCGAGATTCATCAAAAATAAACCATTGACCAGCGGGGCATGACCATAAAACATATCTCTCAAACAAATAGAACAACCATTATTCTCAGATTTAAATGAGTAGCCATCTCGAATTAAACGAGATCCAGATACAATGTTCATGCTCAAAGCTGGCACTAAATAACAATTATTGAGGTTTAAAACTAATCCCGTGGGTAGATGCAGAGGTAGCGTGCCAACGGCGATCACATCGACCTTGGAACCATTCCCGACGCGCATCGTCACCTCGTCCTTTGCCAGTCTCTGTTTATTCCGTAGTTCCTGCTTTGAGTTACAAATATCAGCAACCGCACCGGTATCAAATACCCAGGAGCTACTACGAGTACTGGTAAGGTACACATCAATTACTTGTATATCACATATACCTTGGGTGTTGCCGGCCTTCTTCTTGTCCGCTAAATATTTGGGGCAGTTCCGCTTCCAGTGACCACTTCCCTTGCAATAAAAGCACTCAGTCTCGAGCTTGGGTCCATTCTTTGACTTCTTCCCGGTAACTGGCTTACCGGGCGCGGCAACTCCCTTGCCGTCCTTCTTGAAGTTCTTCTTACCCTTGCCCTTCTTGAACTTAGTGGTTTGATTCACCATCAACACTTGATGTTCTTTTCTGATCTCTACCTCAGCTGATTTCAGCATTGAATATACCTCGGGAATGGTCTTTTCCATCCCCTGCATATTGTAGTTCATCACAAAGCTCTTGTAGCTTGGTGGAAGCGACTGGAGGATTCTGTCAATGACCGCGTCATCTGGGAGATTAACTCCCAGCTGAGATTTTTTAAGCGGTTGTGCAACCCAGACATTCTGAGTATGTGCTCACTAACAGAACTGTTCTCCTCCATTTTACAGCTGAAGAACTTGTCGGAGACATCATATCTCTCGACCTGGGCATGAGCTTGAAAAACCAGTTTCAGCTCCTCGAACATCTCATATGCTCCATGTTTCTCAAAACGCTTTTGGAGACCCGGTTCTAAGCTGTAAAGCATGCCGCACTGAACGAGGGAGTAATCATCAGCACGCTGCTGCCAAGCGTTCATAACGTCTTGGTTCTCAGGGATTGGTGCTTCACCTAGCGGTGCTTCTAAGACATAATCTTTCTTGGCTGCTATGAGGATGATCCTCAGGTTCCGGACCCAGTCCGTATAGTTGCTGCCATCATCTTTCAGCTTGGTTTTCTCTAGGAACGCGTTGAAATTGAGGACAACGTGGGCCATTTGATCTACAATACATAGTGTAAAGATTTTAGACTAAGTTCATGATAATTAAGTTCATATAATCAAATTATTTAATGAACTCCGGGAGATTAACTCCCAGCTGAGACAAGCGGTTGTGTAACCCAGACATTCTGAGTATGTGCTCACTAACAGAACTATTTTCCTCCATTTTACAGCTGAAGAACTTGTCGGAGACTTCATATCTCTCGACCCGGGCATGAGCTTGGAAAACCATTTTCAGCTCTTCGAACATCTCATATGCTCCATGTTTCTCAAAACGCTTTTGGAGACCCGGTTCTAAGCTGTAAAGCATGCCGCACTGAACGAGGGAGTAATCATCAACACGTGATTGCCAAGCGTTCATAACTTCTTGGTTCTCTGGGATGGGTGCTTCACCTAGCGGTGCTTCTAGGACATAATCTTTCTTGGCAGCTATGAGGATGATCCTCAGGTTCCGGACCCAGTCCGTATAGTTGCTGCCATCATCTTTCAGCTTGGTTTTCTCTAGGAACGCGTTGAAGTTGAGGACAACGTGGGCCATTTGATCTACAAGACATATTGTAAAGATTTTAGACTAAGTTCATGATAATTAAGTTCATATAATCAAATTATTCAATGAACTCCCACTCAGATAGACATCCCTCTAGTCATCTAAGTGAAACATGATCCGAGTTAACTAGGCCGTGTCCGATCATCACGTGAGACGGACTAGTCAAGATCGGTGAACATCTCCATGTTGATCGTATCTTCTATACGACTCATGCTCGACCTTTCGGTCCTCCGTGTTCCGAGGCCATGTCTGTACATGCTAGGCTCGTCAAGTCAACCTAAGTGTATTGCGTGTGTTCCGAGGCCATGTCTGTACATGCTAGGCTCGTCAACACCCGTTGTATGCGAACGTTAGAATCTATCACACCCGATCATCACGTGGTGCTTCGAAACAACGAACCTTCGCAACGGTGCACAGTTAGGGGGAACACTTTCTTGAAATTATTATAAGGGATCATCTTACTTACTACCGTCGTTTTAAGCAAATAAGATGCAAAACATGATAAACATCACATGCAATCAAATAGTGACATGATATGGACAATATCATTCTGCTCCTTTGATCTCCATCTTCGGGGCGTCATGATCATCTTCGTCACCGGCATGACACCATGATCTCCATCATTGTGTCTTCATGAAGTCGTCACGCCAACGATTACTTCTACTTGTATGGCTAACGCGTTTAGCAACAAAGTAAAGTAAATTACATGGCGTTATTCAATGACACGCAGGTCATGCAAAATAATAAAGACAACTCCTATGGCTCCTGCCGGTTGTCATACTCATCGACATGCAAGTCGTGATTCCTATTACAAGAATATGATCAATCTCATACATCACATATATCATTCATCACATCTTCTGGCCATATCACATCACATAGCACTTGCTGCAAAAACAAGTTAGACGTCCTCTAATTGTTGTTGCAAGTTTTACGTGGTTTGTAGGTTTCTAGCAAGAACGTTTTCTTACCTACGTATGACCACAACGTGATTTGCCAATTTCTATTTACCCTTCATAAGGACCCTTTCCATCGAATCCGTTCCGACTAAAGTAGGAGAGACAGACACCCGCTAGCCACCTTATGCAACTAGTGCATGTCAATCGGTGGAATCTGTCTCACGTAAGCGTACGTGTAAGGTCGGTCCGGGCCGCTTCATCCTACAATGCCGCCGAAACAAGAAACGACTAGTAGCGGCAAGAAGAATTGGCAAACTCAACGCCCACAACTGCTTTGTGTTCTACTCGTGCATAGTAACTACGCATAGGCCTGGCTCATGATGCCACTGTTGGGAATCATAGCATAATTTAAATTTTTCCTACGCTCACCAAGATGCATCTATGGAGTCTACTAGCAACGAGGGGAAAGGAGTGCATCTACATACCCTTGTAGATCGCGAGCGGAAGCGTTCCAATGAACGTGGATGACGGAGTCGTACTCGCCGTGATCCAAATCACCGATGACCGAGTGCCGAACGGACGGCACCTCCGCGTTCAACACACGTACGGTGCAGCGACGTCTCCTCCTTCTTGATCCAGCAAGGGGAAAGGAGAGGTTGATGGAGATCCAGCAGCAGGACGGCGTGGTGGTGGATGTAGCGGGTCTCCTACAGGGCTTCGCCGAGCTTCTGCGAGAGAGAGAGAGGTGTTGCAGGGGAGGAGGGAGGCGCCCAAGGCTGTAGGTTGCTGCCCTCCCTCCCCCCTTTATATAGGCACCCTGGGGGGGGGGGTGCCGGCCCCAAGAGATGGGATCTCAAGGTGGGGCGGCGGCCACAAAGGGGGGAAGGGGTTGCCTTGCCCCCCAAGGCAAGGGGGAACTCCCCCCTAGGGTTCCCAACCCTAGGCGCAAGGGGGGAGGCCCAAGGGGGGTGCCCCAGCCCACTAAGGGCTGGTTCCCTTCCACTTTCAGCCCACGGGGCACTCCGGGATAGGTGGCCCCACCCGGTGGACCCCCGGGACCCTTCCGGTGGTCCCGGTACAATCCCGGTAACCCCCGAAACTTTCCCGGTGGCCGAAACTGGACTTCCTATATATAATTCTTCACCTCCGGACCATTCCGGAACCTCTCGTGACGTCCGGGATCTCATCCGGGACTCCGAACAACTTTCGGGTTTCCGCATACATATATCTCTACAACCCTAGCGTCATCGAACCTTAAGTGTGTAGACCCTACGGGTTCGGGAGACATGCAGACATGACCGAGACGCCTCTCCGGTCAATAACCAACAGCAGGATCTGGATACCCATGTTGGCTCCCACATGTTCCACGATGATCTCATCGGATGAACCACGGTGTCGAGGATTCAATCAATCCCGTATGCAATTCCCTTTGTCAATCGGTATGTTACTTGCCCGAGATTCGATCGTCGGTATCCCAATACCTTGTTCAATCTCGTTACCGGCAAGTCTCTTTACTCGTACCGCAATGCATGATCCCGTGACTAACGCCTTAGTCACATTGAGCTCATTATGATGATGCATTACCGAGTGGGCCCAGAGATACCTCTCCGTCACATGGAGTGACAAATCCCAGTCTCGATCCGTGCCAACCCAACAGACACTTTCGGAGATACCCGTAGTGCACCTTTATAGTCACCCAGTTACGTTGTGACGTTTGGCACACCCAAAGCACTCCTATGGTATCCGAGAGTTGCACGATCTCATGGTCTAAGGAAAAGATACTTGACATTGGAAAAGCTCTAGCAAACGAAACTACACGATCTTTTATGCTATGCTTAGGATTGGGTCTTGTCCATCACATCATTCTCCTAATGATGTGATCCCGTTATCAATGACATCCAATGTCCATAGTCAAGAAACCATGACTATCTGTTGATCAACGAGCTAGTCAACTAGAGGCTTACTAGGGACACGTTGTGGTCTATGTATTCACACATGTATTACGATTTCCGGACAATACAATTATAGCATGAATAATAGACAATTATCATGAACAAAGAAATATAATGATAACCATTTATTATTGCCTCTAGGGTATATTTCCAACAAGGGGGTGGCGCCCCCTTCCCTAATCCAATTCAGCCTCCTCTAATTCAGCCTCCCTCCTATGGCCCATATCTTTCCCCGAGGGGTTCCGGTAACCCCTCCGGTACTCCGGTATGTACCCGATACATTCCGGAACCCTTTCGGTGTCCGAATACTACCTCCCAATATATCAATCTTTACCTCTCGACCATTTCGAGACTCCTCGTCATGTCCGTGATCTCATCCGGGACGCCGAACAAACTTAGTTCACCAAAACACATAACTCATAATACAAATCGTCATCGAACATTAAGCGTGCGGACCTTACATTTTTGAGAACTATGTATACATGACCGAGACACATCTCCGGTCAGTAACCAATAGCGCAACCTGGATGTTCATATTGGCTCCTACATATTCTACAAAGATCTTTATCGGTCAAAGCGCATAACAACATACGTTATTCCCTTTGTCATCGGTATGTTATTTGCCCGAGATTCGATCATCGGTATCATCATACCTAGTTCAATATCGTTACCGGCAAGTCTCTTTACTCGTTCCGTAATGCATCATCCCGCAACTAACTCATTAGTCACATTGCTTGCAAGGCTTATAGTGATGTGCATTGCTGAGAGGGCCCAAAGGTACCTCTCCGATACTCAGAGTGACAAATCCTAATCTCGATCTATTCCAACCCAACAAACACCTTTGGAGACACCTGTAGAGCATCTTTATAATCACCCAGTTACGTTGTAACGTTTGATAGCACACAAGGTGTTCCTCCGGTATTCGGGAGTTGCATAATCTCATAGTCAGAGGAATATGTATAAGTCATGAAGAAAACAATAGCAATAAAACTTAGCGATCATTATGCTAAGCTAACGAATGGGTCTTGTCCATCACATCATTCTCTAATGATGTGATCTCGTTCATCAAATGACATCACATGTCTATGGTTATGAGACTTAACCATCTTTGATTAACGAGCTAGTCAAGTAGAGGCATACTAGGGACACTTTGTTTTGTCTATGTATTCACACATGTATTAAGTTTTCGGTTAATACAGTTCTAGCATGAATAATAAACATTTATCATGATATAAGGAAATATAAATAACAACTTTATTATTGCCTCTAGGGCATATTTCCTTCAGTCTCCCACTTGCACTAGAGTCAATAATCTAGTTCACATCGTCATGTGATTTAACACCAATAGTTCATATGTTTATGTGATTAGTTCACGTCGGCATGTGACTAACACCCAAAGGATTTACTTGAGTCAATAATCTAGTTCACATCGCTATGTGATTAACACCCAAAGAGTACTAAGGTGTGATCATGTTTTGCTTGTGTGAGAAGTTTAGTCAACGGGTCTGTCATACTCAGAGCCGTATGTATTTTGCAAAATTTCTATGTCTACAATGCTCTGCATGGAGCTACTCTAGCTAATTGCTCCCACTTTCAATATGTATTTAGATTGAGACTCAGAGTCATCCGGATCGGTGAGCTTGCATCGATGTAACCCTTTACGATGAACTTTTTGTCACCTCAATAACCGAGAAACATGTCCTTATTCCACTAAGGATAATTTTGACCGCTGTCCAGTGACCACTCCTGGATCACTATTGTGCCCTCTTGCCAAACTCATGGTGAGGTACACAATAGGTCTGGTACACAACATAGCATACTTTATAGAACCTATGACTGAGGCATAGGGAATGACTTTTCATTCTCTTTCTATTTTCTGCCGTGGTCGGGTGTTGAGTCTTTACTCAACTTCACACCTTACAACTTAGGCAAAAACTCTTTTGATGATCCATTTTGAACTCCTTCAAAATCTTATCAAGATATGTACTCATCGAAAGTCTTATCAAGCGTCTTGATCTATCTTTATAGATCTTGATGCCCAATATGTAAGTAGCTTCATTCAGGTCTTTCATTATTTTTTTTATTCATGTATCCTTTTATGCTATCCAGAAATTCTGTATTATTTCCAATCAACAATATGTCATCGACATATAATATCAGAAATGCTACAGAGCTCCCACTCACTTTCTTGTAAATACAGGCTTCTCCAAAAGTCTATATAAAACCGTATGCTTTGATCACACTATCAAAGCAAACATTCCAACTCCGAGATGCTTGCACCAGGCCATAAATAGATCACTGGAGCTTACACACTTTGCTAGCACCTTTCAGATTGACAAAACCTTCTGGTTGCGTCATATACAACTCTTCTTTAAGAAATCCATTAAGGAATGCAGTTTTGACAACCATTTGCCAAATTTCATAAATGCGGCAATTGCTAACATGATTTGGACATACTTTAAGCATAGATACGAGTGAGAAACACTCATCATAGTCAACACCTTGAACTTGTCAAAAACCTTTTGCGACAATTCGAGCTTTGTAGATAGTAACACTACTATCAGCGTCCGTCTTCCTCTTGAAGATCCATTTAATCTCAGTGGCTCGCCGATCATCGGGCAAGTCAATCAAAGTCCATACTTTGTTCTCATACATGGATCCCATCTCAGATTTCATGGCCTCAAGCCATTTTGCGGAAACTGGGCTCATCATCGCTTCCTCATAGTTTGTAGGTTCGTCATGGTCTAGTAACATGACTTCCAGAAAGGATTACCATACCACTCCGGTGCGGACCGTACTCTGGTTGACCTACGAGGTTCGGTAGTAACTTGATCTGAAGTTTCATGATCATCATCATTAGCTTCCTCACTAATTGGTGTAGGAATCACTGGAACTGATTTCTCTGATGAACTACTTTCCAATTCGGGAGAAGGTACAACTACCTCATCAAGTTCTGCTTTTCTCCCTCTCACTTCTTTCGAGAGAAACTCCTTTTCTAGAAATGATCCATTCTTAGCAAAAAAGATCTTGCCTTCGGATCTGTGATAGAAGGTGTACCCAACAGTTTCTTTTGGGTATCCTATGAAGACGCACTTCTCCGATTTGGTTTCGAGCTTATCAGGCTGAAGGTTTTTCACATAAGCATCGCAACCTCAAACTTTAAGAAACGACAACTTAGGTTTCTTGCCAAACCATAGTTCATACGGTGTCGTCAAAACGGATTTAGATGATGCCCTATTTAACATGAATGCAGCTGTCTCTAATGCATAACCCCAAAACGATAGTGGTAAATCGGTAAGAGACATCATAGATCGCACCATATCTAATAAAGTACGGTGATGACATTCGGACACACCATTAAGCTGTGGTGTTCTATGTGGCATGAGTTGTTAAACTATTCCACATTGTTTTTAAATGAAGGCCAAACTCGTAACTCAAATGTTTGCCTCCATGATCAGTTCGTAGAAACTTTATTTTCTTGTTACGATGATTCTCAACTTCAATCTGAATTTCTTTGAACTTTTCTAATGTTTCTGACTTGTGTTTCATTAAGTAGATATACCCATATCTGCTTAAATCATCTGTGAAGGTCAGAAAATAACGATACCCGCCGCGAGCCTCAACACTCATCGGACCGCATACATCAGTATGTATTATTTCCAATAAGTCAGTGGCTCGCTCCATTGTTCCGGAGAACGGAGTCTTAGTCATCTTGCCCATGAGGCATGGTTTGCAAGCATCAAGTGATTCATAATCAAGTGATTCCAAAAGCCCATCAGCATGGAGTTTCTTCATGCTTTACACCAATATGATCTAAACGGCAGTGCCATAAATAAGTTGCACTATCATTATTAACTTTGCATCTTTTGGCATCAATATTATGTGTATCACTGTTATCGAGATTCAGTAAACCATTTACATTGGATGTAAGACAATAGAAGGTTTTATTCATGTAAATAGAACAACAATTATTCTCTGACATAAATGAATAACCGTATCGCAATAAACATGAGCCAATCATATTTATGCTTAACGCAAACACCAAATAACATTTATTTAGTTCCAATACTAATCCCGAAGGTAGGGGGAGTATGCGATGGTGATCTTATCAACCTTGGAATCATTTCCAACACACATCGTCACCTCGCCCTCAACTAGTCTTTGTTCATTTTGTAACTCCTGTTTCGAGTTACTAATCATAGCAACTGAACCGGTATCAAATACCCAGGGGCTACTATGAACACTAGTAAAGTACACATCAATAACATGTATATCATATATACTTTTGTTCACTTTGCCATCCTTCTTATCCGCCAAGTATTTGGGGCAGTTCAGCTTCCAGTGACCATTTCCTTTGAAGTAGAAACACTCAGTTTCAGGCTTGGGTCTAGCTTTGGGCTTCTTCATGGGAGTGACAACTTGCTTGCCATTCTTCTTGAAGTTCCCTTTCTTTCCCTTGCCCTTTTACTTGAAACTAGTGGTCTTATCAACCATCAACATTTGATGCTTTTCTTGATTTCTACCTTCGCCGATTTCAGCATCACGAAGAGCTCGGGAATCATTTTCGTCATCCCTTGCATATTATAGTTCATCACGAAGTTCCAGTAACTTGGTGATAGTGACTAGAGAACTCTGTCAATCACTATCTTATCTGGAAGATTAACTCCCACTTGATTCAAGCGATAGTAGTACTCAGACATTCTGAGCACATGCTCACTGGTTGAGCTATTCTCCTCCATCTTGTAGGAAAAATACTTGTCAGAGGTCTCATACCTCTCGACTCGGGCATGAGTCTGAAATACCAATTTCAGCTCTTGGAACATCTTATATGCTCCGTGGCGTTCAAAACGTTTTTGAAGTCCCGGTTCTAAGCCGTAAAGCATGGTGCACTAAACTATCAAGTAGTCATCATACCGAGCTTGCCAAACATTCATAACGTCCGCATCTACTCCCGCAATAGGTCCGTCACCTAGCGGTGCATCAAGCACATAATTCTTCTGTGCAGCAATGAGGATAGTCCTCAGATCACGGACCCAATCCGCATCATTGCTACTATCATCTTTCAACTTATTTTTCTCTAGGAACATATAAAAAAAAACGGGGAGCTACATCGCAAGCTATTGATCTACAACATAGATATGCAAATACTATCAGGAATAAGTTCATGATAAATTAAAGTTCAATTAATCATACTACTTAGGAACTCCCACTTAGATAGACATCCCTCTAGTCATCTAAATGATCATGTGATCGATATCAACTAAACCATGTCCGATCATCATGTGAGGTGGAGTAGTTTTCAATGGTGAACATCACTATGTTGATCATATCTACTATATGATTCATGTTCGACCTTTCGGTCTTAGTGTTCCGAGGCCATATCTGCATATGCTAGTCTCGTCAAGTTTCATACAATAAAGCGACAACCATAAGGCTCCTGCCAGTTGCCGATAACTTTTACAAAACATGATCATCTCATACAACAATTTATATCTCATCAGGTCTTGACCATATCGCATCACAACATGCCCTGCAAAAACAAGTTAGACGTCCTCTACTTTGTTGTTGCAAGTTTTACGTGGCTGCTACGGGCTTCTAGCAAGAACCGTTCTTACCTACACATCAAAACCACAACGATTTTTCGTCAAGTGTGATGTTTTAACCTTCAACAAGGACCAGCCATAGTCAAACTTGATTCAACTAAAGTTGGAGAAACAGACACCCGCCAGCCACCTGTGTGCGAAGCACGTCGGTAGAACCAGTCTCATGAACGCGGTCATGTAATGTCGGTCCGGGCCGCTTCATCCAACAATACCGCCGAATCAAAGTAAGACGTTGGTGGTTAGCAGTATGACTATTATCGCCCACAACTCTTTGTGTTCTACTCGTGCATATATCATATACGCATAGACCTGGCTCTGATGCCACTGTTGGGGAACGTAGTAATTCAAAAAATTTCCTACCATCACGCAAGATCTATCTAGGAGATGCATAGCAACGAGACGGGAGAGTGTGTCCACGTACCCTCGTAGACCGAAAGCGGAAGCGGTGGGTTAACGCGGTTGATGTAGTCGAACGTCTTCGCAATCCAACCGATCAAGTACCGAACGTACGACACATCCGAGTTCTGCACACGTTCAGCTCGATGACATCCCTCGAACTCTTGATACAGCAAATTGTCGAGGGAGAGTTCCGTCAGCACGACGGCATGGTGACGGTAATGGTGATGTGCACCGCGCAGGGCTTCGCCTAAGCACTACGTGAATATGACCGGAGGAGTAAACCGTGGAGGGAGACGCCGCACACGGCTTGGAACAATTGGTTTGTCTCCAAGGGGTGCCCTGCCCAGGTATATAAAGGAGGTAGAGGGAGGAGGCCGACCCTAGGGGGTGCGCCATAAGGGGGGAGTCCTACTAGGACTCCTAGTCCTAGTAGGATTCGCCCCCCTTTCTTTTCCTTATCATGGAGGGGGAAAGGGGGAAAGGAGAGGGAGTAGGAGAAGGAAAGGGGGTGGCGCCCCCTTCCCTAATCCAATTCGGCCTCCTCCCTTGTGGGGGGGGGGGGGGGCACCAGCCCTTGTGGGCTGGTTAGCCTCCCTCCTATGGCCCATATCTTTCCCCGGGGGGTTCCGGTAACCCCTCCGGTACTCCGGTATGTACTCGATACACTTCGGAACCCTTTCGGTGTCCGAATACTACCTTTGAATATATCAATCTTTACCTCTCGACCATTTCGAGACTCCTCGTCATGTCCGTGATCTTATCCGGGACTCCGAACAATCTTCGGTCACCAAAACACATAACTCATAATACAAATCGTCATCGAACATTAAGCGTGCGGACCCTACGGGTTCGAGAACTATGTAGACATGACCGAGACACATCTCCGGTCAATAACCAACAGCGGAACCTGGATGCTCATATTGGTTCCTACACATTCTACGAAGATCGTTATCGGTCAAACCGCAATGACAACATACGTTATTCCCTTTGTCATCGATATGTTACTTCCCCGAGATTCGATCATCGGTATCTTCATACCTAGTTCAATCTCATTACCGGCAAGTCTCTTTACTCGTTCCATAATGCATCATCCTGCAACTAACTCATTAGTTACATTGCTTGCAAGGCTTATTGTGATGTGCATCATCGAGAGGGCCCAGAGATACCTCTCTGATACTCGGAGTGACAAATCCTAATCTCGATCTATGCTAACCCAACAAACACCTTCGGAGACACCTGGAGAGCATCTTTATAATCACCCAGTTATGTTGTGACGTTTGATAGCACACAAGGTGTTCCTCCGGTATTCAGGAGTTGCATAATCTCATAGTCAGAGGAATATGTATAAGTCATGAAGAAGGCAATAGCAATAAAACTTAACGGTCATTATGCTAAGTTAACGGATGGTTCTTGTCCATCACATCATTCTCTAATGATGTGGAATGACAACACATGTCTATGGTTAGGAAACTTAACCATCTTTGATTAACGAGCTAGTCAAGTAGAGGCATACTAGGGACACTCTGTTTTGTCTATGTACTCACACATGTATTAAGTTTCCGGTTAATACAATTCTAGCATGAATAATAAACATTTATGATATAAGGAAATATAAATAACAACTTTATTATTGCCTCTAGGGCATATTTCCTTCATGTTTCCCTACCGGAACCACGAGGGTTGCGAGAAGCTTCAGTTGGTAAGAGGCTTGTAATATAGCTTTGCCCAAATTGGACAATTATATGTGCCATGCAGTGACACCATGCCAAGTTTCTTGATTTCTTGGTGAGTTTTGGATTTACAGAGATTTAAAAACCGAGATTCACAGTGTTTGTGGCCAAGCCAGGACGGCGAGACGGTTGAATTCATTCCCATTCGTTCCATGGGACCTAAACATGCACCCCAAAGACACATATACGTTTTTCTAACCATTTTGGTGCACTTGAGCATGTATTTGTAGTTCGGATTTGAATTATGGACATTAAATGCCTAGAAAACTCAATTAATGAATAAGAAAGGTCAAACGAACCCTGCATAATTTCAAAGTTCAGTGTGAATCTCCCGTTGTTCCATGTTGCGTGTAGAAGAAAATACAAGGCTAGAAGAGGGAGCGATTATCGTTACACGCACAAGGGGACACGTTTCCCTATCGAAACCACGAGGGTTCTTGCGACAGGCTTCGGTTTGTAAGAGGTTTGTAATAAAGCTTGGCCCAAATTGGCAATGTTTTTACCACGATATATATGCGCCATCACGTGACACCATGCCACCTTTGATGAATTTCTGGTGTGTTTTGGATTTATAGGGATTTAAAAACCGAGATTCCAAATGTTTGAGGACGAGCCAGGACACAGGTACGATTGTAATTCATTCCCATTCCTGGCATGGGACCATGCACCCAAGGACACATGTATAATTTTTCTAGCCATTTTGGTGAAATGGAGCATGTATTTGTAGTTCAGATTTGAATTATGGACATTAAATGCCTAGGAAACTCAATAAGTGTATAAAAAGGCCAAACGAACCCTGAATAAGTTTAAACTTCAGCACGGATATCTAGTTGTTCCATGTTACCCGTAGAAGAAAATACAAGGTGAAAAGAGGCAGTGATTACGTTTCGCCCACAAGGGGAACACGTTTCCCTATAGGAACCACGAGCCTTCTTTGAGAGAAGCTCCGGTTTGTAAGAGGTTTGTAATAAAGTTTGGCCCAAGTTGGACAATGATTTTACCACGACATATATGTGCCATGACATGACACCATGCCAACTTTCATGACTTTCTGGTGAGTTTAGGATTTACGGGGATTTAAAAACCGAGATTCCAAATGTTTGAGGACGAGCCAGGACGCTGGTACGGTTGTAATTACTTTCCATTCCTGGCATGGGACCTAAACATGCACCCAAGGACACATGTATAATTTGTCTAGCCATTTTGGTGAAATGGAGCATGTATTTGAAGTTCAGATTTGAATTATGGACATTAAGTGCCTAGGAAACTCAATTAGTGTATAAAAAGGCTAAATGAACCCTAAATAAGTTTAAATTTCAGTACGGATATCCTGTCATTCCATGTTGCCCCTAGAAGAAAACACAAGGCGAAAAGAGGCAGTGATTACGTTTCACCCGCAAGGGGAACACGTTTCCCTATCAGAACCACGAGGCTTCTTTGAGAGAAGCTCCAGTTTGTAATAAAGCTTGGCCCAAATTGTACAATGTTTTTACCACGACATATATGTGCCATGACGTGACACCATGCCAACTTTCATGACTTTCTGGTGACTTTAGGATTTACGGGGATTTAAAAACCAAGATTCCAAATGTTTGAGGACGAGCCAGGACGCCGGTATGGTTGTAATTTGTTCCCATTCCTGGCATGGGACCTAAACATGCACCCAAGGACCCATGTATAATTTTTCTAGCCATTTTGGTGAAATGGAGCATGTATTTGAAGTTCAGATTTGAATTATAGACATTAAATGCCTAGGAAACTCAATTAGTGTATAAGAAGGCCAAACGAACCCTGAATAAGTTTAAATTTCAGCACGGATATCATGTCGTTCCATGTTGCATGTAGAAGATAACACGTTTCCCTATCGGAACCGTGAGGCTTCTTTGAGAGAAGCTCCGGTTTGTAAGAGGCTTGTAATAAAACTTGCGCAAAAATGGACGAAAAAAATTCCGCGACATATATGTGCCATGTCGTGAAACCATGCCAAGTTTCATGATTTTCGGGTGAGTTTTGGATTTACGGGGATTTAAAAACCAAGATTCTTCTCACGGAATGTTTCCAAATAGCACATGGTTCACTCACGAAAGTTGTGTGCCTACCAAACCGTGGCCGATGCCCTCTCCCCCCTGCTGCGCGCGCGATCTGAGTTGTGCGTTCTGATTGGCCAGAACCCAAACCCCACGGATCATATGTCTGCACCGTTGGATGCTCCCAGATCAAACGGCAATCCTTAGCCCTTTTGACAACACATGTAGTACATGGGTAAGCACTGTGCGCATGCGTCGTACTAAGTTTTCTATATTAATGTTGTTATATATCCAAATAGGCTACCGTTTCCCGCCACTCCTCTCATCGGTTTCCCGCCTCTTCTCCCATCGTTTTCCCGCTACCAGTGTCAGTGCTCATTGAAGGCTAGGCGGCGACACACCGGCCATGTAAATATCGCACACAGTTTCTAAAAGCACAAATGTGTGTGATAAGAGGGAGTAGGTCCCATAGGGTGACCAGCGTGAAACGCCTTAAATGCAAGGAGGCAATTCCTATCAGCAAGGTGCGACTTCCCATCCGCTAGTCTAGTCGAATAGAACATAGAAGTTAAGCATGCTCGGGCTGGAGTAGCCCAGGGATGGGTGACCTCAAGCTTCATTTAAATTCTATGACATGGTCATTATAGAGATAAAGGATATTTGTTTTGCTAATTTGTAGACTATGTTTTTATAGATTATTTTTTCTCTAAAAAATTAAAGAATGATTGACTCGATCTATAGTGACCTGTCATGGCGATTTTATAAACCTTTTTGAGGTCGCATGAAGGGTATAGGGGGTAGGGTGTTCTGATCGAGCATGTCTCCCTTGTGCGGTTTATAGACGCTGCACATATCTGTGGGCTCCCTGAGGTATATATATTATCCTTTACTGACAATGAGGGGGGACCACACAATGTATCCCTTTGACCCAACAATGAGAAGCGTTTGACCATGATGGTTTCCTATTGCTATGTGTGCCATGTTAGGCCAAATAAAGTTTGAGCGCATGCATTGGACACACCCCCGTCGCCTCGAAGTTGGGAAACCGACATCATACGTATTGAACCAGGCTTGGGGGTACAGTGTTCGGTTTGTAATGTAGTTGGTGGCCCATCGAAGTTGTGCATTCGGGATTTAAACACATCACACATCATCGTACCCATACATATTTTTGGGCCGCATGCAGTGTATACGGGGTCTTCTGATCGACCACGTCTCCCTTGTGCGGTTTTTTGTGACGACACGCATATCTGTGGGCTCCCCGAGTGTATATATATCATCCCTTTGACCGATAACGACGGGTATGTGTTGGCCATGAATGGATTCCTCCTAGTTCGTGTTAGGGCCGGTCACTGTCACATGTCGTTCAACCAAAGCTCGAGCTCATGCGTTGTTAGGATTCCCTCCCACATGCTCAGATTGCTAGGTTCGACCTACATCGTACCCTGCGTATCTCGTCCTTAACTACCTGGCCTTCATGGTTGTTGTATGTATCGAGAGGTAGGCGCCACATCTAAATTGTACATTATTCTATATTGGAAACACACATCACCCTTCCAACGTACATCATTTTGGGCCGCATGCAAGAGGTGCTGGTTTTGTGGTCCCTCTCGTGTGATTTTTATGATGGTTCAATCTATTGGCCCAAGCGGTTTATCGACAATAACAATTGTCATTTGAGCAAACGATAGATTCACTGGTCCATCTTATGGTAGGTCATGGCGACATGCATGTATGACCAAAGTATCATTACGTGCATCCGCCCCGCTGACACAAAGTGGGAGGTGGTGGGTCAAGCACCCTAGCTAGCTACGACATTATGTCATTATAGATATATCCAAGGGTGCTTTCGGGTTTGCGAGGCAGGTGCCACCAAAGTTGTGCATTGTGTATTTAAAGTTTTAAACATCACACCCAATATTCCTACATATATTTGGCCACTTCCAGGTGGTTCTTGACTTCTGGCCCCTCTCATTGTTCTTCGACGTTGCGCCCAACCATGGGCCCGCGCGGTCAAAGTTGTGCATTGGAATTTTGAACTTCATAGACCACCTTTTTCACTCATATATATTTGGGCCACATGTTGGTGTGGCTGTCTTCTAACCCTCTCTAACGTTTTTTGCTGCAAAGACTCTGATGACGCTCAACGGACACGGGTATAATGTCTGAACCGTGTGCGATGCAAGTGCGCTGTGAATCACCACGACTGCGCAAGCACGAGCAAAGGTGGAGGTACTGGCTCAATTGTGTGCAATGCAAGTGCACTCTAAAATCACCACGATTGCGCAAGCGCGAGCAAAGGGTGGAGGTACTGGCTTAACCGTGTGCGATGCAAGTGCGCTGTAAAATCACCACCTGCACAAGCTAAAGGCGAGTAGTTTATTTAGAAATTAGGACGAACCGTGTGCGATAGACCAGCTAGCTAGAAATATAAAAACAAACTACCCGCCTTGAGCGTTGCAAAAATCGGCGGTTCCGCCACTTTTTCTTATTATCATACACGCATATTCTTATTGGACCGTGCGCGATCTTGGGCACTCCTGCCCCGCATCAATTCCTTTACCTAAATTTTAGTAGCCACTGTACTTCAACCATTGCCCACACTCCTCCAACACCGACCTTATAGTAAAATTGCAGTAGCCGAGGCATTTGAACCGTCGCCATCCCTCGTCCACCACCATCTCCACACACCATTGCTAAAATTTTCAATAGCCGTGGCGTATCCTCAAACACCACCCGCCTCCACACTCCCCCACCCAGCCCCCGCCCCCTCGAACCCTAGCTCGCGGCCGCCGCCGGCGCCGCCGCCAACCCCTGCCGGTCTGCCTGTTCCTCCTAGCTTAGATAATAAAGTTCAGCTTACCAAGCGATTCCCATACTGTCGCCCCACTCCCTGAGTTTTTAGATGAGGCCTGCGGTGTCCCTCCCCGCTAGATCCACATCCCCTGCTCCAGAATTTCGCAGCCTAAGCTCAACCACGTATCCCGGGGAGCCCGATGAGCGTTCGACCAAGAAGAGGTTTATCATGGCCTCTCCAGCGGATGTTGGCGAGGTGGCCGCCGTTCGCCCCGACCTATCGATCTCGGAGCAACACGTCGCCGCGGTAGCCGACAAAGACGTTGACTACGTTGCCATGCCGAAGGCTTCATGTCAGTGGGCTGGCGTATTACTGTATCTCGGGAAAGCTGGCTACGACATCAAGCTCGTCGACAACGACGGCTTCACGCGGGCCATGTCACAGGTTAAGTTGTCCATAACCAACCCCTCTGGTTCAACCGCTGTCGATCTCTTTGACGGCCCTGCCGCTGATCTCCTCCACCAAGCGGTCAAGGATTTGCGATCCTTGTACGCCATCGAGCCCATTTTGTCATTTTTGAAGGACATGTTCTACGGTGGCGGCTTGGGATCCTCAATTGCCAAGTTAGATCTCATCAACCATGACCACGACCACGAGGAGGGCACCAACAAAGGTTCTTCCAAGGTGAAACAACCCATCTATGACATCAGAGAGCGCACCATGGGTCTGTGCTCTTCCAACTGGAAGGATCCCGTCCATGACATGTGAGGCAACATCCTATCAGCAAATCTTACCTTTTCTAGCTTGCCAACCCGTACCCTTTATTGTTGTAGCATTTGCCGTGCGGTGCTTTAACTGTGACGTGTTTAATTATTTCGGATATGCAAAAATGTATTGTTCAATAGGGCTATATGATGTTGAAGTATGAATTGTCCACTTTAGTTTCACGAATGGCTATATTTGGTTGTTTATAGTGAGTAGATGCCTTGTTTATCTATATTTGGTTGTTAGGTTGGTTAAAGTGAGCATTTTTTCAGTTATCGAGCAGATGCCTTGTTTATATGTATTTGGTTCTTAGGTTGGTTGCACTGAGCATTTGTCCACTTATCAAGCAGATGCCTTGTTTATCGGTATTTGGTTGCTAGGTTGGTTGCAGTGAGCATTTGTCCAGTTTTCAAGCAGATGCCTTGTTTATCTGTATTTGATTGTTAGGTTGGTTGCAGTGAGCATTTGTCCAGTTTTCAAGCATATGCCATGTTTATCTGTTTTTGCTTGTTAGGTTGGTTGCAGTGAGACTCTGTCCAGTTTTCAATGGCTATATTTGGTTGTTATACTGATCATTTATGCCTTGTTTATTCCAGTCATTCACAATGTGATGTTCATTATGTGCAAGTCGGAACTGTGCCGCTCGACTGCATCAATACCAGTTTGAACGGCTATATTTGCTTCCAGTTATGCCTGGTGTAGTTAACACATGCCCTTTATTTCAGTTTTACACATTTATCCAGTGTGATGTTTAAGCATTACCTACGTTCTATTCATTTTCAACAATACCAGTTTGAATTGCAATATTTGATGGTTGTTAAGCCTGTTGTCGGTAACATTGCCTTCCATTTTATATCTTGTTTAACAGCATGCTGAAACCAAGACATTCAAGCTATCATTTAGAGATGATGTTGTTTACCTTTTCTATATTTGTTTGATGTTAAGGTTGCTGTACTTATCATGCCTTTGCACTACTTATGCAGGACATTAAGCCACCATTTTCCGCCGAGGTTAGTTTCATCCATCAGCTTGTACTCCCCCCGTCGTTCCATAATGTAGTGCATATAGATCCAGGTCTGGACACTTGTTAGCTTCTAATATTGACTTGGTGCTTGTAGGTACATATGCCCTTGGAAGGATCCATGCATCGACCCTTTTTGTGTATGGGACAATAAGATATTCATGAACAAGCATCAACTGAGGAAACTGATAAGGATTATTAGCGAAAAGATAGGAATGGTGGCAAGCAAATTATTTGTTTATGCTCTATCCAACACAATAGTGAGCTGTAGGATGGTAACTACAAACTCTGCAGCCTTCTCTTTTTGCTGCCCATAATGAGTTGTTAGACAACAATGTCTGAATCTTTTTCTTTCGCAGTGGTTCCCGAAACAGTTCACTCAAGGTTACCTCGCAAAGTACATGATTGGTGGACACATAATGAAGGTTAAAGTATTTCATCCAGACTATAATAAGCATCGAGAAGTCGTAATGAAGACAATGAAGGATGGACGGGCAGCCATCACAAGGGGTTGGCCTAGAGTCCTGCGCGGATTACACATGGAGGAGGGCACAATATGGGCATTCCGCTTCACCTTCTCCAGCAACCAGAATGTCTTTCGCCTCTCTCTTTACAGTCTTTAGTACAACTGTGGTTCATCATTCTTTACTTGGTGCTTCTGTAGTTCTTCAGTATATGTACCTGTGTATCGAATTATGCATTCGTGGTTGAACCTATATTTGTAATAAACATGGTTGGATATGAAATAAGTGATTGCCTACTTTCAAATTCAAAACATGTGATTTTTAAATTAGGGATTACACTACACACGGTTTGCCAAAGCGAAACGTCTGCGATGGACATGGAGATCAGACACGTTTCTAGGATCCACTACGTGTGCGATCAATCTCCACTGCACACACGATCAGCCAAGAAAAAACATGTGTGATTAACAACAGCATCGCACACAATTCTTTCTTATTAAATGTTTGCGATAGTCACCTTATCACACACGCTTCAAAATTATGGACTGTTTGTGATGTTGCGCGCATCGCAAACGTTTGGTCATAGAAGAACGTGTGCAATAGGTCGATCATCCGAAGCGGGTACGACGGATGAATCGTGTGGGATGTATTCAAGCTTCGCATACAGTTTTATAGCGACAACTTTGTGCGCTCTTACATCGAATCGCACACAGTCGAGGAAAAGTAAATGTGTGTGATTGTCCACTTCTACAATCGTGAACTATTTGTGATGGGTCGTGCATCGTAAACATACAGAATACCGACTGCGATGGCAATGCGAGCACAAACGAGTAGGGAGTACTGTATATGCATCGAGACTCCCTATCCCCGACGATTTCTGGGTCGTGTGGGAAGGACCCCCCTATCGCAGTCACTCACTTGGCGACTGTACTGAACGCCGTCGCGGAAAGGGGTTAAAAACCGTTTGTATAGCACCTCGCTGTACCAGTGGTTGCAACTCCACCCCCGAGTTGCAACTCGAGAGCGTGAGTTGCCCTAGTTGCAAGTCAACCTTCAACCAGCAACTCAGGGGGTGGGGCGTGTTGTTTTTGTTTTGTTCTTTTTTGTTTCATTATAGTCGCAATCAGGCCCTTGACCCGCAACTAGGGGGTTTCCGTCGCCCCAGTTGCAAGTCTACCATCGACTCGCAACTCGGACGGGTGTTTCTTCTTTTTCTGTTTCGCGCCACAGTTGCAACTCCACCCCTAACTCGCAACTCGAGCGATGTAGTTTTTTTGTATTCACCCCAGTTGTAAGTCCACCGTCGACTCGCAACATGGGGGTTTTGTATTCGCGCCAGTTGCAAGTCCACCACTGACTCGCAACTCGGGTTTTTTTGTATTCACCCTAGTTGCAAGTCCACCATCTACTCGCAACTCGGGGGATTTTGTATTCATCCTAGTTGCAACTCCACCCCCAGAGTCACAATTTGAGCGGGTGTAGTTTTGTAGTTGCCCTAGTTGCAAGTCAACCTTCAACTCGCAACTCAGGGGGGTGGGGTCTTGTTGTTTTGTTGTTTTGTTCTTTTTGTTTCATGATAGTTGCAATCAGGCCCTTGACCCGCAACTAGGGGGTTTCCGTCGCCCTAGTTGCAAGTCTACCATCGACTCGCAACTCGGACGGGTGTTTTTTTGTTTTACTTTTTCGCATGACAGTTGCAACTCCACCGTTGAGTCGCAACTCGAGGCATGTAGTTTTTTTGTATTCGCCCCGGTTGCAAGTCCACCGTCGACTCGCAACTCAGGGGTTTTTGCATTCCCCCAGTTGCAAGTCCACCATCGACTCGCAACTAGGGGGTTTTCTGTCGCCCCAGTTGGAAGTCTACCCATCGACTCGCAACTCAGATATGTGTTTTGTTATTTGTTTTTCCCGCCACAGTTGCATGTCCACCCCGACTTGCAATTCAAATGGTTGCATTTGACCTAGTTGCAAGTCCACCGTCGACTCGCAACCAGGGGTTTTTCTATTCACCCTAGTTGCAAGTCCACCCCCGACTCGCAACTCGAAAGGGATGTAGTTTTGTAGTTTCCCTAGTTGCAAGTCAACCCCCGACTCGCAACTCGAGGGAATGTAACTTTATATTTGCAACAGTTGCAAGTCCACCTTTGACTCGCAAGTCGGGTGTTTTGTATTCAAACTAGTTGCAAGTCAACCCCTGAGTCGCAACTCGAGGGGATGTAGTTTTCGTATTCGCCCCAGTTGCAAGTCCATCGTCGACTCGCAACTTAGATGGGTGTTTTGGTATTTGTTTTTCCACGCCACATTTGCAAGTCGACCCCCGACTTGCAACTCGAAGGGTTCTATTTGACCCAGTTACAAGTGCACCGTCGACTCGCAACCAGGGTTTTTCTATTCACCCTAGTTGCAAGTCCACCCCCGACTCGCAACTCGAAAGGGATGTAGTTATGTATTCGACCCAGTTGCGAGTCCACCGTCAACACGCAACTTGAGCGGATGTAGTTTTTGTAGTTTCCCTAGTTGCAAGTCAACCCCCGACTCGCAACTTGAGGGATGTAGCTTCGTATTTGCACCAGTTGGAAGTACACCGTCGACTCGCAACTCGGGTGTTTTTATTTAGACTAGTTGCAAGTCAACCCCCGAGTCGCAACTCGAGGGGATGTAGTTTTTGTATTCGCCCAAGTTGCAAGTCACCGTCGACTCAGGACTCGAGGGGGGGGGGGTATTCACCCTAGTTGCAAGTCCACCGCCGAGTCACAACTCGAGCGGATGTAGTTTTTGTAGCTGCCCTATTTGCAAGTCAACCCCTAAGTCGCAACTCGGGGGGAGGGGCTGTTGCATTTTTTTGTTATTTGTTTCATGGTAGTTTTTGCAATTAGGCCCCTGACCCCGCAACTAGGGTGTTTTGTGTCGCCCAATTGCAAGTCTACCCATCGACTCACAACTCAGATGGGTGTTTCACTATTTGTTTTTTCGAGCCACAGTTGCATGCCCACCCGCGACTTGCAACTCGAAGGGTTGTATTCGACCCAGTTGCAAGTCCACCGTCGACTCACAACCAGGGGTTTTTCTATTCACCCTATTGCAAGTCCAGCCCGACTCACAACTCGAAAGGGATGTAGTAGTGTATTCGACCCAATTGCAAGTCCACCGTCGACACGCAACTCAAGCGGATGTAGTTTTTGTAGTTACCCTAGTTGCAAGTCAACCCCCATCTTGCAACTCGAGGGATGTAGTTTTGTATTTGCAACAGTTGCAAGTCCACCGTCGACTTGTGCTACCTCTTGAGCACTGCGTTGGTTTTCCCTTGAAGAGGAAAGGGTGATGCAGTAAAGTAGCGTAAGTATTTCCCTCAGTTTTTGAGAACCAAGGTATCAATCCAGTAGGAGACCACGCTCGAGTCCCACGTACCTACACAAACAAATAAAAACCTTGCAACCAACACGATAAAGGGGTTGTCAATCCCTTCATGGTCACTTACGAGAGTGAGATCTGATAGAGATGATAAGATAATATTTTTGGTATTTTTATGGTAAAGACTAAAAGTAAAGAAAGCAAAATAAACGGCGCTAGAAATAGCTTGCTGACGGGAGATTATTATGATGGAAAATAGACCCGGGGGCCATAGGTTTCACTAGTGGCTTCTCTCAAGATAGCATAAGTATAACGGTGGGTAAACAAATTACTGTCGAGCAATTGATAGAATTGAGCATAGTTATGAGAATATCTAGGTATGATCATGTATATAGGCATCACGTCCGTGACAAGTAGACCGAAACGATTCCGCATCTACTACTATTACTCCACACATCGACCGCTATCCATCATGCATCTAGAGTATTAAGTTCATAAGAACAGAGTAACGCTTTAAGCAAGATGACATGATGTAGAGGGATAAAATCATGCAATATGATGTAAACCCCATCTTTTTATCCTCGATGGCAACAATACAATACGTGCCTTGCTGCCCCTGCTGTCACTGGGAAAGGACACCGCAAGATTGAACCCAAAGCTAAGCACTTCTCCCGTTGCAAGAAAGATTAATCTAGTAGGCCAAACCAAACTGATAATTCGAAGAGACTTGCAAAGATAACCAATCATATGTAAAAGAATTCAGAGGAGATTCAAATATTGTTGATAATCTTGATCATAAACCCACAATTCATCGGATCTCGAAAAACACACCGCAAAAGAAGAGTTACATCAAATAGATCTCCAAGAGAATCGAGGAGAACTTTGTATTGAGATCCAAAGAGAGAGAAGAAGCCATCTAGCTAATAACTATGGACCCGAAGGTCTGAGGTAAACTACTCACACATCATCGGAGAGGCTATGGTGTTGATGTAGAAGCCCTCCGTGATCAATGCCCCCTCCGGCAGGACGCAGGAAAAGGCCCCAAGATGGGATCTCACGGGTACAAAAGGTTGCGGCGGTGGAATTAGGTTTTTGTGGTCGCTTCTGATGGTTTGGGGGTACATAGGTATATATAGGAGGAAGAAGTAGGTCGGTGGAGCCACGAGGGGCCCACGAGGGTGGAGGGCACGCCCTGGGGGGGGGGGGGGTAGGCGCACCCCCTACCTCGTGGCTTCCTCGTCGGTTGCTTGACGTCCACTCCAAGTCCTCTAGATCACGTTTGTTCCAAAAATCACGTTCCCGAAGGTTGCATTCCGTTTGGACTCCGTTTGATATTCCTTTTCTGCGATACACTAAAATAGGCAAAAAAAACAGCAATTTGGGCTGGGCCTCCGGTTAATAGGTTAGTCCCAAAAATAATATAAAAGTGTATAATAAAGCCCATTAAACATCCAAAACAGAATATATAATAGCATGGAACAATAAAAAATTATAGATACGTTGGATACGTATCAACTCGCAGCTTGGTGTTTTTGTATTCACCCTAGTTGCAAGTCCATCTCCGAGTCGCAACTCGAGTGGATGTAGTTTTTGTAGTTGCCCTAGTTGGAAGTCAACCCCCGACTCGCAACTCAGGGGGATGTTGGCGTTGTTGTTGTTTGTTATTTGTTTCATTATAGTTTTTTCAATTAGGCCCTTGACCCGCAACTAGGGGGTTTTCTGTTGCCCCAGTTGCAAGTCTACCCATCGACTCGCAACTCAGATTGGTGTTTTGTTATTTGTTTTTTCGCGCCACAGTTGCAAGTCCACCCCCGACTTGCAACTGAAAGGGTTGTATTCGACCCAGTTGCAAGTCCACCGTCGACCCGCAACCAGTAGTTTTTCTGTTCACCCTAGTTGTAAGTCCACCCCGTCTTGCAACTCGAAAGGGATGTAGTAGTGTATTCGACCCAGTTGCGAGTCCACCGTTGTCACGCAACTCGAGCGAATGTAGTTTTTATAGTTGCCCTAGTTGTAAGTCAACCCCTGACTCGCAACTCGAGGGATGTAGTTTGTATTTGCAACAGTTGCAAGTCCAGCGTCGACTCGCAACTCGAGTGTTTTGTATTCAGACTAGTTGCAAGTCAACCCCCGAGTCGCAACTTGAGGGGATCTAGTTTTGTATTCGCCCCAGTTGCAAGTCCACCGTCGACTCGCAACTCGGGGTTTTTGTATTCACCCTAGTTGCAAGTCCACCGCCGACTCGCAACTCGAGCGGATGTAGTTTTCGTAATTGCCCTAGATGCATGTCAACCCTGAACTCGCAACTCAGGGGGGGTGTTGGCGTTGTTTTTGTTTATTATTTGTTTCATGGTAGTTTTTTGCAATTAGGCCCTTCACCCGCAACTAGGGGGTTTTCTATCACCCTAGTTGCAAGTCTACCCATCGACTTGCAACTCAGATTGGTGTTTTGTTATTTGTTTTTTCGCCTCACAGTTGCAAGTCCACCCCGACTTGCAACTCGAAGGGTTGTATTCGACCCAGTTGCAAGTCCACCGTCGACTCGCAACCCAGTGATTTTCTATTCACCCTAGTTGCAAGTCCACCCCCGACTCGCAACTCGAAAGAGATGTAGTTTTTTTATTCGACGCAGTTGCGAGTCCACCTCGACATGCAACTCGAGCGGATGTAGTTTTTGTAGTTGCCCTAGTTGCAAGTCGACCCCCGACTCGCAACTCGAGGGATGTATTTGCAACATTTGCAAGTCCACCGTTGACCCTTGCAACTCCGGGTGTTTTTGTATTCAGACTAGTTGCAAGTCCACCGCCGAGTCACAACTCGAGCGAATGTAGTTTTGTAGTTTCCCTAGTTGCAAGTCAACCCCGACTCGCAACTCAAGGGGATGTAGTTTTTGTATTCGCCCCAATTGCAAGTCCAACATTGATTCGCAACTCGGAGTTTTTGTATTCACCCTAGTTGCAACGGCTCGAGCGGATGTAGTTTTTCTAGTTTCCTTGTTGCAAGTCAACCCCTGACTCGCAACTCAGGGGAAGGGCTGTTGGTGTTCTTTTTGTTTGTTATTTGTTTCTTGGTAGTTTTCCAATTAGGCCCTTGACCCGTAACTAGGGGTTTTCTGTCGCTCCAGTTGCAAGTCTACCCATCGACTCACAACTCAGATTGGTGTTTTGTTTTTGTTTTTTTGCGCCACAGTTGCAACTGCACCCCTGACTCGCAACTCGTGGGGTGTCGTTTTGTATTCGCCCCAGTTGCAAGTCCACCGTCGACTCGCAACTTGGGGGGTTTTGTATTTCACCCTAGTTGCAAGTACACCGCCGTGTTGCAACTCGAGCGGATGTAGTTTTGTAGTTGCCCTACTTGCAAGTCAACCTCGAACTCACAACTCAGCGGGGGTGTAGTTTTGTATTCGCCCTAGTTGCAAGCCCACCCGCCGAGTCGCAACTCGGGCGAATGTAGTTTTTGTAGTTGCCCTAGTTGCAAATCAACCCCCGACTCGCAACTTGGGGGGGATGTTGATGTTTGTTTTTCTTTGTTATTTGTTTCATGGTAGTTTTGCAATTAGGCCCTTGACCCGCAACTAGGGGGTATGCTTCGCCCCCAATTGCAAGTCCACCATCGACTCGCAACTAGGGGGGTGGGTGTTTGTTTTTCTTTTTCACGCCACAGTTGCAACTCCACCCCCGACTCGCAACTTGAGGGGTGTAGTTTTGTATTCGCCCCAGTTGCAAGTCCACCATCGAGTGGCAACTCAGGGGTTTTTTGTATTCACCCTAGTTGCAAGTCCACAGCCAAGTCGCAACTCAAGCGGATGTAGTTTTGTAGTTCCCTAGTTGCAAGTCAACCCCCGACTCGCAACTCAAGGGGCGGGGGTGTTGGTGTTGTTTTTGTTTGTTATTTTTTTCATGGTAGTTTTTGCAATTAGGCCGTTGACCCGCTTGCAAGTCTACCCATCGACTCGCAACTCAGATGGGTGCTTTGTTATTTTTTTGCCACAGTTGCAAGTCCACCCTTGACTTGAAACTCTAAGGTTTGTATTCGAC
Source organism: Aegilops tauschii subsp. strangulata (assembly GCF_002575655.3). Taxonomy (NCBI): domain Eukaryota; kingdom Viridiplantae; phylum Streptophyta; class Magnoliopsida; order Poales; family Poaceae; genus Aegilops; species Aegilops tauschii. Next base: position 397,097,831 of record NC_053035.3, read on the forward strand.
CCAGTTGCAAGTCCACCATCGTCTCGCAACCAGGGTTTTTTGTATTCACCCTAGTTGCAAGTCCACCCCTGACTCACAACTCAAAAGGGATGTAGTTTTGTATTTGACCCAGTTGCAAGTCGACCGTCGATACACAACTGAGTGGACGTAGTTTTTGTAGTTGCCCTAGTTGCAAGTCAACCCCCGACTCGCAACTCGAGGGATGTAGCTTTGTATTTGCAATAGTTGCAAGTCCACCGTCGACTGCAACTCGGGTGTTTTGTATTTAGACTAGTTGCAAGTCCACCGCCGAGTTGCAACTCGAGGGGCTGAAGTTTTGTAGTTTCCCTAGTTGCAAGTCAACCCCCAACTCGCAACTCAAGGGGATGTAGTTTTTGTATTCGCCCTAGTTGCAAGTCCACCATCAAATCGCAACTCGAGCGGGTGTAGTTTTTGTAGTTGCCCTAGTTGCAAGTTAACCCCCGACTCCTAACTCGAGGGGATGTAGTTTTTGCATTCGCCCCAGTTGCAAGTCGACCATCGACTCGCAACTCGGGGGGTTTTGTATTCACCCTAGTTGTGACTCGGGGTTTGTATTCACCCTAGTTGGAACTCCACCGCCGAGTCGCAACTCGAGCGGATGTAGGTTTTGTAGTTGCCATAGTTGCAAGTCAACCCTCAAGTCTCAACTCAGAGGGCGGGGTGGGTGGGTGTTGTTTTTGTTTTGTTCTTTTTATATGATGAATAATTTCTTTGGAGGATCGTAAAACTAGCATAACCATCTGCACCCCGCAAACCTTGTGTTCCCCCCGATGGCCACAACACTATACTGAAAATAAATTTCACATTTAATTTTCTAATGATTATAAATTTTGTTTGTTTGAATTCGTATTTTATGAGTTCAAATAAGATGTTCGCATTGTTCAACATATTTATGATATTTTTTAGATTTTTAATGGATGGGTCATAAGACATGTTATATTCCACAAAATATTGTGTAAATAATAAATTTGACCATCCAAAAATTGTTTCAGTAGTTTTTTCAATGTCCCCATTTTTTTGGCCTTTTTATCTCATATCTTTTGAAGTTTCTTTCGCCATCTACTTGCTAGTTGAAACCACAAACAAGTGGGTTTTCTGCTACTAGGGAGGCAAGCCTCAATTTTGTAATTGGAACCAGTTTTAACTTTTTATAGGGGGTTTTCTGCAAGATATCCCAAAGCACCAACGGATCTCCCATAATTATCCACACCGACACATTTATTTTGTCCATTTTTTCGTGTGGCACTGTTTGAATCGATGGAGAAGAGGAGGAAGAGACGGTGGCGACTAGCTCGAAGGCGATGGCGATCGAGCTCGCCGCCACGAGCCCCCAACAGTGCTCCCCCGCATGACGGAGGAAGCACTCGCCACGGACATGGCGGACGAGTGCTGCACGACCGATGAGGCGTGCGGCGTGAACGCCATCGACGATCTCTGCACCGCCCACAAGGCACCAGTGCTCGGCAATGCCCGCGAGCTCCGCGCGGCCGAAGGATCTGTGGCATCCCCACCGCCCCGTCGTGCACCGCAGTCGAGGCGCAACAAAAGCCAGGGAGCAGCACACCTCTCTTATACGTCTCCGTCGTATCTATAATTTTTGATTGTTTCATGCCAATATTATACAACTTTTTACATATTTTTGGCAACAATTTATATGATTTATTGGACTAACCTATTGATCCAGTGCCCAGTGACAGTTCCTGTTTGTTGCATGTTTTTTGTTTCGCAGAAAATCCATATCAAACGAAGTCCAAACGTGATAAAAATTTACGAAGAATTATTTTGGAATATATGTGATTTTTGGGACTTGGAATCAACGCAAACGGGGTCCCACAGTGACCACAACCCACCAGGGCACGCCGGGCACCCCCTGGCATGCCCAGGTATCTTGTGCCCTCCTAGAAGGTCGGTTGGGGCCCTTCTTCTGGTGCAAGTAGGATAATTTATGGAAAAAATCGTGTAAAAATTTCAGCGTAATCGGAGTTACAGATCTCGGGGAATTTAAGAAACCGTGAAGGGCTAGATATGGGGAACGCGAAACAGAAGAGAACGGAGAGGGAGATCCAATCTCGGAGGGGCTCCCGCCCCTCCGCCGCCATGGAGGCCATGGACCAGAGAGGGAACTCTCCTCCCATCTAGGGGGGAGGCCAAGGAAGAAGAAGGAGGGGGCTCTCTCCCCCTCTCTCCCGGTGGCGCCGGAGTGCCGCCGGGGCAAGGATCGTGACGACGATCTACATCAACAATCTTGCTACCATCAACACCAACTCCATCCCCCTCTATGCAGCGGTGTAACACCTCTTCTCCCAGCTGTAATCTCTACTTAAACATGGTGCTCAATGATGTCAACTACGCAACCTTCTTCTTGTAGACGTTGTTGGGCCTCCAAGTGCAGAGGTTTGTAGGACAATAGCAAATTACCCTCAAGTGGATGACCTAAGCTTTATCAATCTGTGGGAGGTGTAGGATGAAGATGGTCTCTCTCAAGCAACCCTGCAACCAAATAACAAAGAGTCTCTTGTGTCCCCAACACACCCAATGCAATGGTAAATTGTATAGGTGCACAAGTTCGGTGAAGAGATGGTGATACAAGTGTAATATGGATGGTAGATATAGGTTTTTGTAATCTGAAATTATAAAAACAGCAAGGTAACAAGTAATAAAAGTGAGCGTAAATGGTATTGCAATGTGTTGAAACAAGGCCTAGGGTTCATACTTTCATTAGTGCAAGTTCTCTCAACAATAATAACATAACTGGATCATATAACTACCCCCCAACATGCAACAAAGAGTCACTTCAAAGTCACTAATAGCGGAGAACAAACAAAGAGATTATTGTGGGGTACGAAACCACCTCAAAGTTATTCTTTCTGATCAATCTATTCAAGAGTCCGTAGTAAAATAACACGAAGCTATTCTTTTCGTTCGATCTATCATAGAGTTCGTACTAGAATAACACCTTAAGACACAAATCAACCAAAACCCTAATGTCACCTAGATACTCCAATGTCACCTCAAGTATCCGTGGGTATGATTATACGATATGCATCACACAATCTCAGATTCATCTATTCAACCAACACAAAGAACTTCAAAGAGTGCCCCAAAGTTTCTACCAGAGAGTCAAGACGAAAAGTGTGGCAACCCCTATGCATAAGTTCACGAGGTCACGGAACCCGCAAGTTGATCACCAAAACATACATCAAATGGATCACGTGATATCCCATTGTCACCACAGATAGCACATGCAAGACATACATCAAGTGTTCTCAAATCCTTAAAGACTCAATCCGATAAGATAACTTCAAAGGGAAAACTCAATCCATTACACGAGAGTAGAGGGGGAGAAACATCATAAGATCCAACTATAATAGCAAAGCTCACGATAAATCAAGATCGTGCCGAATCAAGAACACAAGAGAGAGAGAGAGATCAAACACATAGCTACTGGTACATACCCTCAGCCCCGAGGGTGAACTACTCCCTCCTCATCATGGAGAGCACCGGAATGATGAAGATGGCCACAAGTGAGGGATCCCCCCTCCGGCAGGGTGCCGGAACAGGGTCCAGATTGGTTTTTGGTGGCTACAGAGGCTTGCGGCGGCGGAACTCCCGATCTATTCTGTTTCCCGATGTTTTTAGGGTATATGGATATATATAGGCGAAAGAGGTCGGTTAGGGGAGCCACGAGGGGCCCACCACTACAAAAAAAAGACACATCCGTGACATTTTGGGCCGAATGAATTTTTTTCCTGTCATACTTATGACACTTTTATGACAATAATTGTGACAAAACACGGTATCATCATAGATGTGGTGGGGTCTTACTTCTATGACAAAAAATCATGACAGAAAATGGGCTTTTCGTCCTGGGCGGGCCGGAGACGCAGCTGCATGACATTCTTTGGGCCGTCCATGACGGAAAAAAACTGTGGTAGAAGCGAGGGCGAGGAAAATATCGGGGTGTTCCCGGTTACGGTGGGTGGTCGGGGCCGAGCGATGCGTGTTTCTCTCGTACACGCACGCGCGTGGGTGCGAGGCGTTGGGCTCTAACTGAACCCGAGCGAGGCGTTGGGCTCTAACTGAACCCGAGCGATTGCACTGCAGGCTACACGTTACTGAACCCGAGCGATAGATCGATGGCTGTTCACTGAACCCGATCGAGCGATTCCTTCGCTGCTGCTGCTAACTGAAGCCGATCGATGCTGCCTCTGGATGAACAGTGAGCGTTGGGTGGGGGGTGGGGGGTTGGATGAACAGTTCCCGGTGGGGGTGGATGAACAGGACCCCGTGGCGTGCCTCTGGATGAACAATGAGCGTTGCTGGGGGGTTTGGATGAACAGTTCCCGGTGGGGGTGGATGAACAGGACCCCGATCGTTCGAGCCAGTTGGGGCTGGATGAACAGGACCCCGTGGAGGGCAAGATGAACAGGACCACCCCGTGGAGGGCAGGATGAACAGTAGACGGTAGAGGGCTGGATGAACAGTAGCCCGTGGAGGGGTGGTTGAACAGGAGCCCGTGGAGAGGGCTGGTTGAACAGTAGCCGGTGGAGTAGCGCACGGTGGAGGCTGGATGAACAGGAGCCCGTGGATGAACAGTCATAGGTGGAGGCTGGAGGAGGTCGATGGTGGATGAACAGTAGCCCATGGAGGCTGGAGGGGGCCGACGGTGGAGATGAACAGTATCCCGTGGAGTCCTGTTTTGTGGTACGCCACACCCCTCCCGATGAACAGGACCCCCGTTTTGACCGTAGCGCTCCAACACAAGTCCGTTTCCTCCATTTTGCGGTACGCCACACCCCTCCCGATCAACAGGACCCCCGTTTTGACCGTAGGAGGTCTGTTTCCTCCGTTTTGCGGTACGCCAGACCCCTCCCGATGAACATGATCCCATTTCGAACGTGGCCGGTCGAACACAAGGCTGTTTCCTCCGTTCTGCGGTACGCCAGGCCTCGTTTCCATCGGCTATTCCGTCCAAGCCCTCCCGATGAACACAACGACGTATTCCATTCCGACCCAGCCGGTTGGTTCCCCATGAACACGACGATGATGCAGTTTCTCCGTTCCGACCCAGCCATGTACACGAGCCCTGGCCGTACCTATGCGCGAGTAGGCGTTCGAGACCTTGCCCATATGTACGTACGTGGTCGTATTTTCTTTCTTGCACACTGGCCGCTGTACGTACGTGTACATGCTACGTGCGCGCCTCTACTACGACACGTGCGCGCCTCTACACCGACCAGTATGTATGTACACGTTTGCGACCAGAATGACAACGCTACGTACGCTTCGACCAGGTGGGTCCCGACTGTCAGACACTTCCTTGCGTGCGAAGATGTAGCTGGTGGGTCCCAGCAGTCAGGGGGGCGAATCGTTTTTTTGCCCGGACGCACTTCCTTGCATGCGTAGATGTAGCTGGTGGGTCCCAGCAGTCAAGGGGGAATGTTTTTTCATGAAATACGGTGGCCCATCCGGTGGGTCCCTGCTGTCAGGTGGGGGAATAATTATTTTGCGCGTAATAAGGGGGCACTTCCTTGTTGCGGCCGTGGACCCAGCTGTCAGCCTCTCCACGTACAGTCCACGTCTGATGGAAGCCGTTCCTTGACCATGTTGACCACGCCGCGCCGAGAGCACCAGGGTGGTGGACGACGGCGAGGCCTAGGAAGGGGATGACGCGGGGCCGGGGAAGACGCGGCAGTGGAAGCCCGCACGGAGAGGAGTACGAGGGTTCGCTGGTTCGGCTACGGTGTGAGGCTGCCGTCGCCGCAGGGCCTGGCCAGCGGCGGGAATAGTAGGGGGCGGTGAGGCCTCCGCGGCAGCACAGCCGGCCACAGGAGGCAGGAGCGTGCGGCACGACTGGCGCTGCTTTGGGCGGCTGGAGCAAGAAGACCAGAGGTTGAAGAAGCACTACGGCCGTTGGATGGACATCGTACGGTCACTTGAGCTAGAATCGTTCATATTGACTAAGTTGACAAAGCACTCCGTCCCCGTCAACTTAGTAGGCCCACAAGTCAGCCTCCCACCAAGGTGGGTCCCAACTAGCAGGGGGAGTGTTCTTTTTTTTGTGCATAATAAGGAGGCACCTCCGGTGGGTCTGAGCCGACAGCGGGGGGAACGTTTTTTTCGTGAAATACGTTGGCCCGTCCGGTGGGTCCTAGCAGTTAGGGGGGAAACGTTTTTTTCGCCAAATACGGTGGCCTGTCCAGTGGGTCCCTGCTGTCAGGTGGAGGAATAATTATTTTCCGTGTAATAAGGAGGCACTTCCTTGCGGCTGCCGTGGACCCAGCTGTCAGCCTCTCCACGTACAGTACTCTTCTGACGGAAGTCGTTCATTGACCACGTTGACCACGCCGCACCGAGCGCACTAGGGCGATGGACGACGGTGAGGCCTAGGAAGGGAACGACACCGAGGCAGGGAAGACTCGGCAGTTGTTTCCCACGCGGAGGGGAGTACGACTGTACGAGAGTTTACTGGTTCGTCTGCCGTCGCCGGAGAATAACAGCAGGTGTGGGTGAGTAGAGGGATGGCTAGGCCAGCGATGGGAGTACGGTGGGGTGGTGAGGCCTCCGCGGTAGCACAGCTGGCCGCGGGGAGGAGGGAGCAGGCAGTCCCGCCGGTGCTTGTTTGAGCGGCTGGAGCAGGAAGAGCAGAGATTGAAGAAGCACGACGGCCGTTGGATGGACATCCAACAGTCACTGCTTGTGTGTCAACCTTTTTTTTAGGAAAGCCTCAAATCTGTGGAAAACAGCATACAACCCATCTGCCATTATTTCTAATAATTTACAGCCCATTTGCTAATTCTTAAGTTTTTTTTGGAGCCCATATTCTTTTTGTTAGCATTACAACCCATATTCTTAAGGTTGGATGAACTGTTTTTAATCCCGAAATTTCGAGTCACATTCAAACTGATTTTAAAAATAAATGTATATCAATATAAAATCCAACAAATTGTCCACGCATAAAAATTAATGCAATTTAAATCTCGAAATGAAAAAAAAGAAATTTGAAACTAATTGCCGGTTTGATGTGTTTTAAAAATGTACATCCCATTTCTCATTACTGATAGGCCATTTACTCGTCCAGCCGAATGAAGCTCTCCTTGCCTTGAAAGATTTGCAGCCCAACAGGCCTGACAAAGCGACTTACTTGGCAAATCACAAAAAAAAATTGGGCTATCCATTTTCAGAAAGAAAAAAAAACTACTGGGCTGGTCTGTGGTAACATAAAAGAGAAGGCTGTCTAGACAGGCCAGAGTGCCCCGCACAGCCCAGTTGAAACCCTGCTTCCATCTCAAAAAAAAATTAGATAAATGCCACTCCAATTATGGCGATTCACAAAAATGCCACTGCAATTTCCAAACTTTGAAAAATGCCACTGCAATTTCCAAACTTTGAAAAATGCCACTGCAATTTTTGCAAACTTTGGAAAATGCCACTACAATTTGCAAACTTTGAAAAACGACACTCCAGACTTCGAAAAATGCAACTGGAAATGGCATTTTTCAAAGTTTGGAAATTGCAGTGGCATTTCTCGGAAACACCAGATTTGGAGTGGCATTTATCAAATTAACCCAAAACAAAAATAACTGGGCGAGCTGCTGGGTCCCTGGTGTCAGCCGCTCGTTGTGCAATTCTCTCGTTTATTGACTACGTTGACAATGGCATGGGACCCAGATGTCGGAAATCCATTAGGAGGAGCCATTTTTTTATTGGCTTGAAATAAGGAGGCACTTGCTTGCGTACTGCCATGACCTTGGCGGGTCCCTGCTGTCATCCTCTCAACGTACAATCATCTCCTGATTGTGTACGCGTCAACTTGGTAGGCCCACAAGTCAGCCTCTAAACCCGTGGAGGACAAATACAACCCATTTAAAAAAATAACAGCCCATTCCATACGTTCAAATGGAAAGTTCAACATTCAAAGCAAAGTAACAGGTCTGATCCACATATAGAGTACTGAACTTCCACGTTGACATCCATCATAGCCAAGTTAACTATCTACTCCCACTAATACTCTAGTAGCGTACAAGTACTAACTTACTCTTAACTAACTAGACGATGCCGGCCGCCATCTACAGTACACGCTAAATGCCGGCACCGGCGTCCTCCGCCTCGCCTCGGACATGCCAGAGGTGCGATAGGGCGCATTGCTCGCGTGCGTTGGCCCTTTCCATGCTGGCGTGGTCCATCGAAGCTTCGGCTTCTAAGCGGGAAACCCACTTGACGAGCTGGTAGTAAAAATCGGCATCGCGAACATGTGCGTGCCCGTTAGCCTCCAGGGCTATTTGCTGGGCGGCGGCCTCCACGTAGTCGGCCCAGTTGCGGGCGCTCTGCTCGCGACTCAGAGCGTCAGTGCGTTGCTGCTCCATGTCCCGCTGGCGGCGCAAATCGGTGATACGCTGCTCCTCCGCCAAGCGGTCGCGCTCCAACAACTCCTGCTCCTCCGCCAGGCGGTCGCGCTCCAACAACTCCTTGATCTCCGCATTGCCATCTAAAGACCGATAGAATGCCTCCTCCCTCCGTTTGCCTTCAGGTGAAAAACCGAACACTAGTTCCGGTGGTGACCGCCTCCGGTGTCGCCTATCGCGGACGGGCGGGGGCATGGCGGACGTGGCGAGAGCGAGGATAGGTGGCAAGCAACGTCGGGCCGGTGGGGGCTTATGAGGATAGGGCGAGTTGGGTGATGGTGTCACCGGAGAAGCCTGGGAAACAGTAATTATAGGCGGAAGGTAGGCGAACTAGCGTGTCGCGAGAAACGCGACGGTCATCATGGTCATCGGAATTCAATGCATAAGCAGGCATGGCTTAGCGCGCCAGCTTGCCGTGGAAAACTAGAAAAACTGAAATTATGACTGTGCCGTCCCGTCCCTTAAATGGTGCGTCCCGTCCGTGCTGGGTCGCACGCCGGCATGACGGTCAAAAGAGTGCACTCGAATCATCCAGATGAGGTACTCCCTCCTTGTCAAAAATGATTCCACCACTCATCATCTACCTTGGTTGGTTAGATTTTTGAATTAAGCCCTGCAAACCGGAAAGGAGGTAGTACGTGCGTGATCCGCTATTTATTCGTGTAGAATCGAGTAGGTCGTTTTATGAATTGAGCCCTGCAAACCAGAAAGGAGGTAGTACATGCATGATCCGCTATTTATCCGTGTAGGATCGAGTAGGTCGGATAGTGTACGTGTAGGATCGAGTAGGTCGGATGGTGTACGTGTACGATCGCATTAGCTGATGAACGTTCGCTGGGAGATAAGGCATTTGCGAACGTTTTTGCTGGCAGTTTCTTCAGATTTGCATGGCATTTTCTTCAGAGCAGCTCGTCAGTTTCTTCAGAGGTAGGCATTTTTATTCAAAAAACTACCACTTCGGATCTTGCGTCGGAACTAAAACTGCCAGGAGCGGATTAGTAGGCTAGCTAGTGATCGATCAGTTACTTGTAAACACCGAGCGAACAGAAATAAGGAACTGTTAGTAACTTGTAAACACTGAGAACACAGAAATAAGGATCATGCTGTGCACAACAGTAAGAGCCGATCCGTTCAAAATGTTCACACGAGACTCACATGCCTGGCATTGTAATATGCTCACATTAGTAGCCCAAATTCAAAACCAACTAGTACGATTCCCATACATAATATCAACATGTTACTGCATCTCAATGATTCACAGATCATATATAAATATGTAGCTCCAAAAGCAACGATCTAGAAAAAACATCTGTTCTTCCTACTAACATGGATGCTTCTCTTGGCCAACATTCAGTACAGACTGAAAGACAAATTTGTTTGTGAAGTCTACAATTCCTCTTGCAAACGTAAATGGTTTCACCAACAGCTGGAACCATGAGAATGAACCACACATGATGGAGGAACATCCGCTGCAATATGATTTGGTCTTCTCTCGATCACACGGCGAGACTATTTTCGGAATACAAAGTTTAACTTAGGCAAAATGATGCCCATTGTATAATAACACCAAAGCAATGAAGCACCTAGTGTTGGCCAATAAATAGTACAGTACTACTTTTCTGCAGTCCATGAAGTGACTATCCAATCTTTCTATGTCTATTTTCAAATGGCACTGCATGTAGTGACTATACTATTCTCTTGTGCAGTTCAACCAAAATTGCGGTCACTTTGTGTGTTTGCCAAATAGCAACGGGCAGACATCTTTGTCTGCACAAATATCAAGCAGCTAGTAAACATATACCCCACCTTGTATTTTCGGTTTAAACATGTCTCTTCCGCTTAGCATCTGTCATGTTTTGCACTGGACAATTTGATACAATCATGTTTTGCCCTCGACAATTTCATACTGAATTGATTTGCTAGTTCAGAGCAGAAATATAGCGCCTATTCTTCATCAGACCAAGGATATCCATGTTCGCAGTGATGGAAGAGGTGAAATCGATACAACCGGAATTGAGCATCCAATCATTGAATCCTGTCCTGCACCTCTAATGTAGGTCCACCCTGCCAATAAATTCACATGCAAACCACTAGTATTACTATCTAATGATAGTACAAAAAGAGTAGCAAGATAGTAGCAAACAATGTACTTTCGTAATGAACAGCTCATAGTGCCACCAATTGGGTATAAAGGTTTGGAAGAAAACATGCTCCTAATGTTGAACCAGTTGGACTTTTTGTGCAGTTCCACTAAAATCGAGCATCCCTGTTTGCATAGATATTGAAAGTGAAATTACTATAAAAGTGGCACTAGTTGAAGCATAGACTCACAAATATAAGCATTCCAATTTCTTAATGGGAAAATGTAGCAAGACTGTTTCTAACCACCTGTTTGAAGGAATAAATAAGGCAACAACGGCTGATGTCAGAAAGGCATATATAGTTCTTTCTGAAAGAATGATCGATTCCTGACCTTTCCTCTTCTTTTAAGCATATTTTGTGCAGTTCAACTGAAATAAAATGCCATCACCGCCTTGACAATTCAGTGACACTGTACAAAAGGAAATGACTTAACATTACATCATGATGTCAGGTATGTAGTCGACAGGCATTAGAGACAAACATACAGACCTCCTCCGCTAACATAATGAACATTAATTTTAACAAAGGTGTGACTAGCTTTACCGGGATAATTTGAGTGAAATCTACACCCTCTATTCCTTAATATAAGACGTTTTCGCAGTTCAGTTTGAAGTACCCAAACGTTCAGTATTTAGAAAAACAGGTAGTAGTTTTCTTGAGCACATATCTGGGAAAGCTTGCCACACTTTATATATGTCCATACGCTAATGCAACACCATTCGAATAGTACAAATATACACTAATCTAGTGGCTAGTGCAACAGTAGAGTAGTTATTTTATTATAGGGTACAGTACAATGGTTTTACTGAACAGATTTCCATAAGCTCTAGCACTGGAAGATTTCTATAAGAATTAACAATACAAAATGTAAAGGTAACAAGTTTCAGCATTGGTATACTAGCTGTGCAAGAGCATTAAACCAAATACAAAAGTCTGAAGGTAACTAGCATTATTAACTAATGACAGTATTAAAAAATTGCAAACCATGTACCTTCAAGGTAAATATCATTTCGAACTCGAGTGGACATGAAAAATTGCTATCCCAATCTTGATAATCGATGAAACATAAAAACTTGATCGAACGAATCAATACAATAGCCAAAGGAGGAGGTGCCCACTCTTGACCTTTCCTCTTGTCTTCATAATTTTTTGTGCAGTTTAACCAAAATAAAATGACATCAGCGCCTTGGCATTTTGGTGACACTGTACAAAAAATTGACTTATCGCATGAAAGTGAGGTATGTAATCTATAAGCATTAACAATGCAAAAATCTAAAGGTAGTAACAAGTTTCATCGTTGGTATACTGGCTGTGCAACAACATTATAATGCCTTAGCTGAAAAATCTTTAATACTTCCACAATCAACAGCTAACCTTGAAATAATCCAAAGACATTAAATGGCATTGCTTAAATTTATCGGTGGCATTAGACTGAGTGCGGCATTAGTTAAATGTGGCATCAGTTTAGCAGTAGCATTGGTTGACTTTACCGCTGGCGTTATACTAACAGCAAAAAAGTGGCAATAAGAGCATGGGAGACCCATTCGGACAGTGGGCGCACCAGTACGATGTACCTCCACGGACGCATAGAGTGGTGAGGGAGGTATGGTTGCCCATATCAACAAATATCCAGGCAGCATATGTGGATTACGTCCCTTTTTTGTTCTCTTTAGCCACCTTTTTCCTATGTGAGGACATAAAACCGATCGACCTGGTCATTCTCTATTGCGTTGTCATGCCTTTCTACCCTTCTTCAACCAAGAGACACGAGACTCGTTCCTTAGCTACTGATTTTCCCCTTTTCAACCTAGATGCGGGTTCGATGCCTACTCTCTTGGACAGTACAGTCTCCATTCCTTTCCTTATTCAACCCAGACATGGATTAGTCTGCATGAAGTAGGGTTTCCTTTAATAGTGCAAATTAAGGTTTTCGTCTGCATGACCAGCAGAGCAGAGGATAGGAAATTTGGAAGATGGTGGAGTGGAAAAAGATCCACATGCAGCGACAGTGGCAGAGCCAGCTCAAGTTTAGAGCCTGGGCAAGATCTAAGTGCTGCCAAATTAATTTGTTTTTGCCTAAACAAAATTCTACTTCACCCAATTTTTTGTACTAGAGCTTCATGGAGTTGCACCATGGGAGCCCGGGCAACAGCCCCAGCTCACCGGGTGCTGTCTCCGCCATTGTGCAGCGACGTGGCAGATGGGGCAATAGAACAAGGGTATGGTTCGAAAAGAGGTAGCATACCCGAGGGTCGGCGGGAAGTGGGTTCGCTCGTGGTCGTCGTCCTCCGCACGCACTATGGCAGCAAGCTTGGGGACGGAGGCCATCCCGCGCGGGCGCTAGGTCTGAGCGGACGGCCTTGTCGTCAATGCGTGACCTCACTCGCTGACGACGAGTGCGTCAACACTGCATGTCCTTTTCTTCCCCGGCGGATCTGTGACCACCGGTGAGGAGGGAGAGAGAGGCCATCTTTTTTAGATCTGGAGAGAGGGTGATAGTATGAGAAGCAAGTGGGCAGCCCTTAGCAAGAAAGCTCTGAATCTCCACGCTATATATCTTTTTATACTTCTAGTACTAGAGGTGGAGTAGTGGTAGAGTAGTTTATATTTTCTCTGCAAACAGTACCAGTTAGTCGTGCTTCAAAACTGAACGGCACACCATTAAAAAAATAAAGGTCGATAACTAATGCGGCACCTCGGGCCAACGCGGCCAGATCGCATTTTGCACGAGAAATTAGACACCATGTTTCAATGACATGTGGTCCCGTTCCAACATGTCAGTGAGACGATGGCGAGTCCTTTTGTACAATTTCCGAAAGGACGTGTAGGCCGGGGCGCCTCTTCGTGTACCGTGGCAAACTGGCAACCGTCCACCGACTCTTCGCCTTTCCATCTCGATTTGGAATTGCTGTCGCACGCTCTTCCTCCCTCCTCCATTTGCCTTCACCCTTCCTTCTGCCATTGTTCGATCGTCTTCTCCATGGAGGGAACAAGCCGGAAACGACCCCGTTACTCTTGCCCTGATCTGAAAGATGACGTGGTGGAGGAACTCATTGATCGGTGCGACGTCATCACCTCGGCTAGCATGGCAGGTTCGTTCAAGCCCATTCTCGACTCAACTAATAACATCATTACAAGGAACCCAAGGGTCCAGGAGCGGTTTGATCTCACTTATCTTCTTCGCTATAAGCCTGTTCGCATGGGCGCGGACGATGAAGGCCTCGCCTTGTGCAAGTTGATGCTGCTTGATAATGATACGTGTGATGTCAAGATGCCATCGCTTAAGGGTAAGGCCTGGGCTGGCGCAAATGGAGATTGGGTTGTTTATATTGGGTACAATTGCGAGTGGGAATTTGTGAATGTGTACACTCGTCAGCGGATTCCACTTCCGAAAATCTCAGAGTGCCCTAAGGTTTAGCACACAGATGATCTACGTACGTTCAAATACGATCATGGTGACTGTCGTCTACTGAAGATAGCAATTTGTCGAGTTCCCAACCGCTCTTCGAATTACGAGAACTATGAAGTTGTTGCTAGCTTCAACAAGCTTGTTGCCATCCTTACTCATTCCACGGTTCGTCGTCCATGGATATTGCTCAAAAATCAGTTTCTGCACACGGATGAGTACTGTGATGCAATTGAATACGAGGATCTTGTGTTTGCTGCCACCACTCGTGGCACTGTTTTTGCATGGGATCCTCGTAGTTTCGGTACGTTTGTCTTCCACCGTAATTATAATTGTTTCATCCACATGCATGCGGGTTAGCAAGTTTCCCTTTACTAATTAACCTTCTTCTTGTGTTTCCAAGATGCTGTGAACATTCCACCACCTATACTTGAAAAATTTTATAAGCAAGGGGGAGATGACGATGGTGATGATCACGAGCATGAGGAGGAGCAGAACTTATATACTCAGTGGCGCCTGGCAACTAATTCCGATGGATCACCTCTTCTTGTCTGTATACAGTGCACTCAGATTGTTACTATTGAGGAAGCAGGTGTTGTCTCCCATGGTCGCCCTCTCCGGACCTATTCCAACACCCGTTGCATGGTATTCGGGATGGATACTAGTGTGCTAGCGCCAACACCTTCTCCCTGGTTCAGTATTGATAGTCTTGGAGAAAACTCGCTCTTCCTTGGACCAAACTATCCAATGATGGTGAAAGGCGATCCAGCTGCTGTTGACACAATGTTACTACCATTTATGAGAAGCAACTTTATCTATACCTTGGACATTTCGGTGGTTCCCTACCCTGGTCCTGATATATGCCGCTTTAGCCTGGATGATCAGTCCTGCGTTGCTCTCGATATTGACAATAGCTGGCCCTTACCAGAGCACCTATGGTTCAAAGCAAGCGTTTCCAATGCCGAGGATTGGTTGAGTTGAAGTTCATTTCATTGCTTGTTATTTGTTATGTGATGAAAACTTTAGTATTCGCTAGAATGTTTTGTTGGAAATAATCTATAATCCAACATGTATCCTCGTTGTCGTTGTGTGTTGATGACTTGTTGTATGTAATGAATGGTACATTTGCAAATGCATGTCATAGACTCAATTTATGAATTGTTTTCGAGTCACTTCTTGGAGTGTGAGTACCGTAGTAGTATAGCCAGCATCCGGTTAGTATATGAAGTTGCCACATCACATAGAGCCAACCTAATATTGGAGTATCCTAGCCCTCCACCGGCGCGCCGCTTCAAATGGCGGAGGAAGTGAGAGGTCACGTCACCTTGTGTCCAGATCTGAGATGCCACGTGTACCATATGAATGACTCCAAGTTCGACCACCGTGATGCTAGGTGCGAGCCAAGGAACACTGTTGGAGAGACCCCCTCATAATTTTCCTACATTGGTCGTTTGATTCATCGGATAGAATGCTATAGGATTTTTTTCCTATGTAATCATGTTTTAATTGGCAATCTAGCATCCACTCCAACATTTGTTTCACTTCCTTTGTTCCTACGAAGAGAGTACTTGCTCTAAATGATGTGCCGCTGCAAGAGCCGCCTATATTAATTAACCATGCTCTAAAAAGGTGGACTAGCTTTGGCTATAGTAGTACTGTACTAGGATAGTAGGTGACCTTGCGCTTGGCTCTTCTCCTCTTCCGGAAGTCGAACAATAATGATGGTACTACAGTAGTACTTCTGGCAATCTGACACCAAATGAACTGTTGCATGTCCACCGCTTGTAAGCAAAAGTTTCTCCTCGTGCTGCGAGCCACCGTGCACGCGTTGGCGAGGGAGAAGGCTAGTAAGCAAGCTTCTCATCGTTCTGCGAGTTGACGGGACACATAAAAGTTATTTATTAGTACTCTCTTCAAAAAGGGCCGACCATGTCCATGGCTACCATCCCGTGCTCTGTCATTGAGTACGTGCACTATTCACGTGCCATCGAGGAGAAAAAATATTGCGTAGTACTAGGTGCCATCGAAGTGCACAACTCACTTACGCACTGCATATCTCCATTTTCTTGCATGAGACGCCACCTTGATGCTAGATGTCCCGCGTGTCATGGAGGCATATAGTATGATTTTGTAAAATGGAGGCATATAGATGTCCCGCGTGTCAGCAACAGGATGAACAAAGCTCATGTCTTAAACGAAAGAGTGGAAGAACATAGATTCCCAACGACCGAGAAGGAGCTACAAACCTCGGGGTGGAGCATCTGCACTCATAATATTTTATATTATTCAGCGATATAAAATCAACCAAATCTCTCCACGTTCCTATACCATTCTATAGTACTCCCTCCGTCTAGGTGTGTAAGTCACCTTACAAAAACAAAATAATCCCAAAACAATTAGGCACGGTACATTAACTCCCTCCTCGTTTCTTGTTTCATGACGTATCAACCAATAAGAGATGTGGGCCGTGCATGCTTTTAATGACTTGAGACTAACAAAGATGACATGCAGTGGTTCTTTCATTGCATGCAATGCTATTAATTAGCAAAAAGACATTAAGTTCTCTCGTTTCCCCTCCGCCTTGGTCGCTGGTGCACAACCTAAGATGACTTATACACCTAGACGGAGGGAGTAAAAAAATAAAGGTCGATAACTAATGCGGCACCTCAGGCCAACGCGGCCAGATCGCATTTTGCACGAGAAATTACACACCATGTTTCGTTGACATGTGGTCCCATTCCAACATGTCAGTGAGACGACGGCGAGTCCTTTTGTACAATTTCCGAAAGGACGTGTACGCCGGGGCGCCTCTTCGTGTACCGTGGTAAACTGGCAACCGTCCACCGACTCTTCGCCTTTCCCTCTCGATTTGGAACTGTTGTCGCATGCTCTTCCTCCCTCCTCCATTTGCCTTCACCCTTCCTTCTGCCATTGTTCGATCGTCTTCTCCATGGAGGGAACAAGCCGTAAACGATCCCGTTATTCTTGCCCCGATCTGAAAGATGACGTGGTGGGGGAACTCATTGATCGGTGCGACGTCATCACCTCGGCTGGCATGGCAGGTTCATTCAAGAAAATTCTCGACTCAACTAATAACATCATTACAAGGAACCCAAGGGCCCAGGAGCGGTTTGATCTCCCCTATATTCTTCGCCGTGACCCTGCTGACTGGCGCGGGGACGAGGGAAGCCTCGCCTTGTGCAAGTTGATGCCGCTTGATAATGATACGTATGATGTTAAGATGCCATCGCTTGAGGGCAAGGCTTGGGAAGGCGCAAATGGAGATTGGGTTGTTTATATTGGGTACAATTGCGAGTGGGAACTTGTGAATGTGTACACTTGTCAGCGGATTCCACTTCCAAAAATCTCCGAGTGCCCTGAGGTTGAGCACACAGATGATCTACTTACTTTCAAATATGATCATGGTGACTGTCGTCTACGGAAGATAGCAATTTCTCGAGTTCCCAACCGCTCTTGGAATTACAAGAACTATCAAGTTGTTTCTATCTTCGACAAGTTTGTTGCCGTCCTCTGTGGTTCGACTGGATGGATATTGCTCAAAAATCAGTTTCTATACACGGTTGTGTACTGTGATGCAATTGAATACGAGGGTCTTGTGTTTACTTCCACCACTCGTGGCACTGTTTTTGCATGGGATCCTCGTAGTTTCGGTACGTTTGTCTTCCATCATAATTATAATTGTTTCATCCACATGCATGCGAGTTGGCAAGTTTCCCTTCTCTATTAATTAACCTTCTTCTTGTGTTTCCAAGGTCCTGTGAACATTCCACCACCTATACTTGAAAATTTTTATAACCAAGGGGGAGATGACGATGGTGATGATCACGAGCATGAGGACGAGCAGGGCCCATATGCTCACTGGCGGCTGGCAACTAATTCCAATGGATCACCACTTCTTGTCTGTATACAACCCACTGCTGTTGTTACTACTGAGGGAGCAGGTGTTGTCTCCCATGGTCGCACTCTCCGGACCTATTCCAACACCCGTTGCATGGTATTCGGGATGGATACTAGTGTGCTAGCGCCAACACCTTCTCCCTGGTACAATATTGATAGTCTTGGAGCAAACTCGCTCTTCCTTGGACAAAACTATCCAATGATGGTGAAAGGCGACCCAACTGCTGTTAACACAACGTTACTACCATTTATGAGAAGCAACTGTATCTATACGTCGGACATTGTGGTGGTTCCCTACCCTGGTCGTGATATAATAGGCCGCTTCAGCCTGGATGATCAGTCCTGCGTTGGTCTCGAGATTGACAGTAGCTGGCTCTTCCCAGAGAATCGCTTGTGGTTCAAAGCAAGCGTTTCCAACGCCGAGGATTGGTTGAGTTGAAGTTCATTTCATCGCTTGTTATTTGTTGTGTGATGAAAACTTTAGTATTTATAATGTATCCTCGTTGTCGTTGTGGGTTGATGACCTGTTGTATGTAATAAAATGATATGCCTGTGATAAACTTACTAAATTTATGAATGGCTTTCGAGTCGCTTCTCTGAGTGGGTGCTGCGATGAGGCAAAAAAATATTTTCCAAATACATAATTGTACGTGCATTGCAACAGGTTATCGGATGAGGCCACTCAACAATAGTACACTATTTGTACTAGCTTCACATGCTGCACTATCTCTACGTCTACGTACGTAATACAACAAGTTTTAAACTTGAGACCAGCCACCCATCCTCACAAAGAACACTTTTTAACCTAGCACAGACTCCATGAAATTTGGCCACAGTGTGAGGTGGGCCATATGTTAATGTGTTCGCTGTACGTAACCAACACCTCGAATCCTCGATAGGAGTAGTAGGAGTAGTAGTAGAAGTAGCAAGGTGGCATGGGCCAGAACAATCATTCACGTCCAGGAGTACGGCACACGCCACCAGCACGACTTCCATCTGACACCACATTTCTTGGAGTCCATGCTACAACAATCTCTTCAACCTCGTCGTTTCTCTAACTCAGCCATCGCGCGGCGAGCGAGGTGGGGGTTTGCCGATAGTCGGTTTCCTCAACTGCGGTCCCACTTGTAAGGCCAACTCCAACGCACGACCCCAAATGGACCTCCGTTTTTCCCGGATTCTGTCCGTTTGGGTAGGGCAATGGGGTCGTGTCCGAGCCATTTCTCGGATGCGGTGGCCGCGCGCCGAACGCGCGGACGCATCCCGGCCACGTACATTTTTCTGCGCGAACACATATATTTTTTTCATCATTGATTTTTTGGTACATGGAAATACATCACCAAAATTTTGACTAGAAAAACAAGAACCACAAGAATACATTTTAGAAGATATCCAACTTCCATAACTGCTCCTGTAAGTTGGATTAGTGCCTTCTCGATGCATTCATTGTTGATCTACGGAGGCTCGATCCTGCGTGCTTCTTTCTTCTTCGAGTGTAAAGAAGTAGACATGTCTAGCCTCTATTCTATCATCAAGTGCACTAGTCTCATCTCTAGCCTCTATGCTAGCTAAAAGTGCTAGAACATCTACTAAATTGCTCTCTATCAATATATCGTTGTACACTTCTTCCCAATACCAAAACTTCCATCCATTCTACACAATAAAATTTTAAGTTAGCACAACTAGTCTAATCCGAGAGCACAACCGAAGATTTGGTCGAGTTCTTCCTCCTTTTGCCGACACGTGGGACATCCAGCATCCAGGTTGTGTCATGCAAGAAAATAGAGTGGTAGTTGAAGCCACGTGATGTGCATCTTGGGTTAAACTATAAACAGAATCTTACTACTTTGAGTAACTCCAAAAGCGGCCACCGAAGATCTTTATTGGATTTGTTTTTCATCACCAGCACGTCGAGGTGAAAGATGTGCAGGTTCAGTGGGTCCTCTTGCGTTTTCACTGACATGTGGGACCGCATATGAGCAAACAGACGATGGGCTCCACGCGTCTGTTGGCTGGTGAGAAGAGAGATAGAGGAGGGCTGAGCACGGACTCCAGCAAATTTGTTCTACGTAACCAGCACCTCGATATAGTGGGGTGGCATGGGCCATAACTAGCATTCATGTCTAGCAGTACGGCACACGCCATCCACATGAGTCCCATCCGACACCAATTTTCTTGGAGTCCATGCTACAGCCATCTCTTCTCCCTCCTGTTTTCCCAGCCATCGCGCGGTGGGTGTGGTGGGGGTTTGCCGATAGTCGGTTTGCTCAACTGCGGTCCCACTTGTAAGTGAAAATGCAACACAGCATGCATTCCCCCTTGAGCGGCGTGCCGGACCAACCGTGTGGGGGTGCGGCGCGAACACGGCAGGCTTTTCCTTTTGAACTTGTAACTTGTAAAATTTGGTTCTGCTCCATGGCGCGACCGATAGATAGAAATAACGATTTCCCTAGAGTAATGAGAAGTTTGGTTCTGGCGCGGTTCATGCATGGAGTACGTAGGAAAATTATGAAGTTGATGCGAAAGGTAAGATAATTACTAGTAGTACCATATACTACTACATGGATTTGACAGAAAGATAAAGATACATACGGATCCATCAACGACATCCTCACACCCTAGTGCACCGGGTCACCAACCGACGTGTGAGGAGCAGCGGCGTTGGCGGCAAGCTCAACGTGCTTCTGAACAATGCCGTCTAAGGTTGCCCCACGGTCCAAGAAGGCCAGCGTCCTATCGTCCTCCTCTTGCATGTAGTAGTCCTTGTGGATGATTTGCGCGTAGACGTGGGTGATTATGTCGATGGTGTCTTGCTGCGCCAGGCGCTGCGCGGCGAGCACGACCTCGAGGGGGACACTCTCCGGCGCGATGGCGGGCAGTCGCAGGGCCACCAGTGCGTCGAAGAGGTTTTCACCATAGAGGCCGTTGAGGGTGGCAGGCATCGCAGAGCCTGGGCGCGTGGGCTGGAGGCGTACGTCAAGGTCGTCCGCGAGCTTATTGACGACGGTGAACTTGTCGAGGAAGCCGACGAGGACCTCGTCAAACAAGGAGACGAAGCTGTCGTCCAAGCGGCCCCTCGCCCTGGCGACCTCAAGCACTACCTGGAGACGTTCCTCGGTGCCGGGCCGCAGGCCGGCATCATGGACCATCTGGCACAGCCGGCTGATGCTCGCGCTCATCGCCTCCATGGGTCTAGCTTCTAGTCAACTGATCTTGCGATTGGAGTGATCAGTCTTGCCCTTGGGTGCGTAGGTGCGTAGGATTTCGTAGATTGGACTGGCGGGAGCCTTTATATGAGAAGTGCAGACTGTGTTGAATTCACGTGCGTGTTGGCCATCTACTCCTCGCCCCTCTACTGCACCTACCTTTGGCTGTATGACAGGTTGGCCAGCCACCCGTTGGGCCCACGTGTCATACACCCAAAGGCAGGTGCAGTAAGTCAATGAAGCTGCGTCCCCCTCCGTGCCCGTGCATGCTTTCAATGACTTGAGACTACCAAACATCACATGCAGTGGTTAGTTCATTGCATGTAATCCTATTAAGTAGCAAAAAGACATTAAGTTACCTCGCCGATCGGAATAAAACAATACACCATTTATTTATTTATAGAGGGAGTAGTACATTTTTTGTGACATGCATTACTAGATATTGCTAGTCAAATACTAAATCGAGATTGATGTGGTAGTACTACTAAATCCAGACGGTGGTGCTAGTACTAGTAGTAGTAGTGCTACCAATGCAGTAGCACTGTACTACCCGTTGGTCAAATTATTACATGCCGCTCCTCACAGTGAAGTGACAAGACCATACGCCGGAGATGACACCTGAGTATAGGCGCCGTGTTCGGCATACCATAGTCAGCCTCACCGTATGCAGTCACTATCATCATGGCTGTAGACCTAGCCTGCTTACAACTAGCCGTGTTCAACATATTTTCCCGTGCGTAGATGCCCGTGCATTGCACGGAACACCAAGATTGGGGGGTGGACGGCGCCGGCAGCAGCCATCGCGCCAGATTTTTCCATGGCCTTCTAGATGTGGTGGGGAGGAGATAAGGCTGATTGTGAGAGACAAGGAGTTGTTTGTAAATAGGGAACAAGTGCGGGCATCTTTTTGCAAAACTGGAGAAGTTTGGTCTGTATGCGTCAGATCTAGATCCGATGGCTATTGGTGAAAGATGGCACGCACAACATCATCACCAACACAGGACATGTTTGATTCGCAGGATTTTGAAAACGCAGGAATAGGGCACGTCAATATTACAAGTTTCAAACTGATATTACAAATGTTAGGAGTAATGCTGCACCTACGAAGAGGGAATTACTAGGAAGTTTACGTAAGAACTTTCGTTGCTTTAGGTGGATGCAGCATTATCATACAAACTAAAATCCACCGCCCTAACAAGTTACTAATGGGCAAATAAGTTTTCAAGTCTCTGGCCACTTGATGTTTCAAAAACAAATTCAGCTTCTGCGGAGACTTTGTCATTTAGGCTTAGACGCTTGCGGTGGTCAGCACGCCATTCATTGTTGCGCCAGAGAACGCCAAACCTCATTACCTTGAGCACACTTGCCTCCCGAACAAAGAACCTGGCCAATTTAGTCTCAGATGTGCTGCCTCGATAGTCGATCAAATCAATTTCTGTAAGATGGAGATCAAGGCATTCGATGAGATTGTTATAGTGCAGCGCATTTTTCACTTTCGGGTCTTTTTTTATCTGCAAAAGAAGAGAACATATTAGAGCAGCTGGCTGTATAAGATTGCCGTGTCATCAAGAGGTACCAATATCATTCACTCATACGATAAGGTTGGCTGGCTAGTGATATTTTTTCACTCACTCTCTCTCTCTCTCTCTTTCTCTTTCCTCTCATTTACCTAGGAGTACGTGAAGAGCTTGGGCATTTGCTGCCTTCCACTATGTGGCCGATGCCATAATACGCATCAATGTCAAATCAAAAGATTTTGGCACCGCTCTCGCGATGTGAGAGAGTTGGCACCGTTGTGCACACAGACCCACATGTATAAACAAATCAATCAAACCAACTACACCAGCCTTTCACTCTCCCAAACAAGTGTTTTTATTGCCTCAGTCCTCTCTCTCTCCCACGCAAGTGTTTTTTCATTGCATGAGTTAATTTGGCACTAGAGTAAAGCAGGTGATCCAGATTAGGGCACCAGGTGAGAAATGGAGGGGCATCGATGCCAAATGCATCACAAGTGAATTTGGCACGTGTTTTGGCCTACATAGTGGAGGGCCGTTATAGCCCACTTTTGTACTACCTCTTATTTAGTATAAAATTTTGACCATATATTTATGTAAGAAAATGCCAATGCATGTCAGTAAAAATTACCCCATTTGAAATTATGTTCAAATACGAATCCAACGATATAGTTCTTAGTGACATGCATTAACATTTTGTCAGTTAAATCTATGCTCAAATTTTGATACTACAAAATAGGAAGTGTAAACCAGGACGGAGGTAGTACTTGCTCTTAGGGTAACCATAGAGTTACTGGAGTAGTCTAAGTTACTTTCCACCATGACTAGCCTAGGCTACTATAGTAGTACAACAAAAAAAGATGCAGGTGATCACGTGAGAAAAAATACTAAAAACATTTCTTTCGGTGCAGTGCGTAGATGCAGTTTTGAACACTACACTTGTCATCGTAATTTGGGAAAATTACGAAAAATTTGAGCTATGTTGTGATTACCGTTTACTAATAGGAAAGAAGTTTAACCTCGATGAGTAGCTTTTCCGTGCACGGAAAGCATGTAAGGAATCCAACAACTTGAACCAGATTGGGGCCGATAGATTTTATTGCCAAGATCCACTGTGCGCATAGACTGGGTCAAGCTTGTGGGAATCATTTTCTGGAAGACGGTCGTAAATACATCAAGAAGAAATTTAAAAATGTGAAATTCAAGAAGACGGAGAAGAAGATGAGTGCTGTACCTGAACGATTACGGATCCAATAAAGAGTTCAGAGAATTTGGCAGACGAGTGCACCAACGCTGTCAATATCGGCGCGTCAATGACCCTGGTTTTTGTTGGACCTTCTAGATCCAATACAAGCAATCTCTCAAGGAAAGGCGCATTCTCAGTGACCATAACGTGGAACAGCTGGAGTGATCTCTTCCCAATTGATGTCTTGTTGCGGGGCCAGCAAGACACATAAATCCATCGGAGATTCGTCGAGGCGATGTGGAGGCTAATCAACCCGTGGATCTGCTCAAGACGAAGGTACTCGAGCGCAGTACAGCTGCGGAGCAGGTGCTCCATAGCCTTCTTCAAGATGACAACGTCGAAGAGGTCGAGCTGCTTGAGTTGAGGGAGAAGAAGGGCGGGCGCGACATTAATCTGGGGAAGATAGCAGGAGCTAAAGCTGGCGTGGCGCAGCGTTGGCGCGAGGCGGAGCGCGGACGGCGGCAGAGAGCGACATCGTCCAGCTTCAAAGCCGAGCTCCTCGAGCTGATCTAGGGCGGGGGATAAGAACCACTCGTCGAACTTGGGTGGGACCTTGCAGTTGGTACTGAACATGCGGATGTCAAGGCGTCTGGCTGGCCAGGGTGCGATGAAAGGATCTTGGAGACTGCGACCATGCGTTTGCAATCCTCGTCGCAGAGGTAGCTGTCGACGATGAGGTTTAGGGGGACGCGGCACCAGAGGGGGCGCCACCGCTGGGAGAGCAGGGCGGTCCGCACGACAGGTTTGGTGGGGATGAGGCCGATGATGATGAGCAGCATGTCGTCGGGGAGGCTGCTGATGAAGTCCAGGCTCGCCGGATGCGGTTTTGGCTCGAGCCGCCTCCGCTTGTTGGCTGCCTCGCCGTCCATCTCAACCGGTGGCAACGCCGGTGTACACGTGTGCTAGTGTGTGTTGTGTGCTGGGTGTGCGCGAGTGCGTCCTTCTGTGCATGCCGCCACGCAGTGGTGAATTGTGCGCGAGTGCGTCCTCCACGCGGAAGAAGTGTATCCTCAATGCGCCCTCAATTTACTAGCGTGCGGGGTGCTACCCCGAGTGGTTTTAACTTTGTTTACTTCACCGCGTGTCAGATGGGCCTCTAGTTTACTTATTTTCACCCATTGCCACATGGGCCAGCACACGAAGATACAGAACACGAGCTGACAAGGCAGCATGTGGACTGGTTGACTGGTCAACTAAACAATATACGGAGCTATACGCTGACACAGTGAGCATATAATCCGTTGGTATAGAGTGTTCGTGTGAGAGGGGAGGCCCGTGAGAGATAGCAGAGAGAGAGAGAGAGAGAGAGAGAGAGAGAAAGAGCTACTCCCTCCGTTCCGTAATGTAGTTCCAACATTTTTTTAAAGTCAAACTTTTGAAACTTTGACCAAGTTTGTAAAGAATTTACTTATATCTACAATACCAAAGATAAATGATAGTATGAAGTAAGTACATGTTGTGATGAATCTAATGATCTTTCCAGATGTAAATGTTTTTCTCCACATATACCTGGTCAAACTTTTCTGAGGTTTGACTTTTCAAAACATCCATATGCTTATGGACATGAGAGAGTCCCTAACTAGAGAGAGAGAGAGTGAAATAGAAAGAGTGAGTGAAAAAAGTGTGTGTGCGTGTGTGAAAGAGACATGGACAACACTCGATAAAAGTAGATAAAAACGTGTGTGTCTTATGCAAACATATCACACATGCATCTTCGACAACGGAAGCAAGGTGAGGAGATAGTGTGTGGTTGTTTGCAACCGAGAGAGCAAGACCCCTAGCACGTGGCCAAGAGGGGTCTGACAAACAAGGGAGAGAGGTCGAGAGAGACGTATGGAGAAAATGCAGACATGGAGAGGAGAGAGTGTATGTTTGTCATAGAGAGATACCCTGGAGATCGTGATGGGACTACATGGGTGGGAGATCGAGTGACAAGGTGTGTGCGCGATAGAAGATACCCCGAGAGATATCGAGATAGATGTATGGATGGAAGGAGACAATACGTGTGTTCCTGATGGCTAGTGAGAGATAATCATACTTAGGGGGGGAGTGCTTGCGCCTATGATGGAGTGAGGGATTATGGTACTTATTAGGGGGGGTGCATGTCACATAGAGAGAGAACAAGGGCGGAGAGTGTTGGATGGGTCTATATGTATAGCGCGAGCGAGACATGTGTATGTGTGAACCAGGGAGATATAAAGTTTGAGAGAGATTGAAGAGCCCCGATAAGGCTGAGTGGTGCATCACATAGCTGAGAGGGGGAAAGAGATATTCCATCCGCTCCATAATGCAGTGCATGTAATTTTTTTAGAAGTCAAACTTTGGAAACTTTGATCAGGTTTACACAAATGT
Source organism: Aegilops tauschii subsp. strangulata (assembly GCF_002575655.3). Classification (NCBI taxonomy): domain Eukaryota; kingdom Viridiplantae; phylum Streptophyta; class Magnoliopsida; order Poales; family Poaceae; genus Aegilops; species Aegilops tauschii. Next base: position 397,124,041 of record NC_053035.3, read on the forward strand.
TATTTATATCTGCAATACCAAAGATACATCATACGAAACTACATCTCATGGTGAATCTAATGGTATATGTTTGTCATTCCAGATGTAATTGTTTTTCTCCACGTACATGGTCAAACTTTGTGATGTTTGACTTTTCAATAAATCAATATGCTATGGACCGAGGAGAGTGCCTAAGTTGAGAGGGATCAAGTGCGTGTGAAGGAGAATGAGTAAGTGTGCGAAAAGAGTATGTGTGTGAAAGAGAAAGTGACAACAAACGATAAATTAGAGAGAGTGTGTTTTTTCGTTTCTTAGGCGAGCATATCATGCATGCATCTCCGAGATAGAAAAGCGAGGCGAGGAGATACACGAAGATAGCTAGTGTGTGATTGTTTGCAACGGAGAGAGACACCCCTATAGCACATGTCCAATAGAGGTCTGGCCAACAAGGAACAAAGGTTGAGAGGGACACATGGAGAATATGGACGCATGGGGAGGGCGAGAGGGTGTGTTTGTGATAGAGAGACCCCCTCGAGATCGTGAGGGGACTATATGGGTGGGAGATCGAGGGAGGTGCGTGTGCGATAGAAAGATGCCTCGAGAGAAATCGAGATAGACCATGCACATGTTTGTGATGAGACTAAGATTAGCTAGTCATATACATATAGGGGGGACTGCGTGTGCCTACAATTGAGTGAGAGACCATCATACTTGGCTAGCTAGGCATGATATTGTGTGTGTGTGTGCGTGTGAGATGGAGAGAGAACGAGGGAGAGGGATAGAGTTTTAGGTGGGCCTATCGAGTGCAAGTGAGATATGCATGTGTATGTGTGACCCAGGTAGATGGAGAGTTTGAGAGAGAGGGGGAAGAGCTCCGAGATGACAGAGTGGTGCGTGAGAGAGTTACGGGCAACGAGCCAAGGAATTTGTGTGCGTACGATGAGTGCACCCATGATATCTAGCTTGGACTAGAGAATCATACATAGTGTGCGAGAGAGACCTATAGATGGAGTATATATGCATGCGAACTAGAAAGACCCCCCCATGCACACACACAAAGAGAGAGAGAGAGATGGAGAGAAAGAGAGAGGACCAACAAGGTTTGTGTGTTGGCTGCGTGCGACAGAATTGAAGATTGTTGGAGAGAGAGAGAGAGAGAGAGAGAGAGAGAGAGCAGGAGTCCGGGAGAGGGGGAGGTCGCGTTTTATGCATCAAAGACTGATATAAACCATGTTTCGATATAAACTTGCATTCAAATATTTAAATTGGAGAACATGTTGTCTGCAACCCACACATGAACGGATATATGCGTATATCAAACAAGTTCATTAATTTGACTTTCAACATGTTCATGGAGTACTATAATACTGTACAACATGCTATTCGATTGAGGTGTTCAATTTTGGATTTAGTTCACTATTTTTACCTGGTGAACGAGCTATTTCATTGAATCGAGATATTTCATTTTGGGTTTGATTCCCGTTTTTGAGTGGGTCAACTATTTGTCATATAGTAAATCGCTAGCAACGAGCATGTAAAAACACATTACTCCCGAGCATCATCTCTCCATCTAAAAAAGAAGTGGCAAGCTAATATTTCTAAATTTGATTCGAATCAACTTGGTAAGGTAGACGTGGATGCTCGTTCTCCCAAATTTTGAACGAACCGTTAAACATCCTCTGCTCGGTGGAATTCGCCCGAGCAAATAAATAGGAGACGCGAAATTACTGTCCTATGTGGGAGACGCATTAATTGGCCTGTTGTGCATCGAGGGTAGGTTCGTAACTTGAAAGTGCGTTATATTGACTAGAGGGGGGGTGAATAGGCGATTTTTATAAATTCTTCACTGAGGAATTTGTGGGAGAGGAAATTCCTTAGCGAAGAACTACTTGCAGCAGAATAAGTACTCAAAAGTATGCATAGCAGAACACAAGCATAGTCATCATGATGAAATGAAAACAAGCACAGAGTACAGAAAGCGTAAACACAGGATAACACAGGATGAAGACAAATAGACTGAGGAAATTGAACTGAGGAAATTGAGAAAGTCTTCAGTCAAAGTCTTCAAACACAGATATGAACAATTGCACAACACATGAATGAGGAAATGAAAGAGTTGAGGAAATAGAACCAGTTGGCTTGGTGAAGACAATGATTTGGTAGACCAGTTCCAACTGCTGTCTCAGTTGTACGTCTAGTTGGAGCGGCTAGGTATTTAAACCTGAGGACACCCAGTCCCGGACACACAGTCCTCACCGTATTCTCCTTGAACTAAGGTCACACAGACCTCGTCCAATCACTCGTGGTAAGTCTTCAGGTGACTTCCGAACCTTCACAAACTCGGTCACTCGGCGATCCACAATTTCCTCTTGGATGCTCTAGACCACGACGCCTAACCGTCTGGAAGAAGCACAGTCTTCAAAGGTAGCAAGCGTCGGATCCACGCAGGATCAATCTCTTCAGTGATGCTCAATCACTTTGGGTTTGTAGGTGTTTGGGTTTGGGGTTTTTCCTCACTTGATGATTTTCGCTCAAAGTCCTCGGTGGATGGGATGCTCTCAAATGACAAGTGTCAGTTTCTCTCGGAGAAGCCAACCAGCTAGTGGTTGTAGGGGGCGGCTATTTATAGCCTAGGGAGCAGCCCGCATGATAAGACATAAATGCCCTTCAATGATATGACCGTTAGGTGGGTAGATATTTTGGGACAGCTGGCGCATAGCACAACAACGGTCAGAAATTTGAGGTTCAAATTCCTCAGGGCTATCATGTTCCTCACTGTGTAGGCAATCCGCACTGGCAAATTCCTAACTCCTTAGTCAGAACAAATTCCTCAGAGACCAGAAGAACTTCGTCTCTGTCATTGAAGAATATGACTGAATTGTATGAGATTTCCAATGGTTTCACTCGAAGGGATTGGTAGGTGTAGGATTTTGAGTTGAGCATCACATGGAAATTTTTCCTTAGTATTTCCTCGACCCCCTTTAACAGTACGGTGTTTCCTATGACTCAAGAAAGAGAAAATGAAACTACGAAAACAAAAGTCTTCACGCTTCATATTCCTCAAATGAATACCAAGTCTTCAAGGTCACACCAATTTCTTCACCTTCAAAGTCTTCAGAAATCCAAAGTCTTCAGTCGAAGAACTTCATTTTTAGGGGTCGAGTTTCTCTGTAATTATCAAACTCCTCATAGACTTATAGATCTGTGTACACTCACAAACGCATTAGTCCCTTAACCTGTAAGTCTTCAATACACCAAAATCACTAAGGGGCACTAGATGCACTTACAATCTCCCCCTTTTTGGTGATTGATGACAATATAGGTTAAGTTTTCAACGGGGATAAACATATGAAGTGTAAATACTGATATTAAGGAATTTGATTGCAAGATATAGAAGAACTCCCCCTGAAGATGTGCATAGTGAGGAATTTGCTTTTGAAGCAATGCACACTTGAGGAGTTGAATCATGGAGATCTCCCCCTATATCTTGTAATTCATACATGCATTTGACATAATATATGAAGAATTTTTGATGCATGATGAAATATGGTGACTGATGTAATTCGGCATGCGTGCAATAACATTAACGAGGAATGCAAAAGAAACAGCAAAAGTATCAGGTCACCATAGAGTTTAAGTTTACAACTCGATCCAGCAAAGTCTTCAAAAGAAAGAGAGTTGCAACTTAAAAAAACGCCCATTTAAGATAGACCCGCTTGAAGACTAACTCAAATTTCTCCCCCTTTTTCATCAAATGACCAAAAGGGTCGAAAATGAGGACTAACACCCCTGAAGAATATCAAGGTGATGAAGGAGCGTCAGCGTTGTTGGGGTCGGTTGTTGGAGTAGGGCCTGCCGCAGTGTCGTCCAAATCTTCATGTTCATCAGTGTCACGTGATGAAGAATAGGAGCTGGCCACTAAGGAAGGAACCTTGACCTTCTTGTACTTCTTCGGAGGAGGTGCAGCCCAGTCAAGATCGTCCTTGAGACCCATTGTCTTCAGATCTTCTTCACTATAGACTTGAGACAGAACAGCCCAGGTGCGGTTGAGGATTTCATGAAGGTAGTAGTGGTTTTTCTTCACTGCATTGTGGGTAGCAGTCATGTTGTGAAGAATTGAACCAAACTGACGCTTGACCCATTTATGATTGCGATCAACCTTCTGGTGAAGACTGAGGAGAAGCTCACGGTCAGTCATCACCCTGGGTGCTGTGCCTTGAGGATTTTGCTTGGGTGCGTTGGCGGCAGAGTCATGGGTGGCAGAGTCATCATTGGTGGAGTAGGATGCAGCCTTGCGAAATTGTCCTCCAATGGACGAATGCCTTCATCAATTACAGCAGTAGCCTTGCCCTTTTCATCAGCTGAGGAAAATGTCAGTTTGAGGACTTCAATTGGGGGCAAGTAGCTGCAATGGTTCAGTGTATCAGCTTTATAGTTGAGTGAAGACCTTGTCCTGATGAATCTCATAATCCAAGGTGCATAAGGCTTCAACTCAAATGGTGAGATGGCGACATTAGCCAGAGTCCTCATGAATAAATCATGGAAGTTGATGGGAATGCCATGAATGCTATTGAAAAGCAGATTCTTCATGATGCCAACAACTTCTTCTTCATTTGAGTCGTGGCCCTTGATTGGACTCAATGTCTTCGTCAGAATGCGATAGACAGTCCGAGGCACATACATCAATTCCTTCACAAGGAATTTTGTTCTTGAGGTCTGACCTGGCTTCAAAGGCTTCATCAGCACTTGCATGTAGTGATCGGTTAGCCCAGGTTCATTGTAGACGCAACAAGCACCTTCAAGGGGCGGACTGAGAGGTAAGGCACGAAGCAATTCAATAGCTGGTGCCTTGTAGTGAGTGTTTTCAGACATCCAGTCCAGCACCCATGAATTCACATCTTCAGAATTTCCGGTGATGTGCAGCGTTGCATAGAATTGAAGAATAAGTTCTTCATTCCAACCACAGATCTCAGTGCAAAAATTTAACAGTCCAGCGTCGTGAAGAACACTGAGGACTGGCTCGAAGCATGGCAGAGATTCCATGTCCACGTGAGGAATGTGCTCATGATCGAAGACTTTGTCTTTGTCGAACAGCACTGAGGAATAGAAATTTGCCTGGCTGGCAGTCCAGAAACGCCTCTTCCTTATGCGAGCAGAGTCATAAGGGTTGTAATCAGTGAAGAATACATGCTCGCCAAAGAAGGCACCAGTCTTGAATTTTTGCTTCCTGGAGAATGGATCCTTTGGTTTGGGCAGAGAAGTTTCAGTGAGTTGCATCACAACCTCAGGAATCGCAATCTCAGGTTCTTCAGGCTGAGGAATTTCTGGTTCCTCTTCAGTGGCAGCCTGGTTCTTGAATTCTTCATTTTTAGTTTCTTCAGCACTAGCGGCTGGAATGTCTTCATGAGCTTCATCAGATCCCATTTGAACTGTAGTGACTGGGGACTGAGGAATTTGCTGTAGGGGAGTGAAGAGTGGAGAATTGGGGTGCTGACTTTCCCAAAAGTCATCATTCATCACAGGTGTGGTACAACCAATGTCCACATCTTCATCTTCAATTTCTTCAACGCCGGCCTCTTCAGCAGTAAACTGAGGCACAAGCGAGGAAACAACTGGGGTTGAAGGGATTTCATCCACTTCAATTTCTTCATCCATCTGCTCTGACGTAGTAGCAGAAGGAGTTTCTTCATGAGATCCGCTAGGGATCACATATTCTTCATCAAAAGGAACCAGGTCCTTTGTTGGCATGGTTGAGATTGGAACAACATCAATCGGGTTTGCAAAAGAGCTGGTCATAGGTTTCATTTTCCTCGGAGCAGAAGAATCTGAAGAAGCTGATGCTTTCCTTTTCTTCACTGCTGCACGCTCTGCAGCCTTGGTCTTCTTCACATCTGATGCAGATGGAAGGATTGGAGTTGGAGTAGGCGCAGGTGGAGCAGAGGAATTTGGTGCAGTTTCTTCAGGCACAACTGATGTAGTTGCCCTGACCTCTTCATTTTCTTCAGGCGCACCACAAGTGGGTGCCCTGGGAATTTCATCAGCGGCTGGAATGCAGTCATCAGCCCTGGAACTCACATTATCTTCAGCAGCCTGATTGTCATCAGCGGTGCTGGCATGTTCTTCAGTTTGCTGAGCAGATGCTTCAGCCGGAGTGACTTCAATATGCACAGGGGCAGCGGGACTTGAAGTGAGTGTCTTCGTCAGATTGACGAACCTGACCTTGGCTCCTTTCCAATTAGCATAGTAAGCGTTGAAATCATCGCTGAGGACTTTGATTTCAGACTGGAGCTTTACGAGTTCATCAGTTGTCATAGAGACATCGTTGTTCTTCAGAAACTTCTCCTTCCTGTACTGTGCTTTCTTGAGTTGCCTGGCCTTCTCATATTTCCATTTTTCTTCACTGATGAACTGGGTCAGCATGTGACTTTCGCCAGGTGTCAACTTGAAATCAGGCATAGGAGTGTTTGTGTCCTTGTGGCAGAGATTAATATAGTCGAGGATTAGCTTTGGATCCAAAAGCAGTGGCACTTCTGTGCCCTTGGCTCTAGCGGCCCTGACTTGCCTGTCTCTGATGATCTTAGCAAGTTCTTCATCATCAGCTTCATCATCTTCAGACGGTACTTGGAAGGCGACCTGCTTCTTCTAAGGACTTGGGCGAGAGCCTCGTCCTGCAGTGGTCTTAGTCTTCAGCAGAGAGGGTCCTGTTGAAGAATATGGTGCAGCTGAGGAACTAGCTGAAGCTCCTGAGGCAATGGAGATGCATGTAGTCCTTTGGCACGTGGCAAGATGCACAGGTGCTGAGGATTTTGTCGGAGCAGCTGAGGACTTTGGAGGAGCAGGAGCGGCTTGAGAAATTGGCCGTGAGGGCATTGAAGAAGAGGCACTTGGCTTGTGCGCAGGCTTCTTTGCCATGGATTTCTTCGGCCTTACAGAGGCCTCAGCAGCAGCGGCAGTGGAATCTTCGTTGAATTTCCTCACTGCATCTTTTGCCTGTTTGGCCAACTTGGCCTGGCGCTTTGCCCATTCTTCAGGAAAATCCTCACCGCGCTTGATGCTAGTGGGATCTGCCTCTTGGCCAGGTGCCAATGGAGGTCTTGAGCATGGAGGAGTAACAGCGAATTTCTTCATGTATTTTGGAGTCACATACCTGTACTCCCTCCACTCTTTTGCCCATCTCCTTTCTATCCTCTGAATGCGCACCTTGCGCTGATTTTTATCTTCCTCAGGGGGTGTGCAGTACCCAGCATAAATGTCCTCAGAAATTTCAAAGGCAGTATTGATCTCAGGCCTCTTTCCTCCTTTCTGTGGCCTCTTTTCACTAGCCATTTTCTTTAGTTGAGGAATTTGAACAATTGAACTCTCTGAAGAAGTATGCAACTTTTCTTCAAGGAACGCTGCAAATGAGTTAAGTTGATGAGAACCTAGTGATTCAGCAGCGGACATGAGTACCTGTGAACAGAGTATAGTTGCGAGGAATTTGGAGAGATCATATGCGTTCTCAGAAGGTTTTTCAATAAGAACAAGTTTGAGGAATTTGACCAGATGAGTCTTGAAGAATTTCACTAAGCGTTCTTTGTCTTAGGTTCCAGAGTTGTATAGATCGAAGATCCACACAATTGAGGAATCTTGAAGAAAAGTGATGCTTAGAGAAACGAATCAAGAGCAGATGACATGTGAGGTGTTTAGTGTGTGAGGATTTGAAGAAAAACACCTTTGAAGATTTTGTAGTAAACATTTGAATCAAAGTGGGCAGTAAAAGTAACTTTTAATTACCCCGAATGAAGAACACGACGAACTGGGATGTGGAGAAGTGAAGCTCGTCTGTGCAGATCTTCCACGCCCTAACTTGGCGGAGGAAGACGGCTACGGCGGCGGCAGAGTGAAGATTTCCGCGGCCGGCGTGAGTACGGCGGCGACGAGGTCGAGGCAGTGAAGCTCTTCCTCACCGGCGACGATGATGTAGCGGTGGCGCTAGGGTTTGAGAAGCTCGAGCTTGGAGAGAGGTTGAGCGGAGTAAAAGAAGTGAGGAAGGGGAGAGAGGGTATTTATAGCCACGGTGAAAAACGGTTCGCCCGAAGAAATTGGACGAACGTGCCCCTGACCCTTCTCATTCGCATGACATGTGTTACCCACGTACTGAGAAGTGGAGATCGTGTTAGATCGTGGGTGAATAGATAAGTATATTGTGGGAAGCGGAACGGTTTGAGCGGCAAAGCCAAAAATTTGGATAAGATAAGTTAAAAGTTCCATTCGCAAATTCTTCAGCTGACAAGGACGCAGTGAAGATTTTGAATGAGTTTCAAATAGAACGCACATGAAGAATTTGTGAATAGATTGGGTTGAGTATAGCATAGAGGGGGAAGGGTCCGATCACATTCACTTAGCAGAAAAACCAACTTGAAGAATTAGCCATAAGTGAATGCTGTAGAGGACATAAACTCATATATATATATATATATATATATATATATATATATATATATATATATATATATATATATATATATATATATATATATATATATATATATATATATATAGCCAATGAAGAGAAACGACGGAAACAGTGAAGATTTTGCAAAGTTGAAGAATATGAACAACTGAGGAATTTCAAAACTGAGGAAAAACTCAAATTGAAGATTTTCAACTTTTGTGGTGGCGTGACCCACCGTATAAGAATGATGATTTCAGACACCGCGTACAATTTTCGTAGGGTTCTGAGAATCAAATTCTTCATTAATTTCTTCACACTTAGAGTGTTATTCTTCATTGATTGAAGAAAATCGTTTCTTCATGTGTTGCACATCTAAGTCATCAATTTTGCATAAGTGTTAGGATGAGTGTCCTTTTCAAAGAACATTCGAAGATTCTAAGATATTTAGCTCACACCGCAACTTGCGAAATCTCTTCTCATCCAAGGGCTTTGTGAAGATATCGGCTAGCTGTTCTTCAGTCTTCACATGCTCAATAGAAATGTCGCCCTTCAACACATGATCGCGAAGAAAATGATGATGAATCTGAATGTGCTTTGTCTTTGAGTGGTGAACTGGGTTGTGAGCAATCTTGATGTCACTCTCATTGTCACAGAAGAGAGGCACATTCTTCATGTTGACGCCGTAGTCCTTGAGTGTTTGCTTCATCCACAGCAATTGAGCACAGCAAGAACCAGCAGCAATGTACTCAGCTTCAGCAGTAGACAGTGATACGCAGTTCTGTTTCTTCGAGGACCAACAGACCAAAGATCGTCCGAGGAAATGACATGTACCAGATGTTGACTTGCGATCCACACGATCACCAGCATAGTCAGAGTCAGAATATCCAACGAGATCAAAAGCCGAGCCCTTGGGGTACCATAATCCTAGTGTTGGTGTGTGAGCTAGATATCGAAGAATATGCTTCACAGCCTTATGGTGTCATTCCTTCGGTGTAGCTTGAAATCGGGCACACATGCAAACACTAAGCATAATATCTGGCCTAGATGCACATAAGTACAATAAAGAACCAATCATGGAGCGGTATACCTTTTGATCGAAGTCAATACCATTTTCATCAGTGGACAGATGGCCATTTGTGGGCATAGGAATTTTGACGCCTTTGCAATCTTGCATGCCGAATTTCCTCAGTACATCCTTGAGGTATTTCTCCTGAGATATGAATATGCCATTGCGCCGTTGACGAATTTGAATACCTAAGAAGAATTTCAACTCTCCCATCATAGACATTTGATATTCTTCACTCATCATATAGGCAAATTCATCACTATAACGTTGGTCAGTACAGCCAAAGATGATGTCATCAACATATATTTGGCATACAAACAATTCATCATCATATGATTTAGTGAAAAGAGTAGGGTCGAGTGAACCGGGTTTGAAGCCTTTCTTCATGAGGAATTTTCTTCAAAGTATCATACCACGCTCGAGGGGCCTGCTTGAGGCCATAGAGGGCCTTATTTAGTCTGAAGACTTTGTCAGGATGCTTAGGATCTTCAAAACCTGGGGGTTGAGCAACATATACTTCTTCCTCAAGCTTACCATCGAGGAATGCACTTTTCACATCCATTTGATATAAAGTGATATCATGATGGTTATCATAAGCAAGTAATATGCGAATAGCTTCAAGTCTAGCAACAGGTGCAAAAGTTTCACTGAAATCAATTCCTTCAACCTGTGTGTAGCCTTGAGCTACTAGCCGTGCCTTATTCCTCACCACAAGGCCATTTCCATCTTGCTTGTTGTGGTAGATCCACTTTGTGCCAATGATATTGTGTTTGCGAGGATCTGGACGATTGACCAGTTCCCAAACGTTGTTGAGCTCGAACTGATGTAATTCTTCTTGCATGGCCTGAATCCACTCAGGCTCCAGAAATGCTTCATCTACCTTAGTGGGCTCTGAGATAGAGACAAAAGCATAGTGCCCACAAGAGTTAGATAAATGTGAAGCTTTTGAGCGTGTGAGAGGACCTAGTGCTTCAATGTCATCGATGATCTTCTCAACTTGCACTTCTTTTGCAACGCGAGGATGAGTTGGTTGTCTCGAGGAATTTGATCAGCATTTTCTTTAGCACCATTTTCTTCAGCAATTTCTTCAGGTGCATTAGCTCGACGTTCTTCACGTTCTGGAATGAATTCTTTAGTAGATTCTTCGGTAGGAATGACATCCTCAGTAGCCTTGAACTTGATAGTTTCCTCAGGTGCCAGTTCATCTATCACAGAGGGTAGGTGCTCTCTTTGCGAGCCATTAGTTTCATCGAACCGCACATCTACAGTTTCAACAACCTTGTGAAGAACGGTGTTGAAGACTCTGTAGGTGTGCGAGTCCTTTCCGTAACCAAGCATAAAACCTTCATGTGCTTTCGGTGCAAATTTAGCATTGTGACGAGGATCTCTAATCCAACATTTAGCACCGAAGACTTTGAAATAACTCACATTGGGTTTCTTGTCAGTGAGGAGTTCATAGGTAGTCTTCTTGAAGAATTTGTGAAGATATACCCTGTTGATGATGTGGCACGCAGTATAAATTGCCTCAATCCAGAAGTGACGAGGCGTCTTGTACTCATCAAGCATAGTGCGAGCCATCTCAACAAGAGTTCTGTTCTTGCGCTGCACGACGCCATTTTGCTGAGGAGTGTAAGGAGCAGATAACTCATGAGTAATACCAAGTTCATCAAGATAGTCATCAAGACCAGAATTCTTGAACTCAGTTCCATTGTCACTTCTGATGTGCTTGATCTTCACACCAAAGTTGGTTGAAGCCCTCGAGGAAAATCGTTTGAAGACTTCCTGCACTTCATGTTTGTAAGTAACAATGTGTACCCATGTGTAACGAGAGTAATCATCAACAATAACAAACCCATAGAGAGATGCGTCATTTGTGACAGCTGAGTAATGGTTAGGATCAAAGAGGTCCATGTGAAGCAATTCGAATGGTCGAGTAGTGGTCATGATAGTCTTCGCTGGATGCTTAGCCTTGGTCATCTTTCCAGCTTCACAAGCTCCACATAGGTGATCCTTGAGGAATTTGACATTCTCAATGCCAATGACATGCTTCTTCTTCACAAGCGTGTGCAAATTCCTCATGCCTGCATGACCAAGTTGTCGATGCCATAGCCATCCTTCTGAAGCTTTTGCAAGTAGGCACACGGCTGGTTGCGGTCCTGTAGAGAAATCAACAATATACAAGTCTCCTCTCCTAAAGCCTTCGGAGACTTTGGAATTGTCAGCTTCCATAACCACAACACAATGATACTTGCCAAAGACAACTACCATATCAAGATCACAAAGCATTGAGACAGACATGAGGTTGTATCCTAAGGACTCGACAAACATGACTTTGTCCATGTGTCGATCCTTTGTGATCGCAACCTTACTTAGACCCAATACCTGACTTTTGCCTTTGTTAGCGAAGATGATATGCTTCAGATGCGATGGTGATAAGGGAGCATCAATCAATAGATTCTTGTCACCAGTCATGTGATTTGTACATCCACTATCGAGAACCCACTCAGTGGCTTTGGGTTGACCATCCTGCAGATGAATTAGTGCAGCTTATGAACTTCATATACATCATCAGTGAAGAATATGACATCAATTCATCAGATCAATTTCATCAAGCAATAGAACAGATAAAGCAGTATGAGGACGTGAGAAATGAAAGTTCATTTCTTCATGATTAGCCTGCGTCCTTTCAGGCAAACTTCAGGTCTCCAGCAAATTCTTCAGACGTTCAAGTACGTCTGGAGACCTGACCCTGCAGAAGAGATTAGTTCTTTTTCTTCACCACCCACATCTGAAGGGGTGGCAAAGAGTTCATCACTCTGCGAGCTCCATATGAGAAAGGTGGCATAGAATCCAATCCGTTTCGTTTCACATAAGAGAAGTTAGGGTAAGCATATGAATAAGCAGAGAAATTCTTCGAGGACTTATGAACATAATGACTAGAAGAATAATGCTCATATTCATAGCCCTTGGCTCCTCCCTGCGAAACAGAGTTGTTAGCACGATGATGTTCATATGAGGACTTTGATCCTCTTGAGGAATTTGATCCATGTGAGGAATTTGGTCCGTATGAGGACTTGGATCCATATGAAGAATTTGATCTGGGGTTCCTATTCCTCACAGGTGGTGTCATGAGGACATTCACCTGAAGACTTTCAAGGCATCTTTTGGGAACCCATATTTTCTTCATAGGAGAACCGTTCCTGCAGTTAGCGCCAACATATCTAGCAAATACTTCACCATTCTGATTTTTGAACAGTTTATAGTTGGAGTCAAATGACTCATCAGAAGAATGAGGAGATTCACATGTAAAGCCAGATAAGTTAGATGGATCAACTGGAGGTCCCTTTGCAGGAACCCATGAGGTTTTGGGGTACTTCTCAGGCTTCCAATATGTACCATCAGCATTGAGTTTTCTCTCAAAGGCAATACCCTCTTTCCTAGGGTTTGTATTGAGGATCTGCTTTTTAAGCACATCACAAAGAGTCTGATGCCCTTTGAGACTTTTGTACATGCCTGTCATGTACAATTCCTTCAGCCCTGCATCGTTAGTGATACTAGCAATGTCCTCAGATGAGGAATTAATGATTGCAGAGACAGTTGAGGAATTTGTAGCATTAGGAGCATTTGGACATTCAGGTGAAGAATTAGCAGATTCATATTCAATGCATTTCAAACATGGAGGAACAAATTCTTCCCGAGCAGCGCTGATTTGTTGAGCAAGTAATGAATCGCGCTCCTTCTGAAGATCTTCATAACTCACTCTTAGCTTCTCAAGATCTTGCTTTCTTTGAAGAAATTCATAAGAAAGCTTCTCATGATTAGATAAGAGAGTGTTATGTTGATCTTGAAGGGTGTCATACTTAGTATGAAGTCTCTAAAGACTTTCAGCCAAAGCTTTTGACTGATCCATTTCTTCACCCAACATATCATCGCTCTTACTAAGCATGTTTTGAACCTTTTCCAAAGCTCTTTGTTGTTTAGCGGCAAGGGAAACAAGCTTGACATAACTGGGTCCTAATTCATCATCACTAGATTCAGACAGATAGCATTCAGTTACCTTTTCACCATCTGCCATAAGGCATGGTGAGGAGGATGATGATTCTGGTTCGAATGTCATTGATTTGAGAGATTCCTTGAAGTCCTCAAACCAAGGATCATGACGGGTTCGATGACCTTCATAGACATCAGAGAGACGGTCCCAGTTAAGCTTCGCCTGATCGAGATGCATAACGTTCCTGAACTGATTTTGAGACAGACAGGAGCAGATGACGCCCTTCGCCGTGAGGTTGAGAAGAGTGTACTTGCGAATGTCATTAGCTTCCGCCGTCTTGCACAGATCGGTAAGACCAATCTCAGTGACGGTCCACAGTACGCTGTTCATCGCCATGAGGCGCTTCTTCATCATGGCCTTCCACTTGGGATAATCATGACCGTAAAAGATGGGACATGTCACTTTCTTCATACCTGTGGTCGACATAACTAAAACTCCAGGCGGTTAAACCAAAATCACACAGAACAAGGGAGTACCTAGCTCTGATACCAATTGAAAGTGCGTTATATCGACTAGAGGGGGGTGAATAGGCGATTTTTATAAATTCTTCACTGAGGAATTTGTGGGTGAGGAAAATCCTTAGCGAAGAACTACTTGCAGCGGAATAAGTACTCAAAAGTATGCATAGCAGAACACAAGCATAGTCATCATGATGAAATGAAAACAAGCACAGAGTACAGAAAGCGTAAACACAGGATAACACAGGATGAAGAGAAACAAACTGAGGAAATTGAACTGAGGAAATTGAGAAAGTCTTCAGTCAAAGTCTTCAAACACGGATATGAACAATTGCACAACACAGGAATGAGGAAATGAAAGAGTTGAGGAAATAGAACCAGTTGGCTTGGTGAAGACAATGATTTGGTAGACCAATTCCAACTGTTGTCTCAGTTGTACATCTGGTTAGAGCGGCTAGGTATTTAAACCTGAGGACACCCAGTCCCGGACACACAGTCCTCACCGTATTATCCTTGAACTAAGGTCACACAGACCTCGTCCAATCACTCGTGGTAAGTCTTCACGTGACTTCCGAACCTTCACAAACTCGGTCACTCGGCGATCCACAATTTCCTCTTGGATGCTCTAGACCATGACGCCTAACCGTCTGGAAGAAGCACAGTCTTCAAAGGTAACAAGCATCGGATCCACGCAGGATCAATCTCTTCAGTGATGCTCAATCACTTTGGGTTTGTAGGTGTTTGGGTTTGGGGTTTTTCCTCACTTGATGATTTTCGCTCAAAGTCCTCGGAGGATGGGTTGCTCTCAAATGACAAGTGTCAGTTTCTCTCGGAGCAGCCAACCAGCTAGTGGTTGTAGGGGGCGGCTATTTATAGCCTAGGGAGCAGCCCGCATGATAAGACATAAATGCCCTTCAATGATATGACCGTTAGGTGGGTAGATATTTTGGGACAGCTGGCGCATAGCACAGCAACGGTCGGAAATTTGAGGTTCAAATTCCTCAGGGCTATCATGTTCCTCACTGTGTAGGCAATCCGCACTGGCGAATTCCTAACTCCTCAGTCAGAACAAATTCCTTAGAGACCAGAAGAACTTTGTCTCTGTCACTGAAGAATATGACTGAACTGTATGAGATTTCCAATGGCTTCACTCGAAGGGATTTGTAGGTGTAGGATTTTGAGTTGAGCATCACATGGAAATTTTTCCTTAGTATTTCCTCGACCCCCTTTAACAATACGGTGTTTCCTATGACTCAAGAAAGAGAAAATGAAACTATGAAAACAAAAGTCTTCACGCTTCATATTCCTCAAATGAATACCAAGTCTTCAAGGTCACACCAATTTCTTCACCTTCAAAGTCTTCAGAAATCCAAAGTCTTCAGTCGAAGAACTTCATTTTTAGGGGTCGACTTTCTCTGTAATTATCAAACTCCTCATAGACTTATAGATCTATGTACACTCACAAACGCATTAGTCCCTTAACCTATAAGTCTTCAATACACCAAAATCACTAAGGGGCACTAGATGCACTTACATAACTTCATCCAAGCGCGCCTTTTCCTTGGCCGAAATGACATGTGCCGAATAATTCATAAACCATGGTCGGCAAAACACGCTCTCCTTGCCCGAAATAGCTCGCGCCCACTATTTCAAAACACGCTCTCCTCGCCCGAAATCGCTCGCGCCCAATATATTTCAAAACACGCCCTCCTCGCCCGAAATCGCTCCCGCCCACTATTTGGGGAGAAGCAAAGTTACTCTACTATCCCCGACCCTCAGTACACAGACCCAAGCCGAGAAGCCTAAAGGCAGGGGTAGAACTGTAACTCCCCCTCACATTTCAGACAAATGCATCCGTATCCCAATTCGCCCCCCATTCATACCTCATGGGCGCCAAATCACCTTCTCCCCGGAAGCTCCCTTCTCCCGAGCCACGAAACCTCAGCCCCTCCTCCATGGCTCCCCCACCACACCAATTTCATAGCCGCCCTCCTCCCTAATGCCGGAGACGCTGTCCATTTGCCGTCGTGCACTGGGCCGTGTGCCTCTTACTCCGTGCTGCTGGAGCTGCCTCGACGACGGCCGCGTGAACCGTACCGGAGCCGATTCACCCCCTCCGTTGTTCACGGCGCCGGAGCGGCTCCAACTTCGGATCCGTCCAGAGTCCCAGTGCTGCTTCCCCGTAGCCGTCGACCGTCGCGACATTGCTGTTTCCCTGCCGCCGGTGGCCACCGCAACCGCGCCGGCCTCACCGACTCGGCAGCTGGACCTGCCTACTTCACCATGCCGCCAGATAGGTCGCACCCTCATCTCAAATCACTTTATTTAGGCGTCAGTTGTCTGAAATTTTATTCTAGGCCAATCGATTCCCAATGGAAAGCAGCGCCCCTCGAGGCGGCGGAGCTCCTAGGCTACCGGTTGGCTGGTGTCTAACGTAAGGGTGCGGGGCCGCAAGTGCGCCGCGGTAGCAACGCTTAGATGGCTATCTTAGAGTTGCGTGGGTTCAAGGTACTGCCGCCGCCGGATCTGGATGACGGGGAGTCTTTGTGGGTTGGCCCGGGGGCGGCGCAACCACGGCAGTGCGGTGGGGCGGGGAGCGGGGTTTTGGCCGGGGCCACGGACGGCGGAGGCAAGCTGCTCTGCCGTTGGTCGCTGGCTCTTCGGGGAAGATTCCTAACAGTGTCAGTCAGGAGGCACAAGACGGCCATCAAGCCATCCGGCGTAGATCGGACAGTACCAAAATAAAATAAAATCGTGTGACCCCAATTTAGTCTCAGTCAACAGACGTGTGACCACTCTCGTACCTTGCTGTTGATCTCTTAGTGTATTTCTTCAGATGAAAGAGATGTGTCGTTCTTAACATTATGTGTTATCTGCATCTTCAGCCACACCGTCTTCCGACTCACCGCAGCTGCTCCAACAAGGGAAGCATACACCAGAAGGGAGCTATAGTCCCCACTCAATAGTTCCCTGCATCGAATGCGCGTGCCCGACATGGACAACCACAACAACTGCAGGACCATCGACAAGTTAGCACATGATGCTCACTCCTATGGATGGCGACCAGTTAGGTTGTACCCTCATCTTACTTGTGTGCAACATTTATTGCTTTGTTATTCATCTAAGCATGGAAAATAGATTATCACATTTCACTCTATATTCATGCTGATCTCTTACGGGTCTTGTTCAGGAGTTAACGCTGTTCCATAGTTCAGCTAAGATACTTGTTCTTTAGGTAACGCTGTTCCATAATTGTCATCCATCATCCAATGCTATCCCATAGGCTGGTGATTATAGTATTATACCACTTCTAGTATTACCTATGTTGTTCTTTAATACCTTTGTGTGCCATCTAGTTAATCTTGAGTACAAATGATACATATTCTGTAGCTTTCATCTGTGTTCTCCCTTTAGTTTTTGAGACCTGTTGCTGCTAGTTAACCCCAGTCCTACTATTTATGTCGTCTCCTACAGGCACTCATTACATAAATCTAACCACTAGTTGTCTTCCATGCATGTCAGATATAATTGCACACACTGATATATCCACAAGAACCTCACAGGAACCTCACAGAGCAATGTAAAGGCCAATAAACTTGATGTCAATGATACCCAATATGATGGAACATGTAAAGGCAGTTCTTCAGAAGACTTGCAGAAAGATGTTGAATCCTCTTCACCCCACAAGGTCCTTGCTCTAACTTGGCCCGTGATATGGGTACAACATGCATATAATGTCCTGGAGTGTATGTACTCTGTTGCAATGCCATGTGCTTAGCATGCTGATCATGCATGTAAATATGTCATGCCTTCCTGTTTTTCAGTACCTATTCCATTCATGATAACATGTTTTCAAATTCAAATACTGTCATTCTACTCTATCGCAATGCCATCTGCTTAATTTGGACATCATGCTTCTGAATATCTTATGCATTGTTATTCATCAGTACGTACTTCATCTGTCTACCATACCATGTTTTTTTACATTGAAGTGTTGTTCTAGTGCTCTCTTGTAATGCCATCTTAGTTTCCCAATCATACACGTGTATGCTGCCTTAGTTTTTTCTGTACGTATTCCACTAGCATACAGTTTTTCATTCAACTAGTGTTTTTTTTACCGTGTTGTCCTGTCGTATCCCTAGCTCTTACACCATACTCCCTCCGTCCGGATTACATGTTGCCGAAATGGATAAAAAAGGATGTATCTAGAACTGAAATATGCCTAGACCCATCCATTTTTTCCGGATGGAGGGAATACATGTCAATATGTCATGCCTTTCTATTCTTTAGTACCTATTCCATCTCTCTGCTGTAGCATGTTTTATAATTGAAGCACCATTCTTCTATACAAGGCATGCAAGGGGAAGACGACTATGTTAGAATCTGAAGGGTTACAAACCAGGTCTTTGCAAAAGATCCAAACGCCAGGAGATAATAAACCAACTCCAGTTTTTATAGATACTGCTCAGCCACAGAGAAACTCAACTCCTACTAATAATAAGCAGATTCCAGTGGCCAAAGAACTAGTCCGCTCCAGTCCAGCAAAAATATGTCAACTCCATTCTAAGAAGCGTGTGCGTATCCTTGCATCATGAAATTTTATAGCATGCTGATCATATTTTCTACATGTTTCTTACCCATCTCTCTTTTATAAAATAAGCTTAACAGATAGAAGAATTTTGCACTGGTGTCGTCTGTGAGGAAAGATTCTTGCAGGAATTCTCTGTACTCCAATGCAGATGTAAGTACCTGTTGTATATCACTATATTTTTACATCAGCATGTATTTTGTTAATCGGCGTGAATCCAACCTTTATCTGATCTAAATTTAGTTGTAGCAAAATGTATGATTAAAGGCCACAATGTTGATTTTTGTAAGGAAAACTGCCTGGTAGTTTTGCATCCTGAGCTGCATGAGTGTACTATCTCATATCAGTGGGTTTGATTACTTTGGTTCTGCAGTGGGTTTTCAGTGTTTTTTTACTGTGTTGTCCTGTCGTATCCCTAGCTCTTACATCATACTCCCTCCGTTCGGATTACATGTCACAGAAATGGATAAAACAGGATGTATCTAGAACTGAAATACGCCTAAACCCATCCATTTATTTCCGGATGGAGGGAATACATGTCAATATGTCATGCCTTTCTATTCTTCAGTACCTATTCCATCTCTGCTGTAGCATGTTTTATAATTGAAGCACCATTCTTCTATATAAGGCATGTAGGGGGAAGACGGCTATGTTAGAATCTGAAGAGTTACAAACCAGGTCTTTGCAAAAGATCCAAACGCCAGGAGATAATAAACCAACTCCATTTTTCATAGATACTACTCCAGCACAGAGAAACCCAACTCCCACTGATAATAAGCAGATTCCAGTGGCTAAAGAACTAGTCCGCTCCAGTCCAGCAAAAGAATGTCAACTCCATTCTAAGAAGCGTGTGCGTATCCTCGCATCATGAAATTTTATAGCATTCTGATCATATTTTCTACATGTTTCTTACCCATCTCTCTTTTAGAAAATAAGGTTAAATGATAGAAGATTTTCTTCATTGGGATTGAATTCAAGGAAAATATCTTGCGGGAATTCTCTGTGCTCCAATGCTGATGTAAGTACCTATTGTATATCACTATATTTTTACATCGGCATGTATTTTGTTAATCGGCGTGAATCCAACCTTTGTCTGATCTAAAATTAGTTGTAGCAAAATGTTAAAGGCGCCAATGTTGACTTTTGTAGAGAAAACTGCCTGGTAGTTTTGCATACTGAGCTGCATGAGTGTACTATCTCATATCATGTACATTACTGAATTGTAGTGCTGCTCTGCTTGCCCATTCATTCATTGTGTCAATGTTGCTTTCGTATTACCTTAGCAGGCTGATGATAGCTGTGCCATATTGTGTTAATTTGGTGTTGGCTAGTTGCCCAAACATTCGTTGTGCCAATGTTGTTTTCCTATTATCTGACTTGGCCAATGATAGCAATGCTAGTGTCTTAATTTGGTGCAGGCTGCTGAAGATAAGAAGACAAACTCTGAAAACAACAAGGCAACCCCATTGTTTCTTTCCAATAAATCTAGGCCAGGTAATATGCCAATAACCCATGATTAATCTGTTTGGTTCCCCTCCTAATTTATGTTATGATGTAGTGGTCGAGGCACTCTCCACTATCAATAATACAAGCCTGCCAAAATCGCCATCTGAATCTGTTCAGTATCCTCTGTCTCGAATGCAGCGGAAAAAATGTATGTTTGTGAACCAATTAATGGATGAAGGAATGATGGAAATGGTGGAGGAATCAGAGGTGCAGAGTCGTGCGACACAACAACTGATCAATGTTTTCAGAGACAGTGTAGCAAAGCAGCAAGAACTTGCCCACATGCTTATGGGCGTCATCCGTGCTGAGGTTGCAGATTGTGACGTTGTAGATCGTTAGGTTCTGTTCATTTATTTGCACCGGCATCAATCTTTGATTGCCCAGTGGATGCAATTTCCTGTAATATATGCTGGATGTGCAACGTTTTTCCCTGTATGCCGTACCTTTGCTTGATCAGTTTTGGTCCTGTGCATAATTGCTCGTCGTAACGGGCTCAAATTATCTAATTTGGCCTAAAGACATGTACGGCCTTTAGCAGGCCGAAAGAGAAATCGGGCTGGTATTGGACCATGAAGGGCATGGGCCGTTAAAAGGCCAAAACTCAGGTCCGACTACAAATGGCCCAACTCAGTTATGGTCCGTTAATAGGCGGAAAGGCGCACAGGGCCGGGAATTGGCCCAACACTTAAATGGGTCGCTAAAAGGCCAAAACTCAGGTCCTACTACAAATGGCCCAAGAGATATATGGGCCATCACCAGGCTAAAAGACACACCGGGCTGGAAATTGGCCCAACACTTAAATGGGTCGCTAAAAGGCCGAAACTCAGGTCCGACTACAAATGGCCCAACTGATTTATGGGCCGTCAACAGGCTGAAAGACACACCAGGCCGGAAATTAGCCCAATATTTGAATGGGTCGCTAAAAGGCCGAAAGATGTACATCGTGAAAATTGGCCCATCCACTGAATGGGCCGTTAACAGGCCGAAATCTCATCGGGCCGATATCGAGCCCAAATATATAGCGGGTTGTTAACGGGCTCGAACTGACGATGGGCTGCAATGGTGTCAAATCTTTAACGGGCCGTTGCCGAGCTGAATTGACACATCTCGTATGGGACGTGGGCTTAAATGGACCTAACACAAGTAGGCCTTATATGGGCCGGCCTACTATTTTTTACTGGGCCGGCCTTTTTCACCGGAATGGGCCACTGTTGGGCCGTGCCACGTGTTGACCTATCATAGGCACCTCCTGTCCAATGAGTGGATGACATCTGTCCCAACGGTGAGGCAACATGTGTTTCCTCCAGCCAATGATGATTTTACACGTGGAAAATCCCCATTGGTCTAGGCTGTTAACGGGTTATCAGATCCAAAACCGGACCCGATAGCTTAACGGCGTTCCGTTACGGTGGATGCCACGTGTCGGTCACCCTTGACGAAAGCACTTCTGTGACGCGCGATTTATCGTCATGGAAGTGGACACTTCCATGATGATAATTTTGGTAATGTCATGGAACACTTCTACGACAGCACAGGTATGACTATCTTGATTCTGTCATAAATTTGTCATGGATGTACATACAAGACAGAAAACGTGACCTACTGTGACAAACACGTATCATCACGGAAGTGTATTTTTTTGTAGTGCACGAGGGTGGGGGGCGCGCCCAGGGGGCAGGCGCGCCTCCCTGCCTCGTGGCCACCTCGTTGCTTCCCTGACGTACACTCCAAGTCTCCTGGATTGCTTCCGTTCCAAAAATAACTCTCATGAAGGTTTCATTCCGTTTGGACTCCGTTTGATATTGCTTTTCTTCAAAACACTGAAACAAGAGAAAAAACAGGAACTGGCACTCGGCTCTGGGTTAATAGGTTCGTCCCAAAAATAATATAAAAGTGTAAAATAAAGCCCATAAACATCCAAAACAGATAATATAATAGCATGGAACAATAAAAAATTATAGATACGTTGGAGACGTATCAGCATCCCCAAGCTTAATTCCTGCTCGTCCTCGAGTAGGTAAATGATAAAAACAGAATTTTTGATGTGGAATGCTACCTAGCATAGTTTTCAATGTAATTCTCTTATTTGTGGTATGAATATTCAGATCCGAAAGATTCAAGACAAAAGTCTAATATTGACATAAAAATAATAATACTTCAAGCATACTAACTAAGCAATTATCTCTTCTCAAACTAACATGGCCAAAGGAAGTTATCCCTACAAAATCATATAGTCTGGCTATGCTCTATCTTCACCACACAAAATATTTAAATCATGCACAACCCCGATGACAAGCCAAGCAATTGTTTCATACTTTTGATGTTCTCAAACTTTTTTAATCTTCACGCAATACATGAGCGTGAGCCATGGACATAGCACTATAGGTGGAATAGAATGGTGGTTGTGGAGAAGACAAAAAGGAGAAGATAGTCTCACATCAACTAGGCGTATCAACGGGCTATGGAGGTGCCCATCAATAGATATCAATGTGAGTGAGTAGGCATTGCCATCCAACGGATGCACTAGAGCTATAAGTGTATGAAAGCTCAACAAAAGGAACTAAGTGGGTCTGCATCCAACTCGCTTGCTCACGAAGACCTAGGGCATTTTGAGGAAGCCCATCATTGGAATATGCAAGCCAAGTTCTATAATGAAAGATTCCCACTAGTATATGAAAGTGACAACATAGAAGACTCTCTATCATGAAGATCATGGTGCTACTTTGAAACGCAAGTGTGGTAAAAGGATAGTAGCATTGTCCCTTCTCTCTTTTTCTCTCATTTTTTATTTTTTATTTTTTTATTTGGGCCTTTTCTCTTTTTTATGGCCTCTTTTTTTAATCCGGACTCTCATCCCGACTTGTGGGGGAATCATAGTCTCCATCATCCTTTCCTCACTGGGACAATGCTCTAATAATGATGATCATCACACTTTTATTTACTTACAACTCAAGAATTACAACTCAATACTTAGAACAAGATATGACTCTATATGAATGCCTCCGGCGGTGTACCGGGATGTGCAATGACTCATGAGTGACATGTATGAAAGAATTATGAATGGTGTCTTTGCCACAAATACGATGTCAACTACATGATCATGCAAAGCAATATGACAATGATGAAGCGTGTCATGATAAACGGAACAGTGGTAAGTTGCATGGCAATATATCTCGGAATGGCTATGGAAATGCCATGATAGGTAGGTATGGTGGCTGTTTTGAGGAAGGTAAATGGTGGGTGTATGATACCGGCGAAAGGTGCGCGGTATTAGAGAGGCTAGCAATGGTGGAAGGATGAGAGTGCGTATAATCCATGGACTCAACATTAGTCATAAAGAACTCACATACTTATTGCAAAAATCTATTAGTTATCGAAATGAAGTACTATGCGCATGCTCCTAGGGGGATAGATTGGTAGGAAAAGACCATCGCTCGTCCCCGACCGCCACTCATAAGGAAGACAATCAAAAAATAAATCATGCTCTGACTTCATCACATAACGGTTCACCATACGTGCATGCTACGGGAATCACAAACTTTAGAACAAGTATTTCTCAAATTCACAACTACTCAACTATCATGACTCTAATATCACCATCTTCATATCTCAAAACAATTATCAAGTATCAAACTTCTCTTAGTATTCAATGCACTTTATATGAAAGTTTTTATTATACCCATGTTGGATGCCCGTCATATTAGGACTAAATTCATAACCAAAGCAAATTACCATGCTGTTTAGGACTCTCAAAATAATATAAATGAAGCACGAGAGTTCATCTATTTCTTCAAAATAAAACCACCGCCGTGCTCTAAAAGGATGTAAGTGAAGCACTAGAGCAAGTGACAAACTACTCCGAAAGATATAAGTGATGATCAAAGAGTAGTTCAATGATTATGTAACTATGTGAAGACTCTTTAACATTTAAGAATTTCAGATCTTGGTATTTTATTCAAACAGCAAACAAAACAAAAGAAAATAAAATGACGCTCCAAGCAAAACACATATCATGTGGTGAATAAAAATATAGCTCCAAGTAAAGTTACCGATGAACGAAGACGAAAGAGGGGATGCCTTCCGGGGCATCCCCAAGCTTAGGCTCTTGGTTATCCTTGAATATTACCTTGGGGTGCCTTGGGCATCCCCAAGTTAGGCTCTTGCCACTTCTTATTCGATAGTCCATCGAATCTTTACCCAAAACTTGGAAACTTCACAACACAAAACTTAACAAAAGATCTTGTGAGCTCCGTTAGCGAAAGAAAACAAAACACCACTTCAAGGTACTGTAATGAACTCATTCTTTATTTGTATTGGTGTTAAATCTACCGTATTCAAACTTCTCTATGGTTTACAAACTATTTTACTAGCCATAGATTCATCAAAATAAGCAAACAACACACAAAAAACAGAATCTGTCAAAAACAGAACAGTCTGTAGTAATCTGTAACTAACGCAAACTTCTGGAACTCAAAAGTTCTACCAAAATAGGATGACATAGATAATTTGATTATTGATCTGCTGCAATTGGAATCAGTATTTTATCACGTTCTGGTGATTTTAAACAATTGTTTTCGTGAACAGAAAGTTTCTGGAATTTTCAGCAAGATCAAATAACTATCATCCAAGAAGATCCTATAGGTCTTACTTGGCACAAACACTAATTAAAACATAAAACCACATATAACAAGAGGCTAGATGGTTTATTTATTACTAAACAGGAACAAAAAGCAAGGAACAAAAATAAAATTGGGTAGCCTCCCAACAGGCGCTTACGTTTAACGCCCCTAGCTAGGCATGATGATTTCAACGATGCTCACATAAAAGATAAGAATTGAAACATAAAGAGAGCATCATGAAGAATATGACTAGCACATTTAAGTCTAAGCCACTTCCTATGCATAGGTATTTTGTGAGAAAACAATTTATGGGAACATGAAGCAACTAGCATAGGAAGGTAAAACAAGCAAATCTTCAAGATTTTCAACACATAGGGAGGAAACTTGATATTATTGCAATATGTAGAAGCATATGATCCTCTCTCATAATAATTTTCAGTAGCATCATGAATGAATTCAACCATATAACCAGCACATAAAGCATTCTTTTCATGATCTACTAGCATAGAATTTTTATTACTCTCCACATAAGCAAATTTATTCTCATCAATAGTAGTGGGAGCAAACTCAACAAAATAACTATCATGTGAAGCATAATCCACTTGAAAATTAAAATCATGATGACAAGTTTCATGGTTATGTTTATTCTTTATAGCATACATGTCATCACAATAATCATCATAAATAAGAGGCATGCTTTCATCATAGTAAATTTGCTCATCAAAACTTGGGGGACTAAACATATCATCTTCATCAAACATAGCATCCCCAAGCTTGTGGCTTTGCATATCATTAGCAGGATGGGTATTCAAAGAATTCATACTAAAAACATTGCAATCATGCTCATCATTCAAATATCTTATGCCAAGCATTCTATGTAATTCTTCTTCAAGTACTCGAGCACAATTTTCCTTCCCATCATTTTCACGAAAGATATTAAAAAGATGAAGCAGATGAGGCACCCTTAATTCCATTTTTTTGTAGTTTTCTTTTCTAATAAAAACTAGTGATAAAACAAGAAACAAAAAGATTCGATTGCAAGATCTAAAGATATACCTTCAAGCACTCACCTCCCTAGCAACGGTGCCAGAAAAGAGCTTGATGTCAACTACGCAACCTTCTTCTTGTAGACGTTGTTGGGCCTCCAAGTGCAAAGGTTTGTAGGACAGTAGCAAATTTCCCTCAAGTGGATGACCTAAGGTTTATCAATCCGTGGGAGGCGTAGGATGAAGATGGTCTCTCTCAAGCAACCCTGCAACCAAATAACAAAGAGTCTCTTGTGTCCCCAACACACCCAATACAATGGTAAATTGTATAGTTGCACTAGTTCGGCGAAGAGATGGTGATACAAGTGCAATATGGATGGTAGATATAGGTTTTTGTAATCTGAAATTATAAAAACAGCAAGGTAACAAGTAATAAAAGTGAGCATAAATGGTATTGCAATGTGTTGAAACAAGGCCTAGGGTTCATACTTTCACTAGTGCAAGTTCTCTCAACAATAATAACATAACTGGATCATATAAGTATCCCCCAACATGCAACAAAGAGTCACTCCAAAGTCACTAATAGCGGAGAACAAACGAAGAGATTATTGTAGGGTACGAAACCACCTCAAAGTTATTCTTTCTGATCAATCTATTCAAGAGTCCGTATTAAATAACACGAAGCTATTCTTTCCGTTCGATCTATCATAGAGTTCATACTAGAATAACACCTTAAGACACAAATTAACCAAAACCCTAATGTCACCTCAAGTATCCGTGGGTATGATTATAAGATATGCATCACACAATCTCAGATTCATCTATTCAACCAACACAAAGAACTTCAAAGAGTGCCCCAAAGTTTCTACCGGAGAGTCAAGACGAAAACTGTGCCAACCCCTATGCATAAGTTCACGAGGTCACGGAACCCGCAAGTTGATCACCAAAACATACATCAAGTGGATCACGTGATATCCCATTGTCACCACAGATAAGCACATGTAATACATACATCAAGTGTTCTCAAATACTTAAAGAATCAATCCGATAAGATAACTTCAAAGGGAAAACTCAATCCATTACAAGAGAGTAGAGGGGGAGAAACATCATAAGATCCAACTATAATAGCAAAGCTCGCGATACATCAAGATCGTGCCGAATCAAGAACACGAGAGAGAGAGAGAGAGATGAAACACATAGCTACTGGTACATACCCTCAGCCCCGAGGGTGTACTACTCCCTCCTCGTCATGGAGAGCACCGGGATGATGAAGATGGCCACATGTGAGGGATCCCCCCTCCGGCAGGGTGCCGGAACAAGGTCCTGATTGGTTTTTTGTGGCTACAGAGGCTTGCGGCGGCGGAACTCCCGATCTAATCTGTTCCCCGATGTTTTTAGGGTATATGGATATATATATATATATATATATATATATATATATATATATATATATATATATATATATATATATATATATATAGGCAAAAGAAGTCGGTCAGGGGAGCCACGAGGGGCCCACTAGGGTGGGGGGCACGCCCAGGGGGCAGGCGCGCCTCCCTGCCTCATGGCCACCTCGTTGCTTCCCTGACGTACACTCAAAGTCTCCTGGATTGCTTCCGTTCCAAAAATAACTCTCCCGAAGGTTTCATTCCGTTTGGACTCCGTTTGATATTCCTTTTCTTTGAAACATTGAAACAAGGGAAAAAACAGGAACTGACACTGGGCTCTGGGTTAATAGGTTAGTCCCAAAAATAATATAAAAGTGTAAAATAAAGCCCATAAACATCCAAAACAGATAATATAATAGCATGGAACAATCAAAAATTATAGATACGTTGGAGACGTATCACTCAACTCCATATATTATTTCCCAATGATATGTGGCTATCCTATGATGTTTGAGTAGATCCGTTTTGTCCTATGGGTTAATCGTGATCTTGGTTGGTATGATTGTATATTTTATTTATGGTGCTGTCCTATGGTGCCCTCCGTATCGCGCAAACGTGAGGGATCCCCGCTGTAGGGTGTTGCAATACGTTCGTGATTCGCCTATGGTGAGTTGCGAGAGTGACAAAAGCTTAAACCCGAGTAGGTGGGTTGTTGCATATGGAATAAAAAGGACTTGATACTTAATGCTATGGTTGGGTTTCACGACCTTAATGATCTTTAGTAGTTGCGGATGCTTGCTAGGGGTCCAATCATAAGTGCATATGATCCAAGTAGAGAAAGTATGTTAGCTCATGCCTCTCCCTCATATAGATTTACAAGAATGATTACAGGTACTTGTTATCGATTGCCTAGGGACAAATGACCTTCTTGTTGACAAAAGCTATCTACCTTTATTACCTTGCAATTTACTTGTAGTTTTTATTCTTCCAAAGTACTCGTAGTTTTATTCTTGCAAAATAGTTTCATACTTGTTTTAGGTAAAGCAAACGTCAAGTGTGCGTAGAGTTGTATCGGTGGTCGCTAGAACTTGAGGGAATATTTGTTCTACCTTTAGCTCCTCGTTGGGTTCGACACTCTTATTTATCGAAGAAGGCTACAAACGACCCCCTATACTTGTGGGTTGTCAAGACATTTTTCTGGCGCCGTTGCCGGGGAGCAACAACGTGTGGTGAATATTCTCGTGTGTGCTTGTTTGCTTTTATCACTAAGTAGATTTTATTTCCTGTCTAAGTTGTTCTCTATCTTTAGTTATGGATATGGAACACGAAACACCAAAAAAATTAGTGGTACTTGCTACTCATGGAGATGGCGAACCTCCCAAAACCGTCGATGCTCGTTATGTGAAAAATATTATGCACTACTTTGATAATCCTGAGAAAACCCCATTCAACATGATAATGGGAGACATGTTAGATCAACGTGAATACTTCAGGGATTATCGCTTGACACAAAAAGGGAAACTGTTATGGGATCAAATTGATATGTTGCATCGGTATGCTTGGAATTTATGCTAGAGATATGATTTTACTTGTTGCTCTAGGATGAATGCTGCACACCTTCACTTTTCATGCAAATTTAATGATAATAAAACCTTATCTTCTTATGCTAATGGTAGATATGATTACTGATACGTCCATTTTGCATCATGCTTTTATATCGATATTTATTGCATTATGGGCTGTTATTACACATTATGTCACAATACTTATGCCTATTCTCTCTTATTTTACAAGGTTTACATGAAGAAGGAGAATGCCGGCACCTGGAATTCTGGGTTGGAAAAGGAGCTAATATTAGAGACCTATTCTGCACAACTCCAAAAGTCCTGAAACTCCACGGAAGTTATTTTTGGAAATAATAAAAAATACTGAGCGAAGAAAATACCAGAGGGGGCCCACACCCTGGCCACGAGGGTGGGGGGGGGTGGCGCCCTACCCCCTGGGCGTGCCCCCCTACCTCATGGGCCCCATGGTGGCCCTCCGGTGCCCATCTTCTGCTATATGAAGTTTCCGTCTATGAAAAAAAATCATAAGAAAGCTTTCGGGAAGAAACTCCGCCGCCACGAGGCGGAACCAATCTAGGGCTCCGGCGGAGCTGTTCTGCCAGGGAAACTTCCCTCCGGGAGGGGGAAATCATCGCCATCGTCATCACGAACGATCCTCTCATCGGGAGGGGGTCAATCTCCATCAACATCTTCACCAGCACCATCTCCTCTAAAACCCTAGTTCATCTCTTGTATCCAATCCTTGTCCCAAAGCCTCAGATTGGTACCTGTGGGTTGCTAGTAGTGTTGATTACTCCTTATAGTTGATGCTAGTTGGTTTATTTGGTGAAAGATCATATGTTCAGATCCATTATGCATATTAATACCCCTCTATTTATGAACATGAATATGATTTGTTAGTAGTTACGTTTGTTCATGAGGACATGGGAGAAGTCTTGCTATTAGTAGTCATGTGAATTTGGTATTCATTTGATATTTTGATGAGATGTATGTTGTCTCTCATCTAGTGGTGTCATGTGAACGTCGACTACATGAAACTTCACCATTGTTTGGGCATATGTCGGTGTGGAACAACACCTATGGAATCACAAGAATCCCTACTACGGTTGCTGGGGCGCAGGGTTGCGAGAAGAGCAGGATTAGTAGTCAGCACAAGGATCGTTTACCCAGGTTCAGGCCGCGAGGATGCGTAAAACCCTAGTCCTACTTTGGTGGATGTATTGAGTGTTCTTGAGCCCTCGAACTAGCTAAGGTGGCTATTTAGTTCAAAAGAGCCGAATCCCTCTCCAGTATGCCATGGGCCTCCTTTTATAGTCGAAAGGGGCTGCCACAGTGGCACACAGGAGGTGGAAAGGCCTATAGTGCTATGAGCTTATCGCTCGTATTACAGAACAAGACGCATTTAATGCGTAGCTTAGGTGTCCCCTCACTTTATCGGGGATGGGAACGAGGCCCGTCCCGTCCGTCGCCGCTCCTCCTTGCTTCGACACGCGCCCTGGCCAGCGACGCATGCGGCGCCATGTAGGCATGCAGGCAGCTGAGGTGGCGCGGTGGTAGGGTCTTCATGAATATCTGCATGCTGCCACGCAGGCGTGTGCTGAGTTGGCCTGCAAGCTGCATGTTGCCACGCAGGTGCCTGCCGAGTTGGTTGGGTTGGCAGCTGCATGCGAACGGCGGTGGAGACCTGGTTGGTGCGGGCAAGTGGGTGGCCCGGCAAGGATCTTGCCGGGGGTCTTGTGGCTTTCCTCGGCAAGGATCTTGCTGAGGATCGTTGTCTTCCAATCCTCATCTGATCTTGGACACTTCTTGTCTTCACAAATATCTGCATGCCACCATGGAGGTGCCTCCCGAGCCGTGGCCCAACGTGGTTGATGGTGTTGGAGACCGTGGGCTCAAGGGTGGTGCGCTCCGCTGGTGTTGGACGAGCCGCCCCGCCAAGGGCCTTGCCGGGGCCGCGGAGGCTACCCTGGCAAGGGTCTTGCCGGGGGAACCTGCTTCGCCCCTCTGCTCTTTGTGGTCTTGGCCTTGGCGTTGCTCTGGCTGTCTTGGGCTTCGGCTTCACCTCGGTTCACCTCCCCTGCCTTGCCAAGTGCGGCCGTGGCGTGTGGCTCCGACTGCCCGTGCACAAGTAAAGGGGTCCAAAGGAGAGCCCCTACTTTTGTACACCGAGAGGAGCCCCCGGGCCTGGGCCACACATAAGCACAACACGTTGTTGGGCCAGGCCTAAAACGGTGCGCGGGCAGGCGGGGCGGTTTTTACCGCGGTAAAACTTTTCGCGCGCTGCGCTTCCTACGACCCGCGTGTGACGTGGAGGGTCGTGTGTGCCGTGGGGGTCATGCGTGGGGCGGTTCCCGCACGCATGCGTCACATCGTAGTAAATGGGCAACGCGGCCCGCACCTTCCCCATAAAAAGGGATAACCGTGGGCGCACTGTTCCTTTACCCTCCGCGCAATCCCAATCTCGGAAGCCTCCGTTCGCCTTCCTCTTCTTCCCTAAGCTTCGCCGTTGCGTTCCCGCCGTTGCGTTCCCGCCGCCCTTTGTTTCTTGCCCCCTCCCCCAGCCGCCATGGCGCGCAAATCCACCAAGGGAAAGGGAGTGGCCAAGGATGCCGGAGCGACGGAGCCGCCGGAGAGTGCGCTGGCGGTGCAGCGGATGCAGTCTGCCTACTTCCCCTCGACAGTTGATGTGTTCGAGCTCCGGGACGCCTTCAAGACCCTGTGGGGGGTGAAGACGAGGGGAAAGAAGGCGGGGCACCCAGCTACGCGCGTCATCCCCGCCAACTGCGCCGAGGCTGTCCCAAATCGGTACCCTTTCTTTGTCGACTATTTCTCCTGCGGGCTTTGTCCTCCCTTCTCCGATTTCTTCAGCGACATCATGCACACCTTTAGCTTCCGCCTCTTGGATTTTACCCCCAAATGCGGTGGTGTGCATGGCCCTTTTTGCGCACCTCTGCGAAGGTTTCGCCGGGGTGCACCCCAACACGACGCTTTTCCGCCACTACTTCTTCCCTCGGATCCAAACGGGGGGCGCCACCTGCGGTTGCATCACCTGGATCCCAAGGTCCAAGGGAGCGTACCCGGATGGCGCCATGAAGGAGAGGTGGGAGGAGTGGCGGGGCCGGTGGTGCTGGATCGAAGAGAAGGACCCGTCGGCATTCTGCGAAGTTCGCCGGGCGCCGCCGGTCCACAGAAGCGATTGGAGCGACGTCGATGCCGACGACGAGAAGCTCACGATCGCCACCACCAGGATCCTTCGGCTCACCGAGGCCGAGCTCACCCTTGAGATGATCGGGGCGGACTTCATCCGCCGCCGGATCGCTCCACTGCACAACAAGGGGAGGTCGGCCTGGCTCTTCACGAACGCCGCCGACATCATGCGGCTTCGCCCCGGCATCGACCACAATTCCACAGTGATGGGGCATGCCCATTTCTGCCAGCGACTCTTCCAGCTTGATGTGGGCTGTGACGGCGAGGTCGAGCAGACTGGCAAGGTCGCGAGGGCCGCTGTGAAGGCCGGCAAGGTCGTCAAGGGGCCTTTGTTCAAGTTGTCGGCAGGAGTGGTCCCGCTGTGCAATAATTCACGCCGGACCGACATCATCGCCATGATGCCGGACTGCAACGCGCATGGCCCTGACCCGAGCTGGGTCGAGCCGGAGGACATCCAGGTGCAGCAGTTCTTCAACACTCTGCACGAGGGATACGTCAACGCCGACGCCGAGCGGTAGCTCGTCCAGGACACCTCCCAGGCGGAACTGGACTACATCGCCGCCAGGGCGATGGAGGCACAGCTTGCCCAGGAGGCCGGCAGCGCTGGTGGTGTGGAGGACAAGGCCGCGACAGCCGCGGAGGAGGAGGAGCTCGCCCGGTGGGCGGCGGCCGCTGGGGAGGCCAGCAGGGCCGGCACTGAGGCTCCTCTCGTTGAGGATGCGGCCGACGAGTCGTCGTCGGAGGAGGCCGAGGCTGTTGACCCTCCGGCCACGGGGAGAGGGCAAGTCTTGCGGTGGGCCACTTCTGGCGAGCCGGTGCGGCCCGTCAAGGCCGCGCGGCGGCCAAAGTCCCCGGAGGAGTCCGCGCGTCAGACGAGGCCCGCGGCGGCGAAGAAGGTAGTGAAGGCTGCGGTGGCGAAGAAGAAGGCATCTACTTCCTCTTCTTCCAAGCGCGCGTAGACGCCGCCCTCCTCCCCTCCTCCGACAGACCCCGACACGGGGGTCACTTTAGACTTCAGATCCCTCAGCCCGATGAGGAAGAGGAAGGCAACAGAGGAGGAGGTGGACGACGAGTAAGTACCTTGCTCTTTCCCGTCATCTCTATCTCCTCAATCTGCACCGTTTATCTTGACTTGTTTTCATCTTTATAGGGACGCGGAGACGCTGGCCCAGAGGGTGAAGAGGGCCAAGTCCTCGGCGGGCGGCCAGCCCCCGGCTGGTACTTCAAGGGCGCCACTAGTGGTGTTGAGCAGCCCGGACAGCAGCCCCGGCGCAGCCCCATCGTAAGTTCCTGTAACGCCCACGATGCGGCTATATCTCCCACGTGTCGAGGCACGACTTAGAGGCATAACCGCATTGTGGTTTTGTCGCAAGAAGGGTCATCTTCACACAATCCCATGTAATGAACAAGAATGGGATAAAGAGTTGGCTTACAATCGCCACTTCACACAATACATAAATAAATCATACATCAATCAGAGTACACACATAGGTCCGACTACGGAACCAAAAGAAAAGAAGACAACCCAACTGCTAGATCCCCGACCGTCCCAACTGGGCACCACTACTGATCAAAATGAAAAGAAACAACACAACGAACAAGATCTTCATCGAGCTCCCACTTGAGCTCGGTTGCATCACCTGCACTGGTATCTTCGGCACCTGCAACTGTTTTGGAAGTATCCGTGAGTCACGAGGACTCAACAATCTCACACCCGCGAGATCAAGACTATTTAAGCTTATAGGAAAGATGAGGTAATGAGGTGGAGCTGCAGCAAGCACTAGCATATATGGTGGCTAACATACGCAAATGAGAGCGAGAAGAGAAGCAACAGAACGGTCGTGAACTAGCACTGATCAAGAAGTGATCCTGAACTCCTACTCACGTCAAACATAACCCAGAAACCGTGTTGACTTCCCGGACTCCGCCGAGAAGAGACCATCACGGCTACACACGCGGTTGATGCGTTTTAATTAGGGTCAAGTGTCAAGTTCTCTACAACCGGATATTAACAAATTCCCATCTGCCTCATAACCGCGGGCACGGCTTTCGAAAGATAATACCCTGCAGGGGTGTCCCAACTTAGCCCATTATAAGCTCTCACGGTCAACGAAGGATAAACCTTCTCCCGGGAAGACCCGATCAGTCTCGGAATCCCGGTTTACAAGACATTTCGACAATGGTAAAACAAGACCAGCAAAGCCGCCCGAATGTGCCGACAAATCCTGATAGGAGCTGCACATATCTCGTTCTTAGGGCACACCGGATGAACACTACGTACAACTAAAACAAGACCTCGAGTTTCCCCGAGGTGGCGCCGCAAGTGGCTCTAGTTTGGACCAGCACTCAGAGGAACACTGGCCCGGGGGTTTAAAATAAAGATGACCCTTGAGTCTGCAGAACCCAAGGGAAAAGGGGATAGGTGGTAGCAAATGGTAAAACCAAGGTTGGGCCTTGCTGGAGGAGTTTTATTCAAAGCGAACTGTCAAGGGGGTCCCATAAATCACCCAACCGCGTAAGGAACGCAAAATCAAGGAACATAACACCGGTATGACGAAAACTAGGGCGGCAAGAGTGGAACAAATCACTAGGCATAAGGCCGAGCCTTCCACCCATTACCAAGTATATAGATGCATTAATTTAAGGTAAGAGATATTGTGATATCCCAACATAAACATAATCCAACATGGGGCAATCTTCATCTTCACCTGCAACTAGCAACGCTATAAGAGGGGCTGAGCAAAAGCGGTAACATAGCCAAACAATGGTTTGCTAGGAAGGGTGACAAAGGTTAGAGGTGGTTTCATGGCAATTTGGGAGGCATGATATAGCAAGTGGTAGGTAGCGCAGCATAGCAATAGAGCGAACAACTAGCAAGCAAAAATAGAAGTGATTTCGAGGGTATGGTCATCTTGCCTGAAAACCAGCAAGGAAGAACGAGTCCATGAAGAAGACAAGCGGACGTAGTCGAACGAATCCTCACAACTCCGGAACGAAACCAAAGCTAACGAGAGAAACAACCCGGAAAGAAACAAACAACATAGTAAACAACCTCCACATACACATGGCATGATGCACTACCAAGTATGATGTATGTCCGGTTTAAAGAGGCATGGCATGGCAAGGTGCACAAACAATACTACAAATTAAATGGAGCTCAATATGCAACGAGTTGCATATTGACGAAACACCACGTTCGAGTTATTTAGTTCGCTCTTGTTTATGTACACAACAATATTAAATGTTGATTAACATGGCAAGAGGTGAAGCATAAGTAAACTAACTATTTAGGCAAGTTTAAATGAGGCCGGAACAACAAACAACAATTCCGGAAAATCCTCATGTGCATATTTTAGATTTGGTAATGTTCTGCCCTAAACACAATTTTAATGTTGTTAAACAGCAAAATGAAATGCACCATATTAAACTAGGCATTTTTCTACCCCATTTGCATATAAAGTTTATTAAAATCCGAGTTACGGTTATTTAGTTATGAAATAAATCATTTTAACATGGCATTTATGCAAAATTAAATAAACAACATTTTAAACATTTTAACATGGGATGAAAGTGGCAAATTATTAATCTACACAAAATTCTAAGCATTTTACATATATAAATTATTTTAATCCGATGCACAGTTGTGGGGTTATTAAATGCATGAAGAACAGGGGGTTTTCTGTAAAACAAGCGTTCTCTGAATAATGCTAAAATCGCATGGACAGAAAAAAACAGATCTGGGCCCAAAACGGAGATCAGGCCCAGGGCGCGGGGGGGGGGCTGCTCACATCTGGCCTTGAGGCCTTGGAGAGGGGCGCAGCCCACGCGAACAGGGGAGGCCGCTCGGTCGTTGTGGAGTCAGTCAACGCGAGGACGATGCGTCTTCGGTGCAGAGGAAGCAGGGGCGCGGCGTCACTGATGGTCAGCGGCGCAGCAGCGGGGTGACGGCCGCGGCAGGACTTGGCAACGACGGAAGGAGGTCCGGCGGGGCGCGGGTCTCCAGGGCGTCGAGGAGCTCCGGGCAGCTGGACTCGTCTGTAGGCAACCAAAGAGGGAGGGGAGTCGGGTAAGAGAGATGAGAGAGCCAGAGGAAGGAGGAGACGAAGGAAAGGTGCAGCGGCCTGCTGGTGCTCGATGGCGAAGGGACGAAGCAGCTTCGGCGGTGGCGCTCGCCGGCGGAGGGAGCTCCGGTGGTGTTACGGCTTGCCGCGCGCGAAGGACGGGCGAGGACGGAGGGGAATGAGGCAGGAGCTCGAGCTCCTGGCTGACGAGGGGAGCGAGGAGGTGGCGCATGAGGTCGGGCTCCAGGCGGTGCTCGGGCGCCGCAGACGAGGCGAAGGCCTCCGGCGAAGAAAACTCCGGGCGGCGGCGCAGCAAGAAGACGAACTTGGCGCGGGGTGCTGGTTCGGCCAGCCGGCGGCGGGGCTGCAATTGCTGGGCACGGAGGACGACGGCTGCGGGCGAAGATGGCTGCTGGAGGAGCTCCTCTCCTCGGCACTTGGGCGACGGGGATTTGGCGAGGAGGAGGCATGGTCGCGGCCTGGTGCTGCAGAGGGAGGCGGCGACGGGGCGACAAGGCGACGAGGAGGGGGACGGGTGCTCCTCTCCTGATCCAGATTGGATCGAGGAAGCTGTGGCTGCGGGAGCTACAGGGGCACCTCTTGGACGTTGGATTTCGATCCAACGGTACGGATAGATGGATCTGGAGTCTGGGGTGAACCGGGTGGTGGCTGAAAACGAGGAGAGAAGTGGCTGCGCAGGTGACGGCGGGGAGGATCCCGAGGTGGAGCTGGTTTGGCAGCGGGGTGAGGAAAATGAGGGAGTTGGTCTAGGGTTAGATTGTTTATATAGGTAGGGGATTAGGGTAGGGGCTAATCCGGTCCTACGATCAAAATCGGACGGTCGGGAAAAAATGTGATAGGGAGTCCTAATAAGAAAACGGAGATGTTTTGTAGATGTTAGGGGATGATCCGGACCGGGTCGGGTACGGGACAACTTTCGGACGCGCGCGAGGGGGTGGGTGGTTGACGAGAGAGGTTAGTTGGTTTGACAAGAGGGAACCGAAAACACGGTTGGTCTCGGAACGGTCAACGAAGACAAGGGAGAGAAGCGACGAGCGGTAACTACAAGCGGATGCAAGTTTGAAAACAATGACGGCAACAGAGTGCCGATGCAATGCGAATGATGCGATGATGAAAGCAACCAACAAATAAATAATACAACTGACATGCAAAACAAGGAAGGCTTCTGGAGCGTCAGTCTCGGGGCGTTACAGTTCCTCACTCACCCCTCGTCGACATGTGTCAGGGGTATGATGCTTTGGTGCTGACCTTGCCGTGTATGCAGGAGGAGAGCAGCAGCAGGAGGAGCCACAGAGGGCTACTCCCAACACGCCGCCCCCATCAAGCACGCCGCCCCGAGGGGCGTCCCCAGCAAGGGCGCCAAGCACCGAGCCCACGCGCATGGAGGAGGAGGAGAACTTGGGCGCTGGTGGCTTCGCCCCGGCGCCAAATGTTGGCGGAGAGGGGACCTCTGCTACCCAGCCTGGCACGGGTAAGCCGCTCGCCTTTCGTCTCTGTTCTTTTTCTTTTCTTGCTGATCCTTGGTCTTGGCTTTGTCTCATCCCCCTCTTGGTGCCCAGATCGTCCATCGGCGGACCAGGAGGACACGGACGCCATCATTGAGGACATCGCCAAGGACGACGCGGCAGAAGCCGAGAAGGTCGCTGCCAAGAAGTCTGCCAAGGGTGCTGCGGAGGACGCCGCCGGGGGGCCTGCCGGGGAGCCCGGTAGGGCTACTGCCGAGGAGGCCGGCAGGGCTACTGCCGAGGAGGCCGGCAAGGGGCCTGCCAGAGAATCCGGCAAGGCCGCCGCCGAGGAGGAGGTGGTCGATGACCAGCCTTCCTCCTCCGCTGCCTCCGGCTCCGGTAAGTATCTAAGGGTGGGCGACGATCTGTTCGTTCACCTTCCAGGCGCGTCGAGCACCAGGGCGCCCGTCGAGGGAGAGGTGTTCGACGACGAGGTGCTTGCCGCCGCCGGGCTCGAGGTCGTCGATGAGCCAGGCGTTGGTGGAGACGGCTCCCAGGAGGAGTGGCTCCTCCAAGCCATGGGTGCCAGCTTCCGGAAGCTCCAGGCGCTCCACCGCGCCCGCCTAGACAAGGCCAAGTCCAGGGCGGCAATGGTGGACAAGGCGGAGGTGGACCTCAAGGTGCGCGTCGCCGAGGCGCAGACTTGGTTCCGCCAAGCTAGCAAAGAGCTGAAGGCCGCCCAGGGCGAGTTGGCCAAGCACGACGTGGAGCTCACCATGAAGCTGGATGACATCAAGAAGGCCCAGGAGACGGCGGAGGGCTTGACCGCTGCACCCGAGGCCGCCCGGACTCAGCACCAGGCCGCACTGAACTCCCAGGAGGAAGACCTCGCCAAACGCGAGGCGGACCTCGACGCCAAACTCCGTGCCAAGGACGAAGAGGTGGAGAAGCTTGTCGTGCAGTGCACCCGAGAGCTGGAGCAGAGGCACCGGGAGGCGCTCGATGCCCAGGCTCTGGTTCACGCCGGCAAGGTGAAGGAGCTGGAGGTGGAGCGGGACGGGCTGAAGGAGCAGGCCCTGAAGCTGTCCCAGGAGAAGGACACTCTCAACAGCGCCCTGACAGAGGCGCAGGGCGCGGCCGTCAGCAGGGCCGGGGAGCTTCCCGATGCCAACAACTTCATCAAGGACATCAAGCTGAAGCTAGAGGGCCTTGAGGGAATGCTCACGGAGGCCAAGGCCCGGGAGGGGACCCTGGCCAAGGAGCTGGAGACCGAGAAGCAGCTGCGGAAGAACGAGGCCGCCGAGCACAAGGATTTTGTGGAGGGCGAGAGTCGCTGGATCAGCCGCCTGGAGGACGTCGCCGGCAGGATCACCGCGCAGCTGGCTACCATGGGTATGCCAAACGTGAGGTACGCCCCAGAGCGCAGCGGGACCACCAACGCCAAGCTGACCCTGTTCTTCGAGGGTGTCCTCGGGGCCATGGAGCAACTTCACTCTGACAGGACAGCTTCATTGGCCGACGAGAACCGAAGGCTCTGCCGGGGTGCCATGACCAAGGTTCTCACCAAGGTGGCGTACTGGTACCTAGACCTCGACTTCGACGCCGCGCTGCAGAGCTTGCCGGAGGATGCTGACCTCAAGGAGCGTATCAAGCCCGTCATCAGCCGTATCGGTGGAATTCTGAGGGTGGAGGGCCCGCGCCGAGACTGGGCACCTCGTTTCTTGTCGCCGTTGCAGGTTCACGACCAAGACAATTGCTATCTTTAGTTAGAACCGCAGCAATAACTTGATGTAATATAACTCTGCAGCACTCTTGATACCATGCATGTTATTTTCCTGTTTGATCCTGCTTTGTATGTCCACCCTACGTTAATTTGGGTAGGCCTGCCGGCGCGTAAACCCAGGGCGGTGTCTTGGGGACGGATCCCCATTGGCCTGTCGGGTGTGATTGCTGCCGGGCGAACCACCTTACCGCCCTTAACGCGGCCGCCTGAACTGTCGAGCTTGACTTGAGTCAGAATCGAGAGCGTTGCCAGGTGCGGAAGGCTACCCCGCCACTCTCGACACGGCCGCTTGAGCTGTTGAGCGGACTCGAAACAGAACAAGGGCGTTGCCAACCGCGGGAGGGCCCCTTTGCGTGCATATTTCCCATACATAGGCAGGATCTCCGAGGACGGTAACCTTATATACAAAAGGAAATAGCTCAAGGCTCTGAATGACTTAGCTTTCCTGCTTGGTTGCCGCACTGGCGTCCTTCGCGCTCGCAGGCGGCGCCGTTTTCTCCCGGCCATCATCTTCTTTTAGAAGCCATGGCGATAAAGAACCGCTAGGCTAGCTACTAGACCAGATTCTCACAATTGTGCCCCCTACCTGGCGCGCCAAAGATGTCGGTGTGGAACGACACCTATGGGATCACAAGAATCCCTACTACGGTTGCCGGGGCGCAGGGTTGCGAGAAGAGCATGATTAGTAGTCAGCACAAGGATCGTTTACCGAGGTTCGGGCCGCGAGGATGCGTAAAACCCTAGTCCTGCTTTGGTGGATGTATTGAGTGTTCTTGAGCCCTCGAACTAGCTACAGTGGCTGTGTAGTTCAAAAGAGCTCAATCCCTCCACAACAAAAAAAAGACACATCCGTGACATTTTGGGCCGAACGAAATTTTTTCTGTCATACATATGACACTTCTATGACGATAATTGTGACAAAACCCGGTATCATCATAGATATGGTGGGCTCCTACTTCTATGACAAAAAATCATGACAGAAAATGGGCTTTTCGTCCTGGGCGGGCCGGAGACGCAGCTGCATGACATTCTTTGGGCCGTCCATGACGGAAAAAACCGTGGTAGAATCGAGGGCGAGGAAAATTTCGGGGAGTTCCCGGTTACGGTGGGAGGTCGGGGTGTTGGGTAACGTAGTAATTTCAAAAAAATTCCTACGCACACGCAAGATCATGATGATGCATAGCAACGAGAGGGGAGAGTGTTGTCCACGTACCCTCGTAGACCGAAAGCGGAAGCGTTAACACAACGCGGTTGATGTAGTCGTACGTCTTCACGATCCGACCGATCAAGTACCGAACGTACGGCACCTCCGAGTTCAGCACACGTTTAGCTCGATGACATCCCTCGAACTCCGATCCAGCCGAGTGTTGAGGGAGAGTTTCGTCAGCACGACGGCGTGGTGACAATGTTGATGTTCTACCGACGCAGGGCTCCGCCTAAGCACTGCTATGATATTATCGAGGTGTAATATGGTGGAGGGGGGCACCGCACACGGCTAAGAGATCAATGATCAATTGTGTGTCTAGAGGTGCCCCCTGCCCCCGTATATAAAGGTGCAAGGGGGGGGGGGGTTCGGCCGGCCTAAGGGAGAGGGGCGCCAGGAGGAGTCCTACTCCTACCGGGAGTAGGACTCCCCCCTTTTCCATGTTGGACTAGGAGAGAAAGGGGGAAAAGGTGGAGGGGAGGAAGGAAGGGGGGGCGCCGCCCCCCTCTCCTTGTCCTATTCGGACTAGGGGGGAGGGGCGCGCGGCCCTGCCCTGGCCTCCTCTCCTCTCTTCCACCTAGGCCCACTAAGGCCCATTAAGTTACCGGGGGGTTCCGGTAACCTCCCGGTACTCCGGAAAAATCCCGATTTCACCCGGAACACTTCCAATGTCCAAACATAGGCTTCCAATATATCAATATTTATGTCTCGACCATTTCGAGACTCCTCGTCATGTCCGTGATCACATCTGGGACTCCGAACAACCTTTGGTACATCAAAACATATAAACTCATAATATAACTGTCATCATAACGTTAAGCGTGCGGACCCTACGGGTTCGAGAACAATGTAGACATGACCGAGACACCTCTCCGGTCAATAACCAATAGCGGAACCTAGATGCTCATATTGGTTCCTACATATTCTACGAAGATCTTTATCGGTCAGACCGCATAACAACGTACGTTGTTCCCTTTGTCATCGGTATGTTACTTGCCCGAGATTCAATCGTCGGTATCTCGATACCTAGTTCAATCTCGTTACCGGCAAGTCTCTTTACTCGTTCCGTAATACATCATCCCGCAACTAACTCATTAGTCACAATGCTTGCAAGGCTTATAGTGATGTGTATTAGTGAGTGGGCCCAGAGATACCTCTCCGACAATCGGAGTGACAAATCCTAATCTCGAAATACGCCAACCCAACAAGTACCTTTGGAGACACCTGTAGAGCACCTTTATAATCACCCAGTTACGTTGTGACGTTTGGTAGCACACAAAGTGTTCCTCCGGTAAACGGGAGTTGCATAATCTCATAGTCATAGGAACATGTATAAGTCATGAAGAAAGCAATAGCAACATACTAAACGATCGAGTGCTAAGCTAACGGAATGGGTCAAGTCAATCACATCATTCTCCTAATAATGTGATCCCGTTAATCAAATGACAACTCATGTCTATGGCTAGGAAACACAACCATCTTTGATCAACGAGCTAGTCAAGTAGAGGCATACTAGTGACACTCTGTTTGTCTATGTATTCACACATGTATTATGTTTCCGGTTAATACAATTCTAGCATGAATAATAAACATTTATCATGATATAAGGAAATAAATAATAACTTTATTATTGCCTCTAGGGCATATTTCCTTCAGTCTCCCACTTGCACTAGAGTCAATAATCTAGATTACACAGTAATGATTCTTACACCCATGGAGTCTTGGTGCTGATCATGTTTTGCTCGTGGAAGAGGCTTAGTCAACGGGTCTGCAACATTCAGATCCGTATGTATCTTGCAAATTTCTATGTCTCCCAGCTGGACCAAATCCCGGATGGAATTGAAGCGTCTTTTGATGTGCTTGGCTCTCTTGTGAAATCTGGATTCCTTTGCTAAGGCAATTGCACCAGTATTGTCACAAAAGATTTTCATTGGTCCCGATGCACTAGGTATGACACCTAGATCGGATATGAACTCCTTCATTTGCTGCTTCCGAAGCAGCTATGTACTCCGCTTCACACGTAGATCCCGCCACGACACTTTGCTTAGAACTACACCAACTGACAGCTCCACCATTCAATGTAAACACGTATCCGGTTTGCGATTTAGAATCGTCCGGATCAGTGTCAAAGCTTGCATCAACGTAACCATTTACGATGAGCTCTTTGTCACCTCCATAAACGAGAAACATATCCTTAGTCCTTTTCAGGTATTTCAGGATGTTCTTGACCACTGTCCAGTGATCCACTCCTAGATTACTTTGGTACCTCCCTGCTAAACTTATAGAAAGGCACACATCAGGTCTGGTACACAGCATTGCATACATGATAGAGCCTATGGCTGAAGCATAGGGAACATCTTTCATCTTCTCTCTATCTTCTGCAGTGGTCGGGCATTGAGTCTTACTCAATCTCACACCTTGTAATACAGGCAAGAACCCTTTCTTTGCTTGATCCATTTTGAACTTCTTCAAAACTTTGTCAAGGTATGTGCTTTGTGAAAGTCCAATTAAGCGTCTTGATCTATCTCTATAGATCTTGATGCCTAATATATATGCAGCTTCACCGAGGTCTTTCATTGAAAAACTCTTATTCAAGTATCCCTTTATGCTATCCAGAAATTCTATATCATTTCCAATTAGCAATATGTCATCCAGATATAATATCAGAAATGCTACAGAGGTCCCACTCACTTTCTTGTAAATACAGGCTTCTCCAAAAGTCTGT
Source organism: Aegilops tauschii subsp. strangulata (assembly GCF_002575655.3). Taxonomy (NCBI): domain Eukaryota; kingdom Viridiplantae; phylum Streptophyta; class Magnoliopsida; order Poales; family Poaceae; genus Aegilops; species Aegilops tauschii. Next base: position 397,167,127 of record NC_053035.3, read on the forward strand.
ATAAAACCAAATGCTTTGATCACACTATCAAAGCGTTTATTCCAACTCCGAGAGGCTTGCACCAGTCCATAAATGGATCGCTGGATCTTGCACACTTTGTTAGCTCCCTTTGGATCGACAAAACCTTCCGGTTGCATCATATACAACTCTTCTTCCAGAAATCCATTCAGGAATGCAGTTTTGACATCCATTTGCCAAATTTCATAATCATAAAATGCGGCAATTGCTTACATGATTCGGACAGACTTAAGCATCGCTACGGGTGAGAAGGTCTCATCGTAGTCAATCCCTTGAACTTGTCGAAAACCTTTCGCAACAAGTCGAGCTTTATAGACAGTAACATTACCGTCAGCGTCAGTCTTCTTCTTGAAGATCCATTTATTTTCAATGGCTTGCCGATCATCGGGCAAGTCAACCAAAGTCCATACTTTGTTCTCATACATGGATCCCATCTCGGATTTCATGGCTTCAAGCCATTTTGCGGAATCTGGGCTCACCATCATTTCTTCATAGTTCGTAGGTTCGTCATGGTCTAGTAACATAACCTCCAGAACAGGATTACCGTACCACTCTGGTGCGGATCTTAATCTGGTTGACCTAAGAGGTTCAGTAATAACTTGATCTGAAGATTCATGATCATTATCATTAACTTCCTCACTAATTGGTGTAGGTGTCGCAGAAACTGATTTCTGTGATGATCTACTTTCCAATAAGGGAGCAGGTACAGTTACCTCATTAAGTTCTACTTTCCTCCCACTCACTTCTTTCGAGAGAAAGTCCTTCTCTAGAAAGGATCCATTATTAGCAACGAATGTCTTGCCTTCAGATTTGTGATAGAAGGTGTACCCAACAGTCTCCTTTGGGTATCCTGTGAAGACACATTTCTCCGATTTAGATTCGAGCTTATCAGGTTGAAGTTTCTTCACATAAGCATCGCAACCCCAAACTTTAAGATACGACAACTTTGGTTTCTTGCCAAACCATAGTTCATAAGGTGTTGTTTCAACGGATTTTGATGGTGCCCTATTTAGAGTGAATGCAGCCGTCTCTAAAGCATAACCCCAAAACGATAGCGGTAAATCAGTACGAGACATCATAGATCGCACCATATCTAGTAAAGTACGATTACGACGTTCGGACACACCATTACGTTGTGGTGTTCCGGGTGGCGTGAGTTGCGAAACTATTCCGCATTGTTTCAAATGTAGGCCAAACTCGTAACTCAAATATTCTCCTCCATGATCTGATCGTAGAAACTTTATTTTCTTGTTACGATGATTTTCAACTTTGCTCTAAAATTCTTTGAACTTTTCAAATGTTTCAGACTTATGTTTCATTAAGTAGATATACCCATATCTGCTCAAATCATCTGTGAAGGTGAGAAAATAATGATATCCGCCACGAGCCTCAATATTCATCGGACCACATACATCTGTATGTATGATTTCCAACAAATTAGTTGCTCTCTCCATAGTACTGGAGAACGGTGTTTTAGTCATCTTGCCCATGAGACACGGTTCACAAGTACCAAGTGATTCATAATCAAGTGATTCCAAAAGTCCATCATTATGGAGTTTCTTCATGCGCTTTACACCGATATGACCTAAACGGCAGTGCCACAATTAAGTTGCACTATCATTATCAACTCTGCATCTTTTGGCTTCGACATTATGAATATGTGTGTCACTACTACCGAGATTCATTAAAAATAGACCACTCTTCAAGGGTGCATGACCATAAAAGATATTAATCATATAAATAGAACAACCATTATTCTCTGATTTAAATGAATAACCGTCTCGCATCAAACAAGATCCAGATATAATGTTCATGCTCAACGCTGGCACCAAATAACAATTATTTAGGTCTAATACTAATCCCGAAGGTAGATGTAGAGGTAGCGTGCCGACGGCGATCACATCGACTTTGGAACCATTTCCCACGCGCATCGTCACCTCGTCCTTAACCAATCTTCGCTTAATCCATAGCCCCTATTTCGAGTTGCAAATATTAGCAACAGAACCAGTATAAAATACCCAGGTGCTACTGCGAGCATTAGTAAGGTACACACCAATAACATGTATATCACATATACCTTTGTTCACCTTGCAATCCTTCTTATCCGCCAAATACTTGGGGCAGTTCCGCTTCTAGTGACCAGTCTGCTTGCAGTAGAAGCACTCAGTCTCAGGCTTAGGTCCAGACTTGGGTTTCTTCTCCTGAACAGCAACTTGCTTGTTGTTCTTCTTGAAGTTCCCCTTCTTCTTCCCTTTGCCCTTTTTCTTGAAACTAGTGGTCTTATTGACCATCAATCACTTGATGCTCCTTTTTGATTTCTACCTCCGCTGCCTTTAGCATTGTGAAGAGCTCGGGAATTGTCTTATTCATCCCTTGCATGTTATAGTTCATCACGAAGCTCTTGTAGCTTGGTGGCAGTGATTGAAGAATTCTGTCAATGACGCTATCATCCGGAAGATTAACTCCCAGTTGAATCAAGTGATTATTATACCCAGACATTTTGAGTATATGCTCACTGACAGAACTATTCTCTTCCATCTTGCAGCTGTAGAACTTATTGGAGACTTCATATCTCTCAATTCGGGCATTTGCTTGAAATATTAACTTCAACTCCTGGAACATCTCATATGCTCCATGACGTTCAAAACATCGTTTAAGACCCGGTTCTAAGCCGTAAAGCATGGCACACTGAACTATCGAGTAGTCATCAGCTTTGCTCTGCCAGACGTTCATAACTTCTGGTGTTGCTCTTGCAGCAGGCCTGGCACCCAGCGGTGCTTCCAGGACGTAATTCTTCTGTGCAGCAATGAGGATAATCCTCAAGTTACGGACCCAGTCCGTGTGATTGCTACCATCATCTTTCAACTTTGCTTTCTCAAGGAACGCATTAAAATTCAACGGAACAACAACACGGGCCATCTATCTACAATTAACATAGACAAGCAAGATACTATCAGGTACTAAGTTCATGATAAATTTAAGTTCTATTAATCATATTACTTAAGAACTCCCACTTAGATAGACATCTCTCTAATCATCTAAGTGATTACGTGATCCAAATCAACTAAACCATAACCGATCATCACGTGAAATGGAGTAGTTTTCAATGGTGAACATCACTATGTTGATCATATCTACTATATGATTCACGCTCGACCTTTCGGTCTCAGTGTTCCGAGGCCATATCTGCATATGCTAGGCTCGTCAAGTTTAACCTAAGTATTCCGCGTGTGCAACTGTTTTGCACCCGTTGTATTTGAACGTAGAGCCTATCACACCCGATCATCACGTGGTGTCTCAGCACGAAGAACTTTCGCAATGGTGCATACTCAGGGAGAACACTTTTATCTTGAAATTTTAGTGAGAGATCATCTTATAATGCTACCGTCAATCAAAGCAAGATAAGATGCATAAAAGATAAACATCACATGCAATCAATATAAGTGATCTGATATGGCCATCATCATCTTGTGCTTATGATCTCCATCTCCGAAGCACCGTCATGATCACCATCGTCACCGACGCGACACCTTGATCTCCATCGTAGCATCGTTGTCGTCTCGCCAACTATTGCTTTTACGACTATCGCTACCGCTTAGTGATAAAGTAAAACAATTACATGGCAATTGCATTGCATACAATAAAGCGACAACCATATGGCTCCTGCCAGTTGCCGATAACTTGGTTACAAAACATGATCATCTCATAGAATAAAATATAGCATCATGTCTTGACCATATCACATCACAACATGCCCTGCAAAAACAAGTTAGACGTCCTCTACTTTGTTGTTGCAAGTTTTACGTGGCTGCTACGGGCTTAGCAAGAATCGTTCTTACCTACGCATCAAAACCACAACGATAATTTGTCAAGTTGGTGCTGTTTTAACCTTCGCAAGGACCGGGCGTAGCCACACTCGGTTCAACTAAAGTGAGAGAGACAGACACCCGCCAGTCACCTTTAAGCAACGAGTGCTCGCAACGGTGAAACCAGTCTCGCGTAAGCGTACACGTAATGTCGGTCCGGGCCGCTTCATCTCACAATACCGCCGAACCAAAATATGACATGCTGGTAAGCAGTATGACTTATATCGCCCACAACTCACTTGTGTTCTACTCGTGCATATAACATCAACGCATAAAACCAGGCTCGGATGCCACCGTTGGGTAACGTAGTAATTTCAAAAAAATTCCTACGCACACGCAAGATCATGATGATGCATAGCAACGAGAGGGGAGAGTGTTGTCCACGTACCCTCGTAGACCAAAAGCGGAAGCGTTAAGACAACGCGGTTGATGTAGTCATACGTCTTCACGATCCGACCGATCAAGTACCGAACGTACGGCACCTCCGAGTTCAGCACACGTTCATCTCGATGACGTCCCTCGAACTCCGATCCAGCCGAGTGTTGAGGGAGAGTTTCGTCAGCACGACGGCGTGGTGACAATGTTGATGTTCTACCGACGGAGGGCTTCGCCTAAGCACTGCTATGATATTATCGAGGTGTAATATGGTGGAGGGGGGCACCGCACACGGCTAAGAGATCAATGATCAATTGTGTGTCTAGAGGTGCCCCCCTGCCCCCGTATATAAAGGTGCAAGGGGGGGGGGTTCGGCCGGCCTAAGGGAGGCGCGCCAAGAGGAGTCCTACTCCTACCGGGAGTAGGACTCCCCCCCTTTTCCATGTTGGACTAGGAGAGAAAGGGGGAAAAGGTGGAGGGGAGGAAGGAAGGGGGGTGCCGCCCCCCTCTCCTTGTCCTATTCGGACTAAGGGGGGAGGGGCGCGCGGCCCTGCCCTGGCCTCCTCTCCTCTCTTCCACCTAGGCCACTAAGGCCCATTAAGTTACCGGGGGGTTCCGGTAACCTCCCGGTACTCCGGAAAATTCCCGATTTCACCCGGAACACTTCCGATGTCCAAACATAGGCTTCCAATATATCAATCTTTATGTCTCGACCATTTCGATACTCCTCGTCATGTTCGTGATCACATCCGGGACTCCGAACAACCTTTGGTACATCAAAACATATAAACTCATAATATAACTGTCATCGTAACGTTAAGCGTGCGGACCCTACGGGTTTGAGAACTATGTAGACATGACCGAGACACCTCTCTGGTCAATAACCAATAGTGGAACCTGGATGCTCATATTAGTTCCTACATATTCTACGAAGATCTTTATCGATCAGACCGCATAACAACATACGTTGTTCCCTTTGTCATCGGTATGTTACTTGCCCGAGATTCGATCATCGGTATCTCGATACCTAGTTCAATCTCATTACCGGCAAGTCTCTTTACTCGTTCCGTAATACATCATCCCACAACTAACTCATTAGTCACAATGCTTGCAAGGCTTATAGTGATGTGTATTACTGAGTGGGCCCAGAGATACCTCTCCGACAATCGGAGTGACAAATCCTAATCTCGAAATACGCCAACCCAACAAGTACCTTTTGAGACACCTGTAGAGCACCTTTATAATCACCCAGTTACGTTGTGACGTTTGGTAGCACACAAAGTGTTCCTCCGGTAAACAGGAGTTGCATAAGTCATAGGAACATGTATAAGTCATGAAGAAAGCAATAGCAACATACTAAATGATCGAGTGCTAAGCTAACGGAATGGGTCAAGTCAATCACATCATTCTCCTAATAATGTGATCCCGTTAATCAAATGACAACTCATGTCTATGGCTAGGAAACACAACCATCTTTGATCAACGAGCTAGTCAAGTAGAGGCATACTAGTGACACTCTGTTTGTCTATGTATTCACACATGTATTATGTTTCCGGTTAATACAATTCTAGCATGAATAATAAACATTTATCATGATATAAGGAAATAAATAATAACTTTATTATTGCCTCTAGGGCATATTTCCTTCACGGGGGCCGAGCGATGCGCGTTTCTGTCGTACACGTACGCGCGTGTGTGCGAGGCGTTGGCTCTAACTGAACCCGAGCGAGGCGTTGGGATCTAACTAAACCCGAGCGATTGCACTGCAGGCTACGCGTTACTGAACCCGAGCGATCGATCGATGGCTGTTAACTGAACCCGATCGAGCGATTCCTTCGCTACTGCTGCTAACTGAAGCCGATCGATGCTGCCTCTAGGATGAACAGTGAGCGTTGCGGGGGGGGGGGGGGGTTGGATGAACAGTGAGCGGTGGCGTTGCCTCTGGATGAACAGGACCCCGTGGTGTGGAGGGCTGGATGAACAGTAGACGGTGGAGGGGTGCCCGTGGAGGGGTGGTTGAACAGGACCCCGTGGTGTGGAGGGCTGGATGAACAGTAGACGATGGAGGGGTGCCCGTGGAGGGGTGGTTGAACAGGACCCCGTGGTGTGGAGGGCTGGATGAACAGTAGACGGTGGAGGGGTGCCCGTGGAGGGATGGTTGAACAGTAGCCGGTGGAGTAGCGCGCGGTGGAGGCTGGATGAACAGGAGCCCGTGGAGGCTGGAGGAGGTCGACGGTAGCCCGTGGAGGCTGGAGGAGGTCGACGGTGGAGATGAACAGTATCTCGTGGAGTCCCGTTTTGCGGTACGACACACCCCTCCCGATGAACGGGACCCCCGTTTCGACCGTAGGAGGTCTGTTTCGTCCGTTTTGCGGTACGGCACACCCCTCCCAATGAACAGGACCCCCGTTTCGACCGTAGGAGGTCCGTTTCGTCCGTTTTGCGGTACGCCACACCCCTCCCGATCAACAGGACCCCCGTTTCGACCGTAGGAGGTCTGTTTCATCCGTTTTGCGGTACGCCACACCCCTCCCGATGAACAGGATCCCGTTTCGAACGTGGCTGGTCGAACACAAGGCCGTTTCCTCCGTTCCGCGGTACGCCTGGCCTCGTTTCCATCGCCTGTTCCTTCCAAACCCTCCCGATGAACACGACCATGCATTCCGTTCCGACCCAGCCGGTGGTCCCAGCAGTCAGGGGGAAACATTTTTTTTGCAAAATACGGTGGCCCGTCCAGTGGGTCCCAGCTGTTAGGTGGAGGAATAATTATTTTGCGCGTAATAAGGAGGCACTTCCTTGCTGCGGCCGTGGACCCAGCTGTCAGCGCCTCCACGCACAGTACTCTTCCGATGGAAGTCGGTCGTTGACCACATTGACCACGCCGCGCCGAGAGCACCACGGCGGTGGACGACGGCGAGGCCTAGGAAGGGGACGACAAGGAGGCAGGGAAGACTCGGCAGTTGTTTCCCACGCGGAGGGGAGTACGACTGTACGAGGGTTTACTGGTTCGTCTGCCATCGCTGGAGAATAACAGCAGGTGTGGGTGAGTAGAGGGATGGCTAGGCCAGCGATGGGAGTACGGTCGGGCGGTGAGGCCTGCGCGGCAGCACAGCCGGCCGCGGGGAGGAGGGAGCAGGATGTCCCGCCGGCGCTTGTTTGAGCGGCTGGAGCAGGAAGAGCAGAGATTGAAGAAGCACGAAGGCCGTTGGATGGACATCCAACAGTCAGTGCTTATGCGTCAACCTTTTTTTTAGGAAAGCCTCAAATATGTGGAAAACAGCATATAGCCCATCTGCCATTATTTCTAATAATTTACAGCCCATTTGCTAATTCTTAAGGTTTTTTGGAGCCCATATTCTTTTTGTTAGCATTACAGCCCATATTGTGGCCACAGTTAAAAAATTATACGAAATTTTGCATATTTTGGTGCGGTCCGAACTGTTTTTAATCCCGAAATTTCGACTCACATTCAAACTGATTTTAAAAATAAATGTATATCAATATAAAATCCAACAAATTCTCCACGCATAAAAATTAATGTAATTTAAAATCTTGAAATGAAATAAAAAGATATTTGAAACTAATTGCCGGTTTGATGTGTTTTAAAAATGTACAACCCATTTCTCATTACTGATGGGCCATTTTCTCGGCCAGCCGAATGAAAGCTCTCCTCGTCTTAAAAGATTTGCAGCCCAACAGGCCTGACAAAGCGACTTACTTGGCAAATCACAAAAAAACTGGGCCGTGGCCGTGGACCCAGCTGTTAGCCTCTCCACGTACAGTACTCTTCCGATGGAAGTCATTCCTTGACCACGTTGACCACGCCGCGCGGAGAGCACCACGGCGGTGGACGACGGCGAGGCCTAGGAAGGGGACGACGTGGAGCCGGGGAAGACGCGGCAGTGGAAGCCCGCGCGGAGAGGAGTACGAGGGTTCACTGGTTCGACTGCGGTGTGAGGCTGCCGTCGCCGCAGGGCCTGGCCAGCGGTGGGAATAGTAGGGGGCGGTGAGGCCTCTGCGGCAGCATAGCCGGCCATGGGAGGTAGGAGCATGCGGCACGACCGGCGCTGCTTTGGGCGGCTGGAGCAAGAAGACCAGAGGTTGAAGAAGCACTACGGCTGTTGGATGGACATCGTACGGTCACTGGAGCTAGAATCGTTCATATTGACTAAGTTGACAAAGCCCTTTGTCCCCGTCAACTTAGTAGGCCCACAAGTCAGCCTCCCACCAAGGTGGGTCCCAACTAGCCGGGGGAGTATGCATTTTTTTTGTGCGTAATAAGGAGGCACTTCCGGTGGGTCCGAGCTGACAGCGGGGGGGAACGTTTTTTTCGCGAAATACGGTGGCCCGTCCGGTGGGTCCCAGCAGTCAGGGGGAAATAATTTTTTTTCGCAAAATACTGGTGGCCCGTCCGGTGGGTCCCCGCTGTCAGGTGGAGGAATAATTATTTTCCGCGTAATAAGGAGGCACTTCCTTGCGGCTGCCGTGGACCCAGCTGTCAGCCTCTCCACGTACAGTACTCTTCTGATGGAAGTCAGTCGTTGACCACATTGACCACGCCGCGCCGAGAGCACCACGGCGGTGGACGACTGCGAGGCCTAGGAAGGGGATGACGCGGAGCCGAGCAAGACGCGGCAGTGGATGCCCACGCGGAGAGGAGTACGAGCGTTCACTAGTTCGGCTGTGGTGTGAGGCTGCCATCGCCGCAGAATAACAGGGGGTGTGGGTGAGTGGAGGGATGGCCTGGCCAGTGGTGGGAGTAGTATGGGGGCGGTGAGGCCTCCGCGGTAGCACAGCCGGCCACGGGAGGCAGGAGCAGGCGGCACGACCGGCGCTGCTTTGGGCGGCTGGAGCAAGAAGACCAGAGGTTGAAGAAGCACTATGGCCGTTGGATGGACATCATACGGTCACCGGAGTATTGACTAAGTTGACAAATCCCTCCGTCCCCATCAACTTAGTAGGCCCACAAGTTAGCCCAAGAATATGGTGGGTCCCATCTAGCAGGGGGGTATTCATTTTTTTGGGCGTAATAAGGAGGCACTTCCTTGCGTGCGAAGATATAGCTGGTGGGTCCGACCTGTCAGCGGGGGAACATTTTTTTCGCGAAATACAGAGGCCCTTCCTGTGGGTCCTAGCTGTCAGGTGGAGGAATCATTATTTTGCGCGTAATAAAGAGGCATTTCCTTGCGTGCGGCCGTGGACCCAGTTGTCAGCCTCTCCACGTACGGTCCACTTCCGATGGATGTCGTTCATTAACCACGTTGACCAGGCCACGCCGAGAGCACCAGGGCGGTGGACGACGGCGAGGCCTAGGAAGGGAACGGCATGGAGCCAGGGAATACTCGATAGTTGTTTCCCACGCGGAGGAGTACGAGGGTTTACTGGTTCGTCTGCCATCGCTGGAGAATAACAGCATGTGTGGGTGAGTAGAGGGATGGCTAGGCCAGCGATGGGAGTACGGTGGGGCCGTGAGGCCTGTGCGGCAGCATAGCCGGCCGCGGGAGGAGGGAGCAGGCAGTCCCGCCGGCGCTTGTTTGATCAGCTGGAGCCTGAAGAGCAGAGATTGAAGAAGCACGACAGCCGTTGGATGGACATCCAACAATCACTGCTCTCGTGTGTTGACTAAGTTGACAGGGCGTTGCGTGTGCGTAACCCTTTTTTTATGAAAGCATATGCGTCAACCTGTAGTAGGCGCACAAGTCAGCCTCAAATCTGTGGAAAACAGCATACAACCCATCTGCCATTATTTCTAATAATGTACAACCCATTTGCTAATTCTTAAGAATTTTTTTGGAGCCCATCTTCTTTTTGTTAGCATTACACCCATATTGTGGCCACGGTTAAAAAGTATACGAAATTTTGCATATTTCGGTGCGGTCAACTGTTTTTAATCCAGAAATATCGATTCACATTCAAACTATTTTGAAAAATAATTTATATAAATATAAAATCCAAATAATTGTCCACACATAAAAATCAATGGAATTTAAGATCTTGTAATGAAAAAAAATTGAAACTAATTCCCGGTTTGATGTGTTTTAAAAATGTACAGCCCATTTCTGGGCAAGCCGAATGAAACTCTCCTCGTCTTGAAAGATTTGGAGCCTAGCAGGGCCGATAAAGCAAGTAGGCCTTGTTTGGGTATTTCTTAAAAAAATAGAACCGGGCTAGCCATTTTCAGCAAGAAAAAAACACAACTGGGCTCATGATGTGGTAAACATAAATAAAACCCTGGCTAGACGGGCCATAGCCCCCGCACAGCCCCGTTGTTACCCTGATCCGTTGCTAAAACAAGTATAAATAACAACTGCTTGTTCCTAAAAAAACTGCGCGACTTGCTGGGTCCTTGGTGTCAGCCGCTCGTAGTGTAATTCTCTCGTTTATTGACTACGTTGACAATGGCGTGAGCCCCAGATGTCCAACCATTAGGAGGAACCATATTTTGGGCTTGTACTATAGAGGCACTTGCTTGCGTACTGCCATGACGCTGGTGGGTCCCTACTGTCATGCTCTCCACATACAGTCATCTCCTTGTTCCTCTCGGTTGTTGACGACGTTGACAACGCAAGAGGGCGGCGCACCGCGCACGGCGAGCGAACCAAGGCCGCAAGGCGGAGGACGACGGCGAGGCCTCGGACGGAACGAACAGGAGCCGTTGAAGATGCGCCGGTCCAGTCGCAGGTGGAGGGGAGTACGAGGGTTGACTGGTTCGGGCATGGGTGCGTGTTGGGGCTGACGTCGCCGGAGAATAACAGGACGTGTGGGGGAATAGAGGGAGGGACTGACCAACGTTGGAGGGTACGTACGGTAGGGCGGCGGAGGCGCAGCCAGCCATGGGAGGCGGGAGCAGGCGGAGCCGACGGGGTGGTTTGGTTTGGGCGGCTGGAGGAAGAAGAAGACAAGAGATAGAAGATACACGGCAGATGTTGGATATCAATCCAAGGGCTGGTAGGCAGAATCGTTTGTTGACTGGCTAGTAAGTCAACACCACCTTGGATAGGCTATTTCCTCGTGGGTCCCAAATGTCAGAATCCAAATCTGTCACGGTCATGCAGCCTTTCCTATGAAAAATTACAGCCCATTTGATGTGCTAGTTCGAAATAAGTTTGTGGGTGCTGGTGGGGGCTAATCACTTGGCTTCTGTAATGCACAGTGAGCTCAAGCAGCCGGCGAGAGTGACGTTATTTCCCTTGGTTGGGATTTGTTACAATATTTCACTCTAAATTAAACGAATGGCAAGCCATTTGCCTTGTTTCAAAGAAAATATGACAGTCACAGCCGAGTTGAAAAGGGCAGGAACATCTAACTCCAGCTTACAAACTGTACAAAAGCACGAGGGTTAATTGTTCATCAGGTTTACAAAAGAAACCAGATTGAAAAGGGCAACAACATCTAACTGCAGCACTGTTTTCGACAGTCACAGTCAAATGGATCGGTCAGGTCCATAGAATGAACATCCTGGGTCGTAAAATTTACTGGATTATGACCACAATATGTTGTAAATAGAAGCCCGACACGTTCAGAAGCTCTTTTGCCCACCTGAAACTCCTTTTTTTGCTCTTCGACATACCCATCCGTCAAAACCATGCTGCTGATAAACTTAAGGTTGATGAACAATAGTAACCTCGCATTCAACAGGAAAAATGTGACAAATCTTGTGTTTGCACGGTTGGCTACATATCGTTCTAGCGTTATTGTCTTCAATCGAATCTCATGAGAAGTGAGAAAATCCCGATGCTTACGAATCCACCGATTGGTTATAACTTTCTTACCCCGTCCTGTTGCCTAAATAGACATGAAGATTGAAAACAGTTAAGGTCTAAAAGAAGAGTGTCGAAAGAGCAACAGCTGAACGGTTAATTCTAGTACACTATATGCGGGCTTCCAATGTGCGTGAAATGATCACCTTTATATACAATTTCTCCAGACATGGAAAGCATTGCAGCAAGCCAATAATCTTGTTCAGATCAAAACTATTCATTTGGATATATAAGATCTTGACAGAATCCAGCACCATTGATAGGCCATCCATGGAGAAACTCTTCATTGAGCATAGAACATAATATTAGTACAAAATGTGTACTCCAAGATGATATATAAATTATGCGCAAAAATTTAAAATGCAGCTTATGGTTACAAGTGTAGATGATAATATAAAGTACCTGAAGAACTGTGGAGCCAAACACCGTATTGAAATGAGCACAGAGATCATGTATTACACCCAAGGTCTCCAGTTTAGGCGCAGAGAGGACGGTTATTTGCAATGGTGAATAACTAGAATCAAGGATCAACCTTTCAAGTGAAGGGGCATCTTGGATGATGAGCTGCCTTCCGTCAAAAGAAATTCCAATTCTTACAAGGTTAGGCGACTTTATTTGGAGACAACCGATTCTAACTGTGAAAACAAGCACCAAGCACTCCAGCGCAGGGCAACTGGAGTGGATGATGCTGTGCAATGAGGCCTCCGATATACGAACCCGCACAAGTGAAAGTTTCTTGAGAAATGGGAGTCGAAGGTTTAGTACCAGATTGTCTGGTAGGTAGCACAGCGCAAAGGTGGTGGTGTGGAGAGAGGACGAAAACCGCGAGATGGACATCGGTGTTGAGGGCACAAGTTCATGGCGTTCGGTATGTGGTATGTGATTTCCAGGGGAATAGCAGAACTCAGGCATCTGTTGTTCTATGAATTCCGGGGATTTCAGCCAGGCGTCCACCGTGCAGGGCATGGTATGCTTGCTCAGGTAGCATGACGGGATGCAGAGGCTTTGAACGGAGCCCTGGTGGGAGGAGATGATGGCTCTGGGGATTTCAAAATCATTGAAGAGAGATAGCTAACGACAGTCGAGATTAAGGGGCACGTCGCGCCATAGAGGGCGCCACCGAATTGAGAGGACTTGGGTGCGGCAGCAATCCTTGGTGGGGAGAAGCGAGATGATCTCCCCAAGGACGGCGTCCGGGAGATCGCTGATGCGGTCCACCCGAGATTCTACGGGTTCCTGGGATCCGGTGGGGGCGGGGTCGCCGCTTCTCCCCGCGCTGCCGGGTGCGGGATCTACAACAGGCGTCGCCGCTGGCGGGAGCCTCATCTTCTTGGCGCTGGGGTCAGCCGACTCCATTTTCCTCGAGGGCGTCGCGTCGTGCTCACGGATTTGAGCAGAGTAACGAATGACGAGCCGAGTTGTAGTGCGAGCGAAGAAGAAGGGGAGCTGGGGGTTTTCTGTAGGAGTGTGGAAGAAAGGGAGCTGGGGTTTTCTGTAGGAGTGAGGTGAGGAATTTGGGGGTACGAGTGGAGCGAGCTGACATGAGGTGGGTGGGAGCGAGGAGGAAGAAGAGCACCCAGGCTTTTTGGGGGGGGGGGCGGTGTGCTGGGTGTGGGTAGCGCCTCTCATTCAGTAAATATATGGGCTTTTGAATTGATTTTACTATTTACTAGTGTGGATGGGCTATTTTGTCTTGGGCCCAGAGAAACAATTACTACTAGTATAGTGGAGACACTCTACAGCTACCCAGAAAAACAATTACTACTAGTACTGTGGAGACACTCTACCGCTTCTGGCTCCTCCTAGGTCATTGAAACGTCTCCCTCTACTGAATGCCGTTATACTTTTGTTCACCGACATGCGGGCCATGCAGCGCGCGGGCCCAAATGCCATCCACCAAATTAGAAGGCAGTATGTAGGCGGAGAGTCACCCCGGTCGTAGCGCGGCAGTAACGAGCCGTCGTATCACAAAACCCCACCTCCCCGCAGTCTAAGTTTGATGGACGAAGCAACCATCATTTCACTCTTCGCTGAATCCCCTTCTCCCTCACCGTCTTCAAGAAAGGCAACACTCGCATCTGCCACTGTTCTTCTCTCCGAACGAAGGGAAGGTAAGCGGATCCGTGATGTTGGTATATTTTCGTTCAGAGAAAAAAAAGAACTTTTGCAAAGTAGTAACCGATCCTCACTCTCTTTTTTGTTTCATTGTCATTGCGATTGTGTTTTCCTTTCAGTGGTCTCCTAGTATTCGTCAGTTTCATGATGGACCAAGGAGAACCAGGCAAAGATCTGCCGATATTGGAGCAGACGCGGGAGGCTGATCCCCACGAGACAGAGAGCTCCAAGAAGATGGAGGCAACCACCGAGCCGACCCCAGATACGCTCACGGCCACTACTGAGATGGTCAACGCCCCGTTTGAGGTTACAGCCCCCATGGCACTGCAGGAGCAGTTTTCCCCCTTCGAGGATGTGTCCCCCCCGCTGAGCTGCCCAAGGTGATTTCCTTCTTTGCCGATCTCGATTGTGGTTTTTCATCTAAGTATGTGGTGATTTTTTTAGAAAAGGAAGTATGTGGTGATTAATAATGCAAATTTTATTAGCTTCGATGCCATGCTATACATAGTGGTTTAAATAACTTGTGTTTCTTATACTGAAAAGTAATTCAGAATTTATTTCTGTTTCAATTAGAGCCCTGATGCAGACAAGGATTGTGTGGTTGTACATGTCACTCGCTATGAGGCGGACGACCTGAATATACGCACTGGGAAAACATAGTTCTTAGGCTGTTGGATCCTGGAAGCCATTTGCGGTTATACCAATGAAGAGTTGTATTCCAGCCTCACTGTTGTCAAGCGTGTTGTCCAGGGTGTACTGAAGCACAAGAAGTTCAAAGCTACACCTTTGTTTGTGAGGCATACTGTTCTTGTCAAGCTTACGCAGGAAGATGACGTGGCATGCCTCCACAAACAAGTTTATCAGTGGCAAGGCCACAACATTGTCTTCATGAAGGTTCACAGGATTGAGCTAGTGCGGGACGTCCTCGATCATGTTCATGGCAAGGTCCGTCTTGTGTCCAGCCCAAATTAGATCTAGGCACGAAATAGTTGCCCCAGCTAGTGTTTAATAGTAGTTTGGATTGTGTCTAATTATCCGAACCTTGCCTGTTATCGACCCTTCTAGGGCTAGTACTCTGTTTGAATCGGTCTATGGGAACTGCTGCTGCTTTTGTGTGCCCGTGAATCATGTGAGAACCATCATAATTGTTGCCGAAACAGATGCGTCCTCACTAGTTTTTTCATGAATATGGCATGGTAAGACATAAGTTGTCATGGTTTATCATACGAACAGTGTGTGTTTTGATGAAATAGAGCACTCGTTCGAGAACCGTGCGCCGACGTATACATAAGTACTTTTAAACACTGTTGGTGCTACCCCACTTGTAAGCAGTTGTGCAAAACACGGCACATTGGCTCAGCTCGCTTCAACACTAGGCTATCGACCAGCTAACAATCAACAATCTGCTATCTGACATATAAGCAACTATGTATCTTGTTACAGTGGTTCATGCAGTTAATTGACGCCACAATGTAATAAATTCCAAACGTTCACACGCTAGTACAGCGCTCATGTGGAACACTCACATTAAACTCGTCTTCATAAAAAACATGAAAAGCACAAGTTAAGCAATTTTATACATCTCAATGATTCATAGAACATAACAAACATATACTAGTTCACAGCAAAAGACAAAGTTGTGAGAAGGTTTACAAATCAGGAAAAAACAAGCAAGGCTTTTCTGAGCAAAGGGCCTCCCGGCAGGCTTAAATTTCCTGGAATTCACTCTGGTTTTTTCTTGTTGCCACCATCCAGGGTTAGGTTCTCTCATTCCAGAATAACCAATTATAATTGTGGTCTCAGCTGGAATGCTGAACTGAACCATGCAGTGTACTGACCAGCTGAAATGCTTGTGCATTCCACTAAATTTAAGCACTGCTATTTGCAGAAAATAAGCAGACCACAATGCCTCTTGTCCGCGCACCAGTCCAAAAAACCGCCGTGCAGCCGTGCCAGCTAGTCCTCGGTCCATGGATGAACTGGTAGAAAGTGCATTCCAGACTAGGATGCAGTTGTTTTCGCTCGTCCCTGCACTGCAATCAGGAAGTAAAATGTACGAATCAGCTTCTTTTAGATTGCGTTGGTCATTCTACCTTAGTTACTACCAATGTAGGGATACCTGGAAGAAGGGAGGTTAGACGAAGGCAACGAGGGATATCCATCTCATTTTGCGCAGTTGTACTAAAACTGAGGTGTGTGCTTTTGATTGCGCGGATAGAAACGATACGGAGACAGACATCCCGAAACGATATGGAGACAGACATCCCTGTTTGCGCAAATACGAAATACAGTTATTTAAACAGTGACAGATATTACTACTTTCCCCCGTTTCCTCTTAGAACCAAGTCCTAGATTCATGCTACAGCTTTCCCACTTTCTTCCCTGTTTGAACCAACGCTTTGAGTCGACTGTATGAACTAGCTTTACTTCTAATAATAGTAGAAGTCTAGGTGGCTTTGGAACAGCGGACGGAAGTAGAAAATGATCCACACGAAGGGAGTTGGGGCAGTAGAGCAAGGCAGGTTTCGAAGGAATATATACCTGAGGGTCGTCGGCATGTGGCAAAGACGGCGTCGGGAGGCCACATCTTGGCCACAATACCGCAGGGAGGAAGAAGGGGTCGGTGGCCCTCCCGAGCCGGCGCTCTCTCGGAGAGAACGGCACGGCCGCCGATCGGGACTCGCGGGCAGCCGTTGGTCTGCTCCCTCGCCGCCGACGACAGCGTGAACGATGCACCTACACCCCTGCCCCGGTCGAGGTTGTCCGGACGGATTTGTGACCAGCCGTGAGCTGAGAGAGATTGTGGCCACCTATGTGTTGCTTAGATCTGGAGAGCATGAGAGAGTGAACGAGAGGAACCCTAGTAAAGCAAGCGCTAAGGCTCCTATATATAGTGGAGTGATTTTGTTGTACCAGCTTCAAAAAAATGCGCTCCTACGTGTACCCGCGAGTGGGTGTGAGAGAACTAGTGCGTGCGTGCACCGCTTCTCTTCGTGAGAGTACAATATACTATGCCCAACAAACGTTCGCCGCAAGAGTAATAGTATAAGTGTGTGACGTGTGAGCTAAAATAAAATGTGCGCGCCGTCTTTTGTTTTTTAGAAGTTCTGAGGGTAGGGTGTGAAGAGCACATATGTGCGTGACGTCTACCTGCAGATAGGCGGTGGGTGCGACGTGCGAGTCTGCGAGAGGACTCGGGAGAGTCATGACTCGTGAGGGTGCGTGTGCGTGAGAGAGAGGGGGGCACATATCAATGCAATGCATGTGTCCGTAAATCATTATCCAACAAACGTTCGCCACAAGCCTTTTCCTGACGAACGCCGTAAGAACCGTTAGATCGGCATCCGACAGTGTCAGTTTTGCCATGTCATTTAACAGAACAACCACTCCTCCTACACACAAATCTTCCACGTGAGTGTTAGCAACTACCGTATGCTCCCTCCGTTCCGAAATGCAGTGCATATAGCTTTATTGAAAATTCGAACCTCGCAAACTTTTACCGAGTTTTCGTGTACCAAATTGCACATGTAGAATACATGTATATATCATTTCATTCATCTTCGAGAGGTAACTATAAATATGGGTGAGGAGTCTACAAAGAAAGACCATCGTATCACCCGCAGCAATTTCAAGCATCCTTTAGTATCGAGGAATATCATAGGAACTCTATACGATATGATTTTTATAGGATTTTTTCCTTTAGAGCCAATTGGTTCATAGGAATAGATTTATATACTACACATTTCAAAGGAAATAAACATGATATCATTTCTATAGCTTTAGAGCCACTTGGTTCATATGAATGGATTCCTATACTCCCTTAATTTCAAAGGAAAATAAACATTAGCGTATATTCAATAGAAAAGTTCCTATGATATGAACCAAATTACATCTCTTTTCTAATCCCTCCTCATAGGAATTGAGATACATGTCATCTCTAGATTCAATACAAAAGTTCCTATGATGTGAACCAAATGACATCTCTTTTCCAATCCCTACTCATAGGAATTGAGATGCTCCATGTCATCTCTTTCCCTACAACTTCCATGTATACATCTTCTATTCCTAAATAGATAGTACAACCCACTAGTAGTTTTTTTTCCAAAACATGCAACTATGGCACAAGAACTATATAGTGTGCCTATAACTTTGAAAGATGGTCGCTGGATGAAGCTAACCCAACAGTGCAGAGATAGGCAAATCCGAGCACTACTGGCCGTTGGATATCATCGACATTCCACCAGATCTGCCACATGTACAATTTAGAAGACTCCATGGTTGAACTTAAGCATAATGCACAAACCTCAAAACACAAGCACTTCTCCTTTGTTCTAGAATCTTCTGTATCATAATTGATTATTTTTTCTAAATGAATTGCCATTATTTGTTTTTTTACTTTATGATTTACAATGCACAACCCCATGAATCTTAACATTTTTATAAAACTAATTGATTTTGAATGAGATGAACTATAAGAACTAAATGAACATCTACATCATGCATATATGACTCAAAGCTTTACATGATATAGTGTGTATTTATTCATAATTTGGTTTCGAAATCTCATTCGTTCAATACATGTGTACCTTACTAGTTTTGAGTAGAGTAGCAAATTTCACGCGGCCCCGGGTATATCAAAATGCAGGGCCCATGCATCATTGCCTTTCGGTCGAACCTACGTCCACAATTTTTTGTACGTACTATATCTCCACTGGTCCCCGAACCCAAAATGCTGCCTCGTTCCTGTAAAACCAAGGGACCAACACATATTTAAGGCGTCGACTCGAACCCGTTTACTATGACGTGGCCCCGCACGCCGTAGTACTCCTACAAACCCTACTGCCGCACTCATCATCGGTTTTCTTCAAGAGGACGAGGGAGAAGCCGATTTGTAGTGGAGGCGCTTTCAAAAAAAAGGATCTGTAGAGGAGACCCCTACCCTAGGGTGCCCTAGGTAGCTGCCGCACGCATCATTGTTTTCTCTTTTCTTTATGCTCTTGTGCCCTAGAGTGAAATGATGGTTGCTTCGTCCGTCCAGCTTAATGCGGGAAAGGTGGGGCTTTGTGATTTGACCCCTCATCGCTCATTTTCTACTACTGCGGCGCTACGATCGGGGTGCCTCCAATTCCAACCGCTGCTCCGAACTGTAATTTGGTGCATCGCATGTGGAACAAGACGGTGGATGAGCCACATGTCGTCCAAAGGGGTCCTGTTAAGTGTGTCGCCATTTCGTGTGCGGACTGACCCTGCTTGAGTTGCTACGCCAACACGACAGGAGCAGCATACCACTTGGTTTTGCTCCTTGGTGAATCCCGACTATATTGATCTAAAAAGATACGTGCTGAACTACCCTCTCCGTCTCGGTTTTTTTAGGCGTCTCGGTTTATAGGGCCTGCACGTAGTTCTAGGTCATCCATTTGACTAACTAAATATGAGTTACTATGTCACAAAAAGTATATCATTGGATTCTTAAGCGGATGTAGTTGTATTTAAAAGTCGAGGAGGGGGGGGGCTTTTCCTGCGCGGTAGGCGGGGCAGTTCCGCCTAGTCGGTTCGACAGAGACGCGAGAAGACGAGGGAGTAGGCTGCTGCAAACATAGGGCTGTGTGATTTGACAGCGAGTTACTGCTGAACGGGTGGGGCCCCGTGATTTGACTTGCCATTATCATTTTAACTGCGGCGCTACGACCGGCGTGAGTCTCCTGATTCCTGACCACCTCCATACAGGTGCCTCTCCCAATGCTCCACCATGTAGTAGAGGCTGGCTCTTGCATGAGAGCCCACTTCTCCACTTTTTGCTTGCCTCTCTTTCCTCCACATATGCAAAAATGCCATGTAAAGCGCACTATTGTACATACTTTTACTTGCTCCTACATGTGCTTAAGCTTGCCACATAGGCATAAAGTCTGATGTGGCAAGTTAATCAAGAAGAGAGAGACTAGTTTGGTGACCCAAGGAAGAAACGGTGCTAAGCGCGTCTACCTAGGTGATAAGACAATTTTGAGTCTATAGCTAATTAAATGAAGCAAACTTAGCAACACCATTTCATTGGAAGAGGTCACTCCTTGGCAAATGCAATAAATACTAGTACTCCCTGTGTCCCATAATATAAGAACGTTTTTGGCACTACAGTAGTGTCAAAAACGTTCTTATATTATGGGACGGAGGGAGTACAAAGAAAGAGATAGAGAGGAGTAAAAAAATACACTTATAGCCAACCTTATAGCCAACCTTGTTGTAGTATGAGTGACTAAGTGATGACTATGTATGACATGCCAACATCAGATAGCCTAACGCACCATGTTAAATCTCCAAGGGCGCGACCGCGCAAGCAACACAACGGTCGTGGTAGGCACGACCATGATACGGGCTGCTGGCAGCCCTTGGATCTGAGATCAAACGGTCGCATGCTAAGTTGCTGAAAATTTGCAGAATAACCCTCCAGGATAGGATATTCACCCATAGGTCTAGAATCACGCCATGCAACCGTTCGATCTCAGATCCAAGGGCTCTCGGAAGCCCGTATCATGGGAGAATGGAAAGCCACTACCCTGCCGTTCGCACGCTGGCAGTTCGCTCCTACTCGTCCCCGCACGTCCTTCAATACTACGGCGGTTCGCTCCTAGTCGTCCCATCCATTCACATTACGGCAGTTCCACTAATCCTAACCCTCCTCCCAAATCCATGACGTCCCTAATCTCCACAATCGGCGGTGAGTACAAGGTTAGAACCATCATCGGCGATGAGTTCGACGTCATCTACACCCGTTCTTCCGCGACGGTGAAAGGATGCCTTTCTCGCTTCAGACGGATGTTCGAAAACTCAGATGATGAGTGGGTCGCTGGGCTAGATGTTGAGTACACCACAGTCCTGGGACGAGAGAAGGATCTAAAGGACGATGAGAGGAAGAAGCCCGCCGTGATCCAGGTTTGCGTACATAATGTTTGCCTGGTCTACCACATATCCATGCCGACGTTGAGTGCCAGGATTTTAAGAACTTCCTCAAGGACAAAACAGTGAAATTCGTTACTGTAGACTTTAAGAACGACAAAGAAGTCCTGGGTCGGATAGGCCTCGTTGTAGGCAACCCCTTCGACCTCTAGAAGAATCGGCTGGTGCCCTCTCGTCAGCCTTCAATGCTGACCCTGGCAGGAGCCATGGTTCATCCTTCGTACCGTAAACTGGAGAAACCTCATTACACGTTTCATCGTCATGCATGGCAGCATAATGTACTAGATATAGACCACATCCACTACGCTGCAATGGATGGCTACCTTTGTTTCAATATCTACCAAGGGTTGGATGAAGAGCAACAGCCAAGTGTGCGGTTCAAGCAAAGAAGTATTGGCCAAGAGGAAGAGGGACAAGGACGAAGTCGAGGACGTGGACGAGGACTCCGAGTAAGGTGGCAGTGTCGTTGCTCATGGTGGTTCTAAACTTCTAATGCAGTGTCTACCGGATTAGTTGCATAGTTTAATTTCAGGTGTGCTTAGTTTAATTTGAGGGGTGTGTTGTGTTGAGCCCCCAGCAGAACTATGTTATGTTTCTTCTCGTTACTTTAACTCTTCAGTATGTACATACTACTAGTATTTCTTTAATAGAATTTAGCACCCCAATTAAGCACGTACTAGCTTTTTTAATAGTACTATATGCATAATTTGGCGACGAGCGCTCTCTATATGTACCACCTTTTTTTAATTTCAATTTTTTCTCCATGACGCAATCCATCGATAGTACTACTGTACAAAAGTATACATTTTTTAAAAGGCTAGAGTACTGTTCATCACATATATAGCCAGTTAAATTCTCAACCTAGAACGACGTGCATGCCATGTAGTAAACCGACACGGAGGAAGTATAGTAAAAATGAGGTGATTTTACCGAGCGATCGGCGGGGGAGCATGGCCTGTCATGCGGTCCCACGTGTCATGATGTACCAAGGCGATGCGCGTGTCCCTCTTGAGGCAGAAGCAATACTACGTGGTCTGAGATGATGGCGAACCGAAGTGTGAAATAGTGGTTGCTTCGTCCTTCTGGGAAGGTGCGGCATTGTGATTTGACGTCTCATTGCTCATTACTACTACTGGGCCGGTACGAGTGGGGTGCGCCCCCTGCTGTTCTGCATTGTTATTTGGTGCTTGACACGTCGACCCGGTTGCTATATGTCCCACATGTCGGCGACAGGAAGTACAGAATTCATGAAAGGGAGCGTCGACGGAGGAGTATACTACAGAATTCATGAAAGGGAGCGTCGACGGAGGAGTATACTACAGAATTCATGAAAGGGAGCGATTTAGTTTTGGAAAAATCTGTTTTTACGGAGTACGTACCCACTAGGGTTTATAGGGCTCATCTAAAAAACATTTATTTTCCGTTTGATAAGTCTCAATTCTACTATACTAGTAGTAGTACCATTACATGTTGGATTTCGAGGTGCGTTAGATCACCCGACGCAAGCAGTGTCAAGAGGAAACTAACCAATGCACGTACAAGTTCATGGAAATTTAGTGGTCATTCATGCATTCGTTCTAATTAATGCCTCGGTAAACATAACTTCTTGAGAAAAACGAGCGTACTAATTACTTGTGCAAACTATGAAATTAATTCGACCACTCACCGTCTACCTTGGTTGGAGAGATTTTGAAATTGAGCCATAAACTGGAAAGGAGGGAGTAGTAACTTTTGTCTCGATTACTATTTGTGGCCTTGTATAGATGCAAAATGTATATTTTTATAGTGGCCTTGTATAAGTAAATGGAGGGAGTACTAACCAAAGTACGTAGTAGGGACGAGGAGTAAACGGAGGGAGTAGTAAAATTTTCTCCTCGTGCTGCGAGCCACCGCGCGCGTGGGCGAGGGAGACGGCGTACTAAGAAAGCTTCTCCTCGTTCTGCGAGTTGACAGGACACATCAAAAGTACTCCAGTGTATAGAGCCTTGCCTCTAAGGTAGGCCCCACATGGTTTGCCTCTTTTTTTAATTTAACATAACGCGTAAAGTCGCAATTTGTTTGTTCACCCGTGGTAGACGATCCTCCCTCCACCAAGTGGACAACCAGTACACGTGCAATATTACCACGTGGGCTGCCTTTTTCGTACAGAAATGAGCTCCACCGTGTACCCGCGCGGGTGTGGTTGGGAAAGAGACGGGAGTACGTGCGCCGTGCGTGCACCTCTTCTCTTCGTGCACGTCCCCCACCTACGTGGGTGTGTGTGAGAGAGAGATACAAACCTAGACATAATGCGCCGTCCATCCCCATGCCTCCGCCCAGTCCGACCACCAGTCACCACCACGCCCCACTCCTCCTCACCTTATCTCTCATCTTTCTCCCTCCATTTTTATATACAAGGGGCCACTATCAAAATTACAATTTGCAGATATACAAGGCCACTAACACTAATCGATGCAATATTAATGGTGTTTGCCTCGTGGTACTAGCAAAGGAGGACATTAATTATCCCTTGCATGCATGTGGGAGTTTGTAAAAAAATGCATCTTGATGTTCCGTGCAATGCACGGGCATCTTGCTAGTCCATGAAAACAACACATGGCAAAATTCCACGGCGAACGAGGGATTTGAATCTGTTGGGAGGGGCTGTTTCGATCTTGCCCGGGGTAGCCAAAATATTGGCGACCCTTTTGTCCACCGGTGCCTTTGCCACCGATGAACAAGGAATGGCTCGGGTGCTCATGCTGTCATGCATCCTCTAGCGCGCACGTTGGAGACGAGCTCGCACGAGCTGTGTTTTTTTGTCCCACAACGCCGCCCGAGCCGCCCGCAGACCGACCGGCGACCGGAAATTACGCCATCCAACCGTAGCCGCACACATTATGACAGCAACTCAACCAACCGGACGAAATTCACGCAAACACGTAGACAAACTGATATTTCGTATAAACAACGACGGAAATCATATAAAATACCGGATTTTCATACAAACATGACGGATCTCATTACATTCAAATGAACTACGAGGTGCTAGTTCTGGACAGCACAGGTATATAATACCTGGCCTAAATGGTCGCCCGCCGATCGATTTGTGTTCCTCATGTCGGGCAGCACGATCACCGGACTGCCGGGAGCCCTGGAGGTATATGCTTCAGCGCAAAGGACGGCTCGCTTCCCCACCGCCCAACTGATATCATTGGTTGGTGCCGAAGATGATGGTGGCCGGCACCGGTTCGAGTTCATCACCGGCCATTACTTCGCCATGGCCGGCACCGGCTCGAGTTCATCCTAACATTCCCCTCTTCCGTGGAGCCCATGCGGGGTCGACGAAGGTCCTCGCAACAAAAGGATCTGGCAAGACACCTGCTGTGTACGCCGGCGTCGCCTCCGCGGTGGCCTTCATGGGACCCAAGCGGCGGCGGACTCCCGTGTTCTACTTCTCCTCGATGATGGCGGCGGACGCGGAGGCGCTGGCCACAGACTCGTCGCTCTCCGCGCACCCAGCTTCTGTCGCTGCTTGCATGGCGCGGCCGCCAACATGGGAGTCTCGGCCACAGAAACGGGAGACGCGGTACGAGGCGGCGGCGTGGACGGCAGCAACGACGCCCGTGCGCCGCTCCTCGTCGAGCTGGCCTAGAGCGGCGAGTTGTTGAACCGCGCGCCGGCTTGGGGCGGCAACTGGCTTCGTCGGGCGAGGGGAGGGAGGTGGATCAGCGAGCTGCATAGCTCGTATCCGGTGGGCTACCCAGCCGGCTTGGATGCGGAATAACTACTCTTCGTAAGCCATTGTAAGAGTGGACAAAATGGTGGAGGAGATAGGGGAGCGGCGGAGGTGTGCGATTCTTGGCCGGCGTTTGGCCTCGTTTAAATAGGAGATTAAATAGATGGCGGACGGGAGGAGCTCGGCCGGTGTTGCGTTTAACGCCGGCTGGTCATGAAGGGACGTGTGTCCAGAGTGGGTTTCTCGGCTTCCACACGGGCGGGTTTCATGGAGGCGTTTGAATGCAGCACGGAGGCGTGTTCAGCCGGGCGTGCCGCGAGTGGCGCCCTCGACTCTGACCTAGGACACCGCGCCGTTCTTCCACTGACGTGTGGGCTCTTTGGGTGCATGGCCTGCATGTCAGTGACCCAACGCAGGCAGCGCACGGCAGTGGAACCTTTGGTGGGCCAGGGCGGTCAAAAGCGGGCATTTCATAAACCGATGATTGTTCATTGAGTGTGACGTCATCTTTTTCATGTAGATAAGCCTACTATGTTGATAGCCCGTTTGATACATTGTGATTCATAAAGACCGCTGCAAACATCAATGTTCTGCTTATCACAGATAAGATTGACTAATACCCGTAACAATCCATGTCATTAACAAAGAGTGCATGCACGTATAGGTTGAGCGTGTGTCTTGCATTGTGTGCTGTGTGCATGCAGGCGTCCGAGTGTTGCGTGCGTGCAAGGGTACGTTTCGGTGTTGCATGCATGGGTGCGTACGTGCGTGTGTTCGTGAGTGCACGTGTACGTGTCAGTGTTGCACGCCAGCATGCGTGCGTGTGTATGTGTCAGTGTTGCACGCCTACATGCGTGCGTGTCTTGCGTGCGT
Source organism: Aegilops tauschii subsp. strangulata (assembly GCF_002575655.3). Classification (NCBI taxonomy): domain Eukaryota; kingdom Viridiplantae; phylum Streptophyta; class Magnoliopsida; order Poales; family Poaceae; genus Aegilops; species Aegilops tauschii. The sequence continues at coordinate 397,192,803 of NC_053035.3, forward strand.
GCATGTGTACGTGCGGGGTGAGGCTACACGTCAGTCGACTGACTTTTTCATCTCTGGTCATTAGATTTTCCAGCCGTTGGATATGAAATCAGGGGCCTCCAGTTTATCATCAAACTCCACCCCCCCTGAGCCGCCAGCCACCACCGGCCGAACCGCCAGCCCCCACCGCCCGCGGCCGGCCCGCCCTCCCCGAAACCACTCCCCACTGCCGGTCCGCCGCCACACCGGCCATCCCTCTAGCCCCCCCCCCCCGCCGAGCTTTTTCTCCGGGGATCCCCACCCCACCGCCCAATGAACGCCCCCCAACCGCCGGTGACTGCCAACCAGAGGTCTCACGACTTCGAATACCCACCGACCACTAATTTATTACCATTTATGTCCTTCATATACGCGCTGACTGGTGGGCCCTATGGTAATGTGCGCTGCTGAATGTGGACCGTTTGACTGGTCAATTGATCGTGTTATCAACAAATTACGGAGCTGTATGGTGAGCCAGTGACCGTATGATCACCCTAAAATGTACTCCTATTTTATTAACACAGTATAGACTCAAACTACCATTTCTTTCTTTCATATACGGGCTGACAGGTGGGCCCCACGGTTACGCGCCCCGATGGTGCAACACTAGTTGCGCCGCGTGGAACGTTTGACTGGTCAATTGATTGTGTCATCAACAAAATATGGAGTTGTACGGGTGAGCCAGTGACCGTATAATCATGATATGTATTTGTTTAACACGGTACAGACGCAAGGGCTCGTATATACGCGCAAGCACTCACCACTATATGCGCACACACGCGAACCCTACCCCTATGAGCACCTTCGAGAGAGTGGGCCAGCATATATGATCTTGAGATTTTACGAAGTCACCATAGGTGCCTCGTAGTCGAGTGGAACGTCTCCTCCCACTGAACGTACATCGCCGGAAAATACTAAAATTAACACAAGATAAATGCGAGCACCGGGACTTTAACCTTGGTGGGCTCGAGAAACCACTGTCCTCTAACATCCAACCACATGTTGGTTAGCACGACAAAATGTATGTGGTGACTGTGATGAGCTTATTCTGAAGTCCAGTGACCATATCGTGCTTTCGCTTCAAATACAATGACCGTAAGTGTCATCAACAAAATACGGAGCACACATCAAATGCAAAGTCCGTCAGTGTCATCAAGAAAATATGGAGACGTATCGTGAGCTAGATACCATTGTACTATTGTATATGCTTATTTTCTTAGTGGCCGATTGCGTGTGTGGTGTGGTGGGCACATCATTTCTAGTTGTGGTGGGTCAACATGAAGACTCATGGGTCAGTTCCATCCTGCGCCACATATAGGTTGGACCGAGACGTGTTATACGAAGACCCATGTGGAGGACTCGGCGTACAACACGAAGCTACCAGTCGCGGAGGACTCTATCCCCATTGGTGATAAGCTGACTATATATGATTTGTAACCCTAGGCCCTTAGTATGTTATACAAGCTTGGGGGCTAGTTCGTCGATAGTATACACACACGCACAATGCCTGGTATTCACGTGTACTTTGTACACACCCCTATCACTAATATACAGTACCAGGAGTAGGCTCTTTCTTCAACTGCAAGGGTCCGATCCGAACTAGGGTAAAACTTTGCCTCGTATTACCATCCAGCCTAACAGCCAGGGATATCCTACCGAATGATATGATGAAATCATATCTGCCAACTACTAAGAGAGACGTGTGTCGGGGGGTGGGGGTGTGACACCCAAGTTTTTATTTGGTTTTTTTTTCAAAAGATTTTTATTTGACTTGAGGGGAGTGATTTAAATTTTTCCTTTAAGAGAACTCTCCCTCTCAAATATTTTTTTATGGCAAAAGTTATATTTGGATTCACCCAAGATCTGTCTTTGGTCTTGGAGGTTCTTACTTTTCATTTAGACTCAAGACCAAATGTTTTTTTCTTTTGGGGAAAACAAGTTTTAAAAATCTTTTTGGAAATGCACTATGGCTTTTGGAAAACTCCTTTGCCACTTTCAACAATTCCTTCTTGCCATGGCCTTAGTGCAAATCCTCTCTCCTAACCCTTCCCTCACCTTTGGATCATGATCTGCATCAAATCCAGCAAGTTGGACCTCCCCATCTGATCATTCCATTTGAATCTTATTCAAACAAATTTCTGTCTTCTATCCTACTACTTGGAGAGTTACAAAGGAACTCCATTTTCTGTCTTGATTTTTGCCCTCAAACCAACTCTCCTCCCTAGTCCTTTGAACCCTCAACTAAGATCCATGAAGATCCACTGGTCTTCAGTTCAAAATTTTCAAACTACACTTGCTGCAAGTTTGGACCAGATTTGTCAAATTTGGTGAAAGAGCCTCCGTGTGTGCTCCTCCGCCTCCATTCTCTTACCAGTAGCTTCACCATGCATCCCTCTTTCTGACCCGCACTTCAATTTGAAGCTTGCAGCCCTCCACCGGAGTTCCCCATCCTCACCCGAGCCGCCGTCCGCCGGAGAAAGTGTCGCCGTCGACGTGGTGCTCCCTGTTGGACGAGTCCACCACCCACCGACGTGGAAGAAGACGCTGAAGCTCTTGGTACCCTCCGTTTCTCCTAACTCGCCGTGGTTCGACGCCGGCGTCCACCGCAGTCTTCGGGCGCCGACAAGCTTTTCAAACCTGACATGTGGACCCCGCGTGTCAGCCTCTGTTTTATTCCACCTCGAACCGTTTTCTGTTGACGCCTTCGAGCAAATACGTTTTCTCCTTTGCGCTTGCGCATTCCCAATCGAACCATTTTCTGTTTTCTCAGTTAAAACCCTGGAACTTTTCTGTTTCATTACAGATAAGTCCCTGGACAGAAACCTTTATAACTTTTTAATAAAAAGGAATTTTTGAGTGATTCTTTTTCTGACAATCTTCAAATTTTGTCTAGTTTTTTATGGGATTTATTTGAAAAATATTTGGAAAAGTTTCTGTGCACCCACTGGTTTTCACGTTAGTACCCGTTTCGTGATTGCCGTGGGTTCCGGAAGAGGTGACGGAGCCGCGAACTTCGCCGAGCTAGACTCCGACTTCTCCGAACCAGGCAAGCATGTGTTGAACATTTGATATTACAGGTGTTTTGCATGTTTGCGTGAAAGTTTGTGCGTGGCATATGAGTGTCGGTAAATACCTCGTTGCTTGTAAGGCAACGACCCGGTTGTTCCAAAGTTGCGATGACCTCTGATGAGAGGTGGCCTAATCATGTGGTGACATGAAGGGCAGCAAGGTGGTACTGTTGTAGCATACCAGCCTTGCGTCATCCGACTTTCTTCGACGTTAACGTGGTTGGAGCCACGTTATCGTTCTTTTCCCGCATGTTCCAAAGCTGCGATGATCTCTGATGAGAGATGGCCTAATCATGTGGTGACATGAAGGGCAGCAAGGTGGTACTGTTGTAGCATACCAGCTTTGCGTCATCCGACTTTCTCCGACGTTAACGTGGTTAGAGCCACGTTATCGTTCCTTCCCCCTTCCGTGCTACCACATGTCTCATTGCCAGGATGCGGTTTAGTAAGTTGGTAACCTCTTTCCGTGTACACACCAAACAGAGAGGCCGGGATGATGGTACCTTGGCCCAGGATTAAAGCCAGTCATCCGGTCAGGGGGCATGGGTGTTTCCGGTTGGGACCGAGAGGGGGGCCACCCCCTTAGAGTGCGCGTATAGAAATTTGATCCCATGCTACGCGAGGTTGTAGCCTCCCCGTCTCAAGGTTTTTCTTGAACGTTGCCGAGGGTGATCCCTGGCTTCGGATGGTTGAATTGGGTGTGTACTGGTTAGACGTGTTTCTTCCAAAACACCGTAGACGGAACTAGTCCCCGTGACTACTGAAATCCGTTGGCTGTGGTTAAGTACAAACTTTGCAGAGTCAATTCTTTCCAAATCATCGTATCCATGACCAAGTAATGAAAACATTATATCCATATCTATCCGCGTGGAAAAAACTTGTCCCCGGTGAACAATCTCAAGTGGTAAATCCAGATTTATTGTTATTCCTGTGGATGGACTAACTTTATTTTTGTCTCATGCTTGTGATAATTTATGTTCCCGAACTGTTGTATTATTGAGTTGTGATATAAGCCCTTTATGTGACGTCGCGCAGACGTCCGACTGTGGCGTGTTCTTGTTCCTTACTTTAAATATAAGCCCTTTTTGTGATGTCGCTCAGACGTCCGACTGTGGCATGCACTGTATTTATTTTCTGTTATAAGCCCTTTATGTGGTGTCGCCCCGACGCCCGACTGTGGCATTATTATTCCGCATTTTCCGCTCGAGGAGTCTTTCAGACACTCGTTTGGCACCAGTATTACTATTTAGCATTTTCCGCTCGAGGAGTCTTTCAGACACTCGTTTGGCACCCAGTATTTATTACCTCTATGTCTGATCGCACCGGTTAACTCGTTCATGTGCTTCATGTTTACATTTGTTATATCTTATGTCCGAACTATCTTGCGAGTACTTTCATAGTACTCACCTGGCTTGTTGATTTGGCCAGATGTTGACGAAGGCGATCTCTTGGATGAAGAGTTTGATAGCGCGTCCGATGCCTAGAGGAGTCCCAGTCAGTCCTGCGCGATCCCGGATATTGGTCACTTGTATTGTATACGCTTTCGCCACCCGCAATAAGTCTCCTCGAGCCTCACTCCGACGCTCGAAGAGCTGTAGTCTTCTGGAATCATATCACTCGCTTCGCGGTGATATTTCCACCACCGTTATTATCGTGAGTTAGTAGTTGCCACCCTATCCGCCGTATTGTTTTAGCGGCATGCATGTAATAAATTGTTGGGCAGTCTCTGCTCAACCTTGTATTATATTTAGTACTCCTGGTATTTTTCTTCTGTGACCAAGATATTGTCTACCAGTGAGAAGGAATTCTTCCTCGCTGGTCCGTAAAAGGGATTGGTCTCTCAATAATTATTTTATTGAAAAACCGGTCGTGACAAGCTTGGTATCAGAGCCAGGCTGACTGTAGGAAGCCACTAGGTGCGAGCGCTAATCGGTTATTAGCGTTTTTGTGCTTTTTCAGCATTTTTGCAATTGTAGCTATTTTCTGTTGGTCATCATAAATTTATGACATGACTACTCAGAATTTTTGCCTACTTTTGTAGATGGCTGGCAGCAGCTGTGAGAATCGAGTGTTCACCAACGTGCCCGAGGGGTTTGTCAAGCTCCTCGTCTCCATCACCAAGCTCATGATCGGGCCAGCAGCTCGCCCGGAGTTCACACTCTATCAGCACAAGCTCAGTGACGACGTGTCTATGCACCAAGCTGTGGTACAGTTCAAGGGAGGACATTCTGCTGCACGCCACTTCCATTTTGTGGGAAGGGCCATGCCTACGGAGAGGCATGCCATGCAGATGGCTGCCCGTGAGGCGATAGCTCGCCTTCGGGACATCCTTCCTACAATGAAGACTCGTCACTACCGCTACCTCCCATGCCATGTGCCATACACCAGCCACTATGCATTCGCCTGCCATTGGGGAGAACGAGATGAAGCCATCAAGATGGTTGTGGAGTATCTCAAGGCTCTGGAGGAGTCTTTCGACAACCTCGTAGATGATCTTGTGGCTGCCCGCATGGACTTAGTCCGGGGCGGTCCTGCCAGCAGGAAGGAGCGTCTCCACACGGTTCCACCTCTGACATTCGTCTCGTCTTCAGCCTCGTATACACCGGCCATTTTGGCCACTGCTCGCCGTCTGCCTACCACTGAGGAGTTCGACCGAGTCATCGCCCCTACTCCAGTCAGAGCCGCACCGCCAGCCGCACACGCTCTACCGCCAGTCGCCCCCGCACCATCACCGCAGCGCAGCGTCGCGCGCCAGGAGCCAGCTAGAGAGGAGGTGGAAGTTGATTCTCCTGGACCACTGAGCCTTGCCATCGGCAAGGGGAAGGAGATCTTCACCATCTCCGACTGAGAGCACCGAGTAGCCGCGTGTTATGCCTGCTTGTATGATGTGTTGTTTTATCTGTACGCTAGTTTTTATTGGTGTGTTTGCTGCCTTCCGGAGTAGTACGCTAGTTTTATAATAACATGTCAGGATGTGTACACGCATCCTGAGTGATGTATCATGTGTTTGCTTTTCGCATGTAAGATTTATGTTAAGCACTTCTTCTCCATGAAAAATCATTTGTGTTTCTTTGAAAACCTTGAAGCCTCTTTAATTGTTGCCTTTGCAAGATTTTTCTTGTGCTACACAGTTTTTCTCATGGGTTTTGCAAATAATACCCCAGACTGGAAAAATGTCTCGCCCATGGACTCGCTCTATGCCCAATCAGCCAGAAGAGGTTTACGGGACACAGACCAGCAACAATTTCACTCAGGGTCAGTCCAGCCAACCAGACAACGAAGCAACACTGTCTCAAGTATGCCGTCTCTTCGAGCAAAGCCAGCAAAAGCACCAAGAGATGATGAATCATGTCATCAATATGGGAAACCACCGTGAACCCTATCAACCACATTCCAAGTTATCTGAGTTACAGAAGACTCGCCCCTCAACTTTTGCTCACACCGATAGACCGCTGGAAGCCGACGATTGGCTTCGTGAGATTGAAAGGAAACTGATTATTGCTCAGTGCTCAGATCATGAGAAGGTGCTTTATGCACCACACTACCTTACTGGAGCAGCCGCAGCATGGTGGGAAAACTTCCTACACATGCATCCCAGGGAACACAACATCACCTGGGAAGAATTCAAGGAAGGCTTCCGTGGGGCACACATCCCCAGGAGCATCCTAAAGATCAAGAAGAGAGAGTTTGATGACCTGAAGCAAAGAGGCATGTCCGTCACAGAATACAACGGCCAGTTTACCCAACTGTCTCGTTATGCCTACGACGAGCACATGACAGAAAGCAAGAAGATGGAAAAATTCCTGGACGGCCTGGCACCAGCGTTAAGATGCCAACTGATCGTGCACACCTTTCCGGATTTTAAGACGCTGGTGGACAAGGCCATCACCCTGGAGAATGAGCGCCGTAGTCTGGAAGATATCCGCAAGCGAAAGAGGGACAAGACGACTCTTGCTCGCAGCAACCGAGGCAAGACTGAGGTCCCAAGGACAGACGCAAGGAGATCCACGACTACTGAGCCAAGGCCCGTCGGACAATTTCATGCCAGGGATAAGGAGTACACATACCGTCCAGGGGTCACCTGCTATGCTTGTGGTCAACAAGGGCATTATGCTAAACAGTGCCCGAAGCCAAGAGACTCGGCACCCAAGCCGAACAATGGTGGAAACAATCCAGCCCCCAAGCGCAACAACTTCAACCCCAGCAACAACCACAGGAAGGGTCACCTGAACCATGTGACCAGGGAAGAAGTGCAGAATGCCCCAGACATCGTGCTCGGTACGTTCCCTGTCAACACAGTACCTGCCACGGTTTTGTTTGATTCTGGAGCTTCCCATTCGTTCGTTTCGAAGAGTTTTGTTTCGCAACATGGTTTTCCGATACTTCCCTTGGAAAAATCTATGATCATCAAGTCCCCCGGAAATAAGCAAATCGCTCAGGGTTGCTGCCAAGGAGTGGTCATTGAGTTCGAAGGACTACAATTCCACGCGAATATCATCGTGTTGGAAAGTAAAGGACTGGATGTCATTTTAGGGATGGACTGGTTGAGCACCAACAAAGGATTCATCGACTGTTTCAATCGGACAGTGATTCTCACCCACCATCACGGCAAGAAGATAAGAGTTTCCGCCCAAGAAAGGCCACGATCACAGAAACCAAAACTGAACAAAATGGACATTGCAGAACTGAGAAAAGTTCCAGTGGTATGCGAGTTTCCTGATGTGTTCCCTGAAGAACTACCAGGCATGCCACCAGACCGAGAGATAGAATTCAGCATTGAACTAGCACCTGGCACCGCTCCCATCTATAAGAAGCCGTATAGAATGGCACCCTCAGAATTGGTGGAGTTGAAGAAGCAGATAAAGGAGTTGTTGGACAAAGGATTTATTCGAGCCAGCTCCTCACCATGGGGTTCGCCAGTGTTGTTCGCCAAGAAGAAGGATGGGACATTGAGACTGTGTATAGACTATCGAGCCCTCAATATGGTCACCCTCAAAAACAAATATCCGATGCCACGGATAAATGATTTGTTTGACCAGCTCGCACAAGCCAAGGTATTTTCAAAGATTGATTTGAGATCGGGATACCATCAACTGAAGGTACGGACAGAAGATATCCCCAAGACAGCATTCACTTCCAGATATGGGTTATACGAGTTTACAGTGATGCCTTTTGGACTAACGAACGCCCCCGCATATTTCGTCCACCTCATGAACAAAGTGTTCATGAAATACATGGACAAATTTGTGGTGGTATTCATTGACGATATTCTGGTTTACTCAAGGACACCAGAAGAGCATGCTGAGCACCTCAGGATTGTTTTGGGAGAATTGAGAAACATCAGTTGTACGCCAAATTTAGCAAATGCGAATTTTGGCTAAGACAAGTTGGTTTCTTGGGCCATATATTGAACCAAGAAGGCGTGGCCGTAGACCCAGAAAAAGTCAAGGCCATACTAAACTGGAAACCACCCGCCAATGTTACAGATGTGCGGAGTTTCCTAGGAATGGCCGGATATTACAGGAGATTTATTGAAGGATTCGCCACTGTGGCAAAACCTATGACACAGTTACTCAAGAAGGACAAGAAATTCGTATGGACGGAAGCATGTGAGCAGAGCTTCCAAGAACTCAAGAAGAAGCGGACAACCGCACCGGTCTTAACTGTGCCAGACATACACAAGAGCTTTGAAGTGTATTGTGACGCGTCCCGAAAAGGTCTCGGATGTGTGCTAATGCAGGATGGCAAAGTTGTTGCATATGCCTCCAGGCAGCTGCGAAGACATGAGGAAAATTACCCAACACATGACTTGGAGCTAGCAGCAGTTATACATGCACTCAAGGAGTGGAGGCACTTTCTGTTGGGAAATCGCTGTGAAATATATACGGACCATAAGAGCCTCAAATATATTTTCACACAGCCAGAGCTGAATTTACGCCAACGACGCTGGTTGGAACTAGTCAAGGACTATGACGTCGGTATTCACTACCACCCAGGGAAAGCAAATGTAGTGGCCGATGCCCTTAGTCGAAACCCCAGCCCGGACAGTGACGGTCAGCAAAATTTGAGGCCTGAGTTTCAGCGAGAGTTTACTAGGCTCAACATGATGTTAGTCTCTGAGGGCACCGTATCGAACCTAGAGATACAACCCACCCTGGTGGAACAAATTAAGAAGGCTCAACAGGGACATCCCAGCATCAAAGGCATAAAGAAGAAAATGAATCTTAGTAAGACTTCAGAGTTCGTCACAGACAGTGAAGGAACATTATGGTACCGAGACAGACTTTGCGTACCTAACATTGAGGAACTCAAGCAACAGATCTTGACGGAAAGCCACACCGCCCCATACTCGATCCATCCTGGAGGAACCAAAATGTACAAGGGCATCCAGGAAAGATTTTGGTGGCACGGTATGAAAAGAGATATAGCCACATTCATTGCTTGTTGCGATTCATGTCAGCGCATCAAGGCCGAGCACCAAAAGCCAGCAGGGCTACTCCAGCCTAACAGGATACCGGAGTGGAAATGGGATGAAATAGGAATGGACTTCATTGTCGGATTACCCCGATCACAACGCGGAAATGATGCCATCTGGGTCATCACAGACCGACTAACCAAGGTTGCTCATTTCATTCCCGTGAAGACTACCTACTCCACACAAAGACTGGCAAAACTTTATCTCTCCCGTATAGTTTGCTTGCACGGAGTCCCAAAGACTATAATATCAGACCGAGGCACCCAATTCGTCTCCAAATTTTGGGATCACCTACAACAAGCTCTGGGCACGCAACTAGCTTTCAGTACAGCATACCACCCTCAGACTGATGGACAAACAGAACGTGTGAACCAAAGCCTAGAGGATATGCTAAGAGCCTGTGTGCTCACCTATGGGTCCAGTTGGGAAGAGAGTTTGCCGTATGCCGAATTTGCTTACAACAACAGTTACCAAGCCAGTTTGCAAATGGCACCCTTTGAAGCGTTGTACGGACGAAGGTGTCGTAACCCTCTGAATTGGTCAGAAACAGGTGACAGCCGTATCTTCGGCCCAGACATGCTTAAAGAGGCCGAGGAGAAAGTTAAACAAATCAGGGACAGACTCAAGACAGCACAGAGCCGACAAAAGAGCTACTATGATCAGAAGCATCGTGAGGTCAGCTTTGAACCTGGTGATTCCGTATACCTCCGAGTATCTCCTATGAGGGGTCTGCAACGGTTCAAAATTAAGGGGAAGCTAGCCCCAAGATTTATTGGACCATTTTGTGTAAAGGCACGAAGAGGCACGGTGGCCTACCAACTAGACCTACCCAAGGAGCTGTCAGACGTCCATGACGTATTCCACGTCTCGCAGTTGAGGAAAGGCGTGAGTAACCCGGAGAAACATGTACCTCATGAGGACATTGATATGCAACCAGATCTCACCTACAAAGAAAGGCCAGTAAAGATTTTAGAAGAGTCTGAACGGAGGACCCGTCAGAAAACGACAAGATTTTTCAGGGTTCAGTGGAGCAACCACACTGAGGATGAAGCCACATGGGAAAGGGAAGATTTCCTCCGAGCAGAGTATCCATATCTATTTGAGGAGCAGCAGAAATCTCGAGGACGAGATTTTTCCTAAGGGGGTAGGTGTTGTGACACCCAAGTTTTTATTTGTTTTTTTTCAAAAGATTTTTATTTGACTTGAGGGGAGTGATTTAAAATTTTCCTTTAAGAGAACTCTCCCTCTCAAATATTTTTTTATGGCAAAAGTTTTATTTGGATTCACCCAAGATCTGTCTTTGGTCTTGGAGGTTCTTACTTTTCATTTAGACTCAAGACCAAATGTTTTTTTCTTTTGGGGAAAACAACTTTTAAAAATCTTTTTGGAAATGCACTATGGCTTTTGGAAAACTCCTTTGCCACTTTCAACAATTCCTTCTTGCCATGGCCTTAGTGCAAATCCTCTCTCCTAACCCTTCCCTCACCTTTGGATCATGATCTGCATCAAATCCAGCAAGTTGGACCTCCCCATGTGATCATTCCATTTGAATCTTATTCAAACAAATTTCTGTCTTCTATCCTACTATTTGGAGAGTTACAAAGGAACTCCATTTTCTGTCTTGATTTTTGCCCTCAAACCAACTCTCCTCCCTAGTCCTTTGAACCCTCAACCAAGAGCCATGAAGATCCACTGGTCTTCAGTTCAAAATTTTCAAACTACACTTGCTGCAAGTTTGGACCAGATTTGTCAAATTTGGTGAAATTCATTCAAAACCTTCTCCAAAAATTCCAAGTAAAATCAGGCAGCCTCTGGGTGCATTGAGTGGTCATCTCACCAAGTTACAGCTCTAGAAAAATTCATCTCATTGCAAAATCTCTCTGTCGAACACCTGCAGTGCATGGTCATGTCAAGTTCACAAAGTTCAGAGATTCAGTCAGTGGCCTGCTATCGTTTTCTTCAGAGAAGGACGTCGATCTCGCCAGTGCCTCTGCGTCGCCTTGCTCCTCGTCCCCTCCCCCTTGTTCCTGCACCGCACGAACGCCTGGCGCCTTGCGGGCGTCGGCGACGAGCAGCAGAAGGTGCGCCGCCCCGTGACCGACACCGGCGGCGGCTTTGCAGACGCCAGCGGGAGACACGGCGCCGACGACGCCACCCAGCGCCGCCCAAACCACCGGATCTCGCCGCGTGGCCTTCCACTCCCCTGAACGCGCTGACCACCCTCGTCGTGAACCGCAGGGCACGGAGCGCGCTCTCTGCTGCCGTCGAGCCCGTGCGGTCACCACACCGTGGACCGACGCCATTACGCCAAGACCATCTCCGTTTAGCTGTAAAACGACTCCAGTAACCTCCACTGATGCTGCCTGGCCGCTCAAACCCCCTGCCAATCCACTGCTCCGCCGTAATCGCTCGCCGGAGATTCTCCGTTCACGGCCACCCCGTCGATCCGCCTATAAATAGAGGCCCCGAGCTTCAACTCGAGCACCCACCAGCCTTGCACTCCCCCTAGAGCACGCCTGGCCACTGGAAGAGCCCCGAGGAGGTCTCCTTCCTCGACTCCGGTCGCCGCGACCCGCCACGGGATCCAGCCCGATTCGCCCCCGTGTGTGCTCCTCCGCCTCCATTCTCTTACCAGTAGCTTCACCATGCATCCCTCTTTCTGACCCGCACTTCAATTTGAAGCTTGCAGCCCTCCACCGGAGTTCCCCATCCTCACCCGAGCCGCCGTCCGCCGGAGAAAGTGTCGCCGTCGACGTGGTGCTCCCCGTTGGACGAGTCCACCACCCATCGACGCGGAAGAAGACGCTGAAGCTCTTGGTACCCTCCGTTTCTCCTAACTCGCCGTGGTTCGACGCCGGCGTCCACCGCAGTCTTCGGGCGCCGACGAGCTTTTCAAACCTGACATGTGGACCCCGCGTGTCAGCCTCTGTTTTATTCCACCTCGAACCGTTTTCTGTTGACGCCTTCGGGCAAATACGTTTTCTCCTTTGCGCTTGCGCATTCCCAATCGAACCGTTTTCTGTTTTCTCAGTTAAAACCCTGGAACTTTTCTGTTTCATTACAGATAAGTCCCTGGACAGAAACCTTTATAACTTTTTAATAAAAAGGAATTTTTGAGTGATTCTTTTTCTGACAATCTTCAAATTTTGTCTAGTTTTTTTATGGGATTTATTTGAAAAATATTTGGAAAAGTTTCTGTGCACCCATTGGTTTTCACGTTAGTACCCGTTTCGTGATTGCCGTAGGTTCCGGAAGAGGTGACGGAGCCGCGAACTTCGCCGAGCTAGACTCCGACTTCTCCGAACCAGGCAAGCATGTGTTGAACATTTGATATGACAGGTGTTTTGCATGTTTGCGTGAAAGTTTGTGCGTGGCATATGAGTGTCGGTAAATATCTCGTTGCTTGTAAGGCAATGACCCGGTTGTTCCAAAGTTGTGATGACCTCTGATGAGAGGTGGCCTAATCATGTGGTGACATGAAGGGCAGCAAGGTGGTACTGTTGTAGCATACCAGCCTTGCGTCATCCGACTTTCTTCGACGTTAACGTGGTTGGAGCCACGTTATCGTTCTTTTCCCGCATGTTCCAAAGTTGCGATGATCTCTGATGAGAGATGGCCTAATCATGTGGTGACATGAAGGGCAGCAAGGTGGTACTGTTGTAGCATACCAGCCTTGCGTCATCCGACTTTCTCCGACGTTAACGTGGTTAGAGCCACGTTATCGTTCCTTCCCCCTTCCGTGCTACCACATGTCTCATTGCCAGGATGCGGTTTAGTAAGTTGGTAACCTCTTTCCGTGTACACACCAAACAGAGAGGCCGGGATGATGGTACCTTGGCCCAGGATTAAAGCTAGTCATCCGGTCAGGGGGCATGGGTGTTTCCGGTTGGGACCGAGAGGGGGGGCACCCCCTTAGAGCGCGCGTATAGAAATTTGATCCCATGCTACGCGAGGTTGTAGCCTCCCCGTCTCAAGGTTTTTCTTGAACGTTGCCGAGGGTGATCCCTGGCTTCGGATGGTTGAATTGGGTGTGTACTGTTTAGACGTGTTTCTTCCAAAACACCGTAGACGGAACTAGTCCCCGTGACTACTGAAATCCGTTGGCTGTGGTTAAGTACAAACTCTGCAGAGTCAATTCTTTCCAAATCATCGTATCCATGACCAAGTAATGAAAACATTATATCCATATCTATCCGCGTGGAAAAAACTTGTCCCCGGTGAACAATCTCAAGTGGTAAATCCATATTTATTGTTATTCCTGTGGATGGACTAACTTTATTTTTGTCTCATGCTTGTGATAATTTATGTTCCCGAACTGTTGTATTATTGAGTTGTGATATAAGCCCTTTATGTGACGTCGCACAGACGTCCGACTGTGGCGTGTTCTTGTTCCTTACTTTAAATATAAGCCCTTTTTGTGATGTCGCTCAGACGTCCGACTGTGGCATGCACTGTATTTATTTTCTGTTATAAGCCCTTTATGTGGTGTCGCCCCGACGCCCGACTGTGGCATTATTATTCCGCATTTTCCGCTCGAGGAGTCTTTCAGACACTCGTTTGGCACCAGTATTACTATTTAGCATTTTCCGCTCGAGGAGTCTTTCAGACACTCGTTTGGCACCCAGTATTTATTACTTCTATGTCTGATCGCACCGGTTAACTCTTTCATGTGCTTCATGTTTACATTTGTTATATCTTATGTCCGAACTATCTTGCGAGTACTTTCATAGTACTCACCTGGCTTGTTGATTTGGCCAGATGTTGACGAAGGCGATCTCTTGGATGAAGAGTTTGATAGCGCGTCCGATGCCTAGAGGAGTCCCAGTCAGTCCTGCGCGATCCCGGATATTGGTCACTTGTATTGTATACGCTTCCGCCACCCGCAATAAGTCTCCTCGAGCCTCACTCCGACGCTCGAAGAACTGTAGTCTTCTGGAATCATATCACTCGCTTCGCGGTGATATTTCCACCACCGTTATTATCGTGAGTTAGTAGTTGCCACCCTATCCGCCGTATTGTTTTAGCGGCGTGCATGTAATAAATTGTTGGGCAGTCTCTGCTCAACCTTGTATTATATTTAGTACTCCTGGTATTTTTCTTCTGTGACCAAGATATTGTCTACCAGTGAGAAGGAATTCTTCCTCGCTGGTCCGTAAAAGGGATTGGTCTCTCAATAATTATTTTATTGAAAAACCGGTCGTGACAGGGGGCAATGTGTGCGAGAGAGGCCTAAAGATAATGTGCGTGCGGGAGACACGTAGGCACATATATGTGCGTATAGAGGGCTAGTAGAGACCGTGCATGTGTATATATGTATGTGAGAGAAATAGTGTTTTCCAACTGAGATTAGTGAAAAGAGTGGTACATAGTAGTCAGAAAGAGAGAGAGACAAACAGAGAGAGCATGTGCGTGAGACACCCCGACACCCTGAGAGAGATTGTGAGCATGTGTGAAAAAGAAATGTCGATGCATATAAAGTGTGTGCACTTATGCGTTAGATAGAGAGATATATAACGTGTTTGTGAGAACGGGGCGAGGCATAGTGCATCTACGTGTAAAAGGCGGTTCTACGCATTAAATTAAAATATAAATGGAATTATTATTTTTGGATGAGATCATGAATTTTGCAAATTGCGTATCGACGAAAATCGGTCTATCAGACACCCATACTCTATTGAATTCTAGCATGTGCATGTGTTTATTTCATATTATCGATCCATAGAGTGAGAGCGGTTTGAAATACAGGCAATGGATGCTTTTGCAATTCATAGATAAACATTAATTAGTGCACTCCATGTTGTTAGTGTGAAGCACTTTATACATTTGTCAATTGCATGGATACATTCCAAATTGCTAGCTATGAAATAGAATACATGTCGAATTCAACATAAAGGGGGTTTCGTAGATTCGAATTCATAGGAAGTGGATTCATCTATTTGAACCCGAGATAATGGCATTCGTAAATCAGATGTAAAAGGGGGCATCAATCTTTGTTGTGAGTTTGAACCTGCTATATATATTCATACGCATATCTAACTTTTTTTTGCAACCAAGGAGATTATATCTGGAACCATGCATGAACTGAGGTAAGTTGCATATTTTTTAATATATACTCATGTACAAATGTACCCCCTCCATTCCAAAATAATCGTAGCTTTAGGATTTTCAAGAGTAAAGATTTGTGAAGTTTGACAAATCCTGAAAGTTCAATTCAAGAGAACTGAAAACGTTAATGCTTCTGCTCCCAAATATTGAACGAAGCGCCAAATAGGCCTTTGGTCACCCAAAACCGCGCGAGACTAATGTTTTGGTGGTAGGAAATTACTGTCCTGACTCTGGCCCGTGTAGCCTATCGTCCCGATGTCCAAAGGTCTAAACCGGGGTAGGTTTGTAACTTCACCAAGACGCCAGTCTCAACCGCCTCCGAGAAGCATTCATACGCCATGGGCGCCTACCCATGCGCTCGGCCGAAATCTATCCCGCCCACATTTGGGACACCTGACATGACTGTCCTACCCCCAACCTGCAATATGTCCGAAAGTTTAGATGGGGGCAAAGTTTGTAACTTTCCCCAAATTTCAAACAAGCGCGTCTCAAACCGAAACATTGTTCCCCCTTAGTTCCCCGCCTCCCTCCGTTTCCCCATTCATACTCCGTGGGCGCGAAAACGCCCTCTCCACCAGCCGCGAAACCCCAGCCTCCTCCATCCTCCACCCCATAGCGGCCAATCCACCACCGCCCTCCTCCATCACGCCGGAGCCGGTACCCCGACGTCGTCATCCAACACAACCGCAACTGCAACGCTCTCAAGGACTTAGCAGCTGAAGCCGAGGTAGAGCTGCCTCCACGACACCGACGACGACGTGCGCCGTACCAGAACCACTCCAACCACGCCATCCTGCGCCTCACTGTTGCGGCTCCACTGTCGCAACCGTCCACCGCACCGGAGCTGTTCCCGCTACGCCGTCGTTCGCCGCCTCGGATCTGCTTCCCCGCCGCCGAGAGATGGCCACCGCACCACACTCAACAACTTGGCCATGGGTTCGTCCAAGGCTGCACTGTCCTCCACAACTTATGGTTTCCGGTGAACAACAAGAAGATCGTCGGAAAAACAGAAGGAGGACACAGCACTGCCAGCAGAAAGAGGTACTCCTCTTCCCTTATTCGTGCAAATCTTACATCTCCGCTCACACCGTATTCATCCCACGAAAGAAACTAGTTGAGCGCTTCTTACTGCATCTTCTTCGTGATACTAAATGCACAAGGTTTCCTTCCTTTTACTATTTCACCTTTGCTAGAGGTCAGTAGCCTGCCTGGATTTCAATTCAGGGTCAGTCAAACCGCAATTAAAAGAAGCAGCACCCGCTTAGGCGCGCGGAGCACCTAGTCGCCTGTTCCCCGGGGAAGCGGCGCATCGGTGTCTATCATAGGGGTGTGGGGCGCAGGAGCTGCTTGTGCCCGATCTAGAGGTCGGCGGGGCTTGAATGGATGGCCGGGGGGGCGGTGCCAAGCACGGCGGTGCGGTGAGGTCGAGGGGAGGGCGCATGCAGGGGAGGAATACTGGGCCGGTGGTCACTGGCGGTTCGAGGAAGATCGTCAACACTGACTGGCTGGAGGTAGATGAAGGCGATCTGCCCGTTCTTTGTACATCGGACGGTGTAGAAAAAATGGACTGACCTATTTGCTTTCAGTCGACTGTTATTTTCATAGAATCCTGTAGTAATTTAGTGTGCCATGCATGTTGTAGAGCTATCATATGTCTCCTGTCATTTATTTCTCACTGACCTGCTATCTGCTACCTTTACACTGTACTAATTGTGCACACACTTCACCCATACTCACACTATTTTTTATGCATGGGTATTTCAGACTCTGACGCAGTGTTGATGAATGCAGAAAAGAAAAGACAGAAGTCGCTCCAGTGTAATTCGAAGGTAAGCACTAAGCGTTTCAGCGCTCTAATGGGTGCAGTGTCAGCAGTTGGAGACAGTAAACGTAGCTCTGCAGTCGATGATCTCAATTGCCACACACAACCATCCCAGGTGCTTGCTTTTACTTCGCGCTGTCAAATGTGGTTGCATGTTGCATATGGTGTCTAGCTTGTATTGCTTCCAATTTGGTTAAATTGCATTTGCTTACTTTACACATTATACCTTTGATAATGACATGCCTTCCTGTTTTTGATACATACTACATATGTCTATTAACCATGTTCGTACATCAAACTAATGCTCTTTTGTATCCCTCGTCAATCACTTATGATGAGACAGTCACCCGAGTGGGTTACTATGAGACGCCCAACTCGTTTAAAGAGTGCAGTGTCATCCTCCCTACATGATTCTCAAGAAAGAGCAAGGCTAAATGAAGATAGTCAACGTAGCTCTCTAGTTGATCACCGCAATTCCCCCACACCACCATCGCAGGTGCTTGCTCTTACTTGGCAGTGTGATATGTGGTTACATGTTGCATATGGTGTCTACCTTGTAATGCGTCTAATTAGGGTAAATTGCATCTGCTTGGTTAACACATTATACCTGTGAATATGACATGCCTTCCTGTTTTTGGTACATACCACGTCTTTCTATTAACCATGTTCTTACATCAAACTACTTTTCTTGTGTATCCCTCATCAATGCTCCGAATTTGTTATGTGAATATGACACGCCTTCCTATTTTTGGTACATACTACATCTGCCTATCACACCATGTTCTTACATCAAACTACTGTTCTTGTGTATCCTGTTTTTGTTAAATTGCATCTCCTTAGCTTACACATTATACATGTGAATATGACACGCCTTCCTATTTTTGGTACATACTACATCTGCCTATCACACCATGTTCTTACATCAAACTACTGTTCTTGTGTATCCTGCATCTATCACTTATGATGAGACAGTCACGCGCGTGGGTTAATATGAGACGCAATACTCTTATAAAGAATGCAATTTCATCCTCTCCACATGATTCTCAAGAAACAGCAAGCCTAAATGAAGATATTGAACGCAGCTCTGTAACTGAAGACCGCACTTCCCCTACACCACCATCACAGGTGCTTGCTCTAACTTCGCAGTGTGATATGTGGTTGCATGTTGCATACGGTGTCTAGCTTGTAATGCTTCTAATTAGGGTAAATTGCATCTGCTTAGTTTACACACTATACCTGTGAATATGACATGCCTTCCTATTTTTGGTACACACTACATCTATGTGTTAACCTTGTTCTTACATGAAACTACCTCTCTTCTGTATCCTGCATCAATCACTTACGATGAGTCACCTTTATTCGTTGCATATTGCATATTATTTCTAGCCTGTTGCCATGTATTGCTTCTAATTTGGTCAAATACATTTGTTAGGGCACCGTTTTAATTTGGCAGAGTGATATTGGTTTCATCTTTCATATGGTTTCTAGCTTGCATCGATTCTAACAAGTTCAAGCACCTTGTGCTTAGATTACACTTTATACATCATACATGTCAATATGTCACGCCGTCCTGTTTTTCATACATATTCCATCCTCCTATCATGCGGCTGCCTTACATGAAAGTAGTGTTCGTCAGTATCATGCATCAATGAGTTCTGAAGAGAAAATTTTATTCCTTTTTCTTGTGGGTTTGACTTGAAAAGGCAAAATCAAGAAAGAGGAAGGAAAAGAGTAAGGAAGGCGATGATGGTTGTAACGCCCCAAGACCGACGCTCCAGACGCCTGCAATGTTTTGCGTGACCGTCGTGTGTTTTATTTGTTTGTTGCATTTCATCATGTCATCATGAGCATTGCATCTGCATGTTTTCAGAAAGTTTGCATCCGTTCGTAGTTGCCGCGTCCCTCCTCGCCTCCGTTGACCTTTCTCAGTCCAACCGTTCTTTTGTTGTCCAACCATTTGACCCTCTCTACACAGTGCACTGACCCCCTCGCGCGCGCCCGGAAGTTGTCCCGAACCCGACCCGCTCTGTCATGACCAACGGGTCCGGATCATCCCCTAAAATCAACAAAATAACTCTGGCTTCTTATTTGGGCTTCCCTAGCCTATTTTTCTCGACCGCCCGATCTAAATCAGAAGGTCCAATTAGACCTCTACCCAAAAATCCACTTGCTATATAAAGACCAACCCTAAAATCTAGGGACATGTCCCATTGATCCCTCTCGGCGCCGCCACTCCTCAAAAACTCCCTCGGGATCCATCCCCATTCTTCTTCCAATCAGCCCGCAAGCCTCCTCCCTCGATCCATCCAACCAGCACCGCTCGCCTGATTCCCGTGTCACCACAAGCCACCGGAGCACCAGGAGCCCTCCAGCCCTTGCTCCAGCGCGCCTCCTACCCCGAGCTCCTCTCGTGCTCCTCCCAAGGCGCCCTCGTTCCCGAGCACGTCGACCCCGCCACCTCGAACTCCCGTGCCGAAGCACCACCTCGCGCGCCTCCTTTCTCAAGCAGGAGCTCGACCTGCTGCTGGCGACCTCACCCTCCATCGACCACGGCAAGGACCGGCCTCGTCCCACCCATCTCCTTCCCTGTCTTTCTCCCTCACCTCACATCTCCCCCTCTCTGTTTGCTCGAATAGGAGCAGGAGCTTCTCCAGCAGCGAGCGCCCGAGGCCTCCTCCTCGACCCTCCCCGCACGAACCCCATCGCTGCTCGTCACCATGGCCGACCCTGCAGCAAGCTCCGCTGCCGCGCCATCTGCGGGCGCTCGGGCATGAGCTCTCCCGCGCCCAGTCTTCCTCCTCGTCGCGCGGATCTAGGAGGCTTGACGCTGCCGCTCCCCTGCATGGCCCTGTTGCCGCGCCTGTATCGCCCTGTTGCCGCGCCTACACCGCCTGAAGCCGTTGCACCCCTGCTTCCTCTGCTTCGTAGATGAGCCACGCGCTCGCGTTGACCGACTCCAGCCAGATCGACCGCGACCTGCCCATCTCCTTCGCCTCCTGGGCCACCAGGAACCTCCCCAACCCGGCCTGCTTCGGCCTCCCTCCACCACGGGCCCGACCTGGGCCTCTGGTGAGAAGCCTAGTCCGCCCGAGATGCGGCCTAGTTCCTGTTTTTTTCAGCGTCTGCGAATTTGTCTAATTATTCCAGAGTTTGCAGTTTTGCAGAAAAACCCTCAAACATCAGGCAGATAATAACACTTTAACCGTGCATCGGATTAAAATGATTTAAACATGTAAAATGCTTAGAATTTTGTGTAGTTTCATAATATGTGACTTTCATCCATGTTTAAAATGTTTAAACTTGCTGTTTATTTAATTTTGCATAAATAGCATGTTAAAATGAATTATTTCATAACTAAATAACCGTAGCTCCATTTTAAATAAACTTTATATGTAAATGGGGTAGAAAAATGCCTAGTTTAACATGGGGCACTTTATTTTGCTGTTTAACAACATTAAAATTGTGTTTAGGGTAGAACAGTACCAAATCTAAAATATGGACATGAGGATTTTCCGGAATTGTTGTTTGTTGTTCCGGCCTCATTTAAACTTGCCTAAATAGTTAGTTTTCTTATGCCTCACATCTTGCCATGTTTAATAACATTTAATATTGTTGGGTACATAACCAAGAGAGAACTAAATAATCGTATGTGGTGTTTCGTCAATATGCAACTCGTTGCATATTGAGCTCCACTTAATTTGTAGTGTTGTTTGTTGCACTTTGCCATGCCATGCCTCATTAAACCGGACAAGCATCATACTTGGTTGCGCATCATGCCATGTTTATGTGATGGTTGTTTACCATGTTGTTTGCTTCTTTCCGGTTTGCTTCTCTCGTTAGCTTCGGTTTCGTTCCGGAGTTGTGAGGATTCGTTCGACTAAGTCCGTTTGTCTTCTTCATGGACCCGTTCTTCTTCCTTGCAGGATCTCAGGCAAGATGACCATACCCTCGAAATCACTTCTATCTTTGCTTGCTAGTTGTTCGCTCTATTGCTATGTCGCGCTACCTACCACTTGCTATATCATGCCTCCCATATTGCCATGTCAAGCCTCTAACCCACCTTTCCTAGCAAACCGTTGTTTGGCTATGTTACCGCTTTTGCTCAGCCCCTTTTATAGCGTTGCTAGTTGCAGGTGAAGATGAAATTTGTTCCATGTTAGAACATGGATATGTTGGGATAACACAATATCTCTTATTTTAATTAATGCATCTATATACTTGGTAAAGGGTGGAAGGCTCGGCCTTATGCCTGGTGTTTTGTTCCACTCTTGCCGCCCTAGTTTCCGTCATACCAGTGTTATGTTCCTTGATTTTGCGTTCCTTACGCGGTTGGGTGATTTATGGCCCTTGACAGTTCACTTTGAATAAAACTCCTCCAGCAAGGCCCAACCTTGGTTTTACCATTTGCTACCACCTATCCCCTTTTCCCTTGGGTTCTGCAGACTCAAGGGTCATCTTTATTTTTAACCCCCCGGGCGAGTGCTTCTCTAAGTGCTGGTCCGAACTGAGTAGACTGCGGGGGCCCCTCGTGGAAACTCGAGGTCTGGTTTTACTCGTAGGATGTCTCATCGGGTGTTGCCCTCAGAACGAGATATGTGCAGCTCCTATCAGGATTGTCGGCACATCGGGCGGCTTTGCTGGACTTGTTTTACCATTGTCGAAATGTCTTGTAACTGGGATTCCGAGTTTGATCGGGTCTTCCCGGGAGAAGGAATATCCTTCGTTGACCGTGAGAGCTTATAATGGGCTAAGTTGGGACACCCCTGCAGGGTATGAACTTTCGAGACCCGTGCCCGCGGTTATGTGGCAGATGGGAATTTATTAATATCCGGTTGTAGAGAACTTGACACTTTACTTAATTAAAATACATCAACCGCGTGTGTAGCCGTGATGGTCTCTTTTCGGCGGGGCCCGGGAAATGAACACGGTCCTTGTGTTATGGTTGTGCGTAAGTAGTTTCAGGATCACTTCTTGACCATTGCTAGCTTCACGGCCGTTCCGTTGCTTCTCTTCACGCTCTTATTTGCGTATGTTAGCCACCATATGTGCTTAGTGCTTGCTGCAGCTCCACCTCACTACCCTTTCCTTCCTATAAGCTTAAATAGTCTTGATCTCGCGGGTGTGAGATTGCTGAGTCCTCGTGACTCACCAGATACTTCCAAACAGTTGCAGGTGCCGATTATACCAGTGCAGATGACGCAACCGAGCTCAAGTGGGAGTTCGACGAGGAACTTGGTCATTACTATGTTTCGTTTCCTGATGATCTGTAGTGGAGCCTAGTTGGGACGATCGGAGATCTAGCATTTGGAGTTGTCTTCTTTTATTTTGGTTCCGTAGTCGGACCTATGTGTGTACTCTGATTGATGTATGATTTATTTATGTATTGTGTGAAGTGGCAATTGTAAGCCAACTCTCTGTCTTATTCATTACATGGAATTATGTGAAGATGACCCTTCTTGCGACCAAACCTACAATGCGGTTATGCCTCTAATTCGTGCCTCGACACATGGGAGATATAGCCGCATCGTGGGTGTTACAAGTTGGTAATCAGAGCCATCCCTGACTTAGGAGCCCCCTGCTTGATCGAATCGCTGACGTTGTTGAGTCTAGAAAAAATGTTTTGAGTCTTAGGATTATATATATCGGAGAGTAGGATTGTTTTTACTCCTTAGTCCCTTCGTCGCTCTGGTGAGGCCTCCTGACGTAGAAGTTTTGACTTTTCTCTCCTCAAATTTCACTAAAATTTTTTTAGGATCACGCGGGTATCTTGGAATCGTTCCGATGGTTTTGTGACGAGAACATTGTTCTTGGTGCCTCCTGACATTTAGGGGTTGTGGCAGTGTCCCGGGGAGTTGAGCTCAGAGGTGTTGTCGTCACAATTTTATCATTGCAGTTCTGGAATACCTGAGTTTCGCCGACATCGAAAATCTCTTTTATGCAGTTGTTGGTGAGATCACCTCGACGCCACCCAGTACTGGGGCGGGAGTTCGGGAGTATTGCCATAGCTCATATAACGGATGCTTTTCGAAGGTTGAGGTAAATGATTTTCGAAGGTTTCTTGGTTATGTGTTGACGGATGGATACAGCTGGATCTAGGGATTGTTAGTTTGGGTGATATATTTTGTGTCCCCTGTATCCCCAACACCAGATTGCATAACCAGAAAGTTTCGGGAGTTTATAAGTGGGAATTCAAGTATCTCGTAGGATATCTTTCCAACACACACATGATACGATATGGGATCTATCATATGTTTGTTTCCGGCTTATTCTGCCAGCCAATCCTTTATTTTTTTTAAGTTGTGGTATTCGAGTTGCTTCGAAGTCAGGTGTTGATTCCATACCTTTCCTAAGCGGTGTTCTCATACTTCTATGTGAATACCAATCCTTCTTGATCATCGAGATTGTCATGCCAATTCTTTCCAACCGACGTGCTCTTTTTCAAGTGGATCCGATCATTTCAACATTCGCGAGATCAATTCTCAATTCTTTGCAACGGTGTTTGCTTCATCCGTCCCAAATTGTCTTTGTTTTCCCGCCCTCCCACCCTTTTTCTTCAAGGACTCAGATTTCTTAATCAAGTATCCATCTTATATATAGGAAGTCTCTCCATTCTTTTCCATAAATGTTCTTATCCAGTGATTCTCAGGAAGATACTAACGAAGCTTCAAGTGTATCATTCTTCATTCTCGTATTCTTTTTCGGTGGATTCAATTCAAGTTGCAGGTGTTGATCTTATCCCCTTTCCCGTTTCAAGTGCTTTCGTATGACGGTGTATCTCTTATCTTTCACCGCTCGCTATTCTTTTGTTCCGGAGTGTTGAAGATATCTCAGGAGATTCGTGTTTTCATTCAAGATCAATTCAAGCTATTTCGAGGTTGTTATCTCATTCATGCCATTTAATTCAACCGGCGCAATCTCTCTTTTAAATTGTTCAACGGTGTTTCTCTTGAGTGGGCCCTAACCCACAGGTCTTTTCCCAGGATCTTACCTGACTCTTCTAACTTTTTCTGGAGTTATTCCCAAATTCATTTCAAAGTTTGACATAAGAATGGGTTATCATCAGTCATATGTCTTTCTCCAAGATCTTTCAAATTCTTTTCATTGTTGGTTCAATCTTTCTAATTGTCATTCCTGAGTGCCTCAACAATTCACGGTGGTGTTTCTCATCATCATTCTCAACATTTGAAGACCGAAGAAGAGTTCCTCTTCAATCTTATCCGTTCTCTCAAGATTCATGGTTGTAGCTTCATGCCATCCTCTCATAATTGTTTGCGATTGTGAGAATTCTGTTCATACCTGTCGGGGATATACCCCGCGGAATGACCCGGACGGAAGTATGACCCGGCCGGACTTGGCGCTTCACCGTGACCCGCCGGAGGACTGGCGCCTCACGGGTCTGGCGGCTCACAGCCAGACAAGCTCATGAACCGGACGACTCATAGATGGCCCCGACGGCGGGTCAGATAGAAGACTAGGCCCAAGGCCCAGAAGACCGGCTCATGTTATGGTGGGCCGGCTTAAGAAGAAAGGGATGACGAATATTTCCTTTACGAGGAAGCAAGACCCGGACTTGTAATTAACTTGTAAGAAAAGAGGGACTAGCCCTAGTCCTACTAGGACTCCGCATGTAACCCGCCCCTCTAACTTATATAAGGAGGGGCAGGGCACCCCAAAGAGGGACGAGCAACAAGAAACAATCTCTAGGACTAGCCTCAAAGAGCCGGCTTACCGGCAACTCTCTCATAAGCATAATGAGACCTAGCCACAAACAGCATGTAGGGTTGTTACCGGATGATGTTTCCCGGGGCCCGAAGCTGTCTAAACCCTTGTTTTGTGCGTTGATCCGCCCTCCGTCTCTCATCCCAATCAACCCCTCTCAAGCTACTACATAGATGCGTTGGCCTCACGACTAAGTCCTTACACCTAGGACATCTGCCGTGACAATTCCACGACAGTTGGCGCCCACCGTGGGGCTGCGCACGGTAGTGTTGAGTTCTTGAAGGGATCTCTCCTAGGGATCGAGGAGCTCACAATTTTCCGGACGAAGAAGAGCCAGTTTGAAAGAATCTGCTTCAGCTTCAAATTCGTCGGACTAAATTGATAATATGTGGGGTTTAAAGGTTAAACAAAAATTTAGGGCTACGCCGAGAGCCGCCGCCTCTGCAAGCCGGATCCTGAGGTCTGCAATCCGCCGAGAAGAAGAATATATGTGGAACGATTTGCAAGATGACCCGGCGATTCGACGAATCCGAAGACAAATTGGTATTTGGAGCAGCGGCCACCGAGCAAGCCAAAGAATACATCTACTTTAAACAAGTCGCCAGGATCCTGGTCGGTTTCCTTGTTAAACAAAATAATACTAGCAGTGATGGGGCAATGCTGGAGGGAATTAGAATTGATCAATTATTTTGATGCACGGAACACAAAGTGTCGGTAGGAGATTTCAGCAGGTCGTGATTGAACAAACCGGAAAGCAGAGGCAACCTGGAAACTGACGTGGTCATGGACTCAGACTTGTCAAATTGCCAGGCTAACCAGGAAACAGCAAGTCGCCAAGCCCGACCAAGGAGAGAATATATATATATCCGGATTAGCACGTGACACGATCCGTTCTGATGCAAACTGATGCACTGATCACTACAATGAATGAGTGTTTGTTACACATGGCCGTTATTACGCCCGCCAAGAAAATCAGGTGGAGCTGTTTTTTCGTCAAGTCGACGTCTACTTCCGAGGAGATCAGGCGTGTTTTCTGCTGCTACTTTTCATGAATCCTATCGCTACTAAACAACCAGGAGAAAACCTACTACTGGGAGGATCGCTGGTTTCCTTTGGTCCCGATGGGGATCCCAGCCCATGTGCGTTTCGGAGATTAAAATCACCTAGTCCATGTGGTCTACTGTTGAAGGCAAGGAAAGGAAGAAAATCAATCCGCCGCTTGTCTCGGGCCAGCTCCTGCCTCCGCCTACGAACTTTGTCCGACCCGGAAGAGGAGGAAGAACCTGCCTCGGTCGTCTTCTGCTTTTTCTCAAAGTCACCCAGCTCCATCTCTGTTGGACTCTAAGTTGCTCGCCGATCCACCTCAACCACAGCGGGGCCAAACCGCCCGCCGCTGCTCCGGCCGGGTGCTCCGCGGGCTTCGCGCCGCCCCGGATCAGCTCGCCGCCGACCCATCCGCGCTGGCTGTGACCCGCACCCCCCGTCACCTAGGCTGTTGCCTCTGACGCAACTCACCTCTCCTTACCAGGCGCTGCTTCAAGCCGGCACCTCCGACGCGTTGAGCCTTTGGTCTGAGCCGCCCGCCGTGAGCCGTTGTGGTTGCCGTGTGTTGCGGGGTTCGTGCGGGCCGGTTCTATTTTTCTGCTGTGCTCGGCCAACTCCTGCGGCCACTACCACCGCACATTGAACCGGAAATTTGTAAACCGTCCTTATGACTCGGTTACATCAACTAACCGGGACCATGCGCGCAATTGACTCGCCGGCCGCACGGCTTACTGTGCTTGTGATTGATTTTTCTGTCTGCACCGTTTGCAATGCCGCGGCTGACTGTACCTACCGGGTGATTTTTATGGTCGGCTTGTTATCACAACTGGATCAACCTCCGACAAAAACCAGAGCTACTTTGCCCTGTTGTCTTTTATATGCAGGAAAATTATCCATCACAAAGTGGTATTATACCGCGGAGATGGACACGCCAAACATTATTTGGCACAGGTGGTTGTCCTTACTCAACGGATTCCCGCACCGGCTTACAACGCCGTGGCCGTCTCTCACGACCGCGCTGGCTTACAATGCCGTGGCCGTCTCTCGCGACCGCGCCGACTTACAACGTTGTGGCCGACTCCCTGTCCGCGCCGGCTTACAACGCCACGGTCGACTCACCCGTCGGCACCGGTTTACCACGCCGCGGCCGGCTCACCCGTGAGCGACTTCAACTTCACCTAGCAATCATTAATTTCATGGCGGATTATTTTCGGCCTGGCACATCAGGTGATATCCATCTAAAATATATTTTACTGGTACATATTATTTTTTATCAAAAGAGCAGTTTATCTTTGTCTTGGTCTGCAATATTGTTGATGCAGGACAATTGTTCACTACATCAAAACGACGTGGTTAACTCGCCCGACCGCGCCGGTTTACAACACCACGGCCGGTTCATCTGTCTGAGCCGCCTCTGATGCTAAGGTCGTCTTTTCCGTCCGCCTCTCGCGGCCTGGTCTACATCGACACACCAGGACTGCATTTGTCTGCATGAGCGGATTATTGAATATGAGCAGGTCACTACTTGGGAAGCCCGGTTTTCTTCCAACAGCTTGGAGGAAAATTTTCATGTGTTATCAGCCGCCGTCGGCACTGGACGGCTCAATGGGCATGCACACAAGTCGCCGTCACTACAGTTTGGTTAACTTCAAAACATCCATTTGGAAGGAACCATTGGCCGAGTTGCTGACACGGCTCATACGGGGTCATTTATAACCCGCCGCAGTCACCTCAATTTTCTGTGGATTCACATCGCGCTATCAACACCAATGATATACACCTTATGTTATGGTCAATATGGAGAATCTCAAAGCCAACTCCTCGAGTCGTCTTGAGACTCGGGGGCTACAATGATATGACTCAGCATCATTGGTTGATTTCAATGCATTCAAGAACTCCGGGTCATTGGAGGGAAAAATAACCCGGTCCCGGAGGCTGCCGCCATATTGGTGAAAGTTTAAAGGCCGTCAGAAAATTTCCGGCTTAAAAAGAAGGATTCCGGTTTAGATCCGGCTCAAGGGACTTGACATCTCCCGCAAAGCGCCGAAGCTCTTAAATATCCGGTTTAAAATCCGGTTCAAGGGAAATTTATCTGCCACAAAGTTTTGAAGCTCTCAAATCCGGTTCAAAATCCGGTTTAAGGTAAATTTGTTTATCACAAAGCTTTGAAACTTTCAATATCCGGTTTTTCATTCAAAAAGAATTTATCTCTCGCAAAGTTTGAGTTCTCAGGAAAAATTAAAGGGACCAAAGAGAGTCTGTTTCAAGGCACAACTCAAATATAGGTACCCTGCTTTAATGACCACTGGGAGCTGATCGTATTCGAATTTGGCTTAACCCTTTGGGTGTGACCCTGATCGTATTCGAATCAGAGTCGTTAAATATTATCATGATCACTAGGGGGCTTCCTGTTCAAACATAGGTCGTATTCGAACCAAAGAGAACATAGCTGTCGATACCCTTTTGATCGGCACACTGCCGAGCTCATTGGGGAGTTTCTTGGTCATATTTGAACCATAGCTCAACCCCCTTTGGGAACCGACGTGGATCGTATTCGAATCAGCGTCGTTAAACAACTCTTAAGGTCATTTGGGGGCTTCCTGTTCAAACATAGGTCGTATTCGAACCAAAGAGAACATAGCTGTCGGTACCCTCTTGATCGGCAACGCCAAAGCCACTGGGGGCTATATGATCGTATTCGAATCTTAGCTTAACCCCTTTGGGATGGTTTTCTGATCGTATTCGAATCAGAAGCCTCAAAATTTTTCGAAGTCTCTTTTTGCAAACAATTTTTGGATTTTATTTGAAGCTCTTTTTTCATATCTAAAGCGTATATGAGTGGTTGCTATTTAACCCGGCTTGATTTTCGATGATAAATCGCCAGCTTATGACAATCATCATCTATGTGGAAGCATTGGCTTCTAAGGATCGGATTATCACCCTTACTGCACAGGTCATATAAACCGGCAGTACAAAATCAATATCACAGTGGTTATATGTGAGATATAATGACCCGCCCTGCGGTAGACCGCCAAGGGATCTTGTGATCTACTTGTGTGCAGGATAAGAGTACATTTGGGTGGTTACCCGCCCTGTCTTTTAACGTTAAGTCGCCAGGGCATATGTTGTTTAAACTCTGTGCAGGATTTACAGGGCTATGACTTACATAAATGATTAAGTTCAAGCCCATCATCAAAGATTGAAATTGGTGTCTCAAAAGGGTTATCAATTCTTGGTTTTCTCAAAGGCTATAAGCCGCCGGGTTACAAAAATTCCGGCTTACAATGAAGGCGCATTAAGTCGTCATTGGCCAAGAGCCGCCAGGTATTTAAACTCCGGGTTTACTTGTCAACCGATGAGGTATTCAAATCTTGAATAGCCAACATGGCTGGATTTCTATTGTGATTATCAATAACCAGTGTTATGATTGAGGTTTTCAAAGTCGCTTTAGCGCAACAGCTATTATTGTTATCAATGGGCATGATTTATTTTACAATGGAGGAAATAGTCCCGAGTCGCTGCAGGCTTACGACCTGGCGCTTGGGGGCTACATTGTTCAAATCGAGATTACAACGAATATACAAGTCCCATGTCACTGCCAGCATGCACCATGGCACTTGGGGGCTAATGCAAAGTCATTCTTTTTGGCTCAACTTATTGAAGACCCGACTCATCACATTCTAAATGAGCCGGCCCTTAGGGGCTACCAATTGCTCCTGTCGAAAATTCGAGGTACACAAGCCTTAATCCAATATATTGAAAGATCCACTATTCAGTTGGTAGAGTACAAAGCTCTTAACCTTGTGGACGTGGGTTCAAGCCCCATGGTGGAGATTACATTATATACTGTTATTATCAATGATCATATTTACAAAGTCCCTGCTCATTATTGCATAATGACCCGGCCCTTGGGAGCTACGCTGGTTGAAGTTTATATGAGCATAAGGCAATTACAAGTCCCAGGTTGCTGCAAGCATGACAACCCGGCACTTGGGGGCTACATAATATGGAGTATTCAGTTGTTACTAGTGACTGAGATGAACAATATGGATTTCTTCAAAGTGGCAGCATTTATATTGAAGCAAGTCTTAAGCCATCACTTTGTTCTCCTCAAGACTTGGGGGTTACAGGTATTATATTATTATCGAAGAAATATTTTCAAATTCTTTGTTTTGAGCAAACCAGATTGACCCGGCGTCACCAATCATTATGACCCTATGTCTACAACCCGGCATTATCAACATGAACCGGTGTTGGCAACAATCATGACCCGGAAGTATCAGCTTTTATAACCCGACAATGTTGGTACTCATAAACCGACAAGTTTTATATCTTTAAGCCGGCTGAATATAAGTTGAATATTTGAAGACCAATATTTTTGTCAAGTCAGAGCATTGAAAGCCGACTCAAGTGGGTTATCTCTTACAATATTTCTCAACAAAGAGACCAATGTCAGCAAATTGACTCTGAAGCTGGCCTATTGACCCGGATTTTCTGGATTTTTTGCATTGGCAAAATTTGAACATATCTACTAAAGAGATTTGCTATGAGATTATGGATACATATCAAGAAGGAAGATGACAAGGACTTAAGGATGATCAAGTGCCGGCTTACCAAGAATATTTAACCCGGAACATAACCTGTCAAATTTGTTCTTGTGTTTATATTGCAGATTAGTTTAACATGGATAAATCCAAATTAAACTGGGGGCTAATGTCGGGGATATACCCCGCGGAATGACCCGGACGGAAGTATGACCCGGCCGGACTTGGCGCTTCACCGTGACCCGCCGGAGGACTGGCGACTCACGGGTCTGGCGGCTCACAGCCAGACGAGCTCATGAACCGGACGACTCATAGATGGCCCCGACGGCGGGTCAGATAGAAGACTAGGCCCAAGGCCCAGAAGACCGGCTCATGTTATGGTGGGCCGGCTTAAGAAGAAAGGGATGACGAATATTTCCTTTACGAGGAAGCAAGACCCGGACTTGTAATTAACTTGTAAGAAAAGAGGGACTAGCCCTAGTCCTACTAGGACTCCGCATGTAACCCGCCCCTCTAACTTATATAAGGAGGGGCAGGGCACCCCAAATAGGGACGAGCAACAAGAAACAATCTCTAGGACTAGACTCAAAGAGCCGGCTTACCGGCAACTCTCTCATAAGCATAATGAGACCTAGCCACAAACAGCATGTAGGGTTGTTACCGGATGATGTTTCCCGGGGCCCGAAGCTGTCTAAACCCTTGTTTTGTGCGTTGATCCGCCCCGCGTCTCTCATCCCAATCAACCCCTCTCAAGCTACTACATAGATGCGCTGGCCTCACGACTAAGTCCTTACACCTAGGACATCTGCCGTGACAATTCCATGACAATACCCATCCGGAGCATTTCATGAGTTGTTTTCGCTTCTTGATCATCCAAAGGCCATCATTTCAGAAGATTTCTTCGTTCTAAGTTTTCAGCCTCGTTCTCCAATTATTCTAAATTGATGTCTCTTCGTTCATCTCCATATTATTCCGGTGTACCGTTCAAGTATTCTCTAATCAGCTCGTGATCTCTTGGTTCACTTGTATCTAAATTCTCTCAAGTTTCTTCGTTCATTTTCTAATTCTTCCCGGTGTTTCTTTATCTTTTCTTCGTTAATTTTCAATTCTTACGGTGGTTCGTTCAAGAGTTCTCTTCCTTCGTTATCATATAAATTTATTCGTTGTTTCAATCCTACTGGTGGTTCGTGGAAGACCTTCTCAAGTTTGCGCTATATCTCTCTTCAATCCTTTTCAAGAAGGATAAGTTGCATGCCAAATCAGTTTGTCATCAATTAAAATTGATGAGGATAAGCATAACATAATTCTTGTTCTTCTTTCATCAAGTTGAGAAATTCTTTTATTCGGAGATTGTTCATGTTGAATAATCTCACGGTTCTACGTTGTTCATCTTTCTTCCGGAGTTCCAAGTTTTCCGCATTATCTTGTCGCGAAGCTCCATCTAAATCATCGCAAGGCTTCACCTTGTGTTCTCAACTTCTCTTTCTTTTATCATCCTTTATTACCAGAGTTCTTCATGGAGGCTCTACATGGTGGTTCATCAAGGATATAATTCATTCTCGAAGTGTTCTTCAAGATTCTTGTTGGAGGAGTTCAAGCATTCTTCATCTTGCATTCCGAAGTGCAATTCTCTCTATCTTATCTTTTGAGATGGTGTTATGTCATTCTTGATAATTTCCCTTCGCGTTTCATGATTCACAAAGTTTTCAAGTGTGACATATTTAAATCCATCATTTTATCTTCGTTCAAGAGATCTTTTCAACCAATCAATCTTTTTGTTGGAGTTGTATTGGGTTATATTTCACCTATAGCTTTCCCTAAGGAATGTAGCTATTTGTGGTGCTTATCAATGATCCAAGTTTTCTCCTATCCTCTTGGTGAAAGAAGTTTTTCATCTCGTTGGTGTTATCAATTATATTAGTTGTTTCCGTAGTGGCAGAATTTCGCCTCTATCTTGAGAAGTTTTCTATAAGCCCACTACAAGTTTATTCGTTTCGTTGTTGGGTTTTCCAACAACTCCGTTCTAACCTTCTTGGAAGGATGCTTTCCAAGCTCATTTGTGGCAGAAGTTGTCATTTGCTTCTCCATTCTTTATTCCAAGGATCTATCTTCCATTATTTATTTCTTCCGGAGGCTTTGTGATATTACTCTCTTCGCCCCATCATCTCATTTTGTAAACATCATTTTCTTTTCCTTGCTTATCCGTTTAGCAGGAGTGTTGTGTCCTCTGCTCAAGTTTTTTTTTATCTTATCAAGTCTTGCATCTCGTTTCAACCGGAGTGCTTGCATGTACTTCTTGTCCATTGTTACCATTTTCTTATGTCTTTCAACCTACAAGGTTCTCATAATGTTGCTTGTTCCTTGTGTCTAACGGAGTGTTTTCAATCTTGTTCATCTCCCTTGTATTCTCTCTTTCAGTTTGTTAAACCTCCCAAAGTTCGTGGTTTCACTCGTTTGTCAAAGAAGCAACTTTGTTTTACCTCTTCCTCTTCCGTTTCTCTCCGGTGCCATCCTAGATCTCGGGACGAGATCCTCTCGTAGTGGTGGAGTGTTGTAACGCCCCAAGACCGACGCTCCAGACGCGTGCCATGTTTTGCGTGACTGTCATGTGTTTTATTTGTTTGTTGCATTTCATCATGTCATCATGAGCATTGCATCTGCATGTTTTCAGAAAGTTTGCATCCGTTCGTAGTTGCCGCGTCCCTCCTCACCTCCGTTGACCATTCTCAATCCAACCGTTCTTTTGTTGTCCAACCATTTGGCCCTCTCTGCACAGTGCACTGACCCCCTCGCGCGCGCCCGGAAGTTCTCCCGAACCCAACCCGCTCTGTCATGACCAACGGGTCCGGATCATCCCCTAACATCTACAAAATATCTCTAGCTTCTTATTTGGGCTTCCCTAGCCTATTTTTCTCGACCGCCCGATCTAAATTAGAAGGTCCAATTAGACCTCTACCCAAAAATCCACTTGCTATATAAAGACCAACCCTAAAATCTAGGGACATGTCCCATCGATCCCTCTCGGCGCCGCCACTCCTCAAAAACTCCCTCGGGATCCATCCCCATTCTTCTTCCAATCAGCCCGCAAGCCTCCTCCCTCGATCCATCCAACCAGCACCGCTCGCCCGATTCCCCTGTCACCAGAAGCCATCGGAGCACCAGGAGCCCTCCAGCCCTTGCTCCAGCGCGCCTCCTACCCCGACCTCCTCTCGTGCTCCTCCCATGGCGCCCTTGTTCTCGAACACGTCGACCCCGCCGCGTCGAACTCCCGTGCCGAAGCACCACCTCGCGCGCCTCCTTTCTCAAGCAGGAGCTCGACCTGCTGCTGGCGACCTCGCCCTCCGTCGACCACGGCAAGGACCGGCCTCATCCCGCTCCTCTCCTTCCCTGTCTTTCTCCCTCACCTCACATCGCCCCCTCTCTGTTTGCTCAAACAGGAGCAGGAGCTTCTCCAGCAGCGAGCGCCTGAGGCCTCCTCCTCGACCCTCCCCGCACAAACCCCATCGCTGCTCGTCACCATGGCCGACCCTGCAGCAAGCTCCGCCGCCGCGCCATCTGCAGGCGCTCGGGCACGAGCTCGCCCGCGGCCAGTCTTCCTCCTCGTCGCGCGGATCCAGGAGGCTTGACGCTGCCGCTCCCCTGCATCGCCCTGTTGCCGCGCCTGCATCGCCCTGTCGCTGCACCTGCACCGCCAGAAGCCGTCGCACCCCTGCTTCCTCTGCTTCGTACACGAGCCACGCGCTCGCGTTGACCGACTCCAGCCAGATCGACCGCGACCTGCCCATCTCCTTCGCCTCCTGGGCCACCAGGAACCTCCCCAACCCGGCCTGCTTCGGCCTCCCTCCACCACCGGCCCGACCTGGCCCTCTGGTGAGAAGCCTAGTCCGCCCGAGATGCAGCCCAGTTCCTGTTTTTTCAGCGTCTGCGAATTTGTCTAATTATTCCAGAGTTTGCAGTTTTGCAGAAAAACCGTCAAACATCAGGCATATAATAACTCTTTAACCGTGCATCGGATTAAAATGATTTAAACATGTAAAATTCTTAGAATTGTGTCTAGTTTCATAATATGTGACTTTCATCCATGTTTAAGATGTTTAAACTTGCTGTTTATTTAATTTTGCATAAATAGCATGTTAAAATGAATTATTTCATAACTAAATAACCGTAGCTCCATTTTAAATAAACTTTATATGTAAATGGGGTAGAAAAATGCCTAGTTTAACATGGTGCACTTTATTTTGCTGTTTAACAACATTAAAATTGTGTTTAGGGCAGAACAGTACCAAATCTAAAATATGGACATGAGGATTTTCCAGAATTGTTGTTTGTTGTTCCGGCCTCATTTAAACTTGCCTAAATAGTTAGTTTTCTTATGCCTCACATCTTGCCATGTTTAATAACATTTAATATTTTTGGGTACATAACCGAGAGAGAACTAAATAATCGTATGTGGTGTTTCGTCAATATGCAACTCGTTGCATATTGAGCTCCACTTAATTTGTAGTGTCGTTTGTTGCACTTTGCCATGCCATGCCTCATTAAACCGGACAAGCAGCATACTTGGTTGCGCATCATGCCATGTTTATGTGATGGTTGTTTACCATGTTGTTTGCTTCTTTCCGGTTTGCTTCTCTCGTTAGCTTCGGTTTCGTTCCGGAGTTGTGAGGATTCGTTCGACTAAGTCCGTTTGTCTTCTTCATGGACCCGTTCTTCTTCCTTGCAGGATCTCAGGCAAGATGACCATACCCTCGAAATCACTTCTATCTTTGCTTGCTAGTTGTTCGCTCTATTGCTATGTCGCGCTACCTACCACTTGCTATATCATGCCTCCCATTGCCATGTCAAGCCTCTAACCCACCTTTCCTAGCAAACCGTTGTTTGGCTATGTTACCGCTTTTGCTCAGCCCCTTTTATAGTGTTGCTAGTTGCAGGTGAAGATGAAATTTGTTCCATGTTGGAACATGGATATGTTGGGATAACACAATATCTCTTATTTTAATTAATGCATCTATATACTTGGTAAAGGTTGGAAGGCTCGGCCTTATGCCTGGTGTTTTGTTCCACTCTTGCCGCCCTAGTTTCCGTCATACCGGTGTTATGTTCCTTGATTTTGCGTTCCTTACGCGGTTGGGTTATTTATGGGACTCCCTTGACAGTTCACTTTGAATAAAACTCCTCCAGCAAGGCCCAACCTTGGTTTTACCATTTGCTACCACCTATCCCCTTTTCCCTTGGGTTCTGCAGACTCAAGGGTCATCTTTATTTTTAACCCCCCCGGGCCAGTGCTTCTCTAAGTGCTGGTCCGAACTGAGTAGACTGCGGGGCCCCCTCATGGAAACTCGAGGTCTGGTTTACTCGTAGGATGTCTCATCCAGTGTTGCCCTCAGAACGAGATATGTGCAGCTCCTATCGGGATTGTCGGCACATCGGGCGGCTTTGCTGGACTTGTTTTACCATTGTCGAAATGTCTTGTAACCGGGATTCCGAGTTTGATCGGGTCTTCCCGGGGGAAGGAATATCCTTCGTTGACCGTGAGAGCTTATAATGGGCTAAGTTGGGACACCCCTGCAGGGTATAAACTTTCGAGAGCCGTGCCCGCGGTTATGTGGCAGATGGGAATTTGTTAATATCCGGTTGTAGAGAACTTGACACTTGACTTAATTAAAATACATCAACCGCGTGTTTAGCCGTGATGGTCTTTTTTCGGCGGAGCCCGGGAAGTGAACACGGTTCTTGTGTTATGGTTGTGCCTAAGTAGTTTCAGGATCACTTCTTGATCATTGCTAGCTTCACGACCGTTCCGTTGCTTCTCTTCTCGCTCTTATTTGCGTATGTTAGCCACCATATATGCTTAGTGCTTGCTGCAGCTCCACCTCACTACCCTTTCCTTCCTATAAGCTTAAATAGTCTTGATCTCGCGGGTGTGAGATTGCTGAGTCCTCGTGACTCACCAGATACTTCCAAACAGTTGCAGGTGCCGATGATACCAGTGCAGATGACGCAACCGAGCTCAAGTGGGAGTTCGACGAGGAACTTGGTCGTTACTATGTTTCGTTTCCTGATGATCAGTAGTGGAGCCCAGTTGGGACGATCGGGGATCTAGAATTTGGGGTTGTCTTCTTTTATTTTGGTTCCGTAGTCGGACCTATGTGTGTACTCTGATTGATGTATGATTTATTTATGTATTGTGTGAAGTGGCGATTGTAAGCCAACTCTCTTTATCCCATTCTTGTTCATTACATGGGATTGTGTGAAGATGACCCTTCTTGCGACCAAACCTACAATGCGGTTATGCCTCTAAGTCGTGCCTCGACACGTGGGAGATATAGCCGCATCATGGGTGTTACAATGGTGGTCCTCTGCAGCAACGTAAACAGAGCATCTGTACCGACTCTCCTTGTACTGATAGTGCATTACAAGGTCCAAGTCTCCGCTCCCCTACTCCACCATCCAAGGTGCTTGCTCTAACTTGGCAGTGTGATATCTGGTTGCATGTTGCATATGGTGTCTAGCTCGTATTGCTCCTAATTAGTGTAAACTGCATCTGCTTAGCTTACACATGATACATGTGAATATGACACGCTTTCCTGTTTTTGGTACATACTATATCTGTCTATCACACCATGTTCTTACATGAAACTACTCTTCTTGTGTATCCTGCATCAGTCACTTATGATGGGACACCTTTAAGTTGGCAGTGTGATATTGGTTTGCGTCTTGAATATGATTTCTAGCAAGTATTGCTTCTAGTTTGATGAACGCCACCTATGACGAGATAGTTTAAACTTGGCAGAGTGATATTGATTGCACCTTCCATATGGTGTCTTGTAGTGTTTCTAATTTGTTGAAGTGCCTTCTGCTTAGTTACCACATCATAGGTGTGAAGATGTCAAGCCGTCCATTTTTTCGTACATATTCCATCCTCATATCATGACTTTGCCTTTCATCAGAGTAGTTTTCGTCAGTATCATGCATGAATGAGTTCTGAAGCGCCAATGATATTCCTTTTTCTTGTCGGTATGACCTCACAATGCAAAATCAATAAAGCTGAAGGAAATTGGCAAGGCATTGGATGATGGTGGTCCTTCCGAGCAACTGAAACGGAGGTTCTCTACAGATTCTACTCCGCCATCCTCCCAACAAGATTCGCAAGACAACGCAAGGCTAGACAGTCAACGTAGCTGTGTAGATGATGAGCACATCTCCCCTACTCCACCATCACAGGTGCTTGCTCTAACTTGGCACTATTATATGTGGTTGCATGTTGCGTATGATGTCTAGCTTGTATTGCTTCTAACTTTGTTGAATTGCATCTGCTTACTTTACACATAATGCCTGTGAATATGACATGTGTTCCTGTTTCTACATCAGACTACTATTCTTGCATACCCCGCATCAGTCACTTACGATAAGGCACCTTTAAGTCGCCACTGTGATATTGGTTGTGTCTTGCATATGATTTCTAGCATGTACTGCTTCTAATTTGTTGAAACGCCATACAGTTTGAACTTGGCAGAGTGATATTGGTTGCATCTTTCATATGGTGTCTAGCTTGTAGTGCTTCTAATTTGTTGAAATGCCTTCTGCTTAGTTACCACATTATAGGTGTGAATATGTCACACCATCCTGTTTTTCATACATATTCCATCCTCGCATCATGTGTTTGCCTTTCATCCGAGTAGTGTTTGTCAGTATCATGCATGAATGAGTTCTGAAGAGCGAATTTTATTCCTTTTTCTTATCGGTTTGACTTCACAATGCAAAATCATTACAACTGAAGGAAATTAGTCCGGCAATGGATGATGGTGGTCCTTCGGAGCAACTCAAACAGGGGGTCTCTACAGATTCTACTCCGCCATCCTCCCAACAAGATTCGCAAGACAACACAAGGCTGGACAGTCAACGTAGCTGTGTAGATGATGAGCACATCTCCCCTACTCCACCATCACAGGTGCTTGCTCTAACTTGACACTATTATATGTGGTTGCATGTTGCGTATGATGTCTAGCTTGTATTGCTTCTAACTTGAATTGCATCTGCTTACTTTACACATAATGCCTGTGAATATGACACGTGTTCCTGTTTCTAGAACATACGTGTACATGATGAGCACATCTCCCCTACTCCACCATCACAGGTGCTTGCTCTTACTTGGAACTGTTATACATGGTTGCG
Organism: Aegilops tauschii subsp. strangulata; assembly: GCF_002575655.3. Lineage (NCBI taxonomy): Eukaryota > Viridiplantae > Streptophyta > Magnoliopsida > Poales > Poaceae > Aegilops > Aegilops tauschii. Next base: position 397,231,773 of record NC_053035.3, read on the forward strand.
TTTTCCGTATGATGTCTAGTTTGTATTGCTTCTGATTATGTTGAATTGCATCTGCGTAGCTTGCAACTTATACCTGCAACGATCACTTACCCATAAGACACATTTAACTTGGGACTGTGATGTAGGTTGCATCTTGCATTGTCTTCTAGCTTGTACTACTTCAAATTTCTTGAAATGGCACTTACGACGAGACACTTTTTACCTGATAGAGTGATATTGGTTGCATGTTCATATGGTGCCTAGCTTTCATTTCTTCTAATTTTGTTGAAATGCTTTCCGCTTACTGTTTTTTCATACATATTCCATCCTCCTATCGTACGTGTGAATATGAAACGCTGTCTTTTTTTGTATATATTCCATCCTCCTATCCTGCGCTTGCCTTACATCAAAGTAGTGTTCGTCTGTATCATGCATCAACCAGTTATGCAGAACTAATTTTATTCATCTTCTTATGGTTTTGACTTCATAAGGCAATATTAGAAAATAGGAAGGAAAAGAGTAAGTTAGGGGATGTTGGTGGTCCTCCGCACCGACGCAAACAGAGACTCTCTAGATTTGCCACTGCTACTGCTAATGAAGTTGAAGTCCCAAGTCTACATGATGAGTTCATCTCCCGTACTCCACCATCGCAGGTGCTTGCTCTAAGTTGACAGTGTGATAATTGGTTTCATGTTGCATATGTTGTCTAGCCTGTATTTCTTCTATTTTGATTAAATTGCACCTGCTGAGTTTATACGTTATACATGTGCATATGACATGGCTTTCTGTGTCTAGAATACACTGCATCTATCTATCATACCATGTTCTTACATCAAAGTACTGCTGTTGTGTATCCCGCATCAGTCACTCATGATTGGATGCTTTTAACATGGCAGTTTAATAGTGGTTGCATCTTGCATTGATTTCTACGTTGTACTGCTTCTAATTTTTCGAATTGCCACTTATGACAAGACACTTTTAACTTGGCAGAGTAATATTGGTTGCATCTTTCATATGGTGTCTAGCTTGCGTTACTTCTATTTTCTTGAAAATCCTTCTGCTTACTTTGCACATCGTAGCTGTGAATATGTCATGCCGTCCTGTTTTTCTTACATATTCAATCCTCATACGGTTGTCTTACATCAAAGTATTGCTTGTTTGTATCATGCATCAATGAGTTCTGAAGAGTGATTTTATTCTTTTGTGTTGCGGGTACAGCTTAACATGGCAAAGTCAAAAAAGAGCAAGGAAAATAATATAGTAGGGAGTGCTGTTACTCATCGGGTGAAACAGAAAAGGTTCTGCCGTCGAGATTCTGCTGGTACTTATAGTGCAGTAGAAGGTCCAAGTCGACCGGCTAAATCTACAAACACAATATCACCTGCTCCCACCAGCTGCAGCATCCGCTTCAACTGTACAAGCATCTGAACCAGTTACTCGTTCGTTTGCTCCGGAACTGGCCAGTTCCCAAGCTGCCTTGACACCTAACACTACTTCTGAAGCACTGCTGACACAACAGGACTTGGCAAGATCAGATGAACCTCATGAGCATCAACACCAAGACGGTACCTGACCGAGTCAAGTTGCAGTTGCATGCTCCTTTATATGTACTCTCACAGTTTGATGTACACTAACACTTTCCATATTCGTTGTTGAACTAGCACCACGGCGCAAGCGGAAACAGACATCACGGATAATGCTTGACAGATTAACAAAATCTAAAGGAGGAAGAATGGAGATCCATTTTGAGGCAGGTTTAAAAAGGCCACGTGATGCTACAGAGTCAGCCAAGTTAGTATCAGAGGCAGCCGTTGCCGTTAGGTGTCATGCACGTATCCTCCCAACGTGGATCCAGTACAGGAATGAGAAAGACAATACCCAGTTTAACACCTTCCTTGACCATTTATCCGTAAGTAATGTTATTCATCGCAATTAGTAATATTGTCTTGCTCTGCCCCATACTTTCTAGCTTCCTCCTAATAAGACTCACATTCTTTTTTCAACTGATGAGGTTCAAGTTGGATCCGAAAGATGATGCAACTAAACAAGCATGCACTCATGTTTTTCAGTCTGCTCTGCGACAGTATCAGTACCACCTTAGAAAATCTCACTTTGAAGGCAAGGCTAACAATGAAATCGCCAAACATCTCCAGTGGAATATATTACAGATGAAGACTGGACAGCCCTCGTTAAACACTGGTCTGATCCAAAGTATCAGGTTGGCTATATGTATTTGATCAGACCACATATTGAACTTGTATTTATGTATGTGCCTTACAAGTGTATCTTCTTCTAGGCTAACTGTTTGAAGAACAAAACCAACCGTTCTAAAGTGAAATTCCAACAGACAACAGGATCTCGTAGCTATATTGCACACTGCGAGGCTCTTGTAAATAGCTGCTACTTCCTTCTTTTTTTGTGCCATATTATTGTATCTATATTGACTTGTTCCAAATACAGAGGAAAGCCCGTGCGGACCAAAAAGAACCTGAACCGAATGCAGTGCAAATCTTCAAGGATTGCCACACCACCAAGATGAAGGGCATGAGCACACCAGTTCAAGCCGCTGTTGTAAGTCCTTACTCCTCCTGCCTTGAACTGATTGGTACTGTGATGTGTTCATTTAACTACTTGGTTTGCAGCCAATGTCAGTTACTCTGTTCACTTTTATTCACAGTTGTCTTAACGTATCATTTCACCTTACATGGTTTAAAAGAGATGAAGGATATTCTTTTGGTCTTGACCTGTAATCTAGTTGTTATGTTCACGTGCGCACACAATGATAAAATAGCATGTTTGTTTTATATCTGTTTGCCCATGATATGAATGATGTCATACTATGTTCATCCTACTTTAAACCATGTCTCTTTATCCTTAGATGTCAACGAATGTGAGGAAATAGACAATACAGTAGGCATGCTACATGGACATATGTTCCGAAAGTGATTTTATTATGTAGTTGGCACTACATTACATGCTAATGTATTACAGTAGTTCACCAAAATAAGTTATGTATAAACGTTTAACCTACTTTGTTTGTTTTTGTCTCATTAGTAACTTATCTGGTACACTAATCTACAAGTTCAAACTTTCAGGAAGCTATGGAACAAATGATTGAACAGCCACAACCACCTGAAGGTGACGAGGCTACTACAGGCACAATGTCACCTCTTGCTGCAGTGCGTCAGTATCTCTCCACTAACAGTGCAAAAAGCACCTTCCTGCGTAATTCTGGGTTGGTTGTCAAGGTAACCTCGTCCAAATCGCCACTGAACAAAATCTTCCTGCTAGACAGAGTGATATATCTGTGCTCCAGACACAAGTCCAATCCCTAATGGACGTTGTTTCGGAAACAAGAATAGTGGTTGAGAAATGTCATCAAGATATGAATGGTTTTGAAACCAGACTATCACACATCCGCTTCGTTGTTCAAGAGCAATGGCGGAAAAAGGTGGAGATCGTGCTACTCCATCATATTCTACAGCCTGAAACATTAGCACTCAGGTCAAATGATCCGTGCTTCTATACATCTGATGGTGCTTTTATCTGGAAGGACTGTAAACTTTATGCCAATAGGCCTTTTGTTGTATGGTTGGAATTTATTTTGTTGTGATACAACATTTATGATGCTGCCTCAGGCTGCAGTAATTACGACGCTATTTTTGTATAGTGTAGGTTTATCTTAGTAATGTATTCTGCCGAAAGCTTCGTAGGAGCCCAACATGCCAACATTCGTCGGGCCCATTCCAATTGGGCTAAAAACGATTACGGGCCGAAATTGGCATGTAGCCCACTAAAAATATCTGGGCCTAAATTAGCATAAGCTTTCATATTTTTCTGGTAGGCCTGTGTCCATAGTGGGCCTTTAACAGGCCTAAACATAATTTGGGCCCTCAGTAAAAATAGGCCATTTATAGGTGTAAATATCTCGAGCCCATAAAAACATGGGCCTTTAATAGACCGAAAGTGAGATTGGGCCCCGATTGTGCCAAATAACCCACTGGACTTAGCAGGCCGAAATGGTGGCCCATTTAGGATGCGGATCTTTGACAGGCCGAAATTCGGACGGGCCGTAAATGCGCCGACCTAATACACGGGCCTTTAACAGGCCGGAACTTCGGTCGGGCTAGATTATCGTCATTTTTATATGGGCCGTTAATGGGCCTGATATGACGTTGGGCCACATATGGCCCATGGTTTACGTCCGGCGTTAACAGGCCAAAAATGACAACAGGCCGAAAGTGGCCCAAAGCTATAGTGGGCCTCTAACAGGCCAAATGTCAGACATGGCCGAATATGACCCAAATCCTTCACGGTCGTTTATGGGCCGAAAGTTTTGATGGCCTGTAAATGGGCCCAAATGAAGCCGGACCTTTAACAGGCCGGAAATACACCAGGCCGTAATTCGGCCCAATTACTTAGCGGACTGTTAACGGGCCAGAAGTAACCATGGGCTGCGTTGATGACAAGTTTAGGACAGGCCGTTGACGGGCCAATTTGACAGAGAATGTTGGGCCTTTAGCTGGGCTGGCCCATCATGGTCTGCAGAATCTTGTGGGCCTTTAGCTGGGCTGGCCCATTGTGGTCCGCAAAATCTTGTGGGCCTTTAGCTGGGCCGACCCATTATGGTCTGCAAAATCATGTGGGCCTTTAGCTGGGCCGGCCCATTATGGTCCGCTAAATCTTATGGGCCTTCGGTTGGGCCGGCCCATTTAAACTTTGTGGGCCACTTTTGGGCCGGTCCACGTGTCAACATATCATAGGCCCATCTCGACCGTTGGATGAGTGACACCTGTGCCAACGCGGAGCTGACGCGTGGATCCGTCAGCCAATGAGAATTTTACACGTGGAAAATCGGCATTGGTCGTGGCTGTTAACGGGTTGTCGGATCCAAAATCCGACCCGATAGCTTAACGGCGTTCCGTTACGGTGGATGCCATGTGTCGGCCGCCCTTGACGAAAGCACTTCTGTGACGCGCGATTTATCGTCATGGAAGTGGACACTTCCATGATGATAATTTTGGCAATGTCATGGAACACTTCTACGACAGCACATGTATGACTATCTTGATTCTGTCATAAATTTGTCATGGATGTACATGCATGACAGAAAACGCGACCTACTGTGACAAACACGTATCATCACGGAAGTGTATTTTTTTTGTAGTGCTCTCCAGTATACCATGGGCCTCCTTTTATAGTCGAAAGGGGCTGCCACAGTGGCACACAGGAGGTGGAAAGGCCTACAGTGCTATGAGCTTATCACTCGTATTACAGGACAAGACGCATTTAATGCGTAGCTTAGGTGTCCCCTCGCTTTATTGGGGACGGGAACGAGGCCCGTCCCTTCCGTCGTCGCTCCTCCTCGCTTCGACACGCGCCGTGGCCAGCGACGCATGTGGCGCCACGTAGGCAGGCAGCTGAGGTGGCATGGTGGTAGGGTCTTCACGAAGATCTGCATGCCGCCACGCAGGCGTGTGCTGAGTTGGCCTGGAAGCTGCATGCGAACGGCGGTGGAGACTTGGTTGGTGCGGGCCTGGCAGTGCCCCCGCTGACGCCCTTGGTGAGGGCCTTGTCGGGTGGCCCGGCAAGGATCTTGCCGTGGCACGCCGTCGTCCCCGGCAAGGATCTTGCCAGGGGTCTTGTGGCTTTCCTCGGCAAGGATCTTGCTGAGGATCGTTGTCTTCCAATCCTCATCTGATCTTGGACACTTCTTGTCTTCACAAAGATCTGCATGCCACCATGGAGGTGCCTCCCGAGCCCTGGCCCAACGTGGTTGATGGTGTTGGAGACCGTGGGCTCAAGGGTGGTGCACTCCACTGGTGTTGGACGAGCTGCCCCGGCAAGGGCCTTGCCGGGGCCGCGGAGGCTGCCCCGGCAAGGGTCTTGCCGGGGGAACCTGCTTCGTCCCTCTGCTCTTTGTGGTCTTGGCTTTGGCCTTGCTCTGGCTGCCTTGGGCTTCGGTTTCACCTCGGTTCACCTCCCCTGCCTTGCCAAGTGCGGCCGTGGCTCGTGGCTCCGACTGCCCGTGCACAAGTAAAGGGGTCGAAAGGAGAGCCCCTACTTTTGTACACCGACAGCCTAGAGGAAGGCATTGGGAAGTAATAAGTAGATGATGGGTTGCTAGAGTGACAGAAGCTTAAACCCTAGTTTATGCGTTGCTTCGTAAGGGGCTGATTTGGATCCATATGTTTCATGCTATGGTTAGGTTTACCTTAATACTTCTTTTGTAGTTGCGGATGCTTGCAATAGGAGTTAATCATAAGTGGGATGCTTTTCCAAGTAAGGACAGCACCCAAGCACCGGTCCACCCACATATCAAATTATCAAAGTACCAAATGCGAATCATATGAACGTGATGAAAACTAGCTTGACGATAATTCCCATGTGTCCTCGGGAGCGTTTTCCTTCATATAAGAAATTGTCCAGGCTTGTCCTTTGCTACAAAAAGGATTGGGCCATCTTGCTGCACTTTATTTACACTTGTTACTTGTTACCCGTTACAAATTACTTTATCACAAAACTATCTGTTACCGATAATTTCAGTGCTTGCAGAGAATACCTTATTGAAAACCGCTTATCATTTCCTTCAGCTCCTCGTTGGGTTCGACACTCTTATTTATCGAAAGGACTACGATAGATCCCCTATACTTGTGGGTCATCAAGACTCTTTTCTGGCGCCGTTGCCGGGGAGTGAAGCGCCTCTGGTAGGTGGAATTTGGTAAGGAAAAATTTAGTGTGCTGAAATTTACTGTCACTTGTTACTATGGAAAACAATCCTTTGAGGTGTTTGTTCGGGGTATCTTCACCCCGTACGGAACCACAATTAGCCACCCCTCAACCTACTGAACCTACTGAAAATGTTTACTTTGAAATTCCTTCGGGTATGATAGAGAAACTGCTAGCTAATCCTTTTGCAGGAGATGGAACATTGCATCCTGATTTACACCTAATCTATGTGGATGAAGTTTGTGGATTATTTAAGCTTGAAGGTATGCCCGATGATGTTATCAAGAAGAAGGTCTTCCCTTTATCTTTGAAGGGAGATGCATTGACATGGTATAGGCTATGTGATGATATGGGATCATGGGACTACAAATGATTGAAATTGGAATTTCATCAGAAGTTTTATCCTATGCATCTTGTTCATCGTGATCGTAATTATATATATAATTTCTGGCCTCACGAAGGAGAAAGCATCTCTCAAGCTTGGGGAGGCTTAAGTTACTGTTATATTCATGCCCCAATCATGAGCTCTCAAGAGAAATGATTATTCAAAAATTTTATGCTCGGCTTTCTGACAACAATCGCTCCATGCTCGATACTTCTTGTACTGGTTCTTTTATGATGAAGACTATTGAATTCAAATGGGATTTATTGGAAAGAATTAAACGCAACTCTGAAGATTGGGATCTGGACGAAGGTAAGGAGTCAGGTATAACACCTAAGTTTGACTGTGTTAAATCTTTTATGGATACCGATGTTTTCCGTAAATTTAGCACTAAATATGGACTTGACTCTGAGATAGTAGCTTCTTTTTGTGAATCCTTTGCCACTCATGTTGGTCTCCCTAAGGAGAAGTGGTTTAAATATCATCTTCCCATAGAAGTAAAAGTAGTTGAACCTATTAAAGTTGAAGAAAAGACTATCACTTATAACGATCCTATTGTTCCTACTGCTTATGTTGAGAAAGCACCTTTCCCTATTAGAATAAAGGATCATGCTAAAGCTTCAACTGTGGTTCGTAAAAGTAATATTAGAACTTATACACCTCCTGAGCAAGTTAAAGTTGAACCTAATATTGCTATTGTTAAAGATCTCTTGGCTGATAATATCGATGGGCATGTTATTTACTTCTGTGATGAGACTGCTAGAATTGCTAAACCTGGTGCTAAAGATAAACATAGACCTGTTGTAGGCATGCCTGTTATTTCTGTTAAAATAGGAGATCATTGTTATCATGGCTTGTCCGATATGGGTGCTAGTGCTAGTGCAATACCTCATACCTTATACAAAGAAATTATGCATGATATTGCACCTGCTGCGATAGAAGATATTGATGTTACCATTAAGCTTGCCAATAGGGAAACTATATCACCGATTGGGATCGTTAGAGATGTTGAAGTCTTGTGTGGGAAGGCTAAATATCCTGCTGATTTTCTCGTTCTAGGTTCCCCACAAGATAGCTTTTGTCCCATTATATTTGGTAGACCCTTCTTGAACACTGTTAATGCTAAGATAGACTGCGAAAAGGATGTTGTTACTATTGGTTTGGATGATATGTCTCATGAGTTTAATTTTTCTAAATTTCGTAGACAACCCCGTGATGAGGAATTGCCTAGTAAGGATGAAATTATTGGTCTTGCTTCTATTGCTGTGCCTCCTAATGATCCTTTAGAACAATATTTGCTTGATCATGAAAATGATATGTTTATGAATGAAAGAAGGGAAATAGATAAAGTATTCTTTAAACAGGGACCTATTCTGAAACACAATTTGCCTGTTGAAATCCTAGGGGATCCTCCTCCACCCAAGGGTGATCCCGTGTTTGAGCTTAAACCGTTACCTGATACTCTTAAATATGCTTATCTTGATGAAAAGAAGATATATCATGTTATTATTAGTGCTAACCTTTCAGAGCATGAGGAAGAGAAATTCTTGAAAACTCTGAAGAAGCACCGTGCTGCTATTGGATATACTCTTGATGATCTTAAGGGCATTAGTCCCACTCTATGTCAACACAAAATAAATTTGGAGAAACACGCCAAACCAGTTATTGATCACCAACGACGGCTGAATCCTAAGATGAAAGAAGTGGTATGAAAGGAAATTTTAAAGCTCCTTGAAGCAGGTATAATTTATCCCGTTGCTGATAGTCAGTGGGTAAGTCCTGTCCATTGTGTCCCTAAGAAGGGAGGTATCACTGTCGTTCCTAATGATAAGGATGAATTGATCCCGCAAAGAATTATTACAGGTTATAGGATGGTAATTGATTTCCGCAAATTAAATAAAGCTACTAAAAAAGATCATTAGCCTTTGCCTTTTATTGATCAAATGCTAGAAAGATTATCCAAACACACACATTTTTGCTTTCTAGATGGTTATTCTGGTTTCTCTCAAATACCTCTGTCAGCTAATGATCAAGCAAAGACCACTTTTACTTGCCCTTTCAGTACTTTTTCTTATAGACGTATGCCTTTTGGTTTATGTAATGCACCTGCTACCTTTCAAAGATGCATGATGGCTATATTCTCTGACTTTTGTGAAAAGATTTGTGAGGTTTTCATGGATGATTTCTCTGTTTATGGATCCTCTTTTGATGATTGCTTGAGCAACCTTGATCGGGTTTTGCAGAGATGTGAAGAAACTAACCTTGTCTTGAATTGGGAGAAGTGCCACTTTATGGTTAATGAACGCATTGTCTTGGGGCATAACATTTCTGAAAGAGGCATTGAAGTTGATAAAGCTAAATTTGATGCTATTGAAAAGATGCCGTGTCCTAAGGACATCAAAGGTATAAGAAGTTTCCTTGGTCATGCCGGCTTTTATAGAAGGTTCATTAGGGACTTCTAAAAAATTTCTCGGCCTCTGACTAATCTATTACAAAAAGATATACCATTTGTCTTTGATGATGATTGTGTAGAACCATTTGAAATACTTAAGAAAGCATTCATTTCTGCACCTATTGTTCATCCACCTGATTGGAATTTACCCTTTGAAATTATGTGTGATGCTAGTGATTATGCTGTAGGTGCTGTTCTAGGGCAAAGAGTTGATAAGAAATTAAATGTTATTCAATATGCTAGTAAAACTCTTGACAATGCCCAGAGAAACTATGCTACTACTGAAAAAGAATTTTTAGGAGTTGTTTTTGCTTGTGATAAGTTTAGACCTTATATTGTTGATTCTAAAGTAACTATTCACACTGATCATGCTGCTATTAAATACCTTACGGAAAAGAAAGATGCTAAGCCTAGACTTATTAGATGGGTTCTCTTGCTACAAGAATTTGATTTGCATATTATTGATAGAAAGGGAGCTGAGAACCCCGTTGTAGACAACTTGTCTAGGTTAGAGAATGTTCTTGATGACCCACTACCTATTGATGATAGCTTTCCTGATGAACAATTAGCTGTGATAAATGCTTCTTGTACTGCTCCATGGTATGCTGACTATGCTAATTACACTGTGGCTAAATTTATACCGCCTAGTTTCACATACCAGCAAAAGAAAAAGTGTTTCTATGATTTGAGACATTACTTCTAGGATGACCCACACCTTTATAAAGAAGGAGTAGATGGTGTTATTAGACGTTGTATACCTGAGCATGAACAGGAACAGATCCTACGCAAGTGTCACTCCGAAGCATATGGAGGGCACCACGCTGGAGATAGAACTGCACATAAGGTATTGCAATCTGGTTTTTATTGGCCTACGTTCTTCAAGGATGCTCGTAAGTTTGTCTTGTCTTGTGATGAATGTCAAAGAATTGATAATATTAGTAGACGTCAGGAAATGCCTATGAATTACTCACTTGTTATTGAACCATTTGATGTTTGGGGCTTTGATTATATGGGACCATTTCCTTCCTCTAATGGGTATACACATATTTTAGTTGCTGTTGATTACGTTAGTAAGTGGGTTGAAACTATTCCAACTAGTAGTGCTGATCATAACACCTCTATTAAGATGCTTAAAGAAGTTATTTTTCCGAGGTTTGGAGTCCCTAGATATTTAATGACTGATGGTGGTTCACATTTTATTCATGGTGCCTTCCGTAAAATGCTTGCTAAGTATGATGTTAATCATAGGATTGCATCCCCGTATCACCCACAGTCTAGTGGTCAAGTAGAATTGAGCAATAGAGAGCTTAAATTAATTTTGCAGAAGACTGTTAACTGATCTAGAAAGAATTGGTCCAAGAAACTTGATGATGCATTATGGGCCTATAGAACTGCATATAAAAATCCTATGGGTATGTCTCCGTATAAAATGGTAAAAGCATGTCACTTACCTCTCGAAATAGAACATAAGGCATATTGGGCTATTAAAGAGCTCAATTATGATTTCAAACTTGCCGGTGAGAAGAGCTTATTCGACATTAGCTCACTTGATGAATGGAGACCCCAAGCCTATGAGAATGCCAAGTTGTTTAAAGAAAAAGTTAAAAGATGGCATGACAAAAGGATACAAAAGCGTGAGTTTAATGTAGGTGATTATGTGTTGCTATACAACTCTCGTTTAAGATTTTTGCAGGAAAACTTCTCTCTAAATGGGAAGGCCCTTACGTTATCAAGGAGGTCTATCGTTCCGGTGCCATAAAAATCCACAACTTCGAAGCCACAAATCCAAAGGTGGTGAACGGTCAAAGAATCAAACATTATATCTCAGGTAATCCCATAAATGTTGAAACCAATATTACTGAAACCGTAACCCCGGAGGAATACATAAGAGACACTTTCCAGAATGTTTCAGACTCCGAAAAGGAATAGGTATGTGGTACGGTAAGTAAACCGACTCCAAAACAGTTCTAATGGCAATTTTTCTCCGTTTTGGAATATTTAAGAAAATAGGAAAATAAGAAGTAGTCCGGGAAGGACACGAGGCTTCCACGAGGGTGGGAGGCGCGCCCTACCCCCTGGGCGCGCCCCCTGCCTCGTGGGCACCTCGTGCGCCCTCCGGACTCCGTTTTCTTGCACACTACTTCTTTTGGTCAGTAAAAATACATTATATAATCTCCCGAAGGTTTTGACCACTGTATCATGCAAATATCCTCTGTTTTTGTTTCGAGCTGTTCCTGCCGCAGGTTAGAGCAAGATGTCATCTCAGGATTTCGACGGAGAGAGCTATGTCTCACACCTCATTACTGACCCAAAGACCTATGGGGATCTATCTCCTTGTGGTCGAACTACGGATGAGGAGGAGGATGCTCATTTGATGAGGATCAATGATTCAAGTTCGGAGGAGGAGGATGTCCCTCTACCTCAACCTGGGGATATGCAGGTGAAGTTCAAGAAATCTAGTCTCCCTAAGAGGGCTAAACTATCTAACAACAGATCTATCCCCTCTCGTTTTCGGCAGAAAAGCAAAGGAGATTTATGCGACAAAATTTTGAAGCTAGAGTCGGAGATCGATGATTTACAGGAGGAAATTGCTCTTCTCAATTACAATATGAAAATGCTGAAGGCACAATTATCATCACCACCACTATCTTCCTCATCTCCGAAGAAGGAGACATAATCACATGGGCATGGGCACTCCCCTTGGCAACTGCCAAGCTTGGGGGAGGTGCCCGGGTATCGTATCACCATCACACTCCTATCTTTACCGTTTTTCTTAGTTCGATCCTTTTTAGTAATATCTTGATCTAGTAGAATAAAGTTTTTGGTATGATCTAGTTTTGAGTTTTGCCTTATGGTCCCCTTATGTAATCGAGTCCGTGAGCTATATAATAAAGATTAGTGTTGAGTCAAGGGCTTGATTATCTTGCTATGATCTTGAGGGAATAAAAGAAAAAGAAAGAATAAAAAGAAACAAAGAGATCATATTGATCTTATGGAGAGTAATGACTTCACATATAAAGAGTACGATGATTAAAAATTGTTGAGAGTTGACAAACATAGCTTTGGTCATTGTTGCAATTAATAGGAAGTAATAAAGAAAGAGAGGCTTCACATATAAATATACTATCTTGGACATCTTTTATGATTGTGAGCACTCATTAAAATATGACATGTTAAAGAGTTGATGTTGGACAAGGAAGACAACATAATGGGTTATGTTTTCTTATATCTGAAATAAAGTATATTGTCATGGATCATCCAACATGTTGAGCTTGCCTTTCTCCCTCATGCTAGCCAAATTCTTTGCACCAAGTAGAGATACTACTTGTGCTTCCAAATACCCTTAAACCCAGTTTTGCCATGAGAGTCCACCATATCTACCTATGGATTGAGTAAGATCCTTCAAGTAAGTTGTCATCGGTGCAAGCAATAAAAATTGCTCTCTAAATATGTATGATTTATTAGTGTGGAGAAAATAAGCTTTATACGGTCTTGTGATGTGGAAGAAATAAAAGCGACGGACTGTATAATAAAGGTCCATATCACAAGTGGCAATATAAAGTGACGTTCTTTTGCATTAAGATTTCGTGCATCCAACCATGAAAGCGCATGACAACCTCTGCTTCCCTCTGCGAAGGGCCTATCTTGTACTTTTACCTTATGCAAGAGTCACGGTGATCTTCACCTTTCCTTTTTACATTTTATCCTTTGGCAAGCACATTGTGTTGGAAAGATCCTGATATACATATATCCAATTGGATGTAAGTTAGCATGAACTATTATTGTTGACATTACCCTTGAGGTAAAAGGTTGGGAGGCGAAACTATAAGCCCCTATCTTTCTCTATGTCCGATTAAAACTCCATAACCACAAGTATTGCGTGAGTGTTAGCAATTGTGAAAGACTAAATGATAGTTGAGTATGTGGACTTGCTGAAAAGCTCTTATTGACTCTTTCTAATGTTATGATAAATTGCAATTGCTTCAATGATTGAGATTATAGTTTGTTGGTTCTCAATGAAGTTTCTGATTCATACTTTACATTGTGAATAGATTGTTACTTGAGCATAAGAAATCATATGATAATATCCATATACGTTGCTGTTATGAGAATGATCATGATGCCCTCATGTCCGTATTTTATTTTATCGACACCTCTACCTCTAAACATGTGGACATATTTATCGTTATCAGCTTCTGCTTGAGGACAAGCGAGGTCTAAGCTTGGGGGAGTTGATACGTCCATTTTGCATCATGCTTTTATATCGATATTTATTGCATTATGGGCTGTTATTACACATTATGTCACAATACTTATGCCTATTCTCTCTTATTTTACAAGGTTTACATGAAGAGGGAGAATGCCAGCAGCTGGAATTCTGGGCTGGAAAAGGAGCAATTATTAGAGACCTATTCTGCACAACTCCAAAAGTCATGAAACTCCACGAAAGTTATTTTTGGAAATAATAAAAAATACTGAGCAAAGAAAATACCAGAGGGGGCCCACACCCTGGCCACGAGGGTGGGGGCGCGCCCTACCCCCCTTGGCGCGCCCCCTGCCTCATGGGCCCCCTGGTGTCCCTCCGGTGCCCATCTTCTGCTATATGAAGTCTTCCGTCTGAGAAAAAAATCATAAGCAAGCTTTCGGGAAGAAACTCCGCCGCCACGAGGCGGAACCTGGGCGGAACCAATCTAGGGCTCCATCGGAGCTGTTCTGCCGGGGAAACTTCCCTCCGGGAGGGGGAAATCATCGCCATCGTCATCACCAACGATCCTCTCATCTGGAGGGGCTCAATCTCCATCAACATCTTCACCAGCACAATCTCCTCTAAAACCCTAGTTCATCTCTTGTATCCAATCTTTGTCCCAAAGCCTCAGATTGGTACCTGTGGGTTGCTAGTAGTGTTGATTACTCCTTGTAGTTGATGCTAGTTGGTTTATTTGGTGAAAGATCATATGTTCAGATCCATTATGCATATTAATACCCCTCTGATTATGAACATGAATATGATTTGTGAGTAGTTACGTTTGTTCCTGAGGACATGGGAGAAGTCTTGCTATTAGTAATCATGTGAATTTGGTATTCATTTGATATTTTGATGAGATGTATGTTCTCTCTCCTCTAGTGGTGTCATGTGAACGTCGACTACATGACACTTCACCATTGTTTGGGCCTAGAGGAAGGCATTGGGAAGTAATAAGTAGATCATGGGTTGCTAGATTGACAGAAGCTTATACCCTAGTTTATGCGTTGCTTCGTAAGGGGCTGATTTGGATCCATATGTTTCATGCTATGGTTAGGTTTACCTTAATACTTCTTTTGTAGTTGCGGATGTCTGCAATAGTAGTTAATCATAAGTGGGATGCTTGTCCAAGTAAGGACAGCACCCAAGCACCGGTCCACCCACATATCAAATTATCAAAGTACCGAACGCGAATCATATGAACGTGATGAAAACTAGCTTGACGATAATTCCCATGTGTCCTCGGGAGCGTTTTCCTTCATATAAGAAATTGTCCAGGCTTGTCCTTTGCTAAAAAAAGGATTGGGCCATCTTGCTGCACTTTATTTACACTTGTTACTTGTTACCCGTTACAAATTACTTTATCACAAAACTATCTGTTGCCAATAATTTCAGTGCTTGCAGAGAATACCTTACTGAAAACTGCTTATCATTTCCTTCAGCTCCTCGTTGGGTTCGACACTCTTACTTATCGAAAGGACTACGATAGATCCCCTATACTTGTGGGTCATCAATTACTATGATGTGGAAAGAATAGAATAATTTGTTGCTTTTAAGGGCGCTTATGCAATTGAATCTTTGTCTGAAAAGTATGAAGATTTTGATGATGATGTTTATAGACCCGAAAATTTTGCTATACTTAAATATTGCTATGATAATTATAAATAAAATTCCGATATTGATATATTTATTGAGAAAGTCTCCGCTGTCCAAGAAGAGATTAATGTTTTGGAGGAGTCTATGGAAGAAGGGATTGATGAAACTGTGAGCTCATTGGATGAAAAAGATGACGAGGAGAGCGAAGAACACAAGGAGAAAGAGCGGATTAGATACCCGTGCCCACCTTCTAATGAGAGTAACTCTTCAAATCATACATTGTTTAATTTCCCTTCGTACTTACCGAAGGAGGAATGATATGATAATTGCTATGATCCCTTGGATTCTTTTGAAATATCCCTTTTTGATGAACTTGATGCTTGCCATGCTTGTGGCCAAGTTGCCAATTTGAATCATGCTTATGGAGATGAACTTGCTATAGTTCCTTATGTTAAGAATGAAATTGTTGCTATTGCACCCACACATGATAGTCCTATTATCTTTTTGAATTCTCCAAACTACACTATATCGGAGAAGTGTGCTCTTATTAAGGATTATATTGATGGGTTGCCTTTTACCGTTGCACATGATGATTTTGATGAATGTAATATGCATGTGCTTGCTGCTCCTACTTGCAATTATTATGAGAGAAGAACTACATCTCCGCCTCTCGATGTTTTCAACATGATAGAATTGCAAGAAATTGCTTATACTGTGCATTGGCCTTTACTTGATGTGCATCAATTGTTCTTGTATGACATGCTGCTTTGTTCTCATTACTAAATGCCAAATCATTGTTAATTAAAATTGGCTTTGATATACCTTGGGATCCGGGTGGATTCATTACTTGAGCACTTTATGCCTAGCTTAATGGCTTTAAAGAAAGCACTGCCAGGGAGACAACCTGGAAGTTTTAGAGAGTCATTTCTTTCGATTGAGTGCTTTTATAAAGTTTAAAACCAAAAAAATATAGAGGGGAACTTAAAAACTTTTTCACAAAAGAGAAGCGATTGGAAGTTATGCATTGGAGAAGTGAGGGTCGACCTTGAACACTTGTGTTCATGCTCATGGAAATAATGTAGAATTTTTCATGAAGATTCTCACAAAAATAATTATCCCCTTGTACAATTCCATTGTATTTTAAAAATAATGTGCCAAGATTTGCCTTTAGGATGATTAGATTGCTTGTTGGTATGTGCGGTGCAAAAACAGAAACTTTGGCTGTAGCGCGTGAATTTTCATTTTTTACTAGAACGTAAAAAGGTTCTGAAACTTTTTTCACACTATTTCTATGTAAATTATTTATTTCTTCCTAATTTTTGAGAATTTTTATATTTACAGAAGTATGGTAGATGTTCAGATTGCTACAGACTGTCCTGTTTAAGACATATTCTGTTTTTGATGCACTGTTTTGCTTGATTTGATGAAACTATCGACTTTTATCGATGGTATAAGCCATGGAAAAGTTATATTACAGTAGCTACAATGCAAAAAAAATTATGAATTGGTTTGCAATAGTACTTAAAGTACTGATTTGCATTATTTTACTAACGGGTCTCACGAGATTTCTGTTGAGTTTTGTGTGGATGAAGTGATCAAAGATCGCGGAGGTCTCGATATGAGGAGAAGGAGGAGAGGCAAGAGCTCAAGCCTGGGGATGCCCAAGGCACCCCAAGTAAATATTCAAGGAGACTTAAGCGTCTAAGCTTGGGGATGCCCCGGAAGGCATCCCATCTTTCTTCAATAAGTATCGGTATGTTTTTGTCTGCGTTTCATTCACGTGATATGTGTAAATCTTGGAGCGTCTTTTGTGTTTATTTTTCACTTTTATTTTATACACCATGCTAGTATGAGATAGTCCATGGTTGATTTATAGAATGCTCATTGCACTTCACTTATATCTTTTGAGTGTGGCTTTATAGAATGCTTCATGTGCTTCACTTATATCATTTGAAGTTTGGATTGCCTGTTTCTCTTCACATATAAATCCGTTATTTGTAGAATGCTCTTTTGCTGCACTTATATTTTTTAGAGCATGGTATTTTATAGAAAGAATTAAACTCTCATGCTTCACTTATATCTACTTAGAGAGTCAACAGGAATTGGTCAATTGCATGGTTAGTCATAAAATCCTACCTAAAACTTGTGAATCACTGAATATGATATGTTTCATTCCTTGCAATAGTTTTGCTATATGGAGATGGAATATGTGGGAGTTACTGGTAAAAAGTTGTGGTTAGTAAGAATATTGGTGTTAAGGTTTGTGATTCCCAAAGCATGCACGTATAGTCTCTCGTTATGCTGTGAAGTTGGCGCATGATTTATTGTTGATTGTCTTCCTTATGAGTGGCGGTCGGGGACGAGCGATGGTCTTTTCCTACCAATCTATCCCCGTAGGGGCATGCGTAGTAGTACACTGCTTCGAGGGCTAATAAAGTTTTGCAATAAGTATATGAGTTCTTTATGACTAATGTGAGTCGATGGATTATACGCACTCTTACCTTTCTGCAATTTGGTAGCCTCTACGGTACCGTGCATTGCCCTTTCTCACCTCGAGAGTCGGTGCAAACTCCGCCGGTGCATCCAAACCCCGTGATATGGTACGCTCTATCACACATAAGCCTTATTATATCTTCCTCAAAATAGCTGCCATACCTACCTATTATGGCCTTTCCATAGCCATTCCGAGATATATTGCCATGCAACTTCCACCGCTTCCATTTTGATGACTTGAGCATTCATTGTCATATTGCTTTGCATGATCATATAACTCACATAGCAGTTGTGGCCCAGCCACCGTTCATCAGTTTTTATACATGTTACACTAGATCATTGCACATCCTGGTATTGCCAGAGGCATTCATATAGAGTCATATTTTGTTATAGGTATCGAGTTGTAATATTGAGTTGTAATTAAATAGAAGTGTGATGATCATCAACTTTCATTATTAGAGCATTGCCCCTGTGAGGAAAGGATGATGGAGACTATGATTCCCCCACAAGTCGGGATGAGACTCCGGACAATGAGAGAGAAAAATATAAAAAAGGAAAAAAGGAAAAAAAGAAAGAAAATAAAGGAAAAAAAGAACAAAAAAAATAAAGAGAGAAGGGGCATGCTAGTTCCACACTTGTGCTTCAAAGTAGCACCATGTTTTTCATATGGAGAGTCTCCTATGTTGTCACTTTCGTAAACTAGTGGGAATTTTTCATTATAGGATTAGATGCACACCCACTTAGTTTTCATTTTGAGCTTTCATACACTTATATCTCTTAGTGCATTCGTTGCATGGAAATCCCTACTCCTCGCATTGATATCAATTGATGGGCATCTCCATAGCCCGTTGGTTAGCCACGTCGATGTGAGACTTTCTTACTTTTTTGTCTTCTCTATATTTACCCCTATCATCATACTCTATTCCACCCGTAGTGCTATATCCATGGCTCGCGCTTATGTATTGCGTGAGGTTTGAAAAAGACGAAGCGCGTTAAAAAGTATGAACCAATTGCTCGGCTTGTCATTGGGGTTGTGCATGATAAATACTTTGTGTCAAGAAGACAGAGCATGACAAGACTATATGATTTTGTAGGGATAGCTTTCTTTAGCGTTGATATTTTGAAAGACATGATTGTTTGTTGGGATGCTTGAGTATTGATGTCTTTATGTCAAATTATAGACTATTGCTTTGAATCACTTATGTCTTAATATTCATGCCATGATTAGATATATGACCAAGTTTATGCTAGGTAGCATTCCACATAAAAAATTATCGTTTTTATCATTTACCTACTCGAGGACGAGCATGAATTAAGCTTGGGTATGCTGATACGTCTCCGTCGTATCTATATTATTTGATTGTTTCATGCCAATATTATACAACTTTTACATATTTTTGGCAACAATTTATATGATTTATTGGACTAACCTATTGATCCAGTGCCCAGTGCCAGTTCCTGTTTGTTGCATGTTTTTTGTTTCGCGGAAAATCCATATCAAACGAAGTCCAAAAGCGATAAAAATTTACGGAGAATTATTTTGGAATATATGTGATTTTTGGGATTTGGAATCAACGCAAACCAGGGGCCACAGTGACCACAACCCACCAGGGCGCGCCCAGGTATCTTGTGCCCTCCTCAAAGGTCGGTTGGGGCCCTTCTTCTGGCGCAAGAAAGATAATTTATGGAAAAAATCATTTAATAATTTCAGTGCAATCGGAGTTACGGATCTCCGGGAATTTAAGAAACCATGAAGGGCTAGATCTGGGGAACGCGAAACAGAAGAGAACAGAGAGGGAGATCCAATCTCGGAGGGGCTCCTGCCCCTCCGCCGCCATGGAGGCCATGGACCAGAGGGGGAACTCTCCTCCCATCTAGGGGGGAGGCCAAGGAAGAAGAAGAAGGAGGGGGCTCTCTCCCCCTCTCTCCCGGTGGCGCCGGAGTGCCGCCGGGGCAAGGATCGTGACGGCGATCTACGTCAACAATCTTGCTACTGTCAACACCAAGTCTCCCCTCTATGCAGCGGTGTAACACCTCTTATCCCCGCTGTAATATCTATTAAACATGGTGCTCAACTCCATATATTATTTCTCAATGATATGTGGCTATCATATGATGTTTGAGTAGATCCGTTTTGTCATGTGGGTTAATCGTGATCTTGGTTGGTATGATTGTATATTTTATTTATGGTGCTATCCTACGGTGCCCTCCGTATCACACAAATGTGAGGGATCCCCGATGTAGGGTGTTGCAATATTTTCATGATTCGCTTATGGTGGGTTGCGAGAGTGACAGAAGCTTAAACACGAGTAGGTGGGTTGTTGCGTATGGGATAAAGAGGACTTGATACTTAATGCTATGGTTGGGTTTCACGACCTTACTGATCTTTAGTAGTTGCGGATGCTTGCTAGGGGTCCAATCATAAGTGCATATGATCCAAGTAGAGAAAGTATGTTAGCTCATGCCTCTCCCTCATATAGAATTACAAGAATGATTACGGTACTTGTTATCGATTGCCTAGGGACAAATGACTTTCTTGTTGACAAAAGCTATCTACTTTTATTACCTTGCAATTTACTTGTAGTTTTTATTCTCTCAAAGTACTCGTAGTTTTATTCTTGCAAAATAGTTTCATACTTGTTTTAGGTAAAGCAAACGTCAAGTGTGCATAGAGTTGTATCGATGGTCCATAGAATTTGAGGGAATATTTGTTCTACCTTTAGCTCCTCATTGGGTTCGACACTCTTATTTATTGAAGAAGGCTACAAATGATCCCCTATACTTGCGGGTTATCACTCTCCTCCCCTCTCTAAACCCTACTTGCTTTTGTTCGTTCACATCGTGGAAATCACTCAAAATTGTGGCCGTCCAACTCGAATTCGTCCTGGCGTTGTGGATCCTTTTGTGTTGTAAGCCGGTGGAATAGTTGTGGGGTAGCACATAGGCGAGTGGAAGCCACAGACCTTGGGCTACAATGGGTTTGTTTGCCTCACCCAACAATGAATGACAGGAGGCATATATGTCCATTTTTGGGTTGTTGTTTTCTCTGGAGTGAACAACAAACAAATTATACAGTGTGTTTTTTAAGCTAGCATGTAAAGTGATTAGTCCAGCCTAAGTTGTGGTAGTTTCTTTTTCTTCTCTGAAACATTTTTGTGCTAGGGGTGGGGGGTTGGGGTGGGAGTTGTGTTATTTCATGAAAATGATGTTATGCAGGTTGTTCAGTATGTAAACTGATTTGTAAGTTGAGAAGAGTATGCATCATGTGTTTAGTTTTCTAATTGTTCAAAGAGCATGCTTCATCTTTAGAGAGCATGTATCATTTGAGAGAGTACGACTCACCAGTCAATGTTCAGAGAGGATGCATCATGTTCAGAGAGTTTGACACATCATTGATACGTCTCCAACGTATCTATAATTTTTTTATTGTTCCATGCTATTATATTATCATTCTTGGATGTTTTACAATCATTTTATAGCAACTTTATATTATTTTTTGAGACTTACCTATTGACATAGTGCCCAGTGCCAGTTGTTGTTTTTTGCTTGTTTTCTACTTCATAGAAAATCAATACCAAATGGAATCCAAACGCAACGAATTTTTTTGGAGATTTTTTCTGGACCAGAACACACCTCTTGGGCCAAAGAAGTACCAGAGGGGGATCCGAGGGGAGCACAACCCACCAGGGCGCGCCTGGCCCCCCAGGCGCGCCCATGTATCTTGTTCCCACCTCATGCGGTATAGCCGTCTTGTCGGTGTCGGGTCGGAGCTGCAGTTGACTCCGCGTAGCAGGCCGGCTGGAGCAGTCGGCCGGGGGAGCAGTCGGCCCAGGCGGGCGGGCGCCCCGTCTGACTGCCGTCTGTAGCCGGGTGGCGAGCCGGCCGGAGCAGCTGGACTGAGGGGCTTTGCTAGCCCCGATGTCTGGAAATACTATCTCGTCGTCTTCAGGGTACATGTGGGCAATTACTCCGACAGTAGCCTCCGAGCCTCCGGGCAACTTGGCAAAGTTGGGCGGAGATTTTTTAGCGGGTGTTGATGTAGAAGATGTTGATGACGGCCGGCTGCGGACCGCAGTCGGCGTGGCTTGCTTCCGGCGGGGGCGCGCAAGCGCACCCGGTGGGTGTAGCCTTCGAGCCTCCAGGCAACTTGGAAAAGTTGGGCGGAGGCTTTTTGCGATTGTTGGTGCAGATGATGGCGTCGAGGGTGCCGGGCACGGACACGAAGTCCGCTGGCTGGTGCTGTCGGCCGCGAACGCGGGGTCCGCCGACTGAAGTTGTCGGGCATGGACGTGGGGTCCACCGACTGATGCTGTCGGGCGCGGACGCGGAGTCCGCCAACTAATGGTGTCGGGCGCGGACGCGGAGTCCGCCAACTAAAGATGTCGGGCACGGACACGGGGTTCGCCGACTGAAGCTGTGGGGCACGGACGCGGCGTCCACCGACTGATGCTGTCGAGCGCAGACGCGGGGTCCGCCGGCTAATGGCGTCGGGCGCGGACGCGGGGTCCGCCGGCTGATGGCGTCGGGCATGGACGCGGGGTCCGCCGACTGATGTCGTCGGGCGTGGACGCGGGGTCCGCCGGCTGATGTTTATCGATGATAGCCGGCTGCGGGATGCAGCCGACACGACTTGCTTCCAGTGGGGGCGCGCTAGTGCACCCGCTGGGTGTAGCCTCCGAGCCTCCGGGCGACTCAAAGGGTCGGGCAGAGGGTTTTTGCTGCAGATGAAGCAGGCGGTGGGATGCCGGTTGCAGCCGGCGTCGGGCGTGCAACCAGCCTCCGGGCGAGGAGTGGGTTCCCCTCGGGGATGATCATGCAAAAGACAAAGTTAGTCCGCGCAGATATTATCAAACTTTTGCTTTTAGTGGTGCAAGTTTTATGCAGAGGGTGCCGACTCAGTTTCATCCAAGCCGCCTTCAATCTTTTTCATGTCCCCTCTGTTCTTTGGTGTCAGAGTAAATGGCCACGGGTAGCCTAACCGACTGCCCTTGGTTCTTCTGAAAAAATTATCAGGCCTTCGGGCCTCCAAGCACTCCGAGCATTGGGCCGCCTTCCCTGGCCGGCTACCTCTGAAGCCGACTCCTGGAAGGCGACCCAGCCTCACCAACTCCTCCCCAGAACGACTACGGGGTGGCCGACTCCAAGAAGCCGGCCAAGAAGGACGCCGACTCCAAAGAGCCGGCCGAGACCACAACCACCCGACATTTGGCGCCCACCTTGGGGCCAGGTGCACCGTCGTCCGGAGACCTGTTCTGGACGGGAACCCTCTTCCTCCCCCGCGAGCGCAGCCAGCTTGCTGCGCCCGATGGCGTTTGCCTCGACGCGCTGCAAGGCGTCGACGACGCCTGCGCAGCGAGCCGCCTCGCCGATCTGCTCGACGAGACTCGCATCTCCGACGAGCCTGCGTCCGACGCAGGCACCGACTACCCCGAGAGTCGCCTCGTCAGCCTCCTCGACCAACTTCACGTCTCCAGCGAGCCTGCTGCGGACATGGAGTCGGTCGGCTCCACCGTTCCGATGCTCATCGACTCCGACACCGCGTCGCTTGACGCCTACCCCTCCGACGTGGTGGTCTTCGATGACCCCCTCCTCGAGCTGACAGCGGCAGCAGCGCTGTCACCGAAGTGCTGGTCATCAGCCACGTCTCCAACTCGGGCGAGAATGCCCGCGACGCTCAGCAAGCGGCGATGCACGACCTCTCCGTCCCCATCCCGGCCGACGCCGACGCCGAGACCCTGGAGGCACGCCGCCTTGCCCTCATCGCGGAGGGCCAGATGATAGCCTCGATGAGACGCCTCACCGAGGCCCACCAGCGCGAAGTTGACCGCACCGCCTTCGGCACGCCGCCGCCTAGCGGCCCGAGCCGAGCCGGCTTCGTCCAGAAGCGCGGCGCAGCCGTCCCCAGCATGCTGGGCGCAGATCGCCCCGTCTACGCCACCCCGCTCGAGAATCTGCGAGCCGCTCAGGCGGCTGCAGAAGAGCTCAATGGGCTGGGAGCCGATGAGCTCCCCTACATGACAAGACGGATCCAGCAGCTGATCGACGCGGCTGCAGAACGGCACGAAGCCGGCGCCCGTGCTGATAGTCATCCCCCGCGCCGGGAGCACGCCGCGACGTCCCGCTCGCCGACTGCGAGCGGCGCGCGCCAGAAGAAAGACAAGGAGCCGGCTGCCAGCCACAGCCGGACTCGCATCACCATCGAGCGCGACGCGGAGGGCCGCCCTCGAGCAGTAGAGCACCAAGGAAACCTGCCTCCTCCCCCGCCTCGAAGAGAAAGACGCCTCACTCCGCCGCCTATCACACATCCGACTCTTGGCGACCGACTCGGCCGCCGAGAACGAGTCGGCGAGAACGACGCCCGCCACAGGATCGACCGCCTTGCTCGATCCTTGGCGTTAGAAGAAGAAGACGATGTCGGCCCGCCATGCTTTGGCCCCCGCATCCGCGACGAGCCCTTCCCCAAAGGGTTCTCGCTCCCCAGAGACACGCCCAAGTACAACGGCTCAGTGAAGCCGGAAGATTGGCTCATCGACTACTCCACGGCCGTCAGCATCGCCAACGGCAATCGGCGTGTCGCCGTGAAGTACGTCCCCCTGATGCTGCAAGGCACGGCGCGCACATGGCTCAACAGCCTCAAGCCCTACAGCATCAACAGTTGGCTGGACTTCACCGAAGTTTTCGTTCCCAACTTCACCAGCACCTACAAGCGGCCTCCCAAGCCTCGCCAGCTCTCCCTCTGCGTGCAGGGGCCCAACGAGTCGACCCGCGACTACCTCACGCGATGGCCCGAGCTCCGCAACTCCTGCGAGGGAGTGCACGAGGTCCAGGCCATCGAGTACTTCACCGCCGGGTGCCGAGAGGGCACCCTCCTCAAGCACCGACTCCTCTGCGACGAACCGGCAACCCTCGATGAATTGCTGGTCATCGCCGACAAATACGCCACCGCCGACTCCTCAATGAAGACCGAGCTCCGAGTGGACGCCTCGGGGAAAGTACTTGCTCCGGCTCCCAAAACGCCGGCTGGCGACCCTAATCGGCGCCCCTACCAGAACGACCACAAGCGCAAGGGCCCCATGCCGACTACCTCCAGTCGGCAGGTGGCCACAGTTGAAGACGAGCAGCCCGAAGATCGGCCCGCTCCCAAGAAGAAGGGTGGCCGGCCGCCTTGGCAGCCGTCTTTCTCCTACGAGCAAGCACTCGATGCCCCCTGCAAGTTCCATAGCGGCGCGAAGCCGTCCAACCACACAACCCGGAAATGCCACTGGCTCACCCGCATCACCAAGGGCGAGGGAATGTTGCCGCCTCCGCCTCCCGGCCAGCCGCCTCCAGCCCCCCAGCAGCCAGCGGCTCGGCCGGCAGTCAGCGCCATCCAAGACGAGTTCCCCGAAGAGCACGCCGCCTATGTCGTCTTCACTAGTCAATCCGACGACAAGCGCAGCCGACGCAGACAGCACCAAGAAGTGAATGCAGTCGCCTCTAGCACCGCCGAGTTCATGCACTGGTCAGAAAAGCCAATCAGCTGGAGCCAGGCCGACCACCCAGAGGTGATGCCTTCGCCCGGCTCCTATGCAATGGTCTTGGACGTCACCCTCGCGACGGAGAGGCGAGCTGCCAGATTTTCCCGCGTCCTGATAGACGGCGGAAGCAGTATCAACATACTGTACCGCGATACCATGGAGAAACTGAACATCAAAGCGAAGCAGCTCATGCCGAGCCGCACCGTCTTCCATGGTATCGTACCCGGCCTGTCTTGCTCTCCAATCGGCAACATCAAAATGGATGTTCTCTTCGGAGACAAAGATCATTTTCGCCGGGAAGCAATATGGTTCGAGGTAGTGGATTTGGAGAGCCCCTATCATGCACTGCTTGACCGACCTGCTTTGGCCAAGTTCATGGCTGTGCCCCACTACGCCTACCTGAAGATGAAGATGCCGAGCTCGAAGGGGATCATCACGGTAGCCGGCGACTACAAGAAGTCCACCGAGTGCGCCATGGCCAGTAGCCGGCTGGCCGAGTCCCTCGTGGTGGCAGAAGAGAAGAAGATGTTGGAACAGGTTGTGGCCATGGCCGGCAAGCAGCCGGCCTTGTCCCCCAACCCCAAGGATTGTGATGCGCAGGGCTCCTTCCAGCCTGCAAAAGAGACGAAGAAGATACCTCTGGACCCGGAGAACCCGCAGAGGTTCGCTGTGATTGGGGTGAACTTGGACAGCAAATAGGAAGGCGAGCTCGTCGACTTCCTCCGTGAGAATCGAGACATCTTTGCATGGTCCCCAAAGGACATGCCGGGTGTCCCGAAGGATTTCGCCGAGCACAAGTTACATGTCCGAGCTGACACGAAGCCGGTCAAGCAACCCCTCCGTCGACTGTCAGAAGAGAAGCGAAGAATTGTGGGAGAAGAGATAGCCCGGCTCCTTGCAGCCGGCTTTATCATGGAAGTGTTCTTTCCAGAGTGGCTTGCCAACCCAGTTCTGGTTCTGAAGAAGAATAACAAGTGGCGTATGTGTATAGACTACACTAGTCTGAACAAGGCCTGCCCAAAGGATCCGTTTGCTCTGCCACGGATTGACCAAGTGATAGACTCCACAGCCGGATGCGAGCTGTTAAGTTTTTTGGATGCATACTCAGGGTATCATCAGATCAAGTTGGACCCGGCTGACCACCTGAAGACTGCCTTCATCACACCCTTTGGAGCTTTCTGCTACCTGACAATGACATTCGGCCTGAGAAATGCCGGTGCCACTTTTCAGCGTTGCATGCAGAAATGTCTCTTGAAACAACTCGGCAGAAATGCCCACGTCTACGTAGACGACATTGTGGTGAAGACAGAGAAGCGTGGTACCTTGCTGGAAGACCTGAAAGAAACATTTGCCAACTTGCGCCGATTCCAAATCAAGCTCAATCCCGAGAAGTGCGTGTTCGGAGTGCCAGCCGGCCAGCTGCTAGGCTTCCTGGTCTCCGAACGCGGCATTGAGTGCAACCCCGTCAAGATCAAGGCCATCGAGAGGATGGAGATTCCCACCAAGCTGCGAGATGTGCAGAAGTTCACTGGCTGCTTAGCCTCCCTGAATCGTTTTATCAGCCGACTAGGAGAAAAGGCTCTCCCCTTGTACTGACTCATGAAGAAGTCCACTCACTTTGAGTGGAATGATCAAGCCGACCAAGCCTTCCATGAGTTGAAGAAAATGTTGACCACTCCGCCTGTCCTGGCAGCGCCGACTGAGAAGGAGCCCATGCTCCTCTACATCGCCGCGACTAGCCGAGTCATCAACACTGTTGTTGTGGTCCAGCGCCCGGAGGAAGGCCGAGCCCAGCTGGTCCAGAGGCCGGTCTACTATCTCAGCGAAGTACTATCCAGCTCAAAGCAAAACTACCTGCACTACCAGAAGATGTGCTATGGAGTGTACTTCGCTGCCAAGAAACTGAAGCCCTACTTCCAAGAGCACCCCATCACGGTCGTGTGCACTGCCCCGCTCGCCGAGATCATAGGCAGCCGGGATGCATTCGGCCGGGTGGCCAAATGGGCCATTGCCTTGGCGCCCTACATGATCTTCTATCAACCCCGCACCGCCATCAAGTCGCAAGCATTGGCCGACTTCCTCGTCGACTGGGCCGAGACCCAGTACTTACCGCCGGCTCCCGACTCTACCCATTGGCGGATGCACTTTGACGGGTCCAAGATGCGCACCGGCTTGGGAGCCGGCATCGTCCTCACCTCTCCCAAAGGCGACAAGCTCAAGTACACGCTGCAGATCCACTTCGCCGCTCCCTCATGGGCTCAGCCCATCCTCAAGTTCCTAGTCAGCAGAGAGCTGCCGGCTGATGAGATCTCAGCGAGACTAGTGCAACGACGAGCCGCAGCATATACAATAATCAACAGAGAGCTTGTGAAGCGCAGCGTCACTGGAGTCTTCCAGCGTTGCGTCGAGCCAGAAAAAGGAGTGGCAATCCTCAAAGACATCCACCAAGGCGAATGCGGCCATCACGCAGCCTCAAGATCCCTCGTGGCCAAGGCTTTCTGCCACGGTTTCTTCTGGCCGACTGCCTTGGAGTATGCTAAAGAAATAGTCAAGATTTGCAGAGGATGCCAAGTTTTAAGTTCCAAGCAACACCTGCCGGCTTCTGCCCTCAAGACCATTCCCCTCACTTGGCCTTTTGCCGTCTGGGACTGGACATGGTGGGCCCTTTCAAGACAGCCCGCGGCGGCCTGACACATCTACTTGTTGCTGTGGACAAGTTCACAAAGTGGATGGAAGCAAAGCCAATCAAGAAGCTCAACGGGCCGACTGTCGTGACATTCATCACCGACATCACACTCGGTACGGCGTGCCGCAGAGCATCATCACCGACAACGGCACGAACTTCGCCAAAGGAGCACTGGCACGTTTCTGCGCGACGCAGGGCATCCGACTGGACTTAGCGTCCGTTGCCCATCCGTAGTCAAACGGCCAGGTCGAGCGAGCAAATGGACTCATCCTCTCCGGCATCAAGCCCCGACTGGTTGTACCACTGGAGCGATCGGCCGGCTGCTGGCTCGAAGAGCTGCCGGTTGTCCTCTGGAGTCTGCGCACTACACCCAACAAGTCAACCGGCTTCACTCCATTCTTCCTCGTGTACGGTGCCGAGGCTGTCATCCCAACAGACATCGAGTTCGACTCGCCTCGGGTCACCATGTACACGAAGGAGGAAGCCAAAGAAGCAAGAGAAGACGACGTCGACCTACTGGAAGAAGGCCGGCTGTTAGCTCTCAGCCGGTCCGCCATCTACCAGCAAGGGCTGCGCCGCTACTACAACCGCAAGGTCAAGCCAAGATCCTTCCAAGAGGGCGACCTTGTGCTCCGGCTGATCCAGCGAACAGCCGGCCAGCACAAGCTCTCGGCCCCTTGGGAAGGCCCCTTCGTCGTCAGCAAGGCACTCGGCAACGACTCCTACTACTTGATCGACGCGCAAAAACCAAGAGCACGCAAGAGAGACGACTCCGGCAAGGAGTCGGAGCGACCATGGAACGCAAACCTCCTAAGACGATTTTACAGCTGAAAAGCAGTATGTATCACGCTCCCCTTTTGTATTAAGTACAAACCAACAGGCCCCCCGAACAGTACTCGGGGACTGCCTTTTATTTATCTATGAATGACGAGTGTCATATCCATGAATGTATTACTACATTTTGAATTTTTGTCCGGCACCGGGTTCGACTAGTCGGCCCGGGGACTGGCCGCCTTGAGCTATATTGAAAGTTTTTCCTAAAGTGAGAAAAGTAGTGCGCCGGCTCCCGAGTCCCCTCTTGTTGCAAGTCGCAGCTCAAAGAACTGACTGTCCGACTAGCAAGAGGCAAGACAGAAAGGACGCCCACACGAAAAACGGCTAAGGAACAACGAACCTATATAGCAAAGAGACGGCCTCCAAACATGCCTGCCGGCTGCCAGAACAGCCGGCTGGCCGGCTTCCTAAAAAACTTAGCTTTAGTCCAGCAGAGCTAAAGTACTTCCCCCTCCCCAATCGGCCAGGCACTCCCCCGGCTACAGATTGCAGAGCAACTGTTTGACTGGGGAGGCGGCAACCAAGGGAGGGCGGCAAAGGAAAAAGCAGAAGGACAAAAAGCAAAAGTACAAGGAAAGACCAAATGCATAAGTTATATGTACATAAAGGCCCCAACAGGCGGCAACAGACATAAGTTTGAATACACCCAGTGGGTGGAATTGTGCAGAATTTAACCAAACATTGTTCTAAAGAGTAACAAGACAGGAAAAGCAAAAAATGGCGGACTAGGGCACGACATGGAGGCCGAGCTGGTCGGTGAAGGCGGCCTCGCCGGCTGAAGGAGCGGCCGCCTAGCGGGTCTCGGCTTGGCTACCACCTACGGCAGGCGACGCACTCGCGCGCGACGTGGTGCTGGAGATGCGGTCAGGCTGAGGCTGGCCGGCTGCTCCACCAGCCGGCTCGGCGTCTTCACCTTCCTCCTCCTCTTCTTCACCCTCGTCGCTGGAGTCGATCTCCTCCGCCGAGTCTTCGCCGTACGCCGGGTCTAGCCCGAACCACTCTTTCGGCTGGGCGACTCCATTGTCGTCCACCTCGGGGGCGAAGACGTTGGTGTCGGTGTAGTCGGCGATCGCCGAAGCCCGCTCAATGATGGCCGGCCGCGCCGGCTCCAGCTCCGTGTCGGCTTGCTGCCGCCAGGTAGCCAGCTGGTCCAGGTTCAGGCCGGGATACCAGGCCTTGACGAACTCCAGCGCCCGCCTGGCACCGGAGCGATCCGCCGACGCCTTCCAAGCCTCGAAGCGGCCGACGGCCACCTCCAGCCAGTCGGCGGTCCGACTGGGGGTGCGAGGGACCGCTTGGCCGGGCCAGAGGGCGGCCAAGACCTGCGCCCCGGCACGCTGAAGCCGGCGGAGCAGCCGGTGAGCCGGCTGGATGCGAGCCTGGATCGCAAGGAGCTGTTCCTCCAGCGAGCAGCTGGCGGTTGGCGAGATTTCAAAGCTGGCTTGCCTCCGCGCCTGGCGACGGGCCTCGATGGTCTGGTTGGCGGCAGTCGAATAGCCAGGGAAATACTCTGCGCAAAGAAGAAGAAAGGAAGAGAAGAACACCAAAATCAGAAATCAAGCTAAAGTGGCAGACGACAAGAAAGGACGGAGAGGTAGGCGACTTACCGTCAACCAGATCTTCGATCTGGCCGTAGCCAGAGACCAGAGTCTGCCTGGCCTCAGCCCAGCCAGCCGCCTCCGTCTCGAACTCGGCCTGGAGAGCAGCTTCGCGATCCTGTGCAGCCTTCAGCGCCGCCTTGTGGCCTTCCTCCTGGTCGGCCAGCTTCTTGACCAGGCGGTCGCGCTCCTGCACCAAGGCGGCGAGCTCGGTATCCTTGGCACGAAGAGCAGTCTGGGACTCCCCCAGCTGTGCCCTCAGACTGGCGTTGGCCGCTGCAAAGTTGGAAGAAGAAGAAAAGTAAGAAGTCGTCAAGGAAGATCCGACCCGACTGCTCAGCAGTCGGCCCGAATCTCGGGGACTACACCCAGTGGGTGCGCTGACGCGCCCCCACATGAGATAAAGAACAAATCACGTACCTCGGCTCTCAGTAAGGTCGGCGGTCTTCTGAGTCAGCTCCCGAGCCTGGGAGTTGAAGGCGGCTGCTCGAAGGCTGTGGTAGTCCTGCAAGATGGACAGAAGACCGAAGTGAGAACAAAAACAGCAAAGACAAAACCTCCAAGAAGTTCCAAGCCGCCTGCTCAGCAGCCGACTCGGAACTCGGGGACTACACCCAGTGGGTGCGCTGACGCGCCCCCACGGAAGAAATCAAGATCAAGAAGAGAAATCAAGATCAAGAAGAGAAATCAAGATCAAGAAGAGAAATCAAGATCAAGAAAGAACAAGATGGGAATGCTAACCCGGATGGCCGCCCGCGTTGCGAGGAACTCGTCGGTGAACTGCCTTGGAGACGGGTCCGGACGTCTTGTGCAGCCACGTTCACCACGGCCGTCCCTCCGCCTGGTGTCCACCCCGAGGTAGCGCTGGCCGCCTCCGCATCTTGGGCCGCGCTGGAGCCCACGGCCGGCTGTGGCTCCGACGCAGCCTTCTACGGCTCCGACGCGGCCTTCCCCGCACGCCGGCTTGGCGGAATCCGGACCGCCACCTCATCCCTCGCGGCCGGCTCGCCCTCCACCGACTGTGCAGGCGGCGGATCAGGCCTGCCGCCCTGGGCTGCCCTAGTCGGAGGGGTCGGCTCCGGCGCCTTCTCCAAGATGATGACATCGTCGCCGCTTCCCCCCAGCCCTGGCTGGTCGCCGCTGGCTCCCCCTGGTGAGGGCTCCGTGTCCCCAGGTGCCATGGCGCGCAGGGGGGTGACCATCAAAACCTCCCCTGCCGCCGCCGCCGCCTCAGCCTCTGCCTGGGCCCTGGCTGCGGCCTCGGCGAGTGCCTTCGCCACCTCCTCCTCCCGAGCCGCCTGGGCGGCGGCTGCCTTCCGTGCCTCCGCCTCCCGTGCCTCCTGCTCCTCCCGCGCCTCCCGCGCGTTCCTTTCCGTCGCCTCCTGGAGGTCGGCGCGGGGGTCCACGCGGCGGGTGGTGCTCCCAGAGCCCCTCGGCGACTCAACGACGGAGCCAGCAGCCGCCCACTCAAGCGACAGTGGAGCCCTGATCATTGGAGAAGAAGACAAAGGTTCAAGAACCACCAAAGAAAAGAAAGAAAGAGAGTACACAGAGAAAGAGAACTTACGCCGACACGGTCTGCGGTTGCTTCACCACTTTGCGGAAACGAGCCGCCTTTGCGGCCGCCTCTTCCCGCCTGGTGGCTGCCGCCCCGCCCCTGGGCTTCTTCGTTCGGCTGCCGAATAGACCCTGGGCGGCGCGACGCTTCTGCCCTCCACCCCGAGCAGGCTGCGCGGCGGAGGAGCCCGCGCGGCGTCCAGATGCCGGCTGGCGGCGCGGGACGGCCTCGGCTTCATCCTCGTCCGGCCAGTCGTCAAAGGTAGCAGTGAACCCGGAGCCGCCGGCTTGGCCACCGCCCGGCTCGACGGCGTCGTCCATATGGACCGCCCCCAGGTCGGGGTCCTCCAGGTCGTGTTCGGTCCGGTCGGGGACGAAGCGGCGCTCCGCGTCTGACCCGCCGGCCGGCCGAAGCAGAGGGCTCTGTCGAAGAACAAGCCGACTAAGTCAGAGTCGGCCAAGAGATGCACGGCAACAAGGCTGAGAGAGAGAGAGAAAAAGAGACAAGGGGAGCATACCGTAGGCGGAGGATTGGCTCGGCTATATGGCTCCTTGCCGAACTGCCACTCTTCAGTGAGTTGGCAGTTTGCCAGGTAGTTCACCATGTAGGCGACCTCATGGCGCGGCATCTCCTTGGTGCACATTCGGCTCGGATCAAGCTGGCCGCTCATCTGACAGATCAGATGAGGCCGGCTCTGGAGCGGAAGAACCCGGCGCGTGATGAACGCAGCCAGAAGATTGGGCCCCGTTAGGCCCTCCGACTGGACCATCACCCGCAGTCGGGCGATGGCGGCGTTTCCAGCCGGCGACAGCGTCACCGCCCGGAAGGACCACTGGGGCAGCCTGCCCGCCGGTGGGCCGGCTACGTAAGCCGGCAGGTTGATGTAGTCGCCCCGTGGAGCGATGTTCCGCACGTAGAAGTATGACTTCTGCCACTTCTTCACCGATTGGATCAGCGTGATGACGGGGAAGGGGTTGTCGGCGGCCGATCTCCGCGACGCGATGAAGGCGCCAGTATGAGCCGGCACGCCCTTAGTGCGCGTGCCCAGCTTCGACTGGAAGAACTCCCCCCGGAGCTCAAGGGTGGGGAGGACGCCGAGATAGCCCTCGCACAGGGTGACGAAGGCAGACGGCAGCACCACCGTGTTGGGGTGAGATGGTGCGGCTGGAGCTGATAGAATTCGAGCCAGGAGCGGAAGAAGGCGCTCACTGGCAGGCCGAAGCCGCGCAAGAAGTGCGAGCGGAAGACCACCCGCTCGCCCTCCTGCGGCGCCGGCCTGATTTCCTTCGCCGGCGCGAGGCGGACCTCGACTTTGTCCGCGGTGGGCAGCCGCCATGTGTCGCGGAGGAAGTCGACGTGGTCGTCATGGACGTTGGAGCCGTCCCAATCCCCGCCAAGCTGCTCTACGGTGGGAGGCATGGCAAAAGCTAGCACGGCGGCAGAGAAGCGTGCGGTGGAAGAGCGCGGCGGCGAGGCGCTGTCGCAAGAACTGGCAAGAGAAAGAAGACGATGGAAGTAGGAGGAGCGTGCGAGGGCCTGCCGCCCTCCACCTCCCCCTACTTATAGCCTCACGAGGCCGAAGAGGCCGGACGTGGGGGGGACGTGGGATTAACTACGCCCACTCCCCCCACGTCTCGCGATTATTGCGCATAAGTGCGAGCCGAAACTGCCGCACGGAACGTGCGGGCGGTTTCGGGATACAAAGGATCCACGCCTGGGCCGGGGCGCGGACGTGGCGGGCCCCCTCCCTGCGGCGACGTCCCGTCACGCGCGTGGGCTGGCAGGCTTTCCGGCCACGTGGTTCGCCGACGGCCCGTGGCCGGCCCGCGGCCCGGTGCATGTGCCAGCGGGTTCCCGCCCTCCGACTCCAGAAGATTTCAACTCAGGCGGCGCGCCTGACCAAGGCCGGCTCCCTGCTGCCGGCTTGTCACGATAGGAAGCTGATCGAGCTTCTCAACCCACATTCCACCTCGAAGCCCAATCAGCTTCGGGGACTACTGTCGGAGTAAATGGCCACGGGTAGCCTAACCAACTGCCCTTGGTTCTTCAGAAAAAATTATCAGGCCTTCGGGCCTCCAAGCACTCCGAGCATTGGGCCGCCTTCCCTAGCCGGCTACCTCTGAAGCCGACTCGCGGAAGGCAACCCAGCCTCACCAACTCCTCCCCAGAACGACTACGGGGTGGCCGACTCCAAGAAGCCGGCCAAGAAGGACGCCGACTCCAAAGAGCCGGCCGAGACCACAACCACCCGACATTTGGCTTGCGCTCTCGCTAGCCGGACAGCCGCTCTGCAGTCTATGGCTGAGAGTGGGCCGCGGGGTGGAGTGTACAGTACTCAGACTCTGGGAGCGGATTTAACTGAGCAGATACTCAAAAAGAAAACGGCCGGGTCGCCCGAACCGTTTTTTCTCCCAAGACGTTTTTCGCGTGGCTGACCTCTAGCATTCGCTCTTGCCAGCCGGACAGCCGCTCTGCGGTCTGTGACTAAGAGTGAGCCTTTGGTACCGTGCACGCTACTAAGCCGTTTGTGGGAATGAATGTCTCGGGCCAAGCGGCGAGCCTCCGGGCCAACTCTAGCTAGCGCCGGGGCAAACAGTGATGCAACCGTAATAAAATGCGGAGATAGCCCCACGAGCGTCGCTCGGGGTTATCCGTGTTTGTGTGGTCCAAAATCATGCGGGTGAGGATCTCAAATTGCTTTAGGCGCAGACGAGGTGGAGATGATCTCCGGCAGGCGGCCCGAGCCTCCGGGCGCTTGAGCGACGCCCCAGCCGGTCGGGCTCGACCGAACTGGCGTCAAGGCGAACAGGCGGCCGGGCGGTTCGCCTGCCGGACAGGCGTCGGAGCAGGAGGCCGTCCAGCCGGCTTGGCACAGCCAGCAGTGCGGGTCGCGACTGGCCGTCCGAATGGCGAAGCAGGCGGACGGGCCAGCCGGACGTTTTTTCTTTTTTCTGGCCGGCTGCTGGCAGCCGGACAAACACTTATTTCTTTTTCTTCTGCCGGCTGCAGGTAGCCGGACATTCTTCTGCATAAGCAGCCAGCTCGGTGCTTTCCTTTTCTATCTCGGGCTGCCGGCCTCTCTCTCCTTTTTTCTTCTTTTTCTTAGCACTCGGCCCGACTCTTTTCTAACAATCGAACTCTTCTTTCCTTTTTCTTTTTGTCCGACTCCACACGAGCAGCCGGCCTTCTGTTTCTTTTCGGGCACCCGGCCGAAGCGGAGCCGGCAGGGGAAGTCGGACGAAGCCGTCGCGGGCAGCCGGGTCCCAACAGGCGGCGCGCGGAGCAGCCGGGCAGCAGCCTTGGTGGGGCGAGGAGGAGGGACTCGGGCGCGGGAGCAGCGACGGATGACTCGGGCGCGGTAGCAGGCGGCACGCAGAGCTGCCGAACGCGGGAGCAGGCGGCCCAGGGCCTATGAGCGTTAGGCAGCCAGGAGCGTGGCCGGATTGAGTGGATCACTACAAAAAAAAGACACTTCCGTGATGATACGTGTTTGTCACAGTAGGTCACGTTTTCTGTCATGCATGTACATCCATGACGATTTTATGACAGAATCAAGATAGTCATACATGTGCTGTCGTAGAAGTGTTCCATGACATTACCAAAATTATCATCACGAAAGTGTCCACTTCCATGACGATAAATCGCGCGTCATGGAAGTGCTTTCGTCAAGGGTGACCGACACGTGGCATCCACCGTAATGGGTCGCCGTTAAGGTATCGGGTCCGGTTTTGGATCCGATAACCCGTTAACAGCCCGGACCAATGAGGATTTTTCACGTGTAAAATTCTCATTGGCCAGAGGAAACACGTGTTGGCTCACCGTTGGGACAGATGCCATCCATTCATTGGACAGGAGGCGCCTATGATAGGTCGACACGTGGCATGGCCCAACAGAGGCCCATTCCTGTGTAAAGGCCAGCCCATTTACTTGGTCAAAAGGTAACGGGCCAGCCCACGGGAAGCCTGTTCCTATATAGCCCATTTACGGCCCGCTAACTCACGACCCGTTAGGGCCTATCGGAATTAAGCCCAGTAGCTTCATCTGGGCCGTCCAATATGATTCCAGCCCGTTGTAACTTCCGGCTCATGTATGGCCCATGATGTCTTTCGGCCCATACGAGGCCATTTGTAACTCTTGGCCCATTAACGGCCCGTAGTGAATCTAGCCCGCAATGAACAGTGTATCGCTTCATACCCACTAATGGCCCATTATTCCATTGGGCCGTTTTCAACCCGTGTTATCTTTCAGCCTTCTCAGGGCCCATTTATTCTTAGGCTTATTTCCAGCATCGGTTACTTATGACCCGTTACTGGCCTTTTCTGCTTGTGGGCCAAATTCAGCCTATGGTTACAATCGGCCCATTAATCCATTGGATCGTTTTCATAGCGTCATCAAATACGCTCGATTAACGATGGCCCGTTATTGTCGGCCCATGAACGGACGATTCCAAATCTAGCCCGTTTACGACCCATAATGCGGTATGTTAATGGCCCATGTTTGGCCGATCGATCATACGGACTGTAGAAGGCCCATTGATGCTACGGGTCGTAGAAGGCCCATTGTTTCTACGGCCCTTACAAGGCCCATTGTTTCTACGGCCCGTAGGAGGCCCATGGTAACTACAGTAAATATGTAGCCCATGGTTATTGTGGCCTAGTTTTAAAAAATAGGTTATTGCGGCCAAACCGCGGAAAAAGAACTGCACTGACTACAAGCAAACAAATAAACAAGACAGCAAGGAAATAAATAAGCAAGCAACTTACGGTAGGCTATCACGGCTATTACACATATTACATCCATTGGGCATCAAAGTTCGCCACCAGTGCAAATATATGGAACAAAGCAGCATATCATATACATTGGTTGTCAAAGTTGGCGACCAGTGCAAATAAACGCTGCAGCAAAACAAGTCCAGAACTGAAACCACTTCAGAAGATCTCAAGAAACAATATCCTAGGTACCCATAATGCTGGCAAGATGCTTAGCAAGCTTATTAACTTTCTCTTGTTTGGCGCTTAAATCCTCCAGCGCTTGCTGTTGCACCAGAAAGTATGCATCTGAATTTTGCAGGGACTTCCTCAGTCCTTCAGCTTCCTGTCGGATCACATCTGATCGATGTCTTTCAACATGAAGTTGAGACTCAAGAAGACGAACTGATTCAGGCAGCGAGTTTGAAGAGCTTGTGCCAGCAGTAGTGGCAGTAACTCGAACACTACATCAAGACATGACTTTTGGGTTCTCTCACTGTCGTCAAGATAGTTTTTATCAGCATTCTTGGAGACCAGCAGGGATGTCTCACTATCTTGAACCTTATCTGCATTACTTCCTTTACCATTGCATAACGGGGTACTGTTCTCCAATATTTTGTCCGCATTCTAAAAGAGAAACAAGCAGACACATCACAGGTTTACCATGTTGTTTATGAAACTCATTTTGGTAAGTCAGTTCAGTAGTAAAGTGGACAGGATAACAGCATGAAACAAACATATATCTATGTACCATGGTCACTTTATGGTCTATATCATTCTAGTTTTTGTTGCCAAATCAAGATAGACACACAGTTCAAATAATATTTGTTCAGGACAAAGCAGAATAGACAGAATATAAGTGTGGGAAACTATAGAGCAATAACAACACTTGTAATGTGCATGACATGAGAACATAACTGTTTATTCAATTGAAACTGAAATCAATATAGAGCAAGTTACAACAACAAACCAGTTAAAGAAACAGGTTTAAAACATACCTGTTGCGCCATTGGAGTTTCAATTCCATCCTTCAAATTTGAAAATAGTTGGTATGAGTAAATACAGTGATGCAAGAGCAAAGGAGTATGAACCATAGCTACAGAACCTGACATGAGAACAATTCTTCTTCTCCTTTAAGCGTTGAGTTGGGATTCGGAGTGGTGGTCCTCATGCTTTGGGCACTGCAGTTCCCTTACTAACTGATCGTGTTTGGGTGCTCTGTGGTGGAGACGGTGTTGTGTCAACTGGAACTGGGCTACTATCTGTTAGGGTTAGGGTTAGAAGAGGTGTAGCTGGTTCTCTGTCCAACTGGGTAGGGGTACAATCTGTGAGAGTCTGGGTTATGTGTGGTGGGGCTGGTTCTTGCGCAAGTACAACTGTGGTTCTATCTGCATCAACTGGTAGCACTATCTTTTCTGAAGATCGTGTTGTTACTCCCTTAGATACTGCCATCACCCTCTCCAATTCAAATGGCTGATAAACAAGAAAAGTAATTGAATGTACAGACATCGTATGATAAGACAGGTGCAATGGATAGTGGGGAATAAAAGAGGGCATGAAATAATTTACATTTATGTTGTCTAACCAAACAGGATAGCATGACACAATTTCACATATATTATGGCTAACTAAACAGGATAGCATGACACAATTTCACATTATGATGGCTAACTAAAAAAGATGGAAAGACATAGTTCAAAATATGATGACTATGTAAATAGGATGACATGATATAACTATATAATGTGTTTATTAAATAGGTTGACATGCCATAATTCACATACATGCCGCCTATGGAAACATGATATAATTCACAGATAGAATGACATAATTCAAGATATGATGACTGTAAAAACTAAACAGGATGAGATGATATAACTATATGATGTCTTTATTAAATGGGTTGCCATGCCATAATTCAGATAGATGCTGTGTATGTAAACATGATGGCATGATATAATTCAAATATATGATTTATATAGTAAGCAAGTAAGCATATGGCAATCCATATATGATGTAAAAAATAAGCAATGCAAGAGAACATGTATGACATGGGTAATATAATCCTGCCAAGTTTGAGCGTAGACCTCAGGGGGGAAATAGGACTGGTCATCAGTCTCTGAATCCTCCTCTGAGGAGCTCTCTATAACCAGCATGATGTTTGCTTCAGCAGGTAGCATTGTCTACTCTTAATACCTTGTTTTTACTCCGGATACTTCCATCACCGCTTCAAATGGCTGATGCATAGGAAGAGTAGTTGAATATACAAATGTTGTCGACAAATGGAACACGTAATACAAAAAATGATAGCATGATATAATTCACATACATGATGATTGGCTAAACAGCATGGCATTGGATAATTCACATATATAATGCCTTTGCAACAAGATAGCATTGCATAATTCACATATATAATGTCTTGCAACAAGATGGCAATGCATAATTCACACATATGGTAATTAGACACTAAACAGGTGGCATTCACACAAAGCATGTCTAAACTAATCAAATGACATAGCAATGCAAGACACATACGCACGATATGAGCAACATAACCCTGCCAAGTTAGAGCATACACCTTGGGGGG
The DNA here is from genome assembly GCF_002575655.3 of Aegilops tauschii subsp. strangulata. NCBI lineage: Eukaryota > Viridiplantae > Streptophyta > Magnoliopsida > Poales > Poaceae > Aegilops > Aegilops tauschii. The sequence goes on from NC_053035.3 coordinate 397,271,178, forward strand.
AAATAGGACTAGTCATCTGTCTCTGAATCCTCCTCTGAGGAGCTATCCGTAACCAACAAGATATGCACTTCGTCAAATAGCATAGTCTGCTCTGAAGACCTTGTTTTCACTCCAGAATTTTGTTGGAGATCGTAGCAGAAATTTAAAATTTTCTACGCATCACCAAGATCAATCTATGGAGTCATCTAGCAACGAGAGAGATGAGTGCATCTACATACCCTTATAGATTGCGAGCGGAAGCGTTCAAGTGAACGGGGTTGATGGAGTCGTAGTCGTCGTGATCCAAATCACCGATGACCGAGCGCCGAACGGACGACACCTCCGTGTTCAACACACGTACGGAGCAGCAACGTCTCCTCCTTCTTGATCCAGCAAGGGGGAAGGAGAGGTTGATGGGGATCCAGCAGCACGACGGCGTGGTGGTGGAAGTAGCGGGGATCTCGGCAGGGCTTCGCCAAGCTCAGCGAGAGGGAGAGGTGTTACGGGAGGGAGAGGGAGGCGCCAGGGGCTGTGGTGCGGCTGCCCTCCCTCCCCCCTCCTATATATAGGCCTCTTGGGGGGCGCCGGCCCTGGGAGATCTGATCTCCAGGGGGGGCGGCGGCCAAGGGGTGGCTTCCCCCCAAGCCAAGTGGCGGGCGCCCCCACCCCTAGGGTTTCCAACCCTAGGCGCAGGGGGAGGCCCAAGGGGGGCGCACCAGCCCACCAGGGGCTGGTTCCCCTCCCACTTCAGCCCATGGGGCCCTCCGGGATAGGTGGCCCCACCCGGTGGACCCCCGGGACCCTTTCGGTGGTCCCGGTACAATACCGGTAACCCCCGAAACTTTCCCGGTGGCCGAAACTGGACTTCCTACATATAATTCTTCACCTCTGAACCATTCCGGAACTCCTCGTGACGTCCGGGATCTCATCCGGGACTCCGAAAAACTTTCGGGTTACCGCATACTAATATCTCTACAACCCTAGTGTCACCGAACCTTAAGTGTGTAGACCCTACGGGTTCGGGAGACACGCAGACATGACGGAGACGACTCTCCGGTCAATAACCAACAGCGGGATCTGGATACCCATGTTGGTTCCCACATGTTCCACGATGATCTCATCGGATGAACCACGATGTCGAGGATTCAATCAATCCCATACACAATTCCCTTTGTCAATCGGTACGTTACTTGCCCGAGATTCGATCGTCGGTATCCCAATACCTTGTTCAATCTCGTTACCGGCAAGTCACTTTACTCGTACCGTAATGCATGATCCCGTGACCAACCACTTGGTCACTTTGAGCTCATTATGATGATGCATTACCGAGTGGGCCCAGAGATACCTCTCCGTCATACGGAGTGACAAATCCCAGTCTCGATCCGTGTCAACCCAACAGACACTTTCAGAGATACCTGTAGTGTACCTTTATAGTCACCCAGTTACGTTGTGACGTTTGGTACACCCAAAGCACTCCTATGGCATCCGAGAGTTACACGATCTCATTGTCTAAGGAAATGATACTTGACATTGGAAAAGCTCGAGCAAACGAACTACATGATCTTTGTGCTATGCTTAGGATTGGGTCTTGTCCATCACATCATTCTCCTAATGATGTGATCCCGTTATCAATGACATCCAATGTCCATAGTCAGGAAACCATGACTATCTGTTGATCAACGAGCTAGTCAACTAGAGGCTCACTAGGGACATGTTGTGGTCTATGTATTCACACATGTATTCGATTTCCGGATAACACAATTATAGCATGAACAATAGACAATTATCATGAACAAGGAAATATAATAATAACCATTTTATTATTTCCTCTAGGGCATATTTCCAACAGTCTCCCACTTGCACTAGAGTCAATAATCTAGTTTCATTGTGATGAATCGAACACCCATAGAGTTCTGGTGTTGATCATGTTTTGCACTAGGGAGAGGTTTAGTCAATGGATCTGCTACATTCAGGTCCGTATGTACTTTACAAATATCTATGTCTCCATTTTGAAAACTTTCACGAATGGAGTTGAAGCGACGCTTGATATGCCTGGTCTTCCTGTGAAACCAGGGCTCCTTGGCAAGGGCAATAGCTCCAGTGTTGTCATAGAAGAGAGTCATCGGGCCCGACGCATTGGGAATCACCCCTAGGTCAGTAATGAACTCCTTCATCCAGATTGCTTCTTGCGCTGCCTCTGAGGCCGCCATGTACTCCGCTTCACAAGTAGATCCCGCCACGACGCTTTGCTTGCAACTGCACCAGCTTACTGCCCCTCCATTCAAAATATACACGTATCCGGTTTGTGACTTCGAGTCATCCAGATCTGTGTTGAAGCTAGCATCGACGTAACCCTTTACGACGAGCTCTTCGTCACCTCCATATACGAGAAACATATCCTTAGTCCTTTTCAGGTACTTCAGGATATTCTTGACCGCTGTCCAGTGTTCCATGCCGGGATTACTTTGGTACCTTCCTACCAAACTTACGGCAAGGTTTACATCAAGTCTGGTACACAGCATGGCATACATAATAGACCCTATGGCCGAGGCATAGGGGATGACACTCATCTTTTCTCTATCTTCTGCCGTGGTCGGGCATTGAGCCGTGCTCAATTGCACACCTTGCAATACAGGCAAGAACCCCTTCTTGGACTGATCCATATTGAACTTCTTCAATATCTTGTCAAGGTACGTACTTTGTGAAAGACCAATGAGGCATCTTGGTCTATCTCTATAGATCTTGATGCCTAATATATAAGCAGCTTCTCCAAGCTCCTTCATTGAAAAACACTTATTCAAATAGGCCTTTATACTTTCCAAGAATTCTATATCATTTCCCATCAATAGTATGTCATCCACATATAATAAGAGAAATGCTACAGAGCTCCCACTCACTTTCTTGTAAACACAGGCTTCTCCATAAGTCTGCGTAAACCCAAACGCTTTGATCATCTCATCAAATTGAATGTTCCAACTCCGAGATGCTTGCACCAGCCCATAGATGGAGCGCTGGAGCTTGCATACCTTGTTAGCATTCTTAGGATCGACAAAACTTTCCGGCTGCATCATATACAATTCTTCCTTAAGAAAGCCGTTAAGGAATGCCGTTTTGACGTCCATTTGCCATATCTCATAATCATAGAATGCGGCAATTGCTAACATGATTCGGACGGACTTCAGCTTCGCTACGGGTGAGAAAGTCTCATCGTAGTCAACCCCTTGAACTTGTCGATAACCCTTAGCGACAAGTCGAGCTTTATAGATGGTCACGTTACCATCCGCGTCTGTCTTCTTCTTAAAGATCCATTTATTTTCTATGGCTCGCCGATCATCGGGCATGTCAGTCAAAGTCCATACTTCGTTTTCATACATGGATCCTATCTCAGGTTGCATGGCTTCAAGCCATTTGTTGGAATCCGGGCCCGCCATCGCTTCTTCATAGTTCGAAGGTTCACCGTTGTCTAACAACATGATTTCCATGACAGGGTTGTCGTACCACTCTGGTGCGGAACATGTCCTTGTGGACCTACGAAGTTCAGTAGTAACTTGATCTGAAGCTTCATGATCATCATCATTAACTTCCTCCCCAGTTGGTGCAGGCACCACAGGAACATCTTCCCGCGCTGCGCTACTTTCCGGTTCGGAAGGGGTGACTATCACCTCATCAAGTTCCACTTTCCTCCCACTCACTTCTTTCGAGAGAAACTCTTTCTCCAGAAAGGACCCGTTCTTGGCAACAAAGATTTTGCCTTCGGATCTGAGGTAGAAGGTATACCCAATGGTTTCCTTAGGGTATCCTATGAAGACGCATTTTTCCGACTTGGGTTCGAGCTTTTCAGGTTGATGTTTCTTGACATATGCATCGCATCCCCAAACTTTTAGAAACGACAGCTTAGGTTTCTTCCCAAACCATAATTCATACGGTGTCGTCTCAACGGATTTTGACGGAGCCCTATTTAAAGTGAATGCGGCAGTCTCTAAAGCATAGCCCCAAAATGAGAGCGGTAGATCGGTAAGAGACATCATAGATCGCACCATATCCAATAGAGTGCGATTACGACGTTCGGACACACCATTTCGTTGAGGTGTTCTAGGCGGCGTGAGTTGTGAAACTATTCCACATGTCCTTAAGTGTGTGCCAAATTCGTGACTCAAATATTCTCATCCATGATTTGATCGTATGAACTTTATTTTCCTGTCACATTGATTCTCAACCTCACTCTGTAATTCCTTGAACTTTTCAAAGGTTTCAGACTTGTGTTTCATTAGGTAGACATACCCATATCTACTCAAGTCAACAGTGAGAGTGAGAACATAACGATAGCCACCGCGAGCCTCAACACTCATTGGACCGCACACATCAGTATGTATGATTTCCAATAAGTTGGTTGCTCGTTCCATTGTTCCGAAGAACGGAGTCTTGGTCATCTTACCCATGAGGCATGGTTCGCACGTGTCAAATGATTCGTAATCAAGAGACTCCAAAAGTCCATCTGCATGGAGCTTCTTCATGCGTTTGACACCAATGCGACCAAGGCGGCAGTGCCACAAGTATGTGGGACTATCGTTATCAACTTTACATCTTTTGGTATTCACACTATGAATATGTGTAACATCACGTTCGAGATTCATTAAGAATAAACCATTGACCAGCGGGGCATGACCATAAAACATATCTCTCATATAAATAGAACAACCATTATTCTCGGATTTAAATGAGTAGCCATCTCGAATTAAACGAGATCCTGATACAATGTTCATGCTCAAAGCTGGCACTAAATAACAATTATTGAGGTTTAAAACTAATCCCGTAGGTAAATGTAGAGGTAGCGTGCCGACGGCGATCACATCGACCTTGGAACCATTCCCGACGCGCATCGTCACCTCGTCCTTCGCCAGTCTCCGCTTATTCCGCAGCTCCTGTTTTGAGTTACAAATATGAGCAACCACACCGGTATCAAATACCCAGGAGCTACTACGAGTACTGGTAAGGTACACATCAATTACATGTATATCACATATACCTTTGGTGTTGCCGGCCTTCTTGTCCGCTAAGTATTTGGGGCAGCTCCGCTTCCAGTGACCACTTCCCTTGCAATAAAAGCACTCAGTCTCAGGCTTGAATCCATTCTTTGGCTTCTTCCCGGAAACTGGCTTACCGGGCGCGGCAACTCCCTTGCCGTCCTTCTTGAAGTTCTTCTTACCGTTGCCTTTCTTGAACTTAGTGGTTTTATTCACCATCAACACATGATGTTCCTTTTTGATCTCCACCTCCGTTGATTTCAGCATTGAATATACCTTAGGAATGGTCTTTTCCATCCCCTGCATATTGAAGTTCATCACAAAGCTTTTGTAGCTCGGTGGAAGTGACTGAAGGATTTTGTCAATGACCGCGTCATCCGGGAGATTAACTCCCAGCTGAGTCAAGCGGTTGTGTAACCCAGCCATTTTGAGTATGTGCTCACTGACAGAACTATTTTCCTCCATCTTACAATTGAAGAACTTGTCGGAGACTTCATATCTCTCGACCCGGGCATGAGCTTGGAAAACCATTTTCAGCTCTTCGAACATCTCATATGATCCGTGTTGCTCAAAACGCTTTTGGAGCCCCGGTTCTAAGCTGTAAAGCATGCCGCACTGAACGAGGGAGTAATCATCAGCACGTGACTGCCAAGCGTTCATAAAGTCTTGGTTCTCTAGGATGGGTGCTTCACCTAGCGGTGCTTCTAGGACATAATCTTTCTTGGCGGCTACGAGGATGATCCTCAGGTTCCGGACCCAGTCCGTATAGTTGCTACCATCATCTTTCAGCTTGGTTTTCTCTAGGAACGCGTTGAAGTTGAGGGCAACGTGGGCCATTTGATCTACAAGACATATTGTAAAGATTTTTTGACTAAGTTCATGATAATTAAGTTCATCTAATCAAATTATTCAATGAACTCCCACTCAGATAGACATCCCTCTAGTCATCTAAGTGAAACATGATCCGAGTCAACTAGGTCGTGTCCGATCATCACGTGAGACGGACTAGTCAACATTGGTGAACATCTTCATGTTGATCGTATCTTCTATACGACTCATGCTCGACCTTTCGGTCTTCCGTGTTCCGAGGCCATGTCTGTACATGCTAGGCTCGTCAAGTCAACCTAAGTGTATTGCGTGTGTAAATCTGGCTTACACCCGTTGTATTCGAACGTTAGAATCTATCACACCCGATCATCACATGGTGCTTCGAAACAACGAACCTTCGCAACGGTGCACAGTTAGGGGGAACACTTTCTTGAAATTATTGCGAGGGATCATCTTATTTAAGCTACTGTCGTTCTAAGCAAATAAGATGTAAAACATGATAAACATCACATGCAATCAAATAGTGACATGATATGGCCAATATCATTTTGCTCCTTTGATCACCATCTTCGGGGCGCCATGATCATCTTCGTCACCAGCATGACACCATGATCTCCATCATCATGATCTCCATCATCGTGTCTTCATGAAGTTGTCACGCCAACGATTACTTCTACCTCTATGGCTAACGTGTTTAGCAATAAAGTAAAGTAATTTACATGGCGTTATTCAATGACACGCAGGTCATACAAAAAATAAAGACAACTCCTATGGCTCCTGCCGGTTGTCATACTCATCGACATGCAAGTCGTGATTCCTATTACAAGAACATGATCAATCTCATACATCACATATATCTCATTCTTCACATCCTTTTGGCCACATCACATCACAAGGCATATGCTGCAAAAACAAGTTAGATGTCCTCTAATTGTTGTTGCAAGTTTTTACGTGGCTTCTATAGGTTTCTAGCAAGAACGTTTCTTACCTACGTAAAACCACAACGTGATATGCCAATTTCTATTTACCCTTCATAAGGACCCTTTTCATCGAATCCGTTCCGACTAAAGTGGGAGAGACAGACACCCGCTAGCCACCTTATGCAACTAGTGCATGTCAGTCGGTGGAACCTATCTCACGTAAGCGTACGTGTAAGGTCGGTCCGGGCTGCTTCATCCCACAATGCCGACAAAACAAGATAAGACTAGTAGTGGCAAGGAAATTGGCAACATCTATGCCCACAACAAGTTTGTGTTCTACTCGTGCATAGAAACTACGCATAGGCCTGGCTCATGATGCCACTGTTGGAGATCGTAGCAGAAATTTAAAATTTTCTACGCATCACCAAGATCAATCTATGGAGTCATCTAGCAACGAGAGAGATGAGTGCATCTACATACCCTTGTAGATCGCGAGCGGAAGCGTTCAAGTGAACGGGGTTGATGGAGTCGTACTCGTCGTGATCCAAATCACCGACGACCGAGCGCCGAATGGACGGCACCTCCGCGTTCAACACACGTACGGAGCAGCGACGTCTCCTCCTTCTTGATCCAGCAAGGGGGAAGGAGAGGTTGATGGGGATCCAGCAGCACGACGGCGTGGTGGTGGAAGTAGCGGGGATCTCGGCAGGGCTTCGCCAAGCTCAGCGAGAGGGAGAGGTGTTACGGGAGGGAGAGGGAGGCGCCAGGGGCAGTGGTGCGGCTGCCCTCCCTCCCCCCTCCTATATATAGGCCTCCTGGGGGGCGCCGGCCCTGGGAGATCTGATCTCCAAGGGGGGCGGCGGCCAAGGGGTGGCTTCCCCCCCAAGCCAAGTGGGGGGCGCCCCCACCCCTAGGGTTTCCAACCCTAGGCGCAGGGGGAGGCCCAAGGGGGGGGCGCACCAGCCCACCAGGGGCTGGTTCCCCTCCCACTTCAGCCCATGGGGCCCTCCGGGATAGGTGGCCCCACCCGGTGGACCCCCGGGACCCTTTCGGTGGTCCCGGTACAATACCGGTAACCCCCGAAACTTTCCCGGTGGCCGAAACTAGACTTCCTACATATAATTCTTCACCTCCGGACCATTCCGGAACTCCTCGTGATGTCCGGGATCTCATCCGGGACTCCGAAAAACTTTCGGGTTACCACATACTAATATCTCTACAACCCTAGCGTCACCGAACCTTAAGTGTGTAGACCCTACGGGTTCGGGAGACACGCAGACATGACCGAGACGACTCTCCGGTCAATAACCAACAGCGGGATCTGGATACCCATGTTGGCTCCCACATGTTCCACGATGATCTCATCGGATGAACCACTATGTCGAGGATTCAATCAATCCCGTATACAATTCCCTTTGTCAATCGGTACGTTACTTGCCCGAGATTCGATCGTCGGTATCCCAATACCTTGTTCAATCTCGTTACCGGCAAGTCACTTTACTAGTACCATAATGCATGATCCCGTGACCAACCACTTGGTCACTTTGAGCTCATTATGATGATGCATTACCGAGTGGGCCCAGAGATACCTCTCCGTCATACGGAGTGACAAATCCCAGTCTCGATCCGTGTCAACCCAACAGACACTTTCAGAGATACCTGTAGTGCACCTTTATAGTCACCCAGTTACGTTGTGACGTTTGGTACACCCAAAGCACTCCAATGGCATCCGGGAGTTACACGATCTCATGGTCTAAGGAAATGATACTTGACATTGGAAAAGCTCTAGCAAACGAACTACATGATCTTTGTGCTATGCTTAGGATTGGGTCTTGTCCGTCACATCATTCTCCTAATGATGTGATCCCGTTATCAATGACATCCAATGTCGATAGTCCGGAAACCATGACTATCTGTTGATCAACGAGCTAGTCAACTAGAGGCTCACTAGGGACATGTTGTGGTCTATGTATTCACACATGTATTACGATTTCCGGATAACACAATTATAGCATGATCAATAGACAATTATCATGAACAAGGAAATATAATAATAACCATTTTATTATTGCCTCTAGGGCATATTTCCAACAAATTTTCCATCACCGTGTCAAATGGCTGATGCACACGAAGAGTAGTTGAATGTACTAACATTGTTGACAAATGTAATACGTAATGAAAAAAAGGATGGCCTGATATAATTCACATATAAGATGACTGGATAAGCAGGATGGCATTGCAAAATTCACATATATGATGTCTGGCTAAACAAGATGGCGTTGCATAATTCACATAAACTATGAAAAAACTAAACAGGTGGCATTCACACAAAGCATGTCTAAACTAAGCAGATGACATATTTGATGTATAAAGTAAGCAATGCAAGGCACCATATGTATGATATAACCAACATCAGCATGCCAAGTTAGAGCGAAGACCTCAGGGGGTAAATAGGAGTGGTCTTCTCCTTCTGAATCCCCCTCAGAACAGATATCTTCCTCTCGATTACAATCCGAAATGGGTGGAGGGGGGCTGCCTCTGCGCCTTGCATGGAGCGACGTCTGCATGAAATTTTATTGCCATGCAAGGCTCGTCTCTTTTGCTCTACATGTTCAGTTCCATTGTGTACAATAACTGACATGCGTAGGAATAAAACATAGTGAGATTATGTAAGGAGTGCATGTAGAAGTCCAGAGGGATGGTAGCAACCTGTGGATAGACCCAAAACCAATGATAGCAGGCAGATAATGGCTTCAGTTAAAAAATACAGATAATGGATTCTTTACTGTTTGTTTCCCACCCAACATGAAACTCATAGTAGACACCAGAGATTAACCAGATAGTAGATACATACTATTGATTGCGGACCCGATATATACCCCACAACCATTTAAAAACTCAATTTTGACCATTAGTTTGGAGCTGACTCAGAGTCTAATCGGTGAACAGGACGACAAAGTAGCATGTAATATTAAGCGATGCATAACATAAGCAGACACGAAAGAGTGCGACCTCTCTTGCGGACCCGTGTAGTCCTCGAGGTCATCTGCTCGGTTGATGATGGTAATGCAGTTGTCATGGCTGCCAGCGGTGGGGAAGAAGATCTGAGGCGGCGAAAGACAGTCTAGAGGCCGGATCCCTGCTGTGCTGGACCCTTCTGTCATTGGAGCAGCTGAGCTCGGGTGGACGACGGCGCAGCAGGAGCGGGACAAACCACACAAGGTTTTCTTTGACAACTATCTGTAAGAGAAGTAATTCTGTAAGGGCTCGTTTGAATTGGAGGATTCTAACAACGCAGGGATAGGAAATACACAGTAATAGGATAGGAATGCACGTGCAAAACAGAGAATTTAAAAACACAGGATTTCTGCCAATCTGGGTTTTTGGTTCACAAGAATTGGAAGATCACAGGATGCAAAGAAGCATGGTGAGATTAAGTCAAACCACAAGAAAATTTACGGTTATAATGCTATTATGCTACTATCTGTTAGTCTTGTGCTACATGAATAGGAATTTGAAAAGGAGGACAAGTGGATATTAAAATTCCTACGGTTTTTCTTTCAAGGAGACACTAAAGGAAAAAATCCTACAGTTTTCCTTTGCTCCATTCCTTTGAACCAAATGCATGAATAGTAGTACCATAGGAAACTTTCCAATTCCTATGTTTTTCCTTCACTTTTCCTTTCAAGCACTGGCGTTTCTAGCAGGCAGGCTTGAGCAAGGAAAAGCCTACACTCAAAAAATGTTTTTGTGCTACTTCTACTACTTTGGACCAAGGCCACTGCCCTACTAGCTCAACTCCCAGGCCCATCAACAAATGCACAGCTCAAACGCGCAGAGATAAATAATGATGGCTTTTAAGAGAGTCCATCACGGATAGCTAAGTTGCCTGGTACCTCACTGCTTGTCATATAGTAGGAGAAACTAATCATATTTCACGTTACTGCGTGTGCTCAGTGGACAATATATATAACATGTAGAGTAGAAAAGAGATGCAACAAGTGTACAACCTCTTTGGCGAAGCCATGTCGATCTTAGCATGATTGGGTTGGTCGGTGAGGATGATCCGGCTGACTTGGATGTCGGAGGAAGGGAAGAAGATCTTAGGCGTCTTGAGATGGAGCCCGGGGTACTGCTCCGCTGTGATGGAGGGTTTCGTCGTTGGAGCAGCTCCGGTGAGTTGTACGACGCCGAGGCTGAAGCAGGACAGGAGGGACAACGTTAACCTGAGTGGAATTCTAATAGCATCTCCAATAGATGACGTAAAATACATAACCACAAAGTGCTAGATGTGAAATACATCAGCCGCTCATCTCTGAACTTAACTGTCGAAACTGAATTTAACTGTCAAAACTAAACTTAACTGTCGAAACTCAATTTTGTTGTCGAAACTGAATTGTACTATCGAAACTGAACGCACGAGTAGCAGAAAAGCAGTAGCAGCAGCGCGTGCAAGAGCCGGGGCAGCTGGTCATGTAACGACATCAAGTGAGGCTACACGTCAGTCGACTGACTTTTTCATCTCTGGTCAGTCGATTTTCCAACCGTTGGATACGAAATCAAGGGCCTGCAGTTCATCTTCAACCTCCACCCCCCTGAGCCGCCAGCCACCACCAGCCAAAGAGCCCCCCCGCCGCCCTGAAAGCACTCCCCACCGCTGGTCCGCCGCTGCCCTGGCCATCCCTCTAGCCCCCCCCCCCGTGCCGAGCGTTTTCTCCGGCGATCCCCACGCCACCGCCCCACCACCGTCGCGGACCACTGCCCCCACCCTGAACCCTAAGATAGATAGTGGGGTACCTCTCTGGCGAGCCCCCCTCCCCGCTGCGGCTAGTTCTTCCTTAACTCCGGCGAGCCCCCCCACCCCCTGAAAATCGACTGACCCAAAAGTCGATTCAGTCGACTGAAGTGTAGCTAAATTGTAGCAGCATCGCAAGCAAGAGCGAGAGCAGCAGCAAGAGCAATAGAAAGAGCAGACCAAGCAGGGGACCGAGAGCAAGAGTAGAGCAGCAGCGCAAGCGAGAGCTAAAGCAGCAGCAGCTCCTACTGATGTGGACATCGCCGCCGAGGGAGTGACGCCAAGGAGGAAGTGGCCGGCGACGCCACCGTGGATGGAGCCACGCCGTGTCGGCTCGGGTTTGAGCGTCGGCAGCTCTGTGAGATCGAATCAAGAAGAAAATATAGCAATTAGTGTACAACCTCTTTGGTGGCGCCGATTAGGCCTCAGCTTCATCCGAGGGAACGGTGATGATGATGCTCTTCAGGTGGTGCAGGTGAAGACGGCGGTGTGGGAATGGAGGTGGGGCGAAAGACGAGGGGAACATTGGGGCAGCTCCTTGGAGGTGGAGGGCAGGGTGGCTGAACCGGCGGGACGACAAGATCAATGACGGATCCTCATCCGGTACGGTGGATGAGGGACTTTGAGGTGTTGTTGTGGATGACGTCGTCGGGGAAGAGGCTCCGGCTGGGTGGCAGACAGAGGAGGGTGTGGGGCTTCGCGGATTTTCGCGGCCTCGGTGTATGAATGGGGAAAATGGGTGGGCGGATGGGATGGGAGTGGGGAACCATGGCTTAGGGACGCGCTTGTCCGCAATGTGGGGTAAGTTACGAAAGTAGCCCCATCGATTTGACCTAGGCGGTTCTTTCGGTTCAGGGGTATCATGGGCATTTCACATTCAGGATTTCACAGGAGGTGGGAGTTTTCGCTCGCGTTGTAATTTTGGAATAGCAAGGCGCGGGTTGAGATGGAGGGAGTTGTCGGAGCACAACGAGACAAAGATATATCTTAAATATTTTGGGGTAACAAGGCACGGGTTGAAATTTCCGGACAAGCCTAACGTGTACTGTACCAAATCAATTCGCACTTCCGTCGACGAAAAAACAAAAAGAAATCAATTCGTAGCACACAAGAGAGTCTAGTCCCGTGTACTGTACCAAATCAATTCGCACTACAAATGTCATTGAAAAATTTGAAATCATGTGATGTGCAATTAAAATATTTCGCTACGTGTATAATGCATGCAACCTGCTACTCAAATGAACGTTTTAGTGCATTCCAAACGTATATACAACCGCTTCAATATGAACTAAATTTGAATTCGTTTCTCTATTTGAATAACATCTATAATAATGATTGTTGTGAAGTCAAACCATTTGAATTCGTTTATCTATTTTAATAAGATCTACAATCATCATTATTGTCAAGTTAAACCATCGTTTGTGTATTATCTTCACAGCACACCACATGATTACTCTCGAGTTAGATATGAACTATGTGTACTATATGAACTCGAACTCTATTTTTTGAATCCACTTTATGTTGTTTTCAAATCACTGCACATTTCAAGCTCTAGCTAGATCTTCATAATCTAAACCATGTCTCATATGTATAATGTGTTTATCACATAATGTATGGTGCCCCGCCCCCTATGCCTACAAGTATTTATATGTGAGTTGCAAACACCACACATTACCATAAATTCAAATAAAATGTGAGATTGTTTGATATATAGTATTGTTTAGATTGTTCGATATTTAGTTGTAAGCTGCAAACGCCACACATTATCACAAATTCAAATAAAATGTGAGATTGTTCGATGTATTGCATGGTTTAGATTGTTCGACATTTAGCTGTGAGTTGCAAACGCCATGCATTATCACATTATGGTATAACATGTGCAAAACCACAGCACACGTATCACCGCTATATTGATGCATGCATATGTTTATAACACTATAATCTCCTATTCAAATATATGAATCCACTTTCATATCAAATTATGATCTTTGTTAGTCTCTTACACCCACACAATCCTCTAACCTTTGTAGCTAGCACTAAATTTCTCTCGTGCACGCACACGCCCTCCTCGCCCTCCCCCTCCCTCAGCATTCTATCCATCGCGCACATTCATTTTTTTCTTTAGGTCGTTCTCCCACAGTCTCCACAACTCCTTTCCGACACACACTGATCGATAAACCTCTCCAGCGATGTCTGCCTACAACTTACACACGCACCTTCCATCTCCTCCTTTCTGTGTCCATGCCTTGTGCCTCTCATACGGTCCCACACACGTGTAAACTCTCACCCCTCTTTTCATCGATCTCAAAACCGCACACTCCTCCCCTAGTAGCTCGGCCTCTCGCACCACCTCGTAGCTCCATTTTCTCTGTCTATCCGTCTCGCTGGGCCTTATTTGCCTCTAACAAATGGATGTACACCGACCGATCTCCTGCTATACATATAGCTAGCTAGGTCCTTATAACTCGTTTTTTCCCACGCGCCGATCGATCTACCTTATTAGTTATGTCTCTCCCTTCCTCCGACAAACAATAATTGATCTACCGATCTAGTTAGGTTTGCTTACCACACACATGGTTCCCCTTCATCATCCATGCATGCGTCCCGACAGATCTATCACGCACAGGCACACACAGAAACACATCGCCACTCTTATTAATAATATTGCAGTTCTCCCCTCAGTTTTTCTAGTAGGCCTCTCCCACCATCTTCGAGAAGCAACTCCATCACCCATCCAGCACTCTACCCCTCTCCCTCTCTCTCTCTATCTCCTCTCTCTCTCTCTGACCCAACCTATTTCCCGTCCTTCAGTTATGTACGGATGTCGACCGCTCTCCCACAAGACATAGCTGGGTCTCTCCTTCTCAACACATATACGAGTCATTCTACCTCTCTAGTTAGGCCTCTGCCTCCCCCCGCCCCCACCCCCCCACACACACACCGATACATCGAGTGGTCTAGTCATGTCTCCCTGCCACACACAAACTTGCCCTATGCCCTCTGACATTCTGGTAGGTCACTCGCCCTATATCTTTGACTTGCACACACACAATTTCGATGGCTCTCTTCATCGATCTCGCACCCACCCACTTGATCCTCTCTTCGACTCTATCGATATCTATGGCCCCTCCCTCTCTTCTCATGGATCGCCCCCTCTATATATGATATGGATAGGCCTCTATTTCACACGCATTGCATGCAAAATTTTGTTTGAGATCTCATCGACACATATTCCGACAGATACATTCACGAAATCACAACCCCCCCCCAAACGAAAAACACTCACGAACGCACACGCCATCTGTCTAGGTTTGTATCTCTCTTACACACACCCACGTAGGTGGGGGACGTGCACGAAGAGACGAGGTGCACGCACGGCGCATGTACTCCCGTCTCTTTCCCAACCACACCCGCGCGGGTACACGGTTGAGCTCATTTCTGTACAAAAAGGCAGCCCACGTGGTAATTTGACACGTGTACTGGTTGTCCACTTGATGGAGGATCGTCTACCATGGGTGGACAAACAAATTGCGACTTGACGCGTTATGTTAAAAAAGAGGCAAACCATGTGGGGCCTACCTTAGAGGCAAGGTTCTATACACTCGAGATACTCTGTACGTATTACTTTTGATGTGTCCCATCAACTCGTAGAACGAGGAGAAGCTTGCTTAGTACGCCGTCTCCCCCGCCCATGGGCACGGTGGCTCGCAGGATGAGGTGAAGCTTGCTTACTACTACTCATTGTATATTGGTTTATTGGTCCCCATTGTATATTGTGTCAAATTTTGACTATAGATTGAACTAACAAAACGTTCGTGCATGTTACAAAAAATTATATCATTGAAAACTATGTTGAAATACGAATCCAACGATATAATTTTCGTTGACATGCATTAACATTTTGTTAGCTAAATATTTGGTCAAAATTTGGCACGAACTACAAAGGTGACCTATAAACCAGGACGGAGGTAGTAGTACTACGCCTTACGCCCGCTCCCTCGCCCACGCGCGTGGTGGCTCGCAGGACGAGGAGAATTTTTTACTACTCACTCCGTTTACTCCTCGTCCCTACCTTGGTTAGAGAGTTTTTCATATTTTTTGGAAAATATGTCCTTTAGTAGATTTCAATATGAACTACTAGTACATACTCCAAACACTTATGTATATAGACGTATTTTAGAGTGTAGATTCACTCATTTTGCTCCGTATGTAGTCCATATTGAAACGGACGTAATAGTACGCACTCTCCCTCGCCCCTCGACCCTCGCCCACGTGGTGGACGTGCATCAATTTATTCAGTCTCATATAGCCAGAATGATATATACTGCAGTACTATTATTGCTCGACTTCCCGAAGAGGCGAAGAGCCAATCGCAAGGTTAATATTTTGGAGATGCCAAGTGCAATGTTTATAGGAGAACGAGTAGTAGGTGCTGCATCATTTATAAATAAAGTTTTTTTCTTCAGTGGCACGTACGCAATATAAATAGGTTCATATGGAGAGAAAAGGAAACCGCTCCACTATATACATAGGCAAGACGAGCCTACACGGTTGCTTGCTGGGGTTGCTCTCTTCACACTCTCTCGCACAAAACGACTGTGGCCACATCTCTAACATCCCGGCGGATCATGTCCGCCGGGGAAGGGGTGGATTCTTAGTGTAGATGCGATCGCCGTCGCCGACGGCGAAAACCCACTATCGGCACGTCCTGATCAGGGGTCCCCGCTGTTCTCTCTCACAAAGAAGGTGAGTTTGCCTTCGTCCCTTGCTCACTGCCGCGACGTGGGCAGTTGCCGCCTCCCGTCGCCCTCGTCTAGGTTGAGCTACGTCCCGACATCCCTCAGGTACAACTCCCTTTACAGTCGTCTTGCACCACTGCTCCAGCTGCCCACATCACTCCATGTGGATATTTCTCTACTTCTTTGCCCCGCACATACCTCTACTGGCTTCTACGTACTGTATTTGTGATGAGTTTATGTCTCATCAACTAGTCCCAGTAATCTTATTCTAATCATGCTTCTTCAATTTCTTTGCCATAGGGTTGCTCATCTCGATTTTGGTCAAATTGCACAAAATGATCCGATGGTCAAAGGGTTGCAAACTTCATTTCTTCGGAAGCTCCAACATTGCCAGCAAATTAAAGCCTGGTTAGGATTTACGGTTCAAGGGCTAGGGACTGCATGGATCGTTTTTTTTTCTTTAGCTGTCTCTGCTCCAAAATAAGTGTCAACTTTAGTAGTAGTACAACTTTGTACTAAAGTTTGCAAAAAGTTGAGACACTTATTTTGGAACGGAGGGAGTACATATTGGCTATGATCTATCAATCATTGAGATGCAATAGCATGCATGTTAGTCTCCTTTGTATTTGATGAAATGTTGCAACGAGCATCCTTGGACGCAAGATACATGAAACAGAAGCTGGACGCTTCATAGCATTGTACAAATTTATCTCGCTGATAAATTACGGTACATACTATACTAGTAGTACTATGTAAAGAGTTAGGTATCGCACGGTGTCCAGAAACTATGGTGATAATGTGAGGTGGGCCATGTAATCACTGAGCCTGCGTGTTTTCACTGCTCTCGCACTCCTTCGATGTAAGAATGGAGAAAATTGTAATCTAGTAGTACCTCCTTTCGCCGAAAGCGTGGGACATCCAGCAGTCCTACCACCTTAGTAATAATGACCAATGAGCCATCAAATCACACAGACCCAGCAGTAAGTTGGATGGACGAAGCAACCATCACTCTTGAATCCGCTTCTCTCTTCAACGCAGGCGCCAGTGAGAGGTCGCGTCCGCTCTGCCCGGGCATCAATGCGGCACCGATTCTTTGGAGCGGCGCTGACCGTTTCGGGCAGGAAGCACGCGCGGGCAATGGAGGGGCTTTGGGTGGGCCAGGCTGGTCAGGAGCGGGCGTGGCAGCGGTCCGCCTGTCCCGATCGGACGCCCGGAAGAGGATGCACCGACTCTCGTGGCTAAATCGTACATTACACACCATCTCTCTTTAGGAGTAGGTCGATGTGTCGCTCTCTCTAACACACACATGCTGTTAAACACACATGCACACGCACACACAGGTTCATAGAATAGGAATATCGTGCATGTTACTAGTCCAAGTTACTCACCACTATGACCAGCCTAAGAAATGTAACCAAACGCTCCTTACTCTGCCTTGTTATCTCCCCCGAAAACCCAATGCATGGAGCGCAACTACGCGTTGATCAGTCAAGAAATCAAAGTCGGCTTGCATGCGAGTTAATGCGTGGCCCTACATGGTAGCTAAAACGGCATCTCTTAGTTCTTGGGATTAATTGTTGCGTTTAGAGACAGAAATCAGGGCTTTGATTGGAGGAAGGACCGGTCAAGTTTCTCCTTCTCCTCCAATCTTCTTGCACCTTGGTCCCGCCGCACCTTCTAACGTGACTTATTACACCTAGACGGAGGGAGTAGTACGAGATACGGTGGCACACTGACTTAGGTCGAATACAAGTGCCTAAAAATGTGTGTATGTTAGAATAAGGATTCACTTAAAATAGTACGTGAGCGAACAGAGGGATCAATTGGATAGTGTTTACGAGCAGTAGCGGGATGTGTGAGGTAAGATACACCGCTGTCGCTTTTAATTTTTCCTATTAATTTGTTTGTTTCACCCTCTGACTGGTGGGACCCAACGTACTACTGGAGAGAGGTAAGGTGACTAAGGCTGCATTATTTCTGTAGTACCAACACTGCTTTAAATCCCAAAAGACCTTACCACCAAAGCCACATGACATGATTATGATTTAAATCCCAATGACTCGCACGCAAAAAAATACGGCAAGCTTGTCACACGAATGCAGGAATGTATAAAAGGTTATTTTCCTCTCGTTGAACATAACGGGAGGGTGGTGTAGGTGGTTAGCCTGTTCGCTCATCAAACTTGAGGTCTCGGGTTGGATAACTACACTTGAGCATAATTTTATTTTTGTTCGACTTCTTTCTTCCACCCAATGACAGGTAGGCCCCGCATGACAGAGAGAGAAAATGATCTGGGCGGTGCCAGGAGGATTCTTTGACTGGTCAAAATGGATGGATACGGAGCTATACGATCTCGTAGTGACCGTATAATCACCTCATCACGTATACGCTGAAGCCTCGGCGCTTGTTTTCTAGGGTTTGCACTCTTCACACACTCTCTCCAGTATATATATACACGCTGGAGCCTCAGCACGTGTAGTTGCTCTCTTCACACTCTCTCACCCTCTCCAGATCTAAACAAGACTTCGTTGGCCTCTCTCTCTCCCCTCACTGCTAGTCAAAGAGCCGGCAGGATCTGTCTGCCGGGAAGGGAAGGAGGCTTAACGCTGTCACCATCGGCGAGGGAGGGAATCCACCACCGGCGCAGTTGTTCTCTTTCACCCAACGGCGGTGCGAGAGGGCCTCCAACCCCTTCTTCCTCGCCGATGTATGTAGTGTGGGCTGAACGGCCTCCGGTCGCCCACCAAACCACACCCCAAGAACCTTAAGGTATAACTAGCAGTGCGACCCGCGTAATTGCGCGGCTAGATTTAGTACATATTTTGATACTGGGTGTATTTCTCTAGAAGATATTAGGTTAAATATCAAAATAATATGACCAGCATATATACTTTATGGAAACACAACCACGATTTCGTAAACATTTATTTGTACTAATCGTATTGTGGTGTGGGTATAAGACTATCAATAGAAGACCAATGGTATTAAGGCTTTGGGCTCATGTGTAAACCATGTACTTTCGACTTATCTTGGTCTTCTCGTATTGCACAGTTCATTGTGTTTTGACTTCTATATTCCCACTAAAAATTTAGGTAATCATTTTACTAAGGTAAAATAAACATTGTCGGACTTGAGGTCAGTTGGTGTCTTCATCCAGCCGCCTTCTGATTGGCTAAATGGCGATCGTGTTTTTCCTCGATGCAATGTCATTTCCTCCAAATGGTTCCAAAAAATCTCATCTCAAACTATTTGACTTTAGCAAAATATAAATACTCTCTCTCCCTCCTTCCCTGTTCGATCTCTCCGTATCGGCATAGTACTTTTCCCATGTGTGTCTCTAGTATTTTCTGTTAGAATATATCTTCTTAGCACAAATTAAATTTCATGTCATATATTTGACATGGTTTGTTACAACATTTTTTGCTATACCATCTTCTTAGCTAATCTCTTTACAACTTATTTTCATTATTGTGTGCACATGTTGTCTATTTCACTTACCCACATAGATATTCATCACCAGGAAGTGTTCCTAGCTTATTTGTGTGAAGGATTGGAGATATATGTTAATTGCATGGCTTTATCTAAAGTAGTTTCTTAACTTATCTATTTACGTACTTTATTTCTGATGTACATGAAAAGCAAGGCTAGATTATCATACAATCGTACCTAATCCTTATTGTACCTTTATTTTTCCGCCTTATAATTTCTGTGTCTGATCTATGTCAGATTTGTATAGTATAACGTGTTTAGATGCTTACCACATTCTCAACTTACTCTAGTATTCTTCTTTTGTATTTATTAGTGTCGGACTTAAATAAAAATATATTCTTACGTCAAGAAATATTTGTTTGCATGGCCATCTAAATATACTATTTTTATATATTAATCAAAATTGGTAATTCAGCACAGATTGTTTGTTTTATCTTTTCCATATTGTTCTTCATTGACTTTTCTTTTACCAAATTCTATGTTTTTGTCAAATAATTAAATTTATTTTTCAGTCAATATAGCATTAGTATTTTTTTGCAATTTCGCTATTTATGAAAAGGCTACATTGAAATCAAAATTATTTATTATTTCAAATTTCGTATATAAAATACGGATGTATTATTTTTCCGTGTGAATATGGGCAAAACAAAATATACTTATTTCCACCTATGTATATATTATTTTAGCTTAAATGAATGAATATGGAGGTTTAATGAAAAGGCTACTTTGCTATCAAAATTATTTATTATTTTGAATTTCATCTATAAAATAAGGATGTATTATTTTTCCCATGTGAATATGGATAAAATAAATAAACTTATTTCCACATATGTATATATTAATTTAGCTTAAAGGAACGAATATGGAGGTTTGTATGTCTACGATTGGTTGGACGCCGTCATGTATCTTCGATATGTCCGGCATGTTTAAGTTTTTTTCTATTTTTATAGCGCATTCCTGCGTTTAATTTGTTTTTGTTTCATGGCTATAGTGGCATGTCTTGGTGTCGGCTCTTGAAATTATATACGCATGCTGCTTCGCATTCTATGCATGCAAACATATGGTCCTGCGTTCTTCTTGTGTTGTATATATACTTACGTGCCCGGGGAGCTCACGACTTCTGTTTTCTTTCTACAGTCCAAGGAGAGCCCATCTCCGTGTATTGCCGTGAAGGCCAGAGGTTGAATACGTACGTGTCCTCGGAGGACCCGTCTCCGTGTATTGCCATGTCTACCATGTAAACGTCCTTAAATGCCTTTTGATTGTAAACTTCCTTATAAGCGTGATCCGTTTGTACCTGTCCAATAATGACGCGTATTTTTCTTATCAACATTTTTCTAAATCTGAACCGAACATGACTTTTTTTCAATTTGTAACATGTCGTTTATTTCTACGTACAGAACACACACCTAAACATGTACGTGTCTTTTTCATCATAGATACATGGCGTGACAGACTTTGCATGTGCAACACAATATATGTTTGTACAAACTATTTGTATGTAACGTTATAGCTCTAAATCTCAGCCGTTTATATCTAAAAGTTTACGGTCGAGATAATTTAATCTGTGTGGATGAATATGATGGCTTGTTTGTCTTCTATCTTAAGTATATAATAGATTTACTTATTCCACATGCATTGCTCTACCTACATGTGGGCTTTTTTCGCTTCTCCACTCGAATCTAGGTGTTGGATCAAACAGGAAAGTAATGGAAAAAGTTGTATAGCATGAATTTAGGACGTGGTTCAAAGAGGAAAGAAATGGGGGGAAGTAGTGGGGAAAGTTTTATAGCATGAATCTAGGATGTGGTTTAAAAAGGAAAGGAAGGGGGGAAAGTTGTATAGCATGAATCTAAGACGTGGTTCAAAGAGGAAAGGAATGGGGGAACATAGTGGGTGTCGGTGTCAAAACTGGCGGATCTCGGGTAGGGGGTCCCGAACTATGCGTCTAAGGTCGATGGTAACAGGAGACATGGGACACAATGTTTACCCAGGTTCGGGCCCTCTCTATGGAGGTAATACCCTACTTCCTGCTTGATTGATCTTGATGAATATGAGTATTACAAGAGTTGATCTACCACGAGATCGTATGGCTAAACCCTAGAGGTCTAGCTTGTATGACTATGATAATGAGTAATGTCATAATAATCTATCGACTAGCCTGGCCTTGGCTTATATAATGCACCAGAGGCCTAGGATAACAAGAGGCCTAGCCGAATACGTTGATGGAGAGGAGTCCTTGTCTTAATCACCAAGTCTTGTGGAATACTCCTTGTATGTGGCATGGGCTGCCCGAAGTGGCCCATGAGTGAACCGCCATGGGGGTCCTCGGCCCGATCCACCTCGTCGGGAGACGATGTGGTGAGCACCCCCTAGTCCAGGACACCGTCAGTAGCCCCTTGAATCGGTCTTCAAGTTGGGGACGCTGCTCGATTCTTCCGAACTGTTCTTCATCTTCGGTCATCGGTCCTGAAAACTGGTTCAACAAATCTTCTTATCTTCAATCTTGAGGATCGCTGAAGTAAATCCGAAGAGTTTACATGTCGGGTATCCGAGGAGCCCCTTTAAGTTATCGGCCTTTATCAATGCCTTGTTATTTTTACGCCCACCTCGGGTTTGAAGTGTTTCCCGTGCGGCGGTGTCCTCTTGCATCCGACCTCCAACGCCGGACTGCATTCGAGGTATCTTTTGCAGCCGAGCACCAACGTCGGACTGTATCCGAGCTCCAACGCCGGACTGTATCCGAGCTCCAACACCGGACTGTATCCGAGGTGTCATAGATCACCTTGGCTTGAAGAAGTTTAAACTAGGTTAGCCGAGCTTAATGCCGGAAATGCCCTCTATAGAGCCAGCCACTTGCATCCGAGCTTTATGCCGGACTGCTTTCGAGGTGATGCACCACCTCGGGCTTGGGCTGATTGTTTACGGATTTTATTTCCGATGCGTGTAAAATTATTTGCTGTCAATATGTATAACTAGTAGCCCTCAAGGTGTGTGTCGGTCTAAAACCCGAGATGCACCTGAAGGAAAACATGAAACCACTGATCCTAGTAGGCCCTGACACTCAGGTCGATGCGCGAAATCGGCCTGAGGATCAACTCCTAGCTCGGCAGCATACGTAGGAATAGAAACGCAGTGTAATATATTAGAGACAATAGTGATCGGCGAATGGGCCCTTGAGAGAGGGTCTTGAGAAGTTGCCGTAATATATTAGCTTGATGCCAGATAGGTCCAGATGGTACCTGTTGTTGTCCGAAGACGCGTTTGCCTATAGTTCGGTCAAGCCGAACACTAAGCACTTTGAATTTTCTGCATTGAACAGGCAATGCAGTAGCCCCCGAGACACTGGTCGGGTGGCAACACCAGATCAAGGGATCGATGTGCCCCTTTAATATTTGTAAATAATAAGCCCGAAGCCCAGTAGCCCCCGAGCTTTAATGCGGGCACGGGTGGCCGAATTAAGGATCGATATCCATAGTAAAATTACAAATTATGTGTAATGACTCTATGTATCACAGTACTTTACATCATTAATGCTCGGATCTGCATTGTACAAAACTTTGTTGACCGACCATCAGCTTCAACCTCTTCGGCCAGTAGCCGAGGAGTGTTTTCCTACTTTATAAAGCCGTTATAAGGGCAAAGATTTATGGAAAACAAGGCAATCCGGCCATACGGTTTTATAAACAAAGGTACACAGAGAGATATGTTATATTACGTTTTATCGTAAGAAACATCTTCCAAAGAAAATAGTCCCGTCATCGGTTCCTTTCTTTGGGTCGTCATGCTTATCATGATCATGAAACCTCACCTCCGATCAATGTGGGAGGAAAATATTGAGGATTTAGTTCGGGGAAAGTTCCCGAACTCTATGGTATTAATGAACCAAAATTTTCACTTCCGTCGTTGCCGACCAATGTGATCCTTTAAGATTGCTAGCTTTCAGCTTCACCTAGTCTGAGGTACTAACTCGGATGACCCGGTAGTAACAATCACAGAGGTGCTCCCTTTACCTCCTGGCCGAACAATCGGAACGTAGGGGTAAGCACAGGAGCCAGGCAACCCAGCTTGGCCAAAATCTTAAGTCAAATTTGATGCATATTTATGGCTTTATAACGATGATTGCAGAATGTGGCCCTCGTATATTAAATACAAATGCCGATGATATGTTTATTTTGACTTTGTGGCGACCGTTTATCAGTTGAAAGTGGCCCATCGTCGGCTTCCGCCCCCTTGTAGATGCTACGCAGGGTGTTTCCGCAATAACAAAACAACCCTTAGCCGGCATCTCGGTGCCCGAAGGTGGTTGTGTTAGCGGAAACGAGGCAATCAGATATGTTGGCTTTATAACTTTCACTTATTTATAGGAGCTTAAAGTTGGGAGGCCAGTTACTAGCCCCCGGTTAGTGTTCGGCGACAGTCGAGGTCAAGCCGTAAACACTTCGGCCAATGTTATCAACGGATCGTCATTTAACATGGGGTGACCTCTATCGATCTTATAGTTTAATATAGTCATCGGATCGTTGACCAGTTTACGCTTATTGTGACAGTCAGTTTTCGGCTTTCTCCACTGAGGCGCTTAACCATGCTAGCTGGAAGCACAATCGCAGTGGTTCTTCCTTTGCACACCTAGCCGAACAAAGCGCAACGTAGGAGGCAAGCACAGAAGCCGGGCAACCCAACTATTGACCGAAGACACAATTCAAAACCGATGCATATAAAGCAATACCCAAGAATGTTTTGCCGAACCTCTAAAGGTGTCCGGCGTTGCACTGCGAGACTTATGCTGGAAACACACAAATATTTTAGAAGTGCCATAGGCTTGGAAAAACCGAAAAACTTCAGTAAAAACTTGACGTCCAAACTAGATCAAGTGTTTGGTGCCAATCCGAAGATTGGTCTTACTCTTGTGCTTCTGTCATGCATTAATATGACACATCCGATCTCATGACTTCAAGCGGGTCAGCCTATGGTTGCAACCTCCTATCTCGAAGGCGGAGTACTGCTCTTTAAGCCAGTTTAGCAAACTAAACTCGAGTTGCATTAGAGAGAAAACAGGCTATCCGGTTATTGACCACACACTTGAGTCGAGAAAAGGAGTGATAGACTTTGCAACAACTAAGAAGAAAACGCTTACTATAAAACGGCTCATCTAAATTTTAAGAGCCCCCAAGTGACTTGGGTCAAAGAATTTTATGTATAATGATTGTATGTACCGAAGTACTTATATCATATCTGCGTCCACCCGAACTTTAAACGCGTCTT
This sequence comes from Aegilops tauschii subsp. strangulata, assembly GCF_002575655.3. Lineage (NCBI taxonomy): Eukaryota > Viridiplantae > Streptophyta > Magnoliopsida > Poales > Poaceae > Aegilops > Aegilops tauschii. The sequence goes on from NC_053035.3 coordinate 397,296,217, forward strand.
AACTGACCATCGGCTTCTCCCTCTTCGGTCAAGGGCCGAAAAGTGTTATGTACTCCACCTGTCGAGAATATCGACGGTGTTTCCGATAACTAGGAAATCAGGCCATAAGGCTGTAACAGACAAAGCGCGCCCAGGGAACTTATGCTATATTACTGACGAAGTGTAAGAAGCATCTTCGAAGAAAATGGTACCCCCACCGATACCTTTCTTCGGTTGCTCATTGTTACCATGAGACTTGTGCAATAGACTTTTTGTACTCATGAGTTCTGTTGTGTGCAGACCATGATTGAAAACAATAAGAGCGCTAGCTTTCGGCTGCACCCAGTCTGAGGTCCGAGCTCGGATGACCCGATCGTGACAATCGCAGAGGTGCTCCCTTTACTCCCTAGCCGAACAATCGGGAACGTAGGGGTAAACACAGGAGCAAGGCAACCCAGTGTGACGCCCTCGATTCAATCATACACTAATCATACACGCAAATGTGTACGATCAAGATCAAGGACTCACGGGAAGATATCACAACACAACTCTAGACACAAATTAAAATAATACAAGCTTTATATTACAAGCCAGGGGCCTCGAGGGCTCGAATACATAAGCTCAAAAACACAAGAGTCAGCGGAAGCAACAATATCTGAGTACAGACATGAGTCAGACAAGTTTGCCTTAAGAAGGCTAGCACAAAAGCAACAACGATCAAAAAGGCAAGGCCTCCTACCTGGGAGCCTCCTAACTACTCCTGGTCGTCGGCGGTCTCCATGTAGTAGCAGGCATCGACGGTGGCATCTGGCTCCTGGGCTCCGACATCTGGTTGCATCAACCAGAAAGAAGAAAAAAGGGGGAAAAGGGGGAGCAAAGCAACCGTGAGTACTCATCCAAAGTACTCGCAAGCAAGGATCTACACTACATATGCTTCGGTATCAATGAAAAGGGTTGTATCTGTGGACTGGACTGCAGAATGCCAGAAGAGAAGGGGAAAGCCTAGCCTATCATAGACTAGCATCTTCTGGAAACCACCATCTTGCAGCAACAGGAGGGAGTAGAGTAGCATAAAGTAAAGTAGTAGAAGTGTTATCAACCTCGGCTAGAGATCCTTTCTCGACTCCCTGCGAGAAAGCAATCCCAGAGCCATACTATCCAAGTGTCATCACAATCCAATTCTCATCACCATCCAGTTCTAGTTATATCGATCGGGATACAACTCCAAGTGTCCGTTACCGTAGGATAGGCTATCGATAGATGTTTTCTTCCCTGCAGGGGTGCACCGACTTACCCACCACGCTCGATTAACTCCGGCCGGACACACTTTCCTGGGTCATGCCCGGCCTCGGCCAAACAATACGCCGCAACCCGACCTAGGCTTAATAGATAGGTCAGCACGCCGGACTAAACCTATGCCCCCAGGGGTCATGGGCCATCTCCCCGGGAACTCATGCACGTTGCGTACGCGGCCGGTGAGCAGACCTAGCTACCTCCTTCAACAAGGCAGGTGCTTACGCAGTCCAACCCGGCGCGCGCCGCCCAGTCGCTGACGTCTATTAAGCTTCGGCTGATGCATACGACGCAGAACGCCCATACTATGCCCACGTGATGGTTAGTGCTATCAGGACAGAGGCCCCTCGGATCAAATGTCCAAATCATAGTGGATTAGGAACGCGCGGTAACAAGCAGAGACTCACGAAAGATGTGACCCCGTTGCCCCGTCTCGAGGACTTGCGGCAAGGGCTAGGAATGCCCGGCCACGCCTCGTAATTATCTCGCGGGCACCCTCCAGGTCAACCCGACTCCAATCACTCGTAATTAAGCTCGCGCGAGTACCCCTTAGGGCCGACCCATCTTTAGAAACATGGTTCAGTGTAAAGTCATAGTAACCATAGTAACTGTGCCAAACATCAAGGAGAAAACCCGAGGAATCACCCCCGGTGGATTCCACTCGATGTAATCATCAAGGTGAACGTAAGAGGAACCACCCCCGAGGTTCACACTTGAGGGGTTGCACGATAGAGTCGTATCGGAAGTGGTTAAGGCGGAATCACCCTCGATGACCACGACCGAATAGCTACACTACAGGGTTAACATCAGAAGTGCTGTAGAGGTCTCACCCTCGGCACTTGATAGTAACCCAGTAGTGTCGAGCAACTAAGGGGGAAGTGATGTGTGGTGCCGGGGCCTGGTCTTCGATCCCGTTGATCGGGTCTTCAATGATGAAGCAGGGGCAACAAGGACAAGGTGGGGGGTCACTGATGGATCACTAACCAACCTATACTAAGCAGTTTAGGATAAGCAGGTAGGTAACAATGAGCAGGTTACAAAAGCAGGCTATGCATCAGAATAGGAGCAAACAATAACAGTAGAAAAATCTAATGCAAGCATGAGAGAATGGAATGGGCGATATCGGGATGATCAAAGGGGGGGCTTGCCTGGTTGCTCAGACAAGAAGAAGGGGTCGTTGGTGACGTAGTCGATCACAGCGGCATCGACAGCCGCCACGGGGTCTATCAAAGAGAAGAGGGGGGAGAGACAGTAAATACATAGCAAGCAAGTGCATAACAGGACAGCAGGCATAGCTAGACGTGTTCTAACGCGGTCCTAGACGTCATAGGTGAAGGGGGAATTCAACCGGGAATGTTTTCTCGGTTCCGGACCTGTGTCAAACAGATGACCGGAGGGGAAAGTTCCATGTTCCGATAGTTAGAGGCATGTGACAGACGAACGGATCGCGTATTCGGATTCGTTGGATTTTTTGAGCAACTTTCATATAGAAAACATTTTCATCGGAGTTACGGTTTATTTTCTATTAATTTTCAAAGATTTAAACATTTTTTTGGAATTTAATCTAATAAAAAAAGGAGCGAAAAGGCTAGGTGCACCCGGCGCAGTGCACCCAGAGGTACACCAGTGACCGACAGGTGGGGTCAGTCAACTGCTGACGCAGCAGTTGACTGGTCAACGACTGACCGGTCAGCGGGTCCAGTGGGACCCGCATGTCAGTGACCCTGGGCCTAAAACAGTTTTTATTATAAACTAACTAACAGGTTCATTAGTGGTCTGGGGCCCACTGTCCTTGACTGAACCAGTTGTTTTAGTTAGCTGCTAATCGTGTCACGTCATTTTAACTCGTGTTTAGCCGTCGGTGTTTAGCCGAACACGGCGGAGATGCTCGACCGGCGAACTCCGGCGATGGGGACTAGCACGCCCGGGTCCGTTGGAGAGCTGGCGTCGCGCCGCATCCGATGGTGGTGGAGGTAGGCACGGAGGCGGCCTGTAGCGGCGCCGTATCATTGCTGGCGGCCGCCGGAGCTCGGGCCGGCATCGGGCACGGCGGGACATAGCAGGAGTAGCAGGGCGCGCGCAGGTGGCTTGGGTCGCGGCAGGGCGCACGCAAGCGAGGCAGGGGCGCGGCTGGAGCAGTAGTGCAGGCGGGCGCGGAGGCAAAGACGAGGGAGCGCGGGGCGGAGCGGTGGCCGAAGAAGGCGGGCGATGCGGGGCTAGGCGAGCGGCCGCAGCAGGCGCGGGCGGGCGCACGCGAGAGGCGCCCGCGACCTTGGACAACAGCAGCAGTGGGAGCAGGCGGCAGTGGCTAGGAGCAGACAGGGGGGCGCGCGCGGAGCCAAGCTCCCAGCCATGGCAGACGACGTGCGGGGTGGCTAACGGCGACGGTCTAAGGTGGGTACAAGTAGGGGAAGTGCAGAGGAGCTCACAACGGGTGTAGGGACACGGACGAGGGAGCCGGAGGGAGCCGACAGCGACGAATTGGTCGACGACGTCTTCGGTTGTCCGAGGTTGAAGGAGGGGTCAATGGCGACGGCCTGGGGAGGCCCTTGCTTGCTTTCGTTGTCGTGGAGGTCGAGCATGTCGAGGCACGGCCCCTGGACAGCAACGGTGGCTCGGGGAAGCTCCAGAGCGCGAAGACGGCGATGGCGCGGCGGCGGCTATGCTCGGGTAAGGTCCAGATCGAGGAGGGCGAGGAGGAGAGGGGCGAGCGAGGGGATAGGGACCGGGGTTGTCCCCGAGGAGCCGCGGTGGCCTTCTTATCCCCTCCCCGATGACTATAGCGACGCGGAGTGGCGAGGTGGCTCGGCGGCAACGGCGTGGGCGCAGTCGGGCTCGACAGGTGAACAGGGGGAGGAAGGGGACAACTCGGGAGTGGGCTGGGCTGAGCATTGTAGAAGTGGGCTGCAGTGCATAGTGCAGCCTTTTCCCTTTTCTTTTTCTTCTTTGTTTTGTTTTTCTATGTTTTATTTTCTATTTTTCTTTTATTTTCAAAGTAATCTAGTTTTATAAAAATATAAAATTAGCACCTTAATTAGTGTTGGAATTTAGGCCACTACCACAAGAAGTTTGGCATTTAAATAAAACAATTGCAATTTTTATAATTTTTAAAAGCAATTTAATAATTGTTTGAGCCACTGATTTAAATAGTTTAGTGCATTTAAACACTTGACAAAAAGGTTGGTTCACCACCAAAATTAGATATGGAAAAGTTGCAACACTTAGAACATTTTAGTTCCCATGTTTGAGAATTTCATTAATTCGCTTATAATTTGAATTAGAATTCAGATGGAATTTCAAATGAGATATTGAACAAAGGTGATTAAGCACTATTTGAAAAAAGATTAGCTTAAACACACAGGGTTACTGTTGCATGACACTGGGGGTGTTACACCCAGCTTGCGGAACACTTAAGTCAACATGGTGCATATTGTGGCGTAATGCACGAACAGGGAACGAAGCCATACAAGTATAATCATATGCAAGAGGAAAGGCTTCATAAAGGAAGCCCCTAAGTAAACGGGGTATTTGAATTTGTGTGTCACAAACAAAGTTTTGACAAGGAAATTTTTCACATACAACTTTTTGCCAAAAAAGTATAATGCTTTGGTCAAACCGAACAAAATTTAAAATTGAAAATTCTGAGCATGAAAGCGACTTAGATGGTTAATGTGCTCGGTGTCGATGCACGGCCCGAGCTTACGGCGGGACAAGGTCCCAGCCCCCAAGCCGGTCCTGAGGTGGCGGAACGGAGAGCTCGGCACTCCGAAGTTGCGACATGGCACGACCAATGCAGGCCGGCAGTGTGACGCCGAAGTCCCCGGCGTGGGTTAATGAAGTGATGACCAAGCCCTCGGTCCAGCCGAGGTGACGTGGTACGTCGGTACGCCGAGGTGACAGCACTGCCCGACCCGGATCATTTACCTGTGCATAGAAAATAGTGCAGGCTGGAGATAATAGGAATAATAAAAAATTGTTGCATAATTAATAATGTATGCAAAGCGAGTAGTAAAATAAATATGTCCCGTGTGCCGAACACTCGATGAGGTAGAGCTCTCTCAACGATGCCAAACTCCCCGAGGCAACCGAACATGTCGGTATGGCAATTCGACCAACAAGGTGATCACGCGAGCCGATTTATGCCGATTGGGACAACGACGTTGGCTTGCTGAAGTGATCGCGTGACGCAGTCGAAGTCGATCACCTACACACATAAAGTAGTGCAGTCCCAAAAGGATAATTGCTTTTAGCAAAAATAATTTATTTAAAGAGATGTGGCCTGGCACCGAAGTCAATGTCGATGCAGGGCGTCGGCGTGACGCGGTGAAGGCGTGGTAAAGCCTGAATTCACAGGCCGGCCCGAGTTCCGGATGCGGCATTCGCCGAACTGTATACGGAAACTGACCGAACCACCACGCGACCGTCGTTAATGCGGCCACCATTTGATAGACCTGTGTACAGATGATGAAACAAACCAGAGTAATAATTCCTTGGGAAAAATAAACCCAACCAAGAAAAAATACTAGGATTAATAGCACCTCGTGTATCTGTTGTAGGAATCTGAAAAAAGGTTACTCCCAAAATTGGGACTCGATCCGCACACCCATTGCCTGATGGGCGATAAAGCGATGGTATGGCGATGCTGGCAAAGGTGGGCTCGCCGAGGCAAAGCCCCCGGTCCAGCTAACGTGACGAAGCTGGTCGACTGGTGACGCCGAAGTCACCAGAGTATGTTGATGAAGAAATAGCAAAGTCCCCGGTCCAGCCGAGGTGTCGAAGCCTCCATGTCAGCCGATGAGTCAAAGCAGGTCGGCTGGTGACGCCGAGGTCACCGGAGTATGTTGATGAAGAAACAACAAAGTCCCCGGTCTAGCCGAGATGACGGAGCGGGTCGATAAGGAGACGTTGCAGCTGCCATGTCAGCCGAGGTGTTGAAGCAGTTCGGCGTGATGGACATCGGCTTGAAGAAGCAACAGTGCGGCCGTGCCGACGCTGGTCATAACTTGTGACGCGGTCAATGCCGGATTGATGAAGTGACCGAGCGGCGATGTCGGCGCGCCTGACCCGTGCACTCTGTGGGGCGATGGTGTTGGTGATGATTTATCCTTCGCGATGTCGAACTCTTGTTCAGCTTGCCGAGCTGATGATCCGATAAGGTTAGGCTCGGCTCGATGAAGCGACACTCTGCGCTAGCGTAGGTCGGCAGACGTGGAGCAATGTTACCGGACTGGTTTGACACTAGCACGATGGTGAAGAGTGCCTCAGAGAAGGTTTAAAATTTTATGGGCACGTGTTAAGAACAACGCACAATACCCTAGAAGAAAATTCCTTTAAAAAGGTTGTCCACTATCACGTTCATAAAGAAACATGAATTCTGGTCGGATCCGTATTCGCGCAGAAAACAGATCCGAAAAGTGATGCACTAATCGGAAGGTTCCCGGAGTTTGGGCGGTCGGATCGAGCTGAAATTTTGAGGGGTGGTAGATATAGAAATTCCGCAGCCGATCAACGGTTGGATCTTCCAAGGTATGTCCGAGCTAGGTGCTGGAAACCACGCCCTAAACTCGTCCAGATTCCCGTCCAGATTTGACAGGGCTCCGATATATCGTAGATTGCCAGAGATTCCTCCATCGGGACTCGATGAAATTTTGCATGGTTGTTGTAGACTTAATTCCGCATAATTCCACCGAAAGAATCGTCAAAGCGATGCTCGAGGAGGTGGTGGCAGCGGATACAAGTTTGTTGTCCAGAAAAACAGCACGGTCACACGAGGGCAATGTTGACGTTGGACCCCCGGGCTCCATGGATGATTCCTCCATGATCTTGATAGAGATCGGAGTTGATGTTGATGAAGGTCATTGTCCGAACATGACGATCTTGTTGGGGATCGTTGCAGAAATTAAAAAAATTCTACGCATCACCAAGATCAATCTATGGAGAAACTAGCAACGAGAGAGAGGGGAGTGCATTTTCATACCCTTGAAGATCGCGATGCGGAAGCATTACAAGAACACGGATGATGGAGTCGTACTCGTAGCGATTTAGATCACGGTTGATTCCGATCTAAGCGCCGAACAACGGCGCCTCCGCGTTCAACACACGTGCAGCCCGGTGACGTCTCCCATGCCTTGATCCAGCAAGGAGAGAGGGAGAGGTTGGGGAAGACAACTCCAGCAGCAGCACGACGGCGTAGTGGTGTTGGAGCAGCGTGGTACTCCGGCAGGGCTTCTCCAAGCACCGCGGAAGGAGGAGGAGGTGTTGGAGAGGGGGAGGGCTGCGCCTTGGATGTGGTGGTGCTGCCCTCCCTCCACCCCTCTATTTATAGGGCAAAGGGGAAAGGGGGGCGATGATACGTCTCCAACGTATCTATAATTTTTGGTTGTTCCATGCTATATTATATTCTGTTTTGGACATTAATGGGCTTTATTATACACTTTTATATTATTTTTGGGACTAACCTATTAACCGGAGGCCCAGCCCAGAATTGCTATTTTTGCCTATTTCAGAGTTTCGCAGAAAAAGAATATCAAACGGAGTCCAAACGGAATGAAACCTTCAGGAACGTGATTTTCGGAAGGAACGTGATCCAGAGGACTTGGACCCTACGTCAAGACAACAACCAGGAAGGCACGAGGTAGGGGGGCGCGCCCTCCACCCTCATGGGCCCCATGTTGCTCCACCGACGTACTTCTTCCTCCTATATATACCTACATACCCCCAAACTACCAGATACGGAGCCAAAAACCTAATTCCACCGCCGCAACCTTCTGTACCCGTGAGATCCCATCTTGGGGCCTTTTCCGAAGCTCCGCCTGAGGGGGCATCGATCACGGAGGGCTTCTACATCAACACCATAGCCTCTCCGATGATGTGTGAGTAGTTTACCTCAGACCTTCAGGTCCATAGTTATTAGCTAGATGGCTTCTTCTCTCTCTTTGGATCTCAATACAAAGTTCTCCATGATTCTCGTGGAGATCTATTTGATGTAATCTTCTTTTGCAGTGTGTTTGTTGAGACCGATGAATTGTGGGTTTATGATCAAGTTTATCTATGAACAATATTTGAATCTTCTCTGAATTCTTTTGTGTATGATTGGTTATCTTTGCAAGTCTCTTTGAATTATCAGTTTGGTTTGGCCTACTAGATTGATCTTTCTTGCAATGGGAGAAGTGCTTAGCTTTGGGTTCAATCTTGCGGTGTCCTTTCCCAGTGACAGTAGGGGCAGCAAGGCACGTATTGTATTGTTGCCATCGAGGATAACAAGATGGGGTTTATATCATATATCATGAGTTTATCCCTCTACATCATGTCATCTTACTTAAAGTGTTACTCTGTTCTTATGAACTTAATACTCTAGATGCATGCTGGATAGCGGTCGATGTGTGGAGTAATAGTAGTAGATGCAGGCAGGAGTCGGTCTACATGTCGCGGACGTGATGCCTATATACATGATCATACCTAGATATTCTCAAAACTATGATCAGTTCTGTCAATTTCTCAACAATAATTTGTTTACCCACCGTAATACTTATGCTCTCGAGAGAAGCCACTAGTGAAACCTATGGCCCCCGGGTCTATTTTCCATCATATTAATCTCCCGTCAACAAGTTATTTCTGGCGTCGTGTTTATTTTGCTTTATTTACTTTGCATCTTTATCATAAAAATACCAAAAATATTATCTTATCATATCTATCAAATCTCACTCTCATAAGTGACCGTGAAGGGATTGACAACCCCTTTATTGTGTTGGTTGCGAGGATTTATTTGTTTGTGTAGGTGCGAGGGACTCGTGCGTGGCCTCCTACTGGATTGATACCTTGGTTCTCAAAAACTGAGGGAAATACTTACGCTACTTTGCTGCATCACCCCTTTCCTCTTCAAGGGAAAACCAACGCAGTGCTCAAGAGGTAGCAAGAAGGATTTCTGGCGCCATTGCCAGGGAGTCTACGCAAAAGTCAACATACCAAGTACCCATCACAAACCCTTATCTCCCGCATTACATTATTTGCCATTTGCCTCTCGTTTTCCTCTCCCCCACTTCACCCTTACCGTTTTATTCGCCCACTCTTTTTCGTTTGCCTCTTTTTTCGCTTGCTTGTCGTTATGGCTAGCCCTCTATCTTCTTTGTTGTCTCCCGAGAATGAAGTTCTTAATTTTAAGCAAAGGGAGGGAGAAAATCTAAAAGACGCTTGGTATAGAATTTGCAATGCTCAAAATAGATCTACCAGGAAGCAATCTACTTCCGTTCTTCTCCGCAATTTTTATGTAGGCGCTACTCCTTGGTACAGATATATCCTTGATACCCTTACTGGAGGGAATTTCTTGGGTAGCCATACTTTTGATTCTTATAATGCTATGATAGATTTGTTTGGCTCACCACCTCTTTTGGTTAATGGAACTATGTTAACTTTGGAGCATGTAATGCAAAGACTTGAAATTATTGAAAATAAAGTTGCTACCGTAGAGTTAATTGAAAATTTGGATAAAAAGATTCACAACCAAATTACCCAATATGTATCTAAAGTAGGAGTCACTTTGAAAAATATTAAGGAGAAGGAGCCCATAGTTAATGAAAGAATAAATCAGGATTCCACTAGAATCGATAAACTTGAGGGTATCATTACCAACTTGGGAACCGATTTTTCTTCCGTAAAGAATACTTCAAGTCCTCCAACTAAAATTGCTAAGCTTATGTATGTTCCTAAAAATAAGGGTGAATCCTCTAATAAGGAAACTGCGGATCTCAAATCTATAAGTATTCATCCCAATCTTTTTGCTTTCATTAAGGAACCATTTGCTACAAATGAAATTTTCGGTTATGTGCCTATAAGTTTGATAATTAATAAAAGAAAGAAACTCCTAAGGATGATAGATGGCTCATTGAAGAATTGCCGACCAAAGATGGCAATACCTAGATCTATCCTTACTATTATGCCTAGCTAGGGGCATTAAACGATAGCGCTTGTTGGGAGGCAACCCAATTTTATTTTTAGTTTTTTGCTTTTTTGCTTATGTTTAGGAATAAATATTTGATCTAGCCTCTGGTTAGATGCGTTTTTTATGTTTTAATTAGTATTTGTGCAAAGTTGAACCTATAGGATCTTCTTGGATGCTAGTTATTTGATCTTTCTGAAAATTCCAGAAACTTTCTGTTCATGAAAATAATTGTTAAAAATCACCAGAACGTGATAAAATATTGATTTCAATTGCTGCTGATCAATAAACAAATTTTCTAGGTCGTCCTATTTTGGCGAATTTTTGGAGTTCCAGAAGTTTGCGTTAGTTACAGATTACTAAAGATTGTTCTGTTTTTCGTGTGTTGTTTGCTTATTTTGATGAATCTATGGCTACTAAAATAGTTTATAAACCATAGAGAAGTTGGAATACAGTAGGTTTAACACCAATATAAATAAAGAATAAGTTCATTACAGTACCTTGAAGTGGTGTTTTGTTTTCTTTCGCTAACGGAGCTCACGAGATTCTCTGTTAAGTTTTGTGTTGTGAAGTTTTCAAGTTTTGGGTAAAAGATTTGATGGATTATGGAACAAGGAGTGGCAAGAGCCTAAGCTTGGGGATGCCCATGGCACCCCAAGATAAGCTAAGGACACCAAAAAGCCAAAGCTTGGGGATGCCCCGGAAGGCATCCCCTCTTTCGTCTACTTCCATCGGTAACTTTACTTGGGGCTATTTTTATTCACCACATGATATGTGTTTTTCTTGGAGCATCTTGTATGATTTGAGTCTTTGCTTTTTAGTTTACCACAATCATCTTTGCTGTACACACCTTTTGAGAGAGACACACATGATTCGGAATTTATTAGAATACTCTATGCGCTTCACTTATATCTTTTGAGCTATATAGTTTTTGCTCTAGTGCTTCACTTATATCTTTTAGAGCACGGCGGTGGTTTTGTTTTATAGAAACTATTATTCTCTCATGCTTCACTTATATTATTTTGAGAGTCTTAAACAGCATGGTAATTTTCTTAAATTGGGAAATTAATCCTAATATGTTAGGTATTCAAGACTAGTAAAAAACTTTCTTATGAGTGTGCTGAATGCTAAGAGAAGTTTGATGCTTGATGATTGTTTTGAGATATGGAGGTAGTGATATTAAAGTTGTGCTACTTGAGTAGTTGTGAATTTGAGAAATACTTATGTTGAAGTTTGCAAGTCCCGTAGCATGCATGTATGGTAAACGTTATGTAACAAATTTGAAACATGAGGTGTTCTTTGATTGTCCTCCTTATGAGTGGCGGTCGGGGACGAGCGATGGTCTTTTCCTACCAATCTATCCCCCTAGGAGCATGCGCGTAGTGCTTGGTTTTTGATGACTTGAAGATTTTTGCAATAAGTATGTGAGTTCTTTATGACTAATGTTGAGTCCATCGATTATACGCACTCTTACCCTTGCATCATTGCTAGCCTCTTCGGTACCGTGCATTGCCCTTTCTCACATTGAGAGTTGGTGCAAACTTCGCCGGTGCATCCAAACCCCGTGATATGATACGCTCTTTCACACATAAACCTCCTTATACCCTCCTCAAAACAGCCACCATGCCTACCTATTATGGCATTTCCATAGCCATTCCGAGATATATTGCCATGCAACTTTCCACCGTTCCGTTTATCATGACACGTTCATCATTGTCATATTGCTTTGCATGATCATGTAGTTGACATCGTATTTGTTGCAAAGCCACCGTTCATAATTTTTCATACATGTCACTCTTGATTCATTCCTATCCCGGTATACCGCCGGAAGCATTCATATAGAGTCATACTTTGTTCTAGTATCAAGTTGTAATCATTGAGTTGTAAATAAATAGAAGTGTGATGATCATCATTCATAGAGCATTGTCCCAATAAAAAAAGAGAGAAAGGCCAAATAAAAAAGGACCAAAAAAAGGGGGACAATGCTACTATCCTTTTTCCACACTTGTGCTTCAAAGTAGCGCCATGATCTTCATGATAGAGAGTCTCTTGTTTTGTCACTTTCATATACTAGTGGGAATTTTTCATTATAGAACTTGGCTTTTATATTCCAACAATGGGCTTCCTCAAATGCCCTAGGTCTTCGTGAGCAAGCAAGTTGGATGCACACCCACTTAGTTTCTTTTGTTGAGCTTTCATGCATTTATAGCTCTAGTGCATCCGTTGCATGGCAATCCCTACTCCTTGCATTAACATCAATCGATGGGCATCTCCATAGCTCATTGATTAGCCGCGTTGATGTGAGACTTTCTCATTTTTTTGTCTTCTCCATATAACCCCCATCATTATATTCTATTCCACGCATAGTGCTATATCCATGGCTCACGCTCATGTATTGCGTGAAGGTTGAAAAAGTTTGAGATTACTATAGTATGAAACAATTGCTTGGCTTGTCATCGGGGTTGTGCATGACGAGAGCATTCTTGTGTGATGAAAATGGAGCATGACTAAACTATATGATTTTGTAGGGATGAACTTTCTTTGGCCATGTTATTTTGAGAGGACATAATTGCTTAGTTAGTATGCTTGAAGTATTATTACTTTTATGTTAATATTAAACTTTTATCTTGAATCTTTTGGATCTGAATATTCATACCACAATTAAGAGAATTACATTGAAATTATGACAAGTAGCATTCCACATCAAAAATTATGTTTTTATCATTTACCTACTCGAGGACGAGCAGGAATTAAGCCTGGGGATGCTAGATACGTCTCCAACGTATCTACAATTTTTTATTGTTCCATGCTATATTATATTCTGTTTTGGACATTAATGGGCTTTATTATACACTTTTATATTATTTTTGGGACTAACCTATTAACCGGAGGCCCAACCCAGAATTGCTATTTTTTGCCTATTTCAGAGTTTCGCCGAAAAATAATATCAAACGGAGTCCAAACGGAATGAAACCTTCGGGAACGTGATTTTCAGAATGAATGTGATTCAGAGGACTTGGACCCTACGTCAAGACATCAACCAGGAAGGCACGAGGTAGGGGGGCGCGCCAACCCCCCTGGGCGCGCCCTCCACCCTTGTGGGCCCCATGTTGCTCCACCGACGTACTTCTTGGGGCCTTTTCTGGAGCTCCGCCGGAGGGGGCATCGATCACGGAGGGCTTCTACATCAACACCATAGCCTCTCCGATGATGTGTGAGTAGTTTACCTGAGACCTTCGGGTCCATAGTTATTAGCTAGATGGCTTCTTCTCTCTCTTTGGATCTCAATACAAAGTTCTCCACGATTCTCGTGGAGATCTATTTGATGTAATCTTCTTTTGCGGTGTGTTTGTTGAGAGCGATGAATTGTGGGTTTATGATCAAGTTTATCTATGAACAATATTTGAATCTTCTCTGAATTCTTTTATGTACGATTGGTTATCTTTGGAAGTCTCTTCGAATTATCAGTTTGGTTTGGCCTACTAGATTGATCTTTCTTGCAATGGGAGAAGTGCTTAGCTTTTGGTTCAATCTTGCGGTGTCCTTTCCCAGTGACAGTGGGGGCAGCAAGGCACGTATTGTATTGTTGCCATCGAGGATAACAAGATGGGGTTTATATCATATTGCATGAGTTTATCCCTCTACATCATATCATCTTAGTTAAAGCGTTACTCTGTTCTTATGAACTTAATACTCTAGATGCATGCTGGATAGCGGTCGATGTGTGGAGTAATAGTAGTAGATGCAGGCAGGAGTCGGTCTACTTGTCGCGGACGTGATGCCGATATACATTATCATACCTAGATATTCTCATAACTATGCTCAATTCTGTCAATTGCTCCACAGTAATTTGTTTACCCACCGTAATACTTATGCTCTCGAGAGAAGCCACTAGTGAAACCTATGGCCCCCGGGTCTATTTTCCATCATATTAATCTCCCGTCAACAAGTTATTTCTGGCGCCGTCTTTATTTTGCTTTCTTTACTTTGCATCTTTATCATAAAAATACCAAAAATATTATCTTATCATATCTATCAGATCTCACTCTCGTAAGTGACCGTGAAGGGATTGACAACCCCTTTATTGCATTGGTTGCGAGGATTTATTTGTTTGTGTAGGTGCGAGGGACTCATGCGTGGCCTCCTACTGGATTGATACCTTGGTTCTCAAAAACTGAGGGGAATACTTATGCTACTTTGCTGCATCACCCCTTTCCTCTTCAAGGGAAAACCAACGCCGTTCTCAAGAGGTAGCAGCTGGCCCCTCTAGATGAGATCTAGAGGGGGGCGGCGGCCAAGGGGAGGGGGCTTGCCCCCCAAGCCAAGGGGGGCGCCCCCTTTAGGGATCCCCCCAAGCCTAGGCGCATGGGCCCTAGGGGGGATGGCGCCCAACCCACTTAGGGGCTGGTTCCCTTCCACACACAGCCCATATGGCCCTCTGGGGCAGGTGGACCCCCGGAACCCCTTCGGTGGTCCCGACACAATACCGGCAAACCCCCGAATACTTCCGGTGACCGTATGTTGACTTCCCATATATAAATCTTCACTTTCGGACCATTTCAGAACTCCTCGTGACGTTCGGGATCTTATCCGGGACTCCGAACAACATTCGGTAACCACGTACAAACTTTCCCTATAACCCTAGCGTCATCGAACCTTAAGTGTGTAGACCCTACGGGTTCGGGAGGCATGTAGACATGACCGAGACATCTCTCCGGCCAATAACTAACAGCGGGATCTGGATACCCATGTTGGCTCCCACATGCTCCACGATGATCTCATCGGATGAACCACGATGTCGGGGATTCAATCAATCCCGTACACAGTTCCCTTTGTCTACCAGTATGATACTTGCCCGAGATTCGATTGTCGGTATCCCTATACCTTGTTCAATCTCGTTACCGGCAACTCTCTTTACTCATCCGTAACACATAATCCCATGATCAACTCCTTGATCACATTGAGCTCATTATGATGATGTCCTACTGAGTGGGACCAGAGATACCTCTCCGTCACACGGAGTGACAAATCCCAGTCTCGATTCGTGCCAACCCAACAGACACTTTCGGAGATACACGTAGTGCACCTTTATAGCCACCCAGTTACGTTGTGATGTTTGGCACACCCAAAGCATTCCTACGGTATTCGGGAGTTGCACAATCTCATGGTCTAAGGAAATGGTACTTGACATTAGAAAAGCTTTAGCAGACGAACTACACGATCTTGTGCTATGCTTAGGATTGGGTCTTGTCCATCACATCATTCTCCTAATGATGTGATCCCATTATCAACGACATCCAATGTCCATGGTCAGGAAACCATAACCATCTATTGATCAACGAGCTAGTCAACTAGAGGGTCACTAGGGACATGTTCTGATCTATGTATTCACACATTTATTATGGTTTCCGGTTAATACCATTATAGCATGAACAATAGGCAATTATCATGAACAAGGAAATATAATAATAACCATTTTATTATTGCCTCTAGGGCATATTTCCAACAGTCTCCCACTTGCACTAGAGTCAATAATCTAGTTATATTGTGATGAATCAAACACCCATAGAGTTCTGGTGCTGATCATGTTTTGCCCGTGGAAGAGGTTTAGTCAACGGATCTGCTACATTCAAATCCGTATGTACTTTACAAATATCTATGTCTCCATCTTGAATATATTCACGAATGGAGTTGAAGCGACACTTGATGTGCCTGGTCTTCTTGTGATACCTGGGCTCCTTGGCAAGGGCAATAGCTCCAGTGTTGTCACAGAAGAGAGTCATCGGGCCCGACACATTGGGAATAACTCCTAGGTCGGTAATGAACTCCTTCATCCAGATTGCTTCATGTGCTGCCTCCGAGGCTGCCATGTACTCCGTTTCACATGTAGATCCTGCCACGATGCTTTGCTTGCAACTGCACCAACTGACTGCCCCTCCATTCAAAATATACACGTATCCGGTTTGCGACTTGGAGTCATCTAGATCTGTGTCGAAGCTAGCATCGACGTAACCCTTTACGACGAGCTCTTCGTGACCTCCATAAACAAGAAACATATCCTTAGTCCTTTTCAGGTACTTCAGGATATTCTTGACCACTGTCCAGTGTTCCATGCCGGGATTACTTTGGTACCTTCCTACCAAACTTACGGCAAGGTTCACATCAGGTCTAGTACATAGCATGGCATACATAATATACCCTATGGCCGAGGCATAGGGGATGACACTCATCTTTTCTCTATCTCCTTCTGTGGTCGGGCATTGAGCCGTGCCCAATCTCACACCTTGCAACACAGGCAAGAACCCCTTCTTGGACTGATCCATATTGAACTTCTTCAATATCTTGTCAAGGTATGTGCTTTGTGAAAGACCAATGAGGCGTCTCGATCTATCTCTATAGATCTTGATGCCTAATATGTAAGCAGCTTCTCCAAGGTCCTTCATTGAAAAACACTTATTCAAGTAGGCCTTTATGCTTTCCAAGAATTCTATATCATTTCCCATCAATAGTATGTCATCCACATATAATATGAGAAATGCTACAGAGCTCCCACTCACTTTCTTGTAAACACAGGCTTCTCCATAAGTCTGTGTAAACCCAAACACTTTGATCATCTCATCAAAGCGAATGTTCCAACTCCGAGATGCTTGCACCAGCCCATAGATTGAGCGCTGGAGCTTGCATACCTTGTCAGCATTCTGAGGATCGACAAAACCTTCCGGCTGCATCATATACAATTCTTCCTTAAGGAAACCATTAAGGAATGCCGTTTTGACGTCCATTTGCCATATCTCATAATCATAGAATGCGGCAATTGCTAACATGATTCGGACGGACTTCAGCTTGGCTACGGGTGAGAAGGTCTCATCGTACTCAACCCCTTGAACTTGTTGATAACCCTTAGCGACAAGCCAAGCTTTATAGATGGTCACATTGCCATCCGCGTCCGTCTTCTTCTTAAAGATCCATTTATTTTCTATGGCTCGCCGATCATCGGGCAAGTCTGTCAAAGTCCATACTTCGTTTTCATACATGGATCCTATCTCGGATTTCATGGCTTGAAGCCATTTGTTGGAATCCGGGCCCACCATCGCTTCTTCATAGTTCGAAGGTTCACCATTGTCTAACAACATGATTTCCAGGACAGGGTTGCCGTACCACTCTGGTGCGGAACATGTCCTTGTGGACCTACGAAGTTCAGTAGTAACTTGATCCGAAGTTCCTTGATCATCATCATTAACTTCCTCTCTAGTTGGTGCAGGCACCACAGAAACATTTTCTTGAGCTGCGCTACTTTCCGGTTCAAGAGGTAGTACTTCATCAAGTTCCACTTTCCTCCCATTTACTTCTTTCGAGAGAAACTCTTTCTCTAGAAAGGATCCATTCTTGGCAACAAAGATCTTGCCTTCGGATTTGAGGTAGAAGGTATACCCAATAGTTTCCTTAGGGTGTCCTATGAAGACGCATTTTTCCGATTTGGATTCGAGCTTTTTAGGTTGAAGTTTTTTGACATAAGCATCGCATCCCCAAACTTTCAGAAATGACAGCTTAGGTTTCTTCCCAAACCATAATTCATACGGTGTCCTCTCAACAGATTTCGACGGAGCCCTATTTAAAGTGAATGCGGCAGTCTCTAAAGCATAACCCCAAAATGATAGCGGTAGATCGGTAAGAGACATCATAGATCACACCATATCTAATAGAGTGCGATTACGACATTCGGACACACCATTACACTGAGGTGTTCCAGGCGGCGTGAGTTGTGAAACCATTCCACATTTCCTTAAGTGCGTGCCGAATTCGTGACTCAAATATTCCCCTCCACGATCTGATCGTAAGAACTTTATTTTCCTGTCACGTTGATTCTCAACCTCACTCTGAAATTCCTTGAACTTTTCAAAGGTCTCAGACTTGTGTTTCATTAAGTAGACATACCCATATCTACTTAAGTTATCAGTGAGGGTGAGAACATAACGATAACCACCGTGAGCCTCAATGCTCATTGATCCGCACACATCAGTATGTATGATTTCCAATAAGTTGGTTGCTCGCTCCATTGTTCCGCAGAACGGAGTCTTGGTCATTTTGCCCATGAGGCATGTGTCAAATGATTCATAATCAAGAGACTCCAAAAGTCCATCTGCATGGAGTTTCTTCATGCGTTTGACACCAATGTGACCGAGGCAGCAGTGCCACAAGTATGTGGGACTATCATTATCAACCTTACATCTTTTGGCATTCACACTATGAATATGTGCAACATCACGTTCGAGATTAAATAAGAATAAACCATTGACCAGTGGGGCATGACCATAAAACATGTCTCTCATATAAATAGAACAACCATTATTCTCAGATCTAAATGAGTAGCCATCTCGCATTAAGCAAGATCCAGATACAATGTTCATGCTCAAAGCTGGCACTAAATAACAATTATTGAGGTTTAAAACTAATCCCGTAGGTAAATGTAGAGGTAGCGTGCTGACGGCGATCACATCGACCTTGGAACCATTTCTGACGCGCATCATCACCTCGTCCTTCGCCAGTCTCCGCTTATTCTGCAGCTCCTGTTTTGAGTTACAAATATGAGCAACCGCACCGGTATCAAATACCCAGGAGCTACTATGAGTGCTGGTTAGGTACACATCAATAACATGTATATCATATATACCTTTGGTATTGCCGGCCTTCTTATCCGCTAAGTACTTGGGGTAGTTCCGCTTCCAGTGACCGTTTCCTTGCAATAAAAGCACTCAGTCTCAGGTTTGGGTCCATGCTTTGGCTTCTTCCCGACAACTGGCTTACCGGGCGCGGCAACTCCCTTGCCGTCCTTCTTGAAGTTCTTCTTACCCTTGCCTTTCTTGAAACTAGTGGTTTTATTAACCATCAACACTTGATGTTTGTTTTTGATCTCCACCTCCGCTGATTTCGGCATTGAATATACCTCAGGAATGGTTTTCTCCATCCCCTGCATATTGAAATTCATCACGAAGCTCTTGTAGCTAGGTAGGAGTGACTAAAGGATTCTGTCAACGACCGCGTCATCCGGGAGATTAACTCCCAGCTGAGACAAGCTTTTGTGCAACCCAGACATTTTGAGTATGTGCTCGCTGACGGAACTATTCTCCTCCATCTTACAACTGTAGAACTTGTCGGAGACTTCATATCTCTCAACCCAGGCATGAGCTTGGAAAACCATTTTCAGCTCTTGGAACATCTCATATGCTCCGTGTTGCTCAAAACGCTTTTGGAGCCCCGGTTCTAAGCTGTAAAGCATGCCGCACTGAACCAGGGAGTAATCACCACTACGCGACTGCCAGGCGTTCATAACGTCTTGAGTTGCTGGAAAAATGGGTGCGTCACCTAGCGGTGCTTCAAGGACATAAGCTTTCTTGGCATCTATGAGGATGATCCTCAAGTTACGGACCCAGTCCGTATAGTTGCTACCATCGTCTTTCAGCTTGGTTTTCTCTAGGAACGCGTTGAAGTTGAGGGCAACATTAGAGTGGGCCATTTGATCTACAAGACATATTGTAAAGATATTTAGACTATGTTCATGATAATTAAGTTCATCTAATCAAATTATTTAATGAACTCCCACTCAGACGGACATCCCTCTAGTCATCTAAGTGATACATGATCCGAATTGACTAGGCCGTGTCCGATCATCACATGAGACAGACTAGTCATCAATGGTGAACATGTCCATGTTGATCGTATCTTCTATACGACTCATGTTTGACCTTTTGGTCTTCCGTGTTCCGAGGCCATGTCTGTACATGCTAGGCTCGTTAAGTCAACCTAAGTGTTTTGCATGTGTAAATCTGGCTTACACCCGTTGTATTCGAACGTTAGAATCTATCACACCCGATCATCACGTGGTGCTTCGAAACAACGAACCTTCGCAACGGTGCACAGTTAGGGGGAACACTTTCTTGAAATTTTAACGAGGGATCATCTTATTTAAGCTACCGTCGTTCTAAGCAAATAAGATGTAAAACATGATAAACATCACATGCAATCAAATAGTGACATGATATGGCCAATATCATTTTGCTCCTTTTGATCACCATCTTCGGGGCGCCATGATCATCATCGTCACCGGCATGACACCATGATCTCCATCATCATGATCTCCATCATCGTGTCTTCATGAAGTTGTCTCGCAAACTATTACTTCTACTACTATGGCTAACGGTTAGCAATAAAGTAAAGTAATTACATGGCGTTTTCATTGACACGCAGGTCATACAATAAATTAAGACATCTCCTATGGCTCCTGCCGGTTGTCATACTCATCGACATGCAAGTCGTGATTCCTATTACAAGAACATGATCAATCTCATATATCACATATATCATTCATCACATCCTTTTGGCCATATCACATCACACGGCATATGCTGCAAGAACAAGTTAGACGTCCTCTAATTGTTGTTGCAAGTTTTTACGTGCCTGCTATAGGTTTCTACCAAGAACGTTTCTTACCTACGCCAAAACCACAACGTGATATGCCAATTTCTATTTACCCTTCATAAGGACCCTTTTCATCGAATACGATCCGACTAAAGTGGGAGAGATAGACACCCGCTAGCCACCTTATGCAACTAGTGCATGTCAGTCGGTGGAACCTGTCTCACGTAAGCGTACGTGTAAGGTCGGTCCGGGCCGCTTCATCCCACGATGCTGCCGAATCAAGATAAGACTAGTAACGGCAATTAAATTGACAAAATCGACGCCCACAACAACTTGTGTTCTACTCGTGCATAGAAACTATGCATAGACCTAGCTCATGATGCCACTGTTGGGGATCGTTGCAGAAATTAAAAAATTTCTATGCATCACCAAGATCAATCTATGGAGAGACTAGCAACGAGAGAGAGGGGAGTGCGTCTTCATACCCTTGAAGATCGTGATGCGGAAGCGTTACAAGAACATGGATGAAGGAGTCGTACTCGTAGCGATTCAGATCGTGGACGATTCTGATCTAAGCGCCGAACAACGGCGCCTCCGCGTTCAACACACATGCAGCCCGGTGACGTCTCCCATGACTTGATCTAGCAAGGAGAGAGGGAGAGGTTGGGGAAGACAACTCCAGCAGCAGCACTACGGCGTGGTGGTGTTGGAGCAGCGTGGTACTCCGGCAGGGCTTCTCCAAGCACCACGGAAGGAGGAGGAGGTGTTGGAGAGGGGGAGGGCTGCACCTTGGATGTGGTGGTGCTGCCCTCCCTCCACCCCTCTATTTATAGGGCGAAGGGGAAACGGGGCCGGCCCCTCTAGATGAGATCTAGAGGGGGGCGGCGGCCAAGGGGAGGGGGCTTGCCCCCCAAGCCAAGGGGAGCGCCCCCTTTAGGGTCCCCCCCCCAACACTAGGCGCATGGGCCCTAGGGGGGGATGGCGCCCAGGCCACTTAGGGGCTGGTTCCCTTCCACATACAGCCCATAGGGCCCATAGGGCCCTCCGGGGCAGGTGGACCCTCCCGGTGGACCCCCGGAACCCCTTCGGTGGTCCCGGCACAATACCGACAAACCCCCGAATACTTCCGGTGACCGTATGATGACTTCCCATCTATAAATCTTCACCTCCGGACCATTTCGGAACTCCTCGTGACGTCCGAGATCTTATCCGGGACTCCGAACAACATTCGGTAACCACGTACAAAACTTTCCCTATAACCCTAGCTGTTGGGGAACGTAGTAATTTCAAAAAAATTCCTATGCACACGCAAGATCATGGTGATGCATAGGAACGAGAGGGGAGAGTGTTGTCCACGTACCCTCGTAGACCGAAAGCGGAAGCGTTAACACAACGCGGTTGATGTAGTCGTACGTCTTCACGATCCGACCGATCAAGTACCGAACGCACGGCACCTCCGAGTTCAGCACACGTTCAGCTCGATGACGTCCCTCGAACTCCGATCCAGCCGAGTGTTGAGGGAGAGTTTCGTCAGCACGGCGGCGTGGTGACGATGATGATGTTCTACCGATGCAGGGCTTCGCCTAAGCACCGCTACGATATTATCGAGGTGTAATATGGTGGAGGGGGGCACCGCACACGGCTAAAAGATCGTTGATCAATTGTGTGTATAGAGGTGCTCCCTGCCCCCGTATATAAAGGAGCAAGGGGGGGCTTCGGCCGGCCTAGAGGAGAGGCGCGCCAGGAGGAGTCCTACTCCTACCGGGAGTAGGACTCCCCCCTTTTCCATGTTGGACTAGGAGAGGAAGGGGGAAAAGGTGGAGGGGAGGAAGGAAGGGGGGCGCCGCCCCCCTCTCCTTGTCCTATTCGGACTGGGGGGGAGGGGCGCGTGGCCCTGCCCTGGCCTACCCTCCTCTCTTCCACCTAGGCCCACTAAGGCCCATTAAGTTACCGGGGGGTTCCGGTAACCTCCCGGTACTCCGGAAAAATCCCGATTTCACCCGGAACACTTCCGATGTCCAAACATAGGCTTCCAATATATCAATCTTTATGTCTCGACCATTTCGAGACTCCTCGTCATATCCGTGATCACATCCGGGACTCCGAACAACCTTCGGTACATCAAAACATATAAACTCATAATATAACTGTCATTGTAACGTTAAGCGTGCGGACCCTACGGGTTCGAGAACTATGTAGACATGACCGAGACACCTCTCCGGTCAATAACCAATAGCAAAACCTGGATGCTCATATTGGTTCCTACATATTCTACGAAGATCTTTATCGGTCAGACCGTATAACAACATACGTTGTTCCCTTTGTCATCGGTATGTTACTTGCCCGAGATTCGATCGTCGGTATCTCGATACCTAGTTCAATCTCGTTACCGGCAAGTTTCTTTACTCGTTCCGTAATACATCATCCCGCAACTAACTCATTAGTCACAATGCTTGCAAGGCTTATAGTGATGTGTATTACTGAGTGGGCCCAGAGATACCTCTCCGACAATCGGAGTGACAAATCCTAATCTCGAAATACGCCAACCCAACAAGTACCTTTGGAGACACCTGTAGAGCACCTTTATAATCACCCAGTTACGTTGTGACGTTTGGTAGCACACAAAGTGTTCCTCCGGTAAACGGGAGTTGCATAATCTCATAGTCATAGGAACATGTATAAGTCATGAAGAAAGCAATAGCAACATACTAAACGATCGAGTGCTAAGCTAACGAAATGGGTCAAGTCAATCACATCATTCTCCTAATGATGTGATCTCGTTAATCAAATAACAACTCATGTCTATGGCTAGGAAACATAACCATCTTTGATCAACGAGCTAGTCAAGTAGAGGCATACTAGTGACACTCTGTTTGTCTATGTATTCACACATGTATTATGTTTCCGGTTAATACAATTCCAGCATGAATAATAAACATTTATCATGATATAAGGAAATAAATAATAACTTTATTATTGCCTCTAGGGCATATTTCCTTCAGTCTCCCACTTGCACTAGAGTCAATAATCTAGATTACACAGTAATGATTCTTACACCCATGGAGTCTTGGTGCTGATCATGTTTTGCTCGTGGAAGAGGCTTAGTCAACGGGTCTGCAACATTCAGATCCGTATGTATCTTGCAAATTCTATGTCTCCCACCTAGACTAAATCCCGGATGGAATTGAAGCGTCTTTTGATGTGCTTGGTTCTCTTGTGAAATCTGGAATCCTTTGCTAAGGCAATTGCACCAGTATTGTCACAAAAGATTTTCATTGGTCCCGATGCACTAGGTATGACACCTAGATCGGATATGAACTCCTTCATCTAGACTCCTTCATTTGCTGCTTCCGAAGCAGCTATGTACTCCGCTTCACACGTAGATCCCGCCACGACACTTTGCTTAGAACTGCACCAACAGACAGCTCCACCGTTCAATGTAAACACGTATCCGGTTTGCAATTTAGAATCGTCCGGATCAGTGTCAAAGCTTGCATCAACGTAACCATTTACGATGAGCTCTTTGTCACCTCCATAAACGAGAAACATATCCTTAGTCCTTTTCAGGTATTTCAGGATATTCTTGACCGCTGTCCAGTGATCCACTCCTGGATTACTTTGGTACCTCCCTGCTAAACTTATAGCAAGGCACACATCAGGTCTGGTACACAGCATTGCATACATGATAGAGCCTATGGCTGAAGCATAGGGAACATCTTTCATCTTCTCTCTATCTTCTGCAGTGGTCGGGCATTGAGTCTTACTCAATCTCACACCTTGTAGTACAGGCAAGAACCCTTTCTTTGCTTGATCCATTTTGAACTTCTTCAAAACTTTGTCAAGGTATGTGCTTTGTGAAAGTCCAATTAAGCGTCTTGATCTATCTCTATAGATCTTGATGCCCAATATATATGCAGCTTCACCAAGGTCTTTCATTGAAAAACTCTTATTCAAGTATCCCTTTATGCTATCCAGAAATTCTATATCATTTCCAATTAGCAATATGTCATCCACATATAATACCAGAAATGCTACAGAGGTCCCACTCACTTTCTTGTAAATACAGGCTTCTCCAAAAGTCTGTATAAAACCAAATGCTTTGATCACACTATCAAAGCGTTTATTCCAACTCCGAGAGGCTTGCACCAGTCCATAAATGGATCGCTGGAGCTTGCACACTTTGTTAGCTCCCTTTGGATCGACAAAACCTTCCGGTTACATCATATACAACTCTTCTTCCAGAAATCCATTCAGGAATGCAGTTTTGACATCCATTTGCCAAATTTCATAATCATAAAATGCGGCAATTGCTAACATGATTCGGACAGACTTAAGCATCGCTACGGGTGAGAAGGTCTCATCGTAGTCAATCCCTTGAACTTGTCGAAAACCTTTCGCAACAAGTCGAGATTTATAGACAGTAACATTACCGTCAGCGTCAGTCTTCTTCTTAAAGATCCATTTATTTTCAATGGCTTGCCGATCATCGGGCAAGTCAACCAAAGTCCATACTTTGTTCTCATACATGGATCCCATCTCGGATTTCATGGCCTCAAGCCATTTTGCGGAATCTGGGCTCACCATTGCTTCTTCATAGTTCGTAGGTTCGTCATGGTCTAGTAACATAACCTCAAGAACAGGATTACCGTACCACTCTGGTGCAGATCTTAATCTGGTTGACCTACGAGGTTCAGTAATAACTTGATCTGAAGTTTCATGATCATTATCATTAACTTCCTCACTAATTGGTGTAGGTGTCGCAGAAACTGATTTCTGTGATGATCTACTTTCCAATAAGGGAGTAGGTACAGTTACCTCATCAAGTTTCTACTTTCCTCCCACTCACTTCTTTCGAGAGAAACTCCTTCTCTAGAAAGGATCCATTCTTAGCAACGAATGTCTTGCCTTCGGATCTGTGATAGAAGGTGTACCCAACAGTCTCCTTTGGGTATCCTATGAAGACACATTTCTCCGATTTAGGTTCGAGCTTATCAGGTTGAAGTTTCTTCACATAAGCATCGCAACCCCAAACTTTAAGATACGACAACTTTGGTTTCTTGCCAAACCATAGTTCATAAGGTGTCGTTTCAACGGATTTTGATGGTGCCCTATTTAGAGTGAATGCAGCCGTCTCTAAAGCATAACCCCAAAACGATAGCGGTAAATCAGTAAGAGACATCATAGATCGCACCATATCTAGTAAAGTACGATTACGACGTTCGGACACACCATTCCGTTGTGGTGTTCCGGGTGGCGTGAGTTGCGAAACTATTCCGCATTGTTTCAAATGTAGGCCAAACTCGTAACTCAAATATTCTCCTCCACGATCTGATCGTAGAAACTTTATTTTCTTGTTACGATGATTTTCAACTTCGCTCTGAAATTCTTTGAACTTTTCAAATGTTTCAGACTTATGTTTCATTAAGTAGATATACCCATATCTGCTCAAATCATCTGTGAAGGTGAGAAAATAACGATATCCGCCACGAGCCTCAATATTCATCGGACCACATATATCTGTATGTATGATTTCCAACAAATTAGTTGCTCTCTCCATAGTACCGGAGAACGGTGTTTTAGTCATCTTGCCCATGAGACACGGTTCGCAAGTACCAAGTGATTCATAATCAAGTGATTCCAAAAGTCCATCATTATGGAGTTTCTTCATGCGCTTTACACTGATATGACCTAAACGGCAGTGCCACAAATAAGTTGCACTATCATTATCAACTCTGCATCTTTTGGCTTCGACATTATGAATATGTGTGTCACTACTACCGAGATTCATTAAAAATAGACCACTCTTCAAGGGTGCATGACCATAAAAGATATTACTCATATAAATAGAACAACCATTATTCTCTGATTTAAATGAATAACCGTCTCGCATCAAACAAGATCCAGATATAATGTTCATGCTCAACGCTGGCACCAAATAAAATTATTTAGGTCTAATACTAATCCCGAAGGTAGATGTAGAGGTAGCGTGCCGACGGCGATCACATCGACTTTGGAACCATTTCCCACGCGCATCGTCACCTCGTCCTTAACCAATCTTCGCTTAATCCGTAGCCCCTGTTTCGAGTTGCAAATATTAGCAACAGAACCAGTATTAAATACCCAGGTGCTACTGCGAGCATTAGTAAGGTACACATCAATAACATGTATATCACATATACCTTTGTTCACCTTGCCATCCTTCTTATCCGCCAAATACTTGGGGCAGTTCCGCTTCCAGTGACCAGTCTGCTTGCAGTAGAAGCACTCAGTCTCAGGCTTAGGTCTAGACTTGGGTTTCTTCTCCTGAACAGCAACTTGCTTGCTGTTCTTCTTGAAGTTCCCCTTCTTCTTCCCTTTGCCCTTTTTTTTGAAACTAGTGGTCTTATTGACCATCAACACTTGATGCTCCTTTTTTATTTCTACCTCCGCTGCCTTTAGCATTGCGAAGAGCTCAGGAATTGTCTTATTCATCCCTTGCATGTTATAGTTCATCACGAAGCTCTTGTAGCTTGGTGGCAGTGATTGAAGAATTCTGTCAATGACGCTATCATCCGGAAGATTAACTCCCAGTTGAATCAAGTGATTATTATACCCAGACATTTTGAGTATATGCTCACTGACAGAACTATTCTCTTCCATCTTGCAGCTGTAGAACTTATTGGAGACTTCATATCTCTCAATCCGGGCATTTGCTTGAAATATTAACTTCAACTCCTGGAACATCTCATATGCTCCATGACGTTCAAAACGTCGTTGAAGACCCGGTTCTAAGCTGTAAAGCATGGCACCCTGAACTATCGAGTAGTCATCAGCTTTGCTCTGCCAGACGTTCATAACTTCTGGTGTTGCTCTTGCAGCAGGCCTGACACCCAGCGGTGCTTCCAGGACGTAATTCTTCTGTGCAGCAATGAGGATAATCCTCAAGTTACGGACCCAGTCCGTGTAAATGCTACCATCATCTTTCAACTTTGCTTTCTCAAGGAACGCATTAAAATTCAACGGAACAATAGCACGGGCCATCTATCTATAATTAACATAGACAAGCAAGATACTATCAGGTACTAAGTTCATGATAAATTTAAGTTCTATTAATCATATTACTTAAGAACTCCCACTTAGATAGACATCTCTCTAATCATCTAAGTGATTACGTGATCCAAATCAACGAAACCATAACCGATCATCACGTGAAATGGAGTAGTTTTCAATGGTGAACATCACTGTGTTGATCATATCTACCATATGATTCACGCTCGACCTTTCGGTCTTAGTGTTCTGAGGCCATATCTGCATATGCTAGGCTCGTCAAGTTTAACCTGAGTATTCCGCGTGTGCAACTGTTTTGCACCCGTTGTATTTGAATGTAGAGCCTATCACACCCGATCATCACGTGGTGTCTCAGCACGAAGAACTTTCGCAACGGTGCATACTCAGGGAGAACACTTTTATCTTGAAATTTTAGTGAGAGATCATCTTATAATGCTACCATCAATCAAAGCAAGATAAGATGCATAAAAGATAAACATCACATGCAATCAATATAAGTGATATGATATGGCCATCATCATCTTGTGCTTGTGATCTCCATTTCCGAAGCACTGTCATGATCACCATCGTCACCGGCGCGACACCTTGATCTCCATCGTAGCATCATTGTCGTCTCGCCAACTATTGCTTTTACGACTATCGCTACCGCTTAGTGATAAAGTAAAACAATTACATGGCGATTGCATTGCATACAATAAAGCGACAACCATATGGCTCCTGCTAGTTGCCGATAACTCGGTTACAAAACATGATCATCTCATACAATAAAATATAGCATCATGTCTTGACCATATCACATCACAACATGCCCTGCAAAAACAAGTTAGACGTCCTCTACTTTGTTGTTGCAAGTTTTACGTGGCTGCTACGGGCTTAGCAAGAACCGTTCTTACCTACGCATCAAAACCACAACGATAGTTTGTCAAGTTGGTGCTGTTTTAACCTTCGCAAGGACCGGGCGTAGCCACACTCGGTTCAACTAAAGTGAGAGAGATAGACACCCGCCAGTCACCTTTAAGCAACGAGTGCTCGCAACGGTGAAACTAGTCTCGCGTAAGCGTACGCGTAATGTCGGTCCGGGCCGCTTCATCTCACAATACCGCCGAACCAAAATATGACATGCTGGTAAGCAGTATGACTTATATCGCCCACAACTCACTTGTGTTCTACTCGTGCATATAACATCAACGCATAAAACCAGGCTCGGATGCCACTGTTGGGGAATGTAGTAATTTCAAAAAAATTCCTACGCACACGCAAGATCATGGTGATGCATAGCAACGAGAGGGGAGAGTGTTCTCCATTTACCCTCGTAGACCGAAAGCGGAAGCGTTAACACAACGCGGTTGATGTAGTCGTACGTCTTCACGATCAGACCGATCAAGTACCGAACGCACGGCACCTCCGAGTTCAGCACACGTTCAGCTCGATGACGTCCCTCGAACTCCGATCCAGCCGAGTGTTGAGGGAGAGTTTCGTCAGCACGACGGCGTGGTGACGATGATGATGTTCTACCGATGCAGGGCTTCGCCTAAGCACCACTACGATATTATCGAGGTGTAATATGGGGGAGGGGGGCACCGCACACGGCTAAAAGATCGTTGATCAATTGTGTGTATAGAGGTGCCCCCTGCCCCCGTATATAAAGGAGCAAGGGGGGTTCGGCCGGCCTAGAGGAGAGGCGCGCCAGGAGGAGTCCTACTCCTACCGGGAGTAGGACTCCCCCCCTTTTCCATGTTGGACTAGGAGAGAAAGGGGGAAAAGGTGGAGGGGAGGAAGGAAGGGGGGGCGCCGCCCCCCTCTCCTTGTCCTATTCGGACTGGGGGGAGGGGCGCGTGGCCCTGCCCTGGCCTCCTCTCCTCTCTTCCACCTAGGCCCACTAAGGCCCATTAAGTTACCGGGGGGTTCCGGTAACCTCCCGGTACTCCGGAAAAATCTCGATTTCACCCGGAACACTTCCGATGTCCAAACATAGGCTTCCAATATATCAATCTTTATGTCTCGACCATTTCGAGACTCCTCGTCATGTCCGTGATCACATCCGGGACTCCGAACAACCTTCGGTACATCGAAACATATAAACTCATAATATAACTATCATCGTAACGTTAAGCTTGCGGACCCTACGGGTTCGAGAACTATGTAGACATGACCGAGACACCTCTCCGGTCAATAACCAATAGCGGAGCCTGGATGCTCATATTGGTTCCTACATATTCTATGAAGATCTTTATCGGTCAGACCGCATAACAACATACGTTGTTCCCTTTGTCATCGGTATGTTACTTGACCGAGATTCGATCGTCGGTATCTCGATACCTAGTTCAATCTCGTTACCGGCAAGTCTCTTTACTCGTTCCGTAATACATCATCCCGCAACTAACTCATTAGTTACAATGCTTGCAAGGCTTATAGTGATGTGTATTAGTGAGTGGGCCCAGAGATACCTCTCCGACAATCGGAGTGACAAATCCTAATCTCGAAATACGCCAACCCAACAAGTACCTTTGGAGACACCTGTAGAGCACCTTTATAATCACCCAGTTATGTTGTGACGTTTGGTAGCACACAAAGTATTCCTCCGGTAAACGGGAGTTGCATAATCTCATAGTCATAGGAACATGTATAAGTCATGAAGAAAGCAATAGCAACATACTAAACGATCGAGTGCTAAGCTAACGGAATGGGTCAAGTCAATCACATCATTCTCCTAATGATGTGATCCCGTTAATCAAATAACAACTCATGTCTATGGCTAGGAAACATAACCATCTTTGATCAACGAGCTAGTCAAGTAGAGGCATACTAGTGACACTCTGTTTGTCTATGTATTCACACATGTATTATGTTTCCGGTTAATACAATTCCAGCATGAATAATAAACATTTATCATGATATAAGGAAATAAATAATAACTTTATTATTGCCTCTAGGGCATATTTCCTTCACTAGCGTCATCGAACCTTAAGTGTGTTGACCCTACGGGTTCGGGAGGCATGTAGACATGACCGAGACATCTCTCCGGCCAATAACCAACAACGGGATCTAGATACCCATGTTGGCTCCCACATGCTCCATGATGATCTCATCGGATGAACCACAATGTCGGGGATTCAATCAATCTCGTACACAATTCCCTTTGTCTATCGGTATGATACTTGCCCGAGATTCGATCGTCGGTATCCCTATACCTTTTTCAATCTCGTTACTGGCAAGTCTCTTTACTCGTCCGTAACAGATCATCCCGTGATCAACTCCTTGATCACATTGAGCTCATTATGATGATGTCCTACCAAGTGGGCCCAGAGATACCTCTCCATCACACGGAGTGACAAATCCCAGTCTCGATTCGTGCCAACCCAACAGACACTTTCGAAGATACCCGTAGTGCACCTTTATAGCCACCTAGTTATGTTGTGACGTTTGGCACACCCAAAGCATTCCTACGGTATCCGGGAGTTGCAGAATCTCATGGTCTAAGGAAATGATACTTGACATTAGAAAAGCTTTAGCAGACGAACTACACGATCTTGTGCTATGCTTAGGATTGGGTCTTGTCCATCACATCATTCTCCTAATGATGTGATCCCGTTATCAATGACATCCAATGTCCATGGTCAGGAAACCGTAACCATCTATTGATCAACGAGCTAGTCAACTAGAGGCTCACTAGGGACATGTTGTGGTCTATGTATTCACACATGTATTACAATTTCCGGATAACACAATTATAGCATGAACAATAGAAAATTATCATGAACAAGGAAATATAATTATAACCATTTTATGATTTCCTCTAGGGCATATTTCCAACAGATCTAACGCGGAGTGCAGTCCTTGGTCAAAGCAAGGTGACCAGCCGAGCCGGTGACGAAGATGTTGACGTCACAATCAATCTGTCGATGAGCCATTGATCCTTTGCCGATCACACAACGGAACTCTCAATGAAAGCACCAATGTCGGTGTCAAAACTGGCGGATCTCGGGTAGGGGGTCCCAAACTGTGCGTCTAAGGTCGATGGTAACAGGAGACAGGGGACACAATGTTTACCCAGGTTCGGGCCCTCTCTATGGAGGTAATACCCTACTTCCTGCTTGATTGATCTTGATGAATATGAGTATTGCACGAGTTGATCTACCACGAGATCGTATGGCTAAACCCTAGAGGTCTAGCTTGTATGACTATGATAATGAGTAATGTCATAATAATCTATCGACTAGCCTGGCCTTGGCTTATATAATGCACCAAAGGCCTAGGATAACAAGAGCCCTAGCCGAATACGTTGGTGATGAGGAGTCCTTGTCTTGATCACCAAGTCTTGGGGAATACTCCTTGTATGCGGCATGGGCTGCCCGAAGTGGCCCATGAGTGAACCGCCATGGGGGTCCTCGGCCCGATCCACCTGGTTGAGAGATGATGTGGTGAGCACCCCCTAGTCCAGGACACCGTCAGTGGGGAAAGTTGTATAGCATGAATCTAGGACGTGGTTCAAAGAGGAAAGGAAGGGGGAAAGTACTAGTATAGACTGGCTATCTAGCACCAACGTTGGTCGAAAAGGGAAAACAATGACAAACGCAGTACGCACATCTGTAACGAACCAATCTTTTTGTTTTGGGGGACAAGGCTGTAGAGTTTGAGCATCACTAGATTTGCCGCGTTCACATAGGGAAAGGTGTCTAAAGATAACAAAACTGGGACCAACACAAATATGCTCCTTGGTTGTTTGTTCTTTGTTGCAACAGACTGTGCATCACCCCTTCATACATCGGTAGATGCACATGGTGCTGGTGCGTCCACTGTCCCATGCAACTCTTTAGCTGTTGTTAATCTAAGGCCTTGTTTGGTTAAAAAGTCCCTAGTCCCTACTGAGGGAGTCCGGACTAAGGGGTCCTCGGGCATCCGGCCTGTTATCCATGGGCCGGACTGATGGGCTATTAAGACATGAAGGCCGAAGACTGTACCTGTGTCCGGATTGGACTCTACTTGGCGTGGAAGGCAAGCTTGGCGATCGATTATGAAGATTCCTTCTTATGTAACCGACTCTATGTAAACCCTAGATCCCCGCGGTGTCTATATAAACCGGAGGGGTTAGTCCGGAAAAGATACTCATTACCATATTCACATAGGCTAGACTTCTAGGGTTTAGCCATTACAATCTCGTGGTAGATCATCTCTTGTAACACTCATATTCATCAAGATCAATCAAGCAGGAAGTAGGGTATTACCTCCATAGAGAGGGCCCGAACCTGGGTAAACATCGTGTCCCCCGTCTCATGTTACCATCGATCCTAGACGCACAGTTTGGGACCCCCTACCCGAGATCCGCCGGTTTTGACACCGACATTGGTGCTTTCATTGAGAGTTCCACTATGACGTCGAAGAAAGGTTCGATGGCCTCTTCAATCATCGATAATAACACCGTCCGAGGAGGAACCTTCCCCCGGACAAATCTTCGTGTTCGGCGGCTTCGTACTGCGGGCCAACTCGCTTGGCCATCTGGAGCAGATCGGTAGCTAAGCCCCTGGCTGTCAAGTCAGATTTGGAAGCTTGAACTATGTCGCGGACATTCGTGGAGACTTGATCTTCGACGGGTCTGAGACCGCGGCAACCGCTCCCCTTTGCCCCGATAAGCATGGCTTAAACCTGCCCTCGGGCCGCATCCAGGAGAGAGCTCCTGTAACGACTCTGGCCTTAGGTCTGGAGCAGATCGAGCCATCCGAAATGGGAAGCTCAACCCCATCGCGGAGGCTACCGATTCCGCGGCATTGGAGGCGCCCACAGATTCTACTTCATACCATATCTGCATTAACGAAATCCCGGACTCGTCTCCCGCAATCAGTTTCGAACCCTGTGAGTCCGCGGACAACGAGCTAGATCGGTTATCGATTTTCGAATTTAGCGCCGCAGACGTCTTCCAGCACTCACCTTTTGGTGACGTGCTAAACTCTTTAAAGAACTTGTCCTTGGAGGAGGACTCACAGCCGAACTATGTTCGGTTCGAGCTAGAGGCGGATGGCGAGGAATTTTTCTTCCCACCCGCCACCCACTCCATAGCCACTGTCGATGACTTAACCGACGTGCTTGACTATGGCTCTGAAGACATTGACGGTATGGACGACGATGCCGACAAGGAGCAAGGCCAAGACCCGCCATTCACTGGACGTTGGACGACCACCTCTTCGTACGACGTGTACATGGTTGACACACCTAAAGGATCTGGCGACGACAAAGAAGAGCCAGCTGCGAATAAACCCTCTAAGACGCAGTCCAAGCACCAGCGGCCCAAACGCTGTTCTAAGTCCCGTCGCTCAAAAGATGGCAACACTGGCACCGGAGAATATAGTACTCCGGGCGACGCCGAAGACAATGAAGACCCTGTCGGAGCTGCATCCGAACAGGAGGAACATGACAACAGGCAAGACAACCCTGATGAACAGGCCATAGAAGATGACTCGGAGGACGACAGTTACCGTCCACCCTCCAAGGAGGAGACAAGCCTCGGCAACGAAGACTTCATCATGCCTGAGGATCCTCTGGAGCAGGAGTGCTTTAAGCTTCAGCTCATAGCCACTGCAGGGAGCCTGAAAAAGAAACAGTAGTAGCTTCAAGCTGAACAAGATCTGCTCGTCAACAGATGGACTGATGTCCTGACAGCCGAAGAATACGGCCTCAAGCGCCCAGCCAAGAGCTACCCGAAAAGCAGACTGCTACCTCAATTCGATGAGGAGGCACCAGAGCACACAGCTCCCTCGCGTAATGCGGAAGAACACCACGTGGTCGATACAGGGCGGCCGACCGGCCACCCCGCGGTCGGGATAAAGCGGCAACTCAGGCCGAACATCAGCCTGCCCCACCGCCCCGTAAAAATAGAGACGGAAGAGTTCGGGGTGACACGTACGACCTCCGACAGACCCTGGACAGTAGAGCAGGATATACAAGATCGATCTACGGATCGCGAGGACGTGCCTCGAGGCACGACGACGGCTACCTATTTGGACGTGACAAACCTAACCACGCCCGGGCCGAATGCCGCAGACGGACTCCATCAGAGCTACGCCATGATGTGGCCCGATACAGAGGT
The DNA here is from genome assembly GCF_002575655.3 of Aegilops tauschii subsp. strangulata. Classification (NCBI taxonomy): domain Eukaryota; kingdom Viridiplantae; phylum Streptophyta; class Magnoliopsida; order Poales; family Poaceae; genus Aegilops; species Aegilops tauschii. The sequence continues at coordinate 397,330,968 of NC_053035.3, forward strand.
GCCGCACACCCTCTCTGCTTCACAGATGAAGTACTGGATCATGAATTCCCCGAGGGGTTCAAGCCCATCAATATCGAATCATACGATGGCACAACCGATCCTGCAGTATGGATCGAGGATTTTATTCTCCATATCCATATGGCTCAAGGAGATGACCTCCACGCTATCAAATACCTCCCATTAAAGCTCAAAGGACCAGCTCGGCACTGGCTTAACAGCCTACCTGAAAATTCTACCGGCAGCTGGGAGGACTTGGAAGAAGCCTTCCTAGACAACTTCCAAGGAACTTATATCCGGCCACCAGATGTCGATGACTTAAGCCACATAGTTCAACAACCTAGAGAATCAGCCAGAAAATTCTGGACTAGGTTCCTAACCAAAAAGAACCAGATTGTTGACTGTCCGGATGCCGAGGCCCTAGCAGCCTTCAAACATAGCATCCATGACGAATGGCTAGCACGCCACCTCGGCCAAGAAAAGCTGAAGTCTATGGCATCCCTTACGGCACTCATGACCCGCTTTTGCGTGGGTGAGGACAGCTGGCTAGCTCGTAGCAAAAACACAGCCAGCGAGGCAGGCCCCTCCGAATCCAAAAACAGCGCCGGCAAGCTCCGGCGCAATAGACACAAACGCCGAAGCAATGGCGACAACACCGATGACACCACAATCAACGCCGGATTCAGTGGCTCCAAGTCCGGCCAATGGAAGAAGCCCTACAAAAGAAACAACGAAGGACCTTCCAGCCTGGACCGCATACTCGACCGTCCGTGCCAGATACACGGCACCCCGGATAAGCAAGCCAACCATACCAACAGGGATTATTGGGTTTTCAAGCAGGCTGGCAAGTTAAATGCCGAAAACAAAGAAAAGGGATCACAAAGTGAGGACGAGGACGAAGAGCCCCGGCAGCCGAACACTAGGGGGGCAGAAGAAATTTCCCCCTCAAGTCAAAACGGTGAACATGATATACGCTACACACATCCCCAAAAAGGAGCGCAAGCGAGCACTTAGGGACGTCTACGCGGTAGAGCCAGTCGCCCCCAAATTCAATCCGTGGTCATCATTCCCGATCACTTTCGATCGTCGAGATCACCCAACTAGTATCCGCCACGGCGGTTCGGCCGCACTAGTCCTTGACCCAATTATTGACGGGTTTCACCTAACACGAGTCCTGATGGACGGTGGTAGCAGCCTCAACCTGCTCTATCAAGACACAGTGCGGAAGATGGGCATTAACCCCTCACGAATCAAACCAACAAAGACTACCTTTAAAGGAGTCATACCAGGCGTAGAGGCACGCTGTACAAGCTCAATTACGCTGGAGGTGGTTTTCGGTTCTCCTAACAACTTCTGAAGCGAAGAGTTAATCTTCGATATCGTCCCCTTCCGCGGCGGCTACCACGCACTACTTGGACGAACCGCATTTGCTAGATTCTACGCAGTGGCACACTATGCTTATCTCAAGCTCAAGATGCCCGGTCCACACAGCGTCGTAACAGTCAATGGCAATACGGAACGCTCCCTTCGAATAGAGGAGCACACCGCCGCCCTAGCAGCAGAGGTACAGAGCGGCCTTCTCAAGCAGCACCATAGTACGGCTGTCGAGCCCCTGGACAGCATTAAGAGTTTCCGGACTACACTGCAGCAGGACGGCGCGACTCATCAAGGGCTCGATTAGCAATTCGGCCTCTATCCCAGTCCCGATGAAGTAGCGGCATTCGCACCACGCGTACATAATTACGCACTCAAAATCCCATGGACATCGACGGAGGCACAAGCTAACCCAGGATCTACAGTTCGGCTAGACCGATCTCGGACACACATACTTTCACCTTTTTCTTTTTTGTTTCAGGTTCCTTTTCCCATGGGCCTGACCACTAGTCCCTCTGAAGGATCGGCATACAAAGGAGGCAAGCAGCATAGGTGTGTAGGGTAACCTCTATACGTTCTTCTTGACGGTATTTCCACTTATTTCTCAGGACCCACACGCTGCGCCCTCTTGATCCCGGCATGTTAAATAGCCCGGATGCTTATCGCACTATTTGTACAAGATACGCCTTGACGTATCTATCCAGTTATAATGAAAATGGTTTGCGACCCAGTTTCGGTGGTTTTCGCTCTTACTTCATTTTATTTCGATCTGCTCATCGGCCGCATCGTTACCTTTTTGTACGTTTCACATTCGCTAGGGGCTCCCCATCGCCCCATAATACGGCAACAAAGTCCGAACACTTTTTATATATATAAGCTCGGCACCCCGAATTTAGCATTATATGCATCGGCTCCGAATCATGTCTTTGGTCAATAGTTGGGTTGCCCGGCTCCTGTGCTTGCTACCCTACGTTCCGCTATATCGGCTAGGGTAGCAAAGGGAGAACTACTGCGATTGTGCCCTGGCCTTGACGAGATGAGCACCTCAGTAGAGAAAGCCGAAAACTGACTGTCATGATGCGGCGAGAGCCGGTCAGCTGTTCGGAGGTCACAAATCGTTGGAGATTTTTTCCGCATTTCACAAAGGATCAGCACTTCCCGATCAAGCGTCGACATCACTCTGGTTCGTATACCAGGGGCTGCACACATGTTTTATTATAAAACTCCTATGGCTAAGTGAGGGCGTTTAAGCCGCATAGCCTGATTGTCTGGTTCGTAGCGTAAGCAACTCCTTCAAGGACCATATAATTGGATAAAGATTGCTTAGATACCATCCCGAACACCTCCGTACTACCCACGTGAGGGCAGAAGCCAACGACTGGCCAACCCTCAGATTTCATATAACACGGCTGCACAGGAGGAAACAATTAAAACATAACAAGCATTATATTACACACCGGCTTTGTTTTTATCATACAAAGCATGGACAAAACACAAATGTACTCATTCAAAAATAATGTCCTGCCCGCATTGTGCTGCTGCAAGTCGAGACCCTTCTATGACATCCGCAAAATATCTCTCGGGTGTGCGGTGCTCCTTGCCCTCCGGCGGCCCGCTGGCAACTTCAACGGCGTTCATCTTCGCCCACCACATCTTGCAACGAGCGAAGGCCATACGGGCACCTTCAATACAGGTAGAGCGCTTGACGACGTCCAGCCGCGGACAGGCTTCCACTAGCCGCCTCACGAGTCCAAAGTAGCTGTCGGGCATAGCTTCGGCTGGCCACAGCTGGATCATCAAATCCTTCATGGCTAGTTCGGCCACCCTGTTCAGCTCCACCAGCTGCTTCAGCTGATCGGTGAAGGACACGATGCTCTGGCATCGCGTATTGCGACCAGAATAGCTTCTCCGTAGAACCCCCTCCTTCGGCTCGGTAGAACTCCGCAGCGTCTGATACCCTGCGTGGTAGATCCGCAAAAGCCCCTGGGGAACTCCGAACTCGGGTTAGTAAAAGGTATTGCTTCTCCGCATACTTGCTTTGCATCTTAAAAGCCTTACCCGCCGTGATCTTCTTGGCCTCCTGGATCTCCTGGAGAGCGACCTAGGCCTCATTCCGTGCGGTCTCCGCGCTCTGACGAGCCTTGGTGAGTTCGGCCCCTTGATCTGACGCATCATGCTCCAAGGTCTCACATTTTTTCACCACATCCTGGAACTCTTGCTAGATTTCTTTGACCCGGGCCTCGAGCTTCTTACGGGCGGCTTGCTGCTGGACAGCCTTCTCCTCGGCCTCGCCCAGGGCCTTCCTCAAGGCCTCGACCTCGGTCGCGGCTCCTGCACATATTACGACACTACAGTCAATACACAACGCCTATGCTTTCCGAATACACAGCAAGTCGTTACTCACCTTGCTTCTCCTGGAGCCGAATCTTAACCTCGCCGAGCTCGTTCTCGGTCCGCTCCAGCCTCTGCTTCAGTTCAGAGACTTCGGCAGCATGAGCAGTTGCGGCCAACAGTGACGCCTGCTTATTGGTACATATTAAGTTAGTCTCCTATAACAAAGGATCGATCCTCTGTCCGGTTCTTCTCGCCGAATACCGGACAGTGTCTCAGGGGCTACTGGCTACATGGGGTTTTTCTCTTTCTATGTTACTTACCTCGAAACCTGTAAACAGGTTGATGTAGGCTTTGTTCAGTCCACTCTTGGCAGACTGAACCTTATCGATCACCGCACCCATAAGGACATGATGCTCATCCACGACGGAGATGCCTCGTAGCGCCTCCATCAGGTTATCCGGTGCCCCTGGATGGACAAGGGCCACCGGTGGAAGCGGCGCACCCCCTCCTTCAAAGGGGGCTGCTCGCCCAACTCCGGAGCCATAGGGGTCTCCGGAATCGTATTCGGCTGAGGGCCGAACTGGATGCGGCCCTCTTCGCCAGTCTCCGTGGGGATCGGCTCCCCCATGTGTCCGGCAGTGGAGGCTTCGCCGCGTGGCGCCTCCCGGACAACGTCCTGGGCTCCTCCCTGGTTCGGAGCGGCCCTCCGGGACAACACTTTGGTGTCATCCCTGGCCCCGGGGGAATAAGCAGACGGTGGCGACATGCTCGCCATCTCCGACGGAGCCAACGAACCTCCAGACGAGGATCGTTGGATTAGGTCGCGGGCCGGACTGCAATAGTACAGTTAACTATGTCAAGATAATGGAGAGAAAGGGCCGGATGTGCGCACAAGTGAGCCATTTCACTTACGATGCGGCCTGGGGCTTCGTGCGGGGCATCGTTCCGGACTGCTGTCAACGTCCCACGCGGTGTTGACCGCCAGGACGCCCTTCCCCTTCTTGGGCGTTCCCGCCTCTAGATGCGCCGAAGCTGCCCTCTTCTTCTTCCTCTCCTCAGGGGGAGGGTTGTTTTCTTCCTCCTCCTCCTCTTCCTCGTTGTTGTCCTCAGGGACAGAGGAATGAGCTTCGTCGTCTTCGGACGTCACGTCCAAAGTGCCCTTGCGACGGGGGCCACTCTTGGCCCCCTTTGCCTTCTTCTTGGCCTTCTTCTCCGGTGTCTTATATGGCGCCGCCACCAGCCTCTTCGCTAGACGCGGGATGACTGGTTCTTTAGGTAGCGGAGCCAGACACTGGATTCGCTTCGCCCTCTCCATCCAGTCCTGAAAAAGAAACAATAAAAGCTCAGGTGTCATCCTTGAAAACAAACAAGTGGAGAATGCATGGAAAACGATATACCTCGTTAACGGGGTGTTTAGCGTCGTGTCTGCGATCTAAATCTGCGGCCGGCGGTTTCTCATTGCCCTTGAAGAGCAACTTCCATGCACCTTCGTGTGTAGTCTCAAAGAGCCTCACCAGGGTTTGGTGCTTCTTCGGATTGAACTCCCACAGCGGGCGGCTTCGGCGCTGGCACGGAAGGATCCGGCGAACTAACATCACCTGGATCACATCAACGAGCTTGACGCTCTTGGTTACCATGCTCTGAACACGCGTTTGCAGCGCTATCAGCTCGTCAGGAGAACACCAGTCCGGACTCTTCTCGACCCAGGAGCTGAGTCGCATAGGAGCGCCGGAGCGGAATTCGACAGCTGCGGCCCAGGTGGTGCCGCGTGGTTCTGTGATGTAGAACCACTGCTTCTGCCACTCCTTTACCGTATCCACAAAAGTGCCTTTGGGCCAGGAGACGTTGGACAACTTACTCACCATTGCCCCTCCGCACTCTGCGTGCTGGCCGTCCACCACCTTCGGCTTCACGTTGAAGACTTTGAGCCACAGCCCGAAGTGGGGTTGGATGCAGAGGAAGGCCTCACACATGACGATAAACGCCGAGGTGTTGAGGAAGGAATTCGGGGACAGATCATGGAAATCTATCCTGTAATAATACATCAGCCGGAGGACTAAAGGGTGGAGTGGAAACCCTAGCCCGCGGAAGAAATGAGGGATGAATACTACCCTCTCGGTGGGCTTCAGCGTGGGGACGACTTGTCCCTCGGCCGGCAGACAGTGGGTGATCTCCTTCGCCAAATATTCGGCCGCCCGAAGCTCAGTAATGTCCTCCTCCTTGACGGAGGAGACCATCCACTTTCCCTGACCACCGGATCCGGACATGGTTGCTTGAGTGGAAAGGAGATGAGAACTTGAGAGCTGGAGCTCGAGATTGGAAAGACGGAGACAGAGAGAAGGCGTGAGAGAGGAAGAGGGAGTCCTTATCCCCTTATAAAGGCAACGGATATTAAAAGCCTCCTCACTCGCCCTGAAAACTCGCCTATTCCCAAGGACCGTATAAACAGCACGGTTGGGTTACCCATGCCCGCATTGATGAGAATCCCGCGATAAGGGGACATGATCTCTGCTTTGACAAGACGTGCCAATGCCGACCGCGTCTCAGAACGTGGAGTAGCAACGGTTCAAAATCCAACGTGATGTCGTGTTATTAAAAAAAGTTGTCAGCGGATAGAACTCGTGTAAAAATATATATATTCTCTCTGCGGTCATGTATGGTGTGTATGTGGCAGGTCCGGATACTATGGTCGCATCCGGAGACTATCTTGGAGTTCGGAAAAAAGGGAATCCGCCTTGCAATGCCGACAATCTGCGCGCTGGACTCCTCGTCATTGAAGCCAGGCTCAGGGGCTACAGAGGGAGTCCGGGACTAAGGGGTCCTCGGGCGTCCCGCCTGATATCCATGGGCCGGACTGATGGGTTGTTAAGACATGAAGGTCGAAGACTGTACCTGTGTCCGGATTGGACTCTACTTGGCGTGGAAGGCAAGCTTGGCGACCGATTATGAAGATTCCTTCTTATGTAACCGACTCTATGTAAACCCTAGATCCCCCCAGTGTCTATATAAACCAGAGGGGTTAGTCCAGAAAAGATACTCATTACCATATTCACATAGGCTAGACTTCTAGGGTTTAGCCATTACGATCTCGTGGTAGATCAACTCTTGTAACACTCATATTCATCAAGATCAATCAAGAAGGAAGTAGGGTATTACCTCCATAGAGAGGGCACGAACCTGGGTAAACATCATGTCCCCCGTCTCCTGTTACCATCGATCCTAGACGCACAATTCGGGACCCCCTACCCAAGATCCGCCGGTTTTGACACCGACACCTACCTGCTTGGTTCCAGGGACTAAACATGGACTAGAGGTTATTAAATAACATGTTCAAAGACCATGTTACCCCTAGTAATGAACTAATAGAGACAAGGTGCGATGCGGGGCGGGGGGACTGTTGGAAAAGGTCCCAAAAAGACTCTCCCTCGGGGTCTTCTTTCTTTAGTCCCAAATGCCCACTTTTAGTTCCTAAAAGTCCCTCCTGTTTGGTTTAGATGGGACTGACATGGACTTTTTTAGTCCCTACACCAAAAAGTCCCTGTAAACAAACACCCTCTAATAATGCCGCTGGAAAATTGATGCAATGCCACAGTTAAAAGCAAATTACATGTTTAACAAATTTTATTGTTAATATAATCTCTCTGTTAATATTAATCAATGCCACCGTTTGAGAAATGCTACTGTCTTACTTTCTTTCCCATTTAGATTAGTTAGATGCTTCTTTTTGTTGGCTTCTGTGTGATCCACCGTTATTGACCACTAGTTGTTTCCTTTGCACCTCTGTGTAAACAGGGTTATCTACTTCACCTCATTGCTATTGTGACCTTTTGTTGCACTGCACAAAACACTTTTGTTTTAAGAGTGTTTTGTGCAGTTCAACCAAAATGTCACACCAACAATGTTGCTTGATTGCTTGATCTTAGTGGAACTGCACAAGAGGAGATCTTACTTCCTATCCGTGTTGGCAAATTTGGTTCAGATCTTCTTCTTGTGAGTTGTTTGAATTCCGTGTCATGAGAGGTTAGTACTAGCTTTCTTTCACATGATTGTGCAGTGTGCTTTCATATGTTGTGCTACTTGAACGGCATTGTTGCTTGATTTTAGTGAACTGCACAAATGGAGACAAGACTTCCAATCTGTATGTGCACCGTAATATCCCATTGAGGTAAGATAAGGATATTTCACAACCGTTGGCCTGTATTTTGCCACTTTCATCAGAAAATTAATGCCGTTGTTTAGTGCTATACTTATGCTCCCTAATTGACATGCAAAATCTTACATTGAAGGTGAAGCTTGTCTGTTATAACCAAGTGATGAAGGGGAAGAACAAGCGGAAGAAAAACAAAAATCAACTCCTGATGCTGTAATGAAACACTGGAACTGTGATGCCAAAAGTAATCACTACAAAAAAAGACACTTCTGTGATGATACGTGTTTGTCACAGTAGGTCGCGTTTTTTGTCATGCATGTACATCCATGACAAATTTATGACAGAATCAAGATAGTCATACCTGTGTTGTCGTAGAAGTGTTCCATGACATTACCAAAATTATCATCACGGAAGTGTCCACTTCCATGACGATAAATCGCATGTCACAGAAGTGCTTTCGTCAAGGGTGACCGACACATGGCATCCACCGTAATGGAACGCCGTTAAGCTATCGGGTCCGGTTTTGGATCCGATAACCCATTAACAGCCCCGACCAATGGGGATTTTCCACGTGTAAAATCATCATTGGCTGGAGGAAACACGTGTGGGCTCACCGATGGGACAGATGTCATCCACTCATTGGACCCAAAGCGCCTATGATACGTCGACACATGGCACGGCCCAACAGTGGCCCATAAAGTTTAAATGGGCCGGGCCAACTAAAGGCCCAATAGATTTTGCGGGCCATAATGGGCCGGCCCAGGTAAAAGCCCACAAGATTTTTGCACGCCATAATGGGCCGGCCCAGGTGAAGGCCCACAAGATTTTTGTGGACCATAATGGGCCGGCCCAACTAAAGTCCCATGAGATTTCACCGACATTAATGGGCCGGCCCAGCTATAGGCCCACAAGATTTTGAGGACCCTAGTAGGCCGGCCCATTAACTGGCTGCCATGTTTTGGGCCAAATGCCGGCCCATATTTGATCCGGTCCATTAATGGCCTGCCACATTCCGGGCCTAATAATGGCCCATATGAGATCCGGCCCGTTAAAAGCCTACCATGTTCTGGGCCAAATTACGGCCCAGATCAGGTCCGGCTCTTTAAGAGGCTTTGTGCTAAATTATGGCCCATATCAGATTCGGCCTGTCAATTGGACGCTACGCTTTTGGGCCCATTTGCTAAAGGCCCATTTAGTAATTCGGCCTGATATTAGTTTCGGCCTGTTAAGGGCCCGTTTAACATTTCGGCCCTATATTAATTTCGTCCTGTTAAAAGCCTGTCATATAGTTGGGCCTAACTATGGCCCGGTTTGCATCTGGTCTGCTCGCAGCCAATAATCTGATTGGGCCAAACAAGGATCGAGACAATTTTGGCCTGTTATAAGCCCATGATTTGATTGGCACATTCATGGGCCGGGGTCTATTTCGGCCTGCTGCCGACCCGTGAGCTGTTCGGCGCGTTTCAGGCCCAACCTACTTTTCAGCCTCCTAAAGGCCCATTGAGTTTTCTTGGGAAAATAGGGCCGGCGGTTTACTTGGCCTATTAATGGCCCGAATCTACTAGTGGGCCAGTTTACATTTAGGCCTGTTAACGGACCAAGATGACGGGGCCCATGATGCGGATCATACATGATGATTTGCATGACGGCCCGATTATGTACCGTAATTTTACGGTTTGGCCGGTTTACTGCGAAGACAAGATATATATACAGTAAAATAACTGCAGCATCGTGAATAAGAAAAAAACCTAGACTATACAATAAAGAAATTACGGCATATTACATCCACTTGGCATCAAAGTTTGCCACTATGATAATAAAGCAAAAGCAGACAGCAGATTACATGCACTGGGCATCAAAGATCGCCACCAGTGCAACTAAACACGCCGACAAAATAATATACATAACCGACAGCACTTCAATAGAGTTCAAGAAAGGTTAGCCCTGCTCGGGAGCTGCAGCGCAAGCAGCTGAGCAAGCTGGTGAGACTGCACTTGTTTGACACTTATATCCTCCTCACTCTGAAAGATAAACAAGCAGACAGATGACAGGTTTTGCACATACAAGTATCAGTGCTGACAATTCATCACATTTCTTACTGACGAATAAAGTGACACAATTTAAAATAGCATTAACACAATATGGTATTGTTCAGGTCAAGACATGGCAGGAAATGACATTGTGAAGGAGTTGGCAGATTCACGACACCTCTGGATTACAGATCAAGAACTCATAAGTATCAATGGTTAGTGTGCTGTCAATTTATCCCATTTCAGATTGGCAAAATAAGATCACTTGCTTTGTATAGTTTAATTTACATGGAATGAAGAAGGAACTTGGTTGTACAACAGAAAACTTAAATTGAGAAGGACAAACTTTTGTTTAAGAACTGGAGTACATAATAAACTTTAAACATGCAATTTGATGCAAACACCAAAAATAAACAATTGTTGCAGTCATGCCTAACCAAATATACACAACAAAGTTTGAAGGCTTGAGAAGGACAAACTTACATTATTGGTGAAGGCAGGCTCTATAAAGCCCTTCTCCATGCTGATGGGGGGCAATTCAAGAAGTTTACCACAGAATCTTTTTCATAAGCATTGTCTTTATTCTACATTTTTTAAGAGTAAATATAGATGTGACAATATAAAATGGAGAATATTTAAGATAAGATGAAGAGTGATGCTACATAACCAAGTAGCTATAAATGTAAGTACAGCGATACAGGCAAAAGGTACAGCCAAGAGCAATGCAGAGCTAAACTTCTTCAGTACCATCGGTGTTATCCAACCTTATGGTAAGAGTAAATATAGATCTTATGTGTAGAAAATGGAGGGCAAAGGAAAATAAGCTGCAGAGTGATGGTACATGAACAACTACCTGTCAATATAAGTACACTGATAAAGGACAGCAGGTACTTACAAGAACAATGCAGAGCTAAAAAAATTCATTGGCATTGGATATATTCTACACTAATGTAACCATTCATACATATCAGATAATTTGGAGCGAACAATTGATAAGCAAGCTATCATGCATACTGCTGTCACATAATGAACCAGGTATGTATGCAAGTACAGTGATACAGGAAAACAGATACTAACAAGAGCAAAGGAGCGGGCAGCATATTTGCGATATCCTGTCGTTCTTTTCAAACAGGAATTCTTTTTTGAGCAGATTTCCTGCAAAAAAGATCCGTAAGGCACATGCGGAAAAGTAGAAGTTCAAATTGTCATGTGATATCATAGATAGTACCTCATCCTCGGAACGAGACCAGTGCATAACAAGGTTTTTCCATTCAATGTCTTCTAAATTTAGCACAGGAGACTTCACCAGAAATTCGTTTATAGACTTTCCATCAAAGTGTGATTTCCTTAGGTAACACCGATACTGCTGCAATGCTTCCTTGAAAAGCGCAAGCAAGCTTTGCTCGTCATGACTATCCAGATTGACCCTCGCCTACTTACAACAATGTAATGTAAATCATTGATGTGTTCAATCAGCAGAAAACAGGAAAATAATTACCATGAATAATAGCACTTACACGTAAGTGGGACAGGAAGATGTGAAAATGGTGTTTGTCTTCACTATAATCTTCCCATGATGGGAATATATACACGTAGTCCCTAACAACATTGAAAGCATTGTCTTTTAAACTGGGAATAACTGGAATGGGGTTCCAATCTGCAGGAATTGGCCGTCTCTGCAGTTGGGATAGGTCTTTGGCCGGTGGACTTGCTGTACTTTTTGCTGGAGTGGGATTTTTCTGTGGTACGGCTGGTGCTATGGCAATTGAAATCGGCATACCTTTTGCTGCAGTGCAGGTCCTGTGTGGTGCGGCTAGTGGTGTGGCCAGTGAAGTATGGGTACAGTCTGCTGGAGTCGGTCCTACGTTTTGTGTCACTAGTTGTACAGCCAATATAAGTGGGGTGCTATCTGATTTCTCTGGCACAACCACGTTTTTCAAGGACTTTGCTGGTGCTCCTTCAGGTTCGGCAATCACCCTCTTCCTTTTTGATGTCTGATGCACAAGAACATCATCTGAGTGGAAAAACATGGTATGATGACAGATGGAATATGTATTGATAATGGATGGGCATGGCATCTCGACATATATGATGAGTAAACTAAGCAGATGGCGGTGCAACAAAGTAGAAGAAATGCAAGACAACATATGCAAGATACGCGCAATCAATAAAACCTTGCCAAATTAGAACAGGCACCTTGATGGGTGAACAGGATAGGCCATTTGCCTTTGACTCCTCGAGGTTAGAATAGTCATTAGGATCATATTCTGAACAAGAATCAACAGGTGGTGAGCGTATGAGTTTCATTGCATCCAGAATGGCACTCAATGCCTTAGTGCCAATTTTGTAAGTCATTGCGGTGTTTAGCTTCAAGAGTGGACTGTTTCTTGTGCGACACAAAGCAGCTACACAGATCATAGTGTAGATATAACGGGAAAACCGTAAGCATCAGAGTAAAATCAGCAAAGTGGAACTTGCTGGAATATATGTGCTAGTATTGCCGGTACGGCTAGAAAGCCTTCGGATACCAACTCTCTTCAACTGAAGGTGCCGTACTGTTAATATCAGTGTAACTCTCAAAGGCGACACAGCTCCCCGCATTTCCTTGCTATTCTTATAGGATTCAAGTGGGCAGGCCACTACAAATCCTATTCCCATGTTTACAAAATCCTATGAATCAAAGAGGCCCGACGAGTTCAAAGTGTCCATACCAACCGACCGTATAGACCTCTACACTGCAAATGTCCCTGCTCATATTCACTACAAGGAACATACTGTACTACTATCATACTCCCTCCGTTCCAAAATATAAGTCTTGGTAGAGGTTTCCACTATGGATCACATACAGATGTATCCAGATACATTTTAGAGTGTAGATTCACTCATTTTGCTCCATATGTAGTCCATGGTGGAATCTATACAAAGACTTGTATTTAGGTATGGAGAGAGTACTTATTAAAGAAGAACGAAAGAGGAACATGGTAAAGAAGAGCAAGCAGATTTTGGATAATAAAATGTTCGTTGCGCAGTGCCCACACATGATGAACCAGAGCGCATTAAGAAAGCAACTCCCTGCTGTCTCTCTATATGTGGTGCACGTGCTTTTTCAAAAGTAAAGTAGGAACATTAGCTGACCAATTAAATGTTATCTGTTTTAGTAATATCAGCATCATATCAGATTCATACTTGAGCAACAAGTTTGGAATTATGAGTGGCACGTTGTTTAGCTTCATGGATTCAGGAGCAGTGCTAAGCAGGTATGATGATGGTACTGAATATAAAGGCATGTTTGCATTTGGGTCAGTCGACCATTTCAGGTGGTTGGATGAAGATCCTACTTCTCCTAACCCTTCTTCTTCCTCGTCTCTGATTCTTCCCATATAGAACACCGAACGGGCCGCCGGCCGGACCATCGGTCCCCACCGCCTGTGTTCCTCCGCCACCCCCACCCCCACCCCCGCCCCCACCCGCGTCGAGTTTTCTTCGTTCGGCGAGGCCCCACCACCGCCCCCCCCCAACAACCAAAGTCCCCACCCGAGCCCCTTCGTTCGCACCGGCAAACTCCGGGGAGCTCTGAAAAATCGACTGGCCCAATTTTGAAATTTAGTCTACTGTGATTTAACTAGTGTGGAATATAAAAGGGGAAAACCATATGCATTGGGAGTATAGTGTTGAGCATGCCATGGCGGATCTGAAGGTGCAAACCGGACAAAGGCAACTTCGCAACCAATGTTTGCTCTCAACTAGCAAGTAAGTGATGGGCAAGAAATCAGAGTAAAGTAGTGGCGGTCTATTTTCTTGATGCGATAAATAAGTTGAGAAGATACGAAAGAGTACCACCTCTGGTGCGGCGCCGTGTATGCATCTGCTGAGAATTTGACGGTGCTGCGGTAGCGATGGCTGTCGGCAGCGTGGAAGCAGATCTAGGAGGGTAGACGGTGGCGGCGGGGCGCGGTGGATGAGACGGTCGTAGGAGCGGCGCCGGCAAGGTGGACGACGGCGGGGATGAAGCCAGAGGACGGGATGCAAGGATCCTGGTCCGAAGCCGTGGATGAGAGAGGTCGATCTCTTGTAATGGACGGCGGCATCGGGGTATCAGCTCCGGCATGGTGGAGGAGGACGGCGGTGGATGGGGTGGCGGACGGAGGAGGCTGGGGTGGAGAGGGTGTTTTGGCGCCCACGGAGTACGAATGGGGAAATCGAGGTGGAGAGGAAGGGGGAACCATGTCTTCAGGGCGCGCTTGTCTCAAATGCGAGGAAATTTACAAACTTAGCCCCCGTTTCAAATTTCCTACTTCACAGCAATATTAGTCGATTGGGGATAGGATGGTAATCTTGTTGGGGAACGTAGCAATAATTCAAAATTTTCCTACGTGTCACCAAGATCAATCTAGGAGATGCTGGCAACAAGAGAGAGGGAGTGCATCTTCATACCCTTGAAGATCGCTAAGCGGAAGCGTTACAAGAACGCGGTTGATGGAGTCGTACTCGCGGCGATTCAAATAGCGGAAGATCCGATCTAGCGCCGAACGGACGGCGCCTCCGCGTTCAACACACGTACAGCCCAGGGACGTCTCCTCCTTCTTGATCCAGCAAGGGGAGAGGAGAAGTTGAGGGAGAACTCTAGCAGCACGACGGCATGGTGGCAATGGAGCTCGTGGTTCTCCGGCAGAGCTTCGCTAAGTACTACGGAGGAGGAGGAGGAGTTGGAGGAGGAGAGGGCTGTGCCAGGCAAGGGTGCGGCTGCCCTCCCACCCCCTCACTATATATAGGGGAAAGGGGAGAGGGGGCCGGCCCCTCTAGATGGATCTAGAGGAGGAGGCGGCGGCCAGGGGAAACCCTAGATGGGTTTGGGCGCCCCCACCCCTGGGAAACTTGCCCCCCAAGCTGGGAGGGGCGGCTACCCTAGGGGTGGCGGCCCCACCTCTCCTGGTTACGTGAGAGAAGTTGGGAGGGCCGCACAGCCCCTTAGTGGGCTGGTTTGCCCCTTCCCCTTGGCCCATAAGACCCCCAACGCTTGCCGGAGCCTCCGAAACCCCTTTCGGAGATGCTGGCCATAGCCTGGTACCCATCAACAATTGCGGACTCCAATACCCTTCGTCCAATATACCAATCTTCACCTCCGGAACATTCCGGAGCTCCTCGTCATGTCCGGGATCTCATCCGGGACTCCGAACAACCTTCGGTAACCACATACTATTTCCCATAACAACTCTAGCGTCACCGAACCTTAAGTGTGTAGACCCTACGGGTTCGGGAACCATGCAGAGATGACCGAGACACCTCTCCGGCCAATAACCAATAGCGGGATCTGGATACCCATATTGGCTCCCACATGTTCCACGATGATCTCATCGGATGAACCACGATGTCGGGGATTCAATCAATCCCGTATACAATTCCCTTTGTTTATCGGTATGTTACTTGCCCGAGATTCGATCGTCGGTATCCCAATACCTCGTTCAATCTCGTTACCGGCAAGTCTCTTTACTCGTTCTGTAACGCATGATCCCGTGGCTAACTCCTTAGTCACATTGAGCTCATTATGATGATGCATTACCGAGTGGGCCCAGAGATACCTCTCCGTCATACGGAGTGACAAATCCCAGTCTCGATTCGTCCCAACCCAACAGACACTTTCGGAGATACCTGTAATGCACCTTTATAGCCACCCAGTTACGTTGCGATGTTTGGTACACCCAAAGCATTCCTACGGTATCCGGGAGTTGCACAATCTCATGGTCTAAGGAAATGATACTTGACATTAGAAAAGCTCTTAGCGAACGAACTACACGATCTTGTGCTATGCTTAGGATTGGGTCTTGCCCATCACATCATTCTCCCAATGATGTGATCCCGTTATCAACAACATCCAATGTCCATGGCCAGGAAACCATGACCATCTATTGATCAACGAGCTAGTCAACTAGAGGCTTACTAGGGACATGTTGTGGTCTATGTATTCACACATGTATTATGGTTTCCAGTTAATACAATTATAGCATGAACAATAGACAATTATCATGAACAAGGAAATACAATAATAACCATTTTATTATTGCCTCTAGGGCATATTTCCAACAGTCTCCCACTTGCACTAGAATCAATAATCTAGTTCACATCACTATGTGATTGTAATGAATCCAACACCCATGGGGTTTGTTCATATCTCGCTTGTGAGAGAGGTTATTAGT
This sequence comes from Aegilops tauschii subsp. strangulata, assembly GCF_002575655.3. Taxonomy (NCBI): domain Eukaryota; kingdom Viridiplantae; phylum Streptophyta; class Magnoliopsida; order Poales; family Poaceae; genus Aegilops; species Aegilops tauschii. The sequence goes on from NC_053035.3 coordinate 397,347,047, forward strand.
CAACGGGTCTGAACCTTTCAGATCCGTGTGTGCTTTACAAATCTCCATGTCATCTTGTAGATGCAGCTACCACGCGCTACTTGGAGCTATTCCAAATAACTGCTCTACTATACGAATCCGGTTTACTACTCAGAGTCATCCGGATTAGTGTCGAAGTTTGCATCGACATAACACTTTACGATGAACTCTTTTACCACCTCCATAATCGAGAAAATTCCTTAGTCCACTAGATACTAAGGATAAGTTCGACCGCTATCATGTGATCCATTCCTGGATCACTCTTGTACCCCTTGACTGACTCATGGAAAGGCACGCTTCAGGTGCGGTACACAGCATAGCATACTGTAGAGCCTACGTCTAAAGCATAGGGGATGACCTTCGTCCTTACTCTCTCTTCTGCCGTGGTCAGGTCTTGAGTCTTACTCAATACTCACACCTTGTACCACAGCCAAGAACTCCTTCTTTGCTGATCTATTTTGAACTCCTTCAAAATCTTGTCACGGTATGTATTCATTTGAAAGTACTATCAAGCATTTTTGATCTATCCTTATAGATCTTGATGCTCAATGTTCAAGTAGATTAATCCAGGTTTTCCATTGAAAAACACTTTTCAAATAACCCTGTATGCTTTCGAGAAATTCTACATCATTTCTGATCAACAATATGTTAACAACATATACTCATCAAAAATTCTATAGTGCTCCCAGTCACTTCTTTGGAAATACAAGTTTCTCATAAACTTTGTATAAACCCAAAATCTTTCATCATCTCATCAAAGCGTACATTCCAACTCCGAGATGCTTACTCCAGTCCTTAGAAGGATTGCTGGAGCTTTGCATACTTGTTAGCATCTTTCAGGATTGACAAAACCTTCTGGTTGTAGCACATACAACCTTTCCTCAAGAAAATCATCGAGGAAACAATGTTTTTGACATCCTATCTGCAAGATTTCATCAATAATGCAGTAACTGCTAATATAATTCCAACAGACTCTTAGCATCGCTATGAGTGAGAAAATCTCATCGTAGTCAACTCGTTGAACTTGTCGGAAAACATCTTAACGACAAGTCGAGCTTTCTTAATGGTGACACTTATCATCATTGTCCGTCTTCCTTTTAAAATCCATCTGCACCCAATAGCCTTACGACCATCAAGTAGTTCTTCCAAAGTCTATACTTTGTTTTTATATATGGATCCTCTCTCGGATTTTATGGCCTCGAGCCATTCGTCGGAATCCGGGGCCCACCATCGCTTCTCCACAGCTCGTAGGTTCATTGTTGTCTAGCAACATGACTTCCAAGACATGATTATGTACCACTCTGAAGTAGTACGCATCCTTGTCGACCTACGAGGTTTGGTGGTGACTTGATCCGAAGTTTCATCATCACTATCATAAGCTTCCACTTCAATTGGTGTAGGTGCCACAGGAACAACTTCTTGTGCCCTGCTACACACTAGTTGAAGTGACGGTTTAATAACCTCATAAAGTCTCCACCATCCTCCCACTCAATTCTTTTGAGAGAAACTTTTCCTCGAGAAAGGACCCGTTTCTAGAAACAATCACTTTTGCTTCTAGATCTAAAATAGGAGGTATACCCAACTGTTTTGGGTATTCTATGAAGATGCATTTATCCGCTTTGGGTTCGAGCTTATCAGCCTGAAACTTTTTCACATAAGCGTCGTAGCCCCAAACTTTGAAGAAACGACAGCTTAGGTTTCTCTAAACCATAGTTCATACGGTGTCGTCTCAATGGAATTGCATGGTGCCCTATTTAAAGTGAATGCGGTTGTCTCTAATGCCTAACCCATAAACGATAGTGGTAATTCGATAAGACACATCATGGTATGCACCATATCCAATAGGGTGCAGTTATGATGTTCGAACACACCATCACACTACGGTGTTCCAGGCGGTATTAGTTGTGAAACAATTTCCACAATGTCTTAATTGTGTGCCAAACTCGTAACTCAGATATTCATCTCTATGATCATATCATAGACATTTTATCCTCTTGTCACGACGATCTTCAACTTCACTCTGAAATTACTTGAACCTTTCTATAATTCAGACTTGTGTTTCATCAAGTAAATATACTTAGCATCTACTCAAATCAGCTGTGAAGTAAGAACATAACGATATCCACTGCGTGCCTCAGCACTCATTGGACTGCACACATCAAAATGTATTACTTCCAACAAGTTGCTTTCTTGTTCCATCTTACTGAAAAACGAGGCCTTTCAGTCATCTTGCCCATGTGGTATGATTTGCATGTCTCAAGTGATTCAAAATCAAGTGAGTCCAAACGATCCATCTGTATGGAGTTTCTTCATGCATATATACCAATAGACATGGTTCGCATGTCTCAATCTTTTCAAAAATGAGTGAGTCCAAAGATCCATCAACATGGAGCTTCTTCATGCGTTTTATACCAATATGACTCAAATTGCAGTGCCACAAGTATGTGGTACTATCATTACTATCTTATATCTTTTGGCATGAACATGTGTATCACTACGATCGAGATTCAATAAACCATTCATTTTAGGTGCAAGACCATTGAAGGTATTATTCAAATAAACAGAGTAACCATTATTCTCCTTAAATGAATAACCGTATTGGGATAAACATAATCCAATCATGTATATGCTCAACGCAAACACCAAATAACAATTATTTAGGTTTAACACCAATCCCGATGGTAGAGGGAGCATGCGATGTTTGATCACATCAACCTCGGAAATACTTCCAACACACATCGTCATCTCACCTTTAGCTCGTCTCCGTTTATTCCGTAGCTTTTATTTCCAGTTACCAAAACTTAGCAACCGAACCGGTATCTAATACCCTGGTGCTACTAGGAGTACTAGTAAAGTACACATTAATATAATGTATATCCAATATACTTCTGTCGACCTTACCAGCCTTCCCATCTACCAAGTATCTAGGGTAGTCCTGCTTCAGTGACCGTTCCCCTCATTACATAAGCACTTAGTCTCGGGTTTGGGTTCTACCTTGGGTTTCTTCACTAGAGTAGCAACTGATTTGCCGTTTCATGAAGTATCCCTTCTTGCCCTTGCCCTTCTTGAAACTAGTGGTTTTACTAACCATCAACAATTGATGCTCCTATTTGATTTCTACTTTCGCGGTGTCAAACATCGCGAATAGCTCCAGGATCATCATATCTATCCCTGATATGTTATAGTTCATCACAAAGCTCTAGTAGCTTGGTGGCAGTGACTTTGGAGAACCATCAGTATCTCATCTAGAAGATTAACTCTCACTCGATTCAAGTGATTGTGGTACTCATACAATCTGAGCACATGCTCAACGATTGAGCTTTTCTCCCTTAGTTTGCAGGCTTAAGAAACTTGTCAGAGGTCTCATACCTCTTGACGTGGGCACTAGTCTGAAATCCCAATTTCAGTCATTGGAACATCTCATATGTTTTGCGACATTTCAAAAACGTCTTTGGTGCCTCAATTCTAAACCATTTAGCATTACGCACTGAACTATCATGTAGTCATCACAACGTGTATGTCAGATGTTCGCAACATCCACAACCGACGCTCCAGGTTCAGCACACTGCGGTGCATTAAGGACATAATCCTTCTGTGCAGCATTGAGGACAATCCTCAGTATACGGACCCAGTCTGCATAATTGCTACTGTAAACTGTCAACTAAATTTTCTCTAGGAACATATCTTAAACAGTAGAATTAAAGCGTAAGCTACGACATAATTTGCAAAGACCTTTTGACTATGTTCATGATAATTAAGTTCATCTAATCAAATTATTTAATGAAATCCCACTTAGATAGACATCCCTCTAGTCATCTCAGTGATACATGATCCGAGTCAACTAGGCCGTGTCCGATCATCACGTGAGACGGACTAGTCATTATCGGTGAACATCTTCATGTTGATCGCATCTACCATACGACTCATGTTTGACCTTTCGGTCTCTCGTGTTCCGAGGCCATGTCTGTACATGCTAGGCTCGTCAAGTCAACCTAAGTGTTTCGCATGTGTAAATCTGGCTTACACCCGTTGTATGCGAACGTTAGAATCTATCACACCCGATCATCATGTGGTGCTTCGAAACAACGAACCTTCGCAACGGTGCACAGTTAGGGGGAACACTTTCTTCAAATTATTGCGAGGGATCATCTTATTTATGCTACCGTCGTTCTAAGCAAATAAGATGTAAACATGACAAACATCACATGCAAATCATAAAGTGACATGATATGGCCAATATCATCTTGTGCCTTTTGATCTCCATCTTCGAGGCGCGGCATGATCACCTTCGTCACCGGCATGACACCATGATCTCCATCATCGTGTCTTCATGAAGTTGTCTCGCCAACTATTACTTCTACTACTATGGCTAACGGTTAGCAATAAAGTAAAGTAATTACATGGCGTTTTTCATTGACACGCAGGTCATACAATAAATTAAGACAACTCTTATGGCTCCTGCCAGTTGTCATACTCATCGATATACAAGTCGTGATTCCTATTACACCAACATGATCAATCTCATACATCACATATATATAATTCATCACATCCTTTTGGCCATATCACATCACATAGCATACCCTGCAAAAACAAGTTAGACGTCCTCTAATTGTTGTTGCATGTTTTACGTGGATGCTATGGGTTTCTAGCAAGAACGTTTCTTACCTACGCAAAAGCCACAACGGTGATATGCCAATTTCTATTTACCCTTCATAAGGACCCACTTCATCGAATCCGATCCGACTAAAGTGGGACAGACAGACACCCGCTAGCCACCTTATGCATCAAGTGCATGTCAGTCAGTGGAACCTCTCTCATGTAAGTGTACGTGTAAGGTCGGTCCGAGCCAATTCATCCCACAATGCCGCCGAATCAGGATAAGACTAGTAACGGCAAGCAAATTGAACAAATCATCGCCCACAACTACTTTGTGTTCTACTCGTGCATAGAATCTACGCATAGACCTAGCTCATGATGCCACTGTTGGGGAACGTAGCAATAATTCAAAATTTTCCTACGTGTCACCAAGATCAATCTAGGAGATGCTAGCTATGAGAGAGGGAGTGCATCTTCATACCCTTGAAGATCTCTAAGCGGAAGCGTTACTAGAACGCGGTTGATGGAGTCGTACTCGCGGCGATTCAAATAGCGGAAGATCCAATCTAGCGCCGAACGGACGGCGCCTCCGTGTTCAACACACGTACAGCCCGGGGACGTCTCCTCCTTCTTGATCTAGCAAGGGGAGAGGAGAAGTTGAGGGAGAACTCCAGCAGCACGACGGCATGGTGGCAATGGAGCTCGTGGTTCTCCGGCAGAGCTTCGCTAAGCACTACGGAGGAGGAGGAGGAGTTGGAGGAGGAGAGGGCTGCGCCAGGCAAGGGTGCGGCTGCCCTCCCACCCCCTCACTATATATAGGGGAAAGGGGAGAGGGGGCCGGCCCCTCTAGATGGATCTAGAGGAGGAGGCGGCGGCCAGGGGAAACCCTAGATGGGTTTGGGCGCCCCCACCCCTGGGAAACTTGCTCCCCAAGCCGGGACGGGCGGCTGCCCTAGGGGTGGCGCCCCCACCTCTCCTGGTTACGTGAGAGAAGTTGGGAGGGGCGCACAGCCCCTTAGTGGGCTGGTTTGACCCTTCCCCTTGGCCCATAGGGCCCCCCAACGCTTGTCGGGGCCTCCGAAACCCCTTTCGGGCATGCTGGCCATTGCCTGGTACCTCTGGAACAATTCCGGACTCCAATACACTTCGTCCAATATACCGATCTTCACCTCCGGACCATTCCGGATGTCGTGGTATTCTCACGGGGGGGGGGGGTGTGAGGCGACAGATGCCACAAGGGCTTTGTGTGAGGGTAAGACTGCTGCTGATAGGCCCGGGAGAGGGTATGCGAGTAGCATGCGCTAGTTTACCCAGGTTCGGGGCTCTCCGAAGAGATAATACCCCTACTCCTGCATGTCTGAGTATATATATGTGGGGCGTACATCGGGCAGTACAAAGTGCTCCTAGAGCTGTATCTGGGGGTAGTGCCATGGGCATCTGGCTCCATATATGCATGCACAAGGCATGCTTTAGTGGCCGGCCATGAGCATGGCCGCATGTGTGTGCTTGGGCATGCTTGCCCGTGGGAATGGATGGATGGATGGCTAGCTAGCTCTCTTGCTAGCTAGCTTGCTTGTCGGTGTGAGTCCATCCCCTGGATGGATGGGTGTGTGTCTCCTTTTATAGTGTGGAGCTAGCTTACTCCCTAAGCTATGTGGTGGTATGGGAGCAAGGCATGGTGCATGTCTTGCTTGTCCCCTGGGTCACTTCATAAATAGTGCCAGGGGACAAGTGACACTATACATGATGGCTGGGGTGACACGTGAATAGTGCTCGGGTACGGTCGTCTCGTCGGTGTCTTGTCGATGTCGGGTCGGACTGCAGTCGACAGCCGGCTGGTTGGCGCAGTCGGCAGCCGGCAGCCGCCCGGGCGGGGCAGTCGGACGGGGAGCCGGCAGGAGCAGCCGGGTAGTCAGACTGAGGGGCTTTGCTAGCCCCGATGTCTTGAAATATTGTCTTGCCGTCTTCGGGATACCCATGTCCAATTACTCCGACAGTAGCCCCCAAGCCTTCGGGCAACTTGGCAAAGTTGGGCGGAGGTTTTTTCGCGAGTGTTCATGGAAATGATCATGCAAAAAGACAAAGTTAGTCCACGCAGATATATGAAATGATTGCTTTTAGCATTGCAAGTTTTATGCGGAGGGTGCCGACTCGGTTTCGTCCGAGCCCCCTTCAATCTTTTTTATGTTCCCTCCACTCTTTGGCTTGCTCTCGCTTGCCGGACAGCCGCTCTGCGGTCTGTGGCTGAGAGTGGGCCGCGGAGTGGAGTGTACAATACTCAGATTCTGGGAGCGAATTCGACCGAGTAGATACTCGTAAAGAAAGCGGCCGGGTCGCCCGAACCGCTTTTCTTCCCGGACGTTTTTCGCGTGGGTGGCCTCCAGCGTTCACTCTTGCTAGCCGCACAGCCGCTCTGCGGTCTGTGACTAAGAGTGGGCCTTTGGTACCACGCACGCTACTAAGCCGTCTGCGGGAACAAACGTCTCAGGCCAAGCGGCCAGCCCCCGGGCCAACTATGGCTGGCGCCGGGGCGAACAGTGATGCAACTGTAATGAAATGCGGAGATAACCCCCAAGCATCGCTCGGGGTTATCGGTGCTCTCGCGGTGAAAAAATATGCGAGTGAGGAGCTCACATTAATTTTCGTGTAGCCGAGGCGAAGTTTGCCGAAGAGAGCCGGCGCACCCGCTGGGTGTAGCCTTCGAGCCCCCGGTCGCTCGAAGGAGGGTCCCGGCCGGTCAGGCTCGATCGGCCAGGCGGCGAGGCGTCTTGCAGCGCCCTTTTTCTTCTTCTGCCGGCTGCTGGCAGCCGGACTAAACTCTTCTCTTGTCTCCGTGGGGGCGCGCCAGCGCACCCACTGGGTGTAGCCCCCGAGATTCGGGCCGAGTGCTGAGCAGTCGGGCCGGATCTTCCGGCAACGACTTTGTCTTCTTTCCTCGCGGGGGCGCGTCAGCGCACCCGCTGGGTGTATCCCCCGAGATTCGGGCCGACTGCTGAGCAGTCGGGCCGGATCTCCCGGCAACTACTTTGTCTTCTCTCCTCGCGGGGGCGCGTCAGCGCACCCGCTGGGTGTAGCCCCCGAGATTCGGGCCGACTGCTGAGCAGTCGGGCCGGATCTCGCGGCGACTACTTTGTCTTCTCTCCTCGCGGGGGCGCGTCAGCGCACAAGCTGGGTGTAGCCCCCGAGATTCGGGCCGACTGCTGAGCAGTCGGGCCGGATCTCCCGGCGACTACTTTGTCTTCTCTCCTCGCGGGGGCGCGTCAGCGCACCCGCTGGGTGTAGCCCCCGAGATTCGGGCCGACTGCTGAGCAGTCGGGCCGGATCTCCCGGCGACTACTTTGTCTTCTCTCCTCGCAGGGGCGCGTCAGCGCACCCGCTGGGTGTAGCACCCGAGATATGGGCCGACTGCTGAGCAGTCGGGCCGGATCTCGCGGCGACTACTTTGTCTTCTCTCCTCGCGGGAGCGCGTCAGCGCACCCGCTGGGTGTAGCCCCCGAGATTTGGGCCGACTGCTGAGCAGTCGGGCCGTATCTCCCGGCGACTACTTTATCTTCTCTTTCTTCGCGGGGGCGTGTCAGCGCACCCGCTGGGTGTGCCGTCGGAGCAGGAGGCAGACCAGCCGGCTTGGCACTACCGACAGCGTGGGTCACGACTGACCGTCCGAGTGGCGAAGCAGGCGGACGAATCATCCGGACCGGTGTTTCTTTTCTTCTCTTTGTCCCAGCCGACTTCTTTCTCTCTCTCTTTTTTTCAGCCGGCTTGACTTTTCTTCTTTCTCTTTTGCTCCAGCCGGCAGAGGAGCTTGCAGGGCGCAGTCCGCACGGGCGTGGCCAGCCGACCTGCGGGAGGCCGGGATGCGGGCGGAGCCGGCGCGGGGGGCGGCTAGCCGGGATGCGGGCGGGGCCGGCAAGCGGCCGGGTCGCCGGGCGGGGCCGGCAAGCGGCGGAGCCGGCCGGGTGGCGAGTGGAGCCGGCCGTGCGGGCGCGAGCCAACCAGCGTGGGAGGCCGCCGGGGACGCCGGATGGTACCGAGTCGCGCGAAACCGGCGCGCGGCCGGGTTGCGCGGGTGCGGATACGGCAGAAGCCGGCGCAGGCAGAGCCGGCGGGCCGGGTCGACGGGGGAGCCTGCGGTTGGTAGGGCCGGCCTGGGGAGCCGGCGGCCGGGTTGAGGGACGGGGCGGCCACCGGAGCCGGCGCAGGAGGTGGAGAGGCCGGCGTGAGGGTGGGCAGGAGGCGACCCGGCGGGGACCCGGAGACGGCCGGAGTCAGCAGGCGGACGCAGGAGGTGCAGTCGGCGCGGCGCAGCCGGCATCCGGCCCGCGGCAGGAGGCGACGCGGGAGCCGGCCGGGGCCAGCAGGCGGACGCAGGAGGAACAGTCGGCATGGCGCAGCCGGCATCCGGCCCGCGACAGGCGGCGATGCGGGAGCTGGCCGGGGCCAGCAGGCGGACGCAGGAGGAGCAGTCGGCGCGGCGCAGCCGGCATCCGGCCCGCGGCAGGCGGCATCGCGGGAGCCGGCGCGGGGCGGAGACGCTGAGCAGGCGGTGTCGTGGAAACCGGCCCGAGGCGGAGGCGCTGAGCAGGCGGAACGGAGCGGAGCAGTGGAGCAGCATTCAAGGAGGAGCCCTTGCTGGGCGGAGCGCTGGTGGCAGCGGGAGGCGGCCGGCGATGCCTGGCCAGAGTACAGACGATGTCCGTCTTGTGTCTGGGTTATTTCTGGGCGGTGTCCAACCAACATACGAATGGTGTATGGGTAGTGTGTGACTATTATCTGGGCATGGTGTGGTTTATGTGTGGAAGCTAAGCGAGCGTGAGCCTGCGTAGAGAAGCAGCAAACGTGCGGCCCCGGGCACAGCCGCGGCTGCTTGGCGTCACGCGGACACGGGCAGAGCAGCGGCGAACGCACGGACGTACGGACGCGGGCAGAGCAGCAGCCACTCCTTAGTGCACGGACACGCAGGGCGCCAGCGGAAACGCGCGGTCGCGGGCGACGGGGCGTCACGGGCGCACGGCTGGGGCGTCATTCGGTGCGGGGAGGTGCCGGCGCACACGCCGGAGCGAGACGAGGCGCGGGGCGCATGGGAGGCCGGGACGGCGGCGACGCAGTCGACGCCGCGGTGGTGGTGATGAAGGCGAGGCCGACGGCGAGGACGCGCCGTCCTGCGCGGCCGCTCCGGGGGTGGGTCGAAGTCGAGCCCCCGAGCGCTACCGGAGAGACGGCGCGACGCCGCGGCGGTGATGGCGAAGGCGAGGCCGACGGCGAGGACGCGCCGCCCCTCGCGGCCATTCCGAGGGTGTTTCGATATCGAGCCCTCGACCGCTATCGGAGGGACGGCGCGACGCCGTGGTGGTGATGGCGAAGATGGTCCCGCTCGGACTGCAAAACCAGCAGCAGCGTGGTAGCATAGATAGTACCGCCCCATGGTGGGCGCCAACTGTCGTGGTATTCTCAAGGGGGGGTGAGGGGACAGATGCCACAAGGGCTTTGTGTGAGGGTAAGACTGCTGCTGATAGGCCCGGGAGCGGGTATGCGAGTAGCATGCGCTAGTTTACCCAGGTTCGGGGCTCTCCGGAGAGATAATACCCCTACTCCTGCATGTCTGAGTATATATATGTGGGGCGTACATCGGGCAGTACAAAGTGCTCCTAGAGCTGTATCTGGGGGCAGTGCCATGGGCATCTGGCTCCATATATGCATGCACAAGGCATGCTTTAGTGGCCGGCCATGAGCATGGCCGCATGTGTGTGCTTGGGCATGCTTGCCCGTGGGAATGGATGGATGGATGGCTAGCTAGCTCTCTTGCTAGCTAGCTTGCTTGTCGGTGTGAGTCCATCCCCTGGATGGATGGGTGTGTGTCTCCTTTTATAGTGTGGAGCTAGCTCACTCTCTAAGCTATGTGGTGGTATGGGAGCAAGGAATGGTGCATGTCATGCTTGTCCCCTGGGTCACGTCATAAATAGTGCCAGGGGACAAGTGACACTATACATGATGGCTGGGGTGACACGTGAATAGTGCTCGGGTACGGGCGTCTCGTCAGTGTCTTGTCGATGTCGGGTCGGGCTGCAGTCGACAGCCGGCTGGTTGGCGCAGTCGGCAGCCGGCAGCCGCCCGGGCGGGGCAGTCGGACGGGGAGCCGGCAGGAGCAGCCGGGTAGTCGGACTGAGGGGCTTTGCTAGCCCCGATGCCTTGAAATATTGTCTTGCCGTCTTCGGGATACCCGTGTCCAATTACTCCGACACCGGAGCTCCTCGTCATGTCCGGGATCTCATCCGGGACTCCGAACAACCTTCCGTAACCACATACTATTTCCCATAACAACTCTAGCGTCACCGAACCTTAAGTGTGTAGACCCTACGGGTTCGGGAACCATGCAGACATGACCGAGACACCTCTCCGGCCAATAACCAATAGCGGGATCTGGATACCCATATTGGCTCCCACATGTTCCACGATGATCTCATCGGATGAACCACGATGTCGGGGATTCAATCAATCCCGTATACAATTCTGTTTGTCTATCGGTATGTTACTTGCACGAGATTCGATCGTCGGTATCCCAATACCTCGTTCAATATCGTTACCGGCAAGTCTCTTTACTCCTTCCGTAACGCATGATCCCGTGGCTAACTCCTTAGTCACATTGAGCTCATTATGATGATGCATTATCGAGTGGGCCCAGAGATACCTCTCCGTCATACGGAGTGACAAATCCCAGTCTCGATTCGTGCCAACCCAACAGACACTTTCGGAGATACCTGTAATGCACCTTTATAGCCACCCAGTTACGTTGCGACGTTTGGTACACCCAAAGCATTCCTACTGTATCCGGGAGTTGCACAATCTCATGGTCTAAGGAAATGATACTTGACATTAGAAAAGCTCTTAGCAAACGAACTACACGATCTTGTGCTATGCTTAGGATTGGGTCTTGTCCATCACATCATTCTCCCAATGATGTGATCCCGTTATCAACGACATCCAATGTCCATGGCCAGGAAACCATGACCATCTATTGATCAACGAGCTAGTCAACTAGAGGCTTACTAGGGACATGTTGTGGTCTATGTATTCACACATGTATTACGGTTTCCAGTTAATACAATTATAGCATGAACAATAGACAATTATCATGAACAAGGAAATACATTAATAACCATTTTATTATTGCCTCTAGGGCATATTTCCAACAAATCTCGCATACACCGAATATTTGCCGACAAGAGTTTGTTTTTGGCACCCACCGTGTATGAATCAGGGAGGGAGTCGATTTCGGCCGAGGACACACTGTGTTTTGGTACCCACCGTGTATGAATCCGGGTGAGAGGCGGTTATGTCACGTTCGAGTGAAATTGTAACCTATAGAAATCGAGCAAATAGGCTTTGCGTGGCAGGGATAGGCAGTAGTAATTTCCATCTTGCAGATTTTGGTTTCGGGCGGTTACTGCGACTTTCCCCGCTTCGTTCAAATTTTGCGGAGTGCACGTTTACCGTGCCAACTCAATTTGAATCCCGTTTGTATTCTATTTTTTTCGGGCGGGATCCATTTTTGATTGGAATAAAATTCTATATACATCATTTTTAATATATAATTTCAAAAGCACAACAAAGAATTCTGCTCCTTTATATGTATAATATGCTTTACAAATACAATGATCTCAAAATCATAAGGTCGAATTCAAAAAGTTAAACCAAATTATGTTCTACTAAAATGTATGGATCAGTAATATCTACATATATTAAATAACATAGATGCGCGTGAATTCATATGAGTATGCATGTTTGATAGATCAATTTTGGTTCAAGTATGGATTACATGTATCATCATCTCGAATTCAAATATTTGAATCCCTTTTATGTTCGCTCCTTTCACGCCCATCTCTCTCGCATGCATGCTCCTTCATGTAGCTATCACTCTCTTTTCTCCAGCTCACCCGCACACTCACTTCATGTTTCTCCTATCCTCGCAAACATGGTCTCTCGACGTCTCTCTTGAGAAGTGTCACACTCTCCCTATCATTATACATTACACTGTTTTCATTATCTCTCACGTCTCTACCGTTCTCTCGTATCACTAGGTACCTAAGCTTTCTTTTTCACCGCCACACACACAGTCTCCACTCGTCTTTCACTTTGTGTTTCTCTCTATGGGATTCTCTCACACACCCTAAATGTCTCTAGATATGAATCATACCACTAAAATTACTCTCTCTCTCTCTCTCCTGTAGACACAACATTTGTTGCGGTTTCCTTTTCGTCTCCATTCCAGACTGACATTATTCATTTGTTTACCGATCAGACAAACTCCCCCTCTCTCTCTCTCACACACACACAACTCCTGCTTCCACTCCCCTTCCCGACTACCGTCTCTCTCTCACACACACAAAACTCTCGCTTTCGCACCCCGTCTTGTATTTCTCTCACAAACATTTATCGACTAGCCTCTAGATAGGTTTATACACCCGCACACTCGTGCTTCCACTATCGCATACATGTCTCTCTCCCGCTCCTTGTATCTATGTAGATTTTTCTTCCCTTCTTGAGACATGCCTTCTCGATCGTGCACACACACACTATCGCCTCATTTTAAGCTGATACCTCTCGCACACACACTCTTTGTGTCTTTGTCACACATGCACTCCGTCCTCCTCCTCTCTCCCTCTCTCTCTCTCACACACACATGGGCTTTTTGCAACAACTAGCAAGATGCCCATGCGTTGCACGGAACATGAAGATGCATTTCTATGAGTATTTTATCTTGTGGGAGAAAAGGATGAACAAGGGAAGGCCTTATTTGCAAGTGTGGAGAGGGGTGAGGTATCTTTTTGCAAAATTGCCATAGTTTCCTTCCTATCCGTCAGATATAGATCGAACGGCCTATATTGTAGGATGGCAGGCACACGATCATCACCGACTATGCTTTTTATAAGAGTAGGGATAAAAACAGAGTTGGTGATGATGGTGGGCCAGCCATCCTGCAATATAGGTCGTCCGATTTATATCTGATGTATAGGAACGAAACTATGGCAATTTACCCACACTCCTCTCCACATTTGCAGATAAGTCCTTCCCTCGTTCATCCTTTTCTCCCACAAGATCTTGATGTTCCGTGCAACGCACGGGCATCTTGCTAGTAAGAGTAGAAATTAGACATATACCACTTCTCGAATCTTGAAACCAACAACATTCCTCCCTTATCTCATCAAAACCGCCAAAGGAATATATTTTGAGTGAAACATAACATTTTTTTAGTGATATACGTATTTCAAAACTAGACTTTTTTCTATCAAATCGGTGAATATGTATTAATCTACTCAAATCGTGGGGCAACGCATTGGCACATTGCTAGTAGTTATTATAATTTTGTGGACACCAGACAAACGGTGGAGTACATATATGTAAGAGAAGGGGCGCACGCACGCAGTCGGTCTCTCGCTGTCTCGCACACATGAGTGTTACGTAAAGGCAACGTTAACAAATAAACCCTAAAACCCTAGGTGCACGATTGCTGCATTCGCGGGTACCGGGTACGTGGTGGAGCGCACCTTTGTAGGAATAGTCAGCTCGCGTGATAATTTGATCCGTAGGAGTTGATGGTCGGGACCACAGGTGAACGACTTGGAGGCGGTGGCTCGCCAGTTGCCACAGATCGAGTAGCCACGTTTAAAATATCATTTTTAGCGGGGTTAAGAGTTCCGATTTTCAATGGCGCGTTATAAGTACTAAGTAGTTTTTAGAACGATTGGTATGGAGCGAAAATGGAATTCATAGTACTACCTACTACGTACCTCCTTGGCGTATGGTTGTATGGGTTTATGTTGCGAGATGTTGAACCTGGTAGTTCTAGGGCAAATACTATGTTTAGATTTAGATGTTGCTTTTCAGTAATGAAAATCGGAAGGGGGAAACCCTTCTTTGATTAAAAAACTACTACCTCCGTTCTGGTTTATTAGTCCCCATCGTTTTTTGGGTCAAAGTTTGTCCATGAATTTTACTAGCAAAATGTGAATGGAAAACGAGATTTTGTTATACGCAAACAAAAAAAGGACTGGAGGGAGTCATTGCTCTGATACGGACGCGACCTCTCATAGCGCAGGCATTGAACCGGCGCGCCGGTCAAGAGGGCCCCACTCGCTGCAGGCCCGGCTGAACACGCCTCCTCGCCGCATGCAACCGGCTTCAAACTGCCCCGCATGCCTTCATTGAATCCGCGCGTGTGCCGGTAACACATCCTTCCGCGAGCCGGCCGGCATTTTAGAACACAAAAAGTGACCAAAATATAATTAATTACGCATGGTCTTGACTTGTTGTGCTCGCACTGGTAGCAGGAACTAGTGGTTTTTCTTTATTCATAACTCTCCTCAATTTTTTTGGCTTTGAAGTGAATCATGGTTGTGGACATTATGTATGAATGTGGAGATATCTGTGAACATGAGTTTGATGTGGAAGTTGAACTTGGAATGTCGGGCTTGCGCGTGAACTATACCATGTCCAATGCTTCGTCTGTTATTGTTTGGAAAGTAATTGCTGTTATTACATGACCCGAAAAGAAATATTTTGTGCCACATCAGTAGATGCACGGACATCACAACAGGCATGCTGACTGGATAAACATTTGAACCTAGCTACTATGAAGGAAATTTTGTATGGACAACAATTTTAGATAGCAGGAGACGCCTAGCCTGCTCTACCTCGGCTAGCTTATTTCTGGCTTCTTCCATCTAATTGCTGTTTTGGATTCTTCAGGAACTCAGCTACATTCTCAAGGGTTGTTGCACGCTTTCTTTTAGCCTTTACTAGAGCCACGAGGACACGAAGAGCTGACGACTTGTGTGTAATCCAGCATCATCTGGGAATTTGCAACTTGTGTCTAATACAGCATCATTAGGGAACTGGCACCTTGTGTGTAATCCAGCCTCATTCTGGAAACATGATCTCAAGGTTGACCATACTTCCCTCCTCGCAGGAACTGCATCCTGACATGAAGTTACTTCTTTTTTAGATAATTACTCAGAGCAACCCAGATCCATTTAGTAGAAGCTAGATAAACAGAACTGGGAGAAGTGAATTCAAAAGGAAAAAAATATAAAAACAGACTACAAGGTGAGAACACCAACTTCCTACATCAAGCTAAAAACGAAAGCATTAGGACGATTAAGACTCTTCTTATGACACATCGAAGAACACGAGGCTTAAGAGAAACAGAAACTACAACATATACACATCGAAGAACACGAGGCTAAACGAAAGTAATTGAAAGGGTGTTACATACCAAAGCTCGTTTTACAGGTTCGGTGCAGCTCCTCTTTAACTTGCCACGCTCCTTGAAGATGTCCCCAATATCCCGTGTTTGGTCTTCATTGCTCCTCTGCATGTTTGCACTCGTGGTTTCAAAATCTCAACATGGCAAGAAAAATATACTACTAGTAATACTCGCGCATCTTGTGGGCAACATTAAAGCACTCATCTACCATGTTAGAGCATCTCCAACAGAATCGCAATGCGCGGCGCTTTAAAAAAGCATTTACAGTGCTGAGATCGAGAAGTAGAGATAGAGAGTAGAGGATAGTTCTCAGCATAGATAGATAAAAAAATAGATTATTCAACTAATCCTCGTCGTGCGACTCCTCCTCGGTGATGTCCTCCTCCGACGTCTGACTGTAGGCGTGAAGATACCGATCGTCGTCGGATTCCCATGGCGACACTGCTCGTAGCCTCATGTTGAATTGAGCGTCCACTTTTCGCCTACGCTTGTCCTCACGATAGGCGGCTCGCTCCGCCCTCCTCTTATCCCTCTCCGCCCTCCTTTTCTCATAGAACTCGCGCTCGTTGATGATGTCCTGCGGGAAGCGTTGGCGCCACAGCGCCATGGCTTCCTCGTCCATCTCGGCGATGCCGAGACGGTGCTCCTGTCTCCGGTTGTCGCGATGATCCTCGTCGGTGATAAGCCGCGGCAGAGGCGCGAGCTCCTGTGCCCGCTCCCGCGTCGGCACGTTGGGGAAGTTCAATGTTCTATGAGGCCACCGGAGGCGCCACGCCGCTGCGTCGTACGCGCGGGCGGCCTCGTTGGCGGTGTCGAAATTGCCGAGGCCCAGGCGCATCCCGCGGAACCGGATCTTGGCGGAGAAGCCGCCGGAGGGGCGCGCGCGGACGCCGCGGTATCCCCATGTTTCCTGGCGACGCAGCGGCATGGTGGCGCAGCGGCGGTGAGGTGAGAAAGAGCGGGGAGAAAGCGGTGGCGAGGCACAGAGCGGGGAGAGAGCGGTGGCAAGGCACAGAGCGGTGGGAGGGCGTTGGATTTTATAAAGCGCACCGGACGTCGCGCGCCAAAACTAGCGCACGCCCGGCCGCTTTTTCCCGCGCGCGCACAATCCTTTCCCGACGTCTCTGCTATCTCTACTCTCTTCTCTACTATTATATTTATTTTATATCTAATATTTATCTCTACTTCTCTACTCTCTATTTTTTTCTCTACTTTTTCCCTACTCTTATAAAAAACAGAGTTGGTGATGATGGTGTTCCTGCCATCCTGCAATATAGGCCATCCGATTTATATCCGACGGATAGGAAGGAAACTGTGGCAATTTTGCAAAAACATACCCACACCCCTCTCCGCATTTGCAAATAAGGCATTCCCTCGTTCATCCTTTTCTCCCACAAGATAAACTACTCATACAAATGCATCTTGATGCGTGCAACGCATCGGCATCTTGCTAGTTCTAAAAAACTATCCATCATTTGCCACACTACTGGTTGCAGATGAAATACCTACCCAAGCACAGCGCGATACAGGAGCGACGCACAATTACAAGCTGATATTCTGTTGGACAATTGAGGCTATAACCAATTACTTTTACGGGAACAATAGCACCCAGGAAATTTGAAGGGTAGGTATGAACCAAACTGGAACTGCACATGTACTGCTAAGTGATTCAATACACACATTACCAATTGAGGAGGAGAACGATGGTCGCGGCGGCTTCTGTGAGTCATGGTCGGCAACGGGAGTCAGTTCATTGTCCACGACGGTGGTGCTTCTGCGCTTGGCTTCGGCTTCCGGGAAGCAGATCCGAGACCGTGGAAGATGGTGCCGGGGAAGAGGCTCCGTGTACGACGACGACGGTGGACCGGCTCCAGTGCGGCGTACGAGGTCGTCGATGAGGCAGATGCGCTGCGGTGGATGAGTGTGCCGATGTAGAAGGGGAGGAGCACAAAGGCTGCGGTGCTGTGGAGAAGTCTATTTTGCGGTGGGGATAGAAAATGGGGAGTATTCAGGTGTACTACTCTGGGTGCCGGGGTGGGGTTGGCTGGGTAGGGTGAACCTGAAGTTACAAAAACAGCCCCCTACCAACCGTCGTCCGTAGGCCTGTTTCGAAGGCTATGATGGTAACCTCCCACTGCTCGAATCAGGGTCGCGGGAGATTTTCCCGCCGACCTCAAAATTTTGTGACACTAAACTCCCAGTGTGGCGTGTTGGGTGATTCGGCTAAGCAACTAGCGAGTAGTACTAGTACACTCTGCATATTAGGTTTGACCAAAGTCAAACTTCCTAAAGTTTGACCAAGTTTATAGAAAAATATAAACATTTACCATAACAGATATGTATGATATGCAAGTACATTCAATAATGAATCTAATGGTATTTATTTGTTATTGTATATGTTAATATTTTTTGTTATAAACTTTCTGAGAGTTTACAAAACTTGACTTTGACCAATGCTAATACGCAGACTTAAATAAAAACGGAGGGTGTACATATTTGTTTTCTTAGTATGTAGTGAATTAATCATTTGTTGAAATTCTGAAATAAATATATTAGGCTACTGACTTCGAATGTAATGGTCTATACAATTCAATAGTTACAATCATTGTCGAATCCCAAGATGTATACGAGGTCTATAGTACTTCACAACATGCTCAAACTCGCATAATCCTAGTCAAATGACAATCAAATTGCATTTCATAGTTATTACTTTGTAGGATGCAACAAAACCAACAATAACTCTACATTAGCCATTATAAAAGCAACATTTTGAACATATCCCAATGTGTGAATGAAACGTGCAGAGAGAGCTTGCGAAGATGGAGCAGATAGGGCGGGAAAGATTGTATGTATGTGGACGAGAGAGTAGGAGACAAACCTAACGAAACAGAAAGAGGGAGATAGAGAGAGAAAGAGAGAGGAAGAAGTTAGGCCTGTGAGAAAGATGGAGACATGTAATATACGTGAGATGCGTGTGCATTCGGATTCTATACACGTGGAAGGAGAAGAGACAACAGGTTTGATGAGAGAGCTGGAAAAACATGGACGAGAGGGGAAGGACTCATGGGTTGAGGGATTGATAAATTTGTGCGGGGGAGAGAGGGATTGGTAATTTTGTGCGAGAGAGAGAGGGTGGGGGGAGGAGTCAGTCAGTCGTCATCACATCATCCTGCTTCCAGATGGCCCCGCATTCTCTAGCGCAGTGTGGTCGCCGTCTTCGATCTCCTCGATGCCCTCTTTGAAGATTGAGGTGTTGTGCATGCTGGGGTGCGAAGAAGCACAAGCGAGAGTGGTCGCCATATAACCTTGGATGGGGATGAATTGTGTGCTCGGGGAGGGGGTGTGTGTCTGATGTGTGTTGTCTGTGTGTGTGTGTGTGTGTGTGTTAGATATTGAGAGAAAACAAACCTAAGGAGAGAAATGTGTGTGTATGTGACAGAAAGCTACTTGCTAAACAGGGTATTCACGAAGAGATTGTGCGTGTGAGATAGAGAGCGATGTGCGGGCCTTGAGGTGGGCAGGGGCGGGGTGAGGGTGTCAAAATGTGCGCGTTGATGCATGTGTTACATGCGATCGTGCAAGGGACGGACGAATCGAGAGAGATGGTTGTTGTGTTACGGATGCTCCTCTCTCTCTCTCTCACACACACACACAAGTAAAATAGAAGATCGTTCTCTCATGTATACACAACGTATCGGCATCTGTCCATGTCTCACTCATGCATGATCATTTGCACATTCACACCTCTCTATGTCTCTATCACACGCGCACCGTCTCCACATTGCCCTTCCGCCACAACACACATATGGACACATACACACGTTCTCTCTCAGTCACACACACAGGGGCTGTTTGGTTTGAGACTAAGGGGCTGTTTGATTTGTGACTATGGTTGCCACATCTTGCCACACCTAATGTTAGGCAACTTTGACCAATTTAGGAGGGTGTTTGGTTCAAGCCTTACCTTAGGCAATATACTTTTTGCCACACTAGGGCCCCGCATGACATACACTCACAAAGTGTGGCAAGATTCCCTTAGGCTTGCCAACTTGTGGCTCTCATTTTGAAGAACTAACCTTAGGCAAGTGTGGCAACATTGTCTCTATGGCAAGTGGGCCATAGGGGCAATAAAGTGTGGCAAGCCAAAGTGTGGCAAAAACCAAACACATGCCAACTAAACTGTGGCTGCCAAATTTTGGCTTGGCAAACGGTGGCTGGGAACCAAACAACCCCAAAATCCGTATTAAAAAAAACTAGGGCGCACCTAAAACGTCCAAATCCAAATAAACGCGAACTGGAGCTAAATTCAAATATATGGAAATATTGTAGCGTCAAGAACTTTTCCCGGAAAAAAAATTGAGTAATATTCGGGGATTGTTTTCACACACACAAAAAGGTTCGGTGGATGTCCTTCGAGCGCGACACGGTGACGCACCGTTCGATCGACCGCGTGGCCGCGGTTCATGCGCTTGCACAGGATTCCGTGTCGTGGTTGTGGTAACTAATAAAAGCGCTGCCTAAGTTTAATGTTTACGTGTACTAGTACGGTTTTCTTTTAAGTTTGACCAACCCTATATAAAACTAAACTAACCTCCCATACGCGCACTCATCAATATGCCGCCGCCATTGCGCATGCCGGCGCCCGCCTGCTCCAGCCAACAATTTCTCGCCCATCACCGCCGTGTCGCCGCCAAGCCAAAGGCTCGCCCGCTCACGTCGTCTGCAGTCCCTCCTCGCGATGTCGCCACGCTGCCAAGCACGCGAGCAGCTGGTGGAGCCGCGTCTATGCACACAGCGTACGAAGAGGAGGACGAGCGCGTGCTCCGGTACGCCGGCGAGGAGGAACTAGCGTGTCATTGTCGTCTCCGCCGCGCGGAGGAGGCGCGCACGGTGGCTGTCGCGACGGAAGCCGATCGCGCGTGCGTCGAGCCCACAAACCGGGTGCGGACACGGAATCTACCTTCGAGACTTTGAATGCCACGTGGATCCTGCAATCTGAAGGAGCAATTTGGGTCAGTCGACTCTTGTGAGCCGTTTGATGCAACATGGATGGCTAGAAGGGCTTCTTCAACCTCCGAAATAGATGCATGGTTCAACTTCTCAGCCCGCAACACGCCTAACCGCCTGCCGCCGCCACCGCGCCCTCCCCTGAATCGCCTGCCACCGCCATGCTCCCCCACCCCCGCCATCCATTTAACCCCAGGCACGATCCATTTTTTTTCCGGTGAACTGCATTCCACACCCACATAAGATAGATCATGGGCACCCTGTCGTCTTCTTCCTTCACTCCGTCGAACTTCTTTCACAAATCGACTGACCCAAATTATACTACTAGTACAAACGTATTAACTACAGTAGGAACACGAAGATACGAGCAGTAGTACCAACTGCAATAAGAACAGTAGTAAGACATAGTACTAGTACTACTGTACGTACTAAAGAGTTCAAATAACGAGAAATAACATAAACATAGTTCTGCTGGGGCCTCAGCACAACACACCCTTGAAAATAAACTAAGCAACTAGTCCGCTTGACACTGCAGTATAACCAGCATCAGCGACGGCACTGCCACCTACTCGGAGTCCGAGTCCATGTCCTCGACTTCGTCCTCGTCCCTCTTCCTCTTCACCGACGCTTCTTTGCTTGAACCGGACACTGGGCTCTGCTTCTTCATCCAACCCTTGTAGATATTTAAACAAAGGTCGGCATCCATTGCTGCATACAGGATGTGATCTTCATCCAATGTATTCGACTCCCATGCATGATGAAACTCGTGATGAGGTTTCTTCAGTTTAGCGAAAGAATGATCAATCATGGCTGCTGCCAGGATCAGCATTGAAGGCTGAGAGGAGGACACCAGCCCTTCCTTCTGGAGGTCGAAGGGGTCGCCTACAACGAGGCCTATCCGACCCAGGATTTCCTTGTCGTTCCTAAAGTCTACAGTAACGAATTTGACTCGGCCGCCCTTGAGGAACTTCTTAAATTCCTCGCACTCAACGTCGGCATGGCATATGTGGTAGACCAAGCATAAGTCATGCACGCAAACGTGGATCATGGCGGGCTTCTTCTTCTTTGCCTCCTTTAGTTTCTTCTCGCTTCCCAGGACTGTGGTGTACTCAACATCTAGCCCAGCGACCCACTCATCATTTGAGTTTTCGAACATGCGTTTGAAGTGAGCAAGGCATTCTTTCACCGTTGCGGAAGAACGGGTGTAGATGACGTCGAACTCATCGCCGGTGATGGTTCTAACATTGTACTCACCGCCGATCATGGAGATTTGGGACGCCATGGATTTGGGAGGAGGGTTAGGATTAGTGGAACTGCCGTAATGTGGAAGGACGGGACGACTGGGAGCGAACTGTTGTAAGGTACTGTACTAGTAGAAGACGGGGACGAGTAGGGCGTGCGAACGGCGTGGGGTTGCTGGCTTGCCCGGTGGATAAATGGCTGCAAGCCCCCAAAGAGTTCTCGAGAACTATGCGGGACCCACTAGATGTCATGTCTACTACCAGTATAGCTTCTGCCTATTCGCACGCAATGCCGGCTTGTGTGTAACTTCAATTAATTCCGTCAACCGTCGCGCCTCCCACGACCTTCGCCTCCCTCGCGCGGTCGCGCCCTTTGTGACTTCGACCGGCTATAAATGAGCAATTTTTTTGCGTACTCCGCATGCATGATACTCCCTCTGGTCCTTTTTACTTCCGTCAACTGTTTATACTAAAAATATCAATATCTACAATACTGATTATAATGAGTAGTATAAAGCACCTCTTGGGTGGGTTAGATTTTTTTGGGTTAGTTGAGTTCAAACTAACCCAAATTAACTCTAACACATGGATCCAAATAGGGTCAAGGTTAGCTATTAGAGTACTACTACCTCCCTTCTAGTTCAAAGGGCTTGATTCAAAATTTTGACCTACTCTTAGCAAGATAGAGGCGGTGGAATAGTTTTTGTAGTTTTTCACAAAAAATTGTGTTTACCAATGCATGCATGAACACTAGTTACTCTAACCCCCCTTTCTTCTTTAATTCTTTGCCACATCAGCATGTTTGCTATTCCCGTGTGCATGATACCAGCTAAGATACCACCATTATGGCCAGCCTTAATCATCGCATGCAATAATTTAGTGCGCCTTGAAATATGAACATGTGTGGGGCGTGTATGTTTTTAATGACTTGAGACTATACCTAGCCTGGCATGCAAGTTGAGATTTATTATGCACCGTTCCCCATACATGCAGGAAGCCCGTTCGTCTCTAAATCTTTTCCTCTCCATGTGTGGAAACAATATGCCTGCCAGACTCTCCTTCTCCCTCCGGCGGTCCCACCACTCCACCCCGTGTGGAAAAAATCTGCATGCATGACTCTCCTCCCCCACGCTCGTCCAATCCGTTGTGACCAGCAATATTTCCACCCCTCCCTCCCCCGTAATTTACTCCAACAAATATGCCCACGTAGTTGTTACTTAACTGCAGGTGCATTGGTTCACTGACATATGGGCCCAACAGGGGTCTGGCCCACATGTCGGTGACGCAACTGGACCTGCAGTTAAGTCAGTGCAGCTCAGTCCATATCTTACGTAGGTGTGCCATTGCTCGCTATAAATACTGCGCCTCCCATGACATCGCTATCTCCTCCCCCTCACGTTCACGTTCATCGCTATCTCCTCCCCCTCCCTCTCACGTCAACCACCATGGCATCGCCCCTCCCAAGCCCTAGGCGCCCCTCCCTGCACCGCGTGGACGGTCACGCGTCGTCGTTCCGTTCCTCGCCGCCACTAGTCCAGGAGGACGCGTCGGCGTTCCACTCCTCGCCGCGACGCGACGCGTCGCCGTTCTGTTACTCGCCACCACTAGTCGAGCAGGACGCGTCGGCGTTCCGCTCCTCGCCGCGACGCGTCGAGGTGGACATGTCGGCGTTCCCAATCTCGCCAGCACGCGCGTCGGAGGACGCGTCGGCTCCCTGCTACAAGGAGAACGCCGCGCCGCCCGCCGAGCCCCCCAGCCTTGAGGAGCTTTGGAAAGAAATGGATGTCGCCTTGTGGGAGGCTTTGCCTCCAGCAGAGCGCACCAAAATAGAGGCGGAGAAGAAGGCCGAGGAAGAGAAGCGCACCGCGGAGCAAGCTGCCTGGGAGGCCTATGTCGTGTTCGAGAGAGTCAGGCAATTGGCTCTTTGGCAGAAGGCTCGTGCGAGGGCCGTGAGGGTGGCGGAGGACGCCCGTGCCGAAGCCCTGAGTGCAGTCGGGCCCAAGCGCCTCATCTACGCTTGGCGGTACGTGGATCGGGTGCACGCTTCCAGCGAGGAGGAGTACCTGTTGGCGCCGGATCACCACACCGGTGAGATCGCGCTCGCCCGTCGGCAAGCCGCCAATCAGCACCTCGCGAGTTGCGAGGCTGAGGAAGAGGCGTTGTGTCGGCGCGCTGGGAAACAGCCGCGCACCAGGGCACTCGTGGCGCGCCGCAGGCGCTCCTGCGAGCACCGTGGCTTTTAGGAGGAGTATAATTTTTTGTTTCGTAAGGCGATCTCATTAGTTTTGGGACGCAAATGATAAATCCCGAACGTTCAGGAATTTTTAGCATCCTTAATTAAGTATGTAAAAGGGAAAGTTTGGAAACCTTGTGTATTCGTACGCATTTTGTAAGTACGTGCATATAGCACAAACTTTACCATATACTATCGCACTACACGTCTCTCTCTATATATGCTTGCAGACTGTGCTACTCCCTCCGTCCAGGTCAATAAGTCATCTTTGGTTGTGCACCGTGACCAAGAAGGAGGGAAGACTTATACACCTAGACAGAGGGAGTACTACTATTACTTATGTACCTGCAAATGCATGTTTTAACATTAAGATGCGGTTTTTGTAAAAGTAGAAAAACAACACTAGTCAAGCTTGTGAAACGATTCAATGCAAAACAAATGCAAAAATGCTCGTTTGATTGTTTACTTTTAGCTCCCTTCTCTGTGGTTATTTCTCTGTCGTACTTTGTACGGAGTATCTCACTGGTCAGAAAGGCATGCAAATTCCCAAACCGCTTCCTACACCCTGTATCGAATTTTTTGCCTAACAAGTTGTGCCGTGCAATTGGAATTCCAACTTGAGTACTACTACTAGTAGGAGTACCAGGGGCCAGTTCTTTTAGGCTTCTAGATTAGTAATCCCATAACTACTACCTCTGTCCTGGTTTATTGGTCCCCATTGTAATCTGTGTTAAATTTTGATCATAAATTTAACTAATGAAATGTTAGTGCATGTCACATGCACTAACATTTTATCAGTTAAATCTTTGGTCAAAATTTAGCACAAATTACAATGGTGAGGAATAAA
Source organism: Aegilops tauschii subsp. strangulata (assembly GCF_002575655.3). Taxonomy (NCBI): domain Eukaryota; kingdom Viridiplantae; phylum Streptophyta; class Magnoliopsida; order Poales; family Poaceae; genus Aegilops; species Aegilops tauschii. The sequence continues at coordinate 397,372,252 of NC_053035.3, forward strand.
CCAGGACGGAGGTACTACTAGTAGTAGTTTAAAAGCCCAAATAAATGAGTGAGGCGCCTTAATGTTACTCTGCACTGTGACTAGTCTTATGGGGAAACCTGGGGAAGCCGCCAAAAGAACTGGCCCTAGGAGTAGTAGCTAGGGATAATAGGAGTAGTAGCTAGGGATCGAGTGTGCGAGATGAACCGGAGAAAGTAAATGCAGAGAGATGAAATGCAAAAAAGACGGAAGGATGTGATGGTTGCTTGTCCGTTTATTTTACCAGGCCACTTATTACTAGGAGTGGTTGGGTTTTGTGATATGACGGATTTACTGCCGCGCCACGAGCGGGGTGAGACTCCCGTGCAGCGCCACCCTCTACACTAGTACGACTACATCGGTCGTGGTTTATCCCCATTGAATTTGACTGAAGATTTAACTGACAAAATGTTAGTGAATGTCAACAAAAACAATATCGTTGGATTCGTATTTGAACATAGTTTTCAATGATACTCCTATAATTTTAGGTGACATGCATCATTATTTATCGTACTATATATAACGTTAGTACAATTTTTGGTCCTACTAATCTATAGTAAGGTGCCCGTGCGTTGCACGGAAGAGTGAAATGCATTGATCGGGGAGCTGCTTATTTTGACAAAGGATGTGGGGGTCATCTCATGTGTAACGGGTATCGATAGGTTTGTTCGGATATTATTTCATCACTAGAGCTCACAAACATCCGGGTGAAATAGATAAAAAAGTATCTTTTGCAAACAAAGGCGTTCAATTGTTCAACCTGCATCCAAAACTTGTGAAGAAATAACTCTTATTGTGCTTTGCATGAAATGATCTTCAAGAATTAGTTTTTGAGTGTCCATTGTTATACATGTTGGCTACAGATGACATGGCACTTTCTTATAGTCAATAGTTGGCTATACTATTTAAGTATTAACCATGCCCTTATACACCTAGACGGAGGGATTAAATCAGGATGACTTGGGAGGGGGCAGAGGATATGTAAGAAATGGTTCATCATAAGTCTTTCACCAGTACTGTAGTAAAAATTCATACATGGAAGATTCTAGACTAAACCATAAATGGATACACTTTTATTCATGTGCGATACTCCAATAGAGCAAGATCATGCATGGAAGTCTCCACATGCTTAGACAGCGGATTACATTGAGCGAAGACTAATGATCAACATTTAACTTGATAATGCAGATGTCCAGGTGAACCTCCTTGGAGTCCCCGTGCACATCGTTGGGGTTCAAATAACACCGTGCCCTTTCCATGTCCACATCGGCGGGAAAGTCCCAGCTCGGCAGAGTCCAAGTATGCTTGGCATAGCCAGTGTTGCCGCCCACGTACCTCTGAGGGGTAGTAATGGTGAGCACGCACCCGTACATCGGCCTCGTGTTAGTGTCTGCGTCAGGGGCGTCGCCCCTGACGCACACTACAGAGATGTGGCGGCGGCCTGCACGGGCCTCGCCGGTGGCCACGATCAAGAGGAAGACGCTGCCGTCCTCCTCCGAGACTAGCAGGCGGCGCTAATCCTCAAGTGACTCCGGCACGGTGAATGGGTAGCACGTCTCGTACTTGATGTTCTTCGCCAAGGGCTAGTAGTGATTGCCGCATGCCTGCGTCAGGTGATGCACGATGTCCGCCGGCGAGCCCCAAAACGGTACTGGGCACTCATAGCAGTAGACGAAGGGTTCCTTGGAGGCATCGACCAGGCCGTCCATGAAACGGGAGTGGCTGTAGGGGACGTTCCGCTAGTTGAATATATGAGCAAGTTACTACGAGATTTACTACAAAATAAATCATGACGGCTATAACAGAGATTAAGCTAATCATGCGGACTAGCGTAGTAGATGAACAGATCGAATCTAGGACACAGACTAGAAACATGAATTCTACCATGATTTTGAACAGGAAGGACAGAAACACATACGGTGCAACGGGACCAGCACCATTGGCGTTGAGGTTGTCGCCCATGTCGTTGAGGAAGAGGTTGCCGAGGTCGGGGAAGAAGTCGTCGTCGGTGAAGTCGTTGCTGCTAGCAGTCGCGAGAGTGCGATCCCCAAATTTCAACAGCGCCCGCCGAATGGAGCGCATGAGGGAGTGGCTGTAGGGGACGTTGCGGCCGCCGAATGGAGCGCATGAGTAGCCCACGAAGTAGTAGATGATGCTCCTCCCTAGTCTCTATTCTTATCTCTAGCTCTACTACTCTTCTTTGTTTTTTATAATATACTAGTTGTAGTTGTCAAATCGAATAGTACTGCGCCATCCACTGCACGCCCGGCTGAACACGCCTCCTCGCCTCCATCAAACCCCTCCGTTAAACCCGCATGCAAACCAAGAAACCTACTCCGGCCCGCGGGAGGAAATTTGCCGGTTGCCGTTGGAGAATAATAGTCACGTCCAATCCATTTGAGTTAATTGCGTGTATGATTCTCCCTCTATAAAAAGTTAATTGCATCCTTAATCTTGTATTCTAAGTACTCTGTGGGTTCCACTGTCAGTACAGTGTACATGACTTGCAGGCTGGCTAGAGATTTGTACAGAAAGTTAAAAAGAAACAAATCCATGACTTGCAGGATTGGAGTTAGCACCGATGGCGGTTCGTAGTCGTTCCACGCTCGGGCATTGAAGTTTGTAACTATTTTAGATTAGAACATACTACTCCTCTGGTGCTAGTAGTAGAGCAGAGTCCTACTCCACTACTACTACTCTACTCAAGCAAGCTAGGGCATAGTAGCACGTACTGTAGGGAGTACCAGTACTGGGATCACTCAAGCAAGTTGTCTGACTTTGATATGACCCTACGCTGCTGGTATGTGTCTCGTAAGTCAAGCGGCGTGCTGTAGTCATCATCACCTGTCCACTTCCCGCAGCACATATTCGCTTCTCCATCTTTGTCCGCTCTTCCATCCCCGCTAAGGCGCCTCCCCCCCTCGTCCGAAACCCAATCACTAACAATGGCAGAACCGAGCAGCGTCCGCCGAAAGAGTGGCTGGAATTCGCTCCCCACACAGGTAATCAAGCTCATTGTTTCGCGTGTGGACAATCTCAGTACAATGCCACTCGCCGCGTGCTCGTCGGGCCTGTACCGTTTACTCAAAGCCCTCAGGACGGAGCTTTTTAAGCTAGCTCCTTGCTTGCTGATGCCGCCTGACCTTCACAAACGGTGTGTCACGCAGCATAACAATCGTAGGGTGGCGAGCATCAACCCCCTTGACTGCGATCCGATCCCCGTCACCCTCACCTACATTAACGGTATGTACTGGGTCGGCATGAACACGTCTTGGATGGTGCTCGTCGACGGTCGCGGCAGCTGGATGCTCGTGGAGGTCTACACCCGGCGATTGATCCCCCTTCCTTCAATTAACACTGCACTGCTTTGGCACCACGGCCCCGAATACTCGGAATCTTACAGTAGCCAACATGATACCAAGTTTGATTTGCTCAAGGTTGTAACCTGCCAAGTGCCACAAGATCTGCGAATTATAAAGACTTCAGGCTAATTGCGTTCTTCAATCGCGGTCTCGCCTATTTGACAGGTCACTGCGGTAAGTGGATAAATCTGCACGTCCATCGCAGGATCATACATCCTCCATGGTTCTCTGATGCCATTGAACACAAGGGCTTCATTTACGCTGTCGACTCCTTCTATGGCTGGACGTCTTGCTGGCCTACTCCAGTCATCGCTACAAACGGGTGTTACAGCAGTATGTTACTTTCCTATGATATCATGATGGCTTGCTTATATTACTGTCAACATTTACTGAAAAAATATTCATGCTCATAACATGCTGTTCTTAAGATTGACTATATCAAGAGCCCTTTTTTATTTGACTCCAACTTTTTTTAGGGTTATTTGACTCCAACTTGATATGATGTTGTAGGCCGCCTGGTGTCCCTACCCTTCCTAATCCCATAACCTTTCAAAGAAAAGCGGCTTGGCAGTTGCAGGTGGTTCCTGGCTTGATCAGACGACGGCGAACGATTGATGATCGTTCGCACGTACCGGACGTGTTGTTTCACGGAATACAATCACAGTCACTGCAAGGTCTTTGAGCAGGATCCCAGCTTCTCTGGGCCTTCAGGAATTTTTGACTAGAGGTTGGTAAGTAGCCTTGGTACACGCTCTCTGTTTGTCAGACTGAATTATCCGATTAACCAGGAGATAACCAACGGCAAGGATCATGATGGCAGCGCGGTTTCGTTCATCAGGCAAAACTGTGTGTACACAGCGTACCATGCGTCTCTGCATGCACCATACCCTGATATGTGCCGCCACGCTCTGCAGCCCAAAGTAGGAGAGAGGGTCGCAAGTATCATACTTCGACCTGCTGGCTGGAGTTTCCCCCGTCAGGCACCCATCTGGTTCAAGCCGTCAGCCAATCTCCACAGCTTAATAAATAGTAACGTCTAACTGAGCCAGTTAGTTAGATGCGTACACTTGGTGTAGTAGGATCTTTATTTAGTTTGATTCATACACTTGTTGTTTTTTGGTAGCCCTTTTGTAATGATGGCTGATGTTTGGTTTGGAAGAGAGAGCTGCGTCTTCACTCTTCTGGCCTGCTTACTGCTTTTGTTGCACCCCCAGCCCTGGTTGTTGCTGCTGCTGTTTTCCATGTACAATCAGTAGTATATTTCGTCTGTTGGTTGAATAAATGTGTTATTAGAACGACAAACACAATGTTTTGGAAGTTGTTGCACGGTTCGATCCTTTAGTGCCCCGTACCGTACGTAGCGCATAGTATTTTTCGTACGGAACACATTTTCCACTTGTTGATAACATGCAGCCCACTGATGAAGGCCCAATAGAGAAGCCCATAATTAACTGGAAGGGAGGCTCTCACATGAATCCGGCCCAGGTACATGCTCATGGTCCCCTAAACATAAATAAGTAAATAAATAAATAAAGCTGAATGCTCATGCACCAGTTCTTTAAATTCACGATTTAACAGGAGGATATTATTTCCTATGATAGTGTCGTTACATTCCGTCGATATTATTCTTCGGCAAAGATAGCGACCAGTCTTCTTTCTCCCAGCATTTTCTTCTTGCAACCATGTAGCGACCCAACCTCAAACGGTCAAGTCTCTGTGCTTCAGTGTCATCCCTGGATCGGTAATGCTGACACACACAGTACCCGAAGGATTTATAACAGAGTAGCAATCACACACTTATTACATCGAATGTCTCCAAAAGAGAACTTATTACAATAAATATGGCTTAAGGCCATCTAACACGATAACAGCGGAAGGCTTGGAAGATAAAGTGAGTCCATCAACTCCAGCGGCATAGCTGAGTGCATGACAATGACCTATCACACCTTTACTCGTCGTGTGAAAAGTCTGCAACATAATACGTTGCAGCCCGAAAATGGGTCAGCACATGGAATATGCTAGCAAAATAACATAGTAGAGCATTGAACAGATAATGCTATCACTACATGCATATATGGCTGGTGGTGGCTCTATGGTTATATGATTTTGTGAAAAGCCAATTTTTCCCTACAACAAAGGAATAAATTTTATTTAACTATCATGGTAGTTGAAACATCATTGAGAAGGTTCCTCCAACTCAATCCCAATTAAAGGTAATTATCAACCCACCAAATTATATTAGAGTGATGAGATGCAATAGGATAATCCAAGTACTAGATACTCAAGATGTCCATAACCGGGGACACGGCTAACCATGATTAGTTTGAGAAACGGATAACCGAGACACAGTCTTTCAGAAGCATTAACTCTTTACTCAGGGTGGGCAGTTACACCTACTTTCCCTCTACATCTGCTAGCCCACCACTGAAAGAGGTCACACAACATACTCAACTATGCCACAGCCCATAATGGCTTGTGGCTGCACACGGAAGTTTCTAGCATGAATAATCTCACGATCCCTTTGAGCCTGGGTGGCGGACCGTAGGATGATCACACGGATACCCCGGGATCTCCTAGGACAACACTGGATACCCCAGGTGCCCAAACAAGCAATCCACCCAAATGTGTATTAAAGTTGCCACCTTAAGTTAAACCATTAATTAACAACTCACATCTGTCATGGATACACTCAAACCCAAATCCACGTCTACGAGCATAGCACAGCAATATAAGCATAACGTAGAAGTAACTCCCAAGGGTTTGATATGAAAATAGGCAATAGGTTCTACCTCAACATCTACATCCCAAACCCACAAATTAAGAGATCCTACTCATGCAATGTGTCAGGGTTGTATCTAATGCATAAAAACTGGGAAATAAAGGGGTATGATCAATGTGTTACTTGCCTTGCTGACGATCCGCAAAACCTAGTGACTCATAGTAGCACGCTTCGCACTCCGGGAATTCTATCACAAACAAACAATATCATACATAAGCAATCAAGCAAAGATGCAAGGGTAAAACTCAAATAAGAAGATCTAACCAGAAAGTTCAACTCAAGAACTCCGGTTTGCAAAAAAAATCTAATCAAACCTAGCAACGAAAACCAAACGGCAAAAGAAACAATATCCGTTTACTAATCTGGACTAAAGTCAAATTTTACAGAATCAAAATCTTGTTCAAGTTCGTTAAACAGAAAGAGGGCTTCGAGACGAAGATCTAGGCGCTTGAATCGCCTGATTCCGATAAACGAGCGAAAAGATAAACTAAAACGAAAATCGGGTCAGAAATCGCGATAAAAAATAATCACGAAAAATCCTGAGAAAAAGAAAAACTGACGAACAGGCTAACGAACGAACATTCGCTGTCTGTGACTAACGGTTGAATGACGTTCGTTTAAATGAACGAACGGACAAACGTCCGCAAAATAAATAAACCATCGGGAAAACCGATCTAACGAAAATATACCGAAGAAAATAAAAAAACCGGGGTTATCCGAAGAAAACCGGCCGGTCAATGGCGACGGGATCCGGCGCGACAGCGGTGGGATCCGGCGTGGCAGCGGCGGGAGGCGTTAGCGGCGACGGGAGGTGGCGCGGCGCGCGGGGCGGTGGCGCGCTAGGGCGGCGGCGGCTAGGGTTTGGGGCGCGGGTGGGCTGCGGGCGGCGGTGGGTTGCGGGGTAGGGGCGGCGCGGCTTATAAAGCCCCCCCCCCCCGGGCGGAGTCCCGGTCGGGTACGGCCTGGAGTCGGTTTCCTTTTTTTTAATATTATGATGTGCGGAAAAAGAAAAAAAGAAATACTAAACGGACTCCACAAATTCCGAAGTAAATATTCCCCGTCCTCTAAAACTAAGCCGGAGAAGGTGAACATTTATGTGGGCCTATAATGCAATTTTGAAAAACGCAAATTTTTCCTATGCAAATAAAATAGCAATAAAATCCGAATAAAATCAAATATTTGATTTTAATATTTTTCCTCCAATATTTCATTTATTTTGGAGAAGTCATATTATCTCCTCTCATATATTTTAATATGAAATATTTTTGGAGAGAAAAATAATAAAACAAATGATCCTCGTTTCGATATTTGATAAAAATTTCACATACGAAACCGGTGAAATCCCCAACTCTCTCCGAGGGTCCTTGAGTTGCTTAGAATTTCGAGGATCGCAAAAACAAAATGCAATAAAATATGATATGCATGAATGACTTATGTATAACATTCCAAATTGAAAATTTGGGATGTTACAAACCTACCCCCCTTAAGATGAATCTCGCCCTCGAGATTCGGGTTGGCTAGAAAATAGGTGCGGGTGGTCTTTGCGTAGATCATCCTCTCGTTCCCAGGTGGCTTCATCCTCGGTATGGTGGCTCCACTGAACTTTGCAAAACTTGATAACCTTGCTGCGTGTGACTTGACTGGCATATTCAAGGATCTTGACTAGTTTCTCCTCGTAGGTCAAATCACTGTCCAACTGAATCGCTTCCAGGGGCACTGTATCTCTCAGAGGTATATTGGCGATCTCTGCATGGCACTTCTTCAACTGGGAAATGTGAAACACATCATGTACTCCTGACAGTCCTTCAGGTAACTCCAACTTGTAGGCAACTTCTCCCATACGTTCCAAAACACGGTACAGTCCTACAAATCTCGGGGCTAACTTTCCCTTAACTCCAAAACGCTTAACTCCTCGAAGAGGTGATACTCGCAGATATACTCTGTCTCTGATTTCATAGACTACCTCCTTGCATTTTGAATCTGCATAACTCTTCTGTTTGGACTGAGCTACCTTCAGTCTATCTCGAATCAACTTAACCTTCTCTTCTGACTCTTTGATCAAATCTGGTCCAAACAACTGGCGGTCTCCAACTTCATCCCACATCAACGGTGTTCGGCATCTTCTTCCATACAGGGCTTCGAACGGTGCCATCTTCAAACTGGCCTGGTAGTTGTTGTTGTATGAGAACTCCGCGTAGGGCAAGTTGTCATCCCAACTAGATCCATAATCCAATGCACAAGCTCTCAACATGTCCTCCAAAATCTGATTGACTCTCTTAGTTTGTCCATCCGTCTAAGGGTGAAAAGCTGTACTGAACTCTAGCCTGGTTCCCAAAGTCTGGTGCAGCTGGTGCCAAAACTATGAAGTAAACTGTATTCCTCTATCTGATACTATGGTCCTCGGAACTCCGTGCAGACATACGATCCTGGTCATGTATATCTTGGCCAACTTCACACTTGTATAGGTGGTTTTCACTGGGATAAAGTGGGCTACTTTAGTCAAGCGATCCACTACTACCCAGATAAAATCATATCCCGATCGGGTCCTGGGCAATCCGGTGATAAAATCCATGCCAAGCTTATCCCACTTCCATTCGGGTATCAACATAGGTTGCAGTAATCCTGCTGGCTTCTGATGTTCTGCCTTCACTCTCTGACATACATCACATACGGCTACATACTCAGCGATATCCTTCTTCATACCCGTCCACTAGAAACGCTCCTTCAAATCCAAATACATCTTGGTGTTTCCGGGGTGTATCGAGTATGGCGAGTCATGAGCTTCCTGTAGTATCAATTTCCTGATCCCTGCATTATTGGGCACATATATACGGTCCTCAAACCATAAGGTGTCATGCTCATCCTCACGAAAACCTTTGGCTTTCCCTTCGCTCATCTTCTCCTTTATCTCGGCAATCTCCTTATCATCCTTCTGAGCTTCTCGAATCTTTCCCAATAATGTAGACTGAACCTCCATTGCTGCAACAAAACCTCTAGGGACTATCTCCAAACGTAGTTCCCTGAGATCCTCGGCTAACTCCTTTGGCATCCCTCCGCTTACAAGGGTGTTAACATAACTCTTACGGCTCAAGGCATCTGCTACGACATTGGCCTTTCCTGGATGATAATGCAGCTTCGTATCATAATCCTTTATGAGCTCCAACCATCTCCTCTGCCTTAGGTTAAGCTCCTTCTGTGTGAAGATGTACTTCAAACTCTTGTGATCCGTGTATACATCCCAACGGTTTCCAATGAGAAAATGTCTCCAGGTCTTGAGCGCATGCACCACAGCTGCTAACTCCAAATCATGCGTGGAATAATTCAACTCGTGCGGTTTCAGTTGTCGTGAGGCATACAAAACAACTCTCCCGTCTTGCATAAGCACTCCTCCAAGTCCTAAGCGATAGGCGTCGCAATACACTTGGAAATCCTTGTGTATATCTGGCAGAATCAGCACTGGCGCTGTAGTCAAACGTTTCTTCAACTCCTGGAAACATGCTTCACATTCATCAGTCCAATGGAACTTAGTGTCCTTCTTTAACAATGCCGTCATAAGCTTCGCAATCTTAGAAAAATTCACAATGAACCTCCGATAGTATCCCGCGAGTCCAAGAAAACTGCGGATCTCTCCAACTGAGGTGGGTGCCAACCACTCAGTAACTGACTGAACCTTGGTGGGATCCACTGCTATACCTTCTCCTGATATAACATGTCCAAGAAATCCAACTTCCTTCAACCAAAACTCACATTTCCTGAACTTGGCATACAACTGGTGTTCCCTGAGCTTCTCGAGAACCAAACGCAAATGTTCCTTGTGTTCCTCTTCATTCTTCGAGTATACCAAGATATGATCAATGAACACCACAATGAACTTATCCAAGAACTCCATCAACACCTTGTTCATCATACTCATGAAATAGGCAGGGGCGTTAGTTAGTCCAATAGACATAACCGTATACTCATATAGCCCGTACCTTGTGGTGAAAGCTGTTTTAGGCATATCTTTCTCCCTAATCTTCAGTTGGTGATACCCTGATCGCAGATCGATCTTCGAAAACACTTTAGCTCCTGTTAACTGGTCAAATAAATCATTGATCATCGGCAGTGGGTACTTGTTCTTGATCGTCTCTTCATTCAGCGCACGATAATCAACAACCATCCTTAAGAATCCATCCTTCTTCTCAACCAAGAGCACTGGGCTCCCCCATGGTGATGAACTTCTTCGAAAGTAACCTTTCTCCAATAACTCCTTAATCTGCCTCTTAATCTCCTCCAGATCATTTGCGGGCATCCGGTATGGTCTCTTCGATATAGGCCCGGTGCCTGGCAACAACTCTATCAAAAACTCGATATCTCGATCTGGTGGCATGCCTAGTTACTCCTCCGGAAATACATCCGGGTAATCCTTCACTACCAGCACTTCCTCCTGAACAACTCCCGTGAGAGAATTTACTTGGGTCCTTCTTAGCGAATGTCTGGATACATACTTGATCCTTTTTCCCTCCGGGGTAGTGAGCAAAATTGACTTGCTGGCGCAATCGATGTTTCCTCCATACATCGATAGCCAATCCATTCCTATTATCACATCCAAACCTTGTGACTCCAAAATTATCAGATCTGAGGGGAAAACATGACTTCCAATGGTCAATGGCATCTGAAAACATCATTGTCTTGGCATATACTCTACTCCTGGTGAACTTACTAACATGGGTGTCCTAAGTACCTTAGTGGGCAACTTATACTTATCCACGAATCGCCTTGATATGTATGAATGCGATGCACCAGTATCGAAAAGAACAATTGCAGTAAAAGACTTAACCAAAAACTTACCAATAACTGCATCGGGCTGCTCCTCAACCTCCTCCATGTTCACGTGGTTCACTTGTCCCATGTTGAAAGTGTTGGGCTTCTTCCCGGCGCTTCCATTTCCATTGTCGTTCTTCAATTCCGGACAGTCGTTGGCGTAATGTCCAGTCTTCCCGCAATTGTAACAAGTAATGTGACTTTGATCCTTCTTGGCAGGTGTGGTTGGGTTAGAGCGGTTCTGATTGCTGCCTGCTCCGTTCCCGTTTCCATTCTTGGGGCCATTGTGATTATGAGAACTTCCTCCATTGTGGTTGTGGCCTCCATGATTATGGACAAGTCCTCCAGAGTTCGGGGTGAAACGAGGCTTCTACTGAGCTCCAGAATTGTACTTTCCTTGTCCATACTTCCTCTTGCGGCTCTCAATCTGCTGCTGCTTCCCTTCAATCATAAGAGCCTTGTCTACCAACTCCTGGTAGTTGTTAAATGTTTCCACCATCAACTGCATGCTCATCTCATAATTAAGCCCTTCCATAAACTTCTCCTACTTCGCGGCATCTGTGGCTACATCATCAGGGGCATAACGAGATAGCTTACTAAACTCATCCACGTACTGCCCCATAGTACGGTTCCCCTGGCGTAAGTTGCGAAACTCACTCTTCTTCATGCTCATAGCTCCAGTTGAGACATGGGCTGTGCGGAATGCTTGCTGACACTGATCCCAAGTAACATTGGCTATGGGAAAAGTGGCTGTGTAATTCTCCCACCATGACGCTGCTGGTCCATCCAACTGATGTGCGGCAAAACGCACCTTCTCAGCATCCGTGCAACCTGCGGTGGTCAACTCCCTTCCTATCCTGCGTAGCCAGTCATCTGCAACTATTGGCTCGGTGCTACTGGAAAACACCGGCGGTTGTAACCTCAGAAAGCGTGCTAAGTTGTCAACTGGCAGAGGGTTGTTGTTGTTGTTGTTGCCTTGGTTCTGGACTAATATCTGCATCAAGGCATTCTGCTGCTGGATCAACTGGGTGATCTCCGATGGGAAGACAAATCCGGTGTCACATCTCGGAGGCATCTGATGGGTTTAGAGGGAAGAGATTAGAATAGAATTGAGGTCAAGTGAGAAAACACTACGCATATGCACATGAGACAAACACAATCATATCACTCAATCAATCAAGCAAGGGCATACAAAACAGTCTAGAACTATCGTTAAAGTGCTCGGACTACTACTGTATACATGGGGGAATACTACTAATCATATGGTGGTCTACTAGAAATTTTGATCGGTGGAAGACTGCGTGATATCCGCTCCAGCTTCGTCTTCAAAGTCATCATTGTTGGAAATATGCCCAAGAGGCAATAATAAAATGGTTATTATTATATTTCCTTGTTCATGATAATTGTCTATTGTTCATGCTATAATTGTGTTATCCGGAAATCACAATACATGTGTGAACACATAGACCATAACATGTCCCTAGTGAGCCTCTAGTTGACTAGCTCGTTGATCAATAGATGGTTACGGTTTCCTGACCATGGACATTGGATGTCATTGATAACGGGATCACATCATTAGGAGAATGATGTGATGGACAAGACCCAATCCTAAGCATAGCACTAGATCGTGTAGTTCGTTTGCTGAAGCTTTTCTAATGTCAAGTATCATTTCCTTAGACCATGAGATCGTGCAACTCCCAGATACCGTAGGAATGCTTTGGGTGTACCAAATGTCACAACGTAACTGGGTGGCTATAAAGGTGCATTACAGGTATCTCCGAAAGTGTCTGTAGGGTTGGCTCGGATCGAGACTGGGATTTGTCACTCCGTATGACGGAGAGGTATCTCTGGGCCCACTCGGTATTGCATCATCATAATGAGCTCAATGTGACTAAGTAGTTAGTCACGGGATCATGCATTACGGAACAAGTAAAGTGACTTGCCGGTAATGAGATTGAACGAGGTATTGGGATACCGACGATCGAATCTCGGGCAAGTAACGTACCGATTGACAAAGGGAATTGTATACGGGATTGCTTGAATCCTCGACATCGTGGTTCATCCGATGAGATCATCGTGGAACATGTGGGAGCCAACATGGGTATCCAGATCCCGCTGTTGGTTATTGGCTAGAGAGGTGTCTCGGTCATGTCTGCATGATTCCCGAACCCGTAGGGTCTACACACTTAAGGTTCGATGACGCTAGGGTTATAAGGAAGGTTTGTATGTGATTACCGAATGTTGTTCGGAGTCCCGGATGAGATCCCAGACGTCACGAGGAGTTCCGGAATGGTCCGGAGGTAAAGATTTATATATGGGAAGTCACCATACGGTCACCGGAAATATTCGGGGGTATACCGGTATTGTACCGGGACCACCGGAGGGGTTCCGGGGGTCCACCGGGAGGGTCCACCTGCCCCGGAGGGCCTTATGGGCTGTAGGTGGAAGGGAACCAGCCCTTAGTGGGCTGGGCGCCAACCCCCTAGGGTCCATGCGCCTAGGGTTTGGGGGAAACCCTAAAGGGGGCGCCCCCCCCCTTGCTTGGGGGGCAAGCCACCTCCCCCTTGGCCGCCCCCCCCCCTCTAGATCCCATCTAGAGGGGCCGGCCCCCTTCCCCCTTCTCCCTATAAATAGAGGGGTGAGGGGAGGGCTGCAGCACCACATCCAAGGCGCAGCCCCTCCCCTCCCCAACACCTCTCCTCCTCCGCGTGTGCTTGGCGAAGCCCTGCCGGAGAACTGTCACTCCACCACCACCACGTCGTCGTGCTGCTGTTGGAGCCTTCTTCCTCAACCTCTCCCTCCTCCTTGCTGGATCAAGGCGTGGGAGACGTCACCGCTCCGTACGTGTGTTGAACGCGGAGGTGCCGTCCGTTCGGCTCTTGGATCATCGGTGATTTGGATCACGACGAGTACGACTCCATCAACCCCGTTCTCTTGAACGCTTCCGCTCGCGATCTACAAGGGTATGTAGATGCACTCCTCCCCTCTCGTTGCTAGTAAACTCCATAGATTGATCTTGGTGATGCGTAGAAAATTTTAATTTCTGCTACGATCCCCAACAATCATCACTATCGTCGGGGTCGGAGTCGGTGTCGTCAATGATGATGTAGTTCTCCGGGCAAGTGGAATCGTCGTCTTCTCCTCCTGGCGCGGGGTCTCCCATGAACACTCTGATCTTCTTTATCAGGTCGTCGTTTTTCTCCAATAGTGTCGCGATTTCCTCCTCATATCCATCGCATGTAGACTTGAGTTCCTCCTCTAACTCGGTGATCCTTGTCATCACCTTCTTCAAGTCTATCATGCCTGCTCACATCTGGTTCTCCTGGCGTCGAATGTGTTGGTTTAACTCCTGGATGAAAGCTGCAATGGACCTGTCCTTCCTGGTGCTGACTATCTCCCATTGCTCATCTCGGTGCCCACATATCTGGTAGATAGTATCCTTGAGATCCTTGTGGTATACTTCGCCAATGCGTCCCATGGCGATGTGGGCTGCCATGCTCTTGCCTAGACTCCAGGTTGGGGCATCAAAGGAAAACTCTATGGGCTCCGTGACTGGCATGAACGTCCTTCCTGGAATTTGAACTTGAATCATCCAACGCTCCTCTTCTGGTAAGGTGGCGTTGTAGGTCCCGGTGAAGCTTGGTATTCCAATGTTCAGGTATCTAGTGACTTCCTTCAAGTGTCGTCCAAAGGGGGTGTCTTCATCCGGTTGTGCAAACTTATTCCTCGAGTCCGCCATCCTAAAGAGTAGAAAATGGAGAGGAGTCAGAATTGAGTAGAGAAGAGTGACCTATGGCTTTTCTTAGTGGTCGTGTCCTACATTCAGCGTGTGCTTTGATACCATCTTGTAGCGACCCGACCTCAAACGGTCAAGTCTCTGTGCTTCAGTGTCATCGCTGGATCAGTAATGCTGACACACACAGTACCCGAAGGATTTATAATAGAGTAGCAATCACACACTTATTACATCGAATGTCTGCAAAAGAGAACTTATTACAATAAATATGGCTTAAGGCCATCTAACACGATAACAGCGGAAGGCTTGGAAGATAAAGTGAGTCCATCAACTCCAACGGCATAGCTGAGTGCATGAAAACGACCTATCACACCTTTACTCGTCATTTGAAAAGTCTGCAACATAATACGTTGCAGCCTGAAAACGGGTCAGCACATGGAATATGCTGGCAAAATAACACAGTAGAGCATTGAACAGATAATGCTATCACTACATGCATATATGGCTGGTGGAGGCTCTATGGTTATATGATTTTACGAAAAGATAATTTTTTCCTACAACAAAGGAATAAATTTTATTTAACTATCATGGTAGTTGAAACATCATTGAGAAGGTTCCTCCAACTCAATCCCAATTAAAGCTAATTATCAACCCAACAAATTATATTAGAGTGATGAGATGCAATAGGATAATCCAAGTACTAGATACTCAAGATGTCCATAACCGGGGACACGGCTAACCATGATTAGTTTATACACTCTGCAGAGGTTTGCGCACTTTTCCCCACAAGACTCGATCGCCTCCGTTGGATTTCTCGCACTACGTGGTGTTTGAGAAACGGATGACCGAGACACAGTCTTTCAGAAGCATTAACTCTTTACTCCGGGTGGATAGTTACACCTACTTTCCCTCTACATCTGCTAGCCCACCACTGAAAGAGGTCACACAACATACTCAACTATGCCAGAGCCCATAATGGCTTGTGGCTGCACACGGAAGTTTCTAGCATGAATAATCTCATGATCCCTTTGAGCCTGGGTGGCGGACCGTAGGATGATCACACGGATACCCCGGGATCTCCTAGGACAACACTGGATACCCCAGGTGCCCAAACAAGCAATCCACCTAGATGTGTATTAAAGTTGCCACCTTAAGTTGAACCATTAATTAACAACTCACATCTGTCATGGATACACTCAAACCCAAATCCACGTCTACGAGCATAGCACAGCAATATAAGCATAATGTAGAAGTAACTCCCAAGGGTTTGATATGAAAACAGGCAATAGGTTCTACCTCAACATCTACATCCCAAACCCACAAATTAAGAGATCCTACTCATGCAATGTGTGAGGGTTGTATCTAATGCATAAAACTGGGAAATAAAGGGGTATGATCAATGTGTTACTTGCCTTGCTGACGATCCGCAAAACCTAGTGACTCGTAGTAGCACGCTTCGCACTCTGGGAATTCTATCAAAAACAAACAATAGCATACATAAGCAATCAAGCAAACATGCAAGGGTAAAACTCAAATAAGAAGATCTAACCAGAAAGTTCAACTTAAGAACTCCGGCTTGCAAAAAAATCAAATCAAACGGAGCAACGAAACCCAAACGGCGAAAGAAACAAGATCTATTTACTAATCTGGACTAAAGTCAAATTTTAAAGAATCAAAATCTTGTTCAAGTTGGTTAAACAGAAAGGGGCTTCGAGACGAAGATCTAGCCGCTTGAATCGCCTGATTCCAATAAACGAGCGAAAAGATAAACTAAAACGAAAATCGGGTCAGAAATCGCGATCGAAAATAATCGCGAAAAATCCCGAGAAAAAGAAAAACTGACGAACAGGCTAACGAACGAACGTTCGCTGTCTGTGACTAACGGGTGCATGACATTCGTTTAAACGAACGAACGGACGAACGTCCGCAAAATAAATAAACCATCGGGAAAATCGATCTAACGAAAATAAACTAAAGAAAATAAAAAAACGGGGTTATCCGAAGAAAACCGACCGGTCAAAGGCAGTCAACGGCGACGGGATCCGGCGCGGGCGGCGGCGGCTCCGGCGACGGCGGGCGGCGGCGCGGCAGCGGCGGGAGGCAGCGGCGCGGCGGGAGGTGGCACGGCGCGGCGCGCGGGGCGGCGGCTGGCGGCGGCGGCGCGCTAGGGCGGCGGCGGCTAGGGTTTGGGGCGCGGGTGAGCTGCGGGTGGCGGTGGGCTGCAAGGCAGGGGCGGCGCGGCTTATAAAGTCCCCCCGGGCGGAGTCCCGGTCGGGTACGGCCCGGAGTCGGTTTCCTTTTTTTAATACTCTCATGTGCAGAAAAAGAAAGAAAAGAAATACTAAACGGACTCCACAAATTCCGAAGTAAATTTTCCCTGTCTACTAAAAATAAGCCGGACAAGGTGAACATTTATTTGGGCCTATAACGCAATATTGAAAAACGCGAATTTTTCCTATGCAAATAAAATAGCAATAAAATCCGAATAAAATCAAATATTTGATTTTAATATTTTTCCTCCAATATTTCATTTATTTTGGAGAAGTCATATTATCTCCTCTCATATATTTTAATATGAAATATTTTCGGAGAGAAGAATAATAAAACAAATGATCCTCGTTTCGATATTTGATAAAAATTTCAAATATGAAAATGGTGAAATCCCCAACTCTCTCCGAGGGTCCTTGAGTTGCTTAGAATTTCGAGGATCGCAAAAATAAAATGCAATAAAATATGATATGCATGAATGACCTATGTATAACATTCCAAATTGAAAATTTGGGATGTTAAAAACCTACCCCCCTTAAGATGAATCTCGCCCTCGAGATTCGAGTTGGCTAGAAAATAGGTGCGGGTGGTCTTTGCGTAGATCATCCTCTCGTTCCCAGGTGGCTTCATCCTCAGTATGGTGGCTCCACTGAACTTTGGAAAACATGATAACCTTGCTGCGTGTGACTTGGTTGGCATACTCAAGGATCTTGACTGGCTTCTCCTCGTAGGTCAAATCACTGTCCAACTGAATCGCTTCCAGGGGCACTTTATCTCTCAGAGGTATATTGGCCATCTCTGCATGGCACTTCTTCAACTGGGAAATGTGAAACACATCATGTACTCCTGACAGTCCTTCAGGTAACTCCAACTTGTAGGCGACTTTTCCCATACGTTCCAAAACACGGTACGGTCCTACAAATCTCGGGGCTAACTTTCGCTTAACTCCAAAACGCTTAACTCCTCGAAGAGGTGATACTCGCAGATACGCTCTGTCTCCGATTTCATAGACTACCTCCTTGCGTTTCGAATCTGCATAACTCTTCTGTCTGGACTGAGCTACCTTCAGTCTATCTCGAATCAACTTAACCTTCTCTTCTGACCCTTTGATCAAATCTAGTCCAAACAACTGGCGGTCTCCAACTTCATCCCACATCAACGGTGTTCGGCATCTTCTTCCATACAGGGCTTCAAACGGTGCCATCTTCAAACTGGCCTGGTAGTTGTTGTTGTATGAGAACTCCGCGTAGGGCAAGTTGTCATCCCAACTAGATCCATAATCCAATGCACAAGCTCTCAACATGTCCTCCAGAATCTGATTGACTCTCTCAGTCTGTCCATCCGTCTGCGGGTGAAAAGTTGTACTAAACTCTAGCCTTGTTCCCAAAGTCTGGTGCAGCTGGTGCCAAAACTTTGAAGTAAATTGTGTTCCTCTATCAGATACGATGGTCCTCGGAACTCCGTGCAGACATACGATCCTGGTCATGTATATCTTGGCCAACTTCACACTTGTATAGGTGGTTTTCACTGGGATAAAGTGGGCTCCTTTAGTCAAGCGATCCACTACTACCCAGATAGAACCATATCCCGATCGGGTCCTGGGCAATCCGGTGATAAAATCCATGCCAAGCTTATCCCACTTCCATTCTGGTATCGGCATAGGTTGAAGTAATCTTGCTGGCTTCTGATGTTCTGCCTTCACTCTCTGACATACATCACATACAACTACATACTCAGCGATATCCTTCTTCATACCCGTCCACCAGAAACGCTCCTTCAAATCCAAATACATCTTGGTGTTTCCGGCGTGTATCGAGTATGGCGAGTCATGAGCTTCCTGTAGTATCAATTTCCTGATCTCTGCATTATTGGGCACATATATACGGTCCTCAAACCATAAGGTGTCGTGCTCATCCTCACGAAAACCTTTGGCTTTCCCTTCGCTCATCTTCTCCTTTATCTCGGCAATCTCCTTATCATCCTTCTGAGCTTCTCGAATCTTTCCCAATAATGTAGACTGAACCTCCATTGCTGCAACAAAACCTCTAGGGACTATCTCCAAACGTAGTTCCCTGAGATCCTCGGCTAACTCCTTTGGCATCCCTCCACTTACAAGGGTGTTAACATAACTCTTACGGCTCAAGGCGTCTGCTACGACATTGGCCTTTCCTGGATGATAATGCAGCTTCATATCATAATCCTTTATGAGCTCCAACCATCTCCTTTGCCTTAGGTTAAGGTCCTTCTGTGTGAAGATGTACTTCAAACTCTTGTGATCCGTGTATACATCGCAACGGTTTCCAATGAGAAAATGTCTCCAGGTCTTGAGCGCATGCACCACAGCTGCTAACTCCAAATCATGCGTGGCATAATTCAACTCGTGCGGTTTCAGTTGTCGTGAGGCATACGAAACAACTCTCTCGTCCTGCATAAACACTCCTCCAAGTCCTAAGCGAGAGGCATCGCAATACACTTGGAAATCCTTGCGTATATCCGGTAGAATCAGCACTGGGGCTGTAGTCAAACGTTTCTTCAACTCCTAGAAACATGCTTCACATTCATCAGTCCAATGGAACTTAGTGTCCTTCTTCAACAATGCCGTCATAGGCTTCGCAATCTTAGAAAAATTCTCAATGAACCTCCGATAGTATCCCGCGAGTCCAAGAAAACTGCGGATCTCTCCAACTGAGGTTGGTGCCAACCACTCAGTAACCGACTGAACCTTGGTGGGATCCACTGCTATACCTTCTCCTGATATAACATGTCCAAGAAATCCAACTTCCTTCAACCAAAACTCACATTTGCTGAACTTGGCATACAACTGGTGTTCCCTGAGCTTCTTGAGAACCAAACGCAAATGTTCCTTGTGTTCCTCTTCATTCTTCGAGTATACCAAGATATCATCAATGAGCACCACAACGAACTTATCCAAGAACTCCATGAACACCTTGTTCATCATACTCATGAAATAGGCAGGGGCGTTAGTTAGTCCAAAAGACATAACCATATACTCATATAGCCCGTACCTTGTGGTGAAAGCTGTTTTAGGTATATCTTTCTCCCTAGTCTTCAGTTGGTGATACCCTGATCGCAGATCGATCTTCGAAAATACTTTAGCTCCTATCAACTGGTCAAATAAATCATTGATCATCGGCAGTGGGTACTTGTTCTTGATCGTCACTTCATTCAACGTGCGATAATCAACAACCATCCGTAAGGATCCATCCTTCTTCTCAACCAAGAGCACTGGGGCTCCCCATGGTGATGAACTTCTTCGAATGTAATCTTTCTCCAATAACTCCTTAATGATTAACGACAGAACTATTTTTATTTTTCAACGTCCTAAATAGATCCAGTCAACGTCGTAAATAGATCCGGTCCATTTTTATTTTTCAATAAGAATGTCCAACCCAGCCCAGCACATTGGCGACAGCACTTTATCCTCCGCCTTGGTGCGCTCGCCGCGGCGCCGCCGTCCAGCCCTGTCAACATAGTTTTTTTCGAAACGGTCCCTGTCAACATAGTGAATCGGGAGAGGACTGTAGTTGTGAGTATGGAGTACGGACCCACCAGGTCCACTCCCGAACACAAGAAAGCGCCTCTTTTACTACTCACATGAACCCCTCGTTTTTTACTCTAATCCACCCTGCTGATATCTGGGACCCACATCATTTTCAACGTATAGTCAATTAACGACAGAATTGCACAACTTTTTTAGTAGTAATTCGGAGGAGCAGGCTATAAACTGGGTTGTGCGGTCTCTGTGGCCCGTCTAACAACATGACCAGCCCAGCAGTTTTTTCTTTGGGAAAATAGGTAGCCCAGTATTTCTTTTTGAAGAATACCCGAGCTAGGCCTATTTGTCTTCTCCGACTTACTGTGCTGCAAATCTTTCAAGATGAGGAGGGATGCATTCTGGCCTGGCCAAAGAGTATGGTCAGTGTCTGTTAAAAGTAATATCAAAAGGGGTTGAAAATTCCAAAAAAAATTATAGCAAATGGGATATTAGTTTCTTTTTTTGTTTTTGTTCTTCACTGATATCTTATACGTATTTCATTGGATTTAACATGACATACTACTAATTTATTTTTAAATTTGTTTTAGTATGGCTACTAATTTTTGGATTAAGAATATTTTGTTCCCCAGCAAAAATTTGCGAATTTTCAAACTTTCCCACATATTTAGTTAATTTTTTGTCCCTGGTACTGACCAGAAAATGGGCAGCAATTCTAAAAATGGAAAACGGGCTGCAATAAATTCCATATGAATTAGAAAATGAGTAAAAATTATAAAAATAATAGCAAATGGGCTGTAAACGCCACAGATTTCGAGACTGACTTGTTTACGCAAGGCTTTGTCAGTCAACACACGATTCTAGCAGCAGTGACTATTGGATGTCCATCCAACGGCCGACGTGCTTCTTCAATCTCTGATCTTCCTGCTCCAGCTGCCTAAACTAGCGCCGGCGGGATAGCCTGCTCCCCCCTCTTGTGGCCCGCTGTGATGCCACGCAGGCTTCCCCGGCCCACCCTACTCCCTCCGCTGGCCCGGCCGCACACAATCAACTGCCTCCTTATTACGCGAAAAAAATGATTCCTCCCACTGACATCTGGGGCACACCGGTTGGGAGGCTGACCTGTGGGCCTACTAAGTTGACGCGTACGCAGGGCTTGTCAACTTAGTCAACAAACGATTCTAGCAGCAGTAACCGTTGGATTTGAATCGAATGGTCCTGCTGCTTCTTCAATCGCTACTCTTCTTGCACCAGCCGCCCAAACCAGCGCCAGCGAGACTACCTGCTCTTGCCTCTAGTGGCCGGCTGTGCTGCCGTTGAGGCCTCATCGCCCCTACTACTCCCACCGCTAGCCAGGCCCTGCGGCGACGACAGCCTCACACCGCAGCCGAACCAGTGAACCCTCGTACTCCTGTCCGGGTGGGCATCCACTGCCGCGTCTTCCCCGGCTCCGCATCGTCCCCTTCTAGGCCTCGCCGTCGTCCACCGCCTCGGTGCTCTCGGCGCGGCGTGATCAATGTGGTCAACGACCGACTTCCATCAGAAGAGTACTGTACGTGGAGAGGCTGACAGCTGGGTCCACGGCCACAGCCCAGTTTTTTGTGATTTGCCAAGTAAGTCGCTTTGTTAGGCCTGTTGGGCAGCAAATCTTTCAAGACGAGGAGAGCTTTCAGTCAGCTGGCCGAGAAAATGGCCTATCGGTAATGAGAAATGGGTTGTACATTTTTTAAACACATCAAACCGGCAATTAGTTTCAAATTTCTTTTTTTCATTTCGAGATTTTAAATAACATTAATTTTTATGCGTGGACAATTTGTTGGATTTTATATTGATATACATTTATTTTTAAAATCAGTTTGAATGTGACTCGAAATTTCGGGATTAAAAACAGTTCGGACCGCACCGAAATATGTAAAATTTCGTATAATTTTTTAACCGTGGCCACAATATGGGCTGTAATACTAACAAAAAGAATATGGGCTCCAAAATAACCTTAAGAATTAACAAATGGGCTATAAATTATTAGAAATAAAGGCAGATGGGTTGTATGTTGTTTTCCACGGATTTGAGGCTTTCCTAAAAAAAGGTTGACGCACAAGCAGTGACTGTTGGATGTCCATCCAACGGTCGTCGTGCTTCTTCAATCTCTGCTCTTCCTGCTCCAGCCGCTCAAACAAGCGCCGGCGGGACTGCCTGCTCCCTCCTCCCTGCGTTCGGCTGTGCTGCCGCGCAGGCCTCACTGCCCCACCGTACTCCCATCGTTGGCCTAGCCATCGCTCTACTCACCCACACCTGCTGTTATTCTCCGGCGACGGCAGACGAACCAGTAAACCCTCGTACAGTCGTACTCCCCTCTGCGTGGGAAACAACTGCCGAGTCTTCCCTGCCTCCGTGTCGTTCCCTTCCTAGGCCTCGCCGTCGTCCACCGCCCTGGTGCTCTCGGCGCAGCCTGGTCAACGTGGTCAACGAACGACATGCATCTGAAGTGGACTGTACGTGGAGAGGCCGACAGCTGGGTCCACGGCCGCACGCAAAGAAATGCCTCCTTATTATGCACAAAATAATGATTCCTCCACCTGACATCAGGGACCCACCGAAAGGGCCTCTGTATTTCACGAAAAAAACGTTACCGCTGCTGACAGCTCGGACCCACCAGCTATATCTTCGCACGCAAGGAAGTGCCTCCTCATTACGCACACAAAATGAATACTTCACCTGTTAACTGGGACCCAGTATAGTGGCAGACTGACTTGTGGAACTACTAAGTTGACGGGGACGGAGGGCTTTGTCAACTTAGTCAATATGCATGATTCTAGCTCCAGTGACCGTACGATGTCCATCCAACGGCCGTAGTGCTTCTTCAACCTCTGGTCTTCTTGCTCTAGCTGCCCAAACCATTGTCGGTCGTGCCTCGTGCTCCTGCCTCTCGTGGCCGCCGACGATGCGGCGGAGGCCTCACCGCCCCCTACTAGTCCCATCGCTAGCCAGGCCATCCCTCTACTCACCCACACCCCCTGTTATTCTGCGGCGACGGCAGCCTCACACCGCAGCGAACCAGTGAACCCTCGTACTCCTCTACGCGTGGGCATCCACTGCTGTGTCTTCCCCGGCTCCGCGTCGTCCCCTTCCTAGGCCTTGCCGTAGTCCACCGCCTGGTGCTCTCGGCGCGGCGTGGTCAACGTGGTCAAGGAACGGCTTCCATCGGACGTGGACTGTACGTGGAGAGGCTGACAGTTGGGTCCACGGCCGCAGCAAGGAAGTGCCTCCTTATTACGCGCAAAATAATTATTCCTCCACCTGACAGCGGGGACCCACCGGACGGGCCACCGTATTTCGCAAAAAAAACATCTCCCCCTGACTGCTGGGACCCACCAACTACATCTTCGCACGCAAGGAAGTGCATCCGGGCAAAAAAAACGATTCGCCCCCCTGACTGCTGGGACCCACTAGCTACATCTTTGCAGGCAAGGAAGTGCCTGACAGTTGGGACCCACTTGGTCGAAGCGTACGTAGCGTTGTCATTCTGGTCGTGAACGTGTACGTACATACTGGTTGATGTAGAGGCGCGCACGTGTCGTAGTAGAGGCGCGCACGTAGCATGTACATGTACGTACAGCGGCCAGTGTGCAAGAAACAAAATACGGCCACGTACGTACATACGGGAAGGGTCTCGAACGCCTACTCGCGCATACGTACGGCCAGGGCTTGTGTACATGGCTGGGTCGGAACGGAGAAACAGTGTCGTCATCGTGTTCATGGGGAGCCAACCGGCTAGGTCGGAACGGAATGCGACGCCGTGTTCATCGGGAGGGCTTGGACGGAACAGCCGATGGAAACAAGGCCTGGCATACTGCAGAACGGAGGAAACGACCTTGTGTTCAACCGGCCACGTTCGAAACGGGGTCCTGTTCATCGAGAGGGGTCTGGCGTACCGAAAAATGGAGGAAACGGACCTCCTACGGTCGAAACGGGGGTCCTGTTGATCGGGAGGGGTGTGGCGTACCGCAAAACGGAGGAAACGGACTTGTGTTGGAGCGCTACGGTCGAAACGGGGGTCCTGTTCATCGGGAGGGGTGTGGCGTACCGCAAAACGGGACTCCACGGGATACTGTTCATCTCCACCGTCGACCCCCTCCAGCCTCCACGGGCTACTGTTCATCCACCGTCGACCTCCTCCAGCCTCCACCTGCGACTGTTCATCCACGGGCTCCTGTTCATCCAGCCTCCACCGCGCGCTACTCCACCGGCTACTGTTCAACCAGCCCTCTCCACGGGCTCCTATTCAACCACCCCTCCACGGGCTACTGTTCATCCAGCCCTCCATCGTCTACTGTTCATCCTGCCGTCCACGGGGTGGTCCTGTTCATCCTGCCCTCCACGGGGTCCTGTTCATCCAGCCCCAACCGGCTCAAACGATCGGGGTCCGGTTCATCCAGAGGCAACGCCACGGGGTCCTGTTCATCCACCCCCACCGGGAACTGTTCATCCAAACCCCCCCAGCAATGCTCACAGTTCATCCAGAGGCAGCATCGATCGGCTTCAGTTAGCAGCAGTAGCGAAGGAATCGCTCGATCTGGTTCAGCTAACAGCCATCGATCGATCGCTCGGGTTCAGTAACGCGTAGCCTGCAGTGCAATCGCTCGGGTTCAGTTAGAGCCCAACGCCTCGCACCCACGCGCGTGCGTGTATGAGAGAAACGCGCATCGCTCGACCCCGACCACCCACCGTAACCGGGAACACCCCAATATTTTCCTTGCCCTCGCTTTGATGTCTACTACACAACCTTCTTCTTGTAGACGTTGTTGGGCCTCCAAGTGCAGAGGTTTGTAGGACAATAGCAAATTTCCCTCAAGTGGATGACCTAAGGTTTATCAATCCGTGGGAGGCGTAGGTTGAAGATGGTCTCTCTCAAACAACCCTGCAACCAAATAACAAAGAGTCTCTTGTGTCCCCAACACACCCAATACAATGGTAAATTGTATAGGTGCACTAGTTCGGCGAAGAGATGGTGATACAAGTGCACTATGGATCGTAGATATAGGTTTTTGTAATCTGAAATTATAAAAACAGCAAGGTAACTAATGATAAAAGTGAGCGTAAACTATATTGCAATGCGTTGAAACAAGGCCTAGGGTTCATACTTTCACTAGTGCAAGTTCTCTCAACAATAATAACATAATTGGATCATATAAATATCCCTCAACATGCAACAAAGAGTCACTCCAAAGTCACTAATAGCGGAGAACAAACGAAGAGATTATGGTAGGGTATGAAACCACCTCAAAGCTATCCTTTCTAGTCGATCTATTCAAGAGTCTATAGTAAAATAACACAAAGTTATTCTTTCCGTTCGATCTATCATAGAGTTCGTACTAGAACAACACCTTCACACACAAATCAACAAAACCCTAATGTCACCTAGATACTCCAATGTCACCTCAAGTATCCGTGGGTATGATTATACGATATGCATCACACAATCTCAGATTCATCTATTCAACCAACACAAAGTACTTCAAAGAGTGCCCCAAAGTCTCTACCGGAGAGTCAAGACGAAAACGTGTGCCAACCCCTATGCATAGGTTCATGGGCGGAACCCGCAAGTTGATCACCAAAACATACATCAAGTGGATCACGTGATATCCCATTGTCACCAGAGATAAGCACGGCAAGACATACATCAAGTGTTCTCAAATCCTTAAAGACTCAATCCGATAAGATAACTTCAAAGGGAAAACTCAATCCATTACAAGAGAGTAGAGGGGGAGAAACATCATAAGATCCAACTATAGTAGCAAAGCTCGCGGTACATCAAGATCGTGCCAAATCAAGAACACGAGAGAGAGAGAGAGAGATCAAACACATAGCTACTGGTACATACCCTTAGCCCCGAGGGTGAACTACTCCCTCCTCGTCATGGAGAGCGCCGGGATGATGAAGATGGCCGCCGGTGATGGATCCCCCCTCCGGCAGGGTGCCGGAACAGGGTCCCGATTTGTTTTTGGTGGCTACAGAGGCTTGCGGCGGCGGAACTCCCGATCTATTGTGTTCTTCGATGTTTTTAGGGTATATTGATATATATATAGGAGAAAGAAGTCGCTCAGGGGAGCCACTAGGGGCCCACGAGGGTGGAGGGTGGGCCCAGGGGGGTGGGCGCGCCCCCTGCCTCGTGCCTTCCTCGTTGCTTCCCTTATGTGCACTCCAAGTCCCCTGGATTGCTTTCGTTCCAAAAATAACTCTCCCGAAGGTTTCATTCCGTTTGGACTCTGTTTGATATTCCTTTTCTGCGAAACACTGAAACAAGGGAAAAAACAGAAACTAGCACTGGGCTCTGGGTTAATAAGTTATTCCCAAAAATAATATAAAAGTGCATAGTAAAGCCCATTAAACATCCAAGATGGATCGTATAATAGCATGAATACTTCATAAATTATAGATACGTTGGAGACGTATCAGCATCCCCAAGTTTAATTCCTGCTCGTCCTCGAGTAGGTAAATGATAAAAGAAAGAATTTATGAAGTGTGAATGCTAGCAGGTGCATAAGTTTGATCAATGATAATTTCAATCACCTTTTCTAGCATCATTATATGTCATAACAGTAGCTCAACTCATAGAACTTTGCATGATCAAGTAACAAACTATTTACATGTTAAAGTATAGATCATAAACCTTCTTGAAAACTAACAAACCATGTTATTAGTCATCAAACAATTACAATTCATCTTATTTTCAAGAAGAGTCTATGTCAGAGCTTTGATTTAGCAAACTCCACATACTCAACTATCATTTAGTCTTTCACAATTGCTAAGACTCACGCGATATTTATGGGTTCAAAGTTTAATCAGACACAGAGAAAGATAGGGGCTTATAGATTCGCCTCCCAACCTTTTACCTCAAGGGTAATGTCAACAATAATAGCTCATGATGCCTTACATCCAATTGGATATATATATCAGAATCTTTCTAACACAAGGTGCTTGCCAAAGGATAAAATGAAAAAAAGGAAAGGTGAAGATCACCATGACTCTTGCATAAAAGTAAAAGATACGCCCTTCGCAGAGGGAAGCAGAGGTTGCCGTGCGCTTTTATAGTTGGATGCACAAAATCTTAATGCGAGGGAACGTCACTTTATATTGCCACTTGTGATAGGGACCTTTATTATGCAGTCTGTCGCTTTTATTGCTTCCATATCACAAGATCGTATAAAGCTTATTTTCTCCACACTAAAAGATCATACATATTTAGAGAGCAATTTTTATTGCATGCACCGATGACAACTTACTTGCAGGATCTTACTCAATCCATAGGTAGGTATGGTGGACTCTCATGGCAATACTGGTTTAAGGGATGTTTGGAAGCACAAGTAGTATCTCTACTTGGTGCAAGGAATTTGGCTCGCATGAGGGGGAAAGGCAAGCTCAACGTGTTGGGCGATCCATGACAATATACTTTATTTCAGATATAATAAAACATAACCCATTACGTTGTCTTCCTTGTCCAACATCAACCTTTTAGCATGTCATATTTTAATGAGTGCTCACAATTACAAAAGATGTCCAATATAGTATATTTATATGTGAAATCTCTCTTCCTTCAATATTCTTTCATGAATTGTTCAAGTGACCAATACAATGTTTGCTAACCTTCAATAAATTTACCACCTCTACTTCTTATATGTAAAGTGATTACTCCCCATGGAATAAGCATATGAAACATATATAATTTCAGATTTATGATATTTTCAATTCATTCAACCATTTACTCATAGGATATAAGTGAAACACACGAGTAACTGACAAACTACTCCAAAAAGATATAAGTGAAGATTAATGAGTAGTTAAATAATTATGTAGCTATGTGAAGACTCTCTCCCATTTAAGAATTTCAGATCTTAGTATTTTATTCAAACAGCAAGAAAAACAAAATAAAATGACATGACGCTCCAAGCAAAACACATATCATGTGGTGAATAAAAATATAGCTCCAAGTAAAGTTACCGATGAACGAAGACGAATGAGGGGATGCCTTCCGGGGCATCCCCAAGCTTAGGCTCTTTGTTATCCTTGAATATTACCTTGGGGTGCCTTGGGCATCCCCAATCTTAGGCTCTTGCACTCCTTATTCCATAGCCCATTGAATCTTTACCCAAAACTTGAAAACTTCACGACACAAAACTCAACAGAAAACTTGTAAGCTCCGTTAGCGAAAGAAAACAAAACACCACTTCAAGGTACTGTAATGAACTCATTCTTTATTTTTATTGGTGTTAAATCTACTGTATTCCAACTTCTATATGGTTTATAAACTATTTTACTAGCCATGGATTCATCAAAATAAGCAAACAACACACGAAAAACAGAATCTGTCAAAAACAGAACAGTCTAGTAATTTGTATCAAACGTATACTTCTGGAACTCCAAAAATTCTAAAATAAACTGTTGGACCTGAGGAATTTGTCTAGTAATCATCTGAAAAAGGAATCAACTAAATAGCACTCTCCAGTAAAACGTTTTAGCTAATCTCGTGAGCGCTAAAGTTTTTGTTTTTTACAGCATGATCATAAAGACTTCACGCAAGTCTTCCCAAAGGTTCTACTTGGCACAAACACTAATTAAAACACAAAACCACATCTAAACAGAAGCTAGATGGATTATTTATTCCTAAACAGAACCAAAAATCAAGAAACTAAAATAAAATTCGGTTGCCTCCCAACAAGCGCTATCGTTTAACGCCCCTAGCTAGGCATGATGATTTCAATGATGCTCACAAAAAGATAAGAATTGAAACATAAAGAGAGCATCATGAAGAATATGACTAGCACATTTAAGTCTAACCCACTTCCTATGAATAGGGATTTTGTGAGCAAACAACTTATGGGAACAACAATCAACTTGCATAGGAAGGTAAAACAAGCATAACTTCAAGATTTTAAGTACATAGAGAGGAAACTTGATATTATTGCAATTCCTACAAGCATACATTCCTCCCTCATAATAATTTTCAGTAGCATCATGAATGAATTCAACAATATAACCAGCACCTAAAGCATTATTTTCATGATGCACAAGCATAGAAATTTTATTACTCTCCACATAAGCAAATTTCTTCTCATGAATAGTAGTGGGAGCAAACTCAACAAAATAACTATCATGTGAAGCATAATCCAATTCAAAATTAAAATCATGATGACAAGTTTCATGGTTATCTTTATTATTTATAGCATACGTGTCATCACAATAATCATCATAAATAGGAGGCATGCTTTCATCATAATAAATTTGCTCATCAAAACTTGGGGGACAAAAAATATCATCTTCATCAAACATAGCATCCCCAAGCTTGTGGCTTTGCATATCATTAGCATCATGGGTATTCAAAGAATTCATACTAACAACATTGCAATCATGCTCATCATTCAAAGATTTAGTGCCAAACATTTTAATGCGTTCTTCTTCTAACACTTTGGCACAATTTTCCTTTCCATCATACTCACGAAAGATATTAAAAAGATGAAGCGTATGAGGTAAACTCAATTCCATTTTTTTTGTAATTTTCTTTTATAAACTAAACTAGTGGTAAAACAAGAAACTAAAAGATTTGATTCCAAGATCTAAAGATATACCTTCAAGCACTCACCTCCCCGGCAACAGCGCCAGAAAAGAGCCTCGTTGACGGGGTGTTAGTGTCGCTTTCCTCGCCTCCCCGGCAACGGCGCCAGAAAAGAGCTTGATGTCTACTACACAACCTTCTTCTTGTAGACGTTGTTGGGCCTCCAAGTGCAGAGGTTTGTAGGACATTAGCAAATTTCCCTCAAGTGGATGACCTAAGGTTTATCAATCCGTGGGAGGCGTAGGTTGAAGATGGTCTCTGTCAAACAACCTTGCAACCAAATAACAAAGAGTCTATTGTGTCCCCAACACACCCAATACAATGGTAAATTGTATAGGTGCACTAGTTCGGCGAAGAGATAGTGATACAAGTGCAATATGGATGGTAGATATATGTTTTTGTAATCTGAAAATATAAAAACAGCAAGGTAACTAATGATAAAAGTGAGTGTAAACTATATTGCAATGCGTTGAAACAAGGCCTAGGGTTCATACTTTCACTAGTGCAAGTTCTCTCAACAATAATAACATGATTGGATCATATAAATATCCCTCAACATGCAACAAAGAGTCACTCCAAAGTCACTAATAGCGGAGAACAAACGAAGAGATTATGGTAGGGTATGAAACCACCTCAAAGCTATCCTTTCTAGTCGATCTATTCAAGAGTCTGTAGTAAAATAACACAAAGTTATTCTTTCCGTTCGATCTATCATAGAGTTCGTACTAGAACAACACCTTCACACACAAATCAACCAAAACCCTAATGTCACCTGGATACTCCAATGTCACCTCAAATATCCGTGGGTATGATTATACGATATGCATCACACAATCTCAGATTCATCTATTCAACCAACACAAAGTACTTCAAAGAGTGCCCCAAAGTCTCTACCGGAGAGTAAAGACGAAAACGTGTGCCAACCCCTATGCATAGGTTCATGGGCGGAACCCGCAAGTTGATCACCAAAACATACATCAAGTGGATCACGTGATATCCCATTGTCACCAGAGATAAGCACCGCAAGACATACATCAAGTGTTCTCAAATCCTTAAAGACTCAATCCGATAAGATAACTTCAAAGGGAAAACTCAATCCATTACAAGAGAGTAGAGGGGGAGAAACATCATAAGATCCAACTATAGTAGCAAAGCTCGCGGTACATCAAGATCGTGCCAAATCAAGAACACGAGAGAGAGAGAGAGATCAAACACATAGCTACTGGTACATACCCTCAGCCCCGAGGGTGAACTACTCCCTCCTCGTCATGGAGAGCGCCGGGATGATGAAGATGGCCACCGGTGAGGGATCCCCCCTCCGGCAAGGTGCCAGAACAGGGTCCCGATTGGTTTTTGGTGGCTACAGAGGCTTGCGGTGGCGGAACTCCCGATCTATTGTGTTGTCCGATGTTTTTAGGGTATATTGATATATATAGGCGAAAGAAGTCGGTCAGGGGAGCCACAAGGGTGGAGGGCGCGCCCAGGGGGGTGGGCGCGGCCCCCTGCCTCGTGCCTTCCTCGTTGCTTCCCTTGTGTGCACTGCAAGTCCCCTGGATTGCTTCCATTCCAAAAATAACTCTCCTGAAGGTTTCATTCCGTTTGGACTCCGTTTGATATTCCTTTTCTGCGAAACACTGAAACAATGGAAAAAAAACATAAACTGGCACTGGGCTCTGGGTTAATAAGTTAGTCCCAAAAATAATATAAAAGTGCATAGTAAAGCCCATTAAACATCCAAGATGGATAATATAATAGCATGAATACTTCATAAATTATAGGTACGTTGGAGACGTATCACGCTTCTACCACGGTTTTTTCCGTCATGGACGGCCGAAAGAATGTCATGCAGCTGCGTCTCCGGCCCGCCCAGGACGAAAAGCCTATTTTCTGTCATGATTTTTGGTCATAGAAGTAGGACCCCACCACATCTATGATGATACCGTGTTTTGTCACAATTATTGTCATAGAAGTGTCATAAGTATGACAAAAAAGATTTTCGTTCGGCCCAAAATGTCACGGATGTGTCTTTTTTTGTAGTGAATGATATAGTTTTGTATCTTAATTTATTGCTATGGCTGGAACGAGCAATTGTTTTGCCACTGATTTGATGCCACTCTTAATGTAATATGTAATTATCTCTACTTGTGCAAACAGGGATCTTCTTTGAAGATACCATATATTTTAGTGGAACTGCACAAGAAGATGTTGGAAACATTAAACTAATCGAGGAGTATATAGTAAGCATGGCAACCACAGTAGATAACAACAGATGGTTCCGGAGAAGTGCTTAATCTGTATGCTCTACACAATAAGCCTCCTAACAAAGGTTGGTACTCGCCCACGGATTTCATCCATATGATTGAGCTTTGTCATCTCTATTGGTGGTGTGCTGCTGTTTAGATATTGTCATGAGAAAGTGGTATTGTCCTTGAGAAGTGCTTCATCTGTGCTGTTTTTAATATTTCCTTTCCTTTTTCTGAGCAAACAAAGATGCTAGCATTTAGTTGTCCTCTTGTCTTTGCACAACAGGATCATCCTCTTCTGAAGAAGAATGTGGAGTACGTGAAGTGACTAGTTCCGATTATGCCAGGATGAAGAAGCCCTGTCTATCTTCTCATCAGAAGGAGCAGTTGAAGGATGGTTACATTACTCCCCACAAGACCAAACTAACTTCAGCTCAAAAGGACTGACATATCTCCATCTTTTTGCTGTGATGCGCAAGTACAATGTTGTTCTAGGATTCTTTCTGGTGAGTTCCATTTTTTTAAAGTGTGCTCTACATGGACCATGTAGGTGCCTGTTTAAACTGTCAATTCATAGTATAGTTTGCTTTATACTAATCACTTTTTTGTATTTGTGCAAACAGGGGTGCTCAGCTTGATTTCAATGGGAACTGCACAAAATGTTTATGAATACATCGAATCATTCATTTCCACCACAAGAACGGAGGTGCCGATATGTTCAAGGCATTGCAACATATAAGGGCGAAATCATACAAGCTACGCGCGAATTTGGTTGATTTTGGTGGAACTGCACAAAAAGAATAGTTGGTTTATTTAGCACAAGGTGCCATGTCAATGTCCGAACTGATGGCAAACCCTGCCCATTCCACAATCATAGGCATTTGATATTTTGGAATGGGAAAACCTTGTCAAAGTTTTCTCATTGATGAACGCAAAACAACAAGCATTTGACATTTTGGAATGGGACAACCTTGTCAAATTTTGCTCATTGATATTAGCAAGAAAACATCCGTTTGATATTTTCGAATGGGACGCCCTTTGCTGTCAGCAGCATCGGTCTATTTTTTCTTTATTCTTTAGTTGTGAAGTAAATATTGGCTCTGACATGTGAATCGCTGAGATGCATAATCATCGATTGTTTTGAATGTTCTCTATGAATTGCTAAGCCTGTGTGTTTGATTGCAATGTACAGGAACGCTAAAAAGCTGCTCAAACTCTTTGTACTCCGGTCAAAGTAGAGATACTTTGACTGCAGACAAAACTTGTATGCAGACTAAAAAGGACCGGAGGGAGTACATGTGAAACTGCTGCAAACGAGGTGATCACCCTGGGAATAATGCTAGTACATTTCGTTTTGCATGTTCATCCGATGCCAGTGATACAAGAATTCGAACTAATTAAACTAAATTCATTCATGCACGGTCAGATTTCATATAAACATGCCGGATTTCATTACATTTCATACATTCTTCAACTAAAAAGGGGTGCACTGGAGGTATAATTAATTAACCGAAGCTACCCACATGTGTCCGGCTGAGCCGAACAGAAGCTTCTTCTCCGGCGGACTGAGCTTCAGTGACTTAACTGCAGGTGCAGTTGCATAACTGACATGTGGCCCAGATGCTTGTTGGGCCCACGTGTCAGTGAGCCAACCGCACCAGAAGTTAAGTAGAAGCAGCGTCCTTCTCCAAAATAACTCTCTGACTCCACGTCGCCGCCAAGAAGATAATCGGCCGTCAATGGTCAACCCGTCTAGCTTGGCTTCAACCGGAGGGTAGTAGTGGTGGCCTTACTTGGACCCGAGCGGCGGCGACCTACCATGTTCTACTCTTCCTAGTTTTCTGTGTGACGCGGCCTCGTTGGCAGCGGGGCGGGGCCTCGACGGAGCCGGCAATGTCCTATGTCTCGTTGCCGGCGGGGCGGCGCCTCGGTGTTGCGGGGGAAATCCTCCCCCTCGGTTCCGGCAGGGTGGGGCCTCGGCTGAGCCGGCGATGTCCTTTACCTCGTTGTTGGCGGGGCGGGGCCTCGGTGAAGTAGGGCCTCTGCCTCGGTGCCGGCGGGTAGGGGCCTCGGCGGAGCCGGCGGTGTCCTCTGCCTCGTTGTTGGCGCCGCGGGGCCTCAGCGGAGCAGGGCCTCGTCGACGCCAGCATAGCGGGGACTCGTCGGAGCTGGCATTGTCCTCTGCCTCATCCTCGGTCTCGCCAAACAGCGCCTCGCCCGCTTCATCGCCCTCTTTGTAGGCGGCCGCAGCCTCCGCCACCCGCATGCGGTACCGCCAGCACTCGAGGCGGCCCTCGCGGGCGGACCTGTACGAGTCGAGCAGTGCCTTCTGCTCCGCCCGCTCCGCAGCGATCTGCTCCTCCGCCTGCAGGTGCACCTGGAGGAGATGGTGGTTGTAGGCGGCGTCGGCCTGCGCCTCCCGAAAATGCTCCTCACGCTTCTGCCTCACCGTGTCCATGTATTGGGCACGGGCCTCGCCGATGGTCATGGTGCAATGCACCAGCGAGGATGGCACGGAGGAGGGGGTTGGCGCCGGATCGTCGACTACCATGTTCTCCATTGGGACGTCGTCGTCCTCCGGCTGCCTGCCGGCCAGGCAGTCGGTAGCAATGGTTGCCATCTCCTTGTGGTCTGTTCTCCGCCTGTCCCAAAGAGCGCTGGAGCGCGAGGAAGCCATGGTGGGCAGTAGTGGTGTGGACAGGAGAAAGGGAAGGGAGGCAGATGACTGCAGCTATGGCCGGCGCAGCAGTTTATATAGCCATGGTGGGCGGCGGAGGGACGGACGTGTGGCACCAGAGTAGCCGCCTCGGCAACTGCGTATCATTAATGTGGGCGGCAGATGGACGGACGGCACTTGTGTCATTTGAAGGTGGAGCAATCGCCTGCACCGGGAAGCGGGGCGGGCGGCGCTGACCGTTTCGGGCGGAAAGTGCGCGGGCGAGGGAGGTGGTCTGGGTGGGCCAGGGCAGTCAGACTCGTTCTTGGCAGCGGGTCGGTCCAGCAGCCGGACATGCTGGCTTGCCAGCGAGCTCGCCGAGCTGAGCAACGACAATCAGACGATGGGCGTAGCTTCTGACCAGGAGCCGGCGCCACTGTCCAAGCCGGCTCATGCCGTGTTCACCATAGAGCAGGTGCGGCCGCACTTCGACACCCTAATGGCGGAAGAGCTACCAGCGCAGGAGGACCTGTGCTGCAACCTCCGTCTCAACAACGAGCACCGGTGAACAAGCGAACGACAATGTCATCGCGGACATGTGGCCCTATGATCCTGGCTTCCTGAATGAGCAGCAGGCGCTGTATCAGACCATTCGTAGGGCCCGCGAGGCCCTCTCCGTCATCCTTCGAGTTGTTGCGCTCGCCGTGGCGCCGCCGTCTCGTGTTGTCAACATGGTCAACGGACATGAGGAATGAGGAGATGACTTTACTTGGAGAGGATGACAGTGGGGACCCACCAGGGCCATAGCCGCACGTACGCAAGTGCCTCCTTATTATATACTACAACTGTAAAAAAGTTGCTTCCTCCTGGTTTCCTGACATCACGGTCCCACACCATTGTCAACCTATGTATAGTCAATAAACAAGATAATTGCGCAAGGAGCGGCCGACAGCTGGCACCAAGTAGCTCGAGCAGTATTTGTGTTTTTTAGGTGTGAGCACTGCAAAGTTTTTCTTGAGCGATGTTTTCGTTTCTTTTGAGACAAGAGAAATGTTTTCGTTGTTGCTCAGAGGAGAGCAGGGTATTAACTAGGCGGGTTGTGGCCCGTCTAGCCCAGCCCAGATATTAAATTTTTTTCAAGCTGAAAATGGCTAGCCCAGCTATACATTTTTTTGAGGAATACCCAGGCAAGGTCAACTTGTTATTCTCCGCCCCGCTGGGCTGCAAATCTTTCCTAGTAGGGATGCATTAGGCTTAACAATAAAATGGGCTTTAAGAAATAATAAATGGGATGTAATTATAAAAACTGGGCTGTAACTATAAAAAATGCACCGAACACGTAATTAGTTTATAAAATATTATTTTTGGATTTTGAAAATTTTAATTTCATTAATTGTTGCGCGCGCAATGTTTCGTTGGACGTAAGACAATTTTATATTGAAATTGTATTTAATCTGACTGGAAATTTAGGGATAAAAATATTTTGGATCCCATCAAAATGTGGGAAATTTTATTGAATTCTGTTTTGAACGGTTGGTTGAAATTATTAATCATTTTCCTAGCTAGAAAATGGGCTGAACTTTTAACAAACTGTAAATGGGCTGTAGTACATTCCATTAGAATTCAAAAATGGGTTGTACATTCTTACAAATCTCAAATGGGCTATAAGTTCTCTGCCACACACTTGTGGGCCTACTAAGTTGACGCGTCCCCTCAAAAAAATAAGTTGACGCGTATGCAACGCTTTATCAACTTATAGTCAACACACGGTTCTAGCAAGAGTGGCCGTTGGATGTCCATCCAACGGATGTCGTGCTTCTTCTTCAATCTCGGATATTCTAGCTTCACCCGCCCAAAAAATGATTCCTCCCCCTGACATCTGGGGCGCACCGTTTCAGAGGCTGACCTGTGGGCCTACTAAATTGACACGTACCAAGGGCTTTGTCAACTTAGTCAATATAAACGATTCTAGCTGTAGTGACCGTACGATGTCCATCCAACAGCCGTCGTGCTTCTTCAACCTCTGGTCTTCTTGCTCCAGCCGCCCAAAGCAGCGCCGGTCGTGCCGCCTGCTCCTACCTCCCGCGGCTGACTGTGCTACCGCGGAGGCCTCACAGCCCCCTACTACTCCCACCGCTGGCCAGGCCCTGCAGCGACGGCAGCCTCTCACCGCAGCCGAACCAGTGAATCCTCGTACTCCTCTCCGTGTGGGCATCCACTGCCGCGTCTTCCCCGGCTTCGCATCGTTCCCTTCCTAGGCCTCGTCGTCGTCCACCGCCTTGGTGCTCTCGGCGCGGCGTGGTCAATGTGGTCAACGAATGACTTCCATCGGAAGAGTACTGTACGTGGAGAGGCTGACAGCTGGGTCCACGGCCGCAGCAAGGAAGTGCCTCCTTATTACGTGGAAAATAATGATTCCTCCACCTGACAGCAGGGACCCACCGGACGGGCCACCGTATTTCGTGAAAAAAACGTTTCCCCCCTGACTGCTGGGACCCACCAGCTATATCTTCGCACGCAAGGAAGTGCGTCCATATTATGGGCAAAAAAAAGATTCGCCCCTGACTGCTGGGACCCACCAGCTACATCTTCGCACGCAAGGAAGTGCCTAACAGTCGGGACCCACCTGGTCGAAGCGTACGTAGCTTTGTCATTCTGGTCGTGAACGTGTACGTACATACTGGTCGATGTAGAGGCGCGCACGTGTCGTAGTAGAGGCGCGCACGTAGCATGTACACATACGTACATCGGCCAGGGTGCAAGAAAGTAAATACGACCACGTACGTACATACGGGCGGGGTCTCGAACGCCTACTCGCGCATACGTACGGCCATGGCTCGTGTACATGGCTGGGTCGGAACAGAGAAACTGCATCTTCGTCGTGTTCATGGGGAGGCAACCGGCTGGGTCAGAACGGAATGCGTCGTCGTGTTCATCGGGAGCCAACCAGCTTGGACGGAACAGCCGATGGAAACGAGGCATGGCGTATCGTAGAACGGAGGAAATGGCCTTGTGTTCGACCGGCCACGGTCGAAACGGGATCCTGTTCATCGGGAGGGGTCTGGCGTACCGCAAAACAGAGGAAACGGACTTCCTACGGTGGAAACGGGGTCCTGTTGATCGGGAGGGGTGTGGCATACCGCAAAACAGAGGAAACGGACTTGTGTTGGAGCACTACGGTCGAAACGGGGGTCCTATTCATTGGGAGGGGTGTGGCGTACCGCAAAACGGGACTCCACGGGATACTGTTCATCTCCACCGTCGACTGCCTCCACGGACTACTGTTCATCCACCGTCGACCTGCTCCAGCCTCCACGTGCGACTGTTCATCCATGGGCTTCTGTTCATCCAGCCTCCACCGCGCGCTCCTCCACCGGCTACTGTTCAGCCAGCCCTCTCCACGGGGTCCTGTTCAACCACCCCTCCATGGGGTCCTGTTCATCCAGCCCTCCACCGGCTACTGTTCAACCAGCCCTCCACCGGCTACTGTTCAACCAGCCCTCCACGGGGTCCTGTTCATCCAGCCCTCCACGGGGTCCTGTTCATCCACCGGCTCGATCGATCGGGGTCCTGTTCATCCAGCGGCAACGGCCTCTACTACCACGGGGTCCTGTTCATCCAACCCCCCATCGGGAACTGTTCATCCAAACCCCCCAACAACGCTCACTGTTCATCAAGGGAAGGAGGCAGCAGTGTTCGATCGGCTTCAGTTAGCAGCAGTAGCGAAGGAATCACTCGGGTTCAGTTAACAGCAAGGGATCGATCGATCGCTTAGGTTCAGTAACGCGTAGCCTGCAGTGCAATCGCTCGGGTTCAGTTAGAGCGCAACGCCTCGCACACACGCGCGTACGTACAAGAGAAACACGCATCGCTCGGCCCCCGACCACCCACCGTAACTGGGAACTCCCCGATATTTTCCTCGCCCTCACTTCTACCACGGTTTTTTCCGTCATGGATGGCCTAAAGAATGTCATGCGGCAGCTTCTCCGGCCTGCCTAGGACGAAAAGCCCATTTTCTGTCATGATTTTTTGTCATAGAAGTAGGACCCCACCACATCTATGAGGATACCATGTTTTGTCACAATTATCGTCATAGAAGTGTCATAAGTATGACAGAAAAAAATTGTTCAGCCCAAAATGTCACGGATGTGTCTTTTTTTTGTAGTGGATGCGGCAGCCGGCGCGAGCGGCGGGCGAAGCAGGCGGCCGGGGCAGCAGCCGGCGCGGGCGGAGCAGCTGTCCGGGGTAGCAGCCGGCACGGGCTGCGGGCGGAGCAGGCGGCCGAGGCAGCACCCGGCGCGGGCGGACTAGCTGGCCAGGGCGGCAGCCGGACGGCCGCGTGGCGGCGACCAGGAGTCGGCCGAAGCGAGTAGGCGGGCGCGGAGGCGGACGAAGCAGACGCCGTGCCGACGCATGCCGCGAGCCGGACGCACCCATGGGCGGAGCAGACAGGGCCGGTTGGCGGGACACAGGCGCGGCGACTCGGGCGGAGCGATGCCGGGGCGGCAACGGGGGTCAGCCGGAGCATGCGCGCGCGCGGGGGGGAGCAATACAGAGACGAGCCGGTGTACAGACACTGTCCAACTCGTATCTGGCTCAGAAGAGTATAGCCATCATCTGGCTATTGTCTATCTAGCATCTGACCAACGTATAGGTGTAGTATGGCTAGTGTATGGCTAGTGAGGATGCGAGCGTGTGCACAAGCATGTGCACAGCAGCATGCCGCAGCAGGAGAGGCAGGCAGCCGAGCGGCTAGAGATGGTGGAGGCGGCTCCCTGGCCGAGCCGAGGCGAGCCAGGCAAGAGGAGAGCTCGACGACGGCCAGATTAAGAGCTCGATGGCGGCA
This sequence comes from Aegilops tauschii subsp. strangulata, assembly GCF_002575655.3. NCBI lineage: Eukaryota > Viridiplantae > Streptophyta > Magnoliopsida > Poales > Poaceae > Aegilops > Aegilops tauschii. The sequence goes on from NC_053035.3 coordinate 397,412,087, forward strand.
GCGGACGGCACTCGAGGAGCTCGAAGAGGTCTGACTGGGCATGAGCAGCGTGCACGCATGTACGTGCACCCCCCCCCCCCCCCCCCCCCGGAGAAGAAAACAAGGTGGAGATGGCGTTGCGGCCGACACCGACGGCGCGGACGCGCCGTCCCACACGGCCGTCCCGGGGGCGTGTTGCTGTCGAACCCCCCGAGCCTCCGGGCGGACGGCGGCGATGCCGCGTTGGTGATGACGAAGAGGACGAGGCCGACGGCGAGGACGCGCCGCCCCTGGCGGCCGCTCTGGGGGCGTGGCGATGTCGGGCCCCGAGCGCTACCGGAGAGACGACGACGAGCCGTGGTGATGATGGCGAATGGGGTCCCGCCCGGACTGCGAAACTAGTAGCAACTTGCCCCACGGTGGGCGCCAACTGTTGTGGTATTCTCACGGGGGGTGCGATACGACAGATGCCACAGGGTGGCTTGAGGTGAGGGCAAGACTGCCACTGGAATATCCGGGGACGAGTATGCGAGTATCACGCGGTAGTTTACCCAGGTTCGGGGCTCTCTGGAGAGATAATACCCCTAATCCTGCATGTCTGTATGTATGTGGTATATCTGCAGTACAGAGTGCTCCTAGAGTTGTATCTGAGGTCAGTGTCGTAGGCATCTGGCCTCGTATGTGTAAAGCAGTAGCAGAGAGCTAGCTAGCTAGATGGCCGAATGAGCCTGGCCATCTGTGTCCATGCGTGAGAGCATGTGTGTGTGCTCATGTGTCAACACTTGGGCATGCATGCCCGTGAGAGAGAGTGGAGGGGATGGATGGCTGGCTAGCTCCCTCTTATAGTGTAAGGGTAGCTTACATCCAAAGCTAGATGGGTATGGTGGGTGGTGGCCCACCCACCAATTACACTATTCCACATGTCATGCGAGGTGACATGCTGCACAGGCTATAGTGCGCCACTATTCGCCAATAGTGTCGGGTACTGCCGTCACGTCTGTGGTATGGCCGTCTTGTCGGTGTCGGGTCGGAGCTGCAGTTGACTCCGCGTAGCAGGCCAGCTGGAGCAGTCGGCCGGGGGAGCAGTCGACCCGAGCGGGCGGGCACCCCGTCCGACTACCGTCTGGAGCCGAGTGGTGAGCCGGCCGGAGCAGCCGGACTGAGGGGCTTTGCTAGCCCCGATGTCTGGAAATATTGTCTCGCCGTCTTCGGGGTACCTGTGGTCAATTACTCCGACAAGGAACCTCAATAGAATGAATACCTTGATTACTCTTTTCAATAAGCGTTTGGATATTTTGGATCTCAAGATGGTCTCTTTTCCTAAAAATCTTGGGAAGCGTAAAGAGCCTCCCGGGTTTAAAAAGGCCCTTACAAAAGTTGCAAAAACTAAAGATGGCAATACTTAGATCTTTGTATTATGCCTAGCTAGGGGCATAAAACGATAGCGCTTCTTGGGAGGCAACCCAATGAATATAATTTATGTTTGCCTTTTTCTTTCTGTTCTTGAGTGTTTGCACAATTATGCTACTGTTATGATTGTGTTTTTTTATGTTTTAATTAGTGTTTGTGCCAAGCAAAACCTTTGGGATCATGTTGGGTGATAGTTGATTTCATCTTGTTGAAAAACAGAAACTTTGTGCGCCAGTCGCACAATTATTAAAAATCACAGAAGCGCGATAAAATCTTGATTTTTGTACACAAGATTTATACACAAATTTCCCATGTTGTCCTAATTTTTCAGAATTTTTGGAGTAACACAAGTATTAAAAGTTTTCATATTACTACAGAATGTTCTGTTTTTGACAGATTCTGTTTTCTTTGCGTTGTGTGCTTATTTCGATGAGTCTATGGTTTGTATTGGAGGGTATAAGCTATAGTAAAGTTGGATTACAGTAGATATAATGCAAAAATAAAATATGAATGGGTTTGCAACAGTACTTATAGTAGTGATTTGCTTTGTTATACTAACGGATATCACGAAGGTTTTGTTGAGTGAAGTTTTCAAGTTTTGGGTGAGATCACGATGGATGAAGGAATAAGGAGTAAGAAGAGCCTAAGCTTGGGGATGCCCATGGCATCCCAAGCTATTATCTAAAAGAGAAGCAAGAAACTAAGCTTGGGGATTCCCGAGTGGTATCCCCTCTTTCCTCTAATGACCATCGGTATTTTACTTGGAGCTATATTTTTATTCGTCACATATCATGAGTTTTGCTTGGAGTGACTTGTATGATATGAGTCTTTGCTTGTTTTGCTTTTTATTTTAAGTCATCTATCCTTGCTGGACACACCTATTTGAGAGAGGCAAAATTATGCTATGATTTGTTAGAATTGCTCTCTATGCTTCACTTAAATCTTTATGAGCTATGTAATTGCTCTAGTGCTTCACTTATATCTTTTTGAGCACAGTGTGCTTTAGTATTTTTGAAAAAATGCTCTCATGCTTCACTTAGATTGATTTGAGAGTTAGTAAACATTTTAAGAAATTCTCTCATGCTTCACTTAAATTATTTTGAGAGAAGAAAAATTTTATGCTCATGTTCTTCACTTAGATTTGTTTGACGTATCAAAAGCAACATATGAAACTAGTCCCAAAGTGATAGATATTCAAGAGGGATATAATAAAAACTTTCATGAAGACCATTGGATAAAATAAAGTTGATTCCTCGTAATAGTTTTGCGATATGATGATATAATATGTGAGTCATGTTGATGAGTAATTATGCTTTAGTAAGAATATTGGTGTTAAGGTTTGTGAGTCCCTATGCAAGCACGAAAGTCAATAGTTATGCAATGAAATTATATCCTACTTGTGGTGCATTATTCGGTGTTAGTTATGCTTAATGCTCGCTTACGAGATTTTTTGTTTCTTGGTTGTATGCTTCTCAATCTTTTGCTAGCCTTCATTTGCACTAAGTATGATCACTACTTGTGCATCAGAAATCCTTAAACCAGTTTTGCCACATGAGTCCACTATACCTACCTATATGCGGTATTCTTTTGCTGTTCTAAGCAAATTTGTATGTGCCATCTCTAATTTTCAAAATAAATTTCTCTTTTGTGTGCTTGTACCGCTCATGAAACGGTAGGGGGTGGCTGATATTTTTCCATGCTAGATGTGTTATTCTCAAGATGAGTGTTTATTCACTTGTCATTGCATGAGAGTACAACAAAGGTATTAGGGATACCCAATCCCAAAATAAAAAATGAATTTATTTTATGTTGTCAAATAATAAATTCCTTGGAAAGTGTTGGTATGGACAGCAACCGTGAATTTGGTTAGCCGTGGAATGTGAAAGTATGGTGGAAAAAGGAATAAACTTTATTTTCTGTTTGGGAACTACCTATGATATATCTAGCATGGAAAGTATTGGGAACTACTCGATCATTTTCGTTGACAGGAAAAGCATGCCACCCAAAATGTTTTTATCTCTATCTTTTTCACTTTGAGCTCTAGCACCTCTACAAATCCCTACTTCCCTCTGCGAAGGGCCTTTCTTTTACTTTATGCAATTTTTATTTTTACTTGAGTCTCCATCTTCTCTTATAAAGCACCAACTAAGGGGCACTATGATCGTGCTGGAGCATAGGGTGTAGCTAATATGCGAGTGTGTTTCATGAATGGATCAATGATTGAGCATAATGGGCTAGGGATAACTTGCCTTACTGTTGATATTTTGAAAGACATGGTTGCTTGTTGATATGCTTGAGTATTGAAATCTTCATGTCAAAACTAGACTATTGCTTCGAAACATTTAAAAGTACAAATGCCCATGCTACAAAGAAAAGAATATGTGATGAACATGTTAAGCAGCATTCCACATCAAAAATTCTGTTTTTATCATTTACCTACTCGAGGACGAGCAGGAATTAAGCTTGGGGATGCGGATACGTCTCCAATGTATGTATAATTTTTTATTGTTCCATGCTGTTATATTATCATTCTTGGATGTTTTACAATCATCTTATAGCAACTTTATATCATTTTTTGGGACTAACCTATTGACATAGTACCCGGTGCCAGTTGCTGTTTTTTGCTTGTTTTTTACTTCGCAGAAAATCAATACCAAACGGAGTCCAAATGGAGCGAAAATTTTTGCAGATTTTTTCTGGACCAGAAGACACCTATTGGGCCAAAGAAGTACAAGAGGGGGGCTCCGAGCGGAGCACAACCCACTAGGGCGCACCTGGGGACCCAGGCACGCCCAGGTGGGTTGTGCCCACCTCAGCCGCCTCCCGCACGGCCTCTTTGCTCTATTAATACCCCAATATTCTAGAAACACTAGGGGAGTCGACAAAAATCAATTCTAGCCGCCGCAAGTTCTAGAACCACCGGATCCAATCTAGACACCGTCACAGAGGGGTTCATCATCCTCATTGGTGCCTCTCCGATGATGCGTGAGTAGTTCATTGTAGACCTACGGGTCCGTAGTTAGTAGCTAGATGGCTTCCTCTCTCTCTCTTTTGATTCTCAATACAATGGTCTCTTAGAGATCTATTTGATGTAACTCTCTTTGCAGTGTGTTTGTTGGGATCCGATGAACTTTGAGTTTATGATCAGATCTATGTTTTTATCCATGAAAGTTATTTGAGTCTTCTGATCTCTTATATGCATGATTAATTATAGCCTCGTATTTCTTCTTCGAATCTTTGGTTTAGTTAGGCCAACTAGATCGATTTTTCTTGCCATGGGAAGAGGTGCTTTGTGATGGGTTCGATCTTACGGTGCTTGATCCTAGTGATAGAAGGGGAAACGACACATATGTATCGTTGCCATTAAGGATAACAAGATGGGGTCTATTTCTACATAAATAGATCTTGTCTACATCATGTCATCATTCTTATTGCATTACCCCGTTTCTCCATGAACTTAATACACTAGATGCATGCTGGATAGTGGTCGATGTGTGGAGTAATAGTAGTAGATGCAGGCAGGAGTCGGTCTACTAATCTTGGACGTGATGCCTATATAATGTTCATTGCCTGGATATTGTCATGATTATTTGAAGTTCTATCAATTGCCCAATAGTAATTTGTTTACCCACCACATGCTATTTTTCTCGACAGAAGCCACTAGTGAAATCTACGGTCCCGGGTCTTTTCTTTATCATATTTTCCGTCGTGATCTATTTTTATTTGCTTTTATTTTCATATCTATTAATCCAAAAACACAAAAATACCTTGCTGCAATTTATTTTTATTTATTTTATCTCGCGTTCCCGCGAGATCTATTTATCCAATCTACTACAATTTAACCTATCTTTTTACCCGTGAGGGATTGACAACCCCTCTCTTACGTCGGGTTGCAAGTATTTGTTCTTTGTGTGCAGGTGTCGTTCACGTAGTGTTGCGTGGTTCTCCTACTGGTTCGATAACCTTGGTCTCATCACTGAGGGAAATACCTACCGTAGCTGTGCTGCATCATCCCTTCCTCTTTGGGGAAACACCGACGTAGTTCAAGCCGCAATCAATCATCTTTAGTAATTGTTCAGAGAGCATGCAACATGTTCAGAGAGTTGAGAGTCATCATGTTCAGTAATTGTTCAGATTTTTTTTTGCTACTCTTGAATTTTTGTATCATTTGTTCAGAGAGTTCGTTGGTACCAATGTATACAATTGATGGTGTGTAGTCCATAACAGCGGGTTCATAGCTAGACATGTTTTGAGGCTGTAAGTTCAGAACCTAGAGTGTTTATTTTTAAAGAGAGAGCAATTTTTTGTTTGGAGTATGCAAGTTCAGTGTTATGCAGCATAACTTAAACTCTTTTTTTGCAGGTGTTCATGTTTGGTTTAGGATTTCATGTCTCGCCATCACTACAAGATTTTTTTTAAAATAGGGTTTTTGCTTGTTAACAGTAGGTTGTATTTCATTTGAGCTATAAGTTTTTTAGGATTGACATTTTAATTTAAGTTTCTCTTCACATTTTCAGGCTATAAATTTAGAATTTAGAGTATTTTTCTTCACGCCTTACTTCACATTTGAATCTATAAGTTCAGAAATTCAGAATTGGTGCTCATGTATTTTTTGTTCAAACATTGTGTTTTCTCAAACAGGAGCTTGCAAGCAAAGATACAAATTCTGACCCTTTGCAGTCAAACAATAATAGTTAATAGTATGATTCAGGGAATGATAGCATGAATGAACAGCAGGAGCAAAGTATAGTGGGTCTCACATAAACAGATGCATCAGACGGCATGCTCATTGATGGCTTGAGAACAATTGTAATTATCTTCTCAACTTGAAGAATATCCTTTTTTACTTTTTTGTTTGTATTTTTTCTTCTCCTTTTGTAATTTTCATAAGTTCAATTTGACAGAAACTTCCAATTTTTTTGTACAGTTGCAAAAAAGACATGAGAGGAACCAGGAAGGGAGTGCTTTGAAAGAGAAAAGGAACAAGGTAACTTTGTGCTTTCGTACCTTTATTTCCTTGTTAACATTTTTTGAGTCATAACCAAAATCTTTCTAGAGGAACAAGGTAACTTTAGATACCTTTTTTCTTTTTTAATGTTTGCTCTTTGTTTTGTTTCCAGAGGACAAGGACCGAGGAAGGAAAAACCAAAGGGCACATGAACAAAGAAAGAGCAACTGCATACAATAGGTTTAGCATTGGATATTTTGTGAAGATTGTTGTGAGGAACGGTGGTTTTGGATACCTGCTCGAGCTAGATGATTGTTATCTTCCAAGGCCATTCGCACTGTGGGTTGCGGACAACATATCCACAAAAGATGAAGCAATTGTGCTCAGAGGGAAGTTAATTCCTCTCAACCCTAAAGTTGTATCATTAGTTCTTGGTATACCAGCAGGTAGAACAAAGATCGGAGTGCTCGATGAGGTGTCTACCGGAGTTTCTATCACTGTTTGGGCTAACAGATCTTCCATCAATAAGTTTATTCGGGAATAAGGTACTCCCTCCTTCCATCTAGATAGGGCCTAATGCGTTTTTCGAGGCTAATTTTGACCAAATGTTAATATATGACATGTAAGTTACACAAAGCATACGATCAAATTCGTATGTGAAGGCAGCTTCCAATGATATAATTTTCACATTGTACATCTCATGTACTATTAATCTTATCAATAGTCAAAGGCGGTCTTGAAAAACGCATTAGGCCCTATATAGATGGAAGGAGGGAGTAATGAAGGAAGAGTTTCCTGATGATGTTTTTCTTCGCTGCTTCTTAACTGTCGCACTAGCAACTTTCCTCTGTCTCACATCCAACACCAAGCCAAGTACCAAATATTTGGGAGCACTTGTTGATGTGTCAAAGTCAAAAGATCTTGATTGGTGCCCTCTTGTCCATACAGGGAATATGTCTTATGTCAAGAAGTATCAAGCAGACAAGCTGAAGTAGAAACAGATAACAACCACTTTGGGAGGCTGCATATATCAGCTAGCAATATGCCCCTTCTTTTGTTATATGTAACTTTTGTTTACTTATTTATTTTAGGAGCAATGTCTTCTCATCAAGCATTCTCAAGGTTTCATTTGTCTTTGTTGTTTATTTGCAGGTTCACTGTCTAGACTTCAACAATTTTGGATCAATATCAATTCTTCCAGCACTACCTAGAATTTGTTTCTGGAAAGGAAAAACCATAAAACATTCCAGTGATATGCTTATTGGGAAAGATGGACTCTATGGAGCTCTACAAGTAAATATCATACTCTGCTATAGTTTACCTCCTACATTTTTCAGGAATATGTTTGTTTATTCTTTTTTTTGTCAGATCAAAGATGAGGCAGAAACTTGCTATGCAGAGATAGACGGTGCATGGGCAAGCACCGCCAAGAACTCAAACATCAGAAAAGCTATACAAAGGGCCTTAGGCAACTCTTTTCCAGACAGGGTAAAATGCATGAGACTTGATTGATGCAGCAATTTCCACAATCAATTTTAGCTATTTTTTTTGTTTCTCCTTCTCTTGTTTCCTCTGACTTGTTTGTGCAATCTTTTCTGTTTGTCAGGTCAAAGAAGACATATTCCTCAATTTCCAGGAGCGGATGAAGGATCAAAACCTGAGCACATGTCTGATAGCAAAACAAGTGTTGCTTGATGTCTACTACGCAACTTTATTCTTGTAGACTTGTGTTGGGCCTCTATGCGTGGAGTTTTGTAGGACAGTAGCAATTTTCCCTCAAGTGGATGACCTAAGGTTTATCAATCCGTGGGAGGCGTAGGATGAAGATGGTCTCTCTCAGACAACCCTGCAACCAAATACAAGAAACCTCTTGTGTCCCCAAGACACCCAATACAATGGAAAATTATATAGATGCACTAGTTCGGTGAAGAGCTGGTGATAAAAGTGTAATATGGATGGTAGAAAAATATTTTTATAATCTGAATAAATAAAAACAGCAAGGTAGCAAACGATAAAAGTGAGCACAAACGGTGTTGCAATGCTTGAAAATGAGGCCTAGGGTCCGTACTTTCGCTAGTGCAATCTCTCAACAATGCTAATATAATTGGATCATATAACCATCCCTCAAAGTGCGATGAAGAATCACTCCAAATTCCTATCTAGCGGAGAACATAAGAAGAAATTGTTTGTAGGGTACGAAACCACCTCGAAGCTATTCTTTCCAATCGATCTATCAAAGAGTTCATACTAAAATAACACCAAATAATTTCAGATTCATAATACTCAATCCAACACAAAGAACCTCAAAGAGTGCCCCAAGATTTCTACCGGAGAAACAAAGACAAGAACATGCATCAACCCCTATGCATAGATTACCCCAATGTCACCTCGGGAATCCACGGGTTGAGTGCAAAAACACATATCAAGTGAATCAATATGATACCCCATTGTCACCACGAGTATTCATATGCAAGACATATATCAAGTGCTCTCAAATCCATAAAAGTATTCAATCCGATAAAACAAAATCTCAAAGGGAAAACTCAATTCATCACAACAAGATAGATAGGGGAAAACACCATATGATCCGACTATATTAACAAAGCCCACGCTACATCAAGATGGTGACATCTTAAGAACACGAGAGAGAGAGAGAGAGAGAGAGAGAGAGATTAAGCTACTGGTACAAACCCTCAGCCCCGAGGGTGGACTACTCCCTTCTCATCATGGTGGCCGCCGGGATGATGAAGATGGCCACTGGTGATGATCTCCCCCTCCGACAGGGTGTCGGAACGGGGTCTAGATTGGTTTTCGTGGATACAGAGGCTTGCGGCGGCGAAACTTCCGATCTAGGGTAACCCAGAAGGGTTTTGGAATATTTGACAATTTATAGGACGAAGAGGGGGTGCGGGAGGCCACCGAGGTGGGCACAACCCATTTGGGGCGCCTAGGGGCCCAGGCGCGCCCTGGTGGGTTGTGCCCCCCTCGGGGCACCCCGCAGGTGCTACTCTGGCCCATTGGATGTCTTCTGGTCCATAAAAAATCCACAAAAAGTTTCGCGGTGTTTGGACTCCGTTTGATACTGATTTCATGCGATGTAAAAAACAAGCAAAAAACAGCAACTGGCACTAGGCACTGGGTCAATAGGTTAGTCCCAAAAAATGATATAAAGTTGCTATAAAATTATTGTAAAACATCCAAGAATGATAATATAATGGCATGAATACTTCATAAATTATAGATACGTTGGAGACGTATCACTGCTAGACACTTTGAACATAGTTTCCTCTTCTTTTAAAGGCTCCCAAGATACAGAAAAGCTAGAGTCAAGTGAGCACTTGTACATGCCAATCGACGAAGATAATGGGTCTGTCAATACTATTAGAGATGATTCTAATGGGATTGAAATAAACAGTGGTGTGTTATTGCACCATTTTGTTATCATACAAACTATGTGTTTTTTAAATGACTTTTTTCATTCTTTTTGTTCTAATTCTTGTTTTATTACTTTATTCACAACCCCCCTATATTTCTAGCAGATGGAAGAGGCAGGAAGAAGAGAATGAAGACTAGTACCCAGCAATCAGTAACTTCAACAACTAAGGACAAGCTCTTGGAAGATAAAATAAAGGTTTGGCTTTGTAATTAGTTTTTTATATCCCATTTTTGTGTGCAATATTCAATTCTTTTTCTGCCATATTATGACTTCTCCTCTCACCAACTTTCACGGGAAAGCAGACCTGAAGTTGTTGTACAAGGAGGCGAAGCTGAAATGCAACCACTACCGCGCAATGGTCATACAAACGAGAACAAAAAACAAGCTGAAATGGTTTTTTTAAACCCCTTACAGTTATATTTTTAAAAAAACTTATCATTTAACATGCATTTTTTTCTATGAACTAACCTGCCAGGAAGTGAACTAAGGAATTGTTAGAGAATGTACAAATACAGGAACACCAATTGGACAGGCACTCCGTGCTGAAAGCGTTGTAGTGCAACAAGAATTGCACAGGGTTATATCACATGTCTTCCCTTTTATCCACATGTTTTCCTTTTAAATTTTTGTCTTACATTATTTTCTTCCTATTAGCCCCTATATATAACTCTGACAACCATCTGATACATCTCCGTTGTATCTACTTTTCCAAACACTTTTGCCCTTGTTTTGGACTCTAACTTGGATGATTTGAATGGAACTAACCCGGACTGGCGCTATTTTCAGCAGAATTGCCATAGTGTTATTTATGTGCAGAAACAAAAGTTCTCGGAATGACTTGAAACTCCACGGAGATTATTTTTGGAAATAATAAAAAATATTGGCGGAAGAGAGTCTTCATCATCACTTTCATCAATATTATCAGTTTCAATAATTTCATTCTCTCTAGCCCTAGCAAGTTGTTCATCAAGAAATTCACCAAGTGGCACAGTAGTATCAAGCATAGAAGTAGTTTCATCATAAGTATCATGCATAGTAGAAGTGGCATCATCAATAACATGCGACATATCGGAATTAATAGCAGAAGTAGGTTTAGGTGTCGCAAGCTTACTCAAAACAGAAGGTGAATCAAGTGCAGAGCTAGATGGCAGTTCCTTACCTCCCCTCGTAGTTGAGGGATAAATTTTTGTTTTCTCGTCTTTCAAGTTCCTCATAGTGACCAGCAGATATAAATCCCAAGTGACTCAAAGAATAGAGCTATGCTCCCCGGCAACGTCGCCAGAAAATAGTCTTGATAACCCACAAGTATAGGGGATCGCAACAGTTTTTTAGGGTAGAGTATTCAACCCAAATTTATTGATTCGACACAAGGGGAGCCAAAGAATATTCTCAAGTATTAGCAGTTGAGTTGTCAATTCAACCACACCTGGATAACTTAGTATCTGTAGCAAAGTATTTAGTAGCAAAGTAGTATGCAAGTAACGATAACGGTAGCAAAAGTAATATTTTTGGGTTTTGTAGTGATTGTAACAGTAGCAACGGAAAAGTAAATAAGCGGAGAACAATATGTGAAAAGCTCGTAGGCATTGGATCGGTGATGGAGAATTATGCCGGATGTGGTTCATCATGTAACAATCATAACATAGGGTGACGCAGAACTAGCTCCAATTCATCAATGTAATGTAGGCATGTATTCCGAATATAGTCATACGTGCTTATGGAAAAGAACTTGCATGCCATATTTTATCCTACCCTCCCGTGGCAGCGGGGTCCTAGTGGAAACTAAGGGATATTAAGGCCTCCTTTTAATAGAGTACCGGACCAAAGCATTAACACATAGTGAATACATGAACTCCTCAAACTATGGTCATCACCGGGAGTGGTCCTGATTATTGTCACTTCGGGGTTGCCGGATCATAACACATAGTAGGTGACTATAGCCTTGCAAGATAGGATCAAGAACTCACATATATTCATGAAAACATAATAGGTTCAGATCTGAAATCAAGGCACTCGGGCCCTAGTGACAAGCATTAAGCATAGCAAAGTCATAGCAACATCAATCTCAGAACATAGTGGATACTAGGGATCAAACCCTAACAAATCTAACTCGATTACATGATAAATCTCATCCAACCCATCACTGTCCAGCAAGCCTACGATGGAATTACTCACGCACGGCGGTGAGCATCATGAAATTGGTGATGGAGGATGGTTGATGATGATGATGGCGACGGATTCCCCTCTCCGGAGCCTCGAGCGGACTCCAGATCAGCCCTCCCGAGAGAGTTTAGGGCTTGGCGGCGGCTCCGTATCGTAAAACGCGATGAATCTTTCTCTCCTTTTTTCTCTCCGAACACGTATATATGGAGTTGGAGTTGAGGTCGGTGGAGCTCCAGGGGGCCCACGAGGCAGGGGGGCGCCCAGGGGGGCAGGCGCACCCCCACCCTCATGGACAGGGTGTGGGCCCCCTGGCCTTGATCCCCTAAATATGAATTGCCTGTTGTGCCTGAGGGCTATGTTATGGATGAAGAAACTGCTAGAGACTTTCTTGCTTGCAATGATAGAAGTGATCTTAAGAAATTATTAGCTAAGCTGAAACAAAAAAAACTCTGAATGCTAGAATGAAATATGATCCTGCTTATGCTACTTCACCTATCTTTGTTACTGATAAGGATTATGAATTCTCTATTGATCCTGATATAATTACTTTGGTTGAATCTGATCCTTTTTATGGTTATGAATCTGAAACTGTTGTGGCACATCTTACTAAATTAAATGATATAGCCACCCTGTTCACTAATGATGAGAGAACTCGCTACTTTTATATCCTTAAAATATTTCCGTTCTCATTAAAGGGTGATGCTAAGATATGGTTTAATTCTCTTGATCCTGGTTGTGTGCGTACTCCCCCGGATATGATTTATTACTTCTCTGCTAAATATTTCCCTGCTCATAAGAAACAAGCTGCTTTAAGGGAAATATATAATTTTGTGCAAATTGAAGAAGAGAGTCTCCCACAAGCTTGGGGGAGGCTTCTCCAATTACTTAACGCTTTGCCTGATCATCCTCTTAAGAAAAATGAAATACTCGATATCTTTTATAATGGACTAACCGATGCTTCCAGAGACTACCTTGATAGTTGTGTTGGTTCTATTTTCAGGGAAAGAACACCAGATGAAGTTGAAATTCTATTGAATAATATGTTGACTAATGAAAATAATTGGACACTTTCTGAGCCAACTCCTGAGCCTATTCTTAAGCCAACTCCGAAGAAAAGAGGTGTTCTATTTCTCAGTCCTGAAGATATGCAAGAGGCAAAGAAATCTATGAAAGAAAAGGGTATAAAAGCTGAAGATGTTAAGAATTTACCTCCTATTGAAGAAATACATGGTCTTAATTTACCGCGTGTTGAAGAAATATATGATCCTAATCCATCACCTATTGAAGAAACTCATGGTCTTGATAACCCGACACAGGTAGTAAAGGTAAATTCTCTCTATAGATATGATAAAGCTGAAATCCCTCCTACTAAGTTTGCTAGCCAATGTTTGGATGATTTTGATAATTTTATGGTTAAGCAAGAAGATTTCAATGCTTATTTTGGTAGACAATTAAAACAAAATGCTTATATGATTGAACACTTGGGTGATTATATGTATAGAGTTAAAGGTGAACTTAAACTCATTAGTAAACATGCTTCTATGGTTACCACTCAAGTAGAACAAGTACTTAAAGCTCAGAATGATTTTCTCAATGAATTGAATAGTAAGAATAACGATTTTGCTGTTAGAGTGGCTACTAGAACTGGTAAAATGACTCAGGAACCTCTGTATCCTGAAGGCCATCCTAAGAGAATTGAGCAAGATTCTCAGAGAAATAATATAGATGCACCTAGTCCTTCTAAAAAGAAGATAAAGAAAAATGATAGGACTTTGCATGCTTCTAGTGAACCTGTTGTAGACACACCTGAGAATCCCAACGATATTTCTATCTCTGATGCTGAAAAACAATCCGGTGATGAACATGAACCTAGTGATAATATTAATAATGATGTTCATGTTCATGCTCAACCTAGCAATGATAATGATGTAGAAATTGAACCTGCTATTGATCTTGATAACCCACAATCAAAGAATCAACGTTATGATAAGAGAGACTTTGTTGCTAGGAAACACGATAAAGAAAGAGAACCATGGGTTCAGAAACCCATGCCTTTTCCTCCCAAACCATCCAAGAAAAAGGATGATGAGGATTTTGAATGATTTGCTGAAATGATTAGACCTATCTTCTTGCGTATGCATTTGACTGATATGCTCAAAATGAATCCTTATGCTAAGTATATGAAAGAAATTGTTACTAATAAAAGAAAGATACCAGAAGCTGAAATTTCCACCATGCTTGCTAATTACACTTTTAAGGGTGGAATACCAAAGAAACTGGGAGACCCAGAAGTACCCACTATACCATGCTCCATTAAAAAAATTATGTTAGAACTTCTTTATGTGATCTAGGAGCCGGTGTTAGTGTTATGCCTCTCTCTTTATATCGTAGACTTGATTTGAATAAGTTGACACCTACTAAAATATCTTTGCAAATGGCTGATAAATCAACTGCTATACCTGTCGGTATTTGTGAGGATGTGCCTGTTGTGGTTGCAAACGTTACTATTTTAACGGACTTTGTTATTCTTGATATTCCCGAGGACGATAGTATATCTATTATTCTTGGAAGACCCTTTTTGAATACTGCAGGGGCTGTTATTGATTGCAACAAAGGCAATGTCACTTTTCATGTTAATGGTAATGAGCATACGGTACACTTTCCGAGGAAACAACCTCAAGTCCACAGTATCAATTCTATTGGAAAAATTCCATCGATTATTTTTGAAGGTTTTGAATTTCCTCTTCCTACTGCCAAGAAGAAATATGATATTCTTATTATTGGGGATGTACATATCCCCGTTTAGGTAACATAGTGTTATTTGAAATTTCTCCGGTTCCATGTTATTCGGAATGAGTTTGTTAACAAGACTTGATCAACCTTGTTAGTAGATTCCTTTTGATGAGCATGAGATGGATGAAGTTAGAAAGCACAACCTTCTGTACCCTCCTTTTATTTTCTATTATTTAGTTGAAATAAAGCAAAAAAGTATTTTCTGTCTGTTTTCTGAATTATCCGTGCAATATAAAAAATACCCTGAAAATAAAAGTTCTCCTAATGCCCTGCCAATTTAATATGATTTTTTCTAGAATATTTGAGAATATTTGGCACTAAAAACATAGCAGGGGGAGCAAGCACCTGGGCAGGAGGGTCCAGGGCGCGCCCCGTGCCTCGTGGGCCCACGATGGCCCCCCTCCACTTATGCCAGCCACCACACACTTCTTCTTCCTCCCAAAAAATCACCATCCAGCTCAAGCACGAGTTCTAGCTCATTTTGCTGCGATTTTCGATCTCCTTGCTCAAAGCACCTCTCACAAAACTGCTTTGGGGGATTGTTCCTTGGTATGTGACTCCTCCATTGGTCCAATTAGTTTTTGTTCTAGTGCTTTATTCATTGCCAATTTGTGCTGCCTAGGTGACCATGTTCTTGAGCTTGCATGTCAAATTTATATGGTTCCAAGTAGTTCTAATGCATGATATAGGCTCTAGGCACTTGTAGGAGTAGTTGCTATCAATTTTGTTGAGCTTGGTTCACTTTTATTTGAAGTTACTAAAAATTTCAGAAAATTTCAGAAAATAATGAAGAGATTTTTGAGGGGCTCATCGAGCCGAAGCTCGAAGGAAAAGCAAAGTGAAGAAGCAGAGAGGCCCAAATATAATCTACCTCGCACCGCGGAGGTTCGGCCGTGTGAATGGCCTTCCGATGATTTCTTGAGAGCAGCCGGGATTTATGATGATTTTTATGAATTGGCTGAGAATGCAGGCCTCACCGACTTCCTCTGCGACCAACGCGAACAATATCTCTTACTCACCAATACTTTTGTGCAAAACTTCTACTATTATCCTAAGAAATCACCTCCTTCAGTAGAGTTTCATTTATATGATGTGGTTAAGAAGATGTCACTATATGAATTTTGCAGGGTTTGCAAACTACCTTTCGAGGGTAGCTTAGAGGAACCACATCGTAAAGATGTGGACGGGTTTATTGATACTATTACTATAGGGGAAACTAGGAAGGTTTCCGATGCAAGAATCACTAGCATACATTTTCCTGTTCTACGCTACTTTGCAATATTTGCTAGTCGTTGCTTAATTGGTCGCGGAAACTGTGGAAACCTTAGTGTTCCTGATATTATTATTTTGTTCCATGGTTTATTCCGTGATGACTCTGTTAGTATGGGCGGTATTATTGCCAAACGGCTAAATTTGAACCATACAAAGGGCCCCATCTTTGGAGGTGTCTATGCTTCACGCCTTGCTGCATACTATAACATACCTATTAGGCACTATGAAAAAGAAGAAAAATTGCTGCCCACTATTTATTTAGATTATAAGAGTATGGTAGCGCATGATTTTATTGTTAAGAATAGGGAAAGGGAGCTTAAATACAAATTGTTCTTCGATAAACATCACCCTGAGACTATTACCTTGCCTGCTCCTTCCTTGTTTGATTTATCTGCAGGCCAGTATCTCGTTCCGTTGGCGGCCATTCACGCCTACCGGAACCCTACATCAGCCACAGAGCCAAAGCCGGAACCACAATTTGATCCTCCATGACAGTCTAATTACCAGTGGGATCCGGAGATGATTGCCAACCAGTGGTAATCAGAGGCTTCTTCTTCTTAGTACGACCCCAACTATAACTTTGGATATCCGCCAGGCCATCCGTGGCAATAAACCAACTTAGGCCAAAAGCCTAAGCTTGGGGGAGTACGTATTTCTCACCGATATTACATTTATGTTTACACACTCATTGCTAGATGTCGGTGCTCATACTTTTTCACTGTAATATCCATGCTAGTTTATTTTCCTTTTTCTTGCTTTCTTCTTGTGTGTTTAATAAACCTTAAGAAAAACAAAAAAAATAGTTGTAGCTTTTAGCTAGTTTACCTTTCTTGCTGTAGTAGTAATAATTAAAAGAAAACTCAAAAAGATTTCCCTTTCTTATTTTTCTTGTTGGGAGCTTTCCCATGTAAACAGTTTTATTTATTTTCTTTTCTTTGGGGGTCGATAGGAGAAGACCATAATGAAATTGTTGAAGTGGCTCTTATATGCATTATTGTTGATTTAACCAAGAGCCCATATTGCCTTGTCTTCTCTTATTTATTGAATGCTTGCAGATTCCAGCTTAGTCCAATGCACGTGCACTATTATTATTATACACATCGCTCGGTCGTGCAAGTGAAAGGCAATTATGACGATATATGATGAAATGACTGAGATGAGAGAAGCTGGTATGAACTCGACCTCTCTTGTTTTTGTAAATGATTAGTTCATCGTTCCTGATTCAGCCTATTATGAATAAACATGTTTGCAATGACAATTAGAGATTATAGTTGCTTATGCCATGCTTAATTAGCTAGGAGCTTGTAATGGTTTACCTTGCGTGCCAACATGCTATTAAAATGGTGGTGATGTGGTATGATAGGGTGGTATCCTCCTTTGAATGATTTAAGTGACTTGACTTGGCACATGTTCACACATGTAGTTGAAACAAATCAACATAGCCTTCATGATATTTATGTTCATGGTGGATTATATCCTACTCATGCTTGCACTCAATGTTTATTAATTTTAATGCATGTTCATGACTGTTGTCGCTCTCTAGTTGGTCGCTTCCCAGTCTTTTGCTAGCCTTCACTTGTACTAAGCGGGAATACTACTTGTGCATCTAATCCCTTAAACCCCAAGGTTATTCCATATGAGTCCACTATACCTTCCTATATGCGCTATCTACCTGTTGTTCCAAGTAAATTTGTATGTGCCAAACTCTAAAACTTCAAATGAAATTCTGTTTTGTATGCTCGAATAGCTCATGTATCAACTAGGGCTGTCCTTATCTTCCATGTTAGGCGGGTTATTCTCAAGAGGAGTGGACTCCGCTCCTCACTCACGAGAAAATGGCTGGTCACCGGGATGCCCAGTCCCATGCTTTATGCAAATCAAATCAAAATAATTGCAAAAAAAACTCCCCCGGGACTGTTGTTAGTTGGAGGCACTCGTTGTTTTGAGCAAGCCATGGATTGATGCTTGTTGGTGGAGGGGGAGTATAAACTTTACCATTCAGTTTGGGAACCGCCTATAATGTGTGTAGCATGGAAGATATCGCCGTCTCTTGGTTGTTATGTTGACAATGAAAGTATGCCGCTCAAAATATTATTTATCTCTATTTCAAAACCGAGCTCTGGCACCTCTACAAATCCCTGCTTCCCTCTGCGAAGGGCCTATCCATTTACTTTTATGTTGAGTCATCACCCTCTTATTAAAAAGCACCAGCTGGAGAGCACCGCTGTCATTTGCATCCATTACTATTAATTTATATTGGGTATGACTATGACTGGATCTCTTTTACCATGAATTAAAATGTTTAGTCAGTCCTTGATCTTTAAAGGTGCTCTGCATTTATGTTTTGCGGTCTCAGAAAGGGCTAGCGAGATACCATCTTGTTATATCATATTATGATTGTTTTGAGAAAGTGTTATCATTCGAGATTTATTATTATTGCTCGCTAGTTGATTATGCCATTGATATGAGTAAACATGAGACCTAAAAGTTATTGTGAATGTGGTTAGTTCATAATCTTTGCTGAAAACTTGAATGCTGGCTTTACATATTTACAACAACAAGAGCAAACAGAGTTTGTAAAAGTTTTTCTTTATCACTTTCAGTTTATCAACTGAATTGCTTGAGGACAAGCAAAGGTTTAAGCTTGGGGGAGTTGATACATCTCCGTCGTATCTACTTTTCCAAACACGTTTGCCCTTGTTTTGGACTCTAACTTGCATGATTTGAATGGAACTAACCCGGATTGACGCTGTTTTCAGCAGAATTGCCATAGTGTTATTTATGTGCAGAAACAAAAGTTCTCGGAATGACTTGAAACTCCACGAAGATTATTTTTGGAAATAATAAAAAATATTGGCGAAAGAATCAAGGCCAGGGGGCCCACACCATGTCCATGAGGGTGGGGGCGCGCCTGCCCCCTGGGCGCGCCCCCGCCTCGTGGGCCCCCTAGAGCTCCACCGACCTCAACTCCAACTCCATATATTCGTGTTCGGAGAGAGAAAATCAGAGAGAAAGATTCATCGCGTTTTACGATACGGAGCCGCCGCCAAGCCCTAAACTCTCTCCAGAGGGCTGATCTGGAGTCCGTTCGGGGCTCCGGAGAGGGGAATCCGTCGCCATCGTCATCATCAACCATCCTCCATCACCAATTTCATGATGCTCACCGCCGTGCGTGAGTAATTCCATCATAGGCTTGCTGGACGGTGATGGGTTGGATGAGGTTTATCATGTAATCGAGTTAGATTTGTTAGGGTTTGATCCCTAGTATCCACTATGTTCTGAGATTGATGTTGCTATGACTTTGCTATGCTTAATGCTTGTCACTAGGGCCCGAGTGCCATGATTTCAGATCTGAACCTATTATGTTTTCATGAATATATGTGAGTTCTTGTGACACCCAAGTTTTTATTTGGATTTTTTTTTAAAGATTTTTATTTTTACTTGGGGGGAGTGATTTAAAAAATTTTCTTCAAGAGAACTCTCCCTCTCATATATTTTCTTTATGGCAAAATTTTTATTTGGGTTCACCCAAGATCTGCCTTTGACCTTGGAGGTTCTTGCTTTTATTTTGGACTCAAGACAAAATGGTTTTCATTTGGGAAAATAACTTTTGAAAAACTTTTTGAAGTTTGCACTATGGCTTTTGGAAAGTCCTTTGCCACTTTCAACTATTCCTTCTTGCCATGGCCCTAGTGCAAATGATCTCCCCTAACTCATCCCTCACCTCTGGATCATGATTTACATCAAATCCAGCAAGTTGGACCTCCCCATGTATTTATTTTCCATTCAAATTCTATTCAAATATTTTTTGCCTTCTATTCCACCACTTGGAGATTTACAAAGGAACTCCATTTTCTGTTTGGACTTTTACCACCAAACTTCCTTCCCCTCCTAGTCCTTTGAACCCTCAACCTGGAACCATGAAGATCCACTGGTCTCCAGTTCAAAAATTTCAAACTACATCAGCTGCAAGTTTGGACCAGATTTGCCAAATTTGGTGGAATTCATTCAAAACTTTCTCCAAAAATTCCAAGTAAATTCATGCAGCCCCTGGGTGTTTGGAGTGATCATCTCACCAAGTTACAGCTCCAGAAAAATTTATCTCTTTACCAAAACCTACTGTCAAACACCTGCAGTGCATGGTCACTGTCAAGTTCAGTTAACTTCAGAGTTCAGTCAGTGCTCACTGTCGTTTTCTTCAGAGACGGGCGTCGATCTCGCCAGTACCCTCGCGTCGCCTTGCTCCTCGTCCTCGCCCTCTCGTTCCTGCACCGCACGAGTGCCTGGCATCTTGCGGGCGTCGGCGACGAGCAGCAGAAGGTGCGCCGCCCCGTGACCGACGCCGGCGGCGGCTTTGCGAACGCCAGCGGGAGACACGGCGCCGCCGACTCCACCCAACGCCGCCCAAACCACCGGAGCCCGCCGCGTGGCCTTCCACTCCCCCGAACGCGCTATCGCTCTCGTCGTGAACCGCAGGGCGCGGAGCGCGCTCTCTGCCGCCGTTGAGCCCGTGCGGTCACCTCACCGCGGGCAGACGCCATTACGCCAAGACCAGCCCCGTTCAGCTGCAAATCGAGTCCAGTAACATCCACTGATGCTGCTCGACCGCTCAAACCCCCTGCCAACCCACTGCTCCGCCGTAATCACTCGCCGGCGATTCTCCGTTCACGGCCACCCCGTCGAGCTGCCTATAAATAGGGGCCCCGAGCTTCAACTCGAGCACCCACCAGCCCTACACTTCCCCTAGAGCACGCCCAGACACTGGAAGAGCCCCGAGGAGGTCTCCTTCCTCGACTCCGGCCGCCGCGGTCCGCCACGGGATCCAGCCCGATTCGCCCCCGTGTGTGCTCCTCTGCCTCCATTCTCTTGCCAGTAGCTTCTCCTTGCATCACCCGTTCTGACCCGCGCCTCAATTCGTTCTTTGCAGCCCTCCACCGGAGTTCCCCAACCTTACCCGAACCGCCGTCCGCCGGAGATAGTGTCGCCGTCGACGTGGTGCTCCCCGTTGGACGAGTCCACCACCCACCGACGCGGAAGAAGACACTGAAGCTCTTGGTACCCTCCGTTTCTCCTAACTCGCCGTGGTTCGACGCCGGCATCCACCGCCGTCTTCGGGCGCCGGCGAGCTTTCAAACCTGACATGCGGGCCCCGCGTGTCAGCCTCTGTTTTATTTCCCCGAAACGTTTTCTGTTGGCGCCTTCGGGCAAAATACGTCTTCTCTCTTGCGCTTGCGCATTTCCAAACGAACCGTTTTCTGTTTTCTCAGTTAAAACCCTGGAACTTTTCTGTTTCATTACAGAAAGGTCCCTGGACAGAAACCTTTATAACTTTTTAATGAAAAGGTATTTTTGAGTGATTCTTTTTCTGACAACCTTCAAATTTTATCTAGTTTTTTATGGGATTTAATTGAAAAATATTTGGCAAGGTTTCGGTGCATGTGTTGGTTTTCACGTTAGTACCCCGTTTCGTGATTGCCGTAGGTTCCGGGAGAGGTGACGGAGCCGCGAACTTCGCCGAGCTAGACTCCGACTTCTCCGAACCAGGCAAGCATGTTTGAACATTTGATATGGCAGATGTTTTGCATGTTCATGTGAAAGTTGTGCGTGGCATGTGAGTGTCGATAAATACCTCGTTGCTTGTAAGGCAACGACCCGGTTGTTCCGAAGTTGCGATGACCTCTGATGAGAGGTGGCCTAATCATGTAGTGACATGAAGGGCAGCAAGGTGGTACTGTTGTAGCATGCCAGCCTTGCGTCATCCGACTTTCTTCGGCGTTAACGTGGTTGGAGCCACGTTATCGATCTTTTCCCCGCATGTTCCAAGGTTGCGATGACCTCTGATGAGAGGTGGCCTAATCATGTGGTGACATGAAGGGCAGCAAGGTGGTACTGTTGTAGCATGCCAGCCTTGTGTCATCCGACTTTTTCGACGTTAACATGGTTGGAGCCGTGTTATCGTCCCTTCCCCTTTCCGTGCTACCACATGTCTCATTGCCAGGATACAGTTTAGTAAGTTGGTAACCTCTTTCCGTGTACACACCAAATAGAGAGGCCGGGATGATGGTACCTTGGCCCAGGATTAAAGCCAGTCATTCGGTCAGGGGGCATGGGTGTTTCCGGTTGGGACCGAGAGGGGGGCACCCGCTTATAGCGCGCGTATAGAAATTTGATCCCATACTACGCGAGGTTGTAGCCTCCCCGACTCAGGGTTTTTCCTGAATGTTGCCGAGGGTGATCCCTGGCTTCGGATGGTTAAATTGGGTGTGTACTGGTTAGACGTGTTCCTTCCAGAACACCGTAGACGGAACTAGTCCCCATGACTACCGAAATCCGTTGGCTGTGGTTAGGTACAAACTCTGCAGAGTCAATTCTTTCCAAATCATCGTATCCATGATCAGTAATGTAGATCTTACATCCAAATCTATCCGTGTGAAAACTTGCCCCCGGTGAACAAGCTCAGTGGTAAATTCAATTTCATTGTTATTCCTGTGGATGGACTAACATTATATTTGTCTCGTGCTTGTGTTAAGTTATATTCCCGAACTATTGTATTGTTGTGTTACAACTTAAGCCCTTTATGAGACGTCGCGCAGACGTCCGACTGTGGCGTGTACTCGTTTCTCACTTTAAATATAAGCCCTTTATGCGATGTCGCTCAGACGTCCGACTGTGGCATGTACTGTCTTTATTTTCTGTTATAAGCCCTTTATGTGGTGTCGCTCCGACGCCCGACTGCGGCATTGTTATTCCACATCTTCCGCTCGAGGAGTCTTTCAGACACTCGTTTGGCACCAGTATTATTATTCCGCATTTTCCGCTCGAGGAGTCTTTCAGACACTCGTTTGGCACCAGTATTATTATTCCCCATTTTCCGCTCGAGGAGTCTTTCAGACACTCGTTTGGCACCCGCATTACTATTCTGCAGTTTTCGCCGAGGCGTCATTCAGACCCTCGCTTGGCACACAGTATTTATTATCTCTGTGTCTGATCGCACTGGTTAACTTATTCATGTGCTTCATGTTTGCATTTGTTATACCTTATGTCCGGACTGTCTTGCGAGTACTTTCATAGTACTCACCTGGCTTGTTGATTTGGCCAGATGTTGACGAAGGCGATCTCTTGGATGAAGAGTTTGATAGCGCGTCCGACGCCTAGAGGAGTCCCAGTCAGTCCTGCGCAATCCCGGATATTGGTCACTTGTATCGTTTACGCTTCCGCCCCCCGCAATAAGTCTTCTCGAGCCTCACTCCGACGCTCGAAGAGTTGTAGTAGTCTGGAATCATGTCACTCGCTTCGCGATGATATTTCCACCACCATTTTTTTTATCGTGAGTTAGGAGTTTGCCACCCTATCCGCCGTGTTGTTTTATCGGCGTGCATGTAATAAATTGTTGGGCAGTCTCTGCTCAACTTTGTATTATATTTAGTACTCCTGGTATTTTTTTCTTCTGTGACCAATGTATTGTCTATCAGTGAGAAGGAATTCTTCCTCGCTGGTCCGTAACAGGGACTGGTTTCTCAATAATTATTTTATTGAAAAACCGGTCGTGACAAGCTTGGTATCAGAGCCAGGCTGACTGTAGGAAGCCACTAGGTGCGATCGCTAATCGGTTATTAGCGTCTTTTGTGCTTTTTCAGCATTTTGCAATTGTAGCTATTTTCTGTTGGTCATCATAAATTTATGACATGACTACTCAGAATTTTTGCCTACTTTTGTAGATGGCTGGCAGCAGCTGTGAGAATCGAGTGTTCACCAACGTGCCCGAGGGGTTTGTCAAGCTCCTCGTCTCCATCACCAAGCTCGCGATCGGGCCAGCAGCTCGCCCGGAGTTCACCCTCTATCAGCACAAGCTCAGTGACGACGTGTCTATGCACCAAGCCGTGGTGCAGTTCAGGGGAGGACGATCTGCTGCTCGCCACTTCCGTTTTACGGGAAGAGCCATGCAGATGGCTGCCCGTGAGGCGATAGCTCGCCTTCGGGACATCCTTCCTACGATGAAGACTCGTCGCTACCGCTACCTCCCATGCCATGTGCCATACACCAGCCACTATGCGTTCGCCTGCCATCGGGGAGAAAGAGACGAAGCCATCGAGATGGTTGTGGAGTATCTCAAGGCTCTGGAGGAGTCTTTCGACAACCTCGTAGACGATCTTGTGGCTGCCCGCATGGACTTAGTCCGGGGCGGTCCTGCCAGCAGGAAGGAGCTTCTCCACACGGCGCCGCCTCTGACTTTCGTCTCGTCTTCAGCCTCGTATGCACCGACCGTTTTGGCCACTGCTCGCCGTCTGCCTACCACTGAGGAGTTCGACCGAGTCATCGCCCCTACTCCAGTCGGAGTCGCACCGCCTGCCGCACGCGCTCTACCACCAGTCGCCCCCACACCATCACCGCAGCGCAGCGTCGCACGCCAGGGACTAGCTAGAGAGGAGGAGGTTGATTCTCCTGGACCGCTGAGCCTTGCCGTCGGCAAGGGGAAGGAGATCTTCACCATCTCCGACTGAGAGCACCGAGTAGCCACGTGTTATGTCTGCTTGTATGATGTGTTGTTCTTATCTGTACGCTAGTTTGTATTGGTGGGTTTGCTACCTTCCGGAGTAGTACGCTAGTTCTAATAACATGTCAGGATTGTGTACACACAGCCTGAGTGCTGTATCTTGTATTTGCTTTCGCATGTAAGATTTTATGTTAAGCACTTCTCCTCCATGAAAAATTATTTGCGTTTCTTTGAAAACCTAGAAGCCTTTCTGATTATTATCTTTGCAAGGGTTTTCCTCGTGCTACACAGTTTTTCTCATGGGTTTTGCAAATGATACCCCAGACTGGAATAATGTCTCGCCCTTGGACTCGCTCCATGCCCAATCAGCCAGAAGAGGTTTACGGGACACAGACCAGCAACAATGTCACTCGGGGTCAGTCCAGCCAACAAGACAGCGAAGCAGCACTGTCTCAAGTATGCCGTCTCTTCGAGCAAAGTCAGCAACAACACCAAGAGATGATGAACCATGTCATCAACATGGGAAACCACCGTGAACACTATCAACCACATTCCAAGTTATCCGAGTTGCAGAAGACTCGCCCCTCAACTTTTGCTCACACCGATAGGCCGCTGGAAGCCGATGATTGGCTTCGTGAGATTGAAAGGAAACTGATTATCGCTCAATGCTCATATCATGAGAAGGTGCTTTATGCACCACACTACCTTACTGGAGCAGCCGCAGCATGGTGGGAAAACTTCCTACACATGCACCCCAGGGAACACAACATCACCTGGGAAGAATTCAAGGAAGGCTTCCGTGGGGCACACATCCCCAGGAGCATCCTAAAGATCAAGAAAAGAGAGTTTGATGACCTGAAGCAAAGAGGCATGTCCGTCACAGAATACAACGGCCAGTTTACCCAACTGTCTCGCTATGCCTACGACGAGCACATGACAGAAAACAAGAAGATGGAAAAATTCCTGGACGGCCTGGCACCAGCGCTAAGATGCCAGCTGATTGTACACACTTTTCCGGATTTTAAGACGCTGGTGGACAAGGCCATTACCTTGGAAAATGAGCGCCGTAGTCTGGAAGATATCCGCAAGCGGAAGAGGGACAAGACGACTCTTGCCCGCAGCAACCGAGGCAAGGCTGAGGTCCCAAGGACAGACACAAGGAGATCCACGACTACTGAGCCAAGGCCCGTCGGACAGTTTCATGCCAAGGACAAAGAGTTCACGTACCGTCCAGGAGTCACCTGCTATGCTTGTGGTCAGCAAGGGCATTATGCTAAACAGTGCCCGAAGCCAAGAGACTCGGCACCCAAGCCGAACAATGGTGGAAACAATCCCGCCCCCAAGCGCAACAACTTCAATCCCAACAACAACCACAGGAAGGGTCACTTGAACCATGTGACCAGGGAAGAAGCGCAGAATGCCCCAGACATCGTGCTCGGTACGTTCCCTATCAACACAGTACCTGCCACGGTTTTGTTTGATTCTGGAGCTTCCCATTCGTTCGTTTCGAAGAGTTTTGTTTCGCAACACGGTTTTCCGATACTCCCCTTGGAAAAGTCTATGATCATCAAGTCCCCCGAGAATAAGCAGATTGCTCAGGGTTACTGCCAAGGAGTGGTCATTGAGTTCGAAGGACTACCATTCCACGCGAATCTCATTGTGTTGGAAAGTAAAGGACTGGATGTCATTTTAGGAATGGACTGGTTAACCACCAACAAAGGATTCATCGACTGCTTCAATCGGGCAGTGATTCTCACCCACCATCACGGCAAGACTATAAGGGTCTCCACTCAAGAAAGGCCACGGTCACAGAAACCAAAACTAAACAAAATGGACATTGCAGAACTGAGAAAAGTTCCAGTGGTATGCGAGTTCTCTGATGTGTTCCCGGAAGAACTACCAGGTATGCCACCAGATTGAGAGATCGAGTTCAGCATTGAATTAGCACCTAGCACCGCTCCCATTTATAAGAAGCCGTATAGAATGGCACCCTCAGAATTGGTGGAGTTGAAGAAGCAGATAAAGGAATTACTGGACAAGGGGTTTATACGAGCCAGCTCCTCACCATGGGGTTCGCCCGTATTGTTCGCCAAGAAGAAGGATGGGACACTGAGACTATGCATAGACTATCGAGCCCTCAATATGGTCACCATCAAAAACAAATACCCGATGCCACGGATAAATGATTTGTTTGACCAGCTTGCAGAAGCTAAAGTATTTTCAAAGATTGATTTGAGATCAGGATACCATCAACTGAAGGTACGAACAGAGGATATCCCCAAGACAGCATTCACTTCCAGATATGGGTTATACGAGTTCACAGTGATGCCTTTTGGTCTAACAAACGCCCCCGCATTTTTTGTCCACCTCATGAACAAAGTGTTCATGAAATTCATGGACAAATTTGTGGTGGTATTCATTGACGACATTCTGGTTTACTCAAGGACACCAGAAGAACATGCTGAGCACCTCAAGATTGTTTTGGGAGAATTGAGGAAACATCAGTTGTACGCCAAATTTAGCAAATGCGAATTTTGGCTAAGACAAGTTGGTTTCTTGGGCCATATTTTGAACCAAGAAGGCGTGGCCGTAGACCCAGAAAAAGTCAAGGCCATACTAGACTGGAAGCCGCCCGCGAATGTTACAGATGTGCGGAGTTTCCTAGGAATGGCAGGGTATTACAGGAGGTTTATTGAAGGATTCTCCACGGTGGCAAAACCTATAACACAGTTACTCAAGAAGGACAAGAAATTTGTATGGACAGAAGCATGCGAGCAGAGCTTCCAAGAACTCAAGAAAAAGTTGACAACCGCACCAGTCTTAACTGTGCCAGACTTACACAAGAGTTTTGAAGTATATTGTGACGCGTCCCGAAAAGGTCTCGGATGTGTACTAATGCAAGACGGCAAAGTTGTCGCATATGCCTCCAGGCAACTGCGAAAACATGAGGAAAATTACCCAACACATGACCTGGAGCTAGCAGCAGTTATACATGCACTCAAGGAGTGGAGGCACTTTCTGTTGGGAAATCGTTGTGAAATATATACAGACCATAAGAGCCTCAAATATATTTTCACACAGCCAGAGCTGAATTTACGCCAACGATGCTGGTTGGAACTGGTCAAAGACTATGACGTCGGTATCCACTACCACCCAGGAAAAGCAAATGTGGTGGTCGATGCCCTTAGTCGAAACCCCAGCCCGGACAGTAACGGTCAGCAAAACTTGAGGCCTGAGTTTCAGCGAGAGTTCACTCGGCTCAACATGATGTTAGTCTCTGAGGGCACCATATCGAACCTGGAGATACAACCCACCCTAGTGGAACAAATCAAGAAGGCTCAACAGGGACATCCCAGCATCGAAGGCATAAAGAAGAAAATGAGCCGTAGTAAGACTTCAGAATTCGTCACAGACAGTGAAGGAACATTACGGTACCGGGACAGGCTTTGCGTACCTAACATTGAGGAACTCAAGCAACAGATCTTGACGGAAAGCCACACCGCCCCATACTCGATCCATCCTGGAGGAACCAAAATGTACAAGGACATCCAGGAAAGATTTTGGTGGCACGGTATGAAAAGAGATATAGCCACATTTATTGCTTGTTGCGATTCATGTCAGCGCATCAAGGCCGAGCACCAAAAGCCAGCAGGGCTACTCCAGCCTAACAGGATACCGGAGTGGAAATGGGATGAAATCGGAATGGACTTCATTGTCGGATTACCCCGATCACAGCGTGGAAATGACGCCATATGGGTCATCACAGACCGACTAACCAAGGTTGCTCACTTCATTCCCGTGAAGACTACCTACTCCACACAAAGACTGGCAAAACTCTATCTCTCCCGCATAGTTTGCTTGCACGGAGTCCCAAAGACTATAATATCAGACCGAGGCACCCAATTCGTCTCCAAATTTTGGGATCACCTACAACAAGCTCTGGGCACGCAACTAGCTTTCAGTACAGCATACCACCCTCAGACAGATGGACAAACAGAACGTGTAAACCAAATCCTAGAGGATATGCTAAGAGCCTGTGTGCTCACCTATGGATCCAGTTGGGAAGAGAGTTTGCCGTATGCCGAATTTGCGTACAACAACAGTTACCAAGCCAGCTTGCAAATGGCACCCTTTGAAGCATTGTACGGACGGAGGTGTCGTACCCCATTGAATTGGTCAGAAACAGGTGACAGCCGTATCTTCGGCCCAGATATGCTTAAGGAGGCCGAGGAAAAAGTTAAACAAATCAGGGACAGACTCAAGACAGCACAGAGCCAACAAAAGAGCTACTATGATCAGAAGCATCGTGAGGTCAGCTTTGAACCTGGTGATTCCGTATACCTCCGAGTATCTCCTATGAGGGGTCTGCAACGGTTCAAAATTAAGGGGAAACTAGCCCCAAGATTTATTGGACCATTTTGTGTGAAGGCACGAAGAGGCACGGTAGCCTACCAACTAGACCTGCCCAAGGAGCTGTCAGACGTCCATGACGTATTCCACGTCTCGCAGTTGAGGAAATGTGTGAATAACCCGGAGAAACATGTACCTCATGAAGACATTGATATGCAACCAGATCTCACCTACAGAGAAAGGCCAGTAAAGATTTTAGAAGAGTCTGAACGGAGGACCCGTCAGAAAACGACAAGATTTTTCAGGGTTCAGTGGAGCAACCACACTGAGGATGAAGCCACATGGGAAAGGGAAGATTTCCTTCGAGCAGAGTATCCATATCTATTTGAGGATCAGCAGAAATCTCAAGGACGAGATTTTTCCTAAGGGGGTAGGTGTTGTGACACCCAGGTTTTTATTTGGATTTTTCAAAAAAAAAGATTTTTATTTTTACTTGGGGGGAGTGATTTAAAAAAATTTCTTCAAGAGAACTCTCCCTCTCATATATTTTCTTTATGGCAAAATTTTTATTTGGGTTCACCCAAGATCTGCCTTTGACCATGGAGGTTCTTGCTTTTCTTTTGGACTCAAGACAAAATGGTTTTCATTTGGGAAAATAACTTTTGAAAAACTTTTTGAAGTTTGCACTATGGCTTTTGGAAAGTCCTTTGCCACTTTCAACTATTCTTTCTTGCCATGGCCCTAGTGCAAATGATCTCCCCTAACTCATCCCTCACCTCTGGATCATGATTTACATCAAATCCAGCAAGTTGGACCTCCCCATGTATTTATTTTCCATTCAAATTCTATTCAAATATTTTCTGCCTTCTATTCCACCACTTGGAGATTTACAAAGGAACTCCATTTTCTGTTTGGACTTTTACCACCAAACTTCCTTCCCCTCCTAGTCCTTTGAACCCTCAACCTGGAACCATGAAGATCCACTGGTCTCCAGTTCAAAAATTTCAAACTACATCAGCTGCAAGTTTGGACCAGATTTGCCAAATTTGGTGGAATTCATTCAAAACTTTCTCCAAAAATTCCAAGTAAATTCATGCAGCCCCTGGGTGTTTGGAGTGATCATCTCACCAAGTTACAGCTCCAGAAAAATTTATCTCTTTACCAAAACCTACTGTCGAACACCTGTAGTGCATGGTCACTGTCAAGTTCAGTTAACTTCAGAGTTCAGTCAGTGCTCACTGTCGTTTTCTTCAGAGACGGGCGTCGATCTCGCCAGTACCCTCGCGTCGCCTTGCTCCTCGTCCTCGCCCTCTCTTTCCTGCACCGCACGAGTGCCTGGCATCTTGCGGGCGTCGGCGACGAGCAGCAGAAGGTGCGCCGCCCCGTGACCGACGCCGGCGGCGGCTTTGCGAACGCCAGCGGGAGACACGGCGCCGCCGACTCCACCCAACGCCGCCCAAACCACCGGAGCCCGCCGCGTGGCTTTCCACTCCCCCGAACGCGCTGCCGCTCTCGTCGTGAACCGCAGAGCGCGGAGCGCGCTCTCTGCCGCCGTTGAGCCCGTGCGGTCACCTCACCGCGGGCAGACGCCATTACGCCAAGACCAGCCCCGTTCAGCTGCAAATCGAGTCCAGTAACATCCACTGATGCTGCTCGACCGCTCAAACCCCCTACCAACCCACTGCTCCGCCGTAATCGCTCGCCAGCGATTCTCCGTTCACGGCCACCCCATCGAGCTGCCTATAAATAGGGGCCCCGAGCTTCAACTCGAGCACCCACCAGCCCTACACTTCCTCTAGAGCACGCCCAGACACTGGAAGAGCCCCGAGGAGGTCTCCTTCCTCGACTCCGGACGCCGCGGTCCGCCACGGGATCCAGCCCGATTCGCCCCCGTGTGTGCTCCTCCGCCTCCATTCTCTTGCCAGTAGCTTCTCCTTGCATCACCGTTCTGACCCGCGCCTCAATTCGTTCTTTGCAGCCCTCCACCGGAGTTCCCCAACCTTACCCGAACCGCCGTCCGCCGGAGATAGTGTCGCCGTCGACGTGGTGCTCCCCGTTGGACAAGTCCACCACCCACCGATGCGGAAGAAGACACTGAAGCTCTTGGTACCCTCCGTTTCTCCTAACTCGTTGTGGTTCGACGCCGGCATCCACCGCCGTCTTCGGGCGCCGGCGAGCTTTCAAACCTGACATGCGGGCCCCGCGTGTCAGCCTCTATTTTATTTCCCCGAAACGTTTTCTGTTGGCGCCTTCGGGCAAAATACGTCTTCTCTCTTGCGCTTGCGCATTTCCAAACGAACCGTTTTCTGTTTTCTCAGTTAAAACCCTGGAACTTTTCTGTTTCATTACAGAAAGGTCCCTAGACAAAAACCTTTATAACTTTTTAATGAAAAGGTATTTTTGAGTGATTCTTTTTCTGACAACCTTCAAATTTTATCTAGTTTTTTATGGGATTTAATTGAAAAATATTTGGCAAGGTTTCTGTGCATGTGTTGGTTTTCACGTTAGTACCCCGTTTCGTGATTGCCGTAGGTTCCGGGAGAGGTGACGGAGCCGCGAACTTCGCCGAGCTAGACTCCGACTTCTCCGAACCAGGCAAGCATGTTTGAACATTTGATATGGCAGATGTTTTGCATGTTCATGTGAAAGTTGTGCGTGGCATGTGAGTGTCGATAAATACCTCGTTGCTTGTAAGTTGCCAGGATACGGTTTAGTAAGTTGGTAACCTCTTTCCGTGTACACACCAAATAGAGAGGCCGGGATGATGGTACCTTGGCCCAGGATTAAAGCCAGTCATTCGGTCAGGGGGCATGGGTGTTTCCGGTTGGGACCGAGAGGGGGGCACCCGCTTATAGCGCGCGTATAGAAATTTGATCCCATGCTACGCGAGGTTGTAGCCTCCCCGACTCAGGGTTTTTCCTGAATGTTGCTGAGGGTGATCCCTGGCTTCGGATGGTTAAATTGGGTGTGTACTGGTTAGACGTGTTCCTTCCAGAACACCGTAGACGGAACTAGTCCACATGACTACCGAAATCCGTTGGTTGTGGTTAGGTACAAACTCTGCAGAGTCAATTCTTTCCAAATCATCGTATCCATGATCAGTAATGTAGATCTTACATCCAAATCTATCCGTGTGAAAACTTGCCCCCGGTGAACAAGCTCAGTGGTAAATTCAATTTCATTGTTATTCCTGTGGATGGACTAACATTATATTTGTCTCGTGCTTGTGTTAAGTTATATTCCCGAACTATTGTATTGTTGTGTTACAACTTAAGCCCTTTATGAGACGTCGCGCAGACGTCCGACTGTGGCGTGTACTCGTTTCTCACTTTAAATATAAGCCCTTTATGCGATGTCGCTCAGACGTCCGACTGTGGCATGTACTGTCTTTATTTTCTGTTATAAGCCCTTTAT
This sequence comes from Aegilops tauschii subsp. strangulata, assembly GCF_002575655.3. Taxonomy (NCBI): domain Eukaryota; kingdom Viridiplantae; phylum Streptophyta; class Magnoliopsida; order Poales; family Poaceae; genus Aegilops; species Aegilops tauschii. Next base: position 397,444,346 of record NC_053035.3, read on the forward strand.
GTGGTGTCACTCCGACGCCCGACTGCGGCATTGTTATTCCGCATCTTCCGCTCGAGGAGTCTTTCAGACACTCGTTTGGCACCAGTATTATTATTCCGCATTTTCCGCTCGAGGAGTCTTTCAGACACTCGTTTGGCACCAGTATTATTATTCCCCATTTTCCGCTCGAGGAGTCTTTCAGACACTCGTTTGGCACCCGCATTACTATTCTGCAGTTTCCGCCGAGGCGTCATTCAGACCCTCGCTTGGCACACAGTATTTATTATCTCTGTGTCTGATCGCACTGGTTAACTTATTCATGTGCTTCATGTTTGCATTTGTTATACTTTATGTCCGGACTGTCTTGCGAGTACTTTCATAGTACTCACCTGGCTTGTTGATTTGGCCAGATGTTGACGAAGGCGATCTCTTGGATGAAGAGTTTGATAGCGCGTCCGACGCCTAGAGGAGTCCCAGTCAGTCCTGCGCAATCCCGGATATTGGTCACTTGTATCGTTTACGCTTCCGCCCCCCGCAATAAGTCTTCTCGAGCCTCACTCCGACGCTCGAAGAGTTGTAGTAGTCTGGAATCATGTCACTCGCTTCGCGATGATATTTCCACCACCGTTTTTTTTTATCATGAGTTAGCAGTTTGCCACCCTATCCGCCGTGTTGTTTTATCGGCGTGCATGTAATAAATTGTTGGGCAGTCTCTGCTCAACTTTGTATTATATTTAGTACTCCTGGTATTTTTTTTCTTCTGTGACCAATGTATTGTCTATCAGTGAGAAGGAATTCTTCCTCGCTGGTCCGTAACAGGGACTGGTTTCTCAATAATTATTTTATTGAAAAACCAGTCGTGACAGTTCTTGATCCTATCTTGCAAGTCTATAGTCACCTACTATGTGTTATGATCCGACAACCCCGAAGTGACAATAATCGGGACCACTCCCGGTGATGACCATAGTTTGAGGAGTTCATGTATTCACTATGTGTTAATGCTTTGGTCCGGTACTCTATTAAAAGGAGGCCTTAATATCCCTTAGTTTCCACTAGGACCCCGCTGCCATGGGAGGGTAGGATAAAAGATGTCATGCAAGTTCTTTTCCATAAGCACGTATGACTATATTCGGAATACATTCCTACATTACATTGATGAATTGGAGCTAGTTCTGTGTCACCCAATGTTATGATTGTTACATGATGAACCACATCCGGCATAATTCTCCATCACCGATCCAATGCCTACGAGCTTTTAACATATTGTTCTCCGCTTATTTACTTTTCCGTTGCTACTGTTACAATCACTACAAAACCCAAAAATGTTACTTTTTCTACCGTTACCGTTACTTCCATACTACTTGGCTACTAAATACTTTGCTGCAGATACTAAGTTATCCAGGTGTGGTTGAATTGACAACTCAACTGCTAATACTTGAGAATATTCTTTGGCTCCCCTTGTGTCGAATCAATAAATTTGGGTTGAATACTCTACCCTCGAAAACTGTTGCGACCTCCTATACTTGTGGGTTATCACCATCCTTTTTCACTTTTTATGTTGTGGGTTAGGAATAAACCATGCAGAATAGCGACGTTGCCACACACCAATCAGACATGAATATTCTGGACGCAGATACCAAGATCCCCGAGTGCAATGCTCAAAATGTAGCACTAGAAAAGAGTACTAGCCTGGACTACATGTTGTTATCAGCTAGATTGGCAAGAGCACTGGAAAGCACGGAGCAAGACATCAACTCAAAGGAGGAACCCAACACGCATGTAGCACCAATATTTTCAGGGTTCCAACATAACGCTGTTAATAGTAATCAATCTGAGGTACACCCCCAAGGAATTTCTTTCAGCTTCTCTTAGCACCATCATTCAGAGGTTTTGATCTATCTGTTTTTTGTATAGAGCTAACTCAACATCTTCTTCTTCTTTAAAACTTAGCATTGTATCGACACCAAACCAGTGGATCAAGCAAAGCAAGCAGCGGCACTTGAGTGTGTAGAACTTGACACCCCTGCCTCCCAACAAGACAACAATAACAAAGGTTTTTTCTAGCAAAAAACTCCTGACCCCTGTCTCCCAACAAGCTCACTCCTCGAAACATCATTTTTTTTCTAAAGATTCTCACTTCCTTGTTTATTTTTATTCTTTACTTTCTCCCCTTTTTTGTAAGATGATTTTTGTTTGAATGAAGTCAGAGATCAGGGGGAAAATGTGGAACTTAATATTGATATTAACATACCACTATCAAACAGTACTACCAACACTCTTCTCTTTTCGTTCAGTATATATGGTAATTTTTTCTTCATGTTACTGGTAACAACCCATTTTTTCAAAAAAATATCATTTTTCCCTTTTTCCCTTTTTCTTTTCATGAAGGCGGGATAGATGATAAGCAGAAACATGTGGAAGAGTTCCAAGACACTCTGCATCCATTGGACATTGCAAGACAAAAGTATTTCTTTGCTAATGATATGACACCTAGCTTCAGAATTCTTGTAGACCATGATGAATGTGGGAATGAAATAACAAAGCCAAAATTGTGGCGCGATTTAGAGATGGACTCGCAAGCATACCATGCCCAAATAGAGGTAATTGTTTTCCACACGCATTTTCTTTGGCTTTCCTTTTTTTCAATTTTCCATCTTAAACAATACCTTTTTGTTGCCTACAAAATTCACCCAGTCCAATTTTATTCAATTCAGGAAGCAAAGAAAAAATATCCATGGAATACAAGTAAGGAGGGAATCAAACTAGTGTCTGAAAACCCTCTTACCATTTGCACAAGCCCATCTCTAACAGTTTTCTTTTCTCCTTTATTCCCTATTTTTTTTCTAGCATGAGCAAACAACGCTGAGTGATTCCTCCGTACATTGTGCAGAGAGAGCCTGTGACAACAAAGATGTCCAAGTACAGAAACTTTCTCCCCGGATTCAAAGAAAAAGATGGCATTGTTGACTCGGTATGTTTTTTCTGGCTTTTTCCTTCTTTTGTTATTGCTATCTTTTGTTTATAAGCAAATTCCTTATAGATACCAAAAGCACACTCACCCTTTTTTTGATTGATTTTAAAATGCCACACACATTTTTTCAGACATCTCCTATCGCACACACGTCAACCACTTGGGACAGAGCAAAAACATGTTACTGCCCAATGAGAACATGGAACTATGAGAATGCTGAAAGCTCATCACAAAAGAACAAGAAGGTATAATCCAATCCCCTTAAACCTTTCTTTATACGCTACTATATTTCTTATGTTGTCATTTATTTTTCTTCTCCATTTTTTTGGATATTTTTGGGGGCATTAAAATGTTTTGTGTTTGTGGTGCTCTGTAGTTTTTTTGTTACCTTTCTGCTTAGTTACTGAACACGTCCTTTTCAACAATTTGTCCTAATTTGCAGAGTTACTCAACAACACCATTTCTCGGCAAGAGGCTTTTTCTAGATGAGTTCATTGAACAAGATGACCAAGAAGGGACTAAAGATCAATCAATCCCTGTCATTGATGAGTTACAGGTAAATCTGTTCTCCCCTCTTTTTGTGTAGCAATAACTTTCTTTTTGCTTTTTTCTTAATGCAACAACAAACTAACCCTATTTTTATGTGTGCCCTTTTTGTATGTTTTGTAGTTATCTCCGGACGTTCAAATTCTGGGGGAGAGATTTTTCAATGGTTCATGCTCTAATATGGTAAACACAGCAGACAATTTGTACAACAGCAACCTAACATTAGGGAGTTACTCAAGTGGTAAGGAAAATCTGCCTCCCAAAAGGATCGTACGCCCAAGCAAGTATCTCTACTCACCATTCGATCATGATTTGAGAGGCGCTCTTATGCCACATGAGAAGCAGCTACACAGGAACATTTTGACCCTAAGCAAAGTTGAACCTCGTAGAAGGTTTTTTTGTACATTCATTTTTTCATTTTTACCTCTCTTTCTTTTGTTTGGTCATTTTACTTAAGTCTTTTTCTTTGCTCTCTATTTGAATCTTTTTGTGTGTGCTTTTTCTCTAGATAACTACGATGTTTTTTCACCCACATGCAGCTCATGGGTAGTGTTGGTTGATAAAACAAGCCTATCCCTCGGACAACTAGGTGATTCGTTTGACACCAACAGACATGTGGAAGCTTATGTTTTCAATGTTTTCTGCTGGATGCTCTTTCAAGACAACCATCCAAGGCAATCAAAGAAGTATTACTTCTTCACTACTATCTCTGTAACTACAAAAAAAAGCAATTCAAACCCAACTAAAACATATTTCAAGTCATTAATTTTTTTGTAGAACACTTACCGCACTTTTTTAGGTCGAAGTTTGACAATTTAATTGTTTTTTGCCTCAAAACAAGATTATTTACTTGAAGCCTGGTCTATTGAAGAAGGAAGGATGTCAATGAGAAGGAGAGCACTTATAAGCTTTGACGGAGCATGAAAAGCATTGCCTCTACATCAAACCAAATTTGTACGGTGCAAAATTTATTTTAACCTCGCAGGAGAGCATTTTACAAGTTTGTCTTTTCTTTTTCTGATTGCTTTTTTTACCCCTCACAACCTGTTCCCATTGCAGTTGTTCTTTCCATCAGTACATTGTGAGCACTGGATGTTGTTCATTGTTGATATTGTCGCAAGAAAATTCATTTTCCTAGATTCAGTTTATGAATGGGAGTCATCATTTCACATGGAGATCAAAGATTTGATGGTAAGAACAATGTTTTTGCAAACTGTTCTTCATTATCTTTTTCTTTTTTGGGTATTTTTGCAACAACTAGCCATTCATGTGTTCCTAAAAATGTTTGTTCTTCAATTTCTTATAGATAAACAATTTTATCAAAACATGGGAAGAATCTAAACTGAGAAGAATGGGGTTCAGAAATTTTGGTATAGAATACCCAAATATCCATAAGCAAATTGGAAGGTACATTCTGGTCTTTCTTTGTGGAAACACAAAAATGCATGTAGAGATGCTTGTTCATGGTTTTTTTTATTTTCTGCAAAAAAACATAGGGATGCTTGCGGGATTTTTGTGCTGAAGTGGACGCAAACTTGGGTTCGCGGAATGCTCTCCAGCCCCAATTCAGGATGAAGGACCTTGTTGATGCAAGGATGAGATTTGTTGTTGATATCTTGTTCAGCCCTCATAACACTATTGATACAGGCAAAAGACTTGTCAAGAACTTTCGTCAATAAACTAGTATTTTACAGCAACAGATTTCTTCCTCTTTTTTACAGCAACAGATTTTCTTATCACATACAGAGGAAGGAAAATAAGCTAACATACATTTTTATTTTCCATCAGCTCTCTTTTTTCTCAGCAGTTGAGGACAGCATTGATCTACAAGGGGGCAGAAGCTGAAAATTCTTTGGCATAGTGTGTCAAGGAAGACAGGCAAAAGGATGAACAACTAAAGAAAAATACTCTAGATTTTCTAGAGTCTTCTTTTTTTGTACATTTTTTGTTTTTGCTCGAGGAGTAATCTGAGAAAATCAATGGATATACCAGAGTAACGGAAAGAATTTTTTGTTCATGTGAAAAAAATCTACAGTGAGGGGCAATGGAAAGAATTTTGTGTTCTGTGCCAATGCTTTTTCTTTTTATTTTCGCAGCTTTTCTTTCTTTTGTGTTTTTTTAAAGAAGATAGTGTTTCAATTTTTTTGTCAAACTACTACGCAAAGACAAATGAAAGGAGAAACAAATGCAGGTAAAATCTCATTTTTTCTGCTCACTGAATTCGATCAACAATGATAAATACTTTTTCAATTACCATTCAACAAATTCTAACCTTTTTTTCTTTTTTGCTCTGTCACTTCTGCTTATTTTCTTACACAGGGATTTTTTAAACATGACTAAAGGGGGGAAGAAAGTGCAATGCAAAATGCAATGATGAAAAAGCTCAAGCAGTATACAAGAACCAACACTGTCAAAGTATTATATCCAGGTACAAACAGTACCAACCAATCAAAGTAATTTGTTCTACTACACATAATTTATATTACAATGAAGTACTTTTCTCGCATCGGGTACAACTTTTTCTTGAAAGGTTTTTTTCTGCTAGGTGTTGCATGTTTTCTTTTCCATTCACTTTTTTCAATAATCTTCTTCCTGAACTACAGCACCCCTTCACCCTCTGTGGTAGGGGCTTTCTTCCATTGACGCTTAGCGCCATTCTTTTTGCCAGCTGGCAAACCAGAAGGACCTGTTTTTTTGGTTTTGTCAGCGACTAGTTTGATATTTTTTGTATGGACTTATACTAATGACAACAAAACAAATCATAGAAAATACAGTGACAAACTAAAAAAAAGTACTTGTAGGTTTTTTAGTTGCTAGTTTCTTCTTCTGAAACTCGGACTTATCAATATGCAGGTTGTGACAACTAGCAATATTATGGTCATGGCTATTGTAGTGGCTGCATTTATTTTGTTTCTTTGAAAGGATCTTCTCCCTAGTTGTTAGGTAACGACTTTTTGGTCGACCTTTAGATACGACAACGTCCGGGTCTTGTAGTGTGTCATAGACATCGGGGTGAGGTACTTGCACTTGACTTAGAGGACCTTTTCCCACGGCAACCCCTCTTGCCTGAAGCTCTCTCAACTCCTCTGCCTTATTCATCTCATCAAGCCCAGTAAAAATCCTCTCACTCTCCTTCACAACAAACAAGTACTTCTCATTCATTCCTGCCCCATCGGAAGCCATCTCATTGAGGAGATTCGAGAGTTGTGCGTACCTCAAATGCCAGCCTGCCTCGATCAGTTCCATGGGAATATTGAACTGTTTGTGTCTTACATACTTCCTATCCTTTGGTTTCCACCTCTCTATATAATACTTGCCAGGCAGGACAGACTTGTTCAGGTGGACAGGCACTCGCAGAATGTGTGCACATAAAATGCCATCTTTCTGAAACTTGCCACAGATGCAAGCAAAATCTTCTTGCCTCAGGTTTTCTAGTACAAGATAACGGTGCGTCCTAAAATCTTTTACAGAAAGCATGCTTGACTTCTAAACCTCGAACCTTGATCCATTCTCAACAACATGCACATGCAGTTTTGCAGCAAACTTCATTTGCTTCTGAAACCGGTAAAAAAATTGTCGGTTGTACTTTTGCGATGCCTGAATCTCAAGCTCATTGCACACCCAGAATGTTGGTTTAGTTGTCCTTGTTAGTGAGTCTTGCTCCCTTTCCATGTCTTGTATGCGTACAGATATTTTTTCATATTCTTTCATGAAGCTGATCACATTGTAAGTTGATGCTACATTGTCCTTGTAGATGGCATTCATGCCTTCACTCCTAGATGTCGAGTGTATCAGTGGAAGGAAATCTGTCTTGAAGTAGACCGGTGCCCACCTTCTCCTGTGTTTCCACGTAATCTTGAAATAGCTAACATTTTTAATGTCATACTTTTGCACCATCTATCGCCACAGCCTTTCAAACTCTGCAGTTGTGAGGGAGTTGTGGACAATGTCAGTGAAGTCAGCATGGAGATCACCTTTCGTCACAAAAGTCCTGCAGCACTTCTCCTTAGCCTTTTTTCACATGGAACAGACAGTTCCTATGCTTGGAGAGCTTGAAGACCTCAGGGATAGCCTCTTTCATGGATGTGTCTTGGTCTGTGATTACTGTCGCTGGTTGCTTCCCCCCCCCCCCCCCCCCCCCCATATATTCAAGGAATGTTTGAAACAGCCATGTGAAAGTGTCAGTCGTTTAATCTTGAATGATAGCACATGCAAACAAGCAGTTTTGACCATGTCCGGACACACCAACGAAAGGGGCAAAGGGTAGGTTGTATTTGTTGGTTTTGTAGGTTGTGTCGAAACTTAGGCTGTCTCCATACAGATTGTACACTTTCCTTGAGTATCCATCAGCCCAGTAAATGCAGAGGACTTTGCTTGGGTCTTTCGGATGAACCTTAAACTTGTAGAAGTATCTCGAATCTTCCGCTTGCCTGCCCCTAAAGTAGTCCAGCAACTGCATCATGTCATTGCTATCATTCTCTCTTCTCATCGATTCCCTCACATTGGTCACATGTTGTTTTGTGTATGGAAGCGGACCTTGTCGTAAAAATGATAGAATGTCCATAATTTTTCTTGTTGGTATTTTGATTGAGTTCAATGTTCTCACTAAAAACTTCTCCTCATCTATCATTTGTTTATGGGACCTCAAAAACTTTGAGTCGTCCGGTGGACTCAGGTCATGGTTGTGCTCCAGATTTATGTCCGTGATAAACCATCTCCCTTTTTTTTTGCTGACTACAAGTTCAGTTTGCCAACCAGTGACATCAATAATGTTCCTTCACCTCTTCCTTGTCTCGGGTGCAAGCTTTCTAGTCCGCTCTTGCCACCGCTCTTTACTTTTTATCCTCCTAGCCTCCTGCTCATCTTCATCAAGGACCTTTCCAGCCCGGTTGCATCTAAAAGTACATCAAGACTCACCACCTCCTGTGCTGGTCTGCCCACAGTAGTTTGATGCTTTTCGTGCAGCAAAACCACACAACCAAGAGTAGTCGTTGTAGAATGTATGTGATGCTTTTGACGTTTCAAAGTCCATGCCCATTTGAGGCACATGATGGTTGCGAACCTCCTGGCTACAAGTCTAAGCTGCAAGAGCAGAATAATTCTCCAAAAAGTTATTGATATCATCTTGTGACAATTGCTCATCATCACCATTCACATTCAGTTCATCATCATGTGCAACAACTACTTGATCAACATCTTCTTCAGTAACAACAACCACATTGACAAAGGTTGTTGGATCAGTGTCTGAATCTTCACTGCATGCGTCGTCATCACTTGGATTCTCTCCAGGACAAATGTCAAGACCTCACAAGAGGTCTGCACCAGCAGCTGGCATGCCATCATTCCATATTTTATCTTGCAATGACAAATTGGCCTCCCGAGAATCTATCATGTTGTTGTCCCAGTAGCTTGTATCATCTTGTTCAAGGTAGTTGCTTGATCCAGGGATGTCCATGTCTACTTGGTCACTTAACCTTGTGTTGCGCCTAGTTACCATGAACGTCTCATTCTGCAGATTTTTTTTGTTTGCATAAAAACTACAGTAAGAGAATTTGTATACAAATTATATAAAGTTTGCTCTAACATTTTTATTTTGTGTTTTTCCTTTTCTTAGTTTGCAATCATACCTCAGCACAAACAAGATAGCGATCTGTGTGTGGTGAACCAAATAAAGGAGCCTGCACAGCACGAAAGAAAGTTAAGCCAAATATCCTCACCCATGTACTCTTTTTATATGAACAACAGAACATTGTCTTTCTCAGTAGTCCAAACCTCTAATTCAGCAGCAAATAGCATTTGTGTGTATGTCATGTTCATGCCAAAGCCTTGACACAACACCATGCCTGCATTTTGGTTTTCGTTCTGGTTGGTTCAAGTATTCATTTACATACAGTTCATATCAAACTGGATACTGACAAGAAACAATATTCTTACTTACATCTTCTTTCTACTGGACAAATGGGGCAGCATGTTGTCCAGTCATCGGAATTGAATTGTTACTCACAGCAGCCAGAGGATTTGCTGATGTTCCAAAATGATGGACCGGATAGACGAATGAGTAAGGTGGAATCATATGCAGAAAATTAGCTCCGTTCCCTTGCATTTGAGAAAGCCACGGGTCAAACACGATTCTAGGGTACTGGGAACGCACAGGCTACAATCAAAACATACAAGTAAGTTTTCACTTTGTTTCTGTCATCAATCAGATTATTCCAAGCGGGATCGTACGTGAGTACCAATGTAGTCGCCTGCATATATCTCTTCATTTGCTGCAAAATGCATTGTTTTCAATGAATCAAAACTTTTGTTGGAATAGATATTCAAAAAGTTTATACTTGTGTTTTCGTATGTGAAGACTGAAAGTTGTGGCTGCTTTTATTTTCTTTTACTACAGATTTTTTATCAGATGCAGACTCCTTTTTTTACATCAGTTGTAGTTGTCATCATTTTGTATGATGAAGACTGGAAAGTTGAACCACGACACGCTGTGATCTTTTTTTATTTTTCTGTCAAAACGAAACACCACACTGTGATTTAGTTATCCAAGGAATTCTAGCACAGTTGATTGTATGTTTGGTACTATGATTGTGATTGCTTCCTGGGCATTTTGTCATCATGCATTTTCACCCATTTCTGAAAACTTCCTTCTAAACAATGCAACAATTCAAGAGAGTTATTATTTTCAGACTTTATTTTGCCTGATCAGTTTATGAAAGTACATCAAATTTTCTCACACTACAATACACTTACTTGTACTTATTTATTTGGCACAACTAAAATTATGTTTGTGTGAATGTTTATACACATGCTCTGCTTTTTTAGCCCTATTTTTTTATTCAGAGAACAAGACAACAGAATGTTAAACTGTTGACAGCCAAACTAATGTGCGCTCTGTTTTCCTACCGATCAGCCTCTGTTTGTTTTCTCCCATCAATAGATGGAAAAAGAGAGAGGTCAGAAGTATCTACGAGGTTGCACAAGAACAACGTCTGCTTGTTTCTCGTTTGGAGCAGAATTTAACATCTGCCATTCAGAGAAGTATCTAGAAGGTTGAACAAGGAGGGGGGCAAACTATGAACTCACCCTGGTAAGAGCCTCCAATGCCCGTCATGATTTCTTCTAGAATTTTTGTCTTCTTCCTCTGGTTTCCCCAATTTTGGTTTCTGCTATCTTCAGTCTTGTTCATCCATGGCTGCTGTGGGGGGAGGAGAGGAGGGGTGCGGGAAGTAGATGAGGATGGTTCGGTACTGATCTGCGGGGGGTGGAGGACGAAGAGAAGAGGGGGTGGGGTGGGTTGGCCAGCTGTAAAGTAGGCACAAAAGCTGCATAAACCGTGTCTCGGTTTTACTTCTTCTTCAAGCTAGCAACTGTTATCTACCGTCAAACAAAGCCCAGTCCTTTTTTCTGTCTAGCAAACAAACAGGCAAAAAAACAAACAAGGCCCGGGAGGTGAGATAGTTGGGCTGGGTGGGTTGGCAAAAAAAGGCCAACAAACAAGGCCCGAGAGGCAGGGTAGTTGGGCTGGTGGGTTGGCAAAAAAAGACCAACAAACAAGGCCCAGGAGGTGGGGTAGTTGGACTGGGTGGGTTGAGTGGGAGGAACAAAACATTACAAGCCGAAAAAACAAACAAGTGACATGGAAGGGGGGATCGGGAGCCTATTGTTTGTCAAAGAAGGCAATTTCTGGAGGTGACGTCACATTTAGATGTGAGATATTATCTCACATCTAGATGCAACATAGACAGACCCTTTTGTAAAACCAAACATAGTTGAGATTCAACCCTTTGAGCGTTTTTCTCAGTATCCTAGCTCTATTTTGCCACTGATCTTGCAAACTTTTACCATAATAAGCATCACACAAAACATTATACACTAGAGTATCTAAATCTTCTCTTAGGAACCAACAGAGTTCAAATTTAAAAGGTCTCACTATCTTAGGTAAGTTCATCCCCGAATCAAGCAATAGAGGGGCATGGTCAGAGAGGACTCTGGGAAGAGCTCGAAGAATCATCAAAGGAAACAAACTCTCATGAGATAAAGACATTAAAATTCTATCTAATTTCTCAAAAACAGGTTTTTCCTGATTGTTTGACCAAGTAAAAACTCTACCATTTAGTTCTACTTCTTTGATCTTCCAGTTCTCAATAATTGCATTAAACAGAGTAGACCACTTATTTAAAGGTTTATTCCTATTAGAATCCCCCCTTTTTCTTATGATATTGAAATATCCCCCAACAATAATAGGAAAAGCATTAGAATTGCATATATGAACTAATTCAACCAGGAAGTACTCTTTATCCTTATTATGCGAAGCTCCATAAACATTTACTATATTTAACTTCTCTCCATTTTTTCTATCTCGGACAAGGAATCTAATATGATGACATCCTTTTTCAGAATCTAAGATATCATAAAAATCAGTATTAATACCACTCAAAAGACCACCTGGCTGTCCAACAGCAGGAACAAAGCACCAGGAGAAAGGGCGATTACCACTAACATTCACAAGCCAAGCCAAGTTATAAGTGGTTTTTTTAGTTTCCTGGATACAAATGAATCTTAGTTGGAACTCTACCAAAACATTTTTAATAAAGGTAATTTTCTCAGGGCCACCCAGTCCCCTCGCATTTCAGAATAAACCAGCCATCAGAAAAGTTTTGTACCTTTTATATTACTATCTTTACTTCTGCTTCTAAACTTTCCAACTATCACCCCCTTATGAAATTCTCTACTATTTTTCTTCCTCTATAAAATAGTGCCTAATCCAGCAATGTTTCTAATCATACTATCCAATTCCTCATTCTCTTGTTCTTTACCTTCATCGTCAGTAAGCAATTCATCTATTTCCTCGATGTTAAATCCTTCTTCAATATTATTATTAATAACAATACTTTCCTTGTGTTTGTTAACACTAGCATTATAAACAGAAAGTCTAGAAGCCTCTAAGTTCTTCAAATGTTGGACATTATTTACTATCTCTACATCATTTCCTCCTAATTTAAAACCCAGACCAGCAGCTATCTGCACTAACTTTCCATGGATAGTATCCAAAACAGTAGGTAAACTAGAACTAGAACTTTCAGTTTCTACAGAAGAAGAAGATTGAGTTTTCATAGCTGGGGCAGTCTCCAGGTTTCTGACTTTCACCCTTCCTACAGCTTTATCCATTGTATGCATATCACCAATATCTCTCTGAGTCCTCCTTCTTTGCTCTTGTTCACATCTTTAAGTTTTCCCCCTAGGACATGCCTATTAACCTGTCTTGCATCAGTCACAATGCCCACTTTGCTAGAGACTTTTTCAGGTTGGGAATCCAGAAATTCCTCTAAATAATTGCCATACTCCTTCAGCACTCTATCATGTATGACTTGTGTACTCTCCACCATGTATTCTCCATAATCTATCTGCTCTTGAACATAATCATCATTCCTGAAATCCATTCTCTCAGCATCTGGGTCGAACTCTCTGTTAATCTCCTCCAGGCCTTTTGACTGTGCTACAATTTCAGTTCCTCTTGTGCTTTTTTCCTCTCCAACATTTCTTGTCTGATTTTCTCTTCCCTTGCTAGTTCGGTCTTCTGCATCTCCAATCCATGCATCATCTCATCTTCATTCCCACCAGACCCCTGCCCACTTCAGGTGTATCATTCCTATACTTTTTTGCCCCCCTACTGTACTGTCTATCGAATTTTTTGTTAACGTTGTCAGAACGTATCAGAATCTATGTTATGTTTTGGTGGTGTTGTATCCTGAACAAATCATTTACCGTTCATGTAGGTTAACACAGTCGATGGGTAACAAAAAGCTGAGGGTTGAAACAAACTTCCTCTCTAAACCAAAGATCGTCCGCTCCTTGCAGTTCAAGTCCGACAAGAAGACTTCCCTTCATAATTATGTTAAACCCGACGACCGGGTTGTCTCTATCAAATACCTAGATGAGGAGATCCGTGATACGTCTCCAACGTATCTATAATTTATGAAATATTCATGCCATGTTTACAATAGTTTTATATGATTTTGGTATGATTTGATTAGAACTAACCCGGACTGACACTGTTTTCAGCAGAACTACCGTGGTGTTGTTTTTGTGCAGAAATAAAGGTTCTCAGAATGCGCTGAAAATCAACGGAGAATTTTTCTGGAGAATATAAAAAATAATGGAACAAAGAGTTACTGGAGGGGAGTCTCGTGGGCCCCACGAGGGTGGAGGGCGCGCCCCTGTGCCTCGTGGACTTCCCGTGGGGCCCCCTGACTTGTTCTCGATGCCAACCTCTCCTATAAATGCCCAATCCTCCAGAAAATAACCTAGATCGGAAGTTTCGCCACCGCAAGCCTCTGTAGCCATGAGAAATCAATCTAGGCCCTCTCTGGCACCCTGTCGGAGGGGGCCATCATCACCAGAGGCCATGGTGGAGGATCCCGGAGGGGCCATCATCGCCATGAAGGCCAAGGACCAGAGGGAGAACCTCTCCCCATCTAGGGGGGAGTCCATGGAGGATGAAGCGCAAGGGGGAGAACCTCTCCTCCTCTCTCTCGGTGGCGCCGGAGTGCCATCGGGAGGGGAATCATCGATGTGGTGATTGTCTTCATCAACATCACCATCATCATCACCACCATCCTCATCTCTTTTACGCGGTCCACTCTCCCGCACCCCGCTGTAATCCCTACTTGAACATGGTGCTTTATGCCACACATTATGATCCAATGATGTGTTGCCATCCTATGATGTTTTGAGTAGATATCCTTTGTCTTTGGGTTGATTGATGATCTAGATTGGTATGAGTTGTATGTTTTATTTTGGTGATGTCCTATTGTGCCCTCCGTGTCGCGCAAGCGTGAGCGATTCCCGATGTAGGGTGTTGCAATACGTTCATGATTCGCTTATAGTGGGTTGCTTGAATGACAGAAGCATAAACCCGAGTAAGGGGGTTGTTGCGTATGGGATAAAGGGGACTTGATGCTTTAATGCTATGGTTGGGTTTTACCTTAATAATCTTTAGTAGTTGCGGATGCTTGCTAGAGTTCCAATCATAAGTGCATATGATCCAAGAAGAGAAAGTATGTTAGCTTGTGCCTCTCCCTCATTTGAAATTGCAATAGTGATTACCGGTCTTGTTAACAATTGCCTAGGATAATTCCGCACACCGACCCATCATTATTCCACACTCGCTATTTATAATATTTAGTAATATATTCTAAATTTATGATAACAGCACCTACTTTTATGTTTTAGCTCTCCGATATCATGCAAAGTTATCCTCTTCGTACCCACAACGTAGTTTTATTTCTCGTTTCTAGTTGGAAGCAAACGTTCGGTGTATGTAGAGTCGTATCAGTGGCAGATAGGACTTGAGAGAATATTGATCTTACCTTTAGCTCCTTGTGGGTTCGACACTCCATACTTATCACTTCCACCTTTGGGAATTGCTACGATGATTCCCTGCACTTGGGGATTATCAAGCTCTTTTCTGGCGGCCGTTGCCGGGGAGCAATAGCGTGGGGTTGATATTCTCATGTGTGCTTGTTTGCTTTCTTCACTAAGTAGATTTTGTTTTTCCTTTTTCTGTTTAGTTGTGGGTGAAACATACAAAAAAATCTAAAAGAATGAAAATACAAAAAAAATTACTTGCCTCTCATGCCTAAAAAGTTTTTCAATAAGAGAAGTGATTGGAAGGTTATGCATTGGAGAAGTGAGGGTCGACCTTGAACACTTGTGTTCATGCTCATGGAAACAATGTAAAAAAATTCATGGAAGCTTCTCTGAAAATAATTATCCCCTTGTATATATCCATTGTATTATAAAAATAATGTGCCAAGCTTTGGTTCTAGGATGATTGGATTGCTTGTTTACTATGTGCAGTACAAAAACAGAAACTTTGGCTATAGCGCGTGAATTTACATTTTTTACTGGAAAGTCAAATGGGTCTGAAACTTTTTGCACATTAATTCTGTACAAATTTTTTAAATTTTCATATTTGTTTAGAATTTTTTGGAGTTACACAAGTTTACGAAATTTCCAGATTACTACAGACTGTCCTGTTTTTGACAGATTCTGTTTTCTATGTGTTGATTGCTTATTTTGATGAATTTATGGGTAGTATCGGGGGGTATGAACCATGGTGAAGTTGGAATACAGTAGATAAAGTGCTAATATGAAATTGGAATGAGTTTGCAACAGTACCTAAAGGTAGTGATTTGCTTTGGTATACTAACGGATCTCACAAAGTTTTTGTTAAGTTTTTGTGGATGAAGTGTTCGAAGAACGAGGAGTTACCGATGTGATAAGAATAAAGAGAGGCAAGAGTTCAAGCTTGGGGATGACCAAGGCACCCCAAGTAAATATTCCAAGGATACTCAGGCATCTAAGCTTGGGGATGCCCCGGTTGGCATCCCATCTTTCTTCTTCAACAATTATCGGTATACCTCGGTTTTTGTTTTGTTCACATGATTTGTGTCCTTTGTGTTTTTCTTTTTCTTTAAGAACCATGCTAGTATGAGATAGCCCTTCATCGATTTATAGAATGCTTCATGTGCTTCACTTATATCTTTTGAGTATGACCTTATAGAATGCTCTTTGTGCTTCACTTAAATCTTTTGAGTATGGTTTTATAGATTCTTCGTGTGCTTCACTTATATATTTTGAGCTTGGATATTGGTTAGTCTATATTAATTGTAGAATGCTCCATTGTAACATCCCAAATTTTCAATTTAGAATGTTATACATAGATCATCATTGCATATCATATTTTTTTATTGCATTTCACAAATCCTCGATAAATCCTAAGCAACTCAAGGACCCTCGGAGAGAGTTGGGGATTTTCTCGATTTTTCATATTTGATTTTCATCAAATAATAAAACGAGGATTTTGGTTTTAATTATTTTCTCTCCGGAAAAATATTTCATTTAAAAATAAATGAGAGGAGAAAATATGACTTCTCCAAAACAATGGAAATATCGGAGGAAAAATATTAAAATCATATATTGGATTTTATTCGGATTTTATTTGCAATTTTAATTGCATTAAAAATATTGCACATTTTCAAAACTGCATTTTGTATCAAAAAAATGTTCACCCTGTTCTAATTATTTTAAATAGACGGGGAAAATTTGTTTTATCTTTTTTGGATTTTTATTTATTTTTCTATGAATTTTTCGGCGGAATGTTTTAAAAAAAACGCGCCGCGCCTGCCGGGCCGAGGCCCAGCCGAGCAGCCGGCCCAGCCGCGCGTCTCCTCCGCGAGCACGCCAGCGCCGCCGCGCCCGTGTCCGGCTCGGACTCCGCCGGAGCCCCGCCGCCTTGCCCCCTCCTCCAAGCAGCCCCCCTCCTTATATACCCCGCCGCCGCCCCCTCCCTCGCCACCCCGAGCCCCGCCTCGACCCGCACCCGCCGCCGCCGCCGGAGCTCGAGGAGCCGCCGCCCCGCTCGCCGAACCCCGCCGCCGTTCGCCGCCCCTCGCCGCCCCAAGCCCCGCCGCACCCCGCCGCCCTCGCCGCCCCCTCGCCACCCCTCGCCGGAGCCCAGCCGAGCCCCGCCGGAGCCCCGTCCCGACGAGGTACCACCTCGCCGTCGTTTGCCGGTATATTTAAAAAAAACGTTCGTTTTTTTTTAACTCTAGATCGGTTTATTTCTTCGGTTTTATTATTTAGTGAACGTTCACCGATCCGTTCGTTTTAACGAACGTGTTCGTCGGATTTTCTCTGTTAATGGACGTCCGTTCTTTAACCGTTCGTCAGTTTTCTTTTTCGTCGGATTTTTCCCGATTATTTCAGATCTCGATTTCTGATCGGATCTTCGTTTTCGTTTAACTTTTCGCTCGTTTATCGGAATCAGGCGATTCAAGCGCCTAGAGTTTCGTCTCGAAATTCTCTTTCCGTTTAGCCTACTCAAACAAGTTTTTGCTACTGTAAAATTTGACCTAGATCCAGATTAGTAAACGAAGCTTGTTTCTTTCGCCGTTTGACTTTCGTTGCTTCGTTCGAGTTGATTCTTTTTGCAAACCGGAGTTCTTAAGTTGAACTTTCTGGTTGGATCTTCCATTCGAGTTTTACCTGTGCATTAGATGAGTACTTATTGTTTGCTTGTTTGTTTGCGATAGAGTACCCGAAGTGTGCCGCTTGTTACTTCGAATCGCTAGGTTTCGCGGATCATCAGCAAGGCAAGTAACACTTTGACCATACCTTTCCATACCCAGTTTTTATTGCATTAGATCAATCCTCAAACATTGCATGGTTAGGATCTAATTAAATTGTGGGTATTGGGAAGTAGTTGAGGTAGTACCTATTACCTGTTTTTTTATCAAACCCCTGGGAGTTACTTCTACGTTGCTATTATATTGCCATGCTATGCTCGTAGACGTGGATTGGGTTTGAGTGAAATTCATGACAGATGTGAGATTGTTAATAATGGTTTACTTAAGGTGGCAACTAAAACTCACATCTGGGTGGATTGAGGCACCTGGAGAACCCAGTGTTGTCTGTTTGTATAAGGACCGCCACCCAGGCTCAAAGGGATCATAAGATTATTCATGCTAGAAACTTCCGTGTGCAGCCACAAGCTATTATGGGCTCTAGCATAGTTGAGTAGGTTACATGATCTCTTGAAGAGGTGGGCTAGCAGATGTAGGGGAAAGTAGGTGTAACTGTCCATCCGGAGTAAAGAGTGATTGTTTCTGAAAGACTGTGTCTTGGTCATCCGTTTCTCAAACATCATGTAGTGCGAGAATCAAGCGGAGGCGATCGAGTCTTGTGGGGAAAAGTGCGCAAACCTCTATAGAGTGTACAAACTAATCATGGTTAGCCGTGTCCCCGGTTATGGACAACTTGAGTATCTAGTACCTGGATTATCATGTGAATCTCATCACCATGTTACTTTTAATTAATTTTGTTGGGTTAATGATGACATTTAATTGGGATTGAGATGCTGTCAACCATCTCAATGTTTCACAACCACCATGATAGTTAAATAAAATTTATTCCTTTGCAGTAGGGAAAAATTGGCTTTTCGCAAAACTTTAACCATAGAGCTTCCCACCAGCCATATATGCATGTAGTATAGCATTATTATGTTCATTACTCTCTATGTGTTATTTTGCCAACATATTCTATGTGCTGACCCGTTTTCGGGCTGCAACGTTTCATGTTGCAGACTTTTCAGACGACGAGTAAGGTGCTTTAGGTCGTGGTCTTATACTCAGTGATGCCGTTGGAGTTGATGGACTCACTTATCCTCCAAGTCTTCCGCTGTTATCGTATTTAGATGGCCTTAAGCCATATTTTCATACTTATTTCTCTTTGGAGATATTCGATGTAATAAGTGTGTGATTGCTACTCTGTTATAAATCCTCCGTTTGTACTGTGCGTGTCAGCATTACTGATCCAGGGATGACACTGGTGCACAGCAGCACAGACTATTTGAGGTCTGGTCGCTACATCCATGAACTTCACTTATATCTTTTGGAGTATGAATAATACTATCATCTAAAGCGGGTTTGGAAGAGTGTCCACTTTAGGAATTAGTGATCCCACTATTTTGGAGGGTGTTGAATCTTAGTGTGATATTTATGAAAGTGGATTTGGAAGAGTGTCGACTTTAGTTAGTAATGATTCCACTATTTAGGAAGAGGTTCCAATTGACTATGATAACAAAGTTGCTATCTATGATGATTATTGTGATGACATGTATGCTATAAAGAATAATCTTAACCATGAAACTTGTCATCGTGATTTTAATTTTCAATTGGATTAGGCCTCACATGACAGTTATTTTGTTGAGTTTGCTCCCACTATTCCGAATGAGAAGAATTTTGCTTATGTGGAGAGTAGTAAAATTTCTATGCTTGTAGATCATGAAAAGAATGTTTTATGTGATGGTTATATTTTTGAAATCATTCATGATGCTACTGAAAATTATTATGAAGGAGGAATACATGCTTGTAGGAGTTGCAATAATATCAAGTTTCCTCTCTATGTGCTTAAAGTTTTGAAGTTATACTTGTTTTGCCTTCCTATGCTAGTTGATTCTTGTTCCTATAAATTGTGTGCTCACAAAATCCCTAGGCATAGGTAGTGGGTTAGATTTAAATGTGCTAGTCATATTCTTCATGATGCTCTCTTTATGTTTCAATTCTTATCTTTTATGTGAGCATCATTGAAATCATCATGCCTAGCTAAAAGGCATTAAAGAAAAATCACAGCGGAGCGGGTGATATGACTCCTGCAAACTACAGCTCTTTGAGCGTCGGGGAGAAGCTCGAGGAGGTTTATTGCAGGTGGCGGAAGCGTATATAATACAAGTGACCAATATCCAGGATCGAACAGGACTGACTAGGATTCCTCTAGGCGTCGGACTCACTATCAAACTCTTCATCCAAGAAATCGCCTTCGTCAACATCTGGCCAAATCAACAAGCCAGGTGAGTACTATGAAAGTACTCGCAAGACAGTTCAGACATAAGATATAACAAATGTAAACATGGAGCATATGAACAGATTAACAAGTGCGTTCAGACATAGAGACAATAATGCATGGGAAAATGACAGAGAAGTCGGGCGGTAGTCCTCCCGAAATCCCAAAATAAATACTGGGTGCCAAACGAGGGTCTGAATGACTCCTCGAGAGGAAACTGCAAGAATAATAATGCCGCAGTCGGGCATCGGGGCGACACCACATAAAGGGCTTATAACAGAAAATAAAAGACAGTGCGTGCCACAGTCGGACGTCTGAGCGACATCACATAAAGGGCTTATATTGAAAGTAAGAGACAAACATGCCACAGTCGGACGTCTGAGCGACATCACATAAAGGGCTTATATTGAAAGTAAGAGACAAACATGCCACAGTCGGACGTCTGAGCGACATCACATAAAGGGCTTATATTGAAAGTAAGAGACAAACATGCCACAGTCGGACGTCTGAGCGACATCACATAAAGGGCTTATATTCATAACTTAGTAGCTCATGAATTTTAAATCATATCAAGAGAATAATCAGACATGAGACAAACAACAAGGTTAGTCCATCCACAGGAATAACGTTCAGCCAGGATTACTACTCTAGCTCACTTACCGAAAAGAAGAATATACCACGAGGTTATGACATAGACATGGATACGCTGATCATGATACTTGACCTTGGATATGATGACTCGGAAGGATTTGACTCTGCAGAGTTTGTACTTTAACCACAGCCAACGGATTTCAGTAGTCACGGGGACTAGTTCCGTTTACGGTGTTTTGGAAGAAACACATCTAACCAGTACACACCCATTCAACAATCCGAAGCCAGGAATCACCCTCGGCAACGTTCAAGAAAAACCTTGAGACGGGGAGGCTACAACCTCGCATAGCATGGGATCAAATTTCTATACGCGCGCTCTAAGGGGTGCCCCCCTCTCGGTCCCAATCGGAAACACCCATGCCCCCTGACCGGATGACTGGCTTTAATCCAGGGCCATGGAACCATCATCCCGGCCCCACTGGAACTTTTCTCAGTTCTGAAATGTCCACTTTGTTTAGCTTTGGTTGCCGTGACCGTGGCCTTTCTTGAGCTGTAACCTTTATTGTCTTGCCGTGATGGTGAGTGAGAATCACGGTCGATTGAAACAGTCAATGAATCCTTTGTTGGTGGTCAACCAGTCCATCCCTAAAATGACATCCAGTCCTTTATTTTCCAACACGATGAGATTTGCTTGGAACTGTAGTCCTTCGAATTCAATGATCACTCCTTGGCAGTAACTCTGAGCGATTTGCTTATTTCCGGGGGACTTGATGATCATAGATTTTTCCAAGGGAAGTATCGGAAAACCATGTTGCAAAACAAAACTCTTCGAAACGAACGAATGGGAAGCTCCAGAATCAAACAAAACCGTGGCAGGTACTGTGTTGACAGGGAACGTACCGAGCACGATGTCTGGGGCATTCTGCGCTTCTTCCCTGGTCACATGGTTCAGGTGACCCTTCCTGTGGTTGTTGTTGGGATTGAAATTGTTGCGCTTGGGGGCTGGATTGTTTCCACCATTGTTCGGCTTGGGGGCCGAGTTCCTTGGTTTTGGGCACTGTTTAGCATAGTGCCCTTCTTCTCCACAAGCATAGCATGTGACCCCTGGATGGTACGTGAACTCCTTGTCCCTGGCATGAAACTGTCTGACGGGCCTTAGATCAGTAGTCGTGGATTTCCTTGCTCCTGTCCTTGGAACCTCAGTCTTGCTTCGGTTGTTGCGAGCGAGGGTCGTCTTGTCCCTTTTCCGCTTACGGATATCCTCCAGGCTGCGGCGCTCATTCTCCAAGGTAATGGCCTTGTCAACCAGAGTTTTAAAATCCGGGAAAGTGTGTACCACCAGTTGGCATCTTAGAGCTGGTGCCAGGCCGTCCAGGAATTTTTCCATCTTCTTGTTCTCTGTCATGTGCTCGTCGTAGGCATAACGAGATAGCTGGGTAAACTGACCGTTGTATTCTGTCACTGACATGCCTCTTTGCTTGAGATCGTCAAATTCTCTCTTCTTGATTTTTATGATGCTCCTGGGGATGTGTGCCCCACGAAAGCCTTCCTTGAACTCTTCCCAGGTGATGTTGTGTTCACGGGGATGCATGTGTAGGAAGTTTTCCCACCATGCTGCAGCTGCTCCAGTAAGGTAGTGTGGTGCATAAAGCACCTTCTCATGATCTGAACACTGAGCAATAATCAGCTTCCTTTCGATGTCACGAAGCCAATCATCGGCTTCTAGCGGCCTATCGGTGTGAGCAAACGTTGAAGGGCGAGTCTTCTGTAACTCAGATAACTTGGAATGTGGTTGATAGGGTTCACGGTGGTTTCCCATATTGATGACGTGATTCATCATCTCTTGGTGCTGTTGCTGGCTTTGTTCGAAGAGATGGCATACTTGAGACAGGGCTGCTTCGCTGTCCTGTTGACTGGACTGACCCTGAGTGAAGTTGTTGCTAGTCTGTGTCCCATAAACTTCTTCTGGCTGATTGGGCATGGAACGAGTCCACGGACGAGACATTTTTCCAGTCTGGGGTATTATTTTGCAAAACTCATGAGAAGAACTGTGTGGCACAAGGAAAATCTTGCAAAGGCAAAAAACTTAAAAGACCTCAAGATTTTTCAAGAAAGCATAAACGATTTTGCATGGAGGCGAACTGCTTAACCCAAATCTTACACGCGAAAAGCAAACACACGATACAGCACTCAGGATGTGCGTACACAATCCTGACATGTTATTTAGACTAGCATACTCCTCCGGAAAGCAGCGAACACACTAATACAAACCAGCGTACAGATAAAACACATCATACAAGCAGACATAACGCGCGGCTACTCGGCGCTCTTAGTCGGAGATGGTGACGATGTCCTTTCCCTTGCCGAGGGCAAGACTCAGCGGTGCAGGAGATTCAACCTCCACCTCCTCTCTAGCAGGTTCCTGGCGCGTAGCACTGCGCTGCGGTGATGGTGCGGGGGCAACAGGCGGCAGTGCGGGTGCGGCAGGCGGTGCAGCTCTGACTGGAGTAGGAGCGATGACTCGGTCGAACTCCTCAGTGGTAGGCAGACGGCGAGCAGTGGCCAAAATGGCCGGTGCATAAGATGCTGAGGATGAGACGAATGTCAGAGGCGGTGCCGTGTGAAGAAGCTCCTTCCTGCAGGCAGGACCGCCCCGAACTAAGTCCATCCGGGCAGCCACAAGATCGTCCACGAGGTTGTCGAAAGACTCCTCCAGAGCCTTGAGATACTCCACAACCATCTCGATGGCTTCATCTCGCTCTCCCCGATGGCAGGCGAATGCATAGTGACAAGTGTACGGCACATGGCATGGGAGGTAGCGGTAGCGACGAGTCTTCATCATAGGAAGGATATCCCGAAGGCGAGCTATCGCCTCACGGGCAGCCATCTGCATGGCATGCCTCTCCGTAGGCATGGCCCTTCCCACAAAACGGAAGTGGCGAGACGCAGAACGTCCTCCCTTGAATTGCACCACGGCTTGGTGCATAGACACGTCGTCGCTGAGTTTGTGCTGGTAAAGCGTGAACTCCGGGCGAGTCGCTGGCCCGATCGCGAGCTTGGTGATGGAGACGAGGAGTTTGACAAACCCCTCGGGCACGTTCGTGAACACTCGAGTCTCGCAGTTGCTGCCAGCCATCTACAAAAGTAGGCAAAAGTTCTGAGTAGTCATCTCATAAATTTATGATGACCAACAGAAAATAGCTACAATTGCAAAATGCTGAAAAAGCACAAAAGACGCTAATAACCGATTAGCGATCGCACCTAGTGGCTTCCTACAGTCAGCTTGGCTCTGATACCAAGCTTGTCACGACCGGTTTTTCAATAAAATATTTATTGAGAGACCAATCCCTTTTACGGACCAGTAAAGAAGAATTCCTTCTCACTGGTAGACAATATCTTGGTCACAGAAGAAAAGTACCAGGAGTACTGAATATAATACAAGGTTGAGCGGGGACTGCTCAACAATTTATTACATGCACGCCGAATAAACATAACGGCGGACAGGGTGGCATAACTACTAACTCACGATAACAACGGTGGTGGAAAAATCACAGCGGAGCGGGTGATATGACTCCTGCAAACTACAGCTCTTCGCGCGTCGGGGAGAAGCTCGAGGAGGTTTATTGCGGGTGGCGGAAGCGTATATAATACAAGTGACCAATATCCAGGATCGCACAGGACTGACTGGGATTCCTCTAGGCGTCGGACTCACTATCAGACTCTTCATCCAAGAAATCGCCTTCGTCAACATCTGGCCAAATCAACAACCCAGGTGAGTACTATGAAAGTACTCGCAAGATAGTTCGGACATAAGATATAACAAATGTAAACATGGAGCATATGAACAGATTAACAAGTGCGTTCAGACATAGAGACAATAATGCATGGGAAAATGACAGAGAAGTCGGGCGGTAGTCCTCCCGAAATCCCAAAATAAATACTGGGTGCCAAACGAGGGTCTGAATGACTCCTCGAGAGGAAACTGCAAGAATAATAATGCCGCAGTCGGGCATCGGGGCGACACCACATAAAGGGCTTATAACAGAAAATAAAAGACAGTGCGTGCCACAGTCGGACGTCTGAGCGACATCACATATAGGGCTTATATTGAAAGTAAGAGACAAACATGCCACAGTCGGACGTCTGAGCGACATCACATAAAGGGCTTATATTGAAAGTAAGAGACAAACATGCCACAGTCGGACGTCTGAGCGACATCACATAAAGGGCTTATATTGAAAGTAAGAGACAAACATGCCACAGTCGGACGTCTGAGCGACATCACATAAAGGGCTTATATTCATAACTTAGTAGCTCATGAATTTTAAATCATATCAAGAGAATAATCAGACATGAGACAAACAACAGGGTTAGTCCATCCACAGGAATAACATTCAGCCAGGATTACTACTCTAGCTCACTTACCGGAAACAAGAATATACCACGAGGTTATGACATAGACATGGATACGCTGATCACGATACTTGACCTTGGATATGATGACTCGGAAGGATTTGACTTTGCAGAGTTTGTACTTTAACCACAGCCAACGGATTTCAGTAGTCACGGGGACTAGTTCCGTTTACGGTGTTTTGGAAGAAACACATCTAACCAGTACACACCCATTCAACAATCCGAAGCCAGGAATCACCCTCGGCAACGTTCAAGAAAAACCTTGAGACGGGGAGGCTACAACCTCGCGTAGCATGGGATCAAATTTCTATACGCGCGCTCTAAGGGGTGCCCCCCTCTCGGTCCCAACCGGAAACACCCATGCCCCCTGACCGGATGACTGGCTTTAATCCAGGGCCATGGAACCATCATCCCGGCCCCTCTATTTGGTGTGTACACGGAAAGAGGTTACCAACTTACTAAACCGCATTCTGGCAGAAAACAAGTGGTAGCACGGAAGGGGGAAGAACGATAACGTGACTCCGTCCGCGTTAACGTCGGAGATTATCGAATGACGCAAGGCTGGCATGCTACAATAGTACCACCTTACTGCCCTTCATGTCACCACATGACTAGGCCATCTCTCATCAGAGATCACAGTAACTTTGGAACACACGGGTAGTTGCCTCACAAGCAACGAGATACTCACCGATACTCATATGCCACGCACAACCTTTCACGCAAACATGCAAAACACCTATCATATCAAAGGTCCAAACATGCTTGCCTGGTTCGGAGAAGTCGGAGTCTAGCTCGGCGAAGTTCGCGGCTCCGTCACCTCTTCCGGAACCTACGGTATAGCGAAAAGGCATACTAACGTGAAAACCAACGCGTGCATAAAATTTGTTCCAAAAAATTTCCAAATAAATCCCATAAAAAACTAGACAAAATTATAAGACTGTCAGAAAAAGAATCACTCAAAAATCACTTTTTATTAAAAAGTTATAAGGGTTTCTGTCCAGGGACTCATCTGTAATGAAACAGAGAAGTTCCAGGGGCCGAACTGAGAAAACAGAAAACGGTTCGAATAGAAACGCGCCAGCCCACAGAGAAGACGTACTCTGCCCGAAGGCGCCAACAGAAAATGCTTCGGGGGTGAAAGAAGAGAGGCTGACGTGGGGGGTCCACATGTCAGGTTTGAAAAACCTCGCCGGCGCCCGAAGGCTGCGGAGGACGTCGGCGTCGAACCACGGCAAGTCAGGGAGATCGGAGTGTACCAAGAGTATCAGCGTGCCCTTCCGCGTCAGTGGGTGGTGGACTTGGGCGTCGGGGAGCACCGCGTCGACGGCGACACTTTCTCCGGCGGACGGCGGGTCGGGCGATGATGGGGAACTCCGATGGTGTGCTGCAAACTTCGAATTGAAGTGCGGGTCAGAAGGAGGGATGCACTAGGGAGCTACTGGCAAGAGATGGGAGGCAGAGGTGCACGCACGGGAGCGAATCGAGCTGGATCCCGTGGCGGGTCGCGGCGGCCGGAGTCGAGGAAGGGGACTCCCTCGGGGCTCTTCCAGTGGCTAGGCAGGGTCTTGGTGGAGTGCAGAGGTGGTCTGGGTACTAGCTGGAGCTCGGGGCCTCTATTTATAGGCGGCTCGAGGGGGTGGCCGTGAACGGGGTTGCTCCGGCGAGCAATTACGGCGAGGCAGTGGCTTGGCAAGGAGTTTAGGTGGCCAGGCAGCATCAGTGAGGTGTACTGGTGCCGTTCCCCCGCTAGTCCTGGTCGGTCTTGGCGTAATGGCGCCGGTCCACGGTGGGGTGGCCGCACGGGCACGACGGCGGCAGAGAGCGCGCTCCGCGCCCAGCGGTTCACAACGAGGGTGGCAGCGCGCACTGGGGAGTGGAAGACCACGCGGCGATTTCCGGTGGCTTGGGCGGCGCTGGGTGGCGCCGTCTGCGCTGCGCCTCTCTCTGGCGGCCGCAAAGCCACCGCTGGCGTCAGTCACGGGGCGGCGCACCTCCCCCAGCTCGTCGCCGACGCCCGCAAGCATCCAGGCGCTCGTGCGATGCAGAGGACAAGGGGGAGGAGACAGGAAACACGGCGACGCCGGGCACTGGCGAGATCGACAACAGACACTGAAGAAAACGACAGTGATTCAGACACTATTAACTGAATTTGACTGAACCTTATAGAAACAGTGTCCAGTAGGTGTTCGACGAAATGATTTGGTATGAAGAAAATTTTTCCTGGGGCTGGGACTTGGTGAGGTGACCTCTCAATGCACCCAGAGGCTGCCTGATTTTTCTCAGAATTTTTGGAGAAAGATTTGAATGAATTTCATCAAATTTGGCAAATCTGGTCCAAACTTGCAGCAAGTATAGTTTGAAAAGTTTGAACTGAAGACCAGTGGATCTTCATGGATCTTGGTTGAGGGTTCAAAGGACTAGGAAGGGAAATTGGTTTGGGGGCAAAAATCAAAACAGAAATGGTAGCTCCTTTGTAAATCTCCAAGAGCTAGAATAGAAGGCAGAAATTGTTTTGATAAGAAATAAATGGGAAAATTTTTATGGAGAGGTCCAACTTGCTGGATTTGGAGTAAATCATGATCCAAAGATGAGGAAAGGTTTATGAGAGTGGATTTGCACTAAGGTCATGGCAAGAGAGATTTGTTGAAAGGGGCAAAGAATCATTCCAAACGCCATAGGGCAATTTCAAAGGAATTTTCAAAAGGCATTTTTCCCAAGTGAAAAGCATTTTGGTTTGAGTCCAAAAAAAAAAGAACCTCCAAGACCAAAATCAAGTCTTGGGTGAATCCAAATAAAACCCTTGCCATAAAAAAATATTTTGAAAGGGAGGGTCCTTTTGAAGAAAAATTTAAAACACCTCCCTCAAGTCAAATAAAAATTTTGAAAAGGCCAAATAAAATTTTGGGTGTCACAATTATTCATGCTAGAAACTTCCGTGTGCAGCCACAAGCTATTATGGGCTCTAGCATAGTTGAGTAGATTACATGATCTCTTGAAGAGTTGGGCTAGCAGATGTAGGGGAAAGTAGGTGTAACTGTCCATCCGGAGTAAAGAGTGATTGTTTCTGAAAGACTGTGTCTCGGTCATCCGTTTCTCAAACATCATGTAGTGCGAGAATCAAGCGGAGGCGATCGAGTCTTGTGGGGAAAAGTGCGCAAACCTCTGCAGAGTGTACAAACTAATCATGGTTAGCCGTGTCCCCGGTTATGGACAACTTGAGTATCTAGTACCTGGATTATCGTGTGAATCTCATCACCATGTTACTTTTAATTAATTTTGTTGGGTTAATGATGACATTTAATTGGGATTGAGATGCTGTCAACCATCTCAATGTTTCACAACCACCATGATAGTTAAATAAAATTTATTCCTTTGCAGTAGGGAAAAATTGGCTTTTCGCAAAACTTTAACCATAGAGCTTCCCACCAGCCATATATGCATGTAGTATAGCATTATTATGTTCATTACTCTCTATGTGTTATTTTGCCAGCATATTCTATGTGCTGACCCGTTTTCGGGCTGCAACGTTTCATGTTGCAGACTTTTCAGACGACGAGTAAGGTGCTTTAGGTCGTGGTCTTATACTCAGTGATGCCGTTGGAGTTGATGGACTCACTTATCTTCCAAGTCTTCCGCTGTTATCGTATTTAGATGGCCTTAAGCCATATTTTCATACTTATTTCTCTTTGGAGATATTCGATGTAATAAGTGTGTGATTGCTACTCTGTTATAAATCCTCCGTTTGTACTGTGCGTGTCAGCATTACTGATCCAGGGATGACACTGGTGCACAGCAGCACAGACTATTTGAGGTCTGGTCGCTACAAAGGTGGTATCAGAGCACACGCTGACTATAGGACACGACCACTAAGCTTAAGCCCTAGAACACTTCTCGCTTCTCATTTCTGATCCCTCTCCACCTTCTACTCTTTTAGGAATGGCGGATGCAAGGAGCAAGTTCATGCAACCAGATGAGGACACGCCTTTTGGACGACACTTGAAGGAAGTCACTAAGTACTTGAACATAGGAATACCAAGCATCACCGGAACCTACAACGGCACATTACCTGAAGAGGAGAGCTGGAAGATTCAAGTTCACATTCCAGGAAGGACGTTTGTGCTAGTTACTGAACCCATAAGATTGGTTTTCGAAGCACCAACCTAGAGTTTAGGGAAGAGCATGGCTGCCCACATCGCTATGGGACGCATTGGAGAAGTCTACCACAGGGAGCTTAAGGATACTATTTATCAGATTTGTGGACGCCGAGACGCGCAATGGGAGATGATCAGAACCAAGAAGGATGGATCAATTGCAGCTTTCATCCAGGAGCAAAACCAACATATTCGTCGCCAGGAGAACCAGATGTGCTCAGACAAGGAAGAACTGAAGAAGGCATTGACGAAGATCAAGGAGATGGAGGAAGAACTCAAGGCTACACGCGAGGATTATTTGGAGGAAATCGTCGCATTAGTAGGGAAGAATGATGACCTGGAGAAGAAGATTGGAGTATTCATGGGAAATCCAGTGCCAAAAGCAGAAGATGACGAATGCACTTGCCCGGATAACTACATCATCATCGACGACACCGACTCGGAACCAAGTGAAGATGACTTTGTTGATGAAGCTGGAGCAGACATCATGGAGTCTTCAACTGATCAGAATTTCTAGTAGACCACCATATCAGTAGTAGTTTTCCCCCATTTAATAGTATAGTTCAAGCACTTTGTAACGCTAGTTAGATCGATGTTATGCCTTGTTTGAATTGATTGAGTGATATTGATTGTATTTGTCTCATGAGCATATGGGTAGTGTTTTCCCTCTAGACCTCATTCTATTCTTAACTCTCATCTTTTCTAACCCATCAGATGCCTCCGAGACGCGACACCGTATTTGTTTTCCCACCGGAGATCACCCAGTTGATTCAGCAACAGAATGCCCTGATGCAAGTGTTAGTGCAGAACCAAGGCAACAACAACAACAACCCACCACCACCACCACCTGTTGATCACTTAGCCCGTTTCTTGAGGCTAAACCCGCCGGTGTTTTCCAGTAGCACCGAGCCGATTGTTGCAGATGATTGGCTCCGCAAAGTTGGAAGGGAGTTGACTACTGCAGGATGCACAGATGCGGAAAGAGTGCGTTTTGCCGCACATCAGCTTGATGGACCCGCAGCATCATGGTGGGAGAATTATACCGCCACACACCCTATTGACACTGTCACATGGGACCAGTTTCAGCAAGCTTTCCGTACAGCTCATGTTTCAGCAGGAGCTATGGCTATGAAGAAGCGTGAGTTTCGCAACCTACGCCAAGGAGGACGCACCGTAGGCCAGTATGTGGAGGATTTCAGTAAGTTAGCACGTTATGCACCAGATGACGTTGCTACAGATGCAGCCAAGCAGGAGAAATTTTTGGAAGGACTGAATGATGAACTGAGTATGCAGTTGATGGTAGCAACCTTCAACAACTACCAGGAGTTGGTAGATAGAGCACTTATGATTGAAGGAAAGCAGCAGCAGATTGAAAACCGTAAGAGGAAGTATGGACAAGGGAAGTATAATTCTGGAGCCCAGCAGAAGCCACGATTTGCCCCGAAACCGGGAGGACAGTTTCAGCATACCCATGGAGGAGGTAGTTCGCACAACCATAATGGCTCCAAGAATGGTAATGGGAATGGAGGAACCAACGGACAGAACCGTAATAACCCATCTACCCCAGCCAAGAGGGATCTGAGTCACGTTACCTGTTTCAAGTGCCAGAAGACTGGACACTATGCAACTGATTGCCCTGAAGCCCAGAATGGTAATGGCAATGGAAGCTCTGGGAAGAAGCCGAACCCTTTCAATAAAGGACATGTGAACCACGTGAGCGTGGAGGAGGTTGAAGCACACCTGATGCAGTAATAGGTAAGTTTTTGGTTAAGTCATTTACTGCAATCGTTCTTTTCGATACTGGTGCATCGCATTCATACATATCAAGGGGATTTGTGGATAAGTTTAAGTTGCCCACCAAAGTTCTCAGAACACCTATGCTAGTAACCTCGCCAGGAGCAGAGTATATGGCAAGCCAAGGATGTTTTCAGATGCCATTGGCTATTGGTAGGCATGTTTTCCCCTCAGACCTAATAATTTTGGAGTTGCAAGGTTTGGATGTGATTTTGGGAATGGATTGGCTATCGATGTATGGAGGAAACATCGATTGCGCCAGTAAGTCTATTTTGCTTACCACCCCAGAAGGAAAAAGGATCAAGTATGTATCCCGACATATGTCGAAGAGGACTCAAGTGAATTCCTTATCAGGAGTTGTACAGGAGGAAGTACCAGTGGTGAAGGATTACCCGGATGTATTTCCAGAAGAGTTGCCAGGCATGCCACCAGATAGAGACATTGAGTTCTTGATTGAACTTTTGCCAGGCACAGGGCCAATATCTAAGAGACCGTACAGGATGCCCGCAAAAGATTTTGAGGAAATTAAGAAGCAGATTAAGGAGTTATTGGATAAAGGTTATATTCGCCCAAGTTCGTCACCTTGGGGATCACCAGTACTTCTAGTGGAGAAGAAAGATGGATCGTTGAGGATGGTTGTTGATTACCGTGGATTGAATGAAGTGACCATCAAAAACAAGTACCCACTGCCGATGATCAATGATTTGTTTGACCGCCTACAAGGAGCTAAAGTATTTTCCAAGATCGATCTACGATCAGGATACCATCAGTTAAAGATTTGAGAGCAGGATATACCTAAGACAGCTTTTACCACCAGATATGGACTGTATGAGTATACCGTTATGTCATTTGGTCTGACTAACACACCTGCCTATTTCATGAACCTGATGAACAAAGTGTTTATGGAGTTTTTGGATAAGTTCGTCGTGGTGTTCATTGACGATATTTTAGTCTTTTCCAAGAATGAGGAAGAGCATGAGGAGCATTTGCGATTGGTACTTGAGAAGCTCAGAGAACATCAGTTATATGCCAAGTTCAGCAAATGTTAATTTTGGCTAAAGGAAGTTGGATTCCTCGGACATGTTATTTCTGGAGAAGGAATAGCAGTAGACCCTGCCAAAGTTGACACAGTGACAAGTTGGGAATCACCCACGTCAGTTGGAGAGATCCGGAGTTTTCTTGGACTTGCCGGATACTACCGGAGGTTCATCGAGAATTTCTCGAAGATCACTAAGCCCATGACTGAGCTATTGAGGAAGGACACCAAATTCAATTGGACTGAGGATTGTGAAGCTAGTTTCCAAGAGTTGAAGAAACGATTGGTTACATCACCAGTGTTGATTCTGCCAGATCAACGCAAGGATTATGAAGTTTATTGCGACGCTTCTCGTCGAGGACTTGGAGCAGTGCTTATGCAGGAAGGAAGAGTTGTGTCATATGCTTCATGACAACTTAAACCCCATGAGAATAATTATGCTACGCATGATTTGGAATTAGCAGCCATGGTGCATGCGTTGAAGACATGGAGACATTTTCTCATCGGAAACCATTGTGAGGTGTACACGGATCACAAGAGTTTGAAGTATATTTTCACGCAGAAGGAGTTAAATCTCAGACAGAGGAGATGGTTGGAGCTTATTAAGGATTATGATATGAGATTGCATTATCACCCAGGAAAGGCTAACGTAGTAGCAGACGCGTTGAGCCGCAAGAGTCATGTCAACACCCTCATGACAGGAGAGTTACCTCAGGAGTTAGCCGAGGACCTTCGCGAGCTATGTTTGGAGATAGTCCCAAGAGGCTATTTAGCGACACTGGAGATTCAGTCTACCTTGATGGAAAGGATCAGAGAAGCTCAGAATAGACAAGGAGATTGACGAGATAAAGGAGAAGATGAGCAAAGGAAAAGCCAAGGGATTTCGTGAGGATGAACACGATACCTTATGGTTTGAGGACCGTGTTTATGTGCCAAATGATCCGGAGATCAGGAAGTTGATTTTGCAAGAAGCCCATGATTCACCGTACTCGATTCACCCAGGGAATACCAAGATGTATTTGGATCTGAAGAATACTTTCTGGTGGACCGGAATGAAGAAGGATATTGCGGAGTATGTAGCAGTTTGTGATGTATGTCAGAGAGTGAAGGCAGAGCATCAGAAGCCAGCAGGATTGCTACAACCATTGCCGATACCCGAATGGAAGTGGGATAAAATAGGCATGGATTTTATCACGGGATTACCCAGGACTCATTCAGGCTATGACTCAATATGGGTTGTAGTCGACCGTTTGACGAAAGTGGCTCATTTCATTCCAGTGAAGACCACTTACACCAGTGCTAAGTTGGCAAAGATATACATGACCAGGATCGTATGTTTGCATGGAGTTCCGAGGACCATTGTATCAGACAGAGGAACCCAGTTTACCTCGAAGTTTTGGAAGCAGTTACATGAAACATTGGGAACCAGGCTAGAATTTAGCACAGCCTTTCACCCACAGACAGATGGACAGACCGAGAGAGTCAATCAAATTTTGGAGGACATGTTGAGAGCTTGTGCACTAGATTATGGATCAAGTTGGGACGACAATTTGCCATATGCAGAGTTTTCTTACAACAACAGTTATCAAACCAGTTTGAAGATGGCCCCTTTCGAAGCTTTGTACGGAAGGAGTTGTAGAACACCGTTGTTATGGGACGAAGTTGGAGACCGTTAGTTGTTTGGACCCGATTTGATTAAGGAGTCTGAACAGAAAGTGAGGTTGATTCGCGATAGGCTCAAGGTAGCCCAGTCCAGGCAGAAGAGTTATGCGGATTCTAAATGAAAGGAGACAGTCCACGAAGTCGGAGACAGAGTGTATCTTCGAGTATCACCACTTCGAGGAGTGAAGCGCTTTGGAGTTAAGGGAAAGTTAGCGCCCCGTTTTATCGGACCATACAGAGTTTTGGAACGTATGGGAGAAGTTGCCTACAAGCTGGAATTGCCCGAAGGATTGTCAGGAGTTCATGATGTATTTCACGTTTCCCAGTTGAAGAAGTGCCACGCAGAGATGGCTGAGATACCGCTGAGAGATACCGTGCCGCTGGAGGCGATTCAGCTGGAAAGTGATTTGACCTATGAGGAGAAACCAGTTAACATTCTTGAGTATGCCAGCCGAGTTACCCGCAGTAAGGTTATCAAGTTTTGCAAAGTCCAGTGGAGTCACCACACGGAAGATGAAGCCACCTGGGAGCAAGAGGAAGATCTACGGAAGGACCACTCCCACCTGTTTTCTAGCCAACCCGAATCTCGAGGGCGAGATTCATCTTAAGGGGGGTAGGTTTGTAACATCCCAAATTTTCAATTTGGAATGTTATACATAGATCATCATTGCATATCATATTTTTTTATTGCATTTGACAAATCCTCGATAAATCCTAAGCAACTCAAGGACCCTCGGAGAGAGTTGGGGATTTTCTCGATTTTTCATATTTGATTTTCATCAAATAATAAAACGAGGATTTTGGTTTTAATTATTTTCTCTCCGGAAAAATATTTCATTTAAAAATAAATGAGAGGAGAAAATATGACTTCTCCAAAACAATGGAAATATCGGAGGAAAAATATTAAAATCATATATTGGATTTTATTTGCAATTTTAATTGCATTAAAAATATTGCACATTTTCAAAACTGCATTTTGTATCAAAAAAATGTTCACCCTGTTCTAATTATTTTAACTAGACGGGGAAAATTTGTTTTATCTTTTTTGGATTTTTATTTATTTTTCTATGAATTTTTCGGCGGAATGTTTAAAAAAAACGCGCCGCGCCCGACCGGGCCGAGGCCCAGCCGAGCAGCCGGCCCAGCCGCGCGTCTCCTCCGCGA
The DNA here is from genome assembly GCF_002575655.3 of Aegilops tauschii subsp. strangulata. Classification (NCBI taxonomy): domain Eukaryota; kingdom Viridiplantae; phylum Streptophyta; class Magnoliopsida; order Poales; family Poaceae; genus Aegilops; species Aegilops tauschii. The sequence continues at coordinate 397,479,057 of NC_053035.3, forward strand.
GCACGCCAGCGCCGCCGTGCCCGTGTCCGGCTCGGACTCCGCCGGAGCCCCGCCGCCTTGCCCCCTCCTCCAAGCAGCCCCCCCCCTCCTTATATACCCCGCCGCCGCCCCCTCCCTCGCCACCCCGAGCCCCGCCTTGACCCGCACCCCCCGCCGCCGCCGGAGCTCGAGGAGCCGCCGCCCAGCTCGCCGAACCCCGCCGCCGTTCGCCGCCCCTCGCCGCCCCAAGCCCCGCCGCACCCCGCCGCCCTCGCCGCCCCCTCGCCACCCCTCGCCGGAGCCCCGTACCGACGAGGTACCACCTCGCCGTCGTTTGCCGGTATATTTAAAAAAAACGTTCGTTTTTTTTAAACTCTAGATCGGTTTATTTGTTCGGTTTTATTATTTAGTGAACGTTCACCGATCCGTTCGTTTTAACGAACGTGTTTGTCGGATTTTCTCTGTTAACGGACGTCCGTTCTTTAACCGTTCGTCGGTTTTCTTTTTCGTCGGATTTTTCCCGATTATTTCAGATCTCGATTTCTGATCGGATCTTCGTATTCGTTTAACTTTTCGCTCGTTTATCGGAATCAGGCGATTCAAGCGCCTAGAGTTTCGTCTCGAAATTCTCTTTCCGTTTAGCCTACTCAAACAAGTTTTTGCTACTGTAAAATTTGACCTAGATCCAGATTAGTAAACGAAGCTTGTTTCTTTCGCCGTTTGACTTTCGTTGCTTCGTTCGAGTTGATTCTTTTTGCAAACCGGAGTTCTTAAGTTGAACTTTCTGGTTGGATCTTCCATTCGAGTTTTACCTGTGCATTAGATGAGTACTTATTGTTTGCTTGTTTGTTTGCGATAGAGTACCCGGAGTGTGCTGCTTGTTACTTCGAATCGCTAGGTTTCGCGGATCATCAGCAAGGCAAGTAACACTTTGATCATACCTTTCCATACCCAGTTTTTATTGCATTAGATCAATCCTCAAACATTGCATGGTTAGGATCTAATTAAATTGTGGGTATTGGGAAGTAGTTGAGGTAGTACCTATTACCTGTTTTTTTATCAAACCCCTGGGAGTTACTTCTACGTTGCTATTATATTGCCATGCTATGCTCGTAGACGTGGATTGGGTTTGAGTGAAATTCATGACAGATGTGAGATTGTTAATAATGGTTTACTTAAGGTGGCAACTAAAACTCACATCTGGGTGGATTGAGGCACCTGGAGAACCCAGTGTTGTCTGTTTGTATAAGGACCGCCACCCAGGCTCAAAGGGATCATAAGATTATTCATGCTAGAAACTTCCGTGTGCAGCCACAAGCTATTATGGGCTCTAGCATAGTTGAGTAGGTTACATGATCTCTTGAAGAGGTGGGCTAGCAGATGTAGGGGAAAGTAGGTGTAACTGTCCATCCGGAGTAAAGAGTGATTGTTTCTGAAAGACTGTGTCTCGGTCATCCGTTTCTCAAACATCATGTAGTGCGAGAATCAAGCAAAGGCGATTGAGTCTTGTGGGGAAAAGTGCGCAAACCTCTGCAGAGTGTACAAACTAATCATGGTTAGCCGTGTCCCCGGTTATGGACAACTTGAGTATCTAGTACCTGGATTATCGTGTGAATCTCATCACCATGTTACTTTTAATTAATTTTGTTGGGTTAATGATGACATTTAATTGGGATTGAGATGCTGTCAACCATCTCAATGTTTCACAACCACCATGATAGTTAAATAAAACTTATTCCTTTGCAGTAGGGAAAATTGGCTTTTCGCAAAACTTTAACCATAGAGCTTCCCACCAGCCATATATGCATGTAGTATAGCATTATTATGTTCATTACTCTCTATGTGTTATTTTGCCAACATATTCTATGTGCTGACCCGTTTTCGGGCTGCAACGTTTCATGTTGCAGACTTTTCAGACGACGAGTAAGGTGCTTTAGGTCGTGGTCTTATACTCAGTGATGCCGTTGGAGTTGATGGACTCACTTATCTTCCAAGTCTTCCGCTGTTATCGTATTTAGATGGCCTTAAGCCATATTTTCATACTTATTTCTCTTTGGAGATATTCGATGTAATAAGTGTGTGATTGCTACTCTGTTATAAATCCTCCGTTTGTACTGTGCGTGTCAGCATTACTGATCCAGGGATGACACTGGTGCACAGCAGCACAGACTATTTGAGGTCTGGTCGCTACATCCATGAACTTCACTTATATCTTTTGGAGTATGAATAATACTATCATCTAAAGCGGGTTTGGAAGAGTGTCCACTTTAGGAATTAGTGATCCCACTATTTTGGAGGGTGTTGAATCTTAGTGTGATATTTATGAAAGTGGATTTGGAAGAGTGTCGACTTTAGTTAGTAATGATTCCACTATTTAGGAAGAGGTTCCAATTGACTATGATAACAAAGTTGCTATCTATGATGATTATTGTGATGACATGTATGCTATAAAGAATAATGTTAACCATGAAACTTGTCATCGTGATTTTAATTTTCAATTGGATTAGGCCTCACATGACAGTTATTTTGTTGAGTTTGCTCCCACTATTCCGAATGAGAAGAATTTTGCTTATGTGGAGAGTAGTAAAATTTCTATGCTTGTAGATCATGAAAAGAATGCATTATGTGATGGTTATATTTTTGAAATCATTCATGATGCTACTGAAAATTATTATGAAGGAGGAATACATGCTTGTAGGAGTTGCAATAATATCAAGTTTCCTCTCTATGTGCTTAAAGTTTTGAAGTTATACTTGTTTTGCCTTCCTATGCTAGTTGATTCTTGCTCCTATAAATTGTGTGCTCACAAAATCCCTAGGCATAGGTAGTGGGTTAGATTTAAATGTGCTAGTCATATTCTTCATGATGCTCTCTTTATGTTTCAATTCTTATCTTTTATGTGAGCATCATTGAAATCATCATGCCTAGCTAAAAGGCATTAAAGAAAATCACAGCGGAGCGGGTGATATGACTCCTGCAAATTTAAGTTCAATTAATCATATTACTTAAGAACTCCCACTTAGATAGACATCCCTCTAATCCTCTAAGTGATCACGTGATCCATATCAACTAAACCATGTCCGATCATCACGTGAGATGGAGTAGTTTCAACGGTGAACATCACTATGTTGATCATATCTACTATATGATTCACGCTCGACCTTTCGGTCTCCGTGTTCCGAGGCCATATCTGTTATATGCTAGGCTCGTCAAGTTTAACCTGAGTATTCCGCGTGTGCAACTGTTTTGCACCCGTTGTATTTGAACGTAGAGCCTATCACACCCGATCATCACGTGGTGTCTCAGCACGAAGAACTTTCGCAACGGTGCATACTCAGGGAGAACACTTATACTTTGATAATTTAGTGAAGGATCATCTTATAATGCTACCGTCAAACAAAGCAAGATAAGATGCATAAAGGATTAACATCACATGCAATCAATATAAGTGATATGATATGGCCATCATCATCTTGTGCTTGTGATCTCCATCTCCGAAGCACCGTGCTTGTGATCTCTATCTCCGAAGCACCGTCATGATCACCATCGTCACCGGCGCGACACCTTGATCTCCATCGTAGTATCGTTGTTGTCTCGCCAAATAATTGCTTTTACGACTATTGCTACCGCTTAGTGATAAAGTACAACTATTACATGGTGATAGCATCTCATACAATAAAGCGACAACCATATGGCTCCTGCCAGTTGCCGATAACTCGGTTACAAAACATGATCATCTCATACAACACATTATATCACATCATGTCTTGACCATATCACATCACAACATGCCCTGCAAAAACAAGTTAGACGTCCTCTACTTCGTTGTTGCTAGTTTTACGTGGCTGCTACGGGCTTAGCAAGAACCGTTCTTACCTACGCATCAAAACCACAACGATAGTTTGTCAAGTTGGTGCTGTTTTAACCTTCGCAAGGACCGGGCGTAGCCACACTCGGTTCAACTAAAGTGAGAGAGACAGACACCCGCCGGTCACGTTTAAGCAACGAGTACTCGCAATGGTGAAACTAGTCTCGCGTAAGCGTATGCATAATGTCGGTCCGGGCCGCTTCATCTCACAATACCGCTGAACCAAAGTATGACATGCTGGTAAGCAGTATGACTTATATCGCCCACAACTCACTTGTGTTCTACTCGTGCATAGCATCAACGCATAAAACCAGGCTCTGATACCATTGTTGGGGAACGTAGTAATTTCAAAAAAATTCCTACGCACATGCAAGATCATGGTGATGCATAGCAACGAGAGGGGAGAGTGTTGTCCATGTACCCTCGTAGACCGACAGCGGAAGCGTTATCACAATGCGGTTGATGTAGTCGTACGTCTTCACGATCCGACCGATCAAGTACCGAACGCACGGCACCTCCGAGTTCTACACACGTTCAGCTCGATGACGTCCCTCGAACTCCGATCCAGCCGAGTGTTGAGGGAGAGTTTCGTCAGCACGACGGCGTGGTGACGATGATGATGTTCCACCGACGCAGGGCTTCGCCTAAGCTCCGCAACGGTATTATCGAGGTGTAATATGGTGGAGGGGGCACCGCACACGGCTAAGAGATCTCAAGGATCAATTGTTGTGTCTCTGGGGTGCCCCCCTGCCCCCGTATATAAAGGAGCAAGGGGGAGGCAGCCGGCCAAGGGGAGAGGCGCGCCATAGGGGGGAGTCCTACTCCCACCGGGAGTAGGACTCCTCCTTTCCTTGTGGGAGTAGGAGAGGGGAAGGGGGAAGGATAAAGAAGGAAGGGTGCGCCCCCCTTCCCTAGTCCAATTCGGACCAGACCATGGGGAGGGGTGCGGCCACCTTTTGAGGCCTTTCTCTCCTTTCCCGTATGGCCCATTAAGGCCCAATACGAATTCCCGTAACTCTCCGGTACTCCGAAAAATACCCGAATCACTCGGAACCTTTCCGAAGTACGAATATAGTCGTCCAATATATCGATTTTTACGTCTCGACCATTTCGAGACTCCTCGTCATATCCCCGATCTCATCCGGGACTCCGAACTCCTTCGGTACATCAAAACTCAATAAAACTGTCATCGTAACGTTAAGCGTGCGGACCCTACGGGTTCGAGAACTATGTAGACATGACCGAGACACGTCTCCGGTCAATAACCAATAGCGGGACCTGGATGCCCATATTGGCTCCCACATATTCTACGAAGATCTTTATCGGTCAGACCGCATAACAACATACGTTGTTCCCTTTGTCACCGGTATGTTACTTGCCCGAGATTTGATCGTCGGTATCTCGATACCTAGTTCAATCTCGTTACGGGCAAGTCTCTTTACTCGTTCCGTAACACATCATCCCGCAACTAACTCATTAGTCACAATGCTTGCAAGGCTTATAGTGATGTGCATTACCGAGTGGGCCCAGAGAAACCTCTCCGACAATTGGAGTGACAAATCCTAATCTCGAAATACGCCAACCCAACAAGTACCTTTGGAGACACCTGTAGAGTACCTTTATAATCACCCATTTACGTTGTGACGTTTGGTAGCACACAAAGTGTTCCTCCGGTAAACGGGAGTTGCATAATCTCATAGTCATAGGAACATGTATAAGTCATGAAGAAAGCAATAGCAACATACTAAACGATCGAGTGCTAAGCTAACGGAATGGGTCAAGTCAATCACGTCATTCTCCTAATGAGGTGATCTCGTTAATCAAATGACAACTTATGTCTATGGCTAGGAAACATAACCATCTTTGATTAACGAGCTAGTCAAGTAGAGGCATACTAGTGACACTCTGTTTGTCTATATATTCACACATGTATTATGTTTCCGGTTAATACAATTCTAGCATGAATAATAAACATTTATCATGATACAAGGAAATAAATAATAACTTCATTATTGTCTCTAGGGCATATTTCCTTCAGTCTCCCACTTGCACTAGAGTCAATAATCTAGTTCACATCGCCATGTGATTTAACATCAATAGTTCACATCACCATGTGATTAACACCCATAGTTCACATCGTCATGTGACCATCACCCAAAGGGTTTACTAGAGTCAGTAATCTAGTTCACATCGCTATGTGATTAACACCCAAAGAGTACTAAGGTGTGATCATGTTTTGCTTGTGAGATAATTTTAGTCAACGGGTCTGTCACATTCAGATCCGTAAGTATTTTGCAAATTTCTATGTCTACAATGCTCTGCATGGAGCTACTCTAGCTAATTGCTCCCACTTTCAATATGTATCTAGACCGAGACTTAGAGTCATCTAGATTAGTGTAAAAACTTGCATCGACGTAACCCTTTACGACAAGCCTTTTGTCACTTCCATAATCGAGAAACATATCCTTATTCCAGTAAGGATAATTTTGACCGCTGTCCAGTGATCTACTCCTAGATCACTATTGTACTCCCTTGCCATAATCAGTGTAGGGTATACAATAGATCTGGTACACAGCATGGCATACTTTTTAAAACCTATGGCCGAGGCATAGGGAATGACTTTCATTCTTTTTCTATCTTCTGCCGTGGTCGGGTTTTGAGTCTTACTCAATTTCACACCTTGTAACACAGGCAAGAAACTCTTTCTTTGACTGTTTCATTTTGAACCACTTCAAAATCTTGTTAAGGTATGTACTCATTGAAAAAACTTATCAAGCGTCTTGATCTATCTCTATAGATCTTGATGCTCAATATGTAAGTAGCTTCACCGAGGTCTTTCTTTGAAAAACTCCTGTCAAACACTCCTTTATGCTTTGCAGAATAATTCTACATTATTTCCGATCAACAATATGTCATTCACATATACTTATCAGAAATGTTGTAGTGCTCCCACTCACCTTTTGTAAATACAGGCTTCACCGCAAGTCTGTATAAAACTATATCCTTTGATCAACTTATCAAAGCGTATATTCCAACTCCGAGATGCTTGCACCAGTCCATAGATGGATCGCTGGAGCTTGCATATTTTGTTAGCACCTTTAAGATTGACAAAACCTTCTGGTTGCATCATATACAACTCTTCTTTAATAAATCCATTAAGGAATGCAGTTTTATTTATACATTTGCCATATTTCATAAAATGCGGCAATTGCTAACATGATTCGGTCAGACTTAAGCATAGATACGAGTGAGAAACTCTCATCGTAGTCAACATCTTGAACTTGTCAAAAACCTTTTTGCGACAATTCTAGCTTTGTAGATAGTAACACTACTATCAGCGTCCGTCTTCCTCTTGAAGATCCATTTATTCTCAATTGCTTGCCGATCATCGGGCAAGTCAACCAAAGTCCACACTTTGTTCTCATACATGGATCTCATCTCAGATTTTATGGCCTCAAGCCATTTTGCGAAATCTGGGCTCACCATCGCTTCTTCATAGTTCGTAGGTTTGTCATGGTCTAGTAACATAACCTCCAGAACAGGATTACCGTACCACTCTGGTGCGGATCTTACTCTGGTTGACCTACAAGGTTTAGTAACAACTTGATCTGAAGTTTCATGATCATCATCATTAACTTCTTCACTCATTGGTATAGACGTCACAGGAACCGTTTCTTGTGATGAACTACTTTCCAATAAGGGAACAGGTACAGTTACCTCATCAAGTTCTACTTTCCTCCCACTCACTTCTTTCGAGAGAAACTCCTTCTCTAGAAAGGATCCATACTTAGCAACGAATGTCTTGCCTTCGGATCAGTGATAGAAGGTGTACCCAACTGTCTCCTTTGGGTATCCTATGAAGACACATTTCTCCGATTTGGGTTTGAGCTTATCAGGATGAAACTTTTTCACATAAGCATCGCAACCCCCAAAATTTTAAGAAACGACAACTTTGGTTTCTTGCCAAACCACAGTTCATAAGGTGTCGTCTCAACGGATTTTGATGGTGCCCTATTTAACGTGAATGTAGTTGTCTCTAATGCATAACCCTCAAAACGATTAGTGGTAAATTGGTAAGAGACATCATAGATTGCACTATATCCAATAAAGTACGGTTATGATGTTCGGACACACCATTATGCTGTGGTGTTCCAGGTGGCATGAATTTGTGAAACTATTCCACATTGTTTTAACTGAAGGCCAAACTCGTAACTTAAATACTCTTCTCCACGATCAGATCGTAGAAACTTTATTTTCTTGTTATGATGATTTTCTGCTTCACTCTGAAATTATATGAACTTTTCAAATGTTTCAGACTCTTGTTTCATTAAGTAGATATACCCATATCTGCTTAAATCATTTGTGAAGGTGAGAAAATAACGATATCCGCCACGAGCCTCAACATTCATCGGACCACATACATCTATATGTATGATTTCCAACAAATCTGTTGCTCTCTCCATAGTTCTGGAGAACGGTGTTTTAGTCATCTTGCCCATGAGGCACGGTTCGCAAGCATCAAGTGATTCATAATCAAGTGATTCCAAAATCCCATCAGTATGGAGTTTTTTCATGCGCTTTACACCAATATGACCTAAACGGCAGTGCCACAAATAAGTTGCACTATCATTATTAACTTTGCATCTTTTGGCTTCAATATTATGAATATGTGTATCACTACGATCGAGATCCAACAAACCATTTTCATTGGTGTGTATGACCATAGAAGGTTTTATTCATGTAAACAGAACAACAATTGTTCTCTAACTTAAATGAATAACCGTATTGCAATAAACATGATCAAATCATATTCATGCTCAACGCAAACACCAAATAACACTTATTTAGTTTCAACACTAATCCCGAAAGTACAGGGAGTGTGCGATGATGATCATATCAATCTTGGAACTACTTCCAACACACATCGTCACCTCGCCTTTTACTAGTCTCTGTTTATTCTGCAACTCCTGTTTTCGAGTTACTACTCTTTAGCAACTGAACCAGTATCAATTACCGAGGGGTTGCTATAAACAATAGTAAAGTACACATCAATAACATGTATATCCAATATACCTTTGTTCACATTGCCATCCTTCTTATCCACCAAATAGTTGGGGTAATTCCGCTTCCAGTTGACCAGTCCCTTTGCAGTAGAAGCACTTAGTCTCATGCTTAGGTACAGACTTGGGCTTCTTCACTTGAGTAGCAACTTGCTTGCCGTTCTTTTTGAAGTTCCCCTTCTTCCCTTTGCCCTTTTCCTAAAACTAGTGGTCTTGTCAACCATCAACACTTGAAGTGGTCTCGTCAACCATCAACACTTGATGTTTTTCTTGATTTCTACCTTCGTCGATTTTAGCATCACAAAGAGCTCGGGAATTACTTTCGTCATCCCTTGCATATTATAGTTCATCACGAAGTTCTACTAACTTGGTGATGGTGACTAGAGAATTCTGTCAATCACTATTTTATCTGGAAGATAAACTCCCACTTGATTCAAGCGACTGTAGTACCCAGACAATCTGAGCACATGCTCACTAGTTGAGCGATTCTCCTCCATCTTTTAGCTATAGAACTTGTTGGAGACTTCATATCTCTCAACTCGGGTATTTGCTTGAAATATTAACTTCAACTCCTGAAACATCTCATATGGTCCATGACGTTCAAAACGTCTTTGAAGTCCCGATTCTAAGCCGTTAAGCATGGTGCACTAAACTATCAAGTAGTCATCATATTGAGCTAGCCAAACGTTCATAACGTCTGCATCTGCTCCTGCAATAGGTCTGTCACCTAGCGGTGCATCAAGGACATAATTTTTCTGTGCAGCAATGAGGATAATCCTCAGATCACGGATCCAATCCGCATCTTTGCTACTAACATCTTTCAACATAATTTTTCTCTAGGAACATATCAAAAAATAAACACAGGGAAGCAACAACGCGAGCTATTGATCTACAACATAATTTGCAAAATACTATCAGGACTAAGTTCATGATAAATTTAAGTTCAATTAATCATATTACTTAAGAACTCCCACTTAGATAGACATCCCTCTAATCCTCTAAGTGATCACGTGATCCATATCAACTAAACCATGTCCGATCATCACGTGAGATGGAGTAGTTTCAACGGTGAACATCACTATGTTGATCATATCTACTATATGATTCACGCTCGACCTTTCGGTCTCCGTGTTCCGAGGCCATATCTGTTATATGCTAGGCTCGTCAAGTTTAACCTGAGTATTCCGCGTGTGCAACTGTTTTGCACCCGTTGTATTTGAACGTAGAGCCTATCACACCCGATCATCACGTGGTGTCTCAGCACGAAGAACTTTCGCAACGGTGCATACTCAGGGAGAACACTTATACTTTGATAATTTAGTGAAGGATCATCTTATAATGCTACCGTCAAACAAAGCAAGATAAGATGCATAAAGGATTAACATCACATGCAATCAATATAAGTGATATGATATGGCCATCATCATCTTGTGCTTGTGATCTCCATCTCCGAAGCACCGTGCTTGTGATCTCTATCTCCGAAGCACCGTCATGATCACCATCGTCACCGGCGCGACACCTTGATCTCCATCGTAGTATCGTTGTTGTCTCGCCAAATAATTGCTTTTACGACTATTGCTACCGCTTAGTGATAAAGTACAACTATTACATGGTGATAGCATCTCATACAATAAAGCGACAACCATATGGCTCCTGCCAGTTGCCGATAACTCGGTTACAAAACATGATCATCTCATACAACACATTATATCACATCATGTCTTGACCATATCACATCACAACATGCCCTGCAAAAACAAGTTAGACGTCCTCTACTTCGTTGTTGCTAGTTTTACGTGGCTGCTACGGGCTTAGCAAGAACCGTTCTTACCTACGCATCAAAACCACAACGATAGTTTGTCAAGTTGGTGCCGTTTTAACCTTCGCAAGGACCGGGCGTAGCCACACTCGGTTCAACTAAAGTGAGAGAGACAGACACCCGCCGGTCACGTTTAAGCAACGAGTACTCGCAATGGTGAAACCAGTCTCGCGTAAGCGTATGCGTAATGTCGGTCCGGGCCGCTTCATCTCACAATACCGTTGAACCAAAGTATGACATGCTGGTAAGCAGTATGACTTATATCGCCCACAACTCACTTGTGTTCTACTCGTGCATAGCATCAACGCATAAAACCAGGCTCTGATACCATTGTTGGGGAACGTAGTAATTTCAAAAAAATTCCTACGCACACGCAAGATCATGGTGATGCATAGCAACGAGAGGGGAGAGTGTTGTCCACGTACCCTCGTAGACCGACAGCGGAAGCGTTATCACAACGCGGTTGATGTAGTCGTACGTCTTCACGATCCGACCGATCAAGTACCGAACGCACGGCACCTCCGAGTTCTACACACGTTCAGCTCGATGACGTCCCTCGAACTCCGATCCAGTCGAGTGTTGAGGGAGAGTTTCGTCAGCACGACGGCGTGGTGACGATGATGATGTTCCACCGACGCAGGGCTTCGCCTAAGCTCCGCAACGGTATTATCGAGGTGTAATATGGTGGAGGGGGCACCGCACACGGCTAAGAGATCTCAAGGATCAATTGTTGTGTCTCTGGGGTGCCCCCCTGCCCCCGTAAATAAAGGAGCAAGGGGGAGGCAGCCGGCCAAGGGGAGAGGCGCGCCATAGGGGGGAGTCCTACTCCCACCGGGAGTAGGACTCCTCCTTTCCTTGTGGGAGTAGGAGAGGGGAAGGGGGAAGGAGAAAGAAGGAAGGGTGCGCCCCCCTTCCCTAGTCCAATTCGGACCAGACCATGGGGAGGGGTGCGGCCACCTTTTGAGGCCTTTCTCTCCTTTCCCGGATGGCCCATTAAGGCCCAATACGAATTCCCGTAACTCTCCGGTACTCCGAAAAATACCCGAATCACTCGGAACCTTTCCGAAGTACGAATATAGTCGTCCAATATATCAATTTTTACGTCTCGACCATTTCGAGACTCCTCGTCATATCCCCGATCTCATCCGGGACTCCGAACTCCTTCGGTACATCAAAACTCAATAAAACTGTCATCGTAACGTTAAGCGTGCGGACCCTACGGGTTCGAGAACTATGTAGACATGACCGAGACACGTCTCCGGTCAATAACCAATAGCGGGACCTGGATGCCCATATTGGCTCCCACATATTCTACGAAGATCTTTATCGGTCAGACCGCATAACAACATACGTTGTTCCCTTTGTCACCGGTATGTTACTTGCCCGAGATTTGATCGTCGGTATCTCGATACCTAGTTCAATCTCGTTACGGGCAAGTCTCTTTACTCGTTCCGTAACACATCATCCTGCAACTAACTCATTAGTCACAATGCTTGCAAGGCTTATAGTGATGTGCATTACCGAGTGGGCCCAGAGATACCTCTCCGACAATTGGAGTGACGAATCCTAATCTCGAAATACGCCAACCCAACAAGTACCTTTGGAGACACCTGTAGAGTACCTTTATAATCACCCATTTACGTTGTGACGTTTGGTAGCACACAAAGTGTTCCTCCGGTAAACGGGAGTTGCATAATCTCATAGTCATAGGAACATGTATAAGTCATGAAGAAAGCAATAGCAACATACTAAACGATCGAGTGCTAAGCTAACGGAATGGGTCAAGTCAATCACGTCATTCTCCTAATGAGGTGATCTCGTTAATCAAATGACAACTTATGTCTATGGCTAGGAAACATAACCATCTTTGATTAACGAGCTAGTCAAGTAGAGGCATACTAGTGGCACTCTGTTTGTCTATATATTCACACATGTATTATGTTTCCGGTTAATACAATTCTAGCATGAATAATAAACATTTATCATGATACAAGGAAATAAATAATACTTTATTATTGTCTCTAGGGCATATTTCCTTCAGTTGGAGCGATCCAGATATATATATCCACTTGGATGTAGGTTTTCAAAAAGTATTATTTTTGACATTACCCTTGAGGTTAAAGGTTGGGAGGTGAAACTATAAGCCCCTATCTTTCTCTGTGTCCGATTAAAACTTTGAACCCATAAATATCACGTGGGTGCTAGCAATTGTGAAAGATTAAATGATAGTTGAGTATATGGAGTTTGCTGAATCAAAGCTCTCACGTAGACCCTTCCTGAAAATAAGATGAGTTGCAATTGTTCGATGACTAAGAGCATGGTTTGTTAGTTTCAAGAAAGTTTATGATCTATACTTTCACATGTGAATAGCTTGTTACTTGATCATGAGAAGTTTTATGAGTTGAGCTACTGTTATGATATATAATGATGCTAGAAAAAGTGATTGAAACTATCATTGATCAAACTTAAGCACTTGCTAGCATTCACACTTCATAAATTATTTCTTTTATCATTTACCTACTCGAGGACGAGCAGGAATTAAGCTTGGGGATGCTGATACGTCTCCAACGTATCTATAATTTATGAAGTATTCATGCCATGTTTACAATAGTTTATATGATTTTGGTATGATTTGATTAGAACTAACCCGGACTGACGATGTTTTCAGCAGAACTACCGTGGTGTTGTTTTTGTGCGGAAATAAAAGTTCTCGGAATGCGCTGAAAATCAACGGAGAATTTTTCTCGAGAATATAAAAAATAATGGAACAAAGAGTTACTAGAGGGGAGTCCCGTGGGCCCCACGAGGGTGGAGGGCGCGCCCACCCCCTGGGGCACGCCCCTGTGCCTCGTGGACTTCCCGTGGGGCCCCCTGACTTGTTCTTGACGCCAACCTCTCCTATAAATGCCCAATCCTCCAGAAAATAACCTAGATCGGAATTTCCGCCGCCGCAAACTTCTGTAGCCACGAGAAATCAATCTAGGCCCTCTTTGGCACCCTGCCGGAGGGGGCCATCATCACCATGAAGGCCAAGGACCAGAGGGAGAACCTCTCCCCATCTAGGGGGGAGACCATGGAGGAGGAAGCACAAGGGGAAGAACCTCTCCTCCTCTCTCTCGGTGGCGCCGGAGTGCCATCGGGAGGTGAATCATCGCCGCGGTGATCGTCTTCATCAACATCACCATCCTCATCTCTTTTATGTGGTCCACTCTCCCGCACCCCGCTGTAATCCCTACTTGAACATGGTGCTTTATGCCACATATTATGATCCAATGATGTGTTGCCATCCTATGATATTTTGAGTAGATATCCTTTGTCTTTGGGTTGATTGATTATCTAGATTGGTATGAGTTGTGTGTTTTATTTTGGTGTTGTCCTATTGTGCCCTCCGTGTCGCGCAAGCATGAGGGATTCCCGCTGTAGGGTGTTGCAATATGTTCATGATTCGCTTATAGTGGGTTGCTTGAGTGACAGAAGCATAAACCCGAGTAAGGGGGTTGTTGCGTATGGGATAAAGGGGACTTGATGCTTTAATGCTATGGTTGGGTTTTACCTTAATGATCTTTAGTAGTTGCGGATGCTTGCTAGAGTTCCAATCATAAGTGCATATGATCCAAGAAGAGAAAGTATGTTAGCTTATGCCTCTCCCTCATATGAAATTACAATAGTGATTACCGGTCTTGTTAACAATTGCCTAGGATAATTCCGCACACCGACCCATCATTATTCCACACTCGCTATTTATAATATTTAGTAATATATTCTAACTTTATGATAACAACACCTACTTTTATGTTTTAGCTCTCGGATATCATGCAAAGTTATCCTCTTCATACCCACAATGTAGTTTTATTTCTCGTTTCTAGTTGGAAACAAATGTTCGGTGTACGTAGAGTCGTATCAGTGGTAGATAGGACTTGAGAGAATATTTATCTTACCTTTAGCTCCTTGTGGGTTCGACACTCCATACTTATCACTTCCACCTTTGGGAATTGCTACGATGATTCCCTGCACTTGGGGATTATCAATCCGTCGGGACTTAACTGCTCCGATCTTGAAAAGGGTTCTACGAAAATCATATCTTCCACTTTGCTGTCTGCACGATGAGAATCTATCCTTAGGAGGAAACTTCGGCCGCCAGAATTTTATTGGCTCTAATCCTCATGAAACTGTAGAGTTGTGCAATGTCATTACTAAGGAGCTTACGCCAGATGGTAGAAAGGCAGACAAGAAGGCATTCGTGAAAATGGTCAAGGGTCTTTTCAAATGGGTGCCAAGGGATGTCAGGGTCTGGTTCATGACATTGAGGATGGCTGGGATGACGCTCTCCTGATGAACCATACATACATGTTTGACTCGGACGCGACATACGACCAGTTCATCACTTTGTACCAAGGTGTGCTGAAGCTGAAGCAGAAAGGAGGTCAGGAGTACAAAGACTTCTTCGAGCTTCCTAGCATGCAACTCTACAACAGTTCGCATGCTGACGGGTTTAAGTGGAAAATTCTTGATGCTAACAAGGACTACACAGATCCAAGAGAAGAACAACTCGATGAACTTGAAAAGGCAAGACTGGAGCGGAAGAGAGAGTAGGATCCCTCAAGGAAGAACGTGTTTGGTCTCTTGAGGACAGTGAGGAATACTTGGTCGCACCCTGCGAGGTACTTGCAAGAACTCTTCCTAGCCATCTGTTGGGGAACGTAGTAATTTCAAAAAAATTCCTACGCACACGCAAGATCATGGTGATGCATAGCAACGAGAGGGGAGAGTGTTGTCCACGTACCCTCGTAGACTGAAAGCGGAAGCGTTAACACAACGCGGTTGATGTAGTCGTACGTCTTCACGATCCGACCGATCAAGTACCGAACGCACGGCACCTCCGAGTTCAGCACACGTTCAGCTCGATGACGTCCCTCGAACTCCGATCCAGCCGAGTGTTGAGGGAGAGTTTCGTCAGCACGACGGCGTGGTGACGATGATGATGTTCTACTGACGCAGGGCTTCGCCTAAGCACCGCTACGATATTATCGAGGTGTAATATGGTGGAGGGGGCACCGCACACGGCTCAGAGATCAATAGATCAATTGTTGTCTCTATGGGGTGCCCCCCTGCCCCCGTATATAAAGGAGCAAGGGGGAGGCCGGCCGGCCCTTGTTGGCGTGCCAGGAGGAGGAGTCCTCCTCCAAGTAGGAGTAGGACTCCCCTCTTTCCTACTCCTACTAGGAGGGGGAAAGGAAGGGGGAGAGGGAGAAGGAAAGGGGGGCGCCACCCCCCCCTCTCCTAGTCCAATTCAGACCAGAGGGGGAGGGGGCGTGCGGCCCCTCCTGGCTGCCCCTCTCTCTCTCCACTAAGGCCCATAAGGCCCATTACTTCTCCCGGGGGGGTTCCGGTAACCCTCCGGCACTCCGGTTTTCTCCGAAATCACCCGGAACATTTCCGGTGTCCGAATATAGTCGTCCAATATATCAATCTTTATGTCTCGACCATTTCGAGACTCCTCGTCATGTCCGTGATCACATCCGGGACTCCGAACAACCTTCGGTACATCAAAACATATAAACTCATAATATAACTGTCATCGTAACGTTAAGCGTGCGGACCCTACGGGTTCGAGAACTATGTAGACATGAACGAGACACGTCTCCGGTCAATAACCAATAGCGGAACCTGGATGCTCATATTGGCTCCCACATATTCTACGAAGATCTTTATCGGTCAGACCGCATAACAACATACGTTGTTCCCTTTGTCATCGGTATGTTACTTGCCCGAGATTCGATCTTCGGTATCTTAATACCTAGTTCAATCTCGTTACCGGCAAGTCTCTTTACTCGTTCTGTAATACATCATCTCGCAACAAACTCATTAGTTGCAATGCTTGCAAGGCTTAAGTGATGTGCATTACCGAGAGGGCCCAGAGATACCTCTCCGACAATCGGAGTGACAAATCCTAATCTCGAAATACGCCAACCCAACAAGTACCTTCGGAGACACCTGTAGAGCACCTTTATAATCACCCAGTTACGTTGTGACGTTTGGTAGCACACAAAGTGTTCCTCCGGTAAATGGGAGTTGCATAATCTCATAGTCATAGGAACATGTATAAGTCATGAAGAAAGCAATAGCAACATACTAAATGATCGAGTGCTAAGCTAACGGAATGGGTCAAGTCAATCACATCATTCTCCTAATGATGTGATCCCATTAATCAAATGACAACTCATGTCTATGGCTAGGAAACATAACCATCTTTTATCAACGAGCTAGTCAAGTAGAGGCATACTAGTGACACTCTGTTTGTCTATGTATTCACACAAGTATTATGTTTCCGGTTAATACAATTCTAGCATGAATAATAAACATTTATCATGATATAAGGAAATAAATAATAACTTTATTATTGCCTCTAGGGCATATTTCCTTCAGTCTCCCACTTGCACTAGAGTCAATAATCTAGATTACACAGTAATGATTCTTACACCCATGGAGCCTTGGTGCTAATCATGTTTTGCTCGTGGAAGAGGCTTAGTCAACGGGTCTGCAACATTCAGATCCGTATGTATCTTGCAAATTTCTATGTCTCCCACCTGGACTAAATCCCGGATGGAATTGAAGCGTCTTTTGATGTGCTTGGTTCTCTTGTGACATCTGGATTCCTTTGCTAAGGCAATTGCACCAGTATTGTCACAAAAGATTTTCATTGGACCCGATGCACTAGGTATGACACCTAGATCGGATATGAACTCCTTCATCCAGACTCCTTCATTTGCTGCTTCCGAAGCAGCTATGTACTCCGCTTCACATGTAGATCCCGCCACGGCGCTTTGTTTAGAACTGCACCAACTGACAGCTCCACCGTTCAATGTAAACACGTATCCGGTTTGCGATTTAGAATCGTCCAGATCAGTGTCAAAGCTTGCATCGACGTAACCATTTATGATGAGCTCTTTGTCACCTCCATAAACGAGAAACATATCCTTAGTCCTTTTCAGGTATTACAGGATGTTCTTGACCGTTGTCCAGTGATCCACTCCTGGATTACTTTGGTACCTTCCTGCTAGACTTATAGCAAGGCATACATCAGGTCTGGTACACAGCATTGCATACATGATAAAGCCTATGGCTGAAGCATAGGGAACATCTTTCATCTTCTCTCTATCTTCTGCAGTGGTCGGGCATTGAGTCTTACTCAATTTCACACCTTGTAACACAGGCAAGAACCCTTTCTTTGCTTGATCCATTTTGAACTTTTTCAAAACTTTGTCAAGGTATGTGCTTTGTGAAAGTCCAATTAAGCGTCTTGATCTATCTCTATAAATCTTGATGCCCAATATATCCGCAGCTTCACCGAGGTCTTTCATTGAAAAACTCTTATTCAAGTATCCCTTTATGCTATCCAGAAATTCTATATCATTTCCAATCAACAATATGTCATCCACATATAATATCAGAAATGCTACAGAGCTCCCACTCACTTTCTTGTAAATACAGGCTTCTCCAAAAGTCTGTATAAAACCAAATGCTTTGATCACACTATCAAAGTGTTTATTCCAACTCCGAGAGGCTTGCACCAGTCCATAAATGGATCGCTGGAGCTTGCACACTTTGTTAGCTTCCTTTGGATCGACAAAACCTTCCGGTTGCATCATATACAACTCTTCTTCCAGAAATCCATTCAGGAATGAAGTTTTGACATCCATTTGCCAAATTTCATAATCATAAAATGCGGCAATTGCTAACATGATTCGGACAGACTTAAGCATCGCTACGGGTGAGAAGGTCTCATCGTAGTCAATCCCTTGAACTTGTCGAAAACCTTTCGCAACAAGTCAAGCTTTATAGACAGTAACATTACCGTCAGCGTCAGTCTTCTTCTTGAAGATCCATTTATTTTCAATGGCTTGCCGATCATTGGGCAAGTCAACCAAAGTCCATACTTTGTTCTCATACATGGATCCCATCTCGGATTTCATGGCCTCAAGCCATTTTGCGGAATCTGGGCTCACCATCGCTTCTTCATAGTTCGTAGGTTCGTCATGGTCTAGTAACATAACCTCCAGAACAGGATTACCGTACCACTCTGGTGCGGATCTTACTCTGGTTGATCTACGAGGTTCAGTAATAACTTGATCTGAAGTTTCATGATCATCATCATTAACTTCCTCACTAATTGGCGTAGGTGTCGCAGAAACTGGTTTCTGTGATGAACTACTTTCCAATAAGGGAGCAGGTACAGTTACCCCATCAAGTTCTACTTTCCTCCCACTCACTTCTTTCGAGAGAAACTCCTTCTCCAGAAAATTTCTGAATTTAGCAACAAAAGTTTTGCCTTCGGATCTGTGATAGAAGGTGTACCCAATAGTCTCCTTTGGGTATCCTATGAAGACACATCTCTCCGATTTGGGTTCGAGCTTATCAGGTTGAAGTTTTTTCACATAAGCATCGCAGCCTCAAACTTTAAGAAACGACAACTTTGGTTTCTTGCTAAACCACAGTTCATAAGGCGTCGTCTCAACGGATTTTGATGGTGCCCTATTTAACGTGAATGCAGCCGTCTCTAAAGCATAACCCCAAAACGATAGCGGTAAATCAGTAAGAGACATCATAGATCGCACCATATCTAGTAAAGTACGATTACGACGTTCGGACACACCATTACGTTGTGGTGTTCCGGGTGGCGTGAGTTGCGAAACTATTCCGCATTGTTTCAAATGAAGACCAAACTCATAACTCAAATATTCTCCTCCACGATCAGATCGTAGAAATTTTATTTTCTTGTTACGAACATTTTCAACTTCACTCTGAAATTCTTTGAACTTTTCAAATGTTTCAGACTTATGTTTCATTAAGTAGATATACCCATATCTGCTCAAATCATCTGTGAAGGTGAGAAAATAACGATATCCGCCACGAGCCTCAATATTCATCGGACCACATACATCTGTATGTATGATTTCCAACAAATCTGTTCTCTCTCCATAGTTCCGGAGAACGGTGTTTTAGTCATCTTGCCCATGAGGCACGGTTCGCAAGTACCAAGTGATTCATAATCAAGTGGTTCCAAAAGTCCATCAATATGGAGTTTCTTCATGCGCTTTACACCGATATGACCTAAACGGCAGTGCCACAAATAAGTTGCACTATCATTATCAACTCTGCATCTTTTGGCTTCAATATTATGAATATGTGTATCACTACTATCGAGATTCGACAAAAATAGACCACTCTTCAAGGGTGCATGACCATAAAAGATATTACTCATATAAATAGAACAACCATTATTCTCTGATTTAAATGAATAACCGTCTCGCATCAAACAAGATCCAGATATAATGTTCATGCTTAACGCTGGCACCAAATAACAATTATTTAGGTCTAAAACTAATCCCGAAGGTAGATGTAGAGGTAGCGTGCCGACCGCGATCACATCGACTTTGGAACCATTTCCCACGCGCATCGTCACCTCGTCCTTAGCCAATCTTCGCTTAATCCATAGCCCCTGTTTCGAGTTGCAAATATTAGCAACAGAACCAGTATCAAATACCCAGGTGCTACTGCGAGCATTAGTAAGGTACACATCAATAACATGTATATCACATATACCTTTGTTCACCTTGCCATCCTTCTTATCCGCCAAATACTTGGGGCAGTTCCGCTTCCAGTGACCAGTCTGCTTGCAGTAGAAGCACTCAATCTCAGGCTTAGGTCCAGACTTGGGTTTCTTCTCCTGAGCAGCAACTTGTTTGATGTTCTTCTTGAAGTTCCCCTTCTTCTTCCCTTTACCCTTTTTCTTGAAACTAGTGGTCTTATTGACCATCAACACTTGATGCTCCTTTTTGATTTCTACCTCCGCAGCCTTTAGCATTGCGAAGAGCTCGGGAATCGTCTTATCCATCCCTTGCATATTATAGTTCATCATGAAGCTCTTGTAGCTTGGTGGCAGTGATTGAAGAATTATGTCAATGACGCTATCATCCGGAAGATTAACTCCCAGTTGAATCAAGTGATTGTTATACCCAGACATTTTGAGTATATGCTCACTGACAAAACTATTCTCTTCCATCTTGCAGCTATAGAACTTATTGGAGACTTCATATCTCTCAATCCGGGCATTTGCTTGAAATATTAACTTCAACTCCTGGAACATCTCATATGCTCCATGACGTTCAAAACGTCGTTGAAGACCCGGTTCTAAGCCATAAAGCATGGCACACTGAACTATCGAGTAGTCATCAGCTTTGCTCTGCCAGACGTTCATAACATCTGGTGTTGCTCCTGCAGCAGGCCTGGCACCCAGCGGTGCTTCCAGGACGTAATTCTTCTGTGCAGCAATGAGGATAATCCTCAAGTTACGGACCCAGTCCGTGTAATTGCTACCATCATCTTTCAACTTTGCTTTCTCAAGGAACGCATTAAAATTCAATGGAACAACAGCACGGGCCATCTATCTACAATTAACATAGACAAGCAAGATACTATCAGGTACTAAGTTCATGATAAATTCAAGTTCAATTAATCATATTACTTAAGAACTTCCACTTAGATAGACATCCCTCTAATCCTCTAAGTGATCACGTGATCCATATCAACTAAACCATGTCCGATCATCACGTGAGATGGAGTAGTTTCAACGGTGAACATCACTATGTTGATCATATCTACTATATGATTCACGCTCGACCTTTCGGTTTCCGTGTTCCGAGGCCATATCTGTTATATGCTAGGCTCGTCAAGTTTAACCTGAGTATTCCGCGTGTGAAACTATTTTGCACCCGTTGTATTTGAACGTAGAGCCTATCACACCCGATCATCACGTGGTGTCTCAGCACGAAGAACTTTCGCAACGGTGCATACTCAGGGAGAACACTTATACTTTGATAATTTAGTGAAGGATCATCTTATAATGCTACCGTCAATCAAAGCAAGATAAGATGCATAAAAGATAAACATCACATGCAATCAATATAAGTGATATGATATGGCCATCATCATCTTGTGCTTGTGATCTCCATCTCCGAAGCACCGTCATGATCACCATCGTCATCGGCGTGACACCTTGATCTCCATCGAAGCATCGTTGTCGTCTCGCCAACTATTGCTTCTACGACTATCGCTACCGCTTAGTGATAAAGTAAAACAATTACATGGCGATTGCATTGCATACAATAAAGCGACAACCATATGGCTCCTGCCAGTTGCCGATAACTCGGTTACAAAACATGATCATCTCATACAATAAATTTAGCATCATGCTTTGACCATATCACATCACAACATGCCCTGCAAAAACAAGTTAGACGTCCTCTACTTTGTTGTTGCAAGTTTTACGTGGCTGCTACGGGCTTAGCAAGAACCGTTCTTACCTACGCATCAAAACCACAACGATAGTTTGTCAAGTTGGTGCTGTTTTAACCTTCGCAAGGACCGGGCGTAGCCACACTCGATTCAACTAAAGTGAGAGAGACAGACACCCGCCAGTCACCTTTAAGCAACGAGTGCTCGCAACGGTGAAACCGGTCTCGCATAAGCGTACGCGTAATGTTGGTCCGGGCCGCTTCATCTCACAATACCGCTGAACCAAAGTATGACATGCTGGTAAGCAGTATGACTTATATCGCCCACAACTCACTTGTGTTCTACTCGTGCATAACATCAACGCATAAAACCAGGCTCGGATGCCACTGTTGGGGAACGTAGTAATTTCAAAAAATTTCCTACGCACACGCAAGATCATGGTGATGCATAGCAACGAGAGGGGAGAGTGTTGTCCACGTACCCTCGTAGACCGAAAGCGGAAGCGTTAACACAACGCGGTTGATGTAGTCGTACGTCTTCACGATCTGACCGATCAAGTACCGAACGCACGGCACCTCCGAGTTCAGCACACGTTCAGCTCGATGACGTCCCTCGAACTCCGATCCAGCCGAGTGTTGAGGGAGAGTTTCGTCAGCACGACGGCATGGTGACGATGATGATGTTCTACCGTCGCAGGGCTTCGCCTAAGCACCCCTACGATATTATCGAGGTGTAATATGGTGGAGGGGGGCACCGCACACGGCTAAGAGATCAATAGATCAATTGTTGTCTCTATGGGGTGCCCCCCTGCCCCCGTATATAAAGGAGCAAGGGGGAGGCCGTCCGGCCCTTGTTGGCGCGCCAGGAGGAGGAGTCCTCCTCCTAGTAGGAGTAGGACTCCCCTCTTTCCTACTCCTACTAGGAGGGGAAAGGAAGGGGGAGAGGGAGAAGGAAAGGGGGGCGCCGCCCCCCTCTCCTAGTCCAATTCGGACCAGAGGGGGAGGGGGCGCGCGGCCCCTCCTGGCTGCCCCTCTCTCTCTCCACTAAGGCCCATAAGGCCCATTACTTCTCCCGGGGGGGTTCCGGTAACCCTCCGGCACTCCGGTTTTCTCCGAAATCACCCGGAACATTTCCGGTGTCCGAATATAGTCGTCCAATATATCAATCTTTATGTCTCGACCATTTCGAGACTCCTCGTCATGTCCGTGATCACATCCGGGACTCCGAACAACCTTCGGTACATCAAAACATATAAACTCATAATATAACTGTCATCGTAACGTTAAGCGTGCGGACCCTACGGGTTCGAGAACTATGTAGACATGACTGAGACACGTCTCCGGTCAATAACCAATAGCGGAACCTGGATGCTCATATTGGCTCCCACATATTCTACGAAGATCTTTATCGGTCAGACCGCATAACAACATACGTTGTTCCCTTTGTCATCGGTATGTTACTTGCCCGAGATTCGATCTTCGGTATCTTAATACCTAGTTCAATCTCGTTACCGGCAAGTCTCTTTACTCGTTCTGTAATACATCATCTCACAACAAACTCATTAGTTGCAAGGCTTAAGTGATGTGCATTACCGAGAGGGCCCAGAGATACCTCTTCGACAATCGGAGTGACAAATCCTAATCTCGAAATACGCCAACCCAACAAGTACCTTCGGAGACACCTGTAGAGCACCTTTATAATCACCCAGTTACGTTGTGACGTTTGGTAGCACACAAAGTGTTCCTCCGGTAAACGGGAGTTGCATAATCTCATAGTCATAGGAACATGTATAAGTCATGAAGAAAGCAATAGCAACATACTAAACGATCGAGTGCTAAGCTAACGGAATGGGCCAAGTCAACCACATCATTCTCCTAATGATGTGATCCCGTTAATCAAATGACAACTCATGTCTATGGCTAGGAAACATAACCATCTTTGATCAACGAGCTAGTCAAGTAGAGGCATACTAGTGACACTCTGTTTGTCTATGTATTCACACAAGTATTATGTTTCCGGTTAATACAATTCTAGCATGAATAATAAACATTTATCATGATATAAGGAAATAAATAATAACTTTATTATTGCCTCTAGGGCATATTTCCTTCACCATCATGATTAGTGAGTACTTGCAGCTGTTGTCGGACGTCCAGAAAGCACTGTATGACTGTGGCTACTATGGACAGAATCTGAGCCTCATGGACTTCCCCTGAGATCCACATGAAGAACATCTAGAGAATTGTTGTTACGTGTACAGGTCACCAGAGTCTTCCAGTGTTCCGAATTAAGCACGTTGAGAACTGTTGATATGTGTGTAGTATAGGTGGCCACTGAAGCATCTGCCATGAAGGTTAGGGGCACTGATGTTGTGGAGAATGTCACGTATTTGTGCTGCTGGTATAGCCAAGATATTTCGATGTTGTTTGATCCTATTTGTTTCATTCTGTCTATAGCTTGTGATGAACAATTAGGAAAGGAAAAGGAGAGGGAATGAATCCGATAATGATAGGCGGGGACATTACTTTCCATACTTTGTTTCGTGATCCTGATTGGTTGCCTCATGAGATACTCTTATGAGCAGTATTAAATGTCCTTGAAAGAATGTTGTTTCTTTTATACATTTCCATTGTAATTTTGGGTAAGCTTTTTGCCATTTCTTTTTAGTTGAGTTATATGGATTCCTATGAATGAATTCTACAAGTACTGTGATAATGTGCTGACCCTGAGGACCTACCACTTTGCCATAAACATCTCATTTTCTGACGAACTTCTATTAACTGTACTTGTTGGGCCAATAACTTCTACCGGCCATGTGATGTGCTTCAGATGTTCAAACCTTTCTTCTTGTGAAACAACAAGCTTCAATATTGCTTGCCTCATTTTTGTAGAGATCCCATGGTTAACATGGTGCCTTAAGTATTTACCAATTTGTAGTGCGTAGAAGTTATATCGAATATTGTGTACAAGTTAGACTTCAAGTCGTACAATGTGTATATAGGATATGGAGTCGTATCCTAATATGACACTTGTATCCTAGGCCTCCTATATAATGTGGGAGTAGACATATATAACATATAACAACATAATAGCACATGCGCACAGGGAAGCCGATGGCATGTGCCAATGCCTGGGTGGGCGGCGGGCGGTATTGTAGCAGTCCCATGGAGAGGAAAACCCCGTCAGGCCCCGGGGATTAGCCCATGTTCGTTGAACCTCATTAAAAAAATCTCGGTGTTGTGCTTCCTGTGATGTATTGGTCCCAGTATCAACATGCAACTCAAATTATTCTAACAAGTGGTATCATGGGCTAGATTATTCAAAGGTTACGACTTTGTTGATCTAGATGATGGATCGTCATCAAGTTCTATGCAAGGACAATATGCGGAGGAATCGCCAATTATCGTCAAGTTCTAATATATACCAACCTTCGGAGTAAATGCACCCATGCAATCCACTTATCCCCGATCAGAGCTCTTCAAAACTGGATATCCAAAGGATTTGACCATAACACGATATTAAGGTAGTCTTCCTTGTGTTGAACAATATTATACAAAGAAGGGTATTGTGAAGCGAAGGACGTGTCCCCAAGCCAAATATCCTCCCAGAACCTAGCACACAATCTGTCCTTGCAACTCCATCATCCAAGTTTTCACATCCAGGATGGATAACTAGGTAGAATGTAGTTGAACAAAGGCGCTCGTGGAGTGGAAATGAGTTGTGGTCAGTGCCGCCCATTCGCACCAGTTCTTTTTTTAGAAATTTGTAAAAGGTATGTAAATTCTAATCTCAGTAATAAAAATAACATTTAATTGTTTGTGCGGTATAAATATTATATACATACAAACAAAATAACTTACTTTTCAAATTTGTTCATGTATTGTTTAAAACATATTCATATATTGAAAATAATATTTGCGAAATATAAAAACGTTTTTACAATTTAAAACAATACAAATATTTTTTTGTTACAATTAAAAAATATTATTAAATTCTACACACATTTCAATAATTATACGTACATTTTTATAGTTCAATGTTTGTATAATTAAAAATATTCATAATTTAAAATTTTGTATGAATATTCAATCGTGGCTGATATTTAAATTATATGCTCTCTTTGAATAAAAGTCGAGAGTGAAATTATACACAAGTGAATATTCAGTAAATGTTTGTATTCATCATTTTGTATGATTTAAATATAATCCGCAAGTATATAATTTTGTCATTCATTAATTTTCTTTATTTAGTAAACATTTTAAATGTCCGTATTTACTATACATTTTTATATAATACATGGGTGTATATTTAAAAGTTTTTGCTTACTATTCATTTTTTGTACATATAATATTTATAACTTACAAATATGTGAACAATACATTTATCTTTTCTATATTTTTGAGTAAACTGAACATTATGTTATTACTTACATTTTACATATATCTTTAAAAACTAGTCCGCAAAATGGGCCACAATATCTGCAGCCCAAATAAGCCCCACATTCATCTTCGTGATACTACAGTACGGCCTATTATCCATATTAAAAAATAGATATACAAGCATTAAACATTTTTTTCATGTACTAACAAGTGGGCCCCATGTGGCATATAGGTGAAATATTTTTTTTGAAAGATCCAGCCGTAGCTGGCATTGATTTCATTAGCAGAGAGAAGGCGGGAAACAAGTTTGATCAAGTGATCGATGGGGTGAAATAGAAAAGGTACAGTTGGCCAGCCTAGTGGCTATGCTGGCACTGATAGAATCGGGATATCTCTCACGGCACATCCCCGAAGGGGTGCTCTATGCAGGCTGCTCCTGCGATCCTCCATTGCTCCATGTCACGCTGGCACGCTTCGATGATGGAGCGAGAGCACGGCGTCTTACCGCGGAAGGTGCATGCATTACGCTCAAGCCATATGTGCCAGGCAATGAGCGCAAGAAATATGAAATGCCACCGCGTTGACAGGTGCTTTTTGTGAGAAATAAAAAAAATTGAGGGGGTTTCACAAAAAAAGAAAAGCAGGCAACACTCGCTCCTCTCTGCCTTCCTGACGCCGACAATGGGCAACATGCCACGATGGCGCGCCAAGTTAGCATCCATTTCGTATCCAAATGCTTAGCATCGTATTTGCACGCCAGAGCCAAGTTATTGCAGCAGTTCAATGCCGCAAGTTCTAGCACCAAAGTGACTGCTTGTGCCAAGTTCAAACACCACCGGTGTAATTGACTCAAAAAGGTTTCTCAAGAACCATCAAAATGCAACACTTCAAAAAATCTTGTGATATGAGATTATGTATATGAGACTATAGTACACCATATTCCAAATTTCTATTCATGTGTGTTTATATTAGTTTTGTCTTAAATATTGTGCCTTTCAAATTTATGTGATAATATAAAACTAGAATATTTATAAGGTAGAGAAAGGATTTCTGGCACGCAGGGGCTGGCACCGTAGATTGTGTGTCGTCCGCTTTATCACGTGATACGGAAAGTGGTTCGGATTTGCATGTGCTTTAGTCTTAACTAGAACAATGTTCGTGCATTGCGATTGGATATAAATATTCTAGTACGTTAGTTTGTGATTTACGTGTCAACAATAATGTGATTGTGTAAATAAATGTTCATCAAATTCGGACC
Organism: Aegilops tauschii subsp. strangulata; assembly: GCF_002575655.3. Lineage (NCBI taxonomy): Eukaryota > Viridiplantae > Streptophyta > Magnoliopsida > Poales > Poaceae > Aegilops > Aegilops tauschii. The sequence goes on from NC_053035.3 coordinate 397,506,715, forward strand.
ATAAAATACCTTATATTTTTATTAGAAGTTTGGTAAGTTAATTAAAGTGAAATTGGTTCAAAAGGTAATTAAGGTGATTGATTAGTATATACATGGAAGGTTGGACAATGGGTGGTGGGAAGAAAGGTGAAATAAGAAGCTTACGTTCTTTTTAAGTAGTAGAGATACCTTAGATGGGATCAGTGCATGACAACTTTTCGCAACTCTTGGCACCGCCACCCATCCCACCTCTCATGCTTTTTTTTACTTTCAAAGTTGAATCTATTATATGTTTTGAACCGAAAATCTAATTTATGTTTCGTTTTGCATATTTGTATTCGTTGTGATGAGTGCTTTGAAAGAACTACCTCTTTTGAATATATTTCGATAAGTTAAAAACTTCAACAAGTTTCAACTATTAAAACATGATCAAATGAATGATAAATTCAACAAGTTTCAAATACTAAAACTTAAAGCCTGGAACATAAACCATGAACCCTAAACTCAAAATCTGAAACCTTAAGCCCTAAATCCTAAACAAATGGATCTCGGTAAAACTTGGTAATTACTTAGTCGATGTGGCACGTGAGAGTTGTAGTCGTGCTACCTTCTCCTCGTTACTCAAGATCACGCGCATGAGGTTTTGCACACTCAATTGAGAAATTTGATAGTGTGAGTTTTTATGTGTAAAGTCTTAAAGACTAATGTTTATTGTGCTGGAATCCCTAATTATTGTACTCCCTCGGATCCAAATGAATTGACGGAACTTTAGTACTATGTAGGCCCATTAGGGTATGATGCCTAGTAAAGATTCACATCCAAATCACATTATAAAAAAATATTCACATCCAAATCCGAAACATGTTTCAACCTGTGAGTGTGTAATCTATAGGTTCGTGCCACCTCACATATATATGACTCATGCACTTGCGCTTTTGTTGGTACAATGAAACATCCTGAAATCTAAAAGGTGCTTCGATGAATCGAGCGGCCAGCTCTTGTCTGCACATCAAGCTCGCTCCGTCACTTATCGAATGCATGCATGGGCATGTTTTGTCTCTTAGTGCATGTGATTGGTGGCATTAAATGCGATCAGACTTATCACATGTGAATAGAAAAAAATAGATCCACGTGTATTTATTTCGAATTTTCAATTTTTTAAAAAGTCATATATTTCAAAGCACATATCGAAATTCAGATCCGTCTTCACCGTTGGATTCCTCGTGACGAGATCTTTGAAACTAGATCCCACATGGGCATGTTTCGACGAATTTTTTCCGATGCCAACTTTCGTGCTATATTATGCAACTTTAATACTGTATTGTGCAACTTTAGTAATACATCGTGGAACTTTTTTCAAAATCAATTTTTGGATCTGCATGATTCAACTTGCATGAGGTTGCAATGTAGCAACCATGACAATTTTGATGTGCAACTAGTCTACTATCCCGACCAACTACTAAGTAGTCGTTGTGCAACCCTCCTCCCTACTCGTGGATGCGTAGTTTTTCAATGTCGGCACACCCTACTCCCACCTCCCCTGCAAGCGATTTGTGCAACCTAGTCTATTGTTCAAGCCAACTGCCTATTAGTCAATGTGCAACTCCTTCCCCTTCCTATTTGTGGACATGTATTTTCAATTGGTGGGGGTAACAAACAGAGTTGCACATACTCTGCTAGGTAGTTGGCCAGGGCAACATACGAAGTTGCACATCTCATAAGTAAGGACACTTGAATGGTAAAAAATTGACATTCATAAGGATTGTGAAAAGTTACATATAGACAGAGTGCGAAAGTTGCGAATCTCACTAGCAGGGGTGGTTTGGACCGTGTGCTAACAGGGAAACTACACATCCATGGGGGTATAGGAGAAAGTTGCAAATCACTGTTAGACAGTTGGCCGTGCAGTATCCGAAGTTGCACAACCACTTCTAGAAAGTTGAGGGATGCAGTAAATAATGAAAGCACATCCACGGGCAAGCGGAAAGTTGCACGTCATTTACTAGGCAGTTGGCCTGAGCAATGGACGAAATTGCTCATCTCACTGGAAGGGGTAGTTTGAGGAGGTGGACGTGACATCAGTGAAAACTGCACGTCCAAGGGTAGGCGGAAAGTTGCACATCCACGATCAGCTAGTGGCACATCGACTACTACGCAGTTGCACAAAACGAGATTCTAAATTGCACACAAAAATCTATCGAAACATACCCATGCGGGATCTAGTTTTAAAGAGCACGTCGTAAGGGTTCCAACGGTGAAAACGGATCTTAATTTCGATATTTGGTTCAAAAGTTATGGCTTTTAAAATGAAAAGGAACTCTAAATTAATGTGTTCACGCCTGGTTGCTTTTCAATCCGTAATTAAAAACACGTTGCATGCTCTTTCTACCTTTTTTACGATGAGAAAGAATCTTTCCTTTTTTGTTTCATGGGGATATAAACTTGCTAAAAGTGACAGTCGCTGTGGAGCGCTAACGAGCGTCCAGCCGCTCGCTAGACGCGTCCATGAAACATTACAATAACTAGTAGAACGTCCGTGCGTTGCCACGGGCTTTTGAAGAAAAAGAATGCTACTGACGGTGCTTAAATAACCGAGAACAATGCATGTCTCGGCTACCACACATCTCAGATCCTCGGTTCTCAGCTAACATGCTTCTTCAATCAATTACAACTATCTTTTTACAAATTAAGGAAGTTCGACTCAGATACTAAAACTACATAATAAAACATATAATCATGTCTTCTTCTGAATAAAAATATTGTAGTACACAACAGATTCAGTTAGTGTGACCGCTATAAATATTTATCTTCTAGTGCAAATATTTATATCCCCAGTTATTGTGATGGCTATCTATATATATCTTCTAGAGCAGATACTTATATCCAGAAGACATACATTTGCAAGTGTTTCTTGCTGCCAAAACCTACGTTAAGCTAAAATAAGTAGACTCAGCATACAATTTGAGATGAGCATAGCACAACAAGGCCAGCTTGCCTCCTTGTCAGAGAAAAAACAACTTGATTGCTCCTACTTTCGGTACACAACATCTGCGCTGGTACATAACTAAGAGGACTACGAAAAATGACGGATGCTATTCACAACCGCCGATGCACATTTTTTACATCGCTTCACTGCTTCGAACAATGAATTGCTGCCGTGCGCACCATGCAAAGAACGTTTTTGATGCAAACAACATAGGGCGACTGACCACCTAAACCTGTATTACTATAAAGCAAATACAACATAGATGTGCGTTCTTGTTTCATACTGACCTGGGTGGATGCGATAAAAACGCCATGGACAAAGCGGTCGCTAGGATGGAGATATGAACATCAAATGAACTATAGATAATTCCCAATATTAATATGTGACAGCATCTCTACTAAATAGGGAATCATTATCTCTATCAATAAGCAGAAGCAAACAACTGAAAGAAGATAACTATCTCATTTCAATCCTTACATTCACACGCCAATTTGGCCTCACCTCCGCGCCCTAGCCTCACTTTTGAAAGCCTGCAAGAGGGCGAGAGATAGGAGTAAGCACAATATTCTGCAATCAAATGAAAGAGTCGGGGAGGAATTAGCATTTTTGTCATGCTCCCCTGCTCAGACCATCTCAGTGCCGCCACATCTCGTTCAGAAAAAAAAGCAGTAGCAACAGCACCCAATCCCCATCGAGATATCTCAAGCAAGGTGCCCCTTCTCTACACATCACTACTCCTCACCATCCAGCACTGGCGGAGCCTCATAGAGGCCAAACAATCGTAACCCCGCCTTCCAAAACTGCAAACAAAAAATTACTACTATGCATACTAAGTATTTGGTCCAACCCATCAATGAATAATAGTCCTCCCAACCCCATTATTATTAGATGAATACCCTCGAAGGATGCACACATGCATATTCGTGTGTGAAGCTAGCTAGCTACTCCATGCAACTTGATTGAATGTTGTACGAGCAGCTTCATGCTGCATGTGCACAAAATGCTTGCTTACTGCTACATTAGATGGATTCACCCGGCTGGTGCCTGCCTGCTGCATATGTTGGCATTAGATCGATTCGCCCCCTGCTTGCTGCTGCACCTAAACAGACCATCTCGTGCTATGCGCGCAATCGCCAAGACCATGAGCCGACGACCGTTGATGAGCCAAGCTGCCAAAGGATGGAAGGAGCAAGATATGTTCGATTACAATGTAATTTTACTTCTAGGCTTTTTTGAATTAAAAATTTGCTTTTAGTTCAAAATTTGCCCCTCCCCCCCCCCCTGGTTGCTTGCCACGCTCCGCCACTGCCATCCAGTGCTCCTCTTCCTCTTCTACATCCATCGCCCAAAAGTGGCTTGCATCACCCCTCCCCCAGCTCCCTCCTATCAACAGATGGTCGTGCTCCTCCCGCACCCTCGTCGCGAGGCCCATGCTCCAGACACACTTATGAAGCCGCATAGAGAGCTCAGGCTACCTTCCTCTTCCCTGACCGTGGCAAGGGTGAAGCTGCCGCCCCATGCTCCGTAGACCTCCATCCGCCTGTGTTCCATCCTCCTACCATCCAAAACGGGCAGAAAAAAAAAGAACGGGGCCATCCCGTACTCCCTTCCCCTCCTCCACAACCAAGCAACTGCCACATGCTCGTCCACCAAGCCTCAACCGTGGCGCCCAGATCGAGCATGAATGCATGCACCGCCTGCCGGATCTGGCACGGATGCGCGCGGTGGCTCCTCACTTCCCTGACTTACGGGAGACGCCGTGCTGGGCATGCGATGCCCTGTCGATTGATGGGGTGAGGGAGGCTAACGACACGAAACGACAATGTACTCCCCTTTAATAGTAGAGATATATGGAATTTTTTATTATAAATTCTGATCAACCAATATTCAGCACCTGGGGAGCTGGGCCAATAAATAAAGCCTACATGCTATAAAACGAATAGGAAGGCTTATATGGAAACAAAATTCAGCATCTGTCCCCACTGGATGTGCATATTTTAAGCACGAGCACTTTTGAGTTTCAATTATACAGGTTGTTTTAGTAAATTTGAAGTGCAAATGTGTGATATATTAAGAGATTTACTCACACTGCATGTGCAGTACATGAGCGGCAGCCGGCAGGCATAGCAAACAACGAGATTCTAAACTTCGCAGAAAACAGAAGTTCACCTTCCAATCTGAGTTAAAAAGGGTCTCATTCAGATCCAGAACTATGATAAAAGACATGTTTTTTAGGAGGCATATGTACGAGTTTTTCTGATGATGGTGAAACAAATCCCTACATTACATATAGCTTTTAGTATCACAAGGAGCGTACAGTTGACAATATACAAAATGGTACACCAATAACAAAAAGACTGCCCTTTTTTACTAACCTGAATTTGATCTTCAATTTGGCTCCCGACTTCAAGTAGAGGTCAATATAGCAGCAGGAGGAGCTGCAGAATAGAACATACAGTTTATACTAAGCAGGCAAAAAGAAGGAATGACCAAACAGATAAGTAATCTAAGCAGGCAGTTAAGATGTTACTACAGAGCCTAGCTAGCTGCTCAGATTTATCAATAAGCTCACGGCATGGTCCTTCCCTGTTTTATGCATTTGCATAGAGCAATCCAGAATATGCACATAGAAACATTACCATGCAATGATTTACAACCAGGTTGAATAGATTATAGCCAAAATTTTAGTATGAATGTCACCTGCCCTTCATACCGATCGAAGTAAATAAAAACATATAATTTGATACATTTTTTTCTTCTGTTACAGTCTAATGACATGGTTGGTACAATTTAACATACCTTCCCTAGTCCAAAGGGGACACAAGCTTCTATTAATAGTCCAAAGAGGCCAAGTATGCATGCTTAAACAATACACCATGTCTATTTAGTCACATGTGAGCTCTTCTTGATCATGAAAGGTACCAGGTACCACAAAAATAGTTCAGCACCATCCAAATTAAATAAGGACCACAAAAATAGTTCAGCACCATCCAAATTAAATAAGGACCGAATAAATTGGCAATGAATCCTAATGCAATGATTGGAATAAGAATAAGACAAAAAAAGAGAAGCAACATAATAAACAGAGAAAGATTAAACGGACAGGTGATATAATGTCTGCCTCTTCTCGGAAAATCTAATGGCAACTCTATCAATTTCAAGTACTCTTATTGTAGATAACATCAACATAAAACTTATGTATATCTATTGATTCAAGGCTATGGATTTCTTTCTTGAAAAGGAACACAATTTATCTATGAAAGGTAGCGGCTTTCATCGAAAAAGATTCTTGCTCCTGACACATAATTTCTTTACTGGTTTCTCAGCTATGGAGAAGAAAACGATTTCTTACTCACACACAGAACTAATGGGCACCAAGAGCATTTGCACATTTCAATTCACTTGATGCTTCAACAAAGTGCCTCCTCTGCCCGAACAACTGAACACAAATGCGTCCTCTCATAGCCATGGCGGTGAACCTGCAGAGCAAACACATGCAATGATTGAAAATGAATGGGATGCTTTGCTCGGTTCTTCGAGGCCCATGCATACTCGAACAGATTAATACCTGTGTTCGTCCTCCAAACAGCGCACAGCCGGCACGGTCTCCTCCAATCAGTGCAACACGACCACATCCTGCTCTGTTCGGCGGCGTCTGCATCATCTGTGGGGATCCGCGGCAGTGGCGGCGTCCGTGGGGATCCGTGGCCATTTCTTTTAATGATCAAACATGACTCTTGCATAAGTGATATCAGTATCCGATTAAGATGATTTTTTAAGGCACCAAAACAAGAACTGGGTGAAGACAACAATAATAGATATTAGTATCCGACTAAGATGATCTAGCTAAATACCTGTGGGTTGCCACAGAATAACTCCTCTTGACATGCACGTCAATTGCCTCCCTTTAATAGCCCCAAATGCATAAGTTTACAACTACAAGTCATGCGTGGGAACAAGCTGTACACAAACATATATTCATTTCATTGATCAAAATAGATTTATGATAACTAATTTCATTTGTCAAAATAGACCAGTAATCCTAGAAGAAGAAAAGTAATATACAACATATATTATAACTCCGCACTACAGCCAACCGGCTACATCACCCATGCAGCTTCAGCTTCGACAACTAATAAAACGGGAAAATTTTAATATCATCCGCCTTGAATAATATAATAACATTCACTTTCATTTTATTTTTATCTTGGAGCCTCATGGTCACATGTTCTAGGAAATTTTAATTTCAGACGGCAATGATATCTACCAGCAATAAGATTTCTAGATGTCCAGAAATGCAGTATATTTCTGTGTATGAAATATTTTTCAGTAATAATGCACATGGAAAAGATATAATCATTTTTCTGACCTCAACCTCGACAAGCGCAACTGCATCAAGATGCCCACTATTGACACAATATCTCCAGCGCCCTTGCTCAATCCCGGCCTCTTTGTGTACAGCAAAAGCAAGAACATAGCAACAAGACTGCTTGGACGCTATTGCTCCACTTGACTTTGTAGATTGCTTCCTCACATGAAGTTTTAATTACCTCTAGTCCTGGAATAAAAGAATGAAAATAATTTAAAGCCTCAATGAAATGTTGAGGGAGTAACAAAAACTTCACTCATTTTTTCGAGGGAAAACTTCACTCATTTTGTTATACCTCCAAATTAAGGGACTAAGAAAGTCTGGAATAGAAGAACCACATATTCCGAAATGCAGTTGCAAAAAGAGTGGAAACATAACAAAGTAAAATAAACCTGACAATCATCTAAAAGGGTCATTTACACTTTTTGTCTTATTTTTTCCTCATTTGAAAGGGACATCACATTGTTTTTATGTAAGTGCTTTACGGAAGAATATAAGAAGACATGAATCAGTTTCATTCTTGGAGAAGTGCAGACTGCGAGGCTAAAGATCAGGAGAACACTAATAGAACCTTACCTCTGCCACACATGAAACATGCCTCTGTATGGCGTTACATTCATATAGTGTGTCAATATAACCAGCTGGAGTTACTTGGGCAAAGTCCTTTTTCCTTCTGATCATCTTCGATCAGAATCCTCACTGAATGAGCAGTTGTAGCAAAATCCCAAACCGGGCTTTACAATCCAAGACCAAGACCACCACACGAAGACTCGTGATGGAATCTTGCAGCCCCTGATTTGAGCTTGGTGGCACAGTCGGGCGCTAATATGTGTCGATGTGTTCGCACAAGGAGTGGAGTAGTAGAAGCGTCCAGGCCCTGACGGACGAAGACCCGCAGGTTGTGGCCCGTGGCCGGGAGTGCGGCGGTGTGGCTTTCGCTCCCCTCAGCCGTGGCGAAGGCGCGGTCGCGGTTCGGCCAGTCCCCCCTAATCCGGAAACGCGGCGCCGTCCACCGCCGGCAAGGAAGGTAGCGGTAGGCAGTGACGCGTGTGCACGTGAGAATGTACGTCTATGACCCAGATGCGGTTACAAAGAACGGCGTCATGTATCCTGTTCGCCTTGCCGAGGCACTGGATCACGATGGTGTAGCTCATTATGTTGGCCTCTATGCCGCTCTGTAGCATTTCCACAAACAACTGGAGTGCGCGGTTGGCGTCCTTGATGCTCCCATAGATGTTGATGATGGCTGTGTAGCTCCACTTGTCCAGCTTCATCTCCTCGAAGAACTGCTCGGCCTCAGCCACCAGCCCCACGTCGGCGCACATGCGTGTTCCAGAGGATGTTGTGAGCGGGGATCTTCTTGTCGCGCATCTTGTCCCAGAGCTGGAGCACGTCGCGTCCCCAGCGTGCCCGGCAACAGATCTTGGCCACCGCGGTGTGCGCTCGTTGGGCTCGACCCCCTCGGCGGACATTTCCTCGAACAGGCTGCGGGCCAGCCCCAACTTGCCGGTCTTGCCGATCGCCTCGAGCAAAGCGTTGTAGACGAAGATTTAGGGCTTGATGCCAACCTCCCGCATCTTCTTGAAGACGAACTGGATGCCGTCGTAGTCGCCGGCCTCGCCGAACATCTTGGTGAGCATGCCTTGCAGCGGCGGGGGCGGGATTCAAACCGCCATGCCTTGCAGCGGCGGCGGCGGCGTCTCCCCCTTGTACTGCGGCGGTGGCGGCGGCGGCGGCGTCTGCCCCTCGGACGGTGGCGGCGGCGGCGGCGTCTGCCCCTCGGACGGCGGCGGCGGCAACGATCGATGGGAGGGGTCGATGGATTTTTTTTGCGGCGGCTGCAGCGGCAACGATAGATGGGATCGACGGGAGTGGGCGACGGCCAAGGTTAGGATCGGCCGCGGCACAGGGATGGATGTCCGGCGGGGGCGAAGGGATGGATCGGGCGTGCGAAGGGCTGGTTGGCGGCGGAGAACGATCTGCTGTGGGCACGAGGCATCGATCGTAGGGTTTTTTTTGCACGGGTTTATTTCGCGGGAGGGTTGCGAGTTAACGGAGGTGGAAGGATGACGAAAAAAACCGAATATGGGAGGGACGAAAAAACCAGCGAAAATAAACCGCGAAGACTATTCACCAAGTCGTCTATTAAGAATAGAGACTATCCATTGAGAGAAAATATGGCAAAATATAGTAATATAATACTATACTTCGATTAATCAAGAAAAACTCGGCGGACACATCTAACGTGGATAGCGGATCCATGCACGTTGGGTACAAAATCCACTCACAAGCTTGCATTTAAAATCATCATCTAAAAAATCATGCATTTTAAGTAATACATTCACAAAGATAGAAAGAGTCTTTAGACCAGCGTTAGCCAACTCAAAAGGATAAATTTGTACCGAACGCGCTAATTTACAAATTCGAAAACAAAAATGACCAAAAACGCTAGATTACAAATTCGAAACTAGGCAACAAAATAAGAAAACCTCATACAGTTATCGTGCTGCCACCGTGGATATACGCAAGCCCGGCGAGCTAGAGCCTCGGGCTGGGAGGCCGCTTCGTCCTGATCTCCGGCTTCGCCTTGCTCGGCGTGCTCGGCGTCCTTGGCGTCCTCGGCGACGACACCCCTTGTTTCTCCGCGAACTCCGGCGACGGGCGCCTCTTCATCGACGGCGAGGACACCAGAGGCGCCCTTTCGGGGAGCTCGGCCTTGTCGGCCGCCGCGGGGCTCGCGCACCGGGCCTTGGCCTTCACGGACTTGGTCGCCTGCATGTAGCTGGGCGTCACCGGCGCGTCGCCCGTCTCGCCTGCGTCCGCCTCTCTCGTTCCCAGGCTCAGCTTCCTCGGCTGCTCCCCCGACCGCAAGCTCGTCGTCCGCCGCAGCGAGGCCTCCTTCTCGTCGCCACCGCCGCCACTGCTTGCCGCCAGGTGCTCCTGGCTGCTCCTCGGGCGCTCCGACAGCATGCTTCCCGACTTGTTGAACGGGCTACCCCTCGGGCTCGGAGCCCGCCGGGGCGACGCGACCGTCTTCCCCAGCGCCGAGGGGGACCGCGACTGCGTCGGGGTCGACGGCGACGACCGGCCGGCCGGCCGAGCGGACCTGCCCGTCAGCGTGGTGGGAATCTGGACCGAGATGGACACCCTCGGGCTGGCGGCCCGGCCGGCGCTCTTCCCGGGAGCAGCGCGGTCCTTGACGTCCGGCGGCGCGGTCTGGCTCTCCCACGGCCTGGACGCCGCCATACAGCGCTCCGCCCAGCTCCAGCCCCAGTTGGGGCAGCCGGGGTCCATGAACGTCGGAGGGTGCGACAGCGTGGGTGTCGCTCTCCCTCTCCCCGAGGAAGATGAAGAAGAGGGGCTCCTGTTCCTCCACTGCAACCGAGACAGCACAAGCAGAGTGAGTTCAGCAGAGGGCATGAACACGTCGAGCCACAGTGTCGTCCACAATGGAGATCCGATGGCTACCTGGTGAGAGAGCGCGTACGACAGGGCCCTCTGCCGCCTCGACGCGGCCTCCTGCTTCGTCGCGAGCGTGGCCTCGATCTGCTCCTTGGACTGGTGAGTGTGATCCCAGACTTCACCAATCTGCGCTAAATAATGTCAGCAGCAGCACACCGGTCAGGTTACGTTCAGCTAGCTATGAGATGATGCTCCGCACCTTGGTTTTGTCAGGCCCTTGCTTAGGCTGGGCCTGACTCTTGAGAGCCTTGTCCTTGTTGACCCTCCTGGCGTATATCTGGGTCTGAACCCTCGTCATCGCCTGCATGCTGTACAGCGCGTCCTCTGTCTGGCGCTTCACGGCGACCCCCTCCAGCAGCGACATCAGCCGAGCCTGTGCTCTCGCCTTGTACCCCTTCCTTACCTGAACGCGAATAAATGTTTCCAAGTTTTCAACATGTTAGATATACACTAGTAGATCGAAATGTGATCATGCAAATCTTTTATCTTCCCTGTGTTCTGTTCAACATTCAGAATAACTATTCAGATTTTGGCCTCCCGAGAGAAACAAGTTTGGCAATGGCTGATGCATTACCAGGTAGCCCCTGCAAGCCGTCTGAATCCTGATGGCGGCAAGCTCCTCCTTCGACCGCGCGGGCGGTCTCGGCGTGACGACGGCCGTGGCCGCTGCCGGCTGCTGCTGCGCCACCGGTGCGGCGAGCGCTGCGACTTGGAGTCCACCATCGTTTTGCTCGCTCGTCGTTCCGGCGGATTTGGCCTCCACAGCATCCTGCTGATCGGGCTGCGGAGGAGGCTGCTGATGGGCCGCGGGAGCAGCCTCCGGCGCCGCGGAGGAAGAAGAAGTGGACGTGCTGGACTTGCCGAACTGCCATAGCTTCTTGAAGCTCGATTTACTCGTCGGTCTCTCGGCCGGCTTCTTGGATCGGAAACATCGATGCGGATCGGTCATTTGCGTCGACTGCAACCCGACGAAGACGGGAGGATTCCCGTAGGAATGAGCTGCGCGGTTTCAATTAGTACCTGCTTGTCTTCCTTCTCGTCGCGATCAGGTTCCGACGGGCTCAGGATCCTCTGCACGGCGTCAAACCACCTCACCTTCTTCCCCATTGCCCCCCTCCGCGCTCTTCACCTATCGTTGAGATGACAGAAATGCAAAGATCAGGAAGAACACGTAGGAATCGAATGCTGTTTATGGCAGCAAAACTAGCATCAATCAACATTGCCACAGATCGATCGAGCAAAACAAAAATGTGAACACCAGAGACCACCTCTTTCGAAGAGCCTTCTTCTGTCTTCTGCCGGCGCCGGCTCGTCCTCTATGCCGTCGATGCCGCCGGAGTCGGACACGTCCGCCTGCAACCTCGTCAACGACGGCGAACCGCCTTGACGCACGTCCACTCCCCGTCAGGCCGTCGCGGACCCACTGGCTGGCTGGCGTCTGTTCCTGTCCCTACATTTCAGTCCCACCGCGCCTCACACTCCGCCGTGATAAACGCACGCACACCCCACGGCCCAGTTAGGCAAACCCAGCCCACGAAGCAACCTCAGAGCCCACACTTCCCGGGGCCCGTTAGTCCAGCCCATCTAGCCCGGCCTTTCGGCCACTTCCCACCCCGTCTCCTCCTCCCAATCGGCTCCCTACCCGAGCTCGCCGATATCACCACCCAAATCGCCCGCGCGCGCGCAGCCTCAGAGGCCGAAGCCACCCGGAGGCCAAACCCTAGAACCTTCGTCTCCGCCGGCCAGGCCGACGCGCTCGCTCCCCGCCGGCCCGTGCCTGAGGTATTTCGCCCTCCCCTCCTGCGGCGGCGAGATCGATTGGGGGATTTCGAGGCTTTAATTTGCGCCGACTAACCTCTCCGCCCAATTCCACAGATTCGAGTAGGGGGCGCCGGGGGTTGGTTCGCCGCGATGATCTGGCTTTCGGGGATGGAGGGAGGGGTGGACCCGGAGGGGCGGGACGAGCTGCCGCTGGTGGATGCCTCCACGGACGGGGAGGCGATGGCGCAGGGGAGTTTCGGCGAGGCAGATTTTGATGCCATGATGGTGGAATCTGGTGGGTTGCAGGGCGAGGAGGTGGGGAGTAGCCTGGCGCAGGTACAGAATATTGCCGCCGACACGGCGGAGATTTCTGATCCTGCCGTACCTCAACATGATGCTGAAGCCGGTAAGCATGCTCTGACACCAGACTCTGGTTAGTTTGATCCACCGCATGTTGGTTCCACCCCCTTGTTCCTTCGACTTGTATGGCATCGCGGACTAATCGGTTTTTGTAATCTTGCAGAATCGAACGAAGATGGTCAGCGTGTTAGATACCGTCTTCCTCCCCTTGATAAAGATGGGTTTCGAGTTTCTGATCTTGTCTGGGCTAAATTGCAAGGTCGTCCCTGGTGGCCTGGTGCAATTTTTGATCCTTCAGATGCATCTGAGCTGGCATTGGAGCATCAGAAAGAGGGCCACCATCTGGTAGCATTTTTTGGCGACGGTTCTTTTGCGTGGTGTCAGGAATCCCAGTTGAAGCCTTTCATGGACAACTGTCTGGAGATGGAGAAACAAGGCAATTCTGATGCCTTCACCAGTGCAGTTAATTCTGCGCTTCAAGAACTCTCAACGCGGATATTGACGGCCGCGAGTTGCTCTTGTCTCCCAGAATATCTCTCTGAGAATGGCCTGTGTTATCTGCGTGGGAATTCTGGGCTCAAGGCTGGAGTTACGTGCTCTAAGGTTAACCAGGCTGAGATATTGCAATATTTCAGTCCAGAACACCTTCTTCATTATATGAAGTCGCTGGCTCTGTCCCCTTGCCAAGGAGGTGTTCTGCAGGATTTAGTGATTGCTTGCTCTCAACTTATGTCTTTCTATCGGTCTAAGGGATACGGTGAAATTGCATCATTTCAATCTGGCAGTGCATGGGCAGAGGATGTCATTGACACAACTGCCACCAATGAAGTGCAGCCTAGTCATGTGAAGCCCAAAAGAGGTAGGGGAAGACCTCGTAAGCGAAAGCCTGACGATAACATAGAGTTGGCAGAGGGAAGGCCCATTGTGAAGCCTCAGAATGAACCGATAGTTCATAACAACATTGGTGAAACAGAGTGTGGTGAAGTTGACATCTATGTGAAGAAGCCAGCAAAAAGGAGGCGTGTGCAGAGGCGCCATGGTGTGGACACCAAGGACTTATTATCTGGGATGGCAGCTTCTACTGAAATGAGCATGATTGGAAAAACTGAAGGGGACAGGAGTGAAGAGTGGAAATTTTTGCCTTGTCCTAAGGAAGAAACAACGGACCATATGCAGGACGCCTACTGGTCTGGACTGAGTTTACATACTGTCTCGACTCATAGCCTCAAAGGGGCAAGTGGCAAAACAAGGCCGATTCGTAGGCGGAGACCGACGCGACGGACATGTGCACCTTCATCAGACCTTTCTTCCCCTGTACAGAATATGCAGCCTGAAACGTTGGATGTTAACAGAAAGATAGAAGTGATAAAAAGATCAATTATCCATGTTGACGAGAAGATGGTCCATGACGTAAACCCCACTGCACTTGTTTTGTGCTTTGGCAAGTCAATTGCTCTTCCTTCAGAAATGGATTTTATTAGGATGTTCAGTCGCTATGGACCACTAAAAGAAACCGAGACTGAAGTGCACAAGAACACAAATACTGCTAAAGTTGTCTTCAGGAAACGTGTCGATGCTGAAAGGGCTTTCAGTGTTGCTGGCAACTTTGGCTCTTTTGGACCTTCACTTCGTAGTTTTCGCCTTGCGAATATGCCATTTTCTCTAACGACTGAATTGAATTATCCTAAGTTACGCTCTGAAGATGGTGGCATGGAGATTCCTGGTAAACATTCTTTCTCTTAAATTTGTAAAATCCAGTGAGCTAAATATGCTTAGTTGCTTACAGTACCTTTTGTATGTGTTTTCTTATTATAGCTTGTAGGGTGTCTGGAGTTGCGCTGGATTCTGCGCAAATTGGCATCGTAGACAAAGCTGACAAAGGTGAAACTGTAGGGAATCCATCAGTTGAACACACTGAGATGGTCAAGCTTGCAGGACAATATGAAGGCAATACCGAGCGTGCTTTACATGCCGGAGGCAGAAATGAAGAGTCACCTGATGTTCTCTCAGATACCATGCAAACTGGAATTGTAGATGACACCCCAAAACACAAACTTGTGTGTGTACATGGTGTTGTCGAGGCCTCGGAAGATACCATGGAAGTTGATAATACGGATGAGACTCGAGAAGAGACCAGCATGCCTCGGGACCTGAGAGCTCAAGCTTTTACTGGATATGTACAAAAACAGTCTGTGGGGGATGAGTACACGCTCCAGGGAATCGAGGGGTCAACAGTTGAAATGCCTGTTGGGGAGGCTAGAAAATTTAGCTGCTGCTGAACCATTAGCTGAGGAAACCGCGGAAGGTGCGATTGCAGCCAAACCAGCGGATTAGGAAACTAAAGAAGCTGACAAGACTCTGGGCGACGGCCCAATTTGGTGGACAAGTGGGTTTAGCTGGCCGAACCAGCTTATATTGAACTGTGTTGACATTCATGTCGTCTAGTCAATGTCAATGTGTTCTCTCATCTGTATGATGCGTTCTGTATAGAGAATAGTGGTAGACTCTTATAGTACCATACTGTCATTTTTCTGGCAACTACAGCATTGACACCTTCGTGTTCATTTGTATAAATTCATCTAGATCTAATTGTCTAGCGTGCACAACTGATTACTCGAACATCATATCGGTGCAGTGATCAGTGGAGCTGGTCTTGCTGTTGCCATGTGCAAGCATATGGAAATCATGATTTTAACTGATGTTTCTCTTGTCATTTGACTACCATGTAGTGTTTACCCATCACCAAGATAGTGAAAAATTATCATGAATTTCTGCCTGGTGAGAAATTAGGAAATACTCCCTCCTTAAAGAATTATAAGAGCGTTTAGATCACTAAGTTTTGCTTCTGTTTGTTTATTGTTTAGAGGTATGAGTCGCATCTCAAACTGAGTGGACTCCGGTTTCTCATCCGTATAGTCTAAATTCTTTGGGTGCAATGGTTCCTCTAATAGTAGTGAGAACACCATTGTGATCGGTTATTGGTAATAAAAAGATATAATTGTTTTTAGGCGAAAAGAGATTAAGGAAAAAACAGTAATAAAGGCATATCCAACTTTTTGTAAGAAAAAAACCATACTCAAACCTCACTCTCTCGACCTCTCGGCTCCACTGCCGTCTCCTCCCCTTCCTCTCCCAGCCCTCTACCCACCCCTCCACCATGGTCGGGAGGATCCGGCAGCGAGTCCGACATTGTCTGGACGGCGCTCGCCAGGGAGGGCTCGAGCTCGTCCGCATCGGACGAGGAGTTCACGCGCAACATTGCCCTCCGCCGCTCGCAGACGGACAGGGGCGGGAGCTCCTCCTCGATGGCGTCGCCGGGGGCCCGGGTGGGCAGCTGCAGCTCCGCACCGGCCCCGGTCGGGTGGCAGGGGCGCAGGGCGACCGGTATGGCGCCCAGGACCTGCTCCTCCAGGGCGGCGCTGGGTGCTCGTGTCCGCACCGCCGAGCCCGCTGCCGTGGCTGCCGGAGTCCGAGAAGCTAACATAGCCAAATGGTTAGACAAACAGCATGCGATACAACTCTTTGGGAGGCTGTCAGCATGCAAGTTGCTCAAATTCAGCACCAGCGATGTGGACACTGATCAAGTTGTAACAAGCAACAAGCAGGACATTGCACAGTTGCAAATGCACCTGAAGTAGATTGAGATTTCATTCTGCTTCGCGGTGCTCCTCTCTGAAGAATGCTTCTAAATTTCGACATATCCATCTGAATTCCAGAAGGGCAAAAACGATCATTCAGTCTTCTTTCTCCGGAAGCTACACTCAGGCAGCATCTGATACCCTTTACCCATCCACAGTATTAGAGTTAATTCCATTTTTTACCCCCTCTTTTGTCCTTTTTGACAAGGATTGCCCCATATAAGCAAAAATCATCCATCTTACCCCATTTAACTAAATTTGTGCCAGAGTTTACCCTTTTTTTTTGCACATTCTGTCAATCTTTTATTTTTTGCAGCCCGTTTCTTCCCCGCTCGATTGCACACCCGGTTCTTTCTTCGGTTCTACTTCACGCACGCCCCTTCCATGTCGTTCCTCCATCTCGCCGCCACACCTCCTCCCTGTCTCCCTCCTCCATCGCTACTCCTTGTCCTGTTATACCGCATCCGCTGCCACTAGAACATCAACCGCTTTGCATCTCTCCCGAGCCTCCTCTACGAATTGGGCGTTCTTTGCAGATGTTATGTCAACCAAAAGAAATGTCTGCTTGTATTGCATCTCATTTCAAACATTTGATAGCTTACATCAATTTGCAAGTGCCTTTGCAAGTAGTAGCACCTAGCGCTACGCACAGTATGCAGTAGCGGCTAATGCGAAGCACAAAACAAAAACATGGCACACGAAGCAGACCAACCGGCAGCAGCACGCAGGCAACAGACCAAGCAACAGCTAGCTTGCACCTACAGCAACTGGCAGACCAAGCAGCAGCTACCATAAGCTGCGAGTGTGGCGAGGCGACAGTGCTAGAATAGGAGAAGGACGCCGAGCATGTCACACACGCGCGCGCACGCTGCTCAGCTCAAACTCGATCACGAGCAGGTCACGCGCGCAAAATGGCTAAACTAGAATGGGCAAGGAGTCGATGGAATTGATCAATTTGATGGGTCCTAATTCCTAAACGAGGAGCAGATCAAGATAGGTCCGAGTGTATTTTTCTCCAGCGCTTGGAGCCGAACCGGATGTGCGGTCGAGGGAGTGAATAAAACTGGCTACGGACAAAGAAAAATGCCTATAAATCATGTGGGAATCAATTGACAGAATGAGCAAAAATCTAAAGAGGGGTAAAATCTGGCATATATTTTGGTTAAATCGGGTAAGATGGATGAATTTCGCTTAAATGGGGTAATCCCTGTCAAAAAGGACGAAACGAGGGGTAAAAAATGGAATTAACTCTTCTACAAACCAGCATCTGAAGGTTGCTGGTGATCGCAAATCTTCAAGCAGAGATCACGTGCTGGCATCTGAAAAGGTCAGAATGGCCTCAAGTTTGATTCATGTCGAGGTCTGAATACAAACACAGCTTCTGCTTAGTTTAACTAGCACATGGCCCTGGTTTCCTGACCTTAGTTATTACCCACTCAGCTGCTGGCTCAGCAATGTGATACAACATCGCAAAACGATTACGCCCCTGTCATACAATTATTCCTAGTTGGACTCAAAACCACCTGTATCCGTTTCCACGGCGGACAGACTGACGGTAGACCGGCGATGACCTTCAGCACTCAAGTTAGGCTTAGTGCCTGAAGTGGCGGACGCCGGTGAAGAGGAGGGAGACGCCGTACTTGTTGCAGCAGTCGACGGCGTCCTTGTCCCTCATGCTGCCGCCGGGCTGCGCGATCGTGCCGATGCCGTTCTCGCACGCCTCCTCCACGGCGTCCTTCCAGGCTGCAGTTTCACTCACGCGAGTCAGTTTATCAGCCTGTAAGTTCTCACTTGGTCGAATCGAATGGGCCGGGTTGTTGTTTTGTTCTCACCAAATGGGAAGAAGGCGTCGCTGGCCAGAGCGGCTCCCTTGGCAGCTTCCCCTGCTTTCCTGAAGGCGATCCTCAGGCTGTCCACCCTGTTTGGCTGCCCGCTTCCCATGCCCAGCATGCAATTGTCCTGCACACACAAGAGGATCAGTCAAGTCAATTCACTCAGCAAAACCATTCACTGAACCAAACTTGGCAGGTCAGTGAGTTGTGAGTTGTGGAATACAAATACTGACAGCAGCAAGTCTTTTTTTTTTTGCTTGCGACAGTTGTATTGCAAACTGAAATTTTCTCGCCCTATCTTTTCCTTGGCACACTGAGAAATGCAGACTAACCTTGGCAATCACAATGGCGTTGCTCTTGACGTGCTTCACGCAGAGCCAGGCAAACTTGGCATCCGAGAGCTCGCTGTCTGTCGGAGCTCTCTCAGAACCCGTCGTGAAGGTGATGTCTTCTGGGGCTAGATCGTCTGACTGTTGAGCTAGCCAACCGCCGCTTACCTGCCTGAGCGACAGCATATTTTTCCCACTTCTCTTCGCCTCAAGGATCCTCAGCGTTTTCGATTTCCCTTTGAGGACCTCGAGGCCCTTCTCTGTGTATCCTGGTGCCACCACGATCTCATAGAACATCCGTGTCTCGCCATCTGTAGGACTTCTAAACTCACGGATCTCCTTTGCAAGATCCTACACAAGATAAGATTTATTAGTTGCCCCTCCGCAATTCATGACTAACTGAGAATGTACAGATGAGCATGCAGGAACATGTCATGGGCAGCAACACAACTATACAAACGTTAGAGCTTGCGAAACATAAGATCAGAGTCTAGTGCATACCTCGTCAATTGTGGTGTTGAATGCAACGATTCCCCCAAATGCACTCACAGGGTCTGCCTTTACAGCTAATCTATATGCCTCAAGAACATCCTGCCGGGATGCAACACCACACGGATTGGTGTGCTTAACAACAACACAAGTAGGGTTCTCAAACTCTGACACGCAATTCCATGCAGCATCAGCATCCAAGTAGTTGTTATAGGACATTTCCTGCAAAGAGCAGGGATGCCAGTTATGAAAACCCCTAAAGAAGCATCACTGAACTTTTCAACAGCATGAGTTCACAAGGAGCAGGAATATCCAGAAACAAATTGTATGTGTACTGAACAAACTAAATGCTAAATCTGAGAGACATGGAATTTGTGGCACCATCTCAGAAGAGATTGCTCTTTGAATATTTTTGACTAATTTGTGGGCCACTTAGTTGGAGCACGAACTGGAAAATAAATGCATGATGTCCTAACCTTTCCATGGTGCTGAACTGCTGTTGCAATACCACCGGCATTGACTAGAGAAAGACTCCTGTCACCATAAAATGCCGCCTTTTGATGAGGATTTTCACCATAACGAAGTGTAGACTTCATCGAGAGGGGAACAGTAAAACTTGGCGGAAATGTATCTCCTACATACATACGACCATGACAATGTGATATCCAATAAAAGTAGCAGATGAAACTATCAGATATGTATTGGACCATTCACCAAAAGAAGGATTATACCACTGTTCGTTTGCTTCCACAACCACTCTGAGACAGCTGAATCATAAGAAGCTACATGCTGGAAAGCTTTCCATGCTAGCATCCTGCGGAACTGCGGGTCCGCTTGCTTTTCTTGTAGATATTTCAAAAGAGCAGGGTAATCATGATGATCCACGACAACAAGAACATCCTTATGATTCTGTCAGGTTAACAAAGATATCAATATTAAGCTGTACATCAGTCGTACATAACTATTACATTGATCCCACGAGTATAAATGAACATAAAACAGATTTTCATAAACAGCAGGCAGATATATGTTAACATGAACTAATGTTATGGTAGATTGCAACAACTGCAACCAGCCACTAAGTATGTAATTTCAAATGATATACACAGTTACCTTCGCTGCAGCCCGGATCAATGTAGGCCCACCAATATCAATATTTTCAATGCCATCCTCAAAAGAAATTGCACCAGAGGTGACCTTATCATAGAATGGATACAAATTCACTACAACCACATCAAATGTCCCTGTGCCCAAACAAATGTCCTAGTTAAATGACAATGCAAGACAAGATTGCTCTTTAATGGCATGATAATTGGAAGAATATTACAACAGTCAACTAATATAAGATTAAAAAATGGGCTCTCACCTATGCCATGCTCATTCAATGCTTTAAGATGATGCTCCTGGTCTCTTCGGGCAAGAATACCACCATGTATACTGGGGTGCAATGTTTTTACTCTTCCATCAAGCTGCAATCACCAAAACAGAAATGTAAATGGAGATTAAAAGAAAAATATATAGTCAATATCCTCTAAATGACCTGCCAGAGGCAAAGCAGAAGGTAGGCTAAAGTGGGATGACAAGAGGAAAGATAATTTGGTTGTATATCGATTATTCAACAACTATTGTGAGGATTCAAGAGACTATAAAGAGAAGAGATTTGGAAATAAAGAATGATTATTATATCAGATCCACATGCACCTTCTACACGAATGGACATCACACTTGCCAACTATATCAACTGTAGCGTGCTACAGAAACATTTCATTAAATGAAATTTTTCAACACTTGCAACAAATTTGATTCAGGAACTACTTTATTAACTATGATAAATCATGCCTGGATAAAACCATTTCAAGAAATGCTGCAGCAGCTAAACAATAAATTAAGCTATACCATTTCAGGAAAATGTGTAATCTGTTCAACTTTTGTAACATTCACTCCAGCTGCTTCCAGGCTTGACGCTGTACCGCCAGTGGAGATGATAGAAAACCTACAGGCGCAAAAAAATCTTTGTAAGACCCTACATAACTAGAACGGAGAAAAAAAAATAGCATTGGTAAATCTAAGATGGAGAATGCTTCTTCCTGTACAATATTAAGCTTCATAAATACTAACACTAACCCTCGCACAAACAGTCAGCCTATAAAAACATGCAGCTAGGAGAGATTAACTTGCTAATAAGAAGGCTACTGTGAGCAATGCATAACTTTAGGAAAGACGATATATATGATATATCAGCACTGCCTGAATTAGGCATTTATGTACGACATAATTCTCCATGGTGATGCATGAGGATCCCACAGCACAAACGAGTTACCCCAAGCTCTGAAGACCGTTTCCAAGATTGGCCAAGTCTGTTTTATCCGACAGTGATATGAGTGCTTGCTTCACTCCTGTTGATGTAGGAACTTGTCATTAGTTCATTGCTTCAAGCATTTCCATATGCTATGCATGAGAAAACGTAAAATGAAGAGAATATACAACTCTTAGGACCCATGTTGCTTGACTACTTAAACACATGAGTTGTAACAAGATTAATTGATTAGCACATAACAACAAATTATTTCCTGATAGAACTAAACAACCAATACAAAAAGTTCTCAAGAATTAGACAATTCAACAAGTGGTTGGTTGCAAGTAGGAGGTCATATCATATCACATCAAAAACGCAAGTAGGAAGGAGAATCAAGTGATGGATTATTAGCATATTCATTCATCAATTCAACAACCTATTTCACATTGAAACCGCTGGTAGAAGGAATAAGCTACTATAATCTGATTAGTAAATCACATCCAATGTGAGTATTCCAAATTCCTACTGATAATAATCATATCAAAGCCAATCCAATTACCTCCCTGCGCACCTGCGCGTGCTTCGTCATGGTCGGGGGTGGGGGCCCCAACCATGGTGGAGCTCAGCCGCGGCGCAACCCGGCTCATTGTATATGTATATTGACTCGTCGCGCGGGCCCAGAGCAGGCGGCGGCTATGGAGGCCGAGTGCTGGTCGACGGGAGAGGGATGTGGCAGGTCCGCCGGCTACTGAGATGGCGGCGCAAACCATGGGCGCAGGTGGCTGGCGGCGCGGAAGGCGGGACAAGAGGACTGGCGGCCTGGGGAGAAGGAGGCACGGTCAGTGATAACTGAAAACCGGATTCTGCACTAAAAACCGTAAATTGATAGGTATAGTCAGCTAAAAAGACATACTTGGCCGGTTGCTGTCGAGCTGAGCAACGGCCGGGATCTGCAGTCCTGTCGTCCTGGAGCTGAGCAACGGTCGGGGTCGGCTGGCACCGCCGGCGGAGACGAGGGGAAGGAACGGACGAGGAGTGGACAGCGGACGAGGAGGGGTCGGCACCGACGGCGGCACGCTAGCGAGGCCGGGTGGTGCGGAGCGGAGGCGTCGCGGTGAGCCGGCGAGTAGGGGTCCCTCCGCCGGCCGTCGCTCAGCTGTGGCCCTAGCGCTGGCGGCGTGCGGGGGTGGCGGCGGGCGGTTCGGCTGTTGTTGGTGGCCGGAGGCATCGCACAACAGGCCTTGGGCCACGACAATTCATGGGCCTACACCCTATACGCTACGCTAGTTTTCCTCAAATTTTCGGTAACACGGGACAATCGTAGTTGCGCACATACACGCACATGTTTCTAAAAAAACATACATGAACATAAACTCGTCCCTATGAATGCACATACGCAAGACCCTACCCCTATGAGCACCTACACGAGACAGTCGTAGTCTCGTAGATGCTTACATCTACGCACATGTTTCAAAAAAACCATATACACATAAACTCATCCCTATGAATGGACATAAGCAGCCCACCAGAAAATTGAGCCGACGTCACATTTTAAGATTGACGAACCGGACTTTCAGCTGCCAATTGAAAACCCGAGAATTCCATTTAGGATAAATATGTCGGGATGGTAATTTCATACCATTTTATTGTTTTATTTCGTAGTCAAGCGCGAGAGGCAATAATAAGGTAGCATGTGAACTGAGCTTAGATGGTTAGGTTTCTTGTGAAACCAACTCACCAGACTTGAAGTCCTAAACTTGGCACTGATGCTCGTATTTTTCTAAATTTATTTCGGTCTTTTCAGCGATGTTCGTTAAGTGAAAAAAGACGTTTGCGTCCATTATAAGATGCTTATAGTGACTTCGTCAATCTCAAGATGTGATGTCGGTTTAGTATCTCGGAGGTACTTATAAGAATAGGGTGTGGGGTGAGCACATATGTGTATATATGGGCATCCATGATTGTACTGTGTTATGAGCATCTCCAACAGATGCGCAGTAGGGTGATGTCTACTACGCAACCTTTCTTCTTGTAGATGTTGTTGGGCTCATCACCCAGCTTCACTCGATGGCTCTCCGGATGGCTCCACCGCTTCCCCCACCACCACCGGAGCCGGATTAGATCTTCTCCACCTTGCCACCGCCGTTGTGTTTGTTGTGTGTGTCGTGCGCCGGTGTTGGGCTTGTTGTGCTGTGCCCACAGCTGAACCTGGGTTTTTTCTGTGTGCGTGTCTGTCGGACCCGCCTGTGGTGGCTTTGTGTGTGTGGGTGTTTGTTTGGTTGGTACCTTGTTAACTTTGTGCTCGGAGGTTGCTTTATTTATAAAGCGGGGCGAAAGCCTTTTTCGGTAGACGTTGTTGGGCCTCCAAGTGCAGAGTTTTGTAGGACAGTGGCTAATTTCCCTCAAATGGATGACCTAAGGTTTATCAATCCGTGGGATGCATAGGATGAAGATGGTCTCTCTCAAACAACCCTGCAACCAAATAACAAAGAGTCTCTTGTGTCCCCAACACACCCAATACAATGGTAAATTGTATAGGTGCACTAGTTCGGCGAAGAGATGGTGATACAAGTGTAGTATGGATAGTAGATATAGGTTTTTGTAATCTGAAAATATAAAAACAGCAAGGTAACTAGTAACAAAAGTGAGCAAAGACGGTATTGCAATGCTTGGAAACAAGGCCTAGGGTTCATACTTTCACTAGTGCAAACTCGCGCAACAATGATAATATAATTAAATCATATGGCAATCCCTCAACGTGCGACAAAAGTCACTCCAAAGTTCCTATCGCGGAGAACATAAGATGAAATTGCTTGCAAGGTACGAAACCACCTCAAAGTTATTCTTTTTGATCAATCCATTGAGCTATTTCTATAAGTGTCACAAACAACCCTAGAGTTCGTAGTAAAATAACACCCTATGACACACATCAATCAACCCTAATGTCACATAGATACTCCAATGTCACCACAAGTATCTGTGGGTCAATTATACGATATGCATCAAACAACTTCAGATTCATAATATTCAATCCAACGCAAAGAAATTCAAAGAGTGCCCCAAGATTTCTACCGGAGAAACAAGGACGAAAATATGCATCAACCCCTATGCATAGATTACCCCAATGTCACCTCGGGAATCCGCGAGTTAAGTGCCAAAACATACATCAAGTGAATCAGTAGAACACCCCATTGTCACCACGGGTATCCCACGCAAAACATACATCAAGTGTTCTCAAATCCATAATAGTATTCAATCCGATAATACTGAAACCCCAAAGGTAAAACTCAATCCATCACAAGAAGATAGAGGGGGAGAAACACCATATGATTCAACTATAGTAACAAAGCTCGCGGTACATCAAGATCGTGCCAAATCAAGAACACGAGAGAGAGAGAGAGAGATCAAACACATAGCTACTTGTACATACCCTCAGCCCCGAGGGTGTACTACTCCCTCCTCGTCATGGAGACCACCGGGATGATGAAGATGGCCTCCGGTGATGGTTTCCCCCTCCAGCAGGGTGCCGGAACGGGCTCCCGATTGGTTTTTCGTGGCTACAAAGGCTTGCGGCGGCGGAACTCCCGATCTAGGTTTATTTTTGGAGGTTCCGGGATTTGTAGGAACTTTTGGTGTCTATTTCACGTCGGGGGGGGGGGTCCACGGGGCAGCGCAAGGCAGGGGCGCGCCCTCCACCCTTGTGGCTGCTTCGGGACTCCTTTGGTCCATCTCCGATGCCCCGTGGATCTCTTCTAGTCCATAAAAAATCATCGTAAAGTTTCAGCTTGTTTGGACTCTGTTTGATATTCCTTTTCTGTAAAACTAAAAAACAAGGAAAAAACAGAAACTCGCACTGGGCTCTAAGTTAATAGGTTAGTCCCAAAAATAATATAAAATAGCATATTAATGCATATAAAACATCCAAGACAGATAATATAATAGCATGGAACAATTAAAAATTATAGATATGTTGGAGACGTGTCATAGGGTGGCGCGCCAGCGCCGAAATAGCGTTTTCGCGCGCCGGGGAGCGTGGTTGCTTTTCCACGCGCTGCAAAATTTAGCGCGCCACTATAGCGCTTCACCGGGCGTAGTAAAATCCAGCGCACGCGACCAGCCGACACTTGAAAAAAAATTAAAACACGTACAAAAGAATATATGAAACGAAACATAGTTCAAATTTCATAGCATAGTTCCCCAAACCACAAGCCAGTTCATCATACGATGCTAAATAAAAATAGATAAAAATGATGAATAAAACTACTCCTCGTCCTCCACGGTGGTGTAGTCCGACGACATAAACGCGTCGAGCCACCGAGGGTCTTCATCGTCCCAGGTTGACGTAGCTCCCAACTCGATCTGGGCTTTTGCATGCTCCTTCTCTGCACGCTTGCCCGGTCGACGCACGGCTCGCTCCGCCCTCCTCTTGTTGGGAAACGTTGCATGGAAAACAAAAAAATTCTACGCACACGCAAGATCTATCCATGGAGATGCATAGCAACAAGGGGGAGAGTGTGTCTATGTACCCTCGTAGACCATAAGTGGAAGTGTTTCACAACGCGGTTAATGTAGTCGAACTTCTTCGTGCTTCAACCGATCAAGTACCGAATGCACGGCACCTCCGTGTTCTGTACACGTTCAGCTCGGGGACATCCTACGCCTTCTTGATCCAGCAAGATGGCGAGGTAGTAGATGAGTTCCAACAGCACGACGGCATGGTGATGGCGATGGTGATGTGATCTCCGCATGGCTTCGCGGAACCCCTTCCGGTGACCCGATAAATACCCGGTACCACCCGAAACACTTTTGGTGTCCAAATACCATCGTCCTATATATCAATCTTTACCTCTCGACCATTTCGAGACTCCTCATCATGTCCGTGATCTCATCCGGGACTCCGAAGAACATTCGGTCACCAAATCACATAACTCATATAATACTGTATTGTCAACGAACGTTAAGCGTGCGGACCCTACGGGTTCGAGAACTATGTAGACATGACCGAGACACCTCTCCGGTCAATAACCAATAGCGGAATCTGGATGCCCATATTGGCTCCTACATATTCTACGATCTTTATCGGTCGAACCGTTATGAAAACATACATAATTCCCTTTGTCCATCGGTATGTTACTTGCCCGAGATTCGATCGTCGGTATCTTCATACCTAGTTCAATCTCGTTACCGGCAAGTCTCTTTACTCGTTTCATAATACATCACCTCGTGACTAACTCCTTAGTCGTTTGCTTGCAAGCTTATGATCTGTATTACCGAGAGGGCCCAGACATACCTCTCCGATACTCGGAGTGACAAATCCTAGTCTCGATCTATGCCAACTCAACAAACACCTTCGGAGATAACTGTAGAGCATCTTTATGATCACCCAGTTACATTGTGACGTTTGATAACACACAAGGTATTCCTCCGGTATCCGGGAGTTGCATAATCTCATAGTCGAAGGAATATGTATTGGACATGAAGAAAGCAATAGAAATAAAACTTGAACGATCATTATGCTAAGCTAACGGATGGGTCTTGTCCATCACATCATTCTCCTAATGATGTGATCCCGTTATCAAATGACAACACATGTCTATGGTTAGGAAACCTTAACCATCTTTGATCAACGAGCTAGTCTAGTAGAGGCTTACAAGGGACATGGTATTTGTTTATGTATTCACACATGTATTTAGGTTTCCGATCAATACAATTCTAGCATGAATAATAAAGCTTTTATCATGAATAAGGAAATATAAAATAACAACTTTATTATTGCCTCTAGGGCATATTTCCTCCAGTCTCTCACTTGCACTAGAGTCAATAATCTAGTTCACATCGCCATGTGATTAACACTTATAGTTCACATCGCCATGTGACTAACACCCAAAGAGTTTACTAGAGTCAATAATCTAGTTCACATTGCCATGTGATTAATACCCAAAGAGTGATCATGTTTTGCTTGTGAGAGAGTTTTAGTCAACGGGTCTGCCACATTCAGAGCCGTATGTATTTTGCAAATTTTCTATGTCTACAATGCTCTGCATGGAGCTACTCTAGTTAATTGACCCCACTTTCAATATGTATCCAGATTGAGACTCAGAGTCATCCGGATTGGTGTCAAAGCTTGCATCGACGTAACCCTTTACGATGAACTCTTTATCACCTCCATAACCGAGAAACATTTCCTTAGTCCTCTTTAAGGCACCTAAGGATAATTTTGACCGCTGTTCAGTGGTCCACTCCTGGATCACCCTTGTACCCTCTTGCCAAACTTATTGTTAAGGCACACAACAGGTCTGGTACACAGCATGGCATACTTTATAAAACCTATGGCTGAGGCATAGGGAATGACTTTCATTCTCTCTCTTTATCTTCTGTCGTGGTCAGGCTTTGAGTCTTACTCAACTTCACACCTTGTAACACAGGAAAGAACCCTTTCTTTGACTGATCCATTTTGAACTTCTTCAAAATCTTGTCAAGGTATGTGCTTTGTGAAAGTCCTATTAAGCATGTCGATCTATCCCTATAGATCTTTGTGATGCCCGGATAATTAAGCTACAGTAAAACCCTGCTAATGGTGCCATGTCATCACATTACTATTGCTAATCCTCACTTGATCCAAATCACTATTCATGTTCAAACTCAAATTCAAAGTCAAAATTTCAAATTTGCCAAACATGAAAACTAAAATGTTCAAAGTGTGGCAAATAATCCCTGGATATTTTTCATGTTGGAACCAACCTCTTTTGAATTCCCAAAGTGCCCCTGGAAATTATTTAGTGGTCGAGCAGCATTTAAAATTGGCCTTTTCAATTTCTAAATATGGTTAGACAACTCCTTTTGGCCTCAAACTTTTTGCGACTCCTAGAAATAATGTACTTGATTTATGTGACAAGTCTCAAATCTAACAAAACTCATTTAGTCTTACTTTTAAATAGAAAACAGTAGCTAACATTGGAACAAAAATATATATATATAGAGAGAGAGAGAGAAAAGAGAAACCCTACCCCCTTGGGCCACTTGGCCCATCTAGCTAAACAATCAGCCCATCTTCACCTCTCCCTCCTCCTCGAGAGGAGACCAGGAGGGCGTGGCGCTCATCCACGGCGTCATGGCCATGGATGGCTGCCACGAGCCCCTCCCTTTGACCTATAAGGGCACCCCCACACCCCACCGAAACCCTAGCCCCTCGCATCTCTCTCCCTCGCGCCCCTTCCTTCTGCGCCCGCCGACGTCGCGGCGCCCTGACCGGTCCGCCTCTGCCCCGCCGACCTCCTCGCTGTCATCCGCGGCCACCGTCGTCTCCGGCATGCGGGAGCACGTCCAGGAGGTCCGCCGCGGCCGGATCCGTCCGCTCCGGGGATCATCTCAAGCCGGGACGGTCCGTGTGCTCGCCATCGAGCCCTTCTCCGCCGCGGACGTCACCAACTCGTCGTCGTTGCCACTGCTCCGGGCCGCCTCCGACCTTCTAACCTCGTCCATGAGAACCGAGGTGAGCTTCTCCCTCGGGTCCCCTTTTAGCCCTTCAATTTGGACGCCGTAGGCCGTCATCTCCGTCGAGCTCGAACCCCTGTGTACGCGTACGTGCGTGCGCTCGCTGCCGCCTGTTACTTCTTCTGCTGTCGTTGTTGCCGGTGCTACCGGTTGTCGCTGCTGCTGTCCCGTGCTCGCCCGCCCCTACTGCGTGTGCGTGCCTGCGCTGCTGCTCCGTTTGCTGCTGGCCGCTGCTGCCGCGTACCGCTGGCGCCGCACTGCTGATGCTCCTTGCTTGCTTCTGCGCTGCCCTGCCTCTGTTCTGCTTGCTGCTAGCCACGGCAAAGGCCATGGCCGTGGTGTGTGAGAGCGCAGTGTGTGTGCGCCGTGTGTGTGCGTGAGTTGTGTGTATGGCTGGCTTTTGCCACAGCCATGTGTGGCCGGCCCTTTGCTAGCTTAGGGACTAATCCCCAGTTAAAACAAGCCCTTTTGTTAGACTAATTTATATTAGGCTTAGTTTTAGTTGGGCCTATGACAGCGGGGCCCCACGCCCTCTTTTATAAAAATAATAATACTTAAATAATTACTTAGTAATTAATTAATTTAATGAATCCTGTTAATTAACCTAATTTAATTAGTCTGATTAGTTAGCTATTTAACTGTTAATTAATTAAATAGACAATGACGATTGGGCCCCACTGCCCCTTTGACCAGTCAACCCGGTTAGAGTTGACTGTTGACCCTGCCGATGTCATGATGACATCATGCTGATGCAATAACTCTATTTTAGTTTTTAAAATAATTACAGAAATTGTTTTAAACTTTGAAAAATCATATAAAATAATCCGTAACTCGGATGAAAATACTTTGTACATGAAAGTTGTTCAGAACGACGAGACGAATCCGGATACGCAGTCGGTTCGTCCGCCACACGTCCCTAGGATAGCAAACATGCAACAATCCCCCTCCATTTCATCTGTCCGAAAATGCCAAACACCGGGAACACTTCCCGAATGTTTTCCCTCTTCGCCGGTAGCACCTAGTACTGCGTTAGGTCACCTCTAGCACCGCATATTGTCATGTTATGCTTTGTGATGCCTTGATTGCTCTGTTATTTATTGTGTCCCCCCTCCGTTACTTCTTTTCGGTAGACCCTGAGAGCGCTGCCGGTACCCCTGTGATCGACTACGTCGACAACGAACCCTTCTTGCCAGAGCAACCAGGCAAGCCCCCCCTTTGATCACCAGATATCGCCTATTCCTTCTCTCTACTGCTTGCATTAGAGTAGTGTAGCATGTTACTGCTTTCGGTTAATCCTATTCTGCTGCATAGCCTGTCATTGTTGCTACAGTTGTTACCCTTACCTGCAATCCTAAATGCTTAGTATAGGATGCTAGTATTCCATCAGTGGCCCTACACTCTTGTCCGTCTGCCATGCTATACTACTGGGCCGTGATCACTTCGGGAGGTGATCACGGGCATATGTTATATACTTTATACTGTTACATTACTTATGATACTGTTCGGAGATGGGGGCTGAAGGGGCAGGTGGCTCCATCCCGATAGAGGTGGGCCTGGGTTCCCAACGGCCCTCGACTGTTACTTTGTGGCGGAGCGACAGGGCAGGTTGAGACCACCTAGGAGAGAGGTGGGCCTGGCCCTGGTCGGCGTTCGCGGTTACTTCATAATAACACGCTTAACGAGATCTTGGTATTTGATCTGAGTCTGGCCACTGGCCTATACGCACTAACCAACTACGCGGGAACAGTTATGGGCACTCGACGTCGTGGTATCAGCCGAAGCCTTCGTGACGTCAGTGACTGGGCGGCGCGCGCCAGATTGGACCGCGTAACGTGACTTCCTTTGTAATGGAGGTTGCTAGGTCTGCTTCCGGGCGCCCTCGCAACGTGCAGGTGTGCAATGGGCGATGGGCCCAGACCCCTGCGCCATAGGATTTAGACCGGCGTGCTGGCCTCTCTGTTGTGCCTAGGTAGGGCTGCGACGTGTTGATCTTCCGAGGCCGGGCATGACCCAGGAAAGTGTGTCCGGCCAAATGGGATCGAGCGTGTTGGGTTATGTGGTGCATCCCTGCAGGGAAGTTTATCTATTCGAATAGCCGTGATCTTCGGTAACATGACGACTTGGAGTTGTACCTTGACCTTATGACAACTAGAACCGGATACTTAATAAAACACACCCTTCCAAGTGCCAGATACAACCCGGTGATCGCTCTCTAACGGGGCGACGAGGAGGGGATCGCCGGGTAGGATTATGCTGCGATGCTACTTGGTGAACTTACCATCTACTCTCTCCTACATGCTGCAAGATGGAGGTGGCCAGAAGCGTAGTATTTGACAGGATTAGCTATCCCCCTTTTATTCTGGCATTCTGCAGTTCAGTCCACCGATATGGCCCTTTACACATATACTCATGCATATGTAGTGTAGATCCTTGCTTGCGAGTATTTTGGATGAGTACTCACGGTTGCTTTTCTCCCTCTTTTCCCCCTTTCCATTCTACCGGGTTGTCGCAACCAGATGTTGGAGCCCAGGAGCCAGACGCCACCGTCGACAACGACTCTTACTACACCGGAGGTGCCTACTACTACATGCAGGCCGCTGACGACGACCAGGAGTAGTTTAGGAGGATCCCAGGCAGGAGGCCTGCGCCTCTTTCGATCTGTATCCTAGTTTGTGCTAGCCTTCTTAAGGCAAACTTGTTTAACTTATGTCTGTACTCAGATATTGTTGCTTCCGCTGACTCGTCTATGATCGAGCACTTGTATTCGAGCCTTCGAGGCCCCTGGCTTGTATTATGATGCTTGTATGACTTATTTTATTTTTAGAGTTGTGTTGTGATATCTTCCCGTGAGTCCCTGATCTTGACCGTACACGTTTGCGTGTATGATT
This sequence comes from Aegilops tauschii subsp. strangulata, assembly GCF_002575655.3. Taxonomy (NCBI): domain Eukaryota; kingdom Viridiplantae; phylum Streptophyta; class Magnoliopsida; order Poales; family Poaceae; genus Aegilops; species Aegilops tauschii. The sequence continues at coordinate 397,538,598 of NC_053035.3, forward strand.
AGTGTACGATTGAATCGGGGGCATCACAAGTTGGTATCAGAGCCGACTGCCTGTAGGAATCCCCCTTTCCAACTCCTTGGCCGAAGTTGAGTCTAGTCATTGCTAAACTTTTACTAACATGGCTGTGTGGCTTACGGGCCCACGTCGCCATTGGGTGGTATTAGGATCTTTTATTCCTCATCTATACTCTGGGATTCTAATCTCTCTTCTATTCGGGTTAAATGATTTTCTAAAAATCTAACTTTAGGTTCTCGAAAATACTTTCTCCCGGAGAGCCCCTTCAGTCCAGATGATCGCCGGCTGTACCAGAAGATTTCGAAGTTACTCTCCGATACTCTTTTGAGACTTTGTGCCCGTTGCTTTTGCAAATTCCCTACCACTGATAAATCCCTATGGATAACTACATACACTTGCCATTCGTATAATCATTCCCCGTTGATCTTGTTACTACAAGATACCTTGAAATTCTCTCTATTGTTCCGAGAACCGTTTGTGTCACTGCCTTGCAGTTCTTTGCCACCTGAATACCCCTACGGATAATTTCTCGCACTTACCGAGTATCCGCTCATCCCCAGTTGATTCATGTGTTTCAAAAAATTCTTCGGAATACTATTCGATCTTTCGAAAATCCTCTACAGCCTATTGCTCTTGAAATTCTTGCTTACTTACATTATGGTTATTCCCATAAGTCTAGTAATCTTATTGACATCCTTTGTCATTAACATTTTGAGTCCGTTGATTCAATATGTTGTGACTGCTTGTAATCCTTATTCGAATCCTAGTATTCATCCTTCCGGCTCAGACGTCATTTTAAACATGGGCTGGATATCGACCAATCAGATTGCCATCGATTGTACCCCTAAGCCTACGCAACTTATCATCCCTAATCAGAGCGTTGCTTTTGATCCCTTGACTTGGAATTCATAATTCGTTTGCAACTGAGCTTTGAATTAGTCAGTTGTTTCTATCATCTGATCTCCTTGCATTCTTTCTTCCTCTGGCTGAGTACCGATGCTCACATCAGATCCCTTGGGGACCACCGGATCCTTTGTTGGATTTTGTCCGACATCGTCCTTCATATTCAATCACTTTGGAAGTTCTTTCCCTGATACATAATGCCATTGGTAAATCCTATTCCCTGACTTGACCAACCATGCTTTGCTTTCGAGCTGGTGATATTTACTCTTGAAGCTTGTGGTATATGTTTCTAAGATGCCCCGATGGGTTGAACCTATACCTTCTCTAAAATCGTGTGAACCCGAAAGTTTTCACGAGTCATACTCTTTTGGTGCTTCGCCAGATAAAATTTCAACACTACAACTTCTTCGAAGACGAGAAGTGAATGATAGGTTATGCATTAAAGAAGTGGGAGTCGACCTTGAACTTTGTGTTCATGCCCATGGACACGATGTATAACTTATCATGGAAGTTGCTTGTAAAAGTAATTACCCCCTTGTTATAAGTTCATCTTGTATCCGTGGTTCGATCATTTATGATCGTGGTTCCGACCATATTTTCTACTTGATCCCATTTCTCAAGCAAGTGAAAACACTTATCTTCTGCGGATCAATACATCTCCGCAACCCCTATGCCAATCTTCCTTCGAGTAATACCCTCCAGTATCTCGAGAATATCAACGAACTGTGTTGCTTCCTACGAGTCTTCATCTATTATTGCTTCTCATCGATTTCAGATTTCCCCCGAGTTCTGAGTTATTTCACTCGAGAACACCAATAAGTGAATCGATGATTCAATAACTCTAAGTAATTTTCATTGCTTACGAGTTTAATAATCCTTCAAGTCATTCCTAGCCTGATCGGCTATATCATTGTGCTAAATTTTAACTGTGCTACCTGGTCCTTCTTCCCAGAGCATAATTTTCGACGATGAGATAACCTTACGCCATTCTTCCTCATCGTATCATTTCGCCTTGAACAACAAGCTTAATTTTGAGTTTGTGTCGTAACCGTGGTTCCAATAACCTTTCGCTTCATCATTCCTTTGACTTGATGTCATCGCCGATCGATTACATCTTCATGAAATCTCGCGACAAATGTGTCGTGATCATCATCAGCATTCTAAGATCTTCTAGGATATCGATCGAATTCATGATGAGAAATACCATCCTTGCCCCTCGATAATGTGGGTTATCATCGACAACATCCTTGCCTTCCCCCAACACACACTTGTTCATGTTATGGATGCAACTTGCTATCCTGTTTGTGTTATGTTCTACCTTGAAGTATTACTGTCCTTATGTTAAGGATGTTGCAAGGATTGCTCCACCTCTTAATAATTCTTGGTATAGTGATACTTCTCACAAGCACCATTATTTCTTGGTCCCCGTATTGACTAACCGGGAATATCAACAAGTGAACGATGATGTTTGGGTTCTGTACTTCTAGCAGCCCTATTGCTTTGAAGTTAATGGTCGATAGTTCATTCTTAGACTATTGGTTATTGAATCACCATTCTAACATTGATCATGCTACCTAAGCCAATATTTTGGGTACACCTTTCAACCAATGTTTAATTGTGTATGTTTTCCTCGAGCATACATCATTACATCATTTGATCTGGCAAGTGTTATCTCCTTGTTCGCATAATTGTGGAAATCTATCTTTAGTAAAACTCGAGGAATTGTCGCTGAGTCCATCAGCCACCCCCTCATCATTTCCCTGGTTTAATGATGAATTTTTGTTTCGGAACTCGCTTCCATAGTTCATTTCCTAAGAATTTTACAATGTCATCTCGTCAATTGTGTTGCACCTTTTCTTCTTAGGCATCCTGAGTCTGAGGTTTCCTAACACCGATCGGATCTGAATCTCGGTCAGCTATGATGGTTGGAGCCTATTTTCAAGAGTTATAACATTGGTCCTTATATGACCCGATAAGGTGATGTCATGCCCAGCACACTTGGTCGGAGGACCTATTGTTATAGTTTCATTTTCAGCCAGGCTAAACATTCTTCCATGAGGAAATTGTAAGACTTATTCTACAAGTTGTTCCTGATGAATCCTTTGTGTATCCAAAGTCTGACCTTTGCTTGAAGACTATGTCAATGTTATCTCGAAGCATGTATGTGCTACTCCGATCATCAATAAGAGCATTTGAAGCACAATGCTAAATTCTCTTTATCAATTATCCAAACACCGTTGTATGGGTAATGTCATGAAATTTCTCTCCCCTTTCCTAAAGGGTTTTCTACGTTATATCCTGTCATGGATATCATGCTCTGTTTGTCCTTGGGAAGGATATACCCTTGAAATATGTGTTTAAACACATTTTCCTTTTCATTGTTCTATTTAATCTGAAGATCACCTTTTCCTTTCCATTGTTTGTTTAACCTTTCTGGTGTTCTATATGATCTAAGCAGTAATATTCTTCTGCTTATGTAAACACCTAGGTGTACAATCGTGTCGTTAAGAACCTGTTACTATTGTTGATGACATTCCGGTAACCACCGATGGATGAGAACTTTGCCTATTGGTCCGCCTCGTTCAACGAGCAGGAGAATGGTTCTCTTTGTCCCTCGCCCTTGGTATCAATGTTGTTGCCGACATAACTAACAGGCTATCCTCTGACATGCCTTACTTACATGATTGTATAATACGTCATCACCTTCCTACTTTTAACCCACATGGTGGGCCCATAACCCACAGTTTCATAGGATCAAAACCTGACTCTCCTATACATCCCTGTTTTCAAAGTTATCCCTCGCGCTTGGCTTCGTATGTACTTCACGAGCCACCTTTCTTGTCATCTGTTCTGGTATCAGACGCAATACTTATTTCCATTGCTCTGAACCCCTTTCACTCTCTGTTTCAGGCAACAAACGATTGCCTACCCGGTTGAAGTTTCTTATTGCACCTCCTTACCTTGCTCTCGACGTCTTCCTTGAAGTTTGACTCGAGAGGTGCCTCTATGCCACATTCACTGAGATAGCCCATAGGTACCCATCTTGTGTTGAGCTCCGTCCTACCCGAGCCTTCCCCCTTACTCCACCCCTTAAATCTCGGGACGAGATTTCTTGTAGTGGAGGAGAATTGTGACGCCCGGATAATTAAGCTACAGTAAACCAATGCTAATGGTGCCACGTCATCACATTACTATTGCTAATCCTCACTTGATCAAAATCACTATTCATGTTCAAACTCAAATTCAAAGTCAAAATTTCAAATTTGCCAAACATGAAAACTAAAATGTTCAAAGTGTGGCAAATAATCCCTAGATATTTTTCATGTTGGAACCAACCTCTTTTGAATTCCCAAAGTGCCCCTGGAAATTATTTAGTGGTCGAGCAGCATTTAAAATTGGCCTTTTCAATTTCTAAATATGGTTAGACAACTCCTTTTGGCCTCAAACTTTTTGCGACTCCTAGAAATAATGTACTTGATTTATGTGACAAGTCTCAAATCTAACAAAACTCATTTAGTCTTACTTTTAAATAGAAAACAGTAGCTAACATTGGAACAAAAAATATATATATAGAGAGAGAGAGAGAGAAAAGAGAAACCCTACCCCCTTGGGCCACTTGGCCCATCTAGCTAAACAATCAGCCCATCTTCACCTCTCCCTCCTCCTCGACAGGAGACCAGGAGGGCGTGGCGCTCATCCACGACGTCATGGCCATGGATGGCTGCCACGAGCCCCTCCCTTTGACCTATAAGGGCACCCCCACACCCCACCGAAACCCTAGCCCCTCGCATCTCTCTCCCTCGTGCCCCCTCCTTCTGCGCCCGCCGACGTCGCGGCGCCCTGACCGGTCTGCCTCTGCCTCGCCGACCTCCTCGCCGTCATCCGCGGCCACCGTCGTCTCCGGCATGCGGGAGCACGTCCAGGAGGTCCGCCGCGGCCGGATCCATCCGCTCCGGGGATCATCTCAAGCCGGGACGGTCCGTGTGGTCGCCATCGAGCCCTTCTCCGCCGCGGACGTCACCAACTCGTCGTCGTTGCCACTGCTCCGGGCCGCCTCCGACCTTCTAACCTCGTCCACGAGAACCGGGGTGAGCTTCTCCCTCGGGTCCCCTTTTAGCCCTTCAATTTGGACGTCGTAGGCCGTCATCTCCGTCGAGCTCGAACCCCCGTGTACGCGTACGTGCGTGCGCTCGCTGCCGCCTGTTACTTCTTCTGCTGTCGTTGTTGCCGGTGCTGCCGGTTGTCGCTGCTGCTGTCCCGTGCTCGCCCGCCCCTACTACGTGTGCGTGCCTGCGCTGCTGCTCCGTTTGCTGCTGGCCGCTGCTGCCGCGTACCGCTGGCGCCGCACTGCTGATGCTCCTTGCGTGCTTCTGCGCTGCCCTGCCTCTGTTCTGCTTGCTGCTAGCCACGGCAAAGGCCATGGCCGTGGTGTGTGAGAGCGCAGTGTGTGTGCGCCGTGTGTGTGCGTGAGTTGTGTGTATGGCTGGCTTTTGCCACAGCCATGTGTGGCCGGCCCTTTGCTAGCTTAGGGACTAATTCCCAGTTAAAACAAGCCCTTTTGTTAGACTAATTTATATTAGGCTTAGTTTTAGTTGGGCCTATGACAGCGGGGCCCCACGCCCTCTTTTCTAAAAAAATAATTAATTAGTAATTAATTAATTTAATGAATCCTGTTAATTAACCTAATTTAATTAGTCTGATTAGTTAGCTATTTAACTGTTAATTAATTAAATAGACAATGACGATTGGGCCCCACTGCCCCTTTGACCAGTCAACCTGGTTAGAGTTGACTGTTGACCCTGCCGATGTCATGATGACATCATGCTGATGTAATAACTCTATTTTAGTTTTTAAAATAATTACAGAAATTGTTTTAAACTTTGAAAAATCATATAAAATAATCCGTAACTCGGATGAAAATACTTTGTACATGAAAGTTGTTCAGAACGACGAGACAAATCCGGATACGCAGTCGGTTCGTCCGCCACACGTCCCTAGGATAGCAAACATGCAACAATCCCCCTCCATTTCATCTGTCCGAAAATGCCAAACACCGGGAACACTTTCCCGAATGTTTTCCCTCTTCGCCGGTAGCACCTAGTACTGCGTTAGGTCACCTCTAGCACCGCGTATTGTCATGTTATGCTTTGTGATGCTTTGATTGCTCTGTTATTTATTGTGTCCCCCTCCGTTACTTCTTACCGGTAGACCCTGAGACCGCTGCCGGTACCCCTGTGATCGACTACGTCGACAACGAACCCTTCTTGCCAGAGCAACCAGGCAAGCCCCCCCTTTGATCACCAGATATCGCCTATTCCTTCTCTCTACTGCTTGCATTAGAGTAGTGTAGCATGTTACTGCTTTCGGTTAATCCTATTCTGCTGCATAGCCTGTCATTGTTGCTACAGTTGTTACCCTTACCTGCAATCCTAAATGCTTAGTATAAGATGCTAATATTCCATCAGTGGCCCTACACTCTTGTCCGTCTGCCATGCTATACTACTGGGCCGTGATCACTTCGGGAGGTGATCACGGGCATATGTTATATACTTTATACTGTTACATTACTTATGATACTGTTCGGAGATGGGGGCTGAAGGGGCAGGTAGCTCCATCCCGATAGAGGTGGGCCTGGGTTCCCAACGGCCATAGATGGATCGTTGTAGCTTGCATACTTTGTCAGCACCTTTAGGATTGACAAAACCTTCTGGTTGCATCATATACAACTCTTCTTTAGTATCCACTAAGGAATGCAGTTTTGACATCCATTTGCTAGATTTCATAATTATAAAATGTGACAATTGCTAACATGATTCGGACGGACTTAAGCATCGCTACGAGTGAGAAAGTCTCATCGTAGTCAACCCCTTGAACTTGTCGAAAACACTTTTGTGACAAGTCGAGCTTTGTAGATAGTGATATTACCATCAGCGTCCGTCTTCCTCTTGAAAATCCATTTATTCTCAATGGCTTGCCGATCATTGGGCAAATCCACCAAAGTCCACACTTTGTTCTCATACATGGATCCTATCTCGGATTTTATGGCCTCAAGCCATTTATCGGAATCTGGGCTCATCATAGCTTCTTCATAGTTTGTAGGTTCACCATGGTCTAATAACATGACTTCCAGGATAGGATTGTTGTACCACTCTAGTGCGGAACATGCTCAGTTTGACCTACGAAGTCCAGTAGTAACTTGATCCGAAGTTTCATGATCATCATCATTAGCTTCCTCTCTATTTGGTGTAGGCATCACGGGAACGGATTTCTCTGATGTGCTACTCTCCAATTCGAGAAGGTACAACTACCTCAACAAGTTCTACTTTCATCCCACTCACTTCTTTCGAGATAAACTCCTTCTCTAGAAAGGATCCATTCTTAGCAACAAAGATCTTGCCTTCGAATCTGTGGTAGAAGGTGTACCTAATGGTTTCCTTAGGATATCCTATGAAGACGCTTTTGGTTCGAGCTTATCAGGCTGAAGCCTTTTGACATAAGCGTCACATCCCCAAACTTTTAAGAAATGACAGCTTAGGTTTCTTGCCAAACCACCATTCATACGGTGTCAACTCAATAGATATAGACGGTGCCGTATTTAACGTGAATGCAATTGTCTCTAATGCATAATCCCAAAACGGGAGTGGTAAATCGGTAAGAGACATCATAGAACGCACCTATCTAATAAAGTATGATTACAATGTTCGTACACGCCATTACGATGTGGTGTTCCAGGTGGCGTGAGTTGTGAAACAATTCCACATTGTTTTAAATGAAGGCCAAACTCGTAACTCAAATATTCGCCTCCGCGATCAAATCATAGAAACTTTATTTTCTTGTTATAATGATTCTCCACTTCACTCTGAAATTCTTTGAACTTTTGAAATGTTTTAGACTTGTGTTTCATCAAGTAGATATACCCATATCTGCTCAAATCATCTGTGAAGGTCAGAAAGTAACGATACCCGCCACGTGCTTCAATACTCATCGGACCGCATACATCGATATGTATTATATCCAATAAGTCATCAGCTCGCTCCATTGTTCCGGAGAACGGAGTTTTAGTCATCTTGCCCATGAGGCATGGTTCACAAGTATCAAATGATTCATAATCAAGTGATTCCAAAAGTCCATCTGCATGGAGTTTCTTCATGCGCTTTACACCAATATGACCAAAACGGCAGTGCCACAAGTATGTTGCACTATCATTATCAAATTTGCATCTTTTGGCATCAATATTATGAATATGTGTATCACTACGATCGAGATTCAATAAACCATTTACATTGGGTGTATGACCATAGAAGGTTTTATTCATGTAAACAGAACAACAATTATTCTCTTGACTTAAATGAATAACCATATTGCAATAAACATGATCCAATCATATTCATGCTCAACGCAAACACCAGATAACATTTATTTAGGTTCAACACTAATCTCAAAGGTAGAGGGAGTATGCGATGGTGATCTTATCAACCTTGGAATCACTTCCAACACACATCGTCACCTCACCTTTAACTAGTGTGTGATAATTTTGCAATTCCTGTTTCGAGTTACTAATCTTAGCAACTGAACCGGTATCAAATACCCAGGGGCTACTATGAACACTAGTGAAGTACACATCAATAACATGTATATCAAATATACCTTTGTTCACTTTGCCATCCTTCTTATCCGCCAAGTATTTTGGGGCAGATCCGCTTCCAATGACTATTTCCTTTGCAGTAGAAGCACTCAGTTTCAGAGTTGGGTCTAGCTTTGGGCTTCTTCATGGGATCGGCAACTTGTTTGTTGTTCTTCTTGAAGTTCCCTTTCTGTCCCTTGCCCTTTTTCTTGATACTAGTGGTTTTGTTAACCATCAACACTTGATGCTATTTCTTGATTTCTACCTTCGTCGATTCAGCATCGCGGAGAGCTTGGGAATTGTTTTTGTCATCCCTTGCACATTATAGTTCATCACGAAGTTCTAGTAGCTTGGTGATAGTGACTAGAGAACTCTTGTCAACACTACAAAAAAAGACACATCCGTGACATTTTGGGCCGAACGAAATTTTTTTCTGTCATACATATGACACTTCTATGACGATAATTGTGACAAAACCCGGTATCATCATAGATGTGGTGGGATCCTACTTCTATGACAAAAAATCATGACAGAAAATGGGCTTTTCGTCCTGGGCGGGCCGGAGACGCAGCTGCATGACATTCTTTGGGCCGTCCATGACGGAAAAAACCATGGTAGAAGCGAGGGGGAGGAAAATTTCGGGGAGTTCCCGGTTACGGTGGGAGGTCGGGGGCCGAGCAATGCGCGTTTCTCTCGTACACGTACGCGCGTGTGTGCGAGGCGTTGGCTCTAACTGAACCCGAGCGAGGCGTTGGGCTCTAACTGAACCCGAGCGATTGCACTGCAGGCTACGCGTTACTGAACCCGAGCGATCGAGCGATGACTGTTAACTGAACCCGATCGAGCGATTCCTTCGCTACTGCTGCTAACTGAAGCCGATCGATTGGATGAACAGTGAGCGTTGCGGGGGGGGGGGGGGGGGTGGATGTACAGTGAGCGGTGGCGTTGCCTCTGGATGAACAGGACCCCGTGGTGTGGTGGAGGGCTGGATGAACAGTAGACGGTGGAGGGGTGCCCGTGGAGGGGTGGTTGAATAGGACCCCCGTGGTGTGGAGGGCTGGATGAACAGTAGACGATGGAGGGGTGCCCGTGGAGGGGTGGTTGAACAGTAGCCGGTGGAGTAGCGCGCGGTGGAGGCTGGATGAACAGGAGCCCGTGGAGGCTGGAGGAGGTCGACGGTAGCCCGTGGAGGCTGGAGGAGGTCGACGGTGGAGATGAACAGTATCTCGTGGAGTCCCGTTTTGCGGTACGCCACAGCCCTCCCGATGAACATGACCCCCATTTCGACCGCGGGAGGTCCGTTTCGTCCGATTTGCGGTACGCCACAGCCCTCCCGATCAACAGGACCCCCGTTTCGACCGTAGGAGGTCCGTTTCGTCCGTTTTGCGGTACGCCACACCCCTCCCGATCAACAGGACCCCCGTTTCGACCGTAGGAGGTCCGTTTCCTCTGTTTTGCGGTACGCCAGACCCCTCCCGATCAACAGGACCCCGTTCCGAACGTAGGAGGTCTGTTTCCTCCGTTGTGCGGTACGCCAGGCCTCGTTTCCATCACCTGTTCCGTCCAAGCCCTCCCGATGAACACGACTACGCATTCCGTTCCGACCCAGCCGGTTGGCTCCCACGCGTTCCGTTGCCTCCCGATGAACACGACGCATTCCGTTGCCTCCCCATGAACACGACGCATTCCATTGCCTCCCCATGAACACGCCGACGACGTTGTTTCTCCGTTCCGACCCAGCCATGTGCACGAGCCCTGGCCGTACGTATGCGCGAGTAGGCGTTCGAGACCCCGCCCGTATGTACACATACGTGGCCGTATTTTCTTTCTTGCACCCTGGCCGCTGTACGTACGTGTACATGATACGTGCGCGCCTCTACTACGACACGTACGCGCCTCTACTACGACACGTGCGCGCCTCTACATCCACCAGTATATATGTACGTACACGTTCGCGACCAGAATGACAACGCTACGTACGCTTCGACCAGGTGGGTCCCGACTGTCAGGTACTTCCTTGCCTGCGAAGATGTAGCTGGTGGGTCCCAGCAGTCAGGGGGCGAATCGTTTTTTTGCCCGGACGCACTTCCTTGCGTGCGAAGATGTAGCTGGTGGGTCCTGGCAGTCAGGGGGAAACGTTTTTTTTCGCGAAATACAGTGGCCTGTCCGGTGGGTCCCAGCTGTCAGGTGGAGGAATCATTATTTTCCGCGTAATAAGGAGGCACTTCCTTGCTGCGGCCGTGGACCCAGCTGTCAGCCTCTCCACGTACAGTCCACATCCGATGGAAGTCGTTCCTTGACCACGTTGACCACGTCGCGCCGAGAGCACCAGGGCGATGGACGACGATGAGGCCTAGGAAGGGGACGATGGGGAGCCGGGGAAGACGCGGTAGTGGAAGCCCGCGCGGAGAGGAGTACGAGGGTTCACTGGTTCGGCTGCGGTGTGAGGCTGCCGTCGCCGTAGGGCCTGGCCAACGATGGGAATAGTAGGGGGCGGTGAGGCCTCCGCGGCAGCACAGCCGCCCACGGGAGGCAGGAGCATGCGGCATGACCGGCGCTGCTTTGGTCGACTGGAGCAAGAAGACCAGAGGTTGAAGAAGCACTACAGCCGTTGGATGGACATCGTACGGTCACTGAAGCTAGAATCGTTCATATTGACTAAAGTTGACAAAGGCCCCTGTCCCAGTCAACTTAGTAGGCCCACAAGTCAGCCTCCCACCATGGTGGGTCCCAGCTAGCAGGGGGAGTATTCATTTTTTTGTGCGTAATAAGGAGGCACTTCCGGTGGGTCCAAGCTGACAGCGGGGGGAACGTTTTTTTCACGAAATACGCTGGCCCGTCCGGTGGGTCCCAGCAGTCAGGGGGGAAACGTTTTTTTCGCGAAATAAGGTGGCCCGTCTGGTGGGTCCCTGCTGTCAGGTGGAGGAATAATTATTTTGCGCGTAATAAGGAGGCACTTCCTTGCGGCCGCCTGGACCCAGCTGTCAGCCTCTCCACGTACAGTACTCTTCCGATGGAAGTCGGTCGTTGACCGTGTTGACCACGCCGCGCCGAGAGCACCAGGGCGGTGGTCTGGACGATGGCGAGGCCTAGGAAGGGGACGACGCGGAGCCAGGGAAGACGCAGCAGTGGAAGCCCGCGCGGAGAGGAGTACGAGGGTTCACTGGTTCGGCTGCGGTGTGAGGCCGCCGTCGCCGCAGAATAATAGGGGGTGTGGGTGAGTAGTGGGATGGCCTGGCCAGCGGTGGGAGTAGTACAGGGCGGTGAGGCCTCCGCGGCATCACAGCCGGCCACGGGAGGCAGGAGCACGCGACACGACCGGCGTTGCTTTGGGCGGCTGGAGCAAGAAGACCAGAGGTTGAAGAAGCACTACGGCCGTTGGATGGACATCGTACGATCACTGCAGCTAGAATCGTTTATATTGACTAAGTTGACAAAGCCCTTGGTACGCATCAACTTAGTAGGCCCACAGCTCGGATTTGGCAGAGAACATATAGCCCATTTGCGATTTGTAAGAATGTACAACCCATTTTTTTAATTCTAATGGAATTTACTACAGCCCATTTACAGTTTGTTAAAAGTACAACCCAACTTCTAGCTAGGACAACGATTAATAATTTCAAACAACCGCTCAAAACAGAATTAAAAAAAATTCCCCCTTTTTGATGGGATCCGAAATATTTTTATCCGAAATTTCTAGTCAGGTTAAATATAATTTCAAAATAAATTTGTATTACGTTAAAATCCAAAAATAATATTGCGCGCGCAACAAGTAATGAAATTAAAAATTTCAAATTCCAAAAATAATATATTTTTCAAACTAATTACGTGTTTGGTGCATAGTAACTGTCCAGTTATTATAATTACATCCCATTTATTATTTCTTAAAGTCCATTTTCTTGTTAAGCCTAATGCATACCTCCTAGGAAAGTTTGCAGCCCAGCGGGGCGGAGAATAACGACCCGGATATTGTGTACAACTGTCGAACCAGTTGCATTGCTGATGTTGAAAAAAAGGCATGTGTAGTACAGTACAACCTAACATGGTTACTCAGCCCACATTCAGCGACGCCGGAAAGGCCCAAACAAGGCTTCTGTACAACTTTTTGAAGTCACTGAGCTCAATTAATAACTTAAGAAAAAAGTTAGATTACAGTGGAACCTAATTAAAAGCTGTCACGAGCAAATAAATAATTCAACGGGTCCCACTTGTGCGTGTGCGCGCGCGTGTGTGTGTGAGAGAGAGAGATAGAGAGAGAGACCCATCGGTCGATGCTCGTAAATACATCTTTCAGCCATATGCATTGCTGATGCTCAGTAAAAACTTATATAGTTGACACAATCATATAGAACATCATAGCACACTGAACTTGCATATAAAAATTTCACGCAGGCGGCACAATCAGGATGGAAGCAGTGGATCGCTACGGGAAGGGCTATGTTGAAACCAACGAAGTCGTACATAACGGTTCATCGTCTTTATCAATGACGGGGAAATATCTTGAATGTTGTGCAAAGAAAACAGACAGACAACACAATAAGTTCTGCTAGCACATTAAGTTGACGTACAACCCTTTCTAAAAAAAAGTTCAGGTACAAAATTAGAACAGGTCACAATCAAATGTACTGGCATATCAGTGCTTCACACCCATAGCTCGGATTTAACTAGTATCTGACAAGATTCAGTTGTTACCTCAAATTAGAGCACATCCAGGCAGCCAGCCCTGCCTCTTCTCCCAAAGAAGCAGTGGCCTCCGCCGCGCGATGGAGTAGGCTCTGTGCCATCCATCGTTCCGAGCAACACGGGGAAAATCTGACGTTGACTCCTGTAATGGACGTCGTCGACGGACCCTGGCACCAGCGGCGGCGGCAGGACTTCGATTGATGGATTGACCACTTCTTCGACATGCATGAACACTCGATACAGGTACATCCCAAACGTGGTCCGCGACGGCCTTGGTGGCGACGAATAGTACAACCCCGGTTCCTGCACCGGTATCTCAACACCAATCACCTTCGGTATGGTGGACGGCTTCTTCATCCATGCCATAACCATCAGAGCCCAGCTATCTGGAGGAACAAACGTACTTACGAGCTCACCTCCAAGGTCGTTGATAAGCTCGTTCATGGACTCACTGTTCCAAGCACGCCGAGGCATGCCGTGGAAGGTAAGCTTTGTTAAAAACTCAAGCTCAGAGGGCACCGAGCCCCATCTTGGGTGCCATCGATCAAAGCTCACCAGCGTGCCATCGCAGAACAAACGTCGGGAATATTCGAACACACGACTGCAGTCAAAAGTTGTCCGGAACCTGACGAAGAAATCAGCCGGTGGCGGACAGACTTCGACGAGCAAGTCACTTATTTGGATGCCGTGCGCAATGCCAAGAGCTTTGAGAAGGTCGTCCGACGAGACGGGAGGCCGGTCGCCGTTGATGGTTACCATCAGCACTTTGCCGGCAAACTGGTCGTCAAGCGCCGCCATGCCACTGTTGAGCGACAGCACGCAGCGACCGAAGGCAGGACGGACCTCAGGATCTCCGGCTCGGAGATCCGCATTGACCGGCGACATGATAGTGTGCTTGAGTACAGGGGGTACAGGAGGGGGATTTGGGGGAACTGGAGTAGGAATCGAGATTCCAGAGGTGGGGGAGGGGTGGGAGACTGGGGATGAAAAGGTAGCATGAATTTCAAGCACACGCCAATATGCTCTCGGCGCGCAAGCGCACGAAAACACCGGTGGCGCCCACATGTCGGCCTAAGAGTCCTTATTCTTTCTTTTTTGGAGAGCCCGGCCTTTTTTTCAGGATCTTTTGAGAGCCCCGCCTGAGAGTCATAATTGACCTGTTTGGCATTGCGTTACTACTCGGCCCATATTCAATGACACCTCACTGGCCCAAACAAGTGTACATCATCGAAAAGACACTGATCTCAAATTATATAACTTGAAAAAAGGAGATATACTCTGAACATTGGAGAATGGTGATGCCCTCATTTAGCCCACCAGTAGTTCGAGACAATAAACAGTTCGAAACAACGATATATACAACATTCAAACACTGACTAGTGACTACTACTGACATAAACATCAAGACATGATAGTTCATAAGAAGTCTTGCTACACCACCAAAACGCACCCATCTGCAGCGCTCAGACTCTCGTGATCCAGACGAGAATGACATTTTAAACAGAAGCAACTATTACATAGTAAGAGTGACATAGACGAGGATGACCAAATGACAAGTAATATGCATAACAAAAGAAAGAACTACCCATCCAGAACCAGCAGCAAAGACAACAAAGTCATTCGAAGAGATGATCCAACACCATCACAATTTGCAGCCCCGCTTCAGCGACCAGTGATCCGGAGACACCAGTACTCCACCCTTTCGATGCAACAACCCAATTACCTATCAACCTGAAGGCTTGAACCACATCACTACCTGTCGTAATTGAGACATCCAAGGATCAAAGTTAATCCGGATGCCTTTGTCATTCTCACCTTCTTTTGGCTGCAGGTTGTATCGTTGACAATCAGGGGAGTTTGCTCCCGAACTCCTAGGGCTCGCCGTGTAGACACAGTTTTCCATAGCAAACAGAGCCTCTCTGCCATCAAGGTCCTTGCCAACGGTGATCTCCTGGTTAATCGGATAATTGAGTCCAAGAAACAGAGAGTGTGAACCAAGGCTGTTTACCCGCCTCCAACTAAAAAATCCTAAAGGCCCCAACAAGCTGGTATCCTGCTCATAGACGTAACAGCCACTGTCCGGATACTCACGTATTACACGGTTCTTGTATACAGTGGGGGTTTTTGCAATATAACTTTTCCGGCTCATGTGTCCGAATGATCATCAGTCTTTTGCCGTCGTCTGATCGAGCGAGGAACCAGTTGTGCTTCCCTGTTTTTGGCAAAGGTGGTGTGATTACAAAGGGCAGTAACTGTAGGGACACTGCATCATATCAAAAAGGACAGGCATTGTTAATGTAAGATCAGCATTGTTCAGAGTATGAGTAGGATAATGCAAGAAACAACATTGATATGTCCCTGTTGGAACTGGGAGGAAAATACAAGGAAATGTATACTGGGTTCGAAAATATAGAAGTGCCATGCATGGTTATACTCATGTTATCTCGCAATCGATTCTTCACAGGAAACTACCATGTCATGCATGTTATGTACTCCCTGCGTTCCCAAATATTTGTCTTTCTAGGCATTTCAAATAGACACAACATACGGATGTATGTAGACATATTTTAGAGTGTAGATTCACTCATTTTGCTCCGTATGTAGTCACTTGTTAAAATCTCTAGAAAGACAAATATTTGGGAACTGAGGGAGTAATCATGTTCTGTCCTCACAAACAAATTCTTCAAGGTAACTAACAGACCATGCATTGTTATATACTCGTGTTCTGTGGGCAAAAATTTCGTGAGGATATTATTCTAGCCATTGATTGCTGAAGGGCGAATATAGGTATGTACACATGGTAAGCATTGCAGGATTTCACTACTTCCAAATATAGAGTTCTCCATATGCACATTTACTTCCCTAATGTATGGTTAGATGAAACCAACAGTGTGGTGCATGTTTCTACATCATGAAAATGAGGAAACTAACATGGCCATTGATACACACTCATATTTAGTAGTAGTATATAGATTACTGTAAAATAAGGATAATATCCATATATTCCTAACCGTTTGATTATTCAGGGTACAAATTGGCTATAATGACATGGTCACAATCGCATGAATTAACTCATTCCAAATATAGCTGATTTACGGCGTCTCTAATACATTGCCATAGTTCTACTCAAATTCTGCTCAAACGGGGATATGCCAATCATCACAAAAAGTTCAAACAGTGTCATGGCGTCATCATTAACATGAGACGGAAACAACTTACACGCGCCGTCCCAGCAATACGTGGTGCCATCTGCTTTGTCGATCGCGTAGATGATGCCATTGTGTTCAATAGCATCACAGAAGTGTGTATCAGCTTTGACGATGATCCACTGCGAGCCGAGTTGTCTCCAGCTAAAGAAGGCACCGACGTAAAGATAGGCGAGTCCGCGGTCGAACAAGGCAATTAGCTTGAAGTCTGCGTAATTCGCATGTCGTGTGGGCACTTGGCAGATTACAATCTTCTACAAAACAAGGTCCGTCCAACTGATGTAGTAATCTAGATGACTTGGACCGCGATGGTAATACTCTATATAATCCAACGGAGGAAGGATAATCTCATGGGAGGTCAGGAAGTTCACCAGCACCAACTTTTTACCATCTTCTCTGAAGGCAGCCATCCAGTGGGAGTTCATGCCGACCCAGTACATACCTGCCAAGAAGTTTCGGGCGATGGTGATCGGATCGATGTCGAGGGAAATGGTGTACGGCGACCCACTACATACATGCAAAGAAGTTTCGGCTAATGGAGATTGGATTGAAGTCGAGGGGCATCATGCATGCCTCCGTATCATGGTGAGCCAATCTCGCAAGACCAAATAGCAGCAAGCAGGGTGTCTTGAAAAGCTTAGGCCTCGCTTCGACGATGGCCGTGTGCATGTCCCTCGAGCATGCAGCCAGCCGCAGGGCGCTCAACATATCCATACACGAACAACAAAGGTCGAGGATGTCACTGGGGAGATTTCTCCAATCGCAGCTCATATGGATGCTGCGGTTCGCGTTCGGCCATGGTGGAGTTTGGAAGGGGGTTTGATTTACGGGGGAGAAGGATGTCGGTGCTGGAGCGGCTAGCGAGGGAATAGTGGTACTGGGGGAGGCGAGTGAGGCGACGGTACACGGGGGCACAGTGAGATAGAGACGGAGACGGAGACGGAGACGGAGACGGAGAAGGAGATGGAGATGGAGGTGGTGCTATGGGAGCGGAGAGGGAGACGAGGCAAGGCGCCAATGTGCTGCACAGCGGCGGTGACAGACTGCATAGTGCACAGGGTGAGGCTGACTTTGGTAACCCGAACACGCCGCCTGGACTAGTGTCAGGCGCAGGGTGTTGTCACTTCACTGTGAGGACTAGATGAATAGTATTTTGACCATCAAGTGTACTCCCTCTGTCTAGGTGAGTAAGTCATCTTAGGTTGTGCGCCGTGACCAAGGAGGAGGGGAAAACGAGAGACCTTAATGTTTATTTGCTAATTAATAGCATTGCATGCAATGAACTAACCACTGCATGTTGTGTTTGGTAGTCTCAAGTCATTAAAAGCTTGCACACCCCTCATCTCTTATTGGTTGATATGTCAAGAAACAAGAAACGAGATAGAAATTAATGCACTGCGCCTAAGTGTTTTGGGATTATTTGGTTTTCGTAAGATGACTTACACACCTAGACGGAGGGAGTACCACAGTTGTACTACTACTACTACTACTACTACTACTACTACTACTACTACTACTACTACTACTACTACTACTACTACTACTACTACTACTACTACTACTACTACTAGTAGTAGTAGTAGTAGTAGTAGTAGTAGTAGTAGGAACATGAGTACTCCAGTATTGTATAGCGGAAATAGGTCTCCCGTGCTAGCATGCCTGTTCACTTCATCGTTCAGGTATCATCCATATTGCGAGCAGAACCAAATTCTCGTGCATGCCCAATCAACGCCCTGCCGCGATGCATGCAGTGGTCGTTCTGGTGCATCAAGGACGGCATGCAGATCGTTCCACACTTGAGAAGAGGAAAAATGGAAAGGTAGAATGCGGCAGCAGAGGAAGAGAACGCTGGCTAACGAGGCTGGGAGGGGATCGAGCAGGAAGTTAATGCTCCACGCCTAAAGGTTTTGGGAAAACCTGATTTTCATAAGGTGACTTATACTCACCTAAACGGAGGGAGTATTCCTTAACCAGAGAATGTTGTGTCTCCCATTCACGCGCTCAAAAAAAACTACAACACATTTTTTATCTATTTGCATAGGTCCCACCTATCAGGAAGGATGGGCACATACACGAACAAGTACGACTCATCAGTCTACCCGCATAGCCTTTTCGTTTAGTCTACCTAGCCGTCTAATCAATTGCCTGCACGTCACTTCTCCCATTTACTTCTCCATCGGGAACCAATTCTCCTCGGCTTCTTCACCTCCCCTTCGTCTTCATTTGCATCCAAACCCCACTGTGTTCACATTGTTTTAACCTCTTTAAATAATCATCTACTACTTCAGTTAGACTAGCCATCTAATCCTAATTCTCCAAACCATAGCCCTCCGTTCCAGCGGTTCCAAATGGCGAAAGAGATCGAGATGCAGGTTTTTAGCGTCCAACATGTCCTCGTCGAAGGCTCGATGCGCATAGTTGCCACCGTCACCATCCACCCAAGGGTTGTTCGGCAGTGGATCAACAATGTATCCAACTCCCTCGAAAAGGTAGAGACGAGGGTCATCGGTCTCGACGCAGAGTACACGGAGCGTGCCCCTGGGAAGATCCAGCGCACCGCTGTCCTTCAGCTGTGCCTCGAAGATGATGTTTTGGTGTACCACATCATACACTCGCCCTCCATACCAGGTGAGCTTCACGATTTCTTGTCTCGGGAGGACGTATACTTCTGTGGGGCAGCCATCAAAGGGGACAAACAGAAGCTGGAGCCGTACAACCTTGATTTGAAAAGCATCGCTGACCTACAAACCAGAATCAAAATTCCTGTAGAAGGTTGTGATAAATAGACACCATCCCTATTCGACGTAGCAAATTTTGTGCTCGGTACAAATCTTCAGAAGGGTGACGAGACGGTGGCATTAAGGTTGTCTGGATGGGAGAATTATCCCTTGACGTACGAGCGGATAAAATATGCTGCCCTCGATGCCCGTGTGAGTTTCAAGATAGCTGCAAGGTCCAAAGAGCTTGTTGCGAAGCCGTCTCCCACAGAGAATGAGAACAACAAGAAGAAGAAAAGGCTGCACTAGTAGGAGGGCATTATGGATGGATTAACTATTTCATCTCTTGTAAAAAAATTATTCCCTCTCGGTGTATATTGATATAGATGGACTATTTCGATGGTGTGCATGTCTTTGGAACAGAGTAGTAGCGTGGGTCCGCTTGACTATAAGGAACTATTTATCCGCATATATAGCTTTCTCTGCTACTCCTTCCAGTGATTGGTATGCAGTGCATGTGTCCGTAGACATGACAGCTTGTCCATGGAAATTCAACTACGGCGACCATCACGTTTCATCTCGCGATTCCCACGACGCCTCTCTAACCCACGGCACCACGCCCCCCGACGTGCGCCTCACCCCTCTCGGCCGCACCGCCCCTCTGCCTTTGTGTGCATGACATGTGGGCCACCTAAAATGCGGCGAGCATCAAGTTTCTACCACAGCCACCCGTGATTCCCACGACGCCGCTCGAACCCATGAAACCACACGTCCCCCGACCTGCGGCTCACCCCTCTTGGCCCCACTGCCCCTCTGCCTACGGGAGCATTACATGTGGACCAGTCACCTATCGGGTCCACATGTTATTGACTCAAAGGTAGGTGTAGTAAGGCGCTGAAGCTCAGTCCCGACGGCCCTGAGAGGGAAATGTAACTCCTGCGCCAGGGCTTGTGGTGCTCCCGCAGCACGAACTCGTGCCAAACTCGAGATTTGTTTCTTTACTATACATGCACGCAACGATTTAATGGACATTGTAATCTCAACATGTGATGGGGAGCTCTAAATTTGAATTTGAAACTTATAAAACGAAAAGATTCAAAACAAATAAACTGGGAGAGAGGGAGTATATCGTAGGATGTGTCCCATACAAAATAAATCCCCTGGTTTGTCATCGCGAAGATGCGGTTAGAAAGGAGCACAGCGTCTTCCTACTCGTACGGCAACAAATTGGCCGCAGACAGCATGGTCCGCTTTTGACTGCCATGTGCAAGGTTCATGCTATCTTATTCAATCTCACCGTGGTTCCATCGTACCAATTCATGTGGTGGCACGTTGCATGGCTGATCCCAATGTTGGACAAAGGTTCTACGGGAATGGTGTCACCGTTGTAAATGTTGTGCAAATTGATGTTGGTACCCTCCCGTACATATGCAAGCCAATCTCCACTCGCACCGAGCCTAACCTGTGAAACAGTGGGCAGGGGGAGAATTAGGAAATGGACACAGAAGTAGTCTTTAGAATGCATTTACTACGTGATCAAACTCATCTTACCTGCTCATCGGAGGAAATCTGAGTGCCCCTCAACGTCGGCATCTCAAGGGGCGTCAACTTGCAACTACGGACACGCCGTGCTGGAGAGACCCCCAAGGAAACATCCTTGTGCGTTCCACGGAACATCAAGATGCATTTGTATGAGTAGTTTATCTTGTGAGAGAAAAGGATGAACGAGGGAAGGCCTCTAGAGATAGAGATGGACACTACTACTACCAATGTGCTGGCCCGTGCATTGCAATGGATCCAAAGTAGTAGAATAATACTTGTTCACGTGCTTGAAATATAAACACTCTAGTTTTGATATACATGTGTCAGCAGACATGACAGCTTGTCCATGGAAGTTGAACCACGACGACCATCACGTTTCTTGTTTCTACCACTGCCACACCCACACGCGATTCCCATGACGCCGCTCCAACCCACGGCACGATGTCCCCCGACGTGGACATGGATCCTCTGACGTGGCTATCACTGCCTTGCCCTGCCTTTCCTTCGCTGACAGGTGGGACCCACGCTTATGGGTCCCACATGTCAGTGACAGAATGGTAGGATTGTTCGCGTCAGGGGATCCTCATCCCCCCGACGTGCCCTTCATCCCTCTCGGCCCCACCGCTCCTCTGCCTTTGTGTGCATGACATGCGGGCCAGCTGAACTGCGGCGACCATCTACTTTCTACCACAGACAGACCCGATTGGACGCGGTTTGCCTGCTCCGCTGCTGTGCTCCGATCCGTACTCCCGCACCATCGAATTTTCATCCAGCGGTTGTGACACATTTCGTCCCGGGAATCAATCCTCAGCTGGAGTACTTATTTACTACAGGTAGTACTCGCCGGTGTGGCCATCTACGCCTCGTAACGCCCCGACGCCCAGCTGTGGCACCCTCGCCACGGCCACGCCACCACCGGCCGGTTCATCTCGAACGAGTGAGTCGCGAACCACGCCACCACCATGAGAATGACATGTGGGCCAGCCGCATTTAAGGTCCGCATGTCATTGACTCATAGGCCGGGCACTAAGCCACTGAAGTTCGGTCCCGTGGGCCCCGAGAGGGAAATGTAACTCCTGCAGCAGGCCTTGTGGTGCTCCCGCAGTACGAGCTCATGCCAAAACTGGAATTTGTTTCTTACTACTACCAACTAGTACTAGTAAGGTACACGTGCATTGCACGCATGAGATTCTGGTGGTTTGTGCATTATGCTTCTACATGTGGAGCTTTCTGGATTCTAACATGTGGCAAAATCTGGTGGAATGTAAGGTTAGGCAATTTTGATTAACTTAGGTGAGTGTTTGGTTCAAGCCACACCTTAGGCAAGACACACTAAGGCCCCACATGACATACACACAAAAAATGTGGCAAGATTCCCTTAGGCTTGCCAACTTGTGGCTCTCATTTTGAAGAACTAATAACTTTACCTAAGCTTAGTTGTGGCAAAGTTAGTCATGAATTAAGTTCAACCATGGAGTCTTCTAGATTATACATGTGGCAGAATCTGGTGGATGATATCCAACAGCCAGTAGTGCTCGGATTTGCCATCTTTGTACCGTCGGATTGGCTTCATCCAACGACCAACTTTCAAAGTTTTTCACACACTATATAGGGGGTATAGATATAGATGTGCCGGTCCATTGCAATGGATCCAAAGTATATCTATTTAGTGGAGTGCACTCTAAACACATTATCTATTTATTTTTCTCTAACCTTCCGTAGCCATGCAACCAAGCCACATAAGCTTCATGGGTGCCCCCCACATCATATTATTCATACTACGTTGATTGAAAAAAAGATAAATCACCCAAAACAAGATCTTCCTGTTTTTTGTTCCTACGATGTTGTGTCGTGCACGTACCTATTAGTTGTATAGTGGTAGTACTAGTAATATAGTATTAGGAGTACAAACTTGGTACTAGTAGGAGTAGTACTAGTACGGAATGCTCCTACTCTATCAACGAGCCCCATCTGACACCAAATTTCTTGGCTTCCATGCTACAGCTAGATCTTCCCCTCGTTTCTGTTTTCCAACCCGGCGGCGGGCGGGGTGTCGGTTTGCTCAACGGCGGTCCCACATGAAAGTGAAAATGCTAGGCAACACGCCTTCCCTAAGCTATGTGTCGTGCCGGACGGGTCGTGTTGTACTCCCGATTCTCGGGCGTGTGGGGGTGCGACGCGAACGCGGCAGGCCTTTTCCTTTTACCAGCAATGTGCCCGTGCGTTGCGACAGATCCAAAGTAGTAGAATAGTAGTATTTGTTCACAAACTTGAAAGAAATCACTATTGTTTTGATATACTCCTAATATATTACTCCCTCCGTACCTAAATATTTGTCTTTTTTGAGATTTCAAATGGACTATCACATACGAATTATATAGACATATTCTAGTGTTTCTAGCAAGATGCCCGCGCGTTGCACTAAGTTGATGGAAAAGGTAAGCACAACTTATAAATTGACGAATGGAGTACTAGTTACAGTGATGCATATAATTAAGCAAAGGGATCGCACATGTCGGTATTGACTGGAACGAGAATGCAACAACACAATAAGAATTAAGGCCACGATGATGCAATCGCAGTGGTGGTTACAGAAGGCAAGAAGAAAGATGGATCCACGAACGTACGACCTCCTCCTCCTCAACTTAGTGCGCCGGGCCACCGACCGGCGGCTAAGGAGCGGCGGATTTTGTGGCGAGGTCGAGGTGCTTCTCAGCAACGGCATCCAAGGCTTCCAGCCGGTTGAGGAAGGCCAACATCGTAGCGTCCTCACTGGCCTTGTAGATACCTATGTACACGATTTGCTCGTACACGTGGATGTGTAGGTCGACGAATTCTTGCAGGGCGAGGCGCCTCACGGCGAGCGCGACCTCCAGGTGGACATTCTTCGTGGCGTCGGCGGGCAGTCGCAGGGCCACCAGTGCTTGAAACAGGTTCCGGCCATGGAGGCCGATTAGGGTGGCAGGCAATGAGGAGCCCGGGCGCGTGGGCTGGAGGAGTACAGCGATGTCGTCCGCGAGCTTCTTGAGGATGGTGAACTTGTTGCTGGTGGCAACGATCATCTGGTCCAACTGAGAGTCATAGTTGGCGTCAACGGCGGCCATCCACCACCCGGTCTCCAACACCGTCTGGAGACGATCCTCGGCGCCATGCCGCAGGCCGGCGTCGTGGACCATCTGGCGCAGCCGCTAGCCGCTCACGCGCATCGCCGCCATGGGTCTGGAGTGAGCTCTTTTGCGCTTAGTGTAGGTGCTTAGGCAAATGCTTAGGTGCGTACGATGTGGTAGATGCATTGGAATGGAGGGGCGCCTTTATATGAGGGCAATGAGGGCAAACTGCGTTGCATTCACATTGTGTAGCCTCTTTTCCCGGACCTCCTCCCATTACTTCCCTCATGCATTAATTGAAGGAGGATGCATTGGCCATTCAACATATCGGGAACCGCTACTCCCTCCCTCGTCTGCATTAAAGCCGTATCGGGAACTGCGTCGCCCGCTGTCAAATCGAATACTCCCTCCGTCTAGGTGAGTATTAAGTCATCTTACGAAAACCAAATAGTAAACACATAGGCGTGGTGCATTAACTCTCACGTTGTTTCTTATTTTTTGACATAAATAGAGGAATCAACCAAGAAGAGATGTGGGGCTTGTATGCTTTTAATGACTTGAGACTATCAAACATGACATGTAGTGGTCAGTTCATTGCACAAGAACAAATATGTCGGGTGGTTGGTGCGACATATGCCAAGGGATGGCTTATCATTGTGGGAGCCAATAAAACGTCGCCGGTGCCTGGAAACGGGATGAGGCGAAGACATGCACACCGGCGAATCTTACCCAGGTTCGGGGCTCGCCGAGGAGATAACACCCCTAGTCTTGCTCTGCGGGGTCTCCGCATGATCACTAGATCGATGAAAGGTAGCTACAATCGCTCCTAGAGCTGTTGAGATCAAGGGAGAAGAAGAACAAGGCTAGCTCTCGCTTCTCTCTATCTATGGTGTGTGTGCTATGCTTAGAAGGCAACTCTATGCTCAGAGGCCAACTATGCTTAGGTGCGAACCCTTTGCATGGGTGCTCCGGGGGGTTTATATAGGCCTACCCCCGGGGGTACAATGGTAATCCGGCTGGGCTCTGGTCCCAGCCGTTAGTGTCTACGCTCGCCGGCTTCTCCGCCGGCTGCTGGGTCCCGCCGGCTGGTGGGTCCCGCCGGCTGCCGGCTACTTGGTCGACAGGCCGGCCCCACCGCCTAGGGTCTTGTTGGCGGCTGCTTACTGTTGCCTCGCCTGTGATGACGAGAGCTTTGTCGAGGTAAGCGTGGCTACAGTGGGCCGCCTCGGGGGCTATCACTGTAGCCTTACCTCCTCTTGTCTCCTTAATGGGGCTCCTGCTTCGAGGAAGGGAGTAGCCGGCTTCTGGAGGCCGGCTATGCTCTTGGCCGACTGGGAAAGACCAGGCCGCCTTCACGCCTCTCTCTGGCTGAAGGGGCCCGCCGCCCGCGGGCCGTACGGGAGTCGGTCGTGGGTGACGTCGAGGCTAGTATGGCTACAGTGCCGGGCCGCACGGGAGTTGGCTTTTTCCCGTACGGCCTCCTGTAGCCATGCCCGCCTCGGGCTTTGGGGGTAGTGGGCCGCACTGTGGCCACACCCCGTCGCGTCGCCGTTATGTGGGAGTGGCTTGGAGTGGTTGTGGGCTCGGCCGGCTCTTTGGAGTCGGCGTCCTTCTTGGCCGGCTTCTTGAAGTCGGCAATCCTGTTAGTCATCCTGGGGAGGAGTAGGTGAGGCTGGGCCGCCTTCCGGGAGTCGGCTTCAGAGGTAGCCGGCCAGGGAAGGCGGCCCAAATGGTCGGAGTGCTTGGAGGCCCGAAGGCCTGATAATTTTTTCAGAAGAGCCAGGGGCAGTCGGTTAGGCTACCCGTGGCCATTTACTCCGACAGTAGTCCCCGAAGCTGGTTGGGCTTCGAGGTGGAGTGGGGGTTGAGAAGCTCGATCAACTTCCTATCATGACAAGCCGGCAGCTGGGAGCCGGCCTTGGTCAGGCGCGTCGCCAGAGTCGAAATCTTCTGGAGTCGGAGGGCGGGAACCTGCTGGCACGTGCACCGGGCCGCGGGCCGGCCACGGGCCATCGGCGAACCACGTGGCCGGAAAGCCTGCCAGCCCACGCGCGTGACGGGACGTCGCCGCAGGGAGGGGGCCCGCCACGTCCGCGCCCCGGCCCAGGCGCGGATCCTTTGTATCCCGAAACCGCCCGCACGTTCCGTGCGGCAGTTTCGGCTCGCACTTATGCGCAATAATCGCGAGACGTGGGGGGAGTGGGCGTAGTTAATCCCACGTCTCCCCCCACGTCCGGCCTCTTCGGCCTCGTGAGGCTATAAGTAGGGGGAGGTGGAGGGCGGCAGGCCCTCGCACGCTCCTCCTACTTCCACCGTCTTCTTCGTCTTGTTAGTTCTTGCGACAGCGCCTCGCCGCCGCGCTCTTCCACCGCACGCTCCTCCGCCGCCGTGCTTGCTTTCGCCATGCCTCCCACCGTAGAGTAGCTTGGCGGGGATTGGGACGGCTCCAACGTCCATGACGACCACGTCGACTTCCTCCGCGACACACGGCGGCTGCCCACCGCGGACAAAGTGGAGGTCCGCCTCGCGCCGGCGAAGGAGATCAGGCCGGCGCCGCAGGAGGGCGAGCGGGTGGTCTTCCGCTCGCACTTCTTGCGCGGCTTCGGCCTGCCAGTGAGCATCTTCTTCCGCTCCTGGCTCGAATTCTATCAGCTCCAGCCGCACCACCTCACCCCCAACGCGGTGGTGCTGCCGTCTGCCTTCGTCACCCTGTGCGAGGGCTATCTCGGCGTCCTCCCCACCCTTGAGCTCTGGGGGGAGCTCTTCCAGTCGAAGCTGGGCATGCGCAGCAAGGGCGTGCCGGCTCATACTGGCGCCTTCATCGCGTCGCGGAGATCGGGCACCGACAACCCCTTCCCCGTCATCACGCTGATCCAATCGGTGAAGAAGTGGCAGAAGTCATATTTCTACGTGCGGAACATCGCTCCACGGGGCGACTACATCAACCTACCGGCTTACGTAGCCGGCCCACCGGCGGGCAGGCTACCCCAGTGGTCCTTCCGGGTGGTGACGCTGTCGCAGGCTGGAAACGCCGCCATCGCCTGACTGCGGGTGATGGTCCAGTCGGAGGGCCTAACGGGGCCCGATCTTCTGGCTGTGTTCGTCACGCGCCGGGTCCTTCCGCTCCAGAGCCGGCCTCATCTAATCTGTCAGATGAGCGGCCAGCTCGATCCGAGCCGGATGTGCACCAAGGAGATGCCGCGCCATGAGGTCGCCTACATGGTGAACTACCTTGCAAACTGCCAACTCACTGAAGAGTGGCAGTTCGGCAAGGAGCCATATAGCCGAGCCAATCCTCCGCCTACGGTACGCTCCCCTTGTCTCTTTCTCTCTCTCTCTCTCTCAGCCTTGTTGCCGAGCATCTCTTGGCCGATTCTAACTTAGTCGGCTTGTTCTTCGACAGAGCCCTCTGCTTCGGCCGGCCGGCGGGTCAGACGTGGAGCGCCGCTTCGTCCCCGACCGGACCGAGCACGACCTGGAGGACCCCGACCTGGAGGCGGTCCATATGGACGACGCCGTCGAGCCGGGCGGTGGCCAAGCCGCCGGGGAAGCAGGCGGCTCCGGGTGCACTGCTACCTTTGACGACTGGCCGGACGAGGATGAAGCCGAAGCCATCCCGCGCCGCCAGCCGGCATCTGGGCGCGGCGTGGGCTCCTCCGCCGCGCAGCCTGCTCGGGGCGGAGGGCAGAAGCGTCGCGCCGCCTAGGGTCTATTCGGCAGCCGAACGAAGAAGCCCAGGGGCGGGGCGGCAGCCACCAGGCGGGAAGAGGCGGCCGCGAAGGCGGCTCGTTTCCGCAAAGTGGTGAAGCAACCGCAGACCGTGTCGGCGTAAGCTCTCTTTCTCTGTGTACTCTCTTTCTTTCTTTCTTTGGTGGTTCTTGAACTCTCGTCTTTTTCTTCAACGATCAGAGCTCCGTTGTCACTTGAGCGGGCGGCTGCTGGCTCCGTCATCGAGTCGCCGAGGGGCTCTGGGAGCACCACCCGCCGCGTGGACCCCCGCGCCGACCTCCATGAGGCGACAGAAAGGAACGCGCGAGAGGCGCGGGAGGAGCAGGAGGCACGGGAGGCGGAGGCACGGCAGGCGGCCGCCGCCCAGGCGGCACGGGAGGAGGAGGCGGCGAAGGCACTCACCGAGGCCGCAGCTAGGGCCCAGGCAGAGGCTGAGGCCGCGGCGGCGGCAGGGGAGGTTTTGATGGTCACCCCCCTGCGCACCATGGCGCCTGGGGACTCGAAGCCCTTGCCAGGGGGGAGCCAGCGGCGACCAGCCAACGGCGACCAGCCAGGGCTGGGGGGAAGCGGCGACGACGTCATCATGTTGGAGAAGGCGCCGGAGCCGACCCCTCCGACTGGGGCGGCCCAAGGCGGCCGGCCTGAGCCTGCGCCCGCACAGTCGGCGGAGGGTGAGCCG
The DNA here is from genome assembly GCF_002575655.3 of Aegilops tauschii subsp. strangulata. Classification (NCBI taxonomy): domain Eukaryota; kingdom Viridiplantae; phylum Streptophyta; class Magnoliopsida; order Poales; family Poaceae; genus Aegilops; species Aegilops tauschii. The sequence goes on from NC_053035.3 coordinate 397,566,803, forward strand.
GCCGCGAGGGCTGAGGTGGCGGTCCGGATTCCGCCAAGCCGGCGTGCGGGGAAGGCCGCGTCGGAGCCGCAGAAGGCCGCGTCAGAGCCACAGCCGGCCGTAGGCTCCAGCTCGTCGGCCCGAGATGCGGAGGCGGCCAGCGCTACCTCGGGGTGGACACCAGGCGGAGGGACAGCCATGGTGAACGTGGCTCCACAAGACGTCCGGACCCGGCTCCAAGGCCAAGCCGCGGCGCTGAGGTAGTTCACCGACGAGTTCCTCGCAACGCGGGCGGCCATCCGGGTTAGCATTCCCATCTTGTTCTTTCTTGACTTTGCTTTCTCTTCTTGATCTTGATTTCTCTCGTGGGGGCGCGTCAGCGCACCCACTGGGTGTAGTCCCCGAGTTCCGAGTCGGCTGCTGAGCAGGCGGCTTGGAACTTCTTGGAGGTTTTGTCTTTGCTGTTTTTTGTTCTCACTTCGGTCTTCTGTCCATCTTGCAGGACTACCACAACCTTCGAGCGGCCACCTTCAACTCCCAGGCTCGGGAGCTTACTCAGAAGACCGCCGACCTTACTGAGAGCCGAGGTACGTGACTTGATTTTTATCTCATGTGGGGGCGCGTCAGCGCACCCACTGGGTGTAGTCCCTGAGATTCGGGCCGACTGCTGAGCAGTCGGGTCGGATCTTCCTTGACGACTTCTTACTGTTTTTCTTCTTCTGACTTTGCAGCGGCCAACGCCAGTCTGAGGGCACAGCTGGGGGAGTCCCAGACTGCTCTTCGTGCCAAGGATGCCGAGCTCGCCGCCTTGGTGCAGGAGCGCGACCGCCTGGTCAAGAAGCTGGCCGACCAGGAGGAAGGCCACAAGGCGGCGCTGAAGGCTGTGTAGGATCGCGAAGCCGCTCTCCAGGCCGAGTTCGAGACGGAGGCGGCTGGCTGGGCTGAGGCCAGGCAGACTCTGGTCTCTGGCTACGGCCAGATCGAAGATCTGGTTGACGGTAAGCCGCCTACCTCTCCGTCCTTTCTTGTCGTCTGCCACTTTGGCTTGCTTTCTGATTTTGGTGTTCTTCTCTTCCTTTCTTCTTCTTCTTCTTCACGCAGAGTATTTCCCTGGCTATTCAACTGCCGCCAACCAGGCCATCGAGGCCCGTCGCCAAGCGAAGAGGCAAGCCGGCTTTGAGATCTCGCCAACCACCGGCCGCTCGCTGGAGGAACAGCTCCTGGCGATCCAGGCTCGTATCCAGCCGGCTCACCGGCTGCTCCGCCGGCTTCAGCGTGCCGGGGCACAGGTCTTGGCCGCCCTCTGGCCCGGCCAAGCGGTCCCTCGCACCCCCAGTCGGACCGCCGACTGGCTGGAGGTGGCAGTCGGCCGCTTCGAGGCTTGGAAGGCCTCGGCGGCTTGCTCCGGCGCCAGGCGGGCGCTGGAGTTCGTCAAGGCCTGGTATCCCGGCCTGAACCTGGACCAGCTGTCCACCTGGCGGCAGCAAGCCGACACGGAGCTGGAGCCGGCGCGGCCGGCCATCATCCGGCGGGCTTCGGCGATCGCCGACTACACCGACACCAGCATCTTCGCCCCCGAGGTGGACGACAATGGAGTTGCCCAGCCAGAGGAGTGGTTCGGGCTGGACCCGGCGTACGGCGAAGACTCGGCGGAGGAGATCGACTCTAGCGACGAGGGTGAAGAGGAGGAGGAGGAAGGTGAGGACGCCGAGCCGGCTGGTGGAGCAGCCGACCAGCCTCAGCCTGACCGCACCTCCAGCACCACGTCGCGCGCGAGTGCGTCGCCTGCCGTAGGTGGTGGCCAAGCCGAGACCCGCTAGGCGGCCACTCCTTCAGCCGGCGAGGCCGCCTTCACCGACCAATTCGGCCTCCATGTCGCGCCCTTAGTCCACCATTTTTTGCTTTTCCTGTCTTGTTACTCTTTAGAACAATGTTTGGTTAAATTCTGCACAATTCCACCCACTGGGTGTATTCGAACTTATGTCTGTTGCCGGCCTGTTGGCGGCTTTATTTATATATAGCTTATGCAATTGGTCTTTCCTTGTACTTTTTGCTTTTTTGTCCTTCTGCTTTTTCCTTTGCCGCCCTCCCTTGGGTGCCGCCTCCCCAGTCTAACAGTTGCTCTGCAACCTGTAGCCGGGGGAGTGCCTGGCCGTTTGGGGAGGGGGAAGTACTTTAGCTCTGCTGGACTAAAGCTAAGTTTTTTAGGAAGCCGGCCAGCCGGCTGCTCTGGTAGCCGGCAGGCATGTTTGGAGGCCGTCTCTTTGCTATATAGGTTCGTTGTTCCTTAGCCGTTTTTCGTGTGGGCGTCCTTTCTGTCTTGCCTCTTGCTAGTCGGGCAGTCAGTTCTTTGAGCTGCGACTTGCAACAAGAGGGGACTCGGGAGCCGGCGCACTACTTTTCTGACTTTAGGAAAAACTTTCAATATAGCTCAAGGCGGCCAGTCCCCGGGCCGACTAGTCGAACCCGGTGCCGGACAAGAATTCAAAATGTAATAATACATTCATGGATATGACACTCGTCATTCATAGATAAATAAAAGGAAGTCCCCGAGTACTGTTCGGGGGCCTGTTGTTTGTACTTAATACAAAAGGGGAGCGTGATACATACTGCTTTTCAGCTGTAAAATCGTCTTAGGAGGTTTGCATTCCATGGTCGCTCCGACTCTTTGCCGGAGTCGTCTCTCTTGCGTGCTCTTGGTTTTTGCGCGTCGATCAAGTAGTAGGAGTCGTTGCCGAGTGCCTTGCTGACAACGAAGGGGCCTTCCCAAGGGGCCGAGAGCTTGTGCTGGCCGGCTGTTCGCTGGATCAGCCGGAGCACAAGGTCGCCCTCTTGGAAGGATCTTGGCTTGACCTTGCGGTTGTAGTAGCGGCGCAGCCCTTGCTGGTAGATGGCGGACCGGCTGAGGGCTAACAGCCGGCCTTCTTCCAGCAGGTCGACGCCGTCTTCTCTTGCTTCTTTGGCTTCCTCCTCCGTGTACATGGTGATCCGAGGCGAGTCGAACTCGATGTCTGTTGGGATGACAGCCTCGGCACCGTACACGAGTAAGAATGGAGTGAAGCCGGTTGACTTGTTGGGTGTGGTGCGCAGACTCCAAAGGACAGCCGGCAGCTCTTCGAGCCAGCAGCCGGCCGATCGCTCTAGTGGTACAACCAGTCGGGGCTTGATGCCGGAGAGGATGAGTCCATTTGCTCGCTCGACCTGGCCGTTTGACTGCGGGTGGGCAACGGACGCTAAGTCCAGTCGGATGCCCTGCGTCGCGCAGAAACGTGCCAGTGCTCCTTTGGCGAAGTTCGTGCCGTTGTCGGTGATGATGTTGTGCGGCACGCCGTACCGAGTAGTGATGTCGGTGATGAATGTTACGGCAGTCGGCCCATTGAGCTTCTTGATTGGCTTTGCTTCAATCCACTTTGTGAACTTGTCCACAGCAACAAGTAGATGTGTCAGGCCACCGCGGGCTGTCTTGAAAGGGCCCACCATGTCCAGTCCCCAGACGGCAAAAGGCCAAGTGAGGGGAATGGTCTTGAGGGCAGAAGTCGGCAGGTGTTGCTTGGAACTAAAAACTTGGCATCCTCTGCAACTCTTGACTATTTCTTTAGCATCCTCCAAGGCAGTCGGCCAGAAGAAACCGTGGCGGAAAGCCTTGGCCACGAGGGATCTTGAGGCTGCGTGATGGCCGCATTCGCCTTGGTGGATGTCTTTGAGGATTGCCACTCCTTTTTCTGGCTCGACGCAGCTGGAAGACTCCAGTGACGCTGCGCTTCACAAGCTCTCTGTTGATTATTGTGTATGCTGCGGCTCGTCATTGCACTAGTCTTGCTGAGATCTCGTCAGCCGGCAGCTCTCTGCTGACTAGGAACTTGAGGATGGGCTGGGCCCATGAGGGAGCTGTGACTTCTTCTTCTGTTAATGTGGCCACCATGACTCGGGTGGGTGGGTTGGGTGTTGCATTGGAGTCGGCCACCGCTTCTTGTGTCGTTGCAGTCCCCGGGCCGACTGCTGCAGTCCCCGAGCCGGGTTCTGAAGTCCCCGGGCCGGGTGCGACTACGGCAGTCCCCGGGCCAGTCGTCGAAGTCCCCGTGCCGCCTGCGGGATTTCTCTAGTCGGATCCGGCTGTTTCTGGCGCAGGCGGTACGAAGATGGAATCCGACTCTGGAGACGGCTTGAGGAGGCGCTGGAGGGAGACGCCAGTCGGTATGGCTTGTCGGGTGGAGCCGATCTGTGCTAGGGCATCTGCTTGGTCGTTGTCGGCCCTTGGCACGTGAAGGAACTCGCACCCTTCGAAGTATCCGCTCATCTGCTGGACGAGGAAACGATAGCTCGCCATGTTCGCGTCCTTGGCGTCCCAGTCGCCAGATGATTGCTGGACCACCAAGTCTGAGTCGCCGTAGCACAGGATCCGGCGTATGCCGAGTTCTTTGGCTAGCCGGAGCCCGTGTACGAGCGCCTCGTACTCGGCGACGTTGTTGGAGGCGGCGAAGTGGATCTGCAGCGTGTACTTGAGCTTGTCGCCTTTGGGAGAGGTGAGGACGATGCCGGCTCCCAAGCCGGTGCGCATCTTGGACCCGTCAAAGTGCATCCGCCAATGGGTAGAGTCGGGAGCCGGCGGTAAGTACTGGGTCTCGGCCCAGTCGACGAGGAAGTCGGCCAATGCTTGCGACTTGATGGCGGTGCGGGGTTGATAGAAGATCGTGTAGGGCGCCAAGGCAATGGCCCATTTGGCCACCCGGCCGGATGCATCCCGGCTGCCTATGATCTCGGCGAGCGGGGCAGTGCACACGACCGTGATGGGGTGCTCTTGGAAGTAGGGCTTCAATTTCTTGGCAGCGAAGTACACCCCATAGCACATCTTTTGGTAGTGCGGGTAGTTTTGCTTTGAGCTGGATAGTACTTCGCTGAGATAGTAGACCGGCCTCTGGACCAGCTGGGCTCGGCCTTCCTCCGGGCGCTGGACCACAACAACAGTGCTGACGACTCGGCTAGTCGCGGCGATGTAGAGGAGCATGGGCTCCTTCTCAGTCGGCACAGCCAGGACAGGCGGAGTGGTCAACATTTTCTTCAACTCATGGAAGGCTTGGTCGGCTTGATCATTCCACTCAAAGTGAGTGGACTTCTTCATGAGTCGGTACAAGGGGAGAGCCTTTTCTCCTAGTCGGCTGATGAAACGATTCAGGGAGGCTAAGCAGCCGGTGAACTTCTGCACATCTCGCAGCTTGGTGGGAATCTCCATCCTCTCGATGGCCTTGATCTTGACGGGGTTGCACTCAATGCCGCGTTCGGAGACCAGGAAGCCTAGCAGCTGGCCAGCTGGCACTCCGAACACGCACTTCTCGGGGTTGAGCTTGATTTGGAATCGGCGCAAGTTGGCAAATGTTTCTTTCAGGTCTTCCAGCAAGGTACCGCGCTTCTCTGTCTTCACCACAATGCCGTCTACATAGACGTGGGCATTTCTGCCGAGTTGTTTCAAGAGACATTTCTGCATGCAACGCTGAAAAGTGGCACCGGCATTTCTCAGGCCGAATGTCATTGTCAGGTAGCAGAAAGCTCCAAAGGGTGTGATGAAGGCAGTCTTCAGGTGGTCAGCCGGGTCCAACTTGATCTGATGGTACCCTGAGTACGCATCCAAAAAACTTAACAGCTCGCATCCGGCTGTGGAGTCTATCACTTGGTCAATCCGTGGCAGAGCAAACGGATCCTTTGGGCAGGCCTTGTTCAAACTTGTGTAGTCTATATACATACGCCACTTGTTATTCTTCTTCAGAACCAGAACTGGGTTGGCAAGCCACTCTGGAAAGAACACTTCCATGATAAAGCCGGCGGCAAGGAGCCGGGCTATCTCTTCTCCGACGATTCTTCGCTTCTCTTCTGACAGTCGGCGGAGGGGCTGCTTGACCGGCTTCGCATCATCTCGGACATGTAATTTGTGCTCGGTGAAATCCTTCGAGACACCCGGCATGTCCTTTGGGGACCATGCAAAGATGTCTCGATTCTCATGGAGGAAGTCGACGAGCTCGCCTTCCTATTTACTGTCCAAGTTCGCCCCAATCACAGCGAACCTCTCCGGGTGCTCCGGGTCCAGGGGTATCTTCTTCGTCTCTTTTGCAGGCTGGAAGGAGCCCTGCGCATCACAATCCTTGGGGTTGGGGGACAAGGCCGGCTGCTTGCCGGCCATGGCCACAACCCATTCCAACATCTTCTTCTCTTCTGCCACCACGAGGGACTCGGCCAGCCGGCTACTGGCCATGGCGCACTCGATGGACTTCTTGTAGTCGCCGGCTGCCGTGATGATCCCCTTCGAACTCGGCATCTTCATCTTCAGGTAGGCATAGTGGGGCACAGCCATGAACTTGGCCAGAGCAGGTCGGCCAAGCAGTGCATGATAGGGGCTCTCCAAATCCACTACCTCGAACCATATTGCTTCCCGGCGAAAATGATCTTTGTCTCCGAAGAGAACATCCATTTTGATCTTGCCGATTGGAGAGCAAGATAGGCCGGGTACGATACCATGGAAGACGGTGCGGCTCGGCATGAGCTGCTTCGCTTTGATGTTCAGCTTCTCCATGGTATCGCGGTACAATATGTTGATACTGCTTCCGCCGTCTATCAGGACGCGGGAAAATCTGGCAGCTCGCCTCTCCATCGCGAGGGTGACGTCCAAGACCATTGCATAGGAGCCAGGCGAAGGCATCACCTCTGGGTGGTCGGCCTGGCTCCAGCTGATTGGCTTTTCTGACCAGTGCATGAACTCAGCGGTGCTAGAGGCAACTGCATTCACTTCTTGGTGCTGTCGGCGTCGGCTGCGCTTGTCGTCGGCTTGACTAGTGAAGACGACGTAGGCGGCGTGCTCTTCGGGGAACTCGTCTTGGATGGCGCCGACTGCCGGCCGAGCCGCCGGCTACTGGGGAGCTGGAGGCGGCTGGCCGGGAGGCGGAGGCGGCACCATTCCCTCGCCCTTGGTGATGCGGGTGAGCCAGTGGCATTTCCGGGTTGTGTGGTTGGACGGCTTCGCGCCGCTGTTGAACTTGCAGGGGGCATCGAGTGCTTGTTCGTAGGAGAAAGACGGCTGCCAAGCCGGCCTTCCACCCTTCTTCTTGGGAGCGGGCCGTTCTTCAGGCTGCTCGTCTTCAACTGTGGCCACCTGCCGACTGGAGGAAGTCGGCATGGGGCCCTTGCGCTTGTGGTCGTTCTGGTAGGGGCGCCGATTAGGGTCGCCAGCCGGCGTCTTGGGAGCCGGAGCAATTACTTTCCCCGAGGCGTCCACTCGGAGCTCGGTCTTCATCGAGGAGTCGGCGGTGGCGTACTTGTCGGCAATGACTAGTAACTCGTCGAGGGTAGCCGGCTCGTCGCAGAGGAGTCGGTGCTTGAGGAGGGTGCCCTCTCGGCACCCGGCGGTGAAGTACTCGATGGCCTGGACCTCGTGCACTCCCTCGCAGGAGTTGCGGAGCTCGGCCCATCGCGTGAGGTAGTCGCGGGTTGACTCGTTGGGCCCTTGGACGCAGAGGGAGAGCTGGCAAGGCTTGGGAGGCCGCTTGTAGGTGCTGGTGAAGTTGCGGATGAAAACTTCGGTGAAGTCCAGCCAACTGTTGATGCTGTAGGGCTTGAGGCTGTTGAGCCATGTGCGCGCCGTGCCTTGCAGCATGAGGGGGACGTACTTCACGGCGACGCGCCGGTTGCCGTTGGCTATGCTGACGGCCGTGGAGTAGTCGATGAGCCAATCTTCCAGCTTCACCGAGCCGTTGTACTTGGGCGTGTCTCTAGGGAGCGAGAACCCTTTGGGGAAGGGCTCGTCGTGGATGCGGGGGCCAAAACATGGCGGGCCGACATCATCTTCTTCTTCTAACGCCAAGGATCGAGCAAGGCGGTCGATCCTGTGGCGGGCGTCATTCTCGCTGACTCCTTCTCGGCGGCCGAGTCGGTCGCCAAGAGTCGGGTGTGTGACAGGCGGCGGAGTGAGGCGTCTTTCTCTTCGAGGCGGGGGAGGAGGCAGATTTCCTTGGTGCTCTACAGCTCGAGGGCGGCCCTCCGCGTCGCGCTCGATGGTGATGCGAGTCCGGCTGCGGCTGGCAGCCGGCTCCTTGTCTTTCTTCTGGCGTGCGCCGCTCGCAGTCGGCGAGCGGGACATCGCGGCGTGCCCCCTGCGCGGGGGATGACTATCAGCACGGGCGCCGGCTTCGTGCCGTTCTGCAGCCGCGTCGAGCAGCTGTTGGATACGTCTCATCATGTAGGGGAGCTCATCGGCTCCCAGCCCATTGAGCTCTTCTGCAGCCGCCTGAGCGGCTCGCAGATTCTCGAGCGGGGTGGCGTAGACGGGGTGATCTGCGCCCAGCATGCTGGCAACGGCTGCACCGCGCTTCTGGACGAAGCCGGCTCGGCTCGGGCCGCTAGGCGGCGGCGTGCCGAAGGCGGCGCGGTCGACTTCGCGCTGGTGGGCCTCGGTGAGGCGTCTCATCGAGGCTATCTTCTGGCCCTCCGCGATGAGGGCAAGGCGGCGTGCCTCCAGGGTCTCGGCGTCGGCGTCAGCCGGGATGGGGACGGAGAGGTCGTGCATTGCCGCTTGCTGAGCGTCGCGGGCATTCTCGCCCGAGTTGGAGACGTGGCTGATGACCAGCACTTCGGTGACAGCGCTGCTGCCGCTGTCAGCTCAAGGGAGGGGGTCGTCGAAGACCACCACGTCGGAGGGGTAGGCGTCAAGCGACACGGTGTCGGAGTCGATGAGCATCGGGTCGGTGGAGCCAACAGACTCCATGTCCGCAGCAGGCTCGCTGGAGACGTGAAGTTGGTCGAGGAGGTTGACGAGGCGGCTCTCGGGGTAGTCGGTGCCTGTGTCGGACGCAGGCTCGTCGGAGATGCGAGTCTCGCCGAGCAGATCGGCGAGGCGGCTCGCTGCGCAGGCGTCGTCAACGCCTTGCAGCGCGTCGGGGCAAACGCCATCGGGCGCAGCAGGCTGGCTGCGCTCGCGGGGGAGGAAGAGGGTTCCGGTCCAGAACAGGTCTCCGGACGACGGTGCACCTGGCCCCACGGTGGGCGCCAAGTGTCGGGTGGTTGGTGCAACATATGCCAAGGGATGGCTTATCATTGTGGGAGCCAATAAAACGTCGCCGGTGCCTGGAAACGGGATGAGGCGAAGACATGCACGCCGGCGAATCTTACCCAGGTTCGGGGCTCTCCGAGGAGATAACACCCCTAGTCCTGCTCTGCGGGGTCTCCGCATGATCACTAGATCGATGAAAGGTAGCTACAATCGCTCCTAGAGCTGTTGAGATCAAGGGAGAAGAAGAACAAGGCTAGCTCTCGCTTCTCTCTATCTATGGTGTGTGTGCTATGCTTAGAAGGCAACTCCATGCTCAGAGGCCAACTATGCTTAGGTGCGAACCCTTTGCATGGGTGCTCCGGGGGGTTTATATAGGCCTACCCCCGGGGGTACAATGGTAATCCGGCTGGGCTCTGGTCCCAGCCGTCAGTGTCTACGCTCGCCGGCTTCTCCGCCGGCTGCTCGGTCCCGCCGGCTGGTGGGTCCTGCCGGCTGCCGGCTACTTGGTCGACAGGCCGGCCCCACCGCCTAGGGTCTTGTCGGCGGCTGCTTACTGTTGCCTCGCCTGTGATGACGAGAGCTTTGTCGAGGTAAGCGTGGCTACAGTGGGCCGCCTCGGGGGCTATCACTGTAGCCTTACCTCGTCTTGTCTCCTTAATGGGGCTCCTGCTTCGAGGAAGGGAGTAGCCGGCTTCTGGAGGCCGGCTACGCTCTTGGCCGACTGGGAAAGACCGGGCCGCCTTCACGCCTCTCTCTGGCTGAAGGGGCCCGCCGCCCGCGGGCCGTACGGGAGTCGGTCGTGGGTGACGTCGAGGCTAGTATGGCTACAGTGCCGGGCCGCACGGGAGTTGGCCGTCCCGTACGGCCTCCTGTAGCCATGCCCGCCTCGGGCTTTGGGGGTAGTGGGCCGCACTGTGGTCACACCCCGTCGCGTCGCCGTTATGTGGGAGTGGCTTGGAGTGGTTGTGGGCTCGGCCGGCTCTTTGGAGTCGGCGTCCTTCTTGGCCGGCTTCTTGAAGTCGGCCACCCTGTTAGTCATCCTGGGGAGGAGTAGGTGAGGCTGGGCCGCCTTCCGGGAGTCGGCTTCAGAGGTAGCCGGCCAGGGAAGGCGGCCCGAATGCTCGGAGTGCTTGGAGGCCCGAAGGCCTGATAATTTTTTCAGAAGAGCCAGGGGCAGTCGGTTAGGCTACCCGTGGCCATTTACTCCGACAAAATACAACCCACGTCAGCACACACGCATCTTATATAGCATCACATCCAATGGCTATAAAAGATGAATGAGACCAAATTATATCTCATCTAGATGAGTTCTAGCAAAACTGTATTAATAATACTTAGTACTCCTGCGCAATGTATCATATATTAGTATCATGTAGTACTTTATTTATTGCCATGTATGACACATAGTACTCAACTCTCTCTCTCTTTCTTCATTTAATTCTATGACACCTCATCAAAATTGCTAAGGCTAGTACCATTACAACCTGCCTTAGCAAATACTAAACATTAAGTTCTCTCGTTTTCCTCTCCACCTTGGTCACCTAGACGGAGGGAGTATACTGCGCGGGCTTTTCCTGCGCGGTAGGCGGGGCAGTTCCGCCTAGTCGGTTCGACAGAGACGCGAGAAGACGAGGGAGTAGGCTGCTGCAAACGTAGGGCTATGTGATTTGACAGCGAGTTACTGCTGGACAGGTGGGGCCCCGTGATTGGACTTGCCATTACCATTTTAACTGCGGCGCTACGACCGGCGTGAGTCTCCCGATTCCTGACCACCTCCATACAGGTGCCTCTCCCAATGCTCCACCATGTAGTAGAGGCTGGCTCTTGCATGAGAGCCCACTTCTCCACTTTTTCCTTGCCTCTCTTTCCTCCACATATGCAAAAATGCCATGTAAAGCGCACTATTGTACTTACTTGCTCCTACAGGTGCTTAAGCTTGCCACATAGGCATAAAGTCTGATGTGGCAAGTTAATCAAGAAGAGAGAGACTAGTTTGGTGACCCAAGGAAGAAATGGTGCTAAGCGCGTGTACCTAGGTGAAAAGACAATTTTGAGTCTATAGCTAATTAAATGAAGCAAACTTAGCAACACCATTTCATTGGAAGAGGTCACTCCTTGGCAAATGCAATAAATACTAGTACTCCCTGTGTCCCATAATATAAGAACGCTTGTGGCACTACACTAGTGTCAAAAACGTTCTTATATTATGGGACGGAGGGAGTACGAAGAAAGAGATAGAGAGAAGTAAAAAATACACTTATAGCCAACCTTATAGCCAAAACCTTGTTGTAGTATGAGTGACTAAATGATGACTATGTATGACATGCCAACATCAGATAGCCTAACACGCCGTGTTAAATCTCTAAGGGCGCGACCGTACGAGCGACGCGACGGTCGTGGTAGGCGCGACCACGATACGGGCTGCTGGCAGCCCTTGGATCTGAGATCAAACGGTCGCATGCTAAGTTACTGAAAATTTGCAGAATAACCCTCCAGGATAGGATATTCACCCATAGGTCTAGAATCATGCCATGCAACCGTTCGATCTCAGATCCAAGGGCTCTCGGAAGCCCGTATCATGGGAGAATGGAAAGCCACTACCCTGCCATTCGCACGATGGCAGTTCGCTCCTACTCGTCCCCGCACGTCCTTCAATACTATGGCGGTTCGCTCCTAGTCGTCCCGTCCATTCACATTACGGCAGTTCCACTAATCCTAACCCTCCTCCCAAATCCATGGCGTCCCAAATCTCCCCGACCGGTGGTGAGTACAAGGTTAGAACCATCACCAGCGATGAGTTCGACGTCATCTACACCCGTTCTTCCGCGACAGTGAAAGGATGCATTTCTCGCTTCAGACGCATGTTCAAAGACTCAGATGATGAGTGGGTCGCTGGGCTAGATGTTGAGTACACCATAGTCTTGGGACGAGAGAAGGATCTAAAGGACGAAGAGAGGAAGAAGCCCGCCGTGATCCAGGTTTGCGTGCATGACTTATGCTTGGTCTACCACATATGCCATGCCGACGTTGAGTGCCAGGATTTTAAGGACTTCCTCGAGAGCAACCTAGTCAAATTCGTTACTGTAGACTTTGGTAACGACAAAGAAGTCCTGCGTCGGATAGGCCTCGTTGTAGGCAACACCTTCGACCTCCAGAAGAATCGGCTGGTGTCCTCTCGTCAGCCTTCAATGCTGACCCTGGCAGGAGCCATGGTTCATCCTTCGTACGGTAAACTGGAGAAACCTCCATACACGTTTCATCGTCATGCATGGTAGCGGAATGTACTAGATATAGACCACATCCACTACGCTGCAATGGATGGCTACCTTTGCTTCAATATCTACAAGGGTTGGATGAAGAGCAACAGCCAAGTGTGCGGTTCAAGCAAAGAAGTATCGGCCAAGAGGAAGAGGGACAAGGACGAAGTCGAGGACGTGGACGAGGACTCCGAGTAAGGTGGTCATTGCTCATGGTGGTTCTAATGCAGTGTCTACCGGAATAGTTGCAAAGTTTAATTTCAGGTGTGCTTAATTTAATTTGAGGGGTGTGTTGTGCTGAGCCCCCAGCAGAACTATGTTATGTTTCTTCTTGTTACTTTAACTCTTCAGTACGTACATACTAGTATTTCTTACATTTCATCTTTTAGTTGGTATAGTACTACCACTCGTTTCTTCACATTATATACGTACAATATATAATATATATGGCCAACATCATATAGCCAGCAGTTTAGTTGTCAAAAAATTTCAGGGTGCTTAGTTTTGTCAAAGAATTCCAGGGTGCTTAGTTTTATTTGAGGGGTGGGTTGTGCACTTGTGCTGGACACCATTATTGTGACAAGCCTTTTTAATAGTACTATATGCATAATTTGGCGACGAGCGCTCTCTATATGTACCACTTTTTTTTTAATTTCAAGTTTTGCTCCATGGCGCAATCCATCGATACTACTACTGTACAAAAGTGGAGTATATACATTTTTTAAAAGGCTAGAGGGCGGGGCAGTCTAGCTCGGTCGGTTTCACGAGAGGCGAGGGCCTTTGTGATTTGACGGCTCATTACTGCTGTCAAATCGAATAGTACTGCGCCGCCCGCTGCACGCCCGGCGCTTCCATTAAACCCCTCCGTTAAACCCGCATGCAAACCGAGAATCCTACTCCTGCCACACGTCCGTTCATGAGCGGGCCGGAATTAAACGCAACACCGGCCGAGCTCCTCCCGTCCGCCCTCAGTTTAAACAAGGCCAGACGTCGACCAAGCTCCTACCGTCCGCCCTCTATTTACACGAAGCCACACAGACAGCGGGCAAGAATCGCACCCCTCCGCCGCTCCCCCATCTCCTCCTTCACCATTTTCTCCACTCTTCCGATGGCTTCCGATGAGCCGTTCTCCGGCATATTACCCGGCTGGGTGGCCCGCCGAGCCCTCCGGATACGGGCGAGGCCGCTCGGTGCTTCACCAACCTCGCTTGGCCCGACGGAGCCAGTTGCCGCCCCAAGCAGGCGCGTGGTTCAGCAACTCGCCGCTCCAGTTCAGCTCGATGAGGAGTGGCGAGTTGCTCCACGCCGGCACGGCGGCTAGCACGCTGGTACAGGCGCCATCGCTACCGCGTCGTACCGCGCCACCAGTGTCTGCGGTGGCTGCGCCTCCCGTGTCTGTGGGCGCGCCTCCCGTGCCTGCGGCAGCGCCATGTAGGCAGAGACAGAAGCCGGGTGCGTGGAGAGCGACGAGTCGGTGGCCAGCTTCTCCATGTCCGCCGCCATCATCGAGGAGAAGTAGAACACGGGAGGCCGCCGCCACTTGGGACCCATGAAGGCCACCGCCGAGGCGACGACCACGGATTCAGGTGGTTTCTTTGCTGCTTCGTCTCTTCCGAGGACCTTCGTCGACCCGCAAGTGTCTGACGGACATGAGGAAGACAAAGGGATCCGCGGGCGGCCATTTAGAACTAAAATAAGTCTAGATACATCCATTTCTAGGACAAGTATTTCCGGACGGAGGGAGTATTAATTATACAAGAGAGCCGGATTGGCACCTCTTAGTTCATGTAAATGTAATGAAATCCATCATGTTTATATGAAGATCCGGCTTTTTTATACAAAATCCTTCATGCTTATATGAAATCAGTCCATGTTTGCACGAATTTCATCTAGTTGGTTAGAGTTGTAAAAATGTATGCCGCTGGTTTTGATGTCGTCCTCCACTTAAGGAAGCAGGAAATTTGCCGGCTGCCGTTGGAGATGCTCTTTATGCTAGAAATAATAGAGTGACATCCAATCCATTTGAGTTAATTGCCTGTATGATTGTCCCTCTATAAAAAGTTAATTGCATGTACAGTGTACACGTGACTTGCAGGGTGGCTACAACTTGGTACAGAAAGTTAAAAAGAAACAAGTCCATCCTTAATCTTGTATTCTAAGTACTCTGTGGGTTCCACTGTCAGTACAGTAGCGAAAGAAGTATATATTAAATAAGTAGAGTAATATATAATATAAAAATATAAAGTTAAAAGACAGAATTCAAACTCATGTCATCGCGTTGCGAGCATCCGGCGCTAACCAGCCCAGCACATTTTTGTTGTAGACCATGCTGGAGATATATCTTCATGTCTACTCTTATATATACTCCATTCGTTCCTAAATATTTGTCTTTTTCAGATTTCAAATGGACTACCACATACGGATGTGTATGTAGACATATTTAAGAGTGTAGATTCACTCATTTTGCTCCGTATGTCTTTTCAGGAAGGGGTCAGATTTGTCCTTGATTTATTTATGAGGTATCCAGATGGCACTACACCGCCAAGAAAAGAGGGTAACATCAAAATTATGGACTACTTTTTTGAGTATGTTGGTAAGGTCTGGTCATAGTCACTTGTTCAAATCTCTAAAAAGACAAATACTCCCTCCGTCCGGAAATACTTGTCATCAAAATGGATAAAAGGAAATGTATCTAGACGTATTTTAGTTTTAGATACATCTCTTTTTATCCATTTTGATAACAAGTATTTTCGGACGGAGGGAGTAGAAAACAGAGTTGGTGATGATGGTGTGCGTGCCATCCTGCAATATAGGCCGTCGGATTTATATGTAACGGATAGGAAAGAAACTATGGCAATTTTGCAAAAATATACCCACACGTCTCTCCATGTTCGCAAATAAGGCCTTCCCTCGTTCAACCTTTTCTCTCACAAGATAAACTACTCATACAAATGCATCTTGATGTTCCGTGCAACGCACGGGCAGCTAGCTAATTTCTTTTAAAATAGTTGCTGCGATAATTGGGTTGAAGTGATATATTTTATGTCTGCCCTGAATGATTTCAGATTCACTAGTAGTAACAAAGAAAAGGTTGCCTTGTTAATTAACAGAAAACAGGGTGAAAACTATCACATGAGACCGGTAAAAACAAGGCACACTGGGTTCAGCGTCATCGTCACTACAGCTGTGCGCGCGCGAGTAGTCTACATCGAGGGGGCTACCGAGCGAGGCACCGAGACACAATGTTTGAGAGAGAAACCAATTGACAGATTATGATCAGATCGAGTTGTCACCCTTCTGCTGTCATTGTTGGGGGGGGGGAGGGAGAGAAAGACGTATCGAGAGTGTGCGCGGTACACTACTAGGAAAAGGCCTACTAGTGGCGCACCAGTTTTGCCTACTAATGACGCACTACTGGTGCGCCACTAGTACCACGCCACTAGTATTAAATACTAATGGCGCACCATGTGGTGCGCCATTAGTATTTCATTCGGTGCTCCACTGGTATTCCCTCCAGGTGCGCCACTAATAACCTTATAGGTGCGCCACTAGTAATAAAGGAAGGTGCGCCACTAATAAGGGCTTAAATGCGCCACTAGTAATGTATTTGGAATATAAAAAATCTAAATTTACAGAAAACAACGTATAAGGAAAAATAATTTAAAAACAAAAAATGAAATAGAATCATAATTTTTATTTTAGTAAGAATATTACAATGTCTTTACAAGTTTCCAATAAAAGGAAAATTGCAAGGAAATAAAAGAAAATCCTAAAACTAATCTTCTAGTAATCTTTTCTTCTTTTTCTTCACTTTATCCCTGCAAAATGTAACAAAATAAACAGAAAGACAAACAAACTATTTATAACATGTCAATACTGTCATTTTTTATGCAGAACTAGATATGAGCATATATTTCCAGAATTACATGGTAAGTAGTGCAGCATCTGTTGTTAAGTAATGATGAGAACCTCAGGACACCATCATTGGCATGGCAAGATTAAGGAGCACCTGTTCTTATCAGTGAGAGTAGGAGAGAAAGAAAGAAAGTGAAGAGACCAGTGTAGCATCTGTCCAAATCAGAATTAAGAGAGAGGGAATTGGCAAGGAAAGATATAGTCCATAACCTGCAAGAAGAAATAGGCCATTGACAGCACATTTACTAAACATCTGCTGTAAGAAGAACACATACACCCACTTACACATGGGTACTATTCTGTATATAGGTACACAAGCACAACACATGCACCTGGTATAGATAGGAGTATAAGCATGCATCTAAATCATGTGAAACATATGAAATAGCTAATGCAAAGAAAGAATTATCACTACATGCAACCATCAGGACTATGTCCTGTACAATATACAACTAAACCACCAGTAGATGATGTACTAAACCATACAAGAAATGCCAATACATGGTATTTAGATAAAGACTAGTATATATCAAACACAATACCAGCTTGAAAGAGAAACTATAATTTTATACCACTATGGGAGCAAGTCATGAACTACGGAGTAATTGCAGTAAAGAGATGAATCAATATATGTTGATCAATAAGAGAGTTACAGCTATATACAAATGAAGGACTATATCCTTTATAAGATAACAAAGAAACATTAGCACTTATACATATGAACAAATAGAACCAGCAGCCAACTAATAAAGAAAGTAGCATGTGCTATATGACAGGAACAATAACATCTATAAGACCAAGATAATTGCAATGATAGCAGTAGGGTCATGCCATCATTCGATCCAATCATTGTAGAACTAGTTGAGCGACAAATCAAATATAACAGTAGTTCCATTGGTTCAGCCAACAAGTTAACAAAAGTTTACTTCCTACTAATTTTGCAACTCGTGATAATAAAGAAAGCAGAGCTCGACATCACAGCAACAAAAGTGGTAGACCGGGAGCCTGGAACCATGCACGTCAAATCGCAGAGCAGAAAAATAGCAGTACTACCTGGAGCAATAAGAAACTCAACAGACTCGGGCAACATTTGGAAGGAGACAAGCAAGTACTACAACAGCTAGCTAGGTTGAATTGAAGATTAAAAAAATCATATGTTGAGCATGATTATACACGTCAAGGGGAAGGGGTTCACAGCAGGGACCTTCAGGTCATGGCATGGCTTGCATCTCTCCTCTGCATGTGCATTGGTTTGCATCCAATCCTTGCAGTCCAATCCATGGACGTCCCTCCCTCCCTGCATCTCTAGAACAACACGACACTTAAATTTCATCAACTTCCGTTGCTACTGAATAAAAGAGGAGCAAGATGAATATGCTGCATAAGACATACATGGAGAAGCAAGCTGCTTGAAAACAGAGGAGATCCATGATGGTTGTTTTCATTCGCAACAGAAGAACTCAAAAAAAATGCGCAAGTGTATGCTATCTATGGATACACCACCTCCACCAGTACCTAGCTCCCAAACTGAGAAAAGAAATCCATTCATATGCAGCAACCCAAACTTGACTTTGAGAGAGCGGACTGATTAACATTTTTTTGTTGCGTCGATTTTTTCACAAATAGAAGCACTCCAGCAACTATGAGAATAAATCATAGAGGCTGGCCGAACTAATTGGCGCACTCAAACGATACCTGAGAGTGGCCTGATGAACACATTGTTAGGGACGCACATCTAGCTAGTTTCCTGTATATCAATTAAGCTACTAGCTTGGTTGCTTCTTTTAGCTAGCATACACGTACGGGATTTGTTATAGCATACATAAACAAACACACGTTTCTTTTAGCTAGCTAGACGGAAGTGAAGATTGACCAAAATCACATTCATATCAAGCAATGTGAAGCATCATTATACAAGGAAAAGGGGGGAACAGAGGAGTGCAGAGGGGCTCACCATGGGGGTGCTTTAGCCGATGAAGTGGGCGTCGGAGAGGGCGAAACAGTCGCCAGCGACATGCCAGAGTTGGAGGGGACGCCACCCTCGAAACCCTAGCCATGGGGAGGGGTCGTGGGTGAGCTCTCGGGGCCGCGAGAGGCGGATCTGGCCGGAGGGAAGGGAAGAGCGGCGGTAGGGGAGCACGGATCTGTGCTGCGCGCCGGCGAGGGCCGCCGGAATCGAGCGGCGTAGGCAGCGGCGGCGAGGGTTTCGTGGGTGGGGGGAGGGAGCAGGGAGAGATGAGCGAGAGAGGGAGAGGCCGTGCTGCAGGGTGCCTTTTCTCTAGATGGATGGATGGACGGGTGGATGGATGTGGGGTGGAGAGCTAGTGGCGCACGGGGTGACTGGTGCGCCATTACTAGTTAACACTAGTAATGGCGCACTGTGCCACGGTGCGCCATTAGTATTTTTGGAAAAAAACAAAAAACAAATTTTGTTAGTAGTGGCGCACCATGTTTGTGGTGCACCATTAGTGTCTATCACACTAATGGCGCACCAGCACACGGTGCGCCATTAGTATTTTTTGGAAAAAAAGAAAAAAATGTTAGTAGTGGCGCACCAGAGTTGTGGTGCGCCATTAGTGTTTATCACACTAATGGCGCACCAGCACACGGTGCGCCACTGCTATATAGTAGTGGCGCACCACATGTCTGGTGCGCCATTAGTGTGCATATTGTCTATAGCCCTTTTCCTAGTAGTGGTAGGCACAGAGGCACAACTAGTGAGTGTGTGTGTGTGTGTTTGAAAGAGGAGTAGATAGATTATTATCAATATCGATGTGCCACCCTACTCCTTCGGTGCCGGGTAGTGTGTGTGTGTATGTTTGAGAGAGAAGCCAGTCGATAGATTAGTATCAAGATTGAGGTGTCACCCTACTCCTTCGGTGTTGGGAAGTGTGGGTGTGTGTGGGGGGGGGGCAGTGACACTCACATATCTCTACTCTTATAAAAAAACAGAGTTGGTGATGATGGTGTTCCTGCCATCCTGCAATATAGGCCATCCGATTTATATCCGACGGACAGGAAGGAAACTATGGCAATTTTGCAAAAAGATACCCGCACCCCTCTCCGCATTTGCAAATAAGGCGTTCCCTCGTTCATCCTTTTCTCCCACAAGATAAACTTCTCATACAAATGCATCTTGATGTTCCGTGCAACGCATGGGCATCTTGCTAGTAGGTAGAAGGAGTTTGTGTGACACATATCTAGCTATATTAAGGGATAGGTAGATAGCATATGTGTGAGAGACATTATTATACTTTGAGACATTCGTGGCTGTGGGTGGGCGGAATTAAAGGGGTGGGCGTGTTAGACATAGAGAGCGTGTGTGTTTCTGTGTGAGAGACTTGTAGGACGGGGTAGAAAGACGAATTTAACCCTGACGGAGGGAGAGAAATACACGAAGTGCGCGTGTGTGATTCCGATGCCCACAGGGAAATGAGATATGTATGCGTGTGAGAGAGATTGCACAATTCATTCACGTATCACTATCTAGCGATCGTGGACGTGCATCGCTGAACATAAGTCAATATCTACTTCGTATCGTGGCCAAAGGTACAATATCGATTCAACGCTATAAAGATTGGACACTCACATATCACATTTTTTCTATTTAAATACACCTTTTCAGTTGTGCATGCCAAAGTTACGGTGATGTTTCTTCAAACAACCAATGTAGCTATCATGTATATGCACCATTGTTACTCTTGCATCCAAATTCATTAGTCTTGGATGATTTAAGTTTCTATTTTGAAGTAATATATGTAATATTCATATATGAATTCAACGGGTACGCAATTTATGAAATGGAGGCTATGTAATCATATGAGGTAACACTTTTAAGTAGCTGACTACAATATCCATTTCTTTTTGTGCACCTCTACACTAACACGTCAATGCATTATGTTTAAAGTAAATAACCAATGGCACTAAATTATCTATTTACACGAGAAATACATAGGCTGAGCGTTTGATCCCTTTTTTGTGAACGCGCCACTACACCCGTACGATTGGCCGCGCCCGTGTGAACGTCCAAGTTATCGGCGCATCATCCCGAGTTATTGTCTTTTTTCTGGGGTGGACTTCACACCAGTTATTAACTGCTGACGCGTGCCCCGTGTACACAGTCTAGCATGATCTTCCCACTAGCACGGTCCAAAATTAGTTGAAACTGGATACAAACAATCCCGCGGGTGGCAAAATCTCCCGCCTCCTTCTAAAATTTCCGCCACCTTAGTCTTTAGCATGCGAAATCCCCCTTTTGTCCTTGGTGCACGGAGACCAACAGTTACAATACCGCCCTCATCTACATGATAGGTCGGGGCTGCTTTGGTAACTTCCGGTTCCCCCACTACACGGCACCCCCATTTCCTCTCCCCCTCCCGCAAAAACGACTAACTCCACAGCACTAGAGCATCTTACATCACGCCGTCCGTACTTCATCGCCCTTTCTCCCCTCCCCTCTCGAAACCCTAGACTGCTCATCCACCGGCGTACCATAGCCCATTCACTGCCAGCGGCGTCCACCTCGCCGGATCTACTTCTGCGGCCGCATCTACCCCTCCCACCTCCCCTAGAAACAAGTAGACTGCTCATCCACCACTGTACCACAGCCCATTCAGTGCCGGCCTTGTCCACGGCGCCGGATCTGCTTTGCCGGTACTCTCGTCAACCGCCGCGCATCTGCAGCGGCTCATTCGTACTCCCCACCGGAGACGCTTCGTCCACACCCCCCGGAGCCGCCCCACCGACGCCCCCGTCGACGGCCTCTGATCCTCTTCGCCGACACCTTCCTCAACCCTACCGGAGCCGCTTCGCCGACACCTTCCTCAACCCTACTGGAGCCGCTTCGCCGACACCATCGTCAACCCTACCGGAGTAGCTTCGCCTATACCATTCTCAACCCTACCGGGGCCGCTTTGCCAACTCACAAGTCCACGGCCTCAGATCCGCTTCCTCGCACCCTCATCCAACCTACCGGAGCAGCTTCTGACGCCCCGTCCACGGCCGCAGATCCGCATCGTCGACACCACCCTTAACCCAACCACCGGAGCAGCTTCTGACGCCCCGTCCACGGCCGCAGATCTGCATCATTGACACCATCCTTAACCCAACCACCGGACCAACTTCTGACGCCCCGTCCACGGCCGCAGATCCGCATCGTCGACACCATCCTTAACCCAACCACCGGAGTAGCTTCTGACGCCCCGTCCACGGCCGCAGATCCGCGTCGTCGACACCATCCTTAACCCAACCACCGGAGCAACTTCACCTATGCCCTCGTCCACGGCCACAGATCCGCTTTGCCCACACCGTAGTCCACCCTACCGGAGCCGCTCCACAAACACCCTACTCGACGGTTCTAGATCTCCTTACCGGACCCCGACAGCCAACGCAGCGTCATCACCCTCGACGTTTCTAACTTGATTCCCATAGTCTGGAGAGATGCCAAGCACCCGCCACGGCCTAGGTACTTGTCACCTTTAAACCCGTCCAGCATCACCTGCCCGATGTACTTCAAATATACTAACCGGTCGCTGTTACCTGTTATGCAGCTGGCAAAAACTACAAGGACGATGTTTCTTCTGGATCTAACAGCTTGGCCAACCAAGATCCTGGACTGAGGCATTGCTATGATCTTGTAAGCGCGTCTCTCTCTCTTGTATTGTTCTGTGCCTGCCAGCGTGCTATGCTAGGATTTTCGACCAGTAATCCCTTTGTGCAGACAATGATTTCTACTACTGGCTGCTAAATTAGATATGTAGATGTCATACATGATACTACCTCATACCTCCGTTCCTAAATATAAGTCTTTCTAGAGATTCCACTATAGGCTACATACGGAGCAAAATGAGTGAATCTACACTCAAAAATGCATCTATATACATCTGTATGTGGTCCATACTGTAATCTCTACAAAGACATATATTTAGGAACAGGGGCAGTACATTACACAAAATCGTAGGTGGCATGTAGGAATTCCAGTGCACTACATTAGGCTCCCCTAGAGTGCCTGCTAGTCCAGCATACAGAGTCATGGTTAGTTTATGGTACGCACACAATCGTTAATTGGTGGTTTAAATATGCGAAAGGGATATGCAATGTAGTATCATGTAGAGATGTCTGAAATTAGCCGTGTCAACTTGCAGATAGGGTTACACAATGAAAAAGTACAAGATGTATGTGGCAATTTCATGGAACATCGCAAAAAAAGGAGAGCCAGCGGTGAGCCTATACAGTGTGCTATGGTACATCACTCCTCCATTGCAATCATCGTGACATGTTATTTGTATGCCAGTTCTATTAGCCAAGTTTCTTAGGGACAGTTATTACGAGTTATCCTAAGAAAATAAGCACCTGTGAATATAAGCTCCATGTAATAAGCCAACCAATTCTTTTCATTGCGTTTTCAACTTATCTTTGGTATGATCAGTGGAAAGTCTAGATTGCATTATATTTTTTTATTTTGCTGCCCATATGGAAATTAATTTGACTTGCAAACATCACAAATTGAACCCAATAGAGTAATTAATATGATAGGAAAACAGACCATCACTATTTGCTCAAAATGCAAATACAAAGATACCATCTACTTGGCACAATCTACTTTGGTCAATGTTTTCCATAGAGATCACATTGCCTAATTTAAACGAAGAACGTATGACCCACATTTAAATGAAGAACAATTATTTATTGAAATTCGATGGTCCAAGTGGCTGGTTATTATCGTATAGCAGCACCACCTGAAAGCATCATATAGTAGCAGCAGCTCATAGCAACTCATCATACAGCAGCAGCAGTCTGCAATTCATCATATACCAGCAACAGCTCATAGCAATTCATCATATAGCAGCAGCAGGAGCAGCTCATAGCAATTCATCATATAGCAGCAGCAGGAGCAGCTCATAGCAATTCATCATATAGCAGCAGCAGGAGCAGCTTGTAGCAACTCATCATATAGCAGCAGCAGCAGCTCATAGCAATTCATCATATAGCAGCAGCAGCAGCTCATAGCAACTCATCATACAGCAGCAGCAACTCATAACAATTCATCATATAGCAGCAGCAGGAGCAGCTCATAGCAATGCATCATATAGCAGCAGCAGAAGCAGCTCATAGCAATTCATCGTATAGTGGATCAGAATGAACATTTGGCAAAAAATCAGAGGAGATCCTCACCTTGTTGGATGAGCTCATCCTTCAACAGCACCTCAAGGCCATGGCTGAGAGGAGGGGAGGGGGAATAAGGTGCCTTCTGCCGCAGTGTGGCATCAGCCGTAGTTGTGCAGCGCCCGCCGGAGTAGTGCGTTGGACGAACCATAGTGGAGCAGCTGCTGGAGACCATGAGAATGAGGGGCGGCGCCAGAAGGAGGAGGAGCCAGGGAGATTTGCCCCTACCCGCCAGCCATGTAGCCTAGCTAGACATAGCATCATCGAGGACCAGGCCAGATGGGACCAGTGGCGACGTGTGACACCCAAAATTTTTTTGGCCTTGTTTTGTTTATTAAAATATTGCCAGGAAATAAAACTTTTCCCAATTGTCAAGTTTTGCCTTTTGTGATATTGGATTTTTGCCTCTAGTGGGAGAAACCCTCAAAGGTATTGTTGGACTTGATTTCTCTCCATAATAAAACCTTTATTTATCAGTGGATTCAAATGTTGCAAGATTTATTTATTCAAAAAGCTTTCTTTCTTTAAAATGATTCCTTTTGCAATTGGGGCCTATTTGCACTACAACCACTTGACAAATGCTTTTAAAAATTCCACCAAAATTTGGGGATGTCATGTGATGTTCCCACATCACTTTTATGCAAAGATACCTTCTGGCCATTGGAGATTTTGAGCTCTACACCAATTTTTCCAATCTAGCCCAGTAGGCACTTTTGCACTGCAACCCTTTTAAATATTTCTTCAAAAATTCTTCCAAGTGTTTGGAGATGACAGTGGATGCATACAATTCATCTTCAAGCAAAAACCCAATGATGTTTTTTTGAAAAATTTGAGTGGATCAACCTCTTTTGCATTCTGGTCCAATTTGATGATTTGTACAGCAACCTTAATTTTCTTTGCTCTAGTAACCCTGAGCTTTCTCCTGCTTGTAGCCCTCCCTACCAAACTCTTAAGTCCAGGAGATTGGGCTCATTGGAGATTTTGAAGTGCATGTTCTAAACCCCTTTTCTTTCTGCCCAAAACTGGAGTTTTGCAAAGCTTGCACTATCAACTTTCTGTGTTTTCCAAACTAACCTTGCCACCATCTTCTGTGTCTAAAGAGACACTGATCTGGAGAGTTTGGCCACTCCAGGAGTTGCCTATGTGCATCTGGCATTCTGTCGAACACCTGGTGTGCACAGTCATTTTTGGCAAGCTCCCTGGTTTGCATTGTGGACTTGTACCCCAGCCCTATCAACCTTGTCCACTGAGCTCCTAGCCACCCCTACCCTCGATCTGTGCTTTGCCAGCTCCACCCTCGCGCTCTAGACCACGCTGGCATTCCGTCGAGCACCTGCCGTGCGTGCTCTGGGCGCGCCCAGAGCGCACGTTTTGCACGCGCGCGCACTACACCGACACGCCGCACTGCCGCGCTCGACGCGACCCGACCCTGGCCCCTTCTGCATCGCTGAGCCACGCACTAGCCGCCCCCCTGCTCCACGATGGCTCTGGCACCCTGCTGCGCCGCTGGCCGCGCCCTTGGCGGCACGCCGGCGTCGGCAGTGGATTCCGCCGCGGACGGCGCCGCCCAAACCACCAGCGCACGCCAGCTGCCCCTGTGAATAGCTCGTGCTTATCCTCCCGCTCGTCGGCACGCTTTCGTCGCCGCTGCGATGCCCTGCAACTACAGCAACGGCTGTCGCCGACGAGCTTATCTTCTGCCGCCACGGAGCCCGCCTCGTCGCGCTATATAAAGGAACCCCGAGCCCCTCCGAGCGTTCAGGCGACATCAGACTTCCCCCATAGAGCTTCCCGCGCAGTAGATCGACCGGAGAAGACCGTTTCCCCCAACTCCGGCCAGCTCGGCCGCCGCCAAGCTCCGGAGCGATTCATCGCAGCCAGCCACCCTTTCGCCAATCCAACGCCACCAGAAGCTTCCCCGTAGTCTTGTGGAGCTGCCCAGCTACCCAACTGCGGTCGGAGACCACCGGAGCACCTAAGTCACTTCACCCCCGTAGCTTTTCCCCGCCGCGGAGCTCGCCGCCGGCGATTCCTGCCACCTCCGTCGACCCTTCAACCACCCAAAGGACTGCCTCGGTCTAGCCGTTCCATCCCCGCCTGCAGATGCCCTCGAGGAGCCGCCGTCCGTCGTCGGCGATCGCCGAAGCCCCGCTCCCGTCGGGCAGAAGAGAAGAGAAGGAGGGAAGGAACGGTCAAACCTGACTAGTGGGCCCTCTGGACCCACTGTCAGCGACCCGCGCAGCGCCCTCTCTCTGTTTAAGTGGAGGCGCAAAACCCCGAGTGCGTTTTCCCTGCTGCGTAAGCGTATTTCCCTCGAAGCGTTTTCCTTTTTTCTGGTTTTATTTAAAAACAGATTTGACCAAACTTTGACTGGCTATAACTTTTAAAATAAAACTCCAAATGAGTTGATTCTTTTTCCTACCTCTCTCAAATTTCATCTAGTTTATTTTAAGATTTATTTCAAAAATATTTGAGACAGGTTTTGGTACTGTGTTTGAAATATTTGTATTTGTGTATTTTTGCAAAATAGGATTTTTGGAGGAAAGGAAAGCTTCCAATAAGTGCATCCTTTGCATACTCTTGAAGGCAAGCATTTCTGAACTCTGGCATAATATTTGTTGTGGTGTTTGGATACGATCACAACACCTTTTGTTTTGGAGTATAAGTGACAGTTTATGTATCGATGTAGTCTCGTGCATGAGTGCACTTTGGAGTTGTTTGTGGCCAGCAATGGATACCCTGAGGATTTGGATCGCCCTCGTGAGCTTCTCTTGCACACCGGTAGGAAGCGGGAAAGTCGTGGTCTTGGGTAGACACGAGCTTGTCCCTAATCCCTCGTTGTGATGAGTATGCCCGGCATAGCATGGTGAGGCTCGAGGAGTGGTGATTTATTTCACTAGTGGTAATATTGTTGGTGGATACTTGGATCACCTGAGTCGGTTGTAGACCGAGTCTTGTTCAGTAGCTTCCTTTTGTCGGTACCACCACTTGTCCCTGCAGGGGACAGGGTATGGTTCAGTAGGTTGTCAACCCCTTTCCAAAGCACACACCGTACAGAGAGGCCGTGATGAAGGTCCCGTGGCCACGGATTAAAGCCTGTCATTCGGTCCGGGGGCATGGGTGTTTTCGGTTGTAGCCGAAGGGGATAGCTTCCCCAGTTTGCGCGCGGTATAAATTTTGTGATCCCATGCTACGTCGAGGTTGTAGCCTCCCCACTTAGAGTTTTGCTTGGCAGGTGTCGTGGGTGATTCCAGGCACTGGTGAGTTAAGCTGGTGTGTGCAGGTCAGGCGTGTTTTCGATCAAAAGACCGTAGACGGAATTAGTCCCGAGGGACTGAGTAATCCCGTTACTCGTGGAAAATGGTACTCCCTCTGCAGAGGATATATCCTGTCGGATAGTCATGTTCTTGAGTATAGGACCACAGTCTGGGTTAAATCTTGATAACGGTATTCGGATGGAGAACGATTTAACTAGAACTCTGTAACGGTATTCGGATGGAGAACGGTTTAACTAGAGCTCAGTAACGGTATTCGGATGGAGATACGACTTGACTGAATTATCGGTTTTCGGATGGAGAAACGACTGTACTCAATATTGTTTATGATTATGGCACCTTTGGATTATGATCTTTATTATTATGGACTAACCATTTATTTTATGTATATTATTGAGTATCCCTGGGACGGTTCTAGCTCCTGGATATTCACTGTGATTATTCTCTTATAAGCCCTTTAGGTGGTGTCGCCCCGACGCCCGACTGCGGCATTATTATTTCTGCATTTTCCGCTCGAGGAGTCATTCAGACACTCGTTTGGCACCAGTATTATTATTTCTGCATTTTTCCGCTCGAGGAGTCATTCAGACACTCGTTTGGCACCAGCATTATTGTTTCTGCATTTTCCGCTCGAGGAGTCATTCAGACACTCGTTTGGCAGCAGTATTATTATTTCTGCATTTTCCGCTCGAGGAGTCATTCAGACACTCGTTTGGCACCAGTATTACTATTCTGCATTTTCCGCTCGAGGAGTCTTTCAGACACTCGTTTGGCACCAGTATTACAATTCTGCATTTTCCGCTCGAGGAGTCATTCAGACACTCGTTTGGCACCCAGTATTTCATTTTGGTATATTTTTATCCATATGTGTGCATCATGGTTTCTCGTATATTTTCGTGACGGATGTATGATCGTCTATTAAATCTGGAATATGTTGGATATATTATACCCGTGTTCTTAATGTTTGCGAGTACATTCAAACGTACTCACTGGCTTGTCCCTGGCTATTGTCTTGGCCAGATTGCCTTGCGTGGAGGTATGCATCGCGGTGACAACCTCGGAGCCTACGTGTTGACATTTGCAGCCTCGCGAAGATAGGAGTTATCCTGGTTAGCTGTTCTTGTGGGAAATGGAGTCCCATAGACGCAGATGTTTCCAACCGCTTCCGCCCTCAACCATTAGAAACCAAGTGTTGTACTCCCAGGCCTAAATGGTCTTGTACTACATATTTTTGTTCCTTGCTTGGAATTCTTGTATCAAGTTGGTACCTCATCAGCTAACAGTAATCCTGGGGCTGGTGAGCACACAGGCCGTTTTTCTGGGAATTTATATCCCAAAAATCCGGTCGTGACACGACGGCTCGCTGGAGGAACCCTAGTGCTGCAGGCAGGGGATCGAGGTAGAGGGAAAGGGGAGAGGAGATGCAAGCGGGCAGGGCAATGAATGCTTGCGTGTTTGTTTTTACTTGAGGGTCAGGTGTGACACGGGCGTCAGCAGTTGCATTTTGAGTGTAATATAGGCAGACAACAGAGTCATTTCACTATTCCCCTTCCCTTCAATTTTTAGTGAGGTTCTACCCGAAACACCCCCCTCCAAAGCGAAATTAGTTAAGCCCAAGCCCATAACTCAAAAATGACTTCTTTACATCTTTTATGGCTTATTTTGACAATATGCCCTGAAAAGGCGGAATCGAACTGGCCCTTAACCTGCAATTCAATTGTGCGTGCAATGATGAATCACTCCTGCCTGCTATCTGTACATTTAGGCATCATCATACATCGCATAACCTAATACATGTGCATTCCATTGTAGAATCTGGAATATGCAATGTTTATGTTAGTTCATACATTGCACATGATCTTTAAATGCCCCCTAAATCTGGTCAGTCAAGTGATGGTCTTTAAGCCTCCTTCTTTGCTTCTTTTCTTGATATGTAAGATTTGCTCACACATTTGTTCAATTCCTTGTTTGCATCAGCCAGCCATACTAGGACTGTTTGCTTTGATTACTTGATGTTCTTGACCTAACACTCTAACAGAGCTTGTCAACGATTTAAACACTAAGGGCTGTTGTAGTGGGGCCTTGGCTAACTCATAGGTGACATAAAGGTTTGGCTGTACACTACAGTAGGCTCTCCAAGAGTACCTGGAGATCCAGTTCGAAGGTATGCCTAGTTTTTACATAGTGCAGACATAGTAAATGCTCATTTCATTGTGTGCAAGTGCAAGAGATGCGGCATGTTTCATTATGTGGTGTTGTTTTGTTATAATCTCATCCTTTTGTGTTCACAGACTGGAAAGTATGCATATTTATCTTCCAAGGAGACGAGTAACTAGTTTGTGTCACCTTGCAGAGGGGGTGCAATGAAGATAAGATTGAGGATTTCTAAGTACAAGATGTTAGGAAGGAGCCTTGCAAGAGAAGTAGGAGCTGCGCTGAGCCTCTTCAACCTGCTAAGGTAAGTCACTGTATGCAACTCAACAGTTCAATTCCTTGTTTGTTTCAGGCATAGTTAATTTTCTCTTTTCAATTGCTTTATTTGTCCTCAGTTAATGAGATGCCCAAATAATCATGCCTGATGTTCGGTACTTGTATCACTATTAGTTGACATAATTAAAGGCCTTACCATTTAATTACTCTGCCGAAGTGTGCCTGAAGCTTTGAAGTCTATTAACCAACTATTATTGCATGAGGCTCACAATCTAGTTTATACTACGCTAATGATTGCATAGTTTTGCCTGCTGTAGTATGTTTGTATGAAACCCTCTGCTGTTCATTATGCTCCCTAAGACTTTAATTGAGGCACAGAATGGCCAACTGCTTGCTTACTTATACACAACGTGCTGTCTAAATTTGTAACTTGTCTGTGTTTTCGATTGGGCCCCAACATCATGCTCCTCTGGTGAGCTAAGAGGGATTTCTGTATGCAGGCTGCACAGACTATCTTTTTTATAATTTTTAAAATATCACCTGCTTATGCTTCATGACGTGTAACTTTTTTTTTGAAAGTGACGTGTAACATTATTGTTAGTCCTATTTTGCCATGTAGTACAAAATAGTGTCTTGTTCGCTTCACTGTTGTAACTATATTTTTGCCCTAGTCATGTGTACTTACAGAAACATTTCAGGATGAAGTGACATCAACACAAAGATCTGCGAGCAGTGCGGCATGGCCGTTACCGAATGATTATGGTTTGGAATTGGAATGTGCTGATATTCTCGAGCATCAACTAGAGGTGGCAAGACAACGTGTACATGATTGTCAACGTATAATCAACAAGTTGAGACTGGACATGCAGGTATTAGATGCAGGAGTCAAAAAAATGAAACAAGACACTGAGGTAACCATGAAGGAATTGGAGATTTTGCAGACTGAAATTTGTGCTATCTGAATCCGGCCAATCCTATTTTCTGAAGAGATTATAGTTCAAATGGAGTTAAGTTGATGCGCGTCCATGATGTATGAGCTGTATTTGCCCAGTGTATGTAATTTGCTGTTTTTGTATGCTTTATTATCACCTGTGCCGAACCATAATGCCCAGTGGGTATAATCGGCTGTAATTTCTTTATTGTATAGTGTAGGATTATTCTACCTTTCTATGCCTTGATCTCTTTGTTGTATAGTGTATGCTTTTTAGAGGTGATAGTATTGAGTAGGATAATTCTTTGAATATGCTATATCGTTCAAACGGGGGCCAACTCGCCCGACCATGGCCCTTCACGGGCCGTCGGATCCATGGGCCTTCTACGTCTCGTAGGATCCATGGGCCTTGTACGTCTCGTAGGATCCATGGGCCTTCTACGTCTCGTAGGATCCATGGGCCTTCTACGTCTCGTAGGATCCATGGGCCGCCGACTCATTTATGGGTCTTGTACGGGCCTTTAATGGGCCGTAGACGGGCCTTTAATGGACATCGTACGTTTTATGGGATGACCATAACGGGCCGTTAATAGGCCGTATTTGGTGATGCTATGAAAATGGCCCAACAGACTAACGGTCCACAAACGGGCCGACTGTAACGACGGGCTAAATTTGGCCCACAAGCAGAAAATGACAGTAACGGGCCGTAAGTAACCGAATGCTGCAAATGAGCCCAAGAATAAATGGGCCCTCAGAAGGCCGAAAGTTAACTTGGGCTGGAAATGGCCCAACGGAATAACGGGCCGTTAATGGGTATAAAGTGATACACTGTTCATTACAGGCCAGTTTCACCACGGGCCGTTAATGGGTGTAAAGTAATACACTGTTCATTACGGGCCAGTTTCAGCACGGGCCGCTAATGGGCCAAGAGTTACAAAGGGCCTCATATGGGCCGAAATACGTCATGGGCTATACATGGGCCAGAAGTGAAAACAGGCTGGAATCATATTGGATGGCCCAGATGACGCTACTGGGCCTAATTCGGATAGGGCGTAACAGGCCTTGGGTTAGCGGGCTGTAAATGGGCTATATGCAAACAGGCCGTTAATAGGCTTTCCATGGGCCGACCCGCCAGCTTTTGACCAAGTCAAACGGGCCGGCCTTTTCACAGGAATGGGCCACTGTTGGGCCGTGCCACGTGTCGACGTATCATAGGCGCCTTCTGTCCAGTGAGTGGATGACATCTGTCCCAACGATGAGCCGACACATGTTTCCTCTAGCCAATGATGATTTTACACGTGGAAAATCCCCATTGGTCGGGGCTGTTAACGGGTTATCGGATCCAAAACCCGACCCGATAGCTTAACGGCGTTCCGTTACGGTGGATGCCATGTGTCGGTCACCCTTGACGAAAGCACTTCTGTGATGCGCGATTTATCGTCATGGAAGTGGACACTTCCGTGATGATAATTTTGGTAATGTCATGGAACACTTCTACGATAGCACAGGTATGACTATCTTGATTCTGTCATAAATTTGTCATGGATGTACATGCGTGACAAAAAATGCGACCTACTGTGACAAACACGTATCATCACGGAAGTGTATTTTTTTGGTAGTGCAATCACTATCTTATCTGGAAGATTAACTCCCACTTCATTCAAGCGATTATATTACCAGACATTCTGAGCACATGCTCACTGGCTGAGCTATTCTCCTCCATCTTGTAGGCAAAGTACATGTCAGAGGTCTCATACCTCTCGACATGGGCATGAGTCTGAAATACCAATTTCAGCTCTTGGAACATCCCATATGCTCTGTGGCGTTCAAAACGTTTTTCAAGTCCCGATTCTAAGCCGTAAAGCATGGCGCACTAAACTGTTGGGGAACGTAGTAATTCAGAAAAATTCCTATGATCACGTAAGATCTATCTAGGAGAAGCATAGCAATGAGACGGGAGAGTGTGTCCATGTAACCTCGTAGACCGAAAGCGGAAGCATTATGTTAACGTGGTTGATGTAGTCGAACGTCTTCACGATCCAACCGATCCAAGTACCGAACGTACGGCACCTCCGTGTTCAGCACACGTTCAGCTCAATGAAGGCCCTCGAGCTCTTGATCTAGTAGAGGGTCGAGAGAGAGTTCCATCAGCACGACGGCATGGCGACGGTGTTGGTGATGTGATCCACGCAGGGCTTCGCCTAAGCACAACGACAATATGACCGAGGTGGTAAACTGTGGAGGGGGCACCGCACACGGCTAAGAAACAACTGTTGTGTCTTTGGGGTGCCCCCTGCCCATGTATATAAAGGAGGGGGAGGAGGAGGCCGGCCCAAGGGGGGGGCGCCAAGAGGGGGGAGTCCTACTAGGACTCCGTTCCTAGTAGGATTCGGCCCCCTCCTTCCTTCCAACGAAGAGGGGAAAGGGGAAAGGAGGGAGAGGGAGAAGGAAAGGGGGGTCGCGCCCCCCACCCCTTGTCCAATTCGGATTGGGATTGGGGGGGCGCCACCTCCTGTGGCAGCCTCCCTCTCTCAACTATGGCCCAATAGGCCCATTAACTTTCCCGGGGGGGGGGGGTTCCGGTAACCTCCCGGTACTCCGAAAAATCCCCGATATATCAATCTTTACCTCTTGACCATTTCGAGACTCCTTGTCATGTCCGTGATCTCATCCGGGACTCCGAACAAACTTCCGTCACCAAAACACATAACTCATAATACAAATCGTCATCGAACGTTAAGCGTGCGGACCCTACCGGTTCGAGAACTATGTAGACATGACCGAGACACATCTCCGGTCAATAACCAATAGCGTAACCTGGATGCTCATATTGGCTCCTACATATTCTACGAAGATCTTTATCGGTCAAACCGCATAACAACATATGTCATTCCCTTTGTCATCGGTATGTTACTTGCCCGAGATTCGATCGTCGGTATCATCATACCTAGTTCAATCTCATTACCCGCAAGTCTCTTTACTCGTTCCGTAATGTATCATCCCGTAACTAACTCAATAGTCACATTGCTTGCAAGGCTTACAGTGATGTGCATTACCGAGAGGGCCCAGAGATACCTCTCCGATACACGGAGTGACAAATCCTAATCTTGATCTATGCCAACTCAACAAACACCTTCGGAGACACCTGTAGAGCATCTTTATAATCACCCAGTTACGTTGTGACGTTTGATGGCACACAAAGTGTTCCTCTGGTATTCGGGAGTTGCATAATCTCATAGTCAGAGGAATATGTATAAGTCATGAAGAAAGCAATAGCAATAAAACTAAACGATCATAATGCTAAGCTAACAGACGGGTCTTGTCCATCACATCATTCTATAATGATGTGATCACGTTGATCAAATGACAACACATCTCTATGGTTAGGAAACATAACCATCTTTGATTAACGAGCTAGTCAATTAGAGGCATACTAGGGACACTCTGTTTGTCTATGTATCCACACATGTACTAAGTTTCCGGTTAATACAATTCTAGCATGAATAATAAATATTTATCATGATATAAGGAAATATAAATAACAACTTTATTATTGCCTCTAGGGCATATTTCCTTCATAAACTATTAAGTAGTCATCATATCGAGCTTGCCAAACGTTCATAACGTCTGCATCTGCTCTTGCAATAGGTCTGTCACCTAGCGGTGTATCAAGGACATAATTCTTCTATGCAGCAATGAGGATAATCCACAGATCACGGATCCAGTCCGCATCATAGCTACTATCATCTTTCAACTTATTTTTCTCTAGGAACATATCAAAAAATAGGGGAGCTATATCGCGAGCTATTAATCTACAGCATAGATTTGCAAATACTATCACGACTAAGTTGATGATAAATTAAGTTCAATTAATCAAATTACTAATGAAATCCCACTTAAATAAACATCCCTCAAGTTATCTAAGTGATACGTTATCCAAATCAACTAACCCATGTTCGATCATCACGTGAGATGGGGTAGTCATCAATGGTGAACATCTCTATGTTGATCATATCTACTATATGACTCGCGTTCGACCTTTCAGTCTCCAATGTTCCGAGACCATGTATGTACATGCTAGGCTCATCAAGTTTAACCCAAGTATTCTGCATGTGCAAAACTGTCTTACACCTGTTGTATGTGAACATAGACTCTATCATACCCGATCATCACCTGGTGTCTCGAAACGATGAACTTTTGCAACGGTGCATACTCGGGGAGAACACTTATATCTTGAAATTTAGTGAAGGGATCATCTTATAATGCTACAGTCATTCTAAGCAAAATAAGATGCATAAAAGATAAACATCACATGCAATCAAAATATGTGACATGATATGGTCATCATCATCTCGTGCTTTCGATCTCCATCTCCAAAGCATCATCATGATCTCCATCGTCACTGGCTCGACACGTTGATCTCCATCATTGCGTCGTGGTCGTCTCGCCAACTATTGCTTCTACAACTATTGCTAACGCATAGCAATAAAGTAAAGCAAGTACATGGCGTTTGCATTTCATACAATAAAGAGACAACCATAAGGCTCCTGCCGGTTGCCGATAAATTACAAAACATGATCATCTCATACAATAACGTATATCACATCATGTCTTGACCATATCACATCACAGCATACCTTGCAAAAACAAGTTAGACATCCTCTACTTTGTTGTTTGCAAGTTTTATGTGGCTGCTACGGGTTTCTAGCAAGAACCGTTCTTACCTACACAAAAACAACCACAACAGTGATTTATCAAGTTTGCTGTTTTAACCTTCTTCAAGGACCGGCCGTAGTCAAATTTGATTCAACTAAAGTAGGAGAAATAGACACCCGCCAGCCACCTTTATGCAAAACTAGTTGCATGTCAGTCGGTGGAACCGGTCTCATGTGCGTGGACATGTAAGGTTGGTCCGGGCCGCTTCATCCCACAATACCGCCGAATCAAAATAAGACGTTGGTGGTAAGCAGTATGAACATCACCGCCCACAACTTCTTTGTGTTCTACTCGTGCATATCATCTACGCATAGACCTGGCTCATGATGCCACTGTTGGGAAACGTTGCATGGAAAACAAAAAATTTCTACGCACACGCAAGATCTATCCATGGAGATGCATAGCAACAAGGGGAGAGTGTGTCTACGTACTCTCGCAGAGCGTAAGCGGAAGCATTTCACAACACAGTTTATGTAGTCGAACTTCTTCATGCTTCAACCGATCAAGTACCGAACGCACGGCACTGATACGTCTCCAACGTATCTATAATTTTTTATTGTTCCATGCTATTATATTATTTGTTTTGGACGTTTTATATGCATTGTTATGCTATTTTATATTATTTTTGGGACTAACCTATTAATCTAGAGCCCAGTGCCAGTTCCTGTTTTTTCCTTGTTTTAGAGTTTCACAGAAAAGGAATATCAAACGGAGTCCAAACGGAATGAAACTTTTGTGATGTTTTTTCTTGGACCAGAAGACATCCAGAGGACTTGGAGTAGATGTCAGGGAAGCCACGAGGCGGCCACAAGGATGGAGGGCGCGCCAAGGGGGTAGGGCGCGCCCCCACCCTTGTGGGCCCATCGTGACTCCACCAACCTATTTCTTCCGCCTATATATTCTCAAATATTCCAAAACCTACCAGGAGAGCCACGAAAACACTTTTCCACCGCCGCAACCTTCTGTACCTGTGAGATCCCATCTAGGGGCCTTTTCCGGAGTCCTGCCGGAGGGGGATTCGATCACGGAGGGCTTCTACATCAACACCATTGCCTCTCTGATGAAGCGTGAGTAGTTTACCACAGACCTACGGGTCCATAGCTAGTAGCTAGATGGCTTCTTCTCTCTCTTTGATTCTCAATACCATGTTCTCCTCGATGTTCTTGGAAATCTATTCGATGTAATACTCTTTTGCGGTGTGTTTGCCGAGATCCGATGAATTGTGGATTTATGATCAACTTATCTATGAATATTATTTGAATCTCCTCTGAATTCTTATATGCATGATTTGATATCTTTGCAAGTCTCTCCGAACTATCGATTTGGTTTGGCCAACTAGATTGGTTTTTCTTGCAATGGGAGAAGTGCTTAGCTTTGGGTTCAATCTTGCGGTGCTCGATCCCAGTGACAGAAGGGGAACTGAGACGTATTGTATTGTTGCCATCGAGGATAACAAGATGGGGTTTTCATCATATTTCTTGAGTTTATCCCGCTACATCATGTCATCTTACTTAATGCGTTACTCTGTTCTATGACCTTAATACTCTAGATGCAGGTAGGAGTCGGTCGATGTGTGGAGTAATAGTAGTAGATGCAGGCAGGAGTCGGTCTACTTGATACGGACGTGATGCCTATATTCATGATCATTGCCTTAGATATCATCATAACTTTGCGCTTTTCTATCAATTGCTTGGTAGATTTGTTCACCCACTGTAATATTTTCTATATTGAGAGAAGCCTCTAGTGAAACCTATGGCCCCCGGGTCTACTTTCCATCATATAAGTTACCGATCTACAATTTTAGTTTCCTATTTACTTCTTTTGCAATCTTTTACTTTCCATTCCATAAACCCAAAAAAATACCAAAAATATTACTTTATCGTTTATCCATCTCTATCAGATCTCACTTTGCAAATAACCGTGAAGGGATTGACAACCCCTTATCGCATTGGGTGCAAGTTGGTGTTTGTTTGCGCAGGTATTCGGTGACTTGCGCGTTGTCTCTTACTGGATTGATACCTTGGTTCTCAAAAGATGAGGGAAATACTTACTCTGGTTTGCTGCATCACCCTTTCCTCTTCAAGGGAAAAACCAACGCAAGCTCAAGAAGTAGCAGGCACCTCCGCTTTCTGCACACGTTCAGCTCGGGGACGTCCTACGCCTTCTTGATCTAGCAAGACGGCGAGGTAGTAGATGAGTTTCGACAGCACAACGGCATGGTGATAGTGATGTTGATGTGATCTTTGCAAGGCTTCGCCTAAGCACTACGAAAATATAACCGAGGGCGTAAACGGTGGACGGGTGATACGTCTCCAACGTATCTATAATTTTTGATTGTTCCATGCTGTTATATTATCATTATTGGATGTTTTATAATCATTTTATATCATTTTTATACTAACCTATTGACATAGTGCCAAGTGCCAGTTGCTGTTTTTGCATGTTTTTTACATCGTAGGAAATCAATATCAAACGGTCCAAACACCGCGAAACTTTTTGTGGATTTTTTATGGACCAGAAGACCACCAATGGGCCAAAGCAGCACCTGGGAGGTGCCCCAAGGGGGCACAACCCACCAGGGCGCGCCTGGGGGCCCAGGCGTGCCCAGGTGGGTTGTGCCCACCTCGGTGGCCTCCCGCACCCCCTCTTTACCCTATAAATTCACAAATTTTCCAAAAACCCTTGGGGAGAACCTAGATGAGAAGTTTTGCTGCCGCGATGCTCTGTAGCCACCGAAAACAAATCTACATCCCGTTTTGGCACTCCGCCGGAGGGGGAGATCATCACCGGTGGCCATCTTCATCATCCCGGCAGCCACCATGATGAGGAGGGAGTAGTCCACCCTCGGGGCTGAGGGTTTGTACCAGTAGCTATGTGTTTAATCTCTCTCTCTCTCTCTCGTGTTCTTGAGATGTCACTATCTTGATGTATCGCGGGCTTTGTTAATATAGTCGGATCATATGGTGTTTTCCCCTCTCTATCTTGTGATGAATTGAGTTTTCCCTTTGAGATTTCATTTTATCAGATTGAATACTTTTATGGATTTGAGAGCACTTGATATATGTCTTGCAAATGAATACTCGTGGTGACAATGGGGTCTTGTTTTGATTCACTTGATATATGTTTTGGCACTCAACTTGCGGATTCTCGAGGTGACATTGGGGTAATCTATGCATAGGGGTTGATGCACGTTCTTGTCTTTGTTTCTCCGGTAGAAATCTTGGGGCACTCTTTGAAGTTCTTTGTGTTGGATTGAGTATTATGAATATGAATTTGCTTTGGTGTTATTTTAGTATGAAATCTAGGATAGATC
The DNA here is from genome assembly GCF_002575655.3 of Aegilops tauschii subsp. strangulata. Taxonomy (NCBI): domain Eukaryota; kingdom Viridiplantae; phylum Streptophyta; class Magnoliopsida; order Poales; family Poaceae; genus Aegilops; species Aegilops tauschii. The sequence continues at coordinate 397,604,814 of NC_053035.3, forward strand.
AAACGGAAAGAATAGCTTTGTGTTATTTTTAGTACGGACTCTTGAATAGATTGAACGGAAAGAATAGCTTTCAGGTGGTTTCGTACCCTACAAACAATTTATTCGTATGTTCTCCGCTAGATAGGAACTTTGGAGTGATTCTTTGTTGCATTTTGAGGGGTGGTTATATGATCCAATTATATTAGCACTGTTGAGACATTGCACTAGCGAAAGTACGGACCCTAGGCCTCATTTTCAAGCATTGCAATACCATTTTTGTGCCCGTTTACTATTTGCTACCTTGCTATTTTTATTTATTCAGATTATAAAAATATATTTCTACCATCAATATTACACTTTTATCACCATCTCTTCACCGAACTAGTGCACCTATACAATTTGCCATTATATTAGGTGTGTTGGGGACACAAGAGATTTCTTGTATTTGGTTGCAGGGTCGTTTGAGAGAGACCATCTTCATCCTACACCTGCCACGGATTGATAAACCTTAGGTCATCCACTTGAGGGAAAATTGCTACTGTCCTACAAAACTCTACGCTTGGAGGCCCAACATGTGTCTACAAGAATAAAGTTGCGTAGTAGACATCAACGAGGCGCCGCACATGGCTGAGACAATGTTGTGTATTTATGTGGCGCCCCTCCCCACATATATATAGGTGGGAGGGGAGGAGGCAGCCCCTAGGGCGCCCCAAGAGACCTGTCGGCAGCCCTAGGGCTGCTGCCTTGCCCTGCACCCCCTTTCCTTATTTGGACATGAGGGGGAAAGGAAAGGGAGATGGCTGCCTTAGGGCGCCTCCCCTTTCCTTCCCTCCATCCATTGGTGCATGGGCAGTGGGTAGAGGGGCGCACCAGCCCCTTGTGGGCTGGTGTGCTCTTCCCCTTTTGGCCCATAAGGCACAAAAACCTACAGGGGCTGCTCGAAACCCCTTCCGATGACCCGATAAGTACCCGGTACCACCTGAAACACTTCCGGTGTCCAAATACCATCGTCCTATATATCAATATTTACCTATCGACCAATTCGGGACTCCTCGTCATGTCCATGATCTCATCCGGGACTCCGAACAACATTCGGTCACGAAATCACCAAATCACATAACTCATATAATACTATGTAGACATGACCGAGACACGTCTCCGGTCAATAACTAATAGCGGAACCTGGATGCCCATATTGGCTCCTACATATTCTATGAAGATCTTTGTCGGTCGAACCGTTACGAAAACATACGTAATTCCCTTTGTCCATCAGTATGTTACTTGCCCGAGATTCGATCATTGGTATCTTCATACCTAGTTCAATCTCGTTACCGGCAAGTCTCTTTACTCGTTCTGTAATACATCACCTCGTGACTAACTCCTTAGTCGTTTGCTTGCAAGCTTATGATGTGTATTACAGAGAGGGCCCAGAGATACCTCTTCGATACTCGAAGTGAAAAATCCTAGTCTTGATCTATGCCAACTCAACAAACACCTTCGGAGATACCTATAGAGCATCTTTATGATCACCTAGTTACCTTGTGACGTTTGATAGCACACAAGGTATTCCTCTGGTATCCGGGAGTTGCATAATCTCAAAGTCAAAGGAATATGTATTTGACATGAAGAAAACAATAGCAATAAAACTTGAATGATCATTATACTAAGTTAACGGGTGGGTCTTGTCCATCACATCATTCTCCTAATGATGTGATCCCGTTATCAAATGACAACACATGTCTATGGTTAGGAAACCATAACCATCTTTGATCAATGAGCTAGTCTAGTAGAGCCTTACTAGGGACACGGTATTTGTTTATGTATTCACGCATGTATTTAGGTTTCCGATCAATACAATTATAGCATGAATAATAAACCTCTTATCATGAATAAGGAAATATAAAATACAACTTTATTATTGCCTCTAGCGCATATTTCCTTCACCTCTACGCCCAGAAATCGTTCTCGGAGGCGACATCCTGCGGGGAGCACTCGCGCCACACCGCCATGGTGTGCTCGTCCGCCTGGGCGATGAGGAGGCGGCCCTCCCGCCTCTGTTGGACGCGGCGATCCTCATCTTTAATTAATCGCGGGGGAGGTGCGACGTCCCGTGCCTGCTCGCGCATTGATACGTGTCCAACGTAACTATAATTTTTGATTGTTCCATGCTATTTTATTATCAATCTTGGATGTTTTATAATCATTTTATAGTCATTTTATATCATTTTTTGGTACTAACCTATTGACATAGCGCCAAGTGCCAGTTGCTGTTTTTCCATGTTTTTTACATCGCAGGAAATCAATATCAAACGGAGTCCAAATGCCACGAAACTCCACGATGATTTTTTATGGGCCAGAAGGAAGGCAATGGGCCCTGGTTGCACCTGGGGGTGCCTCGAGGGGGGCACAACCCACCAGGGTGCGCCAGGAGGCCCAGGCGCGCCCTGGTGGGTTGTGCCCACCTCGGGTGCCCCCCGGACCGCCTCTTTGCTCTATAAATACCCCAATATTCTAGAAACCCAAGAAGCGTCGATGAAATATTCATCCAGCCGCCGCAGTGTCCAGAACCACCAGGTCCAATCTAGACACCATCACAGAGGGGTTCACCACGTCCATTGGTGCCTCTCCGATGATGCGTGAGTAGTTCCTTGTAGACCTTCGGGTCCGTAGTTAGTAGCTAGATGGCTTTCTCTCTCTCTCGCTGAATTCTCAATACAATGGTCTCTTGGAGATCCATATGATGTAACTCTTTTGCAGTGTGTTTGTTGGGATATGATGAACTTTGAGTTTATGATCAGTTATATCTTTTTATATCCATGAAAGTTATTTGAGTTTCTTTGATCTCTTATATGCATTATCTCATATAGCCTCGTATTTCTTCTCCGATATTTGGGTTTTGTTTGGCCAACTTGATCTATTTATCTTGCAATGGGAAGAGGTGCCCGGTAGTGGGTTCGATCTTACGGTGCTTGATCCCAATGACAGAAAGGGAACCGACACGTATGTATCGTTGCTACTAAGGATAAAAAGACGAGATCTATATCTACCGCCATATAGATAAACGAATCTTGTCTACATCATGTCATCATTCTTATTGCATTACTCCTTTTTTCATGAACTTAATACACTAGATGCATGCTGGATAGCGGTCGATGTGTGGAGTAATAGTAGTAGATGCAGGCAGGAGTCGGTCTACTAATCTTGGACGTGATGCCTATGTAATGATCATTGCCTGGATATCATCATAATTATTTCAAGTTCTATCAATTACCCAACAGTAATTTGTTTACCAACCGTTTGCTATCTTTCTCGAGAGAAGCCACTAGTGAAATCTACGGCCCCCGGGTCTTCCTTCTCATATATTTGCTTTGCGATTTATTTTATTTGCACTTTTTATTCAGATCTATTAAACCAAAAATACAAAAATACTTTGCTGAACTTTATTTTATTTGCGATCTATTATTTCAATCTATTACAACTTTCTCCCGTCAACACGCAATTTCTGGCGCCGTACCCCGAAAGGGATAGACAACCCCTTTAACACGTCGGGTTGCGAGGTGTTGTTATTTGTGTGCAGGGGCTGTTTACGTTGTGTTGCTTGGTTCTCCTTCTGGTTCGATAACCTTGGTTTCATATCTGAGGGAAATACCTACTGCCGCTGTGCTGCTTCATCCCTTCCTCTTCGGGGAAATACCGACGTAGCTTCAAGCCACATCAAAATGAATTTCTGGCGCCGTTGCCGGGGAGGATCTTCAACATATACCAGGTTCCAAATCACAAATCTCATCCCCTTGCAATTTACATTATTTTCCATTTGCCTCTCGTTTTCTTCTCCCCCACTTCACAAAAATTTCCCGTTTTATCCGCCTCTCTTTTCCGTTCGCCATTTTCTTACCAGATCTGTTTTTGAGTGCAATCTTGTTGTGTAGTCATCATGACTCAAGAGAACACCAAGTTATGTGATTTCTCAAATACCAACAACAATGATTTTATTGGCACTCCGCTTGATCCTCCCGCCACTAGTGCGGAGACTTGTGATATTAATACTGCTTTGCTGAATCTTGTTATGAAAGACCAATTTTCATATTCCTAATGAGGATGACGTGTCCCATCTTAATACCTTCGTGGAATTATGTGATATGCAAAAGAAAAAAGATGTGGACAATGATGTGGTCAAGATGAAATTATTTCCGTTCTCTTTGCGTGATTCTGCAAAAATTTGGTTCTCTTCTTTCCCTCATAATAGTATTGATTCTTGGAATAAGTGCAAAGATGCTTTTATCACTAAGTATTTTCCTCCTGCAAAAATTATTTCCCTTAGAACCCAGATCATGAATTTCAAGCAACTTGAACATGAGCATGTTGCACAATCTTGGGAAAGGATGATAATGATGCTAAGGAATTGCCCAACTCATGGGTTAAATCTTTGGATGATCATACAAAAAATTCATGCGGGGTTGAATTTTGTTTCTCGTAATCTTTTAGATTCCGCCGCGGGTGGTACTTTTATGGAAATTACTTTGGGTGAAGCCACCAAATTGCTTGATAATATCATGGCAAATTATTCACAATGGCATACCGAAAGAGCTCCTACTAGTAAAAAAGTTAATTCGGTTGAAGAAATTTCTTCTTTGAGTGATAAAGTTGATGCTCTAATGAAATTGGTTGCTAGTAAAAGTGCTCCTATTTATTTTAATGATATTCCTTTGTCTACTTTGATTGAGCAAAATAGCGATGCCATTGATGTGAATTTTATTTCTCGCAATAATTTCAACAACAATGCTTATAGTAAATTTTAATCCTAGGCCTTTTCTGTTGGAGATCGTTGCAGAAATTAAAAAATTTCTACGCATCACCAAGAACAATCTATGGAGTCTTCTAGCAACAAGAGGGAAAAGAGTACATCTACATACCCTTGTAGATCGCGAGCGGAAACGTTCAAGTGAACGGGGTTGATGGAGTCGTACTCGTCGTGATCCAAATCACCGATGACCGAGCGCCGAACGGACGGCACCTCCGCGTTCAACACACGTACGGTTGGGGAAAACGTCTCCTCCTTGTTGATCCAGCAAGGGGAGGGAGAGGTTGATGGAGATCCAGCAGCACGACGGCGTGGTGGTGGAAGCAGCGGGGATCTCGGCAGGGATTCGCCAAGCTCAGCGAGAGGGAGAGGTGTCATGGGAGGGAGAGGGAGGCGCCAGGGGTTTAGGTGCAGCTGCCCTCCCTCCCCCCTCTTTATATAGGGCCCCTGGGGGGGCGCCGGCCCTGGGAGATCCAATCTCCAAGGGAGGGCGGCGGCCAAGGGGGTGGCTTGCCCCCCAAGCCAAGTGGGGCGCCCCCACCCCTAGGGTTTCCAACCCTAGGCGCAGGGGGAGGCCCAAGGGGGGCGCGCCAGCCCACCAGGGGCTGTTCCCCTCCCACTTCAGCCCATGGGGCCCTCCGGGATAGGTGGCCCCACCCGGTGGACCCCCCGGGACCCTTCCGGTGGTCCCGGTACAATATCGGTGACCCCCAAAACTTTCCCCGTGGCCGAAACTGGACTTCCTATATACAATTCTTCACCTCCGGACCATTCCGGAACTCCTCGTGACGTCCGGGATCTCATCCGGGACTACGAACGACTTTCGGATTTCCGCATACTAATATCTCTACAACCCTAGCATCACCGAACCTTAAGTGTGTAGACCCTATGGGTTCGGGAGACATGCAGACATGACCGAGACGACTCTCCGGTCAATAACCAACAGCGGGATCTGGATACCCATGTTGGCTCCCACATGTTCCACGATGATCTCATCGGATGAACCACGATGTCGAGGATTCAATCAATCCCGTATACAATTCCCTTTGTCAATCGGTACGTTACTTGCCCGAGATTCGATCATCGGTATCCCAATACCTTGTTCAATCTCGTTACCGGCAAGTCACTTTACTCGTACCGTAATGCATGATCCCGTGACAAAACACTTGGTCACATTGAGCTCATTATGATGATGCATTACCGAGTGGGCCCAGAGATACCTCTCCGTCATACGGAGTGACAAATCCCAGTCTCGATTCATGCCAACCTAACAGACACTTTCGGAGATACCCGTAGTGCACCTTTATAGCCACCCAGTTATGTTGTGACATTTGGCACACCCAAAGCACTCCTATGGTATCCGGGAGTTGCACAATCTCATGGTCTAAGGAAATGATACTTGACATTTGGAAAAGCTCTAGCAAACGAACTACACGATCTTGTGCTATGCTTAGGATTGGGTCTTGTCCATCACATCATTCTCCTAATGATGTGATCCCGTTATCAATGACATCCAATGTCCATAGTCAGGAAACCATGACTATCTGTTGATCAACGAGCTAGTCAACTAGAGGCTCACTAGGGACATGTTGTGGTCTATGTATTCACACATGTATTACGATTTCCGGATAACACAATTATAGCATGAACAATAGACAATTATCATGAACAAGGAAATATAATAATAACCATTTTATTATTGCCTCTAGGGCATATTTCCAACAGTCTCCCACTTGCACTAGAGTCAATAATCTAGTTACATTGTGATGAATCGAACACCCATAGAGTTCTGGTGTTGATCATGTTTTGCTCTAGGGAGAGGTTTAGTCAACGGATCTGCTACATTCAGGTCCGTATGTACTTTACAAATATCTATGTCTCCATTTTGAACATTTTCACGAATGGAGTTGAAGCGACGCTTGATATGCCTGGTCTTCCTGTGAAACCTGGGCTCCTTGGAAAGGGCAATAGCTCCAGTGTTGTCACAGAAGAGAGTCATCGGGCCCGACGCATTGGGAATAACTCCTAGGTCGGTAATGAACTCCTTCACCCAGATTGCTTCTTGTGCTGCCTCTGAGGCCGCCATGTATTCCGCTTCACATGTAGATCCCGCCACAACGCTTTGCTTGCAACTGCACCAGCTTACTGCCCCACCATTCAAAATATACACGTATCCGGTTTGTGACTTAGAGTCATCCAGATCTGTGTCGAAGCTAGCATCGACGTAACCCTTTACGACGAGCTCTTCGTCACCTCCATAAACGAGAAACATATCCTTAGTCCTCTTCAGGTACTTCAGGATATTCTTGACCGCTGTCCAGTGTTCCATGCCGGGATTACTTTGGTACCTTCCTACCAAACTTACGGCAAGGTTTACATCAGGTCTGGTACACAGCATGGCATACATAATAGACCCTATGGCCGAGGCATAGGGGACGACACTCATCTTTTCTCTATCTTCTGCCGTGGTCGGGCATTGAGCCGTGCTCAATTGCACACCTTGCAATACAGGCAAGAACCCCTTCTTGGACTGATCCATATTGAACTTCTTCAATATCTTGTCAAGGTACGTACTTTGTGAAAGACCAATGAGGCGTCTTGATCTATCTCTATAGATCTTGATGCCTAATATATAAGCAGCTTCTCCAAGGTCCATCATTGAAAAACACTTGTTCAAGTAGGCCTTTATGCTTCCCAAGAATTCTATATCATTTCCCATCAACAGTATGTCATCCACATATAATATGAGAAATGCTACAGAGCTCCCACTCACTTTCTTGTAAACACAGGCTCCTCCATAAGTCTGTGTAAACCCAAACGCTTTGATCATCTCATCAAATCGAATGTTCCAACTCCGAGATGCTTGCACCAGCCCATAGATGGAGCGCTGGAGCTTGCATACCTTGTTAGCATTCTTAGGATTGACAAAACCTTCCGGCTGCATCATATACAATTCTTCCTTAAGAAAGCCGTTAAGGAATGCCGTTTTGACGTCCATTTGCCATATCTCATAATCATAGTATGCGGCAATTGCTAACATGATTCGGACGGACTTCAGCTTCGCTACGAGTGAGAAAGTCTCATCGTAGTCAACCCCTTGAACTTGTCGATAACCCTTAGCGACAAGTCGAGCTTTATAGATGGTAACATTACCATCCGCGTCCGTCTTCTTCTTAAAGATCCATTTGTTTTCTATCGCTCGCCGATCATCGGGCAAGTCTGTCAAAGTCCACACTTTGTTTTCATACATGGATCCTATCTCGGATTGCATGGCTTCAAGCCATTTGTTGGAATCTGGGCCTGCCATTGCTTCTTCATAGTTCGAAGGTTCACCGTTGTCTAACAACATGATTTCCAGGACAGGGTTGCCATACCACTCTAGTGTGGAACGTGTCTTCGTGGACCTACGAAGTTCAGTAGTAACTTGATCCGAAGTACCTGTTGGAAATATGCCCTAGAGGCAATAATAAATTGGTTATTATTATATTTCCTTGTTCATGATAATCGTTTATTATCCATGCTAGAATTGTATTGATAGGAAACTCAGATACATGTGTGGATACATAGACAACACCATGTCCCTAGTAAGCCTCTAGTTGACTAGCTCGTTGATCAATAGATGGTTACGGTTTCCTAACCATGGACATTGGATGTCGTTGATAACGGGATCACATCATTAGGAGAATGATGTGATGGACAAGACCCAATCCTAAGCCTAGCACAAGATCGTGTAGTTCGTTTGCTAAGAGCTTTTCTAATGTCAAGTATCATTTCCTTAAACCATGAGATTGTGCAACTCCCAGATACCGTAGGAATGCTTTGGGTGTACCAAACGTCACAACGTAACTGGGTGGCTATAAAGGTGCACTACAGGTATCTCCGAAAGTGTCTGTTGGGTTGGCACGAATCGAGACTGGGATTTGTCACTCCGTGTAAACGGAGAGGTATCTCTGGGCCCACTCGGTAGGACATCATCATAATGTGCACAATGTGACCAAGGAGTTGATCACGGGATGATGTGAGTTACGGAACGAGTAAAGAGACTTGCCGGTAACGAGATTGAACAAGGTATAGGGATACCGACGATCAAATCTCGGGCAAGTAACATATCGATAGACAAAGGGAATTGCATACGGGATTGATTGAATCCCCGACATCGTGGTTCATCCGATGAGATCATCGTGGAACATGTGGGAGCCAACATGGGTATCCAGATCCCGCTGTTGGTTATTGGCCGGAGAACCTCTCGGTCATGTCTGCATGGTTCCCGAACCCGTAGGGTCTACACAATTAAGGTTCGATGACGCTAGGGTTATAGGGAAAGTATGTACGTGGTTACCGAATGTTGTTCGGAGTCCCGGATGAGATCCCGAACGTCACGAGGAGTTCCGGAATGGTCCGGAGGTAAAGATTTATATATGGGAAGTCCTGTTTTGGTCACCGGAAAAGTTTCGGGTGCTATCGGTAATGTACCGGGACCACCGGGAGGGTCCCGGGGGTCCACCGGGTGGGGCCACGGGTCCCAGAGGGCTGCGTGGGCCAAGTGTGGGAGGGGACCAGCCCCAGGTGGGCTGGTGCGCCCCCCAACAAGAGGCCCAGGGCGCAGGAAAGGGGGGGAAGGGGGAAACCCTAGGCACAGATGGGCCTAAGGGCCATCTAGTGGGGCGCCCCCCTTCTGTCCCCCCCTTGGCCGCCCCCCAAGCCCCATCTAGGGCTGGCCGCACCCCTTGGGGGGGGAACCTTAGATGGGGGCGCAGCCCTTCCCCTCCCCTATATATATTGGGGTTTTGGGGCTGCCATACACACGAGAACGTCTCTCTTTCGGCGCAGCCCTACCCCTCTCCCTCCTCCTCCTCTCCCGCGGTGCTTGGCGATGCCCTGCGGGATTGCCACGCTCCTCCATCACCACCACGCCATCGTGCTGCTGCTGGATGGAGTCTTCCCCAACCTCTCCCTCTCACCTTGCTGGATCAAGGCGTGGGAGACGTCACCGGGCTGCACGTGTGTTGAACGCGGAGGCCCCGTGGTTCGGCGCTTAGATCGGAATCAACCGCGATCTGAATCGCTACGAGTACGACTCCCTCATCCGCGTTCTTGCAACGCTTCCGCATCGCGATCTACAAGGGTATGTAGATGCACTCCCCTTCCCCTCGTTGCTAGATTACTCCATAGATTGATCTTGGTGATGCGTAGAAAATTTTGAATTTCTGCTACGTTCCCCAACAGTGGCATCATGAGCTAGGTCTATGCGTAGTTTCTATGCACGAGTAGAACACAAAGTAGTTGTGGGCGTCGATTTTGCCAATTCTTCTTGCCGCTACTAGTCTTATCTTGTTTCGGCGGCATTGTGGGATGAAGCGGCCCGGACCGACCTTACACGTACGCTTACGTGAGACAGGTTCCACCGACTGACATGCACTAGTTGCATAAGGTGGCTAGCGGGTGTCTGTCTCTCCCACTTTAGTCGGAACGGATTCGATGAAAAGGGTCCTTATGAAGGGTAAATAGAAATTGGCATATCACGTTGTGGTTTTACGTAGGTAAGAAACGTTCTTGCTAGAAACCTATACAAGCCACGTAAAAACTTGCAACAACAATTAGAGGACGTCTAACTTGTTTTTGCAGCATGTGCTATGTGATGTGATATGGCCAGAAGATGTGATGAATGATATATGTGATGTATGAGATTGATCATATTCTTGTAATAGGAATCACGACTTGCATGTCGATGAGTATGACAACCGGCAGGAGCCATAGGAGTTGTCTTTATTTTTTGTATGACCTGCGTGTCATTGAATAACACCATGTAAATTACTTTACTTTATTGCTAAGCGCGTTAGCCATAGAAGTAGAAGTAATCGTTGGCGTGACAACTTCATGAAGACACAATGATGGAGATCATGATGATGGAGATCATGGTGTCATGCCGGTGACAAAGATGATCATGGTGCCCCGAAGATGGAGATCAAAGGAGCAAAATGATATTGGCCATATCATGTCACTATTTGATTGCATGTGATGTTTATCATGTTTACATCTTATTTGCTTAGAACGACGGTAGCATAAATAAGATGATCCCTCACTAAAAATTTCAAGAGACGTGTTCCCCCTAACTGTGCACCGTTGCGAAGGTTCGTTGTTTCGAAGCACCACATGATGATCGGGTGTGATAGATTCTAACGTTCGAATACAACGGGTGTTGACGAGCCTAGCATGTACATACATGGCCTCGGAACACATGCAAAACACTTAGGTTGACTTGACGAGCCTAGCATGTACAGACATGGCCTCGGAACACAAGAGACCGAAAGGTTGAACATGAGTCGTATAGCAGATACGATCAACATGGAGATGTTCACCGATGATGACTAGTCCGTCTCACGTGATGATCGGACACGGCCTAGTTTGACTCGGATCATGTATCACTTAGATGACTAGAGGGATGTCTATCTGAGTGGGAGTTCATTAATCAGATGAACTCAATTATCATGAACATAGTCAAAAGGTCTTTGCAAATTATGTCATAGCTTGCGCTTTAGTTCTACTATTTAAGATATGTTCCTAGAGAAAATTTAGTTGAAAGTTGGTAGTAGCAATTATGCGGACTGGGTCCGTAAACTGAGGATTGTCCTCATTGCTGCACAGAAGGCTTATGTCCTTAATGACCGCTCGGTGTGCTGAACCTCAGCGTCGTCTGTAGATGTTGCGAAACATCTGGCATACACGTTTTGATGACTACGTGATAGTTCAGTGGGTAATGCTAACGCTTTAGAATTGTGGCACCAAAGACGTTTTTGAAACGTCGCAGAACATATGAGATGTTCCGAAGATTGAAATTGGGATTTCAGACTAGTGCCCACGTCAAGAGGTATGAGACCTCTGACAAGTTTCTTAAGCCTGAAGACTAAGGGAGAAAAGCTCAATCATTGAGCATGTGCTCAGATTGTCTGAGTGCCACAATCGCTTGAATCGAGTGGGAGTTAATCTTCCAGATGAGATAGTGATGGTTCTCCATAGTCACTGCCACCAAGCTATTAGAGCTTCGTGATGAACTATAACATATCAAGGATAGATGATGATCCTTGAGCAACTCGTGATGTTTGACACCGCGAAAGTAGAAATCAAGAAGGAGCATCAATTGTTGATGGTTAGTAAAACCACTAGTTTCTAGAAGGGCAAGGGCAAAAGGGATACTTCATGAAACAGCAAGTCATTTGCCGCTCTAGTGAAGAATCCCAAGGTTGAACCCAAACCCGAGACTAAGTGCTTCTGTAATGAGGGGAACGGTCACTGAAGCGGAGCTACCCTAGATACTTGGTAGATGAGAAGGCGGGCAAGGTCGACAGAAGTATATTGGATATACATTATATGAATGTGTACTTTACTAGTACTCCTAGCAGCACCAGGGTATTAGATACCGGTTCGGTTGCTAAGTGTTAGTAACCCGAAATAAAAGCTGCGGAATAAATGGAGACTGGCTAAAGGTGAGATGACGATGTGTGTTGGAAGTGTTTCCAAGGTTGATGTGATCAAGCATCGCATGCTCCCTCTACCATCGAGATTTGTTGTTTGCGTTGAGCATGATTGGATTATGTTTATCGCAATACGGTTATTCATTTAAGGAGAATAATGGTTACTCTGTTTATTTGAATAATACCTTCAATGGTCTTGCACCTAAAATGAATCTCGATCGCAGTGATACACATGTTCGTGCCAAAAGATATAAGATAGTACCACATACTTGTGGCACTGCCACTTGAGTCATATTGGTATAGAACGCATGAAGAAGCTCCATATAGATGGATCTTTGGACTCACTCGTTTTTGAAAAGATTGAGACATGCGAACCATGTCAATTGGTATATATGCATGAAGAAACTCCATGCAGATGGATCGTTTGGACTCACTTGATTTTGAATCACTTGAGACATGCAAATCATACCACATGGGCAAGATGACTGAAAGGCCTCGTTTTCAGTAAGATGGAACAAGAGAGCAACTTATTGGAAGTAATACATTTTGATGTATGCAGTCCAATGAGTCCTGAGGCATGCAGTGGATATCGTTATGTTATTACTTCACAGATGATTTGAGTAGATGCTGAGTCTATTTACTTGATGAAACACAAGTCTGAATTATTGAAAGGTTCAAGTAATTTCAGAGTGAAGTTGAAGATCGTCGTGACAAGAGGATAAAATGTCTGTGATATGATCATAGAGATGAGTATCTGAGTTACGAGTTTGGCACACAATTAAGACATTGTGGAAAGTGTTTCACAATTAATACCGCCTGGAACACCATAGTCGGGATAGGTGGCCCCACCCGGTGGACCCCCCGGGACCCTTCCGGTGGTCCCGGTACAATACCGGTGACCCCCGAAACTTTCCCGGTGGCCGAAACTGGACTTCCTATATACAATTCTTCACCTCCGGACCATTCCGGAACTCCTCGTGACGTCCGGGATCTCATCCGGGACTCCGAACAACTTTCAGATTTCCGCATACTAATATCTCTACAACCCTAGCGTCACCGAACCTTAAGTGTGTAGACCCTACGGGTTCGGGAGACATGCAGACCTGACCGAGACGACTCTCCGGTCAATAACCAACAGCGGGATCTGGATACCCATGTTGGCTCCCACATGTTCCACGATGATCTCATCGGATGAACCACGATGTCGAGGATTCAATCAATCCCGTATACAATTCCCTTTGTCAATCGGTACGTTACTTGCCCGAGATTCGATCGTCGGTATCCCAATACCTTGTTCAATCTCGTTACCGGCAAGTCACTTTACTCGTACCGTAATGCATGATCCCGTGACCAAACACTTGGTCACATTGAGCTCATTATGATGATGCATTACCGAGTGGGCCCAGAGATACCTCTCCGTCATACGGAGTGACAAATCCCAGTCTCGATTCATGCCAACCTAACAGACACTTTCGGAGATACCCGTAGTGCACCTTTATAGCCACCCAGTTACGTTGTGACGTTTGGCACACCCAAAGCACTCCTATGGTATCCGGGAGTTGCACAATCTCATGGTCTAAGGAAATGATACTTGACATTTGGAAAAGCTCTAGCAAACGAACTACACGATCTTGTGCTATGCTTAGGATTGGGTCTTGTCCATCACATCATTCTCCTAATGATGTGATCCTGTTATCAATGACATCCAATGTCCATAGTCAGGAAACCATGACTATCTGTTGATCAACGAGCTAGTCAACTAGAGGCTCACTAGGGACATGTTGTGGTCTATGTATTCACACATGTATTACGATTTCCGGACAACACAATTATAGCATGAACAATAGACAATTATCATGAACAAGGAAATATAATAATAACCATTTTATTATTGCCTCTAGGGCATATTTCCAACATTTTCCTAGTAATTCCTCTAATAATTATGGTAATTCCTATGGAAATCAATCTTATAATAATAATAGGAACACCTCTGATCTTGAGAATAATATTAAAGAATTTATCAACACACAAAAGGTTTTCAACACTTCCATAGAAGAAAAGTTGAATAAGATTGTTGATTTGTCTAGAAGTGTTGATAGAACTGCTCATGATGTGGAAAAACTCAAGATGAAAATATTTGTGCGTAAAGTAGATGAATCAATTAAAGCTATTTATGTTTCTATGGATGAAAGCAAGAAAAGAACTGCTATGCTTAGAGATAAAAGGGAATTTTTAGAGAAAGCTTTTTCTAGTGATTATTCTTGCAAAGATGATGAAGATCTTAAAATGATTGGTGTTTCTTCTATTGATTCCTTGTTTAGTAAAGTTAAGAATGATGAAAAAGGGACTGGATAAGAGTCAACTTTAGGTAGAAGGCGTCCCAATATTTTGGAGGGTGAAAACTCTTGCTGAGAAAATTGATAAAAGTGGGTCTGGAGAGGTCAAAACTTTAGCTAGTGATGCACCCACTCTTTTGGATTACAAAGACTTTAATTATGATAGTTGCTCTTTGATTGATTGTATTTCTTTGTTGTAATCCATGCTAAATTCACCCCATGCTTATGAACAAAATAAAGCTTTTACTAAACATATTGTTGATGCTATGATGAAAGCTTTGGAAGAAAAATTGGAATTAGAAGTATCAATTCCTAGAAAATTGCATGATGAGTGGGAACCTACTATCAAAGTCAAGATTAAAAATTATGAGTGTTTTTCTTTGTGTGACTTGGGTGCTAGTGTTTCTACAATTCCGAAATCTTTATGTGATGTGCTTGGTCTTACTAATCTTGAAGAATGTTCTTTGAATTTGCACTTGGCGGATTCTACTATTAAAAAGCCTATGGGAAGAATTAATGATGTTCTTATTCTTGCAAATAGGAATTATGTGCCCATAGATTTTATTGTTCTTGATATTGATTGCAATCCGTCTTGTCCAATTATTCTTGGTAGACCGTTTTTACGCACTATCGGTGTCGTGGTTGATATGAAAGAAGGCAATATCAAGTTCCAATTTCCTTTGAGGAAGGGTATGTAACAATTTCCTAGAACAAGAATTAATCCACCTTGTGAATCAATCATGAGGGCATCTTATGGATCTCGAACCAAAGATGACAAAACTTAGATCCTTGCCTTATGCCTAGCTAAGGGCGTAAAACTATAGCGCTTGTTGGGAGGCAACCCAATGAATAAAATTTATTTTTGCTTTTTGCTTTCTGTTCTTGTGTGTTAGCACAATTATGCTACTTTTATGATTGTGTTTTTTAGGTTTTAATTAGTGTTTGTGCCAAATAGAGCCTTTAGGATCTTCTTGGGTGATAGTTGTTTGATCTTGCTGAAAAAGACAGAAACTTTGTGCTCACAAAAATAATTTTCATAAATCACAGAAAAGGATTTTGCTCTGATTATTTTTGAAGAAGATTAATATGCAAATTACCCTGGTCGTCCTAATTTGGTAGATGTTTTGGAGTTCCGGAAGTATTCACAAAAGTAAGATTGCTACATACTGTTATGTTTTGACAGATTCTGTTTTCTTTGTGTTGTGTGCTTATTTTGATGGCTCTATGGTTTTCTTTGATGATTTTTTGCCAAAGAAAAGTTGGAATACAGTAGATATAATACAAAAACAAAATATGAATTGGTTTGACACATCACTTATAGTAGTGATTTATTTTTCTTACACTAACGGATCTCACAAAGGTTTTGTTGAGTTTTGTGTGATTGAAGTTTTCAAGTTTTGGGTTATCTTACGATGGATGAAGGAAGGATGTAAGAGCCTAAGCTTGGGATGCCCCGGCATCCCAAGCTATTATCCAAGAATGAGCAACCAACTAAGCTTGGGGATGCCCCCGAGTGGCATCCCCGCTTTCTTCCAACAACTATCGGTATTTTACTCGAGACTATATTTTTATTCGTCCCATAATATGTGTTTTGCTTGGAGCGTCTTGTATGATATGTGTATTTGCTTGTTTTCTTTTGTGTTATAAGTCATCAATCCTTGCTGGACACACCTATTTGAGAGAGCCAAAATTATATCATGACTTGTTAGAATTGCTCTCTGCGCTTCACTTAAATCTTTTATGAGCTAGGACTTGCTCTAGTGCTTCACTTATATATTTTTGAGCACAGTGTGCTTTGTTATTTTTGAAGAAATACTCTCTTGCTTCACTTAGATTTATTTGAGAGTTAATAAAATTTTGAAGAAATTCTCTCTTGCTTCACTTAAATTATTTTCAGAGAAAGAAAAATTGTTATGCTCATGATCTTCATTTATATTTGTTTGAGCTTATGAAAAGCAACACATGAAAATTAGTCCCAAAGTGATAGATATCCAAGAAGGATAAAGAAAAAATGTCATGAAGATCATTGGACAAAATAAACTTGATTCTTAGTAATAGTTTTGAGATATGATGATGTGATATGTGAGTTATCTTGATGAGTAATTGTGCTCTAGTAAGAATATTGGTGTTAAGGTTTGTGATTCCCTATGCACGCACGAAAGTCAATAATCATGCAATGAAAATTATATCCTACTTGTGGTGCATTATTTGGTGTTAATTATGCTTAATGCTTGCTTATGAGATTATTCAATTCTTGGTTGGTCGTTTCTCAATCTTTTTGCTAGCCTTCATTTTGCACCAAGTATGATCTCTACTTGTGCATCCAAAATCCTTTAAACCAGTTTTGCCACATGAGTCCACTATATCTACCTATGCGCGGTATTCTTTTGCCGTTCTAAGAAAATTTGCATGTGCCATCTCTAATTTTCAAAATAAACTTCTCTTTTGTGTGTTTGTTTCACTCGCGGAACGGTAATGGGTGGCTAATATTTTCCATGTTGGATGTGTTATTCTCACGATGAGTGTTTATTCACTTGTCATTGCATGAAGGACAAGGTCTTAGGGATGCCCAGTCCTGAAATGCAAAAATGAATTTACTTTATGTTGTCAAATAATAAATTCCTTGGAAAGTGTTGGTATGGAGGGCACCCGTGGATACGGTTAGCCATGGAAAGTGAAAGTATGGTGGAAAAAGGAATAAACTTTATTTTCTGTTTGGGAACCGCCTATGGCATATCTAGCATGGAAAGTGTTCGGAACTCTGAATTGTTTTCGTTGGTGGGATCTATACACCTCCCAAAATGTTTTTATCTCTAATTTTTTTGCTTTGAGCTCTGACACCTCTACAAATCCCTACTTCCCTCTGCGAAGGGCCTTTCTTTTACTTTATGCAAATTTTTATTTTTTGAGTCTCCATCTTATCTTACAAAAGCACCAACTAGGAGGCAATATGATCGTACTTAAGTATTGGGTGTAGTTAATATTCGAGTGTGTTTCATGAATGGATCAATGTTTGAGCATGATGGGCTACGGATAACTTGTTTTAGCATTGATATTTTATAAGACATGGCCGCTTGTTGATATGCTTGAGTATCTAAATCATTATGTCAAAACTAGACTATTGCTTTAAATCACCTAAAAGTCCAAATGTCCATGCTATAAAAAAAGAATATGATATGACTTGATGAACAGCACTCCACATCAAAAATTCTGTTTTTATCACCTACCTACTCGAGGACGAGTAGGAGTAAAGCTTGGGGATGCTGATACATCTCCAATGTATCTATAATTTTTGATTGTTCCATGTTGTTTTATTATCACTCTTGGATGTTTTATAATCATTTTATAGTCATTTTATAACTTTTTTGGTACTAACCTATTGACATAGTGCCAAGTGCCAGTTGCTGTTTTTTCCATGTTTTTACATCGCAGGAAATCAATATCAAACGGAGTCCAAATGCCACGAAACTCCACGATAAATTTTTATGGTCCAGAAGGAAGGCAATGGGCCCTGTTGCACCTGGGGGTGCCCCGAGGGGGGCACAACCCACCAGGGCGCGCTAAGAGGCCCAGGCGCGCCCTGGTGGGTTGTGCCCACCTCGGGTGCCCCCCGGACCGCCTCTTTGCTCTATAAATACCCCCAATATTCCAGAAACCCTAGAAGCATCGATGAAATATTCATCCAGCCGCCGTAGAGTCCAGAACCACCAGATCCAATCTAGACAACATCACGGAGGGGTTCACTGATATGTCTCCAACGTATCTATAATTTTTGATTGTTCCATGCTATTATATTATCCATCTTGGATGTTTTAAATGCTATTTTATATGATTTTTGGGACTAAACTATTAACCTAGAGCCCAGTGCAAGTTTCTGTTTTTTCCTTGTTTTTGAGTTTTACAGAAAAGGAATACCAAACGGAGTTCAATTGACCTGCCAATTTGTGTGGATTTTTTATGGACCAAAAGAAGCCCCTGAAGTAAAAGATTTGGGCCACAAGAGTCCCGAGCCATCCACGAGGGTGGAGGGCGCGCCCCCTGCCTCATGGATGACTCGGAGACCCCCCTAACTTGTTCCCGACGCCAAAAATTCCTATAAATACAGAAACCCCAGAAAAAAACCCTCGATCAGGAGTTCCGCCGCCGCAAGCCTCTGTAGCCACCAAAAACCAATCGGGACCCTGTTCCGGCACCCTGCTGGAGGGGGGAATCATCACCGGTGGCCATCTTCATCATCCCGGCGTTCTCCATGATGAGGAGGGAGTAGTTCACCCTTGGGGCTAAGGGTATGTACCAGTAGCTATGTGTTTGATCTCTCTCTCTCTCTCGTGTTCTTGATTCGGCACGATCTTGATGTACCGCGAGCTTTGCTATTATAGTTGGATCTTTATGATGTTTGTCCCCCTCTACGTACTCTCTTGTAATGGATTGAGTTTTCCCTTTGAAGTTATCTGATCGGATTGAGTCTTTAAGCATTTGAGAACACTTGATGTATGTCTTGCATGTGCTTATCTGTGGTGACAATGGGATATTCACGTGATCTACTTGATGTATGTTTTGGTGATCAACTTGCGGGTTCAGTGACCTTTGAACTTATGCATAGGGGTTGGCACACGTTTTCGTCTTGACTCTCCGGTAGAAACTTTGGGGCACTCTTTGAAGTTCTTTGTGTTGGTTGAATAGATGAATCTGAGATTGTGTGATGCATATCGTATAATCATACCCACGGATACTTGAGGTGACATTGGAGTATCTAGGTGACATTAGGGTTTTGGTTGATGTGTGTCTTAAGGTGTTATTCTAGTATGAACTCTAGGATAGATCAAACGGAAAGAATAGGTTCATGTTATTTTACTACGGACTCTTGAATAGATCGATCAGAAAGAATAACTTTTAGGTGGTTTCGTACCCTACAATAACCTCTTCGTCTGTTCTCCTCTATTAGTGACTCTTTGTTGCATGTTGAGGGATAGTTATATGATCCAGTTATGTTATTATTGTTGAGAGAACTTGCACTAGTAAAAGTATGAACCCTAGGCCTTGTTTTGAAGCATTGCAATACCGTTTGTGCTCACTTTTATCATTAGTTACCTTGCTGTTTTTATATTTTTAGATTACAAAAACCTATATCTACCATCCATATTGCACTTATATCACCATCTCTTTGCCGAACTAGTGCACCTATACAATTTACCATTGTATTGACTGTGTTGGGGACACAAGAGACTCTTTGTTATCTGGTTACAGGGTTGTTTGAGAGACCATCTTCATCCTACGCCTCCCACAGATTGATAAACCTTAGGTCATCCACTTGAGGGAAATTTGCTACTGTCCTACAAACCTCTGCACTTGGAGGCCCAACAACCTCTACAAGAATAAGGTTGTGTAGTAGACATCAAGCTCTTTTCTGGTGCCATTGCCGGGGAGGTGAGTGCTTGAAGGTATATCTTTATATCTTGCAATCGAATCTTTTTGTTTCTTGTTTTATCACCAGTTTAGTCTATAAAATAAAACTACAAAAAAATGGAATTGAGGGTGCCTCATATGCTTCATCTTTTTAATATCTTTCGTGAAAATGATGGAAAGGAAAATGGTGCTCAAGTACTAGAAGAAGAAATCTATAAAACGTTTGGCACTAAATGTTTGTATGATGAGCATGATTGCAATGTTGTTAGTATGAATTCCTTGAATATCCATGATGCTAATGATATGCAAAGCCACAAGCTTGGGATGCTATGTTTGATGAAGATGATATTTTTAGTCCCCCAAGTTTGGATGAGCAAATTTATTTTGATGATAGCATGCCTCCTATTTATGATGATTATTGTGATGACATGTACGGTATAAAGAACAATGATAACCATAAAACTTGTCATAATGATTTTAGTTTTCAACTTTTCAATTGGATTATGCCTCACATGATAGTTATTTTGTTGAGTTTGCTCCCACTACTATTGATGAGAATAAGTTTGCTTACGTGGAGAGTAGCAAAATTTCTATGCTTGTAGATCATGAAAAGATGCTTTATGTGATAGTTATATTGTTGAATTCATTCATGATGCTACTGCAAATTATTATGAGGGAGGAACATATGCTTGTAGGAGTTGCAATAATATCAAGTTTCCTCTCTATGTGTTGAAAATCTTGAAGCTATGCTTGTTTTGCTTTCCTATGCTAGTTGATTCTTGTTCCCATAAGTTGTTTGCTCACAAAATTCCTATGCATAGGAAGTGGGTTAGGCTTAAATGTGCTAGTCATATTCTTCATGATGCTCTCTTTATGTTTCAATTCTTATCTTTCATGTGAGCATCGTTGAAATCAGCATGCCTAGCTAATCATATTCTTCATGATGCTCTCTTTATGTTTCAATTCTTATCTTTCATGTGAGCATCGTTGAAATCAGCATGCCTAGCTAAAAGGCATTAAAGAAAGGGATTTTTACATCTGTGCCCCTGGTTCCTTAGCCATACTCATTCATCCCCACACTCTTAACTTTTGCTCACTTTTCCCCACTCCCTTGCCCGAAACCCTCAGAACTAGTCACAAACGGTGGATGCCGTCGGGTCAGTGCTTTGACCGTTAACTCTGACGAGTGGGGACGCGCTGACTGTGTCGCCCATTGGACCTGATGAGTGGGGTCGCGGTGGACGGTGCCGCGGTTAGCCCGTTGGGCCGTGGTTAGACTTGGGTCGTGCGCGCGCCGCAATGACAGAAGCCTGTTATGCATGCACGACATGTCCAGCTAGCCTGCCTGCATGCACGTAGCTAGCCTACCTGCATGCGCCGCCGCCCGCCGCCACGATGCGCCGACCGGCCTCTTTTTCACGCGAGCCGCCACGGACGCTGACCGACCTCATTTTCACGCGAGCCGCCACGAACACGTGGACGGTTGCTGCCGCTAGTTCGTATCATCTCCCACGCGTGTCTCCTCGATGTAGAGCATTGTTTCACACTTCTCGATCCACTCGCATCTATTCAACATGGCAATTAAAACCTGTTGGCAATTAAAGTGGCATATCGATCGACGCGGCTCGTTTGAACATAGCAAATCCAAAGCGCGGCCGGTGCCACTCCCCTCCCCTTCCCCTTTCCCTATTTAAACCACCACCCCTCCACCTATTCTCCACACATCCATTTGCGCCGCCCCCTTCTCTTCTTCACCCAAACCCAGAGCACTCTCAAAGCATGGCGAGGATGCAGTACAACGGCCCCACCTTCGAGCTTCCACCGACCATGCCGGAGAGACGGTATCCGGCCGAGGTCGTCGTGGAGAGGATGCTCCGCGTGTGGGCGTTCTCACGCTGGAGGGGTGCAAGGGGGTTTGCTGAGTGGTTCCTCCATGCGGGCTTCGCCCACCTCCTGGCGGGCTCGCCGGTGATGTTCCGACTGGAGGAAGTGCGTCCAAACTCCAGGACTCCGCCGATAGGGCTCACCGTCACCTTCACCAACAGATTTGATGCGTACTACCTCCTCGGCAAGGTGTTTTGGTGTGGATGCGAATTTATCGCATTCACAACCCACAACATCTTCACAAACTTCGACTGCATCTTCCCCACCCGCGATGGTATGCACAGCCTCCCCTACTACATCAGCTAGGACGACATGGAGAGGGAGCAGTGAAGAGAAGGCGCAGTGAAGATGGTGGTGAAGTCCCGGTCTCGATCGTGAGCTTGTCTTGCCCTAGGGTGTTAGGGCTTTTTATCTTTTATATATTTCTATCTTAATTATGTCGTTGATTGTACCGTGAACTTTTAATCTCTGTCATATCCCCTAAGAAATTTGTTATGCTTGCTACCCTTATTTGATATGTCGTTGGTTATCAGTGTTTTTGCTTGCTATTTCTATCTTATTTGACGTGAGATAAATCGCTAGATGGATATGGTGCCGTACACGAGCCCTTCTGCTAAATCAATCAATGGTTGAGTATTCCTCAATAGAAACCAGCAAGTTTTCGCCCATTTAGAGTAGGGTCAAGTTTTCGCCCATTTAGAGTAGGGTCAAGTTTTCGCATGCGCGGATAATGGAGTAGTTGAAGTGTCAAAAAGGAAACTAAAGCTAGAAAAATGAGCCATGTTGATGTTGAAAAGAAGAAGAAGAAAAGCTATTTTTTTTGAATTGTTGGTGTCCCTATTCCATATATTGTATGAACAAAAACAAGCTATTTTTTGAATAGTTTGTGGACTATGCTATGGTTTAGGGTACCCTATGTTTTATGTAAGAAGTGTGCTATGGTTGCTACTTTTTATGTTATGGATGTATGCTTGCTACGTGAGATATCGGTCGATGGATATGGTGCCGTAGCCGAGCCGTAGACAAGCTCTCTAGATGGATATGGTGCCATAGCCGAGCCTAGACATGCTCTCTAGATGGATATGCTGGCTAATGGTGCCACTAGACTTTATTTTAGACATGGTTTCAGATGGATATCATGATCCACATAATTAAGTCTGACATGTTCTTAATAAAAAACAAAAACAAAAAATCGTGCATACAATATTTTTCTTGCAACAAAAACTTGTTTATAATACCCGCATGTCAAAAAATGAAAGTGTTGTGCCGTAGGCTATATACAGAAGGAAATTGCCATGATATGTACAAATAAATTTGACATGTGCAAGTCCAACAATAAATTGATTTACCATCATGCACTATTTTTGTTCGGCATGGCAATAAATGGATTTACCATGGTAATAATCAAGGGAAAAAACAGAGCCAGCACGTGGGCCTTCGACACTCAACGCTATGAGACGGCCCAACCAGAGCTTAGTTTCAATTTGGACCCTAGAACTACGTTTTTTTTTCTTCTGCGGTCAGTGTTGTCTGACGAAACTGAAGAAACTGAAAGTGTACAAAACTGACGAAACTGACGGGTACCCGAAACTGACATGATCCACAAATTAAGCAACACAGAGCATAGAGCACATGATCCACAAATTAAGCAACACAGAGCATAGAGCACATGATCCACAAATTTAAGAAAATCGTAGAGCACATGATCCACAAATATAACCAAATCCTAGAGCACATGACACCACACTAATAACATCTCTAACGAGTGATGACCAGCAAGTAAGCAAATCCTAGAGCAACTACACAAAAATAAAAGGGATAAAATCCTAAAGCTAACAGATTCGCCTGCTTGTTCAATTGAATCATCTGCTTCAAGTTCTTGTTCATCTTCTTTATTTCCCCCTTCAGATCTGCATCCCCAACTGTCAGAGCAGCACTTTTAGAGACCAAATTCGTTGTTGCTGATGGCAGATTGAGCTCCGGGTTGGGGCTCCATTGAATTGAATCCGCTTAATGTAGTCATCCAGCCATTCAAAATGTGTGCATTTCTTCACGATCTGAATCGATAAAATGAACCCTAAATCCCAGATCAAAAAAGAATTAAAAGCAAATAGAAAAAGAAATCAGAGAAAAATCATGAGATCTAACCTGCCCCTCTGGCTTGCTCTCACATTTCACGAACTCGCGCCCATAGTTGCCATTCTTGACCTCCTTCGAAGTCAATCGTATCAGTGGCGCGCTGCGTGCGCAGTCAGGACGTCGCTCCATGGGAAGTGGACCATACTGGGTCCACGAGGGGCGGGAGGCTGAAGTGGAGCTCGAAATATCGCCCAAAGTCGCCGAAGAAGAAGAAGTAGAGGAGTGGCTCCTCTCGTCGCAGAAGAAGAAGAACCAGAGGAGGAGTGGCTCCTCTCGTCGCTGCAGAATAGGCACCTGAATAAAGGGGGTACCCGAAGAAAGGGGAGGCACAACCAACAAGTCTCGCGGATCGCCTCTCGCGGATCGCCCCACGATCCAACGATGCAGAGCCGTCCATGTGATCCAACGGCGCGGAGCCTGGTCGCAGCCTGCCCTCGGAATTACTTCTAGAAGACCACATTTGAGGGCTGTCGCTTGGCGCTAGGGTATGATCGGACGGCTGACGTTCGGAGCTAGGGTTAGGCGAAACCCCGCGGGGTTTAGAGGGGTTTTGAGCTGGTCAGCGGGGTTTCAAAGGCTTTGACTGAGCATAAATAATTTAAAAAAATCGAAAAAATATGAAACCTTCGTCGTTCGTCGTTTTATAGGACACACTAACGAGGAAAAATACTAAACTTGGTATACGTACATTTAGAGAAAAAAACCTAGCTAGCACGATTGAGGTAAAATGAGCACCATTAATTAAAAAAATCAAAAAAAATAAAACCTGCGCACAATGTTGTCTTGTGTGACATGTTACCAACCAAAAATCATAAACTTTGTCTATGGACATTTTCATGAAAAAACCTTCACACATATGAGCTATCATGTACAACGTTTCATAGAGACCAAGGAGAGGAGGTAGGGTTTCCCTTCGGTTTTTGAAAATTAAAAAAAAAAAGAAAAAATCACCAAAGCTTGATTTCAAAGTGAATAAGAAGGATCTGAACTTAGTTTTCCATTTTCATATGGTAAACGTGTTTTTAATGGGTTTTTATTAAAGTATATTTTTTGAAAAAAATGTAAAAATAGAAAGATTAATTCAATAAATAGTGATTCTTCGAATCTACACTATATAGATTGATTTGGTGTTAATAATAAATATTTGGCTCATTTGGAGTAGGTCCAAAAAAACTTGATTACAAATGGGGCTGTTTACCCTAGCTTGGGAGCTCATTTGGAGCACATTCTCATGACTACAAGTTTTGTAGACGCAAAAGACATCGGATTGATCACCCTAATGTTTATAATAGTTCAGCAAACTGTGCAACTCACACCACAGGGGAATGGACTGAAGTGTCGGTTCAAATTCAAAGTTTGCCTAAAATTCAAAGTTTGCCTCAGTAGTTCAAATTGAAAGTTTACATATAGAATTATTACACCTTACAAGTTTTCACGGTACTTCAAATTGACGACAGAATCCTTATTACAAATCTTTAAAGTTCAAAGTTTATGACTTGCATTCAAGTTCAAATTCAAATCTTTGCCTTGCTCCTTGTGTTCCGGGATGGGTTAACCGTCTTGCTTCTGGTTTCCCTAGCTGGTATATTTTGTGCTTTTGAAAGCTTTGTCTTGTTGCTTCTGATCTTCACTTCTGGTGGTTGCGGTTTTGTTGAGCTTTGACTGATCGAGCAAGTGATGACCAGTTGACGGTCATTTGTGGGCTCACTAATCTTTAAAGGAACTTCAGAAAAAAATAACTTCCTCCTCTCTTATAGCTTCAAAACCTTCGTAAGCCATGGTTTCAAATTCCGCATCAGATGATGGTTCAACCGAAGTTTCTTCCTCTCTAGGTCTTTTCTGTCTTGTGCCTCTAATTATCCTATAGCTGGGTCAAATAGAAATAAGCTTAGCCATCGATAAAAAAGAGAACAAATGCAAAAAAATGGAAAGATTGCACACATACCAAGCTGCTACTTCAGTTGCTTCATTCTCTAAACTTGTTGCATTCTCCACTGTTGCTGCATTATCCTCTAAACTTGCTGCATTCTCCTCTGCTGCTGCATTCTCCTCTGCATTTGCTGATGCCCATTGTTCCTCTTCTCCAAATGATGCATCAACTGGATTGGTACAACGCCTAGCAATATGCCCTAAGATACCACATCTTTTGCACTTATGCTATTTTTTTACACGACCCTCTTCACCAGCTCTTATCCTGTTTTCCCTGGTCTTCCTGGTGGTCTAGTCGGTACAAGAGAATGGAGTTTGAACCCTGGGTCTACTATGTTCCATTGGTCTTTTCCCAAGAGTGCAGGCACATTTCCAGCATAAGCAGCCCTAAATTTGGCAACAGAGAAATATTCAGAGCAATACTGATCAACTTCACCATCTTCACCTCCAATAACAGTCATGAGATGTAGCGCATGTATGCACGGCTTCCCGCAGATCTGCCATTGCCGACAGCTACATTCATTGGTTGCAAGGTTCACTGGATATCTCCATTCCCTATTTTTACTGTCACTGTATGTCACCTCAGCCTCGTATGTCGACGGTCGAAGGAATTTCATTCTTAGTCCTCTTGCCTTGGCATGCAATGCCTTAATCAGAGATGGGAGCATAAGATGGCCAACATATTGTGTTTCTGCAATTCTTTTACGAAGAGCCATCTTTACCATGACCATCTGCCTGATCTTATCAAATGCTTGCCACAACAAAAGCCCTTTCACTGACTTGAACTTTGCATTGAAACACTCAACGAGGTTATTGGTCACATAGTCTACTTTGCAGATTTCATTGAATTTGCTTCTTGACCACAGCTTTCCATGATGTTCATCCATGTACTCCTTCACCAAAGGATTATGAGCATACAACACTCTCAAATGGCGCTCATGCTTCCTCAAGCTGCATGTGTATGATGCTGGCCATAGATTCTCATCATAAACTTTGCCTTTGAATTTCTTTTCAAATTATGCGCTAGGTGTCGGATACATTCCCTATGTTCCACTCCAGGGAATACAATTTCTACTGCAGTTTCTAAACCCTTGCAAGCATCTGTGTGTATAACTAAACCTGAGGGTGTACCTATAATGTTGCGCAACTGCTGCAGAAACCAAACCCAACTCTCCTCACTCTCTACCTCCAACACACCAAATGCAACTAGGAATAGCCAGTTGTCTCCATCAACTACAGAAGCTGCTACTAGCTGGCCTCTCCATCTTCCATTCAAAGCAGTCGCATCGACAGCCAAATAGGGCCTACAACCCCTGCCAGCAAGCCTTGAAACAAACAAAAGCCCTCCTGAATCACTCCTTCTCTATTGCCTTCCCTTTTAATTTGTACTTAACTGCATGCTTGTCAATCTCTACAACACTCCCTGGACTAACCGTCTCCACTTCAGCTTTGAAGGTGTAAAGCAACTGAAAACTCTCATTCCATGGACCATTAATCCTATCAAGAGCCCTTTCCTTAGCATAGAAAATCTTCATGTATTGTACATTAATCTTGTACTTCTCAAATAGCTTCCCATGGAGTGTTGTTGGACCAATTGTTGGTGTTTCCCTCACCCAATCCAAGATTGCATCTGCCACCCACCTAGTCTTTGCAAGCTTAGATTTGTCCTTTCCCCCTCCAGGTGGGAAAGTGTGCCTGTGTGGGTTGCTTTTTATATGAAACAAAATGAAAAAGGGACCCCAATGAAAAATGATGTCGAATACAATTAAGAAACAGTACACATGATCTGAATATAGAATGGATAAATAATCTGATAACAATATTCAGTTGTAATACCTGAATCAATTTGCTCTTTCGCATAGTGGATGCATGCAAACTCCACCTACACCTATCATAAGGGCAATGAACAGTGAATCTTCCTGGCTCACTCCATCAACCTCATAAGAGTTTTCAGTGAGAATGCAATATGTAGTCACTGCATTACGACAGTCCACCATCGATTTGAATACGGTTCCTAGAGTAAGGTCAGGATTCTCCCTGTTCCACTCAATTCTTGGCATGTCCTCACCATCATATTCTTGTAAAACTAAGGAGTCGACGTTCTCCTCCCTCTCTTCATCATCAGTGTCATCAAATCTAGCACGGCTGCTAGGCTCCTCTGCATATTCATCTTCCACTGCCTGTTGACTGACTCTATATACCAGTTCAGGGAATAGAATCTCATTCTCATCATCATGTCGAGGCACTTCCTCGTCAGGCTCTGCATCTACTTCTACATCAGGTGCAGAAGGGAGAGGAGAAGTGGCAGAATTAGCGGCAGCCGACATGTTATGGCTTTCAGAACCACTAGGTTTACTTGGTCTCGACCTACAAGGAGTGCGAGGACGCTCGCTATTAGCAGAGACAAATGATGTCTGAACACCCTTCGGGATACATTGTCTGCATTCCTGAAGCACACCGATATGGATTTTACCGAAATGGCTGTCAGCATTCAAACCAAATAGCAATCCCAGATGCTCATCACAAGTTAACGGGAGAAATCTCTGCTCGGTACTGTCGAAATATCTCAGTTCAACAGCATCGGCAGGGCTCCACGGATACTCACAACAGAGTGCCTCGCGGAAATCTCTGAACGAAACGCTGGTTTCTACCACTTTAGGATAGAAAAATCCAGAAATCACACATGGTTTAGTTCCACGCAGCTCGCTAGTTTCCATTCTAACCGCCAGCCGAAAAGCAAGTGCAGGATCAACCCTATTCAATTGAAATAAGATAAAGGGCACAGTTAGGCCGAAAATTTTCAGATAAATTGCGCTGATTCACACCAACGGTGGTCAAATACAGCCTAATTTACGGATCTCCTAATCAAACGATGCTTACCCAGGTGGAATCCATGAATTATCAGCCTCTGATTCGACCCAATCATCTCCATGGTCGATGGGCCGGACGGGGTGCCCCCCCTTGACATCGCTTCCTAATCCTAGATGGGGAGAGAGGGTAGATGCGGCGGAGGCGGCACGACTGCGGCGGAGGCGGCAAGAGTGCAGCGGAGGCGGCACGACGGCGGCGGAGGGGGCGACGCGGAAGCGACTGGATCTAATTCAGGTTACAGTGAGTGTCAGTTTCGCGGCCCCACTGGTTACCACATAATGGTCAAAATGTGGACTCCGCCCTACGCGGCCCCACTAGTCCGAGTTAACAGTCAAGCCATTGACCCGACGGCAGCGTCCGCTGTGACCAGTTCTGAGGGTTTCCGGCAAGGGAGTGGGGAAAAGTGAGCAAAAGTTAAGAGCGTGGGGATGAATGAGTAGAACTAACGAACCAGGGGCACAGAAATAAAAATCCCTTGAAAAGCGCTTGTTGGGAGAAAACCCAATATTTACCCTTACTATTTTTGTGTGTCCACATGATTAAGCTACTGTATTAATCATGTTTTATAGCTTTTGTTTCAATAAAGTGCCAAGTAAGACCTTTAGGATAGCTTACGGTGATAGTTGTGTTGATCCTGGTGAAAATCAGAAACTTTTGCGCCCAGTAAATTAGTTTTGGTAATTCACACAAACGTGTTTTTGATCTGATTCTTTTTGCTCTGGATTGGTACACAAATTGCTCAGGTTTTCTAATTTGGATGGATTTTTGGAGTTACAGAAGTATTCGAGAGTTACAAATTACTACAGACTGTTCAGTTTTTGACAAATTCTGTTTTCTATGTGTTGTTTGCTTATTTTGACGAATCTATGAGTAGTATCGGAGGGTATGAACCATAGAGAAGTTGGAATACAGTAGATATTACACCAATACAAAAAAGGAATGAGTTCACAACAGTACCAAAAGTGGTGATTTATTTTCTTATACTAACAGAGCTTACGAGTTTTCTGTTGAGTTTTGTGTTGTGAAGTTTTCAAGTTTTGGGTAAATATTCGATGGACTATGGAATAAGGAGTGGCAAGAGCCTAAGCTTGGGGATGCCCAAGGCACCCCAAGGTAATATTCAAGGACAACCAAGAGCCTAAGCTTGGGGATTCCCCGGAAGGCATCCCCTCTTTCGTCTTCATTCATCGGTAACTTTACTTGGAGCTATATTTTTATTCACCACATGATATGTGTTTTGCTTGGAGCGTCATTTTGTTTTATTTTGTTTTGCCTGCTATTTGAATAATATCCCAAGATATGAAATTCTTAAATGTTAGAGAGTCTTCACATAGTTGCATAATTATTCGACTACTCATTGATCTTCACTTATATCTTTCGGAGTAGTTTGTCATTTGCTCTAGTGCTTCACTTATATCCTTTTAGAGCACGGCGATGGTTTTATTTTGAAGAAATAGATGAACTCTCATGCTTCACATATATTATTTTGAGAGTCTTTAGAACAGCATGGTAATTTGCTTTGGTTATGAATTTAGTCCTAATATGATAGGCATCCAAGAGGGATATAATAAAAACTTTCATATAAAGTGCATTGAATACTATGAGAAGTTTGATTCCTTATGATTGTTTTGAGATATGAAGATGGTGATATTAGAGTCATGCTAGTGGAGTAGTTGTTAATTTGAGAGATACTTGTGTTAAAGTTTGTGATTCCCGTAGCATGCACGTATGGTGAACCGTTATGTGATGAAGTTGGAGCAAGATTTATTTATTGATTGTCTTCCTTATGAGTGGCGGTCGGGGACGAGCGATGGTCTTTTCCTACCAATCTATCCCCCTAGGAGCATGCGCGTAGTACTTCGTTTCGATAACTAATAGATTTTTGCAATAAGTATGTTAGTTCTTTATGACTAATGTTGAGTCCATGGATTATACGCACTCTCACCCTTCCACCATTGATAGACTCTCTTCTGCCGCACAACTTTCGCCGGTACCGTACACCCACCATGTACCTTCCTCAAAACAGCCATCATACCTACCTATTATGGCATTTCCATAGCCATTCCGAGATATATTGCCATGCAACTTTCCACCGTTCCGTTTATTATGACACGCTCCATCATTGTCATATTGCTTTGCATGATCATGTAGTTGACATCGTATTTGTGGCAAAGCCACCGTTCATAATTCTTTCATACATGTCACTCTTGATTCATTACACATCCCGGTACACCGCCAGAGGCATTCATATAGAGTCATATTTTGTTCTAAGTATCAAGTTGTAATTCTTGAGTTGTAAGTAAATAAAAGTGTGATGATCATCATTATTAGAGCATTGTCCCAGTGAGGAAAGGATGATGGAGACTATGATTCCCCCACAAGTCGGGATGAGACTCCGGACGAAAAATAAAATAATAATAATAAAGGCCAAAAAAAAGGGAGAGGGCCCAAAAAAAGAAGAGAAAAGGCCCAAATAAAAAATGAGAGAAAAAGAGAGAAGGGGCAATGCTACTATCCTTTTTCCACACTTGTGCTTCAAAGTAGCACCATGATCTTCATGATAGAGAGCATTCTATGTTGTCCCTTTCATATATTAGTGGGACTCTTTCATTATAGAACTTGGCTTGTATATTCCAATGATGGGCTTCCTCAAAATGCCCTAGGTCTTCGTGAGCAAGCGAGTTGGATGCACACCCACTTAGTTTCTTTTTGAGCTTTCATACACTTATAGCTCTAGTGCATCCGTTGCATGGCAATCCCTACTCACTCACATTGATATCTATAGATGGGCATCTCCATAGCCCGTTGATACGCCTAGTTGATGTGAGACTGTCTTCTCCTTTTTTTCTTCTCCACAACCACCATTCTATTCCACCTATAGTGCTATGTCCATGGCTCACGCTCATGTATTGCGTGAAGATTGAAAAAGTTTGAGAACATCAAAAGTATGAAACAATTGCTTGGCTTGTCATCGGGGTTGTGCATGATTTAAATATTTTGTGTGATGAAGATAGAGCATAGCCAGACTATATGATTTTGTAGGGATAGCTTGCTTTGGCCATGTTATTTTGAGAAGACATGATTGCTTTGTTAGTATGCTTGAAGTATTATTGTTTTTATGTCAATATTAAACTTTTGTTTTGAATCTTATGGATCTGAATATTCTTGCCACAATAAAGAAGATTACATTGATAAATATGTTAGGTAGCATTCCACGTCAAAAATTCTATTTTTATCATTTACCAACTCGAGGACGAGCAGGAATTAAGCTTGGGATGCTTGATACGTCTCCAACATATCTATAATTTTTTATTGTTCCATGCTATTATATTATCCATCTTGGATGTTTTATATGCATTTATATGCTATTTTATATGATTTTTGGGACTAACCTATTAACCTAGTGCCCAGTGCCAGTTTCTGTTTTTTTCCTTGTTTTTGAGTTTTACAGAAAAGGAATACCAAACGGAGTCCGATTGACCTGCCAATTTTTGTGGATTTTTTATGGACCAAAAGAAGCCCCCGAAGTAAAAGAGTTGGGCCAGAAGAGTCCCGAGCCATCCACGAGGGTGGAGGGAGTGCCCTACCCCCCTGGGCGCGCCCCCTGCCTCGTGGATGACTCGGAGACCCCCCTGACTTGTTCCCGACGCCAAAAATTCCTATAAATACAGAAACCCCTGAAAAGAAACCTAGATCGGGAGTTCCGCCGCCGCAAGCCTCTGTAGCCACCAAAAACCAATCGGGACCCTGTTCTGGCACCCTGCCGGAGGGGGGAATCATCACCAGCGGCCATCTTCATCATCCCGGTGTTCTCCATGATGAGGAGGGAGTAGTTCACCCTCGGGGCTGAGGGTATGTACCAGTAGTTATGTGTTTGATCTCTCTCTCTCTCTCTCTCTCTCTCTCTCGTGTTCTTGATTCGGCACGATCTTGATGTACCGCGAGCTTTGCTATTATAGTTGGATCTTATGATGTTTCTCCCCCTCTACTCTCTTGTAATGGATTGAGTTTCCCCTTTGAAGTTATCTTATCGGATTGAGTCTTTAAGGATTTGAGAACACTTGATGTATGTCTTGCATGTGCTTATCTGTGGTGACAATGGGATATTCACGTGACCTACTTGATGTATGTTTTGGTGATCAACTTGCGGGTTCAGTGACCTTGTGAACTTATGCATAGGGGTTGGCACACGTTTTCGTCTTGACTCTCCAGTAGAAACTTTGGGGCACTCTTTGAAGTTCTTTGTGTTGGTTGAATAGATGAATCGGAGATTGTGTGATGCATATCGTATAATCATACCCACGGATACTTGAGGTGACATTGGAGTATCTAGGTGACATTAGGGTTTTGGTTGATGTGTGTCTTAAGGTGTTATTCTAGTACGAACTCTAGGATAAATCAAACGGAAAGAATAGCTTCGTGTTATTTTACTACGGACTCTTGAATAGATCGATCAAACAGAATAACTTTGAGGTGGTTTCGTACCCTACAATAATCTCTTCGTTTGTTCTCCTCTATTAGTAACTTTGAAGTGACTCTTTGTTGCGTGTTGAGGGATAGTTATATGATCCAGTTATGTTATTATTGTTGAGAGAACTTGCACTAGTGAAAGTATGAACCCTAGGCCTTGTTTCGAAGCATTGCAATACCGTTTGTGCTCACTTTTATCATTAGTTACCTTGCTGTTTTTTATTTTCAGATTACAAAAACCTATATCTACCATCCATATTACACTTGTATCACCATCTCTTCGCCGAACTAGTGCACCTATACAATTTACCATTGTATTGGGTGTGTTGGGGACACAAGAGACTCTTTGTTATTTGGTTACAGGGTTGTTTGAGAGAGACCATCTTCATCCTACGCCTCCCACGGATTGATAAACCTTAGGTCATCCACTTGAGGGAAATTTGCTACTGTCCTACAAACCTCTGCACTTGGAGGCCCAACAACGTCTACAAGAAGAAGGTTGTGTAGTAGACATCATTCACCACTTCCATTGGTGCCTCTCGGATGATGCGTGAGTAGTTCCTTGTAGACCTTCGGGTCCGTAGTTAGTAGCTAGATGGCTTTCTCTCTCTCGCTAAATTCTCAATACAATGGTCTCTTGGAGATCCATATGATGTAACTCTTTTGCGGTGTGTTTGTTGGGATATGATGAACTTCGAGTTTATGATCAGTTATATCTTTTTATATCCATGAAAGTTATTTGAGTTTCTTTGATCTCTTATATGCATGATCTCTTATAGCCTCGTATTTCTTCTCCGATATTTGGGTTTTGTTTGTCCAACTTGATCTATTTATCTTTCAATGGGAAGAGGTGCCCGGTAGTGGGTTCGATCTTACAGTGCTTGATCCCAGTGACAGAAAGGGAACCGACACGTATGTATCGTTGCTACTAAGGATAAAAAGACAAGATCTATATCTACCGCCATATAGATAAACGGATCTTGTCTACATCATGTCATCGTTCTTATTACATTACTCCGTTTTTCCATGAACTTAATACACTAGATGCATTCTGGATAGCGGTCGATGTGTGGAGTAATAGTAGTAGATGCAGGCAGGAGACGGTCTACTAATCTTGGACATGATGCCTATGTAATGATCATTGCCTGGATATCGTCATAATTATTTGAAGTTCTATCAATTGCCCAACACTAATTTGTTTACCCATCGTTTGCTATCTTTCTTGAGAGAAGCCACTAGTGAAATCTACGGCCCCCGGGTCTTCCTTTTCATATATTTGCTTTGCGATCTATTTTATTTGCACTTTTTATTGAGATCTATTAAACCAAAAATACAAAATTACTTTGCTGCACTTTATTTTATTTGCGATCTATTATTTCAATCGATTACAACTTCCTCCCATCAACACGCAATTTCTGGCGCCGTACCCCAAAGGGATTGACAACCCCTTTAACACGTAGGGTTGCGAGGTGTTGTTATTTGTGTGCAGGGGCTGTTTATGTTGTGTTGCTTGGTTCTCCTACTGGTTTGATAACCCTAGATTCATATCTGAGGGAAATACCTACCGCCGCTGTGCTACATCATCCCTTCCTCTTTGGGGAAATACCGACGTAGTTTCAAGCGACATCACGCATCCGAATGTCAGTGAAGTTCATCTGCGATCGAGGCCGTCCGAGGCGCCACGCCGCCATGTCATACGCGCGGGCGGCCTCGTGGGCGGTCTGGAACGTGCCGGGCCCGAGGCATGTATCGCTAGAGCGGATCTCCGTGTAATAAATGCCGGAGGGGCGAAGGTGGATGCCGCGGTAGCCCGAGTTGCTCCAGGGGCGCGGCGACATGGCGAGGGAGAAGGCGCGGAGGCGGCGGGGCGCTGGAAGAGGCGACCAAGAAGGCACAGCGGGAGAGAAAGAGTGGCGGCTGGCGGGCGCCCGCGCGTGATGACCCACAAGTATATGGGATCAATTGTAGCCCTTTCGATAAGTAAGAGTGTCGAACCCAACGAGGAGCAGAAGGAAATGACAAGTGGTTTTCAGCAAGGTAATGTCTGCAAGTGCTAAAATTGTAAGTAACAGAGTAGTTTGATAGCAAGATAATTTGTAACGAGCAAGTAACAGTAATAGTAAAAAAAAAGTGCAGCAAGGTAGCCAAATCCTTTCGAGGCAAAGCCAAAACGGTCTCTTATAATAAGCAAAGCGTTCTTGTGGGTACACGGGAATTTCATCTAGTCACTTTCATCATGTTGATTCGATGTGTGTTCGCTACTTTGATAATTTGATATGTAGGTGTACCAGTGCTTAGGTGATGTTCTTACTTGAACAAACCTCCTACTTATGATTAACCCCCTCGCAAGCATCCGCAACTACGAGAAAAGTATTAAGAATAAATTCTAACCATAGCATTAAACTTTTGGATCCAATCGGTCCCTTACGGAATAGCGCATAAACTAGTGTTTAAGCTTCTGTCACTCTCGCAACCCATCATCTAATTACTACTCCACAATGCATTCCCTTAGGCCCAAATATGGTGAAGTGTCATGTAGTCGACGTTCACATGACACCACTAAGGGAATCACAATATACATACTATCAAAATATCGAACACATATCAAGTTCACATGATTACTTGCAACATAATTTCTTCCGTGACCTCAAGAACAAAAGTAACTACTCACAGGTGATAAACATTCTCAAGATCAGAGGGGTATCAAATAGCATAATGGATCTGAACATATAATCTTCCACCAAATAAACCATATAGTAATCAACTACAAGATGTAATCAACACTACTAGTCACCCACAAGCACCAATCTATAGTTCCGGTACAAAGATTGAACACAAGAGATGAACTAGGGTTTGAGAGGAGATGGTGTTGTTGAAGATGTTGATGGAGATTGCCCTCCACAAGATGGGAGAGTTGTTGGTGAAGATGATGGCGATGATTTCCCCCTCCGGGAGGGAAGTTCTCCCGGCGGAATCGCTCCGCCCGAGGGCAAAAGTGCTCCTGACCAAGTTCCGCCTCGAGACAGTGGCGATCCGTCCCAAAAGTCCTCTCCTTATTTTTTATAGGTTAAAATGACTTATATACCAAAAGATGGGCACCGGAGGTGGGCTGGGCTGAGCACAGCCCACCAGGGTGCGCCTGGGGGCCCCAGGCACGCCCTAGTGTCTTGTGCTCACCAGGTGGCCCCCCTCCGGTGCTTATTTGCTCCAGTATTTCTTATTTATTCCATAAAAAATCCTCGTGAAGTTTCAGCCCATTTGGAGTTGCGCAGAATAGGTTGCCTAATGTAGCTTTTCTAGGTCCAGAATTCCAGCTGCTGGAATTCTCCCTCTTTGTGTGTAACTTGCATATTATGAGAGAAAAGGCATTAGAATTACTCCAAAAAGCATTATTATGAATAAAAACATTATAAATAACAGTAGGAAAACATGATGCAAAATGGACGTATGAACTCCCCCAAGCTTAGACCTCACTTGTCCTCAAGCGAAAACCAAAATCGAAAAACATGTCCACATGCTTAGAGAGAGAGGTGTCGATAAAAACAAAATACGGACATAGAAGCATCATGTGAATTATTATAACATCAACAAATTTTAACCTAAAACCTTTATCATAGACTTCTCATGAATAAGTAATGATTCATCACACTACGAAGTATAAAGCATAAACTCTATTGGAAAGCAACAAACTATGTTCTCAGTCAACTTTGCAACTACAGTTCATCATCTTTTTAGGAAGGGTCACATATCGGAGCCTTTAGGCAAGTCCACATACTCAACCATCATATAGTCTTCTATGATTGCTAACACTCACCGCATACACATGAGCAAAATGTTTCAACCGGACACATAGAAAGATAGGGGCTTATAGTTTCGCCTCCCAACGTATTCACCTCAAGGGTGATGTCAACAATAATAACTCATGCTACCCATATTCAACTGGACATATGTGCCTAGATCTTTCCTCACCACATGATGCTTGCCAAAGGAGAAAAATAAAAAGGAACGGAGAGAAAAAACTTTGACTCTTGCACAAAAGTAAATAGATAAAAGTAAAAGATAGGCCCTTCGCAGAGGGAAGCAGAGGTTGCCATGTGCTTATTTGTTTGTATGCTCAACCCCTTAGTGCAAAAGAACGTCACGATATATTGCCTCTTATGATAGCAACCTTTATTATGCAGTCTGTCGCTTTTATTCTTTGCTATCACAAGTTCATACAATGCTCATTTTTCTCTTACACTAAATGATCTTACACTTTCAGAAGCAATTTTTATTGCCTTATTGCACAGATGACAACTTACTTTAAGGATCTTACTCAATCCTTAGGTAGGTATGGTGGACTCTTGAAAATAAGATTTGGGTTTAAGGGTTTTTGGATGCACAAGTAGTATCTCTACTTAGTGCGGAGTTTTTGGCTAGCAAAGATGGGGGCAAGCACCACATGTTGAAGGATCTATGACAATATAACTTCTATGTGAATATGAACAAACATAAATCATTACGTTGTCTTCCTTGTCCAAAGTCAACAATCTTGGCATATAATATTTTGATGGGGGCTCACAATCACAAAAGATTTCCAGGATAGTGTATTTGTATGTGAATCTTCTCTTCCCTTATTAATTATTTCATGAGTTGCATCATTGACCAATGCTATGTTTGTCAATCAAAAATTTTCTACTTATACTTTTCCTTATGTGGTGTCATTACCTACCATAAGATTAGCATATGATCTTTTTCATTTATTTCCTTTCTTTTTATTGGAACATGAAAGTAAAGAAAGCAAAAACTCAAACTAAACTTTATTATATATCTCGCACACAATTACAAGGATAGATCACTCAGCAAACTCTCAAAAAGAAGGGATCGAACTAAACTTTTACTCATCTAAAGCAAAAGATAACTATGGATCGAACTAAAATAAGTAAAGGCAAAAGATAGTGGGGTGATACGATACCGGGGCACCTCCCCCAAGCTTGGTGGAAGCCAAGGGGAGTGCCCATACCCAATACTTTGTTTTCTTTTGGTGATGAAGAAGGTGGTGGTGATGAAGTAGAGGGTTTGTCCTTCTTCCTCAACTTACGCTTGATGATGGAATTTTCCTCCATCAATTCACCGATCTCCTGCTCAAGCTCCAGTACCTTTTTGCATAAATCTTGCTTATTTTCCTGCAAAAGGCGGAAGGGTATAAACGGAACCTTAGGCCTCTTTGCTTTGTTGGGGAGGCTTGACTTCTTGAATTCCACATGCATGTCCCCAGGTTGAGGCAATGGGGCTTCGTCCTCATCTGAGCTCGTCTCCTCCTTCTCCCTAGGATAATAGTCTTCCTCTTCCTCCAAAGTCCAGCCATAGTGCTCCACATCCCCATAAGACTTGGGGTTTGCGATAAAATCAGCAACATAGCACTCACCCTCAGAGTCTTGGGATGAGATCTATCAAGAAAACAGCAAGAAAAGAAAACAGAATTCTCCGCGATACGGAGGTCAATAGGTTTGGGGGGTATATAAAGATTTTTTATCTTGGGAAACAAGCAAATGGGAGAAAAACGGAGTCCAGAAGGTACCCGAGGTGGGTGAGGGAGTCCTGGACTAAGGGGTCCTCGGGCATCCGGCCTGTTAGCCATGGGCCGGACTGATGGGCTATGAAGATACAAAGACCGAAGACTCTACCCGTGTCCGGATGGGACTCTCCTTGGCGTGGAAGGCAAGCTTGGCGACCAAATATGAAGATTCCTTTCTATGTAACCGACTTTGTGTAACCCTAGTCCCCTCCGGTGTCTATATAAATCGGAGGGTTTAGTCCGGAAAAGATATAGTCAAACAGGCTAGATGATACGTCTCCGTCGTATCTACTTTTCCAAACACTTTTGCCCTTGTTTTGGACTCTAACTTGCATGATTTGAATGGAACTAAGCCGGACTGACGCTGTTTTCAGCAGACTTTCCATGGTGTTATTTATGTGCAGAAACAAAAGTTCTCGGAATGACCTGAAACTCCACGGAACATCTTTTTGGAAAATATTAAAACTACTGGAAGAAAAATCCACGTCAGGGGGCCCACACCCTTGCCACGAGGGTGGGGGCCGCGCCTGCCCCCCTGGGCGTGCCCCCCTGCCTCGTGGGCCCCCTGACGCTCCACCGACCTCAACTCCAACTCCATATATTCACTTTCGGGGAGAAAAAAATCAAAGAGAAGGATTCATCGCGTTTTACGATACGGAGCCGCTACCAAGCCCTAAAATCTCTCGGGAGGGCTGATCTGGAGTCCGTTCAGGGCTCTGGAGAGGGGAATCCGTCGCCATCGTCATCATCAACCATCCTCCATCACCAATTTCATGATGCTCACCGCCGTGCGTGAGTAATTCCATCATAGGCTTGCTGGACGGTGATCGGTTGGATGAGATCTATCATGTAATCGACTTAGTTTTGTTAGGGTTTGATCCCTAGTATCCACTATGTTCTGAGATTGATGTTGCTATGACTTTGCTATGCTTAATGCTTGTCACTAGGGCCCGAGTGGCATGATTTCAGATCTAAACCTATTATGTTTTCATGAATATATGTGAGTTCTTTATCCTATCTTGCAAGTCTATAGTCACCTACTATGTGTTATGATCCGGCAACCCCGAAGTGACAATAATCGGGACCACTCCCGGTGATGACCATAGTTTGAGGAGTTCATGTATTCACTATGTGTTAATGCTTTGTTCCGGTACTCTATTAAAAGGAGGCCTTAATATCCCTTAGTTTCCATTAGGACCCCGCTGCCACGGGAGGGTAGGACAAAAGATGTCATGCAAGTTCTTTTCCATAAGCACGTATGACTATATTCGGAATACATGCCTACATTACATTGATGAATTGGAGCTAGTTCTGTGTCACCCTATGTTATGATTGTTACATGATGAACCGCATCCGGCATAATTCTCCATCACCGATCCAATGCCTACGAGCTTTTCACATATTGTTCTTTGCTTATTTACTTTACCGTTGCTACTGTTACAATCACTACAAAACACCAAAAATATTACTTTTGCTACCGTTACCTTTGTTACCGTTACCACTACTATCATACTACTTTGCTACTAAATACTTTGCTGCAGATATTAAGTTATCCAGGTGTGGCTGAATTGACAACTCAGTTGCTAATACTTGAGAATATTCTTTGGCTCCCCTTGTGTCGAATCAATAAATTTGGGTTGAATGCTCTACCCTCGAAAACTGTTGCGATCCCCTATACTTGTGGGTTATCAAGACTATTTTATGGCGCCGTTGCCAGGGAGCATAGCTCTATTCTTTGAGTCACTTGGGATTTATATCTGCTGGTCACTATGAAGAACTTGAAAGACGCTAAGACAACAATTTATCCCTCAACTACGGGGGAGGTAAGGAACTGCCATCTAGCTCTGCACTTGATTCGCCTTCTGTTTTGAGTAAGCTTGCGACACCTAAACCTGCTTCTGCTATTCGTTCTGATATGTCGCATGTTATTGATGATGCCACTTCTTCTATGCATGATACTTATGATGAAACTACTTCTATGCTTGATACTACTGTGCCACTTGGTGAATTTCTTGATGAACAACTTGCTAGGGCTAGAGAGAATGAAATTATTGAAACTGGTAATATTGATGAAAGTGATGATGAGGACTCCCCCCTAATAGATATGAATTACCTGTTGTGCCTGAGGGCTATGTTATGGATGAAGCAATTGCTAAAGAATTTTTTGCTTGCAATGATAGATATGATGTTAAGAAATTATTAGCTAAATGGAAGCAGCAGTCTCTTAATGCTAGAATGAAACCTGACCCTGCTTTTGCTGCTTCACCTATTTGTGTTACTGATAAGGATTATGAATTCTCTATTGATCCTGATATAATTACTTTGGTTGAGTCTGATCCTTTCCATGGCTATGAATCTGAAACTGTTGTGGCACATCTTACTAAATTGAATGATATAGCCACCCTATTCACTAATGATGAGAGAACTCGCTACTTTTATATCCTTAAAATATTTCCGTTCTCATTAAAGGGTGATGCTAAGATATGGTTTAATTCTCTTGTTCCTGGTTGTGTGCGTAGTCCCCAGGATATGATTTATTACTTCTCTGCTAAATATTTCCCTGCTCATAAGAAACAAGCTGCTTTAAGGGATATATATAATTTTGTGCAAATTGAAGAAGAGAGTCTCCCACAAGCTTGGGAGAGGCTTCTCCAATTACTTAATGCTTTGCCTGATCATCCTCTTAAGAAAAGTGAAATACTTGATATCTTTTATAATGGACTAACCGATGCTTCCAGAGATTACCTGGATAGTTGTGCTGGTTTTGTTTTCAGGGAAAGAACACCGGATGAAGCTGAAATTCTATTGAATAATATGTTGACAAATGAAAATAATTGGACACTTCCTGAGCCAACTCCCGAGCCTATTCCTAAACCAACTCCGAAGAAAAGAGGTGTTCTATTTCTCAGTCCTGAAGATATGCAAGAGGCAAAGAAATCTATGAAAGAAAAAGGTATTAAAGCTGAAGATGTTAAGAATATACCTCCTATTGAAGAAATACACGGTCTTAATTTACCGCCTATTGAAGAAACATATGATCTTAATCCATCACCTATTGAAGAAACTCATGGTCTTGATAACCCGACACAGGTAGTAAAGGTAAATTCTCTCTATAGATTTGATGAAGGTGATATTCCTCACTATAAGTCTGCTAGACAATGCTTAGAAGAGTTTGATAATTTTATTGTCAAACAAGAAAACTTCAATGCTTATTTTGGTAGACAATTGAAATACAATTCCGATACGCTTGAATACTTGGGTGATTATATGTCTAGAGTTAAAGGTGAACTTAAACTCATTAGTAAACATGCTTCTATGGTCACCACTCAAGTAGAACAAGTACTTAAAGCTCAGAATGATTTGCTCAATGAATTAAATAGTAAGAATAATGATTATGCTGTTAGAGTGGCTACTAGAACTGGTAAGATGACTCAGGAACCTTTGTATCCTGAAGGCCACCCTAAGAGAATTGAGCAAGATTCTCACAGAAATAATATAGATGCACCTAGTTCTTCTAAAAAGAAGAAAAAGAAAAATGATAGGACTTTGCATGCTTCTAGTGAACCTATTGCTGAAACACCTGAGAATCCCAATGATATTTCTATTTCTGATGCTGAAACACAATCTGGTAATGAACATGAACCTAATGAAAATGTTAATGATGATGTTCATGATGATGCTCAACCTAGCAATGATAATGATGTAGAAATTGAACCTGCTGTTGATCTTGATAACCCACAATCAAAGAATCAACGTTATGATAAGAGAGACATTGTTGCTAGGAAACATGGTAAAGAAAGGGAACCATGGTTTCAGAAACCCATGCCTTTTCCTCCCAAACCATCCAAGAAAAAGGATGATGAGGATTTTGAGCGCTTTACTGAAATGATTAGACCTATCTTCTGCGTATGCGATTAACTGATATGCTCAAAACAAATCCTTATGCTAAGTATATGAAGGATATCATTACTAATAAAAGAAAGATACCGGAAGCTGAGATTTCCACCATGCTTGCTAATTACACTTTTAAAGGTGGAATACCAAAGAAACTTGGAGATCCAGGAGTACCAACTATACCATGCTCCATTAAAAGAAACTATGTTAAAACTGCTTTATGTGATCTTGGAGCCGGTGTTAGTGTTATGCCTCTCTCTTTATATCGTAGACTTGTCTTGAATAAGTTGACACCTACTGAAATATCTTTGCAAATGGCTGATAAATCAACTGCTATACCTGTCGGTATTTGTGAGGATGTGCCTATTGTGGTTGCAAACGTTACTATTTTAACGGACTTTGTTATTCTTGATATTCCCGAGGACGATAGTATGTCTATTATTCTTGGAAGACCTTTTTTGAATACTGCAGGGGCTGTTATATATTGCAACAAAGGCAATGTCACTTTTCATGTTAATGGTAATGAGCATACGGTACACTTTCGAGGAAACAACCTCAAGTTCATAGCATCAACTCTATTGGAAAAATTCCATCGATTATTTTTGGAGGCTTTGAATTTCTCTTCCTACTGTCAACAAGAAATATGATATTCTTATTATTGGGGATGTGCATATCCCCATTGAGGTAACATAGTGTTATTCGAAATTTCTCCGGTTCCATGTTATTCGGAATGAGTTTGTTAACAAGACTTGATCAACCTTGTTAGTGGATTCCTTTTGATGAGCATGAGATGGATGAAACTAGAAGGCACAACCTTCTGTACCCTTCTTTTATTTTCTGTTATTTAGTTGAAATAAAGTAAAAATAGTATTTTTCTGTCTGTTTTCTGATTTATCCGTGCAATATAAAAATACCCCGAAAATAAAAGTTCTCCAAATGCCCTGAAAATGGAATATGATTTTTTTCTAGAATATTTGAGAATGTCTGGCACTGAGAACACAGCAGGGGGAGCTGGCACCTGGCCACGAGGGTCAGGGGCGCGCCCACCCCTACAGGGCGCGCCCCCTGCCTCGTGGGCCCATGGTGGCCCCCTCCACTTATTCCTGCACCCACACATTCCTTCTTCCTCCCACAAACACCATTATCCAGCTCAAGCACGAGTTCTAGCTCATTTTGCTGCGATTTTTGATCTCCTTGCTCAAAGCACCTCTCACAAAACTGCTTTAGGGGATTGTTCCTTGGTATGTGACTCCTCCATTGGTCCAATTAGTTTTTGGTCTAGTGCTTTATTCATTGCAAATTTGTGCTGCCTAGGTGACCATGTTCTTGAGCTTGCATGTCAAATTTATATGGTTCCAAGTAGTTCTAATGCTTGATATAGGCTCTAGGCACTTGTAGGAGTAGTTGCTATCAATTTTGTTGAGCTTGGTTCACTTTTATTTTGAAGTTACTAAAAATTTCAGAAATTTTTTAGAGGAAGAAATATGCTTAGGAAAATGTTCCAAGGTGGTTCTTCAAGGAGGCAAGGACCCTGGCTTGCAATGCGTGATGCTGACGATGAGCCACCAAGGGACGCTCTAGTGCGACCTTGTGAATGGCCTTCAGAAAACTTTATGGATCAAGCGGGAATTAAGGAGGAATTTAACGCGTATTTGCGTAACGCTGATCTTGTGAGCTTTGAGGAGGAAAAGTGCCGCCAGTACCACTATCTCACTAGTTCCTTTGTGAGGAGGTTTGAATTTTCATCTTCACGTAATTCTCCAACTGTCCTGTTTGATCTCTATGAAAAATCTTATACTATGGACTTAGAGGATTTTACCACTGCTTGCAAACTTCCATAATGGGGTAGTGCTAGTGAACCTCGCAAATCTGAATTTAGAAATTTTCTTGCTAGTATAACTGTGGGGGAATCTAGAGATATAGCACAAGCTACCATAGGGAGCATTCATTTTCCTGCTATACATTATTTTGCTCTCTTCATAGGTAGGTGCATAAATGGTAAGGATGAAGCATGTCATATGTGTGTCCCTGACCTCAGTATTCTTAGGAGTGCTGTGTTAGGAGACAAAT
The DNA here is from genome assembly GCF_002575655.3 of Aegilops tauschii subsp. strangulata. Classification (NCBI taxonomy): domain Eukaryota; kingdom Viridiplantae; phylum Streptophyta; class Magnoliopsida; order Poales; family Poaceae; genus Aegilops; species Aegilops tauschii. The sequence continues at coordinate 397,649,622 of NC_053035.3, forward strand.
CTTATAATCTGGGAGCCATTGTTGCACGTAGGTTGCATAATAATAGATTTAATGGAGATTTTATTCGGTGGAATTTATGCAACCCGCTTAGCTGATTTTCTTGGTGTAACCATACGTGATGATGATATTGAATTGCCTCCTGCTTACCTAGACTTTAATGCTATGGTTCACCACCAGTATGTTGAGAGGAATGAATCACCTCTCCAGTATCGCTTAATCTTTGACAGACGTCGTGATGTCCGTATTACTCTCCCTGCTCCTGCCTTCTTTGATTATCAGGCAAAAGGAAGACATTTTATTACCAGAGAGGAGGCAGTTGAGTACGAGAGGAGGGCGGAGGCAGCTCGCCGCCACGCTGCAGCTCAGGAGGCAATAACTGCCGCAGCTCAGTACGACCCCAGCTACAACTATGGATATCCGCCAGGCCACTCGTGGCAATAAACCAAGTTAGGCCAAAAGCCTAAGCTTGGGGGAGTACGTATTTCTCACCGACATTACATTTATGTTCACACACACTCATTGCTAGATGTCGGTGCTCATACTCTTTCACTGTAATATCCATGTTAGTTTATTTTCTTTTCCTGCTTTCTTCTTGTGTGTTTGATAAACCTTAAGAAAAACCAAAAAAAATAGTTGTAACTTTTAGTTAGTTTACTTTTCTTGCTGTAGTAGTAATAATTAAAAGAAAACCCAAAAAGATTTCCCGTTCTTCTTTTGCTTGTTGGGAGCTTTCCCGTGTAAATAGTTTTTATTTCTTTTCTTTGGGGGTCGACAGGAGAAGACCATGATTAAATTGTTGAAGTGGCTCTTATATGCATTATTGTTGATTTAACCACGAGCCTATATTGCCTTGTCTTCTCCTGTTTATTGAATGCTCGCAGATTCCAGCTTAGTCCAATGCACGTGCACTCTTATTATTATTATTCACATCGTTCGGTCGTGCAAGTGAAAGGCAATTATGACGATATATGATGGACTGACTGAGATGAGAGAAGCTGGTATGAACTCGACCTCTCTTGTTTTTGTAAATATGATGAGTTCATCGTTCCTGATTCACCTTATTATGAATAAACATGTTTGCAATGACAATTAGAGATCATAGTTGCTTATGCCATGCTTGATTAGCTATGAGTTATAATGGTTTACCTTGCATGCCAACATGCTATTAAAATGGTTGTGATGTGGTATAGTGGGGTGGTATCCTCCCTTGAATGATTTAAGTGACTTGACTTGGCACATGTTCACGCATGTAGTTGAAACAAAATCAACATAGCCTTCACGATATTTATGTTCATGGTGGATTATATCCTACTCATGCTCGTACTCAATGTCTATTAATTTTAATGCATGTTCATGACTGTTGTCGCTCTCTAGTTGGTCGGTTCCCAGTCTTTTGCTAGCCTTCACTTGTACTAAGCGGAAATACTGCTTGTGCATCCAATCCCTTAAACCCCAAAGTTATTCCATATGAGTCCACCATACCTACCTATATGCGGTATTTACCTGCCGTTCCAAGTAAATATGTATGTGCCAAACTCTAAACCTTCAAATGAAATTCTGTTTTGTATGCTCGAATAGCTCATGTATCAACTAGGGTTGTCCGTATCTTCCATGCTAGGCGGGTTATTCTCAAGAAGAGTGGATTTCTCTCCTCACTCACGAGAAAATGGCTGGTCACCGGGATGCCCAGTCCCATGCTTTATGCAAACTAAATCAAAAAAATTGCAAACAAAACCCCCCTGGGACTGTTGCTAGTTGGAGGCACTCGTTGTTTCGAGCAAGCCATGGATTGATGCTTGTTGGTGGAGGGGGAGTATAAACTTTACCATTCTGTTTGGGAACCGCCTATAATGTGTGTAGCATGGAAGATATCGCCATCTCTTGGTTGTTATATTGACAATGAAAGTATGCCGCTCAAAATATTATTTTATCTCTATTTCAAAAACCGAGCTCTGGCACCTCTACAAATCCCTGCTTCCCTCTGCGAAGGGCCTATCTATTTACTTTTATGTTGAGTCATCACCCTCTTATTAAAAAGCACTAGCTGGAGAGCGCTGCTGTCATTTTGCATCCATTACTGTTAATCTATGTTGGGTATGACTATGACTGGATCTCTTTTACCATGAATTACAATGTTTAGTCAGTCCTTGATCTTTAAAGGTGCTCTGCATTTATGTTTTGCGGTCTCAGAAAGGGCTAGCGAGATACATCTTGTTATATCATATCATGATTGTTTTGAGAAAGTGTTGTCATCCGAGTTTTATTATTATCGCTCGCAAGTTGATTATGACATTGACATGGGTAAACATGAGACCTAAGTGTTATTGTGAATGTGGTTAGTCATAATCTTTGCTGAAAACTTGAATGCTGGCTTTACATATTTACAACAACAAGAGCAAACAGAGTTTGTAAAAGTTTTTCTTTATCACTTTCAGTTTATCAACTGAATTGCTTGAGGACAAGCAAAGGTTTAAGCTTGGGGGAGTTGATACGTCTCCGTCGTATCTACTTTTCCAAACACTTTTGCCCTTGTTTTGGACTCTAACTTGCATGATTTGAATGCAACTAACCCGGACTGACGCTGTTTTCAGCAGACTTTCCATGGTGTTATTTATGTGCAGAAACAAAAGTTCTCGGAATGACCTGAAACTCCACGGAACATCTTTTTGGAAAATATTAAAACTACTGGAAGAAAAATCCACGTCAGGGGGCCCACACCCTTGCCACGAGGGTGGGGGCCGCGCCTGCCCCCCTGGGCGTGCCCCCTGCCTCGTGGGCCCCCTGACGCTCCACCGACCTCAACTCCAACTCCATATATTCACTTTCGGGGAGAAAAAAATCAAAGAGAAGGATTCATCGCGTTTTACGATACGGAGCCGCTGCCAAGCCCTAAAATCTCTCGGGAGGGCTGATCTGGAGTCTGTTCAGGGCTCCGGAGAGGGGAATCCGTCGCCATCGTCATCATCAACCATCCTCCATCACCAATTTCATGATGCTCACCGCCGTGCGTGAGTAATTCCATCGTAGGCTTGCTGCACGGTGATGGGTTGGATGAGATCTATCATGTAATCGAGTTAGTTTTGTTAGGGTTTGATCCCTAGTATCCACTATGTTCTAAGATTGATGTTGCTATGACTTTGCTATGCTTAATGCTTGTCACTAGGGCCCGAGTGCCATGATTTCAGATCTGAACCTATTATGTTTTCATGAATATATGTGAGTTCTTTATCCTATCTTGCAAGTCTATAGTCACCTACTATGTGTTATGATCCGGCAACCCCGAAGTGACAATAATCTGGACCACTCCCGGTGATGACCATAGTTTGAGGAGTTCATGTATTCACTATGTGTTAATGCTTTGTTCCGGTACTCTATTAAAAGGAGGCCATAATGTCCCTTAGTTTCCATTAGGACCCCGCTGCCACGGGAGGGTAGGACAAAAGATGTCATGCAAGTTCTTTTCCATAAGCACGTATGACTATATTCGGAATACATGCCTACATTCCATTGATGAATTGGAGCTAGTTCTGTGTCACCCTATGTTATGATTGTTACATGATGAACCGCATCCGGCATAATTCTCCATCACCGATCCAATGCCTACGAGCTTTTCACATATTGTTCTTTGCTTATTTACTTTACCGTTGCTACTGTTACAATCACTACAAAGCACCAAAAATATTACTTTTGCTACCGTTACCTTTGTTACCGTTACCACTACTATCATACTACTTTGCTACTAAATACTTTGCTGCAGATATTAAGTTATCCAGGTGTGGCTGAATTGACAACTCAGTTGCTAATACTTGAGAATATTCTTTGGCTCCCCTTGTGTCGAATCAATAAATTTGGGTTGAATACTCTACCCTCGAAAACTGTTGCGATCCCCTATACTTGTGGGTTATCACTAGACTTCTAGGGTTTAGCCATTACGATCTCGTGGTAGATCAACTCTTGTAATACTCATATTCATCAAGATCAATCAATCAGGAAGTAGGGTATTACCTCCATAGAGAGGGCCCGAACCTGGGTAAACATTGTGTCCCCCGTCTCCTGTTACCATCCACCTTAGACGCACAGTTCGGGACCCCCTACCCGAGATCCGCCGGTTTTGACACCGACATTGGTGCTTTCATTGAGAGTCCCACTGTGCCGTCCTCAAAAGGTTTGATGGCTCCTTTAATCGTTAGCCACGATGCTGTCCAAGGGGAAACCTTCCTCCCCGGGCAGATCTTCGTGTTCGGCGGCTTCGCACTGCGGGCCAACTCGCTTGGCCATCCGAAGCAGATTGACAGCTACGCCCCTGGCCATCAGGTCAGATTTGGGAGATTAAACTATGTCGCAGATATCCGTGGAGACTTGATCTTCGACGGCTTTGAGACCACGGCAGCCGCTCCCTGTCCCCATGATGAACATGACTTAAATCTGTCATCGGACCATGCTCGGGAAATTGCACCTGTAACTACTCCAGCCTTAGATCGGGAGCAGATCGCGCCATCCGAGGACGGGAAGCTCAGTCCCGCCACGGAGGCCGCAGATTCCACGACGTTGGAACCGCACACAGACCTAACCTCGGGTGAATCTGTGTCTCCGGAACCTCGGACTCGTTTCCGGTCATAAGTTTCGAACCATGTGTGTCCGCGCATGTTGAGCCGGATCGGTCGTCGATCGTCGAATTCAGCACCGCAGACATCTTCCGACACTCGCCTCTAGGCGACGTGTTAAACTCATTAAAAATCTATCCTTAGCGGAGGGCTCACAGCCGAACTATGTCCGGTTCGAACTGGAGGCTGATGACGGGGAATTTCGCTTCCCACCCGCCACCCACTACATAGCCACTGTCGAGGACTTGACCGACATGCTCGATTACGGCGCCGAAGACATCAACTGTATGGACGACGATGCCGATGAGGAGCAGGGCCAAAACCCGTCGTTTGCCGGACGCTGGACGGCCACTTCTTCGTACGACGTATACATGGTGGATACACCTAAAGAAACTAACAACGATGACAAAGAGGATCCAGTTGAGGATAAACCTCTTGAGACACAGCCCAGACGTCGGCGTCAACGGTGCCGCTCTAAGTCACGTCGTGCAAAAGACAGCAACACCGGCACCAGAGAAAACAATACTCCGGACGATGCCGAAGACAATGAAGACCCTGTTGGGGCAATCTCCGAACAGGATGAACGGGAAGATAGGCACGTTAGCCCTGATGAACAGTCCATACACGAAGACTCGGAGGATAGTAATTATCTTCCGCTCTTCGAGGATGAGGAGAGCCTCGGCAACGGACTCCATTCGGACGTGACAAACCTAGCCACGCCCGGGCCGAAAACCGCAAACGGACTCCATCGGAGGTACATCGCAGTGTGGCCCAATATAGAGGTGCCGCACACCCTATTTGCTTCATAGACGAAGTAATGGAGCACGAATTCCCAGACGGGTTTAAGCCCATGAATATCTAATCATACGACAGAACAACTGATCCCGCGGTATGGATAGAGGACTTCCTCCTCCATATCAACATGGCCCGTGGCGAAGACCTCCATGCCATCAAATACCTGCCACTAAAACTCAAAGGACCAGCTCGATACTGGTTAAACAGTCTGCCGGAAAACTCTATTGGCAGCTGGGAGGACTTGGAAGATGCCTTCCACGACAACTTCCAAGGAACATATGTCCGGCCACCAGATGCCGATGACTTAAGTCACATTGTCCAGTAGCCCGGAGAGTCGGCCAGGAAGCTCTGGACTAGGTTCTTAGTTAAAAAGAACCAAATCGTCGACTGTCCGGACACGGAAGCCCTAGCGGCCTTCAAACACAGCATCCGGGACGAGTGGCTTGCCCGCCACCTCGGTCAAGAAAAAACAAAATCCATGCCAGCCCTTACCGCTCTGATGACCTGCTTTTGCGCGGGAGAAGACAGCTGGCTCGCTCGTAGAAGCAACAACGCCAGCGATTCGGGCACTTCCGAAGTTCGAGACGGCAATGGCAAGCCATGACGCAGCGAACACAAACGTCGCAATGATAATGAAAGAACACGCGACACAGCGGTCAACGCCAGATTCAGCGGTCCCAAACCCGGTCAACAGAAAAAGCCATTCAAGGCGAACAGAGACAGACCACCCAATTTAGACAGGATATTGGATCGACCCTGCTAGATTCACGGCCACCCCGACAAACCAGCCAATCATACCAACATAAGTTGTTGGGTCTTCAAGCAGGCCGGCAAGCTCAACGCAGAACACAAGGGGAGGAGGCCGCCCGGTGATAGCGACGATGAAGGGACTCACCAACCAAATACCGGGGGTCAGAAGCAATTTCCCCCCGAAGTAAAAACTATGAACATGGTATACGTGACACACAACTCCACATGGGAGTGATAACCCACAAGTATAGGGGATCACAACAGTTTTCGAGGGTAGAGTATTCAACCCAAATTTATTGATTCGACACAAGGGGAGCCAAAGAATATTCTCAAGTATTAGTAGTTGGGTTGTCAATTCAACCACACCTGGATAACTTAATATCTGCAGCAAAGTATTTAGTAGCAAAGTAATATGGAAGTAACGATAACGGTAGCAAAAGTAATATTTTTGGGTTTTGTAGTGATTGTAACAGTAGCAACGGAAAAGTAAATAAGCGAAGAACAATATGTGAAATGCTCATAGGCATTGGATCGGTGATGGAGAATTATGTCGGATGCGGTTCATCATGTAACAGTCATAACATAGGGTGACACAGAACTAGCTCCAATTCATCAATGTAATGTAGGCATGTATTCCAAATATAGTCATACGTGCTTATGGAAAAGAACTTGCATGACATCTTTTGGCCTACCCTCCCGTGGCAGCGGGGTCCTCGCGGAAACTAAGGGATATTAAGGCCTCCTTTTAATAGAGTACCGGACCAAAGCATTAACACATAGTGAATACATGAACTCCTCAAACTACGGTCATCACCGGGAGTGGTCCCGATTATTGTCACTTCGGGGTTGCCGGATCATAACACATAGTAGGTGACTATAGACTTGCAAGATAGGATCAAGAACTCACATATATTCATGAAAACATAATATGTTCAGATCTGAAATCATGGCACTCGGGCCCTAGTGACAAGCATTAAGCATAGCAAAGTCATAGCAACATCAATCTCAGAACATAGTGGATACTAGGGATCAAACCCTAACAAAACTAACTCGATTACATGATAAATCTCACCCAACCCATCACCGTCCAGCAAGCCTATGATGGAATTACTCACGCACTGCGGTGAGCATCATGAAATTGGTGATGGAGGATGGTTAATGATGACGACGGCGACGGATTCCCCTCTCCGGAGCCCCGAACGGACTCCAGATCAGCCCTCCCGAGAGAGTTTAGGGCTTGGAGGCGGCTCCGTATCGTAAAGCGCGATGAATCTTTCTCTCTGATTTTTTTTCTCCCCGAACACGAATATATGGAGTTGGAGTTGAGGTCGGTGGAGCTCCAGGGGGGCCACGAGGCAGGGGGCGCGCCTCCCACCCTCGTGGCAAGGGTGTGGGCCCCCTAGCCTTGATTCTTTCGCCAGTATTTTTTATTATTTCCAAAAATAATCTCCGTGGAGTTTCAGGTCATTCCGAGAACTTTTGTTTCTGCACATAAATAACACCATGGCAATTCTGCTGAAAACAGCGTCAGTCCGAGTTAGTTCCATTCAAATCATGCAAGTTAGAGTCCAAAACAAGGGCAAAAGTGTTTGGAAAAGTAGATACGACGGAGACGTATCAACTCCCCCAAGCTTAAACCTTTGCTTGTCCTCAAGCAATTCAGTTGATAAACTGAAAGTGATAAAGAATAACTTTTACAAACTCTGTTTGCTCTTGTTGTTGTAAATATGTAAAGCCAGCATTCAAGTTTTCAGCAAAGATTATGACTAACCATATTCACAATAATACTTAGGTCTCATGTTTACTCATGTCAATGGCATAATCAACTAGCGAGCAATAAATAAATCTCGGATGACAACACTTTCTCAAAACAATCATAATATGATATAACAAGATGGTATCTCGCTAGCCCTTTCTGAGACCGCAAAACATAAATGCAGAGCGCCTTTAAAGATCAAGGACTGACTAGACATTGTAATTCATGGTAAAAGAGATCCAGTCATAGTCATATCCCTTATAAATTAATAGTAATGGATGCAAATGACAGCGGTGCTCTCCAGCTGGAGCCTTTTAATAAGAGGGTGATGACTCAACATAAAAGTAAATAGATAGGCCTTCACAGAGGGAAGCAGGGATTTGTAGAGGTGCCAGAGCTCGGTTTTGAAACAGAGATAAGTAATATTTTTGAGCGGTATACTTTCATTGTCAACATAACAACCAAGAGATGGCGATATCTTCCATGCTACACACATTATAGGCGGTTCCCAAACAGAATGGTAAAGTTTATACTCCCCCTCCACCAACAAGCATCAATCCATGGCTTGCTCGAAACAACGAGTGCCTCCAACTAACAACAGTCTTGGGGGAGTTTTGTTTGCAATTATTTTGATTTGATTTGCATAAAGCATGGGACTGGGCATCCCGGTGACCAGCCATTTTCTCGTGAGTGAGGAGCGGAGTCCACTCCTTTTGAGAATAACCCGCCTAGCATGGAAGATACGGACAACCCTAGTTGATACATGAGCTATTCGAGCATACAAAACAGAATTTCATTTGAAGGTTGAGAGTTTGGCACATACAAATTTACTTGGAACGGCAGGTAGATACCGCATATAGGAAGGTATAGTGGACTCATATGGCATAACTTTGGGGTTTAAGGGATTGGATGCACAAGCAGTATTCCCGCTTAGTACAAGTGAAGGCTAGCAAAAGACTGGGAAGCGACCAACTAGAGAGCGACAACAGTCATGAACATGCATTAAAATTAATGAACATTGAGTGCAAGCATGAGTAGGATATAATCCACCATGAACATAAATATCGTAAAGGCTATGTTGATTTGTTTCAACTACATGTGTGAACATGTGCCAAGTCAAGTCACTTGAATCATTCAAAAGAGGATACCACCCCATCATACCACATCACAACCATTTTAATAGCATGTTGGCACGCAAGGTAAACCATTATAAACTCCTAGCTAATTAAGCATGGCATAAGCAACTATAATCTCTAATTGTCATTGCAAACATGTTTATTCATAATAGGCTGAATCAGGAACGATGAACTAATCATATTTACAAAAACAAGAGAGGTCGAGTTCATACCAGCTTCTCTCATCTCAATCAGTCCATCATATATCGTCATAATTGCCTTTCACTTGCACGACTGAACGATGTGAATAATAATAATAATAGTGCACGTGCATTGGACTAAGCTGGAATCTGCGAGCATTCAATAAACAGGAGAAGACAAGGCAATATGGGCTCTTGGTTAAACCAACAATAATGCATATAAGAGCCGCTTCAACAATTTAATCATGGTCTTCTCCTATCAACCCCCAAAGGAAAGAAAAGAAACAAGCAAAAGAAGAACAGGAAATCTTTTTGGGTTTTCTTTTAATTGTTACTACTGCAGCAAGAAAGTAAACTAGCTAAATGCTACAACTAATTTTTTTGGTTTTTCTTAAAGTTTATCAAACACACAAGAAGAAAGCATAAAAAAGAAAATAAACTAGCATGGATATTACAGTGAAAGAGTATGAGCACCGACAACTAGCAATGAGTGTGTGAACATGAATGTAATGTCGGTGAGAAATACGTACTCCCCCAAGCTTAGGCTTTTGGCCTAAGTTGGTTTATTGCCACGGATGGCCTGGTGGATATCCATAGTTGTAGTTGGGGTCGTACTGAGATGCAGCAGTCATTGCATCGTGGGCTGCAGCTTGGAGGCGAGCTATCTCAGCCCTCCTCTTATACTCTTCCGCCTCCTCTCTGGTTATAAAATATCTCCCTTTTGCCTGAAAGTCAAAGAAAGTAGAAGCAGGGAGAGCGACGTGATAGGTGTGTCGTCTGTCAAAGATTAGTCGGTACTGGAGGAATTGATCGTTCCTCTCAACAAAATGATGATGAACCATAGCCTCATAATCCAAATAAGCAGGAGGCAACTCAATATCATCCTCACGTATGGTTACACCAAGAAAATTAGCTATACGGGTTGCATAAATTCCACCAAAGAAATCTCCATTAAATCTATTATGATGCAACCTACGTGCAACAATGGCTCCCAAATTATAATGTTTATCTCCTAACACAACACTCCTAAGAATACTGAGGTCAGGGACACACATGTGACATGCTTCATCCTTACCATTTATGCACCTACCTATGAAGAGAGCAAAATAGTGTATAGCAGGAAAATGAATGCTCCCTATGGTAGCTTGTGCTATGTCTCTAGATTCACCCACAGTTATACTAGCAAGAAAATCTCTAAATTCAAATTTGCGAGGTTCACTAGTACTACCCCATTGTGGAAGTTTGCAAGCAGTGGTAAAATCCTCTAAGTCCATAGTATAAGAATTTTCATAAAGATCAAACAGGACAGTTTGAGAATTGCGTGAAGATGAAAATTCAAACCTCCTCACAAAGGAACTAGTGAGATAGTGGTACTGATGGCACTTTTCCGCCTGGAAGCTCACAAGATCAGCGTTACACAAATATGCGTTAAATTCTTCCTTGATTCTTGCTCGATCCATAAAGTCTTCTGAAGGCCATTCACAAGGCCGCACTGGAGCGTCCCTTGGTGGTTCATCGTCAGCATCACGCATTGCAAGCCTGGGTCCTTGCTTCCTTGAAGAACCACCTTGGTACATTTTCCTAAACATATTTCTTCCTCTGAACAATTTCTGAAATTTTTAGTAACTTCAAATAAAAGTGAACCAAGCTCAACAAAATTGATAGCAACTACTCCTACAAGTGCCTAGAGCCTATATCATGCATTAGAACTACTTGGAACCATATAAATTTGACATGCAAGCTCAAGAACATGGTCAGCTAGGCAGCACAAATTTGCAATGAATAAAGCACTAGAACAAAAACTAATTGGACCAATGGAGGAGTCACATACCAAGGAACAATCCCCCAAAGCAGTTTTGTGAGAGGTGCTTTGAGCAAGGAGATCGAAAATCGTAGCAAAATGACCTAGAACTCGTGCTTGAGCTGGATGGTGATTTTTTGGAAGGAAGAAGAAGTGTGTGGGTGCAGGAATAAGTGGAGGGGAACCACCGTGGGCCCATGACGCAGGGGGCGCGCCCTGGACCCTCGTGGTCAGGTGCCAGCTCCCCCTGCTGTGTTCTCAGTGCCAGATATTCTCAAATATTCCAGAAAAAATCATATTTCAATTTCGGGGCATTTGGAGAACTTTTATTTTTGGGGTATTTTTTATATTGCACAGATAATTCAGAAAACTAACAGAAAATACTATTTTTGCTTTATTTCAACTAAATAACAGAAAGTAAAGAGAGGGTACAGAAGGTTGTGCCTTCTAACTTCATCCATCTCATGCTCATCAAAAGGGGAGGAGGCCGCCCGGTGATAGCGACGATGAAGGGACTCACCAACCAAATACCGGGGTCAGAAGAAATTTCCCCCCGATGTAAAAACTGTGAACATGGTATACGTGACACACAACTCCACATGGGAGTGATAACCCACAAGTATAGGGGATCGCAACAGTTTTCGAGAGTAGAGTATTCAACCCAAATTTATTGATTCGACACAATGGGAGCCAAAGAATATTCTCAAGTATTAGCAGTTGAGTTGTCAATTCAACCACACCTGGATAACTTAATATCTGCAGCAAAGTATTTAGTAGCAAAGTAATATGGAAGTAACGGTAACGGTAGCAAAAGTAATATTTTTGGGTTTTGTAGTGATTGTAACAGTAGCAACGGAAAAGTAAATAAGCGAAGAACAATATGTGAAAAGCTCGTAGGCATTGGATCGGTGATGGAGAATTATGTCGGATGCGGTTCATCATGTAACAGTCATAACATAGGGTGACACAGAACTAGCTCCAATTCATCAATGTAATGTAGGCATGTATTCCGAATATAGTCATACGTGCTTATGGAAAAGAACTTGCATGACATCTTTTGGCCTACCCTCCCATGGCAGCGGGGTCCTCGCGGAAACTAAGGGATATTAAGGCCTCCTTTTAATAGAGTACTGGACCAAAGCATTAACACATAGTGAATACATGAACTCCTCAAACTACGGTCATCACCGGGAGTGGTCCCGATTATTGTCACTTCGGGGTTGCCGGATCATAACACATAGTAGGTGACTATAGACTTGCAAGATAGGATCAAGAACTCACATATATTCATGAAAACATAATAGGTTCAGATCTGAAATCATGGCACTCGGGCCCTAGTGACAAGCATTAAGCATAGCAAAGTCATAGCAACATCAATCTCAGAACATAGTGGATACTAGGGATCAAACCCTAACAAAACTAACTCGATTACATGATAAATCTCATCCAACCCATCACCGTCCAGCAAGCCTACGATGGAATTACTCATGCACGGCGGTGAGCATCATGAAATTGGTGATGGAGGATGGTTGATGATGACGACGGCGACGGATTTCCCTCTCCGGAGCCCCAAACGGACTCCAGACCAGCCCTCCCGAGAGAGTTTAGGGCTTGGCGCCGGCTCCGTATCGTAAAACGCGATGAATCTTTCTCTCTGATTTTTTTCTCCCCGAACACGAATATATGGAGTTGGAGTTGAGGTCGGTGGAGCTCCAGGGGGCCCACAAGGCCGGGGGCCCTGGGGGGCAGGCGCGCCCCCACCCTCGTGGCAAGGGTGTGGGCCCCCTGGCCTTGATTCTTTCGCCAGTATTTTTTATTATTTCCAAAAATAATCTCCGTGGAGTTTCAGGTCATTCCGAGAACTTTTGTTTCTGCACATAAATAACATCATGGCAATTCTGCTGAAAACAGCATCAGTCCGGGTTAGTTCCATTAAAATCATGCAAGTTAGAGTCCAAAACAAGGGCAAAAGTGTTTGGAAAAGTAGATACGACGGAGACGTATCAGGGAGCAGGAGAAACACTCCCTCCGGACTGAAGATTATACTGCGGCAACCTCAGCCGAAGTACAAAGCGGTCTCATTAAACCGCACACCTTGCCGGCCATTAAGCCACCGGTCTCCATACAACAGGATCGACCAATTCCAGAGTGGACCTAGCAGTTCAGCTTCCGCCTCCCACCTCATATACCTGCGAAATTTGTATCGCGCATACATAACTATGCACTTAAGATACCCTGGGCATCGGCGGAAGCACAAAATGGACGAGCCTGCAACCACTCCCGTAACCTTTTTTTTAATTACTCTTTCTTTATTCATTATCCTTTACTACAGGGGACGCAAAGGCTAAACATCTAATGGACTCTAACGGAGTTCGGATTCATACACTCACCTAAGGGCTATTTCCGTCAAGGAGTCCCCTCACCGAGGACAGGCGGCGGAGACGTGCGACAGGAGGTCCAAAACAACTTTTTGTAGACCGCACTCTTTATTTCGAGCCTGTAATGTGCCTTTTTCCTCTGCCTTCGACCCTGGGCATGTCAATAGCCGGGGTTGTGGCTTTTTTATCTATAAAATAACCATTGGCATATTACTCAGGTCCCAGTAAACATAACCCGCATCCAGCATTCGCTTTTTTCTAAAAAGAACTGAATTTGGCTCATGTGGTTGTTTCACACATACACCTCGGCATAACTTGCCAGGGGCTCGGTATGGGAACAAATGAGTTGCCGACAAGTCCGAACAGCTTTATAGCGCACTTCGGCGTCGTGAGTTTGGCCTTATATGCATCAGCTCTGAATCATGTCTTGGGTCAATAGTTGGGTTGCCCGGCTCCTGTGCTTGCTATCTTACGTTCCGCTCTATCGGCTAGGGTAGTAAAGGGAGAACTACTGCGATTGTGCTTCCGGTTCACCTGGTCAAGCACCTCAGTAGAGAAAGCCGAAAACTGACTGTCATGATGCGGCAAGAGCTGGTCAACCACTCGATGACTTATCGGAATCTTTCGCGATTCCCTCCGTATTATACGAAGGACCTTTTTCTTCAGGTCATATATGTAACGCACCATATTGGAATAAGCCGTACACATACCAGGGGCTATATTGTAGCCCCCCTCCTATGGCTAAGTGAAAGTGTTAACGCCCTATAGTCCGATTGCCTAGTTCACCGCATTGACACCTCCTTAATGGACCAAGACATTGGGTTAAGAGTGATTAAATGCTTTTCCGAACACCCCCATACTTTATACGAGGGGGCTGAAGCCGACGACTGGAAAACTTTCAGATTAATACAAAAACGGCCGCACAGGAGGAACAAAAGTTTTAGGCAAAACTAACATATATAGCCTTATCATAATATTGTCTTTTACAAATTTCCATACATTTCACTCGAATATCATGTTTTTCGAGCATTGACCCTCTATCAAGCGGGCACCTTCCGGGACATCCTCGAAATAATGCTCTGGTGTGTGATGGTCCTTGCCCTTGGGTGGACCCTTTGCTGCAACATCAGTGGCCTTCATCTTCGCCCAGTATGTCTTGACACGGGCAAAGTCCATCCGTGCACCTTCAATGCACGCTGACCGCTTCATGACGTCGATACGCGGCACCGCATCAGCAAGTCGCCATGCCAAACCAAAATAACTATCCAGAATTGGCTCGTTCGGCCACAGCCCGATCACGGCATCCCTCACAGCAGAACCGGATAGTCTATGGAGCTCGGCCCATTGGGTCATCTGTTCGTTCAGCAACAACGGGCGTTTTGATGCACCGAATTGCAACCAGAAAAGCTTCTCCGTTGCACACCCTTCTTACGCTTGGTAAAACTGTGCCGCATCGGAAGCACTCTTCGGCAAGTCCAATAACGCGTCTGGAGAACTCCACACTTGATTAAGCGGAGCATAATTCGGATCGCCGAACTTAGTTTGCAATAAAAAGGGCTTACCAGCCGCGATCTCCCCAGCTTGTCGGATCTCCTCCCGGGCCGCTCTAGATTCGGACCGTGCTTCTTTCGCCTCTCGTAAGGCCTTGTTAAGATCAGCCGTTTTGGCTTTATTATCCTTCTCAAGGATTGCACAGCGGCTAGCGGCATCCTTTAGCTCATGCGTCATCATGGATATTTTCTCCTCGCATTGGCGCCGAGCAGCCTGTTCAGCCTTTAACTCTGCAGATGCCTTCTCGACAGCCGCATTGTTACTCCGGGCCTGCTCTTTGGCCCGGGCCAGCTTAGTCCGAAGGATCTCGACCGCGGCGGCACCATCTGCATTAATGCATATCTCAGTATACAATATTTCGCGTGATGCTTACATTACAAAGCACGCGCTTGTAAGGACTGCCCCAAAAACATACCTTGCGACTCGTCAAGACGCTTGTTGATAAGCATAAGGTCATCTCCCGCCATATCAAGCTTCTGCTCTAGATCGACAAATTCTGTAGTCCGGGTGGACGCCAGGAAAGCAACAACCTGCATTTCAGTTAATCATATTATTTCTTGGACATATCTTTTTGATCCTCTGATCGCCTCCCTCGGGAAGCCAATCCGAGTCTCGGGGATCAAAAATATTACATTACAAACCTCGAAGCCTTTTAGCAGGCTCACGAAGGCTTCATTCAATCCGCTTTTCGCGGATAAAACCCTGTCAACCACCATACCCATCAAGGTACGATGTTCCTCTGAGACGAACGCCTTTTGCAGCATGTTCGTCAATACATCCGGCACTTCGGGATCTCCGGAAGCTGCCGTAGGAGTACAGCCTCCCTTTGAAGGGATCCATTTATTCGTCCCTGTGATTGTCTCCGGCCGTAGGCCGGACAGCTCGGGGCCTTTGTTGTCGGCCCCCGGACTCTGGGCTACTGAAGTATTACCTTCGGGTTGTGTCTTCGCCATCCCTCGCACCAGTTGTTGATCAGGAGAGACCCTCCGTGACGACACCTCAAGGTTGTTCGCCCTATTGGGCGAGGAGACTGGTGGAGGCGTCTCGCTTTCCATCCTCTCTGGGAGAAGGTCCCCGAGGAAGAGGATTGCTGAAGACTGTTCACCGAGCTGAAAAAAATATATTCTAGATGTTACCTCGGTCACAAGAAAGGGACGGGATATGTTTAAAAACGCCCTTGTTCACTTACGGTTTGCCTGAAGGCTTGTCCTCTCCGTGGGACCGCGTGATGACGTCACCCTCCAAGCCCGAGCCACCCGACGAGGGCATCTTGCCTCGCTTAGGAGCCATTTCCTCCCAACCTTCAGAGGTGGCCCTTTTTGAAGGAAATATGCCCTAGAGGCAATAATAAAGTATTATTTATTTCCTTGTATCATGATAAATGTTTATTATTCGTGCTAGAATTGTATTAACCGGAAACATAATACATGTGTGAATATATAGACAAACAGAGTGTCACTAGTATGCCTCTACTTGACTAGCTCGTTAATCAAAGATGGTTATGTTTCCTAGCCATAGACATAAGTTGTCATTTGATTAACGAGATCACCTCATTAGGAGAATGACGTGATTGACTTGACCCATTCCGTTAGCATAGCACTCGATCGTTTAGTATGTTGCTATTGCTTTCTTCATGACTTATACGTGTTCCTATGACTATGAGATTATGCAACTCCCGTTTACCGGAGGAACACTTTGTGTGCTACCAAACGTCACAACGTAAATGGGTGATTATAAAGGTGCTCTACAGGTGTCTCCAAAGGTACTTGTTGGGTTGGCGTATTTCGAGATTAGGATTTGTCACTCCAATTGTCGGAGAGGTATCTCTGGGCCCACTCGGTAATGCACATCACTATAAGCCTTGCAAGCATTGTGACTAATGAGTTAGTTGCGGGATGATGTGTTACGGAACGAGTAAAGAGACTTGCCGGTAACGAGATTGAACTAGGTATCGAGATACCGACGATCAAATCTCGGGCAAGTAACATACCGGTGACAAAGGGAACAACGTATGTTGTTATGCGGTCTGACCGATAAAGATCTTCATAGAATATGTGGGAGCCAATATGGGCATCCAGGTCCCGCTATTGGTTATTGACCGGAGACGTGTCTCGGTCATGTCTACATAGTTCTCGAACCCGTAGGGTCCGCACGCTTAACGTTACGATGACAGTTTTATTGAGTTTTGATGTACCGAAGGAGTTTGGAGTCCCGGATGAGATCGGGGATATGACGAGGAGTCTCGAAATGGTCGAGACGTAAAAATCGATATATTGGACGACTGTATTCAGACTTCGGAAAGGTTCCGAGTGATTCGGGTATTTTTCGGAGTACCGGAGAGTTACGGGAATTCGTATTGGGCCTTAATGGGCCATACGGGAAAGGAGAGAAAGGCCTCAAAAGGTGGCCGCACCCCTCCCCATGGTCTGGTCCGAATTGGACTAGGGAAGGGGGGCGCACCCTTCCTTCTTTCTCCTTCCCCCTTCCCTTCTCCTACTCCCACAAGGAAAGGAGGAGTCCTACTCCCGGTGGGAGTAGGACTCCCCCCTATGGCGCGCCTCTCCCCTTGGCCGGCTGCCTCCCCCTTGCTCCTTTATATACGGGGGCAGGGGGCACCCCAGAGACACAACAATTGATCCTTGAGATCTCTTAGCCGTGTGCGGTGCCCCCCTCCACCATATTACACCTCGATAATACCGTTGCGGAGCTTAGGCGAAGCCCTGCGTCGGTGGAACATCATCATCGTCACCACGCCGTCGTGCTGACGAAACTCTCCCTCAACACTCGGCTGGATCGGAGTTCGAGGGACGTCATCGAGCTGAACGTGTGTAGAACTCGGAGGTGCCGTACGTTCGGTACTTGATCGGTCGGATCGTGAAGACGTACGACTACATCAACCGCGTTGTGTTAACGCTTCCGCTTTCGGTCTACGAGGGTACGTGGACAACACTCTCCCCTCTCATTGCTATGCATCACCATGATCTTGCGTGTGCGTAGGAAATTTTTTGAAATTACTACGTTCCCCAACAGTGGCATCGGAGCCTGTTTTATGCGTTGATGCTATGCACGAGTAGAACACAAGTGAGTTGTGGGCGATATAAGTCATACTGCTTACCAGCATGTCATACTTTGGTTCAGCGGTATTGTGAGATGAAGTGGCCCGGACCGACATTACGCGTACGCTTACGCGAGACTGGTTTCACCGTTCGGAGCACTCGTTGCTTAAAGGTGACTGGCGGGTGTCTGTCTCTCTCACTTTAGTTGAACCGAGTGTGGCTACGCCCGGTCCTTGCGAAGGTTAAAACAGCACCAACTTGACAAACTATCGTTGTGGTTTTGATGCGTAGGTAAGAACGGTTCTTGCTAAGCCCGTAGCAGCCACGTAAAACTTGCAACAACAAAGTAGAGGACGTCTAACTTGTTTTTTAAGGGCATGTTGTGATGTGATATGGTCAAGAAATGATGTGATATAATTTGTTGTATGAGATGATCATGTTTTGTAACCGAGTTATCGGCAACTGGCAGGAGCCATATGGCTGTCGTTTTATTGTATGCAATGCAATCGCCATGTAATGCTTTACTTTATCACTAAGCGGTAGCGATAGTCGTAGAAGCATAAGATTGACGAGACGACAACGATGCTACGATGGAGATCAAGGTGTCGCGCCGGTGACGATGGTGATCATGACGGTGCTTCGGAGATGGAGATCACAAGCATGGTGCTTCGAAGATGGAGATCACAAGCACAAGATGATGATGGCCATATCATATCACTTATATTGATTGCATGTGATGTTAATCCTTTATGCATCTTATCTTGCTTTGTTTGACGGTAGCATTATAAGATGATCCTTCACTAAATTATCAAAGTATAAGTGTTCTCCCTGAGTATGCACCGTTGCGAAAGTTCTTCGTGCTGAGACACCACGTGATGATCGGGTGTGATAGGCTCTACGTTCAAATACAACGGGTGCAAAACAGTTGCACACGCGGAATACTCAGGTTAAACTTGATGAGCCTAGCATATAACAGATATGGCCTCGGAACACGGAGACCGAAAGGTCGAGCGTGAATCATATAGTAGATATGATCAACATAGTGATGTTCACCATTGAAACTACTCCATCTCACGTGATGATCGGACATGGTTTAGTTGATATGGATCACGTGATCACTTAGAGGATTAGAGGGATGTCTATCTAAGTGGGAGTTCTTAAGTAATATGATTAATTGAACTTGAATTTATCATGAACTTAGTACCTGATAGTATTTTGCTTATCTATGTTAATTGTAGATAGATGGCCCGTACTGTTGTTCCGTTGAATTTTAATGCGTTTCTTGAGAAAGCAAAGTTGAAAGATGATGGTAGCAATTACACGGACTGGGTCCGTAACTTGAGGATTATCCTCCTTGCTGCACAGAAGAATTACGTCCTGGAAGCACCGCTGGGTGCCAGGCCTGCTGCAGGAGCAACACCAGATGTTATGAACGTCTGGCAGAGCAAAGCTGATGACTACTCGATAGTTCAGTGTGCCATGCTTTACGGCTTAGAACCGGGTCTTCAACGACGTTTTGAACGTCATGGAGCATATGAGATGTTCCAAGAGTTGAAGTTAATATTTCAAGCAAATGCCCGAATTGAGAGATATGAAGTCTCCAATAAGTTCTTCAGCTGCAAGATGGAAGAGAATAGTTCTGTCAGTGAGCATATACTCAAAATGTCTGGGTATAACAATCACTTGATTCAACTGGGAGTTAATCTTCCGGATGATAGCGTTATTGACAGAATTCTTCAATCACTGTCACCAAGCTACAAGAGCTTCGTGATGAACTATAATATGCAAGGGATGAGTAAGACAATTCCCGAGCTCTTCGCAATGCTAAAGGCTGCGGAGGTAGAAATCAAAAAGGAGCATCAAGTGTTGATGGTCAATAAGACCACCAGTTTCAAGAAAAAGGGTAAAGGGAAGAAGAAAGGGAACTTCAAGAAGAACAGCAAACAAGTTGCTGCTCAGGAGAAGAAACCCAAGTCTGGACCTAAGCCTGAAACTGAGTGCTTCTACTGCAAGCAAACTGGTCACTGGAAGCGGAACTGCCCAAAGTATTTGGCGGATAAGAAGGATGGCAAGGTGAACAAAGGTATATGTGATATACATGTTATTGATGTGTACCTTACTAATGCTCGCAGTAGCACCTGGGTATTTGATACTGGTTCTGTTGCTAATATTTGCAACTCGAAACAGGGGCTACGGATTAAGCGAAGATTGGCTAAGGACGAGGTGACGATGCGCGTGGGAAATGGTTCCAAAGTCGATGTGATCGCGGTCGGCACGCTACCTCTACATCTACCTTCGGGATTAGTTTTAGACCTAAATAATTGTTATTTGGTGCCAGCGTTGAGCATGAACATTATATCTGGATCTTGTTTGATGCGAGACGGTTATTCATTTAAATCAGAGAATAATGGTTGTTCTATTTATATGAGTAATATCTTTTATGGTCATGCACCCTTGAAGAGTGGTCTATTTTTGTTGAATCTCGATAATAGTGATACACATATTCATAATATTGAAACCAAAAGATGCAGAGTTGATAATGATAGTGCAACTTATTTGTGGCACTGCCGTTTAGGTCATATCGGTGTAAAGCGCATGAAGAAACTCCATACTGATGGACTTTCGGAACCACTTGATTATGAATCACTTGGTACTTGCGAACCGTGCCTCATGGGCAAGATGACTAAAACACCGTTCTCCGGAACTATGGAGAGAGCAATAGATTTGTTGGAAATCATACATACTGATGTATGTGGTCCGATGAATGTTGAGGCTCGTGGCGGATATCGTTATTTTCTCACCTTCACAGATGATTTAAGCAGATATGGGTATATCTACTTAATGAAACATAAGTCTGAAACATTTGAAAAGTTCAAAGAATTTCAGAGTGATGTTGAAAATCATCGTAACAAGAAAATAAAGTTTCTACGATCAGATCGTGGAGGAGAATATTTGAGTTACGAGTTTGGTCTACATTTGAAACAATGCGGAATAGATTCGCAACTCACGCCACCCGGAACACCACAGTGTAATGGTGTATCCGAACGCCGTAATCGCACTTTACTAGATATGGTGCGATCTATGATGTCTCTTACTGATTTACCGCTATCGTTTTGGGGTTATGCTTTAGAGACGGCTGCATTCACGTTAAATAGGGCACCATCAAAATCCGTTGAGACGACGCCTTATGAACTGTGGTTTGGCAAGAAACCAAAGTTGTCGTTTCTTAAAGTTTGGGGCTGCGATGCTTATGTGAAGAAACTTCAACCTGATAAGCTCGAACCCAAATCGGAGAAATGTGTCTTCATAGGATACCCAAAGGAGACTGTTGGGTATACCTTCTATCACAGATCCGAAGGCAAAACTTTTGTTGCTAAATTCGGAAATTTTCTAGAGAAGGAGTTTCTCTCGAAAGAAGTGAGTGGGAGGAAAGTAGAAATTGATGGGGTAACTATACCTGCCCCCTTATTGGAAAGTAGTTCATCACAGAAACCAGTTTCTGAGACACCTACACCAATTAGTGAGGAAGTTAATGATGATGATCATGAAACTTCAGATCAAGTTATTACTGAACCTCGTAGATCAACCAGAGTAAGATCCGCACCAGAGTGGTACGGTAATCCTGTTCTGGAAGTTATGTTACTAGACCATGACGAACCTACGAACTATGAAGAAGCGATGGTGAGCCCAGATTCCGCAAAATGGCTTGAGGCCATGAAATCTGAGATGGGATACATGTATGAGAACAAAGTATGGACTTTGGTTGACTTGCCCAATGATCGGCAAGCCATTGAAAATAAATGGATCTTCAAGAAGAAGACTGACGCTGCTGGTAATGTTACTGTCTATAAAGCTCGACTTGTTGCGAAAGGTTTTCGACAAGTTCAAGGGATTGACTACGATGAGACCTTCTCACCCGTAGCGATGCTTAAGTCTGTCCGAATCATGTTAGCAATTGCCGCATTTTATGATTATGAAATTTGGCAAATGGATGTCAAAACTGCATTCCTGAATGGATTTCTGGAAGAAGAGTTGTATATGATGCAACCAGAAGGTTTTGTCGATCCAAAGGGAGCTAACAAAGTGTGCAAGCTCCAGCGATCCATTTATGGACTGGTGCAAGCCTCTCGGAGTTGGAATAAACGCTTTGATAGTGTGATCAAAGCATTTGGTTTTATACAGACTTTTGGAGAAGCCTGTATTTACAAGAAAGTGAGTGGGAGCTCTGTAGCATTTCTGATATTATATGTGGATGACATATTACTGATTGGAAATGATATAGAATTTCTGGATAGCATAAAGGGATACTTGAATAAGAGTTTTTCAATGAAAGACCTCGGTGAAGCTGCGTATATATTGGGCATCAAGATCTATAGAGATAGATCAAGACGCTTAATTGGACTTTCACAAAGCACATACCTTGACAAAGTTTTGAAGAAGTTCAAAATGGATCAAGCAAAGAAAGGATTCTTGCCTGTGTTGCAAGGTGTGAAGTTGAGTAAGACTCAATGCCCGACCACTGCAGAAGATAGAGAGAAGATGAAAGATGTCCCCTATGCTTCAGCCATAGGCTCTATCATGTATGCAATGCTGTGTACCAGACCTGATGTATGCCTTGCTATAAGTCTAGCAGGAAGGTACCAAAGTAATCCAGGAGTGGATCACTGGATAGCGGTCAAGAACATCCTGAAATACCTGAAAAGGACTAAGGATATGTTTCTCGTATATGGAGGTGACAAAGAGCTCATCGTAAATGGTTACGTTGATGCAAGCTTTGACACTGATCCGGACGATTCTAAATCGCAAACCGGATACGTATTGACATTGAACGGTGGAGCTGTCAGTTGGTGCAGTTCTAAACAAAGCATCGTGGCGGGATCTACATGTGAAGCGGAGTACATAGCTGCTTCGGAAGCAGCAAATGAAGGAGTTCATATCCGATCTAGGTGTCATACCTAGTGCATCGGGTCCTATGAAAATCTTTTGTGACAATACTGGTGCAATTGCCTTGGCAAAGGAATCCAGATTTCACAAGAGAACCAAGCACATCAAAAGACGCTTCAATTCCATCCGGGATTTAGTCCAGGTGGGAGACATAGAAATTTGCAAGATACATACGGATCTGAATGTTGCAGACCCGTTGACTAAGCCTCTTCCACGAGCAAAACATGATCAGCACCAAGGCTCCATGGGTGTAAGAATCATTACTGTGTAATCTAGATTATTGACTCTAGTGCAAGTGGGAGACTGAAGGAAATATGCCCTAAAGGCAATAATAAAGTATTATTTATTTCCTTGTATCATGATAAATGTTTATTATTCGTGCTAGAATTGTATTAACCGGAAACATAATACATGTGTGAATATATAGACAAACAGAGTGTCACTAGTATGCCTCTACTTGACTAGCTCGTTAATCAAAGATGGTTATGTTTCCTAGCCATAGACATAAGTTGTCATTTGATTAACGAGATCACCTCACTAGGAGAATGACGTGATTGACTTGACCCATTCCGTTAGCATAGCACTCGATCGTTTAGTATGTTGCAATGCTTTCTTCATGACTTATACATGTTCCTATGACTATGAGATTATGCAACTCCCGTTTACCAGAGGAACACTTTGTGTGCTACCAAACGTCACAACATAAATGGGTGATTATAAATGTGCTCTACAGGTGTCTCCAAAGGTACTTGTTGGGTTGGCGTATTTCGAGATTAGGATTTGTCACTCCAATTGTCGGAGAGGTATCTCTGGGCCCACTCGGTAATGCACATCACTATAAGCCTTGCAAGCATTGTGACTAATGAGTTAGTTGCGGGATGATGTGTTACGGAACGAGTAAAGAGACTTGCCGGTAACGAGATTGAACTAGGTATCGAGATACCGACGATCAAATCTCGGGCAAGTAACATACCGGTGACAAAGGGAACAACGTATGTTGTTATGCGGTCTGACCGATAAAGATCTTCGTAGAATATGTGGGAGCCAATATGGGCATCCAGGTCCCGCTATTGGTTATTGACCGGAGACGTGTCTCGGTCATGTCTACATAGTTCTCAAACCCGTAGGGTCCGCACGCTTAACGTTACGATGACAGTTTTATTGAGTTTTGATGTACCGAAGGAGTTTGGAGTCCCGGATGAGATCGGGGATATGACGAGGAGTCTCGAAATGGTCGAGATGTAATCGATATATTGGACGACTATATTCGGACTTCGGAAAGGTTCCGAGTGATTCGGGTATTTTTCGGAGTACCGGAGAGTTACGGGAATTCGTATTGGGCCTTAATGGGCCATACGGGAAAGGAGAGAAAGGCCTCAAAAGGTGGCCGCACCCCTCCCCATGGTCTGGTCCGAATTGGACTAGGGAAGGGGGGCGCACCCTTCCTTCTTTCTCCTTCCCCCTTCCCTTCTCCTACTCCCACAAGGAAAGGAGGAGTCCTACTCCCGGTGGGAGTAGGACTCCCCCCTATGGCGCGCCTCTCCCCTTGGCCGGCTGCCTCCCCCTTGCTCCTTTATATACGGGGGCAGGGGGCACCCCAGAGACACAACAATTGATCCTTGAGATCTCTTAGCCGTGTGCGGTGCCCCCCTCCACCATATTACAGCTCGATAATACCGTTGCGAAGCTTAGGCGAAGCCCTGCGTCGGTGGAACATCATCATCGTCACCACGCCGTCGTGCTGACGAAACTCTCCCTCAACACTCGGCTGGATCGGAGTTCGAGGGACGTCATCGAGCTGAACATGTGTAGAACTCGGAGGTGTCGTACGTTCGGTACTTGATCGGTCGGATCGTGAAGACGTACGACTACATCAACCGCGTTGTGTTAACGCTTCCGCTTTCGGTCTACGAGGGTACGTGGACAACACTCTCCCCTCTTGTTGCTATGCATCACCATGATCTTGCGTGTGCGTAGGAAATTTTTTGAAATTACTACGTTCCCCAACACTTTTCTTGCCATGGGGAGAGGGAATATTGGCTTCTCCTTCACTTTGGCCTCCGGGCGGGGGAATCTTGATCTCCCTGGACACGGTGTCTGATGTACCCTCGGAAGGGAGGCCACCTTTGGCCTTCCCGCTCTCTGCCTTGTCTCCCTTCGCAGGCACCTGGTACGGTGCCGGGGCCAGCATCCTCGTTAGTACAGGATCCGCTGAGTCTTCGGGAAGGGGGGCGAACACCTAATACGCTCCGCTTTCTTTATCCAGCCCTGGAGGAAGATAGTCCGTTCAGTAACGTATTGCGGCGTACTTAACTACAAAGTGTTCGGAAGTTGAGCGCTTACCGAGGTATCCGGATGGTTGCAGTCGAGGCCGAGGTCCTCGGTGGTGTCCGGCCACTGTTTTTGTTTCCTGAAAAACAATTTCCACATTCCTTTGTGCGTGGTGCCGAAGAAGTGTTGGAGGGTTCATGGTCCTTCCGGATTAAAATCCCACATGCGGAGAGGCCTACGCTGACATGGCAGGGTTCGGCGGATTAGCATTACTTGCATCACGTTGACAAGATCGATGTCCCTCTCGAGGAGGGTTCGGATGCGGCTCTGTAGAGTCTGCACTTCATCAACTGATCCCCAGTCTAGCCCCTTATTAATCCATGATGCAAGCTGTGACGGAGGGCCAGAACGGAACGCAGGTATAGCTGCCCACTTGGTACCGCGGGGTTCTGTGATGTAAAACCACTCCCGCCGCCATTGGTTGGAAGTTTCGGTGAAAGAACCTTTTGGCCAGTGAGTATTGGTAAGCTTTCTCACTATAGCACCACTGCACTCCGTTTGTTTCCCATCGACCACCTTCGGCGTCACACTAAAGGTCTTGAGCCATAAGCCGAAGTGTGGGGGAATTCGGAGGAAGGCCTCACATGTAGTGATAAACGCCGAGACGTGGAGGAAAGAATCTGGGGCTAGATCGTGAAAATCTAGTCCGTAATAAAACATGAGCCCCCGGACGAAGGGGTGAAGAGCGAACCCTAGCCCTCGGAGGAAGTGAGAGATGAATACGACCCTCTCGCCGGATCTGGGAGTCAGAATAACCTGTCCTTGAGCAGGAAGCCTGTGGGGGATCTCCGCTGTCAGGTATCTGGCCGCCCGAAGCTTCGCAATGTCCTCCTCTGTAACGGAGGAAGCCACCCATCGGCCCTGAGGGCTAGGTCCGGACATGATTGGGAAGCTTGGGGCAATGAAGTCGAACCTTGGATGCTAGAACCCGAGGTTGGAAGGGCTCAGGAGAGGTTTGGCGTAAAAAGAGACGGCCCTTGGCTCCTTTATAAAGGCAACGAGTATCGAACGCCTCCTCCTAAGCCTGAAAGCTTGCCTACTCCTAAGGAATCTTTCCAATGGAACGGTTGGGTTACCCACGCTCGTATTGATGAGAATCCCGCAAAAAGGGGACACGATCTCTGCCTCGACAAGACGTGCCAATAAAAACCGCGCCTCGAAACGTGGAACTGCCGGGCAGGAAACGGTTCGAAATAATGACCGGGCAAGCGTGATGTCACGTTACAAAAAGTTGTCGGCAAATTGGACTCGTGAAATATTTTACTCTCTACGGCTGTGTGTGTGGTACTTGTGTTGCAGATCCGGACACGTTCGTTGTATCCGAAGACTATCTTGGAGTATTCGGAAGGAGGAACCCACCTTGCAATGCCGAAGACAATCTGCGCGCCGGACACCTCATCATTGAAGCCTGGTTCAGGGGCTACTGAGGGAGTCCTGGACTAAGGGGTCCTCGAGCGTCCGGCCTGTTAGCCATGGGCCGGACTGATGGGCTATGAAGATACAAAGACCGAAGACTCTACCCGTGTCCGGATGGGACTCTCCTTGGCTTGGAAGGCAAGCTTGGCGACCAAGTATGAAGATTCCTTTCTATGTAACCGACTTTGTGTAACCCTAGTCCCCTCCGGTGTCTATATAAACCAGAGGGTTTAGTCCGGAAAAGATATAGTCAAACAGGCTAGACTTCTAGGGTTTAGCCATTACGATCTCGTGGTAGATCAACTCTTGTAATACTCATATTCATCAAGATCAATCAAGCAAGAAGTAGGGTATTACCTCCATAGAGAGGGCCCGAACCTGGGTAAACATTGTGTCCCCCGTCTCCAGTTACAGTCCACCTTAGACGCACAGTTCGGGACCTCCTACCTGAGATCCGCCGGTTTTGACACCGATAGTGGGCACAACCCACCTGGGCAAGCCAGGCACGCCCTAGTGTCTTGTGCCCACCAGGGTGACTGATACGTCTCCGTCGTATCTATAATTTTTTATTGTTCCATGCCAATATTATACAACTTTCATATACTTTTTGGCAACTTTTTACATTATTTTTGGGACTAACATATTGATCCAGTGCCCAGTGCTAGTTCCTGTTTGTTGCATGTTTTTTGCTTCGCAGAATATCCATATCAAACGGAGTCCAAACGGGATAAAAACAGATGGAGATTATTTTTGGAATATTCGGAGAATATGGGAAGGAAAATCCACGCGAGACGGTGCCCGAGGGAGGCACGAGGCAGGGGGCGCACCCCACCCCCTGGGCACGCCCCTGACCCTCATGGGCCCCTCTTAAGGCGGTTGATGCCCTTCTTCGGCCGCAAGAAAGCTAATTTTTAGGAAAAAATCACGGCGAAGATTTCAGTCCAATCGGAGTTACGGATCTCCATATATATACGAAACGGTGAAAGGGCAACAAAAGAGAACGCAGGAACAGAGAGAGACAGAGATACAGATCCAATCTCGGAGGGACTCTCGCCCCTCCCACGCCATGGAGGCCAAGGACCAGAGGGGAAACCCTTCTCCCATCTAGGGAGGAGGTCAAGGAAGAAGAAGACGAAGGGGGCCCCTCTCCCCTTCTCTTCCGGTGGCGCCAGAACGCTGTCGTGGCCACCATCATCATCACCGCAATCTTCACCAACAACTTCACCGCCATCATCACCGACTCTTCCCCCCTCTATGCAGCAGTGTAACCTCTCTCTTATCCGCTGTAAGCTCTACTTAAACATGGTGATCAACGCTATATATCATTTCCCAATGATGTATGGCTATCCTATGATGTTTGAGTAGATCCGTTTTGTCCTATGGGTTATTTGATGATCGTGATTGGTTTGAGTTGCATGTTTTATTATTGGTGCTGTCCTATGGTGCTCTCCGTGTCGCGCAAGCATGAGGGATCCCCGCTGTAGGGTTTGCAATATGTTCATGATTTGCTTATGGTGGGTGGCGTGAGTGACAGAAGCACAGACCCGAGTAAGTAGGTTGTTTGCGTATGGGATAAAGGGGACTTGATACTTTAATGCTATGGTTGGGTTTTACCTTAATGATCTTTAGTAGTTGCGGATGCTTGCTAGAGTTCCAATCATAAGTGCATATGATCCAAGTAGAGAAAGTATGTTAGCTTATGCCTCTCCCTCAAATAAAATTGCAATAATGATTACCGGTCTAGTTATCGATTGCCTAGGGACAAATAACTTTCTCGTGACAAAAAGCTCTCTACTAAAACTAACTTAGTTGTGTCTTCTTCTAAACAGCCCCTACTTTTTATTTACGCTCTCTTTATTATCTTGCAAACCTATCCAAAAACACCTACAAAGTACTTCTAGTTTCATACTTGTTTCCGGTAAAGCGAACGTCAAGTGTGCGTAGAGTTGTATCGGTGGTCGATAGAACTTGAGGGAATATTTGTTCTACCTTTAGCTCCTCGTTGGGTTCGACACTCTTACTTGTCGAAAGAGGCTACAATTTATCCCCTATACTTGTGGGTTATCAAGACCTTTTTCTGGCGCCGTTGCCGGGGAGCAATAGCGTGGGGTGAATATTCTCGTGTGTGCTTGTTTGCTTTATCACTAAGTAATTTTTATTTGCTGTTCTTAGTTGTTTTTTATCTTTAGTTATGGGTAGGAAACGCAAAATACCAAAAAAAATAGTTGTACCTACTGAACCAATGGTTGAAGAACCACTCAAAATCTATCATACTCCTGAAGCTTTTTACTTGGATCATCTTCGATCCCTTTGTGCTCGTGCTGAAACCCCAACTAGCTTAGTTGAGGGCAAATCTTTAGATGAGCATGCTTGTTATGTGCGACACTGCATATCTAAAAAAGGGAAACTTTTACTGGATCAAATTCATCGTTTGCAATGCTATGCCTGGAATTTATGTGAAATATATGATGTTACTTGTTGTTCTGAAAACCCTAAGAAACACCTTCACTACCAATGTGAGTTTATTGATAATGGAATCGTGTCTTCATATGCTAAGGGTGTTTATAATTACTATGATGTTCAACAAATTGAAGAATTTGTTGCTTTTAAGGGTGCTTATGAAATTGCTTCTTTGATTGAAAAGTATGATGCTACTCTTTACAAATCTGAAAATTTTGCCATACTTAAATATTGCTATGATAATTATGCTTCTAATGCTTATGTTAAACCATATATTGAGGACTCCTCTGCTGTCCAAGAAGAGATTAATATTTTGCAGTAGTCTATGGAAGAAGAAATTGATGAAACTGTGAGCTCATTGGATGAAAAAGATGATGAGGAGAGCGAAGAACAAAAGGAGGAAGAGCGGATTAGCTACCCGTGCCCACCTTCTAATGAGAGTAACTCTTCAACTCATACATTGTTTAATTTCCCTTCGTGCTTACCGAAGGATGATTGCTATGATGACTGTTATGATCCCGTTGATTCTTTTGAAATATCCCTTTTTGATGATGCTTGCTATGCTTGTGGCCAAGATGCCAATATGAATTATGCTTATGGAGATGAACTTGCTATAGTTCCTTATGTTAAACATGAAATTGTTGCTATTGCACCCACACATGATAGTCCTATTATCTTTTTGAATTCTCCCAACTACACTATATCGGAGAAGTTTGCACTTATTAATGATTACATTGATGGGTTGCCTTTTACCGTTGCACATGATGATTTTGATAGATATAATATGCATGTGCTTGCTGCTCCTACTTGCAATTATTATGAGAGAGGAACTATATCTCCACCTCTCTATGTTTCCAACACGATAAAATTGCAAGAAACTGTTTATACTATGCATTGGCCTTTACTTTGTGTGCATGAATTGTTCTTTTATGAGATGCCGATGCATAGGAAGAGAGTTAGACTTCGTTGTTGCATGATGTATGTTACTTTGTGCTCACTACTAAATTACAAATCATTCCTAATTAAAATTGGCTTTAATATACCTTGGGATCCGGGTGGATTCACTACTTGAGCACTATATGCCTAGCTTAATGACTTTAAAGAAAGCGCTGCCAGGGAGACAACCCGGAAGTTTTAGAGAGTCATTTATTTCTGTTGAGTGCTTTCATATAGTTTAAAAACAACAAAAATAAAGAGGGAAACCCAAAAGTTTTTCAAAAAGAAAAGCGAAAGTGAGAAAGACGAGCATTGTTGAAGTGGGAGCTAGCCTTGAACTTTGTTCATGCTCACGGAAACTTTGTGAATCTTGATTACAGAAACTTTGCAACAAAAATAATTATCCCCTTGTACAATTCCATTGTATTATAAAAATAATGTGCCAAGGTTTGCCTTTAGGATGTTTACAATGCTTGTTGGTTTGTACGGTGCAGGACAGAAACTTTGGTTGTAGTGCGCGATTTTACATTTTTTACTGGAACGTCAAATGGTTCTAATTATTTTTGCACTGTCTTTCTATAAAAAATGTTTATTTTTCCTAATTTTTTCAGAAGTTTTCAAGTATCATAAGTATGGTGAATGTTCATATTATTACAGACTGTTCTGTTTTAGACAGATTCTGTTTTTGATGCATAGTTTGCTTGTTTTGATGAAACTATCAATTTATATCAGTGGATTAAGCCATGGAAAAGTTATATTACAGTAGACATAATGCAAAAATAAAATATGAATTGGTTTTCAACAATACTTAGATTAGTGATTCGAGTGAGGAGAAGGAAGAGAGGTAAGAGCTCAAGCTTGGGGATGCCCAAGGCACCCCAAGTAAATATTCAAGGAGACTCAAGCGTCTAAGCTTGGGGATGCCCCGGAAGGCATCCCCTCTTTCATCAACAAGTATCGGTATGTTTTCGGATTCGTTTCGTTCATGCAATATGTGCAACCTTGGAGCGTCTTTTGCATTTAGTTTTCATTTTTATTTTATGCAGCATGCTGGTATGAGATAGTCCTTGGTTGATTTATAGAATTCTCTTTGCACTTCACTTATATCTTTTGAGTATGGCTTTATAGAATGCTTCATGTGCTTCACTTATATCATTTGAAGTTTGGATTGCCTGTTTCTCTTCACATAGAAAACCGCCATTTGTAGAATGCTCTTTTGCTTCACTTATATTTGTTAGAGCATGGGCATATTTTTTGTATAAATAATTAAACTCTCTTGCTTCACTTATATCTATTTAGAGAGATGACAGGAATTGGTCATTCACATGGTTAGTCATAAAATCCTACATAAAACTTGTAGATCACTGAATATGATATGTTTGATTCCTTGCAATAGTTTTGCAATATAAAGATGGTGATATTAGAGTCATGCTAGTGGGTAGTTGTGGATTAGTAGAAATACTTGTGTTGAGGTTTGTGATTCCCGTAGCATGCACGTATGGTGAACCGTTATGTAACGAAGTCGGAGCATGAGGTATTTATTGATTGTCTTCCTTATGAGTGGCGGTCGGGGACGAGCGATGGTCTTTTCCTACCAATCTATCCCCCTAGGGGCATGCATAGTAGTACTTTGCTTCGAGGGCTAATAAACTTTTGCAATAAGTATATGAGTTCTTTATGACTAATGTGAGTCCATGGATTATACGCACTCTCACCCTTCCATCATTGCTAGCCTCTTCGGTACCGTGCATTGCCCTTTCTCACCTCGAGAGTTGGTGAAAACTTCGCCGGTGCATCCAAACCCCGTGATATGATACGCTCTATCACACATAAGCCTCCTTATATCTTCCTCAAAACAGCCACCATACCTACCTATTATGGCATTTCCATATCCATTCCGAGATATATTGCCATGCAACTTCCATCATCATCATATACATGACTTGGGCATTTATTGTCATATTGCTTTGCATGATCATAAGATAGCTAGCATGATGTTTTCATGGCTTGTCCTTTTTTTATATCATTGCTACGCTAGATCATTGCACATTCCGGTACACCGCCGGAAGCATTCATATAGAGTCATATCCTTGTTCTAGTATCGAGTTGTAATATTGAGTTGTAAGTAAATAAAAGTGTGATGATCATCATTATTAGAGCATTGCCCCCCCCCCCCAAAAAAAAGAGGCCAAAGAAGCCTAAATAAAAAAATGGGGCCAAAGAAGCCCGCAAAAAAAGGGGCAATGTTACTATCCTTTTACCACACTTGTGCTTCAAAGTAGCACCATGTTCTTCATATAGGGAGTCTCTTGAGTTATCACTTTCATATACTAGTGGGAATTTTCACTATGGAACTTGGCTTGTATATTCCAACGATGGGCTTCCTCAAATGCCCTAGGTCTTCATGAGCAAGCAAGTTGGATGCACACCCACTTAGTTTCAGTTTGAGCTTTCATACACTTATAGCTCTAGTGCATCCGTTGCATGTCAATCCCTACTCCTCACATTGACATCAATTGATGGGCATCTCCATAGCCCGTTGATTAGCCGCGTCGATGTGAGACTTTCTCCTTTTTTGTCTTCTCCACATAACTCCCATCATCATATTCTATTCCACCTATAGTGCTATATCCATGGCTTGCGCTCATGTATTGCGTGAGGGTTGAAAAAGCTAAAGCGCGTTAAAAAGTATGAACCAATTGCTCGGCTTGTCATCGGGGTTGTGCATGATGTGAATATTTTGTGTGGTGAAGATGGAGCATAGCCAGACTATATGATTTTGTAGGGATAACTTTCTTTGGCCATGTTATTTTGAAAAGACATGATTGCTTTATTAGTATGCTTGAAGTATTATTGTCTTAATGTCAAATGATAGACTATTGCTTTGAATCACTCGTGTCTTAATATTCATGCCATGATTAGATACATGATCAAGATTATGCTAGGTAGCATTCCACATCAAAAATTATCTTTTCTATCATTTACCTACTCGAGGACAAGCAGGAATTAATCTTGGGGATGCTGATACGTCTCCGTCGTATCTATAATTTTTGATTGTTCCATGCCAATATTATACAACTTTCATATACTTTTTGGCAACTTCTTATATTATTTTTGGGACTAACATATTGATCCAGTGCCCAGTGCCAGTTCCTGTTTGTTGCATGTTTTTGTTTCGCAGAATATCCATATCAAACGGAGTCCAAACGGGATAAAAACGGACGGAGATTATTTTTGGAATATTCGGAGAATATGGGAAGGAAAATCCACGTGAGACGTTGCCCGAGGGAGGCACGAGGCAAGGGGGCGCGCCCCTGACCCTCATGGGCCCCCGTAAGGCGGTTGATGCCCTTCTTCGGCCGCAAGAAAGCTAATTTTTAGGAAAAAATCACGGCGAAGATTTCAGTCCAATCGGAGTTACGGATCTCCATATATACACGAAACGGTGAAAGGGCAGCAGAAGAGAACGCAGAAACAGAGAGAGACAGAGAGACAGATCCAATCTCGGAGGGGCTCTCGCCCCTCCCACGCCATGGAGGCCAAGGACCAGAGGGAAAACCCTTCTCCCATCTAGGGAGGAGGTCAAGGAAGAAGAAGACGAAGGGGCCCCCTCTACCCTTCTCTTCCGGTGGCGCCGGAACGCTGTTGTGGCCACCATCATCATCACCGCAATCTTCACCAACAACTTCACCGCCATCATCACCAACTCTTCCCCCCTCTAT
Organism: Aegilops tauschii subsp. strangulata; assembly: GCF_002575655.3. NCBI lineage: Eukaryota > Viridiplantae > Streptophyta > Magnoliopsida > Poales > Poaceae > Aegilops > Aegilops tauschii. Next base: position 397,683,437 of record NC_053035.3, read on the forward strand.
GCAGTGGTGTAACCTCTCTCTTACTCGCTGTAATCTCTACTTAAACATGGTGCTCAACGCTATATATTATTTCCCAATGATGTATGGCTATCCTATGATGTTTGAGTAGATCCATTTTGTCCTATGGGTTATTTGATGACCGTGATTGGTTTGAGTTGCATGTTTTATTATTGGTGCTGTCCTATGGTGCTCTCCGTGTCGCGCAAGCGTGAGGGATCCTCGCTGTAGGGTTTGCAATATGTTCATGATTTGCTTATGGTGGGTGGCGTGAGTGACAGAAGCACAGACCCGAGTAAGTAGGTTGTTTGCGTATGGGATAAAGGGGACTTGATACTTTAATGCTATGGTTGGGTTTTACCTTAATGATCTTTAGTAGTTGCGGATGCTTGCTAGAGTTCCAATCATAAGTGCATATGATACAAGTAGAGAAAGTATGTTAGCTTATGCCTCTCCCTCAAATAAAATTGCAATAATGATTACCGGTCTAGTTATTGATTGCCTAGGGACAAATAACTTTCTCGTGACAAAAAGCTCTCTACTAAAACTAACTTAGTTGTGTCTTCTTCTAAACAGCCCCTACTTTTTATTTACGCTCTCTTTATTATCTTGCAAACCTATCCAAAACACCTACAAAGTACTTCTAGTTTCATACTTGTTTCCGGTAAAGCGAACGTCAAGTGTGCGTAGAGTTGTATCGGTGGTCGATAGAACTTGAGGGAATATTTGTTCTACCTTTAGCTCCTCATTGGGTTCGACACTCTTACTTATGGAAAGAGGCTACAATTGATCCCCTATACTTGTGGGTTATCAGTGACCTTCCTGGTTGTTTCTTATTTTCTAATTTTTTTATTTTCAGAAACTGACAGAAAATATTTTTGCGGATTTTTCGGAGTCCGTTTACTTACCGTATCACGTACCTCATATTTTTGACGATTCTGGAGTGTTCCGGAAGGTCTCTTTTATGTGTTCTTCCGGTGTCATAGTTTGGATAATATTACTTTCAACATTAATGGGCGTACCTGAGATATAATGTTTCATTCGTTGCCCATTAACAACCTTCGGGTTAGTACCTTCGGTGTTATTTATTTTGATAGCTCCAGACTGATAAACCTCCTCGATAACATAGGGTCCTTCCCATTTGGAGAGGAGTTTTCCTGCAAAGAATCTGAAACGAGAGTTGTACAAAAGAACATATTCTCCAACTTTGAACTCACGCTTTTGGATTCTTCATGCCATCCTTTAACTTTTTATTTAAATAACTTGGCATTTTCATAAGCTTGGGTTCTCCATTCATCTAAGGAGCTAATATCAAATAACCTCTTTTCACTGGCAAGTTTAAAATCATAGTTGAGTTCTTTGATTTCCCAATAAGCTTTGTGTTCTAACTCAAGAGGCAAATGACAAGCTTTTCCATAAACCATTTTATAAGGAGACATACCCATAGGATTTTTATATGTTGTTCTATAATCCCAAAGTGCATCATCTAATTTCTTAGACCAATTCTTCCGGGACCTATTGACAGTCTTTTGCGAAATTAATTTTATTTCTCTATTGCTAAGTTCAACTTGACCACTAGACTGAGGATGATAGGGTGATGCAATTATATGGTTAACATCATACTTAGCAAGCATTTTACGGAAAGCACCATGAATAAAGTGTGAAATGCATGGGGTTTGATGATCGTTGGCTCGGGTGGATCGATTGCTTGTTTTCAACAGCCAAATCCTCGATACTGCTCAACGGGACCCCTGGCAAACAGTTCTTTTGTAAACGAGGGGTGCGCCAAGGTGACCCGTTGTCTCTGCTCATCTTCGTGCTGGCGGCTGACCTGTTGCAAGTAGCCATAAACGATGCTTATCGGACTGGGGCATTAGAACTTCCACTACCCGTTCCTGACGATGAATATCCTATGATACAGTATGCGGACGACACGATCCTCGTGATGCCGGCCGATCAAACGCATGCAGAGACGATCAAACGCATCCTTCAGGATTATGCCTCGTCTGTGGGCCTGCGTATAAACTTCCACAAATCAACTATGATGACTGTCAACACGACTGAGGAGGCAACAGAGTGCCTGGCAGAGTTTTCTGGTTGCAAGGTTGGCAAGATGCCGTCCACGTAGCTCGGTCTACCGATGGGCACTACTAGACCGACGGTGACCGATCTCATGCCATTGGTGGCATCGGTCGAGCGCAGATTGTCCACCGCAGCTTCGCTCCTTGATCTGGGCTCAAAACTCACCCTGGTTAACTCGGTGATCACGTCCCTTGCAATATACACCATGTGCTCCATCAGATTGCCCCCGAAAATCCTGGAGCATCTCGACAAGCTCAGGCGATACTGCCTTTGGGCGAAGAACACGGATGATGGCCCCAAGGCCATATCCCTGGTGGCGTGGAACCTAGTTTGCCGCCCCAAGGAGAGGGGTGGTCTGGGGATAATTGACCTACGAATCCAGAACCAAAGGCTGCTCCTTAAGCAACTACACAAGTTCCACAATCGATTGGACCTGCCTTGGGTTGAGCTGATTTGGGCTGCCTACTATGAGGGTTTGGTGCCCCACGCAACGGATCAGTGCGGCTCGTTCTGGTGGCGGGATCTCATGCAACTTGCCTCAATATACAGAGGTGTCAATATGGTAGAGATAGGAAATGGTAGCATGGTCCTGTTCTGGAAGGACTTGTGGCATAACAATGTTCTCTGCGACAGCCATCCCCGGTTGTTCTCCTTTGCGGTTGATGAAGATGTCTCAGTGCAGAACTTGCTAACATCACCGACGCTTAGCCACAACTTTCAACTGACAATCTATGTCCAAGCCAGGGGAGAACTTCAGAGCAGCATGGCATCGATTGAGTTGACTGACACACCGGACACCTGGAGCTGTGTGTGGGGATCGGGAGGATTTGCCTCCAGAAAGTACTACGAACACTGCTTCCGTGAGGTGGTGGCTGATGATGCCTTTAAATGGATCTGGAAGTCAAAATGCACTAATAAATGGAAAGTCTTTTCGTGGCTGCTGTTGGCGGACAGACTGAACACGAGAAACATGCTGAAGAGAAAGGGCATGAGACCGAGAGACGATATCTATACTTGTCTTCTCTGCGATAGCCCACATGAAGAAACAGTTGAGCACCTCTTCTTCGATTGCGATTTCAGCAAAACGTGCTAGAGGAAGCTTGGGATCACTTGGCCCCGCGGTGGGAACAGACTTCAGCTAGCGCATGAGGCACATGACAAGTGGACAGGTCCCATGTTCATGGAGGTTTTTGTTATTTCAGCTTGGAGCATATGGAAAGAGCGCAACAACAAACACTTCAGGGGAGTGCTGCCTATGATGGACGGATGGCTCCAGAGATTCAAAATTGATTTTAGTATGATGAGGCACAGATTCAAGGAGGCTTTGGTGCCATTTGTTGAGTCCTTTGTTACCTCCATCTAGGTAAACTAGAGTGTCTCACCCTATACACTAGTAAAAATAGTACACCCCCGTTTTCTCTAGTGATAAGGGCTTACCATTTCCACCTTTGATGTAATCTTGGCTGCTGTATTCTCCCAAGGTTGAGTTAATATAAAGTCAGTGGGGGGTTGCCCTCACTGTAATAAGCTTTCAATAAAAATAAAGTGTGAGCCACCATCAGTCATTAAATATCTAGGGACTCCAAACCTTGGGAAAATAACTTCCTTAAGCATTTTAATAGAGGTGTTGTGATCAGCACTACTAGTTGGAATAGCTTCTACCCACTTAGTAACATAACAACAGCAACCAAACTATGTGTATACCCGTTAGAGGAATAAAAAGGTCCCATGTAATTAAATCCCCAAACATAAAATGGTTCAACAGCAAGTGAATAATTCATAGGCATTTCTTGACGCTTAGCGATATTACCTATTCTTTGACATTCATCACAAGATAAGACGAACTTACGAGCATCCTTGAAAAGTGTAGGCCAATAAAACCCAGACTGCAATACCTTGTGAGCAGTTCAGTCTCCCGCATGATGCCCTCTGTAAGCTTCGGAGTGACATTTCCGTAGGATTTGTCCCTGTTCATGCTCATGTACACAATGTCTAATAATACCATCTACTCCTTCTTTATAAAGATGTGGGTCATCCCAAAAGTAATGTCTTAAATCATAGAAGAATTTTTTCTTTTGTTGGTATGTAAAGCTAGGTGGTAAATATTTAGCAACAATGTGATTAGCATAGTCTGCATACCAAGGAGTGTTATGAGAAACATTTATTGCAGCTAACTGCTCATCTGGAAAACTATCATCAATAGGTAGTGGGTCATCAAGCACATTTTCAAGCCTAGACAAGTTATCAGCTGCGGGGTTCTCTGCTCCCTTTCTATCAGTGATATGCAAATCAAATTCTTGTAGCAAGAGAACCAATCGAATAAGCCTAGGTTTAGCATCTTTATTTTCCATAAGATATTTAATAGCAGCATGGTCGGTGTGAACAATTACTTTTGAATCAACATTGTAAGATCTAAATTTATCAAAAGCAAACACCCCTGCTAGAAATTCTTTTTCAGTAGTAGCATAATTTCTTTGAGCACTATCTAGAGTTTTACTAGCATAGTGAATAACATTTAGTTTCTTGTCAACTCTTTGTCCTAGAACAGCACCAACAACATAATCACTAGCATCACACATAATTTCAAAAGGCAAGTTCCAGTCAGGTGGTTGAACAATAGGTGCAAAAATTAAGGCTTTCTTGAGTGTTTCAAAGGCTTCAAAACAATCATCATCAAAAACAAAAGGAACATCCTTTTGCAAAAGATTTGTAAGGGGCCTAGAAATTTTAGGAAAGTCTTTGATAAACCTCCTATAGAAACCAGCATGACCTAAGAAACTACGAATACCTTTGATATCTTTAGGACATGGCATTTTCTCAATTGCATCAACCTTAGCTTTGTCCACTTCAATACCTCGTTCAGAAATTTTATGGCCCAAAACAATACCTTCATTAACCATAAAGTGGTACTTCTTCCAATTCAAGACAAGATTTGTTTGCTCGCATCTCTGCAAAACTCGATCAAGATTGATTAAACAATCCTCAAAAGACTTCCCATATACGGAAAAGTGATCCATGAAAACTTCAACAATCTTTTCACAAAACTTAGAGAATATATCAGTCATACATCTTTGAAAGGTAGTAGGTGCATTGCATAAACCAAAAGGTATATGTCTATAAGCATAAGTTCCAAAGGGAGAAGTGAAAGTGGTCTTTTCTTGATCAGGTTGAGAAACATGTATTTGTGAAAAAACAGAGTATCCATCAAGGAAGCAAAAATGTGTGTGCTTAGATAACCTTTCTAGCATTTGATCAATAAAAGGCAGAGGGTAATGATCTTTTCTAGTTGCTTTGTTTAATTTTCTAAAATCAATTATCATTCTATAGCCTGTAACAATTCTCTGTGGAATAAGTTCATTCTTATCATTAGGAACAACAGTAATACCTCCTTTCTTAGGGACACAATGAACATGACTTACCCATCTACTATCAGCTATAGGGTAGATTATACCTGCTTCCAGAAGTTTCAATATTTCCGTTCTTACCACTTCCTTCATCTTCGGATTTAACCGACGTTGGTGATCAACAACGGGTTTAGCGTCAGGTTCCATATTAATCTTGTGCTGACATAGAGTGGGACCAATGCCCTTTCTTTACCTAATAATAAAGCAAATTGGGTTTTTGGTCGTCCGTCATGGCATTTTTTTAGAAAAGTCCCTTTATTTCACAGAATTCAACCCGCAGTCCTATTTTAAGTTAAAACGAATCTTTTTCGTATTTTACACAAAAGTCCTTGTGTTTTCTTGAAATCAACCCGCCGTCCAGATTTAAGTCGCACCCGAACCGTTATTTTACATTTTTCGAACCTCCCTGATGTTTTAGGTAATTCATCTGCGGATCATATATAAGTCAAACAAATGCTTTTTTAAATCATCCATATCTTCTAAACCGTAACTCTGATTTGAACATGTTATATATGAACTTTGATTAGAAAAATATGTAGAATATGAATATGAGATTATTTTTACCTGTTAAGTATTTTTAAATGTTATTTTGGAATATATTTAAATCAAACAAATGATTTTCTAAATTATCCGTATCTTTTAAATTGTAACTTTGATTTTAACATATTATATATGAAAATTTATTAGAAAAATATGTGGAATCTAAATATGATGTTAATTTTACCTATTAAATATTTTTAAAATATTGTTTTGGAAGCAAACATATAATTTATAACGCAAGATCTGTTTTACTTTCGTACCGGTGGCGATCCGGATTGCAAAAAACACCCCACTATAACCATATAGGGAAAAGAAAACATCGATAACTACACATGCATACCTCTGAAAAATGTCGCAGTGGAAAACAACAGTTTTCTCATCATAGAGTGAGAGAAAACGAGAGAGAGAGAGGGGGGGGAGAGAGAGAGGAGGGAGAGGGAGGAGAGAGGGAGAGAGAGAGACGTCTTAGGATTAACCATATTCAAACACGTTTTTTCTTGTTTTGTGTGAACACCGAGGCCATCGCCGGCGAGGGTGAGAAGGAGGATAAGCGGCAACACAAATATGATGCCTCGCAAAAATAAAGGAGATGGATCTATTGTGGTCTTGAGTGATGGTTGTTGGGTTAAGAGCGTGTGTTATGTTTTCTCTCCCGTTGCAACGCACGGGCTCTTTTGCTAGTAAATCATCAAGAGTATATCCAATGGCAGCTCAGTGCTTCCTTAGAACTTTCAATAATCTCTCTTCTTCATGTTCTAAAAGGTTAGCACTAATAATAACATGATATATCTTCTTCTCATCAAGATAAGCATATTTTAAAGTGTTTGGCAATTGTTTTAGTTCAAACACAGGATCACCTTTAGGTGGAGGAGGACCTCCTAGAGTTTCAATAGGCAAGTTGTGTTTAAGAAGAGGACGTTGTTCAAAGAAAATATTATCTATTTCATTTCTTTCATGCATATGTAAATCATTTTCATGGTCTAGCAGATATTGTTCTAAAGGATCAGTAGGAGGCACAACAATAGAAGCAAGACCAATTATTTCGTCCTTACTTGGCAATTCTTTTTTATGAGGTTTTCTACTAAACCTGGAAAAATTAAACTCATGAGACTCATCACCAAAGCTAACACCGACAGTTTGTTTCTCACAATCCATTTTAGCATTAATGGTGTTCAAGAAAGGTCTACCAAAGATAATGGGACAAAAGTCATCTTGTGGGGAACCAAGAATAAGAAAATCAGTAGGATATTTTATTTTCCCACACAAGACTCAACATCTCTAACAACCCCAATTGGTGATATAGTATCTCTATTAGCAAGTTAAATAGTAACATCTATGTCTTCTATCTCTGCGGGTGCTATGTCATTCATAATTTTTTGATATAAGGTAAAAGTAATAGCACTCACACTAGCACCCATGATAACAGTGATCTCCTATTTTAACTGAGACAATGGGCATGCCAACAACAAGTCTATGTTTATCCTTTTCATCAGGTTTGGTAATTCTAGGAGCTTCTCCGCAGAAGTAAATAACATGCCCATCAATATTTTCTTCCAGGAGATCCTTAACCATAGCAACACTAGGTTCTACTTTGATTTGTTCATCAGGTTTAGGTGTTCTAATATAACTTTTGTTGACCATAGTTGAAACTTTAGCACGTTCCTTAATCCTATCAGGGAAAGGTGGTTTCTCAATATAAGCAGTAGGAACAACTGGATCAACATCATAAATAATAGTTTCCTCTTTAGCTGGTACCGATTCTTTAATTTCTTCTTTAATAGGTGGGTGATATTTAAACCATTTCTCCTCAGGGAGATCAACATGAGTAGCAAATGATTCACAAAAGGAGGCTACTATCTCAGAGTCAAGTCATATTTAGTGCTAAACTTTTGAAAAGCATCGGTATTCATAATAGATTTAACACAATCAAACTTGAGCTTAATACCTGACTCTTTACCTTCGTCAAGTTCCCAATCTTTAGAGTTGCATTTAATTCTTTCCAAAAGATCCCACCGGAATTCAATAGTCTTCTTCATAAAAGAACCAGCACAAGAAGTATCAAGTATGGATCGATCATTATGAGAAAGCTGAGCATAAAATTTTTGGATCATAATTTCTCTTGAGAGCTCATGATTGGGGCATGAATATAACATTGACTTAAGCCTCCCCCAAGCTAGAGTGATACTTTCTCCTTCACGAGGCCAAAAATTATATATGTAATTCCGATCACGATGAACTGGATGCATAGGATAATTTTTTTGGTGAAACTCCAATTTCAGTCGATTCCAATTCCAAGATCCAATATCATCGCATAGCCTATACCATGCCAATGCTTTTCCCTTCAAAGATAAAGGGAAAACCTTATTCTTAACTTCATCTCCGGGTAAACCTGCAAGCTTAAACAATCCACAAATTTCTTCCACATAAATCAAGTGCATATCAGGATGTTCGGTTCCATCCCCTGCATAAGGATTAGCTAGCAGTTGTTATATCATACCCGAAGGAATTTCATATTCCATATTTTCAGTAGGTGCAGTAGGTTGAGGGGTAACTAATTGTGGTTCCGGTCGAGGTGAAGATACCCCGAACAAACCTCTCAAAGGATTGTTTTCCATAGTAACAAGTCACAATAAATTTCAGCACGTACTAATAATTTTTTCTTACCAATTTCCACTTACCAAGAGCGCTTCACTCCCCGGCAACGGCGCCAGAAAATAGCCTTGATGACCCACAAGTATATGGGATCAATTGTAGCCTTTTTGATAAGTAAGAGTGTCGAACCCAACAAGGAGCAGAAGGAAATGACAAGTGGTTTTCAGCAAGGTAATGTCTGCAAGTGCTAAAATTGTAAGTAACAAAGTAGTTTGATAGCAAGATAATTTGTAACGAGCAAGTAACGGTAATAGTAACAAAAGTGCAGCAAGGTAGCCCAATCCTTTTGAGGCAAAGGACATGCTGAAACGGTCTCTTATAATAAGCAAAGCGTTCTTGAGGGTACACGGGAATTTCATCTAGTCACTTTCATCATGTTGATTCGATTCGTGTTCGGTACTTTGATAATTTGATATGTGGGTGGACCGGTGCTCAGGTGCTATTCTTACTTGAACAAACCTCCTACTTATGATTAACCCCCTCGCAAGCATCCGCAACTATGAGAAAATTATTAAAAATAAATTCTAACCATAGCATTAAACTTTTGGATCCAATCGGTCCCTTAGCTTACGGAATAGCACATAAATTAGGGTTTAAGCTTCTGTCACTCTCGCAACCCATCATCTAATTACTACTCCACAATGCATTCCCTTAGGCCCAAATATGGTGAAGTGTCATGTAGTCGACGTTCACATGACACCACTAAGGGAATCACAACATACATATTATCAAAATATTGAACACATATCAAGTTCACATGATTGCTTGCAACATGATTTCTCCCGTGACCTCAAGAACAAAAGTAACTACTCACAAGTGATAAACATGCTCAAGATCAGAGGGGTATTAAATAGCATAATGGATCTGAACATATAATCTTCCACCAAATAAACCATATAGTAATCAACTACAAGATGTAATCAACACTACTAGTCACCCACAAGCACCAATCTATAGTTCCAGTACAAAGATTGAACACAAAAGATGAACTAGGGTTTTATATGAGATGGTGTTGTTGAAGATGTTGATGGAGATTGCCCTCCTCAAGATGGGAGAGTTGTTGGTGATGATGATTTCCCCCCTCCGGGAGGGAAATTCCCCCGGCAGAATCGCTCCGCCGGATGGCAAAAGTGCTCCTGCCCAAGTTCCGCCTCGAGACGGCGGCGAACCGTCCCAAAAGTCCTTTATTTATTTTTGGTAGGTCAAAATGACTTATATACCAAAAGATGGGCACCGGAGGTGGGCTGAGCTGAGCACAACCCACCAGGGCGCGCCTGGGGGGCCAGGCGCGCCCTGGTGTCTTGTGCTCACCAGGTGGCCCCCTTCAGTGCTTATTTGCTCCAGTATTTCTTATTTATTCCATAAAAAATCCTCGTAAAGTTTCATCCCATGTGGAGTTGTGCAGAATAGGTGGCTTGACGTAGCTTTTCCAGGTCCAGATTTCCAGCTGTCGGAATTCTCCCTCTTTGTGTGTACATTGCATATTATGGGAGAAAAGACATTAGAATTACTCCAAAAAGCATTATTATGAATAAAAACATTATAAATAACAATAGAAAAACATGATGCAAAATGGACGTATCAGCGCGCGACTTTTAACCAGCGGGCTGAGCGACGCGTGCCAAAACTGTCACGCGCGCTGCCGCTTTTTCCTCACGCGCCCATTTTTTCGCGCTAAACTTTCCGTGCGCTTGCTGGAGGGCGCCAAATGGTTTCTCGCCTACCAAATTGGCAGTTTATCCAGCGCGCGGTTTATTCCGCGCGCCTCTTGGATATGCACTAAGGAAACAATATGGTGCCCAAAAAACACTCCTCATCTAATTTGTTAGAATATACTTGGTGGGTCCTACCGATGTTTTAATTTCTGGAAAAATACATGTTTCGGAAATGTGTTCATTCAAATTTGTTTGATTCTCTCAGTGGCATTTCAAAAAAGACATTTAATGGATTTTTTGCTACAATTTTGTGATTTTTTTCATTTTCATCGATATTCACTACTTAAAAAATGTTTATATATGTTTATGAATATTCACACATATTTCAATTGTCGAATCATATTTAAACTAATTTCAAGAAGTATTCACATATATTTCACATAATTTTTATGTGCTTTATTTATAATCAATTTTAGTTTGCATACATGCACCAATATTTCAAAAAATGGTAATATTTAATACAATTTCAAAAAAATGAGTACAATTTTTTGTAAACATTGAAATGTTGGTACCTGTTTGAAATGTCCTGAATTTGACCGGATATGACAGAGATAATTGAAAAATATTTACAAATTACCAAAATAATCATGACTACTTAAATCGATTTTTTGTAACTTCTCTTGATACAACGAAATGTCATTGATAAAACATTAAAAACAGTTCATTTGAAACTTTCATACATGTCACTCACCAAAAAAAAAAGACTTTGATACATGTCATTAGAAAGGCCGAGTTGTACCTTAGTGGCTTAGCCTCGTTTTGCATAGTCGATCCGGAGGCAGAAATAGTGCATACAAAAGGCATTGGTGACCCGACAGACTGGGCGCGTTTTTGTTCTCCAAACCCTATCGCCTTGGACTGTGCAGACCGTTGCCATGGAGGCATGTCGTTCTTCACGGTGGCCGCACGCCGCAGCCCCGACAGAGACCCGCATCAGTGTCTGCGCCAAGACCAACATCACGAGGGGAGTAAATTAGAGGAAAACACCATGGTTGGGGACCCTAATTTAGAAAATCATCATCTTTTGTTTTTTAAACGTCATCACTGTGCTGACAGTTTTCATAAAACGTTGTTCGCTCAGGCAAACACTTGCTGACTCTAAAACTGATAGATAGGTCCCACTATAAGGGATGATATGTCAACCAAAAGTAACATCGTTTGACTGGAATTTGGTTGACCGTTAAAATATACACGGGCCCGCATGTCATTATGATCACTCTCCTCTCATAAAAAATGCATCTCCCTCCATCTGTATTTCTCTTATGCATTCCAACAGACAATTTTTTGTAGTACCCCACGAGCATCTCCGGGTATTATGGCCGCGTGGGGCTACGCCGACGGGGAGGATGACCAAAGCCCCTCCCAATCCCATAGGATTCTCCACCCCATTTCCCTTTTCATACAACAAGAACCGAGAATGCCAAGACCCTTCCCCTCCCCCACCCATTCATTGGGTTTGCATATATATCCACTCATTTCAACGTTTGGTACTTCTGGCGGCCGTTGGCGCCCTGTCTGGAGAAGTGCGAGTCCTTTTTCAAAGGAGCCATGAATCCCCTTGGGACGACACCCCCATCATAAACATGGGCGACTAGATTAGACATGAGTTAATCATCATAGTTTCTTACTTCCCTTGGAGGTAAACTACGGTGTAAAGGCTTCGCCTTAACCTTGACCCGTGCCTCTGGTGCCGAAGCTCGTCTAAATATGTCAAATAATATGAGAGTTGCTCAAATTCCTCGCCAAGAATTTGTCTAACATGGATCAAATGCTCGATGCAAAGTCAAAAAATGGCGCTGGGCCATATGACACTTTGCCTCTTTTATAATTTTTTATAGATCTTTTTATTTTCATTGATTTTTAAGTTTAAAGTTTTTTCTGTATTTTTTTCTTATTGTTTTAGAATTTTTGAAACGCAGAAGGCCCAGAAGGCCGAAAATGAACGCGGGCCGGCCCTTGTTAAGTGGCGTGCAAGGCCGATCACACCGGCGGTGCCGTGCCAGGCCTTTTCATATGCAAGCCGTGCCGCGCCGGCCCACAAGAAACAACTGTTTTCCATTTAGCCGCTCGCCCAACAACTCTGTTTCCCCCATCATCCCACCCACGGCGGCCCTTTCGACCCCGAGCGCAGTGACGCACACGCTGCTGCTGGAGCACGCGACCAGCTCGCTAGGGCGCAGCGCACACTCCCTCCCCCGCCTCCTCCCCCGCCCCCGCCTCCCTCCCCCCCTCCCCCGCCTCCGCCTCCGACCCCCCCGCCGGCTGCACCGCTCCCCCGCGCGCCCCAGGTAAATTCCCGAGCTCCCGTTGCCGATCCGCCAGGAAACTAGGGTTTCCCCCCGCCCGCGGCCTTCCAGATCGAGAGCGGGGCGGGATTTCCGAGCTCCGTGGCTGACCTTCTCTCCCCTCCGCTGCAAATCCTCCAGGTTCCCCCGCCCCGGCGCCCTTACCCGGCAGGGGGATTTTGCTCCGATGGGGTCGAGCCCCGCGGCCGTCGCGTCCCCGGATCCGGGGCCGGACGGCGTGCCCAAGCAGGATTCTGCTGCCGCCGCGGGAGATTCTGATGTGACCATGGCGGAGGCCTCCGAGGAGGTTGCTGCTGCCGCTGAGGTCAAGGAGGAGGGGGCTGCCCGGGATGCCGCGCTGGCGGCGGGTGCTGGTCGAGATGCGCCAGATGCTGGCCTGGAAGAGGCAGATGCGGCGGCGGCCGCCGCGGTTGATCCGTTGTACGCCACGGAGGCAGCTGGCATGGTTGTCGCAGAAGGATGTGTCGATGGTGATTCCATCAACGGGCTTGGGCTTGGAAGCGGTAGCAGCGACAACAAGGCTGGAGCTTTTACCGGCGAGCCTGATTGGGAGCTGGTCACAGCAGCAGATGTTGCTGGTGCTTCTGCTACATCTGAGCAAGCCGAAGCCGGTAAGGAGGCTCTGGTCACTTTTCCGTGTACTGCTTATTGATGATGCCACTGTTTCTAGGCTGCAGCGTTGAATAATATTTCCTCACTTCGTTTCAGAATCCGGTGAACTCGGAGGAGAATATCATGTCAATGCAACCCCTGTGGCAGGAAATGAAGGACAGGATAATGGTGTGGCACATTTCGAGGAGGAGATACAGAATGGCTTGGCAATTTCTGCTCAGTGCGCCAGATACAGCCTTCCTCCTCTTGATAAAGAAGGCTTTCGAGTTTCTGATCTTGTCTGGGGTAAAGTAAAAGGTCACCCTTGGTGGCCTGGTGAGATCTTTGATCCTTCAAATGCATCTGAGCTGGCATTGAAGCACCAGAAAAAGGATAGTCATTTGGTTGCATATTTTGGTGACAACACTTTTGCATGGTGCGACGAATCCCAGTTGAAGCCTTTTGTAACAGACTATTCACAGATGGAGAAACAGAGTAGTTTGGATTCCTTTGTAGGTTCTGTCAATTATGCACTTGAAGAACTTTCAAGGCGGATTTTGTCAGGGATGAGCTGTGCTTGTCTGCCAGAAGAACTCTCTGACAGTGGAATGTCATATATGGTTGAGAATGCTGGGCTCAAGGATGGAGTTACTTGCTCAACAGTCAACCGGTCTGAGATCTTGGCATCTTTTAGTCCAGAAAGCCTTCTTCGTTATGTTAGGTCGCTAGCTCTGTTCCCTGGCCAAGGTGGTGATCTCCTAGAGTTAGTGATAGCTTGTTCTCAACTTACATCTTTCTATCGATCTAAGGGATGCCCTGAACTTGCATCCTTCCAGACCGGTAGTGCATGGGTCGAGGATGATACGGATACTTCTCCCATCGAGGATGTAGTGGTTGAGGAAGTTGTCGTCAGTGAAGTGCCTCCTCCAGAGGTCAAGCCCAAAAGAGGCAGGGGGAGACCTCGTAAACACAAGCCTGAGGATAAACTGGAGTTGCCAGGGAAACAGAAGCCTGCAGTTGCAGCGGAAAGACAAATGATCAAGGACTTTGATGATAAGAAAAGAAGTCTTGACTCGTTTGAAGATTTGGATGCAAAGTCACCAACTGGTGGTTCTTTCAAGATTGGAGAGTGCATTCGGCGAGCTGCAAGCCAGCTGACCGGGCCTTCGCCAATTGCAAAGTCCCAGAATGAAAATACCGCTGAAGCAGAGAATGCAGAATTTGATGTCTCTAGTGATGATGCTGCGAATGAACTTACTGTGGAAAAGTGCGCAAAGAGGAGACGCTTGCATAGCCATCACCTTGCGGACCCCAAGGAGTTATTCTCTCAGCTTTGCTCGGTTGCCATAGAGCCAACGGATGGATACAACTTCTCGGCACTGACAATCAGTTACTTCAGTGATTTCAGGAATTATGTTGTCTCTGTTGCTACTGAAGCAAGCATTATCGAAAAAAGTACAACAAAGAGGAGGAGAAAGAAGAGGGTTTTGCCTTCTCCTGAGCTAGAGACTACTGATCATATGCAGGACTCCTACTGGTCTGGTTTGAGTTTGCTTAATCACCCGATTCATAGCCTCAAAAGAGCTTCTACCAACACGAGGCCAAGGCGTAGGCGCAAGTCATCACATGAAACAGATTTGTCCTCTGTACAGGATCAGCAGATGGCTCCTAAGAAAGAGATACAAGTGGCTCCTAAGAAACAGATACAAGTGGCTGCTAAGAAGCAGATACAAGTGATAGAAAGATCAATTATCCATGTTGACGAAAAGATAGTTGACGAGTGGAAGCCCACTGCACTTGTTTTAAGCTTTGGCAGGTCAACTGATCTTCTCTCAGAAACTGATCTGATCAAGAAATTCGGTCGCTATGGCCCACTAAAAGAATCTGAAACTGAAGTGCAAAGGAGCACAAATACTATTAAAATTGTGTTCAAGAAGCGTGCTGATGCTGAAAAGGCTTTCAGCGCTGCTGGGAAGTATGGCACTGTTGGTCCCTCGCTTCGTAGTTTTCGTCTAGTGAATATGCCGTTTTCTCTAGGAGAGTCAGAACCGAATAAATCTGAGGCATGCCCTGGAGATCATGGCCCAAAGCTTCCTGGTAAACACTCCTATTTTTATCTTAAGAAAAAGTTAGTTCACAACTAAAACAATATTGCATGCTTAAACCATGTGATGATGTCTTTTCTCTAGGTCCAAGTGAGCCCAAAGTTTCACTGGATGCTGTGAAAGATAACCAGGTCAACAAAACTGAGAAAGCTGAAGTTGTACAGCCATCATCAGGTGAACAAGTTGAGACTGTCAAGAAAACATGCCAAGCTGAACCTGTAAAGCAATCATCAGGTGCACAAGTTGAGACCGTCCAGCAAGCATGCCAACCTGAAGCTGACGCTGTTAAGAAAGCACGAAAAATTGCTGCTGAGCTAACTGGACCATCTGACCAAATTGCAACAGCTGATGTAACTGAGCAAACAACGGAAAATCAAGCTCCAAAAGATGCAGTTGAAATTCCTTGTGATGTGAAGCTGGAGGATGAAGCATTGACTGAAGAATCTGTAGATCAAGTTGTAACTGAGCAAGTCAAAGTTCCATCAGATGCTGTACCCGACACTTCAAAAGTTCAACCAGAAACACCAGTCAAACACGTGGGTACAGCAGCAGAAGCAGACACTGCTAAAGACCTAACTGAAGTGTCAGTCCAAGAAGCTGGGTTGAAAAAGCAAACCGTGGAACCCAAAACTGCTGAAATAGAACCAGAACAAGTCAGCTGTCCCGAGCAAACTGTTCAAGTGGAAGATGTAATCGATGCATCAGGTGGACACACCAATGTGGACAGAAAAACTGCAGAAGAGATAACTATGACTGTCGTGTTTGAGGGAGCTGTGGAGTCAGAAGCTGTAGCACCAGTTGAGGAAACGGTAGAAAATAAAGCTACTGCAGGGACACTTGGGGAGGCACCAGGTGATGAAATGGAAAACAGGGATGCAGCTGAATCACTGGGTGGGGAGGTTGGTGTAGGTGAAGCCACAGGCGATTCACCAGATGAGAGAGTTGCTGTTGAAGCACTTGCTGGTATGTCCACCCAAGGTGAAACGACTGCCGAAGCAGCTGATGCTGAAATTACAACAACTGGAAAAACTGCAGAGGGTGTCGGTGTTCAAACACGAGGTAAGAAGGCTACAACAGCCAAGAAACCTGTAGAGAGTGCCACGGCTGAAGCACCAGGTAAGAAGGCTACAACATCCAAGAAACCAGTGGAGGATGCCACGGTCGAAGCACGGGATGAGAAAGCTGCGACAGCCAAGAAAAAAACGGAGGGTGCCACGGTTGAAGTGCCAGATGAGAAAGCTATGACAGCTGAGGAGGACGCCATGGCATAGGCGGCTGATGGGCAGGTGGTGCAACTGAACAGAAAGGCTAGCTAGCTCACGGCGAATTCTTGTTTCTGTCGGTATCAAGGTAATCTATCTGCCCGACCGGTTCTCCCCATCAGGATGCCATGTTTTGTATAGGAAAAGACGGCAGTCTGTCTGACCCTAGCATCGCAGCGCTGTTAGGTTAGCTAAGGCAGTAGCATATATTTGGCCCCTTTCACATAAGCTCCATCAATCATCTAGGGTATTGGTGTAACCATAAAGCGGAGCTGTTGCGGAACTTCGGTTGGTGCGGCTTTTCCATCTGGTTAATTAGCATCCTGAATCAGGTAGGCAAAGCCATGTTCTTTCGTATGCACATTTTAGTGTCGGGTTGTCAGCAACCCTATCGGTTGAATCTGCTGGGACATCATATGATTCTTGTATGAATTGTCATTTGTAAACTGGTTGTGTTCTGGAGCTTGTTTCTCCCCTCTTTTTTTCCATCGTGACTCCTGTATTTTTCTAACAGATTCTGCTTGCGTGTTGATTTGCGGCCAACATTTTTTGCTTGTTTTGACTCGCGCCATGTTTATTCCTGGTGGTTTGCTGTGCTTTTGGTTTGAGCAATGCGCTCACATACTTTCAACGGATGTACTCGTATGATAGAATTCTAGATCAGAAAATAAGAGACAAGACGGTGAATTTAGATTGTTTTCTGTCCTTTTGAAATCTATGGCTGGACTTCAGTCTCCGGACTTCATATTGTGGCCAATTGGTCAGGTTGTTGGATAGTAATGGCTGAGTTTGAAGATACCTAGACCTCTTTGATTCATAGAATTTTCAATAGCAATTTTGAAGGATTGAAATCCTTATGAAGTTTTCATACGTTAATCCTTTTTTTCTTTTGGGTGGCGAAACATGTTACAACATGCCTCAAAACACAAGGCACAATTGGCCTGTGGAAAACAGGGTGAAATCCGTTACACGCCTCAAAACACCAGACACAATTGGCCAAACTTGTTACTACTTACTATAGAGAGGAAGGCCACGTCGAGGTTGTCTGCAAGAGTTATATTCATCACTTTTCCTGACCAAACAACAACGACTTCGTCACATTGAATCACACACGAGGTCGCCACTGAAATAGCTGCCCAAAGCCCACATCGGCCTATGCCAAACTACCGGCCACACTCACAGGTGACAAATGACAAAGCAAAGCAACACCGATTTTTGAAAGCGTGCAAATAAGAGATATGTAAGGACTGTGCCGCAGAGGATTCCCGCAAGCAGATACCAAACCATGCCATGACTCAAACGTCACTCAATGTAGTCGTCGTTGCTACATGATACATCATGCTTCAGCCGGATCAAACTCCATAATTGATGCCCTCGAGAGGGGAACAGGTGGGTCTGGGGTTTCCCTTGGAGTTGTCTCGAGAAGAGGAAGAGAGAGCACCCCGCCTTTACCTCAACTTGCTCCAACCGAGTGTGAATCATGTCGGATCACCTGCTCGTTGCCACATCCCATGCTCCATCCCAGCAGCAACCAACCTGATTCGTAAGAAATTTTCCCAGTTTTCCTGAAGACTGCAATCCTCCAAAAATCATATGAAATTCCTTTGAATCAAAGGAGTCGTATATAAATTTTCAGCATTCACTATCCTTGCGTTTTTGGAATCTAGGCCCAAAAAGTGGTTTGGACCTTCTGCTGGTATGCAAAGCTCTAATTTTGCTGCAATTGGCCTGGTTTGCCTCTTGTAAGGGCCTCTTCAGTTCACAGAACGTAGGAATAGAATATCATATTCGTATCCTACAGGAATTCGATTTTGGATGAAAGTGCGTTTGATAGCACAGGAAAAACAAATAAATTATATCAAGAGGTTTGGGTGGATGAATTTTTCCTCCAAAACATAGTACAAATGAATCCTCTAAAATAAATTCGTAAGGATTCCAATCCTGCAAATCAAATAGTCACCATGGAAAAAATTCCTAAGGATCCAAATCCTTACAAAATCCTACGGAACTCCTTTGAATCAAAGGAGTCCAAAAGTTTTCTGTGCTGTTGTGTTGAATCAAAATTTGTATGGGTAAGTGACATGAACCCTGTTGGTTAGTATCACCCGCATGGGTGAACCAGAGGCCCATAAGAAAAACGTCGTGGCATACACAGGCAGCTGAGGGGCAAAATGCATTCGTCTCAAGAGCGAGCTTAGCACATGGGAGTCGGTGACGGACTAAAAGCAACTCTTCTCAAGAGTCTGATACAGCTAGTTCAGGACAAACTACACCTGGAGGAGTTATGTCTCCCCCAAATACCCAAATTATACGGAACCGAATGACAGCCACGACGAGGCTAATCATCATAAATATACAGACAACAACAATAACCATGCTAAACCACAACTGAATCTATTCTCAGGAAAAAGCAATTTACATCTGGGAAGCAGCCTTGGAGCATCACTTCTGGCAGACCCAACAACACGAGACTAATGGGGGTACTAAGAGTTTCCTTAACTGCTTGGTGCTCTCCACATGGCGAAAACCCACCTACACATTAGATATGCATCAGACATTTCATAATGAGATCTAGATAAATCTGTATCTACTAAGACAAGCTTTTTGGGATGGAGAAAGTATGATTCAGTGACGTGTATGTAGGTCTTTGGGTGATACATACCAAGCAGAGGAGCAGCAGTCACTGAGATGGTCCATATCTTCAGTTTGAGATGTCCCCATTATGGTACTGCACAAGGGAAACGAGAGGATTATCAGAAAAGCACAACTACATTAAACTATTTCGATTGTCACGAACGAATAAGTTCCTGGTACCAAAGAAGAACACATTACAAGTGCTCATGGAATGCTGAAAATTATAGTCTGAGATACTCCGCTGCATACAAACATGTTCATAAACAAAATAATAGAACATATCCAAAAGGTTTGCATTTCTAATAGCACAAATAAAACTTAGTTGGGCACGTCATAATTGCATCCTCATCAAATAAACCTGTTTTTGTGCATGGTCAACACATCTAGGTTTCCCAGCCAAGAGATAGTGCCTCTACACTCCGACATGCCCAGAGTATAAGTATAAACCAACCCAAGAAAGGAACACATGAACATGGAGGACACAAGATCCAATCCTACTTGCTCATAAAGTTTCATCTTGTGCAAGATTTTGCAACCCACTAAATTTGATTAGCTGAGGAAACAAATAAAGAGTGCTGGTTTTGTATGGAGGTGTTTCTGTCTAATAGTGCTGCAGACTGCAGAGAACAGAGTGTCATTACTTAGTTGTATGGAAACATGAACAGTTGGACACGGCAGCTAGACGGTACAGTTATCACTAGATAACTACCAGTGGAACTGACACTTGTACAGTTACTAGTAATACAAATGCAAGCACAGTGCAGCTTTACGCCTAGCAGCTTAACAGAAGTTTCTCGAGCTGCTGAGTCTAACTACAACATAACCACGAGAGACGTCTCACATGCATCAACCATGACTATTTTCTGCTAGATTCGTGCTAAACATCAAGTCCAGGCCATGTTATGCAACCGACTAAACATTGTCAAGCATATTTAAGATAATCACCTGAGGTTGCATATAAACCATTCCTGGATTGTATGCTACTTGTTGGCCCATCTATAAAGAACGCACATAGCTCAGTTTTTCAGTAATATTACAAAATAAACAAGAACAGGCATACTAACCCCTTGCGCACTTGTGCCACTTGATCCTCCATGAGGACCCAGTGCATCCTTTTTAACAGAGACATCGCCAGACTTCCCAGCTAGCTTACTATCACCCTGTTAAGTATTGACAGAAGAAGAGATGACTAGATGAGTCATATTTGTCACCACTCTCAATTGTATAGGCATTATAGTACAATCAATAAATCATGAATCATATCAGTATCCTACCCCTAGTAAGAAGTATCTACTTGTTAAAGAAGTATCATGGGGAACAAAAGAACCAAGCAGTAAGAGAAGACAACAGAACAACCATAAAATGGTCAACACAGTGGGGAAGCTTGTGAAATTCTCCTTAATTAGTCTGTGATATATATGCAGCTTTTTTGTTCAGTTGGTAACCTAGAAACAATGCATACAGGTAATGTAATTATAAAATTCATAAATAAATCAGCCTAACTAGGCTATACAAATATCCTAGTACATCAATAATTAACAAGATCTTCACAGTTCAGAACCAACGCATTATTGTCTTCCATGATGGACTATATGCCTTCAAGTGTTCAACATGGTCAGTTGAAATGTGCACAATGATATAAGTACGATATGGACAGGATGGGACAGCTCAAAATCTCAAACGATCAATTTCCAGTGATTCCAACTTCCATTAAGAATTAATAGTCAGGAAACTTTGCGGCTAAATGGCAAAGAACACATAAAAATACATAGGAGGAATCCATACAAGGAGGGAATACATTTTTAACTTATACAACAAATTTAATATACACATACCTCCGTCTGCAATCGGAAATAGCCATCCGCCAAACAGAAGAAAAACAAGATAAGTCATGTCAGATGGATGAACTGGAGTACAAAGAGGAGGATAAAAAGTATACAGTGACCAATGACCATGCATAAAACTCTTAAGCTGTGTTAATAAGTATTAGATGCACATCAGGTCTTTATTCTTTAAGCTAGATTATGCATGACTTTTTACTTGTAAGTATGATGCATGGCTTTAAGCAAGGAACTTTCAGTAACTTTTTTTAAACAAATTCTGAACTTCTCTCATAAAGTTTACATCTATTAAATTGCTGCTGACCAGGGTCAAATAGCTGGGGCCTGCACAAGAGAAAGTGGTGTACGCATGCATGTCCCGGTAGAATAAAGGACTTCATTTTAATAATGGATTCCAGAGACAATTCTTAGTGCTTCGAATCATTCAGTTATCCGAATTAACAGTACAAAAAAGAATAGAAGATCTGAATGACAGTAAGAATAAAGCAAAACTTGTTCTAAGCACAATAAGCTGATTGGTGCCAGGCAGTGTGGGGTCTCATCAGTCACCAAGCTGAACATGAGTGTTTAAACTTGCCAACTAGGACTAACCAAAGTGCTAAACAGAGCTAATTCAGGCTACAGCAGCAACATATTAAACTAGCGATGGGCCTACCTAACCCACAAAGCACTAATCCATTCCCAATTACTAGTTCAGAAAAAACTGCCACATGACTAAATGGGCACGCACCTCTCTGTACTTCTGCAGATAAACCTTGAGGGGCTCGATGTACTCCTCAAAGCCCAGCGTCGCCATCGCCCAGAGCAGGTCGTCGCCGTTGATGGTCTTGCGCTTCTCCCTCTGGCACTTGTCGCTCGCCCTGCAGCAGAGACAAAACAAAACGGCGACAGGTCAGCACAAGACCACACTTTTAAGGCAGGCAAAACAGGGGAGGGGCACCTACTCGCTGGTGATGAAGGAGATGAACTCGGAGACGCACTCCTGCACGGTCTCCTTGGCGTCCTTGGCGATCTTGCCGTTGGCCGGGATGGCCTTCTTCATGATGCGGCTGATGTTGGCGATGGGCAGGAACCTGTCCTGCTCCCTGACGCCGCCGAAGCCGCCGCCGCCGCCGCCGTCGTCGCTGCCGCCGCCTCCTCCTCCGCCCCCGCCGCCCGGCGGGCTCGCCGGCGCGTCCGACATCCGGCCCTCCTCCTGCAGCACAGCAGCCCCGGCGGCGACCCCACCAGATCCATCAGCGCACCAAACCCTAGCCCCCCGTCTGCCGGAAGCGCGGGAGCGGGGGGAGAGAGGAGAGGGGTGAGGGAGGGAGGCGTACCTTATATAGACGGGCGCGTGGAGGGAGGGAGGGAGGGAAGGTGGTGGCGGGGAATGGAGGTGCGGTGAGGGCGGCGAGTGGGGGAGATCCGACGCTGGAGAAGAGAAGGCGGCGCAGGCGGGTGCGATTCGTTTGGGGGCGGGGCGTCCACTATCCGGGCCGTTCGTCGGAGCCGTATAAATAGGGGCGAGGGGGCGGAATGGCCGGCGCACCGTGGACCCGGTGCAGGACGGTGTGCCGCTGCGGCGCTGCCCTTTTGGCGCCTAGCGCCCGGTTTGCACTTGGCACGTGGTGTTTTCCATGTGTTGAGAGGTGGTGTGATTCTTTATTTCGTCCAGGGTTTATGTATGATTTGTGGGAAAACGCGTCGCCTCGAGCGCCCGCCACGCATCCTTGGGGTCCACACACCGCTTCATCCCGACACGTTCCTTTTCATCAACCGACTGAAAACGTGTCTCGCGCGTGCGGCACGCGCCTTCGTGGCCCGCACACCGTTCCGCTTCATCCCACCGGCCCGAGCCACTTTCCTTTTTCTCCCTTATCCTCTGGAAATTTCTTGGCCACACGTCTTGTTTTCTGAGTCGATCCCTTTGCTCTCTCCTCTATCTTCTATCTCCATGGACACGTCGCCACCTCCCAATCTCATAGCCCTGGCTGCAAATAGGGGGAACCAAATTGGAGACACGCCACCCGACACCGCTGTTGCAAGGGGAGACATGGGACATCACACGCTGCAAGACTGCTCGCCCACGCTCGCTAGTGCTTCGTCGCCCACCACCAGTGATGCAAGGGGTTGTGGCCGGCGCTGCAAGGGGTAGTTGTCGTCTGTCGTCGGTGCTCCAATGGACGGTACGAACTTCGTCGGAGCGGTATAAATAGCCACCTGGGGGACGAGGTTGTGGAATGGCCGGCGCACCATGGACCCGGTGTAGGACGGTGCCGCTGTGGCGCTAGGTTCAGCCTTTTTGGAGCCTAGTGCCCGATTTGCACTTCACACGTGGTGTTTTCCCTGTGTTCAGAGGTGGTGTAATTCTTTATTTGTTAAGGGTTTATGTATGATTTGTGGGAAAGCGTATACTCAACCGACGCGCGTACGCCACACACCCTCATGGCCCGCACACTGCTCCGCTTCATCCCACCAGCCCAAGCCACTTTCCTTTTTTCTCCGTTATCCTCTAGAAATTTCTCGGCCACATGTCTTGTTTCATCAGCCGACCCCTTTGCTGTCTCCTCTATCTTCCATGTCCACGGACATGTCGCCACCTCCCAATCTCATAGCCCTTTCTGCAAATAGAGGGAACCAAATTGGAGACACGCCACCGGGCACCGTTGTTGCAAAGGGGAGACAGGGGACATCACACGCTGCAAGACTGCTCGCCCGCACTCTCTAGAGCTTCATCGCCCACCACCGGTAATGCAACGGATTGTGGCCGGTGTTGCAAGGGGTAGCCGCAGTTTACTGCCAGTTCCAATGGGCGGTGTGGGCTTCGCCGAAGTTTCTGAAACATCATTGATGTTGCGATGTGAACATCAACGGGGATGTTACCAAGCTAGAGATGACCGCAACATGGTCCATGATGGGTTTGCAGCATGCTCGGCGCAACTCTGTCTGGACGCAAACCAACAACAAATGGGTTTTTGTTGTGAACGCAACATAGTCCATGTTGCAATGGTACAAAACACTTCGACGAAGAGCAACACTATCCATGGCATTAGCCATAGCGATATAAATAGCCCATGGGGGCGAGGGTGCGGAATGGCCGTCGCAGCATGACCTGGTGTAGGATGGTGTCGTTGCGGCATTGATGTTCCGGTTTTTTGCGCATATTGGCCGGGTTACACTTTGCACATGGTGTTTTCCATGTGTTGAGAGGTACTTTACGGATGATTTGTGGTCCTTTCACCTTCACTCTCTTTCTGAATAAAATAAAACTATTGTTTGCACATGTTGGTTTTCTACAATCTAAACTAAACTACCATACACTATAGCAACTCTAGCGGAGTCACCATATCGGCTCAATCGCCAAAATAATTTTCATTATGACGATTTTGACCGAAAAGGCCATTCTAGCAGAGTCGTCATCACGCCCTTGATCACCACAATTTTTCGAGGGCTCTCCAAAACAAGCCCGCGAGCCTCCATATTTGGTGGTTCTGAGGGATATTTGGAGCGCACTCCATCCGGAAAGTGGTTTGGCACGGGTGAGATTTTCACCTCTCGATGCTCTTCCGAGCCATGTCGCCGCCTCCCGTCCCCAGTTGTAGTGCCGCCTTTGACCCCCATGGGATCGAAAGGATAGGTCTAGAGGGGGTGAAGAGACACTAACAAGGCAAAAGGTGCAATTTTTAATTTACTTGGTATTTAGGAAGATTTTAGCACAAGTGAAGTGGGAAGCAATACAGTCTACACGTGCATATCTAGAGTATGGGCAACGAAAGTAAATGACATGCAAGTGCAAGAAAGTGAAGGGGTAGAATTTTGATTTTTGGTGTGGTTCCGATAGGTGGTGCTATCGTACATCCACGTTGATGGAGATCGACTTCAACCCGCTGCACGAGTCCATAAAGGGCTCCACCCACAAAGGGTCTGAAAGTGCAATCATGCCCTTGATCTTATTTTGATGTTGATGACAACATGCATATAAGGGACTAATCATGTTTATCAAGTATATCTCAGGATTAAGTCTCAAGGGCGTGTGCGGATCACAACTAGGGACAAATGCATATCATTCAAGATCGGAGATACAAGAAAATAGCTCTCACTTTTTT
This sequence comes from Aegilops tauschii subsp. strangulata, assembly GCF_002575655.3. NCBI lineage: Eukaryota > Viridiplantae > Streptophyta > Magnoliopsida > Poales > Poaceae > Aegilops > Aegilops tauschii. Next base: position 397,708,654 of record NC_053035.3, read on the forward strand.
CTTTTCCTTCTTCTTTGCGGCTTTGTTTCTTGAGTATAGGGATCCCGCACTATTAAGAGGGGATTGTTGGATCTAGTGAAAGATTTGCTCAAAACCCACCAACTCCATTTTTCATCGGACATCCGGTACTCTACGGACGTCTGATCCCTCACAGCTGACCGGACTTCCGGCTCTCTACGGACGTCCGGTGTTTCTTCACAGAAAGATATTTGCGGATATCCGAGCCTCTCCGGACATCCGGTCGCCGGACGTCCGTTTTTCTCCGGAGGTCCGACACTTTCTCAACAGAACATTATTTACGGATTTCCGGTCATCTCCGGACGTCCGGTCACCGGTTGACCGGCATGTTCCGGACGACCGATGGCTGTGTGCTGATTCGTGGCCTGTGGAGTTCCAGGGACCAAACGACCGATGTTTGTCGGACGTCCGGACCTATCTGTGCCACCGGACGTCCGGTCCTGTCCGGACGTCCGACCTCTACAGTGCACTTAAGTGGCTCAAACGGTTACTTTTCCACTTCCACTATATATAGCCTTCTTCCTCCCATGGGATAAGGTTGACCATTCACTTTGAGCTTTCTAAGAACACATCTCACTCCCTCTCTTGATTCCCTACACCAAATCCTAGATCCCCAAGGGATTTGGGAACATTTGAGAGAAGTTCTCCAATCAAGTGATAGATCCACTCCTTCCCCTTCTTTGCACCAAAGGAATTTGTGATTTGAGCAAGTCTTGAGCTTTTCCCCATCGTTCTTGTTACTCTTGGAGGTTGGAGACTCCTAGGCGGTAGGAGTCTTTCGGAGATGAATCGACCATTGTGATTAACCCCGGAAATGTTTGTGAGGGTTTGGAGACCACCCCAAGGTCTACCACTAGTGGTTGAGAAACGCCTTCGTGGTGTTGTCTCAAAGAGAGAATAGGGTGAGCCTTCGTGGCGTTGGTGTGCCTTCGTGGTAACATCCACCTCTCTAAACGGTGACGTAGCTTCCCTCCAAGGAAGTGAACATCGGCATACATCCTCGTCTCTCAGAGTTGCGGTTATTCCTAACCCTAACTCCCTACTTGTGGTTACTTGTCTCTTAGCACTTACATATATCATATCGTGCTTGCTTACTCATTTGTTTGTGCCACTTGTTTTATCTTGCTTAGCTCTTAGCATCATACTTGCAATTGTTAGGCTCACTTTCATATTTCGCATTATTGCCTAAAATTGCTAAGTAATAATTAAAATTTGTAATTGTACCTATTCACCCCCCTCTAGGTCCATCTCGATCCTTTCAATTGGTATCAGAGCCTCGTGCTCTATTCTTGTGTCTTAACCGCCCTAGAGCGAGATGAACCCCGATCGGACTCCCCTTGTTGCAGATCCGAAGAATACGGGCGCGGCTTCCACGGAAGCCAAGTCCTTCACTTCAGAGGATCTGGAACAAGCTCTTGCTAAGAAAAAGGAGGAGCATGATGCCTCTCTTGAGGCCTTGGTCCAAATGAGGATAGCCACACTAACCACGATGCTTGCACCACTTTCTAGTGGTGCGGCCTCGAGGCCAACTATGCCTAATCCTTCACTTGGCCAACAACCTCCTAGCAATGAACACTCCGGTGTTCCTTGGCTTTATGCAAGACCTCAAATAGAGAAACCTAAGTATAACCCTCAAGGAAAACCTCCTTTACTTGATGAAACTACCGATTTTGCTTTGTGGAGAGTTGCTATGCAGGATCATCTTCGATATGGAAATGATGAGATGTTGGAGATCTTGGAGTATGGCTACCAAGCAGTTGACCCGAAGAATCTTACTCCAAGAGAGGTATATGACAAGAATCTCGACGACATAGAACCATGTGCATAAGAAGAGGTATGACCAACAAGCAAAGGAGACCATACATACATATCACAAGTGCCAAGGAATTATGGGATACCATTGTGAGAACCAAGACCGGTACCTCCACTCTCCGGCTTGCTCAATATGAGATTGCCAAGGGGCAATTGCAAAACTTTTGTATGGAGAAAGGTGAATCTCCCAAGCAACTTCTTGAGCGTCTCATGACTCTCACCGCCGACATCGAGTCATGTGAATGTGACAAGACACAAGATGGATTCGACTTGACTAAGCGATTTCTCGTGGATAAGTTGCTTCACGCTCTTGCTCCGTATCATCACCAAATGGTGTGGGACATAAGAAAATTCCATGGATTCAAGGAAATGACTCCGGATGACATCATATCCACCTTCCAACTATTTGAAGAGTCAAAGGCAAATGCTACAAAACATCTTGCCATGCATGGTACCTCAACATCAAAGATCAATCTTGCATTGAAGGCCAAGCAAGTATGTGAAGAAGAGCAAAGTGAAGAAGAAGATGATGATGAGGATGGTGATGAGGTTGACTCAGATGAGAGCCCGTCATATGAAGACATTGCTCTCTTTGTCAAGAAGTTTAGCGCGGGAAAATTCAAGGGAAGATTCCAGAAGAAGAAAGTGAGAAAATGCTACAACTGTGAAGAAACCAACCACTTCTCCAACGAGTGCCCTTATGAGAAGAGAGAAGATAAACCAAGGTTTCCCAAGAAGAAATTGCCAAATCCTTTGAACTCCAAGCTCAATAAGAGGGATGGGAAAGCAATGGTTGCACATGAAGAATCCGATCCGGATGATGTTAGTGGTGTTGCCGGAGTTGCTCAAGATTCTCAAAACACGTTGAGGCTAGTCAACAAGAGTGGTGATGTTGTCACATACAACTATATGAAGGACTACAAGGGCAATTCTCACAAGTGCCTAATGGCAAAGGCCGTGGTTGGAGATGGAGAGGACCAAAGCTCTCCTGACAAGGTCAAGGTAACCCCACGATCAAACCCTCCCCTTTTCACTCCTCCTACTCCTAGTGATGAGTATCTTGATGCGGAGGATAGTTATGAGGATGATGATATAGATGATCCTATGCTTGCTAAACTAAATAAGTTCATGTGCTCCCTCAAAGGAAAGAAGCTCACTATGTTTCGTATGCTTATGGAGATGGTGAGTAAGCACACCATCACCATTAAGGAACTCGAAACCCTCATCACCGAGGAAAAGGAAAAATATGAAATCCTCGAGCGGAAAGTCCAATATGAGGAAGCATGAAATGATGAACTATGCTCGAAAATTGGTGCAAACATGTATGTTCATACTAAAGATCTTGCCTCCTTGAAAAAGGCTATTGACTCTTGCGAAGAGTTGATGAATGATAAAAGTAAGCTTGTGAAGTCTAATGCTTCTCTCTCTAAGGATTGTGAGCTCCTATCTGTGTCCCTCAAGACTAAGGAAGAAGAGCTCACCCTTCTTACAAAGAGTTTTGAGACACTCAAGCTTACTTATCTTGAAACTCTAGCCAAGGCTTACTCTTCTCCTATTATCAATGTTGATGCTTGTACTACTAACTCTAGTAGTGATCTGGCATCTATTCTTGAGGAGAATCGCTTTCTCAAAGCTCAAATCGAGAAAGGTCTCATGACATGTGCTCAAGGGCAAAAGAACCTTAATGAGGTATTGAGCTAACACAATGAGGTGTTTTCCAAAGAGGGACTCGGGTTTGACCCAAGCACAAGCAAGAAGAAGACGTCCTCTCAAAAGTGCACCACCCCTCTAAAAGAAAATTTTGTACGAGAAGGGCACAAGGAGAAAGGTAAGGTTGTTAGTGGGAAGGCCACAAGGGGCATGCCCACTCTCAACAAGACAAAAGAGTTCATGCCTCCATCCTATGTACTTCGTAAGACTAAGGATGGAGAAGTTTATGCAAAGTTCGTTGGTCCTCGAAATGCATTCCAGTTTTATGCGATTTGGGTCCCTAAGACCCTTGTGACTAACTTGAGAGGTCCATTGCAAAATGGGTGCCTCTAACCAAGTCATAATTGTGTGTAGGTTGCCTTCTCCGGTGGAGTAAAATGGGTGATTGATAGTGGATGTACCAATCATATGACCGGAGATAGCAAATTGCTCTATGATTTCATGGAAGCTATTCAACCCTTTATGAGCATTATGTTTGGTGGAGGATCAAAAGGATAGGTACTCGGGTTGGGCAAGGTGGCTATCACAAATGACATGTCTCTTGCGAATGTCATGCTTGTCCAATCCCTTAAATACCACTTGCTTTCTGTTCGCCAATTGGCTTATGTTGGTTATGATACACTCTTTGGACTAACGGATGTGAAAGTCTTTAAGAGAGATACTCTCGAAGTGGCCTTTGGAGAGTTGGATGGCAACCTTTACACGGTTGATTTCTCGAAAGAGAGCACATTTCATGCAACTTGTCTAATGGCCAAGGCCGATAAGGGGTGGCTATGGCATCACCGGCTAGCCCCTGTCGGCATGAGAAACCTTCAAGATCTCTTAAAGGGTAATCACATCCTTGGACTAACCAATGTATCTTTTGAGAAAGATCGTGTGTGTAGTGCATGCATAGCTGGGAAGCAACATCAATCAAAGCACCCACCCAAGAATATTGTGTCTACTTCAAGGCCTTTGGAGCTCCTTCATGTGGATCTTTTTGGGCCTCCTTCATGGGATAGTCTTGGTGGAAAAAGTATGGGCTTGTCATTGTTGATGATTACTCAAGATATACATGGGTCTTCTTCCTCAAATCCAAGGACGAGACGAAGATCACACTTTCATTGATTTTGCCAAGCAAGCACAACGCAAGTTTGACAAAGAAATCTTGGCAATAAGAAGTGATAATGGCTCTGAGTTCAAGAACTACACCTTGAAAGAGTTTCTTAGTGATGAAGGGATTGAGCATCAATATTCAGCTCCATACACTCCCCAACAAAATGGTGTAGCAGAAAGGAAGAACCACACACTTGTGGAGATGGCAAGGTCCATGTTGGATGAATACAAGTTGCCACATAGTTTTTGGGCCGAGGCTGTCAACACTGCATGCCATGCATCAAACCGGCTCTTTCTTCGCACTATATTGGAAAAGACTCCATATGAGCTCCTAACTGGGAACAAGCCGAATGTAAAGTACTTTCGTGTATTTGGGTGCAAATGTTTCATCCTCAACAAAAGAGAACGGTTAGGAAAATTTCAATCCAAAACCATTGAGGGCATATTTGTTGGCTATGGATCAAACTCTCACGCTTATAGAGTCTACAACAAATCCAATGGATGTGTTGTAGAAACTTGTGACGTGGTGTTTGATGAATTTAATGGCTCCCATGGGGAGCAAGTTGATCTAAGTGATGTAGGTGAAGAAGATTCTTCTCAAGATATCTTGACCATGGGTGTTGGTGCACTTCTTCCAATGGAACAAGAACCTCATGATGATGAAGAAGAAGATGGAAGCTTCACACATCATCAAACTACTTCAACACCCTTACCACCACAAGCTCCTATTGCTCAACCAATGCCCGTAGACCAAGGACGAGATGATGATCAAGTTCCTTTTCATGATAATCATCATGAATAAGATCATCCTCAAGGACAAGAACAAGAAAGTGCAATCATTGATGATGAACCTCAACAAATGCAACATGAAGAAGAAGACCTTCCACCACACATTAATGATCTATATGTTGAGGACGTGGATGATGGGCATGAAGTTGAACCCCGCGAAACCCTCACCTCCATCATGCCTTGAGTGGCCGGTCGTGTTGATGTTGACAAAATTCTCACCGGCATATCGGAAGGTAGAGTCACTCGTAAACATTTGACAAACTTTTGTGCTCACTTCTCGTTTGTGTCTAGTGTTGAGCCTCTCAAGGTACAAGATGCATTGATGGACAATGATTGGCTTGTTGCTATGCAAGAAGAGTTGAACAGTTTTGAACGCAATCAAGTGTGGTCATTAGTCGAGAGGCCAACTACCGAGCACAACGTCATTGGAACAAAGTGGATTTTCAAGAACAAGCAAGATGAGGATGGTGTAATCATCCGTAACAAGGCAAGGTTAGTGGCACAAGGGTACTCACAAGTTTAAGGTTTGGACTTTGGTGAGACCTTTGCCCCCGTTGTCCGTCTTGAATCCATTCGCATCTTACTTGCTTATGCTGCTTTCAATGGTTTTACATTACATCAAATGGATGTGACGAGTGCTTTCCTTAACGGTCCTCTACAAGAAGAAGTATATGTATCACAACCACCTGGGTTCGTTGATCCCGATCACAAAGACTATGTGTATAAACTTCACAAGGCTTTGTATGGCCTCAAACAAGCACCTCGTGCTTGGTATGATCATCTTAAGAAGTTTTTACTTGATGATGGTTTTGCGAGAGGGGTGATCGATCCCACTCTTTTTACTAAGAGGGACAAGGGTGATTTGATCTTATGCCAAATCTATGTAGATGATATCATTTTTGGTTCTCCTAACATTCATTTGTGCAAGAAGTTTGTGGCTTCCATGACCAAGAATTTTGAAATGTCACTCAATACGGATTTGAAGTTCTTCCTCGGATTTCAAATTCAACAATTTCAAGAAGGATTTTTCTTATCTCAAGCAAAATACCTTAAGGATATCATAGAGAAGTTTGGCATGTCTGATGCTAGTCCATGTAAGACACCCATGCCAACCAAAATTGTACTCACTAAAGACACGAATGGTATTCCTTTCGACCCATCTATTTACTGCTCTATGATTGGTTCATTGCTTTATCTTTGTGCATCTAGACCAGACATCATGTTTAGTGTATGCATGTGTGCTAGATTTCAAGATTTCCCTAGGGAAAGTCATCATAAGGCGGTTAAGCATATTCTTAGATACCTTGTTCACAACCCAAAGTTGGGTCTTTGGTACCCTAAGGATGCTAAGTTTGATCTCATTGGGTACACGGATGCGGATTGGGCTGGAGACAAAGTGGATCGTAAGTCCACCTCCGGTGCATGTCAATTTCTTGGACGCTCCTTGGTGAGTTGGTCCTCGAAGAAACAAAATTGTGTTTCCCTCTCAACCGCAGAAGCTGAATACATTGCAACCGCCAGTTGTGCAACTCAATTACTATGGATGAGGCAAACTTTGAAGGACTATGATATCACCTATAGACACGTGCCTCTTCTATGTGATAATGAAAGTGCCATCAATATTGCTGAGAACCCCAAAGATCATACCCGCACCAAGCACATTGATATTAGGTATCACTTCTTGAGAGATCATGTGGAGAAGGGGGATATTGACATTGCTCATGTTGGCACCGATATGCAACTTGCAGACATTTTCACCAAGCCATTGGATGAAGCAAGGTTTTCTCAACTTAGGCGTGAACTTGGTAACTTGGAGCTTGATAATATTATGTGAAATCTAGTACCCACTCATGCGTGAACTTAATGTCTTGTCTTGATGTAGGCATATATTTAGGGGGAGACACTCAACTCATGAGTACTCTCACCCTATGCAATGCATAAATAGAACAAACAGTCTCAAAGCTACCATGTTATTCTAACTACGGTGCTTTAAAATGATGGAGTGGTGATTATGCACCCAAAGTTCAAATTCTTACGGTGCCATGTCACGTATACTCAAACATGGGTTAGATCGGTGTGATCTATTTGTTTTGTTTTGTTGTTGTTGTTTTATTGGCATAGGATACTCACTGCTTGACATTATACCAATTCTTCTTACTCCATACTGAAATCATCGTTGGTACCCTTACACATGGGTTAGATCACCATTGTCATCATCTACCTTTGTCATTGGCAAAAATAATTCCATTGTTTTTTTCAGAAAAATTTCTATGTGTCGGTCGTCCGGTACTGTCCGGACGTCCATAAAAAGCCTTCTGTTGCCCTCAGGCTGGTCGTTCGGTACTTTTCGGACTTCCGTAAAAACGCCATTGTTGTCTTGGACGGTCGTCCGGTTCTGTCCGGACATCCGTAAAAATCCTTCTGTCGCTCTCTTCCAGATGTCTAGTCTATCCGGTCTTCCGTTAATTTTCACCCGGCCCAGGCACCGGACGTCCGTAGAACTCCGGTCGCCGGCCTTTTCTCGGGCACATATATATAGCGCGGGGTGCAGTTCGGGTCAGTTTACCCTAATCCTCGTTCGCTCCCCTCCTCTGTTCCCCACCGCCGCCGCCCCTGTCTCGCGGCTCCTCGCCGCCCGTGCCCCTTGCCGACGCCACACCGCTCGGGTCGCCCCAGTCCCCGGCGCGGCCCACTACCTGATTTGCTCCGGTCGTCGTCTCCCTTCGCGTTCTTCACTCCGAGGTAGCACCTATCTCTTCTCCCCTCATCCACCGATTCTTCGATCTATGGTGGGGGTTGTTGATTTGGGTCTTCCTCCTCCTCTAGGTCGAGATGCCCAAGACCAAGCACTCCGCGTGCAAGCAGGTCACCGGTGGGCCATCTCGTATGTCTCGTCGTGGTGGCTTCGATGATTCACAGGAGCGGGCTCGTCCTCGGAAGCGTGCCGCCCACCCTCACAACTCTACTAGCAACTCCTCTTCGGAGGAATCCGACTATGAGGATGAACTGGATGATTTGGAGCAGCCCAAATTTGTTGCTGTTTGCACCTCCGCACCCAAGCCGGGAACTCGTAGGCCTACCTTCAAGCCTCCTCCTCCTCCGGTGCAACCTCGCGGTGATGCTCGTCATATCTCTCTTGAACCTCCTTTACCACTCGGTCGCAACGCTAAGCGGTTCAATGAGGTTCCCATTGCTTCCTATCTTAAGTTGCATCGTGATGTTGATCAATTCACGGTTGCTCGTGACTCTCGGGACAATCGTTTTCGCACTAATGTCCAAGCTGACATTTTTACCACTGTCATCATTCCTAAGGGTCTTTCTCTGCATGTGTGCATTGATTTAGAGCATATTCGTACTCATCCGAAGAAATATTTTGGGGCTATTGAGCTCATTGAGTCGTCCAATCTTGCTGCTCCATTTGCATTTTAGCATGACTTTAACCAAGCCGCAATTCATCAATTCTATGCCACATGTTTCTTCGGTCCAAATAGCACTGTTACTTGGATGACCTCCGACACAAAGCTCACGGCTTCTTATTCACAATTTTTTGCTGCCCTTAGTTTTTCTGACACCGGGTTCAAAATTCACAAAGATGACCCTGAACATAGGCCCAAGGACATTGATGCATGTGCTGATCTTCTCAAACCCATAGCATAATTGACTGACGAGGAGAAACAGAAGGGCCTTAACCAAGTCTCCATTTGGCGCTCTCCTTTCTTCATTATCTATCAATGTGTCATTCGCACCATTTATCCTAAGATGGGTGACAAGGGCTCTTGCAATAGCTACTGCATTGATCTCATGCATCACCTCTATGCGGCTCCCAAAGGGAAGATCAATGTCCCTCATTTTCTGTGGCATGAAATTCGCCTCGCTTCTCTCCAGCACAAGCGGGCCTTTCCTCATGCTCCCTTTCTTCAGGCATTCATCGAGAGTGTGGCTCCGTTTCCTATTGTCCGCACTCATTTGCATGAGCGATGGGTCATTCCCGCACACATGGCAGATGATTATGTTCCCAAGGACTCTTCCTCTTATGCTCATCTGCGCCGCATTGCTGCTAGCATTCCCCGTTCTGCTCCTACTGCTCCCTCCGGATCTGCACCATTTGGTCGCATTGCTCACTTTCTTGGGAAGGCTCACTCTGCCTTGATGAAGGCTGTTACCTTTAACCGCTCCCAAAATCACAATGTTGTCACTCGTCTGATCACCTCCAAGAATGCTCTGAAGGCTTGTCTGAGAGACTCCAGAGTTTTTGATGTGAGTAATGATGACCGTCTTCCTGATGCTCCCTCTTCTGACTTTGGATTTCCTTCGGGTCCTGAGTGGTCTGATTTCTTTGACGAGGCCGGTGGCAGTGGTGCTCATGATGACCATGATGATGCTGGGTTCTGATGATGATGATGTTCTGGTTGCTCCTCTTGGCCCCTTTTGGGTACTTGATGCCAAGGGGGAGTAAGCACTTATCCTCTTAGTACTGTAATATGTGATATTAGCTTGTATCGAACTATGTTATGACTATTGTTGCTTTATGTTCTATGATGTGAGTGATGAACCTATTTATGGTATTATGGTATCATGTGTTACTTGAGATTTGGGTGCTTTGGTATCATACTGAGGGGGAGCTCCTCTCATGCTTACTTGTAATTGTGCACATAGTTAGGGGGAGCTCCGCAACAAATCCTTTCGATATTCAAAGTTTTTTTTATATTATTGAGAAGTGCATGTATGTTGTCATCAACTACCAAAAAGGGGGATATTGAAAGTGCAATCATGCCCTTGATCTTATTTTGATGTTGATGACAACATGCATATAAGGGACTAATCATGTTTATCAAGTATATCTCAGGATTAAGTCTCAAGGGCGTGTGCGGATCACAACTAGGGATAAATGCATATCATTCAAGATCGGAGATACAAGAAAATAGCTCTGGCTTTTTTCTTCTCCTTCTTCTTTGCGGCTTTGTTTCTTGAGTATAGGGATCCCGCACTATTAAGAGGGGATTGTTGGATCTAGTGAAAGATTTGCTCAAAACCCACCAACTCCATTTTTCACCGGACGTCCGGTACTCTACGGGCGTCTGATCCCTCACAGCTGACCGGACTTCCGGCTCTCCACGGACGTCCGGTGTTTCTTCACAGAACGATATTTGCGGATATCCGAGCCTCTCCGGACGTCTGGTAACTAGATGTCCGTTTTTCTACGGAGGTCCGGCACTTTCTCAACAGAACATTATTTACGGATTTCCGGTCATCTCCAGACGTTCGATCACCGGTTGACCGGCACGTTCCGGACGACCGATGGTTGTGTGTTGATTCGTGGCCTGTGGAGTTCCAGCGACAAGATGACCGATGTGTGTCGGACGTCTGGACGTATCTGTGCCACCGGACGTCCGGTCCTGTCCGGACGTCCGACCTCTACAGTGCACTTATGTGGCTCAAACGGTTACTTTCCACTTCCACTATATATAGCCTTCTTCCTCCCACGGGATAAGGTTGACCATTCACTTTGAGCTTTCTAAGAACACATCTCACTCCCTCTCTTGATTCCCTATACCAAATCCTAGATCCCCAAGGGATTTGGGAACATCTGAGAGAAGTTCTCCAATAAAGTGATAGATCCACTCCTTCCCCTTCTTTGCACCAAAGGAATTTGTGATTTGAGCAAGTCTTGAGCTTTTCCCCATCGTTCTTGTTACTCTTGGAGGTTGGAGACTCCTAGGCGGTAGGAGTCTTTCGGAGAGGAATCGACCATTGTGATTACCCCCCCCCCCGAAAAGTTTGTGAGGGTTTGGAGACCACCCCAAGGTCTACCACTAGTGGTTGAGAAACGCCTTCGTGGTGTTGTCTCAAAGAGAGAATAGGGTGAGCCTTCGTGGCGTTGGTGTGCCTTCGTGGTAACATCCACCTCTCTAAACGGTGACGTAGCTTCCCTCCAAGGAAGTGAACATCGGCATACATCCTCGCCTCTCGGAGTTGCGGTTATTCCTAACCCTAACTCCCTACTCATGGTTACTTGTCTCTTAGCACTTACATATATCATATTGTGCTTGCTTACTCATTTATTTGTGCCACTTATTTTATCTTGCTTAGCTCTTAGCATCATACTTGCAATTGTTAGGCTCACTTACATATTCCGCATTATTGCCTAAAATTGCTAAGTAATAATTAAAATTTGTAATTGTACCTATTCACCCCCCTCTAGGTCCACCTCGATCCTTTCAGGGTCCACGAAGAAGTAAACTTGTCTATGCCATCATGACTTACGCCCACGAAGGACTAGCCTCACTAGGGGCAGATCTTCACGAAGTAAGCAGTCTCCTTGCTCGTACAAACTCCTCGGTTCAACTCCACAAGCTTGGAGGCTCCTAAGTGACACCTAACCAATCCAGGAGACACCACTCCACAAAAGGTAATATATGTTGTTCTGATGAACTCCTTGGTCTTGTGCTTCAAAAGATAGTTTCTTCAACACTCAAATACACTCTCATAGATTTTAGCTATGTGGTAGGAGAGGGATTGAGCGGAAAGCAACTTGGGGATGCTAGAAACCAAGTATCAAAGATTGGATTGGAATCCCCTGATTTCAACACAAGTGTAGGCGGTTCTCTCTCAGAAACTGGATATGGGTAGGTGGCTTCGTCCTCATTGCTCTCTGAGAGTTGGTGGAATGGTGGGGGTATATATAGGCAGCACCAAAAAATCTACCTGTCACACACCTTTATGCACTACCCGGTGCAACTGTGTGAAAACACTCGATGAGATCGATTATTAAAAAGGGTTTAAACTTTAGGATTTTCGGTGAGACCGGATGGAACATCTCGGTGAGATCGATGGGTGATGACCTAATCACTTTCCACACTTCGGTGATACCAATCGAAACCACTCAAACATTTTGAGATGAAATCAATTGGTTACAGAAGGTTGGCAAGTGCTCTTCGGTGGGACCGAAGGGTCATCTCGGTGAGACCGAGTTGCTAGGGTTTAGGCAGTGGCTATGTTAAGTGTATCTCGATGGGTCCAGCTGTATGTGTTTTGGTGGGACCGAGGTTGATTTTAGGGTTTTGGACATAGATGAATGTGAGAGTGTGACTAAGGGTTTTGGAGCAATATGTGTAAGCACTTGAGCAGTTAGACAATGATCAAAACCTCATCCCCTTTTAAGATTATTGGATTTCCTATGGACTCAATGTGATCTTGGATCACTTAACCAAAAATTTAGAGTCTTGAAGCTTTGCCAACATTGTTTCTTGGTAGCTTGAGGGGTCCACATCTCCATCCATGTACTTGCCTAAGTTGAACTCTCCCTGAAATATACTCGAGGAAAACATTAGTCAAACAATATGCATGTTGACATGAATTATTTAAACCACCAAGGAAGAAAATGTGAATCTCCCCCTTTTCGGTAATTGATGACAACATACATCAAAGATTCAAATGAAGGATATACCATAGGAATACATAAAAGCTTTGAGAATAACATGCTACTTGTATAACCCCCCTACAATTGTGCGTATTTTGAAATTTTCCTATGGAATGCAAATGCACAGTTGAATAGGTAAGAAGACTCAACATGACACATGTACCTTGGCAGTATACATCAGAGCAAAAGATAGGAATGAAATTTTTCATGTGTACATGATCCTTTCTTGCAAACAAGTATGTACATCAAGTAAGAAATCATCATGCACATAAGTATGATGCATACACTTACCTTTAGGTGCTTTGAGCATTATACCCAGAAAAACAAACTTGGGAAAACAAGGTTAGATAACACAGGAGTCTCTCTTCAAGAAAATGTAAGGACTTAAAGAATACCAAGATTGGGATGACATGTAAAGGAGATAGCCTCACTAGGTGAATACTTCCTAAAAGCTGACATGTCCCCAAGAGATAAAAAGATTTTCAATAGAGTTTCTAGGATTTCCCCCTTAAACTTGAACCTACTCTCCCCCTTAATCTAAGATTATAGTTATGGAGCAGGTAGGGTGAGACAAAATCAGAGCGGAAGATCATATAAAATGATCAAGCAAATAACAAAACATGAATCAATCACATGTTTCTCCCCACTTAGAAATACATATATATACTTATCTCTCCCCTTTTCATATATGTGCATCTCTCTTTAAATAAGTCTTTAGATAAGCTTTGATGTGCACTCCCCCTTTGACATTAATTTCCAAGAAGGATTGGCCTTTTGGTCATTAGTCAAATAGGAAGGGTCCTGGATAAGCACACTTAGCTGAGATGATGCTTAGAGGAGAAAGAATCATTTAGTGGAGCTGGATAAAAACTGAAATCTTTTAATTTTGGCAAACAATCCTTTTTCTTGTGCACTTCGGTGGCTCCAAAAATGATCAATCAGTCATTATAAAAATTAACCGTGATTTAACGTGTTGAACACATCGGTGACTTCGAGTCAGTTCACTTCGGTCAGACCGGTGAACTGCTGAACAATGTATGTTATAGTCTTGGTGTCACCTATAACTTTTGATCGGAGAGATCGATTACACAACAGAAAGAAGGATTTGTCAAACTTAGCTCACTTGCAATAAAACCACACAAAGGATTTTCAATGAATTCAGATAAGAATTGCAATGAATTGACAGATGAAAAGAAACACAAAGACATCCAAGAAGAAGTTTTTATTGTTATTTTTTGAGGACTAACACGGTACTAGACCAAAATAAGACAAACTAAGAATCAAAAACAACAAAAGAAAGAAAAATTCAACTAGAATAGGGTCTACGACTAGGTCACTTTTATATTGAGTTAGGAGTCAAGTGAAAACACTTGATCATAGGTCATACTCATCGTTAAGCTCAAAATGGGGTTGCCATTTTTTGTTTAAGCATTTCAATGTATTCACATCCTTTTGAGTTGCTTTGGTTCATGACTTGGAGTAAAGCATATATAAGATGTGAGAAATTACAAATTACATTGGGGGTTTGTTGCTGACGAGATCATGTAGTTGAACTTGGTGAGGATGCTCGAGGATGACGATGCTTGCTACTTGTGAGCTGCGTTGGGATTTCCCCGAAGAGGAGAGGATGATGCAGTACAATAGAGATAAGTATTTCCCTTGGTTAAGAACCAAGGTTATCAATCCAGTAGGAGAACCACGCAATACCTCGTGAACAGCACCTACACACAAAAGAACAAATACTTGCACCCAACGCAAACAAGGGGTTATCAATCCTTTGGCGGTTACTTGCAAGGATCATCTCTGATAATGGTAGATAGACAAACAAAAACATAAAATAAAATAAATGGTAAAAATAAATTGCAACAAAGTATTTTTGGATTTTAATATATGATAAAGGTAGAGACCAAGGGGCCATAGTTTTCACCAGAGGCTTCTCTTTTGAAAATAAGATACGGTGGGTAAACAAATTACTATTGGGCAATTCATAGAAAAGCGCATAGTTATGACGATACCCAAGGCAATGATCATGTATGTAGGCATCACGTCCGAGACAAGTAGACCGACTCCTGCCTGCATCTACTACTATTACTCCACACATTGACCGCTATCCAGCATGCATCTAGAGTATTAAGTTCATAAAGAACGGAGTAACACCTTAAGCAAGATGACATGATGTAGACAAAGTAAACTCAATCAATATGAATAAACCCCATCATTTTATCCTTAATGGCAACGATACAACAAATGCGTGTCATGTTCCTTTCTATCACTGGGATTAAGCACCGCAAGATCGAACCCATCACAAAGCACCTCTCCCATTGCAAGATAAATCAATCTAGTTGTCCAAACCAAATCAATAGAGCGGAGAGAAATACAAAGCTATAATAATCATGCATATAAGAATTCAGAAAATACTTAAATAATATTCATGGATAATCTGATCATAAATCCACAATTCATCGGATCCCAACAAACACACCACAAAAGAAGATTACATCAAATAAAACTCCAAGAACATCGAGGAGAACATTGTATTGAAGATCAAAGAGAGAGAAGAAGCCATCTGCTACTAGCTATGCACTCATAGGTATGTGGTAAACTACTCACGCATCATCGAAAGGGCAGCAATGATAATGTAGAAGCCCTCCATGGTCGATTCCCTCTCTTGTAGAGTACTAGAGAAGGCCTCCAGATGGGATCTCGAAGGAACGGAAACTTGCGGTGGCGAAAAAAGTGTTTCGGGTGGCTCTCTTATGTATTGGGAATATTTGGGAATTTATAGAGCTTGCATTAGGTCAGGAGGTGCCACGAGGGGTCCGCAAGCCTGGGGGACACCCCCACTGAGGCGCGCCTGGCAAGCTTGTTGCTGCCTCGTGGCACTTCGGGTCTTCTCTCGAAGCTTCTAGGGTCCCTTCTAGTCCAGAAAAACCGTCAAAAAGTTTCGTAGCATTTGGACTCTGTTTGGTACTGATTTTCTGAAAACCCAAAAAAGCAAAAAAAAACAACTGGCACTGGGCACTAGGTTAATAGGTTAGTCCTAAAAATGATATATAATTGCATAATAAACATCCAAGATTGATACTATAATAGCATGGAACAATCAAAGATTATAGATACGTTGGAGACGTATCAATGCTCATCATGAATGGGAGCTATCCATTGTTCTTTGAAGACAATCTTCCTACATGGGTTAGTCACACAAGGAAAAACATGTATACCCAAATTGACAAGAGTGAGATATGTCAAATACTATCAAAGGATACTTTTGATGTTGTCTTGTTCCTTGAACACAACAAATGGGATCTTCAATACTTGGTTCATGTATGATAGCTCAAGATGGGAGTTGGGAGCAATAGTGTGAAGTGAAGCTTCTCTAAGTACCTAAATGGGGTTAGATGCAATACTAGAGGGCAATATGTCCATGATATAAGATAGTCATCGTAAGAGAAATATCAAGGATTAGTCAAGTAAGCTCAAGTCCTTACATGCATCCAAGTGAGTTTCTAGTTCAGTTGGAAGCATCAATAATATTCAACTCGCTCCCGAAGTGAAAAAAATATCATCATCAAGAGATTTATTGAAGATATATGCCACTTGTTGAAGGAAATATGCCCTAGAGGCAATAATAAAGTTGTTATTTATATTTCCTTATATCATGATAAATGTTTATTATTCATGCTAGAATTGTATTAACCAGAAACTTAGTACATGTGTGAATATATAGACAACTAAGTGTCACTAGTATGCCTCTACTTGACTAGCTCATTGAATCAAAGATGGTTAAGTTTCCTAGCCATAGACATGAGTTGTCATTTGATTAACGGGATCACATCATTAGAGAATGATGTGATTGACTTGACCCATTCCGTTAGCTTAGCATTTGATTGTTTAGTATATTGCTATTGCTTTCTTCATGACTTACACATGTTCCTATGACTATGAGATTATGCAACTCCCGAATACCGGAGGAACACTTTGTGTGCTACCAAACGTCACAACGTAACCGGGTGATTATAAAGGTGCTCTACAGGTGTCTCCGAAGGTACTTGTTGGGTTGGCATAGATCAAGATTAGGATTTGTCACTCCGATTGTCAGAGAGGTATCTCTAGGCCCTCTCAGTAATGCACATCACTATAAGCCTTGCAAGCAATGCAACTAATGAGTTAGTTGCGGGATGATGTATTACGGAACGAGTAAGTAGACTTGCCGGTAACGAGATTGAACTAGGTATTGAGATACCGACGATCGAATCTCGGGCAAGTAACATACCGATGACAAAGGGAACAACGTATGTTGTTATGCGGTTTGACCGATAAAGATCTTCGTAGAATATGTAGGAGCCAATATGAGCATCCAGGTTCTGCTATTGGTTGTTGACCGGAAACGAGTCTCGGTCATGTCTACATAGTTCTCGAACCCGTAGGGTCCGCACGCTTAACGTTCGGTGACAGTCGGTATTATGAGTTTATGTGTTTTGATGTACCGAAGGTAGTTCAGAGTCCCGAATATGATCACATACATGGCGAGGAGTCTCGAAATGGTCGATACGTAAAGATTGATATATTGGACAACTATATTCGGACACCGGAAGTGTTCCGGGTGGTTTCGGAGAAAACCGGAGTGTCGGAGGGGTTACCGGAACCCCCCGGGGAAGTATTGGGCCTTAGTGGGCCTGAGGGGAGAGAGAGGGCAGCAGCCCAGGAGGTGGCGCGCCCCCTCCCATGAGGAGTCCAATTGGACTAGGGGAGGGGGGGCGCAGCCCCTCTTTCCCTCTCCCTCTCCCTCTCTTTCCTTCCCCCTTCCCTCTTCCTAGTTGGACTAGGAAAGGGGAGTCCTACTCCTACTAGGAGGAGGACTCCCCCCTCCTTGGCGCGTCCCAAGGGCCGCCCGGCCTCCCCCTTGCTCCTTTATATACGGGGGCGGGGGGCACCCAAAGACACACAAGTTGATTGTTCCAAGCCGTGTGCGGTGCCCCCTCCACCATAATCCACCTCGATCATATCGTAGCGGTGCTTAGGCGAATCCTGCATCGGTAGCAACATCATCACCATCATCACGCCGTCGTGCTGACGGAACTCTCCCGCGAAGCTCTGCTGGATCGGAGTTCGTGGGACGCCATCGAGCTGAACGTGTGCCGAACTCGGAGGTGCCGTGCGTTCGGTACTTGGATCGGTCGGATCGTGAAGACGTACGACTACATCAACCGCGTTCCCATAACGCTTCCGCTTACAGTCTACAAGGGTACGTGGATGACACTCTCCCCTCTTGTTGCTATGCATCACCATGATCTTGTGTGTGCGTAGGATTTTTTTTGAAATTACTACATTCCCCAAAAGTGGCATCCGAGCCAGGTTTATGCGTAGATGTTATATGCACGAGTAGAACACAAGTGAGTTGTGGGCGATACAAGTCATACTGCTTACGAGCATGTCGTACTTTGATTTGGCAGTATTGTTGGATGAAGCAACTGCTACCTCTTGAGCACTGCGTTGGTTTTCCCTTGAAGAGGAAAGGGTGATGCAGTAAAGTAGCGTAAGTATTTCCCTCGGTTTTTGAGAACCAAAGTATCAATCCAGTAGGAGATCACGCACGAGTCCCTCACACCTACACAAACAAATAAGAACCTCGCAACCAACGCGATAAAGGGGTTGTCAATCCCTCAACGGTCACTTACGAGAGTGAGATCTGATAG
This sequence comes from Aegilops tauschii subsp. strangulata, assembly GCF_002575655.3. NCBI lineage: Eukaryota > Viridiplantae > Streptophyta > Magnoliopsida > Poales > Poaceae > Aegilops > Aegilops tauschii. The sequence goes on from NC_053035.3 coordinate 397,727,194, forward strand.
ATATGATAAGATAATATTTTTGGTATTTTTATGATAAAGATGCAAAGTAAAATAAAAGGCAATAAAATAACTAAGTGTTGGAAGATTAATATGATGGAAAATAGACCCGGGGGCCATAGGTTTCACTAGTGGCTTCTCTCAAGAGCATAAGTATTACGGTGGGTGAACAAATTACTGTTGAGCAATTGATAGAATTGAGCATAGTTATGAGAATATCTAGGTATGATCATGTATATAGGCATCACGTCTGCGACAAGTAGACCGAAACGATTCTGCATCTACTACTATTACTCCACACATCGGCCGCTATCCAGCATGCATCTAGAGTATTAAGTTCATAAGAACAGAGTAATGCTTTAAGTAAGATGACATGATGTAGAGGGATAAACTCATGCAATATGATATAAACCCCATCTTTTTATCCTCGATGGCAACAATACAATACGTGCCTTGCTGCCCCTGCTGTCACTGGGAAAGGACACCGCAAGATTGAACCCAAAGCTAAGCACTTCTCCCATTGCAAGAAAGATCAATCTAGTAGGCCAAACCAAATCGATAATTCGAAGAGACTTGCAAAGATAACCAATCATACATAAAAGAATTCAGAGGAGATTCAAATATTGTTCATAGATAAACTTGATCATAAACCCACAATTCATCGGTCTCAACAAACACACCACAAAAGAAGATTACATCGAATAGATCTCCACAAGAATCATGGAGAGCTTTGTATTGAGATCCAAAGAGAGAGAATAAGCCATCTAGCTAATAACTATGGACCCGAAGGTCTGAGGTAAACTACTCACACATCATCGGGGAGGCTATGGTGTTGATGTAGAAGCCCTCCGTGATCAATGCCCCCTCTGGTGGAGCGCCAGAAAAGGCCCCAAGATGGGATCTCACGGGTACAGAAGTTTGCGGCAGTGGAATTAGTTTTTTGGCTCCGTATCTGATAGTTTGGGGGTACGTAGGTATATATAGGAGGAAGAAGTACGTCGGTGGAGCAACGTGGGCCCCAGGGGGGGTAGGTGCGCCCCCTGCCTCGTGCTCTCCTGGTTGATTTCTTGACGTAGACTCCAAGTCCTCTGGATCACGTTCGTTCCGAAAATCACGTTCTCGAAGGTTTCATTCCATTTGGACTCCGTTTGATATTCTTTTTCTGCGAAACACTGAAATAGGCAAAAAACAGCAATTCGGGTTGGGCCTCCGGTTAATAGGTTAGTCCCAAAAATAATATAAAAGTGTATAATAAAGCCCGTTAATCATCCAAAATAGAATATAATATAGCATGGAACAATAAAAAATTATAGATACGTTGGAGACGTATCAAGCATCCCCAAGCTTAATTCCTGCTCGTCCTCGAGTAGGTAAATGATAAAAATAGAATTTTTGATGTGGAATGCTTACTTAGCATAATTTCAATGTAATTCTCTTAATTGTGGTATGAATATTCAGATCCGAAAGATTCAAGATAAAAGTTTAATATTGACATGAAAATAATAATACTTCAAGCATACTAACCAAGCAATTATGTCTTCTTAAAATAACATGGCCAAAGAAAGGTATCCCTACAAAATCATATAGTCTGGCTATGCTCTATCTTCACCACACAAAGTATTTAAATCATGCACAACCCCGATGACAAGCCAAGCAATTGTTTCATACTTTTGGTGTTCTCAAACTTTTTCAATCTTCACGCAATACATGAGCGTGAGACATGGACATAGCACTATATGTGGAATAGAATGGTGGTTGTGGAGAAGACAAAAAGGAGAAGATAGTCTCACATCAACTAGGCGTACCAACGGGCTATGGAGATGCCCATCAATAGATATCAATGTGAGTGAGTAGGGATTGCCATGCAACGGATGCACTAGAGCTATAAATATATGAAAGCTCAACAAAAAAAACTAAGTGGGTGTGCATCCAACTCGCTTGCTCACGAAGACCTAGGGCATTTTGAGGAAGCCCATCATTGGAATATACAAGCCAAGTTCTATAATGAAAAATTCCCACTAGTATATGAAAGTGATATCATAGGAGACTCTCTATCATGAAGATCATGGTGCTACTTTGAAGCACAAGTGTGGTAAAAGGATAGTAACATTGTCCCTTCTCTCTTTTTCTCTCATTTTTTATTTGGGTCTTTTCTCTTTTTTTATGGCCCCCCTTTTTTTTCATCCGGAGTCTCATCCCGACTTGTGGGGGAATCATAGTCTCCATCATCCTTTCCTCACTTGGGACAATGCTCTAATAATGATGATCATCACACTTTTATTTACTTACAACTCAACAATTACAACTCAATACTTAGAACAAAAATATGACTCTAGGTGAATGCCTCCGGCGGAGTACCGGGATATGCAATGAATCAAGAGTGACATGTATGAAAGAATTATGAACGGTGGCTTTGCCACAAATACGATGTCAACTACATGATCATGCAAAGCAATATGACAATGATGAAGCGTGTCATAGTAAACGGAACGGTGGTAAGTTGCATGGCAATATATCTCGGAATGGCTATGGAAATGCCATAATAGGTAGGTATGGTGGCTGTTTTGAGGAAGGTATATGGTGGGTGTATGATACCGGCGAAAAGTGCGCGGTATTAGAGAGGCTAGCAATGGTGGAAGGAAGAGAGTGCGTATAATCCATGGACTCAACATTAGTCATAAAGAACTCATATACTTATTGCAAAAATCTACAAGTTATCAAAGCAAAGTATTAAGCGCATGCTCCTAGGGGGATAGATTGGTAGGAAAATACCATCGCTCGTCCCCGACCGCCACTCATAAGGAAGACAATCAATAAATGAATCATGCTCCGACTTCATCACATAACGGTTCACCATACGTGCATGATACGGGAATCACAAACTTTAACACAAGTATTCCTCAAATCCACAACTACTCAACTAGCATTACTCTAATATCACCATCTTCATATCTCAAAACAATTATCAAGCATCAAACTTCTCATAGTATTCAACACACTCATTAGATTTTTTTTATTAATCTTGGATGCCTATCATATCGGGACCAATTTTTCAATTAAAGCAAATTACCATGCTGTTTTTTAGGACTCTCAAAATAATATAAGTGAAGCATGAGAGAACAACAAATCCACCACCGTGCTCTAAAAGATATAAGTGAAGCACTAGAGCAAAAACTATATAGCTCAAAAAGTATAAGTGAAGCACATAGAGTATTCTAATAAATTCCGAATCATGTGTGTCTCTCTCAAAAGGTGTGTACAGCAAGGATGATTGTGGTAAACTAAAAAGCAAAGAATCAAATCATACAAGACGCTCCAAGCAAAACACTTATCATGTGGTGAATAAAAATATAGCTCCAAGTAAAGTTACCAATGGAAGTAGACGAAAGAGGGGATGCCTTCCGGGGCATCCCCAAGCTTTGGCTTTTTGGTGTCCTTAGATTATCTTGGGGTGCCATGTGCATCCCCAAGCTTAGGCTCTTGCCACTCCTTGTTCCATAATCCATCAAATCTTTTACCCAAAACTTGAAAACTTCACAACACAAAACTTAACAGAAAATCTCGTGAGCTCCGTTAGTGAAAGAAAACAAAACACCACTTCAAGGTACTGTAATGAACTCATTCTTTATTTATATTGGTTTTAAACCTACTGTATTCCAACTTCTCTATGGTTTATAAACTATTTTATTAGCCATAGATTCATCAAAATAAGCAAACAACACACAAAAAACAGAATCTGTCAAAAACAGAACAGTCTGTAGTAATCTGTAACTAACGCAAACTTCTGGAACTCAATTTTTTTACCAAAATAGGACGATCTAGACAATTTGTTTATTGATCAGAAGCAATTGTAATCAGTATTTTATCACATTCTGGTGATTTTTAACAATTGTTTTCGTGAACAGAAAGTTTCTGGAATTTTCAGCAAGATCAAATAACTCTCATCCAAGAAGATCCTATAGATTTAACTTGGCACAAACACTAATTAAAACATAAAAACAAGTCTAACCAGAGGATAGATCAAATATTTATTCCTAAACAGAAGCAAAAAAACAAAAAACTAAAATAAAATTGGGTTGCCTCCCAACAAGCGCTATCGTTTAACGCCCCTAGCTAGGCATAAAAGCAAGGATAGATCTAGGTATTGCCATCTTTGGTAGGCAATCCATAAGTGGCTCTCATAATAGATTCATATGGTAATTTAATTTTATTTCTAGGGAAGTGTTCCATGGCTTTCCTTAACGGAAATTGGAATCTAATATTCCCTTCCTTCATATCAATAATTGCACCAATCGTTCTAAGGAAAGGTCTACCAAGAATAATAGGACATGAAGGATTGCAATCTATATCAAGAACAATAAAATCTACGGGCACATAATTCCTATTTGAAACAATAAGAACATCATTAATTCTTCCCATAGGTTTTTTAATAGTGGAATCCGCAAGGTGTAAGTTTAAAGAGCAATCATCAAATTCACGGAAACCTAGCAAATCACACAAAGTTTTTGGAATCGTGGAAACACTAGCACCCAAATCACACAAAGCATAGCATTCATGGTCTTTAATTTTAATTTTAATAGTAGGTTCCCACTCATCATAAAGTTTTCTAGGGATAGAAACTTCCAACTCAAGTTTTTCTTCATAAGATTGCATCAAAGCATCAACGATATGTTTAGTAAAAGCTCTATTTTGGCTATAAGCATGAGGAGAATTTAGCACGGATTGCAACAAGGAAATACAATCTATCAAAGAGCAATTATCATAATTAAATTCCTTGAAATCCAAAACAGTGGGTTCACTAATATCTAGAGTTTTGATCTCTTCAATCTCACTTTTACCAATTTTTGCATCAAGATCTAAAGACTCTGAATTTTTGGAACGCCTCCTAGGTAAAGGTGGCTCATATTCAGTCACATCATTATCAAGATTCATATTGCAAAACAAAGATTTAATAGGAGACACATCAATAACTTTTAGATCTTCATCTTTATTTTCATAGAAACTAGAAGAACACGCTCTCACAAAGCAATCTTTCTTAGCACGCATCCTAGCGGTTCTTTCTTTGCACTCATCAATGGAAATTCTCATGGCTTTGAGAGACTCATTGATATCATGCTTAGGTGGAATAGATCTAAGTTTCAAAGAATCAACATCAAGAGAAATTCTATCAACGTTCCTAGCCAATTCATCAACCTTGAGCAATTTTTCTTCAAGCAAAGCATTGAAATTCTTTTGTGAATTCATAAACTCCTTAACACTAGTCTCAAATTCAGAGGGCATCTTATTAAAATTTTCATAAGAATTGTTGTAGGAATTACCATAATTATTAGAGGAATTACTAGGGTACGACCTAGGATTAAAGTTCCCTCTATACGCGTTGTTACCAAAATTATTCCTACCAACAAAATTCACATCCATAGATTCATTATTATTCTCAATCAAAGTAGACAAAGGCATACCATTAGGATCAGAAGAAACACTTTTAGTAGCAAATAATTTCATAAGTTCATCCATCTTTCCACTCAAAACATTAATTTCTTCTATCACATGCACTTTTTTATTAATAGATCTTTCGGTGTGCCATTGAGAATAATTAACCATAATATTATCTAGAAGTTTAGTAGCTTCTCCTAAAGTGATTTCCATAAAAGTGCCTCCCGCGGCCGAATCTAAAAGATTTCTAGAAGCAAAATTCAATCCGGCATAAATTTTTTGTATAATCATCCAAAGATTCAAACCATGTGTAGGGTAATTACGCATCATTAATTTCATCCTCTCCCAAGCTTGTGCAACATGTTCATGATCAAGTTGCTAAAAATTCATGATAATGTTTCTAAGAGAGATGATTTTAGCGGGAGGAAAATACTTAGAGATAAAAGCATCTTTGCACTTATTCCATGAATCAATACTATTTTTAGGCAAAGACGAAAACCAAACTTTAGCATGATCTCTAAGCGAAAAAGGAAATAGCTTCAATTTAACAATATCATTGTCCACATCTTTCTTCTTTTGCATATCACACAAATCAACGAAGCTATTTAGATGGGTAGCGGCATCTTCACTAGGAAGGCCGGCGAATTGATCTTTCATGACAAGATTCAACGAGGCAGCATTAATTTCGCAAGATTCAGCATCGGTAAGAGGAGCAATCGGAGTGCTAAGAAAATCATTGTTGTTGGTATTGGCAAAGTCACACAATTTAGTATTATCTTGAGCCGTCGTGACAAGCAAGCAATCCAACACACGAGCAAACAAGAAGCAAGCGAAAAAGAGGCGAACGGAAAAGAGAGGGCGAATAAAACGACAAGGGTGAAGTGGGGGAGAGGAAAACGAGAGGCAAATGGAAAATAATGTAATGCGAGGGATAAGAGTTTGTGATGGGTACTTGGTATGTCTTGACTTGACTTGACTTGGCACGAATCTCCCCGGCAACGGCGCCAGAAATGCTTCTTGCTACCTCTTGAGCACTGCGCTGGTTTTCCCTTGAAGAGGAAAGGGTGATGTAGTAAAGTAGCGTAAGTATTTCCCTCAGTTTTTGAGAACCAAGGTATCAATCCGGTAGGAGATCACGCACGAGTCCCTCACACCTACACAAACAAATAAGAACCTCGCAACCAACGCGATAAAGGGGTTGTCAATCCCTCAACGGTCACTTACGAGAGTGAGATCTGATAGATATGATAAGATAATATTTTTGGTATTTTTATGATAAAGATGCAAAGTAAAATAAAAGGCAATAAAAATAACTAAGTGTTGGAAGATTAATATGATGGAAAATAGACCCGGGGGCCATAGGTTTCACTAGTGGCTTCTCTTAAGAGCATAAGTATTACGGTGGGTGAACAAATTACTGTTGAGCAATTGATAGAATTGAGCATAGTTATGAGAATATCTAGGTATGATCATGTATATAGGCATCACGTCCGCGACAAGTAGACCGAAACGATTCTGCATCTACTACTATTACTCCACACATCGACCGCTATCCAGCATGCATCTAGAGTATTAAGTTCATAAGAACAGAGTAATGCTTTAAGTAAGATGACATGATGTAGAGGGATAAACTCATGCAATATGATATAAACCCCATCTTTTTATCCTCGATGGCAACAATACAATACGTGCCTTGCTGCCCTTGCTGTCACTGGGAAAGGACACCGCAAGATTGAACCCAAAGCTAAGCACTTCTCCCATTGCAAGAAAGATCAATCTAGTAGGCCAAACCAAATCGATAATTCGAAGAGACTTGAAAAGATAACCAATCATACATAAAAGAATTCAGAGGAGATTCAAATATTGTTCATAGATAAACTTGATCATAAACCCACAATTCATCGGTGTCAACAAACACACCGTAAAAGAAGATTACATCAAATATATCTCCACAAGAATCGTGGAGAGCTTTGTATTGAGATCCAAAGAGAGAGAAGAAGCAATCTAGCTAATAACTATGGACCCGAAGGTCTGAGGTAAACTACTCACACATCATCGGAGAGGCTATGGTGTTGATGTAGAAGCCGTTCGTGATCAATGCCCCCTCGGCGGAGCGCCGGAAAAGGCCCCAAGATGGGATCTCACGGGTAGAGAAGGTTGCGGCGGTGGAATTAGGTTTTTGGCTCCGTATCTGATAGTTTGGGGGTACGTAGGTATATATAGGAGGAAGAAGTACGTCGGTGGAGCAACATGGGCCCCACGAGGGTGGAGGGCGCGCCCATGGGGGCTAGGCGCGCCCCCTGCCTCGTGCTCTCCTAGTTGATTTCTTGACGTAGACTCCAAGTCCTCTGGATCACGTTAGTTCCGAAAATCACGTTTTCGAAGGTTTAATTCCGTTTGGACTCTGTTTGATATTCTTTTTCTACGAAACACTAAAATGGGCAAGAAACAGCAATTCGGGTTGGGCCTCAGGTTAATAGGTTAGTCCCAAAAATAATATAAAACTGTATAATAAAGCCCGTTAATCATCCAAAACAGAATATAATATAGCATGGAACAATCAAAAATTATAGATACGTTGGAGACATATCAGCGGCCCGGACCGACATTACGCGTACGCTTACGCGAGACTGGTTCTACTGACGTGCTTTGCACACAGGTGGCTGGCGGGTGTCAGTTTCTCCAACTTTAGTTGAATCGAGTGTGGCTATGCCCGGTCCTTGAGAAGGTTAAAACAACACATACTTGACGAAGTATCGTTGTGGTTTTGATGCATAGGTAAGAACGGTTCTTGCTCAGCCCGTAGCAGCCACGTAAAACTTGCAACAACAAAGTAGAGGATGTCTAACTTGTTTTTGCAGGGCATGCTGTGATGTGATATGGTTAAGACATGATGCTAAATTTTATTGTAACATCCCAAATTTTCAATTTGGTATGTTATACATAGATCATCATTGCATATCATATTTTATTGCATTTTGACAAATCCTCGATAATCCTAAGCAACTCAAGGACCCTCGGAGAGAGTTGGTGATTTTCTCAAATTTTCATATTTGATTTTCATCAAATTATAAAACGAGGATTTTGGTTTTAATTATTTTCTCTCCGAAAAATATTTCATTTTTAAAAATAAACGAGAGGAGAAAATATGACTTCTCCAAAACAATTGAAATATTGGAGGAAAAGTGTTAAAATCATTTATTGGAATTTATTTGGATTTTATTTGCAATTTTAATTGCATTAAAAATATTGCATGTTTTCAAAAATTTATTTTGTGTCAAAAAAATGTTCACCCTATTCTAGATTTTCTAACTAGACGGGGAAAATTTATTTTATCTTTTTTGGACTTTTATTTTTCTATGAATTTTTTTTCCGCGGAACGTATTTAAAAAAAAAACTGCGCGCCGCCCGACCGGGCCGAAGCCCAGCCGCCCGCGCCGTCTCCTTCCCCAGCACGACGCCGCCGCCGCCCGAGTCCGTGGCCAGCACGGGAGCCGCCGGCCGCCCCCTCCTCCAAGCCACCGCACCCCCCTTCTATATATACCGCCCCCCCTCTTCTCTCACCCCGCCGCCGCCGCCTGCCCCGCACCCCGCCGCCGCCGGAGCCGAAGCCCGTGCCGCCGCCGTTCGTCGCCGCACGCCGCCCCTCGCCACCCCCTCGCCCTCCCCCGAGCCCGCCGAGCCCCGCCGCCCTCGCCGCCCCTCGACCGGAGCAGCCGGAGCCCCGCCGGAGCCGCCCCGACGAGGTACCTCGCCGCCGTTCGGTTGCCGGTTTTGTTTAAAAAAAACCGTTCGTTTAAAAAAAACCTAGATCGGTTTTTTTCGGTTTTGTTATTTTGTGAGCGTTCACCGACACGTTCGTTTCAGCGAACGCGTTCGTCGAATTTTCTCTGTTAACGAACGTCCGTTCTTTAACCGTTCGTCCGTTTTTCTTTCTCGTCGGATTTTTCCGCGATTTTCTCAGATTCGATTTCTGATCGAATCCTAGTTTCTGTTTAAGTTTTCGCTCGTTTATCGGAATCAGGCGATTCAAGCGCCTAGAGTTTCGTCTCGAAATTCTCTTTCCGTTTAACCTACTCAAACAAGTTTTTGCTACTGTAAAATTTGACCTAGATCCAGATTAGTAAATGAAGCTTGTTTCTTTCGCCGTTTGACTTTCGTTGCTTCGTTCGAGTTGATTCTTTTTGCAAACCGGAGTTCTTAAGTTGAACTTTCTGGTTGGATCTTTCATTCGAGTTTTACCTGTGCATTAGTTGTGTACTGATTGTTTGCTTGTTTGTTTGCGATAGAGTACCCGGAGTGTGCCGCTTGTTACTTCGAATCGCTAGGTTTTGCGGATCATCAGCAAGGCAAGTAACACTTTGATCATATACCTTCCATACCCAGTTTTTATTGCATTAGATCTATTCCTCAAACATTGCATGATTAGGATCTAATTAAATTGTGGGTATTGGCAAGTAGTTGAGGTAGTACCTATTACCTGTTCTTTCATCAAACCCTTGGGAGTTACTTCTACGTTGCTATTATATTGCCATGCTATGCTCGTAGACGTGGATTGGGTTTGAGTGATATTCATGACAGATGTGAGATTGTTAATTATGGTTTACCTAAGGTGGCAACTAAAACTCACATCTGGGTGGATTGAGGCACCTGGAGAATCCAGTGTTGTCTGTTTGTATAAGGACCGCCACCCAGGCTCAAAGGGATCATAAGATTGTTCATGCTAGAAACTTCCGTGTGCAGCCACAAGCTATTATGGGCTCTAGCATAGTTGAGTAGGTTACATAATCTCTTGAAGAGGTGGGCTAGCAGATGTAGGGGAAAGTAGGTGTACCGGTCCACCCGGAGTAAAGAGTGATTGTTCCTGAAAGACTGTGTCTCGGTCATCCGTTTCTCAAACATCATGCAGTGCGAGAATCAAGCGGAGGCGATCGAGTCTTGTGGGGAAAAGTGCGCAAACCTCTGCAGAGTGTACAAACTAATCATGGTTAGCCGTGTCCCCGGTTATGGACAATTTGAGTATCTAGTACCTGGATTATCATTTGAATCTCATCACCATGTTACTTTTAATTAATTTTGTTGGGTTAATGATGATTCTTAATTGGGATTGAGATGCTGTCAACCATCTCAATGTTTAACAACCACCATGATAGTTAAATAAAATTTATTCCTTTGCAGTAGGGAAAAGTTGGCTTTTCGCAAAAACTTTAACCATAGAGCTTTCCACTAGCCATATATGCATGTAGTATAGCCTTATTATTGTTCATTATTCTCTATGTGTTACTTTGCCAGCATATTCTATGTGCTGACCCGTTTTCGGGCTGCAACGTTTCATGTTGCAGACTTTTCAGACGAAGAGTATGGTGCCTTAGGTCGTGGTCTTATACTCAGTGATGCCGCTGGAGTTGATGGACTCACTTATCTTCCAAGTCTTCCGCTGTTATCGTTTTTAGATGGCCTTAAGCCATGTTTATCATACTTAATCTCTTTGGAGATATTCGATGTAATAAGTGTGTGATTGCTACTCTGTTATAAATCCTCCATTTGTACTGTGCGTGTCAGCATTACTGATCCAGGGATGACACTGGTGCACAATAGCACAGACCATTTGAGGTCTGGTCGCTACAAAGGTGGTATCAGAGCACACGCTGACTGTAGGACACGACCACTAAGCTTAAGCCCTAGCAAAGTATATGGCCAGCCAAGGATGTTTTCAGATACCATTGGCCATTGGTAGGCATGTTTTCCCCTCAGACCTCATAGTTTTGGAGTCGCAAGGTTTGGATGTGATTTTGGGAATGGATTGGCTATTGTTGTATGGAGGAAACATCGATTGTGCCAGCAAGACGATTTTGCTTACCACCCCAGAAGGAAAAAGGATCAAGTATGTATCCCGGCATATGCCGAAAAGGACCCAAGTAAATTCCTTATCAGGAGTTGTACAGGAGGAAGTACCAGTGGTGAAGGATTATCCGGATGTATTTCCAGAAGAGTTTCCAGGCATGCCACCGGATAGAGACATTGAGTTCTTGATTGAACTTTTGCCAGGCACAGGGCCAATATCTAAGAGACCGTACAGGATGCCCACAAAAGATTTGGAGGAAATTAAGAAGCAGATCAAGGAGTTACTGGATAAAGGCTATATTCGCCCGAGTTCGTCACCTTGGGGATCACCAGTACTTCTAGTGGAGAAGAAAGATGGATCGCTGAGGATGGTTGTTGATTACCGTGGATTGAATGAAGTGACCATCAAGAACAAGTACCCACTGCTGATGATCAATGATTTGTTTGACCGCCTACAAGGAGCTAAAGTATTTTCCAAGATCGATCTACGATCAGGATACCATCAGTTAAAGATTCGAGAGCAGGATATACCTAAGACGGCTTTTACCACCAGATATGGATTGTATGAGTACACCGTTATGTCATTTGGTCTGACTAACGCACCTGCCTATTGAGAGATATGTTCCAGGAGTTGAAGTTAATATTTCAAGAAAATGCCCGGATTGAGAGATATGAAGTCTCCAATAAGTTCTACAGCTGCAAGATGGAGGAGAATAGTTCTGTCAGTGAGCATATACTCAAAATGTCTGGGTATAACAATCACTTGATTCAACTGGGAGTTAATCTTCCGGATGATAGTATCATTGACAGAATTCTTCAATCACTGCCACCAAGCTACAAGAGCTTCGTGATGAACTATAATACGCAAGGGATGGATAAGACAATTCCTGAGCTCTTCGCGATGCTAAAGGCTACGGAGGTAGAAATCAAGAAGGAGCATCAAGTGTTGATGGTCAACAAGACCATCAGTTTCAAGAAAAAGGGTAAAGGGAAGAAGGGGAACTTCAAGAAGAACGGCAAGCAAGTTGCTGCTCAAGTGAAGAAGCCCAAGTCTGGACCTAAGCCTGAGACTGAGTGCTTCTACTGCAAAGGGACTGGTCACTGGAAGCGGAACTGCCCCAAGTATTTGGCGGATAAGAAGGATGGCAAGGTGAACAAAGGTATATGTGATATACATGTTATTGATGTGTACCTTACTAATGCTCGCAGTAGCACCTGGGTATTTGATACTGGTTCTTTTGCTAATATTTGCAACTCGAAACAGGGACTACGGATTAAGCGAAGATTGGCTAAGGACGAGGTGATGATGCGCGTGGGAAATGGTTCCAAAGTCGATGTGATCACGGTCGGCACGCTACCTCTACATCTACCTTCAGGATTAGTTTTAGACCTGAATAATTGTTATTTGGTGCCAGCGTTGAGCATGAACATTATATCTGGATCTTGTTTGATGCGAGATGGTTATTCATTTAAATCTGAGAATAATAGTTGTTCTATTTATATGAGTAATATCTTTTATGGTCATGCACCCTTGAAGAGTGGTCTATTTTTGATGAATCTCGATAGTAGTGATACACATATTCATAATATTGAAGCCAAAAGATGCAGAGTTGATAATGATAGTGCAACTTATTTGTGGCACTGCCGTTTAGGTCATATTGGTGTAAAGCGCATGAAGAAACTCCATTCTGATGGACTTTTGGAATCACTTGATTATGAATCACTTGGTACTTGCGAACCATGCCTCATGGGCAAGATGACTAAAACGCCGTTCTCCGGAACTATGGAGCGAGCAACTGATTTGTTGGAAATCATACATACCGATGTATGTGGTCCGATGAATGTTGAGGCTCGCGGAGGGTATCGTTATTTTCTCACCTTCACAGATGATTTGAGCACATATGGGTATATATACTTGATGAAACATAAGTCTGAAACATTTGAAAAGTTCAAAGAATTTCAGAGTGAAGTGGAAAATCATCGTAACAAGCAAATAAAGTTTCTACGATCTGATCATGGAGGAGAATAGTTGAGTTACGAGTTTGGTCTTCCTTTGAAACAATGCGGAATAGTTTCGCAACTCACGCCACCCAGAACACCACAGCGTAATGGTGTGTCCGAATGTCGTAATCGTACTTCACTAGATATGGTGCGATCTATGATGTCTCTTACTGATTTACCGCTATCGTTTTGGGGTTATGCTTTAGAGACGGCTGCATTCACGTTAAATAGGGCACCATCTAAATCCGTTGAGACGACGCCTTATGAACTGTGGTTTGGCAAGAAACCAAAGTTGTCGTTTCTTAAAGTTTGGGGCTGCGATGCTTATGTGAAAAAGCTTCAACCTGATAAGCTCGAACCTAAATCAGAGAAATGTGTCTTCATAGGATACCCAAAGGAGACTGTTGGGTACACCTGAAGGAAATATGCCCTAGAGGCAATAATAAAGTTGTTATTTATATTTCCTTATATCATGATAAATGTTTATTATTCATGCTAGAATTGTATTAACCGGAAACTTAGTACATGTGTGAATACATAGACAAACAGAGTGTCACTAGTATGCCTCTACTTGACTAGCTCGTTGAATCAAAGATGGTTAAGTTTCCTAGCCATAGACATGAGTTGTCATTTGATTAACGGGATCACATCATTAGAGAATGATGTGATTGACTTGACCCATTTCGTTAGCTTAGCATTTGATCGTTTAGTATATTGCTATTGCTTTCTTCATGACTTATACATGTTCCTATGACTATGAGATTATGCAACTCCCGAATACCGGAGGAACACTTTGTGTGCTATCAAACGTCACAACGTAACTGGGTGAATATAAAGATGCTCTACAGGTGTCTCCAATGGTGTTTGTTGAGTTGGCATAGATCGAGATTAGGATTTGTCACTCCGATTGTCGGAGAGGTATCTCTGGGCCCTCTCGGTAATGCACATCACTATAAGCCTTGCAAGCAATGTGACTAATGAGTTAGTTGCGGGATGATGTATTACGGAACGAGTAAAGAGACTTGCCGGTAACGAGATTGAACTAGGTATTGAGATACCGACGATCGAATCTCGGGCAAGTAACATACCGATGACAAAGGGAACAACGTATGTTGTTATGCGGTTTGACCGATAAAGATCTTCGTAGAATATGTGGGAGCCAATACGAGCATCCAGGTTCCGCTATTGGTTATTGACCGGAGACGTGTCTCAGTCATGTCTACATAGTTCTCGAACCCGTAGGGTCCGCACGCTTAACGTTCGGTGACGATCAGTATTATGAGTTTATGTGTTTTGATGTACCGAAGATAGTTCGGAGTCCCGGATGAGATCGGGGTCATGACGAGGAGTCTTGAAATGGTTGAGAAGTAAAGATCGATATATTGGATGACTATATTTGGACATCGGAAAGGTTCCGAGTGATTCGGGTATTTTCCGGAGTACCGGAGAGTTACGAGAATTCGTATTGGGCCTTAATGGGCCATACGGGAAAGGAGAGAAAGGCCTCAAAGGGTGGCCGCACCCCTCCCCATGGACTGGTCCGAATTGGACTAGGGAGGGGGGGCGCCCCCTTCCTTCCTTCTCCTTCTCCCTTCCCTTTTTCCTATTCCATGTGGGAGGTGGAATCCTATTAGGACTAGGGAGTCCTAGTAGGACTCCACACTTGGGCGCGCCCTATGAGGGCCGGCCTCCTCCTCCCTCCATCCTTTATATACATGGCCAGGGACACCCCATAGACACAAGTTGATTGTTTCAAGCCGTGTGCGGTGCCCCCTCCACCATAATCCACCTCAGTCATATCGTAGCGGTGCTTAAGTGAAGCCCTGCGTCGGTAGCAACATCGTCACCGTCATCACGCCGTCGTGCTGACGGAACTCTCCTGTGAAGCTCTGCTGGATCAGAGTTCGCGGGACGTCATTGAGCTGAACGTGTGCTGAACTCAAAGGTGCTGTAACATCCCAAATTTTCAATTTGGAATGTTATACATAGATCATCATTGCATATCATATTTTTTTTATTGCATTTGACAAATCCTCGATAAATCCTAAGCAACTCAAGGACCCTCGGAGAGAGTTGGGGATTTTCTCGATTTTTCACATTTGATTTTCATCAAATAATAAAACGAGGATTTTGGTTTTAATTATTTTCTCTCCGGAAAAATATTTCATTTAAAAATAAATGAGAGGAGAAAATATGACTTCTCCAAAACAATGGAAATATCGGAGGAAAAATATTAAAATCATATACTGGATTTTATTCGGATTTTATTTGCAATTTTAATTGCATTAAAAATATTGCACATTTTCAAAACCGCATTTTGTATCAAAAAAATGTTCACCCTGTTCTAATTATTTTAACTAGACGGGGAAAATTTGTTTTATCTTTTTTGGATTTTTATTTATTTTTCTATGAATTTTTCGACGGAATGTTAAAAAAAAAAACGCGCCGCGCCCGACCGGGCCGAGGCCCAGCCGCGCGTCTCCTCCGCGAGCACGCCAGCGCCGCCGCGCCCGTGTCCGGCTCGGACTCCGCCGGAGCCCCGCCGCCTTGCCCCCTCCTCCAAGCAGGCCCCCACTCCTTATATACCCCGCCGCCGCCCCGCTCGCCGAACCCCGCCGCCGTTCGCCGTCCCTCGCCGCCCCAAGCCCCACCGCACCCCGCCGCCCTCGCCGCCCCCTCGCCACCCCTCGCCAGAGCCCAGCCGAGCCCCGCCGGAGCCCCGTCCCGACGAGGTACCACCTCGCCGTCGTTTGCCGGTTTATTTTAAAAAAACGTTCGTTTTTTTTAAACTCTAGATCGGTTTATTTCTTCGGTTTTATTATTTAGTGAGCGTTCACCGACCCGTTCGTTTTAACGAACGTGTTCGTCGGATTTTCTCTGTTAACGAACGTCCGTTCTTTAACCGTTCGTAAGTTTTCTTTTTCGTCGGATTTTTCCCGATTATTTCAGATCTCGATTTCTGATCGGATTTTCGTTTTCGTTTAACTTTTCGCTCGTTTATCGCAATCAGGCGATTCAAGCGCCTAGACTTTCGTCTCGAAATTCTCTTTCCGTTTAGCCTACTCAAACAAGTTTTTGCTACTGTAAAATTTGACCTAGATCCAGATTAGTAAACGAAGCTTGTTTCTTTCGCCGTTGACTTTCGTTGCTTCGTTCGAGTTGATTCTTTTTGCAAACCGGAGTTCTTAAGTTGAACTTTCTGGTTGGATCTTTCATTCGAGTTTTACCTGTGCATTAGATGAGTACTTATTGTTTGCTTGTTTGTTTGCGATAGAGTACCCGGAGTGTGCCGCTTGTTACTTCGAATCGCTAGGTTTCGCGGATCATCAGCAAGGCAAGTAACACTTTGATCATACCTTTCCATACCCAGTTTTTATTGCATTAGATCAATCCTCAAACATTGCATGGTTAGGATCCAATTAAATTGTGGGTATTGGGAAGTAGTTGAGGTAGTACCTATTACCTGTTTTTTTATCAAACCCCTGGGAGTTACTTCTACGTTGCTATTATATTGCCATGCTATGCTCGTAGACGTGGATTGGGTTTGAGTGAAATTCATGACAGATGTGAGATTGTTAATAATGGTTTACTTAAGGTGGCAACTAAAACTCACATCTGGGTGGATTGAGGCACCTGGAGAACCCAGTGTTGTCTGTTTGTATAAGGACCGCCACCCAGGCTCAAAGGGATCATAAGATTATTCATGCTAGAAACTTCCGTGTGCAGCCACAAGCTATTATGGGCTCTAGCATAGTTGAGTAGGTTACATGATCTCTTGAAGAGGTGGGCTAGCAGATGTAGGGGAAAGTAGGTGTAACTGTCCATCCGGAGTAAAGAGTGATTGTTTCTGAAAGACTGTGTCTCGGTCATCCGTTTCTCAAACATCATGTAGTGCGAGAATCAAGCGGAGGCGATCGAGTCTTGTGGGGAAAAGTGCGCAAACCTCTGCAGAGTGTACAAACTAATCATGGTTAGCCGTGTCCCCGGTTATGGACAACTTGAGTATCTAGTACCTGGATTATCGTGTGAATCTCATCACCATGTTACTTTTAATTAATTTTGTTGGGTTAATGATGACATTTAATTGGGATTGAGATGCTGTCAACCATCTCAATGTTTCACAACCACCATGATAGTTAAATAAAATTTATTCCTTTGTAGTAGGGAAAAATTGGCTTTTCGCAAAACTTTAACCATAGAGCTTCCCACCAGCCATATATGCATGTAGTATAGCATTATTATTGTTCATTACTCTCTATGTGTTATTTTGCCAGCATATTCTATGTGCTGACCCGTTTTCGGGCTGCAACGTTTCATGTTGCAGACTTTTCAGGCGACGAGTAAGGTGCTTTAGGTCGTGGTCTTATATTCAGTGATGCCGTTGGAGTTGATGGACTCACTTATCTTCCAAGTCTTCCGCTGTTATCGTATTTAGATGGCCTTAAGCCATATTTTCATACTTATTTCTCTTTGGAGATATTCGATGTAATAAGTGTGTGATTGCTACTCTGTTATAAATCCTCCATTTGTACTGTGCGTGTCAGCATTACTGATCCAGGGATGACACTGGTGCACAGCAGCACAGACCATTTGAGGTCTGGTCGCTACAAAGTTGGTATCAGAGCACACGCTGACTGTAGGACACGACCACTAAGCTTAAGCCCTAGAAAGCTTCTCTCTTCTCATTTCTAACCCCTCTCCACCTTCTACTCTTTTAGGAATGGCGGATGCAAGGAGCAAGTTCATGCAACCAGATGAGGACACGCCTTTTGGACGACACTTGAAGGAAGTCACTAAGTACTTGAACATAGGAATACCAAGCATCACCGGAACCTACAACGCCACATTACCCGAAGAGGAGAGCTGGAAGATTCAAGTTCACATTCCAGGAAGGACGTTTGTGCCAGTTACTGAACCCATAAGATTGGTTTTCGAAGCACCAACCTGGAGTTTAGGGAAGAGCATGGCTGCCCACATCGCTATGGGACGCATTGGAGAAGTCTACCACAGGGAGCTTAAGGATACTATTTATCAAATTTGTGGACGCCGAGACGCGCAATGGGAGATGATCAGAACCAAGAAGGATGGATCAATTGCAGCTTTCATCCAGGAGCAAAACCAACATATTCATCGCCAGGAGAACCAGATGTGCTCAGACAAGGAAGAACTGAAGAAGGCATTGACGAAGATCAAGGAGCTGGAGGAAGAACTCAAGGCTACACGCGAGGATTATTTGGAGGAAATCGTCGCATTAGTAGGGAAGAATGATGACCTGAAGAAGAAGATTGGAGTATTCATGGGAAATCCAGTGCCAAAAGCAGAAGATGACGAATGCACTTGCCCGGATAACTACATCATCATCGACGACACCGACTCGGAACCAAGTGAAGATGACTTTGTTGATGAAGCTGGAGCAGACATCATGGAGTCTTCAACTGATCAGAATTTCTAGTAGACCACCATATCAGTAGTAGTTTTCCCCCATTTAATAGTATAGTTCAAGCACTTTGTAACGCTAGTTAGATCGATGTTATGCCTTGTTTGAATTGATTGAGTGATATTGATTGTAGTTGTCTCATGAGCATATGGGTAGTGTTTTCCCTCTAGACCTCATTCTATTCTTAACTCTCATCTTTTCTAACCCATCAGATGCCTCCGAGACGCGACACCGGATTTGTTTTCCCACCGGAGATCACCCAGTTGATTCAGCAACAGAATGCCCTGATGCAAGTGTTAGTGCAGAACCAAGGCAACAACAACAACAACAACAACCCACCACCACCACCACCTGTTGATCACTTAGCCCGTTTCTTGAGGCTAAACCCGCCGGTGTTTTCTAGTAGCACCGAGCCGATTGTTGCAGATGATTGGCTCCGCAAAGTTGGAAGGGAGTTGACCACTGCAGGATGCACAGATGCGGAAAGAGTGCGTTTTGCCGCACATCAGCTTGATGGACCCGCAGCATCATGGTGCGAGAATTATACCGCCACACACCCTATTGACACTGTCACATGGGACCAGTTTCAGCAAGCTTTCCGTACAGCTCATGTTTCAGCAGGAGCTATGGCTATGAAGAAGCATGAGTTTCACAACCTACGCCAAGGAGGATGCATCGTAGGCTAGTATGTGGAGGATTTCAGTAAGTTAGCACGTTATGCACCAGATGACGTTGCTACAGATGCAGCCAAGCAGGAGAAATTTTTGGAAGGACTGAATGATGAACTGAGTATGCAGTTGATGGCAGCAACCTTCAACAACTACCAGGAGTTGGTAGATAGAGCACTTATGATTGAAGGAAAGCAGCAGCAGATTGAAAACCATAAGAGGAAGTATGGACAAGGGAAGTATAATTCTGGAGCCCAGCAGAAGCCACGATTTGCCCCGAAACCGGGAGGACAGTTTCAGCATACCCATGGAGGAGGTAGTTCGCACAACCATAATGGCTCCAAGAATGGTAATGGGAATGGAGGAACCAACGGACAGAACCGTAATAACCCATCTACCCCAGCCAAGAGGGATCTGAGTCACGTTACCTGTTTCAAGTGCCAGAAGACTGGACACTATGCAACTGATTGCCCTGAAGCCCAGAATGGTAATGGCAATGGAAGCTCTGGGAAGAAGCCGAACCCTTTCAATAAAGGACATGTGAACCACGTGAGCGTGGAGGAGGTTGAAGCACAGCCTGATGCAGTAATAGGTAAGTTTTTGGTTAAGTCATTTACTGCAATCGTTCTTTTCGATACTGGTGCATCGCATTCATACATATCAAGGGGATTTGTGGATAAGTTTAAGTTGCCCACCAAAGTTCTCAGAACACCTACGTTAGTAACCTCGCCAGGAGCAGAGTATATGGCAAGCCAAGGATGTTTTCAGATGCCATTGGCTATTGGTAGGCATGTTTTCCCCTCAGACCTAATAATTTTGGAGTCGCAAGGTTTGGATGTGATTTTGGGAATGGATTGGCTATCGATGTATGGAGGAAACATCGATTGCGCCAGTAAGTCGATTTTGCTTACCACCCCAGAAGGAAAAAGGATCAAGTATGTATCCCGGCATATGCCGAAGAGGACTCAAGTGAATTCCTTATCAGGAGTTGTACAGAAGGAAGTACCAGTGGTGAAGGATTACCCGGATGTATTTCCAGAAGAGTTGCCAGGCATGCCACCAGATAGAGACATTGAGTTCTTGATTGAACTTTTGCCAGGCACAGGGCCAATATCTAAGAGACCGTACAGGATGCCCGCAAATGATTTGGAGGAAATTAAGAAGCAGATTAAGGAGTTATTGGATAAAGGCTATATTCGCCCAAGTTCGTCACCTTGGGGATCACCAGTACTTCTAGTGGAGAAGAAAGATGGATCGTTGATGATGGTTGTTGATTACCATTGATTGAATGAAGTGACCATCAAAAACAAGTACCCACTGCCGATGATCAATGATTTGTTTAACCGCCTACAAGGAGCTAAAGTATTTTCCAAGATCGATCTACGATCAGGATACCATCAGTTAGAGATTCAAGAGCAGGATATACCTAAGACGGCTTTTACCACCAGATATGGACTGTATGAGTATACCGTTATGTCATTTGGTCTGACTAACGCACCTGCCTATTTCATGAACCTGATGAACAAAGTGTTCATGGAGTTTTTGGACAAGTTTGTCGTGGTGTTCATTGACGATATTTTAGTCTTTTCCAAGAATGAGGAAGAGCATGAGGAGCATTTGCGATTGGTACTTGAGAAGCTCAGAGAACATCAGTTATATGCCAAGTTCAGCAAATGTGAATTTTGGCTGAAGGGAGTTGGATTCCTCGGACATGTTATTTCTGGAGAAGGAATAGCAGTAGACCCTGCCAAAGTTGACACAGTGACAAGTTGGAAATCACCCACGTCAGTTGGAGAGATCCGGAGTTTTCTTGGACTTGCCGGATACTACCGGAGGTTCATCGAGAATTTCTCGAAGATCGCTAAGCCCATGACTGAGCTATTGAAGAAGGACACCAAATTCAATTGGACTGAGGATTGTGAAGGTAGTTTCCAAGAGTTGAAGAAACGATTGGTTACATCACCAGTGTTGATTCTGCCAGATCAACGCAAGGATGATGAAGTTTATTGCGACGCTTCTCGTCGAGGACTTGGAGCAGTGCTTATGCAGGAAGGAAGAGTTGTGTCATATGCTTCACGACAACTTAAACCCCATGAGAAGAATTATGCTACGCATGATTTGGAGTTAGCAGCCGTGGTGCATGCGTTGAAGACATGGAGACATTTTCTCATCGGAAACCATTGTGAGGTGTACACGGATCACAAGAGTTTGAAGTATATTTTCACGCAGAAGGAGTTAAATCTCAGACAGAGGAGATGGTTGGAGCTTATTAAGGATTATGATATGAGATTGCATTATCACCCAGGAAAGGCTAACGTAGTAGCAGACGCGTTGAGCCGCAAGAGTCATGTCAAAACCCTCATGACAGGAGAGTTACCTCAGGAGTTAGCCGAGGACCTTCGCTAGCTATGTTTGGAGATAGTCCCAAGAGGCTATTTAGCGACACTGGAGATTCAGTCTACCTTGATGGAAAGGATCAGAGAAGCTCAAAAGACAGACAAGGAGGTTGACGAGATAAAGGAGAAGATGAGCAAAGGAAAAGCCAAGGGATTTCGTGAGGATGAACGCGATACCTTATGGTTTGAGGACCGCGTTTATGTGCCAAATGATCCGGAGATCAGGAAGTTGATTTTGCAAGAAGCCCATGATTCACCGTACTCGATTCACCCAGGGAATACCAAGATGTATTTGGATCTGAAGAATACTTTCTGGTGGACCGGAATGAAGAAGGATATTGCGGAGTATGTAGCAGTTTGTGATGTATGTCAGAGAGTGAAGGTAGAACATCAGAAGCCAGCAGGATTGCTACAACCATTGCCGATACCCGAATGGAAGTGGGATAAAATAGGCATGGATTTTATCACGGGATTACCCAGGACTCGTTCAGGCTATGACTCAATATGGGTTGTAGTCGACCGTTTGACAAAAGTAGCTCATTTCATTCCAGTGAAGACCACTTACACCAGTGCTAAGTTGGCAAAGATATACATGACCAGGATCGTATGTTTGCATGGAGTTCCGAGGACCATTGTATCAGACAGAGGAACCCAGTTTACCTCGAAGTTTTGGAAGCAGTTACATGAAACATTGGGAACCAGGCTAGAATTTAGTACAGCCTTTCACCCACAGACAGATGGACAGACCGAGAGAGTCAATCAAATTTTGGAGGACATGTTGAGAGCTTGTGCACTAGATTATGGATCTAGTTGGGACGACAATTTGTCATATGCAGAGTTTTCTTACAACAACAGTTATCAAACCAGTTTGAAGATGGCCCCTTTCGAAGCTTTGTACGGAAGGAGGTGTAGAACACCGTTGTTATGGGACGAAGTTGGAGACCGTCAGTTGTTTGGACCCGATTTGATTAAGGAGTCTGAACAGAAAGTGAGGTTGATTCGCGATAGGCTCAAGGTAGCCCAGTCCAGGCAGAAGAGTTATGCGGATTCTAAACGAAAGGAGATAGTCCACGAAGTCGGACACAGAGTGTATCTTCGAGTATCACCACTCCGAGGAGTGAAGCGCTTTGGAGTTAAGGGAAAGTTAGCGCCCCGTTTTATCGGACCATACAGAGTTTTGGAACGTATGGGAGAAGTTGCCTACAAGCTGGAATTACCCGAAGGATTGTCAGGAGTTCATGATGTATTTCATGTTTCCCAGTTGAAGAAGTGCCACGCAGAGATGGCTGAGATACCGCTGAGAGATACCGTGCCGCTGGAGGCGATTCAGCTGGAAAGTGATTTGACCTATGAGGAGAAACCAGTTAAGATTCTTGAGTATGCCAGCCGAGTTACCCGCAGTAAGGTTATCAAGTTTTGCAAAGTCCAGTGGAGTCACCACACGGAAGATGAAGCCACCTGGGAGCGAGAGGAAGATCTACGGAAGGACCACTCCCACCTGTTTTCTAGCCAACCCGAATCTCGAGGGCGAGATTCATCTTAAGGGGGGTAGGTTTGTAACATCCCAAATTTTCAATTTGGAATGTTATACATAGACCATCATTGCATATCATATTTTTTATTGCATTTGACAAATCCTCGATAAATCCTAAGCAACTCAAGGACCCTCGGAGAGAGTTGGGGATTTTCTCGATTTTTCATATTTGATTTTCATCAAATAATAAAACGAGGATTTTGGTTTTAATTATTTTCTCTCAGGAAAAATATTTCATTTAAAAATAAATGAGAGGAGAAAATATGACTTCTCCAAAACAATGGAAATATCGGAGGAAAAATATTAAAATCATATACTGGATTTTATTTGCAATTTTAATTGCATTAAAAATATTGCACATTTTCAAAACTGCATTTTGTATCAAAAAAATGTTCACCCTGTTCTAATTATTTTAACTAGATGGGGAAAATTTGTTTTATCTTTTTTGGATTTTAATTTATTTTTCTATGAAATTTTCGGTGGAATGTTTTAAAAAAAACGCGCCGCGCCCGACCGTGCCGAGGCCCAGCCGAGCAGCCGGCCCAGCCGCGCGTCTCCTCCGCGAGCACGCCAGCGCCGCCGCGCCCGTGTCCGGCTCGGACTCCGCCGGAGCCCCGCTGCCTTGCCCCCTCCTCCAAGCAGGCCCCCCTCCTTATATACCCCGCCGCCGCCCCTCCCTCGCCACCCCGAGCCCCGCCTCGACCCGCACCCGCCGCCGCCGCCGGAGCTCGAGGAGCCGCCGCCCCGCTCGCTGAACCCCGCCGCCGTTCGCCGCCCCTCGCCGCACCCCGCCGCCCTCGCCGCCCCCTCGCCACCCCTCGCCGGAGCCCAGCCGAGCCCCGCGGGAGCCCCGTCCCGACGAGGTACCACCTCGCCGTCGTTTGCCGGTTTATTTAAAAAAACGTTCTTTTTTTTAAACTCTAGATCGGTTTATTTTTTCGGTTTTATTATTTAGTGAGCGTTCACCGACCCGTTCGTTTTAACGAACGTGTTCGTCGGATTTTCTCTGTTAACGAACGTCCGTTCTTTAACCGTTCGTCAGTTTTCTTTTTCGTCGGATTTTTCCCGATTATTTCAGATCTCGATTTATGATCGGATCTTCGTTTTTGTTTAACTTTTCGCTCGTTTATCGGAATCAGGCGATTCAAGCGCCTAGAGTTTCGTTTCGAAATTCTCTTTCTGTTTAGCCTACTCAAACAAGTTTTTGCTACTATAAAATTTGACCTAGATCCAAATTAGTAAACGAAGCTTGTTTCTTTCGCCGTTGACTTTCGTTGCTTCGTTCGAGTTGATTCTTTTTGCAAACCGGAGTTCTTAAGTTGAACTTTCTGGTTGGATCTTTCATTCGAGTTTTACCTGTGCATTAGATGAGTACTTATTGTTTGCTTGTTTGTTTGCGATAGAGTACCCGGAGTGTGCCGCTTGTTACTTCGAATCGTTAGGTTTCGCGGATCATCAGCAAGGCAAGTAACACTTTGATCATACCTTTCCATACCCAGTTTTTATTGCATTAGATCAATCCTCAAACATTGCATGGTTAGGATCTAATTAAATTGTGGGTATTGGGAAGTAGTTGAGGTAGTACCTATTACCTGTTTTTTTTATCAAACCCCTGGGAGTTACTTCTACGTTGCTATTATATTGCCATGCTATGCTCGTAGACGTGGATTGGGTTTGAGTGAAATTCATGACAGATGTGAGATTGTTAATAATGGTTTACTTAAGGTGGCAACTAAAACTCACATCTGGGTGGATTGAGGCACCTGGAGAACCCAGTGTTGTCTGTTTGTATAAGGACCGCCACCCAGGCTCAAAGGGATCATAAGATTATTCATGCTAGAAACTTCCGTGTGCAGCCACAAGCTATTATGGGCTCTAGCATAGTTGAGTAGGTTACATGATCTCTTGAAGAGGTGGGCTAGCAGATGTAGGGGAAAGTAGGTGTAACTGTCCATCCGGAGTAAAGAGTGATTGTTTCTGAAAGACTGTGTCTCGGTCATCCGTTTCTCAAACATCATGTAGTGCGAGAATCAAGCGGAGGCGATCGAGTCTTGTGGGGAAAAGTGCGCAAACCTCTGCAGAGTGTACAAACTAATCATGGTTAGCCGTGTCCCCGGTTATGGACAACTTGAGTATCTAGTACCTGGATTATCGTGTGAATCTCATCACCATGTTACTTTTAATTAATTTTGTTGGGTTAATGATGACATTTAATTGGGATTGAGATGCTGTCAACCATGTCAATGTTTCACAACCACCATGATAGTTAAATAAAATTTATTCCTTTGTAGTAGGGAAAAATTGGCTTTTCGCAAAACTTTAACCATAGAGCTTCCCACCAGCCATATATGCATGTAGTATAGCATTATTATTGTTCATTACTCTCTATGTGTTATTTTGCCAGCATATTCTATGTGCTGACCCGTTTTCGGGCTGCAACGTTTCATGTTGCAGACTTTTCAGATGACGAGTAAGGTGCTTTAGGTCGTGGTCTTATACTCAGTGATGCCGTTGGAGTTGATGGACTCACTTATCTTCCAAGTCTTCCGCTGTTATCGTATTTAGATGGCCTTAAGCCATATTTTCATACTTATTTCTCTTTGGAGATATTCGATGTAATAAGTGTGTGATTGCTACTCTGTTATAAATCCTCCGTTTGTACTGTGCGTGTCAGCATTACTGATCCAGGGATGACACTGGTGCACAGCAGCACAGACTATTTGAGGTCTGCGTGCGTTCGGTACTTGGATCGGTCGGATCGTGAAGACGTACGACTACATCAACCGCGTTGTCATAATGCTTCCGCTTTCGGTCTACGAGGGTATGTGGACAACACTCTCCCATCTTGTTGCTATGCATCACCATGATCTTGCATGTGCGTAGGAATTTTTTTGAAATTACTACGTTCCCCAACAGTGGTATCAGAGCCAGGTTTATGCGTAGATGTTATATGCACGAGTAGAACACAAGTGAGTTGTGGGTGATACAAGTCATACTGCTTACCAGCATGTCATACTTTGATTCGGTGATATTGTTGGATGAAGCGGCCCGGACCGACATTACGCGTACGCTTACGCGAGACTGGTTCTACCGACGTGCTTTGCACACAAGTGGCTGGCGGGTGTCAGTTTCTCCAACTTTAGTTGAACCGAGTGTGGCTATGCCCGGTCCTTGAGAAGGTTAAAACAACAGTAACTTGACGAACTATCATTGTGGTTTTGATGCGTAGGTAAGAACGGTTCTTGCTCAGCCCGTAGCAGCTGATAACCCACAAGTATAGGGGATCAATTGTAGCCACTTTCGATAAGTAAGAGTGTCGAACCCAATGAGGAGCTAAAGGTAGAAAAAATATTCCCTCAAGTTCTATCGACCACCGATACGACTCTACGCACGCTTAACGTTCGCTTTACCTAGAACAAGTATGAAACTAGAAGTACTTTGAAGGTGTTGTTGGATAGGTTTGCAAGAAAATAAAGAGAGCGAGTAAATAAAAGCTAGGGGCTGTTTAGATAAAGACACAACTAAATTAGTTTTATTAGGGAGCTTTTTGTTACGAGAAAGTTATTTGTCCCTAGGCAATCGATAACTAGACCGGTAATCATTATTGCAATTTTATTTGAGGGAGAGGCATAAGCTAACATACTTTCTCTACTTGGATCATATGCACTTATGATTGGAACTCTAGCAAGCATCCGCAACTACTAAAGATCATTAAGGTAAAACCCAACCATAGCATTAAAGCATCAAGTCCCCTTTATCCCATACGCAAACAACCTACTTACTCGGGTCTGTGCTTCTGTCACTCATGCCACCCACCATAAGCAAATCATGAACATATTGCAAACCCTACAGCGGGAATCCCTCACGCTTGCGCGACACGGAGAGCACCATAGGACAACACCAATAACAAAACATGCAACTCAAACCAATCTTGATCATCAAATAACCCATACGACAAAACGGATCTACTCAAACATCATAGGGTAGTCATACATCATTGGGAAATAATATATAGCGGTGAGCACCATGTTTAAGCAGAGATTACAGCGGGTAAGAGAGAGGTTACACCGCTGCATAGAGGGGGGAAGAGTTGGTGATGATGGCGGTGAAGTTGTTGGTGAAGATTGCGGTGATGATGATGGCCACGGCGGCGTTCCGGCGCCACCGGAAGAGATGGGGAGAGGGGGGCCCTTCGTCTTCTTCTTCCTTGACTTCCTCCCTAGATGGGAGAAGGGTTTCCCCTCTGGTCCTTGGCCTCCATGGCGTGGGAGTGGCGAGAGCCCCTCCAAGATTCGATCTGTCTCTCTCTGTTTCTGCGTTCTCCTCTACTGCCCTGTAACATCCCAAATTTTCAATTTGGTATGTTATACATAGATCATCATTGCATATCATGTTTCATTGCATTTTGACAAATTCTCGATAAATCCTAAGCAACTCAAGGACCCTCGGAGAGAGTTGGGGATTTTCTCGAATTTTCATATTTGATTTTCATCAAATAATAAGACGAGGATTTTGGTTTTAATTATTTTCTCTCCGGAAAAATATTTCATTTTAAAGATAAATGAGAGGAGAAAATATGACTTCTCCAAAACAATTGAAATACTGGAGGTAAAATGTTAAAATCATTTATCGGAATTTATTTGGATTTTATTTGCAATTTTTATTGCATTAAAAATATTGCATGTTTTCAAAATATTTATTTTGTGTTAAAATAATGTTCACCATATTCTAGATTTTCTAACTAGATGGGGAAAATTTATTTTATATTTTTCCGACTTTTATTTATTTTTCTGTGAAATATTTTCCGTGGAACGTTTAAAAAAAAAACAACGCGCGCCCTCTGGGCCGAGCCCAGCCGCGCCAGGCCGCCGGCCCGCCCACGTCGTCCCCTTCGCGCACGGGAGCCGCCGCCGCCCCCTTCCCCAAGCCACCTCCGCCCTTCCTTTTTATACCCCCCCTCTCTTTTCTCCCCTCACCTCGCCCGCCGCCGCCCGCACCCGCCTCGTCCGCCGCCGCCGGAGCTGAGCCGGCCGCCGCCGCCGTTCGTCGCCGGAGCCGCCCCCTCGCCGCCCCTCGCACCCCCCAAGCCCCGCACCACCGCCGCACCCCGCACCCCGCCGGAGCCCCGCCTGAGCCCCGCCGGATCTCTGCCCCGACGAGGTACTGCCTCGCCTCGTTCGTCGCCGGTTTTTGTTTAAAAAAAAAACCGTTCGTTTAAAAAAAAACCTAGATCGGTTTTTTTTCGGTTTTGTTATTTTGCGAGCGTTCACCGAACCATTCGTTTTAACGAACGCGTTCGTCGGTTTTTCTCTGTTAACGAACGTCCGTTCTTTAACCGTTCGTCCGTTTTTTCTTTTTCGTCGGATTTTCCGCGATTTTCTCAGATTCGATTTCTGATCGAATCTTCGTTTCTGTTTAACTTCTCGCTCGTTTATCGGAATCAGGCGATTCAAGCGCCTAGAGTTTCGTCTCGAAATTCTCTTTCCGTTTAACCTACTCAAACAAGTTTGTTCTACTATAAAATTTGACCTAGATCTAGATTAGTAAACGAAGCTTGTTTCTTTCGCCATTTGACTTTCGTTGCTTCTTTCGAGTTGATTCTTTTTGCAAACCGGAGTTCTTAAGTTGAACTTTCTGGTTGGATCTTTCATTCGAGTTTTACCTGTGCATTAGATGAGTACTGATTGTATGCTTGTTTGTTTGCGATAGAGTACCCAGAGTGTGCCGCTTGTTACTTCGAATCGCTAGGTTTTGCGGATCATCAGCAAGGCAAGTAACACTTTGATCATACTTTCCATACCCAGTTTTATTGCATTATATCTATTCCTCAAACAATTGCATGATTAGGATCTGATTAAATTGTGGGAACTGGGAAGTAGTTGAGGTAGTACCTATTACCTGTTTTCCATTCAAACCCTTGGGAGTTACTTCTACGTTGCTATTATTATTGCCATGCTATGCTCGTAGACGTGGTTTGGGTTTGAGAGATATTCATGACATATGTGAGATGTTTATTAATGGTTCAACTTAAGGTGGCAACTAAAACTCACATCTGGGTGGATTGAGGCACCTGGAGAACCCAGTGTTGTCTGATTTTATAAGGTCCGCCACCCAGGCTCAAAGGGATCATAAGATTGTTCATGCTAGAAACTTCCGTGTGCAGCCACAAGCTATTATGGGCTCTAGCATAGTGGAGTAGGTTACATGATCTCTTGAAGAGGTGGGCTAGCAGATGTAGGGGAAAGTAGGTGTACCGGTCCATCCAGAGTAAAGAGTGATTGTTTCTGAAAGACTGTGTCTCGGTCATCCGTTTCTCAAACACCATGCAGTGCGAGAAATAAAAACGGAGGCGATCGAGTCTTGTGGGGAAAAGTGCGCAAACCTCTGCAGAGTGTACAAACTAATCATGGTTAGCCGTGTCCCCGGTTATGGACAATTTGAGTATCTAGTACCTGGATTATCATTTGAATCTCATCACCATGTTACTTTTAATTAATTTTGTTGGGTTAATGATGACACTTAATTGGGATTGAGTTGGAGGTACCTTCTCAATGTTTAACAACCACCATGATAGTTAAATAAAATTTATTCCTTTGTAGTAGGGAAAAATTGGCTTTTCGCAAAAACTGTAACCATAGAGCTTTCCACCAGCCATATATGCATGTAGTATAGCATTATTATTGTTCATTACTCTCTATGTGTTACTTTGCCAGCATATTCTATGTGCTGACCCGTTTTCGGGCTGCAGCGTTTCATGTTGCAGACTTTTCAGACGACGAGTAAGGTGCCTTAGGTCGTGGTCTTATACTCAGTGATGCCGCTGGAGTTGATGGACTCACGTATCTTCCAAGTCTTCCGCTGTTATCGTTTTTAGATGGCCTTAAGCCATGTTTATCATACTTAATATCTTTGGAGATATTCGATGTAATAAGTGTGTGATTGCTACTCTGTTATAAATCCTCCATTTGTACTGTGCGTGTCAGCATTACTGATCCAGGGATGACACTGGTGCACAACAGCACAGACCATTTGAGGTCTGGTCGCTACAAAGTTGGTATCAGAGCACACGCTGACTGTAGGACACGACCACTAAGCTTAAGCCCTAGAAAGCTTCCCTCTTCTCATTTCTAAACCCTCTCCTTTTCTACTCTTCTAGGAATGGCGGATGCAAGGAGCAAGTTCATGCAACCAGATGAAGGCACGCCTTTTGGTCGACACTTGAAGGAAGTCACCAAGTACTTGAACATAGGAATACCAAGCATCACCGGAACCTACAACTCCACATTACCCAAAGAGGAGAGCTGGAAGATTCAAGTTCTCATTCCAGGAAGGATGTTCTGTGCCATAAGATGGGATTTCGAAGCACCAACCTGGAGTTTAGGGGAGCATGGCCGCACACATCGCCATGGGACGCATTGGAGAAGTCTACCACCAGGAGCTTAAGGATACAATTTA
Organism: Aegilops tauschii subsp. strangulata; assembly: GCF_002575655.3. Lineage (NCBI taxonomy): Eukaryota > Viridiplantae > Streptophyta > Magnoliopsida > Poales > Poaceae > Aegilops > Aegilops tauschii. The sequence goes on from NC_053035.3 coordinate 397,757,959, forward strand.
CCAAATTTGTGGACGCCGAGACGCGCAATGGGAGATGATCAGAACCAAGAAGGATGGATCAATCGCAGCTTTCATCCAGGAGCAAAATCAACATATTCGTCGCCAGGAGAACCAGATGTGCACGGACAAGGAAGAACTGAAGAAGGCAATAACCAAGATCAAGGAGCTCCAAGAAGAACTGAAGGCTACACGCGAGGATTATTTGGAGGAAATCAACGCACTAGTAGGGAAGAATGACGACCTGGAGAAGAAGATTGGAGTATTCAGGGGAAATCCAGTGCCAAAAGCAGAAGTCGACGAATGCACTTGTCCGGATAACTACATCATCATCGACGACACCGACTCGGAACCAAGTGAAGATGACTGGGTTGACGAAGCTGGAGCAGACATCATGGAGTCTTCAACGGATCAGAATTTCTAGTAGACCACCATATCAGTAGTAGTTTTCCGCCATTTAATAGTATAGTTCAAGCACTTTGTAATGCTAGTTAGATCGATTGTTATGCCTTGTTTGAATTGATTGAGTGATATTGATTGTATTTGTCTCATGAGCATATGGGTAATGTTTCTCTCTAGACCTCATTCTATTCTTAACTCTCATCTTTTCTAAACCTATTAGATGCCTCCGAGACGCGACACCGGATTTGTTTTTCCGCCAGAGATCACCCAGTTGATTCAGCAACAGAATGCCCTGATGCAAGTGTTAGTGCAGAACCAAGGCAACAACAACAACAACAACAACAACCCACCGCCACCACCACCTGTTGATCACTTAGCCCGTTTCTTAAGGCTAAACCCGCCGGTGTTTTCCAGTAGCACCGAGCCGATTGTTGCAGATGATTGGCTCCGCAAAGTTGGAAGGGAGTTGACCACTGCAGGATGCACAGATGCGGAAAGAGTGCGTTTTGCCGCACATCAGCTCGATGGACCCGCAGCATCATGGTGGGAGAATTATACAGCCACGCATCCTATTCACACTGTCACATGGGACCAGTTTCAACAAGCTTTCCGTACAGCACATGTTTCAGCAGGAGCTATGGCTATGAAGAAGCTTGAGTTTCGCAACCTACGCCAAGGAGGAAGTACCAGTGGTGAAGGATTATCCGGATGTATTTCCAGAAGAGTTGCCAGGCATGCCACGAGATAGAGACATTGAGTTCTTGATTGAACTTTTGCTAGGCACAGGGCCAATATCTAAGAGACCGTACAGGATGCCAGCAAAGGATTTGGAGGAAATTAAGAAGCAGATCAAGGAGTTACGGGATAAAGGCTATATTCGCCCAAGTTCGTCACCTTGGGGATCACCAGTACTTCTTGTGGAGAAGAAAGATGGATCGCTGAGGATGGTTGTTGATTATCGAGGATTGAATGAAGTGACCATCAAAAACAAGTATCCACTGCCGATGATCAATGATTTGTTTGACCGCCTACAAGGAGCTAAAGTATTCTCCAAGATCGATCTACGATCAGGATACCATCAGTTAAAGATTCGAGAGCAGGATATACCTAAGACGGCATTTACCACCAGATATGGATTGTATGAGTATACCGTTATGTCATTTGGTCTGACTAACGCCCCTGCCTATTTCATGAACCTGATGAACAAAGTGTTTATGGGGTTTTTGGATAAGTTCGTCGTGGTTTTCATTGATGATATTTTAATCTTTTCCAAGAACGAGGAAGAGCATGAGGAGCATTTGCGATTGGTACTTGAGAAGCTCACAGAACATCAGTTATATGCCAAGTTCAGCAAGTGTGAATTTTGGCTGAAGGAAGTTGGATTCCTTGGACATGTTATTTCTGGAGAAGGAATAGCAGTAGACCCTGCCAAGCTTGACACAGTGACAAGTTGGGCATCACCCACGACAGTTGGAGAAATCCGGAGTTTTCTTGGACTTGCAGGATACTACCGGAGATTCATCGAGAATTTCTCAAGGATTGCTAAGCCCATGACTGAGCTATTGAAGAAGGACACCAAATTCAATTGGACTGAGGAATGTGAAGCTAGTTTCCAGGAGTTGAAGAAACGATTGGTTACCTCACCAGTGTTGATGCTGCCAGATCAACGCAAGGACTATGAAGTTTATTGCGACGCTTCTCGTCGAGGACTTGGAGCAGTGCTTATGCAGGAAGGAAGAGTTGTGTCATATGCTTCACGACAACTTAAACCTCATGAGAAGAATTATGCTACGCATGATTTGGAATTAGCAGCCGTGGTGCATGCATTGAAGACATGGAGACATTTTCTCATCGGAAACCATTGTGAGGTCTATACAGATCACAAGAGTTTGAAGTATATTTTCACGCAGAAGGAGTTAAATCTCAGACAGAGGAGATGGTTGGAGCTCATTAAAGACTATGATATGAGATTGCATTATCACCCAGGAAAGGCTAACGTAGTAGCAGACGCGTTGAGCCGCAAGAGTCATGTCAACACCCTCATGACAGGAGAGTTACCTCAGGAGTTAGCCGAGGACCTTCGCGAGCTATGTTTGGAGATAGTCCCAAGAGGCTATTTAGCGACATTGGAGATTCAGTCTACCTTGATGGAAAGGATCAGAGAAGCTCAGAAGACAGACAAGGAGATTGAAGAGATAAAGGAGAAGATGAGCAAACGAAAAGCCAAGGGATTTCGTGAGGATGAGCACGATACCTTATGGTTTGAGGACCGCGTATATGTGCCAAATGATCCAGAGATCAGGAAGTTGATTTTGCAAGAAGCCCATGATTCACCGTACTCGATTCACCCAGGGAATACCAAGATGTATTTGGATTTGAAGAATACTTTCTGGTGGACTGGAATGAAGAAGGATATTGCAGAGTATGTAGCAGTTTGTGATGTGTGTCAGAGAGTGAAGGCAGAGCATCAGAAGCCAGCAGGATTGCTACAACCATTGCCGATACCCGAGTGGAAGTGGGATAAAATAGGCATGGATTTTATCACGGGATTACCCAGGACTCGTTCAGGCTATGACTCGATATGGGTTGTAGTCGACCGTTTGATGAAAGTGGCTCATTTCATTCTAGTGAAGACCACTTACACCAGTGCTAAGTTGGCAAAGATATACATGACCAGGATCGTATGTTTGCATGGAGTTCCGAGGACCATTGTATCAGACAGAGGAACCCAATTTAGCTCGAAGTTTTGGAAGCAGTTACATGAAACATTGGGAACCAGGCTGGAATTCAGTACAACTTTTCACCCGCAGACAGATGGACAGACCGAGAGAGTCAACCAGATTTTGGAGGACATGTTGAGAGCTTGTGCACTAGATTATGGATCTAGTTGGGACGACAATTTGCCATATGCGGAGTTTTCTTATAACAACAGTTATCAAACCAGTTTGAAGATGGCCCCTTTCGAAGCCTTGTACGGAAGGAGGTGTAGAACACCGTTGTTATGGGACGAAGTTGGAGACCGTCAGCTGTTTGGACCTGATTTGATTAAGGAGTCTGAACAGAAAGTGAGGTTGATTCGCGACAGGCTCAAGGTAGCCCAGTCCAGGCAGAAGAGTTATGCTGATTCTAAATGAAAGGAGACAGTTCACGAAGTCGGAGACCGAGTTTATCTTCGAGTATCACCACTTCGAGGAGTGAAGCGCTTTGGAGTTAAGGGAAAGTTAGCACCCCGTTTTATCGGACCATACAGAGTTGTGGAACGTATGGGAGAGGTTGCTTACAAGCTGGAATTGCCCGAAGGATTGTCTGGAGTTCATGATGTATTTCACGTTTCCCAGTTGAAGAAGTGCCACGCAGAGATGGCTGAGATACCACTGAGAGATACTGTGCCACTGGAAGCGATTCAGCTGGAAAGTGATTTGACCTATGAGGAGAAACCAGTTAAGATTCTTGAGTATGCCAGCCGAGTTACCCGCAGCAAGGTTATCAAGTTTTGCAAAGTTCAGTGGAGTCACCACACGGAGGATGAAGCCACCTGGGAGCGAGAGGAAGATCTACGGAAGGACCACTCCCACCTGTTTTCTAGCCAACCCGAATCTCGAGGGCGAGATTCATCTTAAGGGGGGTAGGTTTGTAACATCCCAAATTTTCAATTTGGTATGTTATACATAGATCATCATTGCATATCATGTTTCATTGCATTTTGACAAATCCTCGATAAATCCTAAGCAACTCAAGGACCCTCGGAGAGAGTTGGGGATTTTCTCGAATTTTCATATTTGATTTTCATCAAATAATAAGACGAGGATTTTGGTTTTAATTATTTTCTCTCCGGAAAAATATTTCATTTTAAAGATAAATGAGAGGAGAAAATATGACTTCTCCAAAACAATTGAAATACTGGAGGTAAAATGTTAAAATCATTTATCGGAATTTATTTGCAATTTTTATTGCATTAAAAATATTGTATGTTTTCAAAATATTTATTTTGTGTTAAAAAAATGTTCACCCTATTCTAGATTTTCTAACAAGACGAGGAAAATTTATTTTATATTTTTCTGACTTTTATTTATTTTTCTGTAAATTATTTTCCGTGGAACGTCTTAAAAAAAAAACAGCGCGCGCCCGCTGGGCCGAGCCCAGCCGCGCCAGGCCGCCGGCCCGCCCGCGTCGTCCCCTTCGCGCACGGGAGCCGTCGCCGCCCCCTTCCCCAAGCCACCTCCGGCCCCCCTTTTTATACCCCCTCTCTTCTCTCCCCTTACCTTGCCCGCCGCCGCCCGCACCCGCCTCGTCCGCCGCCGCCGGAGCCGAGCCCGCCGCCGCCGCCGTTCGTCGCCGGAGCCGCCCTCGCCGCCCGTCGCACCCCCCGAGCACCGCACCCCCGCCGCACCCCGCACCCCGCCGGAGCCCCGCCGGATCTCTGCCCCGACGAGGTACTGCCTCGCCTCGTTCGTCGCCGGTTTTTGTTAAAAAAAACGTTCGTTTAAAAAAAACCCTTGATCGGTTTTTTTTCGGTTTTGTTATTTTGCGAGCGTTCACCGAACCGTTCGTTTTAACGAACGCGTTCGTCGGTTTTTCTCTGTTAACGAACGTCCGTTCTTTAACCGTTCATCCGTTTTTTCTTTTTCGTCGGATTTTCCGCGATTTTCTCAGATTCGATTTCTGATCGAATCTTCGTTTCTGTTTAACTTCTCGCTCGTTTATCGGAATCAGGCGATTCAAGCGCCTAGAGTTTCGTCTCGAAATTCTCTTTCCGTTTAACCTACTCAAACAAGTTTGTTCTACTATAAAATTTGACCTAGATCTAGATTAGTAAACGAAGCTTGTTTCTTTCGCCATTTGACTTTCGTTGCTTCTTTCGAGTTGATTCTTTTTGCAAACCGGAGTTCTTAAGTTGAACTTTCTGGTTGGATCTTTCATTCGAGTTTTACCTGTGCATTAGATGAGTACTGATTGTATGCTTGTTTGTTTGCGATAGAGTACCCAGAGTGTGCCGCTTGTTACTTCGAATCGCTAGGTTTTGCGGATCATCAGCAAGGCAAGTAACACTTTGATCATACTTTCCATACCCAGTTTTATTGCATTAGATCTATTCCTCAAACAATTGCATGATTAGGATCTGATTAAATTGTGGGAACTGGGAAGTAGTTGAGGTAGTACCTATTACCTATTTTCCATTCAAACCCTTGGGAGTTACTTCTACGTTGCTATTATTATTGCCATGCTATGCTCGTAGACGTGGTTTGGGTTTGAGAGATATTCATGACAGATGTGAGATGTTTATTAATGGTTCAACTTAAGGTGGCAACTAAAACTCACATCTGGGTGGATTGAGGCACCTGGAGAACCCAGTGTTGTCTGATTTCATAAGGTCCGCCACCCAGGCTCAAAGGGATCATAAGATTGTTCATGCTAGAAACTTCCGTGTGCAGCCACAAGCTATTATGGGCTCTAGCATAGTGGAGTAGGTTACATGATCTCTTGAAGAGGTGGGCTAGCAGATGTAGGGGAAAGTAGGTGTACCGGTCCATCCAGAGTAAAGAGTGATTGTTTCTGAAAGACTGTGTCTCGGTCATCCGTTTCTCAAACACCATGCAGTGCGAGAAATAAAAACGGAGTCGATCGAGTCTTGTGGGGAAAAGTGCGCAAACCTCTGCAGAGTGTACAAACTAATCATGGTTAGCCGTGTCCCCGGTTATGGACAACTTGAGTATCTAGTACCTGGATTATCATTTGAATCTCATCACCATGTTACTTTTAATTAATTTTGTTGGGTTAATGATGACACTTAATTGGGATTGAGTTGGAGGTACCTTCTCAATGTTTAACAACCACCATGATAGTTAAATAAAATTTATTCCTTTGTAGTAGGGAAAAATTGGCTTTTCGCAAAAACTGTAATCATAGAGCTTTCCACCAGCCATATATGCATGTAGTATAGCATTATTATTGTTCATTACTCTCTATGTGTTACTTTGCCAGCATATTCTATGTGCTGACCCGTTTTCGGGCTGCAACATTTCATGTTGCAGACTTTTCAGACGATGAGTAAGGTGCCTTAGGTCGTGGTCTTATACTCAGTGATGCCGCTGGAGTTGATGGACTCACTTATCTTCCAAGTCTTCCGCTGTTATCGTTTTTAGATGGCCTTAAGCCATGTTTATCATACTTAATCTCTTTGGAGATATTCGATGTAATAAGTGTGTGATTGCTACTCTGTTATAAATCCTCCATTTGTACTGTGCGTGTCAGCATTACTGATCCAGGGATGACACTGGTGCACAGCAGCACAGACCATTTGAGGTCTGGTCGCTACATGCCCTTTCACCGTTTCGTATATATATGGAGATCCGTAACTCCGATTGGACTGAAACCTTCGCCGTGATTTTTTTAACCAAAAAATAGCTTTCTTGCGGCCAAAGAAGGGTATCAAACACCTTACGGGGTGGCCCACAAGGGTCAGGGGCGCACCCATGGGGGCAGGCGCGCCCCCTGCCTCGTGGCCACCTCGGGCACCGTTTCGCGTTGATATTTCTCCCAGATTTTCCAAATATTCCAAAAATAAGCTCCGTCCATTTTTATCCCTTTTGGATTCCGTTTGATATAGATATTCTGCGAAACCAAAAACATGCAACAAACAGGAACTAGCACTGGGCACTGGATCAATATGTTAGTCCCAAAAATAGTATAAAAAGTTGCCAAAAAGTATATGAAAGTTGCATAATATTGGCATGGAACAATCAAAAATTATAGATACGACGGAGACATATCAACATCCCCAAGCTTAATTCCTGCTCGTCCTCGAGTATGTAAATGATAAAAAAGATAATTTTTGATGTGGAATGCTACCTAGCATAATCTTGATCATATGTCTAATCATGGCATGAATATTAAGACATGAGTGATTCAAAGCAATAGTCTATCCTTTGACATAAAAACAATAATACTTCAAGCATACCAACCAAGCAATTATGTCTTATTGAAATAACATAGCCAAAGAAAGCTCATCCCTACAAAATCATATAGTCTGGCTATGCTCCATCTTCACCACACAAAATATTCACATCATGCACAACCCCGATGACAAGCCAAGCAATTGTTTCATACTTTTGACGTTTCTCAAACCTTTTCAACTTTCACACAATACATGAGCGTGAGCCATGGACATAGCACTATAGGTGGAATAGAATATGATGATGGGGGTTATGTGGAGAAGACAAAAAAGGAGAAAGTATCACATCGACGCGGCTAATCAGCGAGCTATGGAGATGCCCATCAATTGATGTCAATGTGAGGAGTAGGGATTGCCATGCAGCGGATGCACTAGAGCTATAAGTGTATGAAAGCTCAAACTGAAACTAAGTGGGTGTGCATCCAACTTGCTTGCTCATGAAGACCTAGGGCATTTGAGGAAGCCCATCGTTGGAATATACAAGCCAAGTTCTATAATGAAAATTCCCACTAGTATATGAAAGTGATAACTCAAGAGACTCTCTATATGAAGAACATGGTGCTACTTTGAAGCACAAGTATGGTAAAAGGATAGTAACATTGCCTCTTCTCTCTTTTTCTCTCATTTTTTGGTTTTCTTTTTTTCTCTTTTTTTGGGCCTTCTCTTTTTTTGGCCTTTCTCTCTTTTTTTTCGTCCGGAGTCTCATCCCGACTTGTGGGGGAATCATAGTCTCCATCATCCTTTCCTCACTAGGGCAATGCTCTAATAATGATGATCATCACACTTTTATTTACTTACAACTCAATATTACAACTCGATATCTAGAACAAAGATATGACTCTATATGAATGCCTCCGGCGGTGTACCGGGATGTGCAATGATCCAGCGTAGCAATGACATCAAAAAACGGACAAGCCATGAAAACATCATGCTAGCTATCTTACGATCATGCAAAGCAATATGACAATAAATGCTCAAATCATGTATATGATGATGATGGAAGTTGCATGGCAATATATCTCGGAATGGCTATGGAAATGCCATAATAGGTAGGTATGGTGGCTGTTTTGAGGAAGATATAAGGAGGTTTATGTGTGATAGAGCGTATCGTATCATGGGGTTTGGATGCACCGGCGAAGTTTGCAAGGGCAATGCACGGTACCGAAGAGGCTAGCAATGATGGAAGGGTGAGAGTGCGTATAATCCATGGACTCAACATTAGTCATAAAGAACTCACATACTTATTGCAAAAGTCTATTAGCTATCGAAACAAAGTACTACGCGCCTGCTCCTAGGGGGATAGATTGGTAGGAAAAGACCATCGCTCGTCCCCGACCGCCACTCATAAGGAAGACAATCAATAAACACCTCATGCTCCAACTTCGTTACATGACGGTTCACCATACGTGCATGCTACGGGACTTGCAAACCTCAACACAAGTATTTCTCAATTACTCAACTAGCACGACTCTAATATCACCACCTTTATATCGCAAAACTATTGCAAGGAATCAAACATATCATATTCAGTGATCTACAAGTTTTATGTAGGGTTTTATGACTAACCATGTGAATGATCAGTTCCTATCATCTCTCTAAATAGATATAAGTGAAGCACGAGAGTTTAATTCTTTCTAAAAAAGATATGCCCACGCTCTAACAAATATAAGTGAAGCAAAAGAGCATTCTACAAATGACGGTTGTCTATGTAAAGAGAAACAGGCAATCCAAGCTTCAAATGATATAAGTGAAGCACATGAAGCATTCTATAAAGCCATACTCAAAAGATATAAGTGAAGTGCAAAGAGCATTCTATAAATCAACCAAGGACTATCTCATACCAGCATGGTGCATAAAAGAAAAAAATGAAAACTAAAAGCAAAAGACGCTCCAAGATGTGCACATATCGCATGAACGAAACGAATCCGAAAACATACCGATACTTGTTGAAGAAAGAGGGGATGCCTTCCGGGGCATCCCCAAGCTTAGACGCTCGAGTCTCCTTGAATATTTACTTGGGGTGCCTTGGGCATCCCCAAGCTTGAGCTCTTGCCTCTCTTCCTTCTTCTCACATCGAGACCTTCTCGATCATCGAACACTTCATCCACACAAAACTTCAACAGAAAACTCGGTAAGATCCGTTAGTATAATAAAGCAAATCACTACTCTAAGTACTGTTGCAAACCAATTAATATTTTGTTTTTGCATTGTTTCTACTGTAATATAGCTTTTCCATGGCTTAATCAACTGATATAAATTGATAGTTTCATCAAAACAAGCAAACTATGCATCAAAAACAGAATCTGTCTAAAACAGAACACTCTGTAATAATCTGAACATTCACCATACTTATGATACTTTAAAACTTCTGCCAAAATTAGGAAAAATACAAAATTTGTATATAAATACAGTGAAAAAAGATTCAGAACCATTTGATGTTCTAGTAAAAAATTAAAAATCGCGCACTACAGCCAAAGTTTCTGTCCTGCACCGTACAAACCAACAAGCATTGTAAACATCCTAAAGGCAAACCTTGGCACATTATTTTTATAATAAAATGGAATTGTACAAGTGGATAATTATTTTTGTTGAAAAGTTTCTGTAATCAAGATTCACAAAGTTTCAGTGAGCATGAACAAAGTTCAAGGCTAGCTCCAACTTCAACAATGCTTGTCTCTCTCACTTTCACTTTCCTTTTGAAAAAGTTTTGGGTTCCCCTCTTTATTTTTGTTGTTTTTAAACTATATGAAAGCACTCAACAGAAATAAATGACTCTCTAAAACTTCCGGGTTGTCTCCCTGGCAGCGCTTTCTTTAAAGCCATTAAGCTAGGCATATAGTGCCCAAGTAGTGAATCCACCCGGATCCCAGGGTATATCAAAGCCAATTTTAATTAGCAATGATTTGTAATTTAGTAGTGAGCACAAACCAACATATATCATGTAATAACGAAGTCTAACTCTCTTCATATGCATCGGCATGTCATAAAAGAACAAGTCATGCACACATAGTGAAGGCCAATGCATAGTATAAACAGTTTCTTGCAGTTCTATCGTGTTGGAAACATAGAGAGGTGGAGATATAGTTCCTCTCTCATAATAATTGCGAGTAGGAGCAGCAAGCACATGCATATTATACTCATCAAAACCATCATGTGCAACGGTAAAAGGCAACCCATCAATATAATCCTTAATAAGTGCAAACTTCTCCGATATAGTGTAGTCGGGAGAATTCAAAAAGATAATAGGACTATCATGCGTGGGTGCAATAGCAACAATTTCATGTTTAACATAAGGAACTATAGCAAGTTCATCTCCATAAGCATTATTCATATTGGCATCTTGGCCACAAGCATAGCAAGCATCATCAAAAAGGGATATTTAAAGAGAATCAATGGGATCATAATAGTCATCATAGCAATCCTCCTTCGGTAAGCATGAAGGGAAATTAAACAATGTATGAGTTGAAGATTTACTCACATTAGAAGGTGGGCACGGGTAGCTAATCCGCTCTTCCTCCTTTTGTTCTTCACTCTTCTCATCATCTTTTTCATCCAATGAGCTCATAGTTTCATCAATTTCTTCTTCCATAGACTCCTGCAAAATATTAGTCTCTTCTTGGACAGCGGAGACTTTGTCAATAAGTGCATTAATATCGTGATTGTATTCATAATTCTCATGACAATATTTAAGGATAGCTAAATTTTCAGGTCTATAAACCGAATCATCAAAATCTTCAAACTCTTTAAACATAGATTCAATTTCATAATTACCCATAAAAGCAACAAATTCTTCTATTTGTTCCACATCATAGTAATCATATATACCATTAGCATAAGAGGCAAAGGTTTTATTATCATTAAATTTGCATGAAAAGGGAAGGTGTGGAGCCTTCATCCTAGAGCAACAAGTATAATCATATCTCAAGCATAGTTGCCTAGCATACCACTCCAATATATGAATTTGATCCCATAATAGTTTCCCTTTTTGTGTCAAGCGATAATCCCTAAAGTATTCACATTGATCCAACGTTACTCCCATTACAAAGTTGAATGGGGTTTTCTCAGGATTATCAAAGTAGTACATAACATCTATCACATAATGAGCATCGAGGGCTTTAGGAGGTTCCCCATCTCCATGAGCAGCAAGTACACCTAATTTTTTTTGTATTTCGTGTTCCATATCCATAACTAAAGATAGAGAACAACTAAGAACAGTAAATAAAAATTACTTAGTGATAAAGCAAACAAGCACACACGAGAATATTCACCCCACACTATTGCTCCCCGGCAACGGCGCCAGAAAAAGGTCTTGATAACCCACAAGTATAGGGGATCAATTGTAGCCTCTTTTGATAAGTAAGAGTGTCGAACCCAACGAGGAGCTAAAGGTAGAACAAATATTCCCTCAAGTTCTATCGACCACCGATACGACTCTACGCACGCTTAACGTTCGCTTTACCTAGAACAAGTATGAAACTGGAAGTACTTTGAAGGTGTTGTTGGATAGGTTTGCAAGAAAATAAAGAGAGCGAGTAAATAAAAGCTAGGGGCTGTTTAGATAAAGACACAACTAAATTTGTTTTAGTAGGGAGCTTTTTGTTACGAGAAAGTTATTTGTCCCTAGGCAATCGATAACTAGACCGGTAATCATTATTGCAATTTTATTTGAGGGAGAGGCATAAGCTAACATACTTTCTCTACTTGGATCATATGCACTTATGATTGGAACTCTAGCAAGCATCCGCAACTACTAAAGATCATTAAGGTAAAACCCAACCATAGCATTAAAGCATCAAGTCCCCTTTATCCCATACGCAAACAACCTACTTACTCGGGTCTGTGCTTCTGTCACTCATGCCACCCACCATAAGCAAATCATGAACATATTGCAAACCCTACAGCGGGAATCCCTCACGCTTGCGCGACACGGAGAGCACCATAGGACAACACCAATAACAAAACATGCAACTCAAACCAATCTTGATCATCAAATAACCCATACGACAAAACGGATCTACTCAAACATCATAGGGTAGTCATACATCATTGGGAAATAATATATAGCGGTGAGCACCATGTTTAAGCAGAGATTACAGCGGGTAAGAGAGAGGTTACACCGCTGCATAGAGGGGGGAAGAGTTGGTGATGATGGCGGTGAAGTTGTTGGTGAAGATTGCGGTGATGATGATGGCCATGGCGGCGTTCCGGCGCCACCGGAAGAGAGGGAGAGGGGGCCCCTTCGTCTTCTTCTTCTTCCTTGACCTCCTCCCTAGATGGGAGAAGGGTTTCCCCTCTGGTCCTTGGCCTCCATGGCGTGGGAGAGGCAAGAGCCCCTCCGAGATTGGATCTGTCTCTCTGTCTCTCTCTGTTTCTGCGTTCTCCTCTGCTGCCCTTTCACCATTTCGTATATATATGGAGATCCGTAACTCCGATTGGACTGAAACCTTCGCCGTGATTTTTTACCAAAAATTAGCTTTCTTGCGGCCGAAGAAGGGCATCAACTGCCTTATGGGTGGCCCACGAGGGCAGGGGCGCCCTGCCTCGTGGCCACCTCGGGCACCGTTTCGCATTGATATTTCTCCCAGATTTTCCAAATATTCCAAAAATAAGCTTCGTCCGTTTCTTATCCCGTTTGGATTCCGTTTGATATAGATATTCTACGAAACCAAAAACATGCAACAAACAGGAACCGGCACTGGGCACTGGATCAATATGTTAGTCCCAAAAATAGTATAAAAATTTGCCAAAAAGTATATGAAAGTTGCATAATATTGGCATGGAACAATCAAAAATTATAGATACGACGGAGACATATCAGCAGCCACGTAAAACTTGCAACAACAAAGTAGAGGTCGTCTAACTTGTTTTTGCAGGGCATGTTGTGATGTGATATGGTCAAGGCATGATGCTATATTGTATGAGATGATCATGTTTTGTAACCGAGTTATCGGCAACTGGCAGGAGCCATATGGTTGTCGCTTTATTGTATGCAATGCAATCACCCTATAATTACTTTACTTTATCACTAAGCGGCAGCGATAGTCGTAGAAGCAATAGTTGACGAGACGACAACGATGCTACGATGGAGATCAAGGTGTCGCGTCGGTGATGATGGTGATCATGACGGTGCTTTGGAGATGGAGATCAAAGGCACAAGATGATGATGGCCATATCATATCACTTATATTGATTGCATGTGATGTTTATCCTTTATGCATCTTATTCTGCTTTGATTGACGATAGCATTATAAGATGATCTCTCACTAAATTTCAAGGTATAAGTGTTCTCCCTGAGTATGCACTGTTGCAAAAGTTCGTCGTGCCGAGACACCACGTGATGATCGGGTGTGATAAGCTCTACGTTCAAATACAACGGGTGTAAGACAGTTTTGCACACGCAGAATACTCGGGTTAAACTTGACGAGCCTAGCATATGCAAATATGGCCTCGGAACACTGAGACCGAAAGGTCGAGCGTGAATCATATAGTAGATATGATCAACATAGTGATGTTCACCATTGAAAACTACTCCATCTCACGTGATGATCGGTTATGGTTTAGTTGATATGGATCACGTGATCACTTAGATGATTAGAGGGATGTCTATCTAAGTGGGATTTCTTAAGTAATATGATTAATTGAACTTTAATTTATGATGAACTTAGTCCTGATAGTATTTTGCAAATAATGTTGTAGATCAATAGCTCGCGTTGTTGCTTCCCTATGTTTTATATATGTTCCTAGAGAAGACTAAGTTGAAAGATGATAGTAGCAATGATGCGGACTGGGTCCGTGATCTGAGGTTTATCCTCATTGCTGCACAGAAGAATTATGTCCTTGATGCACCGCTAGGTGACACACCTATTGCAGGAGCAGATGCAGACGTTATGAACGTTTGGCTAGCTCAATATGTTGACTACTTGATAGTTTAGTGCACCATGCTTAACGGCTTAGAATCGGGACTTCAAAGACGTTTTGAACGTCATGGACCATATGAGATGTTCCAGGAGTTGAAGTTAATATTTCAAGCAAATACCCGAGTTGAGAGATATGAAGTCTCCAACAATTTCTATAGCTAAAAGATGGAGGAGAATAGCTCAAGCAGTGAGCATGTGCTCAGATTGTCTGGGTACTACAATTGCTTGAATCAAGTGGGAGTTAATCTTCCAGATAAAATAGTAATTGACAAGGTTCTCTAGTCACTATCACCAAGTTACTAGAACTTCGTGCTGAACTATAATATGCAAGGGATGACGAAAACAATTCCCAAGCTCTTCGCGATGCTAAAATCGGCGAAGGTAGAAATCAAGAAAAATATCAAGTGTTGATGGTTGACAAGACAACTAGTTTCAAGAAAAAGGGCAAAGGGAAGAAGGGGAACCTCAAGAAGAATGGCAAGCAAGTTGCTGCTCAAGTGAAGAAGCCCAAGTCTGGACCTAAGCCTAAGAATAAGTGCTTCTACTACAAAGGGACTGGTCACTGGAAGCGGAACTACCCCAAGTATTTGGCGGATAAGAAGGATGGCAAAGTGAACAAGCTATATTTGATATACATGTTATTGATGTGTACTTTACTAGTGTTTATAGCAACCCCTCGGTATTTGATACTGGTTCAGTTGCTAAGAGAAGTAACTCGAAACGGGAGTTGCAGAATGAACAAAGACTAGTTAAGGGTGAAGTGATGATGTGTGTTGGAAGTGGTTCCAAGATTGATATGATCATCATCGCACACTACCTATACTTTCGGGATTAGTGTTGAACCTAAATAAATGTTATTTGGTATTTGCGTTAAGCATGAATATGATTTGATCATGTTTATTGCAATATGTTTATTCATTTAAAATCAGAGAATAATTGTTATTCTGTTTACATGAATGAAACCTTCGATGGTCATACACCCAATGAAAATAGTTTGTTGGATCTCGATCGTAGTGATACACATATTCATAATATTGAAGCCAAAAGATGCAAAGTTAATAATGATAGTGCAACTTATTTGTGGCACTGCCGTTTAGGTCATATTGGTGTAAAGCGCATGAAGAAACTCCATGCTGATGGGATTTTGGAATCACTTGATGCTTGCGAACCATGCCTCATGGGCAAGATAACTAAGACTCCGTTCTCCGGAACAATGGAGCAAGCAACAAACTTGTTGGAAATAATACATACTGATGTATACGGTCCGATGAGTGTTGAGGCTCGCGGCGGGTATAGTTATTTTCTGACCTTCATAGATGATTTGAGCGGATATGGGCATATCTACTTGATGAAACATAAGTTTGAAACATTTGAAAAGTTCAAAGAAATTTCAGAGTGAAGTGGAAAATCATCGTAACAAGAAAATAAAGTTTCTACGTTCTGATCGCATAAACGAATATTTGAGTTACAAGTTTGGTCTTCAATTAAAACAATGTGGAATAGTTTCACAAACTCATGCCACCTGGAACGCCATAGCGTAATGGTGTGTCTGAACGTCATAACAGTACTTTATTAAGATATGGTACAATCTATGATGTCTCTTACCGATTTACCACTATCGTTTTGGGGTTATGCATTAGAGACAACTACATTCATGATTAAATTGGGCACCGTTGAAATCCGTTGAGACGACACCATATGAACCGTGGTTTGGCAAGAAACCAAAGTTGTCGTTTCTTAAAGTTCGGGGCTGCGATGCTTATGTGAACAAGCTTCAACCTGATAAGCCGAACCCAAATCGGAGAAATGTGTCTTCATAGGATACCCAAAGGAGACTGTTGGGTACACTTTCTATCACAGATCCGAAGGCAAGACATTCGTTGCTAAGAATGGATCCTTTCTAGAGAAGGAGTTTCTCTCGAAAGAAGTGAGTGGGAGGAAAGTAGAACTTGATGAGGTAACTGTACCTGCTCCCTTATTAGAAAGTAGTTCATCACAGAAATCTGTTCCTGTGACTCCTACACCAATTAGTGAGGAAGCTAATGATGATGATCATGTAACTTCAGATCAAGTTACTACCGAACCTCGTAGGTCAACCAGAGTGAGATCAGCACCAGAGTGGTACGGTAATCCTGTTCTGGAGGTCATGTTACTTGACCATGACGAACCTATGAACTATGAGGAAGCGATGATGAGCCCAGATTCCACGAAATGGCTTTGAGGCCATGAAATCTGAGATGGGATCCATGTATGAGAACAAAGTGTGGACTTTGGTTGACTTGCCCAATGATCGGCAAGCCATAGAAAATAAATGGATCTTCAAGAGGAAGATGAACGCTGATAGTAGTGTTACTATCTACAAAGCTAGACTGGTCGAAAAAGGTTTTGACAAAGTTCAAGGTGTTGACTACGATGAGATTTTCTCACTCATAGGGATGCTTAAGTCTGTCCAAATCATGTTAGCAAATTGCCACATTTTATGAAATCTGGCAAATGGATGTCAAAACTACATTCCTTAATGGATTTCTTAAAAAATAGTTGTATATGATGCAACCAGAAGGTTTTGTCGATCCTAAAGGTGCTAACAAAATGTGCAAGCTCCAGCGGTCCATCTATGGACTGGTGCAAGCATCTCGGAGTTGGAATATACGCTTTGATGAGTTGATCAAAGCACATAGTTTTATACAGACTTGCGGTGAAGCCTGTATTTACAAGAAAGTGAGGGGGAGCACTACAACTTTTCTGATAAGTATATGTGAATGACATATTGTTGATCGGAAATGATGTAGAATTTTTCTGGAAAGCATAAAGGAGTGTTTGAAAGGATTTTTTCAAAGAAAGACCTCGGTGAAGCTGCTTACATATTGAGCATCAAGATCTATAGAGATAGATCAAGACGCTTCATAAGTTTTTTCAATGAGTACATACCTTGACAAGATTTTTGAAGTAGTTCAAAATGGAACAGTCAAAAAAGGAGTTCTTGCCTGTATTGCAAGGTGAAAAGTTGAGTAAGACTCGAAACACGACCATGGTAGAAAATAGAAAGAGAATGAAAGTCATTCCCTATGCCTCAACCATAGGTTCTATAAAGTATGCCATGCTATGTACCAGATGATGAGGACATGACTACCTTGGATACGACCAAAAATATTGCATACATGCATATTTGTCAGATCTATTGTATACCCTACACTGAGTTTGGCAAGGGAGTACAATAGTGATCTAGGAGTAGATCACTGAACATCGGTCAAAATTATCCTTAGTGGAATAAGGATATGTTTCTCGATTATGGAGGTGACAAAAGGTTCGTCGTAAAGGGTTACGTCGATGCAAGTTTTGACACTGATCCATAGGACTCTAAGTCTCAATCTGGATACATATTGAAAGTGGGAGCAATTAGCTAAAGTAGCTCCATGCAGAGCATTGTAGACATAGAAATTTGCAAAATACATATGGATCTGAATTTGGCAGACCCGTTGACTAAACTAATCTCACAAGCATAACATGATCACACCTTAGTACTCTTTGGGTGTTAATCACATGGTGATGTGAACTAGATTACTAACTCTAGTAAACCCTTTGAGTGTTGGCCACATGGCGATGTGAATTATGGATATTAATCAGATAGTGATGTGAACTATTGGTGTTAAATCACATGGCGATGTGAACTAGATTATTGACTCTAGTGCAAGTGGGAGACTGAAGGAAATATGCCCTAGAGGCAATAATAAAGTTGTTATCTATATTTCCTTATATCATGATAAATGTTTATTATTCATGCTAGAATTGTATTAACCGGAAACTTAGTACATGTGTGAATACATAGACAAACAGAGTGTCACTAGTATGCCTCTACTTGACTAGCTCGTTGAATCAAAGATGGTTAAGTTTCCTAGCCATAGACATGAGTCGTCATTTGATTAACGGGATTGCATCATTAGAGAATGATGTGATTGACTTGACCCATTCCGTTAGCTTAGCATTTGATCGTTTAGTATATTGCTATTGCTTTCTTCATGACTTATACATGTTCCTATGACTATGAGATTATGAAACTCCCGAATACCGGAGGAACACTTTGTGTGCTACCAAACGTCACAACATAACTGGGTGATTATAAAGGTGCTCTACGAGTGTCTCCGATGGTACTTGTTGAGTTGGCATAGATCGAGATTAGGATTTGTCACTCCGATTGTTGGAGAGGTATCTCTGGGCCCTCTCGGTAATGCACATCACTATAAGCCTTGGAAGCAATGCAACTAATGAGTTAGTTGCGGGATGATGTATTACGGAACGAGTAAAGAGACTTGCCGATAACGAGATTGAACTAGGTATTGAGATACCGATGATCGAATCTCGGGCAAGTAACATACCGATGACAAAGGGAACAATGTATGTTGTTATGCAGTTTGATCGATAAAGATCTTCGTAGAATATATGGGAGCCAATATAAGCATCCAGGTTCCGCTATTGGTTATTGACCGGAGACATGTCTCGGCCATGTCTACATATTTCTCGAACCCGTAGGGTCCGCACGCTTAACATTCGGTGACGATCGATATTATGAGTTTATGTGTTTTAATGTACCGAAGGTAGTTCGGAGTCCCGGATGAGATCGGGGACATGATGAGGAGTCTCGAAATGGTCGAGACGTAAAGATCGATATATTGGACGACTATATTAGGACATCGGAAAGGTTCCGACTGATTCGGGTATTTTTCGGAGTACCGGAGAGTTACGAGAATTCGTATTGGGCCTTAATGGGCCATACGGGAAAGGAAAGAAATGCCTCAAAGGGTGGCCGCACCCCTCCCCATGGACTGGTCCGAATTGGACTAGGGAGGGGGGGGGCCTTCCTTCCTTCTCCTTCTCCCTTCCCATGTTCCTATTCCATGTGGGAGGTTGAATCCTACTAGGACTAGGGAGTCATAGTAGGATTCCACACTTGGGGCGCGCCCTATGAGGGCCGGCCTCCTCCTCCCTCCATCCTTTATATACGTGGCCAGGGGCACCCCATAGACACAAATTGATTGTTCCAAGCCATGTGCGGTGCCCGCCTCCACCATAATTCACCTCGGTCATATCGTAGCGGTGCTTAGGCGAAGCCCTGCCTCGGTAGCAACATCATCACCGTCACCATGCCGTCGTGCTGACGGAACTCTCCCGTGAAGCTCTGCTGGATCAGAGTTCGCGGGACGTCATTGAGCTGAACGTGTGCTGAACTCGGAGGTGCCGTGCGTTCGGTACTTGGATCGGTCGGATCGTGAAGACGTACGACTACATCAACCACGTTGTCATAACGCTTCCGCTTTCGGTCTATGAGGGTACATGGACAACACTCTCCCCTCTCGTTGCTATGCATCACCATGATCTTGCGTGTGCGTAGGATTTTTTTTGAAATTACTACGTTCCCCAACAACACCTTCTATCATAGATCCGAAGGCAAGACATTCGTTGTTAAGAATGGATCCTTTCTAGAGAAGGAGTTTCTCTCGAAAGAAGTGAGTGGGAGGAAAGTAGAACTTGATGAGGTAACAGTACCTGCTCCCTTATTGGAAAGTGGTTCATCATAGAAATATGTTCCTGTGATTCCTACACCAATTAGTGAGGAAGCTAATGATGATGATCATGTAACTTCAGATCAAGTTACTACTGAACCTCGTAGGTCAACCAGAGTAAGATCCACACCAGGGTGGTACAGTAATTCTGTTCTGGAGGTCATGTTACTAGACCATGACGAACCTACGAACTATGAGGAAGTGATGATGAGCCCAGATTCCGCAAAATGGCTTGAGGCCATGAAATCTGAGATGGGATCCATGTATGAGAACAAAGTGTGGACTTTGGTTGACTTGCCCGATGATCGGCAAGCCATCGAGAATAAATGGATCTTCAAGAAGAAGATTGACGCTGACGGTAATGTTACTGTCTACAAAGCTCGACTTGTTGCGAAAGGTTTTCGACAAGTTCAAGGAGTTGACTACGATGATACTTTCTCACCCGTAGCGATGCTTAAGTCCGTCCGAATCATGTTAGCAATTGCCGCATTTTATGATTATGAAATTTGGCAAATGGATGTAAAGACTGCGTTCCTGAATGGATTTCTGGAAGAAGAGTTGTATATGATGCAACCTGAAGGTTTTATTGATCCAAAAGATGCTAACAAAGTGTGTAAGCTCCAGCGATCCATGTATGGACTGGTGCAAGTGTCTCGGAGTTGGAATAAACGTTTTGATAGTGTGATCAAAGCATATGGTTTTATACAGACTTTTGGAGAAGCCTCTATTTACAAGAAACTGAGTGGGAGCTCTGTAGCATTTCTAATATTAATTATATGTGGATGACATATTGTTGATTGGAAATGATATGGAATTTCTGGATAGCATAAAAGGATACTTGAATAAGAGTTTTTCAATGAAAGACCTCGGTGAAGCTGCTTATATATTAGGCATCAAGATCTATAGAGATAGATCAAGACGCTTAATTGGACTTTCACAAAGCACATACCTTGATAAAGTTTTGAAGAAGTTCAAAATGGATCAAGCAAAGAAAGGGTTCTTTCTTGTGTTACAAGGTGTGAAGTTGAGTCAGACTCAATGCCCGACCACTGCAGAAGATAGAGAGAAAATGAAAGACGTTCCCTATGCTTCAGCCATAGGCTCTATCATGTATGCAATACTGTGTACCAGACCTGATGTGTGCCTTGCTATTAGTTTAGCAGGGAGGTACCAAAGTAATCCAGGAGTGGATCACTGGACAACGGTCAAGAACATCCTGAAATACCTGAAAAGGAGTAAGGATATGTTTCTCGTTTATGGAGGTGACAAAGAGCTTGTCGTAAATGGTTACGTTGATGCAAGCTTTGACACTGATCTGGATGACTCTAAGTCACAAACCGGATACGTATTTATATTGAACGGTGGAGTTGTCAGTTGGTGCAGTTCTAAGCAAAGCTTCGTGGCGGGATCTACGTGTGAAGCGGAGTACATAGCTGCTTCAGAAGCAGGAAATGAAGGAGTCTGGATGAAGGAGTTCATATCTAATCTAGGTGTCATACCTAGTGCATCGGGTCCAATGAAAATCTTTTGTGACAATACTGGTGCAATTGCCTTGGCAAAGGAATCCAGATTTCACAAGAGAACCAAGCACATCAAGAGAAGCTTCAATTCCATCCGCGACCAAGTCAAGGAGGGAGACATAGAGATTTTCAAGATACATACAGATCTGAATGTTGTAGACCCGTTGACTAAGCCTCTCTCACGAGCAAAACATGATCAGCACCAAGACTCCATGGGTGTTAGAATCATTATTGTGTAATCTAGATTATTGACTCTAGTGCAAGTGGGAGACTGAAGGAAATATGCCCTAGAGGCAATAATAAAGTTGTTATTTATATTTCCTTATATCATGATAAATGTTTATTACTCGTGCTAGAATTGTATTAACCGGAAACTTAGTACATGTGTGAATATATAGACAAACTAAGTGTCACTAGTATGCCTCTACTTGACTAGCTCGTTGAATCAAAGATGGTTAAGTTTCCTAGCCATAGACATGAGTTGTCATTTGATTAACGGGATCACATCATTAGAGAATGATGTGATTGACTTGACCCATTCCATTAGCTTAGCATTTGATCGTTTAGTATATTGCTATTGCTTTCTCCATGACTTATACATGTTCCTATTACTATGAGATTATGCAACTCCCGAATACCGGAGGAACACTTTGTGTGCTACCAAACGTCACAACGTAACTGGGTGATTATAAAGGTGCTCTACAGGTGTCTCCGAAGGTACTTGTTGGGTTGGCATAGATCGAGATTAGGATTTGTCACTCCGATTGTCGGAGAGGTATCTCTGGGCCCTCTCGGTAATGCACATCACTATAAGGCTTGCAAGCAATGCAACTAATGAGTTAGTTGCGGGATGATGTATTATGGAACGAGTAAAGAGACTTAAGTTAGGATTTGTCACTCCGATTGTCGGAGAGGTATCTCTGGGCCCTCTCGGTCATGTATGAAATGGTGAGGAACATGAATATTCTTAGTATGATAGTGTTGAACATGTTTGTGTGCAATCTTGATAGCACTGTCATTATCACAAAGCAATGGAACATGTTTCACATGTATCCCATAATCTTTGAGGGTTTGTGTCATCCATTATAATTGAGCACACCATGATCTGGCGACAATGTATTCTGCTTCAGCGGTTGATAGAGATACCAAATTTGCTTCTTGGAGGACTAAGACACACAAGAAACCTCCCAAGAAATTGACAAGTACCCAAAGTGGATTTTCTATCAATCTTGTCACCGGCATAGTCTGAGTTGGAGTAACCAATAAGATTAAAACATGATCCTTTAGGATAACATATGCCAAAGTTTTGGGTATGTATGAAGTATCTCACAATCCTTTTCACAGCTGATAGGTGACATTCCGTTGGTGCCGCTTGGTATCGTGCACACATGCACACACTAAGCATAATGTCGGGACGAGAGGCACAAAGATATAGCAATGAACCGATCATTGATCGATAAACTTTTTGATCAACCATTTTGTCCTCCTTAGTAAGGTCAAGATGTCCACTAGTAGGCATGAGTGTTTTCATGCCTTTGCTATTTTGCATGTTGAACTTCTTGAACAATTTCTTGGTATACGTTGTTTGAGACACAAACGTACCCTCTCTAGTTTGCTTGATTTGCAAACCAAGGAAGAATTTGACTTCACACATCATAGACATCTTAAATTTCTTCGACATCAACCTTCCAAACTTTTCACTAAAATGAGGGTTAGTAGATCCAAATATGATATCATCAACATAAATTTGGCACATACTCTCTTAGCGAATATTGTTGCATCAATTTTACCAATTTCAAATCTTTTCTCGATGAGAAACATCATTAGGCCTTTGTACCAAGCTCTAGGAGCTTGTTTAAGACCATAAAGAGCTTTGTGAAGTTTGTAAACACGGTTAGGTTTCTTAGGATTTGCAAAATCGGGGGTTGTTTAACATGGACTTCTTCCCCAATTTCGCCATTCAAGAAAGCACTTTTAATGTCCATTTGATAAAGGGTGATATCATAATGGTTGGCATAAGCACGAAGAATGCCAATGGAATCAAGTCTAGCAACAAGAGCATATGACTCACTAATACGTCCATTTTGCATCATGTTTTTTACTACTGTTATTTATATTGTTTTAAAGTTATATTTCACTTTTATATGCAATTATAATGCCTTTCTCTCTTAATTTGCAAGTTTCATCATAAGAGGGAGATTGTCGGCAGCTAGAATTCTGGACATGAAAAGAGCTACAATAGAGATAGCTATTCTCCAGAGCTCCAAATGACCTGAGAATTTACAAAGATTTATTTTGGAATAAATAAAAAATATTGTAAGAAGAATCACCAGGAGGGGCCCCACCAGTGAGCCACAAGCTCAGGTGGCGCCCCCTTGGGGCGCGCCATGTGAGCTTGTGGGCCCACCAACAGGCCTTCGTGGCCCTCCTTCTCCTATATGAAGCCAATTGCCCTAACAAAAAAAAATCAAGAGAACACTTTCGGAATGAAGTGCCGCCGTCTTGAGGTGGAACCTGGGCAAGAGCACTTTAGCTCTCTGGCAGAGTGATTCCACCGGAGATACTTCCCTCCGGGAGGGGGAAATCGAAGCCATCGTCATCACCAATGTTCGTTCATCGCGGAAGGACTCATCTCCATTAACATCTTCATCGACACCATCTCATCTCCAAACCCTAGTTCATCCCTTGTATTCAATATTTGTCCAAAACCTCAGATTGGTACCTGTGGGTTGCTAGTAGTGTTGATTACATCTTGTAGTTGATGCTAGTTGGTTTATTTGGTGGAAGATCATATGTTCAGCTTGTTAATCATATATTATTCTCCTATGATCATGCACATGAATATGATCTGTGAGTAGTTTCGTTTGTTCTTGAGGACATGAGAGAACTCGTTATAAGTAATTATGTGAGGTTGGTATTCGTTCAACATTTTGACGAAGTGTATGTTGTTCTTCCTCTAGTGGTGTCATGTGAACGTCGACTGCATGACATATTACCATGATTGGGTCTAGGGGAAGGCATTGTGGAGTAGTAAGTAGATGATGGGTTGCGAGTGACACAAGCTTAAACCCTAGTTTATGCACTATTTTGTGAGGGGCTGATTTGGATCCTTATGTTTCATGCTATGGTTAGATTTATCTTAATTCTTATTTTGTAGTTGTGTATGACTGCGAGAGGGGGTAATCATACATGGGTTGCTTGTTCAAGTAAGAGCAACACCCTAGCACTGGTCCACCCACATAAGAATTTATCATAGTAGTGAACGCGAATCAACTAAACATGATGAACCCGACTAGACGAAATTCCCATGTGTCCTCGAGAACGCTTTGCTTAATATAAGAATAGTAGTCAAGCTTCTTGTCCTACTAGTTACAAGGTTAAATTGCACGGTATGGTAGGATTGATATATAGGTAAAATAAGATAAACGGTACAACAACGAATGGTATTTTTTGATGTTTTTAGCAATGGAAAATAGACCCCCGGGCCATAGTTCACTAGTGGCATCTCTCTTAAGCATACAAAGTGTTGTGTGGTGAAAACATTACAATTAGGCAATGATTAAATTACAATTTTATATTTATGACTATGGTCATTCATGGTATAATCTCGTATAGGTATTATGTCCGTGATATGTAGACCGTTATCCAACTGCATCTACAACTAATACTCGACCCGAATACCACTATCCAACATGCATATCGAAGTATTAAGATCATAACAAACAGAGCATTGCAATAAGCAAGATGACATAATGTAGACATCAAAACTATCATCCGTATGTGATGAAGCACCACAAGATTGAACCCATTACTATGCACCACTTTCTCTGAAGAACTACCCATCAATCTTGGCCAAAGAAGACAAAGAGATCAGAAACCATAAATAGCTACTTAATTATGCATCAAAGAAACTTCAAAAGATTCCATGAACAATCTTATCATAACGTTACATTTCATCATATCCCAACAAACGCAACCACCAATTGTGTCATTTTGAATTGTTGGTGTTAAAGGAAGAAATATGAGGGGTGCCATTAGGAACACGGACATAGGTGGTGCATGGCTGTGGTCAGCTCATGTCGTAAGGTGTTGGATTAAGTCTCGCAACGAGCAAAATCCTCGCGTTTAGTTGCCACTATGAGTTTGGAACCCTGAACAGACTGCCACAACAGCGGACATCCACAAGGGGTTGACTTCACTAGAGAATGTGCCGAAAGCAACAAAGTGGAGGACTTTTTTTTGCATTATGGGATAAGAAATTCCTAGCAATTGCCAGGGTGGTGTTCCTCGCCGCTGCATTCAGCTTCTACACTCGGAAGGAAAGAAAACTTCTTTCTTATCCATTGCCCGCCGACCATCTCCTTTAGAAAAGTAGTGGAATCCTACAAGTTATTAGTTGCGACATCGCTTCTGGCTAAGCATCTTCTAGCGAAGGAAAGGAAGCGGCTAGTCGCTTCAGGAAAAGCAGCGAGTTCATGAGCAAGTGAGTGAACGAGCAGCGAGTGAAGTGCAACAGTCATAAATAAGGCTCGCAAGATATAGGTGATACGTCACCAACGTATCTATATTTTTTGATTGTTCCATGTTGTTATATTATCATTCTAGGATGTTTTACAATCATTTTATAGCAACTTTATATCATTTTTGGGACTAACCTATTGACATAGTGCCCAATGCCAGTTGATGTTTTTGCTTGTTTTTTACTTCGCAGAATATCAGTACCAAACGGAGTCCAAACGCAGCGAAACTTTTTGGAGATTTCTTTTGGACCAGAAGACAACTTGGGAGCCAAGGAAGCACCACGGGGGAGTCCTATGGGGCCCACAAGACACGAGGGCGCGCCAGGATGCCCAGGCGCGCCCTAATGGGTTATGGGGCCCACAGGGGTCTCCTCCACCGCCTCTCATCTCTATAAATACCCAAATATTTCAGAAACCCCAGGGGAGTCGACGAAACACAATTCTAGCCGCCGCAAGTTCCAGAACCATGAGATCCAATCTAGGGCCCTATTCCGGCACTCCGCCAGAGGGGAACACGATCACGAAGGGGTTCATCATCCTCACTGGTGCTCCTCCGAAGATGCGTGAGTAGTTCACCATAGACCTACGGGTCCGTAGGTAGTAGCTAGATGGCTTCTTCTCTCTTTTTGATTCTCAATACAATGGTCTCTTGGAGATCTATTTGATGTAATGACTTTTTGTTTATTGGGATCCGACGAAGTTCGAGTTTATGATCAGATCTATATCCATGAGTATTATTTGAGTCTTCTCTTATATGCATGATTATTTATAGCCTCGTATTTCTTCTTCGAATCTTTGGTTTAGTTAGGCCGACTAGATCGATTTTTCTTGCAATGGGAAGTGGTGCTTTGTGATGGGTTCGATCTTACGGTGTCCTCACCCAATGACAGAAGGGGTAGCGAGGCACGTACGTATATATCATTGTTACTAAGGATAAAAAGATGGGGTCTATTCCTACATGAATAGATCTTGTCTACATTATGTCATCGTTCTCATTGCATTACTCCGTTTCTCCATGAACTTAATACACTAGATGCATGCTGGATAGTGGTCGATGTGTGGAGTAATAGTAGTAGATGCAGAATCATTTCGGTCTACTAATCTTGGACGTGATGCCTATATTCATGATCATTGCCTTGGATATCGTCATAATTACTTGATCTTCTATCAATTGCCCAACAGTAATTGTTTACCCATCGTATGCTATTTTCTCGAGAGAAGCCACTAGTGAAATCTACGCCCCCCGGGTCTATGTTTTATCATATTGCTTTCAGATATATCTTTTATCATATTTGTTTTCAGATCTATATTTCCAGAAACCCAAAAATACGTTGCTACACTTTATCTTTACTTATTTTATTTTGTGTTCTGGCTAGATCTATTTATCCAATGTCATACAATTTAATCTATCTTTTTACCGTGGAGGGATTGACAACCCTCTTACGCGCCGGGTTGCAAGTATTTGTTCTTTGTGTGTAGGTACCGTTTACATAGTGTTGCTTGGTTCTCCTACTGGATTGATAACCTTGGTTTCGTAACTGAGGGAAATACCTACCGTAGCTGAACTGCATCATCCCTTCGTCTTTGGGGAAATCCCGATGCAGTTTCATGCCGCATCAAAAGGAATTTCTGGCGCCATCACTGGGGAGACATATCAACATCTATCTGAGTCCTAATCACAAATCTAATCTCTTTGCAATTACATTATTTGCCATTTGCCTCTCGTTTTCATCTCCCCCACTTCACAAAAATATTTGCCTTTTTATTCACATTCTTTTCCGTTTGCCTTTTTCTTGTTAGATCTCTTGTTTGCTATCTCTACTTTGTAGCGGTCCAACCTCAAACGGTCGAATCTCTGTGCTTAAGTGTCATCCCTGGATCGGTAATGATGACACACACAGTACTTGAAGGATTTATAACAGAGTAGCAATCACACACTTATTACATCTAATGTCTCAAAAGAGAACTTATTGCAATAAATAAGGCTTAAGGCCATCTAAATAAGATAACATCGGAAGGCTTGGAAGATAACGTGAGTCCATCAACTCCAACGGCATAGCTGAGTGCACGATAAACGACCTAGCGCACCTTACTCTTTGTTTGAAAAGTCAGCAACATGATACGTTGCAGCCCGAAAATGGGTCAGCACATGGAATATGCTGGCAATATAACACAGTAGAGCAATGAACAGATAAAGGCTATCACTACATGCATATATGGCTGGTGGAGGCTCTATGGTTATAATGTTTTGCGAAAAGCCAATTTTGTCCTACAACAAAGGAATATATTTTATTTAACTATCATGGTGGTTGAAACATTGAGAATGGTACCCCCATCTCAATCCCAAATAATAGTAATTTTCAACCCAACAAAATTTATTTAGAGTGATGAGATCAAATAAATAATTCAAGTACCAGATACTCAAGATGTCCATAACCGGGGACACAGCTAACCATGATTAGTTTATACACTCTGCAGAGGTTTGTGCACTTTTCCCCACAAGACTCGATCTCCTCCGTTGGATTTCTCGCACTTCATGGTGTTTGAGAAATGGATGACCGAGACACAGTCTTTCAGAAACATTAACTCTAACCCCGGGTAGACAGTACCAACCTACATCCCCTACATCTGCTAGCCTACCACTGGAAGAGGTCATGCAACATACTCAACTATGCTAGAGCCCATAATAGGTTGTGGTTGCACACGGAAGTTTCTAACATGAATAATCTTATGATCCCTTTGAGCCTGGGTGGCGGACCATGGGAGGATCACACGGTATAACCCCGAGATCTCCTAGGACAACACTGGTATAACCCCAAGTGCCCAAACCAACAATCCACCCAGATGTGTATTAAAGTTGCCACCTTAAGTTGAACCATTAATTAACAATCTCACATCTGTCATGGATACACTCAAACCCAATCCACGTCTACGAGCATAGCATGGCAATATAAGCATATCGTAGAAGTAACTCCCAAGGGTTTGGTAATAAAACAGGTAATAGGTTCTACCTCATCAACTACTTCCCAATACCCACATGTTATCAAATCCTAACCATGCAATGTTTAAGGGTTGTAACTAATGCATAAAAACTAGGTATGAAAAGAGTATGATCAATGTGTTACATGCCTTGCTGACGATCCGCAAACCCTAGAGACTCGTAGTAGCACGCTTCGCACTCCGGGAATTCTATCGCAAACAAACAATAGCATGCATAAGCACTCAAGCAAAGATGCACGGGTAAAACAAAAATAAGAAGATTAAATCTGAAAATCCAACTGAAGAGATTCAATCTGCAAAAAGAATCAATCGAATCGGAGCTACGGAACTGAAACTACGGTCAAAAGAACTTCGAATTCAAATCTGCTTGAAACCAAATTTTAAATTGTCAAAACCTTGTTCAAATTGATTAAACAGAAAGAGGGGCTCTAGAAGAAGATTTTGGCGTTGGTTTCACTGGATTTGGACAAACGGTTGAAAAGTTACGAGGGTTTGAAGATGAGGGGCTAATCTGCGATAAAAATATTCGTGGATAGGTCCCTGGCCGAAAAATAAAATAAAAAGAAAAGACTACGGTGCGAACGTTCGCTAATAGAACCAATCTAAAGAAAATCGTTCACTAACAGATCTAAACGAACGAACGTTCATTAAATAAACTAAACCGAATAAAACCAAAATAAAACCCGATCTAAACGAAAAACCGATCTAGGGTTTTTATTGAAAATAAAACCGAAGAAAACCGGCGACTTTTCCGGCGAACTCCGGCGGTGGGATCCGGCGCGGCGTCGGCGGCGGGTGGCGAGGCGCGGCGCGGCGGGCTCCGGAGGCGGCAGCGGCGTCGGCGGCGGGTGGCGAGGCGCGGCGGGCTCCGGCGGCGGCAGAGGCGTCGGCGGCGGGTGGCGAGGCGCGGCGCGGCTAGGGTTTCGGGCGGGCGGGCTGGTGGGCTGGGGCGGCGGCCTCGGCCGGCTTATAAAGCCTGAGCGGACAGAGTCTGGCTCGGGCACGGCCCGTTAGGTCGGTTCGTTTTTTTAAACGGACGGAGAAAATAAATAAAAAGAAATATCAAACGGACTCCAAAAATTCCGAAATAAAATTTCACCGTCCTTTAATAAAATTTAGGACAAAGTGAACAATTTTTCCGGACCTAATGCAATTTTTAAAAATGCAATTTTTTCTAATCTATTTAAAATAACTCCAAAAAACCAAATAAAATCCAATAAAAATATTTATTAGATTTTAACATTTTTTCCTCCAATATTTCTTTATTTTGGAGAAGTCATTTTATCTCCTCTCATGGTTTTTTAATATGAAATATTTCGAGGAGAAAAATGATAAAATCCATATGATCCTATTTTCAATATTTGAGAAAATTCAAATATGAAAAATAATAAAATCCCCAACTCTCTCCATGGGTCCTTGAGTTGCTTAGGATTTTTAGGATCACTACCAAAATGCAAATAAAATATGATATGCATATGATGACCTAGGTATAACATTTCAAATTGAAAATTTGGGATGTTACAAACCTACCCCCCTTAAGATGAATCTCGTCCTCGAGATTCGGGTTGGCTAGAAAATAGGTGTGGGTGGTCTTTGCATAGATCTTCTTCTCGTTCCCAGGTGGCTTCATCCTCGGTATGGTGGCTCCACTGAACTTTGCAAAACTTGATAACCTTGTTGCGGGTAACTCGACTGGCAAACTCAAGAATCTTGACTGGTTTCTCCTCGTAGGTCAGATCACTATCCAACTGAATTGCTTCCAGGGGCACTGTATCTCTTAGAGGAATATCGACCATCTCGGCATGGCATTTCTTCAACTGGGAAACGTGAAACACATCATGAACTCCTGACAGTCCTTCCGGTAACTCCAACTTGTAGGCTACTTCTCCCATACGTTCCAAAACTCGGTATGGTCCTACAAATCTCGGAGCTAACTTTCCCTTAACTCCAAAGCGTTTAACTCCTCGCAGTGGTGACACACGAAGATATGCTTTGTCTCCGATTTCATAGACTACCTCCTTACGTTTTGAATTTGCATAACTCTTCTGCCTGGACTGGGCTACCTTCAGTCTATCCCGAATCAGCTTAACCTTCTCTTCCGACTCTTTGATCAAATCTGGTCCAAACAACTGACGGTCTCCGACTTCATCCCACATCAACGGTGTTCTGCACCTCCTTCCATACAAGGCTTCGAATGGGGCCATCTTCAAACTGGCTTGATAACTCACTACAAAAAAATACACTTCCGTGATGATGCGTGTTTGTCACAGTAGGTCGCGTTTTTTGTCATGCATGTACATCCATGACAAATTTATGACAGAATCAAGATATTCATACCTGTGCTGTCGTAGAAGTGTTCCATGACATTACCAAAATTATCATCACGGAAGTGTCCACTTCCATGACGATAAATCGCACGTCATAGAAGTGCTTTCGTCAAGGGTGACCGACACATGGCATCCACCGTAACGGAACGCCGTTAAGCTATCGGGTCCGGTTTTGGATCCGTTAACCCGTTAGCAGCCCCGACCAATGGGGATTTTCCACGTGTAAAATCATCATTGGCTGGAGGAAACACGTGTCAGCTCACCGTTGGGACAGACGTCATCCACTCATTGGACCCAAAGCGCCTATGATACGTCGACACGTGGCACGGCCCAACAGAGGCCCATTCCTGTGAAAAGGCCGGCCCATTTGACTTGGTCAAAAGGTGGCGGGCCGGCCCACGGCAAGCCTGTTAACGGCCTGTTTGCATATAGCCCATTTAAAACCCGCTAACCCAGGGCCTGTTTACGGCCTATCCGAATTAGGCCCAGTAGCGTCATCTGGGCCGTCCAATATAATTCCAGCCCGTTTAAACTTCCGGCCCATGTATGGCCAATGACGTCTTTTGGCCCATATGAGGCCCTTAGTAACCCTCGGCCCATTAACGACCCGTGGTAAATCTGGCCCGTAATGAACAGTGTATCACTTTATACCCATTAACGGCCCATTATTCCGTTGGGCCATTTCCAGCCCATGTTATCTTTCGGCCTTCTTAGGGCCCATTTATTCTTGGGCTCATTTCCAGCATTCGTTTACTTTCGGCCCGTTACTGTCATTTTCAGCTTGTGGGCCAAATACAGCCCGTGGTTACAGTCGGCCCGTTTGTGGCCCGTTAATACGTTGGGCCGTTTTCATAGCATCATCAAATATAGCCTATTAACGACGGCCCGTTATGGTCGGCCCATGAACGGACGATTTCAACTCTAGCCCATTTATGGCCATAATGTGGTCTGTTATTGGCCCATGTTTGGCCAACCGATCATACGGTCCGTAGAAGGCCCATTGATGATACGACCCGTAGAAGGCCCATTGTGTCTACGCCCCGTAGAAGGCCCATTGTGTCTATGCCATGTAGAAGGCCCATTGTGTCTACGACCCTTAGAAGGCCCATTGTTCCTAAGCCCGTAGGAGGCCTACAGTAAATATGTAGCCCATTGTTAATGTGGCCTAGTTTAAAAAAAATAGGTTATTCCGGCCACTAGCAAACCGCGAAAAAAGAACTGCACTGACTACAAGAAAACAAATAAACAAGACAACGGAAATAAATAAGCAAGTAACTTACGCTAGGCTATCACAGCTATTACACATATTACATCCACCGGGCATCAAAGTTCGCCACCAGTGCAAATATAGGGAACAAAGCAGCATATAAACGCCGCAGCAAAACAAGTCCAGAACTGAAACCACTTCAGAAGAGCTCAAGAAACAATATCCTGGGTACCCATAATGCTGGCAAGATGCTTAGCAAGCTTATTAACTTTCTCTTGTTTGGCGCTTAAATCCTCCAGCACTTGCTGTTGCACCAGAAAGTATGCATCTGAATTCTGCAGGGACTTCCTCAGTCCTTCAGCTTCCTGTCGCATAACATCTGATCGATGTCTTTCAACTTGAAGTTGAGACTCAAGAAGCCGAACTGATTCAGGCAGCGAGTACGAAGACCTGGTGCCAGCAGTAGTAGCCAGTAACTCGAACACTACATCAAGACAGGACTTTGGGGTTGTCTCAGTGTCTTCAATATAGTTTTTATCAGCTTTCTTGGAGAACAACAGGGATGTCTCACTATCTTGAACCTGATCTGCATTACTTCCTTTACCATTGCATAACGGGGTACTCTTCTCCAATATTTTATCCGCGTTCTAAAGGAGAAACAAACAAACACATCACAGGTTTACAATGTAGTATATGAAACTCATTTTGGTAAACCAGTTCAGTAGTAAGGTGGACCGGATAACAGCATGAAACAAACATATATCTATGTAGTATGGTCACTGTATGGTATATATCATTCTAGTTTATGTTGCCAAATCAAGATAGATACAGTTCGAATCATATCTATTTAAGACAAAGCAGCATAGACAAAATATAAGTGTGGGAAACTACACAGCAATAACAACACTTGTAATGTGCATGGCATGAGAACATAACTGTTTATTCAATTGAAACTGAAATCAACATAGAGCAAGTTACAACAGCAAACACGTTAAAGAAACAGGTTTAAAACATACCTGTTGCGCCAATGGAGTTTCAATTGCGTCCTTCAAATTTGAAATTAGTTGGTATGAGTAAATACAGTGATGCAAGAGCAAAGTAGTATGAACCATAGCTACGGAACCTGACCTGAGAACAATTCTTCTTCTGCTTTAAGCGTTGACTTGGGGTTCGGAGTGGTGGTCCTCGTGCTTTGGGCACTGCAGTTGCCTTACTAACAGCTCGTGTTTGGGTGCTCTGTGGTGGAGACGGTGCTGTGTCAACGGGAACTGGGTTACTATCTGCTGGGGTTGGGGTTAGAAGGGGTGTAGCTGGTTCTCTGTCCAACTGGGTAGGGGTACAATCTGCGTGAGTCTGGGTTATGTGTGGTGGGGCTGGTTCTTAGGCAAGTACAACCATGGTTCTATCTCCATCGACAGGTAGCACGATCTTTTCTGAAGACCGTGTTTTTACTCCCACAGATGCTGCCATCACCCCCTCCAATTGAAATGGCTGATAAACAAGAAAAGTAATTGAATGTACAGACATTGTAAGATAGACAGGTGCAATGGATAGTAGGGAAGAAAACAGGGCATGAAATAATTCACATTTATGTTGTCTAACCAAACAGAATAGCAGGACATAATTTCAAATATATGATGGCTAATTAAACAGGATAGCATGACACAATTTCACATGTATGATGGCTAACTAAACAGGATAGAATGACATACTTCAAAATATGATGACTATGTAAACAGGATGACATGATATAACTATACGATGTGTCTATTAAAGTGGTTGGCATGCCATAAATCACAAACAT
This sequence comes from Aegilops tauschii subsp. strangulata, assembly GCF_002575655.3. NCBI lineage: Eukaryota > Viridiplantae > Streptophyta > Magnoliopsida > Poales > Poaceae > Aegilops > Aegilops tauschii. The sequence goes on from NC_053035.3 coordinate 397,792,163, forward strand.
GCCGTCGATGGAAACATGATGGCATGATATAATTCACGGATAGAATGACATAATTCAAAATATGATGACTATGTGAACAGGATGAGATGATATAACTATATTATGTCTTTAGAAAATCGGTTGGCATGCCATAATTCAGATACATGATGTCTATGTAAACATCATGGCATGATATAATTCAAATATATGATTTATATACTAAGGAAGTGAGCAGAGGGCAATCGCATATATGATGTGTCAAATAAGGAGATGGCATTCAACATCGTGTATATGACGTAAAAACTAAGCATTACAATACAACATATGCATGATATGAGTAATATAACCCTGCCAAGTTTGAGCATACACCTCAGGGGGATAATAGGACTGGTCATCTGCCTCTGAATCCTCCTCTGAAGAGCTATCTGTAACCAGCAACATATCTGCTTCACCAGGTAGCATTGTCTGCTCTGAAGACCTTGCTTTCACTCCAGATTTCTCCATCACCAATTCAAATCGCTGATGCACAGGAAGAGCAGTTGAATATACAAACATTGTCGACAAAAGCAATGAGAAATACAAAAAAAAGGACGGCATGATATAATTCACATATATGACGCTTGGCTAAACAACATGGCATTGCATAATTCACATATATAATGCCTTGCAACAAGATAGCATTGCATAATTCACATATATAATGTCTTGCAAAAAGATGGCATTTCATAATTCGCATATATGGTAATTAGACACTAAACAGGTGGCATTCACACAAATCATGTCTAAACTAAGCAAATGACATGGCAATGCAAGATACCATATGCACGATATGAGCAACATAACCCTGCCAAGTTAGAGCATGCACCTCGGGGGGGGGGGGGATAGGACTGGTCATCTTTCTCTGAATCCTCCTCTGAGGAGCTATCCGTAACCAGCGAGATATGCGCTTCGTCAGATAGCATAGTCTTCTCTGAAGACCTTGTTTTCACTCCAGAATTTTCCATCACCGTGTCAAATGGCTGATGCACACGAAGAGTAGTTGAATGTACTAACATTGTTGACAAATGTAATATGTAACAAAAAAGGATGGCCTGATATGATTCACATATAAGATGACTGGCTAAGCAGGATGGCATTGCAAAATTCACATATATGATGCCTGGCTAAACAAGATGGCATTGCATAATTCACATAAACGATGAATAAACTAAACAAATGGCATTCCCACAAAGCATGTCTAAACTAAGCAGTTGACATATTTGATGTATAAAGTAAGCAATGCAAGGCACCATATGCATGATATAACCAACATCAGCATGCCAAGTTAGAGCGAAGACCTCATGGGGTAAATAGGAGTGGTCTTCTTCTTCTGAATCCCCCTCGGAACAGTTATCTTCCTCTTGATTATGATCCAAAATGGGTGGAGGGGGGGCTGCCTTTGCGCCCACCATGGAGTGACGTCTGCATGAAATTTTATTGCCACGCAAGGCTCGTCTCTTTTGCTCCACATGTTTAGTTCCATTGTGTACAATAACTGACATGCATAGGAATAAAACATAGTGAGATTATGTAAGGAGTGCATGCACAAATCCAGAGTGATGGTAGCAAACTGTGGATAAACCCAAAACCAATGATAGCAGGCAGATAATAGCTTTAGTTAAAAAATATAGATAATGGCTCTTTTAATGTTTGTTTGCACCCAACATGAAACTCATAGTAGACACCTGAGATTAACCAGATAGTAGACAGATAGTACTGATTGTTGCCCCAATATGTACCCCACAACCATTTAAAAACTCAAGTTTCAACATAAGTTTGGACCTGAGTCAGAGTCTGATAGGTTAACACGACGATAAAGTAGCATGTCATCATATTAAGCGATGCATAACGTAAGCAGACACGGAAGAGTCCGACCTCTCTTGCGTGTAGTCCTCAAGGTTATCTGCTCAGTTGATGATGGTAATGCAGTTGTCGTGGCTGCCGACGGCGGGGAAGAATATCTGAGGCGGCGAAAGACAGTCTGGAGAGCGGATCCCTGCTGTGGTGAACCCTTCCGTCGTTGGAGCATCTGAGCTGGGGTGGAACACAGCACCGCAGGAGCAGGACAAACCACACAAGGTTTTCTTTGACACATATCTGTAACAGAAGTAATTGTGTAAGGGCTTGTTTGAATTTGAGGATTCTAACAATGCAGGGATAGGAAATAGACAGGAATAGGATAGAAATGCACGTGCAAAACAGCGAATTTAAAAACACATGATTTCTGCCAATCTGGGTGTTTGGTTCACAAGAATTGGAAGATCACAGGATGCAAAGAAGTATGGTGAGATTAAGTCAAACCACAAGAAGTGTACAACCTCTTTGGCGAAGCCAGGTCGATCTCAGCGTGATTGGGTTGGCCGGTGAGGATGCTCCGGCTGACTTGGCTGTCGGAGGAGGGGAAGAAGGTCTTAGGCGTCTGGAGATGGAGCCCGAGGTACTGCTCCGCTGTAATGGAGGGTTTCGTCGTTATAGCAGCTCCGGTGAGTTGTATGACGCCGAGGCTGAAGCAGGACAAGAGAGACAACGTTAACCTGAGTGGAATTCTAATAGCATCTCCAATAGATGACGTAAAATACATAACCACAAAGTGCTAGATGTATACATCAGCCGCTCATCTCTGAACTTAACTATCAAAACTGAATTTAACTGTCGAAACTGAACTTAACTGTCGAAACTGAATTTTTCTGTCGAAACTGAATTTTACTATCGAAACTGAACGCACTAGAGGTGAGGCTACACGTCAGTCGACTGACTTTTTCATCTCTGGTCAGCCGATTTTGTAGCCGTTGGATACGAAATCAAGGGCCTGCAATTCATCTTCAACCTCCACCCCCCTGAGTCGCCAGCCACCACCGCCAAACAGCCGCCCGCCCACCCCGAAAACACTCCCCATCGCCAGTCCACCACCGCCCCGGCCATCCCTCTAGGCCCCCCCGTGCCGAGCTTTTTCTCCGGCGATCCCCACGCCACCGCCCCACCACCGCCGGCGACCATCGCCCCCACCCTGAACCCTAAGATAGATAGTGGGGTACTTCTCCGGCGAGCCCCCCTCCCCGCCGCGGCTGGTTCTTCCTTAACTCCGGCGAGCCCCCCACCCCCTGAAAATCGACTGACCCAAAAGTCGATTCAGTCGACTGAAGTGTAGATAAATCGGAGCAGCATCGCAAGCAAGAGCAAGAGCGAGAGCAGCAGCGCGAGCAAGAGCAAGAGCAAGAGCAGACTAGGCAGGGGACCGAGAGCAAGAGCAGAGCAGCAGCGCGAGCGAGAGCTAAAGCAACAGCAGCTCCTACTGATGTGGACGTCGCCGCCGAGGGAGCGACGCCGTGGAGGAAGTGGCCGGCGACGCCGCGGTGGATGGAGCCGTGCCGTGTCGGCTCGGGACTGAGCGCCGGCAGCACTGTGAGATCAAATCAAGAAGAAAATGCGGCGATTAGTGTACAACCTCTTTGGTGGCGCCGATTAGGCCGCAGCTTCATCCGAGGAAACGGTGATGTTGATGCTCTTCCGGTGGTGTAGGTGAAGACGACGGTGTGGGAATGGAGGTGGCGCGAAAGACGAGGGGAACGTCGGGGCAGCTCCTTGGAGGTGGAGGACGGGGTGGCTGAACCGGCGGGACGACCAGATCGACGACGGATCCTCATCCGGTACGGTGGATGAGGGACGTCGAGGTGTTGCTGTGGACGACGTCATCGGGGAAGAGGCTCCGGCTGGGTGGCGGACGGAGGATGGTGTGGGGCTTCGCGGGTTTTCCCGGCCTCGGTGTACGAATGGGTGGGCGGATGGGATGGGAATGGGGAACCATGGCTTAGGGACGCGCTTGTCCGAAATGTGGGGTAAGTTGTCGGAGCACAACGAGACAAAGATATATCTTAAATATTTCGGGCTAACAAGGCGCGGGTTGAAATTTCCGAACAAGCCTAACGTGTACTGTACCAAATCAATTCGCACTACAAATGTCATTCAGAACTTTGAATTCATGTTATGTTCAATTAAAATATTTCGCTACGTGTATAATGCATGCAACCTAGTACTCAAATGAACGTTTTGGTGCATTCCAAACGTATATACTACCGCGTCAATATGAACTAAATTTGAATTCGTTTCTCTATTTGAATAAGATCTACAATAATGATTGTTGTGAAGTCAAAGCGTTTGAATTCGTTTCTCTATTTTAATAAGATCTACAATCGTCATTATTGTCAAGTTAAACCATCGTTTGTGTATTATCTTCACAGCATACCACATGATTAGTCTCGAGTTACATATGAACTATGTGTACTATATGAACACGAACTCGATTTTTTGAATCCACTTTATGTTGATTTCAAATCATAGTACATTTCAAGCTCTAGCTAGATCTTCACAAACTAAACCATGTATCATATGTATAATGTGTTTATCACATTATGTATGGTGCCCCGCCCCCTACGCCTACAAGTATTTAGATGTGAGTTGCAAACACCACACATTACCACAAATTCAAATAAAATGTGAGAATGTTCGATATATAGTATTGTTTAGATTGTTCGATATTTAGTTGTAAGCTGCAAACGCCACACATTATCACAAATTCAAATAAAATGTGAGATTGTTCGATGTATAGTATGGTTTAGATTGTTCGACATTTAGCTGTGAGTTGCAAACGCCATGCATTATCACATTATGGTATAACATGTGCAAAACCACAACACGCGTATCACCGCTATATTCATGCATGCATATGTTTAAAACACAATGATCTCCTATTCAAATATATGTCCACTTTCATATCAAATTATGATCTTTGTTAGTCTCTTACACCCACACAATCCTCTAACCTTTGTAGCTACCACTAACTTTCTCTCGTGCATGCACACACCCTCCTCGCCCTCCCCCTCCATCAGCATTCTATCCATCGTGCACATTCATTTTTCTTCTTCTTTAGGTCGTTCTCCCACAGTCTCCACAACTCCTTTCTGACACACACCAATCGATAAACCTCTCCAGCGATGTCTGCCTACAACATACACACGCACCTTCAATCTCCTCCTTTATGTGTCCTTGCCTCGTGTCTCTCATACGGTCCCACTCACGTGTAAACTCTCTCCCCTCTTTTCATCGATCTCACAACCGCACACTCCTCCCCCTATCTAGCTAGTAGCTGGGCCTCTCGCACCACCTCCTAGCTCCATTCTCTCTGTCTATCTGTCTCGTCGGGCCTTATTTGCCTCTAACAAATGGACGTACACCGACCGATCTCCCGCTATACATATAGCTAGCTAGGTCCTTATAACTCGTTTTCCCCACGCGTCGATCGATCTACCTCATTAGTTATGTCTCTCCCTTCCTCCGACAAACAACAATTGATCTACCGATCTAGTTAGGTTTGCTAACCAAACACATGGTTCCCCTTCATCATCCATGGATGTGTCCCGACAGATCTATTACGCACATGCACACACAGAAACACATCCCACTCTTATTGATAATATTGCAGTTCCACCCTCAGTTTGTCTAGTAGGCCTCTGCCACCATCTTCGAGAAGCAACTCCATCACCCATCCAGCACTCTACCCCTCTCCCTCCCTCTCTCTCCTCTCTCTCTGTCCCATCCTATTTCCCGCCCTTCAGTTATGTATGGATGTCGACCGATCTCCCTCAAGACATAGCCGGGCCTCTCCTTCTCAACACATATACGAGTCGTTCTACCTCTATAGTTAGGCCTCTGCCTAGCCCTCCCCCACCCCCTCGCACACACACACACACACACACCGATACATCGAGCGCTCTAGTCATGTCTCCCTGCCACACACAAACTTGACCTATGCCCTCTGACGTTCCGGTAGCTAGGTCAGTCGCCCTATATCTTTGACTTGCACACACACAATTTCGATGGCTATCTTCATCGATCTCGCACCCACCCACTTGATCCTCTCTTCGACTCTATCGATATCTATGACCCCTCCCTCTCTTCTCGTGGATCGCCCGACCCTCTATATATGATATGGATAGGCCTCCATTTCACACAGACTACATGCAAAATTTTGTTTGAGATGTCATCGACACATATTCCCACAAATAAATTCACGAAATCAACCTCCCCCAAAAAAATCAAAAAACACTCACGAACGCACAAGCCATTTGTCTAGGTTTGTATCTCTCACACACACCCACGTAGGTGGGGGACGTGCACGAAGAGAAGAGGTGCACGCACGGCGCACGTACTCCCGTCTCTTTCCCAACCACACCCGCGCGGGTACACGGTGGAGCTCATTTCTGTACGAAAAGGCAGCCCACGTGGTAACTTGACACATGTACTGGTTGTCCACTAGATGGAGGGAGGATCGTCTACCATGGGTGAACAAACAAATTGTGACTTGACGCGTTATGTTAAAAAAGAGAAAAACCATGTGGGGCCTACCTTAGAGGCAAGGCTCTATACACTGGAGTACTTTTGATGTGTCCCGTCAACTCGCAGAACGAGGAGAAGCTTGCTTAGTACGCCGTCTCCCCCGCCCACGGGCGCGGTGGCTCGCAGGATGAGGTGAAGCTTGCTTACTACACCTTACGCCCGCTCCTCGCCCACGCGCGCGGTGGCTCGCAGGACGAGGAGAACATTTTACTAGTACTCCCTCCGTTTACTCCTCGTCCCTACTACCTTGGTTAGAGAGATTATCATATTGTTTGGAATATATATGTCCTTTAGTAGATTTCAATATGAACTACTTGTCGGATGTGGGGTTCCGGCAAACCCTTAAGGTTCGAACACTGGGGTGCGCGCGAAGTCTTTCTCTCCTACCGATCTACGCCCTAGCTCGCTAAGATCTCGCGGACGAACTCGACGAACTCGCAACACAGAAAGACACGAGATTTATACTGGTTCGGGCCACCGTTGTGGTGTAATACCCTACTCCAGTGTGGTGGTGGTGGATTGCCTCTTGGGCTGATGATGAACAGTTACAAGGGAAGAACCACCTCCTGAGGTTGAGGTGTTCTTGTGCTTGGTGTCTTTGCAGGCGAGAGCTGGGTGCATTGCTCCATGCCTCCCTCTATGGTGGCTAAACCTATTTATAGAGGCCCTGGTCCTCTTCCCAAATAATGAGCGGGAAGGGAGCCAACAATGGCGGGCAAATTTGAAGGGGGACAGCTAGTACAAGCTATCCTGACAAAAGTGGTCTTCGCCTGCGAAAAGCCTTGGTGGTGATGTTGTCCTGGGCTCCACGATGACCTTCGTCTGGCCGTCCTCCTGGTCTTGGTCTCATTGCACCAATATAGAAACCTTTGCCTGAAGCCTCGGTACTCTTCGCCTGCGCTTGCCCCCTTAGCACCAAAGAGGAAACAAGGACGCTGCGCGCGCTGGCGCCCGCCTGGCGCCCGCTTGGTGCCGTGCGTCATGGCTCACGTCATGAGGGTCTCGTGAGGTTCTGCCCCGCCTTGATATCTCCGCTCCTCGCGAGCCTGCCTGGCCTGGCTACTCCAGAGGAGGTCTTGCGTCGTCCGCCTCGCGAGGCCTGGACCCTCGCGAGGGTCTTGAATGCCTTGTTGATGAAGATGGGCCATACGGCCTGCTCGCCCAGCCACGCCATGGGCCCCAGGCAGGCAAGTCTGGGGACCCCCGTTCCCAGAACGCTGACAGTAGCCCCCGGGCCCAAGGTGCGCTCGGGCTTGGCTTCGCGGCGAAGCCAAGGGTCAAGTTCGGAGCGCCGCGGGCCCCAAAAGCCTGCGGCCTCGGTTGACGCATGGCGGTTGATTGGACGTGGGCGTCTCCGCTTCCCCATGTTGCCTCGGCAACTGCAGGACTTGACAAGTCCCTGCGACTTGCAAGAAAAACCATCATTACCTGCGATCGTGGGGGACACCGGTTGGCCTTCTCATGCTATAAATGGGGAGGGGCGGAGCCCCCGTTGCCCATCTCTTCCTTCCTTGCTTGCTTGCTCCTCCTTGCTCCACTGCTGACAACAATGGCGCCCATCAGAAGGTTTTCTGCCGAAGAGAAAGGAAAGGCTTCCCGCGCCGATGATCCGGGGCCACTTCCAACGAAGAAAAGGTTGATCCATCGCTGGGACAAAGCGGCGATGCAGATGGTGTCGAGGCCTTGGTGCGAGCGGCCTCCTCCGGGGTACCCGCTGCCCTTGTATGCCTGAGCCGAGGGCTCGGGAGGTCGGAGCGACGAGCAACGCTGCCCGCGCCGTGTCCGGGGTTGCCGCGCCACGGCGACGCGTGCCGTCGCCCCTGGAATCCACGCCGATGACTCCTCGCGTGAGTTGGTGCTGTGGGCGCCGATGCCTCCAAGCTCCTGGATCCGCTTCCCGCGGTTCTTCCCCGACGTGATGCCACCGAGGGGGCCCCTCGAGCTCTGGTTGCAGCACGCCAATTGCAGCGCTCCGGCGACCGGAGCGGAGATCGAAGCAGTTCCCGCCGGCAAGATCTTCATGACCCGCGGCTGGGGGGAGATCGCACGGATCTGCCGTGTGAGGGGCGCCCTCACGATCCATTTCGAGTACGACGGCACTTCCACGCTCTTCTTCAAGGTCTTCGACGCTGAGGGCCGCCGCCTGGAGTGCTGCCCCGGAGAAGAGCGCCCAACTAGCGCGCGCTCCGCTCGCGGCTACTCCAGCGGCAGCAGCCCCCGGGAGTCCAGCAACTCTCCTGAGCTTTACGAGACTCCGGAGACGAGCGACGGCAGCTACGTGCCCCCGAGCTCTCGCCGCGCCCGGAGCAGAGCTGCGGCGTCCGGCCGTCGTCACCGCTAATCTGGATGGTGTTGGCGCCGGCCTTCCGTAGCCCACTGTTGATGATGGCGTCCGCCACGGAAGGATGTCGATAGGATTACCCTTAGTTTCAGCTTTTGTTTCCTGCGAAGAATCATGAATCACCCCGTGGGGGCATGTACGGATTTGCAATGACTTTTGTACTTATCTTCCTTGTTATGAGAATTTGGCGAACACGCATCCCGTTAAGGCTCGGTCCCCCTTTCTTTCCTCGCGATAGCTTGTTGCCGTCCTCTAAAAATTCTGAAATAAATTTTCGCCGTCCTCTAATAAAATTTAGGACAAAGTGAACAATTTTCCCAGACCTAATGCAATTTTTTTCCTAATCTATTTAAAATAACTCCGAAAAACCAAATAAAATCCAATAAAATATTTATTAGATTTTAACTTTTTTTCCTCCAATATTTCTTTATTTTGGAGAAGTGATTTTATCTCCTCTCATATATTTTTTAATATGAAATATTTCGGGGAGAAAAATGATAAAATCCATATGATCCTATTTTCAATATTTGAGAAAATTCAAATATGAAAAATAATAAAATCCCCAACTCTCTCCGTGGGTCCTTGAGTTGCTTAGGATTTTTAGGATCACTACCAAAATGCAAATAAAATATGATATGCATATGATGACCTAGGTATAGCATTCCAAATTGAAAATTTGGGATGTTACAAACTTGTGTTACCATGTGCCTTCTATTTGCTTGCTAAAAATCTATTGATATGGATCCTCATCCACTTGCTAATCTTTTCAAAAGATCCAATTATGATGAACCAATTGATAGTGAATTGAGTTAACTAGATTATGTTTATGAAGTTTTGGTTGAGATTCATGATTCTGGAAATTGTGATGAAGTGTTAA